>NC_060140.1:373931688-378931688 GCF_021461385.2 Schistocerca piceifrons
CTGGAGGAATGTAGATAGAGCGACCTCAGCTTTGGTCCAAATCATGAAGAGCACATCAATGCATCTGAACTAGGTAAGGGATTTGGGGTTGTGAGTGGCTGGGAAGGATTCCTCTAGATGGCCCCTTGAATAGGTTGGCATAGGATGGTGCCGTATGGGCATCCATTGATGCTGTACAATGTATTTATTTGTTGTTGGTGCCTTCAAAGAAGAAATAATTGTGGGTGAGGATACACTTGGTCATGGTGAACAGGAAGTGGATGGTAGGTTTGGATTCAGTCGGGCATTGGGAAAAGTAGTGTTCAGTAGCAGCAAGGCCATTGGCATTGGGGATGTTACTGTAGAGTAATAGCGTCAACAATGATGAGCAAGGCACTATGTGGTAAAAGAGCAGGAACTCTGTGGTCAGTGGAAGAAACAATTGTTGTCTTTTATGTAGGAGGACAGGATATGGGTGGTGGGTTATAGGCTGAAGGTGTTGGTCTACGACAGCAGAGATTTTCTCAGTGAAGGCACAATAACTGGCCGCAATGGGGTGTTCTGGGTTATTGGGTGTATGAACTTTAGGAAGCATGTAAAATATAGGAGTGTGGTGAATGGTGTGTGTGTTTGTGTTGGGGGGGGGGGGGGGTTGGGAGGGAGATAGAGAGTGGGGGGGGGGGGGGGGGAAATGTTCTGGGATGTGTCTGAAGATCTAGGAAGGATGATCTTTTGGGTTTCTGGTATGGGGTCACTGTGGCAGGGTTTGTAGGCAGACAAATCTAACAGCTGGCAGAGTCACTCTGCCAGGTAATCCCTGCTATCCAAAACCATGACACCATATTTCAGATGGCAATATACCACAAATTTTATTCCATGCGAAGTCCAGTTTTTAATTATGGTGACTAGTTTTTACACAATGAGCAATTGTCAGCATAAGTTTTCAAGCCAACATGTGAAATCACAATGGTGAAGTTTCAAATTGTAGTGCGAACTAAACAATTCACATTCACATGAAATCAACACAATTCACATTCACATGAAATCAACACAATTCACATTCACATGAAATCAACACAATTCACATTCACATGAAATCAACACAATTCACATTCACATGAAATCAACACAATTCACATTCACATGAAATAAACACAATTCACATTTAGCAGTTCTCCAGTAATTTGGTTGTTCATTTAAGTCAGTCTGTAATCAACATCACTGCGTCCAACAATTGTTCACTTTGATGATGATGATCTTATACTCTATTGATAATGACAACACAGTTCAGCGGGATGTTTATTATTTATACATACAGAAGTCACTCAAAAGTAATTAAACATTAAGTAAGTGAGGTTTGCAGTGTGTGTTCTCCCGTGCAGAATAATCAGTAAAATGTTAATCAAATGATGAAAGCACATTCGGCATAGACATTATTCTTCAGCTCTCAAACTGTGGACTGACTACTCCTAGCAATGTCCAGATACTTAGAGACTAATGTAAGAATGAATAGCTACTTTGGAAAGCACATAATGCTTTGAAAAATGGCTAGACTGGAACTTAGTGTTTTTGGTGACGTACAAGAACTATCATGATTTTAATTATAGAACACTAGCTGACTACCTATCATTCACCAGATATGTATTTATTCAAGCCTTTATTAATCCATCACCTCCTCCTCCTCTCTCTCTGTCCCCCTCTACCACTCCTCTGTGCCCCCAAGTCCACCACCCCTTCCCTCTGTCCACCTCCTCCACCCCTCTGCTCTCTGTCCTCCTCCCGCTCCTCTCCCTGTCCCTCACCTCCTCTTCCCTCTCCCTGTCCCTCACCTCCTCTTCCTTCTCCCTGTCCCTCACCTCCTCTTCCCTCTCCCTGTCCCTCGCCTCCTCTTCCCTCTCCCTGTCCCTCGCCTCCTCTTCCCTCGCCCGCCTCCTCTTCCCTCTCCCTGTCCCTCGCCTCCTCCTCTTCCCCTCGCCTCCTCCTCCTCTTCCCTCGCCTCCTCCTCCTCTTCCCTCCCCCCTCCCTGTCCCTCGCCTCCTCCTACTCTTCCCTCCCCCCCTCCCTGTCCCTCGCCTCCTCCTCCTCTTGCCTCCCCCCTCCATGTCCCTCGCCTCCTCCTCCTCTTGCCTCCCCCCTCCATGTCCCTCGCCTCCTCCTCCTCTGCCCTCCACCCTCCCCTGTCTCTCGCCTCCTCCTCCTCTGCCCTCCACCCTCCCTGTCCCTCGCCTCCTCCTCCTCCTCCTCTGCCCTCCGTCCTCCCTGTCCCTCGCCTCCTCCTCCTCCTCCTCTGCCCTCCGTCCTCCCTGTCCCTCGCCTCCTCCTCCTCTGCCCTCCGTCCTCCCTGTCCCTCGCCTCCTCCTCCTCTGCCCTCCGTCCTCCCTGTCCCTCGCCTCCTCCTTCTCTTTCCTCCCACCCTCCCTGCCCCTCGCCTCCTCCTTCTCTTCCCTCCCCCCTCCCTGTCCCTCGCCTCCTCCTTCCCTTCCCCCCTCCCTGTTCCTCGCCTCCTCCTTCTCTTCCCTCCCCCCGTCCCTGTCCCTCGCCTCCTCCTTCTCTTCCCTCCCCCCTCCCTGTCCCTCGCCTCCTCCTTCTCTTCCCTCCCCCCTCCCTGTCCCTCGCATCCTCCTTCTCTTCCCTCCCCCCTCCCTGTCCCTCGCATCCTCCTTCTCTTGCCTCCCCCCTCCCTGTCCCTCGCATCCTCCTTCTCTTCCCTCCCCCCTCCCTGTCCCTCGCATCCTCCTTCTCTTCCCTCCCCCCTCCCTGTCCCTCGCCTCCTCTTTCTCTTCCCTCCCCCCTTCCCTGTCCCTCGCCTCCTCCTTCTTATCTTTCCTTTGTCTTTCTGCCCCACCTCTTTCTTTTATCTGTCCATCCACTACTACTTTCTCTGTCCACCCCCTTTTTCTTTTCTTTGTCTATTTCTTTCTCTCCCCTCTCTCTGTCCATCTACTTGTCCTCATGTCAGTGCCTCTCTCGTCTTCCTCTCTCGCTGTTTGTCAATCTCCTCATCCTCCCTTCTCTCTCCATGTCGTTATGCTCACCTCGATAGGAGATTGTTGGTTCTTACCCCTGTAGTGTTTCTTTCCAGACAGTAACATGTGTGGCCACTTTGGTATCGTTCCAGGTGCTTACGATTAGCTTTTTATCATGGCTTTGCTCTCTTACACACATCAGATATATTTCACACATAGTTAATGCATGTTGTGTTTATTTGTATACGTATTTCACCTGTATGTCTAGTGAATTTCATCTTGCTGTTTCATTTTCACACAGCCTAATGTTTATTACAATGTATATCATAAACTGTGCTGTACAATGATATGATTTTGCAGGTACATCCAGTGGTATATGCATCTACTGCCTGCAAAATATGTTGTAAACAGAGTTAGTAGTACACAAGTAACAAATTGACAGCCTTGCATGAAACATTAATTTTTTACGCATTCATTGTGTATGACATCATACCTCCTGCACTAAGTGTCGTGCAGTGATGGTATTTTTCTGGTACATTCAGTGGTGTATGTGAATACTGTCTGTAGAATGTCATGAATACAGTTAGTAGAAAAGAAGGAATAAACTAAGATATCATGCTTCATGTGGCAGCTGTACTGCATGAACAATGAAAATATAGTAAGTGATGAACTTCTTTCCATTGATCATTTTGTAGGAGTCGTCAGCAAGGAAATATTTTTTAAAGGTTTGAAACTATGTAGATACATTTATCGCAAGTTTTAAATGCTCCCATTCTCAAATACTGGATGAGTTAAGTGTGGGTATTCTCACATTGTCGGTTACACTGCTTTTTCACCCCCACACATTTGATAGGTGTGTAGTTCTTATCTGCACAGTGATTCTTTCCAGACAGTAAATGATATGTGTACAAAGTTTGGTTGAGATTGGTCCAGTGATTTAGGAGGAGATGTGGGATATACGTACATGTGTACATCCATTATTATAACTTACATGGATGTTGCTATTTAGAAAAATACATGGTACTATTATACTTATTACAGTGTGGGTCCCCTTTTATATTTGCATGAGCTTCGTATTGCAAAGCACAGGAAGTTACATGAAATTATTAAATAGTGAGTTAGTTAATTGATGCTTTGTCAGGTGGTATGGAAAAATTAAGGTAAGTCTGGAATCTGATAGTGGTTATTATGAAATCTGTAATGGAAATTGGCAATAACCAGAAACTTTGATAAGATAATCAAAAATTGAAAATCTAGGATGGAATGTAAAACTAATAGAGAAGGAAAGTTGCTACTCACCATATATCGAAGATGCTGAGTCGCGATAGGCACAACAAAAAGATTCACACAATTATAGCTTTTGGCCATTAAGGCCTTTGTCAGCAAAACACACACACACACACACACACACACACACACACACACACACACACACACAGAGTGAATGCAACACACGTCTGCAGTTGTGTGTGTGTGGGGGGGGGGGGGGGGGGTTGCGTGTGCGTGGGCCTCTCTGGGCGTAGGCCTGTGTAGGCGTGGGCATGTGTGGGCGTGCGTGTGTCTGTTGCTGACAGAGGCCTTAATGGCCAAAAACTGTAATTGTGTGAATCTTTTTGTTGTGCCTATCGTGACTCAGCATCTCCGCTATATGATGAGTAGCAACTTTCCTTCTCTAATATTGATAAGATAATTAGTTTTTGGTAATTTAAAATACTTTACAGGAAAGCGGAAGTTCTTAACTTTCAAATGGTGTATGTTGCTTTACTCAAATATAAGTATTAGCTCATAGATTACAGCATGTAGTGAGCTGTTGCGATAACTGTAATTAACTATAACTTTTAATTAACAGTGCCGTAGCAATAAGTAGTTACACAGAATAATAAGTTGTTACACAGTAAAGCCAACCATTGCCCTTGAACAGTGCAATGAGATCCTTCACCAGTGCTTTGCTAGACACAATAGCTTCAGGTCTGGTTCATCCAAATATTTTTTGTCTTTTTAATCTCCAATGCCTCGCATTCGAAGATCAAATATGATGTAGTTTCCTCGCCAACACCACACATCCTACATTTGAGGCCTCTCCTATTATCCCCATTTTATGAGGTGTTTTCTGAAATTCCCATGGCCTGACAGTAGTCCAGCCATGAGTTTCATTTCTGTCCTGTTCAAGCCCAGTATTGAGAGACTTCTCTTAGAATGTGGCTTCATCATCAATACTTTGCCATGGTTTTGCTTTTGGAACTTAGCTCAATATTCTACATGCTGTCTTCTTGTCCAGTCTCGTAGTTTTATTTTGATCATTGCCTTGGTGAGTGTCAGGACATGTCTGGTCCAATAAATGGTGTCATCACCCTATCCTGGCCAACCTATCGGCTTGCTCGTTACCACTAAGCCCTGAGTGACCAGGGTCCCACAATAGGTTTACCCTATTGCTTTTCCATAGCTCCACAAGGACTTTGTGGCATTCTGCCACAATCTTTGATCTTGTTGCAAAGGCTGAGGCTGCCAGTGCTTCCAGGGCTGCTTGGCTGTCTGAGTGAATGAAAATGCTACAAACTCTGTAGCACCTTCACAAATTCTCCTCCATGCACACCCTGATAGCAGATATTTTCACTGTGGCCATCTTCCCTATAGAGATTGCACTCTCCAGTGTTGGCTGCACCCCACATATCCCAGCCCCAACATGTTGTTTGGTCTGTTTTTGAACCGTAAGTGAACCAGACTATGTCCCTAGTATGGTGACGAAATTTGTTCTCCCAGGGCTCTCTACTTCCAATTACTACATTGAAAGGCTTATTGAAGGAGCTGGGACGTATTATATAGTCGACTGGCATTTCCCCAACCATACCTAATGTGTGCCTCACTCAGTATTTTAGTGAAAGATCCTAGATACGCCAGTGAGTCTTTAACTTGAGTGCTCCAGCTGCTGCCTCCATCTTTACCCACAGGTGTAATGGGGCATGTCCAGCTTGGTTTCCATCCCAGCAATGGGTGTGCTGCTAATTCTGCCTGTAATGGCTAAGCAGGCCAATCTCTGTACCTTAGCAAGCTCCTTTGCAGCTACCTGCTGTTCTACATTTTTTCACAACACTGTAGCCCCATAAGTGATCATAGGTCTTATTACCATGGTGTATATCCAGCACATACTCTTGGGGGCTTAAGCCCTAGTTTTTACCACAAGATCTTCTGGTACTCATTAGAGTACCTTTTGCTTTGGAAGGGGTCCACTATAGTTTCTCATTCAGGGTTGCTCCTAGACATTTAACTATCCCTTCACTGGTAGTTTCATTGAGAAGCTTGAGATTCCAATATATGTGTTGCATCTGCTTCCTCGTAAATGGTACTACAACAGTCTTTGTAGGACTGACCCTTAGATCCTGTTTCCTGCACCAATTTTGCACAATGTTCAATGCTCCTTGTGCCTTAGCTCTGACTGTACTTGAAAATTTGCCAAGTATTACCATGACAAGATCACCTGCGGAGCCCTGGCAGAAGTACTGTCTAGAATTGAATTCTGCAATGTGTTCATTCGCCACAAGGTTCCACAGTAGAGGGGACGAGACCCCTCCTTGTGGACAAACTCTGGTGGTGTTGATTATCATGTTTTCTTGTGTCATGGTGGCTTCTACCTTTCTACCACTAAGCATGGCTCTAATCCACCTGCAAATGGTGGTCTCCAAGCCATGCGCCTCTGCTGCCTTTGAAGGTTGTGTTGCTAAAACCCCTTCAATGTCCAATAAGATGCAGAGGGTTATTTCCTGAAAGTGTAGTGCTTTCTCCACCTTTTCATCAAGTTGGTGGAGTGCAGTTTCGCACGATTTTTCTGGTTGGTATTAATGTTTGTTTAACCTTCTGTCCGAAACATGCGCGTTGACCAGTTTTTCTAATGTTTTAAGAAGAAAGGAGGACAGACTGATTGGTCTCATAACCTTGGCCTAGGTATGATCAATTCTCCCTGGCTTTGGAATGAAGACAACCTTCACTGCCCTCCAAACATTAGGAATGATTATTCCTGCTGCTAGGCCAACCCTAAGTCACCCGCATAGGAATCTTAACAAGTTCACCCCTGCTTGTTGCAGTATCTCTGGAAAAATTGCATATGGGCCAGGTGACTTGAATGGTTGGAATGTTCCCACTGCCAGTTGGATTTTACTGTGGTCAACACATTCTCTGGCAGATTCTTAATTCTCCCTTCAAATACCTGAAAACAGATATCCCACAGGGATCTCGTCGTGGTCTATGTTTTCTGTCAGAGTACATTGAGGAAAATGAGTCTTGAGGAGTAGTTGCAGTGTTTCATGTGCTGTCCTTGTATAATCCCTATCCTCTTTCCTTAAAGTTCCTCCTGGATTAGTTGGCATTCTAGTGAGGATTTTGTGAAGTCTGGTGTGAACAGCACCCTGCCAGACCAGCACACTCTGCCTCTTCACAGAATACCTTCCAGGATGCCTGCTTTGCTTGCTTAATTGCAAGATTGTATGTGACAAGGTCTCCCAATATTGTGCCCATTGTTCTTTCCTTCTCACAAGGTTAAACAGTTTTTGTACCTGTTTCCTCTGCGATTCAAGGTTGTTGTTCCACCAAGATACATCCCTGTTCCTGCACTTCTTGGTGATTGAACACTTGTCATGGTATGAGGTCATGATGGCAGAGGTCACTGCCTCTGCTACCTCCTCAAACTCTACTGGATTTCTTATTGAAGTACTGACTTCAGATAGGCTTGAGTCGAGGTCCCTCCTATATGCCTCCCAGTCCATTTTCCTGGGATTCCTATAGGACATGGTCTATCTAATCCCCATTTCAACCTCGAAATTAATGTACATGTGGTCTAATGAGGATGGCTCTAAAGCCACATGCCATTGTTTGACATAACTATCCATCAGAGTGGAACTAAAGGTTATGTCAATTACCTCTTCCCTTCTTATATTGCTAAGTGTAGGTTCCTTGCCCCTATTTAGTATCTCTAGTTACCAGCTAGAAGAAATTCTGGAAGATACCTCTACTGTTGGTGTCAGTGCTGCTCTGCACTAAGTTGTGGGCATTAGCATTGCACCCAATCAATCGTTGGTCACCTGTTGTGCACAGGCTTCCGTCAGTCTCCTAACCTCCTGAGGAGGAGGAGCACTGTCCTTGTAAGGAAGGTATGCCGAGGCCATTACAAACTCCCTCGTGATACCTTCCTCACATTGTCGCATCCTGATAGTCACTAAGTCCGTGGAACAATAGTCTGCCATCGGCATGAAGGGGAATCCATTTTTCACATAAATGCATGTTCTGGAGTTTCTCATATTTCTAGCATAAACCAGCTTACCTCCAGTGCTACCGAGACCTGATACACCCCCTTTATATAAATAGGGTTCCTGAATCAGTGCCACGTCCACTTACCTTCCCAGAAGACGACTCAGAGCAGCAGTGGCCCCTTTATTGTTCTGCAGATTTATCTGCAGCACATTCAGTTTCCATCTTGCAGCCATTGTCGCTTATGATGTCCTTTATTACCCTGACGGCAACCCGCGAGAACCCCAAGAATAATCTCAGGTCCTGTTACTGGTTTCCTCCAGGGACTTCTCTCCGACTTCCGCCACATGGGTTTGGCCGTTTGGTACAACCTAAAGGTTGATTACCTTCCAATTCTCTGTCGAGACTTTTGGGTTTTGTTGACCCTATTTTCTCAATCAGGGTCTTTGGAGAGCTATCCTTAAAAAGTTTTGGCACCCAGATTAATATCTTTGTGGTCCTGAAGAGCTCAGCCGCTGTCTTGAACAGCAGCTTTGCATCCTCCAATGGTAATATTAGGGGCACCTTTTTGTTAAGCCAGTCCACTGTACCCACCCCTTCTCAATCAAAGATAAGAGCACCGTGATCCAGATAGTCATTCCTGAATTTGGGTCCTGGACCAGCGTCCCCCCGCCCCTCCCCCCAGTCTTCTCAAAGAGAGACGTCTGCACGAACTACTCCTGCTGCAAGGTGATTTGATCAGTGGATAGCCCTACTGGATAACCGCCATCCTAAAAACTGAGGCTGCAGTACTATAGGTCTGTTTCCCTATTTCTTGCCTCGGCTTTTTATGTATATGCTTATCCTGAGAAATGGGTGTCTTAGATTCCTCCCTTGTCCTCTCACTGCCTGCTCTTGATGTAGAAGGGGTTTGTACATCCCCTTCACCCTGGGACAGTCTTTCCTTGGAGGTCTTGGGCTCAAGCCCTTTCAGTTCCCTCCAATTCTGTTTAGGAAGCCACTCTTTTCCTTCCTTTAGCTTTTGTTCTCTAGGAAGTTTCCTCCTCTGAGCCCCAGGCAAGTCTTTAATCTTAATCTGGTCCAACTTCTTAGTCACCATTCCCACTTCCTGAACAGGTATGTCCCTCTGTTCAACTGAGGGGATATTTTTCATGGGTTCCAGCTCCAATGTTTGGGTGTCTGAGGTCTCAACTTGCCACTCAGTATTGCTATTTTCTTTCGTGTCCGTTTTGGTCCCACAAGAGTTGGGATCTAATCGATCAACACCATGCAAACCCCACGCAGTGCAAGGCTAATTACTCAGGGAGGTCACCAGGTATCCCTGAGGCTTTTAACACTTCTACTTAATTATTATCTGACTGGCTCACAAATCAAGAAACATACTTTTTCGCAACTTTAAATCTTAGTGAAATAATATTCAAGTAACTAACACAGGTTACACTTAGAGATATCAGCTCGAACTGCCCATCCACTAGCCTCGCTGCTGCGCTATTTATATATTCTAAATAATGGATGGTCACTTGGACCATTATTACTTAATAATAACGTATTTTTAATCATATTTACAATTAAAAGTTCCAAAGCTAAGATGTTCTGATTACACAGAATAATACGTCTAAAATTACAGAATTGAATAATATGTGAAATTTATAATGTAAAAGTGTTTTTAAATGTGAAAATTCCATCTAAATATGAGTACAATAATGAACTTCACAAAATTAATTAATACACACTAATTACATGACGACTCACATTCCTAACAATAATTGAAGCTAAGAGGGTAAAACGAACAGGTTTTGATTGACAGAATTTGTAACAGATGCCTAGAATTTTATAATTAGGCATATATCTGGTTACAACAATACAAGTTTAATTAATAAAGTCATTAAGATGGAATGTTCTTTACAGCTTTCACCCTAAATTTACGTTTTACAAAATGTGCCTTCATTTGCAAGTGACAGAATAACTTCTTGAATGAGTAAACAACATTCGTAAAAGTCCAATTGTTTGAATAATTACAGTTGGTGATTAATACCATTTATTTTATTCCTACCATTTTCACTAATTCAAGTCTTTCCCATTACTACAATGGATGCCACAGTTTGCTAAAATACATTGTCGTTTGGTTTATTTTGTAATAGTGTCTGCTAATTAGTCTCCAATTTAGTGTCATTTCTATGAAATTCACGAATCACCACAATACCAATCATTTTAAAGTGAGGTATTGTACTACACGATGTCAGGGATTCGAAGTTTTCATTAACTCGTTGTATATTAGGTATATTACAGGCTCCATTCATGACACATCTTCCCATGCGCCACGCCAACCTTGGCATGGATCACATCACGCCTTGGGTTGGGTATTGAGGAGTTGGGAAAGAACAAGGAATGGATGTGAAATGACAGGTCGTTGTGGAACACACTTAGTCAGGTCCATCGCCCAAGACCTTACCAACCGTAGGTTCCCACAGCCTGCATAGCCCGCAGCTTCACACGAGCACACAATCCCCTCCACCCCCACTGACAGTGCTACTTCAGGATGGTGTCCCCCAGAGAGGAATGTATTACAAATAAAATGCAAACCCTCAACAATCTCTGGTTGTTGCAGGTTTCCATGTCCCAGATAATTAACATCTCGAAACAAATAAATTATGATAGAGTCCATATCTATTGCTGGAAATAGTTCGCTCTTTAATACTTGTTTCTTTATCTCTCTTCCTAATTTTAAATCTTTCAGTGTCTCAGGTCTCTCTCACATATGCAGTCTGCTTTCATTATTCTTAAAGCAAGTGTTTGCATACTTAAAATGTGTTCTGTGCAAAATCCTACCAGATAGCTTCCCCTTTCAATCCTTTTTCTCAGTCCATGTTATACCACTATTTTTATTTCTATTTCTTCTTATACTATAGAGTTCTAGCCTTCATCCCCTGTTAAGAATGACATACTGATGCTTCGTAAGGGTGCCAATGACCTTGCTCTTGAGCACCCCACATCCAAAATAATGATGATTGTCATTGTTGTCGTAGTAGAAGTCCTGTCACCTATCACAATCAAATTTTTGTCTCTCATAATCTCCTGAATAATTTCTTTTATCATACAGTTATTATTCAATCTCTTCACTATCTGCATACCTAGTAGTCGTGTATACTTATACTACTGTTATGGGGGTTATTGCTTTGTGTCTGTCTTGGCTTTGATAAATTATTCACTGAACTGTTCATAGTATTTCATTTGTGTTCCTATTTTCTTGTTCATTGTTTGAGCGCCTTCTGTGTCACCACTATGTGATTTTGTGCCAAAAAGTCTGCTCAACTGACCAGAAATCCCATTCTTTCTGCCACCACACTTTACTTATTCCAATTATGTGTAAATTCAAGCTATAAATTTCTCTTTACAAGTTCTGTAAAGTAATTATTTGACTATGGGATCTAGTATTCAGTGTTCCGATCTATTTAAAGCCAGATTTTTATTTTCTGATGACTGCTTCAGAAATAGGCAGCAGCACTTTTCTTTGAGGATGAAATTTTACCATGGAGGCATGTTTTCTCTGGAGTTCTGGAAGACTCAGTCTTGGGCATGCTGTTGGCCTCCTTGTGTATCAGTGATACCTTGTTGATTGTGTCCTGTAAGTATCTTGTGTCTTCATTTTGTTTATATGTTATATCAATGCATGGTCTCTGTCAATTTAAATATAATGTCCTCGTTTCACTTAAGTGCCAAACTTGAAGAATGATTATCTATCTTCAGTGTTCATTTGGATGCATACCTGGGATTTAAACTAAATCTAAAGTTCCAAGTAATTTTAGTATTACATAAGAAATTAATTACCTTATTTTCCAGACTGCAAGGTGCACCTGAATTTTTAAGCAGTTTTTTAAAAACTAACATGTTTACCATTTTTATTATTATATTGCAATGCTAGACTAAAAAAAAACCTTAGTTTATAAAACCAAACTGACCTTTAAAATCCATGAAAATTGTCATTTGAACTTTCCTCCTCCTCCTCCTTGTCCTCTTCATATAGAAGATAGTCTTCACTGCTGTTGAGAGGTCTACTCATGCCACACTTCTTGAAAGATTTAACAATAATGTCTCCTCTCACTCTAGAACATGACTTGTATCCACTTGTATCCACATTTGTTTGATTCTGGGTCATTTTAAAACTCCCTTTGGCATGAATTCATGTTGGGTTTCATCTAACATCCATTTGTTCCCTTCCTCTCTCATAACACTTAAATGTTTTATTTATTGAGACATAAAGTGCTTGCAATTGTGAGGTAAGTCCGCCTGGAATAACAGCGAGCTCTCTATTTCTCTGTCTCAGTTTCTCCTTTACAGAATTTTCCAAATGACTACTAAACTGGTCTAGCACAAGAAGAGACCACTTCTTCAATAAAGCGCCTTTCCTTCTCTCCCACATTTTGTTAATCAATAATTTCATACGTGTCTCATCCATCCAACCCTTGTCATGTACGAGAGCCACAAAACCCGATGATATTTCAGAAGGATTTCGCATTGTTTTGCACTTGAAAATCATCACTGGATTAAGTTTAGCACTGTCAGTACAACATGAAAGGACAACAGTGTAGCACATTTTTTCGTGTCTATTTGTTTTTATAGTTACAGTTTTAGCACCTTTCATTTCAACAGTTCTGTTACATGGCACATCAAATGTCAGAATTCTGAGATATTTTGGTTTTGGTTTGCACACTAAGTCAATGATGCTTCATAGACCTGTAGCACAAACTAACTCCACCCTTTAAGTCTGCTTCAAACACACTCGTAAACTAGCACAAGTGGTTTAGTGCTAGCTTAGGAGTGTGTATTTGAATATTTTTTTTTTTATACAAATTCCAGTGCCATTTTGGTGGTGTCCTTGAATCCATTTCATTATATCATCTTCTGGTTTTTACCATTTTGCATTAAGTCCTCTATTAGCACATGCAGTCTCTCTCTCTCTCTCTCTCTCTCTCTCTCTCTCTCTCTCTCTCTCTCTCTCTCTCTCTCTCCCCCCCCCCCCTCCCCCCCCCTCTCCCCCCCACTTTTGTGTGTGTGTGTGTGTGTGTGTGTGTGTGTGTGTGTGCGCGCGCGCATTCTTCTGCATATGTTATTACTTTCAACTTATAGCCCACATCATATGAATACCTTTTATTTTTTTCCGTTACGAAACTAGCTATTAACAAAAATATTGTACTGTTACTGATAATGCAAATCACTTTCAACTCAAGTCCACTTGCACCATAGACCTACAATGACACATCATAGGCTATAGGCTAGGCAGTTCTGTGTTTGAGAATTTTATTTTATTTGGGGGGGGGGGGGGGGGGGGGGTTGAGATGCAGGCAGTGGAAGCAGGCTTGTGAATCTCTGAAACTCAGGTTCCTCGCATTGGTGCACTGCTGCTGCTAGTTTAATCTAGTGTTGCCAGATAGAGAGTGGTTTCCCGCAGCATCAAATATATGGCCATTTTTAAGACTGGCAGGAGTTTTAAATCAAACACAGAACATTTTTATCTTAATTTCGAGTATAAGATGCATCAGCATTTTAAAGACAATTTTTCAGAGAAAAAAATGTTTTACAGACGGTAAAATTTGGTAGTTTTGAATTCTATCAACAATTACCTTCTGTTCATTTTGGCAGTATGGGTAGAAAATAATGTCACCTTGTGAAGGAAGATACCTGCTAGTTTCTATGCTCTCGAGATGTTTCACTACGCATTCCACAGAATTTGAAACATACACAGTCACTGGTTATACTGAATCTTCACTATTACAATTAAATTTAACACAGTACAAGTAATGAAAACTTTAAACAATGGAAATTGCAGTATGGAATATAACAGTATTTTGAAAAGGAAAGTTGCTACTCACTGTATAGCGGCGATGCTGAGTCAGATAGGCACAACCAAAAAAGATATTACCTACAAACAAATCCAGGGTATGGCTACGGGCACCATCGTGGCACCCTCCTATGCCAACCTGTTCATGGGCCATCTAGAGGAATCCTCCTTAAACACCCAGAATCCTATACCCCTCACATGGTACAGATTCATTGAGGACATCTTTTCAATTTGGATTGAGGGTGAGGGTGAGGACACCCTATCCACAGTCCTCCCAGAACCTCAACTACTTCTCCCCCATTTGCTTCACCTTGTCCTACCTGACCCACCTTTATAGATGTTGACCTCCCCCTCAAAGATGACTACATCAGTACCTCGATCCATATCCAACTTACTAACCACCAGCAATACTTCTACTTTGACAGCTGCCACCCGTCCCATACCAAGAAGCCCCTTCTATACAGCCTAACCACCCATGGCCATCACATCTGCAGGATGAGCGGTCCCTATTGAAATATACTGAGGGTCTCACTGAAGCTGCCACAAACTAAATATCCTCCCAACCTTGTACAAAAACAAATCTCCCATGCCTTATCTTTCCAGTTCCACCACAAAGTCCCATCGTCCAGCCACAGAGGACCATTCGTCTCGTAACTCAGTACCACCCAGGACTAGAGAGGCTGAATTACGTTCTCCGCCAGGGTTCTGACCACCTCTTTCTATGCCCTGAAATGAGAAATGTCCATCCCTACACAACCCCTGCTCCAAACCCCTAACTTCATGGCTCATACCGCTGTAATATACGTAGGTGCAAGACCTGTCCCATACATCCTCCCACCACCACCTACTCCAGTCCAGTCACAAACATCACCTATCGCATCAAAGGCAGGGCTACCAGTGAAACCAGTCATGTGATCTACAAGCTAAGCTGCAACCATTGTGCTGCATTCTATGTAGGCTTGACAACCAACAAGCTGTCTGTCCGCATGAATAGCCACCGACAAACTGTGGCCAAGAAACAAGTGGACCACCCTGCTGCTGAGCACACTGCCAAATATGACATTCTTCATTTCAATGACTGCTTCACAGCCTGTGCCATATGGATCCTTCCCACCAACACCAGCTTTTCTGAATTGCACTGGTGCGAACTGTCCCCTGCAATATATCCTACGTTCCCGTATCCCTCCTGACCTGAACCTTCGCTAATCATTGTCCTCTCCCATCCAACCCCTTCTCTGTTCCCATTTCAACAGTAAACAGCCCTCATTCCTCCCAGTGTTTTCACTTCTGTCCACTTGCACAACCCCCCCCCTGCCCCCCACCCCACCCCTCCACTTCCCTCCATCTAACCGCCTGACTGCACATAGCTGCTCTAACCTCTTTCCACTTCATCCCTGCGCACTCTCCAACAGCATGTCACTGTTGCCACCCCTACCGTACTATCCCTCCCCATCCCCACCCCACCCCACCCCAGCCTCCTCCTTATCCCCACCCAGTTACCACTCCTGTCATGCAATGGTGCTGCTGCTCACATTGGGGCCTCAGTTGCCTGAGACTGCAATCATGTAAGTGTGAGTTGCATTTGCGTGTGTGTGTTTGTCATCTAATTTTCACAAAGCCCCTACTGGCCGAAAGCTGTATTTGTGACAGTCTTTTTGTTGTGCCTATTTCTAACTCAGCATCTCTGCTATATGGTGAGTAGCAACTTTACTTTTCTCAATATTGTTAATGAAAACTTTAGACAGAGAAAAAAAAGATGAATGCTTATGTGTCCTACACTAGCAATGTCCATCTAGTTACCATGTCAGTGTTTCATACACCCAGTTAGTTTGGTTATGGTCAAACAAGTTAATTGACTAGTACACTCCACTACCTGGGTCCTCGGAGCATATCCACCCCCATTATCTTATATCATAGATAAAGTACCTGTTATAATAGTATCACAAGGTCTCATGTACCTAATATCGTAACAGTGCCTATACATTTAACAAAAATACTTACAAATTCCTCCGTTGCTGTTATCTTCCCCCGGAATAAGCTACAAAACTCCCTGTGCACAGTTGTTGAATGTCCTATTGCATTAAAATGAGGTGGAAGCATTTACTTTTCTCAACTCAGCTTTACTCTAAAAAGTAACATATATAGTCAGTTCTCTATGCCAAATAATACAGCAAAGTACCCACATCCTCTCTGTTAGGCTTCTCAGTCAGTCACTTCACTATCTTTCCTTTCCTCTTCTCTTCGTAACTGATGTTCTGTCACTTTCCTCTTCCCCAGGGTTTATATCGGTACCAATTCTATTCAACTTAGATATATGTGGTCTCCCTGCAACAGAGTAAAGGAAGTTCATGTGGATTATTTGGCCTTGGCCACTCAAGACATCTTGAAGCTGGTGAATCAGCAGATCTAAGTACAGGGTATGAATACTTCTTCAAAAAGTGGAGGTTAAAACCAAATCCAGTGAAGACTGAAGCTAGTTGGTCTCATCTTGACAACAGAATGACCAATGCAACGCTAAATGTTACCTTTAATGTTAAAGTCCACCACCAGGTGTTCTCCTCATCACAGGTTACCAACTCGAAGCCACATTGTGCTGCCAGATCTGTGGAGATACTGTGTCCTTCTCAAGGAATATTAAAAATTAATTAAAATTCCCATACTCATATGCCTACATGTAGAATGACCCAATTAAAACCCAGGTGGTCACACATCATATTGGCAGAATCACTGCAAGCAGTGGATTTCAACATGAATGGGAAGTCAGAAATATCAAATAGCATTACCAGTGAGGAATATCAGACTCTCGTGAGACCTCTTAAAAGGCTGACCACCGTGGTATTACGGTGACATGCTTGGAACACCATAGAATTACTGTGACATGCTTAGAACGCAATCTGCAGTGGCATCTGTGCAGAAAGCCTCCACCAATGGGGAATGGCTTCATCTTCTCAGTGTGAGTGTGGCAATGAATGTCAGACCATCAAACACATTGCAACAAGCTGTAGCTAATGAGCTTACCTGGAAATCTAGAGGACTACTTTGATGTGACAGAGGCAGCCCTTGAATGGATTGAAAAGTTAGATTTTAATCTGTAGTTTTATATTTTAGTTCTATTTATTCTGTAAAGTTATTCATTTCATGTGTACTGAGCTGTGAGCTGACAGTCATGGGATACCTCCTATTATTGTTGGACCTCCTTTTGCGTGGTGTGTGTAGCAACTTGACATGGACTCAACAAGTTGTTGAAGTCCCCTGCAAAAATACTGAGCCATGCTGCCTCCATAGCTGTCTATAATTGGAAAAGTGTTGTAGGTGCAGGATTTTGTGCACAAAGTGACCTCTTGATGTGTCCCATAAATGGTTGATGGGATTCATGTCGAGTGATCTGGGTGGCCAGGTCATTCATCGAATTGTCCACAATGTTCTTCAAATCAGTCATGAACAATTGTGGGCCGGCGACATGGTGCATTGTCATCCATAAAAATTCCATCATTGTTTGGGAACATGAAGTTCAAGAATGGTTGCAGATGGTTTCCAAGTAGCTGAACATAATCATTTCCAGTCAGTGATTGATTCAGTTAGACCAGAGATCCCAATCAGCGCACACCATTATGGAACCATCACCAGCTTGCACAATGCCTTGTTGACAGTTTGTGTCCAGGGCTTCATGGGGTTCTGCACCACACTCAAATTCTACCATCAGCTCTTACCAACTGAAATCTGTACTAGGTTCCAGCTGTCAACTGATATACTACTACAGCGTGGCAAGTTAAGTGTTCATCTTTTTGTGTGTTTTCATACTAGTATATTTATTAAATTTCGTGCATGTTTTTATGTTTAAGAGATTAACCTCGTGTTTTTGTAAGTGTAAAAATTCATTCAGTCTGTCGCACAGTAGTTCATCACTGAACAGACAGCTACATAGCCAGAATTCTGACTGGTTTTATAGTTTAATACTTTTTTTAGTCTTGCTAGGATGACTAGGATGTGTGTGAATGCAGACGGAGCTGGCCGCAGTTCACAAACAACTGAATGACCTTTTGGAAACAGTCAGTCATGTTCAGGCTGCTGCTGCCTCCTGGAGTAAGTGGTGGTGGAGTGTGTGGTGTGTTGCATGGGACACTTCAGGTGTCACTTGTTTTGCCCACAGGCTCTGCTTCTGAGGCACCTCTCGAGGCACCTTCTGGTGCACCCAACGCGGTGGATCTGCCCTCACCGCAGGGTGAGTGGTAGGTGGTAATGTATTCGCTCTGCTCGAGGCGGAGGACCAATGTGGAGACTCGCCGCCAGGTCTCGCATATTCACCCTGTGAATGGACAGGTTGCCCACTCCTTCAGCAGGATCCAAGCAGGCACATGTGGGGAGGAGTTTGCTAGTTATTGAGAGCTCCAATGTTAGGCGCGTTATGGAGCCCCTTAAGCAGATAGCATTTAGGGCTGGAAAAAAGCCAATGTGCACTTGGTATGTCTGCTAGGGGCCCTTTCCAAGATGTGGAGGTGGCAGCCTGCAGCTATCGAGTGTGCAGGGTGTAGTCATCTGCAAGTTATGGCCCACGTCAATGCCGACACCTGTCACGTGGGTTCTGAGGCAGATATGGTGAGGACTGCTGGCCTCACGTGTCGGATGCAAACAGAGCTTGCAATTTGCAACTTTGTTCCCTGAGGTGTTCGGGGTCCTTTGGTTTGGAGCTGAGTGGAGGGTGTCAACCAAAGGCTTCATAAACCCTGTGACAGTCTCGGCTGCGGATTGCCAGACCTTATTATGTGGGCATTTGCAGGAATGTGGAGACTCCCCTTGATAGGTCAGGGGTGCACCACACCAAGGAAGCAGTTACTCGGGTAGCAGAGTGCTTGTGGAGTGCAGATTGAGGGTTTTTTAGGCTAGACAGTAGTTTGAGGTGCTTTCATGAACACTCGCCAGTCGATATGTAGCAAGGGATGTCAAACGGCATTCAGGATAAAGACACTTTGTTATAATTTTATCAGTAAACTGTCAAAATATTCGTAATAAATTTCCCGAATTTACTGCCCCCTGAGGAAAGTTATCGCACTCAAATTATTCTTGGAACCGATAGCTGGCTGAAACCCAAAATGGAATTCTCTGAAATATTTAGTGAGTCATAGAACATACACTCCTGGAAATGGAAAAAAGAACACATTGACACCGGTGTGTCAGACCCACCATACTTGCTCCGGACACTGCGAGAGGGCTGTACAAGCAATGATCACACGCACGGCACAGCGGACACACCAGTAACCGCGGTGTTGGCCGTCGAATGGCGCTAGCTGCGCAGCATTTGTGCACCGCCGCCGTCAGTGTCAGCCAGTTTGCCGTGGCATACGGAGCTCCATCGCAGTCTTTAACACTGGTAGCATGCCGCGACAGCGTGGATGTGAACCGTATGTGCAGTTGACGGACTTTGAGCGAGGGCGTATAGTGGGCATGCGGGAGGCCGGGTGGACGTACCGCCGAATTGCTCAACACGTGGGGCGTGAGGTCTCCACAGTACATCAATGTTGTCGCCAGTGGTCGGCGGAAGGTGCACGTGCCCGTCGACCTGGGACCGGACCGCAGCGACGCACGGATGCACGCCAAGACCGTAGGATCTTACGCAGTGCCGTAGGGGACCACACTGCCACTTCCCAGCAAATTAGGGACACTGTTGCTCCTGGGGTATCGGCGAGGACCATTCGCAACCGTCTCCATGAAGCTGGGCTACGGTCCCGCACACCGTTAGGCCGTCTTCCGCTCACGCCCCAACATCGTGCCACCCAACGTGCTCTAGAAGGTGTAAGTCAACTACCCTGGCCAGCAAGATCTCCGGATCTGTCCCCCATTGAGCATGTTTGGGACTGGATGAAGCGTCGTCTCACGCGGTCTGCACGTCCAGCACGAACGCTGGTCCAACTGAGGCGCCAGGTGGAAATGGCATGGCAAGCCGTTCCACAGGACTACATCCAGCATCTCTACGATCGTCTCCATGGGAGAATAGCAGCCTGCATTGCTGCGAAAGGTGGATATACACTGTACTAGTGCCGACATTGTGCATGCTCTGTTGTGCCTGTGGTTCTGTCAGTGTGATCATGTGATGTATCTGACCCCAGGAATGTGTCAATAAAGTTTCCCCTTCCTGGGACAATGAATTCACGGTGTTCTTATTTCAATTTCCAGGAGTGTATATTGGAAAGGGGTTAGAGACCATAGGAGGGGGAGTGGGGAAGTGTTCATTGCAGTTGACAGAAACATTCTCTCTAATGAGGTCGAAGTTGAGTGTGACAGTGAAGTTATATGGTCATGCAGGTGAAACCATGTTAATTGTTGGATGTTTTTATGGCCACCCGATTGTGCTGCGACAGTTCTAAAATCATTCAAGAAAGTCGAGGGTCAATAACACATAAATTCCCAGATCATGCAATCAGTACAGACTGGAATGTCTGTCGATTTATTGTGAGGGTACAGACACTCATGCGAAATACTTTTGAATGCTGTCTTGAGCAGCTAGCTTGGCAGCGCACACTCAATGTAACTTAGACCTTGTAGCTACAAATAGGCCGGACCTTATCAACAGAGTCAGTATAGTAAAGGGAATTAGCGATCATAAGTCATTATAACAACTATGATTATGAAAGTTAATAAAGCAGTGAAGGGGGATAGGAGTGTGTTTCTGCTAGATAGAGCATATACAGTTATTAGTATCATACAGTTATTAGTATCTCAGTTAGACAGTGAATTTGCATCACTTGGCTCCTATAAGGTGGATGTAGAGGAAATATGGGCAAAGCTTAAGCAGATTGTAAATTGTGGTCTGGAGAGTTATGTGCCTAGTAGGTGGATAAAGAATAGAAAAGACCCACTGTGGTCTAATAACGAAATTCGGCGAATGCTGAGGAAGCAGAAGCTGTTGCACTCTAAATCAAAAGGGGACGCACAAATGACGATGAGAGAAGTCTAGTATAGATTTGTGCATCTATGAAAAGCTCTATGCACAAAACATACAACTACTACCACCGTCGCACCTTAGCAAAAGATCTAGCAGAGAACTCGAGGAAATCCTGGCCTTAGGTAAAAACGTTAAGTGGGTCTAAGGCTTCTATTCAGTCCCTTGTTGGGCAGTCTAATGTGGCAGTTGAAGATGGCAAAACGAAAGCCAAAGTTTTAAATTTCACATTCAAGAAATCGTTCATACAGGAAAATCATACAAACATATCGTTATTTGAACACCGGACAGACTCCTGATGGATGACTTAAGCACCCCTATTGTAGCAAAACAACTGAAAGATTTGAAAGTAAATAAATCACCAGGTCCAGATGGAATCCCAGTTCGATTTTACAAAGAGTACTCTAAAGCAGTGGCCCCTTATCTAGCTTCCATTTATCATGAGTCTCCCACCCAGCACAAAGTCTCAAGTGACTGGAAAAAGGCGCAGTTGATTCCAGTTAATAAGAAGGGTAAAAGTATGGACCAATATCTCTAACTTCTGTATGCAGCAGAATCATTGAACATATTCTCAGTTCAGATATAATAAATTTTCTTAAGACTGAGAAGCTTATGTCCATGAGTCAGCATGGTTTTATAAAGCATCACTTATGAAAAACTCAGCTTGCACTGTTTTCACATGATATGCTGCAAACTACGGACGAAGGGCAACAGGCTAGATTCCGTATTTCTAGATTTCCGTAAAGCATTTGACACAGTGCCCCACTGCAGCAGTCAACAAAGGTACAAGCATATGGAATAAGTTTACAGATGTGAGGGGATCAAAAACTTCTTAAATAATAGAACCCAGTATATTGTCCTTGATGGCGAGTGTTCGTCAGAGACAAGGGTATCAACAGAAGTGCCCCAGGCAAGTGTGACTACTGTTGTTCTCCACATACGTAAATGATTTGGTGGATAGGGTGGGCAGCAATCTGCAGTTGTTTGCTGATTATGCCATGGTGTTCCGTACGGTGTCGAAGTTGAGTGACTGTAGGAAGATTCGAGATGATTTAGACAAAATTTACAGTTGGTGTGCTGAACTGCGGGTAGCCCTACATGTGAAGAAATGTAAGTTAATGAGGATGAGGATGAGAAGGAAGAACAAACCTATAATGTTCGGATTCAGTATTACTACTGTCCTGCTTGACACAGTAAAGTCATTTAAATATCTGGGTGTAACATTGCAAAGCAGTAAGAGATGGAACAAGCATTTGAGACCTGTGGTAGGGGAGGTGAATGGTTGACTTCGGTTTATTGGGAGAATTTTAGGAAAGAGTGGTAAAGGAAACAGCATATAGGATGCTGGTGTGACCTATTCTTGAGTACTGCTTGAGTGTTTGGGATCCATACCAGAATAGATTGAAAGAAGAAATTGAAGCAATCCAGAGGCATGCTGCTAGATTGGTCACTGGTAGCTTTGAACAACACATAAGTGTAACGGACATGCTTCCAGAACTCAAATAGGAATCCCTGGAGGGAAAGCGACGTTCTTTTTGAGAAAATATATTAAGAAAATTTAGAGAACCATCGTTTGAAACTGACTGCCGCCAACACACATTGTGCGTAAGGGCCAGCAAGAACAGATACGAGAAATTAGGGCTCATATGGAGACACACAGACAGTTGTTTTTCCCTCGCTCTATTTGTGAGTGGAACAGGAAAGGAAATGACTAGTAGTGGTACAGGTTACCTTCAGCCACGCATCGTACGGTGGCTTGCGGAGTGTCAGTGTAAATGTAGATGTAGATTTAGATCTGACCAGGTCATGGTTTACCAGTTGTCTAGGGTCCAACTGATATGGCCACGACTGCAGGAGAGGTGCTACAGGTGTGGTCTTGTCGGTTGTCGGCTGCCATAGCCCATTAACTCCAAATTTTGGTGCAGTGTCCTAACAGATATGTTTGTCATATGTCCCACATTGATTTTTATGGTTATTTCATGCAGTATTGCTTGCCTGTTAGCACTGACATTTCTACGCAAACACTGATGCTCTCGGTCATTAAGTGAAGGCCATTGACCACTGCGATGTCAGTGGTGAGAGGTAATGCCTGTAAGTTCATATTCTCCGCACACTCTTGACATTGTGAATCTCAGAATATTGACTTTCCTAGCAATTTCTGACATGGTGTGTCTCTTGCATCTAGCTCCAACTACCATTCCACATTCAAAATCTGTTTATTCTAGTTGCGCAGCCAAATGTGTTGGAAACCTTTTCACATGAACCACCTGGGCAAGGTGGAAACTCCACCAATGCAGTGCTCTTTTATACCTTGTGAACGCAATACTACTGCCATTTGCATATGTGCAAGTCAGTATCCCATTACTTTTGTCAATCAGTGTATATTAGTTGCACCTCAGTTCGAATTGCCATATGCTAAATAAATAATTCTGTTCCTCTTCTACCACTGCTCTCACGTTGACTGTTGCCAGTGCCTTCACTAAATGTATCTGCCTATAGTTTGTCTTTGTTGTTTTACTGTCCATGAATGAATATCAACTATTTTTTTTCCACTGCTATAGCTACTACTGATTCCAGTATTCATGTCACAGTTATCGTTAAATGTTTGATTTCATTGTGCTGTATGTAAGACCTGTCATAACACATGTGTTATAATGAATGTATTATGAAATATGTAGAATGTGTGCTTGGGTGGGAAAAAAAGGCCCAGTGGCCCAAAATTTGACATGGTTAAAAAAAAATAAAACTTCTGAAATCACAATGCAGACATCAGAATGCAGGAATATTTTACTCAGGTGAATGCCACGCCATCCTCATTGAATTGCATGTTCTTTGGAAATGTAATGGCTGCAGTTTCCCCTTGCTTTTAGCTGTTCATAGTACACACATAGCAAGGTCATGTTGGCTTATATGTCTTTGAGGGTATGGACAGTGTAAATAATACACACAAGCTAAATACAGTGAGAGCCCCATATCATGCTTTGTGTGATCTAGACATAAAAACCGCAAAATAGAGGAAAATGCAGAATCAAGAAAAATGTTAAAACCCCCAAAGTACAAGCAAAAACATATGTAATTGGTATATACAATTAAAAATCACGATCCTCACCAGTACACTGTATTAAATATGTATGTTGTTGTTGTTGTGGTCTTCAGTCCTGAGACTGGTTTGATGCAGCTCTCCATGCTACTCTATCCTATGCAAGCTGCTTCATCTCCCAGTATGTACTGCAACCTACATCCTTCTGAATCTGCTTAGTGTATTCGTCTCTTGGTCTCCCTCTACGATTTTTACCCTCCACTCTGCCCTCCAATACTAAATTGGTGATACCTTGATGCCTCAGAACATGTCCTACCAACCGATCCCTTCTTCTAGTCAAGTTGTGCCACAAACTCCTCTTCTCCCCAATCCTATTCAATACTTCCTCATTAGTTATGTGATCTACCCATCTAATCTTCAGCATTCTTCTGTAGCACCACATTTCGAAAGTTTCTATTCTCTTCTTGTCCAAACTATTTATCGTCCATGTTTCACTTCCGTACATGGCTACACTCCATACAAATACTTTCAGAAACGACTTCCTGACACTTAAATCTATACTTGATGTTAACAAATTTCTCTTCTTCAGAAACGCTTTCCTTGCCATTGCCAGTCTACATTTTATATCCTCTCTACTTCGACCATCATCAGTTATTTTGCTCCCCAAATAGCAAAACTCCTTTACTACTTTACGTGTCTCATTTCCTAATCTAATCCCCTCAGCGTCACCCGACTTAATTAGACTACATTCCATGATCCTCGTTTTGCTTTTGTTGATGTTCATCTTATATCCTCCTTTCAAAACACTGTCCATTCCATTCAACTGCTCTTCCAAGTCCTTTGCTGTTTCTGACAGAATTACAATGTCATCAGCGAACCTCAAAGCTTGTATTTCTGCTCCATGGATTTTAATACCTACTCCGAATTTTTCTTTTGTTTCTTTTACTGCTTGCTCAATATACAGATTGAACGACATCGGGGAGAGGCTACAACCCTGTCTCACTCCCTTCCCAACCACTGCTTCCCTTCCATACCCCTCAACTCTTATAACTGCCATCTGGTTTCTGTACAAATTGTAAATAGCCTTTCGCTCCCTGTATTTTACACCTGCCACCTGTATAAGTAAAGGAAATTAAATGTACAATACAATGTTTTTGCAGTAATTTGTGGTAATGAATTTCATCAGTTCTGAGAAAATCACATAGTGTAACAGCAACTAAAAACTCAATAAAAAATTGAAATTTTTATCTGCGTACAAGGTAATTGAGCTGTTTTCCGACATACTACCACCACAAATTATATGTCAAAACACGCATTTTTGAGGTATCTTTCCTTTGTGTCCACCCAGAAAAAGCAAAAATTGATGAACATGGTGAATTAAATCAAAAACTGAAATATGGTGAAAGGTGTCTGAAACTAACATGTGGGTGTTTGTGTGTTTCCCTCTGTAGCCAATGGCAGTTTACTTTGGTTGAGTAGACTTCAAGCCATGTACACACGAAGCTTGAAACATGTTTCCAGCTATTTGATGTGTGCACCATTTGGAAACATCTTTTGAAACATGGAAACATGTGCCCATAGCAGGGTCCTTACAGATAAAAGAAAACATTTCAGGCCACCTACTGCATGTCACTGCTGCATGGCACAGGTGTATGTTTATATGTTACATTGTGTTGTCTGTCGTATAGAGTTATTAGGTGTTTTTGTTTTCTCTTGCTGTATTAAGTTTTACAACAACAAAAAGCAGTAAAATAACACACACTGCAGAAAACTGCTGCTGCATTTAGTAGAATACGGAGAAAGACGGCATAGAAAAGAAAATAAGGTAGTATGTCATAGTTTGCTTCGAAATGTGAAATAAATACTCGAGGTTCCAGAATGATTCTCATTTTTACAGAAAAATAAGACTAACATCATGTCTGGGTTGTAATTGCTTTCCTGAAATTTTGATCTTTTTTTAAAGAAACAGTGACACCATATTTGCCAAAAGTTCAAAATTATTAGATTATATCCAAGTGAAATTATGGAAACTAGAGCTGTCTTCTATATTCAGTTTCCATCTGTAGTAAGTTTTTCCCACCAGTTTTTCTATAATATGTCTTTCCTCACCAAAGATGATGACTATATGCAAACTAACAAATCGTTTCCATACAACTACTAATCAGATTTTATCAACCATTACCAACTACTATACAAACTCTCCATCAAAATAATATCATAGTTTTAAAACCACGCAATTACAAAATTCTTTGACTAGCGCAACCTTATTGTGTAAAACTACAAAACACTGAGAGATGGTTATGGCCTTCAGGTCACAAGTCACCATGAAAAAAAAATACGACGATGAAATCTTTTATTTTGTTTGCGTGATCCTTTGAGTACTAACAATACAGCAGCACGTAATACAGTTTCTTTGTCTACACACGTGATATGGCAGACAATATGAAAACAATATAAGAAACAGCGTTGCAGATGTTGCGAATACACTGAGAAATGTGTGCTGCCAGTGTGGACAGAAACAGATACAAGAAACAAATTTGGAAACAGATGGGAAACACTGTAGGAGTGGTAGTGTGGAAGCCACTTCACAGTACCTTTTTCAGTGGTGACATCACTAGTGGGCTTTTGACTATTGACTTTAGTGTGCACTTTTGAATGACCCCTGTGTGAACTGTGTGCACTTCGATTATTCACTTCTTTCATAGTGTGTGACAATGAGTGCAGTATACCGTTTCAAAGGAACGGTGCATTGAAAGTACCATATCACAAATACGTCACATTTATCATTAAATGTCAGTTAATACAGCATCAACAACAGAGATGAGTAAGCTGTAGCATAATGGATAATGTCATGGTTAGCTGAGTCAGAGGTTATTTGTTTGCAGCTCGTTGCATGCCAATACTTTTCAACTTAGTGTTGTTATCACGTTCATTATGATCGTAATACGATATGTTCTGCAATAGTCGATGTTATTAAACATTTTTATCTTGTCAGAGAAGGAAGGATGAAATAAATATTTGCCTGTTTATTTCCAGATGTCTGGTGATTTCCGAGTGAGTGATTACGCAGAAACCTAACAGGACAGTTTACATTCTTGAGAGTGAAACGAGCAGCAATAAAATTCATATGGTTTTGTGTCACAAATACTTCGCTGTTTATTTCCAAATATGTGGTGATTATATGTAAATACAAAAAACTGCAACCAGTCACTTTTTTCTGAAAAGTTATTTATTATTCCATGACCCAGTTTTCAATCATTTTTAGGTATTTACATTCAATTAACAGTCACAGGTTCTAAAATATCCGTAATGGATAAGCTTAATATGTGGCAATTTCCTAGTGTGTGGTCAGGCAGGAACCTAAGAGGACAGCTTAAATTGTTGCATGTGAAATGGTAAGCAATAAAATTCATATTCTTCTTTGTCATAAATATTTCACACTTTGCGCAACCACAAACATATTACCCAAAGAGTTCTTGCTACAACTGAGATTCTCCGGCCACTAACACATCCATTAACATCAACTTCACGCTATAGCAGTCGAAAAGTTGATAGCTTCATTCCTGGTTGCTTTCACAGTGCCACCACATCACAATTACCAGTTTCTGCAAAAAAGTAGTAGTGCGAAATGTAGTCGAACCATCATCGTTGCATGGTGAAGCTAAATGTTGCAAGTTGTGTTGGTAACACTCTCACATCTCCCATTTTCACAGTGGCCTGAAATATTCCCTTAACTCGGCTATCGGCCCTGGTGCAAACGATTTTTTTTTTTTTTTTTTTTTTTTATTTTTTTTTAATTTTTTTTTTTTTTTTTTTTCCCTACTTGTAACTTGTTCAGTCACATCAAATGCCAATAGCAAGAAAACGGGATGAACTCAAGCAAAATGTTGAGTAAGAACGTAGAATCAAGTAAACTTTGCTAGAAAGAAATGTGAAAACAGGGAATTTTTAGCATTGAATTTAACTGCTTTTTCACAGGGACTACGAATTTATGGTGCAGTTTCCAAAAAACGTAAAATTGGAGAATGTAAAATCGAAATTCCACTGCTACTTGCTACATGAATGCAATGATATACCATTTTAGAAAAAAACTACTTCTAATAAAGACATGTGAATATAGCTAGATTTTTATCCCAAACTGAGTATATTGAGACATTTTCAGCTTTTCTTGTCATTTTGTTGCTGGATGTATTACAGAATTTCTTTCTCGGAGCTAATCAGAAAATTAACAATAATGACATGGAAGGCTTGGTTCTTAAGTGGGTTAAATTTTTTGCAGTAAAGGTTTTTGTGGTTCTACCCCAAGGGAATGGATTACAGAACCATTACTGTTCATCATATGTTGTCTTCGGTCCCCAGACAGCTCTGATGTAGCTCTCCACACAAGCCTACCCTGCGCAAGTTACTTCATCTTTGAGCAGCTACTGCAACCTGTAGCGATTATCCATTTGATCCTTCTTACTGTATTCGTGATTAGATCAGACTTCCCCTCCCCCTCTCACATACACCCACACACACTCGCTTCTGTCCATTATGACATTAACTATTCCTTGATTGATTAGGATGTGTCATGTAAACCAATCCATTCTTTTAGTCAAGTTGTCATAAATGTCTTTTCTCTCAAATTTTACTCATTACTGCCTCATTAAGTTTTGATCAACCCATCTAATTTGAAGCAGTCTTCTGTAGCACAGTGTTTCAAAAGCATTTATTCTCTTCTTTTCTGACGTGCTTATTATCAATGTTTCACTTCTGTACAAGGCTCTACTCCATGCCAATACTGTCAGAAAATACCTCCTGACAAATTAATATTGGGTGTTAACAAATTCCTCTTTTTCAGAAATACTTTTATTTTTGTTGCCAGTTTGCAGTTTGTGGCCCCTCTACTTCAGCCACAATCAATTGCTTTGCTCGTTGAATAGTAAAAGTTATCTGCTATTCCCTAATATAATTCCCTCAGCATTAACTTGTTGAATTCATTTACATTCTGTTACTCTTATTTTACTTACAATCTACTTCCAAGACTCTAGCAATTCCATTGAGTTGCAGTTCCAAGTCTTTTGCCGTCTGATGGAATTAAAATATCATCAGCAGATCTCAGAGTTGCTATTTTTTCTCTCTGAATCTTAATTCCTTTTCCAAATTTCTCTTTACTGCCTGCTCAATGTAAAAATTGTTTTATGTTGGTTATAGGCTACAATCCTCTCCCACTTCCTTCTCAACTCATTGCTTCCTTAACATGTCCTTCAACTCTTATAATTGCAGTTTTCACTTCCTGCGTTTTATCCTTGCAACCTTCAAAATTTCAGAAAGTGTAGTCCAGTCAGTAGCTTTCTTCAAATTTGCAAATGCTATAAATGTAGTGTTGCCTTTCTTCAGTGTATTGTCTAAGATGAGTCTTTGGGTAGTATTGCCTGATGTGTTTCCACATATCTCCAGATTGCAAACACTTGCACCCCTCCTCTCCGTCCCTCCCCTCCCCCCCATGAGACATTCCTACCCCTATCAATTTTGGAGAGTGGTACAGGTACATTAATATGAAAATGATTTTAGTTGAAAGAGGGAGATGCAAATGAGCATGTAATACCGTAGTCTTGTACATAAAAAATGCATCTTGTCCCAGTGCAGAAACTAGGTAGTAGATTTAACTGTTGCTTACAGCCTTTGATAGTGAAAAGTGATTTCTTTAAAGGGTTAGGCACACAGTCATATAAACTTGATTATTGGAAGTGAAAATGAGATATGACATGCAGATTTTTGGTGCAGTAACTCATCATATTTCACCAAAATGAAGCTGCATTGCTCATAATTAAATGATGCCTTTGTTCCAGCCGAGTTGTAATAGTGTTTCTTTACACAGATAATTGGAAAAAAAAAGTGATGCAATGATGAAGTTTGTCCAGAAACTCACAGATTTCTCCCTTATTTTTCAGTTTGAAGGGAGATGCTCAGCACACATTCAAAGGTGACAGAACAAAAGAAGAAATAGTCAATTTTGCAGTTAGACTCTCAGGTCCACCAGTCCAACAGCTGACAAAACTGGAGAGCTTGGAAACAGTGCAGCTGACAAAACCATTATTTTTCCTTTATATTGGAGAAATGATTGGAAACTTGTGGGTGAGTTGCTTCGATTTTTGATTTTTGTTGCAACTCTAACTTGTTGTGATGAGTAGTTAAAGCTATTCACGCATAACATCATACATTCTGCACAGTGATTGGCCTGAAAAATGTGTGTTCATCAGTTGTTTTAATTTATCTTGAAGTCTCCTTGATTACAGACATTTATATTGCTTCAGAGTTTAATCCTTTTAATTCTTCTTGCATGATTCAACATATCTGGAATTCGTGCCTTATTCAAGCATATTTGGAAATCAGGATTACCTTACAGAGCTCTTCAGATGGATAACATGATGGTTCCTTCAAAAAGTGTGTGGCAGATTCCTTGTCCAGTCCTAGTCCAGTCTGTTCCGTTATCAGCAGCATTGTCATAATAATTACTATGCAAACTACAGGATTAGAAAGAATACATGTGATCAAAATAAATTTTTATCATAGATTAGTTATACAAACAAAAATGATTAAGATTACAGAACTATATATAATTTCTTTCATTAAGAATTTAATGTGGTGTGAAACTTACACATATGTCAGTCAGGCTTGAAATGTCATAGTGTAAAATCAAAGAGGACCTGAATATGTCCCTGAGTAATCTCTCCATAGCCAGTGAGTCATCAGTAGCAATTACTATTACCAACCAACCAAACCCCAGACATGTTTGATGAGTGATATGCCAAGCAATCATAGGCCAGGAAAACAGTGGACCCATCATCAATGTAGACTTTCCCTTTTTTTTTTCAATTAAAATTTCCCAGCTGACAAGCTGTGATCAGTGCATAAAACTATTTCTTTGTGTTTTGTCTCCACCTGTGGTGGAGAACTTGCTGTTTTGTATCCGAACATGTCTCTTGCAGTTGGAGATGGAAAATCATAGAATAGTTTTATATATCGACAGCGGTCTCTCAGCTTGGAAGTTTCAACTGAAGTTGTACCCATCTTTCTTCACAGCAAGTTAGTACACTCCTTACTGCATACAGATGTGTGTTGTTCTGCTGACACAATTGCAGCATGTTGAACTTCCAAGAGAAGTGTTTTACTCTGCTATAAAAACTCATTGGTGTATTTATCACTGCTCAGCATTCACTGGATATGCTATGCTGAGATTGCCATGCTGCATCAAATGATGCAGCAAGCCCATCATACTTGATGATTTCTGCCTGCTATGATGATAACTAAAGCTGGCTTCCAGATTGTGGTCACTAACAGTTTTGAGGCTGTGATAATAGGGCCAATTTGAAGTGGGACTTGTTCAGAAACATTACATTTTGTCAATCAGCATGTCAACCATGATGCTTATGTGCCCATTGTGGTCTGTGATGGTGTTGGTTTCTGGACAATTGAAACAAACATAATAGCATAGGTGCCACCACTGCAGCACTAGACAAAGAACACTGAGACATTGATACTAATAGGTCCACACCTTTCAATGAAGTTTCAGGATTGCAGTCGAATCATGTTGACTTCTGGTCTCACTATTTCGGCTGGCAACCATCCAGCCATCTTCTGCTGAGTGTCTACTACTGGAGACTGCTAGTTCAGGTGTCAGCTTTATAACAAAAATTGGCATGGAAATGCACACGCATTGATGGCTGTCATAGGAGAGTCCGTATCAAAATCTGTGTCCTCTGCAAATACTGCTCCATCTGTGGCATGCAGGTGCAAGCGTAAAGGTGAAACTACATGTCCACCTCCTATCAGAAGGCGCAGTCATGTCACTAGAAACAAGCATCAGATGTCACCAGACATGTCATTACTAATAAAATGTCACAGGGTTCCAAGCCTTATCCAGTTGAAAGCCACCATCATGATTCATAAGATTTTTTGCCGGACGTATTTCCACAGATTCTTTAACTACTGAATCCCAAAAGCATCTCATTGGGGTCAAGATTTTTGTGGCAGAATAATCCGTAGTGTCCTGTGGTAATACAATGCTCCGCTAGGCCAACTGGGTGGGCTGTGAAAGGCAAGTGTGGTGTTCATGTTCAACACACCATTTGTGTACTGTGCATATTGTCTGACCTATGTACACTTTGCCACACAGGCACGGAATTCTGTAAATACCGGTTTTTCTGCAGATTCCAGATCATACTTTACCAAACTGAGGAGGACACCGATCTTCACCAGTGGCTGGAAGATTACTTAAACTTGATGTTTCCTTACGACCCTACCTACTTTAGATGAAAGGTTGGCAGCATTTGGAAGGACACTCTGGACTTAAAGAGCTTATCTTCGTGTTGTGGATGGGCACATTTCTTCCTCCTCAGCACTGTACTAATCTGATGTGTAGAGTAACCAATGTTCTCATTAGGCAAACCTAGCACTTGTGAAGGAGAGGATCCATTTTACTTGCCATGACTTGGTTGCCATATTGAAACATCTGTTCCATCTGAGTATGAAGATTGCATCCAGCCTGCCATCACTTCCTGGGCACGGGTCGATGACCTGACCTGGGCAAAGTCGGACTGGGTCCACGAGGGGTCTACTTCAAGACAATTTTCAAAGTCTGCCGCCATCGGCAACATTACCGCAAGAAGATAGCTTTTGACACTCTGTGGTCAATTTCACGGGTAAGGTTTTGGGCAACGTAACACTGTCTGTGCTTGGTAAAGGCTTGAACTTCACCCATACACTAAGAGTTCTGCCTCTGACTGAGTTTATTGGTGCTGCGGAGAAAGCTGTTAGACCTCTTCCTAGTGATGTTGCAGAAGAAATAAGACATGAAATTTGTTGTGCACTTAGAAAAGCTCCCCCATCAGAAGAGCAAAATTTCTGCCACGGAAGGGGCCACACCACAAAAGCTACGAGAAGATCCTCACTTGGTGATCTTACCAGCAGATAAGGGAAATGCTACTGTGCTGTTGCCATGTGAGGTTTATGAACAGAAGATCATAACTTTCTGAGTGAACCAATGGGCCGTAAGATTGACAAAGGCCCCACAGGGAAAGTGGAAAGGAAAACATCAGCACTGCTGAATTATTCTTCTTTTCTGCAAGAAATGGCCGAAACATTAAGACCTCATAGTTCTGTACACCCAGGTTATTTGGTCTTCTGAAGATTCATAAAGAAAAGGTTCTGTACAGTCGATAGTCAGTAACATCGATGTCCCCACATATGATTTGGCGATACATCTTGCGCCTCTACTGAGACCTTTTGTGGGGAAGTGCGTGCATCATGTTCGCAACTCTGCTGACTTTATCAATAGACTGAAGTCAATTCAACTCAGTGAAACTGATTTACTTGTGAGCTTCGATGTCGTCTCACTTTTTTACTAAGGTCCCTCATATGAACTCTTTGTCACTCATTGGCAATAAGTTCATGGCCGATATAACAGCACTTTTTCCTCATGTCATTTCCTTGACCTTCTTTTTAATTAACAATAAATATTTTGAGCAGACTGATGGTGTTGCCATGGGCAATCCTCTCTCCTCTCTGGTAGCAAACTTTTTTATGGAAGGCTTTGACGAAAGGGCACGTGATTCAGCAGAACTTAAGCCAAGAGTCTTCTGGTGATATGTAGATGACACTTTTGTAGTGTGGCCCCATGGTGAACAACAACTGTCATGCTTCTTGGAGCATCTAAATTCAATCCACAAGAATGTCCTGTTTATGATGGAAATAGAGAAAGATGGCTTCTTGCCATTTTTGGATGTCTCGGTTACTAGGAGAGTGGATGGGTTATTAGGGTATAAGACCACAGATACGGCAGACATTTATTTGCAAGTGTCGGTCTGCCATCAACCTTCACAAACTATTGGCATCCTTAGAATGTTGGTGCACTGGGCTCGTGTAGTTTCTGATGGAGACAGCCTTACAAAGGAGCTGGAACATCTACAGCCAGTATTAAATGATAATGGTTTCTCTACATATCAGATTAGTAAAGTGCTAAGGAGGAGGAAATGTGATCACCTACTAGATCAAGAAATAAGAAGCCATTCAAGTCCAGAGTGTTCCTTCCATATGTCGGCAACCTTTTGTTTAAAGTAGGCAGGATCCTAGGGAAACATCAAGTTAAAGTAATAATCCAGCGACTGGCGAAGATCAGTGCCCTTCTCGGTTCGCTAAAGGACGATCTGGGTCTGCAGAAGGCCGGTATTTACAAGATCCTGTGGCAGTGTGCAGCAAAGCATACATAAGTCATACGATACACACGGTACGTGAAAGGTGCATTGAACATAAGTGCCACACTCACCTTTTGTAGCCCAGTAAGTTGGCCGTAGCGGAGCATTGTATTATCACAGGACACCCTATAGATTATTATGCCACAAAAATCTTGGCCCCTGCAAGATGCTTTTAGGATTCAGTAATTAAAGAATCTGTGGAAATATGTTTGGTACAAAATCTTATAAATGGTGACAGCAGCTTTCAACTGGATAAAGCACGGGACCAGTGATCTCTTTAATTTCTTGTGAGAGAAAACATTTTATTAGTAATGACATGTCTGGTGACATCTGATGTTTGTTTTTAGTGATGTGAGCGTGACTTCCAATAGGGGGCAGAGATGTAGTTTGACCTTTACACATGCACCTGTGCACCACACGTGGAGCAGTATTTGCAAAGGATGCAAGTTTTGATAGAAAATGCCCCTGTGATGGCCGCCAATGCACATGCATATCCACACCAATTTGTGCTATAAAGCCGATGCTGTGACCTAGCAGTCTCCAGTGGTGGACACTCACCTGAAAATGGCTGGACAGTTGCCAGCCGAAATATTGTGGCAAGAAGTCAACATGATCTGGCTCCAATCTTGAAACTTGATAGAATATTCATTACGCAAGGAAATCTTCATGACTGACAGGTCCACACCTTTTGTAGTGCTCTGTCATGTAGCCAATAACCTAAACATAGTTGTGCAGTTTGTTACGGCTGCCAAGAGAAGATGGCAGGTAATACTGTGACACAATCAAATTGTGTATTGTCACTACAATAAAACTCTTCTATCCACTGGTTCCTTCTATAAATCATTGTCATAGCAGCATATTTTGTAAAATCTAAAAATTTATAGTATGATAAGCCCATATTCTGGAAACAAATATTTTTCACCATTCATTCTCTTGGAACCCTTCAAAATCGACAAAGTATGTAGGTGCTTGCAAGCATATTTCTACTTTCTTTATCGACGGCTCATCACAGCCTCAGCTTGAAATGGTACTGCTGGTATTTTGAGTCATAGGAATAGGGTGGTGTGGGCCTCCATGTACCGCTTCTCTCAACAGTCTTAATCACTTACTGCTGATATGCACTGTTCTACAGATTCTTTGGGTTTTGGTGCATGTGGTCTGTTCTTTCTTTAACATGTATATAGGAAACATTTGCCCACCAGGGGCTGCTTGCTATTGGATGCAGGGGGGTAAGTGTGCCAGACCAAGGTTGGTGACCTTTGCTGGGTGCCCGGAGCAGCCAAATGGCACACTATTCAAATGTGTGCACATATTGACACTCTGAAAACAAATCCGAAAACTCCGAACACATTGAATCTTGGTTGTGATAAGAAACCTGATCTGATAAAAGATGCACTGTGTCACTTATAGAAAATTCAGAAGCAATGAAAGCATCTAACCCAAACAAATTTTGTGTGACGATCGTTAACAGCCAAATATATGATAGGATGGACTATAGTTTTGTAAGCCATGGTGGCCATAAATTGACCAAGAACAGGAATACGCTGTTTATTATAGGTTACCAGACAGCATTTGATGGGAGTTTACGATGAAAAGCACAGCCATGTGTACATTTGAGAGTTGAGGAGTGAAACAGCTGCTCCGATGTCCACTTGTAGAGATAACAGTTTGTTGTGAACAGACACTTCAGTAAAGAATTCATTCTGAACTGCAGGCAGTGAGGAAATAGAATGAATGTGAATGTCCAATGCCAGTGTCCATTTGTTCTGAGGAAGGTGGAGGATGACAGACTGATGCAATGTGGACTTTTTTGTGACACTTTTGTGACAATGCCCACCACCTGGGACATGCAGCTGTCTCATGTTGCACAAAGCAAGCAGGACATGACAGAAGTGCTGCATTGTGTTCTTGTTGTTGCCAATGGGTTTGTCTGTTGTGGCCGGGTTTGCTTGTTTGAACGACATCGACTTCCTCTTCAGCAAGTTTGTTTCTGTGCACTGACATGGTTCACTGACAATGGCAGCACTGTCGCCCCATGCTTTGATTTCGTGGCCTGCAGCATATGAGACTTCAAAAGACTGAGCAATGTTTAAAATTTCTTCCAATGATGGATCCTCTCACTGAAGGGCTCTCTCTTACGAACTTCCTTGTCGGGTCCTATACAGACGATTGCTTCTCTAACCATGGAATCTGTGTCTGATTCTTTGGAGGTTTTAGTAATAAAGGGACTTACAGCTCAAAGCTGCAGCTCTAACACCCAAGCCCAATAAGATTGATGTGACTGCTTGCAGCACTGGTAAAATTCTACATGAATGGGAATGACTTGGGTAAATTTGTGATAAAACGAAAACAACGAAAACAACAATCTAAACATTTCGTCTAAAGTAGTGAGGCCAGTTTCTGCTAAGGGGCTAATTGACAAAACAGCTGGTACATGCAAGTGGTGGTGGTGGTGGTGGTGGAGGATAATGGATGATGGATGAATGATGATGACGATGATGATGATGATGATGATAGGAGTGTAGAGGATGATGCGGGAGACCCGCACCGCCGACGAGGCAAGGTCCTAACGGAGGTGGTTTGCCATTGCCTTCCTCCGACCATAATGGAGATGAATGATGATGATGAAGGCAACACAACACCACCCAGTCATCTTGAGGTAGGGAAAATCCCTGACCCTGCTGAGAATTGAACTCGGGACCCCGTGCGTGGGAAGAGAGAATGCTACCGCAAGACCACGACCTGCGGACTGTTGCAAGGAGTAATCTATGATAAAAACAGAGCCTTACAAGTGCGCACAGGGCTGTTTTCCGTAAGCTTCCCAATCTTCAGTAGAGTCATCAACTGGCAGAAACTGCGGTTGATGCACTAAGATGATGAAGTGTGAACTATCAATGTAGTCACAAGATTTTCCGAGGTGGCCATAATAAGTTGCTGCTAGTGGAGAAATGACTGAAGTACTGGATGCGTGGATAACTTACATGAAAAAACCATCACTGATGTTGAGCATATGGAAGTTCTACTCTTCACCAGTTATGTTATAACTTCAAACATAATAAAAAACACAGCATAAGAAACCACCTATTTATTAAGTCATGGTGTGACAGAATAATTGCAGTAGAGTTTAGAGAACAAATAAGAGACTGCTGGCCAATATATGGTTGGATAAGAAGCATTTGCCCAACTAGGGGCCACTTGCTATAGGTGCCAGATCAAGGTCGGTGGCATCTAGTGTGGACCAGAGAACTGAATGGTGCACTACTCAAATATGTGCACATTTCGACACGCATGGCAGAGGTGCAGTAATGAGCAGGTTATTACAATTTTGCTCCTAAGTAATTGAGTTGTTTGGTATGTTCTATTCAGGAATGATGTGCCTTGCTGCATGTACAGGTCACCTGCAGGTGTACAAACACAAGTGCAGTAGATTCTTCTGATGTTATTGCTGGGAGACATCTTAAGGACCTCGTTTCATCCCGTATTAAACAAACTCTGTGTGAGAATATCTCCCAGCTACCTGAACTATAGACTATTCACATTTGGGATTACCACTGTACATTGTTTGTCTAACTGTACCCAATTTTGTCTGTTATTGTGTTTCATCAGTCCCTGTGATGTTTTTCCTTGCTATAAGCATCCAGTGGTAGTGTTCTTATGCTCATGCTAATCTCTTGCGCCATGATGAGCAGTGACCAGAGCACACGTGTGAGGCAGTGGCTTCTGTACTCTAAGACACCATCCCACAGTGAATAGTATGATTGTTCATCAGTTGTCCAGCATTGAGTTGATGTGTAAATGGTGCACTGTGGTCTATTTATTTGCTATAAAGTACCGTGATCATTGACAATGCCATCTGTCATCAAAACAGTGTTCTCAGCAGTTGGTGACTGTGATGGCAGTAATTTTATTTGAATCAAGATACTAAGGGCACACTCTTATACAGGGGATAGGCAAAATAATGTGAACAGTGGTAGTAATGGGATGGTTGTGTTTGATAGTCAACAATGCAGGTAAGGCACATGTTGCACTGGACTGTGCATGTTCACTAAGGATTAGGCATCAGTGCAGGTTGTTTATGAGTAGTGCACACCTCATGTTTGCATTCAGAGGCCGATGTTGATGTGCAATGAAAGACCTAACAGAGTTTCAAACAGTGCAGATTGGGGAGCCCCAAGTAGCTGGAGCATCAGTAACCAAGAGAGCCAAATTATTGAATGTTTAAAGAGCAACCATTTCAACAGTCACACAGCCTACACAAAATAAGGAATCATCATGTAAACATAATAGTGAGCGCAAATCAAAACTGAATGACAGAGATCGTCATACACTAACTCGAATTGTGTCAAAATTACACAAAACTATGATGGCTAAAGTGACTGCAGAGCACAATAGCCATCTGCGAGATCCCATATCTATCAACACAGTTGGCCAAGAACTTCATAAAGTGAATATTAAACAATGGGAAATCCAGGATGGAATGTAACAATATTATTAAAAGGAAAGTTGCCACTCACTGTATAGGGGAGGTGCTGAGTCGCAGATAGGCACAACAAAAAGACTGTCACAAATAAGCTTTCGGCCAGCAAGGCCTTCATCAAAAATAAACACACACACACACACACACACACACACACACACACACACACACACACCTAAAGCTTATTTGCGACAGTCTCTTCGTTGTGTCTATCTGCGACTCAGCACCTCTGCTAAATGGTGAGTGACAACTTTCCTTTTCATAATATTGATAAAGCGAATATTCATGGATGAGCTGCTATACTGAAACCATTAGTAACAACAACCAGTGCAAAAAAGCATAAAACATGATGTCACTAGCATAAATTCTGGGCGGCTGATCAGTGGAAACATGTCATATGGTCCGAAAAGTCAACATCTTTGTTAACTCCAACATCAGGCCAGGTTTATGTGAGGAGAATGCCAAAAGAAGCCTACAATCCTGATTGCTTGATTCCGGTGGTTAAGCATGGAGGTGGAAGTGTGATGGCGTGGGCAGCCATATCATGGTATTCTGCCGGTCCCATCATGACTCTCAAAATGCTGTATTACAGCCAATGATTACATGAACGTTTTAGGTGAGCAGGTGCACCCCATGATTTAGATGTTGTTCCCCAACTATCATGCCATATTTCAGAACAATAATGCAGCCAGGACAGTACAATTGTGGTATGAGGAGCATGCAACTGAGCTGCGGCATCTTCCCTGGCCAGCACTGTCTCTGGACTGGAACATTATCGAACCCTTGTGGGTAGTATTGGAGTGTGGACGCCAGAGCAGATTTCTGCCTCCCTTGTCACAACAGGAGTTAGAGGTGGTTCTGATCAAAGAGTGGCTTAACAATCCACTGGGGACTATACAATCATTATACACCAGTATTCCAAGAAGAATTGCAGCTATATTACAGGGAAATGGGGTCCAACCTCTTATTAATAAACCATTCCCAAGTAAGTACAGATGTTCACATTATTTTGCTTGTCTCTGTATGTAGGCACATGGAAAGCCCAACTTTGGAGATGGAAATATTCCATATGTTGGGCACCATAGTCCAGCCACAATCATTTATGCTAATGTGGTGCATGCCCAACTCGTGCTGGTGGCTAGTATAAAATCTGATGAAATCCCAGTCTCATGGCACACCAAACTATTCCATTTACCATTGTAGAAGAAGCATTGTCTGCAGTTGCTGTCTATAACTTAAGTATATTGTTATTGACTAAACATTTTAATTTTTTTACTGCAGATAGGCCATCTGCAAATCACACTTAAATTTCAGTTCTTCATTCTTCATCCTTTGTTCTTGTCTTTTTTCCATTATGCTTTCATTTGTTCATTATGTTTCTTCTTTCTTTCTTCAGACAGTTTTTAACCAGTCTTGTTGGAATCCTCCTATTTTCAATACTATTTCCTGAAAGGCTTCTGGTTTGTTTCTATCTTCTGTTTTTTATATTGTTTCTTTCTAAATCCTTTTTTATTTCACTGATCCAGCTTGTTGTGGACTTCTTAATGCACAAATATTTGAAAATCTTATTACCTAGTTAATTTACTGTCCTGCATTCAAAATAAATGTCCAAAAAACATGAGTGTTAATTTTCTCATTATGTTTGAGATATTTTCTGTATTTTGGTATATTTCAGTATGTTTTGGCATTACTTTGTAATTTTCAGTCTTCTGCTGTGTTTTGTGGTCCTAATATTTTCATTATAATTTGCATTTGTAGTACTTCATATTTGTGTAAATTATAGTTTAATGCCAGCCATTCTCTTGCATTTAGGCATTCTGGCTGCACTATCGTTTCGTAATGCCTTAGTACATTTTTGGATAGGGCCTTTTTATTGTAGATGTCTTTGGGGATACCACATGCTCTCCCCATTTTATGGAAACTTTCCATTATTGCCGATTTTTCCAAAACATTTTCTTGGATTATCTCCCCTAGATATTTGAATTTTTTTTACCTCCTATTTGGTCCATATCTGGTTTTGAGAATTTTGGAAGATCCTTAACATTTGTTACAAATTTTGCTTTTTCTGCAGAAATTCTTAAGCCAGTTCTGCTGCTATTTTTTCCAAGAGATTTATTTGTGTTATTTTGAAAGGCTGTGAAATTACTCCCATAAATTTTGCTTTACAGACTGTATGTATAAGTATTTCACAGAGTAAGTTTGCCAACTTAGACTTCACATCAAATTATCGAATCATTTTATCTATAATTTCTCTGTAAACAAAATCAAAATCCACTAACATAATTTCAGTGTCCTTTGACTTAAGTAATGTGTGCAAATAACTGACTTAAAGTTAAATATTTGTTCTGAGCATGACCTTCCCTTCCTAAAACCACTTTGATATTCACCTAAATGACCATTCTGCTTGATAAAATCTTGGAAAATATGCTACTGCCAGTAAAGAGATTCCTCTACAGTTTTTTACATCCTGTTTATTACCTCTTTGTGGAGTGGATATACCAAGGCAATTTTCCATTCCTCTTGGATTTTTATGTTTTCCAGATTTCTTCAGAGAGTAAATTTAACTCATTTGCTATGTTTTGCAAGGGCCACTTCAAAAGTTCATCTGTAATAGACTCTTCTTGACTAGCTTTGTTCTTTTGAGGGTTTTAAGTACTTAAATTTTTTCTATATTTGGTGGTAAATCATCTTCCAAATTTTCAGTAATATCCGAGAACTCAAATTTGACTTGGTTCAGGACAGTTCAGAAGCTGACTAAAATATCTTGCTAGTATTTCAAAATTTTCAGTATTACTTAACCCAGTTTTGCCGTTCTCATTTTTGAAACAGACATTTAGTGTTTGGTATCTCTTTAATTTATTCTTAAAAGTTTGATCGAAGTCACAGGTATTATTTTTTTATGAAATTTTTGTCTGTTTCCAAAAGTTTCTCCTTTTCAGAGGCTCATTTGGTATTTGTGATTAATCTGGCTGTTTCCTTTCTTTGTTGTTTAAACTGATCATAATCTTAAATTTTCTTTGAGCATTTCTATTTTTAGCCCCTCTCCCTCCCTCCCTCTCCCCCCCTCCCTCCCCCACATTATTAATCGCTTTGGATATTTCTAGCTAGTTGCCATGTTTAGCCACTTTAATTTAGTCTTTATACACTACTGACCGTTAAAATTGCTACACCACAAAGATGACATGCCACAGACGCGAAATTCAACCAACAGGAAGAAGATGCTGTGATATGCAAGTGATTAGCTTTTCAGAGCATTGGCACTGGTGGAGACACCTACAACGTGCTGACATGAGGAAAATTTCCAACTGATTTCTCATACACAAACAGCAGTTGACCGGCATTCCCTGGTGAAACTTAGTCGTGATGCCTTGTGTAAGGAGGAGAAATGCGTACCATCACGTTTCTGACTTTTGATAAAGGTCGGACTGTAGTCTATCACGACATTGCTGCTCGCGTTGGTCGAGATCCAATGACTGTTAGCAGAATATGGAATCGGTGGGTTCAGGAGGGTAATACGGAACGCCATTCTGTATCCCAACGGCCTCGTATCACAAGCAGTCGAGATGACAGGCATCTTATCCGCATGGCTGTAACGGATCGTGCAGTTATGTCTCGTTGGCTGTAACGGATCGTGCAGTTATGTCTCGATTCCTGAGTCAACAGATGGGGACGTTTGCACCAACAGTTCGACGATGTTTGCAGCAGTATGGACTATCAGCTTGGAGACCATGGCTGCGGTTACCTTTGACGCTGCATCACCGACAGGAGCACCTGCGATGGTTTACTCAATGACGAACCTGGGTGCACGAATGGCAAAACATCATTTTTTTGGATGAATCCAGGTTCTGTTTACAGCATCATGATGGTCGCATCCGTGTTTGCCGACATCGTGGTGAACGCACATTGGATACTGGCATATCACCTGGCGTGGTGGTATAGGGTGCCATTGGTTACATGTCTCGGTCGCCTCTTGTTCGCATTGATGGCACTTTGAACAGTGGACGTTACATTTCAGATGTGTTGCGACCCGTGGCTCTGCCCTTCATTCGATCCCTGCGAAACCCTACATTTCAGCAGGATAATGCATGACCTCATGTTGCAGGTCCTGTACGGGCCTTACTGGATACAGAAAATCTTTGACTGCTGTGCTGGCCAGCACATTCTCCAGATCTCTTACCAATTGAAAACATCTGGTATCGTGTTGAAGCTGCATGGGCAGCTGTACCTGTATACACCATCCAAGCTCTCTTTGACCCAATGCCCAGGCATATCAAGGCCGTTATTACGGTCAGAGGTGGTTGTTATGGGTACCAATTTCTCAGGATCTGTGCACCCAAATTGCGTGAAAATGTAATCACATGTCAGTTCTAGTATAATATATTTGTCAAATGAATACCTGTTTATCATCTGCATTTCTTCTTGGTGTAGCAATTTTAATGGCCAGTAGTGTAGCTTTTAATTGATTATTTTGTTACAGTAAGTCTGTCTGTCTTTTATATCTTATGAACCTTTATGACTTTCTTTGTTCTTTATTAGGTGGAAGTTTGACTTCAGTTTCAGTGGGTTTATGATCAGAATCAAATTCACCATTCCTTACTACTTTCACTTTCATAATTTCCATTGTACTTTTTTGTGAAACAGCCATATCATATAACTGAAAGTCTTCTAACATTGGGTTGGGAGATATCCACGTTTTAGCTTTTCTTTGGAGGTTCCTAAAGAAGGTTGATATTAGTTTGAGGTGAGAGCTTTGACACAATCTAAGTAGCTTCATACCATTTGTGTTGGCTTGTCTATGAGCTTAGTATTGTCCTGCCTCATTTCTAAATTTCTTTTCTCTGCCTTTATGCGCATTGAAATCACGTAATAGTGATCTGGCGTTCATCTTTGGAATTTTGGATGTTTCAGTTTCTAAAAGGTCCCAGAATTCCTCTGTTTCTTGTGTTTTTTCCTGCTGACTTCATTTATTGGTGTTTGGCAATTAACAAGCATGTATATCTTGTTTTTGCATTTAACTGATAGGAAAGATATTCTCTCTGAGGTAGATTTTAATTCTGTTAAATTTCCTATTATATTTTGATGAACATAGAAAGCTGTACCCAATGATGGCGTCTGATTCTTAATTTTGATTGCTGGTTTGCCTTTGAAGAGTCTGTAGTTACAAGTATCTACTATATTTTCATCTAGGAACCTTGTTCCTTGAACTGATAAAATTTTAATTTTGCTTTTCTCTAAAAGTATTTCCATTTCTTTTTGTTTACCTGTCTTGACTAGAGAATTTACATTTAAAGAGCCTAGAAAGAATTTCTTTTTGAATTTTATTTTAGAAGGATTCCAAGGTTGCTCTGAGTCAGCCTTTTCACTGCAGTTGTTGGGTCTCCCCAGAATCGTTGGTTGCAATGCATTGCGTGATGCAATGGTGGATTTTTCTCTAGAGTTGCCACATGGGGTAGTGCATTCATTTTGCGGACTTTCCACACTGTTTTGTTTTATATGTTGGTAATTTTGTTTTTTTCTGAGTGAAGTGTATGGTGACGTGTGTTCTTCATTATTGTGTTTAATTTGTTTGATATTATATCTAAATACACTGTGTGATCAAAAGTATCCGGACACCTGGCTGAAAATGACTTAAAAGTTCGTGCTGCCCTCCATCAGTAATGCTGGAATACAATATGGTGTTGACCCACCCTTGTCCTCGAGGACAGCTTTCAATCTCGCAGTCATACGTTCAGTCAGGTGCTGGAAGGTTTCTTGGGTAATGGCAGCCCATTCTTCATGGAGTGCTACGCTGAGGAAAGGTATTTATGTCACTCAGTGAGGCCTGGCACAAAATCGGCATTCCAAAACATCCCAAAGGTGTTCTACAGCATTGAGGTGCGGACTCTGTATAGGCCAGTCCATTACAGGGATGTCATTGTCATGTAACCACTCTTCCACAGGCCGTGCATTATTAACAGGTGCTCAATTGTGTTGAAAGATGCAATTGCCATCCCTGAATTGCTCTTTAACAGTGGGAAGCAAGAAGGTGCTTAAAACATCAATGTAGGCCTGTGCTGTGATAGTGCCAGGCAAAACAATAAGGGGTGCAAGCGCCCTCCATGAAAAACACGACACCACCTTAACATCACCGCCTCCGAATTTTACTGTTGGCTCTACAAATGCTGGCAGATGACATTCAGCAGGTATTCGCTATACCCCCACCCTGCCATCGGATCGCCACATTGTGTACCATGATTTGTCACTCCACTCAATATTTATCCAATGTTTATGCTCCTTACACCAAGCGAGGTGTTGTTTGGCATTTACCGACATGATGTGTGGCTTATGAGCAGCTGTTCGACCATGAAATCCAAGTTTTCTCACCTACCCCCTAACTGTCATAATACTTGCAGTGGATCCTGATGCAGTTTGGAATTATCAAGTGATAGTGTGGATAGATGTCTGTGTATTACACATTATGACTCTCTTCAACTGTTGACAGTGTCTGTCAGTCAACAGACCAGGTCGGCCTGTACGCTTTTGTGCTGTACTTGTGCCTTCTCGTTTCTGCTTCACTATCATATCAGAAACAGTGGACGTAGGGATGTTCAGGAGTGTGGAAATCTCATGTACAGATGTATGACACAAGTGACACCCAATCAGCTGGCCACGTTCGAAGTCCATGAGTTCCGTGGAACTCCCCTTTCTGCTCTCTCATGATGTCTAATGACTACTGAGGTTGCTGGTATGGAGTACTTGGCAGTAGGTGGCAGCGCAATGCACCTAATATGAGAAACATGTTTTTGGTGATGTCGAGATACTTTTGATCACATAGTGTAATTATAGGTATGCATATTGTTTGTCTTTTTTTGGTGTTTCTCTGGACAAGCCTATGTCCTATTGAATTTTTGGTTGTGTAGGTGTAGTGATACATCTCGTAATTGTTGAGTTCTTTTTGTATGGCAAGTTGATTTAGTGTTAGATTTTGTATTCTGTTGACCAGGTCTTGGAAGTATGGATGCTTGTGTTTCTTTGGCCACAGAATACAAAATCTACCACTGAACGAAGCTGCCATACAAAAAGAACTTCATACATTACAATATATAACACAGCAAAATGATTTCAATCCAGACATAGTAATGCAGATATATAAAAGAAAAACTACACCTACACAACCAAAAATTCACAAGGACATAAAATTGTCCAGAGAAACACAAAAAAGACTAAACCAACTTACATTCCCAAGACATATATTGGCACGATATCAAACAAATTAAACATACTAATGAAGAACACAAATATCAAATTCGCATGTATTGGGTTGGTACACAAGTTTAACATTTTTCCATAAGCTTAATAAACACAACAGGCACACATGAGAGACTTCAATCATCAGTAATATATTCTCCTTTAGTATTTACAACAGTCTGCAAACTCTGGGGTAACTTTTTGATTGTGTGACTGTAGATATCGCATGGTGTTGAGGTGAAGACCTTGCTGAGACATGTTTTGAGCACATTTTCATCCAGGAAGGAAGTTCCTTGAAGGTTGTTCGAAAGGGAGCAGGAAAGCTGAAAATCTGGAGATGCAAGATCAGGTGAATAAGGTGGGGGTGGAATGACGTCCTAACCCACCTCCTGTATAGCACTACTGTATCAGTCTAGCAGAATGTCGGTGAGCATTATTGTGTAGTAGCATAACATAACGCAGTATTGCTGGTCATTGTTCTTGCATTGCATCTGCAAGCTGTCTCAGTCATTGACAATAAATGTCAGCAGTGATTGTTACATTTTGGGGAAGGACTCCATAATACATGACACTATCGCTATTCCACCAGATGCATAACATTATCTTTTTGGATGTGTGTAGGTCTTTGTAAGGGGAGTTGCTGCTTTTTTTGGGCTCAACCATTCCGCTCTTTTTCTTACTTTAGCATAAGGACACCATTTCTCGCCACTAGTAATGATACAGAATGGGCACGATCGGTGTTGTTCACAAGCAAGTTGATATGGAGCAAGCAGAGGTGCACATGTGGCCACCAGCTGATTTTTGTGATTATGGCTTAGACCAAGTGGTACCCATACATCCAATTTTTGAACTTTTCCCATTGCATACATATGTCACACGATGGTGGAATGATCAGTCCATCACATTTGCCAGTTCTTGAGTACACTGACATAGATCATTGTGGATTAATGTGTTTCAATGATCTTCATCCAACCCCAAAGGTCATCCTGAATGTGGAGAGTACATGGCACATATGTTTTTAGCTACCTTCACTGGTTTCACCCCTCTATTGAACTCTCAGAAGAAATGTCCGATATTCAGATTTCTATACTTGGCACTCCAGTTTCTAATCTCCACAGCTCCAGTCACTATCTCCAAATGGCAAAATGATAATATGTAAACTCAAATAGCAGCAATCGAGAAATAAACCCATAGCAACTGGGATACCAACATGAAAAATAAAAACACTATGAACTTATGCACCAACCCAATAGAACCAACAACAATATCTGCCATAGACTTCACCCAGAAAAAAAACAAAATTACCAACATATGCAAACCCAGGCATACACAAAATCGAATGTCAGGGTTGCTAGGGCAACTTCAGTATTATACATTGAGAGCACATGAGAGTTAGTGAAAATAATTCATCTGCATTCTTCAAGCACTTAAAGAACGATAACCACAGCACAGAACAAATGGTGTTAGCAATGAAAAGTTTACGCATATTATCTAAACATTTAACAATGAAAAATCTTTTATGAGAGAGAATTCTACATAAACACAATATAACAACCTGATGACATTTTAAATGAACGTTATTTGCCATTTGCTATAATGGAAGTTAGAAAACCTATATATTGGGATCTTACTGGCACAAGATTATTAGAGAAATGTTTGCATGGTAGGACTTTTTCAACAATTGTATATGGGAACGGGTACCAAAAACTGTTCTAGCAGGACTAAATACTTTGAAAATAGGTGTGCTAGATGCTGTTCCATGTTTTTATGATGGTGCACTGTCGAGGCTTAATGTTGTGGAACTGATGGGACTGTCTGGTGGACTAAATACGCATAGAGCTCTAATAGCCATTGACCGAAGGAGACTCTTTAGTGACTCTGTAAAGCAGAAAAATCAGGCTTGGAAGCCACCAAAGAGGCAAGAATAAGTAGTAGTGTGAAAAAGAGAAGGGAGGAAGAACAACACAGGAAACAAGATGAATATGGACTTGCGATGCATTAATGGTATGCAAGTCAATACAAAAAGCAAGTTTTAACTTTAACATGAATTTCCTGAAAGTTAAATTATTTCATGTTCTGGTACACTTTGGCTAAAAGCTATTAAAGATAGTGTTGAAATTTTGTATACTGTCTTAAAACATGGTTAACTAAAAAGTAGACTACTCTTGTGATTTAACTTTGAAAATAAAATGCTTTTTTTTTAAGAAAAACCCTGAATTCATTTCCAAAATTTTTAATAATCATACTTAACATCTTTTTGTAGCACAATTTAGGGCAGCACTACAGGAAAAAATAAACCTTCTACTTTGTTTGTATTTTGAGTAATGTGTACCTATGATGTATATAAATAATTAGCATGGTTTATTTCACCTGCAACAAAAAATACAATTAAAAAGTGTGAGAGCTAAAGCTGTGGTTCTTACATAAAAATGTTCCCAAAAGATGCCTTAAGATGGTAAGTGTTATATGAGCTTACAAGTTTTATTATTTGAGTTCCACTGTTTAGAAAACTGACAATTTTTTCAAGGTTTCCCCTGTTATCCACAGACCAGCCCCCTTAAGAGTTAAATCTACACCACATTGTAATACAATTCAGAGTGACAGTGACCACTGAAGATACTTCGATGTAAGTATCAAAGTTGTATATCTAAACACACAATTAACCAACATTATAGCCCTCTGCGGGTCCGGGGGTTAGAATAGGCCCGAGGTATCCCTGTCTGTTGTAAGAGACAACTAAAAGGAGTCTCACAGGTTTCGGCCTTTATGTGATGATCCCCTGTAGGGTTTGACCTCCATTTTTCAAAATTTTCCCAAAGAGCGAGCCAATTGGAAAAGGGCATCTTACATGGTGCATAGTGTCCATCATGTGCTGAGATCTCTCGCATCCTTCGTCAACATGGATCTGCACTTCTGCTCATTCTCCAGCTGTTGGGCAAAGTCACCCTCCTGGGTGCACTTCCTCCATCCTCTGTGCAGTATTGCTTTGTGTGTTGTCGACAATAATGGATTTCTGAGTTCATTTGTGCCTGATACAGCTCGTTTGTGCCTGATATCCAGCTCGGTAGCCAGTCCATTGTGGTGGGGCCGCCATGTACCCTGTTGGTTGTAGCCCCCTGACAACACAGGGATTGCTGTGCCATTAACTCCCCACATATGCCAAGGAGTAGATGTCCATCATCCTGGGGCATTGGGACTCTTGGCGATGGCCATCCTGCCAGGTGGCCTTTGCTGTGGCTGGGTGGTGCCTATAGGGAGGGCCCCTGGTCGGAGTGGGTGGCATCTGAGCGGATTACACGCCATGAAGCATAGTATGTCATCTCTTGCTGGATGTCAAACACCAGCAGTCTCTAAGTGGTCAAGGTCTAACTTCGATGCTAAGAAATACAACCCCAAATGCCTCCCCACCCTCTCCCAGCCACACCATGCGAGGAACTGCAGGCTAAGGACGGCAGCGAAGCTTATTCAACCCGGTACCTCATAGGTACGAGAGTTGATGGAGAATCTTTCTTGTCAATGGAACCTCAGTTTTTTGTGGAGCATTTAGAAGACAAGTTTGGGGAGGTGGAGGGCTTGTCTAAAATGCGGTCAGGGTCGGTCTTGATCAAAACAGCATCCTCTGCTCAGTCACGGTCACTACTCGCTTGTGAAAAGCTGGGGATGTTTCAGTTTCCATCACGCCTCATAAGAACTTAAATATAGTCGAGTGTATAATACTTCACAGGCACCTTCTTTTGCAGTCTGACGATGAGCTGTGTACCAATTTAGAGCGGCAAAGTGTCCATTTTGTCCAGCTTGTCCACCGGGGTCAGGGGGATAATCAGGTTGCTGCCGGTGCCTTCATCTTGGCCTTCGAGGGTGACACATTACCTGAGAAGATCAAGGTGATGGTCTACCGCTGTGACGTAAAGCCATATATCCCGCCCCTGATGTGGTGCTTTAAGTGCTGGAAGTTCGGCCATATGTCTGCCTGCTGTACTTCCAGCATCACCTGTCGGGATTGTGGATGTCCTCCACATCCCAATACTTCCTATGCCCTGCCTCCCATTTCTGTCAACTGCAGAGAGCACCATTCACCTTGCTCGCTAAACTGCAGGATTCTCCAGAAAGAAGAAAAATAATGGAATACAAGACCCTGGACCAACTGGCTGCTCTAATGCTAAAAGAAAAATGAGAGGCTACATCCTGTGCATATGACGTCAACCTCTGCTGCCAACAGTTCTACCATCTTCCGTTCCATCGCATACAGTTAGCTCTCAGAGCCATCAGATTACACCTGCCCCCTTGATAGTTGGGGGAGGGGGGGGGGGGGCGGCACTTCCCTCCCTGTTGCTCCTGCACAACCTACTTCAGGAGCCAACCCCCCTCCCCCAGCCATCAGCAATGTCAGTCCGCTCTTCTCAACTGGAGAAGCGTAAGTCTTCTTCGGCTCCTCTCGCCAGGAAGGGATCTCTTGGCTCACTCCCTTCCCATGTTCCTACCAGTGGGAAAGCTGACACTAGCGAGTGGCTGAAGCAACCACGGGTAGCTGGTTGTAGGGCTTCATCGTCCTCCTCAGTCCCTGAGACTGAATCAGTGAGGCCAGACAAACCTAAGGAGCAGCAAGAGAAACCTAAAAAGAAAAAGACATCCAAGAACCAAGGCACTGTGGTGGCACGAACACCACCACTATCTACAAGCTCTGAATCTGAGTATGAGGTGGAGATTCTGGCGTCCGCTGACGACCTAGATCTCGCTGGGCCCTGAGACACAATGGATGCCAATCACACAGGTACTCATCTGGTGGGAACAGGTGACCCTGAGATGTAGACTGCATGCCTTCCCAGTCTCACAGTAACGTAATCCTCCCGCGGAATTGCGGCAGGTTTTTTCCACCACCTGGCTGAGCTAAGGCAAATGTTAAGGTTTACCCCTGCTTTCTGCATTGCCCTCCAGGAAACCTGGTTCCCGGCGATGCGGATCCCTGCCCTCTGTGGCTATAAGGGATATTACATGAACCTTTGCGACTATAATAGTGTCAGGGGGAGTTTACGTCTATGTCCTGAACTCGGTATGCCGTGAACCTGTGCCATATCTTCCTCCAGATAGTGCAGTACACCTGAACGTATTGGCTGCACTGATTGATCAACTCCCTAAACCTTTCCTACTTTTGGGAAATTTTAACATGCATAACCCCTTGTAGGGTGGCGCCATGCTACCTGGCCAAGGTAGGAAGGTCGAAAATTTACTGTCACAACTCGATCTCTGCCTCTTAAATACAGGCGTCCCTCACACATTTTAGTGTGGCACATGGCCCATATTCGGCCATTGATCTCTCGATTTGCATTCGGCCATTGATCTCTCGGTTTGCATTCGGCCATTGATCTCTCGGTTTGCATTCGGCCATTGATCTCTCGGTTTGCAGTCCTGGCCTTCTCCCATCTATGCACTGGAGAGCACATGATGACCTGTGTGGTAGTGACCACTTCCCCATCTTCCTGTCACTTCCCCTGGTGTCGTGCCCACGAACACCTACCCAGATGGGCTTTAAACAAGGCAGGCTGGAAGCCTTCACCTCTGCTGTCACCGCTGAATCTCCCCCACATGGTGCCACTGATGATGTCGTTGAGCAGGTCACTACAATGATCATTTCTGCAGCGGAAAATGCGATCCCTCATTTTTTAGAGTGCCCCCTGCGAAAGACTCCCTTGGGGTCGTCGGAAGTCACTGAGACAATTAAAGAGTGTTGGCGAACTCTACAGCGGCATAACCAGCACCCTTCCCTAGAGCACTTAATAGTCTTCAAGCAACTCTGTGCCCACATTTGGCAGCTTATATAATGACGGAAACAGAAGTGCTGGGAGAGGTACGTGTCAACCATTGCGTGCCATGCGTCACCTTCCCAAGACTGGACGATAATCAGACACCTTTTTGGATACCAGATCCCAACAGATGTCCCTGGCATTAACATCAGTGATGTTTTAACTACCAATGCAAACATGATTGACGAGCACTTTGTCTAGCACTATGCTTGAGCCTCTGCGTCAGAGAACTACCTCCCAACCTTTCGCACCCTCAAACTGCAGATGGAAAGGAAAGTCCTCTTGTTCATTACACGCCACAGTGAACCCTATAAAGTGCCATTTACAGAGTGGGAGCTCCTCAGTGCCCTTGCACATTGCACTGACACAGCTCGTGGGCTGGATCGAATCCACAGTCATATGATTAAACATCTCTCGTGTCACTACAAGCGATACTCCTAGTCATCTTCAACCGGATGTGGTGCGATGGAATCTTTCCATTTTAATGGTGGGAGAGCACCATCATTCTGGTGCTCAAACATGGTCAAAACCCGCTTGATGTGGATAGCTACCGGCCCATCAGCCTCACCATCTTTCTTTGTAAGTTGCTGGAACGTATGGTGTGCCGGAGGTTGGGTTGAGTCCTGGAGTTACGTGGCCTACTGGCTCCATATCAGGGCGGCTTCTGCCATGGTCACTCTACTACTGACAATCTTGTGTCCATCGAGTCTGCCATCCGAGCAGCCTTTTCCAGACGCCAACATCCGGTTGCCATCTTTTTTGACTTATGTAAAGCATACGACATGACCTGGCGACATCATATCCTGGCCACATTGTATGAGTGGGGTCTCTAGGGCCCGTTCCTGATTTTTATCCAAAACTTCCTTGAGTGTGTGTCTATTTTTAGTGGGTATTAACAGTTTAGCATTAGTTGTAGGGCCATCAGTCTCACCTTCTCTGTATGCGGATGACTTCTGCATTTCGTACTGCTCATCCAGTACTGGTGTTACTGAGCGGCACTTGCAGGAAGCCATTCACAAGGCGCAGTCATGGGCTGTAGCCCACAGCTTCCAGTTTTCAGCTGTGAAGTCATGTGTTATGCGTTTCTGTTGCCATCGCATCGTTCCTCTAGAACCAGAACTTTACCTTAATGATGATCCACTCACTGTAGTGGAGACATATCGATTCTTAGGACTGGTTTTCAACACCCGATCGACTTTTCTACCTCACCTTCGTTAGCTTAAGTGGAAATGCTGGCAGCATCTTGGTGCCCTCTGCTGCCTGAGTAACACCAACTGGGGTGCAGATCGCTCTACGCTGCTGCAGCTCTACAGAACCCTTGTTCAATCCTGCCTTGAACATGGGAGTCTGGCTGACGGTTCGGCGGCGCTCTCAGGATTGTATTTACTTGACCCAGTGCATGACTGTGGCATTCCCATAGCGATGGGAGCTTTTACGAGTCCAGTGACCAGTGTCCTGGTGGAGACCGGAGTCCCTCCATTGCAGTTTAGGTATGAACAACTGCTGGCCAGTTATGTTGCACACGTACATAGTTCTCGTGCACATCCGAATTACTGTCTCCTTTTCCCATCTCTCGCATCGGCAGCCCAGGTCTAGGCTTATGATTGCAGTTTGCATCTGGTCTCTTCTGTCTGAACTGGAGTCCTTCCCGTTACCACCTCTACTCAAGGTCCATTCACTTACACCTCTATTGTGTACACCTAGGCCGCAGATTCTTCTGGACCTTTAGCATGGCCCTCAGGACTCCATTAACCCTGTGGTTCTCCAGTATCACTTCCTCTCAATTATTGACATGTACTGGGGCCATGAAGTGGTTTACACCGATGGCTCGTTGGCTGATGTTCACATAGGATTTGCGTATGTTCATGGAGGACATATTGAACAGCACTCCTTGCCAGATGGCTGCAGTGTTTTCACTGCAGAGCTGGCGGCCATATCTCATGCTCTTGAGCACATCCACTCGTGCCCTGGCGAGTCAGTTCTCCTGTGTACTGACTCCTTGAGCAGCCTACAAGCTATCGACCAATGCTACCGTTGCCATCCTTTGGTAGCTTCCATTCAGAAGTCCATTATGCCCTGGAATGGTCCCATCAGTCAGTGGTGTTTGTGTGGACCCCAGGACACTTCGGAATCCCAGGCAATGAACTTGCCGACAGGCCACGTGGAAACCGCTTCTGGAGATGGACATCTTGCAAACTGATCTGCGTTCTGTCTCATGCCTCAGGGTTTTCTGGCTTTGGGAGACAGAATGACATAACAGTACGCACAACAAACTGTGTGTCATTAAGGAGACTTTGAATGTGTGGAAGTCTTCAATGCAGTCCTCTCGCAGGGAATCAGTTGTCCTCTGCCGGCTCTGCATTGGCCATATGTGGCTAACACATGGTTACCTCCTCGCAAGGACCCACCTCGGTGTCACTGTGACTCACAAAGGACAGTTGTCCACCTCTTGCAGGACTGCCCACTTTTAGCCGCTATGTGGCGGACTTTTAACTTTCCCAGCTCCCTACCTTCAGTGTTGGATGACAATGCATCAACAGCAGCTTTAGTTTTATGTTTTATTTGTGAGGGTGAGTTTTATCATTTGATCCAAGTTTTAGTGCATGTCCTTTGTCCCTCTGTGACCTCCATCCTAGTGCCTTTAGAGCGGAGCTTTTAATGTGTAGCAGAGTGGCTGGCTTCTCCTTTTTATTCTCACAGCCAGCCAGCCATGGTAATCTGCTCTCTTGTTTTGATCTCTTCTACATGTTTCTTGCTTCTCTCTGTGGTTTTCTTGTCCGATTTTGCCTATTTTCATGTTTGTTGCCCTTCTGTCTTTCTTGTGGTTTTCTCCTTTCTTCCAGCTGTGTTTTGTATGTCTTCATTATTTTACTCCCACCCTTGTGGAATTATTTTAATCAGAACGAGGGACCGATGACCTAGCAGTTTGGTCCCTCCCCCACCCTCTCTTTTAAACCAACCAACCAACCAACCAACATCTACTAAAATAAAAAAAAAATATGAAACTTTCACGGATGGTCTGTAGATGACAATCTAGCCGAAATGGATTCATAAAAATAAAAACATTTGACAACTGTAGCAGCAATCTGGATTTTATTACATAATGTCTCTAAGAGATATCTTCAATGTTGTGGGTACATTGAATCGCAAATTAAAACATTATTATTACTGTTTTGAATACAATATGTACTCTGTATACTTAGCATCATGATCTGTGTATAAAGTTGATAACATTTCATGCATTTCACTTATTTGTTTCTAGACACAGAAGTCACACTTTGAGCAGATTATTGGTGCTTTTCACGCACTATTCTACAGATAGCCTTTTTTGCATTTCTCGCGGATGATGATGGTGATCATGATCATCTTGTTTCGTTTGCAATTTCCTGTTTGGGACTTCTTACTTTTTTTCCCATCATACAGCTACTTATTTGTTAAATTGGCTTTCTTGCTCCTGTTCACTCTTTGTTGTTTCCCATTTGTGAGTTCATTTATCAAATAAAGAGTGAACACCTTTCTCCTATTTTTACATTTATTGCGACTATGTCTAGAATATTGTAGAAGACATACGTCGGCAATATCCTGCAAGCAACCTTTGCCGGATTTTTACGAATGATTTGATCAATGGTGTCCACACTATATTTTGTGACACTACAGAAGTAACGTTTCCTGATTTGTTCTTTCCTTCTTTGCTACTTCAGGATATAATGTGCTGAGAATGAGGACATTTGTATTCTTCTTCCCTGGGTAAACTGTCAGAGTGCACTGTGACTAATCAGTCTTTTTCAAGATGGTGATGAAATGTAAAACACAATTATATTCTCCACTCAGTATTGGATATCCTACTAAATATTGTTTATTTCCCTAGTAATGATTTATTCTGATTATGCTTCTTGACAAGCTGAAAAGATAAGAAAAAGTTGCCTGTTGTCACAGTCCTTCCTTGGTTTAGAAATGGCTCCATGAGGTAAAGGATGACTGTTTACCCAGTGGCTGCTTGTTTGGTTGGCCATCTCCTTACCAAGGTACAGGAAGGCACTGCAAATGTACTTTAGTGTCTCATCTGTAACTGTCCAATACTTGAATCATTGTGAGGGTTGTTTAGCATAAACTGGGGTAAACCTGCACCTCACTTTGGTTGAAAGTTACTGCTCTTCAATTTTAATATTTTCCATATTTCAGAAATAAGAGCTAACTTGCAAGAAAGGATGTTTAGAGCTCGGACATGACTTGCTTTCAAGCAGAGAAATTGATTACTTTGCGTAATGTGTCTCTTGTCGTTTCTTCCCTGATTAATTAGACCCCGAAGTATGTGACCAAAGGTCATTCGAGAAAATGTCATTTAGCGCAAAAGGCACCTTTAGTGTACATGATACCATTGTTGCCTCCAATTCCTTTGATGATATGGTCCAAGTGGTCATTTCCATTTCATCATGAGCATTTCCTTCTGTGTGTTTTTTATTATCAGTGTCAATTAATTAAAACACGTGGAAAGCCACTAATGATAGTCATTGATTCAGTGGCAGGCCTTCTCTCTCCTGTAAGGCATGCAAAGCAGCTCTTATTCTCAGCAATGGTTTGTTATGATCTTCCATTCCAACTCTTAACTGCCATCATTGCTGTTGTCCCTGTTGACTCCTGAGGCTGTCATGGTGAGAATTGAGAGGGGATTGGGGGGGGGGGGGGGGGGGGAGAACATTTATTGATGGTAATTCCTCCTCAGTTTTGCTGTCTTCGTCAGTTGTCTCTGGCTGAAAATCACCATCTGAATCCAGCAAATCACTTTCTGGGTACTCAGGGATATGTAATATGCTCTTCATTAATAAGACCACAAAAAAGCACTGCTATGTGATGAAGCAAGCAACAACAATAAAACATAAAACATGAAATATGGCTGAAAAATTACATTACAATATTCAGCATGGAAACATTTCTAACAATACTTATGTCATTGTTTGAAGCCATAGTTGTTGACCAAGGCTAAATACAACTATACAACTCAAGTACGTTTGTGATTATGACACGCAATATTCTAAAAAGGCGTTACACCATGGTTGGTTAGTCCAATTGACCCTTCCCACTGTTCTGTATACACTTCATGAAATTTTTGTACAATTGTACGTATTCAGCAAATTGCTGTACAGTTGTCAAAAGTAGAAGAAATGAGGAAAAATCAGGAAGTTTGGTCAAAAGATGTTAAATTTGGTACTTTACTATGGAAATAAAATTTGAACATTGTCTTGACCACTTTCACTATCCTGCTGTTAACTGTGTGTTTCTTTTTCTATTTTTTTTCAGCCGTATACATTCCTTGTGTCAACTGTGTAAGCTTATTCTTCAGTCTATTCCGTGTCTAACATCCTCTTCCAGGTATCCTTCAATTTCTCCACGCTTTCATCTTGTTCTATAAAAAATCAGTTAGTCCATCCTGACAGGTGGGTTTGTCTGTGTAACTGGTTAAATTATTCTTTTAAAAAGTGTTGTTTTGGGTCAGTATCAGTAAAAAAACTCATCATAATCTGTTTGCTTGGTTTGTCCTCATCTTCCTCCAACTGATTGAGGTGTGAAAATTGTACTTTTATTTGGGAGGAGTGAAGTTAAAATCCCGCTCTGAATAGAAAGGTAGGAGTGAAGTTAAAATCCCTGTCTGAATAGAAACATTTAGGTTTCTGTAGTTTCACTGAGTTGATAACAACAAATACTAGGCTGATTCCTATTTGACCTTTTCTCTGTATCTGATTATCTAGTTGTGAATGCGATGTTTTATCTTCCTCCCTCCCTCATAGCCGTGACGTCATAGCTATGGAACCCTTTTCTGACCACCATGATTTATTTTTCTTTAGAATCTTCAATATGTTCAGTTCTGTTAGTAATTATACGTTCAAAAAATTCTGTTTGTTAGATTCATCTCTCTGACTTCTTATTTCTCTCTCTCTCTCTCTCTCTCTCTCTCTCTCTCTCTCTCTCTTTTCTCTCTTGTGGGGTACCCTTTAAGGTGTATTTAGCAGTTAGTGACTGGCAACCATGCAAGTAGCAAGTGGCAGGTATGAGGATATTAAGAGAAACACTAAACAAATGGTAACTGGAGAAGGGTGGCAGGAGGCAGAGACAGATATGTGGGAAAGAAGTTATGGGTTAGTGTGTGCGTGCGGACTTGGACAGGAGTTGATCTGGCATGATTTGTAGCTGAATGATGAAGTGGTCTTTGGTCACCTTTTAATGTTGCCATTAATCTGGCTGGCTGGGTTTTCTCATTATAATACCCGCATGTGGGGTAGTTCACAGAATCACCACCAGATGTCAGTGCTGGGGCATCAAGGTTCCTGCATAATAATGTATCACCCTTTATGAACAAATACATGAGGTGTCAGTGCTCTGGGTGGAGATGTCTGTTATTCCCATTTAGAGATGTGTGAAAATGAAAAAATTGAGATTTTAGCAGTGAATAAGTACTTCGTAAAGAAAAGTACAAAAGCAAAGGAAATTATGCCAATTTTCAAAATAAACTGTGGGACGCTGCTCCTTCATAACTGTTGCTAAGTGAACAAACAAGTTGAACTATGGTTGGGACAGCTTAGATAATGATCCACGTAATAGTCAGTCAAGATGTGCCACCTTCCCAGAAATTATTTCAAAGTGCACAAAATAGTCAGGAAGGATAACCCACAAAAAGAACGAGAAAGTGCTGAAACTCTAGGGATGTCTACTTAATTGGTGTATCACATTTTAGCGGTGGAATTTGATATGCGAAAATGATTTGCTAGGTGGGTGCCGCAACTCTCAACCCTCGAGCAGGCACGCTGTTTCTCATAACATGAGTGGACACATGGTGTACTATGTATCCATGCAAAGAATAGCTTTCTTTATTTTGCGAGTGAGCAAAATCACAGTTTAATCCTAATTTAATTGATCAACAATTAAATAAACTTCCACTATATCATCTAAATCAGTGCTAATGAAACAATAGTAAAATAATTTTTTATTACGTCACTTTGTTGCTGCATACAAATGTTACCCCAGAGTAATGACCCACTCAAACCATTAAACAGTGCAGTTGTCCTACAGTCAAGCCAGCTGCTTATTCTTACTAATTATCTTGGAGACAACTGTCTCATTGTGGAATTAGGGGTTTGCTTGGAATATGGGTCATTTTCTCACCTGCATCATAAATTTTTTCTCAGCTAGATGACTGCTTATTCTATGTTACTGATGGTCACCTGGATGTAAAGCAACACAGCTTATCACTGTGTTAGCTGAAGTAATAATGAAGGAATATGCAAGGGCTCACAATTCTAAAGCATGAATGGAACAGTATAAGACAACATTATTTGAGGTTGGCACACTTCATACATAGGTGTCCCTGCTTAAGAATTAATGCAGGATCAGAAAAGAAATAGCTGAACAGTGTTTGAGCCATTTTCACAGCAAGCACCAAGATTTTTTTGTGCTGGTTTGTGACCACAGATGAAACCAGGATCCACTACAACACCCCAGATACAAAAGGAGCAGTATATTGATTCACCACCACCACCACCACCACCACCAAAGAAAACTAAGGTAATACTGTCAGCCAGAATGGTCATGGCATCAGCTTTTTGGGATGTGAAAGGGGTTCTGCTGATATGTTATCTTCCCACTATTCAGAGAATTATGGGACAATATTACACTAACCTCATGGACCATCTACAGCACAAGATGTGTGAAAAAAGGCGAGGTTTGGGAAGCAAGACAGCCCTCTTCCTTCAAGACATTGCATGGCCAAACATGAATGTCACTGCTGTGGCAAAAATACATGAGCTAAGATACAGATTGTTGCCACACCCACCTTATTTATCTGATTTTCATCGGTGGATGGAGATTTCTTCAAATTAAGAACTGATGTCTGAAGTAGTTAAGTATTTTGCAGGCCTAGAGGAATCTAATTTTCGAGGTGGTTCAAGGCATTGGAACATCACTGTGCCATATATATTAATGTATATGGGGACTACATTGAAAAATAAAGTTTCACTGAGATAAGGTGTTCCTTTCTGTTCTTTTGTGAGAAGTTTTGAAACTACCCTCATACATTGCTGTATAGAAGATGCAGCAAGATTGGTATGGGGTCCTTCAAAATGTGTGGCATTTGTGACGTATCAAATTAAGACCTTCAGTTTTTCAAAACATATTTGCAGAATACATAAATGTGTTCATCACACCTTCCTATTTCAAGTATGGAAAGTGTCAGGTATATGACCACCTCTACTGCACTGCCATTCAAGTATGCTGTCTGTGGAACTTGTTGTGACTGCCTGACAAGACTCCACTTACATTTCACTAACATGTCAGATTTCCTCCTTAAACTCACAGTGTTGTGGTTTTTATTGGCAGACACAAATGATTTAAGATAAACCCAAATAAAAAAAATTCACAAGTGGTTTAGTCAGATGGCTGTGATGGCCATTGTTGGTCACTGTTAGGGAAAATGAGGGGATCCAGAAACCATTTATGTAGCAACTCAGTTTTTCATGGGGAGTGTTGACAAGTGGCACAATCCTGCTGAAACTACAACACTTCAGTGACCATCAGATTGAAATGAGGTCACAGAAAAGATATTACCAATGCCTATTATTGGCTTCCATTAACTGTCACAACTCGTCCTGCCAGATGAAGCCACCCACCCAGAAGTCACATCAAATCATCACTCACTGTGGATGCATTTTCTTCTCTCGAACGAAGCAAAATTTTTCTGACCCCCAGATATAGCAGTTCAGTTTATTCACAAATCCATTTGAGTGGAAGTGCAAATCCTCACTAAAGATGACATTCCCCACAAAACAGTCGTCTTCCTGTCACCTTCTCTGAAATCAGTCAACAGACTGTCTCCTTTTCTCATGATTGGTTTCTGTCAGATCTGCATTCATTGAATTTTGTAATGGTGGTGTTAGAGATCTTAGAGTAATTTGGCATATTAAAGACTACCCTAACCTCAATTCTTGAAAATGGCAAAAAAACTGATTTCACAGGACTGACAGTCACTCTATCACAAACCATGGCATTGTTTGATGCAGATTGGCCGGAATGAGGGAACACAGAACCATTAATGTTCATTGTTGAACCCATTTCATTGAATTTTACAATAAGTCTGTGAACTGTCAATTCATTCGATGCTTAATTGCATCCTGGAATGGCGTGAAGATGTCATTACTGCATAGCTTCCTTCAGTCTGATAAAATGTTTTCTCTGTTAGCAGATGCTGAACAATAGTAAACAACTCCATGGCTAGACACACAATGAAGATATGTGATAAACTTAGACATGAGCAACAGTCAGAATGTTTATGGAAACCAAAATAATACTCAATGTTGTGGTCAACCAACAAACACAAATATACTATGCAGTTCAAAATTGATGTGCTTGTTGAAGACCCTTTACATATTATGCAACTGCTTTCACAGTGGCTCTGTCTTTGAGGAGATAGGAAATACCAGTGTCAGGGCTGGTATAAGAAGTGGATGAATGTTTTGGACAGGTCTTACATCTTGGCACACAGGACAGGGTTTGGAAGCTGGCAGAGAATAGGGGTAGTTGATACAGCAAAGGTTTGGAGAGATGGGAAGGATAATGGGGAAGATAAATCCTTATTTCAATGGAACACAAGAAGCCTTGGTGGAGAACATGATTCAGTTGTCCCAGTGCTGGATATTATCAGGTTATGATGTAGGTGCTCCTTTGTGGTCTTGTCATTAGGGTTGTGAAGAGTATGTCTGTGTGTGGAGATAGGACATTGGAGATTTGTTTCTGAGCAAGATGCTTAGGTTGGTATCACTCTGTGAACATCTAAGAAGTCATTGATATAATGTATTTAAACTTTTCCTTATTTTTCAACACTTATTCAGAAAAAAAGCTTGCTTTGCTGCACATATTGATCTACTCAGTTATTAAATTACGTGATGTGGGGAATTGTTCACTCAGCACACAAAACGAAGTATTTTCATAAAACTTTGTAATACACATGTCTCTCCTCAGTTGTTCAAACACCCTGTTACATCATTACCATGTGTGTATGAACTCATATGTAATTTTTTGTGTTTCTGCATGATTAGTAGTTAGGCAAATAGTTAAATTGTTATAGCAGACACGCACTGTTTTTTTGTTTATTTTGTTGGAGTTGTTTTTGTGTTTTATTAAATTTATCAGCAGTGATAATCTTTTATGATGTTATTGCAAAGGGTTGGATACACTTAATAAGTGAGAGGGGGCTAGTTTTAAAAACCTTCAGCATAGATGTCTTTTCAGTTTTGGTACATAGTTAATATCATTTTTCTGTGTGTTGCCTTTTGTACAGGATGCGTACTTAAGTATTGCTGAAATACTGCAACCTCATGCGTTTTTCTATTCAGTCTCAACAAAATTGGTTGACCATCATACACACCCAGTTGTTGCTGTGTACAAGGAAGACGAGTATTATTTCTTTGCAGGTTAGTTGAGTACTGTCTCATTTTATCATACTAGTGCAGGTTAGTTGGGTGCTGTCACATTTGACCGTACTAGTCTTTGTATTTGAAACCCCAGTGGGAAATGCATGAAAGCTACATACTTTTGTTATACTATGCTGGACCATTTTCTTTTACAAAAATTCTATCTAATTTAATTCACCTGCTTTTTTGATGTCGCATCCCTTAGTACTTTCATTTTTTCTCATTGCACTGCTATCTAATATGTAGAGGTTTTGATTTCTAAATAAGAGAAAGTACCCTGTAGGCATTTTGTGTGATCTTACCAAGACCTTTGAGTAGATCACCAAATTCTAATGCAGCAACTAAAATTGTTTGACAGTAAAGGAAGACCTCTTTCCTGGACGGAATCATACCTTAACGATAGGAATCAGAATGTCATACAAACGTATGATGATATAGGAATAAGACTAAATTTGGAGTGGGGAAATGATATATGATGTCCCACGAGGTTATCTGCTTGGCCTGCCACTGTTCTTGGCCTATATGTATGATTTACCAAAGTTATTGGAGTGCTCATCAAACATTCTGATGTTTGTTGATGACAGAAGTATACTCATTAATGTATCAAGGTCAGACACAGCCAGGAGAACAATGGAGCAGGCTTACTCCTGGTACAAAGCAAACAACTTAACTTTTAGTCTTATGACAGATCATACATACTATGTAGATCCAAACAAATAAAAATGACTTACAGGTGCCAAAGGTGGAGATCATTGTGCAGACACTGGATGAGTCTCAATTTGGAAGTTCCTGGGCACCCAAACTGATAATAACCTGAAGTGGTGCCAGCATATGTAGACCCTGCTTTGCATTCAGAACTCTTTGTGCTGACCTGCAGACATGGTTGCTAGCTTAATCTTACTCAGTATTGTCCTGTTGCACCATCTTTCAGGACAGTTCAGCGAAGGCTGAAAAAGAAATTATTTTGCAGAAGTGAACCATAAGAATATTGAGTAAAGTTGATAACTGAACATTTTGTTCAGGGATATAAGGATTCTTACATTGCAAATGTTCCATAATAGTATTTGTGGTTAGTAACAAAAGTGAACTTAAGATGAACAGTACCATTCATAACAACAACACTACAAATAAACATAATGTACAGTGTACTCTTCATCCCTGTCTACAAATCAAGAGATTTTTCTATTGAGGGAAAAAAAGTCTAAAATGGGGTGCTGGTAGACATGAGAGAGGCAACTGAAAACCATCAGATGTTCAGAAACAAAGTAAAAGAGTACCTCATTAGCATCTCCTCCTTCAATTTATCCCAGTATTTCAACTCAGAGAAATAGATTCTCTAATTTTTGTATAAGATTTTAACATTGAAAGCATATATAGTACTTATAGCAGCCTTTGTGAATTTTCATAATGAATTTGTTCAAAGGATTAGATGATAAGAGCAGCTGGCAGAATAGCATAAGAAGAGGAGTGGTGGCTTTTTCCTTTTCCAACGTAGCTGTTTTTCTCCCCACATACACGCATAAAGTAATCTGTAACTAATTGTCATAACTATCAGTTTGCGTAGATTAGCACTAGTCATAATTTGTTGGTAATATACTTTACAGAAGTAGCTTGAGTCGGCTGCTTTCCATATTAATGTATAGCTTAACTCATTCCACATGCCTACAGGATGGGAGTTATGGAACACAATGTGGTATTAATTGAATGAAGTAAGTTTGAACCTCAGATCTTTCGATATATTGTCTCATGTTTACTCAACTATCTGCTGAGTCACAGCTTTTAAAGCAACTAATGTAAAAAAATTAAACATTAATTCAGTTACTGTGTAAAAAGTGTAAAGGGAGAATAGAGAAAGGAGGTAGTAGTACCAGTGGTAATGTGGCAACTAAATTCTAAACTCCACTCATCTGACTGATTGTGAAGATGAGGGAATAACTCATATCTTGGGAATGACTCATATCATATACTACGAGTAATTGTGTAAGAATTTGTGAATTGTATGTTGTTGGCCGTGACTGTTTATAGTCATGCACCACATAGAGTTGAAGTGGTCAATGGAAAGTGTGGCTGATGATTCATGGAAGAATACTGTTTAAAAGGCAGGCAAGTTGTGCAGTTTTGTCACTCCTTGGTTAGGTGGGCACACAGGAATGTTCAAAAGTTCCCTTCATAATTTTTTTCATTTAATAAAACTCAGTTGTAAAAAAACACACACACACACACATACACACACACACACACACACACACACACACACACAGAGAGAGAGAGAGAGAGAGAGAGAGAGAGAGAGAGAGAGAGAGAGAGAGATTTCAACACATTTATTTTCTTCTGTCTTTTGCCGGTACTGTGTCATACCCTTCTTGTTTTCCAGTATCAAAATTCATGTGGTAGTCATTAGCTTCAATAAATGAAGCCTCAAGAAAAATACAGAAGAAATTATCATATTAACTTAGTTTAAAATGTTGTTAATGCTTAAATGGCCAATAATACAACTATATATTTTTTGTCTCTGTACAGATTTGGTAGTACAGTACAGGCTAACTTCCTGTGTTCTTCTGTGACAAATGTTGTCACACCAATTACTCTTTTCTTGTGCATCAGCAGCCTTCCCATCTGTCATGGTGGATATACATAAGCCAATGAATTAAAGGGGGATTGAGTGGCTGTTCACTGCCTACTTTCAGATGACAACATTCCAAATACTGATGACAATATAATGTGATTGGATGGATGGATAAAAAAATCTACTCACCAAGCGGTGGCAGAACATGCACATTATGTTGTCAAAAATAGCTTGTTTTCGTTGTTATAAATACTGATGACAGGAACATTTAAAAGAAGAAAAAAAAAACTGCTCCTAGCTTTCGGGATCTTTGGGGAGGGAGAGGTATTGTTTAGGGAGGGGCAGATCACTTGGATCCCAGGTTGAGAGGGACATACATCAGTATCACCTTCACAAACAAGTCTTACAGCTGCACTTACCAACATTGGTAGTATATGTGGTTGAAGTGTGATCAAGGTGGCCACTCATTATGGAACCTTATAGTGATCCAGGTATTTGCCAGCATTTATTCCAGAATTAATGCATGCTTTCACCTTTTTTTGTTTTCTTCAGAGAGTTCTAAATCAGATTCTAAGTTACGCAGAGTATCTTAAGATTTCAAAATCTATTGCAATAACTTTTGAACATTGGATTACATGGTGCAGCTGAGAGGAATACATATTTACTATACTACACCATAAGCTAGGTTCCTAAATATATTTTTAAGCCATCTCAAGTTATTTTTCCAGTGCTACAAAATTTTATGTCAGATACCAATATAAGCATGGTAGTATCGACTACTTAACATTTACAGACATACCTATTCTAACACCTATTCTTAACCCTACAGAATCTTAAGAAATCTGAAACCCTTCTGCATTTTCCATGAAGTGAAATTGTTATTGGTGTATGTTCATATTCGAATTAATAAAGGGGGTCCAAAAATAAGATATGGAAACTACAAGAGGATGTTCTGTTAGCAACCAAAAACTGCTATCCAGCATTGTCAATGTTTATCAAGTGAAAGTACACTAGTATTTCAACAAATACTTAACAATTTCTGACATTGATCTCTTTTAGATTGATGTACTTCATCCAATATACGTTGAATGTATAGATTCTGGAATGCCAATAAATTATCTACCAATAATTGCTGCACCTCTTAAAGTCAGATTTGTTGTGCCAAACCACAAGTGACATGTAATTTGTCTTCTAAATTGAGTGTGGCAGAATGTCACCTTCAGAAGGTGAAATATTAGAGACAAATTTTGAAATGAAAAATCTATTCCTAACCAATGCCCTAACTTGAAATGTCACAGAGCTTCCCATTACTTAATAAACTGACCATTTTATGCAAATCTCCGCCCAAAAATCCATTTTATTTGTACTTGTCTTGACAATTTCGTAAGTTAGGAATTATTTTATCACTTTCATATGTGTGTGTTGGCAGTATTAAAATTTAATCTGCTGAAGTTATTTACTGGCCAGCCATTCTATCTCCTTGTGATTTTACAGTAATTGCAAGTGAATTCTTCTTTTGATACATTTCTTTAAGGATTGTGTTACTGCCATCTAGTTAGATTATGTGAATTGTTTGCTGATTTACTACCATAATGTGTAAGTAGTCTCGTACTTTTGCTGCTATTATAAATAGTCAAATGATCATATTGTCACCTTTTTTTGTATGATAAACAGCTCATAAGTTAACATTAAAATTTCTTCTTGGGATAAAATATTTAATTTTAAGTAATAAATATTTTGGAAATTCAGGTAAAGATCCTACTTTTGTTCCTACACGTACAGCAATAGCACAAATATCTAAGAACATTTCAGCCAGAAATGCTAAAACATACCACATACTTTTTTTTCACTTCTGACTACTATCTTTCTTTTTTGTATTAGCTTGTCATTCCATTTATAGTCAGTACCAAAGTGTTACAAATATAGTGGATTATATTTATAACAATTTTTTGACTAGATCAAACATTCTTTTTTTAAGTATTTTACTTTGCAGTAAAATGCGCCAAAATTTATCAGCCCTTTAGGTATTACTTTTGCTGAAATAAATTACACTGTACAACTTGGGGTAGTATAAAAACTTGGCCTCTCATTAAAAAAAGAATTTAAAAAAATTGCCACCCCCACTTTAACCCTGTCTGTTCCTAAAATTTTAACAATTCTAAACCTCTTCAGGTATTGGTTACTGTCTATCCCTCTGTTATACTGTTCTCAACGATTTAATCCAGCAGATTATGGTAACTCAATCAAGCTTCCCTATCACGCATCTAAAAATGCATGATCAGATAGTTGATGGTTCCTTAAATTCCTAGATGGGATCACAATTTCACCTACATGATCAGATCTAATAGAAAGCTCAGAATTTTAACTCGCAGCTTAGGTGCTTGTTGGTTCTGTCAGTTTGGTTCAATATCTTGACTCATCTGTGATCATTTTAAGTGACAGATCAACTTCACTGCTGACAGTCTCATACTACAACACCATAGAACCATTTACCGTGGACAAAAGAATGGCATTTTTAGTACTTGTAACAATAGTTAAGTATTTGTAGATGACTGTAATGACATTTCTGGGCAGCCAACTTTTCTGCTCCAGGTGGTAATTTTCCACCCGCATGTTGCTCTTCAGTTTCTGTCTTCAAGTCACTTCTTCCTTCAATAAACACATCTACAACACATTTTATTTCCATGTTTCATATATGAAACAAAAAATATATAAACATACGGCGGTTATTCGGGAAGTAAGGTCCGAATCACTGTAGCTAATTGAATATTGTGTGAACATTGAAACACTCATGTGCACAGACTCCCAGCAAGCCTTGCCTGTCAGATGATGCCATTTACTTTGGCACTGTCACAGTGTGCTGTTTACAGTGTCAGTTCAAACAATTTTAAAACAATTGATCAGGTCACCAACTGTGAAATATGGTCAGTGATTTGGTTTTGACAGCAAGGAACATTACAGCAGCAGGAATTCACAGAGAGAGAAGTGAGGTGTGTTGCCCCAATTTGATGAGTGACAGCAAAGTGCCTAAGTTTGTGAGAACTTTCAGATATGCACAGGGAAATTTCAATGATGAACTGCAATCAGGTCAACCATTAGTGATCTCAGAAGATTTGATCAAAGCCGTAGACGAAAAGATTTGTGAATATCAGTGAGTCACAATTTTGACTTGTTCTACAAAGTAAAGGAGTTTTTCGGCAGCAAGTACTTTGCAATAGCTGGCAAGGTGAAAGAAGCACTTGACTGGTTACCCTCAAGGCAGCAGACGTTTATAGGTTAGGAATACAAAAGCTTGTAGAATGTTATGACAAATATTGAAACAAAAATGGAAACAATGTAAAAAAAATAAATGTGTAAAAATTTAAAAACAGTTTTTTGAAAAAAAAAAAAAAAAAAGGTCTGAGATGATTTAGGTTTTATAAGAATAACCCTCATATAATGATACTGGCAGATATATTTATTACTTAATATTGGTCTGTAATTAAGGTTGTGCAACGATCTCTCTCATGACAGTGCTTACTCTACATGGCCTATTACAGCTGTACGAGATTATTTGAAATTTAATGAGAGATATTATTATGGAAGCATTACTATCTCCTCATGATTATGGGTATGATGGCACTTTAATCTCTTGAAATGCTGCCTTTATTATGATCTGACCTGATCCACTATATGTAATATGAAATGTGTTTTTACGCTTCTCTATTCAGTGTTCCAGTTGTGATTATGATTACACACAGAGTGCAAAACTGGCAAAACACAAAATTAGCAATACAGTTTTGTACATTCATAAACACAATCCATTTTAAATTGATCTTTGTACTAATATTTATCTTCATATGATGTGGAAAATTGAAGTTTCTTAAAAAACGTACTTTATTCACTGCTCTATGCTCTTTTTGTTTAGTGGTTGTTGAGTGTGAAACTGTACATGAAACTTCAATCCACTTCAAAATTCTGTCATCAGATGTGTGGCATAATCATAAATGTTCTTTATTCCTGTTTTTTAACTGAATTTCTTTTGCATTGATTCTCCATGTTAATCGCAATGAACACTGTTTCTCCTATTGCACGTTAATATATTTTCCTTCTACAGATCTATCGTACTAGCTTCTCCATTTGGCTACAAAGTGAATCAGTTATGTGGTCTGCAAATGTGTGCAGTGAACATCCTGTCAGCTTTTGCTAATCTTTCTAATTTTGATCCATTTTTGTGGTATATTGTGAAAACTTGTGTAAAAATAAGTTATTTGCAGCTGCTGGTTTATGTACTGCATCCGTCTGAGAGATGCATGCCGGCGTATTTTACAAAAGTGCAATGCCTGTGGAGTGGAGCACCACTCGAATATTCATGTTACTATTGTGTTATTTAGACCTCTTTGTTTCCATTTCAGATAGTGAGAACTTCGAAAACATTGATTCGGGTCAACTAAATTCCTCATTGTATCAGTGGATTAACACAGAAAGATTCTCAACATTTCCAAAAGTTACCAGAGGCAATATCCACCAGATTATGATGACAAATAAGTATCTTGTCTTGGCCATTGTAGAAGAAAATAAATTGCAGGAAATATCTCCAGATATGTTGGAGTAAGTAGTCTTACTAACACCAGCATGCTGTATTAGAACTTAATGAACTGGATGCATGTTTTATTATTGTTCAAGTTATATGTGCTTGAATGTATTAGGTGGTACTTAACAGTAGTTGCTCCAGTGTTGTCACTGAATTTACTAAACAAGTGTGTGCAATTCTTTTTTTTTTTCCTTTTTTTAACAAACAAAAGATTTTCTGTGAAAACGTAAAGAATGATCCTTCAGTAAGAAAACTATGCATACAACATCAGAAATGAGAGGTAAATTTGCCGAGAAGATGTGATTGTCCTTAATTCATTCTGTTCAGGTTGAAGCTTTTATCTTTCTTGTTGAAGCTTTTATCTTTCTTGTTGAAGCTTTTATCTTTCTTGTTGAAGCTTTTATCTTTCTTGTTGAAGCTTTTATCTTTCTTGTTGAAGCTTTTATCTTTCTTTTTGAAGCTTTATCTTTCTTGTTGAAGCTTTATCTTTCTTGTTGAAGCTTTATCTTTCTTGTTGAAGCTTTTATCTTTCTTGTTGAAGCTTTTATCTTTCTTGTTGAAGCTTTTATCTTTCTTGTTGAAGCTTTTATCTTTCTTGTTGAAGCTTTTATCTTTCTTGTTGAAGCTTTTATCTTTCTTGTTGAAGCTTCTATCTTTCTTGTTGAAGCTATTGTCATGTTTGTGGATTTTCATGGCTTCCCTGAACAAGAGGGCATGGTATCTTTTCTCCACAGTGAGAACTTCCATGTCAGCAAACTTTATTATATGGTTGATCTCGCATTGCACGTGCTCCACCATGACCAACTTTTCCATCTCTCCCAACCTGCAATACCATTATGTTGGTGATCTTGGTTTTGATGGATCATCCAGTCATTCCCATATAGTTGCTTCTACATGAACATGGTATGTGGTATATTCCCAAAATTGCAAGTTGCCAGTCTGAGACACTCATTGATCTTCATGGTGGTGTGCATATGATCTTTATGCCAAATTTGCACAATATATGGCTGATTCTGTCCATCACCCTGGGGACGTATGTACAGAAAGGTCGTCCACAACATTTCTTCTTCCGACGTGTCACTTTGTCACTTTGCCGAATGTTAGATTTTGCAAAACTTCTTATGCAACTGGTGGAGTATTGCAGACATGACATAAAGACTATTTACAAAGTGATCAAGGAGATCAAAAGTGTGTCTGATCAGCAAAAGACAACAGGGACCCACTTGCAATGTTGGGCATAGATCACACAGCCAGTGCAAGTGGAAAAGTCTTTGTGGGAATGAGTGGACAGTACATCAACAGCAGGATCATTGAACATAAATGGTATTGTAGGTTGGGACAGTGGAGATATTGGCTCTGGAAGATCACGCACTATGTGTGATCAATCAAATAGTAAAATTTTGTCAACATGGAATTTGTCGCTGTGGAGTAAAGCTACTACACCCATTTGTCCTGGGAAGCCATAGAAATCCACAAACTTGACAATACTTTCAGTAAGACGGAGGAAAGCCACAAAGTAAATGGATCCTGGATTCCCATGGAGCAGCGAATGACCATTGCAGGTAGCAAAGGGAGAACCATAGCAGTTATGACCAAGGAAAAGCCCCCAGATGTTGGCGCAACTGATACATGTAATCTCTGGCAACAAGCTCATCTCCAGTGTGTCGACACCATCAGAAGATAAAATATTGACAATGCCAGCCATTTGTGACAAAACATCATAAAAACTCTACTAACCTGAAATGAAATGATCGTATGGCATTTATTGGCTGGGATTTCCCCTTTGGGGTTCGGCCGCCGTATTGCAAGTCTTTTTTAGTTGATGCCACTTCAGCGACTTAAGTGTCAATGGTGATGAAAATGATGATGGACACAACACCTAGTCCTCTGCTAGGAATCGAACCCGGTCCCCCTTGCGTGGTAGGCGGGAACACTACTGCTGTGCTAGGGAGGCAAGATGGGCCAACAGACAGTATGTCAGTAAAAGCTGTTTCAGATGCAAAGAAGCCAAAAGAGAAGTATGTTTAAAGTAGTAAAGCAGTTATGGAAGAGAATGTTTGAGCAATTGTTAATGCAAACACGATAGAATATTCTGACTTAAACAAAACTATTCAGGAATGTCTCTTGGAGGATGTGATGGTGGCGGTGCTGGTTAAATGAGTGAGGTTTTATGATTTTCTTCTACAGACAATTTCACCCTGCCGGAAGTTTGCCTAGATATCATTAACATGTAAAATCCTTAAATTGCAAAAAATATTGCTGGTTATTACTTTGCATATCAATTTTTATATAATGTATATTTAAAAACAAAGATGATGTAACTTACCAAATGAAAGCGTTGGTATGTTGATAGACAACCAAACAAACACAAACACACACACAAAATTCAAGCTTTCGCAACCCACGGTTGCTTCATCAGGAAAGAGGGAAGGAGAGGGAAAGACGAAGGGATGTGGGTTATAAGGGAGAGGGTAAGGAGTCATTCCAATCCCGGGAGCGGAAAGACTTACCTTAGGGGGAGAAAAGGACAGGTATACACTCTCTCTTGCGCGCGGGCGCGCGCCCACACACACACACACACACACACACACACACACACAAGCAGACATGTCTGCTTGAATTTTGTGTTTGTTTGGTTGTCTATCAACATACCAACGCTTTCGTTTGGTCGTTTGGTAAGTTACATCATCTTTGTTTTTAGATATATTTTTCCCACATGGACTGTTTCCCTCTATTATATTTATATGAAGTATTAATCATTTGTTCTATCAACATTAGTACTTTGGACAAATTACATACAAATCTTCATGGCAGCACACTCATTTTGTTCTCAGAAACTGCAGGCAATAAAACCATAAAAACATCGGACTTAAGATTCAACTATCCAAATCCCATAGCCAGTAAATCCTCTTTCACTTACAAACTGACAGTGTTAGTCTTTTTGGTGAAAGTGAATAGTAGCTCTTTAAATGACTAATTGGGACCAGGTGAAAAGAGTAGGTTGACTGCTGCTGAGTAGGTGGTGGTGGTAGGTTTAAAGTGACTATTATTCACCCCCACCCCATCCCCCAGGTCTGAACCTGTGTACCCCACCTGTCAGTGTCCATAGTAAATCCCATGTGCAAGTGTGAGAACGTTTTCTAAATGTTTGCATAGCGTGTACCTGTTATGGGATATGGGAACAGCCTGGGATTTTCCTAGTGGGATGTGGGAAACCATCTAAAAACCAAATGCAAGCTGACCAGCTCACCAGCCTGTTGGTAACAATCCCTGTCAGGCTTGTTTCCTCATTTCCCAGAAATAGTGTGTGTTAACGCACTCAGCTGCCTGGGAGGTTGCTACTGAATAAGATTGTTGTTTCTTAAATATATGTGTAAAATTGCACTGCTGAGTATAAAATTTGTGACACCAGAAAGCGGTGAAACATAGGAGCAAATCATATTGTACAAATTACCTACCACACAAAATTCGGATTAATACAACAATTTTGTCTTGACAGAATTTATGATGGGTGAAGCACCTATAACAATTGAAAAGAGCTTCTACGTGGTGTGGCAAATGATACTCAGTGTCCTCCTTGGACAGGTATTGCCATGCTACAGTAGTTGATTGGAATGAACTGCTGGCAGATGTAATATTCACAGGGGTACCGCAGAGATCAATTTAAGCTTTCAGGACACACACAGTATTGTGCAGTTCAGTTTGAATTTTAATTGTGCAGAATGTCAATCGCTTGATTGATTTTTGACACCTGGGCGTTGGTTAGGTAATTTATATTTTTTTAGAGGTGAGGTATTGTGTATTTCCGATATGAGTGTAGTTCTGTCAGCTTTATAATATTATAGATTTCAGTAGTAGTTGTTAGACCTTATGCGTTATTATGTAAAACCTTGGATAAAAAATCACCAGTTCTAAGTTTTCTATATTTTATTCAAAAATTTGTAAATTTTATAAACTAATATGATCATGTTGTCAATGAATGAACAAAATACTAATTTAAATAGAAACATTAGAAAATATAATTTTGTAGTTATAAATAATTATACTATGAACTTAATTTGATTTTATATGACAGTGATAACAGCTTGTAAAATTCAGAAAGTCCATTATGGTTTTGTGTCAGTTACATTCGTTTTGGTGACAACTGTAACAAATGCATGTTTTGTAGGGAAGTTGTGTGTGAGAGCTCAGGGAACAAATAGTTACTTGAGAGAGCTTATGCAGAGGAAAGGTGGTGTAGAAAATGGTCACCAGTGTATTGTGTCACACACACGATGTTAAAGTTTGGCAAATAAAATAAGTTTATTGTGAAAAATGCATTTGAAGAAAGTGATTTTTCGATAAATCAGTGAGCTCTCACACATTGTTACTGTCTTGGTTTGTCAGGCTGCTTGAATGCTTGTGATCAGTCAGATACCAAGCATGCAGCAACATCTTTCATGTTCAAAATATTTTGCTAGATGTTGAAAACTGATTCATGACTGATTTTCATTTTTTACACTTTTGCCTCATTTGTGATATGCTGGTCTTTGAGCTTGTCTTGTGATTCCCAGTTCTTCACAGAGAGATTGTCTGCCACTTTGTTGTTTGTCATTCAGATATGTTTGGCTTCACTGGAAGTATCTGCACCTCAAATCGTTGTTTTTTATGATGTGGATTTGTTGCTGTATGCCCAGCATGGATTCTTGTTGTAGTGTTCCTCTTCCAATGCAGAAAATGATTTACCACATGATACAGCCCTTTATCAATGGGCTGCATCGTTTTGTGTTAGCTCCTTTAGCATTTCAAGTGTACCAGGACTGCAACAAGTGGCTATAAACAAACGTAATATCAATTTTGTAACCTAATTTTTTCAAGGTGATAATTAAGACTTTGACTGCACGTCACCATCCATTTGGTGATAAATGTGATGAACTTAGTCTAATGGACATTCTGTCAACAGAAAACAATCTGAATAACGTGATTAGGTATCCACTTCCTGGAATATCACACCAAGACTATGTTGTGTGAATATGTAAACTCTGAAAATACTGCAATCTTCTTATTTAACTCAGAAAATTTGTTAGTGCAGATAAAATTGTAGAGATGCCTGTTACTCATTATGAAGTTGTCAGAAATGTTACTGATATGCTCTTTCTACGGGGTCAACCAATAAACTATTCTCTCAACCAATTTCACTTTAGATTTTGCATTTATTGTCACACCCTTCAGTGCAAACCACGGAACATGCAAGTGTAATAATGAGAGAATATTTGAACCCGTAATATTTGGTATATAACTTAATAATTACTTAATAAACAATAAGCATATATGATTACTCCTTTAAACAAACATATATTTAAGACCATAAACGATAAGAGTCAACTGTTAATAAAGTCCCGTAGAACTAGAGCAAGGATCACCTTTTCAGTCCCTGAATGAAGTTGGTAGGTGACATATGGAACAATCAGACGTACATTAAGTGTTACTCTGTTAGGGACGATCAATCATTAATAATTATAACCACAGATTAAAGAAAATTAATCTAAAGCAATTAACATCAGTAATAAATAATTAAATCACATCTCAGCAAATGCATCAAAACCAAGTCTTTCAGTTCTATAACAATGTTGTATTGTCAAATATGCCAGATTACCGACACACTTCTGCAGTTTCTCCAAACCTAGAACTATCTTAGTAGTGTGCAATGCTTAGGTAATCCAGAACTACTCTAATTCGCCTTTCTTGGGCATAACGATGGAGTAAATAATTAACCTCTTACTTCATTCTCCTGGAACATTGAGTGGCAATAGTGGCTCAGGAAAGAGGATGGCTCCACCAGGAGGAGGAAACATTTACCCGAACTGGAAAGGGAACTCGTTTAACACAAGCCACTAAGTTGGACGAAGACCAGTTGGCGATTTTTAATTCTTACCCAAAGCTTGCTGGCCAGCAGACGAAAATTATAGAGGCAAAGGTAACTTTATTTGTGCTCACAAGAATTGATAACTTCTGCAAATGAGATTCAGGCAGAACTACTGCCGTAGTATCGATATGGGAATTTGGGACTGAGGAGAGCAAGTCAACAATGGTCTCTACCCAATAGACCCAACATTTCAGACAGACTGAGCAATCGACATTAGTCAGGGTTAGGAGGATTACCAAATAGAAACTCTAGCACTACCTTAAATATAACTAAATAGAGCACTTAAATGCCACGGGGACCAAACTCCTTAACACAAGAATATGTACACAATAGTTATTAATAACTCCCACAACACTGGGAGATTGGCCCTGCCAGACGATGACCATTGCACTAACTAGATGAAAAATCTTACTTTCGGTGACGGCACCACCTTCTGGAGGTTATTGGCAGCCGCAGACATACTTCATAGCTTCCCCAGCACATGAACGGAAACCAAACGTTGTCCACAGATTTATGGCCTCTTGCGTCCTCACGCCCCGGGTTTTTGGGCCCATCCAGACTTAGCATAGAGGGACCAAGCGTCCCGCTGCAGAACGGTCGTCCAGGGCCAAACACTTATCCACCCTCGGCACGATACACAGCACCTCCTCCCACCGGGCGCGCTAGCAGTGCGCTCACGGAGGCTCCCTCTAGGAAAGCGCGGAAACTCCAAACATAAGTAAATCAAGTGAAAAAAGGAACCATGGCAAATGACACGATTCAATTACCCTTATGTATCAGTTTGTGTCTGGCACTATTGATGGACAGACTATGACCATGAAGTCTATTATATTACTTTATTAATATGTCACTGATAGCCATGTCAAAATATCATCCATATCAGTTGGATGATCTCAAAATCATGTGCCACATTGCCAATGCTTGTAGTTGGGTTGTCAATTGCTTACAATCAGTGACAGATGCAGGATTTTTTTCAAGGGAGTGGGGATTTGAGTAATAGGTAAAATGTAATAATCAGAACTAAAGTAATATATTCACAAACATTTTGATGACTTTAATAGACAACAATGGTAAAATGGCGCTTACAGAGAGAGCAACGAAGCTTTTTAAAGATTTCATCTAGTACTTCATCAGTTTTTATTTCAAACAATCTAAAATCGAGGATAGAATATAATGACGGTATTATGAAAAGGATAGATTGCTGCGCACCATATAGTGGAGATGTTGAGTTGCAGATAGGTACAAAAAGAGACTATTAAACAAGTAAGCTTTTTGCCAAAAGTCCTTCCTAATTAGACAATATGGGCGAGCACGCGCGCTCCCACACACACACACACACACACACACACACACACACATTCACTCACTCACTCACGCACACAATCATGATCACGATCACTGTCTCTGGCTCTCGAGGCCAGACAGCCATTTCTATATTTTATGAATATACATCAAGGCGAGTCCATTCAGTCTGTCTACACCCATTGCACTCCTTAAGTGATGTTTCAGATATAGCAATGTTCAAAATAAACTTAGTGTAGTTACTGGCAATGTGCAGAAAAGTTTCATTGTCTTATGAGTGCAGGGGAAAATAATTAAGGTGATCTTTCTGGTTAAGGGTATTTCTTTTCCACACCTTCAGTTCATTAAAGAAAGTCTCTAGTGATGTATTAACATCATTAGGCCCCTGATTTACTATAGCATCAACAGTAGGTTGTAAGTTTTCACCTGATGCTCACACTGTTTTTCAGTAGAATCCTGTTCATGAATGGAAAAAAATTGAAAGCACTCTGCCTTGAAGCTAGGTCGCTGTGTTTGTCTCCCTGTCATTCTTTGAATTTCCAGCTTAATTACTGTAAGTTCAGCCTCACGTTCTTCCTCCTTGTACAATGGACAGAAACATGATCGAAAATCTTCCATTTCCTTTTCTAGATTCTCATACAAATCAACACAAATTATAAGGTCCATCTGTTTTGGGTGTAGTAAAATGGCTAAACAATGTGACAGGCTAAAAACGTGAACATAAATTGCCATGTGTAGGACTCTTGGAATTTTACTGCACTTTCACTTGACACACTGCTCATATTTGCTGCCCCATCAATACCCAATCCATGACCATTGTTCAGATTTAATCTCAGATCATGAATGTTTTAAAAGAAAACATCTGCCAAAGCTAATTCACAAAATTCATAAACAGGAACTAATCTGAAGAAATCTTCACAAATTATGAATATAGTTTTGTCTTTATCAACATATAAAGCATGAAGCGCCAACTGTTCTGTCCAACAAATATTAGCGATTTCATCTGCTAGCACACTGTTAATTTTCTCAGCAAATTGTTTGCAACTAAACCACTGGCAGTGTCAATAATTGCATTCTGAATGCCTTTGCTGAGATATGTCACTTTAGCACCTGCAGTATCTCGATGTTTTTTAGAATTGCATCTGCTGCCTCAATTTGGAATCTGAATCGCGCCCTGAAAATTTACCATCATTTCCACTTGAAACTTCGCCTTCTGACAGCTGTCCATAATCTGTGTGTCCTGTCAGTGGTAATCCCTCTCATTCGCAAAACAAAACAGTATAAACAGTAGGGATAAACCTTGTATGTTTTCACTTATTCTCTTTTTTATTTTTTAACTGACGACCTCAACTGAACATATATGTGCCCTTCATTGAGTGGAATTCACACAGAGCTTGCAGAAAGTGCCCTCTTTTGATTCTGAATAACCGAACTCCATTGAAACTCAGACAGTTGTTGATGTTGAAATTTCTTTTCACGTAAGGAAATTTTGTAACTTGTTGGTGGAACACAAGTTTTTGCAGTAAAGTTATTTCCTGATCCTCGTGTCGGCAGTTCTGTAAAGAAAATGGGCCTATGTCATACTGGTTGTAGTTTTGTCTAGTGTTTGCATGAGAATTCTAAGTATTAATGTACCTGGTTGCAGTTCAGTAAGTTGGTGAAGCCGGCTTCCATCTAGTTATGTTGTTCCTGAATGCTGTGCATGTCTTCATTGGGTTTTGAAGTGATGTTCACTACAACTATAATTTATGTTGGATTTAAACGCTATATTTTGCTCAGAAAAAAAGTTGCTAGTCTTTTCTTCTCCATTATTAAGCAACTAACAATGTAACTGAACTAAACACAACACACTAATCAACAATGCACCATAACTTGTAGCAAATCATTTGACTACAGCATGCTAATGGGTACCAGCATAGATCATCTGGTGATATATGCAAAGCTAGCAGATTCTGGCAATTATATTAATTCATAGTGAGAATGTTCACTCGTGCGACTAAATAATATGAAATGCACACGTTCAAAACTGTAGTAAAAAGATCAGTGTGGTATTAGTAGTCGAGGCCTCAAGGTTGCTAAATTCACGGCTCTTTACAATAAAATTTTCTGCAATTTTCTACACCACGGAAGTCATAATAAGATTAAAAATCCAGATCATAGTTCACATGACAGCCATCAAGAAAAATGGCATTGAAGAGTGTACAAGAAATAGATGGTAACTGTAGCAAATTCATCTGACTCTAGAGTACACTCAGTATTTTCAGTATGTGTTTAAACTGTGATCCTTAATTACTGAAACTCAGGTTATCCTTCAACTAAAAATATTTCCTAAAGGCATGGATATGAATATCTATTTTGTCAGTTTATGTGGTCTGAGGACAAAACAGTTTGGCTCGTCATTGCTTTTAAAGTATAATGTGCAAAATGGCATTGGTCATTTTTAAATTAATGTGTTAAATATTCATTCTTGCTGCTGTTCCTGACATCATTAGTGCGATGCAATCATCTGGAAAGTTTACTGTCATGCATCTTGCCTACAAAGTTCACACCAAAAATCATGCTCTTTAGAGGTGTTGCTAATTTCACAAACAACTTTTTATTCCTTCACTATACATCTGCATCTACATCTAAATTTACATTATAGTTTGCAAACCACTGTGAAGTGCATGGTAGTATGTCTGTTTGCACCAGTTATTAGGTCTTCTTTTCCCCATTACATTCGCATATGTAGTGTGGAAACAATGACTGCTCAAGTGCCTCTGTATGCAATGAATTTAATCAAATCTTGTCCGTACAATCTCAGTGGGAGCAAAACAGAGGAGGTTGCAGTATATTCCTTGATTCATAACATAAAGCCAGTCGTTGAAAATTTGTAAGTAGGCTTTCCTGATTGTTTACTTCAGTCTTCAAGACTCTGCCCTTTTACTTTCTTCAACATCTCTACATATGTTCAACATCACCTGTTAGTCGTATTTGGCACGAGCCCCACACACTTCAGTAATAGTCTAGGATTGGTCACACAAGTGATTCGTAAGCAATTGCCCTTTTAGACTGAATGCATTTCCCTAGCGTTCAATCAATAAACTGAAGTCTGTCACCTGTTTTACCTATGACTTAGCCTATGTGATCATTCCATTTCATATCCCTACAAAGTGTTACATCCAAGTACTTAAATGAGTTCACAGATTCCAGCTGTGAGTCAGTGATATTATAGTTACAGGATACTGCACGGTCTGTTTATGTTAGACATCATTGTGCAATAATCGCTTACAGATGGTTGGTGGCAGCACTAGCAGTGGAGAGTATATATTATAAAGTGCGTTGTGAGGATGCGGAAAAATAGTGAAGTCGTCATCAAAATGCGAAAAGGAGTGACTTACCTGATGTCCAAAAGGGTATGCTCATTGGCTTCTGGGCCAGTGGTGAAAGCAATTAAGAAATGGCTAAGCTTGTAAACTATTAGTGTGCCACTGTGGTTAAAGTATACCGCTCGGGGCACTATCCAAATGCAATACTGAGCCAACTGTGCTGCACCATAGGCCATAGATGACGGGTGAACAACAGCTGCAGAGTGGTGTATGGGTGAATAGATACTGTTCAGCAACTGACTGCCCAGATGAACCATGGTGGGGCTACCAACAATGTCTCCTCAGTGACCATTCAGCAAATATTGCTACGTATGGGCCTCCACAGCAGGCCAATATTGCAACTAGGTGTCCACTGAGTGGTAGCAGATAGCCTTTTCAGATGAATCATGTTTTATGCTTCATAGCATATAAGGCCGTTAGTGTGTATGACATGAAACCTCTGAAAGCAAGCAGCCTGCAACAATCTTTGGAAGGTCCAGGCTAGAGGAGAGAGCGTTATGGTCTGGGAAATGTTTTTGTGACATTCCGTGGGTGATCTTGTCATTCTGGAAGGCCCAGTGGATCATCACAGGTATGCACCTATCCTTGGAGACCTGTCCACCCCACCCCTGCATACAGTTTCTTTACTTCAGCACAATGGCATCTATCAGCAGGACAATGCAACATGTCTCACAGTTCGCAGTGTATATGCATGGTTTGAAGAGTACCAGGATGAGTTAACCATACTCCCTTGGCCACAAAACTTACCAGATTTAAACCCAGTCAATAATATGTGGGACCACCTCGATCGGGCTGTTTGTGCCATGGATCTTCAGCTGAAAAACCTAGTGCAGCTGGCCACAGCACTGGAGTTGCCCTGATTGTGCATCCCTGTTGGTACCTTCCATAACTTCATTGACTCTCTTTCTGCGTGTCCGCACTACAAAAGGTGGTTATTCAGACTTTTTACAGATGGTCACGTTAATGTGACTAGACTATCTATGTTTCCTTGTTTCATGAAGTGGAAAATTTTGCATTTTTGAACACTTGCTTCAAGTTTCCATTTTCCACACTACTCTGAAATCTGATTGAGATGTGACTATTTGTCCATTTCTTCTGTTTGTACTTCATCACAGATAACTGGATCAGCTGCAAGAAGTCTCAGATTACTACTATATTCTCTGCAAGATTCATTGTTATACAACATGAAAACAAGGATCCCAACACACTTCCCTAGGGCACACGCTTGAAGTTATTTCTACTCTGTGTGTGTCTCTTTTTCCGAGATCACTTCCTACATTCTTGCCATCAAAAAATCCTCAATTCAGGAATTTCACTTGCTACTACATGTGATTGTACTTTTGACAATAAGCATAGATATGGTACTGAGCCAACTGCCTTGCCACAATGGTAACACCAGTTCCCATCAGCTCGCTGAAGTTAAGCGTTGTCGGGCATGGCTAGCACTTGGAGGAGTCACCGTCTGGGTCTGCTGAGTGCTGATGGCAAGCAGCGTGCACTCAGCCATTGTGAGGCCAATTGAGGAGTAGTGGCACTGGTCACAAAAATTGTCAGTGACCTGGAGAGCACTGCACTGACCACATTCTCCTCCATTTCCACATCCATTGACACCTAAGGACTGAGGATGAAACGGCGGATGGTCAGTACCATTGAGCCTTCAGGGCCTGTTAAGATGGTGTTTGTTTGTTTTATTGAATACTGCAATATGCAGTGCAGTAGTAAAGTCTGTCACAATTGAACTTCACATCATCTTTTATGTTTCTAATTCGTCAGTTTTGATTTACATCAATTTCAACACTGCATTTTGCTTTATCTCATGAAACTACCAAAAAGTGAAAAAGTTGTAATATTTGTAATATTGTATCAAAGGATTTCCATATATTTTTGTAAGATTAGTAGAAAAGTCAAAAATTGTTGTATTGTTTAAAAGTGAAATTATGTACTTTCAAAATTTAAATAAAAATATGTGGAAGTATTCATGCTATGATGAACACAGATTGTTATATTTCACTGTATGACCTTTAGTAAAAAGGCACACAGGCTACAAAATTTAACTTCCTTTAAATATGAAGGAATTAAATGCATGACAATGACAGTGCTGTACTAGACATGATGTTATTGATGATAGTATCAGTTGCCTCCTTCAGACAATGGATTTGGCTTACTTAGCCAGCTACAAGGGGACCCACTGTGTAATGTGAACTAACTTATGGCTGGAGAATGCATTAAATGGTGAGGAAAGAGCTTTCCGTCAGCAACCAAGCATGTTAGGTAAAAGAATTGTGTAGGTGTTGGTGATGTAAACGGAGAAAGTTTTGTGACATGCAGCTTATCAAATATTCCTTATATGTGATAATCAGTTAATAGCTTTCATTCTGATGTTTTGAATTGTAGCATTTTCTATGAGAAAAGATAGGAACTAATTACCTATTAATTACTGAAAGTAAAAAGTAGTAATGTTGAATCTTGTAAATAAATGTAGGAAAAGTATTCATTTGTAGAAGTTTTACGTTTCAGGCATAAATTCACTGCTTTTGCTTTGAAAGGGAAAAACATGTTTTCTCATTTTAGTTCTTCATGAAAATTACGTATTGTATTTTCTTCTTTGTTTTTTTGTTCTTCCTCCCTCTTTCAGCAGAGGGGGTAACATGGCAATGTGGAAGACTTCCTATGAGCTGTGTATTTGCAGCCACTGCATATATTAGTGCTGCCTGATACGCATTGTACACAATGATGCAACAGCTATAGCTAATTGCAGGTGATAGGTTTGAGTCCTGGATTTTTCTGGAGATTACTATTTTATGTAATATTGTAATCTATTTGAAATTTTGTGTTTATGTAAACAGGAGCGCTGAGGCAAACTATACTTTACGTTGTGCTTAATAAATGTACTTTCAGTCTGAAGTGTTTGATCTTGTTCATGACCCTGCTCTCATAACTGTATTGGAATCCAGGTTCTATGTGGCAATAGAATAGTTATGAAACCAAAAACGTGACCGACACTGATGTTTCACTGAGGTTTTTATAGATATTGTTTAAGTGATTGGTAGTCTACCTGATTAAATCACCTCATACTAGTGAGGCAAATGACAATTTGCATAATTATGTGAAAGTCTTTGAGTGTTCCTACATTTTCATAAATTACCCTGGATACTGAAAAACTTCAAAGACAGTGCCTGAAAGACAACAGTGAAATGTGCCTGATCAGACTTGGGAAAGTGCTGTATTTCTAAGGATATTATTCTCAGCAGAACATAGACTTGCAGCTTACAGCGGTTCAGATTCCTTGCTGAGACTCAGTATTGAAATGGTGTCACAGATAGTGAGGCTGGCAAGCAGCCCCTGTTCCTTGTGGCTCCACAGACTGTGGAAGTGTAGAGTGCTGTGGGTGTGTGATCTAGTGTTCTGTGCTTTGAAAGTGCACATATTTTCATGTCCTGCCAGTTGGCAGTTTCCACCCAGTTTTCAGGCCATGCCATTTGACAGAGTGCTCAACTGTTGCTTGTTTATGGTTTTATCTCTCTTGGCATTCAATCTGGATTTTGTATACTTAAGATGATCTTGCTCTGTTTTGGACCCTGTTTGTAGTCAGCCATTTGCTACATGAACTTAGTCATTACTGACCACTCAGAACTGCCATTTGTTCCTCTTCTATCTGCGCCACCAAATGCCAAGTGATCCTGAATGTTTCACTACCTATGCCCAATGGGATAGTAAACCTAGTCTTTGAGAGAGTGTGTGTGTGTGTGTGTGTGTGTGTGTGTGTGTGTGTGTGTGTGTGTGTGTGTGTTTTAATAATGATTGAAAATAACAAACCCTGAAACATATTTTTTTTTTACATTCAATCTTATAAGAAGGAAATTTCAATTCTTAAATCTCTGTGTATAAGCATTGAGTATCATAAATACATAAAATAGCAGTTTCAGTCCTAGTTTTTACTGTTTGCTGAATACATCATGCTGTAGTGGCTGCTTCTTAATCTCCCTCCTCCCCCCACCTAACTGTGTACATCCTTCTAAGGGATGAAATCTACTCATATACTATCAGTATTTAGTATGCTAATAAATTTATACATTATTACAGGTTCAGAGACATGGTGGAATCAGTGATAAGGAAGAACAGAGACAAATTTCACAAGTAAGTACATTTTCTTTTTTGTGAGGCAGGAGATGGTATTTTCATGTGTAATAAAAATGATGTTTTGAATTTATTATTATCAGAAAAAATTACAAAAGCTCTTATCATTTTCTGTGAGGTGTGAAATCAATTCTCAGGTACGCTCCCAGGTGTGAATGTGGTACTGATACATTATTTTGTATTGTACCTCATTGCTGTCAAATGCTACTGTAATGTGAAAAGGTACAAAATGCTGAAGTACTATGGCCAGGAACTCCTCAGCATTTTATATTCAGTCTGCTGTAAGTCTTTTAGAAGTGGTCTCTTGTATACTGATTTAACACGGAAGAGACCATTTATTTATCATTCATCATTAGAGGCAGAACGTGTAGGACTAGCACTCAAATGTGCAAGCTGTAACATACCTGTTGTCACACATTTACAATTATGATGGGATTCTATCATATGTTGACAGATGTAACATTTCTATTTTGAGTGGAATTAACTGTGAATATGCTGCCTAATATATTGCTCAAGACTTGTTTAGTGCTATCATAGAACACATTGACCAAGAGATGTGCATCATAAATTTCTTGAAATACAGTTGGTCACCAATCTGTGAGGGCATACACTATATCAAACCAAGTAGTGATAAATGTAAAATATATTCTTCTCTAGTGCAAGGATGTTAATCAAAATTACAATCTGCTAAGTCCAAATTACTATAATTTCTTACAGTACACTACCACAATATAATTTAAAGGAACTGATGATCATCAATTTTGAATCATATCAGATTGTAGCTTGTAAGAAAAGAGAAATTAATGATCAGAAAATATTATTATTGAGACTTGAACAGTGCTACCTTCTTTAAACATTGTTCCATTACACAATCTACTCACACATGGTGATAATTGGCTCACAATTATTGATACAAGAATTGTACAGATGTTTAAATTGAGCCAAGGTCTTCAAAAATTATGGGATGTTGGATATACGTAGTGACTTCAGTATATTCACAAAGCCTAACTGCATCTCGGGCAGCGTCTTTTGTATCTGCATTTGTGAATGCTCATATTGGAATGGTGCTTCATTTGTGCCCTCTGTTCTCTTGCTATACCCTGCCAGGGTCCATAACTTAGGGATCTTCCTTAACTATCATTCTTTAGCTTCCTATCGTATTTTCATGATTACATCTTGTGGTTAAGTGGTGTTGGTGTTGTCTTTGTCGTTGTTATTGTTGTGGTCTTCAGTTGGAAGACTGGTTTGATGCAGCTCTCCTTGCTAGTCTAACCTGTGCAACACTCTTCAACTCCAAGTAACTACTGCGAGCTCCACCCAGTACAATGTGCTTACTACGTATTCAAGCCTTGGTCTCCCTCTGCAATTTTTATCACTCACTCTTCTCTCCATTACCAAATGGGTGATTCTGTGAGCACACTTTACTTCAAAAGCTTCTATTCTCTTCTTGTCTGAAATGCTTATCGTCCTCGTTTCACTTCCATACAAGGATACACTTCAGACAAATACTATCAGAAAAGATTTCCTAACACTTAAATTGGTATTAAATGTTAACAGATTCCTCTTTTTCGGAAATTATTTCCTTGCAATCGAATTAAACCTAAAACATTGATAACTTGTGTGTATGCCTTGTGTTACAAAGTCCAAACTTAGTGCAGAACATTAAGTCTTCCAATGCATGTAAAGGAACCAGATTACATAAGACAGAGTTTTGTATGAATTGGAGCAGAGAAAGTAGTGGAAATACTGCAAGGAAGCATCTGCAATCGGTACAGGGTGTAGACAAGTGTATCCATACCAAGCAAGATTTTGGCTAAATTTGTCCTTCAGTATAAAAACCCCTTGCTTTTGCACTTACGTGAATGTTAAGAGCATAAAATTAACAGTTAAATCATTTGGTTTCCAGCCTTCATACTATGAAACTGCTATGATTCTGAGAGATAAGGTGAAGATGAATTTTAGATATAATTATTTTTTGCATAACATTTACACCTTTTTTTGTTTCATTACCCTCATAGGAAAGTTTAAATTAATAATGCTCACGTATTGGCTGATGAAAACAGTGGTGTAAGAAAATGAGAGGATATTGAAAATTTCGTATGGAATGCTTACATGGTTTTGTAGGTCAAACTGAAATTTTTTACCAGTTTGATAGATCACAGTTGTCATATCATATCATTCATTTTAACTTCCCCAAAACCACTGCGATTTGTTGTAAACAGTCATTGTTTACACTTTGTATAAGTACATCTCAATCTCTTCAGCAGAGTATTATGACGACGATGAGCTGTGTCACTGAAATATTCTGCAAGTGACATTTTCACACCCAGTTGCTTGTTTCATACCAGCTTAATAGAAAAATATTTTTTTTGCTTCTGCTTTGTGTTGCTTATGTATGTCTACGTGAATAGTGTGGAGTGCTTTAGTGAGACATATCAAACATTGATTCTATTACACATGTTATCACTGCCCAGTTATAGGTCACAGTTTTATAGCTTGAGTTTAAAGTTGAGTGCCCCAAATTGTGGTTTGTGGTCAGTTAAACATAGACAGACAGACTGTGTGTGTGTGTGTGTGTGTGTGTGTGTGTGTGTGTGTGTGTGTGTGTGTGTGTCTAGACCCTCAACAATTTTTGCTTGTATTTGATACAGACACTGGCATTCAAAAACATGGGAATTCAAAGACTGTATCAAAATCTTTAGCTCCTCAGACTAACCTGGATATACAGGAAGCAGCAAGCAAGGGACTTAAGTTCATATAGAAGATTTAATGAAATATTATTTACTTTCTAAAACATGAATACAAATTACATTTTATGTTTGCTTGCTGTAATGTTCCTCTATCATGCTTTTAATGGATGATGAACACAATCTACGTTGTAATGGCAAAAAATATTTTTTTACAATTTAACAATTTTCACATTTTTGTTCTTTACTTGTACTATGAAACTTTGCTTCTTGTCAAATTTCATGATTCTACGTCTACAGGATGTTTCGTATAGGTGAGGGAGTTTGCAAGTATAAAAATATGTGACCCAGGTGTCCGAATCTTTGGATCGCATTGACTTAAAAGCTCAAATTTTTTACATCGGCAAGAGACCATAGACCTTAGTATGTGAAATAAACTTGAACTTTGTGTCTACCCGTTCCTGAGAAAAAGGGCTCTAAATATTCAGATGGATGGATGGACAGACAGACAGACAGACAGACAGACAGACAGAGCTATCCTATAAACATTCTGTTTCTACATATTGAGGCACTAAACCCAAAAATTAATTTTTATGTCATGTTATGTGTTTATACACTGTTGTGTGTCTTCCTCATCTCCTTTTATTTCTTATTACTATGGGTAATCATTTAGGAAAGGCATCAGTCACGTTAACTAAGGGAGGAGGGAGTAGCTTTCAATCAGCTCACATGTGCATTTACTGAAAGAAGTGCACTGTAGTCCTAATTTATTTCAAGAATATGTCTGCAATAAAGTAAGTCAGTTTTTGCTTAAATGGTGAGGATCCTTTAAATGAGAGAACATTAAAGTCTAAATACACTGCTCATATTGTTAGTGAAGTTCATACACCCCAAAAAAGTTCTACTCTTATTTACATCGCTATTCACAGTTTTTCACATTCATTCCCAAACAAGCCACTGCTTTGCTTTCAAAGGGGACCCACATTGGTCATTTTTGACACAGTCAAAACTTCTCTTGTTGGCAGAAGGGCAAAAATAAAAGGGAACATCATTTGTCTTAAGTGTCAACACTCAATAGTTTCTGAGAAAATAACAAAGTTTTGATGCTGCTGGGTCACTTTGTATGTGTACTGTTATACCAAGCAAGTTTGTAGCCTTTGTGCTCAATGTTCAAATCCATTCTTATTTAATTATTTTTTTCTTTTGTTGGCATGGCAGAATGTGACACCAGTGATATTGGTATGGTGTGACATGTGACACCAAGAAATGCAATGACATTATTTACAAAAGAAATAAACATTTAAAAAGTTATTAAAATTATGTTTTATCGTCACAAATCTTGTATAACCTTATGTAACTAACATTAATTGAAAATGAAAAACACACACATTCCAGTATATCAATGTGTCTGTGTGTGTGTGTGTGTGTGAGAGAGAGAGAGAGAGAGAGAGAGGAGAGAGAGAGAGAGAGAGCATTGCCCGTGGTAACATCTATCATAAAAACATTCAGAGCATTAAAAATCAAACCACCATGAGCAAGTTATTAGAAAAAGCAACTTCATTGACATTGTTAAATATCTTGCAGTCTGACAATAATTTCATAGCAGAGTAAACGTGTCAAACCATTTACTTGACAGATGGAGCTGCAATTGATTATGGTTCTAGGGGCATATTTTATTAATTTCTGTTTGCTGTGCAATGAGAACAAGGCATTCTTCACCTGTCAGTAACACTATATGGTATAGGCCTGACAGAATGGCATACACTTTGGTGGAATTACTTTTAATGAACATGTTGATATTCCAGTTTCATCGAGAATCAGACCTTTGTAAGGAGGTATAGTGTTGCACACCCCACGAGTCTGTAATTTATAGTAATGGCTCCATTTTTATGTAAGGTCACAAAATGTGTCAAAGAGCTGACAATGGATTTCTTTTTTCCATTGGCCATCAATTATTTCTGTAGCTTTCTCAGCCGAGAACAATAACATTTGCATACTAGAGATGTGATACATTTTGCTTGGTCTGTACTTGTAACAAAATCAGGTTGAATTCAGAAATTATGGTGGAAATTTGAAGTTGAAAGTATCTTGCTGTTTGCAATAATTTTTCAAGCATACACTTGTCTTTGGTGCTGATATATTTGATGACATTTGAATTGCAACGAGTGTTTGAGACTCTGAATTCAAAACTTTGACTGCAATGAAGCTGCTGCAGCTGTTGCCCACAGCCACAAGCTTATGTTGTAACCATATGCCCAATGTTTTGTAAAATGATCAAGTGCCTAAGAATAAGTCATTTTATATTTATCTTGAGTCTATCCTCCTCTTGTCGCTTGGATCCTCCTGTGTGATAGCTATTTGTACTTTTGATCTTGTACACTTGAAAAGGATTAACACTTTCTGAACAACTGTTACTAACAGTTTTTGTTTGTCTCCAACAAGTCAGTGGCAAATTTAGTCCTCCAGTCCAGTGAGACATAAATCATCCAATGGAATGGCATCATAATGGGTATGCAACAGCCGCAACATCTGGAAAACTCACAAAAGATACTTTTCATCAAACTTTCAACAAAGTTTTGTGAGCTTATGTAAAAATGGAGCCGTTTCTGTTCATTCTTGGCTCATGGGATGGACAAAGCTGTAGCTCCTTATGTGATGGGCTGGTCAGCAATAAAATCAGAATAGCGATGTCTTAATTTAAAGTAATTACGCCAAAGTGTACGCCGTTCTTTCATCCCTGTGATGTATACTTTTAACGATAGCTGAAGAATCGCAGAAGTGCCTTATTCTCCTTACATAGCAAACAAATGTAAATCACATGTAGAAGCAATGCAGTTAATAAAATAAACACCTAGATCTGTTACCAACTGTAGGATCCAGCTGTTGAGAAACTACTTTGATATGCTTATTTGCCATGAAATTGTCGCCTGATTGATAGGTATTTAGCATTTGAAACTATATTATGTGACTGTGATGTGTTCTTTTCCAAATTGGTTGTGGTGCTTTCAGTTTCTATAGATGTTTTTTTAAGATAGTGGATATCACCATGCAGAATTTGAAATAGTAGAGTTTATATGTTTTTCATACAAGGTTATATAAGATACACTCCTGGAAATGGAAAAAAGAACACATTGACACCGGTGTGTCAGACCCACCATACTTGCTCCGGACACTGCGAGAGGGCTGTACAAGCAATGATCACACGCACGGCACAGCGGACACACCAGGAACCGCGGTGTTGGCTGTCGAATGGCGCTAGCTGCGCAGCATTTGTGCACCGCCGCCATCAGTGTCAGCCAGTTTGCCGTGGCATACGGAGCTCCATCGCAGTCTTTAACACTGGTAGCATGCTGCGACAGTGTGGACGTGAACCGTATGTGCAGTTGACGGACTTTGAGCGAGGGCGTATAGTGGACATGCGGGAGGCCGGGTGGACGTACCGCCGAATTGCTCAACACGTGGGGCGTGAGGTCTCCACAGTACATCGATGTTGTCGCCAGTGGTCGGCGGAAGGTGCACGTGCCCGTCGACCTGGGACCGGACCGCAGCGACGCACGGATGCACGCCAAGATCGTAGGATCCTACGCAGTGCCGTAGGGGACCGCACCGCCACTTCCCAGCAAATTAGGGACACTGTTGCTCCTGGGGTATCGGCGAGGACCATTCGCAACCGTCTCCATGAAGCTGGGCTACGGTCCCGCACACCGTTAGGCCGTCTTCCGCTCACGCCCCAACATCGTGCAGCCCGCCTCCAGTGGTGTTGCGACAGGCATGAATGGAGGGACGAATGGAGACGTGTCGTCTTCAGCGATGAGAGTCGCTTCTGCCTTGGTGCCAATGATGGTCGTATGCGTGTTTGGCGCCGTGCAGGTGAGCGCCACAATCAGGACTGCATACGACCGAGGCACACAGGGCCAACACCCGGCATCATGGTGTGGGGAGCGATCTCCTACACTGGCCGTACACCACTGGTGATCGTCGAGGGGACACTGAATAGTGCACGGTACATCCAAACCGTCATCGAACCCATCGTTCTACCATTCCTAGACCGGCAAGGGAACTTGCTGTTCCAACAGGACAATGCACGTCCGCATGTATCCCGTGCCACCCAACGTGCTCTAGAAGGTGTAAGTCAACTACCCTGGCCAGCAAGATCTCCGGATCTGTCCCCCATTGAGCATGTTTGGGACTGGATGAAGCGTCGTCTCACGCGGTCTGCACGTCCAGCACGAACGCTGGTCCAACTGAGGCGCCAGGTGGAAATGGCACGGCAAGCCGTTCCACAGGACTACATCCAGCATCTCTACGATCGTCTCCATGGGAGAATAGCAGCCTGCATTGCTGCGAAAGGTGGATATACACTGTACTAGTGCCGACATTGTGCATGCTCTGTTGCCTGTGTCTATGTGCCTGTGGTTCTGTCAGTGTGATCATGTGATGTATCTGACCCCAGGAATGTGTCAATAAAGTTTCCCCTTCCTGGGACAATGAATTCACGGTGTTCTTATTTCAATTTCCAGGAGTGTATATGATGATAAAATCAAATTTTGATAAGATTTGAAATGCTTTCTTTTTTCTCAATAATTCTATTGTATTTCTTGATGTCTCAAAAATGTTGCTGTCATTGGTGTAACTTACAGGGTAGGACAGAATGCAGAGTTGGATTTAACATGTAAATACACTCCTGGAAATTGAAATAAGAACACAGTGAATTCATTGTCCCAGGAAGGGGAAACTTTATTGACACATTCCTGGGGTCAGATACATCACATGATCACACTGACAGAACCACAGGCACATAGACACAGGCAACAGAGCATGCACAATGTCGGCACTAGTACAGTGTATATCCACCTTTCGCAGCAATGCAGGCTGCTATTCTCCCATGGAGACGATCGTAGAGATGCTGGATGTAGTCCTGTGGAACGGCTTGCCGTGCCATTTCCACCTGGCGCCTCAGTTGGACCAGCGTTCGTGCTGGACGTGCAGACCGCGTGAGACGACGCTTCATCCAGTCCCAAACATGCTCAATGGGGGACAGATCCGGAGATCTTGCTGGCCAGGGTAGTTGACTTACACCTTGTAGAGCACGTTGGGTGGCACGGGATACATGCGGACGTGCATTGTCCTGTTGGAACAGCAAGTTCCCTTGCCGGTCTAGGAATGGTAGAACGATGGGTTCGATGACGGTTTGGATGTACCGTGCACTATTCAGTGTCCCCTCGACGATCACCAGTGGTGTACGGGCAGTGTAGGAGATCGCTCCCCACACCATGATGCCGGGTGTTGGCCCTGTGTGCCTCGGTCGTATGCAGTCCTGATTGTGGCGCTCACCTGCACGGCGCCAAACACGCATACGACCATCATTGGCACCAAGGCAGAAGCGACTCTCATCGCTGAAGACGACACGTCTCCATTCGTCCCTCCATTCACGCCTGTCGCGACACCACTGGAGGCGGGCTGCACGATGTTGGGGCGTGAGCGGAAGACGGCCTAACGGTGTGCGGGACCGTAGCCCAGCTTCATGGAGACGGTTGCGAATGGTCCTCGCCGATACCCCAGGAGCAACAGTGTCCCTAATTTGCTGGGAAGTGGCGGTGCGGTCCCCTACGGTACTGCGTAGGATCCTACGGTCTTGGCGTGCATCCGTGCGTCGCTGCGGTCCGGTCCCAGGTCGACGGGCACGTGCACCTTCCGCCGACCACTGGCGACAACATCGATGTACTGTGGAGACCTCACGCCCCACGTGTTGAGCAATTCGGCGGTACGTCCACCCGGCCTCCCGCATGCCCACTATACGCCCTCGCTCAAAGTCCGTCAACTGCACATACGGTTCACGTCCACGCTGTCGCGGCATGCTACCAGTGTTAAAGACTGCGATGGAGCTCCGTATGCCACGGCAAACTGGCTGACACTGACGGCGGCGGTGCACAAATGCTGCGCAGCTAGCGCCATTCGACGGCCAACACCGCGGTTCCTGGTGTGTCCGCTGTGCCGTGCGTGTGATCATTGCATGTACAGCCCTCTCGTAGTGTCCGGAGCAAGTATGGTGGGTCTGACACACCGGTGTCAATGTGTTCTTTTTTCCATTTCCAGGAGTGTAGCTTGGTTAGTTGTGAACCAGTTTTATTGATATTCCATTCAGTCAGTGTTTAACATGTGGAGATTGTGTACGGATGACAACTTCCTTCAAATGACCTCCATTTGCAGCTTCACAAAGTTGTGCTCTTTCGATTGCATTATTCACTACAGTGATTAAGATCTGAGGGATTAATGCTTGAATTTTGCATGGATATTCCCCTTGAGCCACTGAAGTGTAAGCAGTTTGTTCATGTACACACGTTCATTAAGATATCCCCAGGGCCATAAGGTCAGGGGATCATGGCAGCTAGTTGACATGGGAATTTCTTGAAATAATCTGTTCACTGAACAGTTGCCTCAGAAGGTTCATTGTGGCTCTGGCCTATGGTAGGTTGCCCCATCCTGCTGAAACTACATTTCAGGATGATTTTCTACTGCAGGGCATCAAAATTTATCAATCACCTCCCGATGTATCTCACCAATAATTGACAAACTGCCACCATTATCAGTTTTCAAGAAGGAAGGCCCGATAACTTTGTGCGAGGTACCCCACACCAATCTGTGCACATTATACGCTGTAGTTGGCACTGATGAATTATCTTTGGGTTTGCTTTACCCCAGAACCTACACTTCTATTTATTGATGAAGCAATTCGAATGGAAATGAGTTGACAAATAAATTCATTGGTTCCTCTGGGTAATTCTTGAGTGCAAATTGCAAAATTTCGGTGCAGTTTGTGGTGCACAGGCCTCAGTTCCTGCACTAACTGTATTTTGCATGGAAACATTGCTAAATCATGTTTTAAAATTCTCCTTAAGTTTTTTAGGGCATCCCTAATTCCCTAGAATGTCTCCTTATTGATGTTTCTGGTTCTTCACTAGGTAAGACAGAGTAATATGCAAGACAGAGATTTCTACTAAAACATCGTGCACAGATTAATACGAGTGAAAAGCCAAGTGCATTGTATGTAACAGAGGTGGGAGGGTGGTGGCGAATAGTAGAAGGGTCAGAGAATGAAAGATGTAGAAAAGTAAAATGGAGTGAAGAAAGAACTAGTTACTGGGAAGAAATGCTGATATGGAAGGAATTCATGTAAATTAAGGCCAGGCGGATGGCGAGAACCAAAGACAAGTTGTAGCGCTAGTTTCCACCTGTGGAGTTCTGAGGAACTGGTATTTGGGGGAAGAATCCAGGTGGTGAAACAGGCACTGAGGTCATGGCTGTACCCCTCTTTCTTCCCATTCAATTCTTCTGCCAGAAGAAGGAGCCACTGGCTCTGAAAGCTTGTACAAATTTAACCTTTTTTGTATGCATTCTCCTACTGCTGCTTGGTGAGTAGCTTTTTTTATCTATCCAGTTACATTATAGAATAATAAACCTGTTGTTTTGAAAATAAAATTCCACTATTTTTAGTCATTCTTCCTTGGTGTAATTTATCTGCACAATCTCCAAGGCATCAGTTATGATATGCACCTGTAGCAGAAGCAACAGAACTGTTAGCAAACAAGATATATATGTGTCAAATCCTACTCTGCCTTCTGGCCCTCCCTTTACTTCCATGATGATAAAAGGAAAAGAAAGTAAGATTGGGTGTGAATATATAACGAAAAAATTCAAAACTGCGCTCTTGGTCACTATGCTGCTGACTTGCTTGCTTTAATGCTGTGGATGCCAACTGGTGAAGCAGCATCAAAATTTTCTCATTTTCTCAGAAACTATTGAGTGTTGGCACTTAAAACAAAATAAGTTTTCCCTTTATTTTCAACCTTCTTTTACCAAGTGAAGTTTTGACTCTGTGTGACAGCAACCTATGGTGGATTCCCTTTGCCAGTGTTCCATTTTCGAAACAAGCAATATTACACTTGCCATTAGAATAGTCTGTCTCACCAATTAACATTTTGCTTAACAGTGGTTGGATTTGGCACGATTGCACATAGTACTGATATACGTATAAATTATCAAATATATTTTCTGACAGTTCAATTTCCATATGTGACATTCCTTTGTTAATATGCTTGTGCAATAACTTCACTATTCATAAATGAATCATTTATACATGGCCAGAGCATCAACTGCTACTGATTAAAATTGACACAGCCATACAGTTATATCAATCCCATGAAACTCTTCTTTGCACTGCAAAAACTGTTAACTCGCCCACCCCATTGTTGGCCAGCTCAACAGTGCTCTAAACTGAAACAAGGGTGTGTCAGTGCTAACCATCTCCCTTGAATGCTCAGTTGTACAAACCAAATAAGAGTAAAAAAATACACCATACTCTTATTCATATGTACTGGCATGGACTTGACTAATGTCTGAAGTAGTGCTGGATGGAATTGACACCATGAATCCTGCAGGACTGTCCATAAATCCATAAGAGTACACAGCGGAGGGAGATCTCTTCTGAACAGCACATTCCAAGGCATATGCTCAGTAACATTCATGTCTGTGGAGTTTGGTGGGCAGTGGAAGTGTTTAAATTCAGAAGTGTGTTCCTGGAGTCACTCTGTAGCAATTCTGGATATGTCGTGTTGTGTTGTCCAGCTTGAATTGCCCAAGTCCGTCGGAATGCACAATGGACATGAATGGTTGCAGGTGATCAGACAGGATGCTTATGTACATGTCACCTGTTAGTCACATCTAGATGTATCAGGGGTCCCATATCACTCCAGCTGCAGACACTCCACACCATTACAGAGCCTCCACCAGCTCAACAGTCCCCTGCTGACACGCAAGGTCCATGGACTCATGATGATATCTCCATACCTGTAAATGTCCATCTGCTCAATTCAATTTGAAATGAGACTCGTCCGACAAGGCAACATGCTTCCAGTCATCAACAGAACAGTGTTGGTGTTGACAAGCCCAGGCGAGACGTAAAGCTTTGTGTAGTGCAGTCATCAGGATACACGAGTGGGTCTTTGGCTCTGAAAGCCTATATCGATGATGTTTTGTTGAATGACATTGACACTGACATTGACAATGACACTGACATTTGTTGATGTCCCAGCATTGAAATCTGCAGCAATTTGCGAAAGGTTTGCACTTCTGTCATGCTGAGCAATTCTCTTCAGTCATCGTTGGTCCCGTTCGTGCAATATCTTTTTACGGCCACAGCAATGTCTGAGATTTGATGTTTTACCAGATTCCTGATAGTCATGGCACACTCATGAAATGGGCATAAGGGAAAAATCCCCATTTCATCACTACCTCAGAGATGCTATGTCCCACCACTTGTGCCCAAACTATAACACCATGTTTAGACCCGCTTAAATCTTGACAACCTGCCATTGTAGCAGCAGTAACCAATCTAACAACACATGTTGCCTTATATAGACGTTGCTGACTGTAGTGCCATATTCTGTCTGTTCACATATCTCTGTATTTGAATATTCATGTCTATTCCAGTTTATTTGGCACTTCAGTGCACATACAGGCATACATATGTAGCTACGTATGTGTGTATGTCCATGCATGCATTTGTTGGAAACTTATTGATATAAGTTAATGGATCTTAAAGATAAAAAGGTGTCTCATGGTACACAGTACAAGCTAAACTGTATAAAGATGCAAACATCTAAAATACAAGGAAGTTCAGAATTGGACCACTTGCTGTGCCAAAAACCACTGGTATAGGCAGAGCTCTTGTATGCAGTGGTTCAGAGTGGATGTTATGTCCACACAGGATACAGTACTTATACAGAAGTATTATGATACAGCAAATTCATTTGTATGTCGAAACATGGCAAATCATTGCCTAACTAGAGGACGGCCAAAGTTGGTTCAGAATGGGAAGTAGAATGCTGCTGCTTATAACATCATTTCATACTTGGGGAGAAAAGTGTCTCAAAGGGAGCAGTGCCAAGGCTGACCACATACTAGAAACAAGTGTCATGATTGGTTACTTGCAAGGTGCATTCCCTTCACACAAAGAGCTATGGTGGATGTGGTCAGTGTGATGTCTGGCCTACTGTGAAGGACTCAGGAATATTAAGGAAGTTTCCTGTTCACAGATGAGACACAGTTTAGCCTGGATAGTGCTTCTTTCCATTTTTTGACGAGACACATCCCTGGAACATGTTCAAACCATGCTAATGTAATCGAAAGAGGTTGTTGAAGCAGCACCAATGTTTTTGTTTGGAGCAGCTTGACATCAGGAGCATTTGTGCTGCTAGATATACTACTGATAGTAATATAACTTTAGTCTGCAGGGTTGTCATCATGCTACAGCATGAGTTCCTTATTTGTGGTCCTTGAAGCCCTTTGTTACATGTATAGATGATAATGCTTGACCACACAGGAGGGCTGGCCTGGTGGATGAGTACTTGCAGCAGGAAGGTGCAACTTGTGTAGAGCAGCCATCTCATACTCTGATCTTAAATTTATAAGTTGCAGCAGACATTTTAGGTGTTGCAAACTGCAGCCCTAACATTGACTGACACACAGTGTGGAGACCCATTGTGCACATCACCATGCAACAACTTCACATCCCCTAGTGACATTCTGTACTCTGTCAGTGGAGGGGACTTACATTCGTTAATGAGTAGTTAAAATACACTTCTGTAACAACGTGTGTGTGTGTGTGTGTGTGTGTGTGTGTGTGTGTAGTAGAGGGAAACATTTCACATGGGATATATAAAAGCTGTGTGTTTTTTGTTGTGTCTATCAACACACCAGTGCTTGGTAAGTTACAGCATCTTTGTTTTGTATATATACACAGGAAATCAATTTCCTGTCGACAACAGTGTGTTAGCCATTTTTCGAGTGTGTGTCCTGCCATGGGTGCAGGTTGGGTGGTGGCCAGTACAGTGAAGGTGCGGTACCACTGACCACTAGGAATGGTTTTTCAGTGGTGCCACATGGCATTTCCAATGCTGTATTTAGTGCTCATCATATCATAAACACTGACATAGGCCATATTGATGAAACCATCAGTGAAGTCAACCTAGCAGATAATCAAGAGGTACCTGTCACCAATCCATCTGTGAAATGGCATTGGGGAGGGGAGAGAGGGGGGGGGGGGGGGATTGCAGCTGCTCTACCAGGTTGATAAACTTTCCATGTATGACAGGTGGTTCTGAGGCAGCTTCACAGCAAGCACAGAGATGGTTACATCCATCTCTGAAAATCAGCAATATAATGTTGACCGTTACATTGTATTCATTGAAAGTGTACATAAAGGAAGAAGCATTGGGAGATTACATCCACGAATATAGGGAGCTGATACACTTATATAAGCTTAGTCTGGCCATAACTGTGTCAAAATCAAATCATGCAGCAGTAGCTTCTAATTATATGTTGTTTTTGCACATGATTGCCTTGAAACATATAGAACAACATTCTTTAAGACAAAACTGAGAATAATAACTGAATTGTCACTAGAAGAAATATGGTTGTCATCTGGTACTCTGTCAAACAGCATGCGAGGAAAGTCCAGGAAAATGGACAGATTAAGGAAATGTCGTGGACAGCATGTCTTGTAAGCTTCAAACCACAGAAATGGTCTGACTTTGTGTGTATACATAGTGTGCACTGTTATACTGAACGATAAGCGAGACCTGTTTTGCAGTGCTCTAATTGGCTATTGTGTAGTGACTCTAGTAAACACAGTTGTAATATGAAACATTGTGCTTACTCCTGAAAGATATTAATGAGTGTGAGAAGCACACACCTTCCTCTTGTGTTCACTGATCAGTAGGGCATCTGTCTAATTTTAAAGTGTGTCCAGAGTACTTTCGACAGAAGAAAATTAAACAGTACATGGCAATAGAAAGCATAACATGCCAGCAAGCAGCCTCACAAATAAATTTTGTAATGTAGGCAGTCTCAGTCACCAAAAGCTTGGCACCCTCCCAGACATTTGTATACTTGCAGCTAAGTATGGCTAGTCACTTGACACATCCAAATGCCATAAAATCACTAAATAAAAGGAATAATTCCTTCTCAAGTCAGCTGCTTCAACAGACACCCCAAGTTGTACAAATGTACAGCTGTATATACCAGTGAAAGGCATCACATTTTTAACAGCTACAGAAGCAATAATGAACCAAATAGGGCATAGAAAGTGCAACAGAGAAATGCACAGGAAAGTGCACATTCAGTAACATGTCACGAGCACCTAATTGTTCAGTATGGCTTAATCAAAGCAACATACAATGTAGTAATAATTATAATAGGACTAAAGGATGGTGCACTTGCAGGATAGCTATAGTAATGTAGGAATTCATCACAGAATTGCCACTAAGTCTGGATCCAACAGTGACAGGATACATTGAGAATGTAATGCACTGGAATGCTCATTCTATTAAATGTAACAAATACAGCCTCCTACATATTTTATGCTCCAACCACATTTCATTATGTGTGATACCTGAAACATGTGTGGTTGCTGCCAAATGAATCCTTTCTGTGTCCTGGCTTTGATGCAATTCAAGCCGACAGAGATGATGATAAAGAGAGGAGTCCACTTCTTACAAGAAAGGGAATCCTGTATAAAATTCATGGAGATGACAGTTAAGAAATACCACTTCAAGCTGCTGCAGCTACAATGTATATGAACAGGAATGAAATAAACGAAATGTCGAATTGCATATTGCAAAGGAAGCATGTCATAAACAACAACTGAGTATATTGTTTAATTTGATAGTGGTTCCAAAGATAATATTAGTTGATTTTGATGCTGTTCACCCTGATTGTGGCCCAGACCAAGAAAACATTGTCAGAAAAGTAACTGAGATTGTCAACAATGTCATTTAATCATTTTAAATGAGTGTCCACCAATGATAAGTGAACCAAGCCAATGATTGAGTGCTGTAGGTATATGTTTGATGTCCCTGAGTTTAACATTAGACTCCACAATGGATGTAGTAAAAGAAACCCCTCTGGTCTGATCATCTACCCACCATTCTCAGATGTGGTGGAGGGGTGATACGTGCATCATTTGGTCATCCTATAAGAGGAGCATTTGGAAACTATGCTGGAACAAGTACACTACAACACTTTCAGATAAGATACATATGTTTTCAGCATGTGTAGAACCAAGAACAGACTATGCGAATTTTGTTGCTTATACTGCATCTACATCTACATCATACTCCGCAAGCCACCTAATGGTGTGTGGTGGAGGGTACTTTCAGTACCACTGTCTGGTCCCTCCAACCCTGTTCCACTCATGAATAGTGCATGGGAAGAACGATTGTCGGTAAGCCTCTGTATTGGTTCTAATTTCTTGAATTTTCTCTTTGTGGTCAATACGCGAGATGTGTGTGGGGGGGAAGTAATATGTTGTTCCACTCCTCCTGGAAAGTGCTATCTGGAAATTTCAATAGTAAATCTCTTCGTGACGCGCAACGACTCTCTTGTAATGTCTGCCAGTGGAGTTTGTATAGCATCTCTGTAACGCCCTCTCACCAGTTAAACGATCCCAAGATGAAACATGCCGCTCTTCGTTGGATCTTCTCTATCTCCTCTATCAGTCCTACCTGATAGGGGTCCCAGATAGATGAACATTACTCGAGAAGCAGGCGAACAAGCACTTTATAAGCCACTTCTTTCATGGATGAGTTAAATTTCCTTACGATTCTTCTGATAAGTCTTAGTCTTGTGTGTGCTTTTCCCACAATCTGTTTTATGTGGTCATTCCACTGAAGGTCGCTCTGGATAGTTACACCTAGATATTTTATGGCAGACGCTGTCTTCAGCTGTTTGTCATCAATAGTGTAGCTGCTCAGCAGTGGATTTCTTTTCCTATGTATGTGCAATATGTTACATTTATTTATGTTCAGGGTCAACTGTCAAAGCCTGCACCATTCATCAATTCTCTGCAGGTCATTCTGCAAATTCTTACTATCTTCTGGTGTTGCTACTTTGATATAGACAACTGCATCATCTGCGAATAGCCTTAAAGAGCATGTAATGCTTTCTACTAGATCATTTATATATATATTGTAAACAGCAATGGTCGTATCACACTTCCTTGTGGTACTCCAGATATTACCTTTACATCTGTCAATCTAGTTCCATTAAGAGTGACATGTTGAGTTCTATCTGCAAGGAAGTTGTGAATCCAATCACAAGTGTGCTCCGATACTCCATAGGCTCATATTTTTTTCATTAAACGGCAATGCGGGACAGTGTCAAATGCCTTACTGAAATCAAGGAACATGGCATCAACCTGAGTGCCATTGTCCACTGCACTGTGGATCTCATGGAGGAACAGAGTGAACTGAGTTTTGCAGGATCTCTGTTTGCCAAATCCATGTTGTTTTTTGTAGAGGAGATGTTCATTTTCCAAAAACATCATAATCCTTGAGCATAAAACATGTTGCATAATTCTACAACAAATTGACATCAATGATACAGGTCAAAAATGTTGTGGATCTGCCTAACGGCCTTTCTTAAAAACAAGAATGACCTGCGCTTTTTTCCAATTGTTAGGTACCTTTTGTTGCTCAAGCGATCTATGATAAATTACTGATATAAGGGGAGCAAGTTCTTTTGCATAATCTTTATAGAATCTTATAGGTATCTACATCTACGTGATTACTCTGCAATTCACAATAAAGTGCCTGGCAGAGGGTTCAACGAACCACCTTCAAGCTGTCTCTCTGCCGTTCCACTCATGAATGGCACACGGGAAAAACGAGCACTTAAATTTTTCTGTACAAGCCCTGATTTCTCTTATCTTGATGATCATTTCTCCCTCTGTATGTGGGTGCCAACAGAATGTTTTTGCAATCAGAGCAGAAGACTGGTGATTGAAATTTCATGAGAAGATCCCGTCGCAGCGAAAAACAACTTTGTTTTAATGTTTGCCACTCGAATTCACGTATCATGTCAGTGGGACTATCTCCCCTTTTTCACAATAGTACAAAACGAGCCACCCTTCTGTGAACTTTTTCGATGCCATCTGTCAGTCCCACGTGATGCGGATCCCACACTGCACAGCAATACTCCAGAACAGGGCGGACAGGCATGGTGTAAGCAGCCTCTTTAGTAGACCTGATGCTACTCACATTGACTCCTATGACGTTAATACAGATCATAACACTTCCTTGGGGAATGTTAGATATTACTTCTGTTTTACTCGGTGACTTTCCGTCTATTACTACGAACTGTGACCTTTCCAACAGGAAATCGTGAATCCAGTCACACAACTGAGGCGATATTCCATAGGTGATATTCCATAGGCATGCAGTTTTGTTAGAAGACACTTGTGAGGAACAGTGTCAACCCTTCCGGAAATCTAAAAATATGGAATCAGTTTGACATCCCCTGCCGATAGCATTCATTACTTCATGAGTATAAGAGCTATTGTGTTTCATGAGAATGATGTTTTCTGAATCCGTGCTGATTGTGTGTCAATAAATCATTTTCTTCAAGGTATGTCAATAAATCATTTTCTTTGAGGTAATAGACAATGTTCGAACACAGTATGTGTTCCGAAACACTACTGCATTAAACATTAGTGATAGGGGCTTGTAATTCAAAGGATGACTCCTATTTCCCTTTTTGGATATTGGTGTGACTTGAGCAATTTTCCAGTCTTTAGGTATGGAGCTTTATGTGAGCGAGCGGTTGTATATAATTGCTAAATATGGAGCTATTGTATCAGCATACTCTGAAAGGAAACTGACTGGTATACAATCTGGACCAGACCTTGCCTTTATTAAGTGATTTAAGCTGCTTTCCTTCTATATTTCTGATCTTGGCTGTTGTTGTTGATTTGAATTCAAAAATATTTACTTTGTCTTCTTGGGTGAAGAAATTTTGGAAAACTGTGTTTTATAGTTCTGCTTTAGTGGCACCGTCATCAATGACTTCACTGTTGTTGCGCAGTAAAGGTATTGATTGTGTCTTGCCACTGGTGTGCTTTATGTATGACCAGAATCTATTGGGTTTTCTGCCAGATTTCGAGATGTAGTTTCGTTGTGGAAATTATTAAAAGCATCTAGCATTGAAGTACGCATTACATTTCAAACTTCTGCAAAACTTTGCTAATCTTGGGGATTTTGCCTTCTTTTAAATTTGGCTTCCCCCCCCCCCCCCCCCCCCCCCATTGTCAGCAAACTGACCCTTTTTGTGTACTATGGGTGATCAGTGACACCACTTACTAATTTATGTGGTATATATCTCTCAATCACTGTTGAAATTATTCCACATCTTTTTTACGCTTGCGTGATCAGATCGGAAGGACTAAAGACTCTCTCTTAAGAAGACATTAAGAGCATTTTTATCAGCTTTTTTAAATAGATGTACTTCACATTTCTTTTTGATGGTTGTAGGTGTTACGGTATTCAGCCTACCAGCAACTGCCTTGCGGTCACTAATCCCTGTATTCATCATGATACTCGCTATTTGTCCAGGATTATTTGTTGCTAAGAGGTCAAGTATGCTTTCGCAACCATTTACACTTCGAGTGGGCTGATGAACTAATTGTTCAAAATAACTTTCTGAGAAAGCATTCAGTGCGCAATTTCGGATGATGTTTTATGCCGCCAGCTTTAAACGTATAATTTTTCCAGCATATTGAGGGTAGATTGAAGTCACCAGTGACTATAACTGTATGAGTGAGGTACCTATTTGAAATGAGACTAAAGTTTTCTTTGAACTCTTCAGCAACTATATCTTCTGAGTCGGGAGTCTGTAAAAAGATCCAATTAATAGTTTAGTCCGATTGTCAAATATAACCTCTACCCATACTATTTCACAGGAACTATCTACTTCAATTTCACTACAAGGTAAACCACTTCTAACAGCAATAAATACTCCACTGCCAATTTATTTAATCTATCCTTTTTGAACACTGTTAGATCATTTGAGAAAATTTTGGCTGAACTTATTTCCGGCTTTAGCCAGCTTTCTATGCCTATAACTATTTGAGCTTCAGTACATCTTTTCCTGATGCCTTTCCACTACTAAGCGATTGTAGCTTCATTTCAATTCTATGATGAGTTATCTCAATATCTGCCATTTCAACATTCCTAAGACAATTAAAAGGAAGGTAGTGTTACCATCTTTTGCAGTGAAACAACTTCGGAAGACCGAATTCAGTATTTCGGTCTTCTCTGTTATCTTCTGCTTCGGTGCCAGCGTGGTCGCTGAGAGAATGAATAGATGATAATTGACCCACTTACTGATTTTATGTACGACCAAAATCTCTTAGGATTTTGACTCAGGTCAGTTGACAACATCTTGCTTTCAAAATCATTGAACGCTTCTTTCATTGCTCTCCTTATGCTCATTTTCGCTTCGTTCAGCTTTTGTTTGTCAGCTAGGTTATTACTTCTTCTGAATCTGATATGAAGTGCTCTTTGTTTATGTGGTCCTATTCTAACATGACTATTAAACCATGGTAGATCTTTCCCATCCCTTAAAACCTTACTTGGAACGCACTTGTCTAGGGCATATTAAACAGTGCCTTTGAATTTTTTCCAATTGTTCTCCCCATCTTCTTCCTCATCACCGAATATTTGATGCTGACTGCTGAGATATTCCGAAATTTGTATCCTGTCACCCTTGCTGAGAAATTATATCTTCCTACCTTTCTTAACATTCCTTGTAGGACCCGTCATCATAGATGCTGTCACAGCCTTATGATCACTGATACCTTCCTCTACGTTAACTGATTCGATAAGTTCAGGTCTGTTTGTTGCCAGGTGGTCTGAGATGTTGCCCTCTTGAGTTGGTTCTCCAACTATCTGCTCAAGGTAATTTTCGGACAAGACATCCACAGTAATGCCACACGAATCCCTGTCTCTGGTACCAGTTTTGATGGCATAACACTCCCAGTCTATACCTGACAAGTTGAAGTCACACCCTATTACAATAGCATGATCCGGAAAATTACTGATGTTGTTCTGCACTTTCTGTCTGAAGCACTCTAGAACTACAGATCTTGACCTAGGTGGTCTGTGAAAGCATCCGATCACCATTTTTGACCATTCTTTGATACTCAGTTCCACCCAGATCAATTCACATTTGGAATATATGGTAACCTCTGTAGATTTTATCGAATTTTTTACTGCAATGAACACACCGCCACCATTGGCGACTAATTTATCCTATGATAAACGTTCCAATCTGAACTGAGGATTTCATTGTCATTGACAGCTGGTTTCAACCAGCTTTCCGTTCCCAATACTATCTGTGCATTATAACCTTCAGTAAGCAATACTAATTCTGGGACTTTTCCGTGGATGCTCCTGCAGTTTACTAAAAAACTTACCGAAGAAGCTGCAACAGTATATGTTCCACAAAATAAACATTTTGTTCCAAAAACGAAAAACATTACCAGTTTGATGGATGAGGAATCCAATAATGCATTGCTGGAAAGAAGGGAAGCATCAAAACTGTACAGAAGGCATGCTTTGGAAGAAAATTACATAAATTGCAATAGACTGTATTGTACTTCGGTATGTCCTTAAATGGATTATCCTTGTCATTGTTTTGGGTCAGCTCTGGATGTGTCTAAAACAATTAGACAAATGCCAGCACAAAGTGTTTAGATTGTGCCTGTCAACACTGACTACCACTCTCTTAGTTGAAGCAAATGAACATCCCCTACATCTTTGTTTTGACTACCCAAATGTGAAAGTTTTATTCGCACTGTTACCGTTCATGTAAGATCAGATATTATAAGACATTTGTACCTTAGTGGAGTCATGCTGTATGTCCGGACACTGGATCACTAAGTGTCTTCATCGTCTTGTTGCTCCACACATGGACACCCATTTCTCAAATGAAGCATTTGCTCACAAGAATTATTCTTCTACCTTGCCCGATTTAGGTTTTCTTGTGGATGTGATAATAACTCCCAAAAAAGTGATGAAAACATAAGGGTTTGTCACATAAACTGAAAATAAAAAATTAAACTTTTCAGTCGATGGAAGATTTGAACCAAGGACCTTTCGTTCCGCAGCTGCTCACGTTACCACGAGACCACGGTGCGCCTGCTTTCCCAGCGTCCTTGACATTGCATATCTTCCCATGAAGTACTCAGTTTGTATATTTTGCTTATTTTTTCACAGTTCCACACAACTTCTTCCTGTTTTCTCAATTGATCTGTGTTCAGTTTTTCAAGGCCTATCCACTGTGCCAACTTATAACTAAATCTGAGGGGGGTGCGATGGAGAGGTTCTCTTGTGAGAAGCACTTTGGTTCTGAGTTTGTTGTCCTTTCTGATTCCAGGTCAGCACTGGACTATTAAGAGATCTGCACAGTGGAACATACAACCGTCCAGTACCATTTGACATCATGACTCTGATGTTACAGATAAGAAATAGGGATCAGAAATTTACCATGTGCTGTGTAAAAGCACACTGAGACGTACTTGGCAGTGAAACAGCAGACAAGCTAGCCAAAGTAGTTGTCTATGACTGAGTGAAGGGGGGACCTGGAATTACCAGCTACATATCCTTTAAATTTTAACAATTGGAGAGAAATGGAACACAGACCACCAAATACAAAGGCAAAGATTACAAGCCAAAATGAATCCAGTGGCGAATCCTAACTTCTGACAGAAGAAAAGCCGATGGTCCCCATTGCATCCCTGTTATGTGACTGTGGTGAAGGAGAGGACATCAGTCACACATTTTTTGGCAGCACAAACAGATAAAATACTGCAAGGCATCTCCTTCAACTTCTGGCTGCTGTTGCTGACATGTCACCATAGTGCTTTGCTCGAAAGACCTGAGAATACATTGTCTTTTATATGCCTCGAAAGAACAGGTCTATTTTTAATGTATTTCTAATGTAATTTTATTTTTGATTATGTGTTATGTATTCAAACCATTTTTTCAACCTTACATGTGTGATGATGGCTGTATGAGTCCTGTTCATATGCCAAAATAATAAAAATATTCTCCTCTTCCTTCTCACTTCCCTCCTGTTTTTTATCATTAATTTTCATTAAATTAACTTTGCTGTAAATTGATTTCAGATATTTTCAGTTTGGCTGGATTGGTAGTCCTGAACTGGCCAATTCAATTGCAATGTCAGTACTACCTCTCCCACATTTGTTGGTTATTAATTCTACTACAAACCATCACCACATTCCTGAAGAAGAGCCACGGCAGATGACTATTGCATCTGTTACTGCTTTTTTAGAACGGATACATAACCAGTCAGCTCCAGTACGTATATAAGTTATCAGTAGAGCTTTCTTCTGTTGTTAAAGTTAATGATTACCATACGTATTTATTTTGTTCTAAGCACACACACACACATTTTCTATACATTGAATACATTATTTCTTTTTTACCTTAAATTTGTAAAAGAGTGCATTCTCCTGTGTGATTGTTTGGTTTGTAAATTAGAGCATATAGTTGTAACTTTCAGGGGATGATACCTGGTGGAAATGATGTGTACAGGATAGGAGACAATTAAGACAACAAAGAGTTTGTTACATACAAATGAGGTTATTTTTGAAGGTTAGAGCTGAAGTTAGTATTTGTATAAAAGTCAACAAAACTCTGTATAGTTTTGTGTATGCTAGTGCATATGATGATTTGTTTATGTTGGGAAATGGTTGTAGCAGAATGATAATAGTGGCTACCTATAACTGGAAAAGATAATTCTTTGCAGACAGAGGACTTCTTTTGCATACCTGAAACATTATACTACTACAGCTGATGGAATAAAACTCAACACCAAAAGATAATTACTGTAGAGATATGAAATTTTGGGAATACATTTGTCTGGGTAACAAATCTAACTGATAAACATTGCAAGATCACAGGTTAAGTCATTGCAAATTTGAAATTCTGGTACGTTAATAACCAGTGTAACTGGCAGAATATTGAACACAAGCATGCCAATGTGCATGCATTGCTTTGCACAGGTGTCGGATGTCAGTTTGTGGGATGGAGTTCCATGCTTTTTGCACTAGGTCAGTCAATATAGGGATGTTTGTTTAATGCTGTTTGTGGACAAGGCTGGGGCTGTCGTCCAATGATGTCCCATATGTGCTCAGTTGAAGGCAGATCTGGTGATTGAGTAGGTCAAGGCAACATGTCAACACTCTGTAGAACATGTTGGGTTACAATGGACGTATGTGGGCAAGTGTTATCCTGTTGGAAAACACTCCCTGGAATGCTGTTCATGAATGGCAGCGCAAGAAGTTGAATAACCAGACTGACGTACAGTTTTGCAGTCAGGATGTGTGAGGTAACCACAAGAGTGCTCCTGCTCTCATATGAAATCGCAACCAAGACCATAACTCCAGGCGTAGGTTCCAGCATGCAGACAGTCGCAGGCCTCAACTCGACTCCTTCCAACCAACACATGGCCATCACTAGCACCGAGGCAGAACTCTAGCTTCCATCAGAAAACAGAACACACCCACACCCTGCCCTCCAATGAGCTTTCGCTTGACACCAGTTAAGTCGCAGATCGTGGTGGTTTGGGGTCAGTGGAATGCACTCTACAGGGCATCTGGCTCAGAGCTGTCCTTGAAATAACCAATGTGTAATAGTTTGTTGTGACACTGTGGTGCCAGCTGTTGCTCAGTTTGCTGCTGCAGACTTGGTATGATGTGCCAGAGGCATGCAATGAACACAATGGTCTTCCCTCTTAATAGTGCCACATGGGCATCTGGAGCCTGGTCTTCTTGCAACTGTGCATTCTCATGACCACCCCTGGCAGCAATCGTGTACAGTGGCTACATTCATACAAAGTATTTCTGCAGTATCATGGAAGAAACATCCAGCTTCTTGACCTGGATCAAACTCAGTTAAGTGTTGATGATGTCTTTGTTACCTTAAACTCATTCTTGACTACTATCATCTCATCACATCCCGTCTCAGAGGTAACTAACTCTCACAACCATTACAGTGTGTGTTTAAAGCAAACCTAATTTGCATCCTCGCTCTTATGTGACTGGTGCGAAATCTGAAAAGCCATCATCTTTCAGATATAGAAATATGCCTACCAACTTTTGTATATGTTGCACAAATCCTTTTAGGTGTTAAGATTTTATTTATTCTTTGTCCACCAGTGTATGTACATACTTCACAAGCCACCGTATGGTGTGCGGCAGATGGTACCTTGTACCACTACTTGCTGTTTCCTTTCTTGTTCCATTTGCAAAGAGAATGAAGGAAAAACAAATGTCTATATGCCTCCACACAAACTCTAATTTTTCTTACCTTATCTTCGTGATCCTTATGTGAAATGTTTAGTGATGGCTCTAGCCAGCTTCAAATTCCAATTCTCTAAATTTTCTCAGTTGTTGCCTCATGAAAAGAACGTTGTCTTCCCTTCCAGGGATTCACACTTTATTATTAATGCATTACCAGAAGTCATGCAGTATAATTTATAAAAGCGTGCTTACATGTTAGTGTGATACTTTTCATTCATGGTTTGTATTGCATTTAAGACACCATACCAACTCCGTGACACATTTGAAAGCATTTGTGCTGTCCTTAAGATATTTTGATATCTACAGGGATGTTGGATGGTTGTGTATTTCACTCCCCCCCCCCCCCCCTTTTTTTTCTTTTTCTTTTTTTTTAAAGTCAGATTTGCTAGGTGATAGAATGGATAAATATTCTTCCTAGTCTTGTATTTGTAAATCTCTCTTAGTCACAAACTTGGATGAATTGTTGACAAAGTTCAGGAGTAAAAAAATATACTCTGTACCTACAATTAATATTCCTAACACTTTAAACACGCCTACAAGATTTACGTGTCTGATCTCCATGCATAATTATATTTTTTCCACAACAAATACTGTTAGGTTAAATGAGTTGTCCCCAAAATTATCATCATATATTATATAAATGACATTAAACAAAATATTTTAACTTATTAATTTCACTGTCTGTTAAGTTAAATTATTCTTATAAGAAAAGTAGCGGAAACTAAATGTTCTTTTTTCTCATCAGTGTTCAAACGCAAGATTTTAGAATTTTTGGCTCTTTTTTTTTTTTCAATTAATTGCAGATGGGATATTTTTATCAGTATAAAATGAGATGAGAGTCTTTTAAAAAAATCAGTATTAGTCTATTTGTGCTAACTATATAAAACATTTTTAAAAATGTAACTTACTGTTGTCTCTATCAATGCATCCTTACTTGCATTAACAGCAATGCTTCGACCACACTCGAAAACTACTAATTTTTCTTCTCTTTCCAAATAAAATGGTAGATGATTAACATATAGTGAAAACAATAGTTACACCATAATAGAACCCTGCTGTATGTCTGTTATAATTTCCCCTCATGTAGATGGTGTGACATCTGTGTGTGAATTACGTGAAAAGCTGCAGTAACTTTTTATATCTTGTGTATTTCTTGAGAACTAAAATGGCAATATGCTAAGCATGTATTCCATAAAAATGCTATTTCTCTAATAGAGTATTATGCTTCACAAAATCAGATGTATTCATTTAGTCATAGTAGCTCCCAACCGGTGATACTTCATAATTTAAGACTCTTAAGATGTGGCCATTGAATGTATAAATAGTGGTGTTAATTGAAACACAAAATGTTATTGTCTGACAATGAGTATCTTATAATTGCTCAGGTGGATATTAATCACTGAGTATACTGAGAGGTCAAGATGTCTTCATGAATCAGATATTCTCTAATTGCTGAAAACTAGTTTTGAAATATTTCAGTTAATAGGCTTACAGTGTTGAGTGACCAGTGGTGTATAGAGCCTCATTAAATAATTGTCTGATCCTGGATTTTCAATTGTTTTTTGTCTGATATAAATCTGTAAAATTTGAAGACTATGAAAGCAACATAAATGTACAATGGGAAAAAAAAGAAAATTACAAAAATCAGTCACTAAAAAGTGGAAATTCTTCTCGAAATCATGGTGTTTAGAACAGATTATTACTATATTTTACTCTCTTTATAGAACTACGTTTGATCCATTTTTGTAATCAGTAAATGGTTTGAGAGTGAGTTCCTAACTGACTTAAAGTGAAGTGACACCTATTTACAGAAACTGTGAAAAGTAAAGCATGTGTAATTAAACATATATTTCACTTCTCCCAGTATTGTTAGCAACTTTTGACAAAGTCATCTAGAAATATTGACTCCCACCAGAACTTGTTAAGGTACACTCTGTCTTGCTTTTGTAAAGGAACAATGATTTCACAAATAAAAGTTGGGTTGGGGGTTGTTTGGGGAAGGAGACCAGACAGCGAGGTCATCGATCTCATTGGATTAGGGAAGGATGGGGAAGGAAGTCGGCCGTGCCCTTTCAGAGGAACCATCCCGGCATTTGCCTGGAGTGATTTAGGGAAATCACAAACCTAAATCAGGATGGCCGGACGCGGGATTGAACCGCACAAATAAAAGTCTTGGCAAAGAACTACACAGGGCTGAGCACACGCACCTCTGCATGAAATCACGATAGCTGTTGGGAACTAGTGATGTGTGTACAATGTTGGTAAAATATTAAGAGTTTAGTCACTTCATCACAATATTTAAAAGTTGTCATTCTTTCACTCCACTGTTGCTCATTCAGCTGCATGTTAGATTCTTGCTGACATCTGTCGAGTCGGCTCGACTTCTGCATGCCCAGATGATGTCAGCATCTTGTTGTTGCGGCAGGTTGCTGTCTGGCAGGTGCGGCTGTTGCCCAGCACAAAGTGATTCTTGCACTGTCTGCTGGAGTGTCATCAGTCCTACTCCTGATTCTTCGAAGACCCTGGGTGACCCACAAGTGATGTACCTGGTGTCAGTTGTCGTGTGGTCTGTTGATCTTGTCCCTATGCCTGGTAGGTTTCAACACTTGGCAGCAGCTGAGTGTTGAACAGCAATGTGGACCCCCAAGAAGCCCTGTTGCTGACTTACGCATTGAAGTTCCGTGCTGGCAGCACTCTGTGATGTGATCATTTTAGAAGACAGACAGTTTCTCCATCAGTAGATGGTAGGTGGCGCGAGCAGTTTTGTTTTTTTTTTAATTGTTCCGTGGGACCAAATTAACGAGAAGTCTCCATGGTCATGGAACGAGTCAGTACATGAAATTATAACACAATAGTAGAAACAGATAAAATGAAATATAAGAAACATATTCAGGCAACAAGTCGTAAGTTTAAATAAAGAAAATCAACAATGTAACACTGGAATTTGCTTAATTTTTCAGCTCTTCCAGGAGCTCCTCGACAGAATAGAAGTAGTGAGCCATGAGGAATCTCTTCAGTTTAGACTTTAGTGTTTGGGGTACTGCTAAGATTTTTGAGTTCTTGTGGTAGCTTATTGAAAATGGATGCAGCAGAATACTGCATTCCTTTCTGCACAAGAGTCAAGGAAGTGCATTCCACATGCAGATTTGATTTCTGCCTAGTATTAACTGAGTGAAAGCTGCTAACTCTTGGGAATAAGCTAATATTGCTAACAACAAACGATATTAAAGAAAATATATACTGTGAGGGCAATGTCAGAATTCCCAGACTATTGAATAGGGGTCAACAAGAGGTTCTCGAACTTACACCGCATATAGCTCGAACAACCCGTTTTTGAGCCAAAAATACCCTTTTTGAATCAGAAGAATTACCCCAAAAAATAACACCATATGACATAAATGTATGAAAATATGCAAAGTAGACTACCTTTCGTGTTGAAGTGTCACTTATTTCAGATACTGTTCTAATGGTAAATAAAGTAGTACTTAGTTTCTGAACAAGATCCTGGACATGGGCTTTCCACAACAGCTTACTATCTATCCGAACGCCTAGGAACTTAAACTGTTCCGTCTCGCTTATAATATGCCCATTCTGTCTGATGAAAATATCGGTTCTTGTTGAATTGTGAGTTAGAAACTGTAAAAACTGAGTCTTACTGTGATTTAGCATCAAATTATTTTCCACAAGCCATGAACTTATTTCATGAACTACATTATTTGATACTGTTTCAATATTACACACAAGATCCTTCACTATCAAGCTGGTGTCATCAGCAAACAGAAATATTTTTGAATCACCTGTAATACTAGAAGGCATATCATTTATATAAACAAGAAATAGCAGTGGCCCCAGCACTGACCCTTGGGGAACGCCCCACTTAACAGTGCCCCATTGGGACTGAATATCACTACCACTCTCAATATTGCGGAAAATTACCTTCTGCTTTCTGTACTTAAAGTAAGAGGCGAACCAATTGTAAGCTACTCCCCTTACTCCATAATGGTCCAACTTCTGCAGTAATAATTTGTGGTCAACACAGTCAAAAGCCTTCGTTAAATCAAAGAAAACACCTAGCGTTCGCAACCTTTTATTTAATCCGTCCAAAACCTCACAGAGAAAAGAGAATATAGCATTTTCAGTTGTTAAACCATTTCTAAAACCAAACTGTACATTTGATAGCAAATTATGTGAATTTAAATGCTCCAATAACCTTGTATATACAACCTTCTCGATAACTTTAGCAAACACCGATGGCATAGAAATAGGTCTAAAATTGTCAACATTATCAATGTCTCCCTTTTTATAAAGTGGCATCACTACCGAGTACTTTAATCGGTCAGGAAACCGACCACTCCTAAAGGAAAAGTTACAGATATGGCTAAGTACTGGGCTAACATACATAGAACAATACTTCAGTATTCTGCTAGACACTCCGTCATATCCATGAGAGTTCTTGGTCTTTAGTGATTTAATTATTAACTCAATCTCCCTCTTGTCAGTATCACGGAGGAGCATTTCAGGTAACAGTCTCGAAACACTTTTTTCTAAGAGCGCTATATGATTCCCTGTTGGGACTAGGTTTCTGTTTAGTTCACCTGCTATATTCAGAAAGTGATTATTAAATACTGTACATATATGCGACTTATCAGTAACACGGACATTCCCACTACACACTGATTCTATATCCTCGACCTGTCTCTGCAGACCAGCCACTTCCTTTACGATTGACCATATGGTTTTAATTTTATCCTGAGACTTAGCTATTCTATCTGCATACCACATACTTTTTGCCTTCCTAATAACGTTTTTAAGCACCTTGCAATACTGTTTGTAATGGGCTGCTGCATTTAGATTTTGACTGTTTCTAGCGTTTTGATATAATTGCCACTTTGTTCTACAAGATATTCTTATCCCTCTAGTCGGCCACCCAGGCTGCCTGTTTGTGCTAGTACCCTGTTTTGAACGTTCTAACGGAAAGCAACTTTCAGAGAGCACGAGAAAAGTCTTGAGGAAAGCATTATATTTATTGTCTACTGTATCAGCACTATAAACATCTTGCCACTCTTGTTCCTTGATAAGGTTTACAAAGGTCTCTACAGCAACTGGATCAGCTTTCCTAAAAAGTTGATACCTATATTTAACATGTGTTGCAGCACAAAAATCTTTTGGAGTTAAAATGTGTGCATCATGATCTGAAAAGCCATTCACCTTTTTGCTAACGGAATGCCCTTCTAGTAATGAGGCATGGACAAAAATGTTGTCTATGGTTGTTCTACTGTTCCCTTGCACTCTCGTTGGAAAGAATATGGTTTACATAACGTTATATGAATTAAGGAGGTCTACCAGCATCCTTTTCCTTGCACAATCACTTATACAATCAATATTGAAGTCACCGCATATAACTCACCCTTGGAGCCTCTCCTGGTAAATAGCCCCCCCCCCCCCCGGTCTCTCCCTCTCCCCCTCCCCCTCCCCTCTCTCTCCCTCCCCCCCTCCCCTCTCTCACCCCCTCCCCTCTCTCACCCCCTCCCCTCTCTCTCCCCCTCCCCTCTCTCTCCCCCTCCCCTCTCTCTCCCCCTCCCCTCTCTCTCCCCCTCCCCTCTCTCTCCCCCTCCCCTCTCTCTCCCCCTCCCCTCTCTCTCCCCCTCCCCTCTCCGTCTCCCCTCTCTCCCCCTCTCCCTCTCTCCCCCTCTCCCTTCTCACCCCTCCCCCTCTCTCCCCCTCCCCTTCTCACCCCTCCCCTTCTCACCCCTCCCCCTCTCTCCCCCTCCCCTTCTCACCCCTCCCCCTCTCTCCCCCACCCCCTCTCTCCCCCTCTCTCTCTCCCCCTCCCCCTCTCTCCCCCTCCCCTCTCTCTCTCCCCTCTCTCTCTCCCCCCTCTCTCTCCCTCTCCTCCCTCCCCTCTTTCTCCCACCCTCCTCTCACTCATTGTGTTGATTTGATGACAAGGTTACAGGCTTATTCTGCATACTTTCACTTACTATTGTCCTGAAGAAATATCGTCCAGATCTAAGCAACTACAGAAAATAAAGCATCGACTCAACAAAAGTGAGGCAAAAGACCACTGTGTAAAGTATCTTCTAGAGCCTCTTCAAGGATCATAGGATTCTGACATATACTTTCCATTTACTCCTCAACAGTGTTTGTTGATAAGAAAAATAATTTTCAGTAGAACTGTAATTTAGTATTTACAAGACAGAAAAATAATTTGTGTCAGCTTTCCCGTCTTGCGTGAGGGTTTATGATGGAGTTCTGTAGTCTGGAGAGACAGTTCTCAATAAATTTCCATCTGACATAAAACAAGGAATTGAAAATCCATGTAAATTCAAACGAAAATTTTAAAAAATCACATATCAACATTTTGCAAATTATCCGAATATTTAGTTTTAAGAATTAGAAGTTTTATGTTAGTCACCCGACAAGTAGCCTAAAGATAGTTTTATGATAAATATCAATGTTGTCATGCAGGCATTAAGATAATAATAGGGTAATAGCTGTGTGATGTAACTGTGGAAGCAGCAGCTGTTCACATTAGCTGCTTTCATATTAATTTTTCTTTATTAAACTTAAGTTTAATAAATATTTGTGGTTTGTATTAGTTAATTCTTAATGCAGTTTTTAATAGCTATTCCATGTAGTTAATTTATACTTTCACTCTCACTTCATCTTTAAGATTCTCCTTAATGGTGGGACTAATGATAGACAAATCAATAGCCGCATGGGGTAGTTGTGCAGTCTGAGGCGCCTTGTCATGGTTCACACAGCTCCCCCCGTCGGATGTTTGATTCCTCACTCGGGCAAAGATGTGTGTGTTGTCTTTAGTGTAAGTTAACTTAAGTTAGATTAAGTAGTGTGTCAGCTAGGAACCATTGACCTCAGCAGTTTGATCCCTCAGGAATTTACCAGAAATTAGACGAATGAATATATGCAAGTGAGTGTTACAGACAGTAGTAATTTGAAATTATTAAGAAGGTATATGCATAAGAGTAGGCCATTTGACCATATGTTGTTCAGAGCATGGTTATGTAGACATATGAGCTTAAGATGGTATGGGATCCACACTAAAATATGTTCATATGTTCAAGGATATTCTTTGTAACTGTATAACTGTCACTCTGTGTTCATTTGTTATTGTACAGTCATTAACTCATGAATGCATAAATAATTTATTACATGTCCTTCCATAACTTATTCACACCATGAATTCACTTACCAGTGATGCTTTCCAAAGTCTTTGGCACTGTGTACCCGTAGTAAAGTTTTTCTTCCACTGCGTTCGAAGAAAGTTTTCAGAATTTAGTCCTGTCATATCCAAATTATTGTATTTTACTTCACAAAAAGAAGTGGAAATCATTAATTCATCTTCAGTGACACAGTCCAGTCATCTTCAGTGACACAGTCATCTTCAGTGACACAGTCATCTACAGTGTCCAGTCATCTACAGTGACTCGGGCATCTACAGTGACTCAGTTCCTGTTGGTATAGACCTAGTCTTGAAATTTTTGTGTTGGAAATATTGTGTGCTTGGATAGTAAAGCCCTGAGAAGGTGTGCTGTGTTGAATGTGATTTTCAGTATGATACTTCTTTATATTCCTTCTTTATGATAGGTTATTGTATCAGATTCATGATAGTCGAGATGGTGGTGGTGGTGGTGGTGGTGGTGGTGGTGGTGGTGGAGGCAGTTGTGTGATACTAAAATCACTAAAATCTCTTTTTTATGGTAATGTAAATGCTTCTACTGCTTTTTCAGCCATGCATTGCAGCTCGACTTGTTTTTTAGATACTTTACAAACATAAAATCAAGTTTGGCTGTCTCCAAAAAAAGTGGGCTCAATCATAGCATGCTGCAGTTCTGTGATGGTGGTAATGGAATGTTTACTGATTCTTGTTGGAGCAGTTGTACCTAAATTCAGTTTCTCTTTCATCAAGAACATTGCTGTTATTTTATTTTTTTCTTATTTTTAGACACTTGCCATGGAAAGTACATGTTACATACTTTAACTTCCAACCCCTGTTGGGCATGTTAAACCATTATACAGTGTTGTGTTTACATAGATTGAAAGAAATGTTATGAAAACCGCTGCTGATATTTTGAATTGTAACTAAATGCAATTTCCTTACATACTTAATAACTGGGACTAGAAAAATATCTCACTCTGTTTTTCCAGAAATGTTGAATTTGGACTATCTTGAAATTTGTGAGCATTAAATCTTCTTGGTTTAGAGCTGTAAGCTATTTCAAAAGGCTTCAAAACTTGGACAGTCCCAGGATTTTGTCACTTCTTGATGTATGAATTGTATATGTGAAAAATGTGATGTTTCACAGTTCAAATGAAGGCTTACCACGTTCAGTAGGACAATGGCTGGTAAATCACTACAGTGTTTCAACCAGCCTTTCGGCTGGAGATAATTTTATCTTTTTATTGACAGCAATGATTGTAACATCACTCTCCAAGAATCATATTCTTATAATTCTATAAACTATCTATCCACACTAGCCACTTGATCAAAGGTGAGCCCTCTGCTTTCTCAGAACTTCTTTCTTTAGTGAGCTGGAATTTCTTTGTACATAAATTGCTTATGTCTACTTGAAGTTGTGGAATGTCAGTAGTTCAAGTAAATGTTGTAGTGATGAATAAAAATGATTAACTTATTTGTTTGTAGGCTTATGGAGGAAATACACTGGTTGTGAGGATGTATCGTACTTACTTTGAAGCAAGGACATCTTTAGCAGAAATGTGGCAGGGAAATCCTGTTCTGACAGCTGTGCTGTTTGGTCTCCCTTTGGGATTCCTCAGTTTAATATGTTATTCGATTTGTTGTGCTGATATCATGGATGCTGATGAAGAAGAAGAAGGTATGATACAACCTGTTATTTATAAAGTATTAATGCAAGTGTCATATCAGTTAGCTGATAATCGTAGAGATACTAAATGAAAATAAAATAAGGTAAGACACTAGATAATGCAGGTTTCTGTAAGTATGGCCAGAGTTTCAATTGTGTTACCATTGCAGTCATTCATTAGCAAACAGATTGACTCAAAGCTTTATTCATTATTTCTTAGTGGCGCAGTAGCAGAGTTCACCAAAGACAGTAAACATGGCAGACAAAGAAACAATACTTAAATTTTTAGATCTTGAATCTGTTAAATGTGAATTGCTTGTGATGATTCAACATAGTTCTTATTTCATATAACATGTAAAAAGCTCTGATTGGGAGAACAATTGATGGGTGCAACAAAATTAGTGAGACTGATTGTTTGCACTTTGTGAAAAACTCACGTGGCCATTGGTATCACGACCGGAGATAATTAAGCATGTGTGACAAATGTTCACCAGAAACCCTAATGTATGGAAGAAAGAAAACAGCCATGAACTGCCGTTATCATATTTGTATGCCCGTGATAATCATATCGAACTGCCTCATTGTTAACTTTGAGGCACTGCTAGATTTAAATCTCTCTTTAGTTGTCTCCAAGTCAGCTTCATCTCACTCCCAGTCCAGTACAGCAGTCAGTTATATTTCCTAACCACAAGAAATGTTAGCCAGACATTTGGCATAACCTGGTGCATCTGGACAATGTCCAATGACATCCCACCTCCTCTTTCACCTTATGATATTTAACGGTTTTCATATATTATCTGAGCAAGGAGAGCAGAGACAGATTTCACGACAGTGCCCTATGTTAAGTTCCAAGACTCTTCACAGTATTTCATGGGGTGGTTGTCATCGTCTTCAGACCAGAGACTGGTTTGATGCAGCTCTCCATGCTATTCTATCCTGTGCAAGATTCTTCATCTCCAAGTACCTACTGCAGCCTACATTCCTCTGAATCTGCGTAGTGTATTCACCTCTTTGTCTCCCTCTATGATTTTTATTCTCCACGCTTCCCTCCAGTACTTAACTGTTAATCCCTTGATGCCTCAGAACGTGTCCTACCAACCGATCCCTCCTTTTAGTTAGGTTGTTTCACAAATTCCTCTTCTCCCTAATTCTATTCAGCAGCTCCTCATTACTTACACGATCTGCCCATCTCTAATCTTCAGCATTCTTCAGTAGCACCACATTACGAAAGCTTCTATTCTCTTCTTGTCTACACTGTTTATCATCCATGTTTCACTTCCATACATGGCTACACTCCATACAAATACTTTCAGAAAAGACTTCCCAACACTTTAATCTCTACTCAATGTTAAAAAAAATTTCTCTTCTTCAGAAACACTTTACTTGCCAGATCCAGTCTACATTTTTAATCCTCTCTTCTTTGACCATCATCAGTTATTTTGCTCCCCAAATAGCAAAAAGTAACTTTAAGTGTCTCATTTCCTAATCTAATTCCCTCAGTATCACCTGATTTAATTTGACTACATTCCATTATCCTCATTTTGCTTTTGTTGACGTTCATCTTATATCCTTCATTCAAGACACTGTCCATTCCGTTCAGCTGCTCTTCCTGGTCCTTTGCTGTCTCTGACAGAATTACAATGTCGTTGGTATATCACAAAGTTTTCATTTCTTCTCCGTGGATTTTAATTCCTACTCCAATTTTTTCTTTTGTTTCCTTTACTGCTTGCTCAATATACAGTTTGAATAACATCGAGGTTAGGCTACAACTCTGTCTCACTCCCTTTGCAATCACTGCTTCTCTTTCGTGCCCCTCGATTCTTATAACTGCTATCTGGTTTCTGTACAAATTGTAAACAGCTTTTCCCTCCCTGTATTTTACCCCTGTAACCTTCAGAATTTGAAAGAAAGTATTCCATTCGACATTGTCAAAAGCTTCCTGTATGACTACAAATGCCAGAAACGTAGGTTTGCCTTTCTTTAATCTATCTTCTAAGATAAGTCGAGGGTCAGTATTGCCCTGCATGTCCCAACATTTCTACAAAATCCAAACTGATCTTCCCCGAGGTTGGCTTCTACCAGTTTTTCCATTTGTCTGTAAAGAATTCATGTTAGTATTTTGCAGCCATGACTTATTACACTGATAGTTCGGCAGTTTTCACACCTGTCGACACCCGCTTTCTTAGGGATTGGAATTATTGTATTCTCAAGCAATGGAAAGTCCAGGATGGAATGTAACAATATTAGAGAAGGAAAGTTGCTACTCACCATATAGCAGAGATGTTGAGTCGCAATAGGCACAATAAAAAGGTTCACAAAATTATAGCTTTTGGTCATTAAGGCCTTTGCAGCAATAGACAAACACACGCAAACACAACTTGCACACACGTCTGCAGTCTCAGGCCTATTGCAACTCAGCATCTCCACTGTATGGTGAGTAGCAACTTTCCTTCTCTAATTATTATATTCTTCTTGAACTCTGAGGGTATTTAATCTACCTCAAACATCTTGCTCACCAGATGGTAGAGTCTTGTCATGGCTGGCTCTCCCAAGGCTATTAGTAGTTCTAATGGAATGTTGTCTACTCCCGGCGCCTTTTTTTGACTTTGCTCTTTCAGTGCTCTGTCAGATTCTCCACACAGTATCATATCTCCCATTACATCTTCTTCTATGCCCTCTTCCATTTCAATAATGTTGTCCTCAAACACACCTCCTTCCACCTTTCTGCTTTCCCTTCTTTGCTTAGGACTGGTTTTCCATCTCTGCTCTTGATATTCATACAGGTGGTTCTCTTTTCTGCAAAGGTCTCTTTAATTTTCCTGTGGGCAGTATCTATCTTACCCCTAGTGATATGCGGCTCTACATCCTTGCATTTGTCCTTTAACCATCCCTGTGTAGCCATTTTGCAATTCCTGTCGATCTCATTTTTGAGATGTTTGTATTCCTTTTTGCTGCTTCATTTATTGCAATTTTATATTTCATCCTTTCATCAATTATATTCAATATATTTTCTGTTACCCAAGGATTTCTACTAGCTGTCGTCTTTTTACCTACTTGATCCTCAGCTGCCTTCTCTATTACATCTCTCGAAGCTACCCATTCTTCTTCTACTTTATTTCTTTCCCCCTTTCTTGTCAATCGTTCCCTAATGCTCTCTCTGAAACTCTGTACAATCTTTGGTTCTCTCAGTTTATCCAGGTTCCATCTCCTTAAATTCCCACCTTTTTGCAGTTTCTTCAGTTTTAATCTACAGTTCATAACCAATAGATGTGGTCAGAGTCCACATCTACCCCTGGAAATGTCTTAAAATTTAAAACCTCGTTCCTGAATCTCTGTCTTACCATTATATATTCTATCTGAAACCTTCCTGTGTCTCCAGGCCTCTTCCACATATAAAACCTCCTTTCATGATTCTTGAACCTAGTGGTAGCTATGATTAAGTTATGTTCTGTGCAAAATTCTACCAGGTGGCTTCCTCTTTCATTCATTACACAGAGTACATATCCACCGACTACTTTTCCTTCGTTTCCTTTCCCTACTATTGAATTCCAGTCCGCCAAGACTATTAAATTTTCATCTCCCTTAACTATCTGAATAATTTCTTTTATCACTTCATACATTTCTTCAATCTCTTCATCTGCGGAGCTAATTGGCATATAAATTTGTACTACTGTGGTAGTTGTGGTCTTCGTGTCTATCTTGGCAACAATAATGCATTCACTATGCTGTTTGTAGTAGCTTATCCGAACTCCTATTTTTTTATTCATTATTAAACCTACTCTTGCATTACCCCCATTTCATTTTGTATTTATAACCCTGTATACACCTGACCAGAAGTCTTGTTCCTGCTGCCACTGAACTTCACTAATTCCCACTACATCTAACTTTAACCGATACAGTTTCCTTTTTAAATTTTCTAATCTACATACCCGATTAAGGGATCTCACATTCCATGCTACAATTCATAGAACACCAGTTTTGTTTCTCCTGATAACGACGCCCTCTGGAGTATTGTACTGGTTGTTACCTATCTCGTTTCTTGATAACTGAATGATTGTGGAGTCTTACGCGGTATATTGTGGTATGACCACATTCGCACCACGTGTTTGTAATTGAGAATAATATGAGTAGTTCCAGCACAATTTCAGCAAGACTTATTTATTAGTAGCTGCTGAAAGATTACACACTGCAGATCTCGTTTGTCTAGGGGTTTTCGAAGTTTTGTTTGCAAAAATAATTACTCCAACAAGCATGGCCTGGGTTTTCTTCTTGTTTGAAATAAACACTACCGGATCCGAAATACTTTCAGCTAAAATTATATTTATTCGTACTTTTTGTTTAGTAACTACAACATTTTCACTATGAACATTGATACTCTAAATGCATTATACTGTACTGGTCACATAAACACGTCCATCTCCCTCCAATACCGACAAAGAAGTAGCGGGCAAGCCAACATGTGCCCGGAAGTTGCAGACATTCCTGCATTGCAGATTCTTTGGTCTACTGACCTTAATAAACTCCAAAGATACATATAAATATACAACATTTAACATTTCAAATGAATCCATTATTTATCATAAAAGAAATATTCATAATTAAATAAATTAAACACATTTCCTGGCAACATAATGAAGTTACCTTAACTCTTTACAGTGGGCATTGTACTTTTCGCATGAGATAAACTTTATCTCCGACAGTTAATTACATTACAATAGCCCACCAGGACTTACAAATGTACCCTGGTCCACTTGTCAGTCCAATACTGAGATTGCATCATTGTCTTGTCTTGTATACATCTTTTTTATCACAACTGTAGCAAACTGTTTATTCTTTCATCAACCGTTGACTTCCTCCTTTGTCTCACAACATAAATTACATAAATACGTATGTCGATTTGTTGCCCATAAATTTACTATAAAATAATACTAAAGTTAAAACATTTTCTCATATTAGAACAAACATAGTACTAACTTCTATATCATCAATGAGGTTGCAAAAGTATTTTAATTCAACAACACTTTTCTCTCATGAGCCTTGTAAATTATGTGATATCAACATTAAGAGGCAAAATAAGCCAACTAAGTATCTGTGTTGTGTTATAAACAGAGCTGAATAAAAACAGTTATGGTGAGCATAATGTAAAACAAAAGCACACTTGCATATACAAGAAAATATAGTCTATTAACTATACAATTTTTTAAGCATTATGGTCTATTTAAGTGAATGAACAAGATTTCAAAATTTATGAGATTTGCTATTCTCAAACTGTGGGGGTGGGTGACATGTCTTGTCTCCTAGCATCATCAGTAAAATAAAATCCCTTATTTATCAAGTTCACATATTTTGCAGTTCATTAAATACTGTACAATTACTTAAACAAGCACATAGGAATCATGAAATCTAATCTTATAATAGAATTATTTGACAATTGGTCTAGATACAACATCGTTTTGCATGAGATATGTTACACGGCATAGTATGGTGACTGCATTTTATTTATTTATTTTTTTTCTTCCAGTAAAATTCTTTCCAGGTAAAGGCATGTTTGTAGGCTCAGTTTGCTCTTTTCTCAATATACGGCTTCAAAGAAACAACATTCCTAAGACTAAACAGCTTTCTCGACTTGGGATATACTAATCGGTACGCATTTGGGTGGGGGTTCTCAATAATCTCAAATGGCCCAATGTAAATGTCAAAGAACTTCTTGAGTTCTGCTGTTAGTAACTTTAATCGTTCATGGGATTTCACTAAGACATGGTCACCTACTCTGAATGTGGTAGCCTTTATTTTCCTATCATGTCTGTTTTTCCTAGCTTCACCTAGTTTCTTCATGGTTTTCTTTACAATCTCTTCACATTCTTTCATTGATATTAAGCTACATTGTGGAAAGTCTATTAATTCAGAAATAAGATTTGCTGGTTTGAGATGAAACATAATTTCATATGGTGAAAACCCAGTGGAGCTATGCTGCAAGCTGTTCATGATATCCTCGAAGTTGTTTACATGGTCGGACCAACTAGGGTGTTTGTGACTACAATACGTCCTACAAAGTTTCCCTATTTCTCTCATGTACCTTTCTGCTGGGTTTCAATATAATGGAAGGAAACATTCCACGTGGGAAAAATTATATATAAAAACAAAGATGAGGTGACTTACCGAACAAAAGCGCTGGCAGGTCGATAGACACACAAACATACACACAAAATTCAAGCTTTCGCAACAAACTGTTGCCTCATCAGGAAAGAGGGAAGGAGAGGGGAAGACGAAAGGAAGTGGGTTTTAAGGGAGAGGGTAAGGAGTCATTCCAATCCCGGGAGCGGAAAGACTTACCTTAGGGGGAAAAAAGGACAGGTATACACTCGCACACACGCACATATCCATCCACACATGCAGACACAAGCAGACATATTTAAAGACAAAGAGTTTGGGCAGAGATGTCAGTCGAGGCAGAAGTGTAGAGGCAAAGAAGTTGTTGAAAGACAGGTGAGGTATGAGTGGCGGCAACTTGAAATTAGCGGAGATTGAGGCCTGGCGGATGACGAGAAGAGAGGATATACTGAAGGGCAAGTTCCCATCTCAAGAGTTCGGATAGGTTGGTGTTGGTGGGAAGTATCCAGATAACCCGGACGGTGTAACACTGTGCCAAGATGTGCTGGCTGTGCACCAAGGCATGTTTAGCCACAGGGTGATCCTCATTACCAACAAACACTGTCTGCCTGTGTCCATTCATGCGAATGGACAGTTTGTTGCTGGTCATTCCCACATAGAATGCATCACAGTGTAGGCAGGTCAGTTGGTAAATCACATGGGTGCTTTCACACGTGGCTCTGCCTCTGATCGTGTACACCTTCCGGGTTACAGGACTGGAGTAGGTGGTGGTGGGAGGGTGCATGGGACAGGTTTTGCATCGGGGGCGGTTACAAGGATAGGAGCCAGAGGGTAGGGAAGGTGGTTTGGGGATTTCATAGGGATGAACTAACAGGTTACGAAGGTTAGGTGGACGGCGGAAAGACACTCTTGGCGGAGTGGGGAGGATTTCATGAAGGATGGATCTCATTTCAGGGCAGGATTTGAGGAAGTCGTATCCCTGCTGGAGAGCCACATTCAGAGTCTGGTCCAGTCCCGGAAAGTATCCTGTCACAAGTGGGGCACTTTTGTGGTTCTTCTGTGGGGGATTCTGGGTTTGAGGGGACGAGGAAGTGGCTCTGGTTATTTGCTTGTGTACCAGGTCGGGAGGGTAGTTGCGGGATGTGAAAGCTGCTGGGTTTGAAAGATGGGTTGTACACGGATATCAGGATATGTTTTGTGTAAGTTTTTTCCATGAACGCTTTCCAGTTTTTTTTTAACAAATTGTGAACCATTATCAGATAGTATAGCTTTAGGTTTCCCTACACTCTTGAAGTAATCTCTCTCTTTGTAATGATCTCTTTACTTGTAGCTTTTTGCACAGAATTAAGTTTAATTAGTTTGGAAAATACATCAACCATGATGAATATAAAACAATGGCCACCTTTGCTTTTAGGTAAAGGACCATAAAAGTCTACAGCTACTAAATCTAATGGCTTATCTGGAATGATGTTCTGCATTTCTCCCTGACGTGTTCTGTTGCTTACTTTTACTCTTTGGCATTTGTCACATGTTGATATTTCGTTCCTCACCTTCTTTACCATGTTATAAAAGTACAGGGCTATTACAAATGATTGAAGCGATTTCATAAATTCACTGTAGCTCCATTCATTGACACATGGCCACGACACACTACAGATACGTAGAAAAACTCATAAAGTTTTGTTCAGCTGAAGCCGCACTTCAGGTTTCTGTCGCCAGAGCGCTCGAGAGCGCAGTGAGACAAAATGGCGACAGGAGCCGAGAAAGCGTATGTCGTGCTTGAAATGCACTCACATCAGTCAGTCATAACAGTGCAACGACACTTCAGGACGAAGTTCAACAAAGATACACCAACTGCTAACTCCATTTGGCGATGGTATGCGCAGTTTAAAGCTTCTGGATGCCTCTGTAAGGGGAAATCAACGGGTCAGCCTGCAGTGAGCGAAGAAACAGTTGAACGCGTGCGGGCAAGTTTCACACATAGCCCGCGGAAGTCGACGAATAAAGCAAGCAGGGAGCTAAACGTACCACAGCCGACGGTTTGGAAAATCTTACGGAAAAGGCTAAAGCAGAAGCCTTACCGTTTGCAATTGCTACAAGCCCTGATACCCGATGACAAAGTCAAACGCTTTGAATTTTCGGCGCGGTTGCAACAGCTCATGGAAGAGGATGCGTTCAGTGCGAAACTTGTTTTCAGTCATGAAGCAACATTTTTTCTTAATGGTGAAGTGAACAGACACAATGTGCGAATATGGGCGGTAGAGAATCCTCAGGCATTCGTGCAGCAAATTCGGAATTCACCAAACGTTAACGTGTTTTGTGCAATCTCACGGTTTAAAGTTTACGGCCCCTTTTTCTTCTGCGAAAAAAACGTTACAGGACACGTGTATCTGGACATGCTGGAAAATTGGCTCATGCCACAACTGGAGACCGACAGCGCCGACTTCATCTTTCAACAGGATGGTGCTCCACCGCACTTCCATCATGATGTTCGGCATTTCTTAAACAGGAGATTGGAAAACCGATGGATCGGTCGTGGTGGAGATCATAATCAGCAATTCATGTCGTGGCCTCCACGCTCTCCCGACTTAACCCCATGCGATTTCTTTCTGTGGGGTTATGAGAAAGATTCAGTGTTTAAACCTCCTCTACCAAGAAACGTGCCAGAACTGCGAGCTCGCATCAACGATGCTTTCGAACTCATTGATGGGGACATGCTGCGCCGAGTGTGGGAGGAACTTGATTATCGGCTTTATGTCTGCCGAATCACTAAAGGGGCACATATCGAACATTTGTGAATGCCTAAAAAAACTTTTTGAGTTTTTGTATGTGTGTGCAAAGCATTGTGAAAATATCTCAATTAATAAAGTTATTGTAGAGCTGTGAAATCGCTTCGATCATTTGTAATAACCCTGTAGATATTTTCTTGTAACTTTTTTACACATTTCTGTATTCCACAGTGACCATAACTCTCATGGGTGTACTTTATTAACTTTTCTGCCTCACACTCTGGCCAACATAGCTTCCAATTGTCAGAGTCCACATCTGTTCTTCTAAAGAGTGTTCCCTTAAAGACCTTATAGTACTTGTCAAGTTTATCATACCCTCTTTTGCCTAAACAGTCCTTAACCAATTTCCAATTAGGATCATTATTCTGTCCCCTCCTGCTGTTATTGCAAAGTGTCCTTATGAGCTTTTCATCTTGGATTCCCTTCATGTATCTTATTTTAAATTCCTTTTCTTCCTCTTGATCAAACATTTCCTGATCTCCTCCTACTGGTAACCTGGATAAAGCATCAGCTACTACATTTTCTGATCCCTTAATATACACAATTTCGTAATCAAACTGTTGCATGAACATTGCCCACCTGGTTAATCTACTGTGATATAGTCTACACTCCTGCAGTAATTTAACCCTTTGTTTCCTGACAAAAGAAAAAATTTACTTTTTAACATTTTCTTTGCAGAATTTATGCTGTTGTGGCCTCAAATGACGGTAGGATTTTTTGTAAAATTTTATTTTATTTTTCACAACTTTTTCTCTCCTGGTACTTAGAAGTACCGTCAGACTCCATATACAGAATCACAACATGCGCAGAAAAATGCTCCAATTTTTATAACTTGTACGTTATTCCACATAAATATTAAATATTTTTACATTAGAAAATTAATTAACCAAAATATGATATTTCTGAATTTTTTTTTTTTTAATTTCGCATAAATTTATTCTAGAGCAACTTCACAATACATAGTAACTTAGCTATACATTTTTGACAGTATATACATATCACATATTTAGTGATACCTCATGAAATTGTAGGAAACAGTTCTTTTTCTCATTGCAGCACAAATACACTTTACATGTACTACATTGTGAATGTGGTCTTGACTGAATTTTATTTTTCGCACACATTTCGCATCGTCCTCATTTACAACTGAACACTACAAAATGGTTTCCTCGGTTACCAAGACGTACGTACATCCTTCAGAACAGAAAAGTTATCCTTCCTTCTCTTTGGGAGAGTTATTTCATCTTTACCAGAGTTTCTCTTTTTGAGATTTGGCACTTGCTGTTCATTCATTAGCCGTAGTGCCACAGCACACCTGAATTCCAGCAGTGGCAGTGCCCCATGTAGATAACTGAAAATGATGCAAGCATTGACAAAAGCAATTTCTATTGCTCCCCAGAAGAGACGGTACCACCATTTCTTTGATCACTTGTCAAGACCATAAGTTGAATGTAATCTGTCTGCATGATCCACACCACCTATGTTTTTATTGTAATCACATACAATAACTGGACATGGTATAGTCATACTAGTTTCATCTTTCTGTTTTCTTGTCACTACACTCTGTTCAATGCAATGGAAGTTTGACGCAAAATATACTACTTTATTTTCCTTCCATTGAAATACTGTTAGGTCTAAAGATGACTCTCTGTGATTTGATTTAGACGTTTTTCTTTAGGTAAATTCCCTGGCAAACCTTTCCTGTTTGTTCTAATTGTTCCACAGGCAAATGTATTTACCGATTTCTGTGTGAGAAAAAGTGAACAGAACAATTAGTGACGCATTGTTGCTACAATAAAGTGTTCGCACAACCTGACGGTACTAATAAGTCCGCTTTATATTTTCCACTCATCTCATTCACTTGTAACGTAATGCTTCAAACTATTATAAAAAAACAAAGAAGGTAAGTACGTACAATGGAAAACTCAACGGAAGTTTCAGTAAATTGCGCACAAATTCAGGCAACACCATGGAAACAAGCACGTACGATCTTCTGTTTTCACAGCAGCGCGCGAAAAACAATTTCAAGCTCTGACCGCCAGAGAGGTCTATGTATTGCACAATAACATCTATGAAACAGTAGAGCAGAGTTACTGTTACGTACCGACGGGCTCTCAGATCACGAAACTGCACCACGAGAAAATAATTAGAGTCAAAACTTACTGGTACTTTTAAGTACCGTCAGGCAACAAAGGGTTAAAGCTTTGTGGTCTGAATAGACTTTTATCTTGTGTCCTAACAGGTATGTTTAAATTTTGTAAACGCCCGATGTACTGCGAGTAATTCTTTTTCTGTGACAGTGTACGTTCTCTCATGTTTAAGTAACATTCTGCTGGCAAATGCAATGGTACAATGAAGATTTTTTCCATTCACAACTTTCTCCTGAAATAGTTCTGCTCCTAGTCCATAATCACTACTGTCAGTGTGGAGACAAAATGGCAAACTAAAATCTGGTCTGTGTTCTTACAAAGTTCATTCTTAATTTTATCAAATGCTTCCTGGCACTCTTCAGACCAATTCCATGTAGCATTTTTTCTAAGTAAGTTGCTTAAACATGTTACATTAAGGCATTGTCCATTTACATATTTTCGATAGAATCCACAGAGTCCATAGAAAGACTTTAATTGTTTTCGGTTTCTAGGAGATGGAAAGTTTACGATAGATTTTATTTTCTCAGGATCTGCACTTATCCTTTCCTTAGTAATGACATGATCTAAAAATTTGAGTTCTGACACACCAAATTTACATTTTTCCAGTTTTAATGTCATACCACCTCTTCTGAGTTTCTCACACACCTTTTTCAATAACTTCAAATGATCCTCCCAACTTTGATTTGAAACTAATATATCGTCTACATAAATTGTTAATTCTGACACAACTTCTTGGCCAAGTACATAGTCTAGTGCCCTTATAAATTCGGCAACTGATGAGTTTAATCCGAAAGGCACTACACAATACTGGTAACATCTCCCATTGTATAAGAAAGCAGTGTACTTTCTAGAACTAATTGCAAGAGGTACTTGATGAAAACCTGAAGTTAGGTCAAGGCTTGACATAATTTGGATATTTTTAAATTTATATAACAACTCATCGATGTTCTCTGGGTGCTCAGTTTCTCTGTATAAACATTTGTTTAACTGTCTGGAATCTAGTACTAATCTGACTTGTCCATTAGGTTTATTTACAGTGACTAAGAGATTATTATAAGGGCTTATACTCCTCTCAATGATTTCACACACTTCCATCTTTTGCAATTCTTTCTTCACTGCTACCCTTTTCGAGATTGGAATACTGTACGGTTTTGTAAAGAAAGGTTCATATGGCTTCAACTGTAAAGTACATTGGTATCCAATTACTTTACCTGGTATATTGCTAAATACATCACTATATTCCCACAAAAATAATTTCAAATCTTGTTTTTGGTTCTCAGTTAGTTCTCTAGCTTCGGCTACTTTTTCATTTACCAACTTTTCAAACTCTATCTCATTTGTATCAAAATCTGTGACATGGCTTTCAACGTACTTACCTTCTTTTGTAAATTCAATACTGTTCACAGTCTTATTCATACAAAACACATTTGATTGAAGGAGTTTCGTAGTTGGTAGAGTCATCATTAATTTCTGCCCTGCTCAATCAAATGCTGCACTTACGTTTGTTATCCAAGACATGCCTAGGATAAAATCCTCTGTGAGATCAGGAATGACGAGACACCCATGTGACCATGATGCTCCTTCAATTTCAAAAGTAATAAAAGCCTGACTCCTTATTGATTTACTGTGCTTCCCAGTAGCACCTCTTATTTTAATTCCTACCACAAGTAACTCAACATAATCCTTATTAGTTTTCAGTTTTTTACGTAATGATTCTGATATCCCAGATACTTGACTTCCTGTGTCCACTAAACACTTTCCTTTCCATGATCCTATCTGCACATCAATAAACGGACTGCTTACATCAAAGTCAAATTTTTTATTAATATTCTCATGTAATAAGTCATCTTCAATTTCACTGAATCCATATCCCTTTCCAGTATCCTTACCTGTATCATTACTACCAGAGTTATATGCTGTTATTACCCTAATTACATTTTCTTTGGCCTGATTACTATGCCTGAATATTTCATTAATCCAACTACATTCATTTGTGCTAATGTGTGTCTTTCCTTTATATTTATCTCTTAACACTTGTGCAATGTGATACTTAATTCTATGCCACCATTCTGGATACAAAGTTTCACATATATCAAGTGTTACCTTTCTGAAATTTTCATCATCCTTAATGGCACTACTATTAACCCATAAGTTAAACGAAAATTGCTCACTATCTGACACTTCATCATCTACTCCCCTAATGCTGTTAAGATTACCTGCTGTCAATTCCTTCTCATTTTTCTTACATGTATCAAGATCAAATAACTCATTGGCTAAAATTCTGGCATCCTTATCATTCATATTGTCAACTGTGTTCATGTGTACCTTGCTTATTTCATTACTGTCCTCTTTTATATTAGTAATCCCTAAAGCTTCCGACTCCTCACTTACACCAATAAAACATCTATCTTCACTACTATCCTCAATCTCCTTTTCTTCCCAATCAACATCACACAAATTATCATCTTTATCCTCTGCACTCTTACCTTCAGTATGCAGATACACATTTAAATCATCCTTACTAGGTGCTCTTTTCATTCCTAGCCCACCAGACTCTTCCATAAGTTCACTAATTCCTAATACACTTTGATCATTTGAACAACTATTTTCCAGCAAGGTGCCCCTCTCAGCCCACTCATAGAATGAATCTAAGTTTAATTCTTCACAGTTTTCTAAGCAATCAGTGCCTTTAAATAAGTTACCTTTTGTTTCTGGTTTATTTGTATGACATATATTATTTGTAACAGATACTACATTAATGGGATAACACTTCTCTTTAAAATAACTACTCATTATGTCACTGGTATCTTTCTGTTTAGTTTGACAGTTTGGGTTGGCCCCTTCCATTTGTGTATAAGTAGCTCCTACCTTGCGGACCGCCAATGGAGCCCTATTCAGTTTTTTAACTCCTGTTCAGTTCTTCCCATACCATTATGACTATTCCACTCCTTTGGTTTATTTCCAAAGTGCCTGTTACCAAATTGATTATGACTATTTCCATGTTGACCCTTGTAATGGAAATTGTGTCCTTGTGATCCCTTGAAGTTGTACTGGTGATTTCTCTGATGAGAATCACTACTTCCAAAACTGTGTGGTTCCTTTTTATCATGTTGTGTGTTTCCCCAATTTGTATGCCCTGTCTTTTGAAAATGGTTTTGACTATGATGTGGTGGTTTACCCGTTTTCTCAATAATTCTGTCTAGTTTGTCAACATATTTCAAAAACTGATCAATTGTGTCATCTGGACCATAAGCCAACTCCCACTGTAGTTCACACGGTATCCTCCTTTTAAGTGCATCAATTTGAGTGAGTTCATCAAAAGGTTTGCTTAGGTGAGTGAGTTTCCTTAACCGATTTCTGCAAAATTGCTTCATGCTACCATATTCATGTTTATAAACAGGTCCACTCAAGAATTCGCTTTTTATTCTTGCTTGTTCTGTCTCTGACCAGAATTTACTTAAGAACCTCTCCTCAAACTCTGCAAAAGCCATTCCCTCCGTACAATAATGATTAGTCCATGACAATGCTTCACCTTCTAGAAATCTTTTTACAAATTTAATTTTCAAATTATCATTCATATTTGGAAAAAAATTATCTTTGCAATGCTGCAGGAAATCTACCGGATAGATACTGCTCTCATCTGAAAAGTTTTTTACTGGAATATTGCACCACAAAGTGCCAATATTGTTCGGCAAACTATTGGTGACCACATTGCTACTAACACTTTCAAGTTTCTTAGTGATGTCATTAATACTATTTTCTAAACTCTTGACTTGATTTTTGCTTATCTGATTATTTACATCTACTTTCAGTAAGAATTCGTATCTTTTGTTCAAATTTGCTTTCTACTTTAACAATTTTATCGTCTACAAGAGAAATACGATCAGATACTGTTTCTTCTACATGTTTGATATCTGAATGCACAACTTTAAACACATTATGGATTTCTCTCTACCTGTACTAACTTCAGTTGTCAGATTTTTTACTTTTGCATCTACATTTTTAACTTTTCTCCCGACATAATTGACGCTACCTGTGATCTTAACCATATTACGACTCAAACTGAAAATTTTTGCTTCTACTTTTTGAAAGTGATCGTCATTTTTCTTTTCATATTCTTTGAACGGTTTTTCAAATTTATCACTCATGAGCTTAAGAGTCTGGTCTAACTAAGCAGCGTTGTTTTGCTCCATTTGATCCAAACGAATCTCATTAGCATCGAGTCTGTCTTTAATATTTCCTAACCACTGTCAATTTTGTCTGTTAGTGTCATCAATTGCCTTAAATTTTCCTTCCATATAATTCATTATTTTTGATAACATGTCTTTAACTTCATTCTGTCTTTCCGTACGAGTTTCAACTTTGTCTACAGGATTCGGACTATTACTGTTGCATTCACTTTCGTATGATAAATTTACATCTGTACTAGCGTTGGCGACACCGTCGTCAATACTTTCCTCTTTCACAATAGTCATCTTTTTACACAGGAATAAACAAAACACAACAAATTTGTCTTTTCTAAAGGGTACTAAACTATCTTATTCAAAGTTTACTGGTTTTCTTAGCTTATAACGTCTTCTTTGTTGATTGGTGCATGATGGAATTCACAACACTGAAACACTACACTTATATAAATATTGTTTTTTTGTTGCACAACACTTTACACTTTTTTCTTCTTTCTTGACTTATTTCACCGTTATTCTTGCTCCAGTAACTGCATTCCGTTGTCTTGAAGTATCAGCATTCGACTTCCTTTGTCTTGAAGGTATCAGCATACGACTTCCTTTGTCTTGAAGGTATCAGCATACGACTTCCTTTGTCTTGAAGGTATCAGCATACGACTTCCTTTGTCTTGAAGATATCAGCATACGACTTCCTTTGTCTTGAAGGTATCAGCATACGACTTCCTTTGTCTTGAAGGTATCAGCATACGACTTCCTTGAACATTTGCATCCAGGATGTACGAATTCTGTCGTTTTCTTCGCAATCTCGGTGGTAGTTTATTTTGGTAACATTTTCAACAATCCCGGACGACGCCACCATATTGTACTGGTTGTTACCTATCTCGTTTCTTGATAACTGAATGATTGTGGAATCTTACGCGGTATTTTGTGTTAGGACCACATTCGCACCACGTGTTTGTAATTGAAAATAATACGAGTAGTTCCAGCACAATTTCAGCAAGACTTATTTATTAGTAGCTGCTGAAAGATTACACACTGCAGATCTCGTTTGTCTAGGGGTTTTCGAAGTTTTGTTTGCAAAAATAATTACTCCAACAAGCATGGCCTGGGTTTTCTTCTTGTTTGAAATAAACACTACCGGATCCAAAATACTTTCAGCTAAAATTATATTTATTCGTACTTTTTGTTTAGTAACTACAACATTTTCACTATGAACATTGATACTCTAAATGCATTATACTGTACTGGTCACATAAACACGTCCATCTCCCTCCAATACCGACAAAGGAGTAGCGGGCAAGCCAGCGTGTGCCCGGAAGTTGCAGACATTCCTGCATTGCAGATTCTTTGGTCTACTGACCTTAATAAACTCCAAAGATACATATAAATAAATACATATAAATATACAACATTTAACATTTCAAACGAATCCATTATTTATCATAAAAGAAAATATTCATAATTAAATAAATTAAACACATTTTCTGGCAACATAATGAAGTTACCTTAACTCTTTACAGTGGGCATTGTACTTTTCGCATGAGATAAACTTTAGCTCCGACAGTTAATTAGATTACAGTAGTCCCCGCCCAGAGATCCAAATTGGGGACTATTTTACCTCCGGAATATTTTACCCAAGAGAATGCAATCATGATGTAACCATACAGTAAATCTGCATGCTCTCAGGAAAAATTATGACTGTAGTTTCCCCTTGCTTTCAGCCGTTTGCAGTACTAGCGCAGCAAAGTCGTTTTGATTAAAGTTACAAGGCCAGATCAATCAAGCATCCAGACTGTTGCCCCTGCAACTACTGGAAAGGCTGCTGTCCCTCTTCAGGAACACTCTTTTCTTTTTCTTTTTCATTTGTCATCCGTAGCTATGCAAACATGGCTCAGCTCCAGATGCAATCAGCCCAGTCACCTCCACTCAATGGATACACTTCAGACGACTCACATTTGTTGAAAGATAGCTACTTTTGGTGTAAAGATAGTAAACCTTTCCAATTGGCCAGCCACACCAATCCCCAAGAGATCTCTCAACCAACATGTCACACAACTTTACTTTGCTAATGAATTACAAACAAGGTCAGCAAACAAATTGAAAGCTACAGATACAGCAATAGAGCAGAATAATAAATGTTACTTTTTCAAAGGAACCACCATGGCATTCACCAGTGGTGATTTAGAGAAATCACAATAGTAATGATCACTGGTCATGGCTGTTTTCTTTCATCATCGTGTCCGTGCATGTGACGAGTGTGAGGGGCAAGAGATCTGTCCTGTTGCACACATGAACCAGTTATAAATCAGTCTTACTGGGCTTGACAATCAACAAGTTGTCTGTCTGCATGAATAGCCACTGACAAACTGTGACCAAGGGACAGCTGAACCATGCTGAATATACTGGCCAACATGATGTACTTAACTTGAGTGACTGCTTCACAGCATGTGCCATCTGAATCTTCCTTACCACCACCAGCTTTTCCGAATTGAACACGAGCTCTCCCTGCGATACATCCTACATCTCCCACAACCCCTCTGACCTTAACCTTCCAGTGTGTGTCCTTCACCCACCTATTTCCTTTCTTGCTCCCACTCCTGCACTACACATCTTTTTATTCCACCAATGCACCCCTTTTTGCCCCTCACCTGCTTCTCTCTCTTTCCACCCCTCCATTCAGACCCCTGGCAGCACCTAGCAGCCCTACCCTGTCCCCAGCATGCCCCTACATGCTCCCACAAGCAGGCACTACACCTTTCCCCACCCCTTCCATGCTATCCCTGCTTCGGCCCTCCCTCTGCCTTTCCCAGTCCCAGCCTTTTCCTTATCCCCACTTCCCACACCCACCCTCACTCCCACTCTTACTCCCACTCCCATGTATCCACATATATCCTTTCAGCAGATCCAGTTGGCTATATTCAGTGTGTGAATGTTGTGCTTCTGTGAATGTGTCTGTTTTCTTCTTCAGAAGAAGGCTTTTTGGCCAAAATCTCAAATGTATATCTGTCTTTTTGTTGTCTGTCTGCAACTCAGCCTTTCCTCTATACACTGTTGTGACAAAAGTCATGGGATAGTGATATGCACGTATACAGATGGCAGTAGTATCACATATGCAAGGTATAAAAGGGCAGTGCCTTGGCAGAGCTGTCATTTGCACTCTGGTGATTCATGTGAAATGGTGTCCAACTTGAGTATGGCCACACAAAGGGAATTAAGATTTTGAACATGGAATGGTAGTTAAAGCTAAATGCATGGGACATTCCATTTCAGAAATTGTTAGGGAATTCAATATTCCAAGATCCACCATGTCAATAGTGTGCCAAGAACACCACATTCCAGTGTTGTCTCATCATGGGCAATGCAGTGGCCAATAGCCTTCACTTAACACCCAAGAGCAGCAGCATTTGTGTAGAGTTGTCTGTGCTAACAGACAAGCAACGCTGTGAAATAACCACAGAAATCAATGCAGGTCGTACGATGTATGTACGAGTGTGTGGCAAAATTTGGAGTCGATGGACTATGGTGGCAGACAGTCTACGCTAACAGCGTGACATAGATTGAAGCACCTCCCCTGGGCTCATGATTATTTTTGGTTGGACGCTAGTCGACTGGGAAACAGTGGCCTGATCAGACGAGTCCCAATGTCACAAGTTGTCAACAAGGCACTGTGGAAGTTAGTGGTGGCTCCATAATGGTGTGGGCTGAAACAATTATGGAATTTTTATGGATGACAAGTCCAAATTATAAAATTCTGCATCAAGATTAGATGGTGTTTTAAACATTTAATTACTTGCAGAGTAATACAAACATGTACTCAACTGTTTCTAAACTGATCACAAAATTTGTTTTGATAAATTGTCCACTAGTTAAGTAGTAGCTGACTACAAAATCATCAAAGTTTATTTGGCCTTGACAGTTCAGGTAGTAGTTCATTATTTTCAGCATTAACACATTTCATTTCATGATAAATGAAACCAACAACAATTAAATTCTTTTCACTCTTTCCAACTACAAAATCATCTTTCAAACAATGCAAACAATTACCTCTTCATTATCATGAACCATTTAACCCAAACCATTAAAATCTTCCACTTCATTAACTTCAGGAGTGGGTTTTGTTCACTTAGGTATTTGACTTTGTCTTCAACATTCTCTGAATAAACTATTACTTTGTTTCTGCCTACTGTTAGCGTTTCTATTCCAAGAATCTCATTTTTGTCTTTTTCCTCATCACTGTTTTTTAAAGTTTGTAAGTGAGCCAAATTGTCCTGGATATTAATTTTTGTTTTGGTAGGTGCTACAGTTACAGGTGGTGTTTTCAGTTTCCTGGATTTCGCAAAGTATTGCTTTTACTTCTTGATGCAAGTATGTGAATGTTGTGTAGTATGGTCCTAAGTATTGCATAATGTTTTTATGTCTTGTCCTATTGTTTTTAAAGCATGCCTCATCTTTTGATTTTGGATCTCAAGATTTTCAAAAAATTGTTCCAGTCTTACTAATACATTTTGTATAATTGACAACCTCCCATTTTCTATAATTGACAATCTCCTTTCCATTCAGTTAAACTTTGTTTGCTCATTTAATTATTTTGGTGCTGTTTCCCAAGTGTGTTAACTTCACACATACACCCATTTCTGCTTTAGATCTTCATTCAGTGCTCATCATTGTTCGTACACTTCCACACAACAGTAACAAAAATACTGTACTCGCATGTCCATATACCTGAAGTTCAATCTGGAGATTATTATTGGTTGTTGCATTGGAGTATCAGTCCATCTGTAATTTCATTAGCTCTGCTTTCCATAGAAATTGACATATAATTTTCCTTAATAATCTGCAAAACATAAATTAACAACAGTATCAAAATCTTGGTCTTTTAATTTACCCGGGACAAGAGCACTCGGATTATGACCTCCCATCGTAAACTAAATTTCATCAGAAAACTTTGTTATTATTGCACAAATTATAAATTTTATCTTTAGGGAAAGGTTGAATCTAAAATGAATTTTGCAATAAGAATGATGATTTACCCCAATTACTGAGCTTATGAATTTCCATACCTTCATTGTTGTTCCTCAGAAATCTGCTGAGGTTGATTCTGTGCATACTGGAGGTAAGGTTTTTATTTTTAACATATGCACTATGAATAACCAGTTACAGATGTTGGATTTTCAAAAACTATAAACTTTTGTTCTTTCAGCTTCTTGTCACAGATTAAATAATCTCACATCATTAACAACTCCCTACTCCTTTTCTCTAATGACATCTTCTAACAACTTACACCATTTCAGAATTAATTGTTTCTGACTGCTGCTTTACAAACGCACCACATAAAGCAGTACCAAGATATAAAAGGTTGCAGTTCAGAAATGGTAAAAAACATCAATTTTATATCCAGAGATTTTCATATGTAATCAAAGTGACATGTTTTCAGAACTAGTTATACAAAAAGGATTATAATTTTAAAGTTAAATTGGAACTAAATCTTGTGTCAATGGTATATGTTAGTTCTATACATGAAAATGTATAAGAGTAAATTAGATTTTTGGCTTTACAATTTTGATTACTTTGGATTGTGTTACAAATTTAATGTGTGTATTGTGTTCTACAATAAGGGTGAGAGATAGGAGCACCAACCAGTTCCATTACAGCACGCACACGCACTCGCACGCGCGCGCGCGCACACACACACACACACACACACACACACACACACACACAGAGTATATATTAATTTGTAGATGTTTTATAATGTTCAGGATGTTTATGGTATTTTAATTCAGTAATGCTTTTCTGTTCACAGATATAACCCACGAAAAGAAAGAATGAAGAAATCAGTTGTTATCGACATTGAACATACATGCTGTCAGAGGGAATCCCTTCAGTACTAGTGCAGTGACATCGATTGGTGCTTTGATCGGTGTATTACATTGGGCTAGTGATATAATACATTAATCGTAATCATCGTCATCATAAACTGCTCTTATTTTCTTGTGACAAATCACAAAACTTTTCAAAATGTAGTTCTGGTTTCAACCAACGAGTGTTTATTATTACTCTGTCTAAATACACACTGCTGCAACCAGTAGGATAATGTTCCTCTTGCATTGTCAAACTAGAGTAGACAACAGTAAATTTTTCTACTGTAGCTTGTACTTATGTTGACAAAAGAATGGAAACCTTAAATCAGCTCTTGCTGCAGTTTTCATTTAGACAAATTGATGATGTCCATTGCTAGTTGAAACCGGAAACTGGGTTTTCCAATAGTTCTTTGTGATTGTCACACAAAAATAAGAAGGTAATTAGTCAGTCACTTATTCCCCGTTGACAATATGGCATAATAATCACAATCAAACATGTTTCAGTTTTAATATAAGTATATTATTCTAGTCCCTTGACTGTTATGGTGAAACATTTGACTACTGTGAGACTGTTTTTACTCCCTCTTCTGAAGAAGAGAGCTGTAACAGAGAGAATCTTTGAATGTGGTTAACGATTCATAGTTTGTGTGTGTAATGATATCTATGCCATGTAAAAAGATGACATGGAATTGTTTTCCTGTGATTATTTTAAACAATGAAGATCTCTAACAGCAACCTGTGTTAGTATAAGATTGAAAACTTGTTTTGATGAAGGTAAAGTCAATGGAAGATAAAGCATGCATCTGAAACTGAAATACATGATGGGGAACAATAATCATAATGAGATGCCAGAATGATTCGAGGTTTTAAAACATTGACATGGTTACTCTGTGAATGGAGCTGTAATGTTCCATTGTAGAAGTACCTAGGATATCAGTGAACTTTTTCACAAAACTAAAAATGTCTATTTCAAGAATAATAAACATATGAATCATTGTGATTGTTATTTACAAACAACTGCCCAACAAACACACACACACACACACACACACACACACACCTAATTCATATATGAATTTAACCTTGATGAGCTATAATAACTGCACATTTCCATTTCATTTCCAAACTGTAATGAAAAGAGATGGTGGTTCTAGAATTATTAGTTTGACCATTTGATACAACTAAGCTTAAAAACAGGGCAATTAGCTGCTGTAAAATGAAGTTCTACATCACATTTTACAGTGTGAATTAAAGCTCCAGTAACATAACAATCTCTACATTAATTTAAATATCACTGTCATATTTCTTTCACATTATTCACCAAATTGGCTTTTTAGAAGTGGCTGGGTCTTGTTAGGAGTGGATTATGAGAGACACCAATAAAGAACAGCATATCACATCCTCTTTAATTCACTGTGGTAAATAAAATGATAAAAAGAAAATAAAAGACTTGTGTGCTAGGAAGAATTGATTTTGTTGTGAGAACACTTCTCTTTCATTATACAGGGTTATATTATGTAAAGTTAAACTTTCAAACTGCTGTAGAAATAACACCATTGGTCAGAATGACATCAAATTGCAATGGAATAGTATTGGAGAAGAGGGAAAACGTATGGCAGAAGAAAAATAAATCGTTACAAAATTTAGCAATAGATGATGTTGTAAGCGTCATAATTTAATAGTGGTCAACTACAAATGACAAATGAATCATACAGTAACGCCTAAGGTGTAAGTTTGACGTGAAACAAACTATACTACTCAATGTGCTTGGGTGTACAGATGTGATACTGTTAGATACACAAGCCCATCCACCAAGGCAAGTTCAAATCACATCAGAGGGGAAAAATTAGTTTTAATAGTCCGGAAGCTGAAAACTGCATAAAAAGCATCACTCACATCGGTTTTTAATTGTCCTGAGGCCAAAACCCTCATAAAAAGTGTCAATCACATTGGTTTTAAATTGTCCTGAGGCTAAAAACTACATAAGAAGCATCAATCACATCAGTTTTTAGTTATCCTAAGGCCAAAAATCGCATGAAAAGTATCAGTCAAAATCAAATCGGATTATTAATTACTGTGTGACTGGCGCAAAACGTTAAATATGCTGTCCACCGTTTTCTGCAACAAGTTGAAACCGAGAAACAGCATCTTCCATAACTGATCGAAGTATTTCCAGAGTCACATTCAGAATGTGTTGTGCAATGCATGCCTTCAATACAGCTGAGTTTGCAATCAGAACACCGAACACATCATCATTCAGATAGCCCCACAGCCAGAAGTCACACAGATTAAGATCAGGTGATCGGGATGTCCAGGCTGTAGGGAAAAGGCGGCTGATAATTCTAGCATTTCCAAAATGGCACTTCAGCAGCTACTTTAATGGATTTGCAATCTGCAGAGGGTGTCCATCTTGCATAAAAATGACCCCATCCTCACATCCACGCTGTTGGAGAGCTGGAATGATGTGATTGTGCAAAAGACACTCATAGTGCTTACCAGTGACGGTACATGCAACACGATTGGAAGCACCTGTCTCTTTGAAAAATTACGGGCCTACGATAAATGATGCCGTAAGCCTGCACCACACAGTGACCTTTTCAGGATGAAGTGGTACTGGTTGATTTGCACGTGGATTTTTTGTTGCCCAAATTTGACGATTCTGTGTATTGACTTAGCCTCTCAGATGGAAGTGGGCTTTGTCTGTCCATAAAATCTTTCATGGCCCATCACTGGCTACTTTCATGTGAGCAAGAAATTCCAAAGCAGTCTCTCTTGCTGGCAGATCAACAGAAAGCAACTCGTGCACATGGGTAATTTTGAATGGATAGCAAAGAAGGGTGATTCGTAGCATTTTACACACCATGCTCATGGGTATGTCCAATGTTCGGCGATTCTCCGTGCACTACATGTTTGCAGACCACCACTCATCTCCTCCTGCATTGAATTTCTGAATCATTTTCTCCAGACTCACAGCAGTCACATGAACAAACACCTTTTCTTAAAACTCCTTCATCGTCCAGAACTTCTGCAGGTCTGTGTGCAGTCATCATTCTTATAATACAGCTTTACAAGCAGAGCGCAATCCTGCATTGAGACAGTCATGGCGAACGTCACAGATGCAAAAGGAGGAAAAGCCGTGTACCCAGTGTGTTTATACCAGCTTCAGTGGGTCGTGCACATTATAGGTGTTTTCATTTACATATTCTGACACACAACAGCACCATCTATTGATCAATTTTCAAATTATTTTTTTTCTTCTGCCATACATTTTCCCCCTTCTCTGATAATATTCCATTGCAATCTGACATCATTCTGACCAGTGCTGTTATTTTTACTGCGTTTTGACAGTTTAACTTTAATTATAATCGCTCTGTATGTATAAACATGTGCATATTGATAAAATAAGTGCTTTCACAAATTCCGCACTGTAAGGAAGTTGATAAGGCTACTACAAAGAAAATGGACTTTACTTCTGGCGACTCAGTATAAATTTTTTTCCTTAAAATACATATATATGTTTCCTGACTGCCTTAAACTCTTTCATCATTCTTCAAATGATGATTAAGGCCCATTGTGTTCCAATTATTGAAAATAATATGAGGAGCATTCAATAAATAATGCAACACTTTTTTTCTGAAAGCAGGTTGGTTTTATTCAGGGCTTTAATACACTGTATTATTCCCCACTTTTTTTTTTCCCCCGACAAACAGGCTGAAGTCATTTCTTCAATTTTCTAAGGTTCGCACAAAACACTTCAGAGATGATCATTGCACCATGAGGCAGGACATTAAACATAACTCCTTCAGAGTCCCAGAAGGCCATTGCCAAGACTTTACCGGCTGAGGGTGCGGCTTTGAACTTTTTCTTGGGGGGAGAGGTGGTGTCATGCCATTCCATGAGTTGCTCTTTTCTTTGTGGTTTAAAGTGATGAACCCATGTTTCATCATGTTTGATGATGATCAATAAAAATAATAATGATCAGCCTCGTAATGTGCAAGCAATCAGCACAGTTGGTCCTTCATTACTTTTTATAGTCTTCTGTTAGGGGGAAAGAATCCCAGCGGGTTTGAGTACCGCTACTGGTAGAAGTGTGTGTCAGCACTACCAACAGAGATGTCCAGTTTTGCAATGAGGTGTTTGATTGTGACCCATCCATTACCTCAAATAAGTGTGTTATCAAGTTCCAACATTGCAGGAGTCACAGTTGATGTGGCCAGCTGGCATGCTGGAGGTCAAACATTTTTGCATGACATTGTTGTTTTGACAACAGACACTTTGCCCAACAACCTACTATCTTTAGTTCACTGCCAGCTCTCTGTAGACATTCTGCAAGTGCCTATGAATACCTGTGATGATCTGGTTTTCCACCAAAAGGAACTCAATAACAGCTATGCTCTTGGAAAGCACCTCCATTACAGAGGCCATTTTGAAGGCTACTTATAGTGCCACCACCTATTGAAACCATCATGAAACTATAGAGGCTGAAGCAGGAATATTCCACAATGTCATACAACAAATTCAGATTTTTTTCGACCTAAATTGGATGAGAAAAGTGTTGCACTACTTAATGAATGCCCACTGTATATGGAGAACAAATACAGCATTGAATAATTGTGACATCAGAAGTGTGTTTACATTCCTGAGAGTGACATGAGGCATTCTGTCACATTGCCCACCCCTGATGCGAAGTATTTGATGGTGAAGACGTCAGTGTAAAGAAGATAAGTGTCACCAAATACGGCTTTCCAATACTTCAACAGATATTTAGGTACAAACAAAATCCGTGACCTTTCCCAATTATGTTACTGGATTGCTCATAACCAAAAACTGTTAGAAATGAATCTGAGAACTGGACTGATTTCTCATTACATGTGGTGCTCTGAATCTCATAGAAGAGTAACTTCTGTTACATAACAATTGCAATGTTTTTGATAAGAAGAAAGAAATGTACAGAATAGATGTAATTTTGTTTAAATAGTCTTAATAAAAATTGTCACTAATTTTTTCTACAGGCCCAAGTCCTTTTCTTAAATTCTTATGCGTTAAATATATATGAAAGATATTGAATGCCATGTCACTTTTTTAATATTTGGCCAAAAATACATGTGTTACTTAAGAAGTGTGGTGTGAGAAAGGAGCCAGTAACATTTCTGTAGTCTACAAAACTTTTATTCAGGATTATCTACAGTTTATTAGCCTTTTGACACAATCACAAATACAAATTAAGGACTATACATAAATAAAGGAAAAATTTTCTACAAATAAATACAAAATTGGTAAAAATGTGTCATAAAACAAAATTTTTCAGACAGTATTTGGCCATTTTAAATGTGGTGGCTGTAGCTTTTGCCAAGATCTTGCACCTGTAGGTGGTGCACACTCCTTTGGGTGGTCCCGTGCAGTCTTTTGTGTAGTCTGGAGGGCAGTTTTTCACCTAATACCAGCCAGTCTTTGGAGACCTGGCCTCCTGGAATGTCACTCTTGTAGTCCTACTTGTTGAGATGGCGCTACAAGCACCATACTTATCAGGAAACTACTCCTTGATTACAGTCTTTACTCTTCTGGCTGTTGTCCAGGCAGTGGCTGAACGGAAGATGTCATGACTTGGGTCTTTGTTCCTGTCTAAAAGTGCTTTTGTGGCAAAACTATACTATCATCAGTGGCATATGTCAGAGACAAATTTTGAAGATGCAGCATATTTCACAAAGTCCTACTTCCACATTTATAGAGTGGCGGAACTGATACTGCACTGAACAAATATATTCTCCTGTAGTGTAGCACAGGGTTAATGCAGTAGTTTTTACTGTCTTTGAGTGCACAGGTCACACCCGGCTACAGATGGGTAATAGAAATGATCAACAAAACAACTGTCCATAAACCTTGTCATCAATTTGTTGTAGAATCTTAGAACATATTATCAGCTGAAACATAACAAGGTATCTTGAACAGAATTACATCCTCAACACCAACCAGCATAGTCTTTGAAAACATCAATCATGTGAAACCCAGCCCGCCCTTTCCTCACATGACATACTGAAAATATTTTATCAAGGCAACCAGGTAGATGCAGTGTTTCTTGGTTTCTGAAAAGCATTTGACTCAGTACCACACCGATGCTTATTGTCAAAAGTATGATCATATGGGGGTAACAAGTGAAATATCTGACTTGATTGAATACTTTTTGGTAGGGAGGACACAGCATGCTACCTTGGATGGAGAGTCATTGTCAGATGTAGAAGTAACTTCTGACGTGCCCCAGGAAAGTGTGTTGGACCTTGCTATTCATGTTGTATCTTAACAACCTTGCAGACAATATTAATAGTAAAATCAGGCTTTTTGCAGATGATGCAGTTATCTATAATGATGTACTATCTGAAATAAGGCGCAAAAATATTCAGTCAGATTTTATAAGATTTCAAAATTGTGCAGAAATTGGCAATTTGCTCTAAATGTGCAGGAATGTAAAATTGTGCACTTCACAAAATAAAAAAAAAACAAAAAAATGGTATCCAATGACTATATTAATAAGTCACTGTTGGAATGGGCCAACTCATACAGACATGGGTGTAACACTTTGTGGGGATATGAAATGGAATGATTGCATGGGTTCAATTGTGGGTAAAGCAGGCGGTGAATTTCAGTTTATTGGAAGAATACTGGGGAAGTGCAATCAGTCTACAAAGGAGATTACTTACATATCACTCATGCGACCAATTCTAGAATATTGCTCAATTGTGTGGGACCTGTACCAGGTAGGACTTACAGGAGATATTGAATATATACAGAGAAGGGCAGCACGAATGGTCACAGGTTTCTTTAACCAGGGCAGTGTGTCACAGAGATACTGAAGGAACTGAAATGACAGACTTGTGAAGACAGGTGTGAACTATCCTGAGAAAGTCACTAACGAAGTTTCAAAAACCTACTTTAAATGATTACTCTAGGGATATACTAAAACTGCCTACATATTGCTCACACAGGGATCATGAGGATAAGATCACAATAATTGCTGCACGCACAGAGGCATACAATCAATAATTCCTCCTGCACTACATACTTGAATGGAACAGCAAGAAATCCTAATAACTAGTACTATGGGATGTACCCTCCAGTGTAGGTATTTTATTGATTCCCATGTTCAGTAAGCATACTATAAAACCTCTTCCATCAGCTATTGTCACATTGTTTCATTTGTTGTATGGGCTGGACAAGGTAGCAGCTAGTTTAGATATAAACTGCTTAGCTGAGTGAGTAGTTTGTTTTGGTGGCAATTGGTTTAAGTAATGCTGCAGTGAAAACTAAACTGAAAAATTCAATTCCAGAAGATCCCAGTGGTGGGATATGCTTTGGTCCAGACAGCTCATAAAATGGATGTGCTAGCAGCTGGACTCTTCCGTTTTGTCATCACTTTCAAGCAAAACATAGCAAGAACATCACTGTCACTTCCTAAACCACTATTGCTTTCCCTAAAGTACAGTGTGTCACTAGTATTTTCCAATAACTCATGAATTTCGTTGTCAGTAAGTCCTGGACTTGGGGGTCAGTCATTGGACTCACAGAAGCAGATGAAATAAATAGCACAGAAACAACATCAAATGACTAGTCCAGATGCAAAAGCCACTAAACGTGTTTTTTGTTGATTTTGAGTTGGGCACCCTGCCATGGACATTGTTTCAACACCTACACGATGGGATAGGTTTCACGGTGCAAAACCCACTATAAACCATTTAAAGTGGCTGCAGAAAAGTGTGTTCAGTTGCAAAAGGTGCTAACTGTATGTTGTCTTTGAGTGCAAAGGGTGGGCTTTAAGCCGACTAAATGTCCAGCGTTTCCAAAACCCGTCAGGTCCAGCAGGCATGGCAGTCACTGTGCCATGTCTGGATGCAAAGCACACCAGCTGACATCAGACTTCCCAATCTGGACATCCAAAGCTACCTTTCAGTTTGTTGCATTTAGAAGGGATATTTTTCTTATTCAGAGTTAGGCTGAGTGCTTTGTAGTGAACGCGTGTTCAATAATGCAGCTCTCACTGCTGATGCCGTGTCGAAATATAGGCTGGTAAGTACGGATCAGCAGGGTGTTTGGTGACGTGTTTGCTTGAGTGTTTTGAAGAAAATGACTGATTTTGTGAACAGTTTAAATGTAGATGATGGTAAAATGAAGGGGAGTAATTGAAATAGTAGGAATTCTGCAAGAAGTTGAACCCATTGTAGTAGTTGTAAATGTCAAACGAGACTGAGGCTGACAGACCCTCGCGGAAAAGGAAGCGACATCCTGATCAGTGTAGCGAAATGTTTCCAAAATATAAAGGTAAGAGCATAAAAAGTATTAGTAAAACAATGTTATGCCATGAAAACTGTTATGACATAACCTCAACAGCTCTGTGTCATGATCTGTGCTTTCCTCTACACAGTGTCATTTCCAACCAATTTAATGGACAATTCGTGCAAAACTGAAACTGGTAGCTATCTGGCAACAAAGTACAAGTAGTGCATAACAAAACTAAAGAAAATTTGTGTTAAATGCAATGGATCTCGCAGGGAGCAGCAAGGAGAGCATGCGTAGTAGTGCTTGGCACTGTATGTACACTTTTACCAGATTTCTCCCAGTGTGTTTCACAGGAATTGTCCATTGGGCAAGATTTTAAGCAACCACTGGGGGAGAGGTGTTGGCAGCAAAAAATGAACTTTTCTACTTATGTGGTTTAGTCCACCTTTTTAAGTATGCTACTTCATACTTTTAAGTGTGCTACTTCATACTTTTAAGTTACCATGTCATAATTGTTATCTCTCTTATTTTATCTGTGTGTATAGCCTTCTGCCTAATTTTTCACTACCCGTGATGTGGTCCTTCCCCTCCCCTCTCTCCCACTTGCCGTTTACTCCTCCTACATACTTAAAGCAAGCATGGGACTTAAGCAAGCATTGGAATTTGTTTCAGATACAAACCCAACGCCTTCCCAAAAATGCCCTATTGTAGATATCCCTTTGGAAAGCTAAGATGCAACGAGCTTACCATGACAAGATGTACAAAAAATTCACCAAATATTTTACCATAATTGAAAAGAATCTGAGTGGCAGAGCAACTAAGCAGCTCAAAATGGCCCTCCATGTCTCCTAAAAGAGGATCCAGCAAGGACAAAAAAAGGAAACGACCATCACCACCTATTTAATTTTTTGAAAGGGGTGCGAGGAGATCGAAAATGCCATTTGCAAAGTGGCTTTCATGTCGGTTTTACAAATTAAAAATGGGTTATTGGGTTGTGCCACATCATTTCAGACCAAGATGCAAATTCCCAGTGAGATGAGAGGACGTGACAAAAGAACCAAATTGTATAAAACGAGAACAGACTATGAAAAATCACATTAAGAAGTTCAATCCCTTACAACAGGGGACTCCTAACTTTTTACTCCGCGGGCCATATTGACGCCTCCAAGACCTACCTAGTGGGATTAAAGCACCCTAGCACTCCATGATCACTGTAATATAAGGCTAAAAGAAAGATGAAATAGCACAAATCTATGGTTGTGGGAATAGCTAGCACTGAAATGAACTACGATTTTTATTTAATTACATAATTTTGATTGGTGGACGTACCTGACCGAAATTCTGACGAATTTCACCAACAAAAAAGTTTGTCATTGCACATTCTTCACGAAAGCGTCCTGCAAGGTTAACGAAATCTCAAAATCATTGTTAGCAACACTATTACTGCAAGACGTAACATAGGTAGAGTATGTCAACGCATTGTTATTTCAAGCAGCACAACATTAAGTTTAGTTATGTAGTCTTGTAGTGAGTAGCTGAGCCAGAGCATATATTTGATAGTTCTGTTGTGTGATTGTGTCTGTGTTGCGAGTGTCTCACGAGTTTTTTAGGGTTTTATGCGCTCTACTAGTAGGTGAGACGACGAAGTGTGGGACAATTCAAAGTTTGAATTCGAAGAAACAAAGAAAATCTGAAAATCGAAATACGTATAGCACGACTTGAGTATTTTTTCACTGTATTTTTTAGTGGAACTACAGTGTAATTGTATTTAATTTAGTAATTAAAGTACCTTAAAAATTAATTCATTACACTTTGTTTCAGCAGACTACTCCCTAGTTTTATTAGTATTAAATAGCAAAATTTTATTTTCAGGTTACAATCTTTTGTGAAGTTCTGTACAAATTTGGAAAAGAAACGAAAGGTTGACAGTGACTGTAAAATTTTTAAAGAGCAGTGGGGATGTTAATATTTCGTGGTGGAGTCAAGCAACAAACCATTGCGTATTATTTGCAACAAAGCATTATCAATCTTCAAAGAATACAATGTTGTTGTTGTGATCTTCAGTCCTGAGACTGGTTTGATGCAGCTCTCCATGCTACTCTATCCTGTGCAAACTTCATCATCTCCCAGTACCTACTGCAACCTACAACCTTCTGAATCTGTTTAGTGTATTCATCTCTTGGTCTTCCTCTACGATGTTTACCCTCCACGCTGCCCTCCAGTACTAAATTGGTGATCCCTTGATGCCTCAGAACATGCCCTACCAACCGGTCCCTTCTTCTTGTCAAGTTGTGCCACAAACTCCTCTTTTCCCCAATTCTATTCAATACCTCCTCATTAGTTATGTGATCTACCCATCTAATCTTCAGCATTCTTCTGTAGCACCACATTTCGAAAGCTGCTACTCTCTTCTTGTCCAAACTATTTATCGTCAATGTTTCACTTCCATACATGACTACGCACCATACAAATACTTTCAAAAATGATTTCCTGACACTTAAATCTATACTCGATGTTAACAAATTTATCTTCTTCAGAAACGCTTTCCCTGCCATTGCCAGTCTACATTTTATATCCTCTCACTTCGACGATCATCAGTTATTTTGCTCCCCAAATAGCAAAACTCCTTTACGACTTCATGAGTCTCATTTCCTAATCTAATTCCCTCAGCATCACCCGACTTAATTAGACTACATTCCATGATCCTCGTTTTGCTTTTGTTGATGTTCATCTTATACCCTCCTTTCAAGACACTGTCCATTCTGTTCAACTGCTCTTCCAAGTCCTTTGCTGTCTCTGACAGAATTTCAATGTCATCAGCGAACCTCAAAGTTTTTATTTCTTCTCCCTGGATTTTAATACCTACTCCGAATTTTTCTTTTGTTTCCTTCACTGCTTGCTCAATATACAGATTGAATAACTTCGGGGAGAGGTTACAACCCTGTCTCACTCCCTTCCCAACCACTGCTTCCCTTTCATGCCCCTCGACTCTTATAACTGCCATCTGGTTCCTGTACAAATTGTAAATAGCCTTTCGCTCCCTGTATTTTACCCCTGCCACCTTCAGAATTTGAAAGAGAGTATTCCAGCCAACATTGTCAAAAGCTTTAGCTAAGTCTACAAATGCTAGAAACGTAGGTTTGCCTTTCCTTAATCTAGCTTCTAAGATAAGTCTTAGGGTCAGTATTGCCTCATGTGTTCCAATATCCCAAACGTCATTATGAGTCTAAGCACTCTCAGAATTACTCCAAGTTTACAGGATGCGAAAGATTAGAAATGTATGAGTCTCTGAAATGCCGGCTAAAAACCCAGCAGTCACTGTTTAAGAAAGCAAATGCTGAAAAACATGCAGCAACTCGTGCTAGTTTTTGTGTGGCTCATTTAGTAGCGAAACAGTGTAAGCCATTTACCAACGATGAATTAATTAAGAACTGCATTATTGCAATAGCAGAATAAATGTGTCCAGAAAAAGTTAATTTATTTAAAAAACAAGTTTGTCGGCAAACACTGTGGCTCGAAGAATAGATGACATTGCACAAAATATATCAGCCCAACTGCGTGAGAAAATTCAAGAGTTAGACTGCTTCTCTTTGGCCGTAGATGAGTTAACAGATGCATCAGATACTGCTCAAGTACTACTTTTTATTCAAGGGATTGACAAAAATTATGAAGTGTATGAAGAGCTCCTTGATGTTCACAATATTCACGGGACGATCACTGGCGAAGATATTTTTAAAGGAGTTGAAAGGGCAGTTCAGAAAAACAATCTTCAGTGGAAGAAATTAAAATGTATTACAACTGAAGGTGGCAAAAATATGTGTGGGGAAAAATAAAGGTGTTGTTGCTCTCCTTTCTAAGCCCGTAGAAAATGGCGGTGGCTCAAAACCATTGGTAGTGCATTGTATTATTCACCAACAGTCTTTGTGTGGAAAACATTTAGATATGTCAGAAGTTTTAAAGCCAGTTATTTCAGTTTCTAATTATATCAGATCCCATGCACTGTCATCGTCAGTTCCGCGAGTTTCTTGAAGATATTGAGGAAAGCGAATTGCCATATTACACTGCAGTGCGCTGGCGTAGCTGCGGTAAAGCTCTGACCCGTTTTTTATTTTATTTTTTTTTTTTTAACTCCGAACAGTAATTGAATTTTTTTTTTAACGAAAGGAATCGCCCTCTGGCTGAGTTAAGGAACGGTGAGTGGTTATGGAAGCTAGCATTTCATACAGACTTAATTAAAGATATGAATGACCTCAATTTAAAATTGCAAGGTAAAAACCAACTTCTGCCTGATTCATACACACGTTGAAGTCCTTTCGACAAAAGATTGCTTTGTTTCAATCTCAGTTGAACGAACACATTTTAATACATGCCAAACATTGTCAGCAAATTGAGATTCCGTTTCCTGTAACTTTCGCAATTGAAGCTTTGGGCGTATTAAAAATTAATTTTGAATCACGTTTTTTAGATATCGATGCAAATTCAAAGGATATCAAGATATTTCAAAATCCCTATGACGTCGATATAGACGCATTACCCGCAGAACTTGAGTTTGAAATTGTTGATTTGCAATGTAGCGACTTTTTTAAAGAAAGACATTCAAAGTCAACATTACTGGAATTTTATAAGTGTCTTCCAACCACACGGTTTCCAAATTTACATAAATTTCCCCGTGGCTTTTTTTTTTTCGCTTCTGATTTGTGCGAAAAAACTTTCTCCAAAATGAAACATGCAAAAAGTATTTACAGATCAAAATTAAGTGATGAGCATTTGAAGTCGCTGATTATTATCTCTACCAGTAAACTTGATCCACAACTGGAGGTAATTATGAAAGGAAAGTTACAGCTACATAAAAGTCACTGATTATCGCTAAGATGTTAAATTTCTTTACGTGAATATTCTAATACTGTGAGTTTTCAATATATAAATTAATTACAGTTATTTTTATACATCAGTTACAACTAAAATATCCATTATTATTATGTACACCAGGTATTGTATTTTCTTTAAATTGCCTTCAAATAAAAATATTTTATACGATTTACTTGCTATGTGTATTTTACAACGTAATCAAAAGAAAGTGAAACCTCGCTTAAGAAGCATCTTCCATAATGATTGATTACTAAGGCTAGTCGCCGAAGTGGCGTCCATTTGAAAGACTTGCACCAGCCTCACGAGTAGAATAAAATGCAAAGAATTTTTTTACTTAATATGTTTTCACCAAACTAGTCTTTTAACCGTTATTTTTTTTTTCACTATCGCACGGAGAGTGGACTATCTGTTTATTGTGGATAGCCACAAGTTTAATCGCGACCTTCCGCTTTGTAAAGATAGAGTTCCGATAATGTCGCAGTGTATTGGTCGCGATTGCCCTCGAAACTCAATTGTTGGCAGTATAAGTACCATCTCAAATATTTGGCGGGCCAGATAACGGGGATGTCCGGCCAGCTAACGCGGACTGGTTTCGGCCCGCAGTTTGGACACCCCTGCCGAGGAACATCACTATCCGCGAGGAACCAACACCCAGAGAGTCTATTTAAGTAGCGAACTCAGCATATCGATTCATAGGCCGCTTGGTCTGTCATCTTTGGTAGTATTAGATTCTTTTGACAATCATAGCTGAGAGTTATTTCAACTTCGTTCTTTCCTTTCAACTTTTTGTAGAACACATCAGATCTCGTTTTGTGGACTTTGTGCTGGATTTGAAGGCTTTCCTTTTAAGAGCTTCCTTTTTTTTCGCTTCAATCCGATTTTCCAGCGATGAGCAAGTCGAGCAGGTATCAACATACGGGGCACCAAAGCCAATATTGAAGTCCTGGTAAAAAACGCTCCTGTAGTAATCATATTTGACAATATTTTCAGGGTTCTCTTCACAATAGATGGCTTTAGTGTTAATCCAGTAGATTTAATCCAGTGTAGGACATCTACAAGTACAGCATTACATAAGTGTTTGTACATACTGGGAGATCATTGACAAAGATAAGCAACAGTAAAGGCCCCAAAATGGATCCTTGCAGCACTCCACACTCTGATGTGCCCCAATCAAATGAGACAGGGCAGCCATCAAGACCATTTAGTAGCACCTTCTGATTCGTATTGTGTAGATATGATACATTTGTGGTCAACGCAGTCAAAGGCATTTGACAAGTCACAGAAAATTCAAGTAGGTGACATTTTGTTACTTAGTGATGCAAGAATTTCATTTGTGAGAGAGAAAATAGTCTGCTTTGTTGATCAGTTTTTTTGGAAGCCAAATTGATTTGTGTTGAGGATGTTGTGAATGATGAGGTGCTCTACTACTCTTTTGTACATTACTTTCTCCAATATTTTTGAGAAGCAACTTGACAGAATTGAATAGAAGCGTGATTCTTCATTACGATTGTAATTCACTTACAGCCAACTTCATACACTGAAAAGTACATATACATTAACGCTTACACCACCACCATATTTCAGTTCAACGGATGTCGAACAGCCAGTAACCTACAACAATGAAATATAGATTCTATTGTCGGTGTCCAATTCGGAGAACTTGGCTCCTGCCACCGTTTGGTAATTGTCGTTAATCGTCGCCGTTGAGACAGACGCCAACGTATGTGCAATGACAATGGGTAGCGCTACATAAAAAGAGGATATTATATCATTACTTTTCTTCATGCCATGACAATCATTACATTTGAACATGAACGTGTTTATAATGCGCTCTTACGAAACATTGCCTTTCGCGGCTTTCCTACTTGAACAAATAATCAGTATGACGCGAGAAGTTCGCAACACTGTCATTCCGCATCATTTCTTACCTACTGTATGCTGTTACAATAGTTTTCTGTACCTCTATTAACTTACTTGTCAAAGGTTATGTGATACGTATGATGGCGAGTGTTATAACACAGAAAACACCATTTACTTTCACTATGTAATATTTTTATTGGCACAAGATAAATCAAAACACAAAGAAATAGTTTTCGACAGTCACGGTAACAGTCATGACGAATGTCTCACACCAACCAGTCAACAACCAAAGTAAGTGAAACGAAGGAGAAGGGGGGGTTACTCTTATAAATAAAACATTATTGGAGTCTACATAGTACCAGGAGCCACACTGAAGCACTGTAATAGCTTATTGTCTTTCTGGTCAGATGGCACAGAATTGCTTTTAATTTCAAATAAAAAAAGAAAAGTGTCCACAAGTTGTATTTTTATAGAGTCCACAACATAGTCACTCAAGTTCACTTGAAACACTAGTTCATTACTGCTGGCACTCGGAGGCGTGAAGTACAGAAGAGGGGGGCCTTGACTTGCAGAGAGTGCTTTATTAACTTGTGGAGAAGTGTTAGGACAGGCCTCTGAAGTTTCTTGCAAAACAAATTCATTATCGTATATGTCGGTGTCGTTAAGGATCCATGCAGGTTTCAAGCACTCAATGGACACGACAGATGGTTTGTTCTTAAAGAGGATTGTGTAAGTATTTTCAGAGCGTGACCGGACCCGGTATGGGCCAGTGTAGGGTGGAGCAAGGGGTGGACGCACAGCATCTTTTCTAAGCATTACGTAGCTACAAGAACTGAGGTGTGGGTGAATGAAAACCGGAGGGGTAGCATGCGATCGAGGTTACGGAAAACTTAACTTGGTGATACGCTGTCGAACCTGTCGTACCAACTCGGGAAGTTGATCCTCGGGAAGTAGAGAAGGGTCATCAAGAAAATCCGCGGGAAGTGTGAGGTTTTCTCCGTATACCATCTCAGCAACTGACGCTTTAATGTCTTCTTTGAAAACCGTCCTCAAACCTAAAAGGACCCAGGGGAGTGCCTCAGTCCAAGAGGAAGAATGACACATGAGAGCGACCTTCAGGGTACAGTGCCATCGTTCTATTAGGCCGAGTGATAGGCTGTAGTTCTGAATTTGTTGATACCACACAGTTGACAACCAAAATAAGTAAAACAAAGTACAAAAAAGCAAAGATATTAATATTTTCTGGCAGTTCTGCCACAGATCAATAGTGAACCAATATATCGTGTATATACTAACCACTTATAAATAAAATTAAACATCGCACGCCAGAAGTTTTTGTAACTTTAAGCTGCTGGTGTGGACATATTTCAATTAACAGGACTTCATCACAAAACTTTTTGCCTCAGACACAGTTTCAGCTCAGATAAGGCTTATGTAAGGTATACAACATTTGAACAGGATCTCTTAAAACCTCTTCCAGGAATTCCTTGTGGAGAAATCAGCTTAAATTTTTACAATTACCTAAAGACAAATAACATGTTTTGAACGATGTTTGTTGATAAAAAATGAAGTTTGTTTTTCTATTGGAGCAAAATGTAATAGACACGATTTAACGAGTATTTTGATATGTGCTCAAGGCATGACACTGTTTTTTAAATCCATTATACATTCACACTTCATACAAAAACAGCTGGATGATGAGAAACAGGAATCTGTCGGCAAAAATTCCAATTTGAGCAGAGGTTATGTTGTCCAAGCTCCAGTGCTTATAACAGAATGCTTAAAAAATGAAGATGTTGAAGGAATATTTTACGATTGTACTATAAAGGTGAAAATGCACGTTGTGGTAAATGGAATCTGGTGATGCACCTTTACTGCTGAAGTGAGACTGTGATACTGTGTATGTTGGAGCTCATCGAAATGTATATACGGTTAAGACTTGAATCATGGAAGGCTAGGTTTAAGTAATAATAGTTACAGATAAAAGAAAATTAGGTTCTGTTCAGGTTGGCGTGATGACTTATGTTGGAGGTATTCCAGGGACACCGGGTAGCTGCACTTGACACAAGAGCAGGCAGGTGCTCAGAGTCTGCTGAACAGTGCGGCATGACATGGAGCTCCATCCATGGTGCAGTTCCATGACTGTGGTACTAGGTAACCAAGAACATTTATAGGTAACACAGAACCGAATTTGACTCAGATTCATATTGAGAGAAATCTTGTTATAGTTGGTTTTATGCAGTTACTGTCGATGAGAAGTTAAACCAAATTGTAATTGGGATAATAAACCCTGTTTGTGGATCTACCAGCACATATTACTACGTAATAATAGTCACTTCACAGGAAAAGTCTGGTGGAACGTCAGGTCCCTCCAAAACGAGTAAGAAGATCGCTTCAAGAAGGAAAGAATCCTTGAATATGGAGACCGTGAATTTGTGAAGCTGTGAATATTAATGGATACAGGAAAAAGTACAAACACATGTACGACATTTCACAGAAACAGAGAGAAAGTGCAATAACCAGGCAAACAACAGCCATTGACAAGTACACGGAAAATTAATGAAAAACCTGGAAATAAATATGTGCCACAAATTTTCAAAGTTCATTTACGATTGCAGAGATAAAAACGAACACTGAGATGGTGATACAGAGTGTACAATTAAGACCCAAGAAACATTAAGGATCACTTTAAAGAGACAAGGAAATGGGTTTTATTCTGTTACACAACAGAATATAAGTATTCACCAGTGAAAACTGTACGTTTTAATCATTCAAGAACAACTTCACCATAGTAACAAGAACCAGCAACCTGTTGTCACACATATAAACAACTGATAGGGAGTTTATTGGTCGGCAGTGCAGTACTTCAGTACATTTCCAGCATGCCAATTTAAAGCTATTAAGAGTCGCTGAACACATTCACATCAGTTGTCCGCTTCAACATGCAGCATCACAACCAGTTGGTAGTTGCAGTGGGCATGCATCCACACCCTCAATGGTGACAGCAGCACAATGCGGAGGATTAAATATGTTTGTTTGTATGATGACAAATATGTTGTACTCAACGGCTTTAGTGCATAACCAGCAACGAGTGAATAATAACCCCCCCCCCCCTCCCAGTCTCTAAACCTCTTCTAAATTCAAGGCCATATCTGTTTATTTGGATAATATAGAAATAACTTTGTGATGATATACTAAATAGTTAGGACATGAGTTTAACAACCACAGCTCTGATGGGATATTCACCAGGCAGCCAAATCTTTGTTACATACATCCATGCAACAGATCAATGAAGAATTTTCACAGATGGAATCATATTGTCATCCTGTTATAGAAACAATGACAGATCAAATGAGTAACAATTTTATCCAACTAGATTAAAGGTTGAAACACATGAATACCACATTATAACAAATGAAATTGAATATAAATTGTCTTAAAACACAGGTAAATGGGAGAATGGATAGATTTGAAACTAAACACAGGGTTGAAACACATAGAAGAACAGATACATAATTTGAACTATTAGATGACAAGGTAGAGATTCAGTTACAACACATATATTCTGTCAAGACAAGCCAGGGCACAATAATTTAAAAGCTCCATACAGTAAAAACTGGCTTACTAGAGAAAAAAGTAAATGTTCAAAAACTGACAAATAGAGATATAGACACAATGTGATTTTTAATTAATGAAATGATGTTCGTTTTCTAGCATTTGAATGCCATAATGAGCTCAGGGAAACTACATTATATTCACAGCCAAATAATACCCCATGCACAAAAAATGTCAGATCTTCAGACCTCATAGTCAGACCAGCAGACATGAGGTTGATGGCTTGTAACAACAGCAACAGATTCCTACATTTACTGTCCAACAGTGATGATACGTCACCTCAATACTGCCCACATCCAGGAAGTTCAGGGATGAGGAATCAAGAGCAATCAATACCATAAAGAGAAAGAGAAAAAGAGAGAGAGAGAGAGAGAGAGAGAGAGAGAGAGAGAGAGAGAGATTCTACCACTTGGTAAAGGAATCAACCATAAATCCACGCCAGCCAGATATATACATCCTGCATTATTCCTCAAGGCATTTTACCCAATTAATGATCAGACCACAACAAGATTAGGTTTGTGGTCAGCCATTTATCAGGAAATGCAGCACAATTGGGTATGGTGAGGGTAGATGATTCAAGTCTTTTATTCATTTTGAAAGAAAATTCAAAGCTAAATATTTGAGTGAGATAGCACAAGAGAAACTTAGCTAGGAATTATTTGGGACTGAACCCATATAATTGCAACGAATGGACGGGATGCAGAGATTTTGTTGAATGTAAACTGCATAAAGCCAAATACCTCGATGATCCACTTTGTTAGGAGCACTTATTAGAAGCTGCCTGCCATAGAGAGTATGGGATAAGCTGCTAAGGAAAGACTGGGAAGGAGTTAACAGCCTTTTAGAATATTTGGGACAGCTGGATATGACGAAGTCAGTTGGAATGTTGGAACAGTAGTTGTATCAACATGATCAGGAACACTAGACAAGTCAGATCTAACACCCAATTTATGTCACAAAGAGAACAGAGAAACAAATATAATAATCAACATAACAATAAATTGAGATGTTTGTAGAGAGAAGCTAATTAAAGTACTCCTAAGAGAGGTCAGGACATTCGAGAATTTCATAACAACACACAAAGCGAAAACTGACAAGCTTTGGAAGAGAGGTTTGATCTTCTGGAACTGGTGCAATTGAGCCAGTATTACTGGAACCCCTTATGAATAGGTACGGTAGAAGTACTATTACGGCGAACTTTGTATCAGAGGAGCATAAATATATAACTAAAAATCACATCCAACTGAAACTGCACGGTATGATAGGCAAGGTACCAGTAGATTTAATTGTGGATTCAGGCAGTGAAGTTTGCGTTGTGGACCAGAACTTTTAACGATCCAGAGTTTGATGGGTTTCTTTGTGGTGGTCATTGGAGTGAACTGACAGGAAAAAATAGTACATCAGTACAGGCAGAAATCTTGATTCATTTTTTCTATTAGCACATATAAGTTTAGTTACCTGATGTTCCTTGTATCTGATTTAAACATCCCTATCATTCTGGCAATGGACTGGCTCTTAGATCCTAAAGCTATATTAGGCTTTCATATGGGGTCTTCAACTATTGCATACGGTGACAATCAGTAACTAGTATCATTACCAACTGATTCCATGGTAACTTGACACATACATATAATACCCACAACAGAAACTGTGGTACATCAAATGGATGTACATAAAAGCCCTACATATATGGAAACAATATCAGCAGAAGCGGTAGTAGATAATACTGTAAAATCATTTAGGACTTAATGCAAAGGAGGAAGTAGATAATTCAATTGCTAACTAGTCATAATGAGATATGAGGTCTGTTCAAAAACATTCAGAACCTTGTCCACAGAACTTTCTTATGCTTACCTTTTACTTATTGTGCATGATCTCCTTCAAAATACTCTCCTCCACAATTGATACACCGCTCCCAACGTAGTTTCCACTTCTGGAAGCAGTCTTGGTACACTTCTTGTTGGATCATGCTAAGCGTCATCTGCAAATTTTCTTTTATCTGATGAATCGTTGCAAATCTTCATCATTTCAACAGGGTTTTCAACTTCGGAAATAAAAAAATTCAGCAGGGGCCAGGTCTGGAGAGTACAGAGGATAAAGCAGCACAGTGATTTCATTTTTTTGTGTAATATTCATGCACAAACAGGTAATAATGTATGGGTTCATTATCGTGATGCAAGAGCCATGAATTATCTCGCCACATTCCAGCCAGTTTTCTTCTCACATTTTCTTGCAGGCATCGCAACATGTTCCAATAGTACCATTGATTAATAATGAAATGATGAACTAATCCTTCAGAGTCAAAGAAAACTATCAGTGACATTTGACCAAATCTAACAAGCTTTTTTCTTTTGGTCTTGGAGAACCTTTCCCAACCCATTGTGAAGATTGAACCTTGGTCTCAACATCATAATAGTAGACCCATGTCTCATCATTAGTTATGACTCTGTTAAGGTACATGCCCTTGACTCACAAGCCGTGGGATGAACTTGGTGGCAACATGATGCATTCCAAGATGCTGTGTCAGGATTTCATGACATGATCCAACCAAAATGTTACATTCCTCTGCAATCTCTCAGTCAGTCGGTCTACAACTGGCACGCAAAATTTCATTGATGTTCCAGACATGAGTGTCATCGGTAGACGCTGAAGCGCATCCTGAATGAAGGTCATCTTTAACTTCGGTCCAGCTACTTTTAAATCGTGTGAGTCATTCGTAACACTAAGTACAGCTTAAGCTCTCATCACTGTAAGCTTCCTGCATCGTTTAATGTGTCTCTATACAGGTTTTCTTGAGTTTCACACAAAACTGAATGCAGATGTGTTGCTCCTCTAACTATGCCTTCGCGAAATTCGCAAACTGTGCGACACAATGTTCTACTCAATACCGCACTGAACAATAACTAACAGACACACAACAATGAATTTCTAGCAGTTACACATTAGACACAGGTGTGTGCAGGGATGTCAACCACATTTTACTCCAACATGCCATTGGCTCGAATGTTCCAGAAGTTTTTGAACAGACTTCATATTTTCGTTGAAACCAGGAACAATTACAGTTTTCACAAGCAAACTAAAGAGAAAGCATCATTATTTTCTATGTGAGACCACATGAGATATGAGTAGCATTAAAGGACATGGCACATCATGAAATTAATAGGGTGACAGATTGTGGTGTACAACGTTTGTTCAATAAGAAATGCCCCCAAATTTTTTAAAGAAGCCATTAATATAAATAAACAAACATCCTTGCTGGTGCTTCACATTTGATGTTCGCTCTGTGTGCTGATGAAGCTTCGAACCATTGGCAGATCTCGCAGCCAAGGAGGCATGTCTCGATCCACAAGTATCTCAGTGTGCTATACCCCTGCACGCACTCACCTCGCTGTTGAGCTCACGAGTCATGCGTCGGTGGGAGGATGAGTGGCTGGAAGTGACTGACAATAAGCTCCGTAAAGTCAAGCCCACAACGCATATGTGATGTACTTCCTTTCAGCCCCGTCGACGGGACGAGGTTCTCCTCACTAGACTTCGGATAGGCCACAGCCCTATGATGCAGGGCTTCCTGCTCCGGTGGGACGACCCTCCATTGTGTGGTGCTTGTGGCATCCAGGTCACTGTGCACCACGTTTTATTGGACTGCATTTTATATTCTAACCAGCAGGCTGCGGCTGACTTGCCAGCGGACCTGCCGTCTCTTTTAGGCAACACTTGGACGAATGTGGTTAAAGTTTTAAAATTCTGTGCCATGTCAAATGTTTTTACAAAGATTTTAGGGAGAGGATCTTAATTTGCTCACTGTGTGACAAGCTCGCCCATATTTTATGTAATTGGCCTGCCAATGACAATTTACTGTGGCATTCATGTTGCTACGTTTTCCCTTCCCTTATGTTCTACCTTCTTATGTCGCATTTTCCTTCTTTTCCTGCTTTCTTTGCATGTGTGCTTCAGTTTTATTAGGTCTGCCCACATTCGTTCCCTTTAATGTGTGTAAGGGTGCTTATGACCTCGACGTTGAGTGCCCATAAGCCCCAACACACACACACACACACACACACACACACACACACACACACACACACACACACACACACACACACTCGAATCATTCTGGCAGATGGCGGACTGCTCTTATTGAATTCGTATGTACAAAAAAAGACACAGTGGTGAACATCCATAAAAGTTTGTGTGCGGTGTATGGCGAAGCTGCAGTTGATAGGAGTACAGTTGGGCAATGGGTAAAGAAAGTTACAGCCTCAGGAAATGCAGAAACAGAGCTCCTTGATCAAACATGCTCGGGACGTCCTGTCATAGCCACTGGTCCAGACATGCTGAATCGTGCAGATGCCATTATTCGTGCCGACTGCCACATCACAACTTGACAATTGGCTCTACAGTTATCAGTCAGCATTGGAAGTGCTTCTGCAAAGATCGAGACTCTTGAATATGAGATGCTCACAATGGGTTCCAACAATGTTCAAAGTGGACCACAAGATTCAAAGAAAGGCCATTTCATCTGAATTGTTGGAGCATTTTGAGACCGATGGAGATTCTCTACAGGGAACACACTTTGAAGATGATAAGAGTGTCATTCGTGCAGTGAAAACATGGCGACATCAACAGGACAAGAGCTTTTACCAGCAGGGAATACACGTTCTTCCACAACGATGGCAATGGCCATAGGAATGATGAATACTACACAGAAAAATAGGAGGTGGACAAGACCTGTTGATGTATATTGTCACCAAATTCTGACTCTTAACATGAAATATGTTCTGAGAAGAAAAATGTGGTGCATTGGTTATCGAACGACCCTCGTAATAGAAATATCTAATAATTGCTGTAATAAGCCTCTGGTTGATGTTAAGAAACCACACGGAGCAGTCAGGCTAGTGCTTGACACAAGAACACTAAATAGAATGACAGAAACATGAAGAGACAGACCACTCATAATAGATGAGTTGTTGACAAGATTTGTGGGGTTGAAGTAAATTAGTAGTGTGGATTTAACATTCAAGCTCTGTTCAAAAAATTCTGGGTCACTCGTAATTTTGCGCCAAAGTGTGTTAGAGTGAAATGCAGTTGGCATCCGAGCACACGCCTATGTTTAATGTGTAACTGCCAGAAGTTTCATGTTAGTCTGTTAGTTATTGTTCAGTGCAGTATTGAGTAGAACATTGTGTTGCACAGTTTATGAATTTCGAGGTGGCACAGTTGGAGCAGCGTGTCTGCATTAAATTTTATGTGAAACTCAAGAACACCTTTACAAAGATACACCAAATGATGCAGGAAGCCTACAGTGATGAGTCCTTAAGCCATACTCAGTGTTACAAATGATTCACATGATTTATAAGTAGCTAGACGGAAGTTTAACGTGACCCTCAGTCTACCGACGCCGCTCATGTCAGGAATGTCAAAGAAATTGTACATGACAATCAAAGAATAACTGTCTGAGAGATTGCAGAAGAATGTAACATTTCAGTTGGATCATGACATGAAATTCTGACACAGCATCTTGGATGCATCATGTTGCTGACAAGTTTGTCCCATGGCCCATGAGCCAAGACAAGAAAGACCTTCGTCTCGCAATCTATGAAGAGCTTTGGGAGAGCGCAAATGAGAATGTGATGTTCCTTAAGAGAATCATAACTCGTGATGAGACATGTGTCTATGGTTATGATGTTGAGACCAAGGTTGGGAAAAGTTCTCCAAGAGCAAAAAAAAGGTCTACAGGTCAGGTCAAATGTCAAGGCAAAGTAGATACTTTCTTTAACTTTGAAGGATGAGTTCATTGAGATTTCGTGCCACAGAGGCACTAGTTGAGCAACAAGGACGTCGGTAGGTCACCCCAAGGGCAACTGTCACCCCAAGGCCGGCGTCACCCCAAATCCAATATGGTGGCCGTGAATCATGTGATGTCAGCTGATGACGCAATTGACGTCAGCTGATGATGCGAGTACCGTTATCCAAATGGTGGTAAGATAGTTCAATTGCACTACCTCTATTAACCTAAGAAAGTACCACGCCTCCCTGGCAGCAAGTTTGAATTTTGGAGGGAAGATAGCTCATTTGTGCTACTTCTACTAACCTAAGAAAACTGCAAAAAAAAGGGCTACCTCCACTAACCTGAGTCACCTCTTCCTAGGAACTGGACATAAGTCTTTATATTTAAACAATTAGAGGCAGTACCACCATCAAGTGTGCTCGCCAACCTCTTCGAATTTTGGTCTAAGAGCTTACTCCTGCAGCTGAGACAAATTAGTATCGTATTGCCATTCAATTCAAATATAATTTCTATAATTTTTTTTAAATTTGCTAAAACTTGTTAAAATTTCTTTAAATTTATTATCTACCTGAGATATCGATAGCTGTATTAGATGCACTGGACATAAGGCTCTATTTAAACAATTACAAGCAGTACCACCATCAATTTTGTTAGCCTTTATGGAGGAAAGTATTTCGTAGAAGACCATGCAGAATAAGTAAAAGGTAAGCATAGAAAAACTTAGTACACAATGTTCCAGATTTTTCTGAACAGACCACATATGGATACTGGCAAATTAAGCTGTAGAATATACAGATTTCTATTTGAGGGTACTGCTTATAAATTCAGAGTTCTACATTTGGATTGAACATCTCAAAGTCAGTCTTTGGTAGAGCACTTGTTAAGGCAATTGGAGAAGATCTGAAAAACTAAATCTTGTCATACGTAGATGACATATTAATAATATCACAAACCTGGGAGGATCACATATACACTTTGGATAAACTAGTATCTCAATTATATACGCAAGTAATTATCTAAACCTCAATTTGGTACCACATAAGTTAATTTTTTAGGACATAAGATAAACAGGGAAGGAATAATACCAGTCCCACATAAGTTAGATGCAATTAGTAAACGTCCAAAACACCCAGCAAGAAACAACTGCATTTTGTAGTCAAGACAAAGTTTATATAGAAACTAATGGTTGCTTTACGCTATCAGAATGTTCATTTAAGAACTATGCAAGAATAACTGCTAAAACACTTTATCACTTTAAGTAATATTCCATTCTCTGTTGAATAAGACTCAGAAAGTGGTGTAATTTGACTTTCAGTCTATTTCCTGATAGCATACTGAATGATTTCTAAACCGCTCTGACTGATGTGTTCTCTGCCTCATGAATTTTGTAAACTGTTGTGAAAACTGGCAGCCAGTGATGAATGCAAACATGCACAAAGATCTTCAATGTTGTAAGAGGGTACCTAACTCTCCAATGCAGCACTCATTCTGCTGGAAATAAAGTAATGTCAGCAAAGCATTATAAAAGCTTCTGCGAGCAGTACTAAGGCATGAATGGTGTAGTGTAACATGGGTAATTCGTGAGAATGATCTATGCTCCACTGAAGATGCTCAAGCTGGTGAAAGATGGTCATGTCTATAAAACATTTTATGTATTGTGAAAAACATGCTGGGCGTGCCCTGACCTGTGATGTGTGCAGATGGTGCGTATGCAGTGATGTCACACAGTAGCGATAAGGTGTTGTGTAGTGAGCACAGTAACAATTGCTGGACATAGATGTTGATTACTTGATGATGTCCCTTTAGGTGTGATGAACACCCTGGTGAAAACGGGTGAAAGACTCAAGATAAATGAAGACTGCAGAGCTTAGATATTATGTTGAGTTCAGTGTGGTCAGATATATCACATGACGTACTTGAAGTTGTGAATTATTGAATAATGCATTTGAAGTTATGAATTATTGATGATTGGATCTGTCTTCAGAATTGATGTAAACAGTTGAAAGTATACAGCAGATTATCATTGAAGATGTGGTCATCATTCAGTAGCTGGAAATAGTGAGACCGTCTCTTAGAGCGTCACCCTGCCAGGAGACAAAGTCAAAAAGAGTAAGTTCGCACACGGTCGTTGTAGAGTAGCCAAACCACGAGAACAAAAAAAATGGTGACTGTATTTGAAGAACAGTAAAAGGTAACTTAAACCACTCCAAACTGACAGATACAGCGCAGTGTTACTGTCAAGTCAGCATGCATATGAACAAAAGGGAAACACCGCAATGGAAACATTGTTCGATAGATGCATGGAGAGTTCCATGTTTTTTGCATTTGTGAGGTGGAAATGCAATGACACAAACTGTCTTAATTTCTGAGAAATTGCAAATAAAACTTCTATGATGTCTTTACTATGTAAACACTGGTAGAAAATAATGTTAAATTTATTCTGTGTACCTGAAGTATGTATTTATACAATAGTTTAGTGAAACACATATTTAAATGTCATAACTACAATTTTTCATAAAATGAGTACTTGCTGTAAATAATTCTACTCAACTCAACTTTCTTAACACTTTATATCATCTGTTTTAGTATAGTTTCTGCATGTGATACAATTCATAATGCACCTCATTTCATAACTACTATTTTACATATATGATAAACATTGCTCACATTACACGTAAATCATGCACCACTGTTTGCAAAATAAAAGTCATGATCAATTCGACAACGAAGTCTCTTGTATTTGGCATCTACATCTACATCTCCATTGATAGTCTGCAAATTACACTTAGGTGCCTGGCTGAGGGTTCACCGAGCCAACTTCACAATAATTCTCTGTTATTCTACCCCCAACCAGTGTTTGGAAAAAACGAATACCTATATCTTGCACAAGCTTTGATTTCCATTATATTACTATGATGACCGTTTCTTCCTATATACGTCGGCATCAACAAAATGTTTCTGCATTTGAAGGAGAAAGTTGGTGAGTGAAATTTCGTGAGATCCTGCAGCAACGACAAATGCCTTTAGCCCTTTCTACACGGGACTTATGAGTTTGCAAGATTACCCATGATGCACCATTTCCGCCATCGCCTCCCATGTAGAAGGGGCCTACTTGCTCGAGATTCATGTGTATGATCACTAAAGGCAGAATAGAACTGGTCCTATTCTCATGCGTATATAGGTGTTTCGCGGATGCGCAGACATTCAACTGGGGAACACAACTGACCAACCGCACGAAGTTCTTTGTGAATTGTGTCTCCTGCTCAACGAAACGTTGCACTTCATTCATGCTAATGGGTTGAACATCGGATATGAGCATTCACTGGAATTTCAACGATAAGATGCTTGTATGAGGAAGTGAATGTAAACCAGTGATCTGGATCTATCTGGAACTGCTCTTAAGAAATATGTTCTTGTTCACTCACATATGCACTCGCACATAAGCTAGATTAGATTAGTACTTGTTCCATAGATCATGAACACAACACTTTGTAATGATGTAGAATGTGTCGGGTTAATAAAAGGTGTCTATACAAGATATTGCATTAGACAAAATATTACATGACACTCAATTTTTTTTTCTCTCTTTTTTGTGGAGGCTGGGAAATTACCCACTTACTATATCCAAAAATTCATCTAATGAGTAGGAGTTGCCATTAAGAAATTCTTTTAATTTCCTTTTAAATGCTATATGGCTATCTGTCAGACTTTTTCTGCTATTAGGTAAGTGACAAAAGACTTTTGTGGCAGCATAATTTACCCCCTTATGAGCCAAAGTTAGATTTAACCTTGAGTAGTGAAGATCATCCTTTCTCCTAGTGTTGTAGCCACGTACACTGCTATTACTTTTGAATTCGTTCGGATTGTTAATAACAAATTTCATAAGTGAATATACATATTGTGGGCTACAGTGAAGATTTCTAGCTCCTTAAATAAGTGTCTGCAGGATGATCTTGGATGAGTTCGAGCAATTATTCTGATTACACACTTTTGTGCAATGAACACTCTTTTACTCAATGGTGAGTTACCCCAGAATATGATGCCATACGAAAGCAGAGAATGAATATAGGCATGGCAAGCTAATTTACTCAGACGTATATCGCCAAAATTTGCAATGACCCTAATAGCCTAAGTAGCTGAACTCAAACGTTTAAGCAGATCCTCAGTGTGTTTTTTCCAGTTCAACCCCTCATCAATGCATACGCCTAGAAATTTTGAATATTCTACCTTAGCTACCGATTTCTGATCGAAGTCTATATTTATTAATGGGGCCATTCCATTTACTGTGTGGAACTGTATATACCGTGTTTTGTCAAAGTTTAATGAGAGCCCATTTGCAGAGAAAGATTTCATGATTTTCTGAAAAACATCGTTTACAATTTCACCAGTTAATTCTTGTCTGTCGGGTGTGATAGCAATACTTGTATCATCAGCAATAAGTACCAGCTTTGCATCTTCATGAATATAGAATGGCAAGTCATTAATATACATTAAGAACAGCAGAGGACCCAAGACTGAACCTTGCGGCACCCCATTCTTGATTGTTCCCCAGTTTGAGAAATCATCTGTTTTTTGCATATTGTGTGAACTGTTTATTTCAACTTTCTGTGCTCTTCCAGTTAGGTATGATTTAAACCATTTGAGCACTGTCCCATTCATACCACAGTACTTGAGCTTATCTAGAAGTATTCCAACGGGTGAAACACAATCAAAAGCCTTTGATAGATCACAAAAAATCCCAAAGGGTGACTTCCGGTTACTCAGAGCATTTAATATTTCATTAGTGAAAGTATATATAGCATTTTCCATTGAAAAACCCTTCTGGAAACCAAACAGACATTTTGTTAAAACTTTATTTTTACAGAGGTATGAAGCTACTCTACAACACATTACTTTTTCAAGAATTTTGGATAAGGCAATCAAAAGAGAAATTGGGCGGTAGTTGTTGACATCAGACGTATCCCCATTTTTATGCAGTGGTATAACAATGGCATACTTCAGTCTATCTGGGAAAATACCCTGCTTCAGAGAGCCATTACATATGTGGCTAAGAATCCCACTTACTTCTTGGGAACAAGCTTTTATTATCCTGCTGGAAATGCCATCAATCCCATGTGAGCTTTTATTCTTGAGAGAGTTTATCATCTTCCTAATTTCAGATGGAGATGTGGGTGGAATTTCAATTGTATCAAATGGTGTGGGTAAGGCCTCTTCCATTAACTGCCTTGCTTCTTCTGATGAACACTTACATCCTATTTTCTCTACAACATTTAAAAAATGATTATTCAAAATGTTTTCGACTTCCGGCTTGTGTTTATCAAGTTTCCATTCGCTTTGATGGTGATGCCGTCATCCTGTACTCTTGGTTGTCCTGTCTCCCTTGTAATAATATTCCAAATTGTTTTGATTTTGTTATCAGAGGTGTTAATCTCAGACATGATGCACATGCTTCTGGACTTTTTAATAACATTTCTTAATGTAGCACAGTAGTTTTTATAATATTTGGCTGTTACTGGGTCATTACTCTTTCTTGTTGTTAGATACAGTTCCCTTTTGTAATTACAAGATATTTTTATTCCTTTAGTAAGCCAAGGTTTTTTGCATAGTTTCTTATAATTAGATTTAACTACTTTCTTAGGGAAACAGTTTTCAAATTCTCTTACAAGTGTATCATGAAATAAGTTATATTTTAAATTAGCATCGGGTTCCTTGTACACCTCATCCCAGTCTAACTGCTGAAGATTTTCCCTGAAATTTCTAATTGTTGAGTCATTAATTGAACGCACAACTTTGGAGGGTAGTTTTGAATTACTGAATGGAGCTATGTCATATACTGTAACTAGCTGAGCATCAGGATCAGAAAGCCCATTCTCAACAGGACAAGAATTTATGTTTTCAAACCTATCTTGGTTTATAAAAGTGTTATCTATCAATGTGCTGCTGTCCTTTACTACCCGAGTACGAAAATTAATGACAGATGTCAAATCGAAAGAACCGAGCAAGACTTCCAGGTCATTCTTCCTATTACACTCTTTTAATGAATCAACATTGAAGTCCCCACAAATAATAATTTGCTTTCCCCTATATGACAGATAGCACAACAAGGCATCCAAGTTTTCCTGGAATAAATGAAAGTTTCCTGAAGGGGACCTATAAACTGTTACAATTATAAAATTGCCCTCCTTCAGTTTAAGTTGACAGGCACTTGCTTCTATATGTTGCTCTAGACAAAAGTTTTTTGTATCTAAGATTTCTAAACAGTGATAACTTTTGACATATGTGGCAACTCCTCCTCCCACCTCATTCTCTCTACTCATATGTGCAGCTAGTTTATAACCACTGATATTTACCTTTTCCATATCAGACACAAAGTGTCTTTTCATGAAAGGATAAACATGAGTTAATCTAGTAAATCAATATTGGCAACAGAAAAGCAACATTTCTATTGGTTTATCTATGATTTCCATTATAGTGAGGTTGTTTACACATGTAAGTGACTTACTTTTACACAAACTGCATGAAAACAGCTAAATACAGCATTACAGTGTCCGTCTGAACTACAGTTAAATATAGTTATCATTACAAAAGGACACAGAATACTTGACAGTCACGAAAAGCAAATTCAAGCCATTGGTTCACTTGCTGGCAGTTGACAACAAAAACAGTACATACATAGAGCAGACAACTACACAGGCCTGTACCATGTAAACACTATTTTTTAGTTGAACCGTCTGTCGTGTGGAGCGGTGCGGTAGACGACGACTTTTTTGTTCGTGTCGCAAGTCCCGGGCTTTTCTTTTAATGATGTCCACCCAAAATCCTCTTATCACATCCGTGACACACTCTTCTCCTGTTCTCGATAATAAACATGCTGCCCTTCGTTAATACAAAATATGTTGCCCTTCACTGAACTTTCTCGATGTTCTCCGTTAATCCTATCTGGTAAGGATCCCTAACTGCGCAGCAGTACTCCAAAACTGGATGGACACGCGTAGTGCAGGCAGTCTCTTTAGTACATCTTCTAAGTTTTCTGCCAATAAAACACAGTCTTTGGTTCGCCTTCCCAACACTTTCTATATGTTCTTTCCAATTTAAATTGTTCATAAGGCACTAAGTTGAACTTACGGCTTTTAGATTTGATTGATCACGTTGATTAATATTACTTAGTGAACACTCTCCAGTCCATTGAGCTGATAATTATGACGAGGGTACATTGTTATGGTAATTATATTGTGCTGCAGATAACTGCATAATATATATTACCAGCCATTATGCAACTGAAATGACAGTTACTACACAGGTTCTATATGTTACAGTTAGTTACGCGATGAGCTTGCTGCAATCCTAACTCCACTATTCTTAAACATGCTGACCACTGGTTACCTGAATGAATAAGTTCTGTACTCTGATTCACATACATGCTACAATATGACTGACAATGACCTCTGATAAAATAATATAGTGGTAATCTGACATCACAAATCAGAAGCATATAGAACATTTCTGCAAATTCTAGAAACATATATGCACCTGTCCTATCACATCACACCTCTATAATTCTCATATGAATATTGTGGTAACCTAGAGGCATCATTTGAATGAAGCCATCAGGGACTAAATAACACACTGTGCCAACTGTGAGCCACTACATAGAACATCAGCACTGCACTCAGCTGGTGGGCTGCTTGTTATTTCATGTTCTCTCTGTCTTAAGCTTACTGCAAGTTGAACAGGCACTCCTTTATTTTATCGACAAAGCATCAGCAGCAGTTATATTGTAATCATTGTGAGTAGATGATACTTGTCTAACTTTCAGTATTTACAGGCTGAAAAACAGTTTTGCTTAAGGATGACTTATTCTAGGCATTGCTGTCGGCATTTTGTTTTCCATGTTCTGATTACAACTGCTGCTCCTTTTGTTAGCAGAAGCTGGAATCGAACTTATGCTGCACACACTTGCTGGTTTCATTTTCAAATACTTTTTTGTCATTGCCTATTGATAGTGCCAACAACAGTGATCTTTAGAGAAAGTTTATAACTATCCAAATATGTGATGCCTACTCATAATGGTTATACTGTAAACACTGTGAATAATGTCTGGTGAATGCGCTTTTCAGTATTTAGTATGCTTATGACAGAAAAACAAAAATAACTGTGACAATTACTGACTTAGGTGTTTAGCTTCCATTCAGTGTAACTGAATATTATCAGTAATTATGCTCTAGTCCCTAAACCTAGTCACAGAAATGGGAATAAACTCATCGCCCAATGCTTTAAGTATTTCAGCTTCCAGTAATGCCTTGACAGCTTACGTCTTTGAATTGTGTGTTTCTCTTAGTGCTTCCCCACTCAAGGAATATATATGTTGTGGAAACATTCCTTCTGTTCATAGTATTACTGAAACTTGGCAACTCTGACTATTGAGATATCTGAGTGCCACAAAATTATCCTTCTAAATACGCTTGATATCCTCTTTATCATTTCCCTTAAACAATCTGAATGATTAATAGAAAGCTCCCAGGCATTCTGCTGAGTTGTTGAGATCACAATCTGAATGAATTTTCACTTAAGGTGTGACATCAGGTTATCAATTTATAGTTTCAAGTCCACTAAGATCCTTCCATACAAAAATTGCAACTAATCTCATCTTATATTGCCATTTATCTGTATTAGCCCCCCCCCCCCCCCATGTACCATGGACCTTGTCGTTGGTGGGGAGGCTTGCGTGCCTCAACGATACAGATAGCTGTACCGTAGGTGCAACCACAACGGAGGGGTATCTGTTGAGAGGCCAGACAAACATGTGGTTCCTGAAGAGGGGCAAGCAGCCTTTTCAGTAGTTGCAGGGGCAACAGTCTGGATGATTGACTGACCTGGCCTTGTAACACTAACCAAAACGGCCTTGCTGTGCTGGTACTGCGAACGGCTGAAAGCAAGGGGAAACTACAGCCGTAATTTTTCCCAAGGGCATGCAGCTTTCCTGTATGATTAAATGATGATGGCATCCTCTTGGGTAAAATATTCCGGACGTAGAATAGTACCCCATTCGGATCTCCAGGTGGGGACTACTCAAGTGGACGTCGTTATCAGGAGAAAGAAAACTGGTGTTCTACGGATTGGAGCATGGAATGTCAGATCCCTTAATCGGGCGGGTAGGTTAGAAAACTTAAAAAGGGAAATGGATAGGTTAAAGTTAGATATAGTGGGAATTAGTGAAGTTCGGTGGCAGGAAGAACAAGACTTTTGGTCAGGTGAATACAGGGTTATAAATACAAAATCAATAAGGAATAAAAAAAAATAGGAGTGCGGGTAAGCTACTACAAACAGCATAGTGAACGCATTATTGTGGCCAAGATAGACAAAAAGCCCAGGCCTACCACAGTAGTACAAGTTTATATGCCAACTAGCTCCGCAGATGATGATGAAATTGATGAAATGTATGATGAGATAAAAGAAATTATTAAGGTAGTGAAGGGAGACGAAAATTTAATAGTCATGGGTGACTGGAATTCGAGAGTAGGAAAAAGGAGAGAAGAAAATATAGTAGGTGAATATGGATTGGGTCTAAGAAATGAAAGAGGAAGCCGCCTGGTAGAATTTTGCACAGAGCATAACTTAATCATAGCTAACACTTGGTTCAAGAATCATGAAAGAAGGTTGTATACGTGGAAGAGCCCTGGAGATACTAAAAGGTTTCAGATAGATTCTATAATGGTAAGACAGAGATTTAGGAACCAGATTTTAAATTGTAAGACATTTACAGGGGCAGATATGGACTCTGACCACAATCTATTGGTTATGAACTGTAGATTAAAACTGAAGAAACTGCAAAAAGTTGGCAATTTAAGGAGATGGGACACGGATAAACTGAAAGAACCAGAGGTCGTACAGAGTTTCAGGGAGAGCATAAGGGAACAATTGACAGGAATGGGGGGAAAGAAATACAGTAGAAGAAGAATGGGTAGCTTTGAAAGAAGAAATAGTGAAGGCAGCAAAGGATCAAGCAGGTAAAACGATGAGGGCTAGTAGAAATGCTTGGGTAACAGAAGAAATATTGAATTTAATTGATGAAAGGAGAAAATATAAAAATCCAGTAAATGAAGCAGGCAAAAGGGAATACAAACGTCTCAAAAATGACCTCGACAGGAAGTGCAAAATGGCTAAGTAGGGATGGCTAGAGGACAAATGTAAGGATGTAGAGGCTTGTCTCACTAGGGGTAAGATAAATACTGCCTACAGGAAAATTAAAGAGGCCTTTGGAGAGAAGAGAACCACTTGTATGAATATCAAGAGCTCAGATGGAAACCCAGTTCTAAGCAAAGAGGGCAAAGCAGAAAGGTGGAAGGAGTATATAGAGGGTCTATACAAGGGTGATGTACTTGAGGACAATATTATGGAAATGAAAGAGGATGTAGATGAAGATGAAATGGGAGATACGATACTGCATGAAGAGTTTGACAGAGCACTGAAAGACCTGAGTCGAAACAAGGCCCCGGGAGTAGACAACAGTCCATTAGAACTATTGACGGCCTTGGGAGAGCCATTCCTAACAAAACTCTACCATCTGGTGAGCAAGAAAGCAGGTGTTGACAGATATGAAAATTACTGAACTATGAGTTTAGTAAGTCACAGCAGCAAAATACTAACAAGAATTCTTTACAGACGAATAGAAAAAACAGGTAGAAGCCGACCTCGGGGAAGATCAGTTTGGATTCCGTAGAAATGTTGGAACACGTGAGGCAATAGTGACCCTACGACTTATCTTAGCAGAAAGATTAAGGAAAGGCAAACCTACATTTCTAGCATTTGTAGACTTAGAGAAAGCTTTTGATAGTGTTGACTGGAATACTCTCTTTCAAATTCTGAAGGTGGCAGGGGTAAAATACAGGGAGCGGAAGGCTATTTACAATTTGTATAGAAACCAGATGGCATTTATTAGAGTCGAGGGACACGAAAGGGAAGCAGTGGTTGGGAAGGGAGTGAGACAGGGTTGTAACCTATCCCCAATGTTATTCAATCTGTATATTGAGCAAACAGTAAAGGAAACAAAAGAAAAATTTGGAGTAGGGATTAAAATCCAGGGCGAAGAAATAAAAACTTTGAGGTTCGCTGATGACATTGTAATTGTGTCAGACACTGCAAAGGACTTGGAAGAGCAGTTGAACGGAATGGACAGTGTCTTGAAAGGAGAGTATAAGATGAACATCAACAAAAGCAAAACGAGGATAATGGAATTTAGTCGAATTAAGTCGGGTGATGCTGAGGGAATTAGATTAGGAAATGAATAAAGGAGTTTTGCTATTTGGGGAGCAAAATAACTGATGATGGTCGAAGTAGAGAGGATATAAAATGTAGAGTGGCAATGGCAAGGAAAGCGTTTCTGAAGAAGATAAATTTGTTAACATCAAGTATAGATTTAAGTGTCAGGAAGTCGTTTCTGAAAGTATTTGTATGGAGTGTAGTCATGTATGGAAGTGAAACATGGACGATAAATAGTTTAGACAAGAAGAGAATAGAAGCTTTCAAAATGTGGTGCTACAGAAGAATGCTGAAGGTTAGATGGGTAGATCACATAACTAATGAGGAGGTATTCAATAGAATTGGGGACAAGAGGAGTTTGTGGCACAATTTGACCAGAAGGAGGGATCGGTTGGTAGGACATGTTCTGAGGCATCAACGGATCACCAATTTAGTACTGGAGGGCAGCGTGGAGGGTAAAAATCGTAGAGGGAGACCAAGAGATGAATACACTAAGCAGATTCAGAAGGATGTAGGCTGCAGTAGGTACTGAGAGACGAAGAAGCTTGCACAGGATAGAGTAGCATGGAGAGCTGCATCAAACCAGTCTCAGGACTGAAGACAACAACATCTGTACTAGCCACCCCTATGGCAATGACAAATGCCACAGCTCTTCCCTCTTCTGAGGTAATGGGATTGTGTTGTCATGTGTAAGCTGTGATGGCTCTAGGCCAGATTTTTACCTATTCTGTAAGAACAAGATGCCAGATCAAAAATCAATAAGAAAATCTTATCCATTGTAAGCCTTCCCACTACTTCCATTACCCCATGTGTAAGGATGAAAAACTTATGTCATATACTTGATAATGTCTTCTGCTTGTGCCAACATAACTTTTGGTTTTTGTGAATACACAATTTTACTTACGAAATGCCACATTTCCATACCACTTGAGTATTACATAGAACAGCATGTAAACATAGACTGTTTCAAAGTCCAAAGTGTGTAATATTTTACTAATTCATGCCAATTTAGGCACACTATTGACACAAATACTTGACAGGTGCTACCTTCTGTTGTCAATTTCTAGAATTAATTAGGAAGAAACAGTAGCAAATGTAAGGGCTGCTGTTGTGACTGATCCAGTGTGTTCAACTGTTTCTTGAGTTCCGGTAGTGAACTTACAACATTTTGCATTTTGTTGTGATTCTGCTACACGTGTCATATTTGTTGAGTGAGAAAGTTAAGTTTGGAAGCTCAAGGGGAAATACCCAATGACTCTGGGTGAGAGACAAATATCTCAAAGGAAACAGGCTGAAGAAAATTCATATTCGGGGAAGCTGCAGTCTGCTATAATTTTTTGTCACTAATACTGTTGCTACAGATACTGCTGCAGTAATTACAATTTAGTTCTTTCATCTTAATCTAGTGTTTTTTTTTATTTTTTTATTTTTTTTTTTTTTTTACACACACACACACACACACACACACACACACACACACACACGGTGCTCACAAAGAGGCAGATTTCAACAAGGGCTTCCAAGATTAGTTTGGAGAAGATGAGACTATTCACTGGCAAGACAAGCACAAAAGAAACAAACTGGTACTGCCCTGAATGCAACTTACGTCTCTGCATGCCAGAATATTTCAGACTTTTTCATACAAAAGGCAATTACATTTGAAACTGTTTTCCTTTTTTTTGCCATCATTATTGTGAAATCTGTAATCTATTAAGGAACTAAAATAAACAGGAAAAAGAAACATCGAAGCATTGTCTTTTTTAGTGTGTACTACATTTTAAAATATATCAAACACAAATGTGCCAGTAACATTTGAAATGATGGCATGAATGGCTGGTTTTCTGGGTACCAAAGTTTCTCTAATTGGCTGGATCTCAGAGTGTTAACACTGACTATCATTATAAGAATATTGTGGTAAGTTTAATTTCATTTGTATTAGTACAACGCATATTTGAATAGCATTTTCCCATAAGAGATAAATCAATCAACACTATATTCCCTCACATTATATAAGTATAGAAATAGCCTGGCAATGCTCAAGTAGTTTACCAATCCCATGCTTGTAGAAACCTACTGGTTCTGAGTAAAGTGTTATTAAGCTAGGTTTGAAGTGCATCTTCATCCATAATGGAATTTGGTGTCAGTTGTTCAATAAAGAATGGGAAAGGTAAAAATTTGAGGCCACAAGATCGCAAGAATAAGCGCATCAGGGATGACTTCTCAAACAAACTACTAGGTGGTTTTGTTTGTGAAATAAGCAGAATCTATTAAAGTGTAGCAGCAACACTTGATTCAGTTGGTTGGTCGTTTTTGCTTCACTACAACCAAAAGGTGTCTAGATGGTTGTTAAATGCCAGCTGTAATGGACATACCTCTAGGGAGGGATTTGTAGTGCATAACATTCTTTTTGAGTCACCACATGCAAAATATGTTCACACTTCCCTTTGCTAGAGTATGTCTTTGTTAGGGCTCAGCCATTAATATCTTCCGAAGAAGTAAACAGAAAGGTGTAATTGCTTGTCAGTAGTAATAGCTTTGCATAGGAATATTCAGTGACCAAACTGATTGTGATCAACCAAAACTGCAGTCATAGTAACCGTTTTGAATTAGAGCATGCAGTATTCCTACACCCAACTTTAAACATTCCTTATTGAATACAAATGTTGCACAAAGGTTAAATGGTCACAGTTCATCATAAATGTCAATTTTATCAAGACTTCCTGAATGTGGAAAATCATTTATGCCAGAACAAACTTTCTTGAAACAAGAAAATTATTTCCTGATGTAATTTATCCAATAGCACTCGTCCCACATACAACAGAAATGTTAGAGTTGTCTCTGCTGCCTTCACCCATCTATTAAATCCAAAGCAAACAACATGTCAAAAAAGTTAAACATTTTTCCCTCTGAGGCTATTTTATAATGCTTAAACAACGTTTGTAATTTCAAATACGTAAAAACCAATATCTAACTGCAACAAAAATACTGTTGTTGTTGTTGTTGTGGTCTTCAGTCCTGAGACTGGTTTGATGCAGCTCTCCATGCTACTCTATCCTGTGCAAGCTTCTTCATCTCCCAGTACCTACTGTAACCTACATCCTTCTGAATCTGCTTAGTGTATTCATCTCTTGGTCTCCCTCTACGATTTTTACCCTCCACGGTGCCCTCCAATGCTAAATTTGTGATCCCTTCATGCCTCAAAACATGTCCTACCAACCGATCCCTTCTTCTAGTCAAGTTGTGCTACAAACTTCTCTTCTCCCCAATCCTATTCAATACCTCCTCATTAGTTACGTGATCTACCCACCTTATCTTCAGCATTCTTCTGTAGCACCACATTTCGAAAGCTTCTATTGTCTTCTTGTCCAAACTAGTTATCGTCCATGTTTCACTTCCATACATGGCTACACTCCATACAAATACTTTCAGAAACGACTTCCTGACACTTAAATCTATACTCGATGTTAACAAATTTCTCTTCTTCAGAAATGCTTTCCTTGCCGTTGCCAGTCTACATTTTATATCCTCTCTACTTCGACCATCATCAGTTATTTTACTCCCTAAATAGCAAAACTCCTTTACTACTTTAAGTGTCTCATTTCCTAATCTAATTCCCTCAGCATCACCCGACTTAATTAGACTACATTCCATTATCCTCATTTTGCTTTTGTTGATGTTCATCTTATATCATCCTTTCAAGACACTGTCCATTCCGTTCAACTGCTCTTCCAAGTCCTTTGCTGTGTCTGACACAATTACAATGTCATCGGCGAACCTCAAAGTTTTTACTTCTTGTCCATGAATTTTAATACCTACTCCGAATTTTTCTTTTGTTTCCTTTACTGCTTGCTCAATATACAGATTGAATAACATCGGGGAGAGACTACAACCCTGTCTCACTCCTTTCCCAACCACTGCTTCCCTTTCATGCCCCTCGACTCTTATAACTGCCATCTGGTTTCTGTACAAATTGTAAATAGCCTTTCGCTCCCTGTATTTTACCCCTGCCACCTTCAGAATTTGAAAGAGAGTATTCCAGTTAACATTGTCAAAAGCTTTCTCTAAGTCTACAAATGCTAGAAACGTAGGTTTGCCTTTTCTTAATTTTTCTTCTAAGATAAGTCGTAAGGTTAGTATTGCCTCACGTGTTCCAACATTTCTACGGAATCCAAACTGATCTTCGCCGAGGTCGGCTTCTACCAGTTTTTCCATTCGTCTGTAAAGAATTCGCATTAGTATTTTGCAGCTGTGACTTATTAAACTGATAGTTCGGTAATTTTCACATCTGTCAACATCTGCTTTCTTTGGGATTGGAATTATTATATTCTTCTTGAAGTCTGAGCGTATTTCGCCTGTCTCATACATCGTGCTCACCAGATGGTAGAGTTTTGTCATGACTGGCTCTCCCGAGGCCATCAGTAGTTCTAATGGAATGTTGTCTACTCCCGGGGCCTTGTTTCGACTCGGGTCTTTCAGTGCTCTGTCAAACTCTTCATGCAGTATCTTATCTCCCATTTCATCTTCATCTACATCCTCTTCCATTTCCATAATATTGTCCTCAAGTAAATCGTCCTTGTATAAACCCTCTATATACTCCTTCCACCTTTCTGCCTTCCCTTCTTTGCTTAGAACTGGGTTGCCATCTGAGCTCTTGATATTCATACAAGTGGTTCTCTTCTCTCCAAAGGTCTCTTTAATTTTCTTGTAGGCAGTATCTATCTTACCCCTAGTGAGACAAGCCTCTACATCCTTACATTTGTCCTCTAGCCATCCCTACTTAGCCATTTTGCACTTCCTGTCGAGGTCATTTTTGAGACGTTTGTATTCCTTTTTGCCTGCTTCATTTACTGCATTTTTATATTTTCTCCTTTCATCAATTAAATTCAATATTTCTTCTGTTACCCAAGGATTTCTATTAGCCATCGTCTTTTTACCTAATTGATCGTCTGCTGCCTTCACTACTTCATCCCTCAGAGCTACCCATTCTTCTTCTACTGTATTTCTTTCCCCCATTCCTGTCAATTGTTCCCTTACGCTCTCCCTGAAACTCTCTACAACCTCTGGTTCTTTCAGTTTATCCAGGTCCCATCTCCTTAAATTCCCACCTTTTTGCAGTTTCTTCAGTTTCAATCTGCAGTTCATAACCAATAGATTGTGGTCAGAAGCCACATCTGCCCCAGGAAATGTCTTACAATTTAAAACCTGGTTCCTAAATCTCTGTCTTACTATTATATAATCTATCTGATACCTTTTAGTATCTCCAGGATTCTTCCAGGTATACAACCTTCTTTCATGATTCTTGAACCAAGTGTTAGCTATGATTAAGTTATGCTCTGTGCAAAATTCTACCAGGCGGCTTCCTCTTTCATTTCTTAGACCCAATCCATATTCACCTACTATATTTTCTTCTCTCCTTTTTCCTACTCTCGAATTCCAGTCACCCATGACTATTAAATTTTCGTCTCCCTTCACTACCTTAATAATTTCTTTTATCTCGTCATACATTTCATCTATTTCTTTATCATCTGCAGAGCTAGTTGGCATACAAAATTGTACTACTGTAGTAGGCATGGGCTTTGTGTCTATCTTGGCCACAATAATGCGTTCACTATGCTGTTTGTAGTAGCTAACCCGCACTCCTATTTTTTTATTCATTATTAAACCTACTCCTGCATTACCCCTATTTGATTTTGTATTTATAACCCTGTAATCACCTGACCAAAAGTCTTGTTCCTCCTGCCACCGAACTTCACTAATTCCCACTATATCTAACTTTAACCTATCCATTTCCCTTTTTAAATTTTCCAACCTACCTACCCAATTAAGGGATCTGACATTCCACGCTCCGATCCGTAGAACGCCAGTTTTCTTTCTCCTGATAACGATGTCCTCCTGAGTAGTCCCCGCCCGGAGATCCAAATGGGGGACTATTTTACCTCCGGAATATTTTACCCAAGAGGACGCCATCATCATTTAATCATACAGTAAAGCTGCATGTCCTCGGGAAAAATTACGGCTGTAGTTTCCCCTTGCTTTCAGCCGTTCGCAGTACCAGCACAGCAAGGCCGTTTTGGTTAATGTTACAAGGCCAGATCAGTCAATCATCCAGACTGTTGCCCCTGCAACTACTGAAAAGGCTGCTGCCCCTCTTCAGGAACCACATGTTTGTCTGGCCTCTCAACAGATACCCCTCCGTTGTGGTTGCACCTACGGTACGGCCATCTGTATCGCTGAGGCACGCAAGCCTCCCCACCAACGGCAAGGTCCATGGTTCATGGGGGGACAAAAATACTCTCACTACAAATAAGAAAATGATGACTGATACAAATGCTCATATCAGCACATGCGAATTGTGTTGCTGCATGGTGTTCACTCGGTTTATTGAAGTTATTTTGTGCAGAAAATCAGACTATAGTAATAAGCAATTTTATGTTTACTAATGTGAGAGCAGAAATGTGCCCAAGGTGCACTGTGCTACTTTCATTTGGCCTGATGGTGCCTAGTGACATGTGGCTAGAAAGTCACAGTAGGGTGAGGAAACTCTTGAGCACAAACTGTTCCGATATTGATGCAGACACAAGCTCTTAGCAGAAATCTTTCTGCAAGTTTTTACTATTGCTGATGGATTAGAAAGTGAACTACTTTATCTCTGAGGTTTCATCAGAGTGAAATCTTTAGCAGACCACTGAAATGAAGTTTAAAAATAAAGAACTTGAAATCACAAATTTGCATCTACACCGTGTGACGTTTACCACTACACCACAAGCAGCTCAAGCAGAAGACCACACTTCCTCCAGAAACTTCCGCATCTTACAGGGTTGCCAGAGTGCGCAATGGCGGGACTTCTGAAGAGTGGGTGGTTTTAATGGCACTTTAAGTACGACTTTGACTTAGTATCTGCGGTGGTCAGTTAGTGGCCAGGTTTTATGTCGTAAGACTACCCCCAGGTACCTATCACAGTGTTTCTAAATATTAAAGAAGGCTCCCACAATGTAGTGGTTGTGAAAGAACACCTCCTATACTGTTGCCTCCAGCATAGAATAACTACTGAAGGTAGACTGCTACCTTCTTAATCCATAGTGGGATGAGCTACACGGCTTTCGGCACCCCAAAACAAGACAATATGATATTACCATTGTGTTCATGATTATTTCCCACACGCAATGTTACAGCAGTGTTATGATAGCTGCTATGGTGAAAACCATCCTTCCATGTTTTTAGGAATGGTAACTGAGATTTGTTCCCTCCTCGAGTTTTCAACTTCTTTTAAAAGCAATGTGTAGAATCTCTCGTGATTTTACTTTGGTCTCCTTAAGTGATGGCATTCGCATTTCACAGATCACATTGGTCATGTTGTACCGTTCTGCTACAAAATATACAAATATACTGATGAAAGATAGACAGTTTAGGGTTTGGTTTGTATCTGGTTTTTGAACCAATTCACAAAATAGTGGTATTGTTCACAGGAAATGCTATTTAACTTTACAGTTTTTATGTCGCTCTCCAAAATCTGAATTGTCAGTTGTAAGACTCGGCAGACCTAGGAGCACCTCAAAAAGTCCAACGCAGTTCTGGGTGAAATTTCAAAACAAAAATGTTACGTAGACCATGACTAAACAACTCAGAAGATTCACCAGCACCTATGACAACTTCTCGTGAATCCCTTCATTATTTCAACCTCTTGCTGATTACACTAAAAGCATTTACTTGTGAATAATGGTATTCCAACATCCCTCATGATATTGAAGCCATTTTTCTACAAGTTCCATTGACCATCATCATGCAAATTATATTCCTTATAATAATGAAAATAATCAATTATTGACAATATAATGTAAATGGATAGATAAAAAATCTATCCACCAAGCAGTGACAGGAGAACTCACACACAAAAAGGTTTAACTTTTACAAGCTTTCGGAGCCAAAGGCGCCTTCTTCTGCCAGAACAGTTGAAGGGGAAGGAAGAGAGGCTGAAGGAAAAAGACTGAAGAGGTTTAGATAAAGGAGTACAGTTCAGAAAAGACACCCAGAACCCTGGTTCAGAGGAGACTTACTGGACAGGATGAGAAGAAAAGACTGATTGTTGGGGACTGCACCAGACAAGATTTGAAAACCCGAGAGCTTATAAATGGAAGACAGGGTAATATGTAAGACAGAGATTACCATTAAAATATCATGCACGAGTTAATAAGAGTAAAAAACTAAGTGCATTGTACGCAGCAGAGGTCGGAGGGGGCATGGTGAAAAACAGACAGGTCAGAAAATAGAAGTAGAAAACTAAAATAGAGTGAAGAAATGAGTGGTTCCTTTGAAGAAATGCTGAGACTGGAGGAATTAATGTGAATTAAGGTCAAGTGGGTGGCGAGAACCAAGGACCTGTTGTAGTGCTTGTTCCCACCTGCAGAGTTCTTTGAAACTGGGGTCTGGAGGAAGAATCCAGGAGGCACATATGTTGAAATAACATGACTGTCATGTTGTACAGCATACTCTGCAACGGGATATTGTGTGTTGCTGGTATATGGTTCAAATGGCTCTGAGCACTATGGGACTCAACTGCTGTGGTCATCAGTCCCCTAGAACTTAGAACTACTTAAACCTAACTAACCTAAGGACATTACACACACCCATGCCTGAGGCAGGATTCGAACCTGCGACCGTAGCAGCAGCGTGGCTCCAGACTGGAGCGCCTAGAACCGCACGGCCACCACGGCCGGCGTTGCTGGTATACATCCTCTGCCTATGCCCACTCATCCTAACTGATTACTGGGTGGTAGTCATGCTCATGTAGAAGGCCGAACAGTGTTTACTTAACACCTGATATATATTATGTGTTATTTTCACAGCTGGCTCTCCCTTTGATAGTAAAATGTTTTGCCAGTTACAGTGCTGGAATAGGTGGTGGTAGGAGGCTGCATAGGGTAAGTCTTGCAGCAGGGGCAGTCACAGGGGTAGGAGCCATAGGGTACGGAAATGTGTACAGAAAGAGCATAGGATTTGACAAGGATATTGCGGCGATTGGGGGATGACTAAATGCTGTTCTGGGTGTGGTGGGCAAAACCCCAGACAGAATGGATCTCATTGCAGGGCATGATTTTAAGATGTCATGGCCGTGTTGAAGTGGCTGATTGGGATGATTACATTCAGTGAAGGCTGAGGTGAAAATAGTGGTGTGTTGCTGTAAAGAGTCTGCACCCGAACAAGAATGTTTGCTCAAATGTCAAGGCTGTATGAGAGGGAACATTTGACATGGAAAGGATGGCAACTGTCAAAATGTAAGCACTGTTGTTTGTTAGTAGGTTTAATGAGGATGGAAGTGTGCAGTGCAGCTGGCGTCTGTTGAGGGTGAGGTCAGCATCAAGGAAAGTGGCAATGGGATTTGGAATAGAACAATGTGAAATTTAATTGGGACAAGGTATCTAGAGATTCCACGAATTTTAGCAGGCCAGCCTCACTGCGAATCCACACGGTACAGATGTCATCAATGTATCTAAACCAAACCAAACCAAACCAGAGGCTGAAGGCTTATGGATCCCAGGAAAGACACCTCCAAGGGACCCATGGAAAGGTTGACATAGAAAGGAGCCAGCCTGGTTTCCACAGAGTATCCCTGATCTGTTTGTATATCTGCCCTTTGAAGGTGAAGTAATTGTCGGTAAGTGTAAAGTTGATCCAGGTGAGCAAGAAGGATGTCATAAGTTTGGGATCAGGTGGTGAGTGTTGACTGAGGAAATGTTCACCGGCAGACGCCATGTATGTAGGGGACGTTGGTATAGAGGGAGAAGCCATCAATGGTGACAAGCAACATGTGTAGTGGGAGTGGGACAGGCACAGATTTCGGATGATCTAGGAAATGGTATCTCCAAAATAGGAGGGAAGTCTTTGTACTATGGACTGCAGGTGTTGATCAACTAAGGCAGATATAAATTCGGTGGGTGCTTTGAAGCCAGCAACAACAGGATAGCCTGGATGATAGGGTTTGCGGATCTTAGGAAGAAGGTAAAAGGTGGGTTGTGTGGTTGGGGGTGGGGTAAGGAGTTCTATGGATTGAGGTATAAGTCCTTTTGAGGGGCCTGAGGTTTTTAGGAGGGACTGCAAGTCAGTCTGAATCACATGGATGGATCTTCATGACAGATGGTGTATGTAGAGGTGTCAGACAGCTGCTGTAACCTTCAGAAACATACTTCTGTCAGTCAAGTACCATATAGTAGATACTTTGTCTGCTGGGAGGATTATCATGGAGTCATCAGCTTAACAGAATGTAGAGCATGGAGTTCTGCAGAGGACAGGTTAGGATCATGTTGTTGTGTTTTGGGATTGGGTTGCAAAGTGATACTTCCATTTGACATTATGTGTAAAGGAATGTGGGTCCTTCAGCAAACCAGCATGGTTAAATGCAGGTTTAGGGCTGAAAGTGAGACCCTTAGATAATATAGATAATTTAAGAGTGGAAAGTGCTTTAGACGAGAGGTTGAGAACACTGTACTGTTGTGATTGGTTCTTGTGGCTTTAAGTTATTACTGGCCTGGAACACAGGGGTGAAGACTTGGGATGTTAAGGAGGTTGGCCAAGCTCAGTTTGTAGGAGTTGTATCCGTTTGGTGAGCTGCAGACGGAAGTCACAAGATCGAGGAACAATCTCCTTCAATGGAACTTCCAACTGCCAACACAACACTGTGCGAATGCAGTGAAATGCAAACAACCCGGCATATCTTCAAATGTAACTCATGCCCAATCAGCTGTAGCATGAAGGACTTACCAGCTGCAGCACCCAGTGTTATCAAAGTTGCCCAATTCTGGGTGAATACTGTATAGTTTCCTTTGTATGTATTGTATATGCATTCATTTTAGTGTACCACTGACATAAATAAAGAAGACAGACAGGAAGGAAAAAAACACTGCTGTTAAGGAGAAGGTGGGAATATCTTTTTGAGGTGAAATCTGGGATGTTGTTGCAGTCTGAAGTTGGCTTGGCAGACAACACCATCCAAAGAAACATGAGGGGCAGATAACTGCAGGATTTTGTAGAAGGAGAGAAGTCTGGTGGAGTGGGAACTGAGAGAGGAGGCATATAGGTCACACATTAGTTGGGTAAGTGCAAGAGATTGCTGCATTTGAAAATGTAAAACAGCTTGGTGTAGAGTAGGATTACATTCAGAAACAGGGACTTTCAAAGGTATTTGTTTGGATGGAGACTCTTTACAGCAATATACCACCACTCTCACCTCAGCCTTCACTTGATGTAATCATCCCAACAGCTTACTTCAAAGGCAGATTTCCCAGGCCATCGCATAAAATCCTGTTACTGCTGATCCTTCCAAAAAACAACTCCGGAGAACACCAATCGTCACTCAGTGTTAGCCTCGTCTTGAATGTGGCTTTAAGTTATTATTTCAACAAGGCCATGACGTCTTAAAATCGTGCGCTGAAGATCCATTCTGTCAGACTTTTCCCACCACATCCAGAATGGTGTTTCACTATGCTCCCAATCTCTACAATATCCTTGTCAGACCCTATCCTCCTGCACCCATCTAACTAACCTATGGCGCCTACACCTGTGACTGTCCCCGCTGCAAGACTTGCCCTATGCACCCTCCTACCACCAACTATTTCAGCCCTGTAACTGGCAAAAAACATACTACCAAAGGGAGAGCCACCTATGAAATGACATGTCGTATATAAGCTGTTAGGTAAACACTCTTCATCCTTTTATATCAGCACGGTTACCACCCAGTTATCTGTCAGGTGAATGGGCACAGGCAGAGGGTGTATACCAGCAACACACAATATCCTGTTGCAGAGCATACTCTACAACATGACCTCGGTGCCTGTTTCACCACATGCGCCATTTGGATTTTTCCCCCAAACAACAGTTTCTCAGAACTCCACAGGTGGGAACACGTGCTACATGTCCTTTGTTCTCACCACCCACCTGGCCTTAATTTACGTTAATTCCTTCCATCTCAGCATTTCTTCACAGTAACTACTCCTTTCTTCACTCCACTTTAGTTTTCTACATCTTTAATTTTCTGACCCGCCTATTTTTCGCTGTCCCCCGTGCCACCTCTGTTACATATAATGCACTTACCTTTTCACTCTCACTAACTTGTGCATGATGTTTTAATAGCAAAACTGTCTTGCATATTACCCTGTCTTCAACCTTTAACCTCTCAGGTTTCAAATCTTGTCCAGCGCAGTCCGATAAGTCTCCCCTGAAATAGGGTTCACGGTGACTTTTCTGAACTGCACCCCTTTCCCTAAACCTCTCCAGTGCTTTTCCTTCACCACTCTTCCTTCCTCTTCAACTCTTCTGCCAGAAGAAAGAGCCTTTGGCTCCAAAAGCTTGTAAAAGTTAAACCTTTATGTGTGTGACTTCTGCTGCTGCTTCATGAGTATATTTTTTTATAATATATTTCTTGTTCTTCAGGAGATTCAAGCAGATTCAGAGTCCAAATTCGACCTTACAGCACATTACATGGATGCTGTTATTTGATGCAAACCCAATGCACTTTTGGGGAAAGAAATAGAACAAATTAAACATTTTATTACCTTTGATAATTTCTGAGTCATGACATTTACTGCAGATATTCTATATGTTCTGTTAGCAAACTTTTGTGGCACGGTAAGCGGTATTTCAGTGTGCAGCAATGTTATCTCATGCAGATGCATTGCCATTGTAAAGATAATAGTGAAAGACATTTTTACGCCTGCCTCAGAACCTGGACAAAGTGACTCAAGGTTGATTAATTTTAATAATTGCATATTTTTTATGATAACTATTCCTGGTTTGATTCTGACAGTTTATTCAGTTGAAATAAAAAAATAAACCAGAATGCTAGAATTGTCTCTCCCACTCTTTGCCTTATAAAGTTTCCACGTCTTCTCTTAATCACTATCCCCGAACGTAACTGCACCTACATTCTACTTGCAGATGTTTGAGATATAACATCATAGCATGATGCCAGATGCTGTAGAAGTGCAGAATCCACAAAATTCTTTGGTTACTAATACAACAAAATAAGTTGACAATGTTAATTATAGGGCAGCCACTATAGCATAAAGAACTGTTACCATGTCCAGCTGGTGGAAATACTCGAAAATGACAACTTATGAGGCATTTATAACAAAAGATAATTAATTAATAATTAAACAAATACTAAAAATAAGAAGCTGACAGGAGTTATGACCACAATACATTAATATGCCAACCATAGCATAAGGGGATATTTATGTGAACCAGTGATATTTACATACATTTTTGTAATTTACTCGTAAATAAGCAAGCGCACACACACACACACACACACACACACACACACACACACACACACACACACACACACAAACTATTGTTTAGTTGTCAGCCTGTTTCAGCATACAAAGTACTTGATATAAACATGTTAGTGATATTTTTTTTCTAGTTTCTGCACCTTGCATTGCCTGGGAAACTGTCACTACAGTACTTCAATAGTTATTTGTGTTGACAACACAACAACAGTAGACTTTTTAGCAAAAGTCAATGCTTTACCTACTTAATTTTTAAGATTTCACTTTTAGTGGAAAAATACTATACATGTTTTAAAAAAGAAATTATTTTCATCATTTAATGCAGTGTAATTTTACAAGCTACCATAAATAATATAAGCTTGTATTAAATGAAAGTTAATGAGAATGTATCATAAACAATATTATGGATATGAAAATTCTATAATTCAGTCCTTTTACATTAATTTCAGATTGTTTTCTTTCAGTTGCAGTTTCCTTCTTTCTTCCAGCTATTTCATTATATATCATCATCAGAATCATCCAAAGCCGCTCGTCGTCGATCAAACTGGGAACAAAACGAATAGTATTACAGCACAGTATTTTCCAAAATGAGACAATTAAATACAAACTTCAACTACTCGAAAGAAAATGTTTCCTCAACAGAATCAGTTGTTTAAATAAACAGGTGAGCTATGATCAACTTAATCAGAACATTATCTACACCCCTGGAATGTGAAAAGGTCCCTATCTCGAAAGCAGGGTGTCTACAGATTTTCAGAGGCTCAAGTTCATGACTTTTTAATAGCCTCTTCAGTTATATTCATGACCTCTCAAAAATATGTGCAGTACACTGACAAAAAACACTTTTTTAAGAACCTGAAAACTGGTTGAAATGAAAGCTGAATGTCTGAATGTAATAACTCTTACGGCACTTAAATTGTATGTCAGCATAAATAATTATCTGTGACATAGTATATTATTCATCAAATACTATAAAAACATTAAACTCTCACACAGTATGAGGTATGACTATTTTTAAACACACACACACACACACACACACACACACACACACACACACACACACATTCATCATCACATCAATTAAAATACAAATTGTTTTAACATAGTAATGTAGTGAAAACAATTTTCCTTCGGGCAACAGAACAATTTTGAAGGTACAAAATTTATGTCAAATATTAAACTTCACAGTAAAAGATTCAGTTTTTAAGTTTCTTAGCTAAACTGGAAAATTCAATAACCAAAACTTCAACTGATTCTTTTGACTTTTCTATAATTATTTGTTTTTTACTTTTAACCTCTTACTTCCTGAACTGTTCTTCTTTTAAGACTGGCCACTTCATTTTCATCAAATTTCTTCTTCTTCTTTTTAAGGTTTCTACTCTTTTTGATGAAGCATTCTTCACAGCTAGTATAACTGCATTCGTAATTCCACATTCAGTTGTTTCTTACCATTAAGTAAACCACCTAATGATTGCACTGTAAACACTTCCATCTGCAACAATTGCTAGTCCTCCTTAAGATTGAACTGTTCCAGTTGTTTTTCAGAATATTCACAAAATTTAAAGTAGTCTCTCTTAACTACATTAGCAGCTGATGGAGTCGTATGTTTTTTGACACAAATTCTTCCAACACAACTGTCACTTGATAATGTCTCTAAACAGAGCTCTGCATAACTCTGGGTGATAAACAGGAACCACTGTCTTTAATTTCAAAGAACTCTTCTCAGCAATTTTTAGATACAAGAGCTTGCAAGTACCTGTGCTCCCATTTCTAACATAAAGATATCATTTTCCTTGTAGTCCATGGTACCAGCCATACTGATTTGCTGATTTTCATAACCAATTGTGCAGCGACTATTACCTGGTACTGACTGCAATGTTGTCTGCTTTGACACTGAACTTTGCTGTCACTGTGTTTTGTTATGCTCTTTCCACTTTTTTTCATCATTTAACATATCGATACACACTGTGATGTCAATTTTCATACCACAGAGTATTACACCCATTGTGTACATTGCTGCTTTTGTGGACGCTCAAAGCACAAGTTTGTGTTGCCTGTGTTGTGCATTTACAGTACATGGATGTGGAGCATGGCCACACACACACACACACACACACACACACACACACACACACACACACACACACACACACATACACACACACACCCCTCTTTCCACTGCAAGCATTTTGCACTCTACCCACTCCTTCACTCAAACGATGCCAAGGTATAGTCTACAAGTAGCACTAATATAGCATCATAAACTTTTTGGCTAATGAGAAATCTTTTTTTTAATTTGATCATACTACACACCTTTAAAATGCAATTAAAATTACAATAATTTAATATCAATTATTAAAAACCTTTAAGAAAACTTTTCCCAAAAAAGATGTGGATTAAAGAGAATGAAACAGAAGTGGGAGTGGATAGAATTAAAGAAACAGCTGTTCTGACAAACTCATCCAGCAACACATCAGATGGCAGCATTGTCATGGGCAGAGCTATAATTTGTACATAATTTTCACTAGGTGTGTACACCACATACAGCTCAATGAACTCACACCTCCAAATTTCTCCATCCACACCTGCCACTCAAGGTTGCGAACCACAGTCACAGAGGCTTTTGCTAACAAGGCTCACAAAGATGGACACGCAAGTCTACTACAGATAGCAAAGACTATGGACAACTGGATACAACATTTTTGGGAGTAGTGCTAACTTCCTACTCCCTTCTAGAACAACATCTGATTGACACATAAAACAAAATTCATGACCATCCACTCAATTTCATTACTTTTTATGAATTTCTGAACCTCTAGACACCCTGATAAATGTTTATAGTGACATAGCCAATGTTGGACAATATTCTAGCAACAAATATTCAAGACATCGACATGTTGCTGCTCAAAGCTCAGAATTTGATCTAGGGGACGATAGGATATCTTGGCACCATTGTGTAATGTCTGGTGAACTGAGAAGAAAGCAATGTTAAGTACTTTGTCTACATGCAGGTAGCTGTGACTGAATAATTAACTCAGCATTTTTGTTTGACAATCTCACACCACTGCACGAAAAAAATTATTTAAGTCCAATGTTTCAATTGAATGGGGGGGGGGGGGGGGGCACTGACTGCTTTAATTTGGATGCATCATTCTTTCTTAAAATCTAACGGTCAATGACCGACCCCCCCCTTTTTTTTTAAACTATGCCTTTTTCACGCAGAATTGTTTATTCCAGCATCTTTCCAAACTAAATCACATAAGCAGAACAAGTTTTCTCAGAATTTCCGTGCTAGACTTTTAAGTCCAGTTCTATGAGACTAAACCTGCGAAGGTTTTACAAACTTGGCATTTCTTTGTGGTGTTCATAACATTGCAGAAAGTGTCATATAATAGATCTCTTCGTATCGTCAATAAGATATTTACTTTATGCACATTTCTTCTTCCTCTTGCACTGTGTCCCTCCTGTTGTAATTTGCACAACATTTACTTAACTTTAACACTTTCCTTGTTTCTTCTGTCAACTTTTCCATCAGCATTGTCAATAAATTTAAGGACACAAATAGTAAACTGCCACCACTGAGGCATTTTCTGGAATCATTTTCTGTGCTTGCTCTGCAAGATAACAATGCATACTACTTTCAACTGGAATAGTGATGTGAACAAGTTAGTCCCTTCTATGGCCGGGCCTACATTTTGCAATATATATCCAATTTCAACAGTAAAACAAAATCAAAACCTAAATCCAACTTTATGCAGCAATAAACAATTTCAAACACCTACATTTCCCTGGACTATCCTTACAGGTTACACGTTTCTTCCACATAAACTCATCATGAAAAATGCACCATGACGTAAACAAAAAGGTCATGTAGCCTCAAATGATTCCATAAATTTACTTGTTTTGGTGCTTCTGGTATCCCACTCTAACAACTCTGAAATCCAGATGGAGCCCATGGCCACTAGGCAGAGCTTTTACATACATGAGTGATAGCATAGCCAGCCGTGGCGCCACCCATCATTCGTACATTTCTTGTCCAGCACATGGAGCACGTTGATGCAGGTTCAGCAACTGTAGTGTTGGTTTTGAGTAAAATGTCAGCAACAGTTGTGGTTTGGAGGAGACTGCACAATATCACTACTACAGTGATTGAGATTCACAAGAGTGTTTGACAATGTAAAATGGCACAAGATGTTTGAAATTCTGAGAAAGATAAGGGTAAGCTCTAGAGAAAGGCAGATAATATACAATATGTATGAGAACCAAGAGGGAACAATACGAATGGAAGCCTAAGAATGAAATACTTGGATTAAAAAGAGTATAAGAGAGGGATGTAGCCTTTTGTCCTCATGTTCAACCTATACATCGAAGATGCAATGACAGAAATAAAAAGGTTCAAGATTGGGATTAAAATTCAAGGTGAAAGTATATCAGTGATAAGATTTGCTGATGTCATTGCTATCTTCAGTGAAAGTGAAGAAGAATTACATGATCTGTAGAATGGAATGAACAGTTAATTGACTACAGAATATGGACTGAGAGTAGACAGAAGAAAGGCAAAAGTAATGAGTAGCAGAAACAATATTAGCGATAAACGGAAGATCAAAACTGCAGACCATGAAGTAGACTAAGTTAAGAAATTCCGCTACCTTGGAAGCAAAATAACACATGACGGATGAAGCAAGGAGGACATAAAAAGCAGATTAGCACAGGCAAAGAGGGCATTCCTCTTCAGAGAAGTCTACTAGTATCAAACATCGGACTTAATGCGAGGAAGAAATTTCAGAGAACATACATACGGTGCACAGCATTGTATGGTAGTGAATCACAGACTGTGGAACAGTTGGAAGCGAAGAGAACAAAACATTTCAGATTTGGTGCTACAGGATGATGTTGAGAATTAAGTGGACTGACAAGCTTAGCATGAGGGGGTTCTCAGCAAAATTGGCAAAGAAAGGAATGTATGGAAAACACTGACAATAAGAAGGGACAGAATGATAGGACACATGTTAACACATCAGGGAATAACTTGCATACTACTAGAGATGGAGACAGTTGGAGATAGTAAAAAGTTTAAGGGAAGACAAAGATTGGAATACATCCAACAAATAATTCAAGATGTAGAGTGCAGAAGCTTCCAAGATGAAGAGGTTGACACACGAGAAAAATTATGGCAGGCGACATCATACCACTCACAACTCGAGAAAAACACAATGGTGTTGGCATTTTATTAAAAACAACACATCATTCTACTAGCCAATTGCAGCCTGCAGTATCCTTTGAGTTCTCTCTCTCTCTCTCTCTCTCTCTCTCTCTCTCTCTCTCTCAGGAGTACTCATTGGAATTTGTTTATCCGTAGCATCATATCTACTTGTCCATTTTGTGCTGGTTGTCTTTTCTGTTCCCATATGGTGATCTGCCATCGATGGCTCCTGACTGGCTTGTCGTCCAGCTTCATCGGTTTTCTCTTGAGTTGTTCCCAACATTTGGTTGAATCTCTGATACAACAGCATTATCTTGCATTCTCCTCCAAATTAAGAACAGCAGAATTTACAAAAAACTTCTGCAGTTTATGACACATTACACCGCTGCCATCACTACTCTAATCCCAGTAATCTCATTGTTCAAGTAGCTACAACTACGCACAGTTTCATTATAATATGATATGCCACGGGTCGTATCTTTTTAATAACTTCTTACAATTCCATCTTAATACATCATGCAAATATTATAGATGGGATATGAGTCTACGTCAGCTGCCTTGCACAGTCAGTTAATGTGACTGTTTTTGTCATTTTTTCATTGTCTCACAGTCATCTGTCAATGACAATGGAACTATTCTGTTTGTTATTGTATACAGGTATAGAGCCAACTGCACTGGTTTTTCTTCAGTGAGATATGTTTCCACATGGATTGTAATTAGTTTCTGGTTTAATGTACAGCACTCAATGCCAAGAAAGTTTAACTAGAGGTGTGCTGTTTACTGGCAGTCAGATTTTGCTACTCGTTTGAGAATTTGCTACAAAAATCTCTCTGTAACAGGGATTGAAACCAATGCTAAGCATGTACTATCACAAAACTCAAATAAACGTAGAATGGATCCTTGTTAATTTTTCTTCCTCTGATGTCAATAGTTTCCACACACCAGGAAGTGCATGTTCACTGCACTCATTTAATTTCACTATTTTTTTTTTATGGTCCTCGTTGTACTCTTTGCAGCATGCAAACATTGATGATCCCACATCACAGGTTTATACAAAGAAGGCTTCAAGAAACTATCTACATGCAGAAGCAGATACACAGCCCTTTCTAGCTTGCATGGAAATATAGCATCTTTACTGTGGGCTTAACTTGTTGAGCTATTCAGTTTCTCTAATTTCAATGGCAAGTAATAATTATAACAAAATGCTTCCAGACTGAATGGAGCGGCACTAACACAAAAATCAATTCATGACTGTTCAGATGACATAGCTGTTGGTATACGTTTCGGGATGTGAGGTCGTGGTCCAAGAAACTGTTCCATTCCTCTCGTTTCGTCCAGACTGCACTGGACATCCTCAGAGGCGCTCCTATGCTGAGTCGTGTCAACTTCGCTTCGCAATTTCTCAGGATGTAACTGACGTATTGCGATGCAACCAATGCCATTATATTGGTGATTTTTCATGTTATTGATTGCATATGAAATTAAACGGGTTTTCCATTTAAAAATGCACAAGTTTGTGTTGAAAATAGTATTTGTTTACTTTTTAAAATTTTGCATAGTATCTGGTTTCCTACGCCCCTGCCGTACATTCATGCTGGTTAAAACAATTTTTGAATATCTATTATTGTTCCAGAGGTATTTAAGGTGGCAGAGTTACGTGAGACACCCTGTATATGTCGCTCTCGGACGTCCGACCAGTCAGTCGGCAAGACTCAGCGGAGGAGCGCCTCTGAAGATGTCCAGTGCAGTTCTGGACGAAACATCAGGAACGGAAGAGTTTCTTCGACCATGACCTCACATCCCGAAAGGTCAACAAGCAGCTACGTTCAGATGGGGTTTATGAAGTCATTATAGATTGGATGCATGAAACAACCTCTAGCATGTAAGAAATCAGTGAACCTTGAACATATACGCAAACAATTTCCGCTTTGGCAGTTTTGCCTTTGAATAGTTTAATAATATTCTTGTACTTTAAAGAACTCAGCGAATTGTTTTTGTGTTGAGGTATGAACTGATGAATATATTTTCAACAGCTGACCATTGTTCTAGAAGTCTCCCTTAAAATGGTTCATAAGTTGGTCATTTAGAGCAAACATGTTTCATAAAATGATGACCTGGAAGTTTCATATCCTACTTTTTTTAAAAAAAAAAAGCAATGACATGTTTGGCCCTCAAAAAAACTGACAGATAAACAAGATCATGCCTGAATCATTTTCACCAGTCTTTTAATTCTTTTTGGAATGCATTATAGATTGTATGTATGTTAAACATGCCACATAAATAAACTGTTTTCTTCTTAACATGATCAGATAATCATTCATAAGTGGATTCACAGTTTTGTTGACAATGGGTCCATCACAACCTAGCACCAATATCTACGAAGGAGAAAGCTGGGAATTATTGAAGACTTCACATAACTTTGAGTAAATTATCACTAGCAGTGGCTTTGACAATGAAGAAAGTCTGTAAAAGTCATGTCAATCACTTTTTGGGATCAATCAGTTTTGTGTGTGTGTTTGTGCTTATTTGTGTGTCTATCAAAATACCAATACTTTCGTTTGGTAAGTTACATCATCTTTGTTTTTAGAAGTATTTAATGATAGTTTGATGTGCTTGCTTTGAAGCTGCATTCATGATTTTGTGAAACCAAGAGAGAAATGTGCTCCTCTAATATTACCCAAATATTCCTTTTTAAAATATGGAGTTAGGGTAGCACATGATATCTTGCCTTTGTCCTTAAAAGGATGAACTCTGATGAAACATTTTCTGGAAACAATGTCTGAACAGCCCAGTTTCCTCCAATCATTTTCAGAATAAAGAAGAAATTAATGATGTAGCTCCAAGAGATGAAATTGTACCATTACTCTGACATCCAGGAGAGGCTGGCTGAAGACACAGGCAGTTGTGAAGAACTCAGCTGTACTTCACATTGTTGTCTGTTCTTCCAAGTAGAAGTGCGCTGCCCTACAGCACAAAAGCCAATATTAAATTATGTTGGCCTCAAAAAAGCATACAACTCAACTGCCAGAAAAAACTTTATCTTGGGTTCTAGAGGAATTCGGAATTGATAGAAAAATTAGGGAAATCACAGAACAAACTCTTACAGACACCACCTCAAAAGTTAGGTCTTTTAGAAAAATCTCTGAGCCCTTTGACATAAAGCAAGGCATCGACCAAGAAGACTTGTTATCCCCAGTTCCCTTAATACGGTCCTGGAAAAAATAATGAAAGCCAGGAAAGAAGCTCTGAAGTTGGAAGGAATAAGTGAATTACACATTGGGAAAGAAGAGAACGACTTGGAAATCACGTGTTTAGCTTCTGCCTACGGCCTTTTCCTTTCAGCTGTAAACCAGTTTGGTGCGCAAAGAATGCTGGAGATTTTGAGTCAAACTTCTGGAGAAACAAGCCTCAATGTCTCAGATGGAATACATGGAACAGAGACACCAAGGGGAGAAATACTCCGAGATAAAATAAGGGAAGATGAAAAGGACTGATAAACCCAAATACTTGGCAGAATTGATCCAACCTAATGGACTAGATAAAGAAGCAGTCAAAAGAAACACCAGAAAATTAGGCCTTGCTTCCAAAGCAATAAAAAACAGGTACAACAAACGAGCGATATCCTATGAGGCCAAAATTGGGCACTAGAATTCAGTTATAAAATCAGGACGACTCTGTCCTACAGAGTATCTTGTTCTTAAATAAAGAGGCACAGTTGGAAGAACTTTACTGGAAGGATAGGAACAATCTCAAGAAAATTCTGGAAACCCATATGACAACTGATGGGTCTTGGTAGAATAGAAAAAAATGAAGAGCTAGGAAAAATGAGGAGCTCTGCATGTACACTGAAAGTAACATGCACACAACACGGAAACAGCAGCTGAAATTTTATGGATACCTAGCAAAAATGGAGGAAAATCAACTGAGCAAAAATATTATCAGTTACATCTCAACGTCAAAGTCCTCCCCTAAGTGGGTAGAAGAGGTTAAAATGGATGCACAAGAAACTTGTATTACAGTACAGATGATCCAAAATAGAGATGAATACAGAAGCAGAAATCATTTGAAGAGAAACCAGTAGAAACATGAGTCATATATAACATTTCTGAGGAGCACAGAAAGAAAAGACATTAACAAATGAGAAGTTTGTGAGAAACAAGGAAAAGAAAGTCCAAGAAGTCTTAAGTTACACACTGTTACACAGTTGGCTGCATCTGGAAGGAAGAAGAAGAAGAAAAAAATGACTTTACACACCAACATTAAAAAATACAGACTAAAACCAATCAGTCTGAAAAATACTGACTTTTACTGACCATTTTCCAATTTCTGCTCAGAAGTTAAAAGCTAAATCAAAAGTTATAATTGACAAAATTGTTACAACAGCAATGAAGATTTCACATACATATAACAAAGAATTGGAATTATTTAAATGCTGAAAACAGCATAACCATCAGAAAATGAAAACACATCCATTAATAAGACCTCATTTAACCACAATTTTTTAACTGCAACTTAGGTCAAGGTTTTCATTATGAAGTGACTCCTGTTGCGAATTCTCACAGGAGTGATGAAGTGTGAAGACCAGTAGATAGCACACTACATTCTCACGTCAAGTGAACATACTGATAGATGTCTGCTTCATACTGTCACAATGTGGTAGCTTATGTGTCATCAAACTAGCAAACAACAAAAATACAATATAACACTGAAAATACGTATCTATTTTAGCTTTTGCGCTGCAGGTTATGGTGACAGACTGATCTGTAGCATTATCTGAGGTCTAGGTTAGGGTTAAATGTGACATTTTGGTTGTGAGTTAGTGAAATAGTACTGAACAAATGAGTAAATCCCATTCACATTCCTCTGTAAAGATCTTGTGTACAATAAACATTTCTAATGGCAGAGGCAACTCTCCACTTTTAAGGATACTGGGGTGTGTGAGGTAGAAGATTAGATGGGTAGATCTGACAACTAATGATGAGGGACTGTATCAAACTGGGGACAAAAATTTATGGCACAACCTGACTAAAAGAGTGGATCTCTTGATAAAACATGTCCTAACACATAAAGGGATTGTCTACTTGGTAACTGAGAAAGAGTGTGGGGGAAAAGGGGGGAGGTGGGTAATAAATGTAGAGCGAGACAAAGTTTTGACAGCATTAAGGAAGTTCAAACTGGGTCATAGTAGTTATGCAGGGATAGAGGTCTGCACGGAACAGAATAGCGTGGAGAGCTTCATCACACCAATTTCGAAGAAGAAGACTATAATAATTACAGCACTTACTAGCTCACTCTCATCTGTTTCTCAGACTTAAACACACTGGCGCTAACAACCTGGTGACGTTTTCTGTTCACCCTGTGGAAATAATAGTGATAAGTTTTTGGAGCTTCCTCCCATTTCACTGGAACCAAAAATAAATTTTCAGTCACCATCTGCTACTTACACAACACAATGGTCTACTTGGACAAAACTCTTCAGGACGAATAATCACTTGGTCTTTCTTGTTAGTGTACTCTTGCGTGTTTAAAAATGGTGCACTAAGTGTGACAATGTTTGACCTGTTGATATTGATGCAAGAACATGCAAGGCAATACTGATCCTACAATTTCTCTTAAGAGTAGGCTGTTCTACATTGTAGCTCTTGCAGATTTGGAGAAGGGTTTTGACAATGTCGACTGGAATACACTGTTTGAAATTCTGGATGTAACAGGGGTAAAATAGAGGAAGAAAAAGGTTACATACAACTTGTACAGAAACAAGACGGCAGTTATAATGAGTTGAGGGGTCTGAAAGGGAAGCAGAGATTGAGAAGGGAGTCCGTCAGGGTTGTAGCCTATCATTGATGTGATCAATCTGCACGCTAAGCAAGCAGAAAAATTAATTAATTAATTAATTTGGAGAAGGAATTTAAGTACAGGGACAAGAAATAAAAACCCTGAGACAGCAAAGTACTTGGAAGAGCAGTTGAATGGAATGGACAGTATCTTGAAAGGCGGATACAAGATGAACATCAACAGAAGAAAACAAAGATAATGGAATGTAGCCAAATTAAATCAGGCAATGATGGTGGAATTAGACTAGGAAATGAGACATTCAAAGTGGTAGATGAGTTTTGCTATTTAGGCAGTAAAATAACTGACTATGGCTGAAGTAGAGAGGATGTAAAAAGTAAACAGGAAACGGCAAGAAAAGATTTAACTGTCAGGAAACCATTTCTGAAGGTATTTGTTCTGAGTATAGCCTTCTATGGAGTGAAACATGAGTGATAAGTTCAGGCCAGAAGAGGACAGAAGCTTTTGAAATTTAGTGCTACAGAAGAATGCTGAAGATTGGATGGATAGTTCATGTAACCAGTGAGGAGTTATTGAACAGAACTGGAAAGAAAAGAAATCTGTAGCATAGCTTGACTAGAAGGAGGTATTGCTTGATAAGCCACATTGTGATACATCAGTGTTATCACCAGTCTAGTACTGGAAAGAAGCATTGGGAGGTAAAAGCTGTAGGGGGAAACCATCAGATGAATACAGTTCAAAGGGTTGTAGACTGCAGTACTTATTTGGAGACAAAGAAGACTGCACAGGACAGAGAGGGATGGAGAGACGTATCCAGTCTTCAGAATGAAGACCCCCAACAACATTTTAAGCACCCTTGATTCTATGAACAAATAAGAATAAAAGGATTCAAAATAGCATAAAAGGATTCAAAATAGCATAAACGGACCCAATATGGGTGTAAATAAAAGACCACAACATTTAACATTAAACACAATACCCTGCATTTTATAATGTAATGAATCTTTACATAGAATCTGAGGCAGGTCCTACTATATGGCAGAAAGATGATATTTAGCACTGGTTTCTTTGAACTAATACCACTGATTAATTAAAGTTGTGGCAAGGGCATTATTTAGTAAGTTTGAAGAGAGATGTACACAAATTCTTTTTTATCATCACATAGAAATAAATTTACAGCCTTAGGTATATCAAAGGAAAGATAATGTACTTGCATTAATCTTAAAACCATTACACAATACAATGTACATCATCAACATCGAAATTCCTTTCAGTACTTGTCATTACCAAACTTAAGGTAACGATGAAATGGCATTCTGTACAGACGATAAACTAATTTGCTCGACACTGTAGGTTCACAGAAAATTATATAAAGCTCTCATACATTATCTATATTTGTCAGTGAGAACACAATGCTTACTTTGACAGTTGTAGTAGGTCGCTGAATCCGTTCACTAACTTTTTCCATTATGTTAATGAGTCCATTTTCATTTAACTTTCCCATAAGTTGGCCCGTCCTTGCCATGTGCACAATCATATCTTCAATTAAGCGACCTTTTTCTGGTTTACCGATCATCAGAGTATTTACTGAAACAAAACATTGATTGTACCTCTACGGCCATCCAAGCCAGCACGAAAACAATTTGTCATCAAATGACGTTACAACATACGTCGAGCTCTTGCCGACTGATCCAAGACTTGGCTAAGAATACTATTTTTCATTTCCTCTTGTTCGCGTTTTTTTTCCTCTGCAGCATTCCTATTATCGAACTCATTTTCCTACAGAAAATATGGAGCGAAATTAAATACTTGATGTTGGTACTATATTCAGGAAGAAGGCAACAAAAACAAAATTAACCAAATATAAATACTTTATATTTCGAATGCGCTAAACCTAAGCGCTTCGCTCTCATGTCATCAAACTCAGCGTCACCCATAATCCGATATCCCACTGCACAAAATAAACAGTAACTACTGTACAAATTTTTCCACTGATATTCACCATCTATGGCCAAACCTTCGACCATAGATACTAGTATATTTATGGTCGAAGGGCCAAACAACAAAGCAAAGATACTATGATGGTGACCACCATGGAGGTTACCTCCATGGTGACCACACTGTGGTACTGTGATTTTAGTAAGCCTACGAAAGGAGTTTTCGTTACCATGTCATTAAAGCAGATAAAAACAATTGCGTATGCATAAAAACATCGAATTCCTATAAAATTATTCGATCAGTTACTTCATGACATGGATGCTAAAAATATTGGGAGCCAACCGTAACGGACATATGTTGTCTCAGTCGCGAAAGAAGCTCGATATTCAACAGTAAGGAAATATCGGTTTCTGTAACTACCAATATTGTTTTTACTATTTGCATTCATCTTTCATATTCATTACATAATGTTTGTGATGTACATCAAAACATGAGATAAATTTTATATTTGGTTGCAGAATTAAATATATTGCAAATGTATCGTGTGAGATTATAAAATCATTAATGTGGTTATAATTCTCTATTCCACAGTTCTTGGAATAAAACATAGAATTGGTACAGTGGTTGTGATCTGCTACTGCACAGTGCTCATGTTGAATTTAACTTTTAGCCAATCAGCATCGCGATCAGCGGGTCGCCAGACGCAAGTGTCACGAGCATGGAGGGGAAACGCCGCTACAACTTATGTAGTACGTTGTTTTGCAGCTGTCACCGCCATATTAAATATCCTCAAACATTATCAGACCTCTGCTTACGTTTCCCTCTTGTTCTTAAATTCTGTCGTGTGCTCGTGGCAGCTGTTTTAAATACAAACTGTTACAGTGTTTCCTGAATAACACAGCATCATCAAGGCATTTTCTTTCTTTTTTCTGGTCTTAAAAGCATATTTGAGCTAGTAATTCGACACATTTCGCCTCGTTAATGTAACTTTATTTTTGTTCTGCGTTTCTTACAACCAAAAAGAATCTCTCTCTCTCTCCCTCTCTCTCTCTCACCTTTTACTTTCCCCTCCTTGGGGAAGTGTATGGAGGAGTCTTTAGCCTGTTGGCTTTCACTCCACATTGTATGCTTGTGTGTGTGGTTCCATTATTGGATGTATGAGTGATATGTATACATTCACCCCTATCGAACAGGAGAGGTAACTGGTTGTGTTGAGGATTGGGTATAGGATGGACATTCTGGCACATACCTTCCTATGGACCTCGTCTATGTGGGGCTTCCACGTTAGTCTCGAGTCCAAGGTTATGCTGAGATACTTGGCGGATCTGCGCCAGGGGAGTTGGGATCCATGTAGCTGTAGGTGAAGGGGGGGAGGCATTGAGGGGGTCCGCTTCTCCCTAGCCTCCGGGTGATTAGCATAGCCTGTGTCTTTCCAGGGTTGATCGTGATGTGCCAGCACGAATATGCCTTTTGGTGGAGATGGCTGTTTCTACCTTGACAGAGAAAGTTCTGTTCATGAGATAGCTCCAGATTAACCTGACTATGCTCCCAGGTAACCCCTGTGTGTATAACTCGTATAACAGCCCTTTGTGCCATACTGAATCGAAGGCTTTGGCTACATCAACTAGCACTATCCCACAGTAGCCTCTGTGGTTGAAGCCCTCTGTGGCTGCTTCCACCAGTCTAATGATCTGTTGTGGGGCTGAGTGCTTCTGTCAGAATCTGAATTGGAAATCCGGCATAAGTTGCTCGTTGGTGATGTGATCTTGTATGGGTAATAGCAGGAGGCGCTCATATCTCTTGCTGAGAGTTGGCAAGAGGCTAATCGGCCTGTAGTGCTGCAGAAATAAACGGTCTTCCTCTGGTTTGTTTATCGCGACCACTTCCACGTGTTTCCAGTAAGCTGGGAACTCGTGGGTACGAGTAATCTCGTTGAAGACGTTCAAGAAGTGTTCGACAACCGAGGGCAGAAAGTTTTTAACTAGCTAGTTGGTGCCACTGTCATGTCCTGGTGCCTTTTTTTGTGGGAAGGGACCTAATTACTTTTGCCACGTCTCCGGGAGCGAAAAGTGGGGGTTCGTCCTCTGGGTTCTCCTTAGCATTGAGGAAAAGAGCCAGTTGACGACGGACTACCTCTTCATGTTCGTCATCCTGGGAGTCTGCTGCTTGAAACTGCTTCTCAAAGGAATCGGCAAGGGCGTTGGCCTTCTCAGCATAACTGTAGGACAGACCTAGCATGCTGTGCAGTAGTCGCATCCTAATGTGTCTTTTGTGAATTGCTTGGTTGCTTGCCAAATTGTGTGATCGTCTACTTTGAGAGCTGTGAGGCAATTTTGCCATTGCTAATTTCTGTGCTCATTGAGTAGACGATTGAGCAGCCCCCTGGTGGCCTGATTTCTGATGATCTTCCACTCTTTTGTCACTCTGTTCTTGTGTCCGAGTTGGGCTAGCAAATGTTCTGGGAGTTGTACTTGTGGGGAGAGCCATCCCTTTGTGGAGGAGTGGCATCTTCCGCTGCCTGCAAGATAGTACCTGCCAGGACTTGGCAGTAGGTGGCGGAGCATGAGCGATATCAGAGGCGACATTTTCTAGGTATCGTGCACAGTCTGTACGTTTGTAAGACATCTGGTATTGTGGGAATTGTACCCATTCTCCCACATCGACCTCTAGAATCACTGGGTTGTGGTCGGAGGACATTTTGTTGATTGTTCTTGCGGCCACAAACCCTGTGATCCTTCTAGTGAGGTCTATGTCTAACACGTCGGGACAACCTCCATTTTTTGGAAAATGTGTGGTCTCAACTGGACCCCATGGTGGTCACGTGCTAATTGTTGCAGTTTGGTGCCTGCTCTGGAGGTTACTCTAGAGTTCCAATCAGGGTGTTTGGCATTGAAGTCGCCTCCTATTAGGAGGTTGCCTTCAGTTTGCCCTAGAGCAGCTGTGTCTCCCTCGTCTATCTCGGCTTGTGTGGGTCGGTAGATTGCAACAATTGTTAGGGATCTGGTGGCAGTGATTACTTCCACCTCCAATGCTTGCTGCTGATAAGTATACATGGTGGTGGGGGATCCCTCTTTCTATGTATATGGGCGCTCCTCTGTCTTGGGTTGGCCTGTCTTTACGGTAACTAATGTTGTTGGGAACTGTCTCTTTTATTCCCGGTTTTAGGTGGGTATCCCCCATCATGCATATGTCGATGGAGAACTCCTTCAGAAGTTCTCTGAACTCGACCTCTTGATTAACAATGCCGTCTGTGTTAGAAATGCACATGGTCAGGCCTTGGATATTTGGTTGTCTATCCATGATGGAGTTTTGAAAATACTAAATAAGTCCCAGAGGGGAGCAACTCTTGGATTGCAGCCTGAAGGGCAACGAGGGTCTGAGTGTTCTGCCTCTGGGCCTCCATGAATTCCTTCATCATTTCCATGACGAAGTTGATGGTCTGGACCATAATGCCTAACAACTTATCCGAGGGGGTGGACTGACTGTGGTGTTCCCTAGAACTTCCTCTATCTTGGTGGACCTGGTCGTTGTGTTTTTTTGCGGTGTTGTTCTTGCGTGTGTGTCTGGTGTTGTGGTGACTGGCCTTGCGTCGATTTCTCGACGTTTCCGTGGCTTTTTTTAAAGTGTATATAGCACTATGTGATCTGATATTCCCGTCACTCCTTTATATTTTATTCTGTGCTCGATATTGTTAAAGTCTTTTATAAAAATTGTGTATTTGATGGGAAAAAAGAGAAAATTCTCCAAAGGGCAAATAAATAAATTAAAAATGTGTTCTCTGGTCTCCCAAAAATGTCAGAGACACGTATGTCTGTGGTTTACTCTGTGTATGTGCAATGTATGTACCATGGAGTAGAGATGGGCAAACTGAAACACGTAACTGTTTCGAAACAAATGAAATAGTACAATGTAATGTTTCGATACACTGTTTCGAAACAGTGAAACAGTTTGTGTTTTGTAATCTAATAAACCTAGACATTTTATCATCTTGAATGTCTACAAATGAAGCGCGAGAGCGCTAATCATATCGCAGAAAGTATGAAACTATCACTTAGGCGTCTTGGCAGTTTCGTATTTCATGCAGCAAATGCGCTGCGTTCGTGTCGTGTGACTTTCATACTTTTCAGTTGGCTGAGGACAGCCATAGCTGAAGACAGAAGAACCACCACGAACGAAACTGGAGGTGGGAGCGAACTGCAGAAACAACGGATATGGTACTGGGATTCCCACATTCCGCTAGTATGGGAATATACCCATCCTGCTAATTCCCATGCACACAAAGGGAATCATTGTAGATAATAGGCACAGTGACTATAGACTCACAAATAATGCCAAATAATTCGAATAAATAACAAAATATAACAGAAAAATTTTGTCTTTCAAGGTGTTTCGAACCGTTACTATAAATTCACCATGCTTCCCAGCCCTTCCCGTTCACCATTACACTATCAGTGATATGTCAGACAGATTGCTTGCAATTATACCTACATTAAATTTATGTATATGTATAATAACTGTCACTCTACGCCTTTTTTTAATTCAAAATGTTCTAGGCTTACTTGCGTTTCTTAATATGATTACTGTACTTGAACAGAGAAACGCATGTTATAAAAAAAGTGTAATTTAACTGAATGATTTTCACATATTTATTATTTTGAATGTGAATAGTATGCGTTGTTTTATTGTTTGGTTAATGTTTATAAAGCAAATGTTACGCCATTTCGGAATAGGACAGTCATCTAGAAACGAAGCTTTATTTTCGGATAACTTAAGCTTCATGCCATTGCTTGTCAAAACGATTTCGACACTCTTGAAAGTGTTTCACGAAGTGGTATGTTGTGTTTCAGTACCTGTGCCGAGCTCGAATCTCGTCCGACACAGAGCGGAATGACACATCACTGTTTCGATACAATCAGTCCGTTCCAAGCACAGGTGGACTGAAACAGCCTTATTTTGAAACAACGATACAGTTTCTGTGTCTGGCTCGAGATCGAATCTCGTCCGGATATCCGAGACAGGGGCGGAATGAAACACCACTGTTCCGAAACAGTGAACCACAGCCATTCGGAAACACTGAAACAGTTCCACGTATCGATACACTGTATCGAAACATAGAAACAGTGGCCAAGTCTACCATGGAGGTATCGGTTACAGACAACGAGTTAAAATTTTAACTCGTTGGTTACAGAAGCGTCTCGCGGGCCCCGAGGAATCCTGACGTCACATCATGACATGACGTGTGTGTGTGTGTGTGTGTGTGTGTGTGTGTGTGTGTGTGTGTGTGTGTAATGGTGGGTTTTGTGATTTGTGTGCGTTAAAGCTTTTCAATCACGGAAAAAAATTGATAATACTTGCTGCAAAAGCAGATGTTTGCAGAGGAGAAAGGATAGTTTATATTCCAGATAATGGACGGTAAGTAACTTCCGTTAGTAATCTTATAATGCTCAAGAAAAGTAAAGTGTATGGTAAATCTACAGAAATTTCATTCTTTGTGCCTATAGTATTCTGATCCATTATGTTACCCAGTAAAGTTTGTTTGAATGCATCTATGTGGATTATTTGTGGTAATGGCGTATTCTCATAACAAATGGCTTCGGTATTTAAGTTGCAATCATCGTAACTTTTTCCTGACCAAAAAGTGTGTAGTAACTGTATTCTAACGTCAGTAACCTGCATTTGAAAACTTTTGAATGTTCAAAATTACATCATTCATCATGCTGTTGTTGTTGTGGTCTTCAGTCTTGAGACTGGTTTGATGCAGCTCTCCATGCTACTCTATCCTGTGCAAGCTTCTTCATCTCCCAGTACCTACTGCAACCTACAACCTTCTGAATCTGCTTAGTGTATTCATATCTTGGTCTCCCTCTACGATTTTTACCCTCCATGCTAAATTTGTGATCCCTTGATGCCTCAAAACATGTCCTACCAACCGATCCCTTCTTCTAGTCAAGTTGTGCCACAAACTTCTCTTCTCCCCAATCCTATTCAATACCACCTCATTAGTTACGTGATCTACCCACCTTATCTTCAGCATTCTTCTGTAGCACCACATTTCGAAAGCTTCTATTCTCTTCTTGTCCAAACTAGTTATCGTCCATGTTTCACTTCCATACATGGGTACACTCCATACTAATATGTTCAGAAACGACTTCCTGACACTTAAATCTATACTCGATGTTAACAAATTTCTCTTCTTCAGAAATGCTTTCCTTGCCGTTGCCAGTCTACATTTTATATCCTCTCTACTTCGACCATCATCAGTTATTTTACTCCCTAAATAGCAAAACTCCTTTACTACTTTAAGTGTCTCATTTCCTAATCTAATTCCCTCAGCATCACCCGACTTAATTAGACTACATTCCATTATCCTCATTTTGCTTTTGTTGATGTTCATCTTATACTCTCCTTTCAAGACACTGTCCATTCCGTTCAACTGCTCTTCCAAGTCCTTTGCTGTCTCTGACAGAATTACAATGTCGTCGGCGAACCTCAAAGTTTTTACTTCTTGTCCATGAATTTTAATACCTACTCCGAATTTTTCTTTTGTTTCCTTTACTGCTTGCTCACTATACAGATTGAATAACATCGGGGAGAGGCTACAACCCTGTCTCACTCCTCTCCCAACCACTGCTTCCCTTTCATGCCCCTCGACTCTTATAACTGCCATCTGGTTTCTGTACAAATTGTAAATAGCCTTTCGTTCCCTGTATTTTATACCTGCCACCTTCAGAATTTGAAAGAGAGCATTCCAGTTAACGGAAATACGGAAGCGTCCGATCTAACCCGTCGGCTTTGACCCATGACGTCACAAATGTAGCGGAAACGACAATTCCAATATGGCGGATATAGAAACGTTGCATACGTATCACAAAGACGAAAACACATAGAAAAACAACACACACAAAGGTTTCACAAGAACAATCTGCTAACATTGATACCAAACAAAGATAATAATAAACAGGTGGTACTCAAGGCCAGGCAGGGGGGGGGGGGGGGTGGGCTGCGCCTCCCCCTGACCTCCTCCCCCCCCCCCCCCCCCCCGCCAAAAAAAACTCCCAACCTAACCTCGTATTCAGGGCTACGCTACAGATCAATGTGTAGGTCAATCAAAAGATAAAAAAAAGAAACAAATAAAAAAAACAATATTGATTCGTTAGACATAACGAGTAGCGACAAAACACATAGACCATAAAGATTGAACAATCTAATGGCAAACTGATAAAAGCCTCATAGACGACGTTAAAACAAAAAGTACAGTAAAAAGGTAAACTATATATTACAGGCCCTAAAACTCCTACTAAGGTAACGTCAACGAGGCAACATCTACAAACACGCCACACTCACAAACCAAACTCCGCGCCGTAATGACGTCACACACCACAACACCCTTATGTCACGGGTCAAAGCCGACGCGTGAGATCGGATGTTTCTGTTGAACCCAATTAACATTGTCAAAAGCTTTCTGTAAGTCTACAAATGCTAGAAACGTAGGTTTGCCTTTTCTTAATCTTTCTTGTAAGATAAGTCGTAAGGTTAGTATTGCCTCACGTGTTCCAACATTTCTACGGAATCCAAACTGATCTTCCCCGAGGTCTGCTTCTACCAGTTTTTCCATTCGTCTGTAAAGAATTTGCGTTAGTATTTTGCAGCTGTGACTTATTAAACTGATAGTTCGGTAATTTTCACATCTGTCAACACCTGCTTTCTTTGGGATTGGAATTATTATATTCTTCTTGAAGTCTGAGGGTATTTCGCCTGTCTCATACATCTTGCTCACCAGATGGTAGAGTTTTGTCATGACTGGCTCTCCCAAGGCCATCAGTAGTTCTAATGGAATGTTGTCTACTCCCGGGGCCTTGTTTCGACTCAGGTCTTTCAGTGCTCCGTCAAACTCTTCATGCAGTATCTTATCTCCCATTTTGTCTTCATCTACATCCTCTTCCATTTCCATAATATTGTCCTCAAGTACATCGCCCTTGTATAGACCCTCTATATACTCCTTCCACCTTTCTGCCTTCCCTTCTTTGCTTAGAACTGGGTTGCCATCTGAGCTCTTGATATTCATACAAGTGGTTCTCTTCTCTCCAAAGGTCTCTATCTTACCCCTAGTGAGACAAGCCTCTACATCCTTACATTTGTCCTCTAGCCATCCCTGCTTAGCCATTTTGCACTTCCTGTTGATCTCATTTTTGAGACGTTTGTATTCCTTTTTGCCTGTTTCATTTACTGCATTTTTATATTTTCTCCTTTCATCAATTAAATTCAATATTTCTTCTGTTACCCAAGGATTTTCTGCTGCCTTCACTACTTCATCTCTCAGAGCTACCCATTCTTCTTCTACTGTATTTCTTTTTCCCATTCCTGTCAATTGTTCCCTTATGCTCTCCCTGAAACTCTCTACAGCTTCTGGTTCTTTCAGTTTATCCAGGTCCCATTTCCTTAGATTCCCACCTTTTTGCAGTTTCTTCAGTTTCAATCTGCAGTTCATTACCAATAGATTGTGGTCAGAATCCACATCTGCCCCAGGAAATGTCTTACAATTTAAAACCTGGTTCCTAAATCTCTGCCTTACCATTATATAATCTATCTGATACCTTTTAGTATCTCCAGGATTCTTCCAGGTATACAACCTTCTTTTATGATTCTTGAACCAAGTGTTAGCTATGATTAAGTTATGCTCTGTGCAAAATTCTACAAGGCGGCTTCCTCTTTCATTTTTCCCCCCAATCCATATTCACCTACTATGTTTCCTTCTTTCCCCTTTCCTACTGACGAATTCCAGTCACCCATTACTATTAAATTCTCGTCTCCCTTCACTACCTGAATCATTCATCATAGTCAGTATTTTTTTACAGTAAAATAGGTATGAATTGCAATGACTGAATCCAGATTTGTGAGTGATGTAATCTTTTTGTAATGGATGTTTCAGTTTCTGAAGTGAAAATCCAAAGAAGAGAAGACAGCGAGAAGTAGCCTTTTGTCTGTTTCATGGTTTATAGGCCTGCTGGGGAAACTCGCCATGTAAAAAAACGAGTAACGCATCAAGCTTGGTACCTCTATGGTGATGTGGAAATCCGAGCGTTGTTAATAAAGAAATTAATTCAGTGTGTGTGTGTTTATTTTGATTCCTTTATCATGTTGCTTATAGTAGACCAAATTTAATTAAAATACCCAGGTGATAATTTCAACATAAATTGGACTATGTGCATAGCTGTTTCTAATAGCTTTGCTGCTTGTCAGAGGCAAAGTGTGAATATTTACCATCCTCTGGCATGTGCGTTCACTAGTCATTTATGGCAAAAGAAATCACTGACTGAAAGCATAATTTGCTTGGTAGCCATAATTGGAAATGACCTTTTTAGTTATAATTTTACGTTTTTAGATTATAGTACTCCCTGAGAGATTATCTTCTGCATTTCTTGACCCTGACATGACTAGTAATGGATGTTTCACCACCAGGTTAGGCATACAGCATTAAGTGTCCTGCTCTGCTGTGAGCAGCATGGTAGTCAATGTGTTAAGCAGGCATTTAGGAACTTTGAATGTGAAGTATATGCATCTGTACAGTTGTGGCTAAAAGAACAGCTAGAATGCTAATTACTGTTTCAGGAATTATCCTTTACACAGTTAAATATGTATCTAAAAATGAATTCATGAATAACTTTGTAGTCATTTAATCGTTTGGTTTTGTAAGACATTTAAATAAAAATACTGCACACCCAAAAATAGTCTGGAAATGGCAAGGAATATCAAATATAAGTAAATATTTTTCCTCAGTAAGATAAAAGTGTAAAATTGCTGATACCTGGTTGTTACCATATCACTGCTGCCCCCAGCAGAGCAGTCTGCTGTGACCACCGGCACATTCATGCCAGCCAACGGGTTAATACACAAAACAGGGCAGTACAAGACTTGGTCCGTAATTCTCATTGGTTGAAGCAACTAAAATCAAATTTCTGAGGTGTGCTGGAACTGTGTTATTGGTATATTCCCCAGCATGATTTAAAATTTTTGCATTGAAATGGCACTGACAGTGCGTAATATATTTTGCAACTGAGAATAGATACTAAAAAATTTATGTGGGAATATATTTCAAGAAACCCTTTCATACCAAACCTGACAATTATATTGACACACAAATAAACCACCTGAATGGCACACTGGGTTATACAAGCATTAGGTGTAGGTGTAGAATAGGTAATTTACACAGAAAACTTTTCATACAAATTTTATTGTAAAGCACACTAAAGTTAAGGGAAAGGTGCAATGCCTAGATGAGATAAACTTGGACACACAAGAACTGGTTTTGCTCAGATATATGGAAAATTAACTGTAGTATTATATGACATACAACACATCTGAGGTGCAAATTTGTGGAGAGGAGAGATTGCATTTAACCTGTTGTGTATGGTGCACGTTTTGTTACAGTGCTGGGATGATGTCATCCAGATTTCAAAATTAGTGGTCTAGTAATGAAACTCTCATCAGTTTTAACATTTAAAAATAAACATGCCTGAAAAAGGAAGCTGAATTAGGACTTTCAATTAAATTGCAAAAATGTTCTTGTTTTGCACATTCACTGTGGATGACACTTAAAAGCATGGTGTTAGTAGCTCTTATTGACCTTTGTGTCAGCCACAGTGAACATGTTGAAGGTTTTAACGTAACAAAGTAGTTGTTGACATTGAGATATTAATGGATGACAGCAGAAAACAGCAATGAAATAATGTGAATTACTTAAACCAGGAATTAAACAAGTCTACATAGCTTTGAACACAGCCAAAAAATGGTTGGTTCAAATGGCTCTGAGCACTATGGGATTTTACTTCTGAGGTCATCAGTCCCCTAGAACTTAGAACTACGTAAACCTAACTAACCTAAGGACATCACACACATCCATGCCCAAGGCGGGATTCGAACCTGCGGCCGTAGTGGTCGCGCGGTTCCAGACTGTAGCGCCTAGAACCGCTCGGCCACCGCGGCCGGCGAACACAGTCATTTCACACTTCTTATTCACTGCATATTTGTGTGCTATAACTAATACAGCAACCTTTTATTTTCTCATCTTTGATCTGGAACATGTGTCACATCTTATTTGTTTTCCTAGAGCAACTCTAGGTTTACAAGATCCACATTTCAGAATTCTGGTAATTGCTAGTCCTACCTCATGCTAAAGTGTGGGTTGATAGCTGTCTCTTCAGATATGATCTCATCAACTGCCATTTCAGAAACTTGAAGCAAAAATGTGATTATTCAATTTTCTGTCAGTGATGAATATATCACTAATGTATAGGTATATTCATGATGGTATAGAACAGTGCAGGGCCATCTTCTGCTGGGTAGACTAAACTGTGCACTTCACATCCAGTGCATCAATTTCTTCATAGGTAGTATCATAGTACACTACTATCTCAGACTTGATTGTTGCGATGCTCAATGAAACAGCATTATGCCTTGAAGACACTAAACCAACAGCTTTCTTAAGTTTTTGAATGAAGGATATAAGAAGTAATATATCCAAAAACAATTAAGTTTTACATTTTGCTGTCAGGAACTCTTTTGGAATCTTTCCTTTTATTATTATTTTGTACATGTGTGGCCTTTTTGTTTCCTCTTCCCAGTTTGACGAGCACATCTGATTTGCTTAATGGGGATATTTATGGTTACAAAAAATAAATAAATAAATATGTGGCTACAATGCAACCTGCAAACCAAGATCATCCTCCAAAACTTTACGAGCCTAGGAAATAAGCACAATGATTTGGACATAGTAGCATGTTTTAATAAACCAGATGTTTCAGTTATTACTGAGCATTGGTATACCAAAAAAGAATCTTATTATGCACCCATTAACAAAGAAGTTCTGCTCATCTTTCAGTAGGGATATCAAACCTTATGGTAATGTTGCAAAAAGTGGCAATAATTGGTGCTCAAAGATGTAATTCCTACGTGTTGAAGGTGTTACTCAACTTTCTGCGATAAGCTGTAGATGGGAAAGGAAACATAATTTTAGATACAGACAAACCTCCATCTGAAATTACAAATTCGTTTTAGCTAATCTCTATCAGTTGCTTGTAGAGAGAGAGAGTAAATACTAAGGGAAAACGGCTGGTAATTATGCTGATAATTGTTCACAGTTTAATAAAACCTTATCTAACACAGATCAGTTTTCACTCACAAGGATGGCGAGTGGCACACACAGATCTAACATTACTGATAGGTAATACAGGGTACCCAGGACTTTGTACTGGGATACTTTCTTTTGTTGATTTGTGAAAATAACAAAATACTGCTCCTCAAATTCAAGGATAGTTCTGTATGCTGATGCTACACCCATTGCATGCAAGTGTAAAGATCGTGAGCAACTACAAAAACTATGAAACTGTATTAAAAATGAAATAACTCAGTATTTCTATGAAAGTCATCTCATTGTCAGCACAAGATAGCAGCAGTAACGGATTTTCACCCCACAATACAGATTTTTAAATTCAGTTGTGCACTGGAACTGATATTGTCACCAAAGAAAACTACTGCTTGGTTACAGTTAAACTTTCTATATTTAACATGTTATAACATGGAAATAAATGGTCCTTATTAGAGCCAACTTTAACTATCATATCTATAAATATTGAAGGCATATCATCAGCCAAAGAACATCTGTTATCCAACCTATGCCGTGACAAAAAATGCAACGTCCTGTGTATACAAGAGACGCATAGAGATGAGCGACAGAGACGACCAAAAATACCGGGCATGAAACTAGCTGCAGAAACACCGCACTCTCAGTATGGAAGTGCTATATTTGTAAGACCAGGGCTTCAGATAATCAGTGCTCACTGCACCGTAGAAAATAACATCGAAGTCATTTCAGTGGAGTTGAGTAACTGCGTGGCTACCTCTGTGTATAAGCCCCCTTTGGCTGCATTTTCCTTCACACCACCCAGGAACTTCCATAACAGCAAGACGTCTGTAGTAATCGGTGACTTTAACAGCCATAGTCATTTGTGGGGATACTCTGAAGATGACGAAAATGGGGAGGCAGTCCTCTCCTGGGCTGAATCCTGCCAGTTGTCTCTTATACATGACAGCAAGCTACCCCCCTTCCTTCAACAGTGGCAGGGGGCAACGTGGATTTAACCCTGACCTCCTCTTTGTGAGTGAAGACATCACACAGCTTTGCTCCAAATCAGTGTGCTCGCCCATACCAAAGACGCAACACAGGCCACTACTGTGTCAAGTTCTTCCAGCAATAAGGCCACAGGAGGTGAATTTCAAATGGAGATACAATTTCAAGAAAGCTGATTGGAAAAAATTTGCTAAGATGCTGGACAAGGAGATTAAGTCTGTGCGACCTATTCCTGAAGAGTATGACAGCTTTGTTCAAACTGTCAAACATTGCTCCCGGGCATCAATTCCAAGAGTGTAGGACAATGTATCTGCAGGGTGTGACACCTGAAACAGCAGCTCTGCTGTACGGATACTATCGACTATATGAAGAAAACCCTTATAGCGAGGAAACTTATCTGGCTGCGCAAAATACTTTCTCCTCAATCTCTGAGGCAAAGAGAGAACAGTGGATTAAACTGATGACAGAATGTGAGATGAGTAGAAGTAGTCAAAAGGCCTGGAGATTGTTACGACACCTTAACAATGATCCCTCCCAACCCAATACGCATACAAATGTGAAGGCAGACCAGATCGCATACCAGCTTTTGAAAAATGGTAAACCTGTCATACCAGTAAAATCGGGAAACGAACCCTGGAAAGGGAGCCCGAACAAGAGGGAAACACTCTGTCTCGACCATTCAGTTTGGATGAGCTGGACTCAGCTCTAAATAAATGCAAAGTCGGAAAAGCAGCAGGGGTAGATGACATAAGAAGTGAACAGATCAAGAACTTTGGTCCAGGCGCAAAGTGCTGGCTACTCAAGCTAATGAATAATTGTATCAAGAGCGGCAAGATACCAAAATCTTGGCGGAAAGCAAAAATTATAGTTATACATAAACCAGGGAAAGACCGGGATGACCCCAAAAGCTATAGGCCAATCTCCCTCCTATGCCACCTGTATAAGGTATTGGAAAAGTTGATCCTCCAAAGAATTACAGATATGATAGAACCATTACTGATCCCTCAACAGGCAGGATTCAGACAAGGGAAGAGCTGTACAGCACAGGTGTTGAATTTGACACAGCATATAGAGGACGGCTTCCAAAGGTGGCAGATAACAGGAGCGGTGTTTATAGATCTTCCAGCCACCTACGACACTATCGACCACAGACTCTTGTTGAAGCTATACAACCTCACCAAGGACTATAAACTAACCTGTCTAATTAGAAATCTTCTGCAGAACCGAAGATATTTTGTGGAATATCAAGGACAAAGAAGCAGATTGAGGCAGCAGAAAAATGGGTTGCCACAGGGCAGTGTACTGGCACCCACCCTCTTCAATATATACACTAATGACCAGCCGTTACCAGAAGGAACACAAAGCTTCATATATGCAGATGACCGAGCAATCACAGCACAAGATCACAGCTTTGAGAGGGTGGAGCGGAAGCTAACTGACGCTCTGAAAGAATTAACTGCCTATTACAGGGACAATCAATTGAAACCAAATCCTTCTAAGACCCAGACCTGAGCTTTCCACCTCCGAAACAGACAGGCTAGTAGAACCTTGCAGACAGATTGGGAAGGAACCTCTTTAGAACACTGCAAGACTCCAAAATACCTCGGAGTCACTCTGGACCGTGCTCTTACATATAAGGAACACTGCTTAAAAACAAAGCAAAAAGTGGCTGCCAGGAACAATGTGGTTAGGAAGCTGACTGGAACAACATAGGGAGCACAGCCAGACACAGTGCGCACATCCGCATTAGCCCTCTGCTACTCTGCAGCTGAGTACGCTTGCCCAGTATGGTGCAGATCTACACATACAAAGAAAGTTGATGTTGCTCTGAATGAGACATGTCGTATCACTACGGGTTGTCTAAGAGCCACACCTGTGGAAAAACTGTACTGCTTATCTGGCATAGCCCCCCTGGACATCTGAAGAGATACAGCAGCACGGAGTGAAATGAAGAAGGCATTAACATCTGAAGCCCACCCACTACATGACCACCAACTGGCACAGCAAAGACTTGTGTCTAGAAAGAGCTTCCTTCACGGTACAGAACCACTCGCTGACACTCCACATCAACACCGGGAGAAGAGATGGCAGGTCAGATGCCAGCATCTGGAAGTGTGGCTGATCCCGCAAGAAGTAGTTCCCCCAGGCCACACAGAGAAATGGTCAACTTGTAAATCACTCAACCGCCTGCGTTCTTCTGTCACAAGATCCAAGAGTAATCTGGAGGGGTGGGGCTTCCAGGTGGACTCTCTCCAGCGTGACTGCGGAGCTGCCGTGCAGACATCAACACATCTACTACAATGCACATTACCTCCAACTGTGTGCACCATGGAGGACCTCGTAAACGCCACACAAAGTGCACTGGACGTTGCAAATTTTTGGGCATCCACTGTATAGATTAAAATTACCTTATGTTTGACAACACAATCTGTGTCTAATCATTTATTTCATTCTTGACTAGTTTAATTTATAAACCATAATGTATGTATGTATGTAGTAATGTATCTAATAGTGTCTTTTTTTTTAGTTTGCTTCTGACACGATAAATAAATAAAATAACATGGAAACTAATTACCGTACAAGAACATAACTTGGTAGCATTAATGTCAAGGACATGGGGAAGAGAGATAATGCAGAATCAATTCAATTGAAACACTTTTAATGTGCTGCTACAGTACACCATACCATTACATACAAGTACCATTACTGGTGACGGTGATGGGGGCTGTTATGAAAAGCTTGCGATATTATTCAAATCTGATATGGCAAGTTAACAAAGCTTTTGATCCATGTGAGTAAAATTATTGTGTAAAATCGATAGTGCAGCTTCTTACAGAAGTCTCTTCAGGGCCTTCGGAGTCTTTCACTTACATGTCAACATATTTACTCCCTAATAGTATTTCTTGTCCATAATAGGGGTAATTTTACTCTGTTCAGTGAAATGAACTTGCAAAATACTGGAAGGAAATGGAATTTCACATTCTGATTGAAAGTCTTTAAGAGGTTGCTGCAAGACATCAGGCAGCAAACTGAAAATCTTAAGATATTAATAAAATAAAAAGTAAAAAAATTATTTTATTAGCCTCTCCTTCTATAATTATAATTAAACGTAATGTTCTCACTCAAGGATGCATATGATAGCTAACACTAAGGTTCAAATAACAGGGTTTTAATGTTACCATTATATGTAGGGCAGCCAGTACTCATTGTAAAATTCTGAAATGCTTTGTACAAAGTATGAGAGAAACAGCACTTGAATAAAAAAAACCATTTCTAGCTTTCAGGGTCATTACTTCCTTCCTCTGGGAAGATGAATATGTTTTGTGACTAGAAATGAGGGGAAGATCACTTAGACCACCCGTATCGAACACTTATGTGACACATTCATGAGTACTGCTCCAAAGTTTGAGATCCATGTCAGATTTAAGCAACACATTGAAGCAACTCAGAGGCTGGATGCTAGATAGGTTACCAGTAGTTTCAAACTATGTGCGAGTATTATTTTGTATAACACTATTGAGAACATTTAGAAGGCATGAGAAATCAGGGATCGGATGATAGACAGCCTTTCTTCCCTCTCTCTATTTGCGAGTGGAACGGTACCATTTGTTTGCTTGTGTAGTATGTATATACATAAAAATACGGAAGAAAATTGTGACTGCCTACTACATTAAGAAGTAATAGTTGAACTAACCTAAAGCTTCGTGATTTACTTCAAATGTTTTGTCCCACTGACACACTCTGACAATCAGTGACTTCCATCTATAGCAGTCTTACAATTTGGAGATGTCAGTATTACTTCGATCTATTAATATTCCCTCATTGAGCTCTTTTTATTTTAAGATCACATAAACTGGATTTTTGAGAAACTACATACAGGAAGATGTGATTGGCATATAGCTGTTTGTTTACAGAAAAACAACGAACATAATTTAAGCATATCGGTAACGCACACACGGCAAGAGCACATATCTGGGCAAGAGCACTATACTGGATTTCGCCCCCTTTTCCCTAGAAACCTTGACTAGAGTAATAACTTTATTTGTAGCATAGTCTGAGGTCTACATTGGGTTGAAAAGCGATAATTTCGTTGACAGTTGTGGAACACAGCGAATGAGAAATAAAGGTTGTGGTAACAGACAGACGTGTGTCTTTGCCTAATATTTGTTTGTGGCATATTTAAATGCACTTTCCCACATTTAACGCATTTCTCATAATAAAAAAATAAAACTACTAGGTCATCCCCAAAAAACATATATTAGAAAATGAACAAGCATCTGACGTGTTTTGATGCATATTACGTACAGATATCGTACATAAACTGGAAAAATGCAATGGGTGTTCCACTACGCATCCTTTACCATATTTGATTCGTTTTTCCGCATTTGCTACTGCTGGTATGGGTTCACAGACAAATTCGTGCTGCAAACGTCTCAGTGGTAGTTAGCCTACATTAGTAAGCAGCAGTTAATGCGTTAAAAACATTTAGACACATTGTCCGCAAAGCGTAATATGTGTTATGCTATAAATCACTCTGCCTTTCGACCAATAATTTGTAATGAGTTTGTTTCAATCAATCACGTACGGCTCTAATATGTAACCTTGACTACGCTGCGGATTTATCATGTCACCATAATACAGATTATTCGCATTTAAACCTTCTTTCTACATTTTATTCTGTTAACGGAAGCTTCATTCAAACAATCTGGATTGATTTGACATTCCAAAACAACAGCTGTAGGCAAGTCTGTATAAACACTGTAGCGAACGTGTGACGTCACTTACGTCAACAGAGTTGTTTACAGGTCTAGTCACCAGGTAGCGCTGTCACGCTTTCAGCCTTGTTGATGACGTCATGAAGCGATTCCTCGGGGCCCCCGAGACGCACTTTATCTGTTACTGAACTGAATAGTCAATACCTGTGGTTTGTTTACAAATGGCTGTTGATGAATTAGTTTTTGGCGGAATTGGATGGTGTTCGTAAAAGTCGACATGGAAGAGGACGAAGTGCCTCTTGCATGTGCCAACAGAAACTTGAGAGACAAAACACGAAAACAGTCCGAATCACTGTTAAGATCTGCCGTGAAGCGTTCGCAGAGATCTAAGGAGACACCTCATAGACATGTAAATACGTGATGTTGCAGTAACGTTTGTTTGTTTTTTGAGCACACACAAAATGTGTATTCGTTCATCATAGCAAAACACTGAGACATGCACGGCACTATTTTGCTGAGAAAATTAGTATCACATGTATAAGCACTCGTATTTTTCGTAATTTTTTGTACATTTTGATAATATTTATTGATTGTTATTCAGAAATCCATGTAATTAGTGATTATACAGTGGATGAATGTAGTGTACGATCTGTATTGGCAGCCAATTGACTGAATTACTTGTTTATTGCACATGTAAAGCCTCGAAATTCAAAGAAAATGCAATGTAGATGAAAGGTTTTCGTTTTGCACAATAGTATGAAAAAGAGAAGAGCTCAGTAAATTTCAATGAATTTTTTTTCTCTTACTTACAGTTGGATTTGAGGTAATTTCCACAAAACGGTGCACATCGAAGTCCGATATGCACCATTCCTTGGAAATTGCCCGATTTACTAGTTTGAGTAAATAAAATAACATGTTAAAATAAATGCACATCTGCAACAGTTGTGACAGGGCGCAGAATTTGTGTTTTAATTGGCTTTGTTCATCACTCTGTTTCAAACTGCGCATATTTGAACCATCAATACCTATACTCTGCAAATAAGTTTGTAGGCCCTAGTGCATGGCACAGGGTACGTCCCATTGTGTCGATTATTGTGTCTTCTCCCATTCTATTCACATACGGATTCTGGGAAGAATGATTGCTTGCATGCCTTAGTGCGTATTGTAATTAATCCAATTTTGTCTTTGCGATCTGTATGAGATTGATACGTATCGGGTTGTTTTGTATTCCTGGAGTAAACACTTGAAGTTTGCTCTAGTACATTTTCACTTGATACTCTACATCTATTTTCAGACATCTGCACTTCGCTTCTTTCAGCTTCCTCATGACTCTTTCCTATTGGTTGAACAGATGTGACCATTTGTGTTCCCCTTCTTTGTACCCCATTCAGTATTACCTGTTAGTCCTATTTGATGTGGGTCCCACACACTTAAGCAGTATTCTACACTGAGTCACACAAGTTTTTTTGTATGCAGTCTGCTTTGATAACTGATTGCATTTCCTTAGTATTCTAGCAATGAACCACATTCTGCTACCTGATTTACCTAGAAATGAGACTGTGTGTTTGTTGCATTTCATATCCCAACAAATTGTATCCTGGTTATTAGTTATCTGCTGCATACATCTAACCTTCAGCTGTCTCCTGTAGCATCACACTTAAAGATCTATCCTCTTCTTGCCTGAACTGTTAACCACCCATGTTACCCCTCTGTGCAAGGCTATACTCCAGAAAACAATTTGTCTTTTTCAGAAATACTTTTGTTTTTGTTGCCTATCTGCATTATAGATAATCTCTACTTCAGACAACATCAGTTATTTTATTGCCAAAATAACAAAACTTGTCTACTACTTTTAATGCGTCATTCCCAAATCTAATTCTTCAAGGCTATCCTGGTGTAATTTAACTATGTTTCATTATTTTTCTTTTACTTTTTTATATTCATTTTACAACCTCTTTTCACGATACACCCCATTCCATACAGCTGCCCTTCCAAGTCGTTTGCTGTCTCTGATGGAATTACAGTCTCGTTGGCAGACTGCAAAGTTTTTATTTCTTCTCATTGAACTTTAAATCACTTTCCAAATTTCTCAATGGTTTTCTTTACGTCTCGTTCAATGTTCAAATTAAATAACATTTGTAAGAGGCCACAACCCTGTCTCACTCCCTTTTCAATTACTGCTTCCCTTTTATACCCTTTAAACCTTATAACTGCGATATGGTTTCTGTATATGTTGGCATAATCTGTATCTGACCCTTCATAGTCTCGGATGTTGTTGAATTTAACATATGTTAAAATTCAGGAGTAAGTAAGTAAGAAACACATATTTAGTTGGTTTCTCCAAAAAAAATTCCTGTCTCCAGATACAAGCCTCCAAAGATGATGCTGCAAACACCATTTTGAAGATGCAAATTTCGGAAAAAATTTTAAAATGCTGTATCTCTGTAACAGTTCTAGGTATTTTGTTAGAGCTTTTTCATTTGAAAGATAATTGCTTTATGAGTACAATGGTATCCTCAGTTTGGACATATCTGTCAAAGTTCTTTTTCTTTCGCCTTTTGAATTTTTTTTATAATTTGCAGATTTTTTTTTCTTTCAAAAATGCCAATCCAGAAAAGTTAGATTTTGTTTCTGTTGATTAGTACCATGTAATACTACATTCTCTGTAAAGGAGAGCTTCCACTTTTAAGTTGGGCAGGTTTTATTAAAAAAAAAAAAAATCACTTTTTTTAACTTTCAAGGGTAATACATGTCTTCGCTGAAGCTGTTTCTTACTAATTTCTTTGTTACATTGTTTATTTCTGTTGCCTTTGTTGCAGTTATTTCTTATAACTTTTTTGGTTGCAGTTAATTCTTATACCTTTTTTTGTTGTAGTTATTTCTTTTCACTTTCGTTGTTGCAGATATTTTAGTTTCTTTGTCTTGGTTATTCATTGCAGGTTTCTGTATTGTAGTTGTTAAGTGCTAATATATATACAGGGTGTTACAAAAAGGTACGACCAAACTTTCAGGAAACATTCCTCGCACACAAATAAAGAAAAGATGTTATGTGGACATGTGTCCGGAAACGCTTAATTTCCATGTTAGAGCTCATTTAAGTTTCGTCAGTATGTTCTTCCACCTACGATCAATGGAGCACGTTATCATGATTTCATACGGGATACTCTACCTTTCCTGCTAGAACAAATGCCTTTACAAGTACGACACAGCATGTGGTTCATGCACGATGGAGCTCCTGCGCATTTCAGTCGAAGTGTTCGCACGCTTCTCAACAACAGATTCGGTGAGCGATGGATTGGTAGAGGCGGACCAATTCCATGGCCTCCACGCTCTCCTGACCTCAACCCTCTTGACTTTCATTTATGGGGGCATTTGAAAGCTCTTGTCTACGCAACCCCGGTACCAAATGTAGAGACTCTTCGTGCTCGTATTGTGGACGGCTGTGATACAATACGCCATTCTCCAGGGCTGCATCAGCGCATCAGGGATTCCATGCGATGGAGGGTGGATGCATGTATCCTCGCTAATGGAGGACATTTTGAACATTTCCTGTAACAAAGTGTTTGAAGTCACGCTGGTACGTTCTGTTGCTGTGTGTTTCCATTCCATGATTAATGTGATTTGAAGAGAAGTAATAAAATGAGCTCTAACATGGAAAGTAAGCGTTTCCGGACACATGTCCACATAACATATTTTCTTTCTTTGTGTTTGAGGAATGTTTCCTGAAAGTTTGGCCGTACCTTTTTGTAACAGCCTGTATACTGAAGAGGCGTCTAAGAAATCTGAGACCATCCAGTGAGCTCTGTGTTTTCATAAGGAATTTGCCAGTTGACACAGTTGCAGTGTTTTTTTGGGAAAGCACTGTTTGAAATGTCTTCTGACTGGGGCCACAGAAGAGTGAAGTGTGCTGACTATTTGCATATCCATAAAAGAGTGCTATATAAGACAGACAAAAAACAGACTTTTTGCAGTTTGGGAATAGGTGTTCTCATTTGAAGACTCTGTTTCAAAGTGAAGATGTTTCCAGTGATTACTTTTTGTGTTCTAAATATTTTGACAGAATAACAACAATGTTAGTATCTGAACAAGGTGCAGCCTCCCATGGTGCAGATTTTGCATCAATAAAGGATTAAATACCCTGAATCAATCGTCTAGCTACAGAGGTAGGTGTTGGTCCTGTTAAGAAATTGTGGCCAGTGAAGCCCAGTCATAAGCTCTATGCATCAAGAAAGGGCAGAGAAATTTCTAAAGCTATGGATCAATACACTACAGCAAAACTGATTACACCATTCAAAGTAGAAATTACACGTTCAGAAAAAAATGAACCAAAGCACTCTTGCAGCTCTTTCCAGGAATTTTTCACAAATATCAATTCAGCTGTAGAATATTGTGCATCCTACAATGAAAAGGTGCAAGTTTTAACTATTATTCCAGAGAAATTTTCAAAGAAAACAATTTTGAACAATGTTCCATCAGTTCAAAGTACATGGTAGCCAAATCAAGAAATGTGAGGTCTGTAAGAGGAGTCTTTGGAAGACCAGATTCCTATTATGGTCATTTTGTAGAAGCTCCTTGAGTTCAAATAGTGCAGTCATTTTATCTGGAAGGTAAATGGGACTGTTCTCACCAGAGTGCCAACAAAAAAAGACACTATAACTGTAACAGTTGAAAGTCAAAAAGTTGTGAAAGTGAAGACATACATGACTTGCACGAGACGTAAAGCAAGAGACTTTTTTGTTTCAAGAATATGGTGACTCCCCTGGAAAGGGAGGACTGTCTTCACAGACACTTGGCCTGGAAGATGTAGCAGATAACTCTGCAGAAATTACATTTGCGATATGGGGGGAAAATAAATTAATTAAGAAAACTGTTGCCTGTGACAGTTTCATTGATGAACTTGGTAAATGGTCAGTGAAAGCAGTAACATACTAGCATCTGAAGAAATTGCAACAACAACACATTGCAAAAGTGAAGGGTGCGTACAGGCTGAAGAATTATGTTTTAGTGCTTCACTGTGATTTTGCTGAGAACTGGTCTGTAATTCTCCCACAAGAAGCACCCTGTATCATTGGAGTAATGATCAGGTTTCAGTTTTTACAGAAGTGACATATTTTCAAAACAAGACTACAGATGTTGGAGTTATATACTGTATAAGTGATGCCACAGGCCATGACTCATCATTTGCTTTGGTAGCAATGCGCAAAATTCTTCAACAACAAACGGGGGCAGAGAAGATCATCGTTATTTATGATGGTGCTCGTAGTCATTTTAAAATTCATTACCAGCTGTTTGAATTGAGTAAGTCATTTTTGCCAACTGACTGGGTATACAGTGCTACGGGAAGGGGCCTTGTGATGGTGTAGGTGGCCTGCTGAAGCACCATGCTACAAAACATAATCTTTCCAGACCAAATACAGCAGTGATTCAGAATTCTGAGGATTTTACGAGAGTTGTGAAATCTTACACACCACAGCCCTCATTCTTTTATACAAAGAGGAAATGGAAGAAATACATGAGCAGAAAAAAGAAGAATGGTCTAAACGTACTACTCCTATGAAAGGAATTCAGAAGACACATTTTTGGACTCAAAGTGATGGGCAAACTCATATTGCACTCACTTTAAAGAAGAAGAAAGAAGAAATTTCTTTCATTCGGCCAACATCTCATAAACAGCAGGGTAATATTAAGATTCACAATCTGAGAAGGGGGATGTTTGTGGTGTGTGTGTATGACTGTGGCTGGTGGATTACAGAGATTATAGACACCAGTTATGAGTTAGACGAAACTGTAGTGAACTTTATGCTACCACATGGACCAGATGTTGGCTGTAGGTTTCCAGCTGAAGGACATCAACACCACCATCAGTGCTCATTTCCTGTTCATAATGTTTTGAAAATTGTAAGTGCTCCATTTTTTATTGGTTCAACAGGAAGGCATCACTCTATATCAAAGGAAGATACTGAAGCAGTGGAACACATTTTTAGTTCATTGACTGGCTAATTTCATTACAGAAAAGAGTGCAAAGAAGTTGTATAAATTGAAACCTTTAAGTCTTTGGACCCTTTACATACATTTTTGAACCATTTAAAATGCTTGAAAAATGAATCTCTTGCTCATCTTTCAAAACTAAAATTGTGTTAAATAAGGCTTGGTTTTGATTTTTATGAGCCTGTTATGTGGTAATGTGGTAATAAAACATATTTTATGTATTGCAAAAATTTCAGTTGTTTATAAAACCTGTACAACCTAAAAGTGGAAGCTCTCCTTTTCAGGGAATGTCAAACTATATGGTGTATTGTGTATTGAACTGGAAACCTAGAAACGACAGAGAGGCTTTGTCCTGCTGTAGCCCTCAGTGGTTCACAACCTCACAACGGGCCACAGCAGTCCGCACCCCTCACCTCTGCCCCACACCGAACCTAGGGTTATTGTGCGGTTCGACCCCCACTGGACCCATCCTCCCCCTCTCCCCACCCCCACCCCTCCTCCACCCCCCAGGAACGTCTCATACCAGATGAGTGTACCCCAAATGTTTTCGTGGTAGAGTAATTACGGTGTACGCGTACATGGAGGCAGTGTTTGCACAGCAATCGATGACATAGTGTAACTAAGGCTGAATAAGGGGAACCAACACGCATTCACCGAGGCAGATGGGAAACCGCCTAAAAACCATCTGGGATTACAGAGGCATCTGATTCCACCTGTCTACTTTGACACATGACGTCACCAATATGGCGGAAATGACCATTCTCAACATCTCCAATATGGCACCTATGACGTCATTACATAAACACGACAACAAACACAGAAATACATACAAACCAACAAATACATTTCCCTCCAAAAATGTCATCAGACTATTGTGACCAGCACAGGAAATTGGGGGTTTTTGGGTGGGGAAAAACTAAATATAAACACATACAGACACACACCACAATCCCAAACCACACAGAACGATGAGATAAAAACACCACGAAATTCCCAAATTCCGCTACACTTGCAATAATGACAGGAATCGGTCACTTCTCTTCACCTGCGTAGCTCAACCACATTTGTCGAAACCACAAAATAAAAAACAAATACTCAGAAAATTATTATCACACCACAACTATCGATACCTCAAAACCAACACCTGAGAAACAAAAATTGGAATCGGACGCTTTTGTTGACCTACATAGGTCAACAGCAACTCACGATACCAAAACACACATAGCTATGACGACACATTGGAATCAAACACTTCCCTTGACCTATATTCCTTCGTTGCAATTTTGCACTTCCTATCAATCTCAGCATTAAGATGCCTGTATTTTCTTTTGTATGTTTTATTTTCTGCATTTTTGTGTTACTTCAGTATTTCATCTTTCAATGTTACCCAATCCTCTTCTGTTCATTCATTTCACCTATTTCAGTCAATCATCGCTTAATGCTCCCTTTGAAATCTCAACAACCCCTGGTTCTTTTGACTTAGTCTCTTTAATTTCGTGTCTTTTTGCAGTTTACTCAGTTTTAGTCTGTAGTTTGTAATCAGTGAACTGTAGCCATATCCCCCATCTCCAACTAGAAATTTTTTGCCGTTTAAAATCTGTCTTATGGTGTAATATATCTGAAGCATTCTGGTGTCTCTAGGTCGTGTCCATACACCTTTCACAAACTACTTTCGTGATTCCCAAACGAAGTGTTAGCAATGACTGACTGATTGTGATCTGTGCTAAATTCTATCAAGCTGTCCCGCTTTCTTTTCATTTCCCCAGTCCATATTGTCTTCAAAACATTTTTGGAAGATGACGATCAACAGTCGTCAAGTAACGTATAAAATGTATGTTTGACAATGAGCTGTTTTTATTTCAGTCGTGGACTATCTTCTCGGATAAGGGTTAAAATGTTTCAAGCCACCACATTACATTTGTCATTACTTAAATAATATGCAGGGCTTGTCATAAATATCATTATACAACACAGGACTTTTAGAAGCAAATATACTAAGTGTATACAGAGCATGTCATATCAGTATGTTTGCTCCTAAAAGTGTGCACAGATCACTTAGTATGTTTGCTTCTAAAAGTCCTGTGTCGTATATTGATATTCATGACATGCTCTATGCATTATTTAATTAATGACAAATGTATCATGGTGGCTTAAACCATTTTAACCCTTATCCCCGAAGATGGTCCATGACTGAAACTGGTTGTATTTGGGTTTAAAATAAAAGCAACTGATGGTCAAACATGCATTATCTTCCTTGCCCTATTATCAAATTCCAATTCCTCATTACAATTAAATTTTCATCTTATCTTACTACCTTAATAATGTTGCTCCAGGAGATGTAACTGTAAAATGCTTGTGTTTAACTATCTTAATAATTTTTTTCTCTCATTATACACATTTTTCTCAATTTCATCATCATCTGCTGAGATAGTAAGCATATAAAGTTGCACTACTGTGGTGGATGTTGGGGTTATATCTGTATCAGCTACAGTAATGTGTTCACTATCCTGTTGATAGTAGCTTACCTGCATTCATATTTTATTATTCTTTAGTAGACCTACTCCCCCTGTTCTTTCTACCACCTCACTTCACTAACTTCCGCTATATCTAACTTCAACCTATACATCTATGTCTTTAAAATATTAACCACTCCAATTAATTTTTTTGAGACTCTTTTATTAAGCTACCTAAATGAAGCAGGTTGTGAAACATGTGCAAAGTGGTCACTGGTGGAATATAGTTGTACTCCAACATTTTGAACACTTAAGATAACTAGAAAATTTCCAAATCAGTGAAGACATATTCATATACCTGCACACAGAATGAGCGAATGTTTTACCATTTTGCACTGAATGTGCACTAGATTCTTGGTACTAAAAGAGAAAGAAAGTAAAGCAGTTTCGGAGTTTGCTAGTCATGCAGAAAAAAGGCTTGTTGCCAATTAGTTTGATTTTTCTAATGCTTCAAAAATATCATTGTTTAGATAACTCTTTCCAACTAATAAAGATAATGTGTTTGTTTTCTGTTTTATATAGGGAATGAATGGCTTCACATAATAGGTTAAACTAATAAGTATTCAAGAAACTAATTTTTATCTTGTTTAATTTGCTTTCTAATAATACATCATCAGTACATGAATGACGTATTCGCAATGCACACCATTTCATCTATAGGTACACTAGTACATGTTGTTATAGAAGCAGCCAAATTCTGCTTTGTGCTCATATGAAGACAGACCAGAAGAGGAAATGACTACACAAAACTGAGAGAATCTTGTATCATAAAACAAGCAATTTAATGTCAACTTTACGGTGGTAACTTATGTGTTATCAATTAATTGATTGAGTAGATGCTCACATAAAATTATATTTGAAGGAGCGATGGATACTACACTGCCTCTAATGATGAGTTAAATCATATGTAATATTATTAAAGGAGTTCTTACATAGTTCTTCGTTGTTTGCATCACAAAACAAGTTGTCAGTTCCAAATGCTTAGCCATGTTGGAATGAATTACCTACAAATGTTTACGAGAGTATTACAGTCTTGCAGTTATTGAAGTACTCAAGAAAAATAGAAAAAAAAATAAAGTAAAGTTAATCTCATTCACAATTAAGAATTGTTTTCGTGTTTACACTATTTGTCCTAGAGGTAAATCTATGACTTTACACAATAAATAAACAATGGTGTTGCAAGGGTTTGTGGTTACAGTGTACATAGCTAAATAACCGATGGGAAAAATAATCATTTACATTCATATAGCCACTGTATTTTTGTAGCATGCTCCTACATACAACAACAACAACAATAATAATAATAATAATAATAATAATATTTGATCAACATAGTTATTTGGTGAAATAATCTTTACCAATTTTGCAGTAACATTTACATGTGTGTGTCGAATCACCATGCTGCACATGGCTTCAGTACGTGAAAGAGAGTGCAAATGCACTTCGCATATTTTGGTGAAATTTGCCGAGGATGACTGATGCTACCACACTGAACAACAGAACCTACCAAGCATGACACAGCTGAGTGAGCACTTGCCCTCAGCCTTTGCAGATGTCACACATTTATACTCACCTGCACACAGGCTGTACATTTGCAGTGCCATGTTCCATGAAGTTCCCTTATCACCCGAGTTGGGCAAAACTTTTTCAATTGATGGATAACAAATATACGTAAAAATTTTTATTGGTCATTTGTGAATAACAAATAAAAATATGTATTCAAAACATTATTATTTTACATGAGTAAAAACATTTGTTCGTGGTCTGTGAATAAAAAGTGTTCTGAATAATAGATAAATTTGAAATCTGATGAGACTTATTGCTCCAATTCTTTATTATTTATTCAACAGATGTGCTATTTGTAGCCTTGAAATTAGTTTTCAGAACACTCTTTTTTTAAACATCTCATCAGCAAATTTATTTGCTTTTTGAAGATTTTCTGTTGCAACACAATACGGAAAATACATTCTACATATACAAAGAGTATATTGGTATGTTATATCTCTTGAAATTGTCTTTATTTCAGGATAATGATGTAAGACCTGCAAATATTGAAAAATCATCAACTTTCCTATAGTTTTTGGCAAATATATTCATTGTGATTCTACATTATACATTATACCAATTATACTGTCAACTACAGGAGTCATACCACACAATATCCACCAGTACATCAACGCAATACAGCTACATCCAAACGTATATATACAACTACAGAAATCTGTAATTATTGATACATGTTCAATTACCCGAAAGTTCCTAAATGCAATGTAACATATATTGTACAGTTAAAAGGAAGTCACGCTTGATCGAGGTCCGTGTCACTTTCCATTTTTAACCAGACATAACGTCTGAGATGGGAAAGAGAAATAATAATAATAATAAAACTTGTACTCGATAAGGAAATCACTAGACAAGTAGCACCAACAGTGCACCACTGTAGCTGCTCTCACCACCAGCTACTAATTACTCTCTTCTACCAGACTAATATCCAACAACATTCCTCCTAGGTCATTTGCCTTAATAATATTCACTCAAATAATCTTTTAGTTCAATTTATTCTGTACTGTCCCTCAGCTAGTGCAGCTGGGCCCTTAGACCCAAAAAACATAATATACCAGTCACTTAGCTTCTACCACCTAGTATGAATAGTTATAAAACAGCATTTCCTTCATACAGTTCTCCTGAGGTTATGTATAAATATACTTTTATTACATTTAAATTAAACAGAGTATTTACCCATATCCCTTTGTTCCTCAAATTAGTGTGGAGGTTCTTTGAACATCCTTTACTTTAAATGTTGAGATGAGTAATATTTATTCGCTGGTGGTTTGCTACAAAAGATTGCAACTCCTGTGTACTATACATGCCGTTCAATTTTCATGCTACCAGGCTGGCTAAGATTGTTGTTTTAGGGTGTGGCAGTTTTGTAACCTTGAAGCGTTATTCATACAGGTGGTACAGTTTACCTGTTAACTTTTATTCTCTGAACTCCATTTATAGTTTTTAAATAGAACCTGTTCCTCTACTTTACATGGCACTGAGATAACCTTTTCGTCATATCTTTTTTCATTTTTCTCTTTCTTTGATTAAAGATACTGTAATACTAGCTCCTGAGGAATGGTCATTTTCCATGGACCTTTGAATACATTTTAATATTAGTTCTCCTTCTGTTTGTCTTCCTAGTATCTCTACTGGAGAAACTTGACTGACAGAGTGGGCTAATTTATTACGTTTTCAAAGGTACCTCAATACACTAGGTCTATGCATCCAGAATGCTTGTTCATGCAATGTGTCTAGCACAGCTTACCTTATTCATTTATGATCTGGCTGCTGGGTTAGCTTGTGAGTGGTATGTGGAGATTAAGATGTGATTGACTTTTCCCAAGCTAGAAACACTGTGAACTGTTTAGCAGTAAATTGGGTTCTCTTATCGGATAGTAGGTTCTTAAGTTTTTATGTATATCTGAAGTAACTGACCATCACTCTAAATATTACACTGTTGATTGTAGCTCTTTGTAAAGAATATAATTTGATTAATTTTGACTAGGACCCTGAAATAATGACGATGTACACCATACCGCCCTCCCCTATGGGCAGTGGTTTGTAGAAGTTCTAAGCCACTAAATCCCTCAATGCTTATCGTATTATTGGGTACAGCATGATGTACCTCTTCAGAGTTTGTAATTTAACCTTTTAGCATGTTTCACAGGATCTCAATATTCTCCTAAACCTGTTGGAACATATTTTTAAAATAATAATTTTTCCTGGCATGCATTAAGCATTTCTTGGATCCAAAATAAGGGTACCCTACGTTCAAGTACCATATTAATAAATTAATACTGCTTAGAGGAATGCATAATAACTATTAGTTCACTCTGTTTTTGTTTTTTTATGAACTAAGGTCTTTTACGGATCTTCTAGTGGATTTTCCCCTGGATTCTGCTCTAAGTATGTATACATGTGCATTTAACATTTCATCCTAGCATTGCACAGTATTTCAATTATAACAAAGTAATGTAATGTCCTTTTCATATTTATTTACTTTTATGAAATATGCTGCGAAACTGCCTCTATCCCTCACATCTTTATTTGATATTACGCCTGTTGGCTACTTAAATAATGCATCTGGTACTATGTTTTCACTTCTTTCACACATACTGCACAGAAAATTTACACACCTGTAAAAACAGGGGCCACAATGTTAGTCTACTATGCAAAAGTCTACTTTTTAATAGAAAGGTTAACATGCTATGGTCATTGTGTGTTATTGTTTCATGTCCAGCTAATATTTAAATTTCGAAATGACCATACAGTGACTTGTGTTTCCTTTTTGGTAATTCCATAATTCCATTTGTGGTGTGTTAGCATTTGGCTTGCAAATGCTGTTGAGTAATGTTCTGTTGTGTGGCATGTTCATCTCTCCTGATATAAATGAGATCCAAGACTATATTCTGAGGCATCTGTCACGAAATGGAAAGGTTTGTCAAAGTTTGGGTGAACAAATAATGGTACTGATGCTAAACTGTCTGTAATTCTATTGAATTCTACACTGAAATCTTGCACCTATTGCCAAAGTATGTTGTGTCTGAGTAGGGCTATCATGTGTGGTGCATTTAATACAGCATTTGGTATAAAGTCCCTATAAAATCCTACCATTCTGAAATATGATTTGAGTTGCTTCTTCTTTGATGGTGCAATACACCAAGTTATTGCATCCAATCTATGTGGATCTTGAAACTTCCTGGCAGGTTAAAACTGTGTGCTGGACCGAGACTCGAACTCGGGACCTTTGCCTTTCGCGAGCAAGTGCTCTACCAACTGAGCTACCCAAGCACGACTCATGCCCCGTCCTCACAGCTTTACTTCCGCCAGTACCTCGTCTCCTACCTTCCAAACTTTACAGAAGCTCTTCTGCGAAGTTTGGAAGGTAGGAGACGAGGTACTGGCGGAAGTATGTTGTGTCTGAGTAGGGCTATCATGTGTGGTGCATTTAATACAGCATTTGGTATAAAGTCCCTATAAAATCCTACCATTCTGAAATATGATTTGAGTTGCTTCTTCTTTGATGGTGCAATACACCAAGTTATTGCATCCAATCTATGTGGATCTTGAAACTTCCTGGCAGGTTAAAACTGTGTGCTGGACCGAGACTCGAACTCGGGACCTTTGCCTTTCGCGAGCAAGTGCTCTACCAACTGAGCTACCCAAGCACGACTCATGCCCCGTCCTCACAGCTTTACTTCCGCCAGTACCTCGTCTCCTACCTTCCAAACTTTACAGAAGCTCTTCTGCGAAGTTTGGAAGGTAGGAGACGAGGTACTGGCGGAAGTAAAGCTGTGAGGACGGGGCGTGAGTCGTGCTTGGGTAGCTCAGTTGGTAGAGCACTTGCCCACGAAAGGCAAAGGTCCTGAGTTAGAGTCTTGGTCCGGCACACAGTTTTAATCTGCCAGGAAGTTTCATATCAGCGCACACTCCGCTGTAGAGTGAAAATTTCATTCTAGAAACATCCCCCAGGCTGTGGCTAAGCCATGTCTCCGCAATATCCTTTCTTTCAGGAGTGCTAGTTCTGCAGGTTCGCAGAAGAGCTTCTGTAAAGTTAGGAAGGTAGGAGACGAGGTACTGGCGGAAGTAAAGCTGTGAGGATGGGGCGTGAGTCGTGCTTGGGTAGCTCAGTTGGTAGAGCACTTGCCCGCGAAAGGCAAAGGTCCCGAGTTCGAGTCTCGGTCTGGCACACAGTTTTAATCTGCCAGGAAGTTTCATATCAGCGCACACTCTGCTGTAGAGTGAAAATTTCATTCTATGTGGATCTTGTTTTAATCTTTCAGTATTCACTATATGGCCTAAAAATTTGACACCACTTCTACCATGGAAAACTGCGACAACACGGAAAACTGTGACAGCAAAAACACGCCGAATCTATATAGTGACAAGCACATGAGCAGAAACTTCTGCAATAAACATGAAGACAAACTCAAAGTGAAAATATTCTCTGACAGCCATGGATGTGAAATTGCAAAAATACTACGTTACAGTCATTGTATACAAGCAACTAGTATTGTCAAACCAGATGCACCCATTTAGGAACTCGTTAGAAACATAGAAACTGAAAATGATCATCATATTGTTGTCATAGCTGGAGCCAATAATGTCTATAAAAACAATCTCCACAGTGCAACACGAAACCTTAAGGCAATACTAAATTCAACAGAAGAGAAATCAGTTTTTGTAATCGGAATTCCACATAGGCATGACCTTTTGGAATGGTCATGTGTGAACATGGAAATTCTAAAAGCAAACAGGCAGTCCTCAGAGATTTACAGGGCCTACCAAAATGCATATTTTGTAAGTCTGGACTGCTTGCAAAGAGATTGTTACACGAGACATGGCACGCACCTTAATAACGAAGGCAAGAAGGTTCTGTGGCAAAACATCAGCATGATACTGAAAGCATCTGACAACCAAGAAGTAATTGCTGCTCTTCCAGTTCCTTCCTTGACCCAAGCAGAGCCTGAACAAATGGTTACTTCTAAAGCAGCAGTGGAGGTGAAAGCAGCAATTGTACCTACACACATAACAAATGCTGCAGTAGCAGTACCTACCACACTTCATCTACAGGATTGAACAGCAGCAGAAGATGAAGCTTTTATGGCTGCCCGGGCGTGGCAAGCATAATTTGGATATGGAGTAGGACGTGACCAGGTTGTGACTAAAATCTGGTGGCAGGAAAACGATTAGTGCCTAATAAGCGCCAACTAGTATAAAACAGTTACTTAGCTTTATTGACAGCGAAGAGTGTACCATAGATACAGTTCCAAGTAGTGTCCAAAGAGTATTCCTGATTCGTGGCCTAAGTCGTTATACAATACTGAATCACACAGCGAACTAGCTAACCAAACAACGAACGACGGCACTGACGACTGCAACGAGCTGTCTGCCAGACCCCCTGACTCGGGGCCAGCGCTCCTGTTATATCGTGTAGCCAGAGGGTGCTGTAGGCCTCAACTCAGCAATGGCGAGGTGTCTTTGGTCGGCGGCAACGCCACGCGCCGGTGGCGGTCGCGACGGGAAACTGTGGCAAGCGATGCGACGGCGGGGCGTGCGTGCTATTCGGTTGGGTCCGCGGATACAACAGAAGCAACATCCATATCTCCACAGTCACGAGTTGCCACAACAGTGCCTACAGCAGCAGCAGCAGCAGGAGCAGTACCTACCACAGTTCATCAGCAAGACTCAACAGCAGCAGCAGGAGAAGCAACAACCACATCTTCACAGTCACCAGACGCCACAACAGCGCCTCCACACACCATAACAGCAGTTCCATCAATTCCTGTAATAGCAGCCTCACCTACAATATCATCACAAGGAGGGAAGAGTAGGCATACAACAGTTGATGTGCTACCACTCCAAGTGAACAATTTTTTAGTAAAAAGGCAACAGGAGGCAGAAATCCAAAAGATAAGCCTTGTAAAAAGGTTTGAAAACGATTCACCATAGTGTAAGCAATAAGAGTAGAGATCTTAAAATATGTTACCTTAACATTCAAGGACTGAAAGATAAAGAACTTATCATAAATGATTTTGGTCTTGATAACCAGTTTGATGTTTTGTGCCTGAGTGAACACTGGGGTAATGAGAATGAACTTGCAGTTACCAAATTTGACAACTTTAGTATAGTAAATAGCTACTGTAGGAAAGAGCACATTAGAGGTGGTGTGGCAATTTATAGCAACCAGTCACTCAATTGCACAATAACCAAACTTGACTTAAATTCCTTGTGTGATAAACAGCACTTTGAAGTTATGGGTATAATCATTAATAGTCATAAGCTAATAGTAGTATCCATGTACACATCACTAAAGGGAAGCAATAACATATTTTTAGTAAAAAATGAACATGTTACTATGATATTGCAATAGGAGGTGATTTGAATGCTGATTTTGTTGTTACTAAATGTAAGGGTAGTGTCGCAGAACTGGAAAACTTACTAAGACAATACAGTTTACATCATGTCAGTAACAGACCCACAAGAAACAAAGCATGTTTATATAACATCTTTGTATACTTCAAGACCACTGAAAACACATGCAAAGTTGTAGTGTTCCCATTCTCAGACCATGACTCTGTATCTCTAAATTATACAAGTAAAATTCCCCTCAATAGGAGCAATACAAACAGACCTGTCCCAACAATTGTGATTACCAGACCCGTAACTGAGGATAAAATTAAAACATTTTGTAATTCCCTTGCTGACAGAGACTTGTTTGGCCATTTTAGTGTCGATGGACATTACACATCAGGTAATGACCTGCCAGCCAAAATAATATTTGATAGATTTTTTAATGCATTCTTGACACTATTTAACTATAGTATTCCCATAAAGAAAAAATAACGGACAGCAGCCACAAATCAAGATCTCAAAACAGACAAAATATGTGGTACACTAAACAGCTGACATCTAAAAAACAAGTTGTGTTACTGTACAACATATACAATAGTATGAAATCTGACTATGCCAAATCAGCCTATGCGGAATGCAGGAAAGAATGCAAAAAAGCCATCCTGCAAGCCAAAAAACCTACAATGCCAACAGCATATATAATTCCACCAATAAATACAAAACTGCTTCGAAAATAATTAATAGTGCTGCCACAGATACTAAAAAAGACAAAATTAATATGCTACCTAAAACACTCAAGGATGTTTTTATTAATTCATTGAAAGAAATAGGAGATACAATTATCAAACCAGACATTAGTCCATCAGAGTTACTCTCTCAAAATTGGGGTAGACAGTCACTAAACAAGCATTCTAACCTCCAAAGTATCGCCTAGATTTGTACAAGTGGTCATATAACAACTGAAATCATTTGATAGCTTAGATATATATGTCATATGATGCAACCTGCTAAAAAAGTGTGGGATTGCATTCTGTACCCTTTAACCCATTGCATAAACAAGTGCTTACTTGAGGGATATTTTCCAGATGAATTAAAACTGTCTAGAACATCCCAGTATGCAAAAAGGGAGATAAAGACTCTCCATCTAGTTACAGGCCTATTTCAATAGTACCTGCATTCTCCAAGGTAATAGAATGCAGCATGTACCAACAATTATCATCTCACTTTGAGAACCTAGGAATAATTAATGTTACACATTATGGGTTTAGGAAGAATCTGTCGACCATTGATGCAATTGACATGGTAGTCAGTTACATCCTCAAAGTTTTTGAGGACACAGGCTTTGCTCAGGTCTCATTCTGTGACCTAAGCAAGGCCTTCGACTGTATTGCGCACACATCGCTACTAGAGAAACTAGAATTCTACAGCATCAAAGGAAACAGTCTCAGACTATTAAAAGCTTATCTTAATAACTGTAAGCAGGCAGTTTGTGTTGGTAAGAAAAGTCAAACATAGAAAATGTTAAGGTAGGTGTGCCTCATTGATCTGGACTGGGCCCCTCCTGTTTCTGGTAATGATCAGTATCCTCCCCTCGTTTATTAGATCCACCACTGTATTGTATGCAGATGATATCACTTTTCTACATAGCAGTAACAACCATAAAGATGTTAAAACCCGTGCTGAAAACACACACACTCACGCAGCATATTGGTTCAGAGCAAATGGTTTCTTGCTAAATGAAAATAAAACTCAGCAGATAATCTTCACTCTCAGAAACAAGCCACTATCAAATGACCCTAGTTCTGTTAAATTCCTGGGAGTTTATTTAGATGAAAAGTTATCCTGGGACCAACATGTAAACTAAATTAGTAGTAAGCTATCTAGAGTAACTTATTTATTAAGACAACTCAGAAGTTGTGTACCTGAAACATACGTCAGATAATCTTATTTTGCATTTTTACAAAGTATAATATCCTATGGCATTATCTTGTGGGGTAATTGTAGTCATATACATGACATCCTATTATTGCAGAAGAAAGCCATTAGGATAATTACAAATTCTTCACATAAGGCTCACTGCAAACCCTTATTTACTGAACAAAAAATTATGACAGTAATAAACCTCTATATATACAATGTCTTAATCTATGCGAAGAAGAACCTGCAAGATGTGAAACATAGAGAAAATGTACATTGTTACAATACAAGAAGCACCAAACACATATACATGCCTTACCACAGACTATCAAAATCAATAAATAGCTATGAAGTCGCAGGGCACAAACTATTTAATAAGGTTCCACATGCTATACAGGATCTTCCTGAACATTGATTCAAAGAAAGACTGCATGAATGGTTAATTGCCCACCTGTTCTATGACATCAATGAATTCTTCTGTAAAATGCAGTAATCCAATAGATGACCCACTGTACATTTATTGTAATATGAACTAAAATATTTCAGTAGTCAATACTTTATCACACTGTATCGTAAATTGTATCTTCATTTGACATTGCCAATTGCTACAATGGCTTAAAAACAATAAAATCTATATTATTATTATTATTATTATTATTATTATTATTATTATTACCATATTGTGATTTTGAAAGTTTAATGGTTATCATGGGTGAAAGTAATCTATTGGAAAGTTGATCTACAATCTGAAGATGTTCAGTCCAGGCTCTAGATATGATTACTTTGACATCAACATAAATTAAAGAGAAGAGAGTCTCTCAGGTCATTGATAATAGCTTTTTCTAAGGCTCTGGAAAAGAAACATTGAAACCAAACAGTAACACTTTGAAATGATATGATCTACCTTTGAAAAGTAAATGCAATATACTTTCTTGATTCTGTGTTTATAGTGGAATTTTCCAATATTCAGTGGTCAAGTTCTTGATAGTAATCTATTTTTTTCCCATCAATGTTGTTGATAACTCCTTAATAATGAAGGGGTGGTGGGTCTCTACCTCTCTGGTTGTATTATTCTAGTAACTCTTAGCACATTGAGTACTAATCACACTGAACCATTTGTGTTTTTTAACCACATCCAACAGATATTTATAACAGCTATTAGAAGATACTATAATATTCCATGAAATCATTCTGTTAATTTCCTCTCATACTGATTCTTTTGTTGCTACAGGAATTTTCTATGGTTTTATGTAAAATAGCTCATAAAGTTTTTCTTTAATGAACATTCAAAATCTGTAATGACTACTGCCTCACTGAGAAAATGTGCATGCGTTTACTCAACAAGCCTTTCAAATCTGCTTTATCTTTTATTCCAAGCCCTGTGAAATTACTAATATTAGCATATATGCCCTCTTCATTTATTTGCACATTATAATCATTTGTATGACTTTTCTCACAGTCATGTAAAATAATTTCTGCTCTTGAAGTCTTATGTTATATTTCTGTGACCTAACTCTTTGAAATGTAATGTTACTATTTCATTGTGTTCCCTGTAAGGAAGTGTTATCATGCCTTTCTTAAAATCTAGCCTAATGTTTTGCTCCATTAACCAGTTGTTTTCCCTAGAATTATGTTAGTGTTTAATCCTAAAACAAGGAGCATGGTGCAGTCAATTATATGTAGCTTAAGACTGAATCTCATCAACAAGTCTGTTTGGACCAGTTTGCCAAAGGATCCTGTGATTACTATTATTACTTTGACTCCACTTACTGGATGTTTGGGTAGTATGTGTACAGTAGTATGTCACTGTGTTTTGGGACATTTTAGTCTATCACACACACTTCATTACCCTAGTTCAGTGTTATATTTACTGGTGTGTTTCCTACTGTGCCTTTAAGTTTCAGTTGGACGTATTCCTTAATAGGCTGCTCATTTTCTTTTGACAACTCATCTGTCTTATTATTCTCATTGGTGTATCTTATTAACTGTAAAGTGATTAGTTATGACTCATTTTCATTTGCTTCTGGAGACTGAGTCTTTCCTCAGAAGCCTATTAGTTTTCCCAGTCTGTGTTAATGTTACTATTATTTATTACTATTGTTAAATGTCCTATTGTCCTTCTCTCCATTCTTCTTCTTCTTCTGCTTTTACGGCCTCATTGGACCACTTCAGTCAATCATTTCTGGTCCTCTTCTTTGGTATTTTCCCCTTCCGAGTGGCCCAGTATCTCTTCATTCGTTCCGATGCTTTTTGTCGTTCCTTATCTGTAAATACCCTTTTCATTGTATGTCGTTTGTCAATTTTTGGTTTAAATCTTATTTCTGTGTCCCTCAACTTCTTTAAATTTGGCGTTTTGTTCTGCAAATCATCCAGAGTTATTTCCAGTTCTTCCATATCCTCTCTTATTTCCTTAAGCCATCCTCCTTGTTGTTTCAAATTCCAGAGTTTCTCAATAATTTTCCTTGATAATCTGGTTTCTGGTGTCCTCAGAATGTGACCACAAAAAGAGATCCTTTTCTTTCGTATAGTATCAGTGATGAGCTCCAGTTCTCTGTATACCACTTCATTTGGAACTATCCGCCATTGCCCAGCTTTTTGATATTTCTTATTTATGCATGTTCTAGCAATTCTTCTCTCTACTTTTAAAATTTTGTCAATTCTGTTTTTCTGGGTGACTTTAAAAAGAGTTTCACTTCCGTATGTAACCTCTGGTTGAACCACGTCTTGTAATGTTTTAATTTTGTTTTAATTGATAGACATTTTTTATTGTACGTAGACCATGTTAGTTTTTGAGCTTTTATCATTTTATTAGTTCTTGCTCGCCATGCAGGTTTCTCGTCCAATTTATGTGTTATAATTTCACCCAGGTATTTAAATTGTTTCACTATTTTAATTTCCCTATTGTTCACTGTGATGTGATCTATTACAAGTGGATCCGTTACCATTATTTCAGTCTTTTCAAATGATATCTGGAGTCCTAATTTTTGTGCTATATTTTGTAAGCTTGTTATTTGTTTCGTGGTTTCCTGAATATTATTAGCTAGTAATGCTAGGTCATCAGCAAATCCCAAGCAATTTAGGTTTATTTTATCTTTCTTAGTTCCAATTTTAATATTCATAGGATTTTCCTTGTACCATTCTCTCATTACATATTCAAGAGCACAATTGAATAGCAATGGTGATAAACAATCTCCCTGTCTCAACCCTGTTTTAATCGTAAATGGTTCAGATATTTCTCCTCTAAATTTTACTTTGGATTTGGTGTTTGTTAAGGTTAACCGTATCATTTTTATTAATTTAGGATGAAGTCCAAAATTCCTTAATATTTTCATCATTGAAGATCTATGGATGCAATCATACTGATTCTTTTGTTGCTACAGGAATTTTCTATGGTTTTATGTAAAATAGCTCATAAAGTTTTTCTTTAATGAACATTCAAAATCTGTAATGACTACTGCCTCACTGAGAAAATGTGCATGCGTTTACTCAACAAGCCTTTCAAATCTGCTTTATCTTTTATTCCAAGCCCTGTGAAATTACTAATATTAGCATATATGCCCTCTTCATTTATTTGCACATTATAATCATTTGTATGACTTTTCTCACAGTCATGTAAAATAATTTCTGCTCTTGAAGTCTTATGTTATATTTCTGTGACCTAACTCTTTGAAATGTAATGTTACTATTTCATTGTGTTCCCTGTAAGGAAGTGTTATCATGCCTTTCTTAAAATCTAGCCTAATGTTTTGCTCCATTAACCAGTTGTTTTCCCTAGAATTATGTTAGTGTTTAATCCTAAAACAAGGAGCATGGTGCAGTCAATTATATGTAGCTTAAGACTGAATCTCATCAACAAGTCTGTTTGGACCAGTTTGCCAAAGGATCCTGTGATTACTATTATTACTTTGACTCCACTTACTGGATGTTTGGGTAGTATGTGTACAGTAGTATGTCACTGTGTTTTGGGACATTTTAGTCTATCACACACACTTCATTACCCTAGTTCAGTGTTATATTTACTGGTGTGTTTCCTACTGTGCCTTTAAGTTTCAGTTGGACGTATTCCTTAATAGGCTGCTCATTTTCTTTTGACAACTCATCTGTCTTATTATTCTCATTGGTGTATCTTATTAACTGTAAAGTGATTAGTTATGACTCATTTTCATTTGCTTCTGGAGACTGAGTCTTTCCTCAGAAGCCTATTAGTTTTCCCAGTCTGTGTTAATGTTACTATTATTTATTACTATTGTTAAATGTCCTATTGTCCTTCTCTCCATTCTTCTTCTTCTTCTTCTGCTTTTACGGCCTCATTGGACCACTTCAGTCAATCATTTCTGGTCCTCTTCTTTGGTATTTTCCCCTTCCAAGTGGCCCAGTATCTCTTCATTCGTTCCGATGCTTTTCATCGTTCCTTATCTGTAAATACCCTTTTCATTGTATGTCGTTTGTCAATTTTTGGTTTAAATCTTATTTCTGTGTCCCTCAACTTCTTTAAATTTGGCGTTTTGTTCTGCAAATCATCCAGAGTTATTTCCAGTTCTTCCATATCCTCTCTTACTTCCTTAAGCCATCCTCCTTGTTGTTTCAAATTCCAGAGTTTCTCAATAATTTTCCTTGATAATCTGGTTTCTGGTGTCCTCAGAATGTGACCACAAAAAGAGATCCTTTTCTTTCGTATAGTATCAGTGATGGGCTCCAGTTCTCTGTATACCACTTCATTTGGAACTATCCGCCATTGCCCAGCTTTTTGATATTTCTTATTTATGCATGTTCTAGCAATTCTTCTCTCTACTTTTGAAATTTTGTCAATTCTGTTTTTCTGGGTGACTTTAAAAAGAGTTTCACTTCCGTATGTAACCTCTGGTTGAACCACGTCTTGTAATGTTTTAATTTTGTTTTAATTGATAGACATTTTTTATTGTACGTAGACCATGTTAGTTTTTGAGCTTTTATCATTTTATTAGTTCTTGCTTGCCATGCAGGTATTTAAATTGTTTCACTATTTTAATTTCCCTATTGTTCACTGTGATGTGATCTATTACAAGTGGATCCGTTACCATTATTTCAGTCTTTTCAAATGATATCTGGAGTCCTAATTTTTGTGCTATATTTTGTAAGCTTGTTATTTGTTTTGTGGTTTCCTGAATATTATTAGCTAGTAATGCTAGGTCATCAGCAAATCCCAAGCAATTTAGGTTTATTTTATCTTTCTTAGTTCCAATTTTAATATTCATAGGATTTTCCTTGTACCATTCTCTCATTACATATTCAAGAGCACAATTGAATAGCAATGGTGATAAACAATCTCCCTGTCTCAACCCTGTTTTAATCGTAAATGGTTCAGATATTTCTCCTCTAAATTTTACTTTGGATTTGGTGTTTGTTAAGGTTAACTGTATCATTTTTATTAATTTAGGATGAAGTCCAAAATTCCTTAATATTTTCATCATTGAAGATCTATGGATGCAATCATACGCCTTTTTGAAATCTACAAAGGTTATGACTAGTTGTTTTTGCCTTCTTTTGTAGACATCCATAACTAACTTCAAGGTGATTATCTGTTCTGGGCAGCTTCTCCAGGATCTAAATCCTCCTTGATATTCTCCCAGTTCCAGTTCTAGTTGATCCTTACAGCGGTTGTATAGTATTCTTGACATGATCTTATACGTGCAGTCCAAAAGGGAAATTCCTCTATAGTTGTCTGGATTTTTCTCCTTTCTTATGTAATGGATGTATTATAGCAGTAGTCCAATTTTCTGGTAATTTCTCTTCATTCCAGATTTTTACTATGCATTGGTGTAATGCTATCTTTACTGGTTCTGCTGCATATTTCCAAAGTTCAGCAAACATTTGATCTTCTCCACTTGCTTTGTAGTTTTTGAGTTCTTTCAAAGCTCTGTGGACCTCATTAATTGTAGGTGGATTTATATTTTCTGCTGGTGTTTTAATTGGGGTTTCTGTGTTTATCTGAAGAAGTTCTGGGGGATCTTCACAATTTAGTAACTTGTTAAATGTTTCTGCTAGAATTTCTGTATTTTTACTATTGCTATGGGCTAGGTTATTATCTTTATCTTTTAACATTAATGTTGGAGGATCATATCTTTGTAATTGTCTGCCAAATATTTTGTAATAGTCTCTTGAGTTTGTTTTTTCACTATTTGTTTCTATCATTAGAAGTATATCTTTTTGGTACTGACGTTTAACTCTCCTTATTATTTTTTGTGTTGTCTTCCTTTGTTTTGTAAGTTCCAAATATGATTTTTCTGTTTTTTCATTTTGATGCCTTAACCAGGCTTGGTGTCGATCCAACACTGCTTCACATTCATCGTTCCACCACTGGTGTTTTTTCCTTGGATTTATAGGGGCAACTTGTTTAGCTATTTGTTTCAATTTGGGAATTATTTCTTCCAGATCATCTGTTATTTTTATATCCCTGGTTTGTGCTTCATAATCCTCATTTTGTATCAGTTTATGAGGGTCATAGGTTCTCTTCTTCTTCTGGTGGGATTTTTTCTTTGCTAATGGGGTTAATTTAATTTTAATTTTTATCATGTAATGATCTGATCCGGTATCTGTCCCTCTCAGTACTTTCACATTGTAAATTTCCTTGTGGTAATTCTTATCCATGCAGACATGGTCCAGTTGCCATTCTCTTTTTTCCCAGTCTGGATGTTTCCAAGTTTTTAGTTTACTTGGTCTTCTCTTAAAATATGTTGACTTTGAGATCATGTCATGGTTTCTGCAAAATTCCACTAGTCTTATGCCATTTTTGTTTGTTCTTCTTTGTGCTGTCCATTTCCCTATTATGTCTCTATATCTCTTTTCCCTTCCTAACTGGGCATTGAAGTCTCCAATTAAAATTTTGATGTGATTTTTATTAATGTTATTCGTCGTTTGATCTAAGAGCTCCCAAAATTTTTCTACCTCTTCTCTGTGTTCTTTTTTATTATTTTTATCATTTGTCGGGGCATGGGCATTTATTATTGTGTACATTTTATTTGCAGCTTTTAGAGTTAATGTTGAGAGCCTGGGAGATTGTGCTTTAAATTCTATTATGGACTCTATTATTTTCAGACTCACCACGAATCCTGTTCCAAATTGTGGACACTGTTTCATGACTCTTTTCCCTGGTATTCCCTTATAAATCCTATATCCTTGTGATTCTATCGGCTCCTGATCAGTATTTCTCATTTCTTGAAGTCCAGTTATGAGAATCCCCTTGCGATCCATTTCATCCGTCAGAATTTTGAGTTTGCCTGGTTGTATGAGGGAATTTATATTGTGTGTCGCAATGTAGTTTATTTGTCCTGTCTTGAGTTTTGGTCATCTGTCCGTTTTGGGTATTTTCAGATGCTCCGACTCATCCAAGTTATCTTTCAGGTGACTGCCCACCGTATCCGAGTGCAGTCTTCCTTGGTTATTGCCAAGCGGTGGATTATTCCTTGAAAGATTTCCTTCCATGTTTGACTTTTCAAAGGTAGTCAACCTTGTATGGAGCAAGCTCCGAGTTACAACTACGGTTGTTAGCCGTAGAGGTTGTTTAGTGTTTGGTCCGCGAGAGCTATTTTATTTCGCTCAAGTCCACCGGTAAACCGGTGAGGACCCCCCCTATCCGCCACCTGGGACGCGCCACGTCGGAGTATCACCTCTCCGCCTGCTACGACACCGTAGTAGGTTCATGGGCTTCTCTCCATTATTATTATTATTTTCGATTATTCCCATTTAAAGAGAGTGTTTGAACTTGAATTCCTTTATGATGATTGTTTATGTTTTTTCTGAGCCCAAATTTTCTTCGTGTGTTCACTGTTTTGTTTCTTTCACTCTGCTGTCCATTTGTATCCTGATCTCTTCTGTGTGTGGTGTCAAATTTATGTTTTTTGATGATGTTCCTGAATTCAGTTCTATTTTCTGCATCGTTTACTGTTGTGTGTGTTAGTCTGAGGTCCTCTTCAACTTCTTTTATCCATTTTGTTTTTCCCGTGCCTGAGTTGATGACTTTAAGAATTCGCTTTGAAATTCTGTTTTCATTCATCCTGTGGATATGTCCGTAGAACTGCATTCTTCTTTTCCTTATTGTGTCCATAATCTTGTCTATGTATTTATATAATTCTGATGTTGGTCTCTTCTTCCAGATTCCTTGCTCTTGTATCGAGCCAAAAATTTTCCTGAGAATGTTCCTTTCTTGTTTCTCTATTTCTTTGATTTTAGTTTGCCCACCTATTTGTGTTATTTCAGATGGATACAGTGCCTCCGGAAGTACGACAGTGTTGTTGTGCCTCAATTTTGCGTTAATAGATATGTACTTTTTGTTATAATAGTTCCACATGAGTTTATATGCTTTCTGTAGTTTTTTTTATTCTTTCCTCATTGGCCTTTAGGTTGATCCCTGATGGCTGGATGATTTCTTCCAGGTACTTAAAATGTGGTATTTGTATGATTTTCCCATGGGTTGTCACGATACGCAATTTGTCTTGTGGCACTCTTTCTATGTACTGGGTTTTCTTATACGACATTTGCAGGCCAGTTCTTTGTGCAATTTCGTGTAACTTCTCTATGGCATTAGCGGATTCTTTTCTATTACTTGTGAAGATTGCAGTGTCATCTGCAAAAGCTAAACACTTCACATTGAATCTATTATCTTTTCTAATGCCAATTTGGATTCCTTTGACTTCTTTTTCCCATGTACTGATAATTTTTTCAAGAATGATATTAAAGAGTAATGGTGAAAGTCCGTCACCCTGTCACACTCCAGTTTGGATTTCAAATGGTTCAGAGATATCCCCCATAAATTTTACATTGGAGACTGTGTCAGTTAATGTTTGCTGAATGATTGCTCTTGTCTTTCTGTCAATGCTGAATTCTTCCAGCATGTTGCAGAGTACTACTCTGTCTATTGAATTGTAGGCCTTTTTAAAATCTACAAAAGTGACCACTGTGTTTCGGGTGTTTCTCATCTGGAGAATCATTTTCAGATTCCAGATCTGTTCTATGCATGATCGTCCCTTGCTAAAACCAGCCTGTTATTCTCCTATTTGTGGGTGAGCTTGTTCTTCTAATCTATTCATGAGAACTTTTGATAGGATTTTATATGTGACCGGCACGGGTGAGATACCCCTGTAATTATTTGGTTCAATTTTGGCCCCTTTTTTGTGGAGTGGATGGATGAGTGCGCATTTCCATTAGGAAGGGATCTGTTCTGTTTCCCAAATGTTTAATATGATTTTGTGGATTTTTCCTGTTAATCTTTCATCATTTAGTTTCCATAGTTCTGCAGTAATTCCATCTCTTCCTGGGGTCTCGATAATTTCTACTATTTCATTGAGGGTTGGTGGTTTAGCGTCGGGATTTGATGTAGCCATCTGGTAGTGAATATCCTCTGTAGGTCTTTCACAGTTGAGAAGTTTGTTGAAATAGTTTGTGAGGATTTGGCAGTTATTCTTCGTGTTAGTTTCTTGTGAACCATATGCTTTCTTGAAGCAAAGATTGGGTGGCTGGTATCCTGCAATATGTTCTTTAAATGTCTTATAAAAATTCCTGGTGTTGTTCTTCTTAAAGTCTTGTTCTATCTCATCTAGTAGCCGTTTGTCATAATTTCCGAATAGTTTTCGATGTTTGTTTTTGGATTACTAGAAATTGTTGCCATTTTTCTGAGGTTTTGTGACTATTGAAGTTTTTCCAGGCATTGGTCCTTTCTCCTATTGCTTGGTCACATATTATATTCCACCACCTGTGTTTTCTCCTCCTTGGGCGTTGACCCAATCTCATCACTGATTTGAGGACGCCCACAAGTTCTGTCCAGTTTGTGGAGTTTGCCTGACTAATTTCCTGTAATGTGTTTTCCTTGTTGAGTTTTATGTATATGGGGTCTGGTCTGAGCACTTTGTTTGGTTTTGGCTTTTTTCCATTGGGTTGTAATCTGGTTTTTATCTGTAGAAGATGGTGGTCTGATTCAAAAAATCCTCTTCTCGTTTTCACCGTGAGAATTTCTGCTGTGTTACTCTTGGAGATGGCCACATGGTCTATCTGGAATTCACCCAACATTGTGTTGGGCGACTTCTGAGTATATAGTTTCTTGTTGGGTTTTTTGAATTGTGTTGACATAATTACGAGGCCAAAATTTTCGCAAAAGCTTATCAATCTTTCCCCATTCTTGTTAGTTCTCTTGTGAGCTGTATGGATTCTGGTGATTTTCCTGTATTTTTTCCCTTTGCCTAATTGTACGTTAAAGTCGCCTAACAAGATTATTACATGGTATTTGGCGATTTTGTTTGTCATCTCTTCAAGGTCATTACAGAAGTCATCCACTTTCTGGGGGTTCTTCTAGTTATAGTTATATGTGGGTGCGTGTGTGTTGATCAAGGTATATGCTTTGTTGGCCGATTTGAAGGAGAGCGTTGATATATGTTCTGAGGCAGACTGGAAATCAATGACAGAGTCGCTGATAGATTTGTGGACTACAACTGCTGTACCAAACTGTTTGAGTCCTTTCTCATTAGTTTTAACTGCTGGTTTTCCTTTGTAGATCCTGTATTTGTCTGTGTCAAAATGGTTTTCGTCCGTAAATCGTCTTTCGTGGATTGCAAGGATTTTGATCTGGAATTTTTGCAGCACGTCTGTAAGTTGTTTGATCTTGCCCAGTTTGAAGAGACTATTAGTATTAAGTGTACCAATGAAGTGTCTTTGTTTTGTGTGTTATAATTTGGACGTCATCTGGTTCTCAACCTTAGGCGTAACATGATGCTCCTGGTCCCCCGGAATCCGATGACCAGGTAAAGCCAGCCTTGCGACTGGTGCCCGGGGTAGTGGATTCATTCCATCGTATTTGGCTTTCAAGTTGAAAACTAACTTGATGGTTGTCCTTCCGAAGAAAGATCATGAGGAATACAACTTGATTGTTGAGATCAAGAAGGATGCTGACCGCTAACCGCTGGATAGCAGGCAGATGTTAGTGGATTTTAGTTGATTGTTTTGGTCCACCCTAGGTATTTTATTTCCGCAGTACCCTCCATATCTGGAGAGCATTCCCCTACCCGCCACCTGGAGAGGCACCTGATGCGAGACAATCAACTCCACATGCTCTGGGTCGCCATTATTATTATTATTATTATTATTATTATTATTATTATTTCTGTTACTATTACCACTGCTATAACCACCACCACCGCCACCACCACCACCACCACCGCCACCACCACCACTGCTCCACCTTTGTCTTGAGCTGTTACCCATTCCTTGGTATTATCACTTCTTTTATTCCTTGCCCTTGTATTATTCTTCCTATTCACATCACTGGTGTGCATTGTATTGTAGTTGGAATGCCATCATGAGGTGACTTCCTAGTATATCTCATCTGTTGCAGGTATTCCAGTAAGTTATTAATCTTTCTCCAATGCTTTCATAAAAGTTTATCATGTTTTCTTCATGGGAAATGACTTATAATTACCTCTAATAAGTATTCCTCTCGAACTGGGTCATGCGAGTACTCAGCCTTGTTTACTCGGTACTCAACAAAATCGCGATATCCTTTCCAGTTGCCTGTTGTATGACTTGTGCCTTAACAAAGTATTTTGTGGGCTCCTTTGCTCCAGTACTTGGATTTAAATTCAACTTTGAAATCATTCTGTGTTTTAAAATTGTCTAATTTTAGCATACCCCATTATCCTGTGGTTTCTGTTAAGTGACTTACTACAGTCCAAGTATCTGGCAGCATACCTTTAAAAGCTTTTAAAAATAAAATGGGATGTATATCACCAGTTGGTGTAAACTTGGAAAATTTATGATTTAGGCATTTGCGTAATACAGCTGTAAAGTCCTCACCAGAATTTGAATGTAACTTGTTTCTAGTTGATTTGCTTTCATGTCCTTTCCTTTTCTCTTGACCTTTATAGTCTAGTTATAACATACTATTATTTATATGGGTTTCTTGTGTATCATTCTTAGTATACTCAATACTATTCCATATTTGCGATCCTTCTACTGACAATGTTGTGAATGACGAAACTGAACTGTGTTTCAACATAAGTTTATTATGACTATTTACCTTGTTGTATGTAAGTTTATTTTCATATTCTAACTTTTGAAGGCTTGGCACCAGTTCATTAATCATAATGATATCATATCTATATTCTGTTTGCCACTTTCTGTAAGCTAGTTTTCATATTTAGTTGTTCTTTTTCCAAAGTCTCTATTCTTTTAACTAAGTCATCCTACTTTGATTTAATAGCATGCATATGTTCTATTTTGATATCTAGTTTGTCTTCTACTGTTTCTGCTCATATATCTATTTCTTCAGCATTATAAATCCCATGTCAAATATGTGCTCTAAACAATCCATCCTACCACTGATTTGTGATGTGAAATCAGAAATTTTCTCCTCCATTTGACTGAATCTGGATCTGTTTTACAAAATTTACTGCTCATTTGTTTGGTTAATTGGTCAAACTGTTGCGTTAATGTTTGTATGAACCTTTTGATCATAATTTGGTTGTGTATGAGTGCCATATTTGCTGGGTAAAGTGCTAATAATCAACAAATACCAAAATATTTAATTACTTTTAAAATGTGTGCAAATTGATACGCTTTGTTAGTTAACTCCTACAAATCTGTTGGTGAACATTTGTCACAATGTTATGCACATAACACGTTATTGTTCCCAATAGAATTGTATGTGACCCAGCAGACAGATGTCTATGTTTTATGTTGACTGCTGTAACTGCTAATGATGGTGCCCCAGTTGTTGGAGCAGTGTGTTGCAACATGATGACATGCAATGAAGGGATGGATCACTGAACAACACCAACCATCATTTTGGCACATCTGGCTGATGGTGGCAGGCAGACATAACTCACAGTTATTGACTCTTCCTAGTATAATTTAGTCTTGATGTTAATGTGTAAATACAGGGTGAGCCATGAAGATATGCAAATATTTTAATATGTTATTCTACAAGTAAAACTAAAGAAGAAAGTTCGTATAAACATAGGTTCGTAAATGTTTAGTTATGGAGTTATGGCTAATAGAAGATTTTGCCCGAAATTTAGCAACTTCGCTAATATGAAGCCATCACAAAACTGTATGTGGTTAAAGTGAAGCACAATTTCAGTTTATTTTTTGTTATTGGTCTGGTGAATCTAATAAAATGTCCCAGACATGTATCTGCAGTAGTTTTCCAGAACATTCAGAGAAACACAGATTTATACAAGTAAATTTGTTTACTTTCCATTAAGAATATAGAAATGTTAATGTCATTGTTGGCAACAGTTAGTGAGTTGTTTCAGTCACCTCCTAACCTTGAAACAGTTAGTTCTCTGTATTGTTCAGTGAAAGAACATAATAACAACTTGGAGGATTCTGATTGCACGAACCATTAGTGGAGTATTTTGAATGTTACAGGAGACAGGTTCTCTACGTAGCAGTCATAATCAGTATGAGTGCTCAATACATGAAGACGATGATGAGGAACAACAAAAAGTGCATCATTTACATCTGGGAGAGCCTGCCCTTTGCTTGGAGTTGTCCATCTGGTTAAATACTAATCAGCAGTTACACAAATACATTTTATTTACTGATGAGGCACAGTTTACTCAAGATGGTATAAACAATTTACATAGTGAGCATGTATGGTCTGAAGCAAACCCGCATGCAACTGTGCAATGCAATTTCCAGGAGCGATTTAACATAAATGTGTGGTGTGATATAATCAACACATGCTTTATTGGACCGTTCATTTTCCCAGGACTTGTAACTGGCGAGATGTACTTACAATTCCTTCAAGAAGAAATGCCCCACTCGCTCGAAGATGTTTCACTTGCTACGCGATTGCAAATGTATTTTCAATGACAGCATGCATCCACATTCCACCAAGTCATGGTGCTACATGTCTGTGGCCACCCAGATCACCTGATTTAACACCAATGGATTTTTGTGTATGGAAATGGATGAAAGACATAGTTTATGAGGACAGAGTCAATACATGTGAGGCATTACTTGCTTGCATTATGAATGCAATAGACGAAATTAAGAACAATCCTGGGAAACTGAAACGAGCAACAAAATCTGTTCATACAGGTACAGCTAAATGCATTGAACTTTGTGGAGACATTTTTGAACATTTATTGCGAATGTATTGTGAAATTGTATGTACGCTGTACAACTTCCTTAACACTGAGCTTTGTTTTTTCCAGTTTAACATGAATTCATGTGTGCTATGTTATTAATAAAAGCAGATTATCTGACACATTCATACAGTTTCAGTTAATGTTATTACCATCATTTTTCTGAAATTAAATTCTCTACAACTTCTGTTGAAAACTTTCTGTAATTGTCTGGAATTTAAAAAACAAATTGGGCCAAGTAGGTAATAAATAAAAAATTTATGAATTTACTTCTTCTCTTCTCTGGATTTTCTGGAAAACTACTGCAAATACACATCTGGGAAATGTTTTATTAGATTCACCAGATCAATAACAACAAAATAAATGAAATTGTGCTTTACTTTAATCTCATACAGTTTTTTGATGGCTTCATATTAGCGAAGCTGCTAAATTTTAGACAAAATCTTTTACTAGCCATAACTCCATAACTAAACATTTGCGGACCTATGTTTATAAGAACTTTTGTCTTTAGTTTTATTTCTAGAGTAACATATTAAAATATTTGCATATCTTCATGAATCACCTTGTATATGTTGCAGTTGATAATCAATCTACATAGAGATGACTGAGTTTAATGGAGATAGTTATTGTAGATGAAATATCCTCATACTTCATTGTGAAGACCTGTTGTTTATTCTTCTTTATCTACCTGGAAATCTCATCTGTATTGCTGCTGCCAAGCTAATTTCTTTGTATACCTTGCAAAATTAATGCGACTTGGTCAAATTCAACTCACTGTCTTTGTTAATAAATAATAATGTTATAATTATGCAGTGGTGTAAGCATGTCATATGAAAGTCTTTAATCACCACGATGCCCCTTGAGCACCTCAAACATAAGATAACATACAAACACAGAATCATAGTTTTTAGTTTTCATCATGCACATTTGTTAATGCTGTAGTGTTAAGACTGCAGTAAAATATCAACACACTGCTATCTTAAGTGTCCATGTTTAAAGCTTTTGTTTAGTATATCAAATAATTTTTTGCCTACTTACTGTAAAGATGAAATGTTAAGTTGCAGACAGGCACAATTAAAAGACACTTACACAGAAGCTTTCAACCACAGCCTTCAGAAAAAGAAAGAGAAACACACACTATGCATTCACACAAGCAAACACACTTCATGCACACATGACTGCCAACACTGGCAGCTCAGACCAGAATACTGCTTTTCTAATAAGTTACAAGTCTTCAAGAATATTTTTTAAAATACAAGGGTTGGAACTTTAACAGTGGCAACTATTTATTTACAGCTCGTACAAAATAGATACATGTTTCAAAGTTTTACGGACCTTCGAAGTAGTCACCAGCGTTGTGTATAACCCATTGCCAGCCACGTGGAAGTCATAGGATACTCTTAGAAGTGCCATTTGTGTTGACAGTTTGAGCGGTGCGGTCTATTGCCCGACAAATTTGTAGCAATTTTGAAGCGAATGCCGTGGAGTGTTTCCTTTAGTTTAGAAATCGAATTGAACTCACGAGGGCTTAAGCCAGGGCAGTGCAGTAGGTGATATAGCACTTTGCAGCCCCATCAGTCAAACAAATCAGTAACAGCTTGCACTGTACGTGTTTGAGCATTGTCCTGCAAAATGATGGTCAGGTCCTGCAGAAATTGTCATCACTTCTGTCTCTAAACTGGTTGTAGGTTGTGTTCTAAAAATGAACAGCATAGAGACAGAAGTGATGACACTTTCTGCAGGACCTGACCATCATTTTGCTGGACAATGCTCAAGCACGTACAGTGCAAGCCATTACTGATTTGTTTGATTGATGGGGCTGCTAAGTGCTATACCACCTACTGCACTCCCCTGACTTTAGCCCTCGTGAGTTCAAATCAATTTCTAAACTAAAGGAAACACTTCATGCATTTGCTTCAGAGCTGCTACAAATTCGTTGGGCGATAGACCACACTGCTCAAACTGTCAACACAACAGGCACTGCTAAGAGTTTCCTATGACTTCTGCATCACTGGCAACGGGTTATACACAATGCTGCTGATTACTTTGAAGGTCATTAAAGCTCTGAAACACATATCTATTTCGTATGAGCTGCCACTATTAAAGTTCCAACCCTTGCATTTTAGAGACGACAGATAAGAATGACTTTGGTCTATAACTTCTTAAAATATTTTTATGCAATAATTACCATTCACTTGAATGTATCGGCTTCAAGCTTTAGTTCTACATTCATCACAAATAAAATTTCAAACCTTCCACACACTGTTTACATTTTTGGTTCAGTCATCATGATACATGGTACTAAAAATCTGTAATAAACTAACTGTTAGGAATATACGAGGTCTGTTAAAAAATTCTGGAACATACGTAATTTTGCACCAATGGTATGTCAGAGTGAAATGTGGCTGGCATCCCTGCACGTGCCTGTGTTTAATGTGTACAACTGGAATATTCATTGTTGTGTGCCTCTTAGTTATTGTTCAGTGCTGTATTGAGTTGAATGTTGTGTTGCACAGATTGTGAATTTCGATATGGTAGAGTTAGAAAAGCAATGCAACTGCATTAAATTTTGCATGAATCTCCAGGAAACCCTTACAGAGACACACCAAATGATGCAGAAACCCTACAGTGATGAGCACTTAAGGCGTACTCAGTGTTACGAATGGTTCACATGGTTTAAAAATAGGCAGATGGAAGTTAAAGATGACCCTCATTCAGGATGCCCTTTGACATCTATCGATGACACTCATTTCAGGAAAGTCATTGAAATTGTGCATGCCAATCGAAGATTGACTCTCCAAGAGATTGCAGAAGCGTGTAACATTTCAGTTGGATCGTGTTATGAAATCTTGACACAGCATCTTGTAATGCATCGTGTTGCCACCAGGTTTGTCCCATGGCTCATGAGTCAATACCAGGAAGACTTTTGCCTTGCAATTTATGAAGAACTTATGGATTGTGCAAATGAGAACGAGATATTTCTTAAGAGAATCATAACAGTTGATGAGATGGTCGTCTACAGTTAAGATGTTGAGACCAAGTTCAATCTTCACAATGGGTTGGGAAAGGTTTTCCAAAATCAAAAAAAGCTCATCAGATCAGGTCAAATGTGAATGCCATGCTGATAATTTTCTTTGACTTTGAAGGATTAGTTCATCATGAATTAGTGCCTCAGGGATAAACTGTTAATTGATGGTACTATTGGCATGTATTGCAATGCCTGTGATAAAATTTGAGAAGGATACGGCCTGAAATGTGGTGAGACACTTAATAACTCTTGCATCATGATAACGCACTCACACATTCATCCCTGTTTGTGCATGACCACTGCACAAAAAATGAAATCACTGTGGTGCCTCATCCTCCATACTCTTCAGACCTGGCCACTGTAGACATTCTTTTTATATTTCCAAAGTTGAAAACCCCATTGAGAGGATAAAGATTTGCAATAATGGATGAGACAAAAGAAAATTTGCGTACAGCACTTTTTGCAATCCAGCAAGAGGCTTTCCGAAAGTGGAAATGGTATTGGGAGTGGGGTGTCAATTGTGGCAGAGAGTATTTCAAAGGAGACCAAGCAGAGTAAGTAAAAGGTAAGCGTAAATAAATTTTATGGACAAAGTTCCAGATTTTTTGATCAGACATGTTCTAAGTAAGACGAAGGGTTCTCTGACAAATTGCTCTTCTAATATTGTAGTGGAAAATTGCTGATACTCCATCAAAGAAATCACAGAAGTCATTTTTTAGGTTTCATCCAGAAAATTGTTTATTATGCTGTGTATTAAACATAAAACTAATTTCATTATTTTGTGTAAAATAATGTAAATCTGTTCAACCTATTTCTTTTTTAATAGGCTTTGGTGATTTAATATAAGCTCGACATTACTCATCTATAATAAACTGTATTGTAATAATATGCATAAACTAAACTTTTTAAAAATATTGGTTGTATTCTAACTCCAAGTGTTTCCTGTAGAATAAATCAAAAATTTGAAAATTTACCAGATCAGTTACATTTAACTACCATTTGTAGAACACTTAGACACATTTATTACTCTAATAAAAGAAGAAAAGATCATTGGCTGGGAGCAGTGATTGCTGTCTTTGGCAGTACTAGCCTCTAAGATATACATTAAACGTTTCCAGTTGCCATCTGGAAACTACATTCTGCTTAGGTTAATCATCACCTTGTGCTTGTTTGATTAAAATGAGATTGCTGTTTTCAAGCATTCTGTTTTATGAGATTGTTCTGCTTTCTTTTAAGTTCAGCTACCTGACCTATATAGTGGTCCAGTAACACAATTCCTTTGTTAATATGGATGGGAAACAACTGTATAGTGTGCTGCTAGCAAATTGTGTTTAATTGATATATGGTTTTGTTACTAAAGGTGTTTGGGTGCTCCTATGTAAGTTTTAAGTTTATTTTTCCTAGGTTTTTCCTGGTTGGACAGTTTTCTTCTAATTTATCACCAAATACATAAAAATAACAATATTATGAGAAGGAAAGTTGCTACTCACCACATAGAGGGGATGCTGAGTTGCAGATAGGCACAACAAAAAGACACTCACAATTATAGCTTTCAGCCATAAGGCCTTTGTCAACAATAGACAGACATATGTACACCCGTGCCCACACACACATCTTTTACAACATTGTAGACAGAAATTGGCAGCCAAATTTGTCAAAACTTTAGTATGAAAGGGAAATACAGATTAGCAGATTTGTTAGCTAACAGAATAAGAGAACCATAATCACGCATGAGAAAGTTTCTGTAGTTATACAGATTAGCAGATTTGTTAGCTGACAGAATAAGAGGGCCATAATCACTCATGAGAAAGTTTCTATAGTTGTTGATGTGAGAAAAGCTTCTTTTTTGATGTTGACCTCTTAATCTGGGCATGCAGTACTGAAAGAGAATTAAAATAAAGGATCTTACAAATACTATAAAAATAGAGAAATTTGAGAATGCATTGGATATTGCACACTAAAGTATGTGAAGCATCAAAAAATTAACAATACTATTGTTTATTTAAATGAACTAGCAAGTAGAAATGTCAAACAGTGGACTGGCACATTTAAATGTAGGTCGGTGGGTAAGCTACTGGACAAAGTTATTTGTTGTATTAAGAGTGTGTGTGCACACATGCATGCAAGCAAGATCACTGTCGTCTCGGTGCAGAGGCTTCACTGGGGTGCATAGCAATCTTAGCTTGGTGTGGACTGTTGTCTGCAGTAGAGCCATGGTGCAGGGAGGGGAAGGGATAGTGGATTAGGAGGTGAGGGAAGATGCTATAGTGTGTGTTGTGGGGGTAGGGGGAAGGGTGGATGTGCAGGGACTTGCCATGGTCAAATAGTAGGTGCAAGTTATACCATTAGGGGGCTGTGCTTGGGTGAAAGGGGGCGGGGCACCAGCACCTCATGGAAACAGAAGCAGGGAAGGGGAAAGGACTATGTAGATGTACTGAGAGTATAGACAGCATTTGTGAGGCTGGAGTGGGAACAGAGAAAGGGATAGAGGCAGGTTGTGGACAGGGACTAGCAGAGGTTAAGGCCCAGGCAGGTTACAGGATCAAAGTACATCTTGCGGGGAGAGTTCTCACCTGTGCAGTTCAGAAAAGATTCTGTTAGAGGGAAGAACCCAGATGGCAAATGTGTGAAGCAGTCATTGAAGTCGGGCAGCATGCTTAGCATCTGAATTGTCCTGCTCTCTCTTCCCCACAGTTTTGCTGTAGCCATTAATTAGGACAGATAGTTGTTAATGGTCACTTCAATGCAGAAAGTCACACAGAGGCTGCAGTTAAGTTGGTAAACCACACAGCTACTTTCACAATGGCCTTGCCTTTGATGTCATAGGAAATTCCTGCAACAGGAGTAGATGATAATGGGAGGATGTGTTGTGGATCACATATTGCATCTAGAGCCTTTACAAAGATACGAGCTATGGGGCAAGGGGATGGCTAGGTGGACTATGGCAAACAAGGATATCACATAGTTTGCGTGAGTGGCAGAATACCCTGTACGATGGGTGGGGAGTATGTATATCTCACTTTTGAGCATGAGAAGAAGTAATCAGAACCCTGGTGAAGAACATAAGAATGTGATTCACTTGCTCCAGTCCTGGGTGGTTGGCAGTCAAGAAGGGCGTGCTCTTGTGTGGCTGCTCAGTATCTATGGGGGGAATGGTTGGTGACTAGAGAGACAAATGAAGTTGTAGAATTTATATTTGTGGGAAAGATTTTAATGGTAATTTCGGTGTGCAATTGCTCCTGTCAGACCATGAACCCGTATGGAGAAGGTGTGTTCTTCACATATCCATGTGTGGCTGGGCTATGGAAGAGAATTCTTGGCATGGAAAGGGGGGTAACTGTCAAAATTGGATAGTGTTAGTGCTTGGTAGGTTTCATGTAGACGGAGGTTCTAATGAAGCCATCCATGAGGTGGAGATTGACTTCGAGGAAGGTGGCTTATTGGGGTGAAGAGGAGCATTTGAAGCAAACGAGGCAGAATAATTTGAGATTCTGTGGAAATGTAAATAAGTTGTTCTCACCCTTGGTCCAACCATGAACATCTCTATAAATCTGAATGAGGTGAGATTTTTGGGATCCAGGTACTTAGGAACGATTCTTTTAGATGGTAGAAACAGGAGAAATAAATGGAATACAGTATTCAGAAATGTTGATTGCTCCTCAGTAAATAGTCTGTCACTTAAGTTACCAAAAACACAGTTCATTCAGTTCTACACAAATGCCAGATATATTATCATCAATAACCATATAGCATAGAGCAAAAGAAATCTATAAAACTAATTTTTTGAAGTTCCTGGGTACACACATTGATCAGAGCTTGACTTGTAAGTCATGTGTTATAGATTTTCTCAAACGCTTCATTCAGCAACATTTGTTCTTCATGTAATTGCTGATTTTGGTTATGAAACAATTAAAAAAATTATCTTACTCTGCATACTTTCACTCACTGATGCCATATGGAATCATTTTTTGGGGCAATTCCACATGTATACACAAAGTATTTGTAGTACAGACATGTGCAATGTAAGGATATCTTGTGTCCATCATCATACTTCATGTAGGCAACATTTTCAAAAATTAGGCTTAGTAAGGCTTACTCTCTTGTGTAGCTTCTTGTGGAGGAGTTTCAAAAATTAGGCAGAGTAATGGTAGACCAACAGTATATTTACTCTCTTATGTAGCGTATTGTGAAGAATCATGCACATCTGAAAAATTAATAACATATTCATAAATATAATGATAATACTCCTTATGAATTAAAGGTGCTGGCAAATAATGAAAGTTTTAAAAACAAATTGAAATGATTATGCTCTGACATTTCATTATGCTCTATAGATGAATTTTTGAATAGATAGTGTCTGCAAATGGTTGGATTACATTTTCAAATTTTGTTGTAGGTTAAAATTTTTAAAAATATCCAGTTATATAAGTGTCCAACGTGAAACCATGTTTTCACAGAAAACATGTATTTTATGTGTGTACCTATTGGCATACTCCTGCAATTGTTGGGTTCAAATTAATGATATGAAAATAATAGAGGGAAACATTCCACGTGGGAAAATATATCTAAAAACAAAGATGATGTAACTTACCAAACGAAAGTGTTGGTATGTTGATAGACACACAAACACACACACAAAATTCAAGCTTTCGCAACCCACGGTTTCTTCATCAGGAAAGAGAGAAGGAGAGGGAAAGACGAAAGGATGTGGGTTGTAAGGGAGAGGGTAAGGAGTCATTCTAATCCCGGGAGTGGAAAGACTTATCTTAGGGGGAAAAAGGGACAGGTATACACTTGCACACACACTCATATCCATCCGCACATATACAGACACAAGCAGACATATGTAAAGGCAAGGAGTTTGGGCAGAGATCGACTGACACTGTAAGAAAACTTCTAAAGGTGCAAAACAAGTGTAGAGCTATAGACAGAGAAATGCTGAATGAAGCATATGGTTGTCAAGTGAGCAATGTGTGAAGCCTTCAGTGGCCATATGTAAAGGCTATTAATGCTACCAAAGTTAGTACCCAGTCCCTAGTGAATGAGACAGGAACTGAAATTGAGGGCAACAAAGTAAGAGATGAAACGCTTAACTCCATTTTCAAATGTTCCCTTACAAAGGAAAACCAAGGAGGATTACCCCAATTTAGTCCTCATACCACTGAAAAGATGAATGAAATAAGTATTAGTGTCAGTGGTGTTGGGAAACAACTGAAATCATTAAAACTGAACAAAACTCCAGGCCTCTATGGAATCCCTATCAGAATCTATATTGGATTTGTAGCTGAGTTAGCCCCTCCTTTAACTATAATCTATCATAGATCGCTTGAACAAAAAACCATGTCCATTTCATGAAGAAAAGCACTGGGAAGAATCATTGTTTGAATGCCTCTGTGTGTGCAGTAATTATTCTACTCTTACCTCACAATTCCTATGTGAGTAATATATATGGGATTTCAATATATTTTTAGTCATCATTTAAAGCTGGTTGTTGAAACTTTGTTAACAGACTTTCTCAGGATAGTTTACATCTATCTTCAAGTGTCTGCCAATTCAGTTCCTTCACTATCTCTGTGACACTCTCTCATGTATTATACAAACATGTGACCATTTGTGCTGCCCTTCTCTGTATACATTCAATATCCCCTGTTAGTCCTGTTTGGTATGCATCCCACACACTTGAGTAATATTCTAGGATGGGTCGCAGGAGTGATTGGTAAGCAATCTCCTTTGTGAACTGATTGCAGTTCCCAAGTATTCTATCAATAAAAGCATATCACCTGATGCGTTCCAAGGATTCTTGTAATGGAGCTTTAGTGAATAGAGATACCACATCAAAGCTCACCAGTATGTCAGATTCCTTAAACATAAGGTTGTTGATGCATCCCAGGAAATCCACGGAGTTACAGATATGGTGTGTACACCTCCCAACATAAGGGATAAGCAGTTGTTTGAGGTGCTTGGTGAGAAGGTACATTGGGGCACCAATATTGCTGACAATGGGACGTAACGGAATCGATTCCTTATGCACCTTCAGCAGTCTGTAAAGTCTAGGAGGAACAGCAGCTCTCTCGGGCGTAGCTTCTTGGTAATCTCGTCAGGGAAGTTGGAATCCTTGAGAAGTGCCAGAGCCTTTCTCTCTGTGTTGCCCTTGTCTGCAGGTAATATTACGATGTCTGGATCTTCTCTTAGCTCCCGTATGGTGGCCCTCTCCCTGTAGGAAATGCTCGGTTTCATCAGCTTTGTTTCTGCTCAGTTTCATCAGCTTTGTTTCAGTTAGAGCTCTGCAGGTTTTGTGACGAACTTCTTCAGCAGCTTCAGGTGGAAATCGAGCAGCTGTTTGTTCCACTGTGCTAATGATGTCAGCAATGGATACATCTTTAGGACTTGGAGTGAAATTAAATCCTCTCTTTAGAAACGAAATAGCGTCATAATCCAGTTCCTTGTTAGTGGGATTGATGATGGTCTTTCTGCTGCCACCAGAAAGTTGTTTCTCCGATATACGTTCAAACTTGGATGCCTGTCATTCAGCTGACTTCCTCTGGGTTGAGTCTGTTGTGGCCCATGTGACACCATCAACCCATTCCCATGTCCAGGGGTTGAATCGGTTGGCCAGTTGTAGAGTTCTTTGTTGGTAGTGTCCAAGCGCCACCGCGTGAAGTGAACTCTCTCTTGTACCAAAGCTGCGCTGGCACGTTTCTTGATTCTTCTGGCCACTGCTGAGTCAATGTGATGCTTGACCTTAGCAAAATTTGGTACCACACGTTCTTCTCGGCACTTCATAAGAAAAACAAAAGAACTCAGTAGATGACTTCTCCAATGACACAGCTTGTCAATCCTTTTCATGCTGCGTTACATCTCCTCCCCGTAGAGGTATGTGATGTGATTCTTCAATTTCTCCAGGCATATTTTATGATGAAATCAGTACATCTAAAACCCATTTGTTTCTTTAGATATGTTGATGATACCTTCATTATCTGGCCACATGGAAGAGATAAACTGGCAGACTTCCTCACACATCTCAACTCCAGACATGAGAATATTAAGTTCACCATGGAGATCGAAACAGATGGGATGCTCCCTTTCCTAGATGTTTCAATTAGAAGATGAGCTGATGGCACTTTGGGTCACAGCGTGTATAGGAAGAAGACGCACACCGATTTGTACCTACATGCGAATAGCTGCCACCACCCGGCACAAAAGAATGACATGCTCAAAACTCTTGTACACAGAGCTCACACCATCTCTGACAGGGATAGTCTCCAACAAGAATTGGACCATCTGAAGACCATGTTTTGGAGGCATGGTTACAAGGAGGACAAATTTGGAAGTCTCTACATCCCACACATGCAGCACTGGTGGAAACTGAGGATGAACCTCAGGAGGAGGCGGCCTTGGCTATTATTCCATTTTGTGGGGCCTTATCCAGAAAAATTGGATGCATTTTACGTAAACACCAAGTGAAACCCATCTTCCGCCCTCACAGCAAAACCTATAGCCTTCTTGGTAGTGTCAAGGACAACTTTGGTCTATGTAAATCAGGGGTTTATCAGATACCCGCTAATGTGGGAGTGTATACATAGGTCAGACCATTCGTACCATTGAGGACCGATGCCGAGAACATCAACGGCACACTAGACTGCAACAGCCCAGTAAGTCGGCAATCGCTGAGCATTGTCTGTCGGAACTCCACAGCATGGATTATGACCAAACCAAAGTCCTGATACAGACTTCCAATAATGGGACTGTGTCATCGAAGAAGCCATAGAGATTAGAATAAGGGAGCCACAACTAAATTGCGACAGCGGTTACATCCTTAGCAAGGCGTGGGCACCTGCGATCACCCAGATTAAGAAGAAAAAGGATATTTCCCAGAGTGTACCTACTTCAGGGGAGGAGGGAACAAGAACGAGAGTGGCGCCGGCAGACCCTCCTGAACAAGAAGACCTAGGACGCAGCGCCCAGATGGTGGGAGAACGGACACTGTACCTGGACCGCGTGCGGGGCGTGGACCGCACCAACTCATAGCAAGCGCCTGAGGGAGGAGGGAGATTGTCCTATTTATACCTGGTGCCAGCCCACTGCCAGTCAGTACATCAGCGCACCTGATGATGGCAACGTGGTCGATTACCAAAATATTGTGTCCTATGCAGACCCATACCAGGCTGTTCACCCGAGATTTATTTCGTCACAAAATACACCTGGTGAGATTGAAGAATCACAACAAATTATTTTTTAAATGCCAAACCTCTCATTTCGATCATCACATAAAGATACATGCAGTTTTTGTGACAAATTGCAATTTAAAATTCTAGCTTCATCAAATGAAGAAGGAAAAAATGGAACTTAAAGTTGAAAAGGAAAGTCATCTCCAAAAAGCAGAAGCTGCAAGAATGGCCAATGACCTATATGCAACCAGTAAGTTAGTGTTTACCTTTGACCTACAAAAGACACTAGCATTTTATAAACTGACAACATTCATATATTATTATTAAAAAATCATGTAAGGTTATGATTTTGGGTGCCACAATTTAAAAGATAATCATAATCATACATATTTTTGGGATGAAACAGCTAGATCAAGAGGCTTACAATAACTTGGTACCTGTTTGCTAAAGCATATTCATGAATCAGTTACTTATCAGCAACATGTAGTTGGTTACAGTGACACACATGGTGCTCAGAACAGTAATATAAACATTGGTTTAGTGATAATGATAGAGACACCAGGCCCTGATTAAAATGTGCACAATTTTATTGTAAAGTTCATGCTGTCATTTCCTTGATACCTGTCTAATGAGAAAGACTTTGGTCTCATAGAAAAGAATTTAAATAAAACAGACTTTATTTCCCTGCACAAGATATTTTTAAGTAATAAGGAACACCAGCAGAAAAAATAAATTCTTAAACACAGAACTGAAAAATTCTGACTTTTTAGTCCCAAAGGAGATGTAGAATGCAAGAGTAAAGAGGAAGAAAAATGAAGACAATAATGAATGTAACAATTTTCGAATGAAATGGATGACATTTGAGAGACAGAATCCATACAAAATGATGTGCAAGAAATTTTGAATGAGGTTATTGATTTCTATGTGCTAAACTTCACCTCAAAATGTGGAAGAGGATAATCACAAGCATATGGCACAATTCCTAATTCTTTACTGTATCCACAGAGAAGAAAAGTGCAACTGAAGAAGTAACAGGAATATTTAGTTTGCTTCCTTTCAATCCTGCAGTCAATCACAGATATTTTTGTGGCCTACTAAAGTAGAAAATGTCCAAGAATGTAAATAACAGTAATGACTGATGAAGGTTTATTGATTAAGTCTTGTAAATGTTGATGCCATAAAAAATGTATTAAACTATAATTGAATTATACACTCCTGGAAATGGAAAAAAGAACACATTGACACCGGTGTGTCAGACCCACCATACTTGCTCCGGACACTGCGAGAGGGCTGTACAAGCAATGATCACACGCACGGCACAGCGGACACACCAGGAACCGCGGTGTTGGCCGTCGAATGGCGCTAGCTGCGCAGCATTTGTGCACCGCCGCTGTCAGTGTCAGCCAGTTTGCCGTGGCATACGGAGCTCCATCGCAGTCTTTAACACTGGTAGCATGCCGCGACAGCGTGGACGTGAACCGTATGTGCAGTTGATGGACTTTGAGCGAGGGCGCATAGTGGGCATGCGGGAGGCCGGGTGGACGTACCGCCGAATTGCTCAACACGTGGGGCATGAGGTCTCCACAGTACATCGATGTTGTCGCCAGTGGTCGGCGGAAGGTGCACGTGCCCGTCGACCAGGGACCGGATCGCAGCGACGCACGGATGCACGCCAAGACCGTAGGATCCTACGCAGTGCCGTAGGGGACCGCACCGCCACTTCCCAGCAAATTAGGGACACTGTTGCTCCTGGGGTATCGGCGAGGACCATTCGCAACCGTCTCCATAAAGCTGGGCTACGGTCCCGCACACCGTTAGGCCGTCTTCCGCTCACGCCCCAACATCGTGCAGCCCGCCTCCAGTGGTGTCGCGACAGGCATGAATGGAGGGACGAATGGAGACGTGTCATCTTCAGCGATGAGTCGCTTCTGCCTTGGTGCCAATGATGGTCGTATGCGTGTTTGGCGCCGTGCAGGTGAGCGCCACAATCAGGACTGCATACGACCGAGGCACACAGGGCCAACACCCGGCATCATGGTGTGGGGAGCGATCTCCTACACTGGCCGTACACCACAGGTGATCGTCGAGGGGACACTGAATAGTGCACGGTACATCCAAACTGTCATCGAACCCATCGTTCTACCATTCCTAGACCGGCAAGGAAACTTGCTGTTCCAACAGGACAATGCACGTCCGCATGTATCCCGTGCCACCCAACGTGCTCTAGAAGGTGTAAGTCAACTACCCTGGCCAGCAAGATCTCCGGATCTGTCCCCCACTGAGCATGTTTGGGACTGGATGAAGCATCGTCTCACGCGGTCTGCACGTCCAGCACGAACGCTGGTCCAACTGAGGCGCCAGGTGGAAATGGCATGGCAAGCCGTTCCACAGGACTACATCCAGCATCTCTACGATCGTCTCCATGGGAGAATAGCAGCCTGCATTGCTGCGAAAGGTGGATATACACTGTACTAGTGCCGACATTGTGCATGCTCTGTTGCCTGTGTCTATGTGCCTGTGGTTCTGTCAGTGTGATCATGTGATGTATCTGACCCCAGGAATGTGTCAATAAAGTTTCCCCTTCCTGGGACAATGAATTCATGGTGTTCTTATTTCAATTTCCAGGAGTGTAGTTGTCTACTAAGTAATTTATTCTGCCAAAAATGCTGATTTCCATCAATTTTTCTAAAAGAATATTCAGGTTTATCCCAATATTGGATTTATTTTATTTTAATTGTGATGTATCTCCTTTGCCCCCACTTTTTGGACATAAGCCTCATGAAATTTAATGAATGAAGTGCATAAATAGAAAAGGTAATCCTTTGCAACCAGCTATGGACTGCAATATTTCTGGTATATGGGTCACGGAATTGTCATCACTCAGTTATGTTAAAGCCTCAATATCTCGAAATGGACAAAATTGGAGGTGTACCACTGTTGAAATAAGGCCTTCAGTTAAGCACTGAACTTCAAATTCTACAGCAACCTAATTTACTTTACATGATTTCGAGAATCATTCAAATGTGTCAAATGTTTCTCTAATACATTACTTCTAGACAATGCATTTCACAAAACATTTGATCTTTTTTTTCAGTTTTGTTTTATTTCAACTTTCTACAACTACATCTACATCTATACTCCACAAGCCACCTCATGCTGTGTGGCAGAGGGTACTTTGTGTACCATTGTCACTTCCCCCTTTTTCTGTTCCAGTTGCATATGGGTCATGGGAATAATGATCGCTAGTAAGCCTCTCAGTGGGCTTGAATCTCTCCAATTTCATCTTGATGGTCTTTTCGTGAGATATGCAGAGAAGGAAGCAATACACTGGTCAACTCTTTTACAAAATTATGCTCCCAGGACTTTAACAGTAGACCACGCTACGATGCAGAATGCCTCTCTTGTAGTGTCTGCCAGTAGATACGGCTGAGTATCTCCATGACACTTTTGCACTTGCTAAATGAACCTGTAAAGAAACACCCTGCTCTTCTTTGGATCTTCTCTATTTCCTCTATCAGTCCTATCTGGTATGGATTGCATACTGATGAACAATATTGAAGTATTGACCAAACAAGTATTTTGTAAGCTACTTCCTTTGTTCATGGACTACATTTCCTGAGCATTCTTCCAATGAATCTCAGTATGACAGTTGCCTCTGTGTGATTAATTTATGTGAAAACAACTGCTTCCAGTGATTGTTCTGCAATTGTGTAAGCATACAATAAGTGGTCTTTCTGTCTATCTATTCACAATGTATAACATTTGTTTAAGTTAAGGGTCAATTTCCACCCCCTGCACCAAGCATCAATCATTTGTAGGTCTTCCTGCATTTTTCTACAATTTTCTTATGTCATGATTTCACTATATACAACAGCATCATCCAGGAAAAGCCTCACAAAACTTTCAACATCATCTACTGCATTATTTATATACATTTTCAAAAGTAATAATCCTATAAGAGTCCCCTGCACATGCTCAAAGCTTCTATTATGTCTGAAGACTTCTCTTCATTCAGAATAACATGCGTTCTGTTTGCTAGAAATTCTTAAATCCAATCTCACAGTTGGTCTGGTATTCCATGTTCTAGTATTGTTCATTAGCTGCAGAAACACACTGCTGGAAAACAAATGTAACACCATCATGGACTGTGTTGAGTGGTACCAAAGTATAATATGTGCATACTATGGGGTTGTAGTGTTAGTGATTCATTGGTCATGGTCATCAGTGATTCGATGGAATGCAGGAGGCTCGTCTGTGAGCCCTCCTTTTTTTTTCTGCTCACAATAACTGTGCTGAGTTTAGAGGTCAACAGTGATTGATTCATTAATTGTAGGGTACAACCACAGCCCACCAATGAGTACATAGTCTTGTTGAATAACTGAAGTCATTTTATTGGGGGTACATTTTGGGCCTGCAGGAAGCTGGATGGACATATCGTCAGATTGTTGCACGTGTCAGGCAGAATGTATTGGTGGGTGTTGCTGCCTTCAGGGGTGCTCTGTGGAACATTTCCACAGCTATGGACAAGGTTCTGGACATCCTCATTGTACAGATGCATTTCAAGAGTGACAAACTGTTCGAGCACTAGTAGCAGACTAACATAATGCAGGGAAGAAATTCGGGAATATGTTGCACCTCTTGTGTCACCAAGGGCTGTTGGGAACTATCTGCTTGCAGCTGGACTAAGGTCACATGTGCCTCTGGGGAGGCAGCCAGTGATCCCATAATAACTCTGGTGTTGTGAAAGAGTCATCTGGGTGAGTGAAATGGTGCTCTCCCATCTTCAGTGATAAAAGTAGGTTCTTCCTGTGTGTGAGGGATAGATGTACACATGTATGGCACAGATCTGCTGAGCTGCCTGCTACAGGGTGTATTTGGCCATGACATGAAGGTCCCACCCAGACTTCATGGTGTGGGGTGCCATCTGTTACAACTCATAGTCACATTTGGTTTTTTCTGCAGAGTAAAGTAAAAAGTGCCCACTACATTGCACAGGTTGCTATTCCCATGCTACCACCATTTCTTCATTAGGAAGATGATGTGCTTTTTCAGCAGGGTAATGCATGTCCATATACAGCTGCTGCTGTGCAATGTGTTCTTTATGATGTGCAACACCTCCCCTGGCCAGAGCGTCAGAGGAGATCACTCACTAATTAAATACATGTAAGACAAGGTGAAGCAGGAACTTACTTGTTCTCCAAAGGCTGTAAGAATCTTGCCGAACTGCAACAAAATATGCAAGATGCTTGAGACGGGCTATCACTGGATACTATTTGGCACCTTTTCAATCATTTTCGTGCAAGAATATGTGCCTATGTTGTCATCAGAGAGACATACACTGTATACTGATGTCACTGTTTGAGCACCCTTTGCTGTGCTATGTGTCTTTCATTTCATATGAATCTGTTATCACACATTCCTATAATGATGAACTATTTGTCAAATCAGTTGTTAAGAACATGACCTTGTCCTTGTGGATGTCTTTTTTTCCAAGCATGTATTTAAATACTGATTGGCACTCTGTTATCATTAGCAGTATAAATATCAAGAGAAAGGAGAGAAGTATCAATTTATGCTATGATTTGATATTTTTTGGAATTTCATTTACAAAGCTTGCAACAGTTTTTCATGAAATATTTCATTTTTTCCTAAAACCATTCAGTTTTTCTTAACTAGTCTGCTTACTTTCAAATATTTAAATTATTATACTGGTCAGTTTGATACCCCATTTTTCCATTTCCCATCTTATGTCTGACTACGAAAATTACAACAAAAATTTATTGTGCAATTTCTAGTGAGACTTATTTGCCAATAACAGAAAACTGAAAAATTACCAATTGATAAACACATCATAAATACAAACAATTGCGGTAAAGCAGCCATAACCATACACTGTCATTTGCTACTATTTTTGCTGAACAGTTTACAGCTGAAATGTTAGCAGATGAGAAAGTTAGTTTAAAACTCGGTTCCCAAAATTTTTCAGCCATGTGAAACAATGTGGAACATGAAGATTCACATATAATAGGTAAGTTATAACTTAACTACCAGTTTGAATATAAGGTATATGGTATAGGTATTTTAAGAAGAATGTAAGTTACAAATGTATCACAGTGCACAAAAATTTAAACAAATAATAAGAAAGAATTTTCTTTGGCTGCCTTGAGTTGTTTAGTATGTTGATATTAAAGGTGTATGGGTCTCTCAAATAACCTCCACAGCTGGTGCTGTCAACATTGACTTCTGCCACTACACTTAACTCAGTGGCACCTGGTATCAATTCTAGAGCTGGAAGGAATTTTCAGTGTCAGCACCAGAGCAGGAAGTACAATAAGATTCCTATTCATCAGACTCTGCCCCAGTGCCCCAGGCTACCTTTGGAACTCCTTCACACTGTCCCATGGAGTGATGGTGGTATGTGACACACTTGACACTCAATTGCCAATCAGAGTATTATACTTGGCAGCTATCCTCAGGCTCTTCAGATTGGTTGGTTGTATGTAGGCACTATATTTCACCTTACATTCCACACTCATCAATAACATCATGAAATACCACACCACAATGCATAGTCACCTATACTATATGAAAACTCATGTGATGCTTTGAAACAAGTTTGAATAATACACAATACTTTTAAATAAACTTTACATGTATAACAAAGTAAAGCTGGAGATTTTAATTTTGGCTTCCTTACAAGTAAAGATTACTGATACAGTCAAATTGATTACAACATTAAACCTACAATGAGAACCTCTTAAAATCCTACATCAACTCTCAATCAGTTTTTAATAAATGTAAATAAGAATATCATACAATTTAAATCAAAAACATAGGATTTCTTCACTTTGGCATCAATGGCTAAGTATAAGTACAATGACTGTAATAAACAAATCATTCGTACTGTTATCTGTTTCATTACTTATTTTGTGTTAATTTAACTTATGTGGTGCATTTCAAGCATGTTTTACTCATCTTGAGGATTTTTTCATACTTATGATGTTGATGCTATTACTTCACACTCTACAAGCCACTTTACAGGGAGTAGCACAGGGTACTTTCTGCACTACTGCCAGTTCCCATTTCCTGTTCTACATGCAGATCATTTGCAGGAAGAATGAATGTTAGTTAATCATCAGTATCAGCTTCAATCTCTCTAATTTTAGGCTAATGATCTTTCCATGAAGTATACATAGGAGGAAGCAGTATACAGGTTGACTCTTCTAGGAATGTATGCTCTTGGAATTTTAATAGTAAGCCATACCATGATTCAGAACAACTCCCTTGCAGCACCTGTCACTTGAGTTGGTCGAGCATCTCCATGATGTTTCCATGCTTACTAAATGAACGTGTAATGGAACTTGCTGCTCTTCTTCAGTTCTTCTCTATTTCCTAGATCAGTCTTATTTGATACAGACTGAAAAGCGATATCCGACTATAGGTCAAACAAGGGCTTTGTAAGCTACCTCCTTTGTTAATGTTCTAACTTCCTAAGGACTCTTCCAATGAATCTCAGTGAATCATCTGCTTACTTTCAATTAGTTTTATCTGGTTTTCCACTTGAAATAACTCCATATGCACACTCTGAGATATTTTATGGAATGACTGCTTCCTTTGATTGTTCTGCGATTGCATAATCTGCCTATTCATGTGCAATATGTTACATTTGTTACAGTTGGAGGTCCAATGCCAATCCTTGCACTTAGTGTCAGTCCTCTGCAAGACTTCCTGCCGTTCAGTACAAATTTCAAAAGTGGTGACTTCTTTGTATAGAACAGAATCTGTAAAATACCTCATGGGATTTCCAATATCATCCACTATATCATTTAAATGCTGTAAAAAGTAATGGTCTTGTAACACTTCCTTGCATTACGCAAGAAGTTACTTTTACATCTGAAGGTTTCTCTCCATTAAGAATGACATTCTGTGTTCTGTTTGCTAGAAATTCACCTATTCAATCACATGGACAGTCTGATGTTCGGTATGGTCTTTTTTATTTCTCCATATATTGTAGACAGATTGTAGATAGAATTTTATTTTTGAATTCTATGGACACCTCATGTTTCTCCTTACACTAATTTACATTTCATTCAGTTTTTGTTTATTTGTGAGGCTTTGGCTGCATTTAAATTTGCAGTGAAGCACTCTTTTCTAACATGGCTGTCAAATCATGGTGGATCTTCCCCATCCAGCTTCACCGGCACGAAACAGTCAAGGCATGTTGTACTAAATCTTTAACTTCATACATTGATTCTCAACATTCACATTGTCACAGGTTTGCAGAAGAGCTTCTGTGAAATTTGGAAGGTAGGAGACGAGGTACTGGCAGAATTGAAGCTGTGAGGACAAGTTGTGAGTTGTGCCTGGGTAGCTCAGTTGGTAGAACATTTGTCTGCGATAGACAAAGGTGCCCAGTTCGAGTCTCGGTCTGGTACACAGTTTTAATCCGTCAGGAAGCTTCATATCAGCGCACACTCCGCTGCAGAGTGAAAATCTCATTCTGGATCAAATAAGTTATTTCCACAAGTCAGTTCTCCAATTAGTAGCTCAAGGTAATTTTTGGATAAAGCATTTAGGACAATTTCACATGATCTCCAGTCCTTACTACCTGCATTCATCATTTGCATCTCCCAGTCTGTAAGACCTGTATTGAAATCTTTTCCAAGTTTCACTTCAAATGTTCTGTCACTACTGCTCCCATGGCAGGAGATCTATAAAGGCATCTGATGGACAGGTTTGGTCAATCTCTGTCACTTATCTTCACGAAGATTATGTTGCATTCAGAATATATAATAATGTCACTACATATTACTGATTTCTTACAGCTATAAACACACCTCCACTATATGCATTCAACCTATCTTTGTGATAAACATTCCAACCAGAGATGCAGAATATAGTCCCTTTTGGATGCATAAAGACAGTTTTTCTCATCATGTTGGCCATTTCACTTACAAATTTGGCATTTCAGGCTTAGTTTTTAATGACATGGCCACGAATCCCAGATGCTAACATTGTGTGAAATGCAAAACCCAGTTCTTTACAATATGTACAAGTCAGGGACAATTTAATGAAGAAAATATCAGCTTTTTGTTATCTTATGAGTAGGGAGAATTGAGCAGACTGATATGATGAAAATAGAGTTAGCAAAAAGTTTTATCTTAGAACGTGTCCAATCAATTACAGAAAAATCAGTAAAAAACATACAAACTGGTACATAAGAAACAAAAATAAAAAAATATAGTCATTAAGTCACTACTTCCAAAATGCAACACCCGGTAATGATAAGTTTAGGAGTGCACAATCTATAAACAATCATTATAATAAGCAAAGAAAGTAACAGAGATACACTATAACAGTAATCTTACAATAAAATTAAATGTATGTAGGAAGTGTTAAACAATGAAACTCATAGCAATTATGAAATAAACTTTAAGATCACATTTAAATACCAAGGTAAAACCAGGGGAGAATGTAAACACTTTTAAGGACCACTTCAGTAAAAAATTAGAGAACTTGTCAAACAAGAACTGCCATACAACTAGTAGTACTTATCCTCCATGTATGGAAGCCATAAAACCCTTTATGCTTTGTAAACAAGGCCAAGGCATAAAACGCTAATAAATTTAATATTTCCATGACAGTGTACTAGACTCAACTGTAAAACGATATTGGAGGTACACCGCAGAATCATTAACTCTTCCTGTTAATGCAGCCTTTTATAAACATGTTTCCTGATTCATTCCACATTGATAAAACTGTCCGATATCACAAGTATGTATTTCAATGAAATACATTTTGAAAAATTTAGAGAGTCACTTTTACAACAGATTGGTAAGATTATTAATAAGTTTTACTGCATCACATCACTCAAGGTAACCCACTGTTAAGACATTTTACTCTTATTTGGGAAGAGTGAGAGTGAAATTTCCATCCAGTTGTCCCTTACAGGAAATCGCTGATATCTTTCCCCAACATTGTCCTTTCTGAGCTTGTGCTCAGTCTCTCTAATGACATCATCATCATCATCATCATCATCATCATTAGGATGTTAAACACTAATCAGTGTATTACTTGTGGTAGTTGGACAACATTTTAATCGCAAAGTTTCTACAGGAAGTAACAAGTATGTGCCTTCAACAACAGCGTACCATCTACCCTCAGTAGCAAAAATCTGTAATCTTCACATTCAGTAAACTCATCAATGTTTTACAAGAACTGGATGTCAGAGTAAGCACCATTATGTGTAAGAAACTAGGTGCAATGGGTTTTATTGCAATTAAGTTTTCCACCTATTAACTGTGAACCAAAAATTGGTTGTAAGGGATGATCACAAAGTTTCCGTTCAGAGGCTGTACAGTCCAGAATCAGTCTGCTAATCAGGTAAAATTTCCATGAACATTGAGGCAATCACTTCACCAATGTAACAGGTTTGAGATACATGTTTGGTAGTACACCATGCTCTGCTGCATGAAGAAGTCCATAACTGCTTGCTGCATATCCTCATCTGACAGGCATCATCAACCCTTCAAGGCCTTTTTTAAGGTACCAAAGGTGTGATAATCACTTTGGAAGAGATCAAGACTAGATGGCAGGTGCTTGAGCATCTCCCACTTGAGTTTACATAACTTCTGCATTACAATATTTGTGGTATGGGGACATGCATTACCATGGGATAGCAGCACCCCTTGTCACATTTGGTTTTCTACAGACATGTTGCCCCATACACATTCTTCATTCTCTGATGGATGTCTACCAGTGTCTGTTCTTTGGAAGCCAAGAAAAGAATAATGGCACATTGCTCCTATTCAGATGCATTTGGTAATTACAATGTCATAGTTCACGTCTCTGCAATTGCCCCATGTACATCAGAAAGATATGAATGCCACACTAATCCCTTCCTTACATTTCAGTGCTCATATAGCCACAGTGGAGTCATGCCCTCTAATGGAAACTTTTTGAACGCCCCTTGCATCTGCATAAAATGATTTGTAATATTATCTCACTTCCTTGTCTGAACTTGTAACAATGTGCTTAAACCACCATCTATAAACAAAATAGCTTTAAAGTTATTTGTTATAGATGAAAGTTAAACAAAAATGTACACATTAGGATGCTGTGGCTAGTACAGGGCTCTGAGGAACACCAAACAATCAAGTATCTTCTCAGCTGCTGTGGTTGAAGAATCACATCACATACCTCTACAGGGAGGAGATATATTGCAGCATGAAAAGGATTGACAAGCTGTGTCATTGGAGAAGTCATCTACTGAGTTCTTTTGTTTTTCTTATGAAGTGCCGAGAAGAACGTGTGGTACCAAATTTTGGGCCACCATACGGGAGCTAAGAGAAGATCCAGACATCGTAATATTACCTGCAGACAAGGGCAACACAGAGAGAAAGACTCTGGCACTTCTCAAGGATTCCAACTTCCCTGACGAGATTACCAAGAAGCTACGCCCGAGAGAGCTGCTGTTTCTCCTAGACTTTACAGACTGCTGAAGGTGCATAAGGAATCGATTCCGTTACGTCCCATTGCAGCAATATTGGTGCCCCAACGTACTTTCTCACCAAGCACCTCAAACAACTGCTTATCCCTTACGTTGGGGGATGTACACACCATATCTGTAACTCTGTGGATTTCCTGGGATGCATCAACAACCTTATGTTTAAGGAATCTGACATACTGGTGAGCTTTGATGTGGTATCTCTATTCACTAAAGTTCCGTTACAAGAATCCTTGGAACTCATCAGCCAGAAATTTGACAAAGAGACCACTAACCTTTTCAGACATGTTCTGACATCAACTTACTTCTTATTTGACGGTGAATACTATGAGCAGACAGAAGGAGTAGCCATGGGGAGTCCACTCTCACCCATTGTCGCAAATATGTACATGGAACATTTCGAGGAGGAAGCTCTTGAATCATTGATATTCATTGTGAGATCTGTGCAGTTTATGGAGAAATCATTATGAGTGATGGAATGGTAAGAAAGTGGGTGACAGCATTTAAAGATGGCCACAAAAATGTGCATGATGAACAACAGAGTGGGCATCCTTCGGTCGTTAATGAAAGTTTGGTGCAGGAAGTGGACAATAAGGTGAGAGAAAACAGATGCTTTATGATTTCCTCCTTGTGGGATGACTTTCCTAATGTTTCTCATAGTGTTTTTTATGGCCTTGTGACCGAGCACTTGAATTACCGAAAATTGTGTACACGTTGGGTTCCGAAAAAGTTGACGGATGTGCACAAAACCAAATGTTTAGACAGTGCATTGACTTTCCTTGAATGGTACCACAACAACGGTGATGATTTCTTAAGCCAAATTGTTATGGGCGATGCAACGTGGGTGGCCTATGTCACACCAGAATCAAAGCAACAACCCATGGAATGGTGACATTCAGATTCACCCAGAAAAGTGAAGTTTAAGCAAACAATTTCTGCTTGGAAAATAACATGCATAGTTTTTCGGGACATAAAAGGGGTATTGCTTGTGGAATTTCTGCCTCGTAATGAGACAATCAATGCAGCAGCTTACTGTAAGACATTGCACAATCTGCACCATTCAATTCAGAACAAAAGACGTGGCAAGTTGAGCAAGGGCATTGTTTTGCTGCAAGACAATGCCCGTCCGCATGTGGCAAATCAGACCAAAGATTTCATCACATCTTTTCGATGGGAAACTCTAGATCATCCTCTGTACAGCCCCGATCTTGCGCCCAGTGACTACCATCTGTTCCTGCACTTGAAGAAACACCTGGGCGTCAGATTCTTCAAGATGATGACAAGGTCAAAACAGTGGTGATGCAGTGGTTAACAAGTCAGGCGGCAGACTTCTATGAGGAGGGTATTCAAAAACTGATACAACATTATGATAAGTGCCTCAATATTGACGGAAATTATGTAGAAAAGTAGATTAAGGTACAGGCTTTCATGTAAAAATAAAATTATTGAGATATCTTAGCACGTCTTTTTTTAATTTCAAAATGGTAATTACTTACAAAACACGCCTTGTATTTTTTATTTCTTACTTAGACAAATCATTTCTATAAACATTTGACCTTCTTTTGAAATTTTGTTATGTTTTATTTCTTTAGACAGTGATCCATTCATTATACATAGAACATGTAAATATGGATTTATTTTCTGGAGTAATAATTTTCTGACGATTCACTAAATGGCAATAGCACATGATTGTATAGTAATGTGAGAGATAGCTGTTTTTTGTGGGAGCATGTGGTTGGTGTTGGTGTGTGACGGAGATCCATAATGTACTTACATTTCTGTCATCATTGTAATTAGATTATCTTATGTGGTCTTCATCTGTAGTATGCATGTCATGGCAGTGTTACCTTTTACTTTGGTAAATGATTTGTTATGTTATATCTCCTTTGAGTGGTAAACATATTTGGTAGCCTAGAATGAAATTTTCACTCTACAGCGGAGTGTATGCTGATATAAAACTTCTGGCAGATTAAAACTGTGTGCCGGACTGAGACTCGAACTCAGGACCTATTCTTTTGGGGTGGTGAACCTATTTTTCCTGTAACAGTAAAGATTTTTATATTATTTATGCATATGTGGTGTAACTTTGGTAGAGTACCATTGCTTTTAGATTTTTTATTAATGTAAACATGACTGGAGAATATATGTGCCCAATGGGACTGTTTTATGCCGTGTATATAAAATGATGTAATAATGATACAGAATTATTGCAATTAAATTTTCTTTCATGTATGTGCATAGAATATGCACACCTCGTAAAATCTGTTTGACTTACTGTATCTAAAATTATGTAACTATTATGGAAATTTACAGAAATATTGTGCTTAAAATCTGTTAGTCATCTAAGCAAATAATTTGAAAAAGCAAAACAATGTATTTTAATGTAAAACTAACAAAGCAAATATTTATTGTGTATGAAAAGGATAGTTGCTTCTCACCGTATAGTGGAGATCCTGAGTTGCAGATAGGCACAACAAAAAGACTGCTAGAAACTGAGCTTTCGGCCAACGAGGTCTTCAGTGGAAATGGACAACTTACATAGGCAAACACACATGTGTTGTGTGTGTGTGTGTGTGTGTGTGTGTGTGTGTGTGTGTGTGTGTGTGTGTGTGTGTGTGTGTGTTTTGCATGTTTCTGATGAAGGGCTTGTTGACTGAAAGCCCACTTTCTGACAGTCTTTTTGTTGTGCCTATCTGCGACTCAGCATCGCCACTATATGGTAAATAGTAACTATCCTTTTCACCATAACATTATTACATTCCATCCTGGATTCACAGTTGTTTGAAAGCAAATATTTACTTGGACATGCACCATAGATGCACATCATAGGCTGCTTAAATAAATAAATAAATCTAACAATGGAAAATCCAGGCTGGAATGTAACAATATTATGAAAAGGAAAGTTGCTACTCACCTTGTAGCGGAGATGCTGAGTCACAGATAGGCACAACAAAAAGTCTGCCACAAATAAAGCTTTTGGCCAACAAGGCCTTTGTCAAAAATAGGTGACAGACACACACACTCACGCAAATGCAACTCACACACACATGACTGCAGCCTCAGACAACTGAAACCACAGTGTGAGCAGCAGGACCAATGCATGATGGGAGTGGCGACTGAGTGGGGACAAGGAGGAGGCTGGGGCAGGGAGAGGGAGGGATAGGAGGGTAGGAGTGGCAGACAGAGAAATGCTGCTGGGGAGCACGCAGGGACGAGGTGGAGAGAGGGTATGGCAGCTATCTGCAGTCAGGAGGTTAGACGAGTGGTGGAGAGGGGGGGGGGGGGGGGGGGGTTAGTGGAAAAGGCCTGTGGCCTTATTGTTATTGAACACTACCTTTCCCAATGCCTGATGGATTCCAAACCAACAACGTGTTCCTAGTCACCATGACCCAACTATATCCTCACCCACAATTACTTCTCCTTTGAAGGCATTACCTACAAAGAAATCTGGGTTATGGCTATGAGCACTCACATGACACCATCCTATGCTAACCCATTCATGGGCCATCTAGAGGAATCATTCCTAAACACCCAGAATCCTAAACCCCTCACCTGATTCATATTCGTTGATGACATCTTTGCAGTCTGGATCGAGGGTGACACCCTACCCACATTCCTCCAGAACCTCAACAACTTGTCCCCCATTTGCTTCACCTGGTCCTATTCAACCCAACAAGCCACCTTCCTAGATATTGTTCTCCATCTCAAAGATGGCTACACCAGTACCTCCATTCATATCAAACCTACTAACCACCAGCATACCTCCACTTTGACAGCTTCCACCCATTCCCTACCAAGAAGTCCCTTCCTTACAGCCTAGCCATCCATGATTATCACATCTGTGGGATGAGTGGTCCATCTTGAAATATACTGAGTGTCTCACTGAAGGCTTCACAGACCATAATTATCATTCCAACCTTGTAAAAAAATAAATCTCCCATACCTTATTTTTCTAGTCTCTCACGACCTCCCAAAGTCCTATTGTCCGGCCACAGAGGAGCATTCTGCTTGTAACTCAGTACCATCCAGGACTGGAGCAACTGAATTACATCCTCCGCCAGGGTTTTGACTACCTCTCGTCATGCCCTGAAATGAGAAATGTCGTACCCACTATCCTTCCCAGCCTTCCCACAGTGTTATTCCACTGTCCACCAAAACTACACAATATACTCATCCATCCCTACACAACCTGGGCTCCCAACCCCTTACTTCATGGCTCATACCCCTGTAATAGATGTATATGCAAGACCTGTCCCATACATCCTCCCACCACCACCTATTCCAGTCCGATCACAACAATCACCTATCCCATCAAAGGCAGGGCTACCTGTGAAACCAGTCATGTGATCTACAAGCTAAGCTGCAATCACTGTGCTGCATTCTATGTCAGCATGAGAACCAACAAGCTGTCTGTCCGCATGAATGGCCGCCGACAAACTGTGGTGAAGAAGCAAGTGGACCACCCTCTCCCTGAGCTTACTGCCAGACATGACATCCTTCATTTCAGTGACTGCTTCACAGCCTGTGCTGCGTAGACACTTCCCACCAACACCATCTTTTCTGAATTGCACAGGGGGTACTTTTCCCTGCAATATATCCTACGTTCCCATAAGCCTCAACCTTCGTTAGTCATTGTCCTCACCCATCCAGTCCCTTCCCTGTTCCCATTCCAGCACTACACAGCCCTCATTCCATCATCCTAGTTATCTCCTTTTCCACTGGCCCCCCACCGCCACCTCTCCCCTGCCCGCCATCTAACCTCCTGACTGTACCTAGCTGCTATACCCTCTCTCCGCCTCGTGCCTGCATGCTCACCAGCAGCACTTCACTGTCCGCCTACTATCCTTCCCCCTCCCCACCACACCCTCCTCCTTACCCCTATCCAGTTGACACTCCCATCATCCACTGGTGCTGCTGCTTACAGTGTGGCTTCAGTTTGCCTGTGACTGTAGTCATGTGTGTGTGTGTGTGTGTGTGTGTGTGTGTGTGTGTGTGTGTGTGTCGTATAGTTTTGATGAAGACGTTACTGCCTGAAAGGTTTATTTGTAACAGTCTTTTTGTTGTGCCTACCTGTGACTCACCATCTCTGCTATATGGTGAGTAGCAACTTTCTTTTTCATAATAAATCTTTTCATCACAGTCATGACTTTTTCTGTTGGAGCATAACAATGAGAGTGTGATTACCTTGGTAATTTGATTACTGTTATTTCTCATTTTTGCCATAACTTCTTACTAGTAATATTGAGATGTCCTGCACTATATTAGAATTTTAGGTAAATATTTACTTTCTTTCATGAATTCCACTGTAGAGGACCATGCATGCCATGTAAGTTTGTTTTCTTCTCATTCAGATGTACATTGTTACCTACCCTATTCCACTGTTATAGGGTACAGATGATACTGGACAGTCTGCTGATTACAAACATACTAATGCTGTCCCACAAAGGAAGAAGGTTAAGAATTTCAGGAGAAAATATGACTCCTTCACAATCGATAGTCAACATGAGGAGCCATGTGACACTGCTATTTGTAATAGTACGCAGAGCTTGTTGGTTGGTCCTCAAGATAAAGGAGAACAGAAAGAAAGGAATGTAACTGAACAAATGTTACATAAATTTGGTAAAGATACAAAAGGGAAGAGAAATAATATTAAATATTCAGAGAGAAAAAGTGGTCAGAGTAATTCAAGAATAACACCATCAGAAGAAAGTTCAAGTTTGAGTATTCATTGTTCTCAAACCCAGGAATACAGTGCATCTAAATCAGGTAATATTGATAAAGCAAGTGCAATTCATGATTCATTAAGTAACTCCTCTGATCAGTTGCCCGCTGCAGAATATGGCAGAGATGGTGCAATAAATGTTACCGTACCAACAAATAATCAAGAGGAAGAGTGCCAGTCTACAACCAAATCACTAATTGAGGCCAAAGAATATCAGAAATTTGATTCATGTGATCATAATTTAAGACATAACTACTTTTCTGACAGTGAAGCTTTTAAAAGAGAGAAAAGGACTTCCAGAAGTATATCTTACAGAGATCAAAGGAAGAAAAGGTTTAATGCCTCTGACTACTCAGAAAAGATCTATGAAGACATTGTTTTGCATCATAATGTTTCAGAAATGAAAAAATCACAATCTGTTTGTGAAACAACGCCAGAATGTGAAAGTACTACATCAGTGTATCATTCTAGTGAAGAAATATCTGGAACAAATTTAGTTGATAGTGAATACTCAGCTGCAGAATTGGATCAGAGAAGTAATCATTCAGATTATGAAGAATTAGCATGCAAGAAAGTTGTAACAGGTCTACCAGATGCTCAAAATAGTTCCACAAAACAGTATACTTATGAAAAAGTTATAGGTTTGTTTGTCCACAAGACTGATCATTTGAAAACTAATAACTTTATCAGACACCCCACTGTAAAAGTACATATTCTGAATTCAGAGACAGGTGAAAAACTAGAGAAAAGTGACAAGAAACGGTGTGTTTCATTCTTCCATGAAAATGATGTTGAGCACATATTACCTCTGATGACTAAACCTTACAACTTTAGAGAGAAAAGGTAAGAATAAAAGAATGTAAGTAGTTCACTCTTTTGTGCTATGTAGCTTTTAGGGTAAAGAAAAATAAAAATTTCCGGTGATCTTTTACACTGCAGTTTTCCTAAGTCTGAGAGCTGCAGTGCCCATTACAGATTTATACATGGTGCTTTATTTGCCAGATAGGAGTGAATGAGAGGGTAGCTACATCCTATGTATGGAGAGGTATGTTAGTTGTTTGAGCTTTCACATTTAATGTTCTCAAAGTAACTGAGTTAGTGGACTGGTTCTTGAAGAATACATTCAAAGGTTCTGTGTTGCACTTGCCCATTACTGATATTACCTGTTTAGTCCCCCTTAAACATCCCAACAACCACCACCACCACTGATATAACAATAATCATAATTTCCATTAAACTTCTTCTAATTATGTATCCTGATGCCTTTTATTTCTATGTTGATTTCAAAATATACACATTGTCTTAAAATTGATTTTATCAGTTTAATAACACAGTCGATGAATAGACAGCAAAAGTCAGTAAATTGCTAGGAAATATAATTTTCCTTAATATGATGGCAAGTTGAGCAAAATATTGAAATCATGTACAGACTTGAGATACAAAATCTGAGTTCAGTGTCCCTTATGGCCATGCCTACTTTGCCTCCAGCTGATGGTATGGGATATCTCTCTTTTTTTCAATTTGACAAACACTTCAAGTGGGTTTTAATTTATCAATGCAGGACAGGGTGAGACTTCAGGACTGCATAAAATAATGTTGTACACACAATTTATATCACTTGATGATGCACGTAATTTGGCATGAAATCGGTTGTGGTTTTAATAAAAAACTTACATCAGCGGGAGCAGTGTTGTTTGCCTTCTAATAAAAATGAGATCAAAGATCACTGCAGAATGCTAACAAGCCCTTGGGAGAGTAGGGTATAATGGGTCACCCTCCTCTAGCATTACCTATATAGAAATAACCAATACCATGAATACTCTAGATTCTTGTATAGATGAACATTGTATCAGCTGTGTAGTGATATGAGAATTTCTGTGTAAATTCTAAAACCACTCAGCCTTTTACAGTCTCGAACACATGATATCCTGGATATGAGTGTGGGATGGTAGAATCCTATCTACTGTGTCTCACATGTTTGTGTGTGCAGGTTTAAAATAAGTCGCAGGAAGAAAGTAGATGCGGCCATTGGATGGCACCGACAAGTACCTGTCGGGCAATCCACAGATGTTTTAGTGAGTGTGTAAGGAAGTACCATGGAGTTTACATTCAGCTCTGTGCTTATTGTGTCATTGACTATTATTATTAAAACAAGAACAGCGGAAAAAGTACTCATGTAGGCTCTTGACGCAACATTGTTAGAAACAAGACTCATTTTATGATTCATGTTAAGAAAGGGCATGGTATCCAAGCCAACTTTCTTTTAACTGTAATTCAGTTTGATTCTAATGTCCGACTGTATGAGAGACTTGCAGGAAGTTACATATTCATGTGGAAAGTGAGATTTTTATTGTGTATGGAGATAAAATACATCATTAGTTGATGAAAAGTAAAGTTTGTATGTCTACTTATTTCATAAGTAGAAAGAGTCTAAAAATTCCTGTACCTAGCGTTATTCAACGGAAAAGAAGTCAAGAGGGTTTCCAGCTGCTGGCTATTCAGTAAGGAAGAGTGGCTGCAAATTCCAAGTAAGTCACCTCATAAAGAATTTGAAGATGATTTGGGGGAATAAGTCAATATAACACATATCCACACTCATACTTTAAGTCGTCAGAGCGTTAGAACAAGACGACTTGTGTGAAAGGACCAAGAAAACAGGAATTTTAAGCCAAAAACAAGAGAAGAAGCTATTATGTGTTGCCATAGCAACCAAACATAATAAGACAAGGGAATTACTACAAGACAATGGAATATGTTCAAGTATGCAATGGAGCAAAATTTAAATGGAAAAACATTGAAGAAATGAAAAATTCACAATGATAAAAATAGTATAGAAGATTTTGATGTATTTGTCTAAGAAGTACACACAGAACGCTTCAGCTAAGAAGATCCACTCCGGGGAGTATGCAGCTCTCTCATACATTGCGGGGATGCAGACACGGAAACCAACATACACCTGATGCCGCCGGCACCAGCTGCTGTTCACCTGTGCTGACCTGTGACCACACTGCTCACCTACACAACGAGAATTCTACGCCAGGTAGGTGTGAAACAAGACTTGATTACTTTGGTACAAAGTGGTACAAGATACTGTTGAGTGAATTGTTATTGTGTAATTATCATCTTTAAAGTTAGTTTTAAATGCTTACAAGAGCTAAGGCATATAAAAGTATGGAAAATATACAACAGGTTGGGGAAACTCAACACCCAGCTATGGCCATGAAGATTAGCAAAGAAGTGCCTGACTGGGCTGAGTTGATCAATTTAATCAAAGCTCAGAGTCTTAAGCTAAACTCATTAAATTCTCAATTAAATGCTCAGTGTGTGACTCTAAGTAAAGAACTAGACTTGGTAAATTCTCAATAAAATACTCAAATGACAAATTTAGGTTTGTTAAACAACAAAGTTGACTCTTCAAGCAAGGAATTTAGTAATCTATGTGAATGCATGGGTGATTTGAAGACTGAATTCGATGCCATAAGTAATAAAGTGGAGAATTTAAAAGTAGATTGTAAGAAGGAGTTGACAAATTCTTTGACTATTCATATAAATCATATGTTTACCAACTTTAGTCAGGAACGGAATGGTACCGTTCAGGATTTATTAAAAAGGTTAGAATTTATCATTGAGAACAAATGTAATAATGTAGAATCAGAACTTATTGAAAAGTTAGGGTCTTTTGAAAATGTGTACAATTAAATATAATGATGTAAGACAGGAAATGAATACTTTGAAAGAGAGTGTAGATAAGCATAATGAATTAATGCCAATTATTCAATTGCAAATTACAGGTATCCATACACGGGTACGTAATGTAGAAAGGAATTTCAAAGAGAAAATAGCTAACTCTGATATTATAAATGTAATTAGTTTGGAGGAACAATTTGGAGAAATTATAGAATGAAAGGTTACTGAGAGAATAACATCTGGGAACATATCGCCTATTGCTTCTTCCAAACTTAATGATACCAGAAAGGGTATGGAGACCTGTGGAGAGAAATTAAGCTTATCCAAGACAAAATAGAAAACGGGTAACTTCATCTAAGGTTGTGTTAACCAGTGAATACTTGTGGTACTATGAGGAAATATTTTGATTGGCATTTAACTGAGCAAAGTATTTAGGTAAGCGAATGGAAGAAGAAGGACTAGTACGTATTTTAATTAGAAGATTGCCAATCTATGTGAGAAAAGACATCTTATGTAGTCATTAGAAAACGATAGAAGAGTTGTTGCCTTTTGTTGGTGCACTTGATGCAATAAATAAGGACCGCAACGAAACTTTACATCAAGGTGAACGTTCAAACTATAAAAGAAATAGTGGAAATAATTTAAAAATCTATGAGACTAACTTATCAAAAGTCACCAGTACAATAAGAAAAGTTGTAATGACAATTATCAAAAGAAGCATCCACCTTCAAATTTAATCTGGTAGCTTCTCATGTGATGTGATGAAGGTACTGAACAGCATATTCAGTACATGAAACAATGTTTCAGCATTTGTGTTTGTTAGGCAGGAAGTTACCTATCTGTTGGAGCATGCGATGAGAACTCTAAGGAGGAAACTGAAAGATGTTAGCAGATCCACTCCCCCACACTGCAGTATGGCTGTACCCTGCTGGACCAGTCAATTTGCAAGAGATCATGTGTGCTGGGTATTGTACTTGAGCATCTGTTGATTGCATCTGAGTTGTGTCTGACTTTTGTGAATTGTTAGCCAAGACTGCTAAAGACAGTGTTATTCAGCATAAATGCATGTAGGGGGATTAAGTTTCAAATCATTATGTAACTTTAAATCAATATGTATTTTTTCATCATTTGTAAATGAACCTTCTAGGTTTTTATGTACATAGGTTAGTTGTATGGGCAATTATCAAATAGTGTGGAAGACATTTACTAATATGGACAGTATAACAAGATATATACATGTCTGCTTTCATACTCTGATTTTGGTACTCAAGCTACTGGTTTGTGTCCTGTTTCAAAGCCATTTGTGACACTATTTATTTGAATCTATCCTGAGTATTGCAGTATTGTATCTGATTGGATCTTGAGTTGTGGACAGACTCATACTTAGCTCTGTTTTGGGTACCACAGGTCATTGCGACTCTCTCTCTCTCTCTCTCTCTCTCTCTCTCTCTCTCTCTCTCTCTCTGTGTGTGTGTGTGTGTGTGTGTGTGTGTGTGTGTGTGTGTGTGTGTGTGTGTGTGTGTGTGTGCGTGCTCAAGGAGAGTGTACAACCATTGATTGAAGCTAGATGCTTCTCAGAATTACTCTTGATACATAATTGGATTGCTTGAGATGATTATGAGCTTTCTTAATTTTGTTTTGTCAATACTTTTTTTTGCTGGTTTGTACCTGGTGTAGGTTGGACTAATGGGTCGATCCCTACATTGTAAACTTAGGCCCTAATATTTTTCCATTATTTTGTTCTTTCTTGAGTTAACATATCCTTGAATATTACAGTTTATGTGGCTGATTGATTCCTACATATGACTGAGTACATTTTTTCTGGTCTGTACCCATCACTTTGAGTTTTTCGAATCTGCTCACTCGTGGTACACTTAGGTCTGAAATTTTTCTCTTCTCTTTTGAAGATTTTGAAGGTTTGATTGTATAGATCTTGACTTAAAATTTATAAATTCTAGTAATTTACATTGTCTTTGCAATTATTTCTGCAGTTTAGTGGTGTAATGTTGTAATTTTGACCTTGTGATTTTTTGTCTTGTGACAGTGTGTTCCACAGATCTGAAAATTTAAATGCCATATCCTGACATATGTTTAGATTACAATTTGTATAGTAGATATTTCTCTTATGCTCTCTAATATGTTGTGTATCAAATACTTCTATACATCCATCTGCTATCCTGGGCATTATTTTGTACACTGCTTGGCAAACCTTATAGTCTGTCACAAAATATTGTAGACATTCTGTTTCCAAATTTTGTGTGTGGGGATATTATAATGGGTTATCCTCCTCTAACATAACCTTTTTTTTCAGTAATAAGCGATGCCAAGTATACTATTGATTCTTCTATAGATGAACATTATATCAGCTGTCTAACTGAATGAACTTCACATGATTTTTGATATGATGTATTATGTTTCGGGCTAAAATATGTAAAAAGAAATTAATTTCTTACGCTCTGTAAGTACAATTAAAATTACTCTTCTTTTAAAAATAAGTGAAATTACGAAATTGTGGCATTTTTAAAATTAATATCATCAATTGCACAGTCTAACCCTAATTATAAAATTTATTTCTGGACTCAGTTATAAAATAATGTTATATCTTGGTGATGATTCTTCTGTTGTCAAGAAAGTTTGTAAACTATTTGGTTTGTTGTTAGTGCTGCAGAATGTAGGTGGTAGTTGTGGGCATGCCTCTGATGGAATCAGATGTGTTTTTGATTGTGCCACCAATAATGTAATTTTTGGTGTGATAGAAGTGATAATTGTAAAGTCGGTGTGATTTAGAAGAATGGAATAAAATAAAAAGATATTAATAGCAACAGGCAAATCTTCATCAGTTATTTCATCTTCAGGAACCCAGAATGTTAAAAAAATTGCACCACAAGAATGTACCCCTAGACATAACAAGGATTAGAGCCAACAACAAGAAGAGAAAATCAAGAAAAGTAAACAGTTCTTCTTTTGTATATCTTACACCTCTTGAAGCTTTCAAAATTTGTCCAAAGACAGAGAATTTCAATAATGACATGTGGGAGGATAAGATTACAAATGGAAACCACAGGGTAAATCTTCTGTGGATTCCCAGTCACTCATGAATTGATGACAATGAACAAGCCAACAGACTGGCCATGACAGGCACAACTCCATTTATTTGGCTGGAGCCTGCCTGAACCTCAATAAGGTGATGATAAAACCTAAAATATGTAGCTGGATCAGCAGGTAGCATGTAGAATATTGAACTGTGGGGAAAAAATTAAAATGTCAAGCTAATCATTCTGAAACCATGTATCAAGAGATGGTCTGTAATCGTGTGCTTGAGCAGCAAATAGATTAAACTCATGGTTGGCTCCATGACTAGCCATAGGAACTTTAAGGAACACTTACAATGACAGTTATAGAGGAAGGAGCCCCTAGACTATGTGGTGTGGGAAATGAAATCATGCAACATCTAATCTTCCAATGTGAAACTCTGGAGAGCAAGAAGACATACAGGGTGGTCCATTGACAGTGACCAGGCCAAATATCTCACAAAATAAGCATCAAACGAAAAAACTACAAAGAATGAAACTCGTCTAGCTTGAAAGGGGAAACCAGATGGCGCTATGGTTGGCCCGCTAGATGGCGTTGCCATAGGTCAAACGGATATCAACTGTGTTCTTTTAAATAGGTACCCCCCTTTTTTATTATACATTCATGTAGTGTGTTAAGAAATTTGTATGTTTTAGTTGGAGCACTTTTTTCGCTTTGTGATAGATGGCATTGTAATAGTCACAAACGTATAATTATGTGGAATCACGTAACATTCCTCCAGTGTGGATGGTATTTGCTTCATTCTACATTACCCTTGTTGAAATGGACCATTTACCAATTGCAGAAAAGGTCGATATTGTGTTGATGTATGGCTATTGTGATCGAAATGGCCAACGGTCGTGTGCTATGTATGCTGCTCGGTATCCTGGATGACATCATCCAAGTGTCCGGACCATTCGCTGGATAGTTACATTATTTAAGGAAACAAGAAGTGTTCAGCAACATGTGAAACGTCAACCATGACCCACAACAAATGATGATGCCCAAGTAGGTGTTTTAGCTGCTGTCGCGGCTAATCTGCACATCAGTAGCAGACAAATTGCGCGAGAATCAGGAATCTCAAAAACGTCGGTGTTGAGAATGCTACATCAACATCGATTGCACCCATACCATATTTCTATGCACCAAGAATTGCATGGCGATGACTCTGAACGTCATGTGCAGTTCTGCCACTGGGCACAAGAGACATAACGGGACAATGACAGATATTTTGCACACGTTCTATTTAGCGATGAAGCGCCATTTACCAACAGTGGTAATGTAAACTGGCATAATATGCACTATTGGGCAACAGAAAATCCGTGATGGCTGCGACAAGTGTAACATCAGTGACCTTGGCGGGTTAATGTATGGTGCGGCATTACGGGCCCCAGGTTATCGATGGCAATCTAAAGGGTGCAATGTATGCTGATTTCCTACGTAATGTTCTACCGATGTTACTACAAGATGTTTCACTGCATGACAGAATGGCGATATACTTCCAACATGATGAATGTCCGGCACATAGCTTGCGTGCGTTTGAACCGGTATTGAATACAATATTTTATTACAGGTGGATTGGTCATCGAAGCACCATACCATGGCCTGCACGTTCACTGGATCTGATGTCCCCAGATTTCTTTCTGTGGGGAAAGTTGAAGGATATTTGCTATCGTGATCCACCAACAATGCCCAACAACATGCGTCAGCGCTTTGTCAATACATGTGCGAACATTATGGAAGACGAACTACTCACTGTTGAGAGGAATGTCGTTACACGTATTGCCAAATGCATTGAGGTTGACGGACATCATTTTGAGCATTTATTGCATTAATGTGGTATTTACAGGTAATCGTGCTGTAACAGCATGTGTTCTCAGAAATGATATGTTCACAAAGGTACATGTATCACATTGGAACAACCGAAATAAAATGTTCAAACGTACCTATGTTCTGTATTTTAATTTAAAAAACCTACCTGTTACCAATTGTTCATCTAAAATTGTGAGCCTTATGTTTGTGACTATTACAGCACCATCTATCACAAAGCAAAAAAAGTGTTTCAACTAAAACATTCACATTTCTTTACGTACTACACAAATATTTAATAAAAAATGGGGGTTCCTATTTTAAAAAATGCAGTTGATATCCGTTTGACCTATGGCAGTGCCATCTAGCGGGCCAACCATAGCGCCATCTGGTTTCCCCCTTAAAATTAGATAAGTTTCGTTCTTTGTAGCTTTTTCGTTTGACACTTATTTCGTGAGATATTTGGCCCAGTCATGATCGATGGCCCACCCTGTAAAATATTCAGGTCAGTAATGGCTGAAGAAATCATGTCTTATAAGGAAATAGTAAAAGGTCTCCTAGTACTTGTTAAGGGTACCGGTTGGCCAGGAAGTAAACCACACAATAAACACAGGTTTGGTGAGTGCAGCAGTGGGCTAAGACCACTGCTGTTTTTGTGTCCATACATAAATCATATCAAACCAAATTAATATTGTTGATGCATCTATATTGGGTAAAGCAGATTGGCAAATCTTTGTAGTGGATTTTCCATATTAAAAAGACAAATTGATGCAGAAAAAACTGTGTATTTGTACAAAATGAGACTTTTACTATATCTCAACATAATCACTGTCACTGTTAATACAATTGTTCCAATGATGAACAAATTTTTTACATGTGCTGCAAAGAAGTCTTTTTCTTGTTGTTTGAGCCACTTTCTCATAATTCTTTGACCTCCTTGTTGTTGCTGAAATTTCTTCCATGTAAGCCTCCTTGAGTGGATCATACAAATGAAAATCTGCGGGAGTCAATTCTGGACTGTATGGAGTGTGACATAGTATGTCCGAACACATTTTTTAAAAACAGTTTCTAATGTCAGCTGGTTGGTGTGAGGGTGAGAACTGTTGTGTAGCAATATCATACTTTTTTTTTTCTTTTTTGAGATCCGCAACATTTTTCTCTCATTGCTGGTTTTACTTTGTTTATCAGCTTGTCCAAGTAATAGGCACTTCCAAATAATCTTCCAAATAATCACTGAAGATGCTTGATTTCTGAATTTCTTTTGGTCAAGTGAGCTGTTTTGCTTCCATTCCATGCTTTGTCTTTTCATAACTGGTTCAAAATGGTGAACCAAAGTTTCATCACATATTAAAATCTTAGTTAGAAAATGGTCACCTTCCATTTCATAACATTCTTTGAAGTCTGTATACACTTTGAATCTTGTTTCCTTTCATTTTTACTTTAACTCTTTCAAGGACCCACCTTGCACTTGGTCTCCTGTACTTTAGCTTGTTACTGACAATTTTTATGAACTGTGCCAACACTTACTGCAACTGTTTTTGCTATATGTTCAACTTTAACATGCTATTCTTCTTGAATAATGTTGTCAGTGTGGGTTTCAAGTGAAGGAGTTGACAATTCAACTTGCCGACCAAGATGTTGCTTATCAGTCACTGAGGTTCAGCCATTTTTAAACTGTTTTACCTACTTATAAAAATTTCTGCAGTTCATACAACTTTCATCATACTGTAAAATCATGGGAGAAAAGATTTTAAGCAGTATTTCACCTTCAGGGAGTAAAAAAAAACATCATCAATGAATGTTGTTGAACTAATGTGGAACTTCAGATAGACACTACATCATTAAATGCGCACTATTTAGGTTATAACCAAAACAATTTTTATCCATCAACTGTTCTTAGCTCATCCTAGTGATGCCAACCTGAAGTCATGAAAGTACTGAACTCTTTCTACAAACTGTTCATTTCTACATCAATTTGTCTTCTGATTATTGAATGTCTCTTGTATTCAGCAACAGTGAACCATAAGAATAATGTATGCTCATAAGAATATTATATGCAATAGATAACTACACTTCTTGCAAGGGCTTCATCAAGTTTCTTAGAATTCTTACATGTACTTCCCAGTTATTTTACTCATTAATAGTGTTATAGTGTTTGTGTATAATTACAGACATAAATTGTAGATGAACTGCAGCTTACATATCCCCAATTTAAGAAAAAGAAAGACAGAGAACTGCACTGACTTGCTCTGTATTAGCTTTTATTATTGGTTAATGGATATGTTACTTACTTCACACACTAACACACAGTGAAAAATGTGATAAATCTTGGTACTTTTTTTTACGGGAAGACACTGATGAGCCAAAATATTATGATCAACTTTTTAATAGCATCCACCTTTGGAACATAATACAGCTACAGTTTTGCATGACACTGATTCATAAACTGTGTGATAGGTTTCTGGAGATGCATAACACCTCATGTCTACATGTGTCACACAGTTCCCATAAATCATGGCCTGGTAATTTGTTGGAGCAGAATGTACCATATTTTCCATTGGATTTAGATAAGGCAAATTTGGTAGCCAAGACATCAACATGTGTTCACTATCAAGCTCCTCACTTGATTGTCTGATGATTATGTCCTTATGACATAGACAGTTATCCTGATGGGAGAAGTCAGCACCATCGGGGAAGACATCAACCACAAAGGAAGCAGTTGATTGGGTCACATAGGCCACACTGTCATGGTGCCTTTGATGACTACTATAGGTCCTACAGAGAACGGGATGAATGTCGCCCATTGCAAACCCACCAGACAGCATCCATGGCATGATGCAGTTCCAAGCAGGCATTCACCTATAATATAGCATATCTGAAGTTAATTATCCATGTGGTGTACCAAGAAACAAGATTCATATGAGCCAGCAACACATTTCCATTGATCCATGGTCCCTTCACAATGATCCTGTGCTTACTTCAGCTGCAAACGATGATGTAATTGATCAACATGGGTTATCTGTTGCTGAGCATCATGTTCAACAGTATGTATTGAATGGTGTGCTCATAACACCCGTGCACACACCAACATTTTGTCAGATATATTATAGGTCCTGGGTAAGTCTTCAACTTCCATGTTCCGTAATGAGGCTTGGAAGTTCAACACGTTGTTTGCTACACATGATTTCACTGTCCGATGCTCACGAAAGTAGCACACAAACAGCTTACCAACTTCACTGTTTCTGAGATGTCCATTACCAAGTGCCAGACCATAAAAATCTGTCTTTATGTCACTATGTCAGTAGGCCTCCCCATTTTTGCCTTTTTCATCACTAGGATGATTTCTCATTGTCTCTGCTCTGCTTATATACTTTCCTTACTGCATCTTATATGCCACCAAGAGGCATTTAGTCCTGCGGTGTCCAGGATTGTAATGTTTTTGTTTACCGTTAATGCTTCATGTCCATTAAAAATAAATTACTAGAATGCTGAATAAGAAAAGCTTTTATCCTCACACACTGAAGTGAACATAAAATAGTTTCTTTTTAAAGAAAAATATGTATTAATAACCAAATTCTTCTGAAACATTTTACAATGCAGCACATTATAATTCACTCTAATCAAGCAGTTTTATAAAATTCCTGTAAGGAATAGCAGTAAATGAACCAGGCAAAAAGGAATACAAACGTCTCAAAAATGAGATTGATAGGAAGTGCTAAATGGTTAAGCAGGGATGGCTAGAGGACAAATGTAAAGATGTAGAGGCTTATCTCACTAGGGGTAAGATAGATACTGCCTACAGGAAAATTAAAAAGACCTTTGGAGAAAAGAGAGCCACTTGTATGAATATCAAGAGATCAGATGGAAACCCAGTTCTAAACAAAGAAAGGAAAGCAGAAAGGTGGAAGGAGTATATAGAGGGTCTATACAAGGGTGATGTACTTGAGGACAATATTATGGAAATGGAAGAGAATGTAGATGAAGATGAAATGGGAGACACGATACTGCGTGAAGAGCTTGACAGAGCACTGAAAGGCCTGAGTTGAAACAAGGCCCCGGGAGTAGACAACATTCCATTGGAACTACTGACGGCCTTGGGAGAGCCAGTCCTGACAAAACTCTACCATCTGGTGAGCAGGAAGTATGAGACAGGTGAAGTCTCCTCAGACTTCAAGAAGAATATAATAATTCCAATCACAAAGCAAGCAGGTGTTGACAGATGTGAAAATTACCGAACTATCGGCTTAATAAGTCACTGCTGCAAAATACTAATGCGAATTCTTTACAGACAAATGGAAAAACTGCTAGAAGCCGACCTTGGGGAAGATCAGTTTGGATTACGCAGAAATGTTGGAACACGTGAAGCAATACTGACCCTACGACATATCTTAGAAAATAGATTAAGGAAAGGCAGACCTACATTTCTAGCATTTGTAGACTTAGAGAAAGCTTTTGACAATGTTGACTAGAATACTCTCTTTCAAATTATAAAGGTGGCAGGGGTAAAATACAGGGAGCGAAAGGCTATTTGCAATTTGTACAGAAACCGGATGGCAGTTATAAGAGTCGAGGGGCATGAAAGGGAAGCAGCAGTTGGGAAGGGAGTGAGACAGGGTTGTAGCCTGTCCCTGATGTTATTCAATCTGTATGTTGAGGAAGCAGTAAAGGAAACAAAAGAAAAATTTGGAGTAGGTATTAAAATCAATGGAGAAGAAATAAAAATGTTGAGGTTCGCCGATGACATTGTAATTCTGTCAGAGACAGCAAAGGACTTGGAAGAGCAATTGAACAGAATGGACAGTGTCTTGAATGGAGGATATTAGATGAACATCAACAAAAGAGAAAGGATAATTGAATGTAGTCGAATTAAGTCGGGTGATGCTGAGGGAATTAGATTAGGAAATGAGATACTTAAAGTAGTAAAGGAGTTTTGCTATTTGGGGAGCAAAATAACTGATAATGGTCGAAGTAGAGAGGATATGAAATGTAGACCGGCAATGGAAGGAAAGTGTTTCTAAAGAAAAGAAATTTGTTAACATCGAGTATAGATTCAAGTGTAAGGAAGTCGTTTCTGAAAGTATTTGTATGGAGTGTAGCCGTGTATGGAAGTGAAACATGGATGATAAATAGTTTGGACAAGAAGAGAATAGAAGCATTCAAAATGTGGTGCTACAGAAGAATACTGAAGATTAGATGGGTAGATCACATAACTAATGCGGAGGTATTGAATAGAATTGGGGAGAAGAGGAGTTTGTGGCACAACTTGGCAAGAAGAATGGACCGGTTCGTAGAACATGTTCTGGGGCATGAGGGGATCACAAATTTAGCATTGGAGGGCAGCGTGGAGGGTAAAAATCGTAGAGGGAGACCAAGAGATGAATACACTAAGCAGATTCAGAAGGATGTAGGTTGCAGTAAGTACTGGGAGATGAAGAAGCTTGCACAGGATAGAGTAGCATGTAGAGCTGCATCAAACCAGTCTCAGGACTGAAGACTACAATGACAACAAGGAATAGCAACATATTTCAAGAAGTTTCAGCAGATTTTCTTAAAAAAATTATGTGGGTCAGTAATACTGAATTTGATATTGGTTGAAAGAGCATTATGCACTTGGTAACAATGCAATTTTTGATGAAGCTGAAAGTTTTAGCAATCTCTACAAATTATACATATTTTTAGTTTTTGGTTGTCTTATAGATTGTTCCTTCTGTACAGTCTAAAATTCTGGACAGCAAAAGACATGAGAGGAAGAATGTCAATGAAATGTCATGGTGAGAATGTCCGTCCATTTGAATAAGTTTCTGAAGAAACTCCTCAGGAGATCTCCATATCTCCATGCATCTTCATCTACATACATTCTCTGTAAACCACTGTAAAATGCATCACAGAGGGTACTTCCCAGTGTACCAGTTATTAGGGCTTGTTTCAATTTCACTCACTTAAGAAGTGCATGAAGAATAACTATTTAAAAGCCCAAGTATGTGCTGTAATTAATCTAATCTTCTTCTCACAATCCTTGTTGGAGTGATATTTAGAAGATTGTAGTGTATTTCTAGATTCATCATATAACACTGGTCCTTGAACTTTGTTAGTAGGCTTTCTCAGGATAGTTTGTGTCTATCTTCAAGTGTCTGTCAGTTCAGTTTCTTCATCATCTCTGCGACACTACCCCACAGTTCAAGAATGTATGACCATTTGTGCGGCCATTCTCCATATAGTACAATATCCCCTGTTAGTCACAAACACTTGAGCAATATTCTTGGATGGGTGAATGAATGATTTGTAAGCAATGTCCTTCTGTGCAGTTTTGCAGTTTCCTAGTATTCTATCAATGAACAGAAGTCTGCCACCTGTTTTACCTGTGACTGAGTCTATGTGATCATTCATATTCATATCCCAAAAAATTGTTACACCTATGTGTTTGTATCTGAATGAGTTGACCAATTCCCATTGTGAACTGTTAATAATGTAGTCAATGGAATGCATAATTTTTTCATTATATGAAGTTCACAATTTTATATTTTTTACCATTTAAAGTGAGTTGCCATTCCTTGCACCATTTTGTAATCTTATCAAGATCCAACTGAATTTTTTTGCAGCTTTCTTCAGATAGTACTTCATTGTAGATAATTACATTACCTGGGAAATGTCTGAGGTTACTATTAATATTTTCTGCAACATCATTTATAAAGATCACAAATAATGAGGGTGCAATACAAAATTTTCTGGCACACACCTGACATTATTGCTACATCTGTTGATGACTCTTATAATGTTCTGACATCTTAAAGTGTGAAAGTAGGTGTGGGTTATACTGATTTATTTCCCCAAACCACATTCCACTTCTTTATGAGGTGACTTACTTGGAATTTTGCAACCCCTCTTATTTATGGGATAGTCGGCTGCTGGAAAATCTCTTGACTTTTTCTCTGTCGAGTAGCGCTATGTACAGGAACTTTTAAGCCTCTTCCTAGTTATAAAATGAGTAGACATACAAACTTCCCTCTTCATCAGTAAACAATATATTTGATTTTCATGCACAATATAAGTCACACTTTCAACATACATATGTAACTTTCTGTAAGTACCTCATACCGTCGAACATTAGAAACAAAATGAGTTACAGGTAAAAGAAAGTTGGCTTCACTACCATGACTTTCTTCAAATGAATCAGAAAATGCATCTTGTCTCTACCAAGGCAGAGTCAGGAGTCTATAAGAGTACTTTTTCAACTGTTCTTGTTTCACATAACAATAGACAGTGACACAATAAGCACAAAGCTGCATATAGATTCCATGGTTCTTCCGTACACACTCGCAAACACCTTTATATATTGGCTGGCAGGTACTTGTCAGTGCCGTTTAACCGCTGCATCTACTTTCTTCCTGCAACTGATTTTATACCTGCACACACAAACATGTGATGCGCAGTGGGTAGGATTCTAGCATCCCACACTCATATCTAAAATATTGTGTGTTCAAGATGGTAGAATGCTGAGTGGTTCTAGAATTTACACAGAAATTCTCGAATCAATACATATCCCCCCCCCTCAGATCAACCATGCGATATTTTATACATAAACATTATGCAAGTAATATCACTCATAATAACATTTCATATCTTAACAGTATACATTTTTTTTAGATATGTTTCTATACATATCTCTCCTTTCCATAACAATTCTCTGTCCTCTCTGGAACAATCTTTCGCTTATTGTTTCTCTATTCTTTTCTTATTTTACTTTGTTACTAAAACATGAACATTTATTCGTTGTTTTAGTCAGCTTTACTAATATTGTGAGGACTCTTTTTCTTTTCTTTATTTCCTTTTTCAATCAGAAATTCCGGGGGTTTATGACACTTGAGTAATCTATTTTCTATTCTTATCTTTTTGTACTACCTTTTTCCTAGTATGTACTATTTTCATTAGTTGTAGCTAGGAGGAACTCTGGGCAAAATGAAGGTGTTCTTTAGACACTCATTTACTGCCATGAAACATAATAATACTAGTCGTTCATAGGATTTACACTTTCGAGAATAATTCCTATAAAATTTGTGACTTTTGTCATGATACTGTCCCCTTCTTCTAGGATCAGCACCTATTCCTTGCTTGTGGGTTGACCTTATGAGAGCACTTCCTTTTTCAATTCTGGCAGGTACACCCCTTACAAAACATCTCTGTTTTTTAGGCCACAGATCGTCCTGTCTCCACATAGGTACGTCTGCCCTTTATACTTAGTGAATGCCGGGTACGCCCCCCTTATCCTTTCTGAGTAGGCCTCATGGTTCATTACTCTAATATACATTTCTATGTATACTATAATGAAGTATCTTCAGGTAAAGCTATAAATCTATTTTAAACTTTGCATTCATTCTTTAATATATCACTCACTCCCAAGAGTCCTCCTCTAGTTATCAACTTCTATACCGTCAATAGACATTATGTCAATATATACTACTTACATCCCACTATCCTTCAATTCATCAGAGTTTTTGTTGCACTGATGTTGCTTATGCCTTTTTTATTTTATAGTTGTTCATTATGTGTGGGCACCTCTCCTTATGTATATTCGGTGCAGAACCATCATAACTCACCATATATGTGCACATAATTCCCTGTGCACACATCTTTTCTCCTACAACACCTGGCAGTTCTCACATTGTGACAGGCTTTGCCTTATGTAATTTAATGTTTGTTTAGAAGTGTATATTTGTTTATATGTGGATGTGTGTTCATGTAGTCTGATTCTTCAGCCTTCTTATACAAAGATAAAATGTAGTTTCTTAGTAACCAGGGAAATAAGGAAGGAATTTAGCGACAGAAGTTTATGAATATGGAAAGAGGAAAAAGATAGACAGGTCCTCAATATGAGAAGTAAGAAAGGAAAAAAGAGATGTGGTTGCTGGGATCAAAGAAGAGAAAGAAGATAGCATCAAAGGCAGGAAACCCTTCCCACCCCTGTTCCCCAGGATCTCTACCTCTTAGGTACTTGAGTGAGATGCAGGAGGAGGTTTGGTGTTAAATTGTCTCTTACAGAATGGACTTGTCTCACCTTCACCCTTTGATGTCCCCGAAGGAAATCCTAGCAACCCTATGGAAACGGCAAATAAAGAAGATTCAGGAACACTTGTTTGTGAGGGTTGTTTGAAAGGTGTGATGTGTGTTTTGTGTTAGTCATGATGTATCTGTTCTTGTAAATCGTGCTTTTAGGTACAATACCCACCCCTTTCAAAATTTATGCAAAACCTCCCATCTATATCACATCTCATAAAAGGTATAAAATACTCTATACAAAATAGAAAAGCTATACATTTCGGTATAACAATTGTTCTGTTAGTCACATCATATTACATTTTCCACAAATGTAATGCTCTATTCAGTGTATTTCGTCTAGATATCACTTTTTTTTCTGTGATTCTCTTAAATTGGTCTCTATTTTATGGTCATATCCGGTTTTCTAAGAAATAAGATTTTAGAATAGTTTTAGATTTTAAAGGAATTCAGTGCAGGAAACTATTTGGAAAGAAACACTGAAAACAATTCAAGATCTGACAGTTGTCACTCTGCTTGTTAACTCAGAATGTTAATGTCCCTGGGGGATAGATGACAGAATAGTTGAAGATTTTAAAGGAATTTGGTGCAGGAAACTATTTGGAAAAAACACCGAAAACAACTCGGGATCTGACGGTCATTACTCCACCCATTAACTCAGAACGTTAACATCTGTGGGGGATGGATGACTCTGCCCAGGTCCCATGGATCTGATATTAACTTTTCTTGTGCACTGGCAGACCAGTAATTTTCTTTAAATTTCTTTTGAAAGTCTTCCAAAGAAGAAAAATTCTCACTATATACTGTCCCCCATTCTGAGGCTTCCCCTGAAAGGTACCCCAGCACAAATTCGATCTTGGAATCGTCCTAGTTTTTTGGCAAAGCTTGGTTAAATCTTTCTAAGAAGTGTGTCGGATGTACATCTCCATACGGCTTAAATTTAGGAAATTCTGTAGATAACCCTGTATTAGCTCCCCATTGCAAATCAGTCACAGCATCACTAGGTAATATAACGTAAGGTGAAGATACTCCTTTTTCTACTTTATTTTGGATAATCTTAATCTCTTTCCACAGGTCGTCCATACCCTTCCTGGTGTCATTAAGTTTGGAAGAAGGAATAGGTGATACGTTCCGGATGTTATTCTTTTGGTAACTTTTTGATCTATAATTTCTCCAAATTGTTCCTCCAAACTAATTACTAATTTGGCTATTTTCTCTTTGAAATTCCTTTCTACATTGTCTACCCACGTACTGACACCAGCAATTTGCAATTGAATGACTGACATTAACTCATTCTGCTTATCTACACTCTCTTGCAAAGTATACGACGCACGTCTTACATCATTATACTTAATATTGTACACATTTTCAAAAGAGCCTAACTTTTCAATAAGTTTGCATTCTACATTATTACATTTGTTCTCAATGTTAAGTTCTAACCTTTTTGATAAATCCTGAAAGGTATCATTCTATTCATGACTAAGGTTGGTAAACATATGTTTTGTACGAGTAGTCAAAGAGTTTGTCAACTCATTTTTAGATCTACTTTTAAATTCTCTACTTTAGTACTTACAGCGTCAAACTCTATCTTTAAAGTGCCCAAGCCTTCACGCAGATTACTAAATTCTTCGCTTTGAGAGTCGACCTTGGCACTTAACAAACCCAAATTTGTTGTTTGAATATATAGTTTCCCTCTGAGTATTTAATTGAGAATTTACCAAACCTAATCTTTACTTAGAGTCACTCTTTGAGCAGTTAAAGATTTACTTTGGGTATTTAATTGAGTTAGAGTCACTCTCTGAGCTTTGATTAAATTTACCAACTCAGCCCAGTCAGGCACTTCTTTGCTAATTTTCATGGCCATAGCTAGGTCTTGAGTTTCCCCAACCTGTTGTAGATTTTCTATTCTTTTATATGCTTTATCTCTTGTAAGCATTTAAAAGTAACTTTAAATATTCTAATCACACAATAAAAGTTCATTCAACAGTATCTTGTACCACTTCATACTAAAGAAATGAAGTTTTGTTTCACGCTCACCTGTTGTAGAATTCTCGTAGCGTAGGTGAGCATATATGGAGGCAGGTCAGCACTGGTGAACAACAGCTGGTGCTGGCGGCATCAGATGTATGTTGGTTTCCTCGTCTGCATCCCCGTGATGTTTGTGAGAGCTGTATACTCCCCACACTGGATCTTCTTGGTTGAAGCGTTTACGCATATTTCTTCTTACACAAATACATCGAAATCTTCTTTGCTATTTTTATTGTTGTGAATTTTTCATGTCTTCACCGTTTTTCATTCAAATTTTGCTCCATTGGGTACCTGAACATATTCCAATGTCTCGGAGTAAATCCTTTGTCACATTATGTTTGGTTGCTACAGCAAACACAACAGCTTCTTTTCTCATTTTTGACTGAAAATTCCTGTTTTTTTTTGGTCCTTTCACACAGGTCGCCATGTTCTAACGTGTTGTGATGACTTAAAGTGTGGAAGTAGACATACAAACTTCACGTTTCACCAGTTAACAAAGTATTTGACTTTCATGCACAATATAATTCACACTTTTAACATACATATGTATCTTTCTGTAAGTACCTCGTACCGTCAAACATTAGAAACAAAATGAGTTACTGTTAAAAGAAAGTTGGCTTGACTACCATGACTTTCTTCAAATGAATCAGAAAATGCATCTTGCCTCTACCAAGGCAGAGTCACGAGTCTATGAGAGTACTTTTTCAACTGTTTTTGTTTCACATAACAATAGACAATGACACAATAAGCACAAAGCTGCATATAGGTTCCATGGTTCTTACATACACGCTCACGAACCCCTCTGCGGATTGCCCAACAGGTACTTGTCAGTGCCGTTCGACCGTTGCATCTACTTTCTTCCTGCAACTGATTTTAAACCTGCACACACAAACATGTGATGCGCAGTAGGTAGGATTCTACCATCCCAAACTCATGTCTAGAATATTGTGTGTTTGAGACGGTAGAAGGCTGAGTGATTCTAGAATTTACACAGAACTTCAAGGTAACATGTTGCCCCCTCCATGCCGAGAAATCCTCACTCCAATCACAAATTTTGTGTGCTCCCTCCTATGACTGTCTTTTGATAATAAGTGCAGGTGTGTTACTGAGTCAAATACTTCTCAGAAATCTACCTGACTGCCTTTATCCATGGCTTTCAGGATGTTGTGTGAAAAAAGTGTGAATGGGCTTATACATGATCAATGTTACTGAAATCCATGATAGTTTGAATGGATGGCATCATTCTATTTGAGATACATCATTATGTTTGAACTTGGAATATTTTCTAAGATTCTACAACAACTTAATTTCAAGGACAGTGGATGGTAGTTTTGTGGATCACTTCTGCCACCCTTCTTGTAGATGGGTGTGATCTCTACTTTCTTGCAACTGCTGGGCACAGTTTTTTGTCCAAAGGGATCTATGGTAGATTAATGTTAGCAGAGGGGATAACACAACTGCAAATTCAGTATATAATCTAATATGGATAATATCTCCCTTTGGAACTTTGTTCAGTTTTACCAGTTTCACCTCTTTCCAGCATCACTGACACCAATGTTTGCATCAGTTGAATCATAATGTACCTGCAAACCTTTATCCAGCACTCAGTGTTTCATAGAAGAAAGCTCACGGATTTGCTGTAAGACTAGTATCATGGCTAATATTTAGATAATGTCCACCCCACAACTTTTAAATAATGTGTGTTTTCCCATATTTGTTGTCACCATAGACAGTTCAGTGACCAGTTCCAGTTTTCATAAATATGACTCTTTACAGGCAGTCACTCTCAAAGCTCTACATAATAGTATGAAAGTGGCAGATACAGTCAGTCTCGTACTTGACAGATGAAAATCAAAACTGGCTTCAAATTACACTTTTAGTGGACACAATAAGTTACACAATGACTGATAATAATCCACATAAACATATATAGTTGACACTCAGCAATTAGCATAATATTAGCAGATGATAACTTTGAAGTACTGCTCAATTGGTGTTGAAGCACAAACTGAGCTTCTACCAAAGAGATTCACAGAGGTATGGCATACGAAATTACATGATGTTTACACTGAAATGCCAATCATAGTAACACATAAGTATTAACATGATGATAGCAAAGTGCAGACTTTTACATAGATGATACCCTTGCCATACCCAAGCTCAGAATTAAAATTTTGGGCAGGATTGGTCTTATATAGATTGGCTTATGAACATTTTAATATTGTGAAAACTATGTAATGATTAGATTTTGGTGCTGTGGATCAGCTACACAGGGTTAGTACAAATGCATGAGAAATGCATACTTTAACATAAATGCAGATACTATCCAACTCTGCAAGTTGCACTGTTGCATCTGACCATGAGTAGCATGTATGCAATGTACTCAATATGTTGCAATTGTCAATCATGTTCAGAGCAATGGTCTGTGTAGTTCTGAGTGCATTGTGTTAGGGCTAAGTGAATTTGAACTTGGGCAATTTGTTGGTACTCATAAGGTGGCTGGTTCCATAACCAAGGTAGCAGAAGTGTTTGGTGTTTCACGAAGTACCTCATCAGAGATTTATATTGAATACCGGGAAAGTGGAAAAACATCATCCACTAAGCCACAACACAGACAAAAGTATGTATTGAGTGACTGTGATGCACAGTCACTGAAGAGGACTCTATCGAAAAATAAGAGGACAGCTGCAGAAGTCACTGCAGTATTGAATGTCGTACTCATGAACCTGTCAGTATCAAAACAACATGGAGGGTGGTCCATAAGCAGGGAATTGGAAAGTAAGCTGGAATTCCAAAACTTCTCATCATTGGTGCAAATGCCTGTAACATGTGGTGCCCAAGCAGTAAAACCTGGACTATGGAGCAATGTAAGAAAGTAATTTGGTTGGATGAGTCTTGTTTCACACTGTTTCCAATTCTGGCCAAGTTTATGTTGCAAGAGTGAAACATAGGGGAAGGGGGGTGGGTGTTGATGATAATTTGGGCACCTGTATCGTTGTATTCCATGGGCCCCATGGTTACACTGCAAGGCTGCGTTAGTGCCAAGGATTATGTGACTATTTTGGCTAATGATATCCATCCTGTGGTGCAGTGTTTGTCTCCAAATGGTGATACTGTGTTCCAAGGCAACAAGGACCCTGTTCACACAGCTTGCATTGTCCAGGATTGGTTTTGTGATCACAGTTGTAACTTGTCATATCTCCCCTGGTTACCACAGTTACCAGATATGAATGTTATTGAGTCTTTGTGGTCTACTTTGGAGAGAGGGGTGCAGGATCACTATCCACCTCCATCATCATTATCTGAAATTGTCACTTTTTTGCAGGGAGTCCAGTATAAGATTTTCTCGAAAATCCTACGGCACCTATATTTATCCATCCTCAGATGACTGGAAACCGTTTTGAATGCCAACCTGATTTCTACACCATAAGAGGGATGATAATGTGTTGTGTTTTTGGTGTTTCCATATTTTTGTCCAACCCTTGTATATTACAACAGTAATTTGGTTTACAAAGTATGTGGTGGGTTGATAAAATGTAAAAGTTCTCCAAACCTTTTGTATACATGCATTGGGATTAAACCTTGTACGAGTACAGGCAACATCCTTATATTTGACAAACTGCCTGTTGTTTTCTGTCTCAGGTTATTTGACTGACATTAGTCTGATGATTTCCCCGACATTTTGCCAGCACAAGTGGATGGCACTGTGAAAGCTTCACGCTCTATTGCTGCTAGCAAACTGGAGTTGAGCTTGCAGCAGCAGATTATATGTACCTGGCACATCAACATCCAAGGGCTTTTCCATGGCTGTTACTGCTGTGGTCCTTCCATTGCTATCTGCAATGGTTGGTTGCTGCAGCATGGTAATCCAGGATCCAATTATCATGAAACTTTCCTCTTTCTTGTTGAAACTATTGTCATGTTTGTGTGTTTCTTCCGTGAACAAGCAGCTGAGAGTGCTCTTCTTCACAGCAAGAATTTCTTTGTAGGCAAATTTTGTAATGTGGTGGTCCCAAGTAGTGTGCCCTCTGCCACAGCTGATTTCTCCACCTGTCCCAACCTACAATGCTGCTTATGTTGGATGATCCTGGTGTTGATTGATCATCCAGTCATTCCATCATAGACTTTTCCATGTGTAGATGGTATGTCGTATATTCCTGGCATTTCAAGTGGCTGCCGCTTATCCTTTGTCAACATGAGACACTATTTGATGTTGTCTATCAATTTCGAAATAATCTTTACACCATGTTTGGGAAATATATGGCTGACTCTATTTGTCACTCTGGGAATGTATGGCAGAAAAGCTGCACCTGACATTTCTTCTTCCAATGTGTCACTTTGCTGAGTATTTGATTCCATGAGACTTCTTACATAACTGATGAAATATGCATTGCTCCTCAGAAAGCTTTCTAGGTGTTGCATCTCATGTTTGAGGTACTGTAGCTCACATATTCGTATTTTGCATGTTACATGCATACTAAACATCCCTCTTTTCTGGCTCAGATGGTGATTTGACAGATTCTGCAGGCATCAGTTTATTTGTGTTGATTTTTTATAAATGCTATGTCCCATGTTTTCATCAACCCTCATAACCAGCACATCTAGAAATGGTAGCTGTTGGTTCTTTTCAACCTCCATGGTAAATTTTATATTGGCATGGAGGAAGTCATCAAGCTGTTCCTCACCATGGCTCCACACAACAAAGGTATCATCAACATATCTGTGCCAAGCCCAGCACTTGTTTTGAAGTGTTCCACAAAGAAGTTGGTCACCAGTGGACTATATGGACCACCCATGGTGATGCCTTCTAGCTGTTCACTGTAGCTACCATTCCATATGAAATAGCTCATGGTGAGACATGCATGATATACCTTAGTGAAGTCTTGTGGGAAAACAGAACTGGTATACTACAGGGAATCACTGAGTGGCACTTTGGTAAACAAAGAAACAGCTTCAAAGCTGACCAGGGTGTGTTTGGTCCAAGTTTTGGTTTCTTCAACTTCTCAATGAAATGCCTGAGTCCTTTGTGTTTGTGTCAGTCTTTCCAACATGTGGCTGAAGCAAAGGGACCAAGTGTTTCACCAGTTTATCCATTGGTGAGCAAGAAGCACTTAAAATTGGCTTTAGTGGAACAATATCATTTTGTGTTTTTGATCATCCATACAGCTGTGGTGGTAAAGCTTTTGTGTTGAGCAGGTCCCTCTGTACAGCCATCAAGAGAGATTTGTATTCCATGTGATCTGCTGCATCAGATTTACACTTAGTTTTTGGTACATTGTCAGATCTCTTACATCCCAGATCTTCTGCTGTAATTTTCAGTTTTCATTACATCAGTTGCATTTCCCTTATCAATAGCCAGTATCAATATCCTCATGTCAGCCTTAAGGTTCTTGATAACTTGTAACTTTTCTCTCTACGGGTTGCAAGGTGGTGGTTTAGTTCAGCACAGTAACTGTTTCAGTATGTATACCCACTGCTCTTTCCCAAAGAATGGCCCAAATGGCTGCTTCAATGTTAGCAAGGATGTCCTCCATAGATAGAGTGCTGGGGTTGATGTTGAAATTCTCTCCTTTTGGAAGGACAGACTGTTCTTTGGTCAATGGTTGTTCACTGAGGTGCATACACCATGCATACATGTTGGGAATTCACTTGTCAATCTGCTTTCTGCATCTTTCAAACTTTTTCATCAAGTGCTTAGTGTAGTGCTTCAGTCCATTCTGCAGGCTCCTGGGAGTGATGCTATTGATCAATTGTCTCAGTGCTTGCTGCCACTTAATGATATAAAATGTCCAAAAGTTGCTCATCCATTCCTGCAAATGGCACAGGATCAACAGTATCACTTACTGAGGAGGGATGATGAAAATTTGGGACACATGTACCAAAAAGTGATACACTTGGCCTGATACCTGTGTACACTGTCAAATCACCATATGAGTCAGAAAAGAGGGATGATTAATATGCTCATAATGTGTGAAAGATGAGTATGTGAGTTGCAGAATCTCAGATGTGAGATGCAACTCCTGAAAAGCATTATGAGCAGCAATAGGTGCTCCACTAGTTCCGTAAGAAGTGCCCCAGAGTCACTCATTGGAGAAATGACACACCAAAAAAAAGAAATGTCAGGTCAGGCCTTTCTGCCATATATTGACAGGTAGAATCAGCCATATATTGCACAAACATGTTTTAGGGACTATTTATAAATCAACAAAGAAAACCAAAGAGTTTCTCATATTGGCAAAGGGCAAAAGGGTCCCACTTACAATGCTGGGAATATACCACATACCATCGACATGTGAAAAAGTCTATATTGGAATGATCAGTGAACATCAGCACCACTGAACATAGCTGGCACTGTGGGTTGGGGCATGTGAAGAAATGAACTGTGGCAGAGCACATGCTATGTGAGATTGAGCAAATAATAAAATTTGCCTTCATGGAAGTAGTTGCTGTGGATAATAGCTACCACATCCACTTGTTTAGGGAAGCTATAGAAATCCACAAACATGACAGTAGCTTCAATGAGCACGAGGGAAGCCTGAAAGTGAATTGATCTTGGAGTCCCATGCTGCAACGAATGACCATTGCAGATTGCAGGTAGCAAGGGAAGAAACACAGCAGTAATGGCCACAGAAAAGCCACTGACATTGGTGCACCAGGTACAAATAATTTGTGGGTGTGAGCTTGACTGTAGTCCTGGGTGGCTAGCAATGGAGGGTGAAGTTTTGACAGTGCCACTTGTGCTGTTGAAATGCGAGGAGAAAAAAAAAAGATAGAAAGAAAGAGAAATGTCAGCTGAAGAACCTGAGACAAGCCAACAGGCAGTTTATCAACAAGTGGCCATGATTGGCTGAACAATTTTGTATCTCTGGACTGAGTATCATTCATTTAAATTTACACAAATTCTTAATTAATGGATTAATTAATTAGTAGAGTGTGTCATTTAGTTCATAAAAAATAAGAGCAACAAAAGTACTATGGTAAAAGCTGGGAATTAACAAGTGCAATGGCTAAGTTTGCAATAGAAATTTTAAATGGATGTGAACTTTGATTATGTTTATCTTTTAGGTTAATTATTTTAGGAAAATTGAAGATGTTGCTGTAATGTCTGGATTCTTGGCTTGGTAGGTGTTAGCATGTCAATTATGACAGATAACCTCTTTCAAAATTTAGCTTTACATGTTGTTGCTAAAGGTTCAATGACTCATTACTTTTAATTTATAAAGTTTCCAGTAAAACTAAATATGCTGCTGTCATCAGTGGATCAAAAATTATCATAGGAATAATAAATTTATATGAAATATACAGGGTTATTACAAATGATTGAAGTGATTTAACAGCTCTACAATAACTTTATTATTTGAGATATTTTCACAATGCTTTGCACACACATACAAAAACTCAAAAAGTTGTTTTAGGCATTCACAAATGTTCGATATGTGCCACTTTAGTGATTCGGCAGACATCAAGCCGATAATCAAGTTCCTCTCACACTCGGCACAGCATGTCCCCATCAATGAGTTCGAAAGCATCGTTGATGCGAGCTCACAGTTCTGGCACGTTTCTTGGTAGAGGAGGTTTAAACACTGAATCTTTCACATAACCCCACAGAAAGAAATCGCATGGGGTTAAGTCGGGAGAGCGTGGAGGCCATGACATGAATTGCTGATCGTGATCTCCACCACGACTGATCCATCGGTTTTCCAATCTCCTGTTTAAGAAATGCCGAACATCATGATGAAAGTGCGGTGTAGCACCATCCTGTTGAAAGATGAAGTCAGCGCTGTCGGTCTCCAGTTGTGGCATGAGCCAATTTTCCAGCATGTCCAGATACACGTGTCCTGTAACGTTTTTTTCGCAGAAGAAAAAGGGGCCGTAAACTTTAAACAGTGAGATTGCACAAAACACATTAACTTTTGGTGTATTGCAAATTTGTTGCACGAATGCGTGAGGATTCTCTACCGTCCAGATTCGCACATTGTGTCTGTTCACTTCACCATTAAGAAAAAATGTTGCTTCATCACTGAAAACAAGTTTCGCACTGAACGCATCCTCTTCCATCAGCTGTTGCAACCACGCCGAAAATTCAAAGCGTTTGACTTTGTCATTGGGTGTCAGGGCTTGTAGCAATTGTAAATGGTAAGGCTTCTGCTTTAGCCTTTTCTGTAACATTTTCCGAACCGTCGGCTGTGGTACGTTTAGCTCCCTGCTTGCTTTATTCGTCGACTTCCGCGGGCTACGCGTGAAACTTGCCCGCACGCGTTCAACCGTTTCTTCGCTCACTGCAGGCCGACCCATTGATTTCCCCTTGCAGAGGCATCCAGAAGCTTTAAATTGCGCATACCATTGCCGAATGGAGTTAGCAGTTGTTGGATCTTTGTTGAACTTCATCCTGAAGTGTCGTTGCACTGTTATGACCGACTGATGTGAGTGCATTTCAAGCACGACATACACTTTCTCGGCTCCTGTCGCCATTTTGTCTCACTGCACTCTCGAGCGCTCTGGCGGCAGAAACCTGAAGTGCGGCTTCAGCCGAACAAAACTTGATGAGTTTTTCTATGTATCTGTAGTGTGTCGTGACCATATGTCAATGAATGGAGCTACAGTGAATTTATGAGATCGCTTCAATCATTTGTAATAGCCCTGTAGTATGAATAACATTTTGGTGAATTTAAGTTTACAATGCTTATACACAAACTGTGTAACTAATTTCAGAATGAACAAAAATTAAGTATTAGTATGGATGCAATAAGAGTAAATGGAATGATTATAGCTTGCTCTGTTTTACACTAATCTTCGAAGAGGTGCAATGATTAAATTGAAGCAACACCCTTGGATTTTATTTGTAAAGGAGTATTGTCAAACAGAATTCAGAACTTCTGCTTCTGCTTTTGCTTTGCTATCCTCAATTTGAGTCACTTTCTCATCCAAGAGTATCTGGACACTAACTTGGGCATCACTAACATCTTTTACATGTGACAAGAATTTCTTTGGGTTTTGAGAAAAATCCTTCAATAATATTCTGCTGCAGTAGTTTTTGAAGGCTTCATGCATTTCCCTCTTGACAACCAAATGCATTTTATTTAGCATCTCCCTTTCTATAGGCATATACTTTATTTTACATTTATCATGGAATAGACACTATTTTGTTAGAAGCTTCTTTCCAATGACTGTATAACATGAAGTGTCCCTTACATCATGAGCATGAGGAACTGTTCTATTAGGTACATATCCAACAAGTGCATGGTAAACTGTTCTTCTAAAACTGAGCCATAATTCTTCTACAGTCATGAGTCCTTTTACTATCTGTTGTATGGTAAAGACATTTCTAGTATGTTGTTGGTTGCCCCCAGAATATTATGCAGTAGAACATGATTGAGTGGAAATAGCCCAAGTACACAGCTTTGGCTACATCTTATCACAAATTGAAGCAATAGTGTGGATAGCATATAGTTCTGCGATCAATCTTTTACACAAGCCAAAGTTGTGTTCAGACCAATTTAGATTGTTGTGGGTCTACAGTAGTAGAAAATTGGAGGACAATAGTGTCATTAGCTCTTCATCACTACACTTTATTTCAGTTTATTCATAGATTTTGTATGTTGTCCAGAACTGTATAAATCATTTCTTGTTGACATTAAGTGACAGACAACTAGCAGTGAACGACTCCTGAACCTCTCCAAATATTATGTTTCCTAGATCCTCAGTGCTGTGGTCATGTGGTTTCTTGATAAAAATATGTGTCTCATTTGCAAAGAGATTTCAGTGTGGATTGTAGATTCCTGCACATGGAAAGTCATATACAGGTATGACAATTAGCAGAGAACCCAACATGCAACCTTGTGGGACTGCACACGTCATGGTATACCATTCAGATGAGGTGGTTGTCCCTTCTGCATTTCTTAGAACTGCTATTTTCTGTCATTCAGATATGATTGAAGCCACATCCCCATTTTCCCATTAAACTTCTTAATCAGAATTGAATGGCTTGCACAAAGGCCTTGGGTACCCGCAAAAGATACCAAGTACACATTGTACTACAGTGACAGAAAAAAAATTGCAGCACCAAAAAATAATTAATGTGGAGTAATGAAATTTTGGAAACACATTTGTCTAGGTAACATATTTAAGTGATTAACATTGCAAGATCACAGGTTAATGTAATTGCAGGATAAGCCATTTGCAAATGTGAAATGCTGGTACATGAATAACTGATGTAACCACCAGCATTTTGAATGCAAGCATGGAAATGTTCCTGCATTGTGTTGTAAAGGTGCCAGATGTCATTTTGTGTGATAGAGTTGCATAAGTGTTTGACTTGGTCAATCAATACAGGGATGGCTAATGCTGTTTGTGGATGACACTGGGGTTGTTGTCTGATGATGTCCCGTATGTGCTCAATTGGAGACAGATCTGGTGATTGGGCAGGTCAAGGCAACATGTTGACACTCTGTGGAGCATATTGGGTTACAACGGCAGTATGTGGGTGAGTGTTAACCTGTTGGAAAACATCCCCTGGAATGCTGTTTATGAATGGTAGCACAATGTGTCAAATCACGAGACTGACATTCAGTTTTGCAGTCAGGATTGTGAAATTATTATTAAAATTCTTATAATTTTGTAGGGTGTACTCATCCAACTGCTTTTTTTTATCTGCTGCTGCCACAAGCACTGTGTTTGTTCCTGTCCACTGACACACTGACATTATTTTTCAGAACCTTTATTCTATATCACGTCATAATTATTGTATTACATTGACAAAACTCAAAAATACTGACATGCTTACAACACCGATGTACATCCTACTTAAGCAATTACATGCTTCTTGCACAAAATCTCATAAGACCATGACATATAATGCCAACATGGCTGCCCCCCCTCCTCTTTATATATAATTCTGAACAATCCTCAGTACTCTTATAAAGGGTTTATTAATAAAATTACAATTGAAACTGTTGCCTCAAAATTAATGACATATTTCAACAGTTGCACTGGCTCTTATAGAGCAAATACATATATGGATTTTCAAGCATTTAACATTTTAGGAGTGTGCAAATGCTCAAAATATGAAATATTAACAATACTTCTACTAATTTCATAAAATGCAAAAGATGCATGATTCAGAAAATGTTCCTACCAATTACAGTACCTATACAATTCAATAAAATTATAATTTAGTAATCAGTTTCACTGCAATAATTCTACAAGCACAGGCCCATCTTTTGCTATCTGAGTGATTCCTGTTTAATTCAAATTGGATTGAAAAATACATGTTTTAAATGGGTTTCGGTGGACTGTTACATTTCAGTGTGCACAGGATAACCACAAGACTGCTCCTGCTATCATGTGAAGCTGCACCCCAGACCATAATTCCAGATGTAAGTCCAGTGTATCCAGCAGACAGACAGGATGGTTGCAGGCTTTCAACTGGCCTCGTCCTAACCAATACAGGGCCATCACTGGCACTGAGGCAGAACTCTACACATCATCAGAAAACACAACAGACCCCCACCCTCCCCTCCTATGAGCTTTTGTTGGCGCCAGTGGAGTCAGAAATGGTGGTTTGGAGTCAGTGGAATGCACACTACAGAGCATCTGGCCCGGAGCTGTCCATGAAGAATTTGATGTGTAACAGTCTGTTGTGACACTATGTGCCAACTGTTGCTCAATTTGTTGCTGCAGATGTAGTACGATGCTCTTGAATCATATGATGAACACAATAGTCTTCCCTCTTGGCTGTGCCACATGGCTGTCTGGAGCTTGGTCTTCTTGTGACTGTACATTCTTGTGACCATCTCTGCCAGCAGTCACATACAGTGGCTACATCCCTGTCAAGCATTTCTGTAATGTCATAGAAGGAGCATCCAGCTTCTCATAGTTCTATTACACAACATTCTTCAAACTTAGTGAGGGTTGCTAATGGCATCTATGCCATCTTAAAGATGTTCTTGACCAACTTCAACAACCACGTATAATCTCAAAGGTGACTAATGCTCACAGCCGTTACAGCATGTATTTAAAGCATACCTGATTTGCATCCTCATGGTGGCACTACTAGTTCCACGCATAACTCTTTCTTGTTGTTGTGTTTTTTTTCCATCACTGTATTTAAGGGTTCTAGACTGTTGTTAATAAACGAGTAAATGGGATTCACAGTTGAGATGTTTTCTTGGAAACTAAATTGTCTTCTTTTAAGGATGATGTATTTCTTAATATGGTTAACAGTCCTGCTGAACATATGCTTTCCTGGAATTATTGATAGATGTAGCAACAGGGAGATTGAGTGGTAATTATAAACCTGTGTTTTATCATCTTTTTGAGGAGTGGTTTGACAGTTGCATATTTTAATCTGTTGGTGACAGATCCTTAGAAATACAGATACTTTATTCACCTTTTTGCTTCTTTATTGCAATTGATGCCATGGAGAAAAATGTTTAAGTAAAAGTAAGTAAGTACAAGAAAGTAATACAAGATATATACACTGTATAATTACATACATAACTGAAAATTATGCACCTAAAATATATGAAGATGAAAAGAAAGTAAAAATAAACTTATTTCATAAAAATATTAAAGGATTAAAAAATAAAGTCATCAGACTTATTACTTGCTTAGATGAACTGCAGCATACAAATATTGGGTTCATTCATAAGTTCATAGTATTTTTCCATAAGATTAATAAGTGCAATAGATACACATAGCAGAGACTTTATTTCTAAATAGTATCTTATCCTTCACTGTTTACAACAGTAACATTTCAATTCCATGACTGTAGAAATCACATGGTTTTGAGATGAAGAACTCATTGAGCATGTTCAGAGCACCTTTTTTGTCTGGAAAGGAAGTTCCTTAAATGTTGTTTGATATAGAGTGCAAACATGAAAATGCAAGGGTGCAAGGTCAGGTGAAAAAGGTAGTGCAGAAGGAATTCCCAACACAACGCCTGTATGGGGTTTTTTGTCAGTCTAGCAGAACGTGGGTAGGCATTATTGTGGAGTAGCATCAATTCATGCAGTTTTCCTGGTCATTGTTCTTGGACTGCATCTGTGAGATATCCCAGTTGTTGACACTAAACATCAGCAGTGATGGTTACATCTCAAGGAAGCAATTTGTAGTACACTGCACCTTTGCTTTTCCACCAAATACGTAACCTTATCTTTGTATGGGGAGTTGTTGTTTCGTTTGGGCTCAGCCATTCCTTTCTTTTCCTTGTGGTAGCATAAACACATAATTTTTCATCACCAGTAATGATACAGGATAAGGATGGTCAGTGTTTTTCATGAACCAGTTGATCATGAGCAACCAGAGATGCACATATGGTCCCATGCTGATTTGTGTGACTTCATCATAGAGCATGTGGTACCCATACACCCAATTTTAGACCTTCCCCACTGCATGTAAATGTCACACAATAGTGGAATTGTCACAGTTCATAAAATATGATAGTTCTTGAGGAAACTGATGTGGATCATTGTGGATTAGCGCATTTAAAAAGTCTTCATCAAATCTGACGGTCTTCCTGAATGTGGAGAGAAATTTCAAAATAATCATCCTCAAAATGAGAAAACCATTTTCTTTCTGTGCTCTGTCCAATGGTATTATCCCCATACATTGTACAAATCTTTCTGGCTGACTCCACTGCTGTTTCCTCACTGTTGAACTCAAACAGAAGAACATTGCAGGTGATTAAGACAGCCAACCACATGCAATAAATGGTGGTTTTCAGTTAACCTTAAGCATGTTTTCAAATAGATTTAAACCTGTCTTCTCCAGGAGGACAAGAAACCTGCATCCAGTGTGACAACATAAATTACAATCAAAACATCATGGACCAATATTGTGTGTCATACAGAAACTACTACCTATAACAAATGTAGGCATGTCACAAGGACCATGATAATTACCAATATAAGAAGAGTAGTACTTACATACTTCACATTAGCAAACAGTTAGTCAGAAAAGTGCTGTAACATCTCCACGTGAACTGTGCTGGCAGTGACCTGTAAACCCACCACATGCATCAATAAACATGTACGCTAGGCATCATAAACAGCCAATAAGCATAAGCACACTGAAATCATTTACAGAATTACAGAAATACACCATGCAAATAAACGAGTTTAAGTTTAGAATAAAATGTAAAAAAAGGAGACAAATACAAAATAAAGTATACTAGAATACATGAAGATCCTTAAATGACATTTAACTGATTTAAATCAATCACAGTAAATAATGGATATAATAGAGGGAAACATTCCATGTGGGAAAAATATATCTAAAAACAAAGATGATGTGACTTACCAAACGAAAGTGCTGGCATGTTGATAGACACACAAACAAACACAAACGTACACACAAAATTCAAGCTTTCACAACAAACGGTTGCTTCATCAGGAAAGAGGGAAGGAGAGGGAAAGACGAAATGATATGGGTTTTAAGGGAGAGAGTAAGGAGTCATTCCAATCCCGGGAGTGGAAAGACTTACCTTAGGGGGAGAAAAGGACAGGTATACACTCACACACACACACACACACACACACACACACACACACACACACACACACACACATCCATCCACACATACACAGACACTATCGGAATATCATCCAACACTTACAGAAGATGTCAAGGGACGTGGATGATGACAGAGTTCAAATCACGTTACAAATAGTCCTTTCCAGAAACCTGACTGGTAGTCCCACTTCAAAATTCAATCATGCAGGGCATTTTAATGTCCTTAACTCCTGTATTCAGTCTGTACAATGGAAACACTTTTTCACCACTAACCCTGCCAATCAGAGTCAATCTAAAACCCTCTCCCACCACTGCACCCAACCCCATTGCCCCGTGGCTTATGTTCCTGCAATAGAGCTAGATGCAAGATCTGCCCCTTACTTCCTCCCACTACCACCTCCTCCAGTTGTGTTGTAACATTACACTAGTTGCCTGTACAAATGTGCCATCAATAGCTGCACCTCCATCGAATCTGGCTGAAAAGTTTTTCTCTAAAGTATGCTATTTTAGATGGTACTGTCCAGATCAGGCTTACAGTCCGAAACACTGCATCTCCATCGAATCTGGCTGAAAAGTTTTTCTCTAAAGTATGCTATTTTAGATGGTACTGTCCAGATCAGGCTTACAGTCCAAAACACTTTAATTGCACTTTAATATTAAATAATCTACTGTTTGTGGCCAGATTGAATCTCATTTATTATTATTTATGGACAGATAATGGGTAAACCTTACACTACACTCAGTCGATGTTCTATAATGATGATGATTGTTTGAGTGCCATACCTAAAATAAATGCACTGATTCACAACAATTAATGTGTGGTTAGTAAATCATTAATGCATTGGATAATTACGCTTTTCTTCCAAGCAGATAGTCATTTTGAAATGTAAACAATGTGCACAGTAAGTATGATTTGGAAAAAAACACAGTTCACAGACTGATCCTATTGTATATACTAAGATGGTATCTGTTCTTTGCGAATGCACAAACAGTGCCTGAACTCTTACGGGAATCAGCAACGCGCCGCGAGTAATGAGTATAATGGGCGGGGGGCGCTACAAATGTAGTGTGGGACAGTACGTTGAGAATGTCGGGGCACACATTTTCATCTGTCCCTGTTGACATATGTCAATGCCTGTAAGCAGCTAAGGGTGTTCATTTCATTGTAATTTGATCCTATTGTCACAGTTAGCAGAAGCCACTGTTAGAAGGTTAACACATTTCATAAAGTTAACTACAAGTTCACAGTCGATTGTTAAAAACAGTCACTGAATAAATTCTCAGACACGAAATTTAGATGACATGAGATGCATTTTTGACCTGCGTTCTGTACCGAATTATCTGCAGTACACTGTCCAGTATTTGTGGGCATAGACCTTCCACAGACTGACTAAAATAGCTCCTCGAATGTTCCTTTTATAAGTTTACAATAATTAACACTATTCTCACATTTTGTTGTACACTGCTTTATCACAAGTTAAATTAAACAGTTACATTCCTGATCAACTGAATAGTGTAGAGAGATTCTTCTGGATGTTAACTTTTAGATACATCAATAATTGCTATTCAGTTATGCTCTCTATTTTACAAGGTATAGCATCTTACTTCAGCAGCAATATTTTTGATAAGAATGCTAATTACTCTGAAACTAAATGAAGGGAAATATTACAAACATATTTCTAGCATTATCTGAATAAATGATTCACTTATATACACTGATAATAAAGTTCGAGAAGACCTAAGTTAATATTAAAGATTTCTGGTACTGTATGCATGCCCCATAAGTGATCATCTTGAAGGTGTCTGGAGGAAAAAATTGATGGGAAGAAAAACATAACAGGGGGAAAGGATCCATCTGCTTTGTTGCAGTGTTGCAGCCATCTCTTACCCAATAAGAGGCAGGGGCATCTGTGAAAGCAGCCGTGGAATCACTATCTTAGCTGCAGCCACTGTACCACATTCGGTGTGGGCATGACCAGTAACAAGCTGTCTATCCACATGAATGATAATTGCCATACTTTGGCTGAGAGTCATATGGACCAACCACTTGTTGAGCATGCCACCCAACATGATATGCATGACTTCAACAACTTCTTCATAACTTGTGCTATCTGATTCTTCCCATCAACACCAACTTCTCTGAATTGTTCAGGTGGAAACTCTCCATGCAACGTATCCTTTGTTCCCATAACCCCTTGCTCTCAATCTTCATTACTCTCTGTCCTCCACCTGCCCATCCCCTTCCTTGCTCTCACTTCAGCCTCACACACCTTTTATCCCACCATGATACCTGTGTAATCCTGCCCCTTTCTCTATTTCATTCCTCTCCTCTCCCTTCCACCCCACCCTTTCCCCCAGCACAGCCTCCTGATGCTGCATTTAGCAGCCCACTGTCCTCTTCCCATTACATGCCTACATGCTCTCATGTACAGCCTTAGTATCTTCCCCCACACTTACTCTGCTGTCAATTCCCCCCCCCCCCCCCCCCCCCCCACACACACACAATACCTCTTCTATATTCCCACTATGAACCCCAGCAAATGTCACTGCACTCATGAGATGCAGTCGCAGTCAGGCTTTAGTGACCAGAGATGACAGTGACCATGTGTGTGTGTGTGTGTGTGTGTGTGTGTGTGTATTGGTTGGTTGGTTGGTTGGTTGTCTGGATTAAAAGAGGGGGAAAGGGACCAAGCTACGAGGTCATCAGTCCCTTGTTCCCAATAAATCAATGCTACAAGAGTGAGAATAAAACAGACCTGACTGACAACTCAAAACGGAATGAAAGGAAAAATCACATGAATGATGAAGGGCAACAAACATGTAAATGGGCAAAAGGGGACAAGAAAACCACAGAAATGCAAGTAATGGGATGAAGAGATTAAAATAACAAAGCAGATTACCATGGTTGGCTAACCATGAGAATAAAAAAGGAGAAGCCAGCCACTCTGCAACACATTAAAACCTCCACCCTAGAAGCACTAGGGTGGAGGACACAGAGGGGCAAAGGACATGCACTAGAACTTAGATCAAATGATAAAACCCACCCTCATGAATAAAACGTAACACTAAATCAGTCTATGAGGCGTTGTCAGATAAAATTAGCGGCAACGAGTCCGGTAACCCAAGATTTTGTTGCTGTGCAGTCAAAGTGGGACAGTGCACCAGAATTTGGTCCACTGTCAACTGGGCACCACATCAACACTGAGGAAGGTCTTCACAGCGCAGGAGGTACCCAAGGGTCGCCCAAGTGTGGCCAATACGGAGCTGGAAGAGGACAACTGATTCCCAGCATGAGGCCCACATGGAAGACTTCCACACATTCTTAATCTCCTTAATGACATGCAGTTTGTTGTGTGTACTGCTATGCCATTCCATTTCCCAAAGCCGAAAAACACTATGGCATGAGTCAGAACACAGATCAGGTTCCAGAAGCGTTCTACGCATAGCCTGTTTGTCCAGTCTGTCAGCAAGTACGTAGTCTGGGATGCCAATGTGTCCTGGGGTCCACATAAACACCACTGAATGATGGAACCAGTCCAGGGCGTAGATGGACTCCTGGATGGATGTTACCAAAGGATGGCGGGGTAGCACTGGTTGATAGCTTGTAGGCTGCTCAAGGAGTCAGTACACAGAAGAAACGATTCCATGGTGCATGAATGGATATACTGAAGTGTGCGAGAGATGGCCACCAGCTCTGCAGTGAATACACTGCAGCCATCAGGCAAGGAATGCTGTTCAAAATGGCCTCTGTGGACGTAGGTGAAGCCAAAATGGCCATTAGCCATCGAGCTGTCAGTGTAAACCACTTCAGAGGCCCAGAACATGTCAAGAATTGAGAGGAAGTGACAGCGGAGAGTGGCAGGAGTAACTGAGTCCTTAGGATCATGTGGAAGGTCCAGACGAATCTGTGACCTAGGTGTACACCATGGAGGTGTATGCAGATGGACCTGGATGGGAGGTGGTAAAGGGAAGGACTCCAATTCAGACAGAAGGGACTGCACACAAACCACAATTGTTAGTCCTGATCTGGGCCACTGATGTGGGAGATGAACTGCCACAGGTGGAAAAAGGAGATAGTAATTCGGATGCTCAGGAGAACTACAAATGTGTGCAATGTAACTGGCGAGCAGTTGTGCATGTCAGATCTGCAGTGGAGGTACTCTGGCCTCCACCAGGACACTGGTCACTGGGCTCATTCTAAAAGCTCTCATCGCTAGTTGATCGCCAAAGGGCTGCACTGGGTTGAGTACATGCAATGCTGAGGGTGCTGCTGAACCATAAATCAGACTCCCATAGGCTAGGTGGGATTGAACAATGGTTTTGTAGAGCTGCAACAGAGTAGAGCGATCTGCACACAAGTTGGTGTTGCTCAGGCAGTGCAGGGCATTGAGGTGCTGCCAGCACTTCCACTTCAGCTGATGAAGGTGAGGTAGCCAAGTCAATCAGGCCTCTAAAACCAATCCTAAGAAGTGATATGTCATCACTAAAGTGAGTGGATCAACTCGAAGGTAAAGTTCTGGTTCTGGATGAATGGTACAATGCCAATAGAAGTGCATGACACACAGCTTAGTGGCCGAAAACTGGAAGTCGTGGGTGAGAGCCCATGACTGTGCCTTGTGGATGGCTTCCTATAGGTGCCGCTCAGCAACACCAGTGCTGGTGGAGCAGTACAAAATGCAGAAGTCGTATGCATAGGATAAGACAGATGGCCGTACAGCTGCTGCTAGACCATTAATGGCCACTAAAAATAGTGATACATTCAATACAGAGCCCAGCGGAACCCCATTTTCCTGGATATGGGGGGAACTATGAGAGGCACCAACTTGGATACGAAAAGTATGGAGCTACAGGAAATTCTGGATAAAAATCTGGAGCAGGCCTCGGAGACCCCACCCATATAATGTGGCAAGGATATGATGTTGCAAGATTGTGTCATATGTGTTGCGTGGGTAAAAAAAAAAGGCAACAAGGTGTTGGCATCTCAAAAGCTGTTCATTCAGATGGCAGTCTTGAGGAACACAAGATTATCGACCCTGGTGGAAGCCCCCAGACATGGAGCCAGTGGGCCAGATGAATACAGGACCCAACCCAACTGCTGACACACCATATGTTTCAGCATCTTACAAACAATGTTGGTGAGGCTGATGGGCCGATAGTTATCCACATCAGGTGGGTTTTTGCCAGGTTTGAGCACTGGAATGATGGTGCTCTCCCACCATTGCAATGGAAAGACGCACCAGATCCTGTTGAAGATGATGAGGAGATGGTGCTTGTAGTCAGATGAGACATGTTTAATCATCTGACTGTGGATCCGATCCAGCCCAGAAGCTGTGTTGGGGCAATGTGCAAGTGTGCTGATGGGCTCCCACTCCATAAATGGGGCATTATAGGGTTCACTGTGGGTGCAGAAGGCTGGGGGCTAGTTCGTCTGGTACCCAAAAAGATGTCTGATCTTCATCCAGACATGGGAAGGTGACGTATGGCACCCAATGGTTGACACGTACCTCTCCCAACACTCCTGTTTCCATCGTTTTATAAGGTGGCATACATGGGCATGGAGCCGCTTAAAGGCTATCAGATGCTCTAGGGTAGCGTGTTGCTTACGTCGCCGTAGAGTTCAGTGATGCTCTGTGCCAGCCGGTGTGGCCGAGTGGTTCTAGGCGCTTCAGTCTGGAACCGCGCGACTGCTACAGTCACAGGTTCGACTCCTGTCTCGGGCATGGATGTGTGTGATGTCCTTAGGTTAGTTAGGTTTAAGTAGTTCTAAGTTCTAGGGGACTGATGATCTCAGATGTTAAGTCCCATAGTGATCAGAGCCAGTTGAACCATTTGATGCTCTGTAATTGCCTCAGTGACTTCCGGTGACTATGAAGGGACTGTCTTTCGCTGGGGGCACCCTAAAGAGCGAGGGATCCATTTTCTGCCGCAGAAACGATTGTGGCAGTCACCTACTCAACCATCACATCAATGTTACATTGTGGGGCAGAGTCAACGATGACTTCAGAGGCAAAAGTTTCCCAGTCTGCCTTTTTCAAAGCCCATCTGGGCAGGCGTCCATGGGCCTGATGCCGGGGCAGTGACAGGAAGATGGGGAAGTGGTCACTACCTGTGTGGTCATCATGTGCTGTCCAGTGGATAGATCGGAAAAGTCCTGGGCTGCAAATTGATAAATCAATGGCTGAGTAACCACCTCGAGCCACACTGAAATGGGTGGCGGCCTTAGTATTTAAGAGGCGGAGGTGGAACTGAGACAGTAAAGTTTCGACTTCTTTGCCTCGGCTAGTAGGCACGGTGTCACCCCACAAGGGGTTATGGGCGTTAAAATCTCCCAAAAGTAGGAAAGGTGTAGGGAGCTGATCAATCAGTGCAGCTAATACATTCAAGGGTACTGCACCATCTGGAGGAAGATATACATTGCAAACAGTTATTTCCTGTGTTGTCCATATTCTGACAGCCACAGCTTCAAGAGGGGTTTGAAGGTGCACAGGTTCACTACAGACTGAGTTTAGGACACAAACACAAACTCCAACTGACATTTGATTATAGTCACTACAGTTCCTGTAATATTGTCTATAGCTGTGGAGGGCAGGGGTCCACATTGCCGGGAACCAGGTTTCCTGGAGGGCAATGCAGAAAGCAGGTGTAAAGCTTAACAGTTGCCACAGCTCAGCTAGGCGGTGGAAAAAACCACTGCAATTCCACTGGAGGATGACATCATCATGAGACTGGGAAGGCATGGAACATTCAATGAGGCAGTTTTTGCCTCAAGGTCACTTGCTGCCACTGACTTTTTGCCTGAGCAGTTTATAGCCATTGTGTCTGAGGGCCCGGCGAGATCCAGGCCCTCAGCGGATGCCAGAATCTCCACCCCATCCCTAGATGCAGAGCTTATAGGTAGCGGTGGTGTGGAGGCCACTGCAAGTTCCTTGTTCTTAGGCATCTTCTTTCTCGATTTCTTGCACTGCCGCACTTGCCTCAAGGCCACCTGCTGCCACTGACTTTTTGCCTGAGCAGTCTATAGCCATTGTGTCTGAGGGTTCAGCGAGATCCAGGTCCTCAGCGGATGCCAGAATCTCCACCTCCCTCCTTAGATGCAGAGCTTATAGGTAGAGGTGGTGTGGAGGCCACTGCAAGTTCCTTGTTCTTAGGCATCTTCTTTTTTGATTTCTCGCACTGTTCCTTGGGTTTCCCTGTATGGGAGGACTTCACTGAAACAGTCTCTGGGACTGAGGATGAGCATGAAGCCCTACAACCAGCTGCTTTAGGACTCTTCGGCCGCTGGCAGGCGTCATCTTTCCAAGTAGCAGAAACCTGGGAAGGCAGGGACCCAAGGGGCGCCTACCTAGCAAGAGGAGCCATAGAAGCCTTACGCCTCTCTGGTTCAGAACTGGGGACTGAAATCCTCGATAGTTGGGGTGGGGGGTTTGCCCCTGAAGTAGGTGTTGCGGGAGCAACAGGGAGGGAAGTGGCCCCCACCATCAAGGGACTGATGGGGTGAGAACTGTTCTCATAGCGGAGGCGTATGTGGAGGTCATAGCCACAGGATGTAGGTGCTCAAATTTCCGCTTAGCCTCAGTCTAGGTCAGTCAGGTCTTATATTCCATGATTTTCCTCTCTTCTGGTAAAATCCTGCAGTATGGCGAGCAAGGTGAATGATGCTCTCCGCAGTTGACACAGATGGGAGGCGGGGCGCGTGGAATATTGGGATGCAATGGACATCCACAATCTCAACAGGTGGGGCAGGAAGTACAGCGGGAAGACATATGGCTGAACTTCCAGCAAAGCACCGCATTGGGGGATGGATATATGGCTTGATGTCACAATGGTAGACTATCACCTTGACCTTCTCAGGCAATGTGTCACACTCGAAGGCCAAGGTGAGGGTACTGTTGGAAACCTGGATGTGCTGGACAAAATGAACACATCGCCACTCTAAATTGGCATGCAGCTCATTGTCAGACTGCAAAAGAAGTTTCCTGTGGAATATATTATCCTGGATCATATTTAAGCTGTTATGAGTTGTGATGGTAACAGAAACATCCCCCAACTTGCCACAAGAGAATGATGCCCGTGACTGGGCAGAGGATGCTGTTTTTATCAAAACTGACCCAGAACACATTTTGGACAAGCCCTCCACCTCGTCAAACTTCTCCTCCAAATGCTCCACAAAAGACTGAGGCAACATGAACGTGAAAGATTCTCCATCAACTCTTGTACATACAAGGTACCAGGGCGAATAAGCTTCACTGCCATCCTTAGCCTGGCATTCCTTCCATGGTGTGGCCAGGGAGGGGAATGACTTGGGGTCATATTTCTTAGCATTGAAGTTAGACTTTGACCGCTTAGAGGCTGCACTACCCAGCCGCAGCAAGGGCCACCTGGCAGGATGGCCATTGCCAGGAGTGCCGATGCCATAGTGTGATGGGCATCTACTCTTTGGCATGTGTGGGGAGTTGACGGCGCATGCATCAGCAGAGCTACTACAGGGTATATGGCAGCCCTACCACAATGGACTGGCTACCATGCTGGATATGAGGTGCAAAATAGTCCATGGTCATCATCGGCATAGAAAGTGATACTGCATTGTGCATAACAGACCCAGCAAGATGTCCTCACCCAAGAGATGGAGAATGAGTGGGACTGCAATGTGACAATGAGAAAGTGGGCTAAAGATTTCAATGCACGATGGACATGATGAACCATGTAAGGTGCCCTTCCCCAATTTGCTTGCTCTTCGGAAAAATTTTGAATAATGGAGGTCAAACCCAACAGGGGACCATCACATAAGGGCTGAAACATGTGGGACTTCTTTTAGTCACCATATATGTGTGTGTGTGTGTGTGTGTGTGTGTGTGTGTGTGTGTGTGTGTGTGTTTATGGGGGGTGGGGGTTGACAATATCTGATGATGAAGGACTTAGTCCAATAGCTAATAACATCTAGCAGTCTTTTTTCATTGTGTCTGTCTGCAACTCAGTGCCGCCTCTGTGTGGTGAGTAGCAATCTACCCTTCCCATGTTGTTGTTGTGGTTGTTGTTGTTCCATTCCAGATTTTCAAGTGTTTGATCACAAACTGTATTGTAGATTTCTAAACAAAGCTGAAAATGTGTGCTGTAAAGAAAAAATAAACTCTCTGGAAATCAGATAAAAACTATTTGGATCATAGTAAAAAATGAAACAGGAGATACAAATAAAGAAAATAAAGAAATTTATTTAAAGGTAGATAGTAAACTGATCAAAGAAAGCGTCAAAATTGCAGAAACTTAAGTTTTCAGTCTCATCATACCTCTTAAAAATAAATATGAAGTCAGTAGTAAATTAATAATATGTTATTCAGCTAAACATTATATTATATTGAGTGTCTTAAATAATGAATCTTACCGTAATGCTAATTTCCCAGAAATACTTAAATATCCTGTTATCAGGCCACCAATATAAAAAGAAAAGAAAATGTTAGTAAATAATTGCAACCCATCTCATTGCTGCTAGTCTATCTATATCCGAATCCCGCTACAGCTGCTGCCGGGTTCTGGTGCTGACGAGTCCTCTCCATTTGGCTTGGTCCTCCCACCACTTTTCTTCCTTCACTCGCTGCCAGGTCACACCTCTCCTTTCTACAGATATTCTCACTCCCATTTTCCATCGTGTTCTTGGGTGCCCTGTAGGTCTTTTCCCATCCATCTTTAGTTCTTCCATAATTTTGGGGAGTCTCTGCCCATGCATCCTCTTAACATGCCCATACCATCTTAATCTCTTTTTTTCAATTTCTTCTCTCATACTTTCTTGTTTAAGGTCCTTTCTAATCTCTACATTCCTTACTCTGTCCATTGTTGTTTTACCCTTAACTGCTCTGAGAAATTTCATTTCCCCTGCAGTCTGCTCCAGTCCCTTTCTGTCATTGTCTTTGTTTCTCCACCATAGGTGACAATAAGGAAGTAATAATTCTTATACATAAGGAGTGTTGCTTTTTCTGAAACTTCCTTATTCCAAATCAGATGTTTTATTGTTTAGTAGAAATTGCCTCCCTTCTGTAACCTCCTATTAATTTCGTTAGTTATTCTTCCATCCCTAGATATAAGTGAAACTTTCTACCACTTTGAGGGGTTCTCCATTCAAGGTAATATTTCTGTTGACCCCTTTCTCTCTGCCAAATACCATTACTTCACTCTTATCTTTATTTATTTTTAATCCATACCTTTTCATTATTTCCTTCCACGCATCAAGCTGTAACTGTACATCTACCTCTTTGTCACCCCATATTACCATATCATCTGCTAAAATCATCTTTTTGTCTTTTTCTTTTACTATACCTTTAACTGCCCTATTCATTCCCTCCATCTTAACATTAAAAAGTGCAGGAGATAGAATACTTCCTTGCTTAAGTCCTTGTCTTATTTTGAATTATTCATAGTTCCCCAATGGTGTTCTGATTCTACAGTTGTGTCCTCTGTACATTGTCTTTATAACATTAATGTATCCATCTTCTATATCTATCTTCTTCATTTCTTCCCAGAGTCTTTCCCTGTCAACTGAGTCATATGCCTTTTCTATGTCTATAAAAACCATTATCACCATTTTGTTATACTCCCAAATTTTTCCCATCAGTTGACGGATAGAAAATATAGGTCGATCATGCTTCTTCCTTTCTTAAGCCCATGCTGTTCTTCACTCGGCTCCTTTTCTATCTTTTCACTTATTCGATTTAGTAAAATTATTTCAAAAATCTTGGCTGTATGACTCATAAGGGTTATTCCTCTGTAGTTTTTACAAAGTCTTCTATTGCCTTTCTTGAAGATGGGAACAATGTCTCCTGTTCTCCAATCATCAGGTATTGTACTATTTTTGCACACGCTTGATAGTACTCTATACGGCCACTGCATTCCCACTGGACGTGCTGCTCTTATTATGTCCACTGATACTTCATCATGTCCTGGGGCTTTCCCCCCGTTCAGCTTCTTCACAGCTTTTTCCATTTCTCCCCATGTAATTTGTCCTAATTCTGCTTCCCAACTTCTCTCAGTTTCTCCATTATTTATTGTTTCCTCATGTACCTGCTCCTCAGCATTTAACAGCTTCTTAAAATTTTCTTTCCAGAGATCTTTTATATTCCCTGGATCTTCAATCATGGTACCTTCCTCTGTTTCCATCTTTACTGGTACTTCAAAAGCCTTCCTTTTATTTTTCATCATTTTATAGAACATTTTATTATTGCTCTTCACATCTTCTTCAAGTTTTTTTGTAAACTATTCCCATGCCTTTTTCTTTGCTGTTTCCACTATTTCTTTGCACTTCTTCTTTTCCTCTATATATCTTTTATGGTCTTCGTCATTTTTGGTTTTTCCACCACTTTCTCCATGCTCCATTTTTTCTTCTAACTGCTTGGATTGTGGTATCATCCCACCAACTTGTCTGTCTTACTTTTTCCTTTCCAGATGTTCTACCACATACTTTTTGTGCTGCTTTGACTAAAGTGTCTTTGAATAAACTCCATTCTTTTTCCACATCGCAGAAAACTTCTTTTGGAAATTTTTGTGTGATTAATTCTCTGTACTTTTCAGCACATTCACTCTCCTTCAGTTTCCAATCCCATATCCTCATCACTTTCTTCTGTTTTCTGTTTTTCACGCACTGATTCATTTTTTCCATTGTTCCACCAGTAATCTATGGTCTCCATCTGCACTCACACTTGGAATTACCTTCACATTTGTTATTTTCTCTCTCCATTCCCTTTCTACTAGAATATAACCAATTACACTCTTGGTTCTTCCAGCCCAACTGTATCTGGTGATAACATGACTTTCTCTCTTCATTAACCAGCTGTTTGCTATTTTCATTCCATTCCTCTGGCACAAATCCAGGAGTCTTTCCCCTTCTTCATTTCTGCCTCCATATCCAAAACATCTCAATACTTGCTCAAATCCCTTTCTGTCTTTGTCTACCTGTGCATTAAAATCTCCCATAACTATATTAGCACTCTCTATATGGTTTTCTAGCACATTTTCAAAGTCCATCTTCTCTTCTTCACTACATCCCACCTGAGGTGCATAAATCTGGATTACTTTTAGTGTTTCTTTTTAGGATCTCAGGTTTAAGATTATGACCCTGTCTGATATATGTCTCACACTTTCAATACAGCTTTGAACGTTCTTATTCACCATCACTGCCACACCATTTCTTCCAGACCTGTTATTCCCACCCCAGTACAGTTTTTCTCCTCTCAAATTCTTCTCACCTTTTCCCTTCCACTTTGTTTCACTTAATCCCAATATATGTAACTTCCTCTCTGTTAGTACATCTGTCATTTCTCCCATTTTTCCATTGAGGGTTAATATATTAAGGGTGCCAATATTTACGATATCTTTTCAGTCCAGTTGGTTTCATCTTCTTGTAATGATGAATATCATCAGGTCCCCCATCATTCGCACCAGTTCTTGAAGAAGCAGTGGGGTCAAATCCTGAGTGCTTCGTTCCGAGGCTCGTCTGTGTTTTGAAATCAATATATGAAGACTGTCCTACTGGCTTGCTAGGCCTAATGCAAGAAAGGATTTTCTGTTGGGGTTGTCTCCCTTATCCTTTGGAGTTTCTCCTCCACCACAAGGCAGTGGTTCCCTTCTCGTTTAATCCCCAGAAAGGAGGGTTGCCTCCTCTGCCAGCTACGCTATTTTGAAGTCTTCCTTCTCCGTCGTCGCTGCCATTAAGATTTCCACCCTTAACCCTGGGCATGGGTTCCATGTTATATCCCACGGGATTGGGTCCCTGTCTGAACTCAGCCATCCTTGCAGTCCGGCCTACTGAAGTGTAGGATGCCCACCCCCACGACGTGGATGCGCCAGACAGGAATTACCCCAGTGGAGGAATAGGGAAGGGGACCCTACCTCCGTGGAGCTGGGTTAATGATTGTTCCCTTTCAGTTTCATTTTCTGAGACAAGAGGTATACATATCTGGTCAAGTTTTATCTCCACAAGTATTTGCACAAGTCTCATAGCTTCTCTATTGATCCTTAGCAAGTTATCTGTTTGGATGCTCTTAAAAAATGAATGTTAAATATTTCCATTACAGTCTCCCATTGATATATACACTGAGATGAGGTAAGTCATGGAATACCTCCTAATATTGTGTTGGACCTCCTTTTATCCAGTGTAGAGCAGCAGCACAGTGTAGCATGGACTGAAAAAGTCGATGAAAGTCCCCTGCAGAAATATTGAGCAATGCTGCCTCTATAGCTGTCCATAATTGTGAAAGTGTTGCCAAGGCAGGATTTTGTATGTATACTGACCTCTTGATTATGACCCATAAATGTTGGATGGGACTCATGTTGGGCAATTCGGGTGGCCAAATCATTCACTTGAACTATCCAGAATGTTGTTCAAACCAGTGACAAACAATTGCAGTCTGTTGACATATCACATCACCATCAATAAAAATTCCATCATTGATTGCCTTAAAATGGTCTCCAAGTAGCCAAACATAACCATTTCCAGTCAATGATCAGTTCAGTTGGTCCAGAGGGCCCAGTCCATTTCATGTAATCACAGCCCCCACCATTACTGAGCCACCAACAGCTTGCATAGTGCCTAGCTGACAATGTCGGTCCATGGCTTCATGGGGTCTGCACCACATTTAAACCATACCATAAGCTCTTACCAACTGAAATTAGGAGTCAGCTACAGTTTTCCAGTCATCTAGGATCCAACCAATGTGGTCATGAGCCCAGGAGAGGCACTGGAGGTGATTTCATACTTCTAGCAGAGGTACTCATATCAGTCATCTGCTGCCACAGCCCATGAGTGCCAAATTTTTTCACACTGCCCTGATAATATGTTTGTCATACATTCCACATTCATTTTTGTGGTTATTTCATCAGTGTGGTTTATTTGTTAGCACTGACAACTCTACGCAAACACCACTGCTCTTGGTTGTTAAATGAAGGCTGTCAGCCTCTGCATTGTCCATGGTGAGAGGTTATGCCTGAAATGTGGTATTCTCGGCATACACTTGACACTGTGGATCTCAGAATATGGACTTCACTAATGATTTCTAAAATGTCATGTCCCATGCATCTAGCTCCAACCATGACTCTGCACTCAAAAGCCTGTTAATACCTGTTGTGGGGTCGCAATCATGTCAGAAACCTTTTCACATGAATCGCCTGAGTAAAAATGGCAGCTCCACCAATGCTCTACCCTTTTATACCAAGTGTATGTGATACTGCCACCATCTGTATACCTGCATATTGCTATCCCATGACTTTTGTCACCTCAGTGTAATTCTACCACAATGAATCAATTGTATATTATCCACAGTTTGTTTTACTGCTTCTACTTCTTTGCCTCTTTATGACTAACCGTATTGTTTTGATTTTGTTACTTGACCGCTGATTTTCAGATTAAAAAAAAATGCTTTCAGTGTTTTTACTAACATGTTTTTAATAATATTGAAATATGTTTTAGAGTGAAGCCTTTCCTTGCAATCATTACATGTTCTGGCAGAGGTCCACAACACCCTCTTTGTTTTAGAGGTTATTTTTATTTGTTTTGTGAGTCATTGTATAGTGGTAATTTTTTGTGGTTATTTTTTGGCATTTGTTTCTTACTAAAATAGGGAGCTACACTATAACCCACTCTGTAAGTTACAAGTAGTTGCTAAAAATGCATAGAACTGCATTGTTTATTAATCTGAAGCTTCAAAAAAAATGATTATTACTATGGTTTTTGTCAGCAGCTGAGTTAAAGTAAGAGGTGAGTTAAAAGTGATACTAACTGCTTCAGAGGAAGTTCATCTTGCCTTAGGGAGCCCTACAAATAACGGGTGTGTGGCCAAAGTTAACTTAATCACACAAGAGCAATAATTTTGGTAGTACAATAACTAACTACAGCTGTATGCCTAATGCAACATTACCTCCAACATGTTTTACCGCTTAACCTTTTTCCATTGTATTTATGGTACAATAAGCATGCTATCTTATTTCCATGTACTTTCAACAACTCAAAACTCTTCTGTCAAATGATGTTCAGTAAAGTATAATATCTGGGTTGGACTATACTTGTAGGTGCTTTGCCGATCTTCTTCTCAGGATAGCTGGCTGTGACAATCTGCCCAACTTCTTCTCCGAAGATATGATGCTGTCTGGAGGAATTTTCTCTACTCTTAAAATGATTGTGTACACTCAGGATACTTTTAAATCAACCCTATTATATTTCACTTCCATAGGCAGAACACCACATAACAGTTTCACATCAATGAATCACATTTCGTAAGTCCAATGATTCCCGGTCCGTCAGAAACTATTGATTACTTTGACAATAAATACAGTTCCAAAAATCTCTCAAAGTTCTCACAAGTCCATGATTCGCAACTCTAGAGAGTCAGTAACTAAGTAAGTAAAAGTAGGTGTCTATTCTTTTCTTTTACACAATTCAACTGTTCACAGTAATGACTGACATACCACCATAATCCCCCCCCCCCCCCCCCCCCCCATGAACCATGGACCTTGCCGTTGGTGGGGAGGCTTGCGTGCCTCAGCGATACAGATAGCCGTACCGTAGGTGCAACCACAACGGAGGGGTATCTGTTGAGAGGCCAGACAAACGTGTGGTTCCTGAAGAGGGGCAGCAGCCTTTTCAGTAGTTGCAAGGGCAACAGTCTGGATGATTGAGTGATCTGGCCTTGTAACAATAACCAAAACGGCCTTGCTGTGCTGGTACTGCGAAAGGCTGAAAGCAAGGGGAAACTACAGCCGTAATTTTTCCCGAGGGCATGCAGCTTTACTGTATGATTACATGATGATGGCGTCCTCTTGGGTAAAATACTCCGGAGGTAAAATAGTCCCCCATTTGGATCTCCGGGCGGGGACTACTCAAGAGGATGTCGTTATCAGGAGAAAGAAAACTGGCGTTCTACGGATCGGAGCATGGAATGTCAGATCCCTTAATCGGGCAGGTAGGTTAGAAAATTTAAAAAGGGAAATGGGTAGGTTGAAGTTAGATATAGTGGGAATGAGTAAAGTTCGGTGGCAGGAGGAACAAGACTTCTGGTCAGGTGACTACAGGGTTATAAACACAAAATCAAATAGGGGTAATGCAGGAGTAGGTTTAATAATGAATAGGAAAATAGGAATGCGGGTAAGCTACTACAAACAGCATAGTGAACGCATTATTGTGGCCAAGATAGATACGAAGCCCACACCTACTACAGTAGTACAAGTTTATATGCCAACTAGCTCTGCAGATGACGAAGAAATTGAAGAAATGTATGATGAAATAAAAGAAATTATTCAGATTGTGAAGGGAGACGAAAATTTAATAGTCATGGGTGACTGGAATTCGAGTGTAGGAAAAGGGAGAGAAGGAAACATAGTAGGTGAATATGGATTGGGGGACAGAAATGAAAGAGGAAGCCGCCTTGTAGAATTTTGCACAGAGCACAACATAATCATAACTAACACTTGGTTTAAGAATCATGAAAGAAGGTTGTATACATGGAAGAACCCTGGAGATACTAAAAGGTATCAGATAGATGATATAATGGTAAGACAGAGATTTAGGGACCAGGTTTTAAATTGTAAGACATTTCCAGGGGCAGATGTGGACTCTGACCATAATCTATTGGTTATGACCTGTAGATTAAAACTGAAGAAACTGCAAAAAGGTGGGAATTTAAGGAGATGGGACCTGGATAAACTAAAAGAACCAGAGGTTGTACAGAGATTCAGGGAGAGCATAAGGGAGCAATTGACAGGAATGGGGGAAATAAATAAATTCAGTATAAGAAGAATGGGTAGCTTTGAGGGATGAAGTAGTGAAGGCAGCAGAGGATCAAGTAGGTAAAAAGACGAGGGCTAGTAGAAATCCTTGGGTAACAGAAGAAATACTGAATTTAATTGATGAAAGGAGAAACTATAAAAATGCAGTAAGTGAAACAGACAAAAAGGAATACAAACGTCTCAAAAATGAGATCGACAAAAAGTGCAAAATGGCTAAGCAGGGATGGCTAGAGGACAAATGTAAGGATGTAGAGGCCTATCTCACTAGGGGTAAGATAGATACTGCCTACAGGAAAATTGAAGAGACCTTTGGAGATCAGAGAACGACTTGTATGAATATCAAGAGCTCAGATGGAAACCCAGTTCTAAGCAAAGAAGGGAAAGCAGAAAGGTGGAAGGAGTATATAGAGGGTCTATACAAGGGTGATGTACTTGAGGACAATATTATGGAAATGGAAGAGGATGTAGATGAAGATGAAATGGGAGATATGATACTGCGTGAAGAGTTTGACAGAGCACTGAAAGACCTGAGTCGAAACAAGGCCCCCGGAGTAGACAATATTCCATTGGAACTACTGATGGCCGTGGGAGAGCCAGTCCTGACAAAACTCTACCATCTGGTGAGCAAGATGTATGAAACAGGCGAAATACCCTCAGACTTCAAGAAGAATATAATAATTCCAATCCCAAAGAAAGCAGGTGTTGACAGATGTGAAAATTACCGAACTATCAGCTTAATAAGTCACAGCTGCAAAATATTAACACGAATTCTTTACAGACGAATGGAAAAACTAGTAGAAGCCAACCTCGGGGAAGATCAGTTTGGATTCCGTTGAAACACTGGAACACGTGAGGCAATACTGACCTTAAGACTTGTCTTAGAAGAAAGATTAAGGAAAGGCAAACCTACGTTTCTAGCCTTTGTAGACTTAGAGAAAGCTTTTGACAATGTTGACTGGAATACTCTCTTTCAAATTCTAAAGGTGGCAGGGGTAAAATACAGGGAGCGAAAGGCTATTTACAATTTGTACAGAAACCAGATGGCAGTTATAAGAGTCGAGGGACATGAAAGGGAAGCAGTGGTTGGGAAGGGAGTAAGACAGGGTTGTAGCCTCTCCCCGATGTTGTTCAATCTCTATATTGAGCAAGCAGTAAAGGAAACAAAAGAAAAATTAGGAGTAGGTATTAAAATTCATGGAGAAGAAATAAAAACTTTGAGGTTCGCCGATGACATTGTAATTCTGTCAGAGACAGCAAAGGACTTGGAAGAGCAGTTGAATGGAATGGACAGTGTCTTGAAAGGAGGATATAAGATGAACATCAACAAAAGCAAAACAAGGATAATGGAATGTAGTCTAATTAAGTCGGGTGATGCTGAGGGAATTAGATTAGGAAATGAGGCCCTTAAAGTAGTAAAGGAGTTTTGCTATTTGGGGAGCAAAATAACTGATGATGGTCGAAGTAGAGAGGATATAAAATGTAGGCTGGCAATGGCAAGGAAAGCGTTTCTGAAGAAGAGAAATTTGTTAACATCCAGTATTGATTTAAGTGTCAGGAAGTCATTTCTGAAAGTATTCGTATGGAGTGTAGCCATGTATGGAAGTGAAACATGGACGATAAATAGTTTGGACAAGAAGAGAATAGAAGCTTTCGAAATGTGGTGCTACAGAAGAATGCTGAAGATTAGATGGGTAGATCACATAACTAATGAGGAAGTATTGAATAGGTTTGGGGAGAAGAGAAGTTTGTGGCACAACTTGACCAGAAGAAGGGATCGGTTGGTAGGACATGTTCTGAGGCATCAAGGGATCACCAATTTAGTATTGGAGGGCAGCGTGGAGGGTAAAAATCGTAGAGGGAGACAAAGAGATGAATACACTAAGCAGATTCAGAAGGATGTAGGTTGCAGTAGGTACTGGGAGATGAAAAAGCTTGCACAGGATAGAGTAGCATGGAGAGCTGCATCAAACCAGTCTGAGGACTGAAGACCACAACAACAACCACCATCATGAAGTAAGGCGGGATTGCTCCTAGTGTTGGTCATGTAACTTCTGTGACAAGTCAGGCAACCACTTGCCCATGCCAATCAACTGTTCACCTTGTGGCATTCTCTTGACACATGTCCACCCTGCGCACAAAGAAAACTGGCACGAGGTGGACACTCCCATTTCTCATGCTCGTATGTAAACTATTGGGTGTTCAAGGTGGTGGAAAGTGGAGGGACTCTAGAATTTGTGTCGAAATTCTCGAGGCACTACAACATAGGGATATGGTGTGGGAGAGGGTAACTGGACAGTGGAATGAGAACTGCTTGGTGTAGGATCTGGGGTAGTGGTTAATGGAGATTGAGGCCGAGAGGGTTAAGTGAGTGTAGGATGGGTTTCAAGTTCTAGTCGTGTCTGTGTAGTTCAGAAAAACTGGTGATGGAGGGAAAGATACAGGTGGCTTGGGTTGTGAACCAACCATTGAAATTTAACTGATCCATGGAAGTTGACCTCCAAGTCTCTAATTGCTGTATCCACTCCTCTGTCCATATCAAAACCACTAACCACCAGCAGTACCCGCATTTTGACAGCTGTCATCCTTTCCACACCAAAAATTGCTCCCATACAGCCTGGCCACCCATGGACAGTATATGTTCAGTGATAAGAATTTCCTTGCACAGCATTAAGAAGATCTCACAAGGGTCTTTGCAGACAGGCACTAGTTTCCAAACAGATTTCCCTTGCCATATCCACCCCCCCCCCCCCCCCCCCCTCCCAATTCTCCCAACAGCCCCAAGAATGACCTGCAAACAGTATTACCCTGGTCTTGAACAGCTGAACCACATTTCTCACCAGACTTTGCATTATCCATCATCATGTCCAGAAATGAGGGATATCTTGCTCAAGAACCTTCCCACCTCTCCTAAGTGGTGTTCTGTGTATAACTACATGATGAAAAGCCCCCAGGATGCTGTAAAATTAAGATTTATATTTAAAAAAATTGAAACACCGAGTAACCAGAGGGTTGGAAAAGATGTTACTTATGAATGAGCAGTAAGGTGCAGACAAGCGAAAACATTTTCTCATGCATTTTGTTGTTCAGTTTTTCGTTTTAGACGGACAAAGTCTATCTCTCTTGCATGTAGAAGGATGATGACAATGTGCGATTTTAGAGATTAAGCATCATTGCGATCTTGATGTATTGTATGTATTAGTGAATAATATAATGTTAAAGAACGGTATCAAGTATTTTATTTATTGAAGTAAATGAAGACAAAAATCACAGGAAGAGGATTTTTGTGATTCTGATAAGGGCTGGTGTCTCCGGAGTCCTCCGCTGCCTGCAGCTTCAAAAAAAAAAAAAAAAAAAAAAAAAAAAAAAAGTAAGGAAGTCCGATGCCCAAAAGAATACCAATAAGCACAAACTTTTTAACAATGCAACCATATTACTAACCTTATTCATATGCATTTTCTATATATATTACATCTGTTGTTCATTCATCCTACACAACATACTGGTCCTGGTCCACTCTCAGTCGCTTGCCACAGGACCATATCATTGTGGAAGATTCAGATTCAAGAGCTGCCAAATCCATCCACTCAGCACTACTTACTTCAGTCCTGTTAGAGGCTTACACTTCCCCAGCAGAGGCAGGGCCACCTGTGAAAGCTGCCATGCCATGTACCAATTCTGCACAAGTTTTTAGTCCAATATGATTACCATCCACCTGTCCACCAGAATAAATGGAGTTGTTCAGACTGTGGCACAACATATAGCTGAGTGCAACATGCCCAATTTCAGTATCTGTTTCACAACCCAGGCCGTTTGTATCCTTCCCTCGATTACCAACTTTTCTGAAGTATGTAGATTTGGGTTATCTTTCCAACATGTCCTAGTGAGTGCCCACCAACAACTCAGCACTTCTGACATTCTGTGATTGATCTCCTTTACACCTAAATTATTTACATTCTAGCAGAACTTTCCTACCATATTTAAGGAGAGTCACTGTTTGTATTCGTGCTCCTGCTGATAAAGTGATTGAGATTTATTTCCTTCGGCACAAAATAGTAACAGTTTTTTGTCAGCACAGATGAGCTATTGTAGGGATAGTGAAATTGATATTTATTGGTTTGTATTATGCTTCACATATTTTGTGGATGAATTCATATTAAAATGCAGAAAAATATGTTCCTTTTTGCTGAGAAAGGTTAATTTGTCAGGTGTTAATGAGAACTACTTCTTCTGATTCCAAACATTGTTGTCAATTATCATACAATTTTAAGGCTGCTCTCTTTCTCCATTTCTTGGAAAGAAAAGTGTACATCTCTTAGCATTCCTTTTCAGACACATCAAGAGCTTAGTTTCTAAAACTCAATTATTTTGCACAAATCAGTTCAAGAAGTTGTAATCCACTGTTTATTTCTAGTGATATCTGTCCAGTCATTGTCCTTAGCTGCATGAAATGGAAGAACTCATTACAAATACTCTGGCTACCTTGTAAATTTGCATTATTTTCTTTTTTATGTATTGATTATACACTATTTTAATCATATTGTAATTGACTTTAGTCCTACTTCCAAACTTTGTCTATGAAGTTCTTCCCTTTATTATTGTAGTTCATCTACACTAAAGACAAGCAGAATAATGTCATTAGCAATTTGTACATATATTTCCCATAAACACATACTCCTTTTTGGTTTTTGCAGTTGACAGATACGATGACTTCCTCTAGGACTGCTGACAATAGTTGGGTCGATATGAATCTCCTTGTGTAACTACTCTTCCAGTTTTGAATTTTTCTGTATAATGATGTAGTGTAATGGAAGCTGTTGCACTAGAATATATATCCTATATTCTACAGTATTTGAACATATGTTGAATCACTGTTTTGTTTCTGAAGGGCAGTTTGTACAGATATGTTGGAACTATGTCATAAGCTTTCTCAAAATCTATTAATCTCAGGCAAAGCACTAATTCATTCTCATTGCTCTCGTTCACAATGTTATTCAGGAACTACAGTTGGTTCTGTTGTACCTTATCCACTTTTGATAACTGGTTTGTTCCTTTAACAGATTAAAATATTAATGTTTTTCTACATTTTTGGTAATAATTTTAGTGAATATTTTACACATAACAGATACATGGCTGATAGACATTTGTTAGACATAAACCATCAGCTTTACTGTATGGTTAAATGATGATGGCGTCCTCTTGGGTAAAATATTCTGGTGGTAAAATAGTCCTCATTCGGATCTCCGGGTGGGGACTACTCAAGAGGACGTCGTTATCAGGAGAAAGAAAACTGGCGTTCTACGGATTGGAGCATGGAATGTCAGATCCCTTAATCGGGCAGGTAGGTTAGAAAATTTAAAAAGGGAAATGGACAGGTTAAAGTTAGATATAGTGGGAATTAGCGAAGTTCAGTGGCAGGAGTAATAAGACTTTTGGGTCAGGTGAACACAGGGTTATAAATCACAAAATCAAATAGGGGTAATGCAGGAGTAGGTTTAATAATGAATAAAAAAATAGGAGTGCGGGTAAGCTACTACAAACAGCATAGTGAATGCATTATTGTGGACAAGATAGACATAGAGCCCACGTCTACTACAGTAGTACAAGTTTATATGCCAACTAGCCTTGCAGATGATGAAGAAATTGAAGAAATGTATGTTGAGGTAAAAGAAATTATTCTGATAGTGAAGGGAGACGAAAATTTAATAGTCATGGGTGACTGGAATTTGATAGTAGGAAAAGGAAGAGAAGGAAATGTAGTAGGTGAATATGGATTGGGAGTAAGAAATGAAAGAGGAAGCCGCCTAGTAGAATTTTGCACAGAGCATAACTTAATCATAGTTAACACTTGGTTCAAGAATCATAAAAGAAGGTTGTATACATGGAAGAAGCCTGGAGATACTGACAGGTTTCAGATGGATAATATAATAATAAGACAGAGATTTAGGAACTAGCTTTTAAATTGTAAGACATTTCCAGGGGCAGATTTGGACTCTGACCACAATCTATTGGTTATGAACTGTAGATTAAAACTGAAGAAACAACAAAAAGGTGGATATTTAAGGAGATGGGACCTGGATAAACTGAAAGAACCAGAGGTTGTACAGAGTTTCAGGGAGAGCATAAGGGAACAACTGACAGGAATGGGGGAAAGAAATACAGTAGAAGAAGAATGGGTAGCTTTGAGGAATGAAGCAGTGAAGGCAGCAGAGGATCAAGTATGTAAAAAGAAGAGGGCTAGTAGAAATCATTGGGTGACAGAAGAAATGTTGAATTCAACTGATGAAACAAGAAAATATAAAAGTGCAGTAAATGAAGCAGGCAAAAAGGAATACAAACATCTCAAAATGAGATCGACAGGAAGTGCAAAATGGCTAAGCAGGGATGGCTAGAGGACAAATGTAAGGATGTAGAGGCTTATCTCACTAGAGGTAAGATAGATAGTGCCTACAGGAAAATTAAAGAGACCTTTGGAGAAAAGAGAACGACTTGTATGAATATCAAGAGCTCAGATGGCAACCCAGTTCTAAGCAAAGAAGGGAAAGCAGAAGGATGGAAGGAGTATATAGAGGGTCTATACAAGGGTGAGGTACTTGAGGGCAATATTATGGAAATTGAAGAGGATGTAGATGAAGATGAAATGGGAGATATGATATTGCGTGAAGGGTTTGACAGAGCACTGAAAGACCTAAGTCGAAACAAGGCCCCGGGAGTAGACAACATTCCATTAGAACTACTGACGGCCTTGGGAGAGCCAGTCATGACAAATCTCTACCATCTGGTGAGCAAAATATATGAGACAGGTGAAATACCCTCAGACTTCAAGAAGAATATAATAATTCCAAACCCAAAGAAAGCAGGTGTTGACAGATGTGAAAATTACCGAACTATCAGCTTAATAAGTCACAGCTGCAAAATACTAATGCGAATTCTTTACAGACGAATGGAAAAACTGGTAGAAGCCAACCTCGGGGAAGATCAATTTGGATTCCATAGAAATAGTGGAACACGTGAGGCAATACTGACCCTAAGACTTATCTTAGAAGCTAGATTAAGAATAGGCAAACCTACATTTCTAGCATTTGTAGACTTAGAGAAAGCTTTTGACAATGTCGGTTGGAATACTCTCTTTCAAATTCTGAAGGTGGCAGGGGTAAAATACAGGGGCTATTTACAATTTGTACAGAAACCAGATGGCAGTGATAAGAGTCAAGGGAAATGAAAGGGAAGCAGTGGTTGGGAAGGGAGTGAGACAGGGTTGTAGCCCCTCCCTGATGCTATTCAATCTGTATATTGAGCAAGCAATAAAGGAAACAAAAGAAAAATTTGGAGTAGGTATTAAAATCCATGGAGTAGAAAAAAGTTCAAGGTTCGCCAATGACATTGTAATTCTGTCAGAGACAGCAAAGGACTTGGAAGAGCAGTTGAATGGAATGGACAGTGTCTTGAAAGGATCATCAACAGAAGCAAAATGAGGATAATGGAATGTAGTCCAGGTAACTCGGGTGATACTGAGGGAATTAGATTAGGGAATGAGACACTTAAAGTAGTAAAGGAGTTTTGCTATTTAGGGAGCAAAATAACTGATGATGGTCGAAGTAGAGAGGATATAAAATGTAGACTGGCAATGGAAAGGAAAGCGTTTTTGAAGAAGAGAAATTTGTTAACATCGAGCATAGATTTAAGTGTCAGGAAGTCATTTCTAAGAGTATTTGTATGGAGTGTAGCCATGTATGGAAGTGAAACATGGATGATAAATAGTTTGGACAAGAAGAGAATAGAAGCTTTCGAAATGTGGTGCTACAGAAGAATGCTGAAGATTAGATGGGTAGATCACATAACTAATGAGGAGGTATTGAATAGAATTGGGGAGAAGTGGAGTTTGTGGCTCAACTTGACTAGAAGAAGGGACCGGTTCATAGAACATGTTCTGAGGCATCAAGGGATCACCAATTTAGTATTGGAGGGCAGCGTGGAGGGTAAAAATCATAGAGGGAGACCAAGAGATGAATACACTAAGCAGATTCAGAAGAATGTAGGCTGCAGTATGTACTGGGAGATAAAGCAGCTTGCACAGGATAGAGTGGCATGGAGAGCTGCATTAAAAATAAATCTCAGGACTGAAGACCACAACAACAACAACAAATCATCAATTCTAAATCTACGGATTATTTATGTATAGTATACTTTTACTTTACCAATTTTTGCCACTGGAATTTGTATATGGACTGCTAATTTTTTACATTGTTTCTGTTCACTTCTTCTACTCATCAACTGTCATGAAATCATATGAATTCTCTGTCTGAATACTTAATGATTAACCTTTCCCACAATTTCAGGTCTTCTGTCCCCTGCTGGGAGGAACTTCTTGTTTTCAATGAAGATATCAATTATCTATTGACAAGAAATCCTCCTGTTATAATTATTTTTGAGATACTGGATATGAAAAAATTGCATCATGCACTCACACGTTATGAAAGGCAAGGTATGTAACTAGTGTGCATCCAAATGAACAATGTCATTTTATGGTAAGAGTTTCTACAGGAAGTGGAATGAAGTTCATGAAAATAGCTGTACCTTTAGTTATTTATTTATTTATTTTTTAAAAAAGAAACCATGTAAGGGAAAACTGAAGTATTATTTAATCCTAGTACAATTGTGTGTGTATTATACTCTTATATAAGCTACTAATGATATCAACTTTAATGCTTTCTTACTTTTATTATTAGTTAATGTTTCCAAAGGAAGTTTGCTCTTTGATTTGAAATTCCTCATTTTGTGGAACTGACATTTTTATCATGATATATATACATGTATTTTGCTTAGTTGAATGATGACAGAGAGGAGTTGGAGATTATGTTGTTGTCTTTGTCATGCCATACACATGTCAGGATAATGATTTCAACATGGGGATCATCATATGATCAGTGGCTGAAAAATATATTGATGGCATTTAGTTACCTTCCTTGTTGCTATTACAGGTTCAAAGTGTGGCTGGCACAAAATAGCATGGGCATTCCTGAAACCTTTAGGAGCAAATGGCCATCTAAACATAGACAAAAAAGTTCGATTACAGCTGTATAAACCAAACAGCTCTAAAGAAACGGATTACCATGGATGTGAAGTAAGTGACTCCAAAATATGGATGTGTACTGCAAGCATTACACATATCTATTACATTGTGTACTCTCAAGAATATCTGTTACAAAAGAATATGGAAATTATTTTGTAGATGCCTATGTGCTGTTGTTTATGGCCTGCTTTCAGATAATCCTATCCATGTATCAAAATTTAACAATGGAAAATCTGAAATGGAATAACAGTGTTGTGAATTAGGATAGATACCTACTTGTCACATTGGGGAGGCTTGTGTAGCCAATTGGCACATTTAAGTAGTCTTCTGAATATTATTAAGCTATTGGACTAAGTCCTTCATCAGATGTAGACAAACAAGCACACATGCACAACTCACATCTATGTGACTGTTGTTGTCTCAGGATGTTGTGACTCAACTGAAGTGAGTCACAGCTGGGGTGTGTAGGCGGGGCACAGAAGAGGCTAATGGCAATGAATGGAGGGATAGCAGTCCAGCTTTACACTCTTCTGTGGTGATTATTAAATTTCAGACAAGTTTTGCACTCTTAAGTGAACAGAATCCCATGTCATTGACCTTGGTGACATTCCAGGTGATCCCTTGCCAGTTGCTTTGTACACCATGATGCTGGGGTCTATACTCTTATTTGTAGTGGATACCTATAGGCCAAAATCAAACAATGGAAAATCAAGGATGGTATTGTCACATACCTATAGGCCAGATTGATCATGTGTAGACTTTTGCATATGGTCTGAGTAAACACAGTCCTCTCAGTTGCCCAAAAAAAATGCAATAGTTCTGTTGCATTTTCTTTGGGGACCCGAAGAGCCATAGTTTGTAAGTAACATTATCAGCTGGTGTTATAAACCACAGTGATAATTACTTGTCAATGTTTCATGTCTCATGACATATGGAATGCATCCCTATTTGATGGGTAATGTCACATGCTGACACAGTGTGCTCTATTACGCTGTAATAAAAATGCAGATTTTCCTTTACCCCAGCTCACCAGTGGTTGTATGTAGTGCTTGCATGGCCAAAAGAGTATTGAAAAAGATGTTCCCAATAAAGAAACACAAACTACGTAATACATGATGGTGGCATGAAACTTTTTTGAGCAATTTCACTCCTGAAAGACTTGGTATTCATTGCATCATCATTTGCTTATTTCAGAATTAGATTATTCTTTTCATTTATCCTCTCTTATTGCAATGTAAACAAGTAATTCTAAATGTTAAAAGTACTCCTGTCATTTAACACGTTTTTTCTCTTAGTTCACATGTTGTTGTGCTGCATACACTTATTGCATATAACTCACTCACTGAGTCACTCACATCTCGTGTTTCATAAATAACTTTAATAAAGTTGTTTTAAATACTCACATACTTACATTAATAATAAATAGTCCCATACTGAGGGAATGACTGTAGGGGGAGCTAGTGCAGGACACCTGCATTGCCACTCAAGACAAGGTCCTAGGTGAGGTGGTTTGCCATTACCTTCCTCTGACTTGTTATGAAGTGTTAAATGTGCATCTGTGTCATCTGTTGTATTTTCAGGAATGTTTAGGATGTTATAGATGTCTGTTTCTTCTGTTTAACTTGGCATTTAATTGACCTAAGATCCAACAGTGTGCATGAATTAATAGCTATTGGAGGTTTCTGTATAAATTAAAAGGAAGAGAGGTTAGATTTTAATGTTCGGTGATGTTGTTGTCATTATACATATGGTCCAGCCACATTCATGTGAGCACCATCTATGTTTGATGCCAACATGCAATAAGCATTCACAGGTAGCAGGTGGCAGCACTGCAGTGGTGGATATATAGTGTGTTGGCCAGATGTGGAAAACAGTTCAGTCGTTGTTGTACTGTGGAAATGATGCAATTTTTCTGATGTCCAAAAGGTCATGATCATTAGCCTTTGGATCAAACATGGAAGTATTTCCAAAATGGAAAGTTTGTAAACTGTTTGCATGCCACTGTTGTTAAAATATAATGACCATTCACCAAATGTCACTACATACAGACTTCTGTAGCAGGTACCTCATTCATGCACCCATGCTGCTTGCTGATCATCAGTGATGAATGCTGAACTTTGCACACCACAACTGGCTTTCCAAAGGGTGGCAACAGGTGACCTTTTTGGCTGAATCACTTTTTGTGCTCCACTGACCAGATGGTCATTGGAATTGGAGCAACCCCCCCCCCCCCCCCCCCCCCCCCCCCCCCTCACCCGGATTTAAACTCAGTTGACTGATAGGCTGTTTGTGCCACAGATCTTCAATTGTGAAACCTAACACAGCTGGTCACAGTACTGGAGTTGGTATGGCTCTGCGTCCTAGCGGTACTTTCCAGAACCTCAATGACTCTCATGCAGTATGTCTTGATGTATTGCAGTTGTCCATGCTGCAAAATGTGGTTATTCAGGCTTCTAACGAGTGGTCACATTAATATGACTGGACAGTGTATGAGTAAGTAAAGAAAATAAAAAAAAATGTGGACCTAAATGGTCCTATACAAGGAGCCATTCTAGTTAGTAATACATTTCTAGTGGCACTTTTCTCAGTAAAACTCATAAATAAGCAGTTCCTCACTTTATGATATGTTTCAAAACATACTAATTGTATGAGACTAGATATCTGTTTCATCATGTAAATTTGAACCGAATAATGTATTAGTATATGTGACTATTTTTGAAGAATGAATCTAAATGTCAATAAATGAATTTTTTTGCAACCACAAAGTAAAAATATGGTAAATATCATACGAGTCAAACAGTAACTGGGAAAACTGTGTGTGTTATAAATTTCAAAGTCTACTGAAACATAATATTTACAAACAGATACAGTATACATGATAGATTGACTACGTAAATACAGTAAAACCGTACACATTGAGGAAAACTTTTTATCATAAAATTATGCAAATAATTGTTTCACCTGACAGACTTCCTGCAAATTTTGTTAGGTTTTTAGATTTTTATTCATGAGATGATAGATATTGTTTCCTGTAGAAGTTGTCAATATTCCTGTGTTCTTTTTTGATCATTTTATCTGTACAGCTGGCAAAAATGTACTATGCATAAGCAATATAGTGCATGCAACACATTTTTTTTCATCAGCCAATTTCCATTGAAAAAATGTGGGATTCGTTTTGTGACATGGTGTATTCCCACTTTAGCCCCTACACTTTCATGAAATTCTGGTAAGTGGCAGCATTATATATAGCCTTCAAAATGGCTCCTATAATGAAGACGCATATGAAGTAGAGAGCTGTCACTGAGTTTCTTTTGGTGGGAAACCAGATATTCAAAGGTGCTTACAGCATGTCTACAGAGAGCTGGCAGTGAACAAAAGCATGGTGAGTTGTTGGGTGAAATGTCTGTCATCTTCACAACCAGGTCACACAGACCTGACCAGTGTGTTGCATGCTGCTGAGCCACACACAGCTGTGACTTATGCAGCATTCTAACATGCAAGGAAGCACATACATTTGAGTTGATCAGTGAATTGCAATCAAACACCTCACTCCACAATTGGATGTCTCTATCAGTAGTATTGACACACTGGTCAACCAGTTAGGGTACTCCTAGGTGTGTGTCTGCTGGGTTCCTTGCTGCCTAACAGAAGGCCATAAAGAGCAACAAAGGACCATCTCTGTGGAATTGCTTGTGCTTTATGAGGCAAGTTATTGAGGGATTTTGATCAGTAAAGTGCTACCACCCGATCATCCAGGCCCTTCCATTAAGTTGGTGTATGGCCATTACATTGAACAGAGATTATGTTGAAATATAGAATTTTGTGGCCATAAGAGTAGAGAGTAATACAGTGTATTAGAATTCTGAATAAAACCAACCTGCATTCAGAAAGAAGGTACTACATTACTTATTGAGTACCCTGGCACAAATCTGCCTGGTGGATTAGTGTCAAGGTCCGGTGTGCCGGCCAACCTATTGATGGTTTTTAATGTGGTTTTCCATCTACCTTAGTGAATGGAGGCTGGTTCTCCTTCCTTATTCTGCCTCAGCTACACTGTGTTGGTGATTGCTGCACAAGCATCATTTCCACACATGCGTGCTCCATAATTATTATACCATGCAAACATTTGGGGTTACACTCATCTGGTATGAGATGTTCCCGGGGAGGGGGGGGGGGGGGGTCCACTGGGGACTGAACCACACAATAACCCTGGGTTCAGTGTGGGGCGGCGGTGGGGTGGGTGGAATGCTGTAGCCTGTTGTGGGGTTGTGAACCACTGAGGGCTACGGCAGGACAAAGCCTCTCTGTCTTTACTAGGTCCCAGGTTTAATACATATATATGTACATACTCCTTGTATACCACCAAGAGGTGCCACAGACAGCAGCAATAATGGATTAAATTCATTTGGGTATATAGTTGAACTGAGCTTGGATGACAGATATAGGCATACCAGTCCATACAGTTTCAACTCCTTGCCACAGTCCATCAGTTGTAGTGCCTACATGGTGGTGGAATGCCAGTCAATCATCAGCACATGACCAAATGTTTTCAATGGAGAATATGCTGACTAGAACAACAGTTGAGATCCCTCCATATTGAGGCAGGTCAAGACAGCACAAGCAACAGGAGTCTTGCATTGTCTTTTGAAAGATAATGTTGCATATACCTTGAAGATGGGGCACAACAACTGGCCTTAACATGTCAGAAATACAATATAACACCAGCTGTTCAAATTACTGAGTATGTGAAACAGGTGTGATCGTGTTGTGTACACAATTGCACATGTGAGATTGCAGCCCTATAAATGTCAACACAGTCATTAAAAGGGAGATGTGGCTGTGCATGCACATTCTGTTGTGATGGGAGAGGGAGGTGTGGCTGCGATTGCATGTGTGTTTTGACAGCTAAGGAGGCATGCCAGTCATGCTCAAATAAGCTCTGAAGTGACTGAATGAGTGTGACCGGATGATCAGTAGATGGCAGACATTGAGACTACGAGAAGTATCACATCTTTAGGAGAGGTAGGGGGGATGTAAACTCAGGCTGTGGTGCTCGATCTGGGAAAATCTAGGGATGCTCAGCCATTGGTGCAAACTACGGAAGGAGTACTGGCCACGGTTGAACTGAGTGACCAGTATAGGCACTAAATAAACTTATAACTGGACCAGAGTAGATGCAGAAAAGCCAGAACATCATTACAAAGAGAAAAATAAGATAACTGCATCAGTGAAAGTATGCATTTGATTAAGCAAGTAGTTTTTAAATTATTCAATGTCAAAGGTTTTATGATTAAAATGAACTTAAAAAATTAATATCTCAACAATGCATTGTGCAATTTTCATAAATTAAGTATCCATGGATATGGCTCATAGTGCTCTATCAGAAGACAATAAGAGATTTTTATAAACATTATGTATTTTAAACTGCAGGGCAGAATAAGCTTTCATACACAAAAGAGTGATATTTCAGTAAAATAATTTTTGAATCAATGAAAATACTTACAGCATAACAAAGTAGTTTTAGATATTGATGTATAAATGAACTCAGTTTTATTAGTTTTTATTTATTAACAAAAAATATCTGAAAGTAATGATTACACTAACAAAATGCTAATTGTTGAACAAAGGAATGACCTTAGCAGAAAACCAAGTGCAACAGTGGAAAGCAGAGTAAATCTAATTGCCAACTAATATATCACACATATGTGTACTGTAAAATAAATAGTTTTATAATTGGAAGGATGTTGCTTTGACTCATAACACTGCGAGTGCTTAAATAAGCAGTGGCAATTTTGATCACGGGTAATTCATTTGCTAGAGGCAGAACTGTGAACACGTGCATAGGTGCAGCAAAAAATTTAGGACAACTAACTATGTGATTAGTATTTTTCATGTGTTTGCATCAAACACTTATAAATATTTCAGTGAGTTGACCTAGCAAGCAGACTAATAATAAGTCACACTAAGTGAACAGGACAGAATTCTAAAAAAAATTCTGTTGTTAATTTAGTGCATGAACTGAATGAGTGGTTTTATTTGGTTGGTCAATGTGGAACTTTAATTTTAAAGTATATGCTGAATGAATTTTGAACTATTTCTGAGAATTTTATTGAAACTTAATTAAGGCATTAGTGAGATACTTTGGTGGTTTTCTTTTATTTTATTTCACCCAGTTGTTATGTTGATTTCATGTTGAGCGAAAATAGATTAATAAATTCAGTTTTATTTAAATAAAAAAATACTGTGACTTGTGAGCATTAATTGTTATTCACTTCATAATCCTAACTGCATATTTTAATTATTGAACATTTGTGATTTGACAAATGTGACTAATTGATTCCTAGATAGCAGTATAGCCAAATTGTAATAACCAACCATTCATTCTGAAACCAAGGAAGAGTGCTTCTGATTATTTCAGTTTGTAATTCATTCAGTCACATGTGTTAGTTCAAGAGCAAAAAAACAATTGTTGGTAGCACAATTATTGCTTTTATAACCACTACAACTGCACATCCAAAACATTGTGCCAGGTGATAGGACAGAGTGACAATGATGAATGCAATCCAGCAATGTTATTTCTCTGTGTAACCTTCATACACAGATATGTCCATCATGGTGCTGTACACAGAACTGATACTCGACTGAAAAGATAGGATGTTGCCGCTCCTGTGCATGGTGCTGTCGTTGGATGAACCACTGTTGGTGAGCCTCTGCCTGTTGTCTCATGAAGGGGTAATTGTCACAGTTTTCACTACCCTGACACTATGTGGTGCTCTAAATGTTGTTGCACTGTCTGTGTGGATACTTGTCCTTCGTCTTTTCTTTCTCAGTGGATGTGATGTGACTGTGTGAATCTGCATGACCGAGTGAACAGTATGTCTCTTCCCTTGGGCACTTCTTGTGGAGGACCACTGTGATTTTGTACGGTGCTGAGTATAGCCCTCCTGAATCTGTTGATTCTGTATTCACATTTTTGGGAGCCTGATCTACATCAGCGACAATATTATGGAATAATAACTGTGTTCCCAGTAGGTCATGATCCTGCTGCTGTCAAATTCAGACACATGGTGGTAGGTGTTCCTCCTGCTTACAGAAGTCATAGCACAATATTCCCACAAGTAACCAACATTCCAATGCATTTTCATGATGAGACCCAAACTGAGAAATCTCTCCTTATACAGGGTGTTACAAAAAGGTACGGCCAAACTTTCAGGAAACATTCCTCACACACAAAGAAAGAAAGTGGACATGTGTCCGGAAACGCTTACTTTCCATGTTAGAGCTCATTTTATTACTTCTCTTAAAATCACATTAATCACGGAATTCAAACACACAGCAACAGAACATACCAGCATGACTTCAAACACTTTGTTACAGGAAATGTTCAAAATGTCCTCCGTTAGAGAGGATACATGCATCCACCCTCCGTCGCATGGAATCCCTGATGCACTGATGCAGCCCTGGAGAATGGCGTATTGTATCACAGCCGTCCACAATATGAGCACGAAGAGTCTCTACATTTGGTACCGGGGTTGAATAGGCAAGAGCTTTAAAATGCCCCCATAAATGAAAGTCAAGAAGGTTGAGGTCAGGAGAGCATGGAGACCATGGAATTGGTCCGCCTCTACCAATCCATCGGTCACTGAATCTGTTGTTGAGAAGTGTGCGAACACTTTGACTGAAATGTGCAGGAGCTCCATCGTGCATGAACCACATGTTGTGTCGTACTTGTAGCACACATGTTCTAGCAGCACAGGTAGAGTATCCTGTATGAAATCATGATAACGTGCTGCATTGAGCGTAGGTGGACGAAACTAAAATGAGCTCTAACATGGAAATTAAGCATTTCCGGACACATGTCCACATAACATCTTTTCTTTATTTGTGTGAGGAATGTTTCCTGAAAGTTTGGCCATACCTTTTTGTAACACCCTGTATACAGATTGTAGGCGGTGTTATTCCTACCTACTTTGTGCAGTTGAAATCATGATCATTTGCACATTAAAAAATTGGCATGAAGTGAACTGCATTTTTTGTATGTTGTCTTTGTCCTGTTGCAATTTTAATGCTTACAAGTAAATGTTAGTAACTCAAATGAAGTAGTAAATGCAACTCTAACTTTCTGTTAATACTAAAGTGGACACATAATTAAGAAATGAATATTCTTTCAGGCATACAGATGGTGGAAGAATGGTTCATGGAAACTGTATCCATCATCACTTTATGTTATGGTGAAAGGTATAACAGAACCTAGAAATTTACCACCTTCTTTACGTTCTCATGTTGCCTTACAGCCTGAATTTTCCAGCAGTGTACAACTGAACCAAGAATCTCAGCCTAAGAAACAACAATCACATCAGGAATGTGTAAGTATTCTTGTATTATAAACATTTTTATGCAGTTATGGGTCCTAATTAGAGGTTGATAAAGTAATTGTTTTTTTATCACTTGTACGCATTGTTTGGTTTTCACATTTGATCATGTAACTGAAGAGTTCTGCCCTCTTTGTTATAGCCTGTACCTAAGAGACATTTGTGCAAATGTTGCCTTGCTCAGGGATTTCTCACTGTACATTTACACTGTTGCAACTGGCTTAAGAGGTGTTTTAGATAGTCTGTCACCTTAGTTGTGTTGTCATGTTCCACTTGTCATCTGGCACATATCAAGAAAATATGATATTGAATGTAAACATTGTGTCAAGTGAATGTTAACATTTGAACCTGTTAAATGTAGTTATCCACCACCATCCATATGCTTTCAGTCTATTTAATTTTTGGCCTTCTAGCACTTAATTTAACACTATGCTGATGTGGGGTACTGGTTTACCTGGCACTGGTCTGTGCTGATATGATACGATAAACATTCAAGTCTTCAGTCGTGAATGCTTAGTGATTTGCTTCCTATGATACTTACTATCTTCATTTTGAAACTGACTACTGTGTTGTAACATTTTAAATTTTTGTGTAATTATTGTTTCAGATCATAAAACTGTTATTTCATATGGGGAGATGAAGTAATAAATTAAGTAATAAAGGGAAGCCTAGTGGGTTTATGAATGAAGGAGACATAGTTTATTAAGTTAGATTTCATATTTAAAGTGTGTTTATATACTTGATCTATAAATAATGAAAGGAATGAAGGTATCATCTCACTCGAGTAGTTGAGGGCTAGGGATCAAGCAGTAGATAGGCACATAAAAAAAACCTGAGAGCTAACTATTAGAGAAAAAAAGACACAAACTTGTCTACACTGTACCAGCACTACAGCATGCCAATGCTGGCTACTTAGGGGTCAGTCTAGAAGATGGTAGATAGTCGTATGCTGTCTTGCTGTCTTGCATGGCCTCTGATCAACCATTAAAGTAGGACTCAGAGCTCATATCATGAGTTGAACATGTTTTGTAATTACTACAAGGTGTGACTATAAAGAAACTGGACTGGTTGTTGTGCACATTTCCAAATTTGTCAATGACAAAGAGAAAAGTGGGCGAATAATCTTTGAACTCTCCCTGACACATGTACAAAATTTAATGTTTCTGTGGTGGTTAGCCTGGATGTAAGCCTTCTTAGAAATGGGTCATGTGCCTGAGTTCCATTGGAATTATGCTACACTCTAAAGTGGGACAACATGTTGACATCAGATTCCTCACAAAACTTACAGTTTCTTGAAACAAACTTAAGATGATCAGTGTATATTTCATATACAGGTTTTTGAGTGGGTTAAGAGGTTTAAGGACTGTATGGAAGATGTTTGAGATGATCTGAAATTGGATCCTTCTTCCACTTCAGAAACTGAAGAGAATGTGGAGAAGTTCAGTAGAAATGTTCTATAAAACCACTGTCCAAGAATTCAAGCAGTTTTAGAACATGCCTGCATCAGTAAGGAAACTGTTAGGCAGATTTTACATCATGATCTTGGCATGACAAAGGTTTGTGCTAAAGTGGTGCCAAGAATCCTCACAAAGAAGCAACAGCAACATTGAGTGGACTGTTGAGCTAACAGTCTTGAAAACATTGAAAATGATCCTGATTAACGCAGCAAAGTAAACATGGTTATTCCAATGTGATCCAGAGACTGAGTGACAACCCATGCATTGGGAGAGCCTTCAGTCTCCTAGGAAGTAGGAGGCACATGAGCGAATCAAAATTCAAAGCTGTGATGATACATTACTTTGATATCTGAGTGATTATCTACATTGATTGGGTGCCTGGAGGTCAGACTGTCAAACAAGCTTATTATGTAACTGTTCTGAAGATCCTCTGTGAACTTTTGCAGTGAAGGAGACCAGATACATGGAAGATTTGCTCATGGATTCTTCATCAGAACAACGCCCTAGCACATAATGCAATGTCTTTGAAGAGGCTTTTCGCAAAAACAAGACTCCAGTGATGGAACATCCGTCATATTCACCTGAGCTAGCACCATGGGATTTCTTTCTCTTCCCAAAACAGAAGTGTGTGCTCAAAGGAACCAGGTTTGTGTCCATGGATACAGTGAAGGAAAAAACAATGAGCCTCTTCAACAGCATAAAAGAGAATGACTTGTAGTACTACTTTCAACTGGAAAATTTGCATGGAGTGGTGCAGAAACTGAAGAGGGGACTACATTGAAGGGGATAACATTTCAGTTGTGTAAGTTTTTTTAATAAAGAGTTAGAGGATGAGTCTGGTTTCTTTATTGTCATGACTCGTATCTACTACTGAATGGGCTTTTTGTGTAGCACCTTGGTTGCCATCATTTGGTGCTCTCAGACTTCTGCTGGTTTTTTTCACAAGCAGCAGTTTGTATGGGGTAAAAAAGTTGGTTGACAAATCTAATCTGATTCATTATGTCACCAAACTCTTCAACATAATCAAACCAGAGACTTTGCCTTTTGGTGCTTGTAGACACACCAGTTTGGTGATTGTATGCCTCTACTGTAGTTGCAGGGGCAACAGTATGAATGATTGAATGATCTGGCCTTGTCACATTAGCCAACATGGCTTTGCTCTGTTGGTTCTATGAGGAGCTGAAAACAAGGAGACACTACAGCCATTATATTTGTCAGGTACATGCAGCCCTGCTGCATGACTTCATGATGATGGATCCTATGGTTAAAAAATTACGAAGTCTTCCAGATGAAAGAGAGACATTTGTATGAATTTCTGGGTGTAATAATTGCGAGAAACAAAACTGATACTCTATGGATTGGAATGTGGAATGTTACATCTCTTAATCAAGATGATAGATAGGAGGATTTAAAAAGAGAAATGAATAGGTTGAATGGGATTAATAGGTTAAACATAGTGCTAACTAAGGAAATGTGATGGAAAGAAGAACAAGACATTCTTTCAGTTCAATATGGGTTTATGAACATAAAATAAAATGGGGCTATGCAGGAGCAGGTCTGATTATTTAAGAAAATAGGAATGCTGCTAAGCTACTATGAACAGCATGATGAATGCATTAAATTAGGCAAGACAGGCACACAGCTAACTTTCACCTCAGTTTGTACAAAGTTATGAGGAAATTCTTTGGCCTCATTCAGTGTATTTATACTCCAGAAGAGGATAGCTGGAACAACAAATGGAAGTAAGGATAAGGCAATCATTCAAACATGGACTTTCAGAATGAGACATGGACTTTTAATGGAAAAACAATTTGGAAATAAGGATTGTTCAGTGAGCAATGAGGAGAGGTATGTTGGAAATTATTAGCAGAGACAGAAAAACAAACAAATGGGTGAGAAAACATACTGCAGTCGAAGAAGCAATTATGACAATCATGAAAATGGAATGGAGTTGGACAGGACATGTAATAAAGTGAATGGATAGTAGAGGAACCAATTTCTTCATAAATTCCAAGAGATAAAACATGTCTGGGTAGACAACTAAAGAAAGGTAGGTGTGTGACATCAGAAAAACATGCAAGAGTACAATGGACACATACAGCTGAAGACCTTAATGCATGAGGAAATCTGCAGTAGATACAAAATAACAGGTGATAATTTTGGTGATGTTCATGATGGTGATGGTAGTGAATATGATGATGATGATGATGATGGTGATGATGATGATCCAAACCTGCCTCTCTTCTTCTTACTTCTTTTTCCTGGCATTATTCCACATCTTCATGGGATTAGTATATTATTCTGGATTTGGCATTGTTAGTATTGGAGGTTGGCCAGATGCCCTTACTGTTACCACCCCTCCCCAGTACAGATTTTACCTACCCCATCTATCTGTATCTAGAATTATCCCATGTGAAAGTGTCAGAATGTTTTCAAACTGTTTGCAAATTATGTTACTGAGGTGGGGCTTTTATACCAGTGAAGCAACAACCTAGTCAGATTGGGAGACAGTCTGCAAACAATGTCCAAGCTAGCTGACAAACCAGCCCTCATCGATAATCCATGAGGCAGATTTGATCTGGGCCATTGTACATCCCTGAGTTCCTGGTGGGTGATGGAAGCCTGCCTTTACAACATTAATTAACCTATTTTTCCATTTGCATTATAGAAACAGTTTTATTTTTTGAAATAAGGTCAAACAATAAAAAATAAAGTGGTTTCAGATGAATTGATGATATTTACAAAATTAACAACAAATTTAACAAAAACCTTAATATAAGCTACACTAATACTGACCTTTGCCTGTATTGCTTTGTCCAATATATGTAGTGCAGAGTGTTAATGTAGATAAAAGTTGCCAATAAATCAATTAATATATGAGGAGTGTTCAAAATAATAGGTGCAAGACAACACTGTGGCTATAATTGAAGTTTTCATTCAAAAATAATCACCAGAAACGTTAGCACAATTATCCCACTGTTTCGTGAGCTGAAGGATTCCCTGTTCCCAGAACAGGCTGTGGTTGTGACAGGAGCTTGTCCTCCAGTGTGTTCTTTAGTTCATTGTTCAAGCTGAAGCACTTCCCTTTGAGGTGATTTTTAAATGGACCAAACACATGGAAGTCACAGGATGACATATCCAGGCCTTAGGGTGGATGCTCAAGCTGCTCGCGCTTGAACTTGGCTATTACACTTTGTGTGACCTTGGAGATGTGTGAATACACATTATTGTGGTGCAGAATCATTCCCTCCATGAACAGTGCAGGATGTGTACTCTTGATGGTCTTGCATAGCCTACAGATTGTCTCACAACACACATCACTGTTAATGAGTTTTTCCATGCTCAGAGAATTCAATGAGTATTGGACCTCGGACATTGAAAAAGACAGTGAGCACCACCTCGGATGCCTTAGAACAGAGCTTTGAATTTTTGAGAGGGAGGTGACAGTGCATGCTTCCATTGCCTAAATGTCTCACTATGGTATCCCAAAGTGGCATATGCAGATTTCAACTGGTTTGGTTGTTATGATGATTTGTACACGTTTTGTACCTTTACAGTTGAACATTCCTTATACATACATTGATGTGAGGTAAACAGTTAGAGGTAAACCACAAGTGATAATATAATGAAGAAACACCAACTTTTTCTGGAAGGGTGGTATTTCTGTCTGTTGTGATATATAGTCATTTGGAGACTTTTTAATATAATAAAGCTAATGTCACTAATGACTATTAGATTTTGGTGTTGACATTTAATCAATAATATGACATAAAGAAGCAGTTAATGATGGGTAGTTCTCTGTGCTAATATGTGTCTTAGCTTTTTCTGCATCCATCAATGTTCCCCTTAATGATGGGATGATGGATGTATAGGTCCAACACTACAAGATATGTTCTGAGTTGTTTAAGATATGTTCTGCTGTCTAATTTTAAGTTTCTACTCTTAACAGGTCAAAATTTTTCAGTGATTTGTCATGTATTAAGTTTGCCCAGTATTTTGAATGACCTGTCCAAGTCTTGTCTGTGTAAAAAAAAGTGAATGTTATCCACAGGCAACTGTAGAAAAAATTCAGTGGTCACGACTGCCTTTCCAGTCATGCAAAGTGCCAAATCATTGTGTATCAATGTTTGGTCCCACAACCCAGAGTGGATGTCTTTCTCTCTCCTTCAGTCACTCTGGCAGTTTGTTGGCCTGTGGGATGGATCATGAGATCTGCATCTATGAGGTAAGATATTTATCTTCCATAATGATATTTTTGCTTATTTTAACGTTCCTGTATAACTGAAGAAGCAAAGTAGCAAAATCTGAGAGTGGTACCCAAATTAACAAGAAATTTTCTCTACTAGTTGACAGAACAATAATTTCAGATTCTGCCACTATATTTCTTCATTGGACATCATGTTTTACCAGTGCATCAGTGGCATCAGTGTGAAAACATGATTGTCGTCAGTGTAACTGTTTTTGTAAGCAGTCTTCCATGTGGTCGGCAATTTTTCAATGGCAGTCATTAAGTATCAATGTCCTAACATCAGGTGCTGCTTCTTGTTGGGGAAATCACCAGTAGAAACTGTTGCAATGATATGGATGGCTTATGGGGAGGAAGCTTTAAGCCAAGTGAGAGTTTACAAGTTGTTTTCTCATTTGAAAAGTGCTCAACTATCAATTGAAGACAAATCACAGCCAGAACATCCCTGGATTTCCACAACAGATGAAAACATTGCAAAAACGCCATGTTGTGATCCTGTTTGATCCTCATAGAACAGGTGATGAAGTGGTGGAAATGACTGGAATATCCTGGGATTCATTGGGATTTGTGCTAATGATTTTTGACTGAAGATCCAAAGGTAAAATATATTGCAGCAAAATTAATTGCACTGTGCTTTCTGACAACCAGAGAACCAAGCATTTGCATGTATGCTGGGAATTGAATGAACAGTCAGAAAGTGATACGATTTTGATGAAAACGACATCACAGATGACAAAGCATGGTATTATGGTCATGATCCAGATTCCAAGCAACAGTCCTGCCAATAAAAGACTTCTTCATCATCAAGACCAAATAAAGCAAGGCAAGTATGATACAATTTGAGGACAATGTTGGTTTGTTTTTTGACAGCAAGGGAATCATCCACCATGAATTTGCTCCCCAGGGTACCACAGTTAACTGACATTACTTCCTTGCAGTGCTAAAATGATTACATGAAGCAGTGAGAAAAACACCCCACACTGTGGCAATGCCTCTGTGCGTACAGCATTAAGGGCCAGGCAGTTTTCTAAGCACTAAACAGCATAGCTTCTGATGAGTTTAAAAACTGTTTCCATCAATTGAAAATATGTTGGGGTAAGTGTATTATGTCTGATAGATACCATTTTTGAAGGTGTTTAAGTTTTTGTCAAATACATCAGTGTTTGTGAAACATTTCTTGTTATATTTCCCCCCTTATGAACAGAAGATTTTTTGCAGAATTTTGTAATGCAACCAAATTGCTGTTATGCATTATTTTATCATAAGGTAATATACCTTAAGTGACATTAGGTACATAATGGTAAAAAATAAAGAGGAGTAGCTGAGCAAAAGAAAAGAAAGTGGCGCTAAGCTGGCATAGGGAACTACAAAGAAAAGAACTGATGGAAAAGATGAGAAAGTTTGGAAGTGGATGTTAGCTAAAAGAAGAAAGTTTGTGACTTCAGTCTGTAGGATATGAGGAAATCAGCTCTCAAATTGAGACCAATAAGACTTAATCATTAGAAATAAAGAGGACACTCAATGGTGGCATGAGATGACACAAGAAAGGAGGATTCTGGGATGATGCAGCTTATCTCTGAAGGAAGAAAGTTACAGCGTGATCATTCAGTCTGGATCCATGAAGCACATTGTTACTGATAATACAGGATAGCACAGATGTTCGGTAATCTTCATAGGCTTCACTACAAGAACGACATCAAGAAATTTTCTTAAAATTTTGAGGAAGTATTTTCATGAAAATTTCCAAGAACGGATATCTCCATTCTTTATATGAATCAGGTAGACACAATAGTGACAAAATAAGAGAAATTAAGGCATCTATAGTAACATATAGGTATCATTCTTCCTGAATGGTAATTGTGATTGAAATGGGAAGTGAATGTAGCATGCATGTGTAGATGTAAAACTGAAATTTAATTCGAAGTAACTGGAAAGAAGAAAATTAGATATAAAGGCAGAAAGACTCATAAGTATGACAATGAAATAAAAATTAATAAGTAAATTTCAAATATTGTTCCCTTCTGTTCCAGCAAAGAAAAGAAAGCAATGGTAATAAGTGTAGTGATATTTTGTAATGTAGTATACACACCACAATAGGATCATCATCTGACATCACTTTTCTGCTGCTACTTATTTTATGTGGTGAGCAATTTAAGCTAACACTGAAATCCTGTACATACTGTGTGTAAATTGCTGGTGTTTTAGTGCTAAATAATTATTTTAATAAAATATGGCATTTCCTGGTTTATTGATTTGCAAATATAAAAAGCTAAATACCTCCTTAAGAAAAAAGTTACATTATGTTCAGTTATTTACTTTGCACAAAAAAGGTAGTATTCTTTTTGTAGAACAAATACTTCTTTACCTTTGACTTCACTACCTGAGAAAATTTCCCAACAAACATTTATGCTAATTAAGTATTTTGGCTAGTCTTTGTATAAGTTCATCTATGGTTGTTTTTTTGCTTTTGATTCTCATGTTCAACAAAAAATTTAATTTCAAACAAATTGAAAAACTCTGACAGTAAGAGATAAAATTAAGAGCATTAAGGTGTAAAATTGGAGCTTGTGTTAGGATGTTATCAGTAGAATTAAGAGAAGTTACTCTCCACCCCCAAAAGGTAAAGCAACTCTATTTACTAGAAAACTCACTTATCAGTAACCACTATTTGTTACTTGCTTTTTCACCACTTGAAATGCCCTTGATTTGAAACAAATTGTTTGAAAAATATTCTCCAGACATTCCACCAAATGAAATCTTCATAGCATCAGTGAAAAACTAGCTTGATGGCATATACTTGTATTTTACTACACCAACACAACAAAGACTGTTGTGTGAATTCAAATGGATGGCAATTGAAGGATTCCAGAAGTTTGAGCATAGGTGAGATATGTGCCTAGATCCATTGTTATTATGGAATAGAAAAGCAGTAGAGCATTAAACCCATATATTGCCACATGGCTTTAAGAAATAAGTGATAGGGTCAATCTAATTGCAAAATTCTGTGTAAACATATTATCGGTTAGTCTTGTCAACTATCACAACCATCACAACTCAGATACAGAGGTTACTGAAAGATTAGTCCACTGAGAGATTAGATTTGTATGATTGTACAGCTGCTGAGAAGCCATTTGTAGAGAGGTGCAAATGATCCTCTGTAGAGCAATGGAAGAAGTTTATATGCTGTTGTACATAATGTAGTAGTCTGATCAGTCTCTGCTGATCTGGCAGGTTCCTGCAAATAGTAGTACCTGCATATGCTGTGCTCACCGTATTCTAGTATGGTCTTGAGTCATTACTTTTGGTTGTCAAACTGAAAGTAAGTGTTTATGAAAATACTTTAGATAGCAGAATACTTCATATAACTTGACGATAGTTGGGAATCATACTTTACCCATGTCATAAAAATAATGCTTATCTCCACAAAGCAAGGATCTACATCTACATCTACATGGATACTCTGCAAATCACATTTAAGTGCCTAGCAGAGGGTTCATTGAACCACCTTCACTATTCTCTATTATTCCAATCTCGTATAGCGCGTGGAAAGAATGAACACCTATATCTTTCTGTACGAGCTCTGATTTCCCTTATTTTATCGTGGTGATTGTTCTTCCCTATGTAGGTCAGTGTCAACAAAATATTTTCACATTCGGAGGAGAAAGTTGGTGACTGGAATTTCATGAGAAGATTCCGTCGCAATGAAAAACGCCTTTCTTTTAATGATTTCCAGCCCAAATCCTGTATCATTTCTGTGACACTCTCTCCCATATTTTGCGATAATACAAAATGTGCTGCCTTTCTTTGAACTTTTTTGATGTACTCCATCAGTCCTATATGGTAAGGATCCCACACCACACAGCAGTATTCTAAAAGAGGACAGACAAGTGTAGCGTAGGCAGTCTCCTCAGTAGGTCTGTTACATTTTCTAAGTGTCCTGCCAATAAAACGCAGTCTTTGGTTAGCCTTCCCCACAACATTTTCTATGTGTTCCTTCTAATTTAAGTTGTTTGTAATTGTAATACCTAGGTATTTAGTGGAATGTACGGCTTTTAGATTAGAGTGATCTATTGTGTAACCGAAGTTTAAAGTTTAGTGAGTTTCTTTTAGCGCTCATGTGGATGACCTCACACTTTTCATTATTTAGGGTCAACTGCCACTTTTCACACCATTCAGATATATTTACTAAATCATTTTGCCGTTTGTTTTGATCTACTGATGACTTTATTAGTTGATAAATGACAGCGTCATCTGCAAACAACCGGAGACTGCTGCTCAGATTGTCCTCAAAACCGCTTATGTAGATAAGGAACTGCAAAGAGCCTATAACACTACATTGGGAAATGCCAGAAATCACTTCTATTTTACTCCATGACTTTCCATCAATTACTACGAACTGTGACCTCTCTAACAGGAAATCAGAAATACAGTCACATAACTGAGACGATATTCCATAAGCACGCAATTTCACTACGAACCGCTTATGTGGTACAGTGTCAAAAGTCTTCTGGAAATCCAGAAGTACGGAATTGATCTGAAATCCCATGTCAACAGCACTCAACACTTCATGTGAATAAAGAGCTGGTTGTGTTTCACAGGAATTATGTTTTCTAAACCCATGTTGACTGTGTGTCAATAGACCATTTTCTTCAAGGTAATTCATAATGTTCAAACACAATATATGTTCTAAAATCCTGCTGCATATTGACGTTAATGATATGAGCCTGTAATTTAGTGGGTTACTCCTATTACCTTTCTTGAATATTGGTGTGACCTGTGCAACTTTCCAGTCTTTGGGTACAGATCTTTCGTCAAGCAGACGGTTGTATATGATTGTTAAGTATGGAGCTAATGCATCAGCATACTCCGAAAGGAACCTAATTGGTATACAGTCTGGACCAGAAGTCTTGCTTTTCTTAAGTGATTTAAGTTGCTTCACTACTCCGAGGATATTTACTTCTATGTTACTCATGTTGGCAGCTGTTCTCGATTCGAATTCTGGAATATTTACTTCGTTTTCTTTTGTGAACGCATTTTGGAAGGCTGTGTTTAGTAACTCTGCTTTGGCAGTATTGTCTTAGATAGTATCTCCATTGCTATCACGCAGAGATGGCATTGATTGTTTATTGCCGCTAACATACTTCACATATGACCAGAATGTCTTTGGATTTTCTGCCAGGTTTTGAGACAAAGTTTCGTTGTGGAATCTGTTGTAGGCATCTCACATTGAATCCCACAGTAAATTTTGAGCTTCTGTAAAAGGTTGCCAATCTTGGGGATTTTGCATCTGTTTAAATTTGGCATGTTTGTTTCATTGTTTCTGCAACAATGTACCAAGGAGGATCAGCTCCGTCATTTGTTAATATAAATCTCTCAATTGCTGCTGATACTATTTCTTTGAATTTAAGCCACATCTGGTCTACACTTATATTATTAATTTGGAATGAGTCGAGATAGTCTCTTAGGAAGGAGTCAAGTGAATTTTTATCTGCTTTTTTGAATAGGTATATTTTTTGAGGATTTGGGGGTTACAATATTCAATCTTGCTATGACAACTCTGTGTTCACTAATCCCTGAATCAGTTTTGATGCTTGTTATTAACTAAGGATTATTTGTTGCTAAGAGGTCAAGTGTGTTTTCACAACCGTTTACTATTCGCGTGGGCTCATGAACTAAGTGCTCGAAATAATTTTCAGAGAATGCATTTAGCACAATTTCAGATGATATTTTATGCATACCTCTGGAATTAAACATGTATTTTCACCAACATATCGAGGGTAAATTAAAGTCACCACCAACTATTATCATATGAGTTGGGTACATGTTTGAAATCATACTCAAGTTTTCTTTCAACCTCTCAGCAACTGTATCATCTGAATTGGGAGGTTGGTAAAAGGATCCAATTATTATTTTATTCCAGTTGCGAACAATGACCTCTGCCCATACTAACTCACAGGGAGTATCTACTTCAATTTTGCGCCAAGATAAACTACTTCTGACAGCAACAAACACGCCACCGCCAACCGTGTGTAGCCTATCCTTTTAGAACACCATTAGGTTCTTCGCAAAAATTTTGGCTGAGCTTATATCTGGCTTTAGCTAGCTTTCAGTGCCTATAACAATTTGAGCATCAGTGCTTTCTATTCGTGCTTGGAGCTCTGGTACTTTCCTAACACAGCTACAACAACTTACAACTGTTATACCAATGGTTCCTGTATCTATGTTCTTCCTGTGTTCAGCCTGCACCCTTTGTGACTGAAGCCCTTCTTGTGTTTTCCCAAACCCTCTAACCTAAAAGACCACCCAGTCCACACCACACAGCCCCTGCTACCTGTGTAGCCACCTCCTGCATATAGTGGACACCTGACCTATTCAGCGGAACCGAAAACCCAACCACCCTTTTGCGCAAGTCGAGGAATCTGCAGCCTACACCGTTGCAGAACTGTCTGAGCCTCTGATTCAGACCCTCCACTCATATCTGTACCAGAGGTCCGCAATCGGTCCTGTCGACTATGCTGCAAATGGTCAGCTTTGCTTTTTATCTTGCAAGCAAGACTGGCAGCCTTTACCACTTCTGTTAGCCACTCAAAACCACAGAGAACCTCTTCTAATCCAAAGTGACACACATCATTGATACCGACATGAGCAACCACCTGCAGTTGGCTGCACCCTGTGCTCTTCATGGCATCTGGGAGGACCCTTTCCACATCTGGAATGACTCCAACCGGTATGCACATGGAGTGCACATTGGTTTTCTTACCCTTATTGTCAGCCAAGACCCTAAGGGGCCCCATAATGCGCCTAATGTTGGAGCTCCCAGCTACCAATAATCCCACCCTCTGTGATTGCCCGGATCTTTCAGGCTGAGTGGTTTCCTCTGAAATAGGACACTGGCTCAGCTACAGTGTCAGCCAACCTGTTTGTCAGACAAACCAGGGAGGCCTTACGTGCAGCCACCTGGGAACTCTTTCACCACCTGCTTTACTCCGGGGCAACCTCCCACTCAACCACAGGTGAAGGGTCAGCCTCAGTGCGAGCAGTAACTGGATTGGCCACCGGTGAGGACCGATCAGAGGATTCTGACATGCTGGACGTCCATTGGGTCCCTACGGCTGGCGCACAACAGTGGTACCCATACACTGCAGCCTCATCTGTGTAACTGAAGCCATCTCAGCCTGAAGCTGAGAGCGAAGTGTCACCAACTCGACTTGCATGTGCACACAACACACGCAGTCCCTGTCCATACTAAAGACCGTGGAAAAGTAAACTATGCAGAGAAACGGACTATCAGCACGTGCTGCACAACTCTACTCTAGACCCTGACAGAAATGCATGAACTGTGTCTAGTAATATGCAAATATTCAAAAACCTAACTACCAAAGCACTCAGGTAAAACTAAATAATTTGCCCCTGATTAGAAACTTGTAATATATCACAAAATCGGTGTACTTTCTGATGCAAATGAAAATGTGACAACTGCGGCTATTAGATATTAAATTTACATGCAGAAACTCAAGAACCTAAACTATTAAAGCACACATATGATAAAATGAAATTCGTTCCTGGTTAGGAACTCGTAAATGTCACAATATCGGTTACTTCCCTGTTGCTGCATCTGCGTTGGTCGGCTACTGCTGCCTGACTGGATCACAACAGTATGCCCAGAAGGAAATAGATTGGATTTGCTTTGACTGGCCAGCTCAGTGGACTGATCTGAAAATTTTTGAACACCTTTGATATGAACATTCATTCTGTACCAGATCAGTGAGTCAAAGAAATTGACAATGAGTATCCAGGATGAGTGAGACCAAATTCCACCCTCTGTATTGCAGAGCTTTGTTGATAACCATCCTGAATAGTAAACATTATTGGTTAAAATGACTGGTGTCTGTGGGATAAACAGCATTGCTAGCTAGAGGCTTTTGAACATGATCTATTTCTTCTCCTTAATGATAAGATATGATGTAACCTGACTTTCAGCTCCAAAGTCAAATTTATTTGTTTTCAGTTTGGTTGCTCATTATTTCAATTTTATTACCAGTCATGAATGCAGAAACCTTTGGTTTGATTAATATTATTTCAATATCTTCCAAAGATAGCGGATTTTTATGGACAGTTTGAACCTTTCTTCATGTTCTAGAAATGCAGTATATACAAGGATAAGTGAGTTGGTTTCTTTCAAACTTCTCTTATCAGAATTATCAAAGATTATTTCTATCATTTGTGCTTCATGAAAATAATAATTAATGTTCATTTCCTTTGCTACCTTTGTACCTAAACACAAAATTATCATTTTGCCTGGTATTATATGATCTTGAATTGGCCAAAATTTCCAGTGCAATTAATTTGAAGTTAGAAAAACAGTTATATATTCTAGATGAGCTGACCTGGTGGCCAGTTGTTGACTGTGCTTGCAGTGTGATAATGTTTTGTTGGACTAGGTGATTGCACTGAAAGAGGTATTCATGGTTGCAATTGATGATTATCAGAAGGACAATATTGTGTAGTACTTCATCTTGCTTTGCATTAGGTGATCAAAATGAGTGAGTGAATTTGTCTGTTTAACAACTTTGCACTAGTCAAACAAGCACATAGTAAATAGCAAAACATTTAGTTGTTTATAGCTCAATGACTTCGTTAGTGTATTGTTCCCTTTTTGTGCATCATTAATTTAGTTTATATTGAATTATGAACTGAGGGACCAATTGCCGTAGGGAGTTATTCCACAGATAGTAAAATCTGAGAAAAATAATATTGTGACAATATTACGAAAAGGATAGATTGCTGCTCACCATATGAGTTACTACTCACCATATGAGCTGCAGACAGTCATAACAAAAGACTTTCTTCTGAAATAGATGACATGCACACACACACACACGCACACACACACACACACACACACACACACACACACACACACACACACACACACACTCACTCATGGAAACAACTCACAGACACGTGTCCACTGTCTCTGCTCACGGAGGCCAGACTGCGAGCAACAATACATGGTGGGAGAAGCAGTGTGGGTGGTCAGGGTAAGGATGAGGCTGGGGCAGGGAGGGGGAGGGACAGCAGGGTAGCAGTGGGGAACAGTGAAGTGCTATTTGTGGTAGCATGCAGGGGTGTGTTAAGAAGAGGGTAGGGTAGCTAGTTGCAGATGGAAGATTAGGCAGAGGGATGGTGTTGGGGGGGGGGGGGGGGAGGAGAGAAGTATAAAAAGGCTGTGGGTGTGTTGATAGAAGAGAAGGCTATGTGCTGCTGGAGTGGGAACAGGGAAGGGGATATGTGTGTGGAAAATTGACTAACAAAGGTTGTGACTGGGGGCAGGTGAGAGGGAGTTGCAGGAACATAGGATATATTGCAGCAAGAGTTCCCACCTGTGTAATTCAGAAAGGCTGGTGTTAGTAGTTAGGATCCGCAGGGTTCAGGCTTTGGAGTGAAAGGCAGTGTGTTAGGCAGCATGCTCAGCAACTGGATGGTCCAGCTGTTCCTTGGTGGAATGCATCCCAATGGTTACAGCTTAGCTTGTAGATCACATGGCTGCTTTCACAGCTAGCCCTGCCTTTGGTGGGATACATGATGCTCCTGACTGGACTGGAGAAGGTGGTGGTTGAAGGATGTATGAGACAGGTCTTGCCTCTAAGCCTATTACAGGGATATAAGCCATGAGGCAAGAGGTTGAGAGCAGGGTTGGGGTGAGGATGGCTGAGAGTATTGTGTAGGTTTGGTGGGCAGTAGAATAACACTTTGGGATGAAGGATAGAGGATAGGACATTCCTCATTTCAGCACATGACAAGAGGTCATCGAAATCCTGGTGGAGGATGTGATTCAGTTGCTCCAGTCCTGGATGGTAAGGTTGGGCTTTGAAGGCCTCAGTGAGACCCAAGAGGCACTGCTCATCACTACAGATGCAGAAACCACAAGTGGCTAGGCTTTAGGGAAGGGACTTCTTAGTATAGAATTGGTGGCAGCTGTTGAAATGGAGGTATTGGTAGCACTTGGTGGCTTTGGTATAGAGCAACAATACATGGTGGGAGAAGCAGTGTGGGTGGTCAGGGTAAGGATGAGGCTGGGGCAGGGAGGGGGAGGGACCGCAGGCTAGCAGTGGAGAACAGTGAAGTGCTATTTGTGGTAGCATGCAGGGGTGTGTTAAGAAGAGGGTAGGATAGCTAGTTGCAGATGGAAGATTAGGCAGAGGGATGGTGTTGGGGGGGGGGGGGGGGGGGAGGAGAGAAGTATAAAAAGGCTGTGGGTGTGTTAATAGAATAGAAGGCTATGTGCTGCTGGAGTGGGAACAGGGAAGGGGATATGTGTGTGGAAAATTGACTGTGCTGATGTAGCCATAATTGAGATGGAGGTCAACGTCAAAGAAGGTGGCTTGTTGGGTTGGGGATGAGGTGAAGCAAATGGGGGAGAAACTGTTGAGGTTCTTGAGGAATGTGGCGAGGTTGATCCAGATCACTAAGATAACATCAGTGAATCTGAACCAGGGGAGGATTTTTGGATTCTGGATGGTTATGAGAGATTACTGAAGATGGCCCATGAATAGGGTGGCATAGAATGGTGCCATTTGGGTGCCATTGCAGTACTATGGATTTGTTTGTAACTTATGCCATCTAAGGGGGAGTAATTTTGGGTAAGGATATAGCTGGTCATGATGACCAGGAAGGAGGTTGCAGGACTGAAACTGAACAGGCATTGGGAAAGTTAGTGTTCTATAGTGGCAAGGTCAGGGGCTCTAGGGATGTTATTGTAAAGGGAGGTGGCATCAACAGTGATGAGTAGGGCACCTTGTGGTAAAGGAATGGGAACTGTGGGGACTCAGTGGAGGAAGTGGTTGTTGGTTGTTATCTTTTATATAAGAGAGTAGGTTGTGGGTAATATGCTGAATGTGTTGATCTACAAGAACAGAGGTTCTCTCAGTGGGGATACAGAAACCAGCCACAATGGGGTGTCTTGTGGAGTTGGATTTATCTACATTGCATGTAGAAGGTAGGAGTGTGGGGCATGGTAGGGGTCAGGAGAGAGATAGACTCAGGAGAGAGGTTCTGGCATGGGCGTAAGGATTTGAGGAGAGACTGGAGATCCTGCTGGATTTCTGGAATGGTGTCAATGTGGCAAGTTTTGTAGGTGGATAAATCTGACAACTGGTGGAGTCCTGCCAGGTAATCCTGGTGATTAAAAACCACACTGGTGGAGCCTTTGTCAGCAGGTAGGATTATAAGGTCAGGATCAGTTTTTGCATTCTTTCAGGAGATGTAATGTTAGCTTGCATATTGAGGAGTTTGGGGAATGATGGTGAGGTAAGATTTGAGGTTAAGAAATTCTGGAAAGTTAACAGGGCATGATCTGGGAGCAGTGGGGATGGATCATGGTTGGATGGAAGAGTGAACTGGGTCAGACAGGTTTCAACATTGATTTTGGGTTGAGTCTGATTGGTAGGGATGGTGGAAAAAAGTGTTTCCACTGTAGGGACCAGGAGAAGGGAGATGGTCTTTAACAAGTACATCATTATTGAATTTGGAAGTGGGGAAAAAGGTAAGGCCTTTGGAAAGTACTGATACTTCTGTGGGACTAAGGCTTTTGGAGGAAAGATTCATGACTGTGTTTCAGGTCTGTTTAGGTACTGGACTCTGTGGGCTGGTGGGAGTGAGTTTTTGAGGGTTTGGTAAATGTAGTAGGTCTGCAAGGCAGGTTTCATCAACTATTGTATTGTGTATTGTATATTAAACCTGGGACCTAGGAACAATGGAGAGGCTTCATCCCACAGTAGCCCTCAGTGGGACACAACCCCACAACAGGCCACAGCAGTTCACCCACCCCACTGCCCCACTGCTGCCCCACACCGAACCCAGGGTTATTGTGTGGTTCAGCCCCCAGTGGATGCCCCCCCTCTCCCCCTCCCAGGAATGTCTCATACCAGATGAGTGTAACCCCAAATGTTTGCGTGGTAGAGTAATGATGGTGTACATGTACATGAGGATGGTGTTTCCAATCACCAAAATAGTGTAACTGAGGCAGAATAAGGGGAACCAGCCTACAGTTGCTGAGGTAACTGGAAAACCACCTTAAAAACCATCCACAGGCTGGCTGGCATACAAGACCTCAAAACTGATCCACTGGGCAGATTTGTGCCGGGAACAGCATGCCTTGGGAAGCAGCGCCTTAGACAGCATGACTAGCCGGGCGTGCTTTATCGGTTATGAAGGTATATGAGGGAGGTTTGGAATCTGTTGTGGAGGTGGTGGATAATGGTAGTTCAAGGTGGCAGTGGGAGGTGAACATGTTGGAGAGTTTTTTTGAGGTGGCATTTTTCATGCTGCTTTAGTAACTGGAAGGCAACACTTTCAGTATGAGAGATGGGATACAGGAATTTGGAACTGCAGAGCAAGAGAATTTTATGGATGGGGAAGAAGTATTGCAAGATGTAGAGGTTGTAGTAAAGGTTGTTTTTATCAGCAGAACATTACAATATTATGCATTTTTTTATTTAAGTATATACTCCACAAATTTCACAAAACTGGAAAATATGAGAAATAGAAAAATAGTTATAATTTATTTACTTTTTTGAACACAAACATCATTTCTTCAGCATTTCCGTGGAATATACACTGTTTCATGCTGTCAAACAACCATAAAATGATTGGTAAAGTGCTGGGGATCTTTTTGTTTCAGTGTAAGAATGTCTCTTCCTTCAGAAAGACTGGTTGCTCAGCAGCATCAACTCATTTACCCTTTATTATTTTTCAGTTCATGTTCTGATAGTTCTTGAAGTCTTTCTTCTTCATTTTCATGACACAGGATCATCTTAGAATGTATAATTTTCTAATATATGCATTAGTGTATCATGTAAATGCGGCTTGTGCACCCTTCTTTTTTCTTTCCCATGCAAATTTTTTGGCTCTATGTAAATAGTTGTGCCCTGTTAAGAGGAAATAACATTTGATATCATCATGCAGACCAAGACTCAAGGAAAAAATATACAATGTAGGTTGAAGATAAATCAAAAATAAAACCTACTCTTTCTGCTATTTCCAGTATGGTATACAAGCAGGATGCTGCTTCAGATGACCATCTGGGTGTTATACTTTCAAACCACATGGATGTTAAGATATTATCTATGTTGCATACATGAATGTCAAAACTGTACAACCAAAGTTGCCTGAGATAAAATATTTTTTCAGTTGATAGCCCTGAAGTGTTGTTACTATAAATTATACATTATCTAACAGTAATCACACTCTTCACTTCTTATATCCAATTAGAATCTTTTCAGTATTGTGTAACCTATATCATATTTAGCCTGGTGAAATTTTACAGTCTGAAGTATTATTTCATTTTCTGAAAGAATCCTCTATTCACATATATTGCATGTTTCATATAAGGATAATTCAAATGAGATGTTGAAATCTGTATTGAAGACCTTGGAATAGATCCTATGATGCAGAATGTATAACATTATTTTCATATTGTTGATACATCTCAGCTGTATTCTAGAGGAACAGGCTGTGCTCCGAGACCCTTTTCTTTCTTTCACATTATCCAACACAAATGTGATACCAAATTAAACACACCAATAACAGTCACCTATACTTATTAGTTTCATTTGAACACAAAACTCTCACAGTTTGTGAAGGAAATATTCCATTGTATACAAAGTACACAAAAACATTTCCAAAAGTGCCATATGACTACTTTTTTTATCTTAGCTCTACAGTTCACAATTTTTATAGCTGCATCATTAGGAATATTACTACATGAATGACTCTTATGCTTTGGAAACTTCTTACATGATCCCTGACATATCCCAACTGACATTCAGCAGTTTTGTTACAAGCAGTTGGATGTTTACCTCTCTAATCAAAGTGAGTTGATAAGAAGTTTCCTACTCATCCTTTATTACCAAAAATCATCCTCATCACCATAATCTCTCATTTTCAGACTGATTTTAACTGTACAAAGTTTCTGCTTTGAACTGCTGAAAATCTCACAGAACTCTTTAAGGCACACTCTTTTATATTCACTATTTTATAATTTCATGTTTTTGTTGTTGTGGTCTTTAGCCTGAAGACTGATTTGATGCAGCTTTCCACACTACTCTAACCTGTGTAAATCTCTTCATTTTTACATAACTACTGTATCGTACATCCTATCTGCTAACAGCAGTGAAGCCTTGGTCTCCATTTACCATTTTTGCTGCTCACACTTCCTCCATTAATAATTGATGGTCCCTTGATGCCTCAAGATGTGATCTATTAGCAAATCCATTCTTTTATTCAAGCTGTGTGACACATTTCTTTTTTCCTGAATCCCATCCAATACTTTCTCATTAATCATCTAATCTACCATCAAACATTCAATATTCTTCTTTAGTACTATATTTCAAAATCTGCTACTCTCTTCTTGTCCAAATTGCTTAACATCCATGTTTCAATTTGATACAAGGCTGCACTCCTGAAAATGTTCTTCATAAAAGACTTCTCAACATATAAATTTAATTCAGTGTTAACAAATTTCCATTTTCAGAAATACTTTTCTTGCTTTTGACAGACTGTATTTTATTTTGTTTCTGCTTTGATCTTTGTTACATAGTTTGCTGCCCAAATAACCAAGCCAACATACTGATTTTCATATTACATTCAACCGAGCAAGGTGGTGCAGTGGTTAGCACACTGGACTTGCATTCGGGAGGACGACATTTCCGTCTGGCCATTCTGATTTAGGTTTCCCATGATTTCCCTAAATCACTTCAAGCAAATGCTGTGATGGTTCCTTTGAAAGGGCATGATTGATTTCTTTCCTCATTCCTCCCTAAACTGAGCTTGTGCTCTCTCTCCAGTGACCTTGTCAACGAGGCGTTAAACACTAATCTCCTCCTCCATATTACATTCAGAAGAGTGATTTTGTTTTTTTTTTCCTTGAAGACTTCCTTTGGTCATATGTATAGTCATCCACACACTGTGTCTGTGTGAGTAATAGAAATAATTAGCAAATTTTTAAAAAAAATCTCTGTTAATATCTACATTGAATAAAGTATAACAGGAACAGTTGTTAGACTTGGCTGCACAGATATGTGTGTGCACCTTTTCTGCAAGCAGGAATATGTTTTATCAACTATAGTGTACAAATGGTCTTCGCTATTATTTTCATTTTCTATTCACTTAATGATCAGCTTCATGCTTTTCAATATTTCAGTATGTTAACTTTCATAATTATGACAAATGTTGAGATTATGTTAGATTTATATTATAAGTCACTAAAACAATGTTTAAGTTAGAAGGAATAACATACTGTGTACATTTTGGTAGACAAAATTGAAAATAAATTGAAAATAAAATACAATGCTATTTGCATGCAGTAACAGACTTTACAATCCAGTACTTTAGATGTGACATCTCAGTCAGCACTGAGACCCTTGACAACTCAAAATGAATGTCATTTTATAAACAATTGAAGATGGCAAATAGGAAATACCACTTATCTGAGATTTTAACAATTGTTAACTGATGACATGATCTATCCAAATGCCAGAAAATCTGTTTTGATATGTGCAGGGTAGCTTCCTCTGGCACTATCTCCTCATTTGTGAGGAACACAATTCTTTGTAGTAATTTGAGGATTACATCTCCATTCTTCAGCCCCCTGTATATTGCTCTCCGAGGGACCTTGAAGACAAAATTAGACCAATTACAGCATGCACAGAGGCCTTTAGGCATCATTCTTCCCAGACTTACTATGTTATTTAAATGGGCAGAAACCCTATCATGTAGGCCATGCTAAGAACTCTCTGCCATTCACTTCATAGTATTTTGCAGACTGTATTTGTAGATGTACAGAATTAGATGTTCGAGCAAATATTCAAGGGTGCATTTTTTAAACAATGTCTTCTGTGGTTTGTACCATAAAACTGTAAGTGGCCAGAAATATAGCACAGAGGGACCAAGTTATTGTCTTGCTCAAGACATTCACTGATGATAACTTTGAGGATAATGAGCCAGATGGGTTACTGAAGTCTACATTTGGCATTCTTCTTCAGAAGACTGAAAGATAAAGAAATAACGTCTTTAGAGGGTAACGTGAGAATACTTGAGGTGGAGAATCAGATTCTGGTTCTAGGTGTAATTTGATTTTATTTGGTAAGTTTAGCATTCGTGATGCGCTATCTGGTGTCTAAATTATTACACAGCTATTATGAGAGTTCTTACTCAAAATATACTGTTATTTAATACTAAAACAGAAGTGAGAATACAAACATTTTTATTGTTCTATTTTTAGTTTACGTATTTTGCATTCTTTCACTTCTCTTACCATGCACTATACTACTACGCACATTTTGATCCATTGTCAGCATTTCTTCATCATTCTTCAGCTATATTCACTATGTGATCAAGAGTATCCAGACACCTGAATGACAATAACTTAACAAGATCATGGTGCACTCTCCATTGGTAAAGTTTGAATTCAGTATGGTGTTGGCCGATCCTTAGACTTGATGACAGCTTCCAGTCTCGCAGGCATACATTCAATCAGGAGCTGGAAGGTTTCTTGGGGAATGGCAGCTCATTCTACACAGAGTGCTGCACTGAGGAGAGGTATTGATGTCAGTCAGTGAGGCCTGGCATGAATTTGGTGTTCCGAAACATCCCAAAGGTGTTCTATAGGATTCAGGCCTGGACCCTGTGCAGGCCAATCCATTACAGGGATGTTATAGTCCTGTAACCACTCTGGGACAGGCCAAGCATTATGAGCAGATGCTCGATCACATTGAACGATTCAGTTGCCATCCCCGAATTTGCTCTTCAACAGTGGGAAGCAAGAAGGTGCTTTAAACATCAATGTAGGTCTGTGCTGTGATAGTGCCATGCAAAACAACAAGGGGTGCAAGCCCCCTCCTTGAAAAATATGACCACACCATTACATCACTGCCACCAAATTTTAATGTTGGAACTACACACGCTGGCAGATGACGTTCACCTGGCATTCACCATACCCACACCCTACCATCAGATCACCACATTGTGTACTGTGATTCATCACTCAACACAACATTTTTTGACTGTTCATTCGTCCAATGTTTATGCTCCTTACACCAAGTGAGGCATTGTTTGTCATTTACCGGTGTGACGTGTGGCTTATGAGCAGCTGTTCGACAACAAAATCCAAGTTTTCTCATCTCCAGCCTAATTGTCATAGTACTTGCAGTGGATCCAGATGCAGTTTGGAATTCCTGTGTGATGGTCTGGATAGATGTCTGCCTATTACATATTATGACCCTCTTTAACTGTCAGCAGTCTCTGTCAGTCAACAGAGGAGGTTGGCCTGTATGTTTTTGTGCTGTACATGTCCCTTCACATTTCCACTTCAGATCATATTGGAAACTGTGGACCTAGGGATGTTTAGGAGTGTGGAAATCTCACGTACAAACATATGAGGCAAGTGACACCAAACCACCTGACCACATCCAAAGTCCATGAGTTCCGCAGAGTGCCCCATTCTGCTCTCTCATGGTGTCTAATGACTACTGAGCTTGCTGATATGGAGTACTTGGCAGTAGGTGGCAGCAAAATGTACCTGGTATGAAAAACATATGTATTTGGGGGTGTCTGGATACTTTTGATCACATAGTGTACATTCTACTATGCTTCCATCCATTTTGTCTATGCCTGCTTCTCTGATTCTCACCTATTGTAGCCCCCTTTCTCCTAGATAATCCACCTTCTACATCAATATGTAAATACGTATTCTCCAAGCCACCATGTGGTGTATGGTGGAGGCTGCCATATACCACTACCAGAGATTTACTTTCCTATTGCACTCACAAATAGGGTGAGGGAAAAACATCTGTGTGTATGCCTCCATAATGACTCTAATTTCTGTTATCACGCCTTTGTGGTCTTTATGCAAAATGTACATTGGTGACCATAGAATTGTTCTGCAGTCATCTGTATATGCCTGTTCTGTAAATTTTCTTGATAGTGTTTCATGAAAAGAGTATTATTTTCCCTTGAGGGATTCCCATTTGAGATCACAAAGCATTTCAGTAACAACTGCACATTGATCGAACCTGCTGGTAACAAATCTAGCACCACGCATCTGAATTGCTTCAATGCCTTTCTTTAATCTGACCAGGTAGGGATCCCAGACATGAGCACTACTCCAGAACAGCTCATACGAGTTTCTGTAGATGGTCGTCTTTGTAGATGAGCTACAATTTACTAAACTCCTCCAACAAATGAAGTTGACCTGCTCACAAAGACTCTACCACTATGGTTTTGGACCGCAAGGATTACCTGGTGGAAGGACGCCACCAGCTGTCAAATTCATTCGCCTACAAAATCTGACACAGTACCCCATTCCAGAAATCCAACAAGGTCTCCAGTCTTTCCTCAAATCATTAGGTCTGTCCCAGAACCTCACCCCTGAGTCTCTCTCTCTCTCTCTCTCTCTCTCTCTCTCTCTCTCTCTCTCTCTCTCTCTCTCTCTCTCCCTATCCACACCTCCAACACTCCTGCCTTCTAACTGCTTCCTGAAGTCCATAACCCGAACAACCTAGGATGCCCACCTGTGACTGGTTATTGTGCCCCAGAGAGATAATCTCTGCTCTCATGGATCATCACCATCAGTTTATTATCAATAACATACACTCCTATATAAAAGACACCAATAATTTTCTTCATTGGCTCTCTGCAGTTCCTGTTCCTTAACCACATTATGCCATGCTCATCACCGCTGATGCCACTTCCCTCTGCACTAACATCCCCAATGCCCATGGCCTAGCTGATATTGAACATTACCTTTTCCAATGCCTGACTGACTTCAGACCTACAACATCCTTTCTGGTCACTATGACCTACTATATCCTCATCTGCAGTTACTTCTACTTTGAAGGAATCACCTGCTAACATATCCATGATACAGCAATGGGCACCCACATTGCATCATCCTATGCCAACCTATTCATGGGCCATTTTGAGTATTCCTTCCTAACCGTCCAGAGTTCCAAATGTTTCACCTGGTTCCAATTAACTGATGGCATCTATGTAATCTAGACCGAGGGTATAGACCCTCCTATCCACATTCCTTTAGAACCTCAATACCTTACCATTTGCTTCACTTGGACTTCCTCAACTCAACAAGGCATGTTTCTTGACATCGACCCCTACAGCAAGGATGGCTACTTCAATACCTTCATCCACACCAAACTTACCAACCACTAACAACACCTCCGATACAACTGGTGCTATCCATTCCATACCAATAAGTCCCTTCCATAAAGCCTAGCCACGCATGAGTGTCTCGTCTATAGTGATGAGCAGTCCTTCTCCAAATGTGCCAAGGGTCTCATTGAGGGACTTCGCAGACTGAAACTATCCTCCCAATCATGAGCAGAAACAAATCTCCCATGCTATTTCTCTCCAGTCACCTACAACCTCTCAGACCCCACTTCTCTCATGACTCAGTACCACCCAGGACTGGAGCAACTGAATCACATTGCCCTGAAATGAAAATTATCCTACCTACTATCCTCCCCACCCCTCCTACAGTGGATTTCACCACCCACCAAACCTATGCAGTAGGCCTATATGCAGGACCTGTCCCATACATCCTCCCACCACCACCACAACAACCACCACCACCACCACCAGCAGCAGCACCAGCACCAGCACCAGCACCACCTCCACCTGCACCAGTCCTGTCACAGGCATTTCATGTCTTATCAAAGGGAGGACTACGAACTAAACTACAAGAACTGTGCTGCTTTCTGCATTGGTATAACAGCTAACAAGCTCTTGGTATGCATGAATAGCCAAACTGTGGCCAAGAGAAAGCTGGACCATCCAGCTGCTGAACGTGCTGCCCAACATAGTTGGATCCTTCCTACCAACACCAGCTTTTCTGGACTGCGCAATTGGGAACTCTCCTTATAATATTTCTTCTTTCCCATTACCCCCCTCGCTTCAACCTTCACTGCTTCCTCTGCTTCACCTACTTATCCCCTTCCCTGCTCCCAGTCCAGCACTACACATGCTTTCTGTTCCACCAATACATCCACAAGTCTTTTTTCCTTTTCTGCTTATCTTCTTTTCCAGTCTCCTACCCATCCCTCCCCCTCCCCCCCCCCCCCTTTCCACCAGTACCTGACAGCCACCCAACTCTGCACCTAACAACCTTATCCTATTCCCACCACATTTTTAATGCTCCCACAAGCAGCATACTTTTTTAATCCCTGCCCCACTAATCCTTCCCCCCGCCCCACCCCCATGCCAGGTCTCCTTTGTAGCCTGACCAATTGCCCAAGATTGCTGCTCCTGTCAGACACAGTTGCAGTTCGCAGTCCAGCAACAGTGGCTGGGGATGGTGGTCATGTGTGTGTAGGTTGTGCTTGTGTGTGTTTTCTATCCATGAAGAAGGCCTTTTTGCTTGAATCTTAAATGTTTAGCAGTCTTTTAATTGTGCCTATCTGTGACTCAGCACCTCTTCTATATGGTGAGTGGCAATCTATCCTTTTCATAATATTGTCATCAGATCATGTATATATAGGGAGATAAAGAATGGTTGTGTCACATTTCTGTGGGGCCAGACTTGATGATGCTCTATGCTGGATTGTATTACTTAGAAAGTCTTCAACTCACTCATGTATCTTGATATTTATTCTGTATGCTGAGATCTTAGTTAACTGTCTGCTGTGGGACACCATGTCAAATGTTTCCAAGAACTTTAGAAATATGAAATCCCCCCATTGCCCCCTCATCCATGGTTCACAGGATATTATGCAACAACAGGGCAAGCTGAGTTTCACATGAGTGATGTTTTCTAATACCACGCTGCTTTATGGACATAAGCTTTTCTTTCTCAACAAAATTTATTATATTCATCCTGAGATTTATGTTCAAGTGGAATATTTGTAACTGGATCCAATATTCAACATTAACAATACTTTTACTTTATGGGCAACCTAAAACATTTTTTTTTGTCTTTTCATGTTTCAGATAGCAAGTGGGAATAAAATTTTTAACCTTACTGGTCATCAGGGACTTGTGTACAATATCAGCTGGTCTCATAACGATAATCTCCTACTTTCTGCTTCTTCAGACAGTACGGCATGTCTGTGGAACATTGAGAGTGGATCATATAGACCTCTGCAGGTTTGAAGAAATCTTATGCACTAAAATCATATTAAAATATTTAACTGTGAATTATATTCAAATGTAAACTGAATGTGAATGTAAGTGAAACCTTTTATTCTGAAATATGTGAACATCTTTAATTATGGTGTGTGTCCTTCAAAAGTGGAGTGAAATACTGAAAACACAAACAGAGCAATTATTAAGCACATCATCAGCATCAAGGTTATTAGAGGCATTGTAAAAGGAGAAAATAAAATAGAAAGAAATGATCGGGAAATGATATGGAAGTAGGAGTAAATTGTTTGTCATTTATAAACACAGAGTACAATAGTTGTCTTGAGCACAAATGCTGTAAGGTAGCCTAGATGGTAATACAGTGGTGATTTTACTTTTGCTTTCAGTCCTGTGTAGTAAAAATGTCATTCATTTTCTCTTGTTCAGATGTTTATAACCATGACTTCCTTGTTGTTTGCTGAGAATTTGTTCACAGTTCACACAAGCTTTGAACTAGTTTGCCAGGGGTGTTAACATCCATGTTAAACAGTTACTAGTGTTGCTCAATGGATCAGTGGATAAGTACCAGACTACATATTCAGAGGTCTGTAAGGTCTGGGTATATTCCCCACTCAGTCCTATGATTTATTTGGTCATGTACTGATTTTATATCTCTGACATTACTTTGTAAATGATAAAAATTCAGAGTTACAATATGGTTCAGAGTCCATCTGGAGTTCCTCAATAACTATCAGAGTAAATCTATTCATAGGCCAGAGGAAGGTAAAGGCATACCACCACCAATAGCCTATGTCTAGCAGTTCACTGTGGTGTTCAAGCCAACATTTGGGCCAAGCACAGCTTTACATTACATCTGATTTAGAAAACTAATACTGTTACATTACACCTCAGAAAATTATGACTTGCTTATTACTCTCATCTCACAAGCTATTTGTCATATACACTCATCATGTCTGTCACCTGAGGAAAGTTAGGTGAGCTGTCAGTTATTTAGTTAGTTAATTACTTGTTAAATAGGTAATAATAACTATAAACATTATGATGTGGAACATGGCAATAAAACAAACATAGAACACACATACATATACACCAAAACATGAGAGAAATAATTATATGATTGCATAGTGGCCATTTACACAGTTTTCTGTAAAAAATATTATTCCTCTTCAACAATTACTGTATGGTGTAGAAGGAGTTGTTAAGGACAAATACCTTTTTAATCTACACTTGAAAACAGGTTTCCTATCCTTCAGACATTTCCAGCAGTAAATTGCCAGAAAGTTTTATAGTCCCCCCTTTCTGTGGAAAAGTTAGCTTCATTAAAGGGTAATGCAGATCATTTATCCTTCTAATGTTGTACTAGTGACTATATCTGTTACTTCAAATTGAAATAATTATCAATAAGAAATTTTATAAGTGAATAAATATGCTGTGAGGAGTGGTTAATATTCCCAGCTGCTTAAATAAATGGTTTCAAGATGTCAGCTACATGTGTGAACCACACATATTCTGCTTAAGTGAGGAATTAGTTCAAAACATTACCCCAAAAGACAGTAGTGAATAAAAATATGCAATATATGTTAAATGTTTTGCTCCATTTTTACCTCTATGGCCTGTCCAATTCTGAAGTGATCAACATTCTTTGATTGTTCTACTGATTCAACTATCAACTATTTTCCAAAACAATAAATTCATTTTCTAAAACATCAATTTTTTTCATTCACACTTTTTAATCCCTCTGGTAGCCCATTTTTTCAGTTACCTGATCATTAACTGCACTAAATTTGCTATTGTTATCTGTCTTCATTTTCTCCAGTTTTGTTAAAATTTACTGCAGAATATCAGTTTTTACTGTTTCTTTGCTGACTATGATTTCTCTTGGTTCAGACACATCCTGAATGGGCCCTACAGCTTTCACTTCTACTTCCCTCCTACTCTTGTCTCTGTTCACTTTGTTAACAAGCACGTGAGTCCATAAACAAATTAACTTCACAAATAGTTTGTACTTATCTTTCCTTTTTGATGTTCCTGATTGTAGATGTAAAGACCTCTTTCATTTGATCCATTTCATCATTGTTGGTAGTACCTTGTTACTGTTGATACAATTTTGTTGGGCAGTCACTGGTCTTCTTTCTTTGCATGATTAGAAATTCATTTATATATAAACTGCAAATAGCACAAACCACTGTCCCTTCTTCTGCAACAGACACAAATTCATTATCAGTCAACTGATCCCAGAACGCCACCGCTTGTAATCTACCCCTCCCGCACATCATTTGTTGGTTGTCACTCACTCCATAATTTACTCTTTTCATAAGCTTTGAGAGGAGTAAGATTTACCATAAACTTTTTACTTATCTTCTTTTCTTGTAGCTGGCTCCAGTTCTTCATGTCTAGGGGTTGATTCTTGAAGCTGAAATTTTTTTGATGTTAAAGGTTCTCATGGTTCCAATTGATGTGATAACTTTTGAAAGAATTGCCTGAAAAGTAAATTCTGTTTCTGTAATTTTTAATTCTTTCAAAGTTTTCTATATCACACTGTCTTTACAATTTCCACTTCAAACTCGAAAATTACATTGTTATTGCCAAACATAAAAACATGTCTGATCACATCAGAGGCATGCCCACCACTATTCCATTCTGCACTACTAAGAATATTCCAAAGAGTTTACAAATTTTATGACAAATGAATTTCCACCAATTATATCATCATTTTATGAATGAATGCAGAAGTAAACATAATAAATACCATCTGATTGTTAAATTAATAAAAGGAATTTTAAGTGTACCAGGTATTTCATAATTTCAAATGTTTCTAAAAGAAAAGTAATTTTAACTGTACTTACAGAGTTAGTACATATTGACTGTAAGAACAAAAATAAAGTAATTTCTTTTTATACGTTTTAGCCTGAAATATAATACATCATGAACAAAATCATATGTAATTCTTTTAGAAAAACAGTTGAGATAATATTAACCTGTTTGAAAATTCATAAATATTTTTTTTGTATCACCTACTTCTGTTGAGGAGAAATAATGCTAGAGAAGAGTGTCTCTTTACAAATTAAAATGACTGTTTTTGGGTGCAGCATCTGTTATTAATAAGAATGGTCCCTCACATAAAGGGTGAGGTTTGCTTATAATTTTTTCACATTTGTCTCTCTATTTGTGACTCCTGACAGTAACCAAATTGCCCACTTTGTGCTGTATGGGTGTATCTTTCTCTCATCTGTTTCTCTTTCTCTCAGCCTCTCTCATTTGCAAATGATTCACATTATTGTTCCATGACTCTTGTGTACCAACATCCTCCTGTTGCCATTCAACCCTCTTTAGGAGGGATTGTCCTTCTATTTGTTCTCCTACTATTTCCATTAGGGAAACCTTTGTAACTGAATGTGGCAACTAATTTAATACCTTTTCAAATTCTCTCACCATATCTGACCAGTTTGAATGTCTACCCACGCAATAAGTCCAACAAAGCTTGCCCAACTCACACATTTATTTATTTATTTATTTATTTATTTATTTCTTGTTCCAGTGATCCATGTTGTGACAATATCATAGGATATGGAACATGTTCGAAATCTATGGCAGCACATGTAAACAAAACAAAATGATTTCATATTACAGTAAACAGTAACTTAGGTTCTATTACAAAAAATCAATTTTGAGAGATAAATAAATATTACAAAATAATAAGTGTTACAGAAAATAAATATTGCAAACTATGTGTTTACAATAAAAAATAGACAGGATTATAAATGTAGATTTTGGCATATATTTGCAGTTAACAATACAAGAAATTCTAAACACTGTACTTCAGGAACTCCTCTATCGTATAAAATGATTCTTGTAATAGGAATTGCCGTAAAGTTTTTTTAAACAAGAGCTCGTATTCTACCAAACACTTAATTCTTGAAGGGAGGGTGTTAAAAATTTAACAGCCAGAGAAATGGACATCTTTCTGTATCATACTTAGATTTGCCTGTTCATAGCGAACACTCCAATTAGCAAATTCCAATCCCAAAGAAAGCAGGTGTTGACAGATGTGAAAATTACCGAACTATCAGTTTAATAAGTCATGGCTGCAAAATACTGACATGAATTATTTACAGACTAATGAAAAAACTGGTAGAAGCCAACTATGGGGAAGATCAGTTTGGATTCCGTAGAAATGTTGGAACACATGAGGCAATACTGACCCTATGACTTATCTTGGAAAATAGATTAAGGAAAGGCAAACCTATGTTTCTAGCATTTGTAGATGTAGAGAAAGCTTTTGACAATGTTGACTGGAATACTCTCTTTCAAATTCTGAGGGTGGCAGGGATAAAATACAGGGAGCGAAAGGCTATTTACAATTTGTACAGAAACCAGATGACAGTTATGAGAGTCGAGGGGCATGAAAGGGAAGCAGTGGTTGGGAAGGGAATGAGACAGGGACATAGCCTATCCTTGATGTTATTTAATCTGTATATTGAGCAAGCAGTAAAGGAAACAAAAGAAAAATTTGGAGTAGGAATTAAAATTCATGAAGAAGAAATAAAAACTTTGAGGTTCGCCGATGACATTGTAATTCTGTCAGAGACAGCAAAGGACCTGGAAGAGCAGCTGAATGGAATGGACAGTGTTTTGAAAGGAGGATATAAGATGAACATCAACAAAAGCAAAACGAGGATAATGGAATGTAGTTGAATTAAATCGGGTGATGCAGAGGGAATTAGATTAGCAAACGAGACGCTTAAAGTAATAAATGAGTTTTGCTATTTGGGAAGCAAAATAATTGATGATGGTCGAAGTAGAGAGGATATAAAATGTAGACTGGCAACGGCAAGGAAGGCGTTTCTGAAGAAGAGAAATTTGTTAACATCGAGTATAGATTGAAGTGTCAGGAAGTCGTTTCTGAAAGTATTTGTATGGAGTATAGCCATGTATGGAAGTGAAACGTGGATGATGCATGGTGTAGACAAGAAGAGAATAGAAGCTTTCGAAATGTGGTGCTACAGAAGAATGCTGAAGATTAGATGGGTAGATCACATAACTAATGAGGAGGTATTGAATAGAATTGGGGGAAGAGAAGTTTGTGGCACAACTTGACTAGAAGAAGGGATTGGTTGGTAGGACATGTTCTGAGGCATCAAGGGATCACCAATTTAGTATTGGAGGACAGCGTGGAGGGTAAAAATTATAGAGGGAGACCAAGAGTTGAATACACTAAGCAGATTCAAAAGGATGTAGGCTGCAGTAGATACTGGGAGATGAAAAAGCTTGCACAGTATAGAGTAGCATGGAGAGCTGCATCAAACCAGTCCCTAGACTGAAGACTACAACAACAACAGCAAATATCATGTTTTCTTCTCAGCTCATTCCTATGATACTCACTATTCAGTTTAAAAATGATTTTTCTTTTCTTATCAAGCACATCAATGAGAATTTATAGTGTACAGTGGATGTAAGGATTCCAAGTCTCTTAAAAAGATTCCTGCATGTGGCTCTAGGATGGACTCCACACATGATCCTTATGCCTCTTTTTTTGTGCACACCGTACATTTTTAGCCAGTGACTGATTACCCCAAAGTATAATTCCATATGCCACGAAGGTGTGAAAATAACCATAATAGGCTGACTTCCTGGTTTCCATACTTCTATAAGAAAAACCAGTGCATAATGTGTAAGTTGCTGAACTCAGTCTTTTGCATAGATCCAGGCTGTTGTTTGAACAGTTCAGTTTGCTGTCAGTATGCAAGCCTAGGTATTTTGAGGTATCCACCCTGGTTATCACCTGCTTACCTGTTTTAGCTACTATTTCTTCATCTTTGAATGATGTGTGGAACTGAACATAGTTTGTTTTAGTGTAATTTAAAGAATGTCCATTAATGTTAAACCAGTTCACTGTTTCACTTAAAACCTTATTTGCTGTTTCCTCTAGTTTATCTACTGAATTATCAATAAGTAGTGTAGTGTTATCAACAAAAATGGTGAATCTACAATATTCCATACAGAGAGGCAGATGATTTATAAAGATAATAAAAAGTAGGGGGCCTAGAACTGAGCCTTGGGGCACTCCACATGTGATGGTACCCCATTCTGAAGATAATGGGACTCCATTTTGAGTGTCCACTACAACTTTCCGTTTCCTGTTTGACAGGTATGAGTTGATGACCCTTTCTGCAATGTTACTTTGCAGATGATATTTAGAATTTATTATATGAATCATTTCTTAATGTTTCGATACAGTACTACTAGTGTTCTGCTTGACATAGTCAAGTCATTTAAATATCTGGGCAAAACATTGCAAAGTAATATGAGGTGGAACAAGCATGTGAAAACTGTGGTAGGGAAGGCAGATGGTCAACTTCGGTTTATGGGGAGAATTTTGGGAAAGACTAGTTCACTTGTAAACACGACTGCATATAGGATGCTGCTGTAACCTATTCTTGAGTACTGCTTAGTGTTTGCATTTGTACCAGGTCAGACCGAAGGAAGACATCAAAGCAATTCAGAGGCGGACAGCTAGATTTGTTATCACATGTACAAGTGTTACGGAGTTGCTTCGAGAACTCAAATGGGATTTCCTGGAGGGAAGTCAACATTCTTTTTCAGAAACATGACTGAGAAAATGTAGAGAACTGGAATTTAAGCTGACTGTCGAATGATTCTACTGCCACCAACATACATTGTGCCTAAGAACTATGAAAATAAGATATGAGAAATTGGGGCTCATACAGAGGCCTACCGACAATCGTTTTCCCCTTGCTCTATTTGTGAATGGGACAGGGGGAAATGACAAGTAGTGGCACAAAGTACCCTCCATCACACACTGTATCATGGCTTGTGGAGTATCTATGTAAATGTAGATGCCTTTCCATGCCAAAAATTCTTTAAACTGCCTGGCTAGAAACTGTATTCCATTATCTGAAAGCAAACATTTTGGGGTACCTACATTTTTGAAATGATCTCTTAGTTTCATTATGAGATGTTGCCTCCTTTAGTAGGCATAATTTTGTAAATTTTGCTTAGCATTCCAACCCTATAAATATATATGTCATTCCTGCCCAGCCTCAGGGCAGTGGACCGTAAAAGTCCATCGCTGATATGCCCCAGAAATTGCATGGACTGATGGGATACAAAGCTGGATGGGCACCAACTGTTTGTACCTTAATTTCACAGGCACTCAGGAGTTTTCTAACTAGGCGATTCAGATTCTTAAAGCAGAAAAATTTCTTTGTATGCAATTTATACCTTTTTGGGCTGAAATGAGCATATACTATGTTTACATACCAAGTTGTTAAATTAATGCTATTTTGTGGGATGCATAGTAACTATCTATGTGAGTTGTGTTTTCTATGAAACAGTATTCCTTTCTACAATTTCCTATTATTCTTTATATCAGTATGACTTTGACATAAGGCATCAATATGTAACTGAAAGTGACTGTCCTTCCATTGTTGACTTTCTAAGTTTTTGCAAAAAAATGTTATGTCTTTTTCATATGTATTTACTTTTAGAAAATAAACAGCAAGTTTGCCCCTTTCCTTTATATTTTCGTTTGATTGGAGATCTATAAGTAGTCAAGACAGTGCATCAGGTATTATATCATCTTTCCCCTTTATGTACCCAATAGTGAAGCAAAATTCTTGCAGAAAGAGAGCCCATCATGCTAACCTACTGAGCTGAAGTTTGTTCTTTAATGAAAATGTCAATGCACTGTTGTCAGTATGTGTCACTGCATTGTACCCTGCTAGTAGATATTTAAATTTCTTGAATGCCCACACTACTGATAATGTTTCCTTTTCCATATATCTATAATTTTGTTCATGTTGTGTGAACATTCTACTCACGAAAACTATCAGTTTTTGCTCTAAAGTGTGATCAGTCACATATTCTTGGAATATGTGACAACCCAAACCATAATCTGATGCATCCACCACCGTATAAAAAGGAATGGCTAAATTTAATCAGAGCGTGGAATGTCAGATCCCTTAATCGGGCAGGTAGGTTAGAAAATTTAAAAAGGGAAATGGATAGGTTAAAGTTAGATATAGTGGGAATTAGTGAAGTTCGGTGGCAGGAGGAAGAAGACTTCTGGTCAGGTGACTACAGGGTTATAAACACAAAATCAAATAGGGGTAATGCAGGAGTAGGTTTAATAATGAATAGGAAAATAGGAATGCGGGTAAGCTACTACAAACAGCATAGTGAACGCATTGTTGTGGCCAAGATAGATACGAAGCCCACACCTACTACAGTAGTACAAGTTTATATGCCAACTAGCTCTGCAGATGATGAAGAAATTGAAGAAATGTATGATGAAATAAAAGAAATTATTCAGATAGTGAAGGGAGACGAAAATTTAATAGTCATGGGTGACTGGAATTCAAGTGCAGGAAAAGGGAGAGAAGGAAACGTAGTAGGTGAATATGGATTGGGGCTAAGAAATGAAAGAGGAAGCCGCCTGGTAGAATTTTGCACAGAGCACAACATAATCATAACTAACACTTGGTTTAAGAATCATGAAAGAAGGTTGTATACATGGAAGAACCCTGGAGATACTAAAAGGTATCAGATAGATTATATAATGGTAAGACAGAGATTTAGGAACCAAGTTTTAAATTGTAAGACATTTCCAGGGGCAGATGTGGACTCTGACCACAATCTATTGGTTACGACCCGTAGATTAAAACTGAAGAAACTGCAAAAAGGTGGGAATTTAAGGAGATGGGACCTGGATAAACTGAAAGAACCAGAGGCTGTACAGAGTTTCAGGGAGAGCATAAGGGAAGAATTGACAGGAATGGGGGAAAGAAATACAGTAGAAGAAGAATGGGTAGCTTTGAGGGATGAAGTAGTGAAGGCAGCAGAAGATCAAGTAGGTAAAAAGATGAGGGCTAGTAGAAATGCTTGGGTAACAGAAGAAATATTGAATTTAATTGAAAAGAGGAAAATATAAAAATGCAGTAAATGAAGCAGGCAAAAAGGAATACAAATGTCTCAAAAATGAGATCGACAGGAAGTGCAAAATGGCTAAGCAGGGATGGCTAGAGGACAAATGTAAGAATGTAGAGGCTTATCTCACTAGGGGTAAGATAGATACTGCCTACAGGAAAATTAAAGAGACCTTTGGAGATAAGAGAACAACTTGTATGAATATCAAGAGCTCAGATGGAAACCCAGTTCTAAGCAAAGAAGGGAAAGCAGAAAGGTGGAAGGAGTATATAGAGGGTCTATACAAGGGCGATGTACTTGAGGACAATATTATGGAAATGGAAGAGGATGTAGATGAAGATGAAATGGGAGATACAATACTGCATGAAGAGTTGACAGAGCTCTGAAAGACGTGAGTCGAAACAAGACTCCGGGAGTAGACAACATTCCATTGGAACTACTGACGGCCTTGGGAGAGCCAGTCCTGACAAAACTCTACCATCTGGTGAGCAAGATTTATGATACAGGCGAAATACCCTCAGACTTCAAGAAGAATATAATAATTCCAATTCCAAAGAAAGCAGTTGTTGACAGATGTGAAAATTACCGAACAATCAGTTTAATAAGCCACAGCTGCAAAATACTAACATGAATTCTTTACAGACGAATGGAAAAACTAGTAGAAGCCGACCTCCGGGAAGATCAGTTTGGATTCCGTAGAAACACTGGAACACGTGAGGCAATACTGACCTTACGACTTATCTTAGAAGAAAGATTAAGGAAAGGCAAACCTACGTTTCTAGCATTTGTAGACTTAGAGAAAGCTTTTGACAATGTTGACTGGAATACTCTCTTTCAAATTCTAAAGGTGGCAGGGGTAAAATACAGGGAGAGAAAGGCTATTTACAATTTGTACAGAAACCAGATGGCAGTTATAAGAGTCGAGGGACATGAAAAGGAAGCAGTGGTTGGGAAGGGAGTAAGACAGGGTTGTAGCCTCTCCCCGATGTTATTCAATCTGTATATTGAGCAAGCAGTAAAGGAAACAAAAGAAAAATTCGGAGTAGGTATTAAAATCCATAGAGAAGAAATAAAAACTTTGAGGTTCGCCGATGACATTGTAATGCTCTCAGAGACAGCAAAGGAGTTGCAAGAGCAGTTGAATGGAATGGACAGTGTCTTGAAAGGAGAATATAAGATGAACATCAACAAATGCAAAATGAGGATAATGGAATGTAGTTGAATTAAGTTGGGTGATCCTGAAGGAATTAGATTAGGAAATGAGACACTTAAAGTAGTAAAGGAGTTTTGCTATTTGGGGAGCAAAATAACTGATGATGGTCGAAGTAGAGAGGACATAAAATGTAGACTGGCAATGGCAAGGAGAGCGTTTCTGAAGAAGAGAAATTTGTTAACATCGAGTATAGATTTAAGTGTCAGGAAGTCATTTCTGAAAGTATTTGTATGGAGTGTAGCCATGTATGGAAGTGAAACATGGACGATAAATAGTTTGGACAAGAAGAGAATAGAAGTTTTCGAAATGTGGTGCTACAAAAGATTACTGAAGATTAGATGGGTAGATCACATAACTAATGAGGAAGTATTGAATAGGATTGGGGAGAAGAGAAGTTTGTGGCACAACTTGACCAGAAGAAGGGATCAGTTGGTAGGACATGTTCTGAGGCATCAAGGGATCACCAATTTAGTATTGGAGGGTAGCATGGAGGGTAAAAATCGTAGAGGGAGACCAAGAGATGAATACACTAAGCAGCTTCAGAAGGATGTAGGTTGCAGTAGGTACTGGGAGATGAAGAGGCTTGCACAGGATAGAGTAGCATGGAGAGCTGCATCAAACCAGTCTCAGGACTGAAGACCACAACAACAACAACAACAACAACAACAACAACAATAACAAATTTAATGAACCAATAGTTGACATGCTACCATTTTTTTTAATTTTTGAAGATTCTTCATGACAAATTATATGCCTTTTCCACATTGTGTCAATAACCTCATCAAACTTGGTGCATTAAGCACTGAATTGACAGTGATTCTTTTTTAGAATCTTACCATATCTAAAAATGATTTGAGTAGTTTTTTTATTAGTACATTCTGAGCACCTGCTGATCACATCTAATCTGTGTGCATCCAGCTGAATACACATAGTGTTTACAATGTGTCCCCAGAATTTCACCTCTTTTCTACCCAGTTGCGATTTTGACTGTTTGATGGTGCCACCTTGGAAACCTAATCTCTCAAAAAATTCATCCAATGTTTGTGGGTGTTCATGCCATGTTGTGGATACTACAACTATGTCATCAAACAATGGAAAATCCAGGATGGAATATTATGGAATGGAAAGTTGCTACACACCATATAGTGGATATGCTGAGTCGCAGATAAGCATGACAAAAAGACTCACAATTAAAGCTTTCAGCCATTAAGGTCTTCATCAACAATAGATGACACACACACACACACACACACACACACACACACACACACACACACACACACACACCACAACTTACATACACAACTGCAGTCTCAGGCAACTGAAACCACACTGCAAGCAGCAGCACCAGTGCATGATGGGAATGGTGACTGGGTGGGGGTAAGGAGAGGGATGGGGTGTGGAGGGTGAGGGATAGTGTTTTGGGGGGTGGCAGACAGCAATGTGCTGCAGGTTAGACGGTTGGCCAAAGAGAGGTTATGGTGGGAGGTGGGGGGTGGGGGGAGGGAGGAGTGGCAGAAAAGGAGAGAAATAAAAAGACTGGGTGTGGTGGTGGATTGACAGCCATGTAGTGCTGGAATTGGAACAAGGAAGGGGCTGAATAGGTGAGGACAGTGACTATCGAAGGTTGAGGACAGGATGGTTACGGGAATTTAGGATGTATTGCAGGGAAAGTTCCAACCTTGGTGGGCAGTATCCATATGGCACAGGCTGTGAAGCAGTCATTGAAATGAAGGGTATCGTGTTTGGCAGCGTGTTCAGCAACAGTGTGGTCCACTTGTTTCTTGCTCCCAGTTTGTCAGTGGACAGACAGCTTATTTGTTGTCATGCTACATGGACTGCGGCACAGTGGTTGCAGCTTAGCTTGTAGATCACATGACTGGTTTCACAGGTAGCCCTGCCTGGGATAGGTTATGTTAGTGACCTGACTGGAGTAGGTGGTGGTGGGAGGATGTATGGGACAGGTCTTGCGTCTAGGTATATTACAGGGGTATGAGCCATGAGGTAAGGAGTTCTATTTACAGTCCATGCAACCAACACTATACATATGTTAGCATCTGTTTTTTTTTTTGCAACAACTAATGGCTTGTTATAACAGCTGTTGGATATTTCTATAATATTCCATTCTTTCAATTTATTTTTCTACTAACAGCTTCATTGAAGCTGATTGAGCAGGGTCTGTTGTAAAATGGATTGTGTGATTTAATCTTCAACCTACAAACAAAGTCTTAATAACACCTCGGCATGTTGAAAATACTTTTGTGTGTCTGCAGAATAAAGAAATCATATCTTCCTTTTCCTTAATATGTAGATTCTTTGACTTGTAATGTTATCAGTTATGTCTGCCTCATTCACTTGTACCACATCTGCCCCTATTTGGTGCTTCTCATTCTGTTATAATGTAGCTTCTGTCAATAAAGTGAGTCCTAAACTGTCTGTGTTGCTTTGCTTGAAATGATTTACAGCCAAGTCATCTTTTTGCCCACATGGGAATGTGGCTGTCTCCTGTTGGAAGCTTAATGATATGTTGTTGTCCAACAACCAGTCTATGCCTAAAACCGTATGTACATTAAAACCTTCTACTACAAACATTGCTTGTTGAAATATGTATGTGTTAATGTAAATTCAATGAACAATTCTGCATGTACCAATTTGCTTGTCATATGTATTACTCCAGTTATCTTAATTTCTGTGACTGGCAGCCAAAGGAATGCATTTAACAAATTGTTTGTTGTGTCTTGTTTTCTACTTCTACAGAGGACTGAACCTCTCCCTGGAAGCATATCAGTTTTGCCTCTCTCTCATACTTGTACTGTTAAATGTGTTACTGTGATCATTTCTGTATCCATTCCCTGAATGGTTATAATCGTGACCATTGTGTACCCTGTTTCTTCCATTCATAGCACTGTCTCTAATGGGGCAAGGTTCTTTGTTAACATTACTCTGTTGGTTGTTGGTATTGCTGCCTGTGTACCATTTCTCCAACTGCCTTCCCACTGTGTCTACTTGTTCTAGGTATTCCAATAAGTTGTTCACTTTTTCCTAGTCCTTCCCTAACAATTTGTCCCTTACATGCCATGGTAATTGGTTAATGACAACTTCTAATGAATGTTCCTCTCGTATGGGATCATCTAGATATTTTGATTTGTTAAGATGCCATTCCTCAAAATTTCTATACCTGTTCCATGAACTGCTATTGTATTGTTTTGATCATAAAATTCTAATCTCAATTTCTTTTGAGCTCCCTCACTCCAGTAGTTAGACTGAAATGCTGTTTTGAAATCATTGTAAGTTGTGAATTCTTCTAGCTTTAACATATCCAGCTGTGCAGCATTACCCATCAAATGACTTATCACAAATTGTATCTTTTTAAAATCTGACCAGAAATGAAGTAACATGCCATTAAGTTACTTTAGAAATTAAACAGGGTTAATATCATATGAAGGTGAAAACGTGGGGAATTTGGAATTTAATTTTTTGGTTAGTGTTGCGGTGAAGTCATCACAGTTATTAGTTACTGTCCTGTTCTTTAATAAAAAGTTTTCCATCTCTTTTCTTAGTTCTTTCTTTATCTCCTCCAAGCTCAAAGAGTTATTATGTATCAATGTCTTTGTGTTTGAACTTAAAATATCACTGTATAAACTGTTGGTGTTCCCAACACTGCAGATGTAGCCTTTGTAGAGGTGGATTTATTAAAATCATTACTTCTGGAGACAAGAACATTCATTTTGATTATTGCCATATTGCCTGGTTAAAAGTGGCTTGTTGTATCAGCACTTTAAATCTCTTGCCTAGATCTCCCTACCCAATTTTTTGTTTGATGTACTAGTAGTACTTAATTGTCTTCCAGTTCATTTCATACCAGGATCTCCATGTGCAAGAGTTCATTTATCTTTTAAGTTACTTCATTGTTATCTCCAGCCTGGAGTAGTCTGTGAGCCCCCAACACGTTAAATATTCTTCTTATCTGAAGAATAGCTTAATTTTTACTAAAAATTAGGACTTGGAAACTCCAATCATTTAAGACATTTAGACCATGTTTAAATACAACACTTATTAAGTGAAAAGTATCTGGTTATAGGAGACCTTCTGGTAAAACCTTTCCATTTTTTAAATACATACATATCTACATTATTGATATAAAATTCTGGTCATTGGTATTCTTTGACTGCATGGCTGGCACAGAAGACTATTTGCCACCTTTAACTACTTTGTCTGTCAAGACTCCAAGTATGTTTTCAACTGTATTGGAATGACACAGAGACCAGGCAGAATACTTCATGCATTTCCCTGCTCGCCAAACATCCTCACTCAACTAACTAGGGCAGTTCCCTTTCCTGAAGCCATCCATCTGATTGGCTACATCTTATTCTACATTATTTTACATTTTAACATATTTAAATAATCAAAGCTTTAAATAATCAAAGCTTGTTCTAAATAAATTAACAATAATATCCATTACATAATAAACATTAAATTCTTTTATATAAAACCAATACAATTTCCTTCTTAACTTTGAATGTCACAGCCAATAGCCGTGCATCAATGTGCATTGTGATAAATAAATAAAGAATAAAAGTAACTATTATGCACGAAACTTTACAACAAATATTCTATTACCTAATGATTCAATAAGGTGTCATGCTGTCATCGTTCAATGTGTTTTGTGTGGAGGAAATGGTGATCTGATGCTTACCTGAAAATACTGATAATTTAAATTTTCTATATCTTTTAAACAAATGAAGTTACAGAGTTGATATTTAAAACATTTGTCATTTTAATGTTGTGCTTCTTTATGAAATGTCAATCATTAAGACCGACCAAAGCATTCAGACTTTAGCATTCAAGTCTTTGTTACAAAACTTGCGAATTTCACTTTAACAGTAAATCCTAAATTATTGTAGATATCATCAATATTCAAGTTTTATTGAGATCACCATGAAAATTTATGGAGGATGGCAGATTAAAATTACTGTGGCTTGATTCCCTGCATTACTACAGAATTAACTAGTTTTAATAAATGTTTCCCTGTATGGCCGATCTTAGGTCTGCAGTATTTAACACTGCTATCTCTTCTCGGTCACAAACAGCTTCTACTGGATTTCCGTATGATGTAGGTTCTCATCTGTCTCTTAGTGCTCAATAGACAACAGACGCCTGTGAATTTCCCTTTCTCATGGTGAATCTGTGCCCTTTGTGGCACACAGTCCTCAACAACAATGTTTGTTTCACAAGTCCTGTAGGTAGAGTCTTTGGCCATATATTTAAATGAGAGCACAATGCTTGTTAACTCATAACATATCATCTGAATCAACACATTTTTCATTTTGTTGAGAGCATTATTCAATTTCTTTATGGAGAGTGTGTTAGAAATTAAATCACTTTCCTTCTTTGGTTTGCTGGATATTTTGGTGTAGCAACTTTCCCAATGATCTTTGCATTAAGTGTAGGTTGGTGGGTTAGTATCACTATCCTTTCTGTGCTGAAGGATGGACTATACTTCACGTGTGATGCAGAATCCTGACCACTTTGTTGCCATCTGTTGCCATTTGTTAATGTATGCAGCAGATGTTGACAATATTGTTTTACACACATGCTCCATCATATCAAAACTGTGGCTTGTGGGATTTTAGTTCATAGCCATGTGCTATTGTTAAGCTTTGTTGAAATGCTTTCTGTCCTTGCTCCACTTTGTCTACCAGTAAGAAAAGACTCACATTGCTTTTCACTTTACAAAGGTAGCTTATTTTCAATTTTGTGGTGCCAGGATAGACCAACAGTCAGATACTATTCCAGGCCAGTGAGTAGAGAACAGGATACAAGGGACCAGTTTCTCAGCAGTTGTGGAATCATAAATGAGGCCAGATCAATTAGCAATAACCCATACAGTAGCTGCAAGCATTGTGTCGCTTGTGTCCATTGGCCCTTGGGTGGTGATGCCCACCTGAGCATTATGTGAGTTAGTGTGTTAGCAATGCACAAATGGCAGCAAGCAAAGTTGCCACATTGGCAACCTCATGGTGCATGGCCACATCAGGAAATCCACTGGCAACAAGGGGCATGAACATCATATGTCAACAAATAGTGGTGGTAGGTCAGATGTGAAGTGAGCCTGTGTGTGGACTGTGAACCTCATGGGAACCCTCAGAGGTTCCTGGAAGCTTGTTGACGACAGCCTGTGAGAAATGCTATCTGGAATGTAGCTGCTCAGGCACTGGCAGCATCAGGCCTAGGAGCAGCTCTAGACCAGCAGACAGCATAGGTGGCAGCTAGTGTAGATGAGGCTGAGTGACCTATGTTACATTGATGACTGGCATGGAGTAGCTCTTGGCATAGACAGCAGTCAAAGACAGATATTGCTAGGTTTGGGTGGCAAGTGTTTATGGCAAATTCTGCCTGAATCACTATGCCAGGGTCATGCATCTACTAACATTGGTGCTGAGAAAGTGTAGCGTCAGGAGGTAGCATGAGGTAACCCCATGTGCCACAATGCCAGATTGGTCTTTTCCACTGTGTCACCTCAACATTATTTTGATGCTGGCAGCAGAATTCTACATGCAGCATATTTGTCTACCTAGATGCACATTGTGAAGTCTTATAAGGAAGGTTTAGGTGCAATAACAACTTGAGGATAGTATTGTTACAGGATGGTTTCTTCCTTAATTTTGACCATTAGTCCTGTTGGACACTGGTGAATAATAGGCCTCCAATATGTCAACAGTTTGCACTGGGCACTACACAGTCAAACTCCAGAAGTTCCTCTATAAATCATTGAAACCCTTTTAACTATATGTCTTTGCATTACCCCAAATACCTTGAAATTTTTTAAATTAGGTCCATGCTAAATGGGACTGTTAATTATCCTTGTGATGGGAAAATGAAGTCTATACTCACCAAACATTCAGGTGTTGAGCTGGGCTAATGATGTAAAATATGAATATTCATCCTGTAAAATACGAATATCCATCCTGCAGAAGAAAAAAGAAAAAAATATATCTGTTTTCTTTGATTCATTACCAGTTAATTTATAGTTCCTATAATTTATGTACTTTGTGCTCAGAGAGATTTTGTATTTGTTATATATAGTGATTTGGTATTTTAATTAATTCTATGTTACATTTGCCATACTTCATCATGTTTCACTTTGCTTTGGTCTTCTTCACCCCATATTTTTTGCAAACTTAATGTCTAGTATGTTATTTGCCCTAATGTTGTTACAACATTGTAATTCAGCATTTCACAAGGGAAAACTATTTCTGGTTTTTAGTTTGAATCTTTTTAGTGAATACTTTAATGGAAACATATATTCATCAATAATAGTCATTGAATTTTTTACCATTTCACCTAGTGTGCTTCTTATATGCAGAGATTAGTGTAATAGCTAATAATATGTGACTTGCTCTTGCCTAACTAAGAAAATTAAAATTCCTGTGTGCATTCTACGTAAATAATATTGAGTATTATGTACACTTTCTACACAAATGTTAAAGAACAAGAATTAAAATTAATTTTGACTCATTGAGTTTCTTCATCCATTGCAATAGCCAATTATCATCCTGCAATTTCAAGTCCATGTGTTTTTTCTTAAATTCAAAAACTGAAAGTTAGTTGGATGTTTAAGACAGAACTGATGAATTCTTCACTGGTTAAACTTTCTTCATATTAAAGTTTTTATTACATTCATCTCAATACATTTCTTCAAGCCACTTGCTAAGCACTCTCACATTAAACACTTGGCTACGAATTTGACATTATGACTACCACGTCCAAAGAAGATCTTGTGACTGTGACAAATGGGATTAAATCTAAGCCCATAGGTGTAATTCACAGTTCCTTCAACAGCTGATTTGTAAAAGACATTTTGAATTTTACTATAATTATTTCAGATACTACAAAATTACAAAATAGATTAATTTATTATATTTTGATTTTTGAATAAAAGTAAGAAAAATTCACTCACCTGTGGCAGAATCCTGTGTGTGTGCTAAGGCTGTGTTATTTTGCACTAGGAAAATATAAATGAAATAACTGATATCACATTTTATGAAGAATTATAACATTTTTAGGGGTTATTTTTACTCATCTTAGCTGGTAATCTGTTGCAGCAGATGTCCTGAAACAGTAACTGTAGGTTTTTACTATAAAGTAAAAACAATATTTAATCAAGTATAGTGTTTCATTTAATATTTATTACAGTTTCAAAATAAACACATCTTGACAAATCTGAAATAAGTTGGAACATACTTACAATAATGAATTAATTATGCACAACTAACTACATGCTCTCTGTCCAAAATCACACAAAGTACTGACGCCCTCTGCCAATGAGGCAGTTAGTATTTATACTTTCTTAACAATCCTTGGCATTGTTTAAAATTATTATTTCATTAATTAACAATTAAAACTCTCATCCAGAAACAAATTACACATCTCATTGATTACCTAGATTCTTATACACTCCTGGAAATGGAAAAAAGAACACATTGACACCGGTGTGTCAGACCCACCATACTTGCTCCGGACACTGCGAGAGGGCTGTACAAGCAATGATCACACGCACGGCACAGCGGACACACCAGGAACCGCGGTGTTGGCCGTCGAATGGCGCTAGCTGCGCAGCATTTGTGCACCGCCGCCGTCAGTGTCAGCCAGTTTGCCATGGCATACGGAGCTCCATCGCAGTCTTTAACAGTGGTAGCATGCCGCGACAGCGTGGACCTGAACCGTATGTGCAGTTGACGGACTTTGAGCGAGGGCGTATAGTGGGCATGCGGGAGGCCGGGTGGACGTACCGCCGAATTGCTCAACACGTGGGGCGTGAGGTCTCCACAGTACATCGATGTTGTCGCCAGTGGTCGGCGGAAGGTGCACGTGCCCATTGACCTGGGACCGGACCGCAGCGACGCACGGATGCATGCCAAGACCGTAGGATCCTACGCAGTGCCGTAGGGGACCGCACCGCCACTTCCCAGCAAATTAGTGACCCTGTTGCTCCAGGGGTATCGGCGAGGACCATTCGCAACCGTCTCCATGAAGCTGGGCTACGGTCCCGCACACCGTTAGGCCGTCTTCCGCTCACGCCCCAACATCGTGTAGCCCGCCTCCAGTGGTGTCGCGACAGGCGTGAATGGAGGGACGAATGGAGACGTGTCGTCTTCAGCGATGAGAGTCGCTTCTGCCTTGGTGCCAATGATGGTCGTATGCGTGTTTGGCGCCGTGCAGGTGAGCGCCACAATCAGGACTGCATACGACCGAGGCACACAGGGCCAACACCCGGCATCATGGTGTGGGGAGCGATCTCCTACACTGGCCGTACACCACTGGTGATCGTCGAGGGGACACTGAATAGTGCACGGTACATCCAAACCGTCATCGAACCCATCGTTCTACCATTCCTAGACCGGCAAGGGAACTTGCTGTTCCAACAGGACAATACACGTCCGCATGTATCCCGTGCCACCCAACGTGCTCTAGAAGGTGTAAGTCAACTACCCTGGCCAGCAAGATCTCCGGATCTGTCCCCCATTGAGCATGTTTGGGACTGGATGAAGCGTCGTCTCACGCGGTCTGCACGTCCAGCACGAACGCTGGTCCAACTGAGGCGCCAGGTGGAAATGGCATGGCAAGCCGTTCCACAGGACTACATCCAGCATCTCTACGATCGTCTCCATGTGAGAATAGCAGCCTGCATTGCTGCAAAAGGTGGATATACACTGTACTAGTGCCGACATTGTGCATGCTCTGTTGCCTGTGTCTATGTGCCTGTGGTTCTGTCAGTGTGATCATGTGATGTATCTGACCCCAGGAATGTGTCAATAAAGTTTCCCCTTCCTGGGACAATGAACTCACGCTGTTCTTATTTCAATTTCCAGGAGTGTATATTACATACATGAGTGAATTCTAATCTTTATATAAGTTGAAGCAAGTATAAACGCTTAGGTATCAAATGTTAACAATACACTTGTTATATATAAAATCAAAGATGAGGTGACTTACCGAACGAAAGCGCTGGCAGGTCGATAGACACACAAACAAACACAAACATACACACAAAATTCAAGCTTTCACAACAAACTGTTGCCTCATCAGGAAAGAGGGAAGGAGAGGGGAAGACGAAAGGAAGTGGGTTTTAAGGGAGAGGGTAAGGAGTCATTCCAATCCCGGGAGTGGAAAGACTTACCTTAGGGGGAAAAAAGGACAGGTATACACTCGCACACACGCACATATCCATCCACACATACAGACACAAGCAGATATATGTCTGCTTGTGTCTGTATGTGTGGATGGATATGTGCGCAGATATATGTCTGCTTGTGTCTGTATGTGTGGATGGATATGTGCGTGTGTGCGAGTGTATACCTGTCCTTTTTTCCCCCTAAGGTAAGTCTTTCCACTCCCGGGATTGGAATGACTCCTTACCCTCTCCCTTAAAACCCACTTCCTTTCGTGTTCCCCTCTCCTTCCCTCTTTCCTGATGAGGCAACAGTTTGTTGCGAAAGCTTGAATTTTGTGTGTATGTTTGTGTTTGTTTGTGTGTCTATCGACTTGCCAGCGCTTTCGTTCGGTAAGTCACCTCATCTTTGATTTTATATATAATTTTTCCCACGTGGAATGTTTCCTTCTATTATATTGATATCAATACACTTGTTATATTTACTAATTACAGGAGATTCATATCATGTAAAATGTTCCTACCAATTAACAGGCTTCTACACATTAGTGTAATTACGACTTTGTAATTATTTCCTTTGTAACTTTTTCACAAGTACATATTTCCACACATGTATATGGTTAAAATTTATGCATTTTTATTAATTTTAGTTGGACTGCTACATTTCAGTATCACAATCTGAACTGACTGACACCATGTTATGCAAGTTAATTATCAAACCGCATCCCCTCCCACTTTATCTAATATATATTATAGTCGACTATGATTATGTGTACCGAATTTATCAGAAGGGCATTGATTGTGAAGAAGATTGACTGAACCTTGTGGAAAAATATATAAATAATTACCAGTATGGCAACTAAATATGCTGTCTTAATAAACACTGAGTGCAAGGATATGTAATTATAAAGATCATTTTAGACTGGTTAACTGAATCTATCATTAAGTGAAATATGTATTTTTAGTGAACTTACAGTCATGCAGTGTGATAATTTGGTCACCAGTCTTAGAGTGGACAACTTTTTTGTAAAGTGAATGGGCTATAATCAGTATTAAGTTCATGTAACAATGCATATTGTATGTGGAGAGCAAATAAATTTAGTTAAGTCACAGTTGATATAATTGTTTGATGTAATGCTTAAGAAATTTAAAACTAGCTGGATTACTGCAGTACCCTACAAGGTAATAATGATATAGAGTTCTGCAAGATGATTTTTCCAAGTAGATAAAAATCACTCTCAGTATTACTTAATTTAAACATTAATCACTACAAGATGACAGCAGTACAACATTGTGGTGCTGTAATATCATAGCCCAGATAACAATGCAGAAAGTACTCTAAAGCCCAGAATATCTGTTGATATAGTTACGTAAGAAGTAAAAATTACCGTGATTCACTGGATTCAATAGTCTCAACAGTTCATTGAAATGTTTACTTGCCAAAGCCAGCCAATTTTAAAAATTTTAATTAAAAAACGGTCACACAGATTGAAACCAGTCAACTTTAAAATTAAAATAAAAATATTTTATGTGGTCAAGAATGTTTTTCATTTAAACATTTTAATAATGCTTTTTAACCACTGTTATTTCCATGAACTATGTTTCAAAAATTTGAGTTGTTAATGTTGCTACTAAATTTATGTTAATGATTTTTGTTATTTAGCAATAATATGGACTTTGGAATTCAAGAAAATATTTAATTTTACTTTCTGGGAGGGGATGCGGTTTGCTAATTAATTTGCATAACATGGTGTCAGTCAGTTCAGACTGTGATACTGAAATGTAACAGTCCAATGAAATTTAACATCAAAATGTGATACTCGTAATATAATGTAATAGGACTTCGCTGCTGTTGCTGCTAATAATGACTTAGGTTATTGATGGCAATAAAATAGTGATTGAAGATCACAGAAAAGTTACATCATCCAATTCAGTAAAAACACTGACAAGCCTTTATCATTCCACACATTCTACATTCTGAAGTGGTTCAGTTTTAGAAGTTTGGAAGCTGCAGATCCTAAGTAGTAGTTTAGTGGAACTATATACCACAATGCCAAACAGAATATTTGGTCTCTAGTTCCAATATTCCTTATAGTAGCTGTGGTCAAACAGTACTCTTCCTTTTAGGTCTCTTGAATCATAATTATAAGTAACCATTGTACTGTGGCCCATAGAAACTGCTGTACCTCTCACAGACACAAGCAATTGCTGCACACATATTTGTTGTGCCAGACCCATTCACACTTGTGTCCTTCCTTACAACTACACCACTTCCATACCATAGTGTGTTAGTACCAAAGACAGACCACACTACAAAGGTTGTGTTTTACCCTTCAGAGAGTTTCAGTAACTTGGTATTACTGTACAGATTTTACAAAATTGTTTTTAATCATTCCGGTAATATTTCATTTATCACAAATGCATTCCTTGTATTTAGTTTACAAGTTTTACACAATAATAAAAATGATCGTACAAAAGAAGAAAATTAAAAAAAATCACATTTGTGAAAAAGAATAAAATTAAATATTTCAGTAGTAATCCTGTGTTACATACTGTGCTATGCTATTTCGTATACTGTGCTATTTTGTCACAAACAGTAGGCAGTGTCTTCAAAAAACTGAACAGACTGATAAACCTGATAGTATTTTGTCTCTGTTAAATAAAATTATATTGTATTTTGGAAATTACATTGGAGATTTATTTAATTGCAGATATTACCACATCCTTCATTTGTTTATGTTGCTCAATTCCATGTGAGCAAAAGTACAATTGTTGTGACAGGATGTTTTGATCACATGGTGAGAGTGTGGAGCAAACTCTTAAAAGATGAAATGTATGAGGTAAGTACATTAACCATTGTTCCACAGTTTCTCCTGAAAAATTATGTGCTTAATTAATTACTTTCCTTCTTTTGTGGAAGTAAGTTTTGCATCCATAACACACAAAATTTGAAATCTACACAGTATGATCTTCCTTCAAATGAAGCACATTGTATTGAAACTTCAGAAAACTATTGTTAAAAATGGGCACTATGTAAAGGAAACCATGTCACCAACTCATAAAAAATCTAATTATATCAAGTGTTCCTTCATTGTACATTTATGAACTCATTATCTTTGCACTTAGTAACCATGATTTATGTGTAGCAAATCAGTTACAACCCAATTACAACACCAGGAATCAAAATAATTTTCTGCTGCCAGCCCACCATTTAAAACTTTATGCACTATATGGGTATGAAAATTTACAACAAAGCAAAAGTAAAAGAACTGCTTAGTATTAATCTAGAAACTTTGAAAACTATTACATGACAAACTGGTGCAGAAATGTTACTGTTCAATTAAAGAGTTCATGAAGGACAATCTGAAAATTTGGTCAGAAGAGAATGAACACTTACTTACGAAGTTACAGATCATTATTTAAAAAAAAAAATCATCAGTTATTGATCAGTTATGTATTAAGTACCATATATTATATTAATAATATTTTAAGAAAAACTGTAAGTAAATTTTTGCGTTTTGACAGGTGTCCTGTACATTAAGTCAGTGACTTGAAATTTTGTTTTATGAGGTCATAAGTTTCTTTTCTGTTCTAAACCTTCAAATCAGTTCACTCTCTGCTGAAGAGTGAAAATTAATTTTGAAAATATGATATTCTTGTTATTCCCTTACAATAGTAAATATTTGATGATCTACAGAAGAACTAAAATTGGTTCGCCAGTCAGAGGATGCACAGAGTTATGTCTAGATTAGAGTAATGTTAGATTAGCCACAGCATTCATACAGAGAGATGACATCCTCAGAATACAAACAAGGAGCTGAATATTCCAGTTCATGTTTGAAATAATTATTCTTTATGTACACTCTCTCTCTCTCTCTCTCTCTCTCTCTCTCTCTCTCTCTCTCTCTCTCTCTCTCTCTCTCTCTGTTATGTGCTGATGTTCGTCATGATACAGTGTTTTAAGTTGTTGATATGAAATGAGCGTTATATTCTGTAAAATTCTGTAATCAGTTTTAGGATAACAATGCATTTGTACCTTCTCTTGACTCATGTGTTCTTCACTAACACCATATAGATGCAACAATATTTTATTCATGAACTCTTGGACATGTTTTAGGACAAACATATTATCAAGATCAGATATGATTATTTATGGAATTGAAAGTATTTACCTGTAGATGTCATGGTACAAGTACTTTTTCACTGTTATGCTCAGATAATGTCAACTACACTAGACAGTTTGCCATGCATACTGATGTGAAAAAATGATGTGTACTTAACAATTTATGTATGTACAGTAATTCATAGTGCAGGAGGACACAAATTAATATCAAATGAAGTCATTTATGCATGTAAAATCTCCTGCCTATCAGCTTCTTTTAGTGGTTAGGGAGAGAGAGAATGTGAATTGTTCAGAGTGGATGTAGTTATGCTAATGCACATTTAGCTGCATCAGAAATTGCAAGTCCAGAAATGCATGCAGGTATGGATGCATGCAAGTTAAGAAATGTTGTGGGAGTTCTGGAACAGTGCTTGAAGATTAATTTCTTTTATTCTTAGTGTGTGGCATGATATTTACCTTGTCTCCCCAATGATGTACAACAATGCTGGCATGGCTTTGTTGGCTACTCTCTCTTCACATTGACTTCTTCTCTGAAAAGGTCCATTAAAAAATGCAAGTCCTTGTCACACTGGGATGTGGAGAGTAGCACATAGCTCAATAGGAGAATGAAAACTAGCAACTTCTACAGATTATAACTTTTAATTAAGATAATATTCGGAGAGTGCAAGTACATGTGTTCTTTATTGCACCATCTCAAAAGACCAGTAGACTCTGACAGCAGTGTAAAAAGCAACTGAGTTACTTAAAAAAAAATTGATAGTATAGCTTTCAATTTTCTGTCATCTTTGTCTGATATAATCATACCTCCCTACAATATTTTCGTTGCATGGGATGGCATAAATAAGAATCATTACAAATATGAATATAATAGAGGGAAACATTCCACGTGAGAAAAATATATCTAAAAACAAACATGATGTAACTTACCAAACAAAACCGTCGGTATGTTGATAGAAACACTAATAAACACAAACACACACACAAAATTCAAGCTTTCGCTACCCATGGTTGCTTCATCAGGAAAGAGGGAAGGAGAGGGAAAGTCGAAAGGATGTGGGTTTTAAGGGAGAAGGTAAGGAGTCATACCAATCCTGGGAGCAGAAAGACTTACCTTAGGGGGAAAAAGGGACAGGTATACACTCGCACACACACAAATATCCATCCGCACATATACAGATACAAGCAGACATATGTAAAGACAAAGAGTTCTCAACTCTGTAACATATTGGCGTACCTCTCACCCATCATGGTAGCAGTGACTGACGTTTTTCTGTCCAGCATGGGTGTCAATCTGTACCTCTCTATCTACATTATTCTGTGATTTATTCAGTTTTCAAATTTATACTGACTTTTTGATCACCCGGTGTGTATAAAAGTTGTATTACTGTGTCTTGTAGGACCAAGTATTATTTTTTGTACATGTTTTGTACAATTTTGTATGTATTATTCTTTGTACTACTTAATGCAAAATTTTGTATGATCCTTTTACACAAATTGTTTCCCATAAATTTACATGTACTTTTGGACAACATCCATACAATATTTATTGTCTACAGAGGGATAAATAAACAAATAAAAAATAAACGTGCTAATGCACATTTAGCCACACCAAAAATTGTAAGGCCAGAAATGCATGCAGATATGGATGTATGTGGGTTAAGAAATGTTGTGACAGTTCTGGAACATTGCTTGAAGATTAATTCCTTTGAGTCTTATGTGCAGCTTGATATTTATCTTGTCTCCCCAATGATGTACAACAATGCTGCCATGGTTGCATTGGCTGTTCTCTCTATGTGCTGACTTCTTTTGCAGAAAGGTCCATTTAAAAATGCAAGTCCTTGTCACATGTACCTCGGTAAGAGAATAAACACTTGTGACTTCTGCATATTACAACTTTTAATTTTCACAATATTGGGAGATTGAAAGTACATATGTCTTTATCACACCATCTCAAAAGACTGACAGACACTGAGATCAATGAAAAAAATTGAGGTGCATAAAAAAATTGATAGTATAGCTCAACTTAGTCTGGTATAATCATATCTCTCTATGATATCTGTTCCACACAGTGACAGCATGAATAAGAATCATTACAAATATTTATTTACATGTGTAGCCCATTTAAATAACCTACACTTTCAGACCAAAGTGTTTTTACATTAATGACTAACCATCACTTAATTCTGAGCCTCAATATATAACACAAAACAGTAAATAAAGATTTTTGTCTGTACAGAGAGTGTCATTTGTCATTTAATTTTTGGAAAAGGTACATGACCTTTAAAGGCTTTATTTATTATAGATGTTTTGTAAAATGGCTGCTATTCCAATTTTGTTGTTGTAGAGGTTGAATAATTCCCAGGTTATAGCATCATTTACATGATAAGATGGAAACTTAACTATTTAAATATTATCTTGAGATAATGGAGCTGGAAGGTTAAGTGCTGATATACAGTTATGTGTCTACTTTTATGTGTAGACGAATTTACTTTTAATAATTCATTTTGTGTTATGAGGGACAGCCAAATAAGAAAGGAAAATTGTTATGCTGAGGACAGAAGATGGATATTAAAATTTTGGATAAGGAGAATGAAAATTTCAGGATTTGGATTTTTTTTTCAAAAACCCTGTCCTGTAATATCCAACATTTACAAGAAAAAATTATTTCTTTTTCTAAAAATACCCTTTCCACACTATGAATCCACATTTCCTTTGCTATAGGTCAATATCAGCTGCAAAGAAATCAAAGAGAGAGAGTGGCTATCTAGTCTTTCCTGACAGAGTCCTTAGATAAAAACTGCTCAGTTAATTTGTCTACTGTCCATGTTCGATGATTGTGAGCAGTGGCCTCTTGCGGGGTGACTGATTCGAAGTGTTCGTTGCGTACAGTACCTGTCACAGTATTTTCTCGCTAAAAGATCACAATGGACCTTCATTCATTGCCTGCAGCAGTGCCTGTTGAATTTGGAAGTGACTTTGGTTCACAAACTATGAAACACATCTCCAGTTCCTCTCAGTCAGGAAATTTTCCCAACCACAATTCTGACATTGTGTGTCATGGCCATGTGTGTCTCATCCCTGTTGTGGACACATTGAACAGTCCACATGGAAACACAAACATATAGAGCTCCTTCAAACACCATACGATCATGGTTACAGCCAAACAGAAGTACCCCTTTTTGATATTCTGTCACATCCTTACTTTTTCTCATGTGTTTATACAATTTCTGCTTGAAACGTAAATGTCTCACTGATTGCTACTTTTTTTATGCTCATGTACAGGCAGTGTCCATGATTTGAATGCTGCACTATCTGGAAAGGCTTAATGATTCATTTGTGCATGCACACTTTGGTGACAAATTTTTTGTCAAGTGAGCTTATCAAGAAAGAGAGTTCTTCATTTAATGCACAGGATGAATTTAATCAACATAATCAACAATTAAAGGTACAATATAAACAGCAATGCAAAAGTCTTCAACATATTGTCAAAGTAGGACCCACACACTTATTAAAAATATAATAATAATAATAATAATAATAAAACAAAAGCTCATTAATAAGTGTAACCACCGTGGAGCATTTTAGGCACAAAATGAGCCAACTCAGGAACCCAAACGAAAGGGAATTTGGAAGAAATAGAAAAGACAATGTGGAGCTAAAGACATTTACGAAAACAATGCTATGAAAATGTATAAACAGCTCTTGAGTGTTTTGCTAGTACAGTCAAATACAAACATTTTACTGGTGAACTTTAGCCACAGGCATGATTTACCTGAATGGTCATGTGTGAATAAGGAAATTCACAGAAGTAATGTGTAACTTAAAAGTAATTGTAGGCTATTCAGCAATGTGAAATTAATTGACTCAAGCACACTTAATAGAGAATGTTTTACGAAACATGGGCTTCAGCTTAACAGAAATGGGAAGGCCAGGTTAGGAACCTTAATAAGGGAAGCAATTAAATGTAATTACAAAGTGACAGCCACTGAACTGGGATGGTATAAATCTCCAATAGCAGAAACACCAGCACAAACAGCAGCACCATGCAAATGGGCCGTCCAAAAAACAGAAGCAACAGAGGAACCTACTACTGAACCAACATTAGCAGCAGCAGAACTAACAACAGAAGCAATAGTAACAGCATCAAAAACCAACCAACCAGAATCACTAGGAGTCACAGCAACATCAGAGGCAGTAGTTCCAACATCAATAACCAAGCAACCAGAATCACTGGCATTCACTGCAACAGCACACAGCAGCAGCAGTGGTAATAGGAGCAGTCATCACACAAGAAGAAGGCAGCCACCCTTGAGAAGCCAGGATTTTTGCTGGGGCAAAACAGTGAACAACAGCACATAACAGGGAAACAGGTAAATGTTTGCAAGCAGAGGAATCTACAACAAGGTATGAAATCTTGTAACAGTGTAAGAGAAAATGTGTCAACAGAGTGTAAAGTCACAGGTCAGTCGGATTGTTCAAATCAGCTAAGAATTATGAGTCTGAACATCCAGTGTCTTAAAAACAAGTACCTTGAACTTGAGGTAGCAGCAAATAGTGACCATATTGATTGTTTATGTATTATGGAACATTGGTGCAGGGACAGTGAACTAAACAGCATAAACTTAAGCCAATATAAACTTGCCAGTCAGTACTGTAGGCAAAATGCCAAAGGTGGTGGTGTATGCATTTATCTAAATTCCAAGCTGAAATTTAAGTTAAGATAAGAGGCTAAATCTTTAATCATAGAAAAGGATTTTGAGGCAGTAGCCATTCAGTTATATAGTTTAAAGAAGAAAATAATTGTTGCAGCAGTTTACAGGTCACCATCTGGAGATACTGAAGTCTTTCTTAAGAATTTGGAAGAAATGCTCAACATTTTCTCAAATGAGAACTCTACCATAATTCTTTGTGGTGACTTTAATATTAATCTATTGGTCCAGAGTCCAGTAGAAAACAAGTTTTTAGACATACTAAAAAGCTTCAACATGTTCCCCCACTAGAACAACAGATTCCAGTGAAAGCCTAATAGATAACATCTTCTCAAATGTGGTCACACATGAAGTTGCAGTTACAAATGTGAATATAGGGTTGTCAGATCATAATGCACTAACCTTTAATCTCACTGCAACTCCCAAGGAGGAGGAAAATAAAAAGGAGTATAAACGATTTTTCTCTACTGAAAATTGTAATCAGTTCAAAAATAATTTAAAAAATGCAGTTTGGTCAGAGGTCTTGGCACAAACAAACACAAATGATGCTTACAATACATTTGCTTCCACTTTTATGACATACTTTGAAATGTGTTTCCCAAAAAAGCTTTTGAGTTATAGATCATCTGGCTCCAAAGGGACCTAGATTACACCCGGAATTAAAAAGTCAAGTGAAACCATGAAATTACTAAGTTTAAAGTTAAAAACATGTCATGATCAGCAGTTTGTTGAGTATGTGAGGACATACAAAAAGACTTACCACAAAGTAATAGCAAAAGCAAAATTATTAAGTAATGATAGATTAATAAGGCAGGCTAGTAACAAGTCCAGAATGATGTGGAAAATGGTAAAAAAAGAAACCGGGGGTCAAACTAAAGAACAGGAAAGCAATCTTAAAAATAATGAAAATATTCCCATAGAAAAATATGCCATGGCAAACTATGTAAATAATTATTTTGTAAATATTCCCCTTACTTTAAGTAGTAAATTTAAGCAACAACCAACAGTGACGGCTCCAATGGTAAATACCAGCATGATGGCAATCCCAACAGATGAGCATGAAGTTCTAAAAGTCATTAAATGCTTGAAATCCAAAATGTCCTCTGGGTTGGATGATGTACCTGTATAAATAATTAAGAAAATTGCTCCATGTGTTGTCAAACCTATAGTTCTCATAGCAAACTTGTCCCTTAGTGAAGGGATATTTCCAGATGAACTTAAAATCTCTAAAGTGATATCTCTATACAAAAATGTTGACAGACTTAAAGTAGAAAATTACTGACTTATATCTCTCCTCCCAGCCTTCTCCAAAATACTTGAGGAATTAATGAAAATCAGGGTTACAAAATATCTAGAAAACATAAACTAATAAATAACAGTCAACATGGCTTTCGAGCAGGGCACAGTTCAGAAAAGGCAGGCTATTATCGGACTACACAATAGAAATAGTAAGAAACTTGAAATCAAATAAACAGGCTGTTGGAATTAATCTAGGTTTATCCAAAGCCTTTGATACTGTGAACCATGTAATATTACTAGAGAAACTTGAAGCAATAGGCATCAGGGGTACAGTTAAAAAATGGTTTGAATCTTATCTGCAAAACAGGTCACAAGTTGTTGAGCTGAGGTCATCCAACAATCTTCACAATTTTAAACTCATGTCTGAACCAAACCAAATTGAAATAGGTGTTCCACAGGGCAGCATTCTGGGCCCATTGTTATTTCTAATTTATATCAATGATATACAGGCTCCAGACAGCTCAGCCAAAATTCTACTATTTGCAGATGACACGAGTATCATAATTGGTGATATAAAAGAGTCATTGTGCACTACAGCAGAAAAAATTCGCTCATACATACAGTCATGGTTTTATTCAAATAAGCTGACATTAAATTTATTTATTATTATTATTATTTTTGAGCTTTTCCTCATTACAGAGGCTTATCTCCAACATAATAATTTACTTGGAAATTACAATACAAACAATAAACGTTCTTAAACTATACTCTCAAAATATTTCTGCAGGTGTTTCGATCTTGCGTGTCCTCTTCCTCTGCACCCATTCTCCTCATTGTGTGCTGTACATTTTGGAGCCAGGTGGTCACAGGTCGTCCTCTTCTTCTTCTCCCCTCTGGTTCCCACTCCAGTATCAATTTTGGTATTCTGGCTTCCTCCATTCGTCGTACATGCCCATACCACTGTAATTTCTTCCTATCCATTACGTCATATATTCTTTCTTTTATTTCCATTCTCCTTATTACTTCGGTGTTCCTTATCTTTTCCTTCCTGGAGATTCTTGCCGATCTTCTCCAAAAGTCCATCTCTAGAGCTTGTAATTTTTTAATGTGCTTCATGTTAATTGTCCAGGTCTCCGTTCCATACAGAACCACACTCTCTAATATGGATTTGTATATTAATTTTTTAGTTCTGCTCATTACATTCCTGCTCCATAAGACTGAGTTAAGCATCCCAATGACCCTCCGTCTGCTACTAATTCTTTTATTGATTTCTGACTCTGATTTTCCCTCGATTTCTAAACTGGATCCCAAATAACAGAAAGTGTTTATCTTTTTGATTTTCTTTCCTTCAATGTATAGCTCATCTGAATCATTAGTCAAGACATTAAATACAAAGAAAACAAACTTTATACAGTATGGAAGCAAGTGTCAAGGGGAAAATATGTGCCTTATGCTGGATAACAAACAAATAGAAAAAGTGTGCACCACAAAGTTTCTGGGAATGTGACTTGACCAAGATTTAAACTGGAATGAACACAGTGTATATCTTACTCAGAAACTTAGCTCAGCATGTTTTGCCTTAAGAATAATATCCAAGGTATGTAGCAAAGAATGTATTAGAGTGGTGTACTTTAGTTATTTCCAATCTGTTGCAAGCTATGGTATAAGTTTTTGGGGAAAAACCAGGTCAAGACTAAATGACATTTTTATTATGCAAAAAAGAGCTATTCATATCATGACACACAGCCCACCACAAACTCACTGCAGACCCTTATTCAGACAACTAAAGATACTTACAATACCATCAATATATATTTTTAAATGCCTGGAAATGATCAGTAAAAGTAACTGCGATCTCCAAACCATCTCAAGCTACCATGATCACAATACAAGGCAAGGTAAAGACTTCCACATTCCCTGAGTAGCAAAAACTAGAAGTCAGAAACATGTTAGCCACTTAGGAATAAAGCTTTTAAATGCACTTCCATCTCAAATTAAAGAATTGAAAGGCAAAAATAATTTTAAGCATGAAGTAAAAAAAATACTCAATGGAAAAATGCTACTACAGTGTAAATGAATACCTGTCTCAGACTGTGGATTGAAACCTGTGCTTACTTTTTAAAAATTCACACTAATTTAATTATGTTTTCAACTTCATAAATCTGTTAAATATCCGTAATACGTTTTGTGTATAAGGCGTAGTTCATGATCTATAATTGTTTATCATGAGCACGTACTTTTGTTTTTTGGGTATTAAGTTCTTGTACACTACCTACGTACTATGTGTATGTAATTTGTTTGCTGTTTGTATATGTTTGTCAATTTATTATGTGTATGTGTTGTTATGTGTTACGTGCAATCAAATGACAAATCCTATATCACATGTGTGATCTATTGAATGCTAAATAAATAAATAAATAAAATAAATTGTTATTCCTTACGAAGGCATGTTGTTGTTGTTGTGGTCTTCAGTCCTGAGACTGGTTTGATGCAGCTCTCCATGCTACTCTATCCTGTGCAAGCTTCTTCATCTCCCGGTACCTACTGCAGCCTACATCCTTTTGAATCTGCTTAGTGTATTCATCTCTTGGTTTTCCTCTAAGATTTTTACTCTCCACGCTGCCCTCCAGTACTAAATGGGTGATCCCTTGATGCCAAAGAACATGTCCTACCAACCGATCCCTTCTTCTTAGTCAAGTTGTGCCACAAACTCCTCTCCCCCCCAATTCTATTCAATACCTCCTCATTAGTTGTGTGATCTACCCATCTAATCTTCAGCATTCTTCTGTAGCACCACATTTCTAAAGCTTCTATTCTCTTCTTGTCTAAAGTATTTATCATCTATGTTTCACTTCCATACATGGCTACACTCCATACAAATAGTTTCAGAAACGGCTTCGTGACACTTAAATAAATACTTGATTCTAACAAATTTCTCTTCTTCAGAAATGCTTTCGTTGCCATTGCCAGTCTACATTTTATATCCTCTCTACTTCAACCATCATCAGTTATATTGCTCCCCAAATAGCAAAACTCCTTTACTACTTTAAGTATCTCATTTCCTAATCTAATTCCCTCAGAATCACCTGACTTAATTCGACTACATTCCATTATCCTCGTTTTGTTTTTGTTGATGTTCATCTTGTACCCTCCTTTCAAGACACTGTCCATTCCGTTCAACTGCTCTTCCAAGTCCTTCGGTGAACCTTAATGTTTTTATTTCTTCTCCATGGATTTTTGGGCACTGATGACCACACTGTTTAGCGGCTGAAAACCTCAAACCACACACACACACACACACACACACACACACACACACACACACACACACACACACACACACACACACACTCTCCATGGATTTTAATACCTACTCTGAACTTTTATTTTGTTACCTTTACTGCTTGCTCAATATACAGATTGAATAGCATCTGGGAGAGGCTACAATCCTGTCTCACTCCCAACCCAACCACTGCTTCCCTTTAATGTCCCTCGACTCTTATAACTGCCATCTGGTTTCTGTACAAATTGTAAATAGCCTTTCGCTCCCTGTATTTTACCCCTTTCACCTTCAGAATTTGAAAGAGAGTATTCCAGTCAACATTGTCAAAAGCTTTCTCTGGGTCTACAAATGCTAGAAACATAGGTTTGCCTTTCCTTAATCTTTCTTCTAAGATAAGTCGTACGGTCAGTATTGCCTCACATGTTCCAATATTTCTACAGAATCCAAACTGATCTTCCCCGAATTCAGCTTCTACCAGTTTTTCCACTTGTCTGTACAGAATTCGCGTTAATATTTTGCAGCTGTGACTTATAAAACTGATAGTTCGGTAATTTTCACATCTGTCAACACCCGTTTTCTTTGTAATTGGAATTATTATATTCTTCTTGAAGTCTGAGGGAATTTTGCCTGTCTCATACATCTTGCTCACCAAATGGTAGAGTTTTGTCAGGACTGGCTCTCCTAAGGCTGTCAGTATTTTTAGTGGAATGTTGTCTACTCCCGGGGCCTTGTTTTGACTCAGGTCCTTCAGTGCTCTGTCAAAGTTGTCACGCAGTATCATATGTCCCATTTCATCTTCATCTACCTCCTCTTCCATTTCCATAATATTGTCCTCAAGAACATCCCCCCTGTATAGACCCTCTATATACTCCTTCCACATTTCTGCTTTCCCTTCTTTGCTTAGAACTGGGTTTCCATCTGAGCTCTTGATATTCATGCAAGTGGTTCTCTTTTCTCCAAAGGTCTCTTTAATTTTCCTGTAGGCAGTATCTATCTTACCCCTCATGAGATAAGTCTCTACATCCTTACATATGTCCTCTATCCATCCCTGCTTAGCCATTTTGCACTTCCTGTCGATATCATTTTTGAGACGTTTGTATTCCTTTTTGCCTGCTTCACTTACTGCATTTTTGTGTTTTCTCCTTTCATCAATTAAATTCAGTATCTCTTCTGTTACCCAAGGATTTCTACTAGCCCTTGTCCTTTTACCTACTTGATCCTCTGCTGCCTTCACTATTTCATTCCTCGAAGCTACCCATTCTTCTTCTACTGTATTTCTTTCCCCCATTCCTGTCAGTTGTTCCCTTATGCTCTCCCTGAAACTCTGTACAACCTCTGGTTCTTTCAGTTTATCCAGGTCCCATCTCCTTAAATTCCCACCTTTTTGCATTTCCTTCAGTTTTAATCTACAGGTGATAACCAATAGATTGTGGTCAGAGTCCACATCTGCCCCTGGAAATGTCTTACAATATAAAACCTGGTTCCTAAATCTCTATCTTACCATTATATAATCTGACCAAAAGTCTTGTTCCTCCTGCCACCAAACTTCACTAATTCCCACTATATACAACTTTAACCTATCCATTTCCCTTTTTAAATTTTCTAACCCACCTGCCCGATTAAGGGATCTGACATTCCATGTTCTGATCCGTAGAACGCCAGACATACAGAGATTAAATTGAAAGCACATAGGTAAAGAACTGGCAAATGTATGCTGCACAGAATTTGGAAATGCATCTCTGGGACCCCCTTCAAAATAACAGCAGAGAATATTTAGTCACAATCGTTATCTTTATGGTAAGGAAGAGAGATGGTAGAATGACACATTGATGAAAGGGCCCTTCCATATATCTCTTAAGCGTTTGCTACCAGTGGAAGATGCAGATGAGGGGAATGAAGAACAGTGACATCTCAGGAGGATACTGAATGCACCATACAATATGTTAGATGTCCTAGTACCCTCTGCATGAGTAGAGGACTATGAGTACAGTTATACATATGAAGATAGATGATAGAGACCCCACTTCAGAAAACTCATATTGACTGATATGCCTTCTACATAAGTAAGATGAAAGTCAAAGCATTCTCTGATCATAATTATTTACATATAGAAATGTAACTGCTCTGAACTGGAATCAACATGACATTCAGAAGGGAAGATCTATCAAAGATGCAGAGAATCAGGAAAGTCTAACTACATGATGTTTTATTACCCATTTGACTGATAATTAACATCAAAGTTGCTTTTGACAAATTGTTGTGGTCTTCTCTCTTTGTCAAGACTGAATAGTTTAAAGTTTCCTGAAATATACAAGATTACTGTAAAACTGGATGGTACAAAGGACCACTTAGACCATTGTACCAAGATATGTCACAAAGAGGTACGCACTTCGATCCATCAATAGACCAACATTTCGATATGTAGTAACAAAGCCACTTCTTGAACTTGCGGTACAAAATCTACAAGTAGCTGAAGTTAGGGCATAAGTAGATGACATGTTGATGGATTCCAAAGCCAAACTGATACAGTGGAGACACAGAGGTAGATGCAGTGGAGATGAATCCATTACAGGCTCTGAATGTGCAGGCAGTAACTGAAGAATTATTGAACAATGGAGTTTGCAATATGGAGATGGCAATGAACGTAGACAAATACATGTACTGCCAAAAGCATGTGCTTTCTCCTGTCGCACATTAAAGAGAACATTAAGGTGAAGCATTTAATTCATCTAAAAGAGCTGATACACTTCATCTTCCTGCTATGTTTCACAGTCATACAAAATTTAGAGTGAAGTATGTGAAGCTTGTGCTTGTATGTAGTGAGACAGGAACCCCAGAATCCATTCTTATTGATCATTGGAGGACAGATCCTGATTTTGAGTGCTACATGTGTGCCATCACAGCAATTTCTACTGTGTAGTCCTGAGTTTTAGAGAGGCCTCTAAAGTATTCTCAGTTCTCGCTCAGCCCTCAAAGTAGTAACTGGAAGCACGCATTTGCAGTGCACTATTAGGGTGACAACAAAGCGAAGCACAATGGTGGCAAGAAACTCAAATGCTCACCACTGCAAGGACACTGCTAAGTCAGTGTGAGGAGTATGCAGGAGACAGGGACAATGCAGCTCTTACATCACAGGAATCACACAACATAATGTGAAATGTGTCATTTCTCAGTAATTGCAGGGAAAACCATGGTGATTGTAGAAATCTGCTGAAGGATAATTACAGGAATTATTTCCTTGAGACCTAATGATACAGGAGCTTTGGGTGCATGAGCCAGCAGCTAGGGGCAAACTGGAAAATTTAGCAGAGGAGATGTGGGTGGATAGAAGTTTTGTGGATATGGTCACTCTGTACAGATGTGTGAATTTATATACACACAGATTAGTGCTGGGGCTGCAAGTAAGTGATTTATTTATGAAGGATAAATTTAAAATGAGGCATAACAATCCAGGAATGCAAGATTCTTTGTTGTTGTTGTGGTCTTCAGTCCAGAGACAGGTTTCATGCAGCTCTCCATGCTACTCTATCCTGTGCAAGCCTCTTCATCTCTGAATAATTACTGCAACCTACATCCTTCTGAATCTGCTTAGTGTATTCATCTCATGGTCTACCTTTATGATTTTTACCCTTCATGCTTCCCTCCAATACCAAATTGATGATTCCTTGATGCGTCAGAAAGTGTCCTACCAAGCGATCCCTTGTTCTAGTCAAGTTGTGCCACAAATTCCTCTTCTCCCCAACTCTTTTCACTACCTCCTCATTAGTTACATAATCTAACCATCTAATCTTAAACATTCTTCTGTAGCACCACATTTCGAAAGCTTCTATTCTCTTCTTGTCTACACTGTTTATCATACATGTTTCATTTCCACACATGGCTACACTCCATACAAACACTTTCACAAGAGACTTCCTAACACTTAAATCTATACTCAATGTTAACAAATTTCTCTTCTTCTGATATGATTTCCTTGCCATTGCCAATCTACATTTTATATCCTCTTTACTTTGACCATCATCAGTTCCTTTGTTCCCCAAATAGCACAATTCTTTTACTACTTTAAGTGTCACATTTCCCAATCTAATTCCCTCAGCAACACCTGATTTAATTCAACTACATTCCATTATCCTCATTTTGCTTTTGTTGATGTTCATCTTATATTCTTCTTTCAAGACTCTAACCATTTCGTTCAGCTGCTCTTCCAGGTCCTTTGCTGTCCTTGATGGAATTACAGTGTCATTGGCAAACCTCAAAATCTATATTTCTTCTCCATGGATATTAATTCCTACTACAAATTTTCCTTTTGTTTCCTTTACTGCTTGCTCAATATACAGATTGAATAACTTTGCAGTTAGGTCACAACTCTGTCTCATTCCCTTCTCAATCACTGCTTCCATTTCATGCCCCTCGATTCTTATAACTGCCATCTGGTTTCTGTTCAAACTGTAAATAGCCTTTCGCTCCCTGTATTTGACCCCTGCCACCTTCAGAATTTGAAAGAGAGCATTCCGGTCAACATTGGCAAAAGCTTTTTCTAAGTCTACAAATGATAGAAATGTAGATTTGCCTTTCCTTAACCTAGCTTATAAGATAAGCCGTAGTGTTGGTATTGCCTCACTTGTTCCAACATTTCTATTGAATTCAAACTGATCTTCCCTGAGGGTGGCTTCTACCAGTTTTTCCATTTGTTTGTAAAGATGTCATGGTATTATTTTCCAAACATGATTTATTAAACTGATAATTCAGTAATTTTCACACCTGTAAACACCTGCTTTCTATGGGATTGGAATTATTATATTCTTCTTGAAGTCTGAGGGTATTTCACCTGTCTCATAAATCTTCCTCACCAAATGTGCCTCCCAAGGCTATTAGTAGTTCTAATGGAATGTTGTCTGCTTCTGGGTCATGTTTCGACTTAGGTCTTTCCATGCTCTGTCAAACTCTTCACACAATATCACATCTCCTATTTCATCTTCATCCTCTTCTATTTCCATAATATTGCCCTCAAGTACTTCACCCTTCTATAGACCCTCTATATACTGCTTCCACCTTTCTGCATTCCCTTCTTTGCTTAGGACGGGTTTATCACCTGAGCTCTTGATATTTATACAGATGGTTTTCTTTTCTCCAAAGGTCTCTTTAATTATCCTGTAAACAGTGTCTATCTTAGATCTAATGATGTATGCTTCAACATGCTTACATTTGTCCTCTAGCCATCCCTGCTTAGACTTTTTGCACTTACCATCAATCTCATTTTTGAGACGTTTGTATTCGTTTTTGCTTGATTCATTTACTGCATTTTTATATTTTCTTCTTTCAACAATTACATACAGTATCTCTTATGTTACCCAAGGATTTATGATAGCTGTTGTCTTTTTATCTACTTGATTATTATTATCATCTGCTGCCTTCACTATTTCATCTGCCAAAGCTGCCCGTTCTTCTTTTACTGCATTCCTTTCCCCTGTTCTTGTCGAACATTCCCTAATGCTCCCTCTGAAACTCTGTACAACCTCTGGTTCCTTCAGTTTATCCAGGTCTCATCACCTTAAATTCCTATATTTTTTCAGTTTTTTTCAGTTTTAATCTACTGTTCATAACCAATTAATTGTGGTCAGAATCCACATCCACCCTTGGAAATGTCTTACAATTGAAAACTTGGTTCCAAAATCTCTGCCTTAGTATTATGTAATCTACATGAAACCTCCCAGTGTCTCCAAGCCTCTTCCATGGTTGTTAAACCAAGTGTTAGATATGATTAAGTTATGCTCTTTGCAAAATTATACCAGGCAGCTTCCTCTTTCATTCCTTACCCCCAGTCCATATTCACCTACTACTTTTTCTTTTCTTCCTTTTCCTACAGTCGAATTCCAGTCCCCTCTGACTATTAAATTTTCATCTCCCTTACCTATATGAATAATTTCTTTTATTGCATCATAAATTTCTTCAATCTCTTCATCATCTGAAGAGGTAGTTGGCATATAAACTTGTACTACTGTGGTAGGCATGGGCTTCAATACAATAATGCATTCACTCTGCTGTTCACAGTAGCTTATCTCCGTTCCTATTTTTTATTCATTATTAAATCTAATGCTGCATTACCATTATTTGATATTGTATTTATAACTCTGTATACACTTGACCAGAAGTCTTGTTCCCCCTGCCACTGAACTTCACTAATTCCCGCTATATCTAACTCATGTAATCTATGTGAAACCTTCCAGTGTCTCCAAGCCTCTTCCATGTATACAGCCTTCTTTCATGTTTCTTAAACATGATATGATTAACTTATGCTCCTTGCAAAATTCTACCAGGCAGTCTTTTTAAATTTTCTAACCTACCTGCCTGTAAGGGATCTGACATTCCACACTCCGATCTGTAGAACACTTGTTTTGTTTCTCCTGATAATGACAACCTCCTGAGTAGTCCCTGCCTGGAGATCCGAATGGGGCCTATTTTACCTCCAGAATATTTTACCCAAGAGGACGCCATCATCTTTTAATCATACAGTAAAGCCGCATGCCCTCGGGAAAAATTACAGCTGTATTTTTACCTTGCTTTCATCTGTTCGCAGTACCAACACAGTAAGGCCATTTAGGTTGATGTTACAAGGTCAGATCAGTCAATCATCCAGACTGTTGCCCCTGCAACTACTGAAAAGGTTGCTGCCCCTCTTCAGGAACCACATGTTTGTCTGGCCTCTCAACAGATACCCCTCCGTTGTGTTTGCATCTATGGTACGGCTATCTGTGTCTTTGAGCCACGCAAGCCTCCCCACCAATGGCAAGGTCCATTTTATCATGTAGGGGAGATTCTTTGTAAAAGAATTTATTTTTGTATGTTGTTATTGTGGTCTTCATTCCAAAGACTGGCTTGATACAGCTCTCCATGATAGTCTGTCCTGTGCAAGCCACTTAATATCTGCATAACAAACATGTCAATTTGAAACTGCTTATTGTTATTATCAAACCTTCTACTCCCTCTGTAGTTTTATATCCCCCCCCCCCCCCCCCCCCCAAATTCCTTCCATTACCAAAATGATAATTGCTTGATGCCTTAGGATGTGCCCTGTTAACCAACCAGTCCTTTCAGTCAAATTGTTCCACAAATTTCTCCTCTCCTCAGGTTAATTCAGTGACTCATCATTAGTTATCTGATCCCATGTCTAATCTTCAGCTTTCTTATGCAACTCATAAACTTCTATTCTCTTCTTGTTTGAACTGCTTATGATCCAGTTTCACTTCTGTACAAGGCTACGCTTCCACAAATACATTCACAAAACTCTTCCTAACACTCATGTTTATATTTGATGTTAACAAATTTCTGTGTTTCCTAAACTCTTGAGGGAATATGGTATAGTTGTAGGTAAACAACTAGAATTCTCTCATATACAGATTTATTCACACTTAGCGTCTACACAGACACAAGTCCGGAGGCTAACTGCCGTTAACGTCCAACATGCTCTCCAAAGCCCTCTCCTCAAAGATAGCACACTTACGCACAGAACAAATATCGATTTTTATGGCGCTCTACGCCACACTCTTGTTGGACTTCTGCTGGTTTGCATTTTATATCTCCTTCATTCAATTGCCATAAGTTATTTTGCTACTCAAATAGCAAATCTTGTTGACTACTTTTAGTGTCCCATTTCCATGACTATTTGTAGCATCTCATTTCCTAATTTAATCTCCCCCACTTGATTTAATTTGATTACATTTCCTTACCCTTGTTTTATTCTTGTTAGTGTTCATCCTATGAACAATCCATTCTGTTCAGCTGCTCATCCAAGCCCTTTGCTGTCTCAGTCAGAATTATGATGTTATCAGCAAACCTCAAAGTATTTATACCATTTCATGAGACATTAATTACATTTCTAAATTTTCCCAAGGATTCATTACAGCTTGCTCATTTTACAGATTAAATAATTAGGAGATAGGCTTCAAGATTGTCTTACTCCCATCTCAATTGCTGCTTCCAGTTCATGTTCTCCATTTATTATAGCTGAATATTTCTGTCAATATAGGGTGTATTGAAATGGACTTTACAACTTCGAAAACTCACATTGATTTAGTCATTTAATCTACATGTCAAGTGAAATTTTTGACTAGAGTGAGAATTTCTTGGTGGGGAGAATGCAGCATGTTATCTCGGATAGAGAGTCATCAACAGATGTAGAAGTAATATCAGAAGTGCCCTAGGGAAGGATGTTGAAACCCATGCTACTCATGTTGTACATTAACACCATAGCAAACAATATTAATAGCAATCTAAGATATTTGCAGATGAGGCAGTTATCTATAATGAATCACTGTCTGCAAAATCTCCAGGAATATTCAGTTGGATCTCAATAAGATTTCAGAATGGCAAAAAGATTGGCAACTTGCTTTAAATGTTCAGAAATGTAAAACTGTACACTTCACAAAATGAAAGAAATGTATTGTCCTTTGAGTGCAGTATAAATGAGTCACAATTGAAATCAGTCAACCCACTCAAATACCTGGTTACAACACTCTGTGGGAATACAAAATGGAATGCTCAGATAACATCCAAGATAGGTAAAAAACATGGAGGCTTTGGTTTCTTGGTAGAGTACTGCAGAAATCCAATCAATCTACAAAGGAGATTCATTACTAAACACTTGTACAACCTTCTCAGTGTGGGGTGGTGGGTAAATTAAAATATTTTCCATTTACAAGAACCTGAAAACTATTTTTGGGGTCAGCCAGAATGCAATGGATAACATACTCACCTAATTTCCAGTCTGCATGTCTGCATTACTCTTTGTTCTCTCTGAATGAAAATGTTTTTATTTGTTATTTACTCAACAGGATTAGGAACTATGCCTGTAAATAAAAGTTTTGAGTTGTAACTGATTAATATATTCAGTAAAAGTTCACACACACAAAATGTAATAATATTGCTGGTAATAATAATAATAATAATAATAATAATAATAATAGTGTCCCTATCAGAAACAGCACTATTAAAAGTTCAGAGGTGACCTCTGTGTGAAGTTCCAAGTAAAATGGTCATCACCATGATATCTCATCATCAAAGCTCATTGCTGATCTGGAAAGTGAAAAATAGTCTCACCACTTGCCACATGGTTTTGTCAACATTATGGGTGGCACACAAACAGTTACTTCCGTGGCACCTAAGTGATCCAGGACAGTGTACAGTCTTCATGAGTTCACTTCTACTTTTACTGAAAACACTTTTGGTAGCTCTCTGGCTGTGATGTCATCCAAGGCACAGCATATGCAGGCATTTGACTGATATGGACAGGTTGAGATCTTGGTGTGAAGTGTCTCTTTTCACTGCCTCTCTGGCTGTATTTATATATGGGAGCAGTTGACTGCCAAATGGAACATCTGCTATCAACCACCCTAGCAACATCTACATGGCCCCTTTCTTGGACACATATTAATTAATATCTCTGTCATTTAAGAATTTACTGTCATCTTAATTGTTATATGAAAAGAGTTAAGTTTGCTTTAGTTACTGAAAAAGTTTTATCTTGACTGCATTTAAATTTTTTTTGCTAGAATTTTCAGAATGGAACCAAAAGTAGAACATGACATCCTAACTACCTCTTTAAGGTTGCTTGCAATGATTGTTATTTACAGTAAAGTCTTGAAACTAGGTAGAGATGTGTTATGTCACCATTGTTATTGAGTGCTGTTGTTGTAATGACATGGCGCTGGGAGTAGTAACTGGGGTAACTTCCAGCTTGCTTGCTTGCGTCTGTATTTTTCAAAATGGTACAGCACTTGTTTACCACACCAGAATATTGCGGAGTTGTGTGCAATACATAACAAGTAGGTCTAACATGGAATATTGAATCTACAGAGAGATAGGCAGCATAAGTGGTCATAGTTTATTTGACTCACGGGATAATATCATGGAGATGCTAAAGGAACTAAAGTGACTGACTATTGATGACATACGGTATGCAAATTGTTCAGAGAAAGCCTTCGTACGAAGTTTCAAAACCAGCTTTAAATGATCACTGTCTGAGGGATCATGGGGACAGTATTAGATTTATCTGTAGCATGCACATAGCTGTTTAAACAATCATTCTTCTCATGCTCTATATGTGAGTAGAATGGGAAGAAGCCCTAATAACTGGTACAATGGAAAGTACCATTTGCCATGCATATTACAGTAGATTGCAGAGTATTGATGCGGATACAGCTCGAGATGCTGCAGACTGTGTAAGGCCAACAATTGTATGGTTTTGTATTGTATTTTTATAATACAGTGCAAAAGAAAGCCAATGATCAGACTTGCATAGTCTGCTGTTGACTGTGATGTTAACTCATGACTTGGTTATTCTAAATGTAAAGTGACCTTTATATTTTGTACATCAAAAAGAGGACACTACTTGAAGTAGTGTTTTCTTCAGGAGGCTATGCTAGAAGATGTGAATAACAATGTAAATGAGTCAAAAAGAAAATAAGAGTATGTCAGTGATTTAAACCAAGAGTAAATGCAGCATATTTAGATTTAAAATTGGAAAGTTCAGGATGGAATAACGGCAGTATTATGAAAATGATGGATTGCTGCTCATGATGTAGTGGTCACATTGAGTCACAGACAGGCAGAATAAAAAGACTGTTATACATTTAAAATTTCAGCCATAAGATCTTTGTATGAAGTAGAAAACATTGTATTGTATTGTATTGATCCAAGCGATCATAGTATTGTACAGTTGTACATATGATATAAATTCACACAAGCACAACTCCCACACATGACACCGCCTCTGGCCACTGTGGGCAGACACCAGAATAGACGTGTGCATATTTTCTACTTCAGAAGGAGGTCTTTTAGTCAAAAGCTTAAATGTATGACAGTCTTTTTGTTGTAGCTGTCTGTGAGGCAGCAGCTCCTCTATATGGTGAATAGCAATCTATCCTTTTCATAATATTGTCATATATTTAGAATTCACATTCTTATTTAAACTATTGAATCCAATTGAGATGCAGATTATGAAAGAAATTTTCATGGAATAACATAGGCACACTGTACATTTTCTCTACATATACAGGAAATGACCTTATTGGAAGCTGATCTGGAACCACAACCTTTCTGTTAATGTGACAAGTGCCTTTCTTAAATAATTAATTCCAGTATTAATAAATAAATGGAGGAGAGGCTTGCAGCATGTACAGCCTGTTGAAACTGTATTGCCTCGCTATAGAATGTATGCAGCAGATCAGTTCTCTATGCCAGCAAATAAATAACTACATGAATTTTTCTCTGTTCTTTGTTATTGTTTAATTTGTATTTGTATAGTTGTGTCTCCATCCTTCTCTATATTCAAACTGTTTGCTTTTCAGTTGGGGTTTTCTCCTCACTCCTTTTTATATTGAGGAGGATCTTACAAGAATACAGCATGTTCCTTTGAATTATGAAAATGATGGATTGCTGCTCATGATATAGTGGTCACATTGAGTCACAGATAGACAGAATAAAATGCACTGAATATCTGCAAGTTATAATTTTTTTGTATTTCTGTTACATTCTTACACCAGGGAACCAAGATTATCACCATTCACACCATACTTCTTTGTATATGCTCAATGCACTCTGTTAGTTCAAAATGATATGGGTCTCATGTACTTGATCAGTATTCACACATTATGTATACAATCTCTTTTGTAAACAACCTGCATTTTTTCCAACATCCTGCCAATGAACTGTAGTAGCTTTACTTGCAACTGGGAGTGTGTGGTAATCCCACTTCATATCTGTACAGTTATTACTCCCAACTGTTAGTTTATAATGAAGGACAGCAACCAGTTGCAATCCATTTTTTTAAGGTTCTTGTATATCCAGATTGCAGCTGTAAATAGCCATCTTCAGTGCATCTGTGTGAGCTACAATCCAACAAATTCACAGTAGTACTTGTAATGGTATGACTTTACTTGTGTATGCACCATTCATAAATTACTTCACTGATGTGTACACCAGTAAAGTCATATGGTAAGATGTATTGCTGTGAGTTTGTTGGATTGTAACTCACTCAAATGCACTGAAGATGGCTATTTATAATATAAAAAAATCTAGTGGGACTGTGAGTAATTGATGTGTTCCTGTCATCTTATGGTAGTCTATAGTCACTATACCTATGGTTCCTTATGGAATCAAAGTTGATTAAATATGTGTTTAATTTGACTGACTGTAATTGTGATTCATTAATCCAGTAGTTAAAGGGTATCATGATTATGTTTTGTGACATGTGCAAGGGGAGTGATCATGACCATTTGTAGGTATAGAAAGTTTATAACATGACTAAAATATATACTAGTTGGTTATAATTAAAGTATGGCTACCCAAAGAGGTTCATTGTGGGCTGTAATTATCATAGGACAGCAAAATTTGGAGGTATCCCAACGCAGAACTGATTTATACTGCAAGAAAGTCAGTTCCAATTTTGACCACAAGGTGCAAATCTGGTGCTGTATACTGTTTTTATAATGGTACGACATCCATGCTGTCATTTGAGTGAACATATGGATATCAAAAAGATATACCATACACTGTTTTATTTGAATGGTGGCAGTTATAGTGCTGCATTGAGAGAGTATCACCGACTGCAGATCCGATGAGATGCCTAATCTCACTAAGTGGTGTAAAGAAGATAAATTTGAAAAGATGGGTGAGCTAGGTGTGGAACCTGGAAGAGGAGGGAATCGTATCCTGGTTAAAGTTATTGATGAGTTTGCTGTTGCTGTAACTGAGATTGCAGCACATGCTCTGGGTAGTCCTGGTGCTTATGCAGTGTCATGAGAATTGTCCACCCTATGATCAACAGCATGGATAGTTTTTCAATCTGTTTTACACTGGTACCCATACAGGATCCAGATGATGCAGGAGCTGAAACTTCGTAATGCACAGCCATGTTGTGAATCTCATCTTTAGTTTCTGGCATGGATCAAAGTTCATGACATGTGGCTGGGCAATATTCTAAGCAGTAACAAGGCACATTTTACACTAAGGGTGTAGTGTACACACTGAACCATATGAAGAGCCATTGCACTCACTGTATGTGACTGTGTGTTGTAAATTCACAAGCACCTTGTGAGCATATGAGATTTTCCAAGTATTTTGTAGTGAAAATTTGGAAATAAATAATTTCAATGAGTGGAAGTGAAATCTCATACTAATTTTGAATATAAATGAACAAGTTTTGTTAGTAGAATTACATGCATTTTGTTATCCAGAATAATAATTCAGAATGTTTTTGTTGTTATTGTTGTTGTGGTCTTCAGTCCAAAGAGTGGTTTGACACAGTTCTCAAAGATACTCTATCCTTTACAATCCTCTTAATCTTGAAATAACTACTGCAATCTACATCCTTCTGAATCTGCTTAGTGTTTTCATAGTTTGTACCTTCCCCGCTTCCCTCCAGTACTAAATTGCTGATGCCTTGATGCCTCAGAATGTGGCCTAACAACTGATTCCTTCTAGTCAAGTTGTGCCACAATTTCTTCTTCTCCCCAATTCTGTTCAGTACCGCCTCATTAGTTACATGATTTACCCATATAATATTTAGCATTCTTATGTAGTATCATATTTCAAAAGCTTCTGTTCTCATTATCTTCTTGTCTAAACTGTTTATCATCCATGTTTCACTTCAATACATGGCTACACTCCATACAAATACTTTTAGAAAATATTTCCTGACACTATAAGTCTATACTCAATGTTAACAAATTTCCCTCCTTCAGAAACGCTCTCCTTGCCATTGCAAATCTACATTTTATATCCTCTCTACTTTGACCATCCTCAGTTATTTTTAAGCCCAAATAGCAAAGCTCATCTACTATTTTAAGTGTCTCATTTCCTAATCTAATTCGCTCAGCATTACCTGATTTAATTTGACCACATTACATTATCCTCATTTTGCTTTTGTTGATGTTCATCTTTTATCCTCCTTTCAGGACACTGTCCATTCCATTCAAATGTTCTTCCAAGTTCTTTGCTGTATCTGACAGAATTACAATGTCATCAGAAAACCAAAGGTTTTTTATTTCTTTTCACTAGATTTTAATTTCTGCTCCAAATTTTTCTTTTGGTTCCTTCACTGCTTGTGAATGTACGGATTGAATAACATTGGGGAAGGGCTACAATCCTGTCTCACTCCCTTCTCAACCATTACTTCCCTTTCATGCCCCTCAACTCTTATCACTGCCTTCTGGGTTCTGTACAAATTGCAAATGGCCTTCCACTCCCTGTATTTTACACCTGCCACCTTCAGAATTTGAAAGAGAGTTTTCCAGTCAACATTGTCAAAAGCTTTCTCTAAGTCTACAAATGCTAGAAATGTAGGTTTGTCTTTCCTTAACCTAGCTTCTAAGATAAGTCATAGAGTCAGTATTCCCTTGCATGTACCTGCATTCCTATGGAATCCAAAATGATCTTCCCTAAGGTCAGCTTCTACCAGTTTTTCCATTCTTCTGTAAAGAATTCGTGTTAGTATTTTGCAGCTGTGACTTATTAAACTGATAGTTTGGTAATTTTCACACCTGTCAGCACTTGCTTTCTTTGGAATCAAGATTATTATATTCTTCTTGAAGGCTGAGGGTATTTCGCCTGTCTCGTACATCTTGCACACCAGATGAAAGAATTTTGTCATGGCTACCTATCCCAAGGCTATCAGTAATTCCAACGGAATGATGTCTGTTCCCGGGGCCTTATTTTGACTTAGGTCTTTCAGTGCTCTGTCAAATTCTTCACACAGTATCATATCTCCTATTTCATCTTCATCTACGTCCTCTTCCTTTTCCATAAGGTTGCCCTCAAGTACATCATCCTTCTATAGACCCTCTATATACTGCTTCCACCTTTCTGCTATCCCTTCTTTGCTTAAGACTGGTTTACCACCTGAGCTCTTTATATTTATACAGGTGGTTCTCTTTTTCACCAAAGGTCTCTTTAATTTTCCTGTAGGCAGTATCTGTCTCACATCTAATGATATGTGCTTCAACATCCATACATTTCCTCATAGCCATTTTGCACTTCCCATCTATCTCTTTTTGAGATGTTTTTATTCCTTTTTGCCTGCTTCATTTACTGCATTTTTATATTTTCTCCTTTCATCAATTAAATTCAGTATCACTTGTGTTACCCAAGGATTTCTGCTAGCCCCCATCTTTTTACTTACTTGATCTTCTGCTGCTTTCTATTTCATGTCTCAAAATTACCCATTCTTCCTCTGCTGCATTCCTTTCTCCTGTTCTTGTCAGTAATTCACTAATGATTTCTCTGAAACTCTCTACAACCTCTAGTTCTTTCAGTTTACTCAGGTCCCATTTCCTTAAAGTCCTACCTTTATGCAGTTTTTCAGGTTTTAATGTATAGTTCATAACCAATAAATTGTGGTTGGAGTCCACATCTGTTCCTGGAAATGTCTTACAGTTTAAAACCTGGTTCCTAAATCTCTTGTCTTACCATTATATAATCAATTTCTAACCTACCTGCCTGATTAAGGGATCTGACATCTCACGCTCTGATCAATAGAATGCCAGTTTTGTTTCTCCTAATAACAATGTCCTCTTGAGTAGTCCCTACCTGGGTATCCTCTGTGCAAAGTTCTACCAGGAAGCTTCCTCTTTCATTCCTTACCCTCAGTTCATTTTCACCTACTACTTTACTGAGCGAGGTGGTGCAGTGGCTAGCACACCAAACTTGTATTCAGGAGGATGACGGTTCAATCCCGCATCCAGCCATTCTGATTTAGGTTTTCCATGATTTCCCTAAATCATTCCAGGCAAATGCCGGGGTGGTTCCTTTGAAAGGGCATGGCTGACTTCCTTCCCCGTCCTTCTGTAATCCAATGAGACCAATGACCTCACTGTCTGGTCTCCTCCCTCAAACAGACCCCACCATTACCTACTACTTCTCCTTCTCTGCCTTTTCCTACTATAATTTCCTGTCCCCCATCACAGTTAAATTTTTGTCTCCTGTAACTATATGAATAATTTCACATATCTCATCGTACAGTTCTTCAATCTCTTCATCATCTGTGGAGCTAGTTGGCACATAAACTTGTACAACTGTGGTAGGCATGGGCTTTATATCTATCTTGGTTACTATAATGCATTCGCTATGCTGTTCATAGTAGCATATCTGCATTCCTATTTTTTTATTCATTATTAAATTTTCCCCTGGATTACCCCTATTTGATTTTGTATTTATCATCCTGTATTCAGCTTGCCAGAAGTCCTGTTCCTCCTGCCACCAAACTTCCCCCTATATCTATCTTTATTGTATACATTTCCCTTTTTAAATTTTCTAACCTACCTGCCTGATTAAGGGATCTGACATCTCATGCTCTGATCCATAGAATGCCAGTTTTGTTTCTCCTAATAACAATGTCCTCTTGAGTAGTCCCTACACGGGTATCCAAATGGAGGACTATTTTATCTCCAGAATATTTTACCAAAAATTCCTATTTTTTTATTCATTATTAAATTTTCTCCTGGATTACCCCTATTTGATTTTGTATTTATCATCCTGTATTCAGCTTGCCAGAAGTCCTGTTCCTCCTGCCACCAAACTTCCCCCTATATCTAACTTTATTGTATACATTTCCCTTTTTAAATTTTCTAACCTACCTGCCTGATTAAGGGATCTGACATCTCATGCTCTGATCCATAGAATGCCAGTTTTGTTTCTCCTAATAACAATGTCCTCTTGAGTAGTCCCTACCTGGGTATCCAAATGGAGGACTATTTTATCTCCAGAATATTTTACCAAAAATGACGCCATCACCACTTAACTATACAGTAAAGCTGGATGCCCTCAGGAAAAATTATGGCTGTAGTTCTCCCTCTTGTTTTCAGCTGTTCACAGTACTATTACAGCAGTGGTGTTGCCGTTGATGTTACAAGGCCAGTTCAGTCAATCATCCAGACTGTTGTCCCTGCAACTACTGAAAATGCTGCTGCCCTCTGCAGAAACCACATGTATGGCTATGTGAATCCCTGAGGCACGCAAGCCTCCCCACCAGTGGTAAGGTCCAGGCTTCGCTGAGGGGGGATACATTCAGAATATAAAGTTTTAATTACTGTGTAAGAAGATTTATTAGGAGACAAGTCCTGTTTTCATTATTTATATGAGGTGTTGTGCCTGGTCTCTGTGCTGTTCCAAGAGAGTTGAAGATGTACCTGGAGTCTTGACAGGCAAAGCAGTCAAAGGGGCCAAGGAGTCTTCTGCGCCAGCCATACTGTCAAGGAATACCAATGACCAGAAATTTATGTCAATAATATATTATGTATGTATGTATTGAAAAAAAACTTGTTATTCATTACCCAGAAGGTCTCCCATAACAAGATACTTATCGTCTAATATGGGTTGTATTTAAAGGCGCAATAAAAGCCTTAAAATATCAAAGTTGCAAAGTACTGGTTTTTGGTAAGAAAGAAATTAAGTTAGTCTACAGATAAGAAGAATATTTAACAAACTGGGGCATTTGCAGACTATGCTGAGCTGAGCTAAAGATCACAATGAGGTAACTTACAATATAAATGAACCCTTACAATCTTTGTTCTTAGGCCATTCTTCTTTGAAGAGAATACACTCAGAGGGCCTGTCAGGTATACCATGATACCTGCATGTATTGAGACATCCTTGTACAGCACATGATGCCTGCATGGGAAGAGTGTAACTGTGTGGAAATCACTGTTTTCATGCAAGATGTGGCAACACCTCATGTCACTTCCCCAGCAAAAGATCTGGTTAATGCAACCTGCCATGAACATGTTAATTCCAGGTTTTCCAGATGCATGGCCTGCGAGATCACCTAATTTGAATCCATGTGATTTTTGGCTCTGGGGATATTTAAAAGAACACATTTACCAGGGATGCATTTGGTCTCTACCTGCTCTGAAGGCCAGTATACAGGAACACATTGCTCACATTCCACTGGAACTTGCTCATATTCCACCGGAACTGAAGCAAGCAACTGTTGATCATGTCATTTTATGAATGCAGCATCTTGTCCATGTCATCAGTGATCATACTGGACAAATTGTGTAAGTAGTGGTTAATAATAAAGTCAACATTATGCCTTTCTCTCTTGTCTGACCTTTCTGCCCGCATCCCGTTCCTGGTCTGTTACATATGGAAACATTTCCATATGTCTTTCTTATATTCACGGTGCTAGACTTGCACCCTGTGATCAAAATTGGAACCAATTTTCCAGTGTAAATAGTTCTGCATTAAAGCATTAGCATACCTAACATATATTGCTGTCATATGCAGTGGCAGCCACTGAGGCATTCCATTGGCAGTGCCAAAAAAAGCTTAGTTTCGTAGCATCAAACATATTATGGAATTTAGTCAATAACTCTTATATTTCATAAGATATTATATCAAACAAAATGTATAGAGAAAAAAACATTTATTATAACAGAACCCTTCTTATGATAGCAGGTGTTTGTGTAAGAGAGAGGGGTGGTGGTGGTGGTGGTGGGGGGGGGGGGGAGGAGAGAGAGAGAGAGAGAGAGAGAGAGAGAGAGAGAGAGAGAGAGAAAAAGAGAGAGGTTGCTTTAGCTATCTTTTTTGCACATCTGCATGAGATGTCAAACGTAACACTAACTGTAAAAAATCTCACTCGCACACACAATTCCACATGCGCGCACGCATATCAGCAGCACAATTCTTCACTCCTCTCAGTGTATGTGCAGTAACTTTTACATGGCAGTCATAAGCAGGGGTTGTTTTGATGTATAGTTGCTTAAGATAATGGTGGAGATTTGGCCTCAACTACCACATAATGACACCACCAACCTCAGCTAACAATTGTGCTCTAGCCGTTAGCTAATGATTTATGTGCTCTGCTTTCCTCTGAGTTGTGCTTACTGGTTGTTTCCTTCTTTTATTTTGAAATGAATGCAGAGAGCAATCTTGCTCTGTCACAGGCTTCGAATATGGCTCTCACAACACCAGGTGGAATCAGTGGTTCATATGTACATTATTACATTGTTTCTGCCTTTCCAGGAACACAGAACATGGACGTAGGCTGCCAGCCCTGTCAGAGGGCGGCGTGGCTTGTCTCCCCACTCTGCTCTTCTCTCAACAGCCAAAACAGCCTGTTTGTTTAACATTCATGGTCTACTGCCAGAAAAGTGTCCGCTGCAACATCGGTGCCAATATGAGAAATAATAGAGCACATATAAATTATTTGAACTTGTAATCTGGATTTTGTGAAGCAAATTTAATCAAATTACCAACATTTAAAGCTAAAGGCATTGTACTCACCAAAAGCAGCAACTCCATGACTTTGGGAAGACAGCTTTAAAATAATGTTACGAATGATATTGTAAATCAATTTGTTGCCTCTTCTTGTTAGCATCATCTCAAACTGAAATCTTCAATTTTACATATGAATGACTTTTCACAGGATAGCATCCTTAAGGCACTCAGTCGTTCTTCTTTCTTGGTGTTTTGTAGGAATGTTTTAATTCTCTTGAGCACTGAAAATCACCACTCAGCTTCTGATGTTGAGATAGGTGTCCTGATTAGCAGTTTCAAATCTTTAACAGTCTTGTTGAGTGTGTCACAAAGTTCATCCTCTAGAATCAGCAGAAGAAATGGAACTGCACCAGCAACTGCTGTCAACTCAGGCCTAGCACAGATGACTTGAAGCTCACCCTTCAACTTTCTTTTTTCCAGAAATATACACATGTCCATAATCTCAAGATATTTGTCTGGAAAAATCTGTGATGTATTTGTCAAACTGATTTACATCAAATAAGTTGGCTGCAGAGAGGTGTCCAATGAAACTAACGTTGTTAAGAATGGAGTCAATGTCATCTCAGATGTTCCGCACTACTGCTTCAAAGTTCTGGTTTTTTTGCATTGCTTTGGTCGGTTCAGTTATCTTCTTCTGAATCTGATTAAAGAGTATATCTGCATGAGGAATTATCATTGAGAAAAATGATACCAAGAAAATGAATTTGTTATCTTTCATTCTTTGTGTGTATGACCCAGCTTTTTCAACAGTAGAAGACAGTTTTATGCTATCACTTGTTTCAGTGACTTTCATGAAGTAATAAGATTTTTCACTGTTTTCAAAACCATTTTTTACTACTTGAGAATGGTAATTCCATCTTGTCATGCAAATGGGGCAAGCTTTTTTGAATAATGCTATGCAACACTTTTGATTTCTGTGGTGAGTTAGAAAAGAAAGAATAATTACCTGAAAAGATGCAGAATTTGCATTTAACAGAGGCTGCTGTAGAAATAAGATTGAACTGATGTGGATAACAATGGATGTAGTTTGCATTTGGATATTTGTCTTTAATTAATTTCTGTACCCCATTCGACTTGCCACTCATAATATTTGCACCATCATAACTCTGAGCTATTAGTTTTGCTTGGTTATTGCCAATTAATGATTCAGTTTCTTTGAGAATACTCACAGCTATAGTATGAGCATTCTGACATTCTGGATTAACAAAGTTCCAAAATCTTTCTATCTACATTATTCCGGGGTTTATTAAGTTTTCAAATTTGTACTGACTTTTTGATCACCTGGTATATCTATTCTTTTCTACATGTTTGTTGTGGCTGTCAATTGTTTGTCTAGATTGTGCTTTTGCACTGTTAGCCAATTTCATCCCCCAGGCCATTTCCAAGCTAATTTCATCACAGAGAAACAGTGTAGTCACATATCCTATCAGCAGCAGTCTTAACTGCTGCACAGATCACTGGGTAGACATCAGCCTAGTGCAGTCCCAGGACTCCAACCAAGATGCCTATTAGTCTGCACCTGACTGAGCCAGACACCATCTTGGGCACTGGCTGGTCCTCTGTGTAGGACACTGACTGGACACTGATCAAGAACACTGAGCTCCACAGCAATGAGAGACTTCACTATCTACAAGGCGCTATCCAAAATTTTTGGGACTGGTGCTGCCATCTGTTGAAAACCTTACCTTTGGACCAATGGTCACCATCACCCTTGAAGTAGTTCCCATCCACACATACACACCGGTCCCATCATTTCTACCAGTGGTGAAACGTTTCCTGGAAGTCCTGCTCTTTGAGGGTGTTTATCACTGCCAGTGATGCTTATTGAATCCTCTCTAGAGTGTCAAACCAATGGTCTTTCAACTTGATTTTCAGTTTTAAAAGTAGTGCGAAGTCACAAGGTGCCAAATCTGGCAAGTATGGTGGGTGGAGTGCAACCGCCATGTTGTTTTTTGCCAAAATGGTCCTGGTGAGCAAGGACATATGGTAGGGTGCATTGTCGTGATGTAGCAGCCAGTTCCCTTGACACCAAAGTTTGGGCCATTGTTGCCGCACGTTTTCACAGAGCCATTGCAAAATGTCACAGTAGTACATGGAATTCACTTTTTGGGTGGGTGGGACGAATTCTTTGTGCACAATTCCCTTGGTATCAAAGAAAATGATGATCATGCTATTCACTTTGCTCTTCACATGTCTCGCTTTTTTGGGTCTTGGAGAGCCCGGGCTCTTCCACTGGGACAATTGTTGCTTTGTCTCTGGGTGACAACCATACATCTCCGTAGCACTTTTCCTGAGATTTGCACAGAATTTGATACACATGCGGTGTTCTGTTCATGGATCCATCGTCAAATAACCACACACCAAACACAGAGTATTACAGAAATCACTGTGGACACACAACACATCCTCCCAGCTGAATGCCACTCCGCACACTGACTCATCAGATATGCAGCTCTCACCACCTAGCGGTGCAAAAATCTACTACTCCTACTTTCCAGATGGCAGCACCAGTCCCAAAAATTTTGGATTCCACCTCGTACCTTGAGAGACATTACCATTCTACCAGAAGTGGATATTATTTCTTGCCTCATGTCAGAACTGTGAACTGTTCATTTGTGTGTTTACTCATGAAGGGGTTTCTATCATTGCAACCTGTGCACCAACATTGCCACATTGTAAGGACCAAGATGTAAGACAAATATATCTAAAAAATAATTGAGGGTTCCAGGTACAAGCACCAAATTGAGATGAAGAGTTTGGCACAGGAGAGGAATTCATGGCAGGTCACATTAAACTGTGCAGATGATTGATTAAAAACTTCCCCTCCCCCCCCCCCCCCCCCCCCTTCTTCCCCAACACATGCAAAAGATCCAAGAATATATTTACTGTAGTGACAGTGCTTTGTGAGAAATTTACTTACCTGTTGTCTTTTTAAAATATTTGTGTTTTCAATAATGAATTAGGATATGGTTTAAAGTCTTGGAAATGATATTATACAACTAATGGGTTGGGTTGTTTGGGGGAAGAGACCAAACTGCGAGGTCATCGGTCTCATCGGATTAAGGAAGGAGGCCAGCCATGCCCTTTCAAAGGAACCATCCCGGCATTTGCCTGGAGTGATTTAGGGAAATCACAGAAAACCTAAATCATGATGGCCAGACACGGGATTGAACCGTCGTCCTCCTGAATGCGAGTCCAGTGTGCTAACCACTGCGCCACCTTGCTCGGTATATACAACTAATGTATGTCTCAGTTTCTTTTCCACAGCTAATAATATTACTATAATGGAATCTAGAAATTTTTTGCAAATTGTCTGACTATTCATCTCTTTTGAATGTGATGCAGGACAAAAACCAATGCTTTGTTAATTCTCACTGATATATTTGATGGATTGCATGTAGGACTGTTGATATATTTAAAAATACTGGGAATCTGATAGATCAATATTTCAAAAAATATCTTTTTGATATACTGACAAAAAGTATCGATATACTAAAGAAAAAAATATTGACATATCGGCCTATAAAAGTATCGGCTGCACATTGTAAATATAATGAAAAAATTTAGAGTTGTATTTTTAAGTATTGATTTGCTGTATTATTAGAATTGAAAGAAAAACCCTTAATTTGAAAATCTGTAAGTTAATAATTGGACTTTGTGCAGATAAAAAGCTCGTATTACAATGCTTTTTTTTGTTGACTGTTGTGTTGTTAATTAACAACTGAGTACACGGTGCATTGTCATGCAATACTCCATTTCAGGTAACCTCTCATAACTTATTTTCTTAACTTGTCATTGGCTACATGTCAAAATAAACCTGTTTTCATGTTGATGTAGGAAAACTGCATGGTGAAGCTAAATGTTGCAGTTGTTGTTGGTAGCATTTAATGCCAATATGTCATCATTTCCCCTCACACATCTGCACCCACTGCAAAGACCAGTCTTATCATCTAGATTTTTGTTTGTCATTTTCAGCAACCGTTTTTGAAGAATGCTGATGTGGAGAAATAGCACACTAGTTGTATTAAAAATTAATTTTTAAAGAATAAAGCAAAAGCTATCTCTTCACATCAGAAATGTTGTATTCCATTCCCCCCCACCTCCTCAGTGCAACAATCAGACTTCTTCTTTTCTGCCACCTATACTTGCTTCAGACAGTCAAAGAGAAAGACTGGACATGATGAAAGGTCAAAATGTAGTAAGACTCCTTCACACAGTGAAAGTAAAGTTATGTTCTACTAAAATTTCAAAAGAACAAAGAAAAAAATATAATATGAAACAAAAATATAGGCATTCGATATTGCCATTTTCATATTGACAAATCAGGGAAGGGAATATCACTGATATATTTCAATATTTTCTTGGGAAAATATTGATATATCAATATTTTATCAACAGCCCTAATTGCATGACATGCAAAGACAAGTGTGAAATTCAAAAGGTCACAGCAATGTCAGATTTAACTATGTGGCCAACAGTTATTAATGATTCTGTCATAAATGAATTTTATCATCAATGATATTTTTTTGACATTTGTGTAGAAATAATGTGACATTTTATAGCTTCTTCAGGAACTGGACATCCATAAAGGTTTCATCACATCTCTCTGCTTAAATAAAGATGGTATACTAATTTCAGCAGACAGTATTGGAGTAATAGTTTTATGGAAAAGTACAAAAGTCTCAAAGCACCAGTACAAATGGGAGTTTCAAAAGTGAGTCACAACTTTATGCAAGTGAATTATAATTAGTATATCTAATTTCCACAGACATACGCTGGCTTGGTCAATGTTAGATTTAACTTGATCTGATCTCTGCTAAACTCTACGTGTTTCGCACTAATGGAAAACCCTGTCATAATTTACAACAAATATCAAGTTCAAATGTCCTAAATATTTATAAGCTTCTCATCAGCATTAATTTTATTCTAGACTAGCCTTTCTACACCACCTAATTTTGTAGATGGTCATATAAGATAATCTAAAATGGTAATTGCTTTCTGCACCCCTTTAACAGAACAAAAACTGTCTATACAGTGTGTTGACAATTTATTGTTAAAAGAATATTAATATATAGTTTCTAACATTTGCTTGTCTTTGTGGATGTATTCCTTGTCTCTCTTCATATGATTAAATATTCTCCATCAAGATGGAACCCTTGGAATATGATGAATGGATAAATATTTCATTTATGAACTCTCATTACACAGCTGTTTAGTTCTTAAGAATTCCACTTAGGTCTGCCTTATTGCACATGGCTAGTTCTACATCTTGATATTCCATGGTCTATATAACCAGTTCTTTAATTCTGCTGCTACAGACGTGCATATTTTCCATTGCGTCAGTATCAAGTAATAGTCTGGTTTCTGATAAATTATTCATAATATACTGTACATGGCCCCATGAACTGAAATACTTCACCTCCTTCTTCTTCTTGTGCCTTTGTTCTGCAACAGCACAACATTGGTATGCTTGTTAACCCTTTTGCTACTTGTTGTTTTGTAGGATGGGCAACCACAGCCAAACTTTGACTTCCAAAGAAAATTCCGCACTGGCTGTATGAATGATTTTTATTAAATCTGCGACCAGTTTCACACCACTTATTGGTGCATCCTCAGGCAATCTGTTCAAAAAATAATATAATAAGAGCTCAACTTCTGGTATTGTGGGAGTGCCTACCTGTAATGCTATGTCATTCCCCAACTGCTGTGGACGTGTCTGTGAATGCTGCTTGGATTTTCCTACAGTGCTATAGACATCTGCATGTATTCTGAGCTGTAGAACTCTCATTGTTGTGCATGAGTTAGTTCCATATCCTGGTGAATGAGAAAGCTTTGAGTATTTGTCACACAACATGTGTACCTCATTGCAAGCTATCATTTGTAAAAAAAACCTCATTTAGATACCTCGAATCCTTTGTGAGATATGACAGTTCTTATGACTACGTGATTTGTGATGCACAAGGGCTTTCTTGAATGGGGACTTTACATGAGATTTTCCTTTGGATATAAACACCAATAACTCAAGAAGAAAACGAGATATCAATCTGTTTTGAGTTTTAAATGAAATTTAAATATCCTATCTACATTTAATTCATGCAATGCATGAGCTAAAACCAACCATACACAAATTTTATGCAACGTGTCTATGGGTATTGGAGAAAACAAGATGGTTATTCCCACATGTACTTGATAACAGCTTACAGTTATACAAATATGAATGCATTCACAATGTAAAGCATGGAACAACCAACAGAAAAGTAAATCAAGGAACAACCACTTTAATACAGCTTGAAACTGCCACTGCACAGAATGTTTATGCACCATTGCACATTTTTGAGGACAAAACATTGGAACAGGTCACTACACAGTTCCCCCCTTTAGTGCTATTGGTAGTGAGGATTGAATTTAACATGCTGTCCAACCCTTGCAACTATTTTCTTCTTGGAAACCAGGTGGTGTGCCATGCGAGTCAGTAGTTCTAACAGGGAGTGGGGTAGTAATCCTTAATGATGGTCTAGGTGTTGCAGTGCCTGGTTCACCATGGTGCTCATGGGGTACATGAACACCTCTTGTTGCTGATTCTTCTGTCTTCTCTGGTTTGCATTCCATGGTTGTTGTAATGTCTGTTGAATCCAGAAACAGTGGCTTGATCCAATCCAATGCAACTGTGGTGAATTGATCATTATGCAGAAAGTATTGCTGCCCTACTGACTGCTGGATATAGTCTGTTGTACAGTGGCTGCTATGGCTTATGCACTTTATTGTTGCATAAAAAATACATGTGTATAATTTGTCTAGCTATGCAGAAATGAAAGAGTGTCTTTTCAACTGGTTTCTAGACGCTTTTGGTCTTAGCTGGTGTATATGTTCTCTTAGTCAGGTGGCAAAGACTAAGGCAGTGATTGTGTCATCTGCCATGCTGTGCAAAAACTCTCCAAATAGGCTTAATGTTTGTCAATATACCAGTTCCTTTGCTCTGCTCTTCAGATCACTCTTAAATGATGTTCATGGGCCTAAAAGCATGACAAGCAGTGTCTCTGTCCATTTCAGTATTGCTTTAAACAGCCAGTGAAGTTGCTCAACTATACCGTCTGATGCATATTGGTATGATGTGGCGCGTATGTGCTTTGTACCTAATAATGTAGTCAATGCTCTGAAGATATAGGCTTCAAATTGTCATCCTTGATCAGTGGTAATTTTCAGTGGGACTCTGAAATGGGCACTCCAAAAAAAAAAAAAAAGTTGCACTACAGTTTCTGCCATGATGTCTTGTCTTCATTCAAAATGTCTCAGGCCATATTGTGAACCCTTCTACCACTGTGAAGTGTTAACTGTAACCTTTGAATGCAGTGAATGGGCCTATGATGTCAGCATGAACATGTTCGAAATGCTGATTTGGTAGAAGAAATGCACCTAATGGTGTCCTGACATACCATGTGATTTTATACCTTTGGCCTGCCACACATCGCTTTACAAATTTTCTGCAGTTTGTAAATGTACCTGGTAATTGCAAACAAAGTTTCTGTTTGACTAATCTCACAGTGACCCCTTTACTCCTGGATGTGCCGGATTGTGCATTGACACTATTGCCTGTGCTCTGAATTGCTGTGGCACAAATGGTCATATCTTTCCTTTTGCTGTGTCACAATGTAACTCTACATATTCTCCAAGTGATGTCAGGCTGTAATCTCAATTCTTTCAACTGTTGCAATAAATCACACAGCTCACTATCACTTTGTTGTGTGTGCATGAGAGCATCATAATCAGTAGCTTTTGTCAGTGCTTCCACACACGCGGTTTCACCTGCCACTGTGTTCACTGTTTCTACTTGCAAAAGTGCATCAAATAGAACATTTAGCTTCTATGGCTGCTGATTGTGAACTGACTGATATAATGTAAGTGTCGCAGCTGCCTAGGCAGTGCTTTCTCCTGCTTTACCTTAAAGATGTAGGTAAGCAGCTTGTGATCTGTATACGAGTAGATGGTTAACTGTTGCCCTTCTAATGTGTGTCTGAATGTTGTGACTGCAGCGCAAGCAGCATACAGCTCATGGTCATATGTTTCCCAGCACTGCTGAGATGGTGACAACTTATGATTATAGAATGCAAAGGGCTGCCAATACTGGTCAGTCTTTTGCTGAAGTGCAGCACCAGTGGCACAGGACAAAGCATCAACCATGTAAACAAATGGAGCATGTGAGATTGAATGTGCTAATAGGGTGACCTCTGCTGTAGCTGTTTTCACAGCCTGAAACATGGTGTCTGCCTGGCTGACACATTCCACATCAGTACGAAGTGTCGTATTCATGATATATGGAACAAGTACTAATCTAATCTAATCTAATCTAATCTGTGGTTAGGTATCAGTTTGCCCTTAAGGAGTTCGTTCAATGGTGTGATTATTAGTGTGTGACTGTGAATGAACTGTTGATAGAAATTTACTACTACTAGGAACTGTTGTAGTTCTCTCATTGTTGTAGACTTGATCAAATATCCTACAAAGTGCACCTCTTTCTCACCAAAAACACATTCACCAGATTAATTACTAGTTCCTGCGTGTGTTGGCAGTTGAACACTTGTGTCAAATCCCATAAGTGCTCCTCTTCTGATGCTGACATCACCAACAAATCATCTATGAATAAATAGCACAAAAATCTGAATCTTTTGTCATCTTATCCATAAAATGCTGGAAGGTCTGAGCTGCATTACACAGTCTGAAAGGCATCCTGGTGAACTTAAGATAGGCTGAATGGTACCACCACTGCTGTTTTCTGTGGCTACAGGGGTCTGATGTATGCTTGGACTTGGTCAGTGCTAGAAAATATCATCTTATCATGAATATTTGCCTAAAAGTCTTGTATGTATGGGACTGTGTACCAGTCAGGGATGGTCCTTGTACTGAGTTGGAGATGGTCACTGCAGTGATGCCACCCATTCTTCTTTTTAGGCATGATGTCAATCGGGGCTGTTCAGCTGCCACTAGAAACTTTGCAGATAACCTGTGATAGCATGTTGTGAAATTCCTGTTTTACCACTTTTAGCTTTTCAGGCCCCAGACATTCAGGGACATGTAGGTAGAGTGTGAGTTGACTGTCCTAGTATGGTCAGAATGTGGTAAACAGGAGTGTGCTTTACCATCTACATCTACATCTACATGATTACTCTGCAATTCACATTTAAACGCTTGGCAGAGGGTTCATCGAACCACAATCATACTATCTCTCTACCATTCCACTCCCGAACAGCGCGCGGGAAAAACGAACACCTAAACCTTTCTGTTCGAGCTCTGATTTCTCTTATTTTATTTTGATGATCATTCCTACCTATGTAGGTTGGGCTCAACAAAATATTTTCGCATTCGGAAGAGAAAGTTGGTGACTGAAATTTCGTAAATAGATCTCGCCATGACGAAAAACGTCTTTGCTTTAATGACTTCCATCCCAACTCGCATATCATATCTGCCACACTCTCTCGCATATCATATCTGCCACACTCTCTCCCCTGTTACATGATAATACAAAACAAGCTGCCCTTTTTTGCACCCTTTCGATGTCCTCCGTCAATCCAACCTGCTAAAGATCCCACACTGCGCAGCAATATTCTGACAGAGGACGAACGAGTGTAGTGTAAGCTGTCTCTTTAGTAGACTTATTGCATCTTCTAAGTGTCCTCCCAATGAAATGCAACCTTTGGCTCACCTTCCCCACAATATTATCTATATGGTCTTTCCAACTGAAGTTGTTCGTAATTTTAACACCCAGGTACTTAGTTGAATTGACAGCCTTGAGAATTGTACTATTTATTGAGTAACTGAATTCAAACGGATTTCTTTTGGAACTCATGTGGATCACCTCACACTTTTCGTTATTTAGCGTCAACTGCCACCTGCCACACCATACAGCAATCTTTTCTAAATCACTTTGCAACTGATACTGGTCTTCAGTTGACCTTACTAGACGGTAAATTACAGCATCATCTGTGAACAACCTAAGAGAACTGCTCAGATTGTCACACAGGTCATTTATATAAATCAAGAACAGCAGAGGTCCCAGGACGCTTCCCTGGGGAACACCTGATATCACTTCAGTTTTACTCGATGATTTGCCGTCTATTGCTACGAACTGTGACCTTCCTGACAGGAAATCACGAATCCAGTCGCACAACTGAGATGATACCCCATAGGCCCGCAGCTTGATTAGAAGTCGCTTGTGAGGAACGTTGTCAAAAGCTTTCCGGAAACCTAGAAATACGAAATCAACTTGAGATCCCCTGTCGATAGCAGCCATTACTTCACGTGAATATAGAGCTAGCTGCGTTGCACAAGAATGATGTTTTCTGAAACCATGCTGATTATGTATCAATAGATCATTCCCCTCAAGGTGATTCATAATGTTTGAATACAGTATATGCTCCAAAACCCTACTGCAAATCGACGTCAATGATATAGGTCTGTAGTTTGATGGATTACTCCTACTACCCTTCTTAAACACTGGTGCAACATGCGCAATCTTCCAATCTGTAGGTACAGATCTATCAGTGAGCGAGCGGTTGTATATGATTGCTAAGTAGGGAGCTATTGTATCAGCGTAATCTGGAAGGAACCTAATCAGTATACAATCTGCACCTGAAGACTTGCCCAAATCAAACGATTTGAGTTGCTTCGCAGCCCCTAAGGTATCTACTTCTAAGAAACTCATGCTAGCAGCTGTTCGTGTTTCAAATTCTGAAATATCCATTCATCTTCCCTGGTGAAGAAATTTCAGAAAACTGCGTTCAATAACTCCGCTTTAGCGGCACAGTCGTCAATAACAGCACCATCGGCACTGCGCAGTGAAGGTATTGACTGTGTCTTGCCGCTTGTGTACTTTACATACGACCAGAATTTCTTTGGATTTTCTACCAAATTTTGAGACAACGTTTCATTGTGGAACCTGTTAAAGGCATCTCGCATTGAAGTCCGTGCCAAATTTCACGCGTCTGTAAATTTTAGCCAATCTTCGGGATTTCGCTTTCTTCTGAACTTCGCATGCTTTTTCCGTTGCCACTGGGAGAGTAGGTGACTGCTGAGTGGTGTCAGGGTATTCTTTCAGTAACCATATGTATGGTGTATTGTCTGTGACTGTGCATACTGCTAGCAGTGTGCCACAACATACTTTCCTTGGAGTATACAGATTAGTAGTCAAATCTGCCAGTAAGTCATAGTAGGACAAATTTATTTCTGATAGTAGGCTGTGATATAACTGCCACTGTAAATTGCCATTCAAACACATAGTGTAGCCCCAGGTTAAGGAATAATGTTAACTCAACCATAAATTCTAATCTTGGTGAATAGGTAGCAGTTGTGACTGCTCCGATACTGTAGTCAGTTTGGTGTATATTCTGGCACTTCTGCCTTTGTATTGACCAAGTATTGTAGTTTTGTATCCCTGTCCATCACAAAAAGTTAGTGCATGTTTGCAATAGAAGTTGCTGTCGTGCTCCCACCTGCAAGGTGTTGTACAAGGTGGTGTACACTTTTGCATATCATTACCAAACTTCCTGTGGTACCAAAATAAGTTCTGTGCAACGACGATTGATTACAACTCCTTGACTATTGGCAATGTGCCCATTGATGGTTGTGTGTTGTTTGTAAAGCAGCTACCTGTTTGGTCAGTTCTGCCAATGACATTTGCAGGGAGGCTTGCATCACTTTGGGCACATTTTCTTTTCATGGCGTCAATGTTGAGACATTTTATGTAGGATGTATTTCACCTATTGTGTCAGCATTTTTCTGCCAGTGTGTGTCTGATGGCATTTGGGACAACCGTATATTTTGTAGCACATCATCACTTACAGTATTACTTACCAATGTGTGTAAATGTCTTAGGAGTTGTGAGGGAGCATGCTCTCTGAGCTCGTTAGTGTGCAAAAGCTTCTCTAGCCATTTTGCTCTTAGTTGCAACAAGTTTGTGATCAATGCATTCTTAATTGATGCATACTGTTCGGTATGGCTGGAATGTCCTGGAATTCTGTTGCTAGATCCTCCATGAGTACTGCAACCACATAGCTGTATTTAGTCCTGTCTGCTGATATATGTGTGAGGACGAACTGATTCCTAGCCAGGCAGACCATAATAGAGGATTATGTTGCCAGAATGGTGGGGATTTCATTGTCATTCTGTTAACTGCACTGCTGGCTGCTGGTTCAGTTGTGACTGGTGAGTCTTATATTCTCATGTGGGAACAAGTGCAGTGCAGATGGTGTGGAAGTTACAAGCATCAATGTTGTGAAACTGTGCAAAATGCTGAAGCCAGTGGGGTCACCAAATATGTTGGTGTTAGAGAAAACAAAATATTTATTCCTGCATATACTCGGTAACAGATTACAATCACACAAAAATGAATACATGCACAATAACTAACTGGTAAGTAAATCAAAGAACAATTGAAAATAGAGGTCATAAACAGAACAGTAGTGTGACCTCCATGTGGCCAGATGAGAGGAAATGCTGATGCCAATTAAAAATGCAAAGAACTGTAAGTAATCACTTATTTACATAAAAAGCAAGAAGTGAACTGTTTTATAATCTATGAATAATACATATAAATACAAAAATGTATCATAACTGTCATTATATACCCCATGATGATGCCTTAAAGTGAAAAAAGGTGAATTGCATCTGGGAGAATGAAATACAGCACAGCAAGAGAAGGTGTTTTTTATTAACAAAACAGAAAATAGTATGAGAGAGCCGAATAAAGCTTGAAATGGTCTCACAAGTTAGAAACTTTTCCTGGGAACTTTACATTTTTGGGTGTGTGGTGAAACTTCTTTTAGGAGTGTTCAGTAGTAATCCACCAAAAGTTTTTTGACCACTTCCCTTATATCATCTTTCTTTGGCAGTGACATTTTGGTGAAATTGCTCAATATGTTTGTCACTCACATCTCCAAGATTAGGTGGGAAGAAATCCAATTGGGAATGAAGAAAATGTAATTTCAGAGGTATGTTGTACCTAATAGCCTTGTAATAGTCCAACATGTGTTCTGTCAGTTCCCTGTAGTTGTCAAATATTAAGTTTTCCAAGAAAATGTACCACACATTGTTAAGAGAATGCCAAGCTGACTTCTTAGTATCTTTCAGCAACTGTTCAAAGGTAATATCTTTCATCAAGTCACAGATCTGAGGCCCAGGAAAAATTCCTTCATTAATTTTTACAGTACTAATTGCAGGATATTTAGATTGTAAAAATTGAAAACCCTGGCTGTATTTGTCCATTGCTTACACAAAGTTCTTCAAAAGCCCGGAGTGGTGGTAAACAGCACTCTTTCTGTTGACAAGGGGTTCATGCAACACATTTTTTTCACTTGGAATGAAAATTTCTCTCAGAGGCCTCTCTTTTATTACATAATGACCTTTTCTTGCTCTACTATCCCAGTGACACAAGAAACCAGTCTGCATCCCCAAAACTCTGAGATGACCACAGATTTTCCATTTGTAACTCAAATAGGCAGTATACATCTGGAATACATCATGTTCTCATAGATTCCCTGTAACTGAATGGAATGGGCCTCTGGTATCAAAGGTATCTTGTTTCCTTTATATAAGAGAACAGCTTTGAGACTACACTTTGAAAAATCTATAAATAGGTGCTATCCTTGTGGATTGTGAATCATTCCAAATTTTGTAGGCAGCCCATTTATGTCATTACATTAGACCAAACTCTCTGTCACTGAGAAAAAAGTGGAAAGATGAAGCTTTTGTTTATGAATGTAATGCTAGTGATTGGTTGTAACAGGTTCTTTTCTTGAAGACAAGACCCAAGTGATTCTGCTTGCCTCTTTGAAAGAATTTGAAATCTTACAAGATTGTTCAGTTCTGTGACAATGACTGCATTTGTAGCTGTGCTGCAGATGGCATGTGCTCAGGATCTTCATAAGCTTGTGGTTTCCCACTATTATCATCTGTTTCATCTTTCAGTGTCCATTCTGTTGGTGGTTTTAGAACTGGGAGAGAATCAGGATGTGGAACAGAGTGAACTGCAGATTCCAAATGTGGGTAAGAAACTGTGTGTTTTGCTTTACTTGAGGTTCCTTTTTACTTTCGTTAAAAAAAGCACCAGTCTGTGATTGACAGGTTCCCTCCACAACTGTGGAATGGTAAATGGCACAGTTGGGTGGACTGCATCAGTGTGAGCAACAGTTCTGTGGTGCCCAACATTTACTCTCATCTACATCTGATTCAAAATACAACTTATATACCTTTTTGGTACTTAGTGAAATGGAATGTTTTTGAAACTTAGTTGTACACTCACCACACACATAACAGAAAAGATTTGGTGAATTTAAACACTTCCTAGACATCACTGAGCATAAGGAACATGTGAACACACAAAAACCATATTCTTCATGTTAGCAGATGTACACATATCAAGGATTGATGCTGTGTGATCTCATAGTGAGATAAGTGATGGTCGATAGTTGACTGACTGATGCAACTGCAACTTTCCTTTACCTGACCTAAGTGGCTATCTGTCCCTCCTCTCTCTATTCGCACCACTAGAGAATAATATTCCTAAAATAACAGAATGTGGTAAGTGCCATGGTAATATAAATAATATAGCCAAGTGCAAATGAAATTGCATTTCCGTATACAATTCACCATTGTCATCAGGGCACTGAACTCCACGACAACCACATATTTTTATTCCATGGCAAATTTCATTATCACAGTGTGTAATGGTTACAGAGACTTTATAGTGTCTTCAGTTGATAAGTGAAGAGTGTGTGACAGAATTACAAAACATGAGTAGCAAGTTAGCTTTAGTCCTCTGGATTATGCCACTAAATTGGAGTGTTATGATTCCCTGATTGTTTTGTTATTCATTGCTATGATGAATGCATTCCATACATATCTTCTGCTAGTTACATAATTATGTATGGGAACTGTACTGCTTTTAACCTCTGATTATCTACCATGAATGGAACATATGTTTTGCTAAGCAGCCTACTTTTCTTATTTACTATTTCTTATTTACTATTATTCAGCTGTGTGAATTAAAATGGCATGCAGTACACAGTTTAAATACTGATACTTAACTGTTGACTAGTTAATCTGTGAGGTACACACTTCCCTAGTTGTTATTTTTGTTGCCACTTTGTGACTTACTTTGTACAGCTATATTTGTGTTTCAACCAACATGACAGATGGCATGAGTCAAGTGGTGTTACTTATGTCAGTGGTAATAGCTGCTGGTAGCATTGCAAATATCCCCTCTGCCATTGCCTTGAAGATTTTTGTGCTCAAATGCAGTATCAACTTCTAGTGTTATAGATAATGTATGTATACATGTCATAATGTAAGACACAAACAGCAGTATGGCCACAATGAACCAAAGTTTATTCTTCTTCCACATACACAAACATAGAAATAATCCAGATACTGATGCAATCAGTTGTTGACGATAAGTTAGAACATACCATGAGAGTGAGTGCTCGCTGCACTGTAGTTATGCGAAGCAGAGGGCTATTGTAGATGGCATGGTGGATGCTATGTCTTGTGCACAAGTCATGTGGCCCACTGCAGGCAGTCTCTGGTGGCCAGCTCATGCTGATGCTGTTGGCAGAATATTCAAAGTATAGCATGCAGGTGGCCTGATGCCGTGATACATAACCTAGTATTATGTACAGGATTATGGAACCCCTTGACCCTTGGCAAAAGGATGCTCTACCGATACAGGCACCAGGGCAACTGTTGAAACATGCATGGCCTCTGTGGCTGATGCTGCAAGTGATGACAGCAGTGGGGGAAGGAGACTCCAGGTTGGAACCAGTGAGTAGGGGCAGAAGTGGGGTGGCTGTGGACACATGTGGTGGCTGCTCCCCCATGAAATATGATAAGAGAGGACCATTGACAAGAGTGCTGGCTGCATTTTAACATCCAGAGGACCATTGAGAAGAGTGCTGCCTGCATTTCAACATCCAGGTCCTCAACATTGTAGAAGCATGCCCGCAGTGAGGGCACTGGCTGCTCTGTCGGGGATGCCAGGTATGCTGATGTGGAAGGACCTGTAGGCACCAACTCAGCTGACAGCAGAATCACCAGTGGCAGCAAAGCATTGCAGGAAGGTCTGGCAGGAGGTGGCTCATCCAAGTTCTGGAGGTGGTGGCATCCACAAGGAGGATGGATCCGCTCCCCACAGCAGAGACACCACATGCATGTCCCCAGCCCCTCACTGGTGAACACCATGCAGAAGTGGCAGCCTTGGCAGCTGTGGAACATGACCATTATCCACTTCTGTAGGGGGCCAACCACAAAGCCCAGACTGTGGAGAAAGGAGCAAACTATAACAAGGGCCCCAGTGGTGTGTGTTCATGGGGCAGCATGAGCAGAGGCAGGGGGTACGTGGCTGGCGCCCATGGAGCATCTCAGCCGAACTCTGATCCCCCACCAATATTAACCTGTAGGAACTCAAGAAGTGTGTCAAGATGTCATCTGCAGATGAGTCCATTACATGTTTTTCCATTTGAACTTTGACTTTGAAGATGGGATGTTCCATCTCACTGTTAGATTGAGGGTGAAAAGAAGGAGCTGTCACATGGTGAATGCCTTGACAGGTACAGAAATGTGGAAGGTCTGAGACAAAAACTGTGGATTGTTTTCCATCACAAGCATATAAGGCAACCCTTCAATAGCAAAAATTATGGAGAATGCTTGAATCATAGCTATGGTTGACTTTGGACAGTGGGTAACATATGGAAATTTAGAGAGAGCATGGACAGCCACAACTAGTAAGAATGTAGGAATGGCCCCCTGGAATTAACAATGATGTATTGCCATGGATGCCTTAGTGTGGACCAGGAAGAGAGCATCAGCCACAACACTGCCTGTATAGTAGCACACTGAGAGCAGGTTGCGACAAGATATACACTGTTTTGCCATTGATGCCAAGTCAAAACACATGCCGATTGGTCAGTAACTTGCTACGTGAGACATCCCAATGTCTTTGATGTAGGAGCTGAAGCATATCCCCCTGTAGGGCACCTTTGGTGTCACTGACGCTAACGTGCGTAAGGCTTTGTTTTTTCTTGGCTTTCTTTTCAGATCTAGCAGTTGCTGTGTCAGTTAGCGTTGTTCCAGGAACCTGCATATCTTTTTAGAATAAAAGGCAAAGGTCCTGAGTTTGTGTCTCAGCCCAGCACACAATTTAATCCACCAGGAGTTTCTTATCAGCCCACACTCCACTGCATAGTGAAAATTTCATTTTGGAAACATCCCCGAGGCTGTGGCTAAGCCATGTCTCTGCAATATCCTTCCTTCCTGGAGTACTGTTTCTACAGGATTCACAGATGAGCTTCTGTGAAGTTTGAAAGGTAGGAGATGATGTACTAGCAGAATTGAAGCTGTGAGGACAGGTCATGTTTCATGCTTGGGTAGCTCAATCAGTGGAGTACTTTCCCCCAAAAGGCAAAGGTTCAGAGTTCGAGTCTCAGTCCAGCACACATTTTTAATCTTCCAGGAAGTTTCACATCACTTCCATTTGACGAAATGCATGGTCTACAGTTCCTCAAAGTTTAGTGACTTACAAGTAGCATATTCCAATTTTGGGGCAATTTACATCTCCCACTATGTATAAAGATCTGGTTTATTCCTTGACTTTTTTGATAGTTGATGATACTGACACCACAAATTTGTTTGGTCTGGATACTTTCAATGCTTTGATTTTTCTGCTTTAGATACAGTGGATGTCATTTCCAAGTGAGTCCCTTACCAGCAGTTAGATTATCTGCACCCTAAGTTCTTGTCTCTCTTCTCAGATGGGTTAGGTTGTGCCACAAATTTTGTGGTCCTCGTTACTCTGATTACAGTGCAGCTCTGTTTTTTCCATGTGCCCCATATTCCAGTGGCTTTGTGTGATCAAGTGAAAGCAGAATTGGACAGGCTGGTGTCATTAGGGGTCATACAATCTATGACACCAGATTTGGACAGTCTGGTGTCATTGGGGGTCATACAATCTCTTACATCATATCTAACCCTCCTGATAGTAAACGAATCAACTGGTCAGCTTTACATTTATGGCAACTTTAAAGTTTCATTTAATGCTCAATCTATTATTCACACCTACCCTTTGCCCTGTCCAGATGAATTATTGGCTTAGTAAAAAGACTGTGGGAGCATTGGTGGAATAGAAGTCTGTGTAATGCTAGAGTGGGAACAGGGAAAGGGATGGGTGAGTGAAGGACAGTGACTAACGAAGGTAGAGACCAGGATGGTTATGGGAATTTAGGATATATTACAGGAAGAGTTACCACCTGTGCAATTCAGAAAAGCTGGTATTGGTAGGAAGGATACAGATGGCACTGGCTGTGAAGCAATCTTTGAAAAGAAGAACATTGTGTTGGGCAGTGTGCTCAATAACTGGGTGGTCTAGCTGTTTCTCGGGAACAGGTTGGTGGTGGCCATGCATGCGGACACAAACCTTATTGGTTGTCATGCCCATATAGAATACAGCACAGTGGTTGCAGCTTAGCTTGTAGATCACATGACTGTTTTCACAGATAGCCCTGCCTTTGATAGGATAGGTGATGCTTGTGACAGGACTGGAGTAGATGGTGGAGAGAATATGTATGAGATAGGTTGTACATCTATGTCTACTACAGGGATATGATCCATGAGCAAAGGGTTAGGGGCAGGGCTTTTGCGGGAATGGACGATGATATTGTTTGGATTTGGTGGGTGGCAGAATACCACTATGGGAGGGATGGGAAGAATAGTGGGTAGGACTTCCTCCTTTCAGGGCATGATGAGAGGTAGTCGACACCCTGGTGGATAATGTCATTCAGTTGCTCCAGTACTGTGTGGTACTGAGTCATGAGGGGAATGCTCCTCTGTGACTGGACAGTAGGACTTTGGGGGGGGGGGGGGGGGGGGGCGTGACTGGAGAGATAAGGCATCGATGTTATTTTCCTGTACATGTTTGGGAGGGTAATTACCATCTGTGGAGACTCAGTACAGTGGTGGGTCATGAGTATACATTCTGTGTGTTCACAAATTTTTAGATTCAGATAAATTTGAGAGTGTGAAATTAATAGCATCTGCTGTATAACAGTTATGCTCATCAACAAATTTATGCAACTACAGCCACTGCCAATAATAATACCAAAATTAATAATAATAATAATAATAATAATATGCATAACTTATCTGACAAAAGAAAGAATTGTTTTTGTGGAATTTTGTCGTTTTGTACATAATTAAGTACAGTTTAGTGCAGTAATGAAATAATGTATAAGCTTTTGCAACTCTCCATTTCACATTTTTGTGTAAATGGGAGTTTTCGTGCTTTTCCATTTTTTCAGATAAATATACAAGACCCCTAAGAGATGTATTAGTTCAAAAATTTACTTCCATGCTGAAAATCAGACATTCTTATGCTGCATCCACACAACAACTTATTCTAACTGTACATTTCCTTGTTAAATGTTCACTTGTAGTCACGCTTATTTTATTTCATCACTCTCTCAATCAAAGGATCTGCTCTCGGAGGCCCTAGTTCCTTTGCAGCTAACTTTTGCTGGTAATTTGCTTTTCTGTTCCCAGAATGAGATTTTCACTCTGCAGTGGAGAGTGCTTTGATATGAAACTTCCTGATAGATTAAAGCTGGACTGAGACTCAAACTTGGGAACTTTGCCTTTCACAGCAAGTGCTCTACCAACTGAGCTACCTAAGTGTGACATACGTGACCCATCCTCACAGTTTTACTTTCCTGTTAACATTTAAAATAGATACAAGATAGTTCATGATTACATTGCACATGAAAGCCAATTCCCACCCAGTTAACAACCAGCTCCAAATACAAAGTACCATTTGTGGAAATGATTAAACTCAGGTAGTAATGTCTGCCAACATGGTATCTTGAGTAGAATACATATGAGGTGCTGAGATCCATATGGTCCTAAAGCACACCACTCTTGATCCCACATTTATGTGAATATCAGAGAAGCCAGTGATACAGCTTTTTGTGGGTTTTCAAGTATGCATTGTGGACCTACAGCACAGATAAACCTGACTCACCATAAGGTCAATAGATTTCAGAAGCATGAATAAATTCTACAAGCTCACAAGTGACGGTGACATGCTTTATGCCCTTATAATTCTCACAAGGGAAACTCCCCACCAGCGTGTCCTCCGCCCCCTCCCCCCTCTCGCCTCAGATTTAGTGGTAAGATGGCCCAGTGGATAGCCCATCAAAAACTGAACACAGTGGTCACAGGGCTGTACTGTGAAGCAGATGATCCATGTTGAAAACTCTCTCATGCCATTTTTCCTTTTTTTTCACAACATTATGAACTGTCCATCCAGTCATTGAAATTTTTGTTCTCTTTCTATAGTCTTGGCAGTTGTCATGCTATACATTGGTTTTAGAATATGAGTCATGTGGTAAGAATACGTTACTGTCACAAGTAAATGTAATGAATAGTGAGAGCAGGTGAGATACCACATAGACATCACACAGAAATGAAAACAATAAATAAACAGGTGTGAACTACGTTGCAACAAAGGAATTCAAGAGTCAAAACTTCCAAAATGGAACAAAACTTCAAAAATGTTAAAAACATTGACAGAGTACAGAGGAACTGTGTGATTGTGAAACTGTTGCATTAATTTTTTGCAGCATATGTGACAAATTATTATGTTTTCACCATTTCCTTGGGAGTGATCACATTCACATTCATACAAACACCTAAATCGGGCAAGGAGGCTTATCTCTCTCACTCCAAGAGATTCCTGTCATATGACACACACAATGTCACTATTACTGTGTATAGCACACCAGATGTCTTTACTGGTGGAGGATTTGGTTGACTTGTCACCTTGTCATCAAACGTTTGTGGTTCCCATTCAAAAACCACTTCCTTTGGCTGCTAATAAAGTAGCTGTGCAGAATGAACTGTCATTGTAGGTTCCTTCCTTACACCTTGCTGTTGCAAATGGACACAGACACAAATTTGAATACAGCGAACAGTGGAAAAAAAGTGGCATGCAGTAGGTCTGAACACAGCTCACCTGTGTGGCAATCCAACAGTGTGGCCACTTAACCATAACGCAATCAGTGTTACAGCTTGCTGTATGTTGCACTTCTTTTTCATGTGTCAGTTTTCCATTTTCTGAGGTCCTGCTTGTTATTCAGCAGTGAACCAGTTATTATATTAACTTGGTATGGTTTACCCATCTTTAACCAGTACAGTGCGGCCCGATACCTGATTGTAATATCTATCAGGAAGATGATACCTGATTGTAATATCTATCAGGAAGATTCTGGAACAGCACACAGTGCTTCGACTGATGTCATGCCTAAAGCTCCAGATAGTCACAATAAGAGCTTCAGTGTCCTTGCTTAACAACACATGGAACATATGAATTAATTGTTTTACCAAAATCTTTCTTCAGGTGTGATATCAGATGTTCCAGGGGCACCCTTACCCATGGGCAAGGAAGGCTGTGGTCCCCAACCCTCCTCAAGCTCTTAGAGAAAGGAAAAAATATAATGTATAGCCATGTGTTTTTCTTTCAAGAAAATGACTGAAAAGTCAGTATTCTGTAGCTTTTTAATGGTGTCTGAACTGGTACATTTTTCATGGCTACTTACACGTCACTATTTGTTTTCCAAGATATTAAAAATACCCCATGCCCCAGGTCTCTTCCCCCCCCCCCCCCCCCCCTTCCACCATTACAAACTATCATATAGGTGTACATGTAAATAGATGGAATAGAAAATTAAAAAAGTTAATGATAGTTAAGTCTGGGTTATCAGCAGCTTCAAAGGACTATGACATGAAGTAAATGATTATACTTATTGAGAATTTGTAATAGGTGAAATTTTTGTATAGTGTAAAAATGATTTTTGTTACTTTACTGATTATTTTTTGATATTTCATTCTTTTATATAACTGTACATTTTTAACTGGGATTTTTGTGTGCTTTCTCCTAAATTCCACATACTGTTGACCTATTCTGTGCAGGAAAATTGAGCTGCGTGAAACCCGCGGCATTACTATAAACTATTTAGTGCTCCACCCAGGAGGAAGACGCTTACTAGTGCATGCTAGAGACAGTTTGTTGCGAATGGTTGACCTTGCCACAGGATCATCCATTCAATGGTTTAGAGGTGCAGTCAACTATAGGTATGTATGCCAGTCTCATTGTTAGTTTCATTACAATAGAGTAAAGTAGATGTTATTACCTTGTAGCAGAGTTAAAGTTAGGATATAACACTAATTGATGTAATTATCATTAATTTTCAGTTGCAGGCAGCACATTTTGAAGTATGAATACAATGTTTTGCCAGTGATACAAAAACATCATTATGTTAATGGGTAGTTGTGAATGGAATTAAGGTAGCAACTCAGTCTAATACTGAGTCATGGAGTGGTCAATAGGCACATAAAAAGAATGAAAACATTGCTAAACTTTTGGAGGATGTTCTTCTTGAGAGCTATATTCACCTATTGGCCACTCAATGCCTCAACTATATGGAGGTGTATGGAGGATTGTTATCTTCTCTTCTTCCATTCCACAAGTACATCAGACATCCTTAGGTTCTCTCTGGTAAAAACATGAAAAGTCCATTTAAATAAATAAATAAGAATGAAGGAAGGATGGGGAAATGGCATGTTGCAACTTGGAGATAAGATTTCTGGGCATGGAATTGTGGATGGAATTACGGTAGCAACTCAGTCTAATACTGAGTCATGGAGTGGTCAATAGGCACATAAAAAGAATGAAAACATTGCTAAACTTTTGGAGGATGTTCTTCTTCAGAGCTATATTCACCTATTGGCCACTCAGTGCCTCAACTATATGGAGGTGTATGGAGGATTGTTATCTTCTCTTCTTCCATTCCACAAGTACATCAGACATCCTTAGGTTCTCTCTGGTAAAAACATGAAAAGTGCATTTAAATAAATAAATAAGAATGAAGGAAGGATGGGGAAATGGCATGTTGCAACTTGGAGATAAGATTTCTGGGCACTTGTGGTGGTGGGGGGGGGGGGGGTGGGGGGGGGGGGTGGGGGGGGGGGGGAAGAGGGGGAGGAGTTAATAGAAGATGTGATAGAAGGCAAGCAGGTGACCCTCAATGGAAGTAGCAAAATAAGGACTGAAAAGGGAACACTCACAGAACAGAGTGATTAAGAAGGTGGGAGGAGGACAGGGAGATCACAGCTACAGTATGCATGGTATGGTAAATAACAAGTAACTGGAATAAAGTGAAATAGACTAATATAAGCTTAGGTCAACAGAACTCCAAGAAAAGAGGAAATACTGGAGAAACAGTTCTGACCTATCTAGTTCAGAGAGAGAGAGAGAGAGAGAGAGAGAGAGAGAGAGAGTGAGAGAGAGAGAGAGAGAGAGAGAGAGTGAGAGAGATAGAGATGGTTAGAAAGCTAATTCCATCTCGGTGGTGTTAAATGTGTCTAGAAACCATACACCAATCACATATCGATGAGTTACTAGCTTTCATTACTTCAGTTTATTATTTCCATCCTGGGATTTCTGTTATTATAATAAAAGTGAGCTTCATTTTAAGGAACTATAAACATTTATTTAATTTAAAGAACAAATTCACCTAACTTTAAAATATGTGAGCCACATTCAATCTTGAAAAGTGAAAGAAAGCATGGAAATAAAGTATAGATTTTTATGAGATGTTTAAACATTATATTCATACTGTATTGATACAAATTACTGACAATGCAGTGTACAAATTACTGTGTAAATAAATAAAGGTAAAATGTCTACTCACTATCTTACAGCAGATCAGTGATCACAATCGTAACCTGAAAGATTTATTTTAAGAAAAAAAATTTTCTTGGTGGGAAAATAGAGCCTGTGAATAATCTCATAGTTGGTGTGCAGAGTAGGAAGTTCAGCTCTGAAGCAAACTAAGAGATAACTCATTGTTAACAATCTGTTACCAGCTTGTATATCTTGGAGCATATTTGACAATGCAGTCCATGTCTTATTTTAACTGTGTCAGTAGCTGGTCAGTCTTCAGTGTAGGTGGTTAACTGACATTTATCATTATCTGTGCTCATTTTTTTCCATAAAATGGCTAGCAATAGAAGGAAAGTGAGTGATGTGGAACTTGAACAGCTAACTGGCATTAATGAATCGGAATGGGATGAGTTTATGGATGAATTGTTAGATGCTGGATTCTCTGTGAACCATCTTCATTTGAGCATTCAAGTGAGGATTCATATGCAGATAACAGTGAATGCCATGAAGAAGACGAGCATGGCCGTGCTGGGTAGCCGCGTGGTCTAAGGCTCCTTGTCACAGTCCGTGCAGCTCCCCCCCCGTCAGAGGTTTGAGTCCTCCCTCAGGCATGGGTGTGTGTGTTGTTCATAGCATGAGTTAGTTTAAGTTAGACTAAGTAGTGTGTAGGCTTAGGGACTGATGACCTCAGCAGTCTGGTCCCATAAGACCTTACTACAAATTTCCAAGACAAGCATGTTGGTCCCTTAGCAGGCACTATGAATAACAGTGATGAGTGAAGTGACATTCCTCAGGATCCACCAGTAATTTGTGTTCAGTGAGGATGTAGGATTGGAATTAGACTTACAAAATTTTGGCATCATTGCACATGTTGATTTGGTGCCCCCCATCCTCCTCTTCCCCCTCTTGAAGTGTTTCTAATGTCATTACATTAACAAGCAAATCTGTATGCGAGCCAGGAAACAGAAAAAAGTGATTGGAGAAGATTATCCAGGCTCTTGAGATGGAGGGTACAGATGTTGTGGAAATGAACGCATTTCTTCTGTGGATGTTGCTGCACATGGTGCCTTGTTGTTTTCCATTGACAGAACATTACTGGAGTACAAATCCTTCTTAAACTGTCACATTCTAGAGATCTGTTAGAAGTAGGGACATATTTCAGCTTTTATTGAGAGATTCATATCTCAGATAAATTACTGCAATCCAATGACCAACTCTATAAAACTAGACCAGTTTTGGGCTATTTCAGTAGCATCACGAGCAATAATTACTTTCCAGACAAGAATCTCTACATTGACAAATCAGTGGTTTTTGTGGCTCACTTTTCAGGCAGTATATCAAGAACAAGAAACGCAAGTATGGTGTAAAACTTAATGAAATCTGTGAATATAATGGTATGTTTCCCAAAATAAAAATCTACTGTGCCACATCACAAGAGGAGGCTAAGGTGTGTCATGCACCTGAAGTTGTTTCACTCCTGATGGAAGCTTTCTTGAACAAAAGATATATGCTTCATATGGACTATTTTTATAATTGTATATCACTTTCTAAACTTTTCTCAGCTTACAAAACCTATGTGTGTGGAACATCACATAACAACAGAAAGGGAACCCAAATTCATTAGTTACTACAAAATTAAAGAAAGGTCAGATGGTGTGGCAAAGAAATGACAATGTTGTTGTTTGCAAGAGGAGGGGCAAAACAGAACTCCTGACCGGTTCTAATATGCACCGTGACAAAATGGTGGAAGTTTGCAATTGAAATGGCAAAGTTTCCTTGAAACCAAACATAGTCAGAGACTACAACAGTGGCATGCCAGGTGTTGATCAGTCAGATCAAATACAGTTGTATTATTAGATGGCTGAAAAAGCTTGCTCTACATGTAATGGAAATTTGTCTGCATGGGGTGCCTATGTCAAGGGCATATAGCTACAGGTAACAAGTGCTTAGTAGGCCAAAATTTCTTAACTGGCTTCAAAACAATTACAGGGAAATATATTTTTGACTGGGCATTACAATGGGCATGGAGCTGTGGTGATGGCCCTGGAACCTTGGGTGTGGCAGCATTGTATGGTGATGCTATCATTCCCCACTTTAGTTGGATAGCACAAGAGGCAGGTACAGTTATTTACCTGTGACACTCAAGTGCATGGGATTAGAGGGAGCCTTGGGGAGATATTAAAAATGGCAAGGCCTTGGACACTGAGAGTAGCTTACAACTCAAAGTATAAACATTAAACTGCAATAACAGTGCGAACCAGCTGTCTACAGTAGAGAAATTATCAAACATTATAAATGTCATAGTTTGATATTAACTGAAATGATGCTAGAAGAGTGTAAATGGTAAATGATATTTTTTCCAAAAAAATAGAGGATCAACCCTCATGGTCAGCACCTAAAATCTTATTACAGTTAACCTCAATGTGAAAATTGTGTGCGTCACAAGTAAATACACTCTATTCTTCAAATAACTTCATGAAACTAATCTTATAATGTAAATTCAAATACACATATTCAAAACTAGTGTGATAAACCCAGGGTCTTAGTTACAGGACCTTTCTGGTCTAGGTGTAAATAAACACAGGCAACAAGAATTCAAAGAAAAATTTGAGCTTCCACAAGATTAAACTAAAATATTTTGAGGCAGTAAAGGTTCTCAATAATTGTGAAACATATAGATGCAGATTATTGATGTTAAGAGTCATAAATGTCCCAAAGTGAGTGTAAAAATTACTGCTATGTGAGGATTGTTATTTCTCTAAGTTGTAACTAATTGCAACTATCAACTAGGGAAAAATTATGCCATGAAAATAAGTAAAATTGAAATACATGATTACAGATAGTGAGAGAGTACTTATGATACATCTGTGGCTCATAGTAGTTTTCTTGTTGGGGTTACACACATTGCACATGCATTAGAATTGTGAAGGCACTCACAACTGTCATTTGTATTGAAAACTTGATCATTAACTTCTATGCACTTAAATTCATGCTATGACTAAGTTAAAGAGGCCACTGTTTCTGCTATCATGTCAACAGACAGTGCCAGAAATAATATGTACTTATTTTCTCATGTGCTTATGGAAGCATGTATGGATATAATCTTCAGTATCATGCTGCTGACCTTTCCACCAGCACCTTGTTGCCGCTCAACTGTTTGGTGCCTGTTTTCCCCTATGGCAAGCCTTGATTGATTGATTGATTTCTTTATTAATCCATGTAACAATTTACATTGTGTGGATTTCGTCAGCAAAATCATATACAATACAATATGCCTACAATTATACACATAAAATTAGTATTTACACCCATTTTTGAGGTATCTTAAATTAGTTTTATATCCTTGTGTAATTTGTAATTTTCTTATAGTACTGTACAATTTTTGATTACATATCATAATTATTTCCTCATGTATTACAATGCAGTCTACTTTAATTACACTACATGTTTTAATTCAGATAGTCCATTACTGCGTAATAACTTTTATTTAATAAAAAAAAATTTAGTTTTGTTTTGAACTGTCCGATTGTGTCAATATCTTTTATTTTTTGGGGTAGTTTATTATATAATTTAACAGCATTGTACAACAAGCTCTGCTGAGTTTTAACTTTATTTTTCCTCTCTAGATGCAGATTGAATTGGTTTCTAGTTTCATAGCTGTGTACTAGTGAATTCTTCATATAGCAGTCAATATTTTTTTTTACATACATAATACTTTGAAAAATGTATTCACAGGGGACAGTTAGGATTTCCAGCTTTTGGAAATGTTCAAGGCAGTGAGCCCTACTGCCACTCTTGGTTATTATGCGAATTGCTCTTTTTTGTAATTTGAAAACTATTTGAATATTTTTACTGTTGACTCCCCAAAATATTATTCCATAGGTAATAACAGAGTGGATATAAGAAAAATATACAGATCTGACACATGTAGTATCACAAACTGCAGTCGGAATTCTCAGAGCATAGCATGCTGTAGCGGTTCTGTTACTAAGTATTTTAATATGTTCTTCCCACTTTAACTGACTGTCAACATGCATACCAAGAAATTTTGTGTAGTCTACATATTCTATAGTTTCACTGTTTAACTTAAAGTTGTTAAAGTGTGGTTTTTTTGCAGACATAGAAGTTAACAGCATTTGTTTTTTTAAGATTTAGTGTTAGTTTATTATTGGATGCCCACTCACATACACTGTTTAGTGTTTGTTCGGCTTTTTCTTTTAGTGCATCTGGTGATTTGTCACTGATTAGAACATTTGAGTCATCTGCAAACAATATTGTTTGTCCATGCTTGATGCTCTGTGGGAAGTCGTTTATGTAAATGAGGAATAGTACTGGGCCAAGGACACTACCCTGTGGGACACCTATATTTACATAATTTGGGTCCGAAGTATACTTTACAATATAGTTTGAGCAACTTGAAATATGTGAGATTTCAGTTATCTGTCTTCTATTTTTTAGATATGACTGGAACCACTTTTTCACAAGTCCCCTAATTCCAAGTTCATCTAACTTATTTAACAATATGTTGTGGTCTACAGTATCAAATGCTTTAGTTAGATCAAGAAATATACCTGTTGTGTAGTTCCCTTTATCTAATGCTTCTAGAATGTGTTTTGTGAGGTGTGCTGTTGCTGATTCTGTGCTTTTCCCTGATCGAAATCCAAACTGGTCAACAGACAGTAAGTTGTATTTATTTAAATAATTGATTAGCCTATCTTTCATAATAGTTTCTAATATTTTTGCAAAGCATGATAGTAGAGAAATTGGCCTGTAATTTTCAATTATTCCTGCATCACCTTTTTTGAAGAGAGGTAGTAATTTCGCATATTTTAAATAGTTTGGAAAGTAGCCCTGCTTGAAAGATTAATTTATAATATCAACTAAAGGTGGAAGTAGGCTCTTGATACAGTCCTTAATTATAAAAATGGGGACTTCATCCAAACCAGCTGAGTTTTTGTTTTTCAGTTTGCTGACTGCTTTATAGACTTCTTCCTGTGTTGTAGGGAATAACGTCATTGAGTGTGATACACCATTATTTGGCTTTTTGACCTGAGGGGCTGTTAGAAAATTTTCCTGTAATTTTATTCCTATGCTACTAAAATAATCATTTATATAGTTTGCCAAATATATTGGGTCTTTTATTAGAATCCCTTCCTCTTTGATTTTCAAGTTTGACAGATTCATTTTCCTGGAACCAGTTTCCTGCTTCACAATCTTCCATACTGCCTTATTTTTGTTTTCAGCAGAGTGCACTATTTTGGAGTTATGAGCTCTCTTTGCTGCAAACAATATTTTCCTATATGTTTTCCTATATCTTTTATAAAAGAGTGAGAAAGCAGGATTAGTTTGGCTGTGTTTAATGGAGCTCAGGTACTTTAGTGTTTCAGATGATTTTTTGATTCCTTTTGTGACCCACTTGCTTTTTCCTGCTGTTGGTAATGGACATAATACTTTAGGAAATGTTTCTTCAAAATTTAATTTAAACAATGTCATGAAATTTTTGAATTTTTCATTTGCATCTACCTCTGAGTATACTGAGTCCCATGTTTGTCCTGCTATCTGTTTGGCAAACTCATGTCTATTTTTTTTAGAAAAAATTCGTCTGTAAATATGCATTTTCTTTGTTTCTTCTGGAGCCACTTTTATATTAATGATTTGAGCTGAGTGATCAGATAATCCTAGCTCTGCTACCACTACCTCACAGTTTTCTTTGCCTAAATCTGTTAATACCTGATCAACAGCTGTCTTTGAGTATTTTGTTATTCTGGTTGCACTGTTAACCATTGGGACTAAATTGAAACTTTGAGCAAGACTTTGTAATGAGTCCCATGTAGAATCAGGATTCAGTTTATCCACATTTAGGTCTCCACATATGAGAATGTGGTTCTTTGGAGTGGATATCTTGTCAAGAACATGATTAAGTTTGGAGAAAAAGATATTGAAGTCTCAACTAGGAGATCTGTATATACATAAGATAATCAAATTCCTACACCTGTATTGGTCCCTGATTTCAACTGCTGCCAGTTCAAAATGTTGCTCTTCACTGATTACACATAAATTGCTTCTGGTCTTATACTGATAATTTTGTTTTACATAAATACAACACCCTCGACACTTCATAGAAGTCCCACAGTATGCACACGCTAAATTATAAGACTGCAAGGCTAACTGATTACAGTGTATGATGACATGACATTGAAGTTCTTTTTGCATTAATGATTGGTTATCTTGTGAGGTTCTGCAATAGAAAATACTGTTTTTGGATATGATATTTGGTAGGGCAGCAAACTGCTAACTTTTTTATCCTGTTACTGTGCCCCCTGTAACTTTTCTACTCAGTGCATTGTCATTTTTTGTGCAACTTGCCAGGTTTGTAATAGATGATAATTGTACTCACTTGGTAATGTTAGTGCCCAGTATACTACTTGGGGTCTTTTAAAAATTTTGGGATGCATAGTAAGGCAGCATGGTCAGTGATTACAATGAAATGTCTATCATAAAGAAAGTACATGAAATAATGTGCACTGAATACCCGAGATAGTAGCTACTTCTTAGTAATACTGAAATTAATTCCACTTTGTTAGGCTGTGGGATTCATAACTAATTGTTCCTGACTTACAACACAGCCTGTGGCATAATCACTAGCACCATGTGACATAGTCAATGGTTTTTTAAAATCTGGATAAACTACTAGGGGAGATTTTGTCAAAACATATTTAGTTTGTTGCATTACCACATTACATTCAATGGTTGAAAGGTAGCCTCTTTTTGAGTAATCTAGTCAAGGACTTCATAATGCTGATGTAACCTTGTATGAACCTGTGGTAATAATTGACAAGGCCCTGAAATGATTGTAGTTCTTTTATATTTTTCATGCAGGAAAGTCATCAGTGGCTTCACTGAAACATGGATCTGGTTTAATACTCACCCAACTCATAATGTGGTCCATGATTTACACACGAGACTTTGCAAAGAATACTTCTCTAGTTTTAAGCTCAAGTTAACACTTTGTGCATTTTCCTTAGATGTTTACAAAAAGTCATTGATATCATTGAGATGCACTAGACATATGGTGCATTTTGATCCGTATGATAATAAGTCTACAAACCACTGAAAATTAGTGGGTGCATTTATTAAATGTAAAGGCATTCTGTGGAATTCTTATAGCCCAGAAAGGACGACGAATGTAGCCTTGGATCTATCCTGAGGAGCTAATGGTATTTGGTAATATTCTGACCTCATATACAGGGGGGGGGATTTTTTCAATTTACCAAGGGAAAGGATATTTATCTGGGGTGGTTATGCAGCTTACTGCTCACATATCCTCATGGAAGTAGTAAGTTTTTCTCTGTTGATGCACCTTTTAGGTATTATGATAATGTATAATGCTCATAGACGAGAGGAAGGCTTAGTTACTGTTGCATCTAACTGCTGTTAAATGCTTTTTTTCGTAACTGACAGCAAATGATAGGGGGTGTGGTAAGTCTTTTGAGCTACTGGTCTTGTATCCTCAGTCTGAATTTCTACTTATATTAGATGTATTACCAGTAAATGTGGTCTTTCCTCAGACAGCTATACGAATTCCTCTGTTACTGGATACAACAGGTTCCAGTCTGATTCTGACAAATGCTTTAACTTCTCTCTCAGTTGGGCTTGTATATGTGGCATGATTATATATGTGTGCCAGTTCAACAACAGTTTGTGATTCTTCATGGACAGATTTCCATGTCTACTAACACAACTGTGAGCCCTAAAAATTTCCTGAGACTCTATTTCTTGTATGCTTGTGTTCCAAAGTTGCGTAAGCAGATATTTAAGTGGTGACAAAGGATGTTCTTACTTGTTTGAACCCGTATATTTTCTTTTCCCTTATCGTAGTGTTCACTTGGGCCATGGCATTTCTGCAACGCTGGTAGGTACAGTTGTGCATACAGGAGGTGCAGCACCAACTGCTGCTGCTACAGCAGCAGCAACAACAGGAGCAGATGCAGGTGCTGATAAACCAGAATGTGGAATTGATTCACACCCTTGCCTCACTGGTGGGGTGAGGAGCGGGGGGGGGGAGTTCGATGGTACCATTTTCCAGTTTTGTTGAGTTGACAGAAAGGAGGGAGAGTTACCGGTGTTGGTTCTTGCTGCACTGCCAGGTAAGGCACATTGTCATTACAGTTGATAAGGCTACCTTATTGTTATACAGCTCAGGTTTATACAAAATGGTCCAAAATTTGTAGTTCTCCACTGATCCTGAACACTTCCATTTGCTGATGGTTGTAGTTGCTTATGCAGTATTTTGGACATCAAACCCATGTTGTGGTGGCACAGTTGCAGTTTAACCAGCACAATGCCCTGGCCAGTTGTATGTGACCTGGACTGCCAATTTCCAGGGCCTCTCACACAATTGTTGTTTTGAAAGAAGTGTCCTTTGTCTTATGCAGACTCGCTAATTTGGGGATGTGATTGTAGGTCAGCTTCGAATCATGAGGTTCAGACTAGGACATTGGCCTTGCCCAACCCTTTTTTAGCCAATGTTGCCCAAATTGCAGAATCACATGAGCTTACAGTGGCGGGAAAGGACACACCTTCTGATAGCTGACAGATGGCTCAATTGGATGAGCCCTGTGGGATACCACAGATGGCCTTGCCTCCTGCTGAGATGCCATTTGTTGGTGCTGTTGATTCCAGTGCAAGGGCATTGCAGTGTTGCCTATCCTCTCCTATGCTGAGCTCAGGGGGTTCATCATACTCACAGCATCGTAATTACCACCAGCGGCGTTTTTTGGGTCTTCATCATTGTTCTCCTTCTGCTAATTAGGTGAGCCAGTGGTTCTGTCCCGACTGTCATTTGTTGCATGTTCACCATGACTGCCCACTCATGGAGGCCATGTGTGAGGTGTGCTGGAGGATAGGTGATTTGGCAACATTTTGTGACAGTCATTAGGCTATGAGTCAGTCATCAGACACCCTGGTGTTTTCACTGGACTCAGGTACTGCTTCTGATGCCATGCATGAGTCAGTGTGGTGCATTTTGCTGACATTGGTAAGGGAAGGGTGAAGGTCAGCCTAATTAATTTAGATAGGTACAGGCTCTTGGGGTACTTGCAGTTGCAGCAGCAGCCATCCCATTGGGTTGTGTCATATAATAAACAGTCCTATCAGCCTTTTCACAGAAGGCACATGAAGTGATGACCACAACAGCCACTGACCTGCTTTTCTGGAATATCATTTCAGTAGTCTAGTTGAATTGGGCGGAGCACATCTGGTTTGGGCACCAATTTTTCCTCCTACATAATCAGCTGAATATTGTGAATAGGGTTCTCACACTTGCAACGGAGGAGCAAAGCTGTTCTGTGGTCATTCTCCCCACTCTCTCCCCACCCCTCCCACTCCAGCATAACATCCAGGTATACTTCAGTTGCTGCATGTGTTGCACTGGGGTGCAATACATATGAAAGCACTGTTAAGGCTACTGACAGTGATCGATCACAAAAATGACACTGAACATCTGGTGCATACTTGTGTGGCTTGTGCACAGAACCAGTCTCCACCGCCATGCCAGTTCTCTCTTTGGCCAGTCTTGGAACACCTTTGGGCATGTGGTCTCAGTCTGACTCGCTGCTTTTGGGTAGCATGTGGCTGTTGGTGTTCGATGCATGCCCAGTTTCCCATATCTAGCTAAGCTGTTCTCCACATCAACAACTGCCACAGTTCACATGTTGTCATTTGTTTTTGCCATTGAGGGATCTGTCACAACTTTGGTATTTCCAAATTTGATTTCGTATTTCTAGCCCTGTACTTACCTGACCCAGAAGTCCTGTTCATCTTGCCAATGAACTATTACATCTAACTCCAACTTATCTAATTCCCTTTTTAAAGTTTCTAACATATTTTCCTGAATAAGGGATCTAATATTCCACTCTATGGTCTGTACAATGCCAGTTTTGTTTTTCCTGATTATATCCTCCTGAGTTGTCCCTGCCCAGAGAAGTGGGGGCCTATTTTACCCAAGATGATGTCATGCAATAGAGCTGCATGCCCTCAGGAACCATAATGGAAGTAGTTTCCCCTTGCCCTCAGCCATTTAGAGTACCAGTATAGCAAGACCATGATGGTTGATGTTTTGACACCAGACCAGTCAATCATCCAGACTGTTGCCCCTGCAAGTACTGAAAAGGCTGCTGCTCCTCTTCAGGTACCTCTCAACAAATACCCATCTATTGTGGTTACACCTACAGCATGGCTGTCTGTATTGTTGAGGCATGCAAGCCACCCCCCCATGGCAGGGTCCATGGTTGCCAGACAAAAATAAAGTAGCAGAAATTATTAAAAATTTCAAAAAGCTAGTGGCAAAAACAAACTGTTTGTAAAAAAAACCTTCTTAAAGAATGAGGGATACTTCACCAAACAGCATTACCCTACACACTGGAACAAAACAGAACAGCAGAAAGGTATAAAAGAACATTAGTAGAAAAAGGCAGATGCTTATTATTTGACAGAGGCTTACCAAAGCATATTGGGGGTAAACAGTTGGAACAGTTGCTTATCTTATTAATAGATTACCTACAAAATCTTTAAAAGACATGACATCAGAATAAGCATTTACCAGAATAAACAAGCCTTTGGCATTTAAGAATATTTGGCAGCAAGCTCTTCATAAATCTACTTAAAGCAAGCATAGGTAAATGAGATAAGAAGAACATAGAATGCATGCTGGTAGGGCATTGTGAAGAGAGCAATGCATATTGGCTATCAAAGCTCAACCATTGAAAATTAATAAAATTGAGGGATATGAAATTTAAAGAAAATACTGTTTGTAAGAATTATGATATGATAATGCCTACAGAGCCTGAGGCAATGGAAATTATTCTCAAAATTAATCAAGGTGAATGAAAACAGTTGAATCTGAGACTTTTACTGATGAGAACAGTGATGCCTCAAGTTGTATTTTACCCGTCAAAGCAGATGAGATTCAAATTAATCAGATGCAAATAAAAATTCTGCGTTCTCTGAGCCAAGTCAACTACTCAGAAGAGCACCAAGAATCCCTAAACAAATAAAGATGAATAATTGCCTGACATATTACATTACAAACTCAGAGAATTCAGTTATGTCATCATTAGAAGAAGTTTCCAAAGTAAACAGCTATGAAATTGGCTTCAGGCAATTAAAGATGACCTGCTGTCACATGCTGAAAATCAGATTGGGTAAGGGCAATTTTACCCTTAGATATAAAGTCAGTAAACACCAAATGGATTTTACAAATTGAAATGAATCTTCAAGGGCACATTTTTTATATACAAAGCCTGGCTAGTTGTTGAAGGGTGCACATAATAAAAAAAAGGGTTTAAACTGTGAAGAGACATATGTTTCAGGAATCTGCTATAATTTGTCATCTATTTGGTTTAGGTGTTAAACATGATGTAATACAAATGACTTAGACATTGTTACAGCATTCCTACAAGACAATTTGAAAGAGGAGATTTGTGTCAAAATCCCAGAGACTGGTTTTAACACTAGAACTGTTCAGGACAAAGGTATATGTGTATGTAGGTGTAGATGTAGACCATGAGGCTTAAGAAAGTAGTTTATGGATTAAAATGAGGTAGCCACAACCAGACCGTTAAGCTAAATGCAGCACTCTTAAAAACATGAACTTGACAAGAATACAGCTGATCCATGAATTTATCAGAAGAGTAATGGAAATAACATATTACTTGTTGCAGTTTATGTTGATGAAATGTTATTTTTCAGTGATAACTCACAAGAAAAAAATCTTTGAATAGAAACCCTGAAAGTAATTTAAATTGAAAGACCTATAGGAATTGCATATTGACTGGGCATCAGAGATTGCACAAGTGAACTATTACAGATGGATCAATTACATTATACAGAACAAATATTAAATAAATACAACATGTGGAATTGCAATCCAGTGTTGATAATTTTGGACAAAAATCAAATAATTACATACACTATGAGCTGCAAGACAGATGAAGAGAGAAAAGCTATGAGAAATGTTCCCTACAGAGAAGCTATAGGCTGTTTGATGTATGCGTAATTGCAAAGCAGACCTTACCTCACATACTCCATCAGTTATAAGCTGCCTTAAAGGAATTACAGACATTGGATCTGAGTGGACATTGATTTAAATCAGTGGAGAAAGTTAAAAATTTGTGCTGGACCAGGATTAGAACTCAGGTCTCCTGCTTACTAGACAGGTGCTCTGACCACTGAGACATCCAGACACAGAGGTCATCACAAGTGCATGGACTGCCCTAGCCCACCTCCAATTGGACTCAAATTCTCACCTTATCCACACAGTACTACTGTAATGACCCTTGCCTGCTGTCCTAATTACTCATGGCATTTTGCCAATTCCCATAAGAGTACAAACCTTGTGTGCATTCACTCTGAAGAGATCATTGGCCATCCTCAACTTAATAATAATTATCTGTAGCTGCTGGATCTAAATGGTATCTGTTCTTTCATATGTGTCTGAAAGAACTGACACCACAAATATATAATTAAGGTGAGGATGGCCAATGGTCTCTTTGGTGCAGGTGCACACCAGGCTTGAACTCTTACAGGAATTGGCAAAATGCTGTGAGTAGTAGGATAATGGGCAAGAGGCACTACATGAGTAGTGTGTGAATAAGTTGAGAACTTGGGTCTGATGGTAGGCTTGCTAGGATCGTCTGTGTGGTTGCAATGACTACTGTATTTGGATGGGTCAGTGGTCAGAGGATTTGCCTAGTAATCAGAAGGTGCAGGTTTGAATCAAGGTCTGGCTCAAATTTTCAACTTTCTCCATTGATTTAAATCGATGCCCACTTACAGCCAATGTCTATTATACCTTTGCGTCTTAATTCGTAGTGGCTGCTGGATACATATAAGTTGCTTTGACCGTGATACAGGCATGCCTCACTGGCAGGCAGTTAGAAGCAGCAAGAGATACTTAAATGGAGTAAAGGATTTGTAGCTGTTATTTTCTAGCATGAGAACCCGAATGTCATAGGATGTAGTGAAGCAGACTGGGAACAAGCAAAGATGACAGCAAGTCAGCCACTGGTTTTCTGTTTGAATCACAAGGAGCTGTATTTTCTGAAGCAGAAAGAAACAACCCACAGTAGTTTCATCAACTACTGAAGTTGAATGTATGGCCTGGCCTCTACTGTCAAGAGGCACTCTGGCTACAGAGGTTATAAATTGAAATATCTCCTTGACCTGAAAATGACCCTATGAAACTTGATTGCTATAACGAAGGTGTGACTGACTCATCCAAAACAAGTGGCAACAGTGGAAGAACAAATGATACTGACATCAACCATCATTTTATTAAAGAAAAGATAGACTCAGCTCAAGTTATAGTCAAATGAATCTTGACGGAGCTGATGATTGCTGATATGTTAACTAAATCACCTGCAAGAACAAAATATCATCAAATGATTGAGAAATGTAGACCAATAGGATGTAATTTTTTTATGTTAGTTATTGATTCTAGTGGGAGTGTTAGAAATGAGCATGTATGTCTCTGCTGATGTACTGGATGTTGTAAAATGATACCGACAAATGTTAAAGGATTGTAAAGTATATATTGAGCAAGAAGTTGAGGATAGGAATCTGCGTCTGAAAGTTTCATGCAATGATGCTGCAGGTACCATCTCCTGCTACTACTTCGGCAACAGTGTCATGTTGCACACTGATGGACCACAAGTGCAACATCTCACAAAAGAACTGAGTTGATTGATATGCACTGATCATGATTGATTGCCATGATTGCCAGTGGAGGGGATGGAGCTAGCCACTTTGTAGACAAGTCTTATCTCCTATCAATGCAATGCATTCTTGCCTTGGCAGATGATGGTTCCAGAAATGGGTTTCCACCCACAGTTTATTTTTGGCTTTTTGACTGCTCTAAAGCCTCCTGTGGTTTTCTGTATATGGGATGGAACAGGAAGATAATGACAGCATTAAAATTAAGCAGCTAATTTCAGTGTCTGCAACTGCTACCACTTTCAAACTCTTTGGAGTTTGCAGGAATCAGTTGTGTTCAATATTGACAGAGTTTTCGAAAATTTGGTCCTTTCATTAATTTAAAGGAAAGAAAATATGAACGCAGAGAAAAGAGGATGAAGCATAGCAGTATTCACTGTGGCAAATGACACAAGACAAATTTCGAGTGAACGTTACTATTTACTGTGTTGTTACAAGAAATTAAATAAAATTAGAGAAGGTATTCAAAATACCTTCCAACAGCAATGCAGCATGTCTGATGCACTCACACACTCACACAAAGACATCAGGCATAGTGCAAACATCTTCAAATTCTGCATGTAACCTTGCAACTGAGTCTTCTGCTAACTTCACTGGGGTTTCATAGGCCACATCCTTCAGATGGCCCCACAAGAAAAAGTCCAGTGGGATGAAGTCAGATGACCAATATGACCAAGTTACAGGGCCATGTTAACTAGTCCGTGATATCCAAATATTTGTCTGACCTGGGTTCTGGCAGCTATACTGAAGTGTGTGGATTCCCTCTCATGCTGGACCCACATAAATTGATGGACTGCAACTGCTCCAGTAATTCTGGCAGCATTCTCAAGTGAGCATTGCATAACTATCATGTGTGAGTCCATGAGGAAGCATGGAAACACGGAGGGCCAATTAAGTAATCATGTACCATGCTAGCCCATAAATATATGGTAAAATTTTTGGGTAATCTGAGAAATCTCTTTGATCTGAATATGACAGTTGTGAGTGCTGGACATGCCCTCATTGTTAAAGGGAGCCTCATCTATGAACAAAACATATGCATTGTTATATGGCTGCAAAAACCACTGCATGAACTCCACATGCAGAGCAAAATCATGGGCCATCAGTACCTGCACCTTCTGAAAATGGAATGGATGCCTTCTTTCCTCATGCTCCCCTCCATTCACCTATGAGGTTGCTTTGCAGTGCATATGCCACAGTGCAAGTGCTTGAACCTCTCTTAGACATCCTTTTCAAATTTGAACTCTCATATGCGTGGTATATGTCCTCTGCCATTGTGATGTCCTTTGACACCACCCATTTCACCCAGACACTGATGAATAGCTGGAACTATAGAATGGTGTGGCTGATGCCTATTTGGATGACTTTGCCGATAGACATATAAGCTGCCTGCCCATTTCCTTTCACCTCACCATAAATGAAACGAATATTTCTATCCTAAGACCAAGTGAAGTTCTCCACAAAGCGACACAACACCACAAGGCAAATTATGAATGAGCACTGTGTTTCTACCACATATGTTAGTCTTTCTCCTCTGCGACCAACTGCTGTTAGTCATCTTTACTGCATTTTTGTGGCTGGCAAAACACTTGTGGTGACATCTAACATCCAGGATTCTCTCAGGTACATTGTGACTTGTTCCACTTGTGGTCCACCAGCATACAACGTCATGTTTGCTGCCAAATGGGTGGCCTAGTGGCAGGTTCTGGTGGCTGTAACTTGCCACTCTGTAACATCATTGGATGATGTTTCTGGTCACAGATTCCTGTCCCCAATTTGTTCCTCAAAAGGCCCTCTGCAATCCCTTAAGTTTGTCAGTATCATTTTGTAGCATCCTATATATGCTCTTCACTATTAATTTCCTTGTACATTCTTTCTTCTTTTTTATATACACTAAAGTACCAAAGAAACTGGTATAGGCATGTGTATTCAAATACTGAGATATGTAAACAGGCAGGATACGGTGCTGCTGTTGGCAAAACCTATATAAGACAACAAGTGTCTGGTGTAATTGTTAGATCAGTTACTGCTGCTACAATGGCAGGTTATTAAGATTTAAGTGAGTTTGAACATGGTGCTTTAGTTGGCACATGAGTAATCTGACACAGCATCTCCTAGGTAGGATGAAGTGGGGAATTTCCCATATGACCATTTCACAAGTGTACCTTGAATATCAGGAATCCAATAAGACATCAAATCTTCAACATCGCTGCAACTGGAAAAGGATCCTGCAAGAACAAGGCCAATGACAACTGATGAGAATAGTTCAATGTGACAGAACAGCAACCCTTCCACAAATTGCTGCAGATTTCAATACTGGGCCATCAAAAAGTGTCAGCATGTGAACCATTCAGTGAAACATCCTTGATAGGGCCTTTTGGAGCTGAAGGCCCACTCATGTAACCTTGGTGACTGCATGACACAAAGCTTTACTCCTTACCTGGGACCCTCAACACCAACATTGGATTGTTGATGACTGGAAACATGTTGCCTGATCGGACATGTCTTGATTCAAATTGTATTGAATGGATGGTCATGTATGGATATGGAGACAACCTCTTGAATTCATGGATCCTATATGTCATCAGAGGTCTGTTCAAGCTAGTGGAGGCTCTGTAATGGTGTGGAGCATGTGCTGTTGGAGTGATATGGAACCCCTGATGTGTCTAGTTATGACTCTGATAGGTGACACATACATAATCATCCTGTCTAATCACCTGCATCCAATCACATCCATAGTGCATTCCGAGAGATTTGGGAAATTCCAGCAGAACAATGCGACACCCTACATGTCCAGAATTGCTATAGAGTGTGTCCAGGAACATATTCTGAGTTTAAACACTTCTCCTGGCTACCAAACTCCCCAAATATGAACATTATCGAACATATATGGGATTCCTTGCAATGTGCTCCACTCTCTCTTACTCTTATGAATTTATGGACAGCCCTGCAGGATTCATAGTGCCAGTTCCCTCCAGCACTACTACAGACATTAGTTGAGTCCATGCCACATTGTGTTGTGGCACTTCTGCGTGCTTGTGGGGGCCCTACACAATATTAGGCAGGAGTACCAGTTTCTTTGGCTCTTCAATGTATGTATGTTTTGAGTATTATGTACTTGCACTAGTACAATAAAATGTTTGTTATGGATTGCTGCAAACTATGATCACTTTACTGAATCACTTTAGATTAGATTAGATTCAGTTTTTGTTCCATGGATCCAAAAAATGAGATGATTCTTGTGGGTGTGGAACATGTCAGAAAGTATGACATAAAAATGTAAAACATTTGAATATAATACTTACTACCCTGATCATTTGTCAAGAGATAATCAAAAATAAGCTAATACAATGCAGTAAACTGGGACAGCTAATATTTACAGAATTAATTCACTGTCAGAATGAAACACTGTTATCGACTATTAATAAATTCATCATACACAAAATACCTAATCTTGACTGTTGTGACAAAGTGTTGTCAATGCTGAAATCTAACAGATATTTTTACTTAAGCTGACTTAACAGTCTCTGTTAAGATATTCATCTATGGAGTAGAAGGAGTTGCCTATCAAAAAATCTTTCAAACTCTGTTTAAACTGTGCTTTATCTGAAATCAAGTTTTTAATGGTTGCTGGCAATTTATTAAAAATGTGTGTTCCTGAATATTGGACCCCTTTTTGGACCAAGGTAAGTGATTTTAGGCCTTTATGTAGCTTCTTCTTATTCCTAGTATTGATACTGTGTACTGAGCTATTGGTTGGAAATAGAGATGTATTACTTGCAACAAATTTCATTAAGGAATAAATATACTGAGAAGCAGTGGTTAGCATACAAAGTTCCTTGAACAGGTTTCTACAAGAGGTTCTTGAATTTACACCACAAATGATTCTCATCACATGCTTTTGCACCCTAAAAAATTTTGCTGGGTTTGATGAGTTGCCCCAGAATATGATCCCATACGAATAAAAGGAAGCAAAGTATGCAAGTTTTTTTATATTTTTATCTCCTACATCTGACATCATTCTCATGGCAAATACAGACTTGTTTGGGTGCTTAAGTAATTCTGTGGTTTGCCCATCCCATCTGAATTTATTATCGAGTTGTAATCCCATAAAATTAACACTATTAACCTCTTTGATCTGCATGTCTTCATACATTATACTCATGCTGGAAGGAAATCTCTTACTGGTTCTGAACTGCATATAGTGGGTCTTCTCAAAGCTTAGTGACAAAGAATTAGCTTTAAACCACTTCTTAATGCCCGTGAAAATTTGATTCGCAGCAATTTCTAAATCTGTACTTGACTTGCTACTTATTGCAATGTTTGTATCATCTGTAAACAAAACAATCTTTTGAACAGGGATGCTTTCCAGATGTATTGAAATATGCTGAGATCAAACCTCTATTCAAGAAAGAATTGATAGAAAATATGGGGAATTACCGCCCTATCTCTCTCTTGCCAGTCTTTTCTAAAGTGTTTGAAAAGATTGCAGCAAAACAAATTAATAACTTTCTTACCGTAAATGATATAATTTTTAAAAACCAGTTTGGATTCCAACAGGGTAAAAGCACTGTGAATGCTATACGTGAGTTTATCCAAAAAATATGCTCCATGTTAGATAAAGGTAGAAACGTCACAAGAATATTCTGTGATCTAACTAAAGCTTTCGATTCAGTGATTCATGCATTACTCTTCCACAAATTACAGATGTATGGAATCAGGAACACTGCTCTTTAAAATGGTTTAGCTCTTACCTGTCAGATAGGAAACAAAGAGTAATTTTAACTTCAAATGGAACCAATTATTCATCAGACTGGAAAACAGTTCCCCAAGGAGTCCCACAAGGTTCGATATTGGGTCTCTATCTGTTTCTTTTTTGCGTAAGTGACCTACCACTTGCTATTGATGTTCATTCAGTCTTATTTGCTGATGATACATCAATTCGAATTGAAAATGAGGTATCTGAAAATATTCCAGAAAAAGCCAAAAATACTTTAGAAAAACTTGAATCTTGCTTCTATCAAAATGGGCAAAAACTAAATGTAACTAAAACCAAAATGATGCTATTTGAAGCTAAATCAGTAGAATGGAGTGAAATAAAGATAACTTGCAATGATCAGGATATCACAGAAGCAAACCACGTGAAGTTCTTAGGCCTACATCTTGACAAAAATTTAAATTGGAAGGTACACATAGATTACTTAGCAAATAAACTGAACAACTTGTGAGGTGCCACAAACATGGATACCAGAAAGATGGTTTATCACTGCCACTTTGAGTCAGTTATTCATTAGTGTGTTTGATTGATTGATTTATTAATCCATTTTCATCTACAGCTGCACAATGTGCAAGAGATATTTGGTTTTTTTTGTTAATATTAACAGTTTTACATATAATATACCTTTGTACATAACAACACACATTAATATATCAATTAATGATAAATACTTAAATAGATGTTGTTACACTATATACAAAGAGATAAAATACATATGTTCTTCTGAATGAGACTACATTGGGTAAACACACCAAAATTTAGTTTTGTAGGTATTCATTTACTGTGTAAAAGCAGTGATCAACCAAGTATGACTTCAGTTTAGATTTGAAGTGACCAGTGTTTTGTGTGTGTTTAATGGTATCTGGTAAGGCATTGTATAGTTTGATACTAGGATGGATAAGGCTGTTTTGAAATAACTTTGTGTTGGTGCTTTGAATACGCACATCCAATTTTTGTCTTGTATCATACCTGTGTATTGTGTGATTTTGAGTGATGAGTGGTCTTTTTGTATGTACATTTTGCTTTAAATACATTACATTTTCAAGTACATATATGCAAGGAAGTGGCAGGATCATCCTTTTTTGAAACAATGGTCAACATGATTTGCGATTATCTACCCCTTCCATTATCCTTATAAATTTTTTTTTTTTTTTTTTTTTTTGATGGCATCTCCAGAATTTCCCCAGAACATAATCCCATAACGGAGGTGAGAGTGTACAACTGCATAACTGCATAATATACATACTGAAGGGTATTGTAGTTGGTACAATTTTTTAATGTACACAGCACAAAACAAGAGGTACTTAATTTTTTGTTCATCTGCTCAATATGTGCTTTCCATTTCAAGTTGTCTTTTGATGAAGTCCAAGAAATTTGGTACAGGCTGTTTTGGCAATTGTCTGTCCATACAGCTCTCGATTGGGTGATAGATTTTTTGTTTGTGCTGTGTGTATATCCATAGCTACAGTTTTTTCAGTGTTTATTATTAAGTCATTGTCATCAAAGTAACATGTTAGCCTGTCAGTGATTTCTTTTATGTTTTTTACAATAGTTTCTTCTGAGTTTCCTGTAATTAGAACACTCGTATCATCAGCAAATTGAAATATTTTACTGCTGTCATTGCTTATGTTTAGGTCATTTACATAGAGTAAGAACAGAACAGGACCCATTACTGGTCCTTGTGGCACTCCATATTTAACAGTCAGTAGCTTGGAATTATATTTCCTAACGACATTGTCCCTTTCTTGATCTATTTCCACATATTGTTCCCTGTTTTTAAGATAAGAGCTGAGCCAGTTGTTAGGCTGTTCCCCTAATGCCAAGATTTTCTACTTTATGTAGCAATTTGTCATGTTTTATGGTGTCAAATGCCTTTGACAAGTCTAAAAATATGCCCATGCTAAGTTTTTTGTTGTCTAGTGCTATCAGTGCCTCTAATAGAAAGGAGTGAACTGCAGATATGGTTGAGCGGTTTGTTCTAAATCAATGTTGAGATTCTGAGAGAATGCCATTTACCTCTAAGAAGTCTGTTAGCCTCTTATTGAAAAGTCTTGCTAATATTTTTGAGAAAACAGAAAGAAGTGCCAGTGGTCTGTAGTTGGAAACATCATCTTTGTTTCCTTTCTTGTATAATGGCTTTACTTTTGCTATTTTCAAACATGAAGGAAAAATTCCTGTAGCAAAAGATAGGTTACATAGGTGGGTTAAGGGCTCAGTAATCAAGTCCCCACACTTCTTTATAATGAAATCAGGTATATCATCTACACCTGCATTTTGAGACTTTTTATTGTAACCTCAACTTCTTCTACATTTGTTGGGTACAGAAACATTGATCTGCTTGAGACTTTTTTCCCTGTTTCTGTATGCTGTTTTCTATTAGAAGTCTGTTGTTGTAGTTTCTCTGTTACATTTATAAAATAGTTATAAAACATATTAGATACTTTCTGTGGGTTATTAATGTTTTCCAAGCCAGCCTTTATTACCATATTATTAACTCTACTTTTGTAAGATTTGATTTCTTTTTTCACAACTTGCTAGTTTGCTTTGGTTCTGTTTGAAGCATCTTCTATGTATTTGTCATTGTCTCATTTCTTTGCCTCCTTTATTATTTTATTTAAGACAGATTTATATTTTTTAAAGGAACTATCAAACTCCTGAGTTGTGTTGTAGCTTCTTGCAATATTGTGAAGGTGCCGTTTTCAAGCACAAGATTTCCTTATACCACTAGTAATCCACTTGTTACTTTTAGTGATTTGTGTTGTTTTGGCTTTCAATGGAAAAGCAAGATCAAAATAATATTTAAAAGTATTCATGAATGTCTGAAACTTGTCAGAAATATTTTCTGTACTATACACTATCTCCCATGATTCTTGTTGGAGATAATTCTGGAATGTTTGTACTGCAGTATTACTGAAAGTTCTGCCCATGTACATAGTCTTCTTCATATAATTATAGGATGGATTAGTGTTAACACAAAAAACCTTATAGCCTGTGCATGATGGTCTGCCAGTCCACCTTTTATTACAACTGACTTATATTTTGTTTTGGAGATTATTATTATTTGGTCTATGGTAGTACTAGAATGATTCATTTCACGTGTAGGGGAGTGGATTGTAATCTCCAAATTATTGGCTGTCAATATGTTCATCAGCTCAGATTTTGAATTGCTTTGCTTATTAAAGTCTACATTTAGGTCTCCACATACAAGAACTGTTTTTCGATTTGTTACTACTTTATTTAGTAAAGTATCAAGCCAAGTATTGAATTTTTTTAGGTGGGTATCTGGAGATCTATATAAACATATTACAATTAACTTGAATTCTGGAATTTCTATGCCTGATATTTCAAAATCTTTCTCAGTGTTTAAGGATTCAACATTCTCTAAGTTATTGAATTCAATATCTTTCTTTATGTATACGCAGTTCCCTCCACGTGTAAACTTATTTCTACAAGTTTGTGCTGCTAACACATAATCTGTTATTTTCACTGTCTTTAACTCATTTTCTTTCAGCTAGTGTTCAGTTAAGGACAGTATATTAACGTATCTGAGTTCACTTGATAGCAAGATTTCAAGCTCTCTTACTTTATTCCTAAGTGACTGTATATTCTGATGAAGAAGAGTGACCTGGTGAGATTTTAGGTTTGTTCTGATTGTACTTGGTTGACCACTTACCTTTATTCCTGAATTTAAATTGTGTGAGAAATCTTCATTCTCATCTAGAAGCATGAGTTGGTTTTTTCCATTGGCCATAAGAAAATGTCCTGATGGTGAAAAGGGGCAGTTCTCCATCTCTCTGGTCATTTTACTTGCGTGGTCAATGTTGAGGTGGTTTCTGTTTTTGCTGCAAGGACTGCTACTGGAGGTGGTGTTGATAGGTGCACTAGTTATCCTAATTTGGTCTTGAGGCTTTTTGGGAATAAAAAATCTTGTAGATGACATGGTCGCCTTACATTTCTGAACTTCCTCCTGTTGCTGGGGTGGTAGTAGTTGATTATTGGTGTTCACTGATACATGTAAAATTAGATGTCCTTGGTGATACTTTTGAGTCTGGATCTGCTGATGTCTTTAGTGGGTCTCCTGTAGGTACTGCTTCTGGTTTCCAGTGTCCAATTCTTCTTGTTGTATCTTGAATATCTTTGGGCATGGATCTTGGTTCTGCTGCTTTTTTTGGGTTAGATACCTTTGCCGGTATCACAGCTTGGTTTAGTTGATGGTAGTTTTGTTTTGTTGTGTCTTCTTTGAGTGATGAAGGTGTAGTACAGTTCTTTTTTGCGCCTGCTCGTTTATTTTTCATATCTATCAAGTTGGATAAGTCTGTTTCTGCTGCTGATTTTTCTTGTGTTTTCACTGTCATATTTGCTGAAAGGTCTTCACATTGTATGTATGTTAGAGCCGGTATTTGCAGATCGGCACGTACTGGTAGTTGTAAATGTCTACATAATTTCTCTTTGCCATCCATTCACAAGTGAAGTCCATGCTTTGTATAATCACTTCTACTGAGGAATGTATTGACGTCCACTACCATTACATGCTCGTAATTTTTTGCTGTCCTCATTGAGAATTCGTTTGCAGCATAGATGCTGTTGTTCAGTTTTGGTCCATCGTATCTGTATGGAATTGTGCACAAGATAACTTTAGTGTGGATTGTCTTATGAAGAGAATCTGTTAAGGCAAATTTGAAATCCTGAAATTTCTTTAGGATGTCATTTGTCCCACCTAGAATGATGACATTGACATTTTTCGTATATTCTTTCGTCTTCCCGTCTATGTTACAAACCACGTCCTTTAACTGTGTGTTTGGTTTTATTACGGAAGAGATGGAGTGTTTTTGATTTTGAGAACTGTTCATAATTTTTGCACAGTGATGACCATGACTGTCAGAAAGAATTAATACGTTCTGTCTCTTGTTATCACTATGTATCATTTTTTGGGGCACTGGTCGATTGCTTTTTTTACAGTTTTCATTTGTATTAACGCTGTTGGTTTTGTCAGGGCACTTCATAACACAAACACTTGAGTCCTTTGCTGTAGTACTTTTGCTTCTGGTCGATTCATGCTGCTTTTCGTTCTGACTATTTACAGTTTTTGTCGGTTTTGTTTTGATTGGTGCACTCGATTTCAGATAACCTAACAGTTCGGTATTTTCATTTCGAAGTTTCGTTAAATCATTCTTTAAAGTGTTAATCGCTGTTTGCGTTCTTATGATACACTCTTTTAAATGTTCAATATCTGTTACACATTTGTTACATGGAACACTTTCCGTTTTGACCACAACTACAGCACTCACCACAGAGATAACTTCAAACTTCCAACACATCATTTAAAACTTTATGCCCAAATGCCAGAGTATATGGGGTTAAAAATTTTCAATAAAACAAAAGGCAGTAATATATTTGAAATGGAGATTGGTTCACTGAAAAGATTGCTCTTTACTCTTCTGGTGGAAAAATGTTATTATTCTGTCGATGAATTCATTGAGGACAGCTTCACAGTCTGAACACAGGGATTGTATTACATGTATTATTTTATGTACATGTGTAGCTGAAACTTAGAAATGTAAAATATAATGTAAACTTTTGCATTTCTCTTTGAAAAGTGAAAAAAGTTTCTTTTGTAAACCTTGACGTGTCTCCTGTACATCAAATCAAATGATTTGAAAATTGTACATAATGAGATGAATAAATCACATATCACATATATCAAACTTAGCATCTGGCAATAATATGTAGGTCATTAATATACACAAGAAAAAGCAATGGATCCAAAATGGAGCTTTGAGGAACAACACGTGTAATTAACTCCCAGTCAGATGAAGACTGACTGCTTACTGCACAGGTGTTTCACAACAACACCGTTTGTTTCCTGTTAGATAGATAAGACTGAAACCATTTTGCAGCATTGCCAGTGACACCATAATACTCTAATTTACTTTGGAGAATGCTGTGGTTTTGACAGGTCACAGAAAATGCCAGTAGCCTGTAATTTATTATCTTATGAATTAAGTACATTCTTGTGATAAGTGTAAATAGCTTTCTCTATATCAGAATCCTTCGGAAATCCAAACTGCGACTTGGACAATATATCATTTACAGTCAGATGCTTACGGAGACACTTGAAGAACACAACCTTTTCAAATATTTTTGAGAAAGCTGCCAAAAGTGAAATTGGTTGATAGTTTGATGGTATCTCTTTATCCCCCTTCTTAAAAAGAGGCTTAAGTTCAGCATATTTTAGACAGTCTGGAAATGTTCTGCTGATAAGATTGCTTAAACAAATAACTTAAGATAGAACTTAACTTGCATGAGCACTCTTTGATTAACTTTGTTGGTATGTTATCATACCCACTGGAATTCTTAGATTTAAAGGATTTTATGATGGATGCTACTTCTTTGGGAGATGATAGTGTCATTTCCATTTTACTGAAGTTATTTATAAAGACTGGTCTCAGATACTCCATTGCATTGTTTACTGAACCTGATAACCCCAAGCTGTCAGTAACAGAAATGAAGTAGTTGTTTAAAGTGTTTGCAACACTAACTGTACTTGTTACCAAAGTTTCATTTATTTTTAGAATTATCTGTTCCTCTTCCTTATTGGCTCCACCTGTCTCTGTCTTCACAATATCCCCTACAATTTTTATTTTGTTACCTGATGTAATTATATTTTTCTCGTAATAAAGCTGCTTTGATTTCTCCATTACTTGCTTCAATATTTTGCAGTAATTTTTGTAATGCGTTACAATTCTAAACTCAGAGCTGTTCCTCGATAGTAAATAGAGTCTCCTTTTTGTCCCACATGATATCTTTATTCCTTGTGTAATCCACAGTTTATTTTTTTACTTGTGTGTGAGTTGAGTTACCTTTAGGAGAAAACAATTCTCAAAAGTGGAGGCAACTTTATTAATGAATGGTTTGTATTTTTCATTTGAGTCAGATATATTGTAAACAACTATCCAGTCCATGTCTTTGAGCAATTTCCTGAATTTCTCAATTTTTAACTTATTTATTACCCTCTTGTACTCAGATTTAATAGAATTTTTATCCTGACAAATTTCAACATTTAACACAAGATGCTGCATGTCATGATCAGATAGCCCATTTACTATTGGTTTTGTGATATGACTTTTTTTCCCTAGATTTGTCTACAAAGATATTATCAATAGCAGTCTCAGAGCATTTACATATCCTAGTAGCAAAGTTCACAGTAGGAACTGAATTCTTGCTATGAGCTGGGACAGCAGAGCTTCCAGATTTTTTATGAAGAGGTTAAAATTTCTTGAAGGAGATCTGTATATACCTACTATTATAAAGGACTTATTATGAAATACTACTTCTGTTGCACAAGCTTCTAAGTGCTGCTCTGAGCAAAATTTATTAATATCAATATTCTTCAAATCAAAACAGTTTCTGACAAATATGGCAACTCTTTCTTTCTCCGTATTTCCTCTAGAGAAATAAGAAGCTAACTTGAAACCTGTAACATTTAACATATCTATACCAGTGCTCACATGATGTTCAGAGAGGCAGATTATATCAACTGGTTTGCTCAACTCTAATTCTTCAACACAAATAAACAACTCATTAAGCTTACCCCTTAGTCCTTGGATATTCTGATGCACTGAATGTTAAAGCATAAAATGACATACGGAACAATTATTATTGAAGTATTCATAGTGAATAGTTGTATTAGTTCAACTTTGATCTTAGTTGACTGATCTGTGTATATATAAATGAAAATAACGTAGTAAAATATGTAAATAAAGTGCATCACAGCACTTATAAATTGCAGACATATGACTCAATGGAAATGATAAATTTGTGCCTGCCACAACAAAATTACCTTAAACTAAATTTTTATGTCTAAATAAAGATGAAATCATACTCAGGCCTATTATTTGCTTTAGTGAATTCCCAGTGCCCTCTGTTTGTTCTGATCTTTGTTATCCAGTTGCCTCTTTCCACTCTACTATTGTTACTCCATTCCATTCATCTGCCCCTGCCAATCTCACACTCCATCTGTATTTTCCTAGTGAAACTTTGTGAGCTAGTGTGTTAACACCACTTGCCTTGGTTTACTACTAACCTATTGTAAGATCCCATATATTCTGAAGTACTATTTTACAATTGTATTAACTGTTTAATACACTGAACAACAAATTTGAAGTGAAAGTGTGTAAATTGCATGATTTTCAGTTATCTTTATTTGAGTATAAAGTGATACAAAATCATCATCTTCATAAATATTTAGCTCTAGTTTTTTTTAAAAAAAGTACTCTACATTTTTGTATAAGTAACTCACTAACTAAATATTCATTCGTGTTCCAAGATTCAGCATAACAAATTTTAAGTGAATAATTACTTGATTTATGTTATGTGTTATGCATTGATAAATTTCAGTGCTATTCTGGAAGTACAAAAGTAAAATATTAAGAAAAGTGAAGATAATATTACATGAATGAAAATACTTTGTAAGTCTACTTTGTACCTGAACTATGTAAAGCACAAAAGAAAATATATAAATTAACTGCTCACAGATAGATTACAAATGTTAAATGTCCATACATACAGTACATACAATTACATATTTTATTCAGAGATAAATTCAGAAGATGACTCTTTTCACTTGGCTTGACGTTTATACACATACTCGGGAACATCCTTTATGACAGTCCAGCAGTAATCTGCTAAAATAGTTGGGCTCCACTTTCTGGCATACCTGTTCTCAAATGTGGCAATATCTTGATGAAATTTCTCCCCATGTTCATCACTTACTGCACCACAATCTTTTGGGAAGAAGTCAAGATGACTATGTAAGAAATGCATTTTCAATGACATGTTGCAACCAAGCTTTTCATAAGATGAAAACATGTTATCTACAATCTTCTTGTAACTTATTGCTTGTTTGTTCCCTAAGAACTGTAAACAGACTGTCTTAAAACATTCCCATGCATGCTTCTCATCACCTTGTACGATTCCACCACAAGTATGGTCTCCAAAAAGCTCTCGAATCTATGGGCGTAGAAAGATGCCCTCCTTTACTTTGGCATCACTTAAGTAAGGGAATTTTTGCCTTAAGTACTTAAATGCATCACCATCTTTGTTAATTCCCTTAACAAAGTTTTCGTGAGATCCAACTTGTTGTGCAAGGCTGGGAGCAGAATCTTTTCAAGGTCTACTTTAGGTTCACTCTTAATGTTCTTTATACTTGGTTGAAGAGATTTTCTGGTGGGCCATTCATGTTTACTGTAATGAGATGCCAAAGCTCAGCTATCCCATTCACAGAGAAAGTAGCAATATTTAGTACACCTTAACTGCATACCTAATATCAGTGCAACCACTTTCAAGTCACCACAAATCTGCCATTGGGAGTCATTGTACTTGATGTCTTTTAGTAAAATTTTCATGTTTTGGTATGACTCTTTCATATGCACACTACACCCAACTGGAATAGAAGGAAGCTGATTACCAATATGTAAAAGCACTTCTTTTCTGATCACCTTGATGAATCAATAAAAGAATCTCCACTCATCAGGGTTGTAATTAATTCTGAGAGCCTTCATTAGACCATTTATGTCTACACATGCCACAAGACTGTCTTGCATGTTACAAAAAGGGGTGAATTGTTGCTCTCTTCTGTGGCAGAATGAAACATTTACATTGCTTTCCAGAAAATTGGGCTACTGCAATCTTGATGTTAAAATCTCAGCCTTAACTTTAGAGAGCTCCAAATTTCTAATGAGATTGCTTAACAATTTCTGTGGATCATCAGTTGATGATATGTTTGGAAGGAACTCTGGATCTTTTGATGTATATGGTTCAGGACATTCAGAATCCCCATCAGAAATAATCTTGTACTCTGTCGGTGGTTCAGGTATTGGCAATCCTTCCCCATGTAGAACTGGATGTATGGCAGATGGAATGTTAGGGTATATCACGGTCCGCTTATTCTTCTTAGATGTTCCCTTCTTGATAGGAGGAACCATACGAAAGTAGCAGTCACTGACACAGTTAGTTGGTTCACTCCGATCATGGGCACTGCAAAGGGCATTGAATGTCTTTTTCCACGCATCCAATTTCTGAGGTTGCTGGCACAAGTGTTGCAGATCACATGTGGAGCCCAGGGTTTATCTTGATCACCTATTTTGCACCCAAAATAACAACTGTAAGCTTTTTTAATCAATGGAGTTGTTTGCTGTTTGTGTGATGTCTAACGTTTTTGATGACTAAGATTGCATGAAGTGTATGTGCAAACTCCCCACTTCTCTTACACAAGTTGACTTACTTGGGAATGGATAGCCAGCTTCTGGAGTCTGTACAAACTACTTCTCTGAAGAATGATGCTAGTCACAGGAACCTTTAAGACTCTCTCTCCCTCTTTGTGAAATAATGAAGTACCCAAAGAATACTTCTCAACAACTATCAGTATATATGAACTTCCACAAAGAACAAAATTCACACTTCTCACATAAAAAATTGACTTCTTGTAAGTCACCCATGTCATCTCACATTAGAAACAATTAAGATATATTTACAACAGATTTGGCTTGCTAACCACGACTCTATGAGACAGGAATCATACACATGTCTTGCCTCTAGCAAGTTCAAGTTAAAAGTTACTTAAAAAACTTCTCAACTAAAATGTTCTTTTGTCAATAACAATATTCACAGCTATAAAACAGCACAGCATAACACAGAAGTTCCTGGGCTCTGCCGTATGCTTTCATTACAACTCCCATCGCACGACCGACAAGTACTTGTCAATGCCATTTAACCACCATGTCTACCGTCTTCTCACAATAAGCTTTGGACCTGCACACACAGACAGGTGATATGCAGTCGATAGGGTTCCTTTCTCCCACTCACATCTAAAATATCATGTGTTCGAGATGGTGAAAGGCCAGGTGGTTCTAGAATGTACATGTACGTGGAAATTCTCGAAACACTATGTATCCCCCACCCCCCAGATCGGACACGCAATATTTTATACATAATCATTATGTACGTAACATCACTCACAACATTTCATATCATAACAATATAATTTCCTCATACATGTTTCTACATACATCTTTCACTTCAACAACAATCTTTTTTTCTCTAGAACAATCTTTAGCTGAGCATTTGTTTATTCTGTTCTTATTTCATCTTGCCATCAAGACCTCAACATTTTTTTGTTGTTTTTAGTCATCTTTTATAATACTCATGAATTGCAAGGGCTCTTTCCTTATTTCCAATTGTAAACTGCAGGAATTCATGACACTTGGGTATTCCATTTTCTATTTCTATCCTCTGTACTACCTTTTCTTTAGTATGTACTAGCTCCATTATCTGTTGTAGTTTGGAGGAACTCTAGGTGAAATGAAAGTGTTCTTTTTGACACTTGTGAACTTTCGTAAAATGTAATAATGCTCTTTGTGCATAGAATTCAAACTTTCCGGAATAACGCCTACAAAATTTTGTGACTTTTCTCATGATACTGTCCCTTTTCCCTAGGATCAACACCAATACCATGCTTGTGGGCTGACTTTATGAGAACACTTCCTTTTTCTATTCTGGTAGGTATGCCCCTTTATAAAACATTTCTCTTTTTTTCAGGCCATAGGTCATCCTACCTCCAAGTAGGTATGACTGCCCCATATACTTAGCCAATGCCAGGTACGGCCCCCCTTATCCTCTCTGAGTAGGCCTCATGGTTCATTACCCCAGTATAAGTTCCTATGTATACTATAATTAAGTATTTTCTGGTACAGTTACAAGTCTACTCTACACTTCGCATATACTTCTTAATACTTCATCTAATCCCTGGAGTCCCCCCTCTACTTATCAGCTTCTAACTTTCCAGTAGATACCATTTCTGTATACACTTTTCAATAGATAATATGCTTACTTAGGCTATTCTTCAAGTCCCATGATCCTACAATTTGTAACTTCAGTGTTTGTGTCTAAATTTCTTCTTGTGTGTATGCGGATGTGTGTTCATGTAGTCTGATTCTTCGGCCTTCTTATCGAAAGATAAGATGTAGGGTATTAGAAACCATGGAAACTAGGAAGGACTTCTGCAATAGAAGTAGGTGAATACAGAAAGAGGGAAAAATAGGTAGGTCCTCAAATGAGAAGTAATAAAGGAAATAAATAGAAATGGTTGCTAAGATTGAAGAAGAGAAAGAAGATAGCCCCAAAGGCAGGAAACCCTTCCCACCCCCCTACCTCAGGATCCCTACCCCTCAGGTACTTGAGTGAGACACCAAAGAAGGTTTGGTGTTAAATTGTCTCCTACAGAATGGACATTCCCACCTTCACCCTTTAGGTCCCCAAAGGAAATCTTAGCAACCCTATGGAAAAGGCAAGTGATGAAGAATGAGGCATACTTGTTTGCGACGGTTGTCTGAAAGGTGTGATGTGTGTTTTGTGTTAGCCATGGTTTATTTGCTCTTGTAAACCATGCTTTTATCTACAAAACCCACCTCTTTCAAACATAATACAAACTTTCCCATTTCTATCATATCTCACAAAAGGTATAAAATATTCTATACAAAATAGAAAAACTATATACTACGATGTATTAGTTGTTCAACTAGTCACACAATATTATATTTTCTACAGACGTAATATTCCATTCAGTTCACTTTATCTAAATATCACTTTTTACCTATGATTCTCCAGGATTGTTTTTTATTTGACTGTCGTATCTGATTTCCTAAGATATAAGATTACAGGATAGTTTAAGATTTTAGGAATAGATGACAGAATAGTTTAAGATTTTAAAGGAATTTGGTGCAGGAAAACTATTTTGGAAGAAACACCAAAAACAACTCGAGATCCGACGGTTGTCACTCCACCCGTTAACTCAGAGTGTTAATGTCCCTGGGGGATATATGACTCCACCCGGGTCCCATGGATCTGATATTAACTTTTCTTGTGCACTGGCATACCAGTATTTCTCTTTAAACTTCTTTTGAAAGTCCCCCCACTGCAAATCAGTCACCACTTTACTAGTTAACACAACATTGGGTGAAGTTGTCCATTTTTCCACTTTGTCCTGGATAAGTTTGAATTCTTTCCACAAGTCATCTATAACCTTTCGGGTATCTGAAAGTTCAAAAGAAACAATAGGTGACACATTCATGGATGTCATTCTTTCAGTGACTTTTTGATCTGTAAACCCTTTAAATTGTTCCCCCAAACTACTTATATTTACTATATCACAGTTTGCTATCTTCTCTTGGAATCTTCTTTCTACATTATCCACTTGCACACTTACATATGTAATTTGCGATATGATTGTTGGCATTAACTTATCTTGCTTTTCAACACTCTCTTTTAAAGTATACAATCCCTGCTTTACAGCATCAAACTTAACATTGCATGCATTTTCAAAAGATCCTAACGTTTCATTGATTTCTGCTTCTACAGTATTAAATTTTTCCTCAATATCATATTCTAACTTTTTTGCTAAATCTTGTAATTGATCATTCTGTTTCTGATTAAAGTCCGTGAACAGCTGATTTACATGAATATCCAAGGAACTGGTTAATTTCTTCTTTAAGTCTAATTTCAAATCTTATACTTTATTATTTAAGGTGTCAAATACAGTCTTTAAAGCATCCATGCCTTTGCATAGATTACCAAATTCTTTGCTCTGTGAGTCCACTTTGACATTTAACAAACCTAGATTTGTTGCTTGGCTAATCAAGGTTTAATCTGATTATTTAGAACTTCACTCTGAGCATTTAAACTAGAATGTATCAAACCTATTTCTTTTCTTAGAGTTTCATTCTGAGCATTTGACTGCTGACTCTGGTCATCTAACTTAGCATTTAAAGTTGTACTATGATCATCTAATCAAGAATTCAGTAAGCCTTATTGTATACACTGAGCTTTGATTAGATTTACTAGTTCAGACCAGTCAGGCTCTTCTTTAGTATTTCTCATAGCCGTGGCCGTTTCTGACGCTTCTCCAGTTTACTGAATGTGATCCATGATTTTACAAGCTTTAGACTTTGTGAACATTTAAAAATTAACTTTAAGTATAATAAATACATTAATAAAGTTCATTAAATAGTTTGTATCACTTCTTGCCAAGGTACTAAAGTTCTGTTTTGCACTCACCCAGCGTAGAATTCTTGCAGCTTGGTGAGCAGATGTGACAGCAGTTCAGCACCAGTGAACAACAGCTGGTGCCGGCAGCATCGGATGTAGGCTGATTTCCATATCTGCGTCCCCAAAATGCATGTTAGAGCTGTATACTCCCCACACCAGATCTTCTTAGTCGTATCATTCTAGGCTCATCTCTTAGTTTAATACATCGAGATCTTCTCTCCGGTTTTTCACATTGTGACTTTCTTACATCTTCTTCCTTATTTGCCTTTACAAATTTTCTTCCCTAGATACTCCAGCATAATCCAGTTTCTCTCAATGGTTCTCTTGTCATGTTATGCTCAGTTGCTATGGCAACACTTGATAGCTTTTTCTCTCTTTTTCATCTCAAAATTCCTGTTTTCTTCAGCCCCTTCACACTGGTCGCCATGTTCTAACATTTTTGTGATGACTTTCTTAATAGGCCTTCTCTTCTAAAACTGTGCTCTTTCGACAACACTGTCGGTATATTTGGACTCCATGTGCAATAACAAATTTGCACTTTCATTATAAATATTAGACTTCTTGTAAGTCACCCATGTCATCTCACATTAGAATCAATTAAGCTACATTTACAACAGAGTTGGCCTGATAACCATGACTCTATTATACAGGAATCATACACATGCCTTGCCTCTAGCAAGTTCAAGGTAAAATTTACTTAAAAGTCTTCTCAACTAAAATGTTATTTTGTCACTAACAATATTCAGTTATAAAACAGCACAGAATAACACAGAAGTTCCTTGGTTCTGCCATGGGCTTGCATTACAACTTCCATGGTGCAATTGACAAGTACTTGTCGGTGCTGTTCGACCGCTGTGTCTACCGTCTTCTCACACACAGACAGGTGACACACAGTAGATAGGGTTCCTTTCTCCCACTCACATCTAAAATATCATGTGTTCGAGATGGCGGAAGGCCAAGTGGTTCTAGAATTTACGCAGAAATTCTCGAAACACAACCGAAGCAAATATCACTTCTCCATAGTGATAGCAAAATGTGTCAGCACTGTTAACACAAATTCGTGGCATTTTTATTCACTTCAATAGCAGCCAGCTTGACCAACTGGTAATTAATCTGGAAACAAATGTGCAAAAATTATTACATGCATTAATAAAGTCATTGAAGTTGAAGAGGAGGGAGACAAAAAGATCACTAAAATTGGTATAAAAATGCTTATATCCAAAATATTGCAACAAATAAGACCAGGGACAATAATACAGTCAATTGTACTAGTTATTATGACTTTGACAAACCATTATAATATTTGATTTTAAACTTAAGATAAAAATCCGTATATAATTATCTCACTGTAATAAAACAGTGTAAAATGAAAACTACAGCTAATTTTGAATAGTCTTTGTGATATTTGCGATCGGCACATTAGAACTGATAGGAATTAGCTATTTTCATTCAATTTACATTTTCATTGTTGCACAGTGTTATTTTTGTATTAATGCCTTCACCTATTGTTCTTACTACATTATCCATAACCGTAGTTATTGTTGTTGTTGTTGTGGTCTTCAGTCCTGAGACTGGTTTGATGCAGCTCTCCATGCTACTCTATCCTGTGCAAGCTTTTTCATCTCCCAGTACCTACTGCAACCTACATCCTTCTGAATCTGCTTGGTGTATTCATCTCTTGGTCTCCCTCTACGATTTTTACCCTCCACACTGCCCTCCAATACTAAATTGGTGATCCCTTGATGCCTCAGAATATGTCCTACCAACCAATACCTTCTTCTAGTCAAGTTGTGCCACAAACTTCTCTTTTCCCCAATCCTATTCAACACCTCCTCATTAGTTATGTGATCTACCCATCTAATCTTCAGCATTCTTCTGTAGCACCACATTTCGAAAGCTTCTATTCTCTTCTTGTCTAAGCTATTTATCTTCCATGTTTCACTTCCATACATGGCTACACTCCATACAAATACTTTCAGAAACGACTTCCTGACACTTAAATCTATACTTGATGTTAACAAATTTCTCTTCTTCAGAAACGATTTCCTTCCCATTGCCAGTCTACATTTTATATCCTCTCTACTTCGACCATCATCAGTTATTTTGCTCCCCAAATAGCAAAACTCCTTTACTACTTTAAGTGTCTCATTTCCTAATCTAATACCCTCAACATCACCCGACTTAATTCGACTACATTCCATTATCCTCGTTTTGCTTTTGTTGATGTTCATCTTATATCCTCCCTTCAAGACACTATCCATTCTGTTCAACTGCTGTTCCAAGTCCTTTGCTGTCTCTGAGAGAATTACAATGTCATTGACAAACCTCAAAGTTTTTATTTCTTGTCCATGCATTTTAATACCTACTCCGAATTTTTCTTTTGTTTCCTTCACTGCTTGCTCAATATACAGATTGAATAACATTGGCCGCCCGAAGTGGCCGTGCGGTTAAAGGCGCTGCAGTCTGGAACCGCAAGACCGCTACAGTCGCAGGTTCAAATCCTGCCTCGGGCATGGATGTTTGTGATGTCCTTAGGTTAGTTAGGTTTAACTAGTTCTAAGTTCTAGGGGACTAATGACCTCAGCAGTTGAGTCCCATAGTGCTCAGAGCCATTTGAACCATTTGAATAACATAGGGGATAGGCTACAACCCTGTCTCACTCCCTTCCCAACCACTGCTTCCCTTTCATGTCCCTCGACTCTTATAACTGCCATTTGGTTTATTACTTAATTTTAATTCCTTCTAATGGTAAATATTTTTCTTTTACCCCAAAAATTCTCTGCCTGTTTATAATAGTAGCATTGCAATGATTACCCTTTTCCTTTGTTTTGTTATTCACACATCTTCTTAGTTAGCTCTGGACTAAACTTCTAATGACAAAAATCACAGCCAGTGTTCCTATAATAATTTATAATTTATCAGTACTGGGAGTATTATGCTCCAGTTGTCAAACCATTACTTTTGGTGGTGCCAAATGGCATAGAAGCTTTAAGTACCTGATAATGGGATAATGTAATACCGAAACATGTTGTTAATATTCCACATATTTGACAACCGCTATATAACATTCTCACTACTGATCATGAGACGTTTGTAGGATGGCTTCACAGATCTCTATGCTAATCTTGTAGTTACTAAATTTGTCTTCCTGTGCTAGCACCATTGGCTTTGTCGATTAGCCCTCTTTTTCTTTCTACCCTGAACTGTACAACATATTATTTATATCTAAAAAGAAAGATGATGAAACTTACCAAACAAAAGCGCTGGCAGGTCGATAGACACACAAACAAACACAAACATACACACAAAATTCTAGCTTTCGCAACCAATGGTTGCCTCGTCAGGAAAGAGGGAAGGAGAAGGAATGACAAAAGGATATGGGTTTTAAGGGAGAGGGTAAGGAGTCATTCCAATCCCGGGAGCGGAAAGACTTACCTTAGGGGGAAAAAAGGACAGGTATACACTCGCACACACACACATATCCATGGATGGATATGTGTGTGTGTGCGAGTGTATACCTGTCCTACCATGGATATGTGTGTGTGTGTGAGTGTATACCTGTCCTTTTTTCCCCCTAAGGTGAGTCTTTCCGCTCCCGGGATTGGAATGACTCCTTACCCTCTCCCTTAAAACCCATATCCTTTTGTCATTCCTTCTCCTTCCCTCTTTCCTGACGAGGCAACCATTGGTTGCGAAAGCTAGAATTTTGTGTGTATGTTTGTGTTTGTTTGTGTGTCTATCGACCTGCCAGCGCTTTTGTTTGGTAAGTTTCATCATCTTTCTTTTTAGATATATCTTTCCCACGTGGAATGTTTCCCTCTATTATATTCATATCAACATATTATTTAGGTACATTTAATTCTTTAAGGCGGAAGGTTAACTGTCTCAGAGTCATCACTATGTTGGCTGTATTTCCTCACAGTGATTACTCCTTCTCTATTTTTCACACACTTGTAATCTCAGAAAATCTTAACTTTGTGATCTCCTCTCCTTTAACAGTTGTAAGAATCACTCAGATGCAGAAAATCTTGGCCACCCTTGAGTTATGCTGTCTGCCAGAAATGTTGGTAACTGTCCCTCAATGCAGGTTGGAATGAACTCATCAAATGGCCTCCTGCAGGCTGCCTGGAACCATGCATCAGAGCCATTAGCAGCACAACATAATGTTGAATCCCCATCCGCACATGGCAAAGAACTGAAGCCCAGATTCCACCAGCTAAACTTCCATGTAATCGTCCTATCAAAAATGTCCCTAAAACATCACAAATGGTCTGCTGTGTTTATCTTATGGCCGACAGGCTAAGCAAGCATGGTGGAGATATCAGTACATATGTCGGATCTGACCTCATACTTGAAGTCTTAAATGCATCGAACCCTATCAGAACAAGAAAGGATGAATTCTTGTTGACTGAGATAAGTGTACAGGGTCAGAAGTGATAAACTGATGTTGTCTACAAGCCACCAAAAATCAGTTCAATGGATTACATTCATTTCAGTGTCAATGGAAACATAGAATCGTAATGGGAGATACGAACATGGACTTTTGAGAGATATCCCCTCCATATAAACCTAAGAAGATAATTTAGTCACAACAATATTTACTTCCATTACAACCCAATCACCATACAGTACACAATCATGCTCTTATAGATGTAATCACAAAAAAAAGTTTGATGAAGTAAGAGATAGAGGAAGAGAAGAGAGTCACAATAACTGCTGATTTCAACATAGATATAGCCAGTGAAGCCAACAACTCAACAAAATTCATTGATATGATTCAAATAAGGGGTTTCACTGCAAATTTCACTGATTTTTCTCAAGTAAACAAAATGTCTGCAACAGGCATAGATAATACAGGGTGTCCGATAAGTCTTTCCCTGATTACATAAATTGATAACTCAGGCTAGAAGTTAGATACAAATATGAAACTGGTGTCTAATTGTTTACAAACTATTAAAGTTTTTTTCACACATCAGTAAACTTCCACATGAGTACCCTTGGTAGCACTTACCACATCTAGGCGATATTCAATTTGCATCCACACATTAGCCAACATCACTGGGGGATCGATTCGACTGTGGTTATCCGTTGCCCAGGGTTTCAAGATCTGGTACACGCATTTGGGAGACCTTGTCCTTGACATAACCCCATAAAACCAAGTCTAATGGGGTTATATCAGGAGAGCCTGAAGGCCAAACCATTGGCCCATCATGACCAATCCATTGCCCAGGAAAGGTCATATCGAGATAGGCACGGATGGCCAAACTCCAATGAGGCGGTACACCGTCTCGCTAAAACAAGACATTGGGGTGATACTGAAGCAGCTGAGGAACAGCATACAGTTGCAACATGTCCAGATACACTGCAGATGTGATGGTAGCCTCAGCGAAGAAGAATGACCCGATAATTCGATCGTGCAATAGCGCGCACCAAACATTCACCTTTGGACTGCCTCTGGTGCACTCCATGACCTCGCGCCAGGGGGTTGTGAACCTCAAATGCGCACATTATGGTGATTCACTACTCCACTGACAAAAAAGGTTGTTTCATCAGAAAAAGCAATTCGTCTGAGATAACCATCATTGTCCTCAATATGAGATAGCATTTCGAAGTCATATTGACATGTACTGTCACTGGGCAACAAGGCCTGAACGATTTGCACTTTGTATGCACGAAACAATAAACGTTTGTGTAAAATGTCATGGAGAGAGCTTTTTGGCATCTGTAATTCACGTGAGGCCCTGCACACCGTTTTCTTCGGACTTCGCAGAAATGACTGCCTTTCAGCTTCCAACCTGTCTGCTGAGGTTCTTGGTCGACCAGACCTTGGAAGGTCAGCAACCAATCCTGTGTTCTTGAACCTCTCATACCAGGCTTTAATGCTCTTGACATTAGGTGGATTCCTTCCAAATGTTGTCTGGAAGTGTCTCTGCTCTGTGGTTGGTGATCGTGTCTCATGGTACCACAGGACACACTGTGCCTTCTCCTGATTGGTTAACATGGCTTCATGGGCACTGCACCTCATCCACTATTTACGTACTGTGAACCTATAACAGAAAAAAAACTTTGATAATTGTAAACAATTTGACACAAGTTTCAGATTTGTATATTACTTCTAGCCTGAGTTATCAATTTATGTAATCAGGGAAAGACTTTTCAGACACCGTGTATTTTAATCACTTACACTTATAATGAGGAAAATAAGTTTTGTTTAGATTTAGGACTTTCTGATCATTGTACTCTGTTTATGGAGTTAACAAGAACCATAGAACATTCCTTGAAAAAAACCTACACCAAACGCCAGTTCAGTAAAGAAAATATGATCTTATTCTACCATTGATTAAATAAGGTGGAGTGGGCTATAGGTCATGCCCTGAAAATTTTGCTACTTTCTTGGAAGACTTCCTACATGTTTTTAATGAAACTTTCCCCATTATTGCACATCATAAAAAAGTAGAAAATAAAGTAAAGTGCATTACTGAAGGAATAAAAATCTCTAGTGCAAGAAAAAGATGGCTACATAGGGAACTAAAACATAATAAAAGGTCCTGATTTTGTTACCTATGTAAAAAATTACAACAATATGTTTTAAAAAATATTAAATCAAAGGCATTATGATTAGTGATCAAAGGTGGAACAGGTGCTACAGGTAGAGGCCATGATATTTCTGAAATCAAGGTAGAGGATGATACTATTGTAAATCCTGTGCAAATTTCTGAATTATTTTATTAGTTCTCTGTAAATGAAAACAAATAAAAAATCAGTGTAGAAGATAACTCAGACAAGGTAAATTTCTTCAACAGTGAGCAATCTGATGGTGAACTTTTCAGTACATTTACCAAAACTACTGTAAAAGGTATAGAAGATATGATACTGTAGCTAAAAGGTAAAACAACAGTAAGGTGGGATGCCATACCAACAAAAGTGTTAAAAAATAATTGCACAGCCACCAACTACAATAATTAACTAGTCCCTTCAAGAAGGTTATGTTCCAGACACACTGAAGTACACTGTAGTTAAGCCACTATTCAAAAAATGCACGAAAGAACATATGGGAAACTATCGCCCAGTCTCTCTTCTTATATCAATATCAAAAGTGTTTGAAAAGGTAGTCACCATATGAATTGAAAATTTCATATAAAAATTAAAAATAAACTCAGAATATCAGTGCGGATTTCAAAAAGGCAAAACCACAATATATGGTATAAATAATTTTGTTGATAAAATTAGCTCATCTCTAGACAGCTCACTGCATGCTGCAGGAATTTTTTGTGACCTATCAAAGGCCTTTGGTAGTGTGAATCATTCCTTTCTACTCTGTAAACTGAGAAAGTATAGAATCAGGGGCATGGTATTAGAATTGTTTAAGTTCTGACTAACAACTGAAGACAAAGAGTGATTATATCATCAGAGAGAGGAACTTATACTTCAAAATGGAAAACCATTTCACATGGAGTACCCCAAGGTTCTGTCCTAGGTCCCATTCTGTTTCTGTTTTACATAAATGATTTGTCACTTAATATTGAGTGCCACTCAGTTTTATTTGCAGATGACACATCTGTAATCATTGAAAGTAACAATGTAGAGTGCTGCAACGCCCAATATTTGACAGGTCACAGTTTGCCTATTGATGGGGGGACCAAGCTGCTAATCCGGCCCCACACGACTTGGCTCGGTCACGTACTTGCCCCATGTCTGTCGTCCGGACTCCGGACACGCGGATAACCGAGCATGACTTGTCACCACTGACGTCTCACCTTGCCTCGCCCCAGCTCGCTGCACTGCTGTACTTTACAAATCCAACGCCCCTCTCTCTCTCTCTCTCTCTCTCTCTCTCTCTCTCTCTCTCTCACACACACACACACACACACACACTCACACACACACACACACACACACACACACACACACACACACACATGCACAAACAATGTATTTATCTCTGTCTCTCTCTGTTTTAATACAAAAGTAACGTTTCCAAGAACGGGTACGTGACACAGCTAAATTCATAAAGCACTTGGAAAGTAAAATTGTATTTCAATACAATCACGGATAGAAGACGAGTCTCATTTCCAAACAGAAGATATATTTTTCCTTTCATTAATAGGAAACATTAAATAAGGGCTGTCCCTGTAACTAGAAGACAACCATCTTCATAAAGAAAGCATGTTGTTGTTGTTGTGGTCTTCAGTCCTGAGACTGGTTTGATGCAGCTCTCCATGCTACTCTATCCTGTGCAAGCTTTTTCATCTCCCAGTACCTACTGCAACCTACATCCTTCTGAATCTGCTTAGTGTATTCATCTCTTGGTCTCCCTCTACGATTTTTACCCTCCACGCTGCCCTCCAATACTAAATTGGTGATCCCTTGATGCCTCAGAACATGTCCTACCAACCGATCCCTTCTTCTGGTCAAGTTGTGCCACAAACTTCTCTCCTCCCCAATCCTATTCAATACCTCGTCATTAGTTATGTGATCTACCCATCTAATCTTCAGCATTCTTTTGTAGCACCACATTTCGAAAGCTTCTATTCTCTTCTTGTCCAAACTATTTATCGTCCATGTTTCACTTCCATACATGGCTACACTCCATACGAATACTTTCAGAAATGACTTCCTGACACTTAAATCAATACTGGATGTTAACAAATTTCTCTTCTTCAGAAACGCTTTCCTTGTCATTGCCAGCCTACATTTTATATCCTCTCTACTTCGACCATCATCAGTTATTTTGCTCCCCAAATAGCAAAACTCCTTTACTACTTTAAGTGCCTCATTTCCTAATCTAATTCCCTCAGCATCACCCGACTTAATTAGACTACATTCCATTATCCTTGTTTTGCTTTTGTTGATGTTCATCTTATATCCTCCTTTCAAGACACTGTCCATTCCATTCAACTGCTCTTCCAAGTCCTTTGCTGTCTCTGACAGAATTACAATGTCATCGGCGAACCTCAAAGTTTTTATTTCTTCTCCATGAATTTTAATACCTACCCCGAATTTTTCTTTTGTTTCCTTTACTGCTTGCTCAATATACAGATTGAACAACATCGGAGAGAGGCTACAACCCTGTCTTACTCCCTTCCCAACCACTGCTTCCCTTTCATGTCCCTCGGCTCTTATAACTGCCATCTGGTTTCTGTACAAATTGTAAATAGCCTTTCGCTCCCTGTATTTTACCCCTGCCACCTTTAGAATTTGAAGGAGAGTATTCCAGTCAACATTGTCAAAAGCTTTCTCTAAGTCTACAAGTGCTAGAAACGTAGGTTTGCCTTTCTTTAATCTTTCTTCTAAGATAAGTCGTAAGGTCAGTATTGCCTCACGTGTTCCAGTGTTTCTACGGAATCCAAACTGATCTTCCCCGAGGTTGGCTTCTACTAGTTTTTCCATTCGTCTGTAAAGAATTCGTGTTAGTATTTTGCAGCTGTGACTTATTAAGCTGATAGTTCGGTAATTTTCACATCTGTCAACACCTGCTTTCTTTGGGATTGGAATTATTATATTCTTCTTGAAGTCTGAGGGTATTTCGCCTGTTTCATACATCTTGCTCACCAGGTGGTAGAGTTTTGTCAGGACTGGCTCTCCCACGGCCGTCAGTAGTTTCAATGGAATATTGTCTACTCCGGGGGCCTTGTTTCGACTCAGGTCTTTCAGTGCTCTGTCAAACTCTTCACGCAGTATTGTATCTCCCATTTCATCTTCATCTACATCCTCTTCCATTTCCATAATATTGTTCTCAAGTACATCGCCCTTGTATAGACCCTCTATATACACCTTCCACCTTTCTGCTTTCCCTTCTTTGCTTAGAACTGGGTTTCCATCTGAGCTCTTGATATTCATACAAGTCATTCTCTTATCTCCAAAGGTCTCTTTAATTTTCCTGTAGGCGGTATCTATCTTACCCCTAGTGAGATAGGCCTCTACATCCTTACATTTGTCCTCTAGCCATCCCTGCTTAGCCATTTTGCACTTCCTGTCGATCTCATTTTTGAGACGTTTGTATTCCTTTTTGCCTGTTTCACTTACTGCATTTTTATATTTTCTCCTTTCATCAATTAAATTCAATATTTCTTCTGTTACCCAATGATTTCTACTAGCCCTCGTCTTTTTACCTACTTGATCCTCTGCTGCCTTCACTACTTCACCCCTCAAAGCTACCCATTCTTCTTCTACTGAAAAGCATACAAAGAACATTAAACATTTACAGACATAACTTGTCATACTTTTCACTTGTTTGCAACAGAAACAAAATTATAGTTATTGTTAATCAGCAGTAAATCACTAACGTGTTCCAGATTTAATTGGCTGCATTGATTTGTTAATAACGTGACGGCTTTACTAAAGCATCTCTCACTAGGTGCACTTGTTGCTGGGATACATAAAATACATCTTGCAACTGGAGCGAGACCTGGTAGATGTGTTTCATGTCTGCTCCACCACTTTAAGATGTCATCATCATCTCCTGGGTGCATTATAATGTAGAGATCTACTTCATATTGAATTATAACATTCCCATTTCTCTGTAATACCCTATCCACTAACTATGCAAAAACGATTATGTTAATAATTGTATGTTGTACCTGCGTAAGTGGCACACATTTGTTGCACATTGCTAAGAATTTTGTGCTTTTCATTTATTTCAAGCATATTAAGATCATTGAAAGATGGCCAAAGAAACAGCAATTTTATGTCTGGAAGTGATCACAATCTTCTCACAAACAAAAGTCAGGGCTCCATTTTTAATCCTTTGTACCTCCTGTTAAAAAATACAAATGGTTCAAATGGCTCTGAGCACTATGGGACTTAACATCTGAGGTCATCTGTCTGCTAGAACTTAGAACTACTTAAACCTAACTAACCTAAGGACATGACACACATCCATGCCCGAGGCAGGATTCGAACCTGCCACCATAGCTGTCGCGCAGTTCCAGACTGGAGCCTAGAACCGCTCGGCCACTGTTGCTGGCCTAAAAAATACTGTTAGTACACATCAATTACGCTAGTTAATTATAAATCTATCACGTATCATAATGAAACAGTGCTTTTAACTGCAGTAATTACTCACCTTAGGGTCAGTGTCATTGACACTGCAAATTTGTTGCCTATTGTGAAAGCAAAGAAGAACTAACTGGATTGTCGGTTCTTTTTTGCCTTCTAATTCATCTGTGGCCTCTTTAAATGGTCTCAGAAAATGTGCAGTTTGTCCTGCAAGCTCACTATCATATCCTTGCAATCTGTAAGCGGAGTCCTTTTCTGTCAGCAAAGCAGCAGCTTCGTTGTACTGTGTGTGTAAGGATTCCAGCATAGTGTACAAGCTGTTCCAGCATATGCAGACCTCTTGTTTCGACGATGATTTCAAAGATGAGCAGGGGCCACTTTTCTTAATGTACCTTACAATGCATTTTGCAGTATTTACTGTTGATGCAATGTTCGGGACATGATTAACAAGAAGTTATCTTCATTGAAAGTATGGATAAGTGCTGTGTTTATATAATGAGCAGCACAAGGAATTCTTTCATGATTCCGATGTCCCCAATCAGCCATCCTCTCTTCAATTTCTTTCATAACATTTACTCCCATTGTATTAACGTCCGGGTATTTTGTTGTAAATAAAACATTGTTCACAAGAGACCAATCTGTGTTAATTTAATGTGCTGTAAGCGTGAAATAGTCCATCTGATTATGCGAATCAGTCCACATATGAATTGTTGCAGCAAATGTTTTACTAATAACTTCTGCAATAACAGAAGTCATTATGCTGTTTCATATTGCACCAGCTTGTTCTTTGACATGTCTGCTTATAATATAGGGATGTGGCATGACATCTGCCATGTTTTCTCCATAATGCACATCTAGATGTATTAATTCTTGGCCTAGTTCTCCGAAACCTTCACCAGAAACAGCATTAAAAGGTTTGAAATTTTTAGCACACAGTGCAACACACTTTGCTGTAATACTATTTATTGTTACTGCCAGTATCCCTGAAGGAACTGTATCTTTGTGAGGTTTCTTGCAACTGTGTTACTTTAAATGAGTGGTTCCCAACTGGAAACGCAATAATGTGGAGCAGTTTATGCACAATACGTACCCAGTAGACGCACTGTTTTAGTCTACAACCAGCAGAAATGTACTCCATACTTGGCTTTTTAGACCTTCCCATTTCTTCAATGTGTAAACATTGGTTTCAATCTTAAGCCTTACTGCACTGGCTGCTTCACACTGCATGTTTACAGAGAGAGACACACCACAAATGAGAAGACCATACTGGCTGCAGTCTGACATGGATAATGACACATGTAATGTGTTTGAAGTTACATGCTATGTATTCGGTCACAGATTCTATGCTTGGTCACTAGAACTAGTGCAGGCAGCCTATCCAGTTAGGGTGTGCTTGACCCATCTTGTATTTTGTGCTCACTTACTCGGTCATGCAGGACTCTATAACAATGCTGACCAAATTCCACAAACTGTATTAAATACTTAAGAAAAATTAGATACCTGGTTTGATTTAAATAGGTTAAAATTAAACCTGGAAAAGACTCAGTTAGTGCAGTTTAAAACAAAACAAGCAGAATTGATATTCAGGTCATTCACAGAAACCAGGATTTTCAGGAAGCTAGCTGTGTGAATTTCCTAGGAATGCAACTAGATAAAAATCTATCATGGGGATCTCATGTACAGTACCTTGCAAATAAATTAAATAGCCTAGCATTTGCAGTGAGGATACTATACAATGCTACCAGTATGGACACAAGAAAAGTAGTATATCACAGCTACTTTGAGTCAGTAGTAAGCTACAGAATTGTATGTTGGGCTACCTCAATCCATATATGTCTAATTCTAAAGCTTCAGAAAACCATCATTAGAAATATGCACAATATAGGGCTAAGAAAATCATGTTGCCCACTCCTAAAAAATCTAAGTATATTAAGTGTTCCCTCACTATACATATATGAGCTGATTTTCTTTGTACACAATAATCCTGATTTATTTGTAGCAAATCATTTTCAACATGATTATAGCACCAGAAATCAAAATAATTTTATGCTGCCCACCCACCATTTACAACCTTATGCTCAAACTCCACATTATATGGATGTGAAAATTTATAACAAATTGAAAGAAAGAGAATTGCTCAGCATAAATTTAGAAACACTGAAAAAACCTTATATGAGTGCAGGTGTTACTTATTCAGTAGAAGATTTTATAAATGACAATCTGAAAATTTGAGCTGGAGAGATCAAGTACGTAGGACTGTTGATTTTTAAAAGTTTGTTACTTTTGAAGAAAAAATATTAATTGCCTAATTAATTATTCAGTATTGCATATTATATTACTGATATTATAAGCAAAACTGCAAACCAGTTTTTGTGTTTGACAAGTGTCCTGTACATTAATTCAGTGGGTTGAAATTGTATGTTACAAGACAATAAACTTCTATTTTGTTCTATTCAAATTTTTCCTCCAGGCCTCAGAGTAATATTCCTGGCGTATGCCTCACAGCCCCTAAAGCTTAAATCAAGTTACATAATTTCTAGGAATATTAAACACACAGGCCATGATGCTGTAACAGCTGATTACTCAGAACCCTTGTGGCATCAGTTAATCAGTGTCTGTGATTGATTGCAAAATCCATGGACTTAGTAATAAAATCGCTACTTTCTATGGTAAACATAATCTTATAAGTACTATCTGTGGATGAAAATTTCCTGCTTCTTTGCTGACAACTGAATTATGTCACATGATACACAACAGGGATGCTACTCATATATATTTCAAGACAAATCTGAAACCCAAACATTACAAAAAATAAAGGAAGTTAAGCAAGAAGGTAAAGCAATGTATTCACAGTGTCAAATTCAGGCATGCTTGTTCATTTGTATGCAGCAATATGGCACCTGCAGCTCTGTGGAAGAATCTCCACAGCTTGAGTATAAGAAAGACAAAATCAGAAACTGCCTTTCAGGTTATAGCTGATGAACTTATTTTCAGGTTTCAGCTGATAAACTGGATGAATTTTCTCATTGCTACTCAACTCCCTTGCAGCAAGGAATTATTTTCCAAGAGAATCCCCAAATTACATTACTAACCACAAAAGTTCGCACCTAAAAGGTGTAACAGTAAATACAACAAGAAAAGCAAAAATGAGAATCTCTTCTGAAAGCAAAAGACAATGATGGTATCAGTGTAACCATAATTGAGAATGTCACTGATAGTTAAGTATCTATCTTTGCAGCATAATTAATTTCACTGATAGCTTATTACCTGTCTTAACAGCATATTTAATTTTTCTGTCATGTAGGGGACATATCTCCCTCCATGAAAAAGATGCATAGAGTGACCTATCCCTGAAATTGAAAACCCACAATCACCTTATGTTTACCAACTGTATTACCTATTGTATCCAAAGCCCTGGGATCTATTGCTGAATACTTACATGTATTCAACTGATATGACAAATATTAACATGGTAAACACTATAGTGCAAAAACTGCACTAATTAATGTAAGTGATAACCTGAAATGTGGCTTGGAAACTGTGAAGCCACAAAATTGACCCTACTATGCTTCAGAAAGTCGGAAGGTTAGTTGGTGGGCAGGGGAGAGGTGGGGAGACGGGGTAGTGGAAAAGGAGAAAAGTAAAAAGACTGGGTGTGATGATGGAATGAGGGCTGTATAGTGCTGGAAAGAGAACAGGGAGGCTGGATGGGCGAGGACAATGACTAATGAATGTTGAGGCCAGGAGGGTTACAGGAACGTAGGATAAATAGCAGGGAAAGTTCCCACCTGCACAATTCAGAAAAGCTAGTGTTGGTGGGAAGGATCCATATGGCACAGGCTGTGAAGGATGTCATGTTTGGCAGTGTGTTCAGCAACCAGGTGGTCCACTTGTTTCTTGGCCACAGTTGTCAGTAGCCATTCACGTGGACAGGCATCTTGTTGTTTGCTATGCCCATGTAGAATGCAACACAGTGCTTGCAGCTTAGCTTGTAGAGCTAAATAAATCAATACATAAAATAAAGTACTCCACTCTTGTTCACCTCTCTTTTCATTTCCATATCTCTTTGTTTCATTTTGGATCATCTCTCTTTCTCTGCATTTGTTCTGGGAGAGACTCCACTGCTTCCTTGTGTAGGTAACAGCCACGTGTATATGTTGCATGCAAGTAGTAATTTGTAGCCTAAACTCTTTCTCCTGCTCCTGCTCCTCCTCCTCCTTCTTGATCTATTTATGTCAAGCTACTTTCCTTTTCTCATTTCTTTCTAGATTGGCTGGAGTACTGATAGATAGAAGGTGTGTGTGTGTGTGTGTGTGTGTGTGTGTGTGTGTGTGTGTGTGTGTGTGTGTGTGTGTGTGTGCGCATATTGCCATTTTTTCCTGTCTGCTGCTCAATGTTGTTTCTGTTCAGTGAGAAACATTGTATCCCACTTTATTTAATGATTGATCAATGTGTTCTGTAGCACCGTAGGATGATAGTGTGTGCTAAAATGATAGATAATAGTGAATGTAATTCTTATGATACTGATTTCACAGGTTTCAGTCTGCAGCATGTATTACACCTTGTGGGAGTTTAGTGTTTTGTGGCAGTGAAGATGGCACTGTTCATGTGTGGAATGCAGATACTGGTGATGAAGCAGCAATATACATGAAGCTTAAGTTTGGTGGCAGTGGAAGTTGTGCAGTCAGTTCTGTAACATATCACCCTCATGATCACATAGTGGCATTTGCATCACATAGTTCTTTCTCCCACATCCTGCTGTGTTCATTCAGTAAACAAGAACATTCCAATACATTAGGAATTCATTTCTTTAGGGACTGTAGTGCAACCTATATTACAAGAGGAGCTGATGATGAAGACAATAGTTATAATGATGATGATCCAATTCAGAGGAGCCTCACATCACTTTCTGCTTCAAAAGGAATGCGTAAATTGTCTGATTCTCTGCTGAATATGAGATTCCTAAAAAGGAATCAACAGGTGGAAAATCTTAAGTATTTACAATCACCGCCTTCTGAGGAAATTGGAGACAGCAGCGATGTAGTAGATAACACTGACACACGTTTGCTTGGCATCATACAGGAAATGGATAAAATTTTATCAAACACTTCATCAAAAGCCAGTAGCCAGTGCATTAGTTTCTCACAACTGCACAATGAAGAAAATGAAGTTCCCTCAAAAGTTTGCAGTCAACACAGTAACAAAACACACTATACCTCATAATATACCAAATCCGAGATAAAGTGATACTTTTATGAGAGGCACATAGAAAATTTTAATCTTGTTGTAATGTGAAGTGTATATAATAAAGATTATGTTGATCTGTTTGCAAAATCTGTTGAAATTACATAAATTATTTTGAATATAAATGTGACTGATCTGTAATGACTCCTATCCATCCTGCTGTCCTCGTCTCCATTATTCTTTTGATGAGTATGTACTTCTGTTTGTTACTTGTATTTGACATAAAAACTGATTTAGTTTTGGGCACACCTACAAGAACTATTTTTTCTGAGAATATCTGTGTCACTTGATTTCATTTAGTAATTAAATCAAGAGAGTAATCTGTTTAAAACTAACATCAAGTTACAGTTTCAGTTGTTTACCTATTTACCTCTTTTTGTTGTTATGGTAGGCATCTTTGTATGTATTTTTGAGCTAAAAAAATGAAAGAATGAGTAAAAGGACTAAAGGGAATGGGTGGGAGGACAGACATGCTGCAGGGATCACCAAACTGAAAGTCTCTATTGCTCATTATTAAGTGAGTCATTCCATCTAGTTCTACATCTATAATTGCATCTTTACTTGGAAAGCTATCTGATGGTGTGTGGCAGAGGGTTCATTCCCTATTCCATTTTATTCTTATTCATTTCTTTATCTATGTGTAGACAATAAATATTGTAAGGCTGTTTACAAGTAGTTTTTGTGTGATATCATTACAAGGAAGGGGAACAATCAGATACACATACAAAATAATACACACGAGATAATGTAAATTGTACAGTTGTAAAATTCATGTTCTGATGCAAGTCAAAAAAAGAATTAAGTTACAAAATTCAGGTTTTGGAGTAATAGTGTTTCGCCTACCAACTGAGGCATATTACAAATCATATACAGGGCTATTACAAATGATTGAAGCGATTTCATAAATTCACTGTAGCTCCATTCATTGACATATGGTCACGACACACTACAGATACGTAGAAAAACTCATAAAGTTTTGTTCGGCTGAAGCCGCACTTCAGGTTTCTGCCGCCAGAGCGCTCGAGAGCACAGTGAGACAAAATGGCGACAGGAGCTGAGAAAGTGTATGTCGTGCTTGAAATAACAGTGCAACGACACTTCAGGACGAAGTTCAACAAAGATGCACCAACTGCTAACTCCATTCAGTGATGGTATGCGCAGCTTAAAGCTTCTGGATGCCCCTGTAAGGGGAAATCAATGGGTCGGCCTGCAGTGAATGAAGAAACGGTTGAACGCGTGCGGGCAAGTTTCACGCGTAGCCCGCGGAAGTCGACGAATAAAGCAAGCAGGGAGCTAAACATACCACAGCCGACGGTTTGGAAAATCTTACGGAAAAGGCTAAAGCAGAAGCCTTACCATTTACAATTGCTACAAGCCCTGACACACGATGACAAAGTCAAACGCTTTGAATTTTCGGCGCGGTTGCAACAGCTCATGGAAGAGTATGCGTTCAGTGCGAAACTTGTTTTCTGTGATGAAGCAACATTTTTTCTTAATGGTGAAGTGAACAGACACAATGTGCGAATCTAGGCGGTAGAGAATCCTCACGCATTCGTGCAGCAAATTCGCAATTCACCAAAAGTTAACGTGTTTTGTGCAATCTCACGGTTTAAAGTTTACGGCCCCTTTTTCTTCTGCGAAAAAAACGTTACAGGACACATGTATCTGGACATGCTGGAAAATTGGCTCATGCCACAACTGGAGACCGACAGCGCCGACTTCATCTTTCAACAGGATGGTGCTCCACCGCACATCCATCATGATGTTCGGCATTTCTTAAACAGGAGATTGGAAAACCGATGGATCGGTCGTGGTGGGGATCATGATCAGCAATTCATGTCATGGCCTCCACGCTCTCCCGACTTAACCCCATGCGATTTCTTTCTGTGGGGTTAAGTGAAAGATTCAGTGTTTAAACCTCCTCTACCAAGAAACGTGCCAGAACTGCGAGCTCGCATCAACAATGCTTTCGAACTCATTGATGGGGACATGCTGCGCCGAGTGTGGGAGGAACTTGATTATCGGCTTGATGTCTGCCGAATCACTAAAGGGGCACATATCGAACATTTGTGAATGCGTAAAAAAACTTTTTGAGTTTTTGTATGTGTGTGCAAAGCATTGTGAAAATATTTCAAATAATAAAGTTATTGTAGAGCTGTGAAATCGCTTCAATCATTTGTAATGACCCTGTACTTCTTAGAACAGGAAATGTTACTTTGGTCCATATGTATTTGCTCCAGGAATCCTGTTGTCATTACTTCTGAAAAATGCTCTATCCTTTTTTGCAATTCATGGAGGGTAACCTCTTGAAATGGAAAGGTACATCACCACTTAACTCATAACCTCTTCATTTACTCAACCCAGCTTACTGCCCTTAACAAACTTTTACAACTAGTACTGCATCGAACTGTTTCTGACAACTACCAACTGCCACAACCCACTTTGCAACAGCTGTGTACACTTATATAAAGCCTCAGCAGTGAAATAAATTATTACAGACAGTATTTTATTAATTTATAATTGAGAAAAACTTGTACAAAATTATCTATGTGTAACAGTATACTCAGTAGAAAGCATAAACATATTCTTCATATGTAGTTTTGTAAAATACAGTTTTCCAAAACTAAATTTGGTAAAACATGAACTGCAACAGTTAATTCTAAAACCTCTAAATGTTTAGTGATACTAAACAACATAGTTATTTTGATTACTAATATTTACGCACATTCTCGCTCAAGAATTACATTTTTTAATTGAGCAAGTCACTTTGTATTTTATGTTATACAGTACTAAACAGTCTCGATATTTCTGAGCTGATTGTCTTGAACTTTCAAATGATAATTTTTTATGAAAATACCAATACTAAAAAATCCAGTTATAATTCTTTTGCATTTGACAATTTTGTTTTAGGTAACTTGTAAGCATATTATTACAGATTATTAAAACATATCCTAATGGATAAGTTCCTTAGTTGGCTCACAGTGATTTATGTCATTATTACATGTAATGCTGCTCATCTGTTAGCACTGACAACTCTACACAAATGCCACCAGTGTGGCCTGAAATTTGCTATTCTTGGCACACTCTTGACAGTACAGCTCTTGGAATATCGAATTCCCTAATGATTTCCAAAATGGAATGCCTCATCCATCTATCTCCAACTATCATTACATTTTAAAAGTCTGTTAATTCCTGTCATGTGGCCATAGTCATATGGGAAATCTTTTCACTTGAATCACCCAAATACAAATGACGGCTCTGCCAATGTTCTTTTATACTCTGTGTATCTGATACCACCACCATCTGCGTATTGCAATCCCACAACTTTTGTCACCTCTCTGTATATGTATGCTTGTGTTACTATAATTTGTAGTTTGTTCTCCAAAGGCTTATGCTTTAGTCATCCGTAACCAGCAAACTCCTTGACACACAATGATGATGGCTGGCATAATCAGTCATCATATAGAAAAGTTGCTCAAGTAGATATTTTTAAAATTATATTTTAAATTTACTAATATCTTCTAACTTTCTGATGTAGATGAGCAGCCTGTAGTAAAGTTTAGCCTGATATGACCCATGTGCTATAGTGTGTTTTTTTTTCTTTTTGTTTGCTGTGCATGGAGTGATGTGCTATTTCAGGTGTTGTAACTATGAAAGTCAGCATTCATCTGAAAATATTGAATGTTGGCCCTGATATAAGAATCACATTTGAATATATACAGTGCAGTATTTTTAGTATTTTACACTTTCTGAATTTGGATTTTAGTATCTGTGGAGCACTGTGTATTATTTATTCAGTCTAATGAAAAAAATTGTTTTAGCTGAGATATGGTGATACACCAAAATATTATTCTTTGTGTTGCAAGAGACTGAAAATACCCAAAGTAAGCTAACCTGCCCCTGTCTGAGGTTAAAGCATTTGTGATAATTCTGAGAGCAAAACAGACTGAACTGAGTTTCTGTGTTGGTTTTATTACAGGTTCATGAAATTTTAAGTTTTCATTGACATAAATCTCCTGCAATTTTGTAGATTTACTCTAGCTCCGTCGCTTTGTCACCCAAAACAAGATCTAGATTTATATTTAACTTTATTTCCCAAATACCTTGCAATTCATTTTATTTATGTTTAATGTCAACATGTTTGCATTGAACCATGAACTGACATAGTTGAGGACTTAATCAGTGGTTGTACGGAGCAATTGTTCTGGCATTCTTCTTATCCCTTTAGTATCATCTGCAGTTAGCTTGATATTTACTACACTATCTGTGGTATGTAATATTATGCCTAGAATATCACCTTGTGGCACTACTATTTCCACTTTTTTTTGGCATTTGATACTCAAGTTATTTTGTGACTGGAATAAGGTGACAATAGACCTATATACAAAATGGATCAAATTGGCAGGTACGAAACAAACCAATTTTTGCCTGACCTTCAAGTATCCAGAACTTCCAATTTTTCTGAAAGATAACATCATGGACAGTATCAAATGCTTTGGAAAATCTAAATTAACTCATACCACACTATTTTAACACCCCCACCCCCCCTCCAATTTCTGATTTCAGTTGATATGGTGCAACATCAATTTTTCTAGTACTATAGAGAATCCTAGAAGGAATAATAATGGGTGACAGTTTTCTTTCTTGATCTTATCACTCTTTTTAAATAATTACTTAAAACTTTCAGGAAATTCTACTTCATGAAATGCTAAGTTAAAAACGTATGCCAAATGTCTTGAAATCTGTGGAGCAATCTTGATTATGATACATGCTGATATGTCATCTAATCTGCCTGATATTTTTATAAGTACATGATGAAAGGCCCCCAGGATGCCATAAAATTAAAAACAAAAAATTGAAACATCAAGTAACCAGAAAGTTGGCAACGCCATTAATTATGAATGCTTGGTAAGAAAAAAAAAAAAAAAAAAAAAAAAAAATACTCTCATTCAATTTGTCGTACAGTTTTTTGGTTTAGAGAGACTCAGTCTAAGTGTCTCGTATGCAGAAGAACAATGAGGATATGCGATTTCAGAGATGAAGTACTGCAATCTTGATGTATTATATGTGTGAGTGAATAATGTAATGTTAAAGAACTGTATCAAACATTTTATTTATTGAAGTAAATGAAGAGCAAAATTACAGGAAGAGGATTTTCATGATTATGACAAGTGCCGGAGTTCCCAGAGTCCTCCGCCTCCTGCAGCTTTGACAAAAATGTAAGGTAGTCCGATGCCCAAAAGAATACCAATAAGCACAAAACATTTTAACAACACTATCATATACTATTATAATTCATTTAAAAAAATTATTTTTTTGTGTATATTACAACTGTCAACCCGTGTGCCAGGATTTCTGGGCATCGGTCGTTACTGGTGTTTGTTAATGATAGCTACATTCCGCAACAGAATAACCTTGACGACACAATGTTTACAACTAATGAGAGAGTGTCGCACATCTCCCAGAGTGACATACCACTCATGTAGATGTAGAACATGTGGAAATGGCGACATACACTCCTGGAAATGGAAAAAAGAACACATTGACACCGGTGTGTCAGACCCACCATACTTGCTCCGGACACTGCGAGAGGGCTGTACAAGCAATGATCACACGCACGGCACAGCGGACACACCAGGAACCGCGGTGTTGGCCGTCGAATGGCGCTAGCTGCGCAGCATTTGTGCACCACCGCCGTCAGTGTCAGCCAGTTTGCCGTGGCATACGGAGCTCCATCGCAGTCTTTAACACTGGTAGCATGCTGCGACAGCGTGGACGTGAACTGTATGTGCAGTTGACAGACTTTGAGCGAGGGCGTATAGTGGGCATGCGGGAGGCCGGGTGGACGTACCGCCGAATTGCTCAGCACGTGGGGCGTGAGGTCTCCACAGTACATCGATGTTGTCGCCAGTGGTCGGCGGAAGGTGCACGTGCCCGTCGACCTGGGACCGGACCGCAGCGACGCACGGATGCACGCCAAGACCGTAGGATCCTACGCAGTGCCGTAGGGGACCGCACCGCCACTTCCCAGCAAATTTGGGACACTGTTGCTCCTGGGGTATCGGCGAGGACCATTCGCAACCGTCTCCATGAAGCTGGGCTACGGTCCCACACACCGTTAGGCCGTCTTCCGCTCACGCCCCAACATCGTGCAGCCCGCCTCCAGTGGTGTCGCGACAGGCGTGAATGGAGGGACGAATGGAGACGTGTCGTCTTCAGCGATGAGAGTCGCTTCTGCCTTGGTGCCAATGATGGTCGTATGCGTGTTTGGCGCCATGCAGGTGAGCGCCACAATCAGGACTGCATACGACCGAGGCACACAGGGCCAACACCCGGCATCATGGTGTGGGGAGCGATCTCCTACACTGGCTGTACACCACTGGTGATCGTCGAGGGGACACTGAATAGTGCGCGGTACATCCAAACCGTCATCGAACCCATCGTTCTACCATTCCTAGACCGGCAAGGGAACTTGCTGTTCCAACAGGACAATACACGTCCGCATGTATCCCGTGCCACCCAACGTGCTCTAGAAGGTGTAAGTCAACTACCCTGGCCAGCAAGATCTCCGGATCTGTCCCCCATTGAGCATGTTTGGGAGTGGATGAAGCGTCGTCTCACGCGGTCTGCACGTCCAGCACGAATGCTGGTCCAACTGAGGTGCCAGGTGGAAATGGCATGGCAAGCCATTCCACAGGACTACATCCAGCATCTCTACGATCGTCTCCATGGGAGAATAGCAGCCTGCATTGCTGCGAAAGGTGGATATACACTGTACTAGTGCCGACATTGTGCATGCTCTGTTGCCTGTGTCTATGTGCCTGTGGTTCTGTCAGTGTGATCATGTGATGTATCTGACCCCAGGAATGTGTCAATAAAGTTTCCCCTTCCTGGGACAATGAATTCACGGTGTTCTTATTTCAATTTCCAGGAGTGTAGGAATGTTGTCTCCTCTAAGATCTAGGGTGGATTTGTCATTGCAACCAGTTGCACCTCAAGGTGGTTACCAAGGCACCATCTTCACCATTTTGAGGCGGAGCAGAAAGTTGCCAGATCCTTACCATTATCTACTGGATCCAGACGGCTATAACAACTCCTAGGATGACACAAAAGGAGAAGTGCAGCTGTAATGGAAACATAACCAAGAAAGATTACTGTGCAAACATGATTTATAAAGGATAACAAACGGCCAACAGCATTAGAAATCCTGCATTGATTTATTGATTAACTACGAATCAGAGAGATAATATAGACCAAATAGATAGTACACAATTTAGTAGTAATGATCTGACGGTTTATTTAAGAATTTTTTCGAATCTAGTTTATGAACGTGTTGTTCGGAAGTGTTCAGGTAACTGAAACGTTAATTTCAGGGTTTGTGGTCAAGTTTTCTTTCAGTGTGGCAGAAGGTAGTTGGCTGATGTTAGAGTATTTAATATATCAGTGAAAGAGATGAAGTTTTATGACAAATTTTATAACCAATTAGCAGGATATCTGCATAGTAGGGGAGTCACATCTGCATTAAAAACTGTAAAATCTACACTTTTAAAGTTAGAAACATCTGTCACATTTAAAATTTTATATGTAGCTGAAATAGACATTTGTCTACGGGAATGCAGGAGGTTTATACGGACAGTCTACTCTCAATTTCAAGTAGTAATGTAACGTGTTTTAGAATTGAAAATGCTAACACACCTTTATTAACGAAAGATGGTATACCATATGTAGAAATGTGGAGGTTACTAAACGGAAGGGCAACAGCAATGTCCGTAGCAAGCACACATCTCATGAATGTATACGGCCCATCTGGAAGCAACTGTAAAACCACAAGGGCAGAGTTCAAGAAGTAATGCCTGTTTTGCCTCTGATGTTGTGAATGGAAAAGATTTCATTTGTGTTAATAATCGGAGAAACCATGCGCCAAATAACAACAGGTGTGTGCAGTGCTGCAGGATAATATCAAAGCTAAATATGCATGTCACCTGGGAGGTTACAAATGGTGACAATAGTCTACACCCACACAATCAGCACCTCAGCAAGTAGAACCAATATGATCTATGCCTCAACAAATACAGCTGTTACTGACACATGGCTGGGAAACATTTCGGATCACTGTCATTATATCATCAGAATTAATTTGACAAAACAACAGAACTTTCTGGTGGGAAGACATTGAAAACTAAATACCAACTTACTCAGTGACATATAATTAAAAGAGGAAGTGCTAGGAACATGGAAGGCTTCCATTAGAAATATTATAAAATACCCAAACAAACTACTGTGATAGGTGAAACATGTGGACCCAAAATTGAAGACACTGTTTAAAAATGTTCAAATGTGTGTAAAATCTTATGGGACTTAACTGCTAAGGTCATCAGTCACTAAGCTTACACACTACTTAACCTAAATTATCCTAAGGACAAACACACACACCCATGCCCGAGGGAGGACTCGAACCTCCGTCGGGACTAGACTCTGAGAAGCTCATCTGCAGAAACCAGCACATTTTTAGGAAACAGTGCTCATGTGAGACACAGCTGGCCCTCTTTGTGCATGATATACAACAGGCTCTAGATACCGGCTCCCAGGTTGATGCCATATTTCTCGACTTTCGAAAGGTGTTCGACTCAGTTCCTTACTGTCGCTTGCTACAAAAAGTGCGTGCTTACAGTCTATCTAATGACATATGTGGTTGGATAGAATGTTTTCTAACAGACAGGGAGCAGTATGTCATCCTGAACGGGGTAACTTCAACAGAAACAAGAGTAACTTCAGGTGTGCCCCAGGGCAGTGTAATAGGTCCTCTGCTTTTTATGATTTACATAAATGAACTGCGGCCTTAGACTGTTTGCTGATGATGCTGTAGCCTACAGGAAAGTAGTATCACATGAAAGTTGTGAACAAATCAATGAAGATTTGCAGAAAATAAATCCCTGGTGTAATGACTGGCAGTTCTCTCTCAATATTAGTAAGTGTAACCTACTGCGTACAACAAAGTGAAAATCCCCATTAATGTATGAGTATAAAATAAATGATCTGTCTTTGGAAGCAGTAACATCATTCAAGTATCTGGGTGTGACTATTTGAAATGATATCAAATGGAATGATCAGATTACACAAGTAATGCGTAAGGCGAACTCTAGATTGCGGTTTATTGGTAGAATCCTGAAGCAATGCAGTCCTTCAACAAAGGAAATTGCTTAGAATATGTTAGTTTGTCCAGTCTTAGAGTATTGTTCATCTGTATGGGACCCTTACCTGTTGGGTCTGATTCAAGAGGTTGAGAAGGTCCAAAGAAGAGCGGCAAGATTCATGACTGGTATATTTAGCCATCGCGAGAGCATTACAAATCTCATAGAAAGTTTCAAGTGGGACACATTTGCAGATAGATGACGCGCTAAACAGAAGGGGCTGCTCACTAAATTCTGAAATACAATTTTCGATGAGGATGTAGAGCATATATTATTACCACCAACTGTCAAATCGTGTAATGATCATCATTCAAAGATAAGGGAAATAAGAGCTCGTAATGAGGTGTTCAGACAGTCGTTTTTCCCTTGCGCCATCCGTGAATGGAACAGAAGGGGGGTGGGAGAATATGATCTCAAATGGAATTATCAGATTACACAAGTAACGAGTAAGGCGAACTCTAGATTGCGGTTTATTGGTAGAATCCTGAAGTGATGCAGTCCTTCAACAAAGGAAATTGCTTACAATACATTAGTTCATCCAGTCTTAGAGTATTGTTTGTCTGTGTGGGACCCTTACCGGTTGGGTCTGATTCAAGAGATTGAGAAGGTCTAAAGAAGAGCGGCAAGATTTGTGCCTGGTACATTTAGCCATAGTGGTAAATATGACTTTGGTGCAAATTGTGCCCTCTGCCACACACCGCTTGGTGGCTAGCGGAGTATGTATGTAGACGTAGATGAATGAAATGTTGGAGAGCTATCTAAATATGAATCTTGACAACATGTTTACGAACACCACTTTGTCACAAGATAAACATTAACTTGGGAAATACAGCAGAGAGCAATCACAGTAGGATAACGGGAGCACTGCTATGGCAGCTACTATCTAACATAAATGTGAAATTTGATGAAATGAAACACAATATAAACTCCAATTTCAGTCGTTTGACACAAGATATGAACATGTTAAAACAGCAGCAAAACCCTGTTACTCATGATATGAACATGGCACAACAGCAACAAAACACTGTTACACAAGATCTAAATGAAATGAAGCAAAACCAAAAACAAGTATTCAAGGATTTGCAAGACACAGTCTCACAGAAATTTGATGACTTAACCAAAAATTTTTGTACTGAAATTGATGAAAACACAGGTAAAGCATGAAGTACTTTCTGAAGTTTACAGTAACATTACGGATGTAAAATAGAATGTAGATTCTTTTAATGACCATCTTGATCTAGTAGACCAACAGATAAAGAAAATCACAGATGCAAACACGAACATTGAAGCTATATGAAACCAGTTCATTTTGACAGTAAAAAAAAGTAACCACTGTCATTAACAAACTAAATAAAGAATATGAAGGCATACCTCTAGCTGTAAAAGAGCTTACTCTAAGGGTAGCAACATCAGAAGTTAAGTTGACTCAGCATGTGCTAAGAAGGAGAGTGAGAAGATTAATGAAACTCTGAGTGATATCATTAGCCAAGCTGAAGCAGGTATTCTAGATAAGGGTAACACCATTGCAGAGAAGTAAGTAACCGATTTTAAATTATACACAGATGTAGGAGAAAAGACCATTCAGAAAAAAGAAAATGAAGTCGTGAACAAAGTAAACATTAACCTGCAAGCCAAAGAAAATAGGATTTGCAATCTCTTAGAAGAAAATATTACCGGATCTCGAAATATGCATGTAAATAATACACAGGCTACAGTGAACAAACCACAACCTGTTGGTATCTATTCACAAATTGTGATGAGTCCCACAGGTGGTACCACTGACAGTTGTAGATTGCAAAATATAAACATACCCACAACCCCTAATAATTGTTCAATTACTAGTTGGAATTACAGGTAACTACAATAACAACATAATTACGATTGAAAATGCCACAAGTCTGTCAATTGTTTTTGCAGACAAAGGTTTGCTGAGACATCGACAATTTCCTACATTTACTACTGAAGGTAAGAGAATGAATCCCATAGTATTTATTAGTGCTGTTCATCAAGTATTTCCACTCAGCTGGATGGAAGCACAGAAAATCAGATTTGTCGTGGGAAATACACAAGGTGATGTGCTCTTCTGGGCAACCAAAGTGGCCAAATGTTGCAACACTTGTATCCAATTTGGACAAGCTTTACTCAACAAATATTGGTCTGAAGCAGTGCAAGAAAGACTCAGACACGAGGTTTTCAACCCTGCACTATTCAATGGCAAATATGGTAGTCTACGTGGATACTTTGAAGAATACCTGAAGAAGACACACTACTGGATGAACCCAATATCACAGGTAGATGTGTTAAAAATTTCGTAAACACATTAGAGAAAAATTAGTCACAATGCCAGAGCATGAGTCTGAATATTTTCTGTCAGTGCTTGATTCTATCAACTTAATCTATGAGGGAAGACCGGTACCCCATACAGCAACAGAAAATCAGGCACAACAACAACATAATTATGTAAATCAGTCAGTAAAACATGATTTAAACACTCAGCAAGGTTGGTACACACAACAGCAAAGTTATGTACCCAGAGGTAATGAGTACGGTAAGGGGAATGGAAATACAAACAATTTAAAAGAAATTTCCTAAGCAACAGAGGTAATTTCAATGCACGAGCGAATTATAATTCACCATCACAAGGCCCTATGCCAAATATTGTCATGTAGAGGAAGGGGTAAGTAGATGAATGACGAACACTGACTTCACTTAACGAAGGTTTATTCAGCACTTGCACACATCAGAGCATGGAGCAAACTGCCTCTGGCCAGAACACATATGGTATATATACAGCTACAGAACTGTTATAACCTGTAATCACTAATAATTGCGTGGATATTCAAACACACTCACTTAGAAACAATAGCTCGTTACATGATAACAACTCAGTATCTCTTATTTGACTGCCGTCCTGTGACATGCGGCCAGCGCCGTTCGTAGCTAGGTGGCGCTCACGCGCTCAGCCGAGTTGCCTCTATCGCCGTTTGCGGGTACTGCCGTGGCAGCACTGTTAAATGTCGTGGCACTGTCACAACACTTTTCCCCCCTTGAAAAAAAAAAAAACGAACACTCACTTCCTTGGAGACATGGACAGTGCGGAGACATCTATGGCCTCTTGTGAGGCCCCGAGAAGATCCCGCGGAGAGACATGAGAGTATGGTCGAAAATGTCCAGCACGGAAGCTCGTGTGTGGAACGTGCCTCCTGGAGGAGATGATGGGTGAAAACTCCGGAGCAGCATCCATAGGTGTCCTGGACGTGGGGGTGTGCTCCAGCGAGATGGGTCCCGGAGAAGGCGGCGTCGCGACTGAGGCCGGTTCTGGTGTACTTGGAAGTGGTAGCAATGTCGGCTGCATCAACACGTATGGTAGATCGGCAGCAGCGACAGGACTGGCTTCTCGGGCTGGTGGAGGTGAAGGAAGGGGCGGTGGCACAGGCGTGGCCACCACTCGTGGGTGCATCTGGTCATAATGGCGAACAACCATGCTGTTGGCCGTATGTATTTTACAAAGCCGGCGGCCGCAAAGAGCCTTGACCACCCCTGGAATCCATTTAGGGTGAGACCCATACCCTCGTGCCCACACATCGGCGCCTATTTTCCCGCACTAGGGGACACAGCACAAGGCCTGACAGGGTGAAGCAGGTGCAGTAGAATGCGCGGTTGGTGGCCATGCAAGAGTTCAGCAGGGCTGCAATCACCCAGAGGCGTGAAGCAATAAGAACTCAGAAATTGCAGCAGAGCATCATCTGTGGAAAAATCACTAAGGAATTTTTTCATCTGGCTTTTGAAAGTGCAGACGAGGTGCTCGGCCTCCCCATTCGACTGCGGATGGAAGGGCGGTGCTGTAACATGATGAATCCCTTGTCCAGTGCAAAAATCACGGAAGGCCTGCGAAGAGAACTGAGGGCCATTGTCCATGACGATCGTGGATGGAAGACCTTCTAGCGGAAAAATTTTGGACAAAGCCAGCATCGTCGCCGTAGTGGTGGGCGACGGACATCGAACAACAAATGGAAACTTCGAGAAGGCGTCAATCAACAGTAGCCAATAAGTACCAAGGAAGGGGCCAGCAAAGTCAGTGTGCACCCGTTCCCATGGCTGCGCTGGATCAGGCCACAGAGAGGGCATTGTACAAGGAGCAGCCAATTGTTGAGCACACTGACCACACGCAGCAACCATGTGGGCGATGTCCAAATCAATACCGGGCCAATAAATGTGCCTGCGGGCCAGAGACTTAGTCCAAGAAATACCCCAATGGCCTTCATGCAACAGGTTGAGGACATCTTTGCGAAGAGGGGCTGGCACCACGACCCGTGGAGATGCGCCATCCGTGGCCAGAAAAACAACCCCATCACTAACAGACAGACGAAGGCGCAAGGCATGGTAGTTGCAAAGGGGATCTGATGCCCGGCCCTTGGTCCTGTCCCGCCAACCCTGTTGAACAAAACCGATCACCTGACGCAGGACCGGGCCCCACACAGTAGCCAATGCGACCTGCGAACCTGTAAGGAAAACCCTCGACCGCACGACGTTCTGCCTCATCAATGTGGAAACAGAGTAGTTCATCATGATCGAAAACCAGGTCGGGGCCCATCGGCAATCGCGACAATGCGTCAGCGTTGGCGTGCTGGGCCGTGGGGCGATAGTGAATCTCATAGTGAAAACGAGATAAGTATAAGGCCCAATGTTGCAGGCGGTGAGCTGCCTTATCCGGAAGCGACGCCGATGGGCTGAACAGAGAGACCAGCGGCTGGTGGTCGGTGATGAGGTGAAACATAGAACCATACAAAAAAACGCTGAACTTTTTTAGAGCATAAATGATAGCGAGTGCCTCCTTTTCGATTTGAGAGTAACGCCGTTGCGCATCGTTGAGGGTCTTGGAAGCGTAGGCGATGGGTCGTTTCGACCCATGCTCATACCGATGGGCGAGAACAGCCCCTAGGCCATACTGTGATGCGTCACCAGAACCAAGTGCTGACCCAGATGGAATGTGGCAAGACAAGGCGCCAACTGCAAATGAGCCTTCAGGCGGACAAAAGCCTGCTCACACTCTTCGGACCAACAGAAAGGGACGTTTTTGCGTAACAGCTGATGCAGAGGATGAGCTACCACCTCCGCGGATAGAATGAATTTGTGATAATTAGCAACATCTTCGTTCTCCTGTGAAACGGGCAAATTGTCCGTGGCGAAAGTTGACTGTACAGTGCCTACATCACACCACGTGTCTATTTGCGTGCCAGCAGCGTGAGACACTTCAAATGATTGAGCGATGCTTAGAACTTCTGACAACGATGGGTTTGGCAGTTGTAGGGCATGTTGCCAAACTTCCTTATCAGGAGCAAGCCGTAGAATAGCATCCCTAACCATTGAATCAGCATAAGACTCGTGATGGGTGTCCATGACAAACTGACATTTCCTACTCAGAGCGTGTAGTTCCGCCGCCCAAGACCGGTAAGATTAATGGGGCTGTTTACAACACCGGTAGAACGCCACACGGGCGGCAACAATGTGGGTGTTTTTTCGGTAATAGTTAGACAATAAGTCACACATTTCTTGGAAGGACAGAGCGGCAGGTTCCCGCAGAGGGGCTAACTGAGATAGCAGCTGATAGATCCGTGGGGAAATCCAAGATAGAAATAACAACTTACACATAGGAGCGTCGACAATGTCGAAAGCCAAGGAGTGTTGCCGCAAACGCTTCTCACAATCCTCCCAGTCTTCAGCGGCCTCGTCATAAGGAGGGAATGGAGGCGGAGAAGAGGAAGACAGACGATGAGTAAGCGACGTCGACAACACCTGAATAGCAGCCGTCAGCTGTGTTTGTTGTGCCTGAATAGCAGCCGTCAGCTGTGTTTGTTGTTCAATGAGCACTTGCATAAGCTGTTCCATGTCTGCCCCGTCACGAACACACAAATCCATAACGCAGTGAAAATATCCGACCTCGTCGCCAAAAAGTGTTATAACCTGTAATCACCGATAATTCCGTGGATATTCAAAGACACTCACTTAGAAACAATAGCTCGTTACATGATAAAAACTCAGTATCTCTTATTCAACTGCCATGCCGTGACATGCGGCCGGTGCCGTTCGTAGCTATGTGGCGCTCCCGCGCTCAGCCGAGTTGCGGAGCACCTCTATTGCCGTTTGCGCGTACTGTCATGGCAGCACTGTTAAATGTCGTGGCACTGTCACAACAAGAACATTCCAGTACAATGATTCTTGCCATTTGTGGATACGTCTAGAATTTACTCGAACCAAATATAGAAATTAAAATGTTTCAGTTCAGAACTCACAACCCTCCATGCAACAGTCTTAAGAGAACAGCATCTTGGTGTTACGTCCTCCTAGTCCGGGAATGAGTCATCGGTCCTGCATACTTCAGCTCCTGATGACTGATGTTCGCCCTGGCAGTGATCTTCTTAGAACTCCTCTTGCCACAACGTTCTTCAGTATCTTTCTGCTTGTTGCCTGTCACTGGAGCTTAGAATTTACCCTGGGTTGCAGGATTCTTATAGGGCTTCATACAAAGGACGTGGACCATGTCTCTGATCTTCCATCATCTTGTGTCAGGGTCAAAGTCTTCAACTTCATAAGTAACATCAGACAACTGTCTTACAACCTTCTAAGGTCCAACGTAGTGCCTGAGGAGCATCTCAGAGAGACCAACCTTCCAAACAGGAGTGAAGATCCAGACAAGGTCACCATTCTGGCAGACAACAGGGTTGTGGCTTGCATCATACCTTTGACGATCATTTTCTTGAGCCTGCAGCATGCGGAGTTGAGCTAACTGCCGAGCTTGCTCAGCTCTGATTAACACCTGCATGATGTAGTCGTCGTCAATGTCATCAGGATGTAACTGAAACACAGTGTCCATCGCCGTTGTCGTCTCACACCCATGCACCAGGAAAAATGGCGTAAATCCTGTGGTGTCTCGTTTGGCAGTGTTGTAGGCAAACATCACAAAAGGTAGCACCTCATCCCAGTTGCTCTGCTCAACATTGACAAAAAGACATTCAGTATCCCCGTTACTTTGCAGGTGGTAGGCAGTCGTCATGTGATGAGTAATGTTGCACTGATAGTTTATCTCTGTCACAAGATTTGATTGAAAAACATTCCCTTGATCTGTAATTAATGACCTTGGGGCACTGTGTTGTAATACAATTTCTTCTATGATGAATTTGGCTACATCAAATGCTTTGGCTGTTTTCACAGCTTTTGTAATGGCATAGTACATCAGATAATCAGTGCAAACAATAATTCATCGATTTCCACTAGCAGACATTGGAAATCGTCTGAGGAGGTCAATCCCAACATGCTGGAAAGGCATTTCAGCTGGTGGAATTAGTATGAGTTGGCCAGGTGGTTTCTGAGAAACTGCCTTTCCCCTCTAGCACTTTTGACAGTGTGACACATAGTGATGAACACTCCTAAATAAAACTGGCCAGATAAATCTCTTGTGGATTTCTGTGGAACATCTAAGTGCATGTGTTTAGTAATCACTGGTAGCCACCTCTTTCCAAATGGATCAAAGTTTTTCTTGCAAAGTAATCCATTAACTACCTTAAACTGTCCTTTGACATCCTCTGACCGATTTAAAGCAATCATAATTTGAGATACCTTGGTGTCCTTCTTCTGCTCAGCAGAGAGGTCCTGGAGTGCAGTGAGACAGCCACTATCTTCATCAGAGTCTTGATGGTCTTGCACAGGGTTTCTTGAGAGACAGTCAGCATCTTGGTGTTTTCTTCCTTTTTTGTACACTGTGGTAATGTCATACTCTTGAAGACGTAGTGCCAACCCGGCAAGTCATCCCATCGGATCCTTGAGACCTGTCAACCAACAAACAGAAGGATGGTCTGTAACAACTGTGAATGGCCTTCCATAGAGATACTGTCAAAATTTGCACATGGCCCAGATCCCAGCAAGACATTCTCTTTCTTTAGTTGAGTAGTTTCTCTCGGCTTTTGTAAGTGTCCTAGAAGCATAGGCTATAACCTTCTCTTTTTCATCCTAAATCTGCAACAGAACAGCACTGATCGCATACCCACTGGCATCTGTGTGTAGTTCTGTAGGTGCTCTCTCATCATACAGACCAAGTACAGGGTCAGTCATCAGAGATTTTCACAGCGCATCAAAAGAATTTGTTGAGCACCACTCCAGATAAATTTAGCATTGGCTTTTAACAACTCTTGGAGTGACCTGGTTTCGATACAAAAGTCTTTGATGAAACGATGGTAATAAGAACACAATCTAAGGAAGCTTCTCACATCTCTAATACTTTTAGGATTAGGAAATTCTGTTTTTCTGGGTTTGGCCGCAAACCTTTGTTTGACACAAGGTGCCCAAGTATTTTGATTTCTTTTGTTCCAAAGAGACACTTTCTTGGATTAAGTTTCAGTCCGGCTTTTTGGAGACACTTAAGAACAGCCCTCAGTCTTTTTATGTGTTCATCAAATGTCTCTGAGAACACTGTAATGTCATCTAAATAACAAAGACACATCATCTACTTCAGGTGCCTTGGAAGATTATCCAACATTCGTTCAAAAGTTGTTGGTGCATTACACAAACCAAATGACATTACCTTAAACTCATACAGGCCCTCAGGGGTGATGAATGCAGTTTTCTCACAATCAGCCTCATCTACTTCCATTTGCCAGTATCCCGAGTACATGTCTATGGTTGAGAAAAACTTAGCCCCCTTCAGACAATGTAGTGTATCGTCAATTCGTGTAAGAGGGTAAACGTCCTTTTTAGTTATCTTGTTAAGCTTTGTGTAATCAACACAAAAGCGCCAACTGCCATCCTTCTTCCTGGCGAGAACCACTGGTGGTGACCATGGGCTCCGCAAGGGCTGAATGATGTCATTCTTCATCATTTTCTCTACCTCATCATGAATTATTCGATGTTCCATTGCTGACACACGGTATGCTCTCTGGCTTATTGGTTGATGGTCTCCAGTGCTAATCTGGTGCTTCACCACCGATTTGTCTATTTTGCTCTTCGCCTGTGGATTGAAGCATTCAGATAACTTGTGAAGAATGGCAAGTAGCTTCTTCTGTTGTTCCTCAGTGAGATCTGGTGATAGTTGAGCTAGAAGATCTTGTCTCATAGTGATAGTGCTAATTTTGCCCACAGACTCGGCATGGGAGGATTCTGTGACACCCAGCTGTTCTGCAATTAACGACTCAGCGTTTGATATGCACATGCATCTTGGAAGGATCTGTGGTTCTCGGCGACAGTTAACTATCCACAATTTACCAAATCTGTTCTGAAACGAGATGACAGAGGCTGGGATGACCAAATTATTCTTCAGCGGTATGCTTCTCTTACATTTCACTACAAGATCCATGGGTTGGTGCATGGCATGACACATGACAGCTACCTTTGTAGTGCTGACTGCAGGAATGATCACTTCATCCAGCACACATAGTCTCCACACACTTGGATGTGCATTTTCCATTCCACAAGAGCTTGGACTGGTCAGCCATCCATGAGGATATCAACATAGTTTCCTGTCATTTTTGTAGTGATTGACGGTGTAGGGTTTTTCTCTTCGGCAGCCTCACCTCCAAGGAAGGTTGACCCTTTAGTTTTCCAGTTTGTGGCGGCTAGGTGATCAGCTGGAGCTTCTAAACGGCGATGGAGAACTTGAGCGGCATGTTGGCGAGTGTCCTCTTCAGCAACCAGCTTGTGGTGATGGTGACCAACATCGTCCTGCACCCACATCTTCTTGTTCATCTTCATCGTCTTGGAGTTGGTGTCAGCTAAGATCGATCTGTTGTCTTCTGGCATAGGCATCATCAATTATCCGCCACCTTTCTCGACAATAGTGCACCACATGTCCCGGTTATCTGCAGTGGAAACATACTGGTACATTATCCTGGGTCCTCCAGACATCAGTCTTCTGTGGTGCCCAAACAGGTTCATCATGTAGCATTGTAGGAATGTAACTTCACTTGGGTCTTGACTTTTTTACCATTTTAAAGGGAAATGAAGGATGAGAGATTGGGTTCAATGTTTGTTTCTCTTCCTCCATTATGACCTCTTGAAGCATCTCAGTTTTTTGCCCGTCGTGCAATCCAAGTGCCTTCTGAACTTCCTCTCTCACTATCTGACTAACAACACTTGTGAAATCAGTTTCTTCCACCATCACAGACATCAATACAACATTTGGAAGCCGTTCAAACTTTTCGTGTGTAATTCTTTTTTGGTGCATTGTCTTGACATACTGGCACCATTTTATGAAGTCGTCTGCTGTCTAAACCTCCTTCAGGAGTAGGGCTTGATACAAGTCCTCAGCAACACCCTTCGTGAGATGTGCAACCTTATCTTCCTCCTTCATTCAAGGATCCACTATTTTACACAGCTCCAAGATGTCTTGAATAATGGATGCTGCTGTTTCTCCTGGACACTGTGCACTCCACTTTAATTTATCTTCAGCCTTGCACTTCTGTCATTGTATGTCGCTGAAATACTTGTGCAGTTCCACCTGGAATATCCGCCAGATTGTGAACTTCTCCTTGTTGTTCTCATACCACTGCTTGGCAGTGCCCTCCAAGTAGAGAAATACTATAACCAAACACACGGTGTCATCCCATTTGTTAAATTTGGTTATATGCTCATATACCTTCAGCCATTTGTTTGGAACTTGGTCATCATCACCAAAGAACCCAGAAGGATGTCTCATGTGGTGGCACACAGTTGCTGTCATCATGACATCCTCTTCTTCTTCTGTCTCCAATATATTGCGATCTGTTGAATATGACTGGAACTCCGGTTTCTCGCCACATAAACGGTGGCTCTGTCATGGCCTGATGGGAGCCACTGTGTCGTTGATAATGTGCGGTGTCACAAGTTCCAATGCCCAGCACCTCCACCAGAATAATGTCATGTAGAGGATGGTGTAAGTATATGAATGATGAACACTAACTTCACTTAACGAAGGTTTATTCAGCACTTGCACATACAAGAGCAAGGAGCTAACTCCCTCTGGCCAGAACACATACGTTATATATGCAGCTACAGAACATTACAGAACAATGATTCTTGCCATTTGTGGATACTTCTAGAATGTATTTGAACCAAATATAAAAATTAAAATGTTTCAGATCAGGTGGCTTCTGAACTCACAACCCTCCATGCAACAATCCAGTATCATAACCACTACACTACGGCGACTGCACTGCTCGCCTTCTTCTCCGACAATATGAATAGAAACTGTCAGCTGCAGCACTGGCCAATGCATGGCAGTAATGCCATGCCTTATGCTGTACTGCAGCCGGCATTTGGGAAGCAAATATACTGCACAGCAGCTAATGACGCAAATTTGCGAAGAACACACACAGTGCAACTCACTGAAATTTCTCCAGGTAATGAACTAAGTCGGAAAACACCAACCAGTCGTAATTAATCCCCAGGCTATTGACCTCTCAGGGAGTGGGGGAAAGGCAGAACTACAAACATGTTTCATAAGATTTGATAAACGAGGTGACATCAAGGATGATTTTTATTAGTATGAATTAGATATAGTAGATGAAGTCAAGGAAGAACAAGTACAAGCAATCATTAAAGTGAAAATATTTAACATTGACACACAGTTAATTTTAGATACAGGTTTAACTACCAACCTAATGCGAAATGCATTTTTTTGTGAATTGCATAAGAGAGGCAAATTCCCAACATTTCCTGTACAACATTGAAAAGTGCAAATTGCTACAGGCAGTAAGACTAAATTGGTTAAGGATCAAGCACTTATTCCTGTACAAATTAAACATTTTACAGTGAACTGCAACTTCCTTATAACTGACAAACTCATAGTTAATTGTCTTATTGGCATGGACATGTTTAGAATGTACAAAACACAGAGTAACATAGGTAATGGAAATGCCACTTTCATGTGAAGGATCAAATCTTTTCTATTGAGTTAGTCAAAATACCTGATGAAAGTAAGAAAAACAAACCAGAATCAAATGTTGTAGTACAATATTCCTTTCCAACTGTATATTTTACAAATGAGTTTGATACTGAGCAAGAAGCGAACACTGAGGTTAGTTACGAAATGGTAGAGCAGAAACTAAGTGAATCACATATACTAAATGATATCCAATGACAAGAACTTTCTGACTTGTTACTGAAGTATGCCAATGTTTTCAGTAAGGAGCCAGGAGTAATGAAAAACTATGATTTTTTGAAGTCTACCCATATGAGACATTTTGTGTAGTGTCATATTCTATTCCACGGGCAAAATGAGAGGCAGTAAGGGAAGAGATCAATTGTATGATTAAATGGGGTATTATACAACCTTCATTTTCACCCTATTGTAGTCCAATATTACCAGTAAGCAAACCAGATGGTTCTGTAAGATTAGTTCTAGATGCTAGAGGTATCAATAAGATTATAATATCGGTATGCATAAGGCCAGGCAGTTTGAATGAATAGCTTCTAAAGTTTTACAATACAAAGTATTTCAGTGTACTCGACCTCAATATGTCCTACTGGCAAATAAAACTTTACAAAGAAAGTTGAAAATCTACAGCTTTTGTTTGTGGGGGAGAATTTACGAATTCTGTGTTCTACCTTTTGGATTGAACATTAGTGCAGGAGTGATTATATCTGCATTGGGCAAGGTTTCATGACCAGAATTGCTTAGCAAAGTCACTGTCTATGTAGATGACCAGATAATAGCCACACCTACTTGGTTAGAACATACCAGGCTCATTGAACAGGCACTTCAGCGATTTGCAGATTACAGAGTAACAGCCAATTTAAAAAAGTCTAGTTTTGGGAAGGAGCAAGTCAAATTTTTAGGACTTGTTGTGTCAGAAGAAGGTGTATTACTTGATTTAGAAAACCTTGATGACATACACAATTGCCCAGCTCCAAGGAATGAAAAATAACCAAAAGCCTTCTCAGGACTACCTTAATTTTTTTGATAAATTCGTACCACAACAAGTGATGGACAGTGATGCATTGCTCAACTTGTTACGAAAAAACAGGCTTTGGTTATGGGATGGTAAGTGTCAAGAGGAGTTTTAATAACATTAAGCAGGCATTGGTAAATGCAAAAACATTCTTAGCCACCCTGACATGTCCAAGGGTTTTTGCCTATGTACAGATGCCTCATATCAGTGGCTGGGGGCATGCTTATTCCAGATGTGAGAGGAAGAAGGTAAGGAAGTACCCAATGTCATCAGTTTTGCTAGTAGCAGAAGCAGAAAGGTCTTACTCTGTGTCAGAATTGGAAAATTTAGTGGTAATATGGGCATTTAAAAAGTTTGACTATTTTTTGTGGCGCAAGAATACCAAAGTTTACTGTAAACTATTACACCACCGATTAGCTAGGTGGTGTCTATATTTACAAGAATTCAATTATGAGATGATGTATATTAAAGGAAGTCAGAATGTTATTGCAGATGCCTTGTCTGGGCTACCACTAGGTATAGAGGAATTTATTGAATTAACAGAGCAATATGCAGAAATCAAAATGTTATTAATGCAAGGTACAACACAACAGTCTGATTACCATATTTTTGGAAGCAGATGAAAATTATACAACAGCAAGATTACAGATGGAGTAAAATCATGCAAAACCTTAAGCAAGATGAAGGTGGAAAGGTAAGTAAATGGTATCAGGAGTACAATGGCGTTTTGTTTCATAAGAAACATGAAAAATTTGATCAATGGTACATATGTATGCTGGAAGATTATATCAATGAATTTATAAGACACACACATGAAATATGGGGACATTATGGAGTGAGCAAATGTGCTGCAAAAATTGCAACACTTTGTTATTTTCCAAATTTGAGAAGATGAGTCCTACAGGTATTAAGAAAGTGTGCAATATGTCAAAAATCAAAACAGTCCAATGTGTCAAAATATACTGAGCTGCTACAGCCAATACTCACAAAAAACCCTCAAGATATTGTATCCCTGGGCATAGCTGGTCCATGTACGAGATGTAAAGGAGGAGTAAAATACGTAGTAGCACTACATGATATTTTCTTGAAACATCAAAATGTGTGCCATTAAAAATGTAACAGCCGCAAATATCAGAAAAAGAATTGAGGGAGACTATTTGAGAATAGTAGGTAAACCAAAGGTACTAATAACTGACAATGCATCATGTTTTGTTGGGCGGACGTGGAAACAATTTATGACCTCACAGGACATAAAGCACATATTAGTAACCTTTTTTCACCCAGGAGCAAGCCCTCTTGAACGAGTCTTTAAAGAGTTTAACCAGTTTATTAGAACATACACCCTTCAAAAACATACCCAATGGGTAGAATATGTAGCTCCTTCCATGCGAGTTGTCAATAACCTTCCACATTCTTCAGCAGATTTCACACCTAATCAATTGATGTTCCAGACAAACCAAACAAATGAAAGGGTGTCCCCCATATCAGAGGTACCCATTAGAGAAATGACATTACAAGATAAACTCAAACAAGCCATAGTTAATCTAGGAAACAATGCCAAGTGTAGAAGGAAAATTTATAATAAGGAGCTGAAACATGTTCACAATTTTTTGAAGGTCAATGAGTCCTCTTATGGACTCACCCTAAATCGACAAAATTTGGTAAACTGAATATGAAGTGGAAATTATTCTATTCAGGACCATATGTAATTCCCAAAATACCATATCTTGGGACGTTCAGATTAGCCTATGAAAAAACAGGAAGAGACAAGGGTTTCTACCCTCACAATGATATAAAATCCTTTATAAAATGTTGAAGCATGGTAACATTTTTTTTCACAAGATAATTGTACATAGTGTACATAATTCTAAGTGTAATTTTTCTTCTATAGTGCATGTCAAGATAAAGTAATGTGTATAGACATAAGTAATTCTTTTAATTTGTACGTATAGGCATAAAAATTATCAGCAATGAGAAGCAACACACACCACTTCCTTCAAAACGAAAGTATAAATGAAATTAGCTTATGGCTCAGCTGTCACGCACTAAACAATATGTGCTGACATCAGTAGCAGGAGAGGAGACATTGGCCTGTGCACATATGCGACAGACTGGCTGAAGGTGCAGCCAAAAAAGGAATGCAATGTGTACCTATCTTAAATACAAAGTAAACGGAAATACTACATAAATACATCTACTGTCTAAGAACTAAGGAACATATTGAGATATGTACACAGAGATTTAATTAAATACTAAGCTACATAAAACATATTTACAACCAAAAGGAAGCATTATGAAAAACTGTATGAGACATGTATGCTAAGGACGAACGACAAAATACTGTAAGAAATATCATATAATTTTCTTTGCAGGGAAAGTGATCATAAAGGGTAATAGAATAAATGAATGTCTGTGAATTTAAACAAAATACGGAAATATCTGTGGGTGTATGCACTGACCAATTGTATCAGTGGCCATCCAGCTAAAAAATTAATTAGTTTTAAGTAAGCTTTTTTTTCTTTCAGTGACCAGTACATCGTTATGGTGCAGAAGAAGAGGATTATGTTGAGAATAGCAGGTACCAAATGAAGAAATGGGCCACATCTTGAGTAAGCAATTTAGTTATAAGGATATTTACAGTAAAGGTCATGTTGTTGTTGTTATGGTCTTCAGTCGAGAGACTGGTTTGATGCAGCTCTCCATGCTACTCTATCCTGTGCAAGCTTCTTCATCTCCCAATACCTACTGCAACCTACATCCTTCTGAATCTGTTTAATGTATTCATCTCTTGGTCTCCCTCTACAATTTTTACCCTCCACGCTGCCCTCCAATATTAAATTGGTGATCCCTTGATGCCTCAGAATATGTCCTACCAACCGATCCCTTCTTCTGATCAAGTTGTGCCACAAATTTCTCTTCTCCCCAATTCTATTCAATACCTTCTCATTTGTTATGTGATCTACCCATCTAATCTTCAGCATTCTTCTGTAGCACCACATTTTGAATGCTTCTATTCTCTTCTTGTCTAAACTATTTATCGTCCACGTTTCACTTCCATACATGGCTACACTCCATAGAAATACTTTCATAAATGACTTCCTGACACTTAAATCTATACTCAATGTTAACAAATTTCTCTTCTTCAGAAACGCTTTCCTTACCATTGCCAGTCTGCATTTTATATCCTCTCTACTTCGACCATGATTAGTTATTTTGCTCCACAAATAGCAAAACTCATTCACTACTTTAAGCATCGCCTTTCCTAATCTAATTCCCTCAGCATCACCCGATTTAACTCCACTACATTCCATTATAATCGTTTTGCTTTTGTTGATGTTCATCTTATATCCTCTTTTCAAGACACAAGAATTTGAAAGAGAGTATTCCAGTCAACATTGTCAGAAGCTTTCTCTAAGTCTACAAATGCTAGAAACCTAGGTTTGCCTTTCCTTAATCTATTTTTTAAGATAAGTCATAGGGTCAGTATTGCCTCACGTGTTCCAACATTTCTACAGAATCCAAACTGATCTTCACTGAGGCCGTCTTCTACCAGTTTTTCCATTCGTAAAGAATTCCTGTTAGTATTTTGCAGCCATGGGTTATTAAACTGACAGTTCGGTAATTTTCACATCTGTCAACACCTGCTTTCTTTAGGATTGGAATTATTATATTCTTCTTGAAATCTGAGGGTATTTCACCTGTATCATACATCTTGCTCACCAGATGGTAGAGTTTTGTTAGGCCTGGCTCTCCCAAGACTGTCAGTAGTTCTAATGAAATGTTGTCTACTACCGGGGCCTTGTTTTGACTTAGGTCTTTCAGTGCTCTGTCAAACTCTTCACACAGTATCATATCTCCTCTTTCATCTTCATCTACATTCTCTTCCATTTCTATAATATTGTCCTCAAGAACATCGCCCTTGTATAGACCCTCTATATACTCTTTCCACCTTTCTGCTTTCCCTTCTTTGGTTTGAACTGGGTTTCCACCTGAGCTCTTGAATTCATACAAGTGGACCTCTTTTCTACAAAGGTCTCTTTAATTTTCCTATAGGCAGTATCTGTCTTCCCCCTAGTGATATGTGCCTCTACATCTTTACATTTTTCCTCTAGCCATCCCCGCTTAGCCGTTTTGCACTTCCTGCCGATCTCATTTTTGAGATGTTTGTATTCCCTTTTGCCTGCTTCATTTACTGCATTTTTATATTTTCTCCTTTTGTCAATTAAATTCAATATCTCTTCTGTTACCCAGGGATTTCTATTAGCTCTTGTCTTTTTACCTACCTGATCCTCTGCTACCTTTACTATTTTGTCTCTCAAAGCTACCCATTCTTCTTCTACTATATTTCCTTTCCCCATTCTTGTCAATCACTCCCTAATGCTCTCCCTGGAGCTCTCTACAACCCCTGGTTCTTTCAGTTTATCCAAGTTCCATTTCCTCAAATTCCCACCTTTTTGCAGTTTCTTCAGTTTTAATCTACAGTTCATAACCAATAGATTGTGTTCAGAGTCAACATCTGCCCTTGGAAATCTCTTACAATTTAAAACCTGGTTCCTGAATCTGTGTCTTACCATTATATAATCTATCTGATATCTTCTAGTATCTCCAGGCTTCTTCCATGTATACAACCTTCTTTCATAATTCTTAAACCAAGTGTTAGCTATGATGAAGTTATGCTCTGCGCAAAATTCTACCAGGCGGCTTCCTCTTTCATTTCTTAGCCCCAATCTATATTCACCTAATATGTTTCCTTCCATCCCTTTCCTACTCTTGAATTCCAGTCACCCATGACTATCAAATTTTCGTCTCCCTTCACTATCTGAATAATTTCTTTTATCTCATCATACATTTCATCAATTTCTTTGTCATCTGCAGAGCTAGTTGGCATATTAACTTGTACTACTGTAGTAGGCATGGGCTTCATGTCTATCTTGGCCACAATAATGTGTTCACTAAGCTGTTTGTAGTGGCTTACCCGTACTCCTATTTTTTTTATTCATTATTAAACCTACTCCTGCATTGCCCCTATTTGATTTTGTATTTATAACCCTTTATTCACCTGACCAGAAGTCTTGTTCCTCCTGCCACTGAACTTCACTAATTACCACTATACCTAACTTTATCCTATCCATTTCCCTTTTTAAATTTCCTAACGTACAAGCCCAATTAAGGGATCTGACATATCATGCCTCGATCCGTAGAACGCCAGTTTTCTTTCTCCTGATAACAACGTCCTTCTGAGTAGTCCCCATAGTGTCCCCCCCCCCCCCCCCCCCCCTCCCCTAGAGGTCTGAATGGGGGACTATTTTACCTCCGGAATATTTTACCCAAGAGGACGCCATCATCATTTAACCATACAGTAAAGCTGCATGCCCTTGGGAAAAATTATGACTGTAGTTTCCCCTTGCTTTCAGCTGTTTGAAGTACCAGCACAGCAAGGCTGTTTTGGTTAATGTTACAAGGCCAGATCAGTCAATCATCCAGATTGTTGCCCCTGCAACTACTGAGAAGGCTGCTGCTCCTCTTCAGGAACCACATGTTTGTCTGGTCTCTCAACAGATACCCCTCCGTTGTGGTTGCACCTACGGTACGGCTATTTCTATTGCTGAGGCACACAAGCCTCCCAACCAATGGCATGTCCATGGTTCATGGGGGGGGGGGGGGGGGGGGGGAGTAGTCTATATAGACATAATATCTATTGCAAGTATAGAAGTTGATAAGTAGAGGAGGACTCTAGGGAGTGAATGATATATTAAAGAATGAATGCGAAGTTTAAAATAGATTTATAGCTTAACTAGAAGATACTTAATTATGGTATACATAGAAATGTATATTAGGGTAATGAACTGTGAGGCCTACTCAGAAAGGATAAGGTGGGTCATTCCTGGCATTCACTAAGTATAAAGGGCAGACATACCTGGGTGGAGATAGGACGATCTGTGGCCTAAAAAATAGAGATGTTTTGTAAGGCTCGTACCTGCCAGAATGGAAAGAGGAAGTGCTCTCATATGGTCAACCCACAAGCATGGAATAGGTACTGATCCTAGGAAAAGAGGACAGTATCATGACAAAAGTCACATATTTTATAGGAATTATTCCAGAAAATGTAAATTATATGAATGACTAGCATTATTATGTTTTGTGGAAGTAAATAAGTGTCAAAAGAACACTTTCACTTCAACCAGAGTTCCTCCATGTTACAAATAATGAAAATAGTACGTACTAGGGAAAAGGCAGTACAAAAGATCAGAACAGAAGAAAGATTACTCATGTGTCCTAAACACCTGAAGTTTCCAATTGAAAAAAAATAAAGAAAAGAAAAAGAGTCCCCACAATTAATAAATATTAGTAAAGCTGACTGAAACAGTAAATAAGTGCTCATGTATTAATAACAAAGTAAAATAAGAAAATAATAGAAAGACAATGAGGGAAAGATTGTTCCAGAGAGGACAGAGAATTGTTATGGAAAGGAGGGATATGTATATAAACATATGTAAACAAAATGTATACTGTTAAGATATGAAATGTTATTATGAGTGATATTATTTGCATAATGATTATGTATAAAATATTGTGTGTTCAATCTGAGGGGGTGGGGGGGATATGTAGTGATTTGAGAATTTCTGTGTAAATTCTAGAACCACTCAGTCTTCTGCCATCTCCAACAAATGATATTCTAGATAAGAATGTGGGGTGGTAAAATCCTACCTACAGCTCATCAAATGTTTGTATATGCAGGTTTAAAATAAAGTCGCGGGAAGAAAGTAGATGTGGGGGTCGAACGGCATCAACAAGTACCTGTTGGACAATCCATAGAGGTTTTCGTGTGTGTGTGTAAGGATGAACCATGGAGTTTTTATGCCGCTCTGTGTTTCTTGTGTCATTGACTATTGTTATGTGAAACAAGAACAGTTGAAAAAGTACTCATATAGACTCCTGACTCAGCCTTGGTAGAGGCAAGACGTATTATCTAATTCATTTTAAGAGAGTCATGGTACTCAAGCCAACTTTCTTTTAACTGTAACTTATTTTGTTTCTAATGTTCGACAGTACGAGGTGCTTACAGAAAAATGCAAATGTATGTTGAAAGTGTGAATTATGTTGTGCATGAAAGTCAAACACATCGTTAACTGACAAAAAGTAAAGTTTGTATGTCTACTCATTTTATAAGTAGAAAGAGGCTGTACCTATCTGTATTCAATGGGGAAGAAACCAAGAGATTTTCCAGCAGCCAACTATCCCATTAAGAAGAGGTGCTGCAAAATTCCAAGTTAGTCACCTCGTAAGGAAGTGGAATGTGGTTTGGGGAAATAAATCAGAATAACCCACACCCACATTCACACTTTAAGTCGTCAGAATGGTAGAATGTTATGCATAATGCACAAGTAAAGTTGCTGTCCTTTAATTGTAATTGTAAACTTCCAGATAAATCATTCATGGATGTGGGTCTGTAGTCCAATCCATGAACGAAGGCAATTTGTGCATGTTGAGGCATGAATGCAGATTGCATTGCTGGCAATTGTAAGTGACAGTTGCAATAAGTGCATGCACGGTTTTCTGCTTGAGGAAAGCATATATCCTGAAAATTATGTTTCTCACTTGCTTATGCTATTATTCATCACCACAGTTAATTATGACAACTCATATCAAATGGAATTTTAATTCACTAAAAAACTCACTACAATCATGTTTAATGCTCGTCTTAGCTAAAGCATTCACAGCAGAGTGGTCAGAACACTACTGAACACTGATGTAGGTGTGCAGAACAAGCCTAAACTCGACCAGCATTGTTTGTGACTCCAATTCTAGGTCATATTCATAGCATGACTGCAAGGTGAACTTCAGCAGTACTCACTCTTACAGTTCATTAGCTTCTATGTGATAAATAGAACCAGCCAGTTCTATTATGCTTTTTGTCTTTTAGTTAGAATGTTCAGTGGAAGTTGTGTACATAAAGATCAGATAAATGCCTCTTGCACTAGATTATTCACTTATTGTGTAAATAACATAGATAATATAATTTCTTTTTGCATTGGTGAGAAATTATTTTCATGCAGTTGTGTATCTAATTTCAAAATTTTATTTCAATTGCAGTTGTTGAAATATTTTAACAACAATTCTTTTATTGTAATCAGTGTTTATAAAAGTGTTTTTGACAGTGTTTAATAGATCTCTATATGGGCACTGTTAGCTGCACAAAGCACGTCAAGATGGTACCTGATTTCTTGCCATGTTCGCTGTAGCATAGTGTCATTAGGAGTTGCAATGGCATTTCAAATCCTTTGCTTCAAGTCAGCAGTGTCCTGTATCTGTGTTTGATAAAGATATATTTTACATACATACCCCCATAAAAAAAGTCAAGGGAGTGATATCTGGTGAACGCAGTGGCCAAGGAATTGGCCCATCCCTCCCAATCCATCTGCCTGAAAATGTTTCATTGAAGAACCTACAAACATGCAGTCCCCAATGTGGTGGTGCACCATCTTGCTGGAAAATGATAGTTGGTTGTAATTCAACCAGTTGTGGTGCTACATATTCAGTCAGAAGGTCGAGGTAAACATCTGCAGTAATTGTTGGCTCGTTGAAGCAAAATGGACCAATTATTTGGTTGCACATGATTCCACACCACACATTCAGTTTTGAACTATCCCTAGTTACAAGGGGGTGTTCAGATCCCCAGATTCTCATAATGTGTCTCTTTAATGTCCCAAAAATGTGAAAATTTGCCTTGTCACTGAAACAAACTCACTTGAGGAATGCTTCATCTGCCAAAAGGTGTTTCATCATGTTGAGTGCAAACTCTGTCCATTTTGGCTTGCCATTTGGCTTGAGTATCTGTAACAGTTGCACTTTGTAAGCACACAACCATAAGTTCTTGTGGAGGACCTTATGCGTAGTTGAACGTGGTAGTTGCAACTGTCTGGCAGCAGTGTGGATAGAGTTCCTAGGTGAACGAGTGAAGACATTTAAAACACGATCAATGTTTTCCTCAGATGATCTAGGTTGCCCGCTCCTCCCTTTATCCAACACTGTCCCTGTCTCCATAAATTTTTTGTAGCATGCATGGATTGGAGGGTGCGATGGTGAATCTCTTCCATACTTTGTTCTGAAGTTTTGTTGAGTCTGAACATCCAATTTTGTCTCAATAAACCAGGACACACATTGTGGCTTCTCTTGAGGAATCACCATTTTATAGAGGTGCAGTTCCTTCCATCAACAGATTATCTAAAACATAAAATTATAGTATATATAAAAACTTTAGTAAACAGTGATTCCAATTAACTGCCGTTGTGATAAAATTTTGAAGCTGTGAAGGGACTTTATGGTCACCTTGTATTTTAGAACACTGAATTGAATTGAATTGAATTGAATTTTATTTGATCCTGTAAGATTACATCGTGTACAGTAAATGTACGTGTAATATAGGACATGTCAAAGTATTAAAATTCTTTATCAATTATTTTTCTACACCTTTAGCTTACATTTTTACATCACTGATAATGAGTAATAATATAAACAAATTTAATGGCATAAGTATTCTGCAACACTGTAAAACTCTTTTTCAATGAGATAGTCTTTAAGTTTCTCTGTAAATTCATTATGAAGTACACTATCTTGCAGGGTTTTGGGCAGACTTCTTAGTAGTCTGATACCAGAGTACTGGGGTCCTTTTTCTAGCATTGCCAGTCGGTGGGGTATGCTCCGTACTTCATTCTTCTTTCTTGTATTGTGGGTGTGTACACTAGCATTTGTAATCCAGTCCTCACTACCTTTTGTGATGTACATTATTGTTTTGTATATATATAATGATGAAAAAGTTAAGATACCTAAATTCTTGAAACAGTTTCTGCATGTTTCAGAGGTCTTTCTTCTTAAAATGGTCCTAATTGCTTTTTTTTGTAATGTGAACACTCGTTTTGTCTCTTGTTTGTTTGAGTTTCCCCACACCGTCACTCCATACTGTAAGTATGGTTCGAAAAGTCCATGATACACTGTACACAGAAGGTTCTTGTCTGAATACTGTGATAGCTGCATCATTAAGAATATGACAGAGCTCAGTTTCTTACAGACATTATTAATATGTTTTTTCCATTTCAGTTCATTATCCACATGAATACCTAAGAATCTAGCAGATTCTACTTCTTCCAGCCTTGTTCCGTCAACCTCTAAATCCATGTCTACAGCCTTTTCCTTGTTTTTAAACACCGCATACATAGTCTACAAAGCCAAGAATTGTCAGCTTGTAAGCATTACTCTTTAACTTTGCTTTTCATATATCTTATTGCATGATTATTGCAATGAGGACAACAGGGCTATCTGAAAAGATAATCCAAGACAGGGCACATTTCCCAGAGTACTCATATTGGGGCAGAAATGGTATTCGATCTCAAAGACAATGTGTGTGTGTGTGTGTGTGTGTGTGTGTGTGTGTGTGTGTGTGTGTGTGTGTTTTATGGTTGGAGGGCAACAAAATATGTAGTGCCTTGAGAATTTCGACACAAATTCTAGCTTTCCACCATCTCAAACACTCAGTATTTTACATACGAGCGTGAGAGATGGGAGGGAGAGTGTCTACCTCGTGCTGGTTTTCTGTATGCGCAGGGTGGACATGTGTCAAGAGAATGCTACAAGGTGGACAGTTGATCAATGCAGGCAAGTGGTTACTGCGCTCATCACAGAAGTTACATGTCCAGCACAAGGAGTAAGCACGCCTTACTCTGTGATGGTGCTACGTCAGTCATTATTGTGAACAGTTGAATTATGTAAAAGAAAAGAAAAGACACTTTTTGTTACTTACTTACTTACTTACTTACTGACTCTTTAGACTTGTGGATGGTGGACTTGCAAGAACCTTGAGAGGTTTTTGGAACTGTAGTTATTGTAAAAGTGCATAATAGTTTCTGACAGACCGCAAGTCATGGGGCATACAAAATGTGATTTATTTATGTGAAAACTGTTATGTGGTGTTCAGTTTGTGGAAGTGAAATATAGTATGATTGACTTAAAAGTATCTTGAATGTATGTAATCATTTTAAGAGTAGAGAAAATTCCTCCAAACAGCATCATATGTTCGGAGAAGAAGTTGGGCAGATTGTTGCAGCCAACTATCCTGAAAAGAAGATCGGCAAAGCACCTCCAAGTAAGTCCAATGATGAAGGGGATGTGTGAGTCTTGCACACCACCACCACATTGCATCCTCTAGTCACTCGATACCCACTCTTTGAACATAACCGTGTGTCATACAGAACTTCCATTTCTGAACCTGTGTAATATTCAAGATCTTTGCAATGCAATATACCAATCTATCATATGTGAAGCTGTGTTACACCACCATGTTCAGAGTGGTATACCCTAGCAACTCTTGGTATAAAAGCACCTAGGTAGTGCTGAAACATGAACTTGCTTCCTCACTTAATGTAAAAATGATTAACACATCACCCACATGGTCACTTCAGCCCATGGTGCCAAAAACCATTGTAAATGCATCCACTTAGGCCTCCACATGAAACTGATGCCTGATCATTTGATGCAAATGCTTCAGTGGTTTCTTCTTCTGCATCCTCATGAACCCTTTTTAATAATATTTTGCTTTTTCAATAAAGATACCAGCTACATCGTAACTGCCTAGCAAATTTTAGATATTTATGTTTATCAAGATTATTGCTTCAGAACTTATTTTTGGTCTGTATTTCCTCTCCCCTTGTAGGAAGTGACTCCCAGTTATGCCTAACATAACACATTAGAAAATATTTGCTCTTCATTCATTCCCCAGGTATCAAATACAAGAGAATGCCCAGTGTTGTTCAAAATAGACCTTATTATCACACAATTTTCTGTCAGCACACAATTTTCCCTCAGACCTGTCATCATAAATAGCCCAAGTTCAGGTTAGAATAGTTAACTCTGATCACTATTTATCTTTGTTTGACTGTCCAAGTTGATGGCAATAGCACGTTACCTTTTTTTACACAAATAAATTGTTTACTGTTACTTGATTAGCTTATCAGCAAAGACTTATCTCAATCATCCAGTAAATAAAAGCCACAAATCTACTGCCCAGAACAGGGATAAAAAAGTATAAAAAACCTTACTGACCAGTATCACATTTATCTGGCCCAACATTCTTCATATGAAGAAGGGTTCACTTGGTCTATGCTATATCTTTTTGCCCAGGTATCAGGGTTCTATCTTTTAACCTGACCGTATTGGCTGCTTTTATGGGTATTCCTCATTTGTTATGAATTACCTTCCTTAACATATGCTTCTCTGTTGTTTCTAAACCTGTCATCTTCTCTAGTTTTGTTCCAAATATCTAACTGCTCTACTTAGCTCAGTATAGCACTAACCTTTGACCACACCCTTCCAATTATTTTCTATCTCACATATACCAGCAGTCTTCTCATGTAAGATGCCTTTTACTGATAGGTTCATCTACAAATTTACTTTGATTCAAGTGCCTCTCAAAATGTTTTCTAAACCACCTTTATTTTTTGGTTTATTGACCATGATCTAGTAATTCTAGAGTTAGCTTATGTTGTTTGCCTTCCTACAAGTATTTATTTTTATCTTGCTGTGAGAAATCTGCCCAGTTTTTGAAGTCCTGCTTATAAAGGACTGCCCATTCTGCACCTTCTTGGTAAGGGAGAGAGATAATGTGAATTGTTCAGAGCTGACTTAGTTATGCTAATGCAAGTTTAGCCACATCAGAAATTACAAGTCCAGAAATGCATGTAAGTATGAATGCATGCCAGTTGAGAGATGTTAAGGCAGTTCTGGAACATTGATTGAAGATTAATTACTTTGAGTTCTGGTGTACAGCTTGATATTTAGCTTGTCTTCCAAATAACGTACAACAATGCTGGCATGGCTGCATCAGCTATTCTGTTTTCATGTTTACTTCTCCAAAAAGGTCCATTTAAAAATGCAAGTCCTTGTCATGACGGGATGAGGAGTTTAGAATATAGCTTCATAGGAAAATGACAACTTGGGACTTCCACATACACTATGTGATCAAAAGTATCCGGACACCTGGCTGAAAATGACTTTCAAGTTCGTGGCGCCCTCCATTGGTAGCGCTGGAATTCAATATGGTGTTGGCCCACCCTAAGCCTTGAACACAGCTTTCACTCTTGCAGGCATATGTTCAAGCAGGTGCTGGAAGGTTTCTATGGGAATGTCAGCACATTCTTCACAGAGTGCTGCACGAGGAGAGGTATCGATGTCAGTTGGTGAGGCCTGGCATGAGGCCAGCATTCCAAAACATCCAAAAGGTGTTCTATAAGATTCAGGTCAGGACTCTGTGCTAGCCAGTCTATTACAGGGATGTTATTGCCATTTAACCACTCTGCCACAGGCCGTGCATTATGAACAGGTGGTTGATCATGTTGAAAGATGCAATCGCCATGTCTGAATTGCTCCTCAACAGTGGGAAGCAAGAAGGTGCTTAAAACATCAATGTAGGCCTGTGCTGTGATAGTGCCATGCAAAAAAACAAGGGCTGTAAGCCCCCTCTGTGAAAAACATGACCATACCATAAGAGCACCACCTCCAAATTTTACTGTTGGCACCACACATGCTGGCAGATGACTTTCACCAGGCATTCGCCATACCTGCACTCTGCCATCAGATTGCAACACTGTGTACTGTGATTCGTCACTCCACACAACATTTTTCCATTGTTGAATTGTCCAATGTTCACGCTCCTTACACCAAGTGAGGTGTCATTTGGCATTTACTGGTGTGATGTGTGGCTTTTGAGCAGCCACTCAACCATGAAATCTGAGTTTTCTCACCTCCCGCCTAACTGTCATAGTGCTTTCAGTGGATCCTGATGCAGTTTGGAATTCCTGTGTGATGGTCTGGATAGAGGTCTGCCTATTACATATTACGACCCTCTACAGCTGTCGATGATCTCTTTCAGTCAACAGACAAGTTTGGAAGTACGCTTTTGTGCTGTATGTGCTGTATGTGTCCCTTCACATTTCCACTTCACTGTAATATTGGAAACAGTGGAACTAGGGATGCTTAGGAGTTTGGGAATCTTGCATACAGATGTATGACACAAGTGACACTCAATCACCTGACCATGTTCGAAGACCGTGAGCTCCGCAGAGCACCCCATTCTGCTCTCTCAAGATGTCTAATGACAACTGAGGTCACTGATATGGAGTACCTGGCAGTAGGTGGCAGCACAATGCACCTAATATAAAAAACGTATGTTTTTGGGGGTGTCTGTATACTTTTGATTACATAGTGTATTATAACTTTTAATTAACACAATATTGGGAGAGTGCAAGTACATATGTCTTTATTGCATCAGCTCAAAAGACTGACAGGTACCAAGATTGGTGAAAAAACAATTGAGGTGCATAAAAAATTGATACTATAGCTTTTAATTTTCTGTCAGCTTACTCAGATATAATCACACCTCCCTACAATATCTTTGCCGCATGGGGTGGCGTGGACAAGAATTATCATGGATATACATTTATGTGAGTAGACTGTTTAAAGAACCTACACAACTGCCCCCATTCCCGCTGTATACTGGCACAATCCATATGACTGGATGGCAGTATGCAATGGTGGTGCATTACTCTATTTGCACCTTTTTTTGTACTTTAAATCTTGGTCTGTCAGGGTACTCAGAGCTTTATTCATTACCAAGTTTACCTCATTTACTCCCAGAATGTGTTATTACATAACATATATACCTAATTTCATTTAATGTATGCTTTACAATTTTCACAGTGTGTAGTTTGATTATTGGAAGCTAGCCACTGCTATTATGGCATTGTCCAGTGCACACACCTCACATGACATATTCTGCATGTGCAGTTGAGTTCGTTAATGCTGTAGTTAAGTTGAGCTACAATTTCACTCATTTTCCCAAAGTCAATAAACGTATTTATCCCATTGCTGAACTGTATTGTGCTGAGGCTTGTGCATAATGAAACCAAACCATCAATGCTTTGGCAAGGAGGTTCACCATTTATCACCCAGGCACTTATCCTGTCATAATCCATATGTTTCAGTGGTTGAACCAGCTCACAATCTCAGCTTCCTGAGGACACTTGTTGAATGGGTACAAGGCAAGTCTCCAATGTTAATATTGTGTACATTTCTTGTGATTTTATGTCACATAAAATTTTTCAGATTTTACATTATCTTTTTTCTCACATTTTACTCTTGGGCATTACCATTTTGAATATTAATTTGTGAACAATTTGTATTCATAGTCATATCTTACTTTAACATTACACAGGTTGTCATTTTTTCAATCTCATTTTATAGTATTGACAAAATATTTGCATACAACATTATCACATGATGTGCAAGAATTTTGTGTTCATACATTGCACCTGAATGAATATAAATTGTTATAGATGCTGAGGAAAGAAAGCTTCATAACATAAAATTGTGATAAACCTACATAACTATATTTAGGTACACATCTGACAAGTTTACTAGGAGGTGTGTACTGGTATACAGGAAATGTTATGGACAGGAAGAAGCATTCATTTTTACCTTACTGCTGCAATCCTTTGTTCATGATGAGTGAACTATTGAGTACATCATTTCATGACTATCTATCTACTCATGTTAATCCACTTACTTCATGTTTACTATCTACTAAGACATTCTGACAGTACAATATTGTGTTATACATGTGTCATCATTGACTGTGAACAGTGTACTTCAGTGTTGGTGATTTATACTCGCTTTTGCTACTTGAAATCACTCTTCTGTACTCTAGGAGAATTTTGCAAGGAACAAGTGTAAAAAAATGTTCAGACAATTTGTGTTCATGTGCAAATGTACTGTAATAACTCTTGCTTGGTGCTCTTCTCAGTCACATGAACTTGTAATGCTTGGTCTGACTCCTTTTTTTTTGGTAGCACAAGACCTAAGTTCAGCCACTTTATACATCTGGCATTCTGTAGCTTTTTCATGCACAAATCAACACCATCACACTCACACATATAATTACTTATTTTTGGTGTAGCCCTCTTGGTTTGGTACCAAACACCTAAGTGCTTTGTTGCCTATTTTAGCCAGGACATGACTCTTCATTGTTCGCTGAAAGGACACTTAAATACTAACTTAAAACAGAGTGCATAGTTGCTCACTGACTATTAATGCATCACACTTTAAATATACATATATTCAATTTCTATCAGTATCAGCTCATTCCTTATCAACTTTTTATGGGTTGTAAGAGCACACGTGTTCATACTGTGGTTGTCATTTTAACTTACCTTTTTGCACCTGGAAAGAAAAGTATTATCTTTGGCAGGGCACAATCCTATCTCTCATAGTATATTGAAGACTTAGTTTATATTCCTTCATTCCTCATGTAGATATCCCCTTTCCTGCAGTGTGTAAATAGCCACTTGCATAAATGACAATACCGTGTACATGTGTCATTTTCTGTAGATAGTGTCTACTTCATCCTCTGTGTATATATTCCTTAGCTTAGTTCTTCCTAATTTCTTATCATAGTTTAGTTCTGTAGTGTAGATTTTTTATTTACTTAGTAGTAAACTCACATCATACAATTTACTCTAAATATACAAGGGGTGTTCAGAAAGTAGGGAACGTTTTGGCATTAAAGAAAAAAAATAGTACAAGAAATGCATTTTATTATATACATCTGAAAGAGTGACTGACATACTACTTTTCCATATATTCACCAAACACAATGAGGCACTTATCATAGCAGTGGACAAGCTTTGAAAGACCTTTGTCATAAAATCCTGCTGCCTGAGACTTAAGCCAGTGAGTCACACCCACCTGGAGTTTCACATTGTCATCAAAGCACTGTGTTGCAAGCCAGTTCTTCATCTTGGGAGACAAGTGAAAGTCACTTGGTGCAAGATCGGGGCTGTAGCATGGATGAGGGAAAATTTCCCCATTTGAATGCATTAAGGAGTTCTTTAGTGTGGTTTGCAATGTGTAGTTGGGCATTGTCATGCAAAAACAAAATTTTGGATATCAGATTTCCTCAGCATTTGTTTTGAACTGCTCTTCTAAGGTTGTGCGAAGTTTGACAGTACCGGTCAGAATTTATGGTTGCTCCACATTCGAGAAAATCAGTACGAAGCACACCTTGCCTATCCCAAAACACTGTCGCCATCAACTTCCTTGCTGACCAGGTTTCCAAACATTTTTTTGGTTTTTGGGGGGACCCTGTGTGCCCTCACTCCATGGACTGTAATTTTCTCTCACAATTGACATGTTTCACCCAAGTCTCGTCACTGGTTATGATTCAATCCAGTAATGAATCATTGTGTTTGTGCGAGGCCTTCAGAAAAGTCAATGTTGCCCCCATTTGCTGTTCTTTATGGTGCTCTGTAAGGATTTTGGGCACACATCATGCATAAAATTTGTGGTAGCCTAGCCTTTGAGTGACACTTTCAGACAACAAAGTCCATGAAACATGTGGAAAAGAAAGTGAAAGCTTCGTTATTGTGAAGTGACGGTTTTGATGAATCATTTCATCAACTTTAGCGACAAGATCATCAGTCACAATGCTCGGGCATCCACTCTTCTCTACATCATGAATGTTGGTTCAGCCATTTTTATACGGAATGCACCATTTCCAGATGGAACATTCACTCATTACATTGTTTCCGTATACTTTGCACAGTTCACAACACATTTCCATGGGTTTTAGGTTTTTTGCCAACAAAAATTGTATCACAGACCGCACCTCACAGCTGGCGGGATTTTCAATTGCAGCACGCATTTCAAATTTGAATATAAAAAAAAACCAGCTGCTCAGAGATGTTTCCACTGTCATGGATGGATGCCGACTGATCTGCCAAGTGCACACATATCAAAATATAAGTGATCAGCGCGTGCCTAGCAGCATCAGACAGAAATGTTCCCTACTTTCTGAATAGCCCTCGTAGATGGCTTGGCGTTTCTTTACTAAGCTACGATCAGCATCTGGCAGTGTTCCATTTGCTTATGCTGTGCTGTGCACATGCGCGGAAGTTGTCAACTCTGAAGCTAGCTACTGTACATGCACAGTTCTATCCTTACTCCACTTTGCCATTTCCATGTGCTGTGCCTCAATCACATGCCTACTGCATGTTTAAATAGTACAATGTCAAATTAAATAATTTGTCATGCTCGGGGAGGGTAATGTTTCCTGAGCTTCTGTGGCTAATAAACATACAATGAATATCATATATAACTAAAACTTACATCCTGATAAGGCAACACACATGAAACAGGCAAAATGAAATCTTTCCATAATATTAACTTGAATCATAAACAGTGTATTCAAATGGAAAGGATGTCATCTCTTATATACACATATATACGTTGCTTCCAGCCATGCTTGATCAGTGTCAAATTTTGTTTACTGCACAAATTCACATGAATCTTTGTGTTGGTAGATGCCTTTTTCCTTACCAGTGTTGAAGTATATTAGCCTATAAGCTCTGAGGTGAAGAGTTTTTGATAAACATGTGTACAGCAGTTGCCACTTGCTATTCAACTTACCATACTTTGCCAATTTTGGATGAGTCCTGAGGAGTACTTGTTGTACTACATTGTACTCTACCATGCATCCTAATTTCTTATCATACAATCGTTTTCTGTATTCTGCTTCATCTTAAATGCTAACCAGTGCCTGATGTGTTTTCTCCTCAAGCAATATTTCCTTCCTAGGGACCTTGGATACAGGTTTTCTCCAACTGTCTACTTGTCTTTTGTTGAACAGTAATTCCACAGGTGTAAAGCTGGTTGAGCTATGTGTGAGATTGTTAACAACTTGTTAGAATGGGGTAATGTACCTGATCCACTGTATGTGTTTTTGAGGGCTGTAAGTCTGGATAAATCTGTTAAATTTCTTGAGTATTCTCCCTATGGAACTTGTTTCGTGGTGAAACCTGGATACAAGTATATGTTTAATGGTGTGTAACAATACCAGAGAAGGAAAGTTGCTACTCGCCATATAGTGGAGATGCTGAGTTGTGATAGGCACAATAAAAAGATTCACACAATTAAAGCTTTCAGCATTAAGGCCTTTGTCAGCAGTATAGACACACACACACACACACACACACACACACACACACACACAGATATATATATATATATATATAGCAGCTTTCCTTCTCTGGTGTTGTTACATTCCATCCTGGATTTTCCATTGTTTGTTGAATGTTGTGTGTGTTCATGAACTCTTCCTAACAGTTGCCTGCATAGTATGACACATTGTCCATTGTAAGTATTTCTAGCATGCCTAATCTGGATCGACAATCCATTGAAATTCTTCTGATGATGGTGCTCCCAGTCACTAACCACACAGCATTCAATTTGACATACTTGGAGAAAACATTGTATAGAGCAACAAAATATTTTATACCTCCTTTTCCTTGTTGATATGGTCCAGCTGCATCCAAGGGCATCTCCAAGGGCCTTTTAGGCAATATTTGGAGTAGTGCAATTAGTTTTGACTATCAGTATGCTTTTCCTTTTGACACACAACACATTTCTTTATTACCTGCAGAAATTTTCATCTTAAATTTGCGTAGTAACAATAATTGCTTATCTTACTAAGGCACTTGGAGATGCCACAGTGTCCTAAACATTGTGAGGGTGTAATATAATGTCAGTATTGTGATCCTCTGGTAAAGAAACACACCACTGGCTCTGCTCTGGGTGGTGCTGGTGAAACAATACACGTTCGTAAATCATAAAAGAAAGTTTTCAGCCTGCCATTGTTGCTCTGCAAGAGTTTCTGCCATACATTTTGCCCTCTGGGATCATTCTGCATTAGTTGCTCCATGCTTTTAGATGTCCTAACGTAGTATGGCTGTTTTATCTTTCATGAACAAAATCCTGATTTCTGAAGTGGTCTCCATGAATTTCAAGAATTTGTCTAGACCTTGTGGATGCCTTGACAAGGCTTCAGCAATTATGTTTTTATTACCTGTGATATGCACAATTTCAAAACCAAATTCCTGTAAATACAAACATCACCTAGCAAAACTCCTGTGTAAGAGTTTGCAAATAAGAAGGAAGGGCGGAGACTGATGGTCACAATACACCTTAGTGCCAGCCGCAGTGGCCGAACAGCTCTAGGCGCTTCAGTCCAGAACCGCACGACTGCTATGGTCGCAGGTTTGAATCCTGCCTTGGGCATGGATGTGTGTGATGTCCTTAGGTTAGTTTGGTTTAAGTAGTTCTAAGTTCTAGGGGACTGATGACCTTCGATGTTAAGTCCCATAGTGCTCACAGCCATTTGAACCATTTGAACACCTTAGTATGCTTTCCTCACAGGTAGTGTTCAAACTTTTGAAAGTCCATATTACTGCAAGAGGTTACAATTCAGTTATGGAACATGCTTGTTCAGGTTCAGGTAGGGTCCTAATAGCAAAACTAATTACCTTGGGAATAAGCTCCCCATTTGTATCACTAATTTTGAATAAACAAGTGCCCAGCCCTTGGGAGGATGCGTCTGTACACAGACAAAAACCTTGGTCATGTTGGGATGATGTAAGATGTTGGCATTCAAAAGAGCTTTTTGAATATTGTCAAAATCAGTTTGGCATTGCTTGGTCCATAACCAGGGATAGTTCTTCTGTAGAAGATTCAATGGAGCATCAGTATTCAAAAGCTGCTGTGGTAAAAATTTTCTGAAGAAATATATTAATCCGCGATATCCCTTCAACTGTTTCTTATTTTGAGGACATTGTCTGATTGCATGAAGCTCCTTTTGCCTGGAAGTTTGCCTTGAGGTGATGTTACATGTCCAAGGAATTTAACCCTTTCCTTACTGAAATGTGATTTCATTAGCTTGGATGTGAGTCCATATTCTGAAAACCTATATGAGACTTGAGCCAAGAGCCTTAAGTGTTCTGACCATATGGGGGTAGCAATTAGTAAATTATCAGCACACAAAGTTACTCTACTTAACAATTCACATTCTAAGACTTGATATAAAGCAGAAATAAATACACCTGCACTGATGTTTAAACCAAAAGGGAGAACGTAGAACCCCTAGCTTCTACCCCCACATGCAAAGGCAGTGTACTTACAGTTATCTTCATGTAGTGCAAATTGCCATTATGAGGGTCACAGAGCTATTATAGTGAGGTTCGTAGAGTTATGGAATTTTAGAAGTTGTTCTTCCAAGTTATCAGACCACATCCTGACAGGCACATACATTAGCATGAGGGGGGCACTACCAACTGATTTCCTGATGGCCAAAATTTGGCTACAGTATCGAGGTAAGGATGGTTGTATTATTTCCCAGTTTAGAATACTATTGCTGTCTTTCCTCACAGCCTCCTCAGTACATGGAATGGGATAAGACAAAAAGCAGACAGTTTCATGAGGGCACATTCAGTTTTATATTTGTATCCTTTGATTATGCCATGGTGTGGTTCAAAAACATGAGCATAAAATATTAAAAGCTCTTGCAGTTCTTCATTTTGTTCTTCTATAAGACACATTGACTCACTCACCTTGACATGCATGATCATGGGGCCTATCCTCTTCCTATGATTCCTCAGTTCTCTGTGTGTTTACAAATATGATGGTAGAATTGTATTCAAAAGTCATCCCTGTGTTTTCTTTCTCTGGCGTTTGATTTGACCAGATCTACTGAATATTGTTGGTCATTCACAGTGAAGTGACACTTACATTTAGCAATGTCAATTTGTGCTTGATACTTCCTAAAGATGCCCATGCCAATATGGCAGTTTACTATTAGCATTTTAACTACAAGAAAAATGCATTGCAAAAGGAATACATCAATTTTAAAAGGAACCCATGCCTGAAATTTTATGCTTTTAGACGTACACTCTACAGCTGTTTGGATTTTAAAATTTTGAGCTGGAATCATGGATATGTGTCCTGTTCATAATTGATCAAACAGACCCTGTGAAATTATATTTGTGGTAGCTCCAGTGTCCAGTACTATGGGTATACTTAAACTAAATATTTGTGCATTGGGTACTGCCTGTACTGTTTCTTCACTTCCATATACATAGTTGGTAATAACTGCCTCACAGTGGTCATATTTGACATCACCATGGTTGTCATATCTATGAAAACAGCTTTTCACTAGTTCCCTGAACTAACCCCTATTACTGTCACCAAACAGGGACCTATCAAGACTGGTTCAAGTTGTCTGAATGACCCTGAGCACTGACCACCTCATCAGGGTAAACATCAACTATGTGCACATTATGTGTCTGGTTTCGCCAGTTAGTATCTTGCATGGCTTTTGATTCAAAATTTTGTTGTTCCTGGTGGCTGTTCGAAATGTAACTTTGATTGTACTGGTTATAGTCAGACAGTGGCAGATTATTTTGTCACCCAGTTGCATTCTGCCCTCGCCAGTTGCTGTTTGGGTCATTGCCTCATGTTGGTAACTCATTGTACGCTTGCTGACTATAACATCTCTGACCATTAAATCCTGACCAATTGAAGCTCTGTCCTTGGTTATTTTTATATCCTCACTTGAATTTTGGTTCCTTTCCATTAACAGACTGGATTCTGCTGGTATTGTTACAAAGGGGATAGAGCTGCTAACCATGTTAATGGTTATTGCCATTCCTGCCATGTTGTTCATTAGTTCATATGGGGTCTGTCTGTGTGCTGTCACTTTGTCCTTGCACAGGTCTCTCTTCATAGATAAGATCAATGAAATTGGGAACTGAGACAAAATTCTCTATATCATGCTCAGGAGTGGTGAGTAATTTCTCATGTATGTTAGCTGGCAGTAGGATTTTCAAATTTTTTAGGACATCTAGATGTGATATTAGATTTTTCCAGTAATGGAATTTATTTAGGTACTTCCTGAGGTATCTTCTGAGACCTCTGTGTTTACTGCTGCATGGTACTGGGTTAATTGCTTCATGCCTCAATGTCTCTAGTACTGTGATGGGTCAGAACTTGTGTATCTTCTGCGCTCCGACCCATTTCCTTGGCAAAGCATTCCAGAAGGATCTTATGAAAATCACTGGATTCCTTCACTTACATCTGTACAGCAGGCACAGAAGTTGGCAGCACCTGCTGCATGTTATAGTTGTAATCTATGTCACCTGACATGTTAGGGTTCAAGTGCGGATAGATTTTTTGATTATCTGTCCTGTCTGTTCACACCTGATAGCTGGAGACTGAATGTTCTCTTTACTTTTCAGTGTTGCTAATGGTGTTAATCCATGGTTTTTCCTCCACTGCTTTCAACCTCTGATCTATTTCAGCTCTTAGTTCTGTCTTTTGCAACTTCATCACTTCCTTGGTTGCATCTACATACTCCTTGTGTTCCTGGACTACCTTCTGAGCCAGAGTACTGCCTTGGTCCAGCATACAAGCCTCAGCTCTAGCCTTTATTTCTTTAATGTCTTTATTTATCGTTTCTTGCTGCTTTATCATGAACTAATTATTTAAACTAGTTGCAATGACAGGCCTTATACTTGTTCAGGTAGACCTTTGTACACTGTTTGCAATGAGTCAGTGGTACCTGCAAGTTTATTTATATACTGGCGCAGTTGTGATTGCTCCTACTGCATTTTTGTCTGTGCATTGGATACTTGTGTCTCAGCTGCTGGTGTCACTTTTCATCGTAAAATACTTATATCTTGTGACAAATCAGTGAGTGATTGTGATTTTAGGTGTTTCCCCATGCTAACAAGTTTATCCAATAATTCATTTGAAAGATCAGCATGCAAATGTTTTGCCAAGTTATTGAACTGTTGTGTTGTATCAGTTTTGAAAGCAACAAGAGATTTCTTTTGATGTTGAAGTAATTTCTTTTGTGTATCTGTCTGTTGTTTTGTAAAATCAGTAAATTTTTCATTTCATTGTTTTGAAATATCATTAAATTTTTTGTCAATATTCTGTTTATGTGTTTGTTCCTTAAACTCATTCTGGATATCATTGAAGCTTTGTTTAAATAATTCTTGTAACATTTTCATTGTGATTGGCGTTTCTGGTGTGTACAGTGCACCCAGTCTAATTATGTTTGCATTAGGCATAAGTGTGGCAGGCAAATAATGATTTAATGAGCCTGTGCTGTTGCACATCACATTTTCACCAGGGAAAAAATACTCCCTACAGAAAACTGTTACCCTGCTGCACCTATTGTCATCATCATATTATTTTGAATGATAATATTACTATCATCTGCTTCCATGTTATTTAAAAATGTAATTGGTTGTCATCACTGTGACTGACATTTTCAGTTTTGATTTCATGTGTTGTCACACCCATGTCAGCAACATCTTGTGCCTGGCTACGTGGCAATGGATTGGCAACTATGTGTCTATCTTGTGTACTCATTTTTTTTAAAAAAAAATTTGCAAAATGACAAAATAAATGAATACTTTCAAAAATGAAACATTCTGTTTGTAGTAATGATGATACCACTACAAAACTTATTTAGTTGTGCCTTGCTGACATGTATCAAAATGCATTGTCAGCATAAACCAATTCTAAGCACATATTTCTCTCCTTATAATTAATTTTCTGTCCAAATGTCTACATATTTTATGAGAATGCTTCAATTTGGGAATTGTATTATGAAAGGTACTACAGCCACTATTGGCAGAGATGCTACTAAGTGGAGCCATACATGCAATGGAGTGTGAATTTTCTGACCTTTTCCTTGGCCTTTTTTGCTCTTTCCAGAATTAATTCTCCTTGATGATGTTTGACCTTTTGCAAATCATGTAGTTTCCATCCTCATCATGAAAATATAATATCCTATTCATGAAACAGAGAAAGACAACAATTAGTAAATAGAAAATTTACAGAATTATATAATTATTTTAAATTATTGCAAATGTGCTAACCCTATCCTAATGGCAATGTCCTCTTCCGGTCACCAGGTATGGTGGTTAGTGAGAGAGAATGTGAATTGTTCAAAGTTGATGTAGTTATGCTAATGCACATTTAACTGCACCAGAAATTGTAACCCCAGGAACTTATGCAGGTATGGATTCAAACACATTAAGAAACATTGTGGCAGCTCTGGAACATTGATTGAACATTAATTCATTTTAGTTTTGGTGTATGGCTTGATATTTACATCACCTGCTCAACAATGTACAACAATGCCGGTGTGGCTGTATCAGCTATTCTCTGTTCATGTTGACTTCCTCTCAAAAAAGGATCATTTAAAAATGCAAGTCCTCACATCAGAATGTGAAGATTAGTATGTAGCTCAATAAGGGAATGAAAACTTGTGACTTCCACATATTATAAATTCACACAATATTGGGAGAGTGCAAATACTTACTTACATCTTTATCACACCATCTCAATTGGGGTATGTAAAAAAATTGATAGTATAGCTTTCAATTTTCTGTCAGGTTAGTCAGATATGATCATACACCCCTATTATATCTTTGCCACACAGGTATGTCATGTGTAGGAGTTATTACAAATATTTATTTATATATTTGCATGCTATTTAATGAACCTACACAAGATGGACCTTCTTTTTATCTTCTCATGTAGAAGGTTCTCAAAAATGTAACTTGGGAGTACCATATTTACTCTAATCTAAGCTGCACTCGAATCTAAGCCACACTAGAATCTAAGCTACACCTGAAAAATGAGACTCAAAATCAAGGAGAAAAAAAAAAAAAAGATTCCCGAATCTAAGCCGCACCTGAAATTTGAGACTCGAAATTCAAGGGGAGAGGGAAGTTTCAGAATGCACCTCGAAATGGAAACAAAGTTGGTCCATTGTAACATGGGACACAATTTAGGTTGAATTGATGAAGATACAGCTACGGTAGTTTGGTTTGAGATGTAAGCTTAGGCGTTCAGCTTTACCAGGTAGCCTTTGCTATGTATCAGTCTGTATTTATATGGGTTCCCTTCCTTTTTCACGTGCTTCGTCTGGTTTCAATCGATTGCTTATTTTGCCTTGATCTGATAAGTGCCGTTCTCTTTGTTGTAGGTGTTTACATCACTCTAAGCTGAAAATGCATTATTGTACTGTGTCATGCATTGTTTGTCGCATTCTGATAGTGAGTGTTTACAACCTGTCGCCACTCGCGACATCATGGCTTGCTTTTGTGCGCACTACCACAGCTTACAATAAAAAAAGAAAGGAATTGTCTCATTAGTGAAACAATAGCAAGAGACTGCTATTTGTTGTTACTTACACTGCTGCTTTCTTTGATAACGATCAGCAAGAACCAAATAATAGACTACGTATGATAGAGAGGCCATCAAAATACTTAAAAACCCTAATAACATGAACAGGGAGGATGGACTCAGGCTTGCCCCATCTTGGCTGCCAGCAATCAGAGCCCGAACAGACTGCACTGTCAACATGAGGCACGAGCACTACCGGTGAGTAACTGCCGCTGCGCAGCCGACGTCCAGCAGTTGGTAAACAGCAGCCAACTTCTCATTCGACAGTGACCACCAATCATGGTACACAACACAAGAGCCAATAGAAAACAGAGGTCACATTCTCCCTCCACCACAATAACCTATTAAAATAAATTTCCCTCTCCTTCTTCCTTAAGTGACCAATGAAAATAACTACCTTTTTAAAATTATGATGCAATGACATGCACAGTGAACAGTAACAAAAAAATATAATGGACCCTGCATAGCTAGAATGCACCATTAGACCCAGAAGATGGCCACTGCAACCATGGCCGAAACATTGGTTTTTCTCCAGCAGCAGTAGTTATTTTTACATTATGACGTGGTACCATACCCAGAAAACTTTTGTGTCGACTGACTCGGGCCACGGAAGCCTACACAATTATGTCCTCTGCATGTTCTATACATCCAAATAGAGCCACTTTTCTAACTCATGATATTCCCCATTGTGTGAATTTGGGTGCTCAGACTTTCGTTACGACCACATCAGCCACAACAATATTTATGAAGTGATTTATTGAAATGTTTCCTTGTTGAACTTGCAGCTACATTTTATCAGAAAGAGACTGGATTGGAAAAAATATATTCATTTTTTCTTGTAAAATTTACTAATTTCTACAGTAATCAGTCAAAGAATTGTTGAAATGTGGGCCAAACTCATTTATCTCAGACCACAATAGCTTTCTCAGTAAATTGAACCATACTGCAAAATTCTTCTGCAAGTAGTTTGGAATTATATGTATGCACAGAATATGAACTATCATTAAATCTCCTTTTGGATATAAATTATATTTTCCACTCCCTAAGTAGGTATGGAACTACTGACAGCCTTGGGAGAGCCAGTCCTGACAAAACTCTACCATCTGGTGAGCAAGATTTATGAGATAGGCGAAATACCCTCAGACTTCAAGAAGAATATAATAATTCCAATTCCAAAGAAAGCAGGTGTTGACAGATGTGAAAATTACTGAACTATCACTTTAATAAGTCACAGCTGCAAAATACTAATGCGAATCTTTTACAGATGAATGGAAAAGCTGATAGAAGCCGACCTCGGGAAAGATCAGTTTGGATTCCGTAGAAATGTTGGAACACGTGAGGCAATACTGACCCTACGACTTATCTTAGAAGAAAGATTAAGGAAAGGCAAACCTACGTTTCCAGCATTTGTAGACTTAGAGAAAGCTTTTGACAATGTTGATTGGAATACTCTCTTTCAAATTCTGAAGGTGGCGGGGGTAAAATACAGGGAGCAAAAGGCTATTTTCAATTTGTACAGAAAGCAGATGGCAGTTATTAGAGTCGACGGGTATGAAAGGGAAGCAGTGGTTGGGAAGGGAGTGAGACAGGGTTGTAGCCCGTCCCCAATGTTATTCAATCTGTATATTGAGCAAGCAGTAAAGGAAACAAAAGAAAAGTTCGGAGTAGGTATTAAAATCCATGGAGAAGAAATAAAAACTTTGAGGTTCGCCGATGACATTGTAATTCTGTCAGAGACAGCAAAGGACTTGGAAGAGCAGTTGAACAGAGTGGACAGTGTCTTGAAAGGAGGGTATAAAATGAACATCAACAAAAGCAAAATGAGGATAATGGAATGTAGTCGAATTAAGTCGGGTAATGCTGAGGGAATTAGATTAGGAAATGAGACACTTAAAGTAGTAAAGGAGTTTTGCTATTTGGGGAGCAAAATAACTGATGATGGTCAAAGTAGAGAGGATATAAAATGTAGACTGGCAATGGCAAGGAAAGCATTTCTGAAGAAGAGAAATTTGTTAACATCTAGCATAGATTTAAATGTCAGGAAGTCGTTTCTGAAAGTATTTGTATGGAGTGTAGCCATGTATGGAAGTGAAACGTGGACAATAAACAGTTTAGACAAAAAGAGAATAGAAGCTTTTGAAATTTAGTGCTACAGAAGAATGCTGAAGATTAGATGGGTAGATCACATAACTAATGATGAGGTATTGAATAGAATTTGGGAGAAGAGAAGCTTGTGGCACAATTTGACTAGAAGAAGGGATCGGTTGGTAGGATATGTTCTGAGGCATCAAGGAATCACCAATTTAGTATTGGAGGGCAGCGTGAAGGGTAAAAATTGTAGAAGGAGACCAAGAGATGAATACACAAAGCAGATTCAGAAGAATGTAGGCTGCAGTAGGTACTGGGAGATGAAGAAGCTTGCACGGGATAGAGTAGCATGGAGAGCTGCGTCAAACCAGTCTCAGGACTGAAGACCACAACAACAACAGCAACAACAATAACAAGCAGGTATGCAGTAAAACTAAGTTTCAACTCAGAACACATTTGTTTACATCATAGTACATAAGACAATATACATGACTTGACTGGAAGATGTCAACAGATAGATTAACTCACTACATGATTACATTTCCCTTAGAGACACAGTGATTTTAATTTGTTTTAATTTAATCAAAGTTGTATCAATTAGTGTTCAACAGAACCAGCTGTTAGCAACAGTCACCAGCAGGACCTTTTTAATCTCTGAAAGCATGTATTAATTGTTAATATAACTATGCTTTGAAAGTCTGCACTTCTTCAGGGCATGCTGATGATCAGTGGAATACTTATTTGCAGATTCAAACAGTTTCTGCACCCTCATCCAAAGCTAAAGACATGCATCATCCCTCGATACAGCTCATCATATGCAAAATGAAAATAAAGCTGTTACACAGTGTCTGTGTCTTTAAATATGATATGTTATTTTATAACTTTTAGTTGCAAGGTACCATTTGTTATTAAGAAGACATAGGCATATGCATCACTCCTGGTGTGGTTTGTATCACTACAAAGTATTGGACCATAGGATGTTTGCAATAATAGTATACGTGATTGTGTTGTATCTATGACTGGTGCTATATAAATCAATAATAGAAACTGAAATTTCATCAACAGTTTCCTTAAAATTATTTCCATGTACATCAACTTCTGGAAAAAATTATTTCAAGAAATTATTCAAGTTCATTTCTTTCACTATTATAATCTATAAACAGTGATGCAGCTCTTGAAGTGAACAAGAAAGAAAACAGAAACTTTATGCACAACTTCTCCAAGGGACAGAGATGCTTCACTAGTAATAACTACAGGTGTACTGCAAGGAAGTGTTGCAGCAAAACCACAGTAATTAGCAATCCATTGAGTCATTGGAAGGGATGTCAGTTTACAAGACAGCCTTCGCTACAGCAGGACAAGTCATAAATAATAACTGGTATATTGGTTCTTGTACTTCAGCACATGTCTAATCTCCAGTGTGAAATAAATTAATGTAGACTGATATTAACTTTACAGGTGTTAGTGTCATATAATGAGAATTTACCCATTAAAGGAGTTGGTTACTCAGAAATTCATCCATGGGTTGGTAGAAAAAAGTCAAAAATTAACCCTTTAATGCTCACAATACTCGATGTCATTCTGCAGTTGATGAATGGTGGCGAAATATTTGGACACTTCCACTATGGTCAAATATATCTGCAAATACCCATTAGATTTGAACCTTATCATCTACAATACTGCACCCGAATGTTCTGTGATTGAGTATGTAGCCACTTTTGTTGAAGACATTTGTCTCTAGCTAATGCTGCCACCTATCGAAAACGTAGGTAACTATTTGTCCACTGTTCACTCCCACCACTTGAGGTGCCGCCTATCGTCGATGTTACACAGAAAACCTTTAAAAACATGGAGCAGACTCTCTATTTATGAACTATATGCTGTTGTATATATACAGATGTTGTTCTCATGTAAGTTATAACATCATTTCCAGTGTTACGTTGATAGAATACTAACAAATTGTTTTATGTGCTGTCAAGTGTTAACGTTTATGAAAATATCTGTGTACTTCGCAGAACAAATAACAGTAACAACTTCAGTTTGTGAAGTAAATTTTCGGCTGCTTATAGTATAGGATCATCATCTCTATTCATTACTGTGTATAGGTGTTTCTTACATTCTGCACTAACGAGTTATGGACACAAATAGATCGCTCAATTGAACTAAGAGAGTATGGCTTTACAGCTACTTTGTCATGTTGTGACTTTCTGTGTATTGGTATCAAATTATGGATTCATTTGTACATTTTGTGTTATGTTCAATGCAATTATGTTATTCAAAGGCTCAGTTCTCATTTATTTTTCTCACAGAATGTCCAGAAATTATTGTACGGAAGCTGAACTGGAGAATCTCAGTGATGAAGCCAGAAATTACTTTCTTGAAGGGATCAGTGATGATCAAGCTTTCAACTCAGATTTAGAAGGTGATAGTGATGCAGACGATGTCACCAATATCACTGTAGGCAATGTCAGCACAAGACTGCCAGCTGACAGTGACAATCAGTGTGAGCCAACTCTCCCCACTGTACTGCATGACATGGAAGTAGTGGATTCCAATAGTGACTGTGAAGGAGACATAGCACATGACCTTTCTCAAGACAGTGCAATTAAAACTCAGGAAGATGTTCCAGATACTATTAATGATGGTTCTGGTGATGAAAACAGTATTACTTTTTGTTTCTCAAAAACTGCAGCGGTTCCTCAAATATTTTAATCATTTTATTTCACTCAGCCACATGGACCAAATGTCCCAGTTGATTTATCATTGCCCTACAGATTTTTCTAGCGTGTATGGGACCAATGTTGGAAGCAATTGTGAAAGTGTCAAATTTGTATGCTCATCATAGAGGTGTTGTTTATATCTTTCTGTTGCTGAACTGAAGGCCGTACTTGGGGTATTGATAGTGATGGGATACCATGTTTTACCAAGTTTTAGGCTCCAATGGTCAGTTGATGCTGATTTTAGTGTCACTGAAGAGATTTCTCAAAATTATGAGAAACTTTCACCTCAATGATAATGAAAAAACGCCACAAAGAGGTAACCAAGACTTTGACAAGTTGTACAAGGTAAGGTCATAGGTAAACCATCTGAATAAGGTTTACAAAAGTGTTTTCAATCCTAGTCAGTACTTGTTTGTAGACGAGTGCATGGTAGGTTTCGAAGGTAGGTCCTCTTTGAAACAATATATGCCCCTGAAGACTGTTACATGTGGGTTCAAAGAATGGGCACTGTCTTGTGCAGTTACGGGGGTTTTATTAGCATTTGAGGTATATGAAGGGTAAAGTGCAGGAATTAATAAATTTACCTTAGGTGCAGAGCTAGTGCTAAGATTGACAAGTGAGTTCAAGTCAAATGGTTACAGTGTCTTCTTTGACAGATTTTTTTCAATTATACCATTGTTTCAAAATCACCTTTCACATACCTGTTTGCATGTGGAACTATGCAGACAAACAGAAAATTATATACAAAACATATTTTGTGCAAAGACACTGATCTAAAAATGGGAGAGAGTGATTTTGCTGCAGCAGGAGAGGTTGTTGTTGTTGTTGTGGCCTTCAGTCCTGAGACTGGTTTGATGCAGCTCTCCATGCTACCCTATCCTGTGCAAGCTTCTTCATCTCCCAGTACCTACTGCAACCTACATCCCTCTGAATATGCTTAGTGTATTCATCTCTTGGTCTCCCTCTACAATTTTTACCCTCCACGCTGCCCTCCAATGCTAAATTTGTGATCCCTTGATGCCTCAGAACATGTCCTCCCAACCGGTCCCTTATTTTTGCCAAGTTGTGCCACAAACTCCTCCTCTCCCCAATTCTATACAATACTTCATTGTTATGTGATCTACACATCTAATCTTCAGCATTCTTCTGTAGCACCACATTTCGAAAGCTTCTATTCTCTTCTTGTCCAAACTATTTATTGTCCATGTTTCATTCCATACATGGCTACACTCCATACAAATACTTTTAGAAATGACTTCCTGACACTTAAATCTATACTCGATGTTAACAAGTTTCTCTTCTTCAGAAATGCTTTCCTTGCCATTGACAGTCTACATTTTATATCTTCTCTACTTTGACCATCATTAGTTATTTAGCTCCCCAAATAGCAAAACTCCTTTACTACTTTAAGTGTCTCATTTCCTAATCTAATTCCCTCATCATCACCTGAGTTAATTCGACTACATTCCATTATCCTCGTTTTGCTTTTGTTGATGTTCATCGTAAATCCTCCTTTCAAGACACTGTCCATTCCATTCAACTGCTCTTGCAAGTCCTTTGCTGTCTCTGACAGAATTACAATGTCATCGGCGAACCTCAAAGTTTTTATTTCTTCTCTATGGAATTTAATACCTACTTCGAACTGTTCTTTTGTTTCCTTTACTGCTTGCTCAATATACAGATTGAATAACATTGGGGAGAGGCTACAACCCTGTCTCACTCCCTTCCCAACCACTGCTTCCCTTTCATGCCCCTCGACTCTTATAACTGCCATCTGGCTTCTGTACAAATTGTAAATAGCGTTTCACTCCCTGTATTTTACCCCTGCCGCCTTTAGAATTTGAAAGAGAGTATTCCAGTCAACATTGTCAAAAGCTTTCTCTAAGTCTACAAATGCTAGAAATGTATGTTTGCTTTTCCTTAATCTTTCTTCTAAGATAAGTCGTAAGGTCAGTATTGCCTCACGTGTTCCAATATTTGTACAGAATCCAAACTGATCTTCACCGAGGTCAGCTTCTTCCAGTTTTTCCATTTGTCTGTAAACAATTCTTGTTAATATTTTGCAGCTGTGACTTATTAAACTGATAGTTCGATAATTTTCACATCTGTCAACACCTGCTTTCTTTGTGATTGGAATTATTATATTCTTCTTGAAGTCTGAGGGAATTTCTCCTGTTTCATACATCTTGCTCACCAGATGGTAGAGTTTTGTCAGGACTGGCTCTCCCAAGGCCATCAGTAGTTCTAATGAAATGTTGTCTACTCCTGGGGCCTTGTTTCAACTCAGGTCTTTCAGTGCTCTATCAAACTCTTCACGCAGTATCATATCTCCCATTTCATCTTCATCTACATCCTCTTCCATTTCCATAATATTGTCCTCAAGTACATCGCTCTTGTATAGACCCTCTATATACTCCTTCCACCTTTCTTTGCTTAGAACTGGGGTTCCATCTGAGTTCTTGATATTCACACATGTGGTTCTCTTTTCTCCAAAGTCTCTTTAATTTTCCTGTAGGCAGTATCTATCTTACCCCTAGTGAGTGAAATAACTAAAGGTAAAAGAAGCAAATGACTTGACCGAGTCTGAAAAGCAGGAATTAGAAAATTTTCTCTGGGAAAACTGTAACATTTTTAGTGATCAACCTGGTAGGGTCAAAGATTATGAATGTCATTTGAAGTTAAAGCCACATGAACCCTTTTTCATTAAGCCTTATGGGGTACACACCTGTAAAAGGAAAGAAGTGGAGAGGGAACTCGAGAAAATGAAAAAATGGAGAATAATAGAGAGATAAAGAAATTTTTCGATATTTACATTGGTCCATTTAAAGTTTATGAAAAACTGCATCCAAACGCCTACCAGCTTATCTATCCCAAATCAAAAAAGCTATTTGGTTTAAGAAATGTCACTCAGTTGAAACCTTATGTGCAATAATTGCAATCCCTCAGGGAGGTACACAATCTTTGAGTACTATGCATGTGGCTTATGAAAGGTGCCCCAGCTAATGTGACATTTTCTTCTCAAAAAGACTGATGCCACATTCTACGATACCTTTCTGACACCCAAACTTCCGAAATACATACATTAATTTTTTGTACCTTTGTTTGCTGATATTTGTTATGTAAGATATTTTCATGTGATTTAATTTGTAGTATAAGATACATTTTGTTTTGATTGAGTAATCTGCATCATCAGATGTATTGATAATTTGACATTTGCATCCTACTGATTGTGACTATTACTGATATGTGAGGACTATGATTTGAACTTACATTGCCAGGAAAAACCAATATGTATTTTCTAGTGGAAACAGTTACACATATTTACAGACAACAGACCATACTGTATTTGTATCAGCTTATCCAGAAATGAAAGGTGAATTGTGTGAAGATACACTAAGCTTATTAACACATACTTAATAGTTTTATGGTACATTTGTGCAGTTAAGAAGAACTATATGGATCTTTTCACTGTTTTTATCTTATATGGGTTATCCACAAGGAAGGAATTACTATGTTCTGCTTCTCATACCGTTATAAGATTGACAACTGAATTAATGTGTTACTATATATATAAGACCACATGAGATGTTGAAAGACGTTATGATTTATGAAAGGGTTGAAGTGATTTATGCTGTTAAGAAGGGATTATCACCATGATATACTATATACATGTTTCACCCAGTTACGTACACACGAGAGAGATGTTGAAATTGATATGAATTGTTGAGGATTTTCTTGAAATAAGGTAAGTGATGTGATTTGCTTTTGTATTAAGGATTTGAGGTTGCAGACTCATTCGTGTTTCTGATTCACATGAATTGATGTTTACGGATTATTGGTGGAAGATGGTTTGATTTAATATTGCATTTTCATAGGGGTATTTGGATGAGGATGATGATGATGATGATGATGATGATAGGTTTAGGTTATATGATATGCAATGCTGCTGAGATGGTTGGTGGTATTCAACCCTCATTTATTAATGGTTTTGATGATTCATTTGATTGAGAGGACTGTGAGGATGATGGTACTGTGCAGTCACACATAATGGAACTAATGAATCATTTGAATCGCATGAAGTAGAACTCTTATACATTTTGTTTGAAGGAAATGCTGATGTGAAATTAAACTTGAGAGTTATTTTGAACAACTATGACAATGCATAGCACACAAATCACATTGAAAAACTATTATTTTACATTAGTCACATCTCACAAGACACAATCTGGAGACTAGTTTGATGTTGAGGGGTAGGAAATGACAACTTTAATAGACAGACTGAGGACTTTGACGAAATGAAATATAAGATGCTATGTGACAAGGTTCTGGATTTTTTTTACAGAATCTCCTTACTGCAAGGTTTCTAACTATAGCATAATTACATTTTCACTTGCTTAAGTGTATCTTGCCACTTTCAGGAATTTTATGAACGTAATACTTATTTTGTCACAATTTATAAAATCTTGAAGCTGTCTCTCAGTGTTAATTTGATCTGACTTTATGGATGTCTGGCAAACATTTTGAAACGTTATTGCATTTGATGTACAAAGCCAAGAAATATAGATACATATATATATTGTGACTATATGTAGTATACTCAGGTACTTATGGCAACAACCCGGACTGGATATAAATGAACAGTTTCTATACTGTCACAAAATAAATATACATATATAATTTTGAATGTTCATGTTTGACAAGATTTGTAGAATATTTTATGGTATTGCAAACTGTTAGGATAAATTTTATTCTTCTGTCTTTTCTATGATACTATTATTCTAGATCATGTCGTATGGACACTTTGAAAGTGCAACATAATCACTTTAATCAAATTTGTAATTTGTTGGCTTAGTTGTGTTTGAGTGTTTGAAGGAGGGAAAATTAATGGACGCTCTAGAAGTGACAAAAACAAGGATGCTCTAGAAGTGATAGTTTCAGAAAAACATTCATTCAGAAAATTTGATGTAAATATTGATTTTGTAAAAGTTTGGAAATTTCTTTGTAATCTCGTATTTCCAATTCTTGTTTTCTTGTTGTATATGTTTGTAGCTATTTGGAAAATTTATCTGTATGTAAAGTTTCATGATTCAATTTTGTACCTTTTAAGATATATGCAGTTTGTGTTATTTTGTCCAACTAGTACTGTATCACATCGATCACACTAATATTTCTGTGAGAAGAGTTTCGTCTATCAGGCTAGGCCAAACTCTTAGGTGGGTATTGAAATATTACTGTATCTTATTGCTACCGATCAGAACCCCTCGGAGAGCATTGAAGATAAACACCAGTCCTAATTGCCTGATTGTAAAGTGACCTGTTTCCAAATTACATACAAAAATAACCACTATTTCAGTATACATATAATTCGTAAATGATGCTTTGCTGATTAACATTGTTCTTATGTGAAAAACACAATATAAATGTGAAATTAATACTGTAACTAATCGAAAGAAATGTAACACATGGTCAGGATGTACCAGTAAACCTATCATTATAAAATTACTACGGCAAATTAAATATAACATATAAATGAAGCATGTTAATTGAATCTCCGATATATGTTAGCGCTAAAATTCAAGCACTAGTTGATTTGTTGTAAACAAATTTAGGAATGTAATTGTTACCTGTAACATAATTAGTTAGAAAATGTTATATTAACTCATAACTAAGTTGAAAATAGGTTCACCTTGTTCAGTACTTAGACTGTAAATTTTTAGCAATGTGTATCTCATATTCAGTTAAACTTTTAATTGTGATTTTACATAAAATTTTAATTTTCATTGTAGGTAATTGTTAACAAAAGCATAAACAGAGGTAACACAGGCGCCTTGAGGCACTCGTTTTTTGGCTAGGGTTGCGAGCAAATGTATTGTAGGCTCACTCGTTTGTTGATTGTTCTGAACTCTGTGTCGTTTGATGTCAACTTTGGGTACATGTAATGTAACTGGTACAGTTCACCAGGCTCAGACACCAGAGTCCTGGAAATATATTGGTGTTAAAACTGCACTGTACTTTGGAATTTATTTGGGAGTCTTCCGCAATCCTTTCATAGGCTGCACAGCGCCGAGACGAATCCAGGAATTTTACAGCACCCCAAGAACTAAACAACTCTCACTGTTGGTAGAATTGGCATGAAAACAACAGCACATCAACTGGGAATTTCACTCAAAAGTCAAAACATTTTCAATGCGGAGGTGGGAAAATATAAACATCTCATGAGATAAGCCTCTACATCCTTACATTTGTCCTCTAGCCATCCCTGCTTAGCCATTTTGCACTTCCTGTCGATCTCATTTTTGAGACGTTTGTATTGCTTTTTGCCTGCTTCATTTACTGCCTTTTTGTATTTTCTCCTTTCATCAATTAAATTCAATATTTCTTCTGTTACCCAAGCCCTCGTCTTTTTACCTACTTGATCCTCTGCTGCATTCACCACTTCATCCCTCAGAGCTACCCATTCTTATTCTACTGTACTTCTTTCCCACATTCCTGTCAATTGTTCCCTTATGCTCTCCCTGAAACTCTGTCAAACCTCTGGTTCAGTCAGTTTATCCAGGTCCCATCTCCTTAAATTCCCACCTTTTTGCAGTTTCTTCAGTTTTAATCTACAATTCATAACCAATAGATTGTGATCAGAGTCCACATCTGCCCCTGGAAATGTCTTACAATTTAAAACCTGGTCCCTAAATCTCTGTCATACCATTATATAATCTATCTGATACTTTCTAGTATCTCCAGGATTCTTCCATGTAGACAACCTTCTTTCATGATTCTTGAACCAAGTTATGCTCTGTGCAAAACTCTACCAGGCGGCTTCCTCTTTCATTTCTTAGCCCCAATTCATATTCACCTACTATGTTTCCACCTCTCCCTTTTCCTACTCTCGAATTCCAGTCACCCAAGACTATTAAATTTTCGTCTCCCTTCATTACCTGAATAATTTCTTTTATCTCATCATACATCTCATCAATTTCTTCATAATCTGCAAAGCATATAAACTTGTACTACTGTAGTAGACATGGGCTTCGTGTCTATCTTGGCCACAATAATGTGTTCACTATGCTGTTTGTAGTAGGTGACCCGCACTCCTATTTTTTATTCATTATTAAACTTACTCCTCCTTTACCCCTATTTGATTTTGTATTTATAACCCAGTATTCACCTGACTAAAAGTCTTGTTCCTCCTGCCACCAAACTTCACTAGTTCCCACTATATCTAACTTTAACCTATCCGTGGAAGGATAGAGGCGAAAAATGTGTTGTAATTCGATCAAATATGCACAATCCAAGTGCATGGACAGTTGTCAGAAGGAGGAAAAAGTCAGTGGAGAAAGAGGAAATTCCATGCTCTTTGGTTCAAATGGCTCTAAGCACTATGGGACTTAATTTATAGGGTCATCAGTCCCCTAGAACTTAGAACTACTTAAACCTAACTAACCTAAGGACATCACACACATCCATGCCCGAGGCAGGATTTGAACCTGCGACCGTATAGTCCGCGTGGTTCCAGACTGTAGCGCCTAGAACTGCTCGGCCACCCCGGCCAGCCTCCATGCCCTTTGTGTATACATGAATACAACAAATACATGGGAAGTGTCACCCTGTTTGACCAACTTATGTCTTGCTACTGTATATCCTGGAAGTCTAGGAAATGGTGGATGAAACCATTCTGCTTTGTTATAGATTCTGCTATTGTGAATGCATACATCATATACAAGACAACTATGCTACTGTCAACGTGTAGAGAAAAGCCAATGACACATTTGAGGTTCCGTAGGCTGCTTGCAGATGAGCTGATTGGAAGTTATTGCAGTAGAGTTCAGAAAGGGAGAAGACCAAATGTTGTAGTAACAAGTTCAAGTTACAAGATGAAAAAGAAAAAAAAGAAGAGTGGCAGAGCTATAAGATCATTGCCTCAATTTACTAATGTTGGAGATCATTTACCACTCAGAGGTAGTTGCAGAAGATGTGCTTAGTGCAGCACAGAGAAAGGTGTCAAATGGTCTAACATTATCTGCAAAATCTGTGAAGTGGCATTGATTGTTTTTTACCATTTCATGGTTAGTTTTCTTTGGCATTTTTCATGTGTTGTGATAGATTCAGTGTGGTGTCAAGAGACATTGTTTTCAAATACTAAACGTATTGTTTAATGTTTACATTAAATTTCATTCAGAAATTAAGCAATGTATTCTTTATACTGAATAAATAAACTGAAATGAGTAACTAAAAGTTCAGAAGAAGGTGTCCATATATTTGGCCACTTACTATGTGTTGCTTTAAGGGAACAGTGGCCAAATATTACACCACCCAATAGTGAGATAACTAGGAATAATATTCACTAGAAAATTACAGCTTATGGTACCCTGAGTAACTTAGAATTAAATTTCCCAAAAACAGTCTCTCTGAATTAAAAAAAATAATTTGCCCATTCAGAGATAAGTGTGGTGGGTAAAAATTTAGCCTCCAAGCCTCAAAGGGTTCAAAGTAACTGTTATCCTTTCCATGCCACAGTTAAGTACAAATTTACTTTCTGTAAGTAAGATAGTGGAAATGAACATTCCGTCACCTTTGACAAACAAGGCTTTCACATTCACAATAAGTAAAAGAAACATTCTATGATGACTTGCACAAATTGAACCAACCTAATAATTAGTTATCTAAAGCTAAGTTCATGTCACTGTTAAATGAAGCAAATTTGTGACAAAAGAGATAAGGACTTATGAGGGAAAGTCAGGGACCTTTTGGAACCGTAGCACTTTGTAATGGGATAAAGTATTGTTATCTGCAACAATTCTATACAATGTGTCACTTTTATTTGTGCATTAGTCTTTGTATTGTAGCAGACCATGAAACATGGCAACTCCATTGTTGACCTACACCAAGGAGGAAATGAGGGCACTGAATCACTTTTTGTCTGCAGAAGGTCTTAAACCTGCAGAAATTATTCTTCGAATGCAAGCACAGTATGGTGACAGCTGTTCATCATGAAGCAAGATCTAAGAATGGATAGAGTGCTTCAAACAGGAAAGAACTTTTTTATTTGCCAAGGAAAGATCAGGCAGGCCATCAATGTCAACAAGTGAGGATGATTTGTAAGTCACTGAAGGTACAGTGGTGAAAAATAGATGGATCACAGTGGGCAAATTCACTGGTACTTTACATATCAGTCATGCTTCAGCATATTCCATCCTATTTGACAGGATAAATTTTTGGAAAGTGTGTACAAGGTGGGGTCTAAAAGAATTGCCAGCACATCATAATGTACAAAGGATGGATATCTCTCATAAACATTTTGCCAATTATAATTGTGGGGGAGATGGATTTTAACAGCAAATTGTTGCTGTAAATGAAATGTGGCTGAATATTCATGAACTGGAAAGTAAAACTACGAGCATGGTTTGGAAACACTCACCATCACCAGAAGTTGAGAAATTTAAACATCAACCATCGACTGGTGAGATTATGCTAACATTATTCTGGGAAACGGAATGTGTGGTAGTCATTTATTTCACCCAAAGAGGCAAAACTGAACAGTGAGAGCTATTGTGAACTAAACTGAAACTTCCAATTAGATCCAAACATTGCTGAAAACTGCAAAAAGGTGTCATTTGGCAGCAAGATAATGCTCAACCACATTCTGCCAAATGGATGGCTGAATCAATAAATGAATTGGAATTCGAATTACTGGAACACCCCACTGTGCAGTCCAGACCCAGCTCCAAGTGATTTACATATGTTTGGATCATTGAAGAATGCACTCAGGGGAAGATGATTTGAAACTGATGCAGAAGTTATTGATGCACAAATAATTGAAGCACTGCAAAATTGGTTATAGATGCAACCAAAAACTTTTTTTCGGATGGAATCAACAAATTTGTGAAATGTTGGACAAAGTGCGTTCAAGTGCTGGCATGTTATGAAAAAAAAAAAAAAAATGTTTCAGTTTCCTATCATTAGAGTAAATATTCATTTTCTCAAATGTAACTTTTTTGACCTCCTTTGCATAAGCCCTGGTAGTATGGAAGCTTTGCAGAAAGGTACAGCAAATGGAATTAAATATACGGCAACTATTGATTCTCCTTGTGTTATGGGCTCAAAAGGTAAACAGACAAGGTTACCTTCCCATCACTCTGAGTAGAGAGCAAACGTTATCACTGAATTAGTACATTTTGATTTGTGTGGATCGATGGAAATATGATCAATTGGAGCTGCCAGAAATTTCCTGATTCTATTAAATTATTATTCAAGGAAGGTATATTTGTATAAACTAAATGACAAAAATCAGGCACCAGAAATAACTGGAAATTTTAAAAACCTATTGGAAAACCAAACTGTTTGTAAAATTTGACTTTTGCACACAAATAATGTGTAGAATATGTCAGACAAGAACCAGCAAACTTCTTGATGAACTAAGGTATAACTCATCAAACAATAGTGCCCTACATGCCAAAGCACAGCCGATTAGAAGAAGAAGGTTACAACAGAACATTAGTAGAAAAAGGGTGATGCTTATTATTTTATACACCCTTACATAAAACATACTGAGGGGAAGTGGTCTGTACAGCTGCCTTTAAAAGAAATGTCACCAGAAGAAGCATTTAGCACAAGAAAATCAAACCTTCAGAATATGAAAATGCTTGGCATCAAGGCTTTTGTTCATTCGACTAAAGCAAACGGGGATAAATGGGATGAGAAGTAGATTGAATGCATACTGGCTGGATATTGAGAACAGAGAAATGCATATTGGCTGTTTCAGTGCAAGCAACAAAAATTTATAAAGGTGGTAGCTGTGATATTTAAAGAAAATACAGCTTATAATGAGGATATAACAGTGCCTAAAAAGTATCAGGTGCTGGATATTATTCCTGAGATTAAGCAAGATGAATCAGAAATAGTTTAATCTGAGCTTATTGTTGATGAGAATAATGAAGACTCAAGGTGTATTTTACCTGATCAATGCAGCTCTAATCAAAGCAGCTCAGAAGAGTCTAATTCTTCAGACTCAAAATAGAAATGCTGCTTCTTCACAGTAAAGTCTCTAATGTTCTGATGACTTAAAGTGTGAGTGTAGATCTGGGTTATATCGGCTTATTCCCTCAAACCACCTTCCAATTCTTTACAAGATGACTTACTTGGAATTTGCAGCCACTCTTCTATACTGAATAGTCAGCTGTTGGAACCTTCTTGACTTCTTCTATGTTGAAGAATGCTAGGTACAGGAATTTTTAGACTCTTTCAACTCATGAAGTAAGTAGGCATACAAACTTTAATTTTTGCCAACTAACGACGTATTTGACCTCCAGACACAATAAAAATTTCATTTTCTACATGAATATATAACTTCTTGCAAGTCTCTTGTACAGTCAGACATTAGAAACAAATTGAATTACAGTTAAAAGAAAGTTGGCTTTGATACAAAGACCTTTCTTAACATGAATCATAAAATGAGTTTTCCCTCTAACAAGGTTGCATCAGGAGTCTAGAAGAGCACTTTTTCAACTGCTCTTGTTTTAATAACAATAGTCAATGACAAAAAGCACAGAGCTGCATATAAACTCCATGGTTCTTCCTTACCCACTCACTAGAACATCTATGGATTATGGATTGCCCGACAGGTACTTGTCGGTGCCGACTGACCACTGCGTTTACTTTCTTACCATGACTGATTTTAAACCTGCACACACAAACATGTGACGTGCAGTAGGTAGGATTCTACCATCCGACACTCATATCCATAATATCATGTGTTCGAGATGATATAAGGCTGAATGGTTCTAGAATTTACACAGAAATTCTCAAATCAATACATAAACACCTCCCCCCCCCTTCTCAGATCGAAAACCCGATATTTTATACTTTTATATGTAATCATTATGCAAATAATATCACTCATAATAACATTTCATATCTTAACAGTATACATTTCTTACATATGTTTATATACATATCTTTCCTTTCCATAACAATTCTCTGTCCTCTCTTGAACAATGTTTCACCTACTGTTTCTCTACTCTTTTCTTACTTTACTTTACTCATGGTTTTAGTCAGTTTTACTAATATTTAGGATTTTTGAGGACTCTTTTTCTTTTCTTTATTTCCTTTTTTATCCAATCATAAACTTCAGGTGTTTAAGACACATGAGTAAACTATTTTCTCTTCTTATCTTTTGTACGACCTTTTTCCTAGTATGTATTATTTTCATTATGTGTAGCTTGGAGGAATTCTGGACAAAATGAAAGTGTTCTTTTGACAGTCATTTGTTTCCACGATACCTAATAATGCTAGTTGTTCACATAATTCACACTTCCTAGAATAATCCGTATAAAATTTGTGACTTTTGTCATGATACTGTCCCCTTCTCCTAGGATCAGCACCTATTCCTTGCTTGTGGGTTGACCTTATGAGAGCACTTCCTCTCTCCATTCTGGTTGGTACGCCCCGTACAAAACATCCCTATTTTTTAGACCACAGATCCTCCATCTCCACGTAGGTATGCCTAACCTTAATACTTAGTGAATGCCAGGTACACCCCCCTTATCCTTTCTGAGCAGACCTCATGGTTCATTACCCCAGTATAAATTTCTGTGCATACCATAATTAAGTATCTTCTGGTAAAGATATAAATCTATCTTAAACTTTGCATTCATTTTTTAATATATCATTTACCCCCTAGAGTCCTCCTCTACTTATCAGCTTCTATATTTTCAATAGATACTATGTCTACATGTACTGTTTACATCCCACTATCCTTCAATTCATCAAAGTACATATTATGCTGATGTTTCTTAATGATCAACATGACTAACTTCCTTCTTACTTTCATTTTCTTTCTTTGCTCACACCTATTCTTATTTATCCATTACTCATTACTACTTTATAGTTGTTCATTGTGTATGTGCACCTCTTCTTATGTATATTCGATGTAGAACCATCATAGCTTCATATATATATATATGCACATATTTCCATATATACACACATTTTCCCTACAACACCTGGCAGTTCTCACATTGTGACTTGCTTCCTCTTATGTGATTCATTGTTTGTGTAGAAGTGTATATTTGTGAATATGTGGATGTGTGTTCATTTAGTCTGATTCTTTGGCCGTATTATCTAAAGATAATATTTAGGTTTTTAGTAATCACGGAAATAAGGAAGGACTTCAGCAATAGAAGTTTGTGAATATGGAAAGAGGGAAAAATAGACAGGTCCTCAAATGAGAAGTAAGCAAGGAAAAAATAGTTAGGATGCTAGGATCAAGGAAGAGAAACAAGATAGCCCCAAAGAGAGGAAACCCTTCCAACAACCCTTTCCTAGGATCGCTTCCCCTCAGGTACTTGAGTGAGACGTGGGAGGAGGTTTGGCATTCATATCATCTATTACAGAACGGACTTATCCCACCTTCACCCATTGAGGTCAGCAAAAGAAATCCTAGCAACCCTATGGAAATGGCAAATGATGAAAAATCAGGCACAATTGTTTGTAAGGGTTGTCTGAAAGGTGTGATGTGTGTTTTGCATTAGTCATGATTTATCTGTTCTTGTACATCATGTTTTTATCCACCTCTTTCAAAATTTGTACAAACCCTCCCTTCCATATCACACCTCATAAAAGGTATAAAATACTCTATACAAAATAGAAAATCTATACACTATGGAATAACAGTTGTTAAGCTAGTCACAGCTTATTTGACACTGTACCAAACAAGCGGCACATAGTAAAATTGCATGCTTATGGAATATCATCTGAGTTATGTGACTGGATTTATGATTTCCTGTCAGAGCGGTCACAGTTTGTAGTAATTGACAGAAAGTCATCTTGTAAAACAGAAGTGATTTCAGGCATTCCTCAAGGTAGTGTTATAGGCCCTTTGCTTTTCCTTATCAAATGATTTGGGAGACAATCTCAGCAGCTGTCTTTGGTTGTTTACAGATGACACTGTCATTTATTGACTAATAAAGTCATCAGAAGATCAAAACAAACTGCAAAATGATTTAGAAAAAAATATCTGAATGGTGCGAAAAGTGGCAGTTGGCCCTAAATAATGAAAACTGTGAGGTCATCCACATGTGTGCTAAAAGGAACTCATTAAACTTCGGTTACACAATAAATCAGTATAATCTAAAAGCCATAAATTCAACTAAATACCTAGGTATTACAATTACAAACAACTTAATTTGGAAAGAACACCTAGAAAATGTTGTGGGGAATGGTAACCAAAGGCTGCATTTTATTGGCAAGACACTTAGAAAATCTAACAGACCTACTAAGAAGACTGCCTACACTATGCTTGTCTGTCCTCTTTTAGAATACTGCTGCATGGTGTGGGATCCTTACCAGGTAGAACTGACAGAGTACATTGAAAAAGTTCAAAGAAAGGCGGCACGTTTTGTATTATCGCGAAATATGGGAGAGAGTGTCACAGAAATGATACAGGATTTGGGCTGGAAATCATTAAAAGAAAGGCGTTTTTCATTGTGATGGAATCTTCTCACAAAATTACAATCACAAACTTTCTCCTCCAAATGCGAAAATATTTTATTGACACCAACCTACATAGGGCGGAACGATCACCATGATAAAATAAGGCAAGTCAGAGCTCGTACGGAAAGATATAGGTGTTCATTCTTTCCGTGCATCATACTAGATTGGAATACTAGAGAATTGTGAAGGTGGTTCAATGAACCCTCTGCCAGGCACTTGAACGTGATTTGCAAAGTATCCATGTCAATGTAGATGTAGATATTTTATTTTCCACAGAGATGATACTCTATTTAGTTTATTTTGTATAGATATCACTTTTTTTCTGTGATTCTCTTAAGTTTTTCTCTATTTCATAGTCATATCCAGTTTCCTAAGCAATTATATTATAGAATAGTTCTAGATTTTCAGGGAATTCGGTGCAGGAGACTATTTGGAAAAACACTAAAAACAACTTGGGATCTGATGGTCTTTACTCCACTAGTTAACTCAGAATGTTAACGTCTCTGGGGGATGGATGACATAATAGTTTAAGATTTTAAAGGAATTTGGAGCAAGAAAACTATTTTGGAAGAAACACCGAAAACAACTCGATTCTGACAGTCGTTACTCTGCCCGTTAACTCAGATTCTTAATGTCCCTAAGAGATATACAATTTTACATCCTTACATTGTATTTACACTTCTCTAATCCAGTTGTGGGATCTACTAAAAATAACATCTTAGCATGGACCACTGTTTGTACCCGGTACGGTCCCTCATATTTTTGGAAAAAGTTATGTCTCTTTCTTCAGAGTCAACCTGGGAAGATGTTGTTTTACAGAAACCAGGTCATCGACTTGGTACTGAGGTCCCCAGCCTTTCTGTTATGCTTACATTCTCTTTGTAGCTCCATTTCAATCAAATTTTTAGAAAATATTTCCTGATTTAATTCGTAATTGATGGTAGGTTGTTCAGGCCAATTAAAATACATAATTATAGGTTCTCCTACAAAAGGTTTGACTGTAGCTTCTAAAGGTGTCAACCCAGTTGATAAATGGAGTAAATCATTTAGGATAAGTTCAAAGTCCCTAATTATCATTGCTCACAAAGTATGTTTTTTGTGGCAGTAAGTACGACATAATTTTCCAATTCCCTTCATTACTCACTCACACGGATTTTATCATGGGTTATAATTGGATATTAACACTTGTTGAATACCTTCCCCCACTAGGAATTCTCTAAATTCATTACTCACAAGTTGTGGTCTGTTATCTGTATGAAACCATTTTGGTTTACCTATTTCTAGAAAGTATTGTTGTAAACATTATATAACTGTCTGCATATTTGCTCTTTTAATGGGAAATAGTGTAACATATTTTGACCAACATTCTATAATAACCAAAATATATGATACTCCTCCCTTTCCTTGTGGAACTGGTCCAAAAAATTCTGCCGCTGAGGTTGTGTAATGATGTAGGAATAGTAGGATACATTTTGTATTTCACGTGAGTATTATTCTCTGTTATTTTCTGGCAAGTTTCACAAGTTCTAAACAAAGATGCTATTTTATACCCTAGTTTCTTGAAATAATAAAACTTATTCATATGGGATATACATTTTCTGATTCCGAAGTGTCCATATCCTGTGTGAACATACCATACAAGTTTGTCTTCCATTACCTTCAGAATACATAAGCACCACCACGGTGATTCTTTTAGCCATTTCCTTTACAATGATATTTGGATATTCTGCTGACATAAAATTAATCGCAAAAATAACACTGTGCCCTTCTATACATTTTAATTCTTCCATTTCTATGGGTAGCCTTGATAAAGCATCAGGTGCAATATTTTTGGAACCTCTTGCGTATCATATGTTAATATCGTATTCTTGTAGGAAAAGCATCTATCGCATCAGCCTACTATATAGTAACTGACTACTCATCAGAAAAGATAAAACTTGATGATCGGTGTAAATATGGATTTCTGATCCCCATACTAGTGTTTGAAACTTCTGAATACTCCACAAAAACACGATAGTTCCTTTTCAGTAGCTGTGTAATTTAGTTCATGATTATTTGGGCTACAGGTAGCAAAAGCTATGGTTCTGTGTTTTACATCACTTGGAGCCCATTCTCCCTGGAATGTGGACATCCCTTGATATCTTTTATAAATTCAGGGTCCAGTCTAATTCCCTTTACCACTATAGTATGATTAAAGAACTTAAATTCTTGGCACACAAAAAACGATTTTGACAGCTTCACCATAATACCTTTCTCTTTAAATTTCTTCAGAGTCTTGCACAAAGTTAGACAATGTTCCTCCCAAGTAGCAGATATTATTAGGATATCGTCTACATATATTATCAAATCCTTCAATAAGTCTCTCCCTAGTGCTTTGTCTAATGCACGTATAAATACATACATAGAGATATTAAGTACGAATGGCAATAAATTGAAATGATATGATTTTCCATCAAACAAAAAGGCTGTATACTTTTCGGTTTCTGGATGTAATTTTATATGCCAATATTCTTCAGTCAAGTCCATTGTGCTAAAGAATCTTGCCTTTTCAAATTTGGATAACAATTTGGCAATTTTAATGGGTTGATCTCTCTGCATCTCTTCATGTCGATTCAATGTACGAGCATCTAAGACTAATCATATCCCACCTGTACTAGTCTTCACCACAACCAGAGGATTATTCATTACACTGGAACTTCGTTATATAATATTATTATCAATCATTTTGTTAATCTCATCCAGAACTGCTTCCTTCAAACTCACTGGTGTTGGATAGAGTTTGCAAAATAATGAAGTGTCATCTTTGATTTTGAACTTATAGATACAGTCGCTGATGTTACCTGGACAATCGGAAAACACCACTTCATACTCCATTAAAATTTTATATAAATCTCGCCTTTGTTGATTGGTTAATATTAGGGATTCATTAACTTTGTCTTGTATATCAGTTTGATGTGTTCCTTGATCCATATTATCAATATTTGGTGATAATTGAGCTGTAGCTGTTACTCACAGACACCAACACTCAGTTGTTTGTACCTCAATGTGACCATTTGTCACAAATGGTGTCCAGCATCTACTGTCCCCTCTACCAAAACAAAGAAGAAGTTTGTCAAAGTTTAAGATGACTTTAAACTCTAACATCAAATCGAAACTGAACAGTACATCTCTATTAATATTCTCTACTATTAATAGCATTTGATGAAATAACATGTTTCCAATACTGCAGTTCACTTGAGTTTTGTATTTTACAAGTTTACTTTTCATTCCCGTTATCCTGATGTATACTCCTGTCACAGGCAATAATAGAAGTGCTGTTTATTCTGTAGTGAGTTAAAAAATGCATTTGAGATGAGTGATACCTCACTTCCTGAATCTATAAATATGTTAACCTCCAAATTTTCCACTGTCACTGCTATTATAGGTTGTGGGTTATTAGTGGTTAAGCTTGGTTCATCAAGCAGCAACCATTCCTTTGTGGGTATTTTGTGTGTAAAGTTAACATACTTATATGGAATAAGGCCTCCTAATGCATCTCCACAACCTGGGCCCTGGCCCTGGATCCAAGTCGACCAACATTTTCCTCACTACTACTAATTATGGGTTGGTTAGCAAAACGAGATACTACATTTCCCATTGTGTGTTTTATGGTTACTCAGAACAAATTCTTGAGAAGCTACCAGATCAAAATTTGAATGTGGATGCTTCTTTTGACAATTGTCATTACAACTTTTTTTATTGTACTGGTGTACTTATGCTAAGTTTGCCTCATGCTTCTTAAAATTATTTCTGCTATTTCTTTTATAGGTTGAACTTTCACCTTGGTGTAAAGTTTCACTTATTTATTGCATCAAGTGCATCAACAAAAGACAACTCTGCTATCATTTTCCAACCATTACAAAAGATGTCTTTTCTCGCATAGATTGGCAATCATCTAATTAAAATACATACTAATGCTTCTTCTTCCATTGGCTTATCTAAATACTTTGCTTGCATTAAATGCCAATTGAAATATTTCTTCATAGTACCCCCAGTATTATTATAATATTCTGGGTCCCACAGATCTGATATTAACTTTTCTTGAGCACTGGCAGACAAGTACTTCTCTTTAAATTTCTTTTGAAAGTCTCCCCAAGATGAAAAATTCTCAATATTTACTGTTCCACATTCTGAGGCTTGCCATAGAAGGAACCCCACAGAAAATTTGATCTTCTTGGAATCTCCCCAATTTTTTGCAAAGCTTGGTGAAATCTTTTTAAGGAATGGGTCAGATGTACATCTCCGTCTGGCTTAAATTTAGGTAATTTTCTAGATAACCCTGAATTAGCTCCCCATTGCAAATCAGTCACTGCTTCACTAGTTAACACAACATTAGGTGAAGTTATCCCTTTTTTCTACTTTGTCCTGGATAAACTTAATTGCTCTCCACAGGACGTCCATACCCTTTTTGGTATCATTAAGTTTGGAAGAAGGAATAGGTGATACATTCCCAGATGTTATTCTCTCGGTAACCTTTTGATCTATAATTTCTCCAAATTGTCCCTCCAAACTAATAACATTTATAATATTGGAGTTAGCTATTTTCTTGTTGAAATTCCTTTCTACATTATCTACCCATTTATTGACACCTGTAATTTGCAACTGAATGATTGACATTAATTTATTATGCTTATCTACACTCTCTTTCAAAGTATTCATTCCCTGTCTTACATCATTATATTTAATATTGTACACATTTTCAAAAGATCCTAACTTTTCAATAAGTTCTGATTCTATATTATTACATTTGTTCTCAATATAAAGTTCTTACCTGTTTCTGACTAAAGTTAGTAAACATATGATTTATATGAGTGATCAAAGAATTTGTCAACTCATTCCTTAAATCTACTTTTAAATTCTCTACTTTATTACTTATCACATTGAATTCAGTCTTCAAAGCACCCATGCCTTCACATAGGTTACTAAATTCCTTGCTGTGAGAGTCGACTTTGGCATTTAACAAACTGAAATTTGTCATTTGAGTACTTAATTGAGAATTTACCAAGTCTAATTCTGTACTTAGAGGTTCACTCTGAGCATTTAATTGAGAACTTAATGAGCTTAACTTTAGACTCTGAGCTTTGATTAAATTTATCAACTCAGTCCAGTCAGGCCTTCTTTGCTAATTTTCATGGCCATAGCAGGGCCTTGAGTTCCCCCAACCTGTCGTATATTTTCCATACTTTTATATGCCTTAGCTCTTGTAAGCATTTAAAACTAACTTTGAATATGATAATTACACAATTAAGGTTCACTCAACAGTATCTGGTACCCTTCGTACAAAAGTAATCAAGTTTTGTTTCACAGCTCACCTGGCGTAGAATTCTCGTTGTGTAGCTGAGTGGATGTGGAGGCAGGTCAGCACCAGCGAACAGCAGCTGGTGCCGGCGATGTTGGTTTCCGTGTCTGTGTCCCCACAATGCGTGTGAGAGCTGTATATTCCCCACACTGGATCATCTTAGCTGAAGGGTTCTAGGCATACTTCTTCTTAGACAAATACATCAAAATCTTCTTTACTATTTTTATCATTGTGATTTTTTCATTTCTTCAATGTCTTTCCATTTAAATTTCACTCCATTGGATACTTGAACTTATTCCAATATCTCAGGCTAATTCCCTTGTCTTATTATGTTTGGTTGCTATGGCAAGACATAACAGATTCTTCTCTCATTTTTGACTTAAAATTCCTGTTTTTTCAGTCCTTTCACACAGGTCACCACATTCTAACATTCTGATGACTTAAAGTGTGAGTGTGGATCTGGGTTATATCGGCTTATTCCCCCAAACCATGTTCCACTTCTTTAGGAGATGACTTACTTAAAATTTGCAGCCATTCTTCTTTACTGAATAGTTGGCTGCTGGAAACCTTCTTGAAGTCTATTTATAAGTAGACATACAAACTTTAATTTTTGTCAACTAATGATGTATTTCACCTCCATACACAATAAAAATTTCACTTTCCACATGAATATGTAACTTCCTGCAAGTCTCTCGTACAGTCGGCCATTAAAAACAAATTGAGTTACAGTTAAAAGAAAGTTTGCTTGGATACCAAGACCTTTCTTAACATTAATTATAAAATGAGTATTGCCTCTAACATGGTTGCGTCAAGAGTCTACAAGACTTTTCTTGTTTTAATAACAATAGTCAATGACAAAATGAGCACAGAGCTGCATACAAACTCCATGGCTCTTCCTTACACACTCACTAAAACATCTACGGATTGCCCAAGAGGTACTTGTCAGTGCCGTCCGACTGCCATATCTACTTTCTTCCAACAACTGATTTTGAACCTGCACATACAAACATGTGACGTGCAGTAGGTAGGATTCTACTATCCCACACTCATTTCCAAAAGATTGTATATTCGAAATGGTGGAAGGCTGAGTGGGTCTAGAATTTACACAGAAATTCTCAAATCACTACAAGCCAGCCACTCAGATGATTATCTAGAATTCCAAAACCAAAAAGAGCGAATGATTAATTGAGCTATTACTCTACAAACACAGAAAATTCAGATTCTTTATTATTAGAAAAACCTTTACAAAGTAAAGAATCACACAACTGGCTTCAGTCGATTAAAGAAAACTTGCAGTCAAATGCTTAAAACCAGACATGAGAAACGGCAATTTTAACCTCAGATATACGTCAATGAACACAAAATGAATTTTCAAGCCTGAAAAGAACCTCCAAGGATACAATTTTTGAATACAAAGCACAGCTAACAGTTAAAGGTGCACACAAACAAGGAGTTTAAACTGTGAAGAGACATACGCCACACAGAAATGCTATATGATTCATTAAGGTAGCTGTTTGGTGTAGTTATTAAATGTGACCTAGACATAGATCATCTAGACATTGTTACAGCATTTGAAAGAGGAGATTTATATTAAAATCCTAGAGACTGATTTTAATACTAGAGCTGTTAAGAATAAATGTATCATGGGGCTCAAGAAAGCAGTTTATGGATTAAAAGAAAGTAGTTGCAAGTGGAACATTAAGCTAAATGCTGCACTCTTAACATTGAACTTAATAAAATGTACAGAAGGTCCATGTGTTTATCAGAAGAATAATGTAAATAGCATATTTATTGTTGGAATTTACATTGACAGCATATTAATTTCAATTAATAACAAGTAATAACCTACACAAGAAGGAAAGCTTCTAAAAGAAACTCAAAGTGCAATTGAAACTGAAAGAACCAGGGGATGACAAGAGACTTCAAAAAGACCATTATGGATGGATCAGTCTCATTGTGTAGGGGGAATGTTAAATAAGTACAACATGAAGGAGTGTAATTCAATGTCAACATCTTTAGAAAACAATCAGGTATGTACACGTGGTGTGAGCCCCAAGACAGATAAAGAGAGAAAATCCATGATAAGTATTCCCTAAAGAGAAACTGTAGGCATTTAGATGTAGCAAAGTTGGGAGTCAGATCAGAACTTGCAAATGCAGTCACAATTTCAAGTTCTTCAACAATGATCTAGGCATGTCTGACAGAAATGCATTTAAAAGAATGATGATGTACTTAAAAGGAACTAAGGATTTGAAGCTGCAGGAAGAGAACCAAAACATCACAGGATATAGTGACAGGAAACAAAGAGAACAGGAACTCAGTCACTGGTTTTCTATTTGAATCATAAGGAGCTGTTACTTCCTGGAGTGGCAAGAAACAACCCTCAGTAGCTTTTTCAGCTACTGAAGCTGAATCACATGGCCTGAAATCTTACTATTCCCTGAAAATGATGCCATTAAACATTACTGTGATAACAAACATGCAATTGACTTATCAGAAATAATATGTCTACAGTGGAAGAACAAAACATATTGATAACAGAAATCATTTTTAAACTGAAAAGGAAGGACCTCAAGTTATAATGGAATAAATCCTGACAGAACAGATGCTTGCTGATTTGCCAACTAACTCACTCTAAAGACAAGATAACATCAACTGATTGATTGTGGTTGGCATGTTAGAAATGTGAACCTATGCATTTGTTGGTATATATGTTCTCAGCTGTTAATTTCCATATACATTGTTTATTACTGTTCATATGTATTTTGAGTATTATGTGTTTGCATTAGTACAGTGAAACATTTCTTGTTTGTTACTTCAAGCTGAGATTGTTTTCTGTTGTTACTTTAATTCATATTAAACCAGAAAACAACCATTTTAATAGCATCTTCAGTTATTGGTATGTTGGAATTCTCTAGGTTCATAATCTTTAGTTTGTATTCATTTTGTAATTGTGCCAATAAAATGCTCCCTATGAACTCATTTTTCACTTTAAAATTTAAAGTGGAAATTACTTTGAATACATTTTCATCTGTTGAAATAGAGTTCTGTTGTTGAATTGTGAGGAGCATAATCAGCAATCCAATTCTTCTGTTAAGTCCTTAGTCTTCATATACCTGTTTTAATTGTCTCATACTTCTTTGGCATATGTTGTGTTCTGCAGGTGTATGTAAATTGTTGGATCAACTGAAATTATTTTTGCTCTTACATCACTGACTATCAACTCATCTTTAACTTCACCTGAGATGCATTTCCCATGGCTTTGTTTTTATTGCAAACTGCCATGCGTTGTATTTCTTTCTTCCTATCAGTTATGAAAATGGCAAAAATATGTCTTCGAGTAGATCACTAAATAAGAATAAAGAATGTACATGGAACACAGTGACAATGAATGTATACATTAGCAGAGGCATAGATTCTCATTTTCAACAAGAAAACATTATGCATTAATGATATAAGGATTTTACCACTGGTGAAACAATTGTAAATAAAATGACATGCAGGATGACAATGAAAGGCAAAGAAATCAACAAATCAAGCAAGGTGAAAATCAGCCATTGAGAAACAATGAATCATACATTCTGCACATGAAAATATACATATAAATTGACAAATTGATGAGCAGAGCAAGCAGTTCTAGGTAACCCCTCAAAAATGCATTCCACATGTATTGGGTAAACATTAGAAAGAAAAAAAGTAATTGGACAATGTTCAGTATAATTGAGGATAAACTGTCAGGTGTGTTCAACAAATGTCAGAAGCCACAACCTGACTACTTTTACCAAAAGTTGATAAGCAATACCTTTCTGTTAGAAAAATTTTGTGTGAACAGTTTCCACAAAGCACAGGCAGCTTCTATGTTCATGGCATTCTTCATTTAACTGTCCAAAGCCTGTTGTGCTGTTTCAAACTTGTACTTCCTTTTGTTTTTATGATGTTCTTTCATTTGAGCTTTTACTTGTGCACGTCTCTCAGATGTGTCATTGTGAATAAAATTAATTATCTTCATAATGAACCTTTTGACAGAACTCACTAACTGCAGCTCAAATAAAAGAATTTAGACATTTCATTTTCCATTACTTAAACTATTATCAGTAATAAAAAAAGACACACTATGTTTTTCCTTTGCCATTATTGTAAGTTGTGTACATCAACACTCTTGACTATCCACATTTTGTTGCTGGCACACTATGTACCTAAATTCACCATTAACAGGCTTATATGAAATTATTAAAAATAGCTGTCTTGCCTTAGCTGAACCCTTGACACACTTGTGCAACAGGTCACTGGCATCGGGAAGCTTCCCTCCATGCTTAAAAACAGTAAAACTGAAACTACGCTCAAAAAAGGAAATCCAGAATGTGTTTCAAATTATAGACCTACCTGTATTTTCAAAAATTGTAAAAAGTTTTTTTTTTATAAGTGATTGTCTGATTTCCTAAATAAAAATAAAATTCTCTCTGCCTCACAGCGTGGCTTCGGGAAAGGCTACTCAACTGAATGTGCAATATTTGAATTTCTTAATGAAATCTATACTAAACTGGATGCAAGTGAGTTTGTGACAGGCATATGTCTTGATTTATTTAAAGCTTTTGATGTCATTGTCATAATGCCATACTGCAGAAGCTTGACCAATTAGGAAATAGAGGTATATCCAATGAGTGGCTCAGGACATACCTATGTGGCCGCAAACAGGTGGTTGAAGTGCAATATAATGATCATAACAATATTATGGAAATGGAAGAGGATGTAGATGAAGATGAAATGGGAGATATGATACTGCGTGAAGAGTTTGACAGAGCACTGAAAGCCCTGAGTCGAAACAAGGCCCCCGGAGTAGACAATATTCCATTGGAACTACTAACGGCCGTGGGAGAGCCAGTCCTGACAAAACTCTACCATCTGGTGAGCAAGATGTATGAAACAGGCGAAATACCCTCAGACTTCAAGAAGAATATAATAATTCCAATCCCAAAGAAAGCAGGTGTTGACAGATGTGAAAATTACCGAACTATCAGCTTAATAAGTCACAGCTCAAAATACTAACACGAATTCTTTACAGACAAATGGAAAAACTAGTAGAAGCCAACCTCGGGGAAGATCAGTTTGGATTCCGTAGAAACACTGGAACACGTGAGGCAATACTGACCTTACGACTTATCTTAGAAGAAAGATTAAGGAAAGGCAAACCTACGTTTCTAGCATTTGTAGACTTAGAGAAAGCTTTTGACAATGTTGACTGGAATACTCTCTTTCAAATTCTGAAGGTGGCAGGGATAAAATACAGGGAGCGAAAGGCCATTTACAATTTGTACACAAACCAGATGGCAGTTGTAAGAGTCGAGGGACATGAAAGGGAAGCAGTGGTTGGGAAGGGAGTAAGACAGTGTTGTAGCCTCTCCCCGATGTTGTTCAATCTGTATATTGAGCAAGCAGTAAAGGAAACAAAAGAAAAATTCGGAATAGGTATTAAAATTCATGGAGAAGAAATAAAAACTTTGAGGTTCGCCGATGACATTGTAATTCTGTCAGAGACGGCAAAGGACTTGGAAGAGCAGTTGAATGGAATGGACAGTGTCTTGAAAAGAGGATATAAGATGAACATCAACAAAAGCAAAACAAGGATAATGGAATGTAGTCTAATTAAGTCGGGTGATGCTGAGGGAATTAGATTAGGAAATGAGGCACTTAAAGTAGTAAAGGAGTTTTGCTATTTGGGGAGCAAAATAACTGATGATGGTCGAAGTAGAGAGGATATAAAATGTAGGCTGGCAATGGCAAGGAAAGCGTTTCTGAAGAAGAGAAATTTGTTAACATCGAGTATTGATTTAAGTGTCAGGAAGTCATTTCTGAAAGTATTTGTGTGGAGTGTAGCCATGTATGGAAGTGAAACATGGACGATAAATAGTTTGGACAAGAAGAGAATAGAAGCTTTTGAAATGTGGTGCTACAGAAGAATGCTGAAGATTAGATGGGTAGATCACATAACTAATGAGGAAGTATTGAATAGGATTGGGGAGAAGAGAAGTTTGTGGCACAACTTGACCAGAAGAAGGGATCGTTTGGTAGGACATGTACTGAGGCATCAAGGGATCACCAATTTAATATTGGAGGGCAGCGTGGAGGGTAAAAATCGTAGAGGGAGACCAAGAGACGAATACACTAAGCAGATTCAGAAGGATGTAGGTTGCAGTAGGTACGGGGACATGAAAAAGCTTGCACAGGATAGAGTAGCATGGAGAGCTGCATCAAACCAGTCTCAGGACTGAAGACCACAACAACAACAACAACAAAATCAGCTACTACTATTCAGGATATGAAAATGTGAAATATGGCATCCCTCAAGGATCGGTATTATGACCCATTCTGTTTCTCCTCTATGTCGATAATCTTATGTACAACAAGTATTGCCAAACAGTGTAGAACTTTGGTGCAGCTATAACAAGCTAATTATTAACAAAGAAAAGACAGTAGCACTGAACGTCTACAATCTAAAAGGGAGACACCACCCAAATATACAAATAGAACTTAGGGACAGAGTTCTTGAAAGTAGTGACAGCACAAAATATCTGGGACTCTGGCTCAAGAACAACACAAAATGAGAGGTACACATTGAATATTTGCAAAGAAAACTAAGCAAAACCTGCTACATGATGAGGATCTTAAAAACTTGTTGCAGCAAAGCCAGCCTGTTAAATGTATACTACTCCTATGTGCATTCTGTAATTAAATATGGCATAATCTTCTAGGGCAATGTAACAACAAATATTAAACTTTTCAGCATGCAAAGGAAAATATTAAGAATTGAAGGGCTCAGAGAGATATAGTCGTAAGCCACAACTTTCACGAAATGGAGTTTTTCATGTTGCGGCCTTCTTAACAATGTCTTCTTCACAATGTGTTGAAAAAGTTCCATGTTACTGCAACAGATGGCAGGCTATGATGGAGTGCAGTTGTATGCTGTGCTATCTGGTGGTAGTTTCAGAAGATACATAGTCACAAGCCATGGCAAAATGGCAGGTGGGTCAGGAATGTCTGAAGCGTCTTTGGGTCTTCAACGCATATTTGATGCAGACAGTAGCAGAAGCGAAGAGCTTTACCATTTGGATCCTGACAGTGATGAATCTTAGCATCCATCGACCAGCAGTTCCAGCTCAGATGATGTTTCGGTAAGTATATAAAATGGTTTATTTCGGGTCTGTGGCTTGTGACTTTCTTTCTCTCAACATTGCCAATGCATTTGACAGCCTTTCTGTGTGTTAATGATGAAACTCTATGGGCACATTTATATTACTGCTTAATGGTGCAATAATGTAGTTTCAAAGACAAAAGATGTGTAAAAAATATTTTCTCATTAATGTGATTTTAGGGAAATTTAATGATTTGTGTGGCTTATGACTATATCTCACACAAATTCTTAGACTATTTTTCTCTTCATATTATAACTTGAAATAAGTAGAATAAATGAAGAATCACCCGAAAAACCAAAGCCTTCATGGAAAAGAAAGGGAAATATTGATCAGTGGAAGAAAAATAATGCAAAACGTCGACGAAATGCTGGTCAGCAGTATAAGTCTTTAAAAACCCACAAGACTGTTCAGGCTGCTACTATAGGAAGTCACTGTGCTTGTTTAAATAAATGCTTCACAAAACTGCTTGGAGAGGAAGAAGCCATTTTTCATTCATTTTGGGACATAGGAAACTGTAATGCCCAGAATATATACCTGATGAGCTGTAAGAAAATAGAACCAAAAAAACAGAGGTTTGTTCACTGTTTAAATACAAAAAATGGTTTAATATTTTGTATATTTATTTTATTTTGTTATATTTGTCATAATTTCTTTCAAAGCTATCCAAAAATACTTCCAAAAAAATATCATTCAGGGATGTTACATTTTCTTACAATGTGAGGGTATGCGGAATAGAAGTCATAATCTGCAAGGAAGCTTTCCTAAGGGTTCATGGCTTACAGATACATGCACGAAGAGTGAGGAATTTGCAACATCAAATGAAGCAGGGATTTGCAGTACCAAAAGAAGATGGAAGAGGTTTGTATGTTACTCTGTGCTATGAGTTAGGGATGTACTCAAACTGAGTACTAAACCAATATTTCTATTAGGAAGAGGATATAAGTTCATTTTTTTTTTCTTTCAGGAAAACATGGAAACTACCCACATAAATTTCAAGATGAAGCTGTACAAAGTGTTAGAGAATTTCTCAATGCCATACCGAAATATAACAGTCATTACAGTAGGCAACAGAACCCTAATAAAGTGTATTTGGATAGGGATCTCACAATTGCTTCCTTATTTCGAGATAAATACTCAGAATACTGCAAGGAAAAGCAGGTTCCTGTAATATCTGAAAGTAAATGCAGAGAAATTTTCGTATCTGAATTTAACATAGCTTTAAACTACCAAAAAGTGACACCTGTTCAAAATGTGATGGATTTCTAATTGCAATAAATAACCCAGAATTATGTGCAGAAGAAGTTACAGAAAAGAAACAACAATATGAACTGCATCTCAAAAAGGCTGACAGAGGACAAATATGATTGCGTCTTTAACTGCTCTGGCTAAAGAAAATTCGAGAGATCGTCATGTGATAGTAATGGACATGCAGTAAACGTTCCCCACACCTAAACTAACAGTTGGTCCAGCATTTTACAAGAGGAAAATATGGACATACAACTATGGTATCCATGACTGTGGATCAAATAAGGGTTATATGTTTCTGTGGAGCGAGAAAGATGGAGGACGGGGTTCAGATGAGGTTGGGAGCTGCTTATTGAAGTACTTGGAGATAACTAATCCTCAGACAAAACATCTCCACATAATCACAGACAACTGTAGGGTCAGGTAAAAAATTGGACTATTATTGCTTTGGAAAGGTCCCTTGTTGCTACCAAAAGATTTGATTCTGTCCAGCATTACTTCCCTGTGGTAGGTCACACCAAGCTGCCTTGCAATCATGATTTTGGTCGCATTGAACAGTATGCAAGAAACAGACGTCCAATTGTGTACACTCCAGATGAATGGGCAGAAGTAATAAAATCTGCGAGTCCAAAACATTTCATTGTAACTAAAATGGAAAGAGAAGACTTCAGAAGTTTGGAAAGCCTGAAGACATTGATCTCAAAACATTCAGTATCCACGTCTGAAGATCCTCAACATTAAAGTGAAGCTACTCAATTTTAGTTTGAGTCTGAAGATCCCTTAAAGCTAAGTGTAAAGCACTCTTATTCAGACATAGAAGCTTTCATGTCAGTGGATATTTGTGTCAAAAAGAAAGGAAGGCTAGTTGAGCCAAATCCAAATCAGCTGCCAATAAAGTACTGAAAGCCACTACCAATTAACCAGAAAAAAACTGATGATGTACTGTCTCTTATGCCATACATAGCTGCAGCAAATCGATGGGGATGAAATGATGATGATTAGGACAACACAACACCCAGTCCCTGAGTGGATAAAATTTCCGACCCAGCTGGGAATCGAACCCGGGCCCTTAGGATTGACAGTCTGTCACGCTGACCACTTTTTTTTTTTTTTTCAGCTACCGGGGCATACACTTCCTTGATGTAACTGTATCAATGAAAAAGTAATTTATACATCTCAGATACCTGATATGTATATATTAATGTGTAAAAATTATATATTCTGCTTGCTGTGTAAGAGTAGTTAAAATAAATCCTTACAAATTCGTACTTTATGTTTTAAACAATTTTTTGGGAGATATAGTCATAAGCCACCGTTGACTACATCTTAATTAGAATCATTCTAAAATTAATATTTTACAGCATGCAGAGATTTGACTATTTAACAAAATGCTTCGCAAGTATTAAGCAAGTGTTTGCAGTAGAAATAAGGTTTCTATTTTGTATTAAACATTTTCAGGCCTCCGTGGAACTTTAAACTCACTGTATCTCAAAACTAGTTCAATGTGGCTTATGACTATATCCCTCCAACCCCTTCAATTAATGAAAGGGTAAACAATACGAAATCATGCAGACCCATATTTAAAAAAAAAATAAAAAAAATAAATAAAAAAAATAAAATAAAAATAAAAACTGTCAGTTCTTCCTCTTCCTTGCATTTTTATCTACGAAACATCAGTTTTCATCAAACATTGTATTGATAGACACCCAGATATCTTATTAAAAAATGAAGATATACATGCATACAATACAAGGCAAAAATCTGATCTTCATATGAAACAGGTGAGAACATCATTGTGCCAAAAAGGCACACTACATACTGGAATAAAGATTTACAATAATCAACCTAACCATATTAAATCAGTAAGCAAACTCAGTTGTTTTAATGCTGAACTAAAGGCATATTTAATTGATCATTGCTTTTACAGTCTGACAGAATACCTAGAAGCCAGGCAACAAAAATAAAGATGCACTATGAATATTCTACTTAGTATGTTGCCTCTAATGTTTGTTGTATGTATGATTCTTTGCTAAATTTCTTCAATATATATAGTCCTTAGGAATCCAATACAAGTATTTTATCTTGTAAATACCTAACCATTGCCAATATCCTTGTATATATTCTATACATGTAATACTTGCAGGACTAAATAAATACATAAATATATCTTGTTGAGAGGTCCAAAGCTCTATACTGGTATTCTTATTTGTTTGTTTATTTATATATTTGAAACCCATTTATCTTACACTATGTAACCACAAACATAGGGGGCTAATATTTAATACATTTTCACATATTATATCTGCATCCAACAAAAGAGTCTTAGTAATGACGGCAATAACCTAACATTTATCCTAAGCAGTGATATAGATTAAAATATTCATGAAAATTCAGCACACATATTATGCCAGGTACAATAGTGCATACAATATCAGGATGATAGACCCATAGAAACAATTACTGGTAGGCAAACAGAACTTAACATAGACAGTTTATTGTCAACAGTTGTGACAGGAAAAAATTGCAATGTATTAGTTGAAGAAGAAACTGACAGTCAAAGAATAAACTTTCTAAAAAGCAAACTAAACTTATCTGTGAAATACGCAAACAAAGCTACCTCAGTGCACATGGCCAATTTAGTGTTGCCAAGTAATAAACAAGTGAAGTTAGGAAAACCAGTTGTGATGCTTGGTGGCAATGATGCCAAGAGAACTGCTGAAAAAAAATGATTATAGTATGTCACTTATGGCAACAGGAATAAAAAAGCTGATTGTGCCTTTGACTGAGATAATAAAAAGTGGTAACTCACGAGGAATGAAATAGTGAAGGCAGCAGAGGATCAAATAGGTAAAAAGACCAGGGCTAGTAGAAATCCTTGGGTAACAGAAGAGATACTGAATTTAATTGATGAAAGGAGAAAATACAAAAATGCAGTAAGTGAAGCAGGCAAAAAGGATTACAAACGTCTCAAAAATGAAATTGACAGGAAGTGCAAAATGGCTAAGCAGGGATGGCTAAACGACAAATGTAAGGAGGCTTATCTCACGAGAGGTAAGATAGATACTGCTTACAGGAAAATTAAAGAGACCTTTGGAGAAAAGAGAACCCCTTGCATGAATATCAAGAGCTCAGATGGAAACCCAGTTCTAAGCAAAGAAGGGAAAGCAGAAATGTGGGAGGAGTATATAGAGGATCTAAACAGGGGCAATGTTCTTGAGGACAATATTATGGAAATGGAAGAGGAGGTAGATGAAGATGAAATGGGAGATATGATACTGTGTGAAGAGTTTGACAGAGCACTGGAAGACCTAAGTTGAAACAAGGCCCAAGGAGTAGACAACATTCCATTAGAACTACTGATAGCCTTGGGAGAGGCCGACAAAACTCTACCATCTGGTGAGCAAGATGTATGAGACAGGCAAAATTCCCTTAGACTTCAAGAAGAATATAATAATTCCAATCCCAATGAAAGCAGGTGTTGACAGATGTGAAAATTACCAAACTATCAGTTTAATAAGTAACAGCTGCAAAATACTAACACGAATTCTTTACAGATGAAAGGAAAAACTGGTAGAAGCGGACCTCGGGGAAGATCAGTTTGGATTCCGTAGAAATGTTGGAACACATGAGGCAATACTGACCCTAAGACTTACCTTAGAAGAAAGATTAAGGAAAGTCAAACCTACATTTCTAGCATTTGTAGACTTAGAGAAAACTTTTGACAGTGTTGATTGGAATACTCACTTTCAAATTCTGAAAGTGGCTATTTACAATTTGTACAGAAACCAGATGGCAGTTATAAGAGTCGATGGACACGAAAGGGAAGCAGTGGTTGAGAAGGGAGTGAGACAGGGTTGTAGACTCTCCCTGACGTGATTCAATTTGTATATTGAGCAAGCAGTAAAGGAAACAAAAGAAAAGTTCGGAGTAGGTATTAAAATCCCTGGAGAAGGAATAAAAACTTTGAGGTTCGCTCATGACATTGTAATTCTGTCAGAGACAGCAAAGGACTTGGAAGAGCAGTTGAATGGAATGGACAGTGTCTTGAAAGGAGGGTATAAGATGAACATCAACAAAAGCAAAACGAGGATAATGGAATGTAGTCGAATTAAGTCGGGTGATGCTGAGGGAATTAGATTAGGAAATGAGACACTTAAAGTAGTAAAGGAGTTTTGCTATTTGGGGAGCAAAATAACTGATGATGGTCGAAGTAGAGAGGATATAAAATGTAGACTGGCAATGGCAAGGAAAGCGTTTCTGAAGAAGAGAAATTTGTTAACATTGAGTATAGATTTAAGTGTCAGGAAGTCGTTTCTAAAAGTATTTGTATGGAGTGTAGCCATGTATGGAAGTGAAACATGGACGATAAATAGCTTAGACAAGAAGAGAATAGAAGCTTTCGAAATGTGGTGCTACAGAAGAATGCTGAAGATTAGATGGGTAGATCACATAACTAATGAGGAGCTACTGAATAGGATTGGGGAGAAGAGGAGTTTTTGGCACAACTTGACTAGAAGAAGGGATTGATTGGTAGGACATGTTCTGAGGCATCAAGGGATCACCAATTTAGTATTGGAGGGCAGTGTGGAGGGTAAAAATTGTAGAGGGAGACCAAGAGATGAATACACTAAACAGATTCAGAAGGATGTTTGCTGCAGTAGGTACTGGTAGATGAAGGAGCTTGCACAGGATAGAGTAGCATGGAGACTGCATCAAACCAGTCTCAGTACTGAAGACCACAACAACAACAACAACAAAAATAACAACTCATGAAATGAATTATGTAAGAATAATGCCATTATAATCATGGGGGAAGCAATAATTTCTACCAAAATGAGGGTAAACATGCTTCACAGCACTTAAAAAACTGCACCACATGATTTCAAGGAGCTCAACCTCATAGTTACCAGCATGCCACACAGATACAATCTGCAATATACCTCAATCATAAATTCAGAGCTTGAAAAAATGAGCAGACAGTTCCAAAAAATATGCATGGCCTATCGTAATATGACTTTCTTTGAGGTTACCATATAAGAGAACTGTTTACGAAACATGGGTAACATATAACAATGCTAGAAAGTTACTCATTGGTAAAATGCAGGCAAAATTAATAAAGAATGTTGACATCATTACAAGAAAACCAATTGTTTGTGATGAAACTTGTGCAGCTATGAAAAAACAAATAAAAGAGTGACCTATAGGCAATTTAGGAAGTGTTTGTGATTAAACTTGTGCAACTACAAAAAACACAGAAACAAGACACCTAGAGGCAATTTAGGAATTGTTTGCAATGAAACTTGTGCAACTACAAAAAATGAAGAAAAGATACATATATAGGCAATGAAACAAAAATGTCAGAAAATAGGCAGCCACAACTGCAGGAAAAAAGACATCTACAGACAGAAAACAAATTAAACAAGAAAGATGGCTACCAACAAGGAACGAGAATTTTTTGTGGCACCACAAGAAAAAGAAGACCAAACACACATCAGTGGTGAAGATGAACAGATAAAGAAGAACGTAAGTCATCAAATAGATTCTTCTGAAAATGACAGAAGTACAAAATTCTTGCTCTTTCATCAGAATGTCCAATATTTCCTGAATAAAATAAACAAATTTGAACTTCTCTTGTCAGATGATCTCAAGGAAGCTTCTGGCATATGTTTAAGTGAACATTCATTGACTAGTCATATTTTGGCAGTCACAAAATTGCCAGGATTAATATTATCCTTGTCATTCTATAGGACATCCTGTGCCCATGGTGGGACATGTAATTTGGTAGAAATAACACTGAACACGACTGCTTAAAATCCTTAGAGCTACTGAGAAAATAGAAATTTCAGCTACAGACACTGCATCACTAAAAACAATAATCATTTGCCTGTACAAAAATGAAGATGGGGACTTACATCTTTTCCTACAGAATCTAGACAGTGCACTTAACAAACTTAAAGCTAACAAGAGAAAACTAATAGTGTGTGGTGACTCCAACATAAAAATTTCGAGAAAAACTCAAAAAATCTCACGACCATTCTTTTAATGTACAATTTACAGGCCCCTACAAACTGTCCAAGGAGAATTACCAAAACTAAATGTACTGCTATTGACCAAATATTCATGTTGTTGTTGTTGTGGTCTTCAGTCCTGAGACTGGTTTGATGCAGCTCTCCACGCTACTCTATCCTGTGCAAGCTTCTTCATCTCCCAGTACGTACTGCAGCCTACATCCCTCTGAATCTGCTTAGTGTATTCATCTCTTGGTCTCCCTCTACAATTTTTACCCTCCACACTGCCCTCCAATACTAAATTGGTGATCCCTTGATGCCTCAGAACATGTCCTACCAATCAATCCCTTCTTCTAGTCAAGTTGTGCCAAAAACTCCTCTTCTCCCCAATCCTATTCAGTAGCTCCTCATTAGTTATGTGATCTACCCATCTAATCTTCAGCATTCTTCTGTAGCACCACATTTTGAAAGCTTCTATTCTCTTCTTGTCCAGACTAGTTATCGTCCATGTTTCACTTCCATACTTGGCTACATTCCATACAAATACACTCCATACATATACTTTCAGAAACAACATCATCAATTATTTTGCTCCCCAAATAGCAAAACCCCTTTACTTCTTTAAGTGTCTCATTTTCTAATCTAATTCCCTCAGCATCACCCAACTTAATTCGACTACGTTCCATTATCCTCGTTTTGCTTTTGTTGATGTTCATCTTATATCCTCCTTTCAAGACACTGTCCATTCCATTCAACTGCTCTTCCAGGTCCTTTGCTGTCTCTGACAGAATTACAATGTCATCGGCGAACCTCAAAGTTTTTATTTCTTCTCCATGGATTTTAATACCTACTCCAAATTTTTCTTTTGTTTCTTTTACTGCTTGCTCAATATACAGATTGAACAACATCGGTGAGCGGCTACAACCCTGTCTCACACCCTTCCCAACCACTGCTTCCCTTTCATGTCCCTCGACTCTTATAACTGCCATCTGGTTTCTGTACAAATTGTAAACAGCCCTTCGCTCCCTATAGTTTACCCCTGCCACCTTCAGAATTTGAAAGTGAGTCTTCCAATCAACATTTTCAAAAGCTTTCTCTAAGTCTACAAATGTTAGAAACGTAGGTTTGCCTTTTCTTAATCTAGCTTCTAAAATAAGTCGTAGAGTCAGTATTGCCTCACGTGTTCCCATATTTCTACACAATCCAAACTGATCTTCCCCAAGGTTGGCTTCTAGCAGTTTTTCTATTCGTCTGTAAAGAATTCGCGTTAGTATTTTGCAGCCGTGACTTATTAAACTGATAGTTCGGTTATTTTCACATCTGTCAACGCCTGCTAACTTTGGGTTTGGAATTATTATATTCTTCTTGAAATCTGAGGGACTTTCACCTGTTTCATACATCTTGCTCACCAGATGGTAGAGTTTTGTCAGGCCTGGCTCTCCCAAGGCCGTCAGTAATTCTAATGGAATGTTGTCTACTCCTGGGCCTTGTTTCGACTCAGGTCTTTCAGTGCTCTATCAAACTCTTCACGCAGTATCATATCTCCTGTTTCATCTTCATGTATATCCTCTTCCATTTCTATAACATTGCCCTCAAGTACATCGCCATTGTATAGACCCTATATATACTCCTTCCACATTTCTGCTTTGCCTTCTTTGCTTAGAACTGAGTTCCCATCTGAGCTCTTGATATTCATACAAGTCATTCTCTTTTCTCCAAAGGTCTCTTTAATTTTCCCTTTTCATCAATTAAATTCAGTATCTCCTCTGCTACCCAATGATTTTACTAGCCCTCGTCTTTTTACCTACTTGATCCTCTGCTGCCTTCACTACTTCATCCCTCAAAGCTACCCATTCTTCTTCTACTGTATTTCTTTTCCCCATTCTTTTCAATTGTTCCCTTATGCTTTCCCTGAAACTCTGTACAACCTCTGGTTTAGTCAGTTTATCCAGGTCCCACCTCCTTAAATTCCCCCAGTTTCTTCAGTTTTAATCTACAGTTCATAACCAATAGATTGTGGTCAGAGTCCACATCTACCCCTGGAAATACCTTACAATTTAAAACCTGGTTCCTAAATCTCTGTCTTACCGTTATATAATCTATCTGATACCATTTAGTATCTCCAGGCTTCTTCCATGTATACAACCTTCTTTTATGATTCTTGAACCAAGTGTTAGCTATGATTAAGTTGTGCTCTGTGCAAAATTCCACCAGGCAGCTTCCTCTTTCATTTCTTAGCCCCAATCCATATTCACCTACTATGTTTCCTTCTCTCCCTTTTCCTACTACCGAATTCCAGTCACCCATGACTATTAAATTTTCGTCTCCCTTCACTATCTGAATAATTTCTTTTATTTCATCATACATTTCTTCAATTTCTTCGTCATCTGCACAGCTAGTTGGCAAATAGACTTGTACTACTCTCGTAGGCATGGGCTTCATGTCTATCTTGGCCACAACAATGCGTTCGCTGTGCTGTTTGTAGTAGCTTACCCGCATTCCTATTGTTTTATTCATTATTAAACCTACTCCTGCATTGCCCCTATTTGATTTTGTATTTATAACCTTGTATTCACCTGACCAAAAGTCTTGTTCCTCCTTCCACCGAACTTCACTAATTCCTACTATATCCAACTTTAACCTATCCATTTCCCTTTTTAAATTTTCTAACCTACCTGCCCGATTAAGGGATCTGACATTCCACACTTCGATCCGTAGAATGCCAGTTTTCTTTCCCCTGATAACGACATCCTCCTGAGTAGTCCCCACCCAGAGATCTGAATTGGGGACTATTTTACCTCCGGCATATTTTACCCAAGAGGACGACATTATCATTTATCCATACAGTAAAGCTGCATGCCCTCGGGAAAAAATTACGGATATAGGTTCCCCTTGCTTTCAGCCGTTCACAGTACCAACACGGCGGCAAGGCTGTTTTGGTTAGTGTTACAAGGCCAGATCAGTCAATCATCCAGACTGTTGCCCTTGCAACTACTGAAAAGGCTGCTGCCCCTCTTCAGGAACCATACGTTTGTCTGGCCTCTCAACACATACCCCTCCGTTGTGGGTTCACCTACGGTACGGCTATCTGTATCACTGAGGCACCCAAGCCTCCCCACTAACGGCAAGGTCTATGGTTCATGGGGGGAGGCAAATATTCATAAATGCAGGAAAAAATTACTTACATGCTGGATCCATGAAAACAGGATTTAGTGACCGTAATGGATAGTATATCGCTTTCTGTGCAATACTGATGCCTAAAATGACAATGCAGACAGATTAGTCAAAGAAGAATGAATCGTAAGTGAACCGAATATAGCACCTTGAGACAACTGTTACATAGGAAACATGGGAAGCAGTCCATGAGTATGGAGGTGAAATGTTCAATAGTTTTATGCAAATATTGAGCAACTACTATGAAACTGCATTCCCAATAGAGGAACAGAGCCTGAGGTCTAATAGTAGAAACAAATATTCAGAAAGAAATGGAATAAAAATGTCAACAAGAAAAAGAGAGAACTATATGATATTATAAAGACACAGCAGGTATGCAGTGAATATTACAGAAAATACGAGATGATTTGTAAAAAAAGTTGTAAAGGAAGCAAGAATGAAGGCAAATGATCTATATGTTCAGTCTGCTTGAAACAAGACCAAAGCCATGTGGAAAGTTGTGAAACAACAGACAGGTAATGTCACCACCAGAAATGCCAATATCATGGTATTTCAAGATGGAGAGAAAATAACAGAGCCAAGGAAAGTAGCAAATAACTTCAAAAATTATTTTGCAAATGTAAGTGGGCAACTAATTGATAAGATTACTACAAGTAACCAAAATACAACAGCATCACCACTTAAGATCAACAGCTCTGCTACCTCATTCTACCTGTACCCAATGAATGAAGAAGAAATCCTCACTATCATCAAAAGCTTAAAAACTAAACAGTCCTCAGGAGTAGATGGTATACCTGATAAAGAAATAAAAAGATGTAGTGAACTCATTGTAAAACCACTAACACGCTTATACAATAGTTCACTGGCATCAGGGACTTTCCCTTCTTGTCTAAAATTTCTAAAATTGAAACCAATGTACAAAAAAGAAAACACAGAAGTTGGCAATTAGAGGCCAATTGCTCTGTTGTCCGGCTTCTCAACAAATCTAGAAAAGGTCTGTCACAGAAGACTTACAGCCTTTATAGGAAAATATCAAAACCTGTCCACAGCAAAATGAGGGTTTAGGAAGAACCACTCAACCAACAGTGCTCTCTATGAATTCCTAAGTGAAATTTACCAGAAAGTGGACAGTGGTGAATTATCAGTGGTGTATGCCTTGATGTGTCAAAAGCATTCAATATTATTGATCATGAAGCACTCCTACAGAAATTAAATCAACGAGGTATTAGCGGCGCTCCTGATGACTGGGTCAGGTTTTATCTTTGCAGATGGAAACAAAGAGTGGAGATACAACACACTGACTGCAACAAAATCATAAACTATTACTCAGATCACTAAGACATGAAGTATGGTGTGCCCCAAAGATCAGTACTGTGTGAGAGAGGATAAGGTCAAGCAATTAATGTAAATTTGCTTCAGACAAATAAAGGAAATCTCAGTCTGAAATGTAAAATATATCCTTGAAATAACCTTCTCATTGATTTTATTCATTGATTTTTCTTGTAGCAAAGATCCCATAAAGAAAAGAAACTGTAGGAATGTGGGACTACAAAGATAATTAGTAGCAAAAGGCAAAAAAATTATGAGAACTTAATGTATGTATTGCATATACAATAAACTATTACTTTACTGCATAATGCTATTTACATTTATTGCAGCAAAATTTTTCTGGTAAATTAGGAAGAAAGTTACTTTGATTTATTTTATATTTTATTTTATTTATTTTTTTAAAGCTGCTGTCCACTCAGTTGCATGGAACAGCTGCAGTTTATCTCCTAGTGTTGGCTAAATAGTTTCATGATTACATTGGTATTTTTCGAAGAAAATAATTACCTTTATTTTTAAACACTGAGTTCTATGTACAGTAACTCTTTATCATGCAGCATTACAACAAAGACTGTTACTTGACATGCACTTAATAGAACTTCTCAATTGTTAAATCTAGATATCCAGATAATTTGCAGGAAATGCAGCTCATATGCTACATTTTTGATTTTCTTTTGACGTGTGAATCTACACAAGGAGGCAAAGTCTATCTGAAAATTATTTTTGTGTAGTTCACAATTCACCTGGAACTGATTTTTGTAGTGAGCAACAAAAACCAGAGAGATGTTAATCTATTTGGGAGAGAGTGTAAGAACTGCAAGACTCTTAACAAGGCTTTAGCAAGGCTGTGTCACCAGTATAGCAGCACACTCTGAAACCCATTTTCACTACCATTTAGCTTGTCACCTGTTGCCTAATTTATGTAAAGTCTGGCCTGATAGCCTGGCAGTAAAGGATGTGCTTGGAAACAGAGATGTTGTGGGTTCAAATCATGTCAAACCATTTCACTTTTCAATCTGTCTTTAATCCAGCCTTCACCTCTCAACAATGTGAGCAATTTCCAGGAATAACATGTGATTCTGATTCCACATTAAACTGTAGGTCCCCTTTTCCTAGATGGACAACTGTGGTGGATTAAGGACACAAAGTTGCTTAAGTGGCATTGAATTGAAAGACTTGCACTCAGACATTGAGCTGCACAAAATTTTTGTTATTACTTTACACAATATTGTTTACACTAAGGCATTGTTATTAATTAATTCTCAGGAGCACAACAGGAAAATAGTTTCCCAAATGTACTGCAAAGATAAGGAACACATAAGGGATGGGTCAATCATTATAATTCTGTTATTAAATTGCTCACGTCTCAGCAATGATTACTTCAGTTTCTAACAACTGCTTCAGTTTGTTGAAGCACACTTTCATTTTTTGCTAAATTGCTGGAGTTTTTCTTTCATGCTCATATTGACAAAATATGAAGAGTGAATAAATGGATGCATGCTCAGAGATGTACCTATCACACTATTAAATATCTTCCAAGATCACTTAAAAATCTTATGTGAAAATGCCTTAAATGAAGTTGGCACTCTATTTATTAGTTTTCATATCTAAATGATGAATTTAAAAAGACATTTTATTTTCTTATGTGTGGAATACTGTTTTATTTTTATCCTTTTCTACCAGATCTCACAGTGTTATAAAATATTGTAATATGTTTAAAACAATGGTGTTACATGAATTACCTATTTATATGTACTTAGATTTCATAACATTATATATATTTTCCATGGTGTATAAGTATTCTGTATTCTCATAAAGAACATTTTTTGTGCCATGGAACTTCTAACACTGGTATCTAATCACTCATCTATGACATATTTAGTGGGTAACTGGACCCATTTCAGGACCAAAGATTATTAATTGTTAAGAGTATGCACGGGTTTGCTTTGGTAACTAACTAATATTAACTGCAGTTTATTATTATTTATTTGTGTGACACCTTAATATCAACTGTAGTTTCTTATTAAGTACCTGTGTTGCATATCTAAAAGTTTGACAGAGAAGGTTTACCTTATGATGAAATATATGCACCATCTGCTTCATTTACATCTGAACGGGGAAGTAGAAGATCCAGAAGAAAGGTATGAATACAGAATACCTATGTTCACCTAATCTAATATTATGATTTCTTATTCTGCATGTCTTATCATTATGGTAAGATATTTGTTATACATAGAACAACAACAAAAAAAATCCTTTAATGTGTTTAATTTGATGGATGACACAATATTTAAAGTTTTTTTTTTCAACTTTTCAATATGTAAATCAGCAGTCTCGGAATATTGACTTCTCAAGGCAAGTAGTAACTGCCATTAAGTTTACTCGTAAATTACCTGTTTTCTTGTGTGAACTACACTTTTGATACAGTATTTGCAATGTTCAAATCAATTACTGGTAACCAATTATACTTTCCCAAATAATAATCCAATGTGTTACTTAGTAATGCATAATGAAAAGCTGTTGATAAAATTTATAATATGAAATTATTGCTCGTAAAGAACATTCTGCATGAGGCAGATGCAGAAGTTTCATACTGTACTTTTTCACACATCGAGCATAATGACTTTTCTGGAGACTGGAAATCTACTCTGTAGGAATCAGCATGGGTTTCGAAAAAGATGGTCGTGTGAAATCCAGCTTGCGCTATTCATCCACGAGACTCAGAGGGCCATAGACACGGGTTCACAGGTAGATGCCGTGTTTCTTGACTTCCGCAAGGCGTTCGATACAGTTCCCCACCGTCGTTTAATGAACAAAGTAAGAGCACATGGACTATCAGACCAATTGTGTGATTGGATTGAGGAGTTCCTAGATAACAGAACGCAGCACGTCATTCTCAATGGAGAGAAGTCTTCCGAAGTAAGAGTGATTTCAGGTGTGCCACAGGGGAGTGTCATAGGACCGTTGCTATTCACAATATACATAAATGACCTGGTGGATGACACCGGAAGTTCACTGAGGCTTTTTGCAGATGATGCTGTGGTGTATCGAGAGGTTGTAACAATGGAAAATTGTACTGAAATGCAGGAGGATCTGCAGCGAATTGACGCATGGTGTAGGGAATGGCAATTGAATCTCAATGTAGACAAGTGTAATGTGCTGCGAATACATAGAAAGATAGATCCCTTATCATTTAGCTACAAAATAGCAGGTCAGCAACTGGAAGCAGTTAATTCCATAAATTATCTGGGAGTACGCATTAGGAGTGATTTAAAATGGAATGATCATATAAAGTTGATCGTTGGTAAAGCAGATGCCAGACTGAGATTCATTGGAAGAATCCTAAGGAAATGCAATCCGAAAACAAAGGAAGTAGGTTACAGTACACTTGTTCGCCCACTGCTTGAATACTGCTCAGCAGTGTGGGATCCGTACCAGATAGGGTTGATAGAAGAGATAGAGAAGATCCAACGAAGAGCAGCGCGCTTCGTTACAGGATCATTTAGTAATCGCGAAAGCATTATGGAGATGATAGATAAACTCCAGTGGAAGATTCTGCAGGAGAGACGCTCAGTAGCTCGGTACGGGCTTTTGTTAAAGTTTCGAGAACATACCTTCTCCGAAGAGTCAAGCAGTATATTGCTCCTTCCTACGTATATCTCATGAAGAGACCATGAGGATAAAATCAGAGAGATTAGAGCCCACACAGAAGCATACCGACAATCCTTCTTTCCGCGAACAATACGAGACTGGAATAGAAGGGAGAACCGATAGAGGTACTCAGGGTACCCTCCACCACACACCGTCAGGTGGCTTGCGGAGTATGGATGTAGATGTAGATGTAGATCAGTATGTATGCCTGATAATTCACAGTTGATGAGAAGATTGGAAAAATAGATGCTGAGATAGAATAAATTATTTAGTTCATTAAGGAAGAGAAAATTGTGATGGAGGAACTGAAATTTGGTAATAGGTAAGGGAAGAGAAACAAAAATAGTATGACAATTTGGACAGGGAGAAAGGAATGAGAGGGGTATCCACTAGTTAGAATGCTGCACAGGGCACAATTTAACAACAGAAAACACCTGGCTTAAGACTCTTGAGAGAAGGTGTTATGTGTGGAAGAGAACTCTAGAAAGCAGATTTCTGATAAATTTCAGGAAAGGCAAATATTTATGGACTATATTTTCAATTTAAAACAAATGGATCTTGGAACTGATGTAAACCCATATCACAAGTTATTCATTGTGAACTGCAGACAAAAACTGAATAAATTTCAAAAATGTAGGAAATTATGGAGGTGGGACCTTGATAAGTTGTAAGAGTTAGGCATTATTTAAAGTTTCAAAGGAAGCATTAGGTAATGTTTGATTGAAACAGCAGAAAGGAATACAACAGATGATGAATGTATGGCTTTGGGAGATGAAACAGTGAAGGCAGCAGAGGAAAAAGCTAGGGGAAAAGGCAAAGTACAAAAGAAAACCTTCAATAATATGCAAGATTTTGTACTTAACTAACAAAAGGTGAAAATTTAGAAATGCACACTATGCAACAGTATTATTTTTTACTGTTTATTATTTAATTACTTTTTACTATTACTGTGCAGACATAACTGGAAAATCATGGTCTCTATATACTTGGCCAAGTAATACTAATTAAGTGTGCCTTTTGATGTCCAGCTTTTGATTATTTGCCCTAGTAACATGATGTACTATTCAAGGACATAATACAGTGGCCATTAACATTTGTCTGTAGACTGAACAACCAGCAGTTGTTATCTTGTAAAGCCAATACTAATTGATTTAACTGGCCATGATGGTCAAGGTAATTAGAGATAAATTATGCGAATAATTCTGCAGAGAAATTTATAACACATACAGCATGTTATTTTTGTCCAGGACTCCAACCCAGATCCTTTACCTTTTGCAGGTCAATACTGTACTTTTTATTTATTTATTTATTTATTCCTTACTCCATTGATCCAACTGTCATAAAGTCACAAGGATACAAAGTATGTCAGTAAACAATCTATACATAAGTAGAGGTAAAGCAGTCAATTGTGCAAAAGTAATACGCCATGTTCTCATTACACATATGTGGTAAGAATGACAGATTACAACAAACATTAGACAAAAAAGTGAAAAACCAATATAAAACCAATGAAAATAACACCACATTCAAACCCACTAAAATATTGATAACCTGCCATTGTAGCAGTAGTAACTGCTCTAATGACTGAGCCAGGCACTTGTTGTTTTATGTAGGTGTTCCCAGTTGGAGCACCATACTTTGTCTGTTTACATATCTCTTATTTGTATATGCATGCCTATACCAGTTTCTTTGGTGCTTCAGTGTAGTATAAATAGTGAAGTCAAAATTTTATTATTAAAATATTTTTTTTGTGCACTTACGCCACAAAAAAATTTGCAAAATTGTTTACTGCATGTCACAGTTCTCTAAATTTGTTACACTTCTGCAGCCTTCTCTACTTTCAATAATACCTGAGTTCTCACACAGTGTATTTGCAAATATAGCTAACTATACAGAAATTGTTATTTGAGGATAATCATTAATTGGTTGGCTACACAAAAAATTGGTTTTACAAATGTTAGTTTATAATTATTATAATTTATAATTATAGAGTGTAATGTGTATTAAATTTAAATATTTACAAAGTTGATTGAATAACACAATTTTATTATGTTTTTGATGGTCAGTTTTGGCCAGTATAAACCATATTCAGTTCTAAAAACTTGTCACAGTGACTATATTGCCTAAAACTGGTCATTGAAAACCTAATAAAATCATAACTGAGGCTGTAGTATTCAACATTTTAGAGTGTACAGAGTTGTGCTTCTGTAACAATGACTGATCAGGTTTTCATAAATACAAACAAATGTACCTTCAACACACAAACACTAAACAATGGTTTGAGTGATCACCATGCTCAAATACCAACAATAGCTATTCCATGAGACATAAAACACCAAAAAAATAGAGCAAATGTCAGGAAGTTCGTTGATGAAAATGTAGATTACTCTTGCTTTCTCTTGAGAATAGCAAACTGCAATGATATTTAAAGTTAAAACAACACAGTTGACAACTTTGATAAATTTATGGCCACATGTAAACATTTTTTTGAAATAGCTTTTACTAAACAAACATCAGTATTAAATTCTGTGCACAATCAAAATAAATGGATCGCACTGAGAACAAAAATATCATGCCAAAATAAAAGAAAATAACATGAATATTAAAAGCCAACAACAAATAATGCTTTTGTTAATTATTTTAAACACTATAAAAGTATTCTTACACACGTTATATCAAAAGCAAGAAGATGGGAAATGAGAAACAAATAGAAAATTCCAGGAACAAGATTAAAGCAACCTGTTATGTCATCAAAAAAGTAACAGGTACTGTATCTTTAGACCAAAACAACATGGAACTTCATGAAAACAATAATAAAATAACTGACTCCACAGTAGTAGCTAATAAATGTAACAGCTAAGTTTCAACATAGCACAATACTTGATTACCAAAAATTACAGCTCACAACCAGACAAGAATGCACTACATTCAGACTCGAATATTTATACAAGAGCTCTGTTCATGTCTCCTGCAAACACCCTAGGAATTATTTATTATTATAAAATAGATTACCCAATAAACACTCAGCAGGTGCTGATGAAACACCAGATATCATCATCAAAGGGAGTGCAGCATTTATCATAGAACCTTTAATAGATACTTCCAACACATCACTGACTCCTGTAAAATCTGTAAATGATACAAGTATCACCATTGTACAAGAATAGAGACAAATGAGAGGCTGCAAACTACAGGCCTGTCTCCATTTTGTCATACTTCATTAAGATTCTTTAATAACTATTTCTTAGGACACTTAACAGCCTCCCTAAATAAAGAAATGATAATACGTGATTCACGACATGGATTCAGAAGTAGGTACTTTTACCTCACGAGATGAAATTCTAATTGCAGTACATAATAAGCAACATGTATCAGGAATATTCTTTGACCTTAATAAAGCTTTTGATGTAACTAATCACGATATCCTGCTGCAGAAGCAAAGTAACTATGGTATATACCAAGCAGATGGATCCACTATTATCTGTGTGGTCATCAACAGATCTCTCAAATAAAGTACAAAGACATAAAAAAAGCACAAAATTACTATCTTTTATTGTAATAAAAAAACACAGATGTGGAGTCTCTCAAACATATATTAATGGTCTATCAGAAAAATTAATTAAAGGAGCAACATAATTTTTGCAGATGACACAAATATCCTAATTAAGTCATATGATGAAGACAGCCTACAAAAATTAAATTTTGATGCTACTGCCTTAGTCAGTTTTCACACTTCACAGAAACTCCATCCTGCAACACCAATTTTCAACATTGATGGAGAACTGTCTCACTTGTGAATGTTACAAAAATATTCAGTATACATATCCAGACTAACATGAAATATGAGACATACCTAAGCAGTGTAAATAAAAAATTAAATACACTTACATATGCTGCAAGACTCCTCTCATAAGATATAAGCTATATGTAAGTGATCACAATGTACCACAGTGGCATCCATTCACTACTGATGTATGAAATTATCTTTTGGGAATCTCCATATATGGCAGAAAAACATTTAGGCTACAAAAAATATTGTTAGAATAATATCACATTCTAAATACAAAGACTCCTGTACACCCATATCTGAAAGTCTCAGTGTCCTTGCTTATATATCTACACAGAACTATTCTCCATAAAAATAAGCATATTAAAAGGAGAAAATATCTTCAAGCACAATTGAGATTTTCACTCTCATGATACTAGGCAGAAGCATTACCTGCATTTAAATACAGTAAATACAAACGTTTGTAGGGGTGTGTGCATCACATTAGTACTATGTTGTGTAACACACATGCCATCACATCTGAAACAGATACAAAATTTACCTAAGTTTAAAGTGAAACTAAAAGAGCAATTTCTTGGCCACTGCTTCAGTTCTTTACATGAGGTTTTGGAGTACCAAGAAAATATTGTGTAACTGATCACATATTCTTAATCTTACTGTATTTCAGTCATCTTAGTGTTTTATAATTATGTTACCAGTGTTCAACAAGCTTTGAATGCTGTTTTCTAAACCATATTATATATAGTGTTGTATATACGCATCTAACCTGACTTATCCTGTATCCTTTGTACAAACTATGTACTTAATCACAATTTGTAGGACAAATGAAGAAATACAAACACTGTTGTGTTCACATGATAACACAATGGTGTATTTTAGTATTTACATTGGTTTCAGTCACCAGTAAGAACTATCAGATGATTTTAGGTGACTTCTTAATCAATAATTTTACTATGATGTAATGTCACAATATTGCTGAATACTCATTGTTTGTTATATTACATTGTGATTTTGTTATTGGTTTATTATTTTCATATAACTTGTACACTTCCTGAAGAATTAATCTTTTTTTGCAAAAGCTGGTGAATTATAATTTTTTTACAAGTTTAGTGGTAGTTGTGATGCTAGTGAATAAACACTGTGAGTTATGATTAATCATTTTTGGATGATATAAAATTTTATGATGCAAATTGAGACAAATAAACATGTTCATGTCTCTTAAAGGATGAACTGTGGGTAGAAGTTTCATCACATAAAAATTTCATGTTTACGGTGCTATTCGTTCAGCTGCTTATAAAGGATATTGTGAAATTTGACACTCTTGCTGTGGAAGCAAATGGCTGTAAGTAAATATTTGATTTCACTGCCTTTAGATGTAAAAATGAGAGTTCTTTATTTTTATCTATATTTGTTTTCAGGATTAAGAGCAATTCCACGATAATAATCACAAAAGTTATAGGAATCTTTATGATACAGCTCTCCCTGAATCCTATATCTCCTGTACCAAAAATATTTTATATGTATGTAAACCTTTTTTGCAGTGGTTGCAAAGGGGGAGTGGGATGATTGTATTTTCTTAGTTTTCTCTAACCATCTATTGCAACCATGCAAGGGCCAGTAAGCTGCTGAGAGGGTTATGGGCAGCAAAATCAAAAAGAAAATATTCTTGATATATTCCTTTTGACTGCTACTTCTTATACATGAAATCATTATCCAAAGGATAGAGTAACACTGTACATTTATTGCATGGAGGTGTGCAACATACTGTCTGTCTCTGGATACCTGAGTCAACTTTCAATACTAAAAGAATTTGCAGCTTTCCTCCACAAGATGTTAAATATAAATTCATGTGTATATTTTTCATTGAAAATCTTTGACATTTCTTATTTCAAGTTGCTCTTCATGATATGCATTAAGAGTTAGAAGCCCTGTTCTGTACTTGAAGTGATTTAAAGGCTTCTGCTGACAACAAACTTCAAACACTGTACACTACCCAAGTAATACCTCAAACAGATAACAATAAAACACAAACATACATCAGCACTAACATAGCATATTCTATTCAAAAATGTGGACCTACACACGACTGTAACCCACCAGTGGCCACCCTGTTTTTAAAACAGCAGTTTTTATAAGTTATCAATGCCTTGACCTTTAGCTATTGTGCTACTGCTACATGCTTGACAACGTTAAAATGACTTGAGTTTCTGTGTTTAACTTTCTCATTTTGTTTTTTGATTTGTAAGCAATGAGCTGTAGAAGTTGTAAGAAATAGGTGTAGAAGTTGTAAAAAGTACAAAATTCACCTGTTGTTCTGACAGTTCCAAACTTTATTTTAGCAGACTTTATCCTGAAGTAAGTCTCATAAAAGGTTAACTATACTTATTAATTGTTTTTATTGATGATGATTGCGACAGCTTGTGGGGCACTCAACATCGTGGTCATCAGTGCCCATACAAGTTCCAAAACTTTCTATTTCCAGTCTTGACACTTTCCAAATGATGATGAGGACAACACAAACACCCAGGCCCCTGGATGGAGAAAATCCCTGACCCAGCCAGGAATCAAACCCAGGACCCCATGAGCCAGAGGCAGCAAAGCTAACCACTAGGCCATGAGTTGCAGACAGTTGTTTTTATTTTGGATAGTTGCACTTTAAATGTCAATTTCATAGTATTTGTTTGCAAATTTACACATTTATTTTGATATTTTGTTTCAATTCAGAGGGGTAATCAAACAAAGGAATTTTTCAAACCAGTTGAAAACTGTGGTGATGAAGCTTATTCACATTTTTTTAGTCCTAGAGGAATGTGATGTGGATTTCTGTGATGAAAACATTGAATATGAGACCTTTAACAATGAGTCTGAACTGGAAGGTGGAGATGATGATGATCTTGAAAAGGTAACAGACAATTGAGAGTTCTTTATTGGAAAAGACAAAGTTACATGTACAAAGAAAACTGCAATGGATATATCGACTGACTTTGATATTATTGTAAAATTATATATATATATATATATAAACAAAGATGATGTGACTTACCAAACGAAAGCGCTGGCAGGTTGATAGACACAAACATACACACAAAATTCAAGCTTTCACAACAAACTGTTGCCTCATCAGGAAAGAGGGAAGGAGAGGGAAAGACGAAAGGATGTGGGTTTTAAGGGAGAGGGTAAGGAGTCATTCCAATCCCGGGAGCGGAAAGACTTACCTTAGGGGGAAAAAAGGATGGGTATACACTCACACACACACACACACATATCCATCCACACATATACAGACACAAGCAGACATATTTAAAGACAAAGAGTTTGGGCAGAGATGTCAGTCGAGGCAGAAGTGCAGAGGCAAAGATGTTGTTCAACAAAATGTGAAATACTTCCAGAGTTTCTCCCAAATAAAATGAGAGAAATTTGAAGAGCAATGTTTGGATTTCAGGAAGTTAAAACCTTAGTTTCATATATTCATTATGAAGACCATGCTTTCATACTTTTGTCTCATATGCATGAGATGGCAGCAGTTGAAGAAGAAATACAGAAACCTGAAATAGTAATTTACTGCAACATGTCAAAAGGTGTAACTGATGATGTAGATAAAATATGTGGCTGTTATTGCCTTTCAAGAATTACAAAAATATAACCATTGTCTTTTTTCCCTTTTTTGTACATTGCTATAATTAATTCACAAATTAATGTATGTGCACCATATAATGCAATATTTCTAGTTTCTATATGTGTGTTACCTACAAACTGTCGAGTGTCAGTTGGAATGTGTCCCATTTCTCCCTAGCCCCAAAGTGGTAAAATAAGTTGGCTTACTGCCACAAGACTTCAGTCTGATTCTTGTATCATTAAATGCAAAATATTTTATACTCTGTTTATTCTCACTTTCTTCTATAAGCAGAATTTTATGACTGATCTCTTTACCATGCTAATCATAATCTTAAAATAACCATGTCACTTGTCTGGGGTGCCCGCTTCTTGTGTCAAAAATATAAATTGTTTAACTGTTTGCTTACTTCTCATAAATCACAATAAAAGCTGAAATAATTATTATCTTCTTACTGTCTAGTGACATCCTTATCAATACTAAAAAGTTACACTGACATCTAGATATCTAATAACAATATTATCATCAATCCTCAGGAGATGAGCAACATTTTTAATGAGCACTTGATAGATATTGTAGAATATGACTTTTTTGCGACAGATAAAATACATCTTGGGAATCATGATGAGCTTAACTCTGAACCTGATCAACTCTCTGAAGTTCAACTCAAGAATATTTTGCTACTCATCAGAGAATTAAAAACAAAAAATGTGGGGGTTGTGATATTTTTACTTAAAAAAAGCCAACATAGTCTAGCATGTCTTCTGATGCATCTCATAAATAAAGTTTGAGAATTATAAATGCACAAACTCCTGGGAGATTTTCAGCATGGTTTTAGCAGTGATCGCAGTACTGTGACAGCACCACTACAATTTGTGCTGAAAGTTCTTGACAAAATCGATAAAGGAGTGCATGTAGCTGGAGTTTTCCTAGGTCTATCAAAGGCTTTTGATAGGGTCGATCATGAGGTACACTTGTCAAAATCACCCAGAGATGGCATCAGGGAAAAATCTTATTAAATCCTCTTTGAAAACAGAAGACAGTGTACCACAGTCACACACAATACTGGAGGATCAGTAAAAAGTTACACATGAAGGGTCAGATGTTCCTCAGGGATCCATACAGAGAAGGGCTGTGAGAATATTAGGCAAAAAGGACACTAGAACATCACTCAAGAGATTGTTTATAGATTTAAAAATTATGATATCTATTCTACGTATATGTTTGAAACAATAGTAGTAGTTGTAGAAGATAAGAAATATACATGTTGTAATGCAGAAATTAATGAACATAACACTAGACAAATACAAAATTATTGTATGCTAAAGAATAGACTGAAAAAAACTGCAAAGTGTTCATACATTGAAGAGTAAAATATTGTAATGGACTACATAGGTAATTAAAGCTGTTAACTTGTGAAAAATTAAAAAAAAATCTAAAATAGCCTACCATAGAAACTAAACTCTAATGTATTACAAAATAAATTTCGATTGTATGCTATTGTATGTAATGTGCTACCAATTGCTATGCTTGTAATTATGTTTTACCCAAATAAATTATAAATTGAAAATTATTCCCCATTACTAAATTTATAATTATTACATTAGTTCCCCATTCGGATCTCAGGGCAGGAACTACTCAGGATGACATTGTTATCAGGAGAAGGAAAACTGGCGTTCTAGGGTCGCAGCGTTGAATGTCAGATCCCTTAATCGGGTAGGTAGGTTAGAAAATTTAAAAACAGAGATGGATAGGACAAAGTTAGATATAGTGGGAATTAGAGAAGTTCAGTGGCAGGAGGAACAAGACTTGTGGTCAGGGTTATAAATACAAAATCAAATGGGGGTAATGCAGGAGTAGGTTTAATAACAAATAAAAAAATAGTAATGTGGGTAAGCTACTACAAACAGCATAGTGAACACAATATTGTTGCCAAGACAGATACGAAGCCCACACCTATCACAGTAGTACAAGTTTATATGCTGACTAGCTCCGCACATGACGAAGAGATTGATGAAATGTATGATGAGATAAAAGAAATTATTCAGATAGTGAAGGGAGACGAAAATTTAATAGTCATGGGTGACTGGAATTCGATAGTAGGAAAAGGAAGTGAAGGAAACATCGTAGGTGAATATGGAATGGGGGTAAGTAATGAAAGAGGAAGCCACCTGGTAGAATTATGCACCGAGCATAACTTAATCATAGCTAACACTTGGTTCAAGAATCATAAAAGAAGGTTGTTACATGGAAGAAGCCTGGAGATACTATCAGGTTTCAGATAGATTATATAATGCTAAGACAGAGATTTAGGAACCAGGTTTTAAATTGTATCCAGGGGTGGATGTGGACTCTGACCACAATCTACTGGTTCTGAACTGTAGATTAAAACTGAAGAAACTGCAAAAAGGTTGGAATTTAAGGAGATGGGACCTGGATAAACTGACAGAACCAGAGGATGTAGAGAGTTTCAGGGAGAGCATTACGGAATGATTGACAAGAATGGGGCAAAGAAATACAATAGAAGAAGAATGCGTAGCTTTGAGAGATGAAATAGGGAGGCAGCAGAGGATCAAGTAGGTAAAAAGATGAGGGCTAGTAGAAGTTCTTGGGTAACAGAAGAGATACTGAATTTAATTGATGAATAGGGAAAATACAAAAGTGCAGTAAATGAAGCAGGTAAAAAGGAATACAAACTTCTTAAAAATGAAATCGACAGGAAGTGCAAAATGGCTAAGCAGGGATGGCTAGAAGAAAAATGTAAGGATGTAGAGGCTTATCTCATGAGGGGTAAGATAGATACCGCCTACAGGAAAATTAAAGAGACCTTTGGAGGAAAGAGAACCACTTGCATGAGTATCAAGAGCTCAGGTGGAAACCTAGTTCTAAGCAAAGATGGGAAAGCAGAAAGGTGGAAGGAGTATATAGGGGGTCTATACAAGGGCGATGTTCTTGAGGACATATTATGGAAATGGAAGAGGATGTAGATGAAGATGAAATGGGAGATATGATACTGCATGAAGAGTTTGACAGAGCACTGAAAGACCTAAGTTGAAACAAGGCCCCGGGAGTGGACAACATTCCATTAGAACTACTGATAGCTTTGGGAGAGGCCGACAAAACTACCATCTGGTGAGCAAGATGTATGAGACAGGCAAAATATCCTCAGACTTCAAGAAGAATATAATAATTCCAATCCCAAAGAAAGCAGGTGTTGACAGATGTGAAAATTACCAAACTATCAGTTTAATAAGCCACAGCTGCAAAATACTAACACGAATTCTTTATGGATGAATGGAAAAACTGGTAGAAGCCAAACTTGCAGAAGATCAATTTGGATTCTGTAGAAATGTTGGAACACGTGAGGCAATACTGACCCTACGACTTATCTTAGAAAATAGATTAAGGAAAGGCAAACCTACGTTTCTGGCATTTGTAGACTTAGAGAAAGCTTTTGAGAATGTTGACTGGAATACTCTCTTTCAAATTCTGAAGGTGGCAAGGGTAAAATACAGGAAGCGAAAGGCTATTTACAATTTGTACAGAAACCAGATGGTGTTTATAAGAATCGAGGAGCATGAAAGGGAAGCAGTGGTTGGGAAGTGAGTGAGACAGGGTTGTAGCCTGTCCCTGATGTTATTCAATCTGTATATTGAGCAAGCAGTAAAGGAAACAAAAGAAAAATTTGGAGTAGGTATTAAAATCCATGGAGAAGAAATTAAAACTTTGAGGTTCACCGATGAAATTGTAATTCTGTCAGAGACAGCAAAGGACCTGAAAGAACAGCTGAACGGAACAGACAGTGCCTTGAAAGGAGGATATAAGATGAACTTCAACAAAAACAAAATGAGGATAATGGAATGTAGTCAAAATAAATCGGGTGAAGCTGATGGTATTAGATTAGGAAATGAGATGTTTAAAGTAGTAAATAGTTTTGCTGTTTGGGGAGCAAGATAACTGATGATGGTCAAACTAAAGAGGATATAAAACATAGACTGGCAATGGCAAGGAAAGCGTTTCTAAAGAAAAGAAATTTGTTAACATTGAGTATTGATTTAAGTGTCAGGAAGTCTTTTCTGAAAGTATTTGTATGGAATGTAGCCATGTATGGAAGTGAAACGTGGATGATAAATAGTTTAGACAAAAAGAGAATAGAAGTTTTGAAAATGTGGTGCTACAGAAGAATGCTGAAGTTTGGATGGGTAGATCACATAACGAATGAGGAACTATTGAATAGAATTGTGGAGGAGAGAAATTTGTGGCACAACTTGACTAGAAGAAGGGATCGGTTGGTAGGACATATTCTGATGCATCAAGGGATCACCAATTTAGTGTTGGATGGCAGCGCAGAGGGTAAAAATCGTAGAGGGAGACCAAGAGATGAATACACTGAGCAGATTCATAAGGATGTAGGTTGCAGTAGGTACTGGGAGATGAAGAAGCTTGCACAGGATAGAGTAGCATGGAGAGCTGCATCAAACCAGTCTCAGGACTGAAGACCACAACAACAATACATATACTACTTTACAACCTATTAACATATAACGTCACTTCATTAAATTACCTATGCCACAAATCATGAATACGACATTGCATAAGACATGGAAATTGTCTGATCAACATAAGCTTTCTTTATGTGATAAATATTTTTAATGCTGTTTGGAAAATGACCAAAGGTATTTATGGTGGCATATTTCAACACTTTACGTGTCAAAGTCAGATATAACCCAGAATAGTGAAGATCGTACTTTCTTCTATTGTTGTAGCTATGCACTTTGTTATTTTTTAATTGGGGTGGGTTATTATTAATAAATTTCTTAAGTGAATCAAACAATGGAAAATCCAGGATGGAATGTAACAATATTATGATGAGGAAAGCTGCTACACACCATATAGCGGAGATGCTGAGTGGCAGGTGAGCACAACAAAAAGTCTTATACAGTTAAAACTCTTGGTCATTGGCCTTTGTCAACTATAGAGACACACACACACACACACACACACACGCACACACACACACACACACACACACACACACACACATACACACACACACACACACACACACACATACACACACACAAATGCAACTCACACACGACTGCAGTCTCAGGCAACTGAAACCATACCGTGAACAGCAGCACCAGTGCACGACAGGAGTGGTGACTGGGTGTGGGAAGGTGGGAAAGGAGCAAGGAGCAGGCTGAGGTGGAGAGGAGGAAGGATAGTATGTTGGGGCTGGTGGCATACAGTGAAGTGCTGCAGGTTAGTCTGTGGGCTGGGTGAGATTGGCGTGGGGGGGGGGGGGGGGGGTGAGGTAGCAGAAAAGGAGAGAAATAAAGAGACTGTGTGTGGAGGTGACATAACAGCTTTGTAGTGCTGGCATGGGAAAAGGGAAGGGGCTGGATGGGTGAGGGCAGTGACTAATGAAGGTTGAGGCCAGGAGGGTTACGGGAATGTAGGACGTATCGCGGGGAAACTTCCCAACTGTGCAGGTCGGAAAAGCTCATGTTGGTGCAAAGGATCCATATGGCACAGGCTGCAAAGCAGTCATTGAAATGAAGGTTATCATGTTTGGCAACAGAATGGTCCACTTGTTTCTTGGCCACATATTGTGGTTGGCCATTCATATGGATAGACAGCTTGTTGGTTGTCATGCCTACATAGAATGCAGCACAGTGTTTGCAGCTCAGCTTGTAGACCACATGACTGGTCTCACAGGTAGCCCCACCTACGATGGGGTAGGTAATTTTAGTGACTGGACTGGAGTAGATAGGAAAGATGTATGGGACAGGTCTTGCATTTAGGTCTATTACAGGGGTATGAGCCATGAGGTAAGGGATTGGGAGTAGGGGTTGTGTAAGGTTTATTATTATTATTATTATTATTATTATTATTATTATTATGTAGTATTCTGCCTAGTGACAGGTCCATGTCTTTGTATGGAGAATTTCTGATTCCACTGTTCCCTGTCTTCAGCTTCTTCCTTCAGTCTGTTGTATCTCCTTCCATCTTTCATGTCATCCAGATGTTGAATTCTTCTTCTTCTTCATCCTGCGTTTCCTCTCAGTTTCCCTATGATGACATCATGACCGAATAAGTGACCGAATAAGTTGGGTTGGCTTGTGTTGTTAGGGGGGAAGAGACCAAACTGCGAGGTCATTGATATCATTGGATTAGGGAAGGACGAGGAAGGAAGTCGACTGTGACCTTTCGAAGGAACCATCCCTGCATTTGCCTGGAGCGATTTAGGGAAATCATGGAAAACCTAAATCAGGATGTCCGGACATGGGATTGAACCATCGTCCTCCCGAATGCGAGTCCAGTGTGCTAACCACTGCGCCACCTCACTTGGTTATGACATCATATGTAAGTCCCTCGTGTCCTAGTACATGTCCAATCCAGTTGGCCTTTCTTTGAAACATTGTACGCAGAATACTTCTCTTCTCTCCTACTCTTCACAGTACATCATCATTTTTTTATGCAATCTGTCCACTTGATCTTTTCCATTCTCCTCCAGCACCACATTTCAAAGCTCTCTAAGTATTTTTTTTACTTCTTTCTCACTGTCCATGTCTTTGCTCCATACAGTGCAATGCTCCAAATGTAGCACTTTATCAGATTTTTCCTCAATGCCAAACTCAACTTGCTTGTCAGCAGAGTCCTCCTCTTGTTGAAAGCAGCTTTGACCATGGTGATTCTTGCTTGGATTTCGTTGGTGCAGTGGGCATCCTTTGTGATATAACTTCCCAGGTACTTGAACTGATTCACATTTTCCAGTTATCTTCAAGTGTTTCTCACGTTTTGACATGCTCATCACTTTTGATTTTTCGATGTTGATTTCCATGCCATATTTTCTTCCAGTTTCCACCAAATTGTTCATCATGTGATGCAATTGTCTCTGACTTTTGGCAAGCACTACCAGGTCGTCTGCATACTTGATGGTGTTGATGAGACATCCTCCTACTTTGAAGCTTCTGCTTCTCTCGCCAGCATTTTTCCATACAGGTTGAAGAGTCTTGGTGACAGACAACATCCTTGTCTCACTCCCCTTCCTATTTCCACATTGTTCATTTCCCCATAGTTCAGTCATACCTTTACCCTTTGTCCCAGGTAAAAGTTCCTTATAAGTCTCCAATCTCTCCAGTTGATTCCTATTTCCTTAAGGATGTTCATTAATATATTACAATTGACTCTGTCGAAGACCTTCTGCTAGTCTATAAAATAAGTGCAAACTTCTTCATTAATGGCCAAAACTCTCTCTGACAATATCCTCATCATGCCAATGGCATCTCTGGTCACTTTTCTTTTCCTGAAGCCAAACTGGTCTTCTCCCATTGCTTCTTCAATTTTGTTTTCGAACCGTCTATTTAGTATTCTTGCAATGATCTTTGCCACATGCGATATCAGGCTAATTGCTCTATAATCACTACAACTCTTGGCTTGGTTTTTCTTCTCAAGAGTAGCCATTGTGATGTCCAAAAAGCCTTCAGGCCAATCTCCAGCTTCATAGATTTTGTTTATGAGCTGTGTCAGAACTTTCAAACTATCGTTTCCAATTTATTTAAGCAAATCCACTGGTATGTCATCATCCTCTGTAGCTTTCCTACTCTTCATGTCCTTTATCACCTTCTCTGCTTCCCTTGTCAGTAAACTGGGCCCTTTTTCATGTTTGCCAATAGCTTCCTCTGGCTGTATGTCTATGTCATCTGGGCGATGTTCAGTATCTTATATTTTCCTTATATATTTTTCCCATGTTTGCAGCGCTTCCACTTGTTCAGTAACCACTTGTCCTCTAGAATCTTCTATTACAAACATCCTTACACTTTTGTTCTGTTCTTCTCCCAGTTCCTTTGTTTTCTGGTACATGAGGTCATACTTTCCTCTTCTTTGTAGTTCTTCTATTTTGTCACACATTTCTTCTAAGTACTTTTCCTATGCTTTATCTGTTTCCCTCCTGATGGGGTTGTTAAGTCTTCTGTATTCTTCTTCATTAACATTTTTACATTTCCTCCTTTCCTCCATCTTCTCCAGCATCTCATTGGTAATCCAGGGTTTTCTCACTCTCTTTGTTTCCCCCCCCCCCCCCCCCCCCCCAACTTCACTCTTCAGAGTATTTAACAAAACTGTTTTAACATTTTGCCACTGATCTTCCACACTCGCACCTGTATATTTGTGTCTCACTTCGTTGCATTGTGTGTAAGGATGGATGAGTATATTGTGTAGGTTCAGTGGACACTGGAATACCACTCTGGGAGGGGCGGGAAGGTTAGTGGACAGTACATTTCTCATTTCATGGCATGATGAGAGGTTATCAAAACACTGGTGGAGAATGTAAATCAGTTACTCCAGTCCTGGTAGGTACTGAGTTATGAGGGGATTGTTCCTCTGTGGCCGGACGGTGGGATGGGACTTAGGAAGGTGGTGGGAGACTGGAAGGATAAGGCACAGGATCCAGGATGAGATTTTCACATTACAACAGAGTGTGCGCTGATATGAAACTTCCTGGCAGATTAAAACTGTGTGCCAGACTGAGACTTGAACTTGGGACCTTGCCTTTTGCAGGCAAGTGCTCTACCATCTGAGCTACCAAAGCATGACTCATGCCCCATCCTCACTGCTTTACTTCCACCATTACCTTATTGCCTTCCTTCCAAACTTTACAGAAGCTCTCTTGCGAACCTTGCAGAACTAGCACTTCTGAAAGAAAGGATATTGTGGAGACATGGCTTAGCCACAGCCTGGGGGATGTTTCCAGAATGAGATTTTCACTCTGCAGTGGAGTGTGCACCAATATGAAACTTCCTGGCAGAGATTTCTCATTCTCGAAACATCCTCCAGGCTGTGGCTAAGCCATGTCTCCACAATATCCTTTCTTTCAGAAGTGCTAGTTCTGCAAGGTTCGCAGGAGAGCTTCTGTAAAGTTTGGAAGGTAGGAGATCAGGTACTGGTGGGAGTGAAGCTGTGAAGATGGGGCTTGAGTCATGCTTTGATAGCTCAGATGGTAGAGCACTTGCCCACAAAAGGCAAAGACCCTGAGTTCGAGTCTCAGTCTGGCACACAGTTTTAATCTGCCAGGAAGTTTCAAGGCATGGGATATTTGTTTTTGTACATAGTTGAGAGGATAATTATGGCATGTGAAGGCTTCAGTGAGACCCTCGGTTTATTTCGAGAGGGACTACTCATTACTGCAGATGTAACAACCATGGGTGGCTAGGCTGTATGGAAGGGACTTCTTGGTATGGAACGGGTGGCAGCTGTCAAAATGGAGGTGTTGTTGGTGGTTAGTAGGTTTGATGTGGACATACATACTGATGTATGAGGTGGAGGTCAACATCTAGGATGGCTGCTTGTTGGGTTGAGTAGGCCCAGGTGAAGCAAATGGGGGAGCAGTTGTTGAGGTTCTGGAGGAATGTGGATGGGGTGTCCTCACCTTTGATCCAGATAGCAAAGATGCCATCAGTGAATCTGAACCTGGTGAGGGGTTTAGGATTCTGGGTTTTTAGAAGGATTCCTGTAGATGGCCCATGAATATGTTGGTATTGGATGGTGCCATGCGGGTGCCCATTTGTTTGTGGGTAATCCCCTCACAGGAGAAGTAATTGTTGATGAGGATATAGTTGGTCATGGTGGCCAGGAAGGAGGTTGTTGGTTTGGAATCTGTCAGCTATTGGGAAAGGTAGTGTTCAATAGTGGTAAGGCCATGTGCGTTAGGAATGTTAGTGTACAGGATGGTGGCATCACTAGTGACAAGCAGGGCACCATGTGATAAAGGGTAAGTAACTGTGGTGAGTCTGTGGAGGAAATGGTTAGTATCTTTTATATAGGATGGTAGGTTCCAGGTAATAGGTTGAAGGTGTTGGTCTATGAGAGCAGAGACTCTTCAGTGGGAGCACAGTAACCAGCCACAATGGGGCATCCTGGGTGGTAAGCTATATGGACTGTAGGAAACATGTAGAAGGTAGGGGTGAGTAGATAGATGGACTCGAGGGAGATGTTCTGGGCTGGGCCGAAGGATTGGAGCAGTGACTGGAGATCCTGCTGGTTACTGGAATGGGATCACTATGGCAAGGTTTGTAGGTGGAAGTATCTGACAGCTGGCAGAGTCCTTTCACCAGGTAATCCTTGCAGTTCAAAATGGTAAATGAATATATGTATTATGAAGGTATTGTGAATATCCTGAGTTCCTTAAATAAATGTCTGCTAGGTGATGGTGTGTGAGCTCCAGCTATTACTCTGATTACACACTTTTGTGCACTGTATACTTTTTCTCTTAGTGATGAATTACCCCAAAATATGATGCCAAATGAATGCAGTGAATGGAAATAGACATAGCGGGCTAATTTACTGATATGTTTATCACCAAAATTTGCAGTAATTGTAATAGCATAAGTAGCTCAATGTAACCATTTCAGCACATCATCAATATGTTTCTTCCTTCAATTTTTCATCAATGCACACACCCAGAAATTGTGAACATTCTGCCTCAGCAGAAGATTTCTGTTCAAAGTCTATTTATCAATGGTGTTATGCCATTTACTGAACAGAACTATATATACTGTGTTTTCTCAAAATTTAGTAAAAGTCTGTTTGCAGAGAACCACTTAATAGCTTTCTTAAAGACATTATTTATGATTTCCTCAGCTAATTCATGTTTGTTGGGAGTGATTACTATACTTGTATCATCAGGAAAAAGAACTAGCTTTGCATCTTCATGAATACAGAATGATAAGTCATTAATATGTATTAAGGACAATAAGGGCCCCAAGACTGAATCCTGTAGGACACCATGCTTGATACCTCCCCAGTTAAAGGACTCGGCTGATATTTGCAGACTATCTGTACTGTTAATTTCAACCTTCTGCATTCTTACAGTTGAATATGAGTTAAACCATTTGTGTACTGACCCAATAATACCACAATACTTAACCTTATCTAGAAGAATTTTATGATTCACACAGTCAAAAGCCTTTGAGAGATCACAAAATATCCCAATGTATGATGTTCTGTTAGTCAGAACATTTAATATTTGATCATTGTAAGCATTTTATGTTGAAAAGCCTTTCTGAAAACCAAACTGACATTTGGTTAATACTTCATTTTTACAAACATGTGAATACATTAGTTTTTCAAGAATTTTGGATAAAACTGTCAGAAGTGAAATTGGACAGTAGCTGTTAGCATCTGAACTATCCCCTTTTTTGTGCAATAGTTTACAAGAGCAAATTTCAGTCTACCTGAAAAAAATGCCCTATTTCAGTGAGTTACTTCATATGTGGCACGGAATCCTACTTATCCTTAGGGAACAAATGTTAGTATCCTGTGGGAAATGCCATAAATTCCTCACAAGCTTTTGCTTTTGAGTGAATTTATTATTTTCTTAATTTCAGTAGGAGTGGTGGACTGAATTCCATTTTTATCAAATTGAATGGGTATTACCTCTTCTTTATACAGCCTTACATTTCTAATGAACAGCTGGATCCTATTTTCTCTACAACACTTGAAAATTGATTATTAAAAATATTTTCTTGCTCTGACTTTTTGTTAAGAAACTTTTCATTGAGTATGATAGAAATGCAGTCTTCCTGTGCTCTTGATTGCCGTTTCCCTTTAAACAATATTCCAAACTGTTTTAATTTTATGAACAGAATTGACAATCTCAGACATAATGCACATACTTCTTGAGTTTTTAATAACTTTTCTTAGTGTGGTGCATTAGTTTTTATAATGTTTGATTGTTTATGGGTCATTACTCCTTTTAGCTATAAGATACATTTCCCTTTTCTGTTTACATGGTATAGTATCCCTTTAGTAAGCCTTGTCTTTTTAGATGATTGCTTACAATTGTGGTTCACTGTTTTCTTGGTGAATTTTTTTTCAAATATACTCATAATGGTATCGTGAACTAGGATAAATTTTGTATTAACATCAGGTTCCCTGTACACCTCATCCCAGTCTAATTTTTGCAAGCTCTTCCTAAAATTTGCAATTATTAACCAGTTAATTGAACACACTATTGTGGAGGACTATTTTGCATTACTGTATGGAGCTATGTCACATACTGTAACTAGCTGTGCATCATAATTTAGAAAGAGCATTCTTAACAGGAAAAGTTTTATTTGATGAAATTTATCTTGGTCTATAAAAACATTATCTATCAGTGTGCTGCTTTCCAGTACTATCTGAGTAGGAAAATCAATAACTGACTTAAAAGTGAAAGGACCAAGTAATACTTCAACGTCAAGCCTTCTATCAGATTTTTTTTTTTTAAATAAAAAAAATAAAAAATAAAAAAATCTACACTGATGTCTCCCCAAACAATAATTTGCTTCCCTCTCTGTGACAAATAGTGCAACAAAGAATCCAAGTTTTTCAAAAATACCTCAAAATTTCCCAATGGGGACCTATACACAGCTCAATTCTTAAAGTAACATTATTTTGTTTAAGTTCACACGAACATACTTCTATAGCTTGCTCTACACAAAATTTTTTAGTTTCTAAATTTTTCACATTATGATAAATTTTAACTTATATGGCAACTCCTCCTCTCTCCATAGTGTTCCTGCTTAGACATACTGAGAACTTATATCCACCAACATTTATCTTTTCCATATCTGTGACTATATGATGTTCAGACACGCATAGTACATCTATTCCATCCGCAGCTTCTAAATCCTCTAAACAAATAAGAAGCTCATCTACTTTATTTTTTAATCCCCAAATATTCTGATGTAATATATTAAAATTATTTTTCAGGGTGATTTTATGAGAATCATGTGGCATACTAATGTTATTTTTCACTGTACCTTTATGAGAATCTGCCTTTCTGAATTTCTCATTAAGCTTAATTTCATTCTATTTTGAATCCTTGGATACTGACCTTAGCCTAAAAAAGAGGTACTCCCATGAGTTGCAGTGCCGCTCCCCACCCCCCACCCCCCCCACCCCCTCTGCCCGTCACCCCCCTACCCTTAAAGATTTTGCTTTCATCCCTGGTAATTTACCATTCCCTTTCCTTCTGAGATGCAGGCCATTCCTTGTGAAGTCTCATCTATCAATAGCTTCAGTAGGAACCAAACCTATGCCTGGCAAAGTAGCTGACTCAAGCAGCTGATCTAGCTGCACACTGAACCTCCTGACAGAGCTATTCAATTGACACCAATCATAGCAAGAAGCCAGCCAACATTTGTATGATTACTTGCAGATGCTACTTTTATCAGGTCACACTCAATATTGCAGCCCTGATCCCTATCAATACTGTTTCCTGCATCACCCACTATCACATCATGACCCTGCTTTTTAAATGCCTTGCATAAAGATTCTACATCTTCTATCACTTGAGTAACACATGCACTAGGCTTCAAAAAATTTGTGACCTAGTACCTGTCACATACTTTTTCCTGCAAGATCTGGCCCACACCTCTTCCCTTGCTAGTACCTAATAACAGAACTTTCCTCCTACTTTCAACTTTTTTTAAATCATTTTCCTGGTTGAGTATTAACTACACTTACATCTACCTGAGTGTCTGCTGTAGGTAACTGAGGTAGTGAAGCAAATTTATTGTTTGTGATAATGGCAAAACTGTCAGGCACTCTTATCTTTCTGTGGACCCTGCTCCTTGTTACCACTACTCCCCTTAACCTCATCAATTCCTGTGACCCTCGCAACAGTATCCAGTTCAGCCTTAATGGCTCTAATCTTCCCTCCTTCCTGCTCAGCTGTCAGCTGTTTTCCTACCCCTTGAATATACTCTGCATGGAAGAGACCCAGTTACTCCTCCAATTCCAAGGCCATTACATTCTTCCCCCCGAAATAACCATCCATCACAACAGTTCCATAGAACCCCAGAACTAACTTTCCTACAGCAGCTTAAACATTTCTCATTCATGGTTGTTTACAATCTTTTTACACAATTTATCTAAACAACATCATTACTTCATACACTTTACTGATTAATTGATTGATTGATTGATTTTTATTGTTGTAGAGACCTCAGAGATCATCTGAGGCATTACAAAGTCAATATTGTACAGTATAAATGTTACACAAATAATTACAAAACAAGAAAAATATTACACAATATAAATATTACACAAATAATTATGGTACCTTCACACAAATACAAAACAGAGAAACTTCTGGTACAAATTGATATTGCATAGTAAATTTAGCCAATTACAGTCTTACTCGTATATAGAAGCATATAAAAACTGATCACAAAGTGTAGTCATACCATATTCTTTGCCCCCCTTAAAAATTCATCACTTTCATAAATGTTGAGTGCAAGAAAAAATTCTTTTACTTTTTTTTGAATTGTTGAATTGGAAGATCCCTGATATGTTGGGGTATGGCATTAAAAAATTTTATGGACTTGTATATTAAGCACTTTTGTGTTTTTTTATAGTTACATCAGAAAGAAACGAGGTCCTGCTTGTTTCTTGTGTTATAATTATGTCGCATGTCATACTGTTGATAACTCAGATAGTTTACCTTAATATGCATTACACACTGTAGTATAAATATTGATGGCAGGGTCATAATCTGTAATTTTTCATTACTAGATCATCACCCCATTAGATACTACTTGATTACAGTATTATTAAGCATCAGGTTCTCTACTTTGCTTTTCGCTTAAGATTGTCTCTAAAGGATTACACTTTGCAGTAACAAACAAGAACATTAGTAACAAGACCTTACTTACTTTACATATCAGACAAAACATTAATTTGTCCAAGCATTAGTTTACTTTAAACAACATATGTTTCTTTACTCAAGCCTAAACTGTGACAAACTCTTCTCTTGATAAATTATTATGGACTACATTACTTATTCCACTTGAAATTTCTTTACTTTGGCCCAAACAGCTAAACAGTGACATATTTTACACAAAATACTCATTATTACAGTCAAGTGAACTCAGTTTTGCTTTAAATGGGTGATATGACTTTAATACTTCTCTCAAATAATGACACAATTCACCCTGAATTTAAGTGAAATCTACTACTCTCAAATAATGACACAATTTACACTGAATTTATGTGAAATCTTTCTTCTACTGCTGCTGTTCCCATTTCTAGTGTTTTATATACTTACTGTTTTCTGTAGTTGTCCAGTCACACTTTTTGTCATTTTTGTATTCTCTCATACTTTTGTCTTACCTCAAATTTTACATTACTTTTTTGTGAGAGAGTGTCATGGTTAGTACAACATTTCAAAATTATTTGACTGAAAGATAATATAAAGCATTCTTTGAATTATGAACTGACATACTATTGAAATATTCTTTGATTATGTACTCATAAACATTGTTAGTTCTCGCCGAGACACAAACTTCCATTCATATTTTAATGTTGATTTTTGTTGATATGGTAGGAGATGATTACATTCTCTTATGATCTATAGACAGGATAGTAGAAGAAACAGGTGAACCTAGAAATGAAGACAAATGTATTCATCCATCTGAGGAGGCACCACCTGCCAATAGTGTATTCATTAAAGCTCTATGATCCCCTTAATACACATTCATTAACTCATAATTCATTTGACTCCCTGCTCTCCAACGTAGTCTTAAATCATTTGATGATTCCAACATTTTCTAGCTGAATAAAATGTAGTTACATTATTCCACACAATACTTTGAGCAGTACATAACTCACAACTACTGCATTCATATTGAAAATTACTTTCTGCACATTATTTATTTTGTTGTTACTCTAAACTATCTTGAACATATTTATTCTGTTAACTTCAGGACACATTCATTGACTCTATCAATATTAATATTTTCTAACAGCATTCATGTCATTTCAACCTTATTTCCATTAGATTCAGTTAATAGCAGATCATTTAGCATATTGATCTGTCACCATATTCTCACATGTACTAACATTTATGTTAACAGATTTTGCAAGAGCATCCACATTCCTTACATCAACAATAACTAATTGTTTTGTCTTAGAATTGTTTCATTAATATCACTATTACAATAAGTTTAACCTACATCTGGTGCCAAAGCCTGACAGGAATGAGCAACCACTTCCTTCTGCTTCTTAGTTTTGCTTTAAGTTTCTTTTTTCTTTGTACTTCATATCCTTACTGAAGGTTACTCAAGTTGATTACAAATATTCTTTTACATTTCCTAATTTATTTTCTGAACAAACTACCACTTAATCCATGTTATTGTTCAAATCATTAATATTAAGACAAATAACACTAATTTCATTGTTACTATTGGACAATTTTCAAAGCATTTTCGATTTTAAACTATCAGTATCACTTATAGGGTCACAAATATTTTTCTCGACTTTTATATTCATATCACTCCCAGTTTCTTTAATTTATAAGGTCAAATGTGCTATCATATCATTCATCTTTACCAATAAATCATTGCTTTTGCCAATACTCAACTCCTTCTTCTGTTGATATCATTATTTGTTTCCTGTTTAACTTTACTTATGTGCATTACCTCTGTATTATACTCTTTGCTAATAACCCTATGATATTCTGCAGGCACTGCCACTGACATATCCTCAGTCTCATGGTTAGCTTTTATCTCATTACTAAAGTTGAGTCAACATCAAAATTTACATTATTGTCAGTATAAAATTCATGTTTAGATAGCATGTCTGATTCCTAACCATAGCTCCCTATCAACAAACATCTGTCACCCTATTCTCAAATGTACTAACATTTACTTTAACAGATTTTGCAAGAGTATCCACATTCCTTACGTCAACGATAACAAATTCCTTTGTCTTAGAATTATTTCATTGATATCACTATTAGAACAATTTTAACCTACATTTGTAACTCATTTTGAAAAAAACATGTGAAAATGAATAACTTTATCTTTACTGTATTGAGAGCTGTTGATGAGTATTTTATCTCTTACTACCAAGTTGATTTGTGGACATCAAGGTGGTTTCTTATGTGTTGAAGGCCATCCCAATAGGGCAGCAATCTCTCCAGCAGTGTATTCATTGATTGCTTCAAGTATAATACTAGAAACAGAACATCTGTAGATGTACCATATCATAGATTATCAAAATCACATAACTCTTACCTAGTTCTTGGACTAATGATGTTTAATAGACTAAGTGCTGACTTTAAAGAACTGCCTGTAAATATCTTTAAAGCTAAATTATACAAGCTACTAGTGAACAATCTGTCTTACACCATTGATGAATTCTTTGAAGATGAAAATACTGTATTCTGATGTGTACCTATTTTATGTAAACCAATTTACATCGATATAGTAGTTTATGTAGAAATATATGCTCTTGACTTTGTCTATTGCTGTAATCAGCTGAATGACAATAAAATTATTATTATTAGTATTATTATGGCTGACTTCTCAATTTTTCATTGACTGATTAACCATTGTTCCATCATTATACTCTTTGGGTTATCTGTGATGTGTTAGCTTCAACCTTTTTTTCTCCAGTATATATACTGTCCACTATTATCACTATTTTGGCTGTTTCTTATAACATCTAACCCGTATACACCCTTAATGTCTTGAGTCATTTAAAATTCTACACGTGGGTTGAGTTTACAAAAAGGTTTCTGTCATTATCAATATATTTCACTGACACTTAATGTATTGTGTGCTTTTCATGAGGTCAAAATGAGAACACTTCCTCACTAATGGGTACCATTTGTAAGTGTACTGACCTGGATTCCTTCACTGTGTGACATTAATTGCCATTGGCAAAATAGCAATGATCAGCTTTTATTCAATAATTGAGGTCGTTCATGTTTCACAGGACAGTACCTGCACTGTAATGTCTTGACAGAGAGAATACTATTTTATAGTGTACTTTCTCTGATGAGTTCAGGTTAATAAACAGCATGAAGTTAGGTTTAGTTGCTTTTTCACTGCACATAGTAAATGTTAAATTTTTATACACTTTGATAACTGAGATGTTAAAAACTGTTAAAAAGTGACTGATGCCAGATGACTGACTTTGGTGTGGTTACATGATATTAACATAATGAATGGTGATTTCTGACATATGCACATTACCTGTACATCTTGCTAGTAAGGTCAGGACTGTCTTTAAGAGTGATACAAAGCTGTTGATGAAATGAATGAAAGCTGTGAACTGACTCACAAAATAATTGTACATTTTGACTGATAGCAGCCAAGAGGATCCTGATGCCCCTCCCCTAGTCCACCAGATTATCAGAACTGTACAGGAGGAATTTGTCCTTATGACCCATTCTCTGTTCCTGAAATCATTCTGGCCTCATCTTAAGGTAAGCTACTGTTCCCATAAAATCCATCCAACAGTATCCACCACCTCTGTCCTATCACCACCTCCCAGTTCAAGTCCTCCATTCTCGTTCTGTTCCACTCTCTGCCAACACCAACTGTCTTTTCCCCTTTCTGGTGTTCTCCTTCCTTCTCTGCTCCCCATGTCTCCCCCCCCCCCCCCCGCCCCTATTTCCCTCCCCAACAGCCTCCTGACACCACACCAGGTAGCCCTGTCTGTCCACCATCCAGTCCCTGCATGCTCCATATGGCAGCACTGACTTCTCTCTCCCCACCCGTACCCTGCTGTCCCTCCCCTCCACATTGCTGCTTCTGCTTGACATGTCACCATGCATTCCGGCTGTAGGGTCTGGAGAGAGGAGTCATATACATATATGGTGTGCGTCCTTGTGTGAATAAGTTTGTGTTTTCTTTTCTTCTCTGAAGAAGTCCTTGGCCGACAGCTGAGTGTGTAACAGTCTTTTCATTGTTCCCACCTGCAGCTCAGTGTGTCATCTTTATTGTGAGTAGCAATCTCCTTTTCATGATATTTTTGACATTCCAATCTGGCTTACTATTGTTTAAAATATGATTATATGAGTTATTTCAAATCATTATCCTGTATGCATATAATTTCATTCTCAAAAAAGTCTTCTCTGTAATGGAATCATTACTGGTATTGTATTGAGTTATATTACAATGATATCCATCCTTCCCTTACAAAAATATGGTAGGATACTAGACAATGGCATATGAAAAGAGTATCTCTCCAATACTCCATGTTTGGATGTTTATGTACTTTCTTTCAGTGTCATAGTCACTGCCTGCTAAAATGATTTCAGTATCATTTATTTGGGTACTGTTAAAGCACCACTAACACTGTTCATCTGATCTTTTATTGATATTGATAAATAGTTTATGATCATCTTATGGCGTAATGTCTTAAGCTGAATTAAAAGTTTTTAAGTACTCATTGTGTTCATGAAACATTCTTTGAAGCTTTAAGTACTACAACATGCCTTACTCTGGTTACATAGTAAATTCTGATGTCTATTTCAAATTATTCATCTCCCAAAGAAGTAGATTTGAAAAACTTAGCGTTTTCATTTAATAGAGAATAAGGGGCTCGCCTTGAGGTACATTTGAGGCTGAACCTAGAATGCAGTTTCAAATCCTCTTTGTTCTACAATAGATGAAACTCCAAATGAAGTTATTTCAGAGTATCAGTTACATCACCTTGTTATCTTGAGCAAAAGTTTGCATCCTCAGGTAGACCCAGACATGTAAGAGAGGCATTATGACTGGTGATAGACAGACTTTGCAAGTGGAATGCCTTATATCTAAACATTTAGCTTGTAATCCAAAGTAAAACATGGGATATGCAAAAACTTTCAGAGTACTCAAAACACACAAACACTTAAGAGTATCCAACACACCCAGACAGGCAGATAAGCTGATACACAAAAATATTTCAGAAGTCATTTGTGTTTTGGTTTTCTTGGTTATTGTTGAATAAAGTATATAAAATTATTTCACTAAGGTACAAATGTACTGTAATTCATAATGCAGAAATATTTCAAAAGGAGAGAAGTTGTGTTAATTTTGAATGCAACGTTTGAAGTAATTCAAATTTATTACTTTTTCTTTTTAAATAAATTTTAGATTATAATTTGAAGAACTTGTGCAATGTGAATGTTATAAAATATTACTGAGTTATAAATTTTATCTTTTGATGCAAACGAAAGATATGTAATTGTAACATCTTTGAGTTAGAATGCAATGTAACCATTGCTGGTCATTTTGTATCAGAGTTAGTTGGTTTTCAGCACAGATGAATGTCAGTCAGCAATATGGGCTCTGTTTTGCTCTGTTGTAAGAAGTAGCACATCCTGGTTCCACTTGTGAACTATAATTGAAAATAAATGTGTGCAGAATATCAAAAATTTTTAATTCAAAGATTAATATGCAGCAGAGAGAAGAAAATTTTTTATCCTACTACAACCAACAGCAGGGAATTGTATTTCTTAGACCATTGTGTCTATGTGAAAAAAAAAACTGCAATGTATTGCAGCACAAAAGTTAAATAGATCTTAACAGAATCAATAGTTGTTACCCCTTTGATATTTGAACACTAAGTGCCCCCTCTTATGCTCCAGTTGCTTACAATACTGGAGAATTGCAGAACAAACAGAATCACTGCTCAAGGTTTGTGAGTTAATTTTTACAAAGTAATGAACTTTAATAGCAGTAAATGTGGGGAACATTAGAACCTTTACATTCCTTAGTAAAACAATAGCTACATGTTCGATCAATTCTGCCAATAACTTCACATTTCTGTTTATTGTAATCTGTGCTTTGATTATAATTAAATACTATTAGAAATAAAATGGAATGACACAGATGTCCACAATGTGCTGGCATATACACATATTGCTTGTAGACAGCATTCAGATTGATCCTTAGGTTCAATGGCCCATGATGTGATGGGATATTCACTCATTCCTTGTAAGATCATTCACATTACACCTCTGATTCACCAGCCCACAATTCTGCCAATAATGGCTTGTTCCTTTGTTCCTAGTAAGCAGTGTTCTGGTTGTACTTCAAATTCAGCACCCCTTGATATGCTGGCTCTTTTCTTCATTTCCTATAAGTGACATTCATGTTGATCTTCAAATTCAACAACTCACATCATAGTAAAATGTTTCCACATTGCCTGAAGTTGATGACTTTATTGATAACCTACTATTTTTCTTTATAATAGTTTCATGCTGTTTACTATCTGTTAAACCAGACTGACAGGTTCCTGTTTCATCTGAAGCATAATGATTGTCCTTGGAAACTGTTTGATTCTCCACTTTCTGCACTGTTCACTCCAGAGAAGACCTTAAATGAATCTGTAGTTTTCAGCTGTGTGGCATGCTCTTTGGCCCCGAAGGATGTTGAAAAAATTATTCGCTTGCTGCATTGTTCATTCTTGCAACCTGTTTGATACACTGAACAACAGAAATAAGGCACACATTATACTTCACACTTTTAAATTTTTTCATGTCTGCTACATACAAGAAAGAAATACAGGGTGTCCCACATAAAACCAGTATCCCTCACACTTGAGATTCAAGTAACAAAAATTAACTAAAACAGAAGAGAGAATAGTAATGTCAAAACATTTAGTTGTCTGTTTATATGAGACGCAGGAAGTAGTGGCCATGGACAACAATGCATTGCTGACATCATGTGATGACATTGCCAGCAACACTCTGTAATACTGCAGGTGTGATATTGTTAATTTCTTGAGTAATTTCACCAAGCACTTTGCTTTTTAGTGTACCCATAAATGAAAATCACATGATGTTAAGTCCAGAGACGTTGGGTGGGGGGGGGGGGGGGGGGGGGAGGAGGGGGGGAGAGAGGCCTCTACTGAAAAGCCTGTGTTCAGGGAAGACATTGGTAATGTGGGTATTGTTGGATTTGTGAGCAGTTCATGAATATTGTTGGAATATTGCATACAGCTTCTCTGAATCTATTAATTGTGCATAGGAAGAGTAGAATATCTCTAGGTATCTTGCATTGTTTAAATTGTAATTGGAAAATATGGGGCCAATAACGTGCATGCCAGACAATGCACACCAAACAGCTATCTTCTCTGAATGGAGAAGTTCTCCATGCAAAATATGTGGGTTGTCCTGTACCAGTATCTGCAGTTCTGGGCGCTTGCATAAACTGACAAGTGAAACCAGGCCTCATATGACATGAAGTAAAGCATGACATCCAAGTAACCATTAGAAATTGATGCTAACATCCAGTTGCAATAATGAAATCATTTTTTCCTGATCCTTAAATTTCAACTCTTGCATCACATTTATATGATAGGTTTTTGATTTCATATGTTTTAGTTAATTGTAGATGGACACCCTTCCCTAACAATACCTTTCTTCAACAAAAGTGATTGATACCAAAAATACTTTCTACCTTTTAAACAAGTTAATATGATGTCAACTGTTTAACTAAAAGAATGTCACCGGATTTTGTATGTGATGTATTTTAGTGCAGGCTGAAATGTATAAAAAGAATTTGTTTTCTTTTCTTTGTCACAATCGATATGTATTAGCTCCATATGTGCATTTAAAATTACTCTTCTTTAAGAATTATGGAAAATTTGGCACACTTAAAATTCCTATTATTAATTGCACAATCTGATGCTAATTATTAAATTTATTTCTGGATTAATTTATAAAGTAATGGCATATATTAATAGATATTCATTTGTCAAGACAATTTGTTAACTCTTTGGAATATTGTTAGAATCGCATAATAAGTAGTAGTGGGCATCCCTCTGATGTAATTGGACATGTTTTTATGTTTGGCAATAACAGTGTAATTTTTGGTAATGAAGGGTAAATTGTAAAGACAGTGTGATATAGAAAAACGAAAAAAAAAACCAAGATAAAAACAACCAATCCTTCAGTAGTTATTATGCCAATTGGAACCATGAAAACCTATAAAGGCAAAAATTTCAGCCTCAAGAATCAACCCCTTAGAAGTGAAGAACTGGAGCCAACTATGAGAAAAGAAGATAAGTAAGAAGTTTATTGTAAATCCTACTCCTCTTGAAGCTTACTAAAAGAATCAATTATGAAGTGAGTGAGTATCAAAAAATGAAATGAGGGAGGGGAAGATTACAATATGAAGACACAATGTCCAAGATACACCAATCTGTTACAACGACCTCCTTACCAAAATGTAGTGACACCTCGTAATGGCCATGTGTATTCTATCAATAGTTTCGGTGGTTCTCACTGTTGGTAGCCCGTTCTTCTGCACATTCTGAATGGACCCTACAGTCTCCATTTCTTGTACAGATCTTGAATAGTGCTGGATGTGCTTAGTTCCCTACTGGGATACTTCACTTGAAAATTTCCTTGGTGGAGCCTGTCAGCCTGTCTTTACATACCACTCCCCATCAGTTCACTGTTCTACTGCAGACTGCACCATTTGTGTAACAACTCAACAATGTGGACTTCTAACAAAAACTGATGCACAAATTCACAGCTGAACCCAGCTTTCTGAGAAAATGCAGTATAGTCAACTTTTGAGACAGTGTTGCCACATCACAGGTAAATGATTAGAGATGATTAACTGGTATGTGAGGCATACCAGTTTTATGTGGGACACACTGTATTTCAATATTTTGAGTATTTGTACATCATACCCTATCATCCCTACTCACACTCCTAAGGATAGTTGGGATATCTTACTACCACAGTATTTTTATATAGAGAATGAGTTATGTATCTACCAAATTTGACTGAAATCGATTACTGTGTCATGCTTTTACATAACTTCTTTTCATCCCCACCCTTAGCCACAAAGATGGTAGGTCTGTGCTATAGTCACAGTAAATGATGTGTGTGCCAAGTTGTTAGAAATTACTTGATGCATTACAGGTGTTTGCTGATGTATAACTGACATACAATAATAATTTTTAAGATTGGTTTGGTCAATATTATTTGTATTGCAGTTGCCCACATGTTGTGTATACTATTTGTTTTGGACAAACTTATCTTAAGTCCTTTTTTCATATACATATATTCATTAAGGAAATGCAACCACTCACCTATACCAGACTGATGTGTTTCTGTCATTTTATTTTCATGGTACACCAAGCATATAAGGCATTGTCCATTCCTACACTGCCAGCATCCAGTTATGTTCTTTAGCCACCACTGGAACAGCTGTTCAATCATCGACCACAAGCAACACAGCCATTCGGGATCTGTGCAAGGGAGAGCCTGCAATTATTACAGGTGGGGGCCAAAGCCAAGGGTGGAGTAGGGCATCCCTCAGACTACTACCAAGGCCTAGATTGCTTTTATAACTGATTGCTTACAAGAAGCATTGTACCCCAGACCATGTTTTTAAAATTAAATTAATGAAATTTTATGTAGCCACCCAGATTTTATTACCATCTACACAGATGGCTCTAAGCAGGGAGATATTTTCAATTGTGTCATGTTCATGACACTATCTTTAGGATAGGGCTCCCAGAGCAGTTTTCAGTTTATTATGCAGAATTGTTTGCTATCCTAAGGGCAATGGAGCAGATGAGACAGCGCCGTGACAAAAAATTTATCATCTGCTCTGATTCTCAAAATGCCCTTCTCGCTGTTGAACAGATGTTTCCAGCAGATCGGATGGTGCAACAAATGCAGGATGCTCTCCTTCTCTTGCACGGGCAAAACAAGGAAATCATTTTTTGCTGGGTTCCAAGACCCATAGGCATCCAGGGAAACAAAATCACTGATGCTGCTGCTAAGGAGGCTTGCTCCGTTCATCCTCCTGCCAGCTGTTCAGTCCCTCTATGGGCTGTCACTTCATTTCTGACCAGGAAGGCCATATGTTGGTGGGTGTCCCAGTGGCTGGAAGTGAGGAACAATAAACTACGTTTCATCAAGACTTCAGTGCGACCATAGATCACCTCCTTCCACTCACGATGGTGTAAAGAAGTAGCCCTTACTTGGCTTAGAGTGGGACATTGTCCTTTGACACACAGCTTCCTCTTACAGCAGGAGGAGCCCCCAGTATGTCAGAGATGCAGGACACAGCTGTCAGTACAACATATTTTAAGTGAATGCGTTTTATATGATGACCTGAGGGTTGAAATGGGTCTCCCACAGGATCTTCCTTCTATTTTAACTGATAACGAGGCAAGTGTTGTTCATGTCTTAAATTTTTGTGCAGTGTCCAGAATTCTTCCCAAAATACTTGGTGTGCAATCTTAATGTGTCACAGAGCGGCTGGGTCACGTATTGTTTCTAAGTCGTCATCCAGCCACGCTTATTTGTCTCTTTCTTAACAGCATCTTTACAGGTATTTTCTCCATGATTTCATTTGGTTATCCCACTGTGTCTTGCTGGGGTCTTATTATGGGCTTTTCTGAACCTCACCTTCCAGGTATTGCATTACATTTCCTGTTGTGGGATCAAACATAGTTTTCCAGTTTATTGATCTCCTTCCATTGATTATGAAAATCTTATTCAGTATAACATTAATGCAAGGGTGCTGATGACCTAGCTGTTTAGCACCCTCCACCATAAATCATCATAATCATCATCATCATCATCTGTGCTCCACACATTGATTTCCTATAGGTGGATGGTCACCTTTCCTTAATTTTATGTCTTACTCCCAGTAGTTGCAAATGGATTATTTATCACTTTGAATGTATTGCTTCTAATTTCAGTGTCCTTCCTTTTTGCATACACCATTATTCAGATTTTGGTGTGCCTGCCAATTATGATGTGTCAATTTATGCTGGGTCAGTATGGTCATGCAGGTTTTATACGTGTTTGGGCAATTACTCCAATTGCGTATGGTGAGTAGATTGTGAACTCTTTCAACTTGACAGTTTACATTTTTGTGTTTACATTGTTTTGCTTTATTAGAAATCATTGGCTGTCATTGTGGTACAAATGAAAACTTATACAGCACTATGTAGTTAACTTGATTGGATTAAAATGTTTGTCAATAGCTTTGAAGAATGATATTCAGATGGTAAAATATATTTAAGTGCTGTTAGATGCAGACAGGGCTACGTGAAAGGTGGGTAAACCAGTAACACTTTTTAGAGTTCCATCACTAGATACAACTAACATTTTTTTGTTCAGACGTCGTTACCTGCTATGGTTTTCAAATACAACATTCAGTGATTTGAGCAGATTACTGTGTTGTATCTGTATGTAAATTTGCTTGTGTACAAAAGTTTGAAGCACACATACCACTCAAATCTAACATTACTGTTCATTTTTATGGGCTGTATCCCATGCTCTGCTATAAAGGATGCCATTAAAGCAAAGTCATTTGGAGGCACTAGTTACTGCTGACATTAATGAGAAGCAGCCAATGAATGATGCCCTTGGAGATTACTGAAAAGACAAATGTCATAACTAGGCAGTTTTGGCAGTTTTAAACCATTTATCAATGCCCTGTCTTATGCAGATGTTTATCTATACCTATTCTATACTAATAATATAACTGTAAAATCCTTACATCTGTCTGTTTGTCAGTTTGAACAAGACAATTTCCAAAATTATCAGATGAATTTTCATAGGTTTCCACAAGTAACTTGAAAATAACTTGGGGCAACATGGCAGGCTTTATTTCAACAAAATCAGAACTTGTAAGAGAGAAGAAAATGAGAATTTAAAGTTTTATCTAAATTTTCTACACAACTTAAGTAGTTTGGATGTTTAATCACCACAGTACATTACTCCAAAGAACCAATAGAGAGCACTGTTCAGTTTGTTGAACACCAAAGAACCAATAGATAGTGCTGTTAGGTTTTTTTATGGTTGTGACAGATTTATTCTTAGAAATTTATGACAATGATAGAATTAAGCCTTACAATCTTACCTTTAGAAATGCAAACTAAAAGTGAATTTAATTTCCTAAGATATATAGATTTGCTTATTTCACTTTGCATGTTAAGAACTTAACAATATTGCTTTACTTCTTTTGATAGGTTTTATTTGTATTCCTTGGTAGGAAAAATAAATTTATTGTGTTTGCTTTGCGATTTGGGTGCTTACTCATTACATTTTGTTTTCATTTTGTTTGTGATTAAGAATGCCTAGAAAATGTCAAGTCTTTCTGAATACACCAGAACAGCTAAAAGACTGAGCACTATCCAGTCTCAAGAATCCAATGAAAATCATGAGTCAACACTTGCTGTGACTCAAGAACATAAAGCTTTAACCTGATTCTTTGAAACTTCCTTTGAAAGTGAAATGTGACATAATCTGATCTAGAACGTAATGAATTATCTTGCTCATCAGAACCTGACTCACAGAGGCTTAAAGTTACTTCTCCCGAACTTAACAACATAAAAGTTGAAATTTTGATGAGAAGTTGAAATGTAACAGAATGGGAAGACATATAATGCAGAGAGTGATACCCAACAGATCTGGAGAACCTGATAGTAAGATTCGATGTGTACACAGAGTACCAAAACTTTATGAGCATGTATTGTAAACATGCTAGGCAGCTGATTCAGATTTGTTTACATACCTTGAACATAGTAATGATTATTTGTAACTGAAGTATAATTAAATACAACTTTTATTTGAAAGTACATTGAACAAACATAAACAAATACTGAAGCACAAATTTATAAAATTATTGCTGTAAAACATATTAGTTATTTCCATCCAGTTTAATATAAAGACCCATGAAACATGTTAGCAACAAAATATGACATTTAATTAAAATGTTATTCATCTTTTATATTATGAATTATCATGAAACTGTATTTTCTGTGTTTTACCTATGTTAAGTTTTATTTTGAACTATTTATTTTTCTGTAATGTTTATCCTATATTGTTACTCCAAATTTTGTAACTCATTCATAACAACTGAACCTTTTAATTAAAACAATCGAAAATAATGTTTTAAATAATGTAAACAACTAAATTCTGATTGTAAAACCTACATAAGGAGAGGCTACAGCAGCTATAGGTGGTAAGTTGTTGGTTCAGTTTTGTCAGACTCAGCATGATGTCATTTTTTTTTGTGAATAAACAACTTTTTAAATAAATGTCAGCTTTGGCTACATCATTTCTATACGATTTGGTTAACTATGATGAAGGTAGATTAAACATTATGATGAGTCCAGGATCGAATTTACAGATGAAGCAGACTGCAGTGAATGGATACTTCCATATAATCAGCAACAATAATTAAAAGCTAAGTATAGTTTTATGTTACTTATTAAAGTGGTTATGTTTTAATCTGGTTGAGTGTGAACTGCAACCCATTGAAAACTAACAGGACAATCATATTAATCATTTCTAAGTTTTAAGCTTGGCACATTGCAAAGTATAAAATTTAGAATTGTTCAAAATTGAGAAAACAAGTGGATGGTATTGACAACAAGAACTGAAAGTGAACTGGATGAATGGACAAAAGAAAGTGATGAACCAATTATCTGCAATTAATTTTTTGTGGCAACATTCCTGAAGACTTCAAAAAGAATTAAGTACTTCAAAATTTTATTTTATTTCTTTTTTCTTGGTGCTGTAGTGAAAGTCAGAGATGTATATCATCTGGAAAACTTTTTGTTTAAGATTGTAAAGTGTTCTGGACAAAAATTTAAAACGGCAAATCTGGGTGATTTTGTTAACAACAATTTAGTAGTGAATGACAATGCAGAATTTAGTGACAGCCACAGTGAAGTGGAAAATATATTTGATGGTAATAATGTACTTAATAAGTAATGAAATGAAGAAGAGGCTGTAGGTAGAAATACCAGCAGTGTCTGCAGTCCATTCTTGGTTTTGTGTCAAGGAGAATAACTCGGAGGAGTTTATAGTCTGTTTGAAGAAATTGCAAAACTTCTTAAAGAAAAACTGGGGAATCACAGCAAAGAACTAAACAACAGTTTTGGTAGTAAAACTGAAACAACAAATAATAAAATCATTGTAACACAAAGTGAGTTCTTATTTTAAGGAAACAGTTCAGAAAATGAACAAAAATTTTGGAAGTATGTATTGCATTCTAGTGCAAGAAAGTAAAGTATTAAGATCAGAAAGAGTGAAAATGATGAATTGAAAATCCAAAATTAGAAATAAAAACAGAAAGTCAGCTTAAAATTGTAACTAGTATTGTCAATGCATGTAACAGTAACATAGGAAATATTCGTAAAAAAATAGTTTAGCTTGTTGGTTTTCTATCAATGCAGAGCCCCAGACAGAGATAATCAACATCTGCAGTCAAACACACTTTTTTCATGCACAATCACATGAAAATGCATCACAGCATGCATAAAGAACATAAGCCCTAACATTTTCTACTGCTCACTGAATCCAAAGATAGAGCGCTCCTTGTTCCAAAGTCTTTGACAATCAATGATCACTGCAGAGACCCCCCTTCTCCGCCTCTGCTTACCACTTCTTTCCACCTTCTCCCTCCCTCCTACCCATAATTGCAGAGCACTTTGGAGAGGAAACGGATACTGTAGAATACAAGGGTGATGTAGGCTGCTTGATGGATGGTCTTTGATCATTCACGGTAGCATCACTACACATGCCATGGCAGGTTGACCTGCATGTGTGAATTGGACTGGCATAGTAGGTGGCGGTGTTGTAGAAGTGGTGAACAGGAGGATGCGTATCTTGAGCATCCCACTGGTGCCAAGTGTCACTGTTATTCCAGCCACTTTCACCTCATCTTGAATGGGGACTGGGCACAGGATGGTTTCATGTGAAGTGTGTGTGGCCTCATTGAAGTGTACCTCACATGTAGGATGAAGAGACATCAGTCTTGGAGCTGCAAGGAAAACTTGTCACACGGGCCCCCAGAAATGTTGATAGAAAAGTAAATCTCATCAATAATAATCATAGGGGGTACTGCAAGAGAAGGGAGGGGAAAATATTGTAGCATAGGAGAAACACTAGAATGCATTGGGGGAACAGCAGGTTAGAGCACTTGTGATGATGTAATGTTACATGTAATGTGTGATTGGACCTGTGGCAGTGGATTGTCACGTGTAGAGTCAGAGTGAAGCAAGGAAGGGGGATCATCACATGCAACCACTGATTGACTGATGAGCGTAGGTTCAATGGACACAATGCAAGATCTGGTCAGTTTACAGGCAGTGTGGTGGTATGTGTGGGTGTGGGATCATCACACAATGGTGGATAACTCAATTCAAGAGGTGGTGAGATGGATTCTTTGACCATCCAGGCTAACTTAACCCACCGAAGTGAATCTGCCTAACACCAGCCATTGTGCATGCCAATACCTGCTGCAGGCCAGAGTAAGGCAGCTTTAGCGCCACTTTGACTATGTCATCTCCTAACATAAACTCACTCCTGTCCAGGTTCAGATGCAAGAAAACTGGGGGACAGGTATATGGTCACAGAGGAGGCATATGGGTAGCAATAGCAGCTAAGTGTGACTGGATGTGCTTGACGAGAGTGGGAAGGCCAGATAGGTTGATGGTTCCAGCAGGGCCTCAGCAAGTGATACATGGAGGTCTGTCTTATAAGCTTTGCAGATTCCCAAGATGAGAAGGGCATCAAACTAATCACTACCATGGCACATAAAGGCTGCTTTCTGAGTCCTGTGCCAAAGCTCAATGAGCCCGTTGCTATCAGGGTGGTACACTGTAGTGTGAAATTTATCCACACAACAGGGCATGCAGAATTTGTTAATAACAGTGATTTGTACTCCCTACCTTGATCAGTAGTTATGGATGAATGGCACCCGAGTCCAGTTACCCAGGAAGATACAAATGCTTGTGCTACAGAATCCACCATAATGTCTGCAAGAGGTACCATCTCCACCCACTGTGTAATACAGTCATGGTGGACAAGATATATCTGAAAACATCAGACAAGGGTAATCACCTGATGAAGTCTAGGTGCCTGCATCAGGAACAGCCTCTTGGGACATCAAATTTGCTTACAGTGAGGTGCATATATCTGCCGAATTGCAGTCCCGACATGGCACATAGGCATAAGGCCACACACAGTAGTCCTTCTTCATAAATGGCTACATAAAGCATTCCATGATGAACTGCATAGTAGCCTTAGCACCAGGGTGTGAAAGATAGTGCAAAGCAGCAAACACTTCATGATGTAATGTAGTTGGGACAATAGGCCAAGTGATGCCCATGGGCTTATTGCACCATAAAGGCCTCACCAAACCTGGTAGATTGTGAGAAACTATCTGTAAGTAAGTCGAAGAGGCCTGATATAGGTTCTAAAGTCTGATATCATTGTCCTGTACGTGGACCAGTTCATCAAAGTTAAAAGGGGATGAAGTAGCATTGACACATGACAGATTATCAGTCATCACGTTTTCTGAGCCATTGACATATTAAATGTCTGCCATGTACTGACAAACGAGATTCATCTGCCAAAATCTGCATAGGGGAAGGTCAGTGGCAAATAGCATTGATGATGTGATGATGATTTGCAAAAATTGTTATGTTCCTACCTTTGATGCCTGTGTGAAAATTTTTGATGATCTCATACACTACAAGACATTCTCTGTCAGAATATATATATATAGAGAGAGAGAGAGGGAAAAATTCCACGTGGGAAAAATTTATCAAAAAACAAAGATGATGTGACTTACCAAACGAAAGCGCTGGCAGGTCGAAAGACACACAAACAAACACAAACATACACACGAAATTCAAGGTTTCGCAACAAACTGTTGCCTCATCAGGAAAGAGGGAAGGAGAGGGAAAGACGAAAGGATGTGGGTTTTAAGGGAGAGGGTAAGGAGTCATTCCAATCCCGGGAGTGGAAAGACTTACCTTAGGGGGAAAAAAGGACAGGACTTTCAACAACATCTTTGCCTCTGTACTTCCGCCTTGACTGACATCTCTGCCCAAACTCTTTGCCTTTACAAATGTCTACTTGTGTCTGTGTATGTGCGGATGGATATGTGTGTGTGTGCAAATATATACCTGTTCTTTTTTCCCCCTAAGGTAACTCTTTCCGTTCCCGGGATTGGAATGACTCCTTACCCTCTCCCTTAAAACCCACATCCTTTCATCTTTCCCTCTCCTTCCCTCTTTCCTGATGAAGCAACTGTTTGTTGCGAAAGTTAGAATTTTGTGTGTATGTTTGTGTTTGTTTGTGTGTGTATCGACCTGCCAGCACTTTTGTGTATATATATATATATATATATATATATATATATATATATATACACACACACACACATAGGAAAAATATATCTAAAAACAGAGATGATGTGACTTACCAAATGAAAGTGCTGGCAGGTCGACAGACACACAAACAAACACAAACATACACACAAAATTCTAGCTTTCACAACAAACAGTTGCTTCATCAGGAAAGAGGGAAGGAGAGGGAAAGATGAAAGGATGTGGGTTTTAAGGGAGAGGGTAAGGAGTCATTCCAATCCCGGGAGCGGAAAGACTTACCTTAGGGGGAAAAAAGGACGGGTATACACTCGCACACACACACATACCCATCCACACTTATATACACACAAGCAGACGTATTTAAAGACAAAGAGTTTGGGCAGAGATGTCAGTCGAGGCAGAAGTGCAGAGGCAAAGATGTTGTGGAATGACAGGTGAGGTATGAGTGGCGGCAACTTGAAATTAGCGGAGATTGCGGTCTGGTGGATAACGGGAAGAGAGGATGTATTGAAGAGCAAGTTCCCATCTCCGGAGTTCGGATAGGTTGGTGTTAGTGGGAAGTATCCAGATAACCCGGACGGTGTAACACTGTGCCAAGATGTGCTGGCCATGCACCAAGGCATATTTAGCCACAGGGTGATCCTCATTACCAACAAATACTATCTGCCTGTGTCCATTCATGCGAATGGACAGTTTGTTGCTGGTCATTCCCACATAGAATGCGTCACAGTTTAGGCAGGTCAGTAGGTAGATCACGTGGGTGCTTTCACACATGGCTCTGCCTTTGATCGTGTACACCTTCCGGGTTACAGGACTGGAGTAGGTGGTGGTGGGAGGGTGCATGGGACAGGTTTTACACCGGAGCGGTTACAAGGGTAGGAGCCAGAGGGTAGGGAAGGTGGTTTGGGGATTTCATAGGGATGAACTAAGAGGTTACGAAGGTTAGGTGGACAGTGGAAAGACACTCTTGGTGGAGTGGGGAGGATTTCATGAAGGATGGATCTCATTTCAGGGCAGGATTTGAGGAAGTCGTATCCCTGCTGGAGAGCCACATTCAGAATCTGATCCAGTCCCGGAAAGTATCCTGTCACAAGTGGGGCAAATGGTTCAAATGGCTCTGAGCACTATGGGACTTAACTACTGTGGTCATCAGTCCCCTAGAACTTAGAACTACTTAAACCTAACTAACCTAAAGACATCACACACATCCATGCCCGAGGCAGGATTTGAACCTGCGCCTAGAACCGCTAGACCACCGCGGCCGGCCCAGTGGGGCACTTTTGTGGTTCTTCTGTGGGAGGTTCTGGGTTTGAGAGGATGAGGAAGTGGCTCTGGTTATTTGCTTCTGTACCAGGTCGGGAGGATAGTTGCGGGATGCGAAAGCTGTTGTCAGGTTGTTGGTGTAATGCTTCAGGGATTCTGGACTGGAGCAGATTCGTTTGCCATGAAGACCTAGGCTGTAGGAAAGGGACCGTTTGATGTGGAATGGTTGGCAGCTGTCATAATGGAAGTACTGTTGCTTGTTGGTGGGTTTGATGTGGACGGACGTGTGAAGCTGGCCATTGGACAGGTGGAGGTCAACGTCAAGGAAAGTGGCATGGGATTTGGAGTAGGACCAGGTGAATCTGATGGAACCAAAGGAGTTGAGGTTGGAGAGGAAGTTCTGGAGTTCTTCTTCACTGTGAGTCCAGATCATGAAGATGTCATCAATAAATCTGTACCAAATTTTGGGTTGGCAGGCCTCGGTAACCAAGAAGGCTTCCTCTAAGCGATCCATGAATAGGTTGGCGTACGAAGGGGCCATCCTGGTACCCATGGCTGTTCCCTTTAATTGTTGGTATGTCTGGCCTTCAAAAGTGAAGAAGTTGTGGGTCAGGATGAAGCTGGCTAAGGTAATGAGGAAAGAGGTATTAGGTAGGGTGGCAGGTGATCGGCGTGAAAGGAAGTGCTCCATCGCAGCGAGGCCCTGGACGTGTGGTATATTTGTGTATAAGGAAGTGGCATCAATGGTTACAAGGATGGTTTCTGGGGGTAACGGATTGGGTAAGGATTCCAGGCGTTCGAGAGAGTGGTTGGTGTCTTTGATGAAGGATGGGAGACTGCACGTAATGGGTTGAAGGTGTTGATCTACGTAGGCAGAGATACGTTCTGTGGGGGCTTGGTAACCAGCTACAATGGGGCGGCCGGGATGATTGGGTTTGTGAATTTTAGGAAGAAGGTAGAAGGTAGGGGTGCGGGGTGTCGGTGGGGTCAGGAGGTTGATGGAGTCAGGTGAAAGGTTTTGTAGGGGGCCTAAGGTTCTGAGGATTCCTTGAATCTCCGTCTGGACATCAGGAATGGGATTACCTTGGCAAACTTTGTATGTGGTGTTGTCTGAAAGCTGACGCAGTCCCTCAGCCACATACTCCTGAGGATCAAGTACCACGGTCGTGGAACCCTTGTCCGCCGGAAGAATGACGATGAACCGGTCAGCCTTCAGATCACGGATAGCCTGGGCTTCAGCAGTGGGGATGTTGGGAGTAGGATTAAGGTTTTTTAAGAAGGATTGAGAGGCAAAGCTGGAAGTGAGAAATTCCTGGAAGGTTTGGAGAGGGTGATTTTGAGGAAGAGGAGGTGGGTCCCGCTGTGACAGAGGACGGAACTGTTCCAGGCAGGGGTCAATTTGGATAGTGTCTTCGGGAGTTGGATCATTAGGGGTAGGACTAGGATCATTTTTCTTCGTGGCAAAGTGATACTTCCAGCAGAGAGTACGAGTGTAGGACAGTAAATCTTTGACGAGGGCTGTTTGGTTGAATCTGGGAGTGGGGCTGAAGGTGAGGGCTTTGGATAGGACAGAGGTTTCGGGTTGGGAGAAAGGTTTGGAGCAAAGGTTAACTACTGAATTAGGGTGTTGTGGTGCCAGATTGTGTTGATTGGAATTTTGAGGTTTTGGAGGGAGTGGAGCTGGAAGTGGGAGACTGAGTAGATGGGAGAGACTGGATTTGTGTGCAATGAGAGGTGGTTGAGGTTTGCTGGAAAAATTTTGAAGGGTGAGTGAGTTGCCTTTCCAGAGGTGGGAAACCAGGAGATTGGATAGTTTTTTGAGGTGAAGGCTGGCATGCTGTTCTAATTTGCGGTTGGCCTGTAGGAGGATGCTCTGAATAGCCGGTGTGGATGTGGGAGAGGAAAGATTGAGGACTTTTATTAAGGATAGGAGTTGACGGGTGTGTTCATTGGCTGAGTTGATGTGTAGGTGAAGGATTAGGTGGGTGAGGGCAATGGATTGTTCAGTTTGGAACTGGTATGGGGACTGATGGAAAGAAGAGTCGCAGCCAGAGATGGGAACTATTAAGTGTGAGGCCTTTGGGGGTTATGCCAAATGTCAGACAAGCCTGAGAAAATAAAATATGCGAGTGTAATCTGGCTAGGGTGAAGGCATGTTTGCGGAGGGAATGTAAATAAAACTTAATGGGGTCGTTGTGGGGGTGTTGTGAGGGTGACATGGTATTAGAAGGTGGAAAGTGTAACATGAGGTTGAAATGAAAATGCAAGATAAAAATATATGGGGAGAGATAAGGGTGAACTAGAAAGTAACTGGAGATCTGGTACGAAAAAAGGCGAAAAAGTGTTGGTTAAGTTGATCCTGTGGTGAACTTGGGTTGGTAGACAGCGATGTGCATGAAGGTTAGGTGGTTGTGTTGCCGCTAAAACACGTTAAAGGGCGGAGAAATTCGGGAAAATTTCGAAAAAACGTGTAAATGTATTAAAAGGAGTGGTGTTGTGGTGAAAGATTACGAAAATGGGGCTAACAATTGTCTGACGAAGAAATAAAGACGTTCAAACCTGTGGGGAGCGGCTAAAAATGATCAGTGATGTGCGAAAAACGGAAGTGGAAATAAAGTGAAAGTTATTAGAACTAGCCGAAATGGTTGTTTAATACGTGAAAGCAGCTGTTATTGAACTAGAAACGGTGGATTTCATAGCAGCGGTAGTGTTGAAAGCGGAAAATAAAAATTTTTTTGGTTATGGTTTGGAAGTGGGTTACGTATTATTGAGTATATATAGGCGAGATAAAATTGTATTACGGTAAAAAGGGGAAGGTGAATACAAAGTGACACTACTGGTAAAAACAGAAAGAGAAAATAAAGAGAAAATAAGACGACAGGAAAGCACTTTTATGCCTTTAGACTTACGCCCAACAGCTGTATGGATTTTACAATTTTAGACTGGAAGCATCAGTATGTGTCCTCAGTTTTGTAATTTATCAAACAGAAACTGTGAAATTACATTCATGGTAGCTCCAGTGTCCAGTACTATGGGTACTCTTAAACCAAGTACATGTGAATTCATTACTGCCTTACTGAGTCTTCATTTTCATCTATACAGTTCATAATATCTTCCTGTCACATGTCATCTTTGAAACCAACGCAGTTGTCATATGTAAGGAAACAGCTTTCAACTAGTTCCATGTCACCACCACTATTACTGGTCATCAAACAGGGGCCAATCAAGAACTGTTTGACTCCTCTGAATTTCCCTGAGCACTGACCTACTCGTTAGGGATAACCTCAACTATGTGCATATTATGCATTTGGTTTCACCAGGTAGTACCTTATGTGGTTCTAGATCCAAATATTTGTTGTCCCTGGTGTAATGAATCACCCTCCTCAAACATTACCCTTTTTTTTTTTTATAGAGATAACTGATACCTTGAATAATATCAAATCTTGCATAGGTTAAAATTATCTCAGCTGTTTCATTACAAGAATTCATATGATTTTGTATACGATGTATTATATTTCAGGCTAAAATGTGTAAAAAATAAATTAATGTGTTACAGTTAATATGTACTAACAGTGAAAAATGACTCTTCTTTTAAAAATATTTGAAATTACAAAATTTGTGGCATACTTAAAATTCACATTATTAATTGCACAATGTAACACTAATTATTAAATTCATATCTGGATTAATTTATGAAATATTAATATATTTTAGTGATGATTCATCTTTTATTTTGTAAACTCTGTGGAATAATGTGAATACCACAGAGTGTAGTTAGTGGTGGCAATACTTTGTTTCCAAGGTTCTCGGGTGTCCAGCCGGATCCGTTCATCGAAGTTCCACGATATTTCGGCAGATAACCATTCCGCCATCATCAGTTGGTGCTGATGGAATGATCTGTCTGTGCTGTGTCCGTGGTATTTATGTCCGCGGGGTCCTGAGTCATACCCAGGTGCGGGCGGCCGGCGGGGCGCCGCGTGGTGGGAGGGGTGGGGAAAGCTGCAGCCATGCCCGGTGGTAGGCGCAGTACATCTCCGTCCGTCATAGTGGAAGGATCTCGCATCCGCTCGTGCCATTGCTGTTTGATGGTGTTTAATAACGGTTTCCAGGCCTTGCTAAGTTGAAACCCGATGTCCCTGTTGATGAGGTTATCTGTTACTCAAATTTTTATGGCCTCCTTGTAGATACTGTCCCAGTAGGCACTTGTGGCAGTCAAGATTTTTGTCTTTTTGAATTTAGCTGTGTGTCCGGTTTCAATGCAGTGTTCTGCTAGGGCCAAATGGCTGGGTTGGCGTAAGCGGGTGTGACATTCGTGTTCTTTGCATCGGTCCTCGACCGTGTGAACTGTTTGGCCGATGTAGGATTTGCCACAGCCGCATGGGATTTTGTATACGCCTGCTTCCTTCAGCCTTACGTCATCTTTTGCCGTTCCTAGTAGGTCACGAATCTTTGCTGGTGGCCGGAAGACTGTGTCAATCTTGTGTCGCCTTAACAATCTCCCTATTTTTGATGACACGTTGCCAGCAAACAGCAGAAAGGCCAGAGCTTGCTTTTCTTCTTTGGGTTGTTCTTCATCTCGGTTCTTGCTGCACTTCTGTTGCCGGAAGGCCCTTTGGATTTGGCGGTTGCCATACCCATTCTTGCGGAACATGGTCTCCAGGTGTTTGAGCTACGTTTTCAAGTTCTGTTCATCAGAGATCGAGTGTGCTCTATGTACCAAGGTGTTGACTGCGCCTACCACCGGACATGGCTGCAGCTTCCCCCACCCCTCCCACCATGTGGCGCCCCACCGGCCGCCCGCACCGAAGTATGACTTGGGACCCCGCGGACATAAATACCACGGATACAGCGCAGACAGATCATTCCATCAGCAGCACCTGATGATGGCGGAACAGTTATCTGCCGAAATATCGTGGAACTTCAACGAACGGATCTGGCTGGACACCCAAGAACCTTGGATACAGCACATTCACCGAGAAAGCCTGAGATCTCATATTTATATTTTCTTAACAATCCTGAACAATCTTCAGCATTGTTTAGAATCATTTTTTGATTAATTAACAATCCAAATTAACTTATAAAAATTGAAAATACATATATAAACATATGTTTGCTTCAGAACAGCAAGTATAATTCTATATTAGTTTGTGCCTGTTATTTTATTCGAGTATAACTTCTCAAATACAAAATTACAGTAATGAATTTTCATGTTTTATTAATTCCTAGAGTTTTCCTTCATGGTAAATGTTTCCTTCATTTACAGAGCTTCTACACATTAGTGTAATTATTATTCCATAATTATTTTCTTCATAACTTTTCCACAAGTACATATTTCCATACACCTCTATGTCAGGAATTACTGTTTACGGTTAAAATTTATGTGTTTAAATGGGTTTCAATTAGACTGTTACATTTCAAAATGCACACATTGGAAGAGAAAGACAAGCTTGTGAAAGTGTGCTTGGACCAGAGGGTTTGGGCTGTCAAAGTGAGGAAGCTGAAACACTGTTTGAGTTCTGTCAAAGGAATGGTTTGCCTGTTGGGAACTTTTGGTTCAGGAATAGAGAGAGCCACAAGATTACCTGGTATAGTTAAGACTTAAAGAGAAAGTTGATAGTTGAGTACTTCCTTTACAACAATGAGATGAATAGGAACATCATTGCCATTAAGGTAATACCATCAGAGGCCTTGGATATTGACTACCATTTGCTGGTAATGAACCTGAGAAGGAATAAGGATAATAAAGGGACAGAAAACTAGGAAAGGTTTATAAGGTATGGAAGTTGAAGGAGGAAGAAAGAAGGCTACAGTACCTTCAACTTGTAAAGAAAAGCACCCCAAAGGAGAAACTGGAACATTAGTAAGTGTGTCAGAAGCAATATTTGGGAGGACAAGCAACAAAAATAGATGGGAACAAACATCCTGGTGGAATGATAAAACAAAGGACATAGTACAGAAGATGAATAGAGCCTTTAGGGTATGGTTCCAGAAGAGAACAGTAAAGACAAGAGAAGAGTATCAAGCAAGAAAGAGAGAAGCAAAAAGAGTGGTGATTGTGGAGAGAAGTAAGTGGATTGAACAGTTGACCTGAATGATACAGGATGGTAGTGAAGGTTCATAAAAGGTGTTATGTTGGATGATTAAAAGTAAGAGGAAGAATGCTATGACAGATTATGCCTGAATAGTGAACAAAAATGGCCAAGATATAGAGAATAAGGAGGAACTCAAAAATACGGTCAAGGAGTATTTTGAAGAACTCCTGAATCTGAATGTAGACCCGGAGGAGGAGGAACAAACCAAGGAGAAAAAAAGAGGAGGAACAGCAAATAGAAAAAGACCTTACATCGGGAGAAGTGGAAGAGGCATTGGGCAAGATGAAGGAAAAGAAGTCACCAAGTCTGGATGAGCTATGTGTAGAGATGGTGAGAGCAGCAGGAGAGGTGAGGACACAATGGCTATATTGAGATGATCCCAGAAGACTGGAGGACGGGAATAATTGTCCAGATCTATAAGAAGGGAAATAGAAAAGAGTACAAGAACTATCGGAGGATAACATTGATAAGTCATTGTACAAAGATTTTTGAGAAAATTTTGGAAGCACGAATTCAGCCAAAATTGGACAGAGGGATGAGAGAAGAGCAACATGTCTTCAGAACAGGATGGTCAATGGTGGATCTAATTTTTTGCTGTAAGGCAACTTGTAGTGCTTCAAGAATTTTGGAGTAAATTCTAGAACCACTCCCCCTTCCAATGTTTTGAACACCTGATATTTTAGAGGTGAGTGGGAGAAACGAATACACCCTACTGTGCATTGCCTATTTGTATGTGCAGGTCAAAAAACAGTTATGAGAAAAAGATGGACCCGGCAGCCAAATGGCGGTAGACAAGAACTTGCTGTACAGTCCACAGAGTTTCCGTGTATGAGTAGAGCAGAACAAGAAAAGTTTATGTAATATTGTGTGCTCTTTAGTGTCTGTGTTGATTGTAGAAAGACTACTGAACAATTGAATATAGATTTATATGTACATTCACGTATTAGACTCGCTTGAAACTAGAGACTTTTTACTTAATTCATGTCTTGGCTGTGAACATAGCAAGACACATGTATGATGTTCATAAAATATTTGGTTCACAAACAAATGATATTTGAATATGTGTAAATGAGTCTAATGTTTAATGACTAAGTTAGCTTGCAGAAGTTGTTGTCTGTGGAAGTTGAAAATATAAAGTGATTTAACTGAAAAGTATTCTATGAGTACCCAAATTATTTCAAGGATGGAGAAGTAGTTTAATAAATTCTTTTGACCAGCTGTAGTCATTGGAGAAGAAGCTTTTGAGAGACTGATGTAGCTGATCACCCAGAGAAGAGGTTTGGCTACACACAACGTGCGACTTTGCTGACTTGAGAGACATGTGAGCCTTGCAACCCAATACCACACTGTCTCTTGTCATCCAAAAAATGTTAGAAACTGCAGGAAAAGCATTATGAATATGGAACAGATCTACTAATGACCTTTCTGGACATTAAAAAAGCTTATGATAGTGTATGTAGAAGCAAAGTGTGGAAAGCCCTGGAGAACAGAGGAGAAGCAGAACAGATTATGTGAAGGGTAAGGGAAATGTACATGGAAGTGTGAGCTATGTGGAAGTGGGAGGAGAGAGATCAGCTTGGATTGAGCAAAAGAATGGCTTGAGGCAGTGAAGTGCACTTTCAGCATTACTCTTCATTGTACACTCCTGGAAATGGAAAAAAGAACACATTGACACCGGTGTGTCAGACCCACCATACTTGCTCCGGACACTGCGAGAGGGCTGTACAAGCAATGATCACACGCACGGCACAGCGGACACACCAGGAACCGCGGTGTTGGCCGTCGAATGGCGCTAGCTGCGCAGCATTTGTGCACCGCCGCCGTCAGTGTCAGCCAGTTTGCCGTGGCATACGGAGCTCCATCGCAGTCTTTAACACTGGTAGCATGCCGCGACAGCGTGGACGTGAACCGTATGTGCAGTTGACGGACTTTGAGCGAGGGCGTATAGTGGGCATGCGGGAGGCCGGGTGGACGTACCGCCGAATTGCTCAACACGTGGGGCGTGAGGTCTCCACAGTACATCGATGTTGTCGCCAGTGGTCGGCGGAAGGTGCACGTGCCCGTCGACCTGGGACCGGACCGCAGCGACGCACGGATGCACGCCAAGACCGTAGGATCCTACGCAGTGCCGTAGGGGACCGCACCGCCACTTCCCAGCAAATTAGGGACACTGTTGCTCCTGGGGTATCGGCGAGGACCATTCGCAACCGTCTCCATGAAGCTGGACTACGGTCCCGCACACCGTTAGGCCGTCTTCCGCTCATGCCCCAACATCGTGCAGCCCGCCTCCAGTGGTGTCGCGACAGGCGTGAATGGAGGGACGAATGGAGACGTGTCGTCTTCAGCAATGAGAGTCGCTTCTGCCTTGGTGCCAATGATGGTCGTATGCGTGTTTGGCGCCGTGCAGGTGAGCGCCACAATCAGGACTGCATACGACCGAGGCACACAGGGCCAACACCCGGCATCATGGTGTGGGGAGCGATCTCCTACACTGGCCGTACACCACTGGTGATCGTCGAGGGGACACTGAATAGTGCACGGTACATCCAAACCGTCATCGAACCCATCGTTCTACCATTCCTAGACCGGCAAGGGAACTTGCTGTTCCAACAGGACAATGCATGTCTGCATGTATCCCGTGCCACCCAACGTGCTCTAGAAGGTGTAAGTCAACTACCCTGGCCAGCAAGATCTCCGGATCTGTCCCCCATTGAGCATGTTTGGGACTGGATGAAGTGTCGTCTCACGCGGTCTGCACGTTCAGCAAGAACGCTGGTCCAACTGAGGCGCCAGGTGGAAATGGCATGGCAAGCCATTCCACAGGACTACATCCAGCATCTCTACAATCATCTCCATGGGAGAATAGCAGCCTGCATTGCTGCGAAAGGTGGATATACGCTGTACTAGTGCCGACATTGTGCATGCTCTGTTGCCTGTGTCTATGTGCCTGTGGTTCTGTCAGTGTGATCATGTGATGTATCTGACCCCAGGAATGTGTCAATAAAGTTTCCCCTTCCTGGGACAATGAATTCACGGTGTTCTTATTTCAATTTCCAGGAATGTAGTAATGGATGATATGAGTACAATAGCACAACTACTTGGTGAAGGAAAGGTGAAAGCTACGGTGTTTGCAGATGATCTGATGTTTTGGGAGGATCAGGAGGAGGAAGTACAAAAGCAGTTGGACATATGGGAACGAACATTACAGGAATATGGGATGAAATTTAGTATAAGTAAGAGTGAGATGATTATCACAACCAGAACAAAGAAGAGAGGAATAACAGTTGGTGGGGAATGATTGAGGAGAGTGGAGAGTTTCATGTCCCTTGGTAGCTTGATACAGGAAGATGGAAAAAATGAAAGAGGGATAAATGAGCAGGGGAGAAAAGCAGAAGCATTTTGAAAGAGTGTCAGAAGCCTGATATGGAGCAAGGATGTACCCTAAATCAGTAAAAAGGTTATATACTGATCATACTATGTCCCAATCCTGACATATGCATCAAACCTGGATTGTGAATGGAAGAGAAAAGCAGAGTACAAGCTAGTGAGATGAAATTTTTGAGGAACAGTATTGGAATGACAGAGCTGGACAGGTGAAGAAATGAGAGGATTAGAGAGTTAATGAAGGTGGAAACAATACAGGAGGAGATAGAGAATCAAGGCTGAAATGGGATGGGCATGTTAAATGAATTGAGGAGAAGAGGATACCCAGGAGGATACATGAGATGAAACTGGAAGGAAAGAGACCAAGAGGAAGATTGAGAGACAGATGGCTGAAAGGAGTGGAGGAATGTGTCCAGAAGAAAGGAGAAAACTGGACCAAGGTGAAGACGGAGAGATGGTGGCAAGACAGAAGACAATGGAGAGGCTTATGTTCCAAACAGACCCGGCCTGAGGCTGGAAACTGTCCAAGATGATGATAGCCTCTATTATATGTGTGGAAGTAATAGTGCACTTCTTTACAGCATGTTATACCACTAATTTTTGCACTTGTGTTTTCCTCCCTTCCATCCATGTTAGCACAATAGGAAAGAGGCAGTTTGTGGACATACTCTTAAAGAATCCTACACATAACCCCTCTTTAATTCTAAGGGCATCGCTGCTATGCTAGCATTGATTATGTGAACTCTCTGTTCTATTTCTACAGTAAGGAAACCTGAATCAATGCGTAAATAATTTCTACCTTCAAATCTTGTAAAATTTTTGACTTTCAGTATCCTTCTATGTTATTACTTCTTAATTATTTTAAATTTTTAGTACTAATTTGTTCTATATAACATTGCTTTTTATTTTGCAGGTATTGGTTATAGCATGATGATAATGCTTATGTTAAAAGCAACAGTGAACAGTGTTGTTTTTACCTCTGCCTTTACTGTTTCCACTTATGCGTTTTCAGAAGGCCTACCATGGTCTGACTGTAATTCCTTTGATAGCAACAAATCAATATGTATCGATAGATATCATAATATAACAATAAATTCTACAGTTTGTTGTACACAAGAGCATCAAGAGAATTGCATTGTGTTTCCTTACCAGTTTTCAGCACTTCATTACTGGCAGTAAGTAAAGAAATAAAATTTGTTAACATTGCCTAACAAAAATGTGTAGCTCCCAGAAGACATAGTCAGTTGTCTGTGTAACTCTGTACATGTACTCACCACTGGCTGGTATGTAGAGTTGCAACTATCTATGACAAGAGGAATGGCCACCAGAGTGTATTAGCATTGTTACCAATCCTAGTTCCATGCATTAGGGGGTGAACAGCATCAGATACTGAGTGGTCACAGTTAGGCCACAGAGATAACACATACTCATGAGAAACAGTGCTCTCAGCAAATAACAGGTTTTGAAAGGGGCCTTATTGTGAATATCTGTTTGACTGACTGGTTGAATCATGCAGTACCCAGATTTGTGGGTATTTAAATGTAACGATGGACTAATGTTGGACTGCACGGAAATGTGAGCATAAGCATTCTCATTATCAAGTTTCTTGTCTACCACATCTGACCATTACAAGGGAGGGTTGTTTTTTGAGCTCCAAGCATATCACAACCCCTTCACATCTGCACCTTCCATCCAAGAACAAGCATCCGACATATATAGTCCATCCCACATCATCCCACATCATGGATGGAGACAGCAGCAGTCAGACTAGGGAAGTACTGTCCCATGTCTAGACTGCAATTAATAGCACAACACAAACAGCTGCATTTGGATTAGAGCCTTGACCAGGAAGCATGGACTGCTGACAAATGGCATCATGTTGCTTTCACCAATTTATCACAGTTCTCTGCTATCCTGGGTGACCATCATTGGTGCACATGGTGCTGAGCTGGGGAGAAGTCCCTTTGTTCCATTGTTTTGGAGAGACACCATGGTGTTATCCCTGGTATCATGCAGGGTGGAGCCATTGAGGAAAATTTCAGGCCATGGTTGGTGGTGATTGAGGGTATTATGATGGCACAGCCTTACATCATGGACATTCTGCAGCCTTAATTGTTACTTTTCATGTGACAGTATTGTAATGTAATATATTAATAGGACAGCATTTGCCCAAACATATCACATGCAGGATATTATGGTATTCCCATTGCCAGAGAGGTACCCAAATATGTCCCTCACAGAATGTGTGGGATCAACTTGGACATCAGTTAAATCCAGTGCCAATATCCAACACATAAGGACCAGCTGCAATAGTTGTGGGCAGCTTATCTCAGGAGATGATGCAACAGCTTTATGACCCCACTCCCAGACAGATTAGTGCATGCATCCAGGCATAATGGTCTGCAACAGCATACTGATAAGTGGGCCAAATTCTTTGTATATTTTAGTGAATTTCCAATGAGTGAAATGACATCATATACCATCTCAACTCATGAAGCTTCATTTTGTTTCTTCCTCCTCTTCTGTGTGCCTCACTTTTTTTGTCAGTGTATTTTCACATACATGTGATGATTATAAATTCCTTCCCTGTTCTAGATTTCTACTTATAATGGATGATAATAATCTCTGTAATTTTAGTCCTTGAAATCATTTGCATAAAAACACATAATACACTGAAACTTTATTGGAATGTGGATATTCTAACACTACTGTTCCCTATGTCCCATTCAAAGGTCATTATAATTTAGCTGTTCTTAAAACAGCTATTTAAATATTTGTTTGTATACGTGTGAAAAAGTAATGTACAAAAATAGTTCTCAAATAGTTGTTGCAATGAAAAGAAAAGTTTCAATACTCATCTTGCTTCATTGATACATTCATGGTTCCAAACATTTTCTTCCTGTTGTCTAGGGGATGATGCTTGTAGACCCATGTTTTAAGGATAAGTGAAGAGACTTATTCACATTTTCTTGCCTATGTGGTTTATTTTCCTTCCACAGATAGTTGTGTAAAACTAATGAATGAAAATATAGTGGTAGTTAGTCTATATAGGTCACCAGATGGTGATGTAAATTTGTTTATTGAAAAATGTGAATTAATACTGTAGTTAAAAAGATACTCAAGAGTAAGACAAGAATTGCTATCTGTGGTGGTTTCAACAAAGAAATGGCAAACACACAGAGAAAAGTCACTAGGACAGTTTTGAATATGCTAAGATCATTAGACATCTATTGTACAAATAACCGCACCACACATAAGAATGTTTGCATAGACCATATTGTTGTGAATTTCCACAGGAAGATTTTACAGTCAGACTTGCAGGAAGTGTACTTGCAGATCATGAGCCACTACTCCTTACACTCTGTAAGAGGCTACCAGTTAAAATTGAAAAACATAAAGTAGTAATGGTATGAGGGCAAAAGGAAGAGTACATAAGTGTGTTTATTGATACATTAGGAAGTGCAGATTGGGACTTTATATATAATTGTCAATGTGGGAAAAGGGAAGCTGAAATTAGCTTTGTAACTTCTTTAAAAAGTACACATTATGGTTTCTAACTCACCAGTAAAAAAAAAAAAAAATTGATATTAAAGCAAAATGAAAAAGAAAAGACTGAACTGATTTATAGAAGAGCTAGCATAAATCAGAGGAAACATGCATATGCTGTACCAGATGCATAAGCAAGCCTCTACCAAAGGGCAGAACAGAGTGTGAACATTCATAGGCCGTATCTGAAATGCAAAAAGTTCTACAAAGCTAAACTTCTTCTGGCAAAAAAGCGAGCAGTGGAAAACTATATAGAAAGGGCTCCCAATAAATGCAAGGCAGCATGGCAAATAATAAAATAAGGGAATACACCAAAATGCACAGAAACAGCTCTGCCTCAACCCAAGGAATTAAATCAGTACTTTTTAAACTCAGTTGAAGAAATAAGTAACAGTATTAAAGGAACAGATTCATCTACAATGGACCTTGTTAGAACACCACTGCCTGTTAGCCTGGTATTTCAATGGAGGGCTGTCACACCTGCCGATATTACATTACATTTTTATTAGTCATTTTGATCATTTTGTTGTCAAGGTATACAATATGATATTGGACAAGTCATTGTGATCTACAATACATGTTTTTAAATCATACTAGAATATTTACATTAATTTAGGCTTAATATTATCACAATTGAAGGTTCATCTTCCGTGCATTATATTTAACCCAAGCAATTCATTTTTTTTTTTTTTTTTTTTTTTTTTTTTTTTTTTTTTTTTTTTTTTTTTTTTTTTTTTTTTTGCAATAAATTTTTATGTTTTAAGATTTTCGTCTATACTATAATAACATTTTTGCAATAAATATTTATGGACAGCAACTTTAAATTTTGAAGTGTCTTTTATTGTCTTAATGTTTGTAGGTAGCTTATTGTATAGTCTGTTTCATATTTGCAGTGCTCCATTCTGTTTTAGTGTTGTGTGTGCATGATGAACATATATGTCCTGCTTTCTCCTTGTGTTATACAGGTGGATACCCTGGTTAGTTGACAAAAGATTGTTGCTGTGTTTTAAGATTTTCCTTACAAACATGATTACTTGTAAAATGTACAGACATGCTAGTGGAAGGATATTTAGTTTCTTGAATAAGGGCTTGCATTATAAAAGCTGTATCCAAATTTTCCATTTCTAAATGTATGAACTATTATTGGTTATTGAATAATGTCATTAAAAAGACAATACCCTCATTTGCCAAACTGTTAGCTTTTATTTTTAACAAATGTGTGGAATCTGGAGTATTTTCAGATGCACTAAAGGTAACAAAAGTTGTCCCAGTTTTTAAAGAAGGTGACTAACATCTTCCACAAAGCTACAGACCAGTCTCCATTGTTTGAAGATTCTCAAAGATATTTGAGGCACTGATACACACACAAATAAGCAGCTTCTTGAAAAACACAATATCCTATGTAACAATCAGCTTGCTTTTTTCAAGGGGAGAAACACGACAGGAGCCATCTTGGAAATCATTGAACAAACCTTAACAGCTTTTGAAAATAATAAGATGGCATCACTGGTATTAAGTGATCTAAGCAAAACTTTCGATTACATTCCTGTTGACCTACTACTTAGGAAACTAGAGTTTTATGGGGTGAAATGGAGCACTTTAGCTGTGATAAGTTCTTATTTAAGTAACAGAAAACAATTTGTCTCAGTCGGAAATGTAAATTCTTCCATAATGGAAATCTTCTTCATCGTAGCTATCAATGATTTACCTAATAACATAACCCACCACATCATATGTTTGCTGACAACACAACACTACTTACCACACATCAGAACATTTCAGATCTGAATAGTGTAACAAAAGAAACACTTGATAAGGGCCTGGACTGGTTTGCAGCCAAGAAGGTCCTGTGCAATCCTGATAAAAGTCAACAACTTTTAATGGGAATGTTAAATGAAGTAGCCAATAAATCAGTAAAATTCTTAGGTATTCACATTGAATCAAAACTCTATTGGGAGGAACATGTCAATCACATATGTGATAAAATATCCAGGGTGGCCATACCTTATCTTGAAACTAAGCGATGTATTGAGCTTGGAGTACCTTAGGGAGACAGTCTTTGGGCTATTCTAGTCACATATTTTATATCATATGATTATATAGAGGCACTCTTCTCAAAAAAAAAAAAAAAAAAAAAAAAAAAAAAAAAAAAAAAAAAAAAAAAAAAAAAAAAAAAAAAAAAAGAGTCTTACACATAATATGTAAAGAGGTCATAGAGAGCACTGCCATCCTCTTTTTTCCAGAATCAGAATACTCACAACTATAAATTTATACATCTATGTGTCTGTACTCTATATTAAAAATAACATTTTAGAATTTGTTGCGAGAGGGAAAATACATGAACACATCAGAACTAAGGGTAATTAAGACATACCATGCCACAGATTAGCAAGAACAGGAAATTCTCACAAAGTAAACCCAATCAAACTGTTCAATAAACTGCCAGTTCATGTTCAGTCTATACATATAAATTTTTTTTTAAAAATTAAGTGGTACAGCTGGGTGTCAGATCATCCTTTTCATGACATTAAAGAATTCTTCGAGATGCCTTAGCATTAAAAAGTTTTCTGTAGTTAAACATATTATTCTATGCTGTTGTTAAGTCACGTTTAATTACATAGCGCATAACTTTTAGACACTATCCTGGTGTAATTTGGTACACTGCTATGATTAAAATGTATACTATATTGTATTGACATTAGTTTATTTTATTATTATGTCTGTACTACTACATCCTGTATGACGAAGCCAATATCATTGTAAAATTATCTATGGAGAATAAAATTCTTGACTCTTGAAACAGTGAAATTTGTGCATCATCATTTTGCACTTTGCTAAAGTGAACCATTTTTCCAATTTACACAGATTTCATAATACACCCTGTCCTCCAATTAACCAGATTGTAACACATTACAGATGCATGCCTAATGGTAAATCAGAGTCTAAATTAAATGATTATTCATGGCTCTCATTCTGTTCACAGTACAAAACAATATATAATACTCAGTTTCTAAACCAAAAATTTTCCTACCACAGCTCAAAACAAAAACTGCAGTACCTGACATCCTAACACCAACTGCCTCATCCGAGAATGAAACAATGATTGTCCTACTCATGGGATTATCTACCAATTCAAATGAAAGTTGAAAAAATACCTCTTTAGACACACTTTGTACAAATTATCTGTATAAATGTATTTAGGAAGTTAAAATTAATGTTAACTACACAGTAAGTAGCAGTTTTTGTCATAAAATCGTACAACAAATAATAATAAACTACAAACAAAATTCAGTATTTATGCATGTGAAAATATTTCCTTTGGAAAATAAGCTACTAATAGCAGATAAAGAGCTGCTGAATAGTAAAACTGATGATTCAGCAGGCATTTTCAATGTAATAGCTTTACTACTAATTTACTAGATTAAAATAAGATTGCACAAATGTCAACAGCACAATGCAGTGTCATAGCTTATTGTTGATGGGTTATTTATAAAATGATATGCAGATTATGTTTCTATTATGTCTTTGCCTTATGTCAATATATACTTCGACTTGTTTGGAATAACTGAAGGTGATTACTGAATTAAACAGCTCTTTGAGTGCTGTAGTTCAGTAATTGGCTTGGAAACATAGACCACAATAGTTCTGGCAATCAGTAGACCCACATTACAGAAGGGACCTAATATAAGTTAGTAGAAATAACTGGGAAATGCTTATATGTGGATATGTGCTCAAACACAGCTGTGCTATGAGGCAAGACAGCTGTGTATATTGAGGAAGCAACACGTCCATCAGGAGTACTGTTCATTCAGTGAGTTAGTCAGCTGCAGGTTCTGCTTTTCTGAGCTTGACTATAGTTCTTTTTCCACTAATATTTCTTGAAACATGGTTTGCCAGATTTGGAGGGGCGGGGGGAAGGGGAAGTTGAAATGTTAATAATTTTTACACTTGACTCAGAATTTTTGGTAGGGAGGACATAGGAGACTTCCGGAAGTTACCTGCAATTTGTAGCGGGGGTTGGGGGGGGGGGGGGGGGGGGGGGAGCTCTTCAACAGATGTTAGATGTTGAAGTGACTTTGGGTGTGCCTCAGGGAAGTGTACGAGGAACCTTGCAACTCATGTTGTATATTAGTGACCTTCCAGACAATGTTAATCATAACCTCAGAGTTCTTGCGGATGATGCAGTTATCTGTAACAAAGTACTGTCTGAAAGAACCTCTATAAATATTAATTCCAACTTTAAAAGATTTCAAAGTCATGTAAAGATTTTCAACGTGACATAAATATTCAGAAATATAATACAGTGCACTTCACAAAATGAAAAAAAAAAAAAAAAAACCTAGTATCCTCTGACTATAATATCAATGAGTCACAGCTGAAATCAGTCAACTCACTGTATGGAAATAAAAGGGAATAATTACATAGCTTTAGTTAGAGATAAAAACAGATGGTAGACTCTGGTTTACTGGTAGAATACTAGGGAAATGTAATCAGTCAACAAAGGAGACCGCTTACAAAACACTGTTGTGACCCATCCTAGAATACTGCTCAAGTTTGTTGGACCTGTATCAAAAATGACTAACAATGGATCTTCAATATACACATAGAAGGGCAAGATGAATGTGACAGCCTTGTTTGATCAATGGGAGAATATCACACAGATGCCTAAGAAACATAGCTGGCAGAATCTTGAAAAAAGACATAAACTATACTGAAAAAGCCTAGTTCCAAAATTTCAGTGACTAGCTTAAAATTATTACTAGAGGAATCTACTACAATCCCTATGTGTAACTGAAAAAGCCAACTTACAAAATTTCAATGACTAGCTTAAAATGATTATTAGAGGAATCTACTATAATCCCTAAGTGTTGCTCCCACATGGATCATTAAGACAAGATTAGATTAATTATGATTCACATGGAGACATTTCAACAATCATTCTTCATGCACTCCATGCATGAATGAACCAGGAAGAATCACTAATAACGGTTACAGTGAGACATATACTTTACCATACACTTCACAGTGGTTTGTGGAGTAAAGATGTAGACATAGGTCTTTATTATTGATTGATCCTTTATTTTACTGAAGTAACTGACATTGATCCCAGAGTAGGGCTATTCAGAATGCTTTTTGTATCATAATTACAATACTTAGGTCTGATATGTGAAGAATACTGTTCAATAAAACTATACACATTATTTCCTGTATCCTAGAGTTTTGGGTTGGCTCCCTGGATTACAGTTGTAGAATTATTTTGAAATTTGCCAAAATACATGGGAGTTACACAAACTTTATTGTTAAGTTAGAATGCACAAACAAAGTTCAAGGCCTTTAAACAGTTACTAATTGAATGAACAGTTTAAAACTTCTAATTAAGGATTTCAGAACTGAAGCACCCAAAACCACAGCACTTTTTAGGATTTACAAAACAAGCATTTATTTAATTGTTGATCAATTGATGTGAGACATAGATAAGTGAATCCATCTGTCTCCATTCTGAACTATGAATTGAAAATTCATAAAACCAGCCACTGTGAATAATATAATGTTTCTATGAAAAATCACTAAAATTCCTGTACCTACCATTTCTACTTTACATAAGCATAATTTTTTTGTTATTATTGTTTTAGTTCTGTGCCTTTTGATACAGACAAAATTTTGGCATTTTGCTGTAGAGTGAAGTGAATGGATGAAGTAAAATCATCTCAGACACTGGATTCTCCTCCGTTTCTTCATATATAAGTAATTTATTATGTAACTACCTATACTGAAGCTGTGAAACCTTATACCCTCTGACCCTATCCCTCAAAGTCGGCCTTCAATTTTTGTTGCAAAATCTTAACTGATTGATTTTTTCTCACATTGGTTCTAATTTTGTTTTCATTCATCAGTTTCTCTGCTATAGTAATAATTAATTTTATGAACCATAAGTGAGCACTCTATCAGATATCTGCTGCATCAAATGTGGTTGACATGTTGAATTACATTAACCTCCTGGGAATCATATAAGTTTTGTTCCTTAAATGTATCCTGGCCTTCTTCTGGTACAGTGTGGTGTATATATTATAAATACATTTACTGATATGTTTTCCCTTAGCTTATTCACTTTGGCTGTTTGCCTGCCTGACCTACAATATACAGCATCTGGTTGATCACATCTTTGTTGATTCTAATCTCAATGTTTCATGTAAACTTGGATTGAAGAGACATGTAAGCTGTCAGGTAATTCATATAAAACCTTGGAGGGGCAGCCGGCACAGATATGAAGAGAAAAAATCAAACAGCCTCACTTGTAGGTCAAGTACATGGGAAACTACAATTTTTTGGTAATAATCAGTGAAGTTGCAGTTTCTTTTTTAAATACAGATCCCTGAGCTGATATGGAAGAAACTATTTATGACCCAGAAAGTAGCCCTGCCATTCATTACATAGTGTTGCTTAAAGTATAGATGCTAATGTACATTCAGACATACAGGTGACTTCCAAGAATTATCAATCAAATTACAGTAGCTGTTAGTGTTCTTAAGGGTAACTGGAGCTAAAGTAGCATGTAGAATATATAAAAATTTCCTAGACACTGCTAATAAAATATGGCTTGCCTTTTAGTATGAAATTTTATATAAAATAAATTTGTGTTGTTCTTTAATATACTTCATAATAAAAATTATATACACTTTCATCAAAAACAATCTTTTTCAGATTTTGGCTTTTATTTTCATGTGGTACACTCAACCTGTTACATTCAAAGGAATGGATGACATAAAAAAAGATTTGGGAAATGCAATAGACCTCCAGTCATAGTTTTCTTCTTTTCTTCTTCTTTTAATATAACCATTCTCATACACTATGTTACCTAAACACACACCTTTTCGCTCACAACTGTGTGCATGTGTGCACCTGCATTTGTATGGTAAGAGAGGAGGTATATAACAGACAGAAAGCTATTGTGATTTTCTGATCCATTGCTATGTGTCTCTGCCAATGATTATTGCTGTATCCTGCTACTAGTGCATATTAGAGCACCAAACATAGTGTCACCACATGTGTGTACTTAAACCAACTACCAACTGTGTCAGCGTGGGCCACGTGTAGGAAGCAAGGACATGGCACATCTCTGCCACATTATCTGCCCACAGAACGTACCTAAACATGTACAGAGCAGCACTGACTCACATTTACCATGTTTTTTAGTTTGTACTGCTCAAATAATTTATTCTGTGTAACACTTATGTTGCACCCTCTGTATGATTCTTTTGACTTGTTATGTGTGGAGTCATGAGAGGCTTATTTCTGTTGTGGCTCAGAGGTTTATGAATGAAGCCATACTTGTCTTACTTGGATTGGTTTCCTGTACTGGTATTACTTAGTTACTACAATTATTATTTTGGAGAATAATTGCCTTTCCTTATTTGTATTTGTTGTTTCACCCTTATATTTTGAATATCACAACAAATAAATCAGCAAGGAAAGCAATGCACATAACAATACCTTTTCTCTGTACAAATTTAGAAAAATAATCCTACCGGCTCATGGTGCACTTGAAGACTGGAAGTACTTTGGTGCCTTGAAACTGGATGTTACAATCTATAACATGATTTTATGGATTAGTATTACCTTAGTTGTTGCAACAAGAATGCAGAACATATTAAAGGTAATTATATTCACAGCATTAAAATTAACTGTAACTAGGCTTGCATACCTTTCTTGTCTTATTGGAAAAACTCTACTACAGATGTAAACTGTACATATGTACATACATACAAAAATCCTTGTTCCATAGATCATGATGTCGAACATGTCACTATAACATAAGTTTTCTTTACAGAAAATAAATAAATAATTAATTATTTTTTTTAAAAGTCACTACTTCATACCTAAGAATTCATCTATTGAGTAGAAGGAGTTATAATTAATTATTTTTTTTAAAAGTCACTACTTCATACCTAAGAATTCATCTATTGAGTAGAAGGAGTTGCCATTCAGAAATTCTTTTAATTTGCTTTTAAATGTTGGTTGGCTATCTGTCAGACATTTAATACTATTTGGCAAATGAACAAAGTGAGGTTTAATCCAGAATAGTGAATACCATACTTTCTTCTAGTGGTGTAGCTATGCACTTCACTTTTATTTTTGAATTGGGATGGGTTATTAATGACAAATTTCATAAGTGAACTTATGTATTGCAAAGGTACTGTGAATATCCCGAGTTCCTTAAATAAATGTCTGCAAGGTGATTTTAGGTGGGCTCCAACTATTATTCTGATTATAAACTTTTGTGCAATGAATACTTCCTTTCTTAATCATGAATTGTCCCAAAATAGGCATATTAGGTTAATTTACTGATATGTTTATCACAAAAATTTGCAATAATCCTAATAGCATAAGTAGCTGAACCTAAACATTTCAACAGATCATCGATGTGTTTCTTCCACTTTAATTTCTCATCAATGCACACACCCAGAAATTTTGAGTATTCTGCTTTAGCAACAGACTTCCATTCGTAGTCTATATTTATCGATGGTGTTATGCCATTTACTGTACAGAATTGTATGAAATGTGTTTTCTCAAAATTTCATTATTTGCAATTTCCTCAGCTAATTCTTGCTTTTTGGGTGTGATTATGATACTTGTATCATCAGTAAAAAGAACTATCTTTGCATCTTCATGAATATACATTGGCAAGTCGTTAATATGTATTAAGAACAATAAGGGACCCAAGACTGAACCCTGTGGGACATCATTCTTGATACCTCCCCAGTTTGAGGACTCTGCTGGTTTTTTCAGACTATCTGTACTGTTAATTTGAAGCTTCTGCATTCTTACAGTTAGGTATGAATTAAACCATTTGTGCACTGTCCCACTCATACCGCAATACTTAAGCTTATCTAGAAGAATTTCATGATTCACACAATCAAAAGCCTTTGAGAGATCACAAAATACCCCAATGGGAGATGTTTGGTTATTCAATGTATTTAATATTTCACCAGTGAAATCATATGTAGCATTTTGTGCTGAAAAGCCTTTCTGCAAACAAATTGACATTTGGTTAGTACTTCATTTTTGCAAATATGTTATGCTACTCTTGAATACATTACTTTTTCTGGATAAAGCTGTCAGAAGTGAGATTGGGTGGTACTCGTTCACATCAGATCTATTGCCTTTTTTATGCAATGGTTTAACAATAGCGTATTTCAGTCTACCTGTAAAAATGCCCTGTTTCAGAGAGCTACTACATATGTGGCTGAGAATCCTACTTATTTGTTGGGAACAAGCTTTTAGTACTCTGTTGGAAGTGCTATCAATTCCATGTGAGCTTTTACTTTTAGAACAAATTTATTATTTTGCTAATTTGAGTAGAGGAGGTGGGTTGAATTTCAATTTTATCAAATTGCATAGTTACTGCCTTTTCCGTATACTGCCTAGCATTTTCTAGTGAATAGCTGGATCCTATTTTCTCTACAGCACTTAAAAATGATTATTAAAAATGTTTTCTACTTCTGACTTCTTGTTAACAAACTTTACATTGTGTTTGATAGAAATACAGTCTTCCTGTGCTCTTGGTTGCCCTGTTTCCTTTTCGCAATATTCTAAATTGTTTTAATATTATTATCAGATGTCTTAATCTCAGACATAATGCACACACTTCTGGACTTTTTAATAACTTTTCTCAATACAGTGCAGTAGTTTTCATAATGTTTCACTGTTTTAGGATCATTACTTCTCCTAGCTATAAGATACATTTCCCTTTTCTGTTTACAAGATATTTTTATCCCTTTAGTAAGCCATGGCTTTTTACATGTTTCTTGCAATAATAGTTCACTGTTTTCTTAGGTTAACTGTTATCTGATATACTCACAAAGGTATCATGAAATAAGTTAAATTTTAAATTAGCATCATGTTCCCTGTACACCTCATCCCAGTCTAACTGTTGCAAGCTTTCTCTAAGATTTTGAATTGTTTATGGAACACACTATTTTTGAGGACTGTTTTTCATTACAGTATGGAGCTATATCATATACCAGTACTGTACGATTATGATCATTTGAACATCATGATCACACAGACCATTCTTAACAGGAAAAGTTTTTATTTGATTAAATTTATCTTGGTGTTGGAATGTTCATACATTTATACTGATATATGGAATCCAATGAAGAGTGATATATCTTTATAGCACAACTGTTTTGTTCTTTGTGTGTTTTCTCACTCACTATAAAAAGATGGATGTGTGTAGTTGTACCATGATTTGTACTTAACCTTTGTTTTGAATAAATATTATCAAGAGCCACACATTAGTTTTGTAATAGATGTTTGAAATACTGATTTTTTTTCCTTGGAAGGCATTGTCACTAAACTTATGTGGAACACTAATATACATGTCTACTATTAATATAGTAACATAATGCAGTTAAACTAACGTTAAAAATCCAAACCTGTATACCCAAAAAATTAGGCCTAAGATCGTATATTCTCGATACATACTTTACACATTTTGAAAGCAAATAAAAGATAGAACTAAAAACCTTTAATTCCCCAAGTAGATATAGCACTACAAAATATATATGTAATGAGAGCAACCTAAATTCTTCACATAATACTTAAAGAAATGTCTGAAATTTCTATGTAAACCTGTGTCTAAAGTACGTGGAAATCGGACCTTATATTATTATTTTGTTTTTTTCAAGAAATACTTTGAAACAAGTGAAACCTTCAATAAATAATATTAAACAGACTCTAATTAACTTTGTTACAGTGTAATATTAACTAAATTGACAGTTATTATAGAATTAATTACTTATCTTCACTGGTTTAATATTCAAACATGTGTGATCTGCGCCAGTGCTGCCAACCTTCTTGTACGATTACAAATTATCAAATGCTTTCATATTTCTATGTTTTCAGCTGCACTGAATGCTGATTTTTCTGCTGTAAACATAGATGCATTTAATATGAGTCCCGCAAGTTATCCGGCTACAGTCCATGTGATGTGAATGTGTGTTTGTGTATTGAACTAGGGACCTAGAAAGAACAGAGGGGATTTGTCCCCACCATAACCCTCAGTGGTACACACCCCTACAACAGGCTACAGCAGTCCACTCACTCCACCACCACCCCATACCGTACCCAGGGTTACAGTGCAATTCGGCCCCGAGTGGACCCCCACGGGAACATCTCATTCCAGACGAGTGAAACCCCAATGTCTAATCTGCTGGCAAATTCATGCCAGGGAATGGCATGCCTTCCCGCTCAGGAAGCAGAGCCTGAGACCACACAGCTAGCCAGATGGTTGTACATGTGATAGTACAGTTGTGGCCAAAGCCATTTTGGCCAGTCCTGGATTGAGTTCTGCATGGACATGTGGATTCTGGCAATGTGGCTGGAAGTGGTGATATGCAACCTTTCTCCTGGGAAAACCTCCACAAGCAGATATGCTACACAGAAGACTACAGTAATCAGTTTTTTCATCAATAGAAGTTGTTCTGTGTGAGTGACTCACCATTTTATTAATTAACTTAGAAGTCAATGATTTAAATACTACAGTAAAATTTAGGCCAATGTGATGTGAACAACCTTATTAAGAAATGAGCTTCTATTTTGCTGTCTAGAATAAATTGTGGTGTTCATAATGTTTTATGTCCAAAACCATACATGCATATGCTTTATGATAGTTTTATCAACAAAGGAAGTACATGTCGCTGTGAAATAATACAAAATATATTTACTTTTGGATCTTACATTTTATCTTAGTGAGTGCCCAGTAGATCTCAGAACCCTCTATCCAAACGTTTTCATTATTAAAATCTTCATACAAACTAAATTACATTTCATTAACTAAATTTCTTTATTCTGGAAGATATTCATGTTGCTGAACAACAGCCATAAAATGAATTACTGGAAGCCCATCTCTTTTTGGGATTGCATTTGTTGTACCAGTTGCTGCTTATATAAAGGCTTAATTCAGTCTCTACTTAGTGATAACTGTTACTGTTCTTTAGATATCACTCATTTAATATTGAAACAAGATGTATCTGAAAATATTAAGTATAATACTTGTGAAGACAAAAAAGTAACAGTAAATTTACTACATTAAAAAACAAAATTAATGAATTTCAGATCTGTTTAAATGAGCTACAGTCTACAAATCCTGTTGATAATATTTATATATCTGAACATCATTTAGGTAGTGAAACTGAAATGCTTAATATGGAAGGGTATACCTTAGCTTCAAACTACTGTAGAAAAGAGATTGAGAAAGGAGGAGTTGCCACTTACGTTAGAAAGGGTTACAATTATAAAAACACTGACACTCTCAGATACTGAGGTGATCAGAATTTTGAAGACTGTGCCACACAAATAGAAACACAGAGAAAAAAAGTTATAGTCACAATATACAGGGCTCCCGTTAGTAATTTCCAGATATTCACTAAGCTGTTTGATGCAGTATTAAATTTCCTAACTTCTAAAAATAATGGACTCATACTAAGCGTAGATTTTAATTTAAATTTTCTGGAGGATAGTTACTCAATATCTATACTAGAGTCTCTTACCACTCTTATAATCTCATTCTCATAGTACAGTTTGCAGCCAGGGTTAAGGGTACCAGCAGCATTGCTATTGTTAACATTTTCATAGATACTACCATACTAGCAAATCATAGTATAAATCCAATATTTAATGGCCTTTTAGATCATGATGCCCACTTGCTTGCATGTAATATAGTGGGGTCTGATCCAACTAATAACAGGAAGTGGGAAACTATACGAATAATAAATGAAACAGGAATTGAAGGTATAAAAAACTGTTTGATGAATATAGACTGAAAAGATGTATACAATTCACCCAGGATAAATGAAAAAATAACTGTTTCTCTAATACGGTCATAGGTCACATTGAAAACTGCTGTCCTAAGAAAGTAATCAATGCAAATAGGTTAAGTGTTTCAAAACCTTGGATTACAAATGGAATAAAAGAATCTTGCAAAACGAAAAGAAGACTGTACTTAATTTCAAGGGAAAATGATGACTACAGAGCTAAATCACATTACAAATTATATTCTAAAATTCTAAACAAAGTATTCAGAACCTTAAAATATATTTATTTTTAAGGAAAAATAAATGCCTCTAATAACAAGATAAAAACTATATGGAACATAGTAAAAAGTGAAACAGGAAAAACTAATCAGGCAAATGAGGAAATCATGTTTAATGAAAATAATGAGTTGATTAGAGATACCTCTAAAATTTCAGCCACTATCAAAAACATTTTCCTTTCAGTAGCAGATAACTTAGGTTTGCATAGTTCTTCAGAAGACAGCTTACAATATTTAAAAAATGCATTTCTGCAGACGTTTGACAAAATTCAACTATATCCTACCTTACCAAAAGAGATTTCTAATATTATTAGCACTCTTAAAAACAAATGTTCCAGCGGTTATGATGAAATCAGCACTACCATAATTAAATTTTGCTCCGCAGAACTTTGTGACATACTCAGTTACTTACGTAATGAATCCCTCCACAGTGGTACTTTTCCTGGTAGGCTTAAATATGCTATTGTCAAACCATTACACAAAAAAAGGAGACAAATTATCAGTGGAAAACTTCCATCTCATTTCGTTATGGGCAATATTTTCAAGTGTTTGAAATGGTTATGTACAATAGATTTTATAAACACTTGGTACAGAAAAATATTCTCATTCACAAGCAGTTTGCATTCAGGAAAGGATTGTCAACTGATCAAGCTATATTCACTTTTACAGATCATATATTTGAATCAATAAATCAAAAGTTATTACCACTTGGGATATTCTGTGATCTGGCTAAAGTTTTTGATTGTGTTCAGCATGATATCCTTGTACAAAAGTTAAAATTTTATGGGATAACAGGAGTAGCAGGCTCATGGTTGACATCCTATCTTGTTAATAGAAAACAGTGTGTGTGTGTATCAGGCTCACCACATAACAATAGTCATTCCAAGTACGAAACCATCAGACAAGAGGTACCCCAGGGCTCCATTTTAGGTCCCTTGTTGTTACTATTATATATTAATGACCTTCCATATGCAGTGTCACATAATGCAAATTTTGTTTTATTTGCAGTTGATACAAGTACTGGTATAAAAAAACAGTACCCGTGACCTCACTGAGCAATCAGCTAATGAAATATTTGTAAGTATTAATGGTTGGTTCACAGCAAATGGATTGTCACTGAATTGTGACAAGACCCAGTACATACAGTTTAGTACCTCACAAAGAATTTACAGTTTTGTTAGTGTTGGGCATGAAAGACATTCTGTGAAACTTTACTAAATGCCTTTTCTGAAAACTACCTAGAACAGATGGTTAGGAACCCAGCTCCCAATCAAAATATATTAGATGTAATGGCAAAAAACAGACCTGACTTCTTCGTGGATGTCCACATTGAAACTGGTCTCAGTGACCATGATACAGTTGTCACAAAGATCACTACCAAATTACAAAGCACAACTAAATCAAGCAGGAAGATATATACGTTCAGTAAATTTAGTAGTGTCATAACCAAACGAGGAACTTGAAATTTTCAGCACAGGTCAGGAACATGTAGAGAAATTCTGGCTCACATTTAAAAGAATATTTGGCTATCCACTGCAAGGATATGTATCCAGTAGAACAGTTCATAATGGGAGGAAACCTCAAAGGTATACAGTCATTGTAAAGAAACTTCTTAAAAAAAAAAACATAGACTACTGCATAATAGATGTAAAACAAAGCCTAGGGTTATAGATACAGAGAGCCTGAATGAAAGGCATTTCACACTCAAGAGGCTAATGCATGATGCATTCAGTGACCCCTGTAGCAGAATATTGTCAAATGACATTCCAAAAAATCCAAAGAAATTCTGGTCATATGCAAGGCTGTTAGTGGCAACAGAGTTAGTGTACAGTCCCTAGCGAATGGGACATTGAGAGTAGTAAAGCAAAAGCAGAAATGTTTAATTCCATTTTCAAATGTTCCTCTAAAAAGGAAAACCCAGATGTAGAAGTTGTACCACTGAACAGAGCTCCAGTCTATGATGGAATCCCTTTCAGATTCTATACTGAATTTGCAGCTAGTTAGCCTTCTTCTAGCTATAATCTATTGTAGATTCTTTAAACAAAAACCATGCCCAAATCTTGAAAAAGGCACAGGTGGCACCTGTCTACTAAAAGGGTAGTAGAAGTGTTCCACAAAACTACTGTCCAATATCCTTGACATTTATTTGTTGTAGAATCTTAGAACATATTCTGAACTCAAATCTAATGTGGTATCTTGGACAGAATGACCTCCTCAATGCCAATCAGCATGTATTTCAAAACATTTAAGTCAATTCAATTGAATTTATTATTATCCATTTTATCATATACATCATATAGAAATTGTCATATAGAAAGAAAGAGAGAGAGAGAGAGAGCATATTTATATTTTTAACAATTAAGAGAACTAACATTTTGATAGTTACACTTTACACACACTACTGGCCATTAAAATTGCTACACCAAGAAGAAATGCAGATGATAAGCAGGTATTCATTGGACAAATATATTATACTAGAACTGACATGTGATTACATTTTCATGCAATTTGTGTGCATAGATCCTGAGAAATTAGTACCCAGAACAACCACCTCTGGCTGTAATAATGGCCTTGATACACCTGGGCATTGAGCCAAACAGAGCTCGGATGGTGTGTACAGGTACAGCTGCCCATGCAGCTTCAACATGATACCACAGTTCATCAAGAGTAGTGACTGGCATATTGTGATGAGCCAGTTGCTCAGCCACCATTGACCAGACGTTTTCAATTGGTGAGAGATCTGGAGAATGTGCTGGCTGGGGCAGCAGTCGAACATTTTCTGTATCCAGAAATGCCCGTATAGGACCTGCAACATGTGGTCGTGCATTATCCTGCTGAAATGTAGGGTTTCGCAAGGATCGAATGAAGGGTAGAGCCATGGGTCATAAGTCATCTGAAATGTAACGTCCACTGTTCAAAGTGCCGTCAATGTGAACAAGAGGTTACTGAGACGTGTAACCAATGGCACCCCATTCTGTTCTTGTTAGATGGTTAGGAAAATCATTAATAAAAACTAAGAAGAGCAGGGGGCCTAGAACAGAACCCTGGGGTACATCACAGTTGACTTTCAGGTATGTTGAGTAGTATTTTGTGCCATTATGTATTATTTCAATACTATGATATCTGTTGCACAGATAAGATTGAAACCAGATGTATGCTTTTCCATGGACACCATAGCAATACAGTTTCTCTAGCAAAATATCATGGGTGATGAGATGAAATGCCTTGCATAGATCTAAAAATATTCCACAATTTAAGTCCTCATTATCCATTGCAGTTAAAACTTGTTCCAAGAAGTAATATACAGCTGTTCCTGTAGACCTGTGTTTCCTGAATCCATTCTGTGCATTGGTTAGAATTTTGCATTTGTTTAGGAAAATCAACAGTCTCTTGTATATAATCCTCTCAATTACTTTAGCAAAACCTGAAAGTTGTGACAATGGTCTATAATTTTGTGTGGTATATGGACAGACTTTCTTATAAAGTGGCTTTACTACTGATTTTTTAAGTGTAGAAGGGAATTCACCAGTTTTAAATGATGTATTAATAATATAAACTAGTTCAATTGTTATTTTGTTTGCACTATATTTTATGACCTTATCAGGACTACCATCACATCCACACAACATTTTATTTTTCAGCTTATTAATTGCATTTCTTATTTCTGAATGCATAACTGGGTACAAAACATTGTCTTTTCATTTGCTGGAACTTTTGACTTACTACCTTTTGAGTTCCCCAGGTTCTTGATAAGATTTTGAGCACTATTAACGTAGTAGTCATTGAAAAAATTGTTCAAATGGCTCTGAGCACTGTGGGACTTAACTTCTGAGGTCATCAGTCCCCTAGAACTTAGAACTACTTAAACCTAACTAACCTAAGGACATCACACACATCTATGCTCGAAGCAGGATTCAAACCTGTGACCATAGCAGTCGTGCAGTTCCAGATTGTAGCACCTAGACCCGCTCAGCCACTCCAACCAGCATAGTCATTGAACATACTGGAAACACATCGAGGGTCTTCAACAACTTTTCCTCCCTGTTTTATAATAAGATTATCCTTTGTCACTTTGGATTTACCAATGTTATGGTTTATGACCTTCCAAAACTGATTTGGTTTTATTGCTGCCTTTTCTGATAATTAAATCATTGTTCAGTTTTTTTTGCTGCGTGAATAACTTTTCTGTAGACTTTTCTGCAGCATCTAAGATATGGTTTTAGAGCTGCATTACGCTTTGAATGCCAACCCAGATTTCTAAGAGTACCTGCAGATTTCTTAATTCCTACAGTTAACCATGAATTAGATTTGAGAGAGGTTTTAATTTTTTGAGAGGGAAAGCGACATAAAAACAGTATTTGTAATCAGAGAAAAATGACTCATATTTAGAGTCTACAGTTTTGTTTGGGTCTCTGTCCCATTCAACACTATGCAACATGCTATGAAAATTCCAAAGGCTACTTTCATTAATATGTCTTGTTTCTATATAGTTTCCACTGCCATGTTTTTTCCTAACCATATTTTTTAATAAGATGATGTGAAACCCAATTCATACTTTTCTCACATTACATACCAAAATCTTTGGATTGTGGAACCCAGGTAGATGCCATGTTTCTTGATTTACAAAAAGCATTTGAATCAGTACTGCACCTACCATTATTGTCAAAAGTATGATCATTTGGGGTATCATGTGAAATTTATGACTGGACTGAGGGCTTTTTGGTAGGGATGACACAGGTTGTTGTCTTGGCTGGAGAGTCATTATCAGATGTAGAAGTAACTTTGTGTGTGCTCCAGAGAAGTTGTTGGTATCCTTCATGTTTGTGTTGTATGCTGTTGATGTTGCAGACAAAATTAACAGTAGAATCAGGCTTTTTGAAATCATGTAATCATCTATAATGAATAACTATCTGAGAGAAGTTGCATAAATATTCAGTCAGATCTTGATAAGTTTTCAATGTGGTGCAGAGTGTGGCAACTTGCTCTAAATGTTCATAAATGTAAAATTTTGCACTTCACAAAACGAAAAACTGTAGTATCGTATGACTACAATATCAATGAGTCACTGTTGGAATTGACCAACTCTTACAAATATCTGGGTGTAACACTTTGTAGGGATACAAAATGGAATGATCACATAGGTTCATCAGTGGTTGAAGCAGGTGGAAGCCTTCCTTTTATTGGTAGAGTACTATGGAAGTGCAATCAGTCCAGAAAAAAAGATTGCTTATAAATCACTCATGTCACCAATTCTAGAATATTACTCAAGTGAATGGAAGTAAACTGGAAGACTCTTGAAGACAGACATAGACTTTCTCTAGTAAGTCTATTAATAAAGTTTCAAGAACTGGCTTTAAATGATTATTCTACCCTCTATGTATAATTTACGCAGCGATTGAGGGGATAAGATTAGAGTAGTTACTGCATGCACAGAGTCATTGTAACAGGCATTCTTCCCATGCTTCACAAGAGAATGGAACAAGAGGAAACTAATAACTGGTACAATGGGATGTGCCCTCTGCAGTGCACTTCACAATGGTTTGCAGAGCATAAATGTAGATGTGGATGTAGATATAGATGTAGATGTAAAGAGACAGGCAGTGTCAAAGATCTTCCACAAAGAGAACATTCACCAATGTTCCTAGTATAAGTTACAGTGTGAAAGCTGCATTTCAATGCAGCCCCTTGAATTCAATTTATCATCCATTACATAAATCACAGGAAGTGAGATCAACTGTCCATAAAGTGTTATGTGTTTGCTTGTTTGTGTAACAACTGCAAAGGGTCCAAGCATTGTAGCTAAATTATCATACACAGTGGTATGGATTTGTGTGTTCCATGTAGCCCTCTTTACATGCTGAGAACAACTACCTGTAAAAGTGCCTCTTTGAAGATGAAGCAACATTACACATTCCTGGGCAGGTGAATTGCCCAACATAAGGGTTCGGGCTCCAAAAATCCACACAACATACATCTCTGATAGCTTAAAGTTAAATGATTGGTGTGGCCTAATGCATGGTATGATGATAGGCTCATTATTCTTTCCAGAGAAGAAACCATGCTCAAACAGTTGCTGCTACCACAGATCAAAGAGTTGCAGCTTTCCATCACTTTTCAGCATAGTGTTGCACATGACATTGAAGTTTTCATGTGCTTAATGACAGATTCCTGAGAGCTGGATGGATCATGGTGGTCCCATTACCTGGCTCTCTTGATGTCATGCCATTACACTTCTTTTTGTGGGGATTGTTAGTGCAAAATGAAGTTTTTAGCTAACAACAGAAGTGTTTCTAGATCTCTCAAAAGTTTTCAGTGGGAAGCTAATGAAGTTTTTAGAATTATACCCAAATGTAGGCAACATTGTTTGGAAGTATTTTATGGTTACAGTGAGGAAATAAAAAGAAGATAAAAGAAGTAGGAAAAATAAATTTTGATGAGCAAGGAGCTTCCATTTTGTGTCTTTTTCGGATTATATGGCATGTGAATGAAATCCCAAAATCCCAATTATCCTAGACCTTATTACTTATTACCATGTTTTGCTAATGACATATCTAGTACATGATGTTTGCATAGTGCAGTTAGCCTGAATACAATTGTACAAAAGATCATGGAAGATTCAAAAACTCACTGTTAGAAAGGAAATGTGGATTAACCTTAGCAAATCCAATCTAGTTTGATATAAACCAATTAGAATCTATAAATTGTGATGATGGGAATGAAGATACTCTGGAAAATCTACTTACAAATGATGGAAGACTGGCTTTAATGTCCCATTGGCATCACGGTCATTTGAGATGGAGTGCAAGATCATATTGTGTCAAGGATGGGGAAGGAAATTGGCCATGCCCATTCAAAGGCGCCATCCTGGATTTGCCTGGAGTGATTTTGGGAAATCATGAAAAACCTAAATCTGGATGGACAGATGTGGGTTTGATCTGTCATCTTGCTGAATGCAAGTCCACTGTGCTAACCATGGCACCATCTCACTTGGTGTTCTACTTATAAGAGTTTAGGAATATATGAAGGACATCTTACAATTTCTGTTACATGCCACAAGGGGTATAGAGGTGACTTAGTAGACAAAGTTTTGGTAAGGAAATCTGTCCAGAGATATACACTTAGAATGTAAAATAAGTTTGGAGATTAGATCACTATAAAATCTGTTGCCTCACAGTGTGCAGCATTGCACATGGAGTTTCAACAAAGCTCACAATTTGCAACATTGTTCCCAGAACTGATCATGTCCCCTTAGTTTTGCATTGAGTGGAGATACTGAACCAGAGACTTCAAAAGTTATGTGAGAAGCTAGGCTGCAACTTCCTGGACTTGGACCATAGGGTTGAGAATTTTAAGGTGCCCCTAAATGGGTCAGATTTGTACTATAAATTGGAGGCTCTGTGATGTAACATGGTGAAAATGTTTTTGTAGGTGAAGTTCAGGATGTGTATCATTGCTTAACACAAGAAAAGCAGTATACCACATCATGGATATCCTTCACCAAATAAATAATATGCACAATGTGTAATCTGGGGTGCTGCTTCTTAATGCTGCTGAATGGTTCATCTTGATTTTACTGCACCACCACTGGAGAATCATCCAATGGTATAAATAAGCTCCAGAATTTCTTGTTCACAAAGAGTTTTATTTTGCACACTAGATGTTAGGCAGCAAACAGCATGCATAAAATTGACTTAAGGCTGCCTCATGACCGATGTAAGACTGACCTCAGATTGACTTCAGACTGACTTATGGTGCCGTACAAATCACCTCCATTTATATGGTTGTAAACAATTACTGTCATTACTACATATTAATTTTTAGATTTATACAATTAAAATTTTTAAATATGTCTTCCCAGATTACGTAGAAATTTACATGAACAGGGTGCATGTGACCCGGGACAATCAGGAGATCAGGGAAAAACCCAGGAATATTTTCATCCAGGAGAAAACATGGAAAAACCCGGGAATTTTTTAGAATTCCAGGAATGTTTCATTGTTTTAGTTTTCTGTAAAATTTTTCTAATTTTGACTGATAAGAACCGATACTCTAACAAAGAATGTTACTGTATCCCGCCACTGCAGAATAATACTTCAACAATAAAATGTAAATGAAAGAAAAAAATGAAAATAACTTAAATTGCAAAGGAAATGCACCATATACAATAACAACACACAGTGTTCATGCAAGTGTCTGCCAACAGAAAAATGTGTCAAAGACTTTAGGAAGACTAAGTAATGCTTCATAACAACAAATTGCTTCCAATGGGTGTGAAGTCACTATGGTTTACATTAGATTCGTTTTAGCAGTTACGAGCGGGCTCATGCGCATGAGCAGTTGAGTCGCATTTGAGTAGTAGATTCTCACACTTCTGGCTACAGGAATGTGGCTGGTGGCTGTGCAAGCAGTCACAGCAAGCAGCTAGATGCTACCGGGGGAAGGGGGCTTCACATTCATATTCTTGAGGAAAAAGCGCCTAGCCTCTAGCATCCAGGCATGCTGGTCTATCAATTATTCATATGATTTTGAAACACATCCCTATTGGTTTTTGAACATTTTTGAACACATTTTAAGTTGATTTCTGAATGAATTATAAGTTTATTTTTGAATGCGTGCACAGTGCACATGATGTCCGTCAGGAGAATCCTCGTCCCATCTAGAAATATACTTTGCGCAGACATAAGGGGACGAGGCTATACGAGCTGAACAGAGCAAAGCTGAACAGATGAATGATATTCGCTGTCTGATTATGTGGTTGATTGGGTTTGCTAATGTTCAGAGTTGTTATAATTACTAGCGAAATCCATAGATTCAGACTACCAGAATGGACATAAATGACTAACAGGAATAACAGGTGAGAAAGATTACATATTATCTTCTCGATGTATCCATTGTTGTGGTCTTCAGTCCAGAGACTGGTTTGATGCAGCTCTCCATGCTACTCGATCCTGTGCAAGCTTCTTCATCTCCCAGTACCTACTGCAACCTACATCCTTCTGAATCTGCTTAGTGTATTCATCTCTTGGTCTCCCTCTATGATTTTTACCCTTCACGCTGCCCTCCAGTTCTAAATTGGTGATCACTTGATGCCTCAGAATGTGTCCTACTAACCAATTCCTTCTTCTAGTCACGTGTATCCAAGAAAATGAGATTTTGACAGAAAACTTTTGGCCAGATCACTACACTACTAAGGACCAGTTGTACAGTCTCCGTCTAGCAGCTGCTTAAGTTCTATTGTGGAAGTAACATGGAAACAATGTTGTATGAACATGTGACAATGCCTAACTGGAGAATAACTGCGGGATAACTAAACCTGTGGTTCTGACAGGGTTAGAGAAGTTAATCAGGGAACAAATTTTGACAATGGCAGGAATAGCTACAGAATTGGTGATGACAAGATTGTTTGTTAGAATGAGGAAGGAGAAGAAATGGGGTCATCACACAAATTATGGAAGAATAAGACAATTCCAAATTTATATAAAAATTTCGTAATACTACTTTTCGATCTCATGCTTGAGAAACTGATGCGTATGAATAACATGTGAAACTATTTCCTAACATAAAGCTTTTTGCTTATAGTAGGCCTAATAGGCATCTGATATTGGAACTTTGTGAATTATATTCTGTCGTGTTATAAAAATGATAATTTGTGCCAAAACAGTCTCGTTTATTTGGTGTGTCTTACAAAATTGCTGCAGTATTAGAAAGGCCTATTTTATTTTATCTAGGAGACAGTGACAAAATAGACTTAATCAGATTGAGAGACCACACCAGTCTTGGGTATTATTTGTATTAACAGCATTTCAGTATTAGATAACAACATTTCGATTTTTCATGTAGCAAAATATTTGACGAACTCTGATGAGGTAATAGATTCTTTCGCAGAAAGGAAAGCACACCATGTAAAGCAAGATTAGAGAGAAAATATTGTAGGAGCCAAGGATTGAAGAAATGTGTACATGCTTGCTTGTCTCTTGTCTTTATTGGTTTTATGTATCCCATATTTAATTTTATGTCACACAAAATGGCAAATTATTAGCTAATAGACAATAAATACTGCAACTTTCCTGAAGAGTTCTTGTTCTCCCAATTACAAATAATTGTTTGGGTGTTTTTCTTCTTTTTTTTTTTTTTAAAAAAAAAGGGGGATAGGCTGTCAAATTGGCTGACTGGGAGCAGGAGAGGCACCACAGGACATTTCAGTTTCCACTGTCCTCGTAACTGTCATTTGCTTCACATCTGCTGCGCAGCAAGCTACGTTAATTTAAGTATTAACTGTATTTTTCTTACTTGTCACTTCTTCTTCCATGTGTTTTTGCTTTTAGGAAGCTTTAATTTTCGAGTACTAGTAATAGTGTTCCATAGATTTCATGTTTGTTTTGAATACAGTCATATAGAGTCCCTTTAATGAGCTGTAGTGCCAGTAGTGCTCGTGTTTGTTTTGAATACGTCCAGAGGCAGGTAGTGCTTATTTTCATTGTTTTCAACAAGAAGTGTCTAGTAACCCTAGTTTAGTCAGCTACCAGCTGTCTTTAGTGAATTAGCAGTCTAGTGAAAAGTTGATTAACTCTCTACAGTAAATTGTTGATTTCTTAAGATTGATAGGATGTGTGACTGCTGTGCACGCACGCAGGAGGAGCTGTCCACTGATTGCAAACTGCATGTTGATGGCCATGGTCAGCTGTCTTCAGGCTGCTGCCTCAGAGTGTAGTGACAGTGGGGAGTCTGGTGCATCGCATGGTACACCCCAGGTTTTACATGCTTCACCCACGGTCTCTGTTGTCGAGACATCTTCGCTGGTACTGGGCACTGTTGGGCCACCCACTCCTCAAGGGGAGTGGTGTGTTCCACGGCGTTCACGTCACATGAGGCGGAGGGCCAATCTGGAGGTTGGCCGTGTGGCGTCGCCTGCTCTGTCTGTGGGTGGACATGTGGCAGCTCCTTCAGCAAGGTCCGAGCAGGTACACGGTGGCAGGGGTTTATTAGTGATTGGGAGCTCCAACGTTAGGCGGGTGATGGAGCCCCTTAGGGAAATAGCAAAAAGGATGGCGAAGAAGGTCAGTGTTCACTCTGTCTGCTTGTCAGGGGGTCTCATCTGAGATGTGGAGGAAGCCCTGCCAGTGGTGACACAGAGCACTGGGTGCACCCGACTCCAAATAATTGCTCATGTCGGCACCAATGACTCCTGCCGTCTGGGTTCAAAGGTCATCCTCAGTTCATACAGGCAGTTGGAAGAGTTGGTGTAGGTGGAAAGCCTCGCTTGCAGGATGGAATCTGAGCTAACTATCTGTAGTATTGTTCCCAGAACCGATCATGGTCCTCTGTTTTGGAGCCGAGTGGAAGGCTAAAACCAAAGCCTCAGACGATTCTGCGGAGATCTGGGGTGCAAATTTCTCGACATCAGCTATTGGGTGGAGAAATGTAGGGTCCCCCTGAATAGGTCAGGCATGCACTACATGCAGGAAGTGGCTACAAGCGTAGCAGAGTACATGTGGAGTGCATATGTGGGTTTTTTAGGTTAGAGAATTCCCTCCCTAGGCCCAACAAGACGCCTCTTGAGATGCGACAAGGTTGTAGTAGGCAAAATGCAACAGGGAATAACAATATTAATGTGGTAATAGTAAACTGCAGGAGCGTTTATAGAAAGGTCCAAGAACTGCTCTCATTAATAAACGGTCACAATGCCCACATAGTATTAGGGACAGAAAGTTGGCTGAAACCAGATTTAAACAGTAATGAAATTCTAAACTCTGGTTGGTATGTATACCACAGAGACAGGCTGGACAGTGAAGGGGGAGGCATGTTTATAGCGATAAAAAGTGCAATAGTATCGAAGGAAATTGACGGAGATCTGAAATGTGAAATAATTTGGGTGAAGGTCACGGTTAAAGCAAGCTCAAACATGGTAATTGGATGTCTCTATAGGCCTCCTGGCTCAGCAGCTGTTATGGCAGAGCACCTGAAGGAAAATTTGGAAAATATGTCGAGTAGATTTCCCGGCCATGTTATAATTCTGGGGTGAAATTTTAATTTGCCGGATATAGACTGGGAGACTCAAATGTTTATAACGGGTGGCAGGGAAAAGAATCCAGATAAATTTTTTAAAGTGCATTATCTAAAAATTACCTTGAGCAGTTAAACAGAGAATCAACACATGGCAATAACATATTAGACCTTCTGGTGACAGACAGACCCGAACTATTTGATACAGTTAACACAGAACAGGGAATCAGTGATCATAAAGCGGTTACTGCATCGATGATTTCAGCCATAAATAGAAGTATTAAAAAAGGTAGGAAGATTTTTCTGTTTAGCAAAAGTGACAAAAAGGAGTTTTCAGAGTACTTGATGACTCAACACAAAAGTTTTGTCTCAAACACAGATAGTGTTGAGGATCAGTGGACAAAGTTCAGAACCATCGTACAGTATGCATTACATGAGTATGTGCCAAGCTAGATCGTAAGAGATGGAAAAGAGCCACCATGGTACAACAACTGAGTTAAAAAACTGCTGTGGAAGCAAAGGGACCTTCACAACAATCACAAACATAGCCAAAGCCTTGCAGACAAACAAAAATTATGTCAAGCGAAATGTGGTGTGAGGAGGGCTATGCGAGAGGCATTCAATGAATTCGAAAGTAAAGTTCTACATACCGACTTGGCCGAAAATCCTAAGAAATTTTGGTCTTATGTCAAAGCGGTGGGTGGATCAAAACAAAATGTCCAGACACTGTGTGACCAAAATGGTACTGAAACAGAGGATGACAGACTAAAGGCCGAAGTACTAAATGTCTTTTTCCAAAGCTGTTTCACAGAGGAAGACTGCACTGTAGTATCTTCTCTAGACTGTCGCACAGATGACAAAATGGTAGATATTGAAATAGATGACAGAGGGATAGAAAAACAATTAAAATCATTAAAAGAGGAAAGGCCGCTGGACCTGATGGGATACCAGTTCGATTTTACACAGAGTATGCGAAGGAACTTGCCCCCCTTCTTACATTGGTGTACCGTAGGTCTCTAGAAGAGTGCAACATTCCAAAGGATTGCAAAAGGGCACAGGTCATCCCCGTTTTCAAGAAGGGATGTCAAACAGATGTGCAGAACTATAGACCTATATCTCCAACGACAATCAGTTGTAGAATTTTGGAACATGTATTACGTTCAAGTATAATGACTTTTCTGGAGACTAGAAATCTACTCTGTAGAAATCAGTATGGGTTTTGAAAAAGACGATTATATGAAACCCAGTTCACGCTATTCGTCCACGAGACTCAGAGGGCCATAGACACAGGTTCCCAGGTAGATGGCGTGTTTCTTGACTTCCGCAAGATGTTCGATACAGTTCCCCACAGTCGTTTAATGAACAAAGTAAGAGCATATGGACTATCAGACAAATTGTGTGATTGGACTGAAGAGTTCCTAGATAACAGAACACAACATGTCATTCTCAATGGAGAGAAGTCTTCCAAAGTAAGAGCAATTTCAGGGGTGCTGCAGGGGAGTGTCGTAGGACCGTTGCTATTCACAATATATGTAAATGACCTTGAGGATAACATCGGAAGTTCACTGAGGCTTTTTGTGGATGATGCTGTGGTATATCGAGAGGTTGTAACAATGGAAAATTGTACTGAAATGCAGGAGGATCTGCAATGAATTGACGCATGGCACAGGGAATGGCAATTGAATCTCAATGCAGACAAGTGTAATGTGCTGCAAATACAGAGAAAGAAAGATCCTTTATCATTTAGCTACAATATCGCAGGTCAGCAACTGGAAGCAGTTAATTCCATAAATTATCTGGGAGTAGGTATTAGGAGTGATTTAAAATGGAATGATGATGTAAAGTTGATCGTTGATAAAGCAGATGCCAGACTGAGATTCATTGGAAGAATCCTAAGGAAATGCAATCCAAAAACAAAGGCAGTAGGTTACAGTACACTTGTTTACCCACTGCTTGAATATTGCTCACTAGTGTGGAATCCGTACCATATAGGGTTGATAGAAGAGATAGAAAAGATCCAATGGAGAGCAGCGCACTTTGTTACAGGATCATTTAGTAATCATGAAAGCGTTATGTAGATGAGATAAACTCCAGTGGAAGATTCTGCAGGATAGACGCTCAGTAGCTCAGTACGGGCTTTTATTGAAGTTTCAAGAATGTACCTTCTCCGAGGAGTCAAGCAGTATATTGCTCCCTCCTATGTATATCTTGCGAAGAGACCATGAGGATAAAATCAGAGAAATTAGAGCCCACACACAGGCGTACTGACAATCTTTCTTTCCATGAACAATACGAGATTGGAATAGAAGGGAGAACTGACAGAGGTACTCAAAGTACCCTCCACTACACACCATCGGGTGGCTTGTGAAGTATGGATGTAAATGTAGATGTAGATAATTTGATGGCATCGATTACAAAATATACACGTTTCAATTCCACAGAGTGAAATACGGTGATGTGCGATAGAAGAATGCTGTATGAAGAGGCATGGCGCTGCACTTTGTCACACTTAAGACCAAATAACATCTCTTACATTTCCTCGAACACATATATTTTATGTTTCAGACTTTTCAGAAAAGTGTGTGCTACAGAATGAACATATTTTTGAAAATTCGATTTTTTTAGTATTGACCTGTTTAGCAAATATCGTAGATCCGGAGCTGATGTGCAGAGCAGTCTGAGTTCATAATGGGTAGTCTCCAAGTGACCTATGTTTACATTTAGTGATTTTGCAGTGTCCCCTTCATTTACTCTCACGTAAAATGAAAACAAAATGGATATCTGTGGCTGGCAGCTATCAAGTGAATTAAAATACATGCATATAATTATGGAAGGCTGAAATATGTTATTAGTTTCGGATTTTATTTTATTTCCACCTTTCTGACAGTCAAGCATTAATCACCTTGTGGAACAATGAAGTTATTTTTGTCTGTCTGCTAAAGAAATTTGACTTTTATTAACCGAAAAGGCAGAAGCAGTCAATATATTTGAAACCAAAGTTTTAATTCCACAGGACTAGCTAGTTTCAACAGTTCACTGAATTTCAAGTGCACGTTTTCATCTTCTAGCATGTATGGCATTATGCTATACTAAAGAACCAAACATGATATAATACAGTACTGGTGCTACAAAAAAAATTACATCCTGAAAACCACGCTGAAAAGCTTAAAATCAGGTCGAGGTCTACTTCATTGGGAATCGGGACATACAAATGTGCACTTTAAGTATACATGTTAAATGTGCACATTTTAATATGGTTCATGAAATTCCGATCCTCTTGGAGTACCCTCTGATGTCTTGTTTCTTTTATGACATGTATGATCTTTCTATGTTTTACACGTATGTACGTATGGCTTCCTATGTCATGGTAGCTACACAAGCGCGGTATCTCCTGTTACCTGCAGTCTCAGGCAACTGCTGAAATAAAACTATTGCTAACAGGTCACAGGAAAATATTGCGAATGGTGGTTTGAAAAGGGTTACTTTCAAAGTAAATGTCCTATGTGCAAGAATGTACCATGGATTTCTTAAATCACAGAGCATTTGACTCTCAATTAAAAATCAACCCTTTGATGACGAGCCATTTAGAAAAATTATGAACCCTGAAGATTAGACATTTAAGTCATTATTAAAAATTTTACTGGCACATTTGTGTGATATATCTTAAAGTGTAACACACGCAAAAAAGGTGAACATTATATGTGAAAGCTTATGTTCTCTTGCAGCTTATTAACCTTGGAGACCAGTATTATATGTGAAAGCTTTGCTTTTCTTGTAGCACCACTATATATAATAATTTAAACTATTAACTTTCCCTGTTTGTGTGTTCATTCTACTTAATAGCGATGTTGCTGTTGGCTAACTACATCACGTGTCCCATGCTCTGAATATCCGCTGTCATTGGCTGGTGAGATAACGTGATATGAGCTGTGACTGGCTTACAAAAGCGCATCGCAATCTCAATTTCAATGATTCATGAAGTAACATGTGGTTTTTGGTGGAATTCCAATGTATACTATCTTAATACATAGTGTACATGTTGCAGTACATCAAAAATATTTCCAAAACGCTTCTTTTTCCCTTAGTTTCATAGTCTAAAGTGTCGGGAAATTCTATGCCCATGTACAAAACCATAACCATTCAAAGAAGTTTTGCAGTTCTGAGGGAAAATATACTGTCACTTAACATGGAAAAAATGTGTTTTCACCCGGGAGAAAGTGTATTTTTAACAGGGTAATCTGAGAAAAATCTGGGAATTTTTTTTCCTTGTCCACGTACACACCCTGATTAAATAAAAGTGAATAATTTCATGCAAAGACAGGAAAGAGTCTGTTTCTCTTAAGACTATAAATTATATGTTTTATCATTGGAACACTATATTTCATTAATTTGCAAATATTAATTACTTAAAGGACACTCACTCTATCATTTTCAAGTGAACAGAGGACTTACTTTTATTGAATTAACTCAATTAATTAAATTTTGTACGGAAAAACTTTACATTCTTATATAGTCGTAATTACAGTTCTGTTAACTAACAACAATTAAAATGTGTGTATGCTTAATTCTGACTGAAAAATGAAAATGTCATAATTCTATTAGGCATACAAATAGTTTTTTGGCTTCACAAAACATAAAAATAGCTGTCTCTTGATGATTAGAAATATAGGGACTTTAATTGTTAATTACTCCATAGTTACGATAACAATTTTATTCCTACCACATGCCTGTAGCTAGTATTATGTGCAAATTGTGATGGTAGATTAGCTTTTAATCCAACATGTCTCCTTCATTTGTAGCGGTTTGCCAACTTTTTTTCTTCGTTGATTGTCCTTGGTGTAACATACTGGCTAAAAAAAATAGGGGGTGGACATACAGTACTGTTTACTGTAAATGATGTATCCGACAGATGCACAGTTGCATTTCACAGTCTTTTTCTTTCACTTTTCACAACCCCTGAATAATACACAGTTATATGTGGCCAGTGAACTATTGCTCTAACTCCATATAAGCCTCATTAATAGTTAGCCAGTGAACCATCCTCATACTGATACAATAGTTTACTGTTGAGAATCTATGAGCAGTAAAAGCCTAACCACAAAGTTCACAGTTATTAAAGAATAGAAAGGTACATATGGAGCAGACACTGTCATTGTTCTTACACACTGCCAGATTGTGTAACACTTATTACATGGTTAAGTTGATGCATTGTTAGCATTCTAATCAACACAAGTTCCTTGTCTGAAACTCGGCTGCGGACTGGCTGTCTCATGGCCATAAATTGGGCCCTTACATATCCTCACAATGATAGGGGCCGAAACTACACAATGTTCAAAGTTAAATTTACAGAAAAATACAATTAAAAGCTAACTCTTTAAATTAACTGAATACTTTGAAAAAGTGCATCTTTATAAGAGTTTCTTCTACTGCATGAGTTAGGCCAATTTTTTTTTTTAAAAATCATGAAATTAACAAATATAATTATGCAAACAGTACTTTTGACAAAACTGTTAATTACTTTGGAATTAATTCAGGGCTGGTTTTGCTAACATGTTTTTGAATAGAGCCAAAGAGAGACTTTAGATTACCAGTATTTCATCTTCCAAATGTTTATAATTAGTATAGAATATATATTTGTTTATATGTCAACAACAGAATTCAAACTACAAAACAATTACTGATTTCATCCTATAACAAAAGATATTAACTAGACATAATCAAAATAAATTAGAAAATCAATTACACACATAAATCAAAGCACAGAATTAGATCTGGTGTTATATTCTTTAAAACTGAGAGCCAACCTTTCTCTTAAATAACAATGCGCATTATATTCATGTATGTTTATGGTAATTAGTTAAAAATGAAAAAAAAACAAATTTAAGTAGGCATATGGAAAAACAAGAGTGGAAGTAAAATTATCCCACATTGCTTTGTCACATCACCCCCACATTGGATTGACCAGATAGATATTGCAAATAGCCAACTGGGCAATTCAATGACCACAAGTGATGCCAGGAATTGGGTTTAACAATGTACACACAAAAAAAATATTACAGACAAAATCTTATCGAAACTACAGTAATTTAGTTTTTTTCAAATTCTAAATTATATGAACTGGCTATATGAAAATCTCCATACAAAATTTTCACATACAGTGCAGTTTACATTTTTTTTAAAAATATCGACAAGTTCCACTTTTAACATAATTTTGCATCTTCATCATAAGTGATGTCCTTTTTGGGGAGGCGAAGATTACATTTAAAATTACATACCATTTGATACAAGTCCTGTCTTGCTTCATATAATAAATCCTCATGGGTTGCAATAGACAGAAAATTTCATTTGCTCAAGGTTTAATATTTTCCACAAGCACTTTCACACTTTAAAGAGCTTTTACACACTTTCTCACCAAGTTATCCATGCCTTCAACAGGTCCAAGTGGCAGTTAGTTAGGAAATTCACTGCCCTCAGTTCCCTTGGAGTTGGTTCTCCTCCGCCACAGCACATGAAAAATCAGACAAAATATCCTACTTTAGTACACTTACTTTTACTTCTAACTTAAGTCTAGGAAAAACATGTTTAACACTAATGGCAGATTATAATCATTACATCATAAATAAATACATTCCATAGTTCTCATAACATTACAATAGCACTAAAATTGATTGTAGCATGAAAGGTGTGGACTAGTAAAATTTTAAAATCATGTGCACATTACAGCACTGTACATTACTCTATTGTCTAAACTGGTTTAACTTGAAAGACTTTTGTTTCTTTCCCATTTGGAAAATAGCAAAAACTCAAGATGTGCAGTACACAATTACTCAATTACTACTCAAATCTAAATTACTGAGGATGATAGTTGTACCAAACCATTGCCCCACTTCTCCACTCTTAGTACCATTCTCATCGAACCAGAAAATTAAATCCTCACAAAATGCTACCAAATAGTTTACCTGTCAGAATATTCACATCATTCTAGCACCACAGTTATCATTTAATCAGCAAAATTACATTTCTTCATTCCAGTACTACCCTTTAAGACCATAATTCTTCAGAACACAGAAAGAAGTTTTCAAATAACATATAGGTCTGATAATGCAGAATTATATGACTTGTAAATTTTGCTCTTTCTGTTAATCTCTCACTCCAGCTGCAGTGTCACAAATTGCATAATACCTACTGTTGCCTGGTTCACTAATAGATCAACTATATAGTTACACCACATTTGTTTGTATATAGTTATCTTTTTCATTAATCATGTCTGTCAGCAGCATTATTTTTCTTACATTCCTTACCTTGTTAGCTAGCGGAATGCATTCTCACAAAATATCTCTTCTGCAGAGACAGGCTCCCTGACCATTAATACCCTAATGTTATTCATTATTTTATTATTTCATTATTGTTTCATTATATTATAAATAAACACCTGTTCTGCTTATTTTAAGCAAAATTGACTCTACTGTAAACACTCCACAATAACAAATTCTTGGACTGAGGCGAACTTAACTTTTCTTTCTGACAAGACAAAATTATCATTCAGAATAATTATAATTTCACTGTATTCCATCAATTTGCTTAATATTGTAACATGAAGGGTGATACACATACAAACCTTGCTTATTCTTTTCACAACATTACTCCAGGAAACTATGTTTAAATTTGCAACTTTAGACAAGGTAGGTAGATAGTTATCTCCATATACTGATTGCACAGAACACACATTTCTGTTATACCTCAATTAAAATTAAAACCAGCTATTCAATATGGTTTATACCGCATATTGCATCTGCTGCTGCACTAAATTATACTAACTTCACACATGAGCTGATTACTTCAGATGTTTATTATCCTCTATGTATGCTGACACCATTCATTTACTGTTTACCTAACCCCTTCTTATTTGAAAGAAATTCTTTAACTATGATACACATTTACTTTCTTCCAACCTCTTATGATTCTATTCCTTATAATTAATACAACATAATATATACATACAACACTTGAGAAACTTTTTCTAACATATCACAATACTAAAGTATCCTACTATACAAAAATCACATTAAAGTTGAAGATGAAATGTTTGTGATTCGCTTATAGACTACAGATATGTTAGGAGAAGAGTTTGACTGTCTCAGGAAACATGAAATATGAGACAGACAGCTGGGGTAAGCATTATCACCACATAATGAATCCATCACAGAATGTTGAACCCCCTACTTGCTAATTTCACAAGAAATTAGTCCCAAATATTACATCAATGCTGAGATTTTGAATCACCAAGAAATTGCTCTCCATTAGCTGTCCTGTCTATTTCACAGTTAACAGTACCTCTTATTTCGCACTTTTTGATAGCTTACCAGTAACACCAATAATTTTTTTTCAGAAACAAGCATCACTACTATACTCTCTATGTTTGTAACAGATTCAAAAAATGCCTCTGAAATATCAGTCAAATCACTACCACTGTCCAGTAAACAGTTAACATGTACACCTTGTACACTAGCTGTCATTACAGGTTGACACACTTCCTTTTTACTTACCATGTGATCTTGTTCATACAACAAATCCTCATTAATCTTTTCCCTGGAATAACTATCATCCTGCTTATCAGAATGATTATCAGACCTAGTCAAATGACAGATATTGTGGTCCTCTTCTTCATTACCACTCTCAAATTCTAACTCTTCAATAGGCCTAACATTTTCCTCCTTTATTCTTTCTTTACTTACCACATGGCCATCATTATCAATTGATCACTACTGAATTTGTCGTTGCTATTATCATTATAACTACTGTCAGAATCAGACCCACTTTCACTTTCTCTATGCTTTAGATTTTGTACCTCTTCCATCTTTTTCAACATTTCTATTTACTTGTTCCAGTTTTTCTTCAACCATTACTGCACACTTGGTTTCTACATCCATTTAAAAATCATTTTTGATCTGATCAATTTGGTTCCCAAGTTTCAGCTCACTGATTCTTGAAACCCTCCATCTTCTTGCTATTGTCATTACAAAGTTTCTCACTCTCTTCTACACATTTACTACTCAATGTTAATTTCTCATTAGTATTATGTACTACTTTCTTTACACTATTTCCCCATTATTAATGTCTTTCGTAGCTATATTACTCAAAATACTCATAATTTGTCTTAATATAGTTTCCATAGTTACCACTTTTGTCTTGTGACTCAGTCCTCATTAAGTCTTTCTCTTTATTTAACAACTTAACCTACACAACTTTGTTCTCAGTCACACTGTCTTGATCGTTAAGGCCACTCATTATGTATCACTTAAACAAAACAGCTTTTGCCATGGATTACCTTGTTTTTAAATCACTCGTCTGCTGATTGCTGCTGGTGCAGTTGTCATCTTAATTTTTTGTCTGCTGCAAGTTGTGTTTCTCTCAGCTAGGCATCTTGTTTATCTTGATTAGCTGTGTCCACCTGCATGCTGGTTGGCTACTCCTGTTCTCAATGGCTGCTTCCATAGAACCCACTCGCTAATTTGCTGCTGTCATACTGTGCCCAAGAAACGCATGCGCTGATTGGCAGTTGCACTGCTGCACTGTAAACCACTGTTGAGTTCACTGTTCAAAATTCATGAATTGTGTTTTTATTGTGGCTTCATACAATATTCCTCACCTGGGGCACCACAAGTAGCAGTTTGCCAACATTATTTTCTTTGTTGATCATGCTCAGTGTCGACGTACTGGCTAAAAAAAAAATAAAGGGTGGACATACAGTACTGTTCACTGTAAATGATGTAGCCAACAGATGCACAGTTACCTTTCACAGTCTATTTCATTCACTTTTCACAACACCCTGATAATACACAGTTATATGTGACCAGTGCACTATTGCTCTAACTTCCTATAAGCCTCATTAATAGTTAGCAGGTGAACCATCCACATACTGCTACAATAGTTTATTGTTGGACATGTACGAGCAGTAAAAGCCTAACCACAAAGTTCACAGTTCTTAAAGAATAGAAAGGTACTTATGGAGCAGACACTGTGACTGTTTTTACACATGGCTTAATTGTGTAACACTTATTACGATACATTATTGTCATTCTAGCCAACACAGGTTCCTCGTCTGAAACTCAGCAGTGGACTGACTGTCTCTTGACCAAAAAGCAGGCCCTTATATATCATCACATTAATAGGTACTGAAACTACACATTGTTTAAAGTTAAATTTACAGAAATTACAATTAAAAGTTAACTCTTTAAATTAACTGAATAAATCAAAAAATTGGTTCTTTTTAACAGTTTCTTCTACGACATTGGTTGAAGCAATTCATTTTTTTAAATCATGAAATTAACAAATATAGTTATGCAAACAATACTTTTGACAAAACTGTTAATTACTTTGGATTGAATTAAGGGCTGGCTTTGCTAACATGTTTTTGAATAGAGCCAAATAATTACTTTAAGATTACTAATATTTCTTCTTGAAAATGTTTACAGTTAGTACAGAATTTATATTTGTTTATAAGTCAATGATAGAATTTAAGTCGCTAAACAATTACTGATTTCATCCTGTAACAAAAGATACTCCCTAGGAATAGTCAAAATAAATTAGAAAATTAATTACATACTTAAAACTAAGCACAAAGTTAGGTCTGGTGTTAAATTCTTTAAAACTGAGGGCCAACCTTTCTCTTATTTGAAAATGCAATTTATATTCGCAAATGATAATGGTAATTAGTTAAAACTGAGAAGACAAATTTAAGTAGGCAGATGGCAAAACATGAGAGGAAGTAAAATTATCCCAGTTACTTCATCACACATTCTGTATAGTGGTGAGGCCCAACGTACACAATGTCAAAGCAGTAGCTTAAATTAGTTCAAGTTACTATTCTGCTGCACAAAAAATCTTTGGTGTATTTGAATCCAGATAATCAGAAAAGTCAAAGTCAAAGCAACAGTGTAAATTAGTGCAAGTTACTGACATTACACATATGCCCCCTTTGGGAGAATGTAGATGAGGTTGGCAGGGGATACAGGGTCCTAAAAGATGTTGTGGTATTACTAAATCCCCTCTGAAGAGTTTTGACTATGACAGAGAGACAAAACTCTTCTAAATCTCTGGTTAAAATGAAGGGAATATAATCATGATTAATGCAACAGGCAAACAATTTGACAATTAGTATGTGTGAAAAATGCATTTTATATATAAAGTTTAGTCAGCCAAATTTCTCATATGCAAGATGAAATACAAGAAAGATAGAAGCATATAAAATTTCAGTTTTATCATCTTGGTGTCCTTGTTACGCACTCCATTCTCCATTGAATGTACTATGAGATTCCTTATCACTATTTTCAACTGTTCATGTATTGTTGTTGTTGTTGTTGTGGTCTTCAGTCCTGAGACTGGTTTGATGCAGCTCTCCATGCTACTCTATCCTGTGCAAGCTTTTTCATCTCCCAGTACCTACTGCAACCTACATCCTTCTGAATCTGCTTAGTGTATTCATCTCTTGGTCTCCCTCTACGATTTTTACCCTCCACGCTGCCCTCCAATACTAAATTGGTGATCCCTTGATGCCTCAGAACATGTCCTACCAACCGATCCCTTCTTCTGGTCAAGTTGTGCCACAAACTTCTCTTCTCCCCAATTCTATTCAATACTTCCTCATTAGTTATGTGATCTACCCATCTAATCTTCAGCATTCTTCTGTAGCACCACATTTCAAAAGCTTCTATTCTCTTCTTGTCCAAACTATTTATCGTCCATGTTTCACTTCCATACATGGCTACACTCCATACGAATACTTTCAGAAATGACTTCCTGACACTTAAATCTATACTCGATGTTAACAAATTTCTCTTCTTCAGAAACGCTTTCCTTGCCATTGCCAGCCTACATTTTATATCCTCTCTACTTCGACCATCATCAGTTATTTTGCTCCCCAAATAGCAAAACTCCTTTACTACTTTCAGTGCCTCATTTCCTAATCTAATTCCCTCAGCATCACCCGACTTAATTAGACTACATTCCATTATCCTTGTTTTGCTTTTGTTGATGTTCATCTTATATCCTCCTTTCAAGACACTGTCCATTCCACTCAACTGCTCTTCCAAGTCCTTTGCTGTCTCTGACAGAATTACAATGTCATCGGCGAACCTCAAAGTTTTTATTTCTTCTCCATGAATTCTAATACCTACTCCGAATTTTTCTTTTGTTTCCTTTACTGCTTGCTCAATATACAGATTGAACAACATCGGGGAGAGGCTACAACACTGTCTTACTCCCTTCCCAACCACTGCTTCCCTTTCATGTCCCTCGACTCTTATAACTGCCATCTGGTTTCTGTACAAATTGTAAATAGTCTTTCGCTCCCTGTATTTTACCCCTGCCACCTTTAGAATTTGAAAGAGAGTATTCCAGTCAACATTGTCAAAAGCTTTCTCTAAGTCTACAAATGCTAGAAACGTAGGTTTGCCTTTCCTTAACCTTTCTTCTAAGATAAGTCGTAAGGTCAGTATTGCCTCACGTGTTCCAGTGTTTCTACGGAATCCAAACTGATCTTCCCCGAGGTTGGCTTCTACTAGTTTTTCCATTCGTCTGTAAAGAATTCGTGTTAGTATTTTGCAGCTGTGACTTATTAAGCTGATAGTTCGGTAATTTTCACATCTGTCAACACCTGCTTTCTTTGGGATTGGAATTATTATATTCTTCTTGAAGTCTGAGGGTATTTCGCCTGTTTCATACGTCTTGCTCACCAGATGGTAGAGTTTTGTCAGGACTGGCTCTCCCAAGGCCGTCAGTAGTTCCAATGGAATATTGTCTACTCCGGGGGCCTTGTTTCGACTCAGGTCTTTCAGTGCTCTGTCAAACTCTTCACGCAGTATCATATCTCCCATTTCATCTTCATCTACATCCTCTTCCATTTCCATAATATTGTCCTCAAGTACATCGCCCTTGTATAGACCCTCTATATACTCCTTCCACCTTTCTGCTTTCCCTTCTTTGCTTAGAACTGGGTTTCCATCTGAGCTCTTGATATTCATACAAGTCGTTCTCTTATCTCCAAAGGCCTCTTTAATTTTCCTGTAGGCGGTATCTATCTTACCCCTAGTGAGATAGGCCTCTACATCCTTACATTTGTCCTCTAGCCATCCCTGCTTAGCCATTTTGCACTTCCTGTCGATCTCATTTTTGAGACGTTTGTATTCCTTTTTGCCTGTTTCACTTACTGCATTTTTATATTTTCTCCTTTCATCAATTAAATTCAGTATTTCTTCTGTTACCCAAGGATTTCTACTAGCCCTCGTCTTTTTACCTACTTGATCCTCTGCTGCCTTCACTACTTCATCCCTCAAAGCTACCCATTCTTCTTCTACTGTATTTATTTCCCCCATTCCTGTCAATTGCTCCCTTATGCTCTCCCTGAATCTCTGTACAACCTCTGGTTCTTTTAGTTTATCCATGTCCCATCTCCTTAAATTCCCACCTTTTTGCAGTTTCTTCAGTTTTAATCTACAGGTCATAACCAATAGATTGTGGTCAGAGTCCACATCTGCCCCTGGAAATGTCTTACAATTTAAAACCTGGTTCCTAAATCTCTGTCTTACCATTATATAATCTATCTGATACCTTTTAGTATCTCCAGGGTTCTTCCATGTATACAACCTTCTTTCATGATTCTTAAACCAAGTGTTAGTTATGATTATGTTGTGCTCTGTGCAAAATTCTACAAGGCGGCTTCCTCTTTCATTTCTGTCCCCCAATCCATATTCACCTACTATGTTTCCTTCTCTCCCTTTTCCTACACTCGAATTCCAGTCTTCCAGTCACCCATGACTATTAAATTTTCGTCTCCCTTCACAATCTGAATAATTTCTTTTACGTTCATGTATTATTACATGAAATATTGTGTTCTTCTATGATTTGATGTAGAATAACTCTTGAATCTGATTTGTCATTCACAATAGTTCATGTATTATTACATGAAATATTGTGTCTTACCTCTAGAAAAAATGTCAGCATGCAAGGGCGGGGGGGGGGGGGGGGGGGGGGGGGGGGGAGGGGGGGGGGGGGGGGAAGGAGAGAGAGAGAGACAAAGAGAGAGAAGGACATGTATCAACCAGAATTCGAGAAGTTAGATGCTGTATCAAACTGATTCAATGTCAGAATTTCAATAGACTAGGGAAATTTATCATCTTCCAAATTTAATGGTCAGAATGATCACATCTATATTAGTGTCCTCAGATAAGTGTGAATGTACATCAGTAAACAAAATTAATTGTTTCTCAGAATAGCTCCCTTGTCATCGCAACTGCTGTGCCCCTCACTTCTATGAGTTTATCAAATGTAGTAAACTGTATATCTCTATAGGGTGCTGTGTTTTACCATACTCCACTGCACATCACTTTGTTCCAACTCCTTCCTCAGTACATTTCAAATTTGCAACAGCACAAGATCATAATTAGTTTACTTGTATATACATACATCCCATAATTGTCAATCTAATCACAGTGTAACTTAAAATTCAGGAGTCTGTTGAACTGTATGATGTAGTGAGTTGTTCTGTTTATAAAATACAGGGTGATAAAGCAAAATTCAAGTTGACAACATAACATCTAACCTAATATACCAAATAAAAAGGTATATTTGTGCCCATGAATGACAAATCAGATTCAAGAGTTATTCTACATCAAATCATAGAAGAACACTAATTTAAAGTATGTGATAGAAAACGCCAAAGAAAATTCCCTCCAGTCTGTTAAATGAGATAGATGTAGTGCATAGTACCGTACAGAGTTCATTCAATCATAGGAAATTTGATTGGAACAAGTGACTGTAAGGCCACAAAACAAATCGTATTTGAAGAAAATCATTATGGATATAGAAATCAACACTACATGATACTATAATTTGGCATGAGAGACCTCAGACCAAACTAAAAATGTTCAAGGCCTACATTTGTGATGATTGGATCAATCTGAAAAATCCAAACTGCTGGGTACTAATCAGTAAGAAAGTTCATTACCAATGATCTCAAATCTCAAAATCCATAAGGAATAATTATATAAATATGCAAATCAGTGCGATGTGGGATTTCAAGTTCCAGACAAAATGTTCAAGGCCTGTGTTTGCAACTATCTAACAGACCTGAAAATTATGACTTTCCATCCCAGGAAATAGAAACTGAAGTATTTTATCCTGGTCACAGAAACAGAAGATTATTAAATGGGGTTCATGGGGTATAGTGAGGTTTTGCTCACATGAAATGTCTAACAGACAACAGACAATGATTAAAACTCATGTCAAGTATGGAAAAATCTTCCAGATAAACATAATTATTCATGTTCATACTGCAATAAAATGTAGCAAAAATAATTCTGTAGGCAACGTTCAGTCACTATCTAATTATTTCATACCGTACAAATGGTTGTTTGAAGATAAATACATATGTTGGCACTTAAATGATGCAATACAGAAAGCAATGTATGTATTCAACAGTATCCTGAACAAAAACAAACAGTTGTGGGGAAAAAAATGATATCATGACATTGATGTGAAAGCGTATCTCGACAAAAGTGGTTCAACAAGGCTGATGTGAAAGAATCTGTGGCAAACTCGAACATAGAGGTTGAATTGAGAGAGAAAACAGAATATATATGTATGCATAAGTTATACATAAGAAATTTTATGTAACAGAAAATACGTTTGTCAGATGGTCATGTGAAGAAAATGTAAATGATTCAGATGAGTTTCAAAATACCACATGACAATGTTGACCCTCAAATTACTAAAGAACTTATATGATGGATGCTAACAACCAATATAGAAAACATGACATGAAACATATACAGAAACACATATAGACAAAAGCACAAGCATAATGCAGAGCAGAGTAATACACTTGACATACTGAAACATAGCTTAAATTCCATAAGTAATTGGTCTGTCAAAGAATTGGTTGATGTCCAGCCAGAGCAACAACCAAAATATCTCCTATCTGTTTGATGCCATCTACTGACTGTGGTCATCTGTAACCATGCAGCCAAAATCCATTAATAATACTATTGTTTCCCTAGGACAACAGCAAGCAGAATACTCCTAAATCATGTTAACCAAAAGCTTTCAAAGACAAGACCAGATATACCACAGAGCAATAGGATTCATTGTAGTCAACATAAAGTAAATAATAAGTAAATCATTGTAATCCATAGAAATGTGTCATGTATAAACTTCAAATATGTGTATGCAATATAGGTTATGTTGACTGTCGCTAAAATACTCCATAATAATAATGCTGAACATTCAATCATATATATAGAAATTATTTCAGATTTACATGATGCTGAATAATCATAAAATCATAAGGATGTGAAATAATACCAAATGTCATACAAATGACCAAAATTATACCATACTTCCTGCTGATCAAGTGTTAAGTAGACAAATGCATGTGTATTATCCAGTTGGCTATTGGTTTGTTTGGGGAAGGAGACCAGACAGCGTGGTCATCGGTCTCATCGGATTAGGGAAGGATTGGGAAGGAAGTCGGCCGTGCCCTTTCAGAGGAACCATCCCGGCATTTGCCTGGAGTGATTTATGGAAATCACAGAAAACCTAAATCAGGATGGTCGGACGCGGGATTGAACCGTCGTCCTCCCGAATGCGAGTCCAGTGTCTAACCACTGCGCCACCCCGCTCGGCCAGTTGGCTATACTTCTCTTCAAAATCCATATTGTACTCACTTCATGTCAGTATAAATGAGATAAGATATGATTTTCAAATCAGCAAAGCACTTCATACACCCAGAATTGATTGAAACATGTGACTAGAAACTAAGTGTAAACGGTGTAAATAAGGAATGTAGTACCAAAATATAAAGATGTTGAAGCAGATACTACATTAGTTGGGCCATTTTGCTTGCCAGACACATGGTACACACAGAGAGTATACCTCCCTGAGGGATGATCATATTAAACCTCAGAAAATATCATCAAAGTAGACTGTATGAAGCAAATTGTTGTACCTCGCATCATCAAACATCAATATCATGAACTAAATAGATAATCAAATTCAGCATAAAACCAGAGCATACAAGCGTTTATGAATGTGTGTGAATGTAGTACTAATGTATAATGGTGTTGAAGTAGATACTACACTAGCTGGGGCCCTTGTGTTTGCCAGACACATAGTACAAACAGAGTGTGTACCCCCCTGAGAGTTGATCAAATATGAACATACGGCTTCAGCTGTGTGATATTTCTTAAACCAAATAGCTTACATGACTTTGGATAAATTAATGTAAATGTATTTGGATGTGGTATCTCTAATATCATGAATGGTCCAATGTATATATCGAAGATTTTCTTTTGTTTCCTTGTTAACTGCTTTTGACTTTTTGTAACTTTTAGTCAACACAAGGACTCCTATTTCAAACTGTGTAACTTTAAGATTTTTGTCCTGCTTCTTCTTCCTTTTTCTATGATATAACTCTATATTTTTCTTCACCACATCATCCCTCTCATCAGCAGTTAGCTCTGCATAAGTTGGAAACTCAATCAATCCACCTAGTAAGTTAGTAGGTTCCTGATTAAAATGAAATTCATATGGTGTGAAACCAGCTATAGTATGTTGCAAACCATGTAGAATGTCTTCAAACTAACTTACATAAGTGTACTGGTTCATATGATCCTTGGAACAGTTTGTTCTGCACAACTGACCAGTTTCCCTCATATAGCCGTCTGTAGGATTGTGAATACACAAATATTAAAATATGCTTAATGTTCTCATTGTTAATAAATTCCTACCATGTATGGGATGTGAACTGACTTCCATTATCTGACTGTAAAGCATGTGGTTTGCCAACATTCCTAAAATAATCATTAGTAAAACACTGAATAATTTTCTTACTTTTAGCTTTTTCCTTCTTTGATTTAAATTTGGGGAAATCTGCAATGGCCAACAATATGTCTTTATCAGGCAGAATTCCTTCCTTATTAATAGAGTGCCCAAGAAATTTTACTTCTTTTACTCCAAATTTAAATCTGTTCAATTTTAATATCATACCCCCTGCCTAAATTTTATTGCAACTGCTTTTGGAATTTCCATATGTTCATCCCAAGTTTTACTGACTACCAGAAAGTCATCCACATAAATGATTAATTTTGAAAGTAACTCACTTCCTAAAACAAAATCCAAAGCCCTGATAAATTCAGCAACTGAGAAGTTTAATCCAAAAAGTACTAAACAGCATTGAAAACTTTTCCCACAATACAAAAATGCAGTATATTACCTAGAATTGGGTTCTAAAGTAATCTGATGAAATCCTGATGTCAAATCCAAACTTGTAAAATAATTTGCATCATGAAGTTTGTATAAAAATTCCTCCATTGATTCTGGATGATCAGTTTCATTTTCCAAAAATTTATAAATGTTGAGAGTCAAGTACTATTCTAACCCCACCATCTTTCTTAGCCACTACAACCATAGGATTGTTGTACTGACTACCATACCTTTCTGTTATACCCCAGCTCTGCAATTTCTCCAACTCCTTTTCACAACCTTCCTCTTACAAATAGGTACTCCATGCAGCATATTGAAAAATGATTTATGTGATCTCAATTATAACTTACACATGAAATCTTTTACGGTTCCTGGCTTGTTGCTGAAAATGCTATTATATACCCACAGGTCCCCAAGTCACACTTTTCATCACTACTTAAATTGCCTACTGCATTAAGTTTGTCTATTAGTGATTGAGAAAAGTCTTCACCAACCACCTGGTTATCAAAATACACATTATCTTCAGCTAAATAATTTCAGACAACAAATACTTCCACTCCTCTTAAATTATTGCTACAATTCTAATCAAACATTATGTATAACTTAGATTCACCATGAACACCAGATTTTGTATCAATAAAATTTAACTTCATATTTAAACAATCAAACTTAGCATTAACTTTCACTTCCAATCCATCCCTAATAACATGTGTTCATTCAGGCCTGTTATTACCAGACATCCTTGTTCAAATAGAACACTACTGACAGTAAATGAAATAAATGCTTGCCTACTGATTAATTTACTAAGTTTACCAGTGTCTCCTTTTATTATAACACCAGTAATTGGAAATTCAGTATCATGTTCAGCGTTCTTTAATCTATCTCTTAATTTACCAGGTACACCATTTACCAGGCTACCAATGTCCAATAGACAAACTTCCTTCCAATTGTCTATAGATGTTTCAATATAGTGACTACCGAGTATTTCATGCTTATTACTTCCATCCTCTTCTGCCAATAAATCATCTTCATTATCCCTACAGTTTAAATCAGCGTTTGCTTGAACCTCATTTCCTAACTTAGGTTGTAACGAACTTAAAGATAGCCTACAACTAGTGTGTGTGCGTTTAATACCATAACAGTAACACCCTTTTCCTCTAGTTTCCTCATTCTCTTCCAATACTTTCAGTATCTTATCATTAATTAGCTTATCTTGATCCTTCTTACTGTAACAACCATGTAATATTTCACTGACCTCAGTGGATATTAACTGATTTCCATGTACTCATTTTTCCGAATTCAAATCATCATATCCTACCATTTGATTGCTCATATCATTTTCTAGAACTTCCACATAAGCCATACCATCTAATTCATAATAAAATACATCATCAGCATCAGCATCAATAGTCCCAAAATACTCATAATCATTAGTATCATCATCTGCACCTACAAGAACCTCAACTTTAACTACACATGTCTCCACATCTCAGTCATTATCAAAAGTACCACAACTTGTGTCAGCAGGCACATAAACATAATTCAATTTAGATATATAATCCTTGCTTTCCTCCATAACTTTTTCAGACAATACTGAAAATTCATCATCACAAAATAAGCTAACTAAACCATACTCATCAACATTATCATAAAGGTTACTCTTACTAATCACACAGCTCTCATCAAATAAGTTAGTCAAATCATCTGCACTAAAATAAAATTTATTTTTGCTTGACTAGTAACTTCACCCATTTCTGTCAGCATGAAATCCCAAAATGCTTTATCATAATCAACTCTGTTTATCTGGTAATTATTGTGTCTATTGTGGTGTCAGTGACCTGAATTTTGCCTTCCTCTTCTACATCTAGCCTGATTTCTGTAAGTGTTCTTCACTGCAAAATGACTGGCTTGCAATGATGTACTTACCTCTTTTCCTGATAATTATTTTAGTAAGATCTGTTATCATTTCTCCATTTTATTACATCCACCCTTATAATATTGTACACTGCCCGCAACGTAATAACATACTATATTCTTTTTCTATGAAGTATTAATATTTAAAAATATAATTAAAGCACTAAGTCAATGTGCTGCACTCGAAGTCAGTGAATATGTACACCCAGGATAATGTAAGTGGCATACCATTATTATCTGTGTTTTGTTGTATATAAGAATGCATGAATATCTTTTTTCTCTTCTCTTCTTCTTCTTTAATTGTCTGCCTTTCTGACAGCATCATATGCTATCAGGCTCCTATTTTCTTCCATTTTGGTCAAATGAACTAAACTTGTATTCCTATTAGGAATTTATTTAATCATTCCATTTTATCGCCAATTGTGACTACTGATAGGATCATATTAGGAATTCTTAATTCTTTTGCTCCAAAGCTGAGCTAAGATTATTGTAACTTCCAAGTATTTCACCAAAATATGGCATAATTCTTTGTTATCTTCAAAATGTGAGGATTATTCACAAAAATGTTAGATTTCAGTACAAAAAACTTATTTTGTCAAATTGTAAATGTTCAATTTAACATTTCTGTTTTCATTTCGTAGTAGCAATCACAAATTCCTAATTTATGAATGTTATAAATTTTTTTACTACATTTTTTTATGATGCCAACATGATACTAATAAGATTAAATTAAATCATTCTGATTCTCTTGCGAGATGAGAAGCTAGTTAGAAATTTCCTTGAGATTACAAAAACACGAATTAAACACATTTCAGCACGCTACAAGTCTACTGACCTTCACTTCAAGCAATAAAAGGTAAAAAAGAGTAGAATGAATTAAAAAGTGTTGTGTGTGAAATACTTAATTCATTTACTTTTAGTTAATGATAAGAAGTGATACCTCTAATTAATCCACATACTAATAGTTGTGTGTGGTATTTAAGTAATAAAAATAACCAGTCTCATGCTCATATTCAAAAATAAAAAATCAACAGTAATAAGGATACATTAAGTTGAAGAAATTCTGCTTAATGATCAAATATTTATTCAATTACTCATTTATTATAAATATATGAATGTTGTTGTTATTGTTGTGGTCTTCAGTCCTGAGACTGTTTCGATGCAGCTCTCCATGCTACTCTGTCCTGTGCAAGCTTCTTCATCTCCCAGTACCTACTGCAACCTACATCCTTCTGAATCTGCTTGGTGTATTCATCTCTTGGTCTCCCTCTACGATTTTTACCCTCCACGCTGCCCTCCAATACTAAATTGGTGATCCCTTGATGCCTCAGAACATGTCCTACCAACCGATCCCTTCTTCTGGTCAAGTTGTGCCACAAACTTCTCTTCTCCCCAATCCTATTCAATATCTCCTCATTAGTTATGTGATCTACCCATCTAATCTTCAGCATTCTTCTGTAGCACCACATTTTGAAAGCTTCTATTCTCTTCTTGTCCAAACTATTTATCGTCCATGTTTCACTTCCAAAAATGCTACACTCCATACAAGTAGTTTCAGAAATGACTTCCTGACACTTAAATCAATACTCGATGTTAACAAATTTCTCTTCTTCAGAAACGCTTTCCCTGCCATTGCCAGTCTACATTTCATATCCTCTCTACTTCGACCATCATGAGTTATTTTGCTCCCCAAATACCAAAACTCCTTTACTACTTTAAGTGTCTCTTTTGCTAATCTAATACCCTCAGCATCTCCTGACTTAATTCAACTACATTCCATTATCCTTGTTTTGCTTTTGTTGATGTTCATCTTATATCCCCCCTTTCAAGAAGCTTTCCATTCTGTTCAACTGTTCTTCCAAGTCCTTTGCTGTCTCTGACAGAATTACAATGTCATCAACGAACCTCAAGGTTTTTATTTCTTCTCCATGGATTTTAATACCTACTCTGAATTTTTCTTTTGATTCCTTCACTGCTTGCTCAATATACAGATTGAATAAAATCAGGGAGAGGCTACAACCCTGTCTCACTCCCTTCCCAACCACTGCTTCCCTTTCATGCCCCTCAACTCTTATAACTGCCATTTGGTTTCTGTACAAATTGTAAATAGCCTTTCATTCCCTGTATTTTACCCCTGCCACCTTCAGAATCTGAAAGAGAGTATTCCAGTCAACATTGTCAAAAGCTTTCTCTAAGTCTACAAATGCTAGAAACGTAGGTTTGCCTTTCCTTAATCTAGCTTCCAAGATAAGTCGTAGGGTCAGTATTGCCTCACGTGTTCCAATATTTCTACGGAATCCAAACTGATCTTCCCCAAGGTCAGCTTCTACTAGTTTTTCCATTCGTCTGTAAAGTATTTGTGTTAGTATTTTGCAGCCGTGACTTATTAAACTGATAGTTCAGTGATTTTCACATCTGTCAACACCTGCTTACTTTGGGATTGGAATTATTCTATTCTTCTTGAAGTCTGAGGGTATTTTGCCTGTCTCATACATCTTGCTCACCAGATGATAGAGTTTTGTCAGGTCTGGCTCTCCCAAGGCTGTCAGTAGTTCTAGTGGAATGTTAAATTAAATAAAATTAAAATTAAATTGAATTAAATATATGAATATACTTAAGCTTATTTTACATCCATTACAATTTACACTAGCCGAAGCACAAATTTCCATAATTCCATAATCATACCCGCCCATATTTATAAAATACCATAGTTAAAGCTGCTCAAGTGACTAAGAATAATAATAAGGAAAAGAATAAGAATAAAAGTATGTAAAAATTTCAATTGTAATTCCTAACATAAAATTTGTATTTCTATTTCATATATGTATCCGATGTACTGTACCACAATGTGGAAATAGTCAAACAATCCAGTTTATGACAAATTGTATATCTTTAAGGTAAAATCTCATTCAAATAAATTTTTGTTCTGTCACGATTGTAACTTTTTTCTATAGCATTCTTTTCCTTTGATTCTTTACAGGAAGAAAAATTGTAGTAATTTGTAGTTTAGCTCAGTGATTTTGGAAGGGTGTGTTAAGAAAAATCCAATTTTGCAAAAATCGACATAAGATTGTTTTGCATGTGAAGAAAGAGAACATAAATTGGTTGATTTGGCCGCTCAGTGACAAAAGATCACCGTAGTTAGGGTAATTATTTTTTGTATTAATATTAATTTCTGTTATTTAGATAGATATATATGTTACTGTTAAATATCAATAGATAAAGAATTAAAAAATGAAATAACATCAGGGCACCTACATATTTGTTGGCCAAATACCTGACGGGAATATTAAGTCCTTATGTGGGTAAATGCCCTCATCACATCCATAATTCTGTGGATTTTGAGGCATGTCTTGACTTCCACGTATTTTCTTTTAATGGAGAATACTACGAACAAACGGAAGGAGTCGCCATGGGTAGCCCACTCTCACCGGTTGTAGAGAATTTGTACATGGAGAACTTTGAGGAGGAAGCCCTGTCATCATCCGGATGGAAACCTACTTGCTTTTTCCATTACGTGGACAACACGTTCATCATCTGGCCACATGGTATGGATAAACTCCTTGACTTCCTTACACATCTAAACTCCATACACCCCAACATCAAATTCACTATGGAGACTGAAATGGAGGGTAAATTACCTTTCCTTGACGTCTTGGTCAAGAGAAGGGCTGACGGCACCCTAGGTCATGGGGTGTATCGGAAGACAATGCACACTGATCTGTATTTGCACAAAGACAGTTGCCACCACCCTTCACAGAGGAATGAGGTACTTAAAACTCTAGTACATAGGGCATGCACTATCTCTGACACAGAGAGTCTACCCCGAGAATTGGAACATCTGAGAACTGTATTTTGAAAAAATGGGTACTCAGAGTGGCAGATTCAACATGCTCTCCACCCAACCACTACAGGACAACCTGTGGAGATGGAAGAAATCACGATGGAAGAGGTAGGCACTGCATTTATTCCAAATAGAGGCGCACTCTCAGGGAAAATCTTCCACATTTTGAAGAAACACCGGGTCGGAACTGTGTTTTGTCCTCCGAATAAAACTCATGCACTGGTGGGGAGCACCAAAGATGACCTCGGTTTGAGGAAGGCCGGCGTGTACCAGATTCCATGTCAATGTGGCAAGTCGTATATTGGTCAGACAATGCGTTCCGTCGAGGATCAATGCCGTGAACACCAGAGGCACACTCAACTGATGTATCCGAGCAAGTCGTCGGTCGCTGAACATTGTTTGTCAGAAAATCACACTATGGGGTATGAACGCACGAGGATTCTGGTACAGACATTGAGATACTGGGAAAGCATTGTTAGAGAGGCCAAGTTGTGATGACCACGGTGGGCAGAGCCAACACTCCGACGTCATCTCAGACGCCATCGCAATCTGTTCCACTGCGCGACCGTGGCGCGGGCTGCGGACAGCAGAGATAGCGCGCCGAGGGCGGAGGGTATTTAAATCGGCCTCCGCCGCAACCGAACCCAGTTCCCTCTGAGCAGCCATAGTGTACGGATCTCCATGCCGGCATGTTCACAGGAGCTCAGTCTGTCAGTTCACCTGATGATGGCGACATGTATGATCACCGAAATATTGTGCCCGTTGGACATTGTAGACCTGCAGTACACCCGTGGATATTTTGATTATCAAATACGCCGGGAGAAACTCAAGAATCACAGGAAAGAATCTATTTCTATTAAGACTTTAAATTACATGTTTTAACATTGATATAATTTATTTTGTTAATTTGCATTTATTAATTTACTTACTTAAAGGATAATCAACCTATCATTTTTAGGTGAATAGAGGCATCAGTTTTATCGAATGAATGGCCTAGATTTAATTCATTAAATTTTGTATGAGTAAAACTTTACATTCCTATACAGCCATAATTACAGTTCTGTTAACTAACACCAATTAGTGGGAAGCCTCCAAATGAAGCAATTACCTATGAGATAAGTAGTTATGAAATAAGTGTCTGATGTACAAGAATGTGTTACAACTGCACTCGTGAATGCTCCAAGTTGGTCATACTGTGTAGTATCACCTGTACATGGCAACAGAGTGCTACAATGAAAATTTATTCTACCATTGTTTAATTAAAAGATGACTTAGCTCTTATAACTCCTATAATAAAAGTTTATTTTAACAGTGTTTGAGTAAACTAAGATTAGACTGTGATTCTGCTCATACATGTTTACCTTGGTAACATAAAGACAAATATCTTTCCATGTGTATAAAGTATGCTGCGCACCTGCTTGTGTTATGAAAATCAGCATGCCCACTCAAGGGTTAACTGCAGTACAGTAAAAGCGCTATGCGCATAATATACTCAGCAGATTTCATATGATGTGACTGAGTGCAGTAACCTAACACTGAAGTGTCAGATAAGTTCATGTGTGGCAAATAGATACTTAACACAGTCACTAAATCACTGTCCTTGAAGTCTAAGACTTATATCAGTATGTAACATGGTGTGCACAGCAATAAAGTGATGGAGGTCACAAAACAGTTCACAGTTTAACCCAGTTGCTAGAGTTAGCAGGAGGCATTATTGAAGATTAACATGGTTTCTGAAATTAATTACCAGTTCACAGGCAATCATTAAAAACAGTCACTAAATGTACTCTCAAACACACAGTTCCTGACTTCCAACTTATGATAACTCATATAAAGTACACTTTTGGACACAGATCTTACTTGTTTCTTATCTTCTAGAGACTGGCTAAAATGGCTTCCAGGAGCCTCTCTTTTGTAAGTCTGTAATAATTAAAACTGAAGTTAGCTACTGTTGTTTCCTGTAGTTTCATAATTTACAATGAAAGACTTACATTTCTAAGTACCTAAATAGTGGATAGACATTCTTTTTTACTAGTGCTTTTAGATAGAGCAATAATTTCTGTTGAATTACACTAGTTTAATTGCCTAAACATGGAATTCTATTTCAGTAACAATGTTTTTTGTGAGAATTCTAATTACTTCAGAATTAGGAGAATGGAAAAATTGCCGACATATATTCAACATTATCTGTATAAATGCTACAGTCCTTTACATGGCTCTTTCCTCTACTTTATGAGGTTAGCAAAAAAACAAAGATGATGTGATTTACCAAATGAAAGCGCTGGCAGGTTGATAGACACACAAACAATCACAAACATACACACAAAATTCTAGCTTTCGCAACCAATGGCTGCTTCATCAGGAAAGAGGGAAGGAGAGAGAAAGATGAAAGGATGTGGGTTTTAAGGGAGAGGGTAAGGAGTCATTCCTATCCCGGGAGTGGAAAGACTTACCTTAGGGGGAAGAAAGGACAGGTATACAGTCGCATACACACACATATCCATCCGCACATACACACACACAAGCAGACATTTGTAAAGGCAAAGAGTTTGGGCCAAATTCCCCCTAAGGTAAATCTTTCTGCTCCCGGCATTGGAATGACTCCTTACCCTCTCCCTTAAAACCCACATCCTTTCGTCTTTCCCTCTCCTTCCCTCTTTCCTGATGAGGCAACAGTTTGTTGCGAAAGCTTGAATTTTGTGTGTATGTTTGTGTTTGTTTGTGTGTCTATCGACATGCCAGCACTTTCATATGGTAAGTTATATATATATATATATATATATATATATATATATATATATATATATAAAAACACAATCTGGAAACACAACACCCTAATTCAGTAGTTAGCCTTTCCTCCAAACCTCTCTCCCAATCCGAAACCTCTGTCCTATCCAAAGGCCTCACCTTCAGCCCCACTCCCAGATTCAACCAAACAGCCCTCGTCAAAGATTTACTGTCCTACACTCGTACTCTCTGCTGGAAATATCACTTTGCCACAAAGAAAAATGATCCTAATCCTACTCCTAATGATCCAACTCCCCAAGACACTATCCAAATTGATCCCAGCTTGGAGCGGTTCCGTCCTCTGTCACAGTAGGACCCACCTCCTCTTCCTCAAAATCACTCCCTCCAAACCTTCCAGGAATTTCTGACTTCCAGCCTTGCCTCTCAATCCTTCATAAAAAACCTTAATCCTACTCCCAACATCACCGTTGCTGAAGCCCAAGCTATCCATGATCTGAAGGCTGACCGTTCCATTGTCATTCTTCCGGCGGACAAGGGTTCCACAACAGTGGTACTTGATCATCGGGAGTATGTGGCTGAGGGACTGCGTCAGCTTTCAGACAACACCACATACAAAGTTTGCAAAGGTAATCCCATTCCTGAGGTCCAGCAGAGCTTCAAGGAATCCTCAGAACCTTAGGCCCCCTACAAAGCCTTTCACCTGACCCCATCAACCTCCTGACCCCACCAACACCCTATACCCCTACCTTCTATCTTCTTCCTAAAATTCACAAACCCAATAATCCCGGCCGCCCCATTGTAGCTGGTTACCACACCCCCACAGAACGTATCTCTGCCTATGTAGATCAACACCTTCAACCCATTACATGCAGTCTCCCATCCTTCATCAAAGACAGCAACCAGTTTCTCGAACGCCTGGAATCCTTACCCAGTCTGTTTTCCCCCGGAAACCATCCTTGTAGCCATTGATGCCACTTCCTTATACACAAATATTCCGCATGTCCAGGGCCTTGCTGCGATGGAGCACTTCCTTTCACGCCGATCACCTGCCACCCTACCTAAAACCTCTGTCCTCATTACCTTAGCCAGCTTCATCCTGACCCACAACTTCTTCACTTTTGAAGGCCAGACATACCAACAATTAAAGGGAACAGCCATGGGTACCAGGATGGCCCCCTCGTATGCCAACCTATTCATGAATCACTTAGAGGAAGCCTTCTTGGTTACCCAGGCCTGCAAATCCAAAGTTTGGTACAGATTTATTGATGACATCTTCATGATCTGGACTCACAGTGAAGAAGAACTCCAGAATTTCCTCTCCAACCTCAACTCCTTTGGTTCCATCAGATTCACCTGGTCCTACTCTAAATCCCATGCCACTTTCCTTGACGTTGACCTCCATCTGTCCAATGGCCAGCTTCACACGTCCGTCCACATCAAACCCACCAACAAGCAACAGTACCTCCATTATGACAGCTGCCACCCATTCCACATCAAACGGTCCCTTTCCTACAGCCTAGGTCTTCATGGCAAACGAATCTGCTCCAGTCCGGAATCCCTGAACCATTACACCAACTACCTGAAAACAGCTTTTGCATCCCGCAGCCACCCTCCCGACCTGGTACAGAAGCAAATAACCAGAGCCACTTCCTCATCCCCTCAAACCCAGAACCTCCCACAGAAGAACCACAAAAGTACCCCACTTGTGACAGGATACTTTCCGGTACTGGATCAGACTCTGAATGTGGCTCTCCAGCAGGGATATGACTTCCTCAAATCTTGCCCTGAAATGAGATCTATACTTCATGAAATCCTCCCCACTCCACCAAGAATGTCTTTCCGCCTTCCACCTAACCTTCGTAACATCTTAGTTCATCCATATGAAATCCCCAAACCACCTTCTCTACCCTCTGGCTCCTACCCTTGTAACTGCCCCTGGTGTAAAACCTGTCCCATGCACCCTCCCACCACCACCTACTCCAATCCTGTAACCCGGAAGGTGTACACGATTAAAGGCAGAGCCACGTGTGAAAGCACTCACATGATTTACCAACTGACCTGCCTACACTGTGAAGCTCTCTATGTGGGAATAACCAGCAACAAACTGTCCATTCGCATGAATGGACACAGGCAGACAGTGTTTGTTGGTAATGAGGATCAGCCTGTGGCTAAACATGCCTTGGTGCAGAGCCAGCACATCTTGGCACAGTGTTACACCGTCCGGGTTATCTGGATACTTCCCACTAACACCAGCCTGTCAGAACTTGGGAGATTCAAACATGCCCTTCAGTATATCCTCTCTTCTCGTTATCCACCAGGCCTCAACCTTTGCTAATTTCAAGTTGACGCCACTCATACCTCACCTGTCAACATCTTTGCCTCTTTACTTCCGCCTTGACTGACTTCTCTGTCCAAACTCTTTGCCTTTACAAATGTCTGCTTGTGTCTGTGTATGTGTGGGTGGATATGTGGGTGTGTGCGTGTGTGTACCTGTCCTTTTTTCCCCCTAAGGTAAGTCTTTCCACTCCCGGGATTGGAATGACTCCTTACCCTCTCCCTTAAAACCCGCATCCTTTCGTCTTTCCCTGTCCTTCCCTCTTTCCTGATGAAGCAACTGTTTGTTGCGAAAGCTAGAATTTTGTGTGTATGTTTGTGTTTGTTTGTGTGTCTATCAACCTGCCAGCACTTTTGTTTGGTAAGTCTCATCATCTTTGTTTTTTAATTCCATCAGGAAAGAGGGAAGGAGAGGGAAAGACAAAAGGGTGTTGGTTTTAAGGGAGAGGGTAAGGAGTCATTCCAATCCCGGGAGTGGAAAGACTTACCTTAGGGGGAAAAAGGACAGGTATACGCTCGCACACACACACATGTCCATCCGCATGTATACTGGCCCCACCTGTCTCTGTCTTCACAATATCCCATACAGTGTTTATTTTGTTTCCTGATGTAATTATCTTTTTCTCATAACAAGGCTGTTTCCATTTCTGAATTACTTGCTTCAGTATTTTGCAGTATTCTTTGTAATGCATTACAATTCTGACCTCAGAGCTGTTCCTAGATAGTAGGTTGAGTCTCCTTTTAGTCCCAAATGAGATCTTTATTTCTTGTGTAATCCATGGTTTATTTTTTGACTTATGTGTGAGTTAAGTTACCTTTAGGGGAAAACAATTCTCAAAAGTGGATGCAACTTTATTAATGAATGCTTTGTATTTTCCATTTGAGTCAGATGTATTGTAAATAACTATCTGGTCCATGTCTTTGAGCAATTTTTGACCTATTTATTACCCTCCTGTACTCAGATTTAATAGATTTTTTATTCTGACAATTTTTAACATTTAACACAAGATGCTGCATGTCATGATCAGATAGCCCATTTACTATTGGTTTTGTGATATAACTTCTTTCCCTAGACTTGTCTACAAAGATATTACTTGTTACAGATATAGGGTGTCCAGAAAAGGACTCCCGAATTTCAAAATTAAATATCTCGAAAACAAAGATCGATAGAGGAATGCAGTAAATGGTATGTTTACTGTGAAAGCTGTAAGAAGTTTATACAGCAGTTTGAAATAATAGTTACAAAAGCTGCTTACAGATGGGACTGTAATCGCCATACGTAATGCCTAGTATAAAAAGTGATCCGAAGCCCAGAGCGATCAGTTCCACTGTTGAAACGTGAAAGGAGGTTAGCGTACTGAAGGAAGAGATTAAAACCATGTACTCCATTGAACAACACATTTTTCTGGTGCTAGAGTACCACAGGTTAGAAGAGGGTCCTACAACAACGACACGAAGTTTTCAAGCAAGATTTAATGTTCCAAAAGGACCCGATGTGAAAACCATTCGTACACTCTTCACAAAATTTCAACGAACGGGCAGCATAACTGATGATCTAGTGGGGCATGTTGGCCGCAAACAAACCGCAGTTATGCCTAAAAATATCGCCACAGTTTCTGGAATTATTCTGCAAAATCCAATGTCATCCGTCTGTAGAATTGCATCCAAGACTGGTCTGAATCATTCCAGCATGCAGAAAATACTGAGAAAGAGCCTACACACGTTTCCATTCAAAATTCAAACGCACCAGGCCATACCCAAACAAGCTGGGAAACAAAGGGTTGCCTTTGCTAATCAGATGCTCACAATGATTGATAGTCAAGGATTTGATGTTGGCTGCATCTGGTTTACAGATGAAGCACACTTCCACCTGAATGGATATGTGAATAAGCAGAACTGGCGATTTTGGGGTCCCGAAAAGCCATATTGGTGTGAAGCGAAACCCCTGTATTCTCCTAAAGTTACTGTGTGGGCTGCAGTATGCAGCAGAGGCATTATTGGCCCTTTTTGCATTCGTGAAACAGTCAGTGGTGCACGTTACATTGCAATTTTGGAACAATTTGTCGCCACACAGCTAGCTTTAGAGGATCAACCAGGCACTGAATGGTTTATGCAAGATGGAGCCCGACCACATCGGACCGAACAAGTGTTTTGCTTTCTTGAGGAATACTTCAGGAATTGAGTCATTGCTTTGGAATATCCAAATTTTACTGGTGCAGGCATGGATTGGCCTCCATATTCGCTGGATTTGACTCCCTGTGACTTTTTTTTGTGGTGCACAGTGAGAGACATGGTCTACCCGAAGCAACCCGCCACACTGGATGAGCTTGAATTGGCGATCTCTGTGGTATGTGAATCCATTTCGTTTGAGATACTACGAAATGTGATGGTGAATTTCATTCTTCATTTGCGCCAGCTCTGTAGTGCCAATGGTGAACATTTTGAAAAAATTGTGACGTGATTGTCTGCAAAGATTATTTTCATATGATTATTTCATTTATGTATGCTGATATGAGCTGTACAGCGTACAGCGCCATCTGTGAGCAGCTTTTGTAACTATTATTTCAAACTGCTGTATAAACTTCTTACAGCTTTCACAATAAACATACCGTTTACTGCATTCCTCTAACGATTTTTGTTTTTGAGATATTTAATTTTGAAATCAGGGAGCCCTTTTCTGGACACCCTGTACATACACATTTGAGGATGATCAATTGCTTAATGCACATCAATAAATTTATGTTACTTCTGTGACAAAATTTATACAACAGTGGTTGATCAGTATGGGTTACACATGCCCATGAGTTATTCATGTGGCAGAATACAAAACTATATTAAGAACATTTTAATGCAGCATCAGATATGAACTATAGTACCATTTTAGAGGTACACTAAAGTTACATTACTGCTATTATTTGTTTTATATGTTAATTCTGATGTGTAAAATTATAACTTTGGAATGTAAGTAGCTATTTTTCATTATAAATTCAGCATATATTGCTTGTTAAATTATGTAGTCCAATTTTGATTGGAAGAAACACTAGTATTGTGAATTCCAAGTTATTTAGGTGGAGTCACAGAACTGTCTTTGAAGCACTCAACTTTATAACACTGAGAACATGTTAGGAATATTAAAATTTCTTTAGTTAAAAGGTTATTAGAGAATTGTTCTAATTCATCGCTAACCCAACTAAAATCAGATATTTACAAATGTTATGCATCTAAATCATCAATATAATTGTATACTGAAATCTGCATCAAGAGCAATTTCAGTTTATGACCAAAATATCCAGACACGTATAATGTTAATTATAAACTTTGAAATGTAGAGAACTAACAAGTAACAAGTAACTGTCTTCATTGTGATGTTATGTAATGGAAGTGGTAGAAGCCTTGGGTCAGTCAGTTAGTCAGTGTTTGTGGCGGCAATACTGTAACAGCTTCTGGGTATATCTTTGGTGAAAGAAACATTTAAAGTAAAAATTATGGCATGGGCTTCGTCATTTAGAAGTTATTGCAGTACTAAATTGTTCCAAGAATGCCTACAATGAATACCAAGGATATCAAACTGTATAATTCATCATTTAGAGAAATGCAGCATCCATTCTACAAACTGAAAATTTAAAAGATGAGTACTGAAATTAAGCTAACAAGTGTAGTTGGTAAATTTAACATTGTTGGTACTGGAAGAAAAATAATAAAACAGTTCCCCTCTCACTTACCGTAACTCTGCAGCGGCCATGCTACTTACCCCTCTGCACCCAAGATAAGTGGCCATCTTCACTTAGCTCACAGTTAAGTTCACCAACAACACTTACAATTAAGCAGATATTAGACAATGGAAAATTTCTTTGTCCCTATCTGTGACTCAGCGTCTCTGCTATATGGTGAGTAGCAACTTTCCATAATACTGTAAGCAGATATTAAAATATTACTGTCTTCCCAAGTATTTTTGTTTGTTTCTGAGGAGGAAAGCTATGTTTTTAAGAAACACTTAACATTGTTTGAGTTTTTGGATTTGGCTGTTAGTGGCTTGATGCATATTATTACAACACACAGCTGAGAACAGTGGTCCACAGTTTGATGATCACCGAGCTAGACCATTAGCAGATAAGTAGCTGTAATAATAGAGATGTTTCCACTCCGAAAATCTGGTCTATATCCTGTATTACAATTATGAACCTGCATAGTGTCTTTTTTCTCTAGAATTATTATTTGTAACATATGGAAAGCATAACAAGCTAAAATATAAATCCAACAGTAGTTTTTAGTGTCCTCTTTTGTAGTACAAAATCACTTCTTATTTTGGTTTGGCAACATCCATCACACAATATAATTCAGTAACACAGGCAGGGATACATTAAGGTAACATAAACAGTTTGTAGTGCTATCAGGCAATTTTTTTAGCAGATTGAAACTAAATGTTAAATTGCTATGTGAATGATCCACCTGATGATTCTCAAAAGTCTATTATCTATTCAGGGTATCTCACAATTCCTATTATAGGCTTCTGTGGGTTGTAATAGGGACACAGATACAGTTTTGATAAGTGATCCATGTCCAGAAAAGTACCATTTGGGCATAAAATAAGTTTCAAGATTACATGGCTTTTTAATCTCCAGTTTCACTGTACATGCACAAACTGCCCCTATAATAAATAAGACACCCCATACCATTTTCATCCAACTACAATTGCTGCAAGAAACTGGTATTTTTAGATTAGGTGACTCCCCAACCAATCCAGATAATTGTAGCTGTAGCAAATCATGAAGTACAACTGTAAAGAAATTCCTCCCACAGGTGAGTATATTAAAATCATAATGGTTAACTGCCAAAGCACTCATGACAAAGTGACAGAGTTCAAAACACTCCTGAAAACCAGTGAAGCTCACATAATACTACGAGCAGAAATCTGACTGAAACCTGAAATTGATAGAAGTGAGATTTTTGAGGAAAATTTAAGTGTATATTGAAAGACTATGCAAGTTAAGGTGTTGTATTTGTTGCAGTAGATGACAAACATAAATCCACTGAGACAGAAAGTAAAGTTATGTGTGAGATTGATTGGGCATGACTTTGAATCAGTGCTGTGTATAAAACAGTAATTGAATTCTTCTGTCACCCATCTGATTCATCTTCTGATGTAACTGGAAACCTTAGAGAAAATCTCAGTCCACTTTTACATAAGTTCCCCTGTCATATTGTAATCATCAGTGGAGATTTTAATCATCTATCATTCAACTAGGGAAAATTACAGTTTTGTTAGTGGTAGGCATGATAAAACAGTGAAACATACTAAATGCAGTCTTTGAAAAGTACCTTGACGAAATAGTTCAGAAAGCCACTCATGATGGAAATATATTGGGTCTATTGGCAACAAGTAGACCTGATCTCTTTGAGGATGTCCACATTGAAGGTGTTGTTAATGGTAGGACCAGTGAGACATCCTGTGAAACATACTAATTGCCTTTTCTGAAAGCTAACTACAATAGGTAGTTCAGAACCCTTTTTGTGATGAAAATATATTGGAACTAATGGCAACAAATAGACCTGATCTCTTTGGAGATGTTAACACTGAAACTAATATCAATGATCATGACATGGCTTTGACAACAATGACTACTAAAACAAGCAATAAGATATATATGTTCAGCAAACTCAATAAAAATCTGTAGTGTCATATCACAATGAGGAACTTTGAACTTTCAGCACAGGGCAGGAGGATGTAGAACTATGGCTGAAGTTTAAAAGAATAGTTGGCCAGTCACTAGACATATATGTACCCAGTAGAACAGTATGTAATGGGAACAACTCTCTGTGGTATACAGTTACTGTAAAAAAACTTCTAAGAATTAGTGACTACTACATTGTAGGTGTAAAACAAAAAGCATAGGACCACATATAGAGGGATGCCAAATGAAATGCATTTGGCCGTCAAGAGGGCAATTGTGCAGCCTTCATTGAATACCTGCAATGAAACTGATCTGACTACATCATGTTCTACAAACCGAGTATAATTTCTGACACATGATGTTTTATCACACATTTTATGATATCATTTTTTATTTGCCATAATTTTTTTAAATATGTCCATAAAAATTTTTCTTGATTATTTTGATGAATCTAAATGTCAGTCAAGTATGTAAACATGGAGAAATGTAATAATCTTTGAGAAATATGTCATATTCTTTGTATTTAACAATGTATGGACTACCTGTGGGAAAAGTAAGTTAGGTGCTGGAGAGTTTTAGCTGAGAGAAGTGTTGTATGACCAGATGTGGTCAAAGTTTGAAAGAGTGCTGCACATTAACTCTAAATAACAGCGCTCAAAAGTATGTTTTTATAGGTGTGAACCACAATGAAAAAGTGTTATTTAAAGTTTGTGAAGTGATTTCATGAATATATAATGAGAGTGAAAGCTGAAATTTATTCATTATTTTGATTAGAATTGATACAACAAGGCCAAACCCATTAACTATTGCATATCCAGATATTGTGTCAATATTGTACAGTAAAATAAGAAAAAAACAAACACTTAGATATTAAATATGAGAAATAATGATGAATAATTTTAACTGATAATTACCAATTATTTTGATCAATCAACATTTCTGAACTTTCCAACCTGTCTGCTCAATGTGCTGTAACAAAGGATGAAGTATATGTCCTGAAAATCAGCAGAGATAGAACTTAAATAAAACTTCGTGGCAGATTAAAACTGTGTGCTGGACTGACACTTAATCTCAGGATCTGATGGTAGAGTACTTGCCTCTGTGGAAAGCAAAAATCCTGAGTTCAAGTCTCAGTCCGACACACAGTTTTAATCTGCCAGGAAGTTTCATATGAGTGCACAATCCCCTGCAGGGTGGAAATTTCATTCTATAATTTAAATAACTAATTTGAATCAGTACTTATATATTGGGGAGTTATATACTTCAGCAGAATATTGTCAAATGATCTTCCACAAAACCCAAATAAATTCTGGTCATAAGTAAATGCTGTTAGTGGCACCAATGTTAGTGTCCATTCCCTAGCAAATAGGATAGGATCTAAAACTGAGGGTAGCAAAGTGAAAGCTGAAATACTGAACTCCGTTTTTAAATGTTCCTTTATAAAGGAAAAGCTAAGAGAATTGCTGCAATTTTATCCTTATACCATTGGAAGGACAATTGAAATCAGTATAAGTGTCAGTGGGGCTGAGAAACTGTGGAAATAGTTAAAACTGAAAAGTTCCAGGGCCCAATGAAATCCCCATCAAATTCTATCTTGCATTTGCAGCTGAGTTAGCCCTCTTTGACCTGTAATCTATTGTAGATCCTGTGAACAAAAAACCATGCCCAGTAGTTGGAAGAAAGCACAGGTCACACATATCTACAAGAAGGGTACTAGAAGTGATCCACAAAACTACCATTCAACATCTGTGACATTGATTTGTTGTAGAATCTAGATCATATTCTGCGTTCAAACATAATGAGATATCTTGAACAAAGTGACCTTATCCATGCAAACCAATATGGACCCCAAAAACATCAGCTGGCCAGAGTGGCCGTGCGGTTCTAGGCGCTACAGTCTGGAGCCGAGTGACTGCTACAGTCACAGGTTCGAATCCTGCCTCAGGCAAGGTTGTGTGTGATGTCCTTTGGTTAGTTAGGTTTAATTAGTTCTAAGTTCTAGGCGACTCATGACCTCAGAAGTTAAGTCACATAGTGCTCAGAGCCATTTTTTGAACCCAAAAACATCAGTCATGTGATACCCAACTCACACTTTTCTCACATTACGTACTTAATGCTTTGGATCAAGAAAATCAGGTAGAAGCAGTTTCTCTTGATTTCCAAAAATCACTTGACTCAGTGCCACACTATGCTTATTGTCAAAAGTTTGATCATATTAGGTGTCAAGTGACATGGCTGAATTGAGGACTTTTTATACGGAGGACACAGCACATTATCTTAGATGGAGAATCATTGACAGATGGAGAAGTAACTTCGGGTGTGCCCAAGGGAAGTGTGTTGGGACCCTTGCTGTTCATGTTGTATGTTATTGATCTTGTAGATTATATTAATAGTAAAATCAGGCTTTTTGCAGATGACATACTTAGCTAAAATGAAGTACTGCCTGAAAGAAGCTGTATAAATATTCAGTCAGAATGAAGTACTGCCTGATAGAAGCTGCATAAATATTCAGTCAGATATTGATAAGATTTCAAAGTGGTTCAAAAGTTGGCAAATTGCTTTAAAGTTAGAGAAAGTAAAATTGTGTACTTTTCAAAATGAAAAAAACTTGGTGTCCCATGAATATTTTATCAATGAGTCACAGTTAGAACTGGCCAACTCACACAACTACCTGAGTGTAACAATTTGTAGGGATATCAAGTGGAACCATCATACAGACTCAGTTGTGGGTAAAACAGGCGGAAGACTGGTTTATTGGTTGAATACTGTGGTAGTGCTATCAGTCTACAAATAAGTTTGCTTACAAATCACTTGTATAACTGGAGCTACAATATTGCTCATGTGTGTGGGACCTGTACAAAGATGATGAGACTTACCAAACAAAAGTGCTGGCAGGTCAATAGACACACAAACAAACACAAACATACACACAAAATTCAAGCTTCCGCAACAAACAGTTACTTCTTCAGGAAAGAGGGAAGGAGAGGGAAAGACGAAAGGATGTGGGTTTTAAGGGAGAGAGTAAGGAGTCATTCCAATCCCGGGAGTGGAAAGACTTACCTTAGGGGGAAAAAAGGACAGGTATACACTCACACACACACACACACACATATCCGTCCACACATACACAGACACAAGCAGACATTTGTAAAGGCAAAGAGTTTGGGCAGAAACGTCAGTTGAGGCGGAAGTAAAGAGGGAAAGATGTTGTTGAAAGACAGGTGAGGTATGAGTGGCGGTAATTTGAAATTACTGGATGTTGAGGCCTGGTGGATAACGAGAAGAGATGATATACTGAAGCGCAAGTTCCCATCTCCGGAGTTCTGACAGGTTGGTGTTAGTGGGAAGTATCCAGATAACCCGGACGGTGTAACACTGTGCCAAGATGTGTTGGCCGTGCACCAAGGCATGTTTAGCCACAGGCTGATCCTCATTACCAACAAACACTGTCTGCCTGTGTCCATTCATGTGAATGGACAGTTTGTTGCTGGTTATTCCCACATAGAGAGCTTCACAGTGTAGGCAGGTCAATTGGTAAATCATGTGAGTGCTTTCACACGTGGCTCTGCCTTTAATCGTGTACACCTTCCGGGTTACAGGACTGGAGTAGGTGGTGGTGGGAGGGTGCATGGGACAGGTTTTACACCAGGGGCAGTTACAAGGGTAGGAGCCAGAGGGTAGAGAAGGTGGTTTGGGGATTTCATATGGATGAACTAAGAGGTTACGAAGGTTAGGTGGAAGGCGGAAAGACATTCTTGGTGGAGTGGGGAGGATTTCATGAAGGATGGATCTCATTTCAGGGCAAGATTTGAGGAAGTCATATCCCAGCTGGAGAGCCACATTCAGAGTCTGATCCAGTCCCGGAAAGTATCCTGTCACAAGTGGGGTACTTTTGTGGTTCTTCTGTGGGAGGTTCTGGGTTTGAGGGGATGAGGAAGTGGCTCTGGTTATTTGCTTTTGTACTAGGTCGGGAGGGTAGTTGTGGGATGCAAAAGCTGTTTTCAGGTTGTTGGTTTCCGGACTGGAGCAGATTCGTTTGCCATGAAGACCTAGGCTGTAGGGAAGGGACCGTTTGATGTGGAATGGGTGGCAGCTGTCATAAAGGAGGTACTGTTGCTTGTTGGTGGGTTTGATGTGGACAGACGTGTGAAGCTGGCCATTGGACAGATGGAGGTCAACGTCAAGGAAAGTGGCATGGGATTTAGAGTAGGACCAGGTGAATCTGATGGAACCAAAGCAGTTGAGGTTGGAGAGGAAATTCTGGAGTTCTTCTTCACTGTGAGTCCAGATCATAAAGATGTCATCAATAAATCTGTACCAAACTTTGGGTTTGCAGGCCTGGGTAACCAAGAAGGCTTCCATGAATAGGTTGGCATACGAGGGGGCCATCCTGATACCCATGGCTGTTCCCTTTAATTGTTGGTATGTCTGGCCTTCAAAAGTGAAGAAGTTGTGGGTCAGGATGAAGCTGGCTAAGGTAATGAGGAAAGAGGTTTTAGGTAGGGTGGCAGGTGATTAGCGTGAAAGGAAGTGCTCCATCGCAGCAAGGCCCTGGACATGCGGAATATTTGTGTATAAGGAAGTGGCATCAATGGCTACAAGGATGGTTTCCGGGGGGAAACAGACTGGGTAAGGATTCCAGGCATTCGAGAAAGTGGTTGGTGTCTTTGATGAAGGATGGGAGACTGCAAGTAATGGGTTGAAGGTGTTGATCTACGTAGGCAGAGATACGTTCTGTGGGGGCTTGGTAACCAGCTACAATGGGGCGGCCGGGATGATTGGGTTTGTGAATTTTAGGAAGAAGGTAGAAGGTAGGGGTGCGGGGTGTTGGTGGGGTCAGGAGGTTGATGGAGTCAGGTGAAAGGTTTTGTAGGGGGCCTAAGGTTCTGAGGATTCCTTGAAGCTCTGCCTGGACCTCAGGAATGGGATTACCTTGGCAAACTTTGTGTGTAGTGTTGCCTGAAAGCTGACGCAGTCCCTCAGCCACATACTCCCAACGATCAAGTACCACAATCGTGGAACCCTTGTCCACATTTGCAAAAAGCAGTGGACATTATCTGAGCTTTTTATGAGTTGTAACTTTCTTTCAATTTGTGTCTTTATCATTATTTGGTCAGAATATTCATAGCGTGTCTTAACAAGGTGTACAGCATGGGTTTGTCTGTGTGGCATGGAGTATACATTCTTCAACATAAGTTTACTATTTGCTGATTGGTTATTCGGTTTTGCATTACTTTCATTAACTAGGTAACTGGTTTTGCAAAGCTCCCTCAAATCTGTCTGCAAGTTACTGATTTCAACACACAAACTTCCTTCCTTTACTAGTTGTACACATTCACTAATTAAGTTACAATTTGAAGGCTGTTCCAAATTTCCAAAACAACTTTCCTTTCCTAATTGCACATTTTGACAAATTTCATTTATGGTTTAAATTTTTGCACACTATGGCTACATTTGTCATCATAGTCACTAACTATTTTCACCACTTTATCACAATCACTAGTTTTTATTACAGATTCTACACATTTACTTATCACATTACCACCTGGAGACTGTTCTACATCTTTCATGACAGTTTTATCATCTGAGAGCACACTTTGACAAATTTCACTTAAGACTTACACTTTTGATCACCATACTGACATTTACTACTATGGTCATTGACTACACTTAGTACTCTATCCTTAATTAGATCTTCCTTTCCATTTTCACAAACACATTCAGACACAACATCACTGACATCAACTGGTATCATTAATCTATCAGGCACTGCTCTACTGGTTTCTAAATCATTACTTGAACACACACCAGGAATTCCAGAATCATTCAGCATCAAATCATCAAGTTTAACTTCTGTCTATGCCATCCCATCTAACTCTGTAAGTAACATGTCATCATCATCATCATTATCATCATCTGAATCATTCTCATTAGAAACATTATCATCACATTTAATATTATTTTCAACACCAACCTCATTTCTCTCTTCACACACTTTTTCAACAACCTCAACACTGTTCTACCACAACCTAAACACTGTTCTACCACATCCTCATTTTCCTGTTTATTATCTACTGCAATTTCATCCGGAATTACTCTGTCATTCTCACTTCCATTGCCTAGCACATGAACATCAGCTCCCACACATACAGCACCAGTGTCAGCATTTTCACTCATTTCACATTCACTCAACATTCTCACTAAACCATACTCATCAGATCTGTTCTCGTCACTATCAACAGCTACTACTGCATTACTACAGTTAAAGAAATTTGTTGAAGTGTTTTCTTCTAATTAAAATTCAAATTTCTTATGTTTTTCTTCATGTTTGTTTTCAGATAAAAAAATTTCCCAAATTTCCCTATCAAATTTCATTCTACTCACTTCAGGTTGTATTCTGGGTACAAAATTTTGGTATGTTCTATATGTTCTGCCCCTTCCCCTTCTGAAAGTACTACAATGTGCCTGATTGTAATTCCCATGTCTATTTGCCCCATCTCGCCAGGCTCCGAAAGTGGCAGGTCTTAGTTAACTGCACCATTTTTTCTGTTTTAAAAATTGTTACTATTGTTTCCCTGATTTTGCCCCCACTGCCTATTTCTTGTTTCGAAATTCCTATTCTCAGGTCTCTGCCTATCATTCGTCTCCAAATTTCTTCTGCCATCATTTCTAAATCTGCTATTGAAATGATCATTGAAAGCTCTGTTATTGTTATTCCTGCTATCATCTGGTGTGTCATTACATCTGTCATTTCTCTCCCATGCTAAATCCAATTTATCTATGTATCTAAGGAATTGTTCAATTGTATCATCAGGACCATAGAAATGACTCCACTGAACTCTGTTTGGTAACCTATGTTTCAGCGTGTCTATTTGGATCATTTCATTGAGCATTTTATCAAGATGTACAAAAGTTCTTAACTGTTGTTCATGCATCCACTACCCGGTTTGAAATTTTGTCCATTCAAAAATTCTGATTTAATTCTAGCTTGTTTAATTTCTGACCAGAATTTGTTCATGAGAGCTCGTTCTACCTCATTAAACGACATTTCAGGTTTGATTTCTTGGTTTGCTCATGACAAAGCCTCCCCTTTTTAAAAAGTTTAATTTTCAAACTATCGCTCATTTTATCAGTCATGTTGTCTTTAATCTGTAACATGAAATCGACTGGATGTATATTGCCTTCCACTGAAAATGTTTTTATGTTTACATTACTCCAAACTGGACTGTAACTACAGTAAGATTTCACAGCAACGGAATTTCTGATTTCTTGAAATTTAGATTTGAAGTTCGAAATTTCACCTAAACAAGTGCCTACGTCTTCTTTTAAGTCCGTGAAATTACCATTTGCAATTTTAGTGAAAATTTGTATATTTTGATCCATTTCTGTGAATTTCTTTACAAAATCTTTGTTGAGCTTTTTTAATTGTAACACATCTACAGTAGCAACTTTTTCTAAATTTTCCACAGAATCTAGCCTCTTTTCGAATTTTTGGTTTTCCTGTTTTAGGGTAACAATTTCCCCTTCTATAGCCGACACATTTTTGGTATTCTCATCTACTTTTTCCCAAGACCCCTCTAAACTCTCTTTTGTCTCGTGAATCTGTGTTCCATGCTTGTCTAATTTTTTATCGATCGAATCAAGCTTTTGATCAAGAGTGATTCAATGCACATCAATTGAGCATTTTTGTTCATCAATCAATTTTTTTCTGTTCTTCCATTAACTGAACTAACCTGTTAAAGGCTGATACACTACATTCAAATCCATAAAAGGGTGAACATTCACAATTTGGTCACTATCCTCTCCGATTTCACTGTCCCAATTAACTACATTATTAGCAGTAATATCTACGCTGTTTTCCAAATTTCCATTAACCTCCCCATTATCATCAACTTGCCTATTGTTGTTAACTTCTGTATTATCCTCCATAATGACAAAGCAGACAAAAAAACAGTTTCCAAAATAAAATAAAAGTAAATTTTGTACTTACAAACAGTTGGTTCTCCAAGTTGCGCTTTCACATAGGTATATTTTGTAGTGTTACTCATGTTCTTCTTTGTCCTATTCTCATAAAAAATGGAACATTATTTCAACAAGCAGGTTAACTCTGAAACAAAATACAAGATTAATTTACAGATTTACACAATATCCCAGCTCCATACGCCAATTATAACGTTCTTTTTGGGGTTGTTTTACTCATTGTATCAGGCAATCTGTCACAGCATAAGTTCTAGAGACAATTACTGTAAAATTCCAACTTCAGAAAAGTTAAAATTAAGAATCAGTCTTGTATTATGTTTTTTAAACACATTTATTGTATCTTAAAAACAAAATTGAAGTATTATTACACAGGCAAACAATACTTACAATACAAAACAAGCAGCTACATGCTCACTGCTCAAAACCCAAAACCAGACTGACTCCCTCTGCCAACATGGCAGTCACTATTTATATTTTCTTAAAAATCCCAAACAATCCTCAGCATTGTTTAAGATGAACATTTGATTAATTAACAATTAAAATTTATACAAAAAAATGAAAATACATGTATAAATGAATGTCTGCTCAGAACAGTAAGTAGACTACGATATTAGTACATGTCTGTTATTTCTTTCGAGAATAAACTCTCACATAAGATATTACAATAATACATTTCTAGTTTTCATTAATTACTAGCGACTCCCTTCACAGGAATTATTCCCTTTATTTACAGAGCTTCTACACTTTGAACTGAGATAGATTAAACAGTTATTTTCTCAGTTATAAGTTTTTCTGGAAGATTTACATATTTTGTTTACATGTGCAATCCTGAATTAGACTGGGAAATGTTCATTTTAAATAGGCCTTAATGGGCTGTTACATTTCAAGTAGATCACACTAACAGAGTAACTGTGGACTGGCTTATCATGCAGTTATCAAATCTGAGTGAGATACATTAATGAACTGCAGAAAAGTGCAGTAGTTGACTATAGAGTTAATAGAATACGTGAAGACAGCTGTCGGTGCCGCAACTCCCTTTACACGTTTTGTGGTTCTTAGTGAATACAGGAGTGATGAATAGAAGCAGCTTGTGGTCAGAGAATTCAGATATCTAATATCAAATATTAAAAGTAATACATTTCTTTGTTTGGTGTAGTTGCAGTGCCAGTTGCTAACAATAGATTTCAATGTTGAAATATGTCCAGATACATTAGTTTACAATTCTGTCAGTCATCACTGCTATGATTACTCCACAGATGGTGAGTCCTGACCACTGTGTAAGTCTATAAATGTTATGAACTGGCAAACACAAAAAAGTGGGTCTGTGTGTGAATATTTGAATTTAAATACACCCACTGCTGGAGTTCCAGAGAGAGGATGTTTGCATACCATTGGCAGTGGCATCAGGGCTCGTGGCAGTGACCTCATGCCACAGTGGAAGATGTAGAAAATGCGGTGGGATAAATGGCAGTGTGTCTATTTTAAAGTGCAGCCAACTGGTTGACGACCAATACTGTACCCCTCCTGCCCAGATTTTAAGGTATGGCCTGTTCTGTGGTTAGCGATAGGGCTGGTTGCATAGGTAGGGATAGAGCAGGCCAACCCATGTCCCAACATTGCATTTTGCAATTGCCAAGGAAACTGCCCTGGAAAATCAGGCACAGGACTTAGCTGAGGACACTGGTAGGAGCATGAAGGGTGCTGCAGAGGGTGCCAGTGATACTAGCCAAGTGTGACAGCATCAGTGTCCTTGGGAGAGGTGACCTGCAGCATTGAGGGCAATGGCGTCACAGGTGGACAAGTGTTGACCCCCATCGGTGAAATGGTCACACATGGAGGCACCCACTTGGTAAGCTGTGTAGGAGTCTGTATTGTGGCGGCTGGATGTGGCTGTGTCACAGTGTTCATATGCTGCGCCATGAAGAAGTCTGAAACAGTTTTATCTTCAGCAGGATCACTGAATTCATGGAACTGTAGCTGAATTTTGAGGGATTGGTGTGCACCTGAGCTGTCACGAATAGTATACTGCATCCTGGCAGCTGATCTGAGAACAACATCACTTTACCATAAATGTGGCTTCTTGCACAATTGATACTGAACTCTGTCATTTTTATGAAACTTTATGGTAAAGTCTGAAGCTGGAGCAAAGTGTCTCACATGCAAATGTTCTGCCAGCAAATTGTCAGGAGCAGGAAAAGTATGATATGAACTCAAAAACATTGGTAAGGCATCTTCATGTGTTTGTGAAGCTCAAAGTGTTGACATTTATGTCTTGAATGTTTCATCAAAATGTTTGGCCTCACCATTAGACTGTGGTGAGAACAGTATTGTCCTGACATGCTGTACTCAATTTTTGCTTGCAAAAATGTAACAATTATTTTGAAGAAAAAGGAGGTCCATTGTCAGAAACAATTATTTGTGGTAAGCCTTTGAGAAAAAATACAGAAGTGAGCACCTTGATAGTTATGAGGTGGAATACAAAATTTTTGGGACTGGTGCTGCCATCTGGAAAGTAGGAGTAATAGATCTTTACAGCACTAGGGGACGAGAGCTGCATATCTGATGAGTCAGTGTGCGGAGCAGTGTTCAGCTGGGAGGATGTGTTATGTATTCTGTAATACTCTGTGTTTGATGTGTGGTGATTTTACGATGGATCCGTGAACAGAGTAATGTGTGTGTATCAAATTCTTTGCGAATCTCAGGAAAAGCGCTTTGGAGACCCTTGTAGTGACTCAACAAGTGTTTTGGGGCAGAGCATGAGCTGTGTGCTTGTGTTTGAGTGGCATGATCTGTTCAGGGTTGGCCATACAGACATCAAAGATGATGTTCACACTGGAAGGCTCATTAGCCACAGAATGCTAGACATTGTTGCCAAACTTCAACAGTTGGTTCATGTGGATCAATGTCGAACCATTCAAGACCTTTTGAATGAAGTGGGTATTGGTAATGGAACATGTCAACAAATGTTGACTGATTAATTGGGCATGCATTGTGTCACCTCAAAATTTGTGCCAAGGATCTTGACTGCCTATCAGAAGGCACAGATTGTTGAAGTGTGCACAGACCTTCGTCAGAATGCATCTGATGATCCAACCTTCTTGTCACGGATTATCACCAGCAATGAGAGCAGAATTTATGGTTATGACCCAAAGACAAGGCAACAGTCACATCAGTGGAAGAGCCCAAGCTCTCCAAGACCCAAAAAATGTGAGACAGGTGAAGAGCATGATTATTGTTTTCTATGTTACCAAGGGAATTGTGCAGAAAGAATTAGTCCCACCAAACCAAACAGTGAATTCTGCATACTACTGTGATGTTTTGTGATGGCCCGAACTTTGGCATCAAGGGAACTGGCAGCTGCATCACGACAATGCACCCTGTCACACGTCCTTGCTCACCAGAATCTTTTTGACAAAAAACAACATGGCGGTTGTACTACACCCACCACACTCACAAGATTTGGCACCTTGCAACTTCACGCTGTTCCCAAAACTGAAACTCAAGTTGCAAAGCCATTCGTTCAACACTCTAGAGAGGATTCAAGAAGCATCGCTGATGGTGATAAACACCCTCAAAGAACAGGACTTCCAGAACACCTCTGACCAGTGGCAGAAGTGCTGGGACTGGATTATATGTGTGGATGGGAACTACTTGGAGGGTGATGGTGACCATTATTCCAAAGGTAAGGTTTTCAACAGATGGCAGCACCAGCCCCAAAAATTTTGGATAGCACCTCATATTATGCTTTGGAATAACAAAATGGGTATTTTCTATAGGCATTGATGATTACCAACCAACACATTTGCCAAAAGGTGTTAGAAAAGTCTATATGGAGGCATTCCTAAGGAGTATCAGAATGCAGCCAGGTGAAAATTTTTTTGCTTGGATTGTCCTGATCATCCACACATGTACAACAGTGTGCCAACATGCATTCTATTTGCTTATCTAAACCAAGCCACATACAATGTTGGCATGGCAGCTGATTAGTGCAAACTGTTCCCCAATGACCCCTATGTAGAAGATTTAACACTTACTGTTGCAATGAGATGAGGATTGACACACTAGGCATGTGGCGCAAAAATATTTTTGCACAAAGGGCTCAGGGATATATTTCTGTGAGTGCTACCAACATTTGTGAATGTAACTTAACAATCTCAGTGACTGGTCATGCTCCTTGGCTTGTGTGATCCACCAGGAATCAATAGGAAAAGAATCCAGAGTTGTCATGTACACAAGAAGATTCGAGTGCATCAACTGCTACATCTGTTCTGTAGGTAAATGAGACAATTTGCCAGCATTGACACATTGCATATTGGGTGATACAGAATTTCATATTGATAATTTGCTGATATCAGCAACCAACATTGAAGCTTTTGCACAGTGTGATTAGGAACTAGTTTCAATGGATGAAACGGTGCACTCAGTAGTTTCAACATTGAAGCTTTTGCACAGTGTGATTAGGAACTAGTTTCAATTGATGAAACAGTAGACTCAGTAGTTTATGATCCAAGACCAGGAAACGTTTTCTGCCATATAGTCAATGATGAAATTTTGTGACACCACTGACTATAAGTAACCTGAGCACTGTTGAAGCTGTTTTGCCAGTTCTGTCAGGTGAAACCGCCATGGGGCATGGCATCTGCACCAAGCACAAGAGGTTTGGGTAGATTGTAGTACATAAAGCAAAGTTGACAAAGAAATGCATTTTTCAGTCTCTGAAAAGCTTGGTCAAAGTCCTTTGTTCAATGGAGTGGAATAGTTTTATGTCTGAGGTGGTTCAGAAATGTGGCAGTTTGCACTGCACTCGGGATGAATTTTATGTAATAAGTCAATTTTCTGCTAACTGCATGCAGTTTGCATAAATTCTTAGGAGATGGAATTTTATGAATTGCTTGGAAGGATGAGTGCCACTGGCATCAAAGATATATCCTAAGTACTCAATCATTGTGTTAAAAAAAGATTATTTCTGCAAATTACATTTGAGGCCAACCTCAGTGGGAGCTTGGAACAGACAGCCCAAGTTTGAAGATGTTGTTGTAGCATCTATCCAGAGATAACGATGTCATCAAGATAATTAAAATGAGAAGGCACCTTGGATGTTATTTGTTTGAGAAATTTTTCAAACAACACAGATGCAGAAGTGCTTCCAAAAGGTAGACATTGATATTCAAATAAGCCAACATGAGTAATCACAACAAAAATTATCTTTGTCACTTTGTCCAATTGTAACTGAAGAAAGGCATCTGCAGGATCAAGGTTTGAGAATAACTATCCTTCCACTGGGTGATCCAAAATTTTCTCAACATGTGGGAATAGGTAGGAATCAATGACTGTGAATTTATCATGTGTTTGAAATCTGCCCAAAGACAAACCTTCCCATTTGGTTTATGGATAATGACTGAGAGTGATGCCCACTGACTTTTTGAAATAGGTTTTAAGACACCAATGGAATACAGTATCTGAATTTCTGTTGTGATGTTGTTGCATAATGCATGTGCCACAGGGCAAGCACAGCAAAATTTGGGTTGTGCTTTAGCTTTCAGTGTAATGTCAGTATGAAAATCTTTTGCACATCCTACAGTATTGTCAAATAACATTGATAACTGTCACACAGTTGTTGAATTGTGGCATGGAAAACTTTTGTGTCAATAGAATGCACATTGTCATGGATGTCTAATCGGAAAGAATCAAACACATAAATTCTGAAAATATTTGGACTTAAGCATAAGCGATCTACAGTGTAATGTACTCCGTTAGTTGTGTGTTTATATTTTGCAGTTAAGTGGCATGTTGCAGGCACTGAAATACTGTCACCATTATAGGTGGTTGGATACAGACTTGATGTTTGCAAAACTGGTTCACAATTTTTTCATATCTGTCTAGATTAAGCAATGTGACAGAGGTTCAAGTATCTGGTTGAAAAGGCACTGACTAGTAATGAATTTGAAATGTAATCCACTCTTAGCCATGTTTTCTCTGAACACAGTTATCCATTCTATGTTGTGAAAAATTGTTCTCTGTTTCTATTTGCACTAGAATGGTTTCATGAATTTCAAGATTGGGAGAGCCTGTATAAATGGTATTCACTAGAATGCATGTGTGTGATTTCTGCATCTTCATTAGTCTGAGTTTTGAGCAGAAGCAGGTGCAGATCTGAAGATGAAATGACATTTATTTCCATCTGTTTATGCTTGGTATTATTCTACTTTGAAACAGAGGGAGGCTTTATAGTTTTTTGCAGGCAGAGTGGTTTTGTATGTTCCATGCAATAAAGAAAATTGCATTCAACTTGTCTTAAGAATCAATTATTCCAGTCATGTGCGATATAGCATTTCACACAAGACTTCGCTTAGTGCTGAGCAAAGCAGTGGAATTAGTATTGCGCTGGTGTGCTAAATGCTGTATGTAGTTGTTTGTTTGGCCTGGTTTATGCAGTGCTGATTTGCAAGTGTTATGGCCATGGCTATGGCTGTGACTGAGATATGAGTGATAACTGGTAGACAGAAATCTCGCTCAGCTAAATTGTGAACTTCTCATGCATCTATAAGCACTTTGCTGAGGGTAGGGGTGCAATGCTTCAGAATTGAGAGTCTGAATAATGGCATCATGAAGAATTTCATCCCAATGAGTTGTGCCAAAATTAAATTTACAGTCTCTAATCATGCCCTGCAATTCCACAATCCATTCTTTATAGGTTTGACCACTAAGACATGGTGTGTGTAAACACTTATACTGTGCAGCAGCAGCATGTTATGTGACTCTAAAAAAATTCATACAATATTTCAATTAAGACCTTGTAGGGCTGGGTTTGTGGCTCACTGAGGAGATATAATTTCACTAGTAACTGGTACATGTACAATTCTACACAAAAAAGTAAAATGCATGATGTGATTCACCTGTGATTTTGTAGACGCCAAAGTGTTCATGCAGCTGTGTTACATACTCTTCCCACATTTTCTTCTTGTCACTGAATTGTCAGAAGGGCAGAGGTGTCAATTGAATTCCATCTTTAGCTCTGACACCTTTTGTTAATGGGCCCCTTGCACTTGCATGAGGCAAGAAACTCCTGACAGAAGGTTTTTTTATCTGTTGACTCTGAAACCGAACAACAACAATTAGATGCTGCTCATCAATACAGTGACTGTTCCATAGATGATGAGTTCTGACCACTATGTAAGTTTGTAAATGTTATGAATTGGCAAACACACAGAATCAACTGTTTGCATCGATGGATTACCTTAAGCAGACCTTTGCTGGAGCTCTTGAGAAGGGGTGGTTGTTTATCATTGGCAGTGGTGTAAATGTCTGTGGCAGTGCCCTCATTGTACAGTGGTGGCTGTAGGAAATGCTGCTGGGTGACTAGCGGTACATGTCTTTCAAAGTGTGGCCAATTAGAGGGTGGCTGATGTCGCAGCGGGAACTATTAATAAATATTTGGATAAAGCTCATCTCAACTGGACTTGCCAGATCAGAGATTGGCTGTAGCAAAGTTTTTCTGACATATCTGGCAGACTGGTTAAGTGATGCAAGGGTGGCAGTGCCATTGTTGCAGGAAGCAGTGCATCATGTCATGCATGGATAATTGGGCCCTACTTTACTACTACAATGTCAGTTCTTAGCTGGACTACAGAAGGTGCAGCAAAAGTTAACAATAGAGTTGCAACAGATAGTAGAGCCTAGCAAAAAGAGTTTACCATTGTTTTGTCATATATAAAATGTTGAAATTCACGGAGATGGAGTGAGGCTTCACATGTTGGTACAGTTCTCAGAGGTGACTGTGAATCTGTACTACCAATTTTCCATGATTCACACCTACCAGTGAATGGAGATGTAGGTAAATTTATGTGAGGTATTCTTAAATTCCAAGCAAAATGAAACTTATATAATGATGTCAGTAGAGGGGCTACACTTGTGCCAGACAGAGAGTATTATGATAAGTTTGACTAGTGTGTGAACATGTGAAGTGCAGTTCTTTCTGTGCATGTCAGAAGCAGCAAAATGTCAGAGGGACATAGTAACAAACACACCTACATTTTCAGATGGCGGACATGGATTGGCTGTGATTTTTTTTTCTGAGCAAGGAATACCTGAGGGAATGATGAGGCTGGAATTACTCGATGTTGGAATACTAGTCAATGGGATGTCCTTTGATGTAGCAGTTACAGTATTTTATATCCTGGCTACAATCATGGAAATAATTACACTACTGGCCATTAAAATTGCTACACCCAGAAGAAATGCAGATGATAAACGAGTATTGATTGGACAAATACAGGGTGATTCAAAAAGAATACCACAACTTTAGGAATTTAAAACTCTCCAACGACAAAAGGCAGAGCTAAGCACTATCTGTCGGCGAATTAAGGGAGCTATAAAGTTTTATTTAGTTGTACATTTGTTCACCATTTCAGCCAATAAAGTTTTTGGTCCTTTTTTCTTCGAAGGTGCTACTGCAACTGGACTACAGTATCTGGACATGTTAGAGAATTGGCTGTTCCCTCAGCTCGAACAAGAAGCACAACAATTCATATTTCAGCAGGATGGAGCGCCACCACATTGGCACTTATCTGTCCGTAACTACCTGAATGTCAACTACCCGAGGCAATGGATCGGCCGCCAGGCAGCCCGTGACAGAGCACGTCATCACTGGCCTCCAAGAAGCCCTGATCTTACCCCCTGAGATTTTTTCTTATGGGGGTATGTTAAGGATATGGTGTTTTGGCCACCTCTCCCAGCCACCATTGATGACTTCAAACGAGAAATAACAGCAGCTATCCAAACTGTTACGCCTGATATGCTACAGAGAGTGTGGAACGAGTTGGAGTATCGGGTTGATATTGCTCGTGTGTCTGGAGGGGGCCATATTGAACATCTCTGAACTTGTTTTTGAGTGAAAAAAAACCTTTTTAAATACTCTTTGTAATGATGTATAACAGAAGGTTACATTATGTTTCTTTCATTAAATACACATTTTTAAAGTTGTGGTATTCTTTTTGAATCACCCTGTATATTATACTAGAACTGACATGTGATTACATTTTCACGCAATTTGGGTGCATAGATCCTGAGAAATCAGTACCCAGAACAACCACCTCTGGCCATAATAATGGCCTTGATACACCTGGACATTGAGTCAAACAGAGCTTGGATGGCATGTACAGGTACAGCTGCCCTTGCAGCTTCAACACGATACCACAGTTCATGAACAGTAGTGACTGGCATATTGTGACGAGCCAGTTGCTAGGTCACCATTGACCAGATGCTTTCAATTGGTGAGAGATCTGGAGAATGTGCTGGCCAGAGCAGTAATCGAACATTTTCTGTATCCAGAAAGGCCCGCACAGGACCTGCAACATGCGGTCATGCATTATCCTGCTGAAATGTAGAGTTTTGCAGGGATCGAATGAAGGGTAGAGCCATGGGTCGTAACACATCTGCAATGTAATGTCCACTGTTCAAAGTGCCGTCAATGTGAACAAGAGGTGACCAAGACGTGTAACCAATGGCACCCCATAACATCACGCCGGGTGATACGCCAGTATGATGATGATGAATACACATTTCCAATGTGTGTTCACCGTGATGATGCCAAACATGGATGTGACCATCATGATGCTGTAAAGAGAACCTGGATTCATCCGAAAAAATGACATTTTGCCATTCATGCACCCAGGTTCATCATTGAGTACACCTTCACAGGTGCTCCCGTCTGTGGTGCAGTGTCAAGGGTAACCACAGCCATGGTCTCCCAGCTGATAGTCCATGCTGCTGCAAACATCATCGAAATGTTCGTGGAGATGGTTGTTGTCTTGCATAAATCCCCATCTATTGACTCAGGGATCGAGATGTGGCTGCATGACCCATTACAGCCATGCAGATAAGATGCCTGTCATCTCAACTGCTAGTGATATGAGGCTGTTGAGATCCAGCATGGCATTCAGTATTACCCTCCTGAACCCACCAATTCCATATTCTGCTAACAGTCATTGGATGTCGACCAACATGAGCAGCAATGTCGTGATACAATAAACCGCAATTGCTATAGACTACAATCCAACCTTCATCAAAGATGGAAACGTGAAGGTACGAATTTCTCCTACTTACATGAGGCATCACAACAATGTTTCACAGGCAACGCTGGCCAACTGCTGTTTGTGTATGAGAAATCGGTTGGAAACTTTCCTCATGTCAGCATGTTGTACGAGTCACCACCAGTGCCAACCTTGTGTGAATTCTCTGAAAAGCTAATCATTTGCATACCACAGCATCTTCTTCCTGTCAGTTAAATTTCTCATCTGTAGCATGTCATCTTCATGGTGTAGCAATTTTAATGGCCAGTAGTGTATAATAAATCTGATCCAACTGTTACTGTATTGGCAAGAGAACGCTAGATGTGTTGCCAACCTAGATCCTTACCTTCTTAAATGACACACTGAAACCAGACTACCTCCACTTATGATGAGCTTGTAGCTACAAAAAATTGCTATCAAAATGACAGTTATTATTCAAGATAGCAACACTCCTGTTACACCAATGTGCTGTTTCTAGTCACGTTCTCAGCAACACCACTGGGACCCATTATGGAGCAACTCCTTGTTTGTACTGCAAGAACTGTGCATTACCACTGTATTGGCAGGCTTTATCAAGCAGGACTGACCTCTCTTCCACAATTCAACAGTTGTGTCATCATAACTGAAATGACAACATCTTGCACTCATCACCTACCAGCAGCTGCTGCTATAGTCCACAACATATTTCCACCAATTTGCCCATTAACTGGAAGCATCACTACACAAGTTACAAACTGTCACCCTACTTAAAAATATTACCAACACTAACTAGATAGTTCTGCAGGAATTTCTGGGTAGTACTTCACTGTAGATAATTGAATCATCTAAATAAGTCTGAAGTTACTATTAATACTGTTTTCCATGTTATCAATGTATAACATGAACATTAATGTTCGTAAATCACTTCCTTTGATCTCACCTTAACTTACTTCTATATATGTCAATCACTTTCTTCGTAAGTTAACACGCTACTTCCTCAGTATCAGGAACACCTCAATAAAGCTATAGATTAGTTTTCTAAACCATATAATCATGTAATTGTTAGTATGCATTGGGGTGGTACTGGAAGTAAATAATTTTTTGATTGTCTTGGTCCATGGCATTGTGGATGTCATGTAGGAAGCTCATTAGCTGGGTATCACATGATGAATGTTTTCAGAATGGATGCTGATTGGGCATGAAAAGGTCATTTTGTTTGAGGTACTTCATTGTGTTTCACCTCATAATATAGTCCGCCCCCGGTAGCTGAGTGGTCAGCGCGACAGACTGTCAATCTAAAGGGCCTGGGTTCGATTCCCGGCTGGGTCGGAGATTTTCTCCACTCAGGGACTGGGTGTTGTGTTGTCCTAATCATCATCATTTCATCCCCATTGACGCGCAAGTCACTGAAGTGGCGTCAAATTGAAAGACTTGCACCAGGCGAACGGTCTACCCGACGGGAGGCCTTCTTCACACGACATTTCCATTACCTCATAATATGCCCTACAGTTTTATAAGAGACTTATCCATTGATATGGGTGGTGAAATTGTGCGTCACTTCTGCTACCAAAGAAAGGTGTGACCTGCACTGCTTTCCAGCTTTGGCTTTCAACCTATGTTGCAAGTGCAATATTCAGTGACCACAAAAAGTACAGGTATGGAAAACACCACTACTCCAGCTGCACAGACACTAGTCATGAATATTTCTGGCAAGCTCAACCTGTCTTCCACTAGACTGAACAACACTGTACAGCGTTTATTTCTGTTAGCTATTTTTTTAGGGAAATTCTAATGTCACCTTCATCCAAGTGTCCTAATACCTTTTAGGTGTCAACAGGTTCCTGTGCTTGTCCTCTACTCCGAGGTATTTAAATTTGGACAAAATGAAGAAGGCTTAGCAGAATTAATTTGTACTTAGTTTATTGGTTTTGTTGAAGTTTTGGGCGATGTGCCTCAGGCTGCTGCTGCTGTTTCTTGTGCAAGTTTATAAAAATAGGTTCTGGTAAGAGGATTGACATTTGTATTTAAATAAAAAATGTTGGCCAGGATTTCATTTTCCACCAGATGGTTCACTTCCAAATTCTGATTACACTTTCACTACTGGTTACAGTATTCACATGTATTAGTGATGACAATAGTTTTTAGAGTGACCTTCAAAGCATGTCCACTCCCTCGCATTCCTGGCAACCAAGTGTGTCATCAGCCTCGAGATGTTAAAGACCTCGTAAAACCTCCAGGTCCAGGCTGGAGTTGTTATTCTGGATTTTGTCTGCAAGCTTTTTACACAGGTTAATGCTGTTACAAAAACTAGAAAAATGTGAAACTTACAAGTTGAGAATAATGCTTAGAGTGACTATTCATAATTATTTACAAGCATGTGATGATATTTATATTTTGTTGACAATGGTATACTTAATTTGGTTTTGGCATGTTTTCCACCCTGATTGTCAAACAGGTTTTTTAGAGTTTTCTGTTTTTCTACAAATGGCTTATATCTGTTTTATGTTGTATATAAAGATTAACAAATAATAAAAGTAATTTTGGTGTGTACAATTTGTGAATCAATGATGCTTTTTAATACAAAATTAAAAATCACTTTTCATATTTCAAATTTAGCTATTTCCCATTTTACTTAAAACTGACAAAAACTAGAAAGGATTTTAGTGTGTCTGTCTCCTAAGTTTTTAGGTGCAACATAAAGATCTGAAATGTAGTTTAATTAAAATTATTAATTTAATTAATATCATTGCACAACTTGTAATTTTCATGTCTTTGTTTGTTACTGAAATTAACATGGGTATTTTTACCACATCAGTGCTCAGTAAAATACATTTTCTCAGTTCCAAAAATTTATGTTTTCTTCATAAATATGTGGTTGTAAATTTGGTTCTAAGTCTACATTAAAGATAATTTTCAATAAGCTCTCTATATAACTTAATACGGTGTCTACAAATGTTATCTGTTGAAATACTGTGGGAACAGTTTGAACAGATTGTACAGATGAATTAAAAATTTTACTAAATCTACTGATACCATCTCCCTACTGTTACCAAATGGGTTTGTGTCCACCAGACACAACAGTGCTTTTAATTTTCATTCTGTATTGTTACCGCAACTGCAAAAATGATAATGTCTCCTTGAAGTTTGATACTAATCCATTCCTGTATTTTACAGTTGGTACCAATAGTGCTAAAACTTTGGTTTATTAGCCATGGAATTATACTTATACTACTAATCATTCAGTCTGGAGCAAATCTTGGCTTTCAGCAGCTATTTACAGTAGCTGGACAGAGCATATTCTCCTATCCTGTAAGTACAACTAGTACGTAATAATAAGATAAATTGTTTGTTTCCTTGCTCGGACAGTAACACAAACGTGTACCTTTATGTATGGTCCGTATTTACAATTAAATTAAGCATAGTTTCAAGATCTTAGAACATTTTTAGTTTCAAGATAAAAGCTCTACTAGAAGACATGTTAATACAGATTCAGAAAACAATTTTGTGTGTAGTACAAGTTTCACATACTACTCCAAGCAAATATAAATGTAAGCAGATGGGTTGATATTATAGAACCAAGTACATTACTTGTGTGTAGGGGGGTGAATATTCAATAAACAAAGAAATAACATCTGGCATTTGCAATGTTACTGTCTAGTATGAAAGTCTGTAATGATCTTTTGTCATGTTGCAGCAGATAAATCTTATAATGTGGTATTAATTTTATGTAAATCGTTTAAACACAACAAACAAGTTCAAATACACTCTTTTTCCTTTTGTTAACTAGCATAATTTGAATATTTATCTTAATTAATATTTATTTAATTGCATGTTCTTCAGTCCAGTTTGACAAGAACAGCAAAATTGTTTGTGCTTTAAGTCTCTTGATGTTTACGTAAAGGCTAATCAGACAAAAGATAAAATGTTCTTTTAATACTTTGACAAATCTCTTTATACACTCCTGGAAATTGAAATAAGAACACTGTGAATTCATTGTCCCAGGAAGGGGAAACTTTATTGACACATTCCTGGGGTCAGATACATCACATGATCACACTGACAGAACCACAGGCACATAGACACAGGCAACAGAGCATGCACAATGTCGGCACTAGTACAGTGTATATCCACCTTTCGCAGCAATGCAGGCTGCTATTCTCCCATGGAGACGATCGTAGAGATGCTGGATGTAGTCCTGTGGAACGGCTTGCCATGCCATTTCCACCTGGCACCTCAGTTGGACCAGCGTTCGTGCTGGACGTGCAGACCGCGTGAGACGACGCTTCATCCAGTCCCAAACATGCTCAATGGGGGACAGATCCGGAGATCTTGCTGGCCAGGGTAGTTGACTTACACCTTCTAGAGCACGTTGGGTGGCACGGGATACATGCGGACGTGCATTGTCCTGTTGGAACAGCAAGTTCCCTTGCCGGTCTAGGAATGGTAGAATGATGGGTTCGATGACGGTTTGGATGTACCGTGCACTATTCAGTGTCCCCTCGACGATCACCAGTGGTGTACGGCCAGTGTAGGAGATCGCTCCCCACACCATGATGCCGGGTGTTGGCCCTGTGTGCCTCGGGCGTATGCAGTCCTGATTGTGGCGCTCACCTGCACGGCGCCAAACACGCATACGACCATCATTGGCACCAAGGCAGAAGCGACTCTCATCGCTGAAGACGACACGTCTCCATTCGTCCCTCCATTCATGCCTGTCGCGACACCACTGGAGGCGGGCTGCACGATGTTGGGGCGTGAGCGGAAGACGGCCTAACGGTGTGCGGGACCGTAGCCCAGCTTCATGGAGACGGTTGCGAATGGTCCTCGCCAATACCCCAGGAGCAACAGTGTCCCTAATTTGCTGGGAAGTGGTGGTGCGGTCCCCTACGGCACTGCGTAGGATCCTACGGTCTTGGCGTGCATCCGTGCGTCGCTGCGGTCCGGTCCCAGGTCGACGGGCACGTGCACCTTCCGCCGACCATTGGCGACAACATCGATGTACTGTGGAGACCTCACGCCCCACGTGTTGAGCAATTCGGCGGTACGTCCACCCGGCCTCCCGCATGCCCACTATACGCCTTCGCTCAAAGTCCGTCAACTGCACATACGGTTCACGTCCACGCTGTCGCGGCATGCTACCAGTGTTAAAGACTGCGATGGAGCTCCGTATGCCACGGCAAACTGGCTGACACTGATGGCGGCGGTGCACAAATGCTGCGCAGCTAGCGCCATTCGACGGCCAACACCGCGGTTCCTGGTGTGTCCGCTGTGCCGTGCGTGTGATCATTGCTTGTACAGCTCTCTCGCAGTGTCCGGAGCAAGTATGGTGGGTCTGACACACCGGTGTCAATGTGTTCTTTTTTCCATTTCCAGGAGTGTATAAAAGAAAACCTCCTGACTGATTGATCCATCATTGCCCAGCTGATACCACTAATGACAGAAACCTGAAATTTGTGGTGGGTGTGATTTTATTCTGCAGACATTGTTTAAGAAGGGATTTTTCATAATTCCACCTCTAAGGTGGTGAAATATGGGATGAAAATTTTTATGAACATATTTGTTTATGAAACCATTTTTGAAGCCAAATCTACAAAAATATGTATTTTTTTGTAGTTCTTGGTCAGAAATAAAAAATTGCATATTGCCTCCTTTGTTTTTTGGCCTCTCAGTGTTCCGGTGATTCTGTAAATTCAACTTGTAAGACAGTGAAATAAGGGATAAAATTTTTATGAAAATATTTTGTTGCATTAAAACATTTTTAAGGCAACATTTGGAGAGGGTGTTGATATTATGCTGTAAGAATTGTTAAAAAAGAGGTTTTTTTCTAAATTCCACCCCTAAATGGGTGAAATATGGAATGAAATGTTTTTAGAAATATGTGTCACTGTTAAGGCAATTTTGAAGCTTGAACTATGAAAACCATTACTTGCTTCCTCAGACAGAAATGAAAATGTATGTTCTTTCAGAATTTTTCAAAAGAGGGTTAAATAGGGGGTGGACAATATTTTTGAAAATAAAGCATTATTGAGGAACTTCTACAGCATTTTTAAAGCTACATCTGTGAATATAGGCATTTTGACTTCTCATTTTAAAAAAGGGCAGGGGAACGGAATGAATATATTTACTTGTAACCTTTCAACAGTTCATTAGAAAACCCATTACCAACAATAACAACAAGTCTCAAGGATGATCAAATTTCAAAAATGTGCACATCACTGAACATGTGCCACAGTGTTTACTTTTTATTCAAGCAAGACTTTAACACACTGTCACATTGATCAACATTGCACTGTTAAAAACGTAGGAAAACCAAAATGTTGTATATAGTTATGAAAATATCTACATTCAAAGACAGCAAATGAGTTTTGCACTTCACTTCCACAGTTATGGAAGAAAATACTTTCAGCAACCCATGTCACAGATGCAAAGAAATTTCTTGCAGTTTCTTGAGAATTAATCACTTATAACTAAGTTTCAATTCCTATAATGAGATACCATCTAATTATTAGGACTCAGAAAATTTATTTTAGTACAAGCTTATGTGACAGAAGAACAATCCATAAATTTACTACAGCATCTATGCTTCAAAATTACAGCTATGACAAAAAGAATTTTTGTTAAAAAAAAAAAAAAAAAAAAAAAAAAAAAAAAAAAAAAAAAAAAAAAAAAAAATAAATATATAAAAAAATAAAAAAAAAAAAAACAGGTGGCCATATGAGTCATGCAAGTACTGTTGATCTAGAGGCAGAGCAACCTGCACTTTTAGAATCCAACTGGTGGCACCCAGAGAATTACTAAGCATAAATCAGATATCGACATCTCCTAGATAATTGAGACAATCTTTTGCATGACACTAGTAACTGGCAGTATTACCTGGCAAGAAAAAGGATCTTTACTTCAACAAATAATCACATGATAAATGTTCCTTAACCCTTTAGTCACGCAACTGAACAGCGTAAGTACACACCCACATCTCTATAAAGGGGCAAGAGCCAAGCCCTCTAGTATTAATGGCAAAGAAACAGTCAGGGCCTTATTACTGAACACACATAAAAATCTCAACAAAGGGACTAGAAGATTCACACACCACCTGCAATTTAGTCTCAAAACAATCCCAAATGGCAGCAAGGGGCAACTGAGTGGGACAGAAAATCCACAAGATTTGAATGAATGCACACAGTTGGTAAACAAACTTCAATTACATTTGCAGACAGTACCCTAAACACCAAGAAATAAGCATGAATCCTTTACTCCCAGAATTAACAAGTTATCTAGCAAGCAGCAAAGCCACTCACAGCAATAAATGAGGTAGCATAAACCAAAGTCCACAAAGCTATCATATACAAGAAGATAGAAGTGCAGTATGTCTTAGACACAGAAACTCACACATTTATACTGTTATAATAAGCAGGCTTCTTGAACTCAGACTCAATGTAGCCATGACCAGGGCTCAAGCAAGCAGGAAGATTGAGCTGGTATTTTTAGAGCTGTAATAGCCATGAAGATGCGTAAGGTGGATAAGCAGATGGCGATGCACTGGGAAAGACAATAGAAAGGAACATTTTGCAAATCTCATGCGTTCCCCAAATTCACCCAATAGAAGCAAGGTACCTCACCATAGTTCTAAGATGGCATGCTTCCCTCTTAAACAAGGCACCACAACCATGGACTCTGCAGCAGCAATAACTTAGCTGCCTCATGTCCTCTGGAACTGTCAAGGATGGAAACTTATTCTTGGACACACTATCCCAAACAGAATACCAAGACAGAGAAATTTTGTGGCCCAAATCACAACATGCATTGCATGAAGAGCCCTTCCTGCTCCACCACCTGCCACCATCAAAACCACTCCTCACAATGCCCCTTGCTTACATCAAAATGGCATGCCCTCCACTTGAGGAAAGATGGTATGTGGAAGATGTACTGTACCTTTTCTACACGGTTTGACTCAGATAGGTTCCTACTCACTGTACAGAAAATCCATTGAGCTGCAGACAGGCACAATGGCAACACTGTGCTACTTTATAACTTTCAGCCAAAGCCTTCTTCAGGAAAGAAAAGACACACACATATACACAAGCAAGAACACCTCCTGCACATATGGCTCCTACCACCAGCATTTCCAACTGTAATGAGACTGTCACTTGAATAGCAATCTGAAGTGGGATAGCAGAGCACAGGTAGGGGGAGACAGGAGTGCTGTCTGGTTGGGCATCAAGGGCTAGAGACTGCCAGGTGCAACATCAGAAAGTGAGGTGTAGGGGAAAATGTGAAGCAGAAAGGGAGAGAAGCAGAAAATCAGGGAAGGAGAAAGGATACACATGATAATCCTACTGTGCAATCCCTACTACATATATAACATCTATGAAATTGAATCCTTTTTTGGTCTTCAGCACCTGAAAGAACATTCCAGACACCACTGCTGTTATCCCACTGCTGCCTTGGGGCATCACTATCAAACCCCTATCCCACCCACAGTGTTCTTCTTCATCAGCCCTTATAACACCCACATCCTGCCTAGCAGACCTTTTCAGCTTGCCACATGCCCCAAAACTCCATACTAATAATTGAAATCCAGAGGCTAGACAATCCTGGAATACTGTTATTAAAATTGGCACCAAAATCCTCAGCCACATAGAAATTTCAGTCCTATCCAAAGATCACCTTTAGCCCTACACCCAAATTTAGCCTTGTTGGACTTATCAAAGACCTATTCTCTTCTTCTGATCCCTGTAGTGGAAACACTTCCTTGCCACCAAACCACCCATCAAAGTCAACCAAATTCCAACATTGAACTGTGCCTCTCCCAGTTCATACCACCATCCAACCATAATCCTCCCCCCTTCCACCTAATGTCCCTGGTCACTTTCCAGGAACTCTTCACCACCAAACTCGTTATCCTTCCCCAGGTCTGCTCCTCATGACACCAACCTTTCAGCAGGGGACAGGAGAGCCACACACAGTCTCAAAACAGATTGTGACCTAATCATCCTGCCTACAGACGAGGTCTCCTCCACTGTTGTGATGAGTCACAGTGATTATCTGGCAGAAGGCTCTGCCAATTGTCTGACTCATCCAACTTTAAACTCTGTCAAATGGTTCAAATGGCTCTGAGCACTATGGTACTTAACATCTGTGGTCATCAGTCCCCTAGAACATAGAACTACTTAAACCTAACTAACCTAAGGACATCACACACATCCATGCCCGAGGCAGGATTCGAACCTGCGACTGTAACGGTCGCGTGGCTCCAGACTGTAGCGCCTAGAACCGCTCGGCCACTCCGGCCAGCAAACCCTGTCAGAGTGATCCCATCACATAACTTGAAATCCATGCTTGAAGCCTTACATCCTTCCCAGAACCTTTCCCTTGAATCCATTTCCCTCCCCACCTCTATGAGAACCCACCCACTCATCTTCTTGATGCACACCAAAATTCACAAACCCAACAATCCTGGACACCCCATTTTAGCTGGTAATTGTGCCCCCACTGAAAGATTTATGGCCCTCATTGACCAACACTTCCAGCCAACTGCCCATAATCTAAAAGATGCAACCCACTTGCTTCACCAACTCCCCAACATCCCCACCCTATTTCATTCTTGTTCCCTACTGGACACTGTTGACACAACTTCCCTGTACACCAACATCCCTTACATCCATGGTTTTGCTGAAATTGAACCCTACCTTTCTGATTGTCCTTCAGACTCCAAACCCACTACCTCATTGCTCATTCACATAACTAACTCACTACTAACATATAACTACTTCTCCTTTGAAGGGAAGGAATACAAACAAATCTATGGTGCAGCCAGTGCATCCACAAGGCACCCTCCCAGACCAACATGTTTATGGGCAATCTAGAGGAAAGCTTCCTACCCTCCCAAAGCCCCCAAATCCCTGATCTGGTTCAAGTTCATTGATGATATCTTCATGATCTGGAATCTGAGCCAAGATACCCTATCATCACTCCTTCACAACCTGATCAAATTCTCTCCCATCCACTTCACTTGATCCTCCTCAACCTAGTCCACCACCTTCCTAGATGTTGACCTCCTCCTCTGTAATGACTCCATCTGCACCTCTTGTCAAACTGAACCCACCAACCATCAACGGTACCTGCGTTATGACAGCAGTCATCCCTTCCAAACCAAAAAATCTCTCCCACACAGCCTTTAAATGTGGGACAGCATATCTGCCATGACAAGAATTTCCTTTTCCAGTATGCTGAAGGTCTTGCCAAGGCCTTCATAGTCTGGCATTACCCCCACATCAAGTCTGCAAATACATTTCCCTTCCCGTATCCCCACACCTCATCAGTCCACTCACAACCCTCAAGAGCCACTACAAAAGACGCCCTCTTTGATACCCAATACCACCCTGGATGAGAACTATTTAACCAGATACTTTATCATGGCTTTGTATATCTACACTCCTGGAAATGGAAAAAAGAACACATTGACACCGGTGTGTCAGACCCACCATACTTGCTCCAGACACTGTGATAGGGCTGTACAAGCAATGATCACACGCACGGCACAGCGGACACACCAGGAACCACGGTGTTGGCCGTCGAATGGCGCTAGCTGCGCAGCATTTGTGCACCGCCGCCGTCAGTGTCATCCAGTTTGCCGTGGCATACGGAGCTCCATCGCAGTCTTTAACACTGGTAGCATGCTGCGACAGCGTGGACGTGAACCATATGTGCAGTTGACGGACTTTGAGCGAGGGCATATAGTGGGCATGCGGGAGGCCGGGTGGACGTACCGCCGAATTTCTCAACACATGGGGCGTGAGGTCTCCACAGTACATCGATGTTGTCGCCAGTGGTCGGCGGAAGGTGCACGTGCCCGTCGACCTGGGACCAGACCGCAGCGACGCACGGATGCACGCCAAGACCGTAGGATCCTACGCAGTGCCGTAGGGGACCGCACCGCCACGTCCCAGAAAATTAGGGACACTGTTGCTCCTGGGGTATCAGCGAGGACCATTCGCAACCGTCTCCATGAAGCTGGGCTACGGTCCCGCACACCGTTAGGCCGTCTTCCGCTCATGCCCCAACATCGTGCAGCCCGCCTCCAGTGGTGTCGCGACAGGCGTGAATGGAGGGACGAATGGAGACATGTCGTCTTCAGCGATGAGAGTCACTTCTGCCTTGGTGCCAATGATGGTCGTATGCATGTTTGGCGCCGTGCAGGTGAGCGCCACAATCAGGACTGCATATGACTGAGGCACACAGGGCCAACACCCGGCATCATGGTGTGGGGAGCGATCTCCTACACTGGCCGTACACCACTGCTGATCGTCGAGGGGACACTGAATAGTGCACGGTACATCCAAACCGTCATCGAACCCATCGTTCTACCATTCCTGGACTGGCAAGGGAACTTGCTGTTCCAACAGGACAATGCACGTCCGCATGTATCCCGTGCCACCCAACGTGCTCTAGAAGGTGTAAGTCAACTACCCTGGCCAGCAAGATCTCCGGATCTGTCCCCCATTGAGCATGTTTGGGACTGGATGAAGCGTCGTCTCACGCAGTCTGCACGTCCAGCACGAACGCTGGTCCAACTGAGGTGCCAGGTGGAAATGGCATGGCAAGCCGTTCCACAGGACTACATCCAGCATCTCTACGATCGTCTCCATGGGAGAATAGCAGCCTGCATTGCTGCGAAAGGTGGATATACACTGTACTAGTGCCGACATTGTGCATGCTCTGTTGCCTGTGTCTATGTGCCTGTGGTTCTGTCAGTGTGATCATTTGATGTATCTGACCCCAGGAATGTGTCAATAAAGTTTCCCCTTCCTGGGACAATGAATTCACGGTGTTCTTATTTCAATTTCCAGGAGTGTATAATCATATCCTGAAATGAGGGGAATTATACCCATGATCCTCCGCCCCCTCCCCCATAGAAATTATATCCCTGAGTAAGTTGCAGGTGCAAGATGTGCCGAATTCACCGACCCTGCACCACTTCTTCCATTCCTGTCACAAGCTTATCTAACCTGCTCAAAGGCCAGCCCCCCTGTGAAAGCAGCCATGTTGTATATCAGCTCTGCTGCAACCGTTGCACAGCTTTTTATATTGGTATGACCACCAAGCAGCTATCCTCTTGCATTAACCTACTACCATCAGGTCTTCTGGATTTTGCAGTTGGGAGTTATCCTTACAGTGTATTCTCCATTCATGAAATTATCTCAACCTCAACCTACAGTAAACTAATGGTCTCACACTCTCCACTCAGCAGTTTTCTCCCCATAATTCTATCAACTCCTCCATTTACACATTCCTTCACCCTCTCTGTGTGCCACCATCTGCCACTGTACCTCCACCATCTGCCATTGTACCCGCCCATCCGGTCCACTCAGGAATAAAAAAGTCTGTTTCTGTGCTTTTGGAAATTCAACCCCTAACAGGGTGATATAGTGGTTTAAAGATATTTTTGAAAAAAAAAATCATTATTAAGGAACTACTTCAGCACTTTTCAAGCAACAACTAGGAAAACAGGTATTTGACTCAACAGTTAGGAACGAAAAATGATGTGTTTCAGTGTTTTTGGAAATTCAACCCCTATGGGTATGTAAAAGGGAATGAAGGTTTTGTGGAAATATTTCACTATAAAAGAATTAATGACTCTCAGTTTATGAAAATTTCCAATTGACTTTTCATTTAGAAATAAAAAAATAGATGTTTCAGTATTTTTGGAAATTGAACCCCTGAGAGAGTGAATTAGCAGACAAATATTTTTGAGGAAATATTTCATTGTGTAAGACTTCTCGAAGCTAAATCTACAAAAATTCGTATTATCTACTCAATTAGAAATTTAAAAAAAATCTGCATCATTGTTTTTGGAAACTCAGTCCCTAAGGGGTGAATAGGGGATGAAAAGTCTTATGAAAATATTTTGTTACTTCCACTTACTTGTGTTGGACTTCTTTGCTTTCTTTTCTATTGACCTCCTATGGCCAACTATGTATTTTTGACCTTAACAGTATTAGGTTTTGAGGCCTGAGGGGGACTTTCATTTTTGTATTCCATCTCCAATGGCAGCTACATTGGAGAGGATGGACCTCAGTACAGTCTATCTGCCAGAATCCTGATTAGAACTTAGGATGGACTGAGCCCTTAAGTCCAGAGTACAATGAGTATACAGAAAGAAAGCCTTGATTAAAAATGACCAGTTTCTATAGGTTGGAGGTTGAAGGGTTGGGCCTGCTTCCCATCATTTGCAAAATTTCAGTCAGCAAAAAGTCCAATAGTAAAGCATTAGAACCAAATTGAAATTAAACAGAACTGACCTAGGAAACTAAAATGGCACATAAATTTTAGTACATGGGATTTCCAGGACATCACAACTCAGAAAATGGAAGGATTCAGAAAAATCCATCAGAACAATGTAGATGTAACAGCTCTAAACAGAAATAAAAAACAAAGTTAAAAAAGTAGAGGAAATCGCTGATTATGTTCATATTTACAGTGGAATGAACAAAGAGTGTTGAGCAAAGAAGTGGATATCAGTTTGGTACATAAAAAGAGGGAACATTGTGTTAAGAAATAGAACTGTGTGAATGAATGGCTGATGCATGTAGATATGAAGTTAAAAGGATAAGACACAATGATCTTTGCCGCAAATGCTCCCACAAATAGTGCTACTGATGTTGAGAAGAATAATTTCCTTAATGACTTGACAGACCTCATAGAAATCATTAGAAATAGTAAGGACCTGTATCTTTGAGGAGATTTTAATGGACAAGTTGGTAAACAAGATGCTACCATGGTCATAGCTAATTTTGGGAGGCTATTAGATGGAGATTGTTAGAAATGTGTGGACTATACATTCCTAAAATACTGAATGCCTTTTTTCAACACAAAGAGATCCATAAATATACCTGGACACAGTTTACGAGGAAGTTATAGTCTGTAATTGATTAAATTATAGAAAAAGAAAGTAATCTAACAAAAGTGGAGGACTGCAGAGTTTACAGGGGAGCAGAATGTATATCTCACACTTTTCTAATTTAGTGTGCATTTTGGTTCCCCTTTCAGGAAATTAATAGGTGCCAAAATGGTTCTAATGAGAATGAAGAGAAACTGGATCAACCACAGTACAAGGTAAGTTCACTGCAGGGTCCTTCAACTGCCTTTTTATACAAGCTTACATTGAGTAGGAAGCTACAGCAGACTGATGGTAGAGCAGTGGAAGTGGCATATAAGACAACTGTGAGAACTACTCATGAAGCTGCCTTGCAAAGTCCCAGAGTAATTGAGAACACATCTGACAAATTTAAAAATGATGAAAGAATGATGATATTGCTGCAAAAGAGAAGGAGAAAAAGTCATCCAGAACCACAGATTATGGAAGAATTTTTTGGAATCTACCTCTTTTACTAGAGCTCTCCAGACCTTTTCCTTCACACCTCTTCCTTTTCCTTCAATACTTTTGCCCAAAGAAGGAGCCACTGGCTCTGAAAACTTGCCTAATTATAACCTCCTTTTATGTGTGTGTTCTTCTGCTGCTTTGGGAGTAGATTTTTTATCAATCCAATTACATTATATTGTTAGAAATTGATGGTTTCCATTGTTATAATAATTTCATTGGGAGTTCAAAGTCCAAGGAAGCATGCAAATTAATAAAACAATTAAGACCAAATGACAGAAGTACTAGATACTTACAGCTGTTAAGCCAAATAGATGGAAGACATAATATTAATTGTTTAAAGGAGATCAATCTTAATTACAGGATATATGTTCCTTTGCAGGCAAAAAACATGACACAGAAATTCAGACGATACAGTATACAGTTAAGTAATTCAAAAATGACAAAGCACTAGGACCTGGAGCTGTATGGCTGGAGTCACTGAAGTCAGGGCCAAATGTGTTATTTGAACATCTTGCAAAGCTATTTAACCACTGACTTAGTGGAGAGAAAATTCTTTCCAAGCTTAAAGAAGGCTTCATTACAAACATATTTAAAAAGGGGAGCAACGATGAGTGTGCAGGTTACTGAGACATAACAGTCCTCAGTTCTATATAGACACTATATGATAATATGCTTAAAACTAGAATTTAGAGAGAAATTGAAGAAGTAGAAGAACAAAGTGGCTTTCAGACTAGAAGGTCTAGTATCGATAATATCTCTAGCTGTAGACAGGTGCCTGACAAGGGACTGGCACATAACTTGAAGACTCACAAGGTTTCTAGAGATTTGCAGAAGACCTATGATGTGTACCACTCTACAGGATGTGGGATGGAATGAAAAACCAGAACATTCACAAATGTTATGTAACAAGCTGTTAGAAAACTATATTCAGGTAATACATGAAATATTAATGTTGGGAAGATATGATCACAGGATCTTAATGTTGACAAAGTATTGAGGCAAGGACACTGTTTGGCACCTACTCTTCTTAAAATCTCTTTGAGTGAGGCACTGAAAAATTGGAAATGGAAGTACTAGAACATGAGATTAAAGTAGATGATGACATCATGTTCTCCCTAATTTTGCTGAAGATCAGGTCATCTTTGCCGAGGAAGAAGAGGATGTGTCTTAAATGTTAAGAAAGGTCAAAGAAGAACATGAGCAGTGGGGCATGAAAATTAACGTTACAAGACTGAATACTTGGTTGTACCGGTAGGAGGTATAGGAAGGGATCGTGTTATGGATGATGGATCTATAGTAAAATGTATCTGTTGATGTAAACTTTTATAGACAATCATTTTGGATAAAGGTGGAAGCAATGAGGAAATCAAGCACAGAATGAGAAAAGAAAAAGTAATGATTAAGCACTTATAATCCATTATTTGGGATAAAATGACTTCAAAAAATTACAAAGGAAGATGCATGAAACTATAGTTGAAAACATTGCCATGTATGCTGCTGAACTGTGGGAAAGGAAATGAAGTTGTGAAGTAAGAAAAAGATACAAAATGAAAGGAAGATGCATGAAACTATAGTTGAGAACATTGCCCCATATGCTGCTGAACTGTGGGAAAGGTAATGAAGTTGTGAAGTAAGAAGAAGATACAAAATAGGAAATGAAGTGCTGTGAGAGAACAATTGGGAGTTACAGATGATACTGTAGACACAACTGAAAATAAATGGCTCACATGTTATGGGTATCTTAGAAAATTGCCACAGGAAATATGGCCATCTAAAATATGGCACTGCAGACTTCCACAATACAGAAAAAGAGGAAGATCCTGGCTACAATGGAATGATGGACTGAGGACAGAGCCATCATGCGAGAAGAGGAGTGGCAGGACAGAAGGAGGTGGAAACTTGGATGTGAGAGATGCTGTGTGGTGCAGAAAATTTGCAGAAAGAAGAGAGGAAAAAGTAAACATTTTTTATTTTAAATCAATGAAAATTTTTATTTGTCTTCTTGGTTGGATTTTTTTTTAATTTCCAACCAAGAAAAAAAAAAAAAAAAAAAAAAAAAAAAAAAAAAAAAAAAAAAAAAAACTCATTCAGTGTTTTCTATCTGTATATACTTTTGAGTAGACAATTTATGAGTATTATCAACAAGATCTATGTCACTGAGTCACAATGAATAGGCTATTTATGTTAATAAGGGTAAACAATATTTACACCAAGAAGAAATTAATACCACTAACGAAAGTGAAAAGAATTTGGATGTATAATCCATTCGGCATGCTAAGTGATTTGAGTAATTGGAGTGCCTTTATGCTTCTCATAATACACAATTACTTAAAAGGCTGCTGGTGGTCTGTCACAAACATCAGATCAAGTGAACCTTGAGTTCCACAATTCCTGCATATATTCAGAGATGTTATAATTGTTCTATTGTTTTTCTTTGTTTTATATATACTATTTGGCCACAAAACAGTGTATCATGTGATTTTACATCAAATAATTAGAATGAACAATTCCATCCATTGGGTTTCATCATTTTACTAAGTCTCATTATTATTTAAAAAATTAGTTACTTGTCATTACATACTTAAGTTATACAGCTATTGGCAGTACACATATTAATCCAAATTTTGTTTCACGTATTTTGGCTGACAAATGAAAATTAGTGCCATGGAATAACACAATTTCATTATATGATAATTAGAAAAGAATGTGATAAATTCAGATGTTGGTACCAAATGTCCGAGTCCTATAGGTAACATATCTGGGCATTTCATAATCATTTACTCATTTCATTAACCACAAAGTGGAGATTACTAGGACTGACATTATAATTACCTTGTTAATAGAAATCTGGGTGATCACTTGCCCTTAATGTACTGGGAGTTGTGGTACTGTGTGACGAAGCAAGCTGGGATAATTTTAATTTCCCTCTTGTTTTGCCATCTGCCTCCTTAAATTCATGTTGTTACTTTTAACTATTTACCATTAGCATACATGAACATAATCTGAATTTTCATAAAAGCAAAAGGTTGGCCCTCAGTTTTAAAGAATATAACACCAGATCTAATTTTGTGCTTAGATTTACATATGTAATTAACTTTATAATTAATTTTGACTATACCTAGTTAGTATCTTTTGTTATAGAATGAAATCAGTAATTGTTTTGTAACTTGAATTCTATTGTTGACATGTAAACAAATATAAATTCTACACTAATCATAAACATTTGGAATACAAAGTACTAGTAATCTTAAAGTATCTATTTGGCTCTATTCAAAAACATGTTAGCAAAACCAACCCTCAATTAATTCCAAAGTAATTAACAGTTTTGTCAAAAGTATTGTTTGTGTAATGATATTTGTTAATTTCATGATTTAAACAAATAATTTGGCCTAACTCTTGCAGTAGAAGAAGCTGTTATAAAGACACAATTTTTTGATGTATTCAGTTAATTTAATGAGTTAAGTTGTAATTGTAATTTCTGTAAATTTAACTTTGAACAATGTGTAGTTTCAGCCCCTATTATTATGAGGATATATATGGGCCCAATTTTTGGCCATTAGACAGTCAGTCCATGGCCGAGTTTCAGATGAGGAACCTGTGTTGGTTAGAATGACAACAATGCATCAACTTAACACTGTAATAAGTGTTACGCAATTAGCCCGTGTGTTAAAACAGTGACAGTGCCTGCTACATATATATCTTTCTATTCTTCAGTAACTGTGAACTTCTTTTGGTTAGGTTTTTACTGCTCATAGGTGTTCAAATAGTAAACTATTGCAGCAGTATATGGAGGTTTGCCTGCAAACTATCAATGAGGCTTATCGAAAGTTAAAAAATAGTGCATTGGCCAAGTAACTGTGTATTATTGGTGGGTTGTGAACAGTGAAATTAAAGAACTGTGCACCTGTTGGCAACATTATCTATGGTAGTCAGTGTCGGAATAACAAATCCCATTTTTCAGCCAGCATAGCAACACAGGACATCGACACCAAGGACAAAAAATCAATGAAGAGGTAAAGCAGGTGGAACCTCTACATGTGGTGTCCTTGTGGGCGAGGATTATTGTATGTTGGCATAATAAACTAGAACTGATGAACTGTGACAGTGAAGTGTGAACTCAGATGGTTTATAGGGATTTAAATGGAAGAGATGATACAGCCAATCAGCAATGGGATTTCATAACGAAGAAGGTATAGCAGCCAATCGGCAAGCGGGTTGTAAGGAAGCAGCCATTAAGCACAGGAGCAACCAATCAGAAGGCAAGTGGACACAGCTGACTGAAGATAAGATGCCTTTCCAAGAGAACTACAACTTGCTGTAGCTGTTCAGATCCAGATGACAACTGCGAGAACAACAACAGAGCAGCAGCAGATGAGTGATTAAAAACAAGGCAATTCATTGCAAAAGCTGTTTTGTATTAAGTGATACATGATGAATGACATTAATGAACAGTAAAGTGTGATGGGAGGCAAGGGACAGCAGGAGTCTGGTTCTGTGGATGCTAGTAGTTATAAATCAAACATCGATGTAACTTTGAATGATGGGGATGAAAGTCCTATTGTAGATGAAATGATAAAAGTAGCATCTACAGTGAATGATGAGGTGACTGGAATGGATGAAAACAGTACTGAAGTACATGATATTGTTAAGCTTAAGGAGGAGGATCTTAGTAGCAAAAGTCAGCAAGAGGAAAAGTATATGGCAGACGAAAATTTGGGAGCAATGTTAAGGCAAATTCTGAGTAATATGAGTACAAAAGAAGACATGAATCAGTTGGAAAATTACATTAGTAGTATGAAAGAAGACAGTAGTATGAAAAAAGACATTAATAATGTGGAAAAAATACTGATAGCATTAGAACTGTAATGTTAACTTAAAGGATGAACTAAAGAAACAAATTAAGAAGGAGGTTAAGGTAGTCAGGTCTAATCTTTCAGAATTAAGTAACAAGGTTGATGCAGTAGTGAAAGATTGTGATGAAAAGATAAAGAAAGTAGAGCAGATACTAATGAAAAATTAACATTGATGAGTAGTAAATGTGTAGAAGAGAGAAACAAGATTTATGATGACTATAGTAGGAATGTGTAGGCTTCTGAAAAACAGTGTAAAGATGAAGTCAAAGCTGCCAGGAAATTTTGTGCTGAAAACAGGGCTAAACTTGAGAACCAAATCATTCAGGTTAAAAATGATTTTGAAACAGAGGCAAAAACCAAGTGTGCAGTAGTAGTAGAGGAAACATTGGTAAAAGTAAATAAAAATGTAGATTTAAAATTGGATGAAATAGAGAAAAAGATAGAAGAGGTACCAAATCTAAAGCATAGAGTATGTAGTGTACCAAACAGTCCCTCATTTGTTTGTTATAAGAAATTTAATAGTTTTGAACCATATGCGGAAATACATCCACTGGATCTCATTAAGGAATATAATGATTTGCCTGAAATGTGGAATGACAAATAGAAAATGTCATTTGTGAGAGGCTTTTTGATCAGGAATGCTTTTGGATGGGCAGCTCAAGTAGCTGATAGTTGTACTTCGTGGTAAAGCTTTGAGAAAACTTTTTTAAATGAATATTAGCAAAAGAGAAGCAGCAGAGAATTTTGATTGAATTTTGGGGAGGAGTGAGATTTGATGCTAGGAGGGACACAGTGAAAGGTTTCTGTCAGCTTTGAATGAATAAACTGAAATATTTGCACAAAGAGCTAGGTAATGAATCAATAATCATGGCCTTAGGAACTAAGTTGTCTCCGAAAGTTAGAGAATTGCTTGTACCTGCCCCAGGGGATAATATTAGAGATTTCTTGAATTAAGTTGATAAAGTGGAATGGGTGAAACCCTCTGTGGAAGATTGTAGGAGGAATTTTGATGATAATAATCAATCAGGGTGAGAATTTCAGGTAAATAGGATGAACAGGACTAATTCTAGTAGGAATTCTAGGAATGGTTGGGTGGAGGATAGCCAGAATGGGCACAGAAATGAAAGGAGAAATTCAAGTAAAAGAAATGGGGGAGATGACTTTAATTCTGGACCAAACCATTTAAACTAGATAGCACTCCAGTCTTGGCTCGCACTCAAGCAGGTAATGATGAAGAGCCACTTGTATATAAATGTGCTGTAGTCACAGGTAAGGGTAATGAAAATGATAGTAGTAAGATGAATGTAATTTCTAATTCTAGTGAGATGTTGAATGATAGTGTGGGTAGCAATGTTTATTCCATAAAAGGTGAGGAGCAAATCACTATAATAAAATTAAGTGATGAAACAGAGTGGGTTGATGTTGCTTAGGATGTTCAAAGTGTCAAAATGGATGTTAAATTTTTAAGAGAACATAAGGAAGTCAAGGTTTTCGCTTTATGGGCTAATACTGGAAATAAGGATCAACTAATTAGCCCAATTTTGGAGGACAGTGGAAGTGACAGCGGCTCCGATTCTGACAGTAGTTGTAATGATGATAGCAGTGACGAATCCAGTAGTGATGAGGATGAGGTATTTGAATTTATAATTGATAATGATGGCCAGGTGGTAAGGAAAGAGAGAATAAAGGAGGATAATATTATGCCTAATTAAGAGTTAGAGTTTGAGAAGAATTAAGAGGAAGGGGACCATGCCATCTGTCATTTGACTGTGTTGAATAATCAATTTGGTAAGCAGGATGCTAGTTTTTCCCAGGGAAAGGACTAATGAGGATTTGTTGTATGAAGAAAATCACATGGTAACTAAAAAGGAAGTGTGGCATCCTGTAATAACAGGTGTACAATGTATATATGTTAAGTGTTTACTGGACAGTGGTAGTGATTTGAATGGTATTTCATAGGCATTTTTTTAATATATTAAGAACACAGATTGTATAGTAGTAATGCATGTTTCTGGAATAAAAATTATTTGTTTTACTGGCAAGCTCTCAAAGAGTGTGAAACAGAAGATACTATTAACTGTGAAATTGGCATTACAGTTGTTGGAGAGCAATTTCTTGGTAATTCAAAATCTTAGCATTGGGAATAATTTCTGGTGCAAATGGTGTGTAAACATTGATTTTTCTAGTGGTAAGTTTAGTTTTAACTGCAATGGAACTAGGTAGAAAGAATTGCTTCTGGAAGGTATGGACAAAAGTGTGCAATGTGAATTAGATTTGTCATTAAGAGTTACTGAGGTAAGGTTGTAAGGTTGAGGTAAGTTTGTAAATAATCAAGAGAGATGAGAATATTTAAGGTTTTACAAATAGTCAAAGGAAGGAATTGAAAGGTATTCTCCTGAGCAACTGTAAGGCATTTTCAGACAGGCCTGGTTTGGTAAAAGATTTTGACTGCAAATTAAAAAGAAAGTGTGTGAATTCCTAAGAGACCAAACTGCTGAGGTCATTGACCTCTAGACTTACACACTACTTAGACTAACTTAAACTGCCTTATGTTAAGAACAACACACACACCTATGCTCAAGAGAGGACTCAAATCTCTGGCGGGAGGGGCCACACAGTCCGTGACATGGTGCCTCTAACTGCACAGTTACTCAGCGTGGCTGCATGTTGAATTAAATATTAAATGTGGTATAGCAGAAGTGTTTGTGTTCATTGCAAACAGTATATGGAGGTAACTATCTACCCATAGAAGCGTGTCATGGTACAGCCTTTCCTAACATTAAGGAATTACAACTTAAAGCAAAGTTGCCTGGAGAAATGTGTGTAGAAACGAAAAGCAATTTTTGGTCATGAGATAGTCAGTTCACTGCCAAGTTTAAGATGAGGAGACTTTGTTGGTTAGAATGACAACAATGCATCATCTTAACACTGTAATAAGTGTTACACAACTAGGCTGTGTGTTAAAACAGTGACAGTGTCTGCTCCATACATACCTTTCCATTCTTCAAGAACTGTGAACTATTTTTGGTTAGGTTTTTACTGTTCATAGGTGTTCAATAGTAAACTATTGTAGCAGTATGTGGAGGTTTGCCTGCAAACTATTAATTAGGCTTATTGAAAGTTAAACAATAGTGCATTGGCCAAGTAACTGTGTATTATTGGTTGGTTGTGAACAGTGAAATTATTGTGAAACGCAACTGTGCACCTGTCAGCTACATTATTTATGGTAGTCAGTGTCGGAATTACAAACCCCATTTTTCAGCCATTGTAGCGATGCAGGACATTGACACCGAGGGCAACAAATCAATGAAGAGGTAAAGCAGGTGGAACAGCTACATCTAGACTGTACAATTTGCCTTCTGGAATCATCTGTTACACATCAATACACACTGAAGAGTATGGAACATCATTAGAAAGTACAAGGCTCTTCCTGGAAATTCACATAATGTAAAAATGATAATGAGTGCATATTTAAAGGTAGACAACAAAATCTTTGAACATAAATGAATACAAAAGATTAGAATTACATGTGTACTCAATGCTGAACATTGTAGTATACAAGAATTCTGTAAAGAAAATGTATTTTAAGCTTACTGATTAACAGGACATGACCTATACTATCTGATGTCATATTTGGTGCAATAACATGTGCTACAATATATTGTGTCACTTACACTATGTCATCAAAAGGATCCAGACAACACAAAAACATAAATTTTTCATATTAGATACATTGTACTGCCATCTGCTGCCAGGTACTCCATATCAGTGATCTCAGTACTCATTAGACATCATGAGAGAGCAGAATGGGGTGCTCTACGGAACTCATGGACTTCAAATGTGGGCAGGTGATAGTGAAGTTGAAACATGATGGGACACATACAGCACAAAAGTGTACAGGCTGACCTCACCTGTTGACAGACACAGACCACTGACAGTTGAAGAGGATCATGATGTGTAATTGGCAGACATCTATTTAGACCATCACACAGGAATTCCGAACTGCATGAGGATCCACAGTTAGGCAGGAGGTGAGAAAACTTGGATTTCATGGTTGAGTGGCTGCTTATAAGCCACACATCACCCTGGTAAATGCCAGGCGACGCCTCACTTGGTACAAGGAGCATGAACATTGGTCGACTGAACAGTGGAAAAACATTGTGTGGAGTGATGAATCATGGTACACAATGTGGCAATCCAATGGCAGGGTGTGAGTATGGTGAATGCCTGGTGAACATCATCTGCCAGTGTTTGTACTGCCAACAGTAAAATTCGGAGGTGGTGGTGTTATAGTGTGGTCATATTTTTCAACAATAATGTCCCTGTAATGGACTGGCCTGCATAGAGTTCTGACTTGAATCCTGTAGAACACCTTTGGGATATTTTGGAATGCCAGCTTCGTGCCAGGACTCACCGACTGACATCAATACCTCTCCTCAGTGCAGCACTCCATGAAGAATGGGTTGCCATTCCCCAAGAAACCTTCCACCACCTGACTAATATATGCCTGCGAGAGTGTAAGCTGTCATCAAGGCTAAAGGTGGGCCAACACCATATTGAATTCCAGAATTACTGATGACGGTGGCACAAATTTGTAAGTGATTTTCAGCAAGGTGTCCAGATACTTTTGATCACATAGTGTAGGTCATAATAATATGGGCTATAATCAATGTCAATGAATCAATGTCAAAGTCAGATATCTTTCAAATAAACTTGTGCAGGAACGTGTAAAAAGGAGAAGTACTAAAGTAACTGGAGACCTCTGCACAAAAGTTTTAAATTTGTCACACACAGAAGATGAGCACCAACTGCAACAAAGAAGAGGAGAACAAGGTCAGCCTCTGGAGCCTCTGAAGAAAAGATGTAGGCTATATTTAGTCAGTAAGAAAATGAGAATCCTGCATTTCAGATGTGAAATATGTGAACCGTTTATTTGTTTACAACATTCAAGAAATGTTTGCAATGACTGTATTTCAGCTTCTAAATAATAACCCATTTCAAATGAGAGTGATATAGACGGTATATTTTGGTTACATCATACAAGAAATGATTGCAATGATTGTATTTCAACTTGTAAATAACTTTAGAATATTGAGAAACCAAAATTTCAAGCATAATCCTGTATAAATTTGACATTAATATGCGGAAAGTAAGTATCAGTATATCGAGAAGCTGTGGGAAAAAAATGTCTGTTTTGAAATGTAACTTCATTTTTAAATAATTTTTTTACCTTGCTTCTGTGTGTATAATCTATGAATAATACCAAATATTACATTTATGATAAAAATTTAATATTTAAAAGTACATAAAATTTATTAACAATAAGTGGTATCTGCGAGATATGCGTGACCATCCTTGTCTAACTAGAAAGCACGGCTATTGGAAGGTTAAACAATATTTTCTCTCTATTAACTAATCATTGACTTACTAACTATTGGAGGACATTGACAGTAGAAGGAGGGTCAGTTTGGACAGAAAAGTAAGAGAGGGTGTGACTTGAAAAAAGAAAGAGTCACACCAGCTCAGAACCTTTGTGTTGCTTCCCGCAAATTGCAAAAAGAGCTTGCAACCTCCTGAGGAAGTTTTTTCAGGATGTTTTGAGGTTGTCATCATTTGAAATAGCATCTGTTTTTACTGTCCTCACAAAATTGTTATGCCTGTCACCACATATTTCATCAGAATTCATAACCTTGAAAGAATAGATGTGAAGATTGTGTTTATGTCTTGCCTTCTTCTTTGAAAATGGAACTCTGCATGGTTATAGTGTAATGGAGTCATGGTATGTATGTTTGGGTTTGCTTTGGTAGCTATACTCATTATTCAGGGTACAATACAATATTTTTGAACAACATCTGTCAGATATTTAATATCCATACCACACAAACAGTCAGCCAAATCGTATAATGATTGCTCTCATTTCCTACAATAACTGGACTGCAACATGGACCATATAAGTAAATTCATCTGATCATATTTTACTGGTACACAGTGGCAAATCACTACATCATGAACCTTAATAAGAAAAATGGATATCATTTTGTTCCTCCACACTGTACGTTAAGTGCCTGGTCAGGATATAGTCTTGTGTCTTACATGTTGCACACTGTATACTCTAGGATAGTAGAAAGATCCTAACTTCTCTTACTAACAAGAAAGGATAGTGGAAGGGGATTGATCCCAGAAAACAAATATAGAGTCACTGGCTGGGGCAAGGCACCATATGCCACATGGTGTATCTATGGAAGTACCACAGATCCCCTACCTGTTAAATTTCACCACAAAATTACTGAAAAATGTTTCTGAAAGTATTTTCACCCCCAGACTTTGCCTTGACTATACAGTGCACAGAATTTGGTCTCAACTATTTTAACTCCTCAACTCACTTTTTAATTCGTAATTCATGATGGATATAAGAATTTTAAAAAAATTTTCAGATATTCAGTGATAACAGAAATGAAAATAAATTTCCTTTTATTAGTTGTTTCATTTTCACTGGGTTAAATTACTTACCATAGGGTTTGCTAAAGTATACAGTATGATCTTGACAGTGTATTTTAAGATGCATTTCAAATAAATTCCTGATGGTGCATCAAATATCTAAGAACTGTATAAGGCTGTATGCATTTGGATGTGGGTTCTCAACAATTTCAAATGTTCCTACATAAATATTAAACAACCTCCAATCTATGCCAGGTAAAAGCATACACAAATGTTCAAATATTCACTTTTCAATCCCCACTCTATGAAAAGACTAAAATATAGGCAAATATGAAAATGTTCACACAAAAAAATATGAATGTAAACTACAAAAAAATATTTTACTGCATTAGCTTCAAATGTTTAAGTTATCCGATTTTTCATTTCACAGTGTTTGAATTTACAGAAAGCATTGGATATTAATTGCACTTCATATGGGTTCCAATTGTCTTTCAATTAGTATTTTCATTACTACTGGGTCAAAATATTCATAGTGTGGCATCACAAGGTGTACAACACAGATTTGTCTGTGTGGTAGAGAGTATAAAATCTTTAGCACAAATTTACTATTTGCTGGTTTTGTAGTACTTCCACTAACTGGGTAATTACTTTTGCAAATATCTCTCAAATCTGTCTGCAAGCTACTAATTTCAATGCACACACTTCCTTCCTCCACTAATTGTACATATTCACTGACTGAATTACTATTAGGTACCTGTTACAAATTTCCAAAACAACTTTCCTTCCCTAAATACACATTTTGACACATTTCATTTACGATTTTAAACTTTTGGTCTCTATAGTTATATCTTTCATCATAGTCACTAACTACTTTCACTATTTTAGAACTGATCAAACTTTCTCATTTTTATTGACACATTCAGACACAATATGACTAACATCTACTGGCAAAATTAAACTATTATGTACTTTTCTACTTGTTTCAAATTGATCACTCAAGCTTGCATCAGAGTTTCCAGAATCATTCAGCATACAATCATCAACCTTAACTTCCGCATATACCATTACATCCAATTCTGTGAGCAATATAGTATCATCAACCTCATCATCATCATCATCATCATCATCATCAAAAACATTATCATCACACTTAAAATCATTATCTACACTAAATTCGTTTCTGTCTTCACAGTCTTCTTCAAATACACCAACAACTTCAACACTATGATCCTTCTGTTCTACCACATCATCATATTTTTCCTGCTTATTGCTTGCTGAAATTTTATCTGGAATAACAATGTCATCCTCACTTCCATTTCAAGTACATGATCATTATCTTCCATACATACAACTCCTGTATCAGCTCTTTCACTCATTTCAAAATCACTCAACATTTTTACTAAACCATACTCATCAGATCAGTTCTCATCACTATCAATAACTACTACAACATTACTACTATCAAAGAAATTTGTCAAAATGATTTCCCTCTATTTTAAATTCACATTTTCTCTCCCTTTTTCGTTCATCATTGTTCTCAATTTAAAAAAATTCTCCCAAAATTCACTTTCAAAATTCATTCTGTTCACTTCAGGTTGTCTTATGGATACATAGTTTTCATATGTCCTGTTTTTTTCTACCTCTTCCCCTTCTGAAATCACCACAATGTACCTGATTATAAATACCATTTCTATTTGCCTCACTGTGCCAGACCATTCAACCTGTTATCAAAATTGTTACCATTATTTCCTTGACTTTGTCCCCACTGCCTATTTCTTCGTTCAAAATTTCTGTTCTCTTGTCTCTGACTATCATTTCTTTCCCCATCTCTTCTGTCATTATTTCTGAATCTATTATTCCCTTGGTATTCTTCCCTATAATTTTCATTTCTAAAATCTCTCCATCTATCCCTATGTTCGAAATGATCATTGAAAGATCTGTTGTTTCTATTTCTACTGTGATCTTGCCTTTCATTTCTTTCCCAGGCTAAGTCTAATCTGTCTATATATCTTAAAAATTCCTCAATAGCGTCATCAGGCCCATAGACCAGACTCCACTTTACTCTCTGTGGCAGACGTCTCTTCAAGGTGTCAATCTGTATCATCTCATCTAATGGCTTATCTAAATGCACTAATGGTTTTAACAATTGTTCACAAAATGTTTTCATTTTACCACTACCTTGCCTGAAATTTGGACCATTTAAGAACTCAGACCTGATTCTGGCTTGTATAGTTTCCGACCAAAATTTATTCATAAAGGTATGGTCAACTTCAGAAACAGACATATCAGGTTTGATTGTCTGGTTAGCCCATGAGAGAGCCTCACTGTCCAAAAAATTTTTAATGAATTTAATTTTTAAATTATCACTCAAATTACTTTCAAAATTGTCTTTAATTTGAAACATAAAGTCGACAGGCTGTATATTCCATTTCCCTGTAAATGTTTTGGTATTGATAGTATTCCAAAATTGATTGTTGTTTCTGAAAGATTTCATAGCAATAGTGTGCACAATTTCCTGAATTTTTGAACTGAAGTTTGAAATGTGGCCCAAACATCTACCTACGTCTACTTTTAGTTCAGTAAAATTGTCATTCACAATTTTGACAAAGTTTTGTATGCTGTAAATTTTTTCATTTGTCTTTGATAAACTTTTTAATTGTGGAAGTTCTGAGGTTGCAAATTTTTCAAAACTATTGTCTTTTCTTTCTACAGAATCTAACCTTTCTTCAAAATTCTGCTGTTTGTGTTTTAAGGTAGAAATTTCCCCATCTACAAATGACACATTTTTGGTATTTAATGTCTGCTTGTGTCTGTGTATGTGCGGATGGATATGTGTGTGTGTGCGAGTGTATACCTGCCCCTTTTTCCCCCTAAGGTCTTTCCGCTCCTGGGGTTGGAATCACTCCTTACCCTCTCGCTTAAAACCCACATCCTTTCGTCTTTCCTTCTCCTTCCCTCTTTCCTGATGAGGCAACAGTTTGTTGTGAAAGCTTGAATTTCGTGTGTATGTTTGTGTTTGTTTGTGTGTATATCGACTTGCCAGCACTTTCGTTCGGTAAGTCACATCATCTGTGTTTTTAGATATATTTTTTCCCACGTGGAATGTTTCCCTCTATTATATTCTACTATTAATTTATATCTAAAAACAAAGATGATGTGACTTACCAAATGATCAGTGAAGAAGAACTCCAGAATTTCCTCTCCAACCTCAACTCCTTTGGTTCCATCAGATTCACCTGGTCCTACTCCAAATCCCATGCCACTTTCCTTCATGTTGACCTCCACCTGTCCAATGGCCAGCTTCACACGTTCGTCCACATCAAACCCACCAACAAGCAACAGTACCTCCATTACGACAGCTGCCACCCATTCCACATCAAACGGTCCCTTCCCTACAGCCTAGGTTTTCATAGATTCTTAAACCCCTTATTACATGATCCTTACATTTGGAGACAAAGCCTATGGAAATTCCAAAAAATCCCACTAGAAGAAAAAAAAAAAAAAAACTGCGCTTAAAAGTGAAAGATACAACTTGTCAGATGATGGATAGAGTATTAAGTGGCCCTACCTCTCAGGGATTTGGGACACTTAAAATTACAATTACAGTACATCACAAAACACTGACAACAGTGAAAATTCGTGATATCTATCAAAATAAAGTGTTCCAGATCTACACGTATGTGAGCTATGAGCAGTGATGTTGCAAGTGGGCTTGCTGCACTGCATACCAGAACACAGTCATGACTTTTCATGTTTTATTACTAACGCTAGCAACTCCTTGTCACTACTTTTGTACAAAGCATCATCCTCTGTGCTACCAAGTGACAGCTTGACTTGCGAGGCCTTCCCAAGGTAGACTAACACACACGCATACTTGAGACAAGCTTGCACACTTTACATGTCCTGTAGGCATTAATTGTCTATCTTCTTTCGTTAGACACTGTGTATACTTATTTTTCTGTTTGTCCATAAAAGGTTTGTTTAAACAAACATCTAATGGATGCACAATGGATGTCATACAGTCTGGAATTACAACTAAGTTTGTTTTACCCTCTGCTAATTTTTTTTTTCACAGCTGGTGTACAGTGACCTGCATACGAATCTAGCACAAGCATACGTGGCAAACCTAGCAAGGTACCAGGACAACATTGCCAGACAGGTCTGATCTACTCTAAAGCCATACCCTCTGTGAACCAGACAATTTCGTTAGCATGTACAATAACATCTTTAGGAAACACTTCAAACTTCGGTAAAGCCTCCCATATGAAATGAATAGTGGCAGTTTATGGCCATTGCCTGTACAAGCCAGCATCAATTTCTCATGCGCAGTTTGATGATGTAGAGCTGAAATGTGACAAGTTTTTCCCCATATTTTTAAGGCCCAATTGTGGCTTCCTTTAAGACCCTGGATTTTCTGATGTGCTTTTACTTGAATTATTTCTGCAGTTATAGGTAAGCACTGTCACTGCTTTCTCACAAAATCGTTCACTACAACTTCCAACTCATAGTGACAGCCACGTTTTGGTCCAGAAAATACTTTTCTGTTGCTGGGACAAGCTGAAAGCTGTTACCTTTGCTGTCTCCATGTCTTACCTAAGTTTAAAAGCAGACTGAAACAAACATTTTTGCGAGCACTGCTCTCATTAGCTGGAGTTGTTGAAATGTAAAGCCACACTTGTCAAGTTTGTTTTGATGATGCATACGTAAAGAGGTTTTTTTTTTTTTTTTTTTTTTTTTTTTTTTTTTTTTTTTTTTTTTTTTTTTCCATTGCTATGAATATTTTTAAATTGCTACATTCACCCATGGTAAAAAATACCTTAACATTCATTACTCAAAAGTAACACAACAGCTTCTGTGACGGCTTCTAGTGGCAAAAAACAGCAATAAAGGCCCCAAGCATTTATGGCAGCAAGTAGCAGCATTTTTTAGAACTTCTTAGGCTTTCCACCTAAATGTAAACTGCATGCGGTTTTTTGGATTCTGAATACCGGAAAAAAAGTGTGGCTTGCATTCGGGCCACAAAAGCCACTATTGTATTGTTTTCATTATTTAATATTCCTAATACTAAATGTGGGTTTTGCGATAATGTGAATTACATTAAATCGAATATAAAATTGCATTGCATTTATGGAATAATTTTCGGGACTTGAAATTTCTTCCGTTAAATGCGGGTTTACACTAAATAAAGGTCATGCAAAATCAGGGTTATACTGTATATTGAGATACAATCATGTGTATTTGCTACAGGGAAGGCCACATTTATTATTATTAGACCAGCTTCTTCCTCAAATACCTTTAGCATTCATAAACTGCCATTGTGCCAGAGAAGCTACATGTTTTGAACAATTAACAAGCATTTGATTTTAGGCATTCTGTAATCAGTTACCTATCTTTCCAAACCTGGAGAATAGCATACAAAACTCAGATGTTTCTCTGCTTATTATGTCACTTTTAAATCAGCATATGAAACAGATTAACAATTCAGGTAAATTCATCTACTTTGCTATGTTGGAAGACCCTCAAAACTAACACTACCAACTTATGTAGTAACCGTGAGGATATACATCCTTCCCATAAAGATTATCTCTACACAGTCTATTAACTATCCACTGTGATATCGCCCCTATTTATGTGTCCTACCTTTCTGCTCAAAGACAGGTCATCCTTCTCCTTTAGGTCCACCTATCCTTTCCAGCAGGCTATATATGTATACAGATTAGGGTACAATATTCTGCTAATAGCATTTACACTCTGCCTTCTCCTTTTTCACACATATAGGGATAACATACTCTTACCTTATCTACATCTACATCCAGATTTTTGAGGTGAACACTGCAACATGGCAACTCAACACTTTAAAAAAAAATTTTTGTAAGCCAGAAGAAAGTTGTCCAAATTGTATGTAGTGTTCCTCCAAGAACCTCATGTCCCAATCTTTTTAAACAGTTAGGTATATTAACCACTACCTCACAATATCTCCTCTCACTCATGTCTTTCACACTTCTCAATTCCTCTGAATATGAAACAAATGAGGCATACCATTATTGTAACACAAGACGGAAAGGTGATATGCCCTGTGAACAGAAAAATCTCTCTCTGGTACAAAAAGGGGTAAAGTGCACAAGTACAAAAATCTTAATGCACTCCTGAGTAATATAAAGTGTCTACAAGAAAGTAAAACACTATTAAAAAAAAAGCTAAAGGAATTCCTACTGGAAAAATGTTTGTACTCTTTAGATAATTTCTTCAGTGGAGATAAATAATTTGAGTAGCAATTCAGATTATTTCCTTTGTCATTGTATCTGTGTTGTTTTTTATCACTATTGTATATTTGTATTATATTATTTATTATCTCTATTATATTATTGTATTGTACCAGTTTTGAATCATTCATCTACTATGTGTAATATACCAGTAGGTATTGTATTGTATAATATCTATATTGTATCTGCTTTGACTCATTCCACATACATGCGTAATCACACTATACTGGATCTATGGAATATGTATCTCAAATAAATAAATTAAAAAAAAAATCAAAGTTTTTATTTCCTCTCCCAGGACTTTACTTTCTATTCCAAACTTTTCTTTTGTTTCCTGTCCCTCAACTCTCAACTGTTTCTGTACAAATTGTAAATAGCCTTCTGCTCCCAGTATTTCACCCCACCAACTTAAGAATTTGGAAGCTAGTATTCCAGTCAACATTGTTAAAAGTTTTCTCTAAGTCTATAAATGCTATACATGTAGTTTGACTTTCCTTGACCTATCTTCTATGAGAAGTTGTAGGGTCAGCATTGCCTCACATGTTCCTACAGTTCTCTCTAATGTCAAACTGCTCTCCTCCAAGGTCAGCTTCTACCAGTTTTTCCATTCTTCTGCACATAATTCATCCTAGTCTTTTGCATGGTTGCATAGCTCAGTAATTTTTGCACTTGTCAGTAACTGCTTTGGTGGAACTGGGATTATTAATTCTTCATGAAGTCTCAGGGTATTTCACCTGTTCTAAACATCTTGCACATCAGATGGAAGAGTTTTGTCATGGCTGGCTTTCCCAATGTTATCAGTAGTTCAGACAGAATGTTGCCTATTCCTGAGGACTTGTTTTGATTAAGGTCATTCAGTGTTCTGTCAAATTCTTCACACTGTTTCATATCTCCCATCTCATCTTCATCTAAGTCCTCTTCCATTTCCATAATATCACCCTCAAGTATACCTCCCTTGAATAATCCCTAAATACACTCCTACCTTTCTGATTTCCCTTCATTGCCTAGAACTGGTTTTCCATCGAGCTCTTGATATTCACACTGGTGGTTCTCTATTCCCTTCTCCAAAGGTCTTTTTAATTTGAGTGTGTGTGTGTGTGTGTGTGTGTGTGTGTGTGTGTGTTTGTGTGTGTTTGTATTCTCTGTCATCTGCTTCATTTACTGCATTGTTATGTTTTCTCCTTTCATCAGTTAAATTCATTATGTCTTGTGTTACCCAAGTATTCATCTTTTTACCTACTCAGTCCTCTGCTGCTTCACTGTTTCAGCTCTAAAAGCTGCCTATTCTTCTTCCATTGTATTTCTTTCCCTGTTCTCATCACTCATTCTTTAATGCTCCCTCTGAAACTCTTTCCAACCTCTGTTCCTTTCAGTTTATCCAGGTCCCATCTCCTTAAATGCCTGCCTTAAGCAGTTTCTACATTTTTAATCTACAGATCATAACCAGGTAATTGTGGACAGAGTCCACAGCTCCCCCTGGAAATGTCTTAAAGTTTAAAATCTGGTTCATAAATGTCTGTCCTACCATTATATAACTGATCTGAAACCTTCCATTGTCTCCAGGTCTCTTTCACACATACAAGTTTCTTTCATGATTCTTAAACCAAGTATTAGCTATGATTCAATTATGCTGTGTGGAAAATTCTACCAGGTGGCTCCCTCTTTCATTCCTTTCCCTCACTCCATATTCACCATCTATTTTCCTTCTTTTTTTTTCCTTCTATAAAATTCCAGCCCCAATGACTATTAATTTTTCATCTCCCTTAATTGTCTGATAATTTCTTTTACTTTGCCATACATTTCTTCAGTCACTTCATCATCTGTGGAGCTAGTTGGCATACAAGCTTTTACTACTCTGTTGTCATGAGCTTCATGTCAATCTTGGTTATGATATTGTGTTCACTACGCAGTTCATAATAGCTTATCCTCATTCCCATTTTCATATTCATTATTAAACCTGTTCCTGCACTGCCCCTATTCAACTTTGTATTTATAATACTGTGTTCACCTAACCAGAAATCCTTTTTCTCCTGTCACTGAGCTTCACTAATTCCCATTGTATCCTACTTCAACAAATCCATTTCCCTCTTTTAATTTTCTAGCCTACCTGCCTGATTAAGTGATCTGACATTCCATGTTTGATCCATAGAATGCCAGTTTCGTTTTTCCTGTTAATGACATCTTCCTGAGTAGTTCCTGCCCAAAGATCTGAATGGGGGACTGTTTTATCTCCAGAAAATTTTACCCAAGAGGATGCCATCATCATTTAACCATACAGTAGAGCTACATGCCCTTGGGAAAAACTACCCTGTAGCTTCCCCTTGCTTCCAGCCATTTGCAGTACCATCAAAGTGAGGCCATTTTGGTTGATGTTATTAAGGCCAGATCAGTAGGTCATCCAAACTATTGCTCTGCAAGTATTGAAAAGGCTGCTACCCCTCTTCAGTAACCACACATTTGTCTGGCCTCTCAATAGATTCACCTCTATCCTGATTGCACCTACAACATGGCTATCTATATTGTAGAGGGGTGCAAGTCTCTCACCAATGGCAATGTCTATGATTCATGTGGGGCATGTACCAGTTTATATCAAAAATCCAATAGCCTAACTGCCGTCATCCTTAGCTGAAGCTATCAAGTGCTTCCAGTACTAACCAATTTGACAGTCCAATGTGCTCTGGTTGTCCTATACTTCCAGTTTTGCAGATATTGGACCTCTCCCACTTTGGTTGTGAACATTACATGTGTATTGTAACATATTTTTAGTGAAGAATTTTTTTTATTTGACTGATAATTTGTACAGTATTTATACACTTCAACATGAACTTGAAGCTTGGAGGAATGAATAATTTGTAAGAGCATTTTGTATCCTGAAAAACCTCCATGAATAATAGAGAAAACGAGTTGTAAGTAAATGAAAGAACCATAAGATTACATTAGTGTAAGACACATTAGTTATTTATTCACTGATATACTGGGAAATATATGGAGATATGGTAAAAAAAAACCTTCAGAAATAATAACAGTCAGAAGGGGAAGAGGATGAAAATGTTTAGTATTTCTGTCTTCTGCCTGTAAGAAGAAGACTTTCCCTCAGGGTGATACTCAAAACCTACATTGCTGTTCAGTGACGTTTAGTACAAGTAGCTCACAAAGAAATGATTACTACCAAACCTGTGTCCTTTGGTTATTTGTCATTAGTGTTGTTGGTTCATACAGCTATTGCGTACACAGTTAGCTCATATTCAACAATGGAGTTTTTTCTGCTACATCACTACAATACTGTAGGATCTCAAAGTTTGACCCCCAGGCATTGAAGCTAATAATATGCTGTGTTGATTGAGACTTTCTCAAAGTAATAACTGCTTCATTGCTTCACCAGCATCATGTTTGATAATGTGGAAGCTGCACAATATTTCAACAAGACAGCTGCTCATCACCCTCAGGTGCTTACTGACAAGCTGCTGCTGTGGCTTGCAAATATATATGCAGTCTCACTAGAAAAGTGCAGGTGCCCAATGTGGAGCTATAATGTCATCATAGAAGAAACCTAGAGCATGGCAACATACAGTGCACCTTGCCAGACAAATGGGCCCAAGGAGCACATGTGATGGTGGCCCGTTTCTCCAGTAGAGTGCACTAGATATCCCCATGCTGTATAAATCGTCTACAATGACATTATAGCCCCATCTCTTGGCCCCTGCACTAGTGAGCCAGCACATATATTGGTGAGCCACTGCAGCAACATGTCAGTAAGCACCCATAGATGACTAACAGCTGTCTTGTTGAAATATTGTGCAGCTTCCACAACATTATCCAATGCTACACCCCTGACACAATGAAGTAATAATATGCTGTTTAACTGAAAGCTTCCTATTTCTGTGGATTTCTGCCAACTGAGGACTGGAGTGAAAGTGTTTAAGTTAGACTGCTTCAATGTTTTTGACAGAATAATAAGCGAAATCTCACATACTAATAAAAAAAATGTTACTAAATAATATTATGCACTGTGCGTATGAAGACATACTTTTGTAGAATATATTATGAAGGCATTATTAAAATGTTTTGTGCTTGTTTGTATTTTCTGGTCATCTGGCTTCACTTACATTTTAATTGAAGCTGCAGGTGGCAGACTCTGGGAACACTTGCTTTTGTCACTATCAAGAAAATCCTCTTTATATGTTCTTCACTTCACTTCAGTAAATAAAAAATACTTGATACTGTTTTTCAATATATTATTATTCATGCACACATACGATACACAGAGCTCACAATACTTCATTTCAAGAATCGCGCATCTTCACCATCCTTCTAGCTATGAGAGAGAGCGTAAGAGTAAAAATCACAAAAACTGTACAGGAAATGAATTTTTTTCATTCATTTGTCTGCACCTTACCACACATTCATTATTAATGTCTTTGCCAATTCTCTGGCTACTGGGTGTTTCATATTTTGTTTTTTAATAAATCTTAATTTTACAGCATCCTGGGGCCTTTTATCATTTATCAGTTGCCCCCACACTGTACATTGACATGTTATGGAGATGTCCAGTGTGAGCCACGACATTCATAACATGATAGCTTATACCTATGGCTAACATTCCATCCATCACTTATATTTTGAGCATAAATTTCTTAAGTTTTAAAACATCATAAAATTTTCATTAACTGTGTTCTGTTACTACAGTTTCTTTGATAGTTTCAACTTCTCTTCATTCACATCACATGTAAAAATTAATTACATACCACATTATTACAAAACAATACAAGCATATGATACATTTATGTTTCATTTCATAGATAGGGTTTTATCCCTTATGGGAGTTCATTTCTTCCTTAGGTAAAAGAGGGAGAAATCATTGGAAATAGGACTAAAACAATGAGCATTGCTGGCCTAACTACACTTGGCACCACCTCCTTTGTTTGGGAGGGAAGAAAGAAAATACTCATCTACTGGTTCAAGTATTTATGAGGAAATGTTACTCATACAATGATTGACTAGTTGCAAGGAACTTTTGCTTCATTGAAATAATGTGTACTGACTAATCATCCATGTAGTATCATGTTGTTTCTGCATGTGTTAGTGCTGTTTACTTCAATTCACGTTTAGCTTAGTGTGAAATCCGATGTTTTAACCATTGTAGACTTATATTTCTCAAATACTTGGAAATGTCATTATTCAAGTTTTCATGTGACATGATAAGAATCTCATGCTTAAATATTTATGTGTGCTCTGCAGCGGAAAGGTACTGATAATTGTCACAGAGACACATCACGATGATGGATATTTCATTTTTCATTTGCCTTATGACCTTTGTATAAATATCCTTATAACTAAATTGCTTACTCAAGGTGCAGCCCATTTCTTCATTTGGTAGCTGCTACACTTGATGTAATGCTCTCCTTCTGCACCATGATGATGCACTACTTGCTGAAAGAAAAAACTTAAAACTAATTGCATTACGTAGCGCGGTGGCCACTGATACGTTTGGTCATTGCATACACCCGCAGATATTTCCATACTTTGCTTAAATTCATAGACATTCGTTTATTCTGTTACCCATTATGATAATTTACTCCACAAAGATAATTATTTGGCATTTCACATGGTATTTTGTCATTAGTCCTTAGCTTACGTGTCTCGTATAGTTTTCCATTATGCATATGTTGTATGTAGCTTAGTATTTGATTAAATCTCTGTGTACATATATCAATAGGTTCCTTAGATCTTAGACAGTAGATGTATTTGTGTATTATTTCCATTTACTTTGTATTTACGGTATGTATATATTGCATTCCTATTTTGGTTGCGCCTTCTGCCAGTTTGTCACGCGTACACACAGGTCAGTGTCTCCTCTCCTCTCCTCTCCTCCTTAGCGCATATTGTCAAGCATGTGACAGCTGAGCCATAAGCTAATTTTGTTTATACTTTTGCTTCGTGTGAAGCAGTGTGTTATTTCTCATTGTTGTTAATTTTTATGCCTATGTGTACAAATCAGAATAGTTACTCATGCCTGTACAAATTGCATTGTCTTAAAATACACTCCAGAAGAAAAATTACATGTAGAATTATGTACACTGTGCACAACTATCTAGTGATAAAAAAAATGTTACCACGCTTCATCATTCTATAAAGGCTTTTATATCTTTGTGAGGGTGGAGACCCTTGTCTCTTCCTGTATTCTCATAAACCAACCTGTATGTCACAGGATATGGTATTTTGGAAATTACATATGATCCTGAATAGAGTAATTGCCATTTCTTATTCAGTTTGTGAAATTTTGTCAATTTAGGATACATCCATAAGAGGACTCGTTGCCCTTAGAAAAATTATATAACATGTTTCAGTTCCTTGTTATAAATTTTCCTTCTATACTCGGCCCTACTTTCTAGTGTAACTATGGCTTGTTTCATTTTGTCCTGTAGTGTCATTTCTGTAGTGGGTACCTTTGGTATGGGCAACTCCCACTCATTTGTTTGTTTTGTCCAGAACATCAGTTCATTTGGTGTGAAAACTGTTGAAGAGTGTGGAAGGTTATTGATCACTTGCATGAAAGGAGTTACATATTCTATCCATCAGGTGTATTTGTGAGGTGTGTATGTCCTAATAAACCAGTTAAATTCTTTAAAGACTAGTTCTATTGGGCTTGTTTCTGGATGAAAAAGGCTTATTAATATGCGCCTTATGCCCTGAGAGGTCATAAATTTCTTCCACTTTTGTCCAGTGAAATATGAAGCATTACCAGTTAGTAGTACCTTTAGTTTACCTACTGTTCTTAAATAGTATCCCTAATTTCCATTTCTGATATTTGTGGCTGTTGCATTTTTAATGGTGTACATTTTGATGTGTTTTGAGAAAATATCACAAAGTGCTACTAGGTATCTTGGTCCTCCTTTACTTCTTGGATATGGACCAGCTATGTCCAGGGATACTATATCTAGAGGGTTTTTTGTGAGTATTGGGTGTAGCTCAGTATATTTTGACACAATGGACTGTTTTGATTTGTGACATATTGCACACTTTCTTAATACGTGTAGGATTCGTCTTCTTAAATTTAGAAAATTACAAAGTGTTGCAATTTTTTCAGCACATTTGCCTACTTCATAATGCCCCCATATTTCATGTGTGTGTCTTATAAATTCATTGATATAATCTTCAGGAATACATACACTCCTGATACCATTTACTTACCTTTCCACCTTCATGTAGCTTAAGATTTTGCGTGACTTTACTCTAGCTGTGGTCTTGCTGTTGTATAATTTTCATTTGCTTACAAAACTTATGGTAATCAGACTGTTGTGTTGTACCTTGCATTAATAATGTTTTGATTTCTGCATCTTGCTCTGTTAATTCACTAAATTCCTCTAAACCTTGTGGTAATCTGAACAAGGCATCCACAATAACATTCTGACTTCCTTTAATATAAATCATCTCGAAACTGAATTCTTGGAAATATAGATACCATCTAGCTAATCGGCAGTGTAATAGTTTACATGTCAAAAGAAATGACAGTGACTGATGGTTACAGTAAACTTTGGTATTCTTACACCACAAAAAAATATTCAAACGTTTTAAATGCCCATATTACAGCTGAACTCTCCAATTCTGACACAGAGTAAGATCTTTCTGCTTCTGATAATGTGTGACTAGCAAAACTGATGACCTTGGATACTTCCTTACCTTCATCCTCACGCATCTGGAAGGAGCATGTCCCCAGCCCTTGAGATGAGGCATCTGTGCATAGACAAAAATCCTTGGACTTATCGCAGCGGCTAAGAATGTTTGCATTGACTAATGCCTGCTTAACGTTATTAAAGTCTTCTTTACACTTATCATCCCATAACCAAAGCCTATTTTTTTGTAACAAGTTGAGCAATGCATCACAGTTTCTTCAGTTGTGGTATGAATTTACGAAAAAATGAAACTAGTCCTACAAACACTTTTAATTGTTTTTTAATCCTTGGAGATGGACAATTGCGTATGGAATCGAGTTTCTTCTGATACAACATGTCCTAAAAATTTGACTTCCTCCTTACTAAAACTAGACCTTCTTAAATTGGCTGTTACTCTGTAAGCTGCAAATCGTTGAAGCACCTGTTCAGTGAGCCTCATATGTTCTAACCAAGTGGGTGTGGCTATTAGAATGTTGTCTACAAAACAGTGACTTTGCTGAGCAATTATGGTTCTAAAACCTTGTATAATTCAGATATGAACACTCCTGTGCTAATGTTCAGCCCTAAAGGTAGAACACAGAATTTGCAACTTCTGCCACCTCAAATAAATTCTGTATATTTTCGAATTTCTTCGTGGAGCTTTAATTGCCAGTAGGACATCTTGAGATTGAGTATATTGGAATATTATGTATTGTAAAACTTTAGATGCTGTTCGTCCAAGTTGTCTGGTCTTATGTGTGCTGATACTATAATCTTATTGATACCTCTATCATCAAGAACTAAACTTACAGATCCATTTTATTTGATTACTGGTAATGTTGGACTACAACAGGGTGAAAATGTAGGTTGTATAATTCCAAATTTAATCATTTGATTGATCTCTTCCCTTACTGCCTCTCGTTTTGCCCATGGAACAGGATATGGCATTACACAAAATGTCTCATGTAGGTAGACTTCAAATTTATATTCATTGTTGTTGATTACTTCTGCCTCCTTACTGGAAACATTGGCATAATTAAATAACAAGTTAGAAAGTTCCTGTCATTGGATCTCATTTATTACCTGTGATTCATTTAGTTTCTGCTCTACTATTTCATAACTAACCTCAGTGTTTACTTCTCGTTAAGTATCAAATTTGTTTGTGAAATATACAGCTGGAAAGGAATATTGTACTACTACATTTGACTCTGGTTTGTTTTTGTTAGTTTCATCAGGTGCTTTCACTAAATCAATAGAAAAAAAATCTGATCCTTTACATAAAAGTGGCATTTACCTTTACCTATTTCACTCTGTGATTTGTATGTTCTAAACATATCTATGCCAATAAGACTATTAACTATCATTTTGTTGATTACAAAAAAGGTGCACTTCACTGTAAAATGTTCAATTTGTAATGGAATAAGTGCATGATGCTTAACCAATTTAGTCTTACTGCCTGTAGCTGTTTGCACATTGCAATTTTTGCAGGAAATGTTGTGAATATGTGACTGTTCTTCAATTCACAGAAAAATGCATTTGACATTAGGTTAGCAGTTGAACGTGTATCTAAAATTAACAGTGTGTCAATATTAAATATTTTTACCCCCAATGATTGCTTGTATTTGTTCTTCCTTGACTTTAGCTACTATTTCTAACTTATGATGACATCCTTGATGTCACCTTGTTTTTCAAACCTTATGAAACATGTTTGTAGTTCTGCCTTGACCCCACTCTCAGAGAGGTCAATAGCCTGGGGCTTAACTATGACTGGTTGGTGTTTTTCAGTGATGAAGTGTGACTTAATTCGTTACCTGGGGGAATTTCAGTTAGTTGCACTGTGTGGGTACTTCACCAATTTGTGTTATTAGCTGCTGTGCAGTTATTTTGCTGTCCAAAGGTTGGCTGCGGTACAGTGAAAGGCATGGTATTGTTGCCATACATTGGCCACTGCTGTGGCTGACTGTTTCTATTCATGTTCAGCATATGGGCTAGTGATGGCGAATTGTAATTCACTTGTGTGTTGAAATTACCCATGTTGTTTTGGAAATTTCTAATAAATTGTTTGTTTTTTCCATTCCCATTACCATATTCATTACCTCTGGGTATGTAATTTTGCTGTTGTGTGTACCAACCTTGTTGTGTGTTTAAATCAAATTTTACTGACTGACTTACATAACAATGTTGTTGTAGTGCCTGATTTTTTGTTGCTCTATTGGGTACAGGTCTTTCCTCAAAGATTAAGTTGATAGAATCAAGCACTGACAGAAAATATTCAGTCATGCTCTGGCATTGTGACTAATTTTTCTCTAATGTGTGATGGTAAATGACATTTCAAAATTTTTAACACATCTACCTGTGATATTGGGTTTGTCCAATAGCGTGTCTTGCTCAGGTATTTTTCAAAGTATTCATGTAGACTTTTGTATTTGCCACTGAATAGTGCAGGGTTGAAAATCTCACATCTGAGTTTTCCTGCACTGCCTCAGACCAGTATTTGTTAAGGAAAGTTCGTGCAAATTGGATATAAGTGCTGCAATGTTCAGCCACTTCAGTTGCCAATAAAAGCACATCACCTTGTGTACATCCCATGACAAATCTGATTTTCTGTGATTCTGTCCATTTGCATGGAAATAGATGACAAAAAGCACTGATAGATACTATGGGATTCATTATTTTACCTTCAGTAGTGAATGCAAGGAACTGTCAATGTCTCAGCAAACCTTTGTCTGCAAAAATAGTTGATAGACACATGGCATTTTCAGTCGTATTTAGGTGGTTATTGTAGTCACCTGTAATCCAGCTGGAAATTGTTCAGGTATTGGAGTTGTGGGTATGTTTATATTTTGCACTCTACAACTGTCAGTGGCACCTGCTGTGGGACTTTTGTGGATTAATACCAACAGGTTGTGGTTTGTTCACTGTAGCCTGTGTATTACTTACATGCATATTTTGCAATCCGATACTATTTTCTTCTAAAAGATTGCAGATCCTATCTTTTGCGTCTTGTACATTAATGTTTACTTTGTTCATGATTTCATTTTCTTTTTTCTGAATAGCATTTTCTGCAACTTCTGTGTATAACTTACAATTGGTTACTAACTTCTCTGCAATGGTATTACCCTTATCTAATGTACCTGCTTCAGCTTGACTAACGATGTCACTCAGATTTTCATTGATCTTCTCTCTCACCTTCTTAGCACATTCTGAGTCAACTTCTAATGTTGCTACCCTTAATGTGAGCTCTTCTACAGCTAAAGGTACACATTAATAGTCTTTATTTAATTTGTTAATGACAGTGGATACCTTTTGTACTATCAAAACCAACTGATTTTGTGTAGCTTCAATGTTTGTGTTTGTGTCTGTGATTTTCTTTATCTGTAGCTCTACTAGATCATGGTGATAATTAAAAGAATCTACCTTCAATTTTAACTCCATAATGTTACTGTTAACTTCAGAAAGTGCTTCGCACTTTACCTGTGTTTTCATATCATTCAGTTTTTTATTGATTTCAGTGTGAAAATTTTTGCTAAATCATAAAATTTCTGTGAGACAGTGTCTTGTAAATCCTTAGTTGCACTACTGTGGTTGCTGTCAGCTGTACTTCCCAAGTTAATGCTTGTGTAGTGACCAACTGGTGTTTGTAATGTGTTGTCAAAATCCATATTGGAATCACTCTCCAATGTTTCATTAATGAGCAGTAAGGCACTCTGGGATATGTGTGACATTGTCTCGTCAATTGTAAATGTTGCGTTGTCAAGGTTGTTTTGCTGTGGAGCATCATTTGTCACTGCTGTGACACTCATCTCTGATCTTCTTAAACTTTCTGCAGCAGGCGTGCATGGCTCCTGAACATCAATTGTTCAATCATGCAATGCTACATCATGTTGGCTGATTGGGTTTTTGCTATCGCCATCAACAATGGGCACATATTTTTTGGTCATGTTATATGAATATGCAAAAAATAGAAATTTCACAAAAATCTAAAAATTTCATATGCTAATTATTACACTTGGCAATTGTAATTTACATAATGTCAAAGCCTGTCTTATGTCAATTATGATGTGCAAATTATTGTGTCACAATTCCTTCTGTTTTACTGAGAATGCACGTGACAGTGAAAAATTTCTATAAATTTTTCGCAAATAAAATTCAAGAAAGGGAATAATGAGGAAATGGTTTCTATCTACTTCAAAAGAGGCGCTACCAATATTAACCATGCAAGCAACTTGCATAGGCACCCTGCCTGTGCTGCGTTGAACAAAAGAGCTTACTATGGAAAATTTTATGTGACCTGGGTCCAATTCTTATTCCTTTCAAAATTTTTCTCCTCAATTTTTGTGTTTTTGTAATACTTACTTCCCACCATGATTCATGCAAACAGAAAATACAGACAATTAATTTTTATGATTCATAACAATGTTACAGAAATTTCTTACTACAACAGTAGTTAATAAACACTACTCACAACTGGTGCTCTGAAGTCCTGGCACATAGGTCGAAAGATGTAATCAAAAAAATTAAATTTTACTAAATTTTATTATGGACTATGAGAATGAAGACACATTTTTGTAGAATATGATATGAAGGAATTATTAAAATGTTATGAGTGAAACTCCCGCTAAACCTGCTGGGCAGAACAGATGATTAGGATTGTGGTAAGGGCCAAATAATGTTGGAGTTTGTTTCACCACAGAATTGTAATTTATTGCAATTTAATAACACATTTATGACCAAAGCGGCGCATAGCCACACTTTTACAACAACGAGCTTCCAAAATAAAATTCTTTCACGGCTGAAGGGCTTCAAACAAGAAATCTTAAAAATCAACAAGATAAAAATGCATTTAAAATAGCAAATAAAATAATTAAAATATATTTTTATCACTGCTAGGCTGAAAGCCTCAAGGCAAAGTTGATAGACAAACATAAATAAGTTGCAATTCAAACAGCTGAAGGCCCACAATAAAATTTTGATAATTTTAAAATAAATTACCATAACCTTTCAAAGGCAGAAGCTTGCAATGTTTTGCTTAAAGGGTAATTTTATGAATAAGGTTCCAAGCCGCAATGTTTCAGCTTGAAATGTAATTTTAAGAATAAGTTTCCAAGGCTGAATGCCCACAATTAATTTTCCAAAAATTAAAAAAAAATGTAACCATAAGCCTTAAGTTTTAAGTGCAAAATGGACTAAAAGAAAAGACAACACAATGGCAATAACCTTTCAGCAAATAACCACTTGCCAGAATTCAAACTTACTTACATAAAAGACAATAAAACCAATAATTTTTTTTAGCCATTGGCTATGAGAGATTATAAACAGACAACTTAACACTGGTGAGAAAGACAGTAAAGACAACAGCACTCAGAGGCCTCCAGGGAGTTGGTCTGCCCTCGTTCACTTAGGTGAGGCAGGTGGCGAGCCCAACTACACTTGATCAGTTGGAACCCAACCAAGTGACAGCCACGGACCGACCAACAAAAGACTTCCTTGCCATCAATCGGTACATGAGAATTCAAACACAAAATGCTACAAGCATGATTATCCACAATTGAATATGTACAGGTATTAAGCTGTCAAAACTGCACACTGTGTTGGACAGTGACAACAGGTGAGGAAAGGACACTGCCTGAAATTATGTTAGTGGCCAGGGCAGGTATCAGAACACTAATGACCACAAGGCAGAAAATTCCACTGGTGCACTTAGATTGTAGTCAATTAATATAGTCTATTCCACCACATGGCAGCTAAATTTTAGCAATAAAAACACACGGTGTTGCTTACAGGAAAACCTCCAAACAGCGAACCACCAAAATGAACCACACAACAAGAATGGACGTGGCTTGGGTACTTGAAACCACTACTCTACTTTGACATCCTGGGTCGGTGAACCACAAAGTTCGTAGTGATTGGACAGCTCCACACATGCTCTGACACTGCTCAGGGACTGCCAGCGGACCCAGCCAACTGCGCCGCTCGGAGATAACTTCCCTGGTCCACAGCAACTGACCAACTGCCCTCAGAATGCCGACATCTAAAATAGTTGCAAGTAGAAATAACACCATCTTCACACACAACCTGACAAACACTTGCATGATTGCATGAAGACCTGAGCACACATGAAGACAAATTGGGAGTTAATGCACACAGACACACACACACACACACACACACACACACACACACACACACACACACACAGCCGACACATTAAAGATCTGATAGGACGACCGACCAATGATCCACCAAGACCATGGCCCAGCTCAAGCAAACGTGGCAGCAATTATCGGGTGAGCCATGTCAACGCAGACCTCACTGCTGCTCCAAACCAACTGCACCAGTGCAGCATTGCAACTCCCCGACTGGCAGGTCCAGACTGTGCTCCAGACGCATTCCAACTGACTGGCAGACCGGCAGACCCGAACTAGCAACCCAAACTCACGACCCAAACTCCCCTTATGACAGACAAGGACTGGAAAGTAATAGCAGTCAAGCAGTCAAGCAAACATACGACGAGAGGGGATGTATCGATATGCGATGCTAGCCCCGGCCGTGGTCAGGCAAGCAGCAACTTAGTGACAGTAGTAATTTAAATTAACATAGTGAGGTAAAAGTACATTAAAAACAGGGTGTAAAATACATGATGGTGGTAACAAGAGCCACACATGGCTCAATGAGCTTCTTTGTATATTCTGGTCATTGGACTTCACTTACATTCTAATTGAACACCAGTGCTTGTCATAAACAAGAAAATCCTCTTTATATGTTCTTCACTTCACTTCAATAAATAAAAATACTTGATACTGTTTTTCAATATATTATTATTCATGTTACACAGAGCTGGGAATACTTCATATCAAGAAGCACACATCTTCGTCCTCCTACCTACAAGAGAGAGTGTAAGAGTAAAAAAAAAAAAAAAACTGTACAGGAAATGAATGTTTTCTGTTCATTTGTCTGTGCCTTACTGTGCATTCATAATTAATGTCTTTGCCAATTCTCTGGTTACTCAGTTTTTTCTTTTTTCTTTTTCAACAAACCTTAATTTTACAGCAGCATGTTTTGGTAACAGAAATATTGATACAACAGATTTAGTTAATGAAATTCAATTAGAAATAGATAATAAAGGACACTTATATAGATTCCAATTTGGAGTTTTTTTAGTATGCCTTATGAGATTCTTATCCAAACAATGAAATAGGTTTGAGGATGTTTTTGACAACTTGACTGTAGTTTTAGCTAATTAAAGATGATAAAAAACTACTTAAGGTCAAGTACAGGTGAAGCAGATTATCAAGTTTAGCTGTCTTGTTAATACAGTGTGACACAGATGCTAAATTTGACTTCAATTACATAAGCAATGAGTTGGATGCCTCAATGTAAGGAAATGGTGATAAAATTATAATAAGTACAGAATGCTTGGAATGGAATCTATTCTCAGTGGTATAGCCCTCTTTTTCTTTCATTTTCTGTTGATTATACATACACAGTTAATAATTTAACAGGTGCAAACAAAATCTGTTCCATATTATACACCATAAAAAAAATCAATGTACAGAAGCTGCTACAAATAATAAGACAGAGATTTGCTTTACTTTCAGTTCTTTTAGAATCTTGTACAATTTGTAATTTATTTACTGCAACGTTACATTTAATTTATTCTGTGAATTATTTTTCAGTTAAATAGTTAATTTAAGCAATGTTTTTCAATAAACTTCACCTTTCTTAAACTTGGCTTACAAATTACAAAATTCCCTTCATCCATGTTGCAGAGAATACCAACGATGTTTTTCTGGCTTCCTGTGATCATTGACTTAGGTGTGACGTGAGTCTGTCAGCTGAACCACAATGTGTTGATTCTCATGTTCAAGAGTAAAATCCTTTAATTTATGCTGAGGTTCAGTTCATATTCTAGAATAAAATTAGGTTATTTTAATGCCAGACAAAGTACTACAAGACTGATCATTATCTATCTTGCCCATAAAAACCTCACATCATCTGAACTGTATATGGTGACTGTGTGGTTAAGATGCTAATCATCTATTTGTCAGGGGTGGGATAAATTGTAATATACTACTTGAGATGATAATAGTTAACAATAAACATTGGCTGTCTCCATTTTTCCTGTTTTCTTTCTTCTACCTCTATAATATTACAACAAAAAATGTTTATTTATCCCATTCACACAGTGGATATTAAATAAAAATCTTTCTTTATCTGTTTCTCTACCCTCTAGTGACTAGAAATTTCCTACATAGCACTAGTTTTAGAATTCATTACTTTTGTCATGTGTTTTATTTATACTCTAATTTCCATAGCTATAAAAATTACACTCATTTCTCATAAAAGATAAGAAAATCATAATATACACAAAGTAATCACAATGTAAATATTACTTAAAATATATAAATTTTTACATGTTATTGATATTTTATATGCAGGAATTCTGGTCTCTTGTTTTCAGGTATGGTGCAAGGCCTTTACACATGTTATATCTTCTCGGCAACTTGGTTCTGGTGTACTGATATTGCTAAGTTCTTTCCTTGTTAATGATCAAGTGCGTCATATGGATTCATGTATATTAAGCTTCCTGAATATTGGATTAGCATTTTTCTTCACAGTGAACTACTTTTGTGCTTATGGGATTGTATCACACACTTATAGGCTTCCCCTAAGCTGTTTTCTTGTTAAAGGTAACACATTATTATTAAGTTGTGGTGATAAGAAGTAACATGCACTTTCTTGTAGATATTCCATCTATCATGTCATTAGTGCAATTTTATACTTTCATACGATACCATTATTAATGTAACAAAATTAATTGTACTCTCAATTATTATACATTTTGTCACTTAACTTGGGAAATTCAAGGCTTCACTTTTACTTCCAAATGATGTTTTCTTTCTTTCCATCTTTAATGAAACATTCAAATGTGTGAAAACATCAGAGCTTTACACACTAATGCTATGGGAATTCACCTTTCAGGAATTTTTGAAGATGTTCATACATTTCAATAGTATATGAATCACAAGACTATTAATTCTCAGGTGGCATATTGATCATGTATGTATTTTGAATTATAGTAATTGTTTTTGTTGCAAAAACCTCAACATTACTGGAAGTTTTTATTCAGAAATATAGCAACAAGTTTCCAGAGGTTTTATGTAGACTTTTATTACACAACTGATGTAAATGATAATCTAAGAAGTCTTCAAATCTTACATATTGGGTTTTATTTTTTCAGTCTATGTTTTAGGACATTGTGTAGAGTAAGGAAAACATCACATACTTATTCACATAGATACTGTAATTGGAAAACTACTTGTGCCTGATGACTCAGTAAAAATCAAAACTGGTAGTAACAATAAATATTTACATAGCTGTTGACAGTAGTAAAACACAGTTTTTGATGTATATTTAACAGTATATGAATTTTTTAGACCTTCAGGATTTTCTTCATCTTCGGTTGTCATTAGATACAGTTAAATATAATCACAATTACCTGGTTTTAACAACCAAATAATTTATAGATATCCCATGCATCTTAATAATAATAATAATAATAATTGCTTCATTCAGAGCTAAGACATGAACAAAGTTAAAATTCTATAGTCAAATGTTCATTTTTTTTTTCAACAATCACATTCACTAACACAGCACAGAATATCATTTAATTACTCCATGTCCTTTCACACAGCGTCTGTGGCCCTTGCGGCAAACACTTGTCAGTGTCATTCAATTGCCCTGCTTATTGTTTCCTCATTACAAGCTTCCAACATGCACACTTACTTTTAAAATATTGGGCATACAAGGCGATGGAAGGCCAAGTATCTCCAGAATTTTCACCGAAATATCACTACATATTACTCCCCTTAGCTCGAACATGTAGAATTTTATACATATTCATTATATACTTTAATATCTCACATAGCACAAATTTATATTTTAATCATTATACATTATATTTCTTATAGCAATTGTGTACTTAATATCTAGCTCTTCTTTTTTCATTTTGATAACTGTCTGAGCATTTCACCTAATGTTGGAGATGTACTTTTATATCTAGGAATCAAATGGACAACATTCTTGATTTCCAATCACAAACTCCAGATGTCACAGACAATTGTTTGCTACTTCAATCTAATTCTCTGTACTATTTTTTCTTTAGTAAGTAATAGTTTCATTACCTACAGTGGCTTGTAGTCTGGAGGAACTCTGGGCAAATGAAATTGTTCTTTCCAACATCCATAAACATAAAACATAATAATGCTAGTGGAATACAGAATTCAAATTTACCACAATAATTCCTACAAAATGTGTGACTTCTGCCACGATAGCGTCCTTTTCCCTTTAGGAACAGTACCTATACCATACATATGGGTTGACACTATGAGTGCACTTCCTCCTTCTGTTAATTCCTATTTTCCTATGGTACAAGTCAATCCCCTTATTGGTGCCCCTGTCCACACAGTATAGGTGAGCCTTTCTCAGGTCTGCCTATCTGCCCTTTATATCCAATAGATGTTTGCTTGTTTGCTGCATCCACCCCACGCTTTATCATTCCTGAGTAGGACTCATGGTTCATTTCCCAAGTATACAACTTTATGTACACTATAATTAAATATCCTCTGGAAAATAAAATCTATTTCACAGTTAACACTCACTTCCTAACACTTCACTTAATCCCATAGAGTCCTTCACCACTTTCCCACTTCTAAGCTTCCAGTAGACGCCACATTTATATACACTGTTCGATACATCATACGTTTACTTATGCTATACTTTTCCCACAATCCTACAAATCATCAAAACAATTGTTTGACTGCTATTACTGAATAATTATCACTATTAGTTCCTCCCTGGCTTATGCTGATTAGTTCCTCCTTGGCTTGTGCTCTCCTTAATTACTCACACTTCCTTCTTATGTATCTCTGGTGTAGACTTATCTTTGTTTTTATATCTTAGGTACATATGCGATATAGAATCATCATTGATCTGTGTGAGATGTAGAACTGTCACAGTAAATGACAATGTGTGTGTACACATTCCTTTACCCCTACAACCCACAACCCTTGACAGTTCTCCCTTTTGATGTGTAAGATTATTGTTTGCGTAATCGTATTTTTTGTGAAACAAAGATGATGTGACTTACCATACGAAAGCACTGGTGGGTCGACAGAAACACAAACAAACACACACATACACACAAAATTCTAGCTTTCACAACCAATGGTTGCTTCGTCAGGAAAGAGGGAAGGAGAGGGAAAGATGAAAGGATGTGGGTTTTAAGGGAGAGGGTAAGGAGTCATTCCAATCCCGGGAGTGGAAAGACTTAACTTAGGGGGAAAAAAAGGCAGATATACACTCGCACACACACACATATCCATCCGCAAATACACAGACACAAGCAGACATTTGTAAAGGCAAAGAGTTTGGGCAGAGATGTCAGTCGAGGCAGAAGTACAGAGGCAAAGATGTTGTTGAAAGACAGGTGAGGTATGAACGGCGGAAAATTGAAATTAGTGGAGGTTGAGGCCTGGCAGATAACGAGAAGAGAGGATATACTGAAGGGCAAGTTCCCATATCCGGAGTTCTGACAGGTTGGTGTTAGTGGGAAGTATCCAGATAACCCGGACGGTGTAACACGGTGCCAAGATGTGCTGGCCGTGCACCAAGGCATGTTTAGCCACAGGGTGATCCTTATTACCAACAAACACTGTCTGCCTGTGTCCATTCATGCGAATGGACAGTTTGTTGCTGATCATTCCCACATAGAAAGCTTCACAGTGTAGGCAGGTCAGTTGGTAAATCACATGGGGGCTTTCACACGTGGCTGTGCCTTTGATTGTGTACACCTTCTGGGTTACAGGACTGGAGTAGGTGGTCGTGGGAGGGTGCATGGGACAGGTTTTACACCGGGGGTGGTTTCAAGGGTAGGAGCCAGAGGGTAAGGAAGGTGGTTTGGGGATTTCATAGGGATGAACTAAGAGGTTGCAAAGGTTAGGTGGACAGCGGAAAGACACTCTTGGTGGAGTGGGGAGGATTTCATGAAGGATGGATCTCATTTCAGGGCAGGATTTGAGGAAGTTGTATCCCTGCTGGAGAGCCACATTCAGAGTCTGATCCAGTCCCGGAAAGTATCCTGTCACAAGTGGGGCACTTTTGTGGTTCTTCTGTGGGAGGTTCTGGGTTTGAGGGGATGAGGAAGTGGCTCTGGTTATTTGCTTCTGTACCAGGTCTGTGTGTGTGTGTGTGTTTCCCTCTATTTATTTTATATATATATATATATATATATATATATATATATATATATATATATATATATATATATATATATATATATATATATATATATATGGTTGCTAAGATCTAAGAAGTGAAAGAAGACAGCTCCAAAGACAGGAAACCCTTCCCACCCCCCTTCTCCAGGATCCCTACCTCACTGGTACTTGAGTGAAAAGCCAGAGGAAGTATGGTGTTAATCGTCTCTTACAGAATGGACATTCTCACCTTCACCATTGAGGTCCTCGAAGAAAAATCTTAGCAACACCTATGGAACTGCAAATGGTAAAGAATCAGTCATGCTTGTTTGCGAGGGTCGTTTGGGAGGTGTGGTGTGTGTTCTTTGTTAGACATGTTTTTACTTCCATTACCACCCCCTCCAAAAACTAATACAAGTGCTCCCCTATACATCACATCTCATTTAAAAAAAATTTTTCAATTCTGTGTTATGTATAAAATTGTGTATCATATTATCACAATTATATAATGATCCATTAAAATCATATTTTCTATTAATCTAACATTCTCTGCAGTTTATTAATCTGCATCGAGGTTTGCATAGACCAACTGGATAAGAGATTACTTTCAAAGAGTAGCTTAGGCAAAAATAAGACCTAAGTATACATGGATGGCAGGAGACACTGGCTGGCTAGGCAAAAATAAGACCTAACTATATGTGAAGAGCATTGGCTGCTGTCAGCATTACAATAGAGACAACCGCTGACCAGAGCAAAGCACGAAGGTGACTTAAATACTTATCTGGCACGATCCTCTAACAACCGAGGCTGACTTCTTCCAAATACTTAGAGGGCACACTCCTCCAGAGACTGTGTCAGCTGCTGTTGACATTACAATTGAGACCACCGCTGACTAGAGCGGAGCGTGACTGCGAATTAACAGTCACAATTCTCTAACAACCGAGGATGACTTCTCATAATGGTGGGTGATAGGACAGTATAAGAAGTAGAGTGATAGCATAAGAAGAATGGAGATAGTGTAAGAAGTTGGGGGAATTCCATGCAGGAAAATTTTATTGCAGAGGAAACACCAAAAACAACTAGTGATCTGACGGTTGTCACTCTGCCCATTAAGACAGAACATTAGTGCCCTGAGAAGTATACAACTTTATATTCTTAACATTGTAGTTTCCTTTTTCTGATCCTTTTATAAGATTTACTAAAAATAAGTGTTTGGGATGTATTACCTCTTGTACTCGGTAAGGTCCTTCATACTTTTGGAAAATTTTATGTGTCTCCTTCTTCAGGGCAGAGCTTTGAGGATGCTGTGGCATGAGAACTAGGTCATCGACCTTGTACCAAAGCTCAATAGTCCCCATTATGTCTACTCACTCATTGTTGTGCCTTGTCAACTAGATTCTTTGACACTATTTCCTGTTTAAGTTGGTAATCATCAGTAGGTTGTTCAGGCTAAATGAAACATTTAATGAGAGGTTCCCCTATGAAAGGTTTGCCAATTACTTCTAAAAGACTTTAAAATAAGTTCAAAGTCTTTGATCTTTGTTGCCCATAACGTATGATTTTCATGGCAGAAGGTGCAGCATAATTTCCCAATCTCTTTCATTACTCATTCACATGGATTTGACGAGGTTTATAGTTGGATGTTAATACTTGACAAATATACTCCCTTGCTAGATATTCTTTAAATTCATTACTGACAATTTGTGGCCCATTATAGGAGAGAAATCATTTTGGTTTGCCTACCTCGAGAAAGTATTGTTGCAGATAGTGTATCACGGTTGGTATATTTATTTCTTAAATAGGATACAACTTAACATACTTCGACCAACACTCTATGAGGACAAAAATGTATGACACTCTTCCCTTTCCTTTTGGAGTGGTCCAAAGAAATTCACTGTTGTAAGATTATGTAGTGTCTTAGGAATGATGGGATACATTTTGTATTTAATACGAGTGTTACTCTCTTTCACCTTATGACAGATTTCACAAGTCCTAATTAAAGATGCTACCTTATGTCCCAGCATTTTAAAATAGTAGAACTTATTCATATGAGGTTTACATTTCTTTATCCTGAAATGTCAATATTCAATATGAACATGCCACACAATCTCATCCTCCATTAACTTCAGAATGCATAAACGCCAACATTGTGATGTTATACTGTCCCTCCAAAACAAATTATTCCCTATGTTCACTGCACCCCACTCTGAAGATTCTCCTAAAAGGTACCCCACTGCAAATTTAATCTTCTTTTAATCTTCTCAACTCTTGAGCAAGGCTTGATTGAACCTTTCAAAAAATCAGCTGTATGGACTTCCCCATCCGGCTTAAACCCTGAATTTGCTCCCCATAGTAAATCTGTCATTACTTCACTAGTTAATACTACATTGGGAGAAGTCACTCTATTATTCACTTTGTTCTGCATAAGTTTGAATTCTTTCCACAGCTCATCTACATTTCTCTTGCTATTACTAAGTTTGGAAGACAAAATTGGAGACACATAGTTCGTATCGATCACGAAAGTTAATATCTGTGAACTCTAAGGGCTTTGTCGACACTCCATCTTAACTTTACTTTAGTCAGTTCTTTGTTATACTTCATTCAGTACGGACACAGTATCAAATGTAAATATATATGAGCTATGACATATATGGGAATTAAGTTTTCTATGTCCCAATTACCGATCCCGTTCATATAGTGGTGATCCCGCAGTTCGTTTGTGTTTTGCGTCTTCTGCACCAGGGTTTATGCAACAGGCTATATGCACTATGCAATGACCACGCATAGTGCTGAACCAAGAAATGTGCACAGATCCACAGTCAGTGTCCTATGTAAAATACCAAAAGGCAATAACAAAGACAAAATTGCTATATAATGACAATTTAATCATTAACAATTTAATAAGTGAGATAAGGTTGTAGCCTATACCCAATGTTATTCAATCTGTATATTGAGCAAGCAGGGAAGGAAATAAAGGAAAAATTTGGAGTAGGAATTAAAATCCATGGATAATAAATAAAAACATGGAGTTTTGCCAATGACATTGTAATTCTGTCAGAGACAGCAAAGGGCTTGGAAGGGCAGTTGAATGGAATAGACAGTGTCTTGAAAGGAGAGGAGAATGTAAGATGAACACCAACAAAAACAAAACAAGAATAATGAAGTGAAGTTGAATTAAATCAGTTGATGTTGAGAGAATTAGGTTAGGAAATGAGTAATAGACGAGTTTTGCTATTTGGGAAGCAAAATAACTGATGCTCATCTAAGTAGAGCAGATATAAAATGCAGACTGGTTATGCAAGGAAAGCATTTCTGAAGAAGAGAAATTTGTTAATATTCCATATACATTTAAGTGTCAGGAAGTCTATTTCGAAAGTATTGTATGGAGTGTAGACAAGTATGGAGATGAAACATGGATGATAAAAAGCTTAGACAAGAAGAGAATTGAAGCTTTTGAAATGTGGTGCTACAGAAGAACACCTAAGATTAGATGGGTAGATCACATAATTAACGAGGAGGTACTAAATAGAATTGGGTAGAAGATGAATTTGTGGTGCAACTCAACTAAAAGAAGGGATTGATTGATAGGACATGTTCTGAGGCATCAAGGGATCACCAATGCAGTATTGGAGATTCAAGATTCAAGATTCTTTATTAGCCATTGATCATGCAAGATGAAATAGGCTTCGTCAGTACATAAAATAATATTAATATTCCAGACACTATATATAAGGCATAGATATAATTAGCATATGAGTAACTTACAAATAACCTAAACCTTAAGCAGGTGACTACAATGCTTAATACATATTCTTGTTTCAGATACATACAAAGGTACCAAAAATGAGTTACATTGTAGTAGCAAACACAGTAGTTACATAACACATCATAACACTGGCAAATAAAGTAGTTACCTAACACAGTTGAAATACAAAGGTATTAGATATGAAATATTTTGTAACAGTATATATAGTAGTTAATTAAGTTAATTATGCAATTACAGGTTTATCTCTGTGCTACTCAGATCATAATATTCTTGCATAGAATAAAATGGATTGTCAGATAACCAATTGTACAAATTTTGTTTAAGAATTTTTGTGGGCATGTCCCGAGCAGATTGCGGTAGTTTGTTGAATATTTTTAAGGTATTCACTTTGTGTGAGTTACTACTTTTTGTTAGTCTGTGTCTTGGTATATCATAATCTGCCTTCCTTCTAGTGTTGTAGTTATGAATTTCTTCCCTGACAACACCTTCCATACCATTGTTTTTAATGTGTAACACACAGATATAAATATACAAGTTTACAATGGTCAACAGTCTTAGCCTTATAAAGAGAGGACGACAGTGCTCCGTGGGACCGACTTTACACATTATGCGCAGCATTCTTTTCTGCATCAACAAAATTTTGTTACTGTGAGAGCTGTGCCCCCATATGAGAAGGCCATATGTAATATGTGACTGGAAGAGTCCACAGTACATTGTTCTCAGAAAGTTCATGCTAATCATGTCCCTAAGTTTCCAAAGGAGATAGGAGACTCTTGAAAGCTTTTTGCAAACCTGATTTACGTGTTCTTCCCAATTAAGTTTTGAATCAATATGCATTCCTAATAGTTTTACAGTTTTGTTTTCTATGGTTTTGGGTAACCCTAAGAGAAGCTGTTGTGTTTTCTCTGAGTTACACAGTAATTTATTGGATGTGAACCAGTGGATGGCTGATTTGAGTGATTCCTGTGTGTTATTGTCCAAAGCTGAGATGTTCTGATGTGAGGTGAGGAGGGTTGTGTCATCTGCATAGCATATGGTAGTACTATTTATGTGATGAGGTAGGTCATTGATGGCTATGATGAAGAAGAAGGGTCCCAGAACCGAGCCCTGTGGTACACCAGTACTAACTGCTGCTACAGGGGAGTAATTATTTTTAACTGAGACAAACTGTCTTCTATTATGAAGATATGACTCTATTACTGCTAATGCTGGGTTACATACACCATAAAATTCTAGTTTTGCAACCAGGGTGCCAAAGGGAATGCAGTCAAAAGCTTTGCTCAGATCACATAAGACAAGTGACACCATATTCCGGTCTTCAAAGGCTGTTAATGTCTGGTCAACAATTTCCAGGATGGCCGCAGTGGTATTTCTGCCCTGTCGGAATCCGAACTGACTATTGCTCAAAAGGTTGTGTGTCTCAAAATAGCTACTTAATTGAGTGTACATAAGTGACTCAAATACTTTAGAAAATATTGGCACAATTGAGATTGGGCGATAACTTTTAGGAAGATGTTTGTCACCCTTTTTAAACACTGGAATAACTTTGGAAATTTTGAGGGAGTCGGGAAACACTCCTGACTGTAAACATTTATTAAATATGAATGCCAATGGTTTAGCGATCGAGTCTACAGTTTTTTTTACTATGTAATTGGAGAGCCAGTAGCAGTCCATACTTTTAGAATTTGAAAATTTTGTGACTGTTCTTTTAATCTGAGCAGGTGTGATACTATACCAGTTAAAGACATGATCTACTGGTGGAAGGGCATTAAGTAAATCGCTTGCAGATGTATCTGTTTTTTCTATCTTACTTTCAATTTCTTTAATTGAGCTAATGAAGTAGTCATTTAGTTCCCTTGGAGTGAGCTGAGTTTCATGTGTGTGACGTGTGGGATTTTCTTGTGCTACAATCTGCCATGCTGCCTTGCACTTGTTTGTTGCACCTTCTATGTACCCTTCATAAGCAGCCTTTTTTGTCTGTATCAGCTTAAGTTTGTAGAATTTTTTACATTTTTGGTATGCTGCATAAAAGGTGCGCTCCTGCTCTGATCTTTGTTTACATGCATTTTTATATGCTGTGTATAGTACGAGCATGTTTTTTCTTATCTGGACCAGTTCGTCTGTGTACCATTCCAGCTTTTTATTTTTATATGTTCCAGAAGAGTTGGTTTTAATTAGTGGTGAGCATGAATACCATAATTCTGTATAATTTTTAAGGAAGTTTTCAAAGGTAGTTTCAACATCAGACTTCTCAGATGAACACTTATAGACAAAGTCCCAACTTGCATCCTCTAGTATACGAATAAATGACATAATGTATTCTTCTTTTTGCCTTCTTACCCATGTCATATTGTGCACACTAGTGGAATTTGGTTGCTTACTAAAGAGATTGAGAAGCAATGGGTCGTGGTCTGCAAAGCACCCATTTGCAAGGCTAACAGTGTAGCTGCCACGGGGAAAATTCACAATAATATTGTCTATGCATGAATTTTTACGTGTTGGACACTGGATGGTACAGTACAGATTAAGGGACCTTAATAAATTAAGAAAAGTTCTTGAGGGCTCATTACTTGTGTTTACCATTTCTATATTAAGATCACCACATATGGCAATCTTTGTTTTATGCATTAGTATTTTTCTAACCAGTAGTTCAAATCTTTCAAAGAATGTATCAATGTTGCCATTGGGAGATCTGTATAGGCTTACAATTATTAGATTTTCATCAGTCATTTTTATACAACTAAATTCTGCATCTAACTCTGTACAGTAAGATGATACATCTATTTTTGTAAAGTTGAAATTATCTCTGATAAAGATCCCAGCCCCACCATTTCGCCTCTGCTTTCTGCACATTATGTCTGCAGTGACGTATCCTTGAGGTACAAACATATCTACCTCATTTGCAACTAACCAATGCTCACATACACATATTACATCAACATTCTTAATCTTACAGAAATGTTCCAATTCTAACATCTTATTTCTAATACAACAAATATTAACTTGAAGTAATGTCAGCATATTATCTCCCTTTTTGTTTATCTGGATACAGTTTGACTTTGAATCACAGTTTATATTTTTTACATTACCTACGAGTGGTGTGCTTGTCAGATTATTGATCCCCATGTCTATTATGGTGTGCTGTTGCTGATCTGGGGCCAACAAAAATCCTGACTTCTCGCAGGTGGTTGCCTCTTGTGAATTGGTTGGCTGCTGCTGGCGTGAAGGGTAAAAGTCATAGACGGAGACTAGGAGATGAATACAGTAAGCAGATTCAGTAGGATATAGGTTGTAGTAGTTACTTGGAGATGAAGAGGCTTGTACAAAATAGAGCAGCAAGGAGAATTGCACCAAACCAGTCTTTGGGCTGAAAACCACAACAATCAGTTACTCAGACAACAAATGAAGAACTACATGAGAAATTGTAAGAAATCAAACTAGTATAATTTGAGTAGAGGAAGAAATAACACTAAAAAACAATTAAACCTACAATATAAAAAGAAGGAATACATACTACATTCATAACTGTTTATCAGATGTATCCCATTCACTAAAAGTGTTTGGACTTGTTTCAGTGCAAATGAACTTACTCTGAATGCAAAGAAAACAAGCAGTTTGGTGAAATTATTCTGGAAAAAGACATTAATCTAGAGCTGGTTGACAGACTAATAAAGAGAGTGCAGTTTGCAAGGCTGTCAGGAATGTGCACAGATGAAGCTATGAACTGGAAACACCATGCAAGGATTCCTTGCACATAGAGTTAACACAGCCGGCTTTGCACTGAGAGTTGGTACATATGTTTGTACTTTAGAAGGCATCAGAAAGGCATATTTTGAATATTTTCTTTCTATTTACTCATATAGAATAGTATTCTGGGGCAGCTCAATATCTAATGTAAAAGAAATTTTCATCTTACGAAAATGGGTTGTTTGAATAAGTACTCCTAGTCCTACATAAATCATTGCAGATCTCTTTTCAGAAAATTAGGAACACCTACTCTGCCATCACTCTAGATATTTAAATGTGAACTCTTGACAAAAGCAAATCTAAGTAATCTCCTTGTAAATGCTGCCTGTCACAATTATAACACAAGGAACAAGAATGATTCCCACATAAAACAAGTAAAAAAATAACATGAACTCAGAAGCATGTATATGTGTATTAAGCTCTACAAAGCACTACTTCCATACATTAAAGACGCAAAGGGCAATACAAATTTTAAATTAGAACTTAGCAAATTTTAAATGATAATTCTTGCTACTCAGTAAATGAATATCTTTAAGATTAAGAAAATTATTTTATACCCTAACCTACAATATATGTAATGCAGTTGTGTGATCAGTCGAGTGAGAAGTTTCTGTCTTTACATGTTTCAGTTCATACTATACTACTTTACTGTCTATATTGCAATTTTTTAAGTATGTAGTTGTTACTTGGAAATAAATTATTATACACCCTTCATATGCAAAGAAATTGTAAACTAATCACATATATTGTAGGCAGTTTCATTTTTTACATTCTATGTTACTGATTTCTCTGTATTTCTATGTTTGACAAATCCAGTATTGTTTGTATGATAACATGGAAGCTAAATAAGTAAATAAATTAGAGTAAGGTATGTAAAAATTAATAGTACAACTTTCGTCATGTCATATGTGCTTTGGCTGTATTTCTTGAATGACATTATATGTGGCAAGGTCAGTAGTCTGTTCCCTACATGAATGCACACGTTTCTGGATTTCAAAGCAGTCTTTTCAATTAACATTAATACAGCATTAAGAACATGAACGCAAAAAGCAGCTGATGACTATGACTTGTGGCACACACTACAGATCTACTCAATATCTGTGTGAGCCACTGAAGGCCATTCTCTATGGTCACCATAAATAAAACATCTTTCTTGCAATAAAGACTAATAATTTATTAAAATTAGATTTAGATCACAGTGTTTTCCAAATATGTTATCAAAAATGTTTGTTTAACAATGGACAATTTTTAATGCAGTTTAATAATTGCTTCAGTTTGTTAAAATTTACCTTTTCTAAGTCTACATCCTGAATATATACTTTATAATAGGATACACTCAATGTGATGATTAACAGAATAAATTAATGAGACACACACACATACACACACACACACACACACACACACACACACACACACACACACACACACACACACAGCCACATGATAAGATTCTCAGTGTGTGTTTTACATTACTAATCTTCTAGACTTACACAGTCTTTATGATATCACACAGTTTATTGTGCTTCAGTGTCAACAGTCACAGCACACTGTGTAGGTTGAACTGCATGCACAAATCCCATTTCATTTCACCATTCAGGGTTTTTTTTATTAAAATTTCACAGATTAACTTGCTTTTACCTGAATTGAAATGCACTCGTATATTAGGGTCAGTTCTCGGTGTGTTAGGTCCTTTTTGTTAGATGACTGTTAAACTTTTCAAGCAAGTCACCATTGTCTTTTGTTATAGGGACCAATAAATAATGCACCATTTAGTCCTACAATGTCAGTTTCAACAAATATACTTTCCTTGGTGGATTTCTTTTTGTCCATGTTTTTTCTGCTTCACAATTTTGTTGTTCTTAGATGGTTAACATAATTCAGACAACCAAGTTTAACAAAGTTTGTTTTATTTTCACTTGAATATTAAAAGATGTCATTAACAAAATCTTTCCAGATCTGGAAGCTCTCTTTGGATTGATGCCTGAGGTACTCCTTCGTTTGCCAGTACCAGAGATATGGATACTATTGTTCTTTGTTCCTGTCTGCATAGTTTGTTTTCTGCAAACGGTAAGTTTCTGATATTGTAACCAATATTACCATAAACCATACTGAAACAGTTGTTAAGTCTTTAGAACCAAGAATGTCTTTACTCAGAAATTAACTAAGGGCAAAAATATAATTTTTTTGAATGTAAACTGCTAGTTTATGTATGGAGAGGAGAAATATAGGGAACATGAAAATATACTGATGCAAGCTGTGGGTGTACCAGCTTTGAAAAGGAATGGATAACTGAAAAATCACTATCTATCATTTCTTTTTGTATTTACTGGTAGCCTTTCTTATAACCATTATAGCGAGAGGGGAGGCATGGAGGTTGTTGTTTCATACCCTGTTTGTGAAATAATTACAAACAGTCAATGAGAGAGAAAGAAAATTGTTACATACAGTTTTTGATCAGTAGACCAGTTGAGTCAAATGAAAATTCACTTGATGTAACTAATAATTTATGAGAAAGGTGAATGATGCAAGAGATTTGGCAGATCTGAAATTAAGATATGCACTCCGCTAGCAACGGAAACTGCTTCTCCATTACATTTCTAACATTATCAGAAAGGTTGACATTATACAAAGAAGTGCCATAGAAACTGGTACAGGCATGCATATTCAAATACAGAGATATGTAAAAAAGCACAATACGATGCTGTGGTCAGCAGCACCTATATAAGACAACAAGTGTCGGGCACAGTTGTTAGATCAGTTACTACTGCTACAAAGCAGGTAGCCAATATTTAAGTGAGTTTGAATGTAGTGTTATAGGTGGCACACGAGCAACGGGACACAGCATCTCTGAAGTACCTCTGATGTAGGAATTTTCAGATACAACCATTTCATGAGTGTATTGTGAATTTCAGGAATCTGGTAAAACATCAAATCTCCAACCTCACCGTGGCCACAAAAAGATCCTTCAAGAATGGGACGAATGACGACTGAAGAGAATCATTCAGTGTGACAGAAGTGCTACCCTTCGACAAACTGCTGCAGATTTCAATGCTGGGCCATCAACAGGCATGCGAAACATTCTATGAAACATCATCAATATGGGGTTTTGGAGCCGTGGGCCCACTTGTCTACCCATGATGACTGCATGACTTAAAGCTTTACACCTTGCCTGGGACTGTTGATGAGTATAAACATACTGCCTGGTCAGATGAATCTCATTTCAAATTTTATTGAGTGGATGGGCATGTATGGGTATGGAGACTCTTCAAGCTGCTGGAGGTTCTGTAATGATATGCGGTGTGTGCAGTTGGAATGATGTCTTGATATGACTCTGACAGGTGATTTGTATGTAAGCATCCTGTCCGATCACCTGCATCCATTCGTGTCCATTGTCAATTCCTATGGACTTGGGCAAGTCCAGCAGGACAATGCGACACCCCACACATCAATAATTGCTACAGAGTAGCACCAGGAACACTCTTGTGAGTTTAGATACTTTCACTGGCCACGAAATTCCTCAGATTATTGAGTATATCTGGGATGTCTTGCAACATGCTGTTCAGAAGAGCTCTCCACCCTCCTTGTACTCTTACAGATTTATGGAACAGCACTGCAAGATTCATGGTGTCAGTTCTCTACAACACTACTTCAGACATTAGTCGAGTCCATGCTGTGTTCTGCTGTGGCACTTCTGTGTGCTCACAGGGGGGCCCTACACATTATTTGGTAGGTTTACCAGTTTCTTTGGCTCTTCAGTGTGTAAAGATTGCAACAAATTTAGTGTAAGAGGATGATTTTATACTTATCTCTATAATAGTTCCTGATATGAGTCTCTTTTACACCTCTGTATAATAGTGCCTGATATGAGGCTCTTTTCTTCATTGTCCAAGGATGCAAAATTTATAGTAAAGAAACTTGACTTCAGCCAAAATATTTACTGGCTTGTGGAAGATTTACGGTTTCACAGTTCTGATTCTTGTTAGCATAGCCAACTCTTCAGAAAGAAAATTATTTTCTTATTATAGAGAATGTCTTTAAAATTGCCACTTTTTAATGTCAACTACAATTCACAGAGTATCCATATAAACACGAGACATATACTTTTCACACACATGTTACTAAATACTGTTTGAGACAAAAAAAGACACTTTTATGTAGCTGTTGCCTAGTAACAACAGTATACAGACTGCTGACAGTGGCATGCATAGTAGGTATTCATTTCTTGTTTTTCAGCAATGAATAATTTAAGCAAAACTATTTTGCTTCAAGTTTACAAAAATGTAAGGATATAGTAACTAACACAGTTAGCTTTAAATGACAGAAAGATATAATATTTAAGATTTCTAAATAATCCACCATGTTCTAAGACAATGAATATTTGGCTTTTCCTACCTTTTGATTGTATTCATGAAAAGTTTGGAGCCCTATTTTTCTTTTGTTGAATTTTTATGTTGTTCATAAATTTCAGCAGCTTCTAAACTTTTCATGCTACTTTAGGCCATAGAAGCATGTTTTTTCCAGATGTTCTTCTGACCAAAAAGCTGTTCAAGCTAGCTGGTGTCCAAAGTTTTTGTTACTCATACCTGTTACATTCTCATGGAGCTATTTCCATAGAAATGTTCATCTCCTAACACATTATCTTTAAAAAAATTGTGATACAACTAAATTTTTTTTTAATTTTCTTCCTCTCTTCCACTCATGCAGGGGTTGCATATCCAAAAATAGTAAAGCACTTTTTTTTCTTAATTTCTAACAAAGGAGCCACATACAAATTTTGTCTAGATTTACCCTTGAAATTGCTTTCATAATGAAATAATTTCTTAAAATGTTTCATCTTCTATTTCACTCACTTAGGGTTTGAATTTCCAAAACCATCAAAACACAATTTTTTTCTTTCTAACTGAGAACACAAATTCCAGTTTCCATAGATTTAATTTTAAAAATGTTTCAGCAATTCTTTAATAACAATTTATTTTCCAAAAATCTTTCACAGAATATTTTTACTCTCTTAGTGGTTGAGTTTGCAAAAACGTTGAAGCACATATTTTTTTGATTATGTAGGCTCTCCCAGCATAGTAACATAATAACTTTCTTGGATCTGCCATCAGATTATGACGTCAAGATAACTTCATGATCTGGCTGCAGACCCAAGAAGAATATTATCACATACTTTATTTTTTTTATTTCTGACTGAGAAACCAAATAACAGATTTTTTAGTTCTAGCTTCAAAATTGCCTTAATACTGACAGATTGTCAAAAGGCCTTTCATTCCCTATTTCACTCCCTCAGAAGTGGAATTTCGAATATTTAATTCTTAAATGACTTAAATAATGCCTACAGTATAAGATCCATAGCTTCCCCAAATTTCAAGTTTCTGTCCTTAATGGTTTGGTCCGGAAAGTGATGAGTCAGTGAATTGATCTGGCCATATTTTATCCCCTTAAGGTTTGAATTTCCAAAAACAGTGAAACATAATTTTTTTTAAAAAAACTAAGAAGCCAAAAGCAATTTTTCATAGATTTAGTGTTAAAAATGCTTTCATAAGGAAATATTTTCAGAAAACATTTCATCACCTATATCCTTGAGGGACTGAGTTACAGAAAACACTGAAACACGTGTTTTATTATTTTTCTTTTTTTTAATTTAATTTAATTTTTATTTTTTCAAAATTGTTGCTGAGAAGTCAAATACCAATTCTTAAAGATGTAGCTTTGAACTACTTTGGCAGTTCTTTAATAATAGTTTATTTTAAATAAAAATTCACTCACTATTTCACCCCCATACAAGATAATTTCCAAGAATGCTGAAGCACATTTTCCTTGTATGTTACTGGGAAACCAAATTCCAATTTTGGTAGGTCTAGCTACAAAATTGGCTTCATAGTGACACGTTTTCAAAGAAAGTTTCATCCCCTGTTTCATTTCCTTAGTTATGGAATATCAAAAGATCTCTTCTTCAATGATGCCTATAGTATAAGATCAGCACTCTCCCAAAATATTAAGTTTCTTCCCTTAGAGGTTTTTGCTGCATGATAATGAGTCAGTCAGTCAGTCAGGACACTGCCTTTTATTTATCTAGATTTAGCCTTTTCTGTATACAATAACAATTTCCACTAAGTTGAGGAGGAATTACGTAATGATCTGTTTGCAATGACCTGAAGTATGTAGCATTTATGGTAACTCATGTAACGCGTACCAACTTTAAAAGATAGAAAATGCATCAATATATAACTTAAATATCTTGAAAACATTACTTACAAGTATGTGGTATCACAAATTTTGCTTAGCTCCAGAAGTTACCATAAATCATGGTTTGTTATGATACACCACTCGCACAATGACAGGTGTAGAATATGCATGAGATTGTGATGTTCTATTTAACTTATGCTTCTGTAAAAATAAATCATCACATAGTTTGGAAACTTTGTATTTTTATATTTTCTAGGGTCAAACTGCTTTTTATAAATTAGCAAAGTTATAGAAGACTAACCACAATCTGAAATATCATAGAATTTAGTGTTTGGATATAAATGACATTAAACAATTTTTTACAATTTACAATATGTTGATTGCTTACAAAACAGGGAGAGGCTTTCATACTACCACAAATGCACTGTATGATAGAAGAAAAAACTAAATGAAACCTGTGAATATTTTGTCAATAAAGTATGTCATTATGAGGGCTACAACTATTGATCAATACAAATAAAATAGTTTCTTTGTCAGTCACTTATTCATTTTGCTGCTTGTAATGGGACACTCTCCTCTAGCATTACTTTTCCTCAACAGAAGTATTCAACACCAAAAATATATTTTTCGAATTTTGAATAGGTTAATATTATCTCAGCTGTTTTTCTAAAGGAATTTCATAAGATTTTGTACATGATGTGTTACAATTCAATCTAAAATCCGTAAAAAGAAATTACGCTATTTTGATTGTTACACTCGATATGTGTAAGTGTTGAATATACAGTTAAATTAATTTTCTTTTAGAAACATCTGAAATTATGAAATATTTGGCACACTTAAATTTCTATTATTAATTACACAATCTAACGATAATTATTATGTTTATTTCTGGATTCATTTATAAAATAATAATATAAATTAATAGAAAGTCATTTGTAAACCCTTTGGAATATTGTTAGTACCGCAGCGTGAAGTAGTAGAGGACAGGCCTCTAATGTTATCAGGTATGTTTCGATTTTTTGGAAGAACAATGTAGCTTTAGGCTCTGTTGAAGTAGAAATTGTAAAGACAGTGTCTGCCTGCTTAGCTAGATGGTAATGTCCTTGTCTGCAATGCAGCGGGCCCAGGTTTGAATCCCAACCAGGTTGGAGATCTTGTCCACTCATGGACTGAGTGTTGTGTTGTCCTCATCGTCATTTCATCCTCATCACTGGCACGTGAGTCACCCAATGTGGCATTGAATCGCACTTGGCGGCTGAACTTCCCCAAATGGGGCCTCCCAGCCAGCAATGCCATACAATTATTTCAATATTTGTAAAAACAGTGTGATATAGAAAAATGTGAGAGAGTAAAACTAAAATGTTGTTGTTGTGGTCTTCAGTCCTCAGACTGGTTTGATGCAGCTCTCCATGCTACTCTATCTTATGCAAGCTTCTTCATCTCCCAGTACTTACTGCAACCTACGTCCTTCTGAATCTGCTAGTGTATTCATCTCTTGGTCTCCCGCTATGATTTTTACCCTCCACACTGCCCTCCAATGCTAAATTTGTGATCCCTTGATGCCTCAGAACATGTCCTACCAACCGGTCCCTTCTTCTAGTCAAGTTGTGCCACAAACTCCTCTTCTCCCCAATTCTATTCAATACCTCCTCATTAGTTACGTGATCTACCCATCTAATCTTCAGCATTCTTCTGTAGCACCACATTTCAAGAGCTTCTATTCTCTCCTTGTCCAAACTATTTATCGTCCATGTTTTACTTCCATACATGGCTACACTCCATACAAATACTTTCAGAAAAGACTTCCTGACACTTAAATCTATACTTGATGTTAACAAATTTCTCTTCTTCAGAAACGCTTTCCTTACCATTGCCGGTCTACATTTCATTTCCTCTCTACTTTGACCATCATCAGTTATTTTGCTCCCCAAATAGCAAAACTCCTTTACTACTTTAAATGTCTCATATCCTAATCTAATTCCCTCAGCATCACCCGACTAAATTCGACTACATTCCATTATCCTCGTTTTGCTTTTGTTGATGTTCATCTTATATCCTCCTTTCAAGACCCTGTCCATTCCATTCAACTGCTCTTCCTAGTCCTTTGCTGTCTCTGACAGAATTACAATCTCATCGCCGAACCTCAAAGTTTTTATTTCTTTCCCATGGACTTTAATACCTACTCCGAATTTTTCTTTTGTTTCCTTTACTGCTTGCTCAATATACAGATTGAATAACATCAGGGACAGGCTACAACCCTGTCTCACTCCCTTCCCAACCGCTGCTTCCCTTGCATGTTCATCGACTCTTATAACTGCCATCTGCTTTCTGTACAAATTGTAATTAGCCTTTCGCTCCCTGTATTTTACCCCTGCCACCTTTAGAATTTGAAAGAGAGTATTCCAGTCAACATTGTCAAAAGCTTTCTCTAAATCTACAAATGTTAGAATTGTAGGTTTGCCTTTCCTTAATATTTCTTCTAAGATAAGTCTTAAGGTCAGTATTGCCTCACGTGTTCCAATATTTCTACGGAATCAAAATTGATCTTCTCCAAGGTTGGCTTCTACCAGTTTTTCCATTCGTCTGTAAAGAATTCTTGTTAGTATTTTGTTGCTGTGACTTATTAAACTCATAGTTCGGTAATTTTCACATCTGTCAACACCTGCCTTCTTGCTCACCAGATGGTAGAGTTTCATTAGGAATGGCTCTCCAATGACCGTCAATAGTTCTAATGGACTGTTGTCTACTCCCGGGGCCTTGTTTCGACACAGGTCTTTCAGTGCTCTGTCAAACTCTTCACGCAGTATCGTATCTCCCACTTCATCTTCATCTACATCCTCTTCCATTTCCATAATATTGTCCTCAAGTACATCACCCTTGTATAGACCCTCTATATACTCCTTCCACCTTTCTGTTTTCCCCTCTTTGCTTAGTACTGAGTTTCCATCTGAGCTCTTGATATTCATACAAGTGGCTCTCATTTCTCCAAAGGTCTCTTTAATTTTCCTGTAGGCAGTATCTATCTTACCCCTAGTGAGATAAGCCTCTACATCCTTACATTTGACCTCTAGCCATCCCTGCTTAGCCATTTTGCACTTCCTGTCGATCTCATGTTTGAGACGTTTGTATTCCTTTTTGCCCACTTCACTTACTGCATTTTTATATTTTTTCCTTTCATAAATTAAAATCAATATTTCTTCTGTTACCCAAGGATTTCTACTAGCCCTCGTCTTTTTACCTACTTGATCCTCTGCTGCCTTCACTACTTCATCCCTCAGAGCTACCCATTCTTCATCTACTGTATTTCTTTGTGACAATTGTTCCCTTATGCTCTCCCAGAAACTCTCTACAACCACTGGTTTAATCAGTTTGTCCAGATCCCATCTCCTTAAATTCCTACCTTTTTGCAGTTTCTTCAGTTTTAATCTACAGCTCATAACCAATACATTGTGCTCGGAGTCCACATCTGCCCCTAGAAATGTCATACAATTTAATACCTGGTTCCTAAATCTCTGTCTTACCATTATATAACCTATCTGATACCTTCTAGTATTTCCAAGATTCTTCCATGTATACAACCTTCTTTTATGATTCTTGAACCAAGTGTTAGCTATGATTAAGTTATGCTCTGTGCAAAATTCTACCAGATGGCTTCCTCTTTCATTTTTTTCCCCCAATCCATATTCACCTACTACGTTTCCTTCTCTCCCTTTTACTACTCTTGAATTCCAGTCACCCATGACTATTAAATTTTTGTCTCCTTTCACTTCCTGAATAATTTCTTTTATCTCATCATACATTTCATCAATTTCTTCATCATCTGCAGAGCTAGTTGGCATATAAGCTTGTACTATTGTAGTAGGTGTGGGCTTTGTGTCTATCTTGGTCACAATAATGCATTCACTATGCTGTTTGTAGTAGCTTACCCGCACTCCTGTTTTTTTTATTCATTATTAAACCAACTCCTGCATTACCCCTATTTGATTTTGTATTTATAACCCTGTATTCACCTGACCAAAAGTCTTGTTCCTCCTGCCACTGAACTTCACTAATTCCAACTATATCTAACTTTAACCAATCCATTTCCCTTTTTAAGTTTTCTAACCTACCTGCTCAATTAAGGGATCTGACATTCCACGCTCCGATCCTTGGAACGCCAGTTTCCTTTCTCCTGATAACGATGTCCTCTTGAGTAGTACCCACTCAGAGATCCGAATGGGGGACTATTTTACCTCCAGAATATTTTACCCAAGAGGACGCCATCATCATTTAATCATACAGTAAAGCTGCATGCCCTCGGGAAAAATTACGGCTGTAGTTTCCCCTTGCTTTCAGCCGTTCACAGTACCAGTACAGCAAGGCTGTTTTGGTTAGTGTTACAAGGCCAGATCAGTCAATCATCCAGACTGTTGCCCCTGCAACTACTGAAAAGGCTGCTGCCCCTCGTCAGGAACCACATGTTTGTCTGCCCTGTCAACAGGTACCCCTAAATTGTGGTTGCACCTACGGTACGGCCATCTGTATCACTGAGGCATGCAAGCCTCCACACCAACGGCAAGGTCCATGGTTCATGGGGGGGAAAAATGAAAACTAAAATTACAGCTCAGGCAATTCTAAAGAACTTATTAGTTGAGAATCTATATAACGTCAAAAATTCAGCTTCAAGAATCAGCCTCTAGATGTGTAGAACTGGAGCCAACTGTGAGAAAGAAGATAAGTAAAATGTTTATTGTAAATCTCACTCCTGTTGAAGCTTATTAAAAGGGTTAACTATGGGAGGACAGTGACAATCAACAACTGATGTGTGGGAGGTTAGATTACATGTGGTGGCATTGTCCAGGATCATTTGACTGATTATGATGTTTTGTCTGTTGCAGGAGAAGGGAGAGTGATTTGTGTCATTTGTAGTTCATGTACAAATGGATTTCTAATCACTCAAAAGAAGAAGACTGAGAGCTGCCCGACAAAGTTGTATCAACAGTGACGATGTACTACCAACACTGACAGACCAGATTGAATAAAAGAGTCCTTTACAGCTACAACCTGGGACATCAAAAAGGAAAGATAAGTACAAACTATTTGTGAATTTAATTTGTATGTGGACTCATGTGCTTGTTAACAAAATGAGTAGAGACAGGGGCAGACATGAAGCAGAAATGAAAGCTGTGGCACCCAGTCAGGACATGTTTGAGCTGAGTGAAATCATAATCAGCAAAGAAACAGCAAAAACTGATATTTTGCAGTTCATTTAGGCAAAATTAGAGGATATGAAGACAGTTAACAATAGCAAACTTAGTGTTGTTAATAATCAGTTAACTGGAATAAGAACAGACAATGATAGAAACTTTACTTCACTACAAGGACAGTTAAAAGACCTGAAAACTGAAAACAATAGTAAAATGGATAGGGTACAATACGAAATAGACCAATTTAGTAATCAGTTTCAAAGCTAAAAAATGGGTTGTCAGAGGGGTTAAAAAGTGTGAATGAAAAGGTTGATGTCTTAGAAAATAAATTTATTGTTTTGAAAAATGAGCTAGTAAGTGAATTGGCAAGTCAATCAAAGGATGTTAATGATGTCAGTGTTGAACAGAAGACTGTAGCAGAAAAAATGGAACAAAACATCACCAGTTTAAACCAAAAAATTTTTAATGTTGAAAACAATATATAAACTAATGTAAATGTTTTAGATCAACAAATTTCAGCACTTCAGGAAAATTGCATTCACAAAAATTTGTATTCAAACAATGGTATTGCATGATTCAACATTCCTATCAAAAGTTTTCCGTCAGACAATTAACATCCAGAGGATTTTCTGTACCACTGTAGAGATAGTTTTGTGTCAGGCATGAGTGACAATAAAAAATTAAATTTGTTAAAAGATGTCTTTGAAGGCAGAGCTTTATCATGGGTAAGTTTAAATTTATGTCGGTGGGAAATATTCCATGATTAGAAAAAAAAATAAAAAATTATATGAGTTTTGTTCAAAAGCTGAACAGAGGAGAATTAAAAGTGAATGTTTGATTGCTCCTAACTATATAAACAGAGATGGTACTTTCAAAGAGTTTTGTAAGAATGAACTTAAAAAATTAACACATCTTGATAAATGATTTAATGACATTTAATGATGCACTTGAGAGTACCAGAAAGGTTGTGGTGGGATTTAGTACGTGGACTTTGTCTTGAACAAGTTTTACAATATGTTGACAGGTTGGATAGGGCAATAGAAAGAAGTATGTACCATAATAATCACAAAATAGAAAAGCAGAATAGGAATAATGGGGATAACCATGGTCATTTTAATAGGAGAAACATTCATAGAAGTAACTACTCAGGAAATGGCAGCCCGCCTCATTGAAGGACCACAGTTTTAGGGAAAGGAAACACAACAAGCACAGGACCCTTCAAATTACACTTGCAATTAGAGAATAATAGCAGTGTTAATTGTATGGCAGACATACCTGAAAGTGAACAGAAGGACTATCAGCTATCTCATTTATGTTTTGATTAAAAGTTCTAGGATACTATGTTTGATTATGCTTATGCAGGTACTTATCACAAATCAGAATATAAGAGTAGAGTGAATTTTGACGTAGTATGTACTAATGATTTCTTCTCTTTGTTGGAAAACAGTGTTATTGATGTATGTAAATCAGGCAAAGATTGTATTGTATTGTAGCTAGATGGTATTTGTGAAAATAGCTGATGTTGGTTAGTCGGTGACTGGTAACTTATTGCAAATGAATGTTGGTGAGGTAAGTGACTTTGATGGAGATGGGGCTTGTGTTGGGGTTGGGTTGTTTGGTGGAGGAGACCAAACTGCTAGGTCATTGGTCTCATCGAATTAGGGAAGGATGGGGAAGGAAGTCAGACGTGCCTTTTCAAAAGACCCATCCTGTCATTTGCCTGAAGCTATTTAGGGAAATTGCGGAAAACCTAAATCAGGATGGCCGGACGCGTGATTGAACTGTCTTCCTCACAAATGCGAGTCCAGTGTGTTAACCACAGCACCACCTTGCTTGATGGGACTTGTGTTGTTAATGATATTGTTGAAGAAGTAATTTTGGAGGAATATAATGATGATGAATATCAGGTATTTGTGGAGTTTAAGAATAATTATGTTTCAGAGCTACTTGTGAATGATGTTGACAATATAGGTAAGGTAAGTGATGTATGTGATGATGGAAGTTAGGGTCATTGAATACCAGTCCAATCAATATAGTTCTTCATTAATTCCATGCAGATAATGATCCAAACCATAAACGTAAATAATCTGTAATCCTGAAGAACAAAGGTGAAAACTTTTTGAACTTTGTTTGGGACCAGATTGAAGATAGAATACATAAACGTGCATACTGGAATAAGTTAGACATGGTTAGTCAAAATTTGTATCCAAATAGGTGGAATGAAGTGAGAGATGATCTAAGCAATATACATAAATGACCTTGTGGATGACATCGGAAGTACACTGAGGCTTTTTGCGGATGATGCTGTGGTGTATCAAGAGGTTGTAACAATGGAAAATTGTACTGAAATGTAGGAGGATCTGCAGCGAATTGACACATGGTGCAGGGAATGGAAATTGAATCTCAATGTAGACAAGTGTAATGTGCTGCGAATACATAGAAAAAAAGATCCTTTATCATTTAGCTACAATATAGCAGGTCAGCAATTGGAAGCAGTTAATTCCATAAATTATCTGGGAGTATGCATTAGGAGTGATTTAAAATGGAATGATCATATAAAGTTGATCGTTGGTAAAGCAGATGCCAGACTGAGATTCATTGGAAGAATCCTAAGGAAATGCAATCCGAAAACAAAGGCAGTAGGTTACAGTACTCTTGTTCGCCCACTGCTTGAATATTGCTCAGCAGTGTGGCATCCATACCAGATAGGGTTGATAGAAGAGATAGAGAAGATCCAACTGAGTGCAGCAAGCTTCATAACAGGATCATTTAGTAATCGCAAAAGCGTTACGGAGATGATAGGTAAATTCCAGTGGAAGACTCTGCAGGAGAGATGCTCAGTAGCTCGGTGCGGGCTTTTGTTGAAGTTTCGAGAACATACCTTCACCGAGGAGTCAAGCAGTATATTGCTCCCTCCTAAGTATATCTCGCGAAGAGACCATGAGGATAAAATCAGAGAGATTAGAGCCCACACAGAGGAATACCAACAATCATTCTTTCCACAAACAATACGAGACTGGAATAGAGGGGAGAACCGATAGAGGTACTCAAGGTACCCTCCGCCACACACCGTCAGTGGCTTGTGGAGTATGGATGAAGATGTAGATGTAGAAGTGTAATTTTGATGATAATATATTTTGTGTTCCTTCTGTAATAGGTGATGTTAGTTGTACTATGGAATCTGTTCATTGCATTTGATCTGTATCTGACAACATGAGTAACCAAAGTAATGCTATCATGCCAGTAAAGTTGATAAAGCCCTGTAGAGATAGTGTGTATGTTCATTTGATGAAATTGAAAGTAATCTTTTGTATGAAGTGTCTAATAAAACAGAAGATGATTCATATTTTGTGTGGCCTTACATTAAGATTAAGGTTGATCAGTGGGAAGGGAACTGTTTGTTTGTTACAGGTAGCCTAATTTGTGGTATATCTGAACAATTGAGAGTCAAGATTAAGTATAGTAAGAATTTTGTGGAAATGCCGATTGTAGGTGTAAAGATAAGAGGAGCTACATGTAAGCTAAGCAAGTTGGTAAAATGTCAAGTACTGTTAACCTGTAGTACAAAAAACAAGACCTTTGGAACATGGATGCATAATGATCGCTGGTCTGGAAGAAAATATACACCATGTTTGTGATTCATACAACTATATAATTATGTTTTGTTTGTCAGGAACGTTGTATGTAAGATGATGTGATTTCTAACATTCTGTCTTATCTGATGACTGAGTTTAAATCTATGCTATATCTACTGGTATATACAATTGTACAGTTATGTTTTGTAATAAATTTGTGCTTTAGAATTTGATACACGTATACCATGAGAATAAATGAATTGTCTTTTTACAATTTTGAAATGGGACAATGTCAATTAAAGTGTATTAGTGAGTCCTCATATCCTGTGATGTAAAAAATAGGAATATTATGTTAGTATGCCTGTGTGTATCACTTTATTAATTCTTTTTTTCATTTAATTTAACTCTGTTTATTAATGTTTCACATGTGAAGTAGAGGGATTGACTTCTGAATACATTGTGTAACTTTAAATCAGTATGTTTTTTTTATCAATTGTAAATTAATCTTCTAGGCCTCTTTGAATGTAGGTTGGTTTGTATGGGCAATTAGCAAATAGTGTGGAAGACATTTACTAGTATAGACAGTATAACAAGATGTATTCATGTCTGATTTCGTACACTGACTTTGGTCCTCAAGCTACTCGATTATGCCATCACTCAAATCTAATTATGACTCTGATTACCTGTATTTATCTTGAGTACTGCAATATTGAATCTGATTGCAAGTAGTGGACAAACTCATGCTGAACTATGTTTTGAGTACCCCTGGTCATCACTACTGTGTGTGTGTACTCCAGGAGAGCGTGCAAATATTTATTGAGACTAGATGCTGCCTACATTTACTCTTTACATATGATTGAACTTATTGATGTGATTATGAACTTTATTCATATTGTTGTCTCAAAGCATTTCTGCTGTACCTGGAGTGGTTTCGATTCATGGGTCAGTACCCACATCGTAAACTTAGATCCTAATATTTTTCATTACTTTGCCCTTTCATGAGTCAACATATCCTTATATACTCTGGTTTATGTGGCTGATTGATTTTGCGCTATATTCCTACTCATGACTGGGTCTATTCTTCAGGTCTGTACCCATTGTGAGTTTTTCGAGTCGGCCCACTTGTTGTACACTTAGGCTCTGAATATTTTTCTTTCCTCTTTTGAATATTTTGAAGGTGTGATTTTATTAATGTAAACTGAAGTTTGTAATTCTAGTAATTTACATTGTCACTGCATCTATATCTATAGTTTAGTGTTGTAATTTTGTAGTTTTGAGTTTGTATTATTTGTTTTGTGACAAAATGTTCCACAGGCATGAGAATCTGAGTGCCATGTCCTGATATATGTATAAATTATGACTTGTATAGCAGATTGTAGATTGTAGATTGTATTTTATTGGTCCTGTTGTCTACACAGCAGCTTATGCATAAGACATTGGACAAGTTAAGTTATAAATATACAGGCTGGAAGTAATTTCAAGGCATACATATTTAAGCTTACAATAATACACTTTACATACAAGTATTTATATAACACATTTCATAAATTTAAATATTCTTCAATGGAATAAAAGCAGTGATGCTGTAAATATGACTTTAGAGATTTTCCAAATGTATTGACCTCAGCGATAGCTTTTATGTTTTCAGGAAGTTTGTTATAAAGCTTAACTCCCATGTGAAAAGTACCTTTTTGGCACAGTGCTGTGCTGATTTGAGTCATATGTAAGTTCCTGTTTTGTCTGGTAAAGTGCTCATGTATATCAGTTTTTTTGTAGCCTCTGGTCCTTGCCTATTACATTTAATTTAAAGAACAAAAGGGTTTCCATAATGTATACACACGGTAATGGGGGAATACCAGATTTCTTAAACAGGGGTTTACAAGAGTCTCTAGGCTTGCACCCAAACAAGATTCTAATGGCCCTTTTTTGTAGTTTAAAAGTGCTATTAGCTATTTTAGAGTTTCCCCAGAAGGTGACCCCATATCTAAGACGAGAATGAAAGTACGCATGATATGCATTCAATACTGTTTTCTCACTACAGCATGATTTTAATGAACAAAGAAGATAACATGTTTTGCTCAGTTCTGCATTGAGACATTCAATATGCTTATTCCATCTGATGTTACTCTGCAGCCAAAGTCCTAAGAATTTGGTTTCAGTACTGTTACCAACTGGTTCGTCATTGATAGAGACTGATGGGATAAACATGTTCTTGTTAGGAACATTTTGGAATTTTAGAACAATGGTTTTCTTACTGTTTATTACAAGCTGATTACTCTGTGCCCAGCTGCTAAGTTGTTTCGTGACCGTGTTTACTGTCTGCTGTAACTGTTCATCGTCGTCTCCTTTTAGTAGAATTGTGGTGTCATCTGCAAATATGATTGATTTGTGTGCATCAATATTTAAGCTTAGATCTTTTATGTACAGAAGAAACAGAAGGGGTCCCAATACGGATCCTTGGGGTACACCACATTTTATTTGTTTATAGTCAGATAAGTGATTAGATACAGTTTTTAGTTCAATATTTGTGTGCTTGACGCACACTGCCTGCATACGATTTGTCAGGAAGGAACTGATCCACTTGTTGGACAGACCTCGAATACCATATCTTTCTAGCTTTGATAGCAGAATTTTATGGTCCACCATGTCAAAAGCTTTTGACAAGTCAATAAAGACTCCTATTGTTTCCTGTTTTTTGTCCATCAGGTTTAGGATGGAATTGATGTACTCATAGACAGCAGTTGTCGTTGACCTCTTGTTTCTGAATCCGTGTTGTTCATTACATAGGATGCTGTTTTTATTTATAAATTTCATAAGATTCTCATACATAACTTTTTCCAGTACTTTAGAGATGCAGGAGGAAATTGTGATGGGTCTGTAGTTATTTACATTGTCTTTATCCCCTTTTTTATATACAGGAATAACTTTTGATGTTTTTAACACATCAGGGAAAGTGCCTGCCTGAAGTGAGCAGTCACATAAATGTGTGAGTACTTCAATTAGGTTTGATGCGCTCTTCTTTAACATTGTTGCAGGTATACCAGCAATACCTGCCAATTTGGAATTTTTTAGTCCTTTTATTGCTTTAGCTACTTCATCTTGTGAAACAGAACTGATGTACATTGATCCTCTACATGTACTTATTTTATATTCATTTGCCTGGATGCTCTTAAAGTTTGATTGTAACATATTTTCAGCAACACCTGTGAAAAAGTTGTTAAATGTGTTAGCTACTTCTAAGGGGTTTGTTACTTTTTTATTTTTATGTGATAGTGTTATATTTTTCCAAGGTTGTCTGTATTCTCCACATTCTTTTTTTATAACACTCCACATAGCCTTTGATTTATTAGCTGAATTATAAATGATTTCATCATTATGCATTATTTTTGCTGCTTTTATTACTTTTCTTAATATTTTGGAGTATTTTTTATAGTATGCGCGTACTACAGGTGAGGAATTTTTCGAGTTACATATTTCATGAAGTAGTCTTTTCTTCTGGCATGAAACCCTTATTCCCTTTGTGATCCAGCTGTTTATTCTAGAGTTTCCCCGTATGGTTAATGTTTTCAGTGGGAATGCAAGTTCAAAGAAATGGGTTAATGTATCAATGAAAGTGTCGAATTTTTCATTTATATCGTTCATTTTATACACTCCTAGCCATTTTTCTTTCTGTAATAAGTTGTTGAAGTAGTTCACATTATGCTGATTTTAGCTTCGATATGCTGTTCTAAAAGACATGTTGTTAATAATACTGCCTTGTACTTTTATGCTTAATATTTGAGCAAGATGATCACTAAAACCTGCATTGAAAATTTTTAGTGAGGTGTTGTGTAAACTCTTCTTTACTAGAAACTGATCAAGAGCTGTTTGACAAGTTTCTGCTACTCGGGTAGCTGCTTTTACTTCAGCCTTTAAATTGTAGGACGTTGCAAGGTTCAAAATGGTCTCCCTATTTCCACTATTCGTGAGGAAGTCAATATTGAAGTCACCACAGATTATCAATTCACAATCCATTTTATTTACTTTATTTAGCAATGACTCCATTTTGTTTAAGAAAATTTCAAAATTCCCGGACGGTGATCGGTAAACTGTAGCAATAACCAGGTTGAACTGAGTAATTTTTATAGCTGCAATTTCATAATCCTTTTCGACATTTGCCCTAGTTAAGTCAGGTAGTGTAATAAAATCTACATTATCTTTGTGTAAATTGCTACCCCACCCTGTTTGCTGTTTTTCCTGCAGTAGTAAGCAGCCAAGACAAATTTGTTTATTTTCGTATTCTGGATTAATTCTGGGTTAAGCCAGTGCTCAGAAATGCATAACACTGAGATATCATTAAGTTCATGTGTTAATAGAACGTTAATTTCATCGATCTTATTACACAGGGATTGCACATTATGGTGATAAATTTTTAGTTCGGGCGTATTCACGATTTGGTAATTGGGAATCATATTTACAGCATCACATACCTCTAGTTTAAATTAGGAATGTCAGCAGCGTTGTATTTTCGTTCTTCTTTCTTGTTTATTTTGTTTTCCTCGCTGTTGGAAGGATGTTCAGGAAGCTGATAAATTGTTCTATCCCTTACAAGTCTTTCTTTGATTATTTCACTAACACGATCACAAACAAATCTTTTCCCATCATAGTTCAAATGCATTCCATGCTTCGTGTGCAGATTTCCATGTAGCTTGCTTATATCCAGTACATCGCACTTAGTGTATTGAGAACACAGTTTCCTTATTTTAATGTTTGTTTTCTGAATTTCTTTGTTTACACACGAATTATAAATCAGATCATGCCTATGAGGATGTGTGGCAACTACTGTGTTTCTGCATTTGTTAGCTTGTAAGAAATTCTGTAGCGTTTTCACGCAAACCTCTGCTTCATTTTTTGCCGCATCGTTTGAACCCATTATACAGATGATAAAGTCATTTTCTTGCATTAAGTTCGTCTGAGAGTTCATGTCTACAACATTTTTACATCCCGCTCCCGGTTTCACTACACTAGTCACTGCTATGTCGCGATTTTTCTCACGAAGCATGCTGGATAGATTCCTGCCATGACTGTCTGTTAGTAATAGTACACTACTCTTTTTCCCTGATGATCTGTGTTTGTTGTTGACATTATTTGAAAAAACGCTATTCATTTTCAGTTCACTGTCATTTTCAAGTTCACGATCATTTGGAGAGTCGTTATCACAGTCACTTGTTTGCAAAACATGATATTTGTTTTTCTCCGAAAATGTGACATTTTTAGCAGACTTTGTTGTTCTTTTTGTAGTTGGAACACTATTTTTGTATGGCACTTTTACCCACTCGGACGATATATTACTTTTGTCTTCCATCACTTCACTTAGTGTTGGCTTCGATCGCAGATCCCGATTTTCTTTCTTGAGTGAGTCAATATCGCTTCTTAAGGAACTGACTATGAATTGTAAGCTAGCAATTCGTTCTTTTAGCGTTGTTATTTCAGTGTTACAATTCTTACAAACACCCTTTTTAACAGCATAACTATAACTATTTCTCAAGTTAGATTCACACACTTCTACACTCGCGGCCATCTTCTTATGGTTTCTGTAATATTTTATATATCAGATACTTCTATACATCTGTATTCCATGTTTTGGCATAATTTTGTACACCATTTGGCAAACCTGATAGTCTGTCACAAAATACTGTAAACACATTGTTTCCATATTTTGTGAGAGGGATATTGTAAAGGGGCACACTGCTCTAGCATTACTTTTCCTCAAGTATTCGACACCAAAAATGTATTTTTCAAATTTTGAATAGGTTAATATTATCTCAGCTGTTTCCTCAAAGAAATTCACAAGATTTTGTTCACAATATGTTTAATTCAATCTAAAATTGGTAAAAAGAAATTACTTTATTTTCGTTGTTACAATCGATATGTGCTAGCTTTGAATGTGCAGTTTAAATTACTTTTCTTTTAGAAACATTTGAAATTATGAAACATTCTGCACACTTAAAATTTCTATTATTAATTATGTAATCTAATGCTAATTACTATGTTTATTTCTGGATTTATTTATAAAATAATGGTGTAAATTAATAGAAAGTCATTTGTCAAGGGAATTTGTAAATCCTTTGGGATATTGCTAGTGTTTCAATTTTTCGGTAAAACAATGTAATTTTTGGTTTTGTTGGTGTGGGAATTGTAAGGCCAGTGTGATATAAAAAAATGTGAGAGGACAAAACTAACATGAAAACAGAAATTACAGCTCAGGCAATTCTTCAGAACTTATGTCAATTGGAACCATGTGAACCTAAAGTGTCTAAAATTTCAGCTTCAGGAATCAGCCCCTAGATGTGAAGAGCTGAGGACAATTATGAGAAAAGAAGATAATTAAAAATTTTATTGTAAATCTTACTCCTCTTGAAGCATCATCTTCTGGTGGAGAATTGTTTATTTATATGGCTGGTGTTGGTGAAGAGTACAGATGTCTTTTCACAGTCCCAGGCCAAGGGCAATATAGGTAATTTGCATCGTTTGAGGGATGGTAGAGTTGTAAAAATTCTGTGTACTGTTGCCTGATGTATGTCATCCACTCTGCACATAATATTTACATGGTCATTTCAAAGAAGATTTATGAAATACTTTTAAATTATTGCGTTAAATTTTTTATGCTACCTTTGAAATGAGTCTACCCTTTAGTTACATGAAACAGTGTACAAAGAGAATAGAAATTTCAAATATTTAAAATTGTCTCATGTTTTCAAAATAGTATTAACGTCCTCTTATCTTTTCTTCATATAATATAATACAAATTATATTAACAATTTATTCTTCGAGTAAACACAATAATGCAAGTATATTAAAGAAATTAACTTTTTACTCATCGCTGGTACTTGTGTCATTTTTAGGTTATGAAGTTAGTTTCCTTCTTCTTGACATTGTGTCCTATTCTCATTTGTCAGTCACACTCTGGAATAGACACCATTAGTTTTCTTTAGGTCAGACGTTTACTATACAAGTCATATACACATCTGAAAATAATTCGCAGTTGCATTAGGTTTAAGGTCTGGCATACATGTATGTGCATAAAATACTATTTTTAATCTTTCTGGCTTCAGATGTGATTCCACAATATGTTAAGTGCTACATAATTGTATTTGAACAGATATCTTAGGTCTTAACAAGAAAAGATACTATTTCTTTTTTAGGTAGTGAAAATTAGCACTAATTCACAAAGATAAGAAAAAGTGAGATTTTTCTCACAGGAGCACATCTAAAAACGTAAACAAACATTATTAGATGAATATGGCCAATACCATGGACTCAGGAGTAAAGTATTGTCGAAAAACTACACCAAGAAGAGCAGGGCACTTCATATTTTGAGATGGAAAGCAAGATGGAAAACTGGTACTGCTAGAAATGTTCAGCCAGTACTGCCACTCTTCAACAGAAGAAGAAAGAAAGATAGCAGTAATAATAAGGCAATAGGGTAAGGATATGAAAACAAAGGGTTTCAAAATGAACTGAAAAATATCTGACAGCAACCAACCACCAAAACTGTCAGAATGGCCAGATGTGGTTGTGCCATTGCAGTAGTGTGAGCAACATTGTTACTCACAAAATTGTAAGAAACTTAACAGTTGATGACAAAAAATGGTAAAAAAATGGACAAACATTTCAAATACACATAACAATTAATAAAGAGTAGTACACAATAAGACAATTCAAGTGATAAAGAGAATTTGCCTACAGAAACTACAGTGCACCAAACACAGTCAATGTGTGTCAAATTTTGGAGCACAAATCCACGTATATTCTGAAAATGTATGTATGTATGTTCCACATCTCCTCCTAAACACTGGATTGATGTGAATCAAATGTGATTCGCATATCACTTACTGTCTGCAAAAAAGTGGTGTTGGCATAAAATCCACCTATCAAAGTGGTGAGGGTAGAGGTGAAAAAATAGTATAGCCCACACTATGCAGATGCCTAGACTTATTCTTCCAGAATTTGAGAATGAGATTACTTGACACGTTATTTCAAATATTCACAGAGCTTTTTCTTGTTGCCACCCCTGACAAAACGATTAAAGGAAAAAGTTTATCACTTACTACAACTTTGCTGTTCAAGCAGTCACACTGCTACTTTAGGCATAATGTTTTAATTTATTGCTTCTTTACCACTCACTCTAATTGCAACATATTTTGCTGACAGTATTCAGGTGCTCTACTGAATGTACCTGCAAATTATATCAGTGTACAACACATGGTTCAGAAGATATGACATCTTAAATACTGAAATGCATGAAAAACTGCTACATCATGCATAACATTTCAATTTATTATTCTTCACTACTTCCGCTACTCCCAACACATTTTGCAGAAAATCCACATATTCTGTTGTGTGTACCTGCAAAATTATATTATTGTATGACTCATAGTTCAAGAGGCAAGTCATCATAAACATTGAACTGTGTGGAAACAAAACTGTAGGGCAAAATCTGCTATAGTTACAGGTGAAATATCTGTATAATTGTGTGTTAAATATAGGTCAGGTATATGTGTCATGTGTCTATATGCATGAACTTGGTGAAGAAAGATCTTCCTAAATCCCTCTATTGATTTCTACCAAACATAGTACACATGTAACTTAGTGGTTGGACAGAAATACTGTGGGGGTAAGAACCATTGATCACATGTTGGGGAAGGGGTGATAGACAGAGAAGGATGGTGAGGGGGAAGGTAGAAACAGAAACAGGAATGATGAGATTGACAGAGAGAGGAGAGGAGGAGAGGGACAGGGGGAGGTGGAAATGGTTAGGGAGGGAGGAGGAGGAGACAGGTAGGAGGAAGAAGAGATGAACAGAGAGAGTGAAGGATGAGATTGAAAGGATGAGGGGGAGGAGATAGGCAGGCAGAGAGGGGAAGAGGAGGTGGATAGAGTGAGATGGGAGGATCAGATTGACAGAGGGAAGACGAGTGGAGGATGGACAGAGAAAGGGGCAGGAGGAGATGGACAGAGAGTTTATGTTGGAGGAGTTGGACAATGAGATGTGGCAGGAGAAGATGGATAGTGAAGGGAGGTAGGAAATGGAAAGAGAGAGAGGGAGTAACAGATTAGCTAATAGATGTCTGGAATAAATACATATTAAGTAATCAGCTAGATCAATTATAAATTAATGATTTTAAATTCTCCCTTAAACTTGTAAATGTATGTAAATTATTGAGATGAGATTTTTAGTATAACATCCAATTTTTTATGTGTTTTTCACCAAAAATACAAATGTGCATGTTAAATACATATTTTATATCTGACATACACAAAAATTACAACATGAACAAATTATTTACTATAAAATCTCTTTAAAGTAACTCACCAGTTGTTTTGTTTAATAAAGATATTTTATATTTAGGAAAAAATATTTATGCAAATACTTTCTTAGTAATTTTTAAAATCTGTCCAATAAATTACCATATGTACTCATAAATATGTGACAGGAAGAAAAGCAATGTTAGGTAACACTTAAGAAACCATTTTTGGAATCATTGTAATGACACCGTGTAACAACAGGTTATGCAAAACTGATTATGTTAATTTTGCTAAGATCCTGACAAGCAAGTTTTCAAAGAAAAGTAGTGGAGATACAATGCAAAAAGAATATTTCAATCAAAGATATACAAAATACACTCCTGGAAATGGAAAAAAGAACACATTGACACCGGTGTGTCAGACCCACCATACTTGCTCCGGACACTGCGAGAGGGCTGTACAAGCAATGATCACACGCACGGCACAGCGGACACACCAGGAACCGCGGTGTTGGCCGTCGAATTGCGCTAGCTGCGCAGCATTTGTGCACCGCCACCGTCAGTGTCAGCCAGTTTGCCGTGGCATACGGAGCTCCATCGCAGTCTTTAACACTGGTAGCATGCCGCGACAGCGTGGACGTGAACCGTATGTGCAGTTGACGGACTTTGAGCGAGGGCGTATAGTGGGCATGCGGGAGGCCGGGTGGACGTACCGCCGAATTGCTCAACACGTGGGGTGTGAGGTCTCCACAGTACATCGATGTTGTCGCCAGTGGTCAGCGGAAGGTGCATGTGCCCGTCGACCTGGGACCGGACCGCAGCAACGCACGGATGCACGCCAAGACCGTAGGATCCTACGCAGTGCCGTAGGGGACCGCACCGCCACTTCCCAGCAAATTAGGGACACTGTTGCTCCTGGGGTATCGGCGAGGACCATTCGCAACCGTCTCCATGAAGCTGGGCTACGGTCCCGCACACCGTTAGGCCGTCTTCCGCTCACGCCCAACATCGTGCAGCCCGCCTCCAGTGGTGTCGCGACAGGCGTGAATGGAGGGACGAATGGAGACGTGTCGTCTTCAGCGATGAGAGTCGCTTCTGCCTTGTTGCCAATGATGGTCGTATGCGTGTCTGGCGCCGTGCAGGTGAGCGCCACAATCAGGACTGCATACGACCGAGGCACACAGGGCCAACACCCGGCATCATGGTGTGGGGAGCGATCTCCTACACTGGCCGTACACCACTGGTGATCGTCGAGGGGACACTGAATAGTGCACGGTACATCCAAACCGTCATCGAACCCATCGTTCTACCATTCCTAGACCGGCAAGGGAACTTGCTGTTCCAACAGGACAATGCACGTCCGCATGTATCCCGTGCCACCCAACGTGCTCTAGAAGGTGTAAGTCAACTACCCTGGCCAGCAAGATCTCCGGATCTGTCCACCATTGAGCATGTTTGGGACTGGATGAAGCGTCGTCTCACGCGGTCTGCACGTCCAGCACGAACGCTGGTCCAACTGAGGCACCAGGTGGAAATGGCATGGCAAGCCGTTCCACAGGACTACATCCAGCATCTCTACGATCGTCTCCATGGGAGAATAGCAGCCTGCATTGCTGCGAAAGGTGGATATACACTGTACTAGTGCCGACATTGTGCATGCTCTGTTGCCTGTGTCTATGTGCCCGTGGTTCTGTCAGTGTGATCATGTGATGTATCTGACCCCAGGAATGTGTCAATAAAGTTTCCCCTTCCTGGGACAATGAATTCACGGTGTTCTTATTTCAATTTCCAGGAGTGTACATCTCATTTTATCTCACTTTGGGTTAGGCCTATATTTCAAATATTTTTAAACTTTTGTTTACTGATAAATGAAACAACTGAAGTTTTTGTGAAAACATAGAAGGCATGGGTATGATCCCTTTTATCCCCTATTTAACACCTGGCAAAACATCCTTACAATCTTTACTTCACGTTTTGTTACAAAACAAATGATTTTTTAAAAATGCAGGTTATTTCAAAAACATAAACAAATAAATAAATAAATATAAAAATATTTGATTAATATGCATATTTAGTTTTCTTAATTTAAAATGGAGAATGATACAATGGCACTACACAGGAATTAACGTATTTTCCATGACACAAATTAAGTCATGAATGTACAGTTTACTGTATTATAAAGATTTAAGTACAAAATCAAGGTAGAGACAGATGCTTTTATTGTCAATCACAAATGAACAATTCGCTATATTCTGAAAATTTGGTTATATATTCAAGATAGAGACAAATTCATACATTAGACTTTATAAAAGTTGAAAGTTCTGACATACATGAACATAAATGAACATGACCAGAATAGCATACATGTTTAAATGTCTCTCTATGGTAAAGAATCACAATGAATATTTGTAGGTGAAGTATGATTTTTCAATACATAAATATTCTGCAGTGGATTAAATTTAGTGACTGAGTAAAGGAGAACAGTACATATATAATAAATATAACTTACCTTAGTACACCAAATAAGGTTGCATTTAACTTTGTTCTTCAATTTTAAGTGAAATTTATTTGTTTCTGTAGAGAGTGAAAGGTATTCCATAGTTTTAATTTTGCTATGTGTCTCAAAGCATAAATGATATAATTCAGTGGTCATGTTTATAGAGCTTTAATTCACTTACACTGTAGTATCCAAATAATAGGATTAATCAGTGTAAGTTATGTACATTTGAGTGAGGATTTTCTTTTACTTCAAAGGAAATATATAAATATAAAGGAAGTATAAATATAAAGTAAATTCTGTATTTTTGAATTTACTAATTTGGTTTTTTTCTTGGGCCTTAACTAGCAATAGTTCTCCCATTTTAAATTGTGATATTGTACTTTTCACAGCATGTCTCTTTTCCCTTGATTCATCTTGTTTTCTCATGGTTTCCTTTACAATTTTGTCTCTCTCCTGCAATGGGATAGATTAGCTGACTGGGTATTCAACATTTTCAGAAATAGGATTAGGTCTTTTGTTGTACATAATTTAAAATAGTGAAAATCCTGTGGAGGTATGAGGTAAGTTATTCATAAAATCTTCAAAATTGTTGACATTTGGTCTCATTAACTTGGCTATCGCTACAATATGTTTGTGGTGGCATATCATCTATACCTCCCCTTTGATTGAAAGAACAAACATCTGTGATGGTTTAGTATGTGTAAGACTGCTGACTGGTGTAGACCATGACATAATTCTGTCTAGCAAAATAAAGAACAGATTTGTCTACCACACTAGGTGTACCATTTATTACATATTCACTCCCACTGGTACCACATTTCTTACAATGGTGACCCTGTCCACCACATTATATCATGATTTTGTGCAAATCTGCCACACCAGTTGGATACTTGACAATGCTGCAATTGTTCACCATGTTGCTTCACGGAATCAACGGTAGCATCAAGGATATTTCGCAAGCAGTGTCACAATGTGATACAAACATTCCCTGTGACAGTTTATAAGGTAATGTTCAACCTGGACTAGAGGTAATTCAGTGCAGTGATTTAAACAGAGACAATGCCAAGTGGTGCAACAAACAATGGCACCCTGTTTATTCTGTAACTGTTACCTCCTGTGCTCCTAGTCTTTCCTCTGTTCCAACTCCTGCACCTACCTGCGTACTTCCGAACCTCGCCAGTGATTTTTCAGGTGATGTTCTCCAGCCACAATTCTGTACAGTTTCTCCTAATTGTGCCTTTCCAATGCATCAACAGTGGACTCTGTCAAACAATCCTGCCATTATCTCATCTACCACTTTGATATATTGACAGCAAGTCATGGTACCAGTTCCTCCTAGGTGACTGAGTTTCATGTCACAACTATTTCCTCACTGCTCAAAAGTGATCCCAGTGGATTGAACAGCGATGTCCTGCTCCTTCTAGCTGCACCTCCCATGACATTTACCATGTTTAACCTAACTGCCGGCACACATCTTGTGTCTCACACTTCTCAGGTGTATTCTGCATACAGTACTAACATGCTCTGCAGGGCTGAACTTCTGCAGCATTCATTGCTTCAGTTTCTATCTGCACTGTGCCAACCCATGTCTGACATCACATCTGCACCAACTGCACTGCACACCTTTGATCTCTCATACACCACTCACGGATATGAGACACACCTGTTCAATTGACCAAGCATTATACATACCATGCCTACTGCATCAGTTTTCAAGCCACACAATACTGTGCTTCTGCGATCACCTCATCAGTGCTGCACATCACCCAAGATCTATGCTTCACATGATGTAACGTCCAAGTCATTCGCATCACTTGCTTCTGCATTAGTGCCAGACAGGCAATCAGGCAATCCCAAGAGATGCAGAAATTGCATACCACATGTTCCATGGCTCCCACACTGGCCAAGTTAGTCAACAGCATGCTCTGACTGGTTCTGCGTGTACAACCCAAGGATAGTCCTCACATCAGCCAGCCTCATTTTAAACTGTCCCAGTTCACATATGACATGCTGTCAGTATGGTTCACTTTATGTGACTGCTTGATGTCCACCCATGGGACTGTTGATGACAACACAAGACCTTACCAGCCATCTCAACAACAATGCAGGCATAATCAGCAACCTATTCCTCGCAGCTCCCACTCACAAAAAGTGTTAGATGACTATGGCCTTGCTTCTCCAGCAACACTCATGCTCCCTGTAACAGCAACTACACCTGGATATGTACGGAAAAAAAAAAAAAAAAGACCAGAGAGAACCCGCCATCCTTACCGTGCTGATGCCTGCTGATGTAGATTGATCCTACGCTGATGCCTGACCACACACACTGGATATTGGCTATTGAAACTTCCCACACAGGCCCAGACCACAATGCTGTCATATGAGGCTAACCCCCTCAATGACAGAATTTTCCTCACAGACCGAATTCATGCCTGAGTGCAAAATTGTACTACAACAGCTACTCTGATGGCAGCAAGGCCATTTCGCTGCTCAGCTGGGAGGTGACCAAGGTTAACCAACTACCACTGACCTGGTCCAAGCTCCCTCACTCACTGACAGCCTTCATCATTGCCTCCACTCTACACAGCTGCAACACATCTGAGGTCAGCTGACCCTGGCCAATCTGGCCCGGGCCCGCACCCAACCGCCATGCCACGTGACCTTCACGGTGCCAACAGACAACAATCTCTGACAGATACAGTGAATATGCTCACCTCCCTGGCCTGCAACCCCATCCCCCCCCCCCCCCTCCCCCACGGGCACTGCTTACAAACAGATGCCAATTCAGAGAACAACATTGCCTGCATCTCCCCCTTCGATGGCTGAGCAACGCTTTTGGTCCCATAGCAGATTCAAACAGGGGGCTATCAACTACAAAGCACCTTGTACTTACCCAAACATGCATAGTGGACTGCCATAGGTGCATCAGGTCATGCTACAACCACAAGATGCCTTAATCAACTTCAGCTCCAAAGTTCCGCCACCTCACATCACCCTTCTGATGGCTCACACTTATTTGTTTATGAGCATCTGATGCAAACTGAATTCCTTGTCTACACAGGCACTGGCCAGCTCAAACACCAACTACTCTCTCACCATCATCACTCCAATTACTTGCCACAAATGAAATTATCATTGTGGTCACTTGCAATGCCTCATTCAATTTGAACTTGGGGGCAGAGAATCACAAACACTGAGCCTTCCTCATCACCAAGGTAGTCAAGCTGATCCTGGGAGCAGATTTTCTATGCCACTATTGCCTGCTTCCTAACCTTACCTGTAGTTTGTTATTACACTGTGACGGTCAGCAGCCAATCATTGGAGTTATCAGCGAAGTGCTCCCTGAACATTCCTGTCCACCTCCCACCTCTTCATCAGGCTAATATAAACATCTGGATGACCTCCTAAAGTGCTGAACACTCTTCAGAAAACTTTGCCTGATGACCAACTATTCTGCACTACACACCATAAATGACATCACGAGATGCAAAACCGTGGACCTTCGACATCACATTTCTGACACTGCAGCATCACTTCATGCTGCCAACCGCAACCTTCCTGTCCTACAATGTTTGCAACAGCCACACCATATATTTGCCTCTTTGGAGGACACCAATGTACTTCCAGTACCTATTTGCAAGAAATCTGGGTAGTTTAGTGAAGTCCTGTATAACTTCAGTGTACGATTCCAACAGTGTAGCCACCGCTCATCCCAGTGACCCTGCTCTACAGCATGGTGTGTTTCTGGGCACAGATGTGCACCCTAGTATCAGGCCACATGCAGTTCATGATTTTTGTGATGGTAATGTTCATTGTATAAACATTACACCCAGTACATTTCCCCCATTGTAGAACTCAATGTCTCCCTCCCCACAAACTTAGAGTGGCAAAGGCCAACAGGGACAAACTCATGGAGGCAGGCATCATCAGACAGTTCCTGGACATCCACTAATAAGTTCATTTTAAAGAAAGAAATCATAGCACCTGTTTGGTGACTAACAGTGGCTCAACAGTCAAACTATTATAGACAGTTATCCAGCCCCTAACCTACAGAACTTCACTCAAATGTTAGCTGGCACCAAAATAGTAAGCATTATTGACTGTAAAACAGTGTACCTCCTGATTCCCATGGCAGAAGAGGACATACCGAAGACAGTGATCACTACAGTTTTTGGACTCTTTGAGATTTTGTATATACCTTATGGGTTAATAAATGCTACCCAAACATGGCAGCATTTTATTCACAAAGTTTTGTTCACTCTACCATTTTGTTATGCCTACAGAGACACTGTCCTTATGTTCTCACCATCACAGAAGAGCAAAAGGCACATTTACCAACAAGTCCTCGACAGAATAGCTGCCCATCAGGTTGTCACTGATGAAGACAAATGTCAGTAATGGCAAGCATTCATCGGCCATCATGTAGACACCTCAGGCATCTACCCGACTCTAGAGAAGACCTTCCAGATAAGACTCTTGCCACTCTCCTCCTCCTTCTAAGAGTCATGCAACAACTGAGACCCTCCTTCCTCTGACTGATGGCGTGGGTGGGAAGAACACTGTGAAAAATGCCACCTCAACTGGAAACATTCTATGTAGTCTGTCTTTGATCAAATCAAGGATGTCTTACTGTGTGCAACTACACTGGCTCATCTGCCTCCGTCAGAGGTTCAAGACCTCTCTTGGGTATGGGTAAGTGTGTTGTCCTTAGCGTAAGTTAGTATAAGTTAGATTAAGTAGTGTGTAAGCCTAGGGACCAATGATCTCAGCAGTTTGAACTTTACACAAATTTCCAAAATTTTCCATCTGTCTCCTGACGCCGACCTTGCTATTGATGCTGTATTACAACAGGAGATAGCTGGTGTCCCCACCCTCTGTGGTTTTTCTGTTACAGACTTTCAGGCACCCAGCGTAAATGGTCAACCTTTGACTGAGAGAGACTCACCAGTAAGGCCATCCACTACTTTCAAGAAGTGATACAGAGCAAACCACTTACTGTTTACACAGATCACTGTCCCCTGGCTGGTGCATTATGCAAGCCATCTGGGGACCCCTCCCCCAGGTGCTTTTGATACCTTGATTACATTTCACAGTTCATGATGGATATGTGCTACATCAAAGGCTCCATGTTGTGAACCATTTGTCATGCAGTGTCTTTTCCTCCATCCGGTTTGATAACAATGGGATCGCTGAGGAGCAATACTTGGATCAAGACTTGTAGAATCTCCTTTGTGATCCAGACACAGGCCTGAAACTTGAGCAACATACCTTCCCTGGCTTCACCAAAAGAGTTTGATGTAATGTGTCCAGTGACCAGTTCTGACCATTCATCCTGAAAGCCTTTCATAAACAAATCTTTGATCTCATCCCCAACCTCGCACACCCTGTGATACAGCCCTGTGATACTGCACTGCATGGACCAGAGCATGCATCTCATACCAACAGAGCACTGCACTTACCCCTTCGCCCCCCCCCCCCCCCCCTCCGCCCCCTCCCCAACCTTGCCCACATTGGCAAATTCCTGATAGTCAAGGGGAAGTTCCAACATGTGCACATGGACCTAATAGGACCACTTCCAGACTCGGATGGACAATGCAGTGTTATGTTATATCACTGATTGGTAGAGTGGCAAGCTGTGTTGAGGCTACACCTGATGATATATCTGCCGAGACTGTTGCCAAAGTTTTTGGCAACTCATGGATCACATGTTTCAGTTGCCATGTGATGCTCACTACCAGCCAGCACATACAATTTGAGTCCTCTCTGTTCAATGAACTGTGTCATGTTTGCAGTGGCCATCATTTCCATACCACCCTATCTCATCCGCAGTTGAACGGTCTCATTGAAAGATGCACATTAAATGCGGCACTAATGTGCCATCCTGAACTGTGGACGGAAGTCCTTCCCTGAATATTGCTCAGCTGTCTGCACCACCCATAGTGAGACCCGTGATACATCTTTAGCCAAGATCCTGTGTGACAAGACATCAAGACATTATCTCTTCCCATCGACTTTGACATTCAGGCTACATCCCCTACTAATTGTGACCCATCAGATATCTCATGACCCATGTCGGACATGACATACAGAAGCTGACTATTTCCCCTCCACCCCCTCCCACCCCCCCCCCCACCCCCCCACCCCCAAAAAAAATCACATCACGCCCTGCCACAGGTCATCATCCACAAGGACCTGTCTACCTACTTGCATGTGATGCTATGCATGGATACTGCGAGACCGGCCCTGCACCTGCCATATGCAGACCCATGTCGCATTCCCATTGTGCATTAGGCTCGCAACTACCTATCGCATTCTTATTGTGGAAGAAGTACGTCCTCTATGTTTATCATGTTTTTACTGGAGATCACTCAGGAAAGAACACATAACATAGGCAGTCACTACACAATAATAACCAATGGAACGTTACAGAAAACTAGGATAGAACTACCCAGAAACATTCTGTGAAATCAACAACGGAACAATTATAACATAACACATCATTTAAATGTCATGGAATGCTCGCATGCCACAGCAAGGAGTAAGTACATGTCAGTGCTTCTTGCAGCTGGCACGTGAACCTCATTGACATTTGTGTTCCATCAACTGATCGTGGCTGCTGTCCACGCAATTGCCTTAGTTGCCACACAGCACGACACAGGAGACCAGAGCACTTTTGTTGTTGGTAACTGCCTCAGGTGCTGTCCTTGAATCTGGCCAGAAAGTGCACATGATGTCTGGACCATGTTGTACATTGTGTGCTTGTTGTAGGAGCTGCTTGAGGTTTCTGGATTATCAGCTGGTGGAAACGCCGGTCAGTGGAGAGAACTGTACGCATATAAAGATTCCTCTAAGACAAAAGCATGTTTAACTCAGTTGACCAACACTGTGTTCCTTTTTTTCATTCATCATAATGTCCATCATTTTGGCCTGTCTTGTTATTATATGGTGTGGTCCAGTGTAAGGCAGTATGAGTACTGGTTTAATGCCATCTTTGCCTAGCATGACACGGGTGCAATGCTTTAACTCTTTGTATACAAAGGTATGCAGTGTCGCATGTTTTGATGCCAGATGCTGTTTCATGTGTGTAATCTGATCTCGCAATTGGATTATAAGCTGGGACCACTGTGATAAGTCCTCTGGTGAGGCACCTTGTTCAATAAACTCACCTGGTGGCTGGAGGGATTCCCCATAGACCAACTCAGAAGGGGCTGTGTCGAGGTCTGGCGCAGTGATGCTGCAGAGGCCAAGCATCACTAAAGGAAGAGCTGTGGCCGACTTTGATTCGTGACACATTAGAGCATCTTTGAGGGACCAGTGCCACCGTTCATCTATGACATTGCTGGCTGGATGATAACTCATTGTTACATGATGTGATGCACCGCAAAACTTGCTCAGCTGAGTAAACAATTCAGACTCGAACTGGCATACTCTGTCAGTTGTTATATGTAATGGACAGCTGAAACAAGCGACCCAGTTGGACATAAATGCAGCAGCCAGTGTTTTGGCAGGAATGTTGTCAATCGGAATAGCTTCTGTCCAGCGAGTGAATCTATCAATGATGGTTAGCAAATAACATTGACCCTCTGAGGGTGGTAAAGGTCCTACAAAGTCCAAGTGAACATCGGCGAACCTCTCGGTCATGTGTGGGAATTTGCTGAATAGCGCACAAACATGACGTGAAATTTTGCTGCATTGACAATTGACGCACATGCGAGGCCACTGACAGAATTATTTTTGTATCCCCAGCCATATGTAATGACCAGATACGAGCTCCATCATCACCTTTATCCTTGGATGTCATATATCTTGGAGGTTATTAAATATTTGCTCATGCAGGTCTGCCAGGACAAATGAGTGCACATTGTTGTTGGAGGTGTCACAATATATCTTAATGTCTGATCCTGGTACATCAGTGAGATTGAGCTGCAGGCCTGCTGTATCATCATTTAGGCAATTTTCAAGTTTGTGATCTAATTGTTGTGCTTGGGCTAGGGGTTCGAGGCCGATAGTCTCCATGATTGCATTGAAGTGTGACAAACAGTCTGCTGCTACATTGTTCAACCCAAAGATGTGTTTAAGGTTGGTGGAAAATTGAGCAATAAATTCCAGTTGATTAAACTGCCTCGGTGAGCATTGTTGTTATTCTGGTGGAAGGTGAATGTCAGAGGTTTATGGTCGGTATAAATTGTAAATACTCTCACCTCCAGCAGCGTTCGCAAATATTTCACAGAAGCATAGATGGTGAACAATTTTCAGTCATAAGCACTCCTTTGTTGCTGAGCGGGCGATAATTTCTGAGAGAAAAAAGTGAGGTGCTGCCAGGATTCATCCACATATTGCTGCAATGCTGTGCTGATGGCCACCTGGCTAGCACCGACCACGAGCACAAGAGGTGGGTCCAAAGCAGGGGGAGCAAGAAACATTGCCTCAGCTATGCTTTTCTTGGCGGTTTCAAAAGCATCTATCATTGTCTGTGACCACCGCACAGGCAATTTGTCTTTTGTTTTTGGACCGGCCAGCACTGCTGTAAGTGGTTCTTGAAGTTCTGCCGCCTGTGGCAGATGGCAGTGATAAAAATTGACGATTCCCTACATAATTCTTTAGCTGTCTCTGGGTGAGGAATATTCAAAATGGCTTTAACTTTCTCTGGCAAAGTGCGCAATCCTGCAGAAAAAATTAGGTGACCCAAAAATGTTATCTCCGGTTGTCTGAACACACACTTAGTGAAGTACAAAACAATGCCATACTTGTCAAGGCGCTCAAAAACAAACTTCAATGAGATGCTGTTCATGTTCCTCTGGCATCACTGTGAAGATGAGTATGTCGTCTAGGTAGGCAAAACAACATGGTAGCCCTCGTAATACAGAATCAATGAATTGTTGCCATGTTTGTGCTGCAGTGTGGTGACGGAATCCAGTAGTGGACAGCCCTGTGACTGTGTCCAGCAGCTGATCATTGAATCATTGACGATGTCAGGCATCAGGCAGTAATGCACCTAGAGCTCTGTGCCAATGATAGGCTCCATCATGTCTGCAACTATGAAGTTCCACCCAAAGAACATCTCAGCCCGAAGTCTAGTTCCTAATGCTGTACTCCATAAGTCATGATCGCAGTATTATTAGTGGCCAACAGTTGAAATGTAGCTGTCCCAGCTACAGCCGACAACAGAACTACGCTATTGGCCACTCTCCTCTCAAGACCCACCACCAAGGCTGGTACCAGTGACAGCAACCAGCTACTCCACATTATGGACCCAAACTCTGGCCCCCTCCCCATCTCAGAAACTACAAGATCTCCAGCACCACTGCAGCTGTCACCCCACCACAGATCAATGCCAACACCTCACCTTCTACCAACACTTCCTCATCTCCTCTGCTCTGCACTATAGCGGGTGGGGTCTCCATGGTGACATAGCAACAATATGTCCCCTCTGACTGACAAATCAACATCACTGCCCTGTGCAGTAGAGTGAAAATTAATATCTGTGACTGTTTAGTATGTGTTAAATCTCGGACTGGTGTAGTCCACCCTGATAATAGCCGACACGGTAGCTCAGCATGTTCGATCAGAGGGTTACGTGCCCTCTGTAATTAAAAAAACTTAAACCAATGTCTTACAACGTCTGCCCCCGGCAGATGCAATGAACAAAAGCGAAGCAAACGAGATTTTTTAAAAAAAAAAAAAAAAAAAAAAAAAAAAAAAAAAAAAAAAAAAAAAAGAGAGAGAGAGAGAGAGAGAGAGAGAGATAGCTGAATGGTAGCTGAATGGTCAGCACGACGCACTGCCATCCTGAGGGGCCCGGATTCGAGTCCCGAGTGGGTCAGGGATTATCTCCCCTCAGGGACTGAGTGTTGTGTTGTCTTCACCATCATTTCATCCCCGTCTAAGACGCAGGTCAGTCAATGTGGCGTCAAATGTAATAAGACTTTTTTTCTGACTGGTGTAGACCATTACGTAATTCTGGCAAGAAAAGCGAAGTGAGACTTTGTATACCACACTCTATGTACCATTTATTATATATGCAGTCCTGGTATCATATTTCTTACATGTTATACAAAGTCTTGCTATTTCTCTCATATACCATCCAACTGGATTGCTGATGTACAATGAACAGAGGTCAAAATGTGCCTCATTTTCGATTGATTAACAAACTCTTTCTATGATTTGGATGTAAATTGAGATCTATTATCAGAAATGATTACTTTTGGAATGCCAACAATAGCAAAATAATTATCTGTTTCTTTCTTGAGTGGGAATACTTGAATAAATTTTGAAAATATGTCTTTTTTTCCAATGATCACAAGTAGCAATCTTCTTTTTCCTCTTCTACCAATGTTGTAAAAGTGTTTGGTACTCCCCCCCCTCCCACCAATATATATATATATATATATATATATATATATATATAGAGGGAAACATTCCACGTGGGAAAAAATATATCTAAAAACAAAGATGATGTGACTTACCAAACGAAAGTGCTGGCAGGTCGATAGACACACAAACAAACACAAACATACACACAAAATTCTAGCTTTTGCAACCAACGGTTGCTTCATCAGGAAAGAGGGAAGGAGAGGGAAAGACGAAAGGATGTGGGTTTTAAGGGAGAGGGTAAGGAGTCATTCCAGTCCCGGGAGCGGAAAGACTTACCATAGGGGGAAAAAGGACGGGTATACACTCGCACACACACACACATATCCATCCACACATATACAGACACAAGCAGACATATTTATAGGTAAAGAGTTTGGGCAGAGATGTCAGTCGAGGTGGAAGTGCAGAGGCAAGGATGTTGTTGAATGACAGGTGAGGTATGAGTGGCGGCAACTTGAAATTAGCGGAGATTGAGGGCTGGTGGATAACGGGAAGGGAGGATATATTGAAGGGCAAGTTCCCATCTCCAGAGTTCAGATAGGTTGGTGTTAGTGGGAAGTATCCAGATAACTCGGACGGTGTAACACTGTGCCAAGACGTGCTGGCCATGCACCAAGGCATGTTTAGCCACAGAGTGATCCACATTACCAACAAACACTGTCTGCCTGTGTCCATACATGCGAATGGACAGTTTGTTGCTGGTCATTCCCACATACACTCCTGGAAATGGAAAAAAGAACACATTGACACCGGTGTGTCAGACCCACCATACTTGCTCCGGACACTGCGAGAGGGCTGTACAAGCAATGATCATACGCACGGCACAGCGGACACACCAGGAACCACGGTGTTGGCCGTCGAATGGCGCTAGCTGCGCAGCATTTGTGCACCGCCGCCGTCAGTGTCAGCCAGTTTGCCGTGGCATACGGAGCTCCATCACAGACTTTAACACTGGTAGCATGCCGCGACAGCGTGGACGTGAACCGTATGTGCAGTTGACGGACTTTGAGCGAGGGCGTATAGTGGGCATGCGGGAGGCCGGGTGGACGTACCGCCGAATTGCTCAACACGTGGGGCGTGAGGTCTCCACAGTACATCGATGTTGTCGCCAGTGGTCGGTGGAAGGTGCATGTGCCCGTCGACCTGGGACCGGACCGCAGCGACGCACGGATGCACGCCAAGACCGTAGGATCCTACGCAGTGCTGTAGGGGACCACACCGCCACTTCCCGGCAAATTAGGGACACTGTTGCTCCTTGCTCCTGGGGCATCGGCGAGGACCATTCGCAACCGTCTCCATGAAGCTGGGCTACGGTCCCGCACACCGTTAGGCTGTCTTCCGCTCACGCCCCAACATCGTGCAGCCCGCCTCCAGTGGTGTCGCGACAGGCGTGAATGGAGGGACGAATGGAGACGTGTCGTCTTCAGTGATGAGAGTCGCTTCTGCCTTGGTGCCAATGATGGTCGTATGCGTGTTTGGCGCCGTGTAGGTGAGCGCCACAATCAGGACTGCATACAACCGAGGCACACAGGGCCAACACCCGGCATCATGGTGTGGGGAGCGATCTCCTACACTGACCGTACACCACTGGTGATCGTCGAGGGGACACTGAATAGTGCACGGTACATCCAAACCGTCATCGAACCCATCGTTCTACCATTCCTAGACCGGCAAGGGAACTTGCTGTTCCAACAGGACAATGCACGTCCGCATGTATCCCGTGCCACCCAACGTGCTCTAGAAGGTGTAAGTCAACTACCCTGGCCAGCAAGATATCCGGATCTGTCCCCCATTGAGCATGTTTGGGACTGGATGAAGCGTCGTCTCACGCGGTCTGCACGTCCAGCACGAACACTGGTCCAACTGAGGCGTCAGGTGGAAATGGCATTGCAAGCCCTTCCACAGGACTACATCCAGCATCTCTACGATCGTCTCCATGGGAGAATAGCAGCCTGCATTGCTGCGAAAGGTGGATATACACCGTACTAGTGCCGACATTGTGCATGCTCTGTTGCCTGTGTCTATGTGCCTGTGGTTCTGTCAGTGTGATCATGTGATGTATCTGACCCCAGGAATGTGTCAATAAAGTTTCCCCTTCCTGGGACAATGAATTCACGGTGTTCTTATTTCAATTTCCAGGAGTGTAGAATGCGTCACAGTGTAGGCAGGTCAGTTGGTAAATCACGTGGGTGCTTTCACACGTGGCTCTGCCTTTGATCGTGTACACCTTCCGGGTTACAGGACTGGAGTAGGTGGTGGTGGTAGGGTGCATGGGACAGGTTTTACACCGGGGGTGGTTACAAGGGTAGGAGCCAAAGGGTAGGGAAAGTGGTTTGGGGATTTCATAGGGATGAACCAAGAGGTTACAAAGGTTGGGTGGACAGCGGAAAGACACTCTTGGTGGAGTGGGGAGGATTTCATGAAGGATGGATCTCATTTCAGGGCAGGATTTGAGGAAGTCATATCCCTGCTGGAGAGCCACATTCAGAGTCTGATCCAGTCCCGGGAAGTATCCTGTCACAAGTGGGGCACTTTTGGGGTTCTTCTGTGAGAGGTTCTGGGTTTGAGGGGATGAGGAAGTGGCCACTTGTGTCTATCTAGCAGTGCTTATATATATATAATTTTGTGTGTATGTTTGTGTTTGTTTGTGTATCTATTGACCTGCCAGCACTTTCGTTTGGTAAGTCAAATCATCTTTGTTTTTAGATATATGTTTCCCACATGGAATGTTTCCCTCTATTATATTCATATCATTAATTTGAACCCAACAATTACATTTGTTATTGTCACTGTTGCATTTCGAAATCTTTCCTGTCATCTTATTTTCTCTTTCTGTTTTTCCAAGTAATTTCACTTTGTATTCACCTTCTCCTCTTTACCGAATTCACCATACAATTTTATCCCCCCTATATTTACTCAATAATACGTAACCCACTTCCAGACCATAACCTAATTTTTTTTTTTTTTTTTTTTTTTTTTTGCCCCCCACTTTCAACACTACCGCTGCTATAAAATCCACCGTTTCCAGTTCACAAACAGTTCCTTTCAGCTATTAAACAGCCATTTCGGCTAGTTCTAATAACTTTTGCTTTTTTTCCATTTCCATTTTTCCTACATCACTGATCTTTTTTAGCCGCTTCCCACACGTTTTAACGTCATTATGTCTTCGTCAGACAATTCTTAGCCTCATTTTCACAATCTGCCACTACAAAACCACTCCTTTTAATACATTTACATGCAGTTTTTTCGAAATTTTCCCAAATTGCTCCACTGTTTAACGTGTTTTGGCAGCAACATAACCTTTGTGCACATCGTTGTCTACCATCCTGAGATCACCACAGGATCAACATAGCCCAGCTATAACCAACACTTATTTGCCTTTTTTCACACCAGATCTCCAGTTCACCTTCATCTCTCCCCATATGTTTTTATTTTCATTTTCATTTCAGCCTCATGTTACACTTTCCACCTTCTAATACCATGTCACCCTCACAACATCCCCACAACGACTCCATTAAGTTTTATTTACATTCCCTCCGCAAACATGCCTTCGCCCTAGCCAGATTACACTCCCATATTTTATTTTCTCAGGCTTGTCTGACATTTGGCATTACCGCCAAAGGCCTCACACCTAAGGTTCCCATCTTTGGCTGTAACCCTTCTTTCCATCAGTCCCTATACCAGTTCCAAACTGAACAATCCATTGCCCTCACCCACTTAATCCTTCACCTACACATCAACTCAGCCAATGAACACACCCGTCAACTCCTATCCTTAATAAGAGTCCTCAACCTTTCATCTCCCACATCCACACCAGCTGTTCAGAGCATCCTCCTACAGGCCAACCGCAAATTAGAAGAGCATGCCACCCTCCACCTCAAAAAACTATCCAATCTCCTGGTTTCCCACCTCCGGAAAGGCAACTCACTCACCCTTCACAACCTTTCCAGCAAACCTCAACCTCCCCTCATTGCACACAGACTAAGTCTCTCCCATCTACTCAATCTCCCACTTCCATCTCCACTCCCCCCAAAACCTCAAAATTCCAATCAACACAATCTGGAACCACAACGCCCTAATTCAGTAGTTAACCTTTCCTCCAAACCTCTCTCCCAATCCGAAACCTCTGTCCTATCCAAAGGCCTCACCTTCAGCCCCACTCCCAGATTCAACCAAACAGCCCTTGTCAAAGATTTTCTGTCCTACACCCATACACTCTGCTGGAAATATCACTTTGATATGAAGAAAAATGATCCTAATCCTACTCCTAATGGTCCAACTCCCCAAGACACTATCCAAATTGAACCCTGCCTGGAACAGTTCCGTCCTCCATCACAGCGGGACCCACCTCCTCTTCCTCAAAATCACCCTCTCCAAACTTTCCAGGAATTTCTGACTTCCAGCCTTGCCTCTCAATCCATCTTAAAAAACCTTAATCCTACTCCCAACATCACCACTGCTGAAGCCCAAGCTATCAGTGATCTGAAGGCTGACCGATCCATCGTCATTCTTCCGGCGGACAAGGGTTCCACGACCATGGTACTTGATCGTAGGGAGTATGTGGCTGAGGAACTGCGTCAGCTTCAGACAACACCACATACAAAGTTTGCCAAGGTAATCCATTCCTGATGTCCAGGCGGAGCTTCAAGGAATCCTCAGAACCTTAGGCCCCCTACAAAACCTTTCACCTGACTCCATCAACCTCCTGACCCCACCAACACCTCGCACCCCTACCTCCTACCTTCTTCCTAAAATTCACAAAATCATTCCGGCCGTCCCATTGTAGCTGGTTACCAAGCCCCCACAGAACGTATCTCTGCCTACGTAGATCAACACCTTCAACCCATTACATGCAGTCTCCCATCCTTCATCAAAGACACCAACCACTTTCTCGAATGCCTGGAATTCTTACCCAGTCTGTTACCCCTGGAAACCATCCTTGTAACCATTGATGCCACTTCCTTATACGCAAATATTCCGCACGTCCAGGGCCTTGCTGCAATGGAGCAATTCCTTTCACGCTGATCACCTGCCACCCTACCTAAAACCTCTTTCCTCATTATGTTCCCTGACCCACAACTTTTTCACTTTCGAAGGCCAGACATACCAACAATTAAAGGGAACAGCCATGGGTACCAGGATGGCCCCCTCATATGCCAACCTATTCATGGAAGCCTTCTTGGTTACCCAGGCCTGCAAACCCAAAGTTTGGTACAGATTTATTGATGACATCTTCATGATCTGGACTCACAGTGAAGAAGAACTCCAGAATTTCCTCTCCAACCTCAACTCCTTTGGTTCCATCAGATTCACCTGTTCCTACTCTAAATCCCATGCCACTTTCCTTGACGTTGACCTCCATCTGTCCAATGGCCAGCTTCACACGTCCGTCCACATCAAACCCACCAACAAGCAACAGTACCTCCATTATGACAGCTGCCACCCATTCCATATCAAACGGTCCCTTCCCTACAGCCTAGGTCTTCATGGAAAATGAATCTGCTCCAGTCCGGAATCCCTGAACCATTACACCAACAACCTGAAAACAGCTTTCGCATCCCATGACTACCCTCCCGACCTGGTACAGAAGCAAATAACCAGAGCCACTTCCTCATCCTCTCAAACCCAGAACCTCCCACAGAAGAACCACAAAAGTGCCCCACTTGTGACAGGATACTTTCCGGGACTGGATCAGAATCTGAACGTGGCTCTCCAGCAGGGATACGACTTCCTCAAATCCTGCCCTGAAATGAGATCCATCCTTCATGAAATCCTCCCCACTCCACCAAGAGCGTCTTTCCGCCGTCCACCTAACCTTCGTAACCTCTTAGTTCATCCCTATGAAATCCCCAAACCACCTTCCCTACCCTCTGGCTCCTACCCTTGTAACCGCCCCTGGTGTAAAACCTGTCCCACGCACCCTCCCACCACCACCTACTCCAGTCCCGTAACCCAGAAGGTGTACACAATCAAAGGCAGAGCCATGTGTGAAAGCACTCACGTGATTTACCAACTGACCTGCCTACACTGTGAAGCTTTCTATGTGGGAATGACCAGCAACATACTGTCTATTCACATGAATGGACATAGGCAGACAGTGTTTGTTGGTAATGAGGATCACCCTATGGCTAAACATGCCTTGGTGCACGGCCAGCACATCTTGGCACAGTGTTACACCATCCGGGTTATCTGGATACTTCCCACTAACACCAACCTGTCAGAACTCCGGAGATGGGAACTTGCCCTTCAGTATATCCTCTCTTCTCGTTATCTGCCAGGCCTCAACCTCCACTAATTTCAATTTTCCGCCGCTCATACCTCACCTGTCTTTCAACAACATCTTTGCCTCTGTACTTCTGCCTCGACTGACATCTCTGCCCAAACTCTTTGCCTTTACAAATGTCTGCGTGTGTCTGTGTATGTGCAATTTTGAATTCACTTCCTCCTTCCCCATTACTGTTTTCTAAATGATCCCCCATAGGAAATCTCAAAAAAGCATCAGCTGTGACATTATCCTTCCCTTGAATATATTTAATATCACAGTCAAATTATTGCAAAAACAAGGCCCATATATTTATTATGTTGTGGTATAATTTAAATTCTTGTAAGTAACAAAACACATTCTGAACAGAATAGATGATTACTTTACGATACAAAAGACAATTTTTAAACTCGATCTACGCCGAATGGATATCCAGGAGTTCCTTCCCAGTTACTGTATATGGCTTCTCATGTTTTTGCAATACCTGCCTGAAAATGCTGTTGGTTTACATAAAATTTTCCCTCTATTTCCTTTTCCTTGATTAAATGTGCATCTAGCTCAGTATCACTGTTATCTGTCATAATACAAGAAGGAAGAGTCATATCTGGTCTGTATAAAATTCTAATTTGATGTAGTTACTTTTTTACTTTCATCAAATGCATTGGTTTGCCCCATTACAAATAAAATAATTTTTAAAGTGGAATTTTAAATTCCTATTCAATAAAGTGGTCCAAATTAGTCTAGTTCAATATTCATTTTATTAATGTGTACTAATAGGAAAAGTAAAATACGAAGAATAACCAGTACTCTAGCAGTATACGAGGGCGGTTCAGAAAGTAACCTCCGATTGGTCACAGTGCGGGTTGTGGGGGGAGTAGCGATGCCATCTGTGCGTTCACGCACTCAACAGGTCAGTCGGCATCAAGCCGTGGTCGAGTGAACGTCGTACCTGCGCTAGTTTAGTTTTTGTGGCAGTTTGAAATGTGTGCTGCAATAGAAAACCCCGCCAAATGTGAAGTGCGTGCTGTCATAAGGTTTTTTACAGCCAAAGGACATTCTGCAGCAGCTATTCATCGTGAGCTTTGTGCCGTGTACGGACCAAGAGTTATGAGTGAAGGAGTTGTCCGTAAATGGGTACGTTTATTTAAAAGTGGACGAGAAAACGTTCATGATGAAGAGAGGAGTGGTAGACCATCATTGGTGACTGACGAACTCGTTCAGACAGTTGATGCAAAAGTTCGTGAAAATTGACGTTTCTCAGTGTCGGAGTTGTCTACTGGTTTTCCACAGATTTCCAAGACTCTCTTGTACGAGATAGTGACAGCAAGATTGGGTTACCGTAAGTTCTGTGCATGATGGGTGCCCAAAATTCTTACCGACCACCACAAAACTCAAAGAATGGCCTCTGCATTAGACTTTCTGTCACGTTATGAGGACGAAGGAGAACCATTGTTAAACAGAATCGTGACCGGTGACGAAACCTGGATTAAGTACGTGAACCCTGAGACAAAAGAACAATCAAAGATGTGGGCACATTCAAATTTGCCTACCAAACCAAGAAAAGCCTCGCAAGATTTTTCTGCCAGAAAACTGATGGCAACGGTGTTTTGGGATGCCAAAGGGGTGTTGTTGGTTGAATTCATGGAACGTGGTATGACCGTTAATCAAGACGTGTACTGTGAAACAATAAAAAAGTTACGATGGGCTATACAGAACAAACACCGTGGTATGCTGACTTTCGGTATCGTTTTTTTGCACAATAACGCCCGTCCTCACTCTGCTCGCAGAACAACGGCCCTTCTTGAGTCCTTCAAGTGGGACGTTATCAACCATCCACCTTACAGCCCAGACCTGGCGCCAAGTGATTATCACTTCTTCATGCATTTGAAGAAATGGCTCGGGTCACAGCGGTTTGATGATGACAAAGAGCTCAAAGATGTGGTCACAGGCTGGCTCCAGGCACAAGCGGGTGATTTTTATGCAGAAGGAATTTCAAAGCTTGTGAAGAGATACGATAAGTGCCTCAATCGCTATGGAGACTATGTAGAAAAATAGTGCAAAGATGTAGTTGTAAGATGTATATATTAAAATATTTTTATTTAACTTGGTGTATTTTTTTAAATCAATCGGAGGTTTCTTTCTGAACGGCCCTCGTATTTTAGAGTGGCAGTTTCAGAGAGGCAAAAACACAGTTTGTACTCTCAACTTAAATTTCCATTTAAAATGGAAAGTTCAAGAAGTTCTAGTTCTGTTTACATTTTTATTTTCAAATATATTTCCTTACATGAATTACTTTTATTGAAATTTCCTGTCCAACTGCAATCATCAAATTAATAAAAGGTAATGAAGAATAAATTGTAATTTTCAATCTTCCACATAGAATGTTTGTCATTCTGAGTAATTTCAAACTTTTTCATTTATCCTTAATAAACAGTAAGAAAGAAAAACCATTGTTAATTAACAGAGTTATGACCAATTTCTTCCTATTATTGTTTATTTAATCCAAAAGTTAAACAATAGGATTGATGACTTTAATTAGGTACAAAATATTATGTTCCTGTATGTCAAAAAGACTGAACTAAAGACATTCTTCTTACATTAACAGTAGTGTTATGTCAGCAGTGTATCAAAGGATTCACCAGTAAAAATGTACTGTGAACTGTGAACCAGCAATGTCAATTTGTGCAGTTTGTTGGTAACTTACTATCTACTATGAAATGAGTTGAAAATATTTCTTGTTTGTTTTGTTTTTCACATTCATCAATTCTTATGAAAACTCTGCTTACAGGCACTGCTTGTAACAACATCAATTAATGGATTGGCTGATCAGTTTCCTATATTGAAATATTATAAATCATATTTGGCAGGCCTATATTGTTTTATATGCCTGATTCTGTCACTTCCACTAGCATCACAGGTTAGTAACTTACATTTTACTTTTCTTCAAAATAATATATGATTTCCTTTGGAAAACAAACTATTACATTGATCAGGAAACACACACACACACACACACACACACACACACACACACACACACACACACACACACACACACATTGGGAGAGAGAGAGAGAGAGAGAGAGAGAGAGACTTATTTATTTACACAGTATGGTTTTACCAGCACAGTATCCATGGTGGGGGCAGTGTGGGTGGGCCTTGGTCCACATCTTTGAAGTTCCCAGGCACCAAATGTGTTGCATACAAGCAGTTCTAGTGTACTGGGAGTCACCTCACTACAATGTATCTCAGTTTCTTTCCACTGTCGAGTCAGTGTACTGTTGTCAGGGTGATGGGTGGAGTAGTTCTTGTTGTGTAATGACATACAATTCTTACCAGTGTTCACTGCACCACCATAGATTACATTATTGTAGTGATGGCTCATGCAACATTTTATCAATTTGCTACACTATGGTAACCTTTAGCCTTTTAACTTACAAATGAAGTAATCAAAACTAAATTTTCCTTGAGACACTTGATATTCAACTTTATCTACAGTGATGACAGAAGCTGGAGAAATGACCTAAAATATTTGTGCAAGGGCCAGGACTTGAACTGAGATCTCCTTGCTTATTAAGCAGGGGTACTGGGCATTACACCACCATAGCAGAATAACAAAGAAAAAACCTCTGCACAGACTACCCTAGCCCAATACCCTCTCTAACAAAAACTTCAGTTCACTCTTCAGCTTATTTTCCCCTCCTTAAATCTCCACTATTTCTTCAGCTTCTATCATTAAAATAGATCAATTTGAGGCTCAAGTGGCTCAAGAAAAAATTTAATTGTGTCTGATGTATAGATCACCTACTCAATAGGTATAGGCCAGATTTCCTCATTACATCCAACACTGGGGTTCTATTCCAGTACTGTAGAACCTCAGCAATATTGATGATTTAAGAAGGGGGAAATAAGCTGAAGACATGAATTGAAATTTGTGTTAGGGAGGGCTCTGGACTAGGTTAGCCCATGCAGGCGTGCTACTTGTACTGCCATGGTGATGTAACAGCTAACACACATGTGTAGTAAGCAAGGAGACCTGAATTCAAACCCCAGCTATGGCATACATTTTAATTCATTTCTTCAGTGTCTATCATTGTCACAGGTAACTAAACTGAATATATTAATTTAACAAATGTATGTTGAAATGATTAAAAATATTGTCTGGAATGAAGGAAATGAAAAAAAAAATGTTAGCAGCAGGAATCAAAATTGAGTCAACAAATTGCCAGCAATCTGCTTGACCACTGCACTACTAAACCAATACGTAAATTGCTGCTCAAAAATTCCTCATACTCTATGCATAAATGTTTTGAGAGGATTTTACCTTTTTTATGACCCTCTCAGGTAAAAATTCTAGGAATGTGAAAGGGGCACTACTGACACAGTTTGAGTCAATTCAGTGAGGCTAGGCCCACTCCTATACCTATGTGTAATAACACCACGAGGTTTCTGGGATTAACAAAACATCAAATCAAACCTTTCCCTGCTGTGGCTGGATTTACATTTGAAGTAAATCTGCCTAGCTCTTTACACCTCATTTTCCCTTTCAAAGATCTACTGAAAAAGGGACTCTTTAGCAAATTATTTACAAAAATGTTTCACACTGAAATTCCTGTACACTTTACCACCATTAATAACTTTTTGACTTATAAGGACCTTAATGATAACTAGATTGAATATATTAATTTTATGCATGTAAGAAGAACTGTTTAAATTCATTTTAATTTTATAAGTAATCATTTAATATTGTTAGGAATAAAATAACTTTAAAAAAATGTTAGAAGCAGGAATTGAACCTGAGCCAGCAGACTGCCAAGCAGTGCACATAATCACTCCACCATGGCACCATTACATCAACTACTCCTCAAAAATCTCTCATACGCAATGCTTGCACAGTATGTTACATGTGATGTCAAGGAAAAATACTGACCTGGTGTTCTGAGCAATGTAGCAGTCATAGTGCTTAAAGGGATGACCATACATCAGAGTGTATGCAGTCATCAACAGATAACTATGTCCCTACTCTGAGTTAATCATAGCACAGCTGACCATCATTTCAAATGGCTCTGAGCACTATGGGACTTAACATCTATGGTCATCAGTCCATATCATTTCAGAACTTGACACAGGTTTCATGCATCTGAAGAGAAATGGTGTAATTATAGTATGATTTCTGGCTTGCATTTGAAGATGAATGGTATAATTTGAATCTGATATTTACACTGTGCTGTAGCACTGTAGCACATTACAACTGGCTGCCACTGCAATTGTGTCTTACCTACTGACTTTGAACAGTCCACTTATTCATTTTCAGCAGTGGCGTGGACTTTTAATTATCTTGCAGGACAGTTGTTATCTGACTGTCTCATTTGCCCATCAAGAATCAAACAACCACACACTATTGTAAACTGACACAGCTGGGGTGATTCACGAAAGTTAAGTTGTTCATTAAGGAATAATGTTTATGTTTTAATCGTGTACCAATTTTTCTCTTTTGCTCATACACAACACTAAGTTTTTAAGATTATGGGTTCCTTCTATGGGGGTATATAGGCAGGTAACTGCTCAGGGGAGAGTAAGTAGACAAAAGCTGTCTTGAGAAGCACATACTGAATGAAAAGAAAATCAATGAAAATAAATTACCAATTGGTAATGACCTTTGTTTGCTACTGTTTCTTGTCTTACCTGTATAAAAGATAGTGTTCAGCAGCATTTGAAATTCCTACTATACCATACAATGAGTTAGTGACACAGATCCACATTCAGTGTTATATATTTTATGTTTCCATTAATTTATCAAAGGGCAGATAATTCTGTGGAGACCAACCACATGCAAGCACAAATTTCATCACACATAAAAGCATAATCAGAATCCATCACTAATCCTACTTCAGTAACTTTTTCAAGCATATCACAATTCCCACTATGACATGTCACTATGTTCCTCTAATTTGGTGCTTAATAGGCAGTAATGACCTTTCTTCTTTCTTTTCAATGAACAATGCAAACTACATGGCTGTGTAAATACATTGCAGGACATTAACACTTCAGCACCAGAAAGAATAGCAAATAATAATATTTTATGTACTGTGCACATACCATGTATATGCTGCTGTGTTTTGGGGGTTTAGAGGACATGAAATTTAGTTCAGAGTTCTGCCATTCCTAGCAACAACAATGGATCCATCCCAGCTGAAAATCAAATGAAACTGAGCTTAGATGGCAGGTACTTGTACGTATTCTTTGCTGCTTCAACTGTGTGGCATATGATGGTGGGTCAGTCTCATGGCACCGATGATGAGGTACTTCTTGAAGGAGAGATTTGTAGAATATGCTGGCTGTTGCAACATTCGAACATCCTCTACACAGATGTACGTCAGGACACCCAGAGCATCATACCCCCTTCCATTAACTAGTTGAAAGATAAAGTCATGGAGACCTCAAAAATAGGGCACAACCACTGGACTTTACATGTCAAAATTTAATGACTACTGCTCAACTTACTGACTATGAAAATCAAGGGTCATTATGTGATGTGTCCAGTAGGACCTCATATAATCAAACCAGGTTCTAGACCTATATGATGATGAAAAATGAAATGTAGCAAAATTAATTCTCCTTAGAGCCTCTGCACATCACTGCTTCCATTATCATACCATAAGCAGAATGAGGACTAATATGAAAAGACAAAACTGGTCCCATTCCTGTGTCCACTGTTGCTGTTGGGTACACTGCTGCCTGACTCAGCAGCTACATCAAGGGAGGCCACAACTGTGGCTACCTAGCTGACAGGCTGTGGTGCTCTAGATGTCATCACACTGTCTGTGTGGACCCTTGTCTTTGTGTGAACAAGCCCTTTTCTTGACAAAAGGTAAATCATGTCAGTGTACCATCCTGTATGATTGAACTAATGATGTGTGTGTTGTCTATGGTTCTAGACCCAGCATTGTGTTGAGTATGGGCCTCCTTAAAACATTGCTTCTGTATTTACCCAACAATCAATGGATTCTGACAATGCAAGAAGCTATACTGCAGACTTCCCACTCAAGATGGAAAGATACTGGATCTAATGGTAACAAACAGACCTGTCCTCATTGAGGACGCCTACATCAAAACTGATATCAGTGACTATGATTCAGTTGTAGCAATAATTATTACAAAAGTACAAAGGACAAATAAAATGAGCAGGAAGATATATATGTACAGTAAACCAGATAAAAACTCAGTAGTGTCATATATCAGTGAGGAACTTGAAAATTTCAGCACAGAGCAGCAACACGCAGAGGAATTATGGCTCAAGATTCACTGGATAGATATGTACCCAGTAGAAGAGTTCATAATGAGAGGTAGCATGGTATACAGTCACTATGAAGAAACTTCTAAAGAAACAGAGCAAAATGTAGGGCTATAGATAGAGAGATAATGAAAGAAACAGATTTGACTGTCAAGAGAAGACTGGATGATGTCTTCAGTGACTACTGATGTTTCACAAAATGCAAAGAAATTCTAGTCATATATAAAGGCTGTTAGTGGCACCAAAGTTAGTGTCCAGTCCCTAGTGAATGTGACAGGAACTGAAATTGAGGAAAGCAAAGCAAAAGCTGAAATGTTTAACTTTGTTCTCAAATTATCCTTTACAAAGAAAAACCCAGGAGAAATGCCCCAGCTTAATTTCATTCCACTGCAAAAATGTATGAAATAAGTATTAGTTTTGCTGGTGTTGAGAAACAGCTGAAATTGTTAAAACTGAGCAAAGCTCCTGTGCCCAGTGGAATCCCTATCAATTTCTATACTGATCTGTAGCTGAGTTAGCCTGTCTTCTAAGTATAACCTATCACAGTTCCCTTGAACAAAAAACTGTGCCCAATTCTTGGAAAAAAAGCATAATCTGCAAGAAGGGTGATCCACAAAAACTACCATCCAATATACTTGACATCAATTTGTTGTAGAATCTTAGAACATATTCTGAGCTCAGTGAAGTGTCTTGAACAGAATAATTCCTTGATGCCAATCAACAGGGATTTTGAGAACATCAACTGTGTGAAACCTAACTTACACTTTTGTCACATTACATACTGAAAGCTTATTTCTGAAAAACATTTGACTCAGTATTGCACCTATGCTTATTATCAAATGTACAGTCATATGGGATATCTAGTGCAATTTGTGACTAAATTGAGGACCTATTAGTAGGGAGGTTGTAGCATGTTATCTTGGATGAAGAGTCATCATCAAGTGTAGAAGTAGCTTTGGGTGTGCCCCAGGGAAGTGTGTTGAGACACTTGCTGCTCATGTTCTATATTAGTGACATTGTTAACAATATTATTAGTTAACTGTGACTTTTTGCAGATGATGCACTTATCTATAGCAATGTACTGTCTGATAGAAGCTGGATAAATATGAGGTGTTCAAGAAGTCTCTCTGCAGTGCTGTATGATTGTTAGCCGTGCATGCAGTATGACTGTTCATCTGCCTGGGTTACTTCCCTTCAAGTGGACTCTCCCAACATTCCACTGTTTCGTTTATCTCAATAAAAATGAATATTCAATAAATTAATAACTTCTATTTCACTGAGTATCATTTCGGTATATTCACTGTGGCATACAGCATCCATGGCTAACAGTCATACAGCACTGCAGAGGGACTTTTTGAACACCCCATATTAAGTCAAATATTCAGTGTGGTTCAAATATTGGTAACTTGCTTTAAATGTTCAAAAATATAAAATTGTGTACTTCACAAAGTGAAAAAACATACTATCCTATGACTACAATATCAGTAACTCACTGCTTGAACCTATATCTACATCTATATCTATACTCTGCAAACCACCATGAGATGGATGGCAGAGGGTATGTCCCATTGTACCATTTATTAGGGTTCCTTCCTGTCCTGTTCATGTATCAAGTGTGGGTAGAATGATTGTTTGAATGCCTCTGTGAGTACGGTAATTATTATAATCTTATCTTCACAAATTCTGTGTGAGTGATACATAGGGGTTGTAAAATATCCCTAGAGTAATCACTTAAAGCTGGTTGTTGAAACTTTGTTAATAGACTTTCTCAGGATAGTATATGTCTGTCTTCAAGACTCTGCCATTTCAGTTCCTTCAGTACCTCTGTGACACTCCCTCCTGGATAAAACAAACCTGTGACCATTTGTGCTTTCCTTCTCTGTATGCATTCAACATCCCCGATAGTCCTATGTGGTATGAGTCCACACACATGAACAATATTCCAGGATGAGTCACATGAGTGATTTGTAAGCAATCCCTTTAGTTGGCTGATTGCACTTGCCCAGTATTCTACCAATAAACAAAAGTCTACCACCTGCTTTACCCATGTATGAACATATGTGCTCATTCCATTCCATATCCCTAAAAAACATTACACCCAGGTATTTGCACAAGTTGGTTGATTTCAATGTGTCAATGTTGGACTCAGCCAACTCATACACCCAGCTATTTGTATGAGTTGGTCGATTCCAACAGTGACTCATTGATATCAAACAACTTGTGCAAATACCTTGGTGTAGCACATTGTAGGGATATGAAATGGAATGATTACATAGACTCAGCTGTGGGTAAAGCAAGTGATAGACTTTGGTTTATTGGTAGAATTCTTGGGAAGTGTAATCAGTCTACAAAGGAGATCATTTTCAAATCACTCATGCAATTGGTCCTAGAATATTGCTCAAGTCTGTGGGACACATATATAAATAAGACTAACAGGGGTATTGAACATATACAGAGAAGCTTAGCACGAGCGGTCACAGGTTTATTTAACACACGGAAAAGTGTCTCAGAGATACTGAAGTAACTGAACTGTCAGTCTCTTGAAGATAGATGTAAATGATCCCAAGAAAGCCTACTAAAAAAATTTCTAGCACCAGCCTTAAATAATGACTCTAGCAATATACTACAATCTCCTACATATTGCTCACAAAGGGGTTGGGAGGATAAGATTAGAATAATTACTGCAAACATGAGTGGAATGGGAAGAAACCCTTATAACTGGTACAATGGGACACAAACACTGCTATGCACTTTGATGATTTAGACACAGCCAAATGCTAACATGAACAGTTTTGTATCATAATCCAGTGTTAAGAGTTTCTTGCATTTGTTAAAGTCTAATTTCTCTTCCACATAAAAGCACATATCTCAGTTTGTAATACAGTTATTCGTAACAACATTACCAACATGTGGCCAGCATTTTGATACAAAAGCTGTAATTCATTTTCTCTAAATCAAAATGCTAAGCATTTTCAGTTTTCATCATCCATGGCAGTATAAGAGCTGGCCAGGGTAGTGATCTGTATAAACTGACACAGGTGCAGTGTAATAAACAATATCTGTAATCATAAATGGATCATCATGCTCAACATAGCTAAATAAATCCTCCAGCCCTAAGTAACAGTGTGCTCAAGGCATATATGAAGAATTCACTCCATAGGTACTGAACATTAAGTAGTTACTATTGTAAATAAAACATGGGGGATTTATTCCTAATGTAAAATGTTACAAGAGCAGTAAATGTATGTAGGGAAAAACCAAATACATTTTCAAAATTAGAGTTTCTTTTAATGCACAAGTTGTAGCAAACAGAAGTAACAAAGAGCTTTTGAACAACATCTCCTTAACTAAAAGATGATGCTTCATCTGTTAAAATAAACATGTTTAATTAACCCTGTCTTTTTTTAAAAAAATAACAATATCGTTGTGGAAGAAGTCGAGCAGTGCAGTCGCCATAGTCTAGTGAATATGATAGTAGATTGTTACATGGAGGTTCATGAGTTTAAAACTCACCTGAACTGAAAAATTTTAATTTTTATATTCAGTTCAAGTACATTCTAGAAGTATCCACAAATGGCAAGAAGCATTGTACTGGAATGTTCTGTAGCTGTATATATACCGTATGTGTTCTGGCCAGGGGCAGTTAGCTCCGTGTTCTTGTATGTGCAAGTGCTGAATAAACCTTTGTTACGTGAAGTTAGTGTTCATCATTCATCTACTTACACCTTCCTCTACATGACATTATTCTGGTGGAGGTGCCAGGTATTGGAACTTGTGATACAGCACATTATCGATGAGACAGTGGCTCCGATCAGGCCACGACAGAGCCGCCACTTACGTGGCAAGAAACCCGAGTTTGAGCCATATTAACAGATTGCAATCTATCGAGACAGAAGAAGAAGAAGACATCACAATGACAGCAACTGTGTGCCAACACATGAGACATCCTTTTGGGTTCTATGGTGATGGTGGCCAAGTTCCAAACAAGTGGCTGAAGGTATATGAGTGTATGGCCAAATTTAACAAATGGGATGACACCGTGTGTTTGGCTAATGTATTTTTCTACTTGTAGGGCACTGCCAAGCAATGATATGAGAACAATGAGGAGAAGTTCACAAGTTGGGAAGTATTCCAGGTGGAACTACACAAGTACTTCAGTGACACACAACGACAGAAGTACAAGGCTGAAGATAAATTAAAGTTCAGGGCTCAGTGTCCAGGAGAAACAACAGCATCCTACATTCGAGACATCTTGGAGCTGTGTAAAATATCGGATCCTCAAATGAAGAAGGAAGATAAGGTTGCACATCTCATGAATGGTGTCGCAGAGGACATGTATCAAGCCCTACTCCTGAAGGAGGTTTCGACAGCAGATGACATCATAAAATGGTGCCAGTATATCGAGACAATGCATCAAAAAAGAATTAAATGCAAGAAGTTTGAACAGCTTCCAAACGTCATATCAATGTATGTGATGGAGGAAGAAACTGATTTCACAAGTGTTCTTCATCAGATAGTGAGAGAGGAAGTTCAGAAGGCACTTTGATTGCACGGCAGGCAGAAAACTGAGATGTTTCTGGAGGTCATCTCTCATCCTTCATTTTCCTTTGAAATGATAAAAAAAAGTCCAGACCCAGGTGAAGCTACATTCCTACAGTGCTGCATGAGGAACCTGTTTGGGCACCAAGGAAGACTGATGTCTGGAGAACCCAGGATAACCAACCAGTATGTTTCCACTGTGGAGAACTGGGACATGTGGTGCACTATTGTTGAGAAGGAAGACAGATATTTGATGACGCCTGTACCAGAAGACAAGAGACTGATCTTAGGCAACGCAAACTTCGGGATGATGTAGATGAACAATGGGTGCAGGACGACATAGGTCACCACCACCGCAAGCTAGCTGCTGGAGAGGACGCTTCCCAACTCGCCGATCTAGGTCCCCATCACTGTTTAGAAGCTCCAGCTGATCACCTAGCCACCGCAACCTGGGTGTGACCTTCCTTGGAGGTGAGATCACCATATAGAGAAATCCTCTGCTGTTGATCACTACAAAAATGACAGGAAACTACATTGATATCCTCATGGATGGCTGACACGCCCAAGCTCTTGTGGACTCTGGAGCATCATATTCAGTCATTTCATAGATGTACCATCACCAGTTGCAGAAAACCATATTCATCGACTACAAAACATCTCTGTTGAAGGTGGCTAATGGGAAATATGTAAAACCTACAGGAAGATGTGTCATTTATGTGGGTATAAGTGAACATATGCAGCCCTTAGAATTCATCATCTTACAAGAGTGTAGTCATGATGTCATTTTTGGATGCAACTTTTTGAAAGCTTCTGAAGCATTAATAGATTGTGGTCACTCGAAGATTATACTAGATGAGATGAGATACTATGGACAGGAAGATGCACATCTGAGAGTGTGGAGACTATGTGTGATGGATGAAGTGATCATTCCTGCAGTCAGCACTAGAAAGGTAGCTGTCATGTGTCATGCCATGCATCAACCCATGGATCCTGTAGTGGAATGTAAGGGAAGCATACCACTGAAGAATAACTTGCCCATCCCAGCTTCTGACGTCTCATTTAAGAAAGGACTCAGTGAATTGTGGATAGTTAACTGTCGCCAAGAACCACAGATCCTTCCAAGATGCATGTGCATAGCAAATGCTGAGCCATTAATTGCAGAACAGCTGAGCATCATAGAAACCTCCCATGCCAAGTCTGTGGGCGAAATTAGTGCTACCACTACGTGACAAGATCTTCTAGCTTGACTATCACCAGATCTCACTAAGGAACATCAGAAGAAGCTACTTGCCATTCTTCAAGAGTTCTCTGAATGCTTCAATTCACAGGTGAAGAGCAAATTAGACAAATCAATGGTGAAGCACTGGATTAGCACTGGAGACCATCAACCAATAAGCCAGAGAGCATCCCGTGTGTCAGCAATGGAACATTGAATAATTTGCGATAAGTTAGAGAAAATGATGAAGAATGACATCATTCACATATTTTGAGAATCCTGTAGCAAAGTATTATATTCAGATTTTTTAAATTATTTTTGATTTTCTGACTTTTTCCACACCCGTGAGAATCATCTCATTTTTGGTTCTACGGAATGGAAACTGAATCCAGTCTAATCTATTCAATCTGATTCATGTTAGTGCTTGATCTTGCATCTCCAAGTTTTTATTGAAACAATCTAATTTTTACCCATGTTCATCCAACTTTTTGTCTAATTTAACACTCTTTTTTGCAAACACTGGAAACTCCAGTCTGGTCCTAGATAATGGAGTTGCCAGTCGTGTGTATGGGGTGTGCTTGCTTATGTGTGTGAATGGTGTGTGTCTCTCTCTTTACTGATGAAGGCTATGGCTGAAAGCTTTATATAACTGTATTTTAATTGTGCCTGTCTACAACCTGACATGTCTTTGTTATGGTAATTCTTTTCCTACATTGTTGACAGTATTTTCTTCAAGTTTTTTTCCCAATCCTGCTGTCCAGTTTCTGACTTTGTTTATCTAATTTCTCCCAAATGAGTTTTGCAAACTTTTTAAAAATATTGTCATTATCATTAGCTATCTCCTCATGACTTAAACCTTGAATTGGTGAACAAATCCTGTCTAAATCTCTGCCTCCTTCTTCCCCTTCTATGTCATCAACATTACTTTCAATGGTCTCCTCATTTCCTTGTATCAAATTTTCCACCTCCTCCACCTCTTTTATTTGTCAACACTTCTGCCATCACACACACCATGAAAATAATATTATATGAAAGTGGGGGGAAAATTCTCACAAGATGACTTTAGTACATTGAGCTGAATTAAATCACTAGCCCAGCTCATTCGACCATATTGTTGTGTAACCACCTTACTTAAGAAAAATGTTGTCAATGGAAAATAATTCAAAGTAAACATCTTTACACAATATTTATTTTGTCAATGGTGTTGTTCAAAATAAAAAATGTTGTCCAGAGCTTATATTCATTTTGTTATTTCATTGTAGTTGATGGTTCTCGTAAGTTTCTTAAGTGAAAATAGACCAGAGAACACCGTGGTTAGCAAAAGACATGGAAAGTTAAGTTATTGTTTCAGATGCACAGTTTGTTACAGAGTGCTACTCAAGATCTTACATCATACAGCACTCTCCACACAGTTTCTAGCGGGTATTATATATTATTTTTGGCAACTGGTATATTGTTGTGTACAGTAAATATGCTGATTACAGTTATGGAAGTTGTTGATAATTACAATAAATATTATGACCCAGTGGTAACAATTGAAATGCACGGTACTGATACAAAGATAATTACATATATCTTGTTTTCATGGAAAAATAAGTGAAATGATATGAATAAACAATGCTAATCACCTTTTTGTTAATTATACTGAAACTTCATTATGGAGAGTATTCCTACCCTGTTCCCTGTATCAAATATGAGTACATTATTTTTAACAATATTATTAAAAGGAAGCTGAGTCACAGATAGGCACAACAAAAAGACTGTCACAAATAAAGCTTTCGGCCAATAAGGCCTTCATCAAAATAGACAACAGAAACACCCACACCCACAATCTCTGTCTGTCTCTCTCTCTCTCTCTCTCTCTCTCTCTCTCTCTCTCTCTCTCTCTCTCTCTCACACACACACACACACACACACACACACACACACACACAGACAGACAGCCAAAAACATGCACACACACACACACACACACACACACACACACACACACACACACAATGAAACTCACACACACATGACTGCAGTTTCAGGCAACTGATGCCTGAGACGGCAGTCATGTGTGTGTGTGTGTGTGTGTGTGTGTGTGTGTGTGTGTGTGTGTGTGTGTGTGTGTGTGTTTGTCATCTATTTTTGACAAAGGCCTTACTGGCTGAAAGCTTTATTTGTGACAGTCTTTTTGTTGCCTATCTGTGACTCAGCTTCTCTGCTACATGGTGAGTAGCAACTTTCTTTTTCATAATATTGTTACATTCCATCCTGGATTTTACATTATTTTTTAGTGTCAGCAAAATTTCAATACATAATACAGCAGCCCAAATAAAAACTTTGTTTACATTGTTACTCTTGTTTCCTTTTGTGAATTAAAATAATTACAAGGTAATTAGATGTTGTTACGCTAACCAACAATATAGCAAGCAAACAGAAAGATAAACAGAGTTTTTACAGGTTTCAAACATCATAATTCCACTTTATTTTGTATCTCTTCTGTTACTTGATCATTTGTAGATGAAAAGCCCTTCTGCAATTAAATGAACTGACAATAAATATTCCCAACAATATATGGAAATAATATTAGTGAGTACTTTGACAAGAAGTTATTGAAAATTATGCTACTGAGCTCAAAAGGCAAACTTAAGTATGTTGGTCTTATTTACTGTCACAACACTTAATAATGCAACCAAGCGAGGTGGTCACAGTGGTTAGACACTAGACTCGCATTCGGGAGGATGACGGTTCAATCCTGTGTCCGACCATCCTGATTTAGGTTTTCCGTGATTTCCCTAAATCGCTCCAGGCAAATGCCTGGATGATTCCTTTCAAAGGGCCTGGCTGACTTCCTTCCCCATCCTTCCCTAATCCGATGAGACCGATGACCTCATTGTCTGGTCTCCTTCCCCAAAACAACCCAACCCAACCCTTAATCATGCAATTCAAGATAATTTTGAAACCATATGAAAAATGAGCTGTTACTTTTCATTTTACAGTTTATTAGGATACTTGACTTCAGGAATACAAATTTCATCTAACTAACATATATGTGGAGATTCTGACTCTGCCAGTCAGCAGACAGTGACCTGTACAAAAATATCCAAATACTTTATTTAAATATTAGATGACAACAGAAGCTGGATAGTACTGCAGGTGACACAGCAATTCTTTCAAAGTATCTGTTTTCCCCTAACATACACACAGAAAATAATTTAGTACTAATTATCACAATTAACAGTTTGAGTAGATTAGCAGCAGCCATAATTTGCCATTAGAAGATTTTATATAAGTAGCAAGCATTAGTTGTTTCAGTCTGTTAGTATACATTTTTGACTCATTCCACACCACTGGAAACTCTCATTCATTGAGGGATACATGGAACATGATGAATGAGTGAATGAATGACTTTATTATTGAATCTATACATGATGTGCAGTACTTTTTTGTATCAAAAAATATCAGTAACAAGAAGTTTTCACAATCTTCCAGCATACTTAAATATTAATCTTCTTGGGGTATGGGTCAAAATTCTTCATCCTTTACTGTAATAACTGATGGAAGAGTACAGAAATTCTCTCCTCCTCTGAGCATTTGAAATCCACATATGCCATATCAGTTTTTGCTGTTACCTTTCATTGGTTTATGAAAATTCATTAATGTTTGTTTGACTCTTGAAAACACAGCAGATGATTTCATTAGAAAATATTGCTGATGTCTTTCATCTAAAATTTAAAATCAAATTTTGTAATAAGTGTCCACCTTCTGCTCTCAATAATTTTAAAAGCAATATACAATATGCAATTCATTCCACAATTTAAGAAATTATATTTTCAAATTATGATTGCCTTTTTAGAACATCTGGTTAATGTAAGACAAATAATTTGCACATATAATGTGAACATTAATTAATATAGCGACTGCTTTTTTATCATGTAATCAGTGTAAAGTCTGTTGTTCCACTAAATGTGGTCAATAGCAAATACAGAATCTGAATCTGAATCTAGAGGCCAAAGCATTCAACTATAATGCACAGTTTAATCAGATTTTATGAAATTGCTTGTCTTCTGAAAGTGTAAATCAATCCTAGCTGGATGTTACTCTTGTAATGTGGCATAATAATCACACAAACATTTTCATTTTGTGTTTTTATTATTCTAGTCATTTACATACTTTTGGACTGGCTTGATATTCATTATAGAATCTTATAGTCTCCCTTGGTATGTATTTGTACTAGAATAATTGATGTATTCTTGAGGCATTGTAAAAGCTCAAATATGATTAAACTTAAAATTAAAAATTATGCTTCTACATCAACTATTGAAAAATGTTCTACAACAAATAGAATTTCTGTTTAAATGGTCTGAAACATAGTTGAATATATATTTCCATTTAAGACTTCATTGGTTAGATTATCTTACTAATCATTTCAAAATACATTAATTTAATTATTAATTACAGGGTAGATTTTGAAGCTAAAATTTGTAATATATCTTGATTTATTATGAAATATCATACACTTAACATTTCCAAGGTAAACAAAGCAGTAATGCAATTTCAAGAACTGGTGTCCTACCAATTTTCTGCAATTAATGTAAAATGATTTAAAAGCCAGGAAAAAAATCTGTTTGAACATAACATTCATTGTAAATGCATATCTCAAGTATAATATGTGTTCTATATATGAACTTTTTATTGGGATGATTATAAATTCTGGTATTGATAAATTGTCATACATCTTTGATATGGCAGTGACTGAGTAGCTTTGTGTTCCTGTCATGTTGTTACTGTCCCTTTACAATCATGACATTCAGTAGTCCTTCATGTTGATGCCTTCCAACCACCACAGGAGTTCTGAGCAACTATTCATGATACATTATTATCATCAATCAAGACTTTGGACTGAAATATATAGAGCCTGAATAACTCAACAAGTCCAGTGAACTTATTTGACTACACAAAAAATAAATGGCTGAAGATAATCATAACTATGATTAAAAAATATTTGAAGGCCTACAAACAGGCAATTTTCTCTTCATTTCAAAAGTACTGCACAACACTATTGATGCACTTGTCCCACAGTGTCATAAGATACATTATACCCAAGTTGCAAAATTTATGGGGTTGTGTTGTGAATCAATTCCAAACATACTGCTTGATATCCTCATCCAAGGTGAATCATTTGTCACTGAGAGCTGCCTTTAAGTTACCAAAAATGATATAATTTCAAGGAGATAATTTTTTATTTTATGGACGGAGAGTGAAGACGTATTGTCTGAATGTCTGCAGGAGCTCCTTGATTGTGTATGCTGTATGGTGTTTGACATTGTCATGGAGCTCAATAACCCTGTGGGTGTGCTGTCCTGGCATTTCAGTTTCATTATTTTGTTAAGGATGTTAAGGTTCATGAATATCAACATATGTTCACTGTTGTCCCGTGCTGCAGGAAGTCAATAAGAAGGGGTTCCTTTAAGTCAAAAATGAGATGAGCATAACTTCTCTACACTTGTGTAGACAGCATTCAATTTTCAGTGGTGGTAGACCTGCATGCTTCCACTGTATACTTGTTCATTCTGACAAAAACAAATCTCCCATGCCTTATCTGTCCAGTCTTCCATCACCTTGAAAATCTCACCATCTGCCCTCAGAGGAGCGTTACCCTCATAACACAGTACCACCCAGAACTGAAGTAACTGAATTACATTCTCCACCAGGGTTTTGATTACCTCTCATTGTCCTTCCCACTACCCTTCCCAACCCTCCCACAGTGGTATTCCACCATCCACAGAACCAACACAATATATTCATCCATACTAACACAACCCCTTCTCTCAACCTCTTACCTCATGGCTCATATCCCTGTAATAGACCTAGACGTAAGACCTGTTCCATACATCCTCCCACCATCACCTACTCCAGTCTGGTCACAAACATCACCCATCTCATCAAAGCCATGGCTACTTATGAAACCAGTTGTGTGATCTAAAACTGAGCTACAACCACTGTGGTGCATTCTAGGTGGACATGACAACCACAAAGTTGCCTGTCCGTATGAATGGCCACTGACAATCTAACAGCTTTGGATGACAATTTAAGTCCAAAAGAAATATACTAACTTCCACTTCTTTTTCAAGATGACTTACTTGACTTGCTTCCTTGCTGGTTAGCCTGCTGCTGCAAACTCTCTTTCACTTTCTTCTCCAAAGTCTGCTGCTAGGTACAGGAATTTCTTAAGACTCTCTCTACTTATAAAAATAAGTAGACATACCAATTTTATTTCCTTCAACTAAAGACATATATTTGAACTTCAGACATATTAAAAATCTCTCTCTTGATATAAATATATACTGCTTTGTAAGCCTCTTATGTTTCCAAACATTAGAAACAAACTAATTAACATATAAGAGAAAGTTGGCTTAAACGCCATGTCCAGTCTCAACATGAACCATAATACACGTCTTCCCTTCAACAAGGCTAAGACAAAAGTTTTTCACAAGAGTACCTTCTCAACTGTTCTTGTTATTATAACAATGGTCACTGACACAATTAGCACAGAATAACACAGAAGCTCCATGGTTCTTCCATATAGTTTCACTAAAACTTCCACGGATTGCCCGACATGTACTTGTCATTGCCGTTCGACTGCCGCGTCTACATTCTTCTCACGACTGAATTTCAAACCTGCACACACAAACATGTGTCATGCAGTAGGTAGGTTTCTGTCATCCCACACTCACTTCTAAAATATTGTGTGTTCAAGACGGTAGAAGACTGAGTGGTTCTAGAATTTACACCGAAATTCTCGAATCACTACAACAAATGGTGGCTAAGAAACAAGTGGAACACCCTGGTGCTGAGCATGTTTCCCAACATGACAACCTTCATTTCAATGACAGTTTCACAACCTGTGCCATGTGGATCTTCCCCATCAACATCAGCTTTTCTGAATTGCGCAGGTGGGAACTTTCCCTGCAATACATCCTACATTCCCGTAACTCTCCTGGCCTCAACCTTCATTAGTCATTGTCCTCAGCAATCCTCATTCCACCTCCACACATAGTCCTTTTACTTCTCTCCTTATCCGCTCTCCCCCCCCCCCCCTGCCCCCCACACCACCCACACCACACCTCTCCACTTCCCACCATCTAACCTCCAGACTGCACACAGCTACCCTACCCTGTCTCCACCTTGACCCTGTGCCAACTATCCTTCCCCCTCCCTGCCCTGCCTCCTCCTAACCCCCACCCAGATACCACCTCAACAAGCACTGGCACTGTTGCTCACAGTATGGCTTCAGTTGCCAAAGACTGCAGTCATGTGTGTGTGAGTTGCATTTGTGTGAGAGCATGTGTGTGTGTGTGTGTGTGTGTGTGTGTGTGTGTGTGTGTGTGTGTGTGTGTTATCTGTTTGTGACAAAGGCCTTACTAGCCTAAAGCTAATTTGTGACAGTCTTTTTGTTGTGCCTGTGACTCAGCATCTACACTGTACAGTGAATGGCAGTTTTCCTTTTCATTATATTGTTACATTCCATCCTGGATTTTCCATTGTTTTTCCATTGTTTTTCATGATGCAAATACACTGTATATAATAGAACAAATAGACTTGCCCTCTTAGAGAGATCCATATCAAAACTGGTGTCAGTGACTATGGTGCAGTTGTGGTGACAATGATTACCAAAGTACAAAGGACAACTAAAACAAGCAGAAAGATACATATGTTTATTAAACTACATAAAATTTGTAGTATCATACCTCAGCAAAGAATGTGAAACTTTCATCCCAGGGCAGGAACGAAGGAACTATGGCTCAAGTTTAAAAGAGTAGCTGACCATGCAGTGGATGGATATGTACCCAGTAGAACAGTTCATAATGGGAGGGAACCTCCATGATACACAGTCACTGTAAAGAAAAAAGAAACTTCTAAAGAAACAGAGATTAATGCATATTGGGTGTAAAACAAGGCTTAGTGCTAGAGATGGAGAAATGCTGAATGAAACACATTTGTCTGTCAAGAAAGCAGTGTATAAAGTCTTTAATGACTTCCAAAGCAGGATATTCTCAAATGATATTTCTCAAAATCCAAAGAAATTCTGGTCATATGTAAAGGCTATTAGTGGCACCAAAGTTAGTGTACAGTCCCTAATGTATGCAACAGGAACTGAAATTGAGGGTAACAAAGGAAAAGCAGAAATGCTCAATTCTGTTCTCAAATTTTTGTTTATGAAGGAAAACCTAGGAGAACTGCACCAGCTCAATCCTCATACCATGGAACAGATGTATGAAATAAGTACTAGTGTTGTAGTTGCTGAGAAACAGCAGAAATTGTTAAAATTTAACAAAACTCCAGGTCTAGTGGAATCCATGTCAGGTTCTATACTGCATTTTTAGCTGAGTTAGCCTCCCTTCTAACTATAAACTATCACAGATCTTTGGAACAAAAATCTATGCTCAGTTCTTGGAAAAAACACAGGTCACATCCATCTGTAAGAAGAGTAGTAGAAGTGATCCACACAACATCTGTCCCATATCCCTTGACATTGATTTGATGTAGAATCTTAGAACATATTCTGAGGTCAAACATAATGCAGTATCTTGGACAGAATTACCTCCTCAATGCCAAACAGCATGGATTCCAAATACATCACTCATATGAAAACTCACACTTTCCTCACATGACATACTGAAAGCTTTGGATCAAGGATGGTAGGTAGATGCAGCATTTCTTGATTTCCAAATAGCATTGTACCCAGTACCACACTTACACTTATTGTCAAAAGTATGATCTTGTAGGGTATCAAGTGAAATTTGTGACTGGACAGAACTTTTTGGTAGGGAGGATGCAGCATGTTATCTTGGATGATGAGTCATCATCATAGTTAGAAGTAACATCAGGTGTGCCCCAGGAGAGTGTGGTGGACCCTTGCTGTTCATTTAGTATATCAATGACCTTGGAGACAATAGTAACCGCAGACATTTTGCATATGATGCAGTTACCTATCATGAAGTACTCCCTGAAAGAAGCTGCATAAACATTCAGTCAGATCTTGATAAGATTTCAAAATGGTGCAAAGGTTGGCAATTTGCATTAAATATTCAGAAACATAAAATTGTGCACTTCGCGTAATGAAAAAATGTAGTGTTCTATGACTATGATACCAGTGAGTCACTGTTGGGATCAAACAACTGGTACACATAGCTGTGTGTAACACTTTGTAGGGATATGAAAGAGAATGATGACATACACTCAGTTGTAGCTAAAGCAGGTGGTAGACTTTGGTTTATTGATATAACAATGGGGAAGTGCAATCAGTCTACAAAGGAGATAGCTTACAAATCACTTGTGTGACCAGTTCTAGAGTACTGCTATACTGAACATATACAGGGAAGGGCAGTATGAATGGTCACAGGTTTGTTGAACTATGGGAGAGTGTCTCAGAGATACTGAAGGAACTGAACTGGAAGACTCTTGAAGATAAATGTGAACTATCCTGAAGAATCTATTGGCAAAGTTTCAAGAACTGGCTTAGGAACATACTACAACCCACTACACTTCACTCACATGCGTATCATAAGTATAAGATTAGAATAACTACAGCATGCACAGAGGCATTCAAACTATCATTCATCCTACCTTCTGTACATGAATGGAACTGTAAGAAACCCTAATAACTGGTGTAATGGGACATTCCCTTTGCAAAAACACTACATGGTGGTTTGCAGAGTATAGAACTTATATAGATGCAGACAACATTCTCCTGAGTGCTCCCTCCTGTTAATCTTAATGGGAGCTGTTTTTACCCAGGAGGATGCTATCGTCATTTAATCATACAATAGAGCTTCATGCCTTTAGGGATAATTATGGCTGTAATTTCCCCTTGTTGTCAGCCATTCACAGTACCAGGACAGCAAAGCCAATTTTGGTTGATGTTACAAGGTCAGATAGGTCAATCATCCAGACTGTTCTCCCTGTAACTACTGAAAAGGCTGTTGCTCCCCTTCAGGAACTAGATTTTTGTATGACTACCTGTATCATGGAGACACACAAGTCATCCTACCAATGGCAAGGCCCATGGTTTATGAGATTTGGAAGACTCTGTTTTTCATCTAATTGACCTCAACTGAAACTGTGTAAATTCAGATTGCCATTCCTTTAAAAAATTTAGTGACTTTTCCAACTGATGTTTCACTTGCCTTGTTGCCATTGGGAATTTGACACAAAGAAGAGAAGGGTTAGAGAGGTGAATGCAGACTCAATCACTTTCAACTGCCCTGTGGAATGTTCAACTACTCAAGTAAATACAAAACAATAACATCTATGTCTTTTACGATCTGGCACAGTGCAGTATTAAAACAAAGACCTTTATATCTATGTTAAATGTTTGTGGTGGAGTCCTATAGGCTGCAACTTAGAATTTACGTAGCCTGAGTGTAAGTACAGCCTTATCCGTTTTTGGTGAATTTCAGCTTCTTTAATGCAAGCTTCACAAAAGTTTTGTATCACATTCCTCGCTCTTTCCAAATCATCCAAGGTAGCAGCACAAACCTAACATTGTGCATTTTCAAACAAAAATTTTCTGAAGACTGGAATCCACCAGCCCACTACGCTATCTCCATTTCACAAAGGTAAACACTGCTGCACATTATGAAAGTAGTGGACAGGTGCTTCTTTACATCTGTACTGCTCACACTGTAATGGATAGTGTATATTGTGCCATTTTTATGTGTAGACTACGCACACCACATCTAATGAACACAACAGCCTACTACATGGCTCATTCTGCCTCAGGCTGGGATAATAATAATAGTAAAATACAGAGAACTAAGTCTTTTGTCCCCCCCCCCCCCCCCCCCCCCCATGAACCATGGATCTTGCTGTTGGTGGGGAGGCTTGCATGCCTCAACGATACAGATAGCTGTACCGTAGGTGCAACCACAATGGAGGGGTATCTGTTGATAGGCCAGACAAACGTGTGGTTCCTGAAGAGGGGCAGCAGCCTTATCAGTAGTTGCAGGGGAAACAGTCTGGATGATTGACTGATCTGGCCTTGTAACACTAACCAAAACGGTACTACTGTTGTGGTACTGCAAACAGCTGAAAGCAAGTGGAAACTACAGCCGTCATTTTTCCCGAGGGCATGCAGCTTTACAGTATGATTAAATGATGATGCTGTCTTCTTGGGTAAAATATTCCAGAAGTAAAATAGTCCCCCATTCGGATCTCTGGGCGGGGACTACTCAAGAGGACATCATTATCAGGAGAAAGAAAACTGGCATTCTACGGATTGGAGTGTGGAATGTCAGATCCCTCAATCGGGCAGGTAGGTTAGAAAATTTAAAAAGGGAAATGGATAGGTTAAAGTTAGATATAGTGGGAATTAGTGAAGTTCAGTGGCAGGAGGAACAAGACTTTTGGTCTTAGGGTTATAAATACAGAATCAGATTAGGGTAATGCAGGAGTAGCTTTAATAATGAACAGGAAAATAGGAGCGTGGGTAAGCTACTACAAACAGCATAGTGAACACATTATTGTGGCCAAGATAGACATGAAGCCCATGCTTACTACAGTAGTACAAGTTTATATGCCAACTAGCTCTGCAGATGATGAAGAAATTGATGAAATGTATGATGAGATAAAAGAAATTATTCAGGTAGTGAAGGGAGACGAAAATTTAATAGTCATGGGTGACTGGAATTCGACAGTAGGAAAAGGAAGAGAAGGAAATGTAGTAGGTGAATATGGATTTGGGCTAAGAAATGCAAGAGGAAGCTGCCTGGTAGAATTTTGCATAGATCATAACTTAATCTTAGCTAACACTTGGTTCAAGAATCATGAAAGAAGGTTGTATACATGGATGAACCCTGGAGATACTAGAAGGTTTCACATAGATTAAATAATGGTAAGACAGAGATTTAGGAACCAGGTTTTAAATTGTAAGACATTTCCAGGGGCAGATGTGGACTCTGACCACAATCTATTGGTTATGAACTGTAGATTAAAACTGAAGAAACTGCAAAAAGATAGGAATTTAAGGAGATGGGACCTGGGTAAACTGAAAGAACCAGAGGCTGTAGAGAGTTTCAGGGAGAGCATTAGAGAACAATTGACAGAAATGGGGGAAAGACATACAGTAGAAGAAGAATGGGTAGGTAGCTTTGAGAGATGAAATAGTGAAGCCAGCAGAGGATCAAGTAAGTAAAAAGATGAGTGCTAGTAGAAATCCATGGGTAACAGAAAAGATACTGAATTTAATTGATGAAAGGAGAAAATACAAAAATCCCATAAATGAAGCAGGCAAAAAGTAATACAAACGTCTCAAAAATGAGATCGACAGGAAGTGCAAAATGGCTAAGCAGGGATGGCTAGAGGACAAATGTAAGGATGTAGAGGCTTATCTCACGAGGGGTAAGATACATACTGCCTACAGGAAAATTAAAGAGACCTTTGGAGAAAAGAGAACCACTTGCATGAATATCAAGAGCTCAGATGGAAACCCAGTTCTAAGCAAAGAAGGGAAAGCGGAAAGATGGAAGGAGTATATAGAGGGTCTATACAGGGCGATGTTCTTGAGGACAATATTATGGAAATGGAAGAGAATGTAGATGAAGATGAAATAGGGGATATGATACTGTGTGAAGAGTTCGACAGAGCACTGAAAGACCTAACTTGAAACAAGGCCCAGAGCCAGTCCTGACAAAACTCTACTATCTGGTGAGCAAGATGCATGAGACAGGCGAAATTCCTTCAGACTTCAAGAAGAATATAATAATTCCAATCCCAAAGATAACAGGTGTTGACAGATGTGAAAATTACCAAACTATCAGTTTAATAAGTCACAGCTGCAAAATACTAACGTGAATTCTTTGTAGACAAATGGAAAAACTGGTGGAAGCCGACCTCGGGGAAGATCAGTTTGGATTCCGTAGCAATGTCGGAGCACGTGAGGCAATACTAACCTTACGACTTATCTTAGAAGAAAGATTAAGGAAAGGCAAACCTATGTTTATAGCATTTGTAGACTTAGAGAAAGCTTTTGACAGTGTTGAGTGGAATACAGGAAGCGAAAAGTGATTTACAATTTGTACAGAAAGCAGATGGCAGTTATAAGATTCGAGGGACATGAAAGGGAAGCAGTGGTTGGGAAGGGAGTGTGACAGGGTTGTAGCCTCTCCCCGATGCTATTCAATCTGTATATTCATCAAGCAGTAAAAGAAAAGTTCGGAGTAGGTATTAAAATCCGTGGAGAAGAAATCAAAACTTTGAGGTTCGCCGATGACACTCAAATTCTGTCAGAGACAGCAAAGGACTTGGTAGAGCAGTTGAACAGAGTGGACAGTGTCTTGAAAGCAGGGTATAAAATGAACATCAACAAAAGCAAAATGAGGATAATGGAATGTAGTCGAATTAAGTCTGGTGATGTTGAGGGCATTAGATTAGGAAATGAGACACTTAAAGTAGTAAAGGAGTTTTGCTATTTGGGGAGCAAAATAACTGATGATGGTCAAAGTAGAGAGGATATAAAATGTAGACTGGCAATGGCAAGGAAAGCATTTCTGAAGAAGAGAAATTTGTTAACATCCAGTATTGATTTAAGTGTCAGGAAGTCGTTTCTGAAAGTATTTTTATGGAGTGTAGCCATGTATGGAAGTGAAACATGGATGATAAATAGTTTAGACAAGAAGAGAATAGAAGCTTTCAAAATGTGGTGCTACAAAAGAATGCTGAAGACAAGATGGGTAGATCACATAACTAATGAGGAGGTATTGAATAGAATTGGGGAGAAGAGGAGTTTGTGACCCAACTTGACTAGAAGAAGGGATCAGTTAGTAGGACGTGTTCTGAGGCATCAAAGGACCACCAATTTAGTACTCGAGGACAGGGTGGAGGGTAAAAATCGTGGAGGGAGACCAAGAGATGAATACACTAAGCAGATTCAGAAGGATGTAGGCTGCAGTATGTACTGGGAGATGAAGAAACTTGCACAGGGTAGAGTAGCATGGAAAGCTGTATCAAACCAGTCTCAGGACTGAAGACCACAACAACACCAACAAGTCTTTTGTCTGAAATAAGCTATCTTGCCTGAGTAACCAGCTTTAAGCACTCTTCTTGTTGAATTACTGGCCATGCATGTTAACAAGTGATTATATTAAGTGCAGTATTATAGCCAGTGTGTAATTTACTCTTATACTAATCACATGTTAGTATACAAATCTCACAAAACCTTTTTCATCATGTACTTGTAACTGTATATGCAACTGTGGATGTGCAAAATATAATAGTATCCAGTGCATTTAGATATTTAAAAATGTAAATGATGTGAATAACAAATTATGCATTTTTATTTATTGATGTAGAATAATCCTTGACTTTTTACATGATATCCAATGAGATAGACTGATTTGATACAAACTGATGTAGTATGTGAATAGTTCTGTCGCAGCCTAATCAATTTTACAGTTATAAACCCCAACTAAATTTTCCTTGGGTTATAACATAATGGTCATTGTGTCCATCATTATAAAATTCAAGATACATATCAGTTGTGAAGTTAAGGTTCTCCCCCTGCATTTCTGTGAGGGTTCACTTGAAGTTATCTGCATCTCCTATGTCCACAAAAATACTCCATAAACCAGTGTGAAGTGCATGGAAGGAGGTACTTAAAATTGTACCACATATTATGGTTTATTCCTGTTCCAACTGAATACGGAACATTGGAAGGTGTAAATGCCTCTGTGTGTGCTGTAATTACTGTAATATTTTTTTCTGCTCCTACAAGAACAATATGTAAGAGGCTGAAAAATATTTCCAAATTATTTGTGGAATACTGGTTATTGAAAATTTGTATGTAGGTTTTCATAAAATAATTGTCATCTGTCTTCAAGTGTCTGCTGATTCCCATGTTTCAGCATTACTATGATGCTCCCCCATGAGTCAAAATAATCTGCGGCAATTTGTGGTGCTATTCTTTGTATGTGTTATGAGCTTATAGGCTATAGGCTACTTTTTGACTATTGTACCAAGTGATTGGACAAGCACATAACACACAATAATTTTCTCTCAGCTATCTGTAAGAGTTGGCTATGTGCTGCATTGAGGATACACTGCTTGTCTGCTCCAGTTTTTGGTCACATGACCAAGTACTGCAGTCAAGTATGTTGCTTAGCCCACCTTATCAAAAATACACTTAACATTATTTTGTATACATTATAAAAATTTTATATACATATTCTTAAATCTACATGTACAAACATCTTATTCCATAACTAATGTCTATATTTTATACTTTTAATTTACTACTTTACTTCTGTTCAGACATGAAATCACAAAAGCTAATCAAATGCATGTCCATGTCTACTCATCACTGTTGTATTATAGGACTCAAAGCAGGTTTCTTAATTTTTTTATGAACATAAGAAATCATATTTACATAATTTTTTTATATTTAGTACCTGCTGGAATGATAACATGCTCACACCAAATAAGTATTCAAGTGCAGAATTCCGTTTTATCACAGCTTAATTAAAATTATAAGTAATTTAACAAATTTTTTGTGTCCATCACGCAAAAGCCTGGCTCATCGTGTAACTGTGGTCATGACCTATTTGTTGGTTTACTGTGCATGTTATGAAGATGTCTGTTGATGATTATTATGCACCTTAAATAAATAAACTTTTGAACTTTAATGACCTTTAAACATGATGAACCATAAATAGTTTATAATTTTATTGTGTTCTAAGACTTCTGCTAATTTCAAAAATGTACTTATATTTTTTGTGCCTTAACAGTAGGCAGTTTTGACAGTTTTAGTAGATATACACTCAGTTGCCAGGCCCTCTTGGGGTTCACCTCTTTTATCTCCAGGCATGTTAACCTTGGGTTTTCCACAGTGCTGTGCTCTGGCCACAGACAAACCAGTCCTCAGTCACTTTGCTCACGCTGAAGCTCTGTCAACCCTTCCCAATTCATCTAGGTTGGCCATACTCAACAACAAATTGGTTCTCCACTGCTCGCCTTCACATAGTGCTCAGCAGATAAGTGAAGCCTCTCATTTTGCCAAAATATTAAATATTCCCTACTACTCCTATTTGGTATTGGTGAGTAGTGCTTGTGCGTGTTTTCTACATTAGAAAAACAGTGTTAGAAGAGTGTTAGAAGAAGACCTTTTAGCACAGAGTTCACATGTATAGTAGTTTTTTGTTGTGCCTGTCTATGACTAAACATCTCCTCTATAAGGTGAGCAGCAATCTATCCTGTTTGTGTTACTTATTTGATGATAAATTCTTATCATTACTTAAAAATAGCTCTCTTCATAAGCTTATTACAAAGGATATTAAATAGCTATGTAAAATACTATGGATCACTAGGATAATTAAAGCAATTTGTGAAAGGAAAAAGGGAATGCATATGTTGGCAATAATAAGTGGAGATCCTGCAGTAGTTGCAGACTACAGAAACTATACTGAATTATTGATGAAAGTCATTAAAAATTAAGGTATGTGCACAAAATGTCAGAAATCAGTAATTCCAACCACAAACTTAAAGCTGCATGGAATTTAGTGAAATGAGAAGCTAACATCACTACTGGACTGAATGGAAGGGCTACAAATGATGAATCACAGTTAGAAAATGTACTTAAAAATCATTTCTTGAATATAGTAGAAAGTATGAGGACAAACAATTAAAGAGAAAAATCATGGTACTATGTTTGAAAAACAACTCTCATAAAATTGAATCATATGAATGTTTCGCCAACTTCTCCTTCTGAAACTAAGAAAATTATACATTCTTTCAAAGATAAAAGCTCATCTTTATTTGATGGTGTTTCCATGGACTACCAAGGATTTGCTCCCATATAATAAATCCTGTCTTATCTGAAACATATAATGTATCTCTAACTCAAGGCATTTTTCCAGAGAGACTGGTATATGCCATTGCTAAACCTCTCTCCAAGAAAGGTGATAGAAGAGATGTCAGTAGCTACTGACCTGTTTCACTACTCACACATTTTCCAAAATTTTTGGGAAGGTGATCTATTCTAGAATAGTATCTCACTTGAACAACAGTAACATCCTCAGAAAATCACAGTTTGGATTTTAGAAGAGCTGCTCTACTGAAAATTCCATTTACATGTGCATTCAACAAAGTTTGCAAACATTAAATAATAAAATAGTGTCAGTTGCTATTTTCTGGGACTATATAAGACATTTCACTGTGCAAATCACAATATTCTTCTACATAAACTGAAGTCTTATGGGATTGATAGTATTGATAGTACAGCCAACCAATAGGTAATATGATGTCTATAAAAAAGTACAGAAAGTTGCACTTAGTAATACAACCTTTGATGAAGCAAGCTGGGATGATTTTAATTCCCCTCTTGTTTTGCCATCTGCCTCCTTAAAATTCATTTTCTCACTTTTAACTAATTACCATTAACATACATGAATATAATTTGCATTTCCATAAAAGAAAAGGGTTGGCCCGCAGTTTTGAAGAATATAACACCAGATCTAATTCTGTGCTTAGTTTTATGTAAGTGATTGATTTTCTAATTTATTTTTACTATTCCTAGTTAGTATCTTTCATTATAGGGCAAAATCAGTAATTGTTTTATGACTTAAAGCTACTGTTGTCATATAAACAAATATAAGTTCTGTACTTGGGCACTGATGACCACACTGTTTAGTGCACGTAAACCTCAAACACACACGCAGTTCTGTACTAATTAAAAACATTTGAAAGACGAAATACTAGTAATCTTAAAGGATATAATTCTCTCTATTCGAAAGCATGTTACCAAAATGAGCCCTTAATTAATTCCAAAGTAATTAACAGTTTTGTCCAAAGTATTGTTTGCATACGTATATTTGTTAATTTCAAAATTTAAACAAAGAATTTGGCCTAACTCTTGTAGTATTAGAAATACAGCCGCTGAATTTCGGCGTACAAGTAGTCAGAATTTTAGTTTTAACTGTACAATAAAACCAGGAGCAAAATTCAGTGCTGCTACGTCAATGAGTCAAGAAAAAATTTCCTCATTGAGCAAAAAGGACTTTTCCATCTTCCTGGCGGGATCAAATGATATAGCTAGGAACGAAAAAAACGATCTCTTAATCTCGCTAAAAAGAAAACTGTATGAGCTGAGAGGAACAAATGTTATTGTTTTTTCAGTGCCACACCGTTACGACTTGATAGAATGGTCTTGTGTAAATTAAGAAATTGAAACTGCAAATAAAGAGATGCAAAATATTTGCAAGCAGTTTGAAAATGTAACATTTGTGAACATCAGCAACTTAGGGAAAAGATTTCACACAACACATGGTTCCCATCTAAATGTACTGGGAAAAAACGTAATAGTAACCAAAATTTTAGAACTTGTAAATAAAATCTCAAATGTGCAGTGTGATGATAGAAAAGTCATACCTCTCATGGACAGGAAGTGTGTGTATCCTGTAGAATCCAATGTGAAATCTGCTATCAGTGAAGCTACACCTCTCCAAGACAAATGTGAAATTTTATTAATGCAAGTGAACACTCCAAATGTTAATAATTCACAGAAAGGCACAGCAGTTATGGAACAACAAACACCAGAAATAAGTGAAACAGCAGCAGCACCATCATTATCAGCAGAAGCAGCAGCAGTAACAGAACCAACAACGACTGGAGCAGCAACACAGCAATGCTTAAGGAGGAGCCAAAGGAAAAATACATCTGTGTCATTCAGTGATAATTTTTTATGGTTTCAAGCCAAGAAGAAAATAAAAATGTGAAAAACCAGCCTGCTAACTCACAGATAAGTCACAACAACATCCTATTTTTAAACATTCAGGGTCTTGAAAATAAAGTTGAAATTCTGGATGAGTCATTGCCACAGAATAAGTATTCCTTCTTATGTATATCAGAACATTGGCTTAAACCAGAACAAATACAATACTATGTACCAGAAGGTTATAAATATGGAAACAGTTTTTGCAGATCTCAGTACCGTAATGGTGGTACTGTTATCTGTGTTTCAAATGAAATAGAGTGTAGAGAACTAGATCTTGGTTGGGCATGTGTAGAGAAACACTTTGAAATTACTGGGATCATATGTGATATAATGAAACTTATCATAGTATGTATCTACCATTCCCCTGACTCAGATGATAAAACTTTTTTAGATAATTTAGACAGTGTACTCTGCTACATAACAAAATGGAAACAGTATGTAACTGTAATTGGGGGAGACTTTAATTCAAGCTTTGATGTAACATGTAACAAACCCAGTGTAAATAAGTTACTGAATATGCTGAGGCAGCACAACTTCCATCATCTAAATTCAGAACCAACAAGACTACAAGCGTGCTTGGATAATGCTTTTGTCAACTGTGCTCGTGATATGTACTCCACCAAGGTAAAGGAGTTTGTTTTCTCAGACCACTCCATGTTAACAGTAAAGTTAAGACATTTTATAAAAGGAGATGAGAGCAAGGCTGGACAAAAGTTAACAAAATCTAATACCTTAATATTAACAAAACACAATCTCATAAAACTAACACACCAGTTGAGCATAACAAACTGGGACAAATTATTTCAAAACTGTGATTCCAGTGCCCAAACAGTTTATGAAACATTCCACAATTACTTAACAGGTATTTTAAAAGCCCATCTTGTTCAAAATAAATACCATAAAACAAGAAAAGGTAAATTTTGGTACACCAAAGAACTGGAGAATCTAAAAAATAAGCTACTGCTGTTGAAGCGCCTTGCCAAAGTAAACAATTCTAATGACATTAAGGATCTTGAAAAAATCACTAAGAAACTGTATAAGAAAGAGTTGCAATTAGCGAAACTAAGATACAACACAAATTTCATAAAAAATAGTAAAAACCAATGCAAAACAGCCTGGTCAGTAATTAATACTGTTAAAGGTGAAGTCAGAAACTTCGACAAGACAGTCCCAATACCAGCAGATACATTCAATAAATATTTTGTAAGCTGTGCTGATGATATCAAAAAGCTGATCAGTAAACCCAATGTAACATATATCGATTATCTGAAGAGAGCAAACCTAAATCATAATAGGGCCGGATCATCATTGAAACACTTCAGAGAGGTATGCCAACATGAAGTTCTTAAAATAGTCAAAGAAATGAAAAATTCATACAGTACAGATATTTTTAATATGTCAAACAATCTATTGAAAGAAATCTTACATTACATTGCAGCACCATTAACGTATTCTATAAACCTGTGTCTCATAGAAGGGTTTTTTCCTGATCCTCTCAAACTATCCAAGGTAACTCCAGTCTTTAAGAAGGGTGTCAAATCAGATCCTGCAAACTACAGACCAATTTCACTAATTCCAGTACTAGGAAAAGTCTTTGAAGGCATAATATATAAGCAGATGTATGAGTACCTAGAACTAAATGGTATGTTAAGTGCATCACAGTTTGGTTACAGAAAAGGAAGGTCAGCTATACATGCCATAGAGCTCTTAGTCAGAGACATTCTAGCAGCATTTGAGGACCATGCGCACGCACAGGTATCCTTATGTGATCTGAGCAAAGCTTTTGACTGTGTTGACCACTCACTTCTGCTCTCTAAACTTGAGTACTATGGAATATGTGATAAAAGTTTAAAACTCATCAAATCATACCTCAATAAAAGGAACCAGGTGGTGGGTTCAGGAAGTCATCTGTCAAACATACTCGAGGTTCAACATGGAGTGCCACAGGGATCTAAATTGGGACCACTTCTTTTCCTTGTACACATAAATGACTTACCAGGAAATATAGATGTAAAGACATATATGTATGCAGATGACACAACTTTTCTATCTGTAAACCATGTACTCGATAACCTTGTAAGTGATATGAAATTGGCAAAAGAAAATGCAACATCATGGTTTAATGCCAATGGTCTGCTATTAAATGAGGAAAAGACCCAGAATATGTGGTTCAGTCTATCAAAGTCTACAAAAATAGAAAAACAAAAGGCAAAGTTTTTAGGTATTGTACTTGACAACAGTCTAACATGGAACTCTCATGTTGATCACATACTAGTTAGGTTGTCAAGACTTATATATTTGTTGAAGAGACTGATGTGTTGTGTGACATTTGAGTATGTAAGGACAGCGTACTTTGCCTTTTTTCAATCTGTTTTAAGGTATGGGTTAATACTCTGGGGAAACAGCAGAAAAATAAATGAAATTATGGTGATCCAGAAGAAAGCAATCAGAGTAATGGCTAAGGTAGATAATAGAACACATTGTAAACCATTGTTCACTAAATATAGAATTTTAACAGTAATTAATTTATATATTCTTGACAGTGTTAACTACATACTTGCTGAACTACCTAATTTAAGTGTAACAAATGAAAGACATGGCTACTATACAAGAACGTGTACTTCTCTGCTGTTGCCACAAAATAGATTAGCCAAAACTAAGAATAGTCATAAGTATATGGCAATTAAAATATATAACAAATTGTCTAAAAATGGGTCAATCAAGCCTGACAAATTATTTAAAGACAATGTTCATAACTTCTTGTTAACCAATCCATTCTATTCATTAGAAGAATTTTTAGAAATGCCTAATATCAACTTAAATGTGTAAAAAAATTTTTTTGTAAAATTAATAAGTTAAGTGAACTGACGAAGTCTATTGCATGTAACAATGCTGAATGACTAATAAAGAATCTGAATCTGAATCTGAACTGTTAAAAAGAACCAATTTTTCAATGTATTCAGTTTATTTAATGAGTTAAGGTTTAATTGTAATTTCTTAAATTAAACTTCGATCAATTTGTAGTTTAAGTACCTATTATTGTGAGGATATATAAGGGCCAAATTTTTGGACATGAGACAGTCAGTCCATGGTTGAGTTCCAGGCAAGTTAGTTAGTTAGTTAGGAACCTGTGTTGCTTAGAATGGCAACAATGTAACAACTTAACAGTGAAATAAGTGTTCATCAATAGTCCGTGTGTTAAAGCAATGACAGTTACTGTTCAATTTACTTGAAGGACTATGAACTATGTGGTTATGTTTTTAATGCTTGTAGATTGTCAACAGAAAACTATTGTAGCAGTATGTGGAGGTTTGCCTGCAAACTATTAATGAGGCCTTTGGAAATTTTAAACAATACTGCATTGGCAATACATATATAACTGTGTATTAATGGGGGGTTGTGCAAAGTGAAAGTAAGAGACTGTGAACTGCAAATGTGCATCTGTCAGATACATTATTTACCATAGTCAGTGTCCAAATTACAAACCCCATTTTTCAGCCAGTGTAGCAATGCAGTACGTTGACACTGAGGACAACAAACAAAGAAATAAAAGCAGGTTGAACTGCTACAAACCAACATAAACCAGGAATGTAATTCTGACGGTGAAGTCATTTGGAGGGTTCCCCAAGATTCAGTGTTTGGCATTCTATTGTTCCTCAGATATGTAAATGACCTTCCGTCTAATATACAACAAGCAGAATTAGTTCGTTTTGGAGATGACACTAGTATTGTAATCATTCCAAGTACACATACAGCAAAAGAAGAAATGATAAATAAAATTCTTAAAAGTATCATTAACTGATTTTCTGTAAATGGGTTCATCTTCAATTCTGTTTGTACTACAACAATGATAAGTGTAACACATGACAAGGTAATAATAAATATGGGAAGAACTTATAAATTATATGGTGTCCATATTGATGAGGCGTTAAACTGGAAAAAGCACATTTTGGAATTTCTAAAACAACTCAGTTCAACCACATTTGCTTTTAGAATCACAGCAAATCTTGGAGAGAGACAAATCAATAATCTGACATATTTTGCATAGTTTAGTTCAATAATGTCATGTGGAATAGTATTCTTGAGTAACTAATCTTTACAGAAAAAAATCTTCATGTCTCCAAAATGTGCTGTAAGAACAATATGTAGTGCTCACCCATGATCAACTTGTAGACATCTGTATAAGGAGTTGGACATTCTAAATATTGCTTCACATTATATTTTTTCTCTTATTAATTTAATTGTAAATAATCCACTACAGTTCAATAGAAACCATTATGTATATAATCACAAAGCCAGAAGGAAAATAACATTCATTACTCCAGATTAAAGTGGTCTCTAGCTGAAAAAGCATTATTTAATGCTTCAACTAAAATTTAACATGCCCAGTGATATAAAATGTCTGGCAGAAATAAAATAAAATTTGGAAACTAACTTAAAAAGTTTCTCCTTGACTGCTTCTTCTATTCTGTAGAAGAATTTTTGTTACTGTGATGAGTATAAGGTGGTTGGTAGGAATTAGAATCTCATATCTGAATATTTAATAGCAATAATGATAACAACAGAAAGAAAAAAAAACAGAATGTTCAGCATGAAACCATCTGTACCTGATAGTTTGCAACATGAATGGAAAATGACTCATTCCACAGCATTACTATATGTCTTACATATAATCCATGAATCATTGCTCTAAAAAGCCAACTATAAAACTAGACTTGCTGTTAATTGTAGTATCTGACTTCGACAATTGTTCACATAATTGTTCAATCTGACATCTACATACCTCTCAAAAAATTAAATGTAATACTTTTGAAGCAAGTATTATTGTGGGTGTGGCTTATAACACTATTTTGCAGCTTAAATATATTCCTCTGAGAGAGTGTTATATGAAAAATTGCATGAATACTTAAAATATCTTTCTCTGCAGTTGTCTAAGGACTTGTGCTTATTTATCCATACTTTCCATTTCATAAGTCTATTTGCCATTGTTGATTTATTAGAATCTTTTATTCTATTGCCAGATTATCATAACAGTTTTTCAGTCACAATGAAAATGTAACAAATACATCAACCAACATAAATAACTTGTTGTACATCACGACTTCTATCAAGATTGCCTGACATGTTGCCGACCTCACTCACCAAAGGCAATAATATTCCAAATTCGTATTTTGACAACCTTCCAAAGATTTAAATATAATCACTGATGTGTGTTAAGTAGAATAAACAATTTTAATTCCAGTGTTATTGTAAAATATAATGTGTGTTGACTACTTTACTTATGTTTTTTATCTAATGTTGTTTATATTAACTAAATATGTACCCTGCTTACTAACTTTTGAGAGTTTATGTGTGTTTGTGTTCTGAGCATAAACAATGTCCCTAACAGCATCAAAGATGATAAAAAATATTATCATCAGAAAAGCATGTTAATGCTGTATACCAAACTCCTGGAAAACATGGACATTGGACAAATATGAAGAAAAATGATATCAAAAACATTAATAGTGAGGCCTGTCACTGATAGGTTTAATTTAAATCAGAGATTATTGATATTGGATCATTACAGGCTGTAATTTATACAATGTAAGTTAAGTGGTCTTATTATTGTTGTTGTAGTCTTCAGTCCAGAGACTGGTTTGATGCTGCTTTCCATGCTACTTTATCCTGTACAACTTCTTCATCTCTGAATAACTACTGCAACTTACATCCTTCTGAATCCAGTTAGTGTTTTCATGCCTTGGTCTCCCTCTACGATTTTTATCCTCTGCACTTCCCTCCTTCCTTTGATGCCTCAGAACGTGTCCTACAAACTGATCCCTTCTTCTAATCATGTTGTGCCACAAATTCCTCTTCTTCCCAGTTCATTCAGTACCTCCCCATTAGTTATGTGATCTACCAATCAAATCTTTATCATTATTACGTGGTGCCATGTTTTGAAAGCTTATATTCTCTTTTTGTCTTAACTATTTATTATCCATGTTTCACTTCCATAAGTGGCTGTACTATTTATTTATTTATCCATCCACAGACAATAAATATTGTATGGATGTTGTCCAGAAGTACATGTAAAATTATGGGAAAGAATCTGTGCAAAAGGAACACACAAAATTTTACCTTCAGTAATACAAAGAATAATACATTCAAAATTGTACAAAAAATGTACAAAGAATAATGCTTGGTCATACAAGACACAGTAATACAACTTTTTATACATGTATACTAGCAGTATTGTAACTGAATAGTCTGTTTTCCCTAAGGCTTTACTTTTGTCTTCCCTAAACAGGAAGTCCTTATAGTCACTACAGTAATTCAGTAAAGATTTTACCACACTCAACAGCTGTCCATTAGATTAAAAAAATTAACAGAAACTTTAGGGGATGAAAGACATTGTTTTCAGTTTTGCCTTAAGATAAAAATTACCAGAATTATTCATTGGCAGAATAGTCATTTACCAAGTAAAAACATTGTTCAAGTAGAAATTCTTTAAATTCTACTTTAAATCTGTTTTCATCTTCTAACTCTCTGATGTTGGCTGGCAGTATGTTGCAGAGTTTTGTATCCATATGACTCACATGCCTCTGTGTGTGTCTTCTTTTTGTTCACTGAGTATGGAGTGATGTGCTATTTCAAGTATTGTAGTTTTGTAAGTTGGCATTTGTCTGAAAATCTGCAAGGTGGGTCCTAACATATGAAATACATTTGTATATATATAAGAAAGGTATTGTTAGAACTTTAAGCTTGTTGAATAAGGGTTTCCATTATGTCTGTGGATGACTGTGTGTTATTATTTGGCTAGCCCTCTTCAGTAACAGAAAGATTTGTTTTAGACGGCAAGTGGTGGAACCCCAAAATATTATTCTGTATGTTGCAAGAGCCTGAAAATAGCCGAAATATGCCATCCTGAAACCCTCTGCTGTGAAAACATTTGCAATAATTCTAAGAGCAAAACAAGATGAGTTAAGTTTCTGCACAAGATTCATTACATGATCATTAAAATTAAGATTTTCATCTACATGAATCCCCAGAAATTTTGTTGAGGGCACTCTGTCTATGGCCTTGTCACCCAACAACAGATCAAGATTTACATTTTGATGTATTTTCCCAAACTGCATATAACTTGTTTTATTTCCATTTAATGTCAACCAATTTGCATTGAACCAAGTGTGAGCATTCTTTATTACTTGATCGGTAGTTGTTTGCAGCATCTGCTTTGGTGCACGTACTACCACACTAGTGTCATCTGTGAATAGTATTGCCTTTGCTGCTCCATCTAAGGCATGAAAGTCATTTATGTAGACAAGGAACAATAAGGGACCTAGAACACTGCCTCGCAGCACTCCTATTTGCACTTTTTTTGCACCTGACACTAAATTTATTTTGTGGTTGGAGTAATCTGACATCAGTCCTACAATCTGTGTTCTGTTTTGTAGGTATGATTCAAACCACTTTTTCCCTGTCGCATGAATACATAATTCTTCCAGTTTTTCTATAAGAATGCTGTGGTTGACAGTGTCAAACGCTTTGGAGAGATCAACATTTATTCCTACTATGCTGTTGTCTTTTTCTAGATTTTTGATTATTTGTTCATGGTGTTTCTGTATTTTTACCTGCCTGGAAGCCATGTTGATTTCTATTTAGTAACTTATGGTCATTTAGATATTTGTTGATTCTGTGCTTCATTCATTTTTCTACTATTTTGGAAAATTCTGGAAGGAGGGATATGGCTAATAGTTTTCTACCTTATGCTTGTCGCCGTTTTTGAATAATGGTTTTACTTTTGACATTTTCATCCTTTCTGGAAACACTCCTTCACTGAATGATAAGTTGGCTATGTATGCCAAGTGCCTTTAAGTTGGCCATGTATGCCAAGGGCCTTGCAGTTTGTGCAGCTGTCATTGTTACAATATAAACAGGCACCTCATATACTCCTGATGAAATTTAGGTTTCAAGCTTTTTATTATTTTGAACACTTCATGTTCATCTGTTGGATGTATCCTCATGCTACAAGCAGCTTTTGGAAATTCAGGTTTTTCTTGGTTTGTAAATTTTGAGCGAATGAAGTTGTTCCATTTATAAAATAATTGTTGATGTAATTTGGAAAATATTGTTTTTTAATATTGACATTTTCTGTGTATTGAGAATGATATCCTGGTCTTCACATCTCTTTCCTGTTTCAGTCTTCACAATACCCCATATGGCTTTTGATTTGTTATCAGACTGTCTTAAATTATCATTACTCATAAATTTTGCCTTGGCAATTACTTTTTGATGCACCCTCTTGTAATCATTAACATATTCTAGGAACTGTGGATCTGTAGATGTCTTCAATTTTGAATTTAGTCTCTTTAGAGTTCCACAAGAAGTTTTGATGCCAACTGTGATCCAAGAATTTGGCTTTGTATTTTGATGTGATGTGATTCTTGACAGTTTCCTTGGAAAGCACATTTCAAAATATCCCATGAAAATTTAAGAAAAGTGTTATATGCATCATTCTTATTTGTTATGGACAGCACTTCTGCCCAGGACTCACTAGTTAGGATATTTGTAAATTCTACACAGTTTGCAGTGGAAAATTTTCTTTTTTACATGAAGTACACTTTTTTTTCTTTTGCAGTGACACTGAAGGAATTTTGAGGACGAGAGCATTATGGTCTGATAATTCCAAATCAGTTTTTGTTACTTCTACTTCTGTGGATTGTACATTTGAAAATTTGAAAATATATTACCTATAAGACTGTTCGTATTATATCCTATTCTTGTGGCTTCATGTATGTGTGGAAACAGAGTGAAACAACATTAGAGATTTAGGAATTTATTTTTTATCCTACTTTCATTCATAAGATATATGTCGAAATCCTCACAGACAACTACAGTTGCTCTTTCTGTAAAAAGAATGTTAAGCAGTGTTTCTAATTTATTAATGAATATGTCTGTGTCCCCAGTAGGTGGTCTGTATATTGCTATTACTATGACTTTTCCCTGTATTTCATATGACTGTATAGCTGCTGCTTCAAAACTATTTTCCACACTCAATAACTCAGCTTCACACCTTCTTTTGTACCTGATATTGATTTAGTAAAGATACAAACACCTCCATTTTTGGCATTTTTCTACAATACTGACTTGCCAATTTATATGGAAGAATATTAATGATACTTAATTCAAAAGTTCTGTACCAATCTTCCATGATGCATGTGCTACCTCAAGGTCTATTGATTTATTTCTAAGGCACTGAATACTTAGTTTAAAATCTGCAGGTGACTAGGGTGAGAACTGGTTACAGTTTTACTTACACTTCAAATGTTGGTTCTGCCACTACTGCTGTGTCTTCCAGGAGTCTTCTCATTTGTCTTGTTTTTGTCCAAAATAATATTTTGACGATGAGGAACTGTAGTTCTCTTGTTGTTGAAATCGCTGTCCACTGTTCTCTCTGTTAACACTTCATCTTTTTTTATATGCTTTGCTGGTGCTGATGATGGTTCTAATGCTTTCACTTTTTTTTAAATTCTTTTTGTTATGGAATCTGGTGATGGTGATGCAATTATCATTTTGGTTTTGAATTTATTATTTCCTTGGTTATCAGGTTTGCACATATTCTTTCCCTGAGCCATTCAGGTTAAGTCCATGTCATGTGTGGAATCTATGTCCAATATTGCTTATATAAACACATTTCACATTTTAAAATGTCTGCAGATTTTTCCAAACTGATTGTTGGCATTTTTTGTTTCTGTATTAACACATGACCATTTTACAAGGTCATAGCGATGCGGAATATTGACCATTACTACATTTGTGTGAGTGAGGTTTCTCAGACACTGCTTAAGATCACGTGTTCTGGCAGCTTGCAGTGATTAAGGGTGACAGTGTGGTAGTAGTGTGCAAGACTCACACTCCCCCTTGGCTATTGAACTTACTTGGACTTGCTTTGCCAATCTTCTTTTCAGGATAGCGAGCTGTGATGTCCTGACACATCTTCTTCTCCGAAGATAAGATGCTACTTTGGAGGAATTTTTTATACTTTTAAAATAACTCCATACACTCAAGAATACTTTGAACTCAATCTCACTGAATTTTCATCACACATAACAGTTTTCATACAACTAAAACGTTTTTTGTAAGCTCAACACCTTCAGTCCATCAGAAACTATCACATTCAATTTTCCATAAACACATTCTACAAATCTCTCCAAGTTTAACAAGACAACTGTCTGAACGTTACAAAAATAAGAGAGTGAATGAATAATTAATTGTCTCTTCTCTTCTTTCAACAACATTCAAATGTTCACACAATAATGTTTGACATCACATGGAGTACGGCGTGTTTATTCTTTGAGCTGGATGTATAACAGCTACATGCCCATGCTGATCATCCATCTGATACATGTCTGCCCTCCACACACATAATTGTGGTGCAGTAGACACAGTTCTACTTTACCACACTCATCTCTAAAATCATGTGTGTACAAGACAGTGGAAATACAAGTGTCTCTAGAATTTACCCCAAAATATTCGAAGCATTACAATGTTTCACTCGCTGTTTCATTTTTGTAGATGTCATTTGCGCCTCCCAGAAGTACAACAAAGTCTTTATTGTTCAGATTTTTTACCTCTGCAGATGCAGTAATTTTTTAAATTTTGCCAAGTGGGGCTCCCGGTTTCACTATACCCCATAAATATGTTTTAGTTGTTTCTTTCAGCTTACTTGCAAGTCCACGACCATGGCTGTCTAAAAGCACAAACAGTTTGCTGTTATTGGAGTTCACAATGTGGGAATCATTTTTACTGTTTTACTAAATACTTCAGCACAATTTTTGGTTGGCACACTTATACTGACCTCATTCATGCTTGTTTGCGTCAACAAATTCTCTTCTCCTACCTTATTCACAGTGCCTTTTTGCTTTTCCCATCGTTCATGCAAGCTATGTGTCTCATTTTCATTGTCAGCAGTTGAAAGAACTCAAATGTGTTTTTGTGCACAAAGCTTGTGTAATTTTCACAGATTTTCTGATTTTGCACTTTGGTCTTCCTCTTATTGCACTTCACATTTGACCAAATTTCTGTAACGCACAAACTATCTTGCACAAGTTTTAGTGTGTTCAGCTCACTATTTTCGAAATATCCATTTTAAAACTAGCAATTATGAACTGTAAGCTGGTTATGCATTAATTCAGTTTTTTAATTTTATCCTTACAATTTTCACACGATTTCTTTTTTATGACAAAATTTACGTTTTTCTGGGACACATGCTTAACACAATTAATAACTTTTTTCTTAAAAGTAGCTCAAATCTTTCAAGAATATTTTTACATGTTGTCCTGGAGATTACAAAAGCTAAAATTTTGGCATTCTCTGCATTCACTCTTATTGAACTAAATTCTCTGTCCACTTCAGCACTGAAAAGCTAACATCCAATTTATAAAAAATTAAAGTATGTCTAAATAAATACTGTGGCACCTCCATTCTGTCTTTCTCTTCTGCACATTATGTTTCCAATAGACACACAGGGATGCAGAGTGACTGGCACACACAGTAGATGCATCTGCGAGTTATCACATTGATACTATTGTGAAGTTTTGTGAGCGTATTGAAGCAACTTCATCTGAACAGGCCTTGGAAGGCCCAACGTACCGACTGCCCGCCATGTCATCCTCAGCCCACAGGTGTCACTGGATGCAGATATGGAGGAGCATGTGGTCAGCACACTGCACTCCCAGCTGTATGTCAGTTTAAGAGACCAGAGCTGCTACTTCTCAATCAAGTAGCTCCTCAGTTTGATTCACCTGCCTGCCAACAGCGCTCGGCAGACCGGATGGTCACCCATCCTAGCCCAACAGCACTTAACTTAGGTGATCAGGTGGGAACCGGTGTTACAACTGTGGCAAGGCCACTGGCATATTGAAGCAAAGCTGTCAGATTTGCACCTCATAGATTTGCATTTTGCTTACGTAGTATTACCACTTGCCAGTATACTTGCAATTTCAGAATCTGTGAGTGGTATTTGTGGAACTGAGGTGATCTTTTGTAGTCAGTTTTTCCATGACCTTTTCTTTTCTTATTACTGCAGGGTATTCCCCCCTCTTCTTGCTAAGATGTTAAGGTGTAGTGTGTTTGCAAAACAGTGCCCATTGTGCTGTATGGATACCTGTGTGTTCACGTTTAGGACAGGTTCCATTGTTGATATCCGACATATGGATGTGAGACACAAGCATCAATCAGTGTCCCATGGTGGCACCACAAAAGTCAAACTGAAAGCATGGATTCATCAAATTCAACAGGGAAATCCTCAGTCATTCGCTGTTGTAGTACTCATCAGAGTGCACACAGCCTGAGTAGGGCTGCACCATCAGCACAGACAACAATTAAAAGAGACAGGGCAAGGTTAGGATCACCGCAAGAGGTGAACAGCCCTGATGAAGAAAGAATTATCATAGATGCAAGCAAGAAGGACACAAAATGCAGAAAGGATGCCTCAAGTGGTAGTTAGTGTACTTACTGCTGAATTGTTTTCCACTCTGGAAAGTGAGGAAGTTGAAGGCAAAAGAGGTATGGTGGTAGTCAATAGGAAAAAGGAGGAGCTAGTACCATCATATAAATCCGACACAGCGAAGTTCTGTGCGAGTCAGAGACTTTCAGGGGTGTATTAAAGACAAGTTAATAGTGGTCTACCACCCTAATATCACAAAGATGCAGGCAAAATCTATAGAAGATTATCACAAGATAAAGGAAGAGCTGTAAAAGTAGAGGTAATCTTCCACTGTTACACTGTGGAACCCAGCAAGCAATAAGAGTGGTCATCAAAGACCTCCCAGAAAATGGAGAAAACTAGACATACAGGAATCACTAGTAGAGGAGGGCTTCAATGTTGCAGGGTACATCAATACACAAAGCCTGCTCCTCCATGCAAAGAGACAGGAGGGTGCAAGAAGAAACCAAATTTCATGGCTGTACTAGTCAACAATGAAGAATTGCAAATAATTTTCAGAATACACTGAATATTACACTTCATAATCAGAGTAGAGAAGTGTGTAACCTTACAACCCAAAACTGCAGTGCAAAGCCTAAATGTGCTAAATGAGCAGGTACATTCTTGATGAAGCTCTGCCAAAAAGACAGAAAAACTGTGCTCACATGTGCATACTGCAATCCGAATCACCCAGCAAACTATCCTGGCTTTGAGGCTTACCAAAGACTGGTTCTTGACCAGAGGTGACAAAAAGCTACCACAATAGCTGCAGCAGCAAACTCTTCCTTGTGAGCTACCCAGAGGGTGGAGTTTCAATTGCAGCCCAGTCTGTACCTGGCACTTCCACCTCAGCAAAAATCTTGGGCCTTCCCCCTACAGTTTACTGCTGTGGCTTCTCCCACCCCCCTGCTCCCTTCTCACTCCTCCACTGTCAACAATGTAGATGGGCTCACTCCCACCCTTAATATCCCCATCATCCCAGGCCACCACTATTAGCAGCTATACTGCCAGTAACAGTCCACAGCAGGCACCAGTAACAGCCCAGTAGAGGCACATAGTGCTCTAGGAAGACTGATGTGAGAGTTAAAAGACATTAGATTGGTGTTTTCTGGACTTAATCTTAGCAATGTAATAGCAAAAACCAAAGTAATAAAAAGCAGCAGTCTGCACTGAGTGAGACAAGTTTGCAAAAATGACAATCCTAATGGAAGCAATAATGTCATTCTTAGATAATGGCACTTACACAGAGAAATGTCCAGATATTAAATGGGATTGCTAGTGGAATTACGGATAAGATAGTAAAGCTACAGTACTTTCTAGACCAGCAAGCTACAGATGTTGTGTGTATTGTAGAGATGCATCTATCACTGACCAACTGATTAAAAGCAAGCAACGACTCAGTCCACAGAATGGATTGCCCTGTCCATCATCAACATAGTGAATGGTTTGCTGTTCTTTTGAGGTGAAGGATTAGCCACAGGACTATTGATGTACTAAATTTGCTCACAGTCAAGGTGGCTAGTGTAGAATTAATAGTGGGGTACAGCATCCTAACAATAATCTCGATATAAAACTCTCTACACTGTGTCATAAACCACCAGGACCTTCACATTTTAACAGAAATACAAGCCTGTAATAGTAGCAGGGGACCTGAACACCAAAAGTGTTGACTAGGATCGCAGCTGCATCAATGTCAGCAGGAAGAGTGTGGTATGGTTTTCCAGGTGCGATCCCTTCCTGATGATAATTGCTCTCAAGCACCCTACTCATATCCCAATTCAGGACAGATATCCTAGATATCTTCACAACAAAAGGCCTGCCTTGGAAGACTGTAACCACAGTTCATCATGAGCTGGACTCAGAACATGGCCTGGCTGTCCTCAACACTGCTGAATGCCAGTGACACAGACAGGAGGATGGCAAACTATCCTGGCTTTGAGGCTTACCAAAGACTGGTTCTTGACCAGAGGTGACAAAAAGCTACCACAATAGCTGCAGCAGCAAACTCTTGCTTGTGGAGTTTCAATTGCAGCCCAGTCTGTACCTGGCACTTCCACCTCAGCAAAAATCTTGGGCCTTCCCCCTACAGTCTACTGCTGTGGCTTCTCCCACCACCCTGCCCCCTTCCCACTCCTGGGAACAATGTAACATCCTGGTGGGACTTCACCCGGAGGACAAACTGCAAAACAAAAGGAAGGTGGTTTCAACAGTCAAGCAAAAAAAAAAAAAAAAAAAAAAAAAAAAAAAAAAAAAAAAAAAAAAAAAAAAAAAAACGTAAGACCTGTTCTTGAGAAACAAGCACCTGGCTGGCCACTGAATTTGGTGCGAGAGACCTGCCCTCTTACATATGGGACCTGACAATCATGAAGTGGTGCATGAGAATAGGTTGGTAACATTACTGCAGTCCTGGCTGCTGTTGTCTGCTTAGGCAGCTGGAAGGATGCGTGAAAGAGAGATTAAATTAGTACAAAGGCCTTTTCTGAAAAGAAAAAGACTCAGAGAAGTGGAATAGGACATAAAACAAGTATAGATAATGAAAGCACAGAAGTCTACTCCCAGGATAGAGAGGCTACTCCAAGGTGAAAACAGACTTATTTTATGATGAAGAGGAGAAAGCAAAAATACCAGCAACATCAGTGGAGTCACAATTTGAAATTCATGTCATAGTAGATGATGCACAAGTGAAAGGCAGGAGAGAGAAATAGTCAGACAAGTGGCTCAGTTGAGAGATATTAAGCCAGAAACAAATTTTCCACTGGCTTTCAGTCACCTTGTCTGTGACTACATTAGATAAATGGGGAATAAAATATAACACAATACTGATGGGGTCCATGTGCTTGACCTTCCTCAGCAATCACCTACTTCACCACACCTGGAAAGCCTCGGATCACATAATAAGAAAGTTATTTTAGTGTTCATTGTCCGTAAACACTTTCCATTTGAGTGTTGCTTTTAGCACCAAGCTCAAGTGTGAGAAGTTTATTATCTGTTAAGTCACTCATTTTTCCCCTAAAAATGACTCATCTTTTTGTTATTATTTAAATTTCCACTTTATTAGATAGTTTATTTCATTCCAGTGTTTCTTTAATTATTTCAAATTGCCAGATTTCTGTGGCAGGCAGAAAATAATGATTAGAGTTTTATAGTTGAATAACTCTACAGTTGGGTGAAAACTATGATTGATTCAGTTAATGCACGAGACAAAACCATACAGTCTGGCCATCCACTCAGTATATACAGAAGTGAACCCGAATAGTTCCAGTCACATACATATTAATACAACAAACAAATTATAAATCTTTTTCTCATTGTTTCAAATTTTGACAAATAATTATAAACCTTTGAGTTACTTCACAAAGTTTCTAGGTTTACAATATTTTCTGAAATTCCCATTTGTTTCAATGGCATTTCAATATTCAAAATTACACAATTTCATACCACTTTGTTATATTTTTTAGTAAATATTTAATCATTTTTACCTATGTTCAGTTTTGTTTTACTAAATAATATCTTTTATTTAATAAAATAAAGAGAATTACATAACATTAAACAAAAGACACAGTGTTACATTATTCACCATGTATTATTATTTTTTAGTTTACATTTTATAGCCATCATTGAACTTCTCTAATCAGTTTTATACAACTAGTGTTCCAGTTTTCTGTTGGTTCAGAACTTCTCTGTTCAACATGCAAGTATTATGGAGATGCTTTGATATTGCACATTCCCTGGTAGGGAGGTGGCATCCTTTTTATGAAACACTATTGAGAAAATTTAGAGAACCGGTGCATATCAAGTGGGGTCATAAAGTTTTCCAATACTTAACTCATATCCAGAAATCTGCAACCAAGATCATTACAGAATCAATGGAACCTTTGATTGAGACCCTCCATCCAGCTCTACATGAAAGGACCCTGATCAGCTCTAGGGACAAAGCTAAAAATATTGAGCTCTGCTTGGATCACACCTCTTCCAGTCACCTATATGAACTGAGGAAGTCCCAGAAACTGAGAAACAAATGTCACTGGTGCCAAAATGAGCCACAAAATGCAGTCAGCTGCACCTTTCATCCTTGATAGCTACAGGCTATGTGTGAGTGTTCCTTCCCTTTCTTACTGGAAGAAGGCTTTGGCTGAAAGTTCAGTGTGTAACAGTCTTTTTGATGTGTCCACATGCAATTCAATGTGTCATATTTATGGTTAATAGGAATCTATCCTTATCAGTTAAAAAGCTGAATTCTTAGAAAATAAGACTATGCTGCACTGAAATTGTCATGACAAGATACACAATCTGATATTCTCATTCATTTTGCCATTCTATTAGAATGAATTTTTCGTATTTTTCTATGTAAAATTATCAGTAATATTTCTTCACTACAAGAAGACATATCTCCTTGGTCACTAGTTCCCCTCCAGGAATTTCAAAGACTGTTCTCTATTGAATCTGACTCTCTCCTCACATCCTGTCCATGCTGGACTCCAGTGACCCACACCTGCAAAATTATATCTCATCACTGTTCTGGCTACCCCATCATCCCTTGCCAAGCCAAGATCCACTGAAAATGTAAACAAATTTTACAGTCATGACACACACATTCATTCATTCTTACACACAACACGTTCCATCAAGTCATAATGAAAGGGAGCTTTCAGAAATGTGAAATAAGTTAACGTACACATTAAGAAGAAGAATTAGCTAGTACAGGTTATGTCTATCAAGAAAACTAACAAAAATTATGAGAAGTGTTACACATGTTATGTCCAAATACAAAATATAATATGTAGACAAAAAAATGTGATGTCTATAGACACTACTGTTCAAACAATGAATCTCAGTTAACTACCACATGTGATCATACTGATGCAAAAATATCCTGAGAAAGTTGAAAGATCTGGAGTTTTCACATGAAGTTGTGAAGGCAAAAATTAAATAGATATTTTCCAAAGACACAGATACTCCTTTCATCAATAGTACTGGGATTCTGCAGCTGCGTGAAAAAAGAAAATTATCATATTGTCTTTGCTCCATTTCATGAATTGAAGGTGTGCTTGTTTCATTCCTTACTTTTATACAATTTTAGAGAAGACACACATGATGTGGAAAAAAACAGCTTTTCCAGTTGGTCTCCAATCAGAAATAACTTACCTTTGTTGTTTTTTGTGACAGTGAAATGATGGTAAAACTGTATTTTAAATACACAGAAAAATGAGATTGGCATTCTTACTGTGTTGCATAAAAATTGAGATAAGCACTATTTTCATGTTTCATTGATATAGATGGGCTTTCATATGAAGGAATCCACAGAAATACAAGCTAACCCATGGTTTTAAAAATGTTGAAAAAGAGGGTTTTGAAAACTAGGCTGCAGATTGTATGTTAAATACATTATCTAACAGCTGCAATCACAAATTATCACTAACTCTAGTGAAATGAACCAGTTTTAATGCCTTTTAAATGTATTTTTTCTAAAAGAATAATGCAAAAAAATATTAATTAACAATGATCAGTGTTATAAAACAATGCATCTTCATTAATACTCTCAGAATGTGTGTCAGATTTAAGGTTCCTGTAATACTCACTGTGATCTGGTGGAATGTAATTTACTATTTCCTGTACATCCTTTAGTTCTGGAGGTTTTGTAGGCCTTTAACCATTCTATTTAGAGGAAATAGATGACCAGAAATGGAAGGTCTACCTGGTATTTGTTTTCCCCCTAATAACTATAGTATCAAAATTCTCAAGAATGCCTGAAATATATTTTAAGAAAAACTTGAAAGGATGATCTTTCCTAATTTTCAAAAACATAATCTTAATTAATAATACCTTCCACCTGGATTCATATACTCTTCATCTCTGCACCTTGTCAAGAATAGATGTAGAGTGATAAACATGTTGTGACAAAACAAGCTGGGATATTTTTAAGTCCCCTCTTGTTTTGCATTTGCCTACTTAAATTTGTGTTTCATTTTCGAACTAATTATCATTACCATATGTGAATATCATCTGCATTTTCATACAAGAGAAAGATTGGCCCTCAGTTTCAAAGAATATAACACCAGATCTAATTTTATGCTTATATTTATGTATGTAATCAATTTTCTAATTTATTTTGACTATGCCTAGTTAGTATTTTTGTTATAGGGCAATATCAGTAATTGTTTCGTAACTTGAATTCTGTTGTTGACATATAACCAAATATAAATTCTATACTAATTATAAACATCTGGAAGACAAAATACTAGTAATATTAAAGTATATATTTGGCTTTATTCGATAGCATGTTAGCAAAACCAAAACTGAATTAATTCCAAAGTAATTTACAGTTTTGTCAAAAGTATTGTTTGTGTAATGATGTTTGTTAAGTTTGTGAATTAAACAAATATTTTGGCCTGACTCTTGTAGCAGAAGAAACTGTTATAAAGACACAATTTTCTGATGTATTCGGTTAATTTAATGAGTTAAGTTTTAATTGTAATTTCTGGAAATTAAACTTCGAACAGTGTGTAGTTTCAGCACCTATTATTGCAAAGATATATAAGGGCCCAAATTTTTCTCATGAGGCAGTCAGACCACTGCCGAATTTCAGACGAGTTACCTGTGCTGCTTATAAAAACAACAATGTTTCAGCTTAACTGTGAAATAAGTGTTGAACAATTAGGCCATATGTAACAACAAGGACAATTTCTGCCCCATATGTACCTGTTTATTCTTCAAGAACTGTAAATTATGTGGTTATGTTTTTACTGCTGATAGATGTTCAACAGAAAACTATTGTAGCAGCATGTGGAGGTTCGTCTGCAAACTATTAATGAGGTTTATCGAAAGTTAAACAATAATGCACTAGTCATATAAATGTGTACATGGGGGGTTGTGAAAATCGAAAGTAAAAGACAGTGAAATGCAAATGTGCATATGTCAGCTGCATTATTTACAGTAGACAGTGTCAGAATCCACAACCCATTTTGCAGCCAGTGTAGCTACACAGTACGTTGACACTGAGGACAACAAAGAAAGAAAATAATCCAGCACAACTCCTACAATGTCACCTGTGATTCTGACAATATTTATACTTTTTTTTTCTATTGTCTTCTTAACAAGTTCCATCTATAGATCTGGAACATAAAAAAATTACCTGTCTCTTCTTTTTATCAATTAACCCAAAATTGTGGTCACAGTTAATATGTGCGATCAGGCTCTATGTCCAATTAAAATTACTTAATAGTTGACACTTCACACATTTGAGCTGGTTTCGTCTCATCAGGGCACTCAACATCCTGCCTGAAACATTCACCATTGAAAAACTGCCCACAACAATTAGTCAGTTCACATCCAAGTCCTTCTCCATCTTTCCTTCTTGATATGTTTGGTTCTTGAATCTTGGTCTGGCACCTTTATTTCAGATTACATCTCACATGATAACCATGCCAAAAGCAAAATACACACTCATGACAATGTTAACAAAATACACACATTTCATACACAACACTAACTGGATCTTCCCATGCAAGGCATTATTCAGCATCACATATATAGTTATTACAGTCACAGAGATTTTTGTACATTGGGCAAGCTTGCAACAACATTGTGTGATACTGAATTTTTGAAGGCTGCAATTCATCATTGTGACTGAGTCACCGTAGTCATAGAAACAATGGCCTAATACAATCCAGTGGTTTGCACAGTAGTTAGCATTTAAACCTAATATCTAGCAGGTTGTAGGTTCAAATGTCATCTCGCAGGAGAGCTTCTGTGAAGTTTGGAAGGTAGGAGACAAGGTACTGGCGGAATTAAAGCTGTGAGGATTGGACATGAGTCGTGCTTGGGTAGCTCAGTTGGTAGAGCACTTGCCCACGAAAGGCAAAGGTCCCAAGTTCGACTCTCAGTCCAGCACACAGTTTTAATGTGCCAGGAAGTTTCATATCAGCGCACACTCTGCTGTAGAGTGAAAATTTCATTCTAAAAGTGATCATTATTTTAGTTCTGCCACAAACTGTTGACTACCTTTTGAATACATTGTACATCACAAGATTTTGGTTAGGTTAGCACATGAGATTCAGTTCACAGCTACAAGACCAGTCATCTGCTGCAGCTGAGTAATTCGTCACTTAAAATCAGCTGTCAACAGAGCATCTCACATTTCCTTTGTAACTCATGGCAGCTGCTTCCAACATTGCTTCATGTTACACATTAACAGCATATGTGAAGTGACCAGCCATGTTTCTGTGTTGCCTATAACAGAGCAGTAGCTGGCACCTGTTGCAGCAACACTGTAGTGGTATGATAGGTGTCAATTGTCAACTAATTTTAATCAGACTATAGATAGTTATGTTATGTTAAAAAACACTGAATCTCTCTAACTGTGTTAAGTACTTCCTACAGCTAATCAAAGAAAATATTTTCTTTTGGTGAAAGTAAGAATCTGAATTCACAATAAGGTGATGTACATTGTCAGGAGTTGGTACTATAATATACTTATTAAAACATGAAATCATGTCATCTACACACTACCAACTACTTTCTGACCACATAAATATTGTTGCATCATTATTAGATACATTATGTACATAGAAGTTAAATATCCACAGCTGGCATTTCTAGAATGTGATTCCTACAGACAAATGTGCTCTAGGTAAACACTGTTACATGTTGAAAGCAGTTACCCTAACATAATGTTAGTTTTTGAATATTCTGTATATGATTTCAGATTTTCATAGACAAAACTTTGTTTGACATTAATGTTCAGCTTATTCACCTAAAATCCAACATTTAGGTTATAATGTCATGTTATACACAAATCCACGCCTATAGTCAGGCTAAAAAATACATGTATATTTTTTCTGTCCACCATGAAAATATTATTTTTGTGGACTCTGAATAAAGTTGTAGAGGGAAGTATAAGACAAAGAATTTTATTCTTGTTCTTATTACTTTTGGTAACATTTGTTGTATGGATTTTCTATTCATCTCAAAAAATAGTAGTCAAAAAGAGAAGTGAATTTGGGGCAGAAAAAAAAATTATGGAGCACACTACCCCTCTAATCCACTCCCAACTATTGTCCTGCATAAATCTATTATCATGAATGTTAGTCTAGTAATTGGTAACAGATGCTTAGAAGTTACAGATGCTTTCATTTGTTGAGTCATGTGAGATAGGAGTAAACTGTTTATACTGATTATTGCTAGAAATGCTTTCTAACTGATCTGAACAATGATGAGGTCAGAACATGAACAATTATAAATGTGACAGATTGCTATTCATCATAAAGATGAAACAATGAATTACACACAGGTGCAATGAAAAAACTGTTACACATTGAGCTTTCACCCAAAGACTTCTTCAGAAAACAAACAAAAATACACACGAGAAGGCACACCTCACACATACGTGACTGCTATCCCCAGACACTTAATCCAAAATCTAGCTGTTGCATTGAATGAAAGCAATAATACAGAGTGGAACAGAGATGAGGGAGGAATAGCAGAGTATAGCTGGGGACAGTGAAGAGTGTCATGTGATAGGGTTTGCAGGAAATAGAAGCTGGTAATACAGGGCAGCTTGGTGCAGCATTGGATTTGGTGGCTTTGGGAAGCAGGGGGTGGGGATGAGGAGTGGACAAGGGCAGGAGCATAGGAGGGGAAGACTGGTGAGGGCATTGGGAGAGATCAAGTACAATGAAGGTGATGTGATGTGAACTGGGAAGAGATGATAGGACTCTGGGAACTGAAAATGTTAGGTAGAGGGTGTGGGGACAGTAGGTTACTGTAGACTGAGGCTGGGATAATTCTGGGAGTGGAGAATGTGTTGCAAGAATAAATCCCATCTGCACAGTTCAAAAAATCTGATGGTGGAGGGGAAGCTCCAGATGTTTCAGGTTGTCAAGCAGCCATCAAATATGTTACATTCAGCTGCATGTTGTGTCACAGAGTTGTCCACAGTTTGGCAGCAGAGTGGTAAGTCATACCCATATAAAAAAAACTGTGCAGTGACTGCATCAGAGCTGGTATATGATATGGCTACTTTCACAGGTCACCTGACATCCCATGGGGTAGGATAAACCTGTGACATGACTGTAAAAGAAAGTAGTGAGTGAGTTGGTGGAATGGGCAAGCCTTACAGCTGGGCATTTCACAGGGATACGATTCCTGTAGTAAGGGACTGCAATTGGGAGAGGCATAGGGATGGACTAGGATGTTATGATAGAAAATCAAAGCCTTGATGATGGACGTGGTTCAGTTGTTTCAGCCTGGTGTGGTATTGGGTGATGAAGGGGATGCTCATTTGTAGCTGGTTCTTGGTAGTGGTGTGAGAACTGTGGGCGTGTGGGGATATGGGCATGTGGGGAAATAGAACCTGTTTGTGGACAAGGTCTGGAGAACAGTACCTCTTTGTGAATACCTTTAGAGACATCCAGCATGACATACAAGGGAGGCAGGGGACTGCAGATACACCATCCTCAGGTGTGCAGGTTGTATGGGAGGGATTTTTCGATGTTAAAGGTATGGCAACTGTTGAAATTCAGGTACTGTTAATGGTTGGTGGGTTTAATGAGGACATAGGTGTAGATGGAGACATCAGTGAGTAGGAGGAGGAGAAGGTGGTGATGGTGGTGGTGGTGGTGGTGGTGGTGGTGGCAGCAGCAGTGGTGGTGGTAGCGAATGACAAGGAAAGTAGCATGCCAGATTGAGGAGTTCCAGGTAACTGGTTGAGAGAGTAGGCATTAAGGCTGAAAAGCAATGAGGACAGGATGTCTTGCCTGCTGTGAGTCCAAATAATGATGATATCATCAGTGAATTTGAACCAGACCAGGGATGTGGAGGTTGTGGGAAGCTATCAAAGTTTCTTCTAGATGGCCTATAAACTAGTTGGTGTAGGAAGGTGCCATTTGGGTGCTCCTTTCACAATGACCTTCACCTTTTTAGATTCTGCTTCTGGTACTGCACAAACATATCTCCATGGCACAGGCGTCTCTGACTGTGCAATCCCGACTAAATACATGTCATCTCTGAAATTGTATCCCTTGCTCTGCAGCACCTGGAAGACATCCTACTGACGTCTTGGGGAACCACTAAACAATCTCTATCCCGCCCACAGTGTTCCTCTGTACCATCCCCCTTAGTATCCAGACCCTGCCAAGCTGACCTTTTTAAGTTGCCACAACCTCCAAAACTCCCTATCAACATTCCATTAAATCCAGAGTTGAAACAATCCCAGAACAATGTTGTTAACCATTAACCATATTCCACAGCCCTACAGAGGTTTCAGTCCTATCCAAAAGCCTCCAACCACATACCCAAATTTAACCATATTGGACTTATCACAGAAATACAGGGTGATTCAAAAAGAATACCACAACTTTAGGAATTTAAAACTCTGCAACAACAAAAGGCAGAGCTAAGCACTATCTGTCAGCGAATTAAGGAAGCTATAAAGTTTCATTTAGTTGTACATTTGTTCACCATTTCAGCCAATAAAGTTTTTGGTCCCTTTTTCTTCGAAGGTGCTACTGTAACTGGACTACAGTATCTGGAGATGCTAGAGAATTGGCTGTTCCCTCAGCTCGAACAAGAAGCACAACAATTCATATTTCAGCAGGATGGAGCACCACCACATTGGCACTTATCTGTCCGTAACTACCTGAACGTCAACTACCTGAGGCGATGGATCGGCCGCCAGGCAGCCCGTCACAGAGCACTTCATCACTGGCCTCCAAGAAGCCCTGATCTTACCCCCTGCGATTTTTTCTTATGGGGGTATGTTAAGGATATGGTGTTTCGGCCACCTCTCCCAGCCACCATTGATGATTTGAAACGAGAAATAACAGCAGCTATCCAAACTGTTACGCCTGATATGCTACAGAGAGTGTGGAACGAGTTGGAGTATCGGGTTGATATTGCTCGTGTGTCTGGAGGGGGCCATATTGAACATCTCTGAACTTGTTTTTGAGTGAAAAAAACTTTTTTAAATACTCTTTGTAATGATGTATAACAGAAGGTTATATTATGTTTCTTTCATTAAATACACATTTTTAAAGTTGTGGTATTCTTTTTGAATCACCCTGTACTCTTCTCCCAATCCCTGATTAGAAACACTTCTTTGCCATCAAACTCCCAACCACAACCAACCCAATCCCAACAATCCCAACACAGGGTGTATTTACCCTGGAACAACTGGGACATCTGGGAAAAACCCGGGAATTTCCTTGAATTTTTTAGTGTTTTAGTTTTCAGTTAAATTTTTGTAACTATTACTCCTAAGAGCTGATAGTCTAACAGAGAATATTGTAACTATGACTCCTAAGAGCTGATAGTCTAACGGAGAATATTGTAACTATGACTCCTAAGAGCTGATAGTCTAACAGCGAATATTACTGTATCCGGTTACTGCAGAATTATACTGTAATAATAGAACATAAACAAGAGGTAAAAAAAATGCACTAAAAATCTTATCAGGTTTGGGCCAACTTCATTTTGAATCTGGACATACAAATGTGCATTTTAAGTGGAATTACATATTTTAGTATAGTTTATGAAATTCTGATGCTTTTGGAGTAGCATCTGATGTCCTGTTTCTTTTATGACATAATCTAAGATGTATTAATGCTTTAAACGTATGAACGTACAGGCTTCCTATATCATTGTAGCTGTGCACGTGCAGTAATGATTGTTTTCTGGTAGTCAATGGCAACTGCTGAAATAACTTGTTTCTAATATCCTGAGAGAAAATACTGCAAATGGTGGTTTGAAAAGTGTCACTCAAAGTGAATTATGTTGCGTATGAGAAAGTGTGATGAACTTCTTAAATCACGTAGTGTTTGACTCTCACTTAAAACTTAACACTTTGAAGACCAGCCACTTAGAAGAATTTCCAGCTCACAAGACCAAACATTTATGTCATTATTTAAAATTTTATTGGCACATTTGTGTTGTGAAACACATGTACAAAAAGACCAATTTATCCATGAAAGCTTAGCTTTTCTGGTGGCTTACTGATCTTCAAGACCAGTATTATATATGAAAGCAAAGCTTTTCTCGTAGCCACACTTGTATATTAATTTAAATCATTAACTTTTCCTACTTGTGTGTTCGCCCTACTTAAGAGTGATGTTGCTGTTGACTGACTATATCACATGTTCTATGCTCTGAATATCTGCTCACATTGGCTGGTGAGATCATGTGGCATGAGCTAAGATTGGCTTACAAAAGTGCATCAGATATTGATTTGGCATTTAGCGTGCTGAATTTAGTGGAATTCAAATGTATACTTTTGTAATATGAAAATATGCAGCATACTTATTGCTTTCACATCAAATATCTATCCTTTTTCTTTCCACTTGCAGTCATTTTCTAATGTATTGTGAAGTTCAAGACAGTGCATATGACCTTAACCCTTCAAAGGATGGGTAAGTTTTACATTCTGCTGTCACTAACAGGGAAAAAGTGCCAGAATGAGATTTTCACTCTGCGGTGGAGTGTGCGCTGATATGAAACTTCCTGACAGATTAAAACTGTGTGTCGGTCTGAGACTCAAACTTGGGACCTTTGCCTTTTGTGGGCAAGTGCTCCACCATCTGAGTTACGCAAGCATTACTCACTACCCATCTTCACAGCTTTAGTTCTGCCAGTACCTCATCTCCTAACTTCCAAACTTCATAGAAGCTCTTCTGTGGGCCTGAGCTTCTGTGAAGTTTGTAAGGTAGGAGATGAGGTACTGGCAGAATTGAAGCTGTGAAGATGGGTCGTGAGTCATGCTTAGGTAGCTCAGATGGTAGAGCACTTGCCCATGAAAGGCAAAGGTCCCGAGTTCGAGTCTGTAATGATCTCTTTGGATTGTTAACACTTAACTTAACTTTGCATTTGCCTGGTTCATTGATGATTGAAAAGAACATCACGAATGTTTGAAGCTTCACAAAATTATTTATTGACATTAGTTGACAGCCAAACTGCACAGACTCCTGAGGTAAACAAAACACATGGACTGACTGACCTCTTTGACTGACTTTGCTGACTGACATCTCTACAGCCTCACTGCATCGCTTTAAATACAATTTTTAGCAATTGCTACATTGTTAATTTATTACAAAACATAACTTACAATTTCATCTAAACTAACTGCTGTTACATGTGTACAGATTATAACATATAATGTAGAATAACATATTATTTTTATTATCATCATTGGTCTTTTGTGTGAAAATTAATTTACAATCTGATTTCAACAATTATTTTGATTTCACTTTAATTTCAAATTAGTGATTTATTAATTTTTATTGCTAACATTAGTTCAAAGTATACACATCATGCTATGCCAGATTACATAAAATAAATACACACTTCTTGTCTTATATGCTGGAGTTTTGTAAATTTGGGTAGTGTAACTAACAAGAGGTAATTATCTGTGTGATTTACAAGCACTATTAATTACAATGAATTACATAAAAATGAATAATGAATGAATTTGCATCACTGGATAATAATTATTTTTATTTGAATCGGAATGACATTTTTTGTGTTAACTAATGTGCCGATTGCAATTATGGTTATTATAGGCGTTAGTTATTTATACCAACGTTTCCACAGACTCTTAATATTTGTTGCTAAACATTTATTACTTCAATTTCTTGGTATGATATATAATTTAGTATATGTACATAATTTTCTTAATGACAACAATCTATTGGCAGTCAGATACTATATGTCCTTCCAGAATATTCTATATGTGTTTACAAAGAATAATAGGTTTTTTGGCAAATTGATCTGAATGATACCTATGAAGATACACTTAAAAGGCCTTAGGGAGCACTGAATCATACATTAAATACACGGATGCATATAAAAAGAAAAGGTGGTATCAGACACTTCATAATAATCTTGGGAGAGGCTGTAGTGTTATAAGTCTCAGTCCAGCACACAGTTTTAATCTGTCAGGAAGTTTCAGGGAAAAAGTGTATTTTTATCTGGTAGATAGTGTATTTTTAACTGAGAAACCTGAGAAAAATCTGCCAATTTTTTTTCCTTGTCTGTGTATACAACCTGCAACACTGAACCCTACCTCTCACAGTTCACGCCAACATCCAACCCTGATCCTCTCCCCCCTCACATCTAACCCACCATTGGACACCTTCCAGAAAATTCTTACCTTCGACTTGGCCCCATGAACCTTCCTCAAGTCCCTTCCTAAGAACACCAACTTTTCAGCAGAAAAAGGACAGCCATACTTGCTTAAAAACTGATCCTTACCTAATCATCCTACATGCAGTCTAAGGTTCCACTATTGTCATTATGAATCACAGTTTCTACCTGGTGAAAGGCCCCTGGCAATAATCTGAATACTCCATGTACAAACTCTGCCAAATTGATCCAATCTCAGAATTCCAGCTCAACATCCAATCTCTGCTTAAAGCTTTAGAACCTTCCCAGAACCTCTCCCCTGAGCCCATTTTCGTCCTCACCCCTATGACACCATGCACACCCACCTTCTATATGCCCCCCAAAATCCACAAACCTAACAATCACAGATGTCCCATCATATCTGGTTATTGTGCCTGCAGTGAAAGAATTTCAACCCTTATTGACCAACACTTGAAAACAGTTGCCCAAAATCTAGTCTCCCACATCAACAATACCAACTGCATCCTTCACTAAGTCTCCCCAATCCACATCTCTTTACCTCCTGGATCCATTCTCATCATTGTTGATGCCACTTCTCTATACACCAACATACCACATGCCATGGTCTTGTTGCTATTGAACACTTCCTCTTCCAACAGCCTTCCAACTTCAAATCCATTGTTGCATTCCTCTTACACCTCATTAACTTTATCCTAACACACAACTAAATCTCCTTTGAATGGAAGGTATACAAACAGATATGCTGTACAGCCAAGGGCACAAACATGGCACCCCTCTATGTCAAATGGTTTAAGGGCCATCTAGAGGAAACCTTCATAGCTTTCCTGAACCACAATCCTCTGATCTCATTAATGTTCATTAACAATATATTTGTGATATGCACTCAGGTCCAAGACATGCTATTCTCATTGCTTTACAACCTCAGTAACTTCACTCCACTTTCCTCCTCAACTCAGAGTGCCACCTTTGTGTACATTAACCTCCCCCTCTCTGATAACTCCAACCACACCTCTGTCCACATTAAACCCATGAACCACCAACAGTACCTGCATTTTCACAGCTGCCATCCCTTCCACACCAAAAACTCACTCCTATACAGCCTCACCACCTGAGGGTGGTGTATCTGCAGTGACAAGAACTCTCTTACCCAGTATACTCAATGATTCACAAATTCCTTCACAGTCAGGCACTTTCCCCTACACCTAGTCCACAAATAGATTTCCCTTGCCATATTCCTACACACCCACAATTCTCCCGGCATCCTCAAGAACCAGTTACAAAGGAGCACTCCCTTCAACACTCAGACTGGAACAACTGAACCACATCCTTTGTCAAGGCTTTGATTATCTATCATCATCATGACCTGAATGAGGGACATCCTATCCAAGATCCTTCCCAGCCCTTCTAAACTAGTGATCCATGGCACATCTAACCTCCACAATATCTTACTTCATCCATATGCCACTCCCAGTCCCAGCCACTTGCCACAGCGATCATGTCCCTGAGGAAGACCTAAGTGCCTACCCAATCCACTCACCCAGCACATTCTGTTCCAGTCCTGTCACAGGATAATCTTACCTCATTACAGGCCATGATGCCTGTGAAAGCAGCCATGTAACATACCAGTTCCACTGCAATCATTATGTAGCTTTTTATATTGGTGCGACTAGCAACTGCCAGTTCACAAGGATGAACAACAAGCTGTCCACTACAATGAATAGCCAAAGCCAAACTATGCCCAAGAGCAAAGTGAACCACCTGTGGCACAAATGCACTGAACATATCATTACTTACTTTAATAATTGTTTCCACCATCAACTTTCTGAACTGTGCAGATGAGAATTACCCTTTCAACAGATTCTCCTCAAATCATCCCAGCCTTAGCCTGCAATAGCTTACTGTCTTGACACACTTCTTCCAACTGTTTCTCCCCCTCTGTCATATAACCTGTTCCCAGTTCAAGACCCCTCAGCATCATGATACTTGCTTTCTGCCAGTGCATACATCAGTCTTTTTCCCTCTCTGCTCCTCTCCTTTTCTGTTCCCCTTCACCCCTTACCATCCTGCTGCACCCCACCATCTGGCTGACACAACCTCTGAAAACATTATGCTGCTGCCTTCTAGTGCCCAGAAATTCCACCTGCCCTTGTGCCCTCTCCCTCTCCCCTCCCCCCCTCCCCCCACCCTACCTGTTCTGTACCCTGTTATCCCACTTCCTTCCCTGCCTCTCTCCAGATTGCTTCTCCATTGAATACAACTGCTGAGCTCTGGCTAGAGTGCCAAGAGATAACAGTCATGTGTGTGAGAGGTGTGTTTGCTCTTGTAAATGTGTGTGTGTTTCCCTTCCTTTTCTGAAGACAGCTTTGGTGGAATGCTCAGTGTGTAACAGTTGTGCCTGTCTGCATCTCCAAATGTCATCTTTATAGTGAGTAGCAATCTATCATTTTTATAATTAACTTCACCTACAGTGAACCTTGTCTGCCGCCTGCTCCTCTCTGGACCATCAGTATACCACCTCTAGGTAAGATTCATATCCACTCATTCAGGGGACTGATGACCATAGATGTTAAGTCCCATAGTGCTCAGAGCCATTTGAGTCACTCATTCAAAAATATATAGTTTTGAAGAGCTTTGTATGTTAAGTCCAAAAATCAGAAAAAACTTCTCCTGCAGGTACAATATTGAAGCATCTTCTTGCACAAGCAATCTGAGCCTTGTGGTTCTAGCCTTTTCAATGGACTCTTATAATTCCTGCACTATTTACAAATATTTTACTTTCTCTTCTCAATTTCTCTGCTCTAGTTCTCTACACTGGGCTTCCTTATTAAATAATTTCCACTGACTTCAGACTTTCTAAACTTTTTCTGCTGCTACATCCATCATGTTTACTATTAGTATTGTATGCTGAATGCATGAACTAGACACTTCAAATGTTATAAACTTGGTTCATCAATTTATTTAATTAAATATTACACAAGTCTTATGTTTTGTGTTTACACTGTTGTTAATTCCAATACACTTTACCTCTGCCCCCAAAACTTTCGAAATTCAGTTAATTAACGTTTGTCAACCACCTGTTCCCCCCCCCCCCCCCCCCCACACCTCTCAGCCCACCCCCCACCCCCACCCCTCACACAAACACAGAAACCGTATCTAGAGAAGTGCAAGAAATTCTCTGTGCTATTTTACGTCCCAATGGAAAAGTTATGTATTAGGCCAATGTTTGATATTTACTATAGTTTGAGTATTAGCCGGTCTTTGCATGTCTTCATATGTTTATTTTACATGTTACAGTTATTAATATAAAATTGCATGATTTTTGTTTCAATAATTATTCCCTGTTGACTATTATTTGCTTATTTCAGGCTTGCTTCCAGATTTACAGGATGGTAGAATCTTATCTGCTTTATGAATGCGTTATTATTGTGCTGATCTTATTCATCATTTGCGTGAATTTGATATATGGAGTTCAGACATTATTAGATGATTTTCACTTCATGACATTTTACAGTGAACCAGATATTCTTCATGTTTTAATGAATTTTGCTATTATCCCAGTTGTCGTAAGTATAAGACACCCTAATTCCACCAAAATTAGATTTTATTTTTATTTTCACATCTGTAAAATGTATTAATTTTTGCTATCTTTCCAGTTGTGTTAAGTTAATGACACACAAACCTTACAAATATTTTCATGACAAAAAATAAAAATACCTACAGTCGTCCTTATGATTTGATTATATTTTGTCGCTACCAGTTTTGACGCTTCATTGCATCATCTTCAGGCTGTTTTGATGCGGTACAGGTTGATATGATCTCCATGCATAAACCATCAGTTGCCACCATTACTGGATTCACTGATAATGTGTCAGCAATCCATTGGTAATTGAATGGTTCTCGTGTCAGTTGACAGTTGATGGTTGGAGTGCTGACACATTATCTGCGAATCCAGTAATGCTGGCAACTGGTGGGTTATGCATGGGGATCGTATCAACCTGTACCACATCAAAACAGTATGAAGATGATGCAATGAAGCGTCAAAACTGGTAGCAACAAAATAAAATAAAATCATAAGGACAGCTGTAGATGTTTTTATTTTTTGTCATGTTAGTAAATGACCCTCATCCCAGAGACATCCTGCTAATGGGATGGACATACAAAAGCTTACAAATATTTAGCTTTATCTTACTTTTCACAGCTGTAAAATGTACTCAAATGTTAATTTGTTAATAGCGCAAATAAAGTTCACAGGATTTTATTCATGACATCAGATTCATTTTACATTTCTCTGTTATCCTCTGGTACCATCCCACTTCACACAGCCCAAAAATGGAATCTTTGTTGATAGTGGATCTAGCATTTAGCCAAAATGGATGTTGTGTCAAGTACAAGTCTATTTAATGTGCAGAAATACTGTAAGTTTTTTAAATATGTAAATTGCTTGACTATAATATATGGAAATATTCCCTACTAGATGACAGGGCTGGCTGCCCACATGTAAGGCCGTTAATGGTCACCGTCATTGCTGTTCATGACATTCAAGATGCTGATGTCCTGGAGGAAACATGTTGGTTTCAGGCAGTTGATTATAATGGTTGTTAGTCTGTCATTAATCAGGATGTCAAATACATGTGTGCCTCTCTTAAGAACTTTGAAGGGTACTGTGTATAGTGGCTGTAGTGCACTTGAACCAAGTCATCCCAATCACTATGTGTTCACAACTGGAGAGCACTTTATGTACAAATATCTTGGGCTTAGAGTGCAGAATGGAAGGTGACATGTGAGTATGTCTGATATGTTGTATCACTCATTGAACTAGTGCCGGGAAGTCAATCTGATGAGGTCCCTGCATGGCTAGAAGAAATTGGCAGGAAGCACCACTGATTCCCCATATAGAATTTCACTGATTAACGGTTGCTGGTTCTCCTTGAAGTTGGTTTAGGTGTTGACTACTACCCATGGCAAATCTTTGATTTACAAACTGCTGTGCTACATGAGGGTGGCTTTGAGAGTCATAAGCCACCATTTGACTAAACCATTGCTCTGGGGGTTCTAACAACTCTACCACAACAAAGGTCACAATTTAATAATGATTGTGGTTTTTCTCACGCTGCTAAATACTGCATTTTTGGGCAACAACAGTCATATTATGTGGCAGGTGTCATTAGAGCACAGTTAATAAAGTCATTTCATGTAATAATGAAAAAACTAGGCACTCATCTTTTCGTGTTTCCCACGCTGGTCTCGTCGTAAAATCATGGCTCAATCGTCAAAAATCTAGTGGTTATGATTCCAAGCTCGGATGCAAAGAGGCCTAGGTTTTATTCTGCTATATTCAAAAGTTTTGTAGATACACTTTACAAACAATTCTTGAAGATTAAACCTTTCAAAGTTAGCACAATGCTGATGTAAAAAAATAATCAGCACTCCAAATTTAAGTTACACTTCCTTTTTATTGCTTTTGTTGCAACATCACTTCACAATACAAAACATACTTGAAAACATCTGCCTCACTGTTAAAGTTCACATTTTATAAACTGGATACAATATGCATCTTTCCAACATGACGTACAACACTTGACTTTCTCAAGGACCGACTCTAACTGCTAACTATTAATCGCTTACGTGCCCAAAAATCAGAGTTACAAGTACGTCAAAGATTATGGTGGAAAAAGAAAGAATACACATAAGAATTATATCATTGCAACATAAACATATCGACGTATCACAAATGAAATCAAATCAAATCTGAATGTTGTCTCAGAAATATGTTAACTGCTTTACAGAAACACAGTAGAATATTACTGGTATCGAGAGGTTCAGGTGAGGTGCCGTAATGGTTGCGTAATTCAAGTACCATTACAGGGTGACAGGCTGTAGTGCAGGTATATTTGATTCCACATATGTTACAAAGGATGCTGAAGGATGCCACCTAGAACTAGCAGTTCTAGTTATGGTGTCTGGTATATCAAAGCACACTATGCATGATTTTATGAAGGCAAGGGTGGTCGTCTTTGCCAGGATGTCCGTAATTGGAGCTGCTTCCATCCACCATGAGGCTCTTGTCTAACATTGATATGATATACTTGAATCCCTCTGACTCTGGTAGTGGGTCAACAAGGTAAATTTGTACATGGTGGAAGTGGGCTTTTGGAATTTCAGACCAACATAATTCTTGCTATGCATGTCTTTCCACTTTACTGCATTCACATGGTACACATGCCTGTGCCCAGGTGTGGCAGTCCCACTTGATGCTGGGCAGACAATGGTGTTCCACAATGGGGCAGATGGTGTTTCTGATACCCAGGTGGGATAGGGTGTGGAGTTGGCTGAAAATTGCATATCAAGTTTATATGGCACTAATGGCTGAATCCTGTTATGAGAGATGTCTCAGAAGATAAGCATTTCAGTGTCTGTGACTGTGCATCATTCAATTTGCAGGCCAGTTTTGTGGTTGCACATCAGCTTCACATTGCTAGTGTCATTGCTCTGGTCAGTGGCTCATAATCTAATTGGAGGGAGATGACATTGACTCATGGTAAGTATTCAGTGATGAGGTTGACAGCTCAATGCAGGTGCTGTATACCCACAGTATATTGGGCAATATGGTCCAGTTGTTGATGGTGTTGGGAGATGACATTGACTCATGATAAGTACTCAGTGATGAGGTTGACAGCTCAATGCAGGTGCTGTATACCCACAGTATATTGGGCAATATGGTCCAGTTGTTGATGGTGTTGGGAGTTGTTGTCCTTTCATGGCTGCTGTAGGGCATCAACTAGTGGTTTATGGCCTGTAAAAATTATGATCTTCATGGAAGTATTCAACTGCCTTGTGATCTTTCATGGATGCCAATTGGCATCAAGTAAAGATTCATGGTCTCTAAAACTATGACATGAAGTCCTTCAATACCTTCATGAAAGTATTTCACTTCCTCATAAACAGCAAAGAGTTCTCAAATGCCATCCAGAGATGATGTAAGTTTATGTGAAAAGAATTGGAGGAGCTGTGCCTCCCTGACCACTTCTTGCTGCAGAATAGCTCTGATCATGGTCTCATTTGTGTCAGTGGTAAGTGTGAGTTACACACCTGTTATGGGATGGGCCAAAATGACTGCATGTGCAAGGCAGTATTTAGTGCATTAGAAAGTATCCTTCATCTCTGCAGGCCACTCAATCTTAATTTTCACTGGTTAATTGGATCCTGTTAGTGCATTACTGAGGTATGCTTGTAAAGCTGCAGCTTGCAACAGATGCTGCAAGTAAAAGTTCAAAATTCTTTAAGAACTGATGGAGCCTGTGATAGTTCTAGTGGAGGAGAAGTTGTCTCATAATCTCATCTCAGTCCAGGCTTGGTCTTTTCCCTGTGGTGCTAATTATATGCCTGTGGAAGATAATTTCTGCTTTCCATAAATGAATTTGTCATTGTTGATCACCACACCTCCATCATTTAGGGTAGTGAGAACTTGTTCAAGGTGTCAGTCATGGTCTTTGAAGGTAGCCAAAGAAATAATATGTCATCAAAATAGCTGTTGTAGAAACTGAACCGAAAAAGTATCACATCAGTTAAGCATTGCCACACCTGAGCTGCATTAATCATCATGTACAGCATGAAAAGATGTTCCAAGAGACCAAACAGTATGATAGTTGCAGTTTTTATGATAAAATCTTTGTGCACAGGGATTTGAAGCTATTTTGTTTTATTTTATTTTATTTTTTTCAGTCAGCCACACCAAATATAATTGCACCCACAAATGAGTGCGTGAAACCTCCTATATTGGATACTGTGCTGCTGTCATTCACTGTGCAGATGTTGAGAACTCTGTAGTCATCACGGATTCTAAAAGTTTCATTTTTTTCAGCTCTAATTTGATCAGTAATTCCCAAGGGCTCCAGATGGATGAACTATGTTTTCCTGCAACGGTTCATCAATTACTGCCTTAGCAGTGAATAAATTAGCCAGGGCCAGGATGCATGCATTGTGATATATCTTGTGGCTGCTCATATATGATGCACCATGCCATTACATATCTCACAAGCTTGCACCTTCATGTGGGAATGAGTAGAAAGGATGATGAGGCCTACACCTGAGGAGCTACATGTTGAGACAGAGTGTAGCTTGCTAACCTTGGTGTTGCACTGTTCATTTAGGTTCATTTGCCATACAGGTGCTGGTAGCAAGGATGGAGCAGCATGGTCAGTCATCAGGAGCATGGCAGTGCACACTTTCTCACACTCATCAGAGTGGTGGGTGTGTAAGATGACCTTGAGGTGCTCACGTGTTAGCCTGAGTGCAGCATATGTGTCCTCAGTGGATTGTAGGACAGACGCATTCTCAGGAAGGAACATGTCAATAGCTGCATGAAAGTTGTTGTGATACTAATGTGCAGTTTTCTGCCATTGTAGCACACTCCCTTAGTGTATCAAAGTATGCAAATCATTGCTTGTTGTTTGGATGGGCACTACGTTTTGTTATGTAGGAAGGGGGTTGTCAGGGCAAATTGCTCTGGGATCCAGTAGCCTGCATAATGGTGCAGGAGCAAAACACATTGTATGTCTAGAGAGATATGGAAGTGATGCAGGAGGTTGATTCCACTGCCAGTTCCATGACAACCATTGTCTTCAAATGTCCATGTGCATTGACGATGAGGCAACAGTTGTAACACACCTATGGTAGATTGGTGCACATGAACTTTGAATTATTAGCCATGTGAAATGGTAGGACTGCCATACTGTGCCAGCCATATTGTGCTAATATGATCACCAGTGTACAGCAAAAAATGCTTCCTTGAACTGAGTTTGAAGACATACAGCCAGCTTCCCAATTGTGGGGTCAGGGGGGCATATGCTTGAGTGATCCCTTGTGACTATAGGCATCTTGACATCTATGCACAAGCTGATGCACCTGTGGCAGCACAAGTTTGAAGTTTGGGAATTCCCAGAGAGAGTGGCTGTTATGTGCAGTAGTGGTGCCGAACTGAGCATGGTACCAGCAGGCTTGTGGACTTGAGGCAATGTTAGAGAAGGGTGTCTCTTTACAATATCCGACTCATAAAATTTGGAAACAATGTGTTTACGTTATTTTGTGATAGACTATAAGGTTTGCCAAATGGTGTACAAAGATATGCCAAAAGGTAAGATACAGATGTATAGAAGTATCTGATACATAACATATTACAAAAAACGTGAGAAAAATATCTACTATACAAGTCATAATCTATACATATATCAGAATATGTCAATCAGATTTTCAGCTCTGTGGAACATATTGTCACAGACAAATGCTATAAAGTCAAAACTACAACATTACAACACTACACTATAGAATTAAATACAGAGACCAGATTAAATACTATAATTACAATTTGAATGTTTATATCCATAAAATAACAGCTTCAAAAACTTCAAAACAGAAGAGAAAAAATTCAGGACCTACGTGAACAACGAGTGCTCTGACTTGAAAAACTCACAACAACGAGTACATACCACAAGAATACAATTATCCATAAGTAGGATTATAGCACAGTCACATAAACCACAGTATTTATATATATTTTGACTCATGAAAGGACAAAATAATGAAAAAAAATATTAAGGACTAAGCTTAAGATGTGGGGACCAACCCATGAATCTAAACCAGCAAACAATGTTTTGACACAACTAAATGAATAAAGTTCACAATCATATCAATAGGTTAAATTATGTGTAAAGAATAATATAAGAAGCATATAGCCTCAATCAATAGTTGTACACTCTCCTTGAGTATACAGGGTGGTCCATTGATAGTGACCGGGCCAAATATCTCACGAAATAAGCATCAGACAAAAAAACTACAAAGAACGAAACTTGTCTAGCTTGAAGGGGGAAACCAGATGGCGCTACGGTTGGCCCGCTAGATGGTGCTGCCATAAGTCAAACAGGTATCAACTGTGTTTTCTAAATAGGAACCCCCATTTTTTTTTACATATTTGTGTAGTACGTAAAGAAATATGAATGTTTTAGTTGGACCACTTTTTCGCTTTGTGATAGATGGCACTGTAATAGTCACAAACGTATAAGTGCATGGTTTCACGTAACATTCCACCAGTACAGACGGTATTTGCTTCATGATACATTACCCGTGTTAAAATGGAGCGTTTACCAATTGCGGAAAAGGTTGACATCGTGTTGATGTATGGCTATTGTGATCAAAATGCCCAACAGGCGTGTGCTATGTATGCTGCTCGGTATCCTGGACGACATCATCCAAGTGTTCAGAGCATTCGCCAGATAGTTGCATTATTTAAGGAAACAGGAAGTGTTCAGCCACATATGAAATGTCAACCACGACCTGCAACAAATGATGATGCCCAAGTAGGTGTTTTAGCTGCTGTCACAGCTAATCCGCACATCAGTAGTGGAAAAATTGAGTGAGAATGGAGAATCTCAAAAATTTCAGTGTTGACAATGCTACATCAACATCAATTGCATCCATACCATATTTCTATGCACCAGGAATTTCATTGCAATGACTCTGAATGTCATGTACAGTTCTGCCACTGGGCACAAGAGAAATTATGGGACGATGACAGATTTTTTGCTCGTGTTTTATTTAGCGATGAAGCATCATTCACCAACAGCGGTAACATAAATCGGCATAATATGCACTATTGGGCAACGGAAAATCCACAATGGCTGTGACAAGTGGAACATCAGTGACCATGGTGGGTTAATGTATGGTGCAGCGTTATGGGAGGAAGGATAATTGGCGCCCATTTTATAGATCTCAATCTAAATGGTGCAATGTATGCTGATTTCCAATGTAATGTTCTACCAATGTTACTACAAGATGTTTCACTGCATGACAGAATGGTGATGTTCTTCCAACATGATGGATGTCCAGTACATAGCTCGTGTGTGGTTGAAGCAGTATTGAGTAGCATATTACATGACAGGTGGATTGGTTGTTGAAGCACCATACCATGGCCCGCATGTTCGCCAGATCTGACATCTCTGGATTTCTTTCTGTGGGGAAAGTTGAAGGATATTTGCTATCATGATCCACCAACAATGCCTGACAACATGCATCAGCGCATTGTCAATGCATGTGCGAACATTACAGAAGGCGAGCTACTCGCTGTTGAGTAGTATGTCGTTACACGTATTGCGATATGCATTGAGGTTGACGGACATCATTTTGTGCATTTATTGCATTATTGTCATATTTACAGATAATGCTGTAATGGCATGCATTCTCAGAAATGATAAGTTCACAAAGGTACATGTATCACATTGGAGTAACCAAAATAAAATGTTCAAACATACCTATGTTCTGTATTTTAATTTACCAACTGTTCATCTAAAATTGTGAGCCATATGTTTGTGACTATTACAGTGCCATCTATCACAAAGTGAAAAAATTGGTCCAACTAAAACATTCATACGTCTTTACATACTACACAAAAAAACATGTACACATGGGGGTTCCTATTTAAAAAAACGCAGTTGATATCCATTTGACCTATGGCAGCGCCATCTAGCTGGCCAACCATAGCGCCATCTGGTTTCCCCCTTCAAGCTAGACAAGTTTTGTTCTTTGTATTTTTTTCGTTTGATGCTTATTTTGTGAGATATTTGACCTGGTCACAATCAATGGACCACCCTGAATACACCCAGTCATGATGACCAGGGGAAAAAAATGACTGGAGTTGTATGGGCTGGAGCATAGTATGTTAGATCCATTAATTGAGTAGCTATGTTAGAGAAGTTAAAAATGGAAATAGATAGTCAGAGAATAGATATAGTAGAAATTAGTGAAATGCACCAGCAGGAAGCACAGTATTTCTGGTTAGGTGAATACGGACATGTACTCAACCTGCACCAAAGTACCACAAGTTTATATCTCAACTAGCAGTAGAGGATGAAAGTAGGTATTATGAGGTAATGGAAATTATTTAGATAGTTAAAGGAGATGGGAAGTTAATAGTGATTCATGACTTGGTTTTTGTAACAGGAAAAAGAATACATGCAAAAATAGTAGGAGAACAAGAACTGGGATAAAAAGTATGATAGAGGGAAGCTTCATGACAGAAATCTGCACAGCGCACAATTTAATCATTGCTAACACTTTGTTTAAGAGTCATGAAGGAAGACTGTACGTGTGGAAGAGACCTTTAGAAACTGGGAGGTTTTAGATTGCTTGTATAATGCTAAGAAAGAGAATTCAAAACCAGAATTTTTAACATTTTTATGCAGCAACTAAGAAGTTGATCGGAGAATTTAGAAAAAAGGCATTGATAAACATGAATCCCAAGCCCCTGATGCTAAGGAGTCAATTTAAGCTCCGCAAAATTTCCCATCTGATCCGCCCTATTGTGGATAGCAACAGTAGTGCTTATCATAAATTAGCAAGACATTTACATTATAAAATTAAAGAATATTTCGTGTTTCAAAATAATTTTTTGATTAAAAATTCAGTGGACCTAGCCAACAGACTTAAAACCGTAACATGTTCCGAAAACACCAAATTGATGTCATTTGTCATCATTAGTTTGTACGCAAACATACCAGTGGATCAAACCTTGAACATTATAGAACAAAACTTAAGGTATCACAAAAAATTATCCACCATAGAAATTGATGAGCTAATGTTACTTCTTAGAATGACTCCTAAATACAATAATTTTTCATTCAATAAAAATTATATTCAAAGCCATGTGGCCTAGCTATGGGGATTCAACTTGCAAGTATCATGTCTGAAATTTTTATAAATTCTCTGGAATTCGTTTTTTTTTCAAAATTACCCAGAATTAGTGAACAACATCATCTTTTATGTGAGATACGTGGATGTTATTCTTCTACTGGTTAATAATTCTCCAGAAGGAATAGAGTAAATTTTCGCAATGTTTAACATTGTACATGAATATAAAATTCATACAAGAATTGGAATCAGCTGATAGATCACTAAATTATCTTGATTTAACATTGGCTATTAAAGATGCTGAAATAGAGTTCAACATATTCCGGAAGGCAACTTATTCAGACTACATCATCCCGGCCGATTCAACCCACCCCCAGGCACATAAAATGACGTTTTTCTATTCTGGTATCCATCGGGTGATTTCTATTCCATTGTGAGATGTCAACCTCGAAAAAGAATTACCAATTCTTGAGAGTATTGCACAGAATAATGCCTATGATCCAAAAATAGTGAGGCAGTTATATCATAAGAAAACGCGAAAAAGGATGACGACTTTAGTAAACACAAATACTCAAACACAAGATCAGACCAAGAAATGGTTGTTGGTTCCTTATATAGGTAATGTCTCCTACAAGATAGGGCACCTGTTGAAAAAGTCAGGTTTTAAAATTTCCTACTCAACGAGTAATAGTTTAAAGCAAAATTTGGTTCATTCCCTTGAGAAAGACGGTGACAAGTCAGCGAAATCAGACGTATATAAGATTATGTGTGATGATTGCCCATGTTATTACATAGGTAAAACAGGCAGAGCTATAGCAGTAAGGTTTAAAGAACATCTTCCAATAAAGGGCATAGGAACACGGGGGTCAGCCTTTGCGGAACATCTGGTGCAAATGGCTCACACACCTAAACCTTTACGTGACATAGAGCTACTACATCATGAAGTTAAGGGATATAGACTTGACATGCTTGAGGAACTACAAATTTATGCACACGTAATTACAGATAGAGGCAATTTAATGAATGATCAATTGTATCTAAAAAATAGGGCATACTTTGAAGGCTTCCAGCCTATGCTAGGTTTACAACAATTCATAATGCATGTGACCTTACAGCTTCTGCAATAATAGATCCTTTCCTACAGATGTTCATACGAGATTTGTTGGTCAGTTTATAAGGCTCTGTAATAGAATATAAAACATAGTCATGCTGGATACCGTAATTAACTTACAATAGTAAAATATAAAATTAATTCATAGCAGGAAAGTTATCTGACGTGTGCCTAATAAGAGTTTAATTCTATATGTCTCGCGCATGCACACCGCCCTCTCTGAGGCAGACCACAAAGCCCTTGCGGTCTGCAGTCTCTAGTCACATGACGAGGCCCATACAACGGGCTTAAAGTGAATTTGCTACAGCTTGTTTAGTAGAAGTGACAAAACCTTTTGGGTATACATCAAGTTTTATAGAGTTGACTTAGGACAAGGCCTGTTTTAGGCAAACATTTAAATAATATCGTATGTAAGTACTACATGTTGCATCCTGTAGGATGACCAAATCTAATATAATTTACAAGCACATTATAATATTAATTTGTTGCAGATTCTGAAGAAGACGTTATTACTAACGCATTGAAACCTAGGTAAACGATAAAGTTAACCTGCAACTGTAGGAGATATATATATATATATATATATATATATATATATATATATATATATATATATATATATATATATATATATATATATAAAAGAAGGAAACATTCCACGTGGGAAAGATATATCTAAAAACAAAGATGATGTGACTTACCAAATGAAAGCGCTGGCACGTCGATAGACACACAAACAAACACAAATATACACACAAAATTCTAGCTTTCGCAACCAACAGTTGCTTCATCAGGAAAGAGGGAAGGAGAGGGAAAGACGAAAGGGTGTGGGTTTTAAAGGAGAGGGTAAGGAGTCATTCCAATCCCGGGAGCGGAAAGACTTACCTTAGGGGGAAAATAGGACGGGTATACACTCGCACACACACACATATCCATCCACACATATACAGACACAAGAAGACATATTAAAAGGCAAAGAGTTTGGGCAGAGATGTCAGTCGAGGTGAAACTGCAGATGCAAAGATGTTGTTGAATGACAGGTGAGGTATGAGTGGCGGCAACTTGAAATTAGCGGAGATTGAGGCCTGGTGGATAACAGGAAGAGAGGATATATTGAAGAGCAAGTTCCCATCTCTGGAGTTCAGAAGGGTTGGTGTTAGTGGGAAGTATCCAGATAACCCGGACGGTGTAACACTGTGCCAAGATGTGCTGGCCGTGCACCAAGGCATGTTTAGCCACAGGGTGATCCTCATTAAAAACAAACACTGTCTGCCTGTGTCCATTCATGTGAATGGACAGATTGTTGCTGGTCATTCCCACATAGAATGCGTCACAGTGTAGGCAGGTCAGTTGGTAAATCACGTGGGTGCTCTCACATGTGGCTCTGCCTATGATCGTGTACACCTTCCGGGTTACAGGACTGGAGTAGGTGGTGGTGGGAGGGTGCATGGGACAGGTTTTACACCGGGGGCAGTTAGAAGGGTAGGAGCCAGAGGGTAGGGAAGAAGGTTTGGGGATTTCATAGGGATGAACTAAGAGGTTATGAAGGTTAGGAGGATGGCGGAAAGACACTCTTGGTGGAGTGGGGAGGATTTCATGAATGATGGATCTCATTTCAGGGCAGGATTTGAGGAAGTCGTATCCCTGCTGGAGAGCCACATTCAGAGTCTGATCCAGTCCCGCAAAGTATGCTGTCACAAGTGGGGCACTTTTGTGGTTCTTCTGTGGGAGTTTCTGGGTTTGAGAGGATGAGGAAGTGGCTCTAGTTATTTGCTTCTGTACCAGGTCGGGAGGGTAGTTGCGGGATGCGAAAGCTGTTGTCAGGTTGTTGGTGTAATGGTTCAGGGATTCCAGACTGGAGCAGATTCGTTTGCCACGAAGACCTAGGCTGTAGGGAAGGGATCATTTGATGTGGAATGGGTGCCAGCTGTCATAATGGAGGTACTGTTGCTTGTTGGTGGGTTTGATGTGGACGGATGTGTGAAGGTGGCCATTGGACAGGTGGAGGTCAACGTCAAGGAAAGTGGCATGGGATTTGGAGTAGGACCAGGTGAATCTGATGGAACCAAAGGAGTTGAGGTTGGAGAGGAAATTCTGGAGTTCTTCTTCACCGTGAGTCCAGATCATGAAGATGTCATCAATAAATCTGTACCAAACTTTGGATTGGCAGGCCTGGGTAACCAAGAAGGCTTCCTCTAAGTGACCCATGAATAGGTTGGTGTACGAGGGGGCCATCCTGGTACCCATGGCTGTTCCCTTTAATTGTTGGTATGTCTGGCTTTCAAAAGTGAAGAAATTGTGGGTCAGGATGAAGCTGGCTAAGGTAATGAGGAAAGAGGTTTTAGGTAGGGTGGCAGGTGATCGGCGTGAAAGGAAGTGCTCCATCGCAGCGAGGCCCTGGATGTGCAGGATATTTGTGTATAAGGAAGTGGCATAAATGGTTACAAGGATGGTTTCCGGGGGTAGCAGGATGGGTAAGGATTCCAGGTGTTCGAGAAAGTGATTGGTGTCTTTGATGAAGGATGGGAGACTGCATGTAATGGGTTGAAGGTGTTGATCTACATAGGGAGAGATACGTTCTGTGTAGGCTTGGTAACCAGCTACAATGGGACGGCCGGGATGATTGGGTTTGTGAATTTTAGGAAGAAGGTAGAAGGTAGGGGTGTGGGGTGTCGGTGGGGTCAGGAGGTTGATAAAGAACCACAAAAGTGCCCCACTTGTAACAGGACACTTTCCAGGACTAGATCAGACTCTGAATGTGGCTCTCCAGCAGGGATACAACTTCCTCAAATCCTGCCCTGAAATGAGATCCATCCTTCATGAAATCCTCCCCACTCCACCAAGAGTGTCTTTCCACCGTCCTCCTAACCTTCGTAACCTCTTAGTTCATCCCTATGAAATACCCAAACCTCCTTTCTTACCCTCTGGCTCCTACCCTTGTAACTGCCCCCAGTGTAAAACCTGTCCAATGCATCCTCCCACCACCATCTACTCCAGTCCTGTAAACCGGAAGGTGTACACGATCAAAGGCAGAGCCACGTGTGAAAGCACCCACGTGATTTACCAACTAACCTGCCTACACTGTGACGCATTCTATGTGGGAATGACCAGCAACAATCTGTCCATTCGCATGAATGGACACAGGCAGACAGTGTTTGTTTTTAATGAGGATCACCCTGTGGCTAAACATGCCTTGGTGCACGGCCAGCACATCTTGACACAGTGTTACACCGTCCGGGTTATCTGGATACTTCCCACTAACACCAACCCTTCTGAACTCCGGAGATGGGAACTTGCTCTTCAATATATCCTCTCTTCCTGTTATCCACCAGGCCTCAATCTCCGCTAATTTCAAGTTGCCGCCACTCATACCTCACCTGTCATTCAACAACATCTTTGCCTCTGCACTTCCGCCTCGACTGACATCTCTGCCCAAACTCTTTGCCTTTTAATATGTCTGCTTGTGTCTGTATATGTGTGGATGGATATGTGTGTGTGTGTGAGTGTATACCCGTCCTTTTTTCCCCCTAAGGTAAGTCTTTCCGCTCCCGGGATTGGAATGACTCCTTACCCTCTCCTTTAAAACCCACATCCTTTCATCATTTTGAGTGTTTCAGAGGAAGCAGTAGGCAAAGTTTGACTGTAAAACAAATAATGGCTGCCCAACATTCTACATCCTAGCGTCATATGCATAACAGGATCTATGGAATTTGTAGATAAATAAAATAAAATAAAATATAACACAGCTACTGCTTTTGGTGTTTACATAATAACCAATAATTACATGATCAATTCACCTATTATTTAAATTGAACATAACTGAACTTACAATTGAAATTTAAATGCTTTCCAAAAACCAGTTATGGATTTTAGCTGATCAAATCATCACTACAACTTTCATATAATTAATATGTGGAATTATTTCAGTTTTCATAACATAATTTCATGAAGTGTACCTCAATTACAGTACTTTAATTATTTCTGTTGATTACTTTACAATATATAACTTATGGCCAGCTAGTATTGTTACTATGACATTTCAGTATGTTAATTCTATGTAGCTTGGTCCCATCTCATGTTTCATTTGGTCATAACTGAACTTACAATTTAAATTTATATGCTTTCAAAAAACTAGTTATGGATTTTAGCTTAACAAATCATCTCTACAACTTCAAATAAACACTTTTTTGCAACCAGCCCTATCAATCAGAATCAACTAATGACTAATGTTGAAGCTTACCTAACTCAGTTCACTCCTCCATCCAACTGTGATCCACCACCACTGCCCCTGAAATCACCCCCTGTTAACTACCCAGAATTTCATAACCTTGAACCTTGCCTCACCAGCGTTCCCCAAATCCCTCAACACGCAAAAAGGACCCAATCTTATAATCCCACCTGTGGACAAATGCTCCACCACTATTGTTTTGAACCTCAAGGGTTACCTAGCAGAAGGACTCCACCAGCTTTCAGATACATGCACTTACAAACCTTGCAACAGTAACCCCATTCCAGAAATCCAGCAGGATCTCCAGTCACTCCTCAAATCCTTAGACCCATCCCAGAACCTCTCCTCAGAGTCCAAAGCTCAGCTCACGCTTACCACTCTCTACACTCCTACCTTCTACAAGCTTCCTAAAGTCCATAAAGCCATCCAGCTAGGAAGCTCCATACTGGCCAGTTACTGTGCCCCCACTGAGAGAATCTCTGCTCTTGTAGACCAACATCTTCAACCTATTATACAGAACTCACCCTCCTATATAAATGATACCAACCATTTCCTCCACTGACTCTCCACAGTTCCTGTCCCTATAGCACAAGGTGCCCTGCGCATCACTACTGATGCCACCTCTCTTTACACTAACATCCCTAATGCGCATGGGTGAACCACTATTGAAAACTACCTTTCCTAAAGCCTAATGGATTCCTCAACAACCTTCTTCCTAGTTACCATGACCAGCTATATTCTTAGCCACAATTACTCTTCTTTGAAGGTATTATCTATAAACAAATCTGGAGTACAGCAATGGGCACCACATGGCACCATCCTATGCCAACCTATTCATGGGCCATCTAGAGGAATCCTTCCTAAACACCCAGAATCCTAAACCCCTCACCTGGTTCAGAATCATTGATGACAACTTTGCAATCTGGATTGAGGGTGAGGACACCCTATCCACATTCCTTCAGAACTTCAACAGCTTCTCGCCTGTGTACTTCTCCTGATCCTACTCAACCCAACAAGCCACCTTCCTAGATGTTGACCTCCACCTCAGAGATGGTGACATCATTACCTCTGTCCACATCAAACCTAGTAACCACAGCAATACCTCTATTTCGACAGCTGCCACCCATTCCATACCAAGAAGTTCCTTCCATACAGCATAGCCACCCATGGTCATCGCATCTGCAGTGATGAGCAGTCCCTTTCAAAATATACCAAGGGTCTTACTGAAGCCTTCACAGAACCTAACTATCCTCTCAACCTTGTACAAAAACAAATTTTCCCATTCCTTATATATCCAGTCTCCGACCACCTTCCAAAGTCTCACTGTCTGGCCACAGGTGAGCATTCCCCTCATAGCTCAGTACCACACAGGACTGGAGTAACTGAATTAAATTCTCCACCTGGGTTTTGACTTCCTCTCATCATACCCTGAAGTGAGAAATGTTCTGCCCAATATCCTTCCCACAACTCCCACAGTAGCATCCTGCCATCCGCCACACCTACACAATATACTCATCCATCTGTACACAACCCCTGCTCCCAACCCCTTACCTCATGGCTCATATACCTGTAATAGACATAGATGTAAGATGTGTCCCATACATACTCCCATCACCACCTACAAACATCCGGTCACAAACACCACTTATCCCATCAAAGGAAGGGTTACCTGTGAAACCAGTCATGTGATCTACAAGCTAAGCTGCAACCACTGTGCTGCATTGTATGTGGGCATGATGACCAATAAGCTGTCTTTCCTCATGAATGGCCACTGACAATCTGTGTTGCTGACCTCTCGTTGTACCCTGAAATGAGAAATGTCCTGCCCAATATCCTTCGCATGCCTTCTACTGTGGTATTCCACCAAACCTACACAATATCCATCCCTGCATAACCTCTGCTCCCAATCCCTTACCTTATATCCCTGTAATAGACCTAGATGCAATACATTTCACATACATCCTTCCATCACCACATACTTCTTCATGACTAGGGACTGATTCTTAAAGCTGAAATTTTCATATTTTAGGTTCTCATGGTTTCAACCAACTAAAATAATTTTGGAGTAAGACTGTGCAAATTTTTTGTTTTCATGATAATTTATTCTCTCACATTTTTCTATATCACACTGTCTTTTGAATTTTCATATGCACAAAGCCCAAATTCAATTGTTCTTCCAAAATACAAAAACGTGTTTGGTCACAACAGACACATGCCCACTTCTAATGCACTCTGTGGTAATAACAATATTCCAAAGGATTTACAGATTTTCTTGACAAAAGAATTTCTATTAATTTGTATTGTTATTTTATAAATGAATCCAGAAATAAACATAATAATTAGCATTATGTTGTATAATTATTAATAGAAATTCTAAGTGTGTTGAATATTCCATAATTTCAAATGTTTCTAAAACAAAAATAATTTTTGCTGTACATACAGAATTAACATATCGATTGCAACAACAAAAATACACTACTTTCTTTTTACAGATTTATGCTTGAAATATAACACTTTGTGTATAAAACCATATGAAATTTTTTAGGGAAACAGGTGAGATAATATTAACCTACTCAAAATTCAAAAATATTTCTGGTATTGACTACTTCTGTTGAGGAAAAGTAATGCTAGAGGGTTCAGGAGGGAGGGGGGGGGGGGGGTGACCCTTTACAATTCCCCTCCCTACAAAATTTGGAAACAATGTGTTTACAATATTTTGTGACTTACTTTAATATTTGCCAAACAGAGTACAAAATGACACCCTAAGATAAAATACAGATGTATAGAAGTATCTGATACATAACATATTATAGAAAACATAAGAAAAATATCTACTATGCAAGGTATAATTTATACATATATCAGGGCATGACCTTCAGATTTTCAGGTCTGTGGAACAGTCTGTCACAAGACAAATGCTACAAAGTCAAAACTACAACATTACAACACTAAATTATAGAAATAACTGCAGAGACAAGGTAAATTACTAGAATTACAAATTGCATGTTTACATCTATTAAATCACACCTTCAAAATCTTCAAAAGAGATAAGAAAAAGTTTATAGCATAAGAGTATGACAACTGAGCCAACTCGAAAAACTTACGACGATGGATACAGACAAGAGGAAAATACTCAGTCATGAGTAGGAATATAACACAAAATCAATCAGCCACCTAAACTAGAGTAATTAAGGATATGTTGACTCATTAAAGAACAAAGTAATGAAAAAATAGTAGGGCCTAAGCTTATGATATTGGGACTGAACCAGGAATCCAAAGCACACAGGTACACACCAGCAAAAATGTTTTCACACAACAAAGTGAATAAATTTCATGATCATATCAATAAGTCCAATCATATGTAAAGAATAATTATAAGAAGATCTAGCCTCAATCAATAGTTTTGCATGCTCTCTTTGAGTACATACACCCACACACACACACACACACACACACAGTCGCGATGAGCAGGGTACCCAAAACAGAGTTAAGCATGAGTCTGCCCATAACTCAAGTTCCAATCAGATGCAATATTGCAGTACTCAGGATAAATACAGGTAAACAGAGTCATAAATAGCTTTTAACGATGACATAATCTAGTAGCTTGAGGACCAAAATCAGTGTATGAAAGCACACATCTATACATCTTGTTATTTTGTCTATAATACTAAATGTCTTCCATACTATTTGCTAATTCATCTGAATTAACCTATGTACATAGAGGCCAAGAAGATTCATTTACAACTAACAAAAAAAAAAAACACATACTCATTTAAAAGTACATAATGTATTGGTAAATCAATCCCCCAACTTGAAAAAACATATGCTTGTGTGGAATAACAGTGTCCATGCCATTGACAATATTTATAAACAAATAGTTCCATGAATTATTCATATACAATAATTTCTTGGTTAAAAATTTATAGATATTTTTGGTATTGACTACACCTCTTGAGGAAAAATACTGCTAGAGGAATGTGTCCCTTTACAATGTTCATTTCATTTCATATGGCGGTGCACTGTTTCACTATCAAAAAACTCATTTAAACTGTAGAGTGGTTTTTGATGTGGACTTTGTGACATGTTTCCTCAAAATCTCAAGTCCAAGGATTGTATTTTCGTATTTAGATGGTTGAACATTCTAACAGCTACTGATGGAAAATTGTCCCATGTCATGAAGAGTTAACAGCTTGTGGTGTCTATGTCTTCCTTACCATGAATGTTATAATTGTGGACTTCACTCCTGGCAGCCTGAAGAGTGACCCTGTAGTGACAAGCCATAGCTGATATGACTGTGTAACAGTGAATAATATACCATCAGCAGCTCAGTTATCACATACTCCAATTTACTCATGCGGTATATGACACATGTCATTTGGTCAGGCACATGTGTGGTGTGTTTTTGCTAAGTGAGTTTACTGCCCACCATGAACACCAGAAGATTTACAATTCCTGCACTTTTTAGGTATCCTTTGTCACTGAGGCTACATACCAAGTTCTGCAATCTTTTCTTCAGATATTTCCCTTTTTTTAAAAAAAAAAAAGAAAAAAAATTATTTTGTAGTGTCAAACAAAGCATCTGCTTCTTCTTGAGCCTTGCTGGTATCAATGCCTTTTGAGTACAGGGTTGTGTCATCTACAAATTGCAAGTACTGTCCATGAGAGCTTAAATCATTTACAAATATTGGGAACAGGAGGGAGCCCATTACCAATCCCTGTCACACACTGCATTCCTACTTCTGTTCATGTGGTGATGCTCCTTGTACTGATAAAACTCACCTTCTGCTATCCAAATAAGATTTGACGGTTGCCAGAACAGTGCCTTATGAGGAATGCAGTCAAATGCCTTACTAAGTCTGCAAAGTGCCAGTGCTACAGATTCTTTGTTCTCAAAACTGTGTTTTATCCTGGTGACCAGATCTAGTGCTACTGTTGTATATTTGCCTTTCTGGAAAACGTTCTGTGCATTTGTGATGAGTTCATTAATTTCAAAGCAATCTGATATTTGGTCTTTCCTTGCAGTCTCACAGATGTTAGCAAAGACTGGAATGATTGATATTGATCTGAAGCTTGCTACCATGGCTGGGTCACCCTTTTTATGAATTGGTATTCTGCATGCAAGTGTCAGAAAGTCCGGAAATACACAAACAGTAAAACATTTATTAATTACCATAATTAATGGTACACTAATTTCATAGATAACTCTCTTGCGGACATCAGTAGACATCTTGTACACATCCTTACTATCAGAAGGTTCATAAGATTTTACAATCTTTATTGTTTCATTTTTCTTTTGTAATTCTCTCCAGCTCATCATCATGCATCTTTTGTCATTTATACAGTAGCTATGGCTCTGAGCACTATGGGATTTAACATCTGAGGTCATCAGTACCCTAGAACTTAGAACTACTTAAACCTAACTAACCTAAGGACATCACACACATCCATGCCCGAGGCAGGATTCGAACCTGCGACCGTAGCAGTCGCGCAGTTCCAGACTGAAGCACCTAGAACCGCTCGGCCACACCGGCCGGCATACAGTAGTGCAGCATCTATACTGAAGTCTGGGATTGTACTTAGTGTTTTTCACTATGTAAATAAAATCACTATTAAAGTCATCTGGACTACACAAGCTTTATAGAGGCGGTTTTCTTCCAGTGTTCATTGATCAGGTCCCAGACTACCTTGCAGGTGTGGTGAGTTCCTTCAATCAACCTATCATTTTCTTTTTGGCATCTTCTACATCCATTTTATAATGTATTTTTGCTTGTAAATATCGGCTGCAGAACACTTCCTTTGCAGTCATTATGATGCATTTTAATTTTTTCAGTTCATTGGCATACCATGTTTTTTCCTTTCACATAGTGGCTGTATTGTGACATCCTCGCAGGACAGTTTTTTGTCTTCTGTGGATAGATATGGCCAAACTGGGCTTTGATGATCTGGAAAAACTCTTTAAATACATCAGTTGCTGCCATTTCCTGCAATCCAGGCTGCCACTTTATTGCAGATACTACTGTTTGAAAAGCGTTTGATGTTCCCTAATTTATGACCCTTTTTGTGAACACATAATTAGAATTCCAGGTGACAGGTGGTTGATTTTTATCACTTTTGTATATAGTTCCATATCTTATCCATGGGTCAACTGTAGTCATCTCATAGTCCCAAATATTTAGATTTGTGATCATGTTGTCATGGTGGGCATCACCTCTGGTAGATAGATTGTTTGCTTCACATAGCCCATAACTGACTACTAGGTACATAAATTCTCTCTCCTTAGTGCCCTCTTCACCAAAGTGTACTCTGAAGTCACAACAAAATGCAATTTTAGATTTAAAGTGCATTAAGTAGCACAGGCAAGATTCCATTTGGTTGAGAAAATTTTCAATGAATGATATACAGTTGGTGCTAGAGTGCTAGAGTGGAAGCAGGATAGGAGATAGGTGGGTGAGGAAGAGTGACTAACAAAGGTTAAGGCATGAGGGTTGCAGGAACATAGGATATATTCCAAAGACAGATCACATCACTGCAGTTCAGAAAAGCTGCTGTTGGTAGGAAGGATCAAGATGGTGCAGGCTGTGCAACAGTCATTGAAGTGAAGAATCTTGTGTTGGGCAGCATACTCAGCTGCTTCTTGGCCACAGATTCTCTGCAGCCATTCATGCAGACAAACAGCTTGCTGTTTGCCATGCCCACCTAGAATGCAGCACAGTGACTGCAGCTTTGCTTGTAGATCACATGACTCCTTTGATGTGATATATGATACTTCCAACCAGACTGGGGTAGATGGCATTGGGAGGGTGTATGGGATAAATCTAGCATCTAGGTCTATTGCAGGGGTATGAGCCATGGGGAAAGGGGGTGGGAGCAGGGGTGGACTAGAGATGGATGAGAATATTATGTAGGTTCTGTGGGAAGCTGAATACTTTGTGGGATGGGTGGGATGGATAGTGGGTAGAATATTCCTCATTTCAGGGCTTAACAAAAGGTAACCAAATGCTAGTGAAGAATGTGATTCAGTTGCTCCTTTGTGGCCCAACGGTTGGGCTTTGAGAGTTGATGAATGACTGAAGAGATAAAGCAATGGAGATCTGTTTCTGTACAAGGTTTGGATGATAATTTCAGTCTGTGAAGGCCTCATTGAGACTCTTGGTATATTTGGAGAGGGCTTGCTCATCACAACAGATGTGATGGCCATGGGTGTCTAGCCTGTGTGGAAGGGACTTCTTGATATAGAATGGGTGGCGGCTGTCAGACTAGAGGTAGATTGGTAGGTTTGATATGGATTGAGGTACTGATGTAGCCATCTGAGGTGGAGCAGAACACTGAGGAAGATGACTTGTTGGGCTGAGGAGGACCAAGTGAAGCAAATGTGGGAGAAGATGTAGAAGTTCTGGAGGTATGTGGATAGAGTGCCCTCACCCTTGATCCATGTCATGAAGATGTCATTAATGAATCTGAACCACATGAGTAGTTTGGGATTCTGGGTGCTTAGGAAGGATTCCTCTAAATTGCCCATACACAGGTTGGCATAAGATGGTGCCATGCATAACATGGTGCCATGCATGTGCTCACTGCACACCATGGATTTGCTTGTAGGCGATGCCTTCAAAGGTGTTAGTGTTCAAGGACGTAGCATCAACAGTGACGAGCAGGGCACAGTGAGATAAAGGAATGGAAACTGTGAAGAGATGTTGGAGGAAGTGGTTGGTGTCTTCTGTGTAGGAAGCTAGGTTTTGGGTAATAGGCCAAAGCTACTGGTGTACAAGAGCAGAGATTCTCTCAGTAAGGGCACAGTAACTAGTCACAGTGGGGTGTCCTGGGTGATTGACTTTATGGACTTTAGGAAGCATGTGGAAGATAGAACTCCAGGGAGTGATAGTAGTGTGGAGGGGAATAGACACAGGGGTGATGTCCTGGGATAAGTCTGGGATGAGAAGAGAGTGAAGATGCTGTTGGATATCTGGGATGGGGTCACTGTAGCAGGATTTCTAGGTGGATGAGTCTGACAGCTGGTGGAGTCTTTCTGCCAGGTTAACTTTGAACATCATGTACAGTTCTGCCACTGGGCACGAGAGAAATTATGGGCCAATGACAGATTTTTTGCATGCACTCTATTTAGTGGCAAAGCGTCATTCACAAACAGTGGTAACATAAACCAGCATAATATGCACTATTGGGCAATGGAAAATCCATGATGGCTGTGACAAGTGGAACATCAGTGACCTTGGCGGGTTAAAGTATGGTGCAGCATTATGGGAGGAAGGATAATTGGCACCCATTTTATTGACAGCAATCTAAATGGTGCAATGTATGCTGATTTCCAACATAATGGTACTGTAGTCCGGAACCGCAGGACTGCTACAGTCGCAGGTTCGAATCCTGCCTCGGGCATGGGTGTGTGTGATGTCCTTAGGTTAGTTAGGTTTAAGTAGTTCTAAGTTCTAGGGGACTTATGACCTAAGATGTTGAGTCCCATAGTGCTCAGAGCCATTTGAACCATTTTTAATTTATCTTTTGTTATAGTGTGAAATCAATAATTGTTTCGTAACTTAAATTCTATTGTTGGCATATAAACAAATACAAATTCTGTAATAATTGTAAACATTTGGAAGACGAATTGCTAGTAATCTTAAAGTACCTATTTGACTCTCTTCAAAAACATCTTAGCAAAGTCAGCCCTTAATTAATTCCAAAGTAATTAACAGTTTTGTCCAAAGTATTCTTTGCATAGTTATATTTGTTAATTTCATGGTTTAAACAAATAACTCAGGTTAACCCTTATAATAGAAAAAACTATTAAAAACAACCAATTTTTCAATGTATTCAGTTAATTTTATGAGTTAAGTTTTAATTCTAATTTCTGTAAACTTAACTTCAAACAATGTGTATTTTCAGTACCTATTATTGTGATGATATATATGAGCCCAATTTTTGGTCACAAGACAGTCGGTCCCTGACTAGGTTTCAGACAAGAAACCTTCGTTGATTAGAACTACAACAATTCTATGGAATAAGTGTAAACAATTAGGCTATGTGTAAAAACAATGTCTGCTCAATATGTACCTGATTATTCTTCAGGATCTGTGAACTTTGTGATTAGGTTTTATTGCTTGTAGATGTTCAACAGGAAATTATCGTAGCAAACTGATAATGAGGCTTATCAAAAGTTAAACAATGTTGCACTGACCATGTAGCTGTGAATTATTAGGGGGTTGTGAAAAGTGAAATTAAAGTACTGTGAAACGCATCTGTGTGCCTGTTGGCTACATTATTTACTGTAGTCAGTGTCAGAATCCACAATCCATTTTTCCGCCAGTGTAGCAACACAGTGTGTCAACACTGAGGGCAACAAACAAAGAAAATAATGCAGGCGGAACCACTACAAGCAGATGTGACTGGATAAGGTGAGGTTAGAAAGTGCATATTGAAATAAGAGAGGAGAAAGAGTGGTGATGTGGAGGGGTTGGTGGGATGAGGTACAAGTTCATGTGGCACACATAGGTACAGAAAATAACAAGAAAAATTACCTGGGAGTGAGGCAGGAAGAGTGATCAATTTTTAAAGACTTCTTTGGCAAAGTCTGCTGTCACCACAGCCAGTGGTTTCATGGTACACATGGGCAAGGTTATGTTCCGTGTCATGTGCTCAACAAGCACAGTGCAGAAGTTAATTAGTGTGGTGTTCAACCACCAGGAGTGCTCTGTTGAGTCTTGGTGCAGCTGTGCTACACTTTGATTTTTGTTTTGTGATAATACAGTTTCCCCATGTAGAGATTCATTATGAGTTATTCACACAAATATATATACTTATTATTCTGTCAAAGATTTTCAACTTTTTTGTTCAGAATTGTCTTGATAACTGAATCTGTTGTATCATGAGTTTCAAGGGAGTGAATAATTTATGCATACAATAACAATGTTCCCTCCAGAACATTACCTGTTTGTATTAATAAAATATGCAAAGGCAAAAGTCAGCCAGCCAAGTTGAACTAAAACAAACGAATTTATAGGTCTAGGATTAATGATATTGGCAGGAGTAATGTTGGCCATGAGATGGTGCACCAACAATCAGCAGGGTCATGTAGCCATGAATTGTGTGTGGACAAGATGGCTGATACAGTGTGGCTTGTACTTCTGAGTGTGTGGTGTGGTTCGGAAGGTGACAAGTAAAACACAGGAAAGAAGAGAAGAAAAGAAAGGACACTGGGTAAAGTAATGCATTAGAAAATAGTAACAAAGAAAACAGCACTGACTTACAGAATGGAAGAAAGGCAATAAGGCAAAATCAAACAATGGAAAATCCAGGATAGAGTAATGACAGTATTGTGAATATGATCGAGTTGTAGACGGGCACAACAAAATGACTGCTAAACAAGTGAGCATTCAGCCTGCTTTCACATGTGGCCAAGCCCCTGATGGGATAGGATAAACCTGTGGCAGGACTGGAATAGGAAATACTGTATGAATGGATTGGACAGATTTTGCACCTAGGTCTTTCACAGGGCTATCATCTTTGTGGCAACAGATTGGGATTGGGAATGGCATAGGGATGGGCTAGTATGTTCTGGAGGTTGGATGGGCAACAGATGATAAGTAATGACATGGAGATCATTGTGCCCTGAAATAAGGGACATCCTTACCTGGGAAACATCTCACCCCTCATAAAGTGGTGTTCTGTTACCCACCCAACCTCCACAACACCCTATTCCATCCCCATGCCACTCCAAGTCCCAACCCCTTGACACAAGGACACATCCATGTGGAAGACCCAGATATAAAATCTGCCCAATCCACCCAACCAGCACTTCCAGAGCTGTCACAGGTTTATCTTATCCCACCAGAGGATGGGCCACTTGTGAAAGTAGCCATGTCATTTACCAGCTCCGCTGCAATCATTGCATAGCTTATATTGGTATGAATACCAACCAGCTGTCCACCAGGGTGAATGGCCATTGCCAAACTGTGGACAAGACCAAAGTAGATCACCACGTGGCACATGTGGGTGAACACAACGTGCTTGATTTCAATGGTTGCTTCACTACCCAAGCCACTGGGACCCCTCCAACCACCACTAGCTTTTTAGACTGTGCAGATGTGAGTTACCCTTACATCACATTGTTCTCTCCAAAATTATCCTGGCCCCAACCTACTGTCCCCACATCCTCCACTCAATAGCTTCCATCCCTCTGTCAAGCACCTCCTCACCTTTCTCATCTCCTATCCTGTTTATTTGCAGCCCTCTGCCAACACTTCCACCTGTCTTTCCCCAGTCCTCTCCTTTTTTGCTCCTTTTTTTCCCTACCTCCCTGCCCTAGAACTTCCTGACGCTGTGCTTGCTGGCAGTATAGTCCATGCACTCTCTCTCCATCTGTACATTACTACCCCTACCCCTTCTAGATTGCTGCTTGCATCCCATGTGATAGTTGTATTGTGGCCCGAGATGTTGGAGTTGGTAGTTGTGTATGCATAAGGTGTGCTTGCAAATGTATGTGTGAATGATGTGTATGTGTGTCTTGCTGACGAAGGCTGTGGCCAAAGGCTTTGAGTGAGTATCTTTTAATTGTGCATGTCTGCAACTTGATATGTCTTCTTTACGGTGAGTAGCAATTCTTATTTTCCAACATTGTTGATATTCCCATCTGGAGTTTCCATTGTCTAATTCACATACCTCATTCATGACAATACAGCATATACTTTGAACTGAGAAACATGTTATAATGCAACTGATTTTGTTCAAACATCCCACTGTATTTTTTTTTTTTTGTATGAACAATCATCTTCCTCTAGTAAGTTCTTTCTCTCAAAAACAGGTACAGACACTCACTTGTGCAGTAGAGACTCAATTATCTGTACCTCACTTGCACAGGTTCAGGTTTATCCAGCAATTTTCTTTGTAGTCTAGTCGAGGTTCATCCAAGAATTGTGCCTAGTGGATGCGGCCATGCTCTGTGGGTGCAAGGCAGTGTAGTTCAGCACTCCGTATGGGACCGTGTGTCACTAGTGTCAGTTTAAGAGTGAGAGACATAGCTGTGGAGTGAGTGAGACAGAATAGCATTGCTCTGCACTGGACTGTCCAATGGTCAGATCCAACATAAACAAAATAACAGAGGAAGTGCAGCTCTGTAAAAGTGGTCGATGAGCAGTAAAACAAGCAAACCATTTACTGCATAGGTAACAATTAGTGGTTGTGTGGCAGAGTTAGTATGCAAAGCTTTAGAAAACAATATCCAAAACAAGAATTGAAGAAAAATGTAGCACTTTTGTGACCCACAGTCTGATTCTATTAGTATTGCACATGCACACTCATCATATGTACATTGGGCATCTTCTGAAAGAGGTATTTTTCAAATGAACTAGTGTAATAAATATTCTATTTCAGAAATAATTTCATGTAAGTGATACAGAGTCTCATTCTTACTGTTAGTTATTATAAGAAATATTTCTTGTTGTACTTCATGCTACAGCTTTTTGTATCCCATTTCAGAGTTTATACATCGGATCCTTGGTTTGCTGTTTTGTATGCAATAATTTTAATTGACCAAGTTTGAAAACTTATTAAAAAATAGAATTAAAGTTATAAAGACCTTATATCCTTACAGTCAACATTGTTAAAGAAGACAATTAACATTTTACACATTTTTCTTTCTTGAGGAAATGATTTTGTCTAGGTTTGGTGCAATATTGCAGGAGATTTTTAACCTCAAAGAATTAGTCAAATTTTTATCGCTAAGTAGGGAATGGTTCTTAGTTTTATCAAGCATTAAAAGGGAGAAAAAGTCCTCACAAATATAAGTGGAACCAAGCACTGAGAGAACTTTGGCCACATGCTTGTGCGAAAGAGGATACTTCTCTCATGGGAAACTGCTGTAAAAAGTCATCCAAAGTTTTATACATAAGAAAGTACTCCTTCAGCTGGATATCACACTGCAGCTCAATCAGCTCTAGTTGAAACTCTTGTGGGACGCCCTTTGCCTGAAGGGGAAAATGGGTGAACTAATATATCTAAGGCCAGTTGAAACTAACTTATCTCCAAAAATCTGTTTTCAAACTCCTCCTGTAATTTGCAAATGATTTGAACATAATCTGAAATATCCACATCGTCTTTAATGCTGACTAATTCAGGGAAGTGTCCGTATGAGTGAAAATAATTAACCGTTCAAACAATCGTGTCCGTAACATTTTTTATGTTGACAATCTTCACAACAAGTGCCTCCTCTTGCATCAGACAATAGACTGCCGAGAATAGGGAACAGCCAACTTCTGGCATTTTTGGCCTGACATAACCCAGTAATCCAGTGTGTATCCCTCATAGCACAGGGGCTCCAACTATTCTTCCACTAGTCACACATTCCCATTTTAAAACCATGGACTCGAACATGTTTTCCACAGCTAGAAAAATATCCAGACCTGTGGTTGTATCCTTTAATGGTATAAGGTCAAGAAATAATTCGGTGACACACAGATTGTCATCAACACCTCAAATGAATATGAAAAGCTGAGATATATCCCCAATGTCCATGGACCTGTCAAGAGCAATAGAAAATGAAACAAAGTTTGCCGTTCTCTCCATTAATTGCTGCTCCATATCTGAGGCCATATCTCGACTCAGAAACAACAGTTTGAGGCAAAAGAGCTATTTTTTCAAATTTTTATGTGAAATCCGCTGGACAAATACAAGCTGCTGAGTTGACCAGGCAATCCTCGATGAGCTTCCCAGCCACAAAAGGTTTGCCTGCTTTTGCAATTCTCAGCAAGCATCTGTAACTTGGGCACAAACTTTGCCCACCTGTTTCCTGCTCCTACCATGGCAAAAAAACCTTACAATTAATTTTGTACAGTCCTTGTTTCAAAACACTTTATCATTTTAACAATTAATTGTTTCATTCATTGAAACCCAAATAAAAAGCTCACAAAAAAGATTGGTTTTAGGTGCATTTTTTCCCAGTTCCTCTGAAAAGTGGTCATAGACACTAACAAGAACAGTGAAATGTTGTCGCAAAATACATTTTGATCTATTGGAATATTTGTATTTTAATTAATTGAAAACATAAATCAAACTACAACATATGTTCTCCCATCCATCAAAACACATATACACAAAAACAAAAAAATGGCTCTCAATGACACTTTGTTGTCTGAGAGAGCATTTGTGATGGCTTTTCAGAAAGGGCAGACAATAACGTACCTGAAACTTTTTCTTACATCTGTGTGACATGATTTAATGCAACCCAAATATAAAAAATAACCAAAAATAAATGTTTATTGTTGCTGACAATCTGATATACAACAACTGAAACACTGCTAACTGACATATCAGATTATAAAATATAGTTTTATTTATCATCTTTGTAAATAATAAAGAGTCATATGATAGGAAACACTTACTTCACAGTAATGCTGCTTGAAATTTTCTTTCAGTTCTTCAAGCTTTGGCTGGTGCTCCTCTTGCAACAAATTTTCGAACTAATCATTATGACAGGTATTAAAGTACCATTGAATCAAGTACTTTTTTTTCAAATACGTAAGGTTCCCAAGACACACTAAATATTTGGCATGATTTTCAACAGCAATACAAAAGAAATTAATTTCCCTCTGGGGTTTAAATAGTGCAGATGTGCCTCTCCTCCTGTTTTTTGTCTGCTGCTGTTGACCATCCATCTCGATGCACTGTAGCATTGAATACATTACGCTGGTACCACCCACCTGTGCCCTGTGTAATCATTGCCCTGTACATTTCCAAATTGTTTGAGTTAGACAGCACACATTCCAATATTGTTTGAGTTAGGCAGTTGCCAATCACTATGTTGCTGTGTTATGTCACAAGTGTGCTTCAAAATGTCAAAACACAAGAAAGTGATGTTATCACTTGCACATTAAATAAATATTATTGATCAGTAAAATAAAGGAGAAAAGCCTCCAAGTTAGCTTATCTGTATAGTATATGTACTTTTCTAACAAGCAATATTAAGAAGAATACCAATTCAGCTTTAAATTACACCTATGACCTTGATAGCGAAGACAGGAGTAAACATCAAAAAGTGGTGAAGGAACTGAAAATGAATTTCCGGGTGAAGCTTTTATTATTGTTTTAATGATAAAAAAATTACTTCCCTCATACATTCAGTTATCCAGATTTTCTTTCATCTGAATTATTTATTACAACAATTAGTCCAGTTAGCAGTACTGGAGGGCAGTGTGGAGGGTAAAAATCGTAGAGGGAGACCGAGAAATGAATACATTAAGCAGATTCAGAAGGATGTAGGCTGCAGTAGGTACTGGGAGATGAAGAAGCTTGCACAGGATAGAGTAGCATGGAGAGCTGCACGAAACCAGTCTCAGGACTGAAGACCACAACAACAACAACAAAAGTTGAGTCTCCACTGTAGTTTGGTGTAACAGATGTAATATTTTCATTTCTTATCATCATTTTCCATTCACTTGAACTTTGGTTATTTTGATATTACCAAAAGTCGCAGATGACTGTAACTACAATATGATAGTAAAAATTATTTTGTCTGGCTTATAACCCCCAAAATATAAATATTTCATAGGTTTTTACCTTCTATTACCTTAAGATGGAAGACATACAGCATAATCTAAATTTACTTAAATAAACTAGATGAAAAAATATTATGTTTGAGAAAAGTATAAAAATCCTTCTACAAACCTTTGTCCACATATATTCTACAAACTTCATACACAGCAAAAACCTTCCAAAATACAGTAAATATGATTTCATCCTCCAAACGTTTCTCACCATAAAAGTTAATAAATAATATTCCTTTCATCATTCCTGAGTGTTTTAAAATTTTGCATTTGTTCTTCAAAATTTCTTTTACCACTGTGAGATCATCATATTAACGTAAGAGATCAATACTTGAGAATAGCAGAAGACAATTTGTAAAAAGATACAAATTGGAGTTAATGAAAGGCATGCAGTATGGAAGTAAAAATCTCTGAAACAATACAACAAGAACATGGGAGACCTGGGATTGCCACACCCATGTTACAAGAAGTGCTTGTGACCCCCTTGGGGTGTATTTACAAACTCATTCCCAGGCATAGTTTTAATAATGAAATGACAGTTCGATCAAATAAATATAGTTTTTTTTTCCAATTGTAGCCCCTTGAACACAGTTCAGTTTAAAAGGATGTTCACCTGTGGAAGCAACTATGTCATATACCTACTTTGCTGCAATCATTGCACAGCTTTTTATAATGGTATCACTACCAACCATCTGTCCACCAGGATCAACAGCCATGCCAAACTGAGGCCAAGACCAAAGCAGACCACCCTGTGCCACAACATTTGGGTGGACGTAACATGCTTAATTTCAATGATTGCTTCACTGCCCAAGCCACCTGGATCTCCCTATACATCACCAGCCCTCCCACCACCCTTCCTCACAGCCTCTGGTACTGCACCTATTGGCAGTCTAGTCCCTGCGCATTTCTCCAGACAGCCCTCTTCTGTCTTCCCACTTGTACCCTGGTATTCCTTCCCTTTCCTCAACCCCTCCAGGTTGCTTAGCATTATGACCCAGGCTGCCAGAGATGTCAGTCAAGTGTGAATGAGATATGCTTGCTTGTGTGAATGAATCTGTGTGTGTTTTCCTTTTATCCAAAAGCTAATGTGTAAGTGTCTTTTTGTTGAGCCTGTCTGCAACTCAATGTGTCATCTTTGAGTAGCAATTCGTTTTTTCCTTACATTTGTTTAAGAGAAATAATAGGACAATATGTTAGTGTCACCCCACAAATAATGAACATCAGAAGTAAACTAGCCAATAAATTCTAAATGGGAAGGGGGGAGGAGGGAGAGGGAGTGCTGAAACCCAAGGAAACTGGTGTATGATCAGTAAGAATTGGTGTGCTCTGACAACTCTTGTCAAAAGTACTCTGTCATAGGCACTCCATTGTGTCTCTGCCTCTGACAGTTTACAGGAAAAGAACATGTGTGGCTGCCACATACCATTCAATTGCTGTTGTAGGACCATACCTATCATTGTCTGGCTACCAACAACAACAACAATGGTTAGGGTCATGAAGGAATCAGATGTACTAGAAGCACTGTGTACTGCAGAAAACATTGCTGGTGTTCATGTTACAGAGCATTGTAACTGTGAAGTTGGTCTGGACTGCATGGCAGAGAGTGGTGCTTGTATACTAGTGGCATGTGGCATGTGGTACCTCTAGAAGTTTGCCACATGCAAAAATGGTGTAACTGTCAAAAGTTCTCTGGGAGGGGGACTGACTGAATAAGTCAATCTTAGTTTTAAAGGCTGAATACCTGGTGAAGTCACTCAGTGACCCAAAAGGTCAGGGACCTTTTGTCAGTATACACATTTATCTTTGTTGATCACCAAGCAGTAATGCGAATGTCTTATCAAAAGTAATCTGCTGACGTTTCTCATGTTGTATAGCAATGGCAGAGAAAACCATATCATCATCAAGGCATACAAAGTAGAAGGGCAGCATGGAGGACTCCATCAACGAATAGCTGGCATGTTTGAGCCACATTCTTTGGGCCAAATGGTATTCTAACACATTAAAAGAGGCCAAAAAACATGACCAGTGCCATATATGATGTCATTGGGATAAGGTGACATGCTTTCCAAATGCTGAATGCCTGCTAAGGCAGCCATAAACTTCTGGATATATGGAACAAGGTAACATTCAGGCTTAGTTCGGCATTTGAGGTATTATACTCCCCACAAAGACACTAGGAAATGCCGTTCTTCTTTACTGAATAGGGGGAGGGGGACGGGGGTGACTATAGGGCATTTGTTGTTGTTGTTGTTGTTGTTGTCTTCAGTCCTGAGACTGATTTGATGCATATCCTGTGCAAGCTTCTTCATCTCCCAGTACATACTGCAACCTACATCCTTCTGAATCTGCTTAGTGTATTTGTCTCTTGGTCTCCCTCTACAATTTTTACCCTTCACGCTGCGCTCCAATGCTAAATTTGTGATCCATTGATGCCTCAGAACACGTCCTATCAACCGGTCCCTTCTTCTTGCCAACTTGTGCTACAAACTCCTCTTCTCCCCAATTCTATTCAATACTTCCTCATTAGTTATGTGATCTACCCATCTAATCTTCAGCATCCTTCTGTAGCAACACATTTCGAAAGCTTCTATTCTCTTCTTGTCCTAACTATTTATCGTGTATGTTTCACTTCCATACATGGCTACACTCCATACAAATACTTTCAGAAATGACTTCCTGACACTAAAATCTATACTCAATGTTAACAAATTTCTCTTCTTCAGAAACACTTTCCTTGCCATTGCCAGTCTACATTTTATATCCTCTCTACTTCGACAAGCATCAGTTGTTTTGCTCCCCAAATAGCAAAACTCCTTTACTACTTTAAGTGTCTCATTTCCTAATCTAATTCCCTCATCATCAGCTGACTTAATTCGACTACATTCCATTATCCTCATGTTGCTTTTGTTAATGTTCATCTTATATCCTCCTTTCAAGACACTGTCCATTCCGTTCAACTGCTCTTCCAAGTCCTTTGCTGTCTCTGACAGAATTACAATGTGATCAGTGAACCTCAACATTTTTATTTCTTCTCCATGGACTTTAATACCTACACCGAATTTTTCTTTTATTTCTTTTACTGCTTGCTCAATATACAGATTGAATAACATCGGGGAGAGGCTACAACCCTGTCTCACTCCCTTCCCAACGGCTGCTTCCCTTTCATGCCCCTCGACTCTTATAACTGCCACCTGGTTTCTGTACAAATTGTAAATAGCCTTTTGCTCCCTGTATTTTACCCCTGCCACCTTTAGAATTTGAAAGAGAGCATTCCAGTCAACATTGTCAAAAGCTTTCTCTAAGTCTACAAATGCTAGAAATGTAGGTTTGCCTTTCCTTAATCTATTTTCTAAGATAAATCGTAGGGTCAGTATTGCCTCACATTTTCCAACATTTCTGTGGAATCCAAACTGATCTACGCCGAGGTCGGCTTCTACCAGTTTTTCCATTTGTCTGTAAAGAATTTGCATCAGTATTTTGCAGCTGTGACTTATCAAACTGATAGTTTGGTAATTTTCACATCTGTCAACACCTGCTTTCTTTTGGATTGGAATTATTATATTCTTCTTGAAGTCTGAGGGTAGTTCGCCTGTCTCATACATCTTGCTCACCAGATGGTAGAGTTTTGTCAGGACTGGCTCTCCCAAGGCCGTCAGTAGTTCCAATGGAATGTTGTCTACTCCAGGGGCCTTGTTTCAGCTCAGGTCTTTCAGTGCTCTGTCAAACTCTTCATGCAGTATCGTATCTCCCATTTTATCTTCATCTACATCCTCTTCCATTTTCATAATATTGTCCTCAAGTACATCACCTTTGTATAGACCCTCTATATACTCCTACCACCTTTCTGCTTTCCCTTCTTTGCTTAGAACTGGGTTTCCATCTGAGCTCTTGATATTCATACAAGTGGCTCTCTTTTCTCCAAAGGTCTCTTTAATTTTCCTGTAGGCAGTATCTATCTTACCCCTAGTGAGATAAGCCTCTACATCCTTACATTTGTCTTCAAGCCATCCCTGCTTAGCCATTTTGCACTTCCTGTCGATCTCATTTTTGAGACGTTTGTATTCCCTTTGCCTGCTTCATTTACTGCATTTGTATATTTTCTCCTTTCATCAATTAAATTCAATATTTCTTGTTACCTAAGGATTTCTACTAGCCCTTGTCTGTTTACCTACTTGATCCTCTGCTGCCTTCACTACTTCATCCCTCAGAGCTACCCATTCTTCTTCTACTGTATTTCTTTCCCCCATTCCTGTCAATTGTTCCCTTATGCTCTCCCTGAAACTCTGTACCACATCTGGTTTAGTTAGTTTATCCTGGTCCCATCTCCTTAAATTCCCACCTTTTTGCAGTTTCTTCAGTTTTAATCTACTGTTCATACCCAACAGATTGTTGTCAGAGTCCACATCTGCATTCGTACGTTAATAACGAACGTAACTGCCAGAATTTTGGATGCAAGCTTGCAAAGGTGCATGCATTGTGTTGTACAAGTGTCGGATGCCAGCTTGTGGGATTGAGTGCCTGTTACACTTGGTTGGTCATTAGAGGGACGGTCAATGTTATTTGTGTATTACACTCGAATTATCGTCCGATGATGTACCATATGTGATCGTCTGGACGTAGATCTGGTGATCGATCAGGCCAAGGCAACATGTAGGCACCCTGTAGAGCATATTGGGTTGCTTACGTCAGCAAGCGTTATCTTGTTGGAAAACATCCCCAGGAATGCCCTGGAAATGTCTTACAATTTAAAACCTGGTTCCTAAATCTCTGTCTTACCATTATATAATCTATGTGATACCTTCGAGTATCTCCAGGATTCTTCCATGTATACAGCCTTCTTTTATGATTCTTGAACCAAGTGTTAGCTATGATTAAGTTATGCTCTGTGCAAAATTCTACCAAACGGCTTCCTCTTTCATTTCTCTCCCCCAATCCATATTCACCCACTATGTTTCCTTCTCTCCCTTTTCCTACTCTCGAATTCCAGTCACCCATGACTATTAAATTTTCATCTCCCTTCACTACCTAAATAATTTCTTTTATCTCATCATGCATTTCATCAATGTCTTCATCATCTGCAAAGCTAGTTGGCATGGGCTTCGTGTCTATCTTGGGCACAATAATGCATTCACTATGCTGTTTGTAGTAGATTACCCGCACTCCTATTGTTTTATTCATTATTAAACCTACTCCTGCATTACCCCTATTTGATTTTGTATTTATAACCCTGTATTCACCAGACCAAAAGTCTTGTTGCTCCTGCCACCGAAATTCACTAATTCCCACTATATCTAATTTTAACCTATCCATTTCTCTTTTTAAATTTTCTAACCTACCTGCCCCATTAAGGGATCTGACATTCCATGCTCTGATCCGCAGAATGCCAGTTTTCTTTCTCCTGATAACGACGTCCTCTTGAGTAGTCCCCGCCCGGAGATCCAAATGGGGGACCATTTTACCTCCGGAATATTTTACCCAAGAGGATGCCATCATCATTTAACCATACAGTAAAGCTGCATGCCCTCCACTACTAAATTGGTGATCCTCGATGCCTCATAACATGTCCTACCAACCGATCCCTTCTTCTAGTCAAGTTGTGCCACAAACTCCTCTTCTCCCCAATTCTATTCAATACCTCCTCATTAATTATGTGATCTACCCATCTAAGCTTCAGCATTCTTCTGTAGCACCACATTTTGAAAGCTTCTATTCTCTTCTTGTCCAAACTATTTATTGTCCATGTTTCACTTCCATACATGGCTACACTACATAAAAATACTTTCAGAAATGACTTCCTGGCACTTAAATCTATACTCAATGTTAACAAATTTCTTTTCTACAGAAACACTTTACTTGCCATTCCCAGTCTACATTTTATATCATCTCTACTTTGACCATCATCTGTTATCTTGCTCTTGTATTTAATTCTGTATGTCATTTCTTCAGAACTTCCATAGATTGTACTGTGACCTCCCCTCTCCTTATTTCTCTCTCTTGCTCCACCGCCATTGTTTTCTTCTTTTCTCCTTGGCTGTTCAAATGCTCTTCCTTCTTTCTTTGTCATACCACGGCTATATCTCAGGGTTTGCAACAAAAGGGAGGGAGAAGGGGACATATATGTGGTTGATCATGATGACATAGTGCTATGTGTGTGGGTCACACTTATCTCCGTTTTGGGAAGATTGATGACTAAAGCTGTAACATTTCTCTAAAAAGGTAAGTACTCTCTTTTTCAAAAGGGTGAAAATTGTAGTGTAGACTGTAATTTTTATCAATCCATTAAATTGAAGCAACACGACACAGTTTATAAAGTTCTAATTTCGGATGAAGTTTATTGATTCCAAGGAGCTGAAACAAAACTCATCTATTCCAGATGTCAGTCACAATGAGAGTAATTAGTTTTCTGGTGTGCATGTAGTGGTCACCAGTGATTGAAATTATCATTCCAGTAATTGCATTACAATCTGTTTATTGGTTGCTAACTAACGTATCAATCAACTGACTATTCTGTGATTAATATATGTCATATTCAAACAGTAAATCAAACCCCATTTACTGTAAGCACCAAAAATAATTACTATAAACTCCAATAATTCCTTAATAATTATTACCAAGTTAATGCCAAAAAATTATGGGGAGTATGAATTAATCCTTCATGCAACTATAATGCGCGATAGCCTACTGCATATTTCAAACTTTGGGCCATTATTTCAAAGTCCACATGTGATCTGTTTATAACAAAGTGTGGCCGTGGGTCTCTAGAATGTTTCCCAAACAAACTCTGGATTATGGATTATTGATTTTAGGTCAATTCTTTAAAATTAAACAGGATCCGCACTCGATTACAACTTCTCCGTGCACTTGAGCAACTCAGAAGTTATTATCTTTTTCAAAGAAAAAAATCACACATAACGCATCATTGTGATCTGCTGTGTCAAAAAATACTCATTACCTATTGATTCTTATACAGTGTCAATTGCTCAGCAAATATTGCACTACTACATATTTTGACTTGATAAGATTAAAAACAGCCGACCAGTTGCAATGGATAAAGTAGTCTTTACCTAGGTTTCGACAGATTTGAATCTATCTTCTTCAGAAGGTGGCCTGAGGACAATGAACATCGTAATTTATATTAAAAGGTATGAAACGTAAGTCAAGAATAGAGTTTAGCACATATTAGAAAGCTCTTGTATTACAAAATATGAGAAGGATTCCTGGTACTTACAGTATTACATTAATATGGAATGATATGTCATTGTCGTTTTTACAAATATCTGCAAAGATCCATTAGTCCAAATAAAATATAGCCCTGAAAATAAAGTTTGTCAAGTAAATTAAAATTGTGCATGGAAGTTGCAGAGCTCACAAGCGACTGAGTATAATCGGCCAGCGTAGTTACACTGCGGCCAGGGCAGGTGGCGCTCAAGTAGCGAACTATGTGCTGATTGGCGTACTGAAGCAACATGTAAAATATCAATATTAATTGCGTCCTTAGATAAAGTGACAATAAATAGAAGGAAAGCATTTAACACTCCCGTTATAACAGTATGGGAGCCTTGGAACATTAACATAGATATATACATCAAAAAGCCAGGTGGCACTTGCGCCGTGAGTTACATGCAGTGGCATATGCAGCCAGAATATAAAAGTTATATTACAATATTAGTGAAGCACACACTCCATATATAAGTCAAAACTTTAAAAATAATCAGTAATGGCTCTTAAGACAAAAATTACGAACCCTGGTCCACAATCTATTTAATACACATTCTCAGGGAGCCAAGGTTTTAGAATAAGAGAAAATCACATGAGGGCCGATGTAGTGGCAGCCATACATCGTGAGAAAACCACATTACGTAAAAGGTAGTGAGCTTAAAGATTTGAAAGTGCATTATAGCTTCCTGAGAAAATAGACTACTGAGGTTACCAGCATTAATGTTATACAATAAACAGTACGGGTTTAAAGCCTTCGAAAAATTGTCTACAGGCAAGGTTCAACTGGTCATTCAGTATATTACCGTCTTTGAGCTCTAGATGTTTAAAAATTTGTAACTCTTCTCACAGATCTAGTCTACGCCCTTTGACTTGTCTGTGTAGGATAACCGTGTCTTCTAACTGTTTAGGCGTATGGCTGGCTATCAAGAGGTGTTCAGCAAAAGTAGAGTTGTGAATATTCGCTCCTTTTTTACCTAATAGATGTTCTTTATATCGTGTTTTCACAGCTCTGCCTGTTTGACCAATATAATATGAGGGGCAGTTATTACAGGTTAGTTTGTAAACACCTGAATTGGAAAACCAATCGCTGGCAATCTCTACTGAATGTACAAGATTTCTTTTTAAACTGTTATCTGTAGAGAAGGAGACGTTACAGTTATATTTTTTATTTAGAAGATGTTTAATCCTATACGATATATTACCCAAGAAAGGGATGGAAATAAATTTTTTAGTTTCTTTGGTATCCGTGGGGAGGTTGTTGCTCAAAGTCGAACAATTTTGGGAAATTTTCTTATTGAGCAAGTAATCGATCATATTCTGATTGTACCCATTATTAGCAGCAATCGCTTTGATGACATTCAATTCCTTTTGTTGATCCGCAGGTGATAAAGGAGTAGTTACCATTCGGTGAATGGCGGAATGAAAAAATGCCAGTTTATGAGCTTTTGGATGAGTTTTGACTTATATACGGTGTGTGTGCTTCACTAATATTGTAATATAACTTTTATATTCTGGCTGCATATGCCACTGCATGTAACTCACGGCGCAAGCGCCACCTGGCTTTTTGATGTATATATCTACGTTAATGTTCCCAAGGCTCCCATACTGTTATAACGGGAGTGTTAAATGCTTTCCTTCTATTTATTGTCACTTTATCTAAGGACACAATTAATATTGATATTTTACATGTTGCTTCAGTACGCCAATCAGCACATAGTTCGCGACTTGAGCGCCACCTGCCCTGGCCGCAGTGTAACTACGCTGGCCGATTATACTCAGTCGCTTGTGAGCTCTGCAACTTCCATGCACTAATTTTAATTTACTTCACAAACCCTATTTTCAGGGCTATATTTTATTTGGACTAATGGATCTATGCAGATATTTGTAAAAATGACAATGACATATCATTCCATATTAATGTAATACTGTAAGTACCAGGAATCCTTCTCATATTTTGTAATACAAGAGCTTTCTAATATGTGTTAAACTCTATTCTTGACTTATGTTTCATACCTTTTAATATAAATTACGATGTTCATTGTCCTCAGGCCACCTTCTGAAGAAGATAGATTTAAATCTGTCGAAACCTAGGTAAAGACCACTTTATCCATTGCAACTGGTTGGCTGTTTTTAATCTTATTACGTGGAACCATTGCTGTTGCGCAGCTATATTTAAAATACTAAAATTTTGACTTGAGATGACGTGACGCATTACTACCTGTTTTGACTCTCCTACTCTCACGTGACACAAAGTATATCTGACTTTAATGGATGTCCCGACAAGATTATTGCTTAAAGATTTCGTGGGCTACTTGGGCAATTACCCTTGTAATGCTACAGTACTGCCAGTGTCAACTAAAAGTTCCCTTCCCTGTAATCATTTTTAACAATACTGTAAGGACTCTCATGTATCTTCTGATCATCTCTATCTCCTTCTCCAAATAATAAATGATTATCTACTTCTTCATAGATGATGTCATCTTCACCTTGATTATTATCAAATTCCTTGTAAGAAACCGGTTATAAACCTCCTACAGGCATATTAGGTTTTTATAAATTTCCCTCATTCCCTCATTTTCCTCTATCCTCCAGACCTGATGTAATCCATTGCAAATCATCTCTATTTTCTCAATAATATTAACATTACTGTCCATATTTCAGTAGCAATCATAAACAACTTTTAAAATCTCATCATGATTACAAGTTAACATTTCCTTCTCTTTATTAACAGTGCTCCCTGCTTTTCTCACATCCTCCTGCAATGTCTGGTCCTCTTGTGCTGCCCTATCATATTTATCACACCCACAGTGAATAATCATCTCTACTTACAGTATCATCTCCCTTCAAACTTTCATCTTTAATCTCTACATAAATCATCCCATGTAACTCATAATTAAAAATAATTTCACACAAAATCTTTCAGTATCACTTTCACAACTCACAAATCACAATTATCAATTTCCTCAGGTCCACAAATCATAGGATTTTTATCAGTCATTCATCTTCATCACTGCAGTTAACACCTTCTGTTTCCTTCTTTGCCACAAGATCACCAGATTCATTAGTTTCAACAGACTGACTCATACTTCGCATACCTTCTCTACTCTTCCGATTATTTATACCATAAAGATGAAAGTTATCATCAACACTTCCAACCCACCCTGCACATTCTTACTATTCTCTTGGCTATATAGATTATAAAAAGTTTCTGCATCCATTCTACATTCATATCTTTCCTACTTTCTAAATCTCTCCTGTTGTATTCACCAAACTTCATTACTCACTGAAACTTTCTATCAAAAAATAATCTGCCCACCTAATGTGTCCTCTTACTATTCAATCTGTGGGATTTCATATTACCTTCTCTATTCCTATAGTGTTTTGCCTGACTGCAATGATTTTCTCTCACTCCAAACTGACAGGCACCTGGCAAAGTGAACTCCAGTTTCCCTCATCATTGCCTCTGTTGTCTTGCCTCAAATTATGATATTCCCTATTGTCTCACTCTTGGTCTATTCTGTGCTCTATTTCTCTGTTTCTGGTCCTATCTCTATCACTCCATTGATTATCCCTCCTATTTCCTCTATCACGATACACATTTCTAAAGCTGTTCCCATCTCACCTCATATAGTTATTCTGATTATTATTCTGATCTCTCCCATTTGGTTGATATTTGTTATTCTTACTAAAGTTGCTATCTTGATTTCCATTTTGTTCTACAGCTCTGTCAAGTCTGTCTATGTATTTTACGAATCCCTCTACATATTCCTCTGATCCATACATAAGTCCCCACTGCAGTCTTCTCAGAAAACTGCTTTTCAAAGTGTCAGTCTCAGAGAGTTCATCAAATGGTTTGTTTAAATGAATTAGTCTCCAGAGTAGTTTTTCAGAATACTTTCATGTTTTCCTAGCCCTCTCTATATATTGACCCCTTCAGGAATTCACTCTTTAATCTTACATGCTCTGTTTCAGACCAAAATTTATTTAAAAAACACCTAGAGTATTAGCTGTTGCAGAAATTCTGCTGTCTAAAGTACAAGTTACAGTATTACCTGTTTTAATTAATAAACTTGACAGTAATTCTACAATTTCACTGTTCGAGCCAATAGTTTGAATTTTATCGAAACCAAGGAATGGTGAACAAGTACTCACATTGACACTTCCTAATGCTTCATTGTCACAAATCTGGTCTTGTACTACCTTACTGTTTACTTCAGTTTTACTTTCATTACCAGTTAAGCTGCAGCTCAAAGTTGCAACATTGTCTACAACTTATTCCTGATCTTATATTAGAACACTGCCTTGGTTACTATTGCTCACCAAATTCATAAACAAATACAGTTTTAAACATTTTTAAATTAAAATTTCAGTCCTCGCACTAAAGTTATAGTCTTCAGGCAAAATTTCTATCACATAAGAAACAGAGTAAACAATCAAAGTACTTATCTCAAATGTCGATGATGACGTACTTCCATGTCACAAGTATTTCATTTCTAGTTATTGTCTCTTTACTCTCCTTTTCGCATCAATATATAATCCATTTCAAATTTCCATGCCAGTGTTTGGTTTTAAATTTTCCATTGTATAAGTATCCATTATAGTGTAAGTCTGTCTGAAACTCAAAATTCTGTAAGTAAACCCTCATTAGCAGGGCAGCTATAATTCCAGGGTCCTCCATCACAATTGAAATATAATTGGACTGTTTCTGGGTGTAATATTTAGTAGAAAATCTTCATTTTTTGGAGGTGTCCAATGCTGCAAGGCTTTAAAAAATTTACAAGTATCTGCTTCATCAGAATTTGCTTTAACTCCCTGATTTTTTTACAGTGTAATTAATGATTTGGTATGCCAAGAGAAATTTTAAGTAATCAATTTGACATGAAGTTTCACTTTAACAATTACATTTTTATTGTGCAAAACTGATAAAAATATAACTCTCTCCCAAACAGCCAAACTGGCACACATATGGGTAATTCACCACTCCCAATATATCATTCCAACAATTACATGTTACATCATCCATTATTACAGAAAGAAAATTATAGGATTACAATCAAAATTTGTTACTATTTACAGTCTGGCATTACAGAATTAAATATTAATATGCTCCTCCCATGCCGCGACAATAAGTTTTACTTGGCTCATAGTATTTAGTACTGAAATCCATAAAATGTGTTTGATAAAAATGCTATTTATAGAGTTGCTTACATCATGAAGATTATCAGTTGGAAATGTTCCTAACATGTTCATGAGTTCGTTACATAAGTACAAATGAAAGGCTGGTTTCACTTCTGAAAAGTACTCTGGAATTACAAAATGAGAATTGTTTATGATTTATGTTCAAATATTGATTAGTAACAGTCAAACCAGAACAGAAATGTATTAATACTTGCAAAAATCAAAATGAAATTAATGACAGGATAAGAAACTGGGTTTTAAAATGACCACATAAATGAAATAAGAAACTTACAAGATTTATATGAGCCTGTAAAGCCTGTAAATATGGCAGCCTGACACCTGAGGTAACACTTCACTTATCCTAATGCTCATAAACTACACCTCCCTTAGAGTGCTGTTCCATCTGAAAGGCAGCCCCCACCATTACCATTGCCCCCCACCCTCACCCCCCAACCCCCACCCCCCACACACCCCCCCACCCCATCATCATACCACACACTCAGGACAGCAAGAGGCTATGAAATATTGTACTCTACCATAATTTAACTGTGTACAGAAAGATAATTATATGATTAAATAATTTTATTTATCTAATTGGTCAATGGGAACATTTTGTGTATAATGAAAGAAGAAGACTACATAGGAAAAACTGACTGTGGCATTACTGAAATACAAAAAACCTCACAAAAGTATTTGAAGCACAAGTCAAATCACAGCTTCCTGCTAATGCTAACTGACCATGAGAAAAAGTACAGCACTACCACATCTCCTCAAACACCAAAGGTAACACCTCAACCAAAAATACACAAAGAATGTTGTCCAATGAGACCCATTGTCTTATCAAGGAACAACCCTAGTTACAATATTACAAACAAACTAAACCAAATATTAGACAAGATATGTACATTCACTGAAAAGCACTCAATAAAAACAGTGACCAATATAAGGCTTTGAAAACATCAATGCTCTCGCTCAGCTCAGTATCTTGTGACATAAAAAAATGTATACACAAATATACCAATCCAAGAATCGCTAAAGTTAGTAGGCGAAACATCAAAAAACATAAAAAGCTATCATTGGTAGGAATCCTTGAAGCCATGGACTTATTTGAGTTAATACTAACCTAAAACTGTTTGTCATTTAATAATAAAATTTACGCGCAGCATATTTTAGTTTTGCAGCGGGTTTATGTACAGCAGCTAAAATTGTGAATACACTCAGACCAATTACAATAATGTGACTACCACCTTCGTTTGACATCAGTATACAATAACAAATCACAGATGGCAGGTGGAAGCACTAGCAATGGAGGAAAAGTATGTAAAGCACCCCAGGGATGTGGAAAACAGTGCAGTAATCATAAAGGGGAAACAGTGTGATTTTATCTGACATCCAAAAGTGTATGATCATTGCTTTTCAGTCCAAGGGTGGAAACATTTGCAAAATGGCAAAGTTTATATACTGTTCACTTGCCACTTCTGTTAAAGTATACCATCTATGGCAACCTCGCACTATCCAAAACTGATGCTGAAGCAACTGTAGTGCACCACATGCCATAAATCACAGGGCTGAATGATGGCTACAGAGAAATAGACATGCACCTGTTGAGCAGCTGACTACCCACATGAATCAAGGAGCTACCAACAGAGTCTCCTAAATGACTGTTTAGTGAACACTGTGGCAAGGTAGGTGAGTAGTTCATGCACTCATGCTGACTGCTGTTCATTGACAATGAAGGGTGGAATTTTCATGCCAGTACCACAATTGGACATCCACAGAGTGATGACAGGTGGCCTATACAGATGAATTATGTTCCATGCTCTATCAGACAGATGGCTGTTGGCAAGTACGGTGCAAAATGTCTGAAAGCAAACAACCTCTTTTCATGGCATTCCTTATGTGATATTGTCATTCTGGAAGGCACAGTGGACCAACACAAGTATGCATCTATCCTTGGGGACCATGTCCACCGCTACAAGCAGTTTGTTTTTCCTTGGCAAGAGACATCTACCAGTAGAACAATGCAGCATGTCACACAGCTTTCAGTGTACATGCATGGTTTGAAGAGCACCAGGATGAGTTTACTATACTCCTCTGGCTACCAGACTTCCCAGATTTAAACTCATTCAAAAATCTGTTGGGCCACCTCAACTGAGAAACCTAGCACATCTAGACATGGCACTGGGGTCGGAATGGCTCCATATCCCTGTCAGTACCTTCCAGAACCTCACTTACTTTCTTCCTGCATGTCTTGTGCTGGAAAAGGTGGAAAGGTGGTTATTCAGATTTTTTACAAGAGGTCACATTATGTTACTAGACAGTGTATATATTAATCAGTTGGTGCAATAAATCATTTCAATTAAATCAACTACTAAGCATTTCTTTTTTAAATTTTAAACATTTTGTTGATGATAAATTGATCTTGGTAGATGGCTACACAAATGATAGTAACAACACAATGAATACTCTCAACAAACGGCACACAAACATAAATAAAAATGAAATTTAGTGCTGAATAAGAAAAAAAATTAGCATCTATTCGCTATACTTGAACATCAGTAAATACAACAATTAACACACCTTGAAATTCCACAGAACAACAACAGCAACTGGGTCCACCATACATAACTTATATTGTGACACTGCAACACACAAGCATGTTTGCATAGTGAACTCTAGTTAACACAGCCAGTAATATATCATTGGATAAGTAAGTGAAACATGATGAACTAAGATTGATTAAAGCAAAGGAAGAAGGGAAAAAGTGACAAGGAGGGAACAGAATGGGAAAAGTCATAGCAGTTGCACTGGGGTGGGGAAGGGTGTTGGGTGAGGAGGAGGTGGATGGGTGGGAGGGGTATGAACCATGTGTAAGGCAGGAGTGGGAGCAGGTAGGGAGGCAGATAGCGGTGAGACAGGACTAGGGAGGGTTACAGGAATGAAGGATATGTGGTACGGAGAGTTCGAACCTGTCCAATTCAGAAAAGGTTGGTGTTGGTGGAACAGACACAGAGCTAAAAACTGTGAAGCAGTCACTGAGTTCCAGTATACCATGTTGGGTGAGGTGCTCAACAGCATTCAACATGGTGTTCTTGACTTTGAAGAGTGCTTCATGGCTTATACAGACAATATCAACATTTAGGTCAAAATACAGTGTTATTTCTAATTCTTGTAATTTGATGATTGTAGATTGAATATTACAATACATCATTTGAAGTTGGAGTGAGCTGGTTTTATTTTGTTTATTATTGCTACTGCTTTTAATAATTTCTGATTAGACTGATGTCATCTTAAAGTTTATTAATACTCATAACATAATTTTTTTTCTTTTTCTGTGTAATTAAATTATAACATCACTTTTCCAGATTCTTTCCTGCATGTGCTTTCCTTCTTTGTTAATGTGTGATGATCTGATAGTGGAAATGTGTTACACAAAATATCTACTGATGACAATTTTTTTGGGGCCTATTTTTATCGCTGCTATTGTCAAATATGTTGAATTTGCTAAGCAAGAGGTAAGCACATACAGATAAATAGTATAAATATGAAGCAAATGTTATTTTGAAAAGAGAATATGACAAACATTCTGAAGGATATTGTTATAACCTTTAATCACTAATAAATTGCGTGGATATACAAAAGTAGAAACACTAGCGGGTTACATGTTACAAACTCCGTATCTGTCATTCGAGTGCCATGCCGTGACATGCGGCCGGCGCCGTTCATAGCCAGGTGGCGCTCCCGCACTCGGCCGAGCTGCGGAGCGCCTCTATCGCCGTGTTCGCGTACTAACGTAGCGGCACTTTTGAATGTCGTGGCACTGTCACAACACTATTCCCCCCTTGAAAAAAAAAAAACCACTCACTTCCTTGGAGACACAGACAGTGTGAAGACATCCATGGCCTCTTGGGAGGCCCCGAGAAGATCCCGCGGAGAAACACGAGAGATGGTCGAAAATGTCCAGGACGGAAGCTTGCGCGTGGAACATGCCTCCTGGACGAGATGATGGGTGAAAACTCCGGAGCAGCATCCATAGGTGTGGTGGACCTGGGGGTGTGCTCCAGTGAGATGGGTCCCGGAGAAGGCGGCGTCGCGACTGGGGCCGGTTCCGGCGTACTCGGAAGCGGTAGCGACGGCGGCGGCAGCAACACGCCCAGAAGATCGGCAGCAGTGACAGGACTGGCTTCTCGGGCTGGTGGAGATGAAAGAAGGGGCGGTGGTACCGGCGTGGCCACCACTCGTGGGCGCATCTGGTCGTAATGGCGAACTACCATGCCGTCGTCTGTACGTATTTCACAAAGCCGGCGGCCGCGAAGAGCCTGGACCACCCCTGGAATCCATTTAGGGCAAGATCCATACCCCCGTGCTCACACGTCGGCGCCCACCGGGTATTTTCCCGCACTAGGGGACACAGTACAAGGCCTGACAGGGTGAAGCAGGTGGAGTAGAGTGCGCGGTTGGCGGCCATGCAAGAGTTCAGCAGGGCTGCGATCACCCAGAGGCGTGAAGCGATAAGAACTCAGAAATTGCAACAGAGCGTCATCTGTGGAAAAATCACTAAGGAATTTTTTTCATTTGGCTTTTGAAAGTGCGGACAAGGCGCTCGACCTCCCCATTCGATTGCGGATGGAAGGGCGGTGCTGTAACATGATGAATCCCTTGTCCAGTACAAAAATCACGGAAGACCTGTGAAGAGAACTGAGGGCCATTGTCCGTGACAATCGTGGATGGAAGACCTTCTAGTGCAAAGATTTTGGACAAAGCCAGCGTCGTCACCGCAGTAGTGGGCGACGGACATCGAACAACAAATGGAAACTTCGAGAAGGCGTCAATCAACAGTAGCCAATAAGTGCCGAGGAAAGGGCCGGCAAAGTCAGCGTGCACCCGTTCCCACGGCTGCACCGGATCAGGCCACGGAGAGGGCAGAGTACGAGGCGCAGCCAGTTGTTGAACACACTGATCACACGCAGCGACCATGTGGGTGATGTCCGAATCAATACCGGGCCAATAAACGTGCCTGCGAGCCAGGGACTTAGTCTGAGAAATCCCCCAATGGCTCTCATGCAATAGTTTGAGAACATCTTTGTGAAGAGAGGCGGGCACCACAACCCGTGGAGATGCGCCATCCGTGGCCAGAAGAACAACACCCTCACGAACAGACAGACAAAGGCGCAAGGCATGGTAGTTGCGAAGGGGATCCAATGCCCGGCCCTTGGTCCTGTCCGGCCAACCCCGCTGAACAAAACCGATCACCTGACGCAGGACCGGGTCCCACGCAGTAGCCGACGCGACCTGCGAACCTGTAAGTGGAAAACCCTCGACCGCACGACGTTCATCCTCATCAATGTGGAAACAGAGTAGTTCATCTCGATCGAAAACCGGGATGGGGCCCATCGGCAAACGCGACAACGCGTCAGCGTTGGCGTGCTGGGCCGTGGGGCAATAGTGAATCTCATAGTGAAAACGAGACAAGTATAAGGCCCAACGTTGCAGGCGGTGAGCTGCCTTATCCAGAAGCGACGCCGAGGGGCTGAACAGAGAGATCAGCGGATTGTGGTCGGTGATGAGGTGCAACTTAGAACCATACAAAAAAAACGCTGAACTTTTTAGAGCATAAATGATAGCGAGCGCCTCCTTTTCTATTTGAGAGTAACGCCGTTGGGCATCATTGAGGGTCTTGGAAGCGTAGGCGATGGGTCGTTCCGACCCATCCTCATACCGATGGGCGAGAACAGCCCCTAGGCCATACTGTGACGCGTCAGTGGCCAGAACCAAGTGCTGACCCGGACGGAATGTGGCAAGACAAGGCACTGACTGCAAATGAGCCTTCAGGCAGACAAAAGCCTGCTCACACTTTGGCAGGTGCACGCAACGCCATCGGAATAGGGCGTGCCCGGAAAAACTTAGGGCGAGCCATAGGTTTAAGAGTAATGTGGGCTTCAAAATCCTTGGCATGACCCAGACCAGCAGAGAACACGGACGAGAATTCAGAACACAAGCCATCCAGCTGTTGATATGGACTGTCCTCAGATATGAGGTGCACATCATCATCAATGGAGAACCCGAACAACTGGAAACCATCATAACTGAACAGGTTTTCAGTGCCCGCATGATCCACCACATAAAACGTGAGGGGCCTAACAACAGACTTGTAGGCAGTGGAAGCATCAAACTGGCCAACGATAGGAATTTTCTGTTTATTATAAGTTCGTAGATTTCGCGTAACTGGAGACAAGGGAGGGGAGCCCAACTCCAAATACGTGCGAGAATTAATGAGAGTTACTGCAGAACCAGTGTCCACTTGCATGCGAATGTCTTTATCCAGAACACGAACAGTAACAAACAACTTATTCGTTTGAGAAAGCAAACAGTTAACATCCATGTCCGATGCCTCGTCCTCGTTGACAGGAACTTTAGGGGACTGACACACAGAAGCAATGTGGCCTTTTTTCCTACATGAATTACACGTGGCCCAACATTTTGGACACGCGGCCCTGTTATGCTGTACGAAACAACGTGGACAAGAAGGAAGGGCGGAACGAACCTGCTTCTGTGGTTGCTGTTTTCACTGCGAGTGTGGCGGCCCAACGCGACGTTGTTGACGCGAGTGCACTGCCGCCACATCGTCGTTTCCCTGTGAAACAGGCAAATTGTCTGCATCGAAAGTGGTCTGTACAGCGCCTACATCACACCACGCGTCTATTTGCGCACCAGCAGCGTGAGACACTTCAAACGATTGAGCGATGCTGAGAACTTCCGACAAGACGGGTTTGGCAATTGTAAGGCACGTCGCCGAACTTGTTTATCAGGATCAAGCCGTAAAATAGCGTCCCTAACCATTGAATCAGCGTAAGACTCATGATGAGTGTCCGTGACAAACTGACATTTCCGACTCAGACCGTGTAGTTCCGCCACCCAAGCCCGGTAAGATTGATGGGGCTGTTTATGACACCGGTAGAACGCCACGCGGGCGGCAACGACATGGGTGTCTTTTCGGTAATAGTTAGACAATAAGTCACACATTTCTTGGAAGGACAGAGAGGCAGGTTCCCGCAGAGGGGCTAACTGAGATAGCAGCTGATAGATCCGTGGGGAAATCCAAGATAGAAATAACGACTTACACATAGGAGCGTCGACAACGCCGAAAGCCAAGAAGTGTTGCCACAAACGCTTCTCATAATCCTCCCAGTCTTCAGCGGCCTCGTCATAAGGAGGGAACGGAGGCGGAGAAGAGGAAGACAGACGATGAGTAAGCGATGTCGACAACGCCTGAATAGCAGCCGTCAGCTGTGTTTGTTGTTCAATAAGCGCTTGCATAAGCTGTTCCATGTCTGCCCTGACACGAACACACAATTCCACAATGCAGGAAAAAAAATATCCGACCTCGTCTCCAAAAAGTGTTATAACCTTTAATCACTAATAAATTGCGTGGATATACAAAAGTAGAAACACTAGCGGGTTACATGTTACTAACTCCGTATCTGTCATTCGACTGCCGTGCTGTGACATGCGGCCGGCGCCGTTCATAGCCAGGTGGTGCTCCCGCGCTCGGCCGAGCTGCGGAGCGCCTCTATCACCGTGTTCGCGTACTAACGTAGCGGCACTTTTGAATGTCGTAGCACTGTCACAACAGATATGACTCTTATTTTCTGCCACTTGTTCTCACTGTGTCTCTGCCAGTCTCCCCCCCCCCCCCCTCTCCCCCCGCACCCACCATCCACAGACTTAAGTAATACATGAGAAACACAAATAAATTAAATTGTGTTTCATTACATATGTGTATAAATTATACACAAGGCGCAGTAGCAAAAGAAACCTCAACAGTTATGTCATATGAACTGTCATTTTCTTTCACCAAGGAATTATACATAATAATATACATGTACACTTATGTTAGTTAGAAAATAGCAGCTGAACAGTATAACTGCCAAAGCAAAAGCATGCATAGCTTTCTATAGATATTTAAGAGTTAGATAAGTAGTGTGGCTCAACCATTGAAAATTACAGCAAGGAGAAGGAGATTCTTTGGTCATCAGTAAGAGCACCTGCAATGAGACTATCTTTGGTTGAGCCACTTCATTCTGAACAGTAATTGTGTGTGCATGGATTTTTCTCTGTTTTTTAGTGCTGATTATAAAGTCAGTATTACCTGCACTAGATGCCTTAGTTATTCTACTTCACATTTTCCTACTTGGAAACACCACTTACTTTTTTTTTTAATGTCCTAAGTTAAACACTCTTCATTTATATATAATGATCAGAACTATCATTAATTATAATGCTAACATTATGATAAGTTTAATAGAGTTTTCTGTACAGTTCACTGTCAAAAACAAGTTAAATTGTTTTCCCACTGAAATAAAATTGCAGGAACCATTGGTTAAGCATAACCTTACTCTTAATGTGTTGTTCTCAATATGTAAAATTCTCCAACATTGCAGCCACTGTTGCAAATAGCTTTTCCCAGGAGGTTGAGCTGCCTGCTGAACGAGAAAACTTAAGTTATTATATACTACTGAAAAACTGTTTTCATAGTCTGATAGGATACTGAGGAGGAGGGGTGTTAGATGTATTTTAGTGGTGATTGTTTTATTTTTTATTGTTGGTGGAAATATCCAAAAGAGAAGCAGGTGGCAGTTGTGACGTAGTGCTGTTTATGTGGTGCCAGTACAAGCTGAGACATGCCAGTACTCTGTGTCACTACAGCTGTTGTGATCTGCTGTGGCTTTGTGTGGCTTCCTTTAGAAATGCTGTCATCCCAAAGTGCTGTTATTGCTGGCATCCAAGATGCTGTAAGTCTCTACCAGTCTTCCCTATTCATGCTAGTGGGTCACTTGGTTTCATCCATTGTTACCATAGCTTTATCTATTGTCTTCATTCTGTAACCACTGGCCCTGAAGAAAGACCTGAAAATTTGTAGTTTTGCCTTCAGATGTTCTTCATCACTGATCCTGTGGGGTCTTTCGGTTAAAGTTTTTAGAACAAATTTCTTCAGTATTGTATGATGGTGGTAGGAGGCATGCAAGCAATGGTTTGTCCTGGTGGGTTTTCTGTATACTCTGTGCCCAAGTTTACAATTATGCATCAGGCTTACAGCAAACACCTATAAAGGATATCTAACACTCCTCCTATTCATTCTCAATAGCCTATCACATTACAAAAACAGTTTCTTCCAATAGTATACAAGAACTTAAGTTGTTCTCATTCAGTAGTCAGCTCAAACCTCTGAGGAAGGCCATTGGCAACAATGGCCAAAATACATGCTGAAGAACTTTGTTGACAATATTGGTTTTATTTGATGCATGTGAAACATTTTCTAGACTGATAATCATGCAATACTATTAACAGATTTCCAAGTAACTGAGAAAAACTGCTACACAACAAACAGTAATATTGACTGAAAGGGCCTTAGTGTGCACAGGAGCAATTAACCCACAGGGATGCAACAAGGAAAGCAGTAATCATTGTTACTGCTAATGGCAAAATGTGTTTATTTTTAAGTATGGTATTTGAAAGGCAACATTTAATCAAGTGAAAAATAACAACTTGAATAAACAAATCTAATTTCTGTGGAGGTGCATATTTCTAGATTTGCTTTGAGTTCATATAAATCCAATGAATGAATTCATATAGAAGGGTTATACAGAAAGTAACTTTCAATAGCCTATAAAAACTTAGGGTTGGTCATTGCAAACTTATTGGAAAAATTATAAAACTACATCTTTGTATTACTTCTATGCAGAGTAAAACATTTATCTCTCTACAATTTGAAATATTCCCTCTGTATTAAATTGTGTCACATGACATTGCAGTCAGCCCATGACATAATCTTGTGGAGTTAAAGTGATGTGAACCAGGTCAAATTTTCATGTGGATGAAGAGATGGAAATTGCTTGGACAATGTGTGGACAGTAAAGCAGGTGGGAAAAATTTTAACTGGTGCAACAACTCATATGTTTTCTGGGCAGAGTGTGGTTAATATCATCATGAATATCTTTCCTTTGTAATGTAACAGTCTTAGAATTCATATAGGACCTGATGATACACAATATTTAGTGAATTACTAGATGCATTCAATCTTTCATTATGTTATGTTATGTCAAATTTATGTTTCTGTTTATTCCTTTCACAGTTATTTACATTGTCTAATGCTATTTGCAATAATACAATGTTCTGCAAATAGCAAGTTAGTTTCATTATTTCATTTACATAATTATGGTTGTTTGGAATTTCATGCATGAGGCATGATCAAAAAGTAACAGGAATCTTTTATTTTTGTGGACTTTATACATCCAGTACTGAGTCTGCCCCTGGAAGCTGAGTGGTCAGCACAACAGAATGTTAATCCTAAGGGACTGGGTTTGATTCCCAGCTGGGCTGGAGATTTTCTCCACTCTGTAACTGGGTGTTGTGTTGTCCTAGTCATCATCATTTCATCCTCATTGGCGCACAAGTCGCCGAAGTGGCGTCAAATCGAAAGAGTTGCACCAGGCAAACGGTCTACCTGATGGGAGGCCCTAGTCACATGACATTATTATTATTATCCAGTATTTTAAAAAAAATCTTGCTGTATTTCTGCATTTTCAGCTGTTTTGAATATTTAGTTTATTATTGACAGTCGAAAATTTTATATGTGTTCTTGAGTGCTTGGTGTATTTTTACTTTCAAAAACAATGGATCACAAAATTTGCATGAACATTTCAAAGAGAGTCACGAAGGTGTTGAAGATGATGACCACCCTGGATGCCCTAGCACTTCCACTACTGATGACAATGTGGAAGGAGTAAAGAAAACAGTTCTGAAAAAGTGCTGCATCACCATCAGGGAGGACGCTGATGATGTTGGTATATCCCTTGCCTCATGCCAAGCAATTTTTTCAAATGTTTTGGGCCTGAAACATGTAGCACCAAAGTTTGTTTTGAAAATTTTGAATTTCAGCCAAAAATGACATTACACAGACATGGTTCAGGAATAGCTGTATGAAATCAACAACAATCCAGACCTTCTATAAAGAGGTATAGCAGTTGACAAAACATGGGTATATGTGTATGATGTCAGACCCAAGGCCCAGTTGTCTCAGTGTAAACTACATGAAGAGCAAAGACTGAAAAAATTTTGATCACATGTAAAGATTCTTATCACTGTTTTCTTTGATTACATTGGGGTAGTACATCATGAGTTCCTGCATTATGGTCTTGCATTCAGTAAGGAATACTATCTGGAAGTATTGTGTCATTGTGTGAAACAGACCAAAGAAATTGACCAGAACTGTGGCAAAACAACTTATGCAAATTGCATCATTCTAATATTAATAATACTCACGCTTCAATGCTTGTTCATGATTTCTTGGCAAAAAACAAAACTGTTATGTTGCCTCAGCAACCGCATTCATCACACATGGCCTGCTGTGACTTTGTTTTACTCATGAACCATGAAAGGGCATTGTTTTGTCACCACTGATGAGATAAAAACAGAATCACAGAAGGAGCTGAAAAACATTACAAAAAATGAGTTCCAGAGGTGCATCCAAGTCTGGAAAAAGCACTGGCACTGTTGTATCAGATTTGAGGGGGATGCTTTGAAGGGGACAATGCTGATGTTGATGAATAAATAAAGATTCTGTGAGAAAAAGAAAAAATCCTGTTACTTTTTGATAACATCTTGTACAGACTAACATACAACCATTCTGTTAAAACAGTAATTTATAGTTCAGAAAGATAATAATTCACTCATGTAATAAGACTTTGCAAAAGTAAAGAAAGTTTTAGACAATCTGTGAAGCCTAATGTTGTAACTAATTAGTGAAATTGTAAACATTTCAGTACATAATAATCTTTAATATGATTGGTCAGATAGTTGGATGTACCAAATAATGTAACTCTATAGCTTATGCCTCTGTAAATAGTAATGAGGTTATCATCAATCCAGCAATCATTGTAATGTGTATTACCTTTAATATAAACATTTATCTCTTTGTCTTTAGTTATCCTATGTTGTTTACAGCACACATATTTTGTACAGTGAATATTAAAAAGTAATCCTTTGCATATAAATGCAGTGTACTCATTTTAGGTGTTGTAAAAGTTTTATCAGCATAATTGGTGATCCTGATAATGAAGAAACAAATACCTGTGTGGACAATTTATTATGTGAACTGTTCAATATGGTACAGTAATGGAGGAGACACAATCTGTTGCATGCCATCAACCACAACATTGAAGGAAGTTGCAATGAAGTTCAGATTTTAGAGTATTCTCTTACAGCAATTCAAAATGTGAATACAGTACAAAACTCCAAGTCTACCAGACGAATGCAAACAGTAGTGCTAACGACACAGCACAGTTCCTCTGATCTTTCCACTACATCAGGAGATGAGTTTAAGCCAGACACTGAAATGTGAATGGTTATGGTAATTTCTTCCATGTCACAACCATAGTCAGGATCGGTGAACTGTCTGCCCATTGGATCAAGAGATTTTTCCGTGCCTTGTTTATGGCTATGGGACCTGTTGTTTATACCAAAGAAGACCTACTGCCTAGACATTGGACAGTTACAAACTTTAGAACTTCTTTTTTGGTACATAAGACAAAAGTACATCCAGATCACAAATCTTTAACGTGCCTTCAGAAATGCAGACTTTGCCATAGTAGGCTTATCAGATGGTCATTGCACTTATAACAATTTGGCTATGAAACAAAAGTTTTAAAGTTCCTGACTATGTTGTTGCAGATGCTCTATCAAGAAGGCCATTAGGAGGAATTAATGGAACTTTTGATCAAGATGAGAAAAAAGAACTTACAATGAGGAATAGAAAAGGTGTACGTGACAAAAAGTTATTAAGGGCATATGCAATACAGGGCATATCAAAAAGAATCATCCAACCTGGCATGTCTCTACTTCTGAAATTAATAAACATATACAATGAATTTTGTTTTTTGATTAATGGGAAACTCAAAAAGTTCTTTTTGTATACCTTTTCATAAGGGTTCAATATTACCCCCTTGAGATGCACAGTATATGTCGTACAATATCTCAGGTCATTCATTGTTGTTGGTAATAGAGGCACATAAATTTAAAAAAAAAAAAAAAAACACAGAAAATAATCAAATACTGTCAGGTCTGGTGACCTTGGAGGCCAGTAATGTAAGGCTAAATCATTTGGTCCAGTGTGATTGATCTGATCCATTGTTAAGTAATCCTTTGATTTAAAAATCCCCATGCTTCAAGATGCTAGTGTGGAGGTGCCCCATCATGTTGGTAAATGAAGTTGTTCAAATCAGTCTTCAACTATGGAAAATGAGAGTTCTCATGCATATTGAGATATGTGCATCCTGTAACAATGTTCTTGGCAAAGAAAACTGGACCATACACCTTTTCCTGTGAAATTGCACAAAACACATTAAATTTTGGAGAGTCCCTCTCATGTGGCACAAATTCATGTGGTTGTTCGATACCCAATATTCTCACATTATAATGGTTCACTTTTCCATTTAAATGGAATGTTGCCTCATCACTTAACACTAAGCATGGAAGAAAACTGTCATCTCCATTTTGCCAAGAACAAAATTACAGAACTCCACACCTTGTTGTTTGTCAGCTTTACAATGAGCTTGCAGTATCTCTATTTTGTATGGTTTCATGTGCAAATGTCAATGCAACACATGCCAGACAGACATCAGGAGCATGCTGAGCTGATGAGCTGCATGGCGAACAGATTTCTGTGGATTCCTTGTGAAACTATGGTGAATGCATTCAACATCTGTGTCAGACACGCGAGGACAGCCTGGCAATTTGCCTTTACACAAACAACCTCTTTCTTGGAATTGTTCATGCCATCGTCTAATGTTCTGTGTTGTAGGAGATTCCACACCATACCTAGTATGAAAGTAATGCTAAAAAGTTATTACTGACCCATACTGTGCAAAACATAGAACACAGAATGCTTTCTGTTGTCCCAACACCATTTTTACTAGAACTCAAGTGGGCACACACAGCTGCTACCTAGTGGGAACCATGTAAAACACAAGAGTTTGGTATTTCCAACAGTATGTTGTTCATGCATATATCTCAAATATTTATTTATTTATTCATTTATTTATTTATCCACCCATAGAAATAAATACTGTATGGATGTTGTCCAAAATTACATGTAAATTTATGGGAAACAATCTGTGCAAAAGGAACATACAACATTTTACATTAAGTAGTACAAAGAATAACACATACAAAATTGTACAAAAAAATGTACAAAGAATAATACTTGGTAAATTATGATTTTTTAAAATCAGATTATTCTTTTTGATACACCCTGTAATACTAGAATGAATCAAAATCATGATCCCAAATGGAGAGTGGCTAAAATTTGTTTATTTAAAAGAAATATGAGAAATTACACAAATATTACAATGTATTCAAAGGAACTCTGCTTAGAAGAGAAATAAATATTCTGATAACTGGAAACTGTGTTGGCAGGAGTGGGAGCAAATGGAGTAATTAGATACATATGTGAAATCTATGGTCATTGTTGTTGTTGTGGTTGTCTTTAGTCCTGAGACTGGTTTGATGGAGCTCTCCATGTTACTCTATCCTGTGCAAGCTTCTTCATCTCCCAGTACCTACTGCAACCTACATCCTTCTGAATCTGCTTAGTGTATTCATCTTTTGGTCTCCCTCTATGATTTTTACCCTCCAAACTGCCCTCCAATACTAAATTGGTGATCCCTTGATGCCTACCAACCGATCCCTTCTTCTGGTCAAGTTGTGCCACAAACTTCTCTTCTCCTCAATCCTATTCATTACTTCCTCATTAGTTATGTGATCTACCCATCTAATCTTCAACATTCTTCTGTAGCACCACATTTTGAAAGCTTCTATTCTCTTCTTGTCCAAACTATTTATCGTCCATGTTTCACTTCCATACATGGCTACACTCCATACAAATACTTTCAGAAATGACTTCCTGACACTTAAATCTATACTCGATGTTAACAAATTTCTCTTCTTCAGAAACGCTTTCCTTGCCATTGCCAGTCTCCATTTTATACCCTCTCTACTTCGACCATCATCAGTTATTTTGCTCCCCAAATAGCAAAACTCCTTTACTACTTTAAGTGTCTCATTTCCTAATCTAATTCCCTCAGCATCACCTGACTTAATTCGACTGCATTCCATTATCCTCATTTTGCTTTTGTTGATGTTCATCTTATATCCTCCTTTCAAGACACTATCCATTCCGTTCAACTGCTCTTCCAAGTCCTTTGCTGTCTCTGACAGAATTACGATGTCATTGGCGAACCTCAAAGTTTTTATTTCTTCACCATGGATTTTAATACCTACTCCAAATTTTTCTTTTGTTTCCTTCACTGCTTGAGGTATTCAAAAATTTATGCAAAAATCACAGGAACATGTTTAGTTTCACAGTATGGATAAAAAGGTAAGAAAACATATGGTAAGCATCAGTGGGTCATGGTAACTAATAGGATATGTCAAGATGAAATGCAAAATATCATTCATGGAAACCCTTTGGATTTATTGGCTGTGGATTTTTCTGAAAAGTTACCAAACAGTAAAAGGGAACACTGTTATATTTTTGTCATGATACATGTTCTCTCCAAATTCATAATGTTATGTCCTGTCAGGAAATCTGTAAGCAAAGAAACCATTTTGAAAATAGAAAAAGACCATGTCAAGAATGCAGACAAACCAAAAATTATTTTAGTACTTAATGGTTGATAATATTTATCAAAGATTTAGAAGTCGTTTGTAGAAAGATCTGGAATCATACATGTTTTAATTTTGATTTCTATTTCATCATTTAATTGTGCAGGGAGATACATGCATGATATTTGTTTGTATCATAACAGTCAAAGTACAGCCATAATTTTTCCCAAGGGCATGCAGCTTTACTGTATGGCTAAATGATGATAGCGTCCTCTTGGATAAAATATTCCAAAGGTAAAATAGTCCCCCATTCAGATCTCTGGGTGGGAATACTCAGTAGGACATTGTTATCAGGAGAAAGAAAACTGGCATTCTATGGATCGGCATTCTATGGATCGGAGCGTAGAATGTCAGATCCCTTAATCAGGCAGGTAGGTTAGAAAATTTAAAAAGGGAAATTGATAAGTTAAAGTTAGATATAGTGGGAATTAGTGAAGTTCGGTGGCAGCAGGAACAAGACTTCTGGTCAGGTGGATACAGGGTTATAAATACAAAATCAAATAGGGGTAGTGCAGGAGTAGGTTTAATAAAGAATAAAAAAAATAGGAGTGCAGGTAAGCTACTACAAACAGCATAGTGAACACATTATTGTGGCCAAGATAGAAACGAAGCCCACGCCTACCACAGTAGTACAAGTTTATGTGCAAGCTAGCTCTGCAGATGACAAAGAGATTGATGAAATGTATGGTGAGATAAAAGAAATTATTCAGATAGTGAGGGGAGACGAAGATTTAAAAGTCATGGGGGAATTAAATTCTATAGTAGGCAAAGGAAGGGAAGGAATATGGAATGGGGGTAAGAAATGAAAGAGGAAGCCACCTGGAGGAATTTTGCACAGAGCACAACTTAATCATAGTTAACACTTGGTTCAAGATTCATGAAATAAGGTTGTATACATGGAAGAATCCTGAGATACTAGAGAAGGTATCAGATAGATTATATAATGGTAAGACAGAGATTTAGGAACCAGGTTTTAAATTGTGAGACATTTCTAGGGACAGATGTAGACTCTGACCACAATCTATTGGTTATGAAGTGTAGTTTAAAACTGAAGAAACTGCAAAAAGGTGGGAATTTAAGAAGATGGGACCTGGATAAACTGACAGAACCTGAGATTGTAGAGAGTTTCAGGTAGAACGTTAGGAAATGATTGATAGGAATGGGGGAAGAAATACAGTGGAAGAAGAATGGGTAGCTTTGAGGGATGAAATAGTGAAGGCAACAGAGGATCAAGTAAGTAAAAAGACGAGGGCTAGTAGAAATTCTTGGGTAACAGAAAAAATATTGAATTTAATGGATGAAAGGAGAAAATCTAAAAATGCAGTAAATGAAGCAAAAAGATATACAAACGTCTCAAAAAGGAGATTGACAGGAAGTGCAAAAGGGCTAAGAAGTAATGGCTAGAGGACAAATGTAAGCATGTAGAGGCATACATCACTGATGTAAGATAGATACTGCCTACAGAAAAATTAAGGAGACCTTTGAAAAAAAGATGACCACTTGTGTGAATACAAGGGCTCAGATGGAAACCCAGTTCTAAGCAAAGAAGGGAAAGCAGAAAAGTGGAAGGAGTATATAGAGGGTCTACATTTGAGGACAATATTATGGAACTGGAAGACCATGTAGAGATATGAAACTGTATGAAGAGTTTGACAGAACACTGAAAGATCTAAGTCAAAACAATGCCCCAGGAGTAGATAACATTCCATTAGAACTACTGATAGCCTTGGGAGGGCCAGCCCTGACAGAACTCTACCATCTGTTGAGCAAGATGTATGAGACAGGCAAAATACCCTCAGACTTCAGGAAGAATATAATAATTCCAATCCCAATGAAAGACGACTGCAAAATACTAATGCAAATTCTTTACAGACGAATGGAAAAACTGGTAGAAGCCGACATCGGAAAAAATCAGTTTGGATTCCGTAGAAATGTTGGAACACGTGAGGCAATACTGACCCTATGACTTATCTTAGAAGATAGATCAAGGAAAGTCAAATCTACATTTCTACCATTTGTAGACTTAGAGAAGGCGTTTGACAATGTTGACTGGAATACTTTTTTCAAATTCTGAAGGTGGAACAAGTCAAGTACAGGGGGCAAAAGACTATTTACAATTTGTACAGAAACCAGTTGGCAGTTGTAAGAGTTGAGGGGCATGAAAGGGAATCAGTGGATGGGAAGGAAGTGAGACAGGGTTATAGCCTATCCCTGAGTTATTCAATCTGTATATTGAGCAAGCAGTAAAGGGAACAAAAGAAAAATTCAGAGTAGGAATTAAAATCCATGGACAAGAAATAAAAACTTTGAGGTTTGCCGATGACATTGTAATTCTGTCAGAGACAGCAAAGGACATAGAAGAGTAGTTGAACTGAATGGACCATGTCTTGAAAGAAGGATATAAGATGAACATCAACAAAAGCAAAATGAGGATAATGGAATGTAGTTGAACCAAGTTGGGTGATGCCGAGGGAATTACATTAGTAAATGAAACATTTAAAGTAGTAAATGAGTTTTGCTATTTGTGGATCAAAATAATCAATGATGGTCGAAGTAGTGAGGATATAAAATGTAGACTGGCAATGGCAAGGAAAGTGTTTCTGAAGAAGAGAAATTTGTTAACATCAAGTATGGATTTAAATGTCAGGAAGTTGTTTCTGAAAATATTTGTGTGGAGTGTAGCCATGAATGGAAGTGAAACATGGATGATAAATAGTTCACACAAGAAGAGAATGGAAGCTTTTGAAATGTAGTGCTACAGAAGAATGCTGAATATTAGATTTGTAGACCACATAACTAATGAGGAGGTATTCAATAGAATTGAGGAGAAGAGAAATTTGTGGCACAAATTGACTAGAAGAAGGGATCGGTTGGTAGGAAATGTTCTGAGGCATCAAGGGATCACCAATTTAGTATTGGAGGGCAGTTTGGAGTGTAAAAATCTTGGAGGGAGACCAAGAGATGAATACACTACGCAGATTCAGAAGAATATAGGTTGCAGTAGGTACTGCGAGATAAAGAAGGTTGCACAGGATAGAGTAGCATGGAGAGCTGCGTCAAACCAGTCTCTGGACTGAAGACAACAACAACAACAATACTATTTTTAATATTTTGTCCCATGTGGAGTTTGCTGGTCTCCCATCGGGCGCCTCCCCAGGTGGCGGATAGGGGAATGCTCACCAGATATGGTGGGTACCGGGGAAATAAAATACCCGGGGTGGACCAAAACTAGCAACTGCTGCCTTGTAGTATGATATTGGCTTATCAAAGGCTAAAGGAAGAAAACCTTGGGTAAAAATTACCTGTTCCTCTGGGTTGGGGGTTGTGCAGTGGGACAGCTCCTCACTCACATAAAAACATAAAAATGCTAAAAAACCTAATAATATGCCTCGGAAAAATTGGAACTTTGGACGACGAACTGGCGATGAGAAACGGAAAATTATGTTTGGATGCTGGAATGTGCAAGGTATTTCCACTAAAATAAATTTACTACCTGCAGAACTTGACATTTTCAACATGGATGTTGTCGTACTCTCTGAAACAAAGAAGAAAGGCCAAGGAGAAGAAGAACTGGATAATTATGTACATATCTGGAGTGGGGTATCAAAAGCAGTAAGAGCCAAAGCAGGAGTCTCCATTATGATAAAGAAATCATGGAAAGAAAGAATCACAAATTGGACATTCATCAATCAATGTATTATAACTGTTGAAATGACATTATTTGCTAGGGAAGTTGAGATTATTGGCGTATATGCACCCACGAACGACACAAAAGATAAGGAGAAAGATACATTTTGAGACACCCTCAGGGAGACTATTGAAAAAATCCCAAGAAGAAAGGAACTGATTATCATGGGAGATCTGAATGGAAGGGTAGGAATTAGAGAATCTTGTAGAATAGTAGGATAACATGGAGAGGACGAATATAATGACAATGGGGAACGATTGATTGCAATTTGTGAACAATTTGATCTAAAAATTACCAACACATTTTTCAAACATAAGGACATTCATAAATATACTTGGCAACAGAACACCAAAGAACTTCATTCTATAATAGATTATATTATCATTAGGCAAACAAGTAGTTTCAAAGCAGTAGACGTCAGATCTTATAGAGGAGCCCAGTGTGGATCAGACCACTATCTAGTTAAAATGAAGTCTTTCTGGCCATGGAAGAATGCAAGGAGTGATACAAGTAACATAAATAAAACAAACCAGACTGAGAAAGATGAAAATTTACCTTTTAATATTGACAGCCTACAAGACGAAAGTATCAGAACACTCTTTGCGGCCAGGATGGAAAGGAAACTGGTTGAATCATTTGAAGGAAGTACAGAGGAAATATATGACTATATAAAAGCTAATGTGAAAATCATAGCAACGGAGGTGTTGGGTAAAAAAGATAGCAACCACAACCGTGCAGCAGAGTGGTGGTCAGAGGAACTAGAGGTCCTCATTAGAGAAAAACGAAATGCGTTCCTTCAGTGGTTGAATGATAAATCAGAAGAAACAAGATCAATATACAAGGAAAAGAAGAATGAAGTGATGAAAAATATAAGGATGGCAAAAAATGAAGCATGGGAAAGAACATGTGCCAAGGTGAATAGCAAATTAGGATTTGGGAGAGCAAAAGAAGTGTGGTAAGTATTGAAAGGGCTTCGACAGGATACAAAAAGCAAAATTAATCTCCAACTGATAACACAAAAGGAATGGGAAGAGTATTTCCAAAAATTATTAAACGAGGACAGAGAAGAATATCTAGAAGAAGGAACAGGGGAAGATAAAGGACATGAAGATGATGAGATCCAGATTTTAGAAAGTGAAGTACTTCAGGCGTTGAGAACTGGAAAGAATGGTAAATCACCGGGACCAGGCAATATCAATCTGGAGTGTCTGAAATATGGTGGTGACAAAATTGTGAAACTGATAACACAGCTCTTCAACAAAATGATACATGGAGATTCAATACCCAACGAGATGAAGCTAGGTTACATTAATACAATATTTAAGAAAGGGGGTTGCAAAATTTGTTCAAACTATCAAGGAATTTGTGTTACAAACACATTAATGAGAATTTTTGCGAAAGTAATTAAAAACAAACTGGAAAAAAATTTTAGAACCCAAGAAGAACAATGTGGATTCATGGCTGGGAGATCATGTGTAGACCATATTTTCACATTACGACAGATTTTGGAGAAACATAGGGAAAAATCAAAAAATATAGGATTAATTTTCATAGATCTAGAAAAAGCATATGATACTGTTCCAAGAAAATTACTTTGGAGAGCACTACATATGGCAAACATAAACCCTCCCTTGATTAAAATAATACAACAGATGTATAAAGATAACATTTGCCAAGTGAAAGTTGGTAATAAACTTTCACAGAAATTTAGAACAAGCAAAGGCTGTCCCATGTCACCATCATTATTTAAAATCTATATAGATATTGGCCTTAGAACATAGTCTTGCAAATGTAATAGTATGGGATTAGAAATAAGAGATGGAGTTTACCTACATCATTTATTGTTTGCTGATGATCACGTAGTCGTAGCTCAAGATGGGGGCCGGCCGTGGTGGTCTAGCGGTTCAGGCGCTCAGTCCGGAACCGCGCGACTGCTACGGTCGCAGGTTCGAATCCTGCCTCGGGCATGGATGTGTGGGATGTCCTTAGGTTAGTTAGGTTTAAGTAGTTCTAAGTTCTAGGGGACTGATGACCACAGATGTTAAGTCCCATAGTGCTCAGAGCCAGCCAGCCAACAAGATGGGGAGGATGCTAACTATATGTGCAATCAACTAGCAGTAGCATACAAAACTTGGGGTTTGAAGATTAATTATCAAAAAGCAGAATACTTGACTAATGATGCAGATGAGCTATACATTGAAGGAAAGAAAATCAAAAAGATAAACACTTTCTGTTATTTAGGATCCATTTTAGAAATCGAGGGAAAATCAGAGTCAGAAATCAATAAAAGAATTAGTAGCGTACGGAGGGTCATTGGGATGCTTAACTCAGTCTTATGGAGCAGGAATGTAATGAGCAGAACTAAAAAACTAATATACAAATCCATATTAGAGAGTGTGGTTCTGTATGGAACGGAGACCTGGACAATTAACATGAAGCACATAAAAAAATTACAAGCTCTAGAGATGGACTTTTGGAAAAGATCGGCAAGAATCTCCAGGAAAGAAAAGATAAGGAACACCAAAGTAATCAAAGTAATAAGGAGAATGGAAATAAAAGAAAGAATATATGACGTAATGGATAGGAAGAAATTACAGTGGTACGGACATGTACGACGAATGGAGAAAACCAGAATACCAAAATTGATACTGGAGTGGGAACTGGAGGGGAGAAGAAGAAGAAGAGGACGACCTATGACAACCTGGCTCCAAAATGTACAGAACATAATGAGGAGAATGGGCGCAGAGGAAGAGGACACACAAGATCGAAACACCTGGAGAAATATTTTGAGATTGTAGTTTAAGAACTTTTATTGTTTGTATTGTAATTTCCAAGTAAATTATTATGTTGGAGATAAGCCTCTGTAATGAGGAAAAGCTCAAAATAATAATAATAAATAATATTTTGTGTAGTTTGGAGAAACTCTGGGCAAAATGAAAGTGTTCTTTTTGACACTCATATACCTACATGAAAAATAACAATGCTAGTTGTGCATAGTATTCAAACTTTTTAAAATAATCCCTATAAAATTTGTGACTTTTCTCATGATACTGTCCCCTTCTGTTAGGATCAGTATCTATACCTTGCTTCTGTGCTGACCTTCTGAGACCAGTTCCTCTTTCCATTCTGGTAGTTACGCCCCTTTGTGAAACATTCCTATTTGTTAGGCCAGAGGTAGTGCTATCTTCATGTAGGTACACCTGCCCTATATACTTAGCATATGCCAGGTAAGTCCCCCTTATTCTTTCTGAGTAGGCCTCATGGTTCATTACCCTAGTATACATTTCTATGTATACTATAATTAAGTTTTCTCTGTTAACAATAAAAATCTATTTTACACTTTGCATTCATTTTTTACTGTTCAACTTACTTCCTAGAGCCCTCCTCTACTTCTCAACTTCTATACTCTTAGTAGATACTATGTCTATACATACTATTCAAGTCCCACTATCTTACAATTCGACAGAGCTTTTATTAAACTGACATTTCCTAATGATCAGTATGACTAATGCCACTCCTGCTTTCTTTTTCTTTCTTTGCTCACTTCTCTTCCTTGTCTATCTCCTGCTCATTACTGCTTTATAGCCATCCCACAACTCACATGCTTTTGTCTCCCTCTTTGTGCATGAGTACTTTGCCAGTATTCTTTCTTTATATACATCTCTTCATATAGAACTGTCATAGTTCTTATATATGTATGCGATATTGAATCATCATAGATTTTATATGTATATGTGTGCATATTTCCCACTGTACATGTATTCTTTCCCCTACAATACCTGGCAATTCTCACACTGTGACAGGCTTTTTAGTCTGTAATTTCAATGTTTGTGTCTAAATGTATTTTTGTGTGTATTCGGATGTGTGTTCATGTAGTCTGATGCTTCAGCCTTCTTATCTAAAGATAAGATGTAGGTTATTAGAAACTATGGAAACAAGGAAGGACTTCAGTGATAGAAGTTTGTGAATATGGAAAGAGGGAAAAAATAGATATGTTCTCAAATGAGAAGTAAGAAATTATATATATGGTTGCTAAGATCTAAGAAGAGAAAGGAGATAGCCCGAAAGACAGGCAACCCTTCCTACCTCCTTTCTCAAGGATCCCTACCCCTCAGGAACTTGAGTGAGATGCCAGAGGAGGTTTGGTGTTAAATCGTCTCCTACAGAACGGACATTCCCAACTTCACAGTTGAGGTCCCCGAAGGGAATCTTAGCAACCCTATGGAAACAGCAAATGGTGAAAAATCAGGCACACTTGTTTGCAAGGGTTGTCTGAAAGGTGTGATGTGTGTTTTGTGTAAGGCATGATTTATTTGCTCTTGTAAACCATGCCTTTATGTACAATACCAACCCCTTTCAAAACCTGTACAATCCCTCCCATTTACATTACGTCTCATAAAAGGTATAAAATACTGTATGCAAAACAGAAAATTTATACACAATGGTATCACAGTGGTTTAATTATTAACCTCATTTTATATTATCCATAAATATAATACTCTATTCATTTTATTTTATGTCGATATCACTTTCTTTCTTATTCTATGATTCTCCTAAGTTTTCTTTAACTTGTAGTTGTATCCAGTTATCTAAGCACTATGATTGTAGGATAGTTTAAGAATTTAGGAATAGATGACAGAATGGTTTAGGATATTACAGGAATTCAGTGCAGGAAAACTATTTTGGAAGAAATGCTGAGAACAACTCGGGATCTGATGGTCATCACTCCGCCCGTTTACTCAGAATGTTAACATCGCTGTGGGAATATATGACTCCGCCCGGGTCCCACGGATCTTATATTAATTTTTCCTGTGCACTTGCAGACCAGTATTTCTCCTTAAACTTTTTTTGAAAGTCTCTGCAATGCAAATCGGTCACCACTTCACTAGTTAACAACATTAGGTGCAGGTGCTCTTTTCTCTACTTTGTCTTGAGTAAGCTTAATCTCTTTCCACAGATCATCTATACCTTTACTGGTATCATTAAGTTCAGAAGACAGAATAGGAGATGTGTTTCCAGATGTTACTCTCTCGGTAACTTTTCGATCCATAATTTCTTCAACTCTTCCTCCAAACTACATACATATATATCAGAGTTCACTAATTTCTCTTTGAAGTTCCTTTGCACATTATTTACTTGTGTATTAACACCTGTAATTTGAAACTGAATTATTGGCATTAAATTATCCTGCTTATTGACACTCTCTTCCAAAATACTTTACAGCATTATATTTGACATTGCACACATTTCCAAAGGATCCTCACTTTTAATTAAGCTCTGATCCTACACTATTACATTTGTCTTCAATATTCAATTCTAACCTTTTTGTCAAACTCTGAAAATTATAATTCTGTTTCTGGCTGAAGTCAGTAAACAAGCGTCAAAGTCAGTCCTTAAAGCATCCCTGCCTTTGCATAGACTACTAAATTCATTGCTATGAGAGTCGACTTTGGCATTTAACAATCCTAAATTTGTTGTTTGGGCATTTAATTGAGAATTTACTGACTCTAGTTTTTCACTTAGCGTCTCATTTTGAGTTGTGATTAAATTTAATAACTCAGACCAGTCAGGCACTTCCTTACTAACTTTCATAGCGATAGCTGGTTCTTGAGTTTCCTTGACTTGTCATATGTTACCCATATTCTTACAAGGATTTAACTAACTTTAAGTATGGTAACTACACTAATAAAGTTCACTAAACAGATTGTACCACTCTGTACTAAAACAATTAAGTTCTGATTTATACTTGCCTGGCAGAGAATCTGGGCTGTGTCAGCACCGGTGAACAGCAGCTGGTGCTGCCAGTGTCGCATGTTGGTTTCCATGTCTGCATACCCGCTATGTGTGTGTGAGAGCTCTACACTCCCTGCATCAGATCTTCTTATTCAAAGTGTTCTAGTCATATTTCTTCTTAGAGAAACACACTGGAAACTTCTTCTCTATTTGTCAATTCAAAATTTTGCTCCATTAAATACCTGAGGTCCTGGAAGAGCAGCTGAACAGAATCGACAGTGTCTTGAAAGGAGGATATAAGATGACCATCAACAAAAGCAAAACGAGGATAATGGAATGTAGTTTAATTAAATCGGGTGATGCTGAGGGTATTAGATTAGGAAATTAGATGCTTAAAGTAGTGAATGAGTTTTGCTATTTGGGGAGCAAAATAACTGATGATGGTCGAAGTAGAGAGGATATAAAATGCGGACTGGCAATGGCAAGGAATGCGTTTCTGAAGAAGAGTAATTTGTTAACATCAAGGAAGTATTTGTATGGCGTGTAGCCATGAATGTAAGTGAAAAGTGGAAAATAAATATTTTGGACAAGAAGAGAATAGAAGCTTTCGAAATGTGCTACAGAATAATGCTGAAGATTAGATGGGTAGATCACATAACTAATGAGGAGGTACTGAATAGAATTTGGGAGAAGAGAAATTTGTGGCACAATTTGACCAGAGGAAGGGATCGGTTGGTAGGACGTATTCTGAGGCATCAAGGGATCACCAATTTAGTATTGGAATGCAGTGTGGAGGGTAAAAATCATATAGGAAGACCAAGAGCTAAAAACACTAAGCAGATTCAGAAGGATGTAGGTTGCAGTAGGTACTGGGAGATGAAGCAGATTTACAGGATAGAGTAGCAGGGAGAGCCGCATCAAACCAGTCTCTGGACTGACAACCACAACAACAACAATCATAAATTTTGTAGTCGTAAGCATCCAACTTGGTGTGAATACATAGGCAGATTTTCACCTTTTGAGATTATGTTTCACAGAAAACTTGTAAACATCTTTTTTGAACTGTTTGGATATCTACCACATACATATGTGCAAAAGTGTGAGGAAATTATCAAAGAAACAATGAGAAAACAGGAAGAAGCAAGAAAAAGAAGACATGATGGTAAAGCAAAAATGACAAAATTTAAGATTGGAGATTGTGTATTAGCCAAAGATTGGAGATTGTGTATTAGCCAAATCTCATGAAAAGTCTAAAATGTTAACTGTTGAACTAAAGAAGTTTTTCACCATACACATTTTTCCATTTGAATGTTTGGAAACTCTGAATCCTAATGCATACCACTTGATTTAACTAAAACCTAGGAAGCCATTTGAACTTAGGAATATTAATTCTTTGAAATGGCATAAACAAAAGGTTAAAGATGATTCTTAGATAACTGGAAGTCGAAAGAAAAGGGTTTTTCACTGGAAAAAGAATTGAATATTTACTTGTAAGAATCAAAAACTGAAAGATGTCTTTACAAATTATTAGAGTTATTTACATATATGTAATTACTACTACTTTCATTATTTTGTTCTAGAAATATCAACTTTGTATGATGATAAAAATGTGCAGTCATTTGTACATGATGCTTAACAAACACCAGGCCTTGAGCTGTTGTAGCACTGTTTCGCCTAGTTTTCTGTCCTACATCCTTTTACTCTATCTTTGAATCTATCAGTGTTATCTCTGTCTCTTTGATCTGAATGACCAATGAATTTGATATACACATATTCTGTCTTGTAAATTATTTTATTATGTGCTGGTTTTTATCAATAATTTAAGTATGTCTGCAATATGTGGCATAATCAAGCAGTTTTCATTAAGCTCGGCTTAATTTTTGAGCTCTCCCGTTTCATATCCTCACCCTATTTTCTTATCACTGTTGCAATTTTTTCTTTTTCTTTATGCTGATGAGCTGTAGTTCTGGCTAACAGTACCAGTTTTCCGTCATTGTTTCCATCCACATATTATGAGGTATCACTTTCTCTTGATGCAGCATCTGAACTATACTTATCTCGTTTCCTTTGCCAATGAGTATGATATCTCTTCTTTAAAGTTATGTGCCTACTTACAATTAAGTGATCTTCTCTTAGAAAGAAAAAAAATATTTTATGATTGTTGTCAAATTGGTCATTTAAAAGATTTTGTTTACTAAACATATTTTGTTCTAGTTGGTTAAAAGATGGTTAAATAGGTAAACTCATATGTTTGTTGTCATGCAAAATTTATTTTAAAGATGGTTTAGACTTGGTCCATTGTTGACTAACAATCAGCTTATGTATTCTAAGGGAAGAATTAAAATCTGATTATGAACTAAAGGTTTTCAGATTAAATTTAATGTATGTGACAACCATTTCGAAATTATTGTGCTGATGATATTATGTAATAGATACCATGTAAGCAAGGAAACTGATTTTCAGAAAACAGAGATGAGAAAGATGATGATAATTGTAAAGTCAGGATGTTGAGGTCAGAGACTGTGGTCATGTCTGTGTGAGTTGCATTTGCATGAGTTTGTATTTTGTCTTTTTCTGATAAAGGCCTTGTTGGCCGTAAGCTCACTTTCTGACAGTCTTTTTGTTGTGCCTATCTGCAGCTCAGCATGTCCTCTACATGATCAGTGGCAAATATATCATTTTCATGATATTGATAATAACAGTAACATTTTCTGGAGAAATAGTTGAGTGAAATATGTGAACTGAAATTGACTGTAGTTCGATTATAAATACACTATATATGAAACAATCTGTAATATTAAAATGATGATTTTAAGAATATGTTGTGATGATATATTGAAGAACAGTCTTTGTGAGATACTGAAGATATGTTATGATGTTGTAGTGATGATGCTGTTGATGTTGAAGAATTTTTGATGATGTTGATGAAAAGTTTGAACTTCAGTCCACGGAACTTTTTCCTGCATTATGGTGGCATGACAAAATTCACTTACAAAAGTTCAATATGTAGTTACTCTGGTTCTTATAACTGAATATAATAAAAAGGTGAACTTTCAACAATATAAATGATGGAAGTAGTAGAAGGATTGAATAAAAAGGAATATTTGTTGTGGCAGAATGTTACTGAGCATTTGATAACATCAAAAAATTATCCCAAGTTTGACTATAACATTTTTTTCTGTTTTTTGGCATTTTGAGATTCATTCCACCACTGTGTCTTACTCTGCAGAAAAGTTCACATTACCTACTTCATCCAAAAAATTAAGTCAATCCAAGATATATAAACCTAATAGTGATTTTAAAAAAAAAAAAAAAGTTGCTGGAATTACAGCGATGTAAAATATATTATACCAAGGCGAGACATGAAAAGGGCTGGTACATTATAAATGATTAGGCGATGTAAAACTAAGGACATCAAATTTTTAAGTGACGTGAAGTGAAGAAGGGTTTGGTGTTTCTACAATTTTCTTGTTATAAAGTGAATAAGAGACAATGATATACATGTTATTATCTGCTCCCCCAAACAATAAAAAACAAAAAAAGCAATAATACAATGCATTGGGAATAATAATAATAATAATAATAATAATGAAATCTGCACAAAATGTATCTGTATCCAGTATTAAATAATTAATTAACTAATCATTTCCCTACACAATTTGCAAATGTTTGTTTGTTTTATCTAACTGTATTTAAAATAATCTCCATAAAGTCTACATAAGTCAGACACATTTCAGTTTGGAAGTAATTTGTCTATTTTACATTTGTTAAAAAATAACTTTCAACTGTTCCATTACTGTAGTGACAGATTTGTTCTCATTTTCATACTTAAAAAAACTACTGTTGGGCTGTTGTAATGGAAATGCTCTGCATACCACTTTTTTTTTTTTTTTTTGAAGTATTGAAGAACATGATACTACATAAATTAATGATTTTTGGTAGCTAAGGTAGAATATTCAAAATTTCTAGGTGTATGCATTGACGAGGTATTGAACTGGAAAAAACACACTGAAGATCTACTGAAATGTTTGAGTTCAGCTACTTATGCTATTAGCCTCATTGCAAATTTTGACAATATACATCTCAATAAATTACCTTACCACACCTATTTTCATTCTCTGCTTTCGCATGGCATCATATTCTGGGGTAACTCATCATTGCATAAAGAGTGTAATCAGAATAAATGCTGGAGCTCATACAAGATCATCCTGCATACACTTATTTAAAGAGCTATAGATCTTCACTGTAGCCTCACAATATATATATTCACTTATGAAATTTGTTATTAACAATCCAAATGATTTCAAAAGTAATAGTAGTGTACATGGCTACAACACTAGGAGAAAGAATGATCTTCATTACTCAACATTAAATCTAACTTTGGCTCGGAAGGGGGTAAATTATGCTGCCACAAAAGTCTTTGGTCACTTACCTAATAGCATCAAAAGTCTGACAGATAACCATATAGCATTTAAAAGGAAATGAAAAGAATTTCTTAATGGCAACTCCTTCTACTCATTAGATTGATTTTTGGATATAGTAAGTGGGTAATTTTCCCAACACCCCCCCCCCCCCCCCCCCCCAACCCACTCAAAAAAAAAAAGTGTCGTGTAATATTTTCTGTAATGTAATATCTTGTATAGACACCTTTTATTAACCTGACACGTCCCACATCATTACAAAGTGCCGTATTCATAATCTATGGAACAAGTACTAATCTAATCTAATATAATCTGAGCGAGTGAACTTGAAGAGCTAACAACAACAGGTACAGACCAGAAAAATATACTTGGTCAAGAGTAGGAAACAGTCAGCCACATAAACTATAGTATTTACAGTTGACTCATGAAAGAACAAAATAATGGAAAAATACGAGGGTAATCCCAAAAGTGAGGTCTTCTTTTTTTTATAAGTACATAGACCTGTTCATTTCTACAATAGTTTACATCTGTTTAGCTATTTTTTGACATAATCACCATTTCTGTCAATGCATTTTTGTATATGCTGTGGCAGTTTTTGAATGCCCATGTCATACCAGCTCGCCACCAGACTGTTCAGAAAGTTATGAACTGTCAAGATTGTTGCTTGGTCTCAGGTGTAAAGTGGTATGCCCAGGTTTCCTCACCCTTGACAATTGAGTCCAGAAATTTGTCCTGTATGGCTGCAAGGCAGTTAAGAAATGAATGGGAAGCATCAACTCGTTGCCACATGTGGTCCTCAGTCAGCAAGCGTGGCACCCATCTTGTGCACACTTTCCAGTAGTTCAATGTTTCCATTAAAATGCAGAGATCATCCTGGTTGATCCACTGATCTTCACGCATGCTCTACCTTGAACAGTGTCTTCTCAGAAATTGATGGTCTCCTGCTTCTTTGTTTGTCATGAATTTCAGTCCGAATAGCTGCAAACTCTCTACACCACTTACGAACATTTTTGACATCCATGCATGACTCACCATACTCGTCAGTTGGCGATGGATTTCAATTGGCGCAGTGCCCTTTACATTAAGAAACTGAATAAGTGCATGCAATTCACACTTGGCGGTAACATCCAATGGGAGCTCTATTCTCAATGGCTGCCATCCAGGACTGAGCTCCTTAGCGTGGTGTGCACATGTTTACACACAGTGTGTGAAGCACTCTTCATAACAGTGTGACCAACTGCCACACAAACGAAGTTCTGTACCTATAAAAAAAATAGGAGGCCTTACTTTTGGCATTACCTTTGTATTAGGGTCTGAGTTTACAAGGTGGGGACTGAACCACGAATCCAAACCACACTGTGTACAAACCAGAAAAATAAGAGTTTTGACACAACAAAATTAATAAAGTTCATAATGATAGCAGTAAGTTCAATTACATGCAAAGAGTAATTGTGAGAAGCCTCTAGCTTCAACCAATGGTTGTACTTTCTCCTTAAGTACACACACACAAACACCATCCCAATGACCTAGGGTACCCAAAACAGAGCACAAGTCTGTCCACTCAAGATACAATCAGATACAATATTGCAATATTCAGGATACACTCAAGTAAACATAGTCATAAATAGCTTTGAATGATGACACAATCCAGTAATTTGAAGATCCAAACAGTGTATGAAAGCAAACATGAATACCTCTTGTTATATCATCTACACTAGTAAATGTTTTCCACACTGTTTGCTAATTGTCCATACAACTAACCTACGTACATAAAGACCCAGAAGATACATTTACAAATGATAAAAAGCATCTATACTGATTTAAAGTTACAGAATGATTGGAAAGTGAATCCCCCTACAGGCATTTATGCTGAATAACATTGCGTTTAGCAGTCTTGGCTAACAATTCACAAATATCAGTCACAACACAGATCCAGTCAATAAATGCTCGAGTACGTAACCCAGCAGCCATGATCTCTTGCAAGTTAACTGATCCTGCAAGGTACAACCATACAGCAGTGTGGGGATTGGCTCTGCCCACATCTTTCAGCTCCCTTCCTAGAGTTCTCATGACATGCTCCAATGTATAGGCAACTTCCCATCTAGCATTCACATCAAATCCTGAAACATTGGTTTGTGTACTAAATATGCTTCTTCACATCACACAAGATATGTTTTCCTTAGTCATTCTAAAATCAGTTACATGGGATTTATGTCAGTTGAAATTAAAAAGTGTTCACATATGAAACATTTAGCATTTCTTTTATTGTTAACTGTAAATATGTGCCCAAATCTACATTCATAATCCTGACTGTTCTTTATTGTAAACACATATTTTGCAATATTTATTGTCTATAACACTTATTATTTTGTAATATTTATCTATCTCTCAAAATTGATTTTCTGTAGTAGAACGTAAGTTACTGTTTACTGTAATATGAAATCATTTGTTTTGTTTTTATGTGCTACCATAGACCTGTGACACATTCCATGTCCTGTGATACTGTCACAACATGTATCACTGGAACAAGAAATAAATTAATAAATTAAAAAATAAAATAAATAAATAAAATTAATAAACAGAATTAAATGCAGTATATATAAACGATTTATTGCAGCAAAATAGCCATTATAGTTATACATTAGAATACAATCATTTGAGAGTGAATTACAAGGATGTATTGAGTGTCTGCATAATTCTTAGTAGTAGATTACATTCAGTGCAGGTATTATATCAGATTATCATTTGAACCATTTATTGCATAGTCTCTAATTGATCTGGTCCTCTTGTTGCATATTTTTGTATGGTATCTCTCACGAGACTGTCCACTTAGTGTTCACTTGTAAAGGTTTGACGGTTCATTGTATGTTGTATTTGCACAAATTTCATGGTGGATTCCATGTACTGCGAGTCTTGTAAGTATGTGTCTCATCTCAAAATTTGCTGCTGTCCAAGTGCGGTCGATCATGGCCCAGGATCCATAGAAGTCCATTGGTACTTCCTCTCTTTTCTTGAGTAGTGATCTTAGTAGGTTCTCTGATGCTGATGTGTTGGGAAGTAAGAACCTTGTTCTTAGATCCTCTATGAGGAAAGATTCTCGGGCGAGAAGGTAGACTAATCTCGATCTTGTGGTTTTTGCTACCGCAAATGCTCTTTTGATATAGGTTGCTTTTACTCTTTCCAATGTTTCTAAGTTCTTTTCATTTAGGTGTATCCACATGATTTCTATCCCATAAGCCAGTATCGGTATTATTTTTGATTTGAAGAGTGCCATAGCTGTGTCTAGATTTAGTGTATTTCGTTTATCGCTCTGATGGCTTGTGTCGCTTTCTCTGTTGTGTGTTTAGTGAAGCACTTTGCGGATAGCTGGAGTGTTATCTCTAGATATTTGTAATCTTTTGTGATAGATATTTGCTTTCCTTGCAGTGCAATTCTTGTCGTTTTTGAGATTTGCCCGCCTGGTCTGAATACCATAATTTCCGACTTGTTGGTGTTGATAACGAACTTGTGTTTTGTGCGCCATTTTTCCACATCTTCTATAAACTCCTGTAGTTTCTTTAAGTGTTTTGAGCCTATCACAATGTCGTCTGCATAGGCAAATGCTTCGACATCTTCGTCTTGAGCGATTTCCATAATGTCCTTTGCTGCCAGAATGAACAGGAGCGGGCTTAGTGGGTCTCCTTGGAGAACTCCGTTTGTTTGCCTTATTGGTTCAGACAGGTCAAGGTTGTCCGAGATCCTTATCTTGTTCCTTTCATTTATAGAGTTTGTGATCCTCGTCAAGACGCTGTTTGTTCCCAGGGTTTTGTCGAGCATCCTTTTCACTAATGATCGATCGAGGAGGTCGAAGGCCTTTGTGAAGTCTATCAATACAGCATAATATTTTTGCTTCTTATTGATGGTTTCCCATTTGTTTTTTAAAAGCAGCTCCACTGCTGTGATAGTGGATCTTTTTTCCCTGGACCCGAACTGAGATTCTGGGAGGTGGTCTTCCAAAGTGTGTCTTACTCTTCCTGTGATTAGTTTTGTGAATACCTTAAAAGGGTTGTTTTCCAAGGCTATTCCTCTATATTTGTTTGTGTCCTTTGGGTTGCCCTTCCCTTTGTACATTACCCTTACTATTGATTTTCTCCACCGGCCTGGGATTTTTGCTGTTTCAATGCATTTGTTATAAAGTTTTGTCCAGGTTGGTGCTAGCAGATGCGCTGTGTCTTTAAGGTATTCATTGTAAAGCATGTCCAGTCCCGCTGCTTTCTTCCTTTTTGTTGATTCAATGATGTTTCGGACCTCATTTGGAGTGAGTGGGGACCAGGCTGGCATCTTTTGCCGTATGATGTTTCGTCTTGCTTCCTGTGCTCCTTCTCTACCATCTTTGTTGAGAATGTCTTTGAAATGTCTGGTCCATTCTTCCATGCTTATATAGTGTGACTGTGCCTGCATTCAGGGGTGGATTGCAATGAATGGGTCTCTCCTGGCTTCTTCAGCTAGTCTTCTTCCCTCTTCTTCCCTGTGTGCCATTCTCTTCTCCCTTGTTAGTGTTTTGTAGGATCTTCTTTTCTCAGCATATGTTTGTAGTAGTGAGTGATTATCTGTGTCCGTTTTTAGTCAGTGTAAAGCTAGGAGTACTTCTTTTCTTTGCTGAGAACACTCTTGATCGAACCATGGTTTAGCTCTTCTCACTTTCATGTGGGTAGTTGCTTGTCTTAAGAGTTTCTCCAGTTCAAGCACTGCCTCCTGTACATTTGAGTTGTCAATTAAAGACTCAATTTGTTCTATCTGGTCGTGGTATTCTTCCGCATTCCTTGGATCCAGTCTCCTCGAGAGCGGTCTCTTCTCTTGGTTCTCTCTTGCCTTCCAATCGTGTATTATCAATAGCACTTATACCATTATATATACCGTATTTACTCAAATCTAAGCCGCACTTTTTTTCCAGTTTTTGTAATCCAAAAAACCACCTGTGGCTTAGAATCGAATGCAAAGTAAGTGGAAGTTCTGAAAAATGTTGGTAGGTGTCACCACAACTAACTTCTGCCGTCAAATATATGTCGCGCTAAACAGGTATGCTTTGCAGGCACAAAGATAAATACTGGCACCAAAACCTCTGCGTCAGTAACTAAATTAAAAGGTAGAAGAATGTAAACATTATGCAATGTATTCTTTCGTGTTTGCTGCTATTTCATTTAAATCCTGTCTGCCTAATAAACTACGAAACTAGAACAGCAAACGCGGAAGAAAAACATATCATGTTATGTTTATATTCGTATTATTCTTATGCTGAATAGTGATACAGTCAGAAACTAAGCACGGCAACTGACTAGATTTTTAAATCTAAGATGACTCTAATTTCTGTGCAGAATGTAATGTACTAAAGAAGTCGCCTGCAAAGATTTTCAAACAGAGAAAAATTTTCGCTAAACTTTCGTTCAGAACATCTTCTATCATATGCAGTCTGTTATTTGGTTCTTGTTGATCATTATCAAAGAAAGCAGCAGTTTAAGTAACAACAAACAGCAGACTCCCGCCATTGTTTCGCTTATGAGACAATTCCTCTCTTTTTCTTTTCCTTTTTTTTTTTTTTAATTGTAAGCTGCGGTAGCGTGCACAAAAGCAAGCCTTGCCGCGAGCAGCGACAGGTTGTAAACACGCATTATCAGAATGTAACAAACAATGCATGACACAGTACAATAATGCATTTTCAGCTTAGAGTGACATAAACACCTATAACAAAGAGAACGGCACTTTTCAGATCAAAGCAAAATAAGCAATTGATTCAAACCAGATGAAGCACACGAAAAAGGAAGGGTACTCGTATAAATACGGACAGAGCACCTGACATAGCAATGGCTACCTGGTAAAGCTTAACTGTTAAGCTTACGACTTGAACCAAACTACTGTAGCTGTATCTTCATCCATTCGACCTCAATTGTGTTTCACGTTACAATGGACCAACTGTTTTTCGATTTGGAGGGGCGGTCTAAAACTTTTCTCTCACCTTGAATTTCACCGACACATCAACTCAGCCAATGAACATACCGTCAACTCCTATCCTTAATAAAAGTCCTCTATCTTTCCTCTCCGGCATCCACACCAGCTGTTCAAAGCATCCTCCTACAGGCCAACCACAAATTAGAACAGCATGCCACCCTCCACCTCAAAAAATTATCCAATCTCCTGGTTTCCCACCTAGGGAAAGGCAACTCACTCACCCTTCACAACCTTTCCAGCAAACCTCAACCTCCTCTCATTGCACACAAACCCAGTCTCTCCCATCTACTCAATCTCCCACTTCCAGCTCCACTCCCTCCATAACCTCAAAATTCCAATCAACACAATCTGGAACCACAACACACTAATTCAGTAGTTAACCTTTCCTCCAAACCTCTCTCCCAATCCGTGACTTCTGTCCTATCCAAAGGACTCACCTTCAGCCCCACTCCCAGATTCAACCAAACAACCCTCGTCAAAGATTTACTGTCCTACACTCGTACTCTCTGCTGGAAATATCACTTTGCCACGAAGAAAAATGATCCTAATCCTACTCCTAATGATCCAACTCCCCAAGACACTATCCAAATTGAACCCTGCCTGGAACAGTTCTGTCCTCCGTCACAGCGGGACCCACCTCCTCTTCCTCAAAATCACCTTCTCCAAACCTTCAAGGAATTTCTGACTTCCAGCCTTGCTTCTCAATCCTTCTTAAAAAACCTTAATCCTACTCCCAACATCACCACTGCTGAAGCCCAAGCTATCCGTGATCTGAAGGCTGACCGATCCATCGTCATTCTTCCGGCGGACAAGGGTTCCACAACCGTGGTACTTGATCGTCGGGAGTATGTGGCTGAGGGACTGCGTCAGCCTTCAGACAACACCACATACAAAGTTTGCCAAGATAATCCCATTCCTGAGGTCCAGGCGGAGCTTCAAGAAATCCTCAGAACCTTAGGCCCCCTACAAAACCTTTCACCTGACTCCATCAACCTCCTGACCCCACTGACACCCCGCACCCCTACCTTCTACCTTCTTCCTAAAATTCACAAACCCAATCATCCGGCAGCCCCATTGTAGCTGGTTACCAAGCCCCCACAGAACATATCTCTGCCTATGTATATCAACACCTTCAACCCATTACATGCAGTCTCCCATCCTTCATCCTTTCTCGAATGCCTGGAATCCTTACTCAATCTATTACCCCCTGAAACCATCCTTGTAACCATTGATGCCACTTCCTTGTACACAAATACTCCGCACGTCCAGGGTCTCACTGCGATGGAGCACTACCTTTCACGCCGATCACCTGCCACCCTACCTAAAACCTCTTTCCTCATTACCTTAGCCAGCTTCATCCTGACCCACAACTTCTTCACTTTTGAAGGCTAGACATACCAGCAATTAAACGGAATAGCCATGGGTACCAGGATGGCCCCCTCGTACGCCAACTTATTCATGGGTTGCTTAGAGGAAGCCTTCTTGGTTACCCAGGCCTGCCAACCCAAAGTTTGTTACAGATTTATTGATGACATCTTCATGATCTGGACTCACAGTGAAGAAGAACTCCAGAATTTCCTCTCCAACCTCAACTCCTTTGGTTCCATCAGATTCACCTGGTCCTACTCCAAATCCCATGCCACTTTCCTTGACGTTGACCTCCATCTGTCCAATGGCCAACTTCACATGTCCGTCCACATCAAACCCACCAACAAGCAACAGTACTTCCATTATGACAGCTGCCAACCATTCCACATCAAACGGTCCCTTCCCTACAGCCTAGGTCTTCGTGGCAAATGAATCTGCCCCAGTCCAGAATCCCTAAACCATTACACCAACAACCTGAAAACAGCTTTCACATCCCGCAACTACCCTCCCGACCTGGTACAGAAGCAAATAACCAGAGCCACTTCCTCATCCCCTCAAACCCAGAACCTCCCACAGAAGAACCACAAAAGTGCCCCACTTGTGACAGGATACTTTGCGGGACTGGATCAGACTCTGAATGTGGCTCTCCAGCAGGGATACGACTTCCTCAAATCCTGCCCTGAAATGAGATCCATCCTTCATGAAATCCTCCCCACTCCACCAAGAGTGTCTTTCCGTCGTCCACCTAACTTTCGTAACCTCTTAGTTCATCCCTATGAAATACCCAAACCTCCTTTCTTACCCTCTGGCTCCTACCCTTGTAACTGCCCCCAGTGTAAAACCTGTCCAATGCACCCTCCCACCACCATCTACTCCAGTCCTGTAACCCGGAATTTGTACACGATCAAAGGCAGAGCCACGTGTGAAAGCACCCACGTGATTTACCAACTGACCTGCCTACACTGTGAAGCTTTCTATGTGGGAATGACCAGCAACAAACTGTCCATTCACATGAATGGACACAGGCAGACAGTGTTTGTTGGTAATGAGGATTGCCCTGTGGCTAAACATGCCTTGGTGCACAGCCAGCACATCTTGGCACAGTGTTACACCGTCCGGGTTATCTGGATACTTCCCACCAACACCAACCTGTCAGAACTCCGGAGATGGGAACTTGCCCTTCAGTATATCCTCTCTTCTCGTTATCCGCCAGGCCTCAACCTCCGCTAATTTCATGTTGCCGCCGCTTATACCTCACCTGTCTTTCAACAACATCTTTGCCTCTGTACTTCCACCTTGACTGACATCCCTGCCCAAACTCTTTGCCTTTACAAATGTCTGCTTATGTCTGTGTATGTGCTGATGGATATGTGTGTGTGTGTGTGTGTGTGTGTGAGTGTATACCTGTCCTTTTTTCCCCCTAAGGTAAGTCTTTCCGCTCCCGGGATTGGAATGACTCCTTACCCTCTCCCTTAAAACCCACATCCTTTCATCTTTCCCTCTCCTTCCCTCTTTCCTGACGAAGCAACCATTGGTTGCGAAAGCTTGAATTTTGTGTGTATGTATGTGTTTGTTTGTGTATCTATCGACCTGCCAGCGCTTTTGTATGGTAAGTCACATCAGCTTTGTTTTTAAATATATTTTTCCCACGTGGAATGTTAGAGACACTAACAAACACAAACACACACACAAAATTCAAGCTTTCGCAACCTACAGTTGCTTCATCAGGAAAGAGGAAAGGAGAGGGAAAGATGAAAGGATGTGGGTTTTAAGGGAGAGGGTAAGGAGTCATTCCAATCCCGGGAGTGGAAAGACTTACCTTATGGGGAAAAAAGGACAGGTATACACTTGCACACACACACACACACACACACACACACACACACACATACACAGGTATCCATCCGCACATATACAGACACAGGCAGACATATGTAAATGCCAAGGCAAATGGAGTGGGTCCCTTGTTGCTCATGTTGAATATTAGTGATCTTGCAGGCGATATTAATAGCAATCTCAGACATTTCATAAATGATGCAGTTATCTACTCAGAAGTACAAAATTCAGTCTGACCTTGATAAAATTTAAAGTGGTAAATGGTTGTCAACTGCTTTAAATTTTCAGGAATGGAAAACTGGGCTCTTCGTAAAATGAAGAAACATAGCATTCTGTGAATATAATATCAGTGATTCACAAATGCAATCAGTAAACTCATATGATTTCTTGAGTGTAAGGGCCTTATTACACTAGGCCGCCAGGCGGTGCAGCCAGCCGTGTCACTGGAGGTGCTGTTTCTATTACACTAGGTCACCAGGGGTGCAGCAGATGTGCCACTGGTGGCGCAACAATCACTTGTTTTTCAGGCTAAGGAAGTTCGGCAGTTCTCGCTAGTCAAGCAGTCTGTTTTTGTCACACACTCTCCTGTGTACCATTTCATTTGCTTCAGTATGTCTAGTGAACTGGAGAATGTCACTGTGGAAAGGAGTGAAAGTGTAGATATGACAAAAGGGAAAAACATGAATCTGGAAGAAGCACTGAATGAATGCCAGAAGTTATTTGACACACAAGTGAATACTGAAAATTCATTTGTGTGGCTGAACACCATCCCACAATTCAAGACACCAGTTCTGAAGCTTACAGCAATAAGTAGTTAAAACTAAATGCTTAGAACGAAATTTTTGTCCACTCCTGAGCAGCACTCCTTGGTCGAGAGGAATAGCCTTTGTAAGTATTTAAGCATTATATTTATTTGTAAATCCTTGCAAGTATAATGTTGTCATTATGACTACAGAGAAAATTGAATGCTTGTACTTCTACTTTTTAAATCATAACTGCATCCATCTTCATTATGCTTCGGAGGATGTCCTTCGATTTTCTCCATAATAGGAAAAAAATTCAAAAGGTTATGAATTTTTAAAATAGCTGTTGTTTATTTATTTTTTGCTAATATTCACATGTGTGTTAAAACACCAAGCAGACTATATCTACTAAACTATAATAATGATAAATAGTAGGTAAATGTTCTCGCTTCAGCAGTCATGACCCAACAGGTTAGCTGAGAGTGCTAATGGGCTGCTTCCTGGACTTGGGTAGGCGCACCGGTCCCAGTTTGAATCTGCCTGGCAGATTACTGATGTGAGCTGGTGTACTGGCCAGCATGGATGTGATTTTTAGGTGGTTTTTCACCGGGCTGGGCCCCACATCCAACCTCAGGTACACAACTCGCAGGCATTTGAAAGATATTCGCACTATTTCATGGTTTACACTAGACGCAGACAGCTGGGGTACAACGATTCCACCCTGAGGGGTATAGGGTGGCAGCAGGAAGGGCATCTGGCCACCCCTTTCAATTAACCAAGCAAAACCTGGTTGTAACAATGCCGACCCTGTGATAACTGTGGGACAAAGGCATACACGAAAGAAGAAGTTCTTGCTCCAGAGGTCATGCCGTTGAGTTCATTTATTTAAATTCTGTCCATTTGCCAAGGTACATCACCTGTTTCACTCACAAAATAATCACAAGACTTGTCTCTGAGCTGTGTTGCTCTTCTAAATTTTTTTTTTTTTTTTACTGATAATGTATCTTCAGCTTTGAAACCATATCACGTTCTCTGACAAAGTTCATAACATGGATTTACCCAAACGAAGATCAACATTCAATGGTTGATGGGAAGTTCTCCATTTATTGGCCAAGATTTGAAACGTTCACTCTACATTCCTTCATGCCCTGCTATGGCAGTAGTTATATACACGTTTTTTTACACTCCAACATTTACCTGCATAATGTCTAAGTAGCTTTGTTATCAAACCAAAACCTTAATCCCCAACAATCCCAAAAGGCATAGGTTCATCAAATCCCTGCAAAGAAGATGGCTCTTTAGGAATATTTAAGGAGCCCACATCAAGTTTTTTCTTAAAAACACTGTCCTTAAATACTGTGGAATCAGCAGACCTACCATATGCACTCACATCCACGAAAATGAATTTGTATTTGGCATCACACATAGTGAGTGCCATGACTGAGAAAAAGTTTTTGTAATTATAATAGAATGAACCACTTCCACTTGGCCTGATAACCTGTACATGTTTTCCGCCAATGGCTCCAATGCAGTGTAGGAAGTCGGTTTTTTCGTAAAAACCAGCAGCTGTCAATCCAAACATCTGTGCTGAAGTCTGAAAAGCATGCTCATCTAACATTCTTCCAGATGGCATCTAAAACCTGTCTTACAAACTCTGAGATTGTAGGTTGACTTGTTCTGTACTGGTAATGTAGATCTTGCATCGAAGTTCCTGTTGCCAGATATCTGAAACAAAATTAAAAAAGCAGTTCAGTCACTTTAATATCTATACATATAAAAATGAATGTATGTATGTTTGTCCTCTACATGTTCCTATACCATTCATCCAACTGCCATGAAATTTTGGTGAGTTGTTCTTCATATGCCCACAAAGATTCCAAGCCAAAAAAAGAAAAATACAACACATTGTTGAGGAGATATGACATCATAAACAATGAGAAGCCACCGTGCAAAAATATGTAGATTTATGCACCCAATATTTCAGAATGAGAGCACTTAGCGACAATTCTCTCTCTCACCTTCTAATGTAAATTTTTTTCAGTGACACTCATTCAGAAGTAGAAATCCATCCACTCTTGCTACAAAAGAGAACTTCTCCAGGTAAAGGGTGTTGAAAGTTGTTCAGCTGCAACCAGGAAAAATCAGTACACCTATTTTGAACAACTATGTTTTCTAGAAACTGTGGTGAAAAAATCTACAACAAACCTGGACAAAGAAGAGATTGTGAATGAAGAAGAAAATGAAACTTCTATTCTGTTTGATAATGGGCCTACATGTAGGATTTCTCAGCACAAATCTATAAAAAGAACCAGCAACAACAATGAGCTAACTGAAGTTCTAAAGAAAAAGATTGCATCAGAAGAGAAATCGCACACTTTTGATGAAACAGATGAGGATAAGCTGTTTCTCCTCCCTATGTTAACTGAGATTCATAAAGTACTTGCTGAAAACAAATTAAAACTATGGGCAGACATGATTTCTCTCATTGCTGCCCAAAAACCTGTACAACAAGGTTGGTAGCAAATGGGTTATACTGGAGCCTTCACTCCTTTGCCACCACATCAATGCTACAGTATCTTATACAACCACAACCTATGCAAATACAGTGCGTGCCACAAAAGCCAATGGAACAACATCCTATGCAACAAAAAATAATGTCTCAGCCAGGACTAGTGGATCAACAACCACAAGTTCAATTTTTCCAGACTCAGTTTCAACAATGCCCAAACACAAACATGCCCTATCTCCTCCATGTGCAGATACTTCAGTCACATCAAATGAAGATTCTGATAGTGAAATGAGTGAACCTTTGCTCTTCAATATGTAGAAAGATAGTGGTATATGCATTGATCATCATTTGGAAATTGATTAAAACACATTGTTTATCTCAAACTTATTTCATGTTTTTACTTTACACGCTTTTTCCCCATCTCTATGTCAATCAGGTAACCCAGAAATAAATGTAGATTTGGCAAGCGATGATTAATATACTGTAACATAGCTAAAGTAAGACAGATGTTTGAAATGCTGTACAAATAGACCCTCCCTCCCTCCTACCCCCCCCCCCCCCCTCCATCCAGACTTTTCAGACACATTGCCATACATGTTTTAATGGAGCATGTTACAAATAAAAAAATAGATTCTATTTGACTTTCAATGACCATATGACAGTTTATTTAGATATTCCATCTCACATCCATCACAACATTAATTGTTCAGTTCAAAATGAATTCTATAAAAAGTTGGCTTACTTTTTGGTGCAGTACGATAGACTACATTGACATGGAGCCTTGGGTATTTCTATGCCTTGAGTAAACCTGTGATAATGTGTATTAAATATATGAAAATAAGCTGATTGACATAATGGAACTATTGAATATGGAAAAAGGGAGGATATTATGATGCTAGCAAATGAAACAGTTAGGAGGGAAAGGTAAGATTAGGTAGGTTATAAACCAGGAAACTACCCATCCTACTCACCACCCTATGATCCCACACTGGTGGGTACTTCACTGGTGATGGGCTTGGGAGTGGGGGATGAGAAAACTGTACAATCAATCACCAGATTTTGTCATTTAATAAATTAAACCTACAAAACCTATTATAAAAAGACAACATTAAATTTCAGTCATCTTGATGTAAAACTTGTATTGTACTGACACAATCATTAATTTAGAACAATACTATTAATCTAAATAAAACTGGAAAGGGGATTTGACTAAAGCAACTCTTATAGAGAAATCCTTCTAGAAGGTGATCTGTTTTCTCCAGTATTTAAACAGCAACGAAAAACCAATTCTAGTTGATTCTATAAAGGGACATCCTCCTCTAGCATTACTTATCCTCAACAGTAGTTGTCGATACCAGTCTAATTTTTTGAATTTTGGACAGGTCAGTATTATCTCAGTTGTTTTTCTGAAAACTTTCATATAATTTTATACACAGAAAGTTATTTTCAAGCTAAAATTTATTAAAAGGAATTACTTCATGAAATATTTTTGTTTCGATGTTATAATCAATAAGTACGAGTTCTGAATGTACAGTTAAAATTATTTTATTAGAAACATTTGAAATTCTGAATTATTTGTGCAGACGTAAGCAAGATAGCAATGTGTGTAGACATGTTGGAAAATTGTTCCTTAAATCATGAGTATTTAGAATCTGTGAATTGCATATTATGCAATAAAATCATAGTAAGTGGTGTTAGAATATGCTCAATTATGCATAGGTGGCATCATACACAATGTTTCATGAAAGTGAATCAAGAAAGCTTATTGTGTGCGTGTGGAATAATGTGTAATGACCATATGGATGCAATTGAAATATTCCATTCTAACTGTGGACTAAAAGTGCTAGAAGCATTGCAGGAAGACCTGAAAGACACAAAAGAACACATTAAGCTGCTGGAAAATACATTGAAACACTTATCTACACCATCACAAAAATAACTGGGAAATTCCCAAACCTACAACAAACCAAAGGCATGTGCAAAACCCAAACTTAATTCAGATAATTTCCAGCTACCCTTAAGAAACCATTCTCAATATCTACCCTTAGACTGTGAACCTGAAATGAAAGAGGTTGGCAATCCAGATAAATCATTTCAGTCTGTAGTGGCAGCAAAGAAATGCACAATGTATATGCTACATCAAAATACAGCTTCAAAAACCAACTGTCATGAAATAAAAGAAAATGAGCAGTACAACAATGTAAACAAAGGGTTATCAAAAAGTGTTAGTATAGTGTTGCTTTCTGACAGCCATGACAGAGGAATAGCAGAAATTTCTCGTTATCAACAAGACCTCAATATGACAAGTGTGGTGAAACCTGGAGCAGGATTACAGGAAATACTGAAGGACCATAAAAACAGAAATTGAGTATGGAAAAACCAGTGTATTGTGATAGTATGCATTGTAAATGAAGTATACAGAAATGAACTGAAAGTAGCAATAAGAGTATTAAGAGAGACACTTGGTACATTTGGGGATCAGAAAATGATTATGCTAGGCATATCATATAGGCATGACCTTATTGAATTATCATGTATAAACAAAGAGATCCACAAAGCAAACAGGGCTTACAAAAAGATGTATCAATCCACTTTAAATGCTGTTTTTCTCACCCTAAATGACATGGGAAGAAAGGAGTTTATAAGACACTGAATGCACCTAAATAAGTGAGGCAAATGTTTAATCTGCCAGAAGATCAAAATGTGCCTGACAAGTGTTTTTTCTAGAAGAGAGAAATATGACAATCACACTGCCAACAGCAAAAGAGATCTGCAAAGTATCTTGCACAACAATGGCTGTCAATGTTGTGGAAAACCCCGCCTGCCTAACAAATCCAGCTGCAGCAGTGCTAGAACATAGAGAAGGATCGGATATAGAAGTAAGTGTCAACAGGAAAGCACAACACCTGTGACAGCAGCAATAAAAGACCTAGAACCAATGTCTACAGAGGCAAAGGAAATGGTCACAACATGTACATCTACACAACCAACAACAACAACAGCAACAGATGACTCAGGAGCAACTCCACAAGAAGAAAAGGAAACAACAGTGAGTGAAATGCACAGTGTAGCAAGCAGTCAGAAAACAAGACCGACCTCCACACCATCTGAAACATTTTTTAACATCAAGCACAAAGAGCTGGAGGCCACCATGATAAGTACAACTAAATGTTTAACAGTCCTTCACCAGAATATACAATCCAGAGAAAACAAAGTTCAGCTACTAGAAGTAAGTTTACAAACATTAGACAGCTCAGTTGTATGTGTTACAGAACAGTAGTGCAAAACGAATGAAATCTCATGTTTAGCCTTAGCCTTATATGAACTTGCTTGTTTCTACAGTAGACTCTGTATGAAAGGTGGGGGTTATTGTATTTATGTGAAGAGAGGTTTAAAGACAGAAATGGCTTTACGGCATTAAGTGTTGATAAACATTTGCAACTCAGTTGTTGAAGTAATAAAACACAGCATGTCAAAAAAATTAATGGTAATTTGTGTGTACCGATCACTGAGTGGTGATGTGGATATTTTTTTCTCAAAACTAAATCAGATACAAGCTAAGGTACCTTGCTCAAAAACAAGCATAATCATCTGTGGGGACCTCAAGATCAATACAATAAAGTCAGATGCTGTCAGTCATGTCTATTTAATGTTTTGTACAATTGTGGCAGGATTTCACATCTAAATTGTCCCACTAGAGTAACCAAACAATCTTCTACATTGATAGACCATGTAGCGACAGACACAGACGGGAAAAAATTCTTCATACATGTTCAAGATCTAGTCTTACCAGATAATTTGTGTCAGATATTAAAAGTAAATTTTTCTGTAGAAAAGCCCCCTAAATTAAAAGTATAAAAAAGGCTCTTCTCAAAGTCAGACCAGCATCAATTTTCATCCCAGATACAATATGAATGATGCACGGAAGTCTATAAGAAAACAAATGTGAACAAAATATTTAATAGTTTCATGTCCATACCACTGCAAATTCAGAAAAAAATATATGTATAAACAGAGGTATCAAAAAATCCTCTGAAACTCTTAAATATCTCACTTCAATCAAAAATAGACAGACTGATCCAGCCTTTTTGCAGTTTTATAAAAACTAGAAGAGAATCTACAGAAAGGTACTACTAGCTGCCAAAAAGTTGACAAATGATAAAACACTATTGCAGGCAGAAAACAAAAGCAAAGCAGCCTGGAATATTATCAAATGGCAAACAGCAAGCACAGGGCAAAAACATTTGAATTCACAAATTAAGAACAAAAATAGACAAATGAGCCACTAAAAGAAATAGCTAACTTTGTGAATGTGTACTTCAGCAGCATTGTTAAGAAATTACAACAGAACTTTCCAGACACATATGTCTTACCCACCCAGAACCATCCACCAAACTCAAGGGCACTCTATCTAGCAACTGAGGAAGAGGTCGCACAAGTTATACATCAGTTAAAAAATAAAAAATCAACTGGTCAAGATGAGATCCCAGCCCATGTCCTTAAGGAATGTATGAGCTCCATTAACAAAAATAATCAATAGATCATTCAAGTCTCGCTGTTTCCCAAGCACCTAAAACAAGCGAAATTTATACCCATACTTAAAATTGGTGATGCAAAAAATGTAGAAAACTGCAGACCAATCACTCTACTGTGCACTATTTCCAAACTAATTGAAAAAGTAATGAAAAATAGGTTAATTCAGAATATAATGTAAAAAAACATGTAATAAATGTTTAGATACATGGAAATAATGATATTAACTTTTCGGCACTCAGACAAGCACAATAAGCTGTTCATATTAGTTCTGGATGGACGAAATAGCCTTACTCTTGTTGTAGGTTTCTGCTTACCAAGTAATAATACTACATCTAATTGCTGTATCCACCTACAAAATCTTGACTGTGTCCATCATTCCTTTTGTAATCAGATCTTCATATTAGCTTCGAAGTATACAGGTGAGCTTCTTGAATTCTCTTATATTACAGTGCTACTTGGAATAATCACTCAATTTTTCACTCGTGAAATATGAATCTGTTACTTCTTCTATACATATTAAAAATACAGGCTTTTACTTATTCTCTTAACCTAAGATGGCTACCACTGATTACACTTATAATGTAATTTCTCCCTTCTTCACTTAGTATGATGTATTCTATGACACTGTGTCATAACCAAGAGGTAGAGAGATGCTCTTCAGATTTTTAATTGCTTTAGATTCATTTCAGTAAGTGGTAGTGGGTGAACACATGACGAGTTCCACTACATTGGTATTGTTAAAAAAATGTGTATTCCGATTGTACATTAAAAAGTGTTATCAATATAGCAAAGTTTATTCCCACAGTCATATTCTGTTCATTATTCCATGATGTGCTGAGAATCCTGCATCAAGAGGATAGAAGCTAACAAGAAGAATTCGCATGAGCAGAGGAGGGTTGATCTGGAACCAGTATTGTCATACCAATCTCCATCACAATAGCAATAACAAGAAAAGGATGTACGTAAATTTACAAATGTTAAATGCTGAATATATGTATTGAATATCAAAGGCCTATTTCTATTAGTGCCCGTTAAAGTGCACTCAGGATATGTGCATCCTCCATTTTTTTAATCATTCTTTCAAAATTTTCCTTTTAGTTATTTAAGCAGCAAAATTTTTACTAAGATTTCCAATATATATCACATTTATAGTCCCCCCACCACTATTCAGTGGTGACGGTTCAAAGGACTGCACCGAGGAATATGAACAGACTTTCAATTGTTGAGATAAATTTTTTAAGATAAATGATCCATTTTTTTGTTACAAGAAACTAATGAGGACTTCATTGCATTTGTTATATGTCTGCGAGATTGAAACTACTAAGAGCTTGAAGGAGCAAATTAAAACTAAATTCTGCCTACAAACAAGATGCACTGGGAATGCAGATTTCAGAGGTTAAGGTAGGAAGCTACTACGCTGTATGCTTATGTGTCTTCACTTGGCGCCATCTCACTCACAGTAAATCTCTTTTTCTTCCAATTAATACTCTTCACAGAAAGTGAATTTCACTATAAAAGACAAAAATCTGTATAAAGTCCACATTAAGGTGCAAAATAATTCTTTCAAATTCTGTAAGGCTGTATCAATAATAGGACTATATCAAAGAATAATTAGGTTCATTAATGAAAATGCACAAAAAACTCCTTTAATTGAAGGATACCAATACAAACAAAACTCTGTTTTTGAAAACTTTTTTTTCATAATTTTGTTAAACACTGTTCATAATGGAGTAAAATAAAATGGCCATTGTTGAAAATTCATTACAAAATGCAATATGCCAAGCTCTAAAAGAGAAGGAAAGTCAACTTCTAAAATAGACTCAAGTTTAAAGGAAGCAGAGGAAAGGTTGCGAGGCAGTGTTGCTGAAACTACTGACATTCAAAAACAAGATATGACCCAAAAACAAACCTATGTTCTTAGAGAAGTTAGACACTTTCACTGGTTACCCACAATATGGGGTTAGCCCATCAAAGCAAAATACTGAATGTTGCACAATGCAACAACACTTACAGAGTAACTGTCGAGCAAGCACAGTTCCCATGCACTACTCCACAAGTGAACATAAATATGCCTGTCACTGACAGCACGGCATGTTTGTCAACATTACTTGCAGATGATGGATTACTTAGGCATCAACAATTTCTGATATTTACATCTGAAGGGAAAAGAACACACCCTGTGCTCCTTATCAGAGCATTTCAAAACTTGTTACAATTATGAACAGTTTGAGAGAGCATTTCTGGATATTTATTGGTCTCAGGCCATACAAGAGAGGCTCAGACATGAAGTGTTCAACGCAGCTCTGTTCAGTAGCAAATATGGAAGATTATGAGGCTATTTTGAAAAATATTTGAATAAAACCAGATACTGAATGAACCCAGTATCTCAAGTAGATGTGCTGAAAATTTTAAAGAGCCATCTTCCTGCCCACATTAGGGAAAAACTCATTACCATCCCAGAACACAACACTTAATACTTTCAATCTGTACTGGACTCAATAGATTTAATGTACAAAGAGAGACCAGTACAACCAAAGCTTGTTAATATGCCAATAGTGACACAGAGATTTATGGACCATTAAGTAAACAACAGATTCGTAGTACAACACGGATGGCAACCTTACCCCACACCAACCTATGGTAATAGTAATGATAATCACAACAGCAATGGAGAAAGCCATAAATACAAAGGTGTATATAAAAGAAATGGGAATAAATTTAGTAAAAACAATTACAATCAGAGAGTGTGTATGGCCAGCCCGTACAATATGTACAGATACAAGTCAACGGCAATAACCAGCCAATCACAAAACAATAACAGACAACTGAATAACCCTCAGACAGTGAAATTTGGCCAGTAAAGTAACACGCGTGCCAAATAACCCCCAGATGCAAAGACAATTTCACTCAAGAGCCTCTCAGGACAATAATTGGCTTAACCAAACACCACCTAAAAACATGGAGACTAATCTGAAGACCCTTAGGAAAGCAATAGTCTCTATCAAAAACTCACAATAGAGGAGAACTGCCACATACAAAAAGCAATAATACAGGAAAAGAGAGTCCTGAAAGAAAATACAACAGTGTGCAACAAAACACTATTTGAAACACTCAATGAACTATACAAAAATGACTCCCCACAAAAAAACATAAAAAACTTCTGTTTTCTGGGTCCTCAACCCACCTCTCTCCTCTCTCTCTCTCTCTCTCTCTCTCTCTCTCTCTCTCTCTCTCTCTCTCACACACACACACACACACTCACACACACACACACACACACACACACACACACACACACACACACACACCACACACACATTAACAAATCAGTGCCATAACAAACACAAGACCAACGATGAACAAGTGAGCAACGCCAATAACATGACATCTCTCATTCAGTGTGTTGTCAGAAGTCTCTGTGCACATCACATTTCACGCACATTTTGTGTAAGTGCATGTGAGCTGAAGTAGTGAGTGGAAATTTGTGATAAACAGAGTGAAATCAATGCACTAAACAGCAGCTGATTGAGACACCAGTCAGGGACATGAAACAGGATGGAAAATGTAAGTACAGAAATGTACATAACCTCTACCCTCAAAAGAGCTCTCCACAAATATGTAATAATTTTCTTCATGGCTAGTTTGCAGATTACATCCTATCAAAAAATTGACGAAAATGAGCACTAAAATCGATGTATAATGATACAGTTCAGTTAGCAAGGTAATTTTAAGGTGAGTGTCCAAACAAAACAAAACAAATTGCAAATACTGTATTTATTGGGCCTACAGCAGTTAAATTATTACAAATGTGATATTGTACTTTACAGTAATAAAATTTGACGCACAGAAGATGAAACATTGGTGTTGAAACACGTCTGGGTAAATACAAAAAATAAACTAATTGTGTTTGTGTAAGGCTGATTTCCAAAACCACCCAGATTTTAAATTGCAAACACAGAAGAAAGAAAAGAGGAGCTTCAAACCTTGGTAAAATGAGTATTATTAAGGATTTCGTGTACAAAATGGAGGTGTTATTAACAGTGCTTTTTTTCTAAAAAAAGTTTGAGGGTTCTCCAACATTGTATATAATGCAGCGAAAATTACTTATAACTGAAGAATGGGATACCATCCATCTGCTTTTAGCAATGACATCAGTACGCGCAAATGGCGATAGAGGCACTCCGCATCTCGGCTGAGCGCGGGAGCGCCACCTAGCTACGAACGGCGCCGGCCGCATGTCACGACATGGCAGTCGAATGACCGATACGTAATTGGTAGCATGTAACCAGCTATTGTTTCTATGTTTGCATATCCACGCAATTTATTAGTGATTAAAGGTTATAACACTTTTTGGTGACGAGGTCGGATATTTTTGTTCTTGCGTTGTGGATTTGTGTGTTCATGTCGGGGCAGACATGGAACAGCTTATGCAAGCGCTCATTGAACAACAAACACATCTGAGAGCTGCTATTCAGGCGTTGTCGACGTAGCTTACTCATCATCTGTCTTCCTCTTCTCTGCCTCCGTTCCCTCCTTACGATGAGGCCGCTGAAGACTGGGAGGATTATGAGAAGCATTTGCGGCAACACTTCTTGGCTTTCGGCGTTGTCGACGCTCCTATGTGTAAGTCGTTATTTCTATCTTGGATTTCCCCCCGGATCTATCAGCTGCTATCTCAGTTAGCCCTGCTGTGGGAACCTGCCTCTCTGTCCTTCCAAGAAATGTGTGACTTATTGTCTAACTATTACCGAAAAAACACCCACATCGTTGCCTCCCGCGTGGCGTTCTACCGGTGTCGTAAACAGCCCCATCAATCTTACCAGGCAAGGGCAGCGGAACTACACGGCCTGAGTAGGAAATGTCAGTTTGTCACGGACACTCATCATGAGTCTTATGCTGATTCAATGGTTAGGGATGCTATTCTACGGCTTGCTCCTGATAAAGAAGTTCGGCAACGTGCCTTAAAACTGCCAAACCCGTCGTTGTCGGAAGTTCTGAGCATTGCTCAATCTTTTGAAGTGTCTCACACTGCTGGTGCGCAAATAGACACGTGGTGTGATGTAGGCACTGTACAGACCACTTTCGACATGGACAATTTGCCTGTTTCCCAGGGGACCGATGATGTGGTGGCGGTTCACTCGCGTCAACAACGTCGCCTTGAGCCGCCATGTTCGCAGCGAAAACAGCAACCACAGAAGCAGGTTCGTTCCGCACTTCCTTCTTGTCCACATTGTTTCGTACATCATGACAGGGCCGCATGTCCAAAACATTGGGCCACATGTAATTCATGTAGTAAAAAAGGCCACATTGCTTCTGTGTGTCAGTCCCCTAAAGTTCCTGTCGACGAGGACGAGGCATCGGACATGGATGTTAACTGTGTGCTTTCTCAAACAAATAAGTTGTTTGTTACTGTTCATGTTCTGGATAAAGACATTCGCATGCAAGTGGACACTGGCTCTACAGTAACTCTCATTAATTCTCACACGTATTTGGAGTTGGGCTCCCCTCCCTTGTCTCCAGTTACGCGAAATCTGAGAACTTATAATAAACAGAAAATTCCTATCGTTGGCCAGTTTGATGCTTCCACTGCCTACAAGTCTGTTGTTAGGCCCCTCACGTTTTATGTGGTGAATCATGCGGGCACTGAAAACCTGTTCGGTTATGATGCTTTCCAGTTGTTCGGGTTCTCCATTGATGATGATGTGCACCTCATATCTGAGGATATTCCGTATCAACAGCTGGATGGATTGTGTTCTGAATTCTCGTCCGTGTTCTCTGCTGGTCTGGGTTGTGCCAGGGATTTTGAAGCCCACATTACTCTTAAACCTACGGCTCGCCGTAAGTTTTTCCAGGCACGCCCTATTCCGGTGGCGTTGCGTGCACCTGTCAAGGCTGAGATAGACAAGTTAAGAGCTTCAGGGATTGTCCTTCCTGTTACCTCCAGCGAATGGGCATCGCCAATCGTGGTGGTTTCTAAACCAAACGGGAGTCTGAGATTGTGTGGTGATTTTAAAGCCACTGTCAACACTCAGAGCCTCATTGACACTTATCCTCTTCCCCGTCCTGAGGAGTTATTTACCAAACTCGCTGGGGGCCAGTTCTTTTCCAAACTTGACTTATCGGAGGCGTACCATCAGTTGCCGTTGGATGCATCTTCCAAGGAATTTCTCGTCATCAACACTCCTTGTGGGTTGTATCAGTACCAGCGGTTACCATTTGGCGTCGTTAGCGCGCTGGCCATTTTTCAGCGGTTTTTGGAACAGCTCATGGCTTCTGTTCCCGACTGCATAAACTATCTGGATGACATTGTTGTCACGGGGGCCTCCACTGAGGAGCACCTTTGCAATTTGCATTCACTGTTTCGGATTCTGCATTCGGCTGGGTTGAAGTGCAATCTGGACAAGTCACAGTTCTTCCAACCCTCCATTGTGTATCTTGGTTTCCACTTATCCCGTGAGGGTATACGTCCTCTACGTCAGCATGTTGCGGCCATTACCGCTCTACCCTGGCCATCTACGGTAAAAGAAATTTAGGTGTTTCTCGGCAAGATTGCTTATTATCACAAATTCATTCCATCCGCAGCGGCGGTAGCTCATCCTCTGCATCAGCTGTTATGCAAAAACGTTCCTTTCTGTTGGTCCAACTTGTGTGAGCAGGCTTTTGTCCACCTGAAGGCTCATTTGCAGTCGGCGCCTTGTCTTGCCACATTCCGCCCGGGTCAGCACTTGGTTCTGGTGACTGACGCGTCACAGTATGGCCTAGGGGCTGTTCTCACCCATCAGTATGAGGATGGGTCAGAAAAACCCATCGCCTATGCTTCCAAGACCCTCAACGATGCGCAACGGCGTTATTCTCAAATCGAAAATGAGGCGCTCGCTATCATTTATGCTCTAAAAAAGGTCAGCGTTTTTTTTGTATGGTTCTAAATTTCACCTCATCACCGAATACAAGCTGCTGGTCTCTCTGTTCAGCCCATCGGTGTCACTTCTGGATAAGGCAGCTCACCGCCTGCACCGTTGAGCCTTATACTTGTCTCATTTTCACTATGAGATTCACTATCTCCCCACGGCCCAGCAGACCAATGCTGACGCGTTGTCGCGTTTGCCGATGGGCCCCAACCCGGTTTTCGATCGAGATGAACTACTCTGTTTCCACATTGATGAGGCAGAACGTCGTGCGGTCGAGGGTTTTCCACTTACAGGTTCGCAGGTCACGTCGGCTACTGCGCAGGACCTGGTCCTGCATCAGGTGATCGGTTTTATTCAACGGGGTTGGCCGGACAGGACAAACGGCCGGGCATCGGATCCCCTTTGCAACTACCATGCCTTCGCCTTCATCTGTTTGTTCATGATGGTGTTGTTCTTCTGGCCACGGATGGCGCATCTCCACGTTTATTGGCCCGGTATTGATTCGGACATCGCCCACATGGTCGCTGCGTGTGGTCAGTGTGCTCAACAACTGGCTGCACCCCATACAATGCCCTCTCCATGGCCTGACCCGGTGCAGCCATGGGAACGGGTGCACGCTGACTCTGCCGGCCCCTTCCTCGGCACTTATTGGCTGCTGTTGATTGACGCCTTCTCGAAGTTTCCGTTTGTTGTTCGATGTCCGTCGCCCACCACTGCGGTGACAATGCTGGCTTTGTCCAAAATCTTTGTGCTAGAAGGTCTTCCATCCACGATCATCACGGACAATGGCCCTCAGTTCTCTTCGCAGGCCTTCCGTGATTATTGTACTGGACACGGGATTCATCATGTTACAGCACCGCCCTTCCATTTGCAATCGAATGGGGAGGTCGAGCACCTTGTCTGCACTTTCAAAAGCCAGATGAAAAAATTCCTTAGTGATTTTTCCACAGATGACGCTCTGTTGCATTTTCTGAGTTCTTATCGCTTCACGCCTCTGGGTGATCGCAGCCCTGCTGAACTCTTGCATGGCCGCCAACCACGCACTCTACTGCACCTGCTTCACCCTGTCAAGCCTTGTACTGTGTCCCCTCATGCGGGAAAATACTCGGTGGGCACGAGGGTATGGATCTCGCCCTAAATGGATTCCAGGGGTGGTCAAGGCTCTTCGCGGCCCCCAGCTTTGTGAAATACGTACGAACGATGGCATGGTTGTTCGCCATTACGACCAGATGCGCCCACGAGTGGTGGCCATGCTGGTGCCACCGCCCTTCCTTCGCCTCCACCAGCCTGAGACACCAGTCCTGTCGCTGCTGCCGATCTCCCGTGTGTGTTGCTGCAGCCGACGTCGCTACTGCTTCCGAGTACGCCGGAACTGGCCACAGTCGCGACGCCGCCCTCTCCGGGACCCATCTCGCTGGAGCACACCCCCAGGTCCACGACACCTATGGATGCTGCTCCAGAGTTTTCACCCATCATCTCATCCAGGAGGCACGTTCCACACACGGGCTTCCGTCCTGGACATTTTTGACTGTACTCTTGTGTTTCTCCACGGGATCTTCTTGGGGCCTCCCAAGAGGCCATGGATGTCTCCGCGCTGTCCTTGTCTCCCAGGAAGTGAGTGTTTTTTTTTTCAAGGGGGGAAAAGTGTTGTGACAGTGCCACGACATTTAACAGTGCCGCCACGTCAGTATGCGCAAACGGTGATAGAGGCGCTCCGCAACTCGGCTGAGCACAGGAGCGCCACCTAGCTACGAACGGCACCAGCCGCATGTCACAGCACGGCAGTCGAATGACCGATATGGAATTGGTAGCATGTAACCAGCTATTGTTTCTACGTTTGTATATCCATGCAATTTGTTAGTGATTAAAGGTTATAACAATTGTTAACATCTCAAAAAAGAGGGTAGGCAGCTATTTGTACATCTCTAAGTTGTACATACGTCTAACAACATTAGATTTAGGATGCTTGAATATCACACTTCAGAATTTATATTTTTAGTTGATAAGGAAAATTTTTATTTATTTTTTCCTTATATATCAAATGTGTAAATGATAAGGTGAGTAGATGTAACAAGGAAGAATTTTACTTTTACGTGTCTAGTTATGATGATATTTTAAACACAACACTTCACCTTGCACATAGCCCAGTTGTAAATGAATAAATGAACTTGTGAAATGCACGGTAGCATGAAATGCAATAAAAAACTCACCACAATGTTAGGGGTAAAGGAGCAACACAGTGCACGTGCATTGGAGAGAAAGCTGGTCAACAAACCGCTGGTGCATGCGTGCCAGACAGACAGCCATGGTCATGGACTTGTGAGTGAACTAAAAGAAACAACTAAAACATATTCGTGTGGTATAGTGAAACCGGGAGCCCCACTTAGCGAAATTAAAAAAATGATTGCATCTGCAGAGGCAAAAAATCTGCACGATAAAGACTTTATTGTATTTCTGGCAGGCGCTAATGACAGCTACAAAAATGAAACAGCGAGTGCAACGCACGATCTTAAACAGTGTCTGAGAAACCTCATTCAAGCTAACATAATAATGGTCAATATTCCACACCGCTATGATCTTGTAAGATAGTCATGTATTAACAGGGAAATAAAAAGTGCCAACAATCAATTTGCAAAAATCTGCAGACATTTTAAAATGTGAAATATGTTGATATAAGCAATACTGGATGTAGATCCCACATGCAATACAGATTTCACCTGAATGGCTAGGGGAAAATGTCTGGCAAACCTGATAACCAAGGTAATAAAAAACTATCAAAATAAATTCAAAAACAAAATGATAACTGCATCACCATCGCCAGACTCCATAACAAAATTACTTCAAAAAAAGGTGAAATCATTAGAACCATCATCAGCACCAGCAAAGCATGTAAAAAAAAGACAAAATGTTAACAGAAAGAACAGTGGACAGTGATTTCAATGACAAAAGAACTACAGTTCCTCATCATCCAAACATTATTTTAGATGAAAACAAGAAAAATGAGGAGACTCCAAGTTCACAAGAAAACACAGCAGTAGTGGCAGAACCAATATTTGACGTGTCAGAAACAGCAACACCATCAACAACAACAAATAGAAGGCGGTTGGCAAAAGAAATGCTTAGCCTCCTCATCTCAATGATTTTTTATGTGCGCGCCTGAAGAAAAAGAAGGGACAACAGTAGATAGTGTCAAGTGTCTCCTGTCTCAAGACAGACTCCAGTGGATTCTCAGCACTAATAGAATGAAAAAAGCAAGAGGAAGGCATCTCTTTCTTTCATCAAAATATAAGGGGCCTCTTAAACCAAACAGATCAACTCCTTATCAACATTAATGAAAAGGACATTATAAATAATGCTCAGATTTTGTGCTTGACTGAACAACATGTTACTGATAAATGTGCCTTGCAATCTATAGTAAATTATAGTTTAGTAACACACTATTGTAGGGAAAGTAAAGACAAAAGTGGAGTAGCAATTTATGTTAAGGATAGTGTAGCATACAAAGCTATAGATATTAAGAAATATTGTGTAGGCAACAATTTGAGGGATGTGCAACAGAAATGAAAACTAAATTCTACACAATAATAGTGTAGGCTGTCTACAGGGCTCCTTCAGGTGACATAAAAACTTTTCTACATTTAATGGAACTCTTTCGGTCAGGATTACTTTCAAAAGCAAAGGGTATTGTAGTTTTAAGTGATTTCAATATAAACTTTATGACAGAATGTTAGGATAAAAATATCCAACCTCTAAATGATTGCACAAAGATTTATTAAAGTGCCAGAACTTAATGTAAGATCAACAAACTTCACAGATCTCTAATACAAAGGACAAATACATCAAAGATACTTGCACATATGCAACAGAAACAAATATGAACTTGTAATATTATTTACAATCCTTTAACACACTCCTGCAAGTTCATATTTCATCACCAAATCAAGAATTTAACTCAGTCTTTATTTTCATTAGTTACTTCCATCCCAATCAAAGTTTGCATCCTTGATAGCTTCTTTGCTGATAAGCCCTTAGTAAGAATGTCAGCTGCCTGATCTTGTGTTGAAACATACTCGACATTGATCTCCTTCTCATTGACTAACTGTTGTATATACTGATAGCATGTTTCAATATGCTTAGAGCGTTCATAGAATCCTGCGCCTTTAATATATTTAATAGCACTTTGATTGTCAATGAGTAAAGTAGGAATTGAACTCTTTTTCAACTATGTCAATTTCTTTCAATAAATGATCAAGCCATACTAGAGATTTACTTGCCTCACTGGCAGCAACAAATTCAGCTTCCATTGATGATTGTGCAACACGTTTCTGTAGTTTACTTCTCCACATTACTGATCCACCACAAAACTTCATTAAAACTCCACTTGTTGAACGTCTAGTCAATTTTTCACCTGCATAATCAGCACTGCTATAACCTTCTGTAACAGAATTGTTCATTTTCCTAAACTGAATTCCATCATTTATTGTACCCTTCAAATAGTGAAGAATTCGTTTAATTAATTTTAGGAGTGCTTCAGTAGGTGAATCTCGTGCTCTTGAAGCAACATTTACAGCATAAGTTAGATCTGGACATGTCCCCAATGTTAAATATGTGACACTGCCTATAATTTCTCAGTAAGTGACGGTATCAGTAGCTGGTGGTGAATTACTAGGTATTCATTGAGGCTTTGCTTCAGTCATATGATACCTGGCTAACACTCTTTTCACACATGCAGTCTGATTAATATTCATACAATCATTAAATCTTCAGACTTGTAAGCCAAGATAACAATCAACTTCACCTACTACCATATTAAACTCTTCATGTAATTGTTTTGTGTAATTATGAACTGTTTCATCAGGTCCCATTATCAATCCATCATCCACATAAAATAAAACGATTAAATTTTCATTAAAATACATACAATGATCAGCACTACTCTCCCGCAAATTTGATATCTTAAGGTATAACTTTAAACACTCATACGAACATTGTGCTACTTGCTTCAATCCATACAAGCTTCAAAGCAATCTGCAAACACAGCCTGTGCCTTCATCATAACCTTGTGGTTGTTGCATGTAAATTTCTTTCTCCAGTTTACCATTCAAGAATGCTGTTTTAATGTCAGATTGTTTGATGTTCCAATTTCTTTGAACAGCAACACACATGAGGGCTCTCAGAGTTTCAAACCTAACCACAGGACTGAAAGTTTCAGAAAAATCAAGCCCTGGCCTTTGGATAAACCCTTTTGCAGGTAGACTTGCTTTGTGCAGTACAATGTTATTGTTATTATCCAATTTAATTGCAAACGCCCTTCGATTTCCAATAGCCTTCCTTCCAGCTGGTAAATCAACTAATTTCCAAGTACCAACCTTTTGATGTGAGTCCATTTCTTCATCCATTGCAGCTTTCCAATTTCCTACATCTGAGGATTTCACTTCTTCATTGTAGTTCCTTGGAACTTCTCTCAGCATCATCATCTTGGTTCGCTCAGGTTCATCTAGGTAACGTATCAGTCTTCTAATTGTTTGTCTGTCCCTCAAAACTCGATGACCATCTGCATTTTCAGTCGCTTCTATATGATCTTGATGATCCAGTCTTGTAATATTTTCTTTTGATATTTCATCATCATTAGAATCAGATGTTTCTGTATTATTCAGGGGCGATATGTCAACTAATTTGGTATCATCACACTTCAATGATTGCTTCAATGTATCATAATTGAATTTTACATCTCGCGTAACAATAACTGAATGCCTATCTGGAAGGTACCGGTATACACGATAGCCACACCAACTATATAACCTTTCAGAGATTTGGCTTCAATCTTTCTCCATTTCTGTGCTGGAATCCAGACAAAACATTCTGTCCCAAATACTGTTAGATGATTAAACTGACTCTTCCTTCTCAAAAATAATTCTATGGGTGTCTTTCCTTTAACATTCGTTTGCCCAGTTTGGTTCAGAGTATGAGTAGCTGCAAGAACAGCTTCTCCCCATAAAGCTTTTGGAATATGCTTTGCTGACTGAAGCCATGAACGTACCATTTCTTAGATAATCCTGTTTTCACGCTAAGCAACTTCATTTTGCTGTGGTGTGTGCAGTACAGTCGAAGAATGTTTCAATCCAATTGACTCAGCATATCTCCTCACATCATTATTGTCAAACTCCTTGCCACCATGAGTTCGCAGTTCTTTAATGGTACATTGAGCTTGTTTTCACCAACTCAATAAATAATGGCAACTTCTCCTTTACCTCATCCTTTTTCTGTAAAAGATATGTCACTCTGAAGCTTGAGAAGTCATCTTTAAAAATAATAAAATATCAATGGCCAGCTAAATCGTTTTCTTCCATTGGACCACAGATATCAGTGATGACTAATTCAGCTGGGCTAGTTGACTTGTCAACTTGTGAACCAAAAACTAGCCTATGATGTTTACCTAGCATACAACCTTCACATAATTCATTGTCTAACCTTACATTATTATCATGAGCAGTCAAAAATGATTGTACATGTTGTTTGTTCTGGTGCCCAAACCTTTCATGCCACAATTGAAGAGTATCAGAAGCTTCCTTTACTACACAAGACTTTCCTCGCTTAATCACTTTCACTGCCAAGCAGTAAAGTTCATTCTTGCTTTTAGATAGAGCAATAGCATTTGGAATATTGTCTCTATAAGATGACCATATTTTACCATAATTTTTGATACTTTGATCAATACCTTTTCTCCAGTCTTTTTAACAGAAAATAAATTACAAGCACCATTTGGACAATACCATACATCTTCAAAATATCATCTGGTCCACTCTCTTCCATTAAAAGTTTCAACATCAATACGACCACTCCCAAATGCTTCAATATGCACATTATTTTTAGCACTGTACATTTTCTGTGGTACATCAAAAGGAGTATATAAAACATACCAGTCTTGATGATTTGTAACATCATATGTCGCGTCACTAGCGACATACCACTCGTCTACATTTGTAGGTAAATTACATACATTAAACAAAGTTTCTTTTGGAATTTCTCATGATAATGTATTCACAGCTGATAACATTGCAGAACCACCACCACTAGGACAGTTCCTGGAGATATGACCTTTGCTTTTGCATTTAAAACACACTATGCCTTTTCTGCAGTCTTTCGAAATGTGTTCAACCCTACCACATGAGAAACATTTCTTCACATCATGGTTGGTTGAATTTTGCACCTTTTTCACATTACCCGAGTTAAGTTTGCTTCGATGCTGTGTAGATACACTTCCCTTGGTTCTTGAAAACATTGCAGTAGCTACATTTGTTTCTTCTCCGTCTAGAATTCGCAGCTCTTAATTCAAACGTATTTTATATAGGTTATGCCATGTTTTGTCAGCTTGTGGTAGATCATGCCAAGTTATGTAAATGTGATCAAATTCTTTTGGCAGTGTCTGAAGCAAACGTCCACACAAATCAGCTTCCTCTATTGATTTATTTAGCATAGACATCGTTACTTGTACTTCTCCAAATTTTGCTAAATGACCTTGCATACCACCTGACCATTCCCATTCTATATTATGAAGCTTATGTCACAACAAGTTGATATTTTCAGCAGACTGAATATCATAAATTTGGTGTAATTTATTCCACCTTTTGCAGTTTCACTTGTAGCTGCTTGAAGTAGCGGTTTTGTTTCTAGTGACAAAACAAGATGTTTCTTCACTTTTGAATTCGCTTTCGTCCAAGCACTTAATTTCGTTACATAATCTTCAACATTTGTTTCCGGTTTCACAAAAGATCCACATATAACATTGTAAAGAGCATCACATTCCAAGGCAGCCTTCATGAGAATACACCAGGTAGCCCAATTTTCTTTGCCACTTAATCTTTCAACCTGTTATTTTCTGTTTACACTTACAAACACATCGAATAGCTTCATAAACTGTCTGCAAAAAGGGTGATCATGTCACAAGCCGCCTGCTTGAATTAGTCAATTCTGACACTGTTAAACACATCTCAATTATATATCAAATCAATGCTAATAGGAACCACGCCCCTATGCTTCCATGTTGGGATAAAAATTTACACATCCAACCTCTAAATGATGGTACAAAGATTTATTAAAGTGCCAGAACTTAACATAAGATCAACAACAGAACAACTATATATTTTTAAAACTTCACAGATCTCTATTACAATGAAGAAATACATCAAAGATACTTGCACACATGTAACAGAAACAAATATGAACTTGTAATATTATTTACAATCCTTTAACACAGAAAATAAGAATAAAATTGACTTTGAGGTTGTGATGACCTTACATAATCTGATATCAGTAATAAACTTCCCAACAAGAATTACATCCGAGTCCCAAACTATGATAGACATCATTTTTTTAGATGTAAGTGGACATCAGAATTATACTGTCAGGCAGGTTATAAGTGGGCTTTCAGATCATGATGGACGAATTCTCACTCTTTATGATGTTAATCTGTTTCCTCAATGTAAATTCATAAGAGTAATGAATGAAGAGGCAAAAGAAACTTTCAACCATAGGTTGCAGCAGATGGACTGGTCTTTAGCAATAGCCATGATGATGTTGATACTAAATTGAACTGTTTTGTAAATGAATTCAGTGCTCTTTTTGAAGAAATATTTCCCAAGAAATGGGTCAGAAACAGTGCTTCAAGTTCTGTAAGTAAGCCTTGGATTACAAAAGATATAAAACAGTCATGTAAAACCAAAAGGGAAACTTACGCTGCAATAACATTATGTAAAGATGTAGAAAATTGGGAACACTATGGATTATACTATATTTTAAAGCAACTAATACAGAAATCAAAACCCCTTTATTATGAGAAGAAAATAGGTAATTCTAATAATAAAATAAAAACAATATGGAGCATTGTAAAAAAAGAAACAGGAAGAGATACAACAAGCAAAGAAGATGCAAATAAAATCAGATATAAAGGTACCCTAGTAAATAACCCCAAAAGTGTGACTGAGATTTTTTTATAAAAGCTTCCTATCAGTAACTTAACAGATTGGTTGCAAGCCAATGTTGACGAAACTGTAACTCTTTGTCAAGCAGTATATTCAAACACAATTTCAGAAATGCTCCTTAATCCTGTCACTGTAGAAGAAATTCGAAAAATCATCATGTGTCTAAAAAGTAAGAACTCTGCAGAGGTTGATAATATATCTAGTAATTTATTAAAATATTCTTGTGTGTGGATAAGGGACATTCTCTGTCATATTTTCAATGCTTTCTTTCAGAAAGGTGTTGTTCCCAGTAGACTTAAGTATGCCATTATGAAGCCCCTGCACAAAAAGTGCAATACAGCTGAACTAACTAACTATTGATCTATCTTCTCTGCTGACAGCTTCCTCCAAAATTCTAGAATAGCTAATACATGTAAGAATTACTGACCATCTCATGAAGAATGGAGTTCTTAGTAAGAGCCAGTTTGGCTTTCAAAAGGGCCATTCAACAGAAGACGCAGTCTATGCACTTGCAAATGAAGTTCTAGAAACCCTTAATGAAATAAATGCTAGCACTTGGTGTCTTCTGTGATTTATGAAAAGTTTTTTACTGTGTTGATCACCAGATTCTCTTGCAAAAAGCAAAATTAGTAGGAATAAGTGGTGTTGCAGGCAATTAGCTACAGTCGTACCTCCAAGAAAGAAAACAAAAAGTTGTCTTGAATAGCTCAGGTGGAGTATGTGACATTTCCTCACATTCTGAATGGAGTTCCATTACATGTGGAATGCCTCAGGGCTCAATTCTAGGACCACTATTATTCCTGATTTTTATAAATGATCTACAATCATGTACAAGCCTGTCGCATAAATTTACATTATTTGCTGATGATACCACAATTTTTATGAGCAGTAGAAGAGATAGAATCTCGTGGAACTCATTAATCACATACTCTTAGGTGTGGTTAATTGGTTCAAGGTGAATGGTCTCTCATTAAATTCCAGTGAGACCAGCTTTATTCAGTTCTGTACAAAAACAGAAAAAGAGAGAGATATAAGTGTGACATGTGGTAATCAGCCAACAGAAAGAATGGAAACAACCAAATTTCTTGGAGTGCACATTGACATGAAAATGAACTGGTCTTCACATATTATAGTTCTCTGTAAGAGTCTTAGCTCAGCTACATATGCTTTATGGGTTGTCACTACATGTTTTGAGCCTAACACTGTAAATGAAGCATAATAAGGCTATTTTCACTCACTTGTTGAATAATGCATTATTTTTTGGGGCAATCAGTTATTACCAAGGAAAGTGATCATTGGACAGAAGCGAGCTTTAAGAATTATATGTGGATTGCACCCAAGAGATTCCTGTAGAAATAGCTTTCGAAAACTTAAAATATGCACAACTACATGCCAATATATTTTTTCTCATGTGTTTTGTATGTAAAAATATAGAGATATTTCAACCAAACAGTAATTATCATGAGCATAACACACGGAGGAAGAATGACATACACAGCGAGCAAAGAAATTTGAGCTTGGTGGAAAACGGTGTCCACTACACTGGAACAAAACTCTTCAATGCTCTTCTTCCTGAAACAAAGACAGAGATTCATAACAAGAGTAAGTTTAGGAAAGCACTAAAAATATTTCTGCTAGAAAAAGTTTTTTACAGTCTAGATGGAGTTTTAACTAAATAAACTGTAAAATTTTAATATTGTATAAAACAAGTTGATATAATGCCACTAAGAATGTTATTTAACTTGAACCCTGTATCTGTGTGTGCTCTGTATCTGTTTTCTGTAGTGCTTTAATGGTTCTAAGAAAATTTGTATTTTCTTTTTTCTGTATTGCTGCTCAAAAAATTTACTGTATAAATTTTTATATAATTATGTACTCAAATGTCTGTATATGCTATAAGATCATCATATTGTATTTGTAAAAAACTGACTTGTTCCACGTCCTCATGAACCCAACACATCTGGACCTATGGAACACAAAATAAAATAAAATCAATCAAATCACACAGCTGAAAGTGTTGGAGCACCCAAAACAAACAAACTCTATGAGATACAGCCTGCACTAGCATTTTTAAAGCTTACTGCATAAACAGGGTAAACATAAAAAATTAAGGGAGAGTCTATACTACAACTATGACTCTCTATGCAAAACACACAAACAAAGATAAGCAATGGGATTATATACACAGAAAGGGATCCTAAAATATGAGATATTTACTGAAATTATGCTACTATGTACATTATATCTATATTGTTACAAATTCAAGTATTGAAATTATAAGCACTAATTATAATTAAGGGACCAGAAAACCCTTGTTGTGGGTAAACAAGCAAGTACAATATGAGCGGCAAACTGAATAAGAGGTTGCATCATGCCTATAATACATTTTATCTTTCAGGTTTATAAGGTAAGTAGAGACTAACACATGAAATTAAATGAGTTTGTGATTGCATGACTGCACACTTCAATAAATAAGTACATGGTTGAATATACAAACTAGGTGTTAGTGACCATCGAGTCACTGTACACTTATCTATGAAGATTTAGTTAGTATTAAGTTTTTTCCTTCCAGAGAATGATGCATTGACATGTCCTAAGGTGAAAAAAGATAAATGCTCGTTGAGTGTTAGGTACCATACAAACATAAGAAAGGGCTGCACCACAAGTAAATACAGTTGTAAGTTTATGTTATGTATGAATGTGATAGTGTGAAAATGCGTGTAGAAGAATACAGTTGCAGTACATCACTTATCGCGATGCTGAACTAAGGTGGAGCACTACCAAATAATCAAGGAGTTGAAACATAGCTACTGTGAGTGTCGACTACTCATGAAAGTGTCAAATACCTGATTTTCATTGAAGTTTTTTTCATGTTTGTTATTTATGCAAACACTATTTTATTCTCATTGAACATGACATATAGTATTGATGATACAACTCTGTATACCTCAGCATATGAAATGGTTAACCATTATATGATGAACATAACAAATAAATATTGAAGTGCATTTTGAACACTGAATAAATATTCAATATGATTGGTATCATCAGGTTTGCATTATGTTTACAAATAACAAATTGTTTTGTTCTTGGGATAACAATTAAGTATAGTAAAGAGATGTAACTCAGCACATAAGTGCATTTCCATTAAATTTCCTCAAGCCTACAGTGTGTAGATCCTTCCTGGAGAATGCTAGAGAGATGAGGCCACATGTAGTTATTTAAGCAGCATGTAGAATCTGTTGTAGCGACTATTGTTTACTTCTTTAATTCTTTGAAACTAATAAATAAGCTACAACAAGAAGTCACTGTAAATTGAAATGAAATGTATGTCAATTCATCCCACAAAAGAAAAAAGAATCTATTACTGTATGAATGTTAGGTAAAGAATGTAAACCCAAATGAAAGTAAAAAGTGTACTCATATAATTGGAATTGAACAATGTAATAAAATTATAATTTGACAGAATATACTAAAACAAAATGACAATCAGACTGTAATGTATATATGTAGCAAAAGTGGAATGTCAGCAAATGAATAGGATATGTTTATTTTTGTAGTTGTATTTTTATTTATATTTGTTGTGTAAATAGTATGTGGAAAGGACACTACAAAAACTTTGTGTAATGCATTGGTATGAAAGACACTCAAAAACAAAGAGCAAAAACATAAGAAACCTGCCTGCAAAGTCTTAAATGTGCATGTGAGGTATGTGGGTGTGCACGTGATGAACTAAAAAATGACAATACTTCTTGTAACATGAATTTTCTGTGCTCCACTACATAGTAGAAGCGGCAAGAAACTTACCTTGTCGGCAGATGTCAGATGTACAGCTGGTATCCCCGTTGAATAAGTGCGAGCAATGGGGTGAAATACCTTCCTTGGGCCGCTGGTATGGAAACCAGTTGTCACCACATTGAAAATTTCACAAAGGATTACGCCACTAAACATGAGCTTCATGAATTTGTGCAATAAAGACTATGTGGACTCACGACACAGGCACTCTGAATTTGTATTAAACACATGAAAGCAAGCAGGGTGAGTAATGGATGTCGAGCTTTGCAAGCTGAAGATAAAAACTCCGCAGATACTGACTGACAATAATGGGATTACGCACTTACAGCAAGCACTTTGTTGTGAAGGAAAACTTATGTATTCATGTGTTAAGGGAGCTGACATGCCTCTATAAATTGGTAATCATAAAGGATCACAAAGGATCACTCCAATGGCCAAAAAATAAAGGCTATGCTCATTACATCTAGATGTTGACCTTCACTTCAGAGATGGCTGCATCAGTACCTCTGTCCATTTCAAACCTACAAACCACCAGCAATACCTCCACTTCGACAGCTGCCACCCATTCCATACCAAGCAGTCCCTTCCATACAGCCCAGCCACCAATGGTCATCACATCTGCAGTGATGAGCAGTCCCTCTCCAAATATTCTGAGGGTCTCACTGAAGCCTTCACTGACCATAATTATCCTCCCATCCTTGTAAAAAAACAAATCTCCTGTGCCTTATCTTTCCAGTCTCCCACCACCTCTCAAAGTCCCAGAGTCCGGCCACGGAGGAGCATTCCCCTTGTAACTCAGTACCATCTGGGACTGGAGCAACTGAATTACATTCTCCACCAGGGCTTCAATTACCTCTCATCATGCACTGAAATGAGAAATGTCCTGCCCACTATCCTTCCCACCACTCCTACCATGGTATTCCGCCATCCACAGAACCTACACAATATACTCGTCCATCCTTACACAACCCCTGCTCCCAATCCCTTACCTCATGGCTCATACCTCTGCAATAGACCTAGATGCAAGACCTGTCCCATGCATCCTCCTGCCACCACCTACCCCAGTCCAGTCATTAACATCACCTATCCCATCAAAGGCAGGGCTACCTGTGAAACCAGTCACATGATTTACAAGCTAAGCTGCAACCACTGTGCTGCATTCTATGTAGGCATGACAACCAACAAGCTGTCTGTCTGCATGAACAGCCACCGAGAAACTGTGGCCAAAAAAACAAGTGGACCACCCTGTTGCTGAACATGCTGCCAAACATGATATCCCTCATCTCAATGACTGCTTCACATCCTGCGCCATATGCATCCTTCCCACCAACACCAGTTTGTCTGAACTGTGCAGGTGGGAACTTTCCCTGCAATATGTCCTACATTCCCGTAACCCTCCTGGCCTCAACCTTCGTTAGTCACTGTCCTCACCCATCCAGTCCCCTCCCTGTTGCCATTCCACCACTACACAGCCATCATGTCATCGTCACACCCAGTATTTAATTTCTTTTTATTTCTCTCCTTTCTGCTAATTATCCCCTCCCCCCTCCACACCTTCTCTCCTGCCCTCGGTCTAAACTGCAACACTTCACTGTTCACCACTCCCACCTTACTATCCCTTCCCCTCCCCGCCACAGCCTCCTCCTTATTCCCACCCAGTTGCCACTCCCATCATGCACTGGTGCTGCTGTTCGCAGTGTGGTTTCAGCTCTCTGAGACTGCAGACATGTGTGCAAGTTGTGTCTGCGGGAGTGTGTGTGTGTGTTGACCACCTAGTGGCACAATCTGCAGATGAGCACAACATGCTCATTTTTAATCACTGTTTCACAACCATGACCACTTGCATCCTCCCTCCAGCAACACCTTCTAAGAACTATACATGCAAATAGGAGATATCCTTGCAATACATGCTTCACTCTCATAATCATCCTGGCACCAGTCTCTGGTAAACCACCATCACCACACCCTCCACCCAAAAGTTTCCTCTTTCTCCATCCTGTCAATCCCTCCCAAGTCACTTTCAGTGTCCACTGTTCCCAACTGGCTGCAATAACTGTGCATCAAATGTCTAGCCAAAGTACCTGCCATACCTCCCTCCCATATTCCTAGCTGGAAAACTGGCTGCTTCTTACTGAGTCACTAGCTACTCGCTCCCAATCCCCTTCCCTGCCTCCCATCTCACTCTGCCTTTGCCCATCTTACCTGCCACAATCCTCACCACAATCTAGTCCACTTGCTGAAATGCAACACTGACACTGTTTGTCCAGACAGTATCATGTAGAGTTATAGGCCTGTGTATGTGCACATGTGTATGTGTGTGTTTCCTGTCTAGATTTTACTCGAGCTTGAAAAAGGATTACTCTGAAAGTTAGCAGTTTTTCTTTCTTTTTGTGTGAGCCTATCAATGACTCAGTGCTTCTGCTTTGAGGTAAATGTGGAATAAATGGTCTCCTTTAATCCAACAGTATTTGCATTCTACCAGAACTTTTCTACTGTTTCAACACAAAAATATAATCACATGAACATTTTTCAAAAAATTGTGTTTTTTGGTATTGATGTTAAAATTATAGTATGCTATATGAACAAATTTAACTGAAAATATGTTATTTTCATACTTTTTCTTTCAGAATTTGCTTGGTCTAATTAAAATATCTTCAACATGGGGTCCTCAGGAAAAAGCTGAGAGAAATGCAAGACTTCATTTTAACCCAAAAAAGTCACTATGTTACAAAGATCCTCTTGGCAACAAGTGTAGACACAGTTGTTTGCTAGGAGACACTACTCTAAAATTGCTTATATACAGATTTGAACTTGAAAAAGAACAGTTGTTGAATCCTGCAGAAGAACGAAAGAAACTGAAAGACAGCTAACACAATTTTTACAAATGAAATGTATTTGTCGTTATTTTCAGTTATGATGTCAAAATCTGTACTCAATATTGTCATACTTCAATAAAAGTCATGAAATATTTCTTGATTTTTGTAATGAAACTGACAAAATACAAATAAATCAGTGGAAACTCTAGGTAGGAATATAAACAATGTAGGAAAAGATGGATTGCACCTGTCATAAAGATAACAAGCTAAGTTGCAGACAGGCACAATTAAAAGACACTTACACATTAGCTTTTGGCCACAGCCTTCATTGGAGAAAGAGAAACACATACCAATCATTCCCACAATCAAGCACACCTCACACATATGCAATTGCCAACTCTGGCAGCACAGGCCTGAATCTTCTAGCAATCTATCTTTTCCTACATTGTTTGATATACAAATAAACTAACATAGGCTGAGGAGAGTAGTAAAGATTCATCATATAGGTCAGCTCTGTCATTCCTATTCAAAATATGCTGCTTGACTTTAAGACAATAGCTTGCTATTCTATACAGCCAGTACACAAATTTAAAAGGAAATTATATTTTGCATTTTGTAAGAGTGCTCAGTTTACTATTAGTATTACTGATACAGTGGTCTATATGGGAATATTTCATCATCAGTGCAGTTAAGGTTACTATAACTGCCTGAACCTCACATTCATGTGGTTAAATGTGTATGTATACTTATACATATTGTATTTATACACTTGATAATTTTTTTTTTTTTAACTCTTGGTGACATACACTCCTGGAAATTGAAATAAGAACACCGTGAATTCATTGTCCCAGGAAGGGGAAACTTTATTGACACATTCCTGGGGTCAGATACATCACATGATCACATTGACAGAACCACAGGCACATAGACACAGGCAACAGAGCATGCACAATGTCGGCACTAGTACAGTGTATATCCACCTTTCGCAGCAATGCAGGCTGCTATTCTCCCATGGAGACGATCGTAGAGATGCTGGATGTAGTCCTGTGGAACGGCTTGCCATGCCATTTCCACGTGGCGCCTCAGTTGGACCAGCGTTCGTGCTGGACGTGCAGACCGCGTGAGACGACGCTTCATCCAGTCCCAAACATGCTCAATGGGGGACAGATCCGGAGATCTTGCTGGCCAGGGTAGTTGACTTACACCTTCTAGAGCACGTTGGGTGGCACGGGATACATGCGGACGTGCATTGTCCTGTTGGAACAGCAAGTTCCCTTGCCGGTCTAGGAATGGTAGAACGATGGGTTCGATGACGGTTTGGATGTACCGTGCACTATTCAGTGTCCTCTCGACGATCACCAGTGGTGTACGGCCAGTGTAGGAGATCGCTCCCCACACCATGATGCCGGGTGTTGGCCCTGTGTGCCTCGGTCGTATGCAGTCCTGATTGTGGCGCTCACCTGCACGGCGCCAAACACGCATACGACCATCATTGGCACCAAGGCAGAAGCGACTCTCATCGCTGAAGACGACACGTCTCCATTCGTCCCTCCATTCACGCCTGTCGCGACACCACTGGAGGCGGGCTGCACGATGTTGGGGCGTGAGCGGAAGACGGCCTAACGGTGTGCGGGACCGTACCCCAGCTTCATGGAGACGGTTGCGAATGGTCCTCGCCGATACCCCAGGAGCAACAGTGTCCCTAATTTGCTGGGAAGTGGCGGTGCGGTCCCCTACGGCACTGCGTAGGATCCTACGGTCTTGGCGTGCATCCGTGCGTCGCTGCGGTCCGGTCCCAGGTCGACGGGCACGTGCACCTTCCGCCGACCACTGGCGACAACATCGATGTACTGTGGAGACCTCACGCCCCACGTGTTGAGCAATTCGGCGGTACGTCCACCCGGCCTCCCGCATGCCCACTATACGCCCTCGCTCAAAGTCCGTCAACTGCACATACGGTTCACGTCCACGCTGTCGCGGCATGCTACCAGTGTTAAAGACTGCGATGGAGCTCCGTATGCCACGGCAAACTGGCTGACACTGACGGCGGCGGTGCACAAATGCTGCGCAGCTAGCGCCATTCGACGGCCAACACCGCGGTTCCTGGTGTGTCCGCTGTGCCGTGCGTGTGATCATTGCTTGTACAGCCCTCTCGCAGTGTCCGGAGCAAGTATGGTGGGTCTGACACACCGGTGTCAATGTGTTGTTTTTTCCATTTCCAGGAGTGTATAACTAGAGTCTGATTCCATTCATATTATTAGTAAAGCACATCAAACGTTTATGGAGACAGATTGCTGCAATATGCTCAGAAGACTTGCTGTCACTTATTGTAAGGAATAGAGCATTGATGAATGTCATGGAAATTATGTTTTATTATACATTTTTCTCCGTTAAACAAAATGTGGCTGTTTGGTGTTATCTGTGCTCTGCAGAACTCTTCTCACATTGTATTTGATCATGAGTGCTAACAAAACGTAGAGAAGTTTAAAACATTAGTGCACAGTTATGAATAAAAAAGATAAAGAAAAGTATATTGATAATAATTTTTGATAATAGTGCATGTATACCAAGCTTCAACCAAAAATGTTTCACTACAGTTGTGGAAAGAATACGAGATGCTGCAAATCTGTTAAATTGGAATTTTCAGTGAAGAAGTCTGAGCCTTTATATAAAAAAATCTTGCAAGAGTCCATCAAATATATAAATACATGACTCACATCTTATAATATGGCAGCTTTCAGTGGGGTATGACAAAATAACAAATGGAAATTTGAAAATGGTCCCAATGGTTGCTAAAGATAGTGTACAGTACTGAACCAATTGAAGTGTAAATCATTATTTTTTTTATTCTGTATAACATATTCAACCAGAAAGACAGAAACACAAATAATTTTCATATTTTTAATTATGTCTTCATCAAAATAACTTATATGGCATCATCAAAACATAGTACAAAGAGCAAGTTATAAACACTGTATAAAATTCTTGGCTCTCTTTTTATACAAATGCTAATGTATCCAAATTCATATGTACTCAAAGCAAGATTTCATATTGTTACTAATGTGCTGTCATTTACATGTATTCCATCTATTCATTTTGATTACAACAAAAACTCCAGCAGTACCAATTCACAATAAAAAATTGTGCTTTGTAAATATTCAACAGGTGATTTTCCAGCCATATTCTTATTCTCATACTCCAAACATAAGATGCGTTATTTAGTTTTATTCATTAAAGCAGTGCCCTTTAACAGCATTCTAAAGGGACATGAATGAGGGGTAGTCGTGTGGGTTTAGTTATTGTCTTGAAAACAGTAAAGTGAAGTACTGTAAATGGGAATTAATTTGACACTGCTTGTCTTTTTGTATGTGGGGAGAAAACAAAGCTTGGTGGCAGGGAGAAAATTTCAAATACATTATTCTAATACTGTCAAAGACATTTACCATCAATTAAAAATATATATAATAAACAAAATACTTCTCATCTCTTGCTGTGGTGCCAATAAAAAAAAAGGTAAAAAAAAAAAAAAAAAAAAAAGGAAAAGTGGGTCATTGTTATATGCACTTGGAACTACATTGACGCACTTCTTCATGTAAAATTAGTAATATAATGTTGAAATAAAGCAAGCTCAATAAAAGCTCTAGACTGGACATTCAGGAGCATGAGAAATAAAGAAAACACCAACGTTTGAAAGAATTAACAGGAAATACTTTATTCAGAAACTTATACAATAAATATACAAGTGTAGTGTATTTCACCAACTGACTAATTCATTTTCATATTACATGTTACATTGTTGTAACTGTTTGAAAAGAGAATATATCATGTGACACGAATACTGTACAGTACAGATATGAGCCTTATTACGCAAGTTATTGAAGTTCTTGTACTTGAAAATAGCCACGCATTGCTAGTCAAGCTGGACTAAAAGTAATTACTGAATTCTCCCAAGAATAAAATGTTATCTTTTTGCTGTGACTGTTTGCAGTAGAACTTTGTCTTTTCCATACAGTTCACTTTAGCAACCTTATTGTTCATCTCAGTCCCAACTCTGGAATATTCTTCTTTCTCATATGGAATTGTAGTATACTGCCCAACTTCTAATTTATCTTTCAACATTTTGTGATGCAGGACATCACTTTGTAGATAAAAGAAACTTTCAGAACTTCCATCATATTCTAGCAGCACTTAATTTCTATTTTGCAGTTAGTTTGGCCTGGGCTAAAGTAACTCCACACTTTGCAAAAATGTGCACCATTTTACTGAGGTGTTAAATATGTAACCTAAGTAGTATTTAAACATATGACAGTTTCTCACCTAACGCTGGCAAAATTATACTCACTGTATTGTAAACTTTAGTGAACCCTCCAAGCAGAAGTCATTGGGGTGTAATAGCTGTTAAAATATTTATCATCTACATTGAGTCCAGTGCTGCCATCACAGTATTACTTCATGAAACCCATAAATTTCTAGATCACTCTTCACACATTGAGAATTCATCTTGCCTTGTCTACTCATGTTAATGATTTGATTTTAGCAGGAAAAGATTAAAACCTTTTCAGCCAGTAGGCCAAACTTTTTTCTTTTTCCATGTGCATGTCTACAGCCCTGTTATACACTGAAATCCCGATACCACAGTACCATTTCAAGTCCTATAGGAGCCAAAACAATCTGGAGGTGCCTATCTTCACTTTATCAGTGGACTAGGCCATTTTATGAAGGCTCCCCCAACTACAGTTCAGGGATTTAGTGTATACCAGGCCCAGAGACAGACAAAAATTAATTATGTAACTATTTTTATGAGGTGATAATTAAAGCTTCATGACTACACCTCATAATGGTGAAAATCTGTAGCCTCATTGCTTGTGCAAAATCATATTCAAACATGATACTTCACATCTAAGATCTGACAAATTATGGAGGAGATTGTTGTTTAATGTCCCGTAGACAACGAGGTCATTAGAGACGGAGCACAAGCTCAGATTAGGGAAGGATGAGGAAGGAAATCAGCTGTGCCCTTTCAAAGGAACCATCCCGGCATTTGCCTGGAGTGATCTAGGGAAATCATGGAAAACCTAAATCAGGATGGCTGGACGCAGGGTTCAACCGTCGTCCTCCCAAATGAGAGTCCGGTGTGCTAACCACTGCCCCACCTCGCTCGGTTCCGACAAATTGTCTCTCTATTGTAAAACATGAGAAACACACCTACATCTAAAATGAAACTACTACATTTGAGGTAGAGTAATATCTTGTGTTAAAATGACAAAGCCATTTAGCACTTTTAAAGATGATTAAAACAAAAGCATTCATAATTAACAAATGGAATAGCAGATGGTTGACTGGGACTTCAGTTAACTCTATAAAATAAGAAAAGAATTATTGATTCTCTTAGTCTCTTATAACACATAAATCACAATACATTTCCCTACATTTGTTATACAAAATACACAATATTCCAAATAATAATTAACTGTAATCTAAAATATAGCAAAGGAGGAACAGTGAAGTCTTTACTAGAGGGACCATTATGGATAAGCCACACATTTCTACATTGGAAGTTATAGTGCTAACAAATTGACAAGCATATATAACAGCAGCAGCTTCAATGATCAGGAAATGAAAAATTTAGAATTTATTAAAAAAAAAGTAGTGGCAAATTTATGGCACTGGAAATAACTGACAAATCTAATGTGTGTACTAGGAGTTCAAAAATAGCTCAAACAAATAAATGGATCACTTCAGGTATTAGAAAATGATGTATGCAGAAACTAATTCTGTAAAGAATTACTAAAATGTGTCATTCCTATCAACTTAACTTTCTTGGTATTTTAAAAACAATAAAAATACTCAGGAAGATAATACATAATGCCCAAATGCTGGAAAATGACAGGAACATAGAAATACGCACAATAGAATAAAAGCTATTTTGAAAATGATAAAGAAAGAGACAAGAAACAACAAAACTAAAATTAGTAATACACAATAGATTGAAAATTCACAGACTATGAGCAAACAGAGTTGTAGCTAATTTATTTACCAGTTATTTTGTAAATATAGGAGAAAAAATTACTAAGCAAATTGTCATCAAAAAACATTACACACACACCTGATATCAAAAACTGAACATGTAGATAACACAACATATCTCACGTCAACAAATATACAGGAAGTAAAGTAGTAAATCAAGCTTCTAAAATCAAAGTACTTATGAAGAATAGATAATATATAAGGTTCTAAAATAATTTATGAGCCACTAGCTTATCTTGTGAACCTGTCCTCCTCAAATGTCAACTTTCCAGAATGCTCAAAAATTGCTAAAGTGAAACCACATCACAGTTAAGAAAGCCATAAAAAGGTGTCAGGATGTAGACCTGTTTCCCTAAAGCCTATATTTTCACGAATTGAAGAAAAACTGTTTTCTAGAAGACAGTTGACATTCTTAATAAACATAAAATAGCAATAGAATCACAACGTGGTTTTAGAAAAAGATCACTCAATCACAAAAGCACTCTTCTATTTATTGTATGAAATGTGATAGGTTCTATATAGGCAAGGACTTATCTTGAGCACAGTCCTTGACTTATCAAAAAGCTCTGATACCATCAATTATGATAATAATTTAGATTCAGAATTGGGGTATCAGGGGAGCAACATGTAACTGGATCAAATTGCACCTTCATGACAGAAAACAGTTCATATAGATAACACCTAAACTACAAGGCACAGTAAGTATCAAGCAGTAAGATTTATTAGAGGTCAAACATGAACTTCCCAAAGGTTCCATATTGCATTCACACCTTTTTCGCTATATGTAAATGATTTAGATATAAACAGCAGAAACAGAAAACTTTACCACTCTGCAGATGACACCAGCACTTTAATTCAAGAAATACCAAACAAATATATGCAAACATTGAGGCCACCATAAAAAATAAAGCAGAGTACTTTACTGCAAATTTTTTGATTCTATATTTGGAAAATGCTGTTGCAATGGACATATTTACCACCCGGAATACAGTACCAGCCAAGCTTTGTATTGAAACAAATGGACAAATAACTGGAAAAATTGAGAGTGCAAAATTACTCAGTACATGGAAAGAACTGAACATGAATTAGCATGCACACTGGGATGTTCCTTGCGATGTTTTGATGGATGATCAGAGGGGGTTCTTGAGTACTGATTCTGATGCTGATGCATACAGATTTCAAATTACTAACTTGTTTCTCTGGAGTGTATTTGTATTTCTCCCTCCCCCCCCCCCCCCCCCCCTCTCCCCACAAGATCTTTTTTTGTGACCTGAGAAGTTGCTCTTTACCAGCTCATATACAACTTAAGAGCTTCCCATATGACAATTGTTTGAAATTTTTGCTTGTCAGTTACATCAAGTGTAACAGACTGATTGACAGAAACAAACAATGGAAAGTCCAGGTCTGAATACCAACAAAGTTATGAAAAAGATAGATTGCTGCTTAGCATAAAGATGATAATGTAAGCTGCAGACAGCTACAATGAAAAGACAGTTACACATAAAGCTTTTCCTCAAAGCCTTCTTCACAAAGGAAACACAGACACACATGCACACAAGCACATACACATGACTACTATTTCCAGCCCTCCCAGCAGAATGCAACTGTGTTGAATGGAAGTAGCAGTATGTACAAAAAGAGAGATGAGCACATATCTGTATTCTAATGTTTCCTTAAGCTGATATCAAATTTTTGCTCTTTAACTATCAATCTCTTCCCATCCATGATTCTGGGTGGATGTATTGTGTGTACATGAGATAACGATATATATTTATGTAAAAGTTCTACAATCTGTCTTCTGGAAAGTGAGGCACTGTTTTGCATTTCTAAATTACTTTATCCTGATAATGATACCAGGGATACAACATCACCTGCAAACTTTGGAACATGCTGCATCTTCTTGTTCAAGAAAGAAAAGATAAATATCACTTTGTTCAAAGAAGGGTTAATACATTAATCAATTTAGACTGTTACAGTGGTAATGATACCAAGAGGTCAGGAAAGCACAAACTTTGACACATGGACTGCTGCTGGTGAAAGTATCCACCAGCCATACACCTCACAATAATGCACATTATTCACACTTTCATACAGTATTAGTACTTAAATATCTGGTGACTGTGACAGGATGGTGTCAGGTATAGATGACTGAAGTAATTAAAATACATAAAACATGTTGTAAAATTTTTCCATTGTATTAATTATCTTTGTTTTCTTCATTACTTGAAACAAATAACATTGCCCAGAGAAAGAGACGAAGGATCATGTAAGAAGGTCTAACACTTTGGACAACTTAAAGTGGAGATGTATGTGAGTAAACTCCCACTTCTTTAATGATACAACTTACTTGAGACTGTCAGCCGACTTTCCTTGCTCATTAGCTTGCTGCTGCAACATCCTTTTCTCTTCTTCTCCAAAGTATATTTGCTAGGAACAGGAATTTCTCAAGATTCTTCCTACTTACAAAAATAAGCAGTCATATGCAGTTTCTTTTACTTCACTTAACAATGTATATTTAGACATCAAAATTTTACAAATCTCATTCTCCACACAAACAAACACTGTCAAGTAAATCTCCTCACATTTCCAAAGATTAGAAACAAAGTCCATTTACTCATAAGAGAAAATTGGCCTAAAAAACAAGTCCATTCACATCCTGAATCTGAATACACATCTTATCCTCTCCAAGTCCAAGACGAGCATTAATTAACAATATCTCAACTGTTCTTTTTCTTCCACTGCAATAGGCATAGTTATAAAACAGCACAGAATACATAAACACTCCTTGTTGTTACACATTGGCTTCTATGGTGTGACTGGCAAACACTTGTCAGTGCTGTTTCGATCGCTGCATCTACGGTCGTCTCGCAATAAACTTCAAACCTGCACACTCTAACAACCCTACCACAACAAAGGTCAGCATTTAATAACGATTATGATGTTGCTCACGCTGCTAAATACTGCAATTTCGGGCAACAAAAGTCATATTATGTGGCGGGTGTCATTAGAGCACAGTTAATAAAGTCATTTCATGTAATAATCAAAAGACTAGGCACTCATCTTTTTGTGTTTCCCACGCTGGTCTTGTTGTAAAATCAAGGCTCAATCATTGAAAATCTAGGTGGTTATGATTCCAAGCTTGGCTGCAAAGAGGCCTAGGTTTTATTCTGCTATATTCAAAAGTTTTGTAGATGCGCTTCACAAATCATTCTTGAAGATTACACTTTTGCAGGACAATGGTGATGTAAAAAAAGCAATTAGCGCTCCAAATTTAAGTTAGACTTCCTTTTAATTGCAATATCATGTAAACACAAAACATCACTTCACAATACAAAACATACTTTAAAAAATCTTCAGTCACTATTAAAGTTCACATTTTATAAGAGGACTATGTTATGTGTCTTTCCAACACGATGTTCAACACTTGACTTTCTCAAGGTCCGACTCTCTAACAACTCAACAACCAACTAACTATTGCTTACGGGCCCAAAATTCAGAGTTACAAGTACATCAAAGATCATAGTGACAAAAGAAAGAATACACATAAGAATAATATCATTGCAAAATAAACATATCGATGTATCACAAATGAAATCAAATCTGAATGTTGTCTCAGAAATATGTCAACTACTTTGCAGAAACACAGTAGAATATACCTGGTATCGAGAGGTTCAGGTGAGGTGCTGTAATGGTCGCGTAATCCAAGTACCATTACAATAACCCCCCCCCCCCCGCCCCCTCCCCTACACACACACACACACACACACACACACACACACACACACACACACACAATTCCATGCACAAGCTGCATGGGATTGGGTGTCCCAAACAGCAAGGTAATAAGGTAGTAAGTTAATCATTATATAGAATAATCTTTGAAACAGTACATAGAGATTCTTGATCCTTGTGGTATAACATTAAAGAAATGAAATGTAATAGATTAAAAATTGCTTTAGCCATATCTTGCAAAAATTACTAAATTTTACAACAGGCATCCCTTCACTCTCTTTACAACAGTACATATAAATATCAAAATGTAATCTGTTAATCTGTAACATATTGTTTGCAAAGAAAAACTCATAAAATTTTTGAATCTCAGTTACAACTATGTACATGAGTACAGAATATGTCTCTTGGCAATAAAATAAGAAAAGTATTAAAATTTTTTCAAACAAGAGCCCAATTGTTATTTTCAGTCCATCATTTACATATAACTCACTGTCCATTTCACCACTGTAGTTCCTGTTCTCCTAGTTAAGTTTTTCCTCTAATAACAGGTCCATAAGTATTCCCTTTACATAGTTCCTTTTAGCTGGTGGGTTCTTTATCTGAAATTATTACATAGGCTTTATTCTTCAGTCCAGTAAAAGTTCCTACACAAATATTCCATGTTATACTGTGTCACCAAGAATGATCAAACATTAGTAGAATGACATGAAAGAAACAATATGAAAGATTATAATAGTCTAAAAATTATTCGTATTCAATAAAATTCTATATATTACAACACACATTAAATTTCTCATTTTCTAACATTACTTTTTAAAAAAATCTTGTTTGTGACATGTCATCAGCAAACTTTTTATCATCCATAGGCCTTCAACATTCTGATGTGAAAGTAATTGAAATTTTTACTCTACTGTAATATGGTATGATAGTATATAAATAAATTTCAAAGTTATTCAACCAGATACAGTTTACTACATTAACATGGAAATTTGTGACAAAGAAAAGTATTATCAGATCGCATTAAGAAAACAATTGCTTGTTGATCTGTATTGAAGAGCATGAGGACATGGTACAATTATAGACACTGCAACAAGGGAGGAGCGATACCTCAAAATATGTGGATGGAAAAGAAAGATAGAAATAGGTACTACTGGAGAGTTCAGCCTAGCCCCCTCTCATCAGCAGAAGAAGAAAAATAGAATAGAATCAGTGACAGGCAGTAGGATAAGAAATAAAAGGGGAGGGCTCAAAAAATATAACTGAGAGCAGAATATCAACAGCCGCCCACCAATATAAAATACAATGCAGACATGGCAGAACGGATGACTGTGATAATCCCCCTACAGTAGCTTCAGAAACCCATCACTGATATATATTGTCTATCCCAATATTCACCCCCCCCCCCCCCCCCCCAATACAGATCCAATCTAACTGTAGCATAAAAACCTACAATATGACATGTACAAAGGAAGAAAAATGCTCAGGGCTTCACTGAGTCTTATAAAAACAGAAAAAATATTATCAAAATGACAAAAGAAGAAGTTGAATTTCACAACAAGCGTCCTCTTAATTTCATCAACATAATATACAAAATATCAAAACGTATCACACTAATCCTAAACATGTTATATAAAAAGACAAAATTAAGAAAAATGACAATTGTCAGTATCTATGTGTTGCCTCCATAGACAGACAGAATGGTTCACCAATAATACACAAAAGAATGATTTAATTCCACAGTGTGGAAAGTCTTCAATTTCATAAATCCCAACTGTCAAGTGGGCAAATAAGCATGCATAGCCTGTTCATAATATTCCAATTTCAATCTTTTCCAACACATAGGTCAGAAAATATAATAACAGCCACAAAATGTTTTCAGCATAAATGACATCAGCACATGAAGAAAATTTAAGCATGTATACATAATAGGCTCATCCATAAGCATTATGTCACCAAAATGAGTAATTGTTCATGAGTCCACTACTCACCACACAACTTCCTTAACAAGTCACACTACTAATGCTTCAAGAGTATTTTTAAACAATAGTAAGCACAAAATACGAATGTTAAAATGTTCATTAAAATGTCTAATAACTAACATGAGTAAACTACAACTAAAATAGCACATGTCCTACCACACAAAGAAAATAAAATGCAGAAGCAACCATCAAAATATTTTCTTACATCTAGGCATATATTCAATGAATAGTATGTATATTACATGTCATCAAAATAGAAATTACATTAAGTAAGCTTTAGTACCATATATAGTTTCCATATCACATGATAGGAAACAAACTTCATAAACAATATAAAATGTGAAAAATTTTCCTTGTATCCCAGGTTATTGAGATTCGCAAATTTCATTCTAGGTATCAGACTTATAAGGTTTCAATTCAATTACATTCCTCAAACCAAATAATTTCCTCGACTTTGGATTGATCAATCTGTAAGCATTTGGGTGAGGATTTTCTTTCACCTCAAATGGTTCTATATAAATGTTAAAAAATTTCTTTAATTCTGAAGTCATAAGTTTAGATTTTTCTTTCATTTTAACGAAAACCAAATCACCAATATTAAAGTGTGAAAACCTGCCTTTTGCATCATGTCTTTTCTTTCTGCAATCTGCTTGTCTTTTCATGGTGTCTTTTACAATTTGTTCTCTCTCCTGAGGTGTCAAAATTTGACAAACTGGAAAGTCTATGTGTTCAGTAATAAAGCTAGTGGGTCTTTTGTTAAACATAATTTTGAATGGTGAAAAGCCAGTGGATGTATGTTGCAAACTGTTCATTATGTCTTCGATATCATTTACATATTAAATCCAATTTACATGGTTCTTACTACAATATGTTCTGCACAGCCTCCCTATCTCTCTCATGTACCTCGCTGCTGGATTACTGGATGGGTGATAAACTGAAATCAAAATACATTTTATGTTTGCATTTTCAACAAAATCTTTCCATACTTTTGATGTAAATTCTGAGCCATTGTCTGACAAGATTGCTTGGGGAGTACCTACCATATTGAAATAATCACTGGTTAATTTAGATGTAATCTGTTTACTTGTGGCTTTCCTTAATGGATACAATTTGATGAATTTTGAGAATATGTCAACAATTACAAAGATAAAACTGTAACCTCCTTTTGACTTGGGGAGGGGTCTGTAAATCTCGCAAGCTGTCAGCTCTAAATTTTTTCTGGGCAAAATATTTTGCATCATCCTTCTGCATGTTTGATTACTCACCTTTACTCTTTGGCATTGGTCACAGGCTGCTAATTTTTTCTTCACTCTTCTGGCAATATTATAAAAGTAGACATTTTCCTTAATCTTTTGTATGCATTTGCCAGAACCACAATGTCCAACGCTCTCATGTATATACTTAACTAATGTGTCCATGTGCTGTCAGGCCAACATAATTTCCAGTCATCCAAATCAGGTCTTACTCTTCTGAACAGAATCCCTTTGTGTACCTTATAATAATCATCTACCTTTTGCTTAACTCCCAAATAACTTTTTACCAATTTCCAATTTTCATCATCCTTTGGTGTCTCCTAATGTCATTAAAAATTTTTAAAATTTCTCCTTCCTCTTTCATCCCCTTCAAATACATAATTTTGAAATTTTTGTCATCAATGCCTGTTTCATTATCAAAATTTAGCCCAATAGGTGACCTAGAAAGTGCATCAGCAATAACATTTTCCTTCCCCTTAATATATTTAATTTCATAATCAAATTGTTGTAAGAATAATAACCATCTGGTGATTCTACTGTGATAAAGCCTACACTCCTGTAAGTAAGTTAGTGCTTTGTGGTCAGAGTAAACAATTACTTTGTGTCCAAGAAGATAATTTTTAAATTTGTTGAAAGCCCAATTGTATAGCCAAAAGTTCTTTTTCAGTCACAGTGTAAGTCTTTTCATACTTGTGTAATATTCTACTAGCAAATGCAATGGAATGGTGTTCAATATGATCTTTTACTACTTTTTCCTGGAATAAGTGTGCTCCTAATCTTGTATTACTGCTGTCAGTCATCAAACAGAAGGGTAAAGACATGTCAGGCCTATATAGAATTCTGCTCTGTGAAAGTTGTTTAACTTTATCTCATCAAATGCTTTTTGACAATCAGATGACCAATCCCAGACAGTATTTTTCTTTAATACATCACATAAACAAGAAGCATTCATAGCTTGAGTACTGACATACTTTCTGTAAAATCCAGCAAGACCAAAAAAAATTTTAATTGTTTCTTATTTTTAGGAACAGGAAAATTTTCTATAGCTTCAATTTTTTCCCTGTCAGATTCAATCCCCCTTTCTGAAATAATGTGTCCTAAAAATTTCAGTTCACTTACTCCAAACTTACATTTTTCTAACTTTAAGGTCACACCCCCTTCCCTTAACTTTGTACACACCTGTGTTACCAATTCAAAATGTTCTTCCCATGTTTTTCCAGAAATCAAAATATCATCTACATATACTGTATGTTTAGACAGTAGTTCATCCCCCAAAACAAGATCTAATGCTCTAATAAACTCAGCAACAGAAACGGTTAGTCCAAATGGTACAACACAGTAATGATAACTTTTTCCCCCATACAAAAATGCAGTGTATTTTCTGGAATTTATTTCTAAAGAAATTTGGTGAAAGCCTGAAGTTAAGTCTAAGCTGCTCATGAATTTCACACATTCAAATTCTATGTTTTCTGGATGATCATTTTCTCTTTTCAAAAATTTGTTAAGGTGCCTAGAATCAAGTACAAGTCTAACACCCCCTCTACATTTGGAAACCACCACCAAAGGATTATTATAATCACTGTTACTTCTTTCGATTATATCCCATGCTTCCATTTTTTGTATCTCACTCTCTACTTCTTTTCTTTTTGCAAAAGGAATACTATAAGGCTTGAGGAAAAAAGGTTCATGATTTTTAAGGTGTAAAGTGCATTGATAATTCCTAACTCTTCCAGGTTTTTCATTGAAAACATCTTGAAATTCCCACAGTAAATTTTCCAACTGTCTCTTCTGATCACTGTCCAAATTAATTGCTTCATCTACTTTGCTTTTAACTAGGTTTTCATAATTTTGACCAGAAAAATTTAGCTCAGGTTTGTCATCAAAACAGTACAAATTCTCTTCATAGTCTACGATTTTCCTGACATGATTGCAACCTTCTCCACAGTGTATAATAAACAGTTGTGTACACACAATAATATTGCTTTTGGGTTCACACACAATTAACTTCATCTCACTCCAGCTAAATGCAGCACTTACCTTTAACACCCAGTCCATGCCAAACAATATGTTCTCTTCTAAACTTGGAATAACAAGACAACCCTGCTCAAATCTTACATCTTCTATTTCAAATGATAAAAATACTTGACTTTTGATGACTTTACTGTGTTTGCCTGTAGCTCCTCTTATCTTTACTCCCATCACAGGGGCCTCAACAAAATCAACACTGTCTTTAATTTTATTTCTGAATTTTTCTGAAATAGCTGAAATAGGACTCGCTGTATCAATGAGACATTTACACTCCTAACTGTTTACTTTAGCTTTAATGTATGGACACCCTAATTCACATTCTTCTACTTTTACTTTTAATGGTTCATGTAACACGTCATTTTCAATTTCTCTAAAATTACCCTCATTATTTTCCTGATCAGTTTTTAACAACTTCACACACACATTGACACTTTCATTAACATCATCTATGGATACAACAGGTTGAGCATACAATAGATATTCATTACATTTTACACTTTGCCACCAGTGAAGATATAACCTTCTACAAATTTTAGCTAAATAGTTCCACAACTCTTCCCTATCTGTTTTGTAATTGCAACTGTTCCATAATATTTTTAAAAATTTTTCACCCTTTCCTTCAGAACTTGTATGTGGGTTTAAATACATCATACTATTAGCTGGCATAACGTTACAGTCCTCTGCTACATTAAATTGGTTACACTGACTTAACTTTACCTGTTCTTCAGATGCATGAGTGTCCTCCTCCTCGTTACTAACCACACTTACCTCATCATAATACTCACAATTATCAACTTCATTATCACATAGCTTCACTACTTCACTTGAAATAATCTCGACGAATACCTGCTACTCACTTACAGCATTAATCTCACCATTACTTACCTATGTACAGCTCTCAACAACATCATTAGCTTCCATATTTTCATCAAAATCAAAACTTTCCTCATCATGTATCCTATCCACAGTCACATTAAGTTCCACTTCTCTCTCGTCACATAACTTTTCATTTTCATTAAATAACTTATTCAAATCAGAGCATTAATGTTTGTAAGATACTTCAGAATTACATAGATTATCATTCTCTACCCAATTATAAAATTCTGCCACAATTGCAATATCCTCATCTCACTTGTTCTCAGAAGTCGTTACCTTATTGCTTTCAACATGATTATTTTCTCTTATTGTATCCCAAAATTTCTGATCAAAATTTAAAGTATTAATTTGGTGTTGAACATGAGTGTCTGTTATTTCTGGTGCGTATTTGTTTTGTCTTCCACTGGTTTTATTATAATAATAAGTTACATCTCTCCTTCTCCCTCTGTCTGTAAATTCCCAGTTGTTATTGTAGGTCCTATTGTGATTAAATTTTCTCGCCCCAAAACTGCGGATCCTCATTGAGATGGTCCGGAGTTTTCCTGCCTGTTTCCTCTGTTTGATCTCCCTGTTTCTGTCATCCCACCTGTTTCTACTTCCAAAATTTCTATCCCTGTCTCTGTCATTACCATTACAATCCCTACTGTTTCCCCTGTGTCATTCATATCTATTGTCTCCGTATTGTCTTCGCTCTCCATACCTGTTTGAATACCACCCCCCTGTTGGTGTTCACCATTGTTAAAATTTTGCATATTCCCTCTTTCTAATGCCCTATCCAATTTATCCAATGCAATTTTAAAAATTCTTCCACAGAATCATCAGGCCCATGAACTAAATCCCATTGCAATTTTTCAGGTAGCCTTCTTTTCAGCACATCTATTTGTGTCATTTCATCAAAAGGTTTATCTAAATGTATTAATTTTCTCAATTGAGCTTTACAAAACGCTTTCATGGCGCCCATTCTCCCTCTGAAAATAGGTCCATTTAAAAATTCAGATTTAATTCTCCCCTGTTCAGATTCTGACCAAAATTTGTTTAAGAAGTTTCTCTCAAAATTTGCAAAGGTTTCCCACTGATCGAAATTTTGGTTAGCCCAGGATAGGGTCTCCCCTTCAAGAAATTTTTTTGACAAATTTAATTTTTGAGTTATCAGCCATTCCTGGCACAAAATTGTCCTTGCAATGGTGCAAAAAATCAACTGGGTGCAAATTATCACAAGGAAAACTTTTCACTAACAGGTTCGACCAAGCTGGTCCATGACTGTACAAATTTTCGTTAATAACATATTCTTCAACTTGATTTATTTTAGTTTTCAATGTGTCTAATTTATTGGTAAGATTTGATTCTAAATTGTCAACCTTTTTCTCAACACTACTGACTGCATTAACACTGTTTACTTTCAAGAAAGAAGATGTACATATCACTTTCTTCAAAGGAGAGTTAATATATCAATTAATTTAGACTGTTACAGTGGTAATCTTAGCAAGGGATTGTGGAGGTGCAAACTTAGACACGTGAATTGCTACTGGTGGAAGAATCCACAGACACATGCCTCAAAATAATCCAAATTATTCACATCTGCTTGTGGTACTAATACTTAAATACCAGTATAGCAGGGAAGGGGGTGAATAGTAGGGTATGGGAGGGGGTGGGGGGTGGGGGGGATAGAACTGAGTGCTGCCTGGTGGAGCTTGCAGGGACTAGAAATTGGCAGTACAAGGCTGCCAGGTGCATCATCAGGAGGTTGTGGGTGATGAAGGGGAGGGAGGGGGGGGGGGGCATAGACCAGAAAAGGAGAGGAGCAGAGAAGGGCAAAAGACTGTTACGTGCACTGGCAGATAGTGGCTCACATTGAGGGTGAGTGTATGTGAACTGGGAGGAGATGATAGGACAGAGAGGGCACAGCTGTTTGGTGAAGGATGTGGGCTTAGTAGGTTACTGCAGGTTGAGGCACAGCACAGTTCAGAAAAGCTGGTGGTGGAGGGGAGGATTCATATGGCTCAGGTTGTGAAGTAACCTGTTATGTCCACATGCATGTTGTCCCACATGGTGGTCCACATTGCTCTTCACCATGATTCAGTTGTGGCCATTCATGCCAGTGCATAGCTGGTTGGTAGTCATACCAATATAAAAAGCTGTCTGATGATTGGAGCAGAGATTATATATTACATAGCTGCTTTCACAGGTGGCCCGAACTCTGATGGGTTAGGATACATCTGTGATAGGGCTGAAATAGAAAATACTGGATAGGTTAGACTGGACAGGTTTTGCACTTGGGTCTTCCACAGGGTTATGATCCCTGTGGCAAGGGGAGAAAGGTGGGAATAGATTAGGATGTTGTGGAATTGGGTAGACAATGGAACACTACTTTATGAAAGTTGGGTAGGACCTTGAATAGGATGTCCCTCATTTCAGGGCATGATGAGAGATAATCAAAGCCTGATGAAGGATGTGGTTCACTTGTTCCATCCAGCACGGTATTTATGTCAAAGTAGTTACTCCTTTGATGCTTATTCTTGCAGATGGTGACAAGAAGGATTCAGGTTCAAAATGGTTCAAATGGCTCTGAGCACTATGGGACTTAACATCTGTGGTCATCAGTCCCCTAGAACTTACAACTACTTAAACCTAACTAACCTAAGGACATCACACACATCCATGCCCGAGGCAGGATTTGAACCTGCGACCGTAGCAGTCAGCAGTCGCGCGGTTCCGGACTGCGCGCCTAGAACCGCTAGACCACCGCGGCCGGATTCAGGTTGTGTGGGGATATGACACATGAAATCTGTTTGTGAACTAGGTCTGGGGGATAGTGCATGTCTGCGAAGGCTTTTGTGAGACCTCAACTGTGTGAGGAAGTTCAGTGCTTGTCTGTGAAGGCTTTTGTGAGACCTCAGCATACTGTGCAATGAAATTCTTGTCACTGCAGATACACAGTCCCCTGGTAGCCATGTTGTGTGAGAGGAATTTTTTGGGTATGGTAGGGATGGCAGCTGTTGAAATGCACATAACATTGGTTAGTGGGTTTAGCATGGACAGAGGCATGTATGGAGCCATCAGAGAGGAGGAGGTCAACATCCATGAAGATGGAACACTGTGTTGAGGAGGGCCATGTGAAGTGGATGGAAGAGAGGGTGTTGGGTGTGTGAAGGAATGAGGGTAGCATGTCTTTGCCTTGAGACAAGATCATGAAGATATTGTTAGTGAATCTGAACCAACCCATGGATTTGTAATTCGGGAGGTTAGTAAACTTTCCTCTATATGGCCCATAAACAGATTGGTATAGGAAGGTGCCATTTGGGTGCCCGTGACTGTGCCATGGATTTGTTTTTAAACATTCCCATGAAAGGAGAAGAAGTTGTGTGTTAGGAAAAAGTAGGGTGTATGAAGAATGAAGTAGTGAGTCTGGAGAATGTTGGGAGAGGTAGGGTTCAATAGTGGCAAGACCAAGGGTATGAGAGGTGCTGGCAAATAGGGAAGTGGCATTAACAGTGATGAGTAAGGTTCCAGGAGATAAAGGAGTTGGGATTGTGGTATATTGAGGGCTTGGCCCCTGCATATTCGGCCATCATACTTCATTATATGCTTTGGGGCCCAGGAATGGCCCCTTCCTCACCTCATATACCATTCACAAATAGTCATGGTGCTTTATGAAGCATGCAGCCACCACATCTTGGTGTGCCAGACTCAGCACTACACGGCCTACAAGTCACAGCAGACAACACTGTGGTCCTGCTTACATCTATGCAGTCATGTGTCTATGTATCCCTATGCAAGCACCTACTTAAGCTGGTAGTCCACACTTTGAAAGCCAGTTTCACTCTGAGCTCTGATTGACTGACAGCTACTCCAACTCTCTGCTGCAGATCCTGCATGCCACTGTCCATCAAGATGTCACCTTGCCCACACTGTGAGCCATGTACACCATTGCACTTGTGTCAGCCACTCCATAGGTTCCACATTGCAGTATTCACACATAACTGTGCGACTGCCTACAAGATCAACACCTTTCACGATTGTATCTTTATAGCACCTTGCAGCTCATCTATGAACTGACTCCAAGCTCCCAGCCTCATAGGACTGTGTCATTATTAATCTTTCCTGCTCCTCAGTATGTTGCTTTTTGAAGTTGTACAGACATACAATCTCAGAAGTTGTATTTAGTTTCGTTCTAGTAATAAACAGTTTAATGTGAGAGAGAGCATGTACATACTGCCAGCCAACCATTTGGATAAAGGATATTACGTTGGTGGTGAGATAAAAGGTTTTGCATAGTGCTCTTCTGTAGTCCATCATACTTTGTTGGCAATGTGTCTGTTCCTCACATATATTATAATGCATTCATGTCTACAAGACTGTGGTTGTTTTCTAGTCCCCTCTTCTGCCATATTACATTGGCAATCAGATAAAAGTTGTCAGTATTCTTAGAGTATGTTTAGTATTGGCTCATTTTGCTTGAGCAGCCATTTCATTTTTCAAATTTTCAGGTGTCTGATAGCCAGAAAGAGGACTGGACCATATACCATCAACAGTTGGAGTTGCATATTGTAGCATATGACATACACTGTACACAGAAGTCTTTCTTTTCTGTTGTCAGTTTTTCCAAGGCACTCATCCACAGCTCATTGATTATTAATTATTGGTGCAATGGTTAGAAGTGCATTTTTGTGCTGCTAGTTGCTTCCATTCATGTCAAGTGTGCACTGACTTTTTGGTTACTGATGGACAATCAGTGCTACAGTGTTCGAATGAGTGCATCTCTGAACAGTGCCCAGATTGGGCATCTGCGAACATTGTGTGTAGCAAGTTCCTTCAGTTGGGTTGTTTGTAATGTTGTTGTATCATGTGGCACTCACTTTCTTGTTCAGAGTTCTATGGCAGCAATCCCATTGTTCTTGGTCCAGTTGTTGTCAGTCTGTTGGTGATGATGTCAGCCCTTCCAAAATTTAAGTCATCACTGTCCCACCTGACCCTCCTGCCATTGCAAAGTCTTTCAGCAGCAGAATCATAGTATTTCTCAGTCTTCTCATCGCTAGCCTGTTCAGACCAACCTTCTTGCCGTCAGCAGCCTTGATGATCCTGAAGCCAGTTGTCTTTCAAGTGTGTTCATTGCCAGCCCTGACAGGGCCAGTCCTCCTACCACTGCCAACCCCTCCATTCCTGTGGCCAGCCCAGTCATCCTCATTGGTATCTCCATGGCTGCCCATGCGCCACTTCTGTTGTTGCTGCTGGCCTTGCCACCAGTCTCACAATTCCTGGTGACACCACCAATGCTGTCATGTGTTTTTCTGAAACAGGGTTGCACCTTCATGGAAGTTCCGCCACAAGGCCTGCTAACATCTGACCTTCCCCCATCATCATCTGTGACAGAGGCCAGCCACCATTCCCCTATGTGGACATTATAATGAATCACCCTCTTCTAATATTACCTTTCTTTTATATAGAGATAACCAATATGAGGTGTACTATCGATTCTTGCCTAGGTTAATACTACATCTACTATTTCACTAAAATAATTCATACCAAAGGTTTGGAAAAAGTTTTTAAATAAAAATTTGGCCAGAAGCTGAACAAGTGAAAATTAAAAATGAATTTCTGAATGGTCTAAATTATAGGAATAGGGATGGTACATTGAAAGAGTTTTGTAAGAATAAACTTAATAAATTAGCACACCTTGACAGGTCATTTGATGAAATGACATTAATTGATGCACTGAAAAACAGATTACCAGAAAGGTTGCAGTGGGATATAGTACACAGAACTGATGATTGTCTATAACAATTTTTACGATATGTAGACAGGTTGGACAGGGCAGTAGAAAGAAACACGTACCATAATAACCTAAATTATAGAGATCACAATGGTAACAACTACAGAAACAGAGATAGTGGTAACTTTAATCAGGGTCAACTTGGTAGTAGAGAAAGAAACTTTGAACACCAGCAGAATAGGAACAATGGAGATAACTATGGGCATTATAATAGGAGAAAAAATCATAGAGGCGACTCTTTGGGAAACATTGGTCTGCCTCAATGAAGGTTTCAGTTTCGGTACAAGGAGACACAACAAGTACAGGACTCCCAATTTACACATACATTTAGGCAATAATAATAGTATTGATAACGTAGCACAGGTATCTGAACTTGAACAGAAGGAACATCAGATTTCTCATTTATGTTTTGATCAAAAGTTTAATTATAATGATACTAATCACAAACCAGTATCTCAGAGTAATGAGAATTTTGATGTAATGTGTAATAATGATTACTTACCTTGGTCAGAAAACAGTGTTATTGATGTATGTGAAACAGGTAATAACTGTATTGGATCTGAATAAGGTGGTATTTTTTATTTAGATATGAATGAGAGCTGTGAAATGACTTAGTTGGTAAGTCTGAGACTGGTAGCTTATTGCAAATGAATGTAGGTGACGTATGTGACTTTGATGGTGGTGAGACTTATGTTGTTAATGATGTTGATGAAGTAATTTTGGAAGAGGATGATAATGAAGATGATGAGTATTCCAAACAAGCAAGTACACCTCCTGCATATGACTGTTATTTCTCACCACTCCAGCCAGAATGCAACGGTGTAAAATGCAAGCAGCAGTCTGGAGTGTGGCAGGCAAGGCGGTGGGATAGCAGGGTGTAGGTGGGGGCAGAGAACTGAGTGCTGCCTGGTGGAGTGTGCAGAGTCTAAAAAATGGCAGGACAAGGCTATCAGGTGCAACATTGGGAGATTGTGGGGGATGGGAGAAACAGGGAGTAGATGAAGCGAGGAGCAGAGAAGGGGGAAAGACTGCTGGCTGCATTGACAGAGAGTGGCACACATTAAGGGTGAGGGTATATGAATTGGGATGAGGCAACAGGACAGAGGAAGTGGAAGTTGTTCAAGGAGGGTATGGGGCAGAATGTTACTGTAGATTGAGGTCAGGGTGATTCTGAGAGTGGAGGATGTGTTGTAAGTGCAGTTCAGAAAAGCTGGTGGCAGAGGGCAGGAGCCAGATGGTTTGGGTAGTGAAGCAGCCATTCAAGTTCAGCTACATGTTGTAACACAGGGTAATCCACTTTGCTCTTGGCTACAGTTTGGCAGTGGCCATTCATCCTGGTGGACAGCTGACTGGTAGTCATACCAATATAAAAAGCTGTGTGATGATTGCAGCAGAGGCGGTGTATAGAATGACTGCTTTCACAGGTGGCTCAGACTCCGATGGGGTAAGATAAGCTTATAACAAAACTGGAATAAGAAGTGATTGGTGGGTGGATTGGTCAGGTCTTGCAACTCCTCCAGTATTTTCATGTTTTGTTTTTCACACCTGCCTGCACCATACAAACTTATAAACCTTGATGTAACCAAAACTCCTCTCTTTCTCTCTCTTTTGTTATTCCAGCAAGCATATATGCCCATACCTCATGGGTTCCGTCCATTTTCTCATGTTTTTGCACAATTATTACACATTTTTTGCGTGTTTGTATGTATTTGTGCTTATTTTTACGTGGTTTTACTGATTTATACTAATTTGTGAATTTCTTACTCATTTCTGCATGTTTTTAAGCATCTGTACGAATTTTTTAGTCATATTCTGTTATCTACCTATCCTCACAACTACCTACCACCTTGATTTGACCATTTCATATGTCATTTTCCATTTACCCAAGAGAACCCTTGCCTCAATGGACCCCTGATCCATCTCTCTAAGCCAGTTCAGAAAAGTATCTCTTTTGCTAGTTAAGACCCAGTTACATATCCTGTGCTTTAAATGCTGCCTGAACCATGGAAACTCCTCTAGTGGCCTAACCATGAAAATTTGTTTTTCTGAATCCCAACCCTACTTTTGCAATGACTTTCACCTTTTCAGATTCCACCAGTTCCTGATCCTCACAAACCACATACAGCAAAAACACATGTCCATGCCACCAGCATCCCAGAACCACCTCTGCTCCCTCCACAAGATGTTGCTACTGTGCAGTTTCTTTTACACACGTCACACCTCTGAAATTGACTCCCTTGCACTCTAACACTTGGAAGAGTATTCCAGACACCATGCCCACAAAGTATCCAGCCTGTTGGCATCCTACTGTCAAGTTGGGGTACTACTATGCAACCCCTATCCTACCCACAATGTTCTTCCTTGCCAAGGCCACATAGTACCCAGATCCTGCCTACATGACCTTTCCAAATAGCCTCATCCTCCAAAACCCTCAACAACACTCCATTAAATCCAGAGCTTAAACAATGCCAGAACACTCTTGTTAACCTTTCCACCAAAATCCATAGACCCATGGAAGTTTCAGTCCTATCCAAAGGCCTTGCCTTCAGCCCTACTCACAAATTTAACCATGTTGAACTTGTCAAAGACCTACTCTCCTTCTCCCAATCCCTGTAATAGAAACACTTCTTTGCCACCAATCCCTGAAAGAAAAGCCAACCTAATTCCAACACTGAACCATGCCTCTCCCTTTTTGTACCATAATCCAACCATGAAGCCTCAGTCCCAACTAACCTCACTCTGGTCACGTTCCAAAAATTCCTTACACCCAACTTGGCCTCACAATCCATCCCCAGGTCCCTTCCAAAGTACACCAACCCATCATCAGAAGAAAGGCAGCCACACACAGCCTCAAAACAGATCCTGACCTAGTCACCTACTTCCAAAGATTCCATAACTGTCGCTATGAATCACAGAGACTACCTGGCAGAAGGGTTCTGCCAGTTGACTGACTCCTCTGCATATAAACTCTAGTGATCCCATCCAAGAAGTCCATCATAACCTCCAATCCCTGCTTAAAAACTTAAGCCCTTCATTGAACCTGTCCCCATTTCCCTCATCACCCCTGTGTCAAGCCACATACCCACCTTCCACATGTTCTCCATAATTCACAAACCCAGCAATCATGGAGGCCCCATTGTAGCTGGTTAATGCATCCCCAATGAAAGAATTTTCACTCTCACTGATAAACACCTCTGACCAATTGCCTGAAATCTAACCTCCCACATCAAAAATACAAACAACTTCCTTCACTAAATCTCTAAATGTTTTGGATGGCAGTATGCAAATCCACTCTTTGTAATAACAAATGTGTATTTCAAGAACCAAACTAAAGACAACTTCTGAGAATGACTGTCTACACAACTTGGGAACAGAAATAACTCGAGGAGCAGGGAAGATAAATAATGACACACTCTCCTATGAGGATAGGAGCTTGTAGGCAGTCCATGGATGAACAGTGAGGTGCTCTAATGATGCGGTCCCACAAGATGATCACCTTGTCGGCAATCGATTTGAATACTGGAAAAAGGTGCACACAGTTGTGCCTCACAGGAGTGCAGTGGAGGACGTGATTGGTGAGGGCAAGGCAATATCTTGGCAGGCAATGGCAACTGCAGCAGGTGAGATCTGTAGAGAAGACCTCTAGTGGAGACTTGGAGTGACTGTTTATCAGTTAGAGCTTGGTGTATATCTAGCTTTTGATACCTCGGACACTGACCAAGGTAGATGCCAGTGGAAGAATGCATCTTCGGTAGCACATGGACATGTGACCACATGGATGTATGTCAGACATGCAACAACAGTGCTATGTGCTGCAACTTACAAACCCAGAATGAAATTTTCACTCTACAGTGGAGTGTGCACTGATATGAAACCTCCTGTCAGATTAAAACTGTGTGCTGGATTGAGGCTTGAACTCAGGACCTTTGCCTATTGTGTGCAAGTGCACTACCGACTGAGCTACCACAGCACGACTCATAACTCATTGTGGAAGGGCCGTGAGTCGTGCTTGGATAGCTCCGTCAGTAGAGCACTTTCCCATGGAAGGCAAAGATCCCAATTTCGAGTCTTGGTCTGGCTCACTTTTAATCTGCCAGGAAGTTTCAACTTACAAGCCACGTAGTGTAAGGCTGGTGCCCCCGGATGCTGTGGCTTGACCGCACACAATGTCATTACTATTTACAAACATCCTATGAGGTGAGGCTGGGGCAGTTCCTGGACCATGAAGCATATATTGAAATATGGTAGCCAAATGTGCAGGGGCCCAGTCCTGTGTATACTGCTTCCTTCCCCCAATCCCTTGTAAGAAGAGATGGTGCAATGATCTCTGAGAAGCACAGCAGTCTAGAGAGGAGGTACAAGACAGCCACCAGTGTCAACTGACCAAACAACTAGCATAAAAAAACATGAACAGCTAGTGGGGAAACACAGGCATAAAAAGAACCTCAGACATGGCATAAACATTTGAAAAAGAATGCAAGGTAAAACTAACAAGATTGCTGAGCTCATGGTGCAAGTCCGTTAACATTCGATACACAATAATTTTAAAGAGCTCACCACCATGCACACAATTATACTGTAACAAACTAATAAAAACAAAAATGTTGACCTAACAAAACAAGCATGTGATGTTGTAATGTTACCCTCCCATGCATCACCATTAAAGTTCTCATTCTTTGCACAAATTTTGAAAACTTCAAGGGGAGTAAGATTACAATAGAAGAACTTTTTTACTTATCTTGATTATCTCATTGTTGTTGTTGCTGGCTCAAAATCTTGTTGTGTCTAGTAGTACATTCTTGCTGCTGAAAAATTTTGATTTAATATTGCAAATTCTTGAAGACAAAATAACTGATGAAAAAGTGCTTGTTGCTATGAATATTTTTTTATTTTACCCCATTCTTCTAAACCACACCTACTTTATATTTTTCCACATTCAGAATATAAATTCACATTGTTTTTTGACAAACTTATAAAAATGTCTACTTCCATCTGAGGCATGCCCACTATTCCTTACATTCTGCAGTACTCAAAATTTTCATAGAGTTTACAAAGTGAAAGAGTCCACAAACTTTCTCGGCAGGAGAAAAATCTTTACCAAATTATATCATTATTTCATAAATAAATCCAGAAACAAATTTAATAATTAGCATTTTATTGCACAATTAATGATATGAATTTTAAGTATGCCAGAAATTTTGTAATTTCAATTATTCTTAAAAGAAGAGTAATTTTAACTGTCAGTACGTATTGATTGTAACACATTAATTTCTTTTTTATACATTTTACCCTGAAACATAATACATCATATACATAATCATGTGAATTCTTTTAGTGAAAGAGCAGAGATAATATTAACCTATGCAAGAATTGATAGTACACATGGTATCGGTTACCTCTATATAAAAAAAAGTTACGTTATAGGAGGGTGATTCATTATGATATCCCCCTCACAAAATTTGGAAACAGGATGTTTACAATATTTTGTGGCAGATTATAAGGTTTGCCAAACGGTGTACAAAATGAAGCCCAGAACAGCAGATGGACATATAGAAGCATCTGATACGTAACATATTACGGAGAACATTAGAAGAATATTTACTACAAAAATCATAGTCTACACATATATCAGGATATGGCATTCAGATTTTCAGATCTGTGGAACATACTGTCACAAGACAAATAATATGAGATCAAAACTACAACATTACACAACTAAACTATAGAAATAATTACAGAGACAATGTAAATTACTAGATTTCTTAACTTTAAGTTAAGACCCAAAGAATCAAATCTTCAAAATCTTCAAAAGAGGAGAGAACAAATTTCAGAGCCTAAGTGTATGATGAGCGAGCCAACTAGAAAAACTCACAATGACGGGTACAGACCAGAAAAATATACTCAGTCATGAATAGGAATCAGTTAGCCATATAAACCATAGTATTTACAGATGTGTTGACCCATGAAAAAACAAAATAATGGAAAAAAATTAGGGCCTAAGTTTAAGATATGGGATGACCCATGAATTCAAACCACGCCAGGTACAAACCAACAAAAAAAGTTTCGACACAACAAAATGAATAAATTTCATGATCATATCAATGAGCTCAATTATATGCAATGAGTAACTGCGAGAAGCATATATCTTCAATCAATGGTTGTATGCTCTTGAGTACACACACACACACACACACACACACACACAGTCACTATGACCAGGGGTACCAAAAACACAGCTAAGCATGAGTCTGTCTACAACTCAAAATCCAATCAGATACAATACTGCAATACATAGTTAGCTTTGAAAAATGACACAATTCAGTAGCTTGAGAATCAAAATCAGAGTATCAAATCAGACATTTATACATCTTGACATATTGTCCAAACTGGCAAATGTCTTCCGCACTAACCTACGTACACAAAGATCAGGAAGATTCATTTACAAATAATAAAAAAGAAAAATACATAAATACCTACTGATTTAAAGTTGAATAATGATTGGAGAGTCAATGCCAATCCCCAGTTTAACAAAGAAGCCATGCATTTATGCTGAATAATACTGTCTTTAGCAGTCTTGGTTAACAATTCACAAGTATCAGACACAACACACATTCCAGTCGACAGATGCCCGAGTACATTACCCAGCACCCAGGATCTCTTGCAAGATGATTCATCCATCAGGGTACAGCTATACAGCAGTGTGGGGAGTGGATCTACCAGCATCTTTCAGCTTTCTCCTTAGAGTCATTATCACATGCTCCAATGGATGGGTAACTTCCTTTCTAGCATCAGTTATATGGGATTTAAGTCAGGCGTGATTAAAAAGTGTTCACATGTGAAACATTAATAATCAGTGTTAAACACAATAAAAATGTACTAATAAGGTAATACACACAGATATGCTCAGATACTATTCCTAATGTTTACAGTACATGTTATGAATATTGTCCCATTTCAAACCTGTACAAAGCCCTACTCATTTAGTCGCATGGCAAGTATGTATTAAATTCTAAAGCACAAATCTATTACAGAACATAATTATATAGTGTATTATGGATTTATCAACTCAGTCAAGAGATAAGATAGAACTTTGAAAATCACATCATCTTGCATACTGTATTAAATTCATGACAAAAAAAACCACAGTTACCTAGTCTTATGCATATACAGGTAGATTTAAACTCAGTCAATGGATAAAATAGAACACTAGAAATCATATCATCTTACATACTAAATTCCTGACAATGGAAAGAGAACAAACAAACAAAAATCAGATGCTTATGGAGTATGTCTATCAACACTTGAGATTTCTCTTTGGCCTTCAGCAACACAAGGACTACTTCAAACATAGAAAATCTACCTTTACCATCATGTCTCTGCTTTCTCCTATGTCCCTGTTTTTTCTTCATCCCCCTCAGTTAATAGATAAGACAGAACTTTAAAACTACATGACATTACATACTACATTCATGGCAATCAAAACACAATTATATAGTCTTAAAAATCTACAAACATAGTGAATATTTTCTTCTAGACTAGGTGTCATTATGCATCCATGTTCATGTATCTTGACCTCTATACTGAAAGTTAAAAGTACTTGGCATCTTACATACTTGCTTATGTTTACACGTGCAATGGACATTTCCACAAAATTCTTACTATACTGGTTCTCATCTCTAAATTGTTCAGACATGTCACAAATTGGGCTACCTGTATCAATCAAACAGTGCCCCTCCCACTGATCAAACATAATCTTAATGTAAGGACATCCATAATCTGGATTATCATCTCAGTTATTAGACACTTCATGTAAAACATCACTTTCAATTTCATCAAATGCTACATCTACACCATATTTGGAGAGTTTTATTGACTTTACTGGTTTCATAGCATTACTCTGGTTACACATGTTGTCAGGTAAAGATTGAACACACTGAATGAGTGAACACAGTTCAACAATTACCCATGGTTGAACTGTGTAAGCATTCACTTGAGCACGAACAACTGCTACAATTCTGCACTGCATTGATAATGACCTGACACAGGTCAAAATCTGATCTGCATTGTGACTATAAATGGCATATTAAAGCAACTTAATTCTATGACTGATTGCTGCTCTATCTAACCCAGTCTTTTCGTTGTCCCTGTCTGACAACTTGTGGAAAGGGTGGCAACATGATACAGTAATCACCATTTTATCAATAAACTAAACAGTTAAACTATGCCAATTACACCTACTATATTAACTAAATCTTCCCTAACTATGTCTATAAACCCAAACACATAGCTACACATATCCCAAAAAGATATAAACTTCCCCTGTGCTCAACAGTTAACAAATAGGCTTCTTACTCATTGTACAAAAAGCATATAAAATACTACAGAATTGCAAAAGGAATCTCCGCTTGCCACACTCAAAGATTTTTTTACTCTTTTGTTGTCACATCAAAATTTTCCAGGAAATTTCTGGAATACATTACAGAGCAGACGATAAGGTTGCTATATCTTTATTATACAGGGTGTATCAAAAAGAATAATTTAATTTGGCATGTCTGTATTTCTGAAATTAATAAACATATACAATGAATTTTGTTTTTTTCATACCTTTTCATAAGTGTTCAATATGTCCCCCTTGAGATGCGTGGCACATGTCAGTGTGGTATTGAAATTGTTCCCACACTGCAGCAAGAATGTCTTGACTTACAGCATCCATAGCTGTGTTATGCAATATCTCAGTTCATTCATTGTTGTTGGTAACAGAGGCACATAAACAGAGCCTTTTATAAATCCCACAAGAAATAATCACATACTGTCACGTCTGGTGACCTTGGAGGCCAGTAATGTAAAGCCTGTGCGACGAATCTATCATTCAGTAATCCTTTAATTTAAAAATTCCTGCTCTTCCAGATATCAGTATGGCAGTGCCCCAATCCTGTTGGTAAATGAAGTTGTTCAAATCAGTCTCCAATTGTAGGAAAAGAAAGTTCCTGTAACAGTGTTCTCGGCAAAGACAAATAGACCATACACCTTTTCCTGTGAAACTGCACAAAACACATTAAATTTAGGAGAGTCCTTCTCATGTTGTACAACTTCATGGGGTTGTTCCATACCCCATATTCTCACATTATGAGAGTTCACCTTTCCATTTAAATGGAATGTTATCTCATCACTAAACACTAAGTGGGGAAGAAAACTGCCATCCTCTATCTTGCCAAGAACAAAATTACAGAACTCCACACATTGTTTGTCTCCTTCATGAAGAGCTTGCAGTAGCTGAATTTTGTATTGTTTCATAAGTAAACATCAACACAACACATTCCAGATGGACATCGGGGGCATGTTGAGCTGTTGAGATGCACAGAGAGCTGATTTCTGCAGACCCCTAGTGAAACTATGGCAGATGCATTCGACATCTGTGTCAGACACTTGGGGGCAGCCTGGTGATTTGCCTTTACACAAACAACTTGTTTCTCAGAATTTCTCTGTGCTGTAGGAGGATCCACACCATACCTAGTATGAAAGCCATGCTGAACAGTTATTACCGACCTGCAGTGTGCAACACATAGAACACAAAATGCTTTCTATTGTCCTGACACCATTTTTACTAGAACTGAAGTGGGCGCACACTGCTGCTATCTAGCAGGAACCATGTGAAATTAGAGAGTTTGCTCTTTCCAACAGTACATTGTTCACACACATATCTCAAATAGCATAATAGTTATGATTTTTTAAAATCAGACCATTCTTTTTGATACACCCTGTACTATGGTTCAGTAATTCACAAGAGGAGCCAATGCTTGGAATAACTTGCAACCCTTTTGTTGCTGAGAGACCTTTCATTATTCACTTAATATTCCTTCCACCATGATTAACTTATGCTCACTGATACTTGTCCACATTATCTATTCACTGAGATGCAACATTGGGGTAAGCCTCAAATTCAATAGTATCCTTTAACTGCAGGCACTGTCCAATGTATCTCACATCCCAGAAAGATAACTTCTACACCAATTTTCACCATGATAGTGTCCCACTACAAATCTTTACACTTATTTTTGGTGTGGGTCATCCTTTCATTGGTACACACATAGACCTCACTATTTCACCAATGTATATATTTAAGTCAGCACCTTGGTCAATATGAATCATCTCTCTACCTTCTACTTCCAAACACCTATTATTAGTGTTACTATTTATTCATTTAGTTTAGATTTTTTATTCCCTTCAATGTTTAAAATACTTCCTGAATTCTGAGCCTTGTGATCAACAAAATCTGAAGTGTTGCACCCTCTACTAAATTCCTAACAACCATCTAGCAGGATTCTTTTAACATGAGATCTAAGCTGGGTTTATCACTAACTTCTCATATCTACATATTGTAGTGCTTCAAGAATTTCTGTGTAAATTCTAGAACCACTCAGCCTTCCACCATCTTGAACACCCAATATTTTAGTTGTGAGTGGGAGAAAGGATCCCTATTTACTGTGCATCACCTGTCTGTGTGTGCAGGTTTGAAGTTTACCATGAGACGACTGTAGACACAGCGACCGAACAGCACTGACAAGCATTTGCCGGTCACGCCATGGAAGCCATAGTGAAAGAACAAAGAGTGTTTATGTATTCTGAGCTGTTTTATAACTTTGATTATTGTAGTGGGAAGAAAAGAACAGTTGAGATATTGTTAATTAATGCTCGTCTTGGACTTGGAGAGGATAAGACGTGTATTCAGATTCAGGATGAGAATGGGCTTGGTTTTTAAGCCAACTTTCTCTTATGTGTAAATGAACTTTGTTTCTAACCTTTGGAGATGTGAGGAGACTAACTTGACAGTGTTTGTTTATGTGGAGAATGAGATTTGTAAAAGTTTGATGTTTAAATATATGTTGTTAAGTGAAGCTAAAGAAACTGCATATGTCTGCTTATTTTTATAAGTAGGAAGAGTCTTGAGAAATTTCTGTTCCTAGCAAGTCTACCTCACAGATGAAGAGAAAAGGAGGTTGCAGCAGCAAGCTAACTAGCAAGGAAAGTCGGCTGACCACCTTAAGTAAGTCGTATAATTAAGGAAATGGGAGTTTACACACATACCTCACCACTTTAAGTCATCCAAAGCGTTAGAATATGAGTCTCTGCCAATTTTTCCCCCCACATAAAATGTAGTGATGCTAACATTTAGCCACATTAGAAAATATTCTTGCTTTGGTTGTATGGTTAACTGAAATAATAACAAGTGAAATCTCCAACTGCAATGCTTTTCTATTATGTAAGTAGGCACCGGTTAGCATTTATTTGTGTATCTTGTTCATGCAATTCAGCTTTGGGTGAGTATTCACAATGGTAACATGTCAGTTTCAACAGTGAATCCCTCTCACTCTCTTCTTTTGTTGGAATATCTTATCATGTATGCATATTGTAGCTTCTTTGGTAGCCCGCACACTATAGGTAATGGTTTCATGGTATCTGCTTCCTTTTATACTAAACTTACATCTAAGAAAATGTCTTTCAATTATTTATTTAAGACATTGAAGTTGTCTCTACAAATTTATGTACCATCAAATCAGTAAAAGGTATTTATAACTCACAAGTAATTGGATAGAACCCAGAAAATGGACTTTTATGTGGCTGACAGAAGACTGAAGAAACAAAGCTCTGCCCATCATTCTTTTCATAAGTTATAGGATAGTTGAAGTAATTGTAGTTTTAAGGAAGACAGGAAAATTCTTAGGGACTGCTATATAGAACTTGATATGTGGAATAATACAATGGATGACTTTAAACCTGCAGGGCAAACAGCATACTTACGTGGAAACAGTAAAGGAAGTAATGGGGGACAAGGAAGAAGAAATTTTAAAATGTGTAGAACATGATATCAAAAAGGCAGAACAAAGATTAATGGACGAAATAGTTAGCAAAAAAAAGTATGGTAATATCATCACTGAGGTTGGTAAGCAGAGCTATACACAACCATCCCCCAGTGAGAGAAATCAGTGCCCAACCCACACTGTGTGAGAGCATGCCAACGTGCAATGTGAGCAATGAGCAAAACTTTTATAAGACAGATATGTCATCACCACATGTAAATGCTGATCTGTCCTGCTGGACAGCATTGTTAATGGATAAGAGTTTAATAAAACACAGACAGTTTCCTGTATTTTCAAATGAAACAAAGTGAATGCACCCAGTAGTGTTTGTTCTAGCCTTTAGGAACGTACTGCCTAGGACTTGGACACAAGCTCAAAAGATCAAATATGTGGTAGGACACACAGAAGGCAATGCCATTTTGTGGGATACATAGATGTTGGAACTCTGCTAGACATAAGGTCAATTTGAGAATGCATTTTAGATAAATACTGGTCAACAGCTATCCAGGAGAGATTAAGACGATAGGCATTCAATTCATTATCATAACATCCAAAATTCAGGAGGCTAGAAAACTATTTTAAAACATATCTAAACAAGGCCTGCTACTGGAATAAATCTGATATCTCATGCTGATGTATTGAAAATCTTGAAGATCAAATTGCCTGCAAATGTTAGGGAAAAATTAGTAACCATTCCCGAATATGCTCTTGAGAATTTTCACACAGTGCTCAACTCAATAGATCTAATTCATGAGGATGGGCAAGCCATGCCTAGTTATTGCAGTGGTAATGATCACAACCCAAATGAGAGGAACAACTGCAGTAACAGCAATAGTTTCGGAAACTATAATGGTCATGTGCATATGAATGAATGGCATCTTATGCATTGCCATGTCACAATGGAAATCAGGGCAATAGATTTACCTATCAGCCGCAGGGTGACCAAAGGTACAAAAATGAATATCAGCCCCATTGGTATGGCAATGGCTGAGGTAGGAGACATTCAAGAAAAAATTTTGATATTTTGCGACAAGGAAATGCAAATTACCAGGATTGGAATGTGGAACACAGGGATCAAAGAGAGAACTGGCAGCCCATACAGTCAAACTGAAACAACCAGGACATGAACTGGCAAGCATGCAAACATCCAGTGAAAATAGTAGAAGTGATGGTAGAAAATGAAACAATACCTTTACAGCCCCCAGGAAATAAAAATAATTATCATGACTAAGCCATAATTTAAAAAGAGATTTTCAAGAAGAATAAGGTAATGAACTGACAGTGTGCAACAGTAATAATATTAGTGGCATAAACACTAACATGAATGGAAATTGAAAAGAGGAACTAGACACTGAATCAAGCTTACTCAAATAGCATATCCATAATCCATTTTTAAGGTATGATAAGGAAGTAGAAATGAAAGAAGATATGTTCACTGAAGAGAAAGAAACAATATGCAAGGTAGGTGAAGTTATTCAAGCAACAATAAAGGTAAAGGTGGGAAAAATAATTATACCAGTTGCTTTGGATACTGGTGTGTCAACAAGCTTAATGTCAACCAGCTTGTTTAAAAAGATAGCGTGGGAAATAAATGTACCTACGTTACCTGTAGAGAACTGTAAGATCGTAATGGTGATGGGAAGTAAATCTAAAGTTATAAAATTACAGGCCAGTATGCCCATTAGCTTATGTGGTGTAATTTTGCAGTGTACTTTCTTGTTGGCAGACAAACTTATAGTGAACTGTATACTTGGTATGGAGGTGTTCAGAAGGTATGGGGCAAAGATAGATATTGGCAGTGGGGAATGTCAATTTCACAATGGAGAATGCACACTGACAGTAGACTTTAGAAGAACTACAATGACAAATCAAACTAGGCAGACACCTGACATTAATGTTAAACTTATCTACCTTCAAATCTTGATGGTAAATGAAATAGGACATGATGATGTTGACAGAGAGATCCTCAATGAGCAAACAGTAGACAGTAAAATAAGTAAATCTACTGGTCTTAACAGTGAACAGTGAAGTGATTTGACAAAATTACTCTTTAAGTATCATAATATTTTTCATAAACAACACAGTGTTATTCACGGATATGAATATAAAATGAAAGTTTACCTGCATGTAGAACATCATATGGCATTCCTTGGGCAAAGAAAGAGGCAATAAGACAAGAAATAGAGCATATGATTAGGTGGAAGGTTATTGAAACATCGCACTCACCTTATTGCAGTCCGATTCTCAGAGATGGTAAAACTAATGGAACGGTGCAGTTGGTGTTAGAAACGAGAGAAATAAACAAAATCATCATTCCTATGAGAACAAGGTCAGAGAATTTAGAAGAGCAGTTATTAAAGTTTCATGGTATTAGGTACTTAACATCCCTCGATTTGGCAAATTTTATTACTTGAAGAGAGTAGAAAGTATGCAGCTTTCATAAATACTGGAAGGAGCTACCAGTTTAGGGTGCTACCTCTCGGATTAAATGTTTGAGCTGGTGTATTTATTGAAGCATTAGACAGAATATTTGGTCCAGAATTGCTTAGCCGCGTTACACTCTGACCCAAACGTGGATTGAACATGTAAGTGTTTTGGTAAAGGTTTTTCAAAAATTTGATGAATACAATATCACAGTTAACTTTAAAAAGTATGAATTCAAAAAAGACAAAATAAAATTCTTAGGGCATATCATTTCACCAGTAGGAATTGTAGCTGACCCCCAGTAAACTAGAAGCGATATACAATTTCCCAACACCCTATGCAAAGAAACAATTAAAAAATTTTCTGAGACTGGCCTCATTTTTTTATGAAATTTGTGCCACAACAATTGTTGAACAGTGGTTTACTATTAAACTTACTGCATAAAAACCACACTTCGTTGTGGACTGAAGAATGCAAAAGTGATTTTCATCAGGCTAAGCAGGCGCTGATTAAAGCACCTGTCCTTAAACACCCAGATATGGAGTTCGGTTTTTGTTTAAGTGCCAATGCTTGTTCTCAGGGGCTTGGTGCATGACTGTTTCAAATAATAACAAAGGATGGTAAAGAAGAAGTTGATATAATCAGTTTTGCTGGTAGAATCCTCACAGAATGTGAAAGAACTTTTTCTGTAACTGAGTTAGAAGTGTTAGTAGTAGTTTGGGCATTTTGCAAATTTCAATATTATCTTTGGGGAAAACATACCAAAGTTTACTGTGATCATCAAGCTTTGTCCTTTCTTTTTACATGTAAGTTGTTACAAAAGAGAACAGCAAGGTGAAGCATGTATTTTCAAGAGTTTGATTTTGAAAATGTGGTGTCACCGCCAGACACCACACTTGCTAGGTGGTAGCCTTTAAATCGGCCACGGTCCATTAGTATACGCCAGACCCGCGTGTCGCCACTGTCAGTAATTGCAGACCGAGGGCCACCACACGGTAGGTCTAGAGAGACGTACTGGCACTCGCCCCAGTTGTACAGCCGACGCTCATAGCAATGGTTCACTGATAAATACGTCTCATTTGCCGAGACAATAGTTAGCATAGCCTTCAGCTACATTTGCTACGACCTAGCAAGGCGCCGTATTCAATTGATAATTATTATATGAAGCATGTACTTTTTTTTTCGATTGAAAGTTTGCAAAGTAATATTTCAGAGCTATATCAGAAACGTAAGGACTATGGTATGAAGATTAGCATCTCCAAAACAAAAGTAATGTCAGTGGGAAAGAAATATAAAGGGATTGAGTGCCAAATAGGAGGAACAAAGTTAGAACAGGTGGACAGTTTCAAGTACTTAGGATGCATATTCTCACAGGATGGCAACATAGTGAAAGAACTGGAAGCGAGGTGTACCAAAGCTAATGCAGTGAGTGCTCAGCTACGATCTACTCTCTTCTGCAAGAAGGAAGTCAGTACCAAGACTAAGTTATCTGTGCACCGTTCAATCGTTCGACCAACTTTGTTGTATGGGAGCGAAAGCTGGGTGGATTCAGGTTACCTTATCAACAAGGTTGAGGTTACGGATATGAAAGTAGCTAGGATGATTGCAGGTACTAGTAGATGGGAACAATGATAGGAGGGTGTCCACAATGAGGAAATCAAAGAAAAACTGGGAATTAACTCTATAGATGTAGCAGTCAGGGCGAACAGGCTTAGATGGTGGGGTCACGTTATGTGCATGGGAGAAGCAAGGTTACCCAAGAGACTCATGGATTCGGCAGTAGAGGGTAGGAGGAGTCGGGGCAGACCGAGGAGAAGGTACCTGGATTCGGTTAAGAATGATTTTGAAGTAATAGGTTTAACATCAGAAGAGGCACCAATGTCAGCACTGAATAGGGGATCATGGAGGAACTGTATAAGGGGGCCTATGCTCCAGACTGAACGCTGAAAGGCATAATCAGTCTTAAATGATGATGATGATGATGATGATGAGCATGTATCATCAAGAGCGATGTTCTACAATTATGGATTAAAGTTAAGTATTCCAGAAGCTACGTACTTCTTTATAGCATTCATTACGTATCCTGTTTCAGACCTCAGACCAGCCTGCGTGAGTTTAAGCGCGTGCCTTTCGGCTTCCTCTCATGGTGTCTAGGCTGTCTTGTCTAGACACAACAGAAATAGTGCACATAAAAGGGGAACAGAATGGTCTGCCAGATGCATTATGATGGTTACCCCAAGGCCTCATTGATTTCCATGAGTTAGAAGAACAAACATCAGATTTCAGGATACTTTTAATAAATGATGGAACTTTTAAACCATATTACATCAAAATGTGCAAAAACATGCAACACTTGCAGGAAGAAGACCCAAGATGCAGCAAGGTAATAAAAAAATTTGCAATCAAGAACCACAAACATTTAGAGCAGCAGTACATTGTACATAATGCCATACTTTTTTATAGAAGTGATCGACTAATGGATAAGTGGTATGTGTGCATACCTCAAGAATATGCAGACAACTTAATTCAACACACACACCACACATGGGGACACTATGGTGTGCTAAAGTGTGCTGCCAAAATTTCTACTTATTGTTATTTTCCTAATATGAGGCGACATATAGAGTAAGTTATCAGACACGGTGCAGTTTGTCAAAAGGATATGTCTTAAGGTACTACACCCAATAATACCAAAGCAACCTAGGGATCTTGTATCTATTGGTGCTGCAGGACCTTATCCCCAAGCCCGTGGCAGGGTCAAAATACATCGTAGACCTGTATGACATTTTTAGTAAGCATCTTCAGCTATACGCAGTCCAGACTGTTAGGTCTGAAGACTACATACTATGTTTTGTGAAATCCCGCACAGTACTAACTGATAACACATCAAATTTTTCAAGTGACCAATGGAAATCGTTTTTGAAATCACAAAACATACATCATATTTTAGCAACCAAATTCCATCTGGAAACAAGTCCTGTTGTATGATGCTTTTGTGAATTTAATAGATTTATCCTGACATACATACCACAGAATCAAAAGAAATGGATAGAATACCTGGGTCCATTTCAACTTATAGTAAATCACCTACCACACTCATCAACAGGGTACACATTGGCCAAACATATGTTTGAAAAAGTCGAACTAGATGAATGGGTAAAACCAATTCCTAAATTAAGGCACAAACACATAGCCTTAGATGAGAAAGTATAATGAGCACTAATAACATTGGAAGAGCAAGCTCAAAGAAAGAAAGGAATTTATGATAGGAAATTGAAAAACGTAACAGAATTCCAGATTGGGCAGGAGGTACTACTAAGAACTCATCCAAAATCATTGAAGTTAAAAGCATTGAATAAAAAACTGCAATTGTTATATGTCATTCCACATATCTTTGTTGACAAGCCACATCCTGTGTGCCACTTGATAGGAAATATAAAAAATAGCAAAATGAAATGCATGTATCCACATAAAGATTTGCGGAAATTTGTTAAATGAAAATTCAAGTCTCGATCTTTCCCTGTCTGTCATATCAATAAAACACACAAAGGTAGGAGGTTTGCTGCCCTTTGATGAATAAACTGACTGGTGCTTGGTTCCTCTCCAGCCAGGGGGTATAATACTTATATTTCCGGTACTCTTTCCCTCTTCTACTATCCTGTTTAGCCAATAAGCAATTATCAACTTTCTTCTACTATCTAACATGCAAAGAATGACATGCAACCTAGTGAATAGAAATTTTCCTTCTATTTTGATATTGTACTTTCTTAAGACTTACATATCTATAGAATCAAAGGAAACCATTTGATATTTCTTAAGGAAACACTACACATGATACTGAATGAGTGAAAAATATTAGATGATATAGTTATACTACATTAGGCACAAAAATTTGAATAACAGTGATGGAAAAGGAAAGAATTCACAATGCATGAGATGTAAGTGAGAGTCATGAGGGTGAAATGTATTGCGATGCGCAGCCATGCTTTAGGCTGAGCGTACAGTGACAAATACATGCGAAGCTGCTAACAGCTGATTATAGGGGTAGAGTAAGCAAAATGCAAAGTCGATGTCAGTGTCACCTTTAAAGGCAGCTGGTTACAGCTGAGATACACAAAGACACCCTGCGCACTGTGGTGGAAACCGTTTTGGAAGTTAAGCGAATCAGCATGCACGGTGCACAGCCAACTGGACGAAACAGAAGCAATGTGAAATGGGGTACCTATCAGCTGATTACTATAATGTAAATCAGCTACACAAACAAAATTAATAGAGACATTTATTTCCAAGTTGAAGACTATACTGGTCAGCACCGGTGAACAGCAGCTGGTTCCGGCGGTGTCGGATGTATGTGTGTGAGAGCTGTATACTCCCTACACTGAATCTTCTTGGTTGAAGCATTTTATGTGTATTTCATCTTAGACAAATATGCCAAAATATTCTTTGGTGTTTTATCATTGTGAATTTTTCATTTCTTCACTGCTTTTCCATTTAAATTTTGCTCCATTGGATACTTTAACATATTCCAATTTCTTGCAGTAATTCCCATGTCTTATTATGTTTGGTTGCTATAGCAACACATAACAGCTTCTGCTTTCATTTTTCACTTAAAAGTCCTGTTTTCTCGGTCCTTTCACACAGGTCACCAGGTTCTAATGACTTAAAGTGTGAGTGTGGATCTGGGTTATATCGGTTTATTCCCCCAAACCACCTTCCACTTCTTTACGAGGTGACTTACTTGGAACTTGCAGCCCCACTTCTTTACTGGCTAGTCAGCTGCTGGAAACCCTCTTGACTTCTTCTCCATTGAATAATGCTAGGTACAGGAATTTTTAGACTCTTTCTACTAATGAAATAAGTAGACATACAAACATTACTTTTCATCAATTAATGATGTATTTGACCTCAATACACAATAAAACTCTCACTTTCCACATAAATATGTAACTTTCTGTAAGTCTCTTGTACAGCCAGACATCAGAAACAAATTGAGTTACAGTTAAATGAAAGTTGGCTTCGATACCATAACATTTCTTAAACATGAATCAGAAAATAAGTCTTGCCTATAGCAAGCTTATGTCAAGAGTTTTTAAGAGTTCTTTTTCAACTGCCCCTGTTTTAATAAAAATAGTCAATGACAAAATAAGCACACAACTGCATATAAACTCCATGGTTCTTCCTTACACACTCACTAAAAGATCTATGGATTGCCTGACAAGAACTTGTCAATGCCGCTCGTACGCTGCGTCTACTTTCTTCCCGCAACTGATTTTATACCAGCACACACAAACACGTGACTTTCAGTAGGTAGGATTCTACCATCCCACACTCATATTCAGAATATCATGTGTTTGAGATGGTAGAAAGCTGATTGGTTCTAGAATTTACACAGAAAATCTCGAATCACTACAACTGACATTTATAATACACGCATTTTGCTAGGACACTTATGCATACAGTATTGACTGAATAATGAAGAGGTGACTGTACTAGGAAAGAACACACAAATGACTGGAATACATTCAAATAAGAAAAATACTTATCATTACCAAAAAAATACTTTGAATAATGATTACTGCCAAAAAATACTTTGTATAATGATTACCTAAGACAGAAATTACTACCTGTCAATTTACCAGCTAATCTCAGTGAATAACCAAAGTAAAGTAGAGGTGAGGATAAGAAAATAATTTACACTCTTTTTGTCATTTGCAGTATAAGTTGAGCTTAACTTGCTGCTTCTGATACTAAAGATTATTTTACAGTAACAAATTGTACAGAGGATGAAGGAACAGAAACCAATGGATTTAATTTAATATATTTCTGAAAATTCATGTCAGAGATAGGGATACTACTTGCACAGTCATGTTGTGAATTCTACTCAATGTACTAACCAAACAGTCACAGCCATTCTAATAAATAATAGATTTAATTTGCATTTTATCTTGTAATCCTTGGCTCCACATGCACTAATGCATCTCCAAAGCTAGAACAACTTGTACTATTAATAATACTGTTACCTAAGGTAATTAAATGTTCATTGAACTCTTTTAATCACATGATATTAGAAACTGTAAAGCCTAACTGTGCATTCCAGTTATTTAGTATTGTCTATGTTTTTATTTAATTGTGCTGTGAGTGGACGGTTGGTATTGGAGACAATGTGATATTTCAGACAATGGTGATGCTGTAAGATAACAGGTGATAATATTGTAATATGATAGATTTGATGCTATAGCAATGTTGTCTGTTGTGGAGCTTAGATGGGTAAGGTAAGCAATGGGAGGGGTGAAATTGTATGCCTAAAACAGAGTTACCCACAAATACATAAAGCGATTAGCATCTGTGTGAGTAATTTACATTGATATTTAACTTTCTATATTCATTAAACAGTAAATTAATATATTTGTAATTGTAGATGAATTTGAATAGTATAATGTGAAAAGGGCAAGAAATAATAAAGTATGAGATTTTCACTCTGCAGCGGAGTGTGCGCTGATATGAAACTTCCTGGCAGATTAAAACTGTGTGCCCGACCGAGACTCGAACTCGGGACCTTTGCCTTTCGCGGGCAAGTGCTCTACCATCTGAGCTACTGAAGCACGACTCACGCACGGTCCTCAAAGCTTTACTTCTGCCAGTATCTCATCTCCTACCTTCCAAACTTTACAGAAGTTCTCCTGCGAACCTTGCAGAACTAGCACTCCTGAAAGAAAGGATACTGCGGAGACATGGCTTAGCCACAGCCTGAGGGATGTTTCCACAATGAGATTTTCACTCTGCAGCAGAGTGTGCCCTGATATGAAACTTCCTGGCAGATTAAAACTGTGTGCCCGACCGAGACTCGAACTCAGGACCTTTGACTTTTGCAGGCAAGTGCTCTGCCATCTGAGCTACCGAAGCACGACTCACGCCCGGTCCTCACAGCTTTACTTCTGCCAGTATCTCGTCTCCTACCTTCCAAACTACAATAAAGTAGTTGTGTCAATAAGCAATTGGTGTTCTGGTCTGTGCAATGTGCTAAAAAAATAATTGTGACATGAAAACATCATAGTATATTGTGATAGCAACAATTGTGTATAGAACTGTGTAATGTATTTGTTTGAAGTATTTGAATATTACAAAAGACATTTGTAAATGATAACGATTCAGATATATGGATATTAATATAACTAGGGTAGCATGAAAAAACTCAGGATAGAGCATACAAGGCAGAGATCATGGTATTTTGCTGGTTACAGTCATGCAGGTAAGGTGGGCTAAAATGGCCTGGGATCTGCACATGCTTGAGTTATGAGATAGAAACATTACTGAAGCCTGTAGCATTATTCGAAAGATTGTCTTCAGTGTACCAGTTTGGGAAGTGAGGATCTGAATTTTGAAAATAGGCAACATAAAGTTTCATGATGTATTGAATTGTTTATTTACCTACAACTGCTCTGCTATAACTATTTCAGATTCCTTGTGTACTACTGTGTACAACATTCAGTTTGCAAGTTGGAAATTGAAATTGCACATATTGTAAATTGCAGTGACTGTGATATAAAGAACTGTTTCTTTGCCTGCAACTGTTCTGCTAGAACTACTTCAGATTCCAAATGTACCAATGTTTGTAGTATATATACACACTATTTGATCAAAAGTAACACGACACCCCCCAAAACATACGTTTTTCATATTAGGAGCATTGTGCTGCCACCTACTGCCAGGTACTCTATATCAGCAATCTCAGTAGTCATTAGACATCGTGAGAGAGCAGAATGGAGCAATCCACAGAAATCACGGACTTCCAACATGGCCAGCTGAATGGGTGTCACTTGTGTCACACATCTGTACACGAGATTTCCTCACTCCTAAAAAACCCTAGGTCCACTGTTTCTGATGTGACAGTGAAGTGGAAATGTGAAGGGACATGTACAGCAAAAAAGCGAAAAGGACGACCTCGTCTGTTGACTGACAGAGACCGCCGACAGTTGAAGAGAGTCATAATATGTAATAGACAGACATCTACCCAGACCATCACACAGTAATTCCAAACTGCATCTGGATCCACTGCAAATACTATGACAGTTAGGCAAGAGGGTGAGAAAACTTGGATTTCATGGTCAAGCAGCTGCTCATAAGCCACATATCACGCCAGTGAATGCCAAATGATACCGCGCTTCAACAGTGGAAAAATGATGTGTGGACTGACAAATCACAGTACACAATATGGCGATCTGATGACAGGATGTCGGTATGGCGAATCCTCAGAAAACGTCATCTGCCAGCATGTGTAGTGCCAACAGTAAAATTCAGTGGATATGGTGTTATGGTGTGGTCATGTTTTTCATGGATGGGGCTTGCACTCCTTGTTGTTTTGCATGCCACTATCACACCACAGGCCTACATTGAAGTTTTAACCACCTTCTTGCTTCTCACCGTTGAAGAGCAATTCGGGGATGACGATTACATCTTTCAGCACGATCGAGCACCTCTTCATAATGCACAGGCTGTGGCACAGTGGTTACATGATATCCCTCTAATGGAATGGCCTGCACAGAGTCCTCACCTGAATCCTATAGAACACCTTTGGGATGTTTTGGAATGTTGACTTCATGTCAAGCCTCACCAACCGATATCGTTACTTCTCCTCAGTGCAGCACCTGACTGGACATATGCCTGTGAGAGTGGAAGCTGTCATCAAGGCTAAGGGTGGGCCAACACCATATTGAATTCCAGCATTACCAATGGAGGGCGCCACGAACTTGTGAGTCATTTTTAGCCACATGTCCAGATACTTTTGATCACATAGTGTAGGACCATCATTCATAGCAAAGTAAACTTTTATGAATAAAGCAACAATATAATTCAAATAATTGCTAAACATACATTTCTCTGAGGATCATAACCTTAATTCCCTATTTCATTGCTTTTCTCATGACTTATATATCATATTTCACTGACTAATCTCTCTGCCCACCATAATAATCATTATTCACTTATGTAAGGGCATGATGCAATGGTATGCAGTGAAAGCCCTGTGCAGATGAGCGCGAACATAGCGTAAGTTTGTTTTTGCAACAAAGAAAATTATAATTTCTGACCTTACTATTTATATCAGTGTAAGCACTTATGTATGTTAAATAAACCTTTGTATATGTGAACTAAAATCTATGACAATGTCCAAAAACCAACTGATATATCAGGTTGTGCACTCACCCTCTGCTGAATTTGTAGCAGCAGAGTTAATATAAGACAAGGGTAAAGTTGCAATGCTTCACACATAAGTTTTGCACATGATTACAAGTATGGAGTTAAAAGAGGGCATTCAGGAGGCATTTATATGAAAAACATATGTTAATAATTTTGTAAAGTATGAAGAAAGTGAACATGGAAAGACTAAAGTGGTCCAATGCCGTCACTCAAGTTAATAATAACAATAATAAAGAAATTATTATATATAAACTGTGAGGGATTAAAATTTGAATATTTTGTATAAATGTCTACATAATGTTAACAACAGATTAGAATTTGTCACCACTCTATATCACTAATACATACAGATGCTATAATTACTTTGTATAACAAACTTTCTATCCTCGTGCATTCAAGTCATGACAGAATGTTGCCCATATCTCTTATGTGCAGTACTCAGTGGAGGCGGGAAGGGGGGAGGGGGGGGGGGTGGCAAATGATACCATGCATTTCGGAGATGGTGACATTATTACACAATCTTTACATGAAATCATATACAATTTCTACATCTATGAAAACTAATGAACTTATGATGAAATTAGGTGCTTAATACATTAAGCCAATTGATTTATGAAAGCATTGTTACAAACTGTCAAAGTATGTTAGACCAGATGTCAACACACACTGAGAATATGAATTGTAAGAAAGGATACAAAAAAAAACAGTAGTAATAATTATAGAACTCAATGTAAAGACGCAGAAATCATGTCAGCATCGAAATTCATGATGCAGTTACAGTATGTTATCAGTCTATTTTAACTGTGAATATCCCACAAAAATTTTATGTAAAAATTGATTTATTTCAACATACTAAATTGTTTCCACAATTGCCAGATTCATTCTGTAATCCATATCATGAAAGCCTATAACTTTCAATGTAAGTTTAATTATGTACAGCTCAAACAATACATATGAAGTTATTGTAACTGTAGCACGTTATATACACACCAGTGGCAGTAAACATATGAAGTCAGACCTGGAAGAGACTTTGTCATGAGAAATCTGTGCATGTCTTTGTAGAAATAAATAGGTAAAAGACTAATTCCACTGTGTCACTTATTTGACAATCTGTGTATCACAAATACTGTCTTGATAATGTTGTATATTGATAGCAGGCATTTCTCACAAGGAAAAGGTTATTCATTTACTGAACATCTACAACACCCATTTGATAAAGTGCACACGAAAAAGTTAAGTAGCCAAGACTATTCCCAAAAGCATTAACGCATTATACACAAATGCATAAAATGATTCCATAAAGTCTTCTAAATTTCTAGAACACACAGTTTTCCCAAACAAAAATTTTGTCAGTACTTATGGCCCATCCTGAATAACAAAATCTAGTTTCCAAAATAACAGTTTGTTCATATGCCAGTCTTCAGATAGTTGGAGGTCACCCAGTCTGCAGTCTGCCCAGTCCTGGTCAAGTCAGTAAACATGCAACACTTACATTGAGCTTGGTGTTTGCTGATGCAAGAGCTACACACAATTATTCATCAAAACACGTGTATCAGCATCTTTGATAATTCAGTAATGGTTACATCTAAAAGCTTTAAAATGATTTCTGGAACTCAAATTAATGAATATTTTGACTGAATTTGGTCATGTCTGGTGGGAGACTGGGACTGGCATTTTCATTTTGAAAAAGTGTTTGTTGACAGTGACAATTCTCATATGGAATGAAATATTTAAGTGTACTTTTGCTTGGTTAATTACCACAGGACAGTTGACAACAGTGATGTATAGAGTAACTATGAGCTGTTTTGTGCCACACTTAAATATTTTTTTAATGACTTGTTAGAACTAAAACTAATTATTATTTGACAGTGCTTCATTAATTTGTGCTTCAATAACTCAACAATTTACCTGAGTATATCTGTCATTGACCTGGTGGTTGTTTGTGAGTACTGAGCAGATTTTATGCGCTAATAATCTTACAAAGTTGAAAAAGTGGTCATCATAAAAACAGAAGAACCCGGAGGATTACATATATGCAAAAAAGTGAAACCAAAATTGTGGTGTTGTGTTCATTACTTAGCAAACACCATCCAAAACTCAATCAGATTTTCAGCTTCATGACACATGGCTAACATGCTACTAGAGAGGTGATGGATGAGAGACTACAAAAATCAGGCTGGTGAGCTTAAAACCTGGTAATAGATTTCATATAATGTCTAAACTGCAAGGCAGGAAAATTGAAAAAGGTGCTGTTAAGTTTCACCGAACTTAGACAGTATGATACAGTACAAAGAATTGATGAAATTTTTAAATGGCAGTGAAGTTTAAAGTTAATGTGATAAGCAATTCATTATTGTACTGGTAGATTCCATGAGTTGTGTGTGTATAAATAAATATTGAGGTTTGCTCATGGTTAAGTGATTGCAATTGATGAATTGTTTTCCACGACATGTCTTAATGCTAACCAAGTTCATTCAGTTTTTGATACCAAATAGTAATTTGTAATTGCATTTGATATTTTAGACTAGTCAAGTAACACTGTGTGACGACTGTAGTCATTATGGTTTCTTCATTTATTGGGCAGCACGTAGATCGGCACTTAATGAGAAACATTTCAAACATGTACTTTCATAGCCACAAAAAGATAATTTGTGTTACATGTTTACACAATGATCCTACCATTAAGGTAAATGAAAAAGCTGTCACCCTTACATGAATAAAGTTCTTAGATGTTATACATTTCTTCTAATATTATTTTTTGTTTTAGTCTGTTTGCTGTATCCATAAAATACACAGCAGCATTAGCCAATGAGGGGCGCCAAGGCTAGGCTGACCAGACATCCTGGTTTTGCCAGAACAGTCCTGGTTTTCACATAAATGTTCTGGTGCCCCAAGAAAATCATTCAGGACACACAATTGTCTCACTTTTTAATCAAGAAACAAATTGTGTTATATAATATTTTTCATTTACCTAAATACTTGTGAACAACAAGTTTTCTGGAAGTAGAATTTTATTGGTTTAACACATTTTATGCTTAAAGATACAGTAAGAGATGTGTTGGAGGTAAAAGCAGCAATTACCTAGCCTCGCCTCTAACTTGTCGACCGTCAACAAGTAAAAACAAAACAAAGAGACAAGTAAAAACAAAACTAAAGGAATAATAAATGAGCATCCATTTACTTAAAACATTTCTCCCAATGAGACTGCAGCCATATAAAAGTTAATTTTGTGAAGAATGTGAGCAATGTGGCATGTGTTACTAGTGCTTATTGAATGTTGTTTGTCATGTATGCATGCTTTCCCTATCAGTCTGAAATCTTAGATGTATAATTTGTATATGATTACTGATTAGTAATATCACATAGTTTTTAGGATTAACAAATTGTACAGAAGTACCTAGTAAGTGACTAAACACCGCAGAAAATATATCAGTCGTTTTTTATTTCTGAAGAAAAGAATTTTATTTATGTGTAATGTACCTACATTTTCCTTTCCAATTCACAAAATGAAGAAACATTCTTCATATTCGTTTTTCAGCTGCTGCAACATCATAGCCCTATTGCCAATTTCAAAATATCATGATAACTGACAAAAAAGCTAAGCATAAGTGTAGTCATTAAGTTAGATATGAAGTACAAACACAAATGTCCCAGTTTTTTCTCTGTGAGAGCCTAAACATATTATAGCAGTGATGTTTTGTGACTGCTTGCAATATTTATGAGACAATAAATAAATATTTGCTCAGTAAATGTGTTAACTAATTTATTTTAATGAAATTACATTTAAAAGATTCTAAGAGTTTTACATAATAGGAAAAACTTTTGAAGAAATAAAATAAAACAACTGAAAGATGCACTCTTGAGAAGGGTACTGAGAGTCACATACTTCTCTCAAATATCTTGATTACTTAAGAAACAGAGCCTTTTTGTCTGATGCCTTGGAACAACATTCATTCAAACAGATGATATGTTGCCGGTAAGCTACAAACACAGGTTTTCCAATTCCAAATGCATGAAGTCCAAATGCATGAAGAGATACTGGTACTCAAACTGTGCATTAGCATTATGCGAAAGAGAAGCAACATTTACTGCACAAAAGAGTGTATAATACCATTGACAGGCTCATTACAGTCATTTTATTTTTGCCCTTATGTCTTATGTGAAGCATGTGTGTACTTGACTGTAGCTGAGGGATAGTTATTTGAGCATTACTGCCCATTCAGAGGGGGCAATCTGTATTCTTTTGCTTCCTCACTATCTTTATGTGGTGTGCTTATACGGAGTAATGTTCAAGGGATGCTTGTTGGATAATGGTCAGTAGAGCATAATTTCTTAGTGCAACAAATGAGAGCGATAAAAACCCTGATAAAATTCATTAACTATGTTTGTTTATAAGGCATTATTAATTGTTAAAATCAACTAAAGAAATGCATAAATTTCCCAGTGATGGGATATATGTATTGGCATATGCTAAAATTTCCCAGTGATGGGATATACGTATTGGCGTACAAGTATATGAAGTTTCCCAACTTTCACTGTATTTCTCTGCCATTACTAAATAAATGTCTATAAGTTGATAATTCATGAAGCAATAATTTAAACTCATATAACAGAAAAATATAATTTATTAGTGAGTTTATAAACTCAGGCTAAGGGGAAGGAGATGATACAATCTCAGTTAAGTCGAGACAATGCTGACAACTGTAATGATAAGTGTGATATGTTCTATTATTTCATTTTCTGTGACACAGTTTTTGAATAATATTGACAAGTACCTATACGTAAAATACAAATTAAAACATATTTATTTTCATGTATTACATTTCCAGTTTCTGTGACTGCTGTAAGGGATTTTAGGTCATTATTCACACTTTTCTTTGAAGAGCACAGAGTAGCTCAGTATCAGTTTCTGGTCTTTAAGATTTTGCACACTGTATCATGAATGTGATTCAGGACAATACTGTTCCTGAAGATTCATCACAAATTTCTTTAGTATCTGAATGTAACTTAACAACCGTTACACAAAAATCTATTATCTTGCAACCAAAACAATTAACAAATTTTCTCAGTTTTCTAATAATTTATAAAAAAAAAGAGTCATGTTTCTTATGTTAACAAAAATTATCTATTTTATATTGTTATTTTAACAACAAAATAAAATTATTTTGTTGTCCAGGTTACAAAGATGGGTAATATAAAAGGGCAAATATCTTAGCATTGCTTAGATTAACAAAGAAAATTTACCACATAATAAATGGAATACCTGAATAACTTTGAATTTAATTTACACAAGTAAAGGAAGCAAACAAAGATGCCCATAAAAAATGTTGTACAGGCAATGAAGCAGCAAGCTGGTCTCACTTCAGTGCAGACGTGTGCACGCACACACACACACACACACACACACACACACACACATACACAGTGGTTTCTTTATGGTACTATATTTCCATTCACCTAAAATTATTTAAGGAAGCAATACAGGATCCAGATGATATGTGTTGTTCCATAGTAGGAGACTGGAGTGCGTGCAAGCTGAGACACTGAAATGGCAGACCAACCGCCAAATCAGTACAAAGTGGTGAAGTTTTCAGTGGAATTGAACACAAGTCACAGATTTGCACAAAATGTCATGCAAGATGGAGTACACTATAAGTAAATGAGGAACTAATGGATACCAAGGAAGTTGGCTCTTGAGTACAGACATGCACAGGATGGAAAGTCTCACTGCTCAGACCACTATGCACAAGATTATTATGTACGGGGTGAAGGAGATAGCTTTTTCAAACAAACTACAGTAAAAACATTATGAACAAGAATGTTGCTACTCACCATACAGCGGAGATGCTGAGTTGCAGACAGGCACAACAAAAAGACTGTCACAGATAAAGCTTTCGGCCAGTAAGGCCTTCATCAAAAATAGACAACAGACAGACACACACACTCAGGTAAACACAATTCTCACACACAACTGCAGTCTCAGGCAACTGTCTGAGACTGCAGTCATGTGTGTGAGTTGCATTTGCCTGAGGGTGTGTGTCTGTTGTCTATTTCTGACAAAGGCTTTACTGGCCTAAAGCTTTATTTGCGACAGTCTTTTTGTTGCACCTATCTGTGACTCAGCATCTTCGCTATATGGTGAAAAGCCACTTTCCTTTTCATAATATTGTTACATGCCATCCTGGATTTTACACTGTTTGATTTTAAACTACAGTAAAAGACTCCTACATAAAGCTTTTGGTCACAGCTTTCATCAGTAAAAGGGAGACACACACAATTCATCCACACAAGCAAATACTTGCATGTGTATGAATGATCTATGTCTCCTTTTTACTCATGGAGGCTGTGACTGAAAACCTTACATAAGTGTCTTTTAATTGTGTTGGTCTACAATGTGACACGTCTTCTTTACAGCAAGTAGCAATCTGTCTTTTCCTACATTGTTGATAATCCTACCTGGAGTGTCCATTGTTTGAAAGTACAGTAAAAGATGGATCAAGATGCACCATTATGAACCAACGAGTAAGAGGTATTTCATAGAGTGAAAGAATACTTTGTTTATTACTAAGAAAACATTCCTAACATAAGCATTCATAGGAAAGTCACGCAGATGATCTTTTGGGTAGTTGGGGAGCTCATATACTGGTGCAGTTCTTGGAGAAGGACAAAACTGTGATTAATATTCCTGCAGTAACATACTGTTTAGGCAGTTGAGACCTGGCATAAGATATAAATGCTAGGTACCACTCACAAACAGCACAGTTACCCTTTAACAGTGCACACTTCAGGCAGCTGCAAGTAAATAAAGGCACACAATGTGATCTGAAATTGTGAAATTGAAGGTCTGCAACTAATGAACATTTGGGGCTAAGAAGTTTGCAGATGTTGACATCTTGTTATCCACTGGGTCTTGGTAATATTTTATGCACTTCACATGAAGTGAATGTTGGCTCCAAGCACTACTGTTTTTAGAGTTCTACAATGGAATTGGTTGACGCAGATATCCTTTTACTTTCTGTCCTAGATATTTCCATTCCCTCTCTTTCCCACTGCTGTTATGATTTGTCATTATCTTTGTGTTTCCTTGTCCCACAATTTTTTTTACTTAATTTGCCGAACCCTCACAAAATTCATTAGATGAAATGTGCATATATTGTCACTACTAAAAAGTAGAAGAGATTACAGTTGAGATCAAATTCATGTGATAGAGCACAATCTCTGACTGAACAAAAATATGGGAGGGAATCAAGTGTGGCCTAAATGAAGAAACTATTCCAGCATCTGACAAAATTTAAAGAAAACAAATAAAACCTACATCTGGATGGCTGGACAAGAATTTGAAACAAGATTCCCTTGAATATGACACAAATCTTTTAGCCAATGCACCAACTCAGTTTGTTATGTTACTGATCTTTTCGGTACTTGACCAGTAGTCCTAGGTAATTTGAGTCCTGGTGACAGAAAGGAAACTCAGTTGTCTATGAGCAGAATATTCTCAAAATATATCTCATAAATTTTTTGGTGTATCTTATGGTATGAGAACATAACATACTGCCTGTACTGATTCATGTTCTAGGACATGAGTGTAACGACTCCCAGGTGAGATAAAATTAAATTTTCTGAGGAGTGAAGACAAAAAGTTTCTGATTTTAGTTTAGTCATGACTAAACTATTTTGAGCCCTGGAAATGACGTGGACGATTCTCTGCAAACACGTTGAGACTCTGGCGAGAGAAAATGGTAATGATATGCGATTAGAAGAAATCAGCAAGAGATTTCTCCTGGTCTCTTTCACCTCAGTTCTCCAACTTCCTACCTACACATGATTCCCCTGTTAAGCTGAGCAAGTCAGTGGAATGGATAACCAACCCTCGTGAGAAACTGAGTCAGCAAGCAGGTGAGTTTTGGAGGTCAGTGGAAGACAATGGGAAACCACCACCGAAATTTTTCAATGAGAATTCCATGGCTGAGCTCAATTCTGAATTATCCAGAGCTTCAAGTCTCCAGTGGGGAGGGAGGGGTGGGGGATGGGGGACAGAACTGAAAGAAATCATTGGACAAACATCACAGTGCAAATTATCACTGTGTATTGTTGGGCTACTTCAGATGGAAAACATGTTACAGTGGAAAGAGAAATGAGTGAGAATGATATTTTCAGGCTTAGTGATACTCACTGGAGAGGAAGTGGCCATTTCATGACCCAAGGAAAGACTACTTTGTACTTTTCAGTGTGTAGTGGACAAAGTAGATGTGGTGTTGTAACAGCTGTTCCTGGAAATCTGAACAGCTGTTCAGATTTCCAGGAATAGCTGTGTTTTCAGTTATGAACCAGTTATTGACAGGATCATCTCCATCAAATTTAATGCTTCTCCATGTAAACTCAACATCATCCAGACCAATGCCCCTATTCTGCAGCACTTGATGAGGAGGTACAGAATTTCTAAGAACAACTGGAAATAGACCTCAGCAAAAACCCTAACAAAGAATATGCAATACCTCAAGGAGACTTCAATGTTGAAATTGGAGACACTGTCCAAGACACATACTTACAATCTGTGGTTGGACCTTATGCTCTTGGTGAAAGAAAGGACTGAGGCAAGTACTCACTAGATTCACGTGTGGGTAACAACTTGACTGTCTGTAACACTATGTTCCAACATCACTCAAGATGACTTTACACTTGGATATTTCCTGGTGATAGATTTAGAAACCACATTAACTTCTTCCTGTTGCAAAGATGTTGGTTGACTTTGGTCTTGGACTGTAAGACACTCCCTGGAGCTCACTGAGGAAGTGATCACAATTTGCTGTCCATGAAGATGTGGATAAAGTTCAAATTCACCAAGAAGAGTGGAAAAGACAACTAAAACTCACAAACAAGGAAGCTCTTTGGAAATTTGGTGAGCTTGCAAGACCAAAACTCCACAACATCAATCATGACAAAGATGCATCATCATCACAAACATCCGATTAAGTGAAGGAGGTCATTTCTTCATCACTTCAGACATCACAACGACCACTAAGTGCAAAATATCCTTAGACATTACAGTCCACAATACAACTAATTGAGGAGAGAAGAAAACTGGTCTCCACACAACCCACGATCAAGATAGATATAAGAACTTGTGCAGAGAAGTACAATAGAACTGCAGAAAGGACAGATCATACTTCATTAATGGTATCTGTGAGGAGACAGAACAACATCATAATCACAATCAAGCTTGTGATCCCTTCAAGAAATTCACTAGTTTCACCAGTGTATTTAACCCTCACATGCAGTTAGCAGGTGATGAGAATGACAATCTTATCAGACATAAAAAAGAAGCTGTTGCGAGGTGGAAACAGTGCTGTGAAAAGTTATATTCTGGTATTAACAGAAGTATTGAAAGTCAGGCAGTTGAACTTACACTGGAACCTATGATCTTACGCAGCAAAATAGAGAACCAATCAGCATTGGAGGAACTATAAATCTGCTGGTCTTAATGGTATGTCTGGTGAGAAGAACAAGGAAATGGGACAGGATGGTGTTGATATGCTGCAGCCAATATGTACAAGAATATGGGAAACTGGGGAGTGGCCAGAAGACTGGTCAAAGTCTCTCTTCATCCCCCTGCACAAGAAAGGGTCAGTCAGGAACTGCTACAACTACTGAACCACTGCTCTCATATTCCATGCAAACAAAATTTTGCTCTACATCTTGAACCAGCATTTGAAGCCATACATTCTGTCTCACACATCCACAGAAAAAGCAGGTTTTGTTGAAGGAAAAAGGCACTCATGAAAAGGTTCTCAATATATGACAAATAATTGAAAAATCATGAATGTTCTATGTTCCTGTCTTCATCTGTTTCCCAGACTACAGGAAAGACTTTGACTTTGTTGTCTGGGAAAAGTCATGGCAGTTACTTGCAGAATTTGATGTCCCACCACACTTGACTGTGCTGATCAGAAGTCTACACATTAATCACCTCGCAGCTGTATGTTCTATCCCTCCCCCAACTGAACAACATCTATGCAGAATATGTCATTAGGAATGCTCTTGGTGGCTAGATTAAAAGCATCTCAATTAGTGGCAACAACCTCTGATTTGCTGACAACACTGTGCTTTTAGTCAGCAGCAAAGATGAACTTGCTAAGCTATTAGCAAAAGTAAAAGACATTAGCCTATAACATGGATTGGCATCAATCTCAGCGAGTCCAATCTTGTGATAACTGATTGAGAAGTACAGGTAGAAATCATTGGTCAATTAAAGGAACTAGAAGTCATCTATTCTTTCATCTATCTTGGGGCAACCAACTGTAATATGAGAAGCTGTGAAGATGAGATACGAAGATGGATCACACTACGGCATAAAGAACCTCACCTGGGTCTGGCAGAGCTTGTTGAAACACTCATGTTTTCTGTCTTCTCTTAGGGTTGCAAGACATGGACCCTTAAAGCCAGAGACAAAAAGCACATTAACACATTCAAGCTTCGGAGCTGGACACTGCACATAAAGTGGACTGAAAGAAGAACAAATGTGTCCATTATTGAGCTTCTCAATATCTCCATGTGCCTTTCTTATCGTCTCAATCAAAAAATTCTCCACATCTTTGGCCATATTGTAAGAGGATATGGAGAAAATCTAGAGAACGTAATCATGGAAGGTAAGACGGCAGGCAAGGAACTGGGGGAAGAGTAGCAAACAGGCGGATTGATCAAATCAAGAGGATCTCTGGCCTTGGTCTTCAGCAGGCTCTAAGAAACTGGTAACCGTACAGGATGGAGACACTTCGTTCATAGGGTCACAATGCTCAGCAGTGAGCACAATGACCTGTGATGAGGCTATTTTCAAAAAATCTGTTTATTTCATCCTTTTCTTAGACTGCAACAGTTATGACATCAGTCTGTTTGCAGATCCTTTTTCTTGTTTTCATGTCTCACAGAATAATTCTCAAAATGCAACATTTCATTGCACCCTTTACACCCTCATTTTCTGTGTGGTTTTTGTATTAAAAGTCCATGTCTCAGTACCTGGTAATATACACTGATAGCAAACAGTTACAAATATTATTTTCGCTGAAGGAAATAATATTTTCAAATAGCAAAATTTGAGCCAAATTGCTATTTATTAGACTACACAATGGCAACAACTGGTTGGCAAGATTCTTTTCAGATGGCTGGCCTTGAGTATCATTTATTATCAGCAAAAGCCAAACTTGTAAGTGTGAAAGTAGTTTTTGTCTTGGTAGCAATGAAAATAAAAGCAAGGAAGGACTGAAAATGTGCACTGAGTGACATCACCAAAAATATGTATTTCAAAATTAAATAAATATTCTTTTTCTGTTGTTACTATAAAAATAAAGTTTTAATGCCCTTTTCGAGTTAAAGTTTAGATGGATGGCAGACTTTGTTAAGGTACTGTCTGGTACTACTTGTCATACAGAGGTAATAGTCACAGACAGGTTAGGATCCACTGTACCATGTGCATTTCTTCAAATTAAAATATGTATTTGTGCTTTTAAACATGGTTTGAATACATTAGCATTTCACCATCTTTCTTTGTATTTTCTTCAAATTAAAATATGTATTTGTGCTTTTAAACATGGTTTGAATACATTAGCATTTCACCATCTTTCTTTGTATTTTCTCACCATCCATGAAACTGGAAATGCACTGTTACAGTCAAGATTTGTCTTTCATGCTGTACAATTTCACATCAATTTCAACATACAAAAACAAGCCAACACACAAACATTTGTATGTGACCCCCCGGCCCCTTACACGCAAACACACACACAAACAAACACACACACACACACACACACACACACACACACAGACTTACTGCATCACAAAATATTAAATTTTACTTCCTTTACTGTTACAATTAGATTGCCACACAATTTCCTGTTCAGAGTTTTTTGTGGTCCAAAGAATTATATTACCACAAGATGAAGTAACTGACAACTTTTCATGGCTTAATTCAATAAGTAGATATGAATAATGGAAAACATTGATACTTTAAGCATCTACAGATCCAGGACAGCTATCATTGCTTGGCAACTCTTCATAATAGCCGGATCGTGAGCACTTGTGTTGTAAACATGCTAGTGCCCTGGAAAAAAAAGAAGAAAGAAAATATAAACAGCAGTAGACTGTATCTTGTCTTAGATGCATCTATAATAAATAATGAAGACAAATAATAAGCACACTAGACAAAACATTAGTCATCTCCAAGGGGCATGATGCTAATATTGTGCAGGCTTGATAATGGCCTCAATTCAGTGAGAAAGAGTGTCCACAACTTTCTTCAGATATGTCATTTCTAGCTGAAACCACTCATTGCTGATCAGATCCCACTGATGTATCAAATTGTGGGGAAGTTGACTGCTATGTTTCACCTATGGTTTCAAATAAGGCCACCGTACGCGGTAGCCATGCGGTCTGAGGCACCTTGCCACAATCTGTGTGGCTCCCCCATAGGAGGTTCGAGTCCTACCTTGGGCATGGGTGTATGTGTGTGCTGTCCTTAGTGTAAGTTAGTTTAAGTTAGATTAAGTAGTGTGTACGCCTAAGGCCGCTCATTTTTCATGAGATTAATAACAGGTGATTTAGTAGATCAACTGAGGCATGTCAGGTACCTGATTCTTTATCAGGAACATGTACTTGCAGATGACTGTTATCTTCTTGGAATTCAGGAGTGTCCAGAGCACATTCATCATAAAGACGTCGAAGAAAGGGAAACACTTGGCCACCAAAAACGATTATATAAACATCCTGGTTTATGTTCACAATAATGTGACTCAGTAGGTCCAAGTTACAGAACAAAAAGCACCCCCCAAAAACATCTGAGAGCCACCTCCAGCCAGAAATACACCCTTGACAGACTATGATTAAGCATCTCACTGCATTGCCTGTGAACTCAAGCTTTTGAAAAGAGGTGTTATTACATCTCATTGGATCACACTACACACCTCCTGTCAGCTAATGTCTAGTTTCTGCATTACTTGGTCCAATGAAGAGGTACAGCTATGTTGTGGCTACAAGCAATGACCTTATGCAAAATGCCTGACTTTTGTTCACAGCATGAAGTTCTCTTCACAATGTTTGCTTGCAAACTGGCTGAGATTTATCTGATTCACTGAAAGTAGTAATCCCTGTTGGGTTTGAAATCAATTGTCATTGACAAACCATGACATGAATCTCAGGTCCCTAGCAATTATGATCTTTCACAACCACTGTTCTTATACTATGTTACATATCTGAAAGTGGCACTTTTTCTTGTGTATATCAATGACCTTTCATCAATAACATTACCAGATGCCAAGTTTGTATTGTTTTTCAATGATACAAACATTGCAATAAATAACAAATCAAGTGTAGTCTTAGAGAGATCAGCTAATAAAATATTTGTGGACATTAATCACTGGTTCCCAGCCAATTCTTTGCCACTAAACTTTGAAAAAACATACTACATGCAGTTCAGAACTTGTAAGGAGTGTCACACGAGTATATACCTAACATGTGATGAGAAGCAGACAGAAGAAGTGGACAGTGTTGAATTCTTGGGATTACAGCTTGATAATAAATTCAACTGGGAGGAGCACATCACAGAACTGCTGAAGCGTCTAAACAAATCTCTGTTTGCAATGCAAATTCTGTCAGGAATATGGGATACAAAAATTGAAAAGCTGGCATAATACGCTTACTTTCACTCCATCATGTCATATGAGATTATCTTTTGGGGTAATTCATCAAGCCAAGCTAAAGTTGTCCAGGCACAAAAATGTACAATAAGAGTTATATGTGGTGTGAACTCAAGAACATCCTGCAGAGGCCTGTTTACACAACTAGGGATAATAACTACTGCTTCCCAATATATTTATTCCTTAACAAAATTTGTCATTAAAAATTTATCACTTTTTCAAACCAAAAGCTCAGTTCATGGATCAATACTAGAAATAAGAATAATCTTACTTACTTTTGTACAAAAAGATATACATTATTCAGAAACACACATTTTCAATAGCTTTCCAGTAGCCCTAAAAAGCTTAACAACCAATGAAATTCAGTTTAAGAGAAGCCTAAAGGATTTATTGGTGGCCAACTCCTTCTACTCCATTGATGAATTTCTCAGTAGAACCAACTGATTTTGTGTGTGTGTGTGTGTGTGTGTGTGTGTGTGTGTGTGTGTGTGTGTGTGTGTGTGTGTGTGTGTGTAAAGTACAATCTAACTTCTGCACCATTTCATTGTAAATAAGAACTGTAGTAGTTCTATTATATGTTTATTAGTTTATTACCTTATAAATAAAAAAACTTTTTTATTTCAAATTCAGTGCATTAATGTGATCTTAGTAAATGAGTGTTGTAAAATGATCCTTTCATATAGTTTTCATTAAAATAATAAAAATAAAAAAATAAAAAAAACGACGACGACGATGATCATTCGCCTTGGGACCTGTGGAATATACATTAGCTTATTTCCTTTAGTTGTAAATATTTGTCATGTATTATTGTTTTTCTGACATGTTCTACATCCTGGAGGACCCCCTCACTATGGATCGATTGGAATGAAAGTAAATCTAATCTAATGCCAATTTTTGTACACACACTAGGCAGTCTGCATTGATACATCAACAAATCAGCAGCTTCAGTCATGGTGTAATCATCAGCACATACAACATGATGGCTCTTTTTTACCATTTTGTCACACTGCTATGTCAACCCACCTTATCATGATTCCATACAACTGACTGACACGTGCACACTACTTCACTGCCATGACTTGCATCAGCAATGGAGTGTCACATGATCACCTGGTACCAGTTACACACCATCTATGGTGATAGACAGTGACCAGCTTAATAATTATCCAACAGTGTCATCCCTACTGGCTGTCTCTGATATTATGAGTATGTACACATCAATAGTTGAGCAGCTCTGATAAACATAGTAGTGCCAATAACAAATAGTCGTGAAAGCCTACACTCACTCTAACACTTTCTTTTGGCAATGATGAGTTAGTAGTAGTGTTACAATATGCATTGATGAATTCATTCCTCTTGACATTTTCACGTGATATCCAACGATATATCTATAAAGCAAAAATATTTATTCCTGTTGGTGGAGAAAGCTAATTCTTGAATGTCTATGAAGCAACACAAATGTTCATGGCAAATAAAGGAAATTTATAAAATATTCAAGGAAGTTCAAAATTCGTGTTAATATTGATAAAAAAAGCTTAAAATACTATTTACTACCGGGCTACTCATCTATCTAACCACTCAAAAAGTTAGCACATCTTGCATATATCTACTTATTAAAGCTGCTGCAATTCTGTTTTACATATCGAGCAGTCATTGTAGGAAAACGTTATACTTTTATAGAGAGTATTCATAAGAAAATATGTATTTAATCAACAGTTCCACAGCCCAGAGTTATTTCCCTTCCACTTCAAAGCTTTGATTAGTGACCATATACAGCATAATGTAACAGGCTAAGATTCACCTATTGAATAATACAATACATATGACTAATTTACATCATAAAACTCAATAATTCTCGTATGAAAACATGTACGTATGCTCATGTTCTAATTTCCATTTACACCTATAACTGTATAATGTCACAAGAAGTAAATATCAGACTTTAAATGAAATGTTAAACAATAAAAACACTGATAATTGAATGAAATGTTTTGTTAAAACTTCTCTTTTATGTTTGTTAAAAGCCACTGCTAAATTTTCTCAGGGCACTATCGCCAGAAATATCATATGTATTCCAACATCAAGACATCCATCTTACAGTGGATTAAAAAAAATCTTTCTTTAATATTATGTGATAAGCCAATTAAACACAATGCTTAATTATTTTTTCTGTGAGGCTTGATGGTTCAGGATAGCTGCCTATGTACAATAGCAGCGTACACATTCATAGAAATTACTCTTGATAAAACTCTGGTCAAAAATGAACTGGAAAATATTACATGACACCATTTTGTATTTACTGAGATTATTTTTTTAATGCACTACTGGCCATTAAAATTGCTACACCACGAAGATGATGTGCTACAGACGCGAAATTTAACCGACAGGAAGAAGATGCTGTGATATGCAAATGGTTAGCTTTTCAGAGCATTCACACAAGGTTGGCACCGGTGGCGACACCTAAAACGTGCTCACATGAGGAAAGTTTCCAACCGATTTCTCATACACAAACAGCAGTTGACCAGCGTTGCCTGGTGAAACGTTGTTGTGATGCCTCCTGCAAGCAGGAGAAATGTGTACCATCATGTTTCCAACTTAGATAAAGGTCAGATTGTAGCCTATCGCAATTGCGGTTTATCGTATCGCGACATTGCTGCTCATCTTGGTCGAGATCTAATGACTGTTAGTAGAATATGGAATCGGTCGGTTCAGGAGGGCAATACAGAATGCCGTGCTGGATCCCAACGTCCTCATATCACTAGCAATCAAGACGACAGGCATCTTATCCACATGGCTGTAATGGATCGTGCAGCCACGTCTCGATCCCTGAGTCAACAGATGGCTATGATTGCAAGACAACAACCATCTGCACGAACAGTTCGACGACATTTGCAGCAGCATGGACTATCAGCTTGGAGACCATGGCTGCAGTTACCCTTGACGCTGCATCACAGACAGGAGCGCCTGCAACGTTGTACTCAATGACGAACCTGGGTACACGAATGGCAAAACGTCATTTTTTCGGATGAATCCAGGTTCTGTTTACAGCATCATGATGGTCGCATCCATGTTTGGCGACATCGTGGTGAACGCACATTTGAAGCGTTTATTTGTCATCACCATACTGGCGTATTACCCGGCGTGATGGTATGGGGTGCCATTGATTACACGTCTCAGTCACCTCTTGTTCGCATTGACATCTCTCAGCACAGGTAGCAGCATTAGGTGAGCAGTAACAGCGACAAATGGTTAAAATATCAAGATAGATATTGAAACAACAGAATATCATTTCTTGTGTAAACGAAGAAGGAAAAAAGAAAGCTATTTTGTTCTCACTCTTTAATATTTGGAGTACATTTCAATTGATGAAATAATATTTTAATTCACAAAATAAATGTGTGCATAGATGCTATAAGTGGTGGTGCTGAGATGTGTAAGAACATCATAATCAATATCCTTGCCAGCAAGCTACCTATAAGCAGACAATAGTTGGCGAGCCTTAGCTTCTAAAACTTTCTGTAGTCTACCATCTTTTCTGGTGAATATGGCACTGTCGTGTCCCACCAATAATGCAAGTTAGCAGTGAGGGTGTGCAGGCAGTAGTAGGTGTTGTGATTCGCCGATCTTTCAAAGTGCCGCCGCACAGTTACGCACGTCCTCTACATGCGGCGCTGTCTGCCAGCCATGCAGCAGCAGCACCACCTAAATGCCAGCCTGCCAGCAGCCGCTAGAATTGGACTCACTTATGATTTGACTGTTAAAGTGTACACACACCTTACTCTGTTTACTTGATCTGTGACTTTCATGTATTGCGTCTTCCTTGAAATATATTTGTTCAACTTGAAGTTATTACAATTGGCGACAAGGATGGGATTTTTCTTGTCAGCAGTAGACACACATACACTATGTATGTGTGTCTAATGCTGACAAAGGCATTAATGGCCAAAAGCAATAATTGTGTGAATCTTTTTGTTGTGCCTATCGTGACTCAGCATCTACACTATATGGTGAGTAGCAACTTTCCTTCTCTGGTATTGTTAAAGTGGTAAAAGTTATGAAGAAAAATATCCAGACAGGTAGCAAAAGTAATTTTAAGTTATACAAGCTGGGAACCGAAACAGTTGTGGCTTAGAGAAAGACCGATGGAGATTCAAGAATCGCAAAAAGTCAGGAACTAACACAACAAAATTGTATTTCATAGGTAAGCCCATAGCAAGAAGATTTACAAAATAAAGGAAATATGACAAAACAAGAAACTACACAGACAAGTACTGGAGGCAAAGAGGAAGCAGACACTACGGGTTAAAATGGATGAAACACAATTAAAACACAGAAAAAGATAGATGAAAACACTAGACACTTGATAAAAAGATAACACAGCTGTAATGAGACAAGCAAAAACTCAGCAAGCAGAATTCATCACCGAGTGGAATGAGCAGATCTAAAAATGTAAATAACGGAGTCACATCCATGAAATAAGAATCCTGCAGGTTGAAGAAGTTGCACAAAAAATTATAGACAGTCAACTCACATTTTATTTCTGTACAAGACAAGGTGAAAAATGTAGGAAAAAAGGTAACTGAAAACAGAGAAAGCAGTGAGAGTGAGACAGAAATCATCAAGGTCAAGATGGAATTTACAATGATTGCCACCACTGTGATAATTAAAAATAATAACATGGACATCTTTGTAACGGATATTTTACAGAAAGTTGCTGGAAACCTTAATACAGGGGTAAACAACATCATATTAACTGGTTTGGAAGAAGCACAAGCTTCGATAGTGATTGCAACAAATTCCAACCATGTCAAAGACTATATCTAATGACATTGTTGTGCAGGCTTAAATGGGGAAATGAGCAGACACAAAAATGATAGATTATGCAGTGAAGCAGATGGAAGTAGAAGCAGACAACTGGGCAAATTCCCTGAAATTAGACAAGATGACATATGATTAGTCTCAAAAATCTTTCACACAGAAATATCGGTCAAAGTAAATACAAGGATAGGTCAAGAATGAACTGAGACTACAAGCATATAATAGACAGATGGATGAGTAGCTAACCCACATGTTACACAAGTCACTTGAATTAATTAGATCAGTAATGAACAAAGTATAGGTGCAATATGGAGATATGTCATTCAGTGTGATGGTAAAAAAGGAGGAGCAAGCAAAAATTATTTTAAAATGCATAGGAAGGGGGTACAAACTACTCAAATCATGAATTCAGAGCTGAACAGCCAGCAGACCAGCAGCACAACAACAATTGGCAATGCAAAGTGTAGAATGGCAGATGGCGAGAAGGCAGGTTTGGCTACACAAGGGAAATTTTCCAAGGTCATGGCAAGGACCACAGCAGATGCAGCAACTCTGGAGCAGGCTCATACCCACACAAACATGAGATGAGACAACAAACAGATGAAGCAAGATATGAAGAGAGCCACGATAACTGTTGACAGCAATGAGGCAACTGTAAATGTGATGAGAGGCAGTACTTCAGGAACAGAGGAGAGAAGGAAATACATAGACCCTGTTGCACCAATTGCAAATGGCACCTTTACAAACTGTAACACAGAAATGGGATATGATTAGAGGAATAAAGTTCAATAAGTAGTCAATAAAAAGCTTAATGATGCAAAGCAGTTAGTGAATAGTAACAAAATAAATTGCAATAAAGTGGTTAAGATAAATGGTAAAGCATTGGGTAATAATAAAGTCAAGTCAGTTAAAGCTGATGTTATAGGTAAGAAAGAGATTATAACTGATTCAGAAGAATAATATGGTAATGCCTAATAAGATGATCCAAAAGTACCAAACACTTCTAATGCTGAGCCATTGAATGACCTTGCAACATTATCCAAAGTAGTGGAGGGTGTGTATATGGAAGACAGGTGGATGTCATGACATGAAAACAAGTCAATGCATGTGCTCTACAAGAGCATTTCCTGAAACAGAAACTGAATTAAAGGAGATAAGATAAGCACAAGAACAAGACTAAAATTGTAACATTATTCGAGGTGTTAGACTGGAACATAAGCAAACTAAAATTAGAGAAGCTGAATGGCACCAGAACAAGTACAACAACAAGGCTAAAATTGTAACACTATTTGAGATGTTACACAAGCACACTAAAATTATGAAAGCTGCATGTTGCACCTCCAGAACCAGACCTAGAAAATGTTTCTAAATTAAAGAAATGATGTAACAGTTTGAAAGTGAATTTCCATGCAAAGACAAAGATGTATGAAATGGAAAACAATTTATACAAGGCAAATAATTGTTTAAAATATGTATATTCTGTCAAAAAGAAATAATTGGAAACTGTAAAAATGAGAATAAAAGTATTTAAAGAAGGTAAGGGCTCAACTACAAAAATCAATTAAAGAGAGCAGGGTAAAGGAAGATAGATTGATGCTGCAAAATCCACTAGTTCCAAGTGTACTCACAAAGAGATAGCATCTACTCATCATTACCGATTTCATCCGAATTTATGGCTTATGTAATGCTTGTTCAGAAATGAGTCATGGGCCTAGCGAGGCTTGAGCCATTCATGTTAGTACTGTTTCCAGGATGAGGTTGGCGCAGCAGAAAGAGTATATAAAGTTAAACTGGGGTAATGGGGTTGAGTCTTTGTGGTTTCTTTTCTTTTCCCCCCTAATTAATTACACTGCAAATAAACTGAAATAATGTCCAATGTATCGTATTTATCAGTGTTTTTATAAAAGGTATGAAAAAGAAATGAAATTTTCCAGGAATGATTTGTAAGGCATACAGAAGACCTTCATACCTAAAATTAAACACTTTTGTTATTATCTCGCATTTACATATGCTGGGGTCATATTCATCTTAAAAACAGGGGCATCTTGCACATGCTATAAACATCACATTTATTATGATTTCATCATGGTTTTAAAGAATCTAAAGAAAACTTAACAGGTTTGCTTTCATAAATGGCTCTCCCTCATCGGAGAGTGAGGCAACAAACCATGTATAATGCATAATTTCACTTACTAGCCTGTCAATCAATCAGTAAAATCTGGGTGGGAGATTACTTATGCCACCCTGGCAAACCAAAGCAATGCTTCTCCCACCTCTCAATGGTGGACCATGGAAGTGGTTCATTACACCTACTACCTTTTCAAAGACACCTGTGAAAGATAGCTATGTGGCTTCTCTTAATATGGAGTCCTACAAATATTCTTTCCTCTCTTCTTACTTGAATTACTAATGAGAAGTTCTCTCAGCTGCATATGTACATGAATTCATGTGCCCTTTGTCCACGGTTTTCACAAAGCTTTTGATGAGACCGATTAAATGTGTAGTGTAAGTTCCTTTTGTAAAGGTTTTGTAAAGGCAGAAGTGTTCCTCCTTGATAGGTGATTGTTGTACCCAATAGTGCATTTTTCTATCTCTGTAGACATACCTGTATAGAAAGCAATAGTGTTTAGTGTACCTGGGGTGCATGCCGAGAAAACTTCAATTACCTTGAGGTCTCGAGATTGGAACCTTGGGATGTTTGATGAGAAAGTAATCTTCCTTCTCTGTTGTGGCACGTCCATCACTGTATTCATTTTCAGTCATTAACTCATTCTTAGGTGGGAAGGCAGGGGTAATGGTGTTTACAGCTCTTGTTTATTACAAAATTGCTTGTATTGAGATTCATCAAAGTTTAGTGACAGCCCATTTATCAAGAACCAGTTTTCTGGAACTTGGTTCTTTTTAGTGCCTGTTTAGCTGGACTGTTATTTCATAAACTAGATGTGTACTCAACATTGCCTTGGTATGTATGCATTCCAATTCCATTAACCCATCTCCCCCCCCCCTCCCCCCCATCTTACTGTCCATCTCTTCTGCCCTCCTCTTTGTCCCTCTTCTTCTCATCCCTTCAACCTCTGTTTACCTTCTCCAACCCCCCCCCCCTCCCTCCCTCTCTATGTCCATATCGTCCTGCTCCTCCCCCTGCCCATATGCTACTCCTGTCCCCACCCCCCCACCCCCTCTCTCTGTCCATCTCCTCCACTCCTCTTTCTCCTTCTCTTTTTCTGTCCATTTACTCCTCCCTATCTCTCAGCCCATCACCTCCCCCCTTCCACCCCCCCCCCCCCCCCCGCCACTCTCTCTCTGCCCAGGTCCGCCTCTTTCTTTCCTCTACCCATTTCCTTCTACTCCACCCTTTGTCCACCTTTTCCTCTTCTCTTTCTCTGTCCATTTTCCCCTCTCCCTAGCTCTCTATCCACCTCCTCTTCCTCACTACCTATGAACATGTTCTCCTTACCCCCACCCCCACTTTCTGTTCATGTCCTCCCCCTTTCTCTCACCACATTATCACTCCTACACTAGGACACTGCTGGGTCTTACCCGCACAGTATTTTTTTTCCAGGTAGTAATATGTGTGTACACATGACATTTATGTAAAAATATATTAAATATATGTGACATGTCCATATGTGGGAAGAACTGAGGGAAAGATTTCACCCTGCAGTTTTGTTTCCATGTAGTTCAATGTCTATGATGTCATATCTCCTGAACTGAATGTCACACAATGATATAAGGGGCAATCAAAAACCTTTTGTTCAAAAGCCATACAGTCCAGAATCAGTATGCCACACAGGCAAAATCACTGTGAGCACTGAGGCAATCACCCCCATGAAGCACCATGTTGAAGAAAATCATCACGCACTTCGCATGAAGAAGTCCTTAACTGCCTGCTGCACATCTTTGTCCAACAGGAATCTACAACCCTTCAAGAACTTTTTTAAGAAACTGTAGATATGATAATCATGTAAGGGGGAACCGAGCGAGGTGGCGCAGTGGTTAGCACACTGAACTCGCATTCGGGAGGATGATGGTTCAATCCTGCGTCCGGTAATCCAGATTTAGGTTTTCCATGATTTGCCCAAATCACTTCAGGCAAATGCCAGGATGGTTCCTTTGAAAGGGCATGGCCAGGTTTCTTCCCTATTCTTCCCTTATCTGATGAGACCAATGACCTCACAGTTTGGTCTCTTCCCCCAAATAACCCAACCCCAACATAAGTAAGACTATATGGCAAGTGCTTGAGTGTCTCCCACTTGAGTTGGTATAACTTCTGCATTACAAAACTTGTGATATGGGGACATGCACTATCATGAAGTAGCAGCACCTCTTGGCGCACCATTCAGCGAACAGTGGTTTTCGACAGACACGCTGCGCACCCACACTCTTCATTTTCCAATAGATGTCTACCACAGTTTGTCCTACAGCCACCAAGAAAGAGTAACTGCTTGTTGGTCCTGTATGGACGCATTTGGTGATAATGTCATCATAGTTCACATTTCTGCATTTACCACAAGGATATCAGAGGGACATGACTGCCACACTAATCCCTAGCCTACTTGTTGGTGCTTATATACCCACATCAGAAACACTGTTGCACATCTGCTATAGCCATGGCCATAAATGGAAGCTTTTTGATCATCCCTTACATAATTTCATAGGTACATACAGCACCATATGCGGATATGGCCTGCTAAATGAGTTGTGAATAGAGTTATTAGCAAAGAGGTAATACATTTGAACATCATGCAAGATGCCGCAGTTTTTCAAGCACCTCAGTGTTTATGGCATCATATCTCCTGAACTATCTGTCATACAATGATACTAATTTGCAGATACATTCAATGGTAGAGGGGAATACTGTCTGCAAAATTTGTTGCAAATACAATTAGAAGTAAATAAGTAATAAATTAGAATATCACATATAATGAAGCAGTTTCACTACATGGAGATCAAAAATGTAGTAAGTGATAAATTTTTTCATTTAATCTTTTTGTGGCAGTTGTCACAGAGAAAAAATTTCATAAATGTTTGAAATTATGTGTAAAGTTTGTTGCAAGTAACTAAGTGCTCTCATTCTCAAACACTGGGTGGATAAAGTCTGGGTATTCGCACGTCATGGGCTACACTGCTTCTATACTCAGTACCTCTGACTAAAAAAAAGATCAGAACTGCAGATTTTGAGATGTGATACAATAGAAATTTTGTTGATGTTGAAGTGATGTAAAACAAATTTGTATTCACACTTCTAAACTCCTCAGAAAAGCAATAAAATAACATTTTAAGAGTCCAAATTTCAAAAACTCACACAGAATATCACTGTACCAGAGCCTCTTTTTTTTTACGATCAAGCATTACACACACACACACACACACACACACACACACACACACACACACACACACAAAAAAAAAAAAATGTGTATGGATTCTTTTTTATGCTATCCCTGCCCTTTCTTGATTAATAATTATATTGGAACATTTACTATTATTGACATTAAGAGTCACCTGTGACTCCCTCCACAATGTGTGGGTAAATATTTATATCAAATTCAGTTGTACCAAATTTGAGTACTTACAATGAGAGTCCAACATTAACAGTGTAGAAAACTGCAGACATCAGGTAGAATGCCCCAGCAAAACTTGCAATGGTGGCATTGTACACAGCTGTGTAGAGAGGCGATGCTACCAATGGCATAACAGACTCCAGGGCTGCAGTCAGGGAGAATACACTACCTGTAACACAAGGAATTAGCCTTTTTAACCAATGAATATTTATTACTATCAGACAAAAGAAAATAAACATCAAATTTATCCCATTTATCAAAGATAAGTAGTCAGATAGCATGAAAAGAAGAAACCAAGTCTAAAAATTTATACGCTTTTTAAAATCAGCAAACATACAGATTACATAAGCCAGCCAGCCAACAACAGATTACATAAGATTGTAGTTATGATGTTACTTCCTCAAATGGCACTGGGAAGTCCACATGCAATGTGCAAAATGTGAACATCAAGATAGACAATAATATTAGGTTGGTACATAAGTTCATAAAGTTTTTGTTTTTTATGCTGGTATTCCAGTTGCTATGGGTTTATTTATCAATTATCATTTTTATTTGTAGTTCACTGTTGCTATTTGAGTTTCTATGTTGTCATTTGTCATTTGGAGATAGTGAGTGGAGCCTTGAACACTAGAAAATGGAGTGACAAGTGGAGAAATCTGAATATTTCTGACATATTCTTCTGACAGCAGTGGAAGCACCCAGAAACATTTTCACCAGGTATGGGGATAATGCCACTGGGTGGCAAAAGGCAAGGAAACAATTTTCTCATTTTAAGGAGAATTTTTTTGACATTAGTGGCTCTCCACATTCAGGAAGACCTCTGCAGCTGATGAAGATCATTATTCCACAATGATCCTAATCAGTGTACTTGAGAACTCTCAAATGCAATAAACTGTTATCATTCCACCATCATGTGACATTTGCATACAATGAGGAAGGTCCAAAAATCGATTATATGGGTACCACATGCTCTATACCAAAATCACAAAAATCAGGGGGTGGCCATATGTGCATCTCTGCTTGCTCATTATCAATTGGCTCATGAAAGATATCGACCATTCCTATCCTGCATCATTACTGGTGATGAGAAATTGTGTCTTTATGCTAAAATAAGGAAAAGAAATGAATAGTTGCACCCAAACAATGCAGCAACTTCCCAATACACAGACCTGCATGCATCCACAAAAGATAATGTTATGCATCTGGTGGAACAGCAACAGTGTGGTATACTACAATGGTTTCCTTGAGGTGTAACCATCATTGCTGACATTTGTTGTCAACAACTGTGATGTCTCACAGATGCAAATCAAAGAACAAGTAGGAAGACTATGTGAAGTGATGCTACTCTTCTATAATCTCTTCCCACATTCTGCTATACTGACAAAAAACACTATACAGGAGCTGGGTTGGGAAGTCATTCTGCAGCCACCGTATTCATCTGATCTTGCACCCTCAGATTTTCACCTATTCCACTCTCTATTGAAAAACTTTCAAGAAACTTGCTTTCCAAATGAAAATGTACTCCAAACATGGCTCAATGAGTCCTTTGTCTCAAAACCACGTGATTCCTACAATCGCGGAAACAAAAATTTATCCCAGCATAGGCATATTCTTGGAAATAGTGAAGGAGAAATTATTATTGTTGATTAAAGTCTCTGTGGTATGTATATGTTGTGTTTATTACACATATGGAAAAATGCTACAAACTTATACACCAGCCTAATATATAAAATTTACACATTACAATTAATATACTTTAGATCGTAAGGAAACCACACTGCCTTACAGAAATAAATGGATGTGTGAGTTGTGCTTCTGTGAATGTGTGTGTGTGTGTATGCTGTCTAATTCAGAAGAAGGGCTTTTGGCCATAAGCTTTCTTGTTTAGCAGTCCTCCTGTTGTGCCTCTCTGCAACATAACAGCTCCTCTATATGGCGAGTAGCACTCTATCATCTTCATAATACAGTATTGTCATTATTCCATCCTGGATTTTTCCATTGATAAAAATAAAAATATTTTTATATACAGATATGATAACAGCAGTAATGCAGAACAGACTCTAATAATTGATAACAAACTAGAAGCTAATATGAATAACAGAATGCCTTCATTATTACACCCAAGATAAGATACACAAAAAAGGCCTTCTCTTGCTGCACTGTATTTTATTTCTCTCAGATGTGTTTTACCTTTTTTCACTTTAATGCATCACCATTGGGATCTAGAATGATACAGTTTTGTTTTTATATGTGTTATTTGTAGATTATAAAACAGTTCACATCTAATTTTTTATGTAAATACATGATTACTTACAGTTCATCATGTTTTTAGTTGGCATCTGCATTTCCTCTCATCTGGCCACATGCTGGAGGTTGCACAACAGCTCTGTTTACAAAACATAAGTATATTTTTATGTTCTGGACTTTTTTCTTCCCACTTTTCATCTTGTTTGCCTTTTTTGTTATGATGCACTATCAGTCTTCTGTTACTAATTATAGATATTTGATCCAAAACTGTGACTTCAAGATGTAGCTACTTTGAGTTCACTAAGTGTCTCATCCTGTTTGGCTTGTTTACATACATGTTGCCAACCTAACAAACTATATGCTGCAAACTAACATTTCCCTCCCTCCCTCCCTCCCCCCCCCCTCTCTCTCTCTCTCTCTCTCTCTCTCTCTCTCTCTCTCTCTCTCTCTCTCTCTCTCTCTCTCTCTCTCTCTCCCCCCCCCCCCCTCCCCCACACACACACACACACACACACACACACACACACGAGAGAGAGTGTATGGTTGTAGAATATTGAATACAAATGTAATAGCTGTCAGAGAATGGTTGTTCAGCTGATTTGAGTTTTGGTTTAAATATTTTGTGGAAAGATTCACACATGAGTGAATGGAAAGGGTTCGGGTGATATTGTTACTATTACTGTGATAATAGACCTCTATTGTAGTGTTGCTCTATTATTTTACTTATTAGTGTAAACAATAAGTTGTTTATCATGTGTACTTGATCATTCAACTGGGATTTCTGATTGGTTTTCTGTATGTGGTAGTTTTGTTGCAGGAATAGGAGGTGTTCTTTATTGCTGGTCCTAACTATTTTCACGTCTTCTTCTCTAGGTATTGTGCAAATGTGGAGTGGTTTTTCACATTCTTCCATGCTATCATACGTTCTTTGTATCTGACATCAAATGTTCTGCCTGTTTGTCCTGTGTATCTGCCATCACAAGTGTTGCACTGTAATTGATATAGATCTGCTTTCTGTGCTTGCTGCGGAGGATGGCCATGCAAACAAACTCGACAGTACCATATAGCCTACTAGCTCCACAGGTGATGAGAGCTGGAAGGAATAAATTATGAGATAAAAGAAATTATTCAAATAGTTAAGAGAGATGAGATTTTACTATGAAGGGAGAATGGAATTCAATAGCACTACAAGGACTGGATGGGAAAGGAGATAAAGGGGAAGTTGCCTAGAAAACTTTTGTTCAAAGAACAGTTTAATCATAGCTAACATCAAATGGTGGTTTAAGAATTTTTGCAGAAGGTGGTAAATGTGGAAGTGACTTGGAAATACTGGAAGGTAAGACAAATCAAATACTGGAAAATCTAGGCTGGAGTAACTACAATGTTATGGAAAGGTAGATTGCTGCTCACCATATAGAGAAGATTTTGAATTGCAGACTACAACAAAAAGAGTGCTACAAATTTGAGATTTTGACCACAAGCTCTTCTTCTAAGTCAGAAAACAAACACACATTCAAAAAAATGTTCAAATGTATGTGAATTCTTATGGGACTTAACTACTAAGGTCATCAGTCCCAAAACTTACACACTACTTAACCTAAATGATCCTACGGACAAACACACACACCCATGCCCGAGGGAGGACTCGAACCTCCACCAGGACCAGCCGCACAGTCCATGACTGCAGCGCCCTAGACCTCTCGGCTAATCCCGCGCGGCAAACACACATTCACACAAGCACAATTCTCTCACATATGACCACTGCCTCTGACTGCTAAGGGCAGACTGCATCTAGCAGCTATACCTGATTGTGGAGGGGGAGGGTTAGCAATCTGTGGATGGTGTGGGTAAGGAGGAGGCTGGGGTAGGAGGGAGGGGGAGGAATAGTAGGAGGGCAAGTGTAGTGCCACTTATGAGTGCAGCTGGGAGGTATGAGGATGGGAGGGGGGGAAGGAAAAAGAGAGAAGCAGAGGAGGGGGGAAAAACTAATGGGCATGTTGGGGGAACAAAGACTGTGTAGTGCTACAGTGGGAGGAGGAAAAGGCATATGAGAATGTAGGATATACTGCAGGGACATTTCCCACCTGCACAATTTTCAGTTATAGGATTCGTAGGTGATGAGAAGGGATTGATCATATCCTTGATGTTATTCAGCATTGAACACACAGTGAAGAAAAAGGAGAGGTTTTGAAAGGGAATTAACGTTCAGGAAAGAAAATTAAAACTCTGAGGTTTGTCAAGACATTGCAAGTCTGTCAGAGATGACAAAAGACTTGAAAGAACAGCTGAATGGAATACATAATGCCCTGAAGAAACATTACAAGATGAACATCAACAAAAGTAGAATTAGATTAATGAAATGTAATCAAATTAACTCAGGTAATTCGGTAGCAGTAGATGAGTATTGTTATTTGAGCAGCACAATGACTGATGGTGGAAGAAATAGAAAGGATATAAAATCCAAAATTGCAACAGCAAGAAAAGAAGTTCTGAATATATATTACAGTGTTAACAAATATTTTCAGTAGCTGTTTGTCTGAGGTGTGGTTTTGTGCAGAAGTGTAGTGTGGATGCTAAACAGTTACAACAGGATGAGAATAGAAGCTTTTTAAATGTATTGGTGCAGAATAATGCTGAAAATTAGAGTGGTCAAACTGGATAACTAATGAAGATGTACTGAAATTAACCGTGGAGAAAAAAAATTTATGGCACAATTTAACTAAAAGAAGTGACTGGTTGATAGAAACATCCTGATGCATCAAGGAATCAACAATTTGGTAATGGAGGGAAGTGTGGGGACATAAAATGTAGAGGCACACCAAGTATTGTCAACAGTAAATAGGTTCAAATGTATGTAGGAGGCACTAGTTTTCTTGAGATGAACAAGCTCGCACAGGACAGATTAGCAGGACTAGCTGCATCAGTCTAATCCTTGGATTGAAGGCGACGACAATATCCTACAGATATCAACAGCTTTTTCTTCACATAATCTAATTCATTTATTATCAGGTGCTATTGGCACAAGAATCTTAAATATACAGCATTTTTATTCAAAAGAAAGTGCTTTCAATTTACAGTTTTGCGTTTCATATTAAATGTTTCAGTTTCAATAACCATAAAAGCATTGGAACAAGCTGCAGGCCTAGATCTTGAAGAAAAACTATTAATTTACGTAGAAGATATGGTCATAACACCCAAACCATGGGAAGAACACTATCATATACTACATAAGTTATCAACTCCCTTATATTACCATGGAGTCCCTACAAAACAGTGCAAATTACAATTTGAAAGAGAAGAAATAAAGTTTTTAGGAGACAATGTAAACACTCAAACCATACCAGCAGATTCCCATTGATTAGTAGTGATCACATGAAAGTCACAACCAATGTGTAATAACCAATTAAAATCATATTTAGAGTTGATTGGCTTCTTTGAGGATTCAGAGTTAAACACACCTCACTCACTAACACATTTGTAACAAAAATTCAATGGAAGTGGACTTCATAACATAGACAGAATTTCAAAAAAGCAAAGAAGTTTATCTAATATTCTCTAAAATAAACAAAAGTATTAATATGATAAACTAATTATTTGATTTCAACAAGAAACCAAGAGAAAATATAAGCAGAAACTGAAACATTATGCCGGGTGGTTATAAGTAAAGTGCAGCTTTTCTCAGAGGTTCAGTGTGCACTGTAATTACCTTATTGCAGCAAAACTTGGTAGATATCCTAATGCGTTAATGTGAAATCAATTTATGTTAGAAAAAATTAGTTCCAAATTTGGCCACCAGATGCAAATCTGATACTGTGAGTGCAGGACTGATGAATAGAAATATTCCACATGTAATGATTAGGAATAGCCTGTGGGCAGAAAAGATCAAGCAAGTGAGAAAGGCACAATGTTTATTTTATTATTAACCACCACTTACACAATTTGTTCAGTATGAGCAATGGAAACATTGATGAGATGGTCATCCATAAAATGATGTGATCAGCAGATGCTTGCAGCAGTTCCAGTGAAATCTGAGCAATGTGTTTCTGTCTTCAGATGAGGTACAGACTGAATGTGTACTGATAAAGGCATTCTTTTAGATATCCACAGAGCCAAAACTACACGGATGCAAATCAGATGAATTTGCAGGCTATGCATATGGAAAACCTCTGGAGATAACATGTGTTTGGAAGGTCACATTAAGCAGATTTTTCACTGGACAAGTGACATGAGATGTTGCCCCATGTTGCATAAAAACAGTGGTTTCCACACAAATGTGCTCTTCCAAAGCAGGAATCACATGCTATAATGTGCAGACATCATGATACACTTGACAAGTCCTGTGGGAGTACCCTCGTCAAAGAAGAATGGGCTGAGCATAAAGATGCTTGTGAATCAACACCACACAGTTACGTAGGGTGAGAGCAACAGCAATTCGTGCACAACACACAGTTTAACAGTACCCCAAATTTAGCAGTTCTGTCTATTCACTGCACCCTGTAGTGCAAAATGAGCTTCATCACTCCATGAATATTGCCCAGCCATATGTCATAAATTTCAATCTGTGCCATATAACAAAGAGTAAATTCACAACATTGCTGCAAACCATGAAGTTTCACTTGATGAACCATCTGGATCTTGTACAGATACCAGTGTAATATAGACTGCAAAACTATCCATACTGCTGACACTGAATGAGCACTAGTACAACCCAGGGAACATGGTGCATTGTCACCTACAGTAACAGCAATCTCATCAACAACTTCCACTGGAATAGAGCTTCTTCTTTTTCCAAGCTCACCTATGTTTCTGAATTTCATCATCATCATCATCTTTAAGACATTTAATGACATCAGGCCTGTCCTCAGACCTCTCAGTCAGTTATACTCTCTCAATGAAGCACTGTAATTGCTGCCATTCACATAAAACAGTGTTACTAACAGTACACCATCTCTCTTCTCACTAGCCATACTGTTTGCACATGTTATGGCTTGTTTAATGACAGCATGGATGTCATACCATCATACAAATAATATATAGCAATGTAGGAAAAGGTAGTGTGCTATTTACTGTAAAGAAAGTGAAGGAGAAGGAATAATAGTGTATGGATGGCTGGCAAGACCAACACTGTCCATTGGAGTGTGTAGAATGCTAACAGGCACATCATCAGGAGGTTGCGGGGCAGTGTTCTGGGACAGGGAGGTGGGGAAAAAGGGGGAAAAGAAGGAGAGGAGGGGGAAAGATGGGCAGGTGCGTTGACAGAGGATGGCAAATAAAGAGCGTGGGAGACGAGAATGGGGAGGAGATGATAGGACAGAGGGGGTGGAAGCTGTTGGGTGGAGATTGTGTGGACAGTATGTCACCACAAGCTGAGGCAGGGATAATTATGGGAGTGGAGAATGAGTTGTAAGGATAACTTCCATCTGTGCAGTTCAGAAAAGCTGGTGGTGAAGGGAAGGATCCAGATGGCTTGGGTAATGAAGCAACTGTTGAAATGAAGTGTGTTATTCTCAGCTGCATGTTATGCCACAGGGTGGTCTTAGCCACAGTTTGGCAGCTGCCATTCATCCTGGTGGATAGTTGGTTGGTAACCATACCAATACAAAAAGCTGTACAATGATTGCAGCAGAGCTGGTAAATGACACGGCTGCTTTCACAAGTGGCCAAGCCCCTTAAGGGGTAGGATAAACCTGTGACAGGACTGAAACAGGAAATGCTAGGTGGGTGGATTGGGCAGGTCTTACAACAGGGTCTTCTACAGGGATATGATCCTTGTGGCAAGGGGTTCAGATTGCAAGTGGCGTAGGAGTGGTCTAGGATGTTGTGGGGGTTGGGTGGGCAATGGAACACCACTTTAGGAGGGGTGGGGAGGACCTAAGATAGGGAGTCACTCAGTTCAAGGCATGATGATAGGTGACTAAAGTTCTGGCGAGGATGTGGTTTAGCTGTTCCAGTCTGGAGTGGTGTTGGGTGACGAAGGGGGCACTCCTTTGTGGCTGGTTCTTAGGGGTGGTGGGAGGATTTGGAGTGTGAAGGGAAATGGCGCCGGAGATCAGTGTATGGACTAGGTCCAGGGGATGGTGACTGTGTGTGAAGGCCTTGGTGAGATCCTCAGCAAACTGAGCAAGGGAGTTCTTGTCACTACAGATACAATGTCCTTGGGTGGCCCAGCTGTATCGGACATACAGCCTAGCTACCTGAGGACAGCTCTTCTCCTGTTTTGCTCCTTTTTCCCCAGAAAGGAGTCCAGTATTCAGCAACGCATATTTTCAATAATTTACCAGCAACCATTTGAGAGTTTAGTTTCAGACAAGGCAAAATTTAAACATAATTTAAAAGAATTTTTGTGGCCAACTCCTTCTATTCCATCCATGAGTTTCCAACAATTGCAGTAGACTATTTTAATGAAAATTTATTAGACCTTAATTTTTGACAATACTTGGTTGTAACAGCCAAGTAACTACCTACTGTGTGAATGATGGATGTATGGAAAGCAGATGTAAGTCTTAAGTCTGTAAATAGTGGAAGTTTAATTTTAAATCTTGTACATAATCTGACTGTTCTTCACTGAGAATCACTGAAATGGATAATTTACTTAAATTTTTGACAATACTTGGTTGTAATAGCCAGGAAACTAGCAAATGTCTGAATGATGGATTTAATGAAAGCAGATCTAAGTATTAAACCTGTAAATATTAGAAGTTTATATTTAATTCATGTACATTAATGAAACTCAGGTTTTTCTAATTACATTTTTGCAATGTTTTTATCTGACATGTTCCACACCCAGGAGGATTCCCTCTTTTATGGGTCTGTGGAATGAATAATTAATCTAATCTAATCTAATCTACCTCCCTCCACCACAACCTTCTGATGCTGTGCCTGTTGGCAATCTAATCCCTGCACACTCTGCCAGACAGCGTTCATTTTGCCCCCACCCACACACTACTATCAATTCTCCATCGCCTTCCCTGCCCCCACTGGATTGTTGTTTGTGTCCCATGTGACAGTTGCATTCTCGCCATAACAGCTGGAGTTGGTAATCATGTGCATGAAGTGTGCTCACTTATGTGTATGAATTGTGTACTTCTCTTTTGATGATGAAGGCTGTGGCCAAAAGCTTTATGTAAGAGTCTTTTAATCATGCGTGTCTGCAACTTAAAATGTATTCTTTATAGTAAGCAGTAATCTATCTTTTCCCACACAGTTGATATTCCCACCAAGTGTTTCCATTGTTTGGAACAGTAAACAGCTTCAGATTTGCAACTGGTGGTCAAAATTGGAACTAATTTTCTTCCATCATATATCGGTTCTGCACAAACGCATTAGCATATCTACCAAGTTTCCCTGCCATATGATAATTGCAGCCCACTCTGGCCCTCTGTGAGTACCTGCATGTAGTTATAACCACCTGGTATATGATACAGAAACAGAAGATGAAGCACACACACATTCAGACAAGGTAACACATAACATGTGTATCTATAAAACTACATGCTTATGTATAACTGTTCTTGGCCACGCATTGCTGTGGCTCACTCTGGTTAAATAGAAAAGGAAAAAAAGAGAAAGCACACATTTCTAATCTGCATGAAAATTGTATATACATCGTAATCTCCTCTTCCCTGTCTCTGAGAACCTCCTCCTCTCCCTATCTTTGCTTATTTCCTCCTTCCCCTTCCACCCTCTCTGTCTATCACCTCCTCCCCATCTTTCTGTTCATCTTTCCCTCCTTCCCTCTATCTCTACCTCCTCCCGCCTCCCTTTCCCCTGTCTATCACCTCCTCCCCCCTTTCTATGTCCATCTTCTCCTCCCCACTCTCTCTCTATCTCCTCCTGCCCCCCCCCCCCCCCTCTCTGTCCATCTTCCCCTTTCTGCTTTTTACGACAATTTCCATCCACACACCTCTCCAGCTCCTATTCCCCCTTCTCTCTGATCTCAAGTCTTTTTTGTTGTTACTGTAAATTCTGATTCTGTAGTAGTTTTGAACCATAAGCTAAAGAGTGAGTGGGGGAGTGAGAGTAAAAATTTAAAATAATTAGGTAATAATGTTTTGGTAATAATGTTTCCCCTATGTATATTATATATATATTTATGTATTATATATATTAAAGTAGGTATATATGTGTATTTGAATGCACTGTTGTGTCAAAATTTCAAAGCAATCAGTGCAGAACATTCAAAGATTTTAAGATTCTGAACAAACATACATTTACATTTTTATTCATACACATGTAAATATTCATTTGTTCAAAATCTTAAATCTCCAATTCTTCACAGATCGCCTCAAAATTTTGACACAATGTTGAATTTGAATACACATGCATTTTAATTCACCTACAAGAACATCATATGGTATATCAACATATATTTTTATAAACATGTGCGTATTTTTAATACGGCAAGAAAAGCAATAATGAAAATCTCTTCTGATGTGATTGGCAATGACAGTATCAGTATAACCATGATTAAGAATGTTGTCGATATCTTAGTACCTGTCTTAACTGACATATTTAATTTTTCCCTTGTGAACGGAGTATACACCACTGCATGGAAAAGAAGCATAATTAGACCCATCCCTTAGATCGAAAACCCACAACTGCCTAGTGATTACTGACCAATTAGCATACTGCCTACTGTTTCCAAAGCACTTGAATATATTGTTCATGATCAAATCACTGAACACCTGCATGAATTCAGCTTTTATGACAAATATCATTTCTATGCCGATGACCTCCAGCTCGACCTAAGCATCAGACCTGAAGATATAAACACTGTAATTGCTCAGATGAATGATGATCTGTCTTCAGTAGTGACATGGGTGAAAAACCTGTGGCTTAAACTAAATACAAGAAAGACACAACTAATCTTAATAGCCCATCAGAAATTAATAAGTTCTGATTTCCATGAACAGCTGCCACCTATTCTGCGCAATGGTATTCCAATACCATACAGAAAACAGTTAAGAACTTGGGTGTAACTTTGGATGAGCATCTCAACTGGGCAGAGAATACAGTCGCAGTGTGCCAGAAGATATCCGCTTGTCTCTATGCTCTCAAAAAGTTTCGGAACGTATTTCCACAGGACGTGAAATGCCAGCTCGTGCAATCACTCGTTCTACCGAACCTCCACTATTAAGAAGGCATGAGTAGTGAAAACAAAAGACAGTTAGAACTAACCACGAGTGCCTGTGTGTGTTACACCAGCAACATTCACTGATATGATCATGTTAGTGCCTCATACTCCCAGCTAGGGTGGCTGTGGCAGGACAAATTGCATGACTACCACACTCTATGTCTACTTCACCGACTCCTCATCGTGCAAGCGCCCCAGTACCTTGCTTCAGAGATTAAACACCTTTCATCTTATCGTAATCGAAACATGAGGTCACTGTTACTTGGTCTCCTAACTGTGACCACTCATAAAACAAAAACTTTTGCAAACTCCTTCTCAGTTGCCACTGTCTGCCTCTGGAACAAACTGCCCATTACCTTGCACAAAATTCAATTCCCTGCTGCTTTTAAGAAGAAGCTGAAGCCTTTCCTCCTATCATCCTCATAATCTTTCCCACAAAATTCATGTACAAGGCCAATCCTCCCCTCTGCGAAATGGCAAAGCTAGAGTCTCCTATCTTGCTCCTTTCTCTTCTTCCTCTTCATCTATCTCTATTAGCCACACAATCTACTTTTTCTTTATATTTCCTTAATTATGTTTCATCATGTCTCTATTTTCTCCTCCCTTCACCATCAGTCTTCCTCATACTCGCTACTGCTAGCACTCCTACCTAAAATCTGTCTCTTTCATAATGTCTAATTATAGCAGTACTTATCATCTATGAATATAAACTGCATATGTATGTATAGTTCCAAGTGTGCCTTTGTAATTGTTTATTTCACTTTTGTACTAGATGTAGTTTAACATGGCTACTAAAATATAGGAAAGTAAAATAAGTAGAATGCCTGGTTAGATGTAAGAGAGGGCTTGATGGCCCTAATCTTGCCAGGTTAAACAAATTAATAAATAAATAAAAAATAAATAACTATTTGAATACAATACTGTGTCAAGATTTCAAGACAATTAGTCAAGAATTTAAGGAGATTTACAGCCTTGTAAAAATGAGCATTTACGTTTTTATTTATATAAATAGCATTAGAGACAAAAATATACAAACACATTTACATAAAAACTTACAAATAAATAAAACGCAGGTCACAAATGCAATACACAATGATCCCATTTTCACATCTGCATCCCTGACATGTCCCATAAAGTATTGAAAACAGTAACTACTATAACAATTTTCTTTAAACCATCTTCTGTAAACAGTGGCCAGCTATTGTTGTGTAAGGGCCTATCAAAAGTGTAGCTAATTTAAGAAACTAACCATTAATATACAGCAAAATTATATATAATAGTTGTAATGACAAATCTAAAAGAAAAGGCTTGATGCTTTCCATTCTGATCATTCCCTGAGGTGGGTAAGAATCTTATTCATCCTTTCCTATCTTCCTGTTCTTTTATTCTATATTACTAACAATTTTACTTAATATGCTCTGTTTCCTTTAACTAATTTGCAGTTTCTATTTTACTTAATTTAATTTGTAGCTCATTACTATGAGTTGACATAAAAGTTTTCAGAGTATCATACTACCCCATAATTCCACTGTAACTGTGGCCAAAACATTGGTTAGTCTAGTATAGAGTTTTATATTATGATGTGGTATTATCTTCAGAAAACTTTTATGTCAACGGGCTCTGGCTACAGAAGTCTATGCATTTATGTCATTATTATTACTTTTGAGTTGTCTTTGCTAAAAACAATATTTGCTTGTAATATGGAACAGTTTATGTTATTACATGATTAAAACTATAACATGTATGACATGCTGTAAAATATTAAGTAACAGATCATTAAATATGGAATAAATGAAATGAAATGAAAGATGTCCTCTGAAGATGTGCTGCATACTATGGAGTTTTTATATTTATTTACTCATCAAGTTCCGTAGGACTAAATTGAGAATCAGATCTCCAAGGTCATGGAAGGTGTCAGTACATGAAATTACAACATAAACCTAATAACAGATAAAAATAAATGTTCATGAACCGTAACAAAGTAACTCCATAAGTTTAAGTAAACGCTATCAGCAATACAATAAAAATCAGCTTAATTTTTCAAGAAACTCCTCGACAGAATAGAAGGAGTGACCCATGAGGAAACTCTTCAGTTTCGATTTGAAAGCACATGGATTACTGATAGGATTTTTGAATTCAAGTGGCAGCTTACTGAAAATGGATGCAGCAGTATACTGCACACCATTTTGCACAAGAGTTAAGGAAGTCCAATCCAAATGCAGGTTTGATTTCTGCTGAGTATTAGCCATGTGAAAGCTGCTTTTTCTTGGGAATAAACTAATATTGGTAACAAGAAATGACAATAAGGAATATACGTATTGAGACACCAACGTCAAAATACCCAGATTCGTAAACATAGGTCGATAAGAGGTTCGTGAACTAGCACCACTTATTGCCCGAACCGCCCGTTTCTGACACAAAAATATCCTTTTCGAATGGGGAGAGTTACCCCAAAATATAATACCATACGACAATTGTGAATGAAAATAAGCAAAGTAGACTAATTTTTGTGTCGAACGATCACTCACTTCTGATACCGTTCAAATAGTAAAAATGGCAGTATTAAGTCTTTGAACAAGATCCTGAACGTGGGCTTTCCATGACAGCTTATCATCTATCTGAACACCTAGAAATTTGAACTGTTTGGTTTTACTAATCATATGCCCATTCTGTGAAATTAAAACGTCAGGATTTGTTGAATTGTGTGTTAGAAACTGTAAAAACTAAGTCTTACTGTGGTTTAGCATTAGTTTGTTTTCTACAAGCCATGAACTGAGGTCATGTAATGCACTATTTGAAACCGAGCCAATGTTGGACACAACATCCTTTACTACCAACCTTGTGTCATCAGCAAATAGAAATATTTTAGAGTTACTTGTAATACTAGAGGGCATATCATTTACATAAATAAGGAACCGGAGTGGCCCTAACACTGATCCCTAGGGCACCCCCCACTTGACAGTACCCCACTCAGACCCCACATCACAGCCGTTATCAACATTGTGAATAATGACCTTTTGCTGCTTGTTGCTAAAGTAAGAGGTGAACCGATTGTGAGCTACTCCCCGTATTCCGAAATGGACCAACTTCTGGAGCAATATTTTGTGATCAACACAATCAAATGCCTTAACTAAATCAAAATATATGCCAAGCATTCAAAACCTTTTGTTTAACCCATCCAGTACCTCACAGAGAAAAGAGAATATAGCATTTTCAATTGTTAAATGACTTCTAAAGCCAAACTGTACATTTGATAGCAAATCATGTGATATAAAATGATCAATTATCCTTACATACATAGCCTTTTCAATAACTTTTATAAACAATGATGTCATAGAAATAGGTCCAAAATTATCTACATTATCCCTTTCTCCGTTTTTATAAAGGGGCTTTACTACTGAGTGTTTTAATCGCTCAGGAAACTGACCATTCCTAAAGGAAAAATTACAAATATGGCTAAATACAGGGCTAACATATGCAGCACAGTACTTTAATATTCTGCTACACACTCCATCATAACCATGTGAGTCCTTAGTCTTCAGTGATTTAATTATTGACTCAATCTCACTCTTGTCTGTATCACAGAGGAGTATTTCAGACATCAATCTTGGAAAGGCATTTGCCAAGAAAGTTACATTATTTCCTGTAGAAACTACATTTTTATTTAACTCACCAGCAATGCTCAGAAAATGACTGTTAAATACTGTACATATTTCTGATTTATCAGTAACAGAAATATTTTTACTGCTAACTGACTTTATATTGTCGACCTTGTGCTGCTGGCCAGACACTTCCTTCACAACTGACCATATGGTTTTAATTTTATTGTGTGAATTAGCTATTCTATTTGCATACCACATACTCTTTGCCTTCCTGATAACATTTTTAAGCACCTTACAATATTGTTTGTAATGGGCTACTGTAGCTGGATTGTGACTACTTCTAACATTTTGATATAATTCCCACTATGTTCTACATGATATCCTTATCCCAACAGAGAACCACCCAGGCTGCCCATTACTGCTAGTAGCCCATTTACAATGTTCTAATGGAAAGCAACTCTCAAAGAGCATGAGAAATGTGTTAAGGAAAGCATTTTATTTTTCATCTATGTTATCGGCACTATAAACATCCTGCCACTCTTGTTCCTTGACAAGGTTTAAAAAACTCTCTATTGCTGTTGGATTAACTTTCCTACATAGTTTGTAATTAAATAATTAAATATGACATTGGTTTGAGTAAAAAAGCCTTTTGGTGTTACTATTTGTGCATCGTGGTCTGAAAGGCCATTCACGCATTTACAAACCAAATGCCCATCTAGTAATGAAGAATGAATGAAAATATTGAAGTCACCACATATAACTAGTTTCTACTAAGTGAATCAAAAACCCTCTCTAGCTTGAGCAGAAATGCTCTGAAGTCGGAGTTAGGGGACCTGTAAACAACAATAATTAGAAGATGAGGTGACTTACCGAACGAAAGCGCTGGCAGGTCGATAGACACACAAACAAACACAAACATACACACAAAATTCAAGCTTTCGCAACAAACTGTTGCCTCATCAGGAAAGAGGGAAGGAGAGGGGAAGACGAAAGGAAGTGGGTTTTAAGGGAGAGGGTAAGGAGTCATTCCAATCCCGGGAGCGGAAAGACTTACCTTAGGGGGAAAAAAGGACAGGTATACACTCGCACACACGCACATATCCATCCACACATACAGACACAAGCAGACATATTTCTGCTTGTCTGCTTGTGTCTGTATGTGTGGATGGATATGTGCGTGTGTGCGAGTGTATACCTGTCCTTTTTTCCCCCTAAGGTAAGTCTTTCCGCTCCCGGGATTGGAATGACTCCTTACCCTCTCCCTTAAAACCCACTTCCTTTCGTCTTCCCCTCTCCTTCCCTCTTTCCTGATGAGGCAACAGTTTGTTGCGAAAGCTTGAATTTTGTGTGTATGTTTGTGTTTGTTTGTGTGTCTATCGACCTGCCAGCGCTTTCGTTCGGTAAGTCACCTCATCTTTGATTTTATATATATAATTTTTCCCACGTGGAATGTTTCCTTCTATTATAACAATAATTAGAAGTTTAGTTTCACTAAATTCAACTTCCGGTGCGCAACATTCAAATGTCTGCTCAGTGCAATGTCATGATATGTCTATGTACTCAAATGTAATACTGTTTTTTACATACAGAGCCACTCTCCCACCCTGCAAGGAACTCCTTGAGAAACAGCCAGCTAATCTGTAGCCTGGAAAAGGAAGCCTCTGTCAAATTATTTAAGTGGTGCTCTGATATACCAATAATTTCAGAGTCAACATCTATAAGCAGTTCACTAACTCTATCTCTAATACCTCTTATATTTTGATGAAATATGCTAATTCCTTCTCTAGTTGGAAACATTACATCCTCGGAAGGTGAGCCCTTAGTTACAGGGACTTCCTTTAAGCAGTGTTACATCAAACAAAACAAACTACTATCATGATTCAAAAATTAACAACCATTCATGAAAAGGCACTCACTTTCTATAAAGAAACCGCAGAGCATTGAATATTCTTGTTGTGATCAGGTCAACACAAAGATAATTTATGATTTTTTAAAGGCATACTGCTACTATGACAGTGTTGAATCTATGGAGCAAGACAGGATAAAAATACAGCTGTGATGAAACAACATTATCTCATGACCCATCTAAAATTAGATGCTTACATAGACTCCAATTTAAGCTATGAACAAGGATGGATGAACACTGCACTATTTTTCAGCTGGTTCAGAGATGTCTTTTACAGAAGAGTGGCTTATAGAGGTTAACATTGTTAATTTTTGGTGGTCACACAACCCACTTTCAAGTAAATTGATCTGGGTAGCTCAGGAACATCACAAACTAGAACTTCCTCTGCAGATGATACCCTCTTATCATAGCACTGACCATGTGGACAGGCAGCTTTGCGTGTTCAGTTGAAGCTGAGGGCTATCTTGGTGATAGCACAGCTATCGGCAAGATCTCCGAACCCAGACAGGTCTCGGTAGACAAAATTGACAAAGCGTGTTCCCCAATGCCCACCTCTTTCCACATCCATTTCACAGTCCTTACTGAATACAAGGTGTGATGTGACGTGTGCTGAGAGGTGCATGGCAGATGCAAATACTGTCATGAATGAAACCTCAGAGATACTAGGTGATCTCCTCAAGTAATTTGCCTTGTGCCAACAAGGGGAGCTGCTGAGGTTGACCTGAACCTCAGTTCTCAACAAGGAAAACAATTTGAAAACCGAGGGACTTGATGATACCTCCACCACCCCAATATCATGGATGGAGTAGATGAAAGCCATTTCTACAACTGGATTGAGTGTGGGAAATGTCACTGAAAAATTGGACTCAATCACAATCAAATCCTTGCCTGGGGCTTAGAGGAGGAAACTATTCAGAGAACAAAAAGAAAAGGAAGGTAATGAATGGCTTCCTAAACATAAATGGAGGGAATTAAAAGGTCTTGAACCTAATACTACCAAAAAAAGGCTGTTTCAGAGTGAATGGGGTACATAGTTCTCTTCCCCCTCACGTTGGAGAACAAGAGAACAAGGGAGGAGTCTGATATGCCCACTTCTCAGATAACTGGACCCAGAAAAATCTGAGGCAGGTAATAGGAAAACAGAATAATAGTACTGCAGTCTTGCTTTTTAGGATGGTGGTTACCTAACAGGGTATACACTGGTCATCATCACCTCGCAGCAGGAGGAGCTAGTTCAGTCGGCTCTCTTTTAAAATACTGAGGGTCGAAATAGTCTATACCCCAAATTCAGGATGGTCTACCTGGACAAGGTGGTCTAATCTTGTCTGTGAGTGGATGAGAACAGTGGATTGGCTTAAGGAGATGGTGCCCAAGATATATCTGTGGGAGGAGGCAACATTACTGGTCAAGACTGCAGCAGAACTCTTCACATGCAGAACCATTCAACACCATGACTGGGTGCAGAACCAAAAGGTCTCAACAAATGACTGCAGGATAATAAACTGGAATGTTGTACCTGACAGCGAAAACCTTGTAGTGGAAGTTGGTGAGGAATCCCTGAAGGCAATGCAAGAGCAAGGCTCGAAACTATATTATTCACTTTCACATTGATCAAGGGCATTGGAAGCAATCATGATGGAAAGCTGACAGCTGGAAGTGTTGTAGATAAATCTGCAACACAGTAAGGGGGCAACTGTAGCCCTAAGTTGCCATCTGGGAAGACAGGAAGTGGATGTGGCCGCAGCATTTATGTTGAAGAGTGTAATTTCACTCATGCCAATGGTGAACTTCTGTTCCAGGGACTTTGTGATAATCAGGACAAAATAGCATGAGGGAGGAAGCGTGAGGAAATTTGTATTGGCTTTGTGTTATTTTTATGACAAGACAGTGCTCCTCCTTCTCAGTTATGAACAATGTTGATTGGTTGTGTTATCAATGCACACAAACTGGTGTGGAGAAGCAGCAACACCAACAGCAAAGGTGAGTAGCTATTGGAGAGTAATTTAGAGATTCTGATTAGGGGTACAGAATGTATCTTTAGGAATTGAAGAAAGGGAGGAGTATCTGACATAAGTTTTGGGTCCAACTTAATGTGCACTATGTCAAACAATGGCACTTTGGCGATGGAGCAATCCTTATCTGACCACATGTATATTAATTTTGGGGTTGAAATGGGTATTAAAACAGACCATGGCCTAGGAATCCAAGGAAATCAGACTGGAACTCATACAGGAAGAACCTTAAACTCACACTCACCTGAAGTCAGAATTTCAATAAGCAGCCCAGTAGATTTTGAGAAATGGCAGATGCAGTGACATCTGCCATTATGACATCATTTTTAGACAGAATTGTACCTTGGTGGAACAACAATCTGGAATTGTGAAAAAGCAGGCAAGTAAGCTTCACTGCTGAACTAGAACCTGTCTTAACTATCACTAAGGTGATGGTAAAATCAAAACTATGAACTGGAGCAGGCAACAGCAAAGTGAATACTAGACTAAGAGCCAAAAATAAAAACTAGGCAAGCTAACGATGCAGAAGCCATGTTTCAGCAATCCTGGGCTTGAACAGGAGACCGTTTGAACTCATTTATTTATTCAGTGCTTATTTAGGCTGACTAGATGGTAGGACTAACAATTGGCCATGGTAACTTCAGGAAACACCTGCACACAACGGGTACACAGAAAAAAACTACCAAGTGTAGACTATGTGGTGAAGGGGATGAAACCACACCAAATTTAATCTTCCAATGCGAAGCTCTGGATGCCAAAAGACAAAGAATATTTGAGTCATTAATTCTTGAAGTAATTGTGCCTCTTAGAGACCTAGTAAAGGGTTTCCTACTACTCTTTAACAATACTGGATGTCTTTACTACAATGACAGGTAGAGAAGCTGCACAATAAACTCAGTTTCTGTATGGACTAAGACCACACAACCCTTCAATGTTTTATTGCTACAAACATGAGCTTGTAATACAGCCCTTGTGACACTGGTGTAAATGGAACAAATTGGATAAGTGTGATTTTTCTGTGCAGCTTTAATGTTTGTCAGTAGGCACTGATACCCCAAATCAGTCCAACACAACTAATATCTTAAAGCTTGAGGTAATTGGATCCATGAGAAGAGAATTTTTTGTTTGAGTTTTTCTTTAACTCAAGACATTCAGAGAGCTTTTGAAATACAGTACTGCAATGAGAAAGTTCATCATTTAATACAAGACTGTTTTAAAGATTATCTTGAAAAAACCATAAGAAGCAGCAGGATGAGATTTTCTTACTGAGTATGTCACTGAGGTTATGTTCTGATTGTTATTTCCCACACTATGTGAACACATTCTTACCTAGCACACAAAGTGTGGGAACAACCAAACCACCATCACTTTACAAAGCCATTTACATGATTCTCAATTTCCTAATTCATTGGAGTGTGGTACCAATTCCTCCTCTCCTCTTTAATTATTCATATGTTCCTTAGTGTGCACCACTTGTATATGCCATCTGTTCTGTTATATAATGCCATGACAGAATAGTCCACATGACACTCTTACCTCACACAGCAACTAACTCCAGATATTATGACAGAGCACCAGGTTCCAACATAGTGCCATATGTAAGCTTATCAACAAAATATAAGTAAAAAAGTTGAGACAATGAAGTCTTAAGTATGCTACTTACAAACAAGAAAGTTCAGGTTGCCATAACATGAATTCTTAAATATGTAGGTATGAATAGCATTAACTTCTCATTAAACAGAAAAATACTTATCTGATTGGTTGTGACATATGGAAACTGTCACAGGTTGGTTATACAGGGTAATTCCATGATGATGTTACAGACTTTCAGGGATGATAGAAAAGAGCAAATGTATCAATCTGGGTCATGGGACCATGGTCTGGAAATGACTAAGTTCAAAGTTATAAGCGAAAATTGTTCTGATGTCTCTGATAGAGCAATGCATGTACCAGTACACTTGTTACTAAGATTGTAGGGTAGGCAACATAATAAGAAAAAAATTTTCTAGTAAATGTGGGCTTTCAAATGCATACTTTAAGAGCAATGAGCACTTGTTCAATAGAAGAGATGTTTTCACAGTGGCAAAGGTGAACAAGTGCTCATTGCTCTTAAAAAATGTATTTTAGAGCCCATATTTACTGAACTTTTTTTCCTTGTTTTGGTCCATACTAACCCTACCCAAATATATAGAAACAACTTGCAGTAGAAGAGATGTATTTCACAGTGTTGATGGTGAACAAGTGTTCATAAATCTTGAGGTATGCATTTTAGAATGAATATTTACTAGGTTATATCCCTTGTTTTAGTCCATACCACCACATCTGAATGTTTCCCATCCTACAGTCTTAGCAACAACAGTATCGGTACATGTATTCCATTGTGAGAGGTATCAGCATGACTCGGTCATTTAAGGACCCAGGTCCCTTACCTCAGATTGATGCATTTACCCTTCTCTATCATCCCTGAAAATCTGTAAATTCATCATGTGGTGGGCTGTTTTCACTATGTTTGCATTTAAAATATGAACTGTCATGATTGACTGTGGGAAGTTAAAGAAGTGGAATCCATTGTTACAAAAAAATGATCCAATAGAATTTCACTTATGGTATACAGAAATGGCGAAAGTTAGTTATATGTGACACTAATGGAATCATTTTAAATTCAAAGATAGATGGGTCATCCAATATCAAGTAGTCTAAGGGACCCCACTGACCCTCTCCAACATTGATGAAATTTTTACTGGATGAAACACTGCCAGATTACAATAGCATGGTTGGAGCATGAGCCACCTTTTTGTAGAGGCTAGTTTTTTGGCATTGTGACTTAAAGAAATAAATCATCAACTTTGTTTCATCATTGCTCAGTATCAAAAAGACATGTCATGCTGAAACTTTGTGACCCTGTTCAACTTTTTGGGTACAATAGCTTAGTTGCAGAACTAAAGGCTAAATTATGGTAAATTCATCATAATGTGCTATCAAAGTTGCTCAAAATTCTTGTTGTAACAAATTTTGACTATACTTTATTGGCTTGTATCTACTGAAAGAATAACTTTCTGAAGCTGAGTATTTACTCACCTGCAGCTGTCAGCATGTCAAAAAGCTCTGTAAGTGGCTCAAATTCTTTTCAAAGATTTAATTAGACGATTTTGGCTCATTTTCAAGAGGTCATATCTCAAAAGGGATCACTCAAATCTTATTTTTATTGACGACATTGAAAAGAGCTCACTTTGTTTGATCAGAAGAAGTTGTTTTTATTTTTCAGACAGACAAGTTTACTGGCAACAATGGAGTTAAAAACAGGCTTCAACAATGACTCTGAAGCACACTGTTGTGTAGTGAAGAATGCTCAGGTTTAATGAGTGCTGTTTTAAATGATGTAAAACCTGTTGTCATTACTACATAAATGTGTTTTTCTGTAAGTACAAATTATTTAAAGATGTCGACTTTTTAGAAATGTTTATCTGAACAATTAAATTTTTTCTGTTCTGTTCCCAAATTCCCTATCAAAGTTTTCAGTATCTATGACTGTTTAATTTTTTCCAGTTGGAAATATACAGAACTTTTACATTATCAAATATTGAAAGCAAAGACAATTGGAAGTAATAATTGAATTGTAGTTTAATGGATATGAAAGATGTGTCAGTGCCATGTAGCTTTGGCCTTGCAGATCTACATCTACATCTACATGATTACTCTGCAATTCACATTCAAGTGCTAGGCAGAGGGTTCATCGAACCACAATCATACTATCTCTCTACCATTCCACTTCCGAACAGCGCGTGGGAAAAACGAACACCTAAACCTTTCTGTTCGAGCTCTGATTTCTCTTATTTTATTTTGATGATCATTCCTACCTATGTAGGTTGGGCTCAACAAAATATTTTCGCATTCGGAAGAGAAAGTTGGTGACTGAAATTTCATAAATAGATCTCGTCGCGACGAAAAACGTCTTTGCTTTAATGACTTCCATCCCAACTCGCGTATCGTATCTGCCACACTCTCTCCCCTATTACGTGATAATACAAAATGAGCTGCCCTTTTTTTGCACCCTTTCAATGTCCTCCATCAATCCCACCTGGTAAGGATCCCACACCGTGCAGCAATATTCTAACAGAGGACGAACGAGTCTAGTGTAAGCTGTCTCTTTAGTGGTCTTGTTGCATCTTCTAAGTGTCCTGCCAATGAAACGCAACCTTATGGTTTGCCTTCCCCACAATATTATCTATGTGGTCTTTCCAACTGAAGTTGTTCATAATTTTAACACCCAGGTACTTAGTTGAATTGACAGCCTTGAGAATTGTACTATTTATCGAGTAATCGAATTCCAACGGATTTCTTTTGGAACTCATGTGGATCACCTCACACTTTTCGTTATTTAGCATCAACTGCCACCTGCCACACCATACAGCAATCTTTTCTAAATCGCTTTGCACCTGATACTGGTCTTCGGATGGACTTACTAGACGGTAAATTACAGCATCATCTGAGAACAACGTAAGAGAACTGCTCAGATTGTCACCCAGGTCATTTATATAGATCAGGAACACCAGAGGTCCCAGGACACTTCAATTTTACTCGATGATTTGACGCTTATTACTATGAACTGCGACCTTCCTGACAGGAAATCACGAATCCAGTCGCACAACTGAGACGATACCCCATAGGCCTGCAGCTTGATTAGAGGAACGGTGTCAAAAGCCTTCCGGAAATCTATAAATACGGAATCAACTTGAGATCCCCTGTCGATAGCAGCCATTACTTCGTGCGAATAAAGAGCTAGCTGCGTTGCACAAGAACAATGTTTTCTGAAACCATGCTCATTACGTATCAATAGATCATTCCCTTCGAGGTGATTCATAATGTTTGAATACAATATATGCTCCAAAACCCTACTGCAAACTGACATCAATGATATAGGTCTGTAGTTCGATGGATTACTCCTACTACCCTTGTTAAACACTGGTGCGACCTGCGCAATTTTCCAATCTGTAGGTACAGATCTATCGGTGAGCGAGCGGTTGTATATGACTGCTAAGTAGGGAGCTATTGTATCAGCGTAATCTGAAAGGAACCTAATCGGTATACAATCTGGACCCGAAGACTTGCCCGTATCAAGCGATTTGAGTTGCTTCGCAACCCCTAAGGTATCTACTTCTAAGAAACTCATGCTAGCAGCTGTTCGTGTTTCAAATTCTGGAATATTACATTCGTCTTCCCTGGTGAAGGAATTTCGGAAAACTGCGTTCAATAACTCCGCTTTAGCGGCACAGTTGTCGGTAACAGTACCATCGCCACCACGCAGCAAAGATATTGACTGCGTCTTGCCGCTTGTGTACTTTACATACGACCAGAATTTCTTCGGATTTTCTACCAAATTTCGAGACAATGTTTTGTTGTGGAACCTATTAAAGGCATCTCACATTGAAGTCCATGCCAAATTTCGCGCGTCTGTAAATTTTAGCCTATCTTCGGGATTTCATGTTCTTCTGAACTTCGCATGCTTTTTCCATTGCCTCTGCAACAGCGTTCGGACCTGTTTTGTGTACCATGGGGGATCAGTTCCATCTCTTACCAATTTATGAGGTATGAATCTCTCAATTGCTGTTGCTACTATATCTTTGAATTTGAGCCACATCTCGTCTACATTTGCATAGTCAGTTCGGAAGGAATGGAGATTGTCTCTTAGGAAGACTTCTAGTGACACGTTATTCGCTTTTTTAAATAAAATTATTTTGCGTTTGTTTCTGGGGGATTTGGAAGAAGCGGTATTGAGCCTAGCTACAACGAGCTTGTGATCACTAATCCCTGTATCAGTCATGATGCTCTCTATTAGCTCTGGATTGCTTGTGGCTAAGAGGTCAAGTGCGTTTTCGCAACCATTTACAATTTGTGTGGGTTCGTGGACTAACTGCTCGAAATAATTTTCGGAGAAAGCATTTAGGACAATCTCGAAAGATGTTTTCTGCCTACCACCGGTTTTGAACAAGTATTTTTGCCAACATATCGAGGGAAGGTTGAAGTCCCCACCAACTATAACCATATGAGTGGGGTATTTATTTGTTATGAGATGCAAATTTTTTCTGAACTGTTCAGCAACTATATCATCGGAGTCTGGGGGTCGGTAGAAGGAGCCAATTATTAACTTAGTTCAGCTGTTAAGTATAACCTCCACCCATACCAATTCGCACGGAGTATCTACTTCGATTCACTACAAGATAAACCACTACTGACAGACGCAAACACTCCACCACTAATTCTGCCTAATCTATCTTTCCTGAACATCGTGTGAGACTTCGTAAAAATTTCTGCAGAACTTATTTCAGGCTTTAGCCAGCTTTCTGTACCTATAATGATTTCAGCTTCTGTGCTTTCTATTAGCGCTTGAAGCTCACTGACTTTCCCAGCACAACTACAACAATTTACAACTACAATTCCGACTGTTCCTTGATCCAAGCACGTCCTGTATTTGCCATGCACCCTTTGAGATTGCAGCCCACCCCGTACTTTCCCGAGGCCTTCTAACCTAAAAAACTGCCCAGTCCACACCACACAGCCTCCGCTACCCGTGCAGCCGCCAGCTGAGTGTAGTGAACTCCTGACCTATTCAGCGGAACCCGAAACCCCACCACCCTATGGCGCAAGTCAAGGAATCTGCAGCCAACACGGTCGCAAAACTGTCTGAGCCTCTGATTCAGGCCCTCCACCAGGCTCTGCACCAAAGGTCTGCAGTCGGCTATGTCAACGATGCTGCAGATGGTGAGCTCTGCCTTCATCTCGTAAGCAAAGACCAGCAGCCTTCACCAAATCAGGTAGCTGCTGGAAACCAGAGAGAATTTCCTCAGATCCAAAGCGACACACGTCATTAGTACCGACATGTGCCACCACCTGCAGCTGGCTGCACCCTGTGCTCTTCATGGCATCCAGAAGGACCCTTTCCACATCAGGAATGACTCCTCCCGGAATGCACACGGAGTGCACACTGGATTTCTTCCCCTCCTTAGCCACCATATCCCTAAGGGGCCCCATTACGCGCCTAACATTGGAGCTCCCAACTACCAATAATCCCACTCTCTGCGATTGCCCGGACCTTGAAGGCTGAGAATCATCCTCTGAAACAGGGCAGGCAGCTGCATCTGGCTCAGCCAGAGACAGTACCTGAAACCTGTTTGTCAAGACGCACTGGGGAGGCTTTCTGATCAGCCTCCGGGGACATCTTTTGCTGCCTGCCACGCCTTGGAATGACCTCCCAATCAACCACAAGTGAGGGCTCAGTCCCACTGCGGGCAGCAACTGGGGCAACCACAGCAGCAGACCGATCTGGGGACAGACAGGATGAAGTTGACATCCCCGTGATACCCAAGTCTGGCTCCCCACACTGGTGCCCATTGGCAACAGCCTCAAGCTGCGCGACCAAAGTCAGCGCCGCCTGTAGCTGTGAGTGAAGGGATGCCAACTTAGCCCTCATCCGAACACAGCAATCACAGTCCCTGCCCATTCTAATCAATGTTGAACAACAGTTACTGAAACACGAGTCCGTGCCTAGATAACGCAAGGGAAACACGCAAAGAATGTATGAACTAACCTGTACAAATGCCTAATGACTGCGCTACAATCTGCCTGAATTTACGATTACAGTAACTAAAACTCAAAATTACACCTCCTATATGAAACTCACACGCAATTTAAGTAAGAACCTACGATGTAAACACAGAAAAGAAGCTATATACGTGTCTTTCTGCGCTGTCGATGTGCACCAACTGGGAGGTCAGGCCATGCTGGTCACTGAGAGCCTACTAGACAGACAAGTGCCACTGACATACCAAAACAAAACAAATGCCTAACGACTGCACTACAATCTGCCTGAATTTACAATTACAGCAACTAAAACTCAAAATTACATCTCCTATACAAAACTCACACGCAATTTAAGTAAGAATCTACGAAGTAAACACAGAAAAGAAGCTATATACATATCTTTTTGTGCTGTCGATGTGCACCAACTGGGAGCTCAGGCCACATTGGTCTCTGAGAGCCTACTAGACAGAAAAGTGCCACTGACGTAACAAAACAAAACAAATGCCTAACGACTGCACTACAATCTGCCTGAATTTACAATTATAGTAACTAAAAATTCTGCATGTCATCTGAAAACATATACACTTCAACAAGGTTTCAAACATGTCAAAGAATTTTCAGTAGAACAACAAGAATTACTAAACTGAAGACCTGAAATACATTTTACTGAAAATGCACAAATATACTCTCATCACAACAATTGAAAGCTGTGACATAGAGCAATGTGAAATGTGGTCAGAAGACTTGTTCAAGCTGTAGAAAAATAATTTCAGCAAGAAAAGCAGAAAATTCTCAGTCATCTTCATCCTAGACAGAAGATGAAGCAGAGTTATACCCAGCAGAACCACTTGATAAAAGTCTAGCAGCTTTTGGGGTCTTCCCTTAGATTTCAGAGAGTACAACAAGGGATGTCAAAGGTTATGCAAGGCGTAAAGTAAGTGAAGCTCAAGAGGCAATTGTGAATAACACTGTTGCTGATGGAAGCTTCATCTCACATGATTTTCAAACACCTAGTACAAGCGAGACATGTCCTGACACTGAAGATTATAAGCAGCTGATCAAAGAATTGAAAGAAAAGTTGCACTTGTCAAGGCAGCCTGAAAAATTGCAAATTTTGACATTAGTAACTCAAAGCTGGAGTATAAAAGAGACAATGCAAGAATTTAACTTTTCAGAAAGGATGAGAAACGCAGCTAAGAAGTTAAAGGCAGAAAATGGTGTATTAGCTCTGCCAAAGAACAGGCACAGCAAGAAGATTCCAGAAGCTGTAAAAGAAAGAGTAGTAACATTTTTTTCAAAATGAAGAATTTAGCCAAGTCTGCCCAGGTAAAAAGGACTATGTATCAATTACAACAGATGGAAAGAAAATTCTGATGCAAAAATACCTTCTTCTGAGTAATTTGAAAGAAATATTTGCTGTATATCGACTTTAGCATGGATGTGAAATTGGGTTTTCCAAATTTCATGAATTGAGGCCAAAATGGTGCACCACTGTAAGTGCTGCAGGAACCAGGAACCCACTCAGTCTCTGTTTGCAATTTACACCAAAAAATAAAATTGATGCTTGAATTAAAGCAGAAGTGAGGCAGATGATACCAATGAGTTTGAGCAGTGGGAGCATACTGATAGAGAAACATCACAAGTCAAGCAAATGACCATTAAGGATTTTATTGAATATCTGATTTCAAAAATTGCCAAGCTTTCCACTCATCATTATATTGCAAAGCACCCAAGCAAGTTCCTAAAGCGCATAAAAGAAAGCATCAAGACAACTGAACTGATGATATTAATGGATTTTGTTGAAAATTATTCATTCACTATATAAGATGCAGCTCAAGGTTTTCACTGGAATAACAGCCAAGCAAATTTACACCCATCTGTTGCATACTTCAGAAATAACATGGACACAACAGTATCAGCTACTGTGTAATAAACGACAGTCTGAAGCATGACACGATTGCTGTACATACTTTTATAGTGGAATTAAAAGATCTAAAGTGTCACCTTGGAAAAATCACAAATATTTACTACTTCAGTGATTGCTCAGCAGCACAGTACAAAAACTTCAAAAATTTTCTGAATCTTTGCCACCATCAAAACGACTTTGGAATCTGAGCTAAATGGAACTTTTTTGCTACAAAGCCATGGAAAAATGGCTCCATGTGTTGGAGTTTGAGGAGCTTTAAAGCACCTGGAACCAAGAGCAAGCCTTCAAAGACCAACTGAGGACAAGATTTTGACACCAACTGATATTTTAAAATACTGTACAAAGAATATATCAATGGAATTAAATTCATTTTTGTTTCAAAATAAGAAACTAAAGAATCAGAAACTGAACAAGAAGAAAAGTTCAGAAATGGCTGCACAGTATCAGGAACATGAGAGAATCACCACTTTGTGCCAAAAGTTTGTAATAGAAGAGTATCCACTGATACATACTGTTTTGTGGCCAACGTTGACCAAAATTAAGCAACAATTTCTTAAAGAAATATTGCACCCTTATGACCAGGCCAATACATTGTCTGTACTTATGATGGAAAATGGTAGGATGGTAATGTTTCTGAAGTTTCAGGTGAAGAAAATGATGTCTCAGTCAATTTCATGCATCCCAATGGACCTGCACATTCATTCTATTGGCCGGCATGGTATGATATTTGTTGGATTACAGACCAACACATTATTTCTGTCATTTCAGCTCCACGCAACAAGAATAGGCCAATGTTATAGCTTGCTAGAAACAACTGTAATTGCTATTAATAACACATTTCAGCAACTGAATTAATGAGAACTGAAACATGAGGTGTGACAATAAAGTAATGAGACTGATGTGAAAAAAAATGTTGCTTACCGCTTTAGTCAAGTTTAGTGTTGTCTTCTTCAAAGTAGTTCCCTCCTGATTGCACACACTTTTTCCAGTGCTTCTGCCATTGATGGTAACATTTCTGGGACTCATCTTCTGTAATATCCTCCAAGACCCTTGTCACAGCTTTTTGGACATCTTGTGCTATTTGAAAATGGTGTCACTTGACTGCCATTTCAATTCTTGGAAATAGAAAAAAGTCGCACGGAGCGATATCTGGTGAATAAAGTGGCTGTGGTAGTACTGAAATTTGTTTTGAGGTTAAAAATTGCTGTATTGACAGAGCAGTATGGGATGGCACATTATTGTGATGCAGAATCCAATTATCAGCAATGTTGGCATGGACACAAAGAACTCTTTTTATGAAGTCTTTCCAAAATTTATTTCTAGTAATATTGGTTAACTCTTTGTCCAGGAGGCACCCACTCTTTATGAACAATTCCCTTGGAATTAAAGAAGCACACATGCATGAGTTTCACTTCTGACTTTGACATGCGAGCTTTTTTTGGTCTGGGTGATCCCTTTGAGCACCATTGTGAACTTTGGCATTTTGTCTCTGGGTCGTCCTGAAAAAACCAACTTTCATCACCAGTGACAACATGGCTCAACAATTCTGGATTAATTTCTGTTTGCTCTAACAGATCGGCTGCCACATTTTTTCGTGTTTCTCACTGTTGTGGTGTGAGATTTTTGGGAACCATTTTTGCACAAATCTGTCTCATACCAAGATCTCCAGTTATTATTAGATGAACCATTTCTCAATTGATGTTCAGTTCTTCTGCAATCATTTTCACAGATAATCTTTGATCAGATCGTACGAGTTCGTGCACCCAGGCCAAATTGACATCCATCCATGAGGTTGAAGGGTCATCCACTGCAGTCATCATCTTCAACATTCGTTCTGCCTCCACTAAACATTTTACACCAATGAAAAACTTGAGCTCTTGACATAACCTCATCTCCAAAAGCCTTCTGAAGCTTACCATAAGTTGTCGTTGTGTTTTCACCCAATTTAACACAAAAAGAAATGGCATACCGTTGTGCAATATTATGCGGTTCCATTTCCGTAACAAGAGACACAAACATATGTTAACTTGTTACAGCACAACTCACGACTGAGCAGTTGCATCGATGTGCCACTTGGATTAGAAGCAACTTATAGACCAAGGTCAAAGATATTGTGCCTACACAAGCCTGTAGGGTTGCCACATCTTGCAAAGAAAATCAGTCACATTACTTAATTGTCACACCTTGATTTACAGCTCAAGAACCATAAAGAGTAAAACCGGTAATGGCAACGCCATCATGGACCAACACAAGATTGTGTGAGTGTGTATCTTTTAATATAATGAAATGTAAGTTTATTTGTTCTTAAATGCAATGTCTCAAAAATAGAAAAAACCTTTTCTGATCCAACAAAGTGAGTTCTTTACAGTGGTGTCAGAAAAATCAGATTTAAGTGATCCCTTTTGAAGTACAGAGTGACAATTATTGAACAATATGAAAAAAATGTAAACTAGTTACAAACTATGGCATGCACACACTTTATTCAACATGTAAACATCACAACAGATATTCAGATTTAGGTTATGGCATGTTCAATCTGCCTGGCATCATTGGCAATGATGTGGTGCAGACAAACAGCAAAATTCTGCATGGCCTGCTAAAGTGTCAGAACACTGATGCTGTCAGTGACTTCCTGAATGGCTTTCTTCAGCTCAGCAATGATTTTGGGGTTATTGCTGTGCACCTTGTCTTTGATATAGCCCCTTAAAAGGAGTTGCATATGTTCAGATCCAGAGAATATGGTAGTCAATCGAGGCCCATGCCACCGGCCTCTGGGTACCCCAGGACCAGAATGCGGTCCCCAAGTGCTTCTCCAGGACATCAAATCCTCTTCTGCTTCAATGGAGTCAAGCTCCATCTTTCATTAACCACATCTTGTCGAAATCAGGGTCACTTTGGATGATGAGGATGAAATCATCTCCCAAAACCTTCATGTACCATTCGGTAGTCACTGTGCCATCAGGGAATATCATACCATTTATTCCGTGACTCGACATTGCACACCACACAGTCACGCACTGAGGGTGAAGAGACTTCTTGATCATGAAGCACAGATTTTCAGTCCCATAAATGTGCCAATTTTGCTTATTGACGAACCCATCCAAATGAAAGTGGTCTTCGTCGCTAAACCAAACCATATTCACATTGAACTCCTGTTCGTCAATTCTGTGGACAATAGTGTTGACAAAACATAACCACTGTTCCATGGTCCTGGGGCTTAATGGCTGATGGCAGGTCATCAACAACAATTTGTCGCAGTGTCTCGCAGTTGATTCCCACTAGTTGTGCAACTCGTCTTATCGCTTTCCTCAGGCTGGTTTGAAACACAGTGCATGTCTTCTCGATGTTTTCAGGCATTTTCGCACTTTTTGGACGACTGACATTGCTAACATTGTCATCATGAACACAACCTATTCTCTCAAATTTGCAAATCAAATTCTTGTTTGTCAGCACACTTGGGCCAGTTGTCTTCATCTTGATCTCAGTCACAAACTTCCTTTGAGCTGCAGTTGGACTGTTATTGCTCATGCAGTAGGCATTCACAAGTGCTATATGCTCAGACACACTGTACCAAGACATTTTCACGTGCAAATGGCCAACAATAATACAGAGCATGCGCATGCACATACTAATTCCCATCATGCCCCGTGGCCAACCATGACGTTTGAATGGCCTAACGCAAACCATTCAGAAATTAAGATGATTTTATTTCACTTAGTTCAATCATTGTCCCCTGTAAAAGTGAGCCAAAATTGATAAATTAAATTCTTGAGTAGACATTGAACTTACGTATCTCAGTTATTATTTGAGCACTCTCGGTGCCACCTGCAGAGCTGTTTGACATGCTGACAGACTGCAGATGAGTACAGGATCAGCTTCAGATTGTTATTCTTTCAGTAATTACAAGCTGATAAAGTACAGTCAAAATTTGTTATGACAAGATTTGTGACCCATTTTGATAGCACATTATGATGAATTTATCATAATTTGACCTTTAGGTCTACAACTGAGCCTGAGCTATTGTACCCCAGTAGTTGAATAGGATCACAAAGCTTCATTATTACAGGTCTCTTAGATACTGGGAAATGGTAAAATAAAGCTGGTTATTTATTCATTTAAGTCCCAAAGTCAAAAAACTAACCTTTACAAAAAGGTGGCTAGCAGCCCAACCATACTATTTAGGGTGCTGTAATCTGGTGGTGCTTCATTTAAGCCTTTATGTACATCCTGTAAAAATTTCATCAAAATTGAAGATGGTCAAGTGGGGAGCTTATCTAAATGTAAGCCACTTGACATGGAATGACCCAGATATTAATTTTCATTTAATTTTTAATTTATGTCCTTTAGTATAAAACTTATAGAGTAATTATGTAAATGCTTTTCCAAGGCCTATCATAATGTACTTTTGAAGAACTGATATGGGTTGACATTTGTATGTTTCACTTACCTCTGCTCGACCATATTAAGCCCTCACATACAATGAACATTTAAGAAAACTGACATCAGCAACATCCAAGTCTTTTTTAATATCGTGTTATTTTCATAATATCAGAGTCATAGTTACATACTCTGTATCTATGTTTGCATCTTAATTTATATTCTATATGCCATGATCAGATGTGCACCAGAGCATGTACTATTAACCTATAACTCTTTATCCGTTGTCTATTCCATACATGGATAGTGCTTGTGAATAATAACAGTCTGTGTATATGTGTGTAAGTCTAAATTTCTCTAATTTCACCACAATGTATTATGTGTGATATATGTGGCAGGAAATAAAATATTTCTTGACACATCTTGGACTGTGCACTACCAGAATGTTAACAGTAGGCCTTTATATAATGCATGTACTTTTCATAGAATCTCGCAACTGAAATCCTTGAGCATTAACTGATGTTCTTTAGATGGGCACTTTTACATATCTGATAGTTGTGAACAATTACAGTGACGCCTCAGCTATAGACTACAGCATACAGTGTAACAAACAATATAGCATCTTTTACCTTAATTATTTGAATGGTGTTTCATTTGTTTGTATTAACAGTGGGATGGAAAAAAGGCACACCAAGCTACAGTTGAAAAGAATTATTTAGGTCAGTCACATACTGCACAACCAGACGACAGGTGATGAGGACTCCACTCCATTGTCTTGTTGTATAGCATACGAAAGAGGGAGTGACATGGAAATTCAGTGCAAATGGAATAGTAGCAAACATCTTCAAAAGTGAGAATTATTCTAATTCCTAGAGAAGGTGTGCAAATGTGTAAATAATGAAAATGTTGTTGTTAGGCTAGGTAATTAATTTTATTATAACATAAAATTGAACCATAATTTATATGACTCCATTAAATAGCATGTTCAAGAACAGAATAAAACATATCTACAAACAGAGAGAATAAGTCAGTGACTGTCCCAAAGATAATCATTAAAAATACTTATCACCTGTAACTAGCATTAGAGTTCACATGACACTCCACTTCACCACTCCCTTGGTGTCAACGATATTTTCTGTTGAATAGAACATGTCGTCCACACCACGTAACAATGAGTCATGCATTGGCTACTGTTAGAGGTTGCCTCTGACATTGACTGTGGCTGATCTGTAATGGGCAGTGGAGGGACTGGAGAATTTGTCAAGTCTGTGACATGTGTAGATGAGTCATACCAATGAAAGCAGATTTAAGATAGTCCTGTCTTCCCTACTGACGAAATGGTAAGGTCCATTGTAGAGTGGCTGCAGTGGCTTGCATACTGTGTCATGCCGTAGAAGACATGATGGTACCCCACAGTTTGTCAAAAACGAAAGGGCAATGAGTCTGCTGATGCCTTGGAGCAATGGGGCATTGTTGCTGGATTTGTGTACACAGCTTTTGTATGAAACCTGAAGGGTCAGTGCAGTTGGGAAGCACATTGGCAAAGAACTCTCCAGGCAATTGTATCAGCTGGCCATGAACAAGTTCTGCAGTTGTGGCTGTCAGGTCTGCTTTCAGTGATGCCCAAAGACCTAGGAGGACCATAGGTAACAGAGAATGAGCAACATCTCTGTCCACCACTGAGAGTCATGACATCAAAGTGCCACTTTCAGTGCAAGCGTTCAATTAAACTATTCACTGCCAGGTGGCAAGCCTGTAGTTCTAATGTGCTTCATGCCCAGTAAGATGGTGAGTGCTTTGAACAGATATGACTCACATTGTCTTCCCTGGTCTGTTGTAAATCATAGAGGCACACCAAAATGGGTGATTCATCCCTGGAAGAAAGCATTCATGACTGTTCTGGTGGTAATGTCAGTGGTCGGGAACACTTCGGGCCAGTGTGTAAAATGATTGCTGGCTGTGAGGCAGTAGATGTATCCTTCTGATGGTAGGAGAGGTTCTATGAGGACTAGGTGGGCACTTTCAGATCTATGATTTGGAGGAAGACACTTATCAAGTGGTGACTTAATGTGCTGGTTAGCTTTATTTTGTTGACATGCCACACACTGTTGCACATATTCTTGCAATCTTTGTCCATGTGTAGCCAGACAAAGCTCGCTTTACCATGTTGGTAGCGGCTCACACTCCAGGGTGCGACATATTATATCAGGAGGCGACACAAATGGTCGTTGTTTGTTAGTGGCGATGTCACAATACAGAAGTGAAGTTGAAACTTAATACAGTGGAGTTGTAGGCCCAATAGTTGTACTAACAAATCTCATCACTCACTATCTGATTGCTGCGCTGCAGTGAAAGCTTTAAAATCAACCACATCAGTGATTACTTTGATCTAAGAGAGAGCATCAGCTGGTAGATTCAGTTCTCCATCAAAATGAACAATACTGATAATGAACTGGACAATATAGTGAAGATGTAACAGCTGATGAGGTGGCGCTTTCTTAAACGCTGACAGCAAGCATATGTTAGTGGTCTGTGGATCTCTGATGGGAGTGAACTGCTGCCCCTCCAACATTTGACAAAATTTCTTAATAGCAGCTGAGGCAGCACACAGTTTGTGATCATATGTGGACCAGTTCTGTTGATACAGCAATTACTTTTTACTGGAAAAAGTTAAAGGCTGCCAGTGCTCATCAATTTGCTGTCATAGTGCAGCATGACTGCAGTAGCAAAAGTATCAACCATCAGGGTAAGAGGCACCTGCAGAACTGGTGCACTGACTTGGCCTCATTGTTCCTCTGAGCAGTCTTCAGTTGGTAAATGCCACCTTAGCCTCACTGTTCCACTGGAGTTTGTCCTTTAGCTTCAGTGAAGCATTCAAGAATTTATTGAGCATTGCAACTTGGAGGGAGCGATTGTGAACAAACCAATGGTATAAATTGGTTCCGCCAAGAAATTTCCATAACTCTTTAATTGCCACAAGCTGTGGAAAATTAAGTATAACTTCTACTTTCTCTTGCAGTGGCCACATGCCTTGCACATGTGACATACACTCATGCTCATAAATTAATGATAATGCTGATACATGGTGAAACAACGCTCTGGTGGGTGGTTTGCAGGTTTAAATCACCTCGGGGTATGACTATGTGGTGCATTTGACCCATGGCCGTCGCATGGTGGTACTGGCAGCAGTCCACATACTCAAAGGTGTGTTGGTGCATGTCAGAGTACAGTGCAGCAAGTAAGTGTGCAGGCATTTTCAGACGTGCTAATGGTGACTGTGTGTTTAAAACGGCTCAAAGAACACATATTGATGACGTTATGAGGGGTAGAATACTAGGGTGACTGGAGGCTGGTCAAACACAGCAGGTCGTAGCATGGGCCCTCTGTGTGCCACAAAGTGTGATCTCAATATTATGGCAACAATTCCAGCAGACAGGAAACGTGTCCAGGCACTACAGTACAGGATGTCCAAAGTGTACAACACCACAAGAAGACCGATATCTCACCATCAGTGCCCACAGACGGCCACAGAGTACTGCAGGTAGCCTTGCTCGGGACCTTACTTCGGCAAGTGGAAAAGTTGTCTCCAGACACACAGTCTATAGACGACTGAACAGACATGGTTTATTCATCTGGAGACCTGCAAGGTGCATTCCACTGACCCCTGGTCACAGGAGAGCCCATAAAGCCTGGTGTCAAGAATACAGTACATGGTCATTGGAACAGAGGTCCCAGGTTAAGTTAACGGATGAGTCCAGGTATAGTTTGAACAGTGATTCTCGTCGAGTTTTCATCTGACGTGAACCCGGAACCAGATACCAACCTCTTAATGTCCTTGAAAGGGACCTGTATGGAGGTCATGGTTTGATGGTGTGGGGTGGGATTATGATTGGTGCATGTACGCCCCTGCATGTCTTTGACAGAGGAACTGTAACAGGTCAGGAGTATCAGAATGTCATTTTGCACCAGTATGTCTGCCTTTTCAGGGGTGCAGTGGCCATCTGTTTCCTGTAATGGCTGATGACAAATGTTAACACACATTAACCCAAGTTCCATGCATAGGTATCTGGTTCAAACCTGTACACACGTCGAGTTTTGTGCCTATGAACTAAAATATCCAAATAGCATTGGTTTTCTGTTATCATTAGAAGAAAACTGCTGCAGAATCACACTGAATGCTTGTCACAGCTTTCAGTGAACATGTTCTTGGGATAACACAGTGTTTCAAGTGATTCAAAAAATACAAAAGTGGTGATTTTTACGTGAGAAACGATGAATAGGAAACCACAAAAAAAGTTTGAAGACAACGAATCGCAGGCCTTATTGGATGAAGATGAGACTCAAACTCTACAGGAACTTATGTAACAATGTGATGTAGAAAGCCATTACTCTTCTGTTGAAAGCTATGAGAAAGGTACAGAAAGTGGGAAAATGGGTTCCACATAAACTGAAAGAAAGACATCAAGCAAATCAAACGATCACTTGTGAATTGCTGCTCGCCTGATACAAAGTGAAGTTGTTTCTCCATTGAATAGTGACACGTGATGAAAAATGGATATATTTTGAGAATACTAAGCTTTATATCTCATGGGTAAATCCAGGCAAACCATCGACATCCACTGCACGACCAACTCACTTTGTAAAGAAGACAATGCTCAGTGTTTGGTTGGATCAGAAGGATGTCATCTATTATGAGCTGCTAAAACCTGGTGAAACCATTGACACTGATCATCGTTGTTGTTGTTGTTGTGGTCTTCAGTCCAGAGACTGGTTTGATGCAGCTCTCCATGCTACTCCATCCTGTGCAAGCTTCATCTCCCAGTACCTACTGCAACCTACATCCTTCTGAATCTGTTTAGTATATTCATTTCTTGGTCTCCCTCTATGATTTTTGCCCTCCACGCTGCCCTCCAATACTAAATTGGTGATCACTTGATGCCTCAGAATATACCCTGCCAAATGATACCTTCTTCTAGTCAAATAGTGCCACAAATTTCTCTTCTCTCCAATTCTATTCAATACCTCCTCATTAGTTATGTGATCTACCCATCTAATCTTCAGCATTCTTCTGTAGCACCACATTTCAAAAGCTTCTATTCTCTTCTTGTCCAAACTGATCATTACCAATAGCAAATCATGGATTTAAATGGAGCATTGCGTGAAAAATGACCAGAATATGGAAAAAGGCAACACAAAGTCATATTGCTCCAAAACACTGAACACTACCAATAGCAAATGATCGATTTAAATTGAGCATTACATGAAAAATGACCGGAATATGGGAAAAGGCAACACAAAGTCATATTGCTTCATGATATCACCCCATCACACACAGCAAAAGGGGTCAGGGAAATGACTGAGGCATTCTGTTGGGAAATACTAGGGCATGCGGCTTATTCTCCAGAATTGGCTCCATCCGATTATCAACTATTTGCATCAGTGGGACACGCTCTGGCTGAACAATGCTTCAGTTCATATAAAAATGTATGAAGATGGCTCACTGACTGGTTCGCTTCAGAGAAGAACTGTTATTTGGCATAGCATTCATAGCCTGCCGGAGAGGTGGGAGAAATGTATAAATAGCAATGGAGATTACTTTGAATAAAGTATTGTTTATCAGTTTCAAACAACAGACATGTAATTATTGCAACCAATTTCCGGTTTCATACTTCTGTACCTGGTAACAACTAAACCATAACTCATATGACTCCATTACATAGCACATTCAAAAACAGAATAAAACAAGTATAAAAAAAAGAGTGAAAATATACGTCAGTGACAGTGAAAAAGATAATCATTAAAAATAGTTATCACCTGTGCATAGCACTACACTGCATGTAACACTGCATTTCAATTATTTCAGTACACTGAGGACAACAATTTACTGACAGTTAATGTTAAAATGGTAGAATTGCTGTCCAGAACTTCCCTTTAGAAGACAAAATGTTGAATACTGCTGTTAAACAAACATAAAAGTGGTGACATTATCCTAGGTTTTGGAACTATCAATTCCTTTCTCTGGAAGGGGAAAGGGAGTGGGTAACGTTAAAAAGAAAAAGTAGGTTCCTCAGACCCCAGGATGCAAGGGATCCATCGGTAGTCAGGACTGCCATGTCCAACCTATCTCTTTTCTCTCTTTGAGGAAGGAACTTACAGCTCCAAAAGCTAGGATAATGTCATCACTTTTGCTTTCATATATATCTAATGGCAAACTAAACATTTCAGATCCTATCTTGCACAGTTCATAATTACATAGTGCATCCCTTATAATCAGTAACATGGGTTATCCACATTTTTCTCCCAGGGAGGCAGAATGTTTGCCAAGTAACAAAAAAATGAGTGTTCATCAGAGTATTGACATGATCGGTATAGTAATAACAGAAGTGACTTATGACCACCGAAGTAGTAGCAGAACAAGTTGAAATAAGTGTGGCCAGATATGTTGAAAGAAAACTGAATACACTCTTTCACACTGAAAACAGATCTACAGATAGCAATCTATTTTTATATAAATAAATACAAAATTATGTTGTAGACCACTGAGGGTGCCTAAAGTAATCAGGTGTTATATAACATAAAATTTGTTGTAAAAGTACAGAAACCTTACCTACTTACTACTTAAAGGTGTTCAGAGTATAGGCTGGCATGATAATTCCCAGTAATGCCTGAAAATGTGCCACCAAGTAACTAGTACCATATTTTCTTACATTTACACACTCACCTACTTCACTGGGTGGAACAGTCTTAGACATTGTTGACCTTATAAGTGATGTACAGATTCCTCCAAAAGCATTAGCCAGGGCAGCTGCAAAATAATATCACTCTATAATGTTACTTAAACAATTACAATTGTTTTAGGTCTTTGATTGCATTTCTGCATTCAATTTATGAATAGCATTTAATAAAATTGTATTTCAGTCAATTACCACTTGTCTGTTACAAATTCCATGGATGGAAGAAAATTAATTTTCACCTGCCACACAGTATGACAAAAGTATGCTTTGCCGAAAGTTATTTACTAAATTTTTACAAAAACTAAATGGACAGAAAAAATAACATTTAGCCATATTTTATTTGGCCCAGAGAAAGGAAGTAACTTCACAAAATAAACAAACAGCCCCTGCGCAAGAACAAAGCATTGTAAAGCCATGCCCCCCCCCCCCCCTCCCTCCCCCCAAATATTATGTGAAAACCTATAAAACATCAAATGTGTTTTGTTCTTTGTTGTAGATCAACTAACAATTTGAAACTACCTTGCAGAGAGAATGAAGTTATACAAATTTTTTGGCAGTAGAAACTTCAGAATGAAAATTTTATTGTCTCATTATGTACATATATAAATCACTGATTTAAAGTACAGGATACAAATAAAGTAACTGAGATACTTACTATAAGTCAAAAAATCTGAAATTAATCTTAATTTACAAAAGTCTTTAAAAATTTATTTCAGTACTCTACCAAGAAATCTTTATCCTCATTACATATTTCATGAGTGAATAACAAAGTTTTTGTGCTAGGAGTGCATGTAATTTTATCTTCAGTAAATCTAGTTCCACACTGTGGCAGTTTTCACTTATTACAAATATTCATAGCTGTGTACTGAGGAGCCTGGGAGTAGAATTTTAATTCATGAGATGGAAATATGAATTTATCTTTGTTTCATGTGTCATACTTATGTTAAAATTGAGTCTCTAATTATGAGAAATTTCAGTCAAACAGTCCATAAATGTGAATCAACAGAATAGTTAAAATTTTTAGATCTCTGAAGAAACGTTGACACAAATCTCTAAGCTTAATACTACATTCATTTTTAATAATAGTTTTTGAAGTAATAATATCCTATTAACAATACTTGCATTCCCCCAAAAGATTATTCCATACCCTACAATTGATTGAAGAGAACTGTGGTAAACAATTTTCCTAGTTCCATGCCACTTGTGTACGACAATACTGTCATTGTGAATGAAAGACTGTTTAGCTTGTTTGCAAAGTACTAGCTTATTCGAGAGGACCAGGATCAATTTCTACACATATCCTCAGGAATTTGGCACAATATGATTCATTAAGTTCATGATTTGTATGGATTATTTGAATGTTATGTGATTTTGATAATTTAGTTTTAACTGCATTAGGTTTTTTGTGTTTAGTTTTAATCTATTTACGTCAAACCAACATTCTACATGGTTTTAATAGAGGGAAACATTCCACGTAGGAAAAATATATCTAAAAACAAAGATGATGTGACTTACCAAATGAAAGTGCTGGCAGGTCAACAGACACACAAACAAACACAAACATACACACAAAATTCAAGCTTTCGCAACAAACTGTTGCCTCATCAGGAAAGAAGGAAGGAGAGGGAAAGACGAAAAGACGTGGGTTTTAAGGGAGAGGGTAAGGAGTCATTCCAATCCCGGGAGCGGAAAGACTTACCTTAGGGGGAAAAAAGGACGGGTATACACTCGCACACACACACACACACACATATCCATACACACATATACAGACACAAGCAGACATATATCTTTTTAATTAGGGTGTTGTGGTGCCAGATTGTGTTGATTGGAATTTTGAGGTTTTGGAGGGAGTGGAGCTGGAAGTGGGAGACTGAGTAGATGGGAGACACTGGGTTTGTGTGCAATGAGAGGTGGTTGAGGTTTGCTGGAAAGTTTGTGAAGGGTGAGTGAGTTGCCTTTCCGGAGGTGGGAAACCAGGAGATTGGATAGTTTTTTGAGGTGAAGGGTGGCATGCTGTTCTAATTTGAGGTTGGTCTGTAGGAGGATGCTCTGAATAGCCGGTGTGGATGTGGGAGAGGAAAGATTGAGGACTTATATTAAGGATAGGAGTTGACGGGTGTGTTCATTGACTGAGTTGATGTGTAGGTGAAGGATTAGGTGGGTGAGGGCAATGGATTGTTCAGTTTGGAACTGGTATAGGGACTGATGGAAAGAAGGGTTGCAGCCAGAGATGGGAACTTTAAGTGTGAGGCCTTTGGGGGTTATGCCAAATGTCAGACAAGCCTGAGAAAATAAAATATGCGAGCGTAATCTGGCTAGGGTGAAGGCATGTTTGCAGAGGGAATGTAAATAAAACTTAATGGGGTCGTTGTGGGGGTGTTGTGAGGGTGACATGGTATTAGATGGTGGAAAGTGTAACATGAGGTTGAAATGAAAATGAAAGATAAAAATATATGGGGAGAGATAAGGGTGAACTAGAAAGTAACTGGAGATCTGGTATGAAAAAAGGCGAAAAAGTGTTGGTTAAGTTGATCCTGTGGTGAACTTGGGTTGGTAGACAGCGATGTGCATGAAGGTTAGGTGGTTGTGTTGCCACTAAAACACGTTAAAGGACGGAGAAATTTGGGAAAATTTCGAAAAAACGCATAAATGTATTAAAAGGAGTGGTGTTGTGGTGAAAGATTACGAAAATGGGGCTAACAATTGTCTGACGAAGAAATAATGACATTAAAACCTGTGGGGAGCGGCTAAAAATGATCAGTGATGTGCGAAAAATGGAAGTGGAAATAAAGTGAAAGTTATTAGAACTAGCCGAAATGGTTGTTTAATACGTGAAATCAGCTGTTATTGAACTAGAAACGGTGGATTTTATAGCAGCGGTAGTATATGTCTGCTTGTGTCTGTATATGTGTCTATGGATATGTGTGTGTGTGTGTGTGTGTGTGCGAGTGTATACCCGTCCTTTTTTCCCCCTAAGGTAAGTCTTTCCGCTCCCCTCTCCCTTAAAACCCACATCCTTTCGTCTTTCCCTCTCCTTCCCTCTTTCCTGATGAGGCAACAGTTTGTTGCGAAAGCTTGAATTTTGTGTGTATGTTTGTGTTTGTTTGTGTCTGTCGACCTGCCAGCACATTCATTTGGTAAGTCACATCATCTTTGTTTTTAGATACATTCTACATGGTTTAGCGTATAATGACTCTGGTGTTCTGTGGTCTCACTACCAATGAGTACATATGTGTTGTCTGCAAATAAAATTGAGTGGAATGTTACATTAAAGGTAAATCATTTACATAAAATGGAACTGGGCCTAAAATGGCACACTGTAGTACTCCCTGTGAAATAATTTTCGATTCTGAGAAACAATTTCCTGTACCTGACATTAAAACTAACTTTTGCTTTCTATATGTTAAATATGATCTCAGCTATTTTAAAGTACTACTGTTTATTCCATATTTTTCTAATTTATGGAACAGTAAAGAGTGGTTTGCACAGTCAAAAGCCTTTGTGAGGTCACATAAAATTATTGTGCCTTTTTGGGATTTTCCAGAGATACACAAATTTTCTCAACAAATTTGTTGATGCCACATATTGTACTCTTCCCTTCCTGGAAGCTGAAGTGATTTAATGTGATCATATTATATTTCAGTATGAAATTTTCAATCTGCATTGCAACAATTTTTGCGAATACTTTTGAGGATACTGGGAGAAGACTTATTGGCTGGTAGTTACATCTTCTTTTGAGTCTTTCTTGAATAGTCACTTTACTACTGCATACTTTAATGCATCTGGGCAGCAACCTTCTTCAAATGACTTATTTATGATTTCAGATAGGGGTCCTGATACCATACTAGAAACTTCTTTAATTACCCTAGTGAGTATTTCATTCCATCCAGTCAAACTTTTGTTCCTAGGGGATGATACTACTTTTTCTACATCTTTAGGTATAATTCATTCAAATTTAATTACAACTTTCATGTTACCCTGATCGAATCTGAAGAGTTGGACATTATCTTGGCAACCTATTACACGAACATGTGATTTTGATACATTTATGAAAAACATTGAAATATTTTGTTAGTTCTGAAGAATTTACAATGGATTTGTCACCTATCTTAATTTTGGAGATGTGAGGACTGCCACCTATGACACCAAGTTCAGATTCTATCTCTTACCATACCACGTTTGATTTATTTGTAAGATTCGGAATGAATTTTGAGTTTCTCATTTCTTTTGCTGCCTTTACTGCCCTTCTAAATATGAAGGGGTACCCAAAACAATCACAATTATTTTTTAAAATCTATTTATTTTCAAATTTTTTACAAAAAACTTTATCCCCTTCAAAATACTCTCCATTGCAACTACCACATTTGTCCCACCAGTGCTTCCACTCTTCAAAACATTTTTTGTAGTCATCTTAAGATATGGCTGACAACTCCTCGCTTTTTCTTTTTTTTTTTTTTTTCTTCAATCTCATCAAATTGGTGTCCTTCCATGTCATTTTCATGTGTGGAATAAAGAAAAAGTTGGACAGAGTCAGGTCAGGTGAGTAAAGTCCACTGGGTAATGGAACCATGCTATTTTTAGCCAAATACTGCCTAGCAGAGATGTCTGCGCGTGCACTTTTGTTGTCATGGTGGCAGAGATGTCTGTCCCAAATCAGGTCCTTTTGATGAACACTGTTGTGCAATCTTCCTGAAACTTTCAAATAAAAAATCTGTTGACAGTCTGTGGGCAAAAGTTATCGAATTTTTTCAACATTGTCGTTGATTCGGACAGCTGATGGACATCCAGAATGAGTTTCACCATCAATTGATATATCTTCATTCCTAAATTGAGCAAATCACTTGTACACTTGAGCTTTTCCCATAGTGTCATCTTGGTAGGCTCTTTTTAACATCAAAACAGTTTCAGCAGCATTTTTGCCAAGCAGAAAACAAAATTTCACAGCTGCATGTTTTTCACTTAAATTTACCATCATAAAAAATGAAACAAGAACACATCAGCACTAGCAAAAACAATCACTGCAGACGAATAGGACAAGCCAGGTCAACAACACCGGCATCACTTAACTGGCAATGAGTTGTGCTGTACATGCTTAGAGGCAGCAATGCGTACTACAAAACCTCTGCAATATTATTCCTCTTTTTTTCTTTTTTTTCATACTCTTTTACACGTTTCCACATGGTTTATAAAAGCTAAATATTTATTACTTTTCAGAACAATGAAAGGAAAGGATAGATTGCTACTTACTGATGTTAAGTTGCAGACAGGCACAATTAAAAGACCCTTACACATTGGTTTTTTGCCACCGCCTTCATCAGAAAAAGAAAGAAAACACACACCATTCATTCACACAAGCAAGCACATCTTATGCACAATTAATGCCAACTCCTGCAGCTCAGACGAGGATGGCATTCAGGTTTGAGCTGCTGGAGTAGGTGGTCATGTGTGTGTGTGTGTGTGTGTGTGTGTGTGTGTGTGTGTGTGTGTGTGTGTGTGTGTGAGAGAGAGAGAGAGAGAGAGAGAGAGAGAGAGAGAGAGAGAGAGAGAGAGAGATGTGCTTGCCTGTGTGAATGAGTGATGTGTGTTTCTCTTTCTTTTTCTGATGAAGGCTATGACTAAAAGCGAATGTGTAAGGGTCTTTTAACTGTACCTGTCTGCAACTTAATGTATCGTCCTTATGGTAAGTAGCAATCTATCTTTTCTTTACATTGTTAACATTCCAACCTGGAGTTTCTATTGTTTTTCGCTTGACACTTTTATACCAGCAGTTATCCATTTCAGTTGATTGTCATTTCTATGGCAGACCATAGGTGGAGGTATCTAGTAAAAACATGAAAAACACTATCAAGAAATCTGTCATAATCTTTGAACTTGTAGTACAATGATCTACTGCCCAGTTTACTTCTTCATGAGTACAGCCGGCTGCGGTGGTCTCGCGGTTCTAGGCGCTCAGTCCCGAGCCGCGCGACTGCTACGGTCGCAGGTTCGAATCCTGCCTCGGGCATGGATGTGTGTGATGTCCTTAGGTTAGTTAGATTTAAGTAGTTCTAAGTTCTAGGGGACTGATGACCACAGATGTTAAGTCCCATAGTGCTCAGAGCCATTTGAACCATGAGTACAGCAAAACAAGTTTATATTTTCCTTACTCAGGCATCATTCGATGCATGTTTTTCTAATGCCTGATTCATTCATTTTTGGTAGATCAAAAAACAGTGCAGAATGATCACAAATACCTAAATCAACATAGTTTTTTTTTCTTTAAAAAAAAAAAAAAAAAAAAAAAAAAAAAAAAAAAAAAAGAAGGATCAAATGAATAAGTTGTCAGAATGTTATTTATACAAGTTGCAGTTTGTTTACTCTCTGTAGTAAAATCTGTGTAATTTAGCTTAAGCCCATGAAATAGATCAATAAATTCTGTTGATTCTCTGGATTCATTTATTATGTTTATGTTAAAAATCAGCAGTTATAATAATCCTTTTCTTTTCATCTTTCATTCACACAAGCAAGCACATCTCACGCACATATGACACCACCTCATGCAGCTCGGAGCAGTATTTCTATAGCTTCTATATGAAACTCCTTAGTTTACACACAAATACTTTGTTTACTTCTTTACCTGAGGTAAGGAATTCTATACTGCTACTTGCAAATTTGTCCTCATCATTTAGAAAATTAAAACCATCCATTACCTTAAATGTTAAAGATTTTTTAACTAGTATGTAGCAAACTCAATTAATTTCATTACTTCTATAAAAATTACTGGCTACAACATAGTTCTCTACTTTATTAAGGATTTCAATGCAGTCTTTTGCTAGTCAATGTTCATTTGCATGAAGGACTAATCTATTTCTCCTCCCGCTAAGAATATTGGTAGATCTCAATTTTTGCTTCTGTACCCTTTATATGTTTCATATGTAAGCCATTTATGTTTAAATCCATCAAAAATGTGTGTTTGTTTCAACAATAGATTTTGTTAACAGTTTTTTACCTTTTATTCCTTTGTCAATAAACATCTCAAAGCTATGGGCATGAATCAGAAAGAAGGAACTTGGGTCCCTTGTGAGCTGAAACCAAGAGGCATTGAACGGCGTTTGTGTGTTTGTGAACAGTTGCTTCAGAGGCGAAAACGAAATGTATTTCTGCATCGCATTGTGACCAGGGACACAAAATGGGTTCATTATCCCTTAAACTCAAAAATCATGGGGATATCTTGGCCATACTTCCACGTCGACAGCCAAACCGAATATTCACAGCTCCAAGATCATGCTCTGCATTTGGTGGGACCAGCTCTGTCTCGTGTACTATGAGGTGTTAAAACCAAGTGAAACAATCACAGGTGCTCGTTATCGAATGCAATTAATGCATCTGAGCAGAGCTTTAAAAACAAATGGCCACAATACAGTGAGAGGCAAGATAAAGTGATTTTGCAGCATGACAACGCTTGACCCCACATCGCAAAAGAGGTCAAAACGTACTCGGAAATGTTAAAATGGGAAATACTAGCCCTCCGCAGTATTCTCCAGACATGCTCCCTCCAACTATCACATGTTTAGATCAATGGCACATGGTCTGGCTGACCAACATTTCCAATCTTATGAATCAGTGACAAATCGGATATATTCATTGATCACTTCAAAAGATGAACAATATTTTGACACGGGATTCGTACACTGCCCAAAAGATGGGAGAAAGCAGTAGCCAGTGATGAAAAAATACTTTGAATGATACATCTGTAACCAATTTGTTTCATTAAAGCCTAAAATGTTGGGGAAAAACGGCAGAAGCAAAGTTGTACACCTTGTACCACTGCAAAATGACAGGCAACATTCAAAAGTAATGGCTCTAAGACAGTTAATCTGCTCAAAGGCTCTGAGCTTCTACCAAGGCTGACTTTATGGTCAAGAGCTACAAATAAAGTTGGAAAAATGATACAGTGCAGTGAAGAGATGAAATGACTAAAACAGTATAGCTGAGATTACAATGGAAAGTGCAATACTGAATAGTGAGCTTTTATATCCATTAATTCTTTCCTAAGGAAAAGTGAAAACATCAAAAACAAATATATATGAGTAATCCAAAGAGAAACTCTAGTCACTGATGGCTCAAAATAAGGAAATAATAATAACACAGGTTAACTAAATGAGAACTTTGTTGTCACTCTTTCCTACCAGTTTTAGCTTCTTCACTGAATCGTGATATTTATAGCCAAGATTTAAGATTCAAACTGAGCTTCATGAGGGCACGGCCTTTCTCAAACATACTTAAGTCCATTATTTTCTTCCAAACAAGAGTTGTTACATACATACAAAAATTAAAGAGTTCTAACAGACACATTTCTTTGCGACCTTATGGTTATTTCTGGTTATTTGTTATCACTGTGAAAGAGTGTGGATACTTTAAAAATATCATTGTGTGACTTAACATTTGGCAGTAACATTACAGTTGTATGACTACGTTAATAACATCATGCCTTGAAATGAGGGACATCTTACCCAAGATCCTACCAAACCATCCTAAAGTCACATTCTGTTACCCAACAAACATCCTGGTCCACTCCTAAGCCACTCCTGCTCCCAAATCCTTGTCACAGGAATCATGTCTCTCTACAAGAACCAGGTGCAGGTCCTGTCCAGTTCCACCAACCCACCACTTCCTACTGCAGTCCTGTCACAGGCTTTCCTATCCCCTCAAAGCCAGGACACCTGTGAAAGCTGCCATGTCACATACCAACTCTACTGCAATCACTGCATAGGCTTTCATTTTGGTACGACAACCAACCAGCTGTCCACCAGAATGAATGGCCACTGCCAAACTGTTGCCAGCACAAAGCTGACCACCCAGTGGCAAAACATGCTCAATTTCAATGACTGCTTCACAACCCAGGCCACCTGGATCCTACCCTTCACCACCAGCTTCTCTGAACCACGCATGTTGGAGTTATCCCTCCAACACAGCCTTTGCGCCCAAAACCCTCTTGCCCTCAATCTTAATTAATTTACTGTTCCCACACCCTCCACCCAACAGCTTCTGCATCCTCTGTCCTGTCAACTCCTCCTAATTAATGTCTCAATGTCACCTTCACTATGAGCCACAGCCCACCAGCTCTGGCAGCCATGCATCAAATGCCTAGTACATGCACCTGCCACACCTTCCTCCCTCATTCCTACCCAGCAAACCTGCTGCCTCCCTCCAAGCTGCTAGCTATACTTGTCCATCCAGCCAGCATAATGTATGGGTACAGGAGAGTGTGTGTGTGTGTGTGTGTGTGTGTGTGTGTGTGTGTGCACACTCTAGTTTGGAAAAGGATTTATTCCTCAAGCTAGCAAATATCCTTTTTTCTTTTGTGTGTGCTTGTCAATCACTTTATGCTATTCAGTGAGTTGTCTCCATAACTCCTAAATTATTTAATAGTATAATTTATATCTAAATTCATCAAACAGTTCTTAGTATTCAGTGTGAAGTTGGAATAATTTCTCTTTAATTTTTTGAATAATCACTTTTTAAAGTCCCTCTAGGATTTATAATTTAACCATACAGTGTATGCTCATGAGCAAGAGGACACACAAACTGCTGACATTCTTTTATACCTGAAACTACACTACTGGCCATTAAAATTGCTACACAAAGAAGAAAGGCAGATGATGAATGGGTATTCATTGGACAAATATATTATACTAGAACTGACATGTGATTATATTTTCATGCAATTTGGGTGCATAGATCCTGAGAAATCAGTACTCAGAACAACCACCTCTGTCTGTAATAATGGCCTTGATACGCCTGGGCATTGAGTCAAACAGAGCTTGGATGGTGTGTACAGGTATAGCTGGCCATGCAGCTTCAACACGATACCACAGTTCATCAAGAGTAGTGACTGGTGTATTGTGACGAGCCAGTTGCCCTGCCACCATTGACCAGACATTTTCAATTGGTGAGAGACCTAGAGAATGTGCCGACCAGGGCAGCAGTCAAACATTTTCTGTATCCAGAAAGGCCCGTACAGGGCCTGAAACATGCGGTCATGCATTATCCTGCTGAAATGTAGGGTTTCGCAGGGATCAAATGAAGGGTAGAGCCACGGTTCGTAACACATCTGAAATGTAACATCCACTGTTCAAAATGGCATCAATGCGAACAAGAGGTGACCGAGACGTGTAACCAATGGCACCCCATACCATCACATCGGGTGATACGCCAATATGGTGATGACAAATACACGCTTCCAATGTGCGTTCACCGCGATGTCATCAAACTTAGATGCAACCATCATTATGCTGTAAACAGAACCTGTATTAATCCAAAAAAATGATGTTTTGCCATTCGTGCACCCAGGTTTGTTATTGAGTACACCATCGCAGGTGCTCTTGTCTGTGATGCAGCATCAAGGGTAACCGCAGCCATGGTCTCCGAACTGATAGTCCATGCTGCTGCAAACGTCATCGAACTATTAGTGCAGATGGTTGTTGTCTTGCAAATGTCCCCGTCCATGCTGCTGCAAACAACGTTGAACTATTCGTGCAAATGGTTGTTGTCTTGTAAATGTCTCCATCTGCTGACTCAGAGATCGAGACATGGCTACACGAACCATTACAGCCATGCGGATAAGATGCCTGTCGTCTCGACTGCTAGTGATACGAGGCCGTTAGGACCCAGCACGCCATTCCGTATTGCCCTCCTGAACCCACCGATTCCATATTCTGCTAACAGTCATTGGATCTCGACCAACACGAGCAGCAGTGTCACGATACGATAAACTGCAATCACGATAGGCTACAATCCAATCTTTATCAAAGTCAGAAATGTGATGGTATGCATTTCTCCTCCTTACACGAGGCATCACAACAACATTTCACTAGGCAACACCGGTCAACTGCTGTTTGTGTATGAGAAATCGGTTGGAAACTTTCCTCATGTCAGCATGTTGTAGGTGTCGCCACCTGCGGCAGCCTTGTGTGAATGCTCTAAAAAGCTAATCAGTTGCATATCAGAGCATCTTCTTCCTGTCGGTTAAATTTCATGTCTGTAGCACATCGTCTTCATGGTGTAGCAATTTTAATGGCCAGTAGTGTAATACAGGCTATCTGGGAAGTAGGCTCCATTGACTAATCACTGCAACAGTCTTATTCAGGTGCCACAGATATGTGCATTACAGTGACCGTTGCTTTCGCTAAAAATATATAACTAAATTTAGTTGTGAACAATGCGAGGTATATTTACTGTGTTTTCAAATTTGCAGCAAAAGCGGTCAGTGTTTCTGGCTATCACATGGACAGCTGTGAATGATTTTTCTTTGAAAATGTTAACTAAATAGAGTGCAGTCTATCTGTTCTACACACAAGCCCCTCCTTACTGATATATTATGATACATCCCTGAGTTAGCAAGATATTGCCCACACTGTAGTATCATGGAATTGTTGTTTGGTGTAAGTATGAGCAAAATAATAATAGCCATCACATACAACTGAGTGAGTGACTACTGAATGAGTATGACAGCAGCACAACTTTTCCATCAGATATGTAGAGACTGACTAATACAACAAAACTGAGAATGTCACACTGTAGATAGAAATAGGTAACTGTCAAAAATAACTGATGAATTGTGGAAACATTTCATATGATATTTTGTGAGAACAGGCACATCATGATAACAACACTTGCTTTCCAGTTAACATGACTTTCATGAAATACCTGCATGAAATGAAGGCTGATGCTTATCAGACTGAAGTACAAGAAAGTGTGTGCTCAATGGCTACCAATGATATAATAATATCTTATTAAGTCTGTATCACCCTGGAGGCAATGGTATGCCCAGTGATAGGCAGAGGAGGGAAGATCCTGTGCCCCCTCTGTCCCACCCGAGCCCACACCCTGCTCCCAAGGAAAATAATCTTCACAAACTCCACCACCAAACAGATATGTAATGGATATTGGCTAATACCAAATGTACGTGGAGCCATATGTCATAAAATCTCAAAACTACTCCATCATTCATTGTGGAACTAACACGAGAGATATAGACTGAGTGACTATTTCTGTAAAAAGCTTGAGGGATTTTCAGTTTTAAATGTATGTATATGTCACTCATCATTCACCAGTATATGATTAATTGCCGGTCCTTGTTTTCATTTTGTTTAATAGTTTCCTCCCTAATAATACGATTATCATAACAAATATTTAACTGCATAAATCAGATTATTGTTTCCAAAAACTTCACTATCTTTGCTTGAAAAATCTTTAGTAGTGCAATCATTTGCAATTTCAGTATAAATGATTAAAAAAGTGTGATTGACAACTCATTAACTTACCTAGGTACAGGTACCATGAATACGGTGAAAAAGCTGCCAGAAATGCAGATATGATCTTGCAAACGAAACCAAATGCAGCAACAAGTGTTTCAGAAAAGTGAAGAACATTTACAAAAATGTAAATAGTTCCAAATGTACCTAAAATGAAATAAAATATACGTTATTTAGATAAATAAGCCAAATAGAAGTGGAGACATTAATATTATAGTGTAAGAATGGATAGTTTCAAAAAATAATTTTCTGAGTAGTCAGAAGGACTATGTTGATATGAAACTGACTACCAACAGTAATCATATAATACAAATTACATAAAACAAATACATAAAACAAAACTGGTATGTCAAAAATCAGTACACCTTTCTTTCCAATGAAGAAGAAAGAGAAGAAGGAGATGCAAGTTGGAATATAGATATATAAGTTCATCATCAATTTTATTATAAGTTAACACTACAACTTACATAGTAATATGTAAAGATCTGCACAGTCATTTTCTTAAGTAATAAATGATATCTAATGATAGCTTGCTTTCATCAGTACCTGCCAATGTTTCACACAAAGTTAATTAATGGGTACACGTCATCAAATAGTGACATCTGTAAACAGAATTCATTTAAAAAGAGACCAATGTTGCTGTTTACAGAATTTGGTGCAGGATTACCTTAAGCACATTCCGTATACATACACCCACGACTTAAGTTCAACTAACCTTCTCCCCTCAATTCTTATGTGTAGGTCAATAAAATACTGTCTAACTAGAATCTCAAATAGAATAAGAGGAACACAATAATAATAATGCCATATGGCTCAATGGTCTAGCCCACACTTCTCATTACATGAAGACACGCACAGCGCTTTTTAAGATGGATACTTTTTTTGCAAAGCACACACAGAATCTATAAGTTACATTGTCTTTGCAACTGTTTACATTACAAGCCTCCCACCTGTCGTCTTCCACCAGGCTTGAAGATGGCAGTGATGATAATGATGATGATAATGGTCATGATGATGATGACAATGAGCTGGTGCACCTGCACCTTTCTTAGCATCTCAGGCTACTTGAATGGTTATTTATTACAAGCACCTGGTCTGTCCAAACCAATATCCATCATATCACAATGATTTCCAATGTGTCCTCTAGCTCTTTCATATGGTGTATTCTTCCTATAGACAGAACTGCAAAATAAATATAGTTACATCTACAAAAACTACCAGTATAAAAGTATACTGTAGTATGGCTGCGAATCTGAAGGAACATACCATCTAAATATCACAAATCTTCAAAAATAAATAGGATGAACTTCTAATAGTCAAACAGGAAATTGAGAAAGCAGGTGGGTGTATGTCAATGTCTTGTGCATATTAGAACCTCACAAGGAAATGAATGAAATCAAATAGATACACTTTGATGGATATAAGCTAACATCCTGTTACTGCTAAACCAGTAAATGCAATGCAGGAGTGGCCATATATAGACAAAATGAAATCACTACCAAGACCCTTCAGATAAACAAATTTTTTGATGAATGCCTCTTTGAGTGCTTTACCACAATGGTGGATCATAAAACACACAAGTTAATAGCACTGTCAATTTACAGCCTGCTACCATGAAACATCATAAAGCTTAAAAAGCAGATAGAAACCGTTTTTATAAAGTTATACCAAAGTGACTGAAGAATCATCAATTGTGGAGATTTCAAATTTTTTTTTCAGGTAGTAATAACTGAGGACACATACAGATGTTTACAAAATTCTATCTGACTGTGGCAGTAGTTATGTAGAACAGTCTATTCAAGCGATTTCCCAGTGTGTTACCAAACACTGAGTGGCACATAAGCCTTGAACTTTGCCCATTATATAACAAGCTAATGGGCAAAAATATATTTAACATGAAGCCAGAGAGTCTAAAAATAAGGCTACAGCAGATTCTGTGGGAGAAATGCTACTATTCAGTAGAAGAATTCATAAAGGATGACATGATAATTCGAGAAAGGGATAATTAATTGTTAGTCTTTTACTGTATGTGTAACAAAATTGTATGATTATTATGATACCATTTGTTAAAATCAGTTGTTGTAATTAATTTGTTAGTTTTTCTATTGTATGTGTATTTTTATATTGTATTATTGTCATCGTACCATTTGTTAAAATCAGGTGTTGCATGTATATGGTAAAACTTTACCAAAATTTTGACGTGTCTCCTGTACCTGAATCAAATGATTTAGATTATGTACGTTATGAGACTAATAAACCACAATTCACAATTCACAATTCTAGAAAAACCTGTATTTGCCAAACAGCCTTATGAAAAGCACAATCCTTCGTTTAACATGTTGACTGCCATGAGACTGCCAGTGGACAGTGCAGAGCCTCAATACTAGACGCAGTGTGCTTGTCAGTGGCCACACTGCCACATCGGTTCACATTAACAAAAAAAACTGGAAATCACATAAAATTAATATATTTTGACTCCTTATTTACTTATATCGGTTATAGGTAAAAGTTTTGAAAGGGATAAAAATCTAGGATGCCTCCAGATACATCACATCTCAGCACCATTACGACAATGACTGCTGCTGCCTAATTACCTCACAACAAAAATTAGAAACAAAAATTGTTGTAAACAATAGGTAAACTACAATAAAATTAATTAACTTGTACAATACACAGTTATTGAATAGGTGAGCAGGATGCAGATACAAAGCAATCAGTATGTCTTTGAAAAACAAGATGGGCAAAGAGATCTGTTGCAGGTCTCACAGAGTTTGACTACTGTTTTCATTTATTTCAAAGCTACAGATCTTCCACAAGTTTCAGAAATCTTTAAGTTATACTCCAGACATCTGTTTTACATTTACTGAGAGAGGTGGCACTGTGGTTAGCAGGCATGACCCATATTCACAAGGACGACAGTTCAAATCCCTGTCTGACAATCCAGATTTAGGTATTCCATGAATTGTGTAAATGACTTAAGGCAAATGCTGCCATGCTTCCTTTGAAAGGTCATGGTTGATTTACTTTCTTACCCTTCACAGATCCCAGTTTGTGCTGTATCTCTAATGACCTTGTCGTCCATGGGACAGCGAACTCTAACCTTCTTTCTTTCCTTCTTTCGTGCTTTTCTATTTCTGTTAGCTTTCCTTGTGTAACTGTCAAGCAGTGGTCTTTTGCATTTCCTGATATCAGACCATGAGACTGTGGTAGTCTACGTTGGCTCCTATTAAACATTGAGCAAGACATTGTACCCAATTTCCTGTACACCAGTGTCAACTCAATCAAAAAATACAAATTAATGCTCAGTACTGCTACTAGAAATGTAACTGTGACCAAGGCTAAACTGATAATATGTTACGAAGCAAGATAACATTTAAAGGGCACATTCAACTATAGTACAGTATATGTTTCATCAATGAGCTGCATTGGCTGTGAATGTATTATCAGATTACACTTCACTAAGCACAATGAAGTTTGTAGCCACCAACAGACACATGGTGTCAGCATCAGGCTGTGTTGCATTTGCTGGTGGCCTTGTGGCAAATGGCATATGAAGCATATTCTAACCCACACTTCAAGATATGGGGACCCAATCATCAAATAAGCTGTGGAAATTATAATGTGTGCCAACAATTTTAATAAAGACTCAAGCTATACATTCATCAATGTATGCAAAGCAGGCACCTGATATCAAAGGACTGCATGATTATGGTCATTGTTGTACACTGTAATGAAAACAAAGATGCTGTAGATGATGTGTCATTGTTGGCACCAATGTAAATTCTGATAATAGCAGAAACTACTGCAGTATATAGAGCTGCATGATTCTGTCACTCCTTTGACAATCAGTTGCTTTCCTGATGAAGAGAATGGTGGAAATTGTCAACAGATAATTAACCAATATGTTCAGTGAAAACAGTTATACAACAAATTCAAAATGGTTAATCCATTAAGCTATATAAAAAATACTGATATTATTACTAGAATAAATTAATTATCTATAAAGCCATATGGATGTCCTGCCAACAACAGACTCCGAGAAAATATTTTAAAAAGAATCCAGACTGATTCTTTTATTCTACAGTGAATGTATGATGTTCGTACTCATCGAAACTGTGAGACAGACCATAACAAATGTCAATACCTTCACTTTTTGGGCAATGCTCTTACCATGTTAACGTTCCAAGTAAGCTCATGAGGGGCTGAAACAGATGCTGTCTTGCATAATTTGTTATACTGGTAACCCTGGAAGGAAGGTATTTCACAGAATCAAAATGTTGCTTCAGACAGATAGCAATTCAGTTGCCAGAAGTCCATCTGCATACTTAAATAAACTATCAGTCCTCAGAGAACTCTGATGCTGGTCATGAGTCAGGACAAAATAGTTCAGTAATTCAGAGCACTGCCTGTTAAAAATATTCATTATGGTTAGAATTCTGGCAGGACACCACAGAATAAGTCCACCAGGAACTTTCATAAAGGTATGCTAGAGTGAAAGGTTTGTTACCAAAACAGCTCTCAAACTCATACGTGATGACAAATGTAAATTTTAAACCAGTTGGTACCAACTTTTCAGTGTCATTGCATTTTTATTATGTTACAGTTTCAGCATTTCTGAACAAATTTCATTGATATAAGTTTATCTGTTTCATTATTTGATTCTGTCAGTGAATATAATGCAGTTCAGGAACACGAAACACTTTAACTGAACAGTTCTCCACAACGTCCTCTCTACCAGGGCAAACGACAATAAACAGATGAAACTGTGGAGTTAGGAAAACTGAAAATAAGTACTAACAAACTGAAGATTTGAGTCTATGCTAACAGGGAATAAAGTATAATGCCAAGATGAATTATATTTTTATTTTAGTGACAAAATGGAGATATATATATATATATATATATATATATATATATATATATATATATATATATATATATATATATATATATATATATTGATATGAATATAATAGAGGGAAACAGTCCACGTGGGAAAAATATATCTAAAAAGAAAGATGATGAAACTTACCAAACAAAAGCGCTGGCAGGTCGATAGACACACAAACAAACACAAACATACACACAAAATTCTAGCTTTCGCAACCAATGGTTGCCTCGTCAGGAAAGAGGGAAGGAGAAGGAAAGACAAAAGGATATGGGTTTTAAGGGAGAGGGTAAGGAGTCATTCCAATCCCGGGAGCGGAAAGACTTACCTTAGGGGGAAAAAAGGACAGGTATACACTCGCACACACACACATATCCATCCACACATACACAGACACAAGCAGACAAGGATTATTGTATCGAGAAAGACTTTGAAGCAGTGATAATTAAGTTAATGATTGTACCCGTCCCATTTATTGTGCTAGGTATATATCGAGCCCCTTCTGGTAATCTCGAGGTTTTCCTGGAAGCACTGGATAGTGTATTGGGGAAGCTAAGCAAGGGTGGCAATACAGTAAATATTGTAATGTTAGGAGACTTTAATATAAACACACTAAGCAACAGCCAGGAATGCAAAGGTTTACAAGACTGCATAAGATCCTATGATATTAAAGATCTACTTGGTCATGTGCCCACTAGAATAACTGAGTCAAGCAGCAGTTCCATAGATCATGTGATGACCAATTATGAAAATGTTGTTTCGGCACAGACTGTAAACGGGCACATATCTGATCATCTAGGACAATTATTAGTGATTGGTTGTCTTAATAAACTTAAACAAAACAAAAAATTTGAGAATAGAAGATTATTTTCTGAATACAACATCACCTTGCTAAAGAATACTTTGGGTCAAGAATCTTGGGAATCAGTTTATAGAGAAAGGGGAGTTGACAGCAAATGGGAAGTATTTTTAAAAATTTTAACTAGACATATTGATATTACTATCCCGGCAAAGAAGATGAATGTAAATAAAAATAAACCTCCAGTAGTCAAACGTGTAAAACTTGATGAAAAAACGAAAAGACTCAAAGAAGGAATGGAGTATATGTATAAGCTACACAGAGAAACCAGTCTTGATTCATATAAAGAGGATTATAAAAAATATAAATATGAGTATCGCAAGGAAGTAAGGAGAAGGAAAGTAGAACATATTAGTAAACAGATCCGAAATTCTGACTGTGTCTCAAAGTCGTGCTGGGCAGTAGTTAATGATATGAGGAACACTGATTCAAAAACTAAAATTAATAATATAGAGTTAAGTATACATAATGATAATTTTTCTGATCCTTATATAGTTAGCAATATATTTAATGATTACTTTATAGATGCTATTGAAAATGATACTTGCATGAAACAGGAGAGGCCGTTTAAATATGATAAGGAAAAGGAAAGGGACTCTTGTATGCTACCTACAGTAACCATCAAGGACGTAAGAGAGCTAATTGACAACCTAAAAAATAAAAGATCAGCTGGATGGGATGAATTCTCTCCTTTTCTACTGAAAAAATGCAAGGGTGAGTTAGCCAGACCGTTAGTCCATCTAATAAATTGTGTACTTGAAGAAGGTGTGTTTCCGAAGAAACTGAAACTTGCTTTAGTTAAACCTTTATATAAAAAAGGGGAAAGAAAACAACCACAGAACTACAGACCAGTTGCCTTAACGTCAGTGTTTGGTAAATTAATTGAAAAAATAATGCTAGAAATCCTAATTGAGCACTATAATATGAATAACTTAATAGGAGATTTCCAACACGGCTTTAGAAGTGGTCGGAGCACCATATCTGCAGCAGTACAGTTTGTACACTGTCTGATGGAGAAAATAAATGAGGGATACGAAACGGCAGGAGTGTTTTTACATCTTTCCAAAGCGTTTGACAGAGTCCATCATGGCGCTCTTTTAAGTAAACTTGCTTATAATGGTGTCAGTGGGAAACTGTTGCTTTTAATAGAATCTTACCTTAAAGATAGACAACAATGCACAGAAGTTGTGTATGATAATGGAGAGGTAATTGCAAAAAGAAGATCAAAGATAAGGAACATAAATTTTGGTGTGCCACAAGGCTCTATCTTGGGCCCCTTCTTGTTTATTTGCTACGTGAATGATTTCCCAAAAGTATTAGACACCAGTCATCGTATTACTATGTATGCTGATGACACCTCTGGGGTTTGCTGGGCACGTAGTAATGATGACCTAAATTCAGTGGTACAGAATTTTGTTGAAAAAGCCCAAACACATTTTGAAAAAGAAAACCTGAGGGTCAATATTAACAAAACTAATTTAATTTATTTTAAGACAAGTAGTTCAAATAAAAATACTGTTCTAAATGAGGACATTCAGGAAAATACCTGTTCAGAATGTAAATTTCTGGGGATATATATAGATGACAGACTTTCATGGAATCAGCAAATAGATCATGTCTGTGGTAAAATAACATCTAGTCTGTATTTACTAAGGAGATTAGTTCAATATTTAGATATCGAAGCAATAAAAATAGTGTATTTTGGGTTGGTGTATCCCCATCTATCTTATGGAATTGTATTGTGGGGTGGGTGTAGCCAATACAATATAAAAAGGGTATTTGTATTGCAGAAAAGAGTAATAAGAACTATGGCAAAAGTAAGACCCAGAACTTTATGTAAAAACCTGTTTATTAAGTTTAATATTATGACTATCTATGCAGTATATATGTTTCAATCAATATTATTAGTGAAAAAAGACAAAAAAGTGACAAACAGGAATATGGAAATCCATGATTACAATACAAGACAAAAATCACACTTTCATATGGTGAGCAGATGATTGAATCTAACAACAAATACCCCATTCATTAAGGGAGCAATATTTTATAATTCTCTGCCAAACAACCTGAAACAGCTCTCTGATAGAATTTTTAAAAACGAGTTAAAAAAATGGCTTGTATTGAAGTGCCCATACAGTATGGTGCTGACATGATTTGACCTCAGGAATGCTATATTAAATATACTTCAATGATATTTTACTTAGTAGCATATTGAGCAAGCAGTAAAGGAAACAAAAGAAAAATTTGGGGTAGGTATTAAAATCCATGGAGAAGAAATAAAAACTTTGAGGTTCGCCGATGACATTGTAATTCTGTCAGAGACAGCAAAGGACTTGGAAGAGCAGTTGAACGGAATGGATGGTGTCTTGAAGGGAGGATATAAGATGAACATCAACAAAAACAAAACGAGAATAATGGAATGTAGTCGAATTAAGTCGGGTGATGTTGAGGGTATTAGATTAGGAAATGAGACACTTAAAGTAGTAAAGGAGTTTTGCTATTTGGGGAGCAAAATAACTGATGATGGTCGAAGTAGAGAGGATATAAAATGTAGACTGACAATGGCAAGGAAAGCGTTTCTGAAGAAGAGAAATTTGTTAACACCGAGTATAGATTTAAGTGTCAGGAAGTCATTTCTGAAAGTATTTGTATGGAGTGTAGCCATGTATGGAAGTGAAACATGGACGGTAAATAGTTTGGACAAGAAGAGAATAGAAGCTTTCGAAATGTGGTTCTACAGAAGAATGCTGAAGATTAGATGGGTAGATCACATAACTAATGAGGAAGTATTGAATAGGATTGGGGAGAAGAGAAGTTTGTGGCACAACTTGATCAGAAGAAGGGATCGGTTGGTAGGACATGTTCTGAGGCATCAAGGGATCACCAATTTAGTATTGGAGGGCAGCGTGGAGGGTAAAAATCGTAGGGGGAGACCCAGAGATGAATACACTAAGCAGATTCAGAAGGATGTGGGTTGCAGTAGGTACTGGGAGATGAAGCAGCTTGCACAGGATAGAGTAGCATGGAGAGCTGCATCAAACCAGTCTCAGGACTGAAGACCACAACAACAACAACATGTAATCTATTTATATTGTGTATCAATAATCTGAATGTAATTATTATAACACTGCCCATGCATGTTAAATACATGTTTCGAGCTGTAAGATAAATAAATAAATAAATGCATTATTGTGGCCAAGATAGACACAAAGCCCACGCCTACCACAATAGTACAAGTTTATACACCAACTAGCTCTGCAAATGACAAAGAGATCGACAAAATGTATGACGAGATAAAAGAAATTATCCAGATAGTGAAAGGAGATGAAAATTTAATAGTTATAGGTGACAGGAATTTGGTAGTAGGAAAAGGAAGAGAAGGAAATCTAATAGGTGAATATTGTATGGGGGTAAGGAATGAATAAGGAAGCCACCTGGTAAAATTTTGCACAGAGCCTAACTTAATCATAGCTAACACTTGGTTCAAGAATCATGAAAGAAGGTTGTATACAAGAACAAGGCACAGAGATACTGGAAGGTTTCAGACAGTTTATATAATGATAAGACAGATATTTAGGAAGTATGTTTTAAATTGTAAGACATTTCCAGGGGCAGATGTGGACTCGGACCACAATCTATTGTTTATGAACCATAGATCAAAACTGAAGAAGCTGCAAAAAGGTGGGAATTTAAGGAGATGGGACCTGGATAAACTGACTAAACCAGAGGTTGTATAAGGTTTCAGGGAGAGCATAAGGGAACAATTGACAGGAATAGGAGAAAGAAATACAGTAGAAGAAGAATGGGTAGCTTTGAGAGATGAAATAGTGAAAGCAGCAGAGGATCAAGTAGGTAAAAAGACGAGGGCTAGTAGAAATCCTTGGGTAACAGAAGATATACTGAATTTAATTGATAAAAGGAGAAAATACAAAAATGCAGTAAATGAAGCAGGCAAAAAGGAATACAAACATCTCAAAAATGAGATCGACAGGAACTGGAAAATGGCTAAGCAGGGATGGCTAGAGGACAAATGTAAGGATGTAGAGGCTTATCTCACTAGAGGTAAGGTAGACACTGCCTACAGGAAAATTAAAGAGACCTTTGGAGAAAAGAGATCCACTTGTATGAATATCAAAAGCTCAGATGGAAACCCAGTTCTAAGCAATGAAGGGAAAGCAGAAAAGTGATAGAGTATATAGAGGGTCTATACAAGGGCGATGTACTTGAGGACAATTTGTGGAAATGGAAGAGGATCTAGATGAAGATGAAATGGGAGATATGGTACTGCTTGAAGAGTTTGACAGAGCACTGAAAGACCTAAGTAGAAACAAGGCCCTGCGAGTAGACAACATTCTATTCGAATTACTGATAGCCTTGGGAGAGCCAGCCCTGACAAAACTCTACCATCTGGTGAGCAAGATGTATGAGACAGGTGAAATACCCTCAGACTTCCAGGAGAATATAATAATTTCAATCCCAAAGAAAGCAAGTGTTGACAGATGTGAAAATTACTGAACTATCAGTTTAATAAGTCACAGCTGCAAAATACTAACACAAATTCTGTACAGACAAATGGAAAAACTGGTAGAAGCCGACCTCGGGGAGATCAGTTTGGATTCCATAGAAACGCTGGAACACGTGAGCCAATACTGACCCTATGACTTATCTTATAAGATAGATTAAGGAAAGGCAAAACTACGTTTCTGGTATTTGTAGACTTAAAGAAAGCTTTTGACAATGTTGACTGGAATACTCTCTTTCAAATTCTGAAGGTGGAAGGTGTAAAGTACAGGGAGTGAAAGGCTATTTACAATTTGTACAGAAACCAGATGACAGTTTAAGAGTCAAGGGGTATGAAAGGGAAGCAGTGGTTTGGAAGGGAGTGAGACAGGGTTGTAGCCCATCCCCGATGTTATTCAGTCTGTATATTGAGCAAGCAGCGAAGGAAACAAAAGGAAAATTCGGAGTAGGTATTAAAGTCCATGGAGAAGAAATAAAAACTTTGAGGTTCACCGGTGACTTGTAATTCTGTCAGAGACAGCAAAGGACTTGGAAGAGCAGTTGAACGGAATGGACATTATCTTGAAAGGAGGTTATAAGAAGAACATCAACAAAAGCAAAATGAGGATAATGGAATGTAGTCGAATTAAATCAGGTGATGCAGAGGGAATTAGATTAGGAAATGAGACACTTAAAGTAGTAAATGAGTTTTGCTATTTGGGGAGCAAAATAACTGATGATGGTTGAAGTAGAGAGGATATAAAATGTAGACTGACAATGGCAAGGGAAGTGTTTCTGAAGAAGAGAAATATGTTAAAATTGGGTATAGATTTAAGTGTCAGGAAGTCGTTTCTGAAAGTATTTGTATGGAGTGTAGCAATGTATGGAAGTGAAACATAGACGATAAATAGTTCAAACAAGAAGAGAGTAGAATCTTTCAAAATGTGGTGCTACAGAAGAATGCTGAAAATTAGATGGGTAGATCACATAACTAATGAGGAGGAATTGAATAGAATTGGGGAGAAGAGAAATTTGTGGTACAACTTGACTACAAGAAGGGGATCGGTTGGTAGGACATGTTCTGAGGCATCAAGGGGTCACCAATTTAGTATTGGAGGGCAGCGTGGAGGGTAAAAATCATAGAGGGAGACCAAGAGATGAATACACTAAGCAGATTCAGAAGGCTGTAGGTTGCAGTAGGTACTGGGAGATGAAGAAACTTGCACGGTATAGAGTAGCATGGAGAGCTGCATCAAACCAGTCTCCGAACTGATGATCAAAACAACAACATCAGAAACATACATATTTTACACAATTCTGACTATGTTATCTTTGCCCAAAACTTTTACACTTCCAATGCATTTTCTGTTCCTTGAGAGTGACAGCTAACCTTTTCATCTGATCCCTTTTCAGGGCCATCAACCATCCATTAACAACCATCTATTGTAGAATCTTAAAACATATTCTGAGCTCAAATATAATAAGGTACCTGGAACAGAATTACCTTGTCTATGCCAACTAGCACTGATTCTGAAAAAAATGCTAGTCTTGTAAAACCTAACTTGTGCACTTCTTACATCATAATTTCCAATCTGTGGAAGACAATCAATTGGATGCAGTATTCTCTACTTCTAAACAACATCTGGCCCAGTGCCACACTAACACTTATTTATTATCTTATGAAAAAATATCAACCGCAGATGATGCAACTGCCTATAGTAAGTAATATCACAAAAATGCTGCTCAGATAATGAGTCAGAGCTTAATAAGATTTCAATGTGGTGGAAAGTTTAGTGAATTTGTGCCTCCAGCTATTTTGAATTTCCAAATGTTATCCGGCGTCAATAGCAAGAAGATGATCAACAAAAGTGCTCCGCAAAGTTTCAAGTCTAGTGCCACGCCAAAAACTCGCAGTGTAAAATCATCCAGATCAAAATGTAAGTGTGTAACATGTAAAGTCCATCCTGACAAAGCAATACTAGTTGAAACTATTAATTCGTTGCAAGAAATTGTGCGCAGATCCTTGGCAGAAAACCAAGTGTTATCTCATATACTCAAATGTCTTGAAAATGATCACAGAAAACTAAAAACTGCCGAGCAGGGCGTAAGTGAATTCGACAGAAATAAAGTGTACACAGTGACGGAAGATTCCGTCGCCATTTCAAGTTTTCCAACACATTCTGGGTGTACCGGTAACGCTAACCATAGCGCAATCATTTCATCGTCTTTAGTAATACATTCTCCTGCCGTGCTCCAAAAAATGGTAGGCCTATCTACAAAAGATCAAATCATGCACCATCTGAAAGAAATGCCTGTTATTAAGCAAAATGTGGAACCTCGCGAGCCAAAACCGTCACTCGTAAACAGAAGCAAGGTAAATTCAACATTCAAGATGACAGTTAATTTAACTAACACCACAAATGCAGCAAGAAGAATAAACGTATGTTTAATGGGTAATAGTCATCTTAGAGGCCTTGCACATGAAATAAAAAGCATAAACAGTGAAGTAAATGCCTCAGGTTTTATTAAACTTGGCGCTCGTCTTGACCAAGTGCTTTCAACTGTAAACAATATCTCTCGAAAGACAATGAATGAAGACTTCATTGTAATATGTGGTGGTGCAAATGACGTCGCACACAACGATGGTTTGCATGCTGTTAATGCACTAAAATCTGCCCTAAACCATCTAAATGACTCAAACGTCATTGTTCTCGATATTCCACACAGGTATGACTTGCCTCAATTCTCGTGTGTAAACAGGGCAGTAGCATATACAAACAGTCAATATGCAGAAATTTGCAACTGTTACGCAAATGTACAAATGGTCAACATGCAACATTTTAGTAGAGATCTTTACACCACTCACGGCCTTCACCTCAATCGGCACGGAAAAAGTCACTTAGCGTCCATTATTTGTGAAATCGTCGTAAATGCTAGGAACAACGTATACTCAAAACACACACATTCAAAGAATGAGTGCTCCACAACACAAGAAGACTGCAGGAATGAGTATAGACAGACGACATTGGACAAATGGCTGCTGAAAACACCAGGTAAAGCTGATTCTTCCCAGGCTCCCAGTACATGGAAACAGACCAACTTGAATAAATGGATAGTGAAAAATACCAAACCCACTCTGTCAACTGATATTTCTTTTTTAGGGATAAATGTATAATTGGTTCTGGCAGGGTGACACGTCCATCAAGCGTTCAACAATCCAAACTCACTTTCAAATTAATTCAGCAGAACTTTCAAAGTCTTGGCAATAAGCACAACGAGTTGGATATCATTGCAGCAATTGATAACCCTGATGTTTTAGTTATAAGTGAACACTGGTACACAGATGAGCTAATTAGTGTATGTAAGCCACTTTCCATAAACTTTTGCTCTGCATTCAGTTGAAAAGAGAAACGTGGTGGTGGGGTAGCTATCTTTGCAGCTAGTGGTAGTAATTATAGTTTAATAGATGTAAGTGCTTTCAGCATTGAGGGTGTAATAGAACTAGCAGCAATTAATTATAAGTGGGGGAAAGAGAACTTAATTATTATAGGCTTATACAGACCTCCATCTGGTAGCCTACATAGTTTCTTTGATGTTCTTAATGACCTGCTTGTTGACATTGACAGTAAACACTGCAATAAAAATGGCTGGGTTAACATAATACTAACTGGAGATATAAACATTGACTTGATGTCCTACCGAGCGAGGTGGCGCAGTGGTTAGACACTGGACTCGCATTCGGGAGGACGATGGTTCAATCCCGCGTCCGGCCATCCTGATTTAGGTTTTCCGTGATTTCCCTAAATCACTCCAGGCAAATGCCGGGATGGTTCCTCTGAAAGGGCACGGCCGACTTCCTTCCCCATCCTTCCCTAATCCGATGAGACCGATAACCATGCTGTCTGGTCTCCTTCCCCAAACCAACCAACCAACCAACTTGCTGTCCAATGACTCTGTATCTAAAAAACTAATGCTAATATTAGCTCAATTTAACTTAACATTTTCGATAAACGAGCCCACTACAGAGGTCAATAGTGTAAAATCATGCATTGACAACATTATAACTAACATGTCCCACTTTAAATGCAGTGCATCAGTTCTGAAGCTTGCCATTTCTAACCACCAAGCAGTACAGGTATTGATAGAAGCTGAAAATCTTCATGTCAATAGAAAAGAGAAACAATATGCGACAAAAAGAATGACCAATGATGACAATGTTAAAGGTTTCAACAGTTTGCTAAAAAGCTTACAATGGGGTGAAAAAAACAGCATTACTTTCAGTGAATTTTCATCAGATTTTTATTATTGCTTCAATGTCTCATGTCCAGAAATGACCTTTACAGTAAATGACTGCAAAAAGATACAAAAAAATAACTGGATAAATCATGAAGTAAAAACAGCAAGAGAGAAAGTTAGACTTTTCCAGTATGCAATGATAAATAATAACAATAATAATAGACTAAAGGTAGAATTTAAGAACTATCAGGATTACTATAGTGATCTTCTGCTAGAAACTAAAAGTAAATACGTACCCACAATGTTAAGAAACTCTACTAACACAGGTTTAGCTGTTTGGAAAGAAATAAATAGCTTTAGGGATTGTAAGGACAGATCAACAAGTGATTTTACTATAAACCATAAAGGGCATATCATGAAATGTAAATGTCAGATTGCAAATGGTTTTAATGAGTACTTTTTTTCTGTTGGAAAATCTGTCAGTGACCATTTTAAGAATGTTCAGCATAGATATATGGGCATTCCAATCAAACAAAGCATATACTTGGCCCCAACCAATAACAAGGAAGTCAAAAACATAGTAATGTCATTAAAAACTACAAAATCAGCAGGCCATGATGGATTGTCTGTCAGTACACTGAAAAGATGCATAGACAACATATCTGATGCCATGGCCACAACAGTAAATGATGTAATTGCATCAGGTTGTTTCTCAGATAGTCTAAAGACAGCACAAGTGACCCCGATTTACAAGAAAGGTGATAAATCAAAAATTGAAAACTACCGCCCCATCTCAATCTTACCTGCATTTTCTAAGGTAGTTGAGAAAGTTATTTGTACTAGACTAATGACATTCCTGAGTCAACACAATTTAATATTTGAAAATCAGAATGGCTTTATGAAAAACAAGTCAACATCAGTAGCAGCAGCACAATTAATAGACAAAATAATAACAGCCATAGAGAACAAGGAGTATGTAACTGGAGTGTTCCTTCATCTAGAAAAAGCTTTTGATTGTGTCAACATCACCATATTACTTGACAAGCTGTGGAACCTGGGTATCAGAGGAACGGGCTATGAGCAAATAAAATCGTATATGAGCAATAGAAAACAATTTGTCTTGCTTACAACAAACAGTGGGTCTTACAACTCTAAAATTACAGACATCAAATATGGAGTGCCTCAAGGTTCTGTCTTGGGTCTCCTTCTTTTCTTGATTTATGTCAATAATATACAGTATTGTTCTCCTAACTGTACAAAAATATTGTATGCAGATGACACATCAATAGTGTGTAAACACAAACACTATGAGAGTCTGGAGGTACAGTGCAACAGTGTAACTAATGAAATAGTCAATATAATGGAAGGAAACATTCCACGTGGGAAAAATTATATATAAATACAAAGATGAGGTGACTTACCGAACAAAAACGCTGGCAGGTCGATAGACACACAAACAAACACAAACATACACACAAAATTCAAGCTTTCGCAACAAATTGTTGCCTCATCAGGAAAGAGGGAAGGAGAGGGGAAGACGAAAGGAAGTGGGTTTTAAAGGAGAGGGTAAGGAGTCATTCCAATCCCGGGAGCGGAAAGACTTACCTTAGGGGGAAAAAAGGACAGGTATACACTCGCACACACGCACATATCCATCCACACATACAGACACAAGCAGACAAATATGTCTGCTTGTGTCTGTATGTGTGGATGGATATGTGCGTGTGTGCGAGTGTATACCTGTCCTTTTTTCCCCCTAAGGTAAGTCTTTCCGCTCCCGGGATTGGAATGACTCCTTACCCTCTCCTTTAAAACCCACTTCCTTTCGTCTTCCCCTCTCCTTCCCTCTTTCCTGATGAGGCAACAATTTGTTGCGAAAGCTTGAATTTTGTGTGTATGTTTGTGTTTGTTTGTGTGTCTATCGACCTGCCAGCGTTTTTGTTCGGTAAGTCACCTCATCTTTGTATTTATATATAATGAAATAGTCAAGTATTTTAATGAAAGCCATCTAAATGAAAGTGCTTCAAAGACTGCAATGATGGAATTTAAGACAAGGAAACAAATAGAATTTGACACGAAATTATCCCTAGGAAATGCCATTGTAAAAAAGGAAAAATGGACAAAGTTTTTGGGAATTACAATCCAGGACAGCCTCAAATGGGACATGCATATTGATTCCTTAGCATGTAAACTGTCGAAGAATGTGTTTGCTGTAAATATGATTAGCAAATATTGTAAGGACACGGGTGTACTAAAAACTGCTTATCATGCCCTATTCTCATCAAACTTAAACTATGCTGTAGAAATATGGGGTGCAACAACTCAAGCCAACCTAAGTACATTATTAATACTACAGAAAAAAGTTATCAGAATTATTTGTGGTGCCAAACCTCGAGAATCATGTCGGAACCTGTTCCCAAAATTAGGTGTGCTTACCATTATAGGTGTGTACATATTGAAAGTTATATTGCTTGTGGAAACAATTAATCCAAATTTCAACTGTGACCTGCACCAATATTATACACGGCAAAAGTTCAGATACCATGTAAATAGCCACAGAACAGCTTTATTTGAAAAAAATGCACTTCATGCTGGGCTGAAGCTAGCCAATGCCCTACCAAAAAGTCTCACAACCCTTCCTGCTAACAAATTAAAAGATCAGCTAAAAAGAATTCTAATTGAAAACCCTGTTTATTCCCTAGACAAGTATTATATCTGTATGAAATGTCTTTCATAAGTATGTCAAGCTCATATTTTTAAGTAACCTACAACTAATATAATGGTGATAAAAACAATATTTGTAATATCGTGATTGTATACTACCAGACGTAAAATCCATCAAAATGTAAAATTTATTAATACAAACAAATCTTTTAGTTTGTAATTTATAAACTGACATATTCAGAAGAATAATCTGTATGATGTCCTGAAACTGTATTATTTCTAGGGATTGTATTTGATTATTCGATGTTGAATAAATATTATTATTATTATTATTATTATTATTATTATTATTATTATTATTATTATTAAGACTGGTGTCTGGCTTCAAATGTTCAGAAACATAAAACTGTGCAATTCACAAAATACACAACTGTAGTATCCTTCGAATACAATATCACTTTGATTGGAATCAGTCCCCTGATACAAATTCCTGGATATAACAATATTTAGGACAACACAAGCTAACCTTGGGTAAAGCAGATGGCAGACTTTGGCTAAATGATAGGATACTGGGAAAAAGTAGTCAGTAGTCAGTATTCACAGGAGGCTGCTCACAACATGCTCTTGTAACCCATTTTTGAGCACTGCTGAAATATATGGGACACTGAATACTGAGATACTGAATGTATACAAAGAAGGGCAACACAAATGGTCACATGCTTGTTTGATGCACAGAAAACCATGATGGAAAAGATGAAAAACCTCAATTGGCAACACTTGAAGAAAAATGCAAACTATTCAGCTTACAAAGTTTCAAGAACCAGTATGAAGTGAGGAATCTAAAAATATGGTACAGCCTATGCCTGCAAAGGCATTTAAATAGTCATTCTTATCATGCTTCACATGAGAAGGTAACCTAATACTTGATACACTTCAAAGTGTTTTGCAATATGTGGATGTACACACAGATGTAGACGTAATTTTTTGGGTTATCAGATTGTGTGTTTCCTTCACATCTTAAGAAAACTCTGTGTCAGAAAAAGATCCAAGAAAATATATCTTTTCCTCCTGGACATTTACTATCATGTTACACATTATCACAGGTAGTGACAGGTATGTCCACTTCTTGCATTTAGAATTAGAAATGAAAAGCATGAAGGAACTCCAACTGACCATCAAATGAAGAGTTAAAAAGGGTCTCAAATGAATGGAAGATAACAGCAATAACATATGGCATGTTAGGACACTTTGCAACTGGCAAGGACGGAATTATCCTATTTGTTCTTATACCACTCCTTTTTTTCTATTTTAATGGTAATGCATATACTATGAGCACACAAAATCATCAAATTGTAACTCATGCAGTATTTCACTAAATTTTATTATTCACAGTACAATTTACAGTCTGCTAATGACAACAGTGTAAATAGTGCATGTGACAATATTTTATTGAAAGAAATATTCTTAATTTACTATACCTGTGAACCCTGTGCTCTTCAGAATACCACCCCACTAAAAGTAATTGTTTCAAAATTCACGTAGAAGATTTGGAAACACCTCAGTCTCCTCTCTCAAGCAAACGTGTTGCTATTTCTACAAAAAAACTTAATATTTCAGAACCTCTATGTATTCAAAATCTTCATTTCCCAGAATATTCCAATCACTGTAACTGTTTTCAAAGTTCGGTGTTATACTTTTGTATCCCTGAGTTTTCTCTTTTGAAAAATGTTTACTTTTGCTTAAATAAGCTGTTAGTTTATTAATTACTCCAACTAAAAAATTTCACTATCTAGAAAATTCTTGTAAAACTTTGGTAATCCTTGTACACATTAAAACTTTGCTCCCATAAAATTTGCATCTATTACTTATTCATTTCATAAGTATACACTTTTCAGTAAAACAAATTTACTCCATCACCTATTGTATCTTGTATCTTTCATTTCTCTATCTTTTATGTTAATATCCAAAATGTAATAGTCATGAATTTTATTGTTTTGTAATTTCTGTAATACGTATGTCTATAAATAGACATCATGCACGAAGTCTCAGGAAGTCAACAGCCAATAGTTAAGTGAAGATCTGTCACTGCTGTGTGATAATTTGAGCAAACCATTTGTAGGATGTGTAATTTATCAATCTGTGTTGCGCAATCTAGATCATAATAGTAACGAGCTGATCATCTGAACTGTTTGGAAATAATACTTAAGAGGAATTGGGGGGAGGGGGGGGGGGGGGGGGGGGGGTAAAAATCAGATGCATTAAGTCATTATTAACTTCAATATTGCAATTCGTAAGTCCAATACAATGACACTTCAGTGACTACAGCTATTATGAAACACATGGCTTTCAATTAAAATTTCTGCCCTGTATGGGAATGTATATAATGAGTGTATGAGTGCAGGCTGTATGCCATATGGTAGTTTGCGTCTGGTCATGAGTCATGCTCAGATAGCCTATTGGTAAGGCAACTGCTCGCAATAAGTGGGAAACCAGATTTGAGTCCTGCTCCAGCACAAATTGTTGTCATTCCCTTATACAACTGTTGGTTGTCCATATTTGCAACTGCAAATACATTTCATTGTTATTAACTTTTAGAATGGAAGTGCAGTTATTGAAAGAAGAATAGGCTGATAGATTTTAATTAGACTGAAGAGAGTCCAAACAGGTTGGTAATGTTAGTATCTTCCTTGTTGATTTCACAACTAGACAGCTAAGAATCTAACTTTGTATCTTTGGACATTAATGATTCTGGGGGGGGGGGGGGGGGGGGAATTCATGTTGGTAATCTAGTTTCTTTAGTACCTGTGAAGATTTTGCAAAGTAATGTTGGATTTCAAAATTCCAGTGGCACAATGGATTTGTTCTACATTCACCATTAACATTGCTTTCCAATCCACCACGTGGTTGTGTCAGAACCACATCTGTTTAACAAATTAAAAATAGGGGTAGAATGTTCTGATACTCACAGAATGAAACAGAAAATGTGAAAAGTCTCAATAAAAGAATATAACTACCTATGACAACAAAATAACAAATTTTATCTCATGTCACAAAAAGTTATTCACTGACTTCATACGTAAGGACGAAGAAACAATAAAGCGGCTCTCAATTAAACCAGAGCTGACGATCTTAATCTATTTTATCTATTTATTCTTGAAATTTGATAAACATTATTCTGCTTTATCATTTACTATTTTACATTATAACTAAATTTTTCTTGTCCAGCATATTGATTATCTTGCTACAGGTTCCAGAGTTACATTATTAATCCAGTAAAGCAAACTCCAATAGAAAATTATACAAATAATGTCTTGGGAAACTTATTAACTGGTTTTCTGCAAATGGTCTTGCTCTTAACTTCGAAAAAAGAAAAAACACAGTACATCCAATTTTCTGCTGCAAAGAGTACAGTTTCTTCAATAAATATAAGTTTCTGGGTGTACATATAGATGAGAATCTTAACTGGAAAATTCATATTTCAGATCTCATAAAGTGACTAGGTTCAGCAACTTCTGCAATCAGAATAATTGCCAATTTTGAGGAAATTAGTAACCTAACATACTTTGCAAATTTTCACTCTCTGATGTCATACGGAATAATATTTTGGGGTGCCTCAACACTTAGGCACTGCTTAAAAGAAAGTGTTAAGAATAATGTGTGGGGTTCATAGTCATACATCTAGTAGACATCTGTTTAAAAGGTTAGGAATTGTTACAACAGCCTCAAGTACATTTACTCAGTAAAGAAATTTGTTCTCGACAACATGGCCCAGATTAAAAACAACAGTGACCTTCATGATTATAATACCAAGGAAAGAAAGACTTACATTAGCCTCTATTTAACCTATCTTTGGCACAGAAAGGGATAAAATATGCTGCTGTAAAACTTTTTAATAAATCACCAGATGAAATAAAATGTTTGATAGATAGCAGTAATAGTTTCAAAAATAAATTGAAATCATATCTCCTTTATTCTATACCATACATGAGTTCTTGAATAGGAATAAATAAATCTATACTTGACACGTTCCACATAATAATGTTTACCATAAGATTGATCAATGGAACACATAACTAACTAACTAACTAAAAACTGTAGTATTGATTTTAAATAAAATGCTTCATCAGTTGCACTTTTATTTTTATTTTAACAACTGTGACCAGTTTCAGCGCGACATATGCCTGGCATCCTGGGACAAGTCATTATGTGTTCTCGCAGGACACCTGACGTAAAGCACTGTGTAATGCCTTTGGGAGCTGAAGCTGGTCATGGTTCTTAATTTAAAAAGAAAAGTGCAACTGGTGTTGACATTTCATTCAAAACAAATTCCTAAATTTCAAACAACAGTAATAATATGTGATAAAATAGTACTAAACACTAAACTCATAATGGTATTAGTAGTGGATATATTGATGCACAGCAAAACAATAAATAATTAGATGTAAGATACTTACAAATTGCTGACATGGAAAGAGCAGCTATGGATAGCCTCGTATAATCTTCAACAGTCCACCCAAACTTCTTGATTGTGTATAGGTACATAATGCCACCTTCTCCTGTAAAATAACAGTTCCAGTTGTGGTTGGGTACACTTATTGTACATAAGCATCCTCATGTAACAACTGATTGGTACATTTGTTTATATTGTAACTGGCAGGTGTGTAGTGACTGTACAGGCACTGTTCACTTTCCAGAAATGTCTGCTCATATTCTGAAAGCTGTAAACATGGTTCTCCATTACAGTAAAACTTGTGAAGATTGTTTTACAGACAGCAAGTATAATCTGCCAAGCAGCAGACTGAAAGCTGTCAAACTACCAACTGCATCTCAATCTTTGACCATTTCATTTTCTCAAGTGAAGTATAGTCTAAGGGAGTGCACGTTTTTGATTTAGGAAGACTGCCACAAACATCTCATTATGAAAACTTAAGAGTTAAGCTGATTGGAAGTTACAGATTTAGTACAGAAATTTGCTAATGCTTTCACAGGCCAGCAGATGGTATTTGTGTGATACAGATGGCTTTTAAAGCTTCCAGTCAACTGGATAATAAGAATATTATTGCATAAAGTAGACAACTAATACTAATCTGATGAGACAATCAGCAGAACATTCAACATTATTTATTCACAATTTTTGCTGTTCACTAATTATGTCGTAACAAGTTTGCATCTGTAGACACTGTTAATGTTACATTAAATAATGTCCAGAATAACCCAGGACACACCCACCAATCACATTTTTACTGTTATCTGTCTTGCCTACCCCGTCTTTCAGTTAGTAAGATCTACCAACATTTCATTCCTTTGTTTTAGGCCTACTTCTCAGTTTTTCCAGTAACATTTTAGTACTATCTTGCTTGTTTGGAGCATTCTTTCAGGTACTGCAACTTATTTCATCTCACCTTTCCCACTAGCTTATTTACTGCTACTTTAACCTTGTAGATCTGATCTATTTTTCTTAGTATCTGTCAATTCTATTAAAGTCCCAATCACTGAACTTACTGTCAGTGTTATTTCTATTTTTAAATTCTCTAACTCATGTATCCAATTAAGGGATATACCGTTCCACACTCCAACCTGAAGAATGCCAGATATGATTTCCTTGATACTATAATATCATCATCCTGTGAAGTCCCCAGCCGGATACAAAATGGGTGGACTACTTTATCTCAAGAATATTGTACCCAACGCAAAGCCGCTTTATTAAACAATGGAGAGGAGTTTTAGTTTCCTTTTTCTTTCAGCTATTCGCAATATTGACACAGCAAGGCCATGTTTGATGATGTTACATCATCCAGACTGTTGCTTCGGGATCTACTGAAAAATCTGCTACACTTGTTCAGGGACCGTACATTCGATCGGCTTCTCCACCAATACTCCTTTGATGTGATTGCACTTATTGGTTGAACTGTGAAACTATTGTCAAACTATAATTAATGTCCTATTTTCAATATATTTATGTCATTTACCATCTTATCAAAATAGTGACAGTTATAAGAAAGTTCGCTAACAATGTAATATGGACGTCACATCAGTCTCGGCCTACATGACAATTGTGATAAATGCCGATGAAACAGTCAGTTGTGAATAAAGATTAGTGATTATAAGCAGCTATTCTGGTGCATTGTTCTAATAATCATGGCATTATCAGAAATATAATCTGCTGCTGGCCCAAAGGTAGAAAAAATTGTGATTTAAACATTAACAAGTTGATACCATAACATATGTAATTGTAACCTTCAATTCCAACAATCAGAGCACAGATTTTCTACATTGTGAGCACCTTTCCTAACGTGTTCAGTCATGCACTGCATAACCTATTCAAGTGCATGTAGTTGTGCACAGAAGCTGGTTTAATTTTATAATTCAATGTATTGGTACTTTACCATCCCCTTTTTTCTGCTGTTTTAAACAGATCATCTGATGATGACTTACTAAGATTTTGATACTACAGATGATACTTATTTCTACAGCCTGATGCTGAAATGGGAAGAAAAAAAACTGTGTACAAGACGGTCACTGGGATCTTCCGGAGCAGCACATCTAAACTGTGGTATGGTGTATGAGCTAGGGCAAAGATTTTACATATGAATTCACTGAAAACAACCTTTAACTGCCCTCCCCCCCCCCCCCCCCCCCCTGCCAATCCCTGGTAATTATGATTCACTGAGTATCCACAGTGAGGTCAAAAAACATTAACCAAGATCCAGTGATTTTACATATCAGATGGTGTGAACTACAAGTATAATGCAAATACAGGCATATGGGTTTGCATTTATTCTATATTTAATATATCCATGATGGAAAAATGGAAGCTGTACCTACCTATTAGTGTTACAACATAGAATGACAGTGCTGTAGCTGCCAATAGTACAATGGCACGCCCATAGTTTGGTCGCCATTTGAAGCTCACCTTAAAAACTTCCACTACTGTCTCTTGAAGAAATACACATTTCACATTTGTATTCTGAAAATAAAGATAAGAATGATAAGGTAGCAGAAATATAAAATTTTACTAAATAAAACTGATTTATTTTAGCATTGTCAGACATGCATAAATTGTTTCCTTACCCGCTACCGACATATGTTAAATCAATGATTGCTCTCTTGTCAACAGGGACAGGGAACGCAATGACTACTCAAGCAATAAATTTCATGTTTCAGAAATATTCCATCCTTAGTCTTGTACCAAAAAGAAAGTCTGCTGCATGGAAAACTGATCATCAAATACTTATCCATACCTAAACAATCACTCATTTAAACATCCCAATACTCTAATGGATAAACAAATAATAATGCAATTGTCACAAAATCTCTTCTTAAGTGTTCTTTTCCAATTTGTGCTCTATTCTTATAAGAGTCCTTCATTGTAGGCATTTTATTTGAATCTGAATAATGTTAATTTGTTTTGTAGATATACGTGGAAAACAAACATTTGTTAAGGCTTCCTTACTTTTAATCTGTTTTTTCAGGCTTTAATACAATGATTCATCTCAAATAAACAAGTCTGAATTTCTGGTTAAGCTTTCATGTATGTTCATTTATTTTTGTCTACTTCGAAGCAGAGAAGAGTGGAAAGTGAGGACTATCCTCACTGACAACAAACGTCTGGGAACCATGGCAGAAGATGAAGAAGAGCACATCTACGAAAACATTCATGATAATGATGATGAGGAGTTGCTGGAGGAGGAAAATTTTGTTTTACTACCTGAAGAACATGAAGATTCCTATGAAGATGATGAATCCCAAGTATCTGACTCGGCACTGCAGGTAATTGTCCCCTCTCTAGACAATGGACCAAAGAAGTCCCTAAAACAACTGATATGCCTTTTGAAATAAATCTGAACTAACTGTTGGCATGACTCACCTAAATACTCCATTAGACTTCCTAAAACTATTCCCAGTTGATGAACTCCTTGACCGTATTGTGACACAAACAAATCTTTACACCCGATATTTAGGCAGAGTGGCCATACTTCCTAAATCATTGGTAAAAAATTGGAAGTCCCTGGAGGTAGAAGAATTCAGAATGTTTCTTGATTTACTTGGGAACCATCCCATTAAGCAGAATGAGTAACTATTGGAGCACTGACCTGCACTCTCTGGATTACCCGGCTTTCAATGAGCTATGGGCAGGGACAGATTTTTTTGGAAACTTGCAAGATTTGCATTTTGCAAAATATCCAGAACCCAATGAACCTACACCTTCTGACAGGCTGCACAAAATTCACCCCTGTTACATATTTTTCATAAGACAATGGACACCAAAATTTCACAACAGATGAATCCATGGTTCTGTGGAGCGGTAGACTCATGTTTTGACAATATGTAAAGACCAAGGCTCACAATTATGGAATTAAACTTTATAACTTTATATTTTTCCCAAGGGCATGGAGCTTTACTGTATGGTTAAATGATGGTGGCGACTTCTTGGGTAAAATATTCTGGAGGTAAAATAGTCCCCCATTTGGATCTCCGGGCAGGGACTACTCAGGATGACATTGTTATCAGGAGAAAGAAAACTGGCGTTCTACAGATCGGAGCATGGGAGTGTCAGATCCCTTAATCGAGCAGGTAGGTTAGAAAATTTAAAAAGGGAAATGGATAGGTTAAAGTTAGATATAGTAGGAATTAGTGAAGTTCGCTGGCAGGAGGAACAAGACTTTTGGTCAGGCGTATACAGGGTTATAAATACAAAATCAAATAGGGGTAATACAGGAGTCGGTTTAATAATGAATAAAAAAATAGGAGTGCGGGTAAGCTACTACAAACAGCATAGTGAACGCATTATTGTGGACAAGATAGACATGAAGCCCACACCTACTACAGTAGTACAAGTTTATACGCCAACTAGCTTTGCAGATGACGAAGAAATTGAAAAAATGTATGATGAAATAAAAGAAATTATTCAGATAGTGGAGGGAGACAAAAATTTAATAGTCATGGGAGACTGGAATTAGGTAATAGGAAAAGGGAGAGAAGGAAACATAGTAGGCGAATATGGATTGGGGCTAAGAAATGAAAGAGGAAGCAGCCTGGTAGAATTTTACACAGAGTACAACAATCATAGCTAACACTTGGTTCAAGAATCATGAAAGAAGGTTGTATACATGGAAGAAGCCTGGAGATACTAACAGGTTTCAGATAGATTATATAATGGTAAGACAGAGATTTAGGAACCAGGTGGACTCTGACCACAATCTATTGGTTATGAACTGTAGATTAAAACTGAAGAAACTGCAAAACGGTGGGAATTTAAGGAGATGGGACCTGGATAAACTGACTAAACCAGAGGTTGTATAAGGTTTCAGGGAGAGCATAAGGGAACAATTGACAGGAATAGGGGAAAGAAATAGAGTAGAAGAAGAATGGGTAGCTTTGAGGGATGAAGTAGTGAAGGCAGCAGAGGATCAAGTAGGTAAAAAGATGAGGGCTAGTAGAAATCCTTGGGTGACAGAAGAAATATTGAATTTAATTGATGAAAGGAGAAAATATAAAAATGCAGTAAATGAAGCAGGCAAAAAGGAATACAAACGTCTCAAAAATGAGATTGACAGGAAGTGCAAAATGGCTAAGCAGGGATGGCTAGAGGACAAATGTAAGGATGTAGAGGCTTATCTCTCTAGGGGTAAAATAGATACTGCCTACAAGAAAATTAAAGACACCTTTGGAGAAAAGAGAACCACTTGTATCAATATCAAGAGCTCAGATGGAAACCAGTTCTAAGCAAAGAAGGGAAAGCAGAAAGGTGGAAGGAGTATATAGAAGGTCTATACAAGGGCGATGTACTTGAGGGCAATATTATGTAAATGGCAGAGGATGTAGATGAAGATGAAATGGGAGATACGATACTACGTGAAAAGTTTGACAGAGCACTGAAAGACCTGAGTCGAAACAAGGCCCCGGGAGTAGACAACATTCCCTTAGAACTACTGACAGCCTTGGGAGAGCCAGTCATGACAAAACTCTACCATCTGGTGAGCAAGATGTATGAGACAGGCGAAATACCCTCAGACTTCAAGAAGAATATTATAATTCCAATCCCAAAGAAAGCAGGTGCTGACAGATGTGAAAATTACCGAACAATCAGTTTAATAAGTCAAGGCTGCAAAATACTAACGCGAATTCTTTACAGACGAATGGAAAAACTGGTAGAAGCCGACCTCAGGGAAGATCAGTTTGGATTCCGTAGAAATATTGAAACACGTGAGGCAATACTGACCCTAAGACTTATCTCAGAAGCTAGATTAAGGAAAGGCAAACCTACGTTTCTAGCATTTGTAGACTTAGAGAAAGCTTTTGACAATGTTGACTGGAATACTGTCTTTCAAATTCTGAAGGTGGCAGGGGTAAAATACAGGGAGTGAAAGGCTATTTACAATTTGTACAGAAACCAGATGGCAGTTATAAGAGTCGAGGGACATGAAAGGGAAGCAGTGGTTGGGAAGGGAGTGAGACAGGGTTGTAGCCTCTCCTCAACGTTATTCAATCTGTATATTGAGCAAGCAGTGAATGAAACAAAAGAAAAATTTGGAGTAGGTAATAAAACCCATGGAGAAGAAATAAAAACTTTTCTGAGGTTCGCCAATGACGTAATTCTGTCAGAGACAGCAAAGGACTTGGAAGAGCAGTTGAACGGAATGAATAGTGTCTTGAAAGGAGGATATAAAATAAACATCAACAAAAGCAAAACGAGGATAATGGAATGTAGTCGAATTAAGTCGGGTGATGCTAAGGGAATTAGATTAGGAAATGAGACACTTAAAGTAGTAGAGGAGTTTTCCTATTTGGGGAGCAAAATAACTGATGATAGTCGAAGTAGAGAGGATATAAAATGTAGACTGGCAATGGCAAGGAAAGCGTTTCTGAAGAAGAGAAATTTGTTAACATCGAGTATAGATGTAAGTGTCAGGAAGTCATTTCTGAAAGTATTTGTATGAAGCGTAGTCATGTATGGAAGTGAAACATGGATGATAACTTGTCTGGACAAGAAGAGAATAGAAGCTTTCAAAATGTGGTGCTACAGAAGAATGCTGAAGATCAGATGGGTAGATCATATAACTAATGAGGAGGTATTGAATAGGATTGGGGAGAAGAGAAGTTTGTGGCGCAACTTGACTAGAAGAAGGGATCGGTTGGTAGGACATGTTCTGGGGCATCAAGGGATCACCAATTTAGTATTGGAGGGAAGCATAGAGGGTAAAAATTATAGAGGGAGACCAAGAGATGAATACACCAAGCAGATTCAGAAGGATGTAGGTTGTAGTAGGTACTGGGAGATGAAGAAGCTTGCACAGGATAGAGTAGCATGGAGAGCTGCATCAAACCAGTCTCAGGACTGAAGACCACAACAACAACAACAACAACTTTATATGTTGAAAGAGTCATCTGTGTTAGTCCTGAGGGTTATTGTACATATAGGGATGCCACTGATCAAGAGGTTGGTGGAAGCAGACATGTTAGTTCAGCTGTTCATACATTACTGGATTGAAAATTGGGGTTGGACATTTATTATTTGTGGATAATTTCTGTAACAGTTTCAACCACGTCCAAGAACATTTTCAGAACACATATGTTTCAGGAATCCTCAGAAAGAACCATAGAGGTAATCCATTAGAAGTGATTACTTCAGAACCGAAAAAGAGGGAATAATGAAGAGGGAATTTGTGTACTCAAATGGAAAGACAAAGGAGACTGATGATCAGCTAAGAGTTTTCTGAGAAAATGGTTGATACCATGACACGTCAAGATGTTGTAATTCAGAAACCTGAGATGGTTCTAAAGTACAATGAATCAATAGGCAGTGTTGACCATTTCCATCAAATGATGGTGTATTAGCCAATTCAAAGAAAGAGCCTTAAATGAATGGAAAAACTCAGACTCCATTTTCTCCTTTTATGCCTATAAGATGTGTATACAATATATAACAAATACAGGCAAAACAAAAGGCTTTACATCTTTCATAATTCAGTAATAAAGTCCTTACTTCCCCCTGTTACACAGATGCCACAATGAGTTGACCTTTAGAAAGAACTGAGAGCAAAGGACTCTCTGATCATTTCCCCATAGAATTTGGGAAGGCTGAAGGGACAAATAGAAAAATTAGAAAGAGCTGCCAAGTTTATATAGAAAATAAGAAAAGGCAGGAAACATCCTATTAATTCCCTGTCTGCACAAATATGCCTGTTATACAAAACAACCTATTTTTCAGTATTATCATATAGATATGGCATTTTAATATTTTATGTGTGAGTTTTTCATAATGTAGGATATATATTTATTTACATTTGGTTATGACTCAATTAAATTATAATTTTTCAAACATGAACTGATTTTTTGGTAATCAAAATCCTAATTTCAACTCCTAAAAAACATATACATAGAAACTGCCTCAAGAGTACCTTTTAATTCAGAAATTTGTACATTTCAGTTGGACTACATATTTTCAATGAAACTTCAGACATACAGCCTTACTATGCACGCCTGCAACACAGGTCAAAAGCCCCTTCAATGATGGTGAGCAGGTGAGCACACTCTCAGTCACTGAGAAGGGGTCGGGGGATTACACCAGTATGCCCCCCATCACTGGCTAGGGACTGGAGGAGTGTGCCAGCTCGCTCCTCGCACTGAATAGGTTAAAAGTAATATTTTCTACAAACAATTTTGGATATAGCTAATTTGGTGACTCATGTCCCAAGAACTAAATTTGAAAAGAACACAAGATCTATTGTGTCTCTAAATGTTGATAGTTGTCTTATTTAGTACTTTCAACTGAGGTTCTTAACTTGTAAGCATATTTCAATAGTACATGCACAGTACATCTTTTTATGTTATTAACATGAATATGGATGTCACTTTTCGATTCAACGGTGTCATCAGTTGTTCAGTCTGAATTAGGAGCCAAAGTAAAAATTCATGATATTTTGAAAATTAGACATGAAAATGATATTATAATAAACCCTGTTCAGATGTCAAGTTGTTTCAATGAATTCTTCCTAAGTTTAGTAAGATCAGATGTGGATGTGACACTCTATCAAGGCATCACAAATTTGGAAAACAGCCAGAACACATCTTTTGCACAATTTGAAAAAAATCACCTAAAGGATGTGGAAAAGGAAATATTGTCTCTAAAAAATGTTTCAATGAATTCTTCCTAAGTTTAGTAAGATCAGATGTGGATGTGACACTCTATCAAGGCATCACAAATTTGGAAAACAGCCAGAACACATCTTTTGCACAATTTGAAAAAAATCACCTAAAGGATGTGGAAAAGGAAATATTGTCTCTAAAAAATGAAACCTCACATGGGTGGGATGAAATAACCACATATGTAATCAAGTGTGTGTACGATATTATTTCTCAACCACTGTCAATTATTATAAATCAAACTTTTGAACAGGGATGCTTTCCAAATGTATTGAAATATGCTGAGATCAAACCTCTATTTAAAAAAGGATTGACAGAACATATGGGGAATTACCGCCCTATCTCTCTTTTGCGGGTCTTCTCTAAAGTGTTTGAAAAGACTGCAGAAAAACAAATTAATTAATTTCTTATGCTCCACTTTATATGAGTGTAGAAGGGTCACAGAAATATTCTGTGATCTAATTAAAGCTTTCGATTCAGTGAACCATGCATTACTCCTCCACAAATATGTATGGAATCAGGGACACTGCTTTAAAATGGTTTAGCTCTTACCTCTCAGATAGAAAACAAAGAGTAATTTTAACTTCAAATGGAACCAATTATCCCTCAGACTGGAAAACAGTTCCCCAAGGAGTCCCACAAGATTCGATATTGGGTCCCTATCTGTTTCTTTTTTACGTAAATGACCTACCACTTGCTATTGATGTTCATTCAGTCTTATTTGCTGATGATACATCAGTTCTAATTGAAAATGAGGTATCTGAAAGTATTCCAGAAAAAGCCAAAAATAGTTTAGAAAAACTTGAATCTTGGTTCCATCAAACGGACTAAAACTAAATGTAACTAAAACCAAAATGATGCAATCCGAAGCTAAATCAGTAGAAAGGACTGAAATAAAGATAACGTGCAATGATAAGGATATCACAGAAGCAAACCACGTGAAGCTCTTAGGCCTAAATCTTGAAAAAAAATTTAAATTGGAAGGTACACATAGATTACTTAGCAAATAAACTGAAGAGCTTGGCATTTGCAATGTGTATTTTGTCAGGTGCCACCATCATGGATACCAGAAAGATAGTTTATCACTGCTATTTTGAGTCAGTTATTCGTAATGGGATAATCTTCTGGGGAAATTCAGCAAATGTCACTAGGCTCCTAGTATTACAAAAGAAAGTAATTAGAAACATGTGTGTTGCAAAAAAAAACAGGAATGCTGTCGACCACAGTTATAAAATTTAAAAATATTATCTATTCCTTCACTTTACATATATGAGGTGGTGGTGTTCTTATATAAATTACCAACATACACTAGACTCTTTCCATTTTGACCACAACTACAGCACTCACCACAGAGATAATTTCAAATTTCCAACACATCATTTAAAAGTTTATGCCCAAACCCCAGAGTATATGGGGTTAAAAATTTTCAATAAAATATAAGGCAGTAATATACTTAAGATGTAGCTTCATTCACTGAAAAGATTGCTCTTCACTCTTCTGGTGGAAAAGTGTTATTATTTTGTCAAAGAATTAATTGAGGACAGCTTCACCGTCTGAACACAGGGATTGTATTACATGTATTATTTTATGTACTTGTGTAGCTGGAACTTAGAAATGTAAAAATAATGTAAACTTTTGTATTTCTCTTAAAAAAGAGAAAACCTTGACATGTCTCCTATACATCAAATCAAATGATTTGAAAATTGTATGTAATGAGCCGAATAAATCACATATCACATAACAAATATCACACACATCACATGTATATGGTTCAGTGTTGCACCCACAGACTTTGACAAGGCTCTAATCATGGAGAGCACATCTTTTTGAACTTGAATTTTACACTCTCCTAAGGCAGAAAATGGTCCTTCCTTTTATTGACCAATATGTTCAGGATCAAGTATAGATGTAAATACCAACAATACTGCGTAGTTGTATTCTTCCAAGAGAATTACAATAGCCTTGTTGTGTAAAACTGAGTGCAGAATCAGGAAACCACCATGGCTTTTCTTTATCCATAGATTAATGGTAAACTACAGTTGACATTCTACGGAGCATGAAAAAGGGGAGAGGGAGGCGGAGGGGGGGGGGGGGGGGCTAAGAGGGAATTGGAGACAGTTCTATGTGTCATGCATACTGCAGCCACGTTTATGTGTTGGGAATCAGCAATGGAATCCACACACTGGGGAGACATCAGATCTCTTCTGCAGCCCAGAGAGGATTGAACAAGATAGCAACAGAAAAAAAATGGAGACTCTAATACGTCATGGTTCTGTAAAGGCTCATACACATCTTTACTACATATCAACATCTTAACTGCAGCCACACCAAGAAATCGGCATAATTTCATGTGAACAGCATGTCAACTAAGAAAAATCAAGCTATATAGAGATTGTTAAAGCTGCAGTATTTTTTTGTCTTGGTCAGCAATGTTAAATCTGCAGTTTAGTGGAGTCACAGTAAATGACTGCTTGAAATTTTATCAAATTCTGTAATGAAAAGATGTCTGTACCCAGATTCCAGGAGGGGGCAAGTGCCTACTATTGCCTGCACCCCCCTCCCCTCTCAGATACCTTTGTTTTCTGTTATAAGAACTACATGATTTGCAATATGCCTCAACTGGTGGCTGAAGCATATGCAATCTAAAATCAGAACCTTTGGACTTAATTTATTTTTCACGTATCTGTATGAGGACATAAATGTCACAATACTAACAATCAGTTACAATTGTTGATAATCTACTCACATGAACAATCCTAGGAATTCCTTCTACAACTACATTCATACTCTGCAAACCACTGTGAAGTACTTTTTATTGAACCAAGTATTAGGGTTTTTCTCTGTTCCATCTTTGTGTGGAGTGTAGAAAGGATGTCTGTGTAAATGCCTCTGTGTAAGCTGTAGTAATTCTATTCTTGTCTTCAAGGACAAATGAGCCTCACTGTCTCCATCAAAGATTGTGAAGGTGAAGGAGACAGGTGCGGCAACAGTGACAGTGAAACTGCAGATTTAACATAGTCAACTGAGATGAAAAATACTGCAACTTTAACAGTCACTATATTGCTTGACTTTTTTTTGGTTGAATTGGAGTGATGTAGTATATTACTCACTCAATACTGGTCTTTGAAAGTTTGTGAATAGGTTTTCATGAGACAGATGGCACCAATTCAATTGCTGTTTTTAACAAGTAATTCAAACTGAGCAATTATGCAACTTTACATGGAATTTCATGAGCTGCCTATGTATTGAGAAAGTTATAGCTGATTATTTTCTGCATTAAATTATATCTTCTAATTTCTGCAACTAGATTAGTGACTTTTAGGAACACAATAATGTTTTATCACAAACTACATTTTTCTGACATCTGTGAGCAAAAAATAACAATAATAAAATAGAGACTATCAATTTCATTATGCTTACATATGAATGTTTATTGCTCTGTCACCTTCAGTAATGATAAATTATACTGGGTAGAATGAATCTCCTCAAACCTGTGGAGTCTAGTATTCATACTATGCAGGAGTTTATCATCTTCTGCAGCATTTTTCATCAGTAACTGGTAAGGAATATTCAGTGGTAGCTGCTTGCAAAAGTGTGATCATGAGACACAACTTATATATTTTGAAGTTCCCCACATTCAACATTGTGTACTCAGATCTCTTCATGGGTGGGGCTGTTGAGGGGCAGTAGTACAACATGCAACAGAGCATAACATGCTCAATTTCAATGGCTGCTTTAGAAACCTGGCATCTTGATCCTTACCTACTCCATCAGTTTCTCTAAACTATACAGATGGGAGTAGCCCTTGCAACTGTCCTTCTCTCCTGTAATCATCCTGGGCTCAATCAGTCTCCAGTAACCCACTGTCCCTTCACCCTGCACACTCTGCCCAACAGTTTCCCCTTCCTCCATCCTATCATCCTATCACCCATTGTAATACATGTCCCTACGTCACCTTCAGTGTGCACTACTCCCCACCAACTTTGGCACCTGTGGGTCACATGCCTTTCCTGTGCACCTGCCACTCCTCCCTCCTGCATTTGTAGCCGGCAAAACAGCTGTCTCCCAATGAGCTGCTGGCCACCCACCCACAACCCTTCTTCCTGGCCCCTGCCTCTCTCACTCTCTCTCTACCCCTCCCACCCATGTTTTCTTGAGTGTGTCTGCCGACAACTCAACACTTCTGTTTTTCAGTAAGTGGTCTCCTTTACTCCTCAAGTGTTTAAATCAAGATTATGCCTCTTTCCAAGTGAATGATTGCACTGAGTGCTTTGCCCAAAGAAGTAGGGTCAATGTTTTCTGGTTATAGGGGGCTTCTGTGATGTTTTGATGTGCATTTCATACAGTGATGTGGGCTCACTCCTTCAGGTTCAGTGAACATGAACCATCTTTATTTTAATATTCTCAGTGAACAAGTGTTGCCCTTCTTGAAAAGTGTATTCTGAACACTTCCATCTTCCCTAACAACAATAGCCACATTCACAGGGCTGCATGCAACATGTCTGGTCTGACGAACACTCAGGCATTTTATCACACATGGAGTAGTTCAGTGCATCACTGGATCTTAATCACATATAGAATGTCTGAGACTATTTGGAACAGAGAGTGAAATGTAGCAATCAATTCAGGCCATTATCAAGGCTAGCTGCAATGTTACACAATATTAGTGTGTTTTCTCCACAGGGTGACAATTATTTTCTTTTTTTAATGTGCTTCAATACAAACAATGTGAATATTTAAATTGACTGCACATCTGTGGCTGGTATAATGACATGCTGAAACACTGCCAACCAATTCCAGTGATTATTTGTTCTCAGTTACAGCAAACGCTGCACATACCAATAAACAATCCAATAAAAATGAACTAGATTTATTTTGGCTGACATTGTTTATACCACCCATATACAGTTATTTCAAAAATCTAAATCTACATCTACATCTACTTTGCAAACAACTGTATGGTGCATGATGGAGGGTACCTCATACAACTACTACTCATTCCCTTTCTTGTTACATTAGATTAGATGAGCTTCAGTTTTCATTCCATATACCTAAAGTTGAGATGATTCCTGTGGGTGTGGAACATGTCAGAAAATATAACACAAAGAACATTGAACATCTGAATGTAATACTCACTTCTCTGATCATTTGTCAGGAGATATGTGAAATACGTTAATACATTTCAGTAAACTGGAACTGCTAATATTTGCAGAATTAATACACTGTCAGAATGAAACATAGTATGCACTTTTAACAAATTGATCATACACAAAATGCCTAATCATGACTGGTATGACCAAATGATGTCAAAAACTGAAATTTAAGACACATTTTACTTATGCTGCTCTCACAGCCCCTGTTAACATATTCATCTACAGAGGAGAAGGAGTTGCCAACCAAAAAGCACTTCCAACTCTGTTTAAATTTGCTTTATCTGAAATCGAGTTTTTACTGGCTGCTGGCAATTTATTGAAAATGTGTGTTCCTGAATACTGGACCCTTTTTGTACCAAGGTAAGTGATTCTAGGTCTCTATGTAGCTTGTTCTTATACTATGTACAGGGTGTTTATAAATGAATATTGGGGTTTTAATGCTTTATAATATTTATTATATTAAACTTACAGTTATAAATGATATGTCAAATGAAAGAGCAACTCAAACAGTTTTACCAAGAACCTTATAAATGTTCAATTTGAGTACCATTTGTCACACCGCACACATCAAGTCTATAGCCAAGTTCTTCCCAAATGTTGATAAGTGTGTCTACAGTGAATGTAGCAACAGATGCTCCAATCTGGTTTTTAATTAAGGATGGTCTGTTTTCTACTGATGTTCTTGAATTTACACCACAAATGAGTCCTATTAACATGCTTTTGCACTCTAAATACTTGTGCTCAATTTGATAAATTACTCCATAATATGATCCCATATGACATGATAGAATGAAAGTAAGCAAATGGAGCAAGAGAAGAACAACTGTCTATATTTCTCTGAACATGTCCTAATTTTTCTTACATTACCCTTGCAGTCCTTAAATGAAATGTAAACTGGTGGCAGCAGAATCATTCTGTGCCACCACTAAGAAGTTATAAATCCCACTATGCCATAAGATCTTGCTGTGACAGTGTTTTGGCAGAGTATTAGTATCTTAATTTCTTGTATTATGTGGTTTCCTTCTATTAACTGTTAGGGCAAGAAATAAACAATATTTGTTATACATTAAATAAAAAAGTATACCTAAAATGCTTAGAGGGTCAACTAGGTAACAAGCTAACATGGAGTCAACACATGGCTAATCAAATCATGAAGCTGAGTTTGGCATGTTTTGCATCTGAAAGTACCTCTCAATGTCTTAGTTGAAGACCAGAATACTAGTTTCTTTTGCATGCTTACACTTGTTGTTGCCCAATTGAATTGTCTTGTTGGGAATACAGCTAAAGGAAATAAAGTAGTCATTCACCAAAACTAAGCAATAAGAATACAGTATAATTCAAATAATCTCCTAACTTGCCAAAGCCTCCTCAAAGACCTAAGTATTATTACCCTCATTTCCAACTACATTTACTACTTAATGATGTTTGTTGCTAATAAAGAAGAATCCCGGAGAAGGATTATTAGAAAAATAAAGGGTGCAATAAAAACTGCACATGGTAGGAAAATAAGAAGTAATGAGGAGGTATACAAAAATATAGAGAAAATATCAGAAGTAGTGGCCAAACAAAGATTAACCAGTTTTGGACACCTCTACTGAATGGATGGACATAGACTAACAAAATAAATACTCCTATATTTCTGGAAGAAGAATTTGACAATAACATGGATTACAGAAGTAAGGAAAGATCTACAGAGAAACAGCATCAAAGAATCAGAAACAGCAGAAAGAAACTGTTTTAAAAATAAAATGGTGAATTTGGAGGGTTTTCAAAGCAGAAGAAATAAAAAGTCGGGAACAACATGGACAGAAGAAAGAAAGAGACTTCATGGGGAGAAAATGAGGGAATACTAGAAAGATAGGAAATAACAACAAAGGAAGAAATGGAACTGAAGTTGTTAATGTGATCCTAGTTGGTCAATACGATTGTAAAAAAAAATAATAAATAAATAAATAAAATAAAATAAATGTGATGTGCATAGTGATTTATACAACCATAATACAAGAAAGAAAAATAGTCAGTATAGGCTTTGCATCCGTGTCCAAAATTCAGACAAGGATTATGTATTCTTATGTGAAGGTCTTTAGCAAGTACTCTTCTAACATAAAGCAAAAGTTTGAGATCCATACATATTCATAAGAAAATTAATAACACATTATTAAGCACTCCTTCAACAAATTTTCAGATTAGATAGGCTCAAGAATAGAAGATTACTGTTAGCAGCTTGACAAATAGCAACATTCATTGTAAACAGGCCTCTTCTCTTATTGTACGTAGATAGTTATTGCTCTATGATAAACATTAATATGGATGTTTACACCAGCAATACAAGATCATGAGTCATTGTTTGCTGTATTTAAGGAAGCAAGGCCTTTTTTCAAATTTGGTGACATTCTTGTTAATTTCACTATTTTGAATTTGGTTTGAGTACACACAAACAGGGTACAGACATTTAATGAAAATTATTTAGTAATCCCCTTTATTATTGCTGCTTCTAAGAGTTAATGTATGTCCCAATTCATTCTTTGTCCCTCAAGGCTCTTCTTCATAATGTGATCCATAGAACAAGATGAATAAGTCAATCAACCTTTGACTCAAGGGCAAAAAAAAGTTACCTCTGACTGAGAATGTGGTGGAGTGATTGATTCTGGTAGCAGGAACAGTACGTAAAAGAAGCCCACCAAACACAGACCAGCTGCAGTTGTAAATATGCCAACAAATCCATAGGCTTTATACAATGGTGCACATACTGCATTGCCAGTGATTGCACTCAGACTCACAGATACTTCCACTAAACTGAGCCTAAAAATTAAACAAACAACTTTATAATAACTTAAAAAAATATTAAAATCACATACTTTATCCTACAATGTAATAATAATAATAACAATAATAACAGTTTTTAGGAGATCCCCATCCAGGCTTTGAAGGCCCAATGGATGTATATAATACTAATAATAAGAATCTAATAGAGGGAAACATTCCACATGGGAAAAATATATATAAAAAATAAAGATGCTTTAACTTACCAAACGATAAAGCACTGGTATGTTGATAGACACAATAAAAAACACAAACACACACACAAATATTCAAGCTTTCACAAGCCCTGGTTGCTTCATCAGGAAAGAGGGAAGGAGAGGGAAAGACGAAAGGATGTGGGTTTTAAGGGAGAGGGAAGAAGTCATGCCAATCCTGGGAGCAGAAAGACTTACCTTAAAGGGAAAAAAGGACTGGTATACACTCGCATGTAACTTACCAAATGAAAGCGTTGGTATGATGATAGGAGACAATAAAAAACACACAAACACACACACACATTTCAAGCTTTCACAACGCAAGGTTGCTTCATCAGGAAAGAGGGAAGGAGAGGTAAAGACAAAAGGATGTGGGTTTTAAGGGAGAGGGTAAGGAGTCATTCCAAACCCAGGAGTGGAAAGACTTACCTTAGGGGGAAAAAAGGACAGGTATACACTCGCACACATACAGCTGTATATGTGCGGATGGATATGTGTGTGTGTGTGTGTGTGTGTGTGTGTGTGTGTGTGTGTGTGTGTGTGAGAGTGTATACCTGTCCTTTTTTCCCCCTAAGGTAAGTCTTTCCACTCCCGGGACTGGAATGACTCCTTACCCTCTCCCTTAAAACCCACATCCTTTCGTCTTTCCTTCTCCTTCCCTCTTTTCTGATGAAGCAACCAGGGGTTGTGAAATCTTGAAATTTGTGTGTGTGTTTTTGTGTTTTTTATTGTCTCCTATCAACATACTAACGCTTTCGTTTGGTAAGTTACAGAATCTTTGTTTTTAGATAAATTTTTCCCACGTGGAATGTTAGATAAATTTTTCTCACGTGGAATGTTATTTCCCTCTATTACATATATATATCATGTTGTATCCTGGTACTAGTGTGCGATTTGTGTGCCAAGGGTCGTTTTGCCATGTGTTCATGCTTGAATTGGCCGCCAACTGTATCAGTGCAGGCCAGCCGCTAGAGACCACCTGTGTGAGGTGTGCACGCAGTGTGGTCTCTGCTACACTGCCTGTGGATGACTAACACACAGATATATATATATGCATGGACCAGTGCTGACTGACTCTCTCACATTCTTCCAGTTATACCTTTAACATCTGTTGTTCTGTGTCTTTGTTGCATGTGGATTCCTGAGAGATTTACTTCTGTTACTGTTCAGAGGTTTATGAAAAACACTTTATTTGTGTTACTTAGATCAGTTTTGCATATTACTTGGTTACTACACAACTGGCAAAGAGTTTGGAACAGTTTTCACATGCACAGTCTTTAAGTGCAGTGTCATCAAGTTAGTCTTATGGACACCGTGCTAATGGTCCTGACTGAATAGCTAACTTTGCCAGCGATCACTTTGTCAGCTTTCACTAACAGACAGGGTATCATTCCACTAGTCCATCCACCCACTTTTCTTTTGTATGATGATTCAGTCAACGATTAGTAGGTTAATAAAAAAAGACTCACACAGCCTTTTTCTGCTTTCAGTGTGACAGACTCAAATTTGTGCAAAGCCTTCTTCCTCTTGTGGATTCCACCTAAAATGTATCAATCACTGTGTCATCTTGCCCCTTTACAAGAACCAGCAGCTCTCACTTTTGATCACATGTGCAGTTTATTGTCCAAATACCATCACGAACAAGTGCATGTCACAGCAGTTTGAGCTAAACAGTACTGAAGCCACAAGAAACCAAACCAGTCATACAATGACTGGATGAACCTTGAACCTCATGGCCATAGCCATAAGTGTCAATTCATTACTCATGCCCTTGTATAGTGCATGATGTAATTATTTGGTTAGCTCCGGACAAGGAAGTGTGCCAGAAGGTTTTATTCTGTGAAAACCCCCCAATGTCTGAAGTTTTGCAAATAGCACAATCTGCTGAATTTTCTCAGGCAGCAGGTCACAAAACTGAAGTGTGTGGCGATGTGCCAATAGTGTCACAAAATGTGCCCACTTGGATGACAGATAGCTTCCATGAGAAAGCAACAGTGGTGAACATGCACGTCCAATGCCAAGCAGATCAAGGCCAGCCCCAGCAGCCGCGATCACCACACTACCAGCATCAGCATTCTCTGTTTCTCTCTTGTCCTTTCTGTTCTGTCCAGCACAAACATTCAGTGTGTCCTAAGTACTGTCCTACTTGTAATGCTTGCTGGAAGAAATGCCACATTGCCTTTCTGTGTCATTCGAAGAAAATTGCTCAGGATATGGACATGGATGTAAACTGTGTGATTCCAATGCTTGTGACATCCCTCCAAGTCGTCTACCGAGTTCAGTGTCTTTTGCCAAGTGCTCCAGATACAAATCAACACTGATGCAATAACATTATTGAATTCTCAAATTTACATGAGTTTAGGCTTGCTCCCACTGACACTGGCCATGCAGAAGCTAGTCAGTTATAACAAACAGAACATTGTGTGTTTGGGACAATTTACGGTATCTGCCATTTGTGAGTCAGTTGTTTGTTCCATTACATTTTTGGTGGTTGCTGATGTCAGTGTTCAGAACTTGTTTGGGATGGATGCATTTGACACATTTGGATTTTCTATCACTGACACAATTTACCTAGTGTCCAATCAGGTAACATACCTCAAATAGAAAACACTGTGTGAAGAGTTTTTGGACTTGTTTTCAGAAGGTACAGGATGTGCTGCACATTTTTCTGCTTGTATTTCTTTGAAATCCATGGTTTGGCCTCATTTTGTCATGTGCATCGTATTCCTGTCACCCTAAAGATCAAGTGAAAGCAGAACTGAACAGACTTCCATCTCTAGGGATGGTGCAACTTGCCATGGCTGGTGAATGGTCATCTTTGCTGGTTGTAGTTCAGAAGCTGCTTGGGAAACTTTGCCTCTGTGGCCATTTCAGTGCCACTGTCAACGTGTTGTCAATTGTGGATATGTACACTCTCCCACACCAGGAGGAACTGTTGGCAAAAATATTGAGTGGCAAGTATTTTTCTAAAATTGATTTGTCTGAAGGGTATCTGCAGGATCTTGTGGACAAAGAGTCTCTGTTATTTATGATTTTGAATAGTCCTTTTGGTCTCTATCAATATGTGTACCTAATTTTTGGGGTGGACAGCACCCCTCTTATTTTCAAATGATTTTTAGAGCAATTGACTATGCCTGTCCTGTGTTGCATTAATTATCTGGATGATATTGCTGTCATGAGCTCCTGCATGGCTGATCACTTGAAAAATTTGTGCTCTTTGTTTTCCATCTAGTAGTCCACAGGATTATAGTGAAACCTTGATGATATTGCTGTCATGAGCTCCTGCATGGCTGATCACTTGAAAAATTTGTGCTCTTTGTTTTCCATCTAGCAGTCCACAGGATTACAGTGAAACCTTGTGAAATCTCAGTATTCCCCCCCCCCCCCCCCCCCCACTATTTTCTACTGTTTATTTGGAGTTCAAGATCTTGTGTGATGGAGTTTTCCCTCTGCCAGATCACACGTGCACTGTGCTGTGGAGGCACTCTGTTACAAACAATGCACTTATATTTTCATTCTTATTAACTCATGCGCAATGTTTTAACGATAATCTCTGTCTTCCATATTACCAGGTCTTCCATCTTTAAGCTCCCAGGTGCAGTCCCCAACAATCAGTCTTTCATTCTCATAATGTCTGGTATGTCTCCCCTGACACAGAGTTCTGGGTGACTTTTCCAAACTCACTCCTTTTCCTAAACCTCTCCAGTTCCTTCCCCTACACCCCTCTTCCTTCCCTTACACCCCTCTTCCTTCCCCTTCAACCCTTCTGCTGGATGAAGGAGCCACAGGCTCCGAAAGCTTACATAAGTGAAACCTTTTTTTTTTTTTTTTTTTTTTTTAATGGATGTGTTCTCCAGCCATCACTTGGTGAGCAAACTTTTATCTATCCAATTACATTATACTGTGAAACATTTAATTCAATACTACTGACCAAATTTGCCTGCTTAGTGATCTTGAAGTAAACATTTATGTATGTTTGTATGTATATAGCATTATGAGATCTTATGGCAAAAACAGAAAAGGACATCCAAGAACACTCCGAGTGTAACAGAACTGCATAAACCATACTCTAATGCACAATTTGGCCAAAAGTGCACATTTGTATGTGCAGATTCACACTAAAGTAGGTCCCCACTTGGTATTAAACTCTTCAGTGTGGTCTTCTGGATGCCAGTTTTCTGGAAGTACCAGTACTGTATTATCTCATGTTTGGCTCATTATTATTGCATAATGCCATATGAACCATTAGATGAAAACATGCACTTGAAATTCAGCAAACAGTTGAACCTTGGCAATACTGCAGAATGAAACACTTCATATCAAAACTTTGACTGCCACTGTGAAGAGATCAATAAAGGCCAAATTCCTATAGTGAAGTGACAAAAATAGTTTCATTGTTCTGAAAGATAATTACTGCTTGACTATCAATTATGTTCAAATAACATAAAATCAGAAAACGGAAACAATAACACATTTTAGTCCTCTGTAATTATGTGAATTTATTTTAAGTCACATGATAGCTCCCAGCAAAAGAAACCTGTTTTGTTTTCATTTGACGCAAGAAAGGTAAACGAAAAAATACCCAGGTTTTTCCCGGATCTCCCGGTTGTCCCAGGTCATATACACCCTGTGTAGGGATGGACGAGAATATTGTGTAGGTTCTGTGGGTGGTGGAATACCACTGTGGAAAGAGTGGGATGGATAGTGGGTAGGACATTTCTCATTTCAGGGCACACTGAGAGGTAGTCGAAACACAGTCGGAGAATGTGTAGTGTTTAAAGAATTTCAGGGTAAGTTCTAGAACACTTGGCTCTCCACCATCTCGAACATTCAATATTTTAATGATGAGGGTGAGAGAGCAGTAAATGCACCACACATATCTGTGTGTGCAGGAGGGACAGCTGTCACGAGAAGCCAGGAGCTGCATCAGATGAGTGGCCCCGATGAGAGGTTACCAGCAACGCCTAGGAATTTATATCAAAAAGTCAAAGAGTGCTTGTACAATATTCTGTGGTTTGTGGTGTCATGATAATTTTTACAGACAGATTAAGCGTGTATTGTATAGAGACTCTTACTTCATGTCTTGGCTCTGCATGAGGCAGCACGTATGTAATTGTATGGGAGTTTTGTTGATTCTAACATTTATCTTGGAACCAATTGACTTGCTGGAGCTTGTACAGAATAATTGTTACTTTCAGACGAGAATTGAAAATATATTGTTGTTGAACTGAAAAGATTCTACAAGTACATGATTTATTTCAAGAATAGAGAGTTGGTTAATATTATTCCCTTTAACCTGATACAGTTTTCAGAGAAGAATTAAACGGTGAGAGCAACATAGCTGATGACCCAAAGAAGAGGATCGGCTGTATGCACAATGTATGAGGCAACTGGAAGAGACATGTGAGTTGTGCAACCCAACACAGCACTGTCTTTTGTCATCCAAGAAAGCATTAGAACGTAGCAACCAAGTGACAGGACTCGAAGAAAACGGAACATTATAAGCCAAAAACAGGGAGAAGATATCTGAGTTTCCATAGCAACCAGGCATAAAAAGACAGAGAAACTGTTTCAAGTAATTGCATTGTGTCTACTAAACCAAAGGAAGAAAGTTGTGAATGTAATAGAATATAAGACAGGAGAAGGCAAAAACATCAAAAGAACGGAGGAAAGATCTCAACTTTTCGATTAATATGATTTGTGTGTGGGGACGAAGCAATTCTCACACACGCAGTAACCAGCCACCAACTTCGATGCAGAAACCAGCCGACGCCGACGCAGTAACCAGCCGCTGACGCTGATGCAGTAAACCGCCACTGTTGCTGACTGCAATGGCTCGCTGACACCGACACTGATGCCATAACCAACGTTCGATGCTGCCAGTGCCTGTGCTATTCACTGGTGCTGATTCAACACCTGCTCACCGACCCAACGCAGCCTAAAACTCTATGCCAGGTGAGCAAAAGACAATAATTGTTCGAGTAGGGGGAAAAAAAAATAAAGAGGAAACTGTTCAAAGACTATAGTACTGTAGCTAGTACATTTAGAGGTGAAGTTGTTTTGGATGATCACTAGGTCGAAAATCAATAGGGATATAGACAGCATTCAAAAAACAGGGGAAACTTCAGAACCAGCCATGGCTTTGACAGTGAGAAAGGAGGTGCCAGACTGGTCTGAGATAGTAAATTTACTTAAAGCCCAGATAGCAGATTCAGCAGCTTTAAGAAAACAACTAATTGATCAAAATGCTTCTTTAAGAAAAGAACTAAATGCTAAGTTAGATGCTCAAAGAGGAGATTTTAACACTCAAAATGCTTCTTTAAGACAATAACTAAGTGTAAAGAATCCACATTAGTATTTTGCAGCCGTGACTTATTAAACTGATAGTACGGTAATTTTCACATTTGTCAACACCTACTTTCTTTGGGATTGGAATTATAATATTCTTATTGAAGTCTGAGGGTATTTCGCCTGTTCATACATCTTGCTCACCAGATGGTAGAGTTTTGTCATGACTGGCTCTCCCAAGGCTGACAGTAGTTCTAAGGGAATGTTGTCTACTCTCGGGGCCTTGTTTCGACTCAGGTCTTTCAGTGCTCTGTCAAACTCTTCATGCAGTATTATATCTCCCATTTCATCTTCATCTACATCCTCTTCCATTTACATAATATTGTCCTCAAGTACATCGCCCTTGTATAGACCCTCTATATACTCATTCCACCTTTCTGCTTTCCCTTCTTTGCTTAGAACTGGGTTTCCATCTGAGCTCTTAATATTCATACAAGTGGTTCTCTTTTCTCCAAAGGTCTCTTTAATTTTCCTGTAGGCAGTATCTATCTTATCCCTAGTGAGATAAGCCTCTACATCCTTACATTTGTCCTCTAGCCATGCCTGCTTAGCCATTTTGCACTTCCTGTCGATCTCATTTTTGAGACGTTTGTATTCCTTTTTGCCTGCTTCATTTACTGCATTTTTATATTTTCTCCTTTCATCAATTAAATTCAATATATCTTCTGTCACCCAAGGATTTCTACTAGCCCTCGTCTTTTTACCTATTTGATCCTCTGCTGCCTTCACTACTTCATCTCTCAAAGCTACCCATTCTTCTTCTACTGTATTTCTTTCCCCCATTCCTGTCAATTGTTCCCTTATGCTCTCCCTGAAACTCTGTACAACCTCTGGTTTAGTCTGTTTATCCAGGTCCCATCTCCTTAAATTCCCACCTTTGTGCAGTTTCTTCAGTTTTAATCTACAGTTCATAACCAATAGATTGTGGTGCGAATCCACATCTGCCCCTGCAAATGTCTTACAATTTAAAACCTGGTTCCTAAATCTCTGTCTTATCATTATATAATCTATCTGAAACCTGTCAGTATCTCCAGGCTTCTTCCATGTATACAACTTTCTTTCATGATTCTTGAACCAAGTATTAGCTATGATTAAGTTGTGCTCTGTGCAAATTTCTACCAGGCGGCTTCCTCTTTCATTTCTTACCCCCAATCCATATTCACCTACTACGTTTCCTTCCCTCCCTTTTCCTACTGCCGAATTCCAGTCACCCATGACTATTAAATTTTCGTCTCCCTTCACAATCTGAATAATTTCTTTTATTTCATCATACATTTCTTCAATTTCTTCGTCATCTGCAGAGCTAGTTGGCATATAAACTTGTACTACTGTAGTAGGCGTGGGCTTTGTGTCTATCTTGGCCACAATAATGCGTTCACTATGCTGTTTGTAGTAGCTTAGCCTCATTCCTATTTTCCTATTCATTATTAAACCTACTCCTGCATTACCCCTATTTGATTTTGTGTTCATATATTGAACCCTGCCTGGAACAGTTCCGTCCTCCGTCACAGCGGGACCCACCTCCTCTTCCTCAAAATCACCCTCTCCAAACCTTCCAGGAATTTCTGACTTCCAGCCTTGCATCTCAATCCTTCTTAAAAAACCTTAATCCTACACCCAACATCACCACTGCTGAAGCCCAGGCTATCCGTGATCTGGAGGCTGACCGATCCATCGTCATTCTTCCGGCGGACAAGGGTTCCACGACCGTGGTACTTGATCGTCGGGAGTATGTGGCTGAGGGACTGCGTCAGCTTTCAGACAACACCACATACAAAGTTTGCCAAGGTAACCCCATCCCCGATGTCCAGGCGGAGCTTCAAGGAATCCTCAGAACCTTAGGCCCCCTACAAAACCTTTCACCTGACTCCATCAACCTCCTGACCCCACCGACACCCCGCACCCCTACCTTCTACCTTCTTCCTAAAATCCACAAACCCAATCATCCCGGCCGCCCCATTGTAGCTGGTTACCAAGCCCCCACAGAACGTATCTCTGCCTACGTAGATCAACACCTTCAACCCATTACATGCAGTCTCCCATCCTTCATCAAGGACACTAACCACTTCCTTGAACGCCTGGAATCCTTACCCAATCTGTTACCCCCGGAAACCATCCTTGTAACCATTGATGCCACGTCCTTATACACAAATATTCCGCACGTCCAGGGCCTCGCTGCGATGGAGCATTTCCTTTCACGCCGATCACCTGCCACCCTACCTAAAACCTCTTTCCTCATCACCTTAGCCAGCTTCATCCTGACCCACAACTTCTTCACTTTTGAGGGCCAGACATACCAACAGTTAAAGGGAACAGCCATGGGCACCAGGATGGCCCCCTCGTACGCCAACCTTTTCATGGGTCGCTTAGAGGAAGCCTTCTTGGTTACACAAGTCTGCCAACCCAAAGTTTGGTACAGATTTATTGATGACATCTTCATGATCTGGACTCACAGTGAAGAAGAACTCCAGAATTTCCTCTCCAACCTCAACTCCTTCGGTTCCATCAGTTTCACCTGGTCCTACTCCAAATCCCATGCCACTTTCCTTGACGTTGACCTCCACCTGTCCAATGGCCAACTTCACACATCCGTCCACATCAAACCCACCAACAAGCAACAGTACCTCCATTATGACAGCTGCCACCCATTCCACATCAAACGGTCCCTTCCCTACAGCCTAGGTCTTCGTGGCAAACGAATCTGCTCCAGTCCGGAATCCCTGAATCAGTACCAACAACCTGAAAACAGCTTTCGCATCCCGCAACTACCCTCCCGACCTGGTACAGAAGCAAATTACCAGAGCCACTTCCTCGTCCCCTCAAACCCAGAATCCCCCACAGAAGAACCACAAAAGTGCCCCGCTTGTGACAGGATACTTTCCGGGACTGGACCAGACTCTGAATGTGGCTCTCCAGCAGGGATACGACTTCCTCAAATCCTGCCCTGAAATGAGATCCATCCTTCATGAAATCCTCCCCACTCCGCCAAGAGTGTCTTTCCGCCGTCCACCTAACCTTCGTAACCTGTTAGTTCATCCCCATGAAATCCCCAAACCACCTTCCCTACCCTCTGGCTCCTATCCTTGTAACCGCCCCCGATGCAAAACCTGTCCCATGCACCCTCCCACCACCACCAACTCCAGTCCTGTAACCCGGAAGGTGTACACGATCAGAGGCAGAGCCACGTGTGAAAGCACCCACGTGATTTACCAACTGACCTGCCTACACTGTGATGCATTCTATGTGGGAATGACCAGCAACAAACTGTCCATTCGCATGAATGGACACAGGCAGACAGTGTTTGTTGGTAATGAGGATCACCCTGTGGCTAAACATGCCTTGGTGCACAGCCAGCACATCTTGGCACAGTGTTACACCGTCCGGGTTATCTGGATACTTCCCACCAACACCAACCTATCCGAACTCCGGAGATGGGAACTTGCCCTTCAGTATATCCTCTCTTCTCGTCATCCGCCAGGCCTCAATCTCCGCTAATTTCAGGTTGCCGCCACTCATACCTCACCTGTCTTTCAACAACTTCTTTGCCTCTACACTTCTGCCTCGACTGACATCTCTGCCCAAACTCTTTGTCTTTAAATATGTCTGCTTGTGTCTGCATGTGTGGATGGATATGTGCGTGTGTGCGAGTGTATACCTGTCCTTTTTTCCCCCTAAGGTAAGTCTTTCCGCTCCCGGGATTGGAATGACTCCTTACCCTCTCCCTTAAAACCCACTTCCTTTCGTCTTCCCCTCTCCTTCCCTCTTTCCTGATGAGGCAACAGTTTGTTGCGAAAGCTTGAATTTTGTGTGTATGTTTGTGTTTGTTTGTGTGTCTATCGAGCTGCCAGCGCTTTTGTTCGGTAAGTCACCTCATCTTTGTTTTTATATATAATTTTTCCCACGTGGAATGTTTCCTTCCATTATATATATATATATATATATATATATATATATATATATATATATATATATATATATATATATATATATATATATATATATATATATATATATATATATATATATATATATATATATATATATATAAAAAAAAATAGAGAGAAACATTCCACAGATGATGTGACTTACCGAATGAAAGTGCTGGCAGGTCGATAGACACACAAACATACACACGAAATTCAAGCTTTCACAACAAACTGTTGCCTCATCAGGAAAGAGGGAAGGAGAGGGAAAGACGAAAGGATGTGGGTTTTAAGGGAGAGGGTAAGGAGTCATTCCAATCCCGGGAGCGGAAAGACTTACGTTAGGGGGAAAAAAGGACAGGTATACACTCGCACACACACACATATCCATCCGCACATACACAGACACAAGCAGACATTTGTAAAGGCACTGACAGCGTTATTATGAGTTATGAGAGTCAGAAATAACACATTCATTTTTTTCTCCAGAGTTTCCTCCAGACTACAAGTTGCTGTAGGAAATGAGACTGTTAAGTACTAAAGAAAAGATAATTTTGAAAATTATATTAAAGAATGAAGCAATCAAAAGTCTATGCCACCTGGAATTTGAGATCGGAAAACAAAAATTTTGTCCGCACGATTCCTAGACGTAAAGGCACTAACTCCAACATTGGGTGAAATGCTCAGATAGTTATTGTCAAAATGAACAAAAACAAGAAAAGGAAAATCTAGGTATTAAGTACACAAGGACTAAAAGAGATATACTGTATATTGATTGAAATTTAAATTAGTGTTGTGATAGATATTAATGTACATGATGAATGCTTGTAAAATATTGCATGTTCGAGCTAAGGGGAGGGATATGTAGTGCTTCGAGAATTTCTGGGTAATTTCTAGAAACACTTGGCTCTCCACCATCTCGAACATTCAATATTTTAATGATGAGGGTGAGAGAGCCTTTTTACTGTGCCACACATATCTGTGAGTGCAGGAGGGGCAGCTGTCACGAGAAGGAGCTGTGTCAGACGAGTGGCCCCAACAAGTGGTTACAAGCAGCACCCTGGAATTTATATCAAAAAGTCAAAGAGTGTTTGTAGAATGTTCTGTGGTTTGTGGTGTCATGAGTATTGTTACAGAGACAGATGAAGTGTGTATTGTATAGAGACTCTTACTTCATGTTGAACTGAAAAGATTCTACAAGTACATGATTTATTTCAAGAATAGAGAGTTGGTTAATGTTATTCTCTTTAACCTGATACAGTCTTCAGAGAAGAATTAAACAGTGAGAGTGACGTATCTGATGCCCTAAAGAAGAGGGTTGGCTGTACACACAGTGTATGAGTCAACTGGAAGAGACATGTGAGTCGTGCAACCCAACACAGCACTGTCTCTTGTCGTTCAAGAAAGCAGTATAAATGTAATTCAATTGCTCCAATCATGAGGGGAATGCTCCTCTATGGCCTGATGGTGGGGCTTTGGGAGGTGTTAAGTGATTGGAAAGATAAGGCATGGGAGATCTGTTTTTGGACAAGGTTTGGAGGGTAATTACGATCTGCAAAGGCCTTGGTAAGACCCTCGGTATATTTCAAGAGAGCCTGCTCGACACTACACATGCAATGACCATGGCTGGCAGAGCTGTACATTGAAACTTTTGCTCCTTGACTCATGGCTCATATCCCTGTAATAGACTTAGATGCAACACCTGTCCCATACATCCTCCCACCACCACCTACTCCAGTCATACCACAAACATCACCTATCCCATCAAAGGTAGGGCTAACTGTGAAACCAGTCATCTGATCTACAAGCTAAGCTGCAACCACTGTGCTGCATTCTATGTGGGCATGACAGCCAACAAGCTGTCTGTCTGCATGAAGAGCCACTGACAAACTATTGCCAAGAAACAACTGGACCACTCTGTTGCGGAGTAAACTGCCCAACACGATGTCCTTCATTTCAATGACTGCTTCACAGCCTGTGCCATCTTTATCCTTCCCACCAACATCAACTTTTCTGAACTGGGCAGGTGGAAACTATCCCTGCGATACATCTAATGTTCCCATAACCCGCCTGGCCTCAACCTCCGTTAGTCATTGTCCTTACCCGTCTGAACTCTTCACCATTCCCATTTGAGCACTAAACAGCCCTCTACTTCACCACTGCGCCCAGTCTTTTTATTTCTATCCTTTCCACTACCCCACCTCTCTCTCCCACCCTCTGTCTAATCTTCCGACTGCATGTAGCTGCTCCACCCTCCACCTGCCCCTGCACAATCCCAGCAGCACTTTACCATTCCTGACCCCACTCTGCTATCCCTCCCCCTCCCCACTCCAGCCCCCTCCATGCCACCAACTGGTTGCCTCTCCTGTAATACTCAGATGCTTGCAGTCACTCTAGCTGCCAGAGATTGTGGTCATGTATGTGTAAGTTTGTAGGTGTGAGTGTGTACTTGTGTGCATGCTGTCTGCTTTTGACAATGGCCTTGTTGGCTGAAAGCTAACTTTCAGAAAGTCTTTTTGTTGTGCCTCTCTGCGACTTAGCATCTCCATTATATGGTGATTTGCAACTATCATTTTCATTATATTGTTAATAAAGATACATTGTTAGCAAAAATCTCATATTTGTTCAATATTCTTCAGAGGTTGATGAATAAAGTCACATTTGTGTTACCTGGTTACCACATGTTCAGTTGTTGAATTGACACAGTGTCGCCATCAGATAAGTACATGTTTTTTATACTTACTGGAGTGCTGTATGACGTATAAATAGGTGATGGACAGAGGGGTGGGAGGATATAGGCAAGAAAGCATCAGGAGGAGATGGACAGACAGAGTACAGGAGGAGGTGGACAGAGAGGGGGCTAAGGAGGAGGAGATGAACAAAGAGAGATTGAGTAGGATGGACAGAGACAGGGGGAGAAGAAGATTAGGCCATATATCCAATTCTCATACTTATTAGAAAGTGTGCTTTGTCTTTTCTCTCTCTGGCATTTAACCAGAATGCACCACAACATGTAGAAAGGTATAATTAGTAATAGTAATCATAATACTAATAATAACAATACTGGGTGATTTAAAAAGAAAGAATAGATCACAGTTTTTTATTACAGACAAACTAAAAAAAGGTAGAGACATGTTGCACATGTCACTGGATAGAGGAAGGTTCCATGAAGTCAAGAACCTCATACATTGCCATTTTTTTCTGTGGGGTACATAAGAGACAGAGTCTTAGTCTCACCTATTGCAGCTACTCTTCCAGTTCTGAGAAATATAATTTCTGAAGCTGTCGATTCAATAAACAAGGACCTGTTGATTCATCTGTGGAATGAAATGGACTACTGTTTTGCTCTTTTCCAAGCAATGAATGATGATCATGTTGAGTGTATGGTACAGTGTCTGAGCATACATGAAACTTTAAACCTTCCTCTATCCAGTGATATGTGTTTCTATCTTACATCAAGTGTCTGTAATAAACAATTGAAATCTGTTCTTTCTTTTTGAATTACCCTATATACATGAATTTTAAAAAGAGTATAGGAAGACAGGGAACTCTCCACCCACCTACACACATTTTACAAATTTTAAAAAGAGCATACAAATATATAACCCCCACCCCTCTTTGTTTTCAAGGGAAAGATGGGATCTTGAGAAATTACAAACAAGGATAATTGAGAAATCCTTATCAAATATTTTAAAGAAACTTCTTAGCTATGAAAATCAAATAATCTAATCACAAATAATAGAACAAGATGAAACAATTGAAAGTCCAGGTTGTAAGATCCCCACACAATTCAAGTTGGAATATCCTCAGACCCCTAATCCTTCCACCACACCTATGAACAACCTACAAAGGAGTGCCACCTTTGTCCCCTAACACAATGCCAGACTAGAATTACTAAACCACAACCTTCATCATGACTTTCATTATCTCTCATTATGCCCTGAAATGAGAAACATCCTATCCAAGATCCTTCATATACCTCCTAAAGTGGTGTTATGCATTCCACCTGACCTCAACACCACCCTAGTCCATCCCTCTCCAACTCAATGTGGAAGACCCATGTGCAAGACCTGTCCAATGAAACCACCCAGCCTAACCGGAATGGCTAAGCAGTTCTAGGCGCTTCAGTGTGGAACCGCAAGACCGCCATGGTCACAGGTTCGAACCCTGACTCGGGCATGGGTGTGTGTGATGTCCTTAGGTTAGTTAGGTTTAACTAGTTCTAAGTTCTAGGGGACTGATGACCTCAACAGTTAAGTCCCATAGTGCTCAGAGCCATCTGAACCATTTTTTGAAACCACCCAGCACTTAACATTCCAGTCCTGTCACGGGCTTACCCCAACAGAGTCCAGGTCACCTGTGAAACCAGCTATGTCATACATCACTCATGTTGCAATCACTGCACAGCTTTTTATACTGGTATGAGTATCAACCAGTTGTACACCAGGACGAATGGCCATCATTAAATAATGGTAAAGATCAAGTGAAACACCCTGTGGGACAACTTGCAGCTAAACATAACATGCTTGATTTCAATGGCTGTTTCACAACCCAAGCCACCTGGATGCTCTCCTTCACCACCAGTTTTTCTGAACTTTGCAGATGACAGACATCCTTAAACTCATCCTCCAGTCCCGAAATTATCCCAGCCTCAGCCTGCAGTAAGTACTGTTTCCACAAAATTCACCCAACAGCTACCAGCTCCCTAACTGTGTGCCAATTCCCGCCAATACACTCACTGGTCTTCGCCTCTTCTCTGCTCCTTTCCTTTGTTGATCCCCCCCCCCCCTCCCTCCCTCCATCCCCCAAAGCCTTCCGACCCTGCAACTGACAGCCTTGTCCTGCCACCGTCTAGTCCCTGTATTCTCTGCCAGGCAGCACTAACTTCTCTCCCCCCATCCACACCCTGCTACCCCTCCTCCTTCCCCAACCAAGTCTGAATTGCTGCTCCTGTTCGAGGCATTTGTATTCTGGCCGAAGCAGCCAGAGTTGGTGGTCATCTACGTGTAACGTAAGCTTGCTGGTGTGAATGCATGTGTGTGTTTCCTTTCTGAAGAAGGTTTTCATTGAAGGCTCAATGTGCGTCGTGGGTAGCAATCTATCCTTGTAATACCACAAGAGATTAAAATGGGCCATTTTCTCCTCCCTAGTGCAATACGATAAAACATAATATCCACAGATTAAAATACAACAGAGCTATTACAAAATATATCATACTAGAAACTCCTGAAAGCTTCAGTCTGAAGGAGCAATAGATGTTTTACATAAAATCAGAGGACAATTAGAAAAGTGTTGATTAATATTAGAAAAATAGTGTATCTCAAAACATCAATTTTATATTAAATGATGAGAGAAGAACAATATGTATTTAACTTCATAGGTTTTAAAAATACATGACTTTCACAATGATGATATGCTACATACCATATTGGCAGAAATAAGAGTTGATGGAAAGCTAATAGGGCTTATGGAACCAACCTTGACTAATACCAAGTCAAAAATAAAATTCCAAGGATGTTTTTCTAAAACCCTTAAAAATAAAATAGGGGTTTTACAGGAAGATGGACTCTCACCACTTCCCAGGGGTGATGAACAGTTCAATCACCAGACTGATATCACAGAGGGAGACGCACCTATTGGCCTGATGACCAGACACTATGGAGCAACAGCGCATATTCTGTAAGCAACTTGAGTTCCATGAAATATTTTCTTTACTGCAACAACATGTTTCAGAAAGAAACAAGTTATTGCAGCCAGGTTAGAATTCTGATAGTGGAAAAGGGGCCCCAATCTGTTTCATGTACACTGGGCCACTGACCAACAAGGATTAAGTATACATTGCAGTTTTGTTTGTGTGGACAAAACCTCTTGGACTCTAATCAGGGATGTTATTATGCAATTTACCACTAAGATATCAGGAACCACACATTAGGTAACTGAATCTTTTCTGATGAAAGTAATGTGAATAGCTCAAGCCATTCAGCCCAAAGCTTATTTATGATGAAAGATGACGCCTTGGCAGACAGATCTCCGGCACAGATATTGCAGGACATAGCACCACCCATGGGGACCTCAATTTCTCTGCAGACCAGATAACCCAACTGTTGCACCACTGCTTCACCAGGGGCAATGGACAGTTCAATCAACAGAACGTCATACAGGGAGAAGCATCCATCAGCCTGATGACCAGATGCCATGGAGCAACACCACATGTTCAGTAAGCAACAGTATTCAGTTAGGATACTGACAAAGTGGAAGATGCCTGCCAGCACCTCTGAAAGCTAAAGTTGTGAAATCTTACAGTTCTGGCAGATAGAAAAACAGGGGCAAATGTAGCCATCATTATCTAATGGGGACACCCAGCTACTCCAGTGTGCTATGAGTTCCAGATTGGAAGTGCTGCTGTTGAACAAACACTAGCCAGGTGGCTCACTTACATACTCCCAAAATTAGACCCTCTTTATCAGACTGTGTACAGTAGTAGCCAGGAGAGCATAGTATGCTGAGCAGAGCTGTCACTAACACCAATAACTACCATGAAAGACCACTGTCACCGCACTTCAATGTCACTAGCTGAAGGCCTCTGTCTGAGTTGGAAACTGCATGCGGTAAACCTCGCCATCATTTACATCCATGCTGGAAGCTGCAAGTTAGCACCACCTGATCCAGAATGTTGCATGCTGCAGCTAGAGAAGCAGCCTAGCAGCAATGCCTTCTGCCACCCGTCGCTGACAACACACTAGCTTACATCAGCTCTTTTCAGCTGAGCTGACAACAATCTACACTACCACCCTGATGGATTACCACTTGTAATAAAATTTGTTAGGTGTGAGGAATGTAATAACCACTCTTGGATGATACGAAATGACCAATTCCCAAGTTCAAGACACAAAATCCAGAAATCCACTACCATATAGCTACGCAAAAATGTATAAATGTCAACATATATAAACACTTAACGTATTTATTATGATGATTATGGACATCTTAAAAGGAAAAGCAGTGATAAACAAATATTTGTACCTTATTCTTGAAATGTATGTTTCAAAGATGATTTTGCACAAATAGTTTGACATAGTATTTTCTTTGCTACATGTTGATAGAGGTAAATCTTTGTCCTCGGGCAGTTTGTAGTACAAGTTTGAATGGTGACGGTGGAGTGCAAGTTATATGTGTTGTGTTAACACAGTGATTAATGTTGATTTGTATTGTGAAGTGAAATGACTGAAAATATATCTATACAACAACAGAAAGTCCACCAGTACTCATAATAGTTAAAAGAAAAAAATGAAGCCAAGCATCCTCTACACCAGTATACAAAGATACATTTCAGTATGGACTACGAGCCTACAACTTATAACAGAGAAGAAGATCAAAAGATGTTGCAGAAACTGTTTACACAAATTTACTGCCTCTACCTCTACGTGCTGTGTGTCACTAACTCACCATGCAAAGTGATGTGAAAATGTGACCAGCTGCCCAAATTATAAACTTACTGTGTACGTCCGCCCCATGAACCATAGACCTTGCTGTTGGTGGGGAGGCTTGCATGCCTCAGTGATACAGATAGCTGTACCGTAAGTGCAACCACAATAGAGGGGTATCTGTTGAGAGGTCAGACAAACATGTGGTTCCTGAAGAGGGGCAGCAGCCTTTACAGCAGTTGCAGGGGCAACAGTCTGGATGATTGACTGATCTGGACTTGTAACACTAAACAAAACGGCCTTGCTGTGCTGGTACTGCGAACGGCTGAAAGCAAGGGGAAACTACAGCCGTCATTTTTCCCGAGGGCCTGCAGCTTTACTGTATGGTTAAATGATGATGGCGTCCTCTTGGGTAAAATATTCCAGAGGTAAAATAGTCCCCCCTTTGGATCTCCAGGTGGAGACTACTCAAGAGGACATCGTTATCAGGAGAAAGAAAACTGGCATTCTACGGATCGGGGCGTGGAATGTCAGATCCACTAATCACGCAGGTAGGTTAGAAAATTTAAAAAGGGAAATGGATAGGTTGAAGTTACTTATAGTTGTAATTAGTGAAGTTCGGTGGCTGGAGGAACAAGACTTTTGGTCAGGTGAATACAGGGTTATAAATACAAAATCAAATAGGGGTAATGCAGGAGTCGGTTTAATAATGAATAACAAAATAGGAGTGCATGTAAGGTACTGCAAGCAGCATAGTGAACGCATTATTGTGGCCAAGATAGACATGAAGGCCACGCCTATTACAGTAGTACAAGTTTATATGCCAACCAGCTATGCAGATGACAAAGAAATTGAAGAAATGTATGATGAGATAAAAGAAATTAGTCAGGTATTGAAGGGAGACAAAAATTTAATAGTCATGGGTGACTGAAATTTGATCGTAGGAATAGGAAGAGAAGGAAATGTAGTAGGTGAATATGGATTGGGAGTATGAAATGAAAGAGGAAGCCGCCTGGTAGAATTTTGCGCAGAGGATATCTTAATCATAGCTAACACTTGGTTCCAGAATCATAAAAGAAGGCTGTATACATGGAAGAAGCCCGGAAATACTGACAGGTTTCAGATAGATTATATAATGATAAGACAGAGATTTAGGAACCAGGTTTTAAATTGTACGACATTTCCAGGGGCATATGTCGACTCTGACCACAATCTATTGGTTATGAACTGCAGTGCAAAACAGAAGAAACTGCAAAAAGGTGGGAATTTAAGGAGATGGCACCTGAATAAATTGACTAAACCAGAGGTTGCACAGAGTTTCTGGGAGAGCATAAGGGAACAACTGACAGGAATTGGGGAAAGAAATACAGTAGAAGAAGAAAGAGTAGCTTTGAGAGATGAAGTAGTGAAGGCAGCAGACGATCAAGTAGGTGAAAAGATGAGGGCTAGTAGAAATCCTTGGGTGACAGAAGAAATATTGAATTTAATTGATGAAAGGAGAAAATATAAAAATGCAGTAAATGAAGCAGACAGAAAGGAATACAAATGTCTCAAAAATGAGATCAACAGGAAGTGCAAAATGGCTAAGAAGGCATGGCTAGAGGACAAATGTAAGGATGTAGAGGCTTATCTCACTAGGGGTAAGATAGATACTGCCTACAGGAAAATTAAAGAGACTTTTGGAGAAAAGAGAACCACTTGTATGAATATCAAGAGCTCAGATGGAAACCCAGTTCTAAGCAAAGAAGGGAAAGCAGAAAGGTGAAAGGAGTATATAGAGGGTCTATACAAGGGCTAAGTACTTGAGGACAATATTATGGAAATGGAAGAGGATGTAGATGAAGATGAAATGGGAGATATGATACTGCATGAAGAGATTGACAGAGCACTAAAGGACCTAATTCGAAACAAGGCCCCAAAGAAAGCAGGTGTTGACAGATGTGAAAATTACTGAACTATCAGTTTAATAAGTCACGGCTGCAAAATACTAACACGAATTCTTTACAGACGAATGGAAAAACTGGTAGAACCCAACCTGGGGGAAGATCAGTTTGGATTCCGTAGAAATATTGGAACACGTGAGGCAATACTGATCCTACGACTTATCTTAGAAGCTAGATTAAGAAAAGGCAAACCTACATTTCTAGCATTTGTAGACTTACAGAAAGCTTTTGACAATGATGACCGGAATACTCTCTTTCAAATTCTGAAGGTGGCAGGGGTAAAATACAGGCAGCAAAAGGCTATTTACAATTTGTAAAGAAACCAGATGGCAGTTATAAGAGTCAAGGGACATGAAAGGGAAGCAGTGGCTGGGAAGGGAGTGAGACAGGGTTGTAGCCTCTCCTCAACGTTATTCAATCTGTATATTGAGCAAGCAGTGAATGAAACAAAAGAAAAATTTGGAGTAGGTATTAAAATCCATGGAGAAAAAATAAAAACTTTAAGGTTCGCTGATGACATTGTAATTCTGTCCGAGACAGCAAAGGACTTGGAAGAGCAGTTGAACGGAATGGACAGAGTCTTGAAAGGAGGATATAAGATGAACATCAACAAAAGCAAAACGAGGATAATGGAATGTACTCGAGTTAACTCGGGTGATGCTGAGGGAATCAGTTTAGGAAATGAGACTCTTAAAGTAGTAAAGGAGTTTTGCTATTTGAGGAGCAAAATAACTTATGATGGTCGAGGTAGAGAGGATATAAAATGTAGACTGGCAATGGAAAGGAAAGCGTTTCTGAAGAAGAGAAATTTGTTAACATCGAGTATAGATTTAAGTGTCAGGAAGTCGTTTCTGAAAGTATTTGTATGGAGTGTAGCCATGTATGGAAGTGATAAATACTTTGGACAAGAAGAGAATAGAAGCTTTTGAAATGTGATGCTACAGAAGGATGCTGAAGATTAGATGGGTAGATCACATAACTAATGAGGAGGTATTGAATACGATTGGGGGGAAGAGAAGTTTGTGGCACAACTTGATTAGAAGAAGGGATCGTTTGGTAGGACATGTTCTAAGGCATCAAGGGATCACCAATTTAGTACTGGAGGGAAGCGTAGAGGGTAAAAATCGTAGAGGGAGACCAAGAGATGAATACACTACGCAGATTCAGAAGAATGTAGGCTGCAGTACGTACTGGGAAATGAAGCAACTTGCACAGGATAGAGTAACATGGAGAACTGCATCGAACTAGTCTCAGGACTTAAGATCCCAACAACAAAAACAACAACTGTGTACATTTCAGCAGCTGATGAAGGATCTTTTACGGCATTAGCAGAAACAAAACAGTGCCACATGCTTTTGTGAGCAGCCCAGTGAAATGTCTTAAAAGTTAAATGAGTCAGTAGAGAGTGTTAAACATGATCCAAAAATTAAAAACCCTGAGTCATCAGTAAATGGGAAGTGATGAGGTGGACAGTTTTACCCTGTAAGAGACTGAGAACAGAGCATTAGATATTTTTAAGGGGGTTTAACTTAACATGCATATGAGAATATGAATGGAAAACCCAAAGAATTTGGCTGTAGCCATCTGGATAGCTACACACCTAGAAGAGGTAGATATAGCAGCACAAATGCAAAACAAACACAGCGTTTTTTCTACAGTTGTGAAGTGTTATAGATGTGGGCATGTGGCCCACATTTGGAAACAGTGTAGCCAGCCACAATACTAAGAGTGTGGAGTGGTGGGACAGTGTGTGCAGGATTATAGGAGTAGGAAATAGAAAGCATGAGGATGTGGTACACCAACAGGGATGTTGAAACTGACAAATGGAGTTTCCAGTAAAGTTCAATGCTACAGATGTATGCAGAGAGTTGTTCAGTTGGTTTGATACATTGTACGCAATGTAAGGTTGTTATTAGACATGGAGGCACATGTGTGTGTGGCAAGTCTGGGCCTCTTGGGAAGAAGAAGACTGAACTCTCTGCATTATGGGGCAGAGAACAATGATGTAGCATCACTGGATTTGATTATGCTCGGTTTTTGCTTTGGAGCAATGCATTTCCGAATGAATGTGGGAGTTTTGCCTCCTGTAGGTGAGAGCTACTGCACGACCTAGGGATTGGATTTCTTAAGTAAAAATTTGCTCTCTCACAGCACACTGTTGCACTCACTAGAATACAGTTTGGACTAGGAGAGACTGTGCAAAAGATATACTCTCACAAGCAAGATTCTACTGTCATATGGATAAGACTAAATAAATTGCAAACACAATCATTTAGGCCAGTTCATACGACAGAGTGCTGAAGGGCATGGAGAAACTACTCTAGGTAAGCAGAAGTGCTGATTTACCAGATAATATTTTGTGTGTGGTAGAAACATTGGTAGACAATGGTGAACTGAATACATTGATTTGTTTTGTACACAGTATTGTAGTACGTATGCAGGAGATGAATGGAGAATATGTGATTCCTGTTATGGTTCCTGTTACTGTGGATAATTTTTGCACTGATGAAGTGGTTTTGAAGAAACTGTTATTAGTTGCCAATTTGGAAGTTCTGGAGAAGAATGATTTGAACTCAACCGTGGACCTCTGCCACAAGCAAACAATCAATTGAACTGCACTATATGAGACAATTCAGCATCTGAAGGGCGAATAAAAAATTGCCATGGAGAAGCCACTGATGAAATTCATGGAATTTTGGATCCTAGTGGTCCATTGCTGGCAACAACCATAACACAACACAGAATCCTGACTAGGGACAACTCTTGGATGTACAGAAAACTGTATCAAATACCTCACCGTTTGCAGCCAATAATGGAAGAATTTATTGATAAGCATCTGAATGATGGCGTTATTGAAGAGAGTAATAGGCTCTGGGGAGCACCAGTTGTCAGTGTGCCCAAAAAATCGTTGGACTGGATGAAAAAGTACAGGTTCTTTTACGATTATCACTATTTAGATGCTAGAAAGGTTATGGAAGGACATACTATACTAAGTATTACTGAAATGCTGAACAACTTGAGTCAGTGCATCTAAAAAGTCATTACCACTGATGAATGCCATTTGGTCTATACCATGCACCACCCACATTTCAAAATTGCTACACGGGGTTGGTTAACTTGAAGCCATAACAGTGCATGGTTTATATGGATAACATTATCATCTTTTCCAAGGACACATATGGGCTAAGCAGAAAGACTGGTGCCATATGAGTGCTCAGTCAAGGCTCTGCAGAATGGCAGATGGCAGATGGCAGATGGCACAAAGCACTGGCATGCCTGCCAGACATTCAAAATGCAACCACTGTTCACTGAGCACAATGGATTGCTAAATGTCACAACAAAGCTTGAGCCACAAGTTATGGTGCCTGTGGCAATAGGAGAAGAAGTATTAAAGAAAGCTTATGATTGTCTGTTATCAGGACACAAAGTGTGAAGGACAACATGTTGTAGGATATCTGAACACTATAGGTGGACAACGTGAAGACAGGGCATTGGCCAGTGTGTGAGAAACTGCATGCCATGTGCACAAAATGCCAATTTAAGCCACTAAAATACCATTCCAAAAATTACTGGAGGACATCTTGAGTTTCTTTAGTTAAACACCAGCTATCATAGACCATTTTTCATGTTACATCAAGACAGTTGCCATTCCAAATCAGAAAGTGAGTAACATAGCACAAGCATTGGTGGATACTGGTCACTGTAGTTTGGTGTCTCTAGCATAAGAATGGCCGATCAGGGCACCAAATTCATGACAGAACTAATGAAACAGCTGTGTCACCTGTTATGAACCCAGAAATGAAGAGCTACCCTTGCATCTGCAAGCCAACAAGAGAACTGAATGTATTCACCAAAACATTGATCAAATGTGAAGCTATTATGTAAGCGGCCATTACAATGACTGGGATGTAAGCTATTATGTAAACGGCCATTACAATGACTGGGATGTTTAACTACTTCATGTTGTGGTTGCATACACTTCAAAGGTGCATATTAACATTGGACTCTCTCCATATGAGGGTGCTGTTATTTTCTCAAGTTCTTAAATTAAGAACAGAGGAGGAAAAGGAACTGAAGAAAAAGTTTCCAAAAACTATGAGGCATATGGAAGTGAGTGAAAAAGAATGAATACTACAGCACTCAAACAGCAGAAGAAAATGGCATGATGTACTGTTAACTTGCCAGAATACAGAGTTTGCCAATAGGTAATGGTTAACTAGCCCCTATATAGCAAAAGCTAAAACAAATAAATTTATTACATAATATTAAGAACCATACCAAGTAACCATGAACCATACACCATGTCATCAGTGGGGTGGCTTGTGTGCCTCAGCGATACAGTTAACATATTGTAGGTGCAACCACAATGGAGAGGTACCCGCTGAGAGTCCAGAAAAATGCGTGGTTCCTGAAGAGGGGCAGCAGCCTTTTCAATGGTTGCAGCAGTGACAATCTGAAGATTGACTGATCTGGCCTTGTAACATCAACCAAAACGGCCTTGTTGTGCTTGTACATCTTCATCTACAGCTACATCTACATCCACATCTACCTCCACATCTACCACTCTGAAAACTACTGTGAGATGAATGGCAGAGGGTATGTCCCATTGTACCAGTTATTAGGGTTTCTTCCTGTTCCATTCACATAGTATGCAGTGTCAGAAGAATTAGTGATTGAATGCCTTTGGGTGCAGCAATTTTTCTGATCTTATCCTAATGATCTCTTTGTGAGCAATACGTAGGGGATTGTTGTACCATCCTAGACTCGTCATTTAAAGCTGGTTCTTGAAACTTCATTAATAGACTTTCTTGGGATAGTTTACATCTACTTTCAAGAGTCTTCCACTTCAGTTCCTTCAGTACCTCTCTGACACTCTCCCACAGATTAAACAAATCTGTGACCATTCGAGCTGCCCTTCTCTGTATACATCCAATGTCCCCTGTTAGTCTTTTCTAGTACAGTTTTGTAAGCAATCTCCTTTGTAGACTGATTGCAATTCCCCAGTATCCTACCAATAAACCGAAGTCATCTACTTTACCCACGACTGAACCTATGTGATCATTTCATTCATATCCCCAAAAAGTTTTACACTCAGGTATTTGTATGATTTTGTCATTCCAACAATGACTCATTGATATTATGGTCATAGGATACTATAGTTTGTTATTTTTGTGAAATGTAAAATGGCAAAAGTGCTGTGACTGGCCGAAAGCAAGGGGAAACTACAGCCATAATTTTTCTTGAGGGAATGCAGCTCTACTGATGATGGTGTCCTCTTGGGTAAAATATTCTCTACGTGAAATAATTCCCCATTCAAATCTCCGGGTAGAGACTACTCAGGAGGATGTCATTATCAGGAGAAACAAAACTAGTGTTCTATGGATCAGAGCATGGGATGTTAGATCCCTTAATTGGGGAGAGAAAATTTAAAAAGATAAATGATAAGTTGATGTTAATTATAGTGGAAACTAGTGAAGTTTGGTGCAGGAGGAACAGAACTTCTTGTCAGATGAATACAGGGTAACAAACACAAAATCAAATAAGGGTAATGCAAGAGTAGGATTAATAATGAATAAGAAAATAAGAATGTGGGTAAGTTATCATGAATAGCATAGTGAATGCATTATCATAGCCAAGATAGACACGAAGTCCACACCCACCATGGTAATACAAGTTTATACGCAAACTAGCTCTGCAGATGATGACGAGATTGAAGAAATGTATGATAAGACAAAATAAATTAATCCAGATTGTTAATGGAGAAGAAAAGCACACACTACATGTAGAAGAAGTGTTTGAAGTACAGCATCTTTAACATTGAATACTGAAAGTGCCACACTACACTGACAGATGTACACTATCTAGGCCATGTGATTAACCAAAGTGGTGTAAAGATTGATCTGAGGATAATACGTGCAATGCATGATTTTCCACCACCACAGACTATGAAACAGCCACAGTCACTCTTAGGATTATCGAGTTATTAAAAAAAATTGTCAAGGGATATGCTGATATTGCCAGAGCATTGACACATCTGTTAAAGTAGGGCATAAAATTCCAGTGGATGGCTGAATGTCAAGCCACATTCGAGCAATTAAAGGAGGCACTAATGACTAGGCTTATATTAATATTTCCAAATTTTGAAGAGAACATAAGCAACGAAGGTACTGGATGTGCTCTAAGTCAGGAAGTGAATGGGAAACAACACCCAGTAGCAAACGCATAAAGACAGTTTACATAAAGCTGAAAAAAATTATTCAACCACAGAGAAGAAAATGTTGAGTTTAACATATGGTGTCATGTATTTTAAGTGATACCTACATGGCAGGAAAATCAAAGTTTTCTTTGCCTACACAGCGTCAAAATGACTACTGGTGTTGAAAGATCCTTCAAGCAGATTAACTCAATGGACACTGAAATTAAGCAAATTCAATTTTGAGGAAGTTCACAAGCCAGGAATTCAATAGGAAAAGGAATGGAAGGAAAAATAGCAGGTGAATATGTCTGAGACAGCAAAGTACTTGGAAGAGCAATTGAATGGAATGGATGGTGTCTTGAAAGGAGGACATAAGAAAGGATAATGGAATGTAGTCAAATTAACTCAGACGATGCTAAGAAAATTAGCAATGGAAACAAGACACTTAAAGTAGTACATGAGCTTTTCTATATGGGCAGCAAAATAACTAAAGGTAGTTGAAGTAGAGAGGATATAAAATATAGGCTGGCAGTGACAAGAAGTGTCCTGATTCTTTCACATTATCCGTGCACTGTCTGCAGTTTCTTTGATTTAATCTGCAGTTTATAGGCAGTAAATTATGGTGTAATCTGCATGTGCCTCTGGAAACATTTTGAGATTTGTAATCTGGATTCTTGTATGTTGTAGAGAAACCAGACAGCAGTTCTATGAATTGAGGGTCATGGGGAAGGGAAGCAGTGGTTGAGAGGAAAATGAAACAGGGTTGTCCCCTATTGCCGATATTATTCAATCTGTATTCTGAGCATGCAGTAAAAGAAACAAAGGAAAAAATTAGAGTAGGAATTAAAGTTCAGCAAGAAGAAATAAAAACTTTGAGACTTACCTATGATATTCTAAATCTGACAGAGACCAAAAAGGAGTTGGAGGAGCAGGTGAATGGAATGGACGGTGTCTTGAAAGCAGGATATAAAATGAACACAACAAGAGCAAAATACAGATAATGGAATGAAGTCAAATTAAATCAGATGGTGCTAAGGGAATTAGAATGGGAAATGAGACACTTCAAGTAGTAGATGAGTTCTGCTCTTTGGGCAGCAAATTAACAGATGATGGCTGAAGTCGACAGGACATAAAATGTAGACTGGCAGTGACAAGAAAATCATTTCTTAAGACGAGAAATTTGTGAACACTGAACACAGACTGAAGTGTACGAATTCTTTTCTGAAGGCATTTGTCTGAAGTGTAGCCATGTACAGAAGAGAAACATGAGTGATAAACAGTTTACACATGAAGAGAATAGAAACTTTTAAAATGTGATGCTACAGAAGAATGCTTTAGGTTAGATGGGTAGCTCACACAACTAATGAAGAGGTACTGAACAGAACTGGGGAGATAAGAAATTTGTAGTGCAATTTGATTAAAATAAGGGATATGTTGATAGGACACATTCTGAGACACCAAGGGCTCACCAATTTTGTACTGGAGGGAAGCGTGGGAGGGGGTAAAAAATGTAGAGCTAGTCAAAGAAATGAATATAGTAAGTAGATTCAGAAGAATGTAGGTTGCAGTAGTTATTTGTCGATCATGAGGCTCACATAGCAACCAACTCATTCCATGGCCTGAGAACAGTAGTCACAATGGAGATGTATTGTTGATGGTGCCTATGTTAAACAAAGCAGCAAAGCAATAACTCTAAACCAAGCTTGCTCATTGTCTTTATTTTCTGTATCCATCCTGCAACAAGAATTATCAGTTCCCTTTAAGAACAGAAGTGATTAACACTTAACAACATGATTTCTACTATGACAACAGAAAAATCTGGGATAAAAGACACTGATTACTTGAAAATACTTGGAACTTTTTTGGGGGAGTTGGGGGCAGGGTGGGAAGGGGGGAGGTGAATGATCACTACCAAAAGATGTAACAAATTTGAAAATGGAGGCAATATACATTCCTATTGAAACGGAAAGCTAATGTAACATGATACATTAGTTATAATATACCTACAGCAATTGAAACTCACAAATAATGATTCACTACAAATATATTACACACAACACTCATAATTTCTGTAACTTGTAACTTCTGAAAATTCTCAAAACTGCACCGTTATCCATTCACAAACCGAGGGCCTTGCCGGGGTTGATTTGCTTGTGTTGAAATTTAAAAAGTCCACTAAAAGGTCAGGGAGAAGAAATGAAAACAGTGGAGTATGTCCATGACAATGTAATTCTGTCAGACACAGCAAAGGACTTGGAAAATCAGTTGCAGGGGATGGATAGTGTCTTGAATAAAGGTTATGAGATGAACATCAACAAAAGTAAAAAATGTTGTGGAATGTAGCCAAATTAATTCAGGTGGTGCTGAAGGAATCAGATTAAGAAATGAGACACTAAAAGTAGTAACAGAGTTTTGCTACTTGTACAGCAAAAGAACTGATGATTGCCAAGGTGGAGGATATATAAAATGTAGATTGGCTACAGCACAAAGAATTTTCATGAAATGAGGAACTTTTTAACATATAATATAAAGTTTTAGAAAGTCCTTCCTGGAGGTATTTGTCTGGAGTGTAGCCACGTACAGAGTGAAATGTGGATGACAAGTAGTTCAGCCACAAAGAGTATAGAAGTTATTGAATTGTGACTAAAAGAACTGATTGGTTGATGGGACACATCCTGTTGCAACAAGGAGAGAAGTGCATGTGTGTTTTGGGAGGGGGGGGGGGGGGGGGTTAAAAATTGCAGGGGAAAGCCAAGGGATGAATACAGTATGTAGATTAAAATGGATGTAATTTGCAGCAGTTATTCACAGATGGAGAGGCTTGCACAGGATACAGTAGCTCCGGCTGCTGTGGCCAAGTGGTTCTAGGCGCTTCAGTCTGGAACTGCACAACCGCTAGGGTCGCAGGTTCAAATCCTGCCTCAGGCATGGATGTGTGTGATGGCCTTAGATTAGTTAGGTTTAAGTAGTTCTAAGTTCTAGGGGACTGAGCCATTTGAACCATTTGATACAGTAGCATGAAGAGCTGCATCAAACCAGTAACTGGAGTGAAGATCACAACAACAACATATTTTTACCACGGAGATGTACAGTGCACTAAAATTATTATGTTAGCGCCTAAGCTTATAGTATTCTTGTTTTATATGTCAGTATTCCAGTTGCTATAGGTTTATTTATCGACTGTCATTTTTTATTTGTAGTTCACTGTTGCTATTTGAGTCTACATTTCATCATTTTGTCTTTTGGAGATAGTGAGTGGAGTTGTGAGCGCTAGAAAATGGAATGCCAAGTGGAGAAATGAGAACATTTCCAACACATTCTTCTGTTTGAGTTCATTAGAGCAGCAGAAGAGGCAGAGGCAGTAAGAAACATTTTCACCATGTTTGGGGATACTGCCACTGGACAGAGCACAATAAGAAAATGGTTTTCTCATTTTAAGGAGTATCAATTTGACATTTATGGCCCTCCACATTCAGGAAGACCTTCATGGTTTGATGAAGATCATTTAAACACATTAATTCACAATGATCCACATCAGTGTATTCAAGAAATAGCAAAAATGATCAACTGTGATCATTCCATCATTTTGTAAGACTTGCATGCAATGGGGAAGGTTCAAAAATTAGATGTATGGGCACTGCATTCTCTAACCCAAAATTACAAAAATTAGCAGGACACCTTATTTGCATCTTTGCTTGCTCGTCATTAATTGGCTCGTGAACAACACTGACCATTCGTTTCCAGTCTATCCAGTATAGTTACTGGTGATGAGAAATATTGCGCTAACATAAAGAAAAGAAGGGAATGGTTGAACCCAAACGAAGCAGAAACTCCCAGTACAAGGACCTGTGTGCCTCCACAAAAGATAATATTATGCATCTGGCGGAACAACGATGGTGTGGTGTATTACGAGTTGCTTCCCCAAGGTGCAACCATCACTGCTGACATCTATTGTCAACAACTGAGACATCTTGCAGATGCAATCCAAGAACAATGACCAGGAAGATTATGTGCAGCGATGCCACTCCCTGATAATGTCCGCCCACATTCTGTTAGACTGACAACAAACACTATACAGGAATTTGGTTGGGAAGTCATTTCACAACCATCTTATTCGCCTAAACTTGCACCCTAAATTTTCACCTTTTCCACTCTGTATCAACTAACCCTCAAGGAACTTTCTTTGCAGATGAAAATACGCTCTGAATATGGCTTATTGAGTTATTTGTCGCAGAACCACATGATTTATACAGTTATGGAACTGAAAAGTTTCCCAGCATTGACAGAATTGTAAATAGTCAAGGAGAATGTATTATTGATGACTAAAGTCTCTGTTACTTGTATCTGTTGTCTTTTTTAAACTTATGGGAAAATACTACCAACTTCTGCGCAAACTCAGTGCAAGGTATGAGAGTGGACTGAAAAGCAGTTTGCATAACACAAAGCAGCAAAATTTTACATAACACACAGAAGTAAAATTTCAATCAAATATTGATACTTCACTAGTGATGACTCATAACCATTACTTCATTATGAGTGAGACAGAAAAGGTTACTAGTAACTTGTATAATAAATTCAGAAAATTCAGGGAGACAGAATGACTGGCTATTACTTACCTTCAGGAGGCCAAACTTTTCACTACTGGCACTATAAACACTTAAAGTAGCAAATATTAATCCTAGAAGGAGAGAGAGGGATTGGTTGCACAAGGTTTCAAAATGTAGGAACTGAGGGTGGGAGTGAAAGGACATTTAAAGAAAATGAAGCTCAACAGGATGGTGTGATGAGAGGCTATGTTAGAGGGCAAATTCCCATCTCTCATAGAAACTAGTTCTGTAGTTTGTGTGTGTCTAGGTGGGGGCGCTGGAGAGGGGGATTAATACTGCATCCTAAAGCGGAGTTTGGTAAAGCAAGCACTCCGGTGTCTTGTGTTGTGCTATACAGCATGCTTAAAATTGGGTACAGATTGCTACCAAGGCAGATAGTTTCCTTCGCCCATTCACACAATCAGTCAGATTAATGATGATCATTCCTTCATAAAAACCCTTGAGTTGTTTCACATATTGCTCTATCTGTCATACTGTATGGTTTACTAGTGGCTGGGGCTGGTGTACGTAGTCATGGGTGGGTACAAGAAGCACGTTCTACATTGACAATAACTGTAGGGTTAGGAATGTTGAAGTAGTTATTGTCTGGTAATATTACATTGTTTGACAAGCATGTAGCAGAATTTAGGGTGGCAGTGCAAGTTAGCACTTGGGATGTGGTAAGGATATCAGGAGAGATTATCTCATTTCAATGCTTGAGTTGCAAAACCCTGGCATAACAATCTGTTGAGACATTCAAGGAATGGCTGGTACTGGATGGTTGGGTGGTGAGAGGGGTGCTTCTGACTTCTTTAGAAGTGATACTATGTTTGTGACAGAGTCACAGGAGGAGGCTGTCCAAGACATTTGTCTGTAGGCAAGAATTGTGTTTTAGTTGCTAGAGAGATGAATGAGTGGAAGAGGTTATTGGTACAGAGGTTGTTGGATATTGTGTTGGAGCATATGTGTTTAACTTGGATGCCTAGGCTGTAGGAATGGGAGCACTAGACTTACAATGGTTAGTAGATGCAGGTGCAAACACGAAACAGGACAGGTTGGTGCAATTAACTACAGACTGTAAAAGCATATTTGGGAAAACTGTTGTCAATTGGCAATAAAGGCTTGTTTCTCTGGTTGTGAAGACACATGGCTTTTCTCCAGAAAGGTTCATATTTCTCAGAAACAATAGAGATCATTATATGCCACATCAAACATTTCTTCTGTTCTTTATTTTTCCTCATCCCCCACCATCATCACCTATCATCATAAAACACTGCTCCTCTGACAGAAGGTGTATCATTTGTACATATCATAGTATTTTATTTTGCAAATAACAAATAATTCATTTCTTACCTCAATGTTCAGGGTATCAGGTCAAGTCATCAACAATGGATATCAATTTTATTTCTACTATTAAATTAATGAATCACAGAGTTGGTTATAAATTGTGACTGTTGATTGTTTATGCAGAGTAACTCACCTCAATCCTCTTTTATCAGCATGACTTACATCAGCAATGTAGCTGTACGAAGATAAGATCAATGCAATAAAGCCACCAGTTAGAGCAATCGGTATGGAAGCAGGAAGTAAATAGTGTGGTGGCAAATGGTCTATAGTAGAGAGTCCAGCATATGCTGCATATGTTGTTGCATGACCTGTTGAACACAGAGAGAAATGGAGTTAACAATAAATATATGACACAAAAAAGCTAATTCCGATATGCAAAGTTTCCATTATATGATTCAACAAAGAACATTTTAGATTTATAAGTAACTTTTCTCACTTAATTCTCTTATGTTTTTATACTTTGTTGGAGATATTGTCATCTCATTGAAATTCATTCACGTCCATTTACAAAGACTGATCATGTGTCTCATAAGACTTATCAATTGCTACCTCATCAGAAGAGAGTAGCTTGATTACCACGTTGTCAAACTGTGGTCATTCCAGTCAGAACATGAATGAGTTTATTTACTTCATGTCAGAGGCAATGTACTTTATAAAACCCAAGAAAAACTTGTTATTAATCTATCATTAACACTTACATTCACAGATAAAAATATACTTTTTTCTTATGAAAACCCTTGTATTTTTACATTGATCACAGTCTCACTTGCACATTTATTCTTATGATGACTATTTTTGATCAATATTGATCGAAATCAGCAATCATAAAAAGAATGTACAACTGAAACAGTGAAATAAAGGATAAATTTAAACTTCAATAGAGTTGCAGAATCTTTCATGAAGAATTTGTAATCAACAGTGAAAAGATCTTGACTTTCCTTTCTTTAATAATGTTATTCTGGCAGTATTACTGCATTGTCCACCGCTAACAGTGGTGATACACTTCATAAAAATTCAATATAAAATTGTACAATGTTTAAGAGAACATCAAGTTGTACACTCACAAAAATTAAGAAATTTTATAAACAACTTTTTTTTGCAATAATATTCTGCCAGAGTTTTCGCATTAAATATTACTAATGGTAGGTCCATGATGCTGCATTGCAATGGATTCTGAGAGCAGGCTAAAACAACACTGACTGAGTTTTCCCACACTCACAACTCATTTGCATGCCCATATTTACTGAAACATTTTTTGGTGTCCGACAGCAATTCATATTGCCTGCCTAGCCTGATTATCGAAAGAGATGACTTATCAGACACACTCAAGGTTTAGGCAACAGTTGTGGCTTGTGCCCAAACATGGCACTTCAGTTACAGCCAATACATGAGGTTGCACCACCCTCTGACAAATGTTTACTACTAAATTCCACACAGACTGGCTATTTTCAGCAATCTCTTGCTAGTCACTGAAGCCTTTAGCTATGCACCAAGTAGGGCTTTGACCTTGCTTGATTTACATTTGAGGTTTGGATTGCTCCCTAGATTGTTGTATGTGCTTAAGATGAATTTGCTACACTCTGAATTTGTCATAGATTAATCTCTGTTGTCATTTACCTCTGGAATTGCCTGTTTCGTTCCACCAGCCTTCTATGATGTCACCAGTCCAATTATCATAAACTAACTATGCAGAGGAGGATAGAAAAGTTTTGGCTTCGATTATATTTTCACAGGTCTCAGCTTTCACTATTAATTATGATAGGCCAGTTACACTCCTGGAAATTGAAATAAGAACACCGTGAATTCATTGTCCCAGGAAGGGGAAACTTTATTGACACATTCCTGGGGTCAGATACATCACGTGATCACACTGACAGAACCACAGGCACATAGACACAGGCAACAGAGCATGCACAATGTCGGCACTAGTACAGTGTATATCCACCTTTCGCAACAATGCAGGCTGCTATTCTCCCATGGAGACGATCGTAGAGATGCTGGATGTAGTCCTGTGGAACGGCTTGCCATGCCATTTCCACCTGGCGCCTCAGTTGGACCAGCGTTCGTGCTGGACGTGCAGACCGCGTGAGACGACGCTTCATCCAGTCCCAAACATGCTCAATGGGGGACAGATCCGGAGATCTTGCTGGCCAGGGTAGTTGACTTACACCTTCTAGAGCACGTTGGGTGGCACGGGATGCATGCGGACGTGCATTGTCCTGTTGGAACAGCAAGTTCCCTTGCCGGTCTAGGAATGGTAGAACGATGGGTTCGATGACGGTTTGGATGTACCGTGCACTATTCAGTGTCCCCTCGACGATCACCAGTGGTGTACGGCCAGTGTAGGAGATCGCTCCCCACACCATGATGCCGGGTGATGGCCCTGTGTGCCTCGGTCATATGCAGTCCTGATTGTGGCGCTCACCTGCACGGCGCCAAACACGCATACGACCATCATTGGCACCAAGGCAGAAGCGACTCTCATCGCTGAAGACGACACGTCTCCATTCGTCCCTCCATTCACGCCTGTCGCGACTACACTGGAGGCGGGCTGCACGATGTTGGGGCGTGAGCGGAAGACGGCCTAACGGTGTGCGGGACCGTAACCCAGCTTCATGGAGACGGTTGCGAATGGTCCTCGCCGATACCCCAGGAGCAACAGTGTCCCTAATTTGCTGGGAAGTGGCGGTGCGGTCCCCTACGGCACTGCGTAGGACCCTACGGTCTTGGCGTGCATCCGTGCATCGCTGCGGTCCGGTCCCAGGTCGACGGGCACGTGCACCTTCCGCCGACCACTGGCGACAACATCGATGTACTGTGGAGACCTCACGCCCCACGTGTTGAGCAATTCGGCGGTACGTCCACCCGGCCTCCCGCATGCCCACTATACTCCCTCGCTCAAAGTCCGTCAACTGCCCATACGGTTCACGTCCACGCTGTCACGGCATGCTACCAGTGTTAAAGACTGCGATGGAGCTCCGTATGCCACGGCAAACTGGCTGACACTGACGGCGGCGGTGCACAAATGCTGCGCAGCTAGCGCCATTCGACGGCCAACACCGCGGTTCCTGGTGTGTCCGCTGTGCCGTGCGTGTGATCATTGCTTGTACAGCCCTCTCGCAGTGTCCGGAGCAAGTATGGTGGGTCTGACACACCGGTGTCAATGTGTTCTTTTTTCCATTTCCAGGAGTGTATATGATTATGTCATGTTTCCTGGATTAAGACTCATTCTTCAGTTTCTCTTTGGCTCTGTCACCCCCACTGATTGTTGATAAATGTTTTTTTTTTTTTTTTTTAATTTCCATGTGAGATTTGTCCCAGCTCCTGAGCTTTTCCTTGTTGTTCTCAAACCACTGCTGGGCTATACCATCCAGACATAATTAGGTGTTAGATGATACAGTTTCTTTTACTACCAGATGCATTCAGGGACAGGATCAAATCTTTTTAGCTATTTAGTTGGAACCTGGTCATCATCTCCCAGAAACACAACTGGATGCCTGCTGTGCATCTGACACACACACACACACACACACACACACACACACACACACACACACTCACACACACACATTTCCTTTTTCTCCATTGATAGTTGGACAATGTGAACCATAAGACCATAAGAGGAATGTACTGGCTGTTATATTTACTTTCCTATTAATGAAGATGATAGCTTTTGTCCAGTTATGCTGATGTCTGAGATTTCCAACATCCCTGTTCAGTTTTGTCATGTAGAATCTGAAACTGAGTACCAGCTATGAGAGCTAATTTCTCAACAAGAACTAGCTATTTGCACTGAAAGCAAGTTTATAGAAAATACATGAAGTCATATACAGAGCTGTTATATCTGCCTCAGCAGACAACGCTCTTATGTGTACATACCTAGAATGTTCTACTAAATTACAATATTTAATTGACATGTAAGTCCCAAAAGCTTCCATAAATACGAACTGTTAAGCCACAAGTAATTGCTGGAGGAAGGTATTTAGCCAATGATCTGCACAGTGGCAGCCAGTGACCATAACCACAACATACAGGTGTACAACCCAAGCATGTAGCAATAAGTATGTTTCACCTTCTATTAGATTTCATCAACGCAACAAGAAATTTAGAATTGAAATATGAGTCAAGGACACAGCATAGTATCACCAAGAACATTTGGAGCAACTCCAGAGGAAGGAAGGAATAAAGGAAGAATAGGGTTTAATGTCCCTTCAGCATCAAGGTCATTAGATGCAGAGCATCAGCTCAGATTGTTTGAAGGATGGGGAAAAGAAACAGCCGCACCTTTTTAAGGGAGGCATCCTGGCATTTGCCTACAGTGATTTAGGGAAATCACAAGAAACCTAGATCTGGGTGGTTGGACATGTATTTGAACTGTCATCCTCCCCAACGCACTCTAGAGGCAGGTCTAAGAGTCCTAAATTGGAAAAAAATGAGACAGAATATGTGTTAATGAAATGTAGATAAGCCAACTCCATTTTGATAATTTTTATGCACTGTTGCTTTTATTCGACATAAACTTCAATAACAAATGGAAGATATAAATACAGAAAAGTTGAAAGTAAGCTCAAAAATCAATTAACATATGACTAAAATAATATGTAATAAACATATCAAAACAAAAAATTTATATTCAACTAGATGACACATTTTGAAATTAGAGTAGCTACAACTGAATGGCCAAGGAAAATGGCAAAAGAAGAGTAAGATTTGCCTATAGTGCTTTTAGTAAACTAAAACTTAAAACTGTATTTTTAATACATGCATGCTACTTCATTTGTGGGCAAAGGGAGGCAGTCTTGCTCCACCACACTGCCAGTTTAGACTGTGTTAAAGCTAAAAATTCCATCCTAACAGGTCTCAGAAAGCCCAATGGTACCAACTGAACACTATGTCATCCTCAGCCGATACGCATCTTGGATGCAGATATGAAGCGGCCAGGGGTCAACACACTGCTCTCCTGGCCATTGTCAGTTTTCGTGACTGGAGCTGCTACTTCTCAGTCAAGTAGTTCCCAAATTGGCCTCACCAGGGCCAGGTGCACCACGCTTGCCAACAGCGCTCCACAGACCCAGAGGTCACCCATCCAAGTGCTAGCCAAGCCCGAGAGTGCTTAACTTTGATGATCTGCCAGGAACTGTTATTACCAATGTGACAAGCCCATTGGCCAATGTTAAAACGGCACACATAAATGTATCAGAATAACAAATGTGGTTTCAAGTCAAAACTGTGGAAACTGGAACTAGACTCTCTTAACCATCCTGTACAGAGTTCCCAGTATGTTCTTGAAATCGGATGTTTACAATCATTGTGTATTCCAAGTTGTTACTTACAGACGTAATACAGGGGCTCTTAATTTGAAAAATTTTCATGTTCTAAGAGCTGTTCATTTACGAATGGAGAGATGAATATTTGGAATTACGAAGAGAGACAGGACAATGTTGCTGTCATGATCTTCAGTCTGAACCCTGGTTTGATGCAGCTCTTTTTATCCTGTGCACTTCTCAAAATGTCTGCATACCTGCTGCAGCCCATACCTACTTTAACCTGTTTACTGTAGTCAAGTCTTAGTCATTCACCACAATTTTTATGCCCCTCACTCCCTCAGTTAAGAAACTAACAATTCCTTGACGCCCCAGGATGTGCCCAGTGATCAACCTTTCCCTTCTCTTATTCAAGATATGGCATACAGTTCTTTTTTTCTCTAATTTGGTGCAATGTCTCTTCATTAGTTACTCAGTATACCCATATAAACTTTAGAATTTATCTCTAACAACATAGTTCAAAATCTTCTACTTTTTTATTGTCTGTATTGTTTACTGACTATGTCTCACGTCCATACAAGGTACACAAAAACTTTCTGAAAAGAGTTTCTAATAGTTACACTTATATTTTATGTTACTAAATTTCTCTTTTTCATCATTTTTTTCTTGTTATTGCCATATACCATTTTACATCCTCTAAACTTATACCGTTGTAAGTTATTTTGATGACCAAATAGCAAAATTCATCTACTAATTCTAGTGTCTCATTTCCTCACCTAATTCCCTCAGCATTGCCTAATTTAATTTGAATACACTCCATTACTAAAGTGGAACTTTGCAAAGCAAGTATCATTCATTCCAGAGTCTTACTCATAGTACAAAACACTTGTTAAGTGAAACAATAATGCATTCGGCGCAGAAAAAGTACTTCAAGTTTTATCTTATTCATGCCATTTATTCAAAGAAAATTAATCATACAGTATTAAGTACTTTATTATTATTCACAATATATAACTAATTCCTTTTTTACTATGAAGCTATCTATAGTCATTTGTTTCTACCAACACTTCAACACTTAGTGAAAATCCAACACAGCACTATCATCAAATAAATTTAAAGAGCACGCAGACTCTGCTTTATTGGGGTGATGATTTTCAATGTATGATGCAACCAGTTCTCATGCTTTCAGAATTTCTCTCACTGTGCCAGAAGATTTCTGCTTTGCTGTTAATGCCTCCTCCTCCTCCTCCTCCTCCTCTGAACAACTCCTCTCTCAACTTCCTGCTGTGAAACACACTGCAGCTCCATAAGCTCTTCAGTGATCATTTCCTGGCTGTGAGCTTTCACAAGCTCATCGATATCATTTTTATCTACTTCTCGTCCCATGCTCTTGGCCAAAGACACAATCTCATTGACTACAGGCTCTATACGTACTAACTCAAATGTCTCAGAGTCACAATTGACAATGCACTCCAGTCAAATCTTCTTCCAAGCAGGAGTGAGAATTCTCTTGGTAACCCCTTCCCATGCCTTTTTGATCATCTTGAAGCAGGCAATGATGTTGAAGTGGTATTTCCAGAGCTCTCTGAGACTGAGATTGGTAGCTTCAGTCAGCTCAAAGCAATGCCTGAAAAGTGCTTTAGTGTGAAGCTTCTTACAATTACAAATAATCTGCTGGTCCATATGCTGGAGTAACAGAGTGGTGATGGGAGGCAGAAATTGGATGTTGATGAGCTGAAATTCTTCAAGGCCTGGAGAATGGGCAGGAGCACTGTCCATTACAGGCAAGAAACAGAATGGCATATTAATCTCAAGCAAAACGTTTTTTACTGAAGGACCAAACACTTCACTGATCCAATCACAAAAAACATCATGTGTCACTGAAGCCTTGTTGTTGGACCTCCACATCGCATTTAACCTGCTGGTCTGGATTTTACACTTCTTGAAGGTTTACGGACTTTCTGAATGGTAAACAAGCAGCAGTTTAACTTTTAAACTGCCACTTGCATTGGCATAGAATAGCAGTGTGAGATGGTCTTTCATTGGCTTGTGACCGGGCAATGCACTCTCCTCGGCTGTTATAAAGGTATGCTTTGGCATCTTTATCCAGAACAGACCCATCTCATCACAATTAAAAACCTGTTGCGGCAGATAACCATCAGAATCTACAAGCATCTTGAAGTTGATGATGAAGTTCTCTGCTACCTTTGTGTCAAAGCTGGCAGCTTCACCATGCCTCACAATGCTGTGGATGCTGGTTATCCTCTTAAACTTCTCGAACCACCCAAGGTTTCCCTTAACCACTTCTTCGGCCACTGATGATCCTGGCATCTTCTTAATGACACCAGCGAAAATCATTCTTGCCTTCTCACAAATAATGTTGTCATTAACAGTGTTACCTTGCAATTGCTTTTCATTTATCCATATACGGAGCAACCTTTCAACATCATCCAAAATATGAAACTGTTGTTTAGATACTCTTGTCACTCCCTTTGAAGCACCTATGTCCTTAATCTTGTCCTCGTTTCTGAGAATAGTGCAAATAATTGATTTAAATCAATTGTATGCTAAATCAGCAATGCTCACACCACATTCATGTTCTTCAATGATTTTAAATTTCATTTTCTTTCTCTTACGGCCATCCTCTTGTGGCTTTATCTTTGGGGACTTTTCTATGAAGGTTATTTAAATTTGCATACAAAAAAAGCACTGTGTGAACATAAGTTTAGAAAAATGTGAGATCACAAGCTACACTAAGATGGTAGCAGAATGAGTGCTAAGTCCAGACTGCAGTATGTATTAAAGACATTGTTCATATGCTGCTGCTGACAATGAAAGCTCTTCATATTGCTGAACATTTCCCCCACCACATGTGAACGGCTGATGACATCACACTAAATCAATAAATTGTTGTCACTTGTTATGCGAAACATCACTCGTTAATCGAGTCATTTTTTTACAACTTGTTTTGCTCATTATGCGAATTGCACATTATGGGATGTGCTTGTTAAGCAATATTCCACTGTACTCCCTTACATCTGTTGGTTTTCAGCTTACAACCTCTTCACTCCCTTAAAGCATTATCAACTGTGTTCAACTGATCTTCCAAGTCCTTTGTCATTTCTGACAGGAATACAGTATCATCAGTAAACCTCAATGTTTTTATTTCTTCTTCCTAAATCTTAATTCCATTTCCAAATTTCTCTTTGGTTTCTTTCACTACCTACTTTGTGTGCAGACTGAGTACAATGAGAGATAGAGCAATGCTGTTTGAAACTACTCTGAATTACTGCTTCCCTTTCCTGTCCTTTGAGCCATATAACTGCAGCCTGATTTCTGTACAGGTTGTAGGTAGCCTTTTGTCCCTGTAATTTTATCTCTGATAAATTCAGAATATTGTTCAGAATATTGAAGTGTAGCTCACTCTAAACTACAAAAAACTTTTTCTTAATCTGCAAATGCTATAAATTTGGGTTTGTCTTTCTTCACTCTGTCTTCTCAGATGAGTTGCATAGTCAGCATTGTCTCACACGTTCCAACATCTCTTTGGAACAAAGATCAGCTTCTACAGATTGTTTCCTCCTTCTGTTCATAATTCATGTTAGTATATTGCAACAATTACTTTTCTGATAACAACATCCTGCTGAGTCATCCCTGTCTAAAGATATGTACTGGGGACTGTTTTACTTCCGCAGTACTTTATCTAAGAAGATTCCATTATCATTCAAAGATACCATAGTGCTGGGTACCCTCTGAAAATGTTATGGTTTGCCCTTGATTTTAGCAGTGCCACAGTACCAGCATAGCAAGGTCAAGTCAGTTAATGTGACAAGGATAGATCAGTTAATCATCCACATTATTCATCTGCAACAATTGAAAGGCTGCTGCCTCTCTTCAACAACCATACATTAGTTTAACCTCTCCACAGATAACTCGCTGGTGTGGATGTATCTATGATACTGCTATCCACATTGTTGAGGTCTGCAAGCCTTCTCATCATGATAAGGTCCATGATTAGTAAGAGAGGAAAATAAATGATCATGTCAGGAAGCAGCCAGAAGTTAAAGGCTTAATTATGGCCACAGTGAGACTTAACTGGAGGTGTGAAAGACTAGTGGGGCGGTGAATAAGTGGTAGATGGACGATGAAAGGTCTTTACTAGATTCAGACTGATAAGAGAAGTCAGAGATGATGCCATAATGAAAGGTGGGAAGGTGACATTACAAAGCATACCAGAGCAATATGGATGCTTATGGCTGAAGACCATAATGTCTAGAGATGTCTGAAGGAGGCCTTTATCTAGCTTACAATATGAGATTGTGCATTTCAGAGAATAATTGTGGAGAATTTTGCACTGGGTGTCATATAATGAAAGCATAATTGGAAAGAAAACTGAAAATGAGCAACCTCTATAAGCTAACAATTAATAAAATTACTTTTGCATCACAGCCAGCAGCAGACAAATGTGCAAAGAAAATCTACTGATAACAGAAGGTTTCGGAACTGGAGACGTTTATAGCTGGCTAAACTGAAGAATGAGTTGTAGGAGTTGGGCTATCCAGCAATGAAATAGGACTATCATACATGGCACAGCCTCCCACTTTGACATACAATATTTAATGCATATCATTGTGGTGATTCTTGATCTAGAGCTAGCTCATTCAAATCTTAGCAGTAGAAAAAGATTTCATCGCCAGTATTTGGCTATCAAGGTGAGAACAATTTCTAGTGCAAAGTCCTCGATCACCATGCTATGTGCCAATTTCTTGAGTTAATCCCAAACCACCTCACAGTCTCATGGAATGGAGACAGGACATACTGCTGATGGTATTCCAGTAGCCAGAAGCTGTAATCTGAAGAACTGAAGCTATTCTTTTACGTTGTAAAGAGCTTGTCTGACATCAAATTATTTTCAGTAGCATGCACTAAGCAGAGAATAGTAATTTAATTAAAAATGTTGATGGCTTTCAGTTTGCCATTTAAGATTATCACAATGTTATCAAATAAGAAGGAAAAAGACACTAAATGTGTTTCAAATCAACTTGGCTGTACAAATATCTAATTAAAGTTCTATGTAGATTATTTAAGCAATATATAACTGTAATCACAATTTTTATGCAAATGAAAGAAAGATTTTGTTTTGATTAATACACTTAATTTTCAAATGCCAATACAGTTGTCTCAACTTCATCCACCACACATCAACATACTTTGGTAAATGACAGGGCTTCTTACATTGAACGCAACTTATTATGTGGTATGAATCTCTTCACACAAACTTTGAGTGGTAACCATGTCAAAATCTTCAACAACCCTTGTAATAACTGAGATTACAGTTAATGAAGTTAGTATTTAAGTTTTGATTTACCAAGGCACATGATTTATCTGTATCTGACACACACACACACACACACACACACACACATTTACTCTGAAGAGCATACTTTGCAAGCTCTCTGTTGATAAGTTCTTGATTGACAATTTCATTTTATTTATATGCAATATAAATGATAGTCAAGTCTAAAAACACAGCTACAAAAGTTTCTCAAAACTGAATGGACACATGATTGGGGTTTTACAGCCCATTTACACTGAGGTCATTAGAGCTGGAGCACAAGCCTGGGTAGAACAAGGATGCGATAGGAAATCGATAATCTCTTTCCCACAGAACCATTCAAACGTTTATCTTAATAGAATCAGAAAAACTGCAGATAACATAAAATAAAGAGTCATGAATGATCAAGAAGTCAACAAGACCAATACCTAATTAATGTCCATATATAGACTGTTATTACCATAATACCAGCTGCATAAAACTATAATCCTGAAAGAGTGTTACAGCTTTGTGTGTGTGGGATAGGAAGGAGAAGGAATCATTTTTGGTTCTTTGAAGAAATGCTTTATCAAAATCCAAGCTTGCAGTAATCCTTTTCCACATGGTTTTCCCACTGCTGTACATCACCTCTGACACTCAGTTACTAGCAATATATTCTCACACAGTAAACCCTACATTACACTAACTTCATATTACAATCATATCACACTTACCTATCAAGGGGAAGAGAAGCAGAGGTTTTCGGCCATGTCGGTCACTCCAGGGGCCCAAGAAAAGGGTTAGTGTAGCTGGCAACAAAGTTTCCAGTAAAGTCTTGCTCATGAGCAGGCTAGCAGTATGAGGTTGTTCTGAAGTATTATTAGTGGAATCGAGGTGAGAGCACACAGTTGCATTGTAACCCAAATCTTCTTCACATACACGTTGCAAGAATAATGTCTGCGTAACTGTGCTTGATACTGCTGATGCTGCTAGGAAAAGAAATACTGCCGGTTCAACAGTTGGTCTGGACAATAGCCTTCTACCTGCAACACAGCACAATTGCACATCAAAAACGTTTTTTATGTAAAAAGTGTTCTGCAGTAATAATACAAAATCTTGTATCCATAACACACATAATAAATATTAACGATAAACGAGAGATCAATTCAGTATGGTAAAGCAGTGTGACAGAGAGAGAGAGAGAGAGAGAGAGAGAGAGAGAGAGAGAGAGAGAGAGAGAGAGAGAGAGAGAGGGGGGGGGGGGATATGGGGGCATGGGTGGGGAAGAGGGGAGGAGAGGGTTTTTAGTGTAATACAAACACTAAAGGGTTACAAAATTTCATGCCACCACCAATGATGGACAGATTTCTGTAAACAGTGTTGCATCATCACATCCTAAAAGACACTCCAGGAGGGGCTTATGTTTAACCCAGAAAACAATCTGGTGATCAGAAACTTTATGTCCCACATATGCGTTTGCTGACCATCTGTTGTTGATATTGGAAACAAAAGTGTTTTGGCTTCTGCAATGTCACATGATTCTAGTTTATGATGAACTTGCACGAGCACCTCTCATGGCATATTCAGTTGTATTTTGATAAGGTACTATACAATGTGTTCAAATCATTTCATGATACAATTTGTGGACCTGAGGCTGAAAAATACAATGAAAGAAACTGTAACTGTATGTGACTGAATGTTTGAAGAATTTCAAATTTAAACCTGAAGAATGCACTATTATCAGTCTAGATAGCATGTTGAACAAATTTTTGTATATCTTTTATCTACACTTTTACCTTCTCCTCCTTTTTGGTTATTAGGATAAATCCTATCCCCAGTTTTGAACATATGGATAAATTTGATGTCTGAAAAGTTCTGGACAGAATCCTATGCTTATCGGGCTATTTATTATAAAGCTACAATTTCTAATTCAAGTTCAACAACATGAGCACAATATGGAACTTGTGTGTGGGTCAAAACTTGGCCTGTCTCGGCTTTCCTCAGTTCTTCTCAGAAGTACTCTACAATATGACATTCGATTTGCATTGCAGTGCAGCATTTTTCAGTTGGCATGGCATTATTGAGTTTGGCTGAATCATGGTGTCAGCACTGTTTACCCTTCACTATCTGTTTGTGGTATAAAGGAAGTTCTCAGGCCCAGTGGCTGTCTGCACAAAAAGTGGCAGTCCAGCAATCTATCTTCATACATCTTTTAAAATGAATGTGAATGACGGAAGAGAAGAACGAGAATTATCAATATCTATAAAGCAGTCACATAATCAACGGGTACTGCAAATTTACTATGCAGTTACACTGCAACACTATGCAGAAAGACTTTAAAGATTTAGTTGATGATGAAAAGCAAAAACTTACAATGATCAACAGATGGGATTCATTGTTCTGTACAGCAAGAAGCACTTTGTGCTAAATTGTCAGGCATGGACCCCTTGATGAATTTGTGAAACAAATATTAAATTTTCTGAAATCACACGCATTATTCCACTGTCAGTTGCTACAGTTCTTGATGGAATTAGAAGAAGAATATGGAGACTTGCATATTAGCCCACAAAAAAGCATGTTGGTTAATTCCAGGGACATGTCTGGAATGATTTTCCATTTAAAAATCTACTATTGTTGAATTTATGAAGGAAAAGCAAAGCAAGAACAAAAATTAGAACATCTGTAATGGATTGCAGATCTTGCCTTTTAAGTGGACTTGACTGCACACTGCCACAGTAACATATTGCAACATGAGAAACAACTTATTTTTGATTTGATGGAGAAGCATTTAAAACAAAATCACATTGTGGGAGGGTCAGTTTCTGACAAAGAAGTCTGTCCATTTCCCTAAGCTCACTGATGTTAAAGAAAGCATGAGGTTTAACGAATTCATTGTGGCCTTGAAAGAATGACAGAGATAGTTTTCTAAATGTTGTGAGGACACTGCCAATCTTACATCTCTTTTCAAGCTGGTTTTGAGACCGTTTGTTGTTTCAGTTGAAAGCACCCCTGTGCAAGTACACAGGGAACTGATTGATCTGCAATGTAATTTTCATTTAAAAGACAAATTCTTTTATATTGTAAAAGCTCAGGAGGTCCATAAGAGTTTCTATATCTCCCTAATAAGGTTTCAAATGTGATAAAATATTTTGATCAACTTGTTTGTGGGAAAGATTTTTCCCCCAATTATAAGTCACAACTATATGGCAACTTGAATGTAGAATTCTGTGAAACTTTCTGCACCTGTCCAAATGCTGACAGTTTGTACCGGACAAAAATTACATTATGTCTTCAGCACTCCAAAAATAATTAAAAATAGTGAAGATTTGTTTTGTTTGTGATGTATGTTGCTGAGAAATATGACATATGAAACCAAGCCATCCACAATGTGACTGCATTGTATTCTAAATATGGCCCATTTGCAGTTTACCCCTCTTTCCCCTCCTCATGCTCAGACAGCATGGCATTGTGGAGAGGAACGTGTGCAGCCAGGCAAAAGAGCTACACATGAGTGCAAGAGCACTACTTGCATGCTGAATTTTTGGCTTCTCCTGTCCTAATATCAACAAAAAACTGGTTTTCCAAAGGAAAACCCATTACTGCTCAGTAATGACCCCGATGGTACTGGGAATAATGATTTAAGAGGGTAGTGGCACAGCAGTTTTCAGCAAAACCACTCCACAATGCCATGCCCATTTAAAAAGTAGTCATTTAACAGGTTGCTTCTACTACCATATCAGGTTTGACCTATAACCGATGAATGGTGGTGATTATTCTCCATAGTTCTGTATAGTTCATGATCAGGAATTGTGATAGGCTATATGATCAAGATTTTGTGCTGAAAACAATCTTCTCAGTTTTTAAGCTGTGTGATTTTGAATAAAATACTCTAGTTTTCAACAGTGATCTCTGCAGTTGGCATCAGGACTCAGAGGACACAGATGTTGCACTATTCTGTCTAATGTAAAGTCCTGATATCAATCATAAAACTACTTTTATCTAATGTATTCTTCCTCATATGAATCAAGCATCATTTAAGAGTTCTTTCACGTATCAACTCTTCAAGCGTTTTCATACCAGAATATAGCTGGAAATAGAGACGTCTGCTGTGACCAGGCAGTGCACATGGCAATGAGAACAGAAAATTAAATGACAACGAATTGGTAAATAGATATCAAAATTATAATTAACCAACCAAAACCACCAAGAGATAATAGGTTCCAGCATTGTTGAGAAAATCATAGCAACAGCATGTAGACAGTTGGAGGTAGGCAACTACAGAGGGGAGAGTGAGAAAGAAAAGATAAACTGTGAGTAAAATATACTACAACAAGTAAACCAAGGTGCACTGTAATGCCATATGTTGGAAATAAATTATTGTTCTTTGTAACTCTTGAATTATTAGTGTATCCACATATAAAATGAATACCAATGCTATATCAAATAAATCATGGGCAAAAGAACAAATTGATATTTCTGTGTGTGTGTGTGTGTGTGTGTGTGTGTGTGTGTGTGTGTGTGTGTGTGTGTTTTCTACATCAGAAGAACGCTTTTTGGCTGAAAGCTCAAATGTATAGTAGTCTATAGTAATCTTTTTGTTGTGCCTGACTGCAATCCAGTGTCTCCTCCATATAGTGAGTAGCAATCTATCCTTTACATGGCATTGTCATCACACTGTAACAATAGCAGTTTTATATTGAGTTTACAACAATATAACATTCTTGTGAAAAGCTTAAGCTATTTTTTGTGACAACCATATATTTTGTTTGAGACACATAACTTTTATAATATTTAATAATTACTAATTTCACATGTGATAAGCCAAGCAGCAGCTACAGCAGTTTACATAAAGAATATTTTAATGTGAATTAATCACAGTTGTTGTGACAGTATTTATTATTGAGTATATCCTTAAATCTAATTTTTAAAAATAGCAGCAAACATTTTCTCTGCAGATAATAAAGGACACATGAAGAGGAATTCATGACCTATAGATGTTTTAAAACAGACATGTTTAGCAATATTTGCTCAGCTTATGACTGCTAATTTTATTGGTAAAAATCAGAAAATATGTTTCTTACAATTAAATCATAGTTTCAAAATCATCATCATAATACGCTTTTCAGTAAAAATATTAGTCACCACTTTAAAAAACACATTTTTCCCTTTGGAGCATCGTAGATAGTACAGAACTGGAACGAGCTGGTCAGGTGACTTTCCACAGCTTTGCGAGTCATGACAGTGGAATGATATGTATGTACCAGTCAGATGTATGGGATCAGTGCAGTGATGAGGGTCAAATGGAGATCTGACATTATGGCACAAAGGAGCTATCGTGTTTGTATGTGTCCATGACCACACAGTGAATGAAGTTGGTTGTTCATTGCTATATTAATGTAGACTGTCAAAGTTGTCTATTACAAGGAATGGTGCCCCCTTGCAGCCATGTGACACAATGTAAGGACAGAGGATTTAGGAACATCCTAACCAACAGGGACTGCAAACAAGTGTCACACCTTGTCAATGAAAACTGGTTTCAAACCCAACTGCTACTGTCAGTGAATACAGATTCATCTGAATCAGTTTTTGAGTGAACGTTATGAGAGGAACTGCATGCACTGGATATTTGCAGTTTGGTACATTGCAAAAGGATGATCTGGGGAGTCGTGATTTCATCTCTTTTCAAATGATGTGTGGCATCAAGTGCATTGTTCGCCCAATGAGACATTTAATTCACAGTGCTTGGAGGCTCCTTTTAAAGGTGGAGGTAGTTCTGTGATGTTTTTGCGGTGTTTTTCACACCATAAACCACTCAAGTTACTGAAAACTTGAACCAGGATGTTTATTTCAGTACCCTTGGTGACAGACAAGGTGTTGCTCTTTCTTCTACATGGCATTTATGAGTTTGCTACAGTCAGTTCTCTCTTCCAAGCCGACAATACTATAGTCAGTTCTCTCTTCCAAGGTGACAACAGCTGTGTTCACTGAGTTGCTCACATACACTTCTGGTTTGAAGAACACTCAGATACCCTACAGCACATCAATTTGCCCATTACAGCTCCCAATCTTAATCCTACAGAAAACGTTTGGGAGTGTTAGGACCACAGGTGAAATACAGTAATCAACATCACCACTGTTTGGTAGATATATGGGTTTTAATAACCAATGATTGGTGTCAGCTGGATATGACAAACTTGAAGAAACTTGGTGACCATTTTTCTCATTGAACTGAGGACATTATCAAGATTAAAAGAGGTTTTATATGCTATTAGTGTGAGTATCTGTGGGGGGATCGCAAACTTTTTGTCCAGTGTGCTTATTTACACCCTTACCATGACTGTCATTAACAAAAGATCATGATCTGATAGTAACAATATTTATCACATAGAATGAAAATGTTTTCCCTACTCACAACTAAAAGTATTTGACCAGTTCCTCAGTGAACTACATATAGTAACAGACAATCAAAACTATTTTTAAAATAAGAATTATTTTGCTTGGCCACTCTATCTAGCTCATAGAGAAGAATCTAAATACATAATTCATAGGAACAGGTAATGAAAATCAGCTGAATGAGTGGCAACATTGTTTCCATGTAGGATCTTGTAATGAACCTAAATGAAGAATGATACTGGGTATTTTGGACAAGGCAGTGAATGCCAGTATCACTGCAAAATAAGTAGAGTAATGCATAGTACAAATGCCAGATGCAGTTTGCAGTAGTAATGTTACAAATGTCTGGATGCAGTTGAGGTTCCAAAACGCATGAAAAGATTTGGGAGATGCTGCAAGTTTGATAAGTTCAATATAATCATTTATAATTCCTTAAGTAGTTTGGAGATAATGGACAAAAGGCCGAACAAGTTCAGAAACAATCTAACAGTAGAGGAAACATAAAACATACACAGAATTGAAAGAGATGAATTACAAAGACTGAGAAAGTCTTATGATAGGTAGCACCCATGGAACCAAAGTGGTACAGAACTGTTCGATGATGATTAATAGGAGCAAGAGTCACCTTGTAAGTTTTACACATAAGACAATTAGATGAAGCTACTGACATGTGACATTACTATTGTTTACAATTGGCCATTTGTCATTGTTACAACAATATCAGCTCACAAATTGGCAGAATAGATTTTGTACAATCAGTGTTTAAGGAAACAGTGTTGTGAAAAAATGGAAGTTTTGCTTGAAGGTGTTTGTTGGACAATTTTTACAATTTTCACAAATGTCCAACTCAAAAACAATGCCTTGAATCACTTCACTCAACTGCTTACAGTTCGCTTAAAGAATTTCATCAGTTGTGCTTCTGTCAATGATGAATTTCAATAATTTCAAACAAAACTGATTGTTGTTCTGAAAACATCAATCTTGTGTGAAACACTGCCATGTGACTTACCCTGAGATAGAGGCTTCCTTAGACATAAGGAAGACCACAGTACATTGAGTTTTGCATGAATATTCAGCTCATGGATTCCACACAATTTGACCACCAAAAGAAAAAAAATTGTATCTACTGATGTATGAAACTGCTCAAAATATTTGACTCAGGAAAACCATATATAACCCTGAAACTTGAAAGCAAACGGAAACTAAAGAAAAAGAAGAAATCAATACACAAAATCATAACAAGAGGCAAAACTTGGATATAGTTGGAAACTAAGCAGTGATCAACTATCTAGGTGTTCGCAGGTGAATTTAAATCAACAAAAATTTCTCGAGGGAAGTTATTTTCCTACATAGGTGGTTTTTATTTTTGAAATAATCACTTGACCAACAAAAGAGGTTTTTTTTTTTACTAATCATTTTCTCTCTCTCTCTCTTTCTCTCTCTCTCTGAACCAGTCACAAATACTGTTTTAGAGGCTCCAACTGCAGTTAATAACAGTTAATACTGAATGGTATACAACAAACTCCTTGCTTAAGTCATCAGTGCGATATGGAAAAAATAAGCAAAGGTGTCGCACCACTGTCCATTATGACACTGCTGGCTGCATCATAAAGCACATCAAACAACTGATTATTTGATGGAGAAAAACATCAAATTAATGGCTCATGGTCCATCTTCACCTGATATATTGCTCAATTTCTATTTCCCCATTTATATCGTTGGCGCACCTCAAGAAACTACTGAACCCTTCCACAACCATATTTTTGAGGTAGCAACATCAGAGGGGAAAAGGTTTCCAGAGTTGGTTTGAATGCATGCAAAGATGTATTAACTTTAAATGTGAACTTTTTGAGAAACAGGAAAATGATTTGTAATAAAATATTTTTTACACTGTTTCTGTAAAAGCTTAAAAGGCACTCCTCACAACTAGTGTCTTTAAACCAAGTGCAGAGCTCAGAGCTCAGCAATGTCGCTTGGGATTTACATACTTTGGAGAAAGCTCCTGGTGAAGATGAAAAGTAATTATAGTTGAAAATGCATACAATGTTTCTGTCTGCAAATTCAATTTTGCAATTGAAAATGACATCAGGCATATTGCTGAGAATACAACTAACACTAATGTGTACAAGGTATGTTCAAAAACCTCCAAAACTTTGGCTACAAAATTTTTCTGTGCTAACCTTTTACTTATTGTCCCAGGTCTCCTTTGAAATACTCTCCTCCACAACTGATACATCACTCTCAATGCCATTTCCACTTCCAGAAGCAATCTTGGCACGCCTCTTGCTGGATAATGCAAAGTGTTATCTGCAAACTTTCTTTTATCTCATCTATCACTGCAAATATTCATCCTTTCAATGGAGCTTTTAACTTTGGAAAAAAAAACACAGGGCCAGGTTTGGAGAGTATGGAGGATGAGGCAGCACTGTGTTTCATTTTTTGTGCAGTGGTCACTCCCCAACAGAGATGAGTGTGTAAGTACATTATTGTGATGCAAAAGCCATGAATAGTCTCACCACATTTCAGGTCATTTCCTTCTCACATTTTCTTGCACGCACCACAGCACATCCCAATAGTACCATTGATTAACAGTTTGTCCCTATGGCAAGAATTCATGGTGAACCAATCCTTCAAAATCAAATAAAACAATCAGCATGGCTTTGACATTTGACCTGACCTGATGAGCTTTTTTTCTGGCCTTTGAGAACCTTTCCCGGCCCACTGTGAAGACTGCACCTTGGTCTCAACATCATAACCATGGACCCACATCTCATCACCAGTTATGATTCTCTTAAGGAACACCACAGTGGGGGAAGAAGGGATCAAGAGAAACCATGGGGAATTATCGCCCTATCTCCATTCTCCCAGTCCTATCAAAAATATTTGAAAAACTTGCTGTTGCACCAATCCAAAACTTCATTGCAAAATATTCTGTTATTCTAAACAATAATTTGGTTTTCAGCAGGGTAAAACATCACCGTGCAGTAAACAGTTTCACTGAGAAAATAAGCACATCATTAGACAAGAGAAATAAGGTGGCAGGAATTTTCTGCAACCTCACAAAGGCATTTGATTCCGTCCCATGCATTGCCTGTTTACAAACTTGAAAAGTATGGCATTAGTGGCAGTGCCCTACAATGGCTTAACTCCTACTTATCCAACAGAAAGCAAAGAGGTAGCATTTCTTCAAATGGCACATATTATTTTTCTGACTGGAAAAAAATATCTCAGGGTGTTCCACAAGGATCCATATTAGGTCCAGTCCTATTTCTCTTTTATGTTAATGTCTTACCATTAAATATCAGCTCCCCATCAGTTCTGTTTGCAGATTATACTTCTGTCTTAGTTGAAGATCAGGACTCGGAAAAAATTCCCAAATCTGTGATCAGTACCCTCAGTACCTTAGAAACTTGGTTTCAGTTAAATGGGTTGAATCTAAACATATCTAAGACTCACATGATGCAGTTCAGAACCAAACAGTCAAAATGTGAGCAGATTAAGGTTGTACTCAACAACCAAGGTATAGAAGAAGTTGACTCAGTCAAATTCTAAGGTTTAAATGTAGATAAAAATTTGAGCTGGCAGGCACACATTGAATACCTGGTAAACAAACTGAGCAGCTTTGCATTTACAATGCAAATATTGTCAACTGCAACTGACATGGACACACAAAAAGTAGCATGTACAAGCTACTTCGAATCAATTATTAAGTATGGTATTGTTTTTTGGGGTAACTTGACAAACATAGTGCGGATACTAAAAATACAGAAAAAATCATACGAAATATGTGCACTGCGAATCACAAAGAATCATGTCAACCGTTATTTAAAAAACTTAAAATATTAACTCTACCATCCTTATACATATTGTTGTTGTTGTGGTCTTCAGTCCTGAGACTGGTTTGATGCAGCTCTCCATGCTACTCTATCCTGTGCAAACTTCTTCATCTCCCAGTACCTACTGCAACCTACATCCTTCTGAATCTGCTTAGTGTATTCATCTCTTGGTCTCCCTCTACGATTTTTACCCTCCACGCTGCCCTCCAATGCTAAATTTGTGATCCCTTGATGCCTCAAAACATGTCCTACCAACCGGTCCCTTCTTTTTGTCAGGTTGTGCCACAAACTCCTCTTCTCCCCAATTCTATTCAATACCTCCTCATTAGTTATGTGATCTAACCATCTAATCTACAGCATTCTTCTGTAGCACCACATTTTGAAAGCTTCTTTTCTCTTCTTGTCCAAACTATTTATCGTCCACGTTTCACTTCCATACATGGCTACACACCATACAAATACTTTCAGAAACGACTTCTTGACACTTAAATCTATACTCGGTGTTAACAAATTTCTCTTCTTCAGAAACGCTTTCCTTGCCATTGCCAGTTTACATTTTATATCCTCTCTACTTCGACCATCATCAGTTATTTTACTCCATAAATAGCAAAACTCCTTTACTACTTTAAGTGTCTCATTTCCTAATCTAATTCCCTCAGCATCACCCGTTTTGATTTGACTATATTCCATTATCCTCGTTTTGCTTTTGTTGATGTTCATCTTATATCCTCCTTTCAAGACACTGTCCATTCCATTCAGCTGCTCTACCAAGTCCTTTGCTGTTTCTGACAGAATTACAATGTCATCGGCAAACCTCTAGTTTTTATTTCTTCTCCATGAATTTTAATACCTACTCCAAAGTCTTCTTTTGTTTCCTTTACTGCTTGCTCAACATACAGATTGAAAAACATCAGGGAGAGGCTACAACCCTGTCTCACTCCCTTCCCAACCACTGCTTCCCTTCCATGCCCCTCGACTCTTATAACTGCCATCCGGTTTTTGCACAAATTGTAAATAGCCTTTCTCTCCCTGTATTTTACCCCTGCCACCTTCAGAATTTGAAAGAGAGTATTCCAGTTAACATTGTCAAAAGCTTTCTCTAAGTCTACAAATGCTAGAAACGTAGATTTGCCTTTTTTTAATCTTTCTTCTAAGATAAGTCTTAAGGTTAGTATTGCCTCACATGTTCCAACATTTCTGCAGAATCCAAACTGATCTTCACCGAGGTCAGCTTCTACCAGGTTTTCCATTTGTCTGTAAAGAATTTGCGTTAGTATTTTACAGCAGTGACTTATTAAACTGATAGTTGGGTAATTTTCACATCTGTCAACACCTGCTTTCTTTGGGATTGGAATTATTATATTCTTCTTGAAGTCTGAGGGTATTTCGCCTGTCTCACACGCTCACCAGATGGTAGAGTTTTGTCATGACTGGCTCTCCCAAGGCTGTCAGTAGTTCTAATGGAATGTTGTCTACTCCCGGGCCTTGTTTAAACTCAGGTCTTTCAGTGCCCTGTCAAACTCTTCACGCAGTATCTTATCTCCCATTTCGTCTTCATCTACATCCTCTTCCGTTTCCATAATATTGTCCTCACGTACATCGCCCTTGAATAAACCCTCTATATACTCCTTCCACCTTTCTGCCTTCCCTTCTTTGCTTAGAACTAGGTTTCCATCTGAACTCTTGATATTCATACAAGTGGTTCTCTTCTCTCCAAAGGTCTCTTTAATTTTCCTGTAGGCAGTATCTATCTTACCTCTAGTGAGATAAACCTCTACATCCTTACATTTGTCCTCTAGCCATCCCTGCTTAGCCATTTTGCACTTCCTGTCGATCTTATTTTTGAGACGTTTGTATTCCTTTTTGCCTGCTTCATTTACTGCATTTTTATATTTTCTCCTTTCATCAATTAAATTCAATATTTCTTCTGTTACCCAAGGATTTCTATTAGCCCTCGTCTTTTTACCTACTTGATTGTCTGCTGCCTTCACTACTTCATCCCTCAGAGTTACCCATTCTTCTTCTATTGTATTTCTTTCCCCCATTCCTGTCAATTGTTCCCTTATGCTCTCCCTGAATCTCTCTACATCTGGTTTAGTCAATTTATGCAGGTCCCATCTCCTTAAATTAGCACCTTTTTGTAGTTTCTTCAGTTTTAATCTACAGCTCATAACCAATAGATTGTGGTCAGAGTCCACATCTGCCCCTGGAAATGTCTTACAATTTAAAACCTGATTCCTAAATCTCTGTCTTATCATTATATAATCTATCTGATACCTTTTAGTATCTTCAGGATTCTTCCATGTATACAACCTTCTTTTATGATTCTTGAACCACGTGTTAGCTATGATTAAGTTATGCACTGTGCAAAATTCTACCAGACGGCTTCCTCTTTTATTTCTTCTACCCAATTCATATTCACCTACTATGTTTCCTTCTCTCCCTTTTCCTACTCTCGAATTCCAGTCACCCATGACTATTAAATTTTCGTCTCCCTTCACTACCTGAATAATTTCTTTTATCTCATCATACATTTCATCAATTTCTTCATCATCTGCAGATCTAGTTGGCTTATAAACTTGTACCACTGTAGTAGGCATGGGCTTTGTGTCTATCTTGGCCACAATAATGCGTTCACTATGCTGTTTGTAGTAGCTTACCCACACTCCTATTTTTTTATTCATTATTAAACCTGCTCCTGCATTACCCCTATTTGATTTTGTATTTATAACCCTGTATTCACCTGACTAAAAGTCTTGTTCCTCCTGCCACCGAACTTCACTAATTCCCACTATATCTAACTTTAACCTATCCAATTCCCTTTTTAAATTTTCTAACCTACCTGCCCGATTAAGGGATCTGACATTCCATGCTCCGATCCGTAGAACGCCAGTTTTCTTTCTCCTGATAACGATGTCCTCTTGAGTAGTCCCCACCCGGAGATCCGAATGGGGGACTATTTTACCTCCGGAATATTTTACCCAAGAGGACACCATCATCATTTAATCATACAGTAATGCTGCATGCCCTCGGGAAAAATTACAGCTGTAGTTTCCCCTTGCTTTCAGCCGTTCGCAGTACCAGAACAGCAAGGCCATTTTGGTTAGTGTTACAAGGCCAGATCAGTCAATCATCCAGACTGTCGCCCCTTCAACTACTGAAAAGGCTGCTGCCCCTCTTCAGGAACCACACATTTGTCTGGCCTCTCAACAGATACCCCTCCATTGTGGTTGCACCTATGGTACTGCCATCTGTATCGCTGAGGCACGCAAGCCTCCCCACCAACAGCAAGGTCCATGGTTCATGGGGGGCAAATAACACATAAGAAGCCTTATTAACAAAATGTATGAAATCTAATATCAATAAGGAAATTAAAGACAAGTAGAATATCAATGGATGTATTATACTTAACTGAAACTTATTGCAATTGGACAAATATATCTTGATAGATAAAATACCTGTGCTAATGTGACACAATTACAGAAAAATACAAGGAAAAGAGGAAAGGCTGAATATTTAAAAATAATGGATACCAAGTCTTACAAGCTAATTACGATTTTGTTGAACTGGTCGCTGATTGCTGTACTACAAAAGTGAATCTATAAGCACTAAGGCCAAAGTACTCACAATTTACAAGCCACCAGCAGAAAACATCCTCTATACATTGAGCAGTTAGAGAAAGTGTAAAAATGGTAGAATAGAACAGAATCTTTATTGTCACATGACATGTTATATACAATCTTGCTTTTTATATCTTTTTCAGAGTTATTTTCTGTAATTTCTAGCTTGTATTACTTGAACTTGGGTCATATTTTATTGCTAAGCATCAAAGCCATGTAATAAGGGGTATTTTTAAAAAAGCTAATTCTATAAACTGGGAAATGTGTAGTCTGATCCTATGTCTTATTTCAAATTCATGTGAAAAGTATTTCCTTCACAAAGTTGTGAATTTTTTTAGCTCAAAGAGGAGTATTTCATATACAAACGTATAATGAACTGTTGTAAAGGAAAGGCTTTTGAATAATTGTTACCTTGACTGCTTGTTTGTTCACATCATAGCTCTAATGATTCTTTTCTATAGTTTGAACACTCTGAGGAGGTCTGCTTTATCAACAGCCCAAAATAATTATGCCATATCTAACAACTGATGTAAAATGTGAATGAGAAACAATTTTCTCAACAGCTAAGTCAGGTACTCTATAATGAATTGTTGTTGTACAAACAAAACTGTTTAATCACTCCACTAAGCAATACATATGCTCAGTACAAAACAAATTTTTGTTTACATTAACTCCAAATAATTTAACAGCATGTGCAATGATCACCCCTTCTCCCTCACAATTTAACTGTGATATATATCCAGTTTTGTTATGCTACCCACTTCACAAGAGGATACATGAAAAAATTTTAATTCCTCCTATATATGTTGCATTATATTTGGGACTTCTACGATGAAGAGGGAAGTCATTTATTTTATTTGATGTTGTAAATTACCTGATGATTTCTTTTCTTCACAGGCCTGTCTGGAATTTTTAACAGTCTCTCCACCAATTTCTAATTTAGGGTTAAAATAAGTAGCTTTTTTCAGCATCTACTTCAGTCATCCTCGACAATCTGCCACATAACTATTTATTTGTTTATGGCATCTGAGATGAAGTTACTGTTTGCCATGTGTTTTGCCTGTTCAACTACTCTTGTCGAAATTCTTTTATATTTGTTTACATGTATGAGAAAATCCACATCATGGTTGTATATTGCTGCTATGTACAAGTTCCTCTTTCTAATGCTAGAGATCTCAATTTCAAGGCATGATGATACATCCCCACAAACACCCCATCCTCCATCCTTCCACCATCCCCAAGAAACCAGTACCACCTTGGACTGGAATAACTGAACCACAGCCTTCATGGGCCAGCTGCGAAAAAAGCCATGTGTCATATACCACCTCTGATTTTTATACTGGCATGAGTACCAAACAGGTGTCCACCAGGATGAATGGCCACTGTCAAATTATGGCCAAGAGCAAAGTGGACTACCCTGTGGCACGACTAGCAGCTTTAAATGACATGCTTGATTTCAATGGCTGTTTCACTACCTGAGTCATCTGGATCCTCCCCACCACCACCAGCTTTCTGAACAGCACAAATGGGAGTTATCCTTATAACACATTCTCAACTTCTGAAATCATCCCAGCCTCAACATATGGTAACCTGCTGTCCCCGCACCCTCTCCCCAACTGTTTCCATTCCCCCTGTTGTGTCACACCCTCACAAGTATGCCTCTCCTCACCTTCAGTGTGTGCTGCTCTCTGCTCACGCAACCACTGGCCTTTTCTCCTTCTCTGCCCCTTCACCTTTCCACTCCACATTTTCCCCTCTCCTCACCCACAGCCTCCCAAAGCTGCAGCTGGCAGCCATGCGCTGCTACTTCCAGTTCCTGCATGCTCTGCCAGGAGGCGCTAATTCCTCTGCCTCCACCTGTGCCCTGCTATCCCTCCCCCTTCTCTGCCCCATTCTAGACTGTCGCCACCATTTGACACATTTCTGTTGCATTTTTTGTCAGAGCAGCCAGATACCGTGCCCATCTGTGTGGAAGGTGTACTTGCTTGTATTAATGTGTGTGCGTTTTTCATTTCTGAAGAAGGCTTTGCCCAAAGTTTGTATGTAACAGGCTTTTTGTTTGCCTGTCTGCTACTCATCATGTCATCTTTATGGTGATCAGTAATCTATCCTTTTCATAATATTGTTGATATTCAAACCTGGAGTCCCATTGTTTTATAGTATTTCTATTGTCATTAACTGTATTCAGTATGTATAACACTTGTATGAATATCAAGAGCTCAGATGGAAACCCAGTTCTAAGCAATGAAGGGAAAGCAGAAAGGTGGAAGGAGTATATAGAGGGTCTATACAAGGGCGATGTACTTGAGGACAGTATTATGGAAATGGAAGAGGATGTAGATGAAGACGAAATGGGAGATAAGATACTGCGTGAAGAGTTTGACAGGGCACTGAAAGACCTGAGTTTAAACAAGGCCCCGGGAGTAGACAACATTCCATTAGAACTACTGACAGCCTTGGGAGAGCCAGTCATGACAAAACTCTACCATCTGGTGAGCGTGTGAGACAGGCGAAATACCCTCAGACTTCAAGAAGAATATAATAATTCCAATCCCAAAGAAAGCAGGTGTTGACAGATGTGAAAATTACTGAACTATCAGTTTAGTAAGTCACAGCTGCAAAATACTAACGCAAATTCTTTACAGACGAATGGAAAAACTGGTAGAAGCCAACCTCATCGAAGATCAGTTTTGATTCCGCAGAAATGTTGGAACACGTGAGGCAATACTGACCCTACGACTTATCTTAGAAAATAGTTTAAGGAAAAACAAACCTACGTTTCTAGCATTTGTAGACTTAGAGAAAGCTTTTGACAATGTTGAATGGAATATTCTCTTTCAAATTCTAAAGGTGGCAGGGGTAAAATACAGGGAGCGAAAAGCTATTTACAATTTGTACAGAAACCAGATGGCAGTTATAAGAGTTGAGGGACATGAAAGGGAAGCAGTGGTTGGGAAGGGAGTGAGACAGGGATGTAGCCCTCTCCCCGATGTTATTCAATCTGTGTATTGAGCAAGCAGTAAAGGAAACAAAAGAAAAATTCGGAGTAGGTATTAAAGTCCATGGAGAAGAAATAAAAACTTTGAGGTTCGCCGATGACATTGTAATTCTGTCAGAGACAGCAAAGGAGTTGGAAGAGCTGTTGAACAGAATGGACAGTGTCTTGAAAGGAGGATGTACGATGAACATCAACAAAAGCAAAACGAGGATAATGGAATATGGTCGAATTAATTCGGGTGATGCTGAGGGAATTAGATTAGGAAATGAGACACTTAAAGTAGTAAAGGAGTTTTGATATTTGGGGAGTAAAATAACTGATGATGGTCAAAGTAGAGAGGATATAAAATGTAGACTGGCAATGGCAAGGAAAGCGTTTCTGAAGAAGAGAAATTTGTTAACATCGAGTATAGATTTAAGTGTCAGGAGGTCATTTCTGAAAGTATTTGTATGGTGTGTAGCCATGTATGGAAGTGAAACATGGACGATAAATAGTTTGGACAAGAAGAGAATAGAAGCTTTCGAAATGTGGTGCTACAGAAGAATGCTGAAAATTTGATGGGTAGATCACATAACTAATGAGGAGGTATTGAATAGAATTGGGGAGAAGAGGAGTTTGTGGCACAACTTGACAAGAAGAAGGGACCAGTTGGTAGGACATGTTCTGAGGCATCAGGGGATCACAAATTTAGCATTGGAGGGCAGCGTGGAGGGTAAAAATCATAGAGGGAGACCAAGAGATGAATACACTAAGCAGATTCAGAAGGATGTAGCTTGCAGCAAGTACTGAGAGATGAAGAAGCTTGCACACGATAGAGTAGCATGGAGAGCTGCATCAAACCAGTCTCAGGCCTGAAGACAACAACAACAACCACCATGCAACTACAACTTGGGTCCTTGGCTTCATGGGGTCTGCACCACACTCGAATCCTACTGTCAGCTCTTACCAACTGAAATCACAACTCATCTGACCAGGTCACTGTTTGCCAGTAGTATTGGGACCAACTGATATGGTCTTGAGCCCAGAAGAAGCAATGCACACAATGTGCTGTTAGCAAAGGCACTCACTCTGCTCGTCTGCTGGCATAGCCAGTTGACACCAAATTTTGCCACACTGTCCTAACTGATATGTTCAACTTACATCCCACATTGATTTCTGGGGTTATTTCATGCAGTGTTGCTTGTCTGCTAGCACTGACACCTCTATGCAAATGCTGCTCATTTCATTCATCAAATGAAGGCCATTGGGCACTGCGTTGTTAATTGTGATTGATAATGCCAGAAATTTGTTATTTTTGTCACATTCTTGACTCTGTGGGTCCCAGAATATTAAATTCCCTAACAATTTCCAAAATGGAATGTCACATGCATCTAGCTCCAACTGCCATTCTGTGTTAAAGTCTGTTAATTCCCTTCATGTGGCATTAATCACATCGGAAACCTTTTCACATAAATCGCCTTAGTACAAATGACAGCTCAGCAGTTGCACTGCCCTCTTATATCACATTTACACAATACGATGACCACCTGTGAACGTGCATATTGTTATCCCATGTCTTTTGTCATCTGAGTGTATAAGTGGCTGGGTTAGTAAATTCAAAGACTGGAGGAAGGAAATAACGTGCATATCACTATCCCATGTCTTTTGTCATCTGAGTGTATAACTGGCTGGGTTAGTAAATTCAAAGACTGGAGGAAGGAAATGGAATACCAACTTCAACAGGATCATGCATAGTGTGTGTGTGTGTGTGTGTGTGTGTGTGTGTGTGTGTGTGTGTGTGTGTGTTTGGATCTTATAGATGCTCAACGGCAAGGTTATCAGCACCCTTACATTCATTAAAACAAATGAATGTGGAGATAATCTCTAAAACTGTTGCACACTCATGCACTCCAAAAGATCACATAGTCACTCTATCTTGCATGCGGTAGATCAACTTAGAAAGAGGAAAAGTAGCTCTACATGAAATTAAAACACAAGTAAAATGACAAAGGAGATACAAGAAAAGTGCAAGGAAATGTCACTGGCTGACCACTTACAAAAAACATGGGTGAGTCAGTCACCCAGTTACCACATTAACACCATCTACCTCAAATCTTGGGAAAAATGTTGGGCAATTCACAAAACTTTAAAGCTCAAACCACATTCATTCGAATATTAGTTAAAGTAGAGGGCAGATACAGGGGCAAATCTGCTGTGGCCCACTGGTCACAAAATAAAACACAGTCCAATAAAATGTGGGATTCAGTGATCTGTTCACCACAAGCACCACACATTCGAGGGTCCTCTCGCTAGAGCAAGAAGCTATGTGTCATAAGGCTGTGGCCTATGTGAAGGCAAGTGAGGAGGAACTCACCCTGGCAACACAACCAAAAGAACATAAGACACAGCCATGTTGTAGGCTTTACTGGACAGAGCTTATTGTCTGTCACTTACAGCCACTCGTCTTCCCATCAACGGATGACTTTGTACCTCAACAGTGAGGTGTAGCATGCAGGGGGGATGGCACAATTAAATAACTGAGGATCACGACATGCCTCCTTGGCTGCTAGATCCACCCTTTCATTCCCTGTGCCCTGATAACCAGCAGAAAGACATCACCTTCCTCATTCATTGTAGTTGGAGGAAGGCATCTTGGATATTCTGGATTATTTTATCTGATGGGTACAAACATTGTAGAGAGTAAAGGGCACACAAAGAACTGTAACAGACAAGAAATGTAGCAGTGGAAGAATGTCTCATCTGCTATAATACCCACAAGATCATACATAATTCTGCATCGAATAGAGTAAATTCTTGAAGCAGTCGGACCTTGAGGACACGATCTGGGAAAACGACAGAGCAACCAACAAAGTCCCCTGTTTGAACCCGTCCATAACAACAGCTACATATTGTGGTGCTCATCTAAAATGTCAGAAAATATTGCATTACAAACAGAAGAAGGAGTGCAACCTCTCCTGTACTGCACTAAATCTAATAATGAAGCTGGGCCCCTGCAGTAACCAGGGTGGCAGATGGTTAAAACCCTGGATTTGCAATTTTATTTGGTCCACTCCAAATGACTCCAGCACATGCCGCACACAGACCCCAAATGGCCATGTTTTTTGTGGAAAGTGGGAGAAAAGGCATTCCAGAGGGGAATGAGCAACAGTATGGCACGCAGGTGAATTCTCCAGCCTCAGCACAGAGATTGGGTATGAGGCTGGTCCTATAAGCACCAGTGCCCAACTTAATCCCCTCATGGTGAACCGTGTCAGTGAACTTCAAACAAAAAGGCCTCAATGATCCATACACTGTGTACCTTTAGTCTAACCACAAACACATGAAAGCCCTATAAAATTGGAGCAGATGCACCCTGTTGGCTCCCCAAGTCCTGTAGCTAAGGCGCTTTATGATGCTCAGTGCATTTAGAGTTGTGACTTCCAGGTCCCTACATCATGACACTGTTGTTGTTGTTGTTGTGGTCTTCAGTCCTGAGACTGGTTTGATGCAGCTCTCCATGCTGCTCTATCCTGTGCAAGCTTCTTTATCTCCCAGTACCTACTGCAACCTACATCCTTCTGAATCTGCTTAGTGTATTCATCTCTTGGTCTCCCTCTATGATTTTTACCCTCCACGCTGCCCTCCAATAATAAATTGATGATCCCTTGATGCCTCAGAACATGTCCTACCAACCGATCCCTTCTTCTCGTCAAGTTGTGCCACAAACTTCTCTTCTCCCCAATCCTATTCAATACTTCCTCATTAGTTATGTGATCTACCCATCTAATCTTCAGCATTCTTCTGTAGCACCACATTTCGAAAGCTTCTATTCTCTTCTTGTCCAAACTATGACACTATGGAATCAAAAATGAGCTCCAGGAACCTCATGGATCACTAAAATGTAGAATGGGGTCTGTCATATGCAGGTCAGGTAAATTAAAAATACAATGAGAATCATTAAAATTAACACACACACACTTGTATGTAGAAAACTGAAAACCCGTATTTGCAGACCACTCCTCTAACCTCCACACTGTAAGTTGTAACTGATAGGTCACTGTTCAAACACTGGAGGAGGAATAGAAAACAGCAAAATTGACCACAAATAAGGAGCACTGTACATGACTCTTTACCATAAATATGCAATTTTTTTATGGTTATGGCAAACAGGGTAATACTTAAAACACTGCCCTGAGGGACACCATTCCCCTGCTCCGAATGATCTGACAGTATATCATCAACTGGGTCTAAAGAACAGCTGAGATAGGAAAAACTGTATGAAGTTGGGGATGTGGGCACAAAAGTCCCATTGATGCAGTTGTGCAAAAACACTGTGTTTCCGAGTAGAATCATGCATAGTAAAACACTGCAGTATTCAAACCAACAATAAAATTAAAGACAGCTTTACTGTATTAACAGAAGCCTAACCAATGACTTAAACACAGTATTTAGAAAAGATTCATAGGAGAAATAGTGGGAAAAGCAGAGTATGTTGATGAAAACTTTAACTCTTTCTGTAAAAATTTGAATCTTGTTTTCCAATAAAACAAATAACAGTTACAAAAAACAGAAGAAGGGACAGTGAACTGAAAACATATGGCAAGCTGTTCCTGCTCAAGCACCAAGCAGTGGACAGCTGGGTGCCTATGGGCAGAGCTGAGCAGACTGACATGTGGCCAGTTACGCAGTCAGTCCTTAGCCTATGCACAGTACTGTACTGGCTAAATGCATGCAGGCAGCGGTGCCCAATTTGCTCGTACATGCACAAAATAAGGACACCCGAGGAGCAACCCATCTTAGGTGCACCTACCCAAGGGCGAGCTGAGAGGCATCTGGACATACCTGCATCCTATGGTGCAGCATTGGAACAGCTTGACATATGGGAGTCAAGTATCTTGCGTGAAGAAAAAAAGAATCTTCTTCATTCAGAGGATTTAGTGAAGCCATTACATACACTATGAAATCATTCAGTCTGTTATCAAGAAAGAAACAAAACTTGGACCCATCAAAAACTAAAACACATCAAGAATAAAGCAAAACCAATCTGATGCAGCACTAAAGTATCTTGAAGATGATGAAACTGGCTTTGTAAGTGACAGGTGCACAGAAATGATGACATGTTAATTGCTCACTGTGACAACAATATCAGTATTCCACATCAAAGGTCCCGAGTTCAAGCCTCGGTCCGGCACACAGTTTTAATCTGCCAGGAAGTTTCAGTATTACACATGCTAATAAACATTCAAATACAATTACATCATATTCACATCAGACAACATTGTACGCATCACCCACTGACACTGCTTCCAAAGATTCAACCCCTAAGATGATTAAAATACTCTTTATATTCCTAAGAAGTCAGATTCCTCCTGGTTACAAAAGGGTATTAAAATATACTCATGTTCATAAAAAACAACACATTGAATGACTATAGATGGGATGTTCATATTTACAGGAGGTTTACATTAGTATGTTCTGCAGAAACGATTAGCATTTGAACCATTTGGCCCATGGGTTCAAGGTCAAAATCAATATTGCAATACAACACCACCCACCTGTAAAATGTGCCTGTGAGTCTTGTTGTCACTATAAACTGAATGTAATGCATCAGTGTGACTTGAGTGGACAAGCAGGCTGCCTTGTACACGTATGTGCGAACCGTACTGTCAAATCATTGAGTTTGAAAGAGGGTGCAGTATTGGCATGAAGAATGTGATGCATCCATTTGGGAAATTGCTGCTCTTGTGGGATGAGGTGTTTTGTCAGTGCAACAGATGTATACAAAATGGTTCATGGAAGGCCACAGAACATGATGAGGGAAGTCAAGTCGCACCACCCAGACCACCCCCCAAGAAGAGCGACACCTCATCCAAATGTCATTGCAGGACAGATCTTCATCCTCCTCAGGTCTGATGCAACAGCGGAGCAGTGTAACACATCGTACACTATCAGGGGTGACAGTCTGTCACTGTTTATTATGCCATGGGTTACATGTGTGTTGTCCACTTCTCAGTCTACCTTTGATGAATGTGCAGAAACATGATAGATGGCAATGGTGTATGGAACGACATCACTGGGGACAGGAATAGCATCAAATAGTGTTTTCAGACAAATTCAGGTTCTGTTTGTTTGAAAATGGTGGCCACATTTTGGTTCACTGCAGACAGTGGGAGCACCACCAGCACTGTGACTGCTTTCACATAAGCCATACAGCATGAACTCAAGGCCTTATGGCATGTGCTGTTATTAGGTTCAAACACAACTCACCTCTGGTGCATGTCCAAGGCACTGTGACCAGTGTGACCTATGTTAATGACACCCTGTGGCCCGTAGCCATACACTTTCTGCACAACACCCCAAATGCCACTGTTCAACAAGACAATGTATAACCACAATTTGCTGCATAAACACGTGCCTTCTTGGGGTCACAAGATGTCTGCCTTTTGCCCTGGCCCACCAGGTCTCCAGACTTGTAGCTAATCAGGAATGTGTGGGATATAGTAAAACGATGGGTGCATTGCTGTGACCCATTGCCAACCACCACAGATGAACTTTGGTACCAGGTGAATGCAGCATAGATGGTTAGCACTCCATAAGCGCCTTATATGCATGGATGCCATCACACATAGAACAAGTTATCAGGATCCATGGTGGTCCCCGTGCCTACTAGGCAACAGGACACATGCTAAACCGAAGTGGCTGAAATGCTAATCATTTCTGTAGAATATACTGAAGTACATGTCCTGGGACATGTACATCCTATCTCTAGTCATTCAAGGTATTCTGTTTTTCTTAACACCAGTGTATTAAGTGGAAATAATTACACCATCCTTTAGTGTGGCAAACAGTCAATGACTGAAGAAATATTTCCTGGCCAACTTTAATATGCTGTAGTGATACCCATCAAACTAGAATAGGAAATTCAATTTTTTTGTTGTGAATTACAATTATCTTGTATTGTTGAAGCTGTAGCTATCATAAGAGGATCTACAATAACACCTACATCTACATCTATATTCTGCAGACTACTGTGAGGTGCATGGCAGAGGGTATGCACCAATGCACCAGTTATTAGGGTTTCTTCCCATTCCATTCACATATGAAACGAAGGAAAAATGATTGTCAGCATGACTCAGTGCATGCAGTAATTATTCTAATCTTATCCTCATGATCCCTATGTGAGCAATATGTAGGAGACTGCAGTATATTCCTAGAGTCGTCATTCAAAGCCGGTTCTTGAAACTCTGTTAATAGACTTTCTCTAGATAGTTTACATCAGTCTTCAAGAGTCTGTCAGTTCAGTTCCTTCAGTATCTCTGTGATAGACTCCCACAAATTACACAAACCTCAAACCACTCATGCTGCCCTTCTCTGTATACGTTCAATATCCCCTCTCACTCCTATTTGTCACAGGTCCCACACATTTGAGCAGTATTCTAGGCTGGGACCACAAGTGTCCCCTTTGCAGACTGATTGCATTTCCCCAGTATCCTATCAATAAACTGTACTACCACCTGCTTTAGGCATGAATGAGCCTCTATGATCATTCCATTTCATATCCCTAGAAAGTGTTACACCCAGATATTTGTATGAGCTGGCTGATCCCATTAGTGACTCATTGATATTATAGTCATAGGACACTTTTTTTTTTTTTTTTTAACATGCAAAATTTTATATTTTTGAACATTGTGTAAAGAAAACTTACGTTAAACAGACATGTTCCAAATCATTACAAAATGTCATATTCGTGATCTATGGAAAAAGTATTAATGTAATGTGTAATGTAGTGTAAATTGCCAATCTTTGCACCAATTTGAAATCTTACTGAACATTTATGCAGCTTCTTTCAGACTGTACTTCATTATAGATAACCATGTAATCTGCAAAAAGCCAGATGTTACTATTAATATTGTCTACATGGGCACTAATACACAACATGAACAACAAGGATCGCAACACATTTCTCTGGGGTATACACAAAGTTACTGCTACATCTGTGGTGGTTGCCGTAGAAATTTGAAAGAGGCGGTGTTCTGTATAGACTGTAGGTTGGTGTTTCATTGGGGCAAGTGCAGCGGAGAGGAAAGAAGGGTAGATAATGAGGCTCTTCTGTAGCAGTGTCGGTTATGTAGAAAGGACAGAAAAATCGCAGAACAGGAGGCAAAGATTTGTGCCCTTTAGGCTGAATTAGAAATCGCAAATTTGGAATTATGTAAGCTAAGGGAGGAAAAGGACTCTGGACACTGGGAAAAGGTAGCAAGCAAAGGGTGAAGAAGGGAAACAATTGATAAAACTTCTGAAATTCAGTTAGCAAATCAGTTTGGCTTGCTACCTGAAGTAGTGGAGGAAGGGCCTCATTCAGATGTAGTTAAATGTAGGTTGAAGCAGAATACTAGCTTAAAGAAAAAAGACAGGTCGGGATCAAACCAGAATAGGAAAAGAAAAATTCTGCTTATAGGTAGCAGTCATGGGAGGGGTGTGGGCCAACAGCTTCAGGAGAAATTAGGGACAGAGTACCAGGTCACAAGTTTTGTGAAACCAAGTGCTAGCCTTAGCCAGGTGACAGAAAACTTAGGTCAGCTATGCAAGGATTTTGAGAAGGAAGATCAGGTAATTATAGTTGGGGGAGCAGGAAACAGCCTGGCTATGAATCCAAGATATAGTATTAGGAGTGACCTGGATAAAATAGGAGCAGAAACTGAGCGCACAAATTTGGGGTTTGTGGAGGTCTTTCAGCACCATGATCAGCCCTGGGTAAACACTGCTGTAAGGCATATTAACACTTAGCTGAACAGGATACTCCAGACACCGGCAAAGTCTCACATGAGTGTTGTTCCAGTTGATGCTATTGGTAGATGGGGTTACACTACACATGGCCTATACCTTAATAGGAAGGGGAACGATAAGTTGGCTTCTCTATTAGCAGATACTGTAAGTAAGGCCACAGTCACACAAGGGGTGATCCCTGTGGTTATTGGGAATAGGTAGACAGGTTTTTTAGGTTAAAGCCAAATTCCAGACACACAACAACCAAGGAAAACAGAAGAAAAGAAACTTCATGCACAGCAAATAGGGATAAAGCTAAGGGCGGTATCAACTTACTTCACCAACATATCAGGGGATAAAAAATAAAGTAGATGAGCTGATAATGTGTTTAGATGATCTCAAAAATAAGAATGAGATTGATATAATTTGTCTGTCTGAGCACCATGTAACTGTGGGGATGGAAAATGGCAGTATAAATGGGTATAATTTAGCATCTTACACTTGTAGGTCTAGTATGGATAAAGGAGGAGTTGCCATTTTCATAAAACAAGGGTGTAAATACAGAACTGTTGAAGTAAGCAAATTTTGTCTTGATTAGCACTTTGAGGTTTGTGCATATGAACTTCAGCTAGATAATGTTGTCTCCACAAGGAGATTTGGAGCTATTCATAAAAAAAAGTTTGACTCCCTATTATGCTCTCTGTCAGACAAAAAGAAGAAGTTATTAATCTGTGGTGATTTCAAGTTAAATTTCTAAGCAATTTTGATAGGAATACTGAACTAGAAGTGTTGTTAACAACATATAACTTAGGATCAGTGATCAATTTCCCTACATGTATAGCTCAGGACAGTGGTACTCTAATAGATAACGTATTTGTACAGCAAGAGAATGTAGAACGAACACATGCTTTCCCTGTGGTAAATGGATTATCTGACCATGATGCACAACTGATTAATTTACAAAACCTAACAGGGCATACACTTCAGAAACCATTAAGTAAAAGTGTGAGGGTGCTCAACCCGGTACCTATAGATCACTTCAGAGAAAGTTTAGGAAATGTAAACTGGGAAGATATATATAATGAGCCAAATGCTAATGATAAATGCAGCATATTTCTTGATAAATTTATATCCCATTTGAAAATTGTTTTCCAAAGAAAATTACTAAATGTAACACCACAAACTTTTCAAAGAAACCTTGAATTACTACAGGTATTAAAGTTTCATCAGAAAGACAAAGAAAACTGTATGAGACAGCAAGAACTAGTAAAGATCCAGAAGTAGTTTTACACTATAAAATTTATTGTAACATACTGAGAAAATTTGTAAGGAAATCAAGAAATATGTATGTTAGAGAAGAAATTAACAACTCCAGCAATAAAATCGAATCAATATGGAATGTTGTTAGAAGAGAGACAGGAAAAGTAACCACTGGGATAGTTAGTATTACTGTTAAAGAGAATGAGACCATCTTAACCAACAGTACACAGGTAGCCAATGTATTTAACAATCACTTCTTAAGTGTAGGAGAAAAATTGGTGAGAATAGTTCAAAAGAAAATGCCAGGCAGTACATGGAAGAGTCAGTTTTGAAAAATTTCAATCAGATTAAGTTTCATCGAACAACCTCTCGTGAAATAAGGAAAATTATTAAATCTTTGAAAAATAAATGTTCTGTTGGAGTAGATGACATCTCTAACAAGTTATTAAAACAATGTGGAGCAATTACAGCTGATGTTTTGAGTCACATATGTAATGCATCAATGACTCAGGGTATTTTTCCAGACAGGTTAAAATATGCTACTGTCAGGCCCCTCTTCAAAAAGGGGAAAACCACAGATGTCAATAATTACTGGCCAGTATCCTTGCTTACAGCATTTTCAAAAATCTTTGAGAAAGTAATGTACTCAAGAGTGGTTAGCCATATCAACAGTAATGGGGTACCTAATAAATCACAGTTTGGATTTCAGAAATGCTGTTCCACTGAGACAGCAATATACAATTTCACTGTCCACATAATAGAGTCTTTAAATAGTAAAATGTCGCCAGTAGGAATATTCTGTGACTTATCCAAAGCATTTTGTTGTGTGAATCATGACATTGTGTTAGAGAAATTACAATTCTATGGTATAACAGCATATGAGTGGTTTAAGTCATATCTACAGGACAGGAAGCAAAAAGTCTCTTAATATGCTTCATGTGATTCAAAGGAGTTTGCCACTTCATCTAACTGGGGTGAAATTACATTAGGTGTTCCACAAGGTTCGATCATGGGTCCCCTCCTGTTCTTGATATATGTGAATGATCTCCCTTCTTATGTGAAACAAGATGCTGAACTGACACTGTTTGCTGATGATACAAGCAGAATTATTAATCCAGTAAAAGAAAGTCTGATAGAAAATGATACAAATAAGGTCTCTGGAAAAATTATTAATTGGTTTTCTGCAAATGGGCTTGCTCTGAACTTTGAAAAAACACAGTATATACAATTTTCTGCTGCAAAAAGTATAATTCCTTCAATAAACATAACACATCAAAAAAAGTCAGTAGCCAGGGTACAGCATGCTAAGTTTTTGGGTGTACATATAGATGAGAATCTTAATTGGAAGAGTCATATTTTGGATCTCCTAAAGTGACTAGGTTCAGCAACTTTTGCAATCAGAATAATTGCCAATTTTGAGGACATAGAAATTAGTAAGCTAACATACTTTGCATACTTCCACTCTCTGATGTCATACGGAATAATATTCTGGGGCAACTCAACTCTTAGGCAAAAGGTATTCACTGCTCAAAAGAAAGTAGTTAGAATAACGTGTGGGGTTCATAGTCGCACATCTTGTAGGCATCTGTTTAAAAGGTTAGGAATTCTTACAACTGCTTCACGGTACATTTACTCAGTAATGAAATTTTTTCTCAACACCATGTACCAGTTTGAAATCAACAGCAACATTCATGATTACAATACCGGAAAAAAGAAAGACCTGCACTATCCTTTACTTAACCTATCTTTGGCACTGAAAGGGGTAAAATATGCTGCTATAAAACTTTTTGATAAATTATCACATGAAATAAAATGTCTGACAGACTGTTTCAAAAACAAATTGAAATCATACCTCCTTGACAACTCCTTCTATACCATAGATGAATTCTTGAATATGAGTAAATAAATCTGGAAATATAATATATGCATTTTGTGCCATTTAAGGGAATGGGATAGATAATAGAAATATTTAGGTATAACACTATATGAAAAAAAGAGAACACACTTGTTTCCCTTGCGCATTTCTTGTGCATTTGACACTTCCCACATCATAACAGTTTTTCCGTGCTATTGATCAATGGAACACGTAACTAACTAACTAACTAACTCTGACAATGACTCTCCATAAAAGATAACTTGTTGTGTCCTTCCTACCAAAAAGTCCTCAATCCAGTAACAAATTTCACTTGATAACCCATATGGTCATACTTTTGACAATAGGCATAGGTGTGGCACTGACTTGAATGCTTTATGAAAATCAAGAAATGCTGCATCTACTTGACTGTCCTGATCCAAAGCTTTCAGTTTGTCATGTGAGAAAAGTGCTTTACATGATCAATGTTTTCAGAATCCATGCTGGTTGGCACTGAAGAGGTCATTCTGTTCAAAGTAGCTCATTATGTTTGAGCTCAGAATAAGTTCTAAGTTTCTACAACGATGTCAAGGATATTGGAAGGTAGTTTTGTGGATCACTTCTACTACCCTTCTTTTAGACTGATGTAACCTGGACTTTTTTCCAAGAACTGGGCATGGTTTTTTGTTGAAGGCATGTGTGACAGATTATAGTTAGAAGAGGGTCTAATTCAGCCACAAACTCAGTATAGAATCTGACCTGGATTTCATCTGGCCCTGGTGCTTTGTTCAATTTTAATGATTTTAGAAGTTTCTCAACACCACTGACATTAATTCTTATTTCACTCTTCTTTTCTGTGGTACAAGGATTAAATTGGGGCAATTCTCCCACGTTTTCCTTTGTAAAGGAACATTGGAAAACACAGTTAACCATTTCCATTTTTGCTTTGCTATCCTGCTATCCTAAATTTCAGTTCCTTTCTTATTTACTAGGGATTGGATGCTAACTTTTGTGCCTCTAAAAGCCTTTACATAAGACCAAAATTTCGTTGGGTTTTGTGAAAGATCATTCAACAATATTCTTCTACAGTGGTCACTGAAAGCTCCATGCATTGCTCTCTTGACAGCCAAATGCTTTTCATTCAGCATCTGTCTACCTGTAGCCCTACTCTTTGTTTCTCACCTATTATCCAGTAGTCTCTGTTTCTTTAGAAGTTTCCTTACAGTGACTGTATACCATAGAGGTTCCCTTTCATTATGAACTGTTCTACTGAGCACATCTATCCAGCTTATGGTCAACTATTCTTTTAAACTTTAGCCATAGTACCTCTACATGATCCTGCCCTATGAAAGTTTCAAGTTCTTCATTGAGGAGATGAAGAACTGATTCCCCCCCCCCCGAACATATATATCTTTCTGCTTGTTTCAGTTGTCCATTGCACTTCAGTAATCATTGTTGCCACAACCACATCATGGTCCCTGATAGCAGTTTTGATGTTTCATCCTCAAAGATGTCAAGTCTATTTTTTACCATTAGATCCAATATATTCCCATCAAGAGTGGGGTTCCTAACTATCTGTTCTAGGTAGTTTTTAATGAAGGCATTTAGTAATGATCCAGAGAATGCAGAAAATCACACTGACAAACTATGACATAGGAATAAAATTAATCTCAGAAGAGGGGAACATAAAATGCGGAGTCCGACAAGGTTTAGGACTGTACTCATTCCTATACCTGAATCACATAAATGGCCTTCCAATGATTAAAGATTGTTCAAAAACTGTAATGCGTGTTGCTGACACAACCATATTAATCAAGGATCCACACTCAATAACAGTTACATAGCCCACATCATAACAGTACAGGCATAAAACTGGTGCGCAAATGTGAAATGTCATTTATTCATTTCATTAGATAAGTGTCATTTATTCATTTCATTAGATAAGCGCCCTAATCATTTGACAAGGGCATAGGACACATGTTAAAATGTGTAATATGATTCATGGTCATAAAATTGTAGCTAATGAGGCTGTGTGTTTAAATTAAAACATTTTTTTTACTGAAAATGATCAGCTATGTTTACATAATAAGACAAATGACAAATATTCTATTGATAATAATAGCATGAATGAACTCTTACATAGTCAACAGTTCAAGTCTTGATTCTCTGAGGATTGGTGTTTAAAACAAATAAAAATAACCAACTGATACCAGAAACATACGTTAATGGTCATACATTTATTGTGCCAGAATGTAAAATTCCTTAGAAAAGGAAGGATAGGAGGAATATTATGTTAAACATACCATTGACAGTCATGTCATTAGCGATGGAGCACAAGCTCAAAACAGGAAAGGCTGGGGAAGGAAATTGGCTGTGCCTTTTTCATGGGAACCATCCTAGCATTTTCCTTTGTATTACAGGAAACTTATATCTGAATGGCCAGACAGGGATTTGAAAAATCTTCCTCCAGAATGTGAATGCTTTGTGCAATGTGCCACTAACATTCCTTAGGGTCTAGATGGATAACAACCTAAAATGGAGTCAACAGGAGATAAATTAATGATGGTGCTCAGTTCAGCAACTAGAAGAATATTTTATAGTGGTGACTAGAAGAAGTGGGAGCTCATTCACTGTTTTCTTACAGAATTACCTTCTGGCACAATGCAACTAAAATTCAAAAAATATTTATTCAGCAAAACTGTAAGAATACCATGTTAATTATGTAACCAAAATTATTGCAGAAGTATTTGCAAAGACCTTGGAATCTTCTCAGCTACTTCCCAGAAATATTTACTCCTTAATGGTATTTGCTGCTAAAATAAAAATCAGTCCAGCTGTTTTATGAATCACACAACAACAATAACATTGTTAGTTTTGTCTTCTTGTCTAGTTTTCAGAGTATGATTTTTGTACTCTAGGCCAAGATCTTCAACAATCATTCATACCATATACAGAAAAAAACTAGAATACATTTACATTCACAACTAAGTGAAAATTTCTGACAATATAAATTCAAGAACTGAAGACCTCTGTTAGCTGTTTGATATGTAGCAACACTCATTGTAAATATGACTTTATTACCACAGTATAATACAACTATTTTCATATGATATTTACCAACACTGTCATCTTGAAGCTGATAATAGAACATAACTAGTGGTTACCTATTGTAACTGAAGAAGCAGCATCTTTACGCAAGTTCACATCTTCCATGTCAATTTCATTATGTTAAGCTTAGCTGTAGTAAGGAGAGTTCATTTGTTGCTGTTTAATAGTAGTTCATTCCTGATCCAATTTCTAGCACCTACTTCACTCTCTTAATATATACTACAATGACACAATAGAGAGGTTAAAAAATGAATACAAACAGTAATGTCCCATCAATGGAAGGGGGTATGTTCTTTTTTGTATAAGTTGTACCTTGAGTCATTCCACATCTATGAAGGTTCTCATTTATGATGGAATTTATGGAATATGATGAATGAGTAAATGAATCTCTCTCTCTCTCTCTCTCTCTCTCTCTCTCTCTCTCTCTCTCTCTCTCTCTCTCTCTCTCTGTCTTCGTCTTCTTTCCTCCCCCTACTTCATGATCGAATTTATGGAATACGCTAAACGAATCTCTCTCTCTCTCTCTCTCTCTCTCTCTCTTTCCCCCTCCCCACCCCCACTCCTCCCCAAAATAATGAGTATTCATAGATTGTTTCCTATACTAATTCCTGTACTAAAGGTACTAAAGATAAGATTCAGCCTTTCCATTGGCAAGTATCTGACCATCCACCCAACAGTCCTGGGATCAGGATCAGGCAACATACAATTACAGGCAAGCTAAACTAATTATAGTTATGTCTAACAACCTACATTATGCAACAAGCAATCCCAGTTACATCCTCCTTATGGATGTAAAATGCAAGATGTTTAAAAAAGATTTAGCTGACTTCACAAGACTATATCTTCTACATGAATGAAGACAGAAATGGGGTGGATTTTAACATATGCATTGAAACTGAAAGTTTACTCTGGTGCTAGTTGCATGATGTAGCTTCATGTGGTTGCCAGTTGATGTCTCCCTGGTGCAGCTAGTTCACATGCTCATTTGCTTGCTATTTCATTGCCCAATGTGCATTGAGGAGAGATGGCAACAACAACAAAAGGCATTTTGCATGCTGTTTCAACCAGTGCACTTCAGTTACACTGTGCAGTGGGTTTTTCATCAGTACTGTGACACCAGCATTAAGAGGCAGATCTGGCAGGGCACTGCTGGTCTCCAAGGTCATCTGATTTCATGATATGTGATTTTTTTTAAGTTATGAAAGACTCTGACTATATTTCTTCCCTCCCAACAAGAGTGGTACACAGCAGCAATGATGTATGCAGTAATTCCATAAATGCTCATAAATGTATGGAACAAGTCTGATTATAGTCTGAATGTTTACTGTTCTGCATCCAGTGCAGGACACACTGAACATTTGTGAAACATAAATGAAAACTTTTGATACTAACCTTAATTGTAGAAAGTGCCCAAAGGTTACATGTGTATGAATGTAAATGATATACCCTAGTAAAATTAAATGGTTGTTTTGCATTCCTAAGCATAATTTAAAATTCACCCAAGTTTTATATTCATTCATATAGAAGATACACCCTTATGAAATCAGATGAATCGTTTCCAGATATCCTGTATGTATTTTGTTTGACATGATGTGGCAGCTAAACCTTTCAGAGTGCTGACATAACTGCTTATGCATGTAGTTACTTACATGTGTAGCTGTGAACTTGTGACAGTTATCATTCTTTTGGTGTGGTTGGAGTGAGATGTTGTAGGTGATTTTCAAGTAAATTAAGACAGCATAACACAGGGAGGAAACTTCAGGTTTTTGATATCCATGGGCATTTATGCTACTATCGTGTTAGGCTTTTTTTGTGTTGTATACAACAAGCACAAACCAAACCAATTCTAACAATCTACCTGTAGCCTAATATGAAGGTAGCGTAGAAAATAGTAACTTCTTTACTAACTAAGGTAGATTATACAAATTATACATATAAAGAATCTTTGAAAAATTCACTGTTGTACTTTTTTACTTTTCCAGAATCACTTTTACTTCCTATTGTACCGTTCTTCCGCTCGCCACGGTGGTCTCGCGGTTCTAGGTGCGCAGTCCGGAACCGTGCAACTGCTACGGTCGCAGGTTCGAATCCTGCCTCGGGCATGGATGTGTGTGATGTCCTTAGGTTAGTTAGGTTTAAGTAGTTCTAAGTTCTAGGGGACTGATGACCACAGCAGTTGAGTCCCATAGTGCTCAGAGCCATTTGAACCATTTGTACCATTCTTCCTAACTAACACCACTAATTGAAGCAGTCAGATAGCAGTCACAGAGTGTTAGACCCAGTAAATATAAAGGGTGGGGAATCATGGACCAGGCCAATTTTGCCGATCAACTGATTTGTTATTTAATAAATGTGCAGCCCCAGCTGTCATAGTGAATCTGCATCACAACCAAATTTTAGAGTGGTCTCTTCTTTTTACAAAAAAAAATTTTAAGTGCTTTATCTGAAAACTACCTTGAGGAGTTAAACAGAGAACCGATTCGTGGTGATAACATATTAGACCTTCTGGTGACAAACAGACCCGAACTATTCGAAACAGTTAACGCAGAACAGGGAATCAGCGATCATAAAGCGGTTACTGCATCGATGATTTCAGCTGTAAATAGAAATATTAAAAAAGATAGGAAGATTTTTCTGTTTAGCAAAAGTGACAAAAGGCTGATTACAGAGTACCTGATGGCTCAACACAAAAGTTTTGTCTCAAGTACAGATAGTGATGAGGATCAGTGGACAACGTTCAAAACCATCGTACAATATGCGTTAGATGAGTATGTGCCAAGCAAGATTGTAAGAGATGGAAAAGAGCCACCGTGGTACAACAACCGAGTCAGGAAACTGCTGCAGAAGCAAAGGGAACTTCACAGCAAACATAAACATAGCCAAAGCCTTGCAGACAAACAAAAATTACGCGAAGTGAAATGTAGTGTGAGGAGGGCTATGCGAGAGGTGTTCAATGAATTCGAAAGTAAAGTTCTATGTACTGACTTAGCAGAAAATCCTAAGAAATTTTGGTCTTATGTCAAAGCGGTAGGTGGCTCAAAACAAAAATTCTAGACACTCTGTGAGCAAAATGGTACTGAAACAGAGGATGACAGACTAAAGGCCGAAATACTAAATGTCTTTTTCCAAAGCCGTTTCACAGAGGAAGACTGCACTGTAGTTCCTTTGCTAGATTGTCGCACAGATCACAAAATGGTAGATATCGAAATAGATGACAGAGGGATAGAGAAACAATTAAAATCGCTCAAAAGAGGAAAGGCCGCTGGACTTGATGGGATACCAGTTCAATTTTACACAGGGTACGCAAAGGAACTTGCCCCCCTTCTTGCAGCGGTGTACCGTAGGTCTCTAGAAGAGCGTAGCGTTCCAAAGGATTGGAAAAGGGCACAGGTCATCCCCGTTTTCAAGAAGGGACATCGAACAGATGTGCAGAACTATAGACCTATATCTCTAACGTCGATCAGTTGTAGAATTTTGAAACACGTATTATGTTTGAGTATAATGACTTTTCTGGAGACTAGAAATCTACTCTGTAGGAATCAGCATGGGTTTCGAAAAAGACCCGTGTGAAACCCAGCTCGCGCTGTTTGTCCACGAGACTCAGAGGGCCATAGACACGGGTTCACAAGTAGATGCCGTGTTTCTTGACTTCCGCAAGGCGTTCGATACAGTTCCCCACATATGTTTAATGAACAAAGTAAGAGCATATGGACAATCAGACCAATTGTGTGATTGGATTGAAGAGTTCATAGATAACAGAACGCAGCATGTCATTCTCAATGGAGAGAAGTCTTCTGAAGTAAGAGTGATTTCAGGTGTGCCGCAGGGGAGTGTCATAGGACCGTTGCTATTCACAATATACATAAATGACCTTGTGGATGACATCGGAAGTTCACTGAAGCTCTTTGCAGATGATGCTGTGGTGTATCGAGAGGTTGTAACAATGGAAAATTGTACTGAAATGCAGGAGGATCTGCAGCGAATTGGCACATGGTGCAGGGAATGGCAATTGAATCTCAATGTAGACAAGTGTAATGTGCTGCAAATACATAGAAAGATAGTTCCCTTATCGTTTAACTACAAAATAGCAGGTCAGCAACTGGAAGCAGTTAATTCCATAAATTAGGTGGGAGTACGCATCAGGCGCGATTTAAAATGGAATGATCATATAAAGTTGATCGTCGATACAGCAGATGCCAGACTGAGATTCATTGGAAGAATCCTAAGGAAATGCAATCCGAAAACAAAGGAAGTAGGTTACAGTACGCTTGTTCGCCCACTGCTTGAATACTGCTCAACAGTGTGGGATCCGTACCAGATAGGATTGATAGAAGAGATAGAGAAGATCCAACGGAGAGCACGCTTCGTTACAGGATCATTTAATAATCACGAAAGCGTTATGGAGATGATAGATAAACTCCAGTAGAAGACTCTGCAGGAGAGACGCTCAGTAGCTCGGTACAGGCTTTTGTTAAAGTTTCGAGAACATACCTTCACCGAAGAGTCAAGCAGTATATTGCTCCCTCCTACGTACATCTCGCAAAGAGACCATGAGGATAAAATCAGAGAGATTAGAGCCCACAGAGAAGCATACCGACAATCCTTCTTTCCACGAACAATACGAGACTGGGATAGAAGGGAGAACCGATAGAGATACTCAGGGTACCCTCCGCCACACACCGTCAGGTGGCTTGCGGAGTATGGATGTAGATGTAGATGTAGACCTAGGATACAGATAGTACTGATATCAATGAAATGCTGTGTTTGTTATATTGGTTCAGGTCGCAAAATGTGACCACAAGTCTGTATGAGTCAAATGTCACCTTCATCTGTGAAAGAGCATTTTTCTTTCATGTATTTTTAAAGAAGTTGCATTACATATGTTCCATCCAATGAATGAACAGGAAAATGTGAAATTAATCATTGTTTTTGACAGCTGATCCCATGAAAACTCAACCAAAGTTAGTAGAGGCTTACAAGACGTCCACTACATCTTTTTAACAAGCAAGAAATAGGTGACTAATGCAACACTACTTTATTTCTCATGAATCTAATTTGTGTAATGGATCAAAAATGCAACTACACATGAAAATATTGAAAAAGTGCACAGTATGACATTGGATAATTGGTGATTAATGGTGTATGAAACAGCTGTGACATAGGTACAACAAAAGAAAGTGTGATGTATGTTTTACATGCATAATTAACTGTGAGAAAGATTTATACAATAGGATTTAGTACCCCTGCAAGATGCGCAAATGGAAGATACCAACATATCCATTTTATGTTTTTATTGGTACTTGTGAAGGGAAAGCTCATGCCAGACACAAAAAGATGGTTGCTGATGGCCTTGGACCATGAAAGATGAAGTCTGATGTCTGAAACATCATGGTCAGTGTTTTCTGTGCTGGAAGAGTCCTTTTTTATTGCCTAGCACACAAATAAAAAATAATTGCCAAATACTACTTTGTAAGTATTCTAGACCGATTTGGTGAAAAAACATGCATTAAAATTGGGCCAAATTGAAAGTAAATGAATTCTTTTAAACAAAAAAATCATCAGTAGCTGAAAAAAAGACAACTGGTTGTTCAGCATCCAGTTTGCTTTTTGCTCTTCTGAAGATCTACCTTAGGGCCCTGCTTTTGGGAGCTACTCCATCTGGTAGATAAATTCAGAATTGGAGAGGTCATTAAAATGAATGTGATCAATAAGTTCCCACTGAGAAGGATCTGTGAGGGTTGGAAGCAGAATGAGACATTGTCAGTTGTGGCGATCTTGTAGCTGAGCTAAAAAAGTATGAATGCCAGGACTGAGGACAAACAGTTACTGAGACACTCAACAACCAATTAAACTCCTGGGGCAAGCATATGAGTTCTATAGCACATTGTATGTGTTTAAGTCTCCCAGTTGAAGAAATGAGTCAGAGAGTTATATTATGAGGTCCTTGAGAGCCTCTTGAGGGGTGACAATCACTCAATGATATGAGTACTCTAATAAATAATAAAGCTAACTTCAAACAGAAATTGAAATCATGTCTTTTTGGCAACCTCTTCTACTTCATAGAAGAATTTCTCAGTATACAATGCGACAAATATATATAACAATGAAAACAAACAATTAATTAACAAAATTATATAAATCCATGTGTGTGTGTGTGTGTGTGTGTGTGTGTGTGTGTGTGTGTGTGTGTGTGTGTGTGTGATGGGGAAGCAGAGATGGAGGGGAAGGGAGGGATGGAGGGAGAGAGAGAGACAGAGACAGAGAGTAAATCATAAATGGCAAAAAGAAAAAAAAAATAAAGTAGGGTGTATACAAAATAATTTAGTTTATACATGGGCATACATTGTGGTAGAGGAGGGGGAAACAGTGGTGGTGGGGGCTCTATTGTGAATGGGAAACACACAGTAGGGGAGTTGCAGTTTAACAGCTGAAGCCAACATACAAATGCCAATCTCATTTAATCTGTAAGCCACAGCTAGCAGCTGTACAGATGATTGTGTGAACAGGTTATGTCAGGACAACCAATAATTCAACAAATATAAATGTTAACGTTGACAGTTTCCCACTAGAGTTCTGAACAAGTAACAGCTGTATAAACAAAGGGTCAACCAAAGCAAAGCAAGCTGGACCACATCCTTCCTGAAGATAATCACATAAAACAAGAAGGAGTTGAAAAGTGTAGCACAGCAGACAAAATTGGTTACTACGATAATGAAAATGTAAAAAAATATGTGTCAGTCCCCTGACTACCTGTTTGTCAATAATATATAAATATAAAATTTCCTTCTCTTTTTTCTGCAACTTTCCTAAAGTAGTGAATCCCTGGGACATGCTTATAGCTACATTGTCTCCCTTCTTTCTTTATTTTACTTATTGTGAAACTTGAATAACTAATATTTCCTGCAACACTCTCAAGCATGCTTTTTTATGTGATTTTCACTTCCTCGTTTGCCTTTTCTGATACAAATTTGATATCACTGCTTAGAATCTCAAGTGCCTAGTTATGAAAGAATTTCCCTGTACATAAAGAGCACAGAGGCTGCTGTGTCATGCAATGTACCACAGAGATAGCAACAAGAATTCTCAAAGAGCACAGGTCAGTAGGTGACTGTTGACTGAGGCAGCTGTCCATATGGACTCTTGCTTCCTCGTTTGACTTTCCTCATAATATCACTGCTTAGAATCTCAAGTGCCTGATTATGAAAGAATTTCCCTGTACATACCGGAGCACAGAGGTTGCTGTGCCATGCAGTGTACCACAGAGATAGCAACAAGAATTCTCAAAGTGTGCAGGTCGGTAGGTAGCCGTCCCTTCAGAACACAGGGGTGGACTCACATGGTGCTCAAGATGAGACTGTTTCTGCACAGGGGTCAGATTATTTTGCACAAGTTCTAGCCTAAGATTTATGCAAAATATGGTTATATAAATGACAGCATGTTTTCAGATTTGTCACTGAAGAAGTTTATTACAATTGTAAACTAGCTGAAATGTTCAGCTTCACAGCGAGAGATCACAATTATGATAATTGGAACAAAAATATCACTAATTAAGTGACACAACAGTAGTGTGTCAAAATCCCTGGCACCTGAAGCACTTTAACAACTGGGTACATTAAGATTGCACCCTAAGGCACACAAATCCTGTTGTAATTGACTATGGCTGCTTGGAGAGATTGAATGTGAACATAAAAAAGACATTATCTTTTGCAACTCACTGCTAATTCTCTTCTTAATATGCCTAATGTCAGTACACTATCACTCTCTTATTCTTCCCAAAGTTCACATGTATTCATATGTATCACATATATGCATGACACAAACCCCTTTTCTATAATTAGGAGTGTTAATCAACTCATTCACAACTGGATAATCCTCAAGATGTTTAACCTTTAACAACAATTCTCTCACCAGAAAATGTTTTTTTATTGTTTTCTGGTCTGAGTTTAGCCCACATGTCTTCAAGTCAACTGAAGTCAGGGGTTCCCCTTGTTTGTGTGTGATTACTACCCAATAGTCCACTCTAACAATCAATTTACTTTGCTTCATAGAAGTCCCAAAAGCAGCTATGTAAATATAGGTTGCTCTTGATCCATGGTTCGCAAGATATCTCTGCACTTTTCTTCCGGTCACTTTGAGTTTTGTGCTGGGTAGAGATTCAGATAAATGCAAGCTAAATAAGGGGTCAATATTGTAAAGCACTCTCTACAAAACTGATACCATCTAAAGAAGGCTGCTTATTCGTTTCCAACTCTTCCAGTTGCTTCTCTATGCCATGAATGTGTATTACTATGGGCTTCACGCAGGAGTCTAATGGACTGTCAAACAACGGTACATTTGTATGATACTCCTGGATGAATGATATCTTAAATGCAACATTTAAAACTTTAGCTTTCCTTTGCTGCCTTCTATTGCATACAAGAGTTGTCAGCAATCACTGGATAGAAGCCTTCAACCTGCTTAGCAATTTTATATAAAACCATAATTTTTTAGAGTTCTTGGCAAGATCTTTTGCTAACGTATGATGGTGGTAATTGCTGAATGCTTCATGCAGCAGTCTTTTTACAGATGCAAGAATTCCTACTAACTTTTGCCTATCATCAAATGTGTGTTCATTTTTTAACCAAGAGTATAACAGTTGCTACTTTCTCCAAATTCGCTGAATTTTGTTATCAAACCACAGTCAGTCTTTTCAATCTTTAATCCAAATACTCAATGGAAACTTCTCCAATGTGTGATTTACAGTTCATTTAATCTTTGTCCATAACTCCTCTACATCCATCATACTGACACTACATGCTGCCCATTCACTGTTTAAGTGGGATGCTAAGAACTGCTTATCTGCTCTTTCCTGCAAAAATACTCTCCTCACATTCTTGATGGATTTATTAACTTTAATAACCATTATCACAATGAAGACATTACGACCATAAATCCCTGTCTCTACACTGACGCTGTCAATAACGTCAGGCCTATTTATAGCTAATATGTCTAAAATATTTCCATTGCATTTGGAATGTCGGACTAGTTGCTCAAGACAGTTCAGAAAATATGTCAAAAATACTTCACAAGACTGCCTGTCTGTACTACCTAAAATGAATCCATAGATGTCCCAGTCTGTATTCAGTGGGTTAAAATTACCTCCAACAGCTATTGCATGAACTGGGTATCTCCACACAACTGACAACTGACTTTCTGTGAATATTTCTACAATATACTGTTAAAACTTTGACTGTAAAATTGTCTTTACTGTTTATGTGGTCTGATCTTGCTCTCTGCACATCAACTGTCACAGAATCAATGGAACCTTTGAGTGAGACCCTCCACTTGGCTCTGTACCAATGGATCCCGATCATGTCTAGGAATGATGCTGTAAATTGCAATCCCTGCTTGCACCGTGCACGCGAGTCCAGCAGACTTCACCATTTCTGCCAGCCGCCTCTGTACGGACTGAGAATGGCCTCAGAACCGAAGCAACAGACATCATTAGAGCCGATGTGAGCTACAACTTGCAGATGACTGCACCCTCACACCAGATAGCCATAGGTACAGCCTACTCCACATCTCAGATGAGCCCTCTCCCTATGGCACATATACCAAATAAACATCGGAATTCTTTCCAATCCTGTATCCCATTTTCCTAAGGGACTCCATAATGTATCTAACTAGCACCCCCTCCCTTGTGAATGACCAGGCAGCTGACCATTCACAGGGTGAATGGATGTAAGAGGCCAGATGGTCAGTCTCCACGATGACTCTTCACCTCAAGGGATGCGAACATGTTACAATCTGCCATTCCTCCTGCAGTGAGAGAGGATCCACCACGCTGGGTGCTCTGCGAGGTGTCTTGGCAGCAGAGCCTGTGGACGAAACAAACGACACCTGAGGTGTCCCATGCAACATGCCAGATTCTTTGCTACCACTACAACCCACAGAAGCAGCCCAGAGATGGTTGCTGTCGCCAAAAATGTCTTCAGCTGTTCATGAATTGCAGCTAGCTCCTCCTGCACCTGCACATAGTACATAACATCCTATCCATTCTAGCACTACTAACTACAGATCCATACCCAAGGACAGGAAAGTTGCACAGATCACACCAATATTCAAGAAAGGCAATAGGAGTGATTCACTAAATTATATGCCCATATTGTTAACATCAATATGGAGCAGGACTTTGAAACATATTTTGTATCTGAACATTACGAATTACCTTGAAGAGAACAGTCTATCGACACAAAGTCAACAAGGGTTTAGAAACTATTTTTCTTGTGAAACACAAATACCTCTTTACTCACACAAAGTGTTGAGTGCTACTGACAAAGGATTTCAAATTGATTCTGTATTTCTAGATTTCCAGAAGGTTTTTGACACCATACCTCATAAGTGATTCGTAATCAAATTGCATGCTTATAGAATATTGTCTTAGTTATGTGACTGAATTCATAATTTCCTGTTGGAGATGTCACAGTTCATTGTAACTGATGGCGAGTCATTGAGTAAAACATAGGTGATTTCTGGCATTCCCCCCAGGTAGTGTTATAGGCCCCTTGTTGTTCCTTATCTATACAAATGACTTAGGAGACAATCCGAGCAGCTGTCTAAGGCTACTTGCATATGATACTGTCATTTATCATCTACAAATTATCAGAAGATCAAAACAAAATGCAAAACAATTTAGATAATATATCGGTACAGTGTAAAAATTGTCGGTTGACCCTAAATAATGAAGTGTGAGGTCATTCACATGAGTGCTAAAAGCAATCCATTAAACTTCAGTTACATGATACACCAATCAAATCTAAAGGACATAATTGTAACAAAATATGCAGGAATTACAATTAAGAACAATTTAAATTCAAAAGAACACAACGTAAATGTTGTGGGGAAGGGGAACCAAAGGCTGCATTTTATTGGCAGGACACTTAGAAGATGCAACAGACTTATTAAAGAGAATGCCTACACTATGCTTGTCTGTCCTCTTTTTGGAGTATTGCTGCATGGTGTGGGATCTTTATCAGATAGTATTAATGGAGTATTATTGAGAAATAGGGCAGAGAGTGTCACAGACATGGGGCAGGATTTGGGGTGGACATCATTAAAACAAAGGCATTTCTTGTTGCATCAGGATCTTCTCACGAAATTTCAATCACCAGCTTTCTCCTACAAATGCAAAAATATTTTGTTGATGTTGACCTACAGAAGGAGAAACAATCACCATAATAAAATAAAGGAAATCAGAGCTCACACAGAAAGATATGGGTGTTGGTTTTTTCCACATGCTGTTTGAGACTGAAATAACTGAGAATTATTGTGAAAGCAGTTTGAGGAATCTCCTGCCAGGCACTTAAGTGTGATTTGCAGAGTAGCCATGTACATGTATGTGTAGAACTATAAAACAACACAGGAAGAGCTAACCATGTAACTTGCTACCATGCCAATCACCTGATCACCTTCACGGGCAATGGAATGGTCAAGGAAGTCTGGTAGCATGGCCTCCCTATTCTCTACACCTGAATCCATTGGATTTTTTGTTATGAGGAAATTTAAATGCATTAGTGTGTGCTCAACCCACCAACAATATGTCCACATTACAGGAGTATGTGAGCAATGAATGTGACATAATATGATTGGTTGCAGGTGCATATGAAAGAGCACATGATTCACTCTGAAGAAGGGCTAAAGGATGTTTCAGGATGTACGGTAACCACATGCACCCCCTGCCTGGAGTATCTACTTCTATGCAACAGACAGATGGGATGAGAGGACAGACTGGTCAATATCTCAACAGATATTTGTTTCCATGCACATAGTCATTGGAACTTTCCTTCTAGTTTGGACCTATACTACCTCCTGTAGTACGGATAAGTGACATTTTTTTAAACACCCCCTATATGCTAAGAGGTAGCCGCCCTGTACGAGAATATGTAGTTTAGCTCCACCCAGTTCTCCAGCTAATTTTACCTCTAAATAAATCACAACAACCAGCAGAATTTGGGAGTTTTTTTGTACTTTCATAGTTCAGGTAAAAGCTGACCAGACACACTATAGAAAGAACATGTTGCCAATTTTGTTTTAACTACTACTTTGGTAAAATACTGTTGCTCAGAGTGTAATAGATGATAAACTAAGTGTCATAATAAATATCCAAGGGGATGCAGTTGTTGCTATCAGATATCATACTCAAGAATTAACTAAAGGAAAACTGATAGTAAATGAGAAAATTATTTCAGTTACCATTTAGAAACATTAAAGAAATTTATTTTCAGTCTTATAAATGTTCTGAATCAGTAGTGAAATTGCTGTTCATCAGCATTAGATATGGGGGCTCTGCACACATACTCCCATAACATCTGAAGGAAGATTAGGGATTAATATTGGCATCCAAGTCATTAGGGATGGAGCACACAGTCAGTGTTTCAAGGATGGAGAATGAAATCGACCATGCCCTTTCAAAGGAACCATCCCGCCATATGCTTGGAGTGATTTAGGGAAATCATGGAAAACCTAAATCTGGATGGCTGGGAGCGGATTTGAACCTTCATTCTCCTGAATGCAAGTCCAGTGTGCTAACCACTGTGCCACCTCAGCCACCTTGTTCAGTCTCTGTAACATATGTTGCTCCTCACAGGCATCATGTCACAATTCTTGAAATTAATGAAGACTACTAACATTCACCAGAATCAGTTTTGTGTATTCTTGGCAGTGACACCCATGGAGACTGTAGCCACTCTGTAGCTTTGGCTTAGCATGCTCTGTGCAAAGGCCGCTCACAGCAAATGACATTCATCAATACTGACTTTAGGTCAGCAATCAAGAATGTGGCACTTGTACACACGTACTGACAGCAAAGCTGTGAGTGAGACTTCCACACACCACATGGAGGTCATCATTCTTGCCTCTGCTCCTCTTCACTCCCTTTACCCACAGCCTCGCTGCTGCTGCCCACAGCACCAGACAGAATCAAATTTCAGATCAAGTAGACAGAAAAAAAAACTGAATGTGTTGAATCCAGTTCTCTATTAGTGACCAGAGTTGGGAATAAACTTGAGATAAGTACATAAGTATTGGAAATAAACTGTAACCTGCACCAAGGAGAACTTTGGCTGAAGATTTACTATTGAAATAACAAATTGGTATGTAATATAAAATGAGTCCAATCTACAATAACTTGAGGTTTCCACAATTGTGGGGATATAACACAAGTTTCTTTCCTTTTATAAGTTCATTAAATGCTGCTAATGTTGGTAGACAAAGGAATCCAGCAACTGCTACAGTTTGACTGCAGAGCTGAAAAAGTAAGTTGATTAATGTACACTTATTTGGTTTGATGAATTTAAATATGGCTCTTACAATAGAGGTAGAAGAAATAGCTTCAGTACTAAAAGCCTTCATGATGATACAAGAAAATACAAGTAATTTGGATAAATAAATGAATGAAACAGATCAACAAATAAACAGAATGGCCAAATGCATAAACTAGCATTCGGAACAAGTAATTTGGACAAGCAAATGGCTGAAACGTATAAACAAAAATGAAACAGCCATATGCACAAACAAGTGTTCTGAACATGTGCAAGAAGTATATTCCGAGTTGCAAGAAGAGTTTCATTTACTGAGTACCAGTAGTTTGCTACATCAAATAGAGTGTAAGTTCAATTATAACCCAAGGGACGATAGTGAAGAAGTTTGCCTTTTGACTGTGTGCTCCTGTGTTTAAACTGCACCAAACACAAATAACATTGTCTTGTACTGCTCCAATGTTGTTTTACAACTGCAAGCTCTTACCTATTCCTTCACTATTGCTTCATCTAACCCAGCAATAGTTTGTGTCATCATGAGTCCAAGTGTGTGACAGTAATATAAAACAAACAGAAAGTGAGGTGATAAAAAATTTACAAAACATCCAAGAAAATGACACATATTCCAAGATAAAAGCACAATTCAATAATGAGACAGTTACCTTAGAGACAATTAGTATCAAATAAGTGGTTGGCAGGGATCTGATGTGACTGTGCTACTTAATGTTTCAGTTGGGTCATTACTGTAGGGTAACAACAGAGTGATGCAATGAAAGCTTTATTTTATTCTTGTTTAATTAAACAGTGATTTACCTATGTGCTGTAAGTTTATTTTATCATTGTTTAATCAAACTATGATTAAACTGTGATTCTGCTAATACATGTTTCATTTGATAATATAAAGATAGCTATTCCTTATATATGTACAATGTGCACCATATGCCCACTCATTTTATGAAAAATTGTGCACCCACTCAAGGGTTCAATTAGTGAACCCAGCAATGCTTTACAATTGCTAAATATGTATGGGAATTGGATATACATGCTAATGTCCTCTCCTCCTTCTCCCTGTCCTCTCCCCCCTCTCTCTCTCTATCTTTATCTCTCTATCTCCTCTTCGCCCTCTCTCTCTGATCTAGTGCCTTATTTATTGTTATTGCAAATTCAAATTCCACTTTAATCACAAGCTGATAAGTCATACATACAACTTTCCTGTTTTCTGTGAAAACTGACAGTGAGGAAGAAAACAAATCAGCACACTGTTGTATATACAATTTTTGTTTAAAACTATATATAATGAGAAAGAATATCTATGGGGAGAAACTAATTGTGTTATGGTTTAAATGCCCCACTACTATACTTAACACTGACTGGTAAAAAAAGAACCATACATTTTCATAGCAGAGAACAGCTCAGTATTTTATTTCTCACAGTTGGTTTTAACAGAAAAAGTGTACACTGTTGTTTAAAAACATATGTAGCCTATACCTGTCTTAATGTTTATTAGAGTACTGAGTAAAAGATCTTTTTGAGTTTTCTGCTAATATATAGCCCATGTCCATCCTAACGTTTACTAGAGTAATGTGTAAAAATATGGAGTAGATCAGTCAAGAAGTTTTCAAGATTTTTTTGGTAACAACATTTCCCTTTACATATTACATATATATTTAAATATGTAATATATTAAAGCAATATATACCCTATGTCCATTCAAGTTTTCATTGGAGTATCATGTAAAAATTTCTAGAATGTATTTTTACTCTGCAGTGAAGTTGGACTGATATTAAACTCCATGGCAGATTATTTCTGTGCACTGGACTGAGACTCTAAGGAGATATATTCAACAGAATACCTTCTAAACGCCAACCAGCATGAATTTTGAAAACATGATGTACTGAAAACTTTGGATCAAGGCAACCAGATAAATGCAGTATTTCTTGATTTCTAAAAGTCATTTGACTCAGTACCACATCTATGCTTATTATCAAAAGTATGATCATATGGGATATTAAGTGAAATTTGTGACTGGATTGAGGACTTTTTGGTAGGGAGGACATAGCATGTTATCTTGGATGGAGAGTCATTGTCAGAAGTAAAAGTAGCTTTGGGTGTGCCTCACGGATGTGTGTTGGGACCCCTACTGTTCATATCGTATATTAACGACCTTGTAGACAATTTTAATATTAAAATCTGGCTATTACAGATGATGCAGTTACCTATAACGGAGTGCTATCTGAACGAAGCTGCATAAATATACAGCCAGATCTCGATAAGATTTCAACTTGGTGCAGAGATTAGCAACTTCCTCTAAATGTCCAGAAATCTAAAATTTTTCACTTCACAAAATGAAAAAATATGGTCTCCTGTGACTATAATACCAATGAATCACTGTTGGAATCGGGCAACTCATATAAATACTTGGGTGTGACACTTTTTAGGGATATGAAGTGTAATGATCATACAGGTTCATTCATGCCTAAAGCAGGTGATATATTTTGGTTTATTGATAGGGTACTGCGATAGGTCTAGCAAGCCAGTAGTGGATAAATCAACTGCTTTCAAAAAGGGAACATGCCTCGGATCACGGAACGGATTTAAAGGAAACCGACCAAGCAATGGAAAAGGATTACGAGATGGTTTACGACTGGGCACCTTAAACGTAAGGACTCTAACTGGGAAGTTAGAAGAAATTGTAGAAATGATGGAAAGGAGGAAATTGGACATCTTGGGACTTGCTGAGACTAGGTAGAGATGAGTTGGTGAAAAACGACTAAATAAAGGATGTAAACTGTACTGGATAGGGAATGAGAGGGGAAGAAATGGAGTGGCAGTAGTGGTCAGAGAGGGTCTGCAGGAGGAGGTGGAAGGTATCAGTGATCGAATGATAAAAGCCAGAGTACGAGTGAAAGGAAAAAGCATTGAAATCATCCAAGCATATGCCCCACAGGTGGGGTGTACAAAAAAGGAGAAGGAGGAATTTGAAGATGACATGCAAAAGCAGCTAAATGGGGGTAATCAGATTATAATAGGGGACCTCAATGCACATGTTGGCACAGACAGGAAAGGATTTGAGGAGATAATGGGACCAGAGGGCTGGGGGAACCGAAATAGAGAAGGAAAATTGTTGCTGGAATTCTGCAAGAGGAATGGGCTGGCGATCGCAAATTCCTGGTACAAGAAGAGAAGTAGCCACAAAATAACTTGGTACAGTGGAGACTGGTCCCAAACTTCAGTAGTAGACTATGTACTAGTGGATAGGCAGATGATGAGCAGCCTCACAGATGTTAAGGTCATTCCATCTGAGGCCTTAGACAGTGACCATCGGCTGTTGGTAGCCACCTTGAGAGAGAAAAAAGATAGGAGGGCAACAGACATACAGGAGAAAAGGTTGAAGACATGGATGCTGAAAGAGGATGAACGGAGGACCCAGTACCAGACACTGATCAGGAAGAAGCTGCCAAATGAAGATCAGAGAACAATGGAAGAAGAATGGGGAGATTTTAAGAGGGCTCTAGTTGAGGCAGCTGAGACTGTGTGCGGAAGAACTAGCACAAAGAGGAGAAGTAAGGAAACCCCATGGTGGAACAACATATGCAAAGAGGCAGTACTTCGAAAGAACAAAGCCTTCAGAAAATGGTTCCAGATCCGAACAGAGGAAGCTAGGGTAAAATATAAGGAAAGCAAGAAAGCGGCACAGACCATAGTAAGGGCGGAGAAGAAGAAGTGGATGGAAAAATGGACAAGAATGTTAGAAGAGGACAGTGAAGGGAACAAAAAAGTACTTTACACCATGGTAAGAAATAAGAGGAACGACAGAAGCGAGTGCCTGAGGATCATGGATAATAATGGAAGAGTTGTGGAGGAAATGCATGAGCTCAAAAAGATTTGGAAGGAGTACTTTGAAGATCTGTTGAATGCCGTCAAGCGGGTAACTAACAGCGATGGAGAGCCTAAGGCAGCAGACGATTATAATAGTGGGGAAACTGATGATCTAACTTGGAATGAAGTGGAAGAAGCCATAAAGAGGATGAAAGGGGGCAAGGCACCAGGTTGGGACGAAGTAACAGTGGATATGATATGAGCAGCAGGAGAAGTAGGAACCCAGTGGCTATACAGAGTACTGAGGGTGGTGTGGAAGGAGAACAGAATTCCTGAGGATTGGAAGAAAGGAATTATAGTCCCGATCTTCAAGAAAGGGGATAAAAGGAGATGTGAGAACTACAGAGGAATCACCCTGCTATGCCACTGTGGAAAAATCTATGAAAAGATCCTGGAGAAGAGAATAAGAAGCAGTATTGAAAGTAGACTGCAAGAGGAGCAGTATGGTTTCAGACCGGGAAGATCAACAACGGACCTCATATTTGCGGTAAGGCAACTGCAGGAAAGGCACTATGAGTACGGGAAGGACTTAATCATGGCCTTTTTAGATATTGAGAAGGCGTATGACAGTATCTATAGGGACAAGCTCTGGGATGTGCTGAACGCAAAAGGGATAGATGAAGAGATAACACGAAAAGTCAGAAAAATGTATGAGGGAAGTGAGAGTTGTGTGAAAGTGGGGAGGGAACGTATTGCGTGGTTCAAGCTGGAAAATGGGCTGCGACAGGGAAGTGCACTTTCGCCTTTATTGTTTATTATTGTTATGGATGAAATCCTACAGCAAGTATCAGATGCAATTGGAGATCATAAAATGAAAGCAGTGCTTTTTGCCGATGACCTGATGTTATGGGGAAATTGCGAGAAGGAGGTGCAAGAGCAGTTAGATGTATGGGAGGCAATGGCAGCACAATATGGAATGCATTTCTCTGCAAAGAAAAGTGAAATAATTGTCACAATAAGGAAGAAGAATAGGCCAAATGTGGATATAACTTGTGGAGGGGAAAAACTACAAGTGGTAGAGAACTTCAAGTACCTGGGAAGCATGATTGAAAGTAAGGGGGGAAACGCAATGGAAATAAATGAAAGGTGCAGAAAAGCAGGGCAGTTCTTCAAATGCATTAGGGGGCTTATTTGGAGCAAGGAGGTGCCACAGAAATCCAAGGGAATTATATACCGAACCTACTTTGTACCCATATTGGTATACGGAAGTGAGACATGGGTAATGCACAAAAGCGACAAAAGTAGAATACAAGCTAGTGAAATGAAGTTCCAGAGGAGCAGGTTGAGTGTAACAAGATGAGACAGATTGCAAAATGTGTATGTGAGGGAAAGACTAAAGGAGGAACCAGTACAGGACAGGATAGAAAAATCAAGACTGCAGTGGTATGGACACATGAAGAGAATGGATGAGGGAAGAATTCCAAAGAGGATGTTTGATCTGCAACTGGAGGGGAAGAGGCCCAGAGGAAGACCAAGAGATAGATGGGTGAAGGGAGTGAAGGAATGTGTGACGAGAAGAGGAGAGAACTGGACGAAGATGGAAGAGGGGGAATGGTGGAAAGACAGAACACGATGGAGAGGCTTGTGTTCCCGACAGACCCAGCCAGTGGCTGGAAACTGTCCAAGATGATGATGATAGGGTACTGGGGAAATGCAAACAGTCTACAAAGGAGATTGCTTAGAAATCATTTGTGCGACCAGTTCTAGAATATTGCTCTAGAGTCTGGGACCCATACCAAATAGGATTAACAGGGGATATTGAACATATACAAAGAAGCACAGCACAAATGGTCACAGGTTTGTTTAATCTGTGGGGAGAGTGTCATAGAGATACTGAAGGAACTGAACTGAAAGATTCTTGAAGATGGACATGAACTATCCTGAGAAAGCCTATTAACAAAATTTCTAGATGAAGTTTAAATGATTACTCTAGGAATATACTACAACCCTCTATGTATTGCTCTCATAGGGACATGGGGATTGATCAGAACATTTACTGCACGCACAGAGGCATTCAAACAACTATTCCTCCTGTGCTCCTTATGTGATTGGAACAGGAAGAAACCCTAATAACTGATACAATGGGACATACCATCCACCATGTGCCTCACAGTGGTTTGCATAGTATAGATGTAAATGTAGATCTCTCACATCTTTACTTCTATTGCTACCTCACCTCCTACCTTCCAAACTTTACAGAAGTTCTCCTGCAAATCTTGCAGAACTAGTATGACAGAATGAAATGATATTCCAGAGATATGGCTTAGCCACAGCCTGGGGAAGTTTCAAGAACATAAAAATCTGAAGAACTTTTTGAGATTTTTGAAAACAACTTTTCCCCTTTCTATATTTAGTATACATTTACATATTATATACATAAAAAATATTTAGTTTATGTCCTTCTGAATGTTGATTAAAGTATCGCATAAAATTTTGAAGTAAATTGGTCACGAACTTTTTGAAACTCTTGGTAACAACGCATGTACTTTATACATCACACATATAATTATGTATTATACACATTAATAAAAATGTCTGCCTGAATGTTCATTAGAGTATCAAGTAAAAATTTGAAATAAGTTGTTTACAAAATTTTTGAGATTTTTATCCGAATGTTCATTAGAGCAATATGTAAATATTTGAAGTAAATCAGTCAAGAACTTTTCAGGATGAGGCATCCCTTTATATATTACACATAAATTTATATATAAAAAGATATAGCCTATATCTGTCCGAATGTTCATTAGAGTAGTGCATAAAAATTTTAAGAGATTGTTGTGTAACATCTGAAGTAAATTGGTCAAGAACTTTTCAGGAAAACATGTAATATATTAAAGCAATATACATCCTACGTCCATTTGAATTTTCATTACAGTATCATGTAAAAATTTCCAGAATGAATTTTTCACCTCCTCATCTTCAAGATGGCGGCTAGCGTAAAAGTTAAGCAAGTGTCCTTCCAGAAAAACATAAATTTTGCCGTAAAATATAAATTGTGTGAAAATTGTAAGGGCGAAATTACGGAACTGAATGAATGCATAACGAGCTTACAGTTCATAATAGGCAGTTTGAAAATGGATATTTTGAAAATACGACAAGAAAATAATGAACTGAAAACATTAAAACTTGCGCGAGATAGTTTGCCTGTTATGGAAGGTGGTCAAATGTAAGGTGCAATAACAGCAAGACTAAAGTGCAAATTGGGAAAACCTGTTAAAGTTACGCAAGCTTTGTGCACAAAAACATATTTCAAGTACTTTCAACCGCCGATAGTGAAAATGCAACTTAAAGTTCATATGAACGATGGGAAAAACATAAAGGTAAGAGAAGAAAATTTATGGATGCAAACAAGCATGAATGAGGTCAATGTAGATGTGCTGACCAAAAATTGTGCCGAAGTGTTTAGTAAAACAATACAAAATGATTCGCACATTGTGAACTCCAATAACAGCCAAACTGTTTGTGTTTTCAGACAGCCATGGTCGTGGACTTGGAAGTAAACTAAAAGAAACAACTAAAACATATTCATGTGGTATAGTGAAACCGGGAGCCCCACTTAGCAAAATTTAAAAAAAGGACTGCATCCATAGAGTCAAAAAATCTGCACGATAAAAACTTCGTTGTACTTCTGGGAGGCGCAAACGAGATCTACAAAAATGAAACAAAGAGTGCAACGCGTGATCTTAAACAGTGTCTGAAGAACCTCACTCACACTAACGTAATAATGGTCAATATTCTGCATCGCTATGATCTCGTAAGATAGTCATGTGTTAACAGAGAAATAAAAAGTGCCAACAATCAGTCTGCAAAAATCTGCAGACATTTTAAAAACGTGAAATGTGTTGATATGCAATATTGGACGTAGATTCCACACGCAATACGGACTTCACCTGGATGGCTTGGGGAAAGACTATCTGGCAAACCTGATAACCAAGGTAATAAAAAAACCACCAAAATAAATTCAAAACGATAATTGCATCGCCATCACCTGATTCAATAATGAAAACACTTCCAAGAAAAATAAAAGCTTTAGAACCATCATTAGCACTAGCAAAGCATGTAAATAAAGACGAAATATTAACAGAAAGAACAGTGGACAGTGATTTCAACTACAAAAGAAATACAGTTCCTCATTATCCAAATATTATTGTAGACGAAAACAAGAAAAATGAGAAGACTCCAAGTTCACAAGAAAACACAGCAGTAGTGGCAGAACTAAGATTTGGAGTGTCAGAAACAACATCACCATCGACAACAACAAATAGAAGGCTGTTGGGCAAAAGAAATGCTTAGCCTCCTTCTCATCTCAACGATTTTTTATGTGTGCGCCTGAAGAAAAAGAAGGGACAACAGTAGGTAGTGTCAAGTGTCTCCTGCCTCCTGTCTCAAGACAGACTCCAGTGGATTCTCAGTCAGGTAACAGCACTAATAGAATGAAAAAAGCAAGAGGAAGGTATCTCTTTCTTTCATCAAAATATAAGGGGCCTCTTAAACCAAACAGATCAACTTCCTATCAACATTAATGAAAAGGACATTATCAATAATGCTCAGATTTTGTGCTTGACTGAACAACATGTTACCGATAAATGTGCCTTGCCATCTATAGTAAATTATAGTTTAGTAACACACTATTGTAGGGAAAGTAAAGACAAAAGTGGAGTAGCAATTTATGTTAAGGATAGTGTAGCATACAAAGCTGTAGATATTAAGAAATATTGTGTGAAACAACAATTTGAGGCATGTGCAACAGAAATAATAACTAAATTCTACACAATAATAGTGTTGGCTGTCTGCAAGGCTCCTTCAGGTGACATAAAAACTTTTCTACATTTAATGGAACTGCTTCTGTCAGGGTCACTTTCAAAAGCAAAGGATATTGTAGTTTTAGGTGATTTCAATATAAACTTTATGACAGAAAATAAGAATAAAATTGACTTTGAGATTGTGATGACCTTACATAATCTGATATCAGTAATAGACTTCCCAACAAGAATTACATCCAAGTCCCAAACTATGATTGATAACATTTTTTTAGATGTAAGTAGACATCAGAATTATACTGTCAGGCAGGTTATAAGTTGGCTTTCAGATTATGATGGACAAATTCTCACTCTGTATGATGTTAATCTGTTCAAAAAAAAGTTTCCTCAATGGAAATTCATAAGAGTAATGAATGAAGAGGCAAAAGAAACTTTCAACTGTAGGTTGCAGCATATGGACTGGTCTTTAGTATATAGCCATGATAATTTTGATACTAAATTTAACTGTTTCATAAATGAATTCTATGCTCTTTTTGAAGAAATATTTCCCAAGAAATGGGTCAGAAAGAGTGCTTCCAATTCTGTAAGTAACCCTTGGATTACAAAAGGTATAAAACAATCATGTAAAACCAAAAGGGAAACTTATGCTGCAATAGATTATGTAATTTAGAAAAATGGGAACACTATAGTTTATACCGTAAAATTTTAAAGAAACTAATATGGAAATCAAAAGCCCTTTATTATGAGAAGACAATAGATAATTCTAATAATAATATAAAAACAATTTGGAACATTGTAAAAAAAGAAACAGGAAGAGATACAACAAGCACAGAAGATGTAAATAAAATCAGATATGATGGTACCCTAGTAGATAACCCCAAAACTGTGGCTGAGATTTTCAATAAACAACTTCCTATCATTAACTCAACAGATTGGTTGCAAGCCCAATGTTGATGAAGCTATAACTCTTTGTCAAGCAGTATATCCAAACACAATTTCAGAAATGCACCTTATTCCTGTCACTGTAGAAGAAATTCAAAAAATCATCATGTCTCTAAAAAGTAAGAACTCTTCAGGGGTGGATAATATATCTAGTAATTTATTGAAATATTCTTGTGTCTGGATAAGGGACATTCTCTGTCATATTTTCAGTGCTTCCCTTCAGAAAGGTGCTGTTGCCAGCAGACTTAAGTATGCCATTGTGAACCCCCTGTACAAAAACGGTGATATAGTTGAACTAACAAACTATCGACCTATCTCTTTGCTGACAGCTTTCTCCAAAATTCTAGAAAAGCTAATACATGTAAGAATTACTAATCATCTCATGAAGAATGGGGTTCTCAGCAAGAGCCAATTTGGCTTTCAAAAGGGCCATTCAACAGAAGACGCAGTCTATGCACTTGCAAATGAAGTCCTAGAAACCCTTAATGAAAAAATCCTAGCACTTGATGTCTTCTGTTATTTATCCAAAGTGTTTGTCTGTGTTGATCACCAGATTCTCTAGCAAAAAGCAAAATTAGTAGGAATAAGTGGTGTTGCAGGCAATTGGGTACAGTCGTACCTCCAAGATAGAAAACAAAAAGTTGTCTTGAATAGCTCGGGTGGAGTATGTGATGTTTCCTCGCATTCTGAATGGAGTTCCATTACATGTGGAGTGCCTCAGGGCTCAATTATTGGGCCACTATTATTCCTGATTTTTATAAATGACCTACCATCATGTACAAGCCTGCCATGTAAATTTACATTATTTGCTGATGATACCACAATTTTTATGAGCAGTAGAACAGACAGTAATCTTGAGGAACTCATTAATCTCTACTTTAAGATGTGGTTAATTGGTTCAATGTGAATGGTCTCTCATTAAATTCCAGTAAGACCAGCTTTATTCAGTTCTGTACAAAAACAGAAAAAGAGAGAGAGAGATGAGTGTGACATGTGGTAATCAGCCAATAGAAAGAACGGAAGCAACTAAATTTCTTGGAGTGCGCATTGACAAGAAAATGAACTGGTCTTCACATATTATAGATCTCTGTAAGAGGATCAGCTCTGCTAGATATGCTTTACGGGTTGTCACTACATGTGTTGAACCTAACACTGCAAAAGCGGCATACTATGGCTATTTTCACTCACTCATTGAATACGGCATTATTTTTTGGGGCAACCAGCCATTAGCAAGGAAAGTGTTCATTGCTCAGAAGCGAGCTTTAAGAATTATATATGGATTGCGCCCAAGAGACTCGTGTGGAAATAGCTTTTGAAAACTTAAAATATACACAACTACATGCAAATATATTTTTTCTCTCGTGTGTTTTGTTCGTAAAAAATTATCATGAGCATAACACAAGGAATTATCATGAGCATAACACAAGGAATTATCATGAGCATAACACAAGGAGGAAGAATGACATACACAGCGAGCATAGAAATTTGAGTTTGCGCAAAAGGGTGTCCACTAAACTGGAACAAAACTCTTCAATGCTCTTCCTTCTGAAATAAAGACAGAGATTCATAACAAGAGTAAGTTTAAGAAAGCACTAAAAATATTTCTGTTGGGAAAAGCATTTTACAGTCTAGATGAATTTTTAACTAAATAAATTGTAAAATTTTAATATTATGTAATACAAGTTGACATAATTCCACTAAGAATGCTATTTAAGTTGAGCTCTGTATCTGTGTGCGCTCTGTATCTGTTTTCTGTAGTGCTTTAATGTATTTTCTTTTTACTGTATTGCTGCTCCAAGAATTCACTGTATAAATTTTTATATAATTATGTACTCAAATGTCTGTATATGCTATAAGATTATCATATTGTATTTGTAAAAAACTGACTCATTCCTCGTCCTTGTGAACCCAACACAGTTGGACCTATGGAACACAAAATAAATCAAATCAAATCAATCAAATCAGTGAAGTGTACGCTGATATGAAACTTCTTGGCAGATTAAAATTAAGTGCCTGACCAAGACTCAAGCTCACGATATTTTCCTTTTGCAGGCAAGTACTCTACCAACTGAACTACCAAAGCACTACTCATGACCCATCCTCATAGCTTTCATTGCATCAGCACCTTATCTTCTAGCTTTCAAACTTCATAGAAGTTCTCCTGTAAAACTTATGGAACTAGCACTCCTGGCAGAAAAGATACTGTGGAGGTATGGCTTAGCCACAGCCTGGGGATGTTTCCAAATCGGTTAAGAACTTTTAGAGATTTGTGGTAAAAATGTTTAACAATGACTTTTCTTTATGTAGTAGTACAGATTATTTCTTTTCCCACTAAATTATACCTCCCATTCTGATGACACATCACGAATTAGCTTTCCTGTATAACACATGTAGTTTGAGTGCTTAAACTAAGATAATTAGCAAGTGCTGTCACACAGTTTCATTTCTATGCCAGTTTACTTTCCTTCTTGTATTGAGACTAAGCTTTTCCATGCAGAAATAATTCCGAAAATCAGTTAAGTTCACAAGTGATGTGTAACTATTGCAAAGAAACTGGTTGTTTGTTTTTATGCAGTAAATGCACATGCAAGAACTTCAAGCCATTTACAAAAGTCTATAGTTGGCCATGTAACAATAGTTTCTTAATTACAATTTCAACCCTTCTTTGTATCATTCACACACCAAGAAACTTCACATTTCATTAAATGTGGTTTACGCTTGCCAAATGTGAATTTCAGAAATCAGTTATAAAAAGTCTAACTTGATTTTCCTTTGCCTTGTGTTAATTTACAGGCTAGCACATTAAAAGCTAAGTTTGTAGTTGCAACATAAACTCACTCAAATTTCAAAGCCCCACAAGCATATTTAACAAAATATTCACAGTCTGAAATTGTGTGAATTAAAAATCTATTTAGTGGTGATAACTACCAGAAACAAAGAGTACATAAAACAACATTATAAAAGTTACACCATCAAATTCTTCACTGCGTGAATGACCAAAAAACTTTTCATATATTCATCAAGATTATTCCACAGCTAAATTTAGACATTATCTCATATTAGCTCTCTCTCTCTCTCTCTCTCTCTCTCTCTCTCTCTCTCTCTCTAATATGTCATTTTATACTCATTAAATAACTTTGTCTGTAAGAAACTATTTTGCCAATGAGCATTTCTTTTGACATTATCTTCTGCAAGTCTTTCTGGAATATTTTGGTGTGACTTTCCAGTGCATCTTACAATTTGCAGAAACATGGGACATGATTCATTTGGAGCATTTGAAGCCTTGAAAACAGCCCTTAGAGAGGCCCCCTGTTGAGATATAATTTTGTAACTGATTATAGATTATTGAAACACTGTCAATCGCAACACCTAGCAGCACACTCTTTGACTCTAACCTAAATTGATATTGTGCAAATTTCAATTTTTTGTACATAAGACATGTTTATTACAACAGCACAATATTGCTTTTGATTCCATAGAGACTACACAACCCTTCTGAAATTGTATTTTAGGATACCAGTAGTAAATTCATATTTCAAATGTAGAGACCAGTTAAATTTATCAACCCGTATTTTGTTACCATGAACTGAGGATCATAACAACTAAAGAACCTAGTAGGATACTAGTAATATCCCAATTCTTTCAAAAAGTGAACTCCAATACATAAAACAGCTTCAAAAGTCTGATTACTTTGCAAATGAGTTAATGCGTTAAATATTTGACTTTCAGCATGTGCGTGAGAAAAAGTTTAGGAAAGGTTTGAAATTATTTTAAAGTTTGTTGGAAGGCAGCAAGTTCTGTTATTATGAAACATGGGAAGAACGTAGTGTTGCTAATTTGTACTCAGTTTTAAGCAAAAGGCAGTTTTTGACACATCTCATAGAGCGCAACCTTCAGACATGGTGGTCCAAATTGCTGTACACACTGGTACCTCAAATACCCAATAGCACGTCCTCTTGCATCTATGCATACCTGTATTCACTGTGGCATACTATCCATAAGTTCATCAAGGCACTGCTGGTCCAGATTGTCCCACTCCTGAACGGCGATTCGGCGTAGATCCCTCAGAGAGGTTTGTGGGTCACGTCATCCATAAACAGCCTTTTTCGATTAAGCCCAGGCACGTTCGATAGGGTCCATGTCTGGAGAACATGCTGGCAATTCTAGTCAAGCGAAGTCATTATTCTGGAGGAAGTCATTCACAAGATGTGCACAATGGGGACATGAATTGTCATCCATTAAGACAAATGCCTCACCAGTATGCTGTCAATATGGTTGCACTTCTGGTCAGAGGATGTCATTCACGTATCGTACAGCTGTTACAGTACCTTCCATGACCACCAGTGGCATACGTCAGCCCCACATAATGTCACCCCAAAACAGCAGGGAACCTCCAACTTGCTGCACTCAAAGGACATTGTGTCTAAGACATTCAGCCTGACCGGGTTGACTCCAAACGTGTCTCTGATGATTGTCTGGTTAAAGGCAGATGCAACACTCATCGGTGAAGAGAAAGTTATGCCAATCCTGAGCAGTCCATTTGGCATGTTGTTGGATCCATCTGTACCGTGCTGCATGTTGTTGTGGTTGCAAAGATGGACTTCATCATGGATGTCGAAAGTGAAGTTGTACATCACGAAGCCTATTGCACACAGTTTGAGCCGTAACGTGACGTCCTGTGGCTGCATGAAAAGCATTATTCAACATGGTGGTGTTGCTGTCAGGGTTCCTCCAAGCCATAATCCATAGGTTGCGGTCATCCACTGCAGTAGTAGACCTTGGGCAGCCTGAGTGAGGCATGTCATTGACACTTCATGTCTCTCTGTAACTCCTCCATGTCCGAACAAACATCACTTTGCTTCACTCCGAGACATCTGGACACTTTCCTTGTTGAGAGCCCTTTCTGGGACAAAGTAAGAATTCAGATGCAATTGAACTGCAGTATAGACCACCTACACATGGTTGAACTACAGACAACACGAGCCATGTACCTCCTTCCTGGTGGAATGACTGGAACTGATCGGCTGTTGGACCCCCTCCATCTAATTGGCACTGCTCATGCATGGTTGTTTACATCTTTGGGCAGGTTTAGTGACATCTCTGAACAGTCAAAGGGACTGTGTCTGTGATACAATATCCACAGTCAATGTCTATCTTCAGGAGTTCTGGGAATCAGGTTGATGCAAAACTTTTTCGATGTGTGTATTTCTTAATAGGCACATTAAGGCAGCATTTTATTTCTTTTAAATGTGATCAGTAACTATGCAAAATATTGAAAATCAAATTTTTGTTGCCCTGGCAGCCATTAGATAAAGGTATCTGGTACCATGTCCTAGATTCAGGGATAAATGTTTAGTAATATACATAAGTTTCATGGTGGGGAGGTGGACACTCATTTGGGTAAATCCAAAAGTGTATCACATGTTACCAAAGGAAACTGTGGTGCAATATTTAAATTCAATGAAATTTAGGTTTTCAAAAGTAATATTCATTCAACTGATGTTGGAGGACCAAAGATCATGTTTCACTCGTACAGCTGTATTCCAATGCAACAGCTGAATTAATATTATTATAATATAATTATAATATTAAATTCCCTGTAACTTTGAAAGTACTACAAACTCAAATACGAGTTTTCAAACCAGCACAAAAATTTCTTTAAGGAGAGACATTTGCACATCATTTCACAGTCAGTTTTAAATTTCATAAAACTTGAATTCCTTTTTAACTTCTCAAAATGTTGGAATTAACATGAAAATTTCTTTAAGATGAGACATTTGCACATCATTTCACAGTCATTTCAAATTTTGTAAAAGTTGAATTTCTTTTCATCTTGCCATGTAGGCATGGAAAACAATACAAATGATAGTGAAATGCAGACTGCATATTATGAGATGAACACATGTGACAAAGAAGAACCACCACTATGATGGTTGGAAGCTCCGAAAAACATGAGCAAAGGAAATCTAGTGGAACTGATGAATTAAATACAGTTATGATCAAGGTGGCAGGATCATATGGAATTCTTTGGCTGCATAGAATGTTAAATGTAATCTGGACAGAGAACAAGATCCCTGATGATTGGACTAAAGGCGAAATTATACGATTACAGTAAAACACCTGTTTTACGTTTTTGTGTGGCCAGACTTAAAAAATGCAAAACTGAGGAAACTTCAGAATTGAGGAAAATGTTAAAATCTCCCAAAAATGAGCAAAAACACACGTAATTAGCATAGATGATTAAAAATTGCAATTCTCTCCGATATTTTGTATAAAATCTGTCTCAGTGAAGGAAGTTAAATGTACAATGCAATGTTTATAAAATACACTCCTGGAAATGGAAAAAAGAACACATTGACACCGGTGTGTCAGACCCACCATACTTGCTCCCGACACTGCGAGAGGGCTGTACAAGCAATGATCACACGCACGGCACAGCGGACACACCAGGAACCGCGGTGTTGGCCGTCGAATGGCGCTAGCTGCGCAGCATTTGTGCACCGCCGTCGTCAGTGTCAGCCAGTTTGCCGTGGCATACGGAGCTCCATCGCAGTCTTTAACACTGGTAGCATGCCGCGACAGCGTGGACATGAACCGTATGTGCAGTTGACGGACTTTGAGCGAGGGCGTATAGTGGGCATGCGGGAGGCCGGGTGGACGTACCGCCGAATTGCTCAACACGTGGGGCGTGAGGTCTCCACAGTACATCGATGTTGTCGCCAGTGGTCGGCGGAAGGTGCACGTGCCCGTCGACCTGGGACCGGACCGCAGCGACGCACGGATGCACGCCAAGACCGTAGGATCCTACGCAGTGCCGTAGGGCACCGCACCGCCATTTCCCAGCAAATTAGGGACACTGTTGCTCCTGGGGTATCGGCGAGGACCATTCGCAACCGTCTCCATGAAGCTGGGCTACGGTCCCGCACACCGTTAGGCCGTCTTCCGCTCATGCCCCAACATCGTGCAGCCCGCCTCCAGTGGTGTTGCGACAGGCGTGAATGGAGGGACGAATGGAGACGTGTCATCTTCAGCGATGAGAGTCGCTTCTGCCTTGGTGCCAATGATGGTCGTATGCGTGTTTGGCGCCGTGCAGGTGAGCGCCACAATCAGGACTGCATACGACCGAGGCACACAGGGCCAACACCCGGCATCATGGTGTGGGGAGCGATCTCCTACACTGGCCGTACACCACTGGTGATCGTCGAGGGGATACTGAATAGTGCACGGTACATCCAAACCGTCATCGAACCCATCGTTCTACCATTCCTAGACCGGCAAGGGAACTTGCTGTTCCAACAGGACAATGCACGTCCGCATGTATCTCGTGCCACCCAACGTGCTCTAGAAGGTGTAAGTCAACTACCCTGGCCAGCAAGATCTCCGGATCTGTCCCCCATTGAGCATGTTTGGGACTGGATGAAGCGTCGTCTCACGCGGTCTGCACGTCCAGCACGAACGCTGGTCCAACTGAGGCGCCAGGTGGAAATGGCATGGCAAGCCGTTCCACAGGACTACATCCAGCATCTCTACGATCGTCTCCATGGGAGAATAGCAGCCTGCATTGCTGCGAAAGGTGGATATACACTGTACTAGTGCCGACATTGTGCATGCTCTGTTGCCTGTGTCTATGTGCCTGTGGTTCTGTGAGTGTGATCATGTGATGTATCTGACCCCAGGAATGTGTCAATAAAGTTTCCCCTTCCTGGGACAATAAATTCACGGTGTTCTTATTTCAGTTTCCAGGAGTGTAATTTGTGGTACTGAATTTCATCTGTTCTTAAAGAATCTCAGGGGTGTAACAGTAAGTAAAAACTCATCAAAAAATTGAAATTGGCATCTGGGTACAAAGTATCGACCTGTGTTCTGACATGCTACAACTACCAATTATATATTCAAAACACTCATTTTTGAGAGCTGATGCTTTGTGCTCACCCAGAAAAACCAAAAACATCACAGCAGATAAGCATAAGCATAAATGCCGACATCTACTTAATGACATACTTTGTCACTATTTCTGTTATTGTTTAATGCTGTTGTTATGAGCCTCACTTCATAGGCTCACCACTGTTAAAGTGTTATTTTAGGCTCAATGAGAGAAACAGGTATGTGAAAAAATGAGTTTACTTTCCTGTTTGATGTTACAAGCTTATAAGAAGTCAGCTTAGTGAATTTTTGTACATTGTGTAAAATGTAAATTTGAAAGAAAGCTCAGATGCTACAGTTTCACTTCACGCCCTCTATCACTGCTACCAGTCCTTATGATTTACAGTGTTTGGTGTGTGTGGTGCAAAGTATTTACAAGAGTAGTGTATGAAGTTGTTGCAACTGTATCATGTCAGATTTGAACACGGAAGTCTTTAAAATGTACTGTCCAAACCCCTGTTGTATTTCCGTGTAACATCACTGTCATAGCACATCATCTGCGCAAAAAGTACATTTTCAGCACTTCATGAAATGCTTTCACCCCTACCTGCACTCCCATCGCTGAAGGGCCATTCCCCATCTCCACACATCCAGTAGGTGCGGTCATTTTAAATGTGTTACTGTGGTGTGGTAGCTGCACTGGTTATTGGGTGACTTAGTAAGTCGCCAGTCAATAAGTGTTCACTAGCCGGAAATGAGTAACGTTTCCTTGATTATGACCAAGGATATTCTTTGAGGCTCAGTGTTTGAATTTAAAAGGTTAATGATTGATGTTGTTGCTGAATACAGTACATCAAACATACGTGCAAGAAGATGAGACTGAATTATAAGTGGCACGCGAAAAGATGGTGGTTGGGCCCCTTCATCACGTATTGGCTCAATCTGGAACACTTCACATCAACTGTCTTGTTTTTCTATTACTGCTGAAACCTAACAGTAGTTTTATCATAATTGTCTGGTAAAGCTAAACAATGAAAATTGTGTTGGCAATGCAGATCATGGATTACATCAACATCTCCAGAACAGCCTAAAATATTCCCTTAATGCCAGCACCAACCATGGTGCGAACCATCTGTCTTTTCAGCCACTTATATCTTGTTCAGTTATATCAAATGTCAAAAGGAAGAAAATGGGATGAAGTCAAGTGGGATGTGTAGTAGTCACCAGAAAGATCGCGGGAGGCGCACATTGGCACGGTGCATCACAGACGGTAGTTGTCTCAAGTAGAGTCCCGTCCACCAGAGGGCACGCGAGAATTCGGACGCGACCTCTGCCGGCATGACAACAACAACAACAACAACAACAACGACAACAACAACAACTCCGGCAGCACGGGCCGTGCCCAGTCAGTTAATATCGGGCAGGCCTAGGACAAAGTCCCGGTCTACGCTAAGTGAAGTGTGACGTAAACGTGAACAGTGTTACTACACAATTGGCGACAGGTAGGGTCGTTCTTTCGTGTGTTGCGTCATTGTTCTGGTTTCGCGGCTTCTCCACGGCATGGAGGATTTGGTGCGAGTTTTGGTTGCGCAGCAGACGGAACTCACGGCCACCATGAAACAAGTGCTTCCGGCGTTGCTCTCCATGCCGTCTGCTCCGGCGCCGTTCCCTCCTCCCTTTCCCCCGTATGATGAGACGGCAGAGGATTGGGACGCATATGAACATCGCCTTCGGCAGCATTTCCAGGCGTTTCATGTTGCCTATGCGGAGGTATGTCGTGCTCTCTTCTTGTCTTGGATATCTCCCTCGCTGTATCAAGTTTTGCGGCAGCTAGCGTTGTTGCAGGAACCCTCGTCCTTGTCTTTTGACGCACTGTGTTCATTGCTGTCTTCATATTATCACCGCCGCACGCATGTTGTGGTGGCTAGGGTCGAGTTCTATCAATGCAAGAAACAGCCCCATCAGTCTTACCGGGCGTGGGCCGCTACCCTGCACGGTCTTAGTCGCAAGTGTCATTTTGTCACGGAGCAGTCGCGAGAGTTGTACGCCCACGTTATGGTATGCGACGTCATTGTTCGTTCGGCCCCTGATAGGGAGGTCCGGCAACGGGCCCTGCAGTTAGAAAACCCTTCCCTCGAGGAAGTCCTGTCCATTGCTCAATCGTATGAAGTCTCTCACGCAGCATGTCAACAGCTGGAAGCGTGGTGCGACGTCGCGGAGGTTCAGGGCGGCGCGGCCGCATCCACTGTGTCAGGGGTGGACGACGTGCGAGCGGTACAATCCGGCCGTTACGGCCGCTCCCGTACGGCACGTAAACGGAATTCTGGCCGCCGGCCCCTGTTACCGTCCTGTGCATCGTGCTATATACATCACGATCGGTCAGAGTGCCCCCAGTGTTGGGCCGTTTGTCGCAAATGTAATAGAAAAGGTCACATTGCTAAAGTTTGCTGCTCAGCCTCAAATGAATCAAAGGAAGCAGGTACAGAGGACATGGACATTGACATTCAGGAAGTTTCATCGGGCCAGGCTCCCGACGCATCGGCACGCAAACTCTTTATCGAGGTGTCGGTTCAGTCGCGCCGGTTACAACTGCAAGTCGATACGGGTGCGGCAGTTTCGTTGTTGAATGCACAAACTTATTCCGATCTTGGATCGCCCCCGTTGGCGCCAGTTTACCGGCGTCTAAGCGGTTATGGTAAACAGTTCATTCCCCTACTGGGTCAATTCACTACCGACGTGACTTACAAATCAGTCACTCGGCCTATTACTTTTATTGTTGTTAGCGATGCAAGCTTAGCTAACCTTTTTGGCCTGGATGCCTTTCAAGCTTTCGGTTTTTCTATCGCTGACACCATACAGTTGGTCTCCGAAGACGTTCCCTATCAATCATTGGAATCTTTAATCTCTGACTTTGCAGATATTTTTGAGGAGGGCCTGGGGCGTGTTTCAGATTTGGAAGCTCACTTAACGTTGAAGGCGTCAGCTCGCCCGCGTATTCTACGCGCGAGGCAGATCCCCTTGGCTCTCTGCCCTCAGGTAAAGGAAGAGCTAGACCGGCTGACAGCCCTAGGGGTCGTTCTTCCCATTTCTTCCAGTGAGTGGGCTTCGCCCCTAGTTATTGTACGGAAGCCCTTGGGAAAATTACGTCTTTGTGGCGATTTCAAGGCCACCATTAATTCCCAATTGGTGGTGGACACCTATCCTTTGCCTCGTGCTGATGAATTGTTCTCTTCCGTGGCGGGAGGCCAATATTTTTCGAAAATCGATCTGTCGGAGGCTTATCATCAGATACCACTTGATGAGGACTCCAAACGGTTGGCGGCCGTCAACACCCCGTTTGGCCTTTACCAATACCAGCGGTTGGCCTTTGGAATGTCCAGTGCCCCGGCGATATTCCAGCGTTATCTTGAGCATGTTACGTCGACAATTCCTCATTGTATTAATTACCTGGATGACATAATTGTCACAGGCTGCAGCACGAAGAAACACTTGCACAACCTTCGCACCCTCTTTCTCAAATTCAGGTCTGTGGGCTTGCATTGCAACCTGCGTAAGTCAACCTTCTTTCAACCATCCATTGAGTATGTGGGCTACACCATCTCTCGGGACGGTATCCAGCCACTAGGAAGTTTGGTCCAAGGTATCGTCAACCTTCCTCAGCCTGCTTCGCTGAAAGAGTTACAAGCTTTTTTAGGCAAGATAGCCTATTACCACCGGTTCATCCCCAGGGCTTCCACTATAGCCCAACCCCTGTACTGCCTTCTGCACAAGGGTGTTCCTTTTGATTGATCGCCTGCATGCGAGCGAGCGTTCACCTCGTTGAAGGGCCTCCTCACATCAGCCCCTTGTTTGGCTACTTTTGATCCCCATAAGCCGTTGGTCCTGGCTACAGATGCTTCGCAGTATGTGGGGTGGGGGCGGTCCTGGCCCATCACAACGCAGATGGTTCCAAGCAACCACTGGCGTTTACGTCTAAAACGCTTAGTCCCGCGCAGGCCCATTACTCCCAGGTGGAAAAAGAGGCTTTGGCCATTGTCTACGCTGTTACCAAGTTTCACCCTTTCTTGTATGGCACGAAGTTTCAGTTAATCACTGACCATAAGCCGTTAATATCGTTATTTGGCCCCGCCTCTCAGATTCCGGATAGGGCGGCCCACAGACTACAGTGCTGGGCCTTGCTCCTCTCTAAGCACCATTATGACATTCATTTTTGCCCTACAGGACAACATGCCAACGCCGACGCTCTTTCCCGTCTTCCGGTGAGCCCGGATCCTACGTTTGATCGAGAGGAGATTATGTGTTTTCAATTGGATGTGGCGTCCCGCCAAGCGGTTGATGGCTTCCCGATCACTAGTTCTCGAGTCGCCAGGGAAACGGCAGCTGACCCGGTTCTCCGGCAAGTAGTTCGCCTCATTCAGCAGGGGTGGTCATCCCGCCCTCCGGGCCGGGCCTCGGACCCTCTTCGTAATTATTTCCTTCTACGGGACCGCCTCTCGGTCTTGGAAGGCGTTCTCCTTCTGGCTACCGATGATACAGCTCCTCGCGTGGTTGTTCCTGCAAGTTTACAACGGGAGGTTCTCACGTTATTACATGCGGGGCACTGGGGTGTTTCCCGTACTAAAACCTTGGCTCGCAGACATGTGTACTGGCCTGGTATTGGCAGAGTAATTGAGCACTTGGTGGCCGCCTGTTCCCAGTGTGCGAGCCAACAAGCATCTCCCAGGGCAGCGTTCTCTTCATGGCCGCCGGCAACCCAAGCATGGGAACGTGTTCACATCGATTTTGCGGGCCCATTTCTCAACGGTTTTTGGCTCATTGTCACTGATGCTTATTCCCGATTCCCATATGTGGTTTGCTGCTCCTCAACCACTTCAGAAGTTGCCATCCAGGCACTAGCAAAAATCTTTTCTGTGGAAGGTCTGCCAATCACCCTGGTCTCGGACAATGGACCGCAGTTTATTTCGCAGACCTTCCAGGATTTTTGTAGGCGCTTCGGTATTCGGCACGTTTGCTCTCCCCCCTTCCATCCACAATCGAATGGGGAAGCCGAGCGCATGGTGCGCACATTTAAGACGCAGATGAAAAAGTATGTGCACGAATTTCCTGCGGAGGAAGCATTGACTTTTTCTTGACGGCATACCGGACCACACCACTGGGAGAACGCAGCCCCGCAGAGCTCCTCCATGGGTGTCAACCTAGGACTCTGCTGCACCTCCTCCGGCCTGGTCCTTGCCAGTCCTCCCAAAACGGAGTACCTGGCTTTCCACTGGGTATGTCGGTCTGGGCCCGTGGGTTTGGTCGCAATCCACGTTGGATACCAGCGGGGGTCCTGCGCCGAAATGGCCGCCGGCTCTATACCTTGCAGGCGGGGGACCGGGTGGTACGTCGTCACCAAAATCAGCTACGTCCACGTTCGGGCACCCACCCTCCACCCTCTCAGACACCGGCTTCCCCATTGCCGGCACCTGTGTTGGTTTCACAGGGGACGTTGCCTCCTCTCCCCACTGTGCCTCTGCCACACTGCGATGGTTCTCAGTCTTGGCAGCCTCCAGTAGCTCCAGCACTGGCATCGCCATCGTTCGAGATTCCCCAGCGAGAGCCGGCCCCCCTAGCAGGCCTGGTTCCTCAGGAGGTTGGTTCACCTGTGGTCGTCCCTTCCCCTTCGTCCCCGCCACTGGGTCTTGCCCCTCCCAGGGTGGAACAGGATCCAGAGTTCGACAGCTTGTCGCCCGTTCTGTCCCGGGCTCCGCTGGTGGGACGGCGGGGGCCTCTTCGTGTGGGTCACTTCCAGCCGTATTCGAAGGTTCCGGCTCGAGGGTTGGCAGATCCCCTCGACTCCAGCCATCCAATGGATGTGGAGGTCATCGCTCCTGCCCGACGCTCCACCTTCCGACGCAGTGGATCACAGTGGCTTCACCCCCCGAAGGAGGAGGAGTGAAGTAGCCACCAGAAAGATCGTGGGAAGCGCACACTGGCACGGTGCCGCAAGTAGAGTCCCGTCCACCAGAGGGCACGCGAGAATTCGGACGCGACCTCTGCCGGAATGACAACAACAACAACAACAACTCCGACAGCACGGGCCGTGCCCAGTCAGTTAACATCGGGCTGACCTAGGACACAGTCCCGGTCTACGCTAAGTGAAGTGCGACGTAAACGTGAACAGTGTTACTACAGGATGTCAAGTAAGAACTTACAATTGAGGTAAACCTTACTAGGATGAAGTGTAAAATCAGGGAATTTTTAGCATTGATCTTATGGGTTTTTCACAGGGGCTACAAATTTATGGTGTAGAATCACAAAAAATTTAGAATCAGAGAATGTTAAATCAAAGTTCCACTGTATCCAAAAAAGGTATTACAAAAGCAACTCACAAGTACAGAGGTATAATATCAGTTTTGCATGAATTATTTTGGAGCACATCTTAGAAAATAGGCTTCAGCAGATAAATGAAACACTTCCAGATGAAGAACAGTATGGGTTCAGGGAAACAGTAGTACAAATGATCTGAACTTCGCAACAAGAACATATCTCAAAAAATATCTGGAAAGCGATAAAAGCATCACACAAGTCTTCCTACACAGAAAAAGCCTATGATAGTGTACCATGATCCAAAATTTGGGAATGCTTACAGAGAAGAAATGTACCCAAGGCACTGACTGAGAAGGAGACGATGCTCTATAGAAGATGTATCAGCTGTGTTTCAGTAGGAAAGGAGAAAGCGAATGGTCCGAGACCAAACATGCAGCCCAGCAGGGCAGTGCTTTCTTTCCACTGCTCTGTATCATTGGACACAATCATGAAAAGGATAAAGGAGCAGTATTGACCTGAACTGAAAACAATGGTGTTTACTGATGGTGTTATGAGTTGAGAAGATACAAATGAAGTCCAAGAAAAACTGAATATGTGGAACCATCATTTTGAGGTGTTTGCTCCCAAAGACTGCAGCCATGAAAGTACAAGTAAGTAGAGGAGGATGACAGACCAAGCTACAGCTGAATGGAAGAACCCTGGAGAATGTGTAACATTTTCCATAATTGGACAGTGTGGTTGATTGTAAAAGCTTAACTCAAAATGAAATTCTAAACCATAAATTTAAAACAGCCCTGTTTTATAATCAAGTAAGGCTTATACTTTGGGACAACCAGACACCACACAGGGCAAAATTAACTATCTTCAGTGCCTACTTATATTCCCATTTGTGACTTACTCATTGGAGACATGTGCTCTGAGAGAGAGAGAGAGAGAGAGAGAGAGAGAACAAATCCATGTTGCAGAAATGAAGTTTGTTAAATCTATCCTGAGACAAGCAAAAATGGATTCAATATGGAAAAAAAGGGAACAGAATGGATGTAGGTGTAAAACTCAGTGTACTAGAAGAACTCCACCAATCTAGATTAAGATGGTATGGTTATGTGAAATTGATGGAACAAAACCAGGACAGCCAATAAATTTCTTGAAATGACTATAAATGGGAAAAGACATGTTGGGCAGCCAAGGGGAAGACATATTGATATGGTTAAGAAGAATATCACTGTAGGTGGTCTTGTCTGGGATAGGATCCAGGAGGAAGAACTGTACAAAGATAGAAAAAATTGAAAGGGGCTCATCATTAACATCCAGGAAACTGGAACTGCAGAGTCATGATGATTGTTATTTTGGTAAAACAGCAGAATGGGTTGTGGAAAGTATAGTGGACTTAACTATGGTTGCTAAAAATTAATACACGTTCTGACAAATTTAATATGGAAAGGAAAAACATTTTTAGGTAAAACTAACATACATTAAAATAGTTCTAGCCACAGCCAACTTAATCCTACAATAAAGTACCATATTTGCTCCAAGTATAAGAAGACCCTGAATGTAATACAACTTCCCTTTTCTTAAGAGGCTCCTTGTGAAATATTTATTTTAAACATATTCTGATAAATCAAAATTACAGACTGTTTTATTGACAAAGCATCTGCCTAAAACATTAGCATTATAGCTATTGTAAACTTAGGTCATTTATTGATTGCCTACATCTTGAGAATACAAGGAGAAATGAAATAAAGAAATGGTTCATATTAACTAATTATCTGCACTTCCTTTTTTGCTTACTAAGACTGTCATCTGGGGTACAATCACTACCATCATCCTAACAGCACAGCCGTGAAATTTATGTCTTTGTTGTCACAAATATCTGGCTGTTCCTTCTCAATATGTTGTGATTTCTGAGCTTGTGGTTAATGTGGAACCTGAGAATATACCATTTTTTTCTGGATAAATATCAGATTTCATGTCTTAATTGACATGAGAATGCAACAATGTTTCTTTTTTCCAAACAGATTGTCCACCTACCATCTTTCATTGGTTGTGTAGAATCAGCAGCTCACACACCCCCTTTCGTTCCCATCATACCTCAAGCTGAACAACGACAATCTAGACTTTTACTGTCTCCTGTAAAATGTCTAATATTGTTTTAAAGCCAGTTCAAATGGATTCAAGCATACTGTAGTTTAAACACTGTAGATGTTCATACAAATCCAAGATATGTAGTATAGATTTGCTTCATGGCAGCATGATGAAATCTGCTGCCTGCTCACCACTCCCTTGCCCACACTTATCCCAGTTCTCAGTCAAGCTGGTATCATTGCTCCCCCTCCAACCCTTCCATAGTGCTGTACTTGATTAATTGTGAAACATGGACTGCAACATCTATTAAGGTGCAAATCATACATAATAACACCAACTAATACCTAAATAAAAGATCACAAACACGATACAGTCCAATTCTCAAATTTTCACTCATCTCATGATCTAGTGATGTCTGTCAGTATGATCTTCATGGTGGGTCTTTCCACTGCAATTTATTCTTGTGTTAACAATTACAGTAAGTTTAATTTTTTTTTATCTGAATGTCACCATCTTTTTATAAAGTTGAGTAAAAGGCAATAACATTTTTATCTGGTATTCTAATAAATTAATTTCTCATTTGAAAGCCACCGAGTAAATCATTACAGTCTGTCATAACCAAATTAAATATTGACTTGCATTCAGAATCAAGTAATGGTTTTTAAGGACAACATTTTCGCCTTTCAATATTAACTTTACTTAAAAAGTACCATAAATGTTTGTATCCAACATGCATGAGAACTTTTATTACAAACCTGTTCAAATACAAGAGCTTATAGGATGACAGAATTTAATTCTATGTTGTCATATAGGAATATTTGACACTAATAACAGGTGAGTAAAATACAGAAAACTTAGCCAAGAGCAAGTAGGTCTCGCATTCTGAGGGTTCTGTACAATATTAATTACGTATCAGCAGTTCATCACTCCCAAGAATCAAGAACCTTTATGATTTCTACCTGATATCGATATTGATACCAGCAATAAATCAATCCATAGAATTCCAAGACTTTCGTGAATGTTTTAATTTCAAGTTTTAAGTTTAAATTTTCTGTGTAATTTTGCATTTGCTGTTGTGATTCCTGACACAAAGGGATCTTAACAGATGGGCACACTAACAGTCAATAACAAATGACACAATTTTTTTCATGTGATATAATTAAAAATTAACAATTTTCAGATTTTTTCCCCTCACTTTTACTGTGAAACCCTGTTTCTTGCCAAATGTCATGATTCTAGGTCAATGGGAAGAACCATTTAGATTTTGGTGAGTGAGTTCATGAGTATCAAAATATCTTTTAACTGCATTGACCTAGAAGCTTAACGTTTTTTGGACCATAAATCTTAGTATGTGACATAAATTCCAACTTGATATGTCAACTTGTTCCTGAAAAAAAGAGGTTTTAAAAGACAGACAGACAGCAAAGTGATCCTATTGTTGTTGTTGTTGTTGTTGTTGTGGTCTTCAGTCCTGAGACTGGTTTAATGCAGCTCTCCATGCTACTCTATCCTGTGCAAGCTTCTTTATCTCCCAGTACCTACTGCAGACTACATCCTTCTGAATCTGCTTAGTGTATGCATCTCTTGGTCTCCCTCTACGATTTTTACCCTCCACGCTGCCCTCCAATACTAAATTGGTGATCCCTCGATGTATCAGAACATGTCCTACCAACCGAATCCCTTCTTCTAGTCAAGTTGTGCCACAAGCTACTTCTTCTCCCCAATTCTATTCAATACCTCCTCATTAGTTATGTGATCTACCCATCTAATCTTCAGCATTCTTCTGTAGCACCACATTTTGAAAGCTTCTATTCTCTTCTTGTCTAAACTATTTATCGTCCACATTTCACTTCCATACATGGCTACACTCCATACAAATACTTTCAGAAATGACTTCCTGACATTTAAATCTATACTCGATGTTAACAAATTTTTCTTCTTCAGAAACGTTTTCCTTCCAATTGCCAGTCTACATTTTATATCCTCTCTACTTCGACCATCATCAGTTATTTTGCTCCCCAAATAGCAAAACTCCTTTACTACTTTAAGTGTCTCATTTCCTAATCTAATTCCCTTAAGCATCACCCGACTTAATTCGACTACATTCCATTATCCTCGTTTTGCTTTTGTTGATGTTCCTCTTATATCCTCCTTTCAAGACACTGTCCATTCCGTTCAACGGCTCTTTCAAGTCCTTTGCTGTCTCTGACAGCATTACAATGTCATCGGCGAACCTCGAAGTTTTTATTTCTTCTCCATGGATTTTAATACCTACTCTGAACTTTTCTTTTGTTTCCTTTATTGCTTGCTCAATATACAGATTGAATAACATCGGGGAGAGGCTACAACCCTGTCTCACTCCCTTCCCAACCACTGCTTCCCTTTCATACCCCTCAACTCTTATAACTGCCATGTGCTTTCTGTACAAATTGTAAATAGCCTTTCACTCCCTGTATTTTATTCCTGCCACCTTCAGAACTTGAAAGAGAGTATTCCAATCAACATTGTCAAAAGCTTTCTCTAAGTCTACAAATGCTAAAGAGTAGGTTTGCCTTTCCCTAATCTTTCTTCTAAGATAAGTCGTAGGGTCAGTATTGCCTCACGTGTTCCAACATTTCTACGGCATCCAAACTGATCTTCCCCGAGATCAGCTTCTATAAGTTTTTCTATTCGTCGGTAAAGAATTCGCGTTAGTATTTTGCAGCTGTGACTTATTAAACTGATAGTTTGGTAATTTTCACATCTGTCAACACCTGCTCTCTTTGGGATTGGAATTATTATATTCTTCTTGAAGTCTGACAGTATTTCGCTGTCTCATACATCTTGCTCACCAGATGGTAGAGTTTTGTCAGGACTGGCTCTCCCAAGGCTGTCAGTAGTTCTAATGGAATGTTGTCTACTCCGGGGGCCTTGTTTCGACTCAGGTCTTTCAGTGCTCTGTCAAACCCTTCACGCAGTATCATATCTCCCATTTCATCTTCATCTACATCCTCTTCCATTTCCATAATATTGTCCTCAAGTACATCGCCCTTGTATAGACCCTCTATATACTCCTTCCACCTTTCTGCTTTCTCTTCTTTGCTTAGAACTGGGTTTCCATCAAAGCTCTTGATATTCATGCAAGTGGTTCTCCTTTCTCCAAAGGTCTCTTTAATTTTCCTGTAGGCAGTATCTACCTTACCCCTAGTGAGATAAGCCTCTACATCCTTACATTTGTCCTCTAGCCATGCCTGCTTAGCCATTTTGCACTTCCTGTTGGTCTCATTTTTGAGACGTTTGTATTCCTTTTTGCCTGCTTCATTTACCGCATTTTTATATTTTCTCCTTTCATCAATTAAATTCAATATTTCTTCTGTTACCCAAGGGTTTCTACTAGCCCTCATCTTTTTACCTATTTGATCCTCTGCTGCCTTCACTATTTCATCCCTCAAAGCTACCCATTCTTCTTCTACTGTATTTCTTTCCCCCATTCCTGTCAATTGTTCCCTTATGCTCTCCCTGAAACTCTGTACAACCTTTGGTTCTTTCAATTTATCCAGGTCCCATCTCCTTAAATTCCCACCTTTTTGCAGTTTCTTCAGTTTTAATCTACCGTTCATAACCAATAGATTGTTGTCAGAGTCCACATCTGCCCCTGGATATGTCTTACAATTTATAACCTGGTTCCTAAATCTCTGTCTTACCATTATATAATCTATCTGATACCTTTTAGTATCTCCAGGGTTCTTCCATGTATACAACCTTCTTTCATGATTCTTGAACGAAGTGTTAGCTATGATTAAGTTATGCTCTGCGCAAAATTCTACCAGGCGGCTTCCTCTTTCATTTCTTAGCCCCAATCCATATTCACCTACTATGTTTCCTTCTCTCCCTTTTCCTACTCTCAAATTCCAGTCACCCATGACTATTAAATTTTCGTCTCCCTGCACTACCTGAATAATTTCTTTTATCTCATCATACATTTCATCAATTTCTTCGTCATCTGCAGAACTAGTTGGTATATAAACTTGTACTACTGTAGTAGGTGTGGGCTTCGTGTCTACCTTGGCCACAATAATGCGTTCACTATGCTGTTTGTAGTAGCTTACCCGTACTCCTATTTTCTTATTCATTATTAAACCTACTCCAGCATTACCCCTATTTGATTTTGTATTTATAACCCTGTATTCACCTGACCAAAAGTCTTGTTCCTCTTGCCACCGAACTTCACTAATTCCCACTATATCTAACTTTAACCTATCCAATTCCCTTTTTAAATTTTCTAGCCTACCTGCCCGATTAAGCAATCCGACATTCCACGCTCCGATCCGTAGAACGCCAGATTTCTTTCTCCTAATAACGACGTCCTCTTGAATAGTCCCCACCCGGAGATCCGAATGGGGGACTATTTCACCTCTGGAATATTTTACCCAAGAGGACGCCATCATCATTTAATCATACAGTAAAGCTGCATGCCCTCGGGAAAAATTACGGCTGTAGTTTCCCCTTGCTTTCAGCCGTTCGCAGTACCAGAACAGCAAGGCCATTTTGGTTAGTGTTACAAGGCCAGATCAGTCAGTCATCCAGACTGTTGCCCCTTCAACTACTGAAAAGGCTGCTGCCCCTCTTCAGGAACCACACGTTTGTCTGGCCTCTCAACAGATACCCCTCCGTTGTGGTTGTACCTATGGTACAGCTATCTATATCGTTGAGGCACCCAAGCCTCCCCACCAATGGCAAGGTCCATGGTTCATGGGGGGGAGTGATCCTATAAGGATTCCATATTTACTGATCAACATAAGGAACCCTGAAACACTCAAAAAATCAAAAGCGAACTATCTACCCCAAATATTTCAGAACAGTTAAATGAATGAACACAGTTACAGAAACTTGGAAAGGAAAGTAAATAACTTATTTTCTCCCTAAAAGAGCAAAAAAGGTTGTAAAAAGTGACCATGTTTAAAAAGGGTTTAATAAAGATGAGAAAGGTGATTCACTCCTCACCATGCTTTATGACACTGGCTGACTGACTGAGAAGACTTGTCATGGTATTGGACCTAGATTCTACCAGACTGCTACTCTGACAGTATTAATTGCTTACAACAATTTGGCTGAGCATTTGTGGTCTTTCTGGTTAAACCATGAATTTTGTTTGGCTCTCATGGACTTTGAATCAGTGAAGACAGGATAAAATCTAGTTACTTACTGCACTGTATCTTGTATTCATCAAGGCAGTGTTGAATACTTCAGAATAAGACTCACTCATAAAACTTAATGACAGTTGGTAATGTACTGACACAGGACAGTGATTCTGATGAAGTGTTGTACAGAAAGTAGTCTAGATCCCCAATATATTACATACTTAATTATTTATTAAGTTAGGCAAATGTCATGGTCAGATTGAAGCCTAAAACTTGTAAGAAAAATTCAGTACTAGTTGTGATAAAATCTGACTGAACACTGTTTTATAAACATTTCATAATGACTGCAAATTGGTTTAATTGATTTTTTCCTTTATTGATAAGATTCTGAATCTTTGGTCTTTACCCAGTTTTGTGATAAGAGTCATATCTGAATGTTTCCAGTGTTAGTACTTACGCATAATCACATTAAAGATATATGCAACAAATGTTAGTGCAAGTGACAATGAGTTCTTCAGAAGCTTGTCAGTTAGCAGATTGTTTTCAGGGGACTTTTTTCCTGACAGTATTTTAATGGGTTTTGTTACTTACTCTGGTGATAACAGCTGTAGTGTGTCATTTTTATCATTGTTTGTTATGGGAAATATATATGCTGTCTACTGATAATGTTTTCATAGGCCCTTTCCCGAGCCTCTAGTGGTCATAATTATCCTTCAACAACATCCACAAGATATTTGCTTTTCCTATTGCAATGAGTACAAAGCACACTTGCTGTGCTGAAAGGGCTTTTTCACATAGTTTTAGGATATCCTGGTAGCTTACTAGAGGCTGTCATCTCAGACTTTAGAAGTGAAATATGTGCACATCCTTCTCAGTGAGTGCTACTTTTGCACTATTTTTGCAGCCTGCTCAGCTGCTCAGCTGTCTTCCAATGAACAGTTTATGGCTGGTTTACATTGCATGCCAATATTGTTTCAATATCTTTTTAGCACATGCGCAGTTCTGCTCAGTGGCCTTGGTGTGGCTCCCGTGGATCTTGCAGGATCCTAACTGTTGAAGTACTTGTTCTATGTTATCCTCTGCTGGAGGCAAGAAATGTTGAAGCCTCCACTTAGATTGCCATGGAACTGCTCTCAGTTAATTAATTTGTATGACATCTGGTGCTGCATTACTAGAAGCCAATCACAAAGTCCACTTTTATGATGGAGGGGCTATAGTCCGGTGACACTATTCAGCAAACTGCAACCACAAATAATATAATAATCCATTGCAATCCTCAGCATTATTTTAGATGTATTGTGGCTATTTTCATTGGTCATTAATCTCCGATACTATTGGCTGCACTTGGTACCATCGATTGTTACCATGTGATAGTTTGTCAGACCGTGTGTCTGCTGTTGCCACTGCATTGAAGTACTGTTGAGTCTCTATCCGAGCCATAATTATTTCTCTGGATGACTTGATCTGCCTTCAGTCTATGGTTATTTTCTGAGAGATTGTTGGTGCATAGCTCTGCAGAATTCACTGGGAGTTGCCCCTTACCTTTAAGGCATGTTCAATTGATCTATAAGGTTTAACATACTGTTAACAATTAGAAAGGAGTACTGCCAATTACACTATCTGCTTATGCCTCATGAACTTACTGAAAGGCTTAACTAGTTATCTGCTTCCCTCCTTATGTTCTAAGTTCCACAGAATACCTCCTGCAACATTGCTTGACTAGTATCTCTGAGAAGCAGGAAAAAGCAAAGGGATTAACTTGACTACAGCCTCAAACTGTACATCAGTCCTTCAGGCATACGAGGTAAGAATACTTAGTAGCACACTATCCACAATATACAGGGGAGCGACTTTCAAGTCCTGACATGACACTCAATTTTAACTACTCAAAAAATTTAATCTTAGCACAGATTCTGCCAAATGATAATTTTCTCTCTGTAACAATGCAGATGCTTGATGAAACCACATTATCTGTTATTTCCTTTCTCCCAGTAGTGTTAATCCAGCACCATACAGGGAAAGTTTTGTGGTGATTGGAATGTAAGAGGAAAATAAGCGATGTGTAAGAGAGAAACAAGTGACAAGTTAATATTTTAAGTCAGTTTGTGAGGAATGCACACATAGAACAATATGCAGCACACCATACATGAGGCACACATAAGGCTTCTAGTGTAACACACAATTTTGTAACTTGTTGCAGAAAGGTTAACTGTGATGTATACTCCAGCCGTAGTGAAAAATTACTGTTTGTTGTTAAGTCAGACTGTTATTTTCTTTCTCCAAGGGGTGCCAACCAGAAGCACAGCATGCATCCTTGGAGAAGCTAGTAATGTAAAGAGAGAAACATGAGAAGAGAGAAGACTTTTAGTAATTCCATCAGGTGTGCATAGATAATGTATCTGACAGTGCACTGCCTGTGAAAGGCAGGTGTTCTGGGATCAAATCCCAGTCCAGAACATAACTTTAAATGTAATGTAGCAGATCCTCTCTTATATATCAAAAACTTCATTATTGATTCTCTGCTAACACTGGTGGTTTTCATTGTTAAAGGGCCTGTCATTAGCCTCTCATCATAGCAAACCACAACTACCTCACTGCTAGATGGTTCCAGGTAGAAGGTAGCCAATCAGGTTCAAAGAATAGATGTTGTTAACTAAAAATAATTTTATTGTATTTGATAGAACCAAAATTGACCAAATTGTGATAGTTTAGTAATTTAGTAAAGAACTGTTACATAAAATGTCATTAAGACAGGTACAAAATAATTATTGTACAAACTTCTTGAGATTATACAACAGTTTTCCTCAGTCTTATGTGATCTTTGCATCTGAATCCCACATATTTAGTTTAATTTACTCATAAAAATGAAAAAGAACATCTTTTAAAAAGATTTCTTTAAAAGAGGAAATGAAATTCAGACCAAATGCACTAAATGTATGCCAACAACTGAATGTAAACCAACATCTAAAAAAAAAATACAAAAGAAGAAGAAGGAAACAGATGGTTACTTCGAAACTACCTTAGCAGTATGAATTTGGACTTCAATAAACAACTCATATTATGTGGCATACCTGGACAAAAAATACCAGTCCAGTCCTCAGCATTCTTTCTCCATAATAGTTCTTGACATCCTAAATGTGTCAGTTCTTCCTTTATTTATCTCTAGGACAGAAAAAAGCCATACACGTATTTAAAATTTACTTGGAAGTCTATAATCAATGTTAATACACTCCCTAACCAAATAAGGTTAACATGTAACAGCATAAAAAAAACAGAGGATCAACTGTAAAATATTATCAGTGAAAGACATGTCTCAAGTGTATTGAACTTTGTCATGATACAAAAAAGGAAATGAATGGTGGAAAATATGGAATGCTAACACAAAGAGAGAGTGAAAGATGTGTAGCAGATCAAGAGGTGTACAGTACACAGAGCGGAAACATTAGTAAGAACTGTATCTCATTATGATTAAAATTGTGTGTTCCAAAAATATATATAAAAAAAGCAAAGTTTATTGGTACCAAGAGTAATTACCATGATACCTATTACACAACAAAAACAAATTTACACACTCATTTACCTGCACATAATAAGCAGTTAGTGCAGTTTCCAAAAACAAATAGCAATATGTAGCAATTTTGTTAAATCATATCTGGAACAAACACACAAAATAGTGGTAATATATTCTTCATTGTGCTTTGTGATGTAGAGGAAAATGTCTGCATGACTTAACTATAAATTCTGTGATAGCTTAGTGACTGAATTAATATATTATACTCAAGTTTTACTGCATGTGGTTAACAAGCCATTACTGTTGTCAGTGTACATATTAGCTAGAAGCACATATTTTTATACAGACTCATCACAATATTTTTAAGCATACCCAAGATTACCAGCCCATATCTTACTTGTTAATTATTAAAGCAATCATAATTATACTGCCTGAAAAAATGAAGCACTGTGAATGAAAGGAGGAAACGAAATGAAACTTCATGTGTTGAGAAAGTATGGGATGTTATTTTAGTGACTACAAAATGGCAGTGTAAGCCCATTTATCAGTATGACTATGCACCCCTTCTGGCCTAGAAGTATTCACTGATTCAGTTGGGAAGGGGGTCATACTACCACTGTATCCACTTCTGATGCAGACTGGCCCATATTTATTGTAACTGGTTCTGGATAATTGCACTGGGATGAGCTGACATTGAAGTTGGTCCCACACCTGTTCTACTGGACACAGATCTGGAGATCTGCTTGGCCATGGGAGTACCTCAACACCACACAGCAGCTAACTGAGACATGTTCCATGTGTGGATGAGAATTATCCCACTGAAAAATGGATGGCACCACAATCCTGTTGCATGAGAGGTAACACATGAGAATGTAACATGCCCATGATGTACCATTAGGCTGTCACAGTTCCCTCAGTCACTACCAACCATGACCAGAAGTGATATCCCCACACCATAACATCAGAGGTAACAGCCACTCCAAACATTGGAAGACTGGGACCTCTCCCCAGGTCACCACTATATTCTCTGACAATGGTCATCCAGAGTAGCACAAAACCACAATTCATCGCTAAAAACAATGCAATGCCTTCATCAGCTTTTGCACTTCTCACTCATGGTACTATTCCGAATGTAGCAGTCTGTGTTGTGGTGTTAACAGCAGCCTACTAATGGGATGGCAATTTCTAATCCAGCTGCTACTAGTCTCCGACAATAGTGCAAGATGGCAAAGAACATTGCATGGAGTCCATTACTTGATCCCAGATGGTAGGTACAGAAGCACAGTTACATGTGTTTCGTGCATGATCCTCCATTGTGGTGGCCAGAAGTGGTCTTCCAGAATCTTGATGATGAGTGTGCCTGCCCACATCTTCCCACACATTCCAATGTCAGGCCACAGTCATATCTGAATGTCACACAGTTCTGGATATTCCACATTTATAATTGACCAGCTGGCCAAATGGTGATCCAAAATGAGACCCCTTTCAAACCCTGTCAGATAATGATAACACTTCCTCACATGATTATATGGCATCTCCATGTCCTTCACAGTAATCACTCAACACCTGACACTGTTCATGCCCTTTATATGCTCTATTTGGCCCGGTAACAACACTAAATGCAAACAAAACTTAAGAACTCTGGTGGCTCTTCTACCTGTTACAGATAAATGCAACTCTAATCTTTTACATAGCCACAGATGGTGTGTATGTGTACAAAGTTACATTGACATTGGCCATGTTTTCTATGTGCTTCATATTTTTTTTGTAAGGCAGTGTATAATCTCTTAATAAGGCATGAGGAAGACAGATCACCAATTATCTTGCCAAAGATGCAACATACAGCAAATAAATGTAAAGAATGGGAAGAAAGCTGCCTTTTTAGATTTTTAACCATGAAACTGAAAGAGATTATTTTTAAATAAAATGTGGTAATGACGTTGGATGTATGATTAAATGCAGAGAAGAAAATAAGCATGAAAATTGTCCTTTTCAGTAACTCTGAGAAGGATAATAGCACAGACTGAGTGCAGATAATCTGTAGCTCAGCATGAGGTAACAGAAGAGAAATGGTGACATGAAGAAAACTTCAAAAGTCTCTAATCATAGGCAGACAATTAAGACTAGCAATATAAGAGCAACATGAACAAGAAAAAAATAAAATAAAAATGGGTTAAAGGAAAAAGAGAGATATGCACAGGGACATCAGAAAGTAAGGTACAGAAGAGAGTACAAGTTCTGGGTTTCCTGTAGACACTGTCCTGCTGTGGTATAGATAACAGATGCATCACAGTGCATGAGTGAATTGGTGTGGCAACTGGAAACATGCACTCCAAAGTTCAGGTACATGGAACAGTCTGATTCTTGTGGGCAAAACATCTAAATTGCGTACAGACTGACTGTCAAATGCTAAATAGTATGAACAAAATGCAATGTCATGTCCAGCCATAGTGTAATGGTACCAACAATTTGACTACAACCACACAGTCATGGGTGATGCTGATTGGAAAAGAAGACCATCAGCATCAACCCCACATGGCAAAGCCCGGGCGGTTGAGAAACTGATTAACAGTAGTTGCAGAGTGACCATCACACTACTCGGCAAATGCACATCTCAATAGGCGGTTTTCACGCCATCATTGCTCACCCCATCATCCAAGATCACCTCCAGTATCAGAAACTGGACTCACACTGAGTTCCTCAGCCACTGACACCTACAAACAAAGATGCAATTTTTATGGTATCTCTGGACTGCCTTCAGCATTACTCCATGGAAGGCAATGATTTCCTAAGCAGCATCATTATGAGCTATGAGATATGGGGCCATCATTTTACAGCTGTAACAAAGAGAGGTTCTATGGAATGGCGGCACTCTTCCTCACCTCCGCAGAGTAAATGAAAAAGTCATGCCATCAGCAGGAAAGGTCATGGCCACCAGTTTCTTCAAAAGTGAAGGATCTATCTTGCCCAGTTTGTGACAAAGGGCACAATGGTGATTCACACTGTGCAACATTGGCTTCACTGCACAACACCATAAATCACAGGAGGCATGGAAAATTAAGCAAAGGCATTGTTCTGCAGCACAGACAAAGTAACACCTACAAATGGTGCACAAGAAACAAGCTCTGCACCAAAGTTTTTCAGTGGTAGGTTCAAAGCATCTGCTATACAGTCCAGATGTTTCACCATGCAATTTATATCTTTCCAGCAAGCCTAAAGAAAATCTTTTTTGAGGGGGAGGGGGGGGGGGGGATTTTCCAACGATGAGGATGTTCATAGTGGAGTTCTCAAATGGTTCCATGGCCTAGAAGTGGATTTCTATTATAGAAGAATTGAGTAATTTGTAGAACCCATTATTTACACAGACTTAAGTGACTACCATATGCTGAAATATAGTGTCATCTATCTTCTGCACTTTGAAGTGTCAGGCAGCATTCAATAAAAACTATTTGGCCTGCCACAGTAACATATAACTTATTTTCTCTCTTTATAGATTTCAAAGGATTGAGAAAGCCAAACAGAAGCAGAATGAAAACAGGAAGGTGAAAAAATAAAAAAAAAATTTAAAAAAAAACAATAAAAATAAAAAACATTGTGGGTGAGAAGAAGTTAATGATCAGATTAAGTTGGAGATAGAAAAACAGTGATGTAGGGGACAGGAAGAGAGGATGGGATGATGATACATGTAAGAATTGAAAAGATTTATGTCTTGGTGTCATGTGAGCAATAATTCCTTTAAGGAATACGTGATGGCTAAATAATCCATGAGAGGGAGGAAGGGCCAGTTATGAGCAAAGTAGGGAAACTGCTGAAGTCACAAGTGCTAAACATTCTGTTGCAAATATAAAATAACCATTAATCCTTAACAAGACCTGACATCAACAGGCAACAGAGGTAAGCTGGCTGATGTATTTCTAAAACTTTTAAGCAATTTCTTTACATAAAATCTTTTAACTGTCTTTAATGCAATAACAAGGTACTTTACAACTGATGATATAACTCACATTAGAGACTCTGCATCTTCATACACTGCAGGCTAGAATACCATATTCTGACAGTGTATCTAGGAACATATTTTCTAATGAGACAAGTTTTCAATACACTGTTGGTTATACCAGTGAAGTTACACAGCATCATTCTGAACCATTCTTATTAAGAATGCTAATATATCCTCATTACAAACTGCAACACGCCAAGGATACAACATAAAATATAAAAAATGTAATAGTTCATCAAAACATGTTTGTTATAGTTTGAAACCATCAGAACACAATCTGGTGGCTTCAAACTGAAAGAAACGTGGTTTGACCAGCTTTCAGGTTTTTTATATTTTACATTTTTCTCCCTGGTGTGTTACAATTTGTAATGAGGGTATGTCAACTTTGTACTTAGGTACACTTAATAAGAAAGGTTCAGAAATGCACTCTGTAACTTCGTTGGCATAATCAACAGGGTATTGAACTTTACTCATTAGATAGCATTTTCTAAGACACACTATGAGACGATGGTATTCTAGCCTATGATGTATAGATGCACAGACTCTCTAGTATCAGTCATCTGAAGATCATTTTTTAACAACTGAAACTAGTAATCAGTTGCAAAGTAATATAGTATTGTGATCAAGACAAATAAAAGATTTTATGTAATTCTTTAAAAGTTTTATACATGATTAATTCTATTTGTCAGTTACCATATATTATAAACATCAGTATTTAAGATTCAGTTGTTAATAAGAATCACTTCAAGAGTTTATTGAATAAGGGCTTGTCATTTATATCAGCCTGCATCAACTCCTACATTTCTCCTGAGGACCACTATTATTCCCTGTATAACAGCAGCTCTTTGGCAGAGGAAAATCTTCAGGTGCTGATAATAATTGTTTTATACTTTCTTAATGCACTGGAATATAAATGACTTAACTACATGGTTTCCAAACCTTAGGTATTCTCAGATTTACGAACTTTAAGTTATAGTTTCAGACATTGTGAACATCAATAACAACTTTTTAAATGAACAATGGCTGAGAAAAGACTGTATAGAAGATTCAAATTAATGAATTTAAGGTTGCCAAAAGCTTTTGTAGTAGCAACAAATCTCATGGATGTTCTGGTATTCACCTGTATACCTTAATACATTATAAAATGAGAGAAGATTTCAGTTATTTAAATGAAGAATGCGATAATCGTAGGATACAGGCTTTCATAGAAATTCCAATCACCAGCCAAAGCAAAAAAAACAGAGTGATCAAAACATTGGTAGACTGGGCTGAAAGAATCTGTGAACCATAATACTTGCAGGGTGAGAGTAATCTGTTAAGAAGAGATTTCATAAGAAACAGCAACTTTGACAAAGATAGAAACAGGGCAGTAGATCCTAAACAATCTGGAGCTTCTAGTGAAAAATAATCAACTACATGGAAAGTGTTCTACTTGTTCATAAAACATCAGCACATTACTCAGAAGACACGGTACTGACACTGTGTCTAAACCAAAAGAAATATGTGTGAATATTTGAACACTGCAAAGGCCTTTGTCCACTGTTTGCTATGGCAGGAGTATATAAAATTCCTTGTGCACGTGGTTCAGTTGCAACAGAGCAAGGAAGGGTTATTCCGACTGGTCTTATCTTGCTCTTCATATTAACATTACTTTTTTCTTTATTCAATCTCTTTTTATTAATACTACACATGTGACTGTTATGCAAAATAGCGATCATTTTATTCCTATTATATTTCATTAAAAGGAGTTATTCACTGGATAGTTTCCTGATTTCTGATGACAATAGTAAATTTGATGCTCTTGAAAACATTTCCATAAAAAAATATATGTGATGCCCTAGATATGCTGACATCATGGAGGTGAAATTTTTAGTGTGCAAATAGTTCTTTATTTCTAAATAAATGTAGCTCATTTCTTGAAAACCATCATTCTCCTCTTTTAAACAAGTGTTTTACTTTCCCCCAAAACTTTTTTAACATAAAGTTATTCATATTCAAAATTATCATTTTCTGGAAATTTCTTATATTGCAATTATTTCTAAAATTCAGTACCATAGTTATGTAGCCTAGATTTTTCTGATTCTGAAAATACATACATTCACTAGTTTTGAAAATTTCATTTTCTCAAAAACCTTTTGGCAAACTTTGGGAATCACTATACGTATAGAAATCCTCCTCATATAATAGTACCAATAATTTTGCTATTTTTCAGTTATACAGCTCACAGTTAAACAGACTTACTTCTTTGCCTACTGCATTTTTGTGTCTTTTACTTTTCCTCATTTTTGCTGTTCATATTCAAAATATAATAGCACTGAATTTCAACATTTTGAAGATTTTTTGTATTACATGCAGCTTTAAAAAGGCATGGTGCACAGCACCACAGTCTCTGTCAGTTGGAGGATATGAGGCATTTTGCAAATGTCACATATGTTGTCACTCTGTAGTGAGTACCCCAGTCGTGCAATTACTGACTGAGAGTCAGTCAGTATCCAATAGTCAAACGATAATCAACTGAGGGGCAGGTTTGCATGTAAAGAGATGTAACATTCTTGGAGTATTAAATATTAACAAAGTATGAATGTCATTAGTTGGGATGATAAAGATTCAGGTGATCTCATAGCTTCAATTTTAGTTAGTATATTCTCAATATCAAGTACATGACTGCTAAGCTACAATAAGTTGTCACTAAGAACATTGTTTGCAGTTCAGAACATCTAAGAGGTTAGCCACGAGTATATGCCTAAAATATGATGACAAGTAGACAGAAGAAGTTAAAGTGTTAAATTCTTTGGATTAGAGTTTCATAATAAATTCAACTGGGAGAGCACACCACAGAACTGCTGAAATGCCTACACAGATCTCCATTTTCTACGTGGATCTTGTCAGACATATGTGATTTTGGAATAAAAATGGTTGCATATTTTGCTTACTTCTATTCCATAACGTCATATGGGATTGTTTTTTGGGTAACTCATCAAGCCCAGAAAATGCTTTCCAAGTGCAAAAATATATAATAAGATATATTAAAAAAAGATGCTGCGACTTACCAAACGAGAAAGCGCTGGTAGATAGACACAATAAAAAACACACAAACACACACACAAATTTCAAGGTTTCGCAACGCATGGTTGCTTCATCAGGAAAGAGGGAAGGAGAGGAAAAGACGAAAGGATGTGGGTTTTAAGGGAGAGAGTAAGGAGTCATTCCAATCCCGTGAGCGGAAAGACTTACCTTAGGGGGAAAAAGGGACAGGTATACACACACACACACACACACACACACACACACACACACACACACACACACACACATATCCATCCTCACATATACAGACACAAGCAGACATATGTAAAGGCAAAGAGTTTGGGCAGAGATGTCAGTCGAGGTGGAAGTACAGAGGCAAAGATGTTGTTGAGTGACAAGTGATGTACGAGGGGCGGCAACTTGAAATTAGCGGAGGTTAAGACCTGGTGGGTAACGGGAAGAGAGGATATATTGAAGGGCAAGTTCCCATCTCCGGAGTTCTGATAGGTTGGTGTCAGTGGGAAGTATCCAGATAACCCGGACGGTGTAACACTGTGCCAAGATGTGCTGGCCGTGCACCAAGGCATGTTTAGCCACAGGGTGATCCTCATTACCAACAAACACTGTCTGCCTGTGTCCGTTCATGCAAATGGACAGTACTTCCGCCTCGACTGACATCTCTGCCCAAACTCTTTGCCTTTACATATGTTTGCTTGTGTCTGTATATATGCGGATGCATATGTGTGTGTGTGTGTGTGTGTGTGTGTGTGTGTGTGTGTGTGGGCGCGCGCGCGCAAGTGTATACCCGTCCCTTTTTCCCCTAAGGTAAGTCTTTCTGCTCCCGGGATTGGAATGACTCCTTACCCTCTCCCTTAAAACCCACATCCTTTTGTCTTTCCCTCTCCTTCCCTCTTTCCTGATGAAGCAACCATGTGTTGCGAAAGCTTGAAATTTGTGTGTGTGTTTGTGTGTTTTTTATTGTGTCTATCTACCAGCACTTTCTCACTTGGTAAGTCACAGCATCTTTTTTTAATATATTTTTCCCATGTGGAATGTTTCTTTCTATTATATTCAATAGCTAATAAGAATTATTCATGATGTGAACTCTGGAAAAAAAAGAGTCCAATGAGCACTCAGTGTGTCGGCTGACGGGCTTCATCTGAAATGTGGAGAAGACCTTGCCTGTGGCTATAAAAGGTGTAAAGTGCAATCATCTTTAAGTTGCTCATATTGGCACCAATGATGCCAGTCACTTGGATTCTGGGGCCATTCTCAAATCTGCAAGCAGGTGGCAGAAGTTGGAAAGACTGCTGACTCCATTCGTGGGATGAAAGCAGAGCTTAGGATTTGCACATCATCTACAGTATAGATAATGATCCTTTGGTTTGAGAATAATGAAGGGTATGTCCATTTTGTGGCAGTTTTGGCTGAAGACTTCTGTTCCTGCGTTATTGGGTGGAGAACTGTAAGTAAGTGCTGTACTACACAGAGGAAGTAGCTACAAACAGGCTACCTGACCTTATGAACAGTGCAGTACAAAGACAGGGATTAGTGATCATGATTTCACCATAGCAAAATTGGTTGCTTAGGTTAATAAATCCATCAAGAAGGCTATGAGAACTTTTATGCCAGAAAGAGCAGATAAGCAGTTGTTAGCATCCTACTTAGACAGTGAATTGAGATCATTTAGTTCTAATATGACAGATGTGCAGGAATTATGGAGAGAGCTAAACTGTTTGTAAATTGTTAGATGTAGAAGTAGTATGTGTTGAGTAGTGGATTAAATATGGAAAGGACCCACCATGGTTTAATACCTACATTTGTAAAATGCTGAGGAAACAAGACCCATTTCATTCTTGGTTAAAAAAAAAAAGGAAGTGCTAATGTCGGCAGGCAAAATTTAGTGGAAATATGGGTGTCTTTAGAAGATCAATGCATGAAGCACACAGCAACTTCCACCACTATATATCAGTGAAAGACTTTCCTGAGAGAATAAAATCTTTTCCGTTTTCAAGCCACATCAATTCGAATAAAATTCTCGAGCTTTCGATGACTATCTCTGCCATCGTTGTCAGGAGTAAAACCATTGACTGCTGGAGCTGGCACAGTTTGCTGCTTATATAGCCTCTGGTACCAGAGAGGGTCAAAATGATGCAAGCACAAAATAAGTGCAGCAGCCTGTAGCAGCGCTGGCCTGTCACAAGACTGAGTCACATCAGGTGGCACAACGGGTCAGCATCACATTTGAAACTACTGCTCCCACCTCTCTACAAGTGTCAAGCATCTCTCATTGCTTCCTTCCAACATCAAAAGCCTGCTCCCATGCCCTACTACCCCTGTCTTTATTAAAACTGTTGCTGTATATTCCAATCTCAGTTGCTTCTTTTGTAATGGAACCGCAATATGTTGATACATGAGCCAAGACTCTTACGTTTTTGGGCATCATTCAGCTATGGCCATCTTGTCAAGCTCCCTTTGTTTAACATGTCACTTGTGCTCAGTACAAAACTCTGCAACTGTGCAAGCTGTCTGACTTTTATAGATGCTGCCACATTTGCATGGGACACCATACACATCAGGCACACACAGAACTATGTCTTCTTAACGGCACAGCACATCTTGTATCTTGGAGGCAGGTTGGAACACTGGTCTCAGTTCACATCTCTGCAGCACACATTCTCACTTGTTGCTCATTGCTCCACAGTATTGCAGGAAAACAGCCTGCTTGTCCTCTTCTGCTGATTCGTAAGGTTTCCTTCTTCAGTGGCATCTGAAATGTCTCTCTTGCTATAACCATCCTGTACACAAGAAAGTGATCCTGAACAAGTTAGTACATGGAGCAAAAGTTATTTTTCATGATAACCACCTACAGCCTTAATTGCAGCACTTGCAACATGTGTTCAGAGAGAAAGGTTTCAGCAAGAGAGATGTTGCAAATGCTTTCAGGTACCAGCAAAGAAGGATGCCTGAAAAGGCTGAGCCAGCTGCATTCCTGCCATTCTGTAGCCCCTTAAGGAAACAACTACCATTGCTTCCTCGACCATTATGTGTACTGCCTTTTCCCACAACTCTTTCCGTCCCTAACTTCCATGTAGACTCTCTCTCTCTCTCTCCCTCCCTCCCTCCCACCCACCCTTTCTCTCTCTCTCTCTCTCTCTCTCTCTCTCTCTCTCTCTCTCCCTCCCTCACCACTTTTTCAACTACTCTCCCTTCCCTGTCTCCCCATTCATTTCCACCATCCTCTCCTCCCCCATTTCTTTCATTCTCTCTATATCTCTTATATGCTCTACCATCTGTACTTCTTTCTTCCTGTTGTGCAGCCACTGAGGCATCTGTCGAAAGACTTGCCTTGCACTATCCCACTATCCCTCCTTGCCTCATGCATCCTTTCCTATCCATGTTGTCTGGTTCGCTTGCTGCAGTATTTTCAGGGTGTATACCTGGACAAGGAAAAGAAATTCACAAATTTTTCCTGGATATCCCGATTAAAAATATACTTTCCCCCAGGTGAAAATACATTTTTTCCATGTTAAGTGACAGCATGTTTTCCCTTGCAACTGTAAAACTTAGCAATCCTTTGAATGGTTAAGGTTATGTGTGTGGGCGTAGAATTTCCCAGCACTTTAGAAAACGAAACTCAGGGTAAAAACACGTTTTAGAAATATCTTCAATACGCAGCAACATGTACGCTGCATATCTTCATATTATGGGAGTATAAATTCGAATTCCACCAAACACTGCATATTAGTCTCGGAAGCATCAAAATTGAGATTGCAGTGTGCTTTTGTAAGCCAGTCATAACACATGCCACGTGGTCCTGTCTGCCGATGACAGTGGATATTCGGAGCATAGGAGACGTAATGCAGTCAGCCAACAGCAACATCACTGTTAAACAGGAAAAGTTAATGATTTAAATTAATATACATAGTATGGCTACAAGAAAAGCAAAGCTTTCACATATAATGTTGGTCTCTAAGATTAATAAGCTGCAAGAGATGCTAAGCTTTCACATATAACATTGATCTTTTTTGCGCATGTTACACTTTAAGATATATCACACAAATGGGCCAGTAAAATTTTTAATAACGACATAAATGCCTGATCTTCTGGGTGTGAAATTCTTCTAAATCACCCATCAACAAAGAGCTGATTTTTAAATTAGAGTCAAATTCTCTGTGATATAAGAAATTCATCGTACATTCTCGCACATAGTTCAGCTTGGATAAAAGGCAATTTACTTTCAAAGTAACACTTTTCAAACCACCATTCACAATATTTTCCCACGACCTGTTAGACATAGGTTTGTTTCAGCATTTGCTAGAGCGCCAGACAACAGGCACCACCATGCATGTGCATCTACGATGACGCAGGAAGCCCGTATGTTCATAGAGTGTAAAACATTAAAAGATCTTACATTGTGTCATAAAAGAAAGAAGACATCAGAGGATACTCCAGGAGCATTGTAATTTCGTGAACCATACTAAAATGTGCACATTTAAAGTGCATACTTAAAGTGCACATTCATATGTCCACATTCCCAATGAAGCAGCCCTCAACCTGGCTTTTCAGTGTGGTTTTCAGGATCTAAATTTTCTTGGAGTACCATTACTGCATTATCTCATCTTTGGTTCTTTATTATGGCATAATTCCACACATGCAAGAAGATGAAAACGTGCATTTGAAACGCAGTGAACGTTTGAAACTAGCCAATAGTGTGGAATTAAACACTTCATTTCAAATATATTGACTGCCTCAGTGGAAAAGATTAACAAAAGCCAAATTTCTTTAACAAGCCGACAAAATAACTTCATTGTTCTGGAAGGCGATTAATACTTGACTGTCAGAAAGGTGGAAATAATATTTTAGCCTTCTGTAATTATGAGAATGTAATAGCTCCCAGCCACAGAAATACGTTTTGTTTCATTTGACATGAGAGGAGTAAATGAAGCGTAAACAGCAAAATCACTAAATGTAAACCTGGGTCATGTGGAGACTACACGCTGCCCCACTATAACCTATAACTCAGATTGCTCTGCGCATCAGGCCTGCATCAACGATTTTCTGAACTAATGCAATACTAGACAGTGCCCCCCCCCCCTCCCTCAAGCATTTCACAGGATATCAAAATATGTTAAAAAATTGAATTTTCAAAAATATGTTTATTTTGTAGTGCACTTCTTTCTGAAAGGTCTGATACATAAAACATATGTGTTCGAGGAAATGTAAGATTTATTATTTGGTCTTAAGTATGCCAAAGTGCAGTGCCACGCATCTTCACACTGTGTTATTCTATTGCACATCACCATATTTTGCTCTGTGGAACCGAAACGTGTATATTTTATAATGGGTGCCATCAAACTATATTTGGGACAATGGAAATGAAAATGTCCTGTGGTGCCTCTACTGCTCCTAGTTGGCCAGTTTGACAACCTGTCCCTCTTAAAGAAAAACAACAACCTCCCAATCAATACTGGATGAGATTATATGTAACTGGGAGAACAAGAACTCTTCAGAAAACTTGCACTCTTTATTGCCTATTAGCTAATAATTTGCTGTTTTGTGTGACGTAAAATTAAATATAGGATACATAAAACCAGTAAAGACAAGAGACAAGCAAGACAGTATATATTTCTTCAATTCTTAGCTCCTAGCATTTCCTTCTCTCTAATCTTGCTACAGCTTTACATGGTGTGCTTTCCTTTCTGCGAAAGAATCTATTACCTCATCAAAGTTCATCAAATGTTTTGCTAGATAAAAAATTGAAATTTCATTGTCTAATACTGAAAAATGTGTTAGTACTAATGTACCCAAGACCAGTGTGGCTTCTTAATCTGATTACGCCTATTTTGTCATTGTCTGCCAGATAAAACAAAATAGGACTTTCTAATATTGCAGCAATTGTAACACACAACAAATAAACAAGACTGTTTTGGCACAAATGGTGATTTTTATAACACGACAGAATATAATTCACGAAGTGGAATGCCTATTAGGCCCACAACAAGTAAAAAGCTTTAAGTTAGGAAACAGTTTCATATTTCATTCATATGCTCCAGTTTCTCAAGCATGAGATCGAAAAATTTGGAATTGTCATATTCTTCCATAATTTGTGTGATGTCCCCATTTCTTCTGCTACCTCATTCTAACAAATAATCTTGCCATCACTAATTCTCTAACTATTCTTGCCATGTCAAAACTTATTCAACGGTTAACTACACTAACCCCGCCAGAATCACTGGTTCAGGTATCCCACGATTATTCTCCGGTTAGGCATTGTTACATGTTCATACAACGCATTTTCTGCACAACTTCCAGAATAGAGTTTAAGTGGCTGCTAGCTGGTTACTGCACAGCTTTCCCTTACTAGTTTAGCACTCTAGCCGAAAATGTTCTGTCAAAACTTCATTTCCTTGGATACACAGAGAAGGTAACGCATAATCTTTCTTACCTGTTACTCCTGTTAGTCATTTATTTCCACTCTGGGAGTCTAAATCTATGGCTTTCGCTAGTAGTTATAACAACAATGATCATTCGCAAATCCAGTCAACCACATAAACAAACAGTGATTGGCATTCACCCTTTCGGCTTTATTCCGCTCAGCTCGTAGAGCCCCGTCTTCTTTTGTCTGTGGGAAAGTTTACTTGTAGATGCGATGGGGATTCCACTGGCAGAGGCTTGTGGCATTTAAAAATTAACTTACGATTCATTCAGAAATCAACTTAGAATGTGTTCAGAAACCAACACGGATGCGTTTCAAAATCATGTAAATAATCAATATACCAATGTGCGCTGAATGCTAGGTGCTTTGTGAGACAAGATTTTCCCCTCAAAAACATGAATTTGGCACCCCCCCCCCCCCCCTCCTGAAACTGCCGCCAGAAGTTGATACCCCGGTTTGCCACAACTTGACTAAAAGAAGGAATTGGTTGATAGGACACATTCTGAGACATCAAGGGATCACCAATTTATTATTGGAGGGAAGTGTGAGAGTAAAAATTGTAGAGGGACACCAAGCGACGACTACAGTAAGCCGATTCAGAAGGATGTAGGTTGTGATAGTTATTCGGAGATGAAGAGGCTTGCACAGGATAGTGTAGCATGGAGAGCTGCATCAAACCAGTCTTCGGACTGAAGACCAGAACAACAGTCTGGATCTGAAATCTCTGTCTTACAATTATGCGACCCGTCTCGAACCTGACACTGCCTGCAGATCTCTTACATGTATACAACCTTCTTTTATGATTCTTAACCAAGTGTTAGCCATAATTAAACTATGTTCTGTACAGAATTGCAGTAGATAGCTTCCTCTTTCATTTCATTCTGCCAATACTCGTCCTCTTTCTATTTTTCATTCTCTTCCTTTTCCTGTTACCAAGCTAGAGTCATCCATCACAATTAAATTTTCATCTTCTTTCTCTATCCAAATAATTTCATTTATCTTGTCATACTTTATTTCAATCTCTTCAACATGTGTGTAGGTAGCTGTCTAACATTCTGATGACTTAAAGTGTGAGTGTGGATCTGGATTATACCAGCTTATTCTCCCAAACCACCTTCCACTTCTTTATGAGATGACTTACTTGGAATTTGCAGCCTCTCTTCTTTACTGAATAGCCAGCTGCTGGAAACACTCTTGACTTCTTCTTCATTGAATAATGCTAGGTACAGGAATTTTTAGACTCTTTCTACTTATGAAATAAGTAGACATACAAACTTTACTTTTCATCAACTAACGATGTATTTGACCTCCATACACAATAAAAATTTCACTTTCCACATGAATCTGTAACTTCCTGCAAGACTCTCATATAGGCGGATGTTAGAAACAAATTGAGTTACAGTTAAAAGAAAGTTGGCTTGGATACCATGACCTTTCATAACATGAATTGTAAAATGAGTCTTGCTTCTAACAAGGTTGCGTGAAGAGTCTACAAGAGTACTTTTTCAACTGTTCTTGTTTTAATAACAATATTCAATGACACAATAAGCACAGAGCTGCATATAAACTCCATGGTTCTTCCTTACACACTAACTAAAACATCTATGGATTGCCCGACAGGTACTTATCGGTGCCGTCCGACCGCCACATCTACTTTCTTCCTGCGAATGATTTTAAACCTGCACACACAAACAAGTGATGCACAGTAGGTAAGATTCTACCATCCCACACTCACATCCAGAATATCATGTGTTCGAGACGGTAGAAGGCTGAGTGGTTCTAGAATTTACACAGAAATTCTCGAATCACAACATACACCCCCCCCCCCCCCACCGCAGATCGAACACATGATATTTTATACATAATCAATACGCAAATAAGATCACTCATGATAACATTTCATATCTTAACAGTACTCTTTTCTTTTTCTACTTTGTTATTAAGGCATGAGCATTTACTCCTGGTTTTAGTCGACTTTACTGATATTTAGGAATTGTGAGCACTCTTTTTCTTTTCTTTATTTCCTTCCTTCCCCCCCCCCCCCCCCCCCCCCCCAAATCGTAAACTCCAGATGTTTATGACACATGAGTAAACTATTTTCTATTCTTATCTTTTGTACTACATTTTTCCTACTATGTACTATTTTCATTATTTGTAGCTTGGAGGAACTAAGGATGAAATGAAAGTGTTCTTTTGACTCTCATTTAGTTCCACGAGACATAATAATGCTAGTCGTTCACAGAATTCACACTTCCCAGAAGAATCCCTATAAAATTGGTGACTTTTGTCATGAAACTGTTCCCTTCTCCTAGGATCAGCACTTATTCCTTACTTGTGGGTTGACCTGATGAGAGCACTTCCTCTTTCCATTCTGGTAGGTACACCCCTTACAAAACATTCCAATTTTTTAGGCCACAGCTCGTCCTATCTCCACGTAGATATGCCTACCCTCTATATGCCAGGTACGCCCCCCTTATTTTAGCTTCTTCCACCTACGCTCAATGGAGCACGTTATCATGATTTCATACGGGATACTCTACCTGTGCTGCTAGAACATGTGCCTTTACAAGTACGACACAACATGTAGTACATGCACGATGGAGCTCCTGCACATTTCAGTCGAAGTGTTCATATGCTTCTCAACAACAGATTCGGTGACCGATGGATTGGTAGAGGTGGACCAATTCCATGGCCCCCATGCTCTCCTGACCGCAACCCTCTTGACTTTCATTTATGGGGGCATTTGAAAGCTCTTGTCTACGCAACCCCGGTACCAAATGTAGAGACTCTTCATGCTCATATTGTGGACAGCTGTGATACAATACACCATTCTCCAGGGCTGCATCAGCGCATCAGGGATTCCACGCGACAGAGGGTGGATGCATGTATCCTCGCTAACGGAGGACATTTTGAACATTTCCTGTAACAAAGTGTTTGAAGTCACACTGGTACTTTCTGTTGCTGTGTGTTTCCATTACATGATTAATGTGATTTGAAGTGAAGTAATAAAATGAGCTCTAACATGGAAAGTAAGCATTTCCGGACACATGTCCACATAACATATTTTCTTTCTTTGAGTGTGAGGAATGTTTCCTGAAAGTTTGGCCGTACCTTTTTGTAACACCCTGTATATTTCTATGTATATCATAATTAAGTATCTTCTGGTAAAGATATAAATCTATTTTAAACTTCGCATTCATTCTTCAATATATCATTTACTCCACAGAGTTCTCCTCTACTTATCAACTTCTATATTTTCAATAGATACTATGTCTACATATACTATTTATGTCCCACTATTCTTCAATTCATCAGAGTACTTATTATACTGACGTTTCTTGATGATCAAGATGACTAATTCTGCTCCTACTTTCATTTTCCTTCTTTGCTCACACCTCTCTCTTATTTATCCACTACTCATTACTACTTTATAGTTGTTTGTTATGTATGTGCACCTCTTCTTATGTATATTCAATGTAGAACCATTGTAGCTTCCTATATATGTGCACATATTTCCATATGTACACACATTTTCCCTACAACACCTGGTGGTTCTCATATCATGACAGCCTTCCTCTTATGTGATTTAATGTTTGCGTAGAAGTGTATATTTGTGTATATGTGGATGTGTGTTCGTGTAGTCTGATTCTTCGGCCTTCTTATCTAAAGAAAAGATTTAGGTTTTTAGTAACCACAGAAATAAGGAAGGACTTTAGTGATAGAAGTTTGTGAATATGGAAAGAGGGAAAAAATAGACAGGTCCTCAAATGAGAAGTAAGAAAGGAAAAACTAGATATGGATGCTAGGATCAAAGAAGAGAAAGAAGATAGCCCCAAAGACAGAAAACCCTTCCCACCCCCTTTCCCTAGGATCCCTATCCCTCAGGTACTTGAGTGAGATGCCAGAGGAGGTTTGGTGTTAAATCATCTCCTACAGAATGGACTTGTCCCACCTTCACCCTTTGAGGTCCCCGAAGGAAATCCTAGCAACCCTATGGAAATGGCAAATAATGACAAATCAGGCACACTTGTTTGTGAGGGTTGTTTGAAAGGCGTGATGTGTGTTTTGTGTTAATCATGATTTATCTGTTCTTGTAAATCATGTTTTTAGCTACAATACCCACCCCTTTCAAAATTTATACAAATCCTCCTGTCTATATCACATCTCATAAACGGTATAAAATACTCTTGCCCTCGAAAGGCAAAGGTCCTGAGTTCGAGTCTCGGTCCGGCACACAGTTTTAATCTACCAGGAAGTTCATATCAACGCACACTCAGCTGCAGAGTGAAAAATCTCATTCTGGATACTCTATACAAAACAGAAAATCTATACACTATGGTATAACAGTTGTTCAGCTAATCACATCTTATTATATTTTCCACAAATATAACTCTATTTAGTTTATTTCGTCCAGATTTCTTGAATTCAGTTGTGGGATCTACTAAAAATAATGTCTTAGGATGGACTACCGTTTGTACCCGGTACGGTCCCTCACATTTTTGGAAAAACTTATAAGTCTCTTTCTTCAGAGTCGAGCTGGGAAGACGTTGTTTTATAAGAACCAGGTCATCAACTTGGTACTGACAATCCACAGCCTTTTCGTTACACTTACTTATTCTTTGTGGTGCCTTTTCAATCAAATTTTTAGAAACTATTTCCTGATTTACTTCATAATTGACACTAGGTTGTTCAGGCCAGTTAAAACACTTAATTAGAGGTTCTCCTACAAAGCCTGTAGCTTCTAAAGGTATCAACTTAGTTGATAAATGGGGTAATTCACTTAGGAGAAGTTCAAAGTCCTTAATTTTCTTTGCCCAAGAAGTATGTTTTGCATGACAGTAAGTACGACATAATTTTCCAATTTCCTTCATTACTCACTCATATAGATTTGATGACAGGTTATAGTTGGATATTAACACTTCTCGAACACCTTCCCATGCTACAAATTCTCTAAATTCGTAACTCCCAAACTGTGGTCCGTTATCTGTAACAAACCGTTTTGGTTTACCTACTTCTAGAAGGTATTGTTGTAAAGAGTGTATAACCATCTGCATATTTGCTCTTTTAATGGGATATAGTTTAACATATTTTGACCAACATTCTATGATAACCAAAATATATGATACGCCTCCCTTTCCTTGTGGAATTGGTCCAAAAAAATCTGCCGCTGTAAGGTCGTGTAATGGCTTAGGAATAATAGGATACATTTTGTATTTCACGTGAGTATTATTCTCTTTTACTTTCTGGCAGGCTTCACAGGTTCTAATCAAAGATGCTATTTTATGACCTATAATAAAATTTATTCATATGGGATATACATTTTTTTATTCCAAAGTGTCCATATCCTGTGTGAACGTACCACACCAGGTCATCTTCCATTATCTTTGGGATACATAAGCGCCAATGCTGTGAAGTTACACTGTCTCCCCAAAACAAGTTATGATCTATAATTTTCCATTTTCCTAACTGATTAGGAGTTAACGAGTTCTGGATACAGGTAGAAAATATTACTGTGAAATAAGGATCATGATGGATATTCACTGTTATTCTTTGAGCCATTTCTTTTACCATGATGTTTGGATATTCTGCTGATATAAAATTAATGGAAAAAATAATGCCAGGCTCTTCTGTACGTTTCAATTCTACCATTCCAATGGGTAGCCTCAATAAAGCATCATGTACAATATTTTTGGAACGTTTTACATATTGTATCTTAATATTGTATTCCTCTAGGAATAGCATCCATCACATCAACCTACTGTGTAGTAATCAACTACTCATTAGAAAGTATAAAGCTTGATGATATGTATAAATATGGATTTCTGATCCCCATACTAGTGTTTGAAACTTTTGAATATGCCACACAACCACCAATAGTTCCTTTTCGGTAGCTGTATAATTTAGTTCGTGCTTATTTAAGCTACAGCTAGCAATAGCTATGGTTCTGTGTTCTACATTACTTGGATCCCATTCTCCTCGGAAAAGTTCAGCAGCGACACTGTAATCAGATGTATCTGCTCGCCCATGACCGGATAATGTAATATGGGTGACTCCACAAGTGCTCTTTTAATGTTTTCAAACGCATCATTTGCACCTTGATCCCAAGTCCACGGTACTCCCTTTCTTAATAAATGTAAAATTCTCAGGTCATTTAATTCTTGACCTCATGCATACCATCAATAGTATCCACCCATACTTATAAATCCGTTTAATTGTCTTAGATTTCTGGGGTGCATACATCCTTTGATAGCTTTTATGTGTTTAGTATCTGGTCTAATTCCCTTTACCCCTGTAATATTACCTAAGAATTTAAGTTCTTGGCACACAAAAAATGATTTTGACAGCTTCACCATTATACCTTTCTCCTTAATTTTTTTCAGAGTCTTGCACAAAGTTAGACAATGTACCTCCCAAGTAGCTGATATTATGAGGATATTGTCTACGTATATTATGAAATCCTTCAATAAGTCTCTCCCTAGAGCTTCATCTAAATACGGACACAGAGAGATTAAGTCCAAATGGCAATACATTGAAATTATATGATTTTCCATCAAACAAAAAGGCTGTATACTTTTTGGATTCTGAATACAATTTTATCTGCCAATATCCCACAGTCAAGTCCATTGTACTAAAGAATCTTGCCATTCCAAATTTGGATAACAATTCGTTGATCTCTCTCCGTCTCTATATGTCGATTCAATGTACAAGCATTTAAGACTAATTGTACCCCGCTCGTACTTTCTTCACCACGACCAGAGGATTATTCATTACACTTGAATTTCTTTCTATGATATTATTATCAATCATTTTGTTAATCTCATCCCAAATTGTTTCCTTCAAACACAATGGTATTGGATACGGTTTGCAAAAGAATGTAGTGTCAGCTTTGATTTTGAACTTACAGATATAGACACTGATGTTGCCTGGACAATCAGAAAACACCACTTCATAAGCCATCAAAATTTTATCTAAATCTCACCTTTGTAGATCAGTTAATATTAGGGATTCATTAACTTTGTCTTGTATATCAGTTCAATGTGTTCCTTGATCCACATCATAGATTTTTGGTGATAATTGAGTTGTAGCTGTTAATCGCAGATACCGACACTCAGTTGTTTGTCCCTCAATGTGATCTTTTGTCATAAATGATGTCCAGCATCTACTGTCCCCTCTACCAAATCAAAGAAGATGTTTGTCAGAGTTTAAGATGACTTTAAACTCTAGCAACCAATCTAAATCAAATAGTACATCTCTATTAATATTCTCTACTATTAATAGCGGTTCACTTGAGTTTTGTATTTTACAAGTTTACTTTTTGTTCCCGTTATCCTGATTATCTACACTGGCAATAACGGTCAGTGCTGTTTATTCTGTATTGAGTAAAAAAAACGCGTTTGAGATGAGTAATATCTCACTCCCCGAATCTATAAATATGTTAACCTCCAAATTTTCCACAGTCCCTGCTATTATAGGTTGTGAGTTATTAGTGGCTAAGCTAGGTTCTTCAAGCAGCAACCATTCCTTTGTGGGTATTTTGTGTGTAAAGTTAACATACTTATATGGAATAAAGCCTCCTAATGTATCTCCACAACCTGAGCCCCAGCTCTGGATCCAGGTCGAACAACGTTTTCCTCACTACTACTAATTATGGGTTGGTTACCGAAATGAGATACTACATTCCCATTCCGTGTTTTATGGTATCTCAGTAAAAATTCTTGAGAAACTACCGGATCTAAATTTGAATGTCGATGCTTCTTTTGACAATTGTCATTACAACTTTTCTTATTGTACTGGTGTACTTTTGCTAAGTTTGCCTCATCCTTTTTAAAATTAATTGCACTATTTCTTTTATAGTTTGAACTTTCAACTTGGTGTATAGTTTCACTGCAGTCCGTATTTATTGCATCAAGTGCGTCAACCAAAGACAACAACTCTTCTATCATTTTCCAACCACTACATAAGATGTCTTTTCTCGCATATATTGGCAATCATCTAATTAAAGAACATACTAATCCTTCTTCTTCCATTGGCTTATCTAAATACTTTGCTTGTGTTAGATGCCAATCGAAATATTTCCTCATAGTACCCCAAGTATTATTATAATATTTTGGGTCCCAAAGATCTGATATTAACTTTTCTTGAGCACTGGCAGACCAGTACTTCTCTTTAAATTTCTTTTGAAAGTCTTCCAAAGAGGAAAAATTCTCAATATTTACTGGTCCCCATTCTGAGGCTTCCCCAAGAAGGTACCCCACAGCAAATTCAATCCTCTTGGAACCTTCCCAATTTTTTGGCAAAGTGTAGTGCTTTGAGAAGTTCGGGGTAAATTCTAGAAACACTTGGCTCTCCACCATCTCGAACACCTGATATTTTAATGACGTGGGTGAGAGAGCCATTTTACTGTGCCACACATGTCTGTGTGTGCAGGAAGGACAGATGTCACGAGAAGCCAGGAGCTCCGTGAGACAAGCGGCTCCGACAAGTGGTTACCAGCAGCGCCTTGGAAGTTATATCAAAAAGTCAAAGAGTGTTTGGATAATGTTCCATGGTTTGTGGTGTCATGAGGATTGTTAGAGAGACAGATGAAGTGTGAATAATTGTTACTTTCAGACGAGGGCTGAAAATATATTATTGTTGAACTGACAAGATCCTACAAGTACATAATGTATTTCAAGAATATAGAGCTATTTAATAATATTCCTGTTAACCTGATACAGTCTTCGGAGATGAATTAAATGGTGAGAGCAACGTAGCTGATAACCCAAAGAAGAGGATCAGCTGCACGCACAATGTGTAAGTCAACTGGAAGAGACGTGTGAGTTGTGCAATCCAACACCGCACTGTCCCTTGTCGTCCAAGAAGGCATTAGAAAAGCTCAGTTAAATCTTTTTAAGAAATGGGTCAGATGTACATCTCTGTCTGGCTTAAATTTAGGGAATTGTCTAGATAACCCTGAATTAGCTCCCCATTGCAAATCAGTCACCACTTCACTAGTTAACACAACATTAGGTGAAGTTACCCTTTTTTCTACTTTGTCTTGGATAAGCTTAATTTCTCTCTACAGGTCATCCATACCCTTCCTGGTATCATTAAGTTCGGAAGAAGGAATAAGTGGTAGTTCCTGGATGTTATTCTCTCGGTAAACCTTCATTCTATAATTTCTCCAAATTGTTCCTCCAAACTAATTATATTTATAAGATCAGAGTTAGCTATTTTCTCTTTGAAATTCCTTTCTACATTATCTACCCATGTATTGACACCTGTAATTTGCGATTGAATGATTGGCATTAATTCATTATGCTTATCTACACTCTCTTTCAAAGTATTCATTCTCTGTCTTACATCATTATATTTAATATTGTACACATTTTCAAAAGATCCTAACTTTTCAATAAGTTATGATTCTACATTATTACATTTGTTCTCAATGTCAAGTTCTAACATTTTTGATAAATCTTTAAAACTATCATTCTGTTTCTGACTAAGGTCAGTAAATATATGATTTATACGAGTGGTCAAAGAATTTGTCCATTCGTTCTTCAAATCTACTTTTAAATTCTCTACTTTATTACTTATAGCACCGAACTCAGTCTTCAAAGCACCTATGCCTTTGCATAAATTACTAAATTCTTTGCTTTGATAGATGACTTTGGCATTTAACAAATCTAAATTTGTCATTTGAATATTTAGAGTTTCACTCTGAGCATTTAATTGAGAATTTACTAAGTCTAGTTCTTTACTTACAGTCGCACTCTGAGCATTTAAAGCTTCACTCTGGGTATTTAATTGAGAACTTAATAAGTTTAACTTAAGACTCTGAGCTTTGATTAAATTTATCAACTCAGCCCAATCAGTCTATTCTTTGCTAATTTTCAGGGCCATAGCGGGATCTTGAGTTTCCCCAACCTGTTGTATACTTTCCATACTTTTATATGCCTTAGCTCTTGTAAGCATTTAAAACTAACTTTAAATACGATAATTACATAATAACAGTTCACTCAACAGTATCTTGTACCACTTTGTACTAAAGTAGAATTCTCATTGCGTAGGTGAGCAGATGTGGAGGCAGGTCAGCACCGGTAAACAGCAGCTGGTGCCGGCGGCGTCAGATGTATGTTGGTTTCCGCGTCTGCCTCCCCGCGATGTATGCGATCCGAAACCTTCTTTACTATTTGTATCGTTGAGAGTTTTCAATTCTTCAATGTTTTTCCATTTAAATTTCACTCTATTGGATACTTGAATATATTCCAATATCTCAGAGTAATTCCCTTGTCTTATTATGTTTGGTTACTATGGCAACACATAACAACTTCCTCTCCCGTTTTTGATTTAAAGTTCATGTTTGCTTGGTCCTTTCACACAGGTCGCCATGTTCTAACGTTCCGATGACTTAAAGTGTGAGTGTGGATCTGGGTTATATCGGTTTATTCCCCCAAACCATCTTCCACTTAGTCCATTAAATTGCACACCTTCCACTTCTTTACGAGGTGACTTACATGGAATACTTACTCTTCTTTACTGAACAGCCGGCAGCTGGAAACCCTCTTGACTTCTTCTCCATCGAATAATGCTAGGTACACAAATTTTTATACTCTTTCTACTTAGGAAATAAGTAGACATGCAAACTTTACTTTACATCAACTAATGCCGTATTTGGCCTCCATACACAATAAAAATATCACTTTCCACATGAGTATGTAACTTCCTGCAAGTCTCTCGTATAGCTGGACGTTAGAAACAATTTGAGTTACAGTTAAAAGAAAGTTGGCTTGAATACCATGACCTTTCTTAACATGAATCACAAAATGAGTCTTGCCTCTAACAAGGTTGCGTCAAGAGTCTACAAGAGTACTTTTTCAACTCTTCTTGTTTTAATAACAATAGTCAATGACACAACAAGCACAGAGCTGCATACAAACTCCATGGTTCTTCCTTACACACTCACTAAAACATCTATGGATTGCCCAACAAGTACTTGTCAGTGCGGCCAAACACCACATCTAATTTCTTCCCCCAACTGATTTTAAACCTGCGCTCACAAACAAGTGATGTGCAGTAGGTAGGATTCTACCATCCCACACTCGTATCCAGAATATCAGGTGTTTGAGATGATAGAAGGCTGAGTGGTTCTAGAATTTACACAGAAATTCTCGAATCACTACAGCTGGCATATAAATTTGTTCTACTGAGTTGGATGTTGGCTCCACATCTACCTTAGTTATGATAAAACTTCCTCTATGTTGTTCATAATAACTTACCTGCATTCCTATTTTCTTAGTCATTATTAGACCTACTCACATAGTACCTCTATTTGATTTTGTGTTTGTAACCTTGAATTCACCTGTTGTGAAGTCCTGATCTTACTGCCAACACACTACACTAATTACCGATTTCCACTATGGCTAACTTCCAATCATCCATTTACCTTTTTTTTTTAATATTACCTATCAAATTAAGAGATCTAATATTACATGCTCCAATCCATAAAATGCTAGTTTTGTTTATTCTGGTGACATCACCCTTCTGATTAGTCCTCACTCTGAAATTCAAATGGGAGACTATTTTACCTCTGGGATGTTTAGTGTTCAATATAAATTATCATTGCATGTCAAAAAAATTGTCACTAATTGTATGAATCAAATACTTTGTGACTGGGTTTTTCTTAACTTGAAGAGTAATTTAACAATCAACCTTGCTAAAAATAATGCTGAACTTGCAGTGATGGACCTTCTTATGAGCAGAACACATTTCATTATCAGGAAAGATTGTAGGAAATAACATTCTTTGATTAAATCAGGTTCCCTGTAAGTGACGTATTTTTCTTGAATGCTGCTATGAAGAAGGGGACATGTGATGTCAAATATATTAAGTAGAAAACAATGTTCAGTGATAGGATCAATAATGAGGCCAGTAATTTGGATTGACATATGTAGTGAATGAAAATAGCAATACCACTCTTTCCTTTCTCTTCATTAAATTCTTCCTTACTGCAAAGTCCTCAGCTCTTGTCATCAAGGAGAAATGTTTCGAATTCTGTCCAGTAACACAAAAGAGTCTAGAAAGCATTCACCTTTACTGAAGTGTGAGGTGAACGGGTAAAAGTGCAGTGGTACCCATCATATCACAAGCTGAATATGCTATCATCACTGGTAGGTAGCAATTTGTCAAATGTGGTGCTGTAAAACTGATAGCACTCTTTCTGTTTCCAATTCACAGTATGAAATACACATAGGAACAGCTTTGCTAGTAGAACCTACTACTGCCAGCTATTACAGCCAGGAGTTGCAGGTTGGATTATTTCCATACAATAGACTGCTACACTCACTATACAGATCATGCCTCCAAGGAATGATACAGGGTGTTACAAAAAGGTACGGCCAAACTTTCAGGAAACATTCCTCACACACAAAAAAAGAAAATATGTTATTTCCATGTTAGAGCTCATTTTATTACTTCTCTTCAAATCACATTAATCATGGAATGGAAACACACAGCAACAGAATGTACCAGCATGACTTCAAACACTTTGTTACAGGAAATGTTCAAAATGCTCTCCGTTAGTGAGGATACATGCATCCACCCTCCGTCGCACGGAATCCCTGATGCGCTGATGCAGCCCTGGAGAATGGTGTATTGTATCACAGCCGTCCACAATACGAGCACGAAGAGTCTCTACATTTGATACCGGGATTGCGTAGACAAGATCTTTCAAATGCCCCCATAAATGAAGGTCAAGAGGGTTGAGGTCAGGAAAGCGTGGAGGCCATGGAATTGGTCCGCCTCTACCAATCCATCGTATGAACACTTCGACTGAAATGTGCAGGAGCTCCATCGTGCATGAACCACATGTTGTGTCGTACTTGTAAAGGAAATGTTCTAGCAGCACAGGTAGAGTATCCCGTATGAAATCATGATAACGTGCTCCATTGAGCGTAGGTGGAAGAACATGGGGCCCAATCAAGACATCACCAACAATGCCTGCCCAAACGTTCACACAAAATCTGTGTTGATGATGTGATTGCACAATTGCGTGCGGATTCTCATCAGCCCACACATGTTGATTGTGAAAATTTACAATTTGATCACATTGGAATGAAGCCTCATCTGTAAAGAGAACATTTGCACTGAAATGAGGATTGACACATTGCTGGATGAACCATTCGCAGAAGTGTACCTGTGGAGGCCAATCAGCTGCTGATAGTGCCTGCACACGCTGTAAATGGTATGGCAACAACTGGTTCTCCCGTAGCACTCTCCATACAGTGACATGGTCAACGTTACCTTGTACAGCAGCAACTTCTCTGACGCTGACATTAGGGTTATTGTCAACTGCACGAAGAATTGCCTCGTCCATTGCAGGTGTCCCGTCGTTCTAGGTCTTACCCAGTCGCGAGTCGTAGGCTGGAATGTTCCGTGCTCCCTAGGATGCCAATCAATTGCTTCAAATGTCTTCCTGTCAAGACACCTTCGTTCTGGAAATCTGTCTCGATACAAACGTACCGTGCCACGGCTATTGCCCCGTGCTAATCCATACATCAAATGGGCATCTGCCAACTCCGCATTTGTAAACATTGCACTGACTACAAAACCACGTTCGTGATGAACGCTAACCTGTTGATGCTACGTACTGATGTGCTTGATGCTAGTACTGTAGAGCAATGAGTCGCATGTCAACACAACCACCGAAGAATAGGGCCAACTGGCGGTGAATCGAGGAAGTACAGTACATACTGACGAAACTAAAATGAGCTCTAACATGGAAATTAAGCATTTCCGGACACATGTCCACATAACATCTTTTCTTTATTTGTGTGTGAGGAATGTTTCCTGAAAGTTTGGCCGTACCTTTTTGTAACACCCTGTATAACCATTCCTCAGTCCCGAGACACCTTGGGACTCGGTGGTCCTGTAACTTCATAATTTGATGCTGACTCTGGAAATGTACAAATCATTGTCCTATTTACTTCCACACAGCAAGTCACTTCTGAGCTCAAGAAAGTAAATAGCTTTGTAGCCTTAAATTTACATTATACTTCTGGTTTAGGAGCACCATTAAAAATGGTAATAGATTTTTTATTTCTATCCAGGGGACAACCCTGCAGTCAAGGTAGTATTTATCCAGTCCACTGAGTGTGCAATTATTCTGGGGTAATCTTTGTCAGACAATAAAACAATAGTACAAACACATGACTCTACTGCGACCCATTTTCTAATATTCTTCTCCTTCATTTGCCGATACTTATCTTTCCTTACGCTGTTCTCTCTACATCACTATCACTTGGTAATGAGTACACCAAACAGCCACTAATGCTGCTGCTGTTGTTAACATATTGTTGTGAAGTATTTTCAGGTGATGCTGTTTACTACTGGTGAAAGATTGCACAATCAGATTTCATTTCCTGCTTTGTGTCTGGAGACATTCTGACTTCCCTGTAATTGTACATGTATACTATAACCCAAATGACAAATTGTGTAGCTTGGGATGCAGATAACACAGCACTGGACAATTTCCTCGCGAGAAACAAATGGAACTACTTTCCACACTTCAGCTCCCTTGCATACCTCAGTTAACCACTACTTCTGGAAGAAAGGATATCACAGAAAAATGGTTTAGTCATAGCATATTTGTTGTTTCTCAAATGAATCATTCGCTCTGCATCTAAGTGAAAGATTTGTCCTACTGTGTATAATCTTGTACAGTTTGTATTTTTCTTCTCTTAAGAGAATGAATTTAAAAGGAACAGGAGCTTAGATTTCCTGCAGCACTACAAAACGTGCACTGTTGTGCTTCCAGGAACATTCTTTCTTTGGTTATGCTATACATTTGTATGTACAGTCATCCTCAAACCATTGGCATCTTGGGTTTAAATCACAATGGTTATCTGAGTAGCACATATTGCCAGAGATAAAACAAATAATAGTACACGTGTTACCTTCACTTCATAAAATAGGATACAATATTTATTTAGCATCAATTTGTTTTTCTTCACAGAAGACTGAACAGGACTTAATTCAGACTGGGTGCTTACATTTAGTGTGCAATTTTCCTGATTCACATGTGAAAAGCCACAGTACCCACAAGTTGCTTAGCTTCCACTGTCCACTGTGATACTGCTGAGTTTATTGCATTTTTTACACTGTATTGACTTGCAATATATACAGTACCTTCCAGTGACTAATCAAGTGTAGTACATAGTTTGTCCAGGCATACCTCCAAATGTTTGAACAAGCCTGATATAGCTGAGATGTGACAAACTGTATGCAGGTTTGCAGAGAGCTGTTGATGTAGATACCCCAAAGACTGCAACTGAAAACTTCACCTCCACGTTGATGTGAAGAGGACTTTCATGGAAGACGGTGAGACTTGTTTAGTTATCCAGTTAGTAACAGTTCGAGTCAAACATTGATGCAATACATGGTGATAATATGGAGCAAGTCACTTTTAAGCTATTTAACATAATTTTTATTTGAATACAGCTGCATGCTGACCATTTATAGATGACTGTATATGATGATAAAATTGTTTAGCTCACATGTAATGAGTCAGTTAACAGACTATTACAAAAATTTGTTTTTAAAATGGCTGAATGCTAGCAAAAAAAGTTTAGCCTAATAATGCAAGTAAGTATCAAGTCTTTCACAACACACAAATACATGTTTTTAAGCACAGTTAATAAAGTTGTACAGAAGAAAAGTCTTTAGCTTTCTTTCAAATTTAACTTTGCTCTGGTACCAAAGCTTTCTAGTATTAAGAAAGTTATTGAAGCTTTTAACAGTGGCTTTACTCATTAAATTTACAGGCTAAAGTCAACTTTAATTAAAGTCTTTTTCTTTCTCATACATGATACAGAGGAAAAGCAAAGGTAACAGCTCAATATAATACAATGTTCAAAGATTGTGTCTAACAAAGGCCATTGTGGCATATAAAGAGTTAATAGTGTTAAGATGCTTTAACACTAGCCAGCTGTTAGCTCTGTTTGCCTGGTGTCACCATGCCTGTATCCAGTCAGTACTTACAGAGCCCTCTCAAATATTTCAATGGAAAATCCAAAATGACAGTACTGCCCTTTTGAAATACCAAATACAAATTTGTATGGAGCCACAGGTACCTCTAAATTGTAAACTTAATGAAAGAGAAAGGATAATACAGACATAAGGACAAAATCTGGAGTAAAAATAAATTTATGACATCTCAAAGGCATCATACTTAATGCATTAAAAATTGTAAATTTCTGATCAGTAACTGCTAACAACAAATTACAAACAGAAAATTTGAATAGACTGCACAGTCCTACAGAGGATTAACAGAAAATCTTCTGTCACTAGAGGTGATGCTGAAAATTAATCTTATTCAGTATTGAAAAATGTATGTACATTTGCATTTGATTTACTGTTGCAAACATATACTAAGCTGTTCAAAGAAATTTTGCACGATGCTCATTACTTGCAGCGCCTGTGTTTTTTTGGCCACAACCTCTTTCTTGATATTCTTTTGTCCACAGTAAATTGCTATACACAGTTGTCAGTTCATGGAGGTACAAAGAAACTTTTGCTCTCAGCACAGTTCAGCAGAATGCACCTTGTCCACAACGTGAACTGGATAATGTCATTTGTGTTCATTCTTCACTTTGTTAACATATCTCAACTAGTCATTTCAAGCTTAGGCCATCTGCCCATTGTCACTTAGGAAGAAGAATTGTCAAGCACAGAAAGCTACCTTCCAAATTGGCATATACCACAGTGACATCAGTCAAGCATTCAGCCACTATTGGGGAGGACACACTGAAGATCTGCCTCATAGTGGTTGCCTGTGTTTAACACCAAGGACTGAAGACTGCTACCTACAAATTATAACTGATAGATACCCTGAGGAAAGTGCAACAGAACTTACACTGCCTTCTTGGATGCAACTGGGATGGCTGCCCTGATACAGACAATATGCAGTCTTCTCCTTCATACATTTAATTTGGTTTCTACGTAGCAATTACAAACAACACTGGTGTTTGAAGAATGTGTGCAAGCAAAGAATAAAATTTACAGCATTATTCCATTTTTTGGGGAATTGCCTTCCTCTGCAGACATTCTGTAAATAAATTTGCAAGTTCCTTTTGTATTAGTCTGTCATCTGCTTTAATAGTTTCTACATACCTCCAATGGCTATATACACCACAAGTGGCATCATTTATGGAATATCATTATTTTCATTGTCAACTATTCGTATTTATAGTTCTCTTTAACTATACAAAATTTTAAAGACGTCTTTGAATGTATCTATAATTTTCATTCTGTTGTTAATTATTGTATTGTCTACTGCCTACTAATAGGTGAAATGTGGTACCTTATTAACATAAGTTTCAGTTTCATTTTGTACCCATACTCTTATTACTGTTTTCAATTGTCCACAGCTCAAGATCTAGTGGTTGTCACTGCTGCCTCTAGATCACAGTATGCCACCTTCGATTCCCTGGCAGGTTGTAGATTTTCTTCACTTAGGAACTGGGAATTAGTGTAGTCCTTCTGCCCGCATCTAGTGTATACCGCATGGTCAAATGTGTCATCATTTTCCAAAGTGTTTGCATCATGTAACTGAGACAGAATCTGGGAATCAGCCCAATATTTACCTAAGTGGATGTGGAAAACAGCTGGCATACCAGCTTCCATCATTAATTCACGAGATGGATTCAATCCGAGCCAGCGCACTCCCCCTATGCTCCAGAAGCAGGCATTTTATCACTCTCAGCTGTCTGGGTGAGTTCTAAGAACACTTCAATTCCTAAAGTTATTTAGGGACATAACATTTGTACGATTTCTTTGTTGTTTGATATGTCAATTTAATTTTAAGTGCCATTCAGTACTCAAACGCTATTTTTTAGTTCTGTAAAAAGCAACCAGATTAAAACAATAATCGTGTATCAGATGAGATGAATCATATAGTAAAAGATAATAGCACCTTTTCACTTCAAAAACAAAGTGAAAGTAATGAATTCAACTATTCTGAGAGTGATGTTGGGGGTAAGTTAAATGACTGACAAAGGGAGTGATAGTGAAACATTAATTACTGGCACATGAGATTTTTTGATAAATTAGAGTTCAGACTCATTGTCATGAATGACACTAGAGAAATAACACTAATTCGACTGAAGAAGGATTGACAATCATAGCACTTTCTGAACTGATTTATAGTAAATGTTAAGTAAGATGGCCCAAAGTTGTTTTGAATGCTGTTCCTCATGAATGAGTCCATTGTCTCAAACACAGCTTAATTCTTACATCTAAATAAATGGCTATCACAGATTGTATATCTTTACAATGTGATATGACTCAAATGAAATTGAAGAAAACAATTTATTGCCAGTGGATAAATGATAAGCATTAGGAAATGGTGAAGGATTGAGGAGAAAGATGGAGAATGATAACAAAAGACATTATCATATCCTAAGATAAATTTTTCAACTTTTTAGTGGATTACATACTGTGGCCAATTTTTGTTACAGTAAAAACTTGTATGCCAGACCGGGACCAAGAGCTAACAAATGAAAATTGAAACTCTGACTCAGATCATGAGGCATCAACAAATAGTGCAACTGGTGAATTGCTGCCCCAAATGGCGAGAATCCAAGTTGGAGTTATGGCATGGTATGACATTCCAATTTGACACCAATTTACATACCTTGGTGATGCAAGGCTTCATTTGAGCCCTGAATGAGATTCCTTTCTGGTCCAGTTTCATCTGACCCTGTATCAGCAGCATTTGTGCAGTCCAAGAGCCTGCGTTGTGACAGTACTGGGTGCTCCCCTCCAGTACTTCTCTCAGCAATCTATATTATAAATTAATGATAACATTAGTACTTCTTTCAGCAATCCATATCACACATGAACTATTACACAAATAGTGATGTGATGCATAAAGACAACTAAATGATTTCTTCTCATTCATTTATTATGTTCCATAGGTGCCAATGTAAAGGAGAAACTTCATAACAGTGGAACAAGTCAAGCTACACACTAAGGCAACAAAGTGACCATCAGATATCAATTCTGCAGGGTTTATTAGCAACTGTTACTCAATATTTTCACAGCTACTTTATCTACATTTATTCAAAATGTTGAGATTCTACATTGTTATGTATCTGTAGATCTGATTATTCATGACATAAATTTTACTGAAAAATCAGTAAGCAAACTAACTGTTTAGACACAAATAAGTTTTTTATATTGTATCTGAATAAGTGTGTCAAACAGATAGAAACCTGAGTTTTTTAAGTGACTCATACATTTTGAAATATGCAACTGGTTACTTAATTTGTAAGTATCAAACAGTATCCATATTTTTTGTAAATTTTACCATTTGTACATTATACCCTTGTTTGAGTTATAGACTTTTCCTAGCCTACCTAGTACACATGTTATACCATATGTCTTGACCATACGAGCATAGCCATAGATAAGATAATAATAACAGCAGTAGACATCACAAATCTATTTACAGCAATTGATAAATAGTTCATCCATTTGTGAGAGAAACACTGAAGAGTAAGGATGTCAAGACATATATCAACACTCCCTGCTGTGAGGCAATATAAGTATTAACACTGATGGTGATGAATGAGGAAAAAAGCAAATATGCTTAGCTAATAATGCATGTTTCCTTGCAAAGTCACTGCAACAGCAGCCACCTGATAAGTAAATAATTCTGTTCATTCACACTCACTGTTTGAACACTGGTGGGGTATGTGTGTCAGTATTAATATGATATCGAACGGGGAGTTCTACCTGGTGGTAGTATTTTAACCCTTTTAGTGCCAAATACGATCTGATCGTGATCCAGATTTTCGGCGAAAAATGCCAGTAACGATCTGATCGTGATGCCTTTCTCATTCGCTAGGAAATACTAACAACTTTGCCTTCAAGCGCGGAAAAAATGAATGAGAAAGGCATCACGATCAGATCGTTACTGGCATTTTTCGCCGAAAATCTGGATCACGATCAGATCATATTTGGCACTAAAAGGGTTAAAATACTACCACCAGGCATCTGATCGTGATGCCTTTCTCATTCGCTAGGAAATACTAACAACTTTGCCTTCAAGCGCGGAAAAAATGAATGAGAAAGGCATCACGATCAGATCGTTACTGGCATTTTTCGCCGAAAATCTGGATCACGATCAGATCGTATTTGGCACTAAAAGGGTTAAACCCTCTATTTAATGACATCAAAGAAACATTATCCATGGATGAATGGCATCAACTATGTGAAATGTCAATGCAGACTGCGGCCTTGTTCCATGGAACTGTTCACTCTCTGTTGGTGATACAGGTGAACATATAATCCCTGTAGGGGACTTCCCTGGTACAGTTAAAATATTTACTAGCAGAGAGTGCATAAATCTACAGGAGCAAACTTTTAAGAGTTTAATGATGGCAGCTACACAATACAGCATGAGTAAGAGTGTTGATAGAGATATCATTCATATGTCTACCAATACTATGGGGCATCATGGAGTAATCTGCTGGAGTTAGCTCAACAAACTCACCACCCATCAGAAGAAATCATAGCTCAGCTCTACAACACATCAATGGAAACAGAAGTGTATCATTCTACATTACCAGATGTGGACACAGAACTACAATCTTTTTATTTAGATACCTAGCTATAAGTAAGAGTTTATAAATTCTCTGCATCCCAAATTAAACGAACAATTACTACAATGATTGAGTGGATAAAACAACCTTAGCACAAAGGTCTTGTAGTTAGTGACTGGTCCTGCAGTAATGATGCTGGAAACCAGAAGAACAAGACAAATGGATCATTACCTCCTGATAATAAATGTGCCTTGATTATTGGGCCTTCAGTTTGCAGGAAAACTAATATTGTTCTAACACTGTTAACATATCCTGAGGGAGTCCACTTTGAGCATGTATATATATTTTTAAAACCCTATTTGAGACAAAAAATCAGCTACTGCAGGAGATTTTGCATGACACTGAGGGAGCGAGACATAAGAATGATGCATATCAGACATCTTTGGAGATTATGAGAGAAGCACTAACTTACACTTATGGATTGTGGGGGAGTATTTCACTCAGTTTCTAATACCACTGTATGCTATTGGTAGAGAATGGTGGTTCTTTTTTTTTCCCTGAAAAGGATATAGCTCCAATGGGGCAGGGGGTTGCAGTTTGTATAGAAGAAATGTATAGAACTGACAGCTTCAAGAGGGAGACTCTTCGCACTCTGGAGATGCGTAAGGGATGAGAAAGTATACCTTACGGCAAGGAACTCTGTTTTTTTAGATAGTGACTTGGATAGCCATTGCTGTCAGGACAACTACAGTCAATTTGGGTAACTTTTTAGCATTTAGCATTTTATTGAAAATACTGAACACAAAAATTGTAACATTTTACATCCATTGTTACTGAGTTCTTGGGAAAGTGAAAATGTGTGTTAACTGTGCCCTATTAGAGTAAAATTTCAATTTTAATGCTGGTACAAAGTTACACTGTCATTTAGGATAAGTTTAAATCAGTCTTAAAAAATAAAGAATTTTTCCTATATCTCATGCTCGGAGTAAATTTAGATCACGCCAAAAGGAAATCATGTGTTAATAAGAAATGAAAATAAACAGTGTTAGTTCAATGTTGCAGGTTTACTTTGAAATATCAAGATATATGTATCAATCTGACATTGTTCAACATAAATCACTGTCACCAGAGGCTCTCTTCACTGCCAATGCACTATTAAAGGATAATCACGCACTGAATTACTAAACAGAAATCACAGGAATAATAAAACTGTTACTTTTAGAACAAAATAATGCAAATAGGTGGAACAGCAGCCACTTGAAACAAAAGTGATAAACGGCACAAAGATACCCTGACTGGTAAAGAGCTATCCTGATTCACTGTATCAACTTATTCATAATAAGGTGCAAAGAAGCATAAATACTTACCAAGTTCTCTCCTTTGTAAGCCATGTTCTGAGGCAACAGTGCCCTTCTCTAAAATGATGTCTAGATTTCATGTACCCCTTCTGAACTAAACAGTTGTGTAGGAATTTGAGTTTTGTACTCTAGTGCAATGTGTTTTCTAGGAGAACATCTGCTTGATTATGTACGCCTGGGAGGGTTTGTATTTCTCTACATGGTGGCTACAGTGAGTACTGTTTATGTAAGTTTTGTACTGCTGTATGTCCCCAGACTTCCAGTCTGCTTAGTGAATATCAAATATATTAATATAGTGTTACTATTTTGCATATGTAGGTCTAAAAGGAAAAGGAAAAAAAAAAAGCAGCAGTGAGTTTTCTCACGCCCTTAAACAAGATGATATACATTTAGAGATGGTTAGCTCATAACGCACTCGCAATCTATTGAAATTTCTTGCAAACTAATTGTCAGATTCTTGCAACACACCAGATGTTTGAACCAATAATTCCTTAGTGGTTAATTGTAATAACTGACCCAGAACTTTTGATGAAGATATCATTATCATTTTATGCAATACAGATGATTACCCCAATTGGCAAACATTACGTGGATTCACTTAAGACAAATATAAAGTTGGCCGGCCGGTGTGGCCTAGCGGTTCTACGTGCTTCAGTCTGGAACCACAATAGATGGACAATAGATGGAATTGGAAGGAGGGGGGAAATTATACTGTGTTGCAGCGGACAAAATCAGGTTCATTTGCCTTCGATAAATCGTATTACACGTTCAAGTCTATGAGAGGAATAATACCGATTCAGATCAATTGTCTAAATGACTGAAACATTACTTCACATCTTGACATTGCATCCACTGCTTTACAGTAATTGTCAGTGTTATGTCGGAATGCGAGAATAGCTGATGAAGCTTTGTGAAGATGTCAAGTACAATTTTTCTGTAAATGACGATTGTCTAACTGCATACCATCAAAAAAGGTTGCAATAATTGCCATTTTTGTAATTTGGACTATAACGGTAAGTAAAAATGTAATACACACCAAAATTAACCAAACTCAAACTGAAATCATTACATTTGTTTGACAACTGCTATACTTCACATCATTTTTTAAAAAGTGTATAATGTGTGTACATGGGTGTCCTGTGACTAAAAGAGAATTACTAGTAGCAAAGACCAGAGCAAAAGACTATCGTAAAAATTATCAGTATGTTATCAATTTTTTTGGTGTCAACGGAATCATCCCAGAAAATTTCCCTATGAGAACTTTAAGACTGCTACTACCATCACTAATTTTCCAGCAGGTATTCATGGAATGATTCTGATTCATCCGGTTTCATCAATATAATACACTGTTGAACTATCTCCTTCTCTTCGTCGTTCATCTTTATAAGGGATGTGGTTCGTGCTGTACGTATGTCACTTCTTTCAATTAAAAACTATCTTCTTAACATATTTGAAACAAATGTCTTTATTCTTCGCATTGACAAAGCGCTGCCTTTGAGGCCAATTTGCTTATGCATTATTATAACTAGTTTTTGTGATATCGGGTATACCCTAATTATGTATATATTTCAAACACAGTGTGCTTTAGAATATTGTTCTCAAAACTATCTATTTGTGTTACAGGTTTCTAGCGATTTCGATGCTTTCAAGGCGACATGAAAACAAATTTTTCTGAGGTTCCTACAATTCTGACACTTTCATTTACTATTCTCTGTACAGTTCTCTTGCTGATACATGCTTCTGCAGTTCGTTCTTGGGTCTTCAATATGTCCAAAATAGCAGTTTTGCTTTCAGGTTCACATTTTAAAAAGTTGTCAATGCAGTACATAAACGTCCTTGCCTGCTTGTAAAGCATCTCATGATCAACCTGCAGTTCCAATTAAGTGCCGGGTAGAGGGTTCATCAAGCCACCTTCAAGCTATTTCTCTACCGTTCCATTCACGAACAGCACACAGGAAAAACAAACACTGAAATCTTTCCATGCGAGCTCTGATTTCTATTATTTTATTATGATGATCTTCCTCCATATGTAGGTGGGTGCCCACAAACTATTTTCACACTCTGAGGAGAAAGTTGGAGATTGATATTTCGTAAGAAGGGCCTGCCGCAATGAAAAATTAGTTTTTTTCAATGGATGGGCCTCCAATTCGCGTATCATACCTGTGGCACACTCTCCCCTATTTCACGATAGTACAAAATGAGCTGCCCTTCTTTTGCACTTTGTCGATGTCCTCTGTCCATACTATCTGATGCGGATCCCACACTGGACAGTAATGCTCCAGAAAAGGGTGGACAAGCACAGTTTAAGTAGTCTATTTAGTAGACCTGTAGCATTTTCTAAGTGTTCTGCTGATAAATCGCAGTCTTTGGTTTGCATTCCCCACAACATTATCTATGAGATCATACCAATTTAAGTTATTCATATTTGTAATCTCTAAGTATTTAGTTGAATTTACACCTTTAGATTAGTGCGTTTTATCCTGTAAGCGATATTTAGCGGATTCCTTAAAGTACTCAATGAATGACTTCAGGCATTTCATTATTTACACTCAATTGCCACTTTTTGCATCAAACAGATACCTTGTCTAAATTGTTTTGCAGTTTAATTTGATCATCAGATGGCTTTATAAGATGGCAAATCACAGCATCATTTGATCATCAGATGTCTTTATAAGATTGTAAATCACAGCATCATCTACAAACGATATACAAGGGCTGCTCAGATTGTCTCCTAAATTGTTTATGTACATCAGGAATAGCAGATGGTCTTTACCACTTTCATGGGGAACCCCAGATATCACTTCCATTTTACTCGATGATTTTCTGTCAATTTGCCACATACTGTAACCTTTCTGACAGGAAATCACAAAGCCAGTCCTGCAACTGAGAAGATACTCCATAGGCACACAATTTGATTAGCAGTCACTTGTGAGGAACTTCACGTTTATTGCCATCACCTGATACACTTTCTTGGAAAACGCACTAAAATGTTGACAGATAAACATTGACAGCCGTACTGCAACAAGAAAGTAACATCGACATCTGAATGAATAATTTGGTCGCTCTGTGAATGAAACCGCATTTTTGTCACATATGGCAACAACGTAGCGGATGAAAGAAATTCTCACAGTTTAGTTTGTAACTCTTGGCTAGTCGCTCAGAGAGAGAATGAATCTTATTGGCTGCTAGCAGTTAATGGAGGGGGATGCGCATAACGGCTGAAAATTGGGCCACCTTCCTACATGAAGCGAACTATACAGTGTGTAAACTTTTACATGGCAGACCTCTCCCTAGTCCTAAATTGGTAGAAGTCGGTAAACGTCGGGAGGCTTCGGTAGGCACGCAGTTTCGACTGCTGCCAACATTACGTAGCTCACTGTGTTGTACAATGTAGCCATTGTCGTCTGCTTCGTTATCGTTTTGCCCTGTACTGTTCTGCATGTTTTTATTGTGCAGTTGTGCTAAACATTATCAAAAGGAGTGAAGAGGCAGTTGCTGGCCCAACTGGGGAGTCACCAACAACCCTTACCGGTAGGCCTACGGTTAGAAGGAAATCAGTATTACGTAGCGATGCTCGCAAAATTATATTGCGTGTGATTGAATGCTGCGAAAGGGAAAGGGTGCAGAAAAAAATGCTTCACCCCATTTACAAATATTCAGTGAGAACTGCTACATACACAGGACAAAGCATGCATAGCATTGGGAGATTCAAACAGTTTTCCAAGAATCATCCTGGCGTATCACCACAAACGCCTGGCAAGAAAAGGTGAGTTTCCATTTCCGATATTTTGTTCGTGATCACTTTGAAGGAGCCCCCTATTTCGTCCGAATTACCTTATATTTCATTTTCCTTGCTACCGTATTGCTTTGTATGGAAACACCATTGGTTACTGTATTATTTCGAAACACATTCATATTACAGTACATTTCCAAATTCAAAAAAATACATGCGGTGCAGAAGGCATTTTCTTATAAATCTTTCTCTCTCTTTTAACTTAGGAAAAGAAGTGGAGGAATCGAAGGAATGATCGATGATTTCAACCAGCGTGTCATTCGCGACACGATAGCGGAATTTTATTCAGTGTGGAAGATTGTGCCGAGCCTGTGAACACTGCTTCCACTTTTGCACGACAAAATAGGCTGGAAGTGGAGTATTGTCTCGCTGAGAAAAGTACTTTTGTCTATGGGATTCATATGGCGTAAGGTGGAAAACAAGAGGAATGTGTTGTTAGAACATCCAGACATTGTGCACTGGCGATCTCGTTTCATTGTTGACATGAAGAACTTCAGGGAAGCAAGCAGAGAAATATTTTATCTCGATGAATCGTGGATCGATAATAACTTAACGTTTAATAAATGTTGGCAGAGGAAGGGTGACTTGCGTGAAGAGTGTGTCGTTGGTGTCACTGCATGGGGGAGCTCATCGAGAAGACTGATAGTTGCTAGTGTCGGATCCAAGAATGGGTTTGTCAAGGAAGGGCAACTTATGTTCTGGGCAAAGTCGACAAAGGGCGATTATCACAGTCAGATGAATTCGGCAAACTTTGAGAAGTGGTTCGGAGAGAAGGACCTGCCAAATCTCCCGCTCAATTCAATAATAGTTATGGATAATGCTCCTTACCATAATGGGCAAACAGAGAGAACTCCAACGAAGTTTGACACGAAAGTGCAAATGCTGGAGTGGCTGCAACACAGAAATATCCCCTGTGAGGAAGGACGAGCTGTATGCAAAAGTACGAGCTAATAAGCCAGCTGAGAAGTCCTTTGCTGTAAACCTGTTGGCTGAAAGCAAAGGCCACCAGGTCGTTTGCTCACCACCTTACAACTGCGACTTAAACACAATAGAATTAGCATGGGTGAAGATAAAAAGGCATGTTAGGGAGCACAACATATCAGGGGACTTCTGCCAGGTTACCTCTGGAATTTCCTTTCACAAGTATCACCTGATCGTCAGCACTGCTACGACCACATCATTTTCCTGAAGTTTCGGTAATAACGGATCGAGTAGCAGATGTCAGGCAGAAACATACATACATTCATTTTTATATACATAGATTTTAATGTACATGAGGATTTCAGTTTCATTTACGAGCAACATTTAAAGCGAGATTTACTTCCAAGCCTTTCGTATGCTTTCGTGTAAGCATGACGCGCAATTTGTAGTGCCAGCACTGCAACTGGTAGGCATTTAGGGTTTTAAAGCTAAAATACGCAAAAAGAAGTGTTAACGTCGAAGTACCATAGGCTGTTTTAGATGCTATAAAATTAACAGTTACGAGTTTAATTAGTCATGAAATGCATAAGTAAAAGTTTATTCGCTACTAGAAACTCTGGGAAAGAATAGGTTTTAACCTAAAGATCCGCAGTCTACTGATCACTTATTTCACAATCTGGTTTTTCTTCAAGTCAATGGGCTGAGGCTCATCTGAAATACACTCCTGGAATAATAACTGTGATAATACTAAAAATACAACACATTGTCAAGATTCTGTGTAAGACCTGGTGCTAGGCCAAATCAGTGAGTTGTTAGTGGTTATTTGAAAGTGGTTATCAGCTGTAGATGTTGAAAGTTAAAGAACTACAATAAATTAAGAATTATAACAAATTCTGATTGTGAGAAATTTATTTAAGAGGCAGCACTCCTACCACCCAAAAATATTGGATAATCCAAACACATTACCCTAATGTATCTGCCGTGAACAATATTTACTAGCCTATTTCAATCAACAATAATAGACGCCTTCAATTCATCAGATTAGTAAGCATCAATACATCAGTGATTCATTTTCTGCTCCAAAACTTTTTCTTGTCTCTTGCAAGAAACTCAAAGTAATTAAAGAGTACAACGCTATCTGTAAGCTGAAATTTAGAATTAATTGTAAGCAGGAACATTTAGATATATACCGGATTACTACACTCAAGGGCTTTGCAATTACATACATTGGCTTGGCATTGAATCTGTAAGACATACTGGTGAACTATCTTGTTCTGTTTTGGGATCTAGCGGATTTTAACTTGGCATGGGTATGTTACAAATTATTTAACTTGTTATTCCATGACTCTGTTGAATAATTCGGTGTATTTGTCAATATCAGTGTCGAATAATTTAGTTAGGTAGTGGCAACATCTATAACAACTGATCTGCAACATCCCCAGTTGTGGAAGTTGTCGTCATTGTTGTTGTTGTTGTATTCAGTTCTTTAAAAGGCCCGCACATAGAAATAAATTTTCGCGCCGTCTCTGAATAACGATATCGTAGAGGTGTGTGATTGTATCTATGCTTGACAGAAAATTGAAGAACAAAAATAGCAATTATTTTTTTAACCTCATTTGTCTTCTTTTACCGACTTCAGTCGGTCTTCTGAGTTGGTGTGAGAAAGATATGTTATTGAGTCTCAGTATTTTGTTAAGTAAAAGTTCTACTGTGCGGAAGTCGCAAGTTCTCGTTCTACTATCGAGTTACGCCCTAATTTCCCTCTCCCGATGCGAGAACTTTCATTTTTGAATGGGCGCATTCGGAGACGAAGTTATTTACAAAGAGAGAATAGCCGCCAAAGCCACGCCGGCATTGTTGTACATCATTGAGAAGAAAAGGTAATTACCAAGCCGTACACCAAAACTACTAGATTAACATTTATCTAATGTTTTAGGACACACCGGTGCCTGCGTGCGTTTCTGGGCAGACAATTTCTGGTGCAGCTTACCGATAATTACTGCACACATCTCTCCGCCCAACCATTATATATGGCGACCTACAGAAGAACGTCGTCATGGGGAGAGAGCATGTTTGTAATAACTTAAAACAACTACATAATTTTGTAAATCTTTTGTAATACTAATCGTTCTTTCTCAGTTTCATGAATGGGATACTATGTTATCGCCCCGAGGAAGGAAATCACTAATGTGCAAAAGATTAAACATAATCTATTGGAGATTTTATTCTGGAAGGAGCGAGAAAGCCAACGAAAAGGTAGGAAAATTCACGATCCATTGCGTGCATGACTGCACTTAGTAGCGTCCCTGCAAATAGTGATCGTAGTACATCTCCTAATCCAATTCCCAAACTGAATCATTCTCATAAAATAAGCAGACATTTGGACATAAAATTAATTTCAAGGAGAGAAACGTATGCATCGCATTACGCCAACAATGTATTTTGACACATGTTAGCGAGGCACTGCTAAAAAGGTTTCGTAGTGGTATCCTCACTATTACAAACCGAATGTCTCATTTTCAAAAGTATTCATTTATTTTGTCATTATGTTAAAGTATCAAACAATGAGTACACACAAAGGACACACTTGACAGTACATTGCCGGATAGCCAGGCACAAGATGTCACCGAAATGGACATGGCAACAAATGAAATAGAAACTGTCAGTAGCAATGACGATAACCAATCATATTTTTCTATTAACATAGATACATATGCTAGTAACATACTTATTCAAAATGATACACGATGACAGTAAATAAGAAAGGGTCACAATTTTATCCAGAGAGTATTTCTTCCCCTGGTGAAAATGTAATGGGTGATAGAGCGGATTTACTAAATCATTCTTTCCCTGCCTCACTTATGTCTAATGAAAATGTGATTGGACAGAGTGAATTACGCACACCGGAAATCCAGATCACGATGCAAATGTTACAACAGTCATTTAAACAAAGCTTCAACGATTTTTCAAAACAAAATGAAAAATTTAATGATTTCACAAAACAGATACACAGAAGGAATTACTTGAACAGCAAAAGGAAACTCTTGATGTTTTGAAATCCGGCATAACACAACAGTCCAATGACCTTGGTCAAAAACACATTTGCATGCTGATCGTTCAAACTCATTATTGGATAAACTTGTAAGCATGGGAAAAGACCTAAACACACTTGCTCAGCGATTTGTTATAAGATATAACTAATTTAAGCCAAAAAGTGTCATCAGTAGGCAAAACACAAAAACAGTTCGCGGAAAAGGTGAAGGAAGTATCTGAGGTGCAGACAAAAATGCAGCGGGAACATTCACACTTGTGCCAGAATATAAATACACTCGCAGGTACCGGCGATGGATTGCAAACATGTAAAAAGGTATAACTGAACAGGTGCAAGACCTGCCATTGCAATGAAGTAGCGTAAGTTTAAATGCTCATTTTATGAAAAAGGGGCAATCTAAGGATAGATAAAGACCTTAAGGAAATAAAGGAAGGAAATAATCGGGGAAGCAATGAAGGTACAAGGCAGAACTTTGAGGTGAAATAGATCCAGGGTGTATACGATCCGGGACCACCGGGAGATCCATGAAAAACCCGGGAATTTTTTCATCCGGGAATTTTTTAGAATTCGGGGAATTTTTCGTTGTTTTAGTTTTCAGTTAAATTTTTGTAATTTTGACTTGCAAGAATCATTACTCTAACAAAGGATATTACTGTTTCCCACTACTGCAAAATAATACTGCAGCATTAAAACATGAACGAGAAAAAAAAACTTAAATTTCAAAGGAAATGCGCCATATAAAATAACACAGTGCTCATACAAGCGTCTGCCAACAGGAAAATGTGTCAAAGGCTTTCGGAAGACTATGCAATGCTTCATAACAACAAATTGCCTTCGATGAACGTGGCGTCACAACTGTTTACATTAGACTTGTCACACAAAACGCAGCTGGGCTCGATAGCGAATCACAGAGATGAGCGTAGTACGAACTTTGGCCGACAGATGGCACTGTTAATTGCGCTTTTTAATTGCAACTTTTAGTCGCGACTTGTCACTGAAATCACAGAAAGCAGTACGAAATTCGGCCAACAGATGGCTCACGGCGTTGAATGTGAAAATGCTACTTGCAACTGCTAACTGTAACTGAAATCGCAGTTAGATTCTGTAAAGCTGTTATTGTGATTTCTCAATCACTGTGATTTCTAACAGATACGCGACTTCCTGCCCACCACTACACACAGGTAAATAAGACATTCAACAATGTACGGAGCATTCTTTGGTCTGGTGGTGAATTGTGTGTTGTAAATTGTTGCTGATCGCCGGCGCATTCAGTCTTTGTGATTTATTTTTGTACTGCAGTTTATTAATACAGTAGTGACACTTTTTGCTCGAGAAAAAGCATTTTCATCAGAAGAATTTTATGTGTTTGACAAAACTAAAAGGATATTTATGTGTGTGTGTGTGTGTGTGTGGCGACCATTGACAAGTAGAAAGTGTGTTTTATCTGTGAACGACTTTGGGGACAACCCATAATGCCGGTCTCATGTGCTGTAACACTCATGTTTTCTGCAGTATTGTGTCTAGTTACTCAGTGATTAATAAATGTATTTCTATCGAAATGTGTGTTATTATTGATGTATCTTACCTTAACTGTACTAATAACCAGGGTGGTGACCCCAACAACTGTTAGAAACGTTAAAAAACTGTGAGTGTTTATCGCCTTGTCTTGTATGCTTCAGTTCCCACTGTTCACTGCCAACATGGACCATATTATTCCTTCGTGTTCCGACTTCTCCATGCCTTGTAAAGTTTGACTGTGAATCTGCTAACTACCTACCCCATCACTCACAGCTAAGTCAGACTTTGATTGACATGTTTCTGATGCCAAGCCAGATTCACCTGGCACAATATGGCCAACCTCGCCTGCTGCCCTGCATGCTGAGCAGCCTGCTCACCTATCTCATTCCTGTAAAGGATGTCGCCATGCTGTTCCACACCACATTGCCAGCCAACAGACAAGGTTAGAGCTACACAGCCCATTCAGTGAGCATGCTGCCTTGTTCCACCCGGCTCCTCATTCTGCGGCATTCTCACAGTTTGCATTGACAATGCTAATCTTCCCTGCCATGAGGGGCTCCGGTCACATGATACCATTTTCACATGCTTACTTGGTGATGCTGTTCACCTCTGCAGCATTGGTTCACCTGCAAGCTCACCAAGCATTGCATTTCGCCACTTGCACATCGGCTCTACCACCAATTTTAGTGATTATGCCTGCATCATTCACTCCTGCTGTCTCTGACTACAGTGCCACTGCCTTGTCCACACCTCCTCGGCTTGCTGCTGCTGCTGCCCATTACCCTTGCCCACCACATCCCAGAAGCACATTTGTCCATCACGATAGACACCAGTGATATGGCCATTGGCACTGTGCTATAACAGCATGTGGGTGACACTATGGAACTACTCTGCTTCTTCTTGAAAAACTGACATCATCTCACTGCAGGTGGTTGACATTTGATCGAGAACATTTAGCGGTTTATAATGTGACCACATACTTCTGTAACAATATCAAAGGGCATCCCTTCACTATATACACAGACCATAATCCTCTTGCTGAGACCAAGCGAGGTGGTGTAGTGGTTAGCACACTGGACTCGCATTTAGGAGGATGATGGTTCAATCCCGCATACGGCCATCCTGATTTAGTTTTTCTGTGATTTCTCTAAATCGTTCCAGGCTAATGCCAGGATGGTTCCTTTGAAAGGGCACAGCCGACTTTCGTCCCTGCCCTTCCCCAATCTGATGAGACCGATGACATCGTTGTTTGGTCTCCTCCCCCAAAAACAACACAACCCCTCTTGCCAATGCCATTTGCAACCTGTCTCAGAATCTCCCTCCCCATAGATTTCACCATCTCAACCTCATCTGCCAGTATTCCACAGATGTGTGATACATCCATATGTTAGATGAATATCTCTCATGAGTCAATATCATTGCCTTGTCTATCAGACTCGAAGACCTGGCACTGTCAGGCCCACAACACATCACTCAAACAGCTATGCACTGACCGATCGAGTTCACTTGCACTTGAAATGTAGCACCAATCCAGAGCAATTACACCAGTGCTCTGCGACAATTTGAGAAGCTGCATCTGACCAGTCAACCCGACCAGACTGTGATGTGACATCTTGGATGCCTTACACTACGTGGCCCACCCAGGCGTAATAGCGACCACCATACTGGCAACTGTACATTAATTCTGGCCAGGAGTCAAGTATTACTGTTGCACATTGGCGAGGGCATACACCACTTGCCGATGTAGCAAGGTCCCTGTGCTGCCAACCGTCACCTAGAAAAAACTTTAAAATGTACAAATAGAGAGGCCTACTCAAACTAGCCAAACTGTTACATGCCAGGATTTTATAATGTTTACAGATGAAGTTTTGGGATGATGTATCGAAGTTGGCAACCCTCTATTTAGATGTGTGCAAGTCTGCTGTGATGCTTACCGCACAGTCGCTATATTGGCAACCACAAGCCTCACAATTGTACCAATACCCATACTTTTTATAATATCACTTACTATATTGAATTGAATACACTATCCATATTCAGTAAATTAATTATTATTCTGATATTAGGCAAGGCAAAATATAAAGGCTAGTGAGCTGACACCACTGAGCACAAATGCAATTGCAGGCGCAACTCATATTGCACAAATGATAATCAAACATCCACAGAAGTGTTTTCAAATCGATTTCAGTACACCATGGAAAATTAGTAATGATGTGGTCATGCTCTTTTTCTTGTTCAGTGATATTTAGGCGTAGGTAATGCAAGCTGGATCCCTCATTCATTTCAAAGACAAAGAAATTAATAATTTAATTACTTAAACAGTTTAATATCAGGTCTATTCACATTTTAAGGGTACTAGGACTTGTCCTCAACTGGAATACCATGGGAAGGTGTACCTTGAGTCATCAAAGAGGAGGGGGAAAGATGAAAAGATGCTGTGAAGTATGGCAGTGTTTCAATTCTTTGTGATGAAGCAGCAGACAGAAAAGGGCAGTGTGTGTTCATGGTTCTGATAAAAGTACTTAGATGTAGTGATGGCACAGTTCGGAAGTTGTTTGTTGCAGGACTGAAAGTTACTGCAATTGCAAATGCTACAAACATTCACAAGCAATTATGAGTGTCATTCAAAAACATAAAATTCAGTACCGAAACATATTTTCTATAACTTCAGATTCAGCCCGTTATGTGGGTAAAGGAATAAATGAAACTAGAGTTTCTAAACTTCATAAACTGTCAAAGAAAATGGAATACATTTAACTTCCCTGTTCCACCTGTAGGTAGGGCAAGCCTGATAAAACTGAACCATTCAATGGAGTGTGACACAGGAAGGACTGTCATTTCTTCTATTGGTTAACTGTTTGACCCATAAAACATAACAAAAGGTGATTTAGACACAGATGAAATCTCTCAGCTAATGAAGCAAATTCAGATTCTACAAGAACTTTCAACATCAAAATATGTTAAGGATTTAGTTGCAAGTTCTTGTAGAGAAGGTAAAGATGTTGATGTGATTGCTGTTCTTTCCCTGAACTCCAGGGCATTTTGTGGAAGCTTCAGTGAACACTTTGTGGATCCCAGTCAGTAATGTTGATAGTGAGAGGTCATTTTCAATGTATTTTAGTATAATAGCTGACAGGAGGATAGCTCTCACTCCCAGTAATATGGATGTCATGGTATCCCTGTCTTTCACAGTCTGATTTGTAGATTATGTACATGGGCTAGGCCCTACTTATTAAAGTATCTGGATAAATCATTTCTAAACATTCATGCTCTGATGTATGCACTTTCATCAGATGTATAATTTTCATGCTTTTATAGTTATGTAAAAATAAAAGATGTTTTACTGCACATATTCAATCAATGATTTTTGCTTTATTGACGAAATAAGAATAGCAAAATGTATACCAAATAGCTTTTTTAAAAATGACGAAATCAGGCAAAAATTATCACTACAAACAGGTGCCTCTACTGATGATTGATCCACATATCTACCTCCAAAATCAGCTCCTAAACAATACACATATCACATCCTACAGCATCAGTTGCAGGTCATTAATGGGATCATTGTCCACTTCCTGGAGAACGAAGACTGTGGGTGTCATGCCTCACTCAACTCTACCCCTGTACCCTGCAGATGATGTGTGTGGACCATCTCTCACATTAAGATGATGGGGCACTTTCATGTCTACTGGTGGGGAAGCAACAAAGATGCTGAGAACATGGCCACCACATGCGTGGCCTACACCATGCATCAAGCTGCTCTGCCACAGCAGTACACAGCCTGGCCCACACACAAGCTCCACAAGACAACATCCGTGTGGACTTTGTCAGCTCTTTCCTTAGGGACATGTAGTTGATTGTCACAGATGTTCTGCCTAAATTCCCATATGTGGCCCCATAAGCACTTCACCACTGCTCATGTTACCACCTCAGCCCTCAAAGCTATCTTTTCTATAGGAGTCCCTTGGACTCTTGTATCAGACAGTGGTCCAAAATTTGCATGTGTTGAATTCTCCTCTTTATGCCATTATAATGGCACTGATTGCATATTCGCATCCCCATTCCGCCTGCCCTCAAATGACAAAGCCAAGTTCTTCATACATATCATCAAACAGCAGCTTAAGAAGCAATGTCCACAGACTGTAACAATGTCATCCTGGTAGGATTCCTCTCCTCATACTGAACCATTCCAGACCATGGGTGGTCCCCAGTCACTATATTCTATGGTCACTGTCAACAAACCTTGTTAAATCTACTGCATCGCACAAAACATCCATCATGTTAGTCAGCTCTCCCACACTACTCTGTAGGATCCCTAGTGAGGGGCCAAAGTGGTCAGGTGAGAGGTTGGATCCTGGTTATAGTTACTGATAACCACCTACAATAAGTTATATAGGTAGATGCCAACGGGGCAAATCTCTGATACCACACAAATCAACTTTACCCTGAAATACACAAAGTCTTCCACACTGCAAGCAACCTCCCGCTCCATCTCCACAATATAACATTGGCCTGGCCTCTGGGACATCTTTATTCACAAACCTCCCCATTCCTGTTTCCTTCAGCAGAAGTTGGGGAAACCATGGAGGTGCACCCATTGTTGCTGTTCACTGCTCATGTACCTCAAAACACCTCTCACAACCTATTACACACAGAGAGCTCCATGCAGTCAGAGTATTATTTGTGCACCTGCATCATATTTGTTCCCTCAGAAAGTTCCATTGCAGACATTATGTGCTGCAGCTCTGGTTATTTAATAGGTCTGCCTGGGTGGATGTTATTCATGCATCTGCACCTTCATTCAGGTCCGCCTCTATAGCTAAGTGGTCAGCGTGACAGATTGCCATCCTACGGGTTTGGGTTCGATTCCTGGCTGCGTCGGGGATTTTCTCCGCTCAGGGACTGTGCTGTCTTCTTCATCATTTCATCCACATCTGGCATGCAGGTCGCCCAATGTGGCGTCAAATGTGGTAAGACCTGCACCAAGGAGGCCGGACCTACCCCACAAGGGGCTTCCCGGCCAATGACACCAAACGCTCATTTCCATTTACCTTCATTCCACATATTCCATCGCAGCTGTCCTTGTGGCAGTCATGATTAATAGCTTCACCCTTGCAGGGTGTAACTCATCGCTGAAATGTATTTGTTCCTCCAGTAACAGTTGACTGGTATAGACAGCCAAGTGCAGAGTCAACTGTGAAAGCAATGTCACAGTTCCAATACGGAAGCTGTGACACTATTATAAACTCCAAGTGTTTGCGCATTAAAGTCTTGTACTCACATATTATGCAAATATGATAAAGTATAACAAAATGAAATATAGGAATTTTATATTCAATGTTGTATGTGGACGTAAACACTGAAAAAAAAAACACATAAATTTAATGTTATATCCTAGCCAGTAATGCCACCCGAGCCCGCTGCCAAAAGGTTGGCAGCATCAAAGTCCGGACGCCGTCCGCATAAGCAGCGCCAGCGAGACAGGAAATCGCCGCAAGTCTGCGCGCGCCACCGCTGGCTTCTGGCTTCTTAAGCGCTGGAGTCGCGAGCGCTAGGACAGTTCTGTATTCGCCGCTCAGTTGTATACTCGCCACCGAATTGTGTACTTGCTAGTCAGTTGTGTGTTCATTGCAGCAGAGTTGTTGTTTGTCGTCAGCCGACGCTGACCTAGCCGCTCCGACTCGAACTAGACAGATTTCTGTAGACACCGAGTTCACTACTGTGTTACTGTATCTTCATTAATAAAGATAAGTACCGACTTTTATTTAATATGAGTGTTTGGGCTTTCATCTTTCTGTTCACTGTTCCAGCGGACCGGTCGGCCCGCTATTAAAAGTGTGGCGGTGACTTCGTAAGCCGTTCTACAGCGAATTGCTTGTCGCTACGAACACCGCCACAAAACTGGCGACAAGGACTTCCGAACTCGTGTCAGGGCTGGTTCAACTTGTTTCTGGTTATACTAATTATAGCGATAAAATTTTGGGGGCTGGTTTAATTTGTGTTCACTATGTCTGCCGAATTACAACAGTTGATCTTGTTACAGAGTCAGCAAATACAAAGTCTGGTGGAAGCAATCGCCAAACAAGCGGCTAATCCTCCACCACAAAAGGAACAAGCACAGGCAGCACCACCTTTCCGTGCTTTTGATTCATCAAGAGAAGAATGGCGAGAATATTTCGCGCAGTTGCAGGCGCACATGACAGTCTACAAAATCACAGGTACTGAGCGGCAGCTTTATTTAATTTCCACTGCAGGCGTGGAAGTCTATCGACTACTTTGTAAGTTGTTCCCGGAATCCCAGCCAGAGGCTTTAGACTATGACGTTGTTGTTAACAAGCTTGCTGAGTATTTCGAGTCGCGAGTTCATGTGGCAGCAGCCAGATTCAAGTTCTTCAGATTAAAAGAAACTGCCACATCAATCTAATAAACAGTGGTTAACAGATTTACGGGGCCTCACCCGTCAGTGCCGATTTAATTGTGTGTGTGGAGCTTCCTACAGTGATGTCATGCTACGAGACGCTATTACCCAAAACATTGCAGATTCTCGTATTCGTGATGCTATCTTAAAGTTGCCTGACCCGTCATTAGAGACTGTGATGAACATCATTGAAGCCCAAGATACTTTTGACTATGCTGAGTGTGAGTTAGATCAGCCATGTATTTCTCAAATTGCCTGTGCTAAGCAAGTTATGTCACGCCCGCGGCCCCACCGGCAGAGTCAGACTGTAAACACTAGCCGGCCGCGTCATGTTAAACACATTCGTCAGCCGCGTGTGCAAAATGATAGAGTTAAGTCTTACCCTAAGTGTATTCTTGCTCATCCTCGTGAACGTTGCCCGTTAAGAAACGCGGTTTGTCACTTTTGTCAAAGGAAAGGACACATACAGACTGTTTGTTTGCGTAAACGCAAGAACAATTCTAGTGCTGCCCAGCCCATGGATATTCATGTTCTTCACAGCCAGCCCGCCCAGAAGGTCGCGTTTAAAGACTCTTCCACGGTTCGTGTGGATAATAAACTTGTTCGCAATAAGACACCCACCCAGCCCTCTGCTATGCGACCCAAGCGTAATTCAAACGCTGTGAAAAGTGATGTACAGACTGCAAGTGACGCGGGAGTTGTTGTTCCACCCGCCCAACCCACGAGTTGTCGTAAGCAGCGAACACGCGCTAATCGCGCTGATTTTGTGTCTTCCGCCTCCACTGCACCGATCCAGAGACAGTGTAATAAACTATTTGTGAAGCTACGCATCCAGGATAAGACCTTCAATTTTCAATTAGACACTGGTGCGTCTGTGACTCTCACAAATAGTGCTACGTATGCGGCTATCGGCCACCCTAAACTTTCAGCGGCAAAACATTGTTTGGCTACTTATAGTGGAGAACAAATTCCTGTGTTAGGTGTATGTAGCGTGCCAGCCACATTCCGTGGCAATACAAAAACAGTTTCATTCACAGTGCTCCGCGCTACAGACAGTGTAAACATTTTCGGATTAGACTGTTTTGACTTGTTTGGCCTGTCTATCCAAGACAATGTGTTGCAAATTAATTCTGTTGTTGTTCCTCAAGACAGCATAACCGATTTGTGTAAACGATACAGTGACATATTTAAAGATGAACTAGGTTGTGCTGCGAACTTTGCCGCTCATATTACGTTAAAAAATAATGCTCAGCCTCGATTTTGTCGTGCTCGTCCAGTGCCTCACGCCCTCCGGGCACCTGTAGAAGATGAACTTCGTCGTTGGCAAAACAACGGTGTTATTCAACCCGTTTCAGCGAGCCAGTGGGCTTCTCCCTTAGTTATTATAAAGAAACCATCTGGCAAGTTACGTTTGTGTGCTGATTTTAAGTCGACAGTTAATCCTCAGACTGTCATTGATTCTTTTCCTTTGCCTAGACCGGACGAGCTGATGGATAAGTTAGGGTAAGCTCGTTTCTTTTCCAAAATTGATCTCCGTGAAGCATATTTGCAATTGCCCCTCGACGAGCAATCACAACAGTATTTTGTCATAAACACGTCGTTGGGGTTGTTCCGTTTTCTGCGTTTGCCTTTTGGTTGTGCGTCAGCTCCAGCTGTTTTTCAGCGTTTTTTGTCACAACTTCTGGCTAATGTGCCATCGTGTTGCAACTATTTAGATGATATTGTTGTGTCCGGTCGGACGCCTGCTGAACATTTCCGTAATTTGGAGTGTTTGTTTAAAGTGTTGTCTCAGGCAGGCCTACGTTGCAACATCGATAAATGTTCATTTTTCCTTACGGAGCTGGAGTATCTGGGACATGTTATTAATGCTCAAGGCATTCATCCCTCCCAGTCACATTTAGCAGCTATTTGTGATTTGCCCGCCCCTCGCAATCTGCATGAATTGCAAGCAGTTCTTGGCAAATTGACATATTATATTAGGTTTATACCTAACGCATCACAGATTGCTGCACTGTTGCATCGTCTTCGCCATAAGAATGTTCCGTTTGTGTGGTCAGCTGATTGCCAATCAGCCTTTCAGCAGCTTAAAGAGGCTTTATTGAATGATCGTTGCCTGGTCCATTACGACCCTAACAAGCCTCTGGTGTTAGCTTGTGATGCCTCTTCTTTCGGCCTCGGTGCTGTGTTGTCTCACCGTGTCGGTAACACCGAACGTCCTATTGCGTTCGCATCTAAATTGCTAAACAAAGCTCAGTGTAATTATAGCCAATTGGACAAGGAAGCGTTGGCTATTGTGTTCGGTGTCACAAAATTCCATCACTACCTCTATGGTAGACCATTCTATTTAGTAACAGATCACAAGCCTCTGACGTCACTGTTTCATCCGTCTAAACCAGTTCCTCAGCGGACAGCTCAGAGACTACAACGTTGGGCTCTTTTGTTATCACAATACCAGTATGAGATACTGTATCGCCCTACAGCTCAGCATGCAAACGCTGACGCGCTTTCTAGATTGCCGATTGCTGCGGATGATGTCTTTGATTCCTCTGAAGACTCTTGCCATCAGATTGACGCCGATGAGCATCAATCCCTCCGGGATTTTCCGATTGATTATCGTCAGGTGGCACGTGAGACAGCTACGGATCCTCATCTGAGTTTACTATTACGTTTTGTTCAACGTGGTTGGCCATCCAAGGCAAAGGACATATCGGATCCTGTGGTTCGTCGCTATTATCCGCAACGTCATCTGTTGTCTGTTTCGCACGGAGTTTTGCTGTTACGCACCGAGAATGACCAGCTTCGTGTAGTGGTCCCCCAAGTGCTCCAATCCAAGGTCCTCGACTTGTTGCATCAAGGTCATTGGGGAGTGGTCCGCACCAAGCAGCTTGCCCGCCGTCATTGTACATGGATCGGCATTGATAAGCAGATTACGCAGATGTCTACAGATTGTTCGACGTGTGCCGAACACCAAGCTGCTCCGCCTCAACACTATTTTGAGTGGGCACACCCTGCCGGTCCCTGGCAGCGAGTACATATTGATTTCGCTGGTCCATATTGGAATTCTTGTTGGCTCATCGTGATAGATGCATTTAGTAATTTTCCGTTTGTTGTGCCCATGCAGTCTACAACGTCTGCACAAACTATACAGGCGTTGACTTCAATTTTTTGTATTGAGGGTCTTCCAGAAGTTTTAGTGTCTGACAATGGTCCACAATTTACCTCTGCTGAATTTGAAAGTTTTTGTTCTGCCAATGGCATTCGTCATGTTCTTACTCCGCCGTTCCACCCTCAATCGAATGGTGCAGCGGAACGTTTTGTACGCACATTCAAGGATCATATGGACCGCCTTCGTGCTACGCACTCTCGTCAGCAGGCCCTCATCACGTTCCTGTCATCGTACCGGACCACGCCACGTGACGGCCCTTCGCCTGCGGAGCTTCTCCACGGCCGTCGTCATCGCACCCTACTACGGTTGTTGCACCCCCCGGATCGACCCGCCGCTTCTGAGCATCACACGCGTTTTCAGCGCGACGACGCCGTTTTTTTCAGAGTTTATCACGGTCGCCGTCGTTGGGAATGTGGTACCGTGATAAGTGTCCAGGGTCGCGGTTTTTATACTGTTCAAGGTGCTACTGGGGTGCACAGGAGGCATCAGAACCAGTTGCGCCGCGCTGGCCACCCGGATTCTGCCTCTCGTTCTTTGTCCACAGATTTGGTCCGCGGCGGGTTCCAGCCGCGCCTTCCGACTTCGCTGCCGCCCCCGGGGCAGCAGCAGCAGCCGTCGCCGCTACCACGCCGACAGCCCGTCCCGTTGATGCCTCCCGCGCAGCTTCCTCCGGGAGCGCCCCAGGTGGTCACTCCGGCGCCTGCGGTCCCTCTTCAGTCGCCACCGCCTTCGGAGCTGACGGACGTCGACCCCTCAGCCGGGCCGCCTTCCCAAGCGGTGGCTGTGCAGCCTGTCCTGCAGCCGCTTTCCTTGGGCACCCCCAAGGAGTCTGACACCGCAGCACCTTGTCCGGCGCCCACTCAGCAGCCGTCGACGCAGTGTCAGGAGACGCTGCCTCTCTTCATGGGTCCCGACGCCCCGTCGCGTCCAGTACCAGAAGCAGCGCCCGTGGTCACAGACGTGCACCCTGACCTCGGTTTTCAGTCGGTGTTTCCTGAGGCCCCGCGCAGCCAATGCTGGGGTGCGGACCGGGGACTGCCACTGACAACAGTCTCCGCCCCGGTCTCTTCTGCTACGCCTACGGCCAGACCCCTCCCCCGCCATCGACGCTCGCCACGTCATTACTCAACGACGGTGCGGCGATTTGGGGGGGGAGGAGTGTTATATCCTAGCCAGTAATGCCACCCGAGCCCGCTGCCAAAAGGTTGGCAGCATCAAAGTCCGGACGCCGTCCGCATAAGCAGCGCCAGCGAGACAGGAAATCGCCGCAAGTCTGCGCGCGCCACCGCTGGCTTCTGGCTTCTTAAGCGCTGGAGTCGCGAGCGCTAGGACAGTTCTGTATTCGTCGCTCAGTTGTATACTCGCCACCGAATTGTGTACTTGCTAGTCAGTTGTGTGTTCATTGCAGCAGAGTTGTTGTTTGTCGTCAGCCGACGCTGACCTAGCCGCTCCGACTCGAACTAGACAGATTTCTGTAGACACCGAGTTCACTACTGTGTTACTGTATCTTCATTAATAAAGATAAGTACCGACTTTTATTTAATATGAGTGTTTGGGCTTTCATCTTTCTGTTCACTGTTCCAGCGGACCGGTCGGCCCGCTATTAAAAGTGTGGCGGTGACTTCGTAAGCCGTTCTACAGCGAATTGCTTGTCGCTACGAACACCGCCACAAAATTTAATGCTCTGTGTAGATATTTTTCTGTAAGAGGTGGAAGCAACTTCATCCATTATTTGTCATGAAACATTATACTGCAATGCAACTGTGAGTAACCTGAGAAAACATCTGAAGCTAAGGGATCCCATAATCATAAGTTTTTCAGTTCACAAAATGTGGCAGCAGCAGCATCATTAACTGCATTGAGTGCTGTTTCTGGCTGTATTGACAATATTATACAGGGTGTATCAAAATGAATCATCCACTTTAAACAAATCATAACTATTATCTTATCCGAGATATGTGCATGACCAATGTACTGTTGGAAAGAGCAAACTCTCGAGTTTTACATGGTTCCTGCTAGGTAACAGCGGTGTACTCCCACTTCAATTCTAGTAAAAATGGTGTCAGTCGCACTGAACCAAGTGATTCTACTGGCCTCCAAGGTCACTGGACCTGACTGTATGTGATTATTTCTTTTGGGGATTTATAAAAGACTCTGTTTATGTGAATCTGCTATAAACAATAATGAATGAACTGAGGCATCGCATAACATTAACTCAAGACATGCTCGCCACAGCATGGGAACAGTTTGTATACCACATTGACATATGCCATGCATCTCAAGAGGGCTATATTGAACACCTATGAAAAGGTACGAAAAAAACTTTTTGAGTTTCCTGTTCATCAAAAAAAGAAATTCATTGTATATGTTTATTAGTTTCAGAAATATAGATGTGCCAAATTGGATGATTCTGTTTGATGCACCCTGTATATCAACAATACTTACTGATCACATGCCTTTTGAAAATGTTCATTAAATTTATAATAAATAATGTCACTTTTATAAGCGAATGTTCTGTGAAAGTATTCAGTAAATAAACAATGACGACTTTGGAAACAAATGTTCTGTGAGAGAAGTTGGAATGAGTCAGATACAGTGATTAATTGATTGTATGCACCTGTATTGTTCAACTAAAGACATGCACATATCGATAGTGATAACAGAGTCATTGTTCAGCTTCAACAGTTTATGAACACAAACATTTTTAATCATAAAACCATTGCCCAGCAAAGAAATTTTCCAGTTTCACTATTCCATTTCTAGTATTTCTTGTCACCTGAAAGATACAGTCACACCTCATTAGAAATGCTATGAGTAAAATGTAATCATTTTAGCTGCCAGTAGCTAATCAACCTTTTGTTTATTGCTAATAACTCACTTGGGCTTTGCTCAATTTCTTTGTTTGTAAATCTCGGAACTGGCCACTTAATAATGCAGACTGCAATATGCCTCACATAACTATCAATCTATATTAAATAAATGCTTGTATTAGGTATTGTATTTTGCGAATTTGGGGAAGGAATTTAAACTGACGTGCACATTTATGAACATTTATACATTGCCTGACACGCAAAATACAACTGCTGCAAATAAGCAGTTATAATGATACAGTCTGATGCCTAAATTCCTGTCAACTTTGGCCTACTTACAGGGTGTTTCAAAAATGACCAGTATATTTGAAACGGCAATAAAAACTAAACGAGCAGCGATAGAAATACACCGTTTGTTGCAATATGCTTGGGACAACAGTACATTTTCAGGCGGACAAACTTTCAAAATTACAGTAGTTACAATTTTCAACAACAGATGGCGCTGCAAGTGATGTGAAAGATATAGAAGACAACGCAGTCTGTGTGTGCGCCATTCTGTACGTCGTCTTTCTGCTGTAAGCGTGTGCTGTTCACAACGTGCAAGTGTGCTGTAGACAACATGATTTATTCCTTAGAACAGAGGATTTTTCTGGTGTTGGAATTCCACCGCCTAGAACACAGTGTTGTTGCAACAAGACGAAGTTTTCAACGGAGGTTTAATGTAACCAAAGGACCGAAAAGCGATACAATAAAGGATCTGTTTGAAAAATTTCAACGGACTGGGAACGTGGCGGATGAACGTGCTGGAAAGGTAGGGCGACCGCGTACGGCAACCACAGAGGGCAACGCGCAGCTAGTGCAGCAGGTGATCCAACAGCGGCCTCAGGTTTCCGTTCGCCATGTTGCAGCTGCGGTCCAAATGACGCCAACGTCCACGTATCGTCTCATGCGCCAGAGTTTACACCTCTATCCATACAAACTTCAAACGCGGCAACCCCTCAGCGCCGCTACCATTGCTGCACGAGAGACATTCACTAACGATATAGTGCACAGGATTGATGACGGCGATATGCATGTGGGCAGCATTTGGTTTACTGACGAAGCTTATTTTTACCTGGACGGCTTCGTCAATAAACAGAACTGGCGCATATGGGGAACCGAAAAGCCCCATGTTGCAGTCCCATCGTCCCTGCATCCTCAAAAAGTACTGGTCTGGGTCGCCATTTATTCCAAAGGAATCATTGGCCCATTTTTCAGATCCGAAACGATTACTGCATCACGCTATCTGGACATTCTTCGTGACTTTGTGGCGGTACAAACTGCCTTAGACGACACTGCGAACACCTCGTGGTTTATGCAGGATGGTGCCCGGCCACATCGCACGGCCGACGTCTTTAATTTCCTGAACGAATATTTCGATGATCGTGTGATTGCTTTGGGCTATCCGAAATGTGCAGGAGGCGGCGTGGATTGGCCTCCCTATTCACCAGACATGAACCCCTGTGACTTCTTTCTGTGGGGACACTTGAAAGACCAGGTGTACCGCCAGAATCCAGAAACAATTGAACAGCTGAAGCAGTACATCTCATCTGCATGTGAAGCCATTCCGCCAGACACGTTGTCAAAGGTTTCGGGTAATTTCATTAAGAGACTACACCATATTATTGCTACGCATGGTGGATATGTGGAAAACATCGTACTATAGAGTTTCCTAGACCGCAGCGCCATCTGTTGTTGAAAATTGTAACTACTGTAATTTCGAAAGTTTGTCTGCCTGAAAATGTACTGTTGTCCCAAGCATATTGCAACAAACGTTGTATTTCTATCGCTGCTCGTTTAGTTTTTATTGCCGTTTCAAATATACCGGTCATTTTTGAAACACCCTGTAGATGCCATGTAAGGTCCAGTTTTTCATGCTCCTGCTCTAGAGCTTATAAATAAATTATTTAATGTACTAACAGTTAACTGTAAACCACTCAAGTCACTCTGTCCATATAGGATGCCATCGTACTAAACAATGGAAACTCCAGGTAGGAATATACCAACTCCAGCATCTTGGGCCAGAATGCAACTATCACATAGGATGCAAGGAGCAATCTGGAGGGAGTGGGGAGGATAAAGGGATAGTAGTGTACAGGTGGAGAGAGAGAGATGAATGCTATCTGGTGGAGGGTGCAGGGACTAGACCGCCAAAAGGCGCAGCGTCAGGAGTTTGTGGGGCAGGGATGTGGGAGAAAAAGTGCAAGAAAGGAGAGGAGCAGGGAAAGACAGGTGGATGTGTTGGCAGAGGGCTGCAAATAAATAGAGTGGGAGATGAGAATGGGAAGGAGATGATTGGACAGAGAAGGTGGAAACCGTTGGGTGGAGGGTGTGGGAAAAGTTTGTTACTGTAGGTTGAGGCAGTTCTAATTACGGGAGCGGAGAATGTGTTGTAAGGACAACTCCCATCTGCGCAGTTCAGGAAAGCTGGTGGTGGGAAGGATCCAGATGGCTCAGGTAATGAAACAACCATTGAAATCATGTGTAATGATCAGTGCTGGTAAATGACATGGCTGCTTTCACAGGTGGCCCTGCTCCTGGTGGAGTAGGATAAACCTGTAACAGGACTGCAATAGGAAGTGGTGGGTGGGTGCATTGGTCAGATTTTGCAACTATATCTTCCACAGAAATATTACCCTTCTGGAAAGGGGTTGGGATTGGGGTGGCATAGGAATGGACTAGGGTGTTGTGGAGGTTGAGTGGGCGACGGAATACCACTGTAGGAGGAGTGGGAAGTGTCTCAGGTAGGATGTCCCTCATTTCTGGGCATGATGATATGTAATCAAAGCCTCGGTCAAGGATGTGGTTCAGCTATTCCAGTCCGAGGTGGTACTGGGTGATGAAGGGGACACTCCTTTGTGGCTGGTTCTTGGGAGTGGTGGGAGGATTGAGGGTATGAGGGGTAATGGCATGGGAGATCTGTTTGCAGACTAGATCTGGAGGATAGTGCCCATCTGACAAGGCCTTGGTGAGACCCTCAGAATACTGAGAAAGGGAGTTTTTGACACAGCAGATACACCATCCTCAGGTATCAAGGTTGTATGGGAAGGATTTTTTGGTGTGAATGAGATGACAGATGTCAAAATGCAGGTACCATTGGTGGTTAGTAGGTTTAATGTGGGCAGAGATATGGATGAAGCCATCAGAGAGGAGGAGGTCAACATTGAGGAACATGGCATGGTGGGTTGAGGAGGAGCACATTAGCGGACAGGAGAGGTGGTGTTGAGGCTGTGAAGGAATGGAGATAGGGTGTCTTGGCCCTGAGTCCAGATCATGAAGATATCATGAATGAAGCTGAAGCAGACTAGGTTTTGGTGCTTTGGGAGGCTAGAAAGGTGTCCTCTAGATGCCCCATAAAAAGATGTCACAGAAGGGCACCATGCACATGCCCATGACTGTGCTCAGATTTGTTTATTTTACCTTCCCTTCAAATGAGAAGCAGTTGTGGGTTAGAATAAAGTTAGTAAGGAGTACGAGGAATGAGGTAGCGGGTTTGTAGTCTGAAGAACATTGAAAAAGGTAGTGTTCAAGAGCAGCAAGACCATGAGCATGAGGTATGTCAGTGTATGGGGAGGCAGTATCAACAGTGATGAGTAGGGATTCAGGAGGTAAAGGAATAGGGATGGTGGAGAGTCAGTGGCAGAAGCTCTGCTGCAATCATTGCAAAGCTCTTTATATTGGTATGACTACCAACCAGCTGAACAAGAGGATGAACGGCCACCGCCAAATTGTGACCAAGAGTGAAGTAGACCACCCTGTGGCACAACATGCAGCTGAACACAATACACTTGATTTCAATGGCTGCTTCATTACCCGAGCCATCTGGGTCCTTCCCTCCACCAGCAGCTTTTCTGAACTGTGCAGGTGGGATTTATTCTTACAACACATTCTCCGCTCCTATAAAATCCCGGCCTCAATCTACAGTGACATACTGTCCCCATACCCTCCATCCAACAATTTCTACCCTCTCTGTGCAATTATCTCCTTCCCACTCTCACCTCCCACCCCATTTATTTTCAGCCCTCTGTCAACACAGCTGCCTGTCTTTCCCCCTCCTCTCCTTTTTTCCCCACCCCCCCGCCGTACAAGTTCCTGACACTATACCTGTTGGCAGTCTAGTCCCTGCGCACTCCACCAGACAGTGTTCGTCTCTCTCCCCACCCATACACTACTATACCTTCCCATTCTCCGCCCCCTCCAGATTGATGCTTGCATCCCACGTGATAGTCACTTTCTAGCCCAAGATGCTGGAGTTTGTGATTGAGTGTGCATGAGGTGTACTTGCTTGTGTGTTGAATGATGGGTGTGTCTCTTTTTTACAGATGAAGGTTGTGGCCAAAAGCTTTATTTAAGTGTCTTTTAATTGTGCCTGTCTGCAACCTGACATGTCTTCTTCATGGTAAGTAGCAATCTGTCTTTTCCTACATTGTTAATACGTGAACTAATACACGTTAAGTGGACAATATACTCAAGGTGCATTTGGTGCATGTTCCAAAAATATCAAGTAAGAGTTGGATGTCAGATTACTTCTTTAAAGTGTTTAATCTTTGTGCAAGGTTAATCACTAAATTATGGAATACTGAAAGTGATACTTGTTTTCATTCTTCCTGATGAATTATAAATACTTGCTGCCATGTTTTGGGGCAAACTGACCATGATGCAATAGTCCTTGCATTCAGCCAAGAGAACTATCAGGTAGAAACAGAAAGCCAGCTACTGTCAGGCTATTGGGTAACATTCTTTTAATTTTTTCCAGTATGTCCAGTGTTTATTCTGTCCAAACCAGGAAAAGCAGTACATCACACCCTCTCCAACAAACTCGAGTAGCACTACAATGTTCTTAAGTAAATTCTATTTGCCAGGCACAGCCACATATACCCAGTTAAGTGTTAAATTGTATACCACCATTCATCACTTCATACAACCTTCCTCCTCTGTTCCGTAGACAAATGAGGGCATTCTTTTAACCACTGTAAGCAACACTGTGCATTCACTTTTTTGATCAGTGACTTCTAAGCAGCAGCATAACCACAATAATGAGTCCTACTATTGCTTAATACATCACACACTCACCTCTATTTCCTAACCTGCCAAGAAAGCCCTCTACAATAATTAATTATGATATTTTATGATTATTTCGTATAGTATGCTTAGAGTCTGGCATCTCCTTTCTGTTCATTTCTTAGCCCTTTCTGAGTTAGGATGGGACTTAATGCTTATGAGATTTTCAGTTTACAGTAACATTAGTAGTAGCGGACCTGAGCACATGTAACTCCCACGAAACCTCTCATATAGAATAACCCAACTTACGTCTTTCTACAATTATGCCCAAAACAAACTGACTTATTTCTCTTCATTTACTTGTACTGATAGAAAGGTGTACAATGTAAGTAGTAATGTGAAGGCTGGCTTGATAGATTTTAACAATAGAGAATTTGGGGGTACAAAAAATCAGGCAAGATAAATAACTGCATGACAATGAAGGGGTACTGCACAGAGAGATTAATGTTTCCAATCCAAAGCTTGAATAAGATTTATCTTCAATCCAAAGCTTGAATAAGATTTATCTTTTTTCCCAACATTTAAGATGGGAGTAGATGAGTCTCAAGGAGAAATGTAACCAGCGCACACACAGTCAACAGGACAACATACTGCCAAGAACATTTTTCATGGAAGTGCCAAGTAACTACCTTACATGGTAATAAAGTGATCAAGAGCCACTTGTCATGACATATTATGCCAACAAAGTTACTGAACAGAGGGCAGGATGTCATATATCACACTTCTATTTCTTCTCTGGGACATTTGGTTATTATGTGTGGATGCTTCTCTATGAATACTGCTAACATTACAGCAGTATAATATATAATTTGCTTCTTCTCACTGTACCACATGTAGCACTTGGTCATAGGAATGCTGTCCCCCGGAGGTGATTATGTCTAGACTAGAGCACTGCCTTGTCACACATTTAAAAAACACCTGAAAGGCAACAGAACAGCAGCTACAATGAATGAGTATTCTAGAAAATACTGAAAGTACAAAGAAGACGCTACAGAAAGGCCATTGGTTTGGGCATTGGCAGAAAATGTTATGTAGCCTCACAAGTTATCATATGAGCTCACGTGGAGAGCTGTGAGATGCAGCAGTATATTGGAAGTGACCACGTATGGTCAAACGAGCATCTGCAGGGTGGAGGCCAGAAGTGCCAATGCAGAAGGGAAGCATGGCCTACCACACAGTACACAAGCGGAGGTGGCAATGTCTGAAGAGTAGAGTTCAGTAGGGACAGCTGTCCAGGAGGGATGTATGTGTAAGTCAGGCCCAGGGCCCGGGCTTGTAGTATTCACTCTGGTTCTGCTCGCTCACATGCTTAACCATATACCACCCTCCAAAGGATTTTGCGATCAAGTTTAGTGTACTTCCATTCAAGTCATTATCCAATTCTTGCTCAGATGAGCAATTAAAGATTGTAGTTATTCAATTCTTGTCCTTGTTCAATTATTTCCTGACTGAGTTCCATAACCCTTTCAAACTTCGAGTTAGCCATCTCCACCTTAGCTGAACGGATGGAGCTTCTCAGTCTCCAATGTCACTGAGCATCTAGACCACTTGCTGGACACGGCATAGGAATTATTTTTCTTATGCCAGGTGTGGGATTAGATCATGGAATTAGAGTGCAGTTATCATGCTACAAGTTATAGGAATAGGTCACCTCTCTTTGGAACATCAAACCTGCTCAGCCCTGTTGTTGTTGTTGTGGTCTTCAGTCCTGAGACTGGTTTGATGCAGCTCTCCATGCTACTCTATCCTGTGCAAGCTGCTTCATCTCCCAGTACCTACTGCAACCTACATCCTTCTGAATCTGCTTAGTGTATTCATCTCTTGGTCTCCCTCTACGATTTTTACCCTCCACACTGCCCTCCAATACTAAATTGGTGATCCCTTGATGCCTCAGAGCATGTCCTACCAACCGATCCCTTCTTCTGGTCAAGTTGTGCCACAAACTTCTCTTCTCCCCAATCCTATTCAATACTTCCTCATTAGTTATGTGATCTACCCATCTAATCTTCAGCATTCTTCTGTAGCACCACATTTCGAAAGCTTCTATTCTCTTCTTGTCCAAACTATTTATCGTCCATGTTTCACTTCCATACATGGCTACACTCCATACGAATACTTTCAGAAATGACTTCCTGATACTTAAATCAATACTGGATGTTAACAAATTTCTCTTCTTCAGAAACGCTTTCCTTGCCATTGCCAGCCTACATTTTATATCCTCTCTACTTCGACCATCATCAGTTATTTTGCTCCCCAAATAGCAAAACTCCTTTACTACTTTAAGTGCCTCATTTCCTAATCTAATTCCCTCAGCATCACCCGACTTAATTAGGCTACATTCCATTATCCTTGTTTTGCTTTTGTTGATGTTCATCTTATATCCTCCTTTCAAGACACTGTCCATTCCATTCAACTGCTCTTCCAAGTCCTTTGCTGTCTCGGACAGAATTACAATGTCATCGGCGAACCTCAAAGTTTTTATTTCTTCTCCATGAATTTTAATACCTACTCCGAATTTTTCTTTTGTTTCCTTTACTGCTTGCTCAATATACAGATTGAACAACATCGGGGAGAGGCTACAACCCTGTCTTACTCCCTTCCCAACCACTGCTTCCCTTTCATGTCCCTCGACTCTTATAACTGCCATCTGGTTTCTGTAAAAATTGTAAATAGCCTTTCGCTCCCTGTATTTTACCCCTGCCATCTTTAGAATTTGAAAGAGAGTATTCCAGTCAACATTGTCAAAAGCTTTCTCTAAGTCTACAAATGCTATGTCACATAAAATGACAGAATGGCTTTGAGAACCCCTTTTGCATTACTTCTATAACCCGCACGTAGGCCAGCAGCAGAGCCAGGGCAGAAAAGAAAGAGGATTCCTCTATTGCTTTCAAGAAGAAGAAGAAAGTGCCCGAAGAATAAATAAGATGCTGGGACTACCCTAGTAACAGACAGCAGCTGAGGACAAGGAGGACAGACTGCCCAGTGTCGAGGAGGACATCTCGAAAAGTGGCCAGGGGCGGCCAACAGCAGCGTCAAGATGCGGATGACAGAGCAAAGGCAGCTAGCTGTCAAAACAGGCAGTGTGGGGTCACTGGATGGTGTGCAGAAGCAGTGCAGTGGCAGTGACAGTAGCAGGCCACAGACGGCGCAAGGGTACCCAGTAGCAGCACAGCCAGCAGTATGCAGCAGGCAGTGTGGTTCGCAGACCCCACAGAGGTGGTGCTTCAGTGCCGGTTCTGCCACACAGCAACACAAGTAACACATGATGTCAGGGCAGCCAGCACTGGCTGCAGTGCAGACAGACACACCAGGTTGCAGTTGGCATTGTGAGACAGCAGAAGGTAGACATCAGTGGTGACGACAACAGGCGGAGGCGCAAGAGCAACACTTCACAGTAGTCAGCACATGTTGGGAGATTATTGTGCACTTAAATAAATAAGAAATGTGGGGTCGGTTGCATCAAGAAAATAAAGGGAAATGGACCAGTCACGAGTAGTGAGGTACTCACAATGTAATTCACCAAGTCACTGAGGCACATGTGTGCATCTGAAGTCTGTAACGTGTTTTAAGTGCAAACAAAATGGTCGTTTCATGCGAGACTGCCGAAAAAGCATTTGTCATGCACAAAATGCACATAGGAGAAGTAAAAGCCAGGAGAACTAAGTAGAGGCAACAGAAGCAGTCACCTTATGCCTTACATGGAAAGATATTATCAGTCAATTGTGAAAGTAAAAATGAGTTTCTACAACTGGAGTGTAAGGATAGCATTAGTAACTGCCTGAGATTTCTCATGGATAGAGGTGCACAGGTAACCCTAGTTAGGAGAAGTAGTTTCAGAAATGGTAGAAAGAAAGATATTAACAGTCAACTGCAAAAGTAAAAATGAGTCTATACAACTGGAGTGTAAGGACAGCATTAGTAATTGCCCTAGATTTCTCATGGATAGAGGTGCACAGGTAACCCTAGTTAGGAGAAGTAGTTTCAGAAATGGTAGAAAGTATAATGCAGCCAAATGGATTAGGATTCAGGGAATCGCTAATACAGTTGCAAGGACAGAGGAAACTGTAACCCTCAACTATGAACGAGAAGCAGATTGCAAGTGAGGCATCATTTCCACCTAATCAAGGAAGATGTGGATCTTCCATTTGACAGGGTGGTGGGCCGAGACTTTTTCAAAGAACATGGAGTCATAATCAACTACGCCACCAGAAGCCTGTGGATCCATGGGGAACAATTCAGAATGAAGATGGAGCACGAGTGTGATCTACATCCGGTGCAGATTGGTATTAGAAGTTGAAAACTTGCTACTATGATTGTACAGGTACAAGAAAGAGAAGGCTTTTACAGAGAAACCTCAAGCACAGAGTTAAATGCAAGTAGGGAAATGAAGATGGAGTCACAGGATGAGCTCTGAATACTACATCCAAAGAAAACAGAAGGCTCTTGCAAGATCGCTTAAGTGCAAAGTGAGAAACATGTGGAAACGTGAGAGCATATTGTGACAGAAACTCATTAACTGTTGGAACACAACAGAGGCAGGCAACAGAATGCCAGAGAGAAGCAAAAAGAGCACAAACAGAATATCAGCATTAACAATAGTACCCCAAAAGGAAGGGGTGTGTTGAATAATAATAGAAGCAAATGGAATGAGAGAGGCTACCATTTCAAAACAGGAAATCACCAATGGCGTGTATTTATCTGAAGCAATAGTAAAAGTAGATTCATGAGAATTCCTAACAAGTGTGCTGAACACTACAGATGAGTGTGTGTCAGTAGACTGCCCATGGGTGGTAGCAGAAACAGTTCCGGAACGGACATCATTGTGGCTATCATTCAGTGTGAACTGTGTCAGTAAAAATAAGCCACAGCTGAAATTAACAATAAGTTTACTAGAGGAAAACATCTTCACGAGTCATTTGAATGCGAAAGAAAGGTAACAATGATAAGAGTTATGTATCATGTACTGTGACCTTTTCCATTTGCCTGGGGACACATTATCTTAAATGAATAATATCAGGCACAAAATTAAACTGCTACCTGAAGTGGACAGTATGGTGATATGTTCACAAACCTACAGAATACTGAAAGCACAAAAGGAGGTCCTCCAGCAGGAAACTGAAAAGATGTTAGAGGATGACATTATAGTACCAAGTAAAAGTGGTTGAAATTTCCCGTTGAGTTTAATTCTGAAAAAGATAGATGCCAGTGGAAAGCAAAAGCGGTGAAAAAGTGACTTAATGAGATCTCCTCAGATTCAGTGTATCCATTGCCAAGAATAGACAAAATTCTTGACACTCTAGGAAAGTCAAAGTACTTCTTGACTCTTAGCTTAGCGAAAGGCTATTATCAAGTCTTATTAGACAAACAGAATTGAGAAAAGACGGCTTTCAGTACGCCGTATGGGCATTAAAAGTACAAATGAATGCCCGTGGGTCTTAAAACAGCTCCTAGTACATTTATGACAAATTGTTCATCTATTTGGGTGATGTAATATTTGGCTCCTTCTTAGAGAAACATAAGGTACAGCTGAAGGAGGTATTTGAAAGGCGTAGACACCACAATTTAAAGCTACAAGCAGACAAGTACGAGATTTTGCGAAAGGAAGTGTGCTATTTGGGTCATAAATTTACTGGTCCAAGGCTTTAAGCCAGATCCACAGAAGGTCAAGGTGATAAAGGAATATCCACAGCCCAAAACAACAAAGAAATTATAGGTATTTTAGGCCTTGTGGGATACTATTGGCATTTTGTAATTAACTTCAGCAAAATCGCGAAGCTGCTACATTAATTATTAAAAAACAAAAAATGCCGTACACTTGGGGTGTTATGCAAGAAAACACTTTTCAGCATTTGAAAGAGAAGCTGATCAGTCCACCTATAGCACAGCACCCAGACATTGAAAAGGACTTCATAATTACCATGGACGTTAGCCAGTCAAGTATTGGAGTGGTTTTAAGTCAGGGAAAAATCGGAACCGACTTACCTGTTGTGTATGCTTCAAGTACACTGAACAAGGCAGAAAGAGGGCACAGTTTGATTGAGATGGAGATGTTGGTCATTTGTTGGGCAGTGAGATAGACTGTATGAGTTTGGAAGGAAGTTCCTGGTATGTACTGACCATAAACCCTTAACACTGGTGGGTAGTATATCAGGTCCATCACCCACATTGACGAACTTTTAGCTGAAGGAATATGACTATCAGATCCTGTACAAGAGTGGAAAATGAAATCAAGTTGCTGATGCACTCTCACAAGTGAGAAATTTAAGGAGCAGCTTGTGCACAACCAAAAGGTGACTATGGCCTAGGTCAAGACACAGTGGAAATAGAAGCTATGGCATGGGTCACGGACCCATTGTCAGGCAACGACAGTGGGGCTGTTGGCATACACGAGCAGGCGGCAGGCATGGCCAACAATGACACAGGATACAAAACAGCTGATCCAAGAACAGTAAAACATACTATTCAGGAATGTGAATACTATATCTAGGATATAGAAAAGTATATCCAGAAACAAAAGACAGTTGAGTCAGGAATAATGGAAGAAATAAGTACGACTGAAAAAGCCACAATATTAAAACAGTTTCACGGTTCTCTTACTGGCGGTCACCAAGGCACAGGAAGAACCTATGAGCAAATAAAGAAGTACCCAGTATGGAACAGTATGAAGCAAGATATAGAAATGAATATCCAGAAATGTGAAAAATGTCGAACAAATAATCCCACAAGGAAATATATAAATATGCCTCTAGAGACCACAAGGACACCTTAGCAAGTTTTCAAAAGCTGTAACATTGACATAGTAGGTCTATTAAACCACAAGGGCAGAGGGAACAAGTACAGGATGCGCTGACGAAGTTTATGGGAGCTGAACCCATTGAAAGGCAAGATGCCGATACAGCAGCGAGAGTGCTAGTTAAGAACATTATACCAAGGTACGGAAAACCATTAGTATTGTTAAGTGACATGGGAAGTATTTTCATGAGTGAGACAATGAAAAGAGTATGTAAACTATAGCATATTGAGACGATACTGACAACAAGTTATCACCCTCAAACAAACGGAGTGTTAGAGAAGTCATATCAAACATTAACAGAGATATTGTGGCACTATGTAAATAGAGCACAGACAAATTGTGACAGCTGGGATCCATTTGCAGTTTCCAGGGATACTATGGAGATGGCTGTAGCAAGGTATAATTTTGATGATAATGTGGCAGAGCTAAAGGAACACATGAAAGAAATGCACTGATGTGCAAGAACACAGAATGTGCAATGTACGAAATAAAAAGGAATACTATGATTGGACACAGAACCCAAAGGAATTCCATTGTGGGGATAAGGTTCTGTTGTTTGATGAGAGCTTACAACAAGGCACATCATGTACGTTAGATACACAATGGCAAGATCTGTACACGCTAGTATGAACAAAGGGGCCTAATGTTGTAACCTGTCTGAAATGAAATATGTATCTCACTGTTCATGCCAAGAGGTTGAAGGAGTTCTTCTAGTTGGAGTCATGTTGTATGTGTGCAGCAGAATGCAGAAGTGTAGAACATATGAGCTACTTTAAAGTAGAGAAAATTGAAAAGGCACAGGGGCTAATTGGACAATCAGCGCAGCATGAATCCCGTACAAAAAAATGAGGAATCTTAAACTTTGTGGGCAAGATCAGTAAGAATTTATTGGGAACACTAGACAAAGATGATGCCAAGCACATGAAGGCGAAGATAAATGTTCCCCTTCTAAGGGACAGAAATGGCTACTCTGACTTTCAAAGGAGCAAGTGACAACTGTTAAATCAATCTTTACTAGTTTTAATCAAATACTACATAGCAAAAAATGAAGTAATTATCACACATGGAATCAAGCAATTAAGGCAGCACATAGTAGAATTTGAGAACAGTACTGAGAAACAGTTAGAGGGGGCCATATCAGCTGTTATCAAACAGCTGATACAGCTGACAGGCTTTTTCAATAATCTAGACTAGGAATACAATATGTTAATATCAGCAACTGTCAACTCTCAAAAAGGTATTCTGGAGCTGCATCGACATCTACATCTACATCCATACTCCACAAGCCACCTGACGGTGTGTGGCGGAGGGTACCTTGAGTACCTCTATCAGTTCTCCCTTCTATTCCAGTCTCGTATTGTTCGTGGAAAGAAGGATTGTTGGTATGCTTCTGTGTGGGCTCTAATCTCTCTGATTTTATTCTCATGGTCTCTTCGTGAGATATACGTAGGAGGGAGCAATATACTGCTTGACTCTTCGGTGAAGGTATGTTCTCGAAACTTTAACAAAAGCCCGTACCGAGCTACTGAGCGTCTCTCCTGCAGAGTCTTCCACTGGAGTTTATCTATCATCTCCATAAAGCTTTCGCGATTACTAAATGATCCTTTAACGAAGCGCGCTGCTCTCCGTTGGATCTTCTCTATCTCTTCTATGAACCCTATGTGGTACGGATCCCACACTGCTGAGCAGTATTCAAGCAGTGGGCAAACAAGCGTAGTGTAACCTACTTCCTTTGTTTTCGGATTGCATTTCCTTAGGATTCTTCCAGTGAATCTGTCTGGCATCTGCTTTACCGACGATCAACTTTATATGATCATTCGACTTTAAATCACTCCTAATGCGTACTCCCAGATACTTTATGGAATTAACTGCTTCCAGTTGCTGAACTGCTATTTTGTAGCATCTGTTCAATTCAGTTCAGATCGTAAAGTGTCTAGAACTAATAAAAGACGACATCAAAGACAAGTGGTTCCCTGTCGGCCTTATGGTAGACAAATGATACCAATTAATCAGAAACATTGCTCTGGATGTTTTCATTGCTGGAAACATATTAAGTTATGTGTTAAATGTCCTGCTAGTAGAGAACAACTTGTATAACCTTTACAAAATACTACCATTACCATCATAAGAGGACACAATAGGACATTTACTTGTGAATGTTGTCTCAGAGGAAGAGCTACTGCTCACTGATAACACAAAAAATCATAATGCAAAGTTAAATACTGAGCAGTTACAGTATAAGACAGCAGGTATTTATACTTTTGTTCATGTATGATCATGAGAAGTGTGAGGCTGAGATACTGCACCGAGAGCAAGAAGTTCTGAAAGATTGTATGCAGAAGCTAACATTGTTAAACAAAAGTCTATGGACACCATTAAGCAATAATTAATGGCTGTTTGTTGCCCCAATAGAGGAAGTCATTACCATCATCTGTCATGATTGTAGTCCCACAGCTATCATGCTCCAAGGCACAGGGAAGATACAATTTTTAGATGAATGTCGTGGGTATACAGCTCAGAAGGTGATACAGTCTGAACATATAATATGAACAAATGTGCCGAGTAGTGATATAGTGATGTGTACAGAAACATATTGCTGCATAGTGAATAATGAGAGGAAGAATATAAGTGAATTTAAGCTGAAACTGCTAATGGAACCTGCCATTAGGCAGTCAGATGACCTAACAGCCACAGGACTTAAGTTGGATGAACTACAAAGTGAGACTGAATACTAGGAGAGAAGTGCCTTCAGCAGCTTCTCGTTACATCCTTTCTCTTTCTGTAGTTTCATGGGCTCTAATGTAGTAATTATAATAATATTATGTTGTCTATGCAGATATTGTAAATGTTGCCGACACTGTTTTCAATTTGTGTGCAAAACGGTAGGTAATAATTGACGTAGAAAGATATGTCTTAAAAACATTCTCTAAATCAGTGCCCATAGAGGGATACAGTCAGAGAAGTAATTGAGAGAAGTAAAGAGATAATTTTTGAAGGATCTCTAGCACCTGCTAGACACGTTACAAGTGAAGTTAGAAGTTGTGTATATCAAAGTGTTAAGACAAATACAAACAAAAGCTGAAGAATGATCAATGCATCAAGTGTATTTCATTGTAAAGTTGATTGTGAAACAGTACATATATCCACCCAACCAGAAAAGAGAATCAGTAGGATAATACAAAATGTCTCACATTATAAAATAAAATGTATCTTTTTTCCAGGTGCTGGAATATGTAACAATGATATTATGTGTGAAATGTAAAAATGTAAATGTTTCTCTTACAGGAATAGATTAATTTATATGTATTTCTGTCATGGGCAGTTGTAAAGTAACTATGTGTGTCTCTTGAACATTACTGTAAAGCAACTGTGTATGTTCCTTCATTAATGGAATAAAATTTGTGAAAAACCTTGTATAAAAATTTTAGTCACTGAGGACAGCATCTACAAATTTTTCCCTGGAAAGGGGGGGAGGGGGTTGCATATTTAAAAAATGATGCTACGCCTGAAAGGCAACAGAACAGCAACAAAAATGAATAAGTTTTCTAGAAAGTACTCAGTACAAAAGAGATGCCACAGGAAGGCCAGAAATGTTACACAGACTCATGACTTATCAAGTGAGCTCACATGGAGGGCCATGAGGTGCAGCAGTGCATTGGCAATGACCATATATCACACGAGACCTCACAGGGTGAAGGTCAGAAGCAACACTGTGGATTGGGTGGTATGGCTTACCACAAAGTATAAAGGTGCATGCAGTAGCGACAAAAGAGGAGAGTTCAGTACAAACAGCTGTCTAGGAGGGATATCTGTGTAGGTTAGGACTGGAGCCTGAATATTTAGTATTCGCTCTGGCATGCTTGCGCTCATACTTAGCCACGTACCTCCTTCCATGGGATTTTGAAATCAGGTGTAGTGTACATTCATTCAAATCATTATCCAATTCTTGCTGAGACAACAGAGACTGTAGTTATCAACTCTTGTCTTTGCTCGATTATTTCCCAACCCAGTGTCATAACTCTGTCAAACTTCCAATGAGCCTGAGCCACCTCCACCTTAGCTGACTGTATGGAACTTCTCCAGTCTCTAATTTCATTGAGTGTCTAGACCACTTGCTGGACGCACAGCATGTTGATGTAATGACTATCAATATTTATCAAATTTGAGATAACACTACATATTAATGAACAAACAGGTGACTGATTTCTTCTTGTATGGCACCAGAGTCTTGATAAATGTAGAGTGTGAGAGAGAGAGGGGGGGGGGGAGGAGACAGAGAGAGACAGAGGGAGGGAGGGAGAGGGAGGGGGGGGGAGAGAGAGAGAGAGAGAGACTTGCTTAATCACTTTCATACATGCTATTCAGTTGCAATAAATAATTACTTCATTACTACTGCACAGGTTTGATCTTAGGTCATAGTCAGGTGCACTAATAACATAACAATAACAACTGAAGTAGAATGTAAGTCACAAAGACAGAAATCTATACAACCAAACTAGAAGTAATTTTTTTCTCCTAAGCCAATTTTTTTTGACTACAAGTAATTGTGCCACATCCAATGCTACCTTTGGATTAGCTAAGATTTTTTAGATGAAGTTCAGGTGCTCTGTTAAATTGCAACTATTTGTTAAGGACTTGTATATCAGAAACTGTTGAACTATAGACCTCTTAAATCAGAGACTCTCAGTAAAAATTTATATTGATAGTTTTGTTTCCCATTGTCTGCTGGCTTTGTTCATTATCTGTTTCCTGCCCCTAAGTGTACCTAGTTTGCTACTGTTTCTCTTTGTCTACTTTACCGAGCAAGGTGGTGCAGTGGTCAGCTCACTGGACTTGCTTTCAGGAGGATGATGGTTCAAACCCACATCCAGATGTCCTGATTTAGGTTTTCCATGATTTCCCTAAATTGTTTCAGGCAAATGCCAGGATGGTTCCTTTGAAAGGGCACAACCGAATTCCTTCCCCATTCCTCCCTAATCTGATGGGGCCGATGACATCGCTGTTTGGTACCCTCCCCCAGATCAACCAACCAATCTGTCTACTTTGCTAACATGAAGCACATAATCTTGTATCAGTCTGTAAATCAAACTGCCCAGATGACAACATTTACCTAGTGCATAAACATTATTAAAGTCTGCTACTGCATTTTTCTGTCTGTGTGTGTAGGCTAGTCTCACACACTACTGTAGAGATTTTATATGGTATCTCTAACAGACAGACTGATTCACAAGGAAGGCTTCTGTATATAATTCATAATTACAGTAATTATGAACGTATAATATGTATACTGTTATCTGTTCCATATTTAATTGGCTATTGGAGTGAAACCTCACGGCACGATGGAAGCTACAAGCTGGTTAGCTAGCGACACACTGGTCATCTAAAGAGGAGGCAGTGTCTGGCAGGAAAAGAAGAAAGTGAACACCTACTGCAACTCCAGAGAGCACTGTAGCTTGACCAGAATCTATTATAAATTAAAGTCCCCCATTGTGCTCTTCTGTCTGTATTTGAAGACTAATCTCAAGACGTACTGTAAGGATTTAGAAACAGTTTTCACTAACAGACAGACTAATAGACTAATTCATGAGGAGTGTTTGTGTGTACAATTCATTACCACACTCCAGCCATATCATCAAGCTGCAGATGTAGTGCTATGTGTACAAAGCCAGGGCAGCTCACTAGTATGTGCTAAATACTTAGGAACAGTGTAATCACAATGCAAGCCTAGTTGAATGTAACATATTTATTTACTTTCGCCATCTGAATCTTATAGTGTTGATATTAATATTTTGCCCAGAGACATGTAGTCATAAGTCAGCTGATTTCCCCTGACACGTGAGTATCAAATAAGATGAATAATAGAAGATGCAACATTCACAACTCACCATATAATCAACTCAGAAGATAGTTCAGGTCAATGGTCACATAAGAAAGGTTGAAAATGTTGCTAAGCTTTCAGGCAAACACATACACTTGCACAACTACATTTTAAAGGTGGTAAGAGAGATGTCAATAACTACCAACATGTTTCACTGCTGACACGATTCTCCAAAATTTTTGAGAAGATGATATATTCTAGAATAATATCTCACCTTAGCGACAGTGGTATCCTTAGCAAATCACCATCTGAGTTTCAGAAGTTTTGCTCTACTGAGAATGACATTTACACATTCACTCACAAGATTTTACAGGTATTAAAGAATAAAATAGTGTTGGTTCGTATTTTCTGTGACCTCTCTGAGGCATTTGACTGTGTGAATCGCAGTATTTTCCTACATAAATTGATCTTTTATGGGACTGATGGCAAAGCCAAGCAATGGATGTCATATCTAACCAAATGATTGCAGAAAGCTGTACTTAGTAATTCAGGCAATATAGTCCGGAGACATAATTCTGACTGGGGAGAAATCATGTATGGGACTCCCCAAGCTTCAATCTGAGGTCCACTACTGTTCCTCATACATGTAAGTGTTCTTCCATCTAATACAGAACAAGTGCAAGTAGTTCTTTTTGGAGATTACACTAGTGTTGTAATCAGTCCAAGCAAATATATAAAAACAGAAGAAAATGGTGAACAAAGTTCTTAAAAGTACCTTTGACTGGTTTTCTGTGAATGGTCTCACCTTCAATTTTAAAAAGACAGAACATGTTCAGTTCTGCAGATCTAGAGGTACTACACCAATGATACATGAGCTGGGGCAATTCATTCTTAAGGGAAAAAGTCCTCATTGCACAAAAATGTGGTGCTCCTCCACAATCATCTTGTAGACATCTGTTTAAGGAGCTGGGCATTTTGAGTGCTGTTTCACAGTATATTTATTCCCTCGTGAAGTTTACTGTAAATAATCCACTACAATTCAAAAGGAACAATAAGGTACATAATTACAATATCAGAAGGAAAAATGACATTCCTTACTCCATATTAAGGTTGTCTTTAGCACAAAATGGGATGCACAATGCTGCAAAAAAAATTTTTGATCACTTACCCACATACCCAGTAACACAAAATGTCTGACAGACAGCAACATAAAGTTTGATAAGAAACCGAGAAATTTTGTCCTTTACAACTCCTTCATTTCCATAGAATAATGAATTATTACTGTAATATGTAAAAGGGGGTGAGTATGAATTACTGACTCAAGTCTGTATATCTTTCTTTCTTTTTGTTAAAAAAACTCAGAAATGTTTAGAATGTAACCTGTGTACAAATTAATTAAGGGTTCGAATGTAAAATGACACACTCCACATCATTACGATACATTGTGCAAAATGATCCACAGAACATGTAACTAACTCCCAGTGAACTGTATGATTGTGTGGTGAGCTGTTACCGTTACTCCTTCCGTTATTTATATTCCATCCAGGACTACTGTCCACTATCATATCAAATGAGATAATTAGATATGGCAAAAAAATTGACAGTATTTAAAATTACACAGCTACCGCTGACTCACCACATGGAGGAGATGTTGAGTAACAAGGAAACACACACACACACACCCAATCACTGTCATTTCTGTGGCCAGAGGCAACAGTGGCCATGTTTGTGTGAGTTGTGTGTACTCAACTCGTGTGAGTTTTTTACTTCTGATGGATAACTGAACATTCCAGCATTCTTTTACATTGTACATGTTTGCAATTCAATTCTTCATCTACCTGGTAAGTACAATCCATCCTTTCCATATAGTTATTATTCCATCTTGGACTTTCCATTGTTCAAGATTAGTGGTGAAGCAGTATCAATATGACATGCTTAGAAACAAACAAAAATCAAGTAAAATTAAAAACTACTGTGTTAATCTAGTTGTGCATCCATAACACAGATATAATGCACACTTAGTAAAATGAAAAAGCATCAACTTTAAAAGCTATAAAATACAAAGAACTGTGGGTTATGATTAAATATTTAAAAAATTATTTAAAGAATGTTCTTATTATTTTAAAAACAATTTTAATTATTTGTGTAAACAGTCATTCAACACTAAAATATTTCTCAATTTACTGAAATAACCTAAAGTTAAGCCTTTGTACAAACATTGGGGCAAATTCTGTCAAGCACGAAACATTTCCCCACTGGATGAAAAAATAATCTTATGTACATGCAGTACTTAATCATTCAACTAACTCTTTGGATTTTATATGGACTGGCATGAAGAAAACTTATTACACAAGTAGTGTAAATGTACTTCACTCTTTAAATAATAAATTATGCCCTATTGGTAACTATTAAAATATTACAGCAGCACAGAAAATTATTATTTGTATCAAGCACCCTTAAGGTTTACTACAAAGTGACTACAAAATTTTCAAAATTTTAAAAGGACCCATTGCAAGATGAGTAACTATCTGCTTCATATAATACTCTTATTGCTGGCTTTTGCTGAATAAATAAATAAAATAATTTTGATCTTGCCACTGGATATCATCTTTCAACAAAACAGGGAATGAAAGCGTGAAAAATAATCCAAGTCAAGGACAAATTAAGTATAAGGCCTGGCCAACTGAGCTTACTATTTATACACAGATCAGAATAACTAAGTGATTGAAAGCTAGCTGTTTACAGGACAGCTGCCATAGCAATGTTTACAGGACAGCTGCCATAGCAACAGCCATCAGAGAATGACCTTGGTCGTGCTTTCCATTCAGTTCATTATTTTTACATGGCTCTCCTCGCTCAGTTGCCAGTTACCACAGACAATACTCATGGTCTGTAACCAGTGATCTCTATAATACCTGGTTGTAGAACTCTTATTTCAGAAAATGGAATGTCAGCATGGCCACTGAGTCCTGTCATCTGCATCATCCACCATATGGGAGTTACAGGAAAAAGTTTCTATTGGTCCATGTGTGATACAGAACTCTTAGAATTCTTTACTTATTTCTGGCCCTGAACTTTATATCAGCATGCAATGTATTGGGCTGATGTGGGATCAGAATTTAAAAGTATTTTTACTTTGCATTCTCGTGATATTTCTTGCCAACTATGTAGTAATTAGGCAAGAAACAAAATACAAGCTTCTTTGGTTGGCATGCTCAAACAGCAGAAATTTGACATCTAGACAGTACAGAGATTACTGCCAGTAATGTAAAAACCATGATTCATTTTCATTGTCTGCATTTTTTCTCTGTATGGCATGTTTATTTTATACAACAGAAAATCCTAAACACAGAAGTCACATGACTATTACTGCCTGATAAGCAAACCCAATACTGCACATTAATGGGCAGCACATATGTGTATCTAGAACAGAAATGACCAGCTGTTGCTGCCACAGCCATATTGCTGACTATTACTGCCTGATAAGCAAACCCAATACTGCACATTAATGGGCAGCACATATGTGTATCTAGAACAGAAATGACCAGCTGTTGCTGCCACAGCCATATTGCGTGCACAGACAAACATGAACCAACATCACCACATTGGTCATGAAACTCATTTGGGTGTCTTTGTAAAGTGTGAATATGTGTACTTTTGCTACAAAAAGACCAAGAGCTCGAAAGCTAATGTGAATACTGGTTTTTGTTACATGTTTATGTGCACCACACATTGATCTGCTACAGGTGGTTGCCTGTCTTTCCATTATTTAATGTATTTTTCCATCTGGGAATTTCCATTATTGTAATACTAAATGTCTGTTGTTATGGACTACCTAGTCACATAGGACACTAATACATTCTTTCTTGTTCAGCCAATTTCTACAAAATTCTTCTGGTTTGTAGACCACATTGTATCTACATCTAACAACATATGGTACATCAGAAGATTTTTTGGAAACTGGCTTCACCTGCTAAAGCTTAAGAACACAAATAATATGATCCATATCAAAGTGATGTCCTGACAGGCACAACATAGCTGCTTATATTCAGAAAACAATGTTGAGTGGAAATAGTCATCCACTTATCCAATACATAATAACTTGGCTGACTGTACAAAATATTAGTCACAGTCTTAAAGAAGCCCAATGATCACTTGGGAATATTGTATATGGTATAGTTGAAGTGAAGAGGTTTTTATGTTCAGTCAGCTGTATGGAATTGTGTCAATAACCTGGGTTGACACAGAGATGTGACAGGTTGTCTGAAAAGAGCTATCACGTTCTGACATACACATGACCGCACATCAAACATGTCTACAAAGAATTGTGCATTACTCATAGCCACATAACATGGCATAAGCAGAGTGGTTATAACAAGAGGCTACCTAATGGGAACTGGAGATAAGTCTCATGCTCTGATACCAAACACAATACGAATTGCTGCTGTGAGTGAACGTATACATTCCTAGCTTGACTAACACACTAAGCTATTGCACCCTCAATTGGCTCACAAAATTAGTCCAATCTTATTTCCACAGAAAATTTCTGGAAGTATCTGGAACAGCACGTGAAATGCAGCCTTTTATTTATGGACATATAATTGAGGGATGAAGTAGTGAAGGCAGCAGAGGATCAAGTAGGTAAAAAGACGAGGGCTAGTAGAAATCCTTGGGTGACAGAAGAAATACTGAATTTAATTGATGAAAGGAGAAAATATAAAAATGCAGTAAATGAAGCAGGCAAAAAGGAATACAAACGTCTCAAAAATGAGATCGACAGGAAGTGCAAAATGGCTAAGCAGGCATGGCTAGAGGACAAATGTAAGGATGTAGAGGGTTATCTCACTAGGGGTAAGATAGATACAGCCTACAGGAAAATTAAAGAGACCTTCAGCGAAAAGAGAACCACTTGTATGAATATCAAAAGCTCAGATGGAAACCCAGTTCTAAGCAAAGATGGGAAAGCAGAAAGGTGGAAGGAGTATATAGAGGGTCTATACAAGGGCGATGTACTTGAGGACAATATTATGTAAATGGAAGAGGATGTAGATGAAGATGAAATGGGAGATATAGTACTGCGTGAAGAGTTTGACAGAGCACTGAAAGACCTGAGTCGAAACAAGGCCCCAGGAGTAGACAACATTCCATTAGAACTACTGACAGCCTTGGGAGAGCCAGTCCTGACAAAACTCTACCATCTGGTGAGCAAGATGTATGAAACAGGCGAAATACCCTCAGACTTCAAGAAGAATATAATAATTCCAATCCCAAAGAAAGCAGGTGTTGACAAATGTGAAAATTACCGAACTATCAGTTTAATAAGTCACGGCTGCAAAATACTAACGCGGATTCTTTACAGACGAATGGAAAAACTAGTAGAAGCCGACCTCGGGGAAGATCAGTTTGAATTACGTAGAAATGTTGGAACACGTGAGGCAATACTGACCCTAAGACTTATCTTAGAAGCTAGATTAAGGAAAGGCAAACCTACGTTCCTAGCATTTGTAGACTTAGAGAAAGCTTTTGACAATGTTGACTGGAATACGCTCTTTCAAATTCTGAAGGTGGCAGGGGTAAAATACAGGGAGCGAAAGGCTATTTACAATTTGTACAGAAACCAGATGGCAGTTATAAGAGTCAAGGGGTATGAAAGGGAAGCAGTGGTTGGGAAGGGAGTGAGACAAGGTTGTAGCCTCTCCCCGATGTTATTCAATCTGTATATTGAGCAAGCAGTGAAGGAAACAAAAGAAAAATTTGGAGTAGGTATTAAAATCCATGGAGAAGAAATAAAAACTTTGAGGTTCGCCGATGACATTGTAATTCTGTCAGAGACAGCAAAGGACTTGGAAGAGCTGTTGAATGGAATGGATAGTGTCTTGAAAGGAGGGTATAAGATGAACATCAACAAAAGCAAAACGAGGATAATGGAATGTAGTCGAATTAAGTCGGGTGATCCTGAGGGAATTAGATTAAGAAATGAGACACTTAAAGTAGTAAAGGAATTTTGCTATTTGGGGAGCAAAAGAACTGATGATGGTCGAAGTAGAGAGGATATAAAATGTAGACTGGCAATGGCAAGGAAAGTGTTTCTGAAGAAGAGAAATTTGTTAACATTGAGTATAGATTTAAGTGTCAGGAAGTCATTTCTGAAAGTATTTGTATGGAGTGTAGCCATGTATGGAAGTGAAACATGGACGATAAATAGTTTGGACAAGAAGAGAATAGAAGCTTTCAAAATGTGGTGCTACAGAAGAATGCTGAAGATTAGATGGGTAGAGCACATAACTAATAAGAAAGTATTGAATAGCATTGGGGAGCAGAGAAGTTTGTGGCACAACTTGACTAGAAGAAGGGATCGGTTGGTAGGACATGTGTTGAGGCATCAAGGGATCACCAATCTAGTATTGGAGGGCAGCGTGGAGGGTAAAAATCGTAGAGGGAGACCAAGAGATGAATACACTAAGCAGATTCAGAAGGATGTAGGTTGCAGTAGGTACTGGGAGATGAAGCAGCTTGCACAGGATAGAGTAGCATGGAGAGCTGCATCAAACCAGTCTCAGGACTGAAGACCACAACAACAACAACAACATAATTGTAAATCTTTTCATGTCCTTTTTTCTATGTAAGGCAATGAGTGACAAATCCTATATCATTTTTATAATGATGACATACAAGGATGCTAAGTAAATAAATAACACATCTCATTATTTGATAGTTGTAAGGACTCTAACCATTAAATAGGGTCTTCAGCTGGGCATAACATATCAAAGAAACTTGTCGACACATTTTTCTCACCAAATTCCGACCATTATCAATGCTAGAAGTGATGTTACATGGTATTAGTTTGAGGTCTCCTGCGGGTGGCATATTTTTGTTGTTGTCTGGTGTGCTTAATCAAAACTTGGATAGGAAAAATTCTATGAAGCAGCACCATAAGACAACAACACAAATACTGTAAAGCCACAAAACTGCTAATTTTGATTTCGGAGAAAGAAGGAAAGTTGTAGTAGAAACAAGAATTAATTATGGAGGTCTCTAAGATCCACTCTCACACTGCCTTTATGGATTACTTGTCCCAGGATACTGTGTGACTTTCCTTCTTCTTCCATGTGGATCTATTTAACCGTAGTTTCTCTTTTTATCATTTTCCTTGTACATTTTGTATCACAATGGTCATGCTTCACCTCTCATAGAAAAACACTTTCTGAGAAAAGCCCTCACTATGCAGGCATAAAACTACTGAAGTGCTTCCATCCTAATATCTCCAAATTGCCAATTACAAAACTAAAAACAAAATAAAAATTATGGCTCCTAAAGAATCCTGTATATTCAACAGATGAGTTTCTAGATTTGGTACACTCGTATGATGGAAGACCATCAATCTAAAAATATCTGTAATCTCAGATCTTAGACCGTGTCACAAACTGTAAATATTCGAATCTCAGATCTGAATACCGTGTCACAAACTGTAGATTCCTTAATCTAAGTACTGCAATAACAAACTGTTTTTATGTATAGTCCATATATGTAACATCGTTCTCTCAACTAAATTTAGAAAAAATTGTGTAGATAAAAGTGCTAGGCAATAATATGTAACTCTATTAAGTAAGGCTCTGACTTATCCCGAAGACTGGGGGGGGGGGGGGGAAACTTTTTTTTTTAAAAAAATCAGTTGACGTTGCATCAAAATAAAATAAAAAGTTAGAAGTTACCTCACATAACTGGTATGTAGCAACAAAGGAAAGCTTTTCTGACTAGGGTAATAAGAAACGCATGAATTAGCTTCAACACTCAGTATTTATTTTTCTGCAGAATCTGTTAATATGGTGATTTCCATCGTTAATGGAGAACACCACATACTGCTGAGAAATAAATCAAGTCATACATGACATCATTAGTGATTGTTGTTAATGTATGGTACAGAAGGACTTCCTCATAATTGCATTTGTTTAGTAATATAGTAGTGGGATCTACAAAACACAATTCATGAATGAAAATAATAACTGCATGAAGTCTATAGCAGGTTTATATCATTAGTCTTAATTTGTTCTGCTGTCCTCATTTTTGTCATTTTATCACACATCTTAATTGCTTTAAAGGTTCAACAACATCTAAATGAATTGTTGATGCAATGGAAAATAATTAGAAACACATTACAGTACAGTAAGAGGAAAGATGTGAAATACAGAAGAGAGCAGTCAATCATTTCAATTTGCTGCACTCTCTTTTTATTTATTATTATTATTATTATTATTTTTATTTTTTTTTTATTTTATTTTTTTTTTTTTTTTTTGAGGCATGGTTTCATTTTTAATGAAGGAGGAGAGAGAAACACAGATCGAAATGTCTCATCTGCCACACTATAATCAAGCATATTCAAATAATGTTGAGCTTGCAATGGCTACTAAAACTAAGACCATGCCATGACCAGACAGAGAAAGAGGTGAAGAAAATGGAACACTTCACAAATATTTTCTTGTAGTTTCATTTTGAATCCTTATTTTCTTCATAAATAAATATACTTCGTTTGATATCTATGTGTGCATAACTGCAAAAAAAGAAAGAAAAAAATGGTAGTTTTTGATACAATTAGGCACAATATAATTTGAGGAATGACACGTCCACTATAAGGAATAGCAGTAAGCCTTTATTACAGATTTTATGATTCAAAAACTTCTGATGACAAAGACGTTAAAAAAAATAGCAATCACGTAGGGTAGACTGCTTCACAACTACATCAGTGTCGAACTGTCGTTCCTCGTAACTGATGGAATACAGTTATAAGTTAAAGGAATTGTTGGTCTGCACGTACGGTTACGTAATTATCTAGAATATGCGATATTTTAGGCAGCATTTTCCTCTTAACGATCAGAAATATTTGTCGAAGTGTCGGCAGTTCTGTCACTCACAGAGTTATCAGTCTGCGTGCACAACATAACATTTGGAAAAGAAATGTATTATGTAATACTAACACTATGATATGCACTATCATTTCACTGGTTGCGAATCCATCACGCCGCCAAGTTTTCGAAACTGATATCAAATAAATGATACGACAAGGTTGTAAAAAAAAATATTACACAACATTCATCAATGCAAATCACGTCACTATGATCGCATCTATTTAAAACGAGCAAGCGCATTTATTTGAAATCACGAAACTCATTTTGATTTGTGAGTGGAGCCGCGTCTATTTTTCGGTACGGTGTGCATCATGTTTCATTTGCCGTCTCATTTTGCACGCCATGTAACTTCTTTTTATTCAGTTTACTGCTTCCACATTATCCTTGTCATAGACGGTATAACATGTCACAACATGGGGCTTGCTGTCCCACCATCCCAACGAAAGTTGAAATCAACAGCTTTTGACAGTTGCCGGGAAAAAGGGTTAGAAACAATTGTTCAACTGTCAAAACATAATTTACAGGACAAAGCGTTTTGTTCAATAAATTGTGTCTTATCCAACATAAGTATTTCAATACAACGTGTAATATAAATAAAATCGTTGTCTTACCGTCATCTGGAAACGATGTCGCGAATACCTACAGAAAAATTTTATTTTTTTGCAAATGTCATGTGATACGTTTAATCTCACGCAAGTTAGCTGTTACGTCATGAGGCATATGACCTTGTACGTGACCATGCGTCACATTATACTGGTTCTGCTTTTTTGAGCAAATACATAGAGGTTCTACTGTGTAGGCGTACTTTCTTTATTTGCTGCCTCTAGTAGCGATGTTTCTCTTACCAGCGAAAACAAAAGAATATACCTGAAATTTTTTATTCAGTAATTGTGTGCGTTACCAAAAAACTTACCGAACACCAATTACGGACAATAAAAAACGTACTCTGGCTTAATACACCCACACAGACCATACTATATCTCTACACGTAAATGTAGTGCAAATGCAAATGTTCATTCAGATATCTAAATATAGGCCTATTAATTATTCACTCACCGTATGCTTTTAATTCGAAATATTCACGTTGAAAATAAATTGTAAGCTATTGCTTTACTGAAGATGGACATTCTTAATTACTGTATTAGAGAAAACACTTTATTTCAAATACAACGAACACAACTTCATCTGCTGACCAGAAATAAAATGTTATACAGTATCATTGTATCTGTTCCTAGATTCCTCACTTAATCCTGGATCCTGAAACTTCGTAAATAGGCTTTTGGGGTATGGCCAATAGTTGGCTTCTATCTTTAAGTATCTGCCTGTTCAGGTTTTTTAGCATTTCTGTGACAATTGTCTACAAGTCCAACATAGCTGTTCAGTTTGTGCAGAGTGCTGCCTGTCTATATCTGCACCCTGCAAACCACTGTGAAGTGCATAGCAGACGGTACATCCCACAATAACAGTTAGTAAAGATTTTTCTCATTCCATTCAAATATGGAGGGCAGGAAAAAATATTGTTTGAATGCCTCTGTGCGTGCCGTAATTCATGTAAGTCTCATCCATGATCCCTATGGGAGTGATATGTAGGGGATTGTAGTATATTCGTACAGTTGTCATTTAAAGCCAGTTCATGAAACTTTGTTAGTAGACTTTCTCAGTACAGTTTCCATCTACTGTCAAGAGCCAGCCAGTTTCATTCTTTCAACATCTCAGTGACACTCTCCCACAGGTCATCAAACCACTGACCATTCATGCTGCTCTTCTCTGTATACAGTCAATGTCACCTGCTAGTCCTAATTGGTGTAGGTCCCACACTTTTGAGCAGTATTCTAGGATGGGTCCCCACAAGTGATTTGTAAGCAATCTCCTTTGTAGACTGATTGCACATCTGTAGTAGTGTACCAATAAACCACAGTTTGCTACCATCATTACCCACGACTGAGCCTGTGTGATCATTCCACTTCATGTCACTACTAAGCATTACACTCAAGTATTTGCATGAATTTACATATTCCAACTGTGACTCACTGATATTATATTCATATGTTACTGTGTCATGAAGTGCACAATTCTACATTTAAAGCAAGTTGCCAATCATTGCACCACTCTGAAATCTGATCAAATTCCAACTGAATATTTGTACAGCTTCGTTCGGACTGTACTTCATCATAAATAACATCATCTGCAAAACGTCTGAGGTTACTGTTAATAATGCTTTTTTCCTCAGTATTGACGATCTTCAAAGACAGCACTTCACAACACATGGTATGCATTTAAATAAATGGAGCAAATCACTGCTCAATCAAAAGATCAAAATGTTAGTGGATAGTGTTTCTCCTAGATGTAAGAAAAGTGATCCTATTCCACTACCACTGGTAAAGGACGCCTGCAAAGTATCTTCCCTACCATGTACTCCAGTTGCAGCAGTAACACAACATCAGGTATCACTGATTAAAAAAGAATGTGCTGGGAGAGAAGAAGCTGTAACTACAGTTAAAACAGGTAGAACACCTCATTCAGGAACTAAGATAACAGAAACAGCAAAAGTGGCAGCATATTCAGCAACAAGCGTACCAACAGGTGATCCAGCTGTCCATTCTGCAGCAACATTTGAACTACCTACAGTGGAAATCCAGCCACTTAGATCACGCCATGAACAAGAAGAAGAGAAGAGACCTCCAAGAGTAGAAGCAGTATCAAGTGTAGCGGGCAAACGGAAAACTGTACCACCATTACATCTAAATGATTTTTTAGTAGAAGGCAGCAAGGGGAAGAAGCCCATAAGATATATAGTGCTAGAGATTTAATAGCCTCTCAGCAAAATAGTGCATCTGTAAAGAAAGACAGGTTTGATTTTATAATCTGTTATCTTAACATTGAAGGAGTAAGGGATAAAGAATTTATTGTCAATGACTTTGGATTAGAAAATAAGTTTGATATCTTTTGTTTAAGTGAACACTGGGCTAGTGAGAGTGAACTTACATTTATTAAAGTTGATCATTATAATCTAGCCAGTAGCTACTGCAGAAAACTGCATTTAAGAGGTGGTGTGGCAATATATGTTAACAACTCACTTAGCGGTACAGTCAATAGATTAGATCTAGATTTTCTGTGTGATGAACAAAACTTTGAAGCTGCTGGTATAGTAATAGACAGTTTTAAGTAAGTTGTAATTTCCCTGTACAGGTCACCTAAGGGTATAACCAATGTATTTTTAGAAAAACTGGACCTGCTGTTACATGTACTTACAGATACTAGATGGACACATTATGATATTGTGATAGGTGGAGATGTGAATGCTGAATTCGATGTTACAACACAAAAACGTGCTGTCACTGAACTCCAAAACCTACTAAGACAGTGCAACTTACATTCAGTCAATAACAAGCCTACAAGAGAACATGCATGTCTTGACAATATTTTTGTAAATTTTAAAACAACAGAAGAATCATGTTTTGTAACAGTATTTCCATATTCTGATCATGATTCAGTATCTTTAAATTATACAAGTAGGTTCCCTCTTGTTAAGAGTAATGTAAATAAGCTTATCCCAGAAGTTGTGGTCACTAGACCAGTCACAGATGAGAAAATTGACAGGTTTTGTACGTCCCTTTCTAACAGAGATTGGTTTGGCCTGTGTTATGATGAGACACATTATACTCTAAGCAATTATCTGCCAGCAAAGGTACTATTTGATAGGTTTCTCAAAGCATTTTTGGGACACTTTAATGACTGCATTCCAATAAAGAAATGCAAAGTAACTGACAGAGTCCTAAAAGCAAAAGTTCCAAATAGACAAAATACATGGTATACAAAACAGCTGTCTACTATGAAAAATCAAGTTAAGTTGTTGTACAATATTTACAAAAATCTGAAAACCAACCATGCTAAATTAGCCTATGTTAGATCTAGGAATGAGTACAAAAAAGCAATTGTGGAAGCCAAACAAGCACACAATCTCAGAAGTATTGAGAAATCCACCAATAAGTGCAAAGCAGCATGGACACTAATATATACTGTCGCCAAAGATAAGAGAAGTGACAAAATTAGTATCTCTCCCCAGGAAATTAATGACTTTTTTATTAAATCAGTTGAGAAAGTAGGAAGTGCTATAATTAAACCTGAAATCAGCTCATCACAGTTACTGTCAAAAAATATTGCTAGGTCATCAACAAACACAAATACCTTCAATTTTTCTGAGGTCGCGCCTGGTGTTGCGTTAAGAATAGTGAAGCAGTTAAAATCATCAGACAGTGTAGACATATATGACCTGTCTTGTAACATGCTGAAGAAAGTAATAGACTGTATAGTGTACCCCCTAACATATTGTATAAACAAGTGTATACTGGAGGGTTTTTTCCCTGATGAGCTTAAACTGTCTAGGGTAGTTCCAGTACATAAAAAAGGAGATAAAAATTCTGTCTCAAGTTACAGGCCAATATCCATAGTCCCAGTTTTCTCAAAAGTTCTAGAATGCATAATTTACCAACAATTATCTGTTTACTTGGATAACATAGGATTAATAAGTGGATCACAGTATGGCTTTAGGAAAAACCTGTCAACCATTGATGCCATAGATGATGTTGTTAAATACATCCATCAAGTATTTGAAGATAAATGCTTTGCTCAAGTGACTTTTTGTGACCTAAGCAAAGCCTTTGACTGTGTAGAACACACACTACTACTCGAAAAAATGGACTTTTATGGTGTTAAAGGTAACGGCCTTAAGCTATTAAGATCATATTTACAAAACCGTAAGCAAGCCGTCTGTGTTGGGAAAGAAATGTCCAGTATAGAACAAGCTAAGGTACGTGTTCCGCAGGGATCCGTGCTGGGCCCCTTCCTTTTCCTAATAATGATAAATGACCTGCCATCATTTATTAAATCCAGAACAGTACTCTATGCTGATGATACAACGTTTCTGAACAGCAGTAATGATCTTAATAGCCTTAAAACATGTGTTACAGAGACAATTGAGCAAGCTTCACTCTGGTTTAAAGCAAATGGGTTCTTGCTTAATGAAAGCAAAACACAGCAGATGGTATTTAGTTTAAAAGACAAGTTTCCATCAGATGATCCTAGTTGTGTTAAATTTTTGGGGGTATATTTGGATGATAAACTTTCTTGGAATCCACATATTAAGTATATTAGTGGTAAATTGTCTAGGGTAATCTATTTGTTAAGGCGATTAATGCACTGTGTACCTAAAAATTATGTTAGAGTATCTTACTACTCATGTTTCCAAAGCACCATATCCTATGGTATTATTTTATGGGGAAACTCCACTTGTGTGCATGATATACTATTGCTGCAAAAGAAAGCTATTAGGATAATTACAGGCTCACCATACAAGGCTCATTGTAAACCTTTGTTTACTCAACAAAAAATCATGACAGTAATAAACCTATATATTTATTATGTTTTAATCTACACAAAAAAGAACTTACCTAAAGTAAAACGCAGGGCAAATATACATTGTTACAGCACTAGGACAAACAGCTCTATCTATACGCCCTACCACAGTCTGTCAAAATCAGTTAACAGTTATGAACTTATGGGCCACAAATTATTTAACGAACTTCCACAAGCTATACAAAATTTACCAGAGCAACAATACAAACAAACACTTTATGACTGGTTAGTTGTAAACCCATTCTACTCTGTAAAGGATTTCATGACCTGTGATATTAAACTGTAACGTTCTTAACAATTCTGTTCTTTTATAGCATGTACTGTACTGTATTGTATTATGTGTATGACTTTGTCTATTGCTGTAATGGCTTAAAGACAATAAAATTATTATTATTATTATTATTATTATTACTATTATTATTATTATTATTATTACTCTCTGCAAGATCATTAGTATACAACATGATCATTAATATAAAACACACTTCTCTGGGGTACACTCAAAATTGCTTCTGCATCTGTCGATGACTCTTCATCCAAGATAACATCCTGCACCCTTCATAGCAAGAAATCTTCAATCAGCCACATATTCCATCTGATACTCCATTCGGTAATAAAAACAAACAAACACCATCTGAACTACCCTTGAAGGCCAATGGTATTGACCAGATGCCATGTCATCCTCAGCCCTTAGGCACCATCGGATATGGATATGGAGGGTATGTGGTCAGCACACCACTCTCCCGGTCATTGTCAGTTTTTGTGACCAGTGCCACTACTTACCAATCAAGTAGCTCCTCAACTGACCTCACAAGGGCTGAGTGCACCCTGCTTGCCAACAGCATTCGGCAGACCCAGACAGTGACCCGCCCAAGTGCTAGCCAAGCCTGACAGCACTTACTTCAGTGATCCGACGGGAACCAGTGTTCCCACTGCAGCAGGGCCATTGGCACTCCATACTGTGAAACATTTTATAATCCTTGTATATGCTCAGTTTACTCTGTTAAGTTCTATTTGGTATGGGTTCCACACACCTGAGCACTACTGTAGGATGGGTCACACAAGTGTTTTATTATCAGTCTGCTTTCTCAATTGATTAAGTTTTCCCAGTAGCCCACCAACAAACAAATCTCACAAACTGTAACACCAAAGTATTTGTATCATTTGAATGAATCCATTGCACATTTAAGTGCTCCACTAACTTGATTCTACTTTGTATCCATTTTGAAATTCAAGAGAAAGTACAGTAGATAAGCAAAACAAGAATCCCAAAGTGTTTTTATCCACACGGGAACAAATTCCCTTTGCCGCCGCAGTGAAGAGTAATCATAAATTACACAAGGAACCCTATTCAAAATGGCAGAAGCCCCTACTTCCAGATAGTAGCACATGTCGGAACGAATGACGCCTGCCGCTTGGGTTCTGAGGCCATCCTTGGTTCCTTCCGGCGGCTGGCTGATTTGGTGAAGACAACCAGCATCGCACGCGGAGTGCAAGCTGAGCTTAATATCTGCAGCATAGTGCCCAGAGTCGATCGCGGTCCTCTGGTTTGGAGCCGTGTGGAGGGTCTAAACCAGAGGCTCAGACGACTCTGCGACTATAATGGTTGCAAATTCATCGACCTCCGTTATTGGGTGGAGAACTGTAGGGCCCCCCTAGACAGGTCAGGCGTGCACTACACACCGGAAGCAGCTACTAGGGTAGCAGAGTACGTGTGGCGTGCACACGGGGGTTTTTTAGGTTAGAGGGACCCCCCCTTGGGCGAAACGATAAAATACCTGACGGCTTACCAGAGAGGACATTATCATCGTTGATAAAGAACGTCCGTCCTCAGAGACCAAAAACAGGAAAAGTTAACGTAATATTGGTAAACTGCAGGAGTATCCAGGGCAAGGTTCCTGAATTAGTATCTCTTATTGAAGGAAATAGTGCGCATATAGTATTAGGAATGGAAAGTTGGTTAAAACCGGAAGTGAACAGTAACGAAATCCTAGACACAGAATGGAATATATACCGCAAGGATAGGATAAACGCCAATGGTGGAGGAGTATTTATAGCAGTAAAGAATTCAATAATATCCAGTGAAGTTATTAGCGAATGCGAATGTGAAATAATCTGGGTTAAGCTAAGTATCAAAGGTGGGTCAGATATGATAGTCGGATGCTTCTATAGACCACCTGCATCAGCAACCGTAGTAGTTGAGCGCCTCAGAGAGAACCTGCAGAACGTCGTGAAGAAGTTTCGTGATCATACTATTGTAATAGGGGGAGACTTCAATCTACCAGGTATAGAATGGGATAGTCACACAATCAGAACTGGAGCCAGGGACAGAGACTCTTGTGACATTATCCTGACTGCCTTGTCCGAGAATTACTTCGAGCAGATAGTTAGAGAACCAACTCGTGAAGCTAACGTTTTAGACCTCATAGCAACAAATAGACCGGAACTTTTCGACTCCGTGAATGTAGAAGAGGGTATCAGTGAACATAAGTCAGTGGTTGCATCAATGACTACAAGTGTAATAAGAAATGCCAAGAAAGGAAGGAAAATATATTTGCTTAACAAGAGTGATAGGGCACAAATCGCAGAATATCTGAGTGACCACCATCAAACGTTCATTTCTGAGGAAGAGGATGTGGAACAAAAATGGAAAAAAATTCAGAAACATCGTCCAGTACGCCTTAGATAAGTTCGTACCGACTAAGGTCCAAAGCGAGGGGAAAGATCCACCGTGGTATAACAATCATGTACGAAAGGTACTACGGAAACAAAGAAAGCTTCATCATAGGTTTAAGAGTAGTCGAATCATAGCTGATAAGGAAAAGCTGAACGAAGCGAAAAAGAGCGTAAAGAGAGCAATGAGAGAAGCATTCAACGAATTCGAACATAAAACATTGGCAAACAATCTAAACAAGAACCCTAAAAAGTTTTGGTCATATGTAAAATCGGTAAGCGGATCTAAATCCCCTATTCAGTCACTCGTTGACCACGATGGCACCGAAACAGAGGACGACCGAAGAAAGGCAGAAATACTGAATTCAGTGTTCCGAAACTGTTTCACTGCGGAAAATCGTAACACGGTCCCTGACTTCAGCCATCGCACGGACGCCAAAATGGAAAATATTGAAATAAACGATATCGGAATTGAAAAACAACTGCTATCACTTAGTAGCGGAAAAGCATCCGGACCAGACGAGATACCCTTAAGATTCTACAGTGATTATGCTAAAGAACTTGCCCCCTTTCTATCAGCAATTTATCGTAGATCGCTGGAAGAACGTAAAGTACCTAGCGACTGGAAGAAAGCGCAGGTCGTTCCCATTTTCAAGAAGGGTCATAAATCAGATGCGAATAATTATAGGCCTATTTCGCTTACGTCAATCTGTTGTAGAATAATGGAACATGTTTTGTGTTCTCGTATTATGACGTTCTTAGATAATACAAATCTCCTTCATCATAACCAACATGGATTCCGCAAACAGAGATCATGTGAAACTCAGCTCGCCCTATTTGCCCAAGAAATTCACAGTGCCGTAGACACTGGCGAGCAGATTGATGCCGTATTCCTGGACTTCAGGAAGGCATTTGATACGGTTCCCCACTTACGTTTAGTGAAAAAAGTACGAGCTTACGGAATATCGGACCAGGTTTGTGATTGGATTCAGGATTTCCTAGAAGAAAGAACACAACATGTCATTCTTAACGGTTCAAAATCTGCAGATGTAGAGGTAATTTCGGGAGTACCGCAAGGAAGCGTGATAGGACCTTTATTGTTTACAATATACATAAATGACTTAGTTGACAACATCGGTAGCTCCGTGAGGCTATTTGCAGATGACATGGTTGTCTACAAGAAAGTAGCAACATCAGAAGACTCGTACGTACTCCAGGAAGACCTGCAGAGGATTAATGCATGGTGCGACAGCTGGCAGCTTTCCCTAAACGTAGATAAATGTAATATAATGCGCATACATAGGGGCAGAAATCCATTCCAGTACGATTATGCCATAGGTGGTAAATCATTGGAAGCGGTAACGACCGTAAAATACTTAGGAGTTACTATCCAGAGCGATCTGAAGTGGAATGATCACATAAAACAAATAGTGGGAAAAGCAGGCGCCAGGTTGAGATTCATAGGAAGAATTCTAAGAAAATGTGACTCATCGATGAAAGAAGTAGCTTACAAAACGCTTGTTCGTCCGATTCTTGAGTATTGCTCATCAGTATGGGACCCTTACCAGGTTGGATTAATAGAAGAGATAGACATGATCCAGCGAAAAGCAGCGCGATTCGTCATGGGGACATTTAGTCAGCACGAGAGCGTTACGGAGATGCTGAACAAGCTCCAGTGGCGGACACTTCAAGAAAGGCGTTACGCAATACGGAGAGGTTTATTATCGAAATTACGAGAGAGCACATTCCGGGAAGAGATGGGCAACATATTACTACCGCCCACATATATCTCGCGTAATGATCACAACGAAAAGATCCGAGAAATTAGAGCAAATACGGAGACTTACAAGCAGTCGTTCTTCCCACGCACAATTCGTGAATGGAACAGGGAAGGGGGGATCAGATAGTGGTACAATAAGTACCCTCCACCACACACCGTAAGGTGGCTCGCGGAGTATAGATGTAGATGTAGATGTAGATGTAGTAGCCCCAGTGGCGTTGTGTGCAGGAGATTGGTGATTTGTTGCTAAGTGCAGAGAACTAACAGCAATGCTATACAACAATGCAATAAACTGGGAGCGGTATTCGTCGATGACAACAAAATTATAAGTGCAAAGTAGCTCGTGTAATGGAGTTTACATCCAAGCCGGTTAGGTTCAACTATTTAGTAAGATATTCACAGATACTCGCCAAGTTGTAAAAATAAAGGAAACATATAAATAGTGATGGAGCTGATAACACGTGTAGCAATAAGAAAGACAAAGCCAAACCACTGTCTGGAAAAAACATGCTAAAGCCTATAAGTAAGAGTCAGAGCAGATATATTATGCATTGGAATATAAAGAGTTTAAGACCTGACACTTCAAATCACAAAAACTCTTAAACAGTTGAACTGGAAATCATTTTGTCAGAATGTGCAAATATTAGAGTTATTTATTTCAATGGGCACTGTTTCACTGATGACAAAATTAAAATTTTAAACAACATCAGAATTTCAAAGTTATTAAGCAGCTCTGGAGCGGAAACAAGTCATGTGGAGGCTCTTGTGTACTACTTCATAGTGACAGAAATTATGGAAATAGAATTTTTTTTAATTATTTAAATGAAGAATGGGACTCTGAGAGCTACTGGACTATGGATTTACCAGCAAATGTTACAGTAATTTAAACAATGGAATAATGATAATATTATGAAAAGGATAGAATGTTACTTACCATGTATAAGAGATGTTGAGTCACAGACAAGCACAATAAAAAGACTGCAAAATATGTGAGCTTTCAGCCAAAATGCTTACTTCCAAAGTAGACAACACACACACATGACCACAGTCTCTGGCCAATGAGGCCAGACTGTGAGCGACTGCGTGTGGTGGGAGAAGCAATCTGATTGGTGAGGGCAAGGAGTAGGCTGGTTTGGGAAGAGTGTGGGATATCAGGATAGAGGTGGGGGATAAAGTGCTGCTTCCCTCCAGTTTAGTACTGGAGCAAAGTTTTGAGGGTAAAAATCATAGGGGGAGACCAAGAGATGAATACAGTAAACAGATTCAGAAGGATGTAGATTGCAGTAGTTATTCGGAGATGAAGAGGCTCACACAGGATAGAATAGCATGGAGAGTTGCATCAAACCAGTCTTTAGACTGAAGATCACAACAACAACAACAACAACACAGTGACTGGTTCATTTTAAGAATTTACCAAAAAAGTGACACATTAACACACTTATTATAAGATATAACAACAAAAATAATCAATCAGTGGAAAATCCAGGATGGAATGTAACAATATTATGAAAAGGAAGGTTGCTACTCGCCATATAGTGGAAATACTGAGTCGCAGATAGGCACAACAAAAAGACTGTCACAGATAAAGCTTTCAGCCGTTAAGACCTTCGTCAACAGTAGATGACAGACAGGTACACACACACACACACACACACACACACACACACACACACACACACACTCTCTCTCTCTCTCTCTCTCTCTCTCTCTCTCTCTCTCTCTCTCTCTCTCTCATGCAAATGCAACTCACACACACAACACAGTCTCAGATATATGAAACCACAGTTGCTGAGACTGCAGTCATTTGTGTGAGTTGTGTTTGCGTGAGTGTGTGTGTCTGTCGTTTATTGTTGATGAAGGCCTTAATGGTTGAAAACTTTATTTGTGACAGTCTTTATGTTGTGCCTATCTGTGACTCAGCATCTCCACTATATGGTGAGTAGCAACTTTCCTTTTCATAATATTGTTGAAAAAATAATCAATAGTTGATATTATCATGTAAATCGATAGATAAAAAATCTACGCACCAAGCAGCAGTAGTAAAAGTTAAATCCTTTTGTGTGTGTTTTCCCCTACCGCCACTTGGTTATTATAAGATGTATTTCATATGCATATTGGCGTGTAAATATTGTGTGCATTAAGATATCTCAGATCATAGTGCATTGTTTGCTGCTTTGTCACAGACACATTTCAAATAGAAAACCCATCTGAGAAGGAACTGTGGTGCAGAAAACTTGTTGATGTTTAGTGATAAGTTAAAACTGAGAAAATAGTCTGTTGATCATTATATCTCATGTAATAAACATTTTGAAGGATTCCTAAATAGTTTTATAGATGTCTTGAATAAAACGTTTCCACCAAGAACCTGGAACATTAAATGACAAATAAACTGACATGGAAAGTCAAGGATGATGTAATGACAATATTACAAGAAGGATATATTGCTAATCACCACACGACACAGATATATGAAACCTACCAACCACCAGCATAGCTCCTCTTCGACAGCTACCACCCCATCCATACCTCCAAGTCCCTTTCAAACAGCATTGCCAACTATGACTGTTTTGCATCTGTAGTGATGAGCAGTTCCTCTCAAAATATACCAAGGGTCTCACTGAGGCCTTCACAGAGAATGTAATTAACCTCCTAATCCTGTACAAAAGCAGATCTCCCATGCGTTATCTCTCTAGCCATCCACCACCTTCCGAAGTCCCACCATCTGGCCACAGAAGAGCATTCCCCTCATGATTCAGTAACACACAGGACTGGGGCAACTGAATCACATTCTCCATGAGGGTTTCGACTGCCCTGAATTGAGGAATGTTCTACTCACTAACTCTCTCCCCCCCCTCACAAAACACACCTGCCACAGTGGTATTCCACCACCCACCAAATCAACACAATACCCTTGTCGATTCCTTCATAGCCCCTGCCCCCAACCCTTTGCCTCATGGTTGATATCCATATAAGAGGTCTAGATGCAAGTCCTGTCCCACACATGCTACTACCCACCACTTACTACAGTCCAGTCACAAGCATCACCCATCCCAGCAAGGCATAACTACCTATGAAACTAGTCATGTGACCTACAAGCTAAGCTGCAAACACTATGGTTCATTCTATATGTGCATGATAACCAACAAGCTATCCAGCCACAAGAATGGCCACAGACAAACTGTGGCCAAGAAACAGCTGGACCACCCAACTGTTAGGTATGCTGCCCAACACAAAATTCTTCATTTTAATGACTGCTTCACAACCTGTACCATCTGGATCATCCCTACCTACACCAGCTTTTCTGAATTGCGCAGGTAGGAACTTTCCCCTCAGTATATCCTACATTCCTGTAACCCTCAACCTTCATTACTCATTGTCCCTCACCCAACTATTATCTTCCTTGTTCCCACTCCACAGCCTTCTGCTTCCAAGCACACCCACAGTCTTTACTTCCCTCCTTTTCTGCCCCTCCCGTCAAAACTCCAGACAACCTAGCTGCCCTATCTCCTCTCCACCTTGCTCCTGTATGCTCCCACTAACAGCAGTTTACTGTCTTCCACATGTACCCTGCTCTCTCTCCCCCTCCCACCCCTCCCCCCAACTGCCACCACAATCCAGATTGCTTTTCCCATCATGTGCAGTTTCTTGCACTCTGGCCCTGGCAGCCAGAGACAGTGGTCATGTGTGTGTGAGTTGCATTGGTGTGTGTGTGTGTGTGTGTGTGTGTGTTGTCTATTTTGAAAGAAGGCCCTCTAGCTGAAAGCTGACAGCTTTAGTAGTCTTTTTGTTATGCCTGTCTGCAACTCAGCATATCCAGAGATCAAAGTGGGTCACCAAGGGCACAAAAAATTCCAGTATAAGGAACAAGCAGCTGCACAGAGAACTAAAATATAACTAAATACTCATTTCATTGAATATGTTAGAATTTTAAAAGTTATATTTAAAAGAGTTGTCAAGTCAGAAAAATTATAGACAAATAACAGGGTAATTTTAAATCATAAAAATAAGACAGGCTCTGTATCTGAATAAGGTGTTAAATTCTGTAAACAAGAAATTTCAAATATTAACCATAAGGAAACTCAATTGTAAGTCTATCTCCAATATCAGAGCGCTTCAATGAATTAGATTAGATTAGATTAGATTAATACTAGTTCCATGGATCATGAATACGATATTTCGTAATGATGTGGAACGAGTCAAATTTTCCAATACATGACATAATTAAGTTAATTTAACAACATATTTACGTTAATATAACAACGTTTTTTATTTTTTTTTTTTTGTGTGTGTGTTTTTTTGTTTTTTTTATTTTTTTATTATTATTATTATATATTTTTTTCTTAATTTATATCTCAAAATTCCTCTATGGAGTAGAAGGAGTTGTCATTCAGAAATTCTTTTAATTTCTTCTTAAATACTTGTTGGTTATCTGCCAGACTTTTGATACTATTTGGTAAGTGACCAAAGACTTTAGTGGCAGTATAATTCACCCCTTTCTGTGCCAAAGTTAGATTTAATCTTGAATAGTGAAGATCATCCTTTCTCCTAGTATTGTAGTTATGCACACTGCTATTACTTTTGAATTGGGTTTGGTTGTTAATAACAAATTTCATAAGAGAGTATATATACTGAGAAGCTACTGTGAATATCCCTAGATCCTTAAATAAATGTCTGCAGGATGATCTTGGGTGGACTCCAGCTATTATTCTGAATACACACTTTTGTGCAATAAATACTTTATTCCTCAGTGATGAATTACCCCAAAATATGATACCATATGAAAGCAATGAGTGAAAATAGGCGTAGTAAGCTAATTTACTAAGATGTTTATCACCAAAATTTGCAATGACACTTATTGCATAAGTAGCTGAACTCAAACGTTTCAGCAGATCATCAATGTGTTTCTTTCAATTTAATCTCTCATCAATGGACACACCTAAAAATTTGGAATATTCTACCTTAGCTATATGCTTCTGATTAAGGTCTATATTTATTAATGGCGTTATACCATTCACTGTACGGAACTGTATGTACTGTGTCTTATCAAAATTCAGTGAGAGTCCATTTACAAGGAACCACTTAGTAATTTTCTGAAAGACAGTATTGACAATTTCATCAGTTAATTCTTGTTTGTCAAGTGCGATTACTATACTTGTATCATCAGCAAAGAGAACTAACTTTGCCTCTTCATGTATATACAATGGTAAGTCATTAATATATATTAAGAACAACAAAGGACCCAATACTGACCCTTGTGGAACCCCATTCTTGATAGTTCGCCAGTTTGAGGAATGTGCTGATCTTTGCATATTATGAGAACTGCTTATTTCAACTTTCTGCACTCGTCCAGTTAGGTACGAATTGAACCATTTGTGCACTGTCCCACTCATGCCACAATATTTGAGCTTGTCTAGCAGAATTTCATGATTTACACAATCAAAAGCCTTTGAGAGATCACAAAAAATCCCAATGGGTGGTGTTCGGTTATTCAGATCATTCCAAATTTGATTGGTGAAGGCATATATGGCATTTTCTGTTGAAAAACCTTTCTGGAAACCAAACTGACATTTTGTTAGTACTTCATTTTTACAGATATGTGAAGCTACTCTTGAATACATTACTTATAACTGTAGTGAAGTCTGATGTCAATGTAACATTTATCACAACAAAAAAATCCATTTGGCACTGATGAAAACTCTGAACACCTTACAAAATTTTCAAAAGTTTCCAAGACAGATGTAGGACATGCAGTCTTAGTTTTAAGAAACAAAAATGCTGCAGGTTTGGATGGAATACCCACTGAAGTTACTAAATCAGTATAGAACATAATTGCACACCCACTAGATCAAGTAATTCATCAATTTTTGGAAGAGAGCTACTCCTCAAAGGTACTGAGACATTCCAGAGAAGAAAAGTTGCTACTCACCATACAGCAGAGATGCTGAGTTGTGATAGGAACAACAACAAGATTCACACAATTATAGCTTTCGGCCATTAAGGCCTTTGTCAGGCAATAGACATTCCAAAGTTAAACTATTTTGAAAAGGACTCAAGAGGTCATGGGCAATCAATATTGATCTGTCTTAATTCTCCCAGTCAAATCTAAAATATCTGAAAAAAATGGTGTTATCCAAAACTTCGTTGCAACATATTCCATTATCCTGCACAATCAGTTTGGTTTTGAACAAGGAAACACACAATAGATGCAGTAAACAGTTTTGTTGGGAGAACAAGCACATCATTAGACAAGAGCAATTAGGTCTCAGGAATCTTCTGCAACTTCACAAGACTTTTGACTGTATATCATGCATTGCTCATTCATAAATTTTACAGGTTTGGCACTTGGGCCAATGCCCTACTACTGCTTAAATCCTACTTATGGAACAGAAATTAAAAAATTAGCATTATTTTAAATGAGGCAAATGGTTATTCTGACTGGAAAATAATCCCTAAGGGTGTCTCATGAAGTTTCATACTAAGTCCAGTCTTGTTTCTGTTCTATACTAATGATTTCCCATTAAACATCAACTTCCCATCAGTACTGTTCACAGACAATACTTCTGTCTTAGTTGAAAATCAGGATGCAGGAAAAAATCCCAAATTACTGATGAGTATCCTCATTACATTAGAAACTCAGTTTCAGCTAAATGTATTGAATCTAATCATATTTAAGACTAACATGATACATCTAAAAACTAAACAGTCAAAATGTATGAAGAAGAAATTTATTCATAACAACCAAGATATAGAAGAAATCAACTCTGTCAAATTCTTAGGATTAAATGAATAAACATTTGAGCTGACGCATTGAACATCTAGTTAACAATGTGAGTGCATATGTTATCATTTACAATGTCGAAAACTAGCATAAAAGTTACTTTGAATCTATTATTAGATATGGTATTGTTTTTTTGTGAAACTCAACTAGCATAATTTAGGTATTAAAGATACAGAAAAAATCATTCGGAATCTACATCTACATATATCCACTGCAAACCACCATGAGGTGCATGGCACAGGATACATCCCATTGTACCAGTAACTAGTGTTTCTTCCTGTTCCATTTGATATGGAGTGTGGGAGGAATGATTATTTGAATACTTCTGTGTGTGCAGTAATTATTCTAATCACAGCCTCATGATCCTTGTGTGAGAGTTACATAGGGGTTGTCAAATATCCCTAGAGTAATCATTTAAAGCTGGCTCTTGAAACTTTGTTAATAAACTTTCTCAGGATTGTTTACATCTGTCATCAAGAGTCTGCCATTACACCTCCTTCAGTATCTGTGAGACTCTCCCATGGATTAAACAAACCTGTGGCCATTCATGCTGCCCTTCTGTGTATACATTCAGTATCCCCTGTTCGCCCTATCTGGTACGGGTCCCACATATTTGAGCAATATTCTAGGATGGTCGCAAGAGTGTTTTGTAAGCAATCTCTCTTGTAGACTGATTTCACTTCTCCAGTATTCTACCAATAAACCAAAGTCTACCACCTACTTTAGCGATGACTGAACCTATGTGATCATTCCATTTCATATCCCAACAAAGTTTTACACCCAGGTATTTGTATGAGTTGGCTGATTCCAACAGTGACTCATTGATATTATAGTCATGGGACACTGTTTTCTCATTTTGTGAAGTGCAAAATTTTACATTTCTGAACATTTAGAGCAAGTTGTCAGTCTCTGCACCACGTTGAAATTGCATCAAGATCTGACTGAATATTTAAGCAGCTTCTCTCAGATAGTACTTCATTATAGATACCTGTATCATCCGCAAAAATCCTGATTTTAGTATTAATATTGTCTGCAAGATCAATAATATACAACATGAACAGCAAGGGTGCAGACACACTTCCCTGTGGCCCACCCAACCGTACTTCTATACCTGACAATGACTCTCCATCCATATTCTGTGTCCTCCCTATCAAAAAGCCCTCAATCCAGTCACAAATTTCGCTTGTTGCCATATATTATTGTACTTTTGACAATAACCATCAGTGCAGTACAGAGTCAAATGCTTTTCGGAAATAAAGTAACGTTGCCTGTACCTGGTTACCTTGATCCAAAGTTTTCAGTATGTCAAGTGAGAAAAGTGTGAGTGGGTTTCATATGATTGATGTTTTTGAAATCGCTTTTGGTTGGCATTGATGAGGTTTTTCTGCTCAAGACAGCTCATTATGTTTGAGCTCTGAATATGTTCTAAGATTCTATAACAAATTGATGTCAAGGATATTGGACGGTTGTTTTGTGAATCATTTCTATTACCCTTCTTGTAGGCAGGTGTGACCTGTGCCATTTTTCAAGAACTGGGCATGGCTTTTTGTTCAGGAGATCTATGATAGATTACACAAGGTGATGAGGAATTCACGCACTCAGACTTCACAGTGTGACACCTTGCATGCCAGCGATAAAAAAATGTCTGTCCCAAAATTTTGTCTGACGAGTATATCTGGCAGAAAAAGAACGTTAAAGAGTGACAATCTGGCAACACTGTAACCATATGTATGGTGACTACCTCTGTCACCACATATTGGATGTACTGTGCAGTCAGTGCAGTGTATAAAGTTTTGGGTTAGCATGCAGCAGGTCGTGAATTCGATCCTGGGTTGAGGCATACATTTTAATTTGGTAAATGTAGTCCAGGTGGTACGGTGTCTGGCATCTCAATCATCAACAGCAATTGCAGCGGGCCCTCTAGAAAACATTTGTACTTACATACTACAATTGTAGAAATGGAAGACAGGTCAGCTTTGGAAGAAGCCCTTTCCACATCATGGGTATGAATTTATTCGCACCACTTCATGTAGTTGATGCAAAATCTGTTTTCCTTGTACCATCCTCCAATGGTCCCATACATTAGTACCAACTACACTACTGGCCATTAAAATTGCTACACCACGAAGATGACGTGCTACAGATGCGAAATTTAACCAACAGGAAGAAGATGCTGTGATATGCAAATGATTAGCTTTTCAGAGCATTCACACAAGGTTGGCGCCAGTGGCGACACCTACAACTTGCTGACATGAGGAAAGTTTCCAACCAATTTCTCATACACAAACAGCAGTTGACCGGCGTTGCCTGGTGAAACGTTGTTGTGCTGCCTCGTATAAGGAGGAGAAATGCGTACCATCACGTTTCCGACTTTGATAAAGGTCGGATTGTAGTCTATTACGATTGTGGTTTATCGTATTGCGATATTGCTGCTTGTGTTGGTTGAGATCCAATGACTGTTAACAGAATACGGAATTGGTGGGTTCAGGAGGGTAATACGGAATGACGTGCTGGATCCCAACGGCCTCGTATCGCTAGCAGTCAAGACGACAGGCATTTTATCCGCAGGGCTGTAACAGATTGTGCAGCCACGTCTCGACCCCTGAATCAACAGATGGGGACGTTTGCAAGACAACAACCATCTGCACGAACAGTTCGACGATGTTTGCAGCAGCATGGACTATCAGCTCGGAGACCGTGCTGCGGTTACCCCTGACGCTGCATCACAGACCAGGAGCACCTGCGATGGTGTACTCAATGACACACCTGGGTGCACGAAAGGTAAAACGTCATTTTTCCGAATGAATCCAGGTTCTGTTTACAACATCATGATGGTCGCATCCATGTTTGGCGACATCATGGCGAACGCACACTGGAGGCGTGTATTCGTCATCACCATACTGGCATATCACCCGGCGTGATGGTGTGGGGTGCCATTGGTTACACATCTCGGTCACCTCTTGTTCGCATTGACGGCACTTTGAACAGTGGACATTACACTTCAGATGTGTTATGACCCGTGGCTCTACCCTTCATTTGATCCCTGCGAAACTCTACATTTCACCAAGATAATGCACGACCGCATGTTGCAGGTCCTGTACAGGCCTTTCTGCATACAGAAAATGTTCGACTGCTGCCCTGGCCAGCACATTCTCCAGATCTCTCGCCAATTGAAAACGTCTGGTCAATGGTGGCCGAGCAACTGGCTCGTCACAATACGCCAGTCACTACTCTTGATGAACTGTGGTATTGCGTTGAAGCTGCATGGGCAGCTGTACCTGTACACGCCATCCAAGCTCTGTTTGACTCAATGCCCAGGCGCATCAAGGCCATTATTACGGCCAGGGGAGGTTGTTCTGGGTGCTGATTTCTCAGGAGCTATGCACCCAAATTGCGGGAAAATGTAATCACATGTCAGTTCTAGTATAATATATTTTTCCAATGAATACCCATTTATCATCTGCATTTCTTCTTGGTGTAGCAATTTTAATGGCCAGTAGTATATTATTCTTGCCTCGTTCAGGTCCATTACATTTCATTAGGGCCTTACGTTACCAGTAGGACTATCAACGTGCTTTGCGAATAATGTCCAAACTCGGTTACTATTCGTAAGTGTTATCACCATGGTCCCACTAATTATGCCTTTCAACATTGAGTCTGGTAACCGCATGATGTTTAGTATGTATCTCATTGCATTATTATTATTATTATTATTAGTATTATTATTATTCTATCGACAGAATTGTGAAAACATCATGTCTATTACCATTAAGGAAACAGTGTAATTCGAAACCAAACATTTCCCAATTAGTGGTGTCGGGATAAATCATGCAGACAAATATCTGTCAGAAGAGTAATGTGCATTACGTAGAACAGCACACAGGACTGACAGTGTGTTTACACTGTATGTGCTGTCCACCAGACAGGTACTAGATGCGAGTGGAGTAACGCCCCCATGACGGACTCCAATGTACATGCGTACACATATCGAATTTTCTCAGTGTAAATCTCTAAATCAGTGTGCTAGACATACGGCATAGAAAAACGATTTATATGTGGATATGCTTCTTGTCCTTGGTGCATTTGATAACCAAGCTGGTGTTGCCGCTTGTGAATATGCTGCCAGACATCCTCGTCAATGCCATCCAGGAAAAATGCATTTTTTCATCTGGTGATGTGCCTTCAGGAGTCAGGTCGTCCACAGACTCGCTGTACCCCAGCTACTGAGGAAGCTATTCTGGTGGTCATACACCAAAAACCTCGGCGAAGTACACGTAGCGTAGCTAGACAGCTGCATGTCTTCCAAAGCACGGTCGTTAACATGCTGTATGAGCATGGCTGCACCCCTATCATTATGCTTTCACGAAATACCTGCATCCTTCTCATCGCCATCAGAAAATGCAATTCTGTGAATGGTTCCAACAACAACAGGAAGCCAATGATGACATTGTGAACACCGTAATTTGGTCAGATGAAACAGCATTCACTCGTGAGGGTGTCTTCAATATGCACAATGCCCACCATTGGTGTGAGGTTAACCCACACATCACCCATGACTGTGGATACCGAGTTCGCTTTGGTATCAACGTCTGGGCTGGAATATTGGGCTACAGGTGGTTGGGCCCTACATGTTGCCTGGCCAGCTGACTGCACTAAGGTATCATGCATTCCTCTAAAACTATCTTCCTGATGTGCTGAAAGATTTTCCACTACATGTTCAGCAGAGGATATGGTTCCAACGTGATGGTGCACCTCCACATTCTGGAATTAATGTCCGACAGTATTTGTACAGAACATTTCCAGGGAAATGGCTTGGATGTGGAGGTCCAGTTGTATAGCCACCGCTTTCACCTGACCTAAATCCCTTGGATTTCTTCTTGTGTGGACACCTGAAGGAGCACATGTACTCTACTCTACCGACATATGTGGAAGAATTGGTAGCACGTGTTCATGCTGCTCTTGTTACTGTGGATGTACCTTTAGTGTGAAGGGACCAGAGCTGTATGATCTGGCAAGTTGTGCGATGTTTAGAAGTGGAGGGAGGTGGCTTTGAGCATCTGTTGTTCTGAGGACAACATATTCAGTTGTGAAGGTCATGCAGTTGTTAATATGGCCATTATTATTGTCATTGTTTGCTAATGTGCAACGTTTGAGCACTTATATTACATGTAGTATAAATAACAAGTAGATGTTATGTTATTGTACTGTTCTGTCATCTTTAGCATTTTGAAAGTGATATTATTTTTGTAGTTATTCTGTCCTATGACAGGTGATTTGTTTCAACTGTCTATTTCTTATTTGTCCTACCACGTATTTGTTATGTCCAGCATTACAAAATGTTGTAAATTTAGGATATGCGTGACCTAAGAAATTGTGAATATTACAGAATAAAATATCAGAATGAAATTAGCAAATAAAAAAAAGAATGCGCCCCAACCCAGGATCGAACCCTAGAGCTCTTGCACGCTAACCCAAAACTTTATACACTGCACCAACTGGACAGTACAACCAATAAGTGCGGACAGAGGTTGCCACCATACATATGGTTACAGCATTGCCAGATTGCCACTTTGTAACATCCTTTTTCTGCCGGATGTACTCGCCAGACGAAATTTTGGGACAGACATTTTTCTATCGCTGGCATGTGAGGAGTCGCACTGAGAAGCCCGAGTGCTCGAATTTCACTTCACCCTGTAGTTAGAATGGGTGCTAACTCAGCCACAATATCAGCATAGAATCCACCAGGAACTACATTGGGGCCTGGAGCTTAGTTCAGTTTTAACAATTTCAACTGTTTCTCAACACCACTTACAATAATACTTATTTCATTCACCTTTTCAGTAGTACAAGGATTAAATTGGGTTTTCCTTTGTAAAGGAACATTTGAAAATGGAGTTAAGCATTTCAGCTTTTGCTTTGCTACCCTCAATTTCAGTTCCTGTCTCAATCGCTGTGGACTGGACACTAACTTTGGTGCCACCAAAAGTCTTTACATATGATCAGAATTTCTATGGACTTTGTAACAGGTCATTTGACAATACTCTGCTACAGTAATCATACAGGGCATCATGCACTGCTCTCTTGACAGCCAAACACTCACTCTATCTATATCCCAACATTTTGTTTTAGTAGTAGTAGTAGTAGTAGTAGTAGTAGTAGTAGCTTTATTCATTCGTAGATCTCTTTTTACAAAGATATACGACATGTCAAAGTATTTCAAGTTTAGACCAATTTAAAATAAGCTAATTCATATACACATACATTTAGAGACTTTCAGTTGGAGACAATCATCAGATTTACTCCTGGTATACAATACTTATTTTACAGATAACTTGTTAAATAATGTAATGCCACACTGTTCACTCATATCTCACTATAAGTCACTGCACACACTATACACACATTGTTTCATAACACTTCACTCACTACACACACAAACACGCACACAATGGTGATCTCTGGGCCATTTTCTGTACCACAACTTCCCATTTGCTATCCTGAAAAACTGAGCCAGCATCCCTCTATAATGAGTGAGATGTGAGCTCAGAAAGAAGAGGAGGTGTTAGTATTGTGCAATGCATAGCTTGGGGGTAAGTTTATCTAGAAAAGGAAAAAAGAAGGAAAAAAACATAGTGTGAAGGTGCTATGTGGAATGTTGGATGTTTTATAATCATTATTATTATTTATTTGTATAACTTTTTTTTACCAAACCCCCTACTCTGTTTTATCTAAGTAATCCTTCAATGTATAAAATGTATCGCATAACAGGTACTTTTTAGCTGCCTTATTAAATAAGTGTATTTTTGTAATTTCTTTAATGTCTTTTGGTAATTTATTGTACAGTTTTATTCCTTGGCAGAAAATGCTGTTTTGAGTTTTATGTTTATTTTTCTTGGCAAATGTAAGTTGAGTCTAGTTCTTGTTCATGGACAGAACTGTTTGTGCAGAAATTACAATTATATTTTTGATGTGTACAACTGACTGGTAAGTGCTTTCACATGGAGTAGTTAAAATCCCCAGTGTTTTGAACAGATCCTTACAATGAGCTCGACTACCATTTTTGGTTACGATTGTTGTGGATCTTTTCTGGAGTTTGAAAATTGTGTTCATATTTTGTGCATTTGTTCCCCAAGAAAGAATGACATAGCTAAGAATTGAGTGTACATATGAATAGTATGTAACTAAAAGACACTGCATGTTACACACTGATGATAGGATTCTAAGGTCATAAAATGCTGATGACATTCTGCTTGCAAGTACCTTTGTGTGTTCACACCATTTCAATTGAGAATCGATATTCATTCCTAGAAATTTTGCATTTGTTACACAACATTGTCATTTTCCCTCTTCAAACTGAAATTCATGGCATTAGTTTTCTTTATGTTCAGTGTCACTTTATTGCTTATTGACCAAGCATAAACTTCCTTGGGAGCTTCTTTTGCTTTCTCTGCAAGGAGTTCTCGTGTTTTCTCAGTGACTATAATATTGCTGTCATCAGCGAAGAGAATTTTTTTGCCATGAGTAACACACCTATTATGCAGTAATATCTGTTTCCTTACAAGTTTATTTACAGTGACTGTATACCATCATTATTCCCTCCCATTATGAACTGTTCTACTGTGTACATAATCTATCCAGTGTGTGGTAAACTACTCTTTTAAACTTGAGCCGCAGGTCCTCTATAGGCTTCTGACCTGAGCTGAAAGTTTCAAGTTCCTCATTGAGATAGGACACTACTGATTTTTTATCTAGTTTAGTTAACATATACATTTTTCTACTTGTTTTAGTTGTCCTTTTTGCTTTGGTAATCATTGTTGCGACAACCACATCATGGTAGCTGATACCAGTTTCAGTTCAAAGAAGTCAAGTCTGTTTGTTGCTGTTAAATCCTATATATTTCCACCATGAGTGGGGTTCCTAACTGTCAGATCTAGGTAGTTTTCAGAGAAGGCATTTAGTAAAGTTTCACAGAGTGTCTTACTACTCTCACCACTAACAAATCTGTAATTTTCTCAGTTAATTGTTGGATGATTAAAGTCTTCATCAATGATTACATACAAGTGAACTGAGACTTTCTGTAAAGTTGTTGGTTACATCAAGAGATGAGTCTGGTGGGTAACAGAATGATCCAATTATCATTTTATGCCCAATCCTGATCCTGAGTCTTGCCCAAACAATCTTACATGCAGTTTCAATATGTGCATTGTACATCATAAACAATCATGTCACTAATTATTCAAAATACTTCAAAGATTAACTCAGCCATGTCTTTATATTTATGAGATAATTATCTTTATGTATACTAAACATTAATTATTTGAGGGGAACCATTTGTTCACACATATGATACAATGGACAAAGAAAACTTGATGCTTCCCACCCACTGCCTCAAACAGTACGCCCAGCCACCTCAATACATGGGAATAAAAATGTATAATAAATTAAAAAGGAATATGCTAATGCAGATGAATTTAGGTTCACTGAAAAGAAAGCTGTATGAGACACAAATACTGAAATGAAAATTATATTTATATGAACAGGAAGCTTCCTCTCTCTCTCTCTCTCTCTCTCTCTCTCTCTCTCACACACACACACACACACACAAAACCAGTCATCATCATGAGGCACTGTGAGCTGTGCTGTTGTTCGTAGAGTCCAGGTATTGAAGACACATAACAGCAACGGTCATTCTGCCTCAAGAATACAACTGAATAAATTATCAAAATATTGTGCAAAAAGTGGAACCAATAACTCACCTTAACAACTGAAGACACACCATTAATAGCTCACATGATCAAAACATGAGAGAAAACATGACTGATTCACATTGTAACCTGCTAATGTTGTAGTAGTAAGACTACAGTTTTGTGAAGTCCAAAATCTTATATTTCTGAATAGTTAAAGACAGCTGCCAATCTTCGCCCCACTTTTGAATATTTACTTTCTTCAGATGATACTTAATTATAGATAATTGCAATCTCTGCCTGCCAGGTCATTAATATACAACATGAATGTTAAGAACCCCGACATACTTCCAAAGAGCATGCATGAAGTTATTTCTATCTTTGTTGATGACTCTCCATCCAAGGTAACCTGTGGTGTCCTCTCAACCAAGAAATCCTTAGTCCTTTTGCAAATTGTTTGATATCTCATATGATCGCACTTTCATTGGTAACTATTGATTTGGCCCTGAGTCAAATGCTTTGTAGAAGTCAGGAAATACTGCACCTACCTGATTGCTTTGATCCATGGCTTGCAGAATGTCATCTGGGAAAAACATGGGTCGGTTTCAGAATACGAGTATATGCTACTTGGGGGACTGATGACCTTCGCTGTTTAGTCCCCCTTAAACATACCAACAACCACCTATATGCTACTTTGCATGGAGGATTTCACTGTGTTCAAGTTACCAAATTTTCTGAAACTTCTTGAGAAACAGAAGCATTTGATTGCAACACAAAGTAGCTTCCAACAGAATATTGAACCATTTTTCTGAGAACATCCTGTTGGCAGTACAGTTGGGATATCATAAAGGCTTATCTACTGAGAAAGGAATCTGGGAACTCAAACTCAGCTCTTACACGAGGCCTTCGGAGTCTAGCTGGGCCAACTGTTTTATATTCCCAAGCTGCAGTAGCTCTTCATTGGTAGTTGCAGAAGTGGCTGTTGTTTGCAGTATCTAAGATTCAAAATTGTGAGGACATTTGCTGAATAATATTAAAATAAAATTAGCAATAATTACTATGCACTGCCTAGTGCTGGACTTGTGCATACTTTATGAGAGCACCAAATTTGCTTAAGCTCCAAAAACACATTGATAGTAAACTTAGAATTAAATTTGGAATTATTTTGTTTTAAATTCTGTTACATAAAGAGTGCCTGTTGGTGAGTTATTTAGGAACGGTCCTTTCCATTTGCTCTTAATTTCAAAAGCCTTCAAACATATTAATAACTTCTTTTATTTAATATTCACCAGAAACACTTGTTTTTGTACCTCGGTTTTTTTATGGTTTATGTAATTTAATGAATGGAGTAAGTTTAAGGAAGTATGTCAGATTTGGTACACATCAAGTAATATGTCAGCATTTAATCTTGAATTTAGTGTTGAGAATTTTGTAAAGCAATAGCTTAAATACCCAGACTGTACTTCCTACATGAGCGTGTACATATTGGTTTTTACTTGAACAATTTTGTCATATGGAATAAGTACTTAACAATTTTTATGCAGATTAAAATTAGTAAAAAGTTGTTTCTGAATAAATAACAAATGGTAGAGGTAGGAAAAGGAAGAGAAGGAAACGTAGTTGGAGTGCGGGTAATCAATGAAAGAGGAAGTCACATGGTAGAATTTTGCACAGAGCATAACTTAATCATAGCTAACACTTGGTTCAAGAATCATAAAAGAAGGTTGTATACATGGAAGAAGCCAGGAGATTCTGAAAGGTTTCAGATATATTATGTATTGGTAAGACAGAGATTTAGGAACCAGGTTTTAAATTGTAAGATATTTCCTGGGGCAGATGTGGACTCTGACCACAATCTATTGGTTATGAACTGTAGATTAAAAATGAAGAAATTGCAAAAAGGTGGGAATTTAAGGAGATGGGACCTGGATAAACTGACGGAACCAGAGGTTGTAGAGAGTTTCAGGGAGAGCATTAGGGAACGATTGACAAGAAAGGGGGAAAGAAATGCAGTAGAAGAAGAATGGGTAGCTTTGAGAGATGAAATAGTGAAGGTAGCAGAGGATCAAGTAGGTAAAAAGATGAGGGCTAATAGAAATCCTTGGGTAACATAAGAGATACTCAATTTAATTGATGAAAGGAGAAAATACAAAAATGCAGTAAATGAAACAGACAAAAAGGAATACAAACATCTCAAAAATGATATCGACAGGAAGTGCAAAATGGCTAAGCAGGGATGGCTAGAGGACAAATGTAAGGATGTAGAGGTGTATGTCACTAGGGGTAAGATAGATACTGCCTACAGGAAAATTAAAGAGACCATTGAAGAAAAGAGAACCACTTTCATGAATATCAAGAGCTCAGATGGAAACCCAGTGCTGTAGATGAAGATGAAATGGGAGATATGATACTGTGTGAAGAGTTTGACAGAGCACTGAAAGACCTAAGTCGAAACAAGGCTTCGGGAGTAGACAACATTCCATTAAAATTACTAATAGCCTTGGGAGAGCCAGCCCTGACAAAACTCTACCATCTGGTGAGCAAGATGTATGAGACAGGCAAAATACCTCAGACTTCAAGAAGAATATAATAATTCCAATCCCAAAGAAAGCAGGTGTTGACAGATGTGAAAATTACTGAACTATCAGTTTCATAAGCCACGGCTGCAAAATACTAAAACTAATTCTCTACAGATGAATGGAAAAACTGGTAGAAGCCGACCTCAGGGAAGATCAGTTTGATTTCGTAGAAATGTTGGAACATGTGAGGCAATACTGACCCTAAGACTTATCTTAGCAAATAGATTAAGGAAAGGCAAACCTACGTTCCTAGCATTTGTAGACTTAGAGAAAGCTTTTGACAATGTTGACTGGAATACTCTCTTTCAAATTCTGAAGGTGGCAGGGGTAAAATACAGGGAGCGAAAGGCTATTTACAATTTGTACAGAAACCAGAAGGCAATTATAAGAGTCGAGGGGCATGAAAGGGAAGCAGTGGTTGGGAAGGGAGTGAGACAGGGTTGTAGCCTATCCCCAGTGTTATTCAATCTGTATATTGAGCAAGCAGTAAAGGAAACAAAAGAAAAATTCGGAGTAGGTATTAAAATCCATGGAGAAGAAATGAAAACTTTGAGGTTCGCTGATGACATTGTAATTCTGTCAGAGACAGCGAAAGGACCTGGAAGAGCAGCTGAATGGAATGGACATCAACAAAAGCAAAATGAGGATAATGGAATGTAGTCAAATTAAATCGGGTGATGTTGAGGGTATTAGATTAGGAAATGAGACACTTAAAGTAGTAAATGAGTTTTGTTATTTGGGGAGCAAAATAACTGACGATGGTATAAATGTAGACTGGCAATGGCAAGGAAAGCGTTCCTCAAGAAGAGAAATTTGTTAACATTGAGTATAGATTTAAGTGTCAGGAAGTCATTTCTGAAAGTATTTGTATGGAGTGTAGCCATGTATGGAAGTGAAACATGGACGATAAATAGTCTAGACAAAAAGAGAATAGAAGCTTTCAAAATATGGTGCTACAGTAGAATGCTGAAGATTAGATGAGTAGATCACATAACTAATGAGGAGGTATTGAATAGACTAGGGGAGAAGAGAAATTTGTGGCACAACTTGACTAGAAGAAGGGATCGGTTGGTAGGACATATTCTGAGGCATCAAGGGATCACTAATTTAGTACTGGAGGGCAGTGCGGAGGGTAAAAATCATAGAGGGAGACCAAGGGATGAATACACTAAACAGATTCAGAAGGATGTAGGTTGCAGTAGGTACGGGGAGATGAAGAAGCTTGCACAGGATAGAGTAGCATGGAGAGCCGCATCAAACCAGTCTCTGGACTGAAGATCACAACAACAAGAACAGAGGGTGTGAGAATCCATGTTTGTTGTACCTTTTCTTCAGGCAGTCTTCCATTTCCATTCTAGCTTCACACACATAGCACTAACTATCTGTGGCCAGATGACTTGTCTAGCAGAGCAGTAGTTAGGTCGTAGCGGTCTGGCGCTGCTGTCAGGGAGCTTTATGCCTCTCTTCTATGCCCATAAATGTTCCTCATGAATCAGTAAATTGATCAGTGAAAACTGTATCAAAATCCCTAGAGTAGTTCATGAAATTAACCCTTACATACAACAGAAAAAGTGGTGGGGGACTTTAAATTATAATATGTGCAGATGATTCCAAAGATTTTTGCTACTCGCTGCTAGAAATTGTTTTTGCAGTAACAGAGGACTTTAATTCATCATAGTTCAGCTAATTTGCATATAATATTGATGAGCTCTATACATAAACCTTCATCATGAATCGGTTTATTACGATCATCTTTTTGGATATTAGTGCTCTTCTTTCCTTCCATAACTGCTCCAAAGACTGTCTATTAGTGCAAGCTGTATCAAAATCCCTACAGTAGTTCCTGTGATTAGCCCAAACATACACACAGAAACGGAGGCAGGGGACTTTAATTATATTGCTATGCACATATACTGATAGCAGTAGTATCGTGTACACAAGGTATTAAAGGCCAGTGCATTGGCAGAGCTGTCATTTTTACTCAGGTGATTCATGTGGAAAGGTTTCGAATGTGATTATGGCTGCACGACGGGAACTAACAAACACTGAACATGCAATGGTAGTTGGAATTAGACGTATGGGAAATTACATATTGAGGGAAATCGTTAAGGTACTCAGTAGTCTGAGATCCACAGTGTGAAGCGTGTGTCAAGAATATCAGATTTAAGGCATTACCTCTCACCATGGACAACGCAGAAGCCAATGGCCTTCACTTAGCGACCACGAGTAGCGGTGTTTGTATAGAGTTATCCGTGCTGACAGACAAGCAACCCTCTGTGAAATAACCATAGAAATTAATGTGGGACATATGACAAACATATCTGTTATGAAAGTGACGTGAAATTTAGTGTTAATGTGCCTATGGCAGCAAACAACCGAAGCAAGTACCTTTGCTAACAGCAAGACATCGCCTGCAGTGCTTCTCCTGGACTAGTGACCACATTAGTTGGATCCTAGACAGTTGCAAAACCATGGCATGGTCAAATAAGTCCCGACTTCAGTTGGTAAGAGCTGTTTGTATGGTTCAAGTGTGGTGCAGACTCCATGAAATCATGGACCCAATGTGTCAACAAGGCACTGTACAAGGTGGCGGATTTGTTCAGCTACTTGGAGACCATTTGCAGCCATTCATGGACTTCATATTTCCCAAACAACAATGGAATTTTTATAGATGACAATGTGTCATGTCACCAGGCCGCAATTTATTTGCAGTTGGTTTAAAGAACATTCCCAACATGAGTCCCATTGAACATTTATGGCACATAATCTAGAGGTTACATCATGCACAAAATGCTGCACAGGCAACACTTTCGCAATTATGAAAGGCTGTAAAGGCAGCATGGCTCAAAATTCTGCATGGTACTTCTAACGAATTCCTGAGTTCATGCCACATCGAGTTGCTGAACTATGCTGGGCAAAAGGGGGGTCTGACATTGGTATTTGGAGGTATTCCATGACTTTTATCACCTCAGTGTATTTATAGAAAATTAACAACATGGTGTGCCATTTTGCACAAATCTGGAACCTTACTCCTTCTCATTAACTCCCTCAAACCTTTAATATTTTATAAAATTATCATGTATCAATAACTTCCAGCAGCGTTAATATGAATTTGTATCTATCATCCATTACAGCAATTACAATTTGTATACAATTTGTGATGGCGTCAGTTGCGGAAGTTTTGAATATAGAAGTTCGCGAAAATAATGTTATACAGTGTCAATCTTGCAAAAAGTGCGCGAAACGTGTTAAAAGTGGCTTCGTCTATGTCCAGTGTAACCATAAATTTCATTTTCGTTGCGGAAAGGTTGATCCTTCCCTGAGAAGCGACGGATAACTGTGCGACTATGTGGAACTGTGCAGATTGTAAACAAAAGGCTGCCTCCCTTAATGATCAAGAAACGTGAACTTGTGAAGCAACAAGGAAGAACGACAGTATCGAAAAGTAAAACCTATCATATATTACAATTATTGGACTCTTGCAGGACGAATTAAACAAACTGTACTAGGGAATATGAATTAAATCCACACAAGTCGGAGAAATGGCGTGGTAAAACAATGACCAAAGATGTGAAAATCGGTGCTTCATCCTCCGAAAATGATCTGTTGTTAATTATTGCTGAGCTATGAGAGGACACAAAAATTCTGTGATGAAAACAGAAGCCTCAATCTTAAACTGAAAGAGAGTGATCCATCAGGTATGCCCTAATATCTCCAAACCCATGGAAGGATTGCCAGAAAGTGAAGCTACGACTAAAACGGCTCACAATAGGCCTAGCAGTAGATGGGTACCGTAACTGTAAAATCGAAGGGGAGCACTTACAAACATATTTACAAAAAACATAGGCAGGACTTTGTATTACCATTAAATAACAAATATAATTAGCTTCAGAACACAGATGACATAGAAAATGTATCAGCATACTCATATGATAAGGTGGTGTAGGACACTCGAAACATAGTGAACAGCCAAGTAAGGTATAAGAAAAAACGTAAAATCAAGATTTATTCAAAGGATTAGCAGTGGACCTCGTGGGATTAACGAGTTTGAAATAGAAGGTACCGTTAAATCAGGAGCAGGTTTACGAGACGTTTCAACATCAGTCAAGAAAGAAAGCACAGCCCTCGCGGACAGAGACTTTGTACTGGTAATGGCTGGAGCAAACGACGTCAGCAGAAATGAAGGGAAGATAGCTACTTCGACACTGAAGAGGACTCTCGGAGCCGGTCGGGGTGGCCGAGCGGTTCTAGGCGCTACAGTCTGGAACCGCGCGACCGCTACGGTCGCAGGTTCGAATCCTGCCTCGGGCATGGATGTGTGTGATGTCCTTAGGTTAGTTAGGTTTAAGTAGTTCTAATTTATAGGGGACTGATGACCTCAGAAGTTAAGTCACATAGTGCTCAGGGCCATTTAAACCAGGGGACTCTCGAAGTGTTAACCCACACCAACGTGATTGTTGTTAATGTGCCTCATCGACATGATTTGCCCCAGTGGTCACGTGTGAATAAGTGAAGCAGACCAACAAGGAGTACAAAGCTGTCTGTAAGCACTTTCAGAATGTTTCCTTAATTAACACCAGTAGTTGTAGCAGAGAATGGCATACCAAGCATGGTCAGCATTTCAATAATCTAGGTAAACGTGTTTTAAGTGATAAAATTCTCGGAATAGTATTGGATAAGCTAGAGAAGAAAAAAGACCAGTAATGTGTTTAGATTAAGTTTCAACGGAGATGACAAAAAACTTGTATGCATAGACCAGGCTGGGTGTTCTAGTAACATAAGGACACAACCTGGTCAACTTTCATGCTGTAACATTAGATCATGTCAACTAAGAGAATACACAAAAAAATAAATGCCTAAAGTAGAGTTTAAAATATGCTACCTCAATATTCAGGGTATGGCAGATAAAAACTTAATAGTCAACAAAATTTCAACTGAAGACGTGGTAGATATTTTATGTTTAAGTGAACATTGGTGTAAAGAGGATGAGCTTGGGTGCAAAGTATTGGATGATTACATACTACTTAGTTGCTAATGCAGAAAACAGCACTTACATGGTGAGGTAGCAATATATGCAAAAACACCTCTTGCAGCAAACTGTGGCAGGATAGATCTCAATACCCTTTGTGATGAAATGCATTTTGAAATATCAAGTTTAGTAATTGAAAGCCTTAAGCTAACGGTAGTAGTAGTGTGCAGGCCACCTAGTGGTGACCCCCATATCTTTCTGGAGAAACTTGAGGAGCTCTTAATGTACATATGTATACCAAAATGGAAAAAAATACAATATTGTCAAATGGAGGGAATATCAATTCACGTTTTGATGTCCTTCAGGACAGAAAAATTGTGACAGAGCTCAAAAATGTGCTTCGACAATTTAAGCTGTATTATGTTAACTGCAAACCTACCAGAGACTCATCCTGTCTAGACAGTATATTTACAAATATTAAGAGAAATTGTATGTCCACTGATGTAATTAGTTTCCCTTTCTCAGACCATGATGCAGTATATCTTAGTCTTAATAATATAACTTCAGACTGCACCAAACCAGAATCTAAAATTGTGATTACTAGACCAGTGAGCAGAGAGAGGACGGATAGGTTTAGACATGCCCTCACTTATTTCAGTTGGGACACACGTTTTATTAGGCTTAAACACTGTTCATCTTATATTGTTTTCACCTAGTTTTTCTCCGGTTTCTTTTAAATATATTTTAAAATAACTCAAAAAAATGTACAGCGAATATTAGTAGAAATTACAAGAAAAGGAAAACAAAGGAATGATATGCTCTACAGTTAGGGCAACTGAAAAATACTGTTATGCTGTATTCTAGTATGTACAAAACCTGTAAATCAGAACTGTATAAAGAACTGTATGCTAAAGCTAAATACAAGTATAGGAATGCAATAAACGAAGGAAGAAACTGCATAACATAGTAAACATTGAAACATCTAACAATAAATGCAAAAAGGCCTGGAGTGTAATAAACTCCATTGCACACATTAGGCCTAAACACAAAGAGGAAATCGCCATTACCCCAGAAGAATTTCATAAATATTGCATTCAGTCCACTGAAGAAATTAGTAGTTCAATAAACAAACCCCCTGAAAATGCACTTAGTATCATGGACAGCTGCTTTGAAAAGCTTCCCCCAAGCACCTTCAATTTCACAGAAGTGAGCACAGATACTATCCAAAAAATAGTGAAAACTTTCAAACCTTCACTTAGTGTTGATTACTATGATACGTCATGTAACTGGTAGCTTACATTAGCCACCTGTTACTTATGGATGTAGTTGGTCCATGCTATTCTCTAGCCTTATAACTATTCACACTGAAATTTCTATAATTGTCCGGTGAGATGGCCCAATCAGAAAAGCAACTGTTTTGCTGTAATTTAACATGTTTCATGTGCAGTACATATCCCCTGATGCCACCTACTCTGATCAAGGACTTCCCTGATAGGCACCAATCAGCCACAGTGAAGGCCATCTAGTACAGTGGCTGTTGCCAGGTGTCCTGATGCCCCAGGAAGAGGAGCATCTAATCCTTGGCATGCTGGGGAGCTAACAGCTCAGTCATCATCAGTGTGCTTCCTGTGTTGTTATAGGGCTCAATCAAAAGGCTACTAACAATCCCACCATATTGGATTGGCTGTCATATTGGATTTCTAGGGCAAATAAGAGCCTACTGAGGTATTGTGTGCAGATATGTTCAGCACTGCATACAGTAGATGCTATTTAAGGTGATCTTCCCCAGTCAGTCCACATGACGGAAAAATTGGAAAATGGAGGTCAAACCCAAAGGAGACTACAAATTACTTCAGCTGAAAGGTGTAGAATGAGAGAATATTCCAAGAAATGAAATAATGATGAGTTCATGTTGGAATATCAACAATTATTCAAGGATACATTGCTACTCAATGTAAAGATGGCACAATGAGTTGCAGATGGGCAAACAAAAAGACCATTATGCACTGAGCTTCCCGCGAAGGCTTTCTTTAGGAAAGAAAGGAAAACACACTCACATAAGCAGGCACACCTCAGGCAAATATGACCACTGTCTTTGGCAGCTCTGGCTGGACTGCAAATGTTGTATTGAATGAAATCTACAATCCACAGTGGGGCAGGAAAGGGAGAGGGATAGCACGGCGATTGTGGCAGAGCTGCTATATGACACCGTTGTTTTCACAGGTGGCCCAGCCTCTGTGGAGTAGGATAAGCCTGTGACAGGAGTAGAAAGTGCACAGTGGGTGGACTGGGCCGGTCTTACACTTTTCTCTTCCACAAGGATATATCTGTGACAAGAGGCTGAGATTAGGAGTGGCATAAGGATGGACTAGGATGATGTGGAGGTGGGGTGGGTGACAGAACACCAATTTAAGAGGAGTGGAAAGGACCTTGGGTACTATGACCCTCATTTCAGGGCATGACGATAGATAATCTAAGCCATGATGAAAGATGTGGTTTAGTTGTTCCACCCTGGATTGGTATCTGGTGACAAAGGGAGCACGCTTTTGTAGGTGGTTCTTAGGGGATGTGGGAAGATTGGGGGAGTGTGGGAATGTGTCACAGGAAATCAGATTGCAGACTATGTCTGGAGGATAGTACTGTCTATGAAGGCCTTTGTGAGACCTTCAGCATATGAGGCATGGGGGTTCATCCCACTGCAGATATGCCATACCAGTGTGGCCAGTCTTTACAGGAAAGATTTCCACACCAAAAATGACACTGTGTCTTTTGATGTGCAACTTCTGACTACATTGTTGTCAGCGAAGATGAGTAGCTGAGACTGGTAGGTGCACATATCTCCCAGATGAAGATGGCTGTGGAACTGACCACACAACTGACACCTTATTACTTAACAATAAGAAGTAGGTGATGCCCAATGTTGCCAGCACACCTAGACTGGGCCACATGGGCCTGCAAAAGTCCTACTAGATCAAGACAAACACCGAGAGTGGGCTTGTTGATCATAGGGCACTCCAACATTAGGTGGGTAGTGGGTTCCTCAATGAAATAACAAGGATGTTAGGAAAGAAGATCAGTATGTGGTTAGTACCTTTGCCAGTGGGGTTTCTGCAATTTGTGGAAGAAACTTGTAACATTATGTGACTGCCTTATCATTTTAAATCATTCACTAATAGAGCAGTCCCTCGGCAACAGCTACAGTTAGCAAATAATGTTGCGAGAATGTAAAAGGTGAACGACATGTGACGTAACTTGTTTATTGTCGAAGTGCTGTCAGAGATGCAGTGAGTTATTGACTTTGAAAACGGTGGTGCGAAAAACGGACAGAAGAAGAACACTTTTACACCTTTTTTTTATGTACGAGGTATTCTCGATGAACAGTTAATGATTTTTCTCTTGTAACTTGTGTCGGATGCGCATGTCTTGCCGCCGTATTATTATTGTTAAAAATAATATTATTTTAGTGTAAAGTAAAAGTGCAATACTAAAAGTGCAATACTGCATAGCAGCAGATTTATTGTGCGACGTGTATGTGAAAACATCAAAGGAATTATTTTCATTACGAGAAGTGCCAGTCAAAACGGCATCCATGTTAAATCCTTCATTGCAGTGTAAGTTCATCTATTAATTGCCATAAATTCAGAGTTAAATGGAACTGTTGTATGGACTATTTATTTAATATAGAATCTATATCTCACTCCTTCACGAAGTTATTTAATTTTCTTTATGTTTCTGCCAGATAGAGAGTTCACAGTCACGAATTCTTTCGTCTAAATCGGACGGAAGTTGCATGCGGCGAAATATTTTCTCCGCGCCATATTCTACTGGCAAATGCATGATAAACTACGGTCCCTTAGGAAATTCATGTTGAGCTATCCAAAAATAATTATATTTTGAATAGGCATTTACTCTCCTCTGCAATGCAACTTCCGACTGATCAGACGATCCAACAAGAAACAGCCGCACACGGTCGGCGTTCGCAAACATGTTTCCACCGCTGATTATAGCTATATGTTACAGCACAAAAGTAAACATATTGTTATAATTAGCGACTACGAATGGGGACATTTATAACTGTATGTTTATGTATACACATTACGTAAACATATCGTTATAAACTCTGCTGTCAGCCATTAAAAGCAGTACGTGCAACCAGCAGCAAATTGTAGCTCATTTCAGCTTGAATGGTACTTGCTGCCTGGGCTCAAAGGCTGTCCTTGATTTTGTTAGACAGCTGGCTAGAATTGATAAATACAGTTAGCCAAGCACATAGTGTGGAAGTACAGCTCACTGTCTTTAGTACTGCACCGAAATAAAGTACAGTCCTCTGTCTGGAATCAAGTGGAAGCCCAAAAACGGAAGTGAGATCTCAAATGCAGATTTCTAGACTTCCACTATCAGGTGACAAATCGTAGGGCTCTCATCAACAGATCAGGTGTGGACTACATCTACATCTACATCCATACTCTGCAAGCCACCTGACGATGTGTGGCGGAGGGTACCTTGAGTACCTCTATCCGTTCTGCCTTCTATTCCATTCTCATATTGTTCGTGTAAAGAAAGATTGCCGGTATGCCTCCGTGTGGGCTCTAATCTCTCTGATTTTATCCTTATGGTCTCTTCGCGAGATATACGTAGCAGGGAGCAATATACTGCTTGACTCCTTGGTGAAGGTATGTTCTCGAAACTTCAACAAAAGCCCATACCGAGCTACTGAGTGTCTCTCTTGCAGAATCTTCCACTGGAGTTTATCTATCATCTCCATAACGCTTTCGCGATTACTAATTGATCCTGTAACGAAGCGCACTGCTCTCCGTTGGATCTTCTCTATCTCTTCTATCAACCCTATCTGGTACGGATCCCACACTGATGATCAGTATTTTAGCAGTGGACGAGCAAATGTACTAACCTACTTCCTTGGTTTTCGGACTGCATTTCCTTAGGATTCTTCCAATGAATCTCAGTCTGGCATCTGCTTTACCAACGATTAATTTTTGTATGGTCATTCCGTTTTAATTCACTCCTAATGCCTATTCCCAGATAATTTATGGAATTAACTGCTTCCAGTTGCTGACCTGCTATATTGTAGCTAAATGATAAAGGATCTTTCTTCCTATGTATTTGCAGCACATTACACTTGCCTACATTGAGATTCAATTGCCATTCCCTGCACCATGCATCAATTCGTTGCAGATCCTCGTGCATTTCAGTACAATTTTCCATTGTTACAACCTCTCGATATACCACAGCATCATCTGCAAAAAGCCTCAGTAAACTCCAAATGTTACCCACAAGGTCATTTATATATATTGTGAATAGCAACAGTCCTACGACCCTCCTCTGCGGCACACCTGAAATCGCTCTTACTTCGGTAGACTTCTCTCCATTGAGAATATGCTGCGTTCTGTTATCTAGGAGCTCTTCAATCCTATCACACAATTGGTCTGGTAGTCGATATGCTCTTACTTTGTTCATTAAACGACTGTAGGGAACTGTATCAAACGCCTTGCAGAAGTCAAGAAACACGGCATCTAAATAGGAACCTGTGTCATAAAGGAAATGGCTATTTGATTAGCAGAGTACAAGTGGCATGCACATCGCTACTCTCAGTGGATTCAATGATGAATTCACTGCTTTAATTGGAACAAAATCACCCATTTTATTGTCAGAAAACAACATTTATACATAGAGATTGATATAAGAAAATGTTAATTAGGTGTTGGTAAATGGCAGGAACATCCACGTTACAATTCCTATGTAAATCTTAAATTCACTTTGGAATTTATACTGTAAAGATAGGCCACATGCCAACAGTGATGGAGTATTTATTGCTGCACAGAAAGAAGTCTATAGTATCTAGTGATATTATTAAAGATTCTAAATGTGAAATAATCTGGGTGAGGGTAAGCATCAAATGTATTGCACAAACTTCAAGAAAGAACTAAAGGGCACAACAAAATCATATGCACGACGTTGTTGCTATATAACAAGATACATAGATGTAGTACATAGCAGAGAGATTAATATAAACATTTCACTTCAACGCTTCCACTAAATGTTTATCTTACTAAATGCAGTACTTAACACATTCCAATTGTTGTTGTTGTGGTATTCAGTCCAGAGACTGGTTTGATGCAGCTCTCCATACTACTCTATCCTCTGCAAGCTTCTTCATCTCCCTGTACCTACTGCAACCTACATCCTTCTGAATCTGTATATTGTATTCATCTCTTGGTCTCCCTCTACGATTTTTACCTTCCACGCTGCCCTCCAGTACTAAATTGGTGATCCCATGATGCCTCACAACATGTCCTACCAACCGATCCCTTCTTCTAGTCAAGTTGTGCCACAAACTCCTCTTCTCCCCTAATCTATTCAGTACCTCCTCATTAGTTATGTGATCTACCCATCTAATCTTCAGCATTCTTCTGTAGCACCACATTTCAAAAGCTTCTAGTCTCTTCTTGTCCAAACTATTTATCGTCCATGTTTCACTTCCATACATGGCTACACTGCATACAAACACTTTCAGAAACGACTTCCTGACACTCAAATCTATACTCTATGTTAACAAATTTCTCTTCTTAAGAAACGCTTTCCTTGCAATTGCCAGTCTACATTTTATATCCTCTCTACTTCGACCGTCATCAGTTCTTTTGCTCCCCAATAGCAAAACTCATTTACTACTTTAAGCGTCTCATTTCCTAATCTAATACCCTCAGCATCACCCGATTTAATTCGACTACATTCCATTATCCTCGTTTTGCTTTTGTTTATGTTCATCTTATATCCTCCTTTCAAGACACTGTCCGTTCCGTTCAACTGCTCTTCCAGGTACTTTGCTGCCTCTGATAGAATTACAATGTCATCGGCGAACCTCAAAGTTTTTATTTCTTCTTCGTGGATTTTAATTCGTACTCCAAATTTTTCTTTTGTTTCTTTTACTGCTTGCTCAGTATACAGATTGAATAACATAGAGGATAGGCTCAACCCTGTCTCCACTCCCTTCCCAAACACTGCTTCCCCTCGACTCTTATAACTGCCATCTTGTTTCTGTACAAATTGTAAATAGCCTTTCACTCCCTGTATTTTACCCGTGCCATCTTCAGAATTTGAAGAGTAATCCAGTTACCAATGTCAAAAGTTTTCACTAAGTCTACAAATGCTAGAAAAGTAGGTTTGCCTTTCCTTAATCTATCTTCCAATTTAAGCCGTAGGGTCAGTGTTGCCTCACATGTTCCAACATTTCTACGGAATCCAAACTGATCTTCGCTGAGGTCGGCTTCTACCTGTTTTTCCATTCGTCTGTAAAGAATTCGTGTTAGTATTTTGTAGCCGTGACTTATTATAGTTCAGTAATTTTTACATCTGTCAACACCTGCTTTCTTTGGGATTGGAATTATTATATTCTTCTTGAAGTATGAGGGTATTTCGCCTGTCTCATACATCTTGCTCACCAGATGGTAGAGTTTTGTCAGGGCTGGCTCTCCCAAGGCTGTCAGTAGTTCTAATGAAATGTTGTCTACTCCTGGGGCCTTGTTTCGACTTAGGTCTTTCAGTGCTCTGTCAAACTCTTCACAAAGTATCATATCTCCCATTTCATATTCATCTACATCCTCTTCCATTTCATAATATTGTCCTCAAGTACATCACCTTGTATAGACCCTCTATATTCCAATTAATGATCTTAAATATTTAAGAGAGACATGCGATAATGGGTTGGTGAGAATATCTGCAGGTTGCTGATTTCTTGGCACATGCTCAATGGATTCTTGAATCTTCTCATGGACGTAGTGCATGCGAACATGAATATGCTTTGACCTGTTGTGAAATTCAAGATTTTTGGCCAGTTTAATAGCACTTACATTGTGAACAAGAAAAACTGGAACACTCTCCAGAGCTGAAATTTCGTCATAGAGCTTAGATAGCCATATTCCTTCTCTTGCCCCTTCACTGGCAGCCACATAGTCCGACTATGTTGTTAACAGTGATAGGCAATGTTGCCGCCTACTAGCCCAGGCAACTGCTCCTCCACAAAATCTTGCAACCACTCCACTAACTGAGCGTCGGGTTGCAGGATCACTGGCATCATCAGCATCAGTACATATCTCCACTCTTCTGTTTGCATGGCTAGCAACATATTTTATACCCAATGACACTGAACCTTTTATACACTTTAGGATTCTTTTTACCACAGACTAGTGATTTTCTCGAGGATTCTATAAAACTTTGACACATAGCTCACTACAAATGCTATATCCGGCCTTGTACCAACAGCTAAATACATAAGACAGCCAACAGCTTCTCGATATGGAGCATTAGTTGGTTTATCACTGGTTAACTCATTTGGCTGCAGATATTGCTCAATTGGAGTTGACACAGGATTTGTCTCCGTCATGTTAAACTGTCGAAGAATATCTTTAGCATAGCTTTCTTGATTAATTTCTATTGATCCGTTATCATGACATACAATATTAATATTTAAGAAATACTCTACTGGCTCGACAGTAATTTTAAACTCATCTTGAATTTCCTTTAGAAAAACTTCAATATCCTTCTTCTTACTTGCAGATATTAATCCATCATCAATATACAGAATCACCATCAACTTGTCATTGCAGTTTTCTTGATAGAACAAATGCAGATATGCCTTACTTTCCAAAAGCTCAAGATTTATTAAGAAGTCCTTGAACCGTTGGTTCCAGCACCTTGGAGATTCTTTTAGTCCACATAAACTTTTATGAAGTTTGCATATCTGATCAGTTCCATCTCTAAATCCCTCAGGCTGCTCCATATATATCTCTTTTTTTAAGAAGCTATTCAAAAGAGCAGATGTTACATCGAATTGTGCCAACTGATGTTGCTCACTAGCACAAACACTCCAAATTGCTTTAATTGTATCATATCTAGCAATAGGACTGAACGTTTCATTATAGTCAATACCTTTTTGTTGACAAAATTCACGAACGACTGGTCTCGCTTTATAGCGATCAATTTTGCCTTCAGCCTTAAGGTTAATTCTATAAACCCATCGGTTTGTAATGGGCTTATGGTCTGGTGGCAGAGGTTCCAAAGTCCACGTAACATTTTCTTTCAATGAAGTCATTTCTTCCTCCATTGCTCTTCTCCAGTATTCACGGTCTACAGAATTAATAGCCTCTGTATAATTGTTTGGCTCATTTATTTCAACCAGCATTATTTCAATAAGGCGCTCTGGTTTCTTCAGTTGTTGCCTATTTCTTAATTCTCTAGAACTTTCTTTTGTAGGTTCCTTAAACACACTTGCATCTTCACGACCGTTCAGTTCTTCACTGCCTGTTTCACTTTGGAGTAACGCCATTGTCCTACCAGTTTCTCAGATTCAAAACCAACATCCTTACCCCAAATAATCCGTTTTTCTGATCCAATCCACACTCGAAAGCCATCAATGCCATCAGAATAACCAACAAAGATTCCTGGTTTTCCTTTTGGATCCCATTTCTTTCGCTTTTCCTTCGGAATATGAAAGAAACACTTCACCCCAAAAATATGAAGTTTATTTAACTGTATCGCCTTTCCAGTGAATACCTCATAAGGTGTTTTGCCATCCACACGACTTGTACCAGTTATGTTTAACACGTAAACAGTTGTGTTTACTGCTTCTGCCCACAAAAACTTAGGCAGGCTCTGAGTTAGCAACATGGTTCGAGCTAGTTCCACAACTGTTCTGTTAGTGCACTCAGCACATTTATTCTGCTCTGGAGTATAAGGATTTGTGATGACGAGTTGTATGCCATTTAATTTCATCAAATCTTTAACTTCAGTATTATCAAATTCTCGTCCATTATCACATTGAAATGGTTTTGGTAGTTGACCACAAAAATTCTTCACAATGGTCACCATTTCTGCAATCTTCTCTGCAGCCTCAGACTTCTGCTTGAGAAAATATATCAAGAGTAATCTTTAAAAGTCACAAGTGAAGCAAAGAAAATATTCTGCTCCTCCCAGCAATTTACACTTCATAGGTCCACACAGATCAGCATGAATCACTTCCCCAGGTTGTATGGCACACTGCTGTTGTAACTGAAAATTGCTGTGATGCTGCTTCCGCTAAACACATGCCTCGCAAAATTCTTTGCCGAAATCATCAACGTAACACCACGTTGCTTCCAGAATTGTTGGACATGACGTTTATTTTGATGACCTAAGCGTTCATGCCAAATTTTCAGAGAGTCCTTTGATGCATGATTTACCTCAGGATCACAAGGCTGAATTTCTTTTGTCACTCGAATCAACATCTTCAGTAAGTTGCCTCTACGTATGCCACACGCTTTTACAACGCCATTGTTTCGGAACTCACACTTGTATTTCGATGAATAAAAGTCTAATCCCTTGTGTAAATAGCAGATGATGCAGAAAAGAGATATCTTCGGCCTTTTGGAGTATACAAAACACTATCCATATGGCATAACTTCCATTTTCCATCGACAAAATCTTCAAAATAAACAGTCCCTTTTCCTGGAGCGTGCATAGTCGAATCATTTCCCATTCATATCTGCAGAGGTTTTGGAAACTTAGTAAATGATGTATATAACACAATTTTCTTAGCCATGTGATTCATCGTTCCACAATCAGCGATCCACGAGTCCTCGTCCAATTCTACACTTATTACTTCACCAATGGAAACCTGGTCAGGCAAATCACTTTTAGTTTGGTTGTGGACCGTTTTTTGTTTGTGTTCCTCATTTGGACATATTTTTTTTACTATGGCCAAATCCATCACAACCGAAATATTTGAGCTTCTTTTTGTTTGTAGACTTTTCGTACTTGACGAAGAAACATACTTCATAGTGGTGCCGTCTGCATTTTTAATGTTTGCTTTGGTAGCGAAAAGTGCAACTACCTCGTCTCGTTTCTCCCTTCGACAAGGACGACGACTGACATCAGAAATTAACACGTCCATTAAATGTTTGTTAATGTTTGTTGATCTTCAGATATTGCCCACCACGACTGTTGCAGACTTTCATAACTGTCTGGCAGTAGTCGCAGTAGTCGCACCATTAACGATGATTGATCAGGTCTCACATTGAGTTGCTGCATTCGAAGAACCAAGTTTTCAAAACGAGTTAGATGTGTCACCATGTCATCGCCTGAACTCATGTAAAAATTGAAGAATTCTGACTGAAAAGAATGTGCAGCTTGCTTTGTTTTCTCTTCAAACACGGCATGTAGCTTGCCCCACATATCTCGTGCACTCTCACATGCAACCAACAACGCCATGACTTTTGCTTCTACAGTTCTAACAATAATCTGACTCGCTGCACGATCAGCTTTGTCCCATGTTTTTAATGCAGCATCAAGCACATCTATTTATGTACATTAAGCCAAAACGCTGCTTTGTGTAGCAGTTGTTATTGTTGTGACTTTATTTTCATTGGCTGTATGCCTATGTCGACTCAAAAGCCATTTTCAAGCACTCTGCAACATATAGTACGGTATTTAGATCATGTATCTATGAGTTTACGTAATAAATAATTATTTTGTACATTTGGCGTAAGACTTACTTCCATATTACGTCGTTGATGCTCTTGCTGTCAGATGTCTTACTTGGTGCGTTTATAAGCAAAGCATAAACGAAATTTTAAATTACTTGCTAAGTAATGTCACAGCAGTGGAATTTTTATTTGTTGGCCAGTATCATTATGATCTTGTTAACATTTTGTAAGTGCATTCGTACACTGGTGTTTACAAAATTAATTCTAATGACTGCGGAAAATTTTATATAGGCCAAACAGGCAGAAATATCCAAATTAGATACCAAGAACATACCAGAAACAGTGACACAAACCTATCAACATTATTTAACCATGTGAAAACTGAAAATCACAACGTAGACCAGACTGAAAAGTCGATGCAAATTCTGCACGTAACACCAAAAGGCCCAACATTGAACTTTCTGGAAGAGATATGATGTAATTTTAGTTTCTTACGATAAAATAACACACGTAAAGTTAAAAACTATTACATGGTTTTTATTAAACTGAAAGGCGTAACACAACTACTGAACATAAACGCATGGTACAGCAATTAATGCAAGTCACACAGAGAATCATTAAAATTGTAATCTTAACACCCCTCCTCAATTTAATGATTTTACATTTAATGCTAACAAAAATTAAAATAAACCCAACAAGCTCCTCAAAGCAATGAATCTAGGAGCTCGTAAGCCTTTGGTAAAAATATCTGCAATCTGGTCCTCCGAACGTGCATGCTCGGCCGTGATGATCCTGCGGTGGTGAAGTTGACACAAACGTCAATGTTCCCTTGTTTTCAGTAACCGTATATAGGACTGATTATCCGCAAATATAAGAATTGGTAGCTGGAGTGGAATTTGAATATCATCCAGAAAATATTTCACCCAGAGTAACACAGCTGCAGCTGTCGCCAGAGCTACATATTCTGCCTCTGTAGAAGACAAAGCAACACTATTCTGTTTCTTTGTTGCTCAACAAACGGTGTTTCCAAAACATTTTAATAGATAACCAGAGGTAGATCTTGCGTCTTCTTTTCTATTCCAGTTTGCATCAGCATAGGCCAGAAGAGCTTCTTGATTCCACTTTTGATAATGTAGTCACATATTGATGGTTCCTTATATATATCTCAAAACTTTTTTTAAGCTTTTCCAGAGTTGTTCCGATGGATTGTTTTGGTATCTGCTCAAGAAGTTGACCACAGCACACAAATCAGGTCTTGTTGTTGTCATTGCGTACATCAAACATCCAATCAACTCTCTGCAGGGCTTATTGATCATTTTTCCTTCCTTCATTTCCAGTTTAACTTTCATAGGCGTCTTGACTGGATTACAATCTTGCATGTTGAATCATTGTAGCAAATTGTTCAGATACATTTGGTTCTGATACATTTCTCAATTGTTCATAGAAGTCTCGATTCCCAAGTATGATTGTGGTTCTCCCAGTTCCTTTATTTTGATCTTCTGCTTGAACTTAAATTTCACTCTGTCCATTTCCTTTCTATTATTTCCTGCCATCAAAATGTCATCAACATAGAGCACAATATAAATGACAACTTCCTTTAAAATCATACAGTAAAGACTTTTATATGCTTCTGACTGAGTGAATCATACAGACATAAGAAAGGTATGAATAGAGTGATTCAGTGCTAGTGGTGCTTCATAAAGATTTCTGTAACCTGCAAACCAAATCAGTTCTGTCTTTCAGGTCTTCTGGAATACCCACTCCTTCAGGAATAGTCATGTATATTTCCTCCTTGAGTAATCCATGAAGAAAAGCGTTGGCGACATCAAATTGCTCCAGAACCAGTCCTAGGTGGATTGCAATAACTAGCATTATTCTAACAGTTACAAGTTGAGCCACTGGTGCATATGTTTCATCGTAGTCAAATCTCCTTATCTGTGAACATGCTTTGCCACAAGTCTAGCCTTGTGTCTTATATTTCCATCCCTGTCCTTTTTTAATTTGAACACCCACTTACTGCCAATAGTCTTCCTTCCAGGCGGTAATTTAACAAAGATCCACGTCTTGTTTTCCTTTATAGGGTCAGTTTCATTCTGTACAGCTTTATACCAGTATTCCTTATCTTCATGGTTTGCAATTTCCGTGTAACTTTTCAGTACATCATCCACAAATGAATCAGCATTGAGTGCAAGAACAGCATAGTCTTTCAGATATTTAAGAGGGTACTTCTTGCTGGTAGAACCTCGAATAGTTTTCTTTTCTGATAAATTTTCAGCTTCCTCTTTGTCACTCGTCAGTTCTGGTATGGGAATTCTTTCATGACCCCGATCACTTGGTTTGGTACCTTCTTCGGCGATGTCTTCTTCATTATTATTCTTCTCGGATGATTTCTGTACAGATTCTGGGCTCCAGTCCTCAGCTGGTTTACTTTCAAAGTCAAATCTTCCTTCATAGACAACAATGTTCCTTCCGGTGACTATTTTTTCTTCCTCTGGACACCAAAGCCTGTGCTGAGCGCACTAACAGAACAGTTGTGGAACTAGCTCGAACCATGTTGCTAGCTCAGAGCTTGCCTAAGTTTTTGTGGGCAGAAGCAGTAAACACAGCTGTTTACGTGTTAAACATAACTGGTACAAGTCGTGTGGATGGCAAAACACCTTATGAGGTATTCACTGGAAAGACGATACAGCTAAATAAACTTCATATTTTTGGGGTGAAGTGTTTTTTTCATATTCCGAAGGAAAAGCGAAAGAAATGGGATCCAAAAGGAAAACCAGGAATCTTTGTTGGTTATTCTGATGGCATTGATGGCTTTCGAGTGTGGATTGGATCAGAAAAACGGATTATTTGGAGTAAGGATGTTGGTTTCGAATCTGAGAAAACTAGTAGGACAATGGCGTTACTCCAAAGTGAAACAGGCAGTGAAGAACTGAACGGTCGTGAAGGTGCAAGTGTGTTTAAGGAACCTACAAAAGAAAGTCCTAGAGAATTAAGAAATAGGCAACAACTGAAGAAACCAGAGCGCCTTATTGAAATAATGCTGGTTGAAATAAATGAGCCAAACAATTATACAGAGGCTATTAATTCTGTAGACCGTGAATACTAGAGAAGAGCAATGGAGGAAGAAATGACTTCATTGAAAGAAAATGTTACGTGGACTTTGGAACCTCTGCCACCAGACCGTAAGCCCATTACAAACCGATGGGTTTATAGAATTAACCTTAAGGCTGATGGCAAAATTAATCGCTATAAAGCAAGACCAATCATTCGTGGATTTTGTCAACAAAAAGGTATTGACTATAATGAAACGTTCAGTCCTGTTGCTAGATATGATACAATTAGAGCAATTTGGAGTGTTTGTGCTGGTGAGCAACTTCAGTTGGCACAATTCGATGTAACATCTGCTCTTTTGAATAGCTTCTTAAAAGAAGAGATATATATGGAGCAGCCTGAGGGATTTAGAGATGGAACTGATCGGATATGCAAACTTCATAAAAGTTTATGTGGACTAAAAGAATCTCCAAGGTGCTGGAACCAACGGTTCAAGGACTTCTTAATAAATCCGTCTCTGCATAGTATTTTCTTGTCTCTTTTGTACATTTTATAACTTATTCATTGAAAGGGGGACTGGATTTTGTCAGCTTATCCTAACATTAGGATAAATCCAGACGACAGGTTCCCCTGCCTAACGAGTATCTCCAGCAGTTTAAAAAATACTGCAACAATCACTCACAAAACAGATTTTAACACTTCAAATATCACGCATATCAGATTTCACAAAGAAAAACAAATCACTGGAAAAAGTAACAATCCTCCATCAAAACATGCAATCAATAAAAAATAAAATACAACTATTAGAAGTTGAGCTCCAATCTCTGAACTCCACAGTAGTTTGTATTACTGAACACTGGTGAAGACACACAGAAATCCAACATGTAGTATTATCATTGTATGAAAGGGCACTCTCTTATCGCAGAACTACTTCAGGGTGTGGAGGATCATGCATTTGCATCAGAAAAGGAACATAGTTCAAATCAAGACATGACCTCAGTACAGTAAGTGAAGACAAACACCTGGAAATATCAGCTATTGAATTAACAGGACTTGATATCACCAAGAAATTAATCATTTTGTGCATGTATACATCTCCCAGTGGTAGTGTGAACACTTTTTTCAGTAAATTAACAGAAGTTCTAGATAAAGGCTCAAGAAAAAGGTCTACATAATTCTGTGTGGGGACATTAACATCAACACTACTATCATAAATGAATCCAGCAGCACATTCATAAACATCCTCCAACGTTTTGGCATGTCCCTGTTGGTCAATAGTGTAACAAGGGTTGCTACAATGACTGCAACAGTAATTGACCATGTGGCCTCAAATATGGACAAGGAAAAATGTGATGTAGCTGTAAAAGATCTTGGACTATCAGACCATCTCTGTCAAATAACAACAGTAAAATCAGGCATCGAATCATTCCCTCAACTACAAGTCTACAAACGACATCTATCAGAAATCAAAATAAAAGATCTTTCAAAAGAACTAGAAAAACAAAGCTGGGATGAAGTATATAACGAAACCAATGTGAATATGAAATTTTCCACAGTGTTTAAATTGAGCTTTGAAAGGGCGTTACCAAAAGTATGTATGTATGTATCAACATCTCACAAAAACAGATGGATAACAGTAGGTATTAAAAAATCATCACAAACACTTAAACACCTCAGTTTCATGAAAAAGATCCAGAATTTTTAAATTTCTATCTTAGATACAAAAATATCTATAGCAAAGTGCTGACTGCTGTAAAAAAGTCATTTAATGACAAAATAATATATAATACAGAGAATAAAACAAAGCAGTCTGAGATGTTATAAAAAAGGAACCGGGGAGAGGCAAACAAACGCTAATAACATACTGCTAGGGGAGGGGGATAAAGTAATAAATGATGCACAACACCTAGCAAACTATGTAAATGAGCATTTTTCAAGTACTGCAGAGAAACTACAGATAAATTCTCCAAAACAAATATAGCACCTGTAAATAATGTTGCACTAAATACAATGATGTTGCTTTGAACCACAGAGAATGAAGTCAATAAAACTGTTCAAAAACTAAAAAAATAAAAAGTCACTAGGCTTAGATGAAGTACCAATGTGTGTACTGAACCAATGGATAGGGATTATACAGGGGCCCTTAAAAAATATAATAAATTAATCCTTCCCATCGGGGACATTTCCAGAGCAGTTAAAACAGGCAATAGTTGCACCTTTGCTTAAGAAAGGTAATGCAGAAGACATAGAAATTACCAGCCCATTTCCTTGCTGTCAGTATTCTCAAAAATAATAGAAGCAATTATGAAAGACAGATTAATTAATTACCTGAATTAACACAATCTTTTAAGCGAATCACAATTTGGTTTTGGAAGTGGCAAAAATACAGAGTCAGCCATAGTAATATTCACAAAAGTTGTACTTGATACTCTTGATAAAGATGAGTGTATTACAGGGATATGTTTGGATCTTTCTAAGGCGTTTGATACAATCGACCACAAGATTCTATTAAACAATTTAGAAGCATTAGGAATAAGAGGAGTAGCTAATGATTGGTTTTGATCATACCTAGCAGATAGGGTACGAAGTGTAGAGTTAACACATAATCAAATAGATCTAAACATTCAGTAAAACACTTACCAGAACCAAAATACATTAATGTAGGGGTTCCACAAGGTAGCATATTAGGACCAATACTATTCCTGATATACCCAATAACTTTCCCAGAAGTGTTACTCATGGTGAAAAATTCTCTTCGCTGATGAGAGCAACATTATAGTCACTGAGAATGCAAGCCAACTCCTTGCTGAGAAAGCAAATGTACTCTCAAGGAAGTTTATGATTGGTCAATAAGCAATAAAATGACATTGAACATAAAGAAAACTAATGCCACGAATTTCAGTTTGAAGAGGAAAAATGGCAATGTTAAATTAAATGTAGATGGCACCTCTACAGACTGTGTAACAAATGCAAAATTTCTAGGAATGAATATTGATTCTCAGTTGAAGTGGTGTGAACACACAAAGGTAGTTGCAAACAGAATGTCATCAGCATGTTATGCCCTTTGAATCCTATCATCAGTGTGTAATATGCAGTGTATTTTAGTTATATATTATTCATATGTACACTCAATTCTTAGTTATGACAGTCTTTTTTGGGTAACAAACACACAAAATATTAATACAGTTTTCAAACTCTGGAAAGGAGGCATAATAATAATAACTAAAAATACTAGTCGAGCTCATTGTAAAGATCTGTTCAAAACACTGGGGATTTTAACTGCTCCATGTGAATACATTTAACATTCAGTTGTACACATCAAAAATAACATTGGTAAATTACTGCACAAACAGCTCTGTCCATGACCATGCAACAAGAGATAGACTCAACTTACATTTACCAAGAAGAAATAAACATAAAACTCAAAACAGCATTTTCTACCAAGGAATAAAACTGTACAATAAATTACCAAAAGAGATTAAAGAAATTGCAAAAGTATGCTTATTTAAAAAGGCAGCTAAAAAGTACCTGTTATGGAATGCATTTTATACATTGAAGGATTACTTAGGTAAAACAGAGTAGGGGTGTGACAAAAAAATGTTAAACAAATAAATAATAATAATAATGACTATAAAACATCCAACATTCCACATAATACTTTCACTTTGTTTTTTTCCTTCTTTTTTCCTTTCTAGAAATACTTACTCTCAAGCTATGCCTAGCACAATACTAATACCTCTTTCTGAGCCCAACATCTCACTCATTATGGAGGACTGCTGACTCAGTTTTTCAGGATAGCAAATGAAAAGCTGCGGTACTGAAAATGGCCCAGAGGTCACCAGTGTGTGTGTGTTTGTGTGTGTGTGTGTGTGTGTGTGTGTGTGTGTGTGTGTGTGTTTGTGTGTGTAGTGACTGGAGTGTTATGAAACAATGTGTGTATAGTGAGTGCAGAGACGGATAGTGAGATATGACTGAACAGTGTGGCATTATATTACTTTGTAAGAAATGTATTGTTTACCAGGAGTAAATCTGATGGTTGTCTCTAACTAGAAGTCTGTAAACATATGTGTATATGAATTAGCTTATTTTAAGTTGGTCTAAACTTGTAAATACTTTGATATGTCCTACATCCTTGTAAAAAGAGATCTATGGATGAATAAAGCTACTACTACTACTACTACTACTACTACTACTACTATCGTATCCACAGAATAAGATTAGGAAACAGGTAGGTTATCACATGACAATTTACATAATTAATGAGAATAACATACTCCTACTGGGGGACATATAAGTGCCAGGGCGACTTCAGTAGCGTTAAAGTATCCATTGTGCAAATTATCACTTGCTCTCCCAGGGGACACCGCCTTATTGTAGGCACCTTCAGTGCCAGGCGGGAGGGTTTGCGCCCTCTGACGAACTAGAGAGCTGTGCCGGCGGTAGTGTAGCTACTGACAGGGTCACCCAAGCCAGATTGGTCTCGATGGAGGAGTCAGACAAATTGTGTCCCACAACGTTGGGCAGGTGGGGCTCTAGAGGCGTAGGGAAGCCAACCGTCCTAGGGGAGTAAACCCAAAAAAAAAATCCAGGTCCTCCAAGTCGGGGGTTGGGCGTGAGGCTAACAACCCCACCCAGGAAAAAGTGCTGTTGCAGATACTACACACCTGCCTCAGAACGGAAAGGATTGCCTGTCGACAACCCAGCGAGATAAACAGTTAAAGAGAAGGAACATGTATATTTGGATAGCCACCTGGAATGTGAGGGCACTCAAGAGGCCTGGCAAGCTACAAGAAATTGGGAATGATCTAGATTCGAATCAAGTGAAAATAGCAGCAATACAAGAAACTAGATGGAAAGGGTAAGGAATGATAGCATCAGGGGAACATTTAATGATGTATAGCGGTGGAGATACAGGCCTTTATGGCACTGGTTTCCTTCTACATAGGTCTATGAAGGCTAATGTAATTGGTTTTACAGCAATAAGTGACATAATGTGTTCTCTAAGGATAAGGGCAAAATTATTTAATGTTACAATAGTGAATGTCTACGCCCCTATGGAGGAGGCAGATGAAGATGCAAAGGATATATTTTATGCCAAATTGGAACAAGAAACTAATAAAGTTCAAAGACACAATGTGAAAATAATACTTGGAGACCTAAATGCAAAAACAGGGAAAGAAGAGGTATATAGAAGTATAATAGGAAAGGAAAGCCTACTCAGTGATAGTAATGACAATGGGCTCAGACTGATAGACTTTGCCAGTGGGAAGAACGTGATAATAAAAAGAACCTATAACCCAAGGAAAGATATTAATAAATGTACATGCGTATCACCAGATGGAAACACAAGAAACCAAATAGATCACGTACTCGTAGACAAACGGCATGCATCAGATATTATGGAAGTTAGTAGCAGCAAAGGGCACATGGAGGCACAGACCACTACTTAGTATGAATTAGATATAGGCAGAAGATAGATTTGGTAAGAAACCAAAGGAATCAGATAAGAATGAAACACAATATACAAAGACTCCAAACGAGCGAAACACAGGAAGAATATAGGAAGAAACTAGAAGAGATATTGCAAGCAGGAAGAAACAAAGGGAATGAAGATAATGTGGAAACTAAATGGAAGTCGTTGAAAACTGCCATTAGCCTAGCTGCAGAAGAGATACTGGGGAGAGAACTACGCTAAAGGGTGATTAAGTGGTTTGACGAGGAATGCTTAACGGTAATACACGAGAGAAATGAAGCGAGATGGAGAATGTTGCAAAGGAGCACGAGGTTAGCAGCAGAAGAATACAGAGAAAAGAGAAAAAGAGCAGATAAGCTTTGTAGGGTAAAGAAAAGGCAGCATGAAAGGAGAAGGATAGAGCAGCTGGACGAAATGGGAGACAATAAAGAGATCAGAAGGTTCTATGAAAGAACAAGAGATTTGAAGAAAGGTTTCCAACCATGAGCAATTTTCTATAAGGATAAGGACAGAAATCTAATTGGCGATAAAAGCAAAGTCCTAGAAAGGTTACAAAAGTATTTTACCGAACTGCTTGATGGAAAAGAAGGTGATAAAGAAGGAGGGTCCATGACTGAGAATGAAAGGGAACAGGACTCAGAATTGGAATCAGAGTTATATATGGAGGATCGGGAAGACGAAGTAGTACTAGAGCTAGAGGAAGTGAAGAATGCTATGAAGAGCAGCAGCAGAAGACGGAATAGAGGCCGAATTATTAAAACATGGGGGAAAGAAAATGGAGGAGGCAGTCCATGAATTGATAAAGGAAATATGGATAAAGGAGGTAATGCCTAAGGATTGGAATATAGGAATTACCTGCCCATTAAATAAAAAAGGCGACAAATCAGAATATAGCAAATATTGTGGAATCACTCTCTTGGACGTAACGTATAAGATATTTAGTAAAATTTTAGCCTCCAGACTTGAAGGGATGATAGAAGGGATATTGGGGACTATCAAGCTGGATTTAGGAGGAACAGATCCACGATGGATCAGATATTTTTACTAAGACAAGTGACACAGAAGTTTTATGAGTATGACAAGCAACTACATCAGTTGTACATTGATTTTAAGCAAGTGTACGACAGCCTACACAGGAAGAAAATTATACAGATCATGAAAGAATTTAGAATCCCACTAAAACTGGTCAATTTAAAAGAAATGACAACGAAAGCAACAGTGTGTAAAGTAAGAATAGAGCAAGAACTGTCTGGTGAATTCCAAGTATGGAGGGGGCTACAACAGGGAGATGTTATCTCTACAATGCTATTTAATTTAGTTTTAGAAAAGGTGATGCGGCAAATGCCGATAATCCCAGGAAGAACAATACTTAATTGGGAAGTTCATGTGGTAGCATATGCGGATGATGTAGCATTAATGGCAAGAAATGTAAGAGCACTAATGGGGAACAACAATGCATTAGAGAAAGCAGCAAGAGAAGTAGGTTTAGAAGTAGACATACACAAAACAAAGTATACGGTGATGGGGGGGGGGGCAATATAAACTGACAATAGAATTGAATAGTAATGAATGGGAAAGAATATGAAAGAGTGAAAACATTTAAATATTTAGGTTCTGTAATAATGGGCAACAATAAAGTAGCAGTAGAAATTCAAGAAAGGATAGCGAGTGGAAATCGTTGCTATTTTGCCTTGCAGAATGTATTTAATTCCATGAATGTGAGAATACAAAAATCAAAATATACACTACTATATTAAGACCTATAGTAATATATGGATCAGAAGGCTGGGTATTGACATTAAAGGAGGAGAATCGGTTATTGAGAGGGGAAAGAAAGATACTGAGAAGGATTTTTAGAGCAGTGAGAGAGGACAATAGCTGGAGAGTAAGGACAAATGTAGAACTACAAACATTTTTTAGACAGATGGATATTGTTGTTAAAATTAAGCAGGGAAGAATAAGATGGGTAGAACATGTACAGAGAATGCCAGGAACTCGGAGTGTCAAGAAAGTTTTCATGGGAAAACCTGATTGGAGAAGAAGAGTTAGACCCAGGAAAAGGCGGCTGGACGATATGGAAGAAGATCTAAAGCCGATGGGAATAAGAAATTGGAGAAGGAAGGCGATGGACAGAGAAGAATGGAGGCAGGTGATACTGGAGGCTAAGGTTCTTCAGGGACTTTAGAGCCAACCAAGAAGAAGAGGAAGAAGAAGAAATTATCACTTTTACGTACTCATGGTAAGTCTCCGCCATCAATAGCCAGTAGAAGAAGTGGAGGTACGTTAGATATGGCTGACCCTGCAAGGATGAGTTTCTGTGAATCCTGAGGAACAGTCAGCAAAATTTGTAGATGCAGCAATTTAAAACCCTAGTGTGAATAAAATATATGCAGATTAATTGTGATTTCAGGTTGGTTGAATAATTTATGCATACATGCGTAGAGTCAAGCGTTTTATTATAGATAATGTAATAATAATTGCATCTGTTGCCGCTGTTGAATGTCTGCTTGCTGGCTTCAGTGTCTTACACAAATTTGTTAGAGTTACTGCCGCGCTTGAGCGTTTGCTCGCTGGCTATAGTAGTTAAGGAGTGTTTTATATATGAGGGTAATCCCAAAAGTAAGGTCTCCTATTTTTTTATAAATACAGAACTCTGTGTGGCAGTTGGTCACACTGTTATGAAGAGTGCTTCACGCGCTGTGTGTAAACATGCACAAGCCGCGCTGAGGCGCTCAGTATTGGCTTGGCAACCGTTGAGAATGGAGCTGCTATTGGACGTTATCGCCAAGTGCGAATTGCGCTCAGTTATTCAGTTTTTGAACGCAAACGGCACTGCGCCGATTAAAATCCATCGCCAATTGACGGACGTGTATGGTGAGTCGTGCATGGATGTCAGAAATGTTCGTAAGTGGTGTAGAAAGTTTGCAGCTGGTCGAACCGAAATTCACGACGAACAAAGGAGCGGGAAACGGTCAGTTTCTGAGGAGACAGTGTTGAAGGTTGAGCAAAGCATGCGTGAAGATCGGCGGATCTCTCTGGATGATGTCTGCACTTTGGTTCCTGAGTTTTCCCGAAGCACGGCTCACAGAATTTTAACGGAAACATTGAACTACTGGAAGGTGTGCGCAAGATGGATGCCACGCATGCTGACTGAGGACCACATGCAGCAACGTGTTGATGCATCCCGCGCATTTCTTCACCGCCTTGCAGCCGAACAGGTCAACTTTCTGAACTCAATTGTCACGGGTGACGAAACCTGGGCATACCACATTGCACCTGAGACCAAGCAACAATCACGCTAGTGGTGGCATCCTTCTTCGCCACAGCCGCGGAAATTCAAACAAACACAGTCTGCCGGTAAAGTCATGACAACCGCTTTTTGGGATCCCAAAGGGGTATCGTTGGTTGACTTTATGCCCACTGGGACCACAATTAACGCTGACATGTACTGTGAGATTCTGAAAAAACTCAAACGGGCAATTCAGAACCGGAGAAGAGGAATGCTGAGCAAGCGCGTACACATTCTCCATGACAACGCTCCTCCACACATCGCTCGGCAAACCGTTGCTCTCCTACAACAGTTTCAGTGGAACGTAATCATCCACCTGCTCTGTAGTCCTGACTTGGCGCCCAGTGACTATCACTTGTTCCCTACGTTAAAAGAACATTTGGCCAGAAAGCGATTCAGCTCCGACGACGAGGTGAAAGAAGAGGTTCATAACTTTCTGAACGGCATGGCGACGGCTGGTATGACATGGGCATACAAAAACTGCCACAGCGTCTACAAAAATGCACGGACAGAAATGGTGATTATGTCGAAAAATAGCTAAATGTACAACCTGTAAACTGATGTAAACCACTGTAGAAATAAACAGGTCTATCTACTTTTAAAAAAAATAGGAGATCTTACTTTTTGGATTACCCTCGTATGTGTTTGTACATTTCACTGCTCAAGCACGACGTTGTCGTAGAAAAATTAAGTGATTATTAAATTATTTTCTTGTATGTGTGCTAGTGACAATTTAATAATTATTTGTGTGAGGGAAATTTGCACGTGAGGGATAATATCGAGTAACCCTACTCCTCATGCTAACGAGAGCTAAAGAACGTTTAGAGAAACAAGCAAGTACTGTAGACAGGATTAATAGTGAAATGGCGGAAGCACATTGGAGTAACGAAAATCTGTGGAACGATACAGAATTGAGAACGCTAGGTGCGCAGGAAACCGATGAGATAAACGCGGATCACAGAGAATCTCTGGAGGTAGGTAGATAAAGCCAAGCCAGAGGAGGAGAATCTGATAACGAGGAGCCGCACGGAGTGGCCGCGCGGTTAGATGCGTCATGTCACGGACTGCACGGTCCCTCCCGCCGTTGGTTCGAGTCCTCCCTCGGGCCTGGGTGTGTGTGTTGTTCTTAGCATAAGTTATCTTAAGTAGGAACCGATGACCTCAGCATTTGGTCCCATAGGAATTCACGCACACTTCAATATTTTGATATCGAGGAAGAAACTCGGGAACACGTGGATGCAGTGATAAACATCAGAAACTACGGTGTAGTTAACCCATGTGGACACAAAAGCTCCAGTAATTGCTACATCCGACCACGATCGAATGCGTCGGCACGCATTAATGCCTCAGGTTATAGTAGACACGAAGAGATTGATAGAACAAAATACCGGTATGTCCCCGCTTGTTCAGAACCAATTGCGTCAAATAACGTGCAAGTTGCTGAAGTGGGCAGGCATGGCAAATATACTCGCGTTTCCCAAAGAAACTAGAAAAGCGATAGACGACGGCAGTAAAAACATTCACAACATGTTGGACAAAGTTAGTATGGATATTAAAAAAATTAAGACAGAAACAAAAGACGTCAAAGACGAGATAGTTACATTGCAAGCCAAATTGGTACGCGAAAAAATGGTTCAAATGGCTCTAAGCACTATGGGACTTAACATCTTAGGTCATCAGTCCCCTAGAACTTAGAATTACTTAAACTTAACTAACCTAAGGACATCACACACATCCATGCCCGAGGCAGGATTAGAACCTGCGACCGTAGCGGTCGCACCGTTCCAGACTGAAGCGCCTAGAACCGCTCGTCCATAACGGCCGGCGGTACGCGAAGTAGCAGAGATAAAAAGAACTGCTAATGAAGCTAAATTAATAGCAAGAAAAGCGAAACGTATTGCTCATGTTACTGAGGAGGAGACACTACAAACAGCAAAAGTAGTAAAAAGGGTCATTTATAAATTGCAGAGTAGGATAAGGCGCAGCGAAGAGACATAACTGCGTGCGAGAAAGACACCGCCGAATGAAGTATCTAATGCGGAATTAGAGCAACTCCGAATAAGCATGAAAATGGAAATGAAACAACTAGCCGAAGAAATACAGTCTCAATATAAAAGTTCAGAAAATACGGAAATCCAGAGTAATAGTAGTGTAAGAACAGCGAGAACGATAAGAACCAGACCAAATTCGGTACAGCACAATCTTGTACAAACAGAAAGTAGAGTGTCCGACAGTAGTGTGATACACAGCGTAAAGACAGTAAAGGAATATGGCGTGGCCAACAATGGCATGGAACATATAACCACACAAAATCAAACAGCCATATTCGACATGGACAACTGCAGCCAGTTAATTCGTACTACCGCACACTTGTCGAATAATACCGGCAATGATTGCGCTGTAGAAATGAGGAGTGAACACAGCCGGGACAGTGGACCTGAGGAAGCGCGCGATAGACGCGAAATCTCACTAATGAGAGAGTAGTTAAAAACTCCGAAGAAAATTTTGACTCCAAGCACTTCATTTCAGTCAGAAGGTTCCAACACTATAAAGATGACGGAAATATATACATCCCAAGACATTTACAGAACAATTTGATCTGAGTTTACCACCCCATTGGCCTTTCAGATACCACTTAGATTTTGTCTGCTCGCATATGGAAGGTGCAACCGCCGAATGGATGACAAACATAGCAAGAACTTGTAAAACATATGAAGAGTTCCGCACAACGTTTCTCAATAAGTACTGGTCTAGAGAAACACAAGACCGAATTAAGCAAGAGACGATGATGAGCAGGAATTTCGAAAATTCGGGGTTCTGCAGTCCGGTCAAGTTTTTTGAAAACATGACGAAAAAGAACCAATATTTAGATGAACCATGCAGTCAAGCAGAAATTAATCTGCTATGTTACATAAAGTTACCAATAACATAACTGCAAACGCAAGCCGGTAGGTGCGGTGACAATATGGAGTTGTTTAAAGGCACGCTCAGAGAATTAGAATTTGCCTTTGACAAGCAGCAGAAGAGGGACAAAAGGAATAAAAGAGAAACCCAGAATCCGAATCGGGATAATCAAAACAGAATCAATGAGGCCAGGATTGGAATAATGATGGATACAGACAACGCAACAAAATTTCCTACGAAAGAATCAAGCCAGGAGCAATCCCACTTGGAAAAATAATAGAGTCAGTAGACAGCCACAGAACTGAGAGGGAACATTTGGAACAATAGTGGACAGTGGAACAATATCAGGAACTACAGCACACGTATCAATCAGGTATGGAAAGGAAATGGTCGCGTCGAGAATGGGCAAGGAGTCGACATTCGTCCACCAAATCCTGGACGTATACAGGTGGCAGAAGTAGGAAACGATGACTGACAAGGCCAGAGATCGGGAAAGACAAGAAACAGCCCGAAAACAGCATCGGATACAGTCAGGTGAATATTTTAGAATATGAACATGAAGGAAAACTGCTGTTAGAAGAGAAGGAGGCAAAATGCAGAGCGGAAATTTGCCCTATGGTCAGGATAAAAATAGGCAACATTAACTGCACTGCGATAGTAGATAGTGGGAGTGAACTGTCGGCGATATCAGACTCACTCCATAACAAATGTAGAGACTCTGTGTATCCACCAACACTAGCAGTACAGAAGTCGAAGGTGAGAGGCGCACTAATGAGGAAGAGCACAGAGTTTTCACAATAGACATAAATCGAATTTGAATGCCAAGAACATAAACTTACGGCAAATCTGCTTGTTACACCAAAATTAACAGCAGACATAATTGTTGGAGATGACTTTCTCTCTGCTTGTTGTTGTTGTTGTCGTTGTGGTCTTCAGCCCTGAGACTGGTTTGATGCAGCTCTCCATGCTACTCTATCCTCTGCAAGCCTCTTTATCTCCCAGTACCTATTGCAGCCTACATCCTTCTGAATCTGTATATTGTATTCATCTATTGGTCTCCCTCTACGATTTTTACCCTCCACGCTGCCCTCCAGTACTAAATTGGTGATCCCATGATGCCTCACAACATGTCCTACCAACCGATCCCTTCTTCTAGTCAAGTTGTGCCACAAACTCCTCTTTTCCCCAATTCTATTCAATACCTCTTCAATAGACATGTGATCTACCCATCTAATCTTCAGTATTCTTCTGTAGCACCACATTTCGAAAGCTTCTATTCTCTTCTTGTCCAAACTATTTATCGTCCATGTTTCACTTCCATACATGGCTACACTCCATACAAATACTTTCAGAAACGACTTCCTGACGCTTAAATCAATACTTGATGTTAACAAATGTGTCTTCTTCAGAAACGCTTTCCTTGCCATTGCCAGTCTACATTTTATATCCTCTCTACTTCGACCATCATCAGTTATTTTGTTCCCCAAATAGCAAAACTCCTTTACTACTTTAAGTGTCTTATTTCCTAATCTAATTCCCACAGCATCACCCGACTTAATTCGACTACATTCCATTATCCTCGTATTGCTTTTGTTGATGTTCATCTTATACTCTCCTTTCAAGACACTGTCCATTCCGTTCAACTGCTCTTCCAAGTCCTTTGCTGTCTCTGACAGAATTACAATGTCATCGGCGAACCTCAAAGTTTTAATTTATCCTCCATGGATTTTAATACCTACTTCGAACTTTTCTTTCGTTTCCTTTACTACTAGCTCAATATACAGATTGAATAGCATTGGGGAGAGGCTACGACCCTGTCTCACTCCCTTCCCAACCACTGCTTCCCTGTCATGTCCCTCGACTCTTGTAACTGCCATCTGCTTTCTGTACAAATTCTAAATAGCCTTTCGCTCCCTGTATTTTACCCCTGCCACCTCCAGAATTTGAAAGAGAGTATTCCAGTCAACATTGTCAAAAGCTTTCTCTAAGTCTACAAATGCTAGAAACGTAGGTTTGTCTTTCTCTCTGCTTAAAAGGCAATAATAGATCTGGGAAGGGGTGAATTAATAATGGGAGAAAATGACGAAATCACGATCAGGTTTCACGAAGAAATCATAAAGGCACAAATACAGTCAAACTGTCTAAAATTACAGTTTACGAACCAGTGAAATTCATGAGGAAATCAACCACAGAAGTAAAAGCACTAAAGAACGTACACGCAACGAATACGCAGGGGTTAGAATTGACACTACACAATAATGCAGAAGTCTTCTTACCTACAACAGGGGCAGTAAAGGGATACCAATACCGATTTAATGTGAGGAAACATAGACCTTTTCGTGTTCCACCCAATGTCATTCCATGGTCATACCGGGATAGGGTTTTATTAGAATTACAGAAAATGATTGACGATGGCGTCATTGAACCGGCAACATCCGAATACAACAGTCCTATAAGAGGAGTTGAGAAGAAGGATGGTGGAATTTGACTTGTTTTAGGCTCGCGTCAAATGAACACAATTATTCTGCCGGAAACAGATCGCCCTGAGAGGTTAGAGGAACTGCTCCAGAAATTCCATGCGATTATGGTTTTTACCTCATTGGATATGAGATCTAGCTTTTGGCAGACAGAACTCGATACTGCATTTATTGCATTTGTACAGTGCATCCTATTCCGAAGTACGCCATTTGGATTAAGTACTTCATCTGCAGCATTCATCACAGGTTTTAGTAGCATATTAAGTTCTAACCTGAAAGAAAGAATCACATGTTACGTCGACGACGTACTTATAGCTGAGAGCACGTGAGAAAGACATAATGCACTACTGGGAGAAATCCTGGGGAGGCTAAAACAACATGGTGTAACTGCAAATATTAGTAAATCGTGTTTTGGGAGCAGTCAGGCGCACCTTCTTGGTTATGTCATAACTACTGAAGGGACCTCTCCTGATCTAGAAAGCATGGCAGCTATTCCAGAATTTGCAACTCCCAGAACTAGAAAACAACAAAGGGGCTTCTTAGGAGTAACCAATTTACATTAAAAAAATCATTTATGTCACTTCTTTGGCTACACCCCACCTCTGTCAGTCGACAAGCAAAAATACGCCCTGGGTATGGGATGAGTGCGCAGACTGTGAGTTTCATCCTCTCAAGTCAGCACTTGTTGCTGCTCCTATATTGTCACACTTGGATTAGTCTCAGAACTTTTGCATTGCGACGGATAGTGCAAAGAAGGGATTAGGGGTGATGATTTTCCAGGAGCACGAGCAAGACGGAAAGAGAATACATAAAACTACCGCGTTCGGGAGCAGAGTTCTGACGAAGAGCGAAATAAATTATTCTGTAGAGGAATTCGAGGCATTAGCCATAGTTTGGGTCTTTCAAAAATTTAGGTATTTCCTCTTCGGTAGGAAAACGAAAGTTTATACCAATCACAAGGCCCTTGAATTCCTGCTGACCGCCAAACTCACTTATGTAAGACTGTCGCGCTCGGTTACTGCACTACAAGCGTATGAATTCACAACCGTGCACGTGCAAGGGTCCACTTACGTCAATGCCGATGCACTGTCGCGTTCACCCATAGACATAACAGAGCAGGAAGCAGAAGAATTAGAACACGAACATTTTTTTTGTTCTACCTCTGAAAGGTGGCGTTCGAAACTTCATCACTACCATGATGCAAAATATAAGGACAGAGCAGGACAAAGATCCCAACTTACTGGAGATAAATAGAAAATGGAGGGATCGTGCCCAGGCAAATATACGCCAACATTACCTGCTTTGAAAGGGAATTTTTTACAGAACAAACGTGGACGAGTCATTGTGGGTGGTCTGTGTGCCAGAAGAAGTTATTAATAAACTCATTTGGTACATACACTTCAGCTATGCACACTTTGATGCTCGTAAATGTCTTTTGAAACTGAGCGGGATATGTTATTTCGAAAACATGGAAGGGAGGATAAGAAAAGTATTGGCCATCTGCAAAATTTGCCAAAAGGCAAAGATGACAACTGTAGCATCGCAAACCCCGATGTATCCTATAGTACCCAAGAAATTGCGTCACATCGCGCCACAGATTTAATGGGTCCTTTGACGACAACGCCAAGGGGATATAAGTACATTCTAGTGGTGTTGTAACTGACATCTAAGTTTGTGACGCGACGCCACTTCGGAGAGCCATGGGTCTCACAGTAAGCAAAGCATTCTGCAAAGACTTCCTAACTCAGGTGGGACCGGTCGATATGGTTCTCTCAGATAATGGACCCCAATATAAATCAGAGGTTTGGAAGAGAACATTAAGGATACATAAGATCAAACCTGTCTTCATCTACAGATTTAGGACCATTTCGAATCCTTTGGAGAGAACGACCTACGGAACCTTTGTCGTCTGTACTGTGGCAAAAGGCATACGATGTCTTCCTGAAAGATTTTCAGGATGTCATCAATGAACTCCCTCATATTACCACTTTGATACCGCCAATCTCTGTACCAAAGAACAGACTGGATCCAGATAGAATCAGGGAACTAGTCGATTTCCCGCCAAGGAAACGACAACAGCATAGAGCCCTCATAGCAGAGGCGCTACGTACATTCATGTGACAGGAGAGAAGCGCAAGACGCGTTTAGATACCAAAGCAAATGAGCGAGAATTTGTTATTGGCCACCGAGTGTTGGTAAAATCCCACCGTCTGAACAATAAAAAAAAGATGTTACGCCACAAATTCTTCGCTGCCGATAACAGACCTGTACGGATTAGGCGATTAGCACAAGCGAACGCAGTGGAACTGGAGACGATTAAAAAGGGGAAGTCATTTGGTTTACATCGCATAAGCCATATAAAAAACTTCGTGGAATAAAAAGAAGGGACGGTAAACCAGCAAATGGAGAATGGGATGTCCATTGTATAAATCATTTATAAGTTTAGAGATTAAGTAGAGATTGGTATAAAATGATTCGAATTAAGCTGTGGTGGAAAGAATAATAGATAAACTGAGAGACACCAGCAAGTACAAAACCATTTAGTGATTCCAAATTATCTGTGCTTGGAAAAGACAAAACAATCCCACTTAGTTTATTTAAGAAAAGCTATCTCTCTTTAACTGTGCGCATAGTGATGTGAGTGCGCAAAAGGGTTTAACCTGTACAAATGGAATGACAGTTTTCGGAACGACAAACTATAACGAAATATTTAATTTGCGTGTGTACAGGATGTCACCAGTGTGTGATTTGCTAGGCATTATTTACGAAGACAAATGTGTATGCCTCCCGTGTTATTTAGAAATGTTGATGTTAATACAATTTAGTGGCCTGCTCAGCATAAAGTACATAAGAGCGCACTGTGAAAATGTAGAGTGAACTCTTAATTGTGGTTATTGAGACGAGAGATTAATAATGGTGGCCTTATCTGCACGATGGCATATGAACGCACTAAAATCTGAAAAGTTTGTGGGAACTTGGCATAAGAATGTTAAGTATAGTTACTTGATCACGTAAGATGAAATACAGATAACTAACACGACAACTATAGCCACAAGAAGTTCCCAAAATTTTCGCTTGAGAGAATGTACTACACTACTGGCCATTAAAATTGCTACACCAAGAAGAAATACAGATGATAAACGGGTATTCATTGGACAAATATATTATACTAGAACTGACATGTGATTACATTTTCACGTAATTTGGGTGCATAAATCCTGAGAAATCAGTACCCAGATCAACCACCTCTCGCCATAATAAAGGCCTTGATACGCCTGGGCATTGAGTCAAACAGAGTTTGCATGGCATGTACAGGTACAGCTGCCCATGCAGCTTCAACACGATACCACAGTTCATCAAGAGTAGTGATTGGCGTATTGTGACGAGCCAGTTGCTCGGTCACCATTGACCAGACGTTTTCAGTTGGTGAGAGATCTGGAGAATGTGCTGGCCAGGGCAGCAGTCGAGCATTTTCTGTACCCAGAAAGGCCCGTACAGGACACGCGTTCGTGCAATTTCCAGCTGAAATGTAGGGTTTCACAGGGACTGAATGAAGGGTAGAGCCACGGGTCGTAACACATCTGAAATGTAACGTCCACTGTTCAGAGTGCCGTCAATGCAAACAAGAGGTGACTGAGACGTGTAACCAATGGCACCCCATACCATCACGCCGGGTGATACGCCAGTATGGCGATGACGAATACACGCTTCAAATGTGCGTTCACCGCGGTGTCGCCAAACACGGATGCGACCATCATGATGCTGTAAACAGAACCTGGATTCATCCGAAAAAATGACGTTTTGCCATTCGTGCACCCAGGTTCGTCGTTGAGTACACCATCGCAGGCGCTCCTGTCTGTGATGCAGCGTCAAGGGAAACCACAGCCATGGTCTCCGAGCTGATAGTCCATGGTGCTACAGACGTCGTCGAACTGTTCGTCCATATGGTTGTTGTCTTGCAAACGTCCCCATCTGTTGACTCAGGGATCGAGACGTGGCTGCACGATCCGTTACAGCCATGCGGAGAAGATGCCTGTAATCTCGACTGCTAGTGATACGAGGCCAATGGGATCCAGCACGGCGTTCCGTATTACTCTCCTGAACCCACCAATTCCATATTCTGCTAACAATCATTGGATCTCGACCAATGTGAGCAGAAATGTCGGGATACGATAAACCGCAATCGCGATAGGCTACAATCCGACCTTTATCAAAGTCGGAAACGTGATGGTACGCGTTTCTCCTCCTTACACGAGGCATCACAACAACGTTTCACCAGGCAACGCCGGTCAACTGCTGTTTGTGTATGAGAAATCGGTTGGTAACCTTCCTCATGTCATCACGTTGTAGGTGTCGCCACTGGCGCCAACCTTGTGTGAATGCTCTGAAAAGCTAATCATTTGCATATCACAGCATCTTCTTCCTGTCGGTTAAATTTCGCGTCTGTAGCACGTCATCTTCGTGGTGTAGCAATTTTAATGGCCAGTAGTGTAATAATAAGGCCTCACTGCGGTAGCTGCAATACTGAGCAGTGATCACAGTATCACGCAAAAGATTCATCTGTCTCCAGGTACCGAACAAAGACACAGTTAAGGGCGATCGGCACAAGAAAGAGCTGGATTACCAACTGAGAATATATAACTATCCGTAATCTATGGGCCGTGGCGCATTCTGTTCTTATGTTCGCAGGGAAACCTACACAACTTTCACAACCAGAGCACCATGGCGCGAAAGAATGCTTCTGAGATTATAGAAACAAAAAAGGGAGTTTCGTAGAGTAAGAGTAGAGTAGACACGCTGGCCAGCGCGTTTTTTACTTTGTGTTTGTTGTTTGTTTAATTTTAACAAGTAGCGTAGACAGATATTTACCATATGTCATGGGCCTTGGTGTTGGAATATACTGTATGTCCTAATGAAAATATTTCCCCCACATAAAATAGGTGCAGTGGAAAGGAGAGCTACATAAAGTACATGTACTTACAAAATTAAAACTAAAGTTGAACGTAGGCAATGTCACACAACTGATGCATCCTGACAGAACATCAGGAAAAAAATGGTCAAATGACCTGCAGCAACTCCCCCCCCCCCCCCCCCTCTCTAGAATGCATCATCAGTCTACCATTAAATTGTACCTCGTTACAACTCCATCTCAACCGACCACTCCATCCATTCTATGTCATCCTTTAATGCAGATACAAGTAAGTTTTGAGGTTCTCTGTCTTTTTGAAAAGCGTCAAATACAGTAGTCAACTTGAGTTTATCACTGTTACCTTAATAGACATATAGTAGAATGCTGCCTCGGCGGAAAAAAGTGACTGTTTCCCTGGTTCCCTTCGCTTCCATGTAGACGTTTTCCCGGATTCCTCTTGCTGTCGCACACTTGTTCTCATGTGCAAGAATTCTTCTGCTCCAACCAGAAGACACACAAACACTTCCTCAATTTCACCGCATTTCGGTGTATATTCTCTCAATTTATACGAATTTTCCACAATTCTATCGATTTTATATGTCAATTCTACCCATGTGATCATGACATAACCTCTCGTTCCATCTTCTAAAATTGCTTGTAAATGTAGTACAGCTACTAACACATAGCGCAAATGCACTGATTCAGAGGCATAGTATAGCACTGTACTCGACTGCATCAAATCGACTTCACCCCGCATATTCCACATTTGCAGAGCATCTGCTCTGTTTTATGTATGTCTGTGTACATGTCCAAAATAATGTATAATACATATGAATAAATTTTACTACTTTAGGAATACAAATCGCCTAGTAGGAAACTCTTGATGTCATGTGAGGAAGTTAAGGTACAAACTATTGGTGTCCACCCTGTATTGTATACCATCATTCCATGTAATTTGTGGGGCTTATCGTTAGTGGGCTTTTACAGTCAACTGCCAGAGGTCGAGGAGTCATTACGTAAGTATTTCTGGTGTTGCAACGCTGCGCAAAACTAATAAAACTACACTCATTAAGGAAGGCAACATATCATGATATTATAATGAAACTAAGAGATCATTTCGAACATGTGGGTAAACCAAAACATTTCCTGTCGGATAATGGAACACAATTTTTAGCCATGCAGCTTAAAGAATTCTTGGCATGGGAAAGTGTGAACCATATATTAATTTTTAAATATCATCCACAAAGTAACGTAGCAGTAAAGGTCATGTGTGAGTTCAGCAGGCTTTTTCAGACTTACTGCATGGGTAGACATTCAAAATATACATATACAGTGAGATAATTTGAAAAGGTACTAAATTAGTTGCCACGTTCAGTTACAAAAGGTGGCTCAATGGAAATAGTGGGGGAAGAAAAAGAAAGATAGTCCCTCCCAAAGTGGATTGAGTAACCACAGGAGGATGTAGGTATACAGGTGTTGCGTAACAATAATGTGAATGATCTGCTAATGAGAGAGACTGATAGAAGGAAAAAGAGATGGGACAAGATAAATCCACACAGTACAAGAGGGTTGAGTTGGTTTTAGCCAGTAGTCACAAAAAAAGTGAAAAATGTGAAAAATTTAACCATATTTCACCCTTTACATGTGGGGCCATTCTTAATAACCAAAATGCTACACCCAAAAACAGTCATTTTAACTGACCCATAGATAGGGAATGATAAACTATATGCAGTATTCAAGACTTAAAACCACTCAGCAGTGAATAAGAGAAGGATAATAACAATTCAAATGGTCTCAAAATTGTCTAGGGTAATTAATAGATTGTATAACCTCAGAAGTTTGTTAATGATAGAAAAATGTATTCAGTGTTTAGCTGAGTCCGTAAACTGTGGGAAAAAAGATGTAGCTTGAATAATTATTATAGATAAAGGCATTATACCTTGTGATTTTATTTGAATGAAATGCTATGGGTTGTATAAGGTTTTTTTTTTTTTGGTAAGAATAGTTGTACTTTGTTGTTACATCGAGTCCATACCCTTTCTACAGGAGTGAGCAATTGTCTCTGAAACCTTTGAATAAGCAAGTGTATGATTTAATACAACACTCACAAGTTTTATTATTCTCTCATTTCTCTGTGGAAATCGAACAAGGTAATTGCACTATACTTTCCCTTGGCATTCCATAGGAGGGGGTAGGGACCACTTTTTGGGATCTGTGGTGGTGAAGCTGGTGGTGTTCATTCTGTAGAATCGATGAACACCACTATTCTCTGGCCCACCAGCAAAGAACCTCCCACAGGAGGATAGTCCGTGGTGGGGTGTGGGGGTGGTTGGGAATGGTACCAGTCTTTGGGGTCTGTCTTCTGTCCTTCTTTGGGCATTAAACACCTAGTTCTTGCTTTTCGTTTCTTTCTTCCCCTGTTGGTGTCAGTTTCTGTCCTCCCTCTATCCACGTACAATCATTCCATTGCTTGAACCCTTCTTTATAACCAGTCTATAAAGCTTGTTTTAACAAGATTAACCCAAGGTAGGGCAGCTCTAGAGGTTTTCAGACCCCAGTAGTGAGAATGTTAGTTGGTAACTATTGGGTTTACTCAGCACTGTAATAAGATTTAAATGACATATTTTCATTAATTGTGTACAATGATGAATTTGACCAGTATATTACCAAACATTACAGTATATGTAACTGCCATGTTTTATGGGCAAAATAAGCAATTTGCTCTGTTTTATTAATTACACATCTGCTATCAACATCTGATGGTAGATGGACTTACAGACTGATATACATATAGTTGTATGTGGAGCAAACATACTAAAAAAAAGGATTATGTGAAAACGTTTGTTCATTTATAAGGAGCAGCAGGTGCGAGGATAAGAGATTTTCCAGATATTTTGTAGCCAATCTTTGGAAATAAATAATTTCGTTGAGTGGAAGTGAAATATCATACTAATTTTGAATGTAAATGAACAAGCTTTAATAGTAATATTATATGTTTATTTGTTATCCAGGATAATCATTCAGAACATACAGTTTTAATTATTATGTAAGAAGGTTTCTTTGGCTACAAGTCCTGTTTTGTTGCATTTTATGAGGTATTCCAATTGGTCTCCATGCCATTACAAGAGAGGTAAAGGTGTCTTTGGAGTCTTGATTGGCAAAGTAGTCGAAGATGGCGAAGAGTCTTCTGTGTCAGTCATGCTGTCAAGGAATACCAATGACCAGAATCTTACATCAATAATGCAAATATGTATGTATTGATAAAAAAAGCTTGTTATTTGTTACCCAGAAGGCCTCCTGTAATAAGATGAAATGGAAATGAAATGAAGTCCCATGCTTCTTTACAGAGCGTAGGGGAACGATGCGGGAGACCCACACTGCCTTACTAGGCAAGGTCCTAGTGGAGGTGGTTTGCCGTTGCCTTCCTCCGACCGTAATGGGGATGAATGATGATGATGAAGATGACACAACAACACCCAGTCATCTCGAGGCAGGAAAATCCCCTGACCCCGCCGGGAATCGAACCCGGGACCCCGTGCTCGGGAAGCGAGAATACTACCGCGAGACCACGAGGGGCGGACTACTTACCATCTAATATGTGTGTATTTAAAAAAGTGCAATAAAAGCCTTGAAAATCTACTCTGAGCTGAACATCACAAGGAGGTAACTTAAAACATAAATGAACCCTTGCAATATGCCCACAGCTAAATTAAAGAAAACTCACTCAAGTTATGAATACCTGGGCATAAAATTATTCAATACTTCACCTTTACAGGTGTATCATGTCTTACTTAATGATTTTAAAAGAAAAACTGAAACATGATCGAAAGAAACGTCTTTCTACAATATTTCAGAATTTCAAAACTATTCTAAGTATGACCTGAGGTACTAAATGATTTCTAACTCTAAACTATTTTGTATTTCTATGAACTGTAAAATTAACCCTTTCAATACCTGCGGAACATATTTGTCCCACTTCACTTTTTCGTGCTTCACGACCAAGGGGACAATAGAAACCCACATCTGTAGTGTACTGCCATCTACTGGAAATCTTCCTACTTCTTGAAACCATTACATACTTCTTCCCGCCAAACAGTTGCATTCTGCTGGAAGTTGATCGATGCTGTGCACTTGTTTGATAGCTTCTGTGAAAGTTTTTTCGTATTTTTCAACTTTTCTTTTGTAAATAAGTAAGGTAACCGTAATAACCATATTGATTGTGTTTCTTATCATTTATTTGTAAATATTTCACTTGGAATTTCAGTAAAAAATGTATTTCTGCGACTTGGTAAATAGTTTTTAGTTTTTGACTGCATGAATATCAATCACATGCCCAATGGGACATATTTGTCCCACATATTATTTATAATTTCGTTATACATTCGACATTTTGGCTTTATTTCTTTCTCTGTGTGATGCTACATCACTTGGTTTGGTAAAGTATTCATACAATAATAATAAAAATAACAACAACAATAATAATAATAATAATTATTATTATTATTATTAGTTGCACAATACAATGTGCTAGCCCAATTGCAGACCTTATTTCCGTTTTCTTTTTAGAAATGTCACATCTGAAAGATGAAGAACTTCTTAAGTATTACTTTTCGCTTCCTGATAATGAAGAATTTTCGGAGGAAGAAGGTGATGATGTAGCTGCAGATGGACTCACCTGTCTTGATGCATCCAAAAGTACATCTACTGATACTACGCTGACTAGGACATTGGCTGAGCCACCTAGCTATGGTCGTCACAACAATGGTGACAGTGCTAGAATGGAGGTGGCAGAAAATGATGGTATTGTGTGTGCAGTAAAAGAAAATGTCGCCGAAATTACCAATGACACTGCAAATGAGGTTGTTGTGTGTGCAGAACAAGAGAATGGGGCCAAACATGCCAATGAAACTAAAACAGAGTGGACTGACGATGTAACTTATTTTGAAAACTTATCAGCATCTCTTGATGGAAGTGCTGATATAAAGTTCGATTTAGGACAAAATGATAAAGAAAAAGATTATTTTTGTACAATTTTTACTGATGATTGTTTGAGGAAGATCAAAGATGTAACCTCCACACAACTCAAACATGTGACAAAATTACTAGAGTTAAATGGGTAAGACAGGCCAGCTACAATTGGAAAGACTCTGACATTAAAGAAATAAACTATTTTATTGCCATTCACATTCTAATGTTAATACATAGGCTGCTTGAACTGAGTCACTTTTGGTCCACCGACCCACTTTTAGGTGTAAGTGCAATTTCTCAACTAATGAGCAAAACCAGGTTCAAAAAACTGACTGAAAACATTCATTGCGCTGACAATGCTACAGGAGTACCAAAAGATGAAGCTGGCTATGATCGACTACACAAATTATGCCCAATAATTGACGCTATCAACAACAATTTGAAAGAAGTATAGACTCCATCAAGTATCAAGGCTGTTGATGAAAGTATGGTCCCATTCAAAGGGTGTTCTTCTATAAAGCAGTACCTTTCAATGATGCCTGTAAAACGAGGTTATTAAATTTGGTGTCTTGCCGATTCAAAAACAGGTTTCATAACCCAGTTTGAGGTGCATACTGGAAAGGACGCCCAAGACTCATCATTCACTTTGGGAGAAAATGTTGTGCTCCATCTTACTGAGTCATACATGTACATTCACTGACTAATTGTGTTCGATAACTTCTTCGCGTTATACAATCTGATGAAGTCACTAAATGAAAGAGGACTTTTTGGAGTTGGAACATTGAGGACAAACAGGAAGGGACTTCCAGGTATGATGAAGAAACAAACAAATTACAATGGGGCCAGTTTATGTTCAAAACAAAGGGATGTATCTCAGCAATAAAATGGTGAGACAACAAGACTGTGATAATACTAAGTACTTATCATAGCCCAAAACATGTAACCTTTGTCAACAGGAAAAACAGAGATGGTACATCATCTGAGGTCTTCTGTCCTAAAGCAGTTTCATAGGATAATACATTTATGGAAGGTGTGGATCGCTTTGATCAGATGTGTGAGAGATATGCAATTGGAAGGCGATTTCTAAGGTGGTGCCATCGTCTTTTCTCTTTCGTAATTGACCTGGCAATTGTTAACAGTTTCATAATGTGGAACTGTAAGCATGAGGGAGGACACAACCGGTTATCCTTTCGCCTTTCAATTATCAGACAACTAACAGCAGTCATGAAATCAAAAGAAGAGGAAGACCAAATTTTCTAAGAAGAAACAAGCCGGATGTCAAGAGTGTATCAGACGAAGTTCGCCATCAAGCTGTAAAACATTTCCCAGTAAAAGACACAAGTAAACGCTGCAGGTTCTGCAGCACAAGCAGATGGAAGTACGGACCAACATGATGTGCATACACTGTGAAGTTCCTCTATGTGCACATCCTTGCTTCGAAAATTCATAGAAAATAAATGTTTTTGATATCTGCATTGGTAGAATCAACATGAAACATCATTTGCAATATAACTCTTGTATTTCTATAAATTGGTCACAAAAATTAATTATTTTTGCAAAAGTTGCAGCTGAAACTAAATATTCTCTCTTATGCTCTGTTTTTATTCAGACCTATGCAATGCTCCCAGCTAATGACCAACAGGACATACAAAATATTTTTAAAAAAACTGGTCGTAGCAATTATACACTTTTTATACATTTCACCTTAGAAGCTATTCTTTAAGCAAAATACAAAACAAAAATTTAAAGAACTGAGCAAAAACTAAGTCGGTCATGAAAGAGTTAAGAAATTGTTCTCTAGTTTATATTTAACATGCCATGTGTTATCATTGTGAAGGGAAACGAAAATACAATAGTCATGGGTGACTGGAATTCGAGTGTAGGAAAAGGGAGAGAAGGAAACATAGTAGGTGAATATGGAAATGGGGGACAGAAATGAAAGGGGAAGCCGCCTTGTAGAATTTTGCACAGAGCACAACATAATCATAACTAACACTTGGTTTAAGAATCATGAAAGAAGGTTGTATACATGGAAGAACCCTGGAGATACTAAAAGGTATCAGATAGATTATATAATGGTAAGACAGAGATTTAGGAACCAGGTTTTAAATTGTAAGACATTTCCAGGGGCAGATGTGGACTCTGACCACAATCTATTGGTTATGACCTGTAGATTAAAACTGAAGAAACTGCAAAAAGGTGGGAATTTAAGGAGATGGGACCTGGATAAACTAAAAGAACCAGAGGTTGTACAGAGATTCAGGGAGAGCATAAGGGAGCAATTGACCGGAATGGGGGAAATAAATACAGTAGAAGAAGAATGGGTAGCTTTGAGGGATGAAGTAGTGAAGGCAGCAGAGGATCAAGTAGGTAAAAGGACGAGGGCTAGTAGAAATCCTTGGGTAACAGAAGAAATACTGAATTTAATTGATGAAAGGAGAAAATATAAAAATGCAGTAAGTGAAACAGGCAAAAAGGAATACAAACGTCTCAAAAATGAGATCGACAGGAAGTGCAAAATGGCTAAGCAGGGATGGCTAGAGGACAAATGTAAGGATGTAGAGGCCTATCTCACTAGGGGTAAGATAGATACCGCCTACAGGAAAATTAAAGAGACCTTTGGAGATAAGAGAACGACTTGTATGAATATCAAGAGCTCAGATGGAAAACCAGTTCTAAGCAAAGAAGGGAAAGCAGAAAGGTGGAAGGAGTATATAGAGGGTCTATACAAGGGCGATGTACTTGAGGACAATATTATGGAAATGGAAGAGGATGTGGATGAAGATGAAATGGGAGATATGATACTGCATGAACAGTTTGACAGAGCACTGAAAGACCTGAGTCGAAACAAGGCCCCCGGAGTAGACAATATTCCATTGGAACTACTGACGGCCGTGGGAGAGCCAGTCCTGACAAAACTCTACCATCTGGTGAGCAAGATGTATGAAACAGGCGAAATACCCTCAGACTTCAAGAAGAATATAATAATTCCAATCCCAAAGAAAGCAGGTGTTGACAGATGTGAAAATTACCGAACTATCAGCTTAATAAGTCACAGCTGCAAAATACTAACACGAATTCTTTACAGACGAATGGAAAAACTAGTAGAAGCCAACCTTGGGGAAGATCAGTTTGGATTCCGTAGAAACACTGGAACACGTGAGGCAATACTGACCTTACGACTTATCTTAGAAGAAAGATTAAGGAAAGGCAAACCTATGTTTCTAGCATTTGTAGACTTAGAGAAAGCTTTTGACAATGTTGACTGGAATACTCTCTTTCAAATTCTAAAGGTGGCAGGGGTAAAACACAGGGAGCGAAAGGCTATTTACAATTTGTACAGAAACCAGATGGCAGTTATAAGAGTCGAGGGACATGAAAGGGAAGCAGTGGTTGGGAAGGGAGTAAGACAGGGTTGTAGCCTCTCCCCGATGTTGTTCAATCTGTATATTGAGCAAGCAGTAAAGGAAACAAAAGAAAAATTAGGAGTAGGTATTAAAATTCATGGAGAAGAAATAAAATCTTTGAGGTTCGCCGATGACATTGTAATTCTGTCAGAGACAGCAAAGGACTTGGAAGAGCAGTTGAATGGAATGGACAGTGTCTTGAAAGGAGGATATAAGATGAACATCAACAAAAGCAAAACAAGGATAATGGAATGTAGTCGAATTAAGTCGGGTGATGCTGAGGGAATTAGATTAGGAAATGAGGCACTTAAAGTAGTAAAGGAGTTTTGCTATTTGGGGAGCAAAATAACTGATGATGGTCGAAGTAGAGAGGATATAAAATGTAGGCTGGCAATGGCAAGGAAAGCGTTTCTGAAGAAGAGAAATTTTATAACATCCAGTATTGATTTAATTGTCAGGAAGTCATTTCTGAAAGTATTCGTATGGAGTGTAGCCATGTATGGAAGTGAAACATGGACAATAAATAGTTTGGACAAGAAGAGAATAGAAGCTTTCGAAATGTGGTGCTACAGAAGAATGCTGAAGATTAGATGGGTAGATCACATAACTAATGAGGAAGTATTGAATAGGATTGGGGAGAAGAGAAGTTTGTGGCACAACTTGACCAGAAGAAGGGATCAGTTGGTAGGACATGTTCTGAGGCATCAAGGGATCACCAATTTAGTATTGGAGGGCAGCATGGAGGGTAAAAATCGTAGAGGGAGACCAAGAGATGAATACACTAAGCAGATTCAGAAGGATGTAGGTTGCAGTAGGTACTGGGAGATGAAAAAGCTTGCACATGATAGAGTAGCATGGAGAGCTGCATCAAACCAATCTCAGGACTGAAGACCACAACAACAACAACATGTGTTATCATTAGTATGTGAATTGTAACTACATCACCAAATGTATTTGTACAATATATGATGCACAAAAATCCTGAAAGAGGGTTCAAAATAAATAAAACGTTCATATAAGAGGTTCTTACAAACTTCACACTAAACAAAAGATATACAATACAATGAGGTGTATATGATAATTCTTAGGCTGTCGCAGCCAAATTACTGCACTGAAGATGTACTGGAGTCCAATCCCACGAAAACTCGTTGCTCTACATTATTATTGATATATTCAGTGGAGTAGGACTTGGCCAACAATATCTCCTCTAAGTTTATCTGAAACTGAAGTGTACTGGAAGCTAAATTTTTTTTCTGCTGTTAGTGGACATGGATAAGGGACGCATTTCTCGAGTATAGGAAAACCAATCAAGAGCTTGTAGTCCCATCAACAAAAGAAAATTAGGGGAAAAACTCCTGTAGACAGAAATCTTTGTACAGTGATTGGGGGAGGGTGACATGAATGGCGTACTAAAAATCCACTCCTGTGAGGTGCGAGTGTTCGGGTGGGGGACATTTAAAGGTTTTTCTCGAATAACTCGAAAACTGTGGCTTCCGTCGAAAATGTTTCCCAGTACAAAACTAAACTACGTTATACTTCCTGCAAGAATTATCCCATTCGTTTTGTTTTCTAGAACTAATAGTTCCTGCATTGCAGTGGATGGGAAAATTGCAAGTGTTTTAATGGTATAAATTTAATAATTAATGCCCACTGAACTTAGAAATCACAGAAATTTTTACATTAGTTACTATAAAACAACGTCATATCTTTAGTGGGGACATTTCAAAAATCAACAATTGTATTATTATCATCACCATTATCATCATCCTGCAGATCGAGTAACAGTACAGTATTCGTACACATGATGCCATGTGCCACCACCAATGGAACATGTAACGTCAGCTTTTCAGCATCTACATCGTGTGCGGAATACAATGCGGTTACCATTATTTTCTCTCATTCAGTCCTCAACTCTCTACATACGAGGTAATGATTCAGAAACTCGATCCAACAACTCGTCTGAAGTGAACTGACAATCGTCATTTCCCTCTATGTACTCGAATATTTCCTCCACTGATGCAGTAATTCCTTTGACTTCTGGGTGTCCCGTTTTCTACATTTAGAAAAAGAACAGATATCTTTCATCAGCAACGGGTAGATTCCCAACATAGAGGACACGTGTTCAGATGGTGTCTCCTTAAGTCACCCTTCGGCTCCTCTGGACGAACTGCAATTGTATTATTGTAACGGAAGGATCGAAGACTGTAAATCTTTCGCCGTAGTTTTAGTGTTTTTTTCTTCTGTTTGTCAAAAAATTCGCTATCAGTAGCTTATACGAAGAGTCACCTAATTTTAAAGCCAAATTTCGTTTCAGTTGAATGCAGAAGTTTGACTCCAGCTGACATTGAACAGCCTCTCTTAGAAATCCCTTAATTGACTTGAGATGTGGTGTACTCTTTTCTGCAAGGTGCGTTAACGACAACACGTTTCTTGTTCCTGAAACTTATCACCTTTCCCACCTTATTTCAAATAACCGGCAATTACCAATCCACATACTCCTTTCTCACGAACATTGCATGGGTCACTGACAATATCACTCACACAGACTAAACACTTATCATGCATTGTTTTTAGGAACATATATAAAAAGTCTTTTAACTACGGCAAACAAATACTCGCTTAATAAACTGAAAGTCACTCCACTATACACGAGCACAGTGAAGTTATTTTGTCCTCTCACACAAGAGAACCGGACAGGAAATGCTGGGGATGGTTTAGTCAATTATCCAGTGTGTGTACTGAAGGGTGAGCAGTTCTCTGGGGGGTGGAGGGGGCGGGGGGGTGTACTGACCTTTGCCAGAAGAAAGCCACAACGGTTATACATAATAACTAACAATCAGTTACCCTACCAACAATGCAAGGCGTGCGGACAGATTTAAATAGATTCTCTTCGTATGAGTAGTTATATTAGTAACTAATACCTATATTCCATTTAGCGTTAACCTATTTTATGAAAAATAAACACTTCTCAGACGTGTCTGTGCACAATGCATTTTATGGAAAACACGCACTCTTCCAGATGTGTCTGAGCATTGCTTCACCAGTGATTTACGAGGTGTGCCGCAGAAGGGTCGGTATGAATGTGAAACGTCTACAGTTGTCTGCTGCGACGTTGTGGCGTAGAGAGACTGGAGACTCACTTGCTCGCACTTCGTTTTGGCAGCGCACAAAATGGGAAGTAAGGCGACCTGCCTTCCCCAACAGTTCTACCCTCCACCTCCGCTTCTCCCGCGGCCACCAGCCACGTCCCCAGAACACAATTTATCCCTTAATATGGCTTTACTATACGTAAATATGGTCTGTCGCTTAATGTTTAGTCTTTATCAACTTCATTTAGCAACGAACATTATTTTTATACCATTGAAACACTATTTTAATCACTTTTTCCATTCTCTATAATGCAGAAACTATTGTTTACAGAGAAAAATTAACTAGACCTTTTTTTTAATGCAGACAAATTTTGTACTGGGAAACATTTTATCTAGAAGCCTCTATTTTCGAGTTATTCAAGAGAAAAGGTGACCTTGAAACGCCTCCCCCCCCCCCCCCCCCCCCAATCACAGCTCACAGGTGGGGATTTTATAGTGTATCGTTCGTGGGACTGACCATTAACACTTTACAAAATTTGCGACTACACGAATTTTTTCCTCTATTCACCCTTTCGTTGGTCTCCGTTGAGTGAACTATTGAGACTGCAAACAAAGCATGAACCACCTTTACGACTACAAGTCGTCACTTAATTCGTAACGCATTATAAGGCTCATACAGGAAGCTCAGTAAATACAATGGATATCGGCAACAACGAAGTCATAGTGGCGGAATACTGAAATTTCTTACCATGATGCCAGTCGATGTTTTCCAACGTATTGCGAAAATTTACGCTGTCAACATTGACATGTGCTCTATTACGATTTATCAAAGAATCTAACTGCACAAACAGTACACGATAACAACAAACTATTTGTTGAAATACGTCTTTTGCTCACAGCTTTTATTATCCCGCGCTATAGTTATTGTCGATCTTTATTCACTGTCTGTAAACAATCGATCAGTTTGATCCCGTAATTTCGGGCGATTATATTGGTCGAACATGTCCGATTCAGTCATTTCGAGTGTAAGTAGCAGCGTAGAACACAGAACATGAAAATATAACAGTAAACAGACAAACAGCGTTGAACCGTTGAGTGTATGACTGTGTAGTGTACGTTGGTAGAACTTGTAAATTCAAACACGGTAGTACTGTGTCAGTAGTGTGCTGTGGAAACATGGGAAGTAAACTATAATGAAAATGAATTTTCTGAAACGACATGAGGTATAGCAGAACATTCTCATACTGAACATACGTACGACATTTAGATGTAGCCGACCGGCTTAAATAGGTGATGCCAAAAATTACAGCAGACTTAATGAAGTAGTGGGTGGTAGTGAAATAGACGTCATTTATTGAGGACATGAGGTGGTTTTATTAAAATAAAGAAAAAAAACGCAAGCACGAGGAAGAAGCATTAGGTTTAATTTACAGCGTTATTGACTGACATACAAATAAAGATATCCTTTATTTGAATTATACTGTTTGAAAAGCAAGAATTTCTTAGTGTTGTGTGATGCTGGACCACCTCTGAAATCGCATAAAAGTAAGGTTAACTTACTTCGTCAGAATATTAGAGGAATAAGGTAGAAGGGCTTCTGGTCTGTTTGGAAAATTTGGAGCTCACTGGAAAGATACACCTCATGCCTATCTGAGCGCCACATAACCAGAGTTAGAGAAATTAAATGTAAAAAATTACACTCTAGCAACCTACTCATGTAGGACTAATATGGGAAAAGTAGTAGTCTCACACATAAAAAAAAACACATTAAATTAAATTGGGATAAGTAGATTTTGTAGAGATCATTACACAGAAGTGTGTGTGTGTGTGTGTGTGTGTGAATAAATGCCGAAAAATAGTTGAGTTTCAATTGTAACTGTATATAGCACTCCACAGGGGAATCTTGAACTGTTTATTAGGACTTTGGATTCCTTACTATGTTATGTCTGACAGCAGCAAGTAGTTAATGGCCTGCAGTGATTTCATTGTAGATTTTTCTAAAGGATTCTGATAGGAAAAGTGATCTGGAAACCTTATTTGCATCATGTAGTTTGCCCTTAATTGTTAACTTCCTAACACAGGTGGATCAAGGCAGCAGGATTGATAGTTATCTTCAATGAAGCTCAAAGCAAGGAAATGTCTGCATACCCAGTGACAAATGCTAACTGTGATCATATTGCACAGTTAGTTAGAATAAATAAGATACTGCCTTGTTATAGATACTCCTCAGTAGTTAATGATTCCAGAACAAACATTTTTAAGAATAATTTATAAATGATGACCGGGGTGAAATTTTTAATGAATCTGTTCCATGATAAATTTATTTCAGCATTTGAAAATAGCTTTCCACATAAATTACTGGAATAGACACTAACACATTGACTGCCATGGGCCTGCTAGTGGCCACAGCAGAGCCGCACATCTTATACTGTGTGGTGCAGCCTCTGACATAACTATGTGTGTCTGGTGTGGCCTAATGATGAAAGATCCCTCAGTAATTGTGTGACAGTCAACATAAACAGCCATGGATCACTAGTGGGATTAAAGTGTCTTGTGCAAGGAAAAGGGAATTGTATCTGCTGGCAAGAACAAGTGAAGATCCTGCAGTAGTTGCACACTACAGAAACTACTCAAAATTACTTAGAAAAGTTATTAAAAATCGAAGGACATGCGTACTTTCAAAATTCTGTAATTCCAACAACAGACTTAATGTTTTATGGAATCGGATAAAATGAGAGACAGGACAAGAACTCATAGAACAGAATAACATCACTATTAATTTAAATGGAAAGGTTATAAATAGTTATGATTAGCATACATATTTAGTAATCGTGTCTGAAATGTAGTAGTAAATATGGAGATGAACATTTCAAGACAGCAGGCAAGAGTATGTTGAACAAACAACATGCACAGAATTCAGTCATGTGGATGTCTTGTCCATTTCTCTTTCTGAAATTAAGAAAATTGATATTCTGTCAAAAATAAGTCATCTAGATTTGATGGTCTTTCCACCAGAGTACTAAAGACTTGTTCCTATATATGAGCCTAGCTTTTCTGTAATATGTAATGCCTCACTAACTCAAGGCATGTTTCTAGAGAGATTGGAATATGCGGTGCTAAACCCCTTATAAGAAAGTTTACACGAGCAAAATAAATAACTACCAACCCTTTTCACAACCAACACTGATTGCCAAAATTTTTTAAAATGTCATGTTTTCAAGAACAGTATCCCCCCCCCCCCATAGCAACAATAATATTCTCAGTAAATCACAGTTCGTATTTCAGGAGAGCTGCTCAACTGAGAATGCTATTTACACAGTCCACCAGATTTTGCAAGCACTAAATAACTAATCTATATCCGTACTCTGTAAACCACTGAGAGGTGTATGGCAGAGGGTATGTCCCATTGCAATAATTATTACGGTTTCTTCCTGTTCCATTCACTCATGGGGTGCGGGAAGAATGATTGAATGCCTCTGTGTGTTCTGTTGGTATTTTCTGTAACCTAGCTCAGGCACTTGACTATGTGAACCACACTGTTCTCGTGGATAAACAGATTTTATGGAGTTGATTGTATAGGCAACCAGTGATAATGTAATGTCTGACTAAAATAATGCAAAAAGTTGTACTTAATAATACAACCAATGTAAACAGGGGAGATTCTTTTGACTGGTAGAAATCGCTCAGTTTCAGAAAGGTGTGACATTCAGTTCTGTGCATATAGAGTCACGACACCAATGATATGTGTAGCACATCATGAGGAAATAATATCTAGGTGGAACTTTAAAAAACTTTAGGTGTCAATATTGATGAGAATTTAAAGTGGAAAAAAAAAATTTGGAACGCCTCAAACAACTCAATTCAAGCCACATTTGCTCTTCAAATCATTGCAAATCTTGGGGAGAGAGAAATTAGTAAGCTGACATATTTTCATTCGGCAATGTTCTGGGGTAACTTGACTTTAAAAAAGGACGTGCTCCTTGCTCAAAAATTTTCCATAAGAATAATGATGTTCACCTATACCGAGCGAGGTGGCGCAGTGGTTAGACACTGGACTCGCATTCGGGAGGACGACGGTTCAATCCCGCGTCCGGCCATCCTGATTTAGGTTTTCCGTGATTTCCCTAAATCGCTCCAGGCAAATGCCGGGATGGTTCCTTTGAAAGGGCACGGCCGACTTCCTTCCCCGTCCTTCCCTAATCCGATGAGACCAATGACCTCGATGTCTGGTCTCCTTCCCCAAAGAACCCAACCCCAACCCCATGATGTTCACCCACACTCATCAGATAGACATCTGTTTAAGGCGTTAGGGACTACTGCCTCAGTATATTTATTCCCTCGTGATGTTTATTGCAAATAATACACTGCAGTTCAAAAGGAACACAATGTACTTAATTACAATACCAGAAGAAAAACAGACATTCATTGCTTCACATTAAGGTTTTCTATAACACAAAATGGGATGCACAATGCTGCCACCAAAATTTTTGGTCAGTTCCCCAATGATACAAAATGTCTGACAGGCAGCAAAGTTAAATTTGAAAACAAACTGGAAGTTTCTCCTTGACAACACCTTTTATTCCACAGAAGAATTTCTATTTTTACAATGTGGGAAGGGGTGAAAGGTGGCGGATAAGAATTACTAACTCATAACAGTACTACAAAAATAAAAATAAATGTTAATAATGGTCAGCATCTACCCATATTTACACATGAATGTTATCATGAATGTGAAATGACTCATTTCACATCATTACAGTTAATTGTAAAAATGATCAATGGAACATGAAACTAACTAGCTAGCTAACTAAATTCCTTGTATGAGAAAGTATATGGTCAGCTCATCACCCATTATAATACATCTGGTAACAGCTATGAAACCTACTGTTGAGGCATCACTTGTTTGATAATTTTTAGACAATTTTTTTCTTTGCGCCTGACTTGACTAAAAAAAATTTGCTGGTAGGTATTCCAAGTAAAGCTGTTTGCTATCTAGCTACAGCCAACTTGCTTTTGTATTTTACATTGCATTAATCATATTCCATGGATTCCACAGAGAATGATCTCTGTGATGTGGAGAGAAGTCAGGAATGTACATTTAAGAGCAATACAGTGAAACAACACTGCTTGTTTGTATTACAGTGCTAATTCTGATTGTACATTAAATTTAACAGTTTCTGTAAAGATACACTTAGATTGGAGTTCTTGGATAGAAATTTCTTTTAATTAAATGTTTAAACTCCACTACATTATCTACATGGCATTTACTGTGCCCTGGTAGGTTGTACCTACTTAACTTTCTCCTTTCTGTACTAATGGTAATCACTTAAACTTGTTTTTGGTCCTAGTGTTATGTTCTTGCTTTTCTGTTTTTTTTTTTTTTTTTTTTTTTTTGTTTGTTTGTGTGTGTGTGTGTGTGTGTGTGTGTGTGTGTGTGTGTGTGTGAAGAGAGAAATAATGGTTATTACAAAGGACTTTAAGAAGTATAATTTGTTATGTGGAATATGTGTGAAAATACCAAGTTTTTTAAGAGAGTTATTCAGAATGGTCTTTACTTAACAACAGATTTCACTGTGAAAAACCACACATGTTGACAACTTGTTTTTACTGGTATACAGAACCTTACCAAAAACAATTTGTAACTAGAATTCAGAAAACTGCATGTTTGGAGATGAAATAAAGAGCATCTTTCCAACAGTCTGTATTCCCATTTGGTTGAATTGTTGGACTCAAAAGACCCACTTTGTAAGTTTGAGGATTTGTGATTGAACATATCAAAAAACGAAGCTTTAACATTTCAAAAGACATTATTTTGTATTAAATCTACATTGTACTTTGGAAAGTGCCTACAGAAGAGACCGTGTATAGACTTTTTTAAGGCAGCTCCCTCCTCTGGACTAGTCAATGCTCATATGACAAGTGTCACTAGAATTGTTAACAAGACAGGCTTATTTTTGAAATATGATTAAATCCTTACAGACGCAATAGGAAGATGTCGTATTTCCCAAGTACATGCAGCTCTGCTGTATGGGTTAATGATGATGATGATATCCTCTTGGGGTAAAATATTCCAGCAGTAAAATAGCTCCTCCCCCACTCTGATCTCCATGTGGGATGTACTCAAGAGGGTGTTGTCCTAAGGTAAAGTAAAACTGGCATTCTACAAGTCGGAGGGTGGATCAGATAGGAGGGTTAGAGAATTTAAATACAGAAATGGACTGTAATTGTTTTGAAGAGACACAATTCAGTTGTACCAACAATTTATTCATTACACAACTGTTTCCAGGAAATTCAGATTCCAACTTCAGGTATATAAGCAATTGTAACACACAGAAGGAGAAAAACCAGGAGAACAGACTAATGAAACGAGATGACTCACTTATTGTACTTGGTAATGCATAACATACAGGTGGGCGAGCCAATATAAAGGCTCCAAGCCACTGCATCTTAGGCAAAACTAGAAAAAAGAGGAGAGGGTCTAATAATCAAACAGACTTAAAGCATAACGTTTGGACAGTAGGATGAAGGAAAAAGGAACCAGAAAACAAATGTACTCCCACTGCCCACTCTCAGGCACTGAGCAACAGCCTGTGCCAGAGGAACAGAAGTGTGAAGTGATATAGGTGCACATGATGTGTGTGTCTTGTTTTTCCAGACATATTAAATTATATTTCCACCCTCCTGAAAATGGTGGTGAATTGAATAACTCATTAGTACAGCTGAAGCAAACCTCTTTAATTTAATCAATTATGCTTTTCAGTTGCAGATGGTCCTACAAACCAAATTTTGTGGAAATAAATAGGTTGAAGTTAGATATAGTGAGTGTTAGTGAAGTACTGTGGCAGCAAGAATAGAACTTTGGTTAAGTCAGTACAGTGAGATCAGCGCAAAATCAAATAGGGATAATGTAGGAGTATGCCTGATAACAAACAACAAAATAGGAATTCCTACCAGCTTTGCGAGATAAAGGAAATTATTCAAATAGTGAGACTTCCTTACTCGGATTTAGTCCCTCCAACACTAAGCAACACTCCTGGAAATTGAAATAAGAACACCGTGAATTCATTGTCCCAGGAAGGGGAAACTTTATTGACACATTCCTGGGGTCAGATACATCACATGATCACACTGACAGAACCACAGGCACATAGACACAGGCAACAGTGCATGCACAATGTCGGCACTAGTACAGTGTATATCCACCTTTCGCAGCATTGCAGGCTGCTATTCTCCCATGGAGACGTTCGTAGAGATGCTGGATGTAGTCCTGTGGAACGGCTTGCCATGCCATTTCCACCTGGCGCCTCAGTTGGACCAGCGTTCGTGCTGGACGTGCAGACCGCGTGAGACGACGCTTCATCCAGTCCCAAACATGCTCAATGGGGGACAGATCCGGAGATCTTGCTGGCCAGGGTAGTTGACTTACACCTTCTAGAGCACGTTGGGTGGCACGGGATACATGCGGACGTGCATTGTCCTGTTGGAACAGCAAGTTCCCTTGCCGGTCTAGGAATGGTAGAACGATGGGTTTTATGACGGTTTGGATGTACCGTGCACTATTCAGTGTCCCCTCGACGATCACCAGTGGTGTACGGCCAGTGTAGGAGATCGCTCACCACACCATGATGCCGGGTGTTGGCCCTGTGTGCCTCGGTCGTATGCAGTCCTGATTGTGGTGCTCACCTGCACGGCGCCAAACACGCATACGACCATCATTGGCACCAAGGCAGAAGCGACTCTCATCGCTGAAGATGACACGTCTCCATTCGTCCCTCCATTCACGCCTGTCGCGACACCACTGGAGGCGGGCTGCACGATGTTGGGGCGTGAGCGGAAGACGGCCTAACGGTGTGCGGGACCGTAGCCCAGCTTCATGGAGACCGTTGCGAATGGTCCTCGCCGATACCCCAGGAGCAACAGTGTCCCTAATTTGCTGGGAAGTGGCGGTGCGGTCCCCTACGGCACTGCGTAGGATCCTACGGTCTTGGCGTGCATCCGTGCGTCGCTGCAGTCCGGTCCCAGGTCGACGGGCACGTGCACCTTCCGCCGACCACTGGCGACAACATCGATGTACTGTGGAGACCTCACGCCCCACGTGATGAGCAATTTGGCGGTACGTCCACCCGGCCTCCCGCATGCCCACTATATGCCCTCGCTCAAAGTCCGTCAACTGCACATACGGTTCACGTCCACGCTGTCGCGGCATGCTACCAGTGTTAAAGACTGCGATGGAGCTCCGTATGCCACGGCAAACTGGCTGACACTGACGGCGGCGGTGCACAAATGCTGCGCAGCTAGCGCCATTCGACGGCCAACACCGCGGTTCCTGGTGTGTCCGCTGTGCCGTGCGTGTGATCATTATTGCACAGCCCTCTCGCAGTGTCCGGAGCAAGTATGGTGGGTCTGACACACCGGTGTCAATGTGTTCTTTTTTCCATTTCCAGGAGTGTATAAAGCAACAAGGTTCTTCCACTGAACTCTTATCTGTTAGACTATTAGCTTCCACTCAATACATGTCCATGCATTGAAAATCCTTTGCAAAAGTTCATTTTGAGGTATTATGAGATGTTCCTCTACTTCTGTATCCATCCATTGGTTTTCACAACAGTACTGATTTGGGGATTCTTTCGTGCATAGAACATGCCCCACAAGTTCAGTCTTCTTTCAGCAATGATTTTGTGCAGGTGGTGTAGACTACTTCTTCTCTGCACTTCATCATCTGAACTGTGGTCGTGATAACTGATCTCCAGGAGTCACTTCAAGCATCATTAGTCAGAAACATTATGCTTGGTTGCTGATTTTACTGATATTTTCCAGGTCTCACCTGTGTTTATGGCGTATAAGGATGACAGAGGATTACAGCTGAAACTTTGCGACAAACTTAACAGTCCAGCTGCCTTATGGATCCCTTTCGTTTGCAGATTGCAGAAACTTTCCCGGTTCTGCTTCTGATATCTGCAGCTACATCTCCATTACTACAGATAAGGCTGCCAAGATACGGATATCAGTCAACATCTTGTAGAACTTTCTGGTGCACTAGAATTTGAGTAAGCACATTTCTACTTTTTATGCACTTTGTGTTATCACCATTTATGGGGGTGGTTTGAAAAGTTCTCAGAATCACCAGGTCAGCACTAGCACAACAAGTTGTTCACGTGATAATCATTGGACTGTTGCCTGTAAACATGTGCCATGTCAATGCTCTTGGAAGAGACCTGTGGTGGTGATGTGGCTCTGTTGTTCCTGCACAGTGATTTGCAAAGATGGAAAAAAATCAAGATTCGAGCAGTGATTAAGTACTTCATAAAGAAAGGTATGAAAGCAAAGGACATTCATGGCCGTTTCCAGAATACACTGAGCTCCTTCCTGTTGCAAAGGGAACAAATGAATTTAAATTTGGTCAGAAGAGCGTAGATGATGCTCCGTGCAGTGGTCAGCCTAGATGTGTCAGTCCTCCAGAAATGATTGCAAAAGTGCACAAAATTGTCATGGAGGATCGCCGATTGAAAGTGTGTGAAATTGCTCACGCTTGCCAGATGTCATCTGAAAGGGTATATCACATTTTAACAGAAGAAATAGAAATGAAAAAAATTATCTGCAAGATGGGTACCGCGACTCTTGACACTGGATCAAAAACCCATGAGAATGGACATATGAGAACAATTTTTGGCCTGTTTTCGGAGAAATGAACAACATGTTTTGCACCTGTTTGTGACCACAGATGAAACTTGGGTGCATTACTATACCCCAGAGACAAAACAACAGTCAAAGCATTGGAAACATGCTGATTCTCTGCCACCAACGAAAGTGGGAAAGGGCGTGGCATCAGTGTTCTGGGATGCAAAAAGGATTCTGTTTGTAGATTATCTCCACCCTGGGCAAGTAATTACTGGAGAATACTATGCTAACCGCCTGGACAAATTTCAACAAAAGATATGTGAAAAAAGGCCAGGTTTAGCAAGGAAGAAAGTCATCTTTCATCAAGACAATGTCCACACACATGTGCCATTTCCATGGCAAAATCACACGAACTAAGATATGAATTGTTGCCACAAACACCTCATTCAACTGATATGGCTCCGTCTCTTCCCAAAACTGAAAAGTTTTCTTGGTGTGCGAAGATTCACTTCAAACGAAGGATTGATAGCCAGAGTTGACAACTATTTTGCAGGCCTGGAGGAAACTCATTTTCGAGATGGGATCAAGGCACTGGAACATCGTTGGACCAGTTGCATTAATCTACAAGGCGACTACATTCAAAAATAAAAAATGTTTCAGTGATGTAAGTATTTTTTTTTCTGTTCTGTTCTGAGAACTTTTCAAACCACCCTCGTATTTTTACTCATAGAGAACCGGTCATTCCATCCAACTTTGTGTTTCTGCCAGAAAAAAAATGGCTTGTTCTTATAGCTGACTAACTGGTGTTTCTTGAATCCTTTTTAGAACAACAAGACAAACATTACCTTGTCCTGAGAGAATGGTGATAACTCTCCAATTTTTACATTTGGTTAAATATCCTTGCTTATGCGTGCTTCAGTGAGATCACAACTCTTTCATGAGTAAATGCGTATCAAGCATGGGGTCACAGGCTATTGCAGCACCTTCTTCCTTTCCTGCGCTGTAATGTCAACGGTTCCTAATGGAAGGGACCGTCCACTGTATGCAGTCACTGTAAAGAAACTTCTAAAGAAACAGAGACTAGTGCATAGTAGGTGTAAAACAAAGCATAGGGCTATATATTGAGAGTTCTGAATGAAATGCATTTGGCTGTCAAGGCAGCATTGTGTGAAATCTTCAGTGGCTGCCATAGAAGAATATTGTCAACCGATCTTTCACGAAAACCAAAGAAATTGTGGTTGTATGCACCAGTTGTTAGTGGCACAAAAGTTAGTGTCAGGTCACTCATGAATGGGACAGGAACTGAAATTGAGGGTAGCAAAGCAAAAGCTGAGGTACTAAACTCCATTTTCAAATGTCCCTTTGAAAAGGAAAACCAGGAGAATTGCCCCAATGTAATCCTCATACCACTGAAAAGATGAGTGAGACTAGTGTTGAGAAACAGCTGTGAAATCATTAAAATGAAATAGAGCCCCAGGGTCCAATGAGATCCCTACTAGATTCTATACCAAAGTTGCTGTAATTTGTCATAGATCTTTCGAACAAAAACAGTGACCCCGTAGTTGGAAGAAAACAAGAAGGGTAGCAGAAGTGATCCACGAATCTACTGTCCAGTATCTTTGATGTAGATTTGTTTTAGAATCTTATAACATCTTCTGATTTCAAACATTATGAGGTATATCAAACAGAATGACCTGCTCCACGCCAAGCAGCATGGATTCCAAAAACATCGATCATGCAAAACCCAACCCGCTCTTTCCTCGCATGACATGCTGAAAGTTTTGGATCAAGGCAGTCAGGTAAATGCAGTATTTCTTGATTTCCAAAAAGTGTTTGACTTTGTACCATATCTATGCTTGTTGTCAAAATTCCGATCTTATGGGGTATCAAAGCTTGTGACTAGATTTGTGTGATGCAGCATATTATTGTGGGTGGAGAGTCATCATCAAATGTAGAAGTAATTCCCAGGGAAGTGTATTGGGATCCTCGCTGCTCATGTTGTATATTAATGACTCACAGACAGTATTAATAGTAACCTCAGATTTTCCATAGTGGTTCGGGTACCTATAACGACACACTGTCTGAAGGAAGCGGCATAAATATTCAGTCAGATCTTGACAAGATTCCAAAGTAGTGCAAAATTTGGCATATTGCTTTAAATGTTCAGAAGTGTAAAACTGTGCATCGACAAAAGGAAAAAAAAAAAAAAAAAAAAAAGTTTAGTAGCCTGTGACTATAATATCAGTGAGCCACATTTGGAATTAGCCAACTCCTACAAATATATGGGTGTAGCATTTTGTAGGGATTTGAAATGGAATGTGATCGCATATGCTCAGTCATGATTTGTTAGTAGATTACTGGGAACATGCAAATCTATCTACAAAGGAGATTGCTTACAGGTCACTTATGTGTCCTGTTCTGGAATTCTGCTGAAATGTGTGAGACTCGTACCGGATAGGACCAACAAGAATACTGAATGTACACAGAGGAGGACAAGGACAGCGCAAATGATTATAGGTTTGTTTGACCCATTGGAGAATGCCACAGAGATGCTGAAGAAACAGAACTGGCAGACTCTTGAAGATATAAATAATCTATCCTGAGAAAGCCTACTTACAAAGTTTCAAGAACCAGCTTTAAATGATGACTCTAGTAATAGACTACAACTCCCTACTTATCACTCACATAAGGATTGTGAGGACAAAATTAGATTAATTACAGCACACACAGAGGCATTTAATCAGTCATTCTTCCCATGCTCCATACATGAATGGAATGGGAAGAAACTTTAATAACAGGTATGGTGGGATGTACTTTCTGCCAAGCACTTCATAGTGGTGAACAGAGTATAGATATAGATATAGTTGTATATATCTGACTATCCTTCCTTCTATTGCTCTGTTTCTCATAGTGGCAGCCTTTATGTTGATCCAGCTATTCCCTAGATTCTGCCTTCCTTTCTTGGAATATTCTTTCGTTTACCACCTTTTGGCTAAAGTAATTTGTGGTCTCCTTCTGGGTTTGACCATCACTTCCAAATGTTTCTATGTGTAATAGCACCTAATGCATCCATTGTTAAAGGTCATCTGTGTGCAATGCCTGTGTAGGCTCTTATTTGAGCTTCAAAGCCAACATGGTAACCAATTTAATGGGGTGGGATGTACCATTTTGGTTGAGCCCACTGACAACACAGAAATACCACTGCTGAGCCTGAGATGCTAGACAGCCATGCATGCGAAGGAGTACAGGCCGTTGTTCCTAGGGCATCAGGACTCCCTGCAACAACCATCACGCCAAAGGGTCTTTGGTCTGTGTAGGAAGCATCCATGGGGAGAGCTCTTGATTAGAGTAAGTGGCATCAGAGTGGATGTTTTGCACATGAAACATATTAAATTACATCAGAACAATGGCCATTCTGATCTGGCCACCCCATCAGACAGGTACAGAAATTTCATTTTTCATTCCAGGTAGCTGTAACCATACTGATTCTCCCTACCCTGGCTACCCGATTGGAAGAGGGACATGCCAGACCTCTAGGAACTAAAAAAATTATCCAAAACTTAGTATGTACTCTAATTGATGGGGATACCTTTACTGCAATTGAGCATTTATTTTTTGGTGGAACATATTAAAGATAAATTTTGAAAACTTGAGTTGTTGGTCTGAAAGTACTATGGACCACAACTGATTAAAGTCGTCTCTGCTGCACAGTCTACAGCTCTTCAAGCATATGAACATTTGGTGACATACCAGTGACCATTGCCCTATACAAGACTTTGAATTTGGTCTAACGCATCATCTTCCACAGAGACATTACTCTTCTAACAGACGGGAAGCTAGGGCTAATTGTGAGTGCAGAGGCATGCATTCTGTCCGAAACATCCAAAAAGGTCTCAGGGATAATAGAATAGATTCAGCCACCTTTATCCTAGCCTCTGAAGGTAAATGTCATACCAGAAAAAGTTAGCCATGATGTACAGGTGTGATGTGGAATCTTACGTCCCACTGCCCATGAGGTGCTTCCAATGCTTGCGCTTTTGTCATATGTCATCCTGCTGCAAGGCAGACCCAAGCTGTGGTAACTGCAGCCAATCACTCCACAAGGTGATCCTTGTGAACACCCACATTTGAGTGTCAATTTCACAAATGACTATCTTCCATGTTCATTGGTTTTCCCAGTCTTCAAGAAATTAAGTAAAACACAGGGATATAAATCTATTCACACTTATATACTGAGGCATGTAAAAGGGATGAACACCTACATCCTGGTGATTTGATGTACAATTATACAAAATTTGCAGCCATCACTCTTGCATCCCAATTTTTTCAAAACCAGTCTCACACCATGCTCCTTTCTTGTGAGTCTTACAGCACCACTTCCCTCACCCAGCTGCAGGAGCAGCATCCTCCTCCAGCATCTTCCTGTGATAGCGCTCTTTCTCAGGACCCCTGTCCCCAGAAACCCACAGACCAGAGGCCAAACACCAGCCATTGGCTGAAGGAGTCTCAGGGCTGCATGCTGTTCATCCACCCCACGCTTGTGGGGCCATGAAAGGCTGCGGAGGAGGAGGAGGAGGAGAAGAAGAAGAAGAAACAATACAAGGCTACCCTAGAGGCACCAGGTACCCCCATGCCGTAGGATTCTGAACCAACACACATTAATGTGGTTCCACCTGCAACAGTAACAAGCAGTGGTCATGGGTTGTGTTCTCTTCGTGCCTACTGTACACACCTGCAACCTGATAGTTCAGTGGAACTGTAATGGATATTACCATCACATGCTGGAACTGCAACACTTTATTTCCTCCTCTTCTGCAATTTACATTGCTCTGCAAGAAATATCTTTGACTGATAACCATTCACCACACTCCCTGGTCATCATGCATTCTGTTGGAACCAAGCTGGCCCTGAGAGGGTATCTGGTTCACACTGATGCAGTCAGTGATTGAACTCCCCTTCGCAACATGTTGGAAGCAATAATGTTGGGAGTTTTTCAGATCTCCAGGTAGGCCACTTACTTAGAAGAACTGACCATCTGAATCCAACAATCCCCCCCCCCCTGGCCTCTTCTACTTGACCAGCATCATACTAACAATGATCTGTGTCTCTGCTGTGCAACACTTCCTGTGGGGGAGCACCACTGTGTCTGGTGAGGCCTTCTATATGGCCAACATCTTACCGACCATGATCTTTGTCACCTTAGTGATGGTACTCTTACACACTTCAGTGCTGTCCATGGATCCTTCTCAGCTATCTACTCAACAATGTTTTCCCACCAGTTTTGTGGCTTTACTGCATTGGTCACTACATTACAATCTTTGTGACAGTGACCACTTACCAGAGTTCTTGTCACTTTGTTTCCACCGCCAGATGGACTGACTACCACATTGGGTGTTTAGAAAAATCAACTGGCAATTTTATGCCTCTGATGCTTGCCTCCCTTCCACCTCCCCCTTCAGACTCATCAACAGGATTGTGCAAGATGTCTCCCAAAGCGATTACCCATGTTTCTGGAACTGCTGTTTGCCTTACTAAAGGTCTATTCCACCACCAGCTGATGCCATGGTAGCTGTTCAGGATCGCCAAAGAGCCCTGGAACATTTCAAGTGATATCCTTCCTTCAAGCTGTTGCCTCATCTCACAGTAAGGCCCCAGGCCCTGACTCAGTTCATATCCAGATGATCCAACACCTGAATGTTACTGAAAGACTACATTAGTAGGGATCTTCAACCATATGTGACTTTAAGCTGGGCAAAAACCCTATGTCTCTCAACACCTACTGCTCAATTAGCCTCACCACCATGCTCTGCAAACTGCTTGTCAGGTTGTTGCCTGCAGAGTTCTTGAGTATCTTGGCCGTTTGTTGTCCCCCTGTCTGTGTCGTTTTTTGGAGGGGTGATAAACAAATGACCATCTAGTCCAGTGAAAACAGCAATGTAAGAGACCTTTTCTAAACATCAGCATCTCACTGCAGTCTTTTCTGACCTAAATAAGGTATATGACACTGTTTGTGCCATCACGTTTTATTTACCTTCCATGATTGAGGCTTTTGAGGCTCCCTACCAATTTGTATTTGTCAGCTTTTATCCCACCGGTTGTTACAGGTTCTTGCTGGTGGTTCACTCGTCTCTCCACAGGTCCAAGAGAATGGCATCCCACAGGTCTGTGTCCCGAGTGTTGCCATCAAAGGGCTAGTGACCTCTGACAGGCCATAGGTCAGCCCTGCACTGTATGTCATCAACTTTTTCATCCGGTGCAGCCACCACTCTGTAGCCTTGGCTCAACACCAGTTCCAAGATGCCATCTGACAATCCTCGGAGTAGATCCTTCCTCATGGTTTCCAATCCTCTCCTGCAAAATCGTATGATGGTCCATTATGACCCAGAATTCTACTTGGGTATCCAGCACATGGAACTTGTTGCACAGTCCCATTTTTTGGCCCTTCTTTGTGATAAAACCTGACTTAACTGCCCGTGAATTGTTCAGGTGGGAACTTTCCCTGCAGTACAATCTACGTTCCCGTAACCCTCCTGGCCTCAACCTTCGTTAGTCACTGTCCTCACCTATCCAGCCCCCTCCCTGTTTCCATTCCAGCACTACAAAGCCGTCATTTCACCACCACACCCAGTCTTTTAATTTCTTTTATTTCTCTCCTTTCTGCTACTTACCCCCTCCCCCCTCTGCACCTTCTCTCCTGCCCTCTGTCTAAACTGCAACACTTGACTGTCCGCCACTCCCACCATGCTATCCCTCCCCCCTCCCCACCTCAGCCTTCTCCTTACCCCCACCCAGTCCCCACTCCCATTGTGCACTGGTGCTGCTGTTCGCAGTGTGGTCTCAGGTCTCTGAGACTGCAGATGTGTGTGCAAGTTGCATTTGTGTGTGTGTGTGTGTGTGTGTGTGTGTGTGTGTGTGTGTGTGTGTGTGTCCCTTCTCTGGTATTGTGACTTAACTGCCCATATTCATCAACTAAAGACTAGTTGCATGCAGAAACTTAACGCTCTTTGCTTCCTTGCACACATCTCTTGGAGTGCGGATTGTGGTACTCTTCTCTGTATTTACCAGGTCCTGGTTCCATTCCGACCGGACTATTGTGGATAGGTGTAGTGCTGAGCTATCTGTCCATCTTTGACATTCTTAGACCCAGTCCATCATCGTGGAGTTCGTCTGGCCACTGACACCTTGCGGACTAATCCCATAGACAGTGCCTGTCGAAGCAGGGATCTTACATTCTCAGTTCCAATGGAACCAACTTGATGTATCTCATTCTTTTTGCACACAAGAGGTGTTGACCCGCTGATACCTTGCCCTTGGGTGAGACTACCAGTTGGAATGCGCCTTGTAGCCCTCTGCCAGAACCTCTGCCTCTCCTCCATTGAGTGTGCTCCCCTTGTTTTCTCGTGACCCCCATCCCATGCCACAAATTAGGACCAATCTACAGGGTGTCCCACTCAAACAGCCCTGATTTCAAGGACCAGTAGAGAAAAACCACAGTAGATATGACAATGAAGAATGCACCACATTGTAGAGCATCTCAAAGAATTTATATTCCCACATCAGAAGTGCCAAGTATCATCGACAGAGTGCAGCATAGTCACATGAAATGAAAATGGTGACTCTACAGCAGCGCATGCAACCAGTAGTGTGATTTGCAGAAACAATTACTGAGCAAAGAAATTATCGTCATGTGTATGAATGTGATCCACCTGATGTGAAAACAATTATGGAATGGCATAGGAAGTTTCTGGCAACAGGAAGTGTTCTGAAACATTCTGGTGGTGCATGTTATGGAGTTTCAGAAGAGACAGTGCAGGACATCAGACAAGAGTTTCTCAGGAGCCCACGTAAGTCAATTCATCAATCATCTAGGCAACCTGATGTACCTCAATCAACATTGCATCATGTAGTTCACCAGCGTCTTCGTATATGTGCTTACAAAGTCCAAATTTTGCAACATCTGACACTGAACGAAAAACCACACCAGCAACAATTGGCTGCAGATATGCTGCACCATATTGATATGGATGCCAGCTTTCTGGAAAGATCTTTATTCTCAGATGAGGCAAACTTTCATCTATCAGGAAGGGTTAATAGGCACAATGTTCAGCTTTGGGGTTCGCAAAATTACACATTGTCATTGAACATGTTCGTGATAGCCCTAAACTAAACGTCTGGTGCGGGCTAATCCATGACAGGATTGTTGGAATGTTCTTCTTTGCGGAACAAACAGTGAATGGGTCAGTGTATCTAGACATATTGGAGCAGTTTGTGTACCCTAAGATATGAGACTTGCAACCCAACATCATTTTTCAACAAGATGGAGCTCCGCCACATTGGTCAACGGCTGTTCCCAAGTTCCAGGATAGGAAATTTCCCAGTCGTTGGATCGAATGTGAAGGACCCATTGCCTGGCCACCACGTTCACCCGACATTACGCCACTTGATTTCTTCATATGGAGATTTGTGAAGGACTGCATGTATATGACCAAAGTGGACGATATTCCTATGTTGCGACATCGTATCACCAATGTGATTGCAACAATAATGGATGAAATGGTACAAAGAACTTGCCAAAAAATTTAATATAGACTCGATATTCTTCGTGCTACAAATGGTTCACATGTAGAGGTGTATTGATGATAAATAAATAAATTCTTTGAGATGCTCTACAATGAGGTGCATTTTTCATTGTTGTATATGCTGTGGTCAGAGAAGTTTGAAAGGGACACCCTGTATTTCAAGATCCGAAAGTCTCTGTCACCCCCATGACCTTTCATATTTGTTATGTTCAATTCTTCAGAGTTTCAGTGTGCTACCAACTTTTGCACTGACAGCTCTAAAACTGTTGATAAGGTGAGAGATGCTGTTACATTCCCTGTTGAGTCAGAAACTCCATTTGTTGCCAGAAACATGTAATGTGTTTACAGCAGACCTGACTGCCATTGATTTTGCACTTCACTTTATTAAATGAGCTGCCCTTCACTGTGTTTTAATATGTATAGCCTCAGTGAGCAGTCTTCAGGCCACTGACTGATGTTACTCTTGACACACCATGGTTTCTGCTATTTGGTCCTTCTCACTGAATCTAGTCATGCTGTCTGCTCAGTTGTCTTTCTCTAGGTCCCAAATCATATGGGTATCAATGAACTGGCCAACTATTTGGATAGAGGAACAGTTACTTTTCTTCCATTCACTTGGCCAATTCCAGGTGTGGCTTTGCAGCAGCAAATAAGATCTTTGCTCACTCTAAGATCGGATGACATCTGTTTGGCTACTGCTCCCTGCAATAAACTCCTTGCTATCGAGGAGACTACTGCTGCATGCACTCTTACTTCTTTTCTTCCTGAAAGGAACCTACCATCCTATGTCACCTCCACATTGGCGATACCATGCTAACCCATAATTTGTTTTATGTAACAAGCTACCCCCACAATGTTGTTGTGGATGCATATGGATTATAACTCATATCTTGGTGGAATTCCCACTTCATCTATCCCTCTATGCTAAGTAAGCCTTCTTAATTCTTTGTATTTACTCACAGATGATTCGTGAATGATTGAACTGGTGCCCTACTTTCTCTGTGGAAGTGGTTTTTATTTTCAGATATAAGATTTAAGCTACATACAGGGCAGGGATGAGATGGTTGGAGTTGTGAATTCCCCACTGCATGCTGTGTCTGAAGGACCCCTGACCCTACCTCTTTGACCAGCTTACTCTTTCATCCATCTCCTACTCTGCTTGCTTTTATATGTGATTTGTCTCCTTTTCTGCTGCACCCTATTTTCTATTTTAGAGGTAGCACTTCGTTGAATTGTAGCTGCTCTTTAGTACCGTGACTAAATCAAGCAGAGGTGAGACAGCTGTGGGTGGGATGACTCCTATCACATGCAGAGCCACAGGGACATCCCACCTGCTACCTTACCTATTTCTCTCCTCTTGTTTCTGCTGTTGTTGGTCTAACTAATGCCCATTACATTTTTAGCTTTCTCACTTTTAATGTTCCGAATCTGTCAACTAGAAGACATTCATTGCTCTGTAACAGTCTTCGCCCTCGATCGGGTTGGCGGAGTTTAGATATAATATGGGGCATTTCTCCCAATTATGTACCAGCTCAGCTCTGGCATCAGTATTGCCTTCAGTGTCTCAGTCTTTCTGCTCCTACGTACTTTCAGTAGAACATGTGCTTCACAGGCATTGCTAATTCTGGATGAACTGCTGCTAGATTAAGGAACTGATGACCTCGTTGATTAATCCCTTAGTCTCCAATCAACCAACCAACCATCCTTACTTAGTAGTTCAGCAATGATGTCACACCTTCAATCTTTTGGGACTCGCGTTGTTTGCCAACAGGTATGGCAAAGTGTAGTAAGGTAATTAATTAAATCAACATCTACATAATTCACCATTTTTGATGAGATTTTATTCACAATAGCTGCTTTATTGTTTTTAAGTGTTGTGATTGCAGCGAGCACCTCTACTTCTTTATCACCTGCTCTTACCATTATCTCCTGCCTTTTTTGCCCCATTTCCAAAGCTGTGAGCATTAAGTGAATTGGCTTGTTTAATGTTTCTGTGAAGTACTCAATTCATTGGGCAGCTTGTTCATGTTTTAGGATTAGAAGTTTGCCATTTTAATCCTTTATGGGGTCATTTCAAAAACCATAAGCTGCAGTAGATTCTCGAACAATATGGTGTCATGTTCTGGTGTCATTTTTAAAGTCTTATCTTTTTGTTCAAACCACTCTGTAGCTTTAGAACTGCTTTTGATGGTGGTCTCTAACTTACCAATTATTTTTTTCTTTAGCTACTTGGCACTCTTCTTAATCTTTAGCTTGTTGGTGCTGTTTGTTTTGCCATTTTTCCTTCATTTGTCAGATCCAAGTTTGATCTTGAATACATCATTCTTTCTTCAGCACGTGGACTCACCAAGTACTTGAAATTAAACAATTGCATTTCAGTGTCATTAGATAGATATTTACACACCTGTAATTGATTTTTACAGCTGATTACAAATAAAATTTCTACTTTATTGTTTTTTGGCTTTGACAATCTAACAGTCACTTAGGTTGTCTGTACTGCTGCGATCTGAACTTCACTTACAAGTCCACCCACACAAAGAAAAAGCCTGGCCCAACAGATGTAGATAGGTTTGTGTTTCTTGCTAAGATGGCTGCCATTGACTGTTTGTGCAAAAATCAGTTTGATTTAGAGCATTTCCATAAGATGAATGCCATTTCTTGTGTATCATTTTATGTTGAAAGAAACTATTGCCTACATTGATCTGTAAATGCTACATAATAATCTGAAACACTCACCATTCTCATTTGTGCATTGTGCTTCTAGAAAGGGTCCAACAACATGCTGAAAGGCATTGCTAAATAACCCATTCATATCACCTATTAGAAGCATTTAAGCATGACTGGTAATTTCATCAAATACACTGTGAAACTGCTCATAAAAAAACTTCCTTGTCTTCACATTTAAATCTTTAGTTGGTATGTACACCTAAACCATCATTGTCCTGGTGTGAGAAGAATGAAAATGTGCAGTGAGGATTTGATCATCTACGTCTACATACATATTCCGTAAGCCACTGTACAGTGCATGGCAGAGGGTACCACGTGCCACTAAGTCATTTCCTTTTCTATTGCACACCGATAGAGCGAGGGAAGAAAACAACTGTCTATAAGCCTCCACATGAGCCCTAATTTCTCTTATCTTCGTGACCCATAGGTGAAATGTGTCAGCAGCAGAAGAATCGTTCTGCAGTTGGCCTCAAGTGCTGGTTCTCTAAATTTCTTTAATAGTGCCTCATGAAAAGAATCGTCTTCCTCCCAGGGATTCCCTTTTAGGTTCATGAAGCATCTCTATGATACTTGCATTGTGCTTGAATCTACAGGTAACAAATCTAGCAGCATGCCTCTGATCTAATTGGATGTCTTCCTTTAATCCAACTGCATCCCAAACACTTGAGCAGTACTCAAGAATGGGTCACACTGGTGTTCTATATGCTACCTTCTTTATAGATGAGCCATGCTTTCCCAAAATTCTCCCAATAAAACAAAGTGAAGCATTTGTCTTCGCTATTACCAACCAGACATGCTTGTTCCCTTTCATTTCGCTCTGCAGTGTTAAGCCTCAGTTATTTAATATATGTGCCAATGTTGAGAAGCAAACTACTAATACTGCATTCACACATCACAGGTTTGTTTCTCTTACTTCCCTGCATTGACTTACATTTTTCTACATTTAGAGCAATCTGCTGTTTGTCTCACTAACAAGAAATTGTAAGTCATCTTGTATTCTTCTATGGTCACTCGAGGGGAACACCTTCCTGCACACCACAGGATCATCAGTAAATAGCCTTAGATTGTGGTCCATCCTGTCAGTCAGATAATTTATGTGCGTAGAGAGTAGGAGTGGTCCTATCACACATCCCTGGGGCCTTCCTGACAATATCCATGTCTCTGATGAACACTCACCATCAAGAACAATGTACTGGCTTCTGTTACTTAAGAAGTCTTTGAGCCAGTTGCATACCAGGGAACCTAGGTCATATGCTCTGGCCTTCATTAACATTCTGCAGTGGGGCACCATGTCAAACACTTCCTGCAAATCTAGGAACATGGAATCTGCCTGTTGCTCTTCACCCATCTTTCAAAGAATGTCTTGTGAGACAAGAGCAAGCCGAGTTTAGCATGGACGTTGCTTTTGAAGTACATACTGGTTTGTAGGCAGAAGCTTTTCTGTCTCAAGAAAATTCATTATACACGGATTATGGCTCGAAGGAACCCTGACAGCAATGCCACCATGTTGAAGAATGCTTTTCGTGCAGCCACAGGATGTTGTATTACGACTCAAACTATGCGCGATAGGCTGCATGTTGTGCAACTTTACTCCCGATGTCCATGGCAAGGTCCATCTTTGCAACCACGACACCATGCAGAGTAGTACAGATGGGCCCAAAAACATGCCGAATGGACCGCTCAGGATTGGCATCACATTCTCTTCATCGATGTACCATCAACCAGACAATCTTCGGAGACGTGTGTGAAGGCAACCCAGTCAGACTGAACGCCTTAGACGCACTATCCAGCGAGTGCAGCAAGGTGGAGGTTCCCTGATGTTTTGGGGTGGCCTTATGTGGGATCGATGTATGCCACTGGTGGTCATGGAAGGTGCCATAATGGCTGTACAATACGTGAATTCCATCCTTCAGCTGATAGTACAACATTATCGGTAGCATATTGGTGAGGCATTCGTCTTCATGGATGACAATTCGCACTCCCATCGTCCACATCTTATGAATGACTGCCTTCAGGATAATGACATCACTTGACTAGAGTGGCCAGCATGTTCTCCAGACATGAACCCTATTGAACATGCCTGGGATAGATTGAGAAGGGCTGTTTATGGACGAAGCGACCACCAACCACTCTGAGGGATCTATGCCAAATCACTGTTGAGGAGTGGGACAGTCTGGACCAACAGTGCTTTGATAAACTTGTGGTCAGTATGCCACGATGAATACAGGCATGCACCAATGCAAGAGGACGTGTTACTGGGTATTGGAGGTACCGACGTATAGAGCAATCTGGACCACCACCCCCTGAAGATCTCACTGTATGGTGGAACAACATGCAATGTGTGGTTTTAATGAGCAATAAAAAGGGTGGAAATGATATTTATGTTGATCTCTATTACAATTTAACTTTTTTTGATGTGTGTATTTGCACTGAGAATATGTTAAAGAACTCTGCAGCAGACTGATGTTGAGGATATTGGTCTTCAATATTGTGTGTCCATTTCTTTACGCTTCTTATATACAGGAGCCTTCTGCCCTTTTTTGCAGTCACTTGGCTCTTTGAGCTGGATGAGAGATTCATGATAAACGCAAGCTAAGTAAAGGACCAATGCCATAGAGTACTCTCTGTAAAAGCAAATTGGGATTCCATCCAGGGCTGGTTGGTTAGTTATTTTCAACTTATTCAGATGCTTCTCTATGCCAGGGATGCCTGCTTTATGTCCTCCATACCAGGGTCTGTGCGACAAATGATAGTATGTTTGTATGATCTTCTCATGTGAATTATTTCTTAAATGTGAAATTTGAAACTTCTGCTTTCCTTTTAGTGTCCTCTACTGCCACCACAGACTGATCATTGAGTAACTGGATAGAAGCCTTTGACCCAATTAGAGATTTTATATGTGACCAAAATTATCTCGGGTTCTCAGCTAGATCTTTCGCTGAGGTATGAGAGTGGAAGTTGTATACTTCATGCACCCGTCTTCATACAGACACAGGAATTTCCACAAACTTTTGCCTGGCAACATCTGTGCATTCTTATTTGAAACAGGAGTGCAACAATCTCTGCTTCCTCACCCTTTTCTGAATTATATTATTAAACCATGTTGGGTCTTTTCCATCCATAAACCACTTATTTGGCATACACTTCTCCAGAGCATGATTTACAATCAGTTTAAACATTGCCCATAATTCCTCTACATGCGTCACTTGGGAATTAAATTACGTCCTTTCATTGTCTAAGTGGAATGCTGGTAACTGCTTATATGCTTTTCCTAGCATAAATTCTCTCCTAGGCTTCTTGATGGATTTATTAATTTTAGTAACAGTTGCTTTATAATGACGGCATGATCGCTAATCTCTGTCTCACACTGACGCTGTTGGTAAAGTCTGGCTTGTTTGTAGGTACAAGGTCTAAAATATTTCCCTAGTATGTTGATTGTCTAATGAGTTGTTGGAGTCACTTTTCGGAAAACCTGTTCAAAAGTACTTAACAAGACTATTGGTACCATCTGTAATGAATCCATAGATGTCTCAGTCTATACTTGGTAGATTAAAGTCAACTCAACTAATATTGCTTGATCTGAGTATTTCCACACTACTGAGCGTAGACTTTCTTTGAATGATTCTACAACTGTTATGGTGGAATAAGGTGGCTGGTAAAAACATCTGATAATTAACTTGAGTTCACTTAGGCGTGCCACTTGTGTCCAGATAACTTCACAATCACACTCAATTTTGACCTCGACAGGCACAATATTTTTGTCAACAGCAGTAGACATTCCCTGTCTTATGCCATCTAATATGTCTTTCTGATATATGTTCCATTCCTCACTAAGCATTAGGGAGCTTTCTATATTGGGTTCCATCCAGCTCTCCATTCCAAAAAGTAATCTGAGCACAACTACTTTACTGGAGGACAGTAAGTTCAAGAACTTCATTATGAATACTTAGGTAGTTTGCTGTTAAAATTTTTACAGTAAAAGTGTCTTTACTTTGTATGCAATATGATTTTGCTCTCTGAATATCAACTGGTGTTTGTCAGAGGACCCCAAACTCTTGCATAGCCTAAAAAAGATGCATGTGCACTCTGCGCACTGTGCAAGTACTCTCCTATCTGAGTAGCTGTTCCTTTGTGTAGTGCACCCCTGACCTGCCAATGAGAGTCTTGCCATTCTCCACTCCTGTCATAGAATTGACAGAGCCTTTGGTTGAGGCCTTCCACAGGTGCTGCAGATTGTGAGCTCTGCTTGCACCCCATCAGCGAGGCCAACAGCCTTCACCACTTCTGCCAGCTGTCCATAGCAAATGAGGATAGCCTCAGATGTCACTGGTCCCAATATCAGCAACAACATGCAATCTACTGCACCACAGGCAAGGCATTCCCCATATCTCAGGTGATGTGCCACAGCAGACATACCAAGTGCACATTTCTTTCCAGCCCTTGATGCTATTTCCTTAGATGCTATTTCCGTAAGGGGCTCCTTAACACACCTGATAACTGATAAGCCCCTCCTCCCAAGTGCCTGCTCGGACAGTGCTAAAGGAACAGCCAACTGCCCACTCATAGGGTAAATGGATGAGGGCAGACAGCCAGTCTCTGCAATGACACTCTTCCTCAAGTGACGTGAACATGTAACAACCCACCACTCAGACTGCAATGAATACAGACCTCTGCATCTTGTATGCTGGTAGGTGCCTCGACAGCAGAGCCTGTGGGGAAAAAAAAGCAACATCACACCAGTTTCTCTGCTGCCGCCACACCCCAAAGTAACACCCTACAGACAGCTGATCATGGCCGTAAGCGTCTTCACCTGGTTACGAACTGTGGTCAGCTACTCCTGTGTCAGCACAGCATGCACACACCCTATCCATCCTACTATCACTAAATCAAGAATAAAACTAATAAAACAAACTGAAAAAGCTAAGTATGTGACTTGCTAGTCTCCTGATGCTTCACCAATGGAGGCTGACTGTGCTGACTGAGACGTGGTCAGCAATCACTGGCTATCCGAAAAAAGCAATCAAACAACGACTGCAGTGGAGACCCTGTGAAAGTACATGTTACCGCTACTAAAAAGTGATACTACACCTCTCAAATACAAAAATACTCAAAGAATTTGAGAATTAAGACAATGTAAGCAACCAGAAACATGCAAAGAATTTAAGAGTTAAACTATGAAAACTAACGGAAAAACCAAATACGTGAATTGCGGGTCTCCTGCTGCTTCACCAACAGAGGCTGACAGCTGATCATTAACTGCCAGAGCCTTAGTTGTTTTTTGACTGAGTACTAGGCCAGCACTATTCACAATTTGTTATTTCCTGAGTAAAGTACTGTTTTACTATTATGTTAGATCCCTGTCCACTCAATGACCTTGACAAACACCCAGTTTGTAGAGTTTATACAGATTAAATTCTTGGAGTGATTATTCAAACCTGTCTGTCTGGTACAAAAATTGCACATCCCAGGTTCCAATCTGGGTTATATTTTTGCAGTAACCATTGAATCCTTCATTATAGGTGGCTGGATACCCAGTCATGTCATTCTTGGATAAGTAAAGTCTTTGTCATGTCCATGCCAAGATACTGACACACCTTCAGGTTCAAAACTGTCAGATTTGGGTTGCTAAATTTTTCTTGTTTCTGTTAACAGTGATTGGTTTGTTGACCTGATTCCTTGTCCTGTACCTTTCCCATCTGGATTTGGCCAGTTATGGCGAGGTTCATAATTAAAAAATTGTGATAAGATTCCACATTGCCTCTGGAAGTGTCTTACAGCTTAAAATCTGGTTTCAAAATCTCCGTTAAGGAATAAAAAAAATTTAATTGTGAAGGGTGATAGGAACTCAATGGTAGGAAAAGAAAGAGAAAATAGACTGGAGGGAAGGAATGATAGAGGATGCCACCTGGTAGAACTTTGTGCAGATCATAATTTAATCATTGCTAACACTTGTTTGAAGAATCATGGAAGAAGATCGTATATGTTGAACAGGCCTGGGGAGCAGTGGAAGGTTTCAGATTGATTAACTAATGGTAAGACAACCATTTGAAACCAGATTTTAAACTGTAAGTCATTTCCAAGCACAGATGTAGACTCTGACTATAATTTATTGGTTATGATTTTCAGGATGAAACTAAAGAAATTGGAGAAAAGGTAGGAAAAAAAGGAGATGGGACTTGAATAAGTTGAAAGAACTAGATGCGTATTAGAGTTTCAGAGGAAGCATCAGGCGCTGTTTGACTAAAACGATGGGGAATGGTGCTACAGAAGATAAATGGATAGCTTTGAGTGATAAAATAGGGAAGGCAGCACAGGATCACATTGTTTGCAGATAAAGCAAGGCCTAGTAGAAATACTTGGGTAATGGAGAAAAATACAAAAAAATGAAGCAGGTGAAAGGAAATACAGGTGTCTAAAACAATGAGACTGACAGACAGTGCAAAATGACTAAGCAGGAGCCACTAGAGGACAAATGCAAAGCTATAGAAGCATGAAAAACTAGAGGAAAGATTTATGCTGCCTGCAGGAAAATTAGGGAAACATTTCAAGGAAAGAGAAACAGTTGTGTCAATATTAAGAGCACAGGTCGCAACCTGGTACCAAGCAAAGAAGGGAAAGGTGAGGTCTGATGAGAAGGGGAAGTAGATGAAAATGAAATGGGAGATATGATATTGTGAGAAGAATGCGAGCATTAGTTGAAAGACTGAAATGGAAATAAGACCCCTGGAATAGACAGCATTCCCTGAGAATTATTGAAATCCTTGGGAGCACCAGTCATAACAAAATTATTCTCCATGGTGTGAGAGATATGAGACAGGAGAAATATCCTCAGAGTTCAGGTGAAATATAATAATTCTAATTCCAAAGAAAGCAGCTGCTGACAGGTGTGAATACTACTGAATTATAAATTTAATAATATTGACTTGAATTATCTGCAGAAGAACGAAAAAACTGGTGGAAGCCAATCTCGAGGAAAATCAGTTTAGATTCCAGAAGAATGTAGGAACATGTGAGGCCACACTGATCATATGACTTACACTAGAAGGTAGGTTAAGAAAAGGCGAATCTTTGTTAGGAAGCTTTTGACAGTATTGATTGGACTTCACTATTTGAAATTTTGAAAGTATTAGGGTTAAAATACAAGTAGCTAATTGTTATTTGTAACTTATACAGGAACCAGACTGCAGTTGAGTCAAAGGACGTGATAGGATAGGGAAGGAAGTGAGACAGGGTTGTAGCCTATCCCAGCCTAAATTGAGCAAGTAGTAAATGATACCAAGGAGAAATTTGGAGAGGGGACTAAAGTAGAGGGAGAAGAAGTGAACATTAATTACTGAAGTAGAGAAGATATCATATGTAGACTGACAGTGGTAGGGCAAGCATTTATGAAGAAAAGAAATTTGTTAAAATCTAATATAAATATAAGGGAATCTTGTCTGAAGATATTTTACTGGAGTGTAGCCTTGTATTTATGTGAAATGTGAATGTTAAGCAGTTCAGATAAGAAGAGAATAGAATCTTTTGAGATGTGGTGCTATTGAAGAATGCTGAATATCAGATAAGTTGATCAAATAATAGATGATGAGATACTGAATCAAAGTGGAACATAAAGAATTTTACGGAAAAATTTGATGTAAAGAAGAGACTAGTTGATAAGACATATCCTGCATCACAATGAATTGTCAGTATTGTAATAATAGGAAATGTCTTGATAGTGGGTGGCCAGATGCCTTTCCTGATGCCATGACTAATCCTGGTATGCAATCTGTATACCTCATCCATCTGTACCTAACATAAATTTCATGTTCAACTGTGAGAACCAGCAGTCGGCCAATGGTGTAAACGCCCAGAAGATGACCCCTACGTCGGGTTGAAACCGGTTGGCGGTATAAGACTGTTTTTGGATAATAGAAGATAAAGAGATAGAAACATTGTATGAGGTTATTCAATGGGTAATTCAGTATGTAAAGGGAAATGAAAAATCATGGTGATCCGTAGGGATGAGAATAGAAGACAAAGTTACAGGAGAATGTAGGCTCTATAGTAGGAATAAGAGGGAAGGAAAATGAATAGTGTTCTGCAATAAATTTCAGCTAATAGCAGCAAATACACTGTTCAAAAATTGTAATAGCAGGAAGTATACTTGGAAATATCCTGCGGACTGTGGAAGATTTTAGCTGGATGACATCACGTTGAGACAGAGCTTCCAAAATCAGATAGTACATTTTAAGGCTTACCAAGGCACAGATAGTTTCAGATTAAAATTTAGTAATAATGGAGAGTAGGCTGAAGATCAAGAGAATCATCTATAAGAATCAAAGTGGAAAGAGGCAGGATACCGAAGTACCGAGGGATGTTGAGATAGCAAGTTCTCTAAGGCTGTAGATACTGAGATAATTGAAAATGCAGTAGGCAGTTCAGATGAAGAGGCATGAACATCTCTAAAAAGGGCAGTCTCAGGAACTGGACAGCAAAATATAGGTACAAAGAAGGTACACACATTGACATCTAGGGTAACAGAAGTAGTACTGCAACTGACTGACGATTGAAGGAAGTAAAGAAATGTTCAGGGAAAGGTGGGAATACAGTAATATAAGTCACATAGTAATTAATAGGAACTGTGCAGTTGCAGGAAAAATGTGAAAAAATTGAAAAAAAAAGTAATGGCCATCATAAGACCTGGCTCAGCATGTAGAAAAAGTCAAAACATCTTTGAAGAAATTAAAAACAGAGGCATCAACATTAAAAACTGCAACCGGAATTCCACTGTTAAACATGTAGGATAGAGTGGGTTGTAGGTAGGTGGAAAAAGTACACTGAAGGCCCCTGTGAGGGAGAAAGCTGTCTGATGACATGATAGAAGAAGAAATGGGAGATGATATATAATATATAGGGGATCCAGTATTAGAGTCAGAATTGAACAGAGCTTTGGGAACTTTGGATAAAGTAAGGCAGAAGGCATAGACACCTTCCCTTTGGAATTTCTAAAATCATTGTGGGAAATGGCAACAAGAAAACTATTCAAGTTGGTTTGCAAAATCTATGAGACTGAAGATACCATCAATCTTTCAAAAAAATATCTGCACAGTCCTGAAGATAGCAACAGCAGATAAGTGTGAAAACTACTGTACAATCAGCTTAATAGCTCATGCATCAATATTCCCAGTATACAGAAGAAAGGAAAAGATAACTGAGGATCAGTTTGGCTTTAGGAAAAGACACCGGAGAAGTAGTACTTATGTTGTGGCCAATTATGGAAGCAAGACAAGAAACATCAAGACACGTTAATAGGATGTTCAAAATTCTGAGATAAATAGGTGTGACCTGTTGGGAAGGACAGATAATGTACTGTGTGTAGAAAAACTAAGAGGGAATGATAAGAATCAAAGACGAAGAATGAAGTGCTCAGATTAAAAAAGACGTGTGACAGGAATACAGTTGTTTGCCACTACTCAACTGGAATTAAAATTCAGGGTGAAAAGATATCAACAAGATTTGTGAATGACATTGCTATGCTCAGTGAAAGTGAAGAAGAATTACAGGACCTGTTGAACAGAATGAACAATATGTGGACTGAGAATAAACTGTAGAAAGAGGAATGTAATGAGAAGTAGCAGAAATTAGATTAGTGACTAATTTAACATAAGAATTAGGGACCAAGAAGTAGACTGAAAAAATTCTGCTGTGTTGGAAGCAAAATAACACATGATGAACAAAGCAAGGACGACATAAAAAGTAGATTAGCACAGGGGAAGAGGGCATCCCTGGCCAAAAGAAGTCTACTGGTATCAAATATCAGCCTTAATTTGAGGAAGCGATTTCTGAGAATGTTTGTTTCAGGCATGGCATTGTATGTAAGTGAATCATGAAATGTGTGGAAACTAGTGCAGAGTAGAATCAAAGTCTTTGAGATGTGGTGCTGTAGAAGAGTGTTGAAAGTTTGTTGGATGGATAGGACAAGAAATGGGTATGTTTTCCATAGAGGAAAGGAACGTATGGACAGCACCTCCAAGGACGTGGGATATTGGTGAAGACATCAGGGAATAACTTCGATGGCACTAGAGCGAGCTACAGAGAGTAAAAACTATAGGGGAAGACAGAGACTGGAATATATCCAACAAATATTTGAGACACACTTGGTTTAAGAATCATGAAAGAAGGTTGTGTTCATGGAGGAGATCTGGAGACATGGGATGGTTTTAGAATTAATATGTAATGGTAAGACAAAGAATTTTCAACCAGATTTTAAACACTAGGACATTTCCAGGGGCAGATGTGGACTCTGACCACAATTTATTGGTTACTAACTGTAGATTAAAACTTAAGAAATTGTGAAAAGGTAGGAAATTAAGATGAAAGAACTAGACTCTTGAGAGTTTCAGAGGGATCATTGTTGTCTAGAAGAGGGAAAAGGAATGCAGTAGAAGATGAGCAGGTAGTTTTAGGAGATGAAATAGTGAATGCAGCAGAAGATCAAATACATAAAAAGACAAGGCCTAATAGAAATCCTTGGATAACACTGGAGATATTGAATTAAACCAATGAAAGGGGAAAGTATAAAAATGTAGCAGATGAAGCAGGTGAAAGGGAATAAAAATGTCTAAAAAATGAGATTGACAGGAAGTGCAAAATATCTAAGTGGGAATAGTTAGAGGACAAATGTTAGGATTTAGAAGTATAGTTCAGTAGGGGAAAGACAGATACCACCTACAGGAAAATTAAAGTATGCTTCTCCAACATTGTTTTTATTCAGCTGCTGAATTTATGGAGACCAATTGATGTCAAATGTAACCTTCAGTTTGGTTACACGTTATAATCTTTAATGCAATGGTGCTTGATGTACAATTCATTCTTATGAAGAAATGTGTGTGTAAAAAAATGCTGTAAAATGAACATATATTTGTTTTTGATTATTGAATAATATGTACCCCTTATTATGAACATGATTTTGTGGATAAATAAATAAAATAATATTTATTTTGTAGTGTTTTAAGTTGGTTCACTCTTCTTTTTATTGTTGTTTTAGGATGTGTTATAGCACTAAACCAATATTTAATGTTTTACATTGTGGGTGGTTTTGCTAAAGATTAATCATAGGAAAAAATATAAAAAATAAAAACAAATTATGTTGTTTGTAAGAAACATGTTAAGAATATTGTCATACTTATAACTATTATTTCTTTTAATTTTTTAGTTGGGGCACTGACAACCTTGTGCTATTTGAAATTAAAATTGGCTTTATGTGAAATAATATTGTTGAAATTAGTACTTGTTATGTTACAGAATATTTTCCCTAGTGAGATTTCCTAAGCAGAAGATGGAAATAGAAAAAGAAAATTGGAATTTGAAGAAACCATTTAAAGTGGCTGTTGAGGGAAACATAGGCTCTGGAAAATCCAAACTACTGGAGTATTTCTCGAGATTTCCTGCTGTTGAAACTTATAATGTAAGTTCCATGTTTCAAAAAATTTGTAGTTATCACTAATTTCTATTGGAATAAAATTTAAGCACACTTTCTTTGAATACTGTAAATATTACTCTTGTAGTGTTAATACTTTGACTGGTGCCCACAGAATCTATATACACCTTTAAAATCCAGCAGAATTTACTCTTTGTTCAGAAAACAGAGCCCAAGTAACTGACTACAGAGACGAAGAAAATCAGATGGTGGAACAAGAATGTCAAGTAGGTTGCTAATGAGCAATTGTGAAACCAGGAGAAAATTTTCTGTCGTTGTTTGAACATTGAAACATTCCATGTTAAGTTCACCTCCTTTGTGCTATTTCCTCCATTTTGCTATTTTGGCTAACTGAATGTATAGGATTGACTTCTGATCAAGGTATTTATCATTGCCTCTATTATTTTTTTTACGTACATTCTCATTCGAAAAGATATACTTAGAAAAAAACACAGTTCTGAAAGTTTTCTGTGGGCACAACACCCCAGATAACAATTTTACAAACAAAAAACAACTCAACTGTTTCTCACTTTTTCCTTGCCATATTAATGTGTAATCAATAATGGATTGAAAGTACATTAAAAGGCTAACCACAAAATTGACACAATAATGATTTTCCAACATTTTTTCTCTTTAGCTTTTATATGAAAGTTCCTGCTATGAAGAGTTCCTGCTGTGACCTGTTAACACTAGCTATCAGAGTGCCTTTTGGCCAGCTGCAGTAACTGCAACCATTGTGTTGCTTTGCAGAGGTGAAACATTCTTTTTTTAGATATTATTTTTTCCAGCACATTTTGGAAATTTACTTGTGCCATTACAATCTCTCAAACAACAATCACAGTCCTTTCAGACTTAATATAAAAACTAAAACTAAACTCCACCCGAAGAGGCCATGAAGGCCCAGCAGTACTGAATGGCTGCTGGGTCATCCTCAGCCCATAGGCATCACTGGATGCGGATATGGGGGGACATGTGGTCAGCACACCAATCTCCCAGTTGTATGTTAGTTTATGAGACCAGAGCCACTATTTCTCAACCAAGTAGCTCCTCAGTTTGCCTCACAAGGGCTGAGTGCACCCTGCTTGCCAACAGCACTTGGCAGACCAGATGGTCACCCATCCAAGTGCCAGCCCAGCCTGACCGCACTTAATTTCCATGATCTGACGGAAACCAGGGTTACCACTGTGGCAAGGCCATTTGTTCAAACTTAATATGCCAACTCATATTCCTTCCAATCTTCCTACACATTCATATCTTTTAAATACATGCTCAGTAATAAGGACAATAAGCCTTTAAAGGATAACTTATTCTTTTGTTCCTTAATGTACTAACAAGCAGATGTTAAAAAATATACAAAACCCATAGTTCACCCCCTTGATAGTTGGATGATGGGTAGTGTGGCTGGAGAGTGTTAAAGTAAGGAAGATGGTTATTATTTATTTTATTTTTTTATTGCTGACATTTATTATTATGCACAACCTTAAATACCTGAAAACAAACTGTACTTAAAACTTTGTACTGTTGCTATCAGATAACTTACAGTTATGATGCAGTTATCTAAAGAGATTGCATGTACAGTAGCTAATAAGAACATTTTGTGGTGTAAAGCTCCTCATATATAGCTTAAACCTGATCTGTGGATACTCAGACCTCGTCTTACATAGTCTACAGTATGGCCAAGAGACAAAGCTTCACCTACCTGTCAAAGACTGTGTAAGACAGCGTTACAAAAACAACTTGTACATTCTAACCAGCCATAAATCAATGAGCATCGTCATACAGTGTGTTCTGATACTTTATACATTATTACCACATACATGCCTTCTACATCTTCAGGCCTTTATCTAATGTGTTAGTGTGGATTCCTAGTAATAAGTACTAAATTTTATGAAACATAATTAATATAACCACTATGAACAAAACAGCAGTCACATCCAAAATTCAGAATAAACACGCATTTCCCATTAGAAACTAAGGACACGTACAGTAATATCACAGCAGGTAGTCACTTTTGTGAACTGCTCATATAGCTGAACACATAGCAGGCTAGTTTTTCAGATAGGGAAGCAAACTAGATCTAGATAGTATTTGTACACTTTATTAATGGTTACTCTTCTGGTGCAAAAGCCAACGTGAGCATGTTTTTAGGCAGTCTCTTACATTTGTGCAGGATGCAGAATGACTGACAAGACAGATCACATCATGTTTCGCACTTCAAAGGTTCATCTGTTGTAGTTGTACCATCACCTTACGATCTATCAACATTTTGACGTTGAATGGAGATCGGAGTTCTTGATGTGTTTGCACAGTACTGTTTCAGTTCTGACCCATAATTCATGTCAGTATACGGGTCAGTACACAGATCATAAAGGAAAGAGCACTGTTGCTAATTCTAGGTACGGCCATATACATAACACACAACTCAACTGGCATGGCACATAGGTATATGAATAGTGATCAAAAAGTAATGGGAATTTTTGTTTTTCTTAAAGAATCTTTATTTATTCATCATCGACAACTTTGTCCCCTTCAGTGGAATCCCCCTCAGACATAACACGCTTGCGCCAGTGCTTTTTCTAATCTTGGAAGCACTTCTGGCACTCACTTTTCATTATGGTGTTCAGTCTTTCAGAGATTCTGTTTTTATCTCATCAGTGGTGGAAAAACAATGTTCTTTCATGATTCTCTTCTGCCACAGGAATAAACAGAAGTCACAGAGGACTGTCTCTGTGAATATTGTAGCTGAGGCAACATAACGGTTTTGTTTTTGCCAAAAATCATGAACAAGCATTGAGGTGTGAGTGGGAGCATTATCGTGATGCAATTTTCACCAGTGGTTTTGCCAGAATTGTGGTGGTTTTCTTCAGATTGCTTCACCCAAATGCGACACAAGTTCCAGGTAGCATTCCTGATTGACTGTTTGACCATAAGGCAGGAACTCATGATGCATTATCCCATTGTAGTCAAAGAAAATAGTGAGAAGGATGGTCACATATCAGTGAACTTTGTGATATTTTTTTTGGTCTTGGTGCTTCAGGCAGTTTCTATTGGGATGACTGGGCCTTGGTTTCAACATCATACCCATATACCCATGTTTCATCACCTGTTATGACCTTCTTTCAAAGTTCTGGGTCGTCGTCAGCTTCACCCAGCATTTCCTGAGTGATGACCATGCAAAATTGTTTTTGGTCAAAATTCAGCAATTTTGGAACAAACTTTGCTGCTGATGTTTCATGCCACACAAAAAAAATTGCTTGGCATAAGCCAATGGACATGCCAACATCATCGGCAATCTTACTGATGGTAATTCAGCACTTTTGTAGAACCAGTTTCTTTACTATTTCTTCATTGCCATCAATAAGTGAGGTGCTAGGGGGACAAGGGTGGTTATCATCTTCAACTTCTTCTCAACCCTCTTTGAAAAATTTACAGCACTTGTAAACTATTGTCTTACTCATAGTAGATTTGCCAAAAGCCACAGTCAATGTTTCAGATTCAGTGCCGCACTTTATTCCATTTTTCAAGTAAAATTTAATGCAAATTCTTGATCAATCTTTTTCAAAAGTAAAAATTTATCAAGCACTGGAAAACACTTTCAATCTTTTCGACTGTCAACTAAACTAAATATCCAAAACAGCTGAAAATACAAACAAAAGCCAGGATTTTACGCACCAACTAAGATTTAAAAAATGAAAATTTGATGTATAAAGCCCACAAAATTAAAAAAACCCTATTATTTTTATCTTACCTTGTATTGCAGTAAGAAATAAAAACAAAATGATTTTGTAGAAAATATGAAATTGTGAGCAAGAAATGGATAATGTTTGTAGTATTGATCTTCTCACATAGGACCTGGGAGTAACTGGGCCTACAATTAGTGAGGCAGCTGTTAACTAGACTCACAGGCAAGTTGAATACCTCCTGCACAGCCTGTACCAGTTGAACCCTCCAGTCACATGCAATAGAACTACCACTGTATGTCCCATCTCCAACAAAAATTCAGCTACCATCCCAGGATGCAGTTCACAGGCAGGGTCTAGTAGATGTCATGTGAGAACTCAGAGACCTACTGACTAGGTACTTATGATGTCTCAGTTATACCACAGTCATAATATATATAATTTCAACTCCATCACAGAGATACATCTACCTCAAACTGCAGGTCTTAGTGCACAGCTACTCTGTCCACAGGTTTGACCAACCTGGTTGGCATAGTGGGAACATGGACATCCTTATTCTTCCAGGGTAGCAAACAAAGGGAGTGAAAACTGTTACAGCCATAATTCCCATACTCCACCCACCAAAGTGCCAAAAAGGTGCGCAGAACCTTCAGGCATTAAGAGCACATGAAGGAATGAATTTATAGCAGGCTACTTGTACTCTGTATGTGGTAAGGGGGTTGAAATGTGGACAAAGGCAGCAGGCAGATACTGAGGCAGTTTGTTGAAAATTATCTCTTCCTGAGAGTAATAACCCTGAGGATCTAACTCGCAACTGTAGCCACACTTGAAGCAGGCCAGATAGCCATGGTATCTCCTTGTCAAAGTAACAGCATACTACAGCTGTAAGCTGCCAATAGCTACCCCTTTATCCTTGATTATGTCAGTGCCAAAGACATGAACATGAGGATGCCAAAAGAAACATAGATAAGTCATAGAGATAAGGCTTTTATAAGACATCATTTGAAGAAAAGTTACTCATGTGGAACAAAAGAGAAGTGATTCACCAGTCAGATATCTAACAAAGATCTTACAGACATGTGCTCATGCAAGCATTACAAGGCTAACCATCTGACTTGATGGTAGAGCTCTGCCACTATGCCCCCCCCTCCCCACCCACACATCAACACCAGACATCTAGAGCTTGATAGTCACCAAGTGTCACTTACAGAGCGATTGTCAATATTTTCATAATCCTAGCAACCATTAACTATTTAGGCAGCTGGAAAACTAGAGAAAACAAAAATTATTAGAATGAGAAACTTAAGCAGGTAGTGACAACATGAATGACTTATGGAAAATACGGCCAAAGGGCTGCTCTGTTGGTTGACAGACAAAGCAGAAGTGCTGGCAATTTCATTGGAGCTACAGTTCCAAACTCACACCATCAAAAATGATTGTGAAAAGCAGGGGATGATATATATTTCATAGGTGGCTCAAGTGAGAGAATTATTTCAGAGATATACAGTAGTTATCAGAGATGTCTAGGCAATAGAAAGTTCCTTGGTCTTAACAGTATCCATGCTCAAACCTAAAACACCTACCTCTTCCTGCAATCGCATACTTTACCACCATATACCACCAATGCTTGTCTGCAACACACTGCACAAAAGCCTCAGTTACAGCTAAGGTAATGATAATAATAATAATAATAATAATAATAATAATAATAATAATAATAATAATAATACCACCTAAACCTAATCATAAATTATCCCGCACATAAAACTACACTGAAGAGGCAAAGAAACTGGTACACATGCCTAATACCGTGTAGGGCCCCCGCAAGCAAGCAGAAGTGCCACAACACAACATGGCATGGGCTCAATTAATGTCTGAAGTAGTGCTAGAGAGAACTGACACCATGAATCCTGCAGGGCTGTCCATAAATCCATAAGACTATGAGAGGACGGAGATCTCTCCTGACTACTAAGTTGCAAGGCATTCCAGATATGCTCAATAATGTTCATGTCTGGAGAGTTTGGTGGCCAGCAGAAGTGTTTAAACTCAGAAGAGTGTTCCTGGGGCCACTCTATAGCAATTCTGGACATGTGAGGTTTCGCACTCACCTGCTGGAATTGCCCAAGTCCATCGGAATGCCCAGTAGACGTGTGGACGTGAATGGATGTAGGTGATCAGACAGGATGCTTGCGTGTGTGTCACCTGTCAGAGTCATATCTAGACAAGTCAGGGGTCCTGTATCACTCCAGCTGCACACGCCCCATATCATCACAGAGCATCCAAGAGCTTGAACAGTCCCCTGCTGAAGTGCATGGTCCATGGATTCATGAAGTTGTCTCCATACCCGTACACGTCCATCCACTCAATATAATTTTGAAATGAGACTCGTCCAACCAGGCAACATGTTTTCAGTCATCAACAGTCCAATATCATGTTGATGGTCCCAGGCGAGGCATAAAGATTTTTGGCGTGCAGTCACCAAAGGTACACGAGTGGGCCTTCAGTTCTGAAAGCCTGTATCAGTGATGTTTTGTTGGATGGTTCGTACACTGACACTTTTTGATGGCCTAGCACTGAAATCTGCACCAATTTCCGGAATGGTTGCACTTCTGTCACGTTGAATGACTGTCTTCAGTCACTGTAGGTCCCGTTCTTGCAGGATGTTTTTCTGGCTGCAGCTATTTCTGAGATTTGATGTTTTACTGGAGTCCTGATATTCACAGTACACTCAGAAATGGTCTTATGGGAAAATCCCCACTTCATTGCTTCCTAGGAGATGCTGTGTCTCATTGCTCGTGCACCGACTATAATACTACATTCAGACTCAATTAAATCTTGATAATCTGCTATTGTAGCAGCAGTAACTAACTGATCTAATAACTGCACCAGACACTTGTTGTCTTTTATAGGCATTGCTGATCACAGCACCGTATTCTGGCTGTTTACATATCTCTGTATGTGAATATGGACACCTATATCAGTTTCTTTGGCACTTCAGTGTATTATCTCATTTCAATATCGATATTTCAGAGGAAAGTTCTGTAGCAGCTTGTCTTGTATGCACTCACCTAATTTCTTAGGGACCACACCATAATCACCCTAAGCATATCGGCTTCCTCTCTGCACTAGTACTGTACGTTAATTCTCATGTCTTGTCAAGCACATACTGAGACAGAAGTCAGGAAGTCTTTTCCTCAATGAAGTTTTTGGTAAGGTCTGACATTACTGTTTGATTTACAAATTGTTGCAGTTATACATTAAAGGACATGTTATCCACATGATTGACTCATTCCTAATGAAGAGGAATTTCTCTGTGAATTACGAATTGTGGTTTATTAGTCTCATAACATACATAATCTAAATCATTTGCTTCAGGTACAGGAGGCACGTCATAATTGTGGTAAAATTTCACCAGAAACATAGAACAAGTGATGTTAACAAACAGCACACCATCATCATCATATATTTTCGTTGTATACACATACAATAAAAAAACCTAGCACTAATTATTCTTTGCTCAAATTATCATTCCATCCTCTATGAATTCTTCTACTGAATAGTAGCATTTCTCCAACAAAATCTGCTGTAGACTTGTTCTTAGAATCTCTGGCTTCATATTAAATATATTAACTTGCTATACATTGTCATCCCCACGTACTGTTGTGTCTGTACATATAATTTAAATTGCTACATGGGTAGCATAAAATTGTTTTTATTTCTCATGTTATATGTGTGGTTAAAATGATTCTCCTCAAATAATTTTTTCTGCTGTGTAGGAAGATTACACGAGGGCTATTCAGAAAGTGGGGAACGTTTCGGTATTTAAAAAAAAAAAAAAAAAAAAAAAAAAAAAAAAACACCTAAGTACAAGAAATAAATTTTATTATGTACATCTGAAAGAGCGACTGACATACTACTTTTCCACATAGTCACCAAACACATTGAGGCACTTATCATAGTGGTGGACAAGCTTTGAAAGACCTTCGTCGTAAAATTCTGCCGTCTGAGACTTCAGTCAGTGAGTCACGGCCACCTGGAGTTCCACGTCGTCATCGAAGCACTGCATTGCAAGCCAGTTCTTAATCTTGGAAAACAAGTGGAAGTTGCTTGGTGCAAGATCGGGGCTGCAGGGCAGATGAGGGAAAATTTCCCATTTGAATGAATTAAGGATTTCTTTAGTGCGGTTTGCCGTGTGAGGTCGGGCATTGTTGTGCAGAATCAAAATTTCGGACATCAGCTTTCCTCAGCATTTGTTTTGAACTGCTCTTCTAAGGCTGTGTAAAGTATGACAGTACCGGGCAGAAATTATGGTTGCTCCACGTTTGAGAAAATCAATAAGAAGCATACCTTGCCTATACCAAAACATTGTCACCATCAACTTCCTTGCTGACAAGGTTTGCAAACATTTTCTTGGTTTTTTGGGGAGCTTATGTGTCCCCCACTCCCTGGACTGTAATTTTGTCTCACAATTGACGTGTTTCACCCAAGTCTTGTCACCGGTTATGATTCAGTCCAGTAATGAATCACCATGTTTGTGGTAGGCCTCCAGAAATGTCAACGTTGTCCCCATTTGCTGTTCTTATGGTGCTCTGTAAGCATTTTGGGCACCCATTGTGCACAAAATTTGTGGTAGCCTAGCTTTTGAGTGACAATTTCTAACAACAAAGTCCGTGAAACTTGTGGAAAAGAAAGCGAAAGCTCCGTTATTGTGAAGCGACGGTTTTCACGAATTGTTTCATGAACTTTAGCAACAAGATCATCAGTCACAATGCTCAAGTATCCACTCTTCTCTTAATCATGAACATTGGTTTGGCCATTTTTAATCCAAATGCACCATTTCTGGAAGGAACATTCACTCATTACATTGTTTCCATACACTTTGCACAGTTCACTATAAATTTCTGTAGGTTTTAGGTTTTTTCCCAATAAAAACCACAACAAAGACTGCACCTCACAACTGGCAGGATTTTCGATTGCAGTGCACATTTTAAATTCAAATATTGAAAGAACCAGATGCACAGAGATGTTCCCGCTGTCATGGATGCCGACTGAGCTGCCAAGCATGCACATACCAAAATATACGCGATCGGCGTGTGCCTAGCGGGATCAGACGGAAACATTCCCTACTCTCTGAATAGCTCTTGTAATTTCATAAATATGTATGGGGGGAACAGTTAGGATTTGCAGTTTTATTTGGCGGACTTTTTGGCACAATCAGGAATGATATGTTTGGTGTCACAAAAGGGTTAGTGTTAAGGTCTGTATTCTATGTGCTGTGTAAAGAGTTGGTAGGTGGGAAGAAACCCTGTAGACTGCAAACACAGTGGCACTTAAAGGCAACTGTAACCATAATTTCAATACTAGGAAATCTCAGTAATATCTAGACACTGTTGCTAACTGGGGTAAACCCTGTTATATCAAAATGACCCCTATAAGAACTACAGAATGCATGGAGTAATTTCAATCAAACTTGTTTAACATGTGACTTGCTAATTGTGAAAAACTATGTATTATTTTATCAGTTTGGTTCATGGCAAAACCACAGAAAAAGTCACACATATAAAATATAAAGTTAAAACATAAAATAGACATATGAAAATATTATCAAACCAGTATAAAATTATTACAAGTAACATTCAGAGTGGCTGTTAATATCATACGTCTCCAGTGCTGTATGTCCAGGAAACTTAAACATACAATAACCACTGGAGATGTCATTAAGGGGGCAGCCCACATTGAATGCATAGAAAAATAGGTTGGTTTCGTGATCTCCCACTCCCCCCCCCCCCCCCCCCCCCACCACCCAAGTCAAATAAAAAGTAATGCTAAATCTGTGTCCACATCAGATGCATAACAAAATAATTTTGTACAACTCATTTTCAGTATATTTTCTATCAGAATATATGGGATAGCTGAAAAAATTAAGTCCTACAAAAATGGTGATGTGTTGAAATAAATGTCATTTTCTTCACCCACAAAACTGAGATAAAAGGGTGCACAGAAAACAGACTTTTGAAGATATCACAGATCAACTATGTAGACTGATAGAGAATTCAATTTAGAATGCTGGCATCAAATTCTGATCAAAATGATATGTACCACACTCAAGTTATGTTTCCTGCCAATTTTAAAACTACAGTTTCAAGAAAAATGCATTTAAAGTGTTGGGTTACTTTGTTTCAGTTAAATTAGCCTACTTTTAGTCAGTGATCCCTGTACCATGCAGCAATCCCTCCAGATACAAAAGGAGAGCCTCCTCCATCTTTGTGACCATGGTAGTCCAGCTTCTGTCTTCCATTGCTCTTTCCACTCGATATGCTTTTCATCTGCTTTTGTGTAGAAGTAGTAACAGTCTGGTCCGATCTCAAGTTTGAGCAGGTTCATAATTTCCATAAAGCCTGCTAGGCTGTCATTGAAATTACATGTCAGTTTTTTTTTCTTATTCTGTATGGTTTTTGGAGACACTTTTTCACTAATCGACTTATAATTTGATAACAGAGTTTCTGGGAAACTTGGGATGAGCACTACAATGAAGCAGACATCCCAGAGAACATTTTAAGCCATAAAAGATTGATTTTTTGAAATTTTCAAGTAGGGATACCTCTTTATGAATGTTGATCTAGTCTCCTTGAAATCCTGTTATTGGGCATTCACTAATAACTTACATAGTCTAATGTTTCAAACAATGCAAACTCCAGGTAGGAATATCAACAATGTAGTAAAAGACAGATTGCTACGTACCGTAAAGAAGAGAGACACGCTTAGAGGATACTCACATGTAGCTTTCAGCCACAGCCTCTGTCATTAAAGACAAACACACACACACACACACACACACACACACACACACACACACACACACGACCGCCAACACCAGCCTCTAGGGCTGGAATGCATCATGTGGGACGCAAGTAGAAATCTGGAGGGGGTGGGGAAGGGGAAGGGACAGTAGTGTATAGTCTGTCTGTAAACTCAAGAGCGAGCAGCACTTTAGGTGGGGGAAGTGGCCTTTCCTGGAAGAACGCTGCCACCGGCCTACAGGGGCACCCAAAATCTGTTGCCCGTTATCCGTCTAGCAGTGCAGATCGACGTGCAGTGATATACGTCGTTTCTGTTCGTGGGATCTTAGTTGCCCGTGTCAGTGAGTAAACTTCGTATACTTACTGATGTACTTCAATATCCGGAAGTGATGGATAATCATCTAGCATTGCAAGAAAATGTGCAGAATACGAAGAAGAGGAGGTATTTGGGGAGTAACGAGCGTTTGATCGTCTCTAATGTTATTACAGCGTGTATTAAAGAGGCTACCCAAAAAGAACTGTTGGCTAATATTACCAGTCCCAATCAAAGGGCTGCAATTTATGCAAACATCAGCCTTACCTAATAGGACGCAGAAGTAAGGAATGGAAAAATAAGCTGCATGGTTTACTAGAATCGCCAAGAAGGAAAACTAATAATTTTGGGAGGAAACCCATCGTTACAGATAGTTTCAAAATCACGTAAAACATTTCATGCTTATGGAACACTAAATCTCTCTCTCGGTCACCGTTCATCTGATTCTAAGACATATTGCTTAAAACATGTGTGCAATAGCTATTCTAAACACTGCTGAAATTTCCTTCGAAACATGTACACTGGTTCTGGACTTCTAAGCAAAAAGCTTGACATACGAGGTGCGTTCACATATTAATTTTTATTTTTTGGTAAGAACTTTATTTGTTAATCTACAGCAATGTTATCCTCTTCAAAATATTCCCCATTACATACTATACACATATGCCAGTGCTTTTTCCAATTCCCGAAACACTTTAGGAAGTGTTTCTTCGGGATAGTTTATAGGTCTCTTAACTGTGCATTTTTAATCTCATCCATGCTTGTAAAACCGCTGTCCCTTAAGGCCTGCTCTGAAATGTTTATACCACTTGTCTGCCCTTGGTTTACTCATAACAGGCTCACCAAAAGCAATCTTTACCATTTCTAAAAATTTCACACGCTTTATTCCATTCTTATAACAAAATTTAATACAGATTCTCTAATTTATTTTTATTTGTTGATGCTACCAAAACACATGCTTTTGAGGCATGTTTACGAAGACAGTGACAAAAAGTAGTGCAAATCGGACTAATGCAACACACAAAATTATAAATTTCTGCTTACTTTTTAAACACTCTTTGTATTGCAAGAATTGTTAAGTTTCAATGCAGTCCTTCAAAGAAAACTTCTGCCTTTTAGTAGAAACACAAAAAAAGAACAAGCCTTAAATTCTAAAGACTGGTTGCAGTATATGGGGTTCGTTTTACGAATAGCAATAGAGGAACATACACATTCACTTGAACAGGCATTTGGTTCTATATTTGTAGTAGAATCCTGACTTCCATTCTTATGTTAATATTATTTACTCTATAATGTTGTGTTTTGGAAGAAGCTATCGTTTTCAGTATTCCTTATGGTCTTAATGCATTTGTCTAAAAATGAACACAGCCGAGACGTATCTGTACACGGCTTCACCATACATTTAAAGCGCGCCCCGCGGCATGGCCAGCACTGCGTTGTGAAACAGCCTGTAGAGGCGCCTTGTGATGTAGCTGGGTCGGCAGGTTGGGGACTCGCTCGCTCGCTCTTCAGTTTACCGACAGACTATACAGGTGGGGAGAGAGATGAATGCTATCTGGTGGAGTGTGCAGGGATTAGACTGCCAACAGGCACAGCATCACACGAGGTTGTGGGGCAGGGACGTGGAGAAAGAAGGAACAAAAAAGGAGAGGAGTGGGTAAAGATGGGTGGATGTATTGGCAGAGGGCTGCAAATAAACAGGGTTGGAGACAAGATTGGGGAGGAGATTATAGGACAGAGGGGGTGGAAACTGTTGGGTGGAAGGTGTGAGGGCAGTATATTATTATAGGTTGAGACCAGGATAATTACGGGAGCAGAGAATGTGTTATAAGGACAACTCTCATCTGCCCAGTTAAGAAAAGTTGCTGTTGGAGGGAAGGATCCAGATGGTTTGGATAGTGAAGCAGTCATTGAAATCAAATGTATTATGTTCAGCTGCATGTGGTACCACAAGGTGGTCTACTTTGCTCTTGGAAAAAGTTTGGTGGTGGCCATTCATACTGGTGGACAGCTGGTTGGTAATCATACACCCAAATTTAGCTATGCTGGACTTGTCAAAGACCTACCCTCCTTCTTCTGATCCCTGTAATGGAAGCACTTCTTTACCACCAATCCCTCAAAAAGAGAGAGAGAGAGAGAGAGAGAGAGAGAGAGAGAGAGAGAGAGAGAGAGAGAGAGAGACCATAATTCTAACACTGAACACTGCCTCTTCCAGTTCATACAACCATCCAACCATGATCCTCTCTCCTCCCATGTAACCACCCACTGGTCACCTTCTGGGAATTCCTTGCCTCCAACTTAGCCTCACTATCCTTCCCCTAGTACCTTCCTTAGAACACTAACCTTTTGGTAGAAGAAAGAAAAGCCATACAGAACCTCAACAAATCCTGGCATAATCATCCCACCTGTAAACAAAGGCTCCACTGTTGTAATGAATCACAGTGACTACTGGGCAGAAGGCCTCCACCAATTATCTGACTCCTCCACCTACAAACTCTGCCAGAGTGATCCCATCCCAGAAATCCTGCACAAACTCCAATCCTTTCTTAACGCCTTAGGCCCCTCCCAGAACATCTCCCCTGAATCCAGTTCCCTCCTTAACCCTATGACACTCCACACACACACCTTCTACATGCCTCCCAAAATCTGCAAACCCAACAATCCTTGATGCCCCATGAGGCTGGTTATTGTGCCCCCGCAGAAAGAATTTCGGCACTCATTGACCAACACCTCCAACCAATTGCCCATAATATAGCCTCCCATGTCAAAGGCACCAACCACTTCCTTCACTGACTCTCCACCATCCCCACCATTTTACGTCCTGGATCCCTACTCATCATTGTTGATGCCATCTCCCTATATGACGACGTCCCTCATGCCTGTGGTCTTACCACTATTGAACACTAGCGTTCCCAGCACCCTTTAGACTCCAAACCTACTACATCATCCCTCATACACCTTACTAACTTTTTCCTAACCTACAACTACAACTCATTTGAAGGGAAGGTTTATAAACAAATACGCGGCACTGTCCGGGCACCCACATGGCACCTTCCTATGCCAAACTTTTTATGGGCCATCTAGAGGAGACCTTCCTAGCTTCCCAAAACACCAAACTACAATTCTGGTTCAGGTTCACTCATGATATCTTCGTGATCTGGGCCCAGGGTCAAGACATCCTAGCGACGTTCCTTCACAACTTCAACACCTTCTCTCCCAGCCATTTTGTGTGGTCCTCCTCAATCCACTGTGCCACCTTCCTAAATATTGACCTCTTCCTGTCTAATAGCTCCATCTCCACCTCTGCCCACATTAAACCTGCCAACCACAAACAGTACCTGAAGTTTGACAGATGTCATCCCTTTCACACCAAAAAATTCCTCCCATATAGCCTGGCTACCCAGTGTAGTAGCAACTTCTGACACTGAATGTAACAGCAACATGAAATGTAGCGGGAAGAGGTAGAAGGCACTGTATTAAGACTCCTCTGAGCTTTCCAAATGATTTATTGTTTCCAACTACAGTGCCGCATTCCCCTTGGTCTAGCGTCATCGGGTCCCGCAATGCTGACGACGCCACCTCAGCGACCCGTCAAGCGCTCTGCTAATGTGTCGGCCCTGTACGGTCGTGGTGATACGACGATGTCAGGGCTGCATCGGCAGCCAACTCGACAGCCTTCTCCCTGCCACCCACTGACAACTGCAAGGTGGCCTGTGTCATGTGTCCGTGCTGGCGTGGCTGGGTCGTGGTGACAACAAGCGTCCACAGTCCAGCAGCTGAATCTACAGCCCTCACCCTGTATGTCTCTGGTGTGAGTTGGGAGCCAAGACGACTGCCTGCGGTAGCGAGCCTTGGAGTGGCACACTGTTGGCTGGTTACGGACCTCACGTCGACCACAGAGGGTCGAACCAGCGACCCGCCGTGGTCTGGAATGCTGGCGCCCCATCTGCTCGTGTGTGTAGCCGGTGGTGTGTGACACCCCGCCATCCAGGAAAGCTGCCACACTTGAATTCTTTGTTAGTGAATTGGCTACTATTTATATGAAGCTGTGTGCCTCTGTTTTGCTAAACGCACCGCTCCACGTCATGTACTCATAACACTTAGGTTGACCAGTGGGCCCCTTCTGCCTGTGACTTGTGCCATGCAAACCACTGCATGTACTTTTTCTGGTGGTTCTACGCCCCTGTGGCCTCTATTTTACTTCGCAACTGCTGGTGAGCATAACTCACTGTAAACAGGTCCGCACCTGGCTGTAACTTGTGCGCTCAGAAATATTGCACCAAAACTGAATTTTCCTATCCCAAATGGTAGTGCTGCTACACCAGGGATGGCATATATGCAGTGACAAAAACTCCCTTGCTCAGTATGCTGAGGGTCTCACCAAGGTCTTTACAGACAGGCACTATCCCTCATACCTAGCCTGCAAATAGATATCCCATGCCATTTTGCTTCACAATCCCAATCCTCCCACCACTTCCAAAAATCAGCCACAGTGGAGTGTCCCCTTCGTCGCCCAGCACCAACCCGGACTGTAACAACTAAACCACATTCTTTGCCAGGGCTTTGATTACTTATCATTGTGACCTGAAATAAGGGACATCTTACCCGAGATATTTCCCACCCTTCCTAAAGTGGTGTTCCATTGACCAACCGACCTCCACAACATCCTAGTCCATCCATATGCCACTCACAATCCCAACTCCTTGCCACAAGGATCACACCCCTGTGGAAGATGCAGGTGCAAAACCTGCCCAATCCACCCACCCAGCACTTCTATTCCAGACCTGTCAAAGGTTTATCCTACCACATCAGGGTCAGGGACATCTGTGAAAGCAGCAATGTCAGTTAACCATCTCTGCTGCAATCATTACACAGCATTTTATATTGATATGACTACTAATCAGCTACCACCAAACTGTGGCCAAAAGCAGAGTAGAGCACCCCGTGGCACAACATGCAGCTGAACACAACACACTTGATTTCAATGGCTGCCTCACTACCCAAGCCATCTGGATCCTTCCCTCCACCACCAGCTTTTCTGAACTGCACAGATGGGAGTTATCCTTACAACACATTCTCCGCTCCTTTAATTATTCTGACTTCAACCTACAATAACGTACTGTCACCACACCTTCCACCCAATAGTTTCCACCCCTTCTGTCCTTTCATCTCCTCCCCATTTTCATCTCCCACCCTATTTATTTGCAGCCCTCTGACAATGCATCCACTCAGTTTTGCCCAGTCCTCTACTTTTTTTTCTTCTTTCCTCACATTACTGCCCCACAACCTCCTAATGCTGTGCCTGTTGGTAGTCTGGTCCCCGCTCACTCCACCACATAGCATTCATCTCTCTCCCCATCAATACCCTACTGTCCCTTCCCCTTCCCCTCCAGATTGCTGCCTGCTTCCCATGTGATGTTGCATTCTGGCCCAAGATTCTGGTGTTAATGGACGTGTGTGTGTGTGTGTGTGTGTGTGTGTGTGTGTGTGTGATGCAGTAGTGGCAGCTTGAAATTTTCCTTGGCAGCTGCACAATAGTATGCAATGTGATCTAGTAAGTGTGGCTCTCCAATTCCTGTTCAAAAACAGTGTTCAGGTAAGTAACACAGACATAGGAAAACAAATACTGCAGGCAATAAAATGAGTCTCGGAAATTTACACGGAAAGAAAAAATGCAAAATCTGAACTTCACTCATAACCATTTGTAAGCTAGGTCTCTTTTACAGTGACTGGCAACAGGTACACCAATCCTAAGACAAGTGCCTAAAGTTACTCCCTTTAGGTAGCCCACCACATTAAAAACCATAAATCAACATCATCAGACAAGTTTTAAGATCATCTGTAGGTAGTATAAGTTCGTGTTTATCATATTTTTCTTTCATGAAAAAGATGTGGGATCAACTGGGAAACCTGTGAATCATTTCCATGGTTTATTATACCATTTTACAATGGTATTCATAGCATCTCTGGGACGACCATACGAAAACTGCAAAACATATAGAAAATACACACATCAGTGGATAGACCATCTCTCCATGTTCTTAACTAACATTGCAGGGCACCATTTGTGACATGGCAAATGTCAATACAATAGTGAAACTCTTGCCATATAAGCCCCAACAGGTCATGGTTGAAATCAGAAACCACATTCGTTATCTGACCTTGCAACTCTTCCATATCAAGTAGCAGCAGACAGAGGAAGATATTATCTTTGACATACAAGGTGTGATTGGAAAATTTTAAGAATGAGCTTGTGCAGTGGTGGTACTTACATGCTACTGTGATGCATCTCCTTCAAAGTAGTCCCCTTCTGACTGAACACACTGACTCCAATGGTCTTTCCACTTTTGGAAACATTCCTGGAAATTTTTTGTTTCCTGAAATATGTTAAGGATGCTCTCTGTATTTGCCTGGATGTTTTCAATCAAGTCAAATCGCTTCCCTTTCAAAGAAACTTTCAGTTTAGGAAACAGGTAGAAGTCCACAGGGGCCAAATCAGGGGAATATGGCAGTTGTGGAACCACAGGAATTTTTAATTTGGTCAAAAATTCAACGATGAAGAAGGCACGATGAGCCGGAGCATTGTCATGGTGTAGCACCCAACTCCTGTCTTCCCACAATGCAGGCTTTTTCTTCTGCACCTTTTCACGCAAATGCTCAAGGACACATTTGTAGAATTCCTGGTTAATTGTCTGTCCCCCAGGGGTAAATTCATGATGCACAACACTGGTAGAATTGATTTTTGTCTTCACCTTCGACCGACTTTGCCATGCTTTTTTCGTTCGTAGTGAATCTGGAGTCTTCCACTTTGAAGACTGCACTTTGGTTTCAGGATCATATCAATATACTCATGATTCATCACCTGTAATTACCCTGTTTAACAAATCTGGGTCATTTTTAGTCCAATTAATCAGTTCTTGGCACCTGTCAAGTTGGTATTGTCTCTGGTCATTTGACAATACTTTTGGAATGAATTTTGCAGATACTCGACACACATTCAGATCTTCAGATAAAATTGACTGAACTGCATAGAAACTTAAATTAAGTTCATCAGCCATCTCCCTAACTGTAATTCTATGATCAGAGCATACTAAGTCATGAACTTTCACAACATTTTCATTCATTTTTGAGGTGGAAGGACAGCTGGACCACGGTTCATCTTCAAATGATTCTTGGCCATTTTTAAATCTGTTCAACCAGACAAAAATATTTGACTGGCTCATAAAATTTATCTCCAAAAGCCGTTTATAATAGTTCATAAGTCTCAGAAGCTGATTTCAGTTTTAAAACAAAATTTCACACAAACTCATTGCTCTGTTTTTACGTCAGTTTTCACACAGACAGAATCTGGCAACAAGCCGTAACAGACCCACTCTCAACCAGCTGCCACAACAGACTGAATAAAGGAAACACAGTTTCCTGTCAGAGGGCGTGTACCTGCCCAACAAACCAGTAAGCAGTTGCGGATCCATTCTTAAAACTTTCCAATCACACCTCGTAATCCCATATGAAGAAATCATTAAGTTAAAACTGGGTTCATAGGGGCCACCAAAGAAGAGGAAAGTCATGATGGAAAGCATATCCAATCCAACACTGTCTTGCTGTAATAATGGCAAAAGCCATTGCTGCAGCATGTCCAGACACACAAAAACAGTCACAGTTCTCTCTGGAAAGAAGTGGTCTATAACATTCTGAAGGGCACATGGCACAAAACACTTTAAATTTAGGTGAATTATGAATATGTTCCACAATCCATGTGAATGTTCTGCACCAAAACCACACACGTTTCGACAGCTCACCTATCCAGGAGCACAAAATGTGGCTTTGTCACTTGAAACCAACTTCTGTTAATATCTGTCTTCCTTCAGTAGCCACTGCAAAAGTCAGAATGAAGCTCTTTCTCCTGAGTATACAGCACATGTAACAGCTGGAGTTGGTATGGTTTTACACACAGACGTTTGCATAGAATGCACCAGGCAGTTCACTGCAGTACCTGCAGTTCTCTGCTCACATGTGTTGTCAGTTGGATTGTGACAGATGAGGCCTGCACATGCTCCACCTTCTCTGCAGATCATCCCAGCCAGCCTGTTTTCTTCATACCACATAGTCAACCAGTCTCATGGAATATGTTGTGCTACCCATGAATTGTTTTTTCTGGTGGAACTTTCATCTGACATTGTGTGAAATCGTCACTGAATTTAATGAATTCAGGGACATAAAATATATACATTGCTCCATTATATACATGCTTGCCTTGTAGTAGTGTGCTCTGCACCTACACTAGAGCATTTATTACAAATTGAAACTTGAGAGATGCTCTATCCACTGATTTGTGTCATTTTTCTGTATATCTTGTAGTTCTTGCACAGTCATCTTCTGAAACCCCAGAGGTACTTACAAATAAACTGTATAGTCCCCAAGCTGATTGTCGTAACACACTTCCCAATCAAATGTATGCTGAACATCTTGTGTGACTCCTAGGGAACATAATTTGAAGTACACTAAAGGGTCAAATTTCTTATCTGTAGATGGATGTCAGATATGCAGCCAACTTCCAAGATAGTATACTCTAGGTGACATAATGCTACAACGGAATGGCCAGAAGTGTATACAGATGATGGACTAATTAGATATTGTGTCTCTCCTGGATAGAGAAATTTTTGGAAACACACAAATTATAAATGTTCTTCTGTCAATCCAATGATAAATGTCAGATGCAAAATATAAAACTTAGCAATGAAGGAATGAGTAAAGAGATACTGTTGGAGTAAAACATTCCACCACCATTAGGTGTGAAGGTGTTAATGTGGAAGAGGTTACTCATAAAACTAAGTAAATCTCTGGAATTCCTGGAGAAATTTCAAGCCATCTTTGTACATGCATGACTTATCATCTGGAAAAAATACTGTGGAGGTAACACACCTATAGCTGTGTAGATAGGGATGTAATGGGACCTCTAGAACCATTAGAGCAACTTCACACAAACTTGGTATGCATATGAGTTAGTAATTTGGATCATGTCTTCATGATCTGAACTCAGGACCAGGACACCCTACTGTTATTCCTTCACAACCTCAACACCTTCTCTCTCATCCACTTTACCTGGTCCTCCTCAACCCAAGATGCCATTTTCCTGGACATTGATCTCCTCCTCGGTGATTGCTCCAAGTACGCCGATTCCCAAATTAAACCCACCGATCACCAACATTACCTGCATTTAAATAGCTGTCATCCCTTCCGCACCAAAAAGTATCTCCCATACAACCAGGCCACCCAGGGATGGTGTATGCAGTGACAAGAATTCCCTCACCCTGTACATTCCCCTTTCCTGCCCATTCCTTATCCCCACCTACCTCCTTGCCCCAAAGCCTCCGACCAATGCAGCACCTGTTTGCACACCTCCTTATAACCCTGCATACTCTTCCAGACGGTGGTCCTCTCTCCCCTCACCACCACCCGTACTGTGCTATCCCTTCCCCTTCCCTACCTGCTACAGATTGCTGCTTCCATTCAACATGACACTTGCACTGCTTTGCATTCCAGTCCAAGTTGCTGCAGATGGAGGTCATGTATGCGTGAAGTGAGCTTGCTTCTGTGAAAGAATGTGTGTGTGTTTCCTTTTCTGAAGAAGGCTTTGGACAAATAACTAATTGTGTAAAAATCTTTTCATTGTGCCTGTCTGCAACTCAATCTGTCATCTTTACCGTGAGCAGCAGTGTACTTTTTCCTTATATTGTTGGTATTCCAATCTGGAGTTTCCATTGTTTAATTTGGAAGATAAATAAATGAAATAAAAATACATTGTTTGTAAGACATCCCCCGGATGTGATTTTGAATCCATGGTTTTTAGGATTGCTAGGCTGGTTGGTAACATTCCCCTCTTAAGTCAAAGTTTTAAATGATACTGCTGCATCCTAAATGGATTACAAGCAATGGAAGGAGTATAAGATAACCACTCATCACATAGCTGAAGCATTGAGCAATTGACAGGCACAAAGGAAAAGGAGGAGTTATTACACACATTAAGACAGAATGCAAGTTCAGAAACATTGAGACAAGTAGATTTCACAGTGACCAGGACTATAAGTGTGTGCTTGTGAATTAATGCTGAAAAATAGTTCACTTTTAATTCTAACTGTATATACATCCCCACTGGGAAATTTTGAACTATTTATGGGGAATCTGGATTCTTACTGTGCTATCTGATAGACAGTCTGTGGTGATTTTGATGTAGATTTTCTAAAGGACTGTGATAGGAAAAATTATCTGGAAACCTTACTTGGATCCTATAATTTGGTCTCAGTTATTAACTTTCCAAAACAGATGGATAAAGACAGTAGGACACCAATTGATAATGTTTTTTTTTTTTTTTTTTTTTTGATGAAGCTCAAAGTAAGAAAATAACTTTTTACCCAGTAACAATTGCTCTCTCTGATCGTGATGCACAGTTAGTCAGGATAAATAACATAGCACCTTATGCTATGGATACTCTTCAGTGGAAATCAGTTAGAATAACTGATGACTCTAGGAAAAATGTATTTAAGAATAGTTTACAGTAGATGACATGGAATGTAATTTGTAATTAACCAAATGCTAACATAAAATTTAATCTATTTCATGATAAATTCATATCATTATTTGAAAATAGATTCCTCATCTTTTGGCAAGAACAAGTAGGAATCCTGCAGTAGTTGCACACTACAAAAATACTCAAAATTGATAAGAAAGTTTATTAAAAAATCAAAGCACATGCACATAACATCAGAAATCAGTACTTCTGAAAACAGACTTAAAGTAGTATGGAATATAGTGAAGTGATAGACAGGGTAATAAGCCACAGAACAGCACAACAGCACTACTGAACTGAATGGAAGGTCTATAAATGATGACTCACAGGTAGCAAATGCAGTTAATCAGAATCACAGCAGTATGTTGAAAGTAACTTTCATAAAATTCAATCATATGAATGTATCACCAAATTCTCTTCCTGACATTAAGAAAATTATACATTCTCTCAAAAATAAAAGCTCATCTGGTTTTGATGGTGTTTCCAATAGAGTACTAAAATGTGTTTCTGTATAATAATTCTGGTCTTATCTGAAATATGGAATGAAACATTAACTCATGGCATTTTTGCAGAGAGGCTGTACTATGCCTTTGTTAAACCAGTTTTTAAGAAAGGCGATAAGAGAGATGTCAATAATTACTGACCAGCTTCACTGCTGACATCATTCTCCAAAATTTTAGAGAGGGTGATGTATTCTAGAATAGTTTCTCACCTTAGCAACAATAGTGTCCTTAGCAAATCACAATCTTAGTAATTCAAGCAAAATAGTCCAGGGACGTAATTCTGACTGGGGAGAAATCATGTATGGGGTCCCCCAAGGTTCAGTCTTAGGTCCACTACTGTTCCTCATGTATGTAAATGATCTTCTGTCTAGTATACAACAGTCAGAATTATTTCTTTTTGCAGTTGAGAATAGTACTGTAATCAATTCAAGCATACATACGGAAACAGAAGAAATGGTAAACAAAGTTCTTAAAAGCATCATTGACTGGTTTTCTGAAAATGATCTCACCCTCAATTTTAAAGAGACCCAACATATTCATTTCTGCACATTTAGAGGTACTACAGCAATGATAAGTGTAACACATAGTGAGGAAATAATAAATAGGATGGAAACTTCAAAATTCTTAGGGGTCCATATAATTAGAATTTAAATGTGAAAAAACACATTTTGGAATTCTTAAAACAACTTAGTTCAGCCACCTTTGTGCTTAGACTCTTTGCAGATCATGGAGAAAGACACATCAGTAAGTTGACATATTCTGCATATTTTCATTCAATGATGTCGTATGGGATAATGTTCTAGGGTAACTCATCTTTAAGAAAGAAAGTCTACATTGTTAAAAATGTGCTGTGAGAATAATATGTGGTGCTAACCCACAATAATGTTGTAAGTATCTGTCTGAGTTGGGCATATTGTATATTTATTCCTTCATGATGTTTATTGTAAATAATCCACTGCAGCTCAAGAGGAACAATGAGGCACATAATTACACTACTAGAAGGAAAAATGACATTCATTACTCTGCATTAATGTTGTCTTTAGCACAAAAAGGGATGCCACAATGCTCCAACAAAAATTTTTGATCACTGACCCAGTGATATAAAATGTCTGACAGACACCAAAGTAAAATTTGATAACAAACTGAGAAAGTTTCTTCTGGACAGCTTCTTCTATTCTGTTGAAGAATTTCTATTACTGCAATATGTAGCAGATGGTGAGTAGGAATTACTCTCTCACATCTTTATATCCTTTTTTCTTTTCATATAAAAAATAAATAAATAGAAATATTCAGGATGTAACCGTATGTACAAATTAATTTACAATGTGAATGTATAACGACGCATTCCACATCATTATGATCTATTGTGCAAAATGATCCATGGAACATATTACTAACTAACTAGTGGATACAAGACCACATTACTGATCTATTGGAGAATGTCCTCTTTCAAAGCAACAAGAAACACTCTCAATGTATAAAGGGAAGTCAAACAAAAACACAGTCAGATGGAAAAAAAGTAAGCATACTGTTTATTATTTCAAAAGTAATTGCCATAACGTTTAACTCATTTATCCTACTGTGAGACAAAATGGTTGACATCTTCATGGAAAAATGTTCGAAGTTGCCTATGGAACCATGATTGCACCCAGACATGCATCTTTGTTGGAAGCAAATTGACAGCCACAAATGTCTTTCTTCAGTGCTCCAAAAATAGGAAATCGCATGGGGAGAGATGGGGACAGCATGCAGAATGTGTAAGGACTTCCCAGTGCAACTTCTGTAGTGTAGTCAAAATGATGTTGGTGAAATGTGTGCCCACCCAAATGTTGCCAGGATTGTTTTGTCCACACTGCAGAAGTTCTGCACATCCTCCATACAGTCATAATTTCTCCCCATGCAATTCTGACCAGCCAAATGCTCACAAATAATTGCAACTAAATATTAATTTAATTCTCTTTCTGGGTTTCCTCTTTTCTCAACTGATGATCCTGATTGGTAGATACCATTGGTAGTTACTTTTTTTTTTGTAATTCCATGTATACTACACTGACTTATAGGATATTTTCTCTCTTGTTTCAGTAAATTTATACATCTGAAAATGGGAATGTAATTTTCCCAAATCAATGCTGTTCTTACCAAGGTCATAACTGAAGCTCAGTTGTGGATGTTCTGTAAACAAAAGCCTATAAAATACAATTGTTTGAAAAGGCAGCTAAAATGTTCTTCATAAGTAATATATGCTACATAATTCATGCTTTCTAGTGGACTTAGAACATGGCTAGTAATGAAAGAGGATAACTACAATACTTCGTCATATTTCAGTACATGATCTTGGTTTACTGCTTTCGCAAGGAAATCATATTTCAAGGTGCAAAATAAATTATAGTAATGTCTCTGGCTCAGTTTTTCAGGTGGACTGAGGAGCATTTAATATGTGTGGGAATGGAGCCTAGAGTTGGGGCAAGGGGCACAGCAGCATCTTCACAGTCCAGTAGCTATGAGCAGCTGTCCTTAGTGTGTGCAGCAATGAAGAACAGAGCTATGTTTTATATTACATATTACCTGAAACAAATTGCACATAAATGAAGGAACACTGTACAATAGGGACTAACCAAATGGGGCAGAGTAGCTGTTTAGACACTACAGTAACCTCGTATTGAGGATGGAGTTGTTCTGCTTGGCCACCCTGATTTGGGTTTCTCGTGGTTTTCCTAAATCACTTACACAAATTCTGGGATAGTTTCTTAACGTAAGGCCATGACTGACCATCTGTCCTATCCTTGTAAAGCATGGTATATACACTGTGTGTACTGATTTGCATTTTATTACCTTAACCAATCCTATATCATTGTGAGATGATACTTGTGACTTACCTAATGAAAGCGCTGGCAGGTTGATAGACACACAAACAAACACAAACTTACACACAAATGTCTGCTTGTGTCTGTGTATGTGCGGATGGATATGTGTGCGAGTGTATACCTGTCCTATTTTCCCCCTAAGGTAAGTCTTTCTACTCCCGGGATTGGAATGACTCCTTGCCCTCTCCCTTAAAAAACAAATCCTTTTGTCTTTCCCTCTCCTTCCCTCTTTGCTGATGAAGCAACCGTTGGTTGCGAAAGTTTGAATTTTGTGCGTATGTTTGTGTGTCTATCAACCTGCCAGCTCTTTCATTTGGTAAGTCACATCATCTTTGTTTTTAGATATATTTTTCCCATGTGGAATGTTTCCCTTTATTATGTTCATGAGATGATACTTGGATGATAAAGATAGATAAATAAACTTTGTAAGGAGAGGAAGCAATACAACATGATTTGTGCCATCAGCGATGGCGTAGCAGTCTTTTCTGCATGCTGACGTGCAACATGCAACACACTAGTTTGATTCTTGCCTTAGCTTTGATTTAACATTTCTGAATTCTGGAATTTTCTGAGACTGACTGACTTATCAATCAAAAGTTATTTGTTAGAAAACACTGTGCGTGAAAACATAGGAGCATTCTGTACTGAGGCAAACAATTCAGCTCTGTATGTCGTTTTGTGTGTGGTCAATAAATGTGTGTTCAATATAAAGTGTTATTTACTGATGACTCTACTCTTGTAACTGGTTCTTGATTCCTGTTTCTGCTTGACAATATTTTTGCCATCTTTGGTCTAGATATTATATAAATTGCTAAGCTATGATTCATTGCTTTCAATTAGGGAACAAGAAAAAGTTTCTCTGTAAGCTTTTAAGGGTCAGCTTTAGAAACATTTGCAGTAGACCTTATATTCAAGAGTTTATCACAGGACTATGAATTTTCCTCAGTACTGGCACATGCAACTTTTTAAACTATTTTTTTTTCTTTATATCTTGTACTTATAATAGTATCACACTCATATATTGGCCAACTTAGCAGACTATTGGCTTATAGTCTGTTTGTCTTCCATAGGAACCCATTGACGTCTGGCGTAATGTGCGTAGTCATAATCTGTTGGGGCTTCTATATGAAGATCTGAAACGATGGAACTTTATGTTTCAAAACTATGTACAGTTGACACGATTATCTATACAAACCCAAGAAAGTGCCAAACCTATTCAAATGTTTGAAAGATCTGTTCAAAATAACAGGTGAGATTTAATGCAACAAAAGACAGAATAAAGATACATGGCCAAAATCTGTGTTTATGAAACATACTGATTTTTGTAACCCTGCAGGTACTGTTTTGTAGAGATGGCACATCAACAGGGTCTTCTTGAAGATCCTGAATATGATGTTCTTTGTGAGGGTTATGACTGGATTAAGAGGAACATGGATATTCAGCTAGATCTGACAGGTTAGTTTATTGTAACATAAGCCAAGATCATGTGTGTATTTTAATTCTTTATTTATTTAATCATTCATTCCTCATCAGTTACCCCCATATATCTTAGAACCATCGGATTAGTGACTCAGTTGGCTTTGAGTCAGATTATTGATCATTGTTACTTCCATTTTCCATTTGACTGATCAGTAATATGAAACTCTGTCTTTTTTTATTCTCTTTTTGATGTAAAGTATCTGAAAAATATGTAGAAAAAAATGTTTATATGCTTTTCATTGTGCAGGCTTTCCTCCTCTAATACAGAATGGCCCATTGGATAGAGTACATTGTCAGTTAGCCACCCTGCTAAGACATATGCCTGCTTGTGCCATCTGCCACTTCCGATTGGACCCACATAGTATTCCATTAAGCTTGGTGTGGGACATATTGAGCCAGAGGAGGAGTTCTGTTGTGTGTAGAGTCTTGCAGCTGTCTTAAGCACAATGCCCTGTGTAAGAGATGGTCATTTCTGTGTTCTAGAAAGAAGGGCAATACCCAAGTGGATTAAACAATGGTGTGAGACAGATGATGTAACTAATGTGCAACATGAGGGACCTGAAATGACAGTCCGAATGCTGGAAAATATCCGAAGAGTTCATGCAGTTTTGCATTGAGGCTCACAGCGATCAGTCCATTGTCAGTCCTCAGAATTCCTCGCATGTCTTTGCAGAGGATCATGAAACAGATTTACAGTTTCATCCTTATAGTCTGTAGGTGGCAGTTATGGCTGGGAGATAAAGTGTGTAGGCACAATGTCTGCACAACATTACTGGACAAAATTGACCAGGATGAGGCATTTATGACAGATCTTGTGACGTCTGATGAGGCAAACTTTCATTTGAATGGATTTGTTGGTAAACAAAACTTCTAATGTTACTTGGGCACAAGCCACAGGTCACTCACGAAAAGGGCCAGGGTTGTCCAAAGTTGTTATTTGCTGTGCTTTTGGTTGGTCCATTGGTATTGCTGGACCAGTTTTTATTTTTATTTATTTATATATTTTTAAAAGAAAAGATGACAGTGGAAATCCAGTGTCCACTCTGAGAGGTATGCAGCCATTTTAATAATGTCTTCATTCCTCAGCTTCAGGGACATTGCTATTTAAATGCAGTTTGCTTTTAGCAAGATGAGGCTGCATCCCATATTGCCTATAATTCAATGATTACACTGAGGCACCAGTTTCCACATTGATTACTCCCATGATTAGGTGATGTCCCATGGCTGGTAAGAGCACTTGATCTTTCAGCCACAAATTTTTTTCTGTGGGTGTCATCTCAGGAAGAAAGTTTTTTTTTGTGACCATTCCACAATACTGATGACTTGAAGGCTGCAGTCCAGAAAGGGAAAGAGACCATTCCTTAAGAAATGATTGAGAACATAATGTAGAACTTCTGTGAACATCTTCAGCAATGCATTGGCAATGTTGGAAACCATTTGAGTGATGGACTTCTTAAGAAATAAAGTTGTGTTTGGCTTTTTAGTAATGGCAGTGTGTGTTGAACAATTATTTGTCAGTTACATTGGTGTAAATATATGAGGTCTGTTCAAAAAATTCTGGAACTTTGTCCACAAAACTTTTCTATGCTTACATTATATTTATTGTGCATGTTCTCTTTCGAAATACTCTCCACCACTATTGATAAACCTCACTGAACACCATTTCCACTTCTGTAAGCAGTCTTGGTATGCCTCTTGCTGGATCACGCGAAGCACCACCTGTGAATTTTCTTTTATCTCATCTATTGTTGCAAATCTTCATCTTCTCAACGGGATTTTAAACAATGGAAATAAAAAAAAGTCCACAGGGGCCCAGGTCTGGAGAGTATGGAGGCTGAGGCATCACAGTGATTTCACTCATCAGCGGGGATGAATATGCAGGTGCATTATCATGATGCAAGAGCCATGGAATGTCTCGCCACATTTGAAGCCATTTCCTTCTCACATTTTTTTTGCAAGTGTTGCAACATGTCCCGATCATACCATCAGTTAACGGTGTGCCCTTGTGACATGAATTGATGATGAACTAATCCTTCAAAGCCAAAGAAAACTATCACCAAGGTTTGACATTTTACCTGACCTGACAAGCTCTTTTTGGTCTTGGAGAACCTTTTCTGACCCATTGTGAAGACTGAACCTTGGTCTCAGCATCATAACAGTAGACCCATGTCTCATCACCAGTTATGATTATCTTAAAGAACATCTCATTCTCATTTGTGAGATCCAAAAGCTCTTCACAGATTGTAAGGAAAAGGTCTTTCTAATCTTGACTCATGAGCCATTGGACAAACTTGGCAGCAGCAAAATGCATTCCAAAATGCTGTGTCAGGATTTCACGACATGATCGAACTGCACTGTTACATTATTCGGCAATCTCTCGGACAGTCTTTTTATTGGCAAGCACAATTTTATTGATGTTCCTAACAGAGTGTCATTGGTAGATGTCCTGAATGAGGGTCATCTTCAATTTCCATCTGGCTATTTTTAAACCATGTGAACAATTCGTAACACCAAGTACCACATAATCACTTATCACCATAGACTTCCTGCATCATTTGGTGTATCTCTGTACAGGTTTTCTCGAGTTTCACACGTAATTTAATGCAGATGTGTTGCTCCTCTAACTCTGCGTTCGCAAACTGGGTGACACGACGTTGTGCTCAATATATCAATGAACAATAACTAACAGACATACAACAGTGAAACTTCTGGCACTTACACATTAAACATAGGCGTGTGCAGGGATGCCAACTGCATTTCGCTCCAACACACGATTGGCGTGAAATTATGAATGTTCCAGAATTTTTTGAACTGACCTCATATACTAAGCCTCATAATAACCAAATGCAAATGTACTACTTTCCATGGTGCTCCCTGTAGTACAATGAATTAACATAAAAGTTCCATAGCTCTATGTAACAGTAGCAGTATTTAAAATATATGTATAGAACTTTCACTGGAGTTTACAGCTTTGTATTGAATATATTAGCAAGTTTAGTATACTGTATTTTGATTCACTAAAGAAATTGGTCATTATATTTAGGGAGAAGCAGCTATTAGTTTTGATGGGGTTTTGGAATTTGATTGTAAGGGAGAGCAAGGGCTGGCGGAAAGTAATGAAAATGGAAGCTGCCTGATTGTATTTTGCACAGAGCACAATTTAATCATTGTTAATATCTGGTTTAAAAACCATGAAAGAAGGCTGAGAATGTGGAAGAATCTGGAGACACAAGAAGGCTTCAGTTGAATCGTATAGTGGTAAGGCAGATATGTAGAACATACCTTTTAAACTGAAAAATATTTCCAGGAACAGATCTGGAATCTGACTGTAATTTATTAGTTATGAAATGGAGAGTAAATCTGAAGACTTTGCAAAAAGAGAGATGACATAATGAAGGGGCAAATAGACATATAGGCAAGGTTCAGTAGGAATTCTTGAATAACTCGTGAGATATTAAATGTAAATAATGGAAAGTAAGACTTTGGCGAAAGCTCATGGTGGAACAGTCTTTTAATTGAGCCTGTATGCAACTCATCATAGATATTAAATTTAATTGATGGAAGGAGACAATATAAAAATTTCCCAAATTAACCAGGGGAAAAAATGAGATTGACAGAAAGTGCTAAATAGTAAAGCTGGAAAGCGTACAGGAGAAATGATAAGCTGTAGAAGCATTAGGAAAAATATATATTGTGTATAGCAAAATTAAAGAAACTTTTGGAGATTGCTCCTTGATGGAGTCTTTAAAGGAAGAAAAAGACCATAAATGTAAAGTAAAAGAGAAATCATGGACCAACAATGCACTTGTATGTTGGTAGAGAAGTGAAGGAGTGGAACAAATTACCAGCAGTTATCCACAGACAGTGACCTCTGGAGATCACTGCCCACAGATCATTCCTAGAAAGTGCCAAGAAAGATTCATACCTGGACCAACAGTGGCAAAACACCAAAGATTATGGACAAAAGGAAAGGAAAGGGTAAAAGATAAGAGAATGGTAAGGGATACAATGTTATATGTACTAACGTAATTATGCGATGTAAAAATGATATCCTTACTACCTTGGCAACAGACATATTTGTGAGCAAATAAAAATTATCTAGTTATTTGTCTTACCAAAAGTGAGACAGCAGTATGAACATGAAGAGCTCAGTTAACAAATAAGGGAAGGGTACCAGGTGGAAGGCTATCTAAGGGGAAGAAACTTGAAGATAATATTATGGTGAACGGAAAGTGGATAAAGATCAGATGAGGGACTTTGTGCAGCAAGATATTAAATTTAAATAATGGAAAGTTTGGTAGAAAGCTCACTGCAGAACAGTCTTTTCATTGTACAACTTGTACAGAAATGGAACGGCAGTTTTAAGAGTTGAGGGGCATGGAAGGGAGGCAGTGGTTGAAAAGAGAGTGAGGCAGGGTTGTAGCCTATCCCCGATGTTATTGAGTATGTACAATGAACAAGCAGTAATGGAAATCAAACAAAAGGACATGCACAAAAATTTGTGGAAAGAATGCAGGTATGCATGGGCGTTCTCGTATCCACACGTTGCCTCAATACGCAAGGAGACTGTTATGAATCCCCTTCTTTGCTTGGGAGCTTGTGTTGCGGTATTGTGATGAGAAGGTGACATTTGACGAAAATGCAAAAGCCACCGTAGGTAAAGAAGCATACAAACTACAGAGGTACAAGAAATACAAAGTGATCACATTTTATTACAAATTTTAGGAACCGCTCACAATGAGATTTTAGATTTTCTGCTTGGGAAACTGCAGTGATAAGCCTGGCAATAACATTTTGTTAGTTAGCAACTTGCGACTTATATACTCGTTTGAATTACTCATTCCTCATTTCAAAACAAAGCATCTCAATCTGTATCAAATTTGTAACTTTTAATGTGAAATAATTGTAATTTATTATTTTTTAACGTACAAAATGCCCAAACTTCGCATCTATAATTACTGTTCTCATGCATAATTATGACCGCTGCACCACAGTCTAACATATACAGTCATGACACTCACTCCTCTGAAAATTGTTACCAGCTGTCAGTTGTGCGACACTAGCTCCCCAAGCGGCGAGAAAGTAGCTGTAAAATTAAAGTTTGTTTTTAATTTATTTTTCTAGTTTATTAGCGAAATGGTTATCACGCTTTTGCGTTCCAAGTATTAGTAAATTATCAAGAAACATGAATATTCACGAAATATACATAAAAACATCCGAATCTCCCTGATTGAGGGCATAAGCTACAACTTAATGATGAAGAAATACTTTCGACCATATATATATATAACTTTAGCTTTTTTCGCTGAAAACAAGAGAATATAAACACACATTTGATGCATGAAAAGAATATATTTCTTTTGTTGTGTTCTTATTATGACATGTGCTTTCTTTCACACTTAACTACCTTGTAAGGAGCTGAATGTTTCGCACAGTCGTACACTTCACTCGGCTTTGTAATACATAAATATTTTTGCAAATGTAATTACTTTTGTTTCAAAAGCGAATGTGTTGAAGATTCTTGCCGTTTGTGGCTCAGATGCAGCAAGAACTGTGGAAGTGGTTCCTTCTGTATTGGGGAACAGTTTTATTGCTTTCGTTCTTTTGTTAAGCGACTGTGTGGTTTTTTCCTTCAGCTGATGTTGTGGTAGCGTATCTGCTACGTTAAATACCACACTATTTCCTACATTCCACATTCACTGATTTGATTAGAAGTGTAGTGAAGAAAACTTCACGTTTTTGACTAGATATAGGATACCTTTCATAAAAGGTCAGGTCTTCTGCTGTTTATTGTCTTTTTTTTCGCTTAAAGAACACGACATTCTCCAGTAAAATATATCTGTAGGTTACGAAAAAATCGCAAATAAAATATTCTGTAATGTAGGTGTTCACATCACCTATGGTCGTTAGGAAACCTTAAAAAAGACAAATGTGGTTTCTTCTTCTTGTTGTTGCTGCAATTTATTGCGCCACAGACGCTCCCGTTTGTAAAAGCAGTTCTACAGACGAATATAAACAAGCACGATTCGCTTTCGTTTTCACAAGATCTCGCCAAATTCATATGTTAGACAGTGGCTGCACCCTCACATTTAAACCTCACTGTTCCAGTTTTGGTTTAAACACGTAATTTGCGAACGGAAATCGCTTATTCCGCCAGTGCAGATCTACACGAAAAACTGTTACCTTGCATCTTGTATAAAGCCTGGATGGAGAGCGCTGGACTCGTAGTATTTAGCAGAGAAGTTTTTATTCTCTTCCAGTGTAGAGACGTCATCAGTATGGCAACAATTACGTTCAAGAATCATAGTTTCACTAACAGGCTTCTGAAAATGTTTTTCAAATAATAATTGCAGAAATGAAACTACATTTATATCTATAAGCCGTAAACCACTGTGAAGTGCATGGCAGAGGGTACGTCACAGTGTACCAGTCCATGGATTTCTTCCCGTTCCAGTCATGTATGGATCGCAGGAAGAATGATTATTTAAACGCCTATGTGCGTGCTGTAATCTGTCCAATCTTTTCCACGAGATCCCTATGTTAGCGGCACGTATGAGGTCGTAGTTTATTCCTAGAATCATAAATGAAAATGTCCTCAAGATCCATATGTGAGAAAAATCTTTTCCTCAGGATCTCTATTGAGCGATACGTAGGGAGTTCGGAATATATTCCTAGAAACATAAATCGAAATAATCAGCGACCAGTTACATAGAAGAAATTTAATTTCTTAACCGATTTCGGGTACTTAGTGCCCATACTGAGGCGGTTTTACCTATCGAATCTGTTCTGGCATAATTTTTGTTCTTGCTGTTTCGCTATTTTATACCATTTTCCTGCACGCACTGTGAATCACATGACCACGGCATTTTGCTGTATGCGTCTTATTGTTGACAGTCGCAAATAATGCAATAGGCATAACCTTCTGAAGAATGCACTAAGTGTCCGAAACTGAAAGAAATTTGTTTTATACAACTGGCTGCTGATTATTTCGATTTATACAACTATAGTTGCTGAGAATGGATAAAATATTATCCTAGAATCATCATTTAAAGTCGTTTCTGGAAACTTTGTAAGTAGGCTTCCTCTGGATGGTTTACGTCTGTCTTCAAGTGTGTGCCAGTTCAGTTTCTTCAGCATCTCAGTGACGCAATTCCACCGGTCTAACAAACCTTTGACAATTCGTGGTGCCCCTTTATATACGTTCAGCATCCTCCTTTTGGTCATATTTGGCATTGGTCCCACACACTTGAGCAACATTCCAGAGTGGGTCGCAGGAATGATTTGAAAACTGTCTCCTTTATAGGCTGATTTCATTTCCCCAGTATTCTGCCAACAATACGAAGTCTGCCACCTGCCTTTCCCACGACTGAGCGTATGTGTTCATTCCATTTCATATCCCTACAAAGTGTTACGGTACATCTAGGTATTTGTAGGAGTTGGCCGGTTGCAACGTTTTTTCGTTTTGTGAAGTGCACAGTTTCATATTTCTGAAGCTTTAAAGCAAGTTCCCAATATTTGCACCAGTTTGAAACCTTATCAAGATCTGACTGAATATTTATGCAGCTTCATTCAGTCAGTACGGTACTTCATTATAGATACTGCATCATCTGCAAAAAGTCTGAGGTTAACGTTTAGTATTGTTTTCACAACATGAACAGTAAGGGTCCCATCACACTTCGATGGGGCTTACCCGAAGTTAGTTCTACACCTGACGATGATTTTCCATGCAAAATAATATGCTGCGTTCTCCCTAACAAAAAACCCTCAGTACAGTCACAAATTTCACTTGATACCCTATATGATCGTACTTTTTACAATAAGCATAGATGTGATACTCAGACAAATGCTTATTGCAAATCAAGAAATACTTCAATAACATGACTGTCTTGATCCAAACCATACAGTATGTCATGTGAGAAAAGCGTGAATTGGGTTTACGTGATCGATGTTATCAGAATCCATGCTGGCTGGCATGGAGCAGGTTGTTCTGTTCGACGTATCTCGTTATGTTTGAGCTCAGAATATGCACATAAGATTGTACAAGAAGTCGATGTTAAGGATACTGGACGATAGTAGTGGACCAAAGCTGCCCCTAGTGCATTTATTAGTGTGTGTTGCCTACCTCAGGGGCAGGTTTGCACTCAGGGTCAAACCTATCGTTCTCGTTTGATTGACAGGTACTTAACCTATTGTTCTCCTTTGACTGACAGGTACTTATCTATTATTCTCCTTTGATTGACAGGTTCTTAACCTATTGTTCCCTCACCCCCTCCCACTCCCCTCCCCTTTAAGTATACCTCCAATCCTCCCATTCCCCTGTTGCTACAGGTACACTTTCAGGTATGAGTTATTGGAATAGCCCCTCTCACACTTGTCAGTTTGGTTGAATACTTAATTAAATTGATCAATTAATTAACCTCTCCCACTCTGGTAAAGTCCCCTCCCCTCCCACCATCCCCCTCGGAAAAGGACACTGCTAATCGGTTATTTGGAGGGAAATGGATTGCTGTGTATGGAATATTGTTTAAACAATTTTGACAATGTGTGGAATATTGTTTATTTAAACAATTTAGGGGATTCAAGGCAGTGTATGGAATATATGGAAATTGGTGGCTCTATGGTGGAGAGAAAGGATCTCATATCAGGAAATTCAAGGGTATATTGTTTATTTATAAAAAATTCAGTTTGTGGGGGTTGGAATTCTCTTGCTCATCATTCTCTGCTTTTTGGAAACATGTAGCTCTTGTAAGAAGAAATTACATGGGCAAACACGTTGCATAACCTAATGTTCGGCACTGTGCTCTCGGTGTCTTAACCTAAAGTTCGGCCCTTTGTCGGCACTTAACCTATTGTTCTGGTAAGTGGTTTTCCATGTCACCCCCATTTCCTTAAACTATTGTACCGCCTCTGATACTAAATTAAGTAATTAGTTATGTTCTCCCACCATTTCCTGTAACACTTCTCGAATTTCACATGATTTTGAACGCCATTTCTGCCGCATTCTTCCTTGTCACCCACCCCCTTAAACTACTATAAGGCATTCCACATAAAACTACTATAAGGCATTTCACATAAAACTTATGCAGATTAACCTAGTTTTCTGCACTTAACTGGCTGTTCTACTCTTAACCTGCTGTTCTGCTCCATGTCACCCTCTCACGCACACCCTCCCCTTAACTATTGTAGCGCTAACACCATGTTGATATAGAAAATGTATGCAAATTAATTAATTTGATATTCTTCTCATGTATAGGGTAGTTTTTATAATTCGTAAAATCCTATTGGTGAGTGAACTCGATGGAGTATAAAATAATAATAACACATCTCACCACTCGATACCCAATGCCAACATCACTGACTCTGCACACATCCCCAGGAGTCGGGGTGCACTGTTGGCCCCCGCTAAGTGACCACTTGGCCATCAGCTGCCGGGTCACGCACAGGTGTCCATTTGGGTCCCACAAGCATGAGGCGGTGTCATCCATTTCATACTTTACACCTGAGGAAATCCTGTGAAAACACATGTTCACCTAGGCACCATTGCTGGCGCGATGACGCATAGTTGCAGTGCGGGTCCAGCGCCAAGATATGTTTGCATAGCAGCTAAAAGGTCCTCAGTGTTATACCGATGTCACATGTCTATGTACAGAACAGCCAAGTCCCCCTCTAGATGCACTATAACAATCTGTTGCAATGCTTCCCAGAATAACACAGGTTGCATTCTTCCTAGCAATCCTAACGGGACAGCCTGTTCGTCGCTGAATTTAACCGTGAAACTGCTGATGCTGCTGGTGTGGGAGCATTGTCAGCCATTCTTTTCTGCAGACAAGACTTTTAGTGGCAAAAAACTATTTTTTACAGATCGCCAGATTGCACTCACAGTTAAACCCTGCAAAAGTGGCATACAGATCGTCAAAAATGGAAAGACTCATACTCAACTACACTGCTCTTTCACTGAGGATGGAAGCCTGAGTATTACAGCGTGAAACCAATCTCGTACTTGCCAATATATCACCGCATGCTGTGTCGATTTAGTAAACATACAATTCCTATCCTGAGCCATACAAAATCGCCCCTTTTGAATCATTCGTATAGCTATTGTTCTACAGACGCTCATACATATGCCACGAAGACAGACAGCACCATATATACTCCTCACAGCACTAGATATTCCCCCACAGCTGATGGTCACAAGTCACCTGCTTCCAACGCATGACCACAGTGATCTCAGTGGACCAAAGTCACTCTCAGAACTGTTGTACAAAGATGGGCTCGTTTCTACACCAATCTCCAGACTCTGGGGATTACAAGAACACAATTATTTTCACACGTGGTTTGCCAGAATATTATATCGTTTCACGATACATCTCAATATCAAGCACATGGTAATATTGTTGGCATAGAAGTATCGATCTTGCAATATAATTCCGAAGATATAGACTGGAAATTATTTCTCTAGAAACCCAAACTTTAGCTAGGTGTAACATGCTGTAAACCATTGAGTAACTAGAAACTAATCCCGTCCGAGAAGACTTACGTGTGAAAAATCGAAAAAATAGAGGAAACTGATATATCCATTCGCGAATACTGATGTTGGTGATGTAGTAGACACAATCGATGTTCTCTCAACTAAATAAAGACAGGAAATGTGAAGAAGTAGTCAGTCGGTCAGTTTACATGGGATGGAATAATGGTCCAACACAAACACATGTCCATATTGAATCTTCTCAGTTTTCCACACAATCACGAAAGCTGTCCAACACATACTAAGTGTTACTTCGCTATTCGACCGTCTAGAGGACGACATGGTTAAGTCATTTACGTTCCTGCATCCCAACAGGCCTCTCCATTCGGACAGCCCCTACCGTTAGCCGAAAAAATGGATCATTCTCGCCAGAGGCCACTGCCGACGCGCCATGCACACCTAGACAGAACCGGCCTAGGAATATTTGATCGCTATAATTACAGTTAAATATTATGATTGTGGTCTCAGTTGAACGACATCCTACAGTGAGCGAAGTATAGGAAATACACCCTGCTAACGGCTGTGGCTCTGGAAATAGAAATATCTGTACCATTCTTATGACTTGATATACTCTTCCCATTGTTATCACCATATTCCACATCAAATTCATACCTTCCTTACGACTGGACATAGTCATTTCCTTTGCACATGTTGGAACACAAAGACATACTTTATAAGCCTGATGCTCAAGACGAACCTATCACGCACCTCCTACTACTAAGTGTAATACTCAGCCAATAACCAATTGCTGGTGATACAAAATAATACTGAGAGAAAATCAGCGTTGAGCGCACATGTTTCTTAAGTTTTTCTTGCGAGTGGTATCACTCTGTCTTAGAAAGAGAGACGTAATCGTCTTACAAACCGCCAGATGTTGAAAAACGCGACCATATTATTATCACAAGCAGTCATGGCTCTACAGGTGGACACAAGTATCCATGTTGAAAAGTATACTGGTTTTATAAGTTGAGGGATGGCATTACCCGCAAATGAAGTGGCTTTTACCAGACAAATGCCGGCTGGAGTGGCCGTGCGGTTCTAGGCGCTGCAGTCTGGAACCGAGCGACCGCTACGGTCGCAGGTTCGAATCCTGCCTCGGGCATGGATGTGTGTGATGTCCTTAGGTTAGTTAGGTTTAAGTAGTTCTAAGTTCTAGGCGACTGATGACCTCAGAAGTTAAGTCGCATAGTGGTCAGTGCCATTTGAACCAGACAAATAACGCGACACAATATAGACAGTGATCGCTGGAATGTGTTTTATCAGACAAGCAGTGTGGTTATGCATAGCCGATGATCCACTCTCGTGATAAAATCACTGAATTTAGAAAGTGATTCGGCTAAGGAACGTGTTCTGAAACAGCTATTTGCAACTCTCTTATGCCACTGCTAGATATTTCTCCAGTATTTGTAACGTATTCTGTCTCAGTACCATGTCAGAGGTTCTGCGATATATCCACTGGATTATAGGCAGTGGTTGAATGAGAAGGATCACAAACAGTAGATGGTGTCGGCAGCTGTACTACATTTACAAGCAGTTTTACAACACGGAACGAGAGGTTATGTCATAATGGCATGGGTAGAAATGACATATAAAATCAGTAGAATTGCGAAATATGTTGGAAAATGCGTTTAAATCGAGGGAAAATACCAAAATGCGGGGAAATTGAGGATGTACTTGCGTGTCTTCTGGTTGGTGCGGAAGAATTCTTCTATTTGGCAATGAGTATGTGACAAAGACGAATATGAGGAAATGTCGACATGGAAGCATCGGGAACCAGGAAAACTGTCATTTTTTTCCGTCGAGGCAGCATTCTACTGTATGTCTGTTGAGATACTAGTGATACACATGAGTTGACTGCTGTCTTTGATGCTTTACAAGAAAAACAGAGAACCATCTGCCTCTAAACTTACTTGCATCTGCGTTAAAGTATAACAGAGAGTGGACAGAATTGTCGGTTGAGATGGAGTTGCAACGAGATACGATTTAATGGTAGACTGATAATGCAGTCTTGAGAGAGGGAGGGACATGTTGGTGCAGGTCATTTTATCATTTTTTCCGCTGTTCTCTCAGTTGTGTGACATGGCCTGCATTCGGCTCGTATACAACTGTGTGTTCTGTATTTCACTCAGAACAGTGTCTGCTTGAGATCGTTAACGGCCTACATCTCAACAGGAAAGGGAAGGGGAAACTGGCTGGGGTAATAGCAGGAAATTTAAGGGGGGGGGGGGGGGAGGCACTGCCATGAATGGTAAAATACCAGTGGTTACAGGTGTTGGAGCAGCACCTTTTTTAGGATAGGTAAGACAGAAAGATGTCAAGTTCTACGAGAGGTCAGGATTGAAACAAATCTTCAGTTTAGGAAAGAAATTAAACAGCACAATTCTAGCACATTGGATCACCAATCACAGCTACCAATTATAAATTTTCACCAATCACCAGAAATTTTATCTCCACCAAGTTGTATCTCAGTCCTAGGTAATTGCATTGATGAATTAGTCACCCAACCCAGTTGACATAATCTGCCTCTCTGAACACCATGTGACCACTGGTATAGGAACTAGGCCTAAGCACAATGAGAAACTCAGACAGGAGAGTACTGCAAATGTTAGAATAAGGAAAGGTTCTCATAAAAGTATAATTAAAAATAATGTAAGTATATTTCATCAAAATATTGGGAGTTTAAAGAATAAAGTAGATGAGCTTCTGGTTTGTTTAGAAGATTTAGAAGCTGAGAATGAAATAGATATACTATGCCTGTCTGAGCATCACATTGTTACTGATATGAATAAGGTAAATGTAAGTGGTTATAAGCTCTCTGCACATGTAATGAGAGAAAATATGGAGAAAGGAGGAGTTGCCATATATGTCAAAAGTTATCATTGTGCAAAAAGTTTAGAAACAGAAAAGTTTTGTGTAGAGAAACATATAGAAGCATGTGCCTGTGAGCTTAAATTAAATAAAGGCACATTTATAATTGTAACTGTATACAGGTCCCCATCAGGAAATTTTCATCTATTTCTGAAAAATTTGGACTCCTTGTTGTGCTATCTGTTAGACAGGGGGAAGCAAATTATTATTTGTGGGGACTTCAATGTAGATTCTCTGAAAGAGGGTAATAGGAAAAATGACCTTGAAGTATTACTCGGTTCTTTCAATTTGACATCCCTTATTGATTTTCCTACTCGGGTGGTAAAGGATAGCAGTTCACTGATAGATAACTTCTTTGTAGACCAAGATAAGTTTAACCAGATAAATGCTCAGCCTGTTGAGAATGGTCTTTCTGATCATGGTGCACAGCTAGTTACAATATATGACATAGCTCCATTCAGCAATACTAAACAGTCCTCCAAAGTAGTACGTTCAGTCAACGATTTAACAATTGCAAATTGCAGGGAAAGCCTACAGCAGTTAGACTGGGATGAGGTGTACCGTGAACCTGGTGCCAATTTAAAATATAATTTATTTCATGACATTTTTGTAAATGCATTTGAAAACTGCTTCCCCAAGAAAATAGTTAAATATACTCGTAAGAAACCTTGTAACAAACCATGGCTTACTAAGGGTATAAAAATATCTTGTAACCGGAAAAGGGAAATGTATCTAACAGCAAGAAAGAGTAGTGACCCAGAAACTATCAAAAATTATAAAAACTACTGTGTTATATTAAGAAAAGTTATTAAAAAAATCCAGGAGTATGTGTATCATGTCTGAAATCAGCAACTCTGTTAATAAAATTAAAACAATTTGGAATATTATTAAAAGAGAAACAGGTCAACCAAGAGCAGAGGAAGACAGTATTACCATCATATTGAATGAAAGCTTTACGAACAAAAAGTCAGAAGTTGAAAATATTTTTAATAATCATTTTCTAAATGTTGTGGATATAGTAGGATCCGGGTGTTCATTAGAAGATGCTAGGCTGTTAATGGAAGAGGCCATACCTATGCAATTTGATACAATTGAAATCTCACCCACTTCTCCCTCTGAAATTAGGAAAATAATAAACTTGCTTAAAAGCAAAAACTCACATGGAATTGATGGCATTTCCAGCAAAATACTAAAAGCTTGTTCTCAACAGTTAAGTAAGATTCTCAGCCACCTGTGTAATAGCTCTCTGGAACAGGGCATTTTCCCTGATAGACTGAAATATGCTATTATTATACCTTTGCATAAAAAGGGGGATAGATCTGATGTCAACAATTACCGTCCAATCTCCCTTCTAACAGCTTTATCCAAAATTTTTGAGAAAGTAATGTATTCAAGAGTAGCTTCACATATCTGTAAAAATGAAGTACTAACAAAATGTCAGTTTGGTTTCCAGAAAGGTTTTTCAACAGAAAATGCCATATATGCTTTCACCAGTCAAATTTTGAATGATCTAAATAACCGAAAACCACCCATTGGAATTTTTTGTGATTTCTCAAAGCCTTTTGATTGTGTAAATCATGAAATTCTGCTAGACAAGCTCAAGTATTGTGGCATGAGTGGGACAGTGCACAAATGGTTTAATTCGTACCTAACTGGAAGATTGCAGAAAGTTGAAATAAGTAGTTCTCGTAACATGCAAAGATCAGCACATTCCTCAAACTGGGGAACTATCAAGAATGGGGTTCCACAAGGGTCAGTCTTGGGTCCTTTGTTGTTCTTATTATATTTTAATGACTTGCCATTCTATATTCATGAAGAGGCAAAGTTAGTTCTCTTTGCTGATGATACAAGTATAGTAATCACACCTGAGAAACAAGAATTAACTGATGAAATTGTCAATACTGTCTTTCAGAAAATTACTAAGTGGTTCCTTGTAAACGGACTCTCACTGAATTTTGATAAGACACAGTACATACAGTTCCGTACAGTGAATGGTATGACACCATTAATAAATATAGACCTTAATCAGAAGCATATAGCTAAGGTAGAATATTCCAAATTTTTAGGTATGTCCGTTGATGAGAGATTAAATTGGAAGAAACACATTGATGATCTGCTGAAACGTTTGAGTTCAGCTACTTATGCAATAAGGGTCATTGCAAATTTTGGTGATAACCATCGTAGTAAATTAGCTTACTACGCCTATTTTCACTCATTGCTTTCATATGGCATCATATTTTGGGGGAATTCATCACTGAGGAATAAAGTATTTATTGCACAAAAGCGTGTAATCAGAATAATAGCTGGAGTCCACCCAAGATCATCCTGCAGACATTTATTTAGGGATCTAGGGATATTCACAGTAGCTTCTCAGTATATATACTCTCTTATGAAATTTGTTATTAACAACCAAACCCAATTCAAAAGTAATAGCAGTGTGCATAACTACAATACTAGGAGAAAGGATGATCTTCACTATTCAAGATTAAATCTAACTTTGGCACAGAAAGGGGTGAATTATACTGGCACTAAAGTCTTTGGTCACTTACCAAATAGTATCAAAAGTCTGACAGATAACCAACAAGTATTTAAGAAGAAATTAAAAGAATTTCTGAATGACAACTCCTTCTACTCCATAGAGGAATTTTTAGATATAAATTAAGAAAAAAAATTATTAAAAAATAAAAAAATAAAAATAAAAAATAAAGAAAAATTAAAAAACACACAAAAAAAATAAAGTTGTTATATTAATTTAAGTATGTTGTTAAATTAACCAAATTATGTCATGTATTGGAAAATTCGACTCGTTCCACATCATTACGAAATATCGTATTCATGATCCACGGAACTAGTATTAATCTAATCTAGTAAACCCCCCGGTCATCAGAGGACTTCCATCTCATGTGTGATGAAATGTGACACATTCCTCTAAACGAACGAACATTTATCCAATGTATTCCATTCCCTTGTCGCATCTTGGGTATACAGTTGAGACTTCAATTTCATATCTAAGTTAGCGATAGGTGTTTGTGAGACACTGCAATCCCCATGTGTACATCTGCTTGGCAGATGTCCTGTTTACAGAGTTAGTGGCGGCATGACGTGTAGTTTCACATGTCGGAGACCGCTGCTATGCGTTTATCTGTTTCATTGTAAGAGGTATTCTCCATTACTAACGATCATTTTATATAGGACTGATGTGAGCATAGTATGATTTCTGAACCTTGATCGGATGTGAACAGTGGACGCTATACATCTTTGGAAAGCTACATTGTGCATGTGTCACACAGAATTGATATTTTAAGGAAGGAGTACTGATCTCAGACACTAGAACAATACTTCAAAATTGATAACATAGTTGATTTATGCAAGATGCTTCGAACTCCATCCATCTGGAGCTCCATCAAGCGTAAAAATCACCCATTTCTTGTTCTTCTTAGCCGTCTGCTATTACATCACAGCACTTTCGAATCTGCTACTATACACCGATAAGGGGTGATGACCTGCTCGATATGGGTGCATCTGGAGGAATCTTGTGCACTTGGATGGGCGAGGATCGGCAAGCTGCATTCATTTACAAGACATGGAATGTAGCAGTCTACTTCTGGTCAGCTGCAGATTAAATTGGTAATGGTGCTGCAGGGTGGGTTGGTCAAAGAAAGTGCGAGGGGGTCTTTCAGTCTCTAATTTTATCCTAAGACTTTGAAATGCTCTGTGACTTCCATCCACATAGAGATAGAACGTAAATTAAGCACTATGTTCGAGGTGCTAGAAATATGTGGAGCATTGTCTGGTATACTTTGATGATGTATGTGTCCAAGAATTAACGATGAATTGATTTCTGCAGAGTAATCTATCTACATTCACAGTGATACTCGCAAAGTAGAGAAGAGGCGGTTTAGCTGTGATACTGAAATTGGGAAACATTGGTTGGTGTTGAAATTACTGTAAAATTGCTAAAATTGTTAGGACTATCAACTGTGATGCTTATTATTACAGCACACCGATGGCATCTTTTCCATCCCATCCGTCCACTGGTACACTGTTGCTTACCTCATGATTGGCTGACATTGCTTGTTTGATTTGGAGAAAGAGTTTTGGTGGAGCGGGCAACACCTTCTGGGGGAGTGGCTAGTACATGATTGCAATATGAGGAATCAGTCAAAACGGAACGCAGAGCCATCAACTATTCCGTCACTGTGACAGTTGAGTGTAAATGTAGAGGTGATCAATCACCTTGGGACAGCAGTTTGGAAACTCTCCACAACGCCACTAAACCCATCCAGTTTCCTTATATTGTAACTGTCTTTTATTTAAAATCATCCAGTGTGTGTGGTGTGTTATGGTAGCAGCAGTAACAACATGACTTATACCAAGCGACATCTAGTTTTCTGTGGGAAGCAATGGATCAGAACATGTGAACGTCAGTTTAGAAGCTGACACAGACGTCAAAGTCATGGTGGAAAAAAGAAAATATATGACAGTGTACAATTAGTGTTACAGCAGATAAAAAACAATGTTTCAAACAATGACACAGGGTCTCAGGGACGGTCTCTTTGACTTATAGTATAGTTTGTGGGATATGGTCATCCTCCTACAGTACAGGTGATGCAACTTTACACTGGTCCGTGCAATGGATCAATAGCTGTATACTAATAGGATTGTCACATGTGTTCGATGCCAGCACGCAGAAGGTATTTGTTTTCGATATATGGGAGGAGAGAGATGTGGTAAAAATCTTACTGAGTTTTCTGTCGGGTGAAGTTAGTGGAGCTTTTATAGTTCGTAATTTTTCTCTGTTGGATGGTACAGAATTCCTAAGATAGCCTGTTGGGCTAATAGACGTAAATGAACCCTGAGGGACATGGATCTGTAGTACCTGTTTGTAGTTTGGGGGTACACCACATTGCAGTTGCAAAATCCTCATCCTACCCCCAGTTCCCATACTGTCTTTTATACTACCTCATGTTGCAGGAGCAAGCTTCGTTTGGCACTGACCTTACACTTCGTACATTGTTGGCTGAGCTACGATATGTTCCCATTTCCACCGAATGGTCAAAACATGGTCCTGTCGCACTAACTCAGGTCACTCTCTGTCTCTACATGGGTTGCAGAAGTTGGTAGATACAGCCCTCTCCAACTTCTGCTCAGTTCCTACTTAAACTGAAACAATCCCATGCACAAAACTGCAGAAATGGCAGTAGTCACAAGATGCTTAGGGCTACCTAAAACCACATTGGAATTTTATTGTTGCAGACAGGTTCAAGAAAGGTGACTCTTTTCGAGAGTGCCAGAAATATGATCCACTAGTAGCTGTAATCATTAGAGGACTTCTCCATAGGATCCAACGCAGGCATGTGGTTGAATGGAAAGACCTGATTCCGAATCCCGGACAGCATTTCTACTGGAGAGCGTAACACTAGAGATCGGAAAAGCTAGTGTACATATCTTACGAACTCAATCAGCACACCATCAACTGTTTGTGATCCTTCTCATTCAAGCATCATCCTGTGGATATATTGCAGAATCTCTGACGTGGTATCAAGACAGAATACGTTACAAATACTGGAGAAATATCTAGCGGCGGCATGAGAGAGTTGCAAATAGTGGTTTCATAACATGTTCCTTAGGCAAACCACTTTCTAAATTCAATGATTTTATCAAGAGGTTGGATCGTCGGCTATGTCTGATAGTACACACTCCAGCGATCACTGTCTATATTCAGTGTCGTGGTATTTGTCTGAAAAAAGCCACTTCATTTGGAGGTAATGCCATACCTTGATGATTTATAAAGCAAGTATAGCTTTTAACACGGATACTTGTGTGCACCTACGAACCATGACCGCTTGTGATAGCAATATGGTCGAGTTTTTCAACATCTGGCGGTTTGTAAGACGATTACGTCACTCTTTCTAAGACAGAGTGATACCACTCGCAAGAAAAACTTGTGAGACATGTCCGCCCATCGCTGCTTTTCTCTTAGTATTATTTTGTACTGCCAGCAATCGGTTACTGGCTGAGTATTATACTTAGTAGTAGGGGGTGTATGATAGGTTCGTCTTGAGCATCAGGTTTATAAAGTATGTCTTTGTGTTCCGACATGTCCAGAGGAAATGAGGAAGGTATGAATATGAAATGGAATACGGTGATAGCAATGGGAAGAGTATGTTAAGTCATAAGAATGGTACAGACGCTTCTATTTCCAGAGCAACAACCGTTAGCAGGGTGTATTTCCGATACTACATCCATTCTCAGATGTTCAATTGAGACCACAATCGTAACATTTAATTGTAAGTATAGCGATCAAATATTACTAGGCCGGTTCTGTCTAGGTGTGCGTGGCGCGCTGGCAGTGGCATGTGGCGGGAATGATCCATGTTTTCGGCTAACAGTACAAGCTGTCCGAATGGAGAGGCCTGTTGAGATGCAGGAGTGTAGCTGATTAACTGTGTCGTCCTCTAGACGGCCGAATAGCGAACTAATACTTAGTATGTGTTGGACATCTTTCGTGATTGTGTGAAAATCTGATGAGATTCAATATGGATGTGTGTTTTGCATATTTCGCACGTATATTTAGTTGAGAGAACATTGGTGGCCAGGGTGGCCGAGCGGTTCTAGGCGCTACAGTCTGGAACCGCGCGACCGCCACAGTCGCAGGTTCGAATCCTTCTTCAGGCATGGATGTGTGTGATGTCCTTAGGTTAGTTAGTTTTAAGTAGTTCTTAGTTCTAGGGGACTGATGACCTTGGAAGTTAAGTCCCATAGTGCTCAGAGCCATTTGAACCATTTGAGAGAACATTGACTGTGGTTTGCGCGTCTAGCAGGTGAAAGACGGGTGGAAGACACGTTTGCTAGTTCTCTAGACATGAGAAACATTTCAGTTGACTTTGCAAATGATAGGGATGATTTGGAATCTGTTAAATCACCGTCATCAGTATTCGTGAGTGAAAATATCAGTTTCCTCCATTTTTTTTTTTTTTTTTTTTTTTTTTTTTTTTTTTTTTCGAGTTTTCACATAAAGATCTTCGCAGACGGGATAAGTTTCTAGTTACTCAGTGGTTTACAGCACACTCCACCTCGCTAAAGTTTATGTTTCTAGAGAAATAATTTCCAGTCTGTATCTTCGGAATTATATTGTGTGGGCGATACTGCTATGCAAAGATATTTCCATGTGCCTGATATTGAGAAGTACACGAAAATGATATAATAGTCTGGCAAACCATGTGTGAAAATACATGTGTTCTTGTAATCCCCAGCATCTGGAGATTGGTGTAGAAACGAGCCCATCTTTGTTCAACAGTTCTGAGAGCGACTTTGCTCAACTGAGGTCACTCTGGTCATACGTGGGAAGGAGGTGACTTGTGACCATCAGCTGCAGAGAAATGTCTAGTGCAGCAAGGAGTATATACAGTGCTGTTCATCTTAGCTGTATATGTATGAGTGTCTGGCAGTCGATAGCTATATGAATGATGCAAAAGGGGCGATTTTGTATGGCACAGGATAGGAATTGTATGTTTACTACATCGACACAGTACACAGTGATATATTGCAGAGTAGGAGATCAGTTTCAGACTCTAATATTCAAGCTTCCATCCTCAGTGGCAGAGGAGTGCAATTGAGTATGAGTCTTTCCATATTTGACGATCTGTATGCCACTTTTGCGTGGTTTAACTGTGAGTGCAGTATGGCGATCTGTAAAAAATTGATTTTTTGCTGCTGAAAGTCTCATCTGTGGAAACAATGGTGCAAAGTGCTCCCACACTGGCAGCAGCAGCGGTTTGACAGGTAAATTCAGCGACAAATGGGCTGTTCCATTATGATTGCTAGGAAGAGTGCAACCTGTGTTATTCTGGAAGCATTGCAACAGATTTCTATAGCACATCTAGAGGGGGACTTGGCTGTTATGTACATAGACATGTTATGTTGATATAGCACTGAGGACCTTTTAGCTGCTGTGCAAACGTCTCTCATCAATGGGACCACACCGCAGCTATGCATCATCGCACCACCAATGAACACGTATTTTGACAGGAATTTCTGAGGTGTAATGTATGAGATGGTTGCTGCCACCTCTTGCTTGCAGGACCCGAACGGACACCTGTGTATGACCCGGCAGCTGACGGCTGCGTTGTCACTTCGCGAGGGACAACAATGCTCCCCGACTCCTGGGGATGTGTGCAGAGTCGACGATGTCGGCATTGGGAGCGAGTGGCAGGATGTGTTTTTGTTTATTTCATCCTCCATCGATTTCACTGACCAATAGCATTTTGCGAATTAAAAAAAACTCCATCATACACGTGAAGAATATCGAATTAATTAATTTGCATAAATTTTTTTATAACAACATGGTGTTAGCCGTACAATAGTTAAGGGGAGGGTATGCGTGAGTGGGTGACATGGAGCAGAACAGCAGGTTAAGTGTAGAACAGCCAGTTAAGTGCAAAACACTAGGTTAATCTGCATAACTTTTACATAAAACGCCTTACAATAGTTTAAGGGAGCGAGTGACAAGGAAGAATGCGGCAGAAATGTCGTTCAAAATCATGTGGAATTCGAAAAGTGTACCAGAAGATGGTGGGAGGACATAACTAATTACTTAATTTGGTATCAAAGGCGGCACAGTAGTTTAAGGAAATGGGGGTGATATGGAAAACCACTTAAAAGAACAATAAGTGAAGTGCTGACAAAGGGCCGAATATTAGGTTAAGACACCCAGAGTACAGTGTCAAGCATTAGGTTATGCAACATGTGTGCCCCATATAATTACTTCTTACAAGAGCTACATGTTTCCAAACAGCAGAGAATGATGAGCAAGAGAAATCCAACCCCCACAAACTTATTTTTTTATAAATAAACAATATACCCTTGAATTTCCTGTTATGAGATCCTTCCTCTCCATCATTGTGCTACCAATTTCCATATATTCCATACATCGTCTTGAATCCCCTAAATTGTTTAAATAAACAATATTCCATACACAGCAATCGATTTCCCTCCAAATGACCGATCAACTGTGTCTTTTTCCCGCCAATTTCTGGGAGGGAGGGTGGGAAGGATGGGGGCTTTACCATAGGGGGGGAGAAGTTAATTAATTGATCAATTTATTTAAGTATTCAATCAAACTTATAAGAGTGAGAGGGGCTATTCCAATAACTCAGACCTGAAAGTGTACCTGTAGCAGCGAGGGGGAGGGGGTGGATTGGACGTTTCCTGAGGGGCGAAGGGAGTGGGAGGGGGTGGGTCAACAATAGGTTAAGTGCCTGTCAATCAAAAGGAAGGATCCTTTTAGTGAAACAAAAGGTTAGGTACCTGTCAGTCAAAGGAGAACAATAGGTTAAGTACCAGTCAATCAAAGAAGAACAATAGGTTAAGTACCTGTTAGTCAAAGGAGAACAATAGGTTTGTCCCTGAGTGCATACTTGCCCCTGATGTAGGCAACCTGCAATAAAAAATGCACTGGTGGGTGCTTTGGTCCACTACTGACGATAGTTTTGTGGATTACTTCTGCTACACTTCATGTAAATGGGTGTGACCTGTTCTATCTGTAACAGTTCTCATTCTTCATGTACAGTATCTGAAACTCCGTTCTCAGCTTATTGCATTCTGCGAAGGGATATATATATATATATATATATATATATATATATATATATATATACAGCAGCTCCTTGCACTTGGGAATCAAATCAGTGATGCTGCCATGGATATACTGTATGGCTCTTTTGATATGTTCTGCGCTATGTTGAACAGTCAGTAGGTCAGCTGCTGTTAATGGAGTGTACAATATATCATATGGCATAATGTGACTGAATGTATAAAACCAAAACTGAAATGCTGGATGCCGAGATGTAAACTCAATTTTCTCCAGAAATTCAACAAGTAACACACTATTTTCTACTTAGCATGCACTTCTTTAAAATTCCATCTGTAATTGGCAACAGGAAAGGTTTTATGTTCGCTGAGAAGGATTGTAAAAAAACACTAAGATTTCACTAAGGTCAGCAAAAAATTCTAACACTCGTATTCTAACTTGTTCCTTGGGCTGAAACCACATTCATTTAATTGTAAAACAGCGAACAAAATAATCATGTTTAAAATATTCATTCAGAAGACCGACGACCGCTCATAACAGCTGTTCTGTAGTTGCTCTGATAAATATCGCGATCTGAATTATCTTCGTATCCAGTAAAATTTCTGTAAGCGATTCTGCTGACCTTTTGGCATGATATTTACTGGGAGTGAGGGAAGCCCAAAACCTTTCTACAGATTTGCCCTCAGACAAAATCTATTGGGTTGGTGCGTAAGTTCATAGCGTTTGTCGGTAAGTGTAATAAACACAACAGGTACACATTAGAGAGACTTTAATCATCAATAATATATTCTCCTTTACTATTTACAACAATGTGCCCTCTTTGCGGTAACTTTTCGATTCCGCGACTATAGAAATCGCGTGGTTTTGAGTCAAAGAACTCGTCCAGCCATGTTCAGTGTGCATTTGCATTCGGCAAGTAAGTTCCTTGAAAGCTGTTCGGTAGGGAGCGGAGAAGGTGACTATCGGAGGGCACAAGATCAGATGAATAAGGTAGGTGCGGAATAATTCCCTAGCCCAACACCTGTAGTGTTCTCTGCCAGTCTAGCAGAATGCGGCGGGTGAAGTAGCATCACTTCACAGAGTCTTCCTGACCGTGGTTCTTAGACTGCGTCTGCAAGACATGTCAATTGTTGACAATAAATGTCAGCAGTGACTGTTACATATCGGGCAAGCAATTCGCAGTACGCCACACGTCACTGTACCACCAGATACGTAAGATTATCTTTTTGGATGCCGGCTGGTCTTTGTATGGGGAGCTGCTGTTTGGTTTGGGCTCAACCGTTCCTGTCTTTTCCGTATGTTAGCATAAAGAAGACCATTTCCCGTCACCAATAACGATGCAGGATAGGAATGGTCGGTATTGTTCACTAGCCGTTTGATGACGAGCAAGCAGAAATGCATACACGACCACCTGTTGACTTTTGTGATTATGGCTTAGACCTTGAGGTACACATACACCTGATTTTGAACCTTCCCCGTTGCATGCAAGTGTCTCACGATGTTGGAATGATCACAGTTCATCATATTTACCAGTTCTCGAGTACACTGACGTGGGTCATTGTGAGTTAATGCGTTTAAACGATGTTAATCAAATCCGGAAGGTCATTAATGTCAAAACGAGAAAACCGCTGTCCAATGGCATTATCTTCGTACACGCGGTAAATGTTTCTGGCTGCCTCCGCTGCTGTCAGCCTTCTATTGAACTCAACCAGAAGAATATGTCGTTGGTTGATTTGGGTAAGGGGACCAAATAGCGAGGTCATTGGCCCGTCGGATTAGGGAAGGATGGGGAAGCCATATGTGGTAAATGTCCCGATTTCTCCTCTTGGCTCTCCATTTTCTAGCTTCAAAAGCTCCACTCACTATCTCCAAATGACAAAACGACAATATGTACACTGAAATAGCAGCAATGAACTACAAATAAAAAGTGACAATCGATAAATAAACTCATAGGAACCGGAACACCAACACGCAAAACCTAAACGCTACGAAGTTATGCACCAGCCTGATATATGATAACAACGGCAAACTGCGAAGTTGTTGAAATACAATTTGTCTCATCTGCAAAAACTGATACAAATTTAGTGACAGCAATTTTCTTTCTTACACAGTCATGACAAACCTCCAGCGTACAAGAAAGTAAATAATTCTGAATATGTTTCGAAGTGCCTCTGAACACAGTAACTTTCGAAACATGATCACTTGGCGCAACATCACGTTTAGCAACGACATGTCCACAGCTCATAGTCTAGTGGATAGCGTCGCTGCCTCTCTCGGGGTCCTGGGTTCGGTTCCTGGCCGGGTCAGAGTGTTGCGTAGCTCGGGTACTAAGTGTTTGTGTGGTCCTAATCATTCCATCTCATCTTCATTAACTCGCAAGTCTCCGAAGTGGCGTCCAATACAAAAACTTGCACCACACGGACGAACTACACCAGACGAGGTCTCCCGGTCAATAATGCCATACGATCATTTCATTTCAGTGGAGAAAGTTATTAGACCGCGGAAAATTCCTGGATTCGAATCACTGCATTCGCCATATGCGCAAAATGCGACTTTAAAATAACCACACAGTTTAATACAATCCAGAATTTTAGAGAGTATATAACGATTTTTGCGAATGCGGTCACTGTGTCTGTCAATTGACTGCCTACAACCACTGTCCAGTTGTCTAATATCGTTTTTCCCTAAAAGATTTTGCTCTAGCAGAGCAGTCATATGTAATTTATACCATGCGTGCTTCTTTAGTTTCTCTGATAAATGCCCGAGTTCCTCAACATTTCGTAGCGTCCAAGTAGTTTTACAGCCAACATTTTCTTTTGCAAACAATAAACACGGACAACAGTACCATTTGCCCATGATACTATAGTCACATGTCCAGTCTACTTTTCTGTTATGTAAAATGTGAAAATTCTTGAAATTCCTTTACTTTTATTTTTAGTTTTGTGACTAATTTGATTTCTTATGTCGATTTCCGTAGGTCGTTGATACAGAGCTTATCTTCAAGCGAGTTGGAAGATAAATTAGTTTCCCTAAGCCACTGAACTGAAATGTAACACGCGTTGACTCCTTACTGTACACACTGCACACCTGAGAACTCAACGTCTTCAGACTCACAACTGCATATCGAATCCTCCCACGTGGTAGACAGCAAAAGTTGGTCTCAGATTGGGAAATTAATTGCAAAAAGTAAGAGAGAACTTCTGCTTGTCATTGCTGACTAGACTCTTGTTGTTATTGCAGTTTCAGAAATATAATAAATCACATGGGTCAATGACACAACAGATATAAGTTACAGAATAGTGTAGATATGAATTACGTTAGAAAAATGCTATTTATGCGTCATGTTAATGGAACAAGTGGTGAGGAAGAGGTACTGCACTTTGTCAAGGTTCAGCAGCAGGAGGGAAACTAGAGGTTCTGCCAGATACACACCTGAGCACAACTCCAGTGCTCAGTATGGTAGACACCCTCTCCTCCACTCCCTTCTCCACCCCTCGCAGAAGAACTCGGAAGATGAAATGTGGTCACTGGAGGTGCCGAACTGGATTTTGCACGTGGATCAAGCCGAGCATGTAAGACCTGAACACCAGTTCCAAACAGGATTGCTGACATTGGTGGGGAGGTTTATATAATTATTTGGTTTGGGGGGATTTAAAGGGACCAGGCTGCTATGGTCATCGGTCCTATATAATTATTTATTAACCTGAGTTGATTAGGGCCATCAGGCCACATCTTACATTGGACTAGGGTTTCATGCATACAGTACCTTTTTTACATCACAGTTTCCTGAAAAATGACGATTTCAGTGTGACCAATAGTATTAAAATGATTTGAGTGTCTAAAGTAGCAGTTTGAGTAACTAAAACTGACTATGAACTTATAAAGTTAATCCTGCCCATACTTATATGAGAGGAAATTGGAAAATAATAGCAATAATTTTATTACCAAAAAGTTTAAAAGGTAACAAAACAAAAAATCACAAATGAACGTACACCTTTCTACATGGTCACCAATGAATGTACTCAACAAATTTCTCCTATCGTGGTACCAGTTTCGATATGCCCTGTTCATAGAAGTCCATTTGGTTTGAGTGTGGGCACCTGCGGACTGCTGATTTCACTTCCGCATCTGTTGCAAAGTGTTTGCCGGTCAGAATGGTCACCAATGAATGTACTCAACAAATTTCTCCCATCGTGGTACCAGTTTCGATATGCCCTGTTCATAGAAGTCCATTTGGTTGGAGTGTGGGCACCTGCGGACTGCTGATTTCACTTCCGCATCTGTTGCAAAGTGTTTGCCGGTCAGAATTTTTTTCATTAAAGCAATAAAGTCCGATGATGCAAGATCCATACTTGATGGTGGATGTTGGAGCACCTCCCACCCAAATTTGGTGATTTTCTCACTAGCAGGAGCAGCACCATGGGACGACTGTTGTCATGAAGAAGTTTGAAACTGCCAGCATTAATGTTGTGTGGTGTTTGTCACAAACAGCACAATGCAGCTGGACCAAACTTTTAATGTAGACTGCAGCATTCAGAATGGCCATGGGTTCATCAAAGTTGACCAATAACAGACCATGCATATCCCAGAACAGTATCACAGCCACTTTCCTAGCATATTGAGCCACTTTGAATTTTTTTCGTACTGGGGAAACCACCATGTTTCCATTCCATAGAGGTCTCCTTGGTTTCAGGCGTGCAGTGGTACACCCATGACTCATCAGCAGTAACGATTCTTTTCAGCCTGTCATACCCTTCTACAGCTTAACGAGCTGGCCTTTGTGGTTGTTTGTCAGGCTCTTAGGCACGCAGCGAGTTCTAACATTACGAAATTTCAGTATGTCATGAACATAGGAAATGTTGCACTGGTGCGATCAGGTTCGCAGTTGGACACGCCGGTCGTTTAAAATTGCTACCTCAGTGACTGCGACATTCTGCGGCCTTACGGCTGTTAACATTCTACGGGACTGCAGCTGTTGCCGGCCGCCCAGTGTGTTGCGAATAACTGAGGTTCACACTGCCCGTCTGGAAGATCGCACACCACCTGGAGACATTGCTACGGTCCCTACAGTCGTCCCCATAGACGCCACACATGTCCCTGCGTATTTCATTCGGTTTATGCCTTTTAGCCAACAAATATCAAACTACATTCCGCTGCTCCTCACAAGTTGACTGCAGTAACATGCACACCATATTTATCTCGTAATTCAAGTTTCTCTCGCTAGAGAAGCACATGAAAACAATATACCAAACCCCTACCACGCCCTAGTGACGAAGTGAGGCAACTGCTCACAAACTGAAGACTCTAACCCAGTGATCGTCAAAGCTTTTTGCTCGAGAGCCAGTATTAACATTGAGGGACGACACATCGGGTCGCATATGTACCAATCTCATTATTAATTGGTAAGCTATACAAATCGGTAAGTTGCAAGCGTCCAGTAGAGTAGTAGTGATAAGGTCGCGATAAGTTGGCAGCTGTCGCCCATGTAGTGGTCGTTAAAAATCGGTACCATTCAGACCACTTCGTGTCAGCTGTTCTCTATTACAGATCGTTGCACCCACAGCGACCCCAAAGTCGTAGCACAGCTTTGCCTAAGTCTTGTGTTGTCTGTGTGAACGGATGGTTAATTGGTTAATAAAAGTAACTGTACATATGTTTCAAAGCATTATTCAATATGAGACACTACGACATATGATTTGACTGTCAGTTTTCTTCTACTCATTACACTGTGTTATAAGATCTTTCATGTAATGTTCCTCGCTGCAAGTAAGTATCACATTTGAAGATAACCGGCTCTGTTAACACGCATTCACAAATCCATGTTACTTCCGTCTCACAATTCATACCCTAGCAGCTGATCACTACGAGACGCTCGCACACGTGAGTTATCGGCACTGGAAGACAAAACAATAAACGTTTCCCGCTGTAACACAGGAGTGGCCGCGCTACTTGACCCCTATACCCGTGAGGTAAGCGGCCAACTTTACTTAGCTCATGGACGAGTTCATCAACGTCGATTAAAATTAAGCACATCTTAAAATCGTAACTGGCTGTGTAAGTATTTTTTGTTACTAAGCAGGAAAACTGCAGCTCTTAACGTTAGTTGACGTTTTGATATGGCTATTAGTTGTCAGACGCATATTGTTATAAAATACGGCTGAGAATCGCGGGCCACACGAATACTTGATTCGGGCCGCATGCCGCAGTTTGAGGACCACTGCTCTAACCCCTGCCGTTTTCAGGGACGAATGTAACTGTAGACCTAGTAATTTCAAGGATGTAGCAATGTAAAACAAAAGCATGTTGGCTTCACAGCTGTCACTGAGTAACCAAATTTGTTTTAAAAGTATTGTCATATGAAGTAAGTTTCTTAATATTCTCTATTACATTTACGACAAAAGATGCGAAGTTACAAACACTTGTTTAAAATTGGGAGCGTAAATGCGACAAGCTTCGGTTCATGGTATTTGCATTAAACTTATGAGGTGCTACAGAGAGAGAGATTATTTTACGATTCACAATATTTTTCCTCATTCAGTTCCTGTTTAACTTTTCGTGACGTGTTGGTTTTTTGCGCATATTCGTATATGGTACGATTATGTCTGCCTTCCTTTTCACACTATGTCGTATGTTTCCTTCAGTTTGCGTGAACTTGAATAGTTGTGAGCTCCATTATAAATTTATCTGGGCATTTCAGTCTCACACTAGTTACTAAGGGGGATTCCATTTCAAAGGGATTGTGTATGCAACATTTTGATAGATATTTGACATGTAGTACATGCAAACCCACCAGACAATACAAGTCAAGTGTCTAAATGCTGTAAGTTTTGAAACTATCTCTGCAACATACTTTTATATGTTCTTTTCAATCCAAATGTACATTATCTACCTAATTATTCAGATAGCTCCACTTTGTATTAATTTGGATAAGAGCTATGTATAGTCTTAGAGACAAGCTTCTGTCAGACGATCCAAGTTATGTCAAATTTTTGGGGGTATACATTGATGATAAATTATCTTGGGGTCAACATGTACAATATATTAGTGGTAAACTGTCTAGAGTTATTTACCTGTTAAGGCGACTTATGGATTGTGTTCCTGAAAAATATGTTAGAACATCCTATTTTTCATTCTTTCAGAGTATAATAACATATGGAATTATTTTGTGGGGGAACTCTAGCTGTGTACATGACATATTAATACTGCAAAAAAAAGCTATTAGGATAATAACTGGTTCTGCATATAAGGCACACTGTAAACCATTGTTCTGTGAACAGAAAATCATGACTGTTATAAACTTGTACATATACTATGTTCTAATTTATACGAAGAAGAAATTACCAGAAACAAAAACCAGAGAAAATGTACACAGCCACAATACAAGAAGGAATAGGTGCCTCTATATTCCTTACCACAGGTTGTCAAAGTCACTCAACAGCTACGAAATCATGGGGTACAAATTATTTAATAAACTTCCTCAATCTGTTCAAGAATTACCTGAACAATTATTCAAACAAACAATTCATGACTGGCTAGTCCTCCACCCATTCTATGACATAAGAGAATTTATCAACTGTAATATAATACTATAATGTTAACAAGAAACCTGTTGTTTCTTTCAAACTATTAATTGTATTTTAGTATGTATATGACGTTGTCTATTGCTGTAATGGCCGAATGACAATAAAATTATTATTATTATTATTATTATCTCTCCCCCCCCCCCTTTAATTTTTCGTAGCACAAGTACAAATATGTACATCATATACACTAAAATACTAGTCACAATTTTTGTCTGCAATGCAATATAGCATACCTGTATATACCTTGCAGTTCTAGTGTTTTTTTACAGCAATAAGTGCTCTAGATATATGGCAGTGACAGACATCAGGCTACATTAAAGATCAATTATACCACAACCTTTATTTAGCATTTATTACCTTCTCACCTAACTTAAGACCTCAGATAACATTACAAATCAGTCAGTCACCACAATCAAGATTTCAGTGGAGAAGAGGCATTACCAAAGTCAAGCTATTAATCTGTGTGGTTAAGTTTACGCAATTGCTCTAATTTTATCCACATTCAAAAGAAAATAACAAAGAAAAATAATTACTACTGTGTTCACTGCTATTATTTACACACAAAGTGAAAAGTAGGAGCTTGAACGGTACAAGAAAACACGTTTTCAAAGTTTAAACAGTTTATTTTTAACAAATTCAAAAATGGCTGTGAGCACTATGGGACTTAACATCTGAGGTCATCAGTCGCCTAGAACTTAGAACTACTTAAACCTAACTAACCTAAGGAGATCTCACACATCCATGCCTGAGGTAGGATTCGAACCTGCGACCGTAGCGGTCGCTCAGTTCCAGACTGCAGCGCCTAGAACCGCTCGGCCACTTCGGCCGGCCTGTAACCAATTCACTTCTTATGTGTTACATACATCACTGATTCGAAACATAATCGATTTTGATAGTGTCTGCATAATTATTTTCCTGTACAAATTGGGATTGCATGTATTTGCTCTGTCATGACAACCAATTTTAATATACTGATTTACTAAACTTTTATAATAATGTAGACATTATTCTCAGGGTAGACATTTTCAATTAAGTGCTCTTTCAATTCTGGAAATAAATCTCAATCACTATTCGCACAACATTTAACATTATGTCATTGACCACACTGCCCCACAGAGATACATTACTATGACAGAATTCGCAACCACATTAGCTTCTCCGCCCCTCTACACAGAGTAACAACAACGGTTGATGGCGTTGTAAAGCCACCATTATTTTTTCCTCTTAACAAATCTGAGTGCTGCACAGCTTCTATACTAAATAAAGTATATATGCAAGTGTTGTAATGTAACGTGTTTGCAATATGTTTGACAACAAATCCTGTAATATAAACAAAGTACATTCTATTAGGTTCTGGGGTGATATGACATAATCATGATCAGACAGAGCCTCCACATTTCCTTCTGTATGGTTGTATCTTCTGTTATTACAAAACTCAACTGGATCATGTCAAATAGATTTTTTCCCCAGACCAAGGCAGGAGACATGTTATCTTGAACCTGACTATTAGCACTTGCTTTATGTTTAACCTCGTTTGGAAGAAGATTTCTGTTGGCTGCTATGAACTGGAAATAAGATGGGTTGTTATTCCAACCTAATCTAGACCTAAGTAAAGAAAACAACATTTCCAGATGATCCTGGCTAAATTTGTACCTTAGCAAATATTTCATCTTTTTTGTTTTTATTGCCTCATTGTAGAATCCTGTAGCAGTTTCAAAATGTGCTAAAATCCACAGTACTGCTGTCTTCCTGTTACCTGTGCACAAAAGCTTCCCATTTGTATCCTTGAGAGATGTTAAATCACATGCTACTCCCTCAAGAAAAGGTCCCCATGTACTTTTATTGGTATCACGTATAAGTGATTTGTATCCCTTAACCAATGGATTTTTGAAGTTATGGAGACCAAATAATTGTTCAAAAATAAGACAAAAGTCTGGGTTCCTTCAGCTCCCTGAAATTCTTTTAATTTCAAGCCACAGCATAAGTATTATAGGGCACTGCTAACAGAAACATTTAAAACTTGAACAGGTAGCTTTACTTTGTCTTCTGCTGACCAAAATTAAGATTAATAATTTGAATTCATTTGCAAGGCGAAGCCCCACCCCCCTTTTTTTTCATTTCATAGAATGAAGCTTTTCAATATACTCCAAAGATACTTTTCTTCCACTCCCATCAACTAAATGTACCAAACATGTTTCGAATTGACTTTATCATATGGAATGGATTATATATATATATATATATATATATATATATATATATATATATATATATATATATAGGGTGTTACAAAAATGTACGGCCAAACTTTCAGAAAACATTCCTCACATACAAATAAAGAAAAGATGTTATGTGGACATGTGTCCGGAAACGCTTAATTTCCATGTTAGAGCTCATTTTAGTTTCGTCAGTATGTACTGTACTTCCTCGATTCACCGCCAGTTGGCCCAATTGAAGGAAGGTAATGTTGACTTCGGTGCTTGTGTTGACATGCGACACATTGCTCTACAGTACTAGCATCAAGCACATCAGTACGCAGCATCAACAGGTTAGTGTTCATCAAGAACGTGGTTTTGCAGTCAGTGCAATGTTTACAAATGCGGAGTTGGCAGATGCCCATTTGATGTATGGATTAGCATGGGGCAACATCCGTGGCGCGGTACGTTTATATCGAGACAGATTTCCAGAACAAAGGTGTCCCGACAGGAAGACGTTCGAAGCAATTGATCGGCGTCTTAGGGAGCACGGAACATTCCAGCCCATGACTCGCGACTGGGGAAGACCTAGAACGACGAGGACACCTGCAATGGACGACGCAATTCTTCGTGCAGTTGACGATAACCCTAATGTCAGCGTCAGAGAAGTTGCTGCTGTACAAGGTAACGTTGACCACGTCACTGTATGGAGAGTGCTACGGGAGAACCAGTTGTTTCCGTACCATGTGCAGCGTGTGCAGGCAGTATCAGCAGCTGATTGGCCTCCACGGGTACACTTCTGCGAATGGTTCATCCAACAATGTGTCAATCCTCATTTCAGTGCAAATGTTCTCTTTACGGATGAGGCTTCATTCCAACGTGATCAAATTGTAAATTTTCACAGTCAACATGTGTGGGCTGACGAGAATCCGCACGCCATTGTGCAATCACGTCATCAACACAGATTTTGTGTGAACGTTTGGGCAGGCATTGTTGGTGATGTCTTGACTGGGCCCCATGTTCTTCCACCAACGCTCAATGGAGCACGTTATCATGATTTCATACGGGATACTCTAACTGTGCTGCTAGAACATGTGCTTTTACAAGTACAACACAACATGTGGTTCTTGCACGATGGAGCTCCTGCACATTTCAGTCGTAGTGTTCGTACGCTTCTCAACAACAGATTCGGCGACCGATGGATTGGTAGAGGCGGACCAATTCCATGGCCTCCACGCTCTCCTGATCTCAACCCTCTTGACTTTCATTTATGGGGACATTTGAAAGCTCTTGTCTACGCAACCCCGGTACCAAATGTAGAGACTCTTCGTGCTCGTATTGTGGACGGCTGTGATACAATACGCCATTCTCCAGGGCTGCATCAGCGCATCAGGGATTCCATGCGACGGAGGGTGGATGCATGTATCCTCGCTAACGAAGGACATTACCTGTGACAGTGTGTCTGAAGTCACGCTGGTACGTTCTGTTGCTGTGTGTTTCCATTCCATGATTAATGTGATTTGAAGAGAAGTAATAAAATGAGCTCCAACATGGAAAGTAAGCGTTTCCGGACACATGTCCACATAACATATTTTCTTTCTTTGTGTGTGAGGAATGTTTCCTGAAATTTTGGCCGTACCTTTTTGTAACACCCTAATATATATATACTTACTTATCGCGAATGGACCCAGAAGGATCACGCAAAGCTTTCTGACGTCGTTTCTTCCATACTTCTTTCATTCGTTCTCCATGTTTTCTTTTTCTTTCTTCTGTCCATTTTGTTCCTGGTCTCTTTCGTGCTTCCTTCTCCGACAATACAATCCACTTTTCCACCTTATTTCTAAAAGTTTTTCTATCTTTGACATCTTTAAGTTCAATATTTGCTTTTTGTAAATCTAATTTTACTTGGCTAATCCATGGTGTTGTTGATTTGACTTTTTCTATGTAAGTGAGAATTCTGTTGGTGAGTCGTGTGGGGGGAAGTCTAGTGACATGTCCATAAAATTTTAATCTTCGCCTTCTTATGTCTGCTGCCAGGTTTGATATAGTTTCTGTGGTTCTTCTTGATTGTATCCGGTATCCTTCTTCTGTTAATTTTGGACCTAAAATCTTTCTCATAATTTTGCGTTCTTGTTTTAGTATTTTTTCTAAATCACATTTTGTGTGGAGTGTGAGCGTTTCACTAGCATATAGTGCTGCTGGCTTAATTACTGCGCAGTAGTGTCTGATTTTTGTGTTCGAGGAGATGCATTTTTTATTGTATATTTCATGTGTCATACCATATGCTCTCTTCATTTTCTGTTGTCTGATCTTCTGTGCAACTTTCTCTCCTCCGGTTGGCTCCAAAATTTCACCTAGGTATTTAAAATGTTTTACTCTATTTATTTTTCCATATTTTGTGTTCAAACTGTGTATATGGAATTTCGTACAGAAAAATTCTGTCTTTTGAAACGAAATTTGTAAACCTACTTTATCCGCGCATTCCTTAAGGATCTCTATTTGTTTGGTGGCGATTTCTTCATCATCTGCAAGTATGGCCAAGTCGTCCGCGAATGCTAAACAAGATATCTCCACGTTGTCTTTGGTTCTACCAAGATGGATTGGTTTCCAATAGGATTGATTTTTTAATTCTTTTTTCCATTCCTTAATGACTTTATCCAGGACTGTATTAAACAGAAGTGGAGATAGCCCGTCACCTTGACGTACTCCAGTTTTTATGAGAAAAGTTTCAGAGATTTCTCCCCTGAATTTAACTTTAGATACTGTGTCTGTCAGTGATTCTTTGATAAGCCTTAGTGTTTTGGAGTCAAGTCCAAGTTCCTCTAAAATGTTAAACAAAGATTGCCGGTCAATTGAGTCATAGGCTTTCTTAAAATCTACAAATGTACAAATTATGGGGGCATTTCTAATTCCTTTGTGTTTTAATATTGTCTTTAAATTAAATATTTGTTCTATGCATGAGCGACCAGGGCGGAAGCCTGCTTGATAATCACCAATTTGGCGTTCCAGCTGCTCTTGTGTTCTTTTCAGCAGGCATGTTGAGAGAATTTTGTAGGTGACTTGTAAAAGTGAGATTCCCCTGTAGTTATTGACATTTGTTCTGTCTCCTTTTTTATGTAACGGGTGAATAAGGGCACATTTCCAATCCTCTGGTAATTTTTCTGTTTCCCATATTTTTGTTATTATTTTTGTGAGCTCTTGCAACGTCTTTGGTCCTAGGTTTTTTAATAGCTCTGCAACAATGCCATCTTCGCCAGATGTTCTATTATTTTTTAAGTTTTTAATGTGACATTTGATTTCTTCCTGTGTTGGTGGTAATGAATCCGGTTGAGCGTTGGCACTGATTTCTTTGGGAAACCTTAAACTAGGTTCTGGGCAATTTAGTAGGTTAGAAAAATATTGAGCCAATACTTGACAGTTTTCCTGGTTTGTTAGGGCTAATTTACCATCTGGTTTTCTGAAACATAAATTTTGAGGGATATATCCTCGTATTTTATCTGCGAAAGTTCTGTAGAAGTCTCTTGTATTATAGTTTTGGAAATTTTCTTCTATGGCATCCAGTTGTGCCTTTGTGTACTTCCTTTTTGCTTGCCTAATAGATTTTGAAACCTGTTTTCTAACCTCGTTAAATAAATGTAGAATTTCTTGTGATTTTTTACTCTTATATTCTTGAAATGCCTTTTTTCTCCTTTCCAATGCATTTTCACAGTCTGAATCCCACCAAGGGTGTTTGAATATCTTTTTCAAGGGAACAGTTTCCTTAGCTATTCGCGTGATTTTAGAATGAAATTCTTCCCATGTGTTTGCCTTTTCCTTCTCCCATTCTTCTTTTACTGTAGATTCTTTAATCTTCTAGGTGTCATATTTCTGTATTTCTGTTTTTTTCTGATGACTTCTTCGTGCTGTGAACTTGATTTTAATTCTAGTTAGGTAATGGTCTGAATCAATGTTTGCTCCTCTGCGTACTTGGACGTCGTAAATTTCTTTTTGTACTGGGTATGAAATCGCCACATGATCTACACTCCTGGAAATTGAAATAAGAACACCGTGAATTCATTGTCCCAGGAAAGGGAAACTTTATTGACACATTCCTGGGGTCAGATACATCACATGATCACACTGACAGAACCACAGGCACATAGACACAGGCAACAGAGTTGCACAATGTCGGCACTAGTGCAGTGTATATCCACCTTTCGCAGCAATGCAGGCTGCTATTCTTCCATGGAGACGATCGTAGAGATGCTGGATGTAGTCCTGTGGAACGGCTTGCCATGCCATTTCCACCTGGCGCCTCAGTTGGACCAGCGTTCGTGCTGGACGTGCAGACCGCGTGAGACGACGCTTCATCCAGTCCCAAACATGCTCAATGGGGGACAGATCCGGAGATCTTGCTGGCCAGGGTAGTTGACTTACACCTTCTAGAGCACGTTGGGTGGCACGGGATACATGCGGACGTGTATTGTCCTGTTGGAACAGCAAGTTCCCTTGCCGGTCTAGGAATGGTAGAACGATGGGTTCGATGACGGTTTGGATGTACCGTGCACTATTCAGTGTCCCCTCGATGATCACCAGTGGTGTACGGCCAGTGTAGGAGATCGCTCCCCACACCATGATGGCGGGTGTTGGCCCTGTGTGCCTCGGTCGTATGCAGTCCTGATTGTGGCGCTCACCTGCACGGCGCCAAACACGCATACGACCATCATTGGCACCAAGGCAGAAGCGACGCTCATCGCTGAAGACGACACGTCTCCATTCGTCCCTCCATTCACGCCTGTCGCGACACCACTGGAGGCGGGCTGCACGATGTTGGGGCATGAGCGGAAGACGGCCTAATGGTGTGCAGACCGTAGCCTAGCTTCATGGAGACGGTTGCGAATGGTCCTCGCCGATACCCCAGGAGCAACAGTGTCCCTAATTTGCTGGGAAGTGGCGGTGCGGTCCCCTACGGCACTGCGTAGGATCCTACGGTCTTGGCGTGCATCCGTGCGTCGCTGCGGTCCGGTCCCAGGTTGACGGGCACGTGCACCTTCCGCCGACCACTGGCTACAACATCGATGTACTGTGGAGACCTCACGCCCCACGTGTTGAGCAATTCGGCGGTACGGCCACCCGGCCTCCCGCATGCCCACTATACGCCCTCGCTCAAAGTCCGTCAACTGCACATACGGTTCACGTCCACGCTGTCGCGGCATGCTACCAGTGTTAAAGACTGCGATGGAGCTCCGTATGCCACGGCAAAGTGGCTGACACTGACGGCGGCGGTGCACAAATGCTGCGCAGCTAGCGCCATTCGACGGCCAACACCGCGGTTCCTGGTGTGTCCGCTGTGCCGTGCGTGTGATCATTGCTTGTAGAGCACTCTCGCAGTGTCCGGAGCAAGTATGGTGGGTCTGACACACCGGTGTCAATGTGTTCTTTTTTCCATTTCCAGGAGTGTATGAGGGTTTAAGGGGTATATTCCTGAGGCCGTAAACCCACTGACTACTATCTCCCTTGTAGATTTCCCATTCAGTTCGGTGATGTCCATGTTTGTTACTGGACCTGCATTTTTCCTCATCCATATATGTACCAGGTCAGAATAATAGGCTTTCAAAGGACTCATGGAAGCGGCTGCATGTTGTGGGAGGCATGAGGAGGCAGACACAAGGTTTTGACACGGTTTCGCGCGTGAGATTTATAACATCCAGATTTCTGGAGTGGCCCACTTTTCTCTAACGTTTTTAATTGCTGTTTGCTTAGCAGACTCATCCCAACGCTTTCGAGCTAGGGAAGTCATTTGTGAATCAATTCCTATAAGTAAAACAGATTGTGAAAGCATGGTACAAATATGAAATACTAGTATTCTGTATTAGTGACACAACATTATGAAATTCAGAAACACAAAAAAACCGAAAATTAAATTGAAATAGCCAACAAACATGCCATTTTACGGCTTAATGTATCAGCTAAACCTCTGTTTACGAAGTATATTAATAATGTGTGTGTTATGACAAGAATGAAACTGAAAACCAGCAACCTGCAACAATTACGCCTCCTAGTGAATTTGTTAAAGTGGCTTCGCTCACTCGCAATGGCTTCCAGCTGTAATGTGAATGCATCCCGAAGTAGTCTACAGTTTATGAAAGTAGTTTTTAAGCAGCTAACCCAATTACAGCACTTACTAGGCAAGAAATCATAGTATTCCATGTTACTACCACTATCCCACATTTTTATCTCTTCCTTTAACAACAACAGCAACAACAATAATAATAATAATAATAATAATAATAATAATAATAATAATAATAATAATGGTATATACTCGTGTTACTAAATAATTATCTGTCACAGAGGTAGGGAAATGGATTATTTTAAGTTTATAATCTTTATACACCGTAACTTTTTCTCAGGCGCGAATATTTCTAAGGGGATTCATTGCTCCATTGTGGCGTAGGGCGAACCACTATTGCTGTATATGCAGACATATAACATGCTTATGAAGATGTCCGTGTATCCCTACTGGCAGAGATGATGAGAAAAATTAATGTGCCAGGTTCATTTATAACAAATGTTCAAGCCCTATTTGTGGATATAAAGCCACTTATGAAATATTTTATGGAGGCATTGTAAAACTTTAATTAATGTTAAGAACTGCATGCTGCAATACACAGCTATAATGGTATGTTTTATTTGAGACAATCGATTCAGTCTAGAATTTGACAATCTTAGCAATTCATTTGTTTAATTGGAATAACAGTTGTCAGTTATCAGCTAATATCAGTGGTGGAACAATGTACATCTGCTAACTGTTATTCCATGTGCAAATCCTTAGCTGAGATGGTTTTTGGACCTGATGATGGCCTGATCCTACGCTGAACTCGATTGTCTCTAATATATATACCGGTACAGCTGTGTATTGCATAATGGTGTTCTTAACACTGTTGTTGTTGTTGTGGTCTTCAGTCCTGAGACTGGTTTGATGCAGCTCTCCATGCTACTCTATCCTGTGCAAGCTTTTTCATCTCCCAGTACCTACTGCAACCTACATCCTTCTGAATCTGCTTAGTGTATTCATCTCTTGGTCTCCCCCTACGATTTTTACCCTCCACGCTGCCCTCCAATACTAAATTGGTGATCCCTTGATGCCTCAGAACATGTCCTACCAACCGATCCCTTCTTCTGGTCAAGTTGTGCCACAAACTTCTCTTCTCCCCAATCCTATTCAATACTTCCTCATTAGTTATGTGATCTACCCATCTAATCTTCAGCATTCTTCTGTAGCACCACATTTCGAAAGCTTCTATTCTCTTCTTGTCCAAACTATTTATCGTCCATGTTTCACTTCCATACATGGCTACACTCCATACGAATACTTTCAGAAATGACTTCCTGACACTTAAATCAATACTGGATGTTAACAAATTTCTCTTCTTCAGAAACGCTTTCCTTGCCATTGCCAGCCTACATTTTATATCCTCTCTACTTCTACCATCATCAGTTATTTTGCTCCCCAAATAGCAAAACTCCTTTACTACTTTAAGTGCCTCATTTCCTAATCTAATTCCCTCAGCATCACCCGACTTAATTAGACTACATTCCATTATCCTTGTTTTGCTTTTGTTGATGTTCATCTTATATCCTCCTTTCAAGACACTGTCCATTCCATTCAACTGCTCTTCCAAGTCCTTTGCTGTCTCTGACAGAATTACAATGTCATCGGCGAACCTCAAATGTTAAAAATAACTTAATAGGCCCCAGAAGAACAAGTAAGGGTCTACCTCAAGGGTCATTATTACCTCCCATTCTCGTTAAAATACTGTATTTGCAATAAATATGCACAGTATTTTTATCCCAGATGTTAAGATGGTACAATGTGTCGACCTGTGCATTTAAGCATACGAGCGACGACTTAGTTGTAGGAAAAATGGGAATGGATTGAGCATTAACGAATTTAGCAACTGACTATGTGTAAACAGTTTGGACATATCACCAAGTACATCATCCATTGTATTTACACAAAACACAGTTCTTATAAGTTCCCTAAGACATAGCTGATACGATATCTGTGTTCCTATACTGACAGAGAATAAACTGGGCTCCACATAGTGGTAGATAGTACAATTAGTAAGTAAATGTTTGAAAACGACCAGTGTAACACCGGAAACAACTGGCATTAAATGGGGAACAGATCAAAATACATGTCTGAACATCTATCAAAATTCTTGATAATCTGGCAACATGTGATGGGGAAGAAAACCATCGTAAAGTGTTGGTGAATGACTGCCTATAAAAGTATAAATGCCTAGATAGAAATGAATGGAATACAGAATGGGCAGACTGGCATTATGCTAGTATATCAACAGGAATATCAAGCAACCCTTCATACATGAAGAGCTGCTAAAGCAGAAAATTTGAATCCACAGTAACACCAATGATGCACATTTCAGACACATCCACACCACACTCATTCTTCTGAGTCACTGCTTTGTAAAATTGGAATCATGCAGGATGTGAACAAATTGTTCTTTGGATGTGGCAAAAAGGCAGTTATCCGTAATATTGCTTTGGCATCTGGTGGCGTTAAAAAATTTATCTTCTAAACTCTGTGCTGACGGTCCTGGCAACAAGACTCTACAGGCTATACAAGGAACTCTTTATTTCTGTGTGTGAAGATAAATTGAGTATGTAATGTTAGTTATTTGCAGTTAGTCAGACACTGTTAAAATTAGATGTAAGAAACTAGCAAATTGAATCTGCCAATAATTTACATAAGTTAATACTTAAAACTACTATTGACTCATCGGCCTATGCAGCATGTGTATTGACAGTACTTCTGTCACTAATGTAAATCTGTTAATTATCTAGGTGTGTAGTGTATACCTTCCATTACTGTTTTATCTCTCTCTATTTGACTCCCTCTTTTTTATCAACCTAACACACTACCATATATTGTGTAATTAAGATCTTCACTCTTGCTTTTTATAGCTCTCCATGTACTTAAGCAATATGTTGTACCTGACTTACCTAAACCATTTGAAAGCATTGCTAAGAAATTTTAAGAATTAATTAATAAAGATTAGAAACTGTATGTTGATGACTATGTGGGCACAGACCTAAAAGACAGCTAAAAGAACTGAAAATTCTGAGGGACGCTGGTTATTAAAAACCAGTAATCTTGATTTGTGTCTTGCTTCATTACAAGTTTTAAATTGTTCGTAAGTACATGAAACTCTCTAAATCAGGTCTGCACAACTCAAAAGTGGTTTGGGGCCAAAGCAAAACTAGAATCTAAAATGCGGCCCACAGCAAATTTTTGGTCAATTGTGTTGAATACAGTCTTTAAAATTAATAAAAATCAACCATTATTCCAATATTTAATTATTATTATGATATATATTTCCGTTGAACTGTGGCACAAAAATAGATGGTGTACTGTACAGATGTAGACTACATAATGTAAGCAACAATCAAAAATATTATTTTGTGAAAGTATACAAAGTTTATTTTTGAACTCTTAAATAAATACATTCCTTACAAAATGCTGGACACGTTTATTGACGGTGAGGAATGACAGTTGTAGTAGCATACTAACGTGACAAACTGTTATTTATGTAAACAGTATAAAAGGATAATAAACGGAAACGAAGCTGTAATGTGAGACATTGCCTCTCATGTCAGCTACAAGTTTTTCAGAGTCCAGAGTCATATTTCATGTTGGTGTATTTAATAAGTATTCTAAATGTTCGTCAGTTTAACAAGAGTAAAATTTGCTTTTATTTAAGTTCAGGACAGAAAATTTTTGTTCACATATGTAAGCGCTGCCAAACATGGTGAATGATTTTATTGCTGCGTCTCTTAGGTTATTAAATTTATTTTTGTGTAAGCTTTTATAGAAATCAAGACTACCACATTCTCTGTGCTTCATTTTATAGTTCGGAGAACACTGAATTTCTGTGATCTCCAGCTGTAAGTCCACAGGTATCTCTTCTGGGATCTTCAATCACCTTGAACATTATTTTTTCCTCTTTTGACATCGTAAACGTTTTGTCGAATTCTTCAATTTATTTATCAAAGTCCCGAGAAAATTTCCCTCCAGGAACAGCGTGTTTATATGAGGTAATTATTTTGCAAGTAGGAAACGGGGTCATGTCTCCTTTCAACAACTGGTTTTTGAAGACACAAGTTCCATTTTGAAAGCACGTACTGCTGCTAACAGACGGTAAATAAAAGCTGACTTTCTCTGTAGTTTTTAGTTCAGCTCGCTTAAGTGAGTCGTCATATCACTGAGAAAACATCAGTCATTGATCTAGGCCTTACTTTTCAATACAGGATCCTGTGTATCGTTTTCCATAAAATCGACTATTTCCTCTCTTAGTGCAAAAACGCGCTGCAATACTTTTCTCCGAATTAGCCAAGTAACGTCCATATGATACTGCAATAAATCCCACTGTTTCTTCAAGAAATCCACGAAATAATAGGTGTTTAAGCCCTTCTCCTCGGTTGTGGTTGATAACAGAAACCACAGTTGACATGATATGGCCATATCCCAGAACTTTGCTGCATAACATTTGTGTATGAACAATCCTCGTATAGTGGAATTTGCTTTTTTGTTTTCGTGGCGTATTATTCCAGTAATGATAGGCCTACTGCTCCCATCTTCTTTGCACACACAGAAGGTGATCCATCGGCGCAAATGGCTACAATATTTTCAAAAGTCAAACCCATTTTCTTCGTGACAAATCTTTTCACTTCGGTAGAGATGTCTCCATTGGATGTTCACCCTTTCATGCAACACGATCCTGCCAGTTCTTCCGTTGTATTTAAATTGTTATCAACACCATGGATGAAAACTAAAAATTGAAATCCTTTATCTTACAGATCGATTTCGGTCACAGACCATCTCCAGTGTAAACTATTCGAACCTTGTAGGCCCATACCCTAATAACACAACATTTTCTATGAGATGTAATATGTACTATGATGATTACTGTACTTCACTGGTACTGCATACAATTTTTTAGTTACGGAAGGGCCCATCCTGTGACCTTAGCAATTGCTGATGCAAAAGTAAATAAATAAATAAATAAAATTATTGTATGCAGTACAACTGAAGATATGTGTAGGAAGTAATCATCATCGTACATGTCATACCTCATAGAAAATGTTGTGTTGTTTGATACGGGCCTACAAGGTTCGAATAGTTTGCACTGATAATGGTCACACAGTGACCGAAATCGATTTGTAAAACAAAGGCTTTCAATCTTTACTACCAATGCTGCATTTATCAAAATACAGTATATTGACAATAATACAGTCGTGGTTCCCAATTACATCATGAAAACTAAAAGCCGTGCAGTATCATTTTTGTCAATATTGTGAACTATGGAAAATGAATAGTACTTGAATTCTTTAGCTTTCTTTCTTATCTGGCCGTAAAGGTTAGTAGAGATATCGTGCACTCTTCTTTGAACTGTCATTCTGGACAAGCTCTCAGAAATTTGATTTTTTTCTGGACATATTTCTGATACAGCGATCATTATGCATTTTTTTAAGAAATCATCTTCCATGAAAGATTTCTCAGCAGCAGTAATTTCATTAAAATTTGAGAAGCTTACATTTGTAGCCACTTCAATCTCTGTATTTGCTTTCTTGAAAAATTGCTGATAGTAGACAAAGATTTTAGCAAATTTGACACCTTGATTTTCCTCTCGTTATCACCCAACTTCGCCAATTCTGCATGTTTTGATTCAGAATGATGTCTGATATTATATTCTTTTACAACTGCAATTGATTAGCTGCAAACCAGATACAGTACTCGACCGTTGTACGGTACAAGAAGTACTCATTTGTCCACTGCGTGTTAAATACACTGCATTCAGACACACTTTTGCTTGCTGTTTTTGTCACCCATTTTTTCTGGCTACCTTAAAGTGAACATCAATAATTAAAACTCGTACTTTATCGTACACACACATATGTAAAGGCCGGCCGAAGTGGCCGTGCAGTTAAAGGCGCTGCTGTCTGGAACCGCAAGACCGCTACGGTCGCAGGTTCGAATCCTGCCTCGGGCATGGATGTGTGTGATGTCCTTAGGTTAGTTAGGTTTAACTAGTTCTAAGTTCTAGGGGACTAATGACCTCAGCAGTTGAGTCCCATAGTGCTCAGAGCCATTTGAACCATTTGGACATATGTAAAAGCAGGGCGCTCATGATAACTGGCGCAAGTTGTAAGTAAAGTGATATTTTCGTCTCAATTTGAACTTTTTACCGAGGACAATAATTTTCTTCTTTAATCAAAGCTATGTCAGTAATATTAATTTACAAGAGTACAACAAATACAATGGCGTATGTATGAATCAATTCTAATGATATAAACATTTACCAGGGGACAAAGGCACTGCAGTACAGTAGCTTGACAGTTTTCCCTCTTTCAACAATCTTTAAGTATTAGAAACACTTCGCACGTCGCTTGAAGGCGCAACAGTCATATACATTGCCTATGCAGCATTTGCCGTAGCTTATACCCATGACTTTGCCCTTTGGTTAGCAGCCGATCAAGCAGCTTCCGCCACCACCTGTACGCCACTAGGCAGATGCGCGTACTACCTGTTCAATGCAGCGCATTAGCAGTACATCTTTGTTCCGAGCGCTGCTTACTGATAACGCCACTGGACACAAATCCAGAACAGTCATTTTTTGCAAGCACTTCCATTACTTACAAGTTTAATAATGTAAACCTATTTTAACCTAGCTGTCACAGAGACAGCCATTGCTAATAAGTCAAAGAACTTTTAAATGATATAGAGATTTACCATCGTAGTAGATTCATCTGAAAAAATCATAGAATTATATCAAAAAATATGTAACTGATCAGTCTTCAAAGGTTCTCCCGCGGGCCATAGCGAGAGACGTAACGGGCCGTATGTGTCCCACAGGCTTTATGTTGTGCACCCCTGCTCTAAAAGAATGCACTTTTTTAAGCTTTCTGTTTTCAGTATATACTTACTACTTTTCTCGTTTTACATATTTGTTATTTGGCTTTCCAGTGTACCTGAAGTGTCCACCAGAGATTGCCTATGAGCGAGTAGTGCAACGAAGTCGTCCTGAAGAGAAAACAGCTGTTTCACTTGGCTATTTGACAGATCTGCACCACGCGCATGAGCAGTGGTTAGTACAAAATCCTCCAACACATATAGTCACATTGGATGCAAGTGTAGGTCTGCCTGCAATGGAGCAGCAGTATGAAAAAGTGAGAACTGTTGTGCTGAACAGAATTGCTGAAATGACGAGACTGTGAAAGAATCATGGCAGTTGCATTATACAGGTTGTGTCTCTTAGGAGGTCGTCAGGCGCATTTTCTGTGGTGTTTCGACAGATATCTGCTATTTCGTGTCAGCAATATGAAGCTGTAGTCAGCCCAAACAAACTCCACTCAGCACATCCTTCATGCAAAGCCCATTGTCGACGGAAAGCGTCGGTTTGTTACCCATTACAAAGTAAATGATTTCTGAAGCAGATTTTATGCGCCCATTCGATCGCTGCTGCGTAGTTGTAGGAGCCAGCGTGGGCCAAAGCAGCGCTGTCGCTAGTACTGGTTATTCTTTGTGCTTTACTGCCCCTGTTAATACGTATCGATGAAATGAATATCGCAATAGGCTAATTTTGGACTGCTATCGAATGGACACGAAAAAATCCGCCTTGAAAATCATTTTGTTTGTAACAGAAAACAAATCAATGCTTTTCATTGACAATGGATATTGCCTTAAAGAGGTGATGGTTAGTATTCGATTGGATAGACTCCCACTGCACACTGCAAAGGGGAAACTGCAGAAACAAAAGAGATAAAGTTCTGGCGACTCTTAGGAGAGACACGCAGTATATATTTTTGTTGTTAGTAATTCCCATTCCTTGTACGATACACTTGTCAGGCTTCCGCCCTCCACTGTCCTTCCTACCTACCAACCATTTAAACTGTTCACAGCTCCGAATTTATTTGACAATTACACTGAATGTAGCTTTTGAATTAAGTTCGTGGGAATTAACAGTGGAGGGTTGTATGATTCATGTAGCTCATAACTAAACCCCTGAGATAACTGTTGATATTTGAAGATATTTTGAGAAAAAAATAGAGCTCTGTTCTTAGTCTCAGTACTGATTTGCCGTGGAAAACCAGTTATTCTCTCCATTCTTCTTAATCCTTTCAGGACTTGTCCAGAATATTCTTGTCCCTCATTGACGAACGGATTTCTCTTAGCATAGTATTAGTTGGAAGCCCTCTTTTTTCCTTCCATTCACTATCCAGTTCAGTATACATCTGAAAACTTTTTCTTTGTACATCACTTTAATGTACCAACGTCTTTTAAGTTGCTTCTGTTCAATAAAATCAGTAATACTTCATTGAGTTTTCTTTTTCCTTGATTGTTTCATTTCATATTTTTCCTTCCTTGGTATTATTGTTGAATGTTTACAGAAATTCCTCTCTGTTGCTAATAGCTTTGATTCAGTTGGCATTTCATCGTCAAACTTCTAAACGGTGTGCAATAATGCTTGTAGCTGTTGTTCTATGTATTGTGGTGTAGTTGTTATTCTTGTGTGTTTACTCCACGGAATTTAATTTAACAAAAAATTGTAGATTTCTTGTCCAAATTCACTGTCTAGTTTTCCCTCATTTGTCATTTTCACCCCTGGGTATTTTTACCCTTTAGTAGGTGTTATTGTACTCACCCCTTCTTCCAGGGCTACATTTTCGTTTATTACAACAATTCTCGTACTTTTACGCATTTTGTGTAAATATGTAGTGTTTTCTGAGAATATTGTATATAATATGGATGAAATACAATACACCTGTTGTAATATTTTTGTAAATTGGAATTTACATATTTTAATTTTTGATATTGACATTTTGTGTAATTTTCTTGTTGATATAAGGATTTCAATAGAATGGCTAAATGTGCACCCTTAGGAACACTAAATGAGCAGGTTGTATTTGAACTCTTTTGTTCCGATTTATTTATGAGCAAAAATGTGATCTGTGCAGTTTACTTCATCTTATTCAGTCTTTATATTCTTGTTTAAAATGTTTAATAATTTGCCATAAAATCTGCTTAAATTGCTGTCTGCTGTTATACCATTAAAATTTTTACAGTTACAATGTCTTTATTTTGTATGTGTTGCCAAAATATACAGTACTTTGCAGTCACTTAGTATATACTGTGTGTTTAAAAGATTCAGATATCTCTTAACAGCTTTGTTTTATACAAGTGTTGCACTATATGAGTGACAGTACTTTTTTGTCATAAATGTTATGTCTCATTTTAGGAATATATTCCTACACTTGGTGATAAAATTCATGTGTGAATATTTTACCACTGTCTTTTTTTCGTATTTTGTACACTGAAGCTAATAACAAATTTCCATTATATCTAGCAATGTTAAGTAAAAGAAAAGTCATCACAATATCAGAACACATTTGTTGTTGTGTTGGAGTGTTTATAAAGGCTTTTGTATAAACTATATGTATGTATTGTATAAGTGATATACGATGTTAAAATACCTGTTTATGGTAAGATTCATGAGCAAGTCTTTCACATCATAGCTTTTAGTCTTCACTAACTGTCTCAGTCTTTACATATTTTTACATTCTTTCTAACAGTCAGAAGTGTGTATTGAAGAAAGATGTACGATAGATTTAGTTGAAATCAGATCATGAAATTTTAAATATGACCTCAGTGAAGAGTACTTAATAATTCTAGTGTTTAGTCTTTTTGAAGCAGCTGCCTGTACTCTCAGTCCTTCTATATTATTTTGTATAGGCACTCATCAGCGACAATATTGAAAAAGATCTGATTTTACTTAATTTTTTACCCAAAAATAATTTCAGTGTATCTTTGTACTTGATAATTATAGGTCAGTTTTTGTTGTAGGAGTTTCTGTAGAGCTTTTATTAAAAATATGTTAAGAAACTTTTCTGTTATAATTAAAAAGATTGATAATAATAAGAATCGTTATTTCTGCCAAAATATTTTGTTATATACCTCTATTGCTTATACTTTGAACAGCTATAATTTTTGTTTCAGTATACTGTGCTTATTAGAAATGTATTACATGAGAGAAACGATATTTTCATCTATCAGATGGCCAAACACAAAAATAATTGTGTCTTGCAGAAGGCAGAATGTCCAAAATCACTTCTTCTGCATCTACATCTATACTCTATAAGATGGATTCTTTGTGTACTGCTGTTAAATGCCCATTTTTTTCCATTCCAGTAGCAGAGGGTCTGTGGGTAGAAGGAGACGGTCTGTGGGAGGAATGATTGTTGGTAAACCTACAAGTGAGTTCAGATCTCTTGTACACTCTTTATGTGAGGTATGCATAGGAGGAAGCAACATATTGGTTGACTGTTTTGGCTACATACAGTCCCAAAATTTTAACAATAACCCACATAGTAAAGCAGAACACCTGTCTTTTAGCGTCTGCCACTGAAGTTGAACAAGTATCTTCATGAACTTTTGCACTTACTGAATTAACTTGTTGTGAAACATGCTGCTTTTCTGTGGATCTCCTTTATTTCCTCTTTTAAACTTACCTGGTATTTATTCCAGACTGACAAACAATATTCAAGAATTAATCAAACGAACATTTTGTAAATTACATCATAATACCCTCAGAATTCTTCCAATGAATCTGTCGTATCTGCCTTACTCATGATTAGCTTTATAAGGTCATTCCACTTCAGATCGTTTCTTACGCATACTCAAAGATAATTAATAAATGTTACTGCTTCCAGTGATTATTCTGCAATTATTTAATCACCACAATACTGGTCTTTCTGCCCTCTGATACGCAATGCATTACTTTTCTATATGTTGAGGGTCAATTGCCAATCTCTGCACGAACTGTCATTCCTCTTCAGGAGTTCCTACATTCTTCTACAATTTTCTAGCAATATGACTTCAACAGCATCCTCCGCCACGTATTTATTTATGTATATTGCTTAAAGTAATGGTCTTCTGACACTCGAATGGGGTACACCAGCAGTTACTTTTATGTCTGAAGATTTGTTTCCATTAAGAATGATGTGCTGTGTTCATTTTGCTAGAAACTTGTCAGTTCAGCCATCCAGTTGGTCTGATATTCCAGGAACTCGTGTTTTGTACATTAGGGGGCTCTATAGAATGGTATCGAATGGCTTCTGGGTGTGAAGGAACATGGCATCAACCTGAGCGCTGGTGGCTACTACTTTCTGAGTCTCATGGATGAAGAGAGCAACTGGGTTTCACACGATTGTGTGTGGAATCCATGTAGACTCATACAGAGGAGATATTTTGTCTCCAGTACTCTCACAGTATGCGGGCAGATAAACATTTTTCAAAGTTCTACAACAAACTAACTTCGGTGATGTACCCCTATAGTTTTGCGTTTCTGTCTAATGACCCTTCCCAAAAACAGGAATGACCTGCTCGTTTTTCCAATTACTAAGTGCACTTAATTCTTCCGGAGTCCTACTATTCACGGTTTCTAGAAGAGGATCAAGTTCTTTTGCATACTCTCTGTAGAGCCATACAGGGTCGTCAGAAACAGTCTAAATAGCTTGTAAGGATGTTGCGGGTTAGGTTGTGCGGAGAAAGAATTTTTATGAAAATAATTGGACACTTTGCACTATAATTAGTATTGAAGTTAGCCAATCAGGCCGTTGCATGTGCAGATTCAAACGGTCCACTGGAGACGGTGTCGACAGATTAAGAGAGCGATACAAAAATGTGACCTGAGACAGTAGTAAGGACGGAGTCCGAGCCAAAGGCTGAGTAATCTTGTGCGCTGTCACCTTCGCTACGAGAACAACTGGTACTAATTGTGTCTGGCGGGCCGCTTCAACCTATGCGCACAATGGCTTGATTTGTTAACTTTAATAATAGTTAACTCGGAAACGCCGCACCGTATCGAATTTTTTTCCTAACAATTATTTCTCAGCACAACAGACCCAGTAACATCCTTAGAAGCCTTTCCGACTGTGCTTAACAACAATGTGTAGGTATCCCATTCGATCCAGTGGCCTTTACTCTGTTGTACAACTTTAGTTGATTTTCTGACCCGTGGTTACTTTTGTGACGTTTGTAATTTGGACATTAGGGTGATGATTTATACACTCCTGGAAATTGAAATAAGAACACCGTGAATTCATTGTCCCAGGAAGGGGAAACTTTATTGACACATTCCTGGGGTCAGATACATCACATGATCACACTGACAGAACCACAGGCACATAGACACAGGCAACAGAGCATGCACAATGTCGGCACTAGTACAGTGTATATCCACCTTTCGCAGCAATGCAGGCTGCCATTCTCCCATGGAGACGATCGTAGAGATGCTGGATGTAGTCCTGTGGAACGGCTTGCCATGCCATTTCCACCTGGCGCCTCAGTTGGACCAGCGTTCGTGCTGGACGTGCAGACCGCGTGAGACGACGCGGTCCGGTCCCAGGTCGACGGACACGTGCACCTTCCGCCGACCACTGGCGACAACATCGATGTACTGTGGAGACCTCACGCCCCACGTGTTGAGCAATTCGGCGGTACGTCCACCCGGCCTCCCGCATGCCCACTATACGCCCTCGCTCAAAGTCCTTCAACTGCACATACGGTTCACGTCCACGCTGTCGCGGCATGCTACCAGTGTTAAAGACTGCGATGGAGCTCCGTATGCCACGGCAAACTGGCTGACACTGACGGCGGCGGTGCACAAATGCTGCGCAGCTAGCGCCATTCGACGGCCAACACCGCGGTTCCTGGTGTGTCCGCTGTGCCGTGCGTGTGATCATTGCTTGTACAGCCCTCTCGCAGTGTCCGGAGCAAGTATGGTGGGTCTGACACACCGGTGTCAATGTGTTCTTTTTTCCATTTCCAGGAGTGTATTTATAGATGATGTACAGCAGTGCGATCTTCCTCAGAGAAACAGCTTTGAAAAAGGAGATTCGTATTTCGGCCTTGTGTCATCTTCTGTTTTGATGCCATTATGGTCACAAAATATGTGGACAGATTGCTTTGATCCATGTAATATTTAACGTAAGACCAAAACTTCTTAGGATTTTCTGTCAGATTGGTATCGCATATAGACTTTCACTTTGTAATTTGTTGGATACCAATTTCGGCTTCGTCCCATCCGTCACAATGGTATTCTGGTTCTCAACAGATATGGACAGTCATGGAACAATTCAGAACAAAATTTTGATAATTTTCATGAGATCCATGGTCTAAGCGAAACATTTTTAAGAAGAGCGCATGAATAACAATACTTTTTGAGATTTGCAAGTAAATCGGTAGAAGTAGCCAAGAACTCTACCAAAATTACGTGAAGGTGCGATTCCAAGAGTTTTACCCAATGTACTGCACTATTTAAAGACGCCAACTGCGTCTTAATGAAAGAATACGGAAGAGAGAGCAAGATCTTCATAAGAGAAAAGAAGTTTGGCTTCCAGAAAATGTGATTAAGAGGCTTACCATCTTGTATGAAAATGTACGTAAGACTGAAAGAAGTTACAAGTCGAACAACAGAGTAATAAACGATTCATTCTTATCTACAGGATATCAGTGGAAGGAATTCCAAAACTTCAAGCTAGTGTAAGGATTGGGAGTTTTACAATTATTACTTTCGTACACTTTTCAACTGAAAATGAGTCAAATAAAACCTATATTGAAGACCTCATACCTCGTTCTCACAGCTGTATCTTATTCTAATTTTTACCTTTTGGTTTTTCTAATTAAGAAACTGTGGCGATAAAATTGCATAAAGCGAAGTATATATCAATTTCAAACACCGCCACAGAAAACCTTATCCAATCACAAAACGTTTAAAAACTTTACGTAAATGGAAGCTGTGTTCAAATTGACTTTCCGTAATTTTTTTATTTCCCAGACATCTCACTACGTCGTACTGTTTACCCTGATAAAAATGATGATTGAATTCCTTCGAATTTAGCAATTGTATAACAATGTTACAAAGCATTTTGTAACTTTACACTCAATACAACGAATTCTCATTATCTTTTACATTTTTTCCCGTGGAGAAATTCTTTTTATTTTGTTATGTATGTGCATATCATACTTGCTACTTCGCAGCAGCACAATGTTTAATTCTCATCGATCGCAATATACGTCATTTGTTAAAATTCCATTCTCGCCCATCTAAATGGGAATAGTATCACTGATTCATTCTTGTGCCCATGTGTTAATCGTATCGTTACGTTTAAGTATGAGAAAATGACACGTCCTGTTACAGTTGATACTTTTTTCTGCACTGTGCACAATGCTCTATTTTCGTGTTTCATAATTTTCTACACTTGTTATAATTACATCTGAGGAACTTCACGATAAAGGATGACAGCCAAAAACAGTTGCAGGATAAAAATTAATTAAAATTTCTTGACCAAGGTTTCGGTACATATAAATATACCTTCATCAGAAGTAAAAAATCTGAAATTACATCATGTAATGGAGATTAATAAAACAATTATGCCAAAGGCGTCGTCAATAATTGAGACATCTTCTCCATTTGTACAACATGACTATGGGCACAGGGTCAAAGCGAACAGTTTAGCACCATTACTTCGCCTATCTACTTTTTTTACTTCTGATGAAGGTATATTTATATGTACCGAAACCTTGGTCAAGAAATTTTAATAAATTTTTATCCTGCAACTGTTTTTGGCTGTAATCTTTTATCGTGAAGAAATTCAACAGTTGCTGTTGCAGCCATGTTTAAAATCTTGACATCTGAGGAAATTTAACTGGGGAGATGTCGGTGATTCGTTCTTTTGTGCATATGTTAAGAGCAAATTAGCCTTTATTAAGAGACTAAAACAACTTTGTTTTCTAATCATGCAGTGAGACGTCCAGTCTGCGAGTCCGGCCGTTTGACAGCTGCACAGCGTTCTCATATTAATGACTTCGACTCGTGTATATTAGGCTATGACACTTCCATGTTATTACACTGCTAGCCGGGAACCCAGTGCCAGTTGCAGATTGCCTGTCTAACGGCTTCCAAGGCAACAAAAATTTGATTTTCAATATTTCGTATAATTATTGAGCGAATTTAAAAATGTAAAATGCTGTCATAATGTACTCATTAACAGGTTAGGCACAGTGTGTCTTGAGAGCGTAACTGACAGCGCACAAATATCTGGACTATATTTACCCAGTGTTTGATAATGAGAGCACTTTAGACTCCCAACGCAATTTAAAAATAATTTCAAACCTTGACAAAACTTTTTCTCTGTGACACCTTCCACAAAAAGAAGAAGGAAAAACAGTTTATCGCTTAATGCGTTTTCGCTGTCCATGCAGTTAAACTTCATGTTAATCACTTCTTTACTAATGACTCAATTCGCAACAGTGTTTGCAGACGGTGTAAGTAGGCTGTTTATGTTTTCTCTATGTAAGTAGGCTGTTTATGTTTTCTCTATGTAAGTAGGCTGTTTATGTTTTCTCTATGTAAGTAGGCTGTTTAGGTTTTTTATTGGTAACGCCACCTCTGTATGACAATCACTGGCTGTGCTGTGGGCAGTCTGTGTCTGCTTTGCATTGTTGTAATACTCGCCATTGTAGTGTTAGGCAGCTGGCTGTGAACAGCGCGTAGCGTTGCGCAGTTGGAGGTGAGCCGCCAGCAGTGGTGGATGGGGGGAGAGAGATGGCGGAGGTTTGCAATTTGTCATGAACTGATATATATATTATGACTTGTGATGATATCAAGGTAAATACATTGTTCGTTCTCTATTAATATCTTTCATTTGCTAACTATCCCTATCAGTAGTTAGTGCCTTCCATAGTTTGAATCTTTTATTTAGCTGGCAGTAGTGGCGCTCGCTGTATTGCAGTAGCTTGAGCAGCGAAGATTTTTGTGAGGTAAGTGATTTGTGAAAGGTATAGTTTAATGTTAGTCAGGGCCATTCTTTTGTAGGGAATTTTGAAAGTCAGATTGCGTTGCGCTAACAAAATATTGTGTGTCAGGTTAAGCACAGTCATGTATAAATTGTTCAAAGGGGAAGTTTCATATGTCGACCCTTAGCCGAGGATACCTCACTGGAATCTTCTGATTTTTTCTTGTAGTTTGTGTAATTGGTGTAGCTATTGTTTATTGGTAGCGCGTAATCATAGAGAGAATTTCCTTTGTAGTTGTAGTTTTTCATTGTTGTACAGTAAAACAGTTGTGGCATGCATGTAGATTTGCACCAAGTATTTCGCAGCTGCGCTTGCAATTAACTAGATATTATTTTCAGTGCTATGTTAATGTGTTCTCTTATTTTTGATCTTCAAATTGTGTTTTTCTGTGTTGTCGTGTGAAATACTGTGACAATAATGGCGTGTGAAAAACGTAATACTAGGCTCCAAAGTAAACTGAGAAATGACAGTGAAAATGAAAGCAGTGTGTTAGCGCCACCGAGTAATGAATTAGCTGATGTTCAAAGTAGTAATTTGGTAACTGTTCATAGGGAAATGGAGCAGGCGGCAAACAATGGCGTGGACAGTGAAACAATTAGTGAAGAGGGACGCATTATCGATCGATCGGTCGGCAACAGCTTGCCTCAGGAATCGGGAATGCCAGGACACAATTTTGCAAATACTGTAGATTCAGGTTTTGCGTCCTCACCGTTTTCTCAAATGAGTCAAGACACATTTTCCGCTTGTCAAAATGTGAATGTTGCCGGTGCAAATTCACTGCCGAAAAGCACTGAGGAACATGTTTCAGACACCAGTGCATTGTTATTACAGTTAATGCAACAAATGGGACAAAAGCTTGAAAAGTTAGACACAATGGAACAAAATCTTCAAAAGTTAGACACTACACTTGAACAAACACGTGTAGATTTAACCACTGAGTTACATAACATCGAATCGAAATGTCAAAAGGTCTGTAATGACGTAAAAACTCAAATTTGTGAGCATTTTCAACCTATTTTTTCGCGGCATGAAAATGCATTACGGAATCACGAAGCAGCCATAAAAGAACTGCAAACTATTGTTCATGAAAATCATGAGACCTTGCAAGCTAAATTTGACTCAGTTGCATCTACCGATTCGGTTACGCAACTTGCAAAAACTCAGGAAAACTTAAAGGACACAGTAGATACTCTGAAACTTGGTTCAGAAAAACACACTGAGGAAATAAGTACACTATCGGATAAAGTAGCCCAACTTTCAGATCAGTTCACTAACTTATCTACAAAGGTAGATGATGATCTGAATGACACAACACCTGTAGCCTTCACTGACACAGAAGAGTATGAACAAATTAGGAAATTCAAACAAAATCAGAATCAAATTAATAAGCAACACCAAAGAGAAATCCGGGAAGTACAAGATCAGCTGACACAGGTAATACAAGAATTACGTATTTCAGAGGACACTCGCGCCCCAACACGGGAAGAGGGACTTAGAAATACGGAAAAGACACAAAATAATAACATAGGGCATTTCGGAAGTTATGAAAGAAATTGGCAATGTGCACCGAATTTTGAGTTGGAACCGCCGAAGCGACGTAACAATGACCGACATGCGACTCGCCGACATGACGATTTTGACTATAAGCTGTTCATTACTACACGTAAATTCAAAACATTTAAGAATTCTGGCAACGACATTCATCCACAAGCATGGCTCCATCAATTCTCTCATTGTTTTCCTCCCAACTGGTCGTTGGAACACAGATTAGAATTTATGTGTGGCTACTTAGAGAATGAACCAGCTGTAAGAATGCGATCGGTCATTCACGATTGCCGCAGTGAAGGAGAATTTTACCATGCCTTCCTCTCAGCATATTGGTCTCAAGCCACACAAGACCGCGTAAAACATGGTATCATAATGATGAAACATTTCGAACAATCTGAATTCTCCAGTCTTGTGAAATATTTTGAAGACATGTTGCACAAGAATCAGTACCTGTCAAACCCATACAGCCCCTCAGAACTCATCCGCATTTGCTTAATCAAATTACCTGAACATTTACGACATATTATTTTGGCAGGACGTTGCAAAGACGACATTGAAGCTTTTCAGGGACTGTTACAAGAACTGGAAAGTGACACTGACAATCGCAGAACGCAGGAACACAACAATTACAGATCGCATCAGTCGCAATTCCGCGATGAAAGAAATAATAACTGGACGCGACAAGGCTATTCTTACAACGCAAATCGTGACCAAAATAGACACCACCCGTACGACAACCGTTGGCAGAGTAATAATAGTAACAGAGAAAGATTGCATTTCCGTAGTAATGACTATCACAGAGACAATCAGAGAAACAGACCATATGGGAACCAAAACAAGTATTACCAAGGGAGGCAGAATAACTTCAGACGCAACAGTTCGGCGCAGAGTTACGGTTCAGGGAGAAATTCTCCACCGCATGACCGACAAAACGACAGACGTGAATTTCATCAGAACTGGCGGGATTCTAACAGAGCTGGGCCCTCTCGGCAAGGCGAATTTGTAGAAGTTAGGTCTCCTAATCCCAATAACAACGCGCGCCAACAAAGAGACAGACAATGACTCGCGCCGCAGGCACCCACGTGCGCCGGCTGGCTCAGAGAAAAATAACATAGACGCTAACCTTGAGAAAAATTCCAGTATTCTTTACCGATGTATACCGCATGATAATTGCTTTGAAGTTGAAACTCTGTGCACTAGGAAGAGTAAAAGATTGTACCACATTTCACATGTAAAACCATTTATTGAAAGATAATCTGCTTTTTAACTTTGTCTTTGCCATAAAACTTTTCACTTCACATTTCTAGTATGCTTTGTCAGATTTAGAATCTGTTAACATGTAACAATGTTTGAAGTTAAATATCCAGTCTAGAACCTAGGGAACATTTTTAAACAGAAATTACGAATGCATTGTTATAGTGAACAGACGACACAGTGCTGTATTTGTACATTCTTGCTTGTTAGTTGCACGATTACGTAACGACTATCAGGCTTACATACTTAGGACACATACTATATTGGTACTGCTAATGAGATTTTAATGCAACATTTTGGTTTACTTGAAAATACATTCTGGGTTTAAAGTACTTTCTGAGAGATACCAGATGACACAGAGGTTAGTTTATGTGACAGCTACACGATTTTATCAGGACGCTGCTAATGCATGACAATTTACAATGTTGCTTTTGCGGTGTATCTGTTTTATATCTGCACAGTTTTCTGAATTCTTCTGGAAATCAAAACATGTTTTAGTAGTAACTTTTATGGTGTAGCTACAAGGAGACAGCCTTTTCTGTAGCACAACAATACGTTACAGCACAGTACTTTCTTCATCACAACAATAAGCGTAATAACTACGATATCTATACACAAAGCATTTTACTTTTGTTTATCATGAGGTAAGTACATTGACTTTAGCAGAACTTTGCTTACAGAGGACTATAACTACGACACTTCCACAGAGATTATCTTACAACAAGATGCACATTTAGCGCTACAGGACACGCATTTCAGTGATCAATTTTATACTTAAAACATTTAATTTTAAAGATTTTTGAATTACAAAGAAAGTTTTCCGTGATATATTTCATTTCATTGCTGTAATCTGTAACACCTGAGGGTATAATTACATAAATCCTCAGGGGGGTACATGCCTACTTTGTGTACCATGTGTGTGGCAACCACAAGGAACCCTAGCTAATATGGTATTTGCTTATACAACTTTACACATCGGTACCATATTTCTCTAACACACAAATTACACAGCTATCTGATCATTTAACTGAGAGAGACAAACATTTATTTTACTATATCAGTGACAGATGTTTACGAAATTACACAGTTGGATAACTTCACACTTATGAAACTGTATTTTGTCTGTACTTTGTAAACTGTTCATATTTTTTTTTGGAACCATTGTGATACTATGAGAGCTTTGAATGATGTATTTGGTATGGATTCATGATTTTTAAAGTACGTTTGAGGCAGATGACACTTTTGACATGAGCAGAGAATTTTTTTTAATTATTGGAGGAAGTTACGACGATTTTGAGATTTGACTGAGGTGTTATGATGTTATTATTACGACGACGATGTGTATTATGTTGTTGAGGAATGTTTACTATGCTACGTATTTCTCATGATGAAATATTGAAGAAGTGTCGACGAATATGTTTATGTATAATGAGGTAAGGAATAATGAGTAGTGGGTAGGGACTCTTGACTTGTGAAAAAGGATGTTGGAAACCAAGAATCGTACTTTAAGAGTTATGACATGTGTGAATCATGTGTGAATGTATCACAATGCCACTGAAAATTTTTTTTGGACACTGTTATATTTATAGGGTTTTGTTTCTACAGATTTGCAACGCTAATTCTTGACCTGTGAAATATTTTTATATGAGACTACCACAGTAGCAGAATCTCCTGTCGTAAATATTTCCGTACGAAAGTTAAGTGACCACCTGCACGTAATGCGTCGCGGGCACCCAGCTGTGTCAGACGCCTGGAGAAAAAGCCATTATTGCGAGCCCTTTTCAGCGGCACAGGTAGAACAAAAAAAAAAGGGGAGGCCATTATCCTCGGAAATATTCTTACATCTGCAAACCTGATAATGACAAGTGTCTTTCTACGAGAATTGAGAGCTACTGACTTACGAAATGCCACATAGCTATTGAATGATGTTTTTACGCTTTGGTTTGCGTAATTGCTTATTTCATTTGACATCTGTTTTCCAGCTGTGTTGCAGCATTGGTTTCATAAAATAAAATTAAATGCATTTGCTAATGTGAACACTTTCTGTCAACAGATCTATTAAATAATTATTTTATGATCCACATTCTTTAAAAAAGGAGCACTTGGAAAGGAAAGAACAATAAGAAGGAACTAGTAACTGCATTCATAATTTTCTTTTCAAGTAATTGGTAACTTTTTGGTAGAATAACTTCTTGTGGTGCACCACTTTAATTAAATAGACATTAAGATGTGAATATACATTTCCCTTATCTGCATTGTTGTTTAGTGTAATATTTTTTCTGCTTGCGCTATGTCATGTTTAGGTATAAGTTGCTGCTGTTTGCCAGGCATAGTGTTATTGAATTTGACTTTTGCTCATTTATGCTGCTAGCTTTGCCAATTTGCATTTTTTTGCATTGCTGTTTGTGTTGATTTGTTATGTGATGCTGCATTGCCTCGTCCCTTAGTTTAGCATCTGAGCTCAGTAGATTTAAGTTAGCTTAAGAGGGGGTAGCCTCTAAGAGAATGAGTTGCGATGAATTGGAAGAAATGCATTGAGAAAACAGGTTTAGGTAGGATTTTCTTGGAAATAAATGTTGAGGTAAGAAATGTGTGAACATATAAATACAGAAAGCATGCTTAGATAGAATTTTTTTTGGTGGAAACAAAGGATGAAATAAGAAGAAAGATATATGAAGTTTTGGGTTGGACTGCAGTACCAAATATTACACTGAAAACGAACCCTGTCCTTTCCTATTGGTGTTATCCCACTATGTGTTTGTGTACCCTTGAGTATTTGTTTTCTTCCTGTCTCTGTGTACTGTTTCATAGAATTTTTCTTCTCTTCTAATACTAAGCTATATTCACTATGAGGAGGAATACTGTTATCCTCAAATATAAGTTGCATTAATAATATGTTATTTTCTTTGTAAAGTTGTTTACAATTCTGTTCTGTTTCAATGTTCATGTGTGAAATTAATGTTTCGAAAACTATTCTCATTATTTTATGTATGTACTTATGTCACTATTTTTGTAACACTGATGTATATGTTTATTTCTATTCTTTTGTAAAGCCTGTACTACAAATGTTATCTGTATTATTATGTTTTTAATGATGTATTTTGTACCTTTGTAATTGTATTCTTATGTTATAAAATTGTAATTGTCACCAGTTCATGACATTATTAACTTGTTAGTTACATTTCACTGCACACGTTTCTGTTGGTCATAGTATATGGACAATATGTGAGAAGTAGGGACTGATAGTGTTTGCATGTGTGTTAATGATTCAGCAAGGGACTGGATAACAGCATTGCTCGTTCTAAGGACAATTCCAAAAACTTTGTGAGTGCACAAGTGGTGGTTTATGGACTTGCTATATTCTCCGCAAGACTCTTCGATGGTGAATGTGCACCTGCACAATCGCAACAGATGGCTGCTGGTCATCTCTACAAGGACTACAGTGGGTCTGCACCTCTGGTGGCCCACCAATACCATTATCTCTGCAAGGACTACAGTGGGTCTGCATCTACGATGACCCACCAACGCCATTATTTCTACAAGGACTGCAGTGGGTCTGCACCTCTGGTGGCCCACCAATACCACAATCTCTACCAGGACTCCAGTGGGTCTGCTCTGTGATGACCTACCTACCAATATTCTTCCAAACTTCGAATGACTCTGCTGTGGGTTTGCTCTGTTGTGGCCCATTACCTGTCAGCATGTCAAGAGTCAGCACTGTCTTTCCGTTGGAAGGACAACACTACTTCTTCAAGACTGCATGGAAATCCACTACTTCCGTGTGCATTTTCTTTTACTGCTCAGACTTTGAGAAAAAACACTGCTATTCTACTGTTATGTACGATTAGGACTGTCTTTATGGACTGTGAGAAAATTTTAGCTTTTGACCAACATTGTATCAATAAGTGTGTGCATTTGACATGTTTGTTATTTTAATTATGAAAAATTTTATCAAATCATTATTGGCCACTGCCCAAAAAATATTTTGTAAAATTTTTGTGGGGAGCATGGGGGCTATGTAAGTAGGCTGTTTATGTTTTCTCTATGTAAGTAGGCTGTTTATGTTTTCTCTATGTAAGTAGGCTGTTTATGTTTTCTCTATGTAAGTAGGCTGTTTAGGTTTTTTATTGGTAACGCCACCTCTGTATGACAATCACTGGCTGTGCTGTGGGCAGTCTGTGTCTGCTTTGCATTGTTGTAATACTCGCCATTGTAGTGTTAGGCAGCTGGCTGTGAACAGCGCGTAGCGTTGCGCAGTTGGAGGTGAGCCGCCAGCAGTGGTGGATGGGGGGAGAGAGATGGCGGAGGTTTGCAATTTGTCATGAACTGATATATATATTATGACTTGTGATGATATCAAGGTAAATACATTGTTCGTTCTCTATTAATATCTTTCATTTGCTAACTATCCCTATCAGTAGTTAGTGCCTTCCATAGTTTGAATCTTTTATTTAGCTGGCAGTAGTGGCGCTCGCTGTATTGCAGTAGCTTGAGCAGCGAAGATTTTTGTGAGGTAAGTGATTTGTGAAAGGTATAGTTTAATGTTAGTCAGGGCCATTCTTTTGTAGGGAATTTTGAAAGTCAGATTGCGTTGCGCTAACAAAATATTGTGTGTCAGGTTAAGCACAGTCATGTATAAATTGTTCAAAGGGGAAGTTTCATATGTCGACCCTTAGCCGAGGATACCTCACTGGAATCTTCTGATTTTTTCTTGTAGTTTGTGTAATTGGTGTAGCTATTGTTTATTGGTAGCGCGTAATCATAGAGAGAATTTCCTTTGTAGTTGTAGTTTTTCATTGTTGTACAGTAAAACAGTTGTGGCATGCATGTAGATTTGCACCAAGTATTTCGCAGCTGCGCTTGCAATTAACTAGATATTATTTTCAGTGCTATGTTAATGTGTTCTCTTATTTTTGATCTTCAAATTGTGTTTTTCTGTGTTGTCGTGTGAAATACTGTGACAATAATGGCGTGTGAAAAACGTAATACTAGGCTCCAAAGTAAACTGAGAAATGACAGTGAAAATGAAAGCAGTGTGTTAGCGCCACCGAGTAATGAATTAGCTGATGTTCAAAGTAGTAATTTGGTAACTGTTCATAGGGAAATGGAGCAGGCGGCAAACAATGGCGTGGACAGTGAAACAATTAGTGAAGAGGGACGCATTATCGATCGATCGGTCGGCAACAGCTTGCCTCAGGAATCGGGAATGCCAGGACACAATTTTGCAAATACTGTAGATTCAGGTTTTGCGTCCTCACCGTTTTCTCAAATGAGTCAAGACACATTTTCCGCTTGTCAAAATGTGAATGTTGCCGGTGCAAATTCACTGCCGAAAAGCACTGAGGAACATGTTTCAGACACCAGTGCATTGTTATTACAGTTAATGCAACAAATGGGACAAAAGCTTGAAAAGTTAGACACAATGGAACAAAATCTTCAAAAGTTAGACACTACACTTGAACAAACACGTGTAGATTTAACCACTGAGTTACATAACATCGAATCGAAATGTCAAAAGGTCTGTAATGACGTAAAAACTCAAATTTGTGAGCATTTTCAACCTATTTTTTCGCGGCATGAAAATGCATTACGGAATCACGAAGCAGCCATAAAAGAACTGCAAACTATTGTTCATGAAAATCATGAGACCTTGCAAGCTAAATTTGACTCAGTTGCATCTACCGATTCGGTTACGCAACTTGCAAAAACTCAGGAAAACTTAAAGGACACAGTAGATACTCTGAAACTTGGTTCAGAAAAACACACTGAGGAAATAAGTACACTATCGGATAAAGTAGCCCAACTTTCAGATCAGTTCACTAACTTATCTACAAAGGTAGATGATGATCTGAATGACACAACACCTGTAGCCTTCACTGACACAGAAGAGTATGAACAAATTAGGAAATTCAAACAAAATCAGAATCAAATTAATAAGCAACACCAAAGAGAAATCCGGGAAGTACAAGATCAGCTGACACAGGTAATACAAGAATTACGTATTTCAGAGGACACTCGCGCCCCAACACGGGAAGAGGGACTTAGAAATACGGAAAAGACACAAAATAATAACATAGGGCATTTCGGAAGTTATGAAAGAAATTGGCAATGTGCACCGAATTTTGAGTTGGAACCGCCGAAGCGACGTAACAATGACCGACATGCGACTCGCCGACATGACGATTTTGACTATAAGCTGTTCATTACTACACGTAAATTCAAAACATTTAAGAATTCTGGCAACGACATTCATCCACAAGCATGGCTCCATCAATTCTCTCATTGTTTTCCTCCCAACTGGTCGTTGGAACACAGATTAGAATTTATGTGTGGCTACTTAGAGAATGAACCAGCTGTAAGAATGCGATCGGTCATTCACGATTGCCGCAGTGAAGGAGAATTTTACCATGCCTTCCTCTCAGCATATTGGTCTCAAGCCACACAAGACCGCGTAAAACATGGTATCATAATGATGAAACATTTCGAACAATCTGAATTCTCCAGTCTTGTGAAATATTTTGAAGACATGTTGCACAAGAATCAGTACCTGTCAAACCCATACAGCCCCTCAGAACTCATCCGCATTTGCTTAATCAAATTACCTGAACATTTACGACATATTATTTTGGCAGGACGTTGCAAAGACGACATTGAAGCTTTTCAGGGACTGTTACAAGAACTGGAAAGTGACACTGACAATCGCAGAACGCAGGAACACAACAATTACAGATCGCATCAGTCGCAATTCCGCGATGAAAGAAATAATAACTGGACGCGACAAGGCTATTCTTACAACGCAAATCGTGACCAAAATAGACACCACCCGTACGACAACCGTTGGCAGAGTAATAATAGTAACAGAGAAAGATTGCATTTCCGTAGTAATGACTATCACAGAGACAATCAGAGAAACAGACCATATGGGAACCAAAACAAGTATTACCAAGGGAGGCAGAATAACTTCAGACGCAACAGTTCGGCGCAGAGTTACGGTTCAGGGAGAAATTCTCCACCGCATGACCGACAAAACGACAGACGTGAATTTCATCAGAACTGGCGGGATTCTAACAGAGCTGGGCCCTCTCGGCAAGGCGAATTTGTAGAAGTTAGGTCTCCTAATCCCAATAACAACGCGCGCCAACAAAGAGACAGACAATGACTCGCGCCGCAGGCACCCACGTGCGCCGGCTGGCTCAGAGAAAAATAACATAGACGCTAACCTTGAGAAAAATTCCAGTATTCTTTACCGATGTATACCGCATGATAATTGCTTTGAAGTTGAAACTCTGTGCACTAGGAAGAGTAAAAGATTGTACCACATTTCACATGTAAAACCATTTATTGAAAGATAATCTGCTTTTTAACTTTGTCTTTGCCATAAAACTTTTCACTTCACATTTCTAGTATGCTTTGTCAGATTTAGAATCTGTTAACATGTAACAATGTTTGAAGTTAAATATCCAGTCTAGAACCTAGGGAACATTTTTAAACAGAAATTACGAATGCATTGTTATAGTGAACAGACGACACAGTGCTGTATTTGTACATTCTTGCTTGTTAGTTGCACGATTACGTAACGACTATCAGGCTTACATACTTAGGACACATACTATATTGGTACTGCTAATGAGATTTTAATGCAACATTTTGGTTTACTTGAAAATACATTCTGGGTTTAAAGTACTTTCTGAGAGATACCAGATGACACAGAGGTTAGTTTATGTGACAGCTACACGATTTTATCAGGACGCTGCTAATGCATGACAATTTACAATGTTGCTTTTGCGGTGTATCTGTTTTATATCTGCACAGTTTTCTGAATTCTTCTGGAAATCAAAACATGTTTTAGTAGTAACTTTTATGGTGTAGCTACAAGGAGACAGCCTTTTCTGTAGCACAACAATACGTTACAGCACAGTACTTTCTTCATCACAACAATAAGCGTAATAACTACGATATCTATACACAAAGCATTTTACTTTTGTTTATCATGAGGTAAGTACATTGACTTTAGCAGAACTTTGCTTACAGAGGACTATAACTACGACACTTCCACAGAGATTATCTTACAACAAGATGCACATTTAGCGCTACAGGACACGCATTTCAGTGATCAATTTTATACTTAAAACATTTAATTTTAAAGATTTTTGAATTACAAAGAAAGTTTTCCGTGATATATTTCATTTCATTGCTGTAATCTGTAACACCTGAGGGTATAATTACATAAATCCTCAGGGGGGTACATGCCTACTTTGTGTACCATGTGTGTGGCAACCACAAGGAACCCTAGCTAATATGGTATTTGCTTATACAACTTTACACATCGGTACCATATTTCTCTAACACACAAATTACACAGCTATCTGATCATTTAACTGAGAGAGACAAACATTTATTTTACTATATCAGTGACAGATGTTTACGAAATTACACAGTTGGATAACTTCACACTTATGAAACTGTATTTTGTCTGTACTTTGTAAACTGTTCATATTTTTTTTTGGAACCATTGTGATACTATGAGAGCTTTGAATGATGTATTTGGTATGGATTCATGATTTTTAAAGTACGTTTGAGGCAGATGACACTTTTGACATGAGCAGAGAATTTTTTTTAATTATTGGAGGAAGTTACGACGATTTTGAGATTTGACTGAGGTGTTATGATGTTATTATTACGACGACGATGTGTATTATGTTGTTGAGGAATGTTTACTATGCTACGTATTTCTCATGATGAAATATTGAAGAAGTGTCGACGAATATGTTTATGTATAATGAGGTAAGGAATAATGAGTAGTGGGTAGGGACTCTTGACTTGTGAAAAAGGATGTTGGAAACCAAGAATCGTACTTTAAGAGTTATGACATGTGTGAATCATGTGTGAATGTATCACAATGCCACTGAAAATTTTTTTTGGACACTGTTATATTTATAGGGTTTTGTTTCTACAGATTTGCAACGCTAATTCTTGACCTGTGAAATATTTTTATATGAGACTACCACAGTAGCAGAATCTCCTGTCGTAAATATTTCCGTACGAAAGTTAAGTGACCACCTGCACGTAATGCGTCGCGGGCACCCAGCTGTGTCAGACGCCTGGAGAAAAAGCCATTATTGCGAGCCCTTTTCAGCGGCACAGGTAGAACAAAAAAAAAAGGGGAGGCCATTATCCTCGGAAATATTCTTACATCTGCAAACCTGATAATGACAAGTGTCTTTCTACGAGAATTGAGAGCTACTGACTTACGAAATGCCACATAGCTATTGAATGATGTTTTTACGCTTTGGTTTGCGTAATTGCTTATTTCATTTGACATCTGTTTTCCAGCTGTGTTGCAGCATTGGTTTCATAAAATAAAATTAAATGCATTTGCTAATGTGAACACTTTCTGTCAACAGATCTATTAAATAATTATTTTATGATCCACATTCTTTAAAAAAGGAGCACTTGGAAAGGAAAGAACAATAAGAAGGAACTAGTAACTGCATTCATAATTTTCTTTTCAAGTAATTGGTAACTTTTTGGTAGAATAACTTCTTGTGGTGCACCACTTTAATTAAATAGACATTAAGATGTGAATATACATTTCCCTTATCTGCATTGTTGTTTAGTGTAATATTTTTTCTGCTTGCGCTATGTCATGTTTAGGTATAAGTTGCTGCTGTTTGCCAGGCATAGTGTTATTGAATTTGACTTTTGCTCATTTATGCTGCTAGCTTTGCCAATTTGCATTTTTTTGCATTGCTGTTTGTGTTGATTTGTTATGTGATGCTGCATTGCCTCGTCCCTTAGTTTAGCATCTGAGCTCAGTAGATTTAAGTTAGCTTAAGAGGGGGTAGCCTCTAAGAGAATGAGTTGCGATGAATTGGAAGAAATGCATTGAGAAAACAGGTTTAGGTAGGATTTTCTTGGAAATAAATGTTGAGGTAAGAAATGTGTGAACATATAAATACAGAAAGCATGCTTAGATAGAATTTTTTTTGGTGGAAACAAAGGATGAAATAAGAAGAAAGATATATGAAGTTTTGGGTTGGACTGCAGTACCAAATATTACACTGAAAACGAACCCTGTCCTTTCCTATTGGTGTTATCCCACTATGTGTTTGTGTACCCTTGAGTATTTGTTTTCTTCCTGTCTCTGTGTACTGTTTCATAGAATTTTTCTTCTCTTCTAATACTAAGCTATATTCACTATGAGGAGGAATACTGTTATCCTCAAATATAAGTTGCATTAATAATATGTTATTTTCTTTGTAAAGTTGTTTACAATTCTGTTCTGTTTCAATGTTCATGTGTGAAATTAATGTTTCGAAAACTATTCTCATTATTTTATGTATGTACTTATGTCACTATTTTTGTAACACTGATGTATATGTTTATTTCTATTCTTTTGTAAAGCCTGTACTACAAATGTTATCTGTATTATTATGTTTTTAATGATGTATTTTGTACCTTTGTAATTGTATTCTTATGTTATAAAATTGTAATTGTCACCAGTTCATGACATTATTAACTTGTTAGTTACATTTCACTGCACACGTTTCTGTTGGTCATAGTATATGGACAATATGTGAGAAGTAGGGACTGATAGTGTTTGCATGTGTGTTAATGATTCAGCAAGGGACTGGATAACAGCATTGCTCGTTCTAAGGACAATTCCAAAAACTTTGTGAGTGCACAAGTGGTGGTTTATGGACTTGCTATATTCTCCGCAAGACTCTTCGATGGTGAATGTGCACCTGCACAATCGCAACAGATGGCTGCTGGTCATCTCTACAAGGACTACAGTGGGTCTGCACCTCTGGTGGCCCACCAATACCATTATCTCTGCAAGGACTACAGTGGGTCTGCATCTACGATGACCCACCAACGCCATTATTTCTACAAGGACTGCAGTGGGTCTGCACCTCTGGTGGCCCACCAATACCACAATCTCTACCAGGACTCCAGTGGGTCTGCTCTGTGATGACCTACCTACCAATATTCTTCCAAACTTCGAATGACTCTGCTGTGGGTTTGCTCTGTTGTGGCCCATTACCTGTCAGCATGTCAAGAGTCAGCACTGTCTTTCCGTTGGAAGGACAACACTACTTCTTCAAGACTGCATGGAAATCCACTACTTCCGTGTGCATTTTCTTTTACTGCTCAGACTTTGAGAAAAAACACTGCTATTCTACTGTTATGTACGATTAGGACTGTCTTTATGGACTGTGAGAAAATTTTAGCTTTTGACCAACATTGTATCAATAAGTGTGTGCATTTGACATGTTTGTTATTTTAATTATGAAAAATTTTATCAAATCATTATTGGCCACTGCCCAAAAAATATTTTGTAAAATTTTTGTGGGGAGCATGGGGGCTATGTAAGTAGGCTGTTTATGTTTTCTCTATGTAAGTAGGCTGTTTATGTTTTCTCTATGTAAGTAGGCTGTTTATGTTTTCTCTATGTAAGTAGGCTGTTTAGGTTTTTTATTGGTAACGCCACCTCTGTATGACAATCACTGGCTGTGCTGTGGGCAGTCTGTGTCTGCTTTGCATTGTTGTAATACTCGCCATTGTAGTGTTAGGCAGCTGGCTGTGAACAGCGCGTAGCGTTGCGCAGTTGGAGGTGAGCCGCCAGCAGTGGTGGATGGGGGGAGAGAGATGGCGGAGGTTTGCAATTTGTCATGAACTGATATATATATTATGACTTGTGATGATATCAAGGTAAATACATTGTTCGTTCTCTATTAATATCTTTCATTTGCTAACTATCCCTATCAGTAGTTAGTGCCTTCCATAGTTTGAATCTTTTATTTAGCTGGCAGTAGTGGCGCTCGCTGTATTGCAGTAGCTTGAGCAGCGAAGATTTTTGTGAGGTAAGTGATTTGTGAAAGGTATAGTTTAATGTTAGTCAGGGCCATTCTTTTGTAGGGAATTTTGAAAGTCAGATTGCGTTGCGCTAACAAAATATTGTGTGTCAGGTTAAGCACAGTCATGTATAAATTGTTCAAAGGGGAAGTTTCATATGTCGACCCTTAGCCGAGGATACCTCACTGGAATCTTCTGATTTTTTCTTGTAGTTTGTGTAATTGGTGTAGCTATTGTTTATTGGTAGCGCGTAATCATAGAGAGAATTTCCTTTGTAGTTGTAGTTTTTCATTGTTGTACAGTAAAACAGTTGTGGCATGCATGTAGATTTGCACCAAGTATTTCGCAGCTGCGCTTGCAATTAACTAGATATTATTTTCAGTGCTATGTTAATGTGTTCTCTTATTTTTGATCTTCAAATTGTGTTTTTCTGTGTTGTCGTGTGAAATACTGTGACAATAATGGCGTGTGAAAAACGTAATACTAGGCTCCAAAGTAAACTGAGAAATGACAGTGAAAATGAAAGCAGTGTGTTAGCGCCACCGAGTAATGAATTAGCTGATGTTCAAAGTAGTAATTTGGTAACTGTTCATAGGGAAATGGAGCAGGCGGCAAACAATGGCGTGGACAGTGAAACAATTAGTGAAGAGGGACGCATTATCGATCGATCGGTCGGCAACAGCTTGCCTCAGGAATCGGGAATGCCAGGACACAATTTTGCAAATACTGTAGATTCAGGTTTTGCGTCCTCACCGTTTTCTCAAATGAGTCAAGACACATTTTCCGCTTGTCAAAATGTGAATGTTGCCGGTGCAAATTCACTGCCGAAAAGCACTGAGGAACATGTTTCAGACACCAGTGCATTGTTATTACAGTTAATGCAACAAATGGGACAAAAGCTTGAAAAGTTAGACACAATGGAACAAAATCTTCAAAAGTTAGACACTACACTTGAACAAACACGTGTAGATTTAACCACTGAGTTACATAACATCGAATCGAAATGTCAAAAGGTCTGTAATGACGTAAAAACTCAAATTTGTGAGCATTTTCAACCTATTTTTTCGCGGCATGAAAATGCATTACGGAATCACGAAGCAGCCATAAAAGAACTGCAAACTATTGTTCATGAAAATCATGAGACCTTGCAAGCTAAATTTGACTCAGTTGCATCTACCGATTCGGTTACGCAACTTGCAAAAACTCAGGAAAACTTAAAGGACACAGTAGATACTCTGAAACTTGGTTCAGAAAAACACACTGAGGAAATAAGTACACTATCGGATAAAGTAGCCCAACTTTCAGATCAGTTCACTAACTTATCTACAAAGGTAGATGATGATCTGAATGACACAACACCTGTAGCCTTCACTGACACAGAAGAGTATGAACAAATTAGGAAATTCAAACAAAATCAGAATCAAATTAATAAGCAACACCAAAGAGAAATCCGGGAAGTACAAGATCAGCTGACACAGGTAATACAAGAATTACGTATTTCAGAGGACACTCGCGCCCCAACACGGGAAGAGGGACTTAGAAATACGGAAAAGACACAAAATAATAACATAGGGCATTTCGGAAGTTATGAAAGAAATTGGCAATGTGCACCGAATTTTGAGTTGGAACCGCCGAAGCGACGTAACAATGACCGACATGCGACTCGCCGACATGACGATTTTGACTATAAGCTGTTCATTACTACACGTAAATTCAAAACATTTAAGAATTCTGGCAACGACATTCATCCACAAGCATGGCTCCATCAATTCTCTCATTGTTTTCCTCCCAACTGGTCGTTGGAACACAGATTAGAATTTATGTGTGGCTACTTAGAGAATGAACCAGCTGTAAGAATGCGATCGGTCATTCACGATTGCCGCAGTGAAGGAGAATTTTACCATGCCTTCCTCTCAGCATATTGGTCTCAAGCCACACAAGACCGCGTAAAACATGGTATCATAATGATGAAACATTTCGAACAATCTGAATTCTCCAGTCTTGTGAAATATTTTGAAGACATGTTGCACAAGAATCAGTACCTGTCAAACCCATACAGCCCCTCAGAACTCATCCGCATTTGCTTAATCAAATTACCTGAACATTTACGACATATTATTTTGGCAGGACGTTGCAAAGACGACATTGAAGCTTTTCAGGGACTGTTACAAGAACTGGAAAGTGACACTGACAATCGCAGAACGCAGGAACACAACAATTACAGATCGCATCAGTCGCAATTCCGCGATGAAAGAAATAATAACTGGACGCGACAAGGCTATTCTTACAACGCAAATCGTGACCAAAATAGACACCACCCGTACGACAACCGTTGGCAGAGTAATAATAGTAACAGAGAAAGATTGCATTTCCGTAGTAATGACTATCACAGAGACAATCAGAGAAACAGACCATATGGGAACCAAAACAAGTATTACCAAGGGAGGCAGAATAACTTCAGACGCAACAGTTCGGCGCAGAGTTACGGTTCAGGGAGAAATTCTCCACCGCATGACCGACAAAACGACAGACGTGAATTTCATCAGAACTGGCGGGATTCTAACAGAGCTGGGCCCTCTCGGCAAGGCGAATTTGTAGAAGTTAGGTCTCCTAATCCCAATAACAACGCGCGCCAACAAAGAGACAGACAATGACTCGCGCCGCAGGCACCCACGTGCGCCGGCTGGCTCAGAGAAAAATAACATAGACGCTAACCTTGAGAAAAATTCCAGTATTCTTTACCGATGTATACCGCATGATAATTGCTTTGAAGTTGAAACTCTGTGCACTAGGAAGAGTAAAAGATTGTACCACATTTCACATGTAAAACCATTTATTGAAAGATAATCTGCTTTTTAACTTTGTCTTTGCCATAAAACTTTTCACTTCACATTTCTAGTATGCTTTGTCAGATTTAGAATCTGTTAACATGTAACAATGTTTGAAGTTAAATATCCAGTCTAGAACCTAGGGAACATTTTTAAACAGAAATTACGAATGCATTGTTATAGTGAACAGACGACACAGTGCTGTATTTGTACATTCTTGCTTGTTAGTTGCACGATTACGTAACGACTATCAGGCTTACATACTTAGGACACATACTATATTGGTACTGCTAATGAGATTTTAATGCAACATTTTGGTTTACTTGAAAATACATTCTGGGTTTAAAGTACTTTCTGAGAGATACCAGATGACACAGAGGTTAGTTTATGTGACAGCTACACGATTTTATCAGGACGCTGCTAATGCATGACAATTTACAATGTTGCTTTTGCGGTGTATCTGTTTTATATCTGCACAGTTTTCTGAATTCTTCTGGAAATCAAAACATGTTTTAGTAGTAACTTTTATGGTGTAGCTACAAGGAGACAGCCTTTTCTGTAGCACAACAATACGTTACAGCACAGTACTTTCTTCATCACAACAATAAGCGTAATAACTACGATATCTATACACAAAGCATTTTACTTTTGTTTATCATGAGGTAAGTACATTGACTTTAGCAGAACTTTGCTTACAGAGGACTATAACTACGACACTTCCACAGAGATTATCTTACAACAAGATGCACATTTAGCGCTACAGGACACGCATTTCAGTGATCAATTTTATACTTAAAACATTTAATTTTAAAGATTTTTGAATTACAAAGAAAGTTTTCCGTGATATATTTCATTTCATTGCTGTAATCTGTAACACCTGAGGGTATAATTACATAAATCCTCAGGGGGGTACATGCCTACTTTGTGTACCATGTGTGTGGCAACCACAAGGAACCCTAGCTAATATGGTATTTGCTTATACAACTTTACACATCGGTACCATATTTCTCTAACACACAAATTACACAGCTATCTGATCATTTAACTGAGAGAGACAAACATTTATTTTACTATATCAGTGACAGATGTTTACGTAATTACACAGTTGGATAACTTCACACTTATGAAACTGTATTTTGTCTGTACTTTGTAAACTGTTCATATTTTTTTTTGGAACCATTGTGATACTATGAGAGCTTTGAATGATGTATTTGGTATGGATTCATGGTTTTTAAAGTACGTTTGAGGCAGATGACACTTTTGACATGAGCAGAGAATTTTTTTTAATTATTGGAGGAAGTTACGACGATTTTGAGATTTGACTGAGGTGTTATGATGTTATTATTACGACGACGATGTGTATTATGTTGTTGAGGAATGTTTACTATGCTACGTATTTCTCATGATGAAATATTGAAGAAGTGTCGACGAATATGTTTATGTATAATGAGGTAAGGAATAATGAGTAGTGGGTAGGGACTCTTGACTTGTGAAAAAGGATGTTGGAAACCAAGAATCGTACTTTAAGAGTTATGACATGTGTGAATCATGTGTGAATGTATCACAATGCCACTGAAAATTTTTTTTGGACACTGTTATATTTATAGGGTTTTGTTTCTACAGATTTGCAACGCTAATTCTTGACCTGTGAAATATTTTTATATGAGACTACCACAGTAGCAGAATCTCCTGTCGTAAATATTTCCGTACGAAAGTTAAGTGACCACCTGCACGTAATGCGTCGCGGGCACCCAGCTGTGTCAGACGCCTGGAGAAAAAGCCATTATTGCGAGCCCTTTTCAGCGGCACAGGTAGAACAAAAAAAAAAGGGGAGGCCATTATCCTCGGAAATATTCTTACATCTGCAAACCTGATAATGACAAGTGTCTTTCTACGAGAATTGAGAGCTACTGACTTACGAAATGCCACATAGCTATTGAATGATGTTTTTACGCTTTGGTTTGCGTAATTGCTTATTTCATTTGACATCTGTTTTCCAGCTGTGTTGCAGCATTGGTTTCATAAAATAAAATTAAATGCATTTGCTAATGTGAACACTTTCTGTCAACAGATCTATTAAATAATTATTTTATGATCCACATTCTTTAAAAAAGGAGCACTTGGAAAGGAAAGAACAATAAGAAGGAACTAGTAACTGCATTCATAATTTTCTTTTCAAGTAATTGGTAACTTTTTGGTAGAATAACTTCTTGTGGTGCACCACTTTAATTAAATAGACATTAAGATGTGAATATACATTTCCCTTATCTGCATTGTTGTTTAGTGTAATATTTTTTCTGCTTGCGCTATGTCATGTTTAGGTATAAGTTGCTGCTGTTTGCCAGGCATAGTGTTATTGAATTTGACTTTTGCTCATTTATGCTGCTAGCTTTGCCAATTTGCATTTTTTTGCATTGCTGTTTGTGTTGATTTGTTATGTGATGCTGCATTGCCTCGTCCCTTAGTTTAGCATCTGAGCTCAGTAGATTTAAGTTAGCTTAAGAGGGGGTAGCCTCTAAGAGAATGAGTTGCGATGAATTGGAAGAAATGCATTGAGAAAACAGGTTTAGGTAGGATTTTCTTGGAAATAAATGTTGAGGTAAGAAATGTGTGAACATATAAATACAGAAAGCATGCTTAGATAGAATTTTTTTTGGTGGAAACAAAGGATGAAATAAGAAGAAAGATATATGAAGTTTTGGGTTGGACTGCAGTACCAAATATTACACTGAAAACGAACCCTGTCCTTTCCTATTGGTGTTATCCCACTATGTGTTTGTGTACCCTTGAGTATTTGTTTTCTTCCTGTCTCTGTGTACTGTTTCATAGAATTTTTCTTCTCTTCTAATACTAAGCTATATTCACTATGAGGAGGAATACTGTTATCCTCAAATATAAGTTGCATTAATAATATGTTATTTTCTTTGTAAAGTTGTTTACAATTCTGTTCTGTTTCAATGTTCATGTGTGAAATTAATGTTTCGAAAACTATTCTCATTATTTTATGTATGTACTTATGTCACTATTTTTGTAACACTGATGTATATGTTTATTTCTATTCTTTTGTAAAGCCTGTACTACAAATGTTATCTGTATTATTATGTTTTTAATGATGTATTTTGTACCTTTGTAATTGTATTCTTATGTTATAAAATTGTAATTGTCACCAGTTCATGACATTATTAACTTGTTAGTTACATTTCACTGCACACGTTTCTGTTGGTCATAGTATATGGACAATATGTGAGAAGTAGGGACTGATAGTGTTTGCATGTGTGTTAATGATTCAGCAAGGGACTGGATAACAGCATTGCTCGTTCTAAGGACAATTCCAAAAACTTTGTGAGTGCACAAGTGGTGGTTTATGGACTTGCTATATTCTCCGCAAGACTCTTCGATGGTGAATGTGCACCTGCACAATCGCAACAGATGGCTGCTGGTCATCTCTACAAGGACTACAGTGGGTCTGCACCTCTGGTGGCCCACCAATACCATTATCTCTGCAAGGACTACAGTGGGTCTGCATCTACGATGACCCACCAACGCCATTATTTCTACAAGGACTGCAGTGGGTCTGCACCTCTGGTGGCCCACCAATACCACAATCTCTACCAGGACTCCAGTGGGTCTGCTCTGTGATGACCTACCTACCAATATTCTTCCAAACTTCGAATGACTCTGCTGTGGGTTTGCTCTGTTGTGGCCCATTACCTGTCAGCATGTCAAGAGTCAGCACTGTCTTTCCGTTGGAAGGACAACACTACTTCTTCAAGACTGCATGGAAATCCACTACTTCCGTGTGCATTTTCTTTTACTGCTCAGACTTTGAGAAAAAACACTGCTATTCTACTGTTATGTACGATTAGGACTGTCTTTATGGACTGTGAGAAAATTTTAGCTTTTGACCAACATTGTATCAATAAGTGTGTGCATTTGACATGTTTGTTATTTTAATTATGAAAAATTTTATCAAATCATTATTGGCCACTGCCCAAAAAATATTTTGTAAAATTTTTGTGGGGAGCATGGGGGCTATGTAAGTAGGCTGTTTATGTTTTCTCTATGTAAGTAGGCTGTTTATGTTTTCTCTATGTAAGTAGGCTGTTTATGTTTTCTCTATGTAAGTAGGCTGTTTAGGTTTTTTATTGGTAACGCCACCTCTGTATGACAATCACTGGCTGTGCTGTGGGCAGTCTGTGTCTGCTTTGCATTGTTGTAATACTCGCCATTGTAGTGTTAGGCAGCTGGCTGTGAACAGCGCGTAGCGTTGCGCAGTTGGAGGTGAGCCGCCAGCAGTGGTGGATGGGGGGAGAGAGATGGCGGAGGTTTGCAATTTGTCATGAACTGATATATATATTATGACTTGTGATGATATCAAGGTAAATACATTGTTCGTTCTCTATTAATATCTTTCATTTGCTAACTATCCCTATCAGTAGTTAGTGCCTTCCATAGTTTGAATCTTTTATTTAGCTGGCAGTAGTGGCGCTCGCTGTATTGCAGTAGCTTGAGCAGCGAAGATTTTTGTGAGGTAAGTGATTTGTGAAAGGTATAGTTTAATGTTAGTCAGGGCCATTCTTTTGTAGGGAATTTTGAAAGTCAGATTGCGTTGCGCTAACAAAATATTGTGTGTCAGTTTAAGGACAGTCGTGTAAGAATTGTTCAAAGGGGACGTTTCAACGGTATCCACATATACCACTGAAAGTACCTGCAAAATTGTATCATTGTACGATTCAGGAGATACGACGTCATAAACATTGAGAAGCGTGCGAAAATAGCTTTTGCTTCAAATGGAATGCAAATTACTCAGACTATATTTATCCATTGTTTCGTAATGAGAGTACTTCGTGACTTCAACAAACTTTAAGCATAATTCCACACCTTTCCTAAGTTTTTTCTCGCTTACATGCTTCAAGTCAAATATTTGACAAATCACCCTCCAGTCTCTGGACTGAAGACCACAACAACAACAACAACAACAACAACCCTTTTTTAATCAGTTATTTGAAGTTGTTTTATATATCGGAGTTTTATTCTTTAAAGAATAGGGGATTTACTGGCATTCGTCGAAGGCATATTTTTTTATACCCTTAAGCTTTGCCTATTTATACCCAACATTCGAGTTTCCGAGGTGAATCGAGGTGAATGTTTCATGTTGACTGTTCAGGTAATCTGAAATCTGCTTCATGCCACGCTTGCCAAGCTGAAATGTCTTGCTACCTTTCTTTACATTCCTACTTAAAGCTGTAATAAGTGGTACTGTAACGGCCTTACGATAACTGATTCTCTGTTCTATTCTTGATCATGATGAGCTCCACAGCTGGTTGATATTGATATTAATGATTAGTGAGAACCATCACAGCTTCATTGATCACATTTATTGCATCATAACCTGTTTCCTTCGTTTGAACATAATCAGGTTGCCGAGCTGCGTCCGTATCATGATTTAAAGATAACGTTAAGGTATACCTATTCGACAACTATACTTAATTCCCTTGTTTCATATAATCTATTTCTCCCCCATACAATTAAACGGCAACGGCGCCGTTTGGGATCCGTTCGAGGGAGAGCCTAGACTTACTACAGGTGGCCAATTAAGATCCAAAGCCACGAGTGGAGTAGGGCATCCCCCTGGCTACCAGAGAGGCCCAGATTACTCTGAGAATCGACTGCTTACTGGAAGAATTGTATCACAGACTATTTTCTAAAATCAAATTCAACGAGATTTTACATCGCCAAGTAGGAAGTATTCATCAGTTTTTCTGTCGTTTTCCCCGACACTTTCCTCATGATAGGGCTCTCAGAGCAGTTTTCAGTTTTTTACGCGTTGTTCGCTCCCTTGAGAGTACTGGAGCAAATGAGATGGCGTCATGACAAGAAAATCATCATCTGCTCAGATTCTTAAATTTCCGTTCTTGCTATTGGTCAGATGTAACCAGCAGATCGAATGGAGCAAGAAGTGCAGGACGCTCTTCTTCTCTTGCAAATGCAGCACAAGGAAATACTTACGTTCCGGGTTCCAGGACACGTAGGGATTCGCGGAAACGAACTCGCGGATGGGGGCTGCCAAGCAGGCTAGCTCCCTTCCCGCTCCTGCTTGCTCTTCAGTCCCTTTGCAGGCTGTCACCTCTTGACCAAGAAGATGACGTGTTGGTTGGAGGCTCAGTGGCTGGAAGTGAGTAAATAATAAACTACATTCCGTAAAATCTTCAGGGCGAGCGTGGCTAACCTCCTTCCGACGGCGACGAGCTGAATATATAACCCTTATACGGCTTAAAGTGTGACATTGCCCATCTCTCACATCGCGAGGAGCCCCCAGTGTGTCACAGATGTGGGAAGGAGCCACCGATACGATATATTTTAATTGTGTTTTATACCACTATCTGAGGGTTAACCTGGGTCTCGCACAGGACTTGCCCTGTATTTTAACTGGTAATGAGGTGAGTGTGGTTCGTGTTTCAATATTTGTGTGATCCGCGGAATTCTTCCCAAAATATTGGGTGTCAGATTTTAATGTGTCACAAAGTGTCTCGGTCGCTCATTATTTGTAGGTAGTCATCAAGCTACAATCATAAGTCCCCTCTTTAACTGTGTAGGTACCGCTATTTAATCGACTTTATCTCGTTATTCAGCTGTTTCGTCGGAATTTTACTACGGGCTTTCCTGCTGCTCATGTTTCGGGGTTGCCTTTCAATTCTAGTGGAAAAATGCATCTTGGTTTCCGAATATAATGTTATTTTTAATAGAGTTTCGCCACGCTCGTCTATACAGGGTGGTCCATTGATCGTGATCGGGCCAAATATCTCACGAAATAAGCATCAAACGAAAAGACTACAAAGAACGAAACTCGTCTAGCTTGAAGGGGTAAACCAGATGGCGCAATGGTTGGCCCGCTAGATGGCGCTGCCATAGGTCAGACGGATATCAACTGCGTTTTTTAAAATAGGAACCCCCATTTTTCATTACATATTCGTGTAGTACGTAAAGAAATATGAATGTTTTAGTTGGACCACTTTTTTCGCTTTGTGATAGATGGCGCTGTAATAGCCACAAACATATGGCTCACAACTTTAGAGGATCTGTTGGTAACAGGTAGGATTTTTAAATTAAAATACAGAACGTAGGTTCGTTTGAACATTTTATTTCGGTTGTTCCAATGTGATACATGTACCTCTGTGAACTTATCATTTCTGAGAACACATGGCAGGCCGGAGCGGCCGTGCGGTTCTGGGCGCTACAGTCTGGAACCGAGCGACCGCTACGGTCGCAGGTTCGAATCCTGCCTCGGGCATGGATGTGTGTGATGTGCTTAGGTTAGGTAGGTTTAATTAGTTCTAAGTTCTAGGCGACTGATGACCTCAGCAGTTAAGTCGCATAGTGCTCAGAGCCATTTGAACCATTTTTGAGAACGCATGCTGTTACAGCGTGATTACCTGTAAATACCACCTTAATGCAATAAATGATCAAAATGATGTCCTTCAATCTCAATGCATTTGGCAATACGTGTAACGACAATCCTCTCAACAGCGAGTGTTGTGGCTTGGAAAGACAGCCAAGCCACTATGAGAGGAAGCCGATACGCACGCGTTTAAGCTCACGCAGGCTGCCGTGAGGTCTGGAACAGTCAAAGGAATAGAGACTAGCAAAAAAGATACGTAGCTTCTGGAATACTTAACTTTAATCCATAATTGGCAAACATCGGTCTGACGGTACATGCATCACAAAATAAATAGCAAATGATAATGGCGCCTTGCTAGGTCGTAGCAAATGACGTAGCTGAAGACTATGCTAACTATCGTCTCGGCAAATGAGAGCGTAATTTGTCAGTGAACCATCGCTAGCAAAGTCGGCGGTACAACTGGGGCGAGTGCTAGGAAGTCTCTCTAGACCTGCCGTGTGGCGGCGCTCGGTCTGCAATCACTGACAGTGGCGACACGCGGGTCCGACGTATACTAACGGACCGCGGCCGATTTAAAGGCTACCACCTAGCAAGTGTGGTGTCTGGCGGTGACGCCACAGCGAGTAGTTCGCCTTCCGTAATGTTCGCACATGCAATGACAATGCGCTGACGCATGTTGTCAGGCATTGTCGGTGGATCACGATAGCAAATATCCCTCAACTTTTCCCACAGAAAGAAATCCGGGGCCGTCAGATCCGGTGAACGTGCAGATCATGGTATGGTGCTTCGACGACCAATCCACCTGTCATGAAATGTGCTATTCAATACCACATCAACCGCACGCGAGCTATGTGCCGGACATCCATCATGTTGGAAGTACATCGCCATTCTGTCATGTAGTAAAACATCTTGTAGTAACATCGGTAGAACATTACATAGGAAATCAGCATACATTGCACCATTTAGATTGCCATCGATAAAATGGGGGCCAATTATCTTTCCTCTCATAATGCCGCACCATACATTAACCCGCCAAGGTCGCTGATGTTCCACTTGTCGCAGCCATCGTGGATTTTCCGTTGCCCAACAGTGCATATTATGCCGGTTTACCTTACCGTTGTTGGTGAATGACGCTTCGTCGCTAAATACAACGCGTGCAAAAAATCTGTCATCGTCCCGTAATTTCTCTTGTGCCCAGTGGCAGAACTGTACACGACGTTCAAAGTCGTCGCCATGCAATTCCTGGTGCATAGAAATATGGTACTGGTGCAATCGATGTTGATATAGCATTCTCAACACCTACGTTTTTGAGATTCCAGATTCTCGCGCAATTTGTCTGCTACTGATGTGCGGATTAACCGCGACAGCAGCTAAAACATCTACTTGGGCATCATCATTTGTTGCAGGTTGTGGTTGACTTTTCACATGTGGCTGAACACTTCCTGTTCCCTTAAATAACGTAACTATCCGGAGAACGCTCCCGACACTTGGATGATGTCGTCCAGGATACCGAGCAGCATACATAGCACACGCCCGCTGGGCATTTTGTTCACAATAGCCATACATTAACACGATATCGACCTTTTCCGCAATTGGTAAACGGTCCATTTTAACACGGGTAATGTATCACGAAGCAAATACCGCCCGCAGTGGCGGAATGTTACGTGACGCCACGTACTTTTACGTTTGTGACTATTACAGCGCCATCTATCACAAAGCGAAAAAAGTGGTCCAACCGAAACATTTATATTTCTTTACGTACTACACGAATATATAATAAACAATGGGGGTTCCTATTAAAAAAAAAAAAAACTCAGTTGATCTACGGCAGTGCCATCCAGCGGGCCAACCATAGCGCCATCTGGTTTCCCCCTTCAAGCTAGACGAGTTTCGTTCTTTGCAGTTTTTTTGTTTGATGCTTATTTCGTGAGATATTTGGCCTGGTCACTACCAATGGACCACCCTGTATATCATTCGTGCAAGGGCACTGACGACTTTGCTGTTTAGTGCCCTCACCCATAAATGAACATCATCATCATTATCCAGTTTACAGCAAAGATTATGGGTACCAGCAGTGCTGCTATTGATAACATTCAGATTGCAAAGACATTCTATAAATACTAAATATTAAATCACAAGGCTAATAAATGAAACAGACTGGAATACTTTAAGATGTATATAATATTGCAGCGCCTATGTTGTTCAGGAGTACGATGCAAAGTTCCTTTGCAAATGCATGTGTGTCCAAAAGATTAGGCACTGCAGCAACTACAGCTGCTTTGAATGACATGAAATGTATTCGCAGTTGCGAATGTTGATAACCATCAGCTGTGCGATGGAATCACGACAGTGAAAATTTGTGCCGGACTGGGACTCGAACTCACCTGCTTACCGCGAGTGGTCTCCTTACCATAAGGCTGTCCATGCACGCTTCACGGCTCTACCCTAACTTCCATATGTCGTCAACCACGTGGCTACAAACTTGGAGCAAGATGGCCGCCGTGTCGTTAGTGGGCTAATGTCCGCTCCATTCTTATTACGTATTTGCACTGGAAAATAGAATCCACTAACATTCGCGGTCGGTTAGCGAGTGCATGTAATGGCATCAATTCCGCTGTGGTTGACTGTAATCCGTGCGGACGTGACTGTGATAATAAAGATACAAGTACTCTTTGTGTGTAATAGTCTTTTATTTATTTATTTATTTATTTTTACGAGAAACAAAGGTCAGGTTTAAAGCAGGTCCACGGGAGAAGCTAACAGTAAATTATGTGCTGGAGGTAAATCCAGAAGTCAGAACACAAATGATTATACAGAAAGGACTATATATTGGATTTCGTGGATTTCGATCAACGACTGTCAAGGACTACGTTGCGGTCACCAAACACTATAACTGTCACGACAATGGGCACATTTTAAGGTACTGTAAGAAAAACAAGCCGACTTGCTCCCACTGTGGAGTGTGTGACCATCTAAAAAAAAAAAGAACTGTAGAAATACCAAGCGAGCTCCATTGTGCAGTCTACATTTACATCTACATGGTTACTCTGCAATTCACACGTAAGTGCCTGGCAGAGGCTTCATCGAACCATTTTCATATTACTTCTCTACCATTCCACTCTTGAACGGCGCGTCGGAAAAAGGAACACCTAAATCTTTCCGTTCGAGCTCTGATTTCTCTTATTTTATTACGATGATCATTTCTCCTTATGTAGGTGGGTCTGAACACAATATTTTCGCGTTCGGAAGAGAAAGTTGGTGATTGAAATTTCGTAAATAGATCTCGCCGCAAAGAAAACCGCCTTTGTTTCAGTGACTGCCACAACAACTCGCGTATCATATCAGTGACACTCTCACCCCTATTGCGCGATAACACGAAACGAGCTGCGCTTCTTTGCACTTTTTCGATGTCCTCCGTCAATCCTACCTGGTAACGATCCCACACCGCGCAGCAATATTCCAGCAGAGGACGGTCAAGTGTAATGTAGGCTGTCTCTTTAGTGGGTTTGTCGCTTCTTCTAAGTGTTCTGCCAACAAAGCGCAGTCTCTGTTTCGCCTTCCCACAATAATAAGTTGCTCGTATTTGTAATTCCTAGGTATTTAGTCGAATTGACAGCCCTTAGATTTGTGCGATTTATCGTGTACCCAAAATTTATCGGATTTCTTTTAGTACCCATATGGATGACCTCGCACTTTTCTTTGTTTAGTGCCAATTGCCACTTTTCGCACCATACAGAAATTCTCTCTAGATCATTTTGTAATTGGAATTGATCGTATGATGATTTTACTAGACGGTAAATTACAGCGTCGTCTGTAAACAATCTAAGGGGGCTGCTCCTAGATCATTTACGTAAATCAGGAACAGCAGAGGGCCTATGACACTGCCTTCGGAACGCAAGATATCACTTCTGCTCTACTCAATGATTTACCGTCTATAACTACGAACTGTGACCTCTCTGAGAGGAAAGCACGAATCCAGTCAAACAACTGAGACGTGCGAAAAGGAAGAAATCACGCGGCCCACGAGGTAAAGACTGTGCGACACACCAAACTTCTTCGAGGGGGAATTCAAAGAGCAGAATATGTATTCTGAACCATTGTGTAATCTACTGGCGATAATCACAGGAAACCAAAGAGTAAATACAAACGCAGCAAATATTAGATCGATAGTCGAAGAAGACGAAATTCTGTCCAGGAAGAAAACTATTAAACATGAGCCAAGTGGCCAAATTGATTATAAAAATACGTGTCATCTTTGTAAGAAACTGAAACCTCCGTCGAAAGCAAAGCGAGATGCAGAAAGAGCCAAAATATTATGATACGCTGTGAAGGGTAGAACGAGAAGAGATATAGCGACACAAACGTGATTGACTTTATAGACAAGAGCGATAACGAGACGAACAATAAAAAGGCCAGTAACAAGTATAACGGAGAGATGGAGTCGAGCTTCTGGAGGTGGCTAAGAAAAAAGTAAAGCAAGGAACGGACAGCTTGCCCACCTTCAAGGAAGGCTTAAAGAAGGACATACTCTCAAATTCCAAGTTGACAATTCAGTGAATGCAAGGTAAATGAGGGTACGCAACACGTAATAGTAGCGGAATATGCTAGCACACAACAGCTTACGGCAAGCCCGAAAAGAGAGGGAGGGAGAGGTAGCGGGAGGGTGATATATACGTGCATGTGATCAACTCCTTCCCTCGAAAATTTCTCTTCTTCATACTTTCTCTGTGTTACCACAGACGACGTGTCACTGATCTCATTTGTACTAAGATTCCAGTACACGCGAGGTGCTTATTTGCTTTCATCGCCCCGAACAGAATGCGTTAAGTTTCAATTAACGTTCACCAACATGCAGTCTTCTATAGTTGTTGTCCTCGGCACAGAAAACAGCACGTAGGTCGTGAATCGGTCATATTTAGGCTGTAATACACTCATAAACTCTCAGCGAGGAACTTATATTTTACAAATAATTAAATTTCCGATTGGTTTGTTTATACGGGATGCCACTCGCTTTTTATTAGCAGAATACGAGAAACTGTACAGTTATATTCCACTTTATGAGTCACAAATAATCTCTAATCTTCACACTTTCATAAAAACAAGAATCAATGAACTATGTATTTAGGAAAGCGAATTGGAAAGTTTTAAAAGCAGAATTCATGATAGAAGCAGTGCAAGGAAGCGGATTTGATGTTAACGTCACAGCGGACTAACTTGTGTGAGCGTTGCAGACGTCACAATACAAAGCACTCCCAATACTTGTTGTTGTTGTTATTGTTGTTGTTGTTGTGGTCTTCAGTCCTGAGACTGGTTTGATGCAGCTCTCTATGCTACCCTATCTTGTGTAAGCTTCTTCATCTCCCAGTACTTACTGCAAGTTATATCCTTCTGAATCTGCTTAGTGCATTCATCTCTTGGTCTCCCTCTACGATTTTTACCCTCCACGCTGCCCTCCAGTGCTAAATTTGTCATCCCTTGATGCCTCAGAACATGTCTTACCAACCGGTCCCTTCTTCTTGTCAAGCTGTGCCACAAACTCGTCTTCTCGCCAATTCTATTCAATACCTCCTCATCAGTTATGTGCTCTACCCATCTAATCTTCAGCATTCTTCTGTAGCACCACATTTCGAAAGCTTCTATTGTCTTCTTGTCTAAACTATTTATCGTCCATGTTTCACTTCCATACATGGCTACACTCCATACAAATACTTTCAGAGACGACTTCCTGACACTTAAATCTATACTCGATGTCAACAAATTTCTCTTCTTCAGAAACGCTTTCCTTGCCATTGCCAGCCTACATTTTATATCTTCTCTACTTCGACCATCATCAGTTATTTTGCACCCCACATAGCAAAACTCCTTTACCACTTTAAGTGCCTCATTTCCCAATCTAATTCCCTCAGCATCTCCCGACTTATTTCGACTACATTCCATTATCCTCGTTTTGCTTTTGTTGATGTCCATCTTATATCTTCCTTTCAAGACACTGTCCATTCCGTTCAACTGCTCTTCCAAGTCCTTTGCTGTCTCTGACAGAATTACAATGTCATCGGGGAACCTCAACGTTTTTATTTCTTCTCCATGGACTTTAATACCTACTCCGAATTTTTCTTTTGTTTCCTTTACTGCTTGCTCAATATACAGATTGAATAACATCGGGGACAGGCTACAACGCTGTCTCACTCCCTTCCCAACCACTGCTTCCCTTTCATGCCCCTCGACTCTTATAACTGCCATCTGGCTTCTGTACAAATTGTAAATAGCTTTTCGCTCCCTGTATTTTACCCCTGCCACCTTTAGAATTTGAAAGAGAGTATTCCATTCAACATTGTCAAAAGCTTTCTCTAAGTCTACAAATGTCAGAAATGTAGGTTTGCCTTTCCTTAAACTAGCTTCTAAGATAAGTCGTAGGGTCAGTATTGCCTCACGTGTTTCAGCATTTCTGCGGAATCAAAACTGATCTTCGCCGAGGTCGGCTTCTACCAGTTTTTCCATTCGTCTGTAAAGAATTCGTGTTAATATTTTGCAGCTGTGACTTATTAAACTGATAGTTCGGTAATTTTCACATCTGTCAGCACCTGCTTTCTTTGGGATTGGAATTATTATATTTTTCTTGAAGTCTGAGGGTATTTCGCCTGTCTCATACATCTTGCTCACCAGATGGTAGAGTTTTGTCAGGACTGGCTCTCCCAAGGCCGTCAGTAGTTCTAATGGAATGTTGTCTACTCCCGGGGCCTTGTTTCGACTCAGGTCTCCCAGTGCTCTGTCAAACTCTTCACGCAGTATCGTATCTTCCATTTCGTCTTCATCTACATTGTCTTCCATTTCCATAATATTGTCCTCAAGTACATCGCCCTTGTACAGACCCTCTATATACTCCTTCCACCTTTCTGCTTTCCCTTCTTTGCTTAGAACGGATTTCCATCTGAGCTCTTGATTTTCATACAAGTGGCTCTCTTTTCTCCAAAGATCTCTTTAATTTTCCTGTAGGCAGTATCTATCTTACCCCTAGTGAGATAAGCCTCTACATCCTTACATTTGTTCTGTAGCCATCCCTGCTTAGCTCTTCCTGTCGATCTCATTTTTGAGACGTTTGTATTCCTTTTTGTCTGCTTCATTTACTGCATTTTTATATTTTCTCCTTTCATCAATTAAATTTAATATTTCTTCTGTTACCCAAGGAATTCCACTAGCCCTCGTCTTTTTACCTACTTGATCCTCTGCTGCCTTCACTGCTTCATCCCTCAGAGCTACCCATTCTTCTTCTACTGCATTTCTTTCCCCCATTCCTGTCAATTTCTCCCTTATGCTCTCCTTGAAACTCTGTACAACCTCTGGTTTAGTCACTTTATCTAGGTCCCATCTCCTTAAATTCCCACCTTTTTGCAGTTTCTTCAGTTTTAATCTACAGTTCATAACCAATAGATTGTGGTCAGAGTCCACATCTGCCCCTGGAAATGTTTTACAATTTAAAACCTGGTTCCTAAATATCTGTCTTACCATTATATAATCTATCTGATACCTTTTAGTATATCCAGGATTCTTCCATCTATACAACCTTCTTATATGATTCTTCAACCAAGTGTTAGCTATGATTAAGTTATGCTCTGTGCAAAATTCTACCAAACGACTTCCTCTTTCTTACCCCCAATCCATATTCACCTACTATGTTTCCTTCTCTCCCTTTTCCTACTCTCGAATTCCAGTCACCCATGACTATTAAATTTTCGTCTCGCTTCACTACCTGAATAACTTCTTTTATCTCATCATACATTTCATCAATCTCTTTATCACCTGCAAAGCTAGTTGGCATATAAACTTGTACTACTGTAGCAGGCATGGGCTTCGTGTCTATCTTGGCCTCAATAATGCGTTCACTATGCTCTTTGTAGTAGCTTACCCGCACTCCTATTTTTTTATTCATTATTAAACCTACTCCTGCATTACCCCTATTTGATTTTGTATTTATAACCCTGTATTCATCTGACCAAAAGTCTTGTTCCTCCTGCCACCGAACTTCACTAATTCCCACTATATCTAACTTTAACCTATCCATTTCCCTTTTTAAATTTTCTAACCTACCTGCCCCATTAAGGGATCTGACATTCCACGCTCCGATCCGTAGAACGCCAGTTTTCTTTCTCCTGATAACGACGTCCTCTTGAGTAGTCCCCGTCCGGAGACCCGAATGGGGGACTATTTTACCTCCGGAATATTTTACCCAAGAGGACGCCATCATCATTTAACCATACAGTAGATCTGCATGCCCTCGGGAAAAATTACGGCTGTAGTTTCCTCTTGCTTTCAGCCGTTCGCAGTACCAGCACAGCAAGGCCGTTTTGGTTAGTGTTACAAGGCCAGATCAGTCAATCATCCAGACTGTTGGCCCTACAACTACCGAAAAGGCTGCTGCCCCTCTTCAGGAACCACACGTTTGTCTGGCCTCTCAACAGATACCCCTCCGTTGTGGCTGCACCTACGGTACGGCCATCTGTATCGCTGAGGCACGCAAGCCTCCCCACCAACGGCAAGGTCGATGGTTCATGCGGGTGGAATACTTGTTGGGAAGTCAAAAAGAGTTTAAATTTCCTGGAGTCCATCCATATAGTCCTTAAGAGGCAGAGCAAGGCAGGAAAGGAAATACTACCAAAGATCCTTAGAGGAAACAGAGCGATAAAGAAGGCTGAGTTTGTGTAGAACAGTCAAACAATAATGTAAAGAACTATTACACCAAACAAGAGTAGAAAAAGGGGAGGCGTACAGTAAGGACCAAATGGTTACAGATGTTTCGGGTTTTCCATACAGACTTGCAACACACAAGATTCGATCACCCCCTGTATTATCAACCCTGAGACGATCCGATGGCACGGCGACGACAGACTGGGAGACACTAGTGCAGTACCCACTCAGAACTTTTTTGCCGGGCGATACAACGATTGGAGGCGCAGAGAACCATCTGCATCTTCGCTTCGAATTACTACAGCAGCGTGTGAATAACAGTGTTGTGCTTCCATTATCCCAGGAGGAAGTGAGGCGGGCGATAACGATGTTAAATAAGAAGAAAGCAGCGGGGCCTGATAGAATAACGGTGAAAGTGTTGCATCAGCTAATGGACCAAACTGTACTACATATATAACAGCGTTATTATCTTGTATGGTCGGGTACCCAGAATCTGGAAAATCTCGAATAACATTATACTACAAAAAGGGAAAGACAAAGACCCAACAGAACCGAAATCTTACAGGCCGATTTGTTTGGTAAATTCTCTAGCCAGAGTACAGGAAAAGCTTCTGTGCCGCCTCCTGAACGACCACAAACAAGTAGTAGGCATAAGGCCCCTGCAATACGGTTTCAGGAAAGGGAAATCCACCGAGGACGCAATAAATCACGCAATCAATAATGTGAACACCTCAGGCGACGTGTATGTTATAGTATAATGATTGATATTGCTGGGGCGTTTGATAATTTGTGGTGCCTGTCCTGATCTGTAACATCTTGTCTAATGCCCTGTTTAAAAGACTGAAACAAATGGACTGTTCCAGCTCTCTCTATAACAGTCTACTAAATTATTGCACAGGGAGGCAAAACTACAGCGTCCTGGAGAGAAAATTATGAAAGACACCACCAAAGTTTTCCCATGGGGCTCTGTTTGTGGTCCAGAGTTCTGGGATCTTAGCATAGAAGCATTATCGAACCAGCTTCAGAATGTAACAAACACTACAGGCTGCATCGCCTATGCAGACAATCTGCTAATTATAGTATCTGCGAACACAAGAGCTAAATTAGAGGAAAATAGTAGGGTAGTTCTTGAAAGACTAAGTAACTGGTGCATAGCAGACAAACTACCAATACCAGAACATAAAACAGTTCATATGTTACTAAGAGAGACATTACCAAGAAGGAGAAATCCCACAATCAGAATAAATGATCAATCTGTGAAAAAAAAGTGAGGTATATAGGTACCTTCGAATTAAGATCGACGAAAAACGAAACTATCATACAAATGTAAAAATCGTCTGCCAGAGAGGCATTAAAGTCCTAAATGAAATAGCAACAACTGGCCAAAGAAGTTTCAGCTGTCACTAAGTCCAATAAGAACGTACCACACAGGACTAGCATTCGGGAGAACGACGGTTAAAACCCGCATCCGACCATCGTGATTAAGGATCACTGTGATTTCCCTAAATCGCTTCAAGGAAATCCCGGGATGGTTCCTTTGTAAGGGCACGGCCGACTTCCTTCCCCATTCTTCCCTAATCCGATGGGACCGATGGTCACTCTGTTTCGTTCCCTCCCCCGAATCAACCAACCAAGAACGTACATCAATGCAATCTTATTCCCTGTTGTGGGCCATGGGTCGAGCGTTTGGGCGCATAGAGCCAGAAAGGAACGGACTGCACAGGCTCTACGACGAGTACAGGGAAGTGTACCGAGAAAGAGAGGTGCACAATATTGGCTCAAAGTGCGCGAATTTGATAAGGTAAAAGAGATACTGGGCACAAGAACTGTATCGAATAAGTAAATAAAGGCGTGCACTGTTAGAGAATGGCAGCAAATCTGGGACAGGGCAGAAACAGGGAGGAGAACCTACCAGTTCCTTCCTAACGTAAAAGAAAGAACAAAAATGATATACTTTCCCCGAACAAGGTAGCTATACGCTACCTGTCGGGACATAGTCCATATCACAGCTAGTTACCAAAAATACGACAAGACACCACAGACATCTATGAATGTGGAGCAGTCGGCAACCCGCATTACATCATCTGGGAATCATCTACATCTACCTCTTCGTGATTACTCTGCTATTCACAATACAGTGCCTGGTAGAGGGTTCAATGAACCACCTTCAAGCTCTCTCTCTACCGTTCCACTCTCGAACGGCGCGCGGGAAAAAACGTGCACTTAAATTTTTCTGTGCGAGTCCTGATTTCTCTTATTTTATCGTGATGATCATTTCTCCCTGTGTAGGTGGGTGCCATCAGAATGTTTTGCAATCGGAGGAGAAAACTGGTGATTGAAATGTCATGAGCAGATCCCGTCGCAACGAAAAACGCCTTTGTTTTAATGATTGGCACTCCAATTCACGTATCATGTCTGCAGCACTATCTCCCCTATTTCGCGATAATACAGAACGAGTTGCCCTTCTTTGTACTTTTTCGATGTCATCCGTCAGTCCCATCTGTTGCGGATCCCACACCGCACAGCAATACTCCAGAATAGGGCGGATAAGCGTGGTGTAAACAGTGTCTTTAGTAGACCTGTTGCACCTTCTATGTGTTCTACCAATGAATCGCAGTCTTTGGTTTGCTCTACCCACAACATTATCTATGTGATCGTTCCAATTTAGGGTATTTGTAATTGTAATCCCTAAGTATTTAGTTGAATTTACAACCTTAAGATTTGTGTTCGAAATTTAGCTGATTTCTTTTAGTACTCATGTGAATAACTTCACACTTTTCTTTATTCAGGGTCAATTGCCACTTTTCGCACTATACAGATATCTTATCCAAATCATTTTGCAATTCGTTTTGGTCATCTGATGATTTCACAAGACGGTAAAAGACAACATCATCTGAAAACAATCATAAGCGGCTACTCAGATTGTCTCCTATGTCGTTAATATAGTTTAGGAACAATAGAGGGCCTATAACACTTACTTGGGGAACGCCGGCTATTACTACCGTTTTACTCGATGATTTTTCGTCTGTTACTACGAACTGTTACCTTTCTGACAGGAAATCACGAATCCAGTCGCACAACTGAGGCGATATTCCATAGGCACGCACTTTGGTTAGAAGACGATTGTGAGGAGCGGTGATGTGAAAGCCTTCTGGAAATCCAAAAATCTGGAATCAGTTTGACATCCCCTGTCGATAGCACTCATTAATTCATGAGTATAAAGAGCTACTTGTGTTTCGCAACGATATTTTCTAAATCCGTGCTGACTAAGTGTCATTAGACAAGATGTTACGGCCCATGACAGGAAGAAGAGCCCATGCATCATGATAACGGAACACACTATGTCTGTACATCATCTGCCTACAACAACCTTCTGGAAGCAGTGAGGAGATGAGCCTCGGAGAAGACCAGAAAGGAATTCCTGACACCCATCCCCCACTCTCTACACCTTGGTGGCACAGCAGCGCAGCCCCTTTGAATCCTGATTTGCACCTAGGCGCAAATGAGAAATTCAGCTTGATTCTGATACCAAGTGCAGTAATGTAGTGTAGCGTTGTGTAGTGTAGTGCTGTTTAGTTTAGTGTTGTGTAGTAGTGTAGTCCAGAATTATAAATTACAAAACTTGTGATGCTGCATAGTGTAACAGACAAATAACGTGTGCCTTCTGGATTTCGATTGAACAGATATCTGTGCACCAGATGGTCAAATAGTAATATGTAGACTTTGTTTTTAATTACTATTGTTATTCTTTTTATGTAGATATTCTGTACAGATTCCACCCCCCCCCCCTCAAACAGCATAACGCATAGTTCTATAGTTCTTACTAACACATTGAAATGTTAAAATATTATGTGTTATATTCATGCCGATTCATGTGCAACACTGGGTTTGTTCTTTTGTATAGATAACAGACTAAGAGAAAATAGCAAATAAATAAGTAAATAATGATGTCTACAACCTGTACTCATAAATCCATTATGTATATTCCCATACAGGGGAGACATTTCAATTGAAAGTCGCTTGGTTGGTGTTGGCGGATAAATGTGATATTGCAGAGCGTGTGTTGTTCAGAAGTAGGATGCGAAGTTCCTTCGGACATGCATGCGCGTCTGCAGGAACAGGTACTGCGACATCTACAGCCGTTATGAAATACAGGAAATGTATTCGCATTTGCATATATGGACAATCGTCAGCTGTATAATAGAATGACGGCAATGAAAATTTTGCCAGACTGGGACTCGAACCTGGATCTCCTGCTTATCGCGAGCAGTCGCCTAGCCTATCGACTATCCATGCACGCTTCACGGCCAGACCCAGACTTCCGTATATCGTTAACCACGTGTCTATTCGGGAGACTTTTTTATTGAAAGTCACTCGCCCAGTGTCGACGGAGAAATACAACAAGGGTAATCCCAAAAGTAAGGTCTCCTATTTTTTATAAAGACAGAACTCTGTTTGTGTGGCAGTTGGTCACAACGTTACGAAGAGTGCTTCACGCGCTGTGTGTAAACAAGCGCACCCCGCGCTGAGGCGCTCAGTCTTGGCTTGGCAGTCGTTGAGAATGGAGCTCCTGTTGGATGCTACCGCCAAGTGCGAATTGCGCGCAGTTATTCGGTTTTTGAACGCAAAGGGCACTGCTCCGATTGAAATCCATCGCCAATTGACGGAAGTGTATGGTGAGTCGTGCATGGATGTCAAAAATGTTCGCAAGTCGCGTAGAGAGTTTGCAGCTGGTCGGACCGAAATTCACGACGAACAAAGGAGCGGGAGACCGTCAGTTTCTGAGAAGACAGTATTGAAGGTTGAGCAAAGCATGCGTGAAGATCGGCGGATCACCGTGGATGATCTCTGCACGTTGGTTCCTCAGTTTTCCCGAAGCACCGTTCACAGAATTTTAACGGAAACATTAAACTACCGGAAGGTGTGCAACAGATGGATGCCACGCATGCTGACTGAGGACCACATGAGGCAACGAGTTGATGCTTCCCGCGCATTTCTTCACAGCCTTACAGCCGAACAGGACAACTTTCTGGACTCGATTGTCACGGGTGACGAAACCTGGGCATACCACTTTACACCTGACACCAAGCAACAATCACGCCAGTGGCGGCATCCTTCTTCGCCAAAGCCGCGGAAATTCAAACAAACACAGTCTGCCGGTAAAGACATGACAACCGTTTTTTGGGATCGGAAAGGGGTATTATTGGTCGACTTTATGCCCACTGGGACCACAATTAACGCTGACAGGTAGTGTGAGACTCTGAAAAAACTCAAACGGGCAATTCAGAACCGGAGAAGAGGAATGTTGAGCAAGGGCATACACATTCTCCTTGACAACGCTCGCCCACACATCGCTCGGCAAACCGTTGCTCTCCTGCAACAGTTTCAGAGGAACATAATCACCCACCCACTCTACAGTCCTGACTTAGCACCCAGTGGCTATCACCTGTTCCCTAAGTTAAAAGAACATTTGGCCGGAAAGCGATTCAACTCCGACGACGAGGTGAAAGAAGAGGTTCAAAACTTTCTGAACAGCATGGCGGCGAGCTGTTATGAAATGGGGATTCAAAAACTACCACAGCGTCTACAAAAATGCATCGACAGAAATGGTGATAACGTCGAAAAATAGCTAAATGCTCAAGCTGTAAACAGATGTAAACCATTGTAGAAATAAGCAGGTCTATGTGCTTATACAAAAATACTCCTTACCTTTGGGATTACCCTCGTATATTGCTGTGCCTGTGTTGTTCAGGAGTACGATGCAGAGTTCCCTCTATAATGTATCATTTAAGTGTATGACGCCTGTTGTAGGCGTATGTTTAAAATTATGAAATTCGCCATAAAAATGCTAAAAGATACCAAATGAGAAACAAGAACTAATAATATTTTAATCTTTACTTTTACAGAATATAAAATTCGCTGTGCCTTGAGTGTAAACTTTCCATGTCTAAGAATAAATATTGTTAAGGCAATGTATTACATTGTAAATGCTTTCGCATTAATGACTTGTTATCAGATGAAGTCTTGAATTCTGTATTACAATATTTGAACTATTTTCGCGAGAAATAGTGAGGTTGCTACACCAAAAGTCATTTCCAAATGATAAACAAAAGCTATTGTATCACGGAAATGATAAAGCTGTCAACTGTAATGTATCTTCGCTGTACTTACAGGAAGAATACAGTTGCAAATGAAAGAAAATTAAGTTTGGTCCTTCTCGTTAAGCAGTGATGAGAAGAGGAGTTCATTATTTCATACAACATATTGGCTATAAAAAGACGTCAGGAGAATTTTCCTCATCGCGTGAGCAGGATCATTGTGCTAGAGTTTGGTAAGAAAATGCAAGAAACTTTACACACCATTAATCAAATAAACGGGTTCCAAAATTGCTCAGGACTCAATTCTAAAGATTTTTGTATGTTCCCCGACTGGTACGTCGGGAAACAAATTGCAGACATCAAAAGATACTAATTTAGAACTATGTGAGATAGAGAGATAGATCTTTTATCTTATTTACAAGGTCCACTGAGTTTGAAATACCGTGCATTGATTTCAACTTAGTCTTGCTTTTAATTAAGGTCTTCAATTCGCTGGACAGTTTGTAATGTGGAACAGTGAATGATGATACAACTGGACAGACGGGTACATCTTGTGTATGTAGCTTCAGACCCATACAGTCTACGAGGCACTGGGGTCATGTTAGTTAGTAGCTTTGATTCAAAATCAGAAAACTGCCTTTGGGTGAACTGATTGCACATCTAATACCATCTTTGAATAATTTAGTAGTCTTTAAGAAGGACCTAAAAGTATGTGGGACTCAGGAAATCTTCGACTTTTTCCAAATAATCACACTTTTTCAAACGTACAATACTGCTGCCTTTATTTGATTTTATGGCAATGACATCTTGCTGATGTAATTTCTTTTTAAAGATGTGCAGGGTATGAAAATCGTTAGCCTGTGGGATGTGAAACTCAAATGCTGGAGAAGACTTGAATCATCCAAGAGTCGATTGGGATCATTGCAGGTGAGTAAGTGGTGGGCATGATAACACACGTTGTGAAACAATAGTAAGTGCTTTCTTTGGAAACTACATAGAATAAATAATTTGGAAGCCCTCTCAAGGCAGAAATATTTTAGGTCCAATATCAAAAAATAGATGTGATCTCTTTGAGGATGTGCACATTGGATCTCGTATAAGTGACGAAGAGGCTACATTTGCAACCATCAAAGTGCTTACATGTTTACACTGTTGGCTCCACTCCTGGTGTGTTTAGAGGACAAGTTACAATACGATGTACGCAATTACATACGAAGGTAGTTCGATTTGTTATTGAGTTTCGTAGTGTTTTGCTATTTCTGTTTGTTCTTGCTTTCCGAACAGATCATCTGATGATGACTCGGTAAGAAGACGACACTGATTAAGATACCATTTGTGTGAGCTGATGCTGAAGTATTCACAGCCTCACAAAAAAGTGAAGAATACAGAAGGTGAGGAGGAAACAAAACGAAACTTCACGGTTTGATAAGGTATGTGGTGTTATTTCAATGACTGAATAATAGAGTCGAATTTATAAATACCTTGGCAATACGAGCCTACTTATCATATGAGGTTGCACTCATTCTGTCGTGGATGCACGCACTGATCCAGGTGGGAAGTGCGTCATTAAAACATTGTATCTTCTCCTGAGGCAAGTTGGTCCACAAATTTTGTGGTTGATATAAGTGTAGGGAAGTCGTTTCTGAAAGTATTTGTGTGGAGTGTAGCCATATACGGAAGTGAAACATGGACGATAAATAGTTTGGACAAGAAGAAAATAGAAACTTTCGAAATGTGGTGCTACAGAAGAATGCTGAAGATTAGATGGGTAGATCACATAACTAATGAGGAGGTATTGAATAGAATTGGGGAGAAGAGGAGTTTGTGGTACAACTTGACAAGAAGAAGGGATCGGATGGTAGGACATGCTCTGAGGCATCAAGGGGTCACAAATTTAGCATTGGAGGGCAGCGTGGAGGGTAAAAATCGTAGAGGGAGACCAAGAGATGAATACACTAAGCAGATTCAGGAGGACGTAGGTTGCAGTAAGTACTGGGAGATGAAGAAGCTTGGACGGAATAGAGTAGCATGGAGAGCTGCATCAAACCAGTCTCAGGACTGAAGACCGCCGGCCGTGGTGGCCGAGCGGTTCTAGGCGCTCCAGTCCGGAATCGCACTGCTGCTATGGTCGCAGGTTCGAATCCTGCCTCGGACATGGTTGTTTGTGATGTCCTTAGGTTTAAGTAGTTCTAAGTCTAGGGGACTGATGACCTCAGAAGTTGAGTCCCATAGTGCTCAGAGCCATTTGACTGAAGACCACAACATCCTGGATACTGGCATTGGGACGGAGTTGTTGTTCGAGCTGGTCCCACACATGTTCCATCAGGGGCAGATCTAGGGATCTTGCTGTCCGTGGGAGTACCTCAGAATTATGCAGACAGTTCATAGAGACATGTGCCGTGTGTGGACGAACTTCGTCCTGTTGATTAATGGTACTACAATATTGTCGCATGAGAGGTAACACATGAGGGCAAAGGAAGTCTGTGACGTCCCGTCGTGCTATCAGAAAATCCTTCAGTCACTACCAATTATGATCTGAAGCCACATCCGGTGACTTCCCACACCATGACGCCAAGAGAAACACTGTTGTACCTCTCCAAAACATTGGAAGAATGGTTGGCCGCTATAATCGCTGACGATGGTCATCCAGGACAGTGAAGAACCGCAATTCATCTTTGAACACAATGCCAGTGCCGTTCATCATCAGTCCAGTCTTCCTAGTCGCAGTAGCACTCTAAATGCAGACGTCTGCGTTGTGGTGTTAACAACAGCCTACACATGCCACAGTTATTTCCTTGCTCTACTGCTGCTAGTCTCCAACCAATGGTGTGTATTGGCAAAGAATGTTGCACGGAATCCATTACGTGTTCTCGGCTAGCAAGTGTAAAAGGGGCGAGGCGTTCAATAAGTAATACAACAAATTTTTTTCTGAAAGCAGGTTGGTTTTACTCAGGATTCCGATACACCCTATTATTCCTCACTCCTTTGGCTACAAAAAACTATTTTCAACGTAATATCTGTTCAATGCGTTGGCCGTACGCCATCTTACTGAGGGCCTGCATGCCCGCATGGCTCCACTCTACTGGTCGACGTCGGAGCCAACGTCTTGCTGTATCAGTAACGAACCCATCATCCACATACTGCTTCCCGTGGAGTGCATCCTTCATTGGTCCAAACAGATGGAAGTAGGAAAGTGCGAGATTCGCTCTTTGTAGGATGATTGAGGAAAAACAGTCCAATGAAGTTTTTTCAGCTCCTGTCGGGAGCTTTGCATTGGATAAAGAGAAATTCGTTTGCTTTTTTGTCGCGACGAGCACGCTAAAGCCGTTTCTTCAGTTTCCTCAGGGTAGCACTATACACCTAAGAGTTGGTTGTTGCGCCATGAGGGAGGACATCGAGCAGAATAACTTCTTCAGAGCACCAGAAGATTGTCGCTATGATTTTACCGGCTGAGGATGCGGCTTTGACCTCTTTCTTCGGAGAAGAGATGGTGTGGCACCACTCAATGGATTGCCGTTTTGTTTCCGGTTCGAAGTGATGAATCCATTGACCTAAACGTTTTCTGAGTACCAAGCCACGTAAAACGTAAAAGACTATAGTGATGAATCCACGATCTGTGACGACGTTCGACAAAAAATTGACACGATCAGCCTCGTAATGCGCAAGCAGTTTCGCACAGATGGTCATTCGTTGCTCTTTACGGTCTGTAGTAGGTGGCGAAGAACCCGTCGGGCACCACATCTTTGAGTATCCCAACTGGTGGACGAATGTGTCAGCACTGCGAACAGAGGCGTCCAGTTGAGCAGCGAGGTGTTTGATTCTGTGTCGATCAACTCGGATAAGAGTGTTCGCACGTTCCAACGCTGCAGAAGTCACTGCTGTGTGTGACCATCCGGCACGCAAGGGATCGGACAGTTTTTCACGATGTTGTTGCCCTGATGACATATGCCTCGCCCAACGACCCACTGTGCTTTTGTTCACAGCCAGGTCTCCGTCGATATTGTGCAGCCAAAAGAAACTCAATCACATCTCTCTGCTTGGAAAACAGTTCTATTACAGAACCCATTTTGAAGGCTACATATAATGCCGCATGTATCGGACTGTCATGAAACTATAGGAGCTACAGCGGGAATATTCCACGATGTCCCATAACAAATTTCCCATTTTTTAACCGAAACTGGACGAGAAAATAATGTTGCATTACATGTTGAACGCGTTTCATAGATGAGAGGGGGTTACTATGTGACTGGTGCATAATACAGCGATATTCCCTTGTGGTGGTCAGATGTGATCAGCCAGAACCTTGACAACAAGTGTACCTACTCTCAAGTTCCTATACGGTCAACATTGGGCCACTGTCACATCTGAATGCCTCAAAAATCTGGATATTGCACGATTCGGCCAGCCGGCCAAATGGAGACCCACAATGAGGCCCCATTCAGACTCTGTCAGGTACTGATAAAGCTGTCTCATACTAGCACGCGGCATCTCCGCGTCCTTCACAGTGATCACTCAACACCTGACGCTGTTCACACCTCTTATATAACCTGTCAGGCCTGGTAACAACGCCGGCCGCTGTGGCCGAGCGGTTCTAGGCGCTTCAGTCCGGAACCACGCTGCTGCTACGGTCGCAGTTTAGAATCCTGCCTCAGGCATGGATGTGTGTGATGTCCTTAGGTTAGTTAGGTTTAAGTAGTTCTAAGTCTAGGGGACTAATCACCTCAGATGTTAAGTCCCATAGTACTTACAGCCATTTGAACCTCGTAACAACGCTAAACACGAAGAACACTAATGTACTCTTGTGGCCATTCTCACTGCCACAGATTATTGAAGATCTAAATATTTACAAACCCACCGATGGTGCGTACAGGTGCGAAGTTACATTGACATTCAAGAATATTTATTGGATGTTTCACATATTTTGTCAGGCAGTGTGTAATAAAAAAAGTATTACAAATTGCTCATTGTGTAATTAACTATTATTAATTTTCATCCATTCTAAAATTAATTAAATTCATAATTATATTGAAATCAAGATTCTGACACAATTCAGAAGAGTTTTTTCAATTACCAGTATTGGATATTGATATACCGGATGCTTCAAAAAGAATGACCTGATTTCAAAACTCCATATTTGTTGATAAAAAAATACTACGAACATGGGTTGAATTGCAAAACGCCCACAAAATCTTAAAGTTTTAGCTATGCTGTTACGAATACTCTGTGTGTCCACCAGCAGCAGCACGAACAACATCTAGACGATAGCTAAATTCGTCATAAACTACACATAATGTGACTGCTTTTACATAAGTTATGGCGGCTGTTATTTTGTTCTTCACTTCTTTTCTGTCACGAGGTAAAGGGCAGATGAACACACTTTCCTTTACATACCCCCACAAGAAAAATTGCTTGAGGTCATGTCTGGTGATCTTGCAGGCGAAGAGTGCAGACCGGTGTCTCGGGGTCCCGTGCGCCCTATCCAGCTTTGAGGCAGAGTGTCATGAGGAACTGACGTACACTGTTGTGCCAGAGGGGTGGGCTCCATCCTGTTGGAAATTGAAGTCATCGGAGTACTCCTGAAGTGGTGGTAAAAATCAGTCCTCCAGCATCTGATGAGAGTTCATTTCAGGCGTTGTGTTTTCCTAAAAAAAGAAGGGACCGTATACTTTTTCGCGAACACTGGCACAAGGAATGTTCATTTTAGGTGAGTCTCAGTAATGACATGAGGGATCTGGACGCGCCATAAGCGCACGTTATGTCGGTTCACTTTGCCACTAATATGAAATGTTGCTTCATCACTGAAATTTAACTGTGGTAAAAATGTATCGTCTTCCATGTTCTCTAGCAGAGCACTGCTGCAATCAGCCTGTTGCTTCTTATCAACAACCCGAAGAGTTTGCACTATCTGTATGTAGACTGCATAGTTTATAGACCAAACGATGCCTTCACTCACCAGACAATCGTATGAGGCACTGCCAGTTCTCTGCTTGCGCGGTGAGTAGACTTTCGTGGACTCCGCTCAAACGCTTGCCGAATTTTTTACGCCATGTCATTAGAAGTGCGAGGACGCTTACTTTCGCACGAGCATCCTGTCTCTTCAGATTGGCGATATCAATGACGAATGTTTTAGGGAGCAGGCGGATCAATGCCAAACCGTCGACGAAAAGTACGCTGGACCAAAATCATTGACTCACTCTTTCCATACTGAAGCACACAAAAGTCTTCTGTTGAGCAGACATCATCATACTCCTGATTGACTGCAAACAAACTGAGAAGACGCATTTACTGATATATAACGGAGATGGTCTTTTGCCTCTTCCACAAGAAGAGTCCCAACTGCAGTAACTAGTTTTGCGCATCTGTTGCTCATCTTCAGTTTCCTAGGCCAGACAACACACATTTCATTCCCTTCACTTCTCATGTTTCGTTATTACCGTCCAAAATGGAGTCATTCTTTTTGAAACACCCTGTATAATATTGTCAACTATTTTTTCACAATAAAAATGTGATAAACGCACATCTCACATTTCTCAGAAACATGGAAGTGATGGTCTTTTGCCTCTCCCACAAGAAAAGCCCCAATTGCAGCAACTAGTTTTGCGTATCTGTTGCTTATCTTCAGTTTCCTATACATCAGTTCGTAACAAGTTTGTTGGTGAATCCATTTTTCGCAGCAAGTATATAAATATTCACTTTATAAATGGTTCAAATGGCTCTGAGCACTATGAGACTTAACATCTGAGGTCTTCAGTCCCCTAGACGTAGAACTACTTAAACCTAACTAACCTAAGGACATCACACACATCCATGCCCGAGGCAGGATTCGAACCTGCGACCGTAGCGGCCGCGCGGTTCCAGACGAAGCACCTAGAACCGCTCGGCCACATCGGCCGGCTCACTTTTTCTTAGTGCAAACTTTGTTTATTTATTTAGGTTACGATTTTATCCGGACTAACAAATGGCTGTGAATTATAATACATTAATATAAAATTATAGTGTGAACTATAAGTGATGGCTTATGAAAAAAATGTATCGTTCCGAATTATATCCACTCAGGATGCGGCAATGTAACGGTGAAAGGCATCTGGAGCACAGAGGAATATAGATTGCTACAACAAAAAACCGATTCATTTTATACAACGAATACTCCAGTTGTTTTTCCTTTGGGGCCGACAACAACTGATAAACAGTAGCGATTTTCTCCAAATCCTGCATTAGAACTTGGTCAAACATCACTTACTGTAGGAAATGACCACACTTAACAACCGAGACGAACTGTGACGGATAAACTGCCGGAAGTCTTGTGTCGGAGTGTAGTGTGATAGCGCCCTAGCGTCGCGTGAGAAGGAAGTCGTATCGACTCCTCGCTGGAGGCTGGCACGGCTCAGTACGGCACGAGGGCGGCGTGCGCTGCAGGCGGCTTCTCACCCAACTCCCAAAGCCAGGGAATTGCAGAATAATTGCAAACACCTTATTTGCGGGGCTTGTCATCTGATTTGCCTCTGATATACGTCCTCTTCTGATTTCACCTCGTACGACAACACCCATTCTCGGTAATGTCCGAGACGCCAGTATGCTTGGGACCATTCGGAGCTTCATAGGTCTACAATCAAGTCGAGTCTTAATGAGAACTCAAACGAAGGTAAATCAGACATATCTACTTAGTTTCTGCACCCGTGACAAAATACGCAAACTTACCAGCATACAGAGGTGGTAAGTAAAATTCTACTGCTAAATAAAATAGTGTAAGAAACACTTGTGGAGAGAGGAAGACTCTCACCTTTAGTACTATGACCACAGCAACGAAAACAACTGTTGAGTTTAAGATGTGTCAAGAGGAGACATTATCGGCGAAAACAACACAAGAGAAACGCGCAAACAATACCTCGATTACACAATTACTGTTGCCAAATATCTCGTAAACCAGTGTTGTAAAGAGCACATAACGGCTACTGTTGGTGAATAGAAATGTGTAATAAAGTCCCGCAACTGTTCTGTTACCTTTTTATCCATCACAGGATCTGTTTGCGTATGCAAATGTGAAGTAAGAAAGCTGTAAATATGAAAAGTAGCAAAGTACTGGTAACATTGATAGAACGCAACACATAATTAATTAACAAGTACAATTATTTTCTTCATTGTAATCACCGACAAAATATGTGTCTAGTGACTATTTTTACAACAAAATAATATTTTAAAGCACTATTTTCCTCATTTAGCCGGCCGAAGTGGCCGAGCGGTTCTAGGCGCTACAGTCTGGAATCGCGCGACCGCTACGGTCGCAGGTTCGAATCCTGCCTCGGGCATGGATGTGTGTGATGTCCTTAGGTTAGTTAGGTTTAAGTAGTTCTAAGTTCTAGGGAACTGATGACCTCAGAAGTTAAGTCCCATAGTGCTCAGAGCCATTTGAACCATTTAACCATTTGTCACGCTCAGACCTCCCTGATTTCTAAGACCCAAGAAGAAAGAAGACCACAGTAGATACGACAATGAAAAATGCACCACATTGTAGAGCATCTCAAAGAATTTATTTATTTATCATCAGTGCACCTCTACATGTGAACCATTTGTAGCACAAAGGATATCGAGTCTATATTCAATTTCTTACCAAGTTCTTTGTAACATTTCCTCTGTTATCGTCGCAATCGCATTAGTGATACGATGTCGCAACGTAGGAATTTCGTCCACTTTGGTCGCATACACGCGGTCCTTCACGAATCCCCAAATGAAGAAACCAAGTGGCGTAATGTCGGGTGAACGTGGTGGCCAGGCAATGGGTCCTCCGCTTCCGATCGAACGACTGGGAAATTTCCTATCCAGGAACTTGCGAACAGTCGTTGACCAATGCGGCGGTGCTCTATCTTGTTGAAAAATGATGTTGGGTTGCACGACTTGTATCTGAGGGAACACAAATAGCTCCAACATGCCCAGCTACACTGACCCATTCACTGTTTGTTCCGCAAAGAAGAACGGATCAACAATCCTGTCGTGCATTAGCCTGCACCAGACGTTTAGTTTAGGGCTGTCACGAACATGTTCAATGACAACGTGCCGATTTAGCGAACCCCAAATCCGAACATTATGCCTATTAACCCTTCCTGATAGATGAACATTATGCCTATTAACCCTTCCTGACAGATGAAAGGTTGCCTCATCTGAGATTAAACATCTTTCCAAGAATCTGACGTCCATATCAATATGCTGCAGCATATCCATAGCAAATTGTTGTCGGCATGGTTTGTCGTTCGGCGTCAGATGTTGCAAAATTTGCACTTTGTAAGCACACATACGAAGACGCTGGTGAACTACACGATGCAATGTTGATCGAGGTACATCAAGTTGCCTAGATACTTGACAAATTGACTTACGTGGTCTTCTGAGAAACGTTTGTCTGACATCCTCCATTGTCTCTTTGGATACTCCGTAACGTGCACCGCCAGAATGTTTCAGAACACTTCCTGTTGCCAGAAACTTCCTATACCATTCCTTAATTGTTTTCACATCATGTGGATCACATTCATACACACGACGATAATTTATTTGCGCAGTAATCGGCGATTTTGTTTCGGCAAACCACACTACTGCTTGCGCGCACTGATGTAGAGTCCCATTTTCACTTCATACGACCATGCTGCACTCTGGCGACGATACTTGGCACTTCTGACGTGGGAATATAAATTCTTTGAGATGCTCTACAATGTGGTGCATTTTTCATTGTCGTATCTACTGTAGTTTTTCTCTCCTGGGTTCTTGAAATCAGGGAGGTGTGAATGGGACACCCTGTATATATAGTTTTGGCATGTCAAATTGCCATCTTCAGATCATCTTCATACATAGACCATTGTGCAAGATAAGCTCATCGAAAAAAAATTAGTCACCCCTAGAGAAATAATTTACTACCGAGGAATTCCACCTCTGGACTTGATAAACACCTGGATTCGGTTAGGAAGTAAGTCTACAAGACATGTTGCATCCAGGCTAAGCCACTCGCTGTGGATTTGATCTCTCATTCCACCAAATTGCGAGGTTGCTGATGTCGGCGGTTTACCTGCAGTTCTAACATGTCACACATATTTTCTATGAGGTTCGAGTCAGGTGATATTTCAGGCCAATCAAGAATGCGCAGAATGCCGTGGCTGGTAGATGCACAGACGACAGGGCATGCATGGCGACAGCGTTTGTGGTGGGGGATACGGACAGCCCCTTCACGTCCACTACTGCATGGTGACCACTCAAAAAGATCTACAGTCATCTCTGCTTTCGTTAGTATCTAAAAATAACTCCGCTGAAAATGCAGCGATTATTTTCGCCAGGCTTGTTAACCATTTGTAACTTTCAGAGAAGCGTCACAAGTGGCGAATTTTGAGTAAAACCTACACGTTTCTCTGGTTGCCAAGTTAAAAATTGCTTCTTTTGCCAACACAACAGAGTTTACAGTCTCACCTCACTAACATGTTGTGCAGACACAACTGCGAGAGAATTCTGAAACAGTGGTTTATTAAGTGAGGAACTTGTAAGGTGCCAGGACATGGGCACTTACACGTTAGCTTACCAACATTAGCATTAATAATAAAGGGACTGGCAAGGCCATCAGATCATGACTCTATTGAATTATGATAAATATGAGGCACTCTCGAGCAGTACTCCCTGCATGTCCGCATGATTGAGCCACTAACTCAAAGCGTTGGTGAAAAGCGTCGGAAGTTGAGAATTGTGGTATGTAAAGTCTGCAGATGGACGTTGCTCGCCGGGCCGCCGTGGGCGGCAGGTAGCGGTCACCGGAAACGCGGGACAATACGGCGCTTTTGGGGGTAGCCCGGCATCCGTAGCCACCTGTGCTGGGCAACACGTGGCGAAGACGGAAGTTTCGTTTGCCTAGGGGCGTTATGACCTACTCGATCATTGGGTGGATCTCAGTGGAGGGATTTCGGCGATGATAGAGCGTTCGACATTGGTCGAAACTGAGTATTCTTCCGCCGCGTTTTCGTACGCGCGTGAGACGGGAGAATTGTGGAGAGAGAAGACTTCGCCTTCAGCCATCGAGCGGTACGGACTAGGAGACAGCGTCTTGGCCATCGTCTTCGAAGGGAGATATACGGTCTGTATCGCAGCACTGCACCAACGCGTGTTCCGTGCAGAGTTCTGCGGTTAGAGCTCTTTGTGTGCTCAGAAGCGAGATTTTCACCAACGCTTAACGCAATTTACCTAATATTCTTGATCTGGTAGTTATCCTTGCGAGGTGCCGAGTATTTATCAACGCAGCTGCCGGTAATAGGGGCGCGTAATTGCAAATTGTTAATGTGCCATTCTCAGGAGTGTGTGGGTGGACAAAGAAATTAACTTTTTTTTTTTTTGTAAACTTTGTCAGTTGTGAGGGATATCAAATTAAAATGTCAATATTACAATCGAACTATCGACTTCATTGTAGCTAACATTTACCCTGTCTCAGTAAGCTTTACATGTACTCTAGTTACTGCACAGCTTGCCCAGACGGGAAGGAAAGAAGGTTTGCGGTCTTTTATGTCAGCGACGGACAAATAAGCTTACAAACTTAGGAAAAGTAAGGTCAGTACTTCATGAAAAACCACAGTTTTGGTACAAAAAGGGGTGTAATGTCTTCACATATGTTGTTTGAAAATCCACAGTTCTCATTTCATAAGCTATCGATGGCTCTTATAAATTACATTCATTCATTGAAACAGTCTCTAGTTATTGGAATAACACGGTAGATAATGAAGTTTTACATAAAAAGAATATGGTAAAATACTCTCCACTTTGCGTGATATCGTTTGCCAAAATCTTATTTCGATATCTGAAACCGTTTATGAAATCTGTGGAATTATGTGGATATTTCACCCTGGTTTTATCGTTGGCGCGGCGCGATCGCAAATGAGTGTGCTCTGTCAGATCAATTTTCTCGACACTGGTGACAAACACAGACCTCTACCCAAGTCTAAAGAAAGATTCAATACGTTAGCTAAATTAGCTGAATTTCATATGTAGCAACATATTATGTAATATGCACCAAACGCAAAATTATAGCGACCTCTACTTTTCATTGCACACTTCTCCGATTTTCTCGCAGTGTCTTACTTCAACATAAATATCACAATATCTATGGGCATTAACGAAATTATGAGCACATCATCATGAACCTGACATATAACGCTATAAGTAAAGACAAAATGATTTTTTTTTTTTTTCTACTGGATGGTTCTGTAAAATAGTTTGAGAAAGATTGCAGGGCGACGCGCCAAGGTTCTGTTATCGCTGACCGGCCGCATGGTGGAAAACACTTACCGGCCTCCCCTTCCGAACAAACAAATGAATTCGCCCAGCGCTTTGGACGAAACCTGGTCACCGCGCATCGGCCATCGTATCCTGCACAAGCTATAATAGGGAGGGGGAGTATTCAGAAAACTAGTCACATATTCTTCCAGCCCGATGAACTCTGTTATTGTCATCTTGAAAAATAGGGATATCAATAGCATACTCATCATGCAGAAGTTGACTGAAAGGCAACGTCTGATTATTCAGAATGTTTAAATAAACATGGTTTATGTTATCTCAGTGAGCAGCCCCAATACATGATAAATAAAACACCCCCTCCCCCACCGCCAAAAATCAGAGACACTCCTCCAGTTCGAAGCTGCCCTTGCACAAATTCAGTATGAAGTGGTTCATTTGGCCTTCGGAACACTCAACGACATGCGTCACTTGAATAGAGGCAAAAACCTGATTCGTCAGACCACATCACGCTCCAAGTCAGCAACTGTCCATGTCCGATGATTTATAGCCCACTGAAGAAGCGCAGCTTTGTGTGCTTGTGTGAGTAATGGCCCCTTGCTAAGTGACCGAATCCAAATATTCATTGTAAGCAGTTCCCGTCGCAATGTTCTCCCGCTGACTGGTGGGTTCAAATGGCTCCAAGCACTATGGGGCTTAACATCTGAGGTCATCAGTTCCCTAGACTTAGAACTACTTAAACCTAACTAACCTAAGGACATCACACACATCCATGCCCGAGGCAGGATTCGAACCTGCGACCGTAGCAGCAGCGCGGTTCCGGTCTGAAGCGCCTAAAACCACTCGGCCACAGCGGCCGGCTGACAGGTGGGGATGGACGTTCATTCACTGCCTGCATGCAATTTATGTCAGGTTTGGAAGCAATTTTGATTTACAAACCATGAAACGCTTCTCTGAACTCTCTTGGTCATGATTTATTTCCGGCCACAATTCTCACGTCTTGTCTCGTAGCCACGTGCATTACACCACTGCTTGCAAACACGTTGAAGAGTCTGCCGCGAAACACCAACAAATCCAACAACTTCGCACAGTGTATGGTCATGGGCACGGCGAAATACCATTGCACCTTTCTGGCACTCTCATTTTTACGTACAACGTCTGTTTGAACCACAAATGACTTACTGATCCCTACTTCCATGTAAAGATAGTGCGTGAGCGGCTGGCCATGTGACTCGATAGCTGCACCATATGTAAAGGCTTAGAGATTCATCTGTGCGTGCGCACTGTGGTGACTATCTTTTTTTTATTTATCCAGTGAGTTTATATTCAAATAATAATGTCGTTTACGTGCTGTATGAGGGCTGCAAAACACCTTGAATACAAAACGCCGAACAACATCTGGATATTGTAGAGAATGCCAGAAGGAACAAATTGGGGGTAAGAATCGCCTGGAAAATCCGTCACACAACGGCTCGAAAAACATGAGATCCGACGCCTAGCCTTAGATCGCCCTCAGCACTTACCAGCTAGCGGCAGCCGATATCCACATCTAACAATACTCCTAAAACTTCCTGGTAGATTAAAGCTGTGTTGCGGATTGGAACTCTAACCTGGGACCTTTGCCTTTCGCGTGTAAGCATTGTACCGATTGAACTGTCCAAGCACGACTCTCGACTTGCCCTCACAGCCTTGCTTCCACCAGTGCCTCATCTCCCAGCTTCCAAACTTCACAGAAGTTTTGCTGCATACCTTACGGAACTAGCACTTCTGAAAGGAAGAATATTACAGAGACATGGCTTGGCCACAGTGTGGAGGAATCTTTCCAGAATTATAGAGACAATAAATCTGAGGTAAAATAGTCCCCCATTCTGATCTCCGGGCGGGGACTACTCAGGAGGACGTCAGTATCAGGAGAAAGAAAACTGGCGTTCTACAGGTCGGAGCGTGGAATGTCAGATTCCTTAATCGGGCAGGTAAGCTAGAAAACTTAAAAAAGGAAATGGATAGATTAAAGGTAGATATAGTGCGAATTAGAGACGTTCGGTGGCAGGAGGAACAAGACTTATGGTCAGGTGAATACAAGGTTATAAATACAAAATCTTGAGGGCAATGTTATGGAAATGGACGAGGACGTAAGTGAAGATGAAATGAGAGATGTGATACTGTGTGAAGAATTTGACAGAGCACTGAAAGACCTAAGTCGAAACAAGACCCCGGGAGTAGACAACATTCCATTAGAACTACTGATAGCCTTGGGAGAGCCAGTTATGACAAAACTCTACCATCTGGTGAGCAAGATGTACGAGACAGGCGAAATTATCTCAGACTTCAAGAAGAATATAATAATTCCAATTCCAAAGAAAGCAGGTGTTGACAGATGTGAAAACTTCCGAACTAGTAAGTCACGGCTGCAAAATACTTACACGAATTCTTAACAGACGAATGGAAAAACTGGTACAAGCTGACCTTGGGGAAGATCAGTTCGGATTCCGTAGAAATGTTGGAACACGTGAGGTAATACTGACCCTACGACTTATGTTAGAAGTTAATTAAGGAAAAGCAAACCTACTTTCCTAGCATTTGTAGACTAGGAGTAAGCTTTTGACAGTGTTGAATGGAGTACTCTCTTTCAAATTCTGAAGGTGACAGGGGTAAAATACAGAGAGCGAAAAGCTATTTACAATTTGTAGAGGAACCAGATGGCAAGTATAAGAGTCGAGGGGCACGAAAGGGAAGCAATGATTGAAAAGGGAGTGAGACAGGGTTGTAGCCTATCCCCGATGTTATTCAATCTGTATATTGAGCAAGCAGTAAATGAAACGAAAGAAAAATTTGGAGTAGGAATTAAAATCCATAGAGAAGATATAAAAACTTTGAGGTTTGCCGATGACATTGCAATTCTGTCAGAGACAGCAAAGGACCTGGAAGAGCAGTTGAACGGAATGGACAGTGTCTTGAAAGGAGGATATAAGATGAACATCAACAAAAGCAAAACGAGGATAATGGAATGTAGTCAAATTAAATCAGGTGATGCTGAGGGAATAAGATTAGGAAATGAGACACTTAAGGTAGTAGATGAGTTTTTCTATCTGCGAAGTAAGATAACTGATGATGGTCGAAGTAGAGAGGGTATAAAATGTAGACTGGCACTGGCAAGGAAGGCGTTTCTGAAGAAGAGAAATTTTTTAACATCAAGTATAGATTTAAGTGTCAGGAAATCTTTTCTGAAAGTATTTGTATGAAATGTGGCCATGTATGGAAGCGAAACATGGACGATGAATAGTTTAGACAACAAGAGAATAGAAGCTTTCGAAATGTGGTCCTACAGAAGAATGCTGAGGATTAAATGGGTAGATCATGTAACTAATGAGGAGGTGCTGAATAGAATTGGGGAGAAAAGGAATTTGTGGCATAACCTGATTAAAAGAAGGGCATGTTCTGAGGCATCAAGGGATCACGAATTTAGTATTGGAGGGAAGCATGGAGGGTAAAAATAGTAGAGGGAGACCAAGAGATGCATACACTAAGCAGATTGAGAAGGATGTAAGTTGCAGCAGTTACTCGGAGATGAAGAAGCTTGCGCAGGGTGGAGTAGATGGAGATCTGCATCAAACCAGTCTGTGAGCTAAAGACCACAACATCAACAAAATCTACATCTAAATCTATACTTTTATACCCGGCAACTTACGTTACGATGCATTGTAGAGGTACTTGGTTTACCTTTGCCACTTCCCCTTCCTTTCCACACGCGAATGGTGTGCGGGAGAACGAATGTAGCTGAGCCTCTATCTGAACTCGTATCTCTGTTCATGGTATTTTGGCGAGATATGTGTAGGAGAAAGCAATATATTGGGTGACTCTTCTACGAACGAATGCGCCACACCGTGTTCCACAACTACTGTCTTGTAGCAACCGCCAGTGGAACTGGATGAGCATTTCCGCGACACTTCCGCGCTTACTGAACGATATCGTGACAAAACGCTCTGCTCTTTTTTGAATCTCCCATACTTCCTCTGTTAAGCCTACGTGGGAGGGTTTGGACCCTGACAAACAATATTCCAGTATCGGTCGAACGAAAATTTAGTAAACAACGAAATCCCTGGGTGGACTACGTTTCCTGAGGATTCTTTAAATGAATCCGTCTGCCATCTTCTTTTGCTACGATTAGCTTCGTGTTGTGGTTCCGCTTTCAACCACTCTTAAGCATACACGCAGATATTTAATGGACGTGGCTGTTTCCAGTGAGGGCTCGGCAATCGTCTAATGAATCAATAACGGGGCTTTCCGCCTGTTTGTGCGCAATAAGTTACTTACTTTTATGTTTAAGTTCGGTTGCAAACCTCTGCACCAACAGCCAGTCCTATGCATTATTGCTATTTCTCTGTGCAGATCAGCAACATTTGCGAAAAGTGAGACTCGAGAAATTTCGGCAATGTGTTTGAGACGAAACATATAAGGGACAATCAAATGAAAACGAGGCAGATGGGGAAAAAGTAAGTAAACTTTGTTATTTCTAAAGTAATTGCCATAAATTTTAACACATTTATCCCACTGACAATATTCCTTCATCCACTGAAACAGCCCTTAGAGCCCAAGTCAATTTTGCAGATACGAAAAAAATAGTATTAAAATTTTTTACTGATGCCAAGCGGTTACTACTACTGAATGGGCAGCAGAAGCAGTGACTGGAAGAATACAACCGGCTATGAGTGCTGTTGGTTAATTAAATAAATGCTCGAAATGAAGCTTTTAATATGTATGAAACTGAACGCTAACACACAATTCGTACTAACAGATTTGATCCATGACAGTGAGACGTCATCTTTTAATACGAAGACAATTCAAAGTTCGAGGGTGGCTCATCGACTAATGAACAGATATACAGGGTGTTTCGGTAAGAGCGTGCAAAAATTTAACAGGACATACAGAGGATGCTCAACACTTTGAGTCAGGGAACCTGGGGTCGGAGAAGCCAACTACACAGAAACGTAAATTCAGTTTTCAGATTTTGAACGTTCGCGAACAGTTTCGTCACTAGAAAAGAGTGAAAAAAGGAGATATCAAAAATAAAAGCAGCCATTCAACAAATTATTAAATTCCAAATTCGGCATATGTTTGTGTGTCTTTTGGCCATGTTTTGATTCTTCTTGCTGCGGTAGATGGTATACGGTTTCTCGTCTTCTGTTTATGTTGTTTTACTTTTCGTTTTTGATCACACAGCGGTACACCAGGGTACAATCAGGGGCAGAATCCGTGAGACTCCTCGCCATTTCGCTACGCTGAACTGTAGGGCTTCGCTGGCTGTTACCTGCCACAACCAACTAACTAACTAAACCGCGCGGCCGCTACGGTCGCAGGTTCGAATCCTGCCTCGGGCATGGATGTGTGTTGTGTCATTATGTTGGTTAGGTTTAAGTAGTTCTAAGTTCTAGGGGACTGATGGCCTCAGCAGTTAAGTCTCATAGTGCTCAGAGCCATTTTTGAACTAACTAACTGACTAACAACAAGGAGACTTTGCAACCTGCAGCCAGCTCACTTGTGACCCTAGTATACCTTGCAGAAAACAAAAAGTGAGATGCAACCGGACCAAAGATAAGAGTTTACGAAAACTGAATATTGACGGTACACAGTTTAACAAAACAGTCAGTTTTCTTGTGGAGTAACACGTGAAAGTAAAATGGTATCTACTACAATGGTTCCCAATATGGAGATAAATACCGTCTGACAGTTCAAATGAAAATTTCTGAGGGGTAAAAACACAATGTGTTCCACGGAGATTTAGTGAACACTTTAAGTTGTTAAAAATGCTCTCTAGTATAAAAATTTCGTTAGACATTAATAGATAACACATCATGATCATCATTTGATACCCACTGCCTCTTCTATATATTTAAATGCATTCCGATCTTAGCGATATGAATCAAAGTTGGTCCTGCATTCGCTCTAATTTCATCTACATATCTTCTATAAGTTTATTTTCTCAGTCTGTATTTCTTGGAATCCAGAAAGGAACTTCCTTTGCCCATCTATCATCCGTCTTCCAGAGTACTGTTCGGCCCACTTACCATATTTTTTTCGTCTCTAGTTGCTTCACCCTCTCAGAAATTTGTAACATACAGAGTGTTTCCATAAAAGCGTGCAAAAATGTAACAGGACATATAGTATTCTCCTCTGAACAATTTGAGATAGGTAACCTAGGGTCGGAGAATCCAGCATAAGGAAGTATGGAAGTAAACTTGTCTACAGCTTTGTCTACCATTACTGTTTTCCAGCTTATTTACAACTAATATGCATACAAGTTTACACGTACTACGCTGTTTATTTACGTGTACATTCTTTATTTCCCGCAAGGAAACAAGGAGGACGAGCCTGATTACCAGTAAGTCATGATGCAGATTTTGTTTTCTTTACTTGTCCATAAGGTGGCTCTATTGTATCGTGTTTACGTTGTTCCACGTCCGAACATGCTATGAATCAACAGCAGACCCATATATTACTCAGTGTTATTCAGAGACGTGCAGTATAGTACGATGGAGCAGTACCGGTACAGTATTTCCTAGTCGTTGGACTTTAGGGGAGGTCCCATTCCATGGCCTGCGAGGTCACCTGACCCGAATCCCCTTGATTATTTCCTTTGAGGATATCTAAAGTCCCTTGTGTATGAGACCCCAGTGGATACGATGATGGAATTCGTTGCCAGAACTGTATCTGCCTGTGATGTGATTCGAAACACACCAGGGAAATTTGTCAGGGTAAGGAGAATTTTGTTCGCCGATGTCATGCTTGCATTGAGGTTGATGGCCCTCAGTTTCAGAACATTCTGTAAGATACAGTACAAATGGTACGTTCATTGTGTCAATGATGGTGTTTGCAGTTAACTAATGTAAATAAAAAAGTACGCAATAACGTGATTTTATCCCTATAATAACAAAAACGCAGTGGAAGTTCTTCCGAGTTCTATTACTGAAAGATGGGCTGGGTTCGATTTACGAGTTGGCGCAGTCATAAGACACTAGGCTTGAATTCCGGAGAGCGGTGGTTCAAATCACCGTTTCGCTGTTCGTATTTAGGTCTTCCGCGATTTTACAAAATTTATTAAGGCAAATGCTGAGAAGGTCCCTTTTAAGGGGCGCAACCGATTTCCATCCCCATCCTTTCTCAACCCGTTGTGTTCACCTCTAACGTCCTCCTCGCCGACGGATTGTAAAACACTACTATTCCTTTTTTTAAGTACACTACTGGCCATTAAAATTGCTACACCAAGAAGAAATGCAGATGATAAACGGGTATTCATTGCACAAATATATTATACTAGAACTGACATGTGATTACATTTTCACGCAGTTTGGGTGCATAGATCCTGAGAAATCAGTACCCAGAACAACCACGTCTGGCCGTAATAACGGCCTTGATACGCCTGGGCATTGAGTCAAGCAGAGCTTTGATGGCGTGTACAGGTACAGCTGCCCATCCAGCTTCAACACGATACCACAGGTCATCAAGAGTAATGACTGGCGTATTGTGACGAGCCAGTTGCTCGGCCACCATTGACCAGACGTTTTCAGTTGGTGAGAGATCTGGAGAATGTGCTGGCCAGGGCAGCAGTCGAACATTTTCTGTATCCAGAAAGGCCCGTACAGGACCTGCGACATGCGGTCGTGCAATATCCTGCTGAAATGTAGGGTTTCGTAGGGATCGAATGAAGAGTAGAGCCACGGGTCGTATCACATTTGAAATGTAACGTCCACTGTTCAAAGTGCCGTCAATGTGAACAAGAGGTGACCGAGACGTGTCACCAATGGCACCCCATACCATGACGCCGGGCGATACGCCAGTATGGCGATGACGAATAGACGCTTCCAATGTGCGTTCACCGCGATGTCGCCAAACACGGATGCGACCATCATGATGCTGCAAACAGAACCTGGATTCATCCGAAAAAATGACGTTTTGCAACTCGTGCACCCAGGTTCGCCGTTGAGTACACCATCGCAGGGTCTCCTGTCTGTGATGCAGCGTCAAGGGTAACCGCAGCCATGGTCTCCGAGCTGATAGTCCATGCTGCTGCAAACGTCGTCGAACTTTTCGTGCAGATGGTTGTCGTCTTGCAAACGTCCCTATCTGTTGACTCATGGATGGAGACGTGGCTGCACGATCCGTTACAGCCATGCAGATAAAATGCCTGTCATTTCGACTGCTAGTGATACGAGGCCGTTGGGATCCAGCACGGCGTTCCGTATTATCCTCCTGAACCCAACGATTCCATATTCTGCTAACAGTCATTGGATCTCGACCAACGCGAGCAGCAATGTCGCAATACGATAAACCGCAATCGCGATAGGCGATCCGACCTTTATCAGAGTCGGAAACGTGATGGTACGCATTTCTCCTCCTTAGACAAGGCATCACAACAACGTTTCGCCAGGCAACGCCGGTCAACTGCTGTTTGTGTATGAGAAATCGGTTGGAAACTTTCCTCATGTCAGTACGTTGTAGTTGTCGCCACCGGCGCCAACCTAGTGTGAATGCTCTGAAAAGCTAATCATTTGCATATCACAGCATCTTCTTCCTGTCGGTTAAATTTCGCGTCTGTAGCACGTCATCTTTGTGGTGTAGAAATTTTAATGGCCAGTACTGTAGATTTGTTTCCTACCGTATTCGATTTGGCTAACAGAAGGACTATCGAACAAACTAGTTCATTTTTAGGGTTGCATACCTTAGTCGATAAAAATCGAAACCCTTATAGGATCACCTTGTTGCACGCCTGTCTGACTGTCTTTCTATTAAGACCTCTTTTTGTTGGGAACGGGTAGAGGTACCAAGCTGAAATTTACGAGGAACATTTAATAATCAAATAGATAAATTGACGTAGAAGTGAAACAGTTTCTGGGGGAGTTTTGTACCTTCAAGTCTAGGTTCGCATCACAGAGATGAGCAGGAAACAGCTGACTGATAAACATTGTTTTGTCTATAACCTCACCATTAAATTTAACGACGATACATCCGCTTGTAGTTTCCACGTTAGTTGAACACCATTCAGCGATTCATGTTTTGCTTTCTGAACGTGAAAAATCGCCTAAAATCTTTTCTTGAACGCTTTTACAGAATGGTGAAAGCTGTATGTGCTGTACTGTGTTGTGATGCCTGGGTTCTAAGGAAAAAAGCAGAGAGAGAGGGGGGACTCTGGCGGCGGTACTCGGCATATCTGGTGCCAACCTATGAATGTGGAAGTGACGCATCCGTCGTGGTGGCTTTGGCGAGTGACACCACTGTATGAACAGCAGAAATTTTTATAAGTGGGTAGAACAGTCCAAAAACGGTCGAATGTCAGTGACTGACGAGCAACATATTTTCCGGCCAGTTGAAATGTCAGCTTCTTCCTCTGAAATCCACGTTCACGAAATTGTTCGTGAAGGCCTGTGTGTTACAGTTGAACGTACAGCAAAAGCTGTTGCAATAAGTATTGGCACAATTCATGACGTTATAAGAGCAGGCTCAAGTACAGCAAAAAAAAAAAAGTGCAAGGCGGGTCCCGAAAGAGTTAATGCAGTAACAGAAGGAAACAAGCCTCAAAGTGTGCACAGTCGTGCAAGAAAGCTATGAGAGAGAAGGAGACCCTTTTCTAAACAACATTTTAACGTGTGGCAAAACTTGGGATCACCATTTTGAACGTGTCCAAAAGATAAAGCATGGAATGGAAGCGCACCAGATAACCTGTGCGAAAGAAACGCAGAATGGAAGGACCAGTGGGAAAAGTCATGTTGATCATCTTTTGGGATGCCTATGGTGTTGTCTTTTGTGATTATTTGGAAGATCAGCGTACAATAAACTGTGCCTACTACTCAGATGTGCTGATAAAATAAAGCCAGCATTCAGGAAAAAGCGTCGCGTATCTCAAAGGAAAAGGCGTAATATTGCTACACGACAATGCTCATCCTCACACCGCCGAACTGACCCAAACAACCACTGAAGAAATGGGGTGGGAGATACTAGCTTATCCACCCTACAGTTCAGATTTGGATTTTCATTTCTTTGGTCCATTCCAGGAGGTATACTCGGAAAGAAGTTCATCAAGAACGAGGAGATCAAAGAATTTTTGGAACAGTGGCTCAAGCAACAAGGCAAAGACCTCTTTGCATCAGGTACAAATAAAACTAGTTCTTAGTTGGTACAAGTGTATTAATTTGGGTGAGGATTATGTTGATAAATGGTAGAAGTCTTATTTTGCAAAAATACACAGTTTTCTCTGGATCAATTTGTCTCTTTAATTATTAAATGTTCCTTGAATGCCAAATACGAAGGCCTACGGTCTAAGTCAATGCACTCAAAAGATACGGCTATTTACGACATGTATTTTACCACTCGAAAATTCACTCATCAAAACCTTTAGATGACTGATCTGACTGCACAACAAATTTTGTACGGAATTCTCAGAGCGTGAGTCTTACCGACACTTGTCTGGTTTTTCATTCCACTCCTCCTCCGTCAATATTTAGACTGGCGTAATTTTTCAGGCCTAAGAATGTCTTGTTTGAAAATCAAAGTCGTTCCACTTCTTGACAAAATAAAATTGTATTTTTGCAATATCGTATATTTATACGTTTAATGAAAAGCAGGAAAAGAAGGATTAAATCTCCCATCGATAAAGCAGTAATTGGAAAGAGAGCACAGTCTAAGATTCGGAAAGAAAATTGGCCATAACCTTGGAAGAAACCATCATGATATTCTTCTTAAGCCGTCTACATAACCACAGAACACGTAAATCAAAATGACGAAGTTGGCGTTGACATTCAGTCGTCTCGGACGCTAGCCTGTTGTCTTAACCATTCTGCAACATCATTTTGTCACTTACGTTAGCTTTTTTGCCCATAAAGCTGTTTGAAATATGGTCAGTTCCTTTCTGATAAACGACGCACATTCGTTATCAGCAAGTGTGATATTGACACGATACCTATCAACATTCCTCTCGGACCATGTTTCCACATCAAAATTCCCCTTAAAGTAGTTTCCATGTTTCCATTGTGTAATCAAAATGTCAATATAAATTCTCAGTTCATAAACTCTAAAGATTTTGCTTCTTTTAAATGTCACGTTTACATTATCGTATTTTTTGTAATTCATACAGGATAAATAAATCGAAAAAGCCACAACTTTTTGTAATATCCTGAAAAATATAACCTAGATTCGTCGTACGGAAACTGAAATTAATTCCACTCCTTTAAAACACGTGAGAAATAATGCAAGCTGAGAGGGATGGGGAAATTATTACTTACCGACAGCTAGTTGTTTTGATCTTATACTTCAGATCTTAACTTGCACTGCACTCTAAATAATAGCTGAGTCGCGGATGGGAGTTGAGCGCTTGAGTTGCTGTCTCTTAAAAATAGCTTGTTTCTTTTTGCGTGGACAGCTGCCAGTGTTTAGGTGTGCCGTCCTGTGTGGAGACGGAACCAAGGCAACGTTGACTCGCTGTGGACGTCCGTACTTTCCGAACTTTAAAGCACAGATACGCTGTGGTACGAACATACTGTCCCTATGGAAAAACTAATGGCGTATTACTGCTTGAAAGTGACACTTTAATAACTGGAGGTTTCATTTTCATACGATTCATAAATTTGTTCACTATTAATTAGAACTGCACTCCAAATCTTATCTTTCAGATAAATGAATTGGACTGTTCCTTACGGCAAACTGGTCTTCTTTTTATTAAGATATTTGGTTCTCGACGTTATGCCTAAAAATGATAATGAAAGCAGCAAGCCACAAATCAAAAAAAGTACAAGGTCGTGCTGAAAAGTAATGCAACCGAATTTTTTATTTGCTAATTCTTAACACTTTTTAAATAAAACAAACGTTATTGACGTAATACGTCTTTATACTTTAAGTCTACATGTCTGTTTCGTAATCGCCCTGGCGACGAACACATTTCACCAAATGAGAGATAAGTTTCTTGATACCGTCGCTGTAGAACGTCTGATTTTGTTGACGGAACCACAACCTCATTTCTGCTTGCACCGCTTCATCACAATCAAAGTAAAGTCCTCGAAGGTGTTCTTTAATATCTGGAAACAGATGAAAATCGGATGGGGCCCAGTCGGGACTGTACTGAGGATGATCGATGACAATGAACCCAAGGTGTCGGCTTGTTGCAGATGTCGTAGTGCTAGTATGTGGCCTGGCATTGTCATTCTGAAGGAGAGGGTGTTCCATGTGTGGACAAACTCTTCGAATTCGAAACGCGATTATAGCGTGCAGTTTTTCACTCAGCGACATAGTTATGATACACACCACCGTGTTACAAGCCATAATTCGGAGCCCTCTAGTGGCAGAGAGCGGCAAATACGTACAAAAAAATGGTTCAAATGGCTCTGAGTACTATGGGACTTAACATCTGAGGTCATCAGTCCCCGATCTAGAACGTTTATAACATTTGTTTCATTTTAAAAGCATGAAGAGTTTTAATATAAAACATTCGAAGGCACTGCATTTCAGCAAGCCCTCCTAAATGAGATTTTACGAAGTTCTTTACTGCTTTTAGAAAAGTGAAGTTATGGGAAGAAATTAACCCTTTTTTATTGACTACACACTGACGAGCCAAGACATTATGACCACTTGCATAATAGCTTGTTTATTCGTCTTTGGATCGAAATACATCACTGAATCTGCGTATCACAGGTCCAACAGTTTGTTGATAGAATGAGATTTTCACTTTGCAGCGGAGTGTGCGCTGATATGAAACTTCCTGGCAGATTAAAACTGTGTGCGGACCGAGACTCGAACTCGGGACCTTTGCCTTTCGCAGGCATCTGCTCTACCAACTGAGCCACCCAAGCACGACTCACGCCCCGCCCTCACAGCTTTACTTCTGCCAGTACCTCGTCTCTACCTTCCAAACTTTACAGAAGCTCTTCTGCGAACCTAGCAGAACTAGCACTCCTGAAAGAAAGGATATTGCGGAGACATGGCTTAGCCACAGCCTAGGGGATGTTTCCAGAATGAGATTTTCACTCTGCAGCAGAAGTAAAGCTGTGAGGGCGGGGCGTGAGTAGTGCTTGGGTGGCTCAGTTGGTAGAGCAAATGCCCGCGAAAGGCATAGGTCCCGAGTTCGAGTCTCGGTCCAGCACACATTTTTAATCTGCCAGGAAGTTTCATATCAGCGCACACTCCGCTGCAGAGTGAAAATCTCATTCTGGAAACATCCCCCAGGCTGTGGCTAAGCCATGTCTCCGCAATATCCTCTCTCTCAGGAGAGCTAGTTCTGCAAGGTTCGCAGAAGAGCTTCTGTAAAGTTTGGAAGGTAGGAGACGAGGAACTGGCAGAAGTAAAGCTGTGAGGGCGGGGCGTGAGTCGTGCTTGGGTGGCTCAGTTGGTAGAGCACATGCCCGCGAAAGGCATAGGTCCCGAGTTCGAGTCTCGGTCCGGCACACAGTTTTAATCTGCCAGGAAGTTTCAGTTTGTTGATAGGTTTGTGGAGGTATGTAGCACTAGACGTCTACGCACAGGTAATGTAATTCGCGTAAATAACGGATCGCTGATTTGCGTACGTGACGATGGACGATGACGCCAGTTAGCGACCCAGATGGGTTCTATGGTATATACATCAGGCGAATTGTGTTCACCACAATGCTCCTCAAACCACTGTAGAAGGATTCTAGCTCCAAGACACGGACAAATATACTGCTGAAAGAAGACATCACCGTCGGGGAAGGCATCAAGGATTAAGGGAAGCATGTGGTTCGTAGCTGTCAGCGTGTCTTCGATTACAACCACAGGTCACATGCGAGCGCAGGAAAATGTCTCCCGTAGCATAATACTGCTCCCACCAGCCTGCGTAACTGGCGTGCTGCACGTTAGGAGCCGCCGTTCACCTCGATGACGGCGTTTGTGAAGACGACCATCGACCAAGTGCAGCAAAAATGTGATTCGTCCGAAGATCCGACAGGTTTCCATTGATCTAAGTTCGAATCTCGATTGTATAGCGTCCACTGAAATCGTAATAGACGATGCCATTGAATCAAAGTGTGAACACGTAGAGGTGATCTGGTGCAAAGTTCCATGTTCAATAATCTACGATGAACTGAATGCACCAGCAATGTGCTCTTTCACCAGATATGCCACAGATCACCATCTATCCTACTTTACAGAGCAGACAAGCCTCCGAACCCCAAGTTTTGTGAAGAGTCGTGGACGTTCAACGGTTTAGCGCCTAGTGGTAGTTTCTATGTCCGTCTAACTCTTTCCGTGGATGCTCATGACTGTAGCACGTGAACATGCGAGCATCACCGCCGTTGTCGAGGTACTCGTTCACAGTCTTTGCGTAATAATAATCCGTCCTTCGACAAAGTAATTTACCTTAGAGGATTTCCCCATTTCAGTACATATCTTCGCTAGGGTGATCCCCATCCGTCTCTACTGTGCTTATATATATTTCATAGTGAGTCACGTGCCCGCAACGTCACCAGGTGGCATCCAGCTTCGCGGGGGCCAGTGGTCATAATGTTTACCAATGCAATTCGCCTTCAGTTGTTTATTACACTGCCGTCTAAAATTTGTTATTTAATTTAGCAATGAAACTTCGAAACGCAACTGAACACTCATCAGCCATTGTATCATCATACGTTTACGTCGTATCTTCGAAGTACTTGTAGACTACTGAAGCAACCAAGAAGGGTATGAAGATCTTGAAAATGTGAAGCAAAGATCAATTCGTTCACTCTTAGGAGGGTGTTTGCAGCGGTGATCTTTAAGTGGAAAGTTAAATTTTGTTCCAGACTGCGATTTGAATCCGTATCCTTGCCTTTTATAACCGATTAGTCCATCCGAAAACGTCATCCGGTCCGACTCAAATCTTCAACTTGTCACGGTGTCCCCCGTCCCGTATACAGTTTTAACTTGTCATTTGCAATCATTGCACCAAACTCTCTGCTTAGGGCCAAGGAATCAACCCCCAGTGCGAGACCTGTGGTTTGAGTAATCTCGATTCTTTATTGCACCTTTCTCTTGGAGTCGCACAGCAGCGGGGGAAAACTTGTTGAAAAATATGACCAGTTGAAAAATGCTCCTGTCGAAGCACAAGAAAGGTGAATATGCTCTTCTTTAAAAGACTCCGGCAGAAAAGTGGGGATCTAGATGCCTGTCGTCATTCCGCCTTCCTGACCAAATATTTCGGCATGTGAGCATATCTGCACACTTTTAACACAGAACACTCAAAATCCTTTTATTCAGTCTCTCTTTCTAGTGAAGCTTTCATACTCAGCATCTCCCTCTCACTGCCACTCCTTTTAAAGAGCAGCATACTCGCCTTTTTTGTGTGCTTCGACAGGGGAACTGTTCGAATGTTTCCTTTCTTCCCCCGATTACAGCAGGGTGTGCTGCTTCTATAAAACAAATTCTGCACGTCAGTAAAGTTTTGACATATTATTTACATGCTTCAACGCATTTACATAGTTTTAACATATGTAAACAACAAATACGTACAAATAATGTAAGGTTAACACAAAATCTTCTCCCATCCATTGCAAGCTCCTTATCCCCCCTTTGGCTCTTTGTCCTGTCTGTCTCTCCCAGTGTCACTGTCTTCACCCCATTCTCTCTGTCTTCCTCACCAGTGCCTCATTCTCCGCTGCTTTCGGAGTCAGTCTGTCCCACTGCCATTCTCTTTATCCGATTCCTTTTCTCTCCTGTTACCAATGTCTCTTTCTTTCCCGCTTACAGTGTGCTGTCTTTCTCTCCAGCCACCACTGTCTCCTCTCCACACATGTCCTTGGGGATGGTTTGCTCGGGGTTTTGACCCCTAGACTTGGAACCATTGACACGTGGATAAAGGTTAGGGGGAAAAGGGCAATTTTTTTTTTTTTGTTAACGTTCATCGGAATGGTGGGGGGCAGAGAGGGAGGGTAATGTTCAATTCTCCCAAGCCTACAGTATGTGTAGTCTCCACTGATCTCTCTTTTTCGTTTACGCTGTCTCCTCTCTCTTTTGCTCGCATTGCTACTATCTCCATCCATGTCTCTCTCCCTTTTACTGCCCCTGTTTCTCACCACCGTCACTGTCTCCTCTCTCTTTGGCTACCATTGCTATTGTGTTTATCATCTCTCTTTCTCTTTAACTGTCAGTTGCTCTCTCCCACCACGTCTGTCTACTCTCTCTTTCTCTCCCACAGGCACTGTCTATTCTCTCTTTCACTGCCTCTCTGCTACTCTTTTTCAGCACAAAAAACGCGAATATGTTCACATATCAAATTTTTTTGTGAAGAAGGGGTAGTGAACGGTCGTGGTCCCCAAGACCTCCAGCCAAAAGGATGGACATACAAAAACCTTATCTCTGTGATCAACTATTATGGCGGAAAATCAGCGCCGGTACGCCAGTTGGGAACGACAAAGAAAAGAATGCTGTGAGAAGAAGTCAGCCAATCGCACGCTGACCGACCCCCTTCCAGGACGACAACGCGACAGCCCTGGCCCCGAGATGAAGAGGACATACGCGCCGCGCCCGACTGCTGACGGCCACTTCCATAGCAGCGTCAACGTTAGTGACTTCGTTAGGAATCTCTATGCAGCGCAGTCTTGTATTTGTCTATTCTGAAGAAGACTGATTATTTTGTATGTCGCCCGTTGCTTGCGACACATTTCAAAGTTAAGTATTGTAACTGTTCTTGTCGTAATAAAACTCATTAATGCGAGTTATTTGATTGTTTGTCTAGCGAACACAGGATGCAGGATTCCTAGACACAACATCAAAAGTACCCGACATATGGTCCCCTGAAAAACAGTATTTCTGCATGCAGCTTTCAGGAACATATTGCTACAATGCACTGTCTTGCACGGACCGATACCTAAAGAACAAGATATTGTATAAATTATTTGTTTTGTTCTGGTAAGAGTCACGGTAATTACTCATTTCTTGTTATATTATATTGTAAGCGTTTCGAGCATATTTTTTGCTCGTCAACAGGCGATTTTATAGTATGCATAAGAAAACAAAAGTTACTGAAATATTCCCCAAAATTAACTATTTGATAATTTATAATGTTCAATGAAGCTGCGTCAAGATTATATTTAACATAGTTTGCAGTTTATCGAACGATTAATTTGGGATATTATTTCATTACGTGGTATTGTCTTAAGCAAGTAATAAAATCGCCTGATGATTGTCAACACGTGCTCGAAATGCGGCGGAGTAATATATTATGTTAAGAAATAAATAAATAATGTGACGGGTAACGGAGTGCGGCATTGCAGTTTCAGTATTTGTGTTGTTTCTGTAAATCACTACAGATGACAAGAGCACGGCCAAATTCCTCTCCCACCCTTCCCCAATCTGTCGGTAATGACTTCATAGACGATGGGACGTTAACGTTTAATCTCCACCCTTCCTTAATTAAATCTTCATTGATGTTCTCTACATACGAGGGTGGATCAAAAAGTAATGCCTCCTATTTCACAAAAATTTTAATAATGATCACATAAAAGCATAGTGTAGGTCATAGCCTGAACTGCCCTGTACACAACGTTCAAGATAGTCGCCACGCATTTGTACACTTTTTGTGGAATACAGGCATCAGAGCCCGTTTGAAAGAATGCTACATTTTGCTTCTTGATCCACGATTTTAAAGCTGTTTTAACTCCACTCAAGAAGAAAGTGCGTGGGGACGCTGTAATGGACATCAGAAACGTGCGCCTTTGGGTGAAGAAGTTTGGTAATGGAGAAATGGGTGGCAGACAAACTGCGTAGCGACCAGGCGACAGCATCTGTAACAGTCGAGGACGTGCTAATGAAGTGGTTCGAGGATACAGACGCATTAGAGTCCATTGTCAACAGCAAAACCTGGATTTTTAAAATCATGTGTGAAGAAGTAAAACCCTGCATTTTTCCAAACGGGCTCTGGCGCCTGGGTTGAACATGGTGCAAAAGTGTACAAATGCATGGGTACTCTATTGAACGGGTACTGTTGTGTAGAGGGCAGTTACGGTTATGATCTGTACTAATTCCGACGTTATATGTTTACTACGTTTTGATCCACCCTCTTACATAAACGATTTATCAGATAAGAAAGGTAACACTATGTGATTGTTCGCCCATAGTGTTGCCTGTTGGAAGAATCGTCAGGAAATGCGAAAAGACTTTGACAAAATTTTCTCTTGATGTAGTGAATCGCAGCCCTCTTAAAAGTGGATAACCGTAAGATAGTCCCTGTAACAAAGTGAAAGAACCCGATAGTAACTGATTAAGAGATCAGTGGCAAACATCTTGAGTGTACCAGTTCTTGTAAGTATTTAGGGGTAATACTAAGAAGTGATATGAAATGGGATGAAAACATTAAGCCTGTTTAGGGAAGGCGAATGGAGGCTTAGATATGTTGGAAGGATTCTGGGAATGTGTAGAGCGTCTGTAAAGCAAGTGGCACACAAGGCGATAATGCGACAAGCTCTAGAGTATTGTTCCAGTGTTTAGAATCCTTATCAGGTAGGCATGACAACAAACAACGACAAATTCAGAAACACTCCGTATGGATCGTAACTGGTCGATGTAACACTTATGAAAGGGCAATTAAAAGGTTAGAGGAAATTAAATGGGAATCCTTAGAAGAGGGACGACGTAATTTCCGCGAAAACTTGTTAAGCAAATTTAGAGAAAATGAATTCTGAGAAGAGTGTGAGAGCATTAATGCTGCCACTATCGGGTATCTCACATAGCAGTCATGTGTATAAGATATGAGAGATTAGACAGATATTTTCCCGTCGCTCAATAGATGCAAGTAACAGGACAGAAAATCGATGATATTGGTACGCACTCTGCTGTGGCTTACAGAGTATACATGTAAATTAAACCAAAGGAGAGGCGCTTTCAAACTGAGAACCGCCTTTCACAAGAATGAAGTTGCTCGTTTCTTAACTTTGAGCATCAGGAGGCTATAAACAATTTTCCAGTAACCGGGCATACGACTGCGAAATTCATCAGCAAGGATGACATCCTAACAAATGTTGCACAAGACGGCCGTAACCGGTAGCACGACTAACACGGGGATCGCGCCCACTCGTCATCACCGATTTCATTGTACAAAGGTTTATAATGACGCTAGCCGCATTTGGACACTGAAATGAATCAATCGTAAGAGGAAAAAACTTGTGCCGGATAGGGAATTGAACCCGAATTTTCCGCTTAATGCGAGCGGTACCTCAACCGCCACGGTATAATAATCATTTAAGTACTGTCGCCGCAAGGAGGTGCGGATATTGTGGATTATTTCGGGGTGTGTGGCTGGCGGATACTTTCACCAGCAGCAGTTCACTCGTCTCTCGCTTCAGTTACCACTGAAACAGTCTAAATTGATTAATGCATTAATTCTCCTTTGAGCAGAGCGATATTTACCTCTTCTTTCTGGAAGAAAAGGAAGCGCTGTCCATCACCGTGCTCAAGAATGCAGCATGAAACAATAATAAATAATGTCGCCGTTGTATCCGACGATCGCAGGCTGCGGTGCATCCAGGTTTCATTTAGAAATGAAAGAAAATGCTTCCCTTTCCAGAAGATATATTGTAAAAAAAAAAAAAAAAACTTTAAACAAATGCACATAGCTGTCCGCCGCACACGCAACCCTTCCACCCTGCCCGCATCTCGTGGTCGTGCGGTGGCGTTCTCGCTTCCCACGCCCGGGTTCCTGGGTTCGATTCCCGGCGGGGTCAGGGATTTTCTCTGCCTCGTGATGGCTGGGTGTTGTGTGCTATCCTTAGGTTAGTTAGGTTTAGGTAGTTCTAAGTTCTAGGGGGCTGATGACCATAGCTGTTAAGTCCCATAGTGCTCAGAGCCAATTTGAACCTTCCACCCAGAATCACGGACAGGAAGAGACATAGTTTGAAAAGTGAAAAATTTGATATCGGCTTAAGGAAACATTAGAATATAGATATATGTCAATTTCTCCTTTCACATCTATCTCGTTCTTGGCGGTGGCGTGTTTATATTGCATCTTTGTCCCACACGGTGTTTCGATACTTATTAAATGACTTATGCGTTATGGCTGAACCAAATTATGATCTGTCACATCGGCCAACCAAGCACATTTCCCAGCCTGTTTACCACTACTGACGCTGTGTCAGACATCCCATGAACCGGCCGGCCGGGGTGGCCGTGCAGTTCTAGGCGCTACAGTCTGGAACCGCGAGACCGCTACGGTCGCAGGTTCGAATCCTGCCTCGGACATGGTTGCGTGTGATGTCCTTAGGTTAGTTAGGTTTAAGTAGTTCTAAGTTCTAGGGGACTGATGACCTTAGAAGTCAAGTCCCATAGAGCTCAGAGCCACTCACGGTTCATGTTTCCCGCAAGAGATCGTGCGTGATGTGCATTTGCACTGAAATAAAGGATCTTTGGCTGTCGTCACCTTACATACTATGTATCCCACCTAGTTCTGCCATCTCATACATTTCCTAAACGAAACAAAATGTGAAAAATGCAACTGGCCAGGGATTCAGTTATGTCCGTCGCTCACAAAATGGGCAGAAATGTGCAATCGATAAATATAAACAAACATCACTTTCAACACAAAGTTACGTTGTTTTGTGGCACATGTTTGTTTTTTCTAGGGAGATGAAAACTAGAGGTCAGTTAGTGATGGCAGACTTGTTTCGCTGTTCCAAATCTCATATCTTCTCAAATACGTAGACTTTAAAGGATGACAATGGCATCTCAGTTTCTACATACAATTAAGCCGAAAAAGGCCAGTGCAGGCAACCAGCATTAAAGCAGGAACTGTGGTACCGTTTCCATTATTTAAAGTATTTCGGTGAAACCAAGTCTGCTGTAACTAATTGTACCTCTAGTTTTCATTTTGGTAGAAAAAACACACATATGCCACTTAAAAAAACGTAACTATGTTTCGAAAGTGATGTTTTTTTACATGTTCACTCCCGCTCATCGTGTGAGCCACTGATATAGGTGCATCCCGGGCCAATTGCATTTTTCACATTGAAAATAAATGAGGTGACAAAATTAGGTGAGACACCCTGTACATTTCACCGATTTCGTACAAATTTATGGTATATGCAGTGCTTGACTGGAAGCGAAAGCGTCGGTAATGGGAGCTCGAGATGACCAAGCGTCAGAAAAAAATAGCCAATCGCGGGATGGAAACTACGCTAACATAAATGGTTCATGCCTCATCCGACACACGTCAAAAAGCTAATTTTTCTAAATATGTGGCCATTCGGACGAAATCGGTGATGAGTGGGCGCGGTCGCGTAGCAAGCTGAAAAACTCGTGCTGCAGAGATTCTTTGCATCACGTCACCAAATTTCTTCGGTCGATAGAGCATTGATATTAACTTAAAACCCACAATACAACTGCATGGTGATTCCCCAAGTTCTGGAACACCACGTCCGCAGTTTCCCATACAGACTCCGCTGGGGATGACCAAAGTGAAACAACAAACATGTCTATATATTTACTGGCAGCGCATCCACGTAGCTTTTGCTGGGTCATTCAAAAATTCTGTGGAATTGGTGGTAGTAGATTCAATCTCCAATATTTTATACATCATAAGATTGAAGACAACCACCACCAATGTCATGATTCGAATTCTAGCTAAAATTCTATCCAGTGAAGGCGTGACACAGACTTTTTTGTCATGGGTAATGGGGCATAATTCATGGCCAAGAAATTCGGGAAATTTTGTGGAAGAAGTGGCCTCAAACACGTAACGTCTCCACATTTCCACATGGAAAGTTATGAGGGAGCATAGTGGATACTACAGACATTTTAATTACAAATGATCAGAACAAAGGGAAAAAGTCCCAACGAGGACACCACTGAATCAATTCTTCAGTACATTTCGAAACTCATCAGTAAAAGATAAAAGTTGCACTAGGATATTCCTTGGGAAATGAAGACGAACTTTACTGCAGCTCCTATATCTAAGCCCTCGCCATGATACGTGCGCACATTATACCTCATTTTCACCAGGCAGTCTGGTGCGTCTACGAACATTTGAGAGATCACGATTATTATGTAAGGGTTGGTGGTCTTGCAGTCATGTGCGTGGGTGAAATCTGAAAGTTCGCGGGATCGAACACTTGTGAGACCACGGATTTTTTTCACTCTGCCTTTAACCTAGCCTTCACCTTTCATTGACGGGACCATTCGCTGGAAAAGACAATCGCAAATGGCTCGGATTCTACGTTAAACTGTAGGTCCTCTTTCCCAGTTGGATAACTGGAGTAGGTTAGGGACAGGTAATTCGCCGAAGTGGCGTCGAATTGAAAGACATGCACTAGGCCATTGAGCCAAGTGAAATTATTAGTATTATCAATATTAGGTGGAGGCCACGCACAGACAGATGATATAAACTGCGACAACCAAGGAAGGCGTTACCAAAATCAACTTGTGGCCTCTTAAACAACATTCAAGGCCAGTCTAGGGGAGCGACATCGGAAACAGAAGATCCAGTCGCAGACAGTGGAGGGTAGCAAGCCTTGGTACAAACTTCAATTGGGGACATTCTACATTATCTACATTATACCCCCCCCCCCCCCCTTACAATTGCCAGACACAAGTGGTAAGGGTTGGTGACGGGAGAAGTTTTTTGGCAGTCATAGGATTTCACTCCTCTGGCGCTCCCCCAACTGTCATCTATCTACACGACACCTTCATCGAGGTAGACGCCGCCATCCAGAATAGCGCACCGGAAGGTGAATCATCATCAGCTTCGCTGGACAGAAGTACCCCCACACCATAGCACCCACGGACTCGGAGCTACACGGTACAATCCCAGCACTATGCATCTCTCGAAGGTAGGCGAGTTTTGGCGTTTGGCATAAAATATCGACAAGGACAATTCACAAGATGTATTGCTGTTTATGGAGACAGTTTGCATTGAGAGGGAACTGGAGTTGAATCAATAATAAGCACCAACTACGGTAGGTCGTGAATCTCGATCACTCTGACTTTCGGAGCAAGTGATGGGCAACTACCGCTAATCAGTTTCTGTTAGCTTATGCTGTGGACATCGAGTATCTCATGGGCAAATGTCCTGGTTCACAACACATGTTACCACTGAGCCTGAAACAGAGTTCTACTGGAATTGATGATGTACTGTCAGATTACTTACTTTGCCTCAGCTCAGTTCAAGTACTTAATCTTGACTTCATCATTTCTGCTTGCACACTGTGTATGATGACAAGCTATGTATTAGTTTTTCCGACAGAGAAATGACGTTTAGTTTCACTCGTGTGCCATTATGTTTAAATACGTAGCATTGCATCTCATTATAGAGTTCAGCATTCACTACTTCATAAGTTTCAGCCCATTTCTAGGAAATGCTTATGTTTTGTGCAGGATCACTCTTATAAGATTCTCAGTCTCTTACAACCATGTAATTCTTGATGGGTTTTTCTTTGTGGCATAGAGACTTCTGTACATTGAAATGACGTGTGGCTAGGGCCTCCCATCGGGTAGGCCGGTCGCCTGGTGCAATTCTTTTTAGCTGACGCCACTTCAGCGACTTGCATATCGACGAGGATGAAATGATGATGAAGACGATACATTAAAATAACATGTGTGTGTAGGGCTCTTCCTTGCTTTAATATATTGAAGATATGACCCGAACCCAGGTAGAAGATATAAAATTCCTCTACCAGGCTTTATAAGATGTGTATAAAGGCTGAACCTACTTTTAGATTCCAAAAGAAACTGAAGAATGCACTAGAATGTCAAAAAGGTTCTAAAAATAACACACACAAAAAACCTCAATAAAAAAAAAACAAAAAAAAGCTCAGCAGCATAAATCCTCAGAAGCTGAGCAAAATGTGTAAGGACAATAACTCCCTGAGACCAACTGTCAATTTAAAAAATACTCTCACATGTACCATTGCAAAGTTTGCACACTAATATTTAGCTGAACATTACAAACTAGGGAACAACAGAAATATATAAAGTTCCTTATCATCAATCTGCCAACAGCAAAACTCTCTTTTTTGTGTTGAATATACATACACTTTCACTCAGTGAGACATTCAGTACCATAAAAGAACAGCTGCCAGGAAGCCTAGAAATCCCAGATACTACTACAGAGGAGTTGATACAAACTACAGAAGTGATCACAAAGCGAAACTACATTCAATTTAACAATTCATCTATTTATAAAGGAAGGCATCCCAACGGAAGCCGATACTCGTGCATACCAGCAAATATCTTAATTAATAACATTGAAAACAGAATGTTTGCAGAATCAGTTAAAATAAAAAAGCTACAAAATCTTATATTGACACAAGTATGTAGCTGATGTCACATGCCTCTCTGACGAACCACAAAAAAGTACAAAAAATTTATGCCTGGAGATATGTAAAACACTCCATGACATTCACTTCACTATGAAAATGGAAACCAAAGAATCAATGCGCTACCTTGATCTTACAAAACTACAGATACATCTTCAATGTATTAAGAAAATAAACAGCTACAGACACGATAATACACAGCAAGTCAATCCACCTACATTCTCAGACAGTAGGTATCATCACACATATGTTATACAGACAATGGATAACACCTCTAAGGAAAACTAATTATTACGCTGAACTAAACGTGATCATCTCCATAGCACAGAAGAATAGATACAACAACAATATAATACGTAAGCTACACAACACAATTAAAATAAGAATCATACAGAAGACAGAGAAACTAAGACCAGTTCAGATATACTAATACAAAACTGTAACACACAATGCACAGTCACACCAGAAAATGCGTCCCAAAACACGAACACAATATGGCACGGCATAACAACCAGTTCACAAACAAAATCAGTAACATCTTTAAAAAATTGTGCAATTTATTTTTGAATGGGACGTCCTCCTCAATCCAACAGTTTTACTATTCACCTTAAGCTACTCCTATTTAGTGAAACCACAGGAAACCTAAATCACAATAGCCAGACAGGGATTTGAACCATCGTTCTGTTGTATGTGAGTCCAGAACCAACTCATTTGCTAGGCAGAGGAGAAGCAAGGAACTAAACACAAGACATTTGCTAGATGCTAAATATCATTGCATCAACAACAAAGATGGGATTTCAGTCTGCATAAAATAAGAGAAAATAGTAAAAGACGCTCACCTATTTGCTGTAAGAATATGATACCTAGTGAACAAGATATTGTGTAAATTATTTATTTTATTCAAAGGATATTGTACATTTCGTACAAATAATATTTATATTTATTATTGTAGTGGGTTGTTATGTATTTTGAGTATGTCTTGCCCTTCATCAGGCGATTTCATTGCATTTCTAATACAATAATCTCTGTAACTGACTATTTGACGATTTATAGCATTCAATATGGCTGCATCAATATTAAAAAAAGTTCATAAATTATGAAACAGTTAATTCTAGATTATTTTTCACATATGTAATAATATGTCCTAATGATGAGCAAAACATCTTCAAGACATGTAGCAGTTATTAAATTAACGAATAAATAAATAATATGTCTGTTGGCAGTAAAAAACAATATTTTATTCATAACATTCACGGAATCAGCAGTTAGCCATCCAGAAGCTACTGCAGTGTCGGAACAACCTAACATTATGCTAGGCTGGATCCTGCTGGAGGTCCTCAAAACACTGCCGTTTATCGTCTGAAACCTACTCTCTGAGCCATTAGCTCACATTAAAGACTCTGTGTTGCGGTATGGGGTTACTTTTAGTCGAAGGAATGATCTGTTTGGAATTCGAGAGAACCATGCACCTGTAGTTTGCTCGAAGAAAACCAAATTAAGAAGCTATTGGAGCTAGACTAAATAATCTTGTTTCTCCTATTTCTCCTTAATACACTCCCGGAAATTGAAATAAGAACACCGTGAATTCATTGTCCCAGGAAGGGGAAACTTTATTGACACATTCCTGGGGTCAGATACATCACATGATCACACTGACAGAACCACAGGCACATAGACACAGGCAACAGAGCATACACAATGTCGGCACTAGTACAGTGTATATCCACCTTTCGCAGCAATGCAGGCCGCTATTCTCCCATGGAGACGATCGTAGAGATGCTGGATGTAGTCCTGTGGAACGGCTTGCCATGCCATTTCCACCTGGCGCCTCAGTTGGACCAGCGTTCGTGCTGGACGTGCAGACCGCGTGAGACGACGCTTCATCCAGTCCCAAACATGCTCAATGGGGGACAGATCCGGAGATCTTGCTGGCCAGGGTAGTTGACTTACACCTTCTAGAGCACGTTGGGTGGCACGGGATACATGCGGACGTGCATTGTCCTGTTGGAACAGCAAGTTCCCTTGCCGGCCTAGGAATGGTAGAACGATGGGTTCGATGACGGTTTGGATGTACCGTGCACTATTCAGTGTCCCCTCGACGATCACCAGTGGTGTACGGCCAGTGTAGGAGATCGCTCCCCACACCATGATGCCGGGTGTTGGCCCTGTGTGCCTCGGTCGTATGCAGTCCTGATTGTGGCGCTCACCTGCACGGCGCCAAACACGCATACGACCATCATTGGCACCAAGGCAGAAGCGACTCTCATCGCTGAAGACGACACGTCTCCATTCGTCCCTCCATTCACGCCTGTCGCGACACCACTGGAGGCGGGCTGCACAATGTTGGGGCGTGAGCGGAAGACGGCCTAACGGTGTGCGGGACCGTAGCCCAGCTTCATGGAGACGGTTGCGAATGGTCCTCGTCGATACCCCAGGAGCAACAGTGTCCCTAATTTGCTGGGAAGTGGCGGTGCGGTCCCCTACGGCACTGCGTAGGATCCTACGGTCTTGGCGTGCATCCGTGCGTCGCTGCGGTCCGGTCCCAGGTCGACGGGCACGTGCACCTTCCGCCGACCACTGGCGACAACATCGATGTACTGTGGAGACCTCACGCCCCACATGTTGAGCAATTCGGCGGTACGTCCACCCGACCTCCCGCATGCCCACTATACGCCCTCGCTCAAAGTCCGTCAACTGCACATACGGTTCACGTCCACGCTGTCGCGGCATGCTACCAGTGTTAAAGACTGCGATGGAGCTCCGTATGCCACGGCAAAGTGGCTGACACTGACGGCGGCGGTGCACAAATGCTGCGCAGCTAGCGCCATTCGACGGCCAACACCGCGGTTCCTGGTGTGTCCGCTGTGCCGTGCGTGTGATCATTGCTTGTACAGCCCTCTCGCAGTGTCCGGAGCAAGTATGGTGGGTCTGACACACCGGTGTCAATGTGTTCTTTTTTCCATTTCCAGGAGTGTATTTACCGAAAATTTTTAATTTTTAATTTTTTGTGAAACTAATGTTAGAAAAGCAGGTAATACTTAAGTTTGAAAGCTTTAATGAAGATTCCACTACAGCATTTTTATACCATTATTCATTGTTATTATGAATTACTGGGGCACAGGCACTAACTTCTCTGATCTCTTACAATGTTCCCTGCAAATGTCCCCCACATTTTCTCCAACGCAGCATTTTAGTTTATAATGTAGCATTTAGCGTCTATTATTAACTTGTATAACATTTTAATATACAAATTATTGTTTAGTTGATTGATGACATTCAAAAAAACTAAAAGAATAGACATTATATAGGAGTACATGTGGTGTCTGTTCTTTCGGACATGTCCGGAAAAACAGACATCGTTTTGATCTAGGAGCCACTACGAATTAAGACTCAAAGGAATTGCACCCAGCAGTGTCAGGGATTTTCACCTGCCTCGAGTTGACTGGTTGTTTTTGTTGTCCTCATCATTTCATCATAATTCCTGAAAGTGGCGAGATTGGACTGAGTAAAGGTTGGGAATTTGTACGGGCGCTGATAACCGCGCAGATGAGCGCCCCACAAACCATACATCATAATCATCATCATCATCATCATCATCATCATAGGAATTACAGACACTGGCCGCGAGTGGGCTTTGATTTAAATCAATGGGGGAAGTTGGATATTTGTGCCAGATCAGGATTCAAACCTATGTCTTCTGCTGACTAGGCAGATGCGCAGACTGTTGCACCATCTGGACACAGTGGTCATTGCAACTTTTATGGACCATCGTAGCACGCCTCCTGTCAGACCCAAATTCTCAAATTATCCACAACTACAAATGCAGTAACAAATGCCCATTATCCTCTTTCCTTGCGGCATTTCTCCAATTCCCACAAGAGTTCGAGTCCAGTGTGCATCTGCACTGAAAAGGTCATTGATTGTCTTCACCTTAATTATGTATGTATGGTGTCCAAAAGAATAGACGCTACATGTGTATAATTAAGGCGATGACGCCAATGATCTCTTTAGTGTAGATGCACATGATTACTAGCTGTCGATATAGACTTGCTTCTTGATGAAAGTATCGTACACAGTTGTTATTGCGAGAAATTTTTACGTACTATGGTGGGCTTAAAAAGAGCAAATTACTTTTATTCAAATTACGGTGTAACGTTCATGTCGTTTATGCCAGCTAAGCTTGATAATGGCCATTGAATGAAACTAGAATCGAACTGTGCAAAATAAATTACTGCTGAAGGTTTCATCATCAATTTTAGCAGTTATTTGGAGGCTGATTATCCCCACCTTCAAACAAACATTCATTTCAAACTGCTCGAATTTCGTTCACCATTCTTTTAAAAGTATTAATTGTGTGTCGTCAGTCATTCGACCACACCGCCGCCTGAGTGATCGATCCGCCGGATGCGATTCCCTCGATAAACGGAACAGAACGACGGCTGTGTTAGCCAAAGAGTACACAGCCAGTCGCAGTACTTATGCTCGCCGCGAGGCGCCGCTAGGCTACTTCATGTGCAGCAGAAGAGTAGTGCAGTTGTGCCAGTCTACAGTTCGTAGCCAGCGCCGATGTTAATCATCGTCTTCAGCTCAGCCACTGCTGCCGTCAAGTCTTTGTAGCTCCGTTCCAAGTTAATCTTCAAATTCACCAGATTCGACATTCAAGATTACGAGAGATTAATTCGTCACTGCAAGATTTGTGACTTGTAAATTATGTCATTCTACAGACGCTTAGTCTAGTCACGTCTTCTCTAATTGTCAACCAACTGATCATGGACTACAGCAAAGTTAAGTAATAAATACTTTCTTATTTTGTACTCCTGCTAATTAATTGTTTTCCTGTTGTAGCTACCAAGCAGTCCTGGCATAGTAGAACCCACGTTTCCACCTCCTTGGCTACCTCATCTATTCCACCTCATGTTGATGGACTCGATTATGGTGGAAGATCGAGAGCCATCAAATGGCGACCAGCCTGGCTCTGAAGTTGGTCCTTCTTGTATGGCTTTGAGATGCTTCCTATTATATGGAATCAAGCCATATTACAAATGCCAAGGTTTCCCAGCCAATGTTTTTATGTGTGCCAAAAATATTTTCTGAACGTTTCCAGTTTATTCGTGCTTGGGTTCTGTTCCTGTGTCTTTTGGTTGACTGTGACTTTATGAAAGTGCCTTGTATACATCACTCCGTATACATTTGAGCAAGTGTGTTTTCGGTCTTTCCAGTCATATTCAGTGTTTGCTTGTGTTCTGGTGTTCTATTTTTTTGCCACTTTTGTATATTTAGTATGCGTTGCTTCCTGTTACCACGGATGCTATGGAAGCAATGCCAAATGTGCCGCTTGCCACTCATGTGGCCCCGCAGCACATAGTTGATTTAGGCCAATTCTGTCAGCTTCAGCTGGAGCAGATGACTCAGCTGACGCAAACCATATCGGAGTTCGTGCGCGCAGCGACCACGGCCCCGCAAACCGCCGGGCCAACCGCTGCCCCTGTCGCCGACGCCCTGCCTGCATCAGTTCCACCGTTCCCGGCGTTCGACGAGCGGCGCGAACAGTGAGGTGAGTGGCGTTCCCAGTATACCGCCCATACAGCCTCATACGGAATATAAGGCACAGTGCTCGCCAACTATTTTCTAGCGATGGCAGGTACGGAAGTGTTTCGCGTCGTCGCGAAGCTCTTCCCTACCACTACGCCGGATAAAGTCCCTTACATTTTGCAGGCCCTTGTCGCCTATTATGCTGCGGCAGCTCGGATTAAATTTTTTCGCTGTGGCAAAGCATCCAGTCAGACTTTAAAACAGTGGATCGCCGAGCTCCAGGGATTGACACGGGAGTGCAATTTTCGGTGCTCGTGTGGAGAATATTACAATGATAGCATGATTCGTGACGCCGTCACGCAAAACAAAGTGCGAAACTTCGCGACCAAATTCTGTCACCCCGACCCTACGTTAATGCAAGTTGTGCAGATTCTTGAGGCACAAGATTCCGCAGATTTGGCGAATGATAATTTAGCACCGCACGGTGTTTGCGCAGTCAGCGATGTTTCCAATTCCGCTGCTGCTACCACCAGGAAACAACCTCAGCGCAAGGACCGGCGTATTTCCTCAGCCACCACGCCCAGATGCAAACGGCTCTCACGTGCTACGAAGATCCGCTCGCCTCGGTCAGCCGGCGATTTCAGTTCCCACAGTAGGAACAAAAATAAGTCTTGTCCTCGTTGCTTTAATGCTCATTCTCGCACTAACTGTCCTTGTCGCAATGAGACTTGCTTTACATGTGGCAAACTGGGCCATATTGCCACGGTCTGCTCGCAGGCTTCTAGGTCGCCGCTCCGTGCTCACATTCCCCGTAAGAACACACGTACGTCGTGTAACCAGATTAACATTATAACAGGTACCGACACCTTTGCACGGTGCACAGACTACAGTGTTTGTGCGAACTGTGAACGTGGTTCCCGAGCACAGGCGCCCACTAATGTTCAAGGCCGACCAAGACGTAGACGTCGAGCTACCGCTCGCTCCCAAGACACACCGCATAGTGTTTCGCACAGTGTTTCAGACTCCGGCAACGTGTCCACACGCACACAGGACACTGACGTTACGTTGCCACTCATTTTCAGTGTCCCTGCAGTGTGCCGTAGTCCTACAAAATCGTACATTTGCCTAACTGTTTGTGATAGAGCTGTTCAGCTTCAGCTGGACACAGGCGCTACCGTCTCACTGCTCAATTATTCTACATATCTATACTTAGGTTGTCCTAAGTTAGAGAAATCTCAGACAGTGCTGACTACCTACAATCGAGACGGGATTAAAACTTTTGGTTCTTGTATTTGGCCTGCTACGTATCTCAATGTGACGAAGTCTGTTGTGTTTCATGTTGTCCGTTCTTAGTCGTGTGCAAAAATTTTTGGTATGGACTTATTTAATATCTTCAATCTGTCTATCCACAATCAGGTTTTGCAAGTGAACTCGGTGAATTTTGAAGTTAGTGTTACGTGGTTGTGTGACGAATTTGCAGATTTGTTTAGTGAAGGTTTAGGTCTGGCCAATAATATCGTTGCACCTGTCACATTGAAGGAAAATGCTCAACCACGATTTTTCCGTGCCCGCAATGTGCCGTACGCACGGCGTGACCAAGTAGCAGATGAGTTAAAACTTTGGCAAGCAAATGGCCTGTTAGCTCCCATTTCTGCTTCCCAGTGGGCTTCACCGTCAGTTGTCGTGAAGAAACCGACGGGTAGATTGCATTTATGTGCAGATATCAAGGCAACCGTAAATCCACAGACTGTGATACACTTACCCGTTGCCACGACCGGAAGAACTTTTGGACAAGTTAGGTACTGGTCGCAATTTTTCCAAAATCGACTTACCGATGCCTACTTGCAAATTCCGTTGGATGACGTGTCTCAACAGGTATTCGTGCTTAATACGCACATGGGTTTGTTTAAATTTTCGAGGCTAACATTCGGTAGTGCATCTTCTCCTGCAATATTTCAACGATACCTTGAATAGCTTACAGCTACAGTGCCGTGTTGTGCCAACTATCTCGACGATGTCGTGGTGTCGGGTCGTACCGCCGTGTAATGTGCTGTGAATACATAGAAAGATAGATCCCTTATCATTTAGCTTCAAAATAGCAGGTCAGCAACTGGAAGCAGTTAATTCCATAAATTATCTGGGAGTACGCATTAGGAGTGATTTAAAATGGAATGATCGTATAAAGTTGATCGTTGGTAAAGCAGATGCCAGACTGGGATTCATTGGAAGAATCCTAAGGAAATGCAATCCGAAAACAAAGGAAGTAGGTTACAGTACGCTTGTTCGCCCATTGCTTGAATACTGCTCAGCAGTGTGGGATCCGTACCAGATAGATGATAGAAGAGATAGAGAAGATCCAACGGAGAGCAGCGCGCTTCGTTACAGGATCATCTAGTAATCGCGAAAGCGTTACGGAGGTGATAGATAAACTCCAGTGGAAGATTATGCAGGAGAGACACTCAGTAGCTCGGTACGGGCTTTTGTTGAAGTTTCGAGAACATACCTTCACTGAAGAGTCTCTGAGCACTATGGGACTTAACATCTGTGGTCATCAGTCCCCTAGAACTTAGAACAACTTAAACCTAACTAACCTAAGGACATCACACACATCCATGCCCGAGGCAGGATTCGAACCTGCGACCGTAGCGGCCACGCGGTTCCAGACTGTAGCGCCTTGAACCGCTTGGCCACACCGGCCGGCCCCACCGAAGAGTCAAGCAGTATATGGCTCCCTCCTACGTATATCTCGCGAAGAGACCATGAGGATAAAATCAGAGAAATTAGAGCCCACACAGAAGCATACCGACAATCCTTCTTTGCACGAACAATACGAGACTGGAATAGAAGGGAGAACCGATAGAGGAACTCAAGGTACCCTCCGCCACACACCATCAGGTGGCTTGCGTAGTATGGATGTAGATGTAGAACATTTGTCTAATTTTCGCGCCCTGTTTAAAGTGTTTTTACAAGCTGGCCTTAAGTGTAATAAGGACAAGTGTGTATTTTTCAAGACTGAACTTGAGTACTTACGCCATGTCATTAACTGTCAAGGTGTTCACCCGTTGCAGTCTCATTTTCAAGCTATCAGTCAGCTTAAAACGTCCACAAATGTGTCCGAACTTCATTCGGTACTTTCAAAGATAACATATTATATCAAATTTATTCCAAACGCAGCTCAAGTCGCAGCTCCCTTGCATCGACTTCGCCGAAAGAATGTGCCTTTCGTGTGGTCTTCCGATTGTGAGATTGCTTTTCGCAAGTTAAAAGACGCTCTGCTGAGTGATCGATGCTTAATGCCGTTCGACGTGTCCAAGCCAGTTGTCTTAGTCACAGACGCGTCCTCGTTTGGATTGGGTGCGGGTCTCTCCCATCGGATTGGCAATGCAGATAGACAGATTGCTTTCGCCTCCAAACTCCTGACGAAGACACAGTGTAATTACTCTACCATTGAGAAAGAGACTCTTGCAATTATTTATGGAATTACGAAGTTCCACCAATACATCTATGGACGGAAGTTTTACTTGGTTACAGATCACAAGCCTTTACAGTCATTATTCCATCCGGCCAAGGCTATCCCTAACCGCTCCGCTCCGAAACTTCAACGTTGAGCTCTGCTCTTCTCTAATTATCAGTACGAGATAATCTACAGGCCGACATCAAAGCATGTCAACGCAGACACGCTTTCCTGTCTTCCTTTGTGTCCTGATTCTGGTTTTGATTCGTCTGAAGCTTCCTGTCGCTATATCGTCGTTCCGGATACCGACGCACTCGAACAGTTTCCACTGGATCACAGAAGGATCGCGCCGATTTTGTCTCGGTACGTTCGTACTGGTTGTCCTCGTACCTTAAAGCAGATAGTCAGCCATGTTGTTCGTCGTTACTTCGCCCGTCGCGATGATGTTTCAGTTCAACGTGGCGTTATTTTACTTCGAACTGATACAGACACTTCCCGTGTGGTGATTCCACAGGTTCTTCAACAGCACGTATTAAAGCTATTTCATCAGGGCCATTGGGGTGGTGTTCGCACCAAGCAACTCGCTCTTAGACATTGTACTTGGATCGGTTTAGACAGAGACATTGAACAGATGACCTCCAAGAGTAGAGTTTGTGCTGAACATCAATCTAGTCCCCGTCACGACTTCAAGATTGGCCAAAAGCCTCGGGCCCTTGGCCACGTGTCCGTCTTGACTTTGCTAGACTTTTCTGGAATACAAGATGGTTAATCGTCGTAGATGCGTACAGCAAGTTCCCGTTTGTCATTCCTATGCCGTCCACGGCGACTAGATGGACGCTTCGGACTCTTCAGTCCATCTTTTGCCTTGAAGGTCACCCAGAACTGTTAGTTAGTGACAATGGCCCACAGTTCGTTTCGCAGGAGTTCGAAGACTTCTGTCGCGCCAATGGCATCCGTCACCTCACGAGCGCTCCTTTCCATCCCCAGTCTAATGAAGAAGTGGAACGCTTCGTCCGTACCTTCAAAGAACACATGGCTCGTTTACGTCCTCACCGCACCTGCGAACAAGCGCTCTTGCTATTCCTGTCAACGTACCGCTCTCAACCGCGAGATGGTCCATCGCCAGCTGAGCTTCTCCACGGTCGTCGCCACTGTACCCTTCTGCAGCTGCTGCATCTCCCTACGCCTTCGCTTCCTGCACAGCCTCGTTTCTGCGCAGGTGACGTTGTTTTCTTTAGAAACTACTCTGGTTCACGGCGTTTGGGCGAAGGTTGTATCATCCGGCCGTTGGGGTCTGTCATGTTCCTTCGCCGGGACCCCAAGGCCGTCGCTTCAAATGTCATTGCTCTCAGCTGCGCCCTTGTCCTGTGCCTTCTCCTGCCGCTGCTCGTCTGTTCGCCGAGTCGCAGGACATCCGCTCTCACGTGACGCGCCTCATCACTCTGGATCCGCCGACCTTGATACCATGGATTGGGTACCGACCGACGCGCCACCGCCAGTCCTCGGGCCGCCGCCGCTGGAGCCGCCGCCGCCTACGTCTCCCGATGTCGCCACCCCAACGGGTGTGATGAATTCACTGCCGCCCGCGGACAGCCCGATGACGCTCGCACCTGTTGTGGACGCCGCGGTTTTGGGTGGTCCGTTACCTTCTTCCACACACTTTCCCTCGTTTATGTGTGGAGCGCAGGGCACCGGCCTGGAGGCGGACTGGGGAAGAGTGGAGGGCCAGAGCACCCCCCGGTCCCATCTCACCGACACCTTCTCCCCGTCGTCGTCGTAGTCATCGTAACACAGTATTCGACGGCGGTGCGTCGTTTTAAAGGAGAGGGGTGTGATGTCGTCAGTCATACGACCACACCACTGCCTCAGAGATCGATCCGCCGGATGCGATTCGCTTGCGGAAAACAATCTCACAATCGGAAGACCACACGAAAGGCACATTCTTTCGGCGAAGTCGATGCAAGGGAGCTGCGACTTGAGCTGCGTTTGGAATAAATTTGATATAATATGTTATCTTTGAAAGTAGCGAATGAAGTTCGGACACATTTGTGGACGTTTTAAGCTGACTGATGGCTTGGAAATGAGACTGCAACGGAACAAAAGAACGGCTGTGTTAGCCTAAGAGTTTTCTGTTATTTACTGTCACTTAAATGTATGTTAAACCAAGGTGACTACTAATTACATATAATAAACTGTATTAAATGCCGTTGATCGCCGCTGGGGGTGTTGTCGTCTATTCACGTGATCTCAGTACGCTATTTAAGCCCTTACGAAGAATTAGTCTCGTATAGTTTCCTGCCGTTATGTAGACATGAGTGACATCACCAGCAGTCGACCACTGGGTAACATATTTTAAATTTATGTAATTTTAGCTGTTGTATAATAGCCTTCCTGCGGATATCTATAATTTCACAGTGTAAACGCCCAGAAGATGACCCCTACGTCGGGTTGAAACTGGTTGGCAGTATAATAACAAAAATAAATGCAATTAAGACTGTTTTTGAATAACGCTGCTTCATCTCCACAACCATGTTGTCCAAAAATCTAAGAGTATACAGCCAGTCGCAGTACTTACGCTCGCTGCGAGGCGCCGCTAGGCCACTTCATGTGCAGCAGGAGAGTAGTGCAGTTCTGCCAGTCTACAGTTCGTAGCCGCGCTCAGTGGTCAGCCAGCGCCGATGTTAGTCATCGTCTGCAGCTCAGTCATTGCTGCCATCAAGTCTTTGTAGTTCCGTTTCAAGTTAGTCGTCAGATTCACCAGATTCGACATTCAAGATTACGAGAGATTAATTCGTCACTGCAACATCTGTGACTTGTAAATTGTCATTCTACAGACGCTTAATCTAGTCGCGTCTTCTATAATTGTCAAGCAACTTATCATGGGCTACAGTAAAGTTAAGTAATAAATACTTTCTTATTTTGTACTCCAGCTAATTAATTGTTTTCCTGTTGTAGCTACCAAGCAGTCTTGGCATAGTAGAACTCACGTTTCCACCTCTTGGGCTGCCTCATCTTTGCCACCTTATGTTGATGGACTCAATTGATGGAAGATCGAGAGCCATCATTAATAGTTTTGTCAACTGAAGTAGAACACGTTTCACCTGTGCACTGGGAATGTGGCGCAAGGGAGGAAAACGTTTGAAAGGTGGATGCTGAGTTAATGCATAAGAGCCATCCACTGAAAAACATTAGCCAAATAAGCTCAAACAAATACACTCCTGGAAATGGAAAAAAGAACACATTGACACCGGTGTGTCAGACCCACCATACTTGCTCCGGACACTGCGAGAGGGCTGTACAAGCAATGATCACACGCACGGCACAGCGGACACACCAGGAACCGCGGTGTTGGCCGTCGAATGGCGCTAGCTGCGCAGCATTTGTGCACCGCCGCCGTCAGTGTCAGCCAGTTTGCCGTGGCATACGGAGCTCCATCGCAGTCTTTAACACTGGTAGCATGCCGCGACAGCGTGGACGTGAACCGTATGTGCAGTTGACGGACTTTGAGCGAGGGCGTATAGTGGGCATGCGGGAGGCCGGGTGGACGTACCGCCGAATTGCTCAACACGTGGGGCGTGAGGTCTCCACAGTACATCGATGTTGTCGCCAGTGGTCGGCGGAAGGTGCACGTGCCCGTCGACCTGGGACCGGACTGCAGCGACGCACGGATGCACGCCAAGACCGTAGGATCCTACGCAGTGCCGTAGGGGACCGCACCGCCACTTCCCAGCAAATTAGGGACACTGTTGCTCCTGGGGTATCGGCGAGGACCATTCGCAACCGTCTCCATGAAGCTGGGCTACGGTCCCGCACACCGTTAGGCCGTCTTCCGCTCACGCCCCAACATTGTGCAGCCCGCCTCCAGTGGTGTCACGACAGGCGTGAATGGAGGGACGAATGGAGACGTGTCGTCTTCAGCGATGAGATTCGCTTCTGCCTTGGTGCCAATGATGGTCGTATGCGTGTTTGGCGCCGTGCAGGTGAGCGCCACAATCAGGACTGCATACGACCGAGGCCCTCTGGGCCAACACCCGGCATCATGGTGTGGGGAGCGATCTCCTACACTGGCCGTACACCACTGGTGATCGTCGAGGGGACACTGCATAGTGCACGGTACATCCAAACCGTCATCGAACCCATCGTTCTACCATTCCTAAACCGGCAAGGGAACTTGCTGTTCCAACAGGACAATGCACGTCCGCATGTATCCTGTGCCACCCAACGTGCTCTAGAAGGTGTAAGTCAACTACCCTGCCCAGCAAGATCTCCGGATCTGTCCCCCATTGAGCATGTTTGGGACTGGATGAAGCGTCGTCTCACGCGGTCTGCACGTCCAGCACAAACGCTGGTCCAACTGAGGCGCCAGGTGGAAATGGCATGGCAAGCCGTTCCACAGGACTACATCCAGCATCTCTACGATCGTCTCCATGGGAGAATAGCAGCCTGCATTGCTGCGAAAGGTGGATATACACTGTACTAGTGCCGACATTGTGCATGCTCTGTTGCCTGTGTCTATGTGCCTGTGGTTCTGTCAGTGTGATCATGTGATGTATCTGACCCCAGGAATGTGTCAATAAAGTTTCCCCTTCCTGGGACAATGAATTCACGGTGTTCTTATTTCAATTTCCAGGAGTGTAATTCCGTGTATTGTAGAAATGGAATCGTGTAACATCTTGGGCAACTGCCCAATTTATTCTTCTCGATCAAAGACCATATTGCAGTAAAGATTTACAGCAGGAGGTGTAAAGCGTGAATCACCTTAAACTTGCATTGCAAATACTGCGTAAATGGAAAGTGCAATTGATGTGCGGTTTTCACAGAATGCATTGGTAGTCAGGGGCTCACTTTGGTTGCCAACAAACAGATTGTAATAATACTTAGAAAGTGTATCTCTTGTGCAAACATATACTTTTTACATTGATCAAAGCCTATTGACATTAACAAACTGAAAGTGTAATGAATTAGAATGTCAGTGGTGTTTGCAGGATTCTAGTGCGAGTCGTTTACGAGACATCGTATTTTGGAAAGTTCCCATACCGATACTTGCACACTGCCCGTGGTAGCACACACACCAAAGAACAACAGAAATGCATACACTAGTTATATGGATTCTGACCAGTAACGAGACAATTGGCCATCAAAAGTTGTGTTGTGGCACGACTGCTACACACGTGCTAGCATTTCAGCGTAGATGTCCAAGCAGGCTGCAGTAATACGTCGTTACATATCGCCGGGTACAGTTGGTATGTCCTTGTAGATAGTGTCTTTCAGATTTCCCCACAGAAGAAGTTTGCAGGCGTCAAATCTGGGGAACAGGCTGGCCAAGGTATAGGTCATCTGCGTTCAATCCAACGATTTGAAAACAATTCATGAAAACATGCTGTTGTACTTCATGTACTATGCTCTGGGCAGCCATCATGTTGGAACCACAGATTCCTCTTAGTCTGCAGAGGAACGTCTTGTAGCATACGTGGAAGATGGTCTGTCAGGAGGCTGCGATACTTATGCGCGCTAAGTGTTCCATCTATGAAAAACAGGCCTACGACCAGATGATTCACTGTTCCAAAACACACGTTTACACTCAATGGACGCTGATGTTCCACTTGACAAAGCCAATGGGGATTGTCGACAGACCAATAGTGCATGTTTCGGCGACCGAGCGGGGTGGCGCAGTGGTTAGACACTGGACTCGCATTCGGAAGGACGACGGTTCAATCCCGCGTCCGACCATCCTGATTTAGGTTTTCCGTGATTTCCCTAAATCGCTCCAGGCATATGCCGGGATGGTTCCTCTGAAAGGGCACGGCCGACTTTCTTCCCAATCCTTCCGTAATCCGATGAGACCGATGACCACGCTGTCTGGTCTCCTTCCCCAAACCAACCAACCAACCAACCATGTTTCGGCGGTTTATCTGGCCATAATTGGTAAATGTGGCTTCATCACTAAACAAAAACGATACATCCTTAGTACCATGTACCAAAGTTAACACGATTTTCATAATCGTTTCCATGCAGGTCTTGATTGAGAGAGATGTGATAGGAATGGAAACTATGTTGATAAAGAATGCGTAGGACATTTGCCTGACTCGTGCCACTTGCTCCTACGATTGCATGGGAGCTAACATGCGGATTAACTGCTACAGCAACGATAACATTAATTCTCGTTGTTGGAAGTTAATCGCCAGTAGTGTTGGGCAGTTGGAATTTAGTCGCCAGCAGTGATGGAAGTACTGTTGTGCAGTTGGACGTGAACAGCCAGCAGTGGTGGATGTTAGATGTGAGTTGTTAGCATTGATGAAGGGTAGAGGTCTGAAGTGTTAGCGTAGGCTAACGATCTGTGCATGTTCGACTTGGAGATTGAGTATTATTCATGATTATATACCTTTGTACAAGATGTCAATGACGATTTATGTTTGTAGTATATGGAAATGGTGTCTGTTCTTTCGGACATGTTCGAAAGAACAGACACCATAGCCATGTAGTATACAGTTCTGGCAAAACCAGCCATCACTTTCCTCTTCTGTGCGGATGCGCACATATTACCCAACTCTTACGGGACTTGGTAAGAATGTCTTGAACGAGTCATGAGTTTGTTGGGTTAGGACACTACGAATGTAGTGTGTGGACATATAAGGTGAGAATGTGGGTCTCGCGGGAGGCATGCGCGAGATAGTCCCTGCAGTTTCACTATCCTCTGTGCCCTCGGTGGCTCAGACGCCGGCGCGGTAGCTCAGCGTGTTCGGTCAAAGGGTTAGCTACCCTCTGTAATAAAAATCTGAGTGTACGGATCAACGAAGAACTTGAAGGGGTGTCATCGGACGTCCGCCCCGAACGAATTCAATGAACAGTATAGAACAAAATAAGACCAAAAAAAGATGGATTGGGCGTCTGTCACGTAAGCAGGAGATCCCGGGTTCGAGTCCCGGTCGGGGCACACATTTTCACCTGTCCCCGTTTATCTATATCAACGCCTGCACAGCAGCTGAAGGTATTACTGTTGTTGTTGTTGTTGTGGTCTTCAGTCCTGAGACTGGTTTGATGCAGCTCTCCATGCTACTCTATCCTGTGCAAGCTTCTTCATCTCCCAGTATCTACTGCAATCTACATCCTTCTGAATCTGTTTAGCGTACTCATCTCTTGGTCTCCCTCTACGATTTTTACCCTCCACGCTGCCCTCCAATAGCGTAGGCTAACGATCTGTGCATGTTCGACTCGGAGATTGAGTATTATTCGTGATTATATACCTTTGTACTAGATGTCAATGACGATTTATGTTTGTAGTATATGGAAATGGTGTCTGTTCTTTCGGACATGTTCAAAAGAACAGACACCATAGCCATATAGTATATAGTTCTGGCAAAACAAGCCATCACTTTCCTCTTCTGTGCGGATGCCCACATATTACCCGAACTCTTACGGGACTTGGTCCGCCGGGACCAGCCGCACAGTCCATGAAGCAGCGACTGACACCGCTCGGCTAATCCCGCGCGGCTAAACTGGTATAGGCATGCGCATTCAAATACAGAGATATGTAAACAGGTAGAATACGGAGCTGCGGTCGGCAAGGTCTATATAACATTACTGATGTGTGGTACAGTTGTTATATCGGTTACTGCTGCTATCAAGGCAGGTTATCAAGATTTAAGTGAGTCTGAACGTGGTGTTATAGTCGGCGCACGAGCGATGGGGCACAGCATTTTATTATTATATAATTTAATTTATGTTTGTGTCTGAACTGGATGTCACATTATTAATGTAAAAAATTACATTATTTGATTTGCAAAAAATCTTTCCTTGCTAACCACGTGCCTATTAGTAGTTAGTAGCTTTAGTAGTTAGAATCTTTTATTTAGCTAGCAGTATTGACGCTCACTGTATTGCAGTAGTTCGCGTAAAGATTTTTGTGTGGTAAGTGCTTAATGGAATGTATAGGTTATTGTTAAGATTTCTTCTTAGTCAGGGCCATTCTTTTGAATTAATTATTTGGCGTCACATTATCCCTTTTTGAGCAGTCAGACTGCGTTGCGCTAGAATATTGTGGGTCAGTGTAACGTGATAAGAATAAGTAAAGAGAAAATAGGTTCACTTGCATTCAATTTCATTCTGCAGTTTAAGTAAAATATTTATCAAAAGAGTTTCAGTTTCCCCCTCTTTTGTCGTCACTTGTTTCCTTCTGTTACGTTGTCTAGGAGTCACACTAGCACTTTCACGTATCTGGTTGAAGAGATTGATAAATAGCTGCCGAAATGACGCACGTCTGTTGGGATATCTCGTCGCATACACCATTCAAGAACGAAATAGTCTTCCTACATACTCCATACACCATGAGCAAATGGGCTTTCTCTGTACTGGTAAATCTCAGTGCCTATTCACGACCTATTGCTTGGACCGTCACACAGTAATTGACTAGCAAGTCGCAGTACACTCAAGGAGCATACAAGCATACTGTAAGCAAACATAACAACATTGTACTTAGTAACTACATAGGCTGAATCGCACAAACATGTGTAAGTATGGAAACTTTACAAAACGAGTCGCACCAAAGTCCTGCAACAAACACCGCTGAATTCTAATCTGCTCTACTTTTAGTTTGTTAGTGTCAATAGGCATTGTTCCATTTTAAAAGTATATATTAACACAAAAAATACTTTCCAAGAATAATTATTTTTTTCTACCAGTACGAGCCAACTGACTGCCAAATGATTCTGCGAAAACTGTAAATGAATAGTACCTTCCATTCCCACAAAATTTGTCGTGCAAGATTTAGATGATTGACATTGCATATACACTAAAGCGCCAAAGAAACTGGCATGGGCAAAAATGTTCAAACGTGTGTGAAATCTTATGGGACTTAACTGCTAAGGTCATCAGTCCCTAAGCTTACACACTACTTAACCTAAATTATCCTAAGGACAAACGTACACACCCATGCCCGAGGGAGGACTCGAACCTGCGCCGGGACCAGCTGCACAGTCCATGAAGCAGCGACTGAGACCGCTCGGCTAATCCCGCGCGGCTAAACTGGTATAGGCATGCGCATTCAAATACAGAGATATGTAAACAGGTAGAATACGGAGCTGCGGTCGGCAACGCCTATATAAGATTACTGATGTGTGGTACAGTTGTTATATCGGTAACTGCTGCTATAAAGGCAGGTTATCAAGCTTTGAGTGAGTCTGAACGTGGTGTTGTAGTCGGCGCACGAGCGATGGGACAGAGCATTTCCGAGGTAGCGATGATGTGGGGATTTTCCCGTACGACCATTTCACGAGTGTACCGCGAATATCAGAAATCTGGTAAAACGTCAAATCTCCGACGTCGCTGCGGCCGGAAAAAGATCCAGCAAGGATGGGACCAACAACGAATGAAGAGAATCGTTCAACGTGACATACGAGCAACTCTTCCGCAAACTGCTGCAGATTTCAATTCTGGGCCCATCAAGAAGTGTCAGCGTGTGAACCATTCAACGAAACATCGTCGATAGGGGCTTCCAGAGCCGAGACCCCTCATGTACCCTTGATGACTGCACGACACAAAGCTTTACGCGTCGCCTGGGCCCGTCAACACCGACACTGCCCTGTTGAAGACTGGAAGCTAGTTGCCTGGTCGGAAGAATCTCTTTTCAAGTTTCTTCGAGCGGAAGGACGTGTACGGGTATGGAGACAATCTCATGAATCCATGGAACCTGCATGTCAGCTGGGGACTGTTCAAGCTGGTGGAGACACTGTAATGGTGTGGGGTGTGTGCAGTTGGGGTGATATGGGACTCCTGATACGTCTAGATACGACTCTGACAGGTGACACGTACGTAAGCATCCTGTCTGATCACCTGCATCCATTCATGTCCATTGTACATTCCGACGCACTTGGCCAGTTCCAGCAGGATAATGTGACACCCCACACATTCAAAGTTGCTACAGAGTGGCTCCAGGAACACTTTCCTGAGTTTAAACACTTCCGCTGGCCACCAAACTCCCCAGACATGAACATTACTGAACATATCTGGGATGCCTTGCAATGTACTGTTCAGAAGAGCACTCCTTCGTACTCTTACGGATTTATTGACAGCCCTGCAGGATTCATGGTGTCATTTCCCTCTGGTATTACTTCCAACATTAGTTGAGTCCATGCCATGTCATGTTGCGGCGCTTCTGTGTGCTCGCGGAGTCCTACGCGATATTAGGTGTACCAGTTTCATTGCCTCTTCAGGGTATATGTAGCTGTCCAATAAAAAATAAATTGAAAATCAGTTTAAAGTGTTACATGATGCCGTTTCCACAATTTATGAAAGCTGCATAATACAATCAACAAATAATTATCTCTAAATTTTTTACGATCATATGAGTGTCTTTACCACAGCATTAAATTCAATTTTGGCGCCAGAATGTGATCCCAACAATGATGGAGGAAGAAACTTTTCAAAGGTCGGGATGAAGCACCCCTTATTTCATCTGGATGTGGATTGAGAGATTTTTTGGAGACTGAAATGGAGCAGTGGACCACTGGTGCAACGTCCCCGAACTAATTATACATTTTTAATGTTTGGTACGACGGTGTGGTCGCTACTGGAGTGGGGGATCTTGGCCGAGGTTGATGCAGTAAGGCACAGAACCTCAACAAGCTATCGTCGGCAGGACCTGGGAAGCAGCATGCATAGGCAAGATGCCCTGCTGATGTGAGCAGGACGCAGTAGCCACTCTGTGGCCAATGAATGCAGCCATGTTCAGGCTACCTGTCTACCCCAAGCAGTGGTGTACAACAGAGGGAAGTGTAGTACTAAAAATTGCAGTTCCCATCATAGATAACCTTGAAGGCATCTGCCTGCCCTGGGTGGTGGTCAGCGATAAGGTGTTCCACGAGGACCAGAGTACAGTGACAGGGTAGGCCCACTGCTGCAAGTCCTGATCTGAATACACATCCCATGAGGGAGGTGGACACCCTAAGAAGGTAGTCACCCAATAGGTGACTCGTTAGTGTTAAGATGCCAAGCAGCTCGCATGCAAGTTTTTTATCGTATGGATGCCTGTAGCTTCTGGATTCTAAGTCAAGAGTAGGTGACTGGCTGTATCACCATGTACTGTAAGTGGCGTTTCTCTCAAAGTTAAATGCTGGAGCTGGTGGCATACCTTGGCATCATGGGCACACCTGGATACTGTCTGAGGATATCAGAGCTCACTGAGAGGAAAAGCCTGATTCAAGTACTGTTTATACGAACCAGTTTGGTAGTGTTTTCCTCTCGCCAGGGCTTTAGCGTGGAAACCAAAACAAGTTAGTATGAAACTTTCCTGGCATATTAAAACTATGTGCCGGACCGAGACTCGAACTTGGGACCTTTTCCTTTCACGGGCAAGTGCTCTACCATCTGAACTACCCAAGCACGACTCATGCCCTGTCCTCACAGCTGTACTTCCGCCAGTACCACGTCTCCTACCTTCCAAACTTCACAGAAGCTCTTCTGCGAACCTTGTAGAACTAGCACTCCTGGAAGAAATGATATTGTGGAGAGATCCTTTCTTCCAGGAGTGCTAGTTCTGCAAGGTTCGCAGAAGAGCTTCTTCTAACTAAAATTAAATATTATTACGTTTACCGCAACAGTCTGACACCGATCAAGGTACACGTAATTTCTGCTCTTGACGCTTGTGCTTCTGGAATGAATCTCAGTATCTATAGCGCACATAATTTTCCACGTAAAAAATCTCTCTTACCCTCGCGGTTATCGATGTGCTGAATCTATACGTACCTCACGATAGAACACAGTCATCCTCTCTAGTCATGCCACAACATAAAGCATAGTAACTTTACACTGCAATATACACACTTTCGTCACAACGTAAGCCACAGTAACAATACACAAACAGTGCAGTTACCTTTCGTATCTGTACAGCACCCGAAAGAATTATAGTATGACTACACTCACATCAGCTATATGTCACAATGCTCCTCAGTCCTAGGGAAGCACCGACAGCCTTTTCTTTGTTTCTACAGACGTCATTCAGTGGCAATAAACTATTTTACACTGATCACAATATTGGACTGACAACTAAATCTCGGAAAGTGCCTTACATATCATCATATACGGAAACACTCTTACTCAATTACACTGCTCTCCCACTGAGGATACGAGGTTGAATATTAGAGCGTGAAACCCATATCCAACCCAGCGATATATCACCGCATACCGTGTCGATGTAGTATACATACAATTCATATCCTCCGCCATACAGAATCATCCATTTTACATCAGAGCACCCTCAGCGGACTGAAGTTGCTCTCAGAACAGTTCCACAAATTCGAGATAGTTTCCCTTCGGCACAAATGCGTTACTTTTTCTGTTCCGAACCTGCTTCCTTGCTCGCTCGCCTTTCTACGCACATCTCCAGACTCGGGGGTTACAAGAACACACGTATTTTCACATCGTTCGCCGTAATATTAGACCATTTTCGCGGTACTTCTCGATATCAAGCACTAGGCAGCGTCCTACCAATCGCTAGCGCAACATAATTCCCAAGATACATACTGGAAATTGTTTCTCTACAAACCCCAAACTTTAGCGTGGTGCAGTGTGCGGTAAACCACTGAGTAACTAGAAACTTAGGTTAGTGGAGGTAGTCCAAGTGTCCTTTCTTTCGCGCCATTTTCTTAGGGTATCAGAGGTAGCCCAATTGACCTATCTCCCCGCCAAAATTCAAACTTCCTGCTGGAGGGGGGGGGGGGGGGGTGGCATTTGCTTCATCAACTGACGTCACGGCCGCCATCTTGAATGATGTCATGCACTGTGCACATTAGTACACGTTAACCCGCCAACATGGGTTGGTAGGGGGACGTGGCGGTCGGTTGAGGATCGTAGTGGTGACTTTAACTATTTCCTTTAAAGTCCAGGTGGGTGTGGCACTCGCAAAAATACGACAAAATTTGAATTTCCCGCCGCCGCCATCTTGGAACTGGGGTGGGAACCCTATCAGTGTCTGTGACATCACAGGTCTAATGGTACTTGCGTCATCACCTGACGTCTTGGGCGACAGCGCTCTCTGATGGTGGGGCTATGTACTAAATCAGTTTGTTCCGGACCTCTTGGTGAACACAGATTCCCGCCATCTTGGATTACGTCACAGATGAGAGTACCCTCTGGTGGTGGTGCTGTGTACTAAGTCAGCTGGAGTCTGGACCTTGTGGTGAACACACTGGATGGCCGTACTGCATGAAATTGATTAAATAAAGCCTTATGTCCAAGTCCTTTTCCCACAAATCCTTAGAAGGAGGTGGCAGTTGGGTGACTGAGGTTAGTCCAAGTGTTCTTTCTTTTGCACTATTTTCTTGGCTTAGTAAAGATACCCGAATTGACCTTTCTTTACCACCAATATTCAAACTTGGCGCCAGTTCATAGGAAGAAGTGGCAGTCGGATGAATTATGTTAGTGAGGATAGCCCAAGTCACCTATCTTCCCGCGATTTTCTTAGCTTAGTAGAGATAACCGTGGTGTGATGCATTATCCTGTTGGAAATTTGAACTTCCCACCCTTTTTCTAGCGGGGGAGGGGCATGGCATTTTCCCACCAAAATTCAAACTTCCCGCCAAAAGCTGCCATCTTGGATACATCTGGCAACAGTGCAGAGTGGGCTCGTACACAGGTTGCTCCAATACTAGCCAGTGCAAGAGCGGTGTTGCTGCATCAGATCTCAACGTCCATATGCACAGACCCTGGACGACAGGTCAGATTGCTTTCTTTGGTCGAATCAGGCAACGTTCCCACACGTAAATAAGCTTAGTGTAAGAAAGAAAGAGTTCATAACATTTTGATGCTGAGAAATATAACAGCAGGGATATGTCGCGGATTCTTTGGTCTGAAATCGTTAACCTTGTAATTTTATCATTTTTAAATGCCATTAGGCCACAAAAAAGCTTCTTTCTTACTTTAAGTTCTGCTATCTTTCTTATTATATCTTTTAAATGTACTTGATCATCAGTTTCATGCTCAACTGCCCAAATTGGCAAACTATCAAGACGATTTTCTATAGACAGATGTAAAAAGTTTTTAATTAATTTTAACTTAGAGAAACTTCTTTCACCAAGGAACTCCTTTTAAACCTACAACAGTTATTGGTGTTGCTGGATATATTCTTAATAGACAATTAAGGTAATGGGACAAAATTTAACTTTGAAATTAAACTCAGCACATTGCTTAGGCTTTCTTTTTTTCCTTTCTTTTTCTTTTTCTTTTTTTTTTTTTTTTTCGAAAGTGTAGAAACTGATGAAATTTCCTCTGCTACCTCATTTACGACAACAGAATCACGATCCGTTACAAAACTGAAAACAAATGTTCGTCCGATCAGGCCATGAAGGCCCAACGGTACCAACCGGCCACTGTGTCTTCCTCAGCCCTTAGGCGTCACTGGATGCAGATATGGAGGGTCATGTGATCAGCACACCACTCTCTAGGCCGTTTTGTTAGTTTACGGGACCAGAGCCGCTACTTCTCAATCAAATACCTCCTCAGTTTGCCGCACAAGGGCTGAGTGCACTCCACTTGCCAACAGGGCTTGGCAGACAGCATAGTCACCCATCCAAGTGTTAGCCCAGCCCAGCAGCGCTTGCCGGCCGTGGTGGCCGTGCAGTTCTAGGTGCTTCAGTCTGGAACCGTGTGACCGTTACGGTCGCAGGTTCGAATCCTGCCTCGGGCATGGATGTGTGTGATGTGCTTAGGTTAGTTAAGTTTAAGTAGTTCTAAGTGGGGACTGATGACCTCAGATGTTAAGTCACATAGTGCTCAGAGCCATTTGAACCATTTTTGAACCCAGCAGCACTGAACTTCGGTGATCTGGTGATCTGATGGGAACGAGTGTTACCACTGCGGCAAGGCCATTGGCCATGTTATATAACACATTGCCAGAAAAATTATTAGTACATCCTTTTAGAGGTTTCGAATTCACTCCAGCTTTGTTGTTGCAACACAGCACATGAAGTACATGAAATTATTACATTTACAGATCAATGGAACAAGCGGTTCTGAGGTAGCCATGCTGAAACACCCAAATTAATAGGTGGTGTAGCCTCCACAGACGGAATACAGGCGCTGACTCTGGCCTCCAGTCGATCGTAAAGAGGGCGAATACCGTCCTGGGATTCGTTATGCCACGACTGCTCGACCTGTTCACGTAGTTCTTCAAGAATTGTTGGCTGACGAGCTGCGCAAGTCACATTTCGTCGCATCATATCCCACACATGCTCGATTGGAGACAAGTCCGAAGATCGTGTAGAACATGGAAGTTGCTGGACTTCTTGCAGAGCACGTTGAGTTTCACAGGCAATGTGTGGGTGAGCACTATCCTGTTGGAAAAATGCAGAACATTACCATGTCTCATACAGTGAAGGAAAACTGTTGACATTCATTGCAGTTTCCAGTCGTCTCGGAATGGATAAATGTAGGTCCTGTATGGGTGTTTAGGGAATATGATACAAATCTTCCTGCAAAATACTGGCAGGTTAGGTAACAATGATGGAAGTGGAAAGCGATCACGCTCCTATCTCTCCAAAGTAGACCAGCAGAGGATCAACAATGTTGAGATGTGGTGCGTGTGGTGGCCAGAGTAGGTGCGACGATGCATCCGTGTTGTCAAAACACCAATCCTGGACGATGCAAGCAACGTGAAAAGTCATCTTGGAATGGAGCATCACCATTGAGAAACACACATTTAAGCATGGCATGGACCTGATAAGCCAAAATGGCCATATCATCCTTGACAGTTACGCGACCTTGCAGACTAACCGTGGGTTCTATTGAATACTACAATATAATTGTGGTCAAATTATCACCGAGCCCCTACCATGTTTCAGTCCTCAGAAAAAGTGTGAAACAAGACTCATCCGACCAAATGACTTTCTTTCATGGCTCCACAGTCCGCATTTTATGGCTTCGGTACCACGAGCATTTTGATCACTGATGACTGGTTTTGCAATTCCACCTCGCTTTGCAATTCCCTGATTCTAGAGCCCTTGAAAGGGTCCTGTAGCCACCTTTCATTAGTCCGGTAGCCCATGTTCATTACCATTTCTCTTTCTTTTCCTCGTTTCTCTATTCTCTTTACTCTCATAGTAGTGTGATTGAATGAATGTGGTTGTGTGTCACGTTGCTAGACGGTGGCGTAGTCTGCTGCAGAAAGTCTGCGATAGTTGTACAGATTCAGCAGGAGTTGTACAGAATAGCCAACTCTCGTAGTGGTCAAGTAGGAAAAGAGGTTTTCGCTACTTGTGAGAAATCCACCTGCGTTAGGTTGGTGGCGGAAATGGCATCTTTGGGTTTTCCGGGCCACGCGGAGCGTGGAAGAGGCTGGAGGAGCGGAAGGCAGTCTGCCGCTGGTACGGGAAGCGTCCACAGCTGTGCTCCGGTCGAAGAAGGGTCAGTTAGACTGACCGCGTGGCGCGTTGTTACTTGGCGAGGGGAGAGCTGTTAGCCTTTGGCCTCGCTTTTCAAATCTGGAAGATTGCTTTGCCTTGTCGCAGTAAGGAATGCAAAACTTTGGCAGATTTTTCTTTTAGCAAATTTCTGTAGCAGACTTGGATCCGCCGGAAGAGCGGCACACAAAGGTGTCGATAAGAAGTGAGCACTCGCTTCTGTATGAATGTCTGTTTGCCTTCAGCTGTGCCTGCATAAGCTTTCACCTTTCTAAATATTTGGAGCCTTGCCTTATCGTAAATTTTCCTTGCTTTATGTGTCTTTCGTCCGTGGGGAGCCAACCACGTGGTAGAACATTATAGTTGTTGGGCTACCGGCATCACTCACTGTCCGATCGCCTGTTTGTTTTAGATGATGTTAACATGATTGTGTGATGTGATATTGTTGCAACTTCCCCACGATACCTCACGAATAGTTACACATGGCTTACGCTGCTCACAGATTTCGGTAAACCAGAGATCTTCTGATGCACAGTGAGGATTAGTTATTTTCGGTTGGATGTGCTAATTGGTATATTGTCTTTCTGTGATACAGAATTTACGTGAATTTATGATATAGGTGTGCATTTTCTTACATGTTTTGTCTTGTATACGTATTACTGTATAGACATTGTGATTTAGTATTCAATTGTGTTACAAGTGTGGGTTGATTCTTGTCCTGTGGCGTGTATCGGTGTCATATAGTAAATCTTGGGTGCTTTGTGGGGACTGTGAGTCCATTAGGAGACTTTGGCATTGTTCTTGTTGTACACTCCTGGAAATTGAAATAAGAACACCGTGAATTCATTGTCCCAGGAAGGGGAAACTTTATTGACACATTCCTGGGGTCAGATACATCACATGATCACACTGACAGAACCACAGGCACATAGACACAGGCAACAGAGTTGCACAATGTCGGCACTAGTGCAGTGTATATCCACCTTTCGCAGCAATGCAGGCTGCTATTCTTCCATGGAGACGATCGTAGAGATGCTGGATGTAGTCCTGTGGAACGGCTTGCCATGCCATTTCCACCTGGCGCCTCAGTTGGACCAGCGTTCGTGCTGGACGTGCAGACCGCGTGAGACGACGCTTCATCCAGTCCCAAACATGCTCAATGGGGGACAGATCCGGAGATCTTGCTGGGCAGGGTAGTTGACTTACACCTTCTAGAGCACGTTGGGTGGCACGGGATACATGCGGACGTGCGTTGTCCTGTTGGAACAGCAAGTTCCCTTGCCGGTCTAGGAATGGTAGAACGATGGGTTCGACGACGGTTTGGATGTACCGTGCACTATGCAGTGTCCCCTCGACGATCACCAGTGGTGTACGGCCAGTGTAGGAGATCGCTCCCCACACCATGATGCCGGGTGTTGGCCCTGTGTGCCTCGGTCGTATGCAGTCCTGATTGTGGCGCTCACCTGCACGGCGCCAAACACGCATACGACCATCATTGGCACCAAGGCAGAAGCGACTCTCATCGCTGAAGACGACACGTCTCCATTCGTCCCTCCATTCACGCCTGTCGCGACACCACTGGAGGCGGGCTGCACGATGTTGGGGCGTGAGCGGAAGACGGCCTAACGGTGTGCGGGACCGTAGCCCAGCTTCATGGAGACGGTTGCGAATGGTCCTCGCCGATACCCCAGGAGCAACAGTGTCCCTAATTTGCTGGGAAGTGGCGGTGCGGTGTCCTACGGCACTGCGTAGGATCCTACGGTCTTGGCGTGCATCCGTGCGTCGCTGCGGTCCGGTCCCAGGTCGACGGGCACGTGCACCTTCCGCCGACCACTGGCGACAACATCGATGTACTGTGGAGACCTCACGCCCCACGTGTTGAGCAATTCGGCGGTACGTCCACCCGGCCTCCCGCATGCCCACTATACGCCCTCGCTCAAAGTCCGTCAACTGCACATACGGTTCACGTCCACGCTGTCGCGGCATGCTACCAGTGTTAAAGACTGCGATGGAGCTCCGTATGCCACGGCAAACTGGCTGACACTGACGGCGGCGGTGCACAAATGCTGCGCAGCTAGCGCCATTCGACGGCCAACACCGCGGTTCCTGGTGTGTCCGCTGTGCCGTGCGTGTGATCATTGCTTGTACAGCCCTCTCGCAGTGTCCGGAGCAAGTATGGTGGGTCTGACACACCGGTGTCAATGTGTTCTTTTTTCCATTTCCAGGAGTGTATTTTGGGGCACGGAGTAACTATCCTTATGATGTAGACGCGTAGCTGTTCAGGGAGCCGCGATCGGAAAAACCTGCCAGACAATAACCCTGAATAAAGTTACGGTGTGCAAGACGCGACAGTTGGCTGCGACTGCGACGCTGCCCCCTCCTCTTTCCCCCCCACCCTGGCAGACGGCGACACGGCCGCAACACGACAGGAGTCGTCGCCTTTTCCCAAGCTCCGGTCGGCGGCGGCGGATTCAAATACATAAGAAAAATAAGAATTCCGATTTTCTTGCTGTAAAAAATACTGTCTGTTAATGCAACAAAGTTACATCGGCTCCCAGAGTTAGTTTTTCGATACAGATTCTCCTTTTACTTTAAAAAATTGAAAAGTATCTCTTCCGGTTTTGCGTGTTTTTTTTCGCTGTATATTACTTCTCTATTAATTGTGAGCAAAGTAAAAGGCACAAAAAATTGATGTTTGCGTATCTTACAGTTTCACATCACAGCTTGAAAATGAGGTGTCTATTTTTCCGATATTCGTCACAGTTATTCCGATACTTAATTTACAAGTAACCTACTGCATAAAATTTGAATTGTGTACAGCGAAAAATGTGGTCGCTGGCTACTTTACGTATGGTTCACGTTAGGTCATACATCGTTGCCGATGAAAAGAAGCTAACATATCGAAATTATTTTTAAAGTTGAGATCAGAATGATATCTATCTCCGTTTCCGAGATTTGGGCTCATATATCTCCGGGAGCGTCGCGACTAGCCGCCAGTTCTGTCGACGCGCAACGAGAATCGTGTGGTCATCACACGATAGAGAATGCATTTGTTTTGTTTCGCTGACACATTTGGACCTAATGAAACCATTTTATGTCATATTTCTCCGGTATGAGTTACTAATATTTCTGCATATGCTCTTGACAATTTCATTTAAAATGCCACGAAATGTAGGTTTCTTAAAGCCAATTGATCAAGCAGAACCCATTTTCTTGGTTTTGCTGAGGCATCTGAACATGTTCCAAGCTTTCTTTCTCGTTTATTTCTCTGATACGAGTCCCGAATATTCCTCCATCTGTTTTTGCACATTTCACCTAAAATTCCAATGAAAGATAAGTTTATTAACAATAAGCGCACGCTAGCGTCATTGCATTGTTTCAAGTTCTTCACAACAAGATAGGGTTACACCTTAAACATCTCTAGAATTTTGATTCTGAACGTCTGCAGTATACACTGGCAGAAATGTGGAAGAAATAATGTCCGTGCTTGTTCACAAAATTTCCCCAAATTATACTTGTCAGTGTCTCCCATGCAGAAACTTTTGGAACAAGCTAAGGCAACTTTCATAGCCGACTGAATCTTTATTCCCATCCAAATGAACTTCCATATTCTTATATTCTCACAGCATACATCGTTATGGATGACATGAACATTTAATCTTGCCAAGCTGCACTCAAAAGATGACTCCAGGATTTACAAAAGACGAATTTCAATTGTGAACTGTGTCAGACCAGAAGGGCCTTGTAAAACAGTAGTGTACTTTTGGCACAAGTTTTTTGAGCAGCATCTTCTACCAATGAATTGAAGTGAATGTGACAAATTACTTATTGCAGCATACTGTTTGCGCAATCTGTTGAGAAACGCCTTCCTCAAAAACGAACATCTATTGATTACAGAAAGCTGTACAACAATCTGGTGGTGGTTTTTCACAACTAGAAGGTATCATCAAGATACCAATCTACCGTTTACTTTCAAAGTGAAGGTATTGTAAAATGTAACTTTCTCGTTGTACTTTAGATTGTTCATTTTATAATGTACTTGCCGTTTTCAATTTTTATCGTCACAAAAAAGAGTAATGCGAAAATTGACCTTCAAGTTCATTTTCATCATTCTAATTCTACATCTGCATGGCTTATACTGATTTTGATAACAGGCCTGAAAAATTTGCATTAATGGGAAAATATTATATATTTCACTCACCTGCCAGTTTCAACTGTGCACCAATTTCTTCCCAAATTCTGTCTCTGAACATAGTGTCTCTATATTTAGGGTTCTTCAAATCGTAAAGGCAAGGATGTTGCGAGACCAGCTCACAGAGCATCACATCCTGTGAGTGGCTCATTTCAGTTTTCCTTGACTGGCTCGACATCTTTCTGGCAGCCGTACATCTTCGTGTCGTGCGACTTCCGTCGCAACACTGCTCACTGGTGCAGTGCTCCGGCAGCTGCCGCAACAGTCGCGCGTCGCATCCCAAACTCGAACTGCGCATGCGCCAGCAGGCAACTTCTGACGTCACGTAGCGACCCGTCGCAGTCGCTAGTGTGCGTCGCGTCTTGGACAACGTACCTTAAGGACGAGGTCAAAACGTCGAGTCCGACCAGGAACGAAACGCGGAAAACGCAAGTACAAGTGTTGTCCATCCTGAGCCCGCTGTAGTGATTTCGAATCATTCGATAGATGCAAATTCATTACAGACTATGCTACGACAATTACTAGACAGTAATAGGAGACATATCGAGGAAGTGAATAAAAAACAAGCGGAAGAAAATAGGAGACATAGCGAGGAAGTGAATAAAAAACAAGCGGAAGAAAACAGGAGACATATCGAGGAAGTGAATAAAAAACAAGCAGAAGAAAATAGGAGGCATATCGAGGAAGCAAATAAAAGATTGACTAGTGAAATAGTACAGGGTGTTGGGGAGAAACTGGCGATCATTGACCAACGCATCTCCGCCTTAGAAGAGGGGCAGCAAGTCATTAGCAAGCAAGTGATGGAGCAAGAAGAAAGGTTCGCTGGGAATATACGTATACTAGCAGAACAATGCCAAAGTGAACAAGCGGCTCTTGAGTCCCGAGTAGGACAAAATTCCGCCAGGGATCTCCGCGCGTTAGCAGAACAATGCCAGAGTGACCACGCGGCTCCCGAATAGAGGACACTGCGGCTAAGTGCCCGGTCCACCTTACCGCGCAGGTAGAAACCCTCAGCCAGGCGATAATAGCTCTCGAGCGAGAGCAAGGGCTTATGCAAACACAACAAGACACGGCCCACCGAGAGATGCGAAAAGAAATAGCCAGGATCTCAGACGCAGTGGCGCGTAAGTCTGACAATACTAGGGAAAGGATTACCTCGTCATCAGCGGATGCAGACGAAATACGGCCGATAACGAAGTGTCGGCGTGGACAGTGTGAAATAAATATAAAACAAAGACGGGTTACCGAGGGACTACGTGAACGCATGGCCCGTTTAGAACTTCACCTAAAAGGGTTAACGGCCCATGAAGTTGAAAGAAATGAACGAAAGGGCCATTATTCCGACGATGATTCCGGGAACGATGGCGAATTTGATCATCGTCACGATCACGGATCTCGTACCAGGTGGGAACGGCGCGGATATCCTCAGGACCGTTCGCCAAGGGAAACTCACGATTTTGACTTTAAACATTTTCTGACGGTGAGGAAGTTTGAAGTCTTCCGTAACTCGGCTACAGGGATTCACCCGCGGGCCTGGTTACAGCAGTTCGAGTTCTCCCTTCCTACTACGTGGCCCACTGCGCACAAGATAGAGTATATGTGCGGCTACCTCTAAGGTGAGCCAGCGGCGCGGATGAGGTCAATTGCACGCAATTGCTACACTGTTGGAGAGTTTCGACAACGCTTCCTGTCGATCTATTGGTCAGTGGCAGCGCAAAGTCGTGTAAAACACGGACTCATTATGCTACCAGAGTTAAACAGGTCAAAATTCTCCAGCCCTGTGCAGATGTTCGAGCACATGCTGCAGGCGAATGAACATCTTGACGATTCTTATGGACCTGCGGAAATTATTCGTATTTGCGTGGGAAAGTTTCCAATGCAGTTGCGGCACGTTATCCTTGCAGGACGATGTAAGGATGACGTAGTGGGGTTTCGCAATTTCCTTTTAGATCTTGAGTGCGATGCGAATGGCTCCACGCAGAATTACGGTCATTGCGCCTACGAGCAGCGGCCGCGCAAGCGAAGCCGCAGCCGTAGAGACAGATGGCAATACAGACGTAATGGGTCGTCTGAGAGCTACAGAATGCGCGAGCGTTGGCAGCGTCGCGACTCCTCACGGAACGCGGGCAGAACAAACGATGCCAATGGTCATCATTTGCCGAGAGGAAATCAAAGACACCCCAGAGAGTTTAGAAGAGATGGTAATGAGCAGAGATTTAGGCGCAGTTACAGCGGACCTAGGAACGGTAGTCGTGATCGACCACAGAAAAATTATCGAACAAGCAACAACAGGGTTGCCGTAAACAATACAGGTGGTCCGCCAGTGGGTGTTGAAATTCGTCCCGTAAACCCGCGGCACAATCCGACAAATGCCTCTAATCAAAGGGATCAATGACTGTTGGCTGGCTCGGTTGGCGTCAACTTAATGAGGACCGGTGGTATTGATGATATTGATGTGCATTTGATAGAGTAAGACGTTATTATGGAAGATTTGTTGAGGGAGGGCCACAGTATTGGTGTGCCCGCGGTAAACCCAGTCGCTTCTGTTTCGTAAAATTACAGTGCATATTTTCCAATGTTTTGATTCACTTTGGTGTGATTAAAATTAACGTGCATATTTTCTATGAATTGTAGAGGGTCCCCCAATATGTGTGTAGTTATTTCTTCCTGTCAGCAGAAAGGAGTAGTGTTGTGCAGCTTCAAAACATCTGAATGTGAATGATTATGAGGCTCATATGAAGCGTTTCCTATTACAGTAAGATGGCTTTCGTTCTTTGATGACTAAAAAGGTATCGGGTGTGTTGGCGTGGCGAGTCAATGGTCGTAAGGTAATTCTTGATGATAAATTACAGTTTTAGTGTTCTTATTCCCCTTAGGTGAGCATGATTCGGTGAGATTTTGCAACTGTACTGCGATGTTGATGAAGCGACTTGGTGACTTGTAGGTGAAGGATTTGTGTATGAAGGGAGATCAATAGTTTTTGATTTTCAGAGTTGCCACCTTATTAGAGGTTTGGAAAGTGCAACTTGCCACCACATACTACTAGGTACGGTTGAGGGTACCAGAATGTGAAACCTCTGAAGACGTATATGGAAACAGCTTATAAACTCAAGCAGCTTGATATTTAATAGAGAATCAATGCGACTACCTCCAAGCTGAAATAACATGACGGTAGGTGAGGACCCCTGGGGACATGTGGTGAGTAATTGTGTAATCATTATAAGTGTCTTATGACAGCAGTAAGTTGGGTACTCATGGCCCTCGACAATGGATTTCTTTTGACAGTATTTTTTTATGTACCTATAGGACGAAGTGTTTATGTGTTTGCTAATAGGATAGGATGATTTTTTATTTCCATTTTTATGCCCACTGACCTTTTGCATTAGTCTGATGAATAGATGTTGAAACATTTACCATTCCAGATGTGACTTGAATGAACCTTCTGTGTCTCATTAATCATAACTTTTATTATGCAATGTCCATAGAAAAGAAGTCTCGGAAATTTTTCACAGATCAGCAAACATGTTCTGCAAACCTTGGAGGAGCAGTCAATGAACAACGATATGGGTATTGGTGTTGAAAGGAATATTTTGTTTATATGTGGGAATTGTAGTCGGTCTGTATGGTGATGGTGACTAGTACGAGCTGTGTAGATTGTGTGTGAGAGCGTAGTTAGGAGTAGGTAGAGTTTTGTGTCTGTAGTTAGCAGCGGCGCCAAATCCTATCCAAATCCTGACCAAACCTTGTACAAGATCTACCCTGAATGATTGACAGCAGAGGTAATGATGGAACTATATTTTATAAAAAGGATTTTTTGTTTGTTTGGTTATTTAATTTTCCTCATTGTTTTTTTTATTAGTAATTTTAAGAAGGCCCTTTTTGTCAAGTTAATTTTGGGCACTATTCCATGTATTGATCAGGAGTGAGAAACTCCGAAGATTTTGTGGTAATCTGTACACATGATATTTTGTAACGATCTCTGTGAGCGCAGTTCTTAAGTGGGTGCAAGGCCGCCTAGGGAGCCTCCGCATCAGAAAGCACAGGGCTTGGTCCACCGGCAGGCGTTGCAGAACCCTGGTATCAACGGCGAAGCAGTGGTGCGGCGAGCGGTCACAGCTGTTTCCCCATCAGAGGGGAGGGGATGCTGGTCTTCCCCCAGGCCCAGGCTCACACCGGAGCCCGCAGGCGTGTCACCACGGCAGCGCCAGCTGATGGCCGGCGTTCCACCCCATGCGCTAGTCATCTGACAAGCGAAAGGGAAAGTATGACGCACGCCAGGCGAGGCCGCCGATTCCTGAGCGCCGCTAGTCCAGACGGCCGCTGCGGTGAGGTAAAGCCCACTGCCCGGAGGGACACGGGTCCCACCACTGACGCATCAGCTGAGACGGTGCAAAGAGGTGATAAGCGGGTTTCAAGCCCGACACCCGCACGAGTTTACGTCGATCTCGATGCGACGCAGAAGAGCGCGTGTCTCCCCATTGACACGACAGGAGACGGGGGCGTGTGTCGGTAAAACACATTCCTCCACAACACACGGACGACGACCGCCAAGCCGCCTCCTCGATGATGAGGCAGGGCCCACCAGTGGCGATGTCCTGCAAATCTGCAACGCCGAACCATCCCACAGTATGGACGCAGAGGGAGGAAACGGGCACGAGGCAACGTCGCGGGGTGCTGTCTAGGATGAACAACCTGGGTTACAACGGACGTTACAATCAACGCCGCTGCGAACTCCTCAGTTCAGTGTTGTGGTCCCCCAGTAGCTTATCCTCCAAGTCGCCTTTAGAAGAGACGCCCACCCCAGCACCTAAAGAGAATACCCAGTGAAAATACCATGTGACGAAACTGCAAAATGACTGCGTGTCAACGAGCTGGTTTCTGGGTGTGTTTTTGTACTCATGTCTTATTTTCCATAGGTGGTTATTTACCAGCTGTCATTCCATTGGGTTCATTAATGATTTTTTATCACTGTATTTGTTGTGAAAATTGTATTTTGCACTTTCACTTACATGTTTTTATTTATGTCAGCACCAGCTGATACTGCTTTGGTTCGTGATAATGATTTTGCATCATTGAATTTGTTTATATATATATATATATATATATATATATATATATATATATATATTGTGTACCTGTTCATCTATGTCTCTATGTTAACTTTTGATAATAGGTTTAAGCAATTTTAAGATAATATCTCATGTTTGTTGTCGTAGTAGGTCAGATGACATGATGTTAGCGTACAGTATCACACTTAATCTAATTTGTTTTGTTAGCCTTGCGGACCGTATGAGGTCACAATTATTGACTAAGGTCAGATAAAACTCATTTGGATCTAAGAGATCAATCAATTCTTCTGTGCTGCTGTTTGCCTGTTGCAATTGTTGCTCGTTAGAGTATGTTTGTTTCGAAGACTGCTGGCGAATCTCCTAGCATGGCGAGAAAATTCGCGGCACAGTCTTCTCCGGGACGTTTGGGGTGATGAAAGGGTCCTGTAGCCACCTTTCAATAGTCCGGTAGCCCATGTTCATTACCATTTCTCTTTCTTTTCCTCGTTTCTCTATTCTCTTTACTCTCATAGTAGTGTGATTGAATGAATGTGGTTGTGTGTCACGTTGCTAGACGGTGGCGTAGTCTGCTGCAGAAAGTCTGCGATAGTTGTACAGATTCAGCAGGAGTTGTACAGAATAGCCAACTCTCGTAATGGTCAAGTAGGAAAAGAGGTTTTCGCTACTTGTGAGAAATCCACCTGCGTTAGGTTGGTGGCGGAAATGGCATCTTTGGGTTTTCCGGGCCATGCGGAGCGTGGAAGAGGCTGGAGGAGCGGAAGGCAGTCTGCCGCCGGTACGGGAAGCGTCCACAGCTGTGCTCCAGTCGAAGAAGGGTGAGTTAGACTGACCGCGTGGCGCGTTGTTACTTGGCGAGGGGAGAGCTGTTAGCCTTTGGTCTCGCTTTTCAAATCTGGAAGATTGCTTTGCCTTGTCGCAGCAAGGAATGCAAAACTTTGGCAGATTTTTCTTTTAGCAAATTTCTGTAGCAGACTTGGATCCGCCGGAAGAGCGGCACACAAAGGTGTCGATAAGAAGTGAGCACTCGCTTCTGTATGAATGTCTGTTTGCCTTCAGCTGTGCCTGCATAAGCTTTCACCTTTCTAAATATTTGGAGCCTTGCCTTATCGTAAATTTTCCTTGCTTTATGTGTCTTTCGTCCGTGGGGAGCCAACCACGTGGTAGAACATTATAGTTGTTGGGCTACCGGCATCACTCACTGTCCGATCGCCTGTTTGTTTTAGATAATGTTAACATGATTGTGTGATGTGATATTGTTGGTATTTGGCACCATAACTAGAAATTGTGTCTCCACAAACCGCGTGTTATCAGGAATCGTGTACATGCGTCACATCCTTATCTTAGGAATGAATGATTTTATCCACAATTTTCTCTTGTGTTCCGAGATTGCGTTTTTGCGCCCAAGCCACTCACCTCGTAGCTTTCCCGTTAGCACATCCAATGCATTCCCTTATGCACAGGTCCAGTGATTAATCTCCCCTTGTATTTTATAACAAATGCTGTAGATTAAGTCTTATTTTCAGGTGTGTTGCTGGGAGCTGATCTTCTGCACAGTGTTCTTGCATGTGCTGTTTTATTTTAAATGTTTGATTGTCGTGAACAGTGCACGGGGAACACTATTAATTACATCGTATCCCCTATGTGCGACATAACAACGTATGCAAGTTTGTGAGTTTTTGGTCTGTGATCAAATTAATTTATTTTCCGACTCGACCAAATCTTTGATTAGTTGTATGGTTTGAGTCGGTGGCGACCCTATTCTTCTCACGTTGATTTCATAAACAATAAGTATTTCCAATCCCAATAATAAGGAATAACCCGCAGTAACCGGTTAGTTACACCCTTCTGTGTTATTTTGCTGCTGAGTGCGACATTCAGTTATACAGTGACTTTTCCAGCTATCGTCTTCTTATTTTTCGTCACAATCCTCTTCAGTGACCGCCTGCCACAATCACTCAACACATACTTTCATCTGCGTTGTGACTTAACGGATGATGTTTTTCCACTTGCCCTGTATCGGTATAAATCTTTGATACGATGCCTCTTCAAACACCAAACACTTCGGCTCCCTTGTTACAGAAGTACCCACCATACGAGAACCAACATTTTACCCGCATTCTAACGTAGCCCCCACATAAAACACTCACAAATACAAAGAACACTGTTCTGACTACGACTGACACTCGCAGTGTATTGTGCCCATTGCACAGACGCTATTCGTGCTGAAATACACCAGCGCAACCTGCAGGGTTGGCTAGACTCTGCATTTATGATCAAACATGCGTTTCCAGCGGTATATCCATATTTCTGACCAACCCTTGTAACTGTCGCTTAATGCGGCCCCGGTCGAGAACATTCCCGACGTTGCAGGAAGAAACCCTAAAACAACCGCCCACGTGCGATCTAATCGCAGGCAGGAAGCAGAGGGTCACGTGGGCGGCTGCTGAGATGCGGTAGCCGCATCGCTTACTTGGGGGATGCCCCGGACGAACGCTGATAAACTGCACGTTGTGCTGCGTGCGCAGCTGATACCGCGCTGGAGCGCGCAGCTGTGGCGACCGGGTAGGCTGTGGACTTGGGCCAACGGTCGGAATCGCTACGGTACAAACCTGCGCTCCTAAAGAGACGCAAAGTGAGGAACTGCAGTGTCGTCACTCTGTAGGCTGTTAGCAGCACGGTATCATTATATGAGCGGGGTACAAAAAGTAGGGCAACATATTTTTTTCTGAAATCAGGCTGGTTTTATTCACGATTCCACCACACTATATTATTCCCCACTCTTTTGGCTAAAAAACCCTGTTTTTAAATACAATGACCGTTCAGTGCGACAGCCTTAGAGAGAGAGCCTGTGTGCCCGCACGCTACCATTCTACAGGTAGACGTCGGAACCAACGTCTGTCATCCATTTACAGCTTCCCATGGAGTGCATCCTCGATTGGGTCAAACAGACGGAAGTCGGATGGTGAGAGATCGGGTATGGTAGGGTGGATGAGAAGAACAGTCCAGTGAAGCTTCTCTCGGATGCACAGACTTGACTGAGGCCTTGCGTTGTCATGAAGAAGGAGAAGTTCGCTTGCATTTTTGTAACGACAAACACGCAGAAGTCGTTTCTTCATTTCCTGACGGTAGCACAATTCAATACAGAGTTGGTCGTTCCATCACGAGGGACGACACAGAATAACACCTTCAGAGTCCCAGAACACCGTCACCATCACTTTATCAGCTGAGGATGCGGCTCTGAACTTTTTCTTCAGAGGAGAAGTGGTGTATAGCCACTCCATAGATTGTCGTTTAGTTTCCGATTCGAAGTGATGAACCCATGTTTCATCGCCTGGGATGATGTTAGACAAAGAATTGTCACAATCAGCTTCGTAACGTGCTAGAAGCTCTGTACAGATGGTTTTTCGTTTCTCTTTATCGGCTTCTGATAATCGGCGAGGAACTTAGAGTCCCCCACTGATAGACCAGTGAGTCAGAATACGAAGACAGTAACTGTTCTCGAAAGAACAGATACTGTTGATGACCGTGCAGCTTTTCCCTGGAATAAATGATGACTAACTGAAACCCTCAGCTGCCGACAGGTGTTGTTGATATACCTCGATGTGGACAGCTGAAAATGTGTGCCCCGACTGGGACTCGAACCTGGGATCTCCTGCTTACATGGCAGACGCTCTATCCATCTGAGCCACCGAGGACACAGATGAATAGCGCGACTGCAGGGACTTATCCCTTGTACGCCTCCCAACTGTCCACGATTCTACATATGTAATGTTCCTTACAGACATTTGCCCATCCACTCATTACTCGCGCACGCTTTGGCGATTCCCTTAAGAGTTTTGGGCAACCTGTGCGCATTCGCACAGACGAAGGTCAATGGCTGGGTAGCCTTTAACTATATATATGAAGACAGTAACTGTTCTCGAAAGTATCTGTTCTTTGACGCCTTTGAATTATGCTGGAAATCGTGTACAGCAAATATCCTCTAGTACGCTTTAAAATTTTCAGATTCCAAGTTAAACATTGGATTTTAAATTCTCAATCGGCCCCTAGTATGCTTTATGTGATTTCGAACATCACATAAAGGCTTGTCAAATGTTTTTCTAATCTAGTTCTTTTCATACTTTGAGAAAAATCACTTCTCAAAGCATATGACCATTTTTCAACTTTTTAAAAAAAATTTCAGACATATTGTACCAGATGCAAATAATAACAATTAACAAATCTTTATGTACACTTATTTCCTATTTTTACAGTGAAATTTCATATAACATTGTCAGAGTAAAAAAAATTACAAGATTTACATATTGTGGTTCTAAATGATTAGAGTAGTTCAACTAAAGACATTGAAGTGGTGAAGACTATGACAATATATTAGATTTAATAGCGTAGTAGCTGCTACCAGCTGCTCCGCTCACGTATAAGTAGTTTTGTTATGACTGATAGTGAGTAAGCAAGCTGGGGCCGGCCGGTGTGGCCGTGCGGTTCTAGGCGCTTCAGTCTGCAACCGCGTGACCGCTACGGTCGCAGGTTCGAATCCTGCCTCGGGCATGGATGTGTGTGATGTCCTTAGGTTAGTTAGGTTTAAGTAGTTCTCAGTTCTAGGGGACTGATGACCACAGATGTTAAGTCCCATAGTGCTCAGAGCTATTTAAGCATGCTAGTAATTTCACGGTAGTGGTAAGTTCCTGTGGGACCAAACTGCTGATTTCATCGGTCCCTGGGCTTACACACTACTTAATCTAACCTAAACTAACTTACACTAAGGACAACACACAAACCCATGCCCGAGGGAGGACTCGAACCTCCAACGGTGGGAACCACACGAGCCGTGGCAAGGCGCGGCAATAATTTCACATGCCTGTGTGTATACAGTGTGTTAAAAAAAGTATCTAACATTTTGAGAGATGGTAATACTTATCGAAATAAGAAAAATAAGTCCAATAAACATCGGTTCGGAAACGCATACTTTCCGAGATAAACACGTATTTATAGGAAGGACGCCAACGGCCTTGCCGCAATGGTAACACCGATTCCCGTCAGTTCATCGAAGTTAAGCGCTGTCGGGCTGGGTTAGCACTTGAATGGGTGACCTTCCGGTCTGCCGAGCGCTGTTGGCAAGTGGGGTGCACTCAGCATTTGTGAGCCAAACTGAGGAGCTACTTGACTGAGAAGTAGCGGCTCCGGTCTTGTAAACTGACATACGGCCGTGAGAGCGGTGTGCTGACCACATGGCCCTCCATATCCGCATCCAGTGACGCCTGTGGGCCGAGGATGACACGGCGGTCAGTCGGTACTGTTGGGCCTTCCAAGGCCTGTTGAGACGGAGTTATAGGAAGGACTGTGCGACGCTTTGTTGCGTATATTAGCCCAGTCGTTCCATTGGTGCTCCGTCAAATGTGTCGGCAAGGTATTATGATGTCTTACTCACAGAACTCTAAATACCATTAGGTGGTCTACAACCAGTAGTGTGGTTCGAGTCGCGTTGTAGGCTACTTTAATTTTCGTCGTGTTTGTGTGCCTTATTGTGCAGTACTGTCAACCCTGGGTACGTATCATGGTGTTTTACCTTCTTCCAAACCCGGATTCACTTACGTGTTTACTGTTATTGCGCTGTTTGTACGCACAAATGGTGTAGTACAGTGGTTCCCAACAGGTGGTCCGCGGACCCACAGAGGTCCGCGAGCTATGCCAGAGGGGTCCGCAAGATGCTGTTAAAATAAAAAATTTATTAAATATATTTCGTATGATAACAGATTTTTTGTTTTGGACGCTTCCTGCATGAGCAGAGCTTTAGCGAGCGCTAACTTCTGCGTCTAGCGTCTTCCTAGAGCCAACTGACACTAGCACACTCTAGCGCAAAACTAGAATTAGATAGAGGCAAATAGTTCTGCAGTATGCCTTATTTTTCACACATGTCTATTCAATGCAATCTCAAGTGTAGTACACTTGAAAGACCAATACACTCAATTTTAATTTTTTCTGTCATTTTCAGTCCATACTCAATTTTTATTTGTTATACTAAACACCCAGATTTGAAGACAAAGATTTTGAGCAATAATCAAAAATTTAACAATAACAATGATGGTTAAATTGAAAAAGTTTTAATCTCAATATTTTTTCAAAAATGAATATGTCAATGTTTTTTCTACGTACGAAAAATAGAAAACGTGTAAAAAGACTCTTAATTTGGCTTTTATAGGTACTTGATACTGTGATATGAGAAGGTACCAATCATGCTCGATGAGGCGGTCCTCGAGAAAACTTTGTTGGGAACCCCTGGTGTAGTACATTAACATCTTTTCTCTTCCACCAATCGTTAGCAATGGAAGTCTACTACTTGACATGTGAAATGGTGTAAATGATATTCTGCTATGGTTTAGCTAATGGACGTTGCCTGCAAACCGGTGCCCTTTATGCTGAAAAATATCCACAGAGCAGAGTGCCCTCTGATAAGCTGTTCGGCAGATTTTTCCAGCTTCTGAGGGACACAGGTAGCCTTGCTCCTCGGAGGACTGACAGTGGAGGCTCGCACAGTCAGCACGCCTGACATAAAGGAGCGTCTGCTACGTTCGGTGGCAGAAATCATTGAGACCAACGTGCGACGATTAGCAGCAGCAGAAGGCGTGTCTCTCCTCTTATCTGGGGGGTACTTGATGAACAATGGCTTTACGGCGCGTTCAGGCCCTAAGGGCACAGGTTCATCATGGCAGACGGCGGTTCTGTCAATGGCTGTTGCTGAAGTGTGCCGCAGATCCACTTATGTGGCAGGGTTCACAAGAGATGGTGTTGTAAATTTCCATAACCAGCATATGTGGGCAGATGTAAACCTCCAAGCAATTCAGGAGAGAGGCAGCAACACCGATTCTCAATCAACCACCATGGACAGGCGTACTTTGCAATAGATTAATAGAGCCATACGTGCTACCACAAAGGTTAACTGGGTCGCATTATCTGGACTTTCTCATTAGTGCATTGCTTACCCTGCTGGAGGCTGTGCCATTGCAGCAACCGGACATCTGACGCAAACAGCTCAGTGCCATAGGATTGGTCGGAGGAGAGCTGGGGGGGGGGGGGGGGGAGGAGAGGAGGGCACACCTTAGCCTGCTCGTTCGCCAGACCTCAGCCCCCTAGACTTTCGGTCATGAGGATCATTGAAAGAATTGGTTTAGGCCACGCCGATTAACGATGTGCAGACACTACAGGGTTACGTCTTCAATGCGTGCCGGCAGGTACAACAACAGGGTGTACCTCAAAGCGTGCGTCGTTTCTTACGCCGGAGCGCAGAAGGATCTATTGTGATGAATGGCCGGCACGTTGAACACCTCCTCCTGTAAATATGTGTTTAGCTCAGAAAGTATGCATTTCAGGACCCATGTTTATTAGACTTATCTCAGAAAGTATTTAGTTCTGGACCCATGTTTATTGGACTTATATTTCTTATTTCGATGAGTACTATCACCTCTGAAAGTATTCGACACTTTTTGGAATGAATGCAGGTGACCAGACAGGATGCTTACGTACGAGTCACCTGTCAGAGTCGTATCTAAACGTATCATGGGTCCCATATCACTTCAACTGCACACGCCCCACGCCATTACGGAGCCTCCACCAGCTTGAACAGTCCCCTTCTGACATGCAGAATCCATGGATTCATGAGGTTGTCTCCATACCCGTACACGTCCATCCGCTCGATAAAGTTTGAAACGATAATCGTCCGACCAGATGTGCATTCGGACCGACTTGGACAATTCCAGCAGGAACACCACACGTCCAGAATTGCTACAGTATGTTTCCAGGAATCTCTCAGTATCTAATGCAAGGAAAGAATAATCAGTGTAATACCTACATTTTCGTAGAGGCTTATCTCACTAGGGGTAAGATAGATACCGCCTACAGGAAAATTAAAGAGGCCTTTGGAGAAAAGAGAACAACTTGTATGAATATCAAGAGCTCAGATGGAAACCCAGTTCTAAGCAAAGAAGGGAAAGCAGACAGGTGGAAGGAGTACATAGAGGGTCAATACAAGGGCGATGTACTTGAGGACAATATTATGGAAATGGAAGAGGATGTAGATGAAGATGAAATGGGAGATACGATACTGCGTGAAGAGTTTGACAGAGCACTGAATGACCTGAGTCGCAACAAGGCCCCCGGAGTAGACAACATTCCATTAGAACTACTGACGGCCTTGGGAGAGCCAGTCATGACAAAACTCTACCATCTGGTGAGCAAGATGTATGAGACAGGCGAAATACCCTCAGACTTCAAGAAGAATATAATAATTCCAATCCCAAAGAAAGCAGGTGCTGACAGATGTGAAAATTACCGAACTATCAGTTTAATAAGTCACAGCTGCAAAATACTAACGCGAATTATTTACAGACGAATGGAAAAACTGGTAGAAGCCGACCTCGGAAAAGATCAGTTTGGATTCCGTAGAAATATTGGAACACGTGAGGCAATACTGATATTATGACTTGTCTTAGAAGAAAGATTGAGGAAAGGCAAACCTACGTTTCTAGCATTTGTAGACTTAGAGAAAGCTTTTGACAATGTTGACTGGAATACTCTCTTTTAAATTATAAAGGTGGCAGGGGTAAAATACAGGGAGCGAAAGGCTATTTACAATTTGTACAGAAACCAGATGGCAATTATAAGAGTCGAGGGGTATGAAAGGGGAGCAGTGGTTGGGAAGGGAGTGAGACAGGGTTGTAGCCTATCGTCGATGTTATTCAATCTGTATATTGAGCATGCAGTGAAAGAAACAAAAGAAAAATTCGGAGTAGGAATTAAAATCCATGGAGAAGAAATAAAAACTTTGAGGTTCGCCGATGACATTGTAATTCTATCAGAGACAGCAAAGGACTTGGAAGAGCAGTTGAACGGAATGGACAGTGTCTTGAAAGGAGGGTATAAGATGAACATCAACAAAAGCAAAACGAGTATAATGGAATGTAGTCGAATTAAGTCGGGTGATGCTGAGGGAATTAGATTAGGAAATGAGACACTTAAAGTAGTAAAGGAGTTTTGCTATTTGGGGAGCAAAATAACTGATGACGGTCGAAGTAGAGAGGATATAAAATGTAGACTGGCAATGGCAAGGAAAGCGTTTCTGAAGAAGAGAAATTTGTTAACATCGAGTATAGATTTAAGTGTCAGGAAGTCGTTTCTGAAAGTATTTGTAAGGAGTGTAGCCATGTATGGAAGTGAAACATTGACGATAAATAGTTTAGACAAGAAGAGAATAGAAGCTTTCGAAATGTGGTGCTACAGAAGAATGCTGAAGATTAGATGGGTAGATCACGTAACTAATGATGAAGTATTGAATAGAATTGGGGAGAAGAGGAGTATGTGGCACAACTTGACAAAAAGAAGGGACCGGTTAATAGGACATGTTCTGAGGCATCAAGGGATCACAAATTTAGCATTGGAGGGCACCGTGGAGGGTAAAAATCGTAGAGGGAGACCAAGAGATGAATACACTAAGCAGATTCAGAAGGATGTGGGTTGCAGTAAGTACTGGGAGATGAAGAACCTTGCACAGGATAGGGTAGTATGGAGAGCTGCATCAAACCAGTCTCAGGACTGAAGACCACAACAACAACAACCTACATTTTCATGTTTGTTTGCTTTGAAGGAAAATTATTGCTCTGCTCCTTTCAAATAGAAAAAAAGGATACAAAATCTAGTGCCTCTTGATTCCATTTCCACCTGATATGAGCAAGTAATGAGTATGCCAACCTTCCCACGTCCACAGTTGGACATTTGAGGGCTTCGTCAATTTTCTACCAAGCGAGCGCCCAAGTGCCGAGCCCGCAAACCGAAAGACCGACAGAGAGAGGGAAAACTAGCGAACAACTGTGAATGTGAAACGAACAGCACCAAATTCTGTTTGCTGCCGTTATATCAAGTAAAATCTGTGTGACGATTATTAGGGCCAAAATACAAAAGCACAGCATTTGTAGGGTTAGCACGCTTCGCTCGTTCACTAGTTGTCTCTTCCAAATGCAAATGCAAATGCTTGTTGTGAGATACAAGTGGACGGTAACGAACACTGGCGAATTGTCAGCGAATGCTCGTTTGTTTGTATTCGCTTACTTTAGCTCCAATGTAAACGAGGCTTAATAAGCAACTAGCAAACACAGCATTGCTTCCCAATTGCTAAATATGTGTGGGAATGGGATATACGTTCTAATCTCCCTAACCTCCGCCCCCTTCCCCCCGTTCCTCTGTGCATCGTTTCCTCCCCCTCTGTCATATCTTTCTTCCCCACCCTCTTCCTCCATCTCCTCCCCCCCTCCCCCCTTCCTGCCTATGTCCTGCTCCCCCTCTCTGTCCAGCTTGTAACCTCCCCCCTCACTTATCGACCTTAATGACAGTGAAAAATTAAACCGCGTGTACCTAATGGAAATTTGGGAAAAGCAATCGTCACCGAAGTTAATCTATCGGTAAAGAGGGAGGAAAGGGTTACATCTAAATGAAAGGAAAAATGCAAATGAAACTGGTGGAAATTAATTTTGAAAAGGGGTAAAGTTAATAAAGAAAGTAAATGTGCGGCCGTTACGTTAACAATCAACTAGCGGTAATTAGATATTTGAGATTTGGGGGAAATCACGGTCGCCAGTCCTAAGGACAATTACTATAGTAACTGAAAAAGAAAGGTTATTACACATATAATTAACACTAGAAGCGTGGCAACTGAAGGTTGCCACGTGTAGCGTGAAAATTGAAAGTTTGTCAGAAGTAATAAATTTCGCTACACTTAATTTAGCAAAAGAATTACTGAAACCGGAAAATCGAGAGTTAATTTAGTGACTGAAGTTAATAGTGAGCTTTCTTTCTGAAGCACATCGAAATACAGTTAGTCTTGGACTACCTCAACAATCATTTCTAAAGCTACTTGAATCTACGCAATTTAGAAAGAAGAGATTTAACTTTGAACTTGAATTAAACGATTCTGAACAATTAACAATAGTAAAATTTAGTACGTACCAAGCTGAGCTGCAGTCACAGGTAAGCTAAAATACGGTAACAAAACTCGCACTCTTAATTTGTGCTTGTGTAATCTAACTATTGTAGCCAGCTAATGCATAAATTGAACTTTGAAATTAAAGCAGTGAAATGGAATTATGCTGGCGTTTGAATTTCAACGACACTCGGGTTCATTTCGGAAAAGGAAGGGACCCTGCTTGGCAATGCAATTGGGACAATGAGCAACAAAGGTTCATGCTAAGTTGCTGTAATTTTGCGAGGCAAATGGAACAATTTGAAAAGCTGAGGTCTGCCATACAGTTCTGAAACTTTACGTGCTTTTAGCCTTCCTTGTTGGTTGATTGAAGGTTTGAAGCCGTCGATCGAGGAGGTGGCGACAGTCACTCATTGTCGGCCGTCGCTGTTGCAGAAGCTGGATGTTGGCGCGCCTTCTTCTCGACACGGTCACCAGGCGAAACGGCTCTTGATGTGCGCCAGCTAATGCTTCCCGTCCGCGACACCATGTCAGAAACTATCATCGCGAGTCGAGCGCAATTACATGCTGCCAAACCCCGAAAGCGCGGCAACTCGCGGGAGCGTCACACAACACCTGCTCCACTCGCTACTCCAGCCGGACTCCTACCTCTGCTCCGCCCGCGCTTCACGCGGCAGAGTTAACACTACCAAAGATCCTACACACTTTGATTCTGCACACGACCTATCGATGTAATCGTTCGATAGCAGTTTTCCCTAGGCAAGACCCAGCGTAAAATACAAATAATATTTACGAAACAAACCAATTATACATCGACGTAAATGCATAAATATATATATACAATAAGTAAAACAATTACAATATGTAAAGACACAGAAATGTCATATATTCAGGTAACAAAAAGGAAAAAAATAATAGTACAATAGATGGAAATAGGAGGATATGCATTTCCGGCGTTACACGTGCCCCACATTGTCTGAGGATGTTCGTGTAACGTAAACAGACTCAGAAAATGTCCCAAAAAAGAAACAGCGGAAATGCATATGCTCAAAACATCAACAAAATTTAGCATTCGTCTAATTAACCATAAATCAATTTTTAGACCATAATAACTGAGTGGAGACACTCCTAATCTTATTCCACTCTGTCATCTTGCACAAAATAAAACAGGTTGACAACATATTAAAATTCATAGAAGATATAGAAAATGGTTTAGCTATTCCAAAATCGTCAAAATTCCTAACAGTATCAAGAAATGGAATACTATTTACAAAATTAATCAGAGTACATGGTCATAAAAACAGGTAGATCAAAATACGAAAATTAATAATTAATTACATAGAATACACATTTTTACATAACCCTTTCATAATTAATATTCTCGTCCATTAAACGCTAAACAAGAAAATAACACACATCAGATCGAAAAAAAACATAAATATTCACAGTAGAATTCTTTCAGCTGTCCAGGAAGAAAAACAATTCCGCCTTCCGTACTCGCAAGTACAAAGAATGCCGACAGCGGCCCAAGAGCCGACAGCGGCACCGCCTCGCCAGTATTGTTGCGCCCGCCTGTGCGGCACGCTTGATCTCACTGGCCTGTCTAACGGCATTTCCAGAACGTCCGTTTCACTGAATTCTTTCGGAAAAACTCACTCCCGAGTAATCTCAAGGAGTCCATTAACACTATCACAGTGGATAACTCAACACTGTCCATCATCACACATGTACAAGCCTGAAACTTAAAACAGCGTCTAAGTACATCGGCAATGACTAGTAAAACATATACTTCATGGAATCTTACAGCTAGTTACAAAATCATATTTACATTGCTTAATCTACTGTGACTCAGCTGAAAACTTAAACTAGCAGCTTGGATTTTTAAACTGATTAATATTCAGTAACTCTTAAATCATTTAATCAACATAAATTACTTATTAATTACAACTTCTTTAATGACCTCTAGGTCAGGCAAAAGCATCGCCACATGGCACATCCTTAAATCTTACACTCTATATCTACATACTGTACAAATTACCCTATCTGTGGTACTAATCAATCCTTGGTTGGTACAATTTCAGGTCTACAATAGCTTTCCAGAGCTTGGATACTCTAAGCAATAAGCATTTGTGTGAGGTATACCAATGACTTTATATGGTCCATTATAAACAAACTTAAATTTAGAGATTTCATTGTCTATCTCGCTCGATTTCTCATGAGCTTTTACAAGTACTAAGTCTCCGATTGCAAACTTAGCAAAACGCACTTTAGCGTCATTACGACGTATGCGAGCATCGGCTTTTAGCTTCATTACTTCTCGCAAACGATCGTTTTTCACACCAATACTAATGTCAATCCGTGGAGGGAATTTGATTATCTCTTCCAATTCACTTTCTACACTTTTGTCAATGCCGAACTTCCTCACACTACGGCAGTAGTTCAAATTCATACCTACGTCAATACCATTCGGCCAGTTAACAATGTGTATAGGCTGGTATTGCCTATGCACACCGTCTCCTGCCTCGTCAAAACTAACTACTATTGTTTTATCTTGGGACGTACATGTCAACGTTTTGCTTTCGCAGTTAATCACTGCACGGTACTTTAACAGCCAATCTAACCCGATAATTACTTCCGTAGTTAAGTCTGGCACGACGACAAACTCTTGTTCAAATCGTGCCCCACATATCTCGAAGTTGACAAAAATCTGTTTTGTGACCGGTTTACTGGCCTTCCCAGTAGCACCGATAATTTTCACTCCTGTTACTGGCATAACTACGATGCCAGGCCTGTCTTTCAGTAACTCAAATATTTTCCCAGATACAGCACTCAATTCTGCACCGGTGTCAATCAACACGTTTAGTTGTAGGTCGTGCATATTAACAGACACTACTATCTGTCTACACTTGTCCTCGACTGTTTCTTTATTTTCCCACAGTAAATCCTCGTCTATATCCAGGTCATTCCAGAAAAAACCATCCGGCTTTGATCCTAAATCCGGCTTATCTGGCGGCTTTTTCAGCCTCTGTTCACATACAGTTTTAATTTCAACACGTTTGTCCTGAGGCTTAGTCTCTAGCTTCGCCTCCAATACCGAAACCTTTTCCTGTAACTCGTCAACTAGTGAGTGTTGCTTTGCTATCAATTCACTAATTGTCACCTTCGTTGATTCCTCTTTAATCAGATTGATCTCATCTGCCAAGCTACCTGGAGGAATGTGCCCAGTCGCATCTGAAATTACTTCCTCTGGATCTGCGCAACCCACACTGCTACCGTCTGACCGTATAACGTCAGCTCTAACCTCATACACGCTGTAATCTACGTGCTTTTCTACCAATCGTTTCCGGCTATCACTAAAATTTTCGTAATCTTTCTCCTTAATACTCTCGCAATGTTTAAACTGGATGTTCGCGTCGGATGGGTCGGCTACTTCTACCACTACAACTTTCGGTAAAGTCTGCCGGTTAGGGCCAGAACTTTCCGTTACTACTTCAACATTCAACTCCTGCGGGACGAAACACGACGCATCTTGCTCGTGCTCCCCATTAACATCAACTATTTCTGGTAAAGTCTGCCGGTTAGGGCCAGAACTTTCAATCACTTCACAAATACTGTCTTCCTGTGGGACGAGACGCGGCAAATACTGCACGCGCTCCCCATAAACACTTCTCCCATACAGACCCCTATAATCTCTTAGTTCGTCGTATAAGCGACCGAACTGCCTTAACCAGACCTCATCCCTCTCTGCATCCCCTCGCTCGATGACGGACGTTTTATCCGACATCTGATCTTCTCTCAACAATTGCGAATCATTCTTAAACTCAATCTCCAGTTCCGCTGTGGGTATTACAGCTGGCACCTTATAATCGATTTCTGGAACACTACTTAAATTGTTCTCACTGACAGTGAATGTACCTTCTACTGCCGTGTATACAGCTGATCTACTACTTGTGGGCGCACTCCTTTCTCTTAACACTGGCACACTCTCCCGCCGTTGATTATTCCACACGGAATTTTCATACCGACGACACCTGGGTTTTCTCCTGCTATTGGGCCGCCAAAATTTCTCCACGCCCGGTCGGCCCCTCACCGGCGCGGCTAATGGTTTCCCTGTCTCGTCCCAGCAGATACGCTCCCCGGATGCTGCTGAGGCGGCTGATCACACCCTTTGGCGTTATTACTATTCTGTGAAGCCCGTATCACGTTAGTATGATACTGGTTTCCGTCATTCCTGTTATTATTTGCATTGTACCGATTGTTATTACGGTCCGAACCATTATTGTTATTGCTGCCATGGTTGCGGTATGCATTATTCCCGTGGTTATCGTTGTTGTGGTTGCTGTGGTACCCGTTGTTGTTACCACGGCCTCTGCCACTGTCGCGATTATTGCGCCAATTGTCCTCGTCCTCCACTCTTTCCAGGAAATCATTGATTGTCCTGTAATTGCTTCCTACGTATCGTTTTGTATCATCTGGAAGCTTCTTGTAGAGTTCCCAGACTATTTCGGATTCCGAGCGGCGGTCACGCAAATATTCCAACTTGCGGATCCAGCCCTCACAAAACTCCTTCATCGAACCGCGCGAATTCGCATCGAAAGGCCTCGATACGACAAATTCGCGCCAGACACTTTGCTGTTTTTGCTCTGACCAGTATTCAGCCAGAAACAAGTTTTTAAATTCGTCAAAAGTCAGGTTCGTAATGTTGAGGTTTAAGCCCCAACGCTTGGCATCACCAGCCAACACATCAATAATCGCATTAATTTTTCTCTCATCAGTCCATGATCTGGGTAAAACTCTTTCACAATTTTTAATGAAATCCGTCGGGTGTATACCGCCTTTTTTCAAGGGGTCGAACCGCTCCTCTTTCGTCAACAACTCCGAACTATGTGCACAGATTGGCACAAAGCTCTGTTTTTCGTCAAGTTTCCTTTCTAATTCCGACACCCTCGTAATCACTTGGCAAGTGGTTGCCGCAAGCGTTTCCACTTCCCTCTTTTTCTCTTCGCAGGTATTAGCCTGCTTCGTCACTTTGGTATCTACTTCGGATACTAAAGCCTTTAAAGTTTCCACCTTCTGATGATCCTCTTTTCTCACTAATTGAATTTGTTCCGTCACCTTATTCTCGATGATCGGAGCAACTGCGTCTCCTACACTTTCCTCGATTCTGCTAATTTCGGAATCAAAACGAGTATTTATGCTCGCAATTTCCGCCTGAACGCCTATCATTTCCTGTTTAAGATTACCGATTTCGGTATTAATTACAACAATATCTTCTTTGATTTTATCAACTTTTGTGTTAACAACTCCAATATTGTTGATAACAACGTTAATAGCTTTGTTCTGATTGTCTAGCATCCGTTCAAATTTTTCAGACTGAGCTTCTTGCTTGGCAGCCTGAGCTTCTTGTTTGGCAGCCTGATCTTCTTGCTTGACCGATTGACTCTTGATTTCGTTAATCAAAACATTCAATAAATCAGTTAAATTCCCGGAAACTACCGGTTTTACTTCCGTAGCGGCTTCCTCTTTAATTGTCCCCCCATATTCGTCATCAAGGGATTCAGATTTGATTTTCACTTCTGATTCCGAAACATTTTCTAAACTTTGGAATTCCATTTCTGCTCTTTGTTGCGTTTCGGCGGTCGCGTCTTTCATGCTAGCCGCCTGCCCCTGAACAATGGGTACCGCGGTGCGCGTTTCCCACTGTTCGACCGATTGTTCCGTATCCAAGTCTACCAAATTTTGGCAATTGTTGCCTTCACTCATTTTAATAATTTTCAATATAACTGCCAAATCTCAAATATAATTAGGATTACTCCCACTACTTATTCTCGCTGACGTAACGGCCGGTACGTAACCAGTACTTTGTTACGAGATTTGCAACATACAAAATTCGTGTCCAGAACAACCTCAAATCTGAAGATTGTCCTGTCACCAGGTCGCCACGTGTAACCTCCCCCCTCACTTATCGACCTTAATGACAGTGAAAAATTAAACCGCGTGTACCTAATGGAAATTTGGGAAAAGCAATCGTCACCGAAGTTAATCTATCGGTAAAGAGGGAGGAAAGGGTTACATCTAAATGAAAGGAAAAATGCAAATGAAACTGGTGGAAATTAATTTTGAAAAGGGGTAAAGTTAATAAAGAAAGTAAATGTGCGGCCGTTACGTTAACAATCAACTAGCGGTAATTAGATATTTGAGATTTGGGGGAAATCACGGTCGCCAGTCCTAAGGACAATTACTATAGTAACTGAAAAAGAAAGGTTATTACACATATAATTAACACTAGAAGCGTGGCAACTGAAGGTTGCCACGTGTAGCGTGAAAATTGAAAGTTTGTCAGAAGTAATAAATTTCGCTACACTTAATTTAGCAAAAGAATTACTGAAACCGGAAAATCGAGAGTTAATTTAGTGACTGAAGTTAATAGTGAGCTTTCTTTCTGAAGCACATCGAAATACAGTTAGTCTTGGACTACCTCAACAATCATTTCTAAAGCTACTTGAATCTACGCAATTTAGAAAGAAGAGATTTAACTTTGAACTTGAATTAAACGATTCTGAACAATTAACAATAGTAAAATTTAGTACGTACCAAGCTGAGCTGCAGTCACAGGTAAGCTAAAATACGGTAACAAAACTCGCACTCTTAATTTGTGCTTGTGTAATCTAACTATTGTAGCCAGCTAATGCATAAATTGAACTTTGAAATTAAAGCAGTGAAATGGAATTATGCTGGCGTTTGAATTTCAACGACACTCGGGTTCATTTCGGAAAAGGAAGGGACCCTGCTTGGCAATGCAATTGGGACAATGAGCAACAAAGGTTCATGCTAAGTTGCTGTAATTTTGCGAGGCAAATGGAACAATTTGAAAAGCTGAGGTCTGCCATACAGTTCTGAAACTTTACGTGCTTTTAGCCTTCCTTGTTGGTTGATTGAAGGTTTGAAGCCGTCGATCGAGGAGGTGGCGACAGTCACTCATTGTCGGCCGTCGCTGTTGCAGAAGCTGGATGTTGGCGCGCCTTCTTCTCGACACGGTCACCAGGCGAAACGGCTCTTGATGTGCGCCAGCTAATGCTTCCCGTCCGCGACACCATGTCAGAAACTATCATCGCGAGTCGAGCGCAATTACATGCTGCCAAACCCCGAAAGCGCGGCAACTCGCGGGAGCGTCACACAACACCTGCTCCACTCGCTACTCCAGCCGGACTCCTACCTCTGCTCCGCCCGCGCTTCACGCGGCAGAGTTAACACTACCAAAGATCCTACACACTTTGATTCTGCACACGACCTATCGATGTAATCGTTCGATAGCAGTTTTCCCTAGGCAAGACCCAGCGTAAAATACAAATAATATTTACGAAACAAACCAATTATACATCGACGTAAATGCATAAATATATATATACAATAAGTAAAACAATTACAATATGTAAAGACACAGAAATGTCATATATTCAGGTAACAAAAAGGAAAAAAATAATAGTACAATAGATGGAAATAGGAGGATATGCATTTCCGGCGTTACAAGCTCCTCTTGCTCTCTCTCACTGACCTTGAGCACTGTTTATTATTATTGCAAATGGGGAATTCGTTGAATCAGTTGAGATCATTGGTATGGGGGTATGAGAGAGACCTCCCAGCAACTGGGTCCATAAGGAAACACTCTAACCATAAGTCGATAAGCCACAAGTACGAGTACAACTTTTCCAATAAACAAGTTTTGCGTTACAACTGACAGCAGGAAAGAAAATAAAACAGCTTATAGTTCTATATATAATTTTTGTTTCAAATTATGTTTAGGTCTACTGACGTATAGCCTACGGAGGAACAATATAGATGGGAGAAACAATGTCTTATGATTTAAATGCTCTGCCAACGTAGTTAAAATCGGCAGCTAGAAAGAAAACGAAACCTCACCTTTTCACAGTGCAGACAGCGCTTTTTTTCTCGGAGGTGGTTTTAACAGAAAACCCTTACATCGTCGTTTTAAAAAATATATAGCTTATGTTCATCTGAATTTTTATTGGAGTGTCGTGTAAAAATTTAAAGTAAATCGGTCAAGAACCTTTCGATATTTTTGGAAACAACGTTAAACAGGATTTCGGTAAATCGGTCAAGAACTTCTCGAATGGCTCTAAACACTATGGGACTTAACATCAGAGGTCATCAGTCCCCTAGACTTAGAACTACGTAAACCGAACTAACATAAGGACATCACACACATCCATGCTCGAGGCAGGATTCGAACTTGCGACCGTAGCAGCCGCGTGGTTCCGGACTAAAGCGCCTAGAACCGCTCGGTCACAACGGCCGGCTGAACTTCTCGAGATTTTTGGAAACAGCCTTAAACAACGTCTTGTCTTTGTATAGTAGTATAGATATAGGGCAATTCAGAATGAATATCGCAATTACGAAAGGCTATAACTACGGTATTTAATGCGTAGCGATACAACAATAATACAAAGAATGTAAAAGGACGTCCAAGAATAATGTCACATACTTTATAGGTGTTCCACATGACTCCCCTAAGCGAAAATCAATTTCTCACAATATATTCTGAAGCATATATGGAGTCGTCTACGCTAGCGCGTTAGAAAGGCACGATTTGAGATTTGGGATTGTTTTCGGCGGAGGTAGCATATACACACATAACCTCACAAGAAAATCGGTGTGTGTCGTATCAGGAGATCTAGAAGGCCAAGAGCAAGACACAGCGTCGTCATGTCCAGTATGATCGATCCACCGGTTTGGAAGATGTCGATTTAAAAATATACGAAACACTATACCCCATTATAGGAATTATCTACTTGCTGTGGCATCTGTCACGACTCAAACATATCCACGTAATATTTTTGCAAACATTTACAGAATTTTCAGTTACTGCTTGGCAAAACGTCACAATAACATTAATCCTAATTCTCTGCAAACTTATTTATTTTTTAAAGAATTTATAGATCGCTTATTTTTCAGTCCCAGTTGCACAATTTTTTGCAGTACGACTAGCTTCGATCTCCCTGGTCATTTTCAGAACTGTATAGCTGCATAAGCTACCCGTTGTGTCTGTATCGGAAATAAACATCAGAATGTTGTAAAGTGCTGTACATAATTTTTTTTATATCAATACGGTTGCTGAATTCTTTCGCGAAGAATCTGTCGGCTGCAGTGAATCATTTACTTAGTCGCGAACTGGCTACCAGCTTCTCAGATCAGCGTCAGATGACAACTACGTGTGGCAAACACAGATAAGATGATGTGCAACATACAGAGATATAATACAGAAGTTACAAATAATTATGACATACAGAGAGTATGTATTCTACACCATGTCGCACAGAAATAGTTGCTTTTAACTAAAAATGAAAAATAAAACTTTTATGTAGACATCGTTACTTTTAATAACATATGAAATAAAATTGTAATCTAAAATTGGTCTAACTTAAAATTAGTTTAACAGAAGGGAGAAAGGAAACTGAGTTTGGTCATTTAAATCAAAGGTGCCATTCTGGGTCCTGTGCTTAACGATTTCAAGTATTTCCAGTAGGCTCATATCTCTGCTTTCCTTGACAGTAGGCAAATCTTCATAGGCTACATCATATGAGTAGCCTGCTGTTAAGAGATGTTCCGCAAAGGTTGAATCTTTCTTTCCCAGTCACCAGCTTCTCTCATGTCACTAAAACGTAATTGCTACAGATCTCCCTGGCTGACCAACATACACTTTTCCACAGTGCTCACAAGCGATTTTATACACACCAAGCGTTGCAGTCTGTCTTAACTATTGATTAAAAATTTCAGTTTGTTGTTATTATTGTAACATTAAGTTCTGCAGTTGCGTGATTTTAATTTTTTTGCGAGGTTATCCGAAATGTTGCCAACATATGGGCGGTGCACTACTTTTTTTAACTACTGACTGGCCTGGTGGCCAGTGTACAGAAATGTATAGTTTTACACATTTTCTCTTTTTTTGTAGAGTATTATCGATCATGATAGAGCTACAGCCATTAAGGGAAGCGATAAGATTGATAATTTATAATGCGGTTTCAAAGGCAGCTCCAGATGAAACTGAAATACTTAGCTCAACGAAGAAAAAAATTTTGTAAAAAAGAATGTCACATATTTTCTGAAATGAATTGTCTAGAAGTAAAAAAAAAAAAAAACAGATTAGAGAAACGTGTCAAGTGCCTTTGAATGATGCTTCAAATCAAGTACATTAAATCAGATGCGTCCAACGTTTCTCTGATAGGGTGAACTTTATATTAAAGATTGTAAATGAGAAAGCAAAACAAATATTCAATGTAGAAATTGTGTATTTTACTTGTAAGAGACCAATACATTGCTCTAATAACCCATGACAAAGAACATTAAAAAATGAAAAACTGTTGAAGCTACAAAATGCAGTCAACAAAGTGGGTATGCTACCTAAATTCTTTATAGCATACCTAATTCTGTTACACTATGTACTTAATTTCATGATAATGTGCTTAATTCCGTGATAATTTTCTTTTGGATTGTTAAAGTTCGCTTAACGCACTTTTCATTCATTTTCAGCGTCAGTGTCGCTGTCATTAACATTTCCACAAATATTATACACAAATACTTTAGCATCAGGCGAACGGATGGGCTGACAACTTTCCCGGAACCATCGCAGACAAAAACAACACTCAATTCGAACACTTTCATTTTTTCCACAGCTCTAGCTCTTTTTGCAAGTGGTGCAGATATCATCATTTCTATTGTTCTTTGACTTCCGTTTCCCCTTAGACACCAATTTCACTCATTAATGGATTATTCTGTTATGGTTCATGCGAGCCTATTTCCTACATTTTCATTATGAAATTAACAAATTTAACTTCCAGACCACTCGTAAGTGTAAACAGTCTACCCATTTTGTCAATGGTCCCATTGTCTTTGCCACCACCATTACCATCTACATATTATTTTAAAATACTCCATGGAATGGAGAAATGTTTGGCAGCCTTGTATATCGACCACTTTTCTTCCAAAACCTTTTGAAATGCTCCGCAAAAGTCATCAGCCGAATAGAATCGTCTTCAATTCTTCATTGATTGTCTTCTCTTGCTCACGTAACCCATTTTTGGAATGTCTTTCTTCCCGAATTTGCTTAGAAATTGAGCCCTTGTTGTTGAAATGGACAAAAAACTTAAGGAGTTGTTGTCGTTTCTCTAAGCGAATGATTCAGTAATAAGGCATTTAAATCCAACTACGATGACTAATATTATAAATATGTGCCATTGGTAATACAACTACATGTAAGTGTCCGGCTAATTACTTGAACAACTTACCTTAATGAATTTCTATTGCAGGAACAGTGTGGCAAACGACATGTTTCCCTCCATACGGCAAACAATGAACTACGTGTTTCGCACACAGCGTTTATTCCGCCCAGAATGTCTTTCCCATGTGAGGACATTCCTGCCATTTGTTAAGCACGATTGGAACTATGCGCTGAAGGCCTACCTTACTTAAAGGACAAAGAGAGTATCTACTACCATGAAATAAAGTATGTCAGAGAGTTAGGTAGGTTTACCCTACATTTCATTTCTTACTTTTAGACAAATCCTTTCTCAACACATTTGGCCGTTTTTTCAGTTTTTATTTAATTTTCAAGCTTTGTTCAAAAAGCATGAAATATTCTATATTTAAATATCGATCTGTATTCTGTTATCATTAAGAGTAGTCTATATACTGTCTCGTCCGAAAGTCCTGTCACATCCCTCTTTTTGATCGCGATATTTATTTATTTATTTATTTATTTCGAGCATGTCGTAGCAGATGTGTGACAAACGTTGATACATTACGTTCCAGCTTGTTTCGTCCTCCAGAACATCATTGTGGGCACCATCATTGACGTGGCACAAAATGATGCACGCCAGGTCCTGTGTGAAATTTTCTGAAGCGCAGGTCGTTTCGCGACTTGCTGTTTTATTATTCCTCACAGAGAATTGTCGCATGGTGTCACATCTGGAGGCCACTCGATCGGCTCTGGCAGATGCACTGATCCTCTCCCTATTCACCTCTGGAGTGACTCCTAATTCAAGAATTCTCGAACTCGGAGAGCGTAGTGGACATGACTTTCATCTTGTCTAAGCCAACTGTCATCAAGAACGCACAGTCTCAGCAGCTCTGGACTAAACTATTCACGCCACGTTCACAAGTACGAATGTCGATTCACTGCACCGTCAAAAACTTACAGCCCTGTTAGGTGCTTACTGTACACTGCAGCCCAGATGACGAACATGGGATGAACTATTCTCTAACGTTTCATAATAATATAGGTTTTCCCTGCTCCAGAAAAAATAACCATATTCCGAAAAGATCGATAAACTGCGCATTCGTCTGAGTAGAAAACTTTTCCCCGCTGTGGGAGCGTCACAAACAAATCGAGCAATTTTGAACAAGTTTCATGTCTTCGCCGCATGTCCCCATCACTCAACTCATTTACGAATGTTGGCCTAAAAGATTTTAATTCCTGATCTTTTTTCGTGTGTGTCAGCATAGTCGTTTTTAGAATTCCAAGTTCAGCAGATCGTTTCCACAATGATCTTATGAGAGATTTGGCCACAGAATCCGTCACTGCTGCATATGTTTGCTGTCGTCGACCTGTCCTCTTTCCATCCGTAATGAATGCGGTTCTGAAGAGTTTCTGTTGCCATCGAATTATCGTTCGCTTTGGTGGAGCTTCTTATGGAATCGTGCCGCAAAATTCCGTTGTACATCTCTCACTGTTTCCCCCGGGTGTGCCCATGCACTCGCCAGGACACGTTCTTCCAATGTAGGTACTTACGTCCGCCATCTGATAAGAAAGAAAAGACTTGTGGAGTATAAATATATATCATGACCAAGAGAGGTGGGGGAGGAGGAGGTGACAGGATTTTCGGATCAAGAGAAATCAGAGAGGTTTCAGCTTACGCTGTAATTTGATATTCAACACGAAAAAATGAATTACACAGTTTCTACACGAATGTAAGTTCCGTGCACAAAATAACTAGGCCTTGAAGAGATGAACTTTTTGACGCGGCAGTTGTTCGTGAAAGATTTCACTTTTCCCACAAATCACTTATTAAGATTTTCATAACTACGCTGATTAGTTTCAAGCAAAACTAGACTCTATGTTGGTCAATTTAACGCTTAACTGTGAAAATTCAGACAAAAATCCATTGTGAAATTTCTACGGAGTCTTGTTTTCGCTCCGCCCAACATTTGATCAAAAAACTGAGCGTACAGTTTTTGTACTGATATCGCATGTCCCAGTTTCCGATTCACTGCGCTCGCGCAGCGATAGAAATAAATGAACTCTTTTTACGTTGTCTGTCGTGGCGTCCCCGCACTCCAACCGCGTGCTGATATTGTCGACGCCGTAGAGCTGCTACTGCCACAGCTCTCGCAGTGCAGTTGAGACACGATGCGCCATGACGTAGGTTCACGTTGGTGAACGGGAGACAGAAATGCGAACTCGTACGATGGAGGCTTCTTCTGATTTAAGATTGAATGATTCATTGCCCGGATATGTAGTAGTTGTTAAATCTTATCTCATCCGCATCGTACACACCACCAATTGCGAGAAACATTGTAATTATCAGTCTTCTCGTACGATGTTGGCTCGTTGCTATGGAGTTGTTGAACCTGTATGAAGCAAGATCCACAGATACTCTTTGATCATGTTTGAGTGAACCTATGCCGTAATGTTAAAAAAAATGTTCAAAAGTTCTCTTTTCAATTAATGAAGTAGGTATTTTGATATTCAGATTAAATTGTCCCAGCTGAGCAGTCGTTGGTTAACTATCATTGATTAAATCAATAATGTAGTCCACGCTTGATATTTCACTTGGAACGAACAGTTTATTGTTCCTTGGCCACTAAATACTTTACAACTTTCGCACCACACGCACACGCAAATAGTTGGTAAAGTCAGTTCTATTAAAATTAAGTTTCTTGACGATTACGACAACTTGACTCTTCAGCGTAATTGTATTATCTTCGTGAAGTCGTGTAATTGTGTCCTACTCGAGACTAATTGAGTGTAGTCCTTTGATATACTATCCACTTTTATTTTAGTTCCAACTATTTGAAAGTCAAGTCCAGTATTCACTAGTTTCGTCAATAAAGTTCAATTAACCCGTTATGAACGGTTAAACGCGCCTATCAGATCCTATCTCTGCTTAGAAAATCAGTTTCCAAAGTTCGTGAATCACGTCACGCAAGAAACACTTCTGAACGCAAAACAATCTCGTCGCGTTCCGTACTCTAAATAAGTAAGACAAGAATTGTTCTCGCACGTCTTTACAGCATGAGAGCCAGCAAGCGACTTCTGTGAAAGAGTATTGTAGGCGCATTGAATTTCTTCGTTGCGCTTACAACTCTCTTCCACATTAAAGTTATCTCTGACTAACATCACCTTGGACTTAGCTTTCAAGATATTATTTGCAATTATCACTTGGATATTTGCCCATTAATTAAATCTGAGGTTTCTTCCTCCTCTTTCCATAACAAAAACTCTGTGATGTATAATGTTGTTGTTATCAAAAGCCGGCCGGAGTGGCCGAACGGTTCTGGGCGCTACAGTCTGGAACCGCGCGACCGCTACGGTCGCAGGTTCGAATCCTGCCTCGGGCATGGATGTGAGTGATGTCTTTAGGTTAGTTAGGTTTAAGTAGTTCTAAGTTCTAGGGGACTTATGACCACAGCAGTTGAGTCCCATAGTGCTCAGAGCCATTTGAACCATTTTGTTATCAAAACTTCTTGGTGTTAGCTTATCGGCAAAGATGTCGTATTTGCCAAGATAACGCTTCCCTACTTCATATTATGATATTTTGTCTTAATTGACTTTAAGGGGTCGTTGGGGTGTTATACTGTACTTCTTATTAGTGTACCGCTGAGTATTAACTACACTGATTGGGGCAGTTTTTAATAGCTTTTTTAATTCTGAAGTGATCTGTACTGTGCACTTTGCGAGCAAATCGAGACTAAACGGATGTGTCTTGTACAATACCGGTAGCAATGCGGGGGAGTGGGGACAGGGAGGGGTTGTTTACGCGGAAGGACAGGCGCCGCTTGCGGCAGCCTGCAGCTGGGGGGCGTGGCCGCGAGCTGCAACTGTCCGCCGAAGGCCGCGCGGCGCTCCCGTCGGTTTCCGCAGAGCGCTGAGGTGGCTCTGGTCAGTGCGCGGCCGACTGTCGTCGCGGAAGGAGGGAGAGGGAGTTACGGCAAGCCGTCCGCCGCGGCGTATGCGAAGCGTGTCCACTGCGGCAGCCAACAGGTAGGGAGCTCCTCCCGCGTCCGCGTGCTCGCCGCAAATAGCCTCACGCTTCCGTTCTCGGTTCTTCATCCTGTAGCACGTCCGGCAGCGCCGACTGAACACTCTGAAACGGTGTCACAACAATGCCACTCATCCTTCAGAGTGCGTCTTTCCGGAGAACGTCTTGTCACTCAGTGTGATACCGACTTCTGTTTATCGGATGCGAGAAGTACTACAGTATTCTCCACGTGGGAAAGCATTTACGTGGATTCGTTAACCTAAGAAATCTTCTGCTTTACACGCATCATCTCAGAAAAAAATAGTATTGCATCGTGTTTTGACTGGACGTTGTTTAAATGTCGCGCTGTAAACTACTTATTTCGTTAAGTATTCTTAGGGAACTAAGAAGTTAAATAATGAGATGGATACCCAGCGAAGTCAGTGAAGAGCGTCTTCTAAATCTGCCAGTTGACTACTAAGGACGTACCTATCCATCTCAGAAAAGAAAAATTTTCGCAAATCGAATCTCGCATTCTGCCCCGCCAGGTACACCTGTATCGATTTAGTATCACTTTGAAGAGAAATAAAAACTGTTATGGATACTGACTACTAATAAGTCTACTCCGAGGCAACTGTCGTGTGATCTCAAAACTACACCTCACCATTCTCACGTCTTGGATACGATCTTTCCGACAACCATGTTCCTCCTGCAGCTGACTCCATTCTACCTCACAAACACCACGAATTCGTCGTTTATTTTCTTTACATTCTCTGCAAAAGTATTTCACTCAAATTCCTACAAAATAATTATTTTTCTTGGTCTGCCAGTTATATGCCGTTCAATATCGTTCTAATTTTCTCCAGTAAACTGCGAAATACGATTACCAGCTATGCTGCCTCTCCTTGCATTACTTTGACGTTCGCCGCTAAAAATATTCGGAGGACCATGAGACTTCACGTAGTACTCAAGAGGCCTCCGCTCCCAGACGATCATCATGGAACATGAATTATAATTTCCGATACCGTAGCGCCATTCGGTATCCACGTTAAACTGTAGCGCTCCCATTCGGTCTTGGATAAATGACTGTTTCTAATATGAGGGCGTGCTGACAAGTAAACCCCCCCCATTTTTTTGTGAAACTCTTAAAGCTTTTTAAATCAAAAAATGTTATAAACATTATACATCTTTATTCTTCATGTATGCATATTTGCAACCCTGTGCCGCTAGAACTGTAGAGCGAAACATGGCAGTGTGTAGCGTAACTAACACAGTGCACAAGAAACAGCGTGCTGTAATCGAGTTTCTAACCGCAGAAGAATTCGTCCACAACACAACGACAGACCACACACAAGCGCTGCGACACCTGCAACAATCCGACGCCTTGGGTTCTCTGTCGTCGATCATCTTCCACACAGTCCCAACTTTCCCCATCCGATTTTCCTGTCTCCAGAACTTAAAGAACACCACTTTGACAGTTACGAAGCGGCGCAAGCAGAGGTGAGGTTGTGGCTCAGACAACAAAGTCACAACTACGGTATCAATAAACTGATCTCTCGCTGGGAGAAACGTATTCGTCACCAGGTCACCGTATTGAGAAATAAATACACAGACGTGAAAAATGAAGATGCAGAATGTTAATAAAGTGTCTGATTTAAAAAGCGTGAAAAATTGTCAGATAAAAAATTCGGTGACATTACTCTGCAGCATGTCCTCATAGTTCCCATAACCTTTTCTTGTGTGTCAGTGGCTGTGATTACAAAGGATCATGTTCTCATTTTTTTTCCATTACTTGTTTTACGGTGCTAGACAGAACTACTTCTGTCCCAACCTTTTCTTCCGACCCGTCTGTCTAGCCTGAGGATACTAGTCGCCCTTGTGTTCTGTTAGGAGCCTACCTCCAAACGACGAGGCTTTCTCAGTTTCTTATTAAAATCACACAATGCAACCAAGTATCTCCTGTCTTAAGATATTGTGGAATTTCAAATAAACCTTTCTCTAAGTGGAGCAGCAACTTCCTGGTGCCGGCCGCGGTGGCCTCGCGGTTAAGGCGCTCAGTCCGGAACCGTGCGACTGCTACGGTCGCAGGTTCGAATCCTGCCTCGGGCATGGATGTGAGTGATGTCCTTAGGTTAGTTAGGTTTGAGTAGTTCTAAGTTCTAGGGGACTGATGACCACAGAAGTTAAGTCCCATAGTGCTCAGAGCCATTAACTTCTTGGTATTTCTGTATAATCTCTTGTTTGAAAGGAACAACATAAAACATTAAAAATCAGTAATTATTGTATCTGATCAGGTTAAGTAAATAAAAGAAAAAATATAGCGCATATGGGTGTCCAAAGCAAATCAATTCGACAGTATGTGAGAAATGTATGCGTTCAATATTTTACTAATTTAATCCTTGTACTGAAGCACATCAGAATAAAATGTCCTAGAGTTTCTAACCAATAATAGTGTTATTTTACTAAGTAACACCATTATTAGTTACAAAGTCTGCGACTTCTTATTCCAATGATCTTCAGCACAAGGATTAATTTACTAAAAGACTGAATGTGTACATTTGTCACATATTATTGAATTGATTTGGTGGGCCTATACACGCCATATTTTTTGCTTTAGTTATTTATTGTAATCAGATATAATAATTTTACGTAATTGTAACCATGCGTATCTGCTGCCTGTCACAAATATTGACGCAATAAACCCCGTTGAAGCACGTCCTGAAACCAGATTTCGAAACGAGTCACAGCGGTTTCCAGTAAAATTGGAAAGAAAACACGAATTGTGGTTGTGTTTTTCCAAATACAGAAATTACATGGATACTTTGGTGCTGAAAACAGTTTTCTTCAGCAGCGAACTAAAAATGCATATTTAAAATGCCTCTCTCGGCACCATACTGATTCTAAGTTTCGTGCTGGGCACTAAACCTATCAAAATGTTTGTAATTTTGTGACAAACTGCCTGTCCTTTCATTTTTTTTACCATTCTTTCCTTTCATCTCAGCGTGAATTATTGCTGCTTGTAATTGATCAGAAACATGGGACAACATTCCTGATATAACTTTATTGTTACAAAATATTATAGCTTCGCGTGACAACCGGTTTCCTTTGTTAACTACTGCGAACCAGAAGCCACTATATAGAGGAAGGTTGAGCGGTAATTCTTCATTTCCAGTAGTCACCTGTTAGCGTTCCACATCGTCGCCTACGGGAGGGGGAAAAAATATCCTAACAGATGTTCAATGACTCTTTAGTAATGATTTGGCGTCACTACCGTATTTCTATATGTGCCAATTTATAAATACCCTGTAAATGCCAAGTCCCATTTCGGACATAATACGCCCGAAGTTGTTACCGAAGTCATAGAAAACCTGTATCAGGATGGCGGATGGGGGCTTGACGTCTACTCCTGCAGAATGCGCATCCGGTATCTTAACCGCCGCTCCACCTAGCTCAGGACGTCAGTCGAGTGTCGTGTCCATCTTCACATCATTTGCAGTTCAGTCTGTGTAAAGCAGACATGCAGCTAAAACGCAACACCCGCAGACTGAAAGGAGCCCTCTGTCTTCGCTGGCAGGCTTGCTTGTATGGCCATGAATCAACTAGGAGCTTTCGTTCATAATATGCCTACAAGTAATTCGCGCCGACACTTAAGGCTAGGTAGTACGAAATACTACACTGAAGCGCCAAAGAAACTGGTATAGGAAAGCGTATTCAAATACAGAGATATGTAAACAGGCAGAATACGCCGTTGCAGTCGGCAACTCCTATCAAAGGCAACAAGTGTCTGGCGCAGTTATATCGGTTACTGCTGCTACAGTGGCAGATTGTCAAGACTTAAGTGCCGGCCGATGTGGCCGAGCGGTTCTGGGCGCTACAGTCTGGAACCGCGCGACCGCTGCGGTCGCAGGTTCGAATCCTGCCTCGGGCATGGAAGTGTGTGATGTTCTTAGGTTGGTTAGGTTTAAGTAGTTCTAAGTTCTAGGGGACTGATGTTAAGTCCCATAGTGCTCAGAGCCATTTGAACCATTTTCAAGACTTAAGTGAGTTTGAACGTGGTGTTATAGTCGGCGCACGAATGATGGGGCACATCATCTGCGAGGTAGCGATGAAGTGCGGATTTCCCCGTACGACCATTTCACGAGTGTACCATGAATGTCAGGAATCCGATAAAACATCAAACCTCCGACGTCGCTGCTGCAGGAAAAAGATCCTGCAAGATCGAGACCAACAATGACTAAAGAGAATCGTTCAACGTGACAGAAGTGCAACCCTTACGCAAATTGCTGCAGATTTCAATCCTGAGCCATCAAATGTCAGCGTGTGAACCATTCAACGAAACATCATCGGTATGGGCTGTTGGAGCCGAAGGTCCACTCGTGTACCCTTTATGACTGCACGATACAAAGCTTTAAGCCTCGTCTGGGCCTGTCAACACCGACACTGGACTGTTGATGATTGGAAACATGTTGCATAGTCGGACGAGTATCGTTTCAGACTTTATCGAGCGGATGGACATGTACGGGTATGGAGACAACCTCATGAATCCATGGACCCCGCATGTCGGCAGGAGACTGTTCAAGCTGGTGGAGGCTTTGTAATGGTGTGGGGTGTGTGCAATTGGGGTGATATGGGACCCCTGATACGTCTAGATACGACTCTGACAGGTGACACGAACGTAAGCATCCTGTCTGATCACCTGCCTCCATTCATACCCATTGTGCATTCCGACGGATTTTAGTAATTCCAGTAGGACAAGGCGACACCCCACACGTCCAGAATTGCTACAGTGGTTCCGGGAACACTCTTCTGCGTTTAAACACTTCCGCTGGCCAGACATGAACATTATGGAGCATATCTCGGATGCTTTGCGACGTGCTATCCAGAAGAGATCTTCACCTCCTCGTACTCTTAGGATTTATGGACAGCTCTGCAGAATTCATGGTGGCAATTTCCTCCAGTACTACTTTAGATATTAGTCGAGTCCACGTGTTGCGGTACTTCTACGTGCTCGCGGGGCTCCACATATTGGGCAGGTGTACCAGTGTCTTTGGCTCTTCAGTGTATTTGCGGAAATTTTTCTGTACCTGCTTGTTTTGATTTATTCTGTACGACTCACCGCTTCCCTTCTCCATACGCCGAGATTGTGAGGCTGAAACGGATGCCGTCTGACTAACGATAGAATAGTACAAAACGTTTGCAATTTCATAGGCCTAAAGCAATAAAAGCAGGATTGATAGACGCTTGCACACTCAGGGTAGGGGGAGGGAGGGACTGTCATTCTCTTAATGTACTCGTTGTGCTATCCTTGTTTCAGTATAGAGGGAATCCAGTGAGGAAACTCACTGTTGTCCAATAGTAACAACCGAATATTAGGAAAGTTGTAAATGGGTATCTAAAGGGCATCGGCTTCTGCACTGATTCAGATGATTTTAGTTTAAGTGTGCTTTCTCACTGAGATGGAAATTTTCTAGTCATCACCTTGTAACTGTTTTTTTTTTTAATACAGTTTTCGCTAGAAAATATGACTCAATAAACGCTAATTTGAATTCATAGAATCAACCTGTGTTATGGAAATCCTGAAGCTCTTGTGTATCGTACAGGAATTTCGACATGATTTGGACTCGGCAGCTAATGTAAAAAGTGATGGTAAAGGGTAGGGTGTTTCAAAAAGATGCCATCCATTTCATTTAAGTAGAAGGTACAATATAGCGAAATTGCACGAAGGCTTTTGAAACATAATATAAAATTACACTATGTGATCAAAAGTATCCGGACACCCGCAAAAAAAACATAAGATTTCGATATTAGGTGAATTGTGCTGCCACCTACTGCCAGGTACTCCATATCAGCGACTTCAGTAGTAATTAGACAACGTGAGAGAGCAGAATGGGGCACTCTGTGGAATTCACGGACTTGGAACGTGGTCAGGTGACTGGGTGTCACTTGTGTCATACGTCTGTACGTGAGATTTCCACACTCCTAAACAACTCTAGGTCCACTGTTTCGTTTCAGATGTGACAGTGAAGTGGAAACGTGAAGGGACACGTACAGCACAAAAGCGTACAAGCCGACCTCGTCTGTTGACTCGGACAGCGCCGACATTTGAAGAGGGTCGTAATGTGTAATAGGCAGACGTCTATCCAGACAATTACACAGGAATTCCAAACTGCATCGGGATCCACTGCAAGTACTATAGCAGTTAGGCGGGGGTGAGAAAAATTGGATTTCATGGTCGAGAGCCTGCTCATAAATCACACCGGTAAATACCAAACGACGCCTCGCTTGGTGTAAGGAGCATAAACACTGGACGATTGAACAGTGGAAAAACGTTGTGTGGAGTGACGAATCACGGTAACCAATGTGGCGATCCGATGGCAGGGTGTGGGTATGGAGAATGCCCGGTAAACGACATCTGCCAGCGTATGTAGTGCCAACAGTAAAATTCTGAGGCGGTGGTGTTATGGTGTGGTCGTGTTTTTCATGGAAGGGGCTTGCACTCGTTGTTTTGCGTGGAGCTATCTCAAAACACCGGTTCCCGCCAGATCACCGACGTAAAGCGCTGTCGGACGTGGGCGGCACTTGGATGGGTGACCATCCGGGCCACCATCCGCTGTTGCCATTTTTCGGGGTGCATTCAGCCTCTTGATGTCAGGCCTGGCCAAAAATGTGGAGCACCCACAAGACATAGTCAACTGTCAATGTAAAGTCGTACACGCAAACACCAATGCCGAATATGTACGATGACGTGCTGAAAAGTAATTCCTCCAAATTTTTTATGTGAAAACTCTTAAAGCTTTTTAAATAATGCAAACTTTATTAACATTCTACATCTTTATTCTTCATGTCTACATATCTATTTCTCTACATAGTCACCCTGGGGATGCACGCACTTCTCCCGACGACTGACCAGTTTGTTGATACCGTCGCTGTAGAATGTCTTTCTTGACGATGCCACAACCTCACCTCTGCTTGCATCGCTTCATCACTACAAAAGTGAAGTCCTCGAAGGCGTTCTTTAAGTTTTGGAAACAAATGAAAATCAGCTGCGGCCAAGTCGGGAGTTTATGAAAAAGATCGGTGACAGTGAGGCCACAGCATCAGATTGTGCAGATGTTGCAACACTCGTGTGTAGTCTGGCATTGTCATGTTGAAGCACAGGGTGCTCCGTGTGTGGACGAGCTCTTCAAATTTGAAATTCCATTATAGGACGCTGTTTCTCACGCACCGACATGGTTACGTTACGCACCGCCATGTTACACCCTACAATCCGGAACTCTCAAGAGGCAGAGGGCTGCAAATACGTGGACATGAAAAATAAAGATGTAGAACATTTGTTTTATTTAAAACGCTTGAGTTTACATAAAAAACTCAGAGGCTTTACTTGATACCACGCCTTCATAAATAATTAAAACTGCAATTATCTGTGACAAGTAGAGCGAGCACTACAGTTAGTGTTGTTCTTGTCTAATGTTATACTCCGATTAAAATTGGATTTTCGTTAGCCCCTACCACTCGCCTCGCTGAAACGTCAATCACGAAGTAAGAAACTTCCTGGCAGATTAAAACTGTGTGCCGGACCGAGATTCGAACTGGGTCCCGAGTTCGAGTCTCGGTCCGGCACACAGTTTTAATCTGCCAGGAAGTTTCGTATCAGCGCACACTCCGCTGCAGAGTGATAATCTCATTCTGGAATCACGAAGTTCAAAAATGGCTCTGAGCACTATGGAACTTAACATCTGAGGTCATCAGTCCCCTAGACTTAGAACTACTTAAACCTAACTAACCTAAGGACACCACACACATCCGTGCCCGAGGCAGGATTCGAACCTGCGACCGTAGCAGTTACGCGGTTCCGGACTGAAGCGCCCAGAACCTCTCGGCCACCGCGGCCGGCGGAATCACGACGTAATTTTAATCGGAGTGTACCAAACTTTCTAGGATATATATGGGGCGTGAAGACCGTCAGATGTTGGGTGATCACTGTAATGACACAGAGGCGCCGCGCACTCGTGTGAAACAGCGTCATCAGCACCTTACAGATCTGGAAAGGGGCCACATTGTGGATCTATGTTTGACCAGCTGATCGAATCGTGCAGATTTGTGGGACGTTCGGATGTGACATTTGTTCGATTTTGCATCGCGTAGGAACAAGAGGGCAGGCATACTTTTCGTCAGGGTTGTGGTCGCCCACGTCTGAGCATCACAAAGGCGGATCGCTTTATTTTGCGCCAGGCACATCATAAACCCTTCACATCTGCACCTTCCAACCGACAAGAAGTAATGGACTTCTTGCAACATTCTGTGCCATCCCGCACCATTAGTAGGGGAGAAACAGCAACTGCACTACGGAATTGCTGCCACATGCGTGTGCTGACGTTAACACAGCACGGGCGGCTGTGTTCAGAGTGGTGCCTCGTCCCGGAAGCGTGACTGCTGAATGAAGGGCGTCGCATCTTGTTCAGTGACAAACTGCGCGTCTGAACTGTGAAGTCATCCGTACGAGTGCTAGAATGAATCCAGTAAATTTCAGTTACACGATAAATGACGCAGATCTAGAGGATGAAAATTCAGCTAAATAGTTAGCGATTACGATACGAATAATTTACGAGGCGTGTTTTTTAAGTTAGCACGTCTTTTTTTAAATTTCAAAACGGTACTAAGATACCTCAATAATTTTGTTTTTACATGAAAGCCTGTACCTTAATCTACGCACTGACGCCATTACAGTCTGATTCTTCCTTGTTTACGTTGTGTACTGAGCGTTTAAGGTGCCTCCGATAATCGTGAGTCCCGCCGACTGTGAAGTACGAGCTGTTATAAGATTTCTTAGTGCTAAAGGCCTAAAAGCGATCGATATTCATTTTGAGATCTGCGCAGTTTACGGAGAAAACATTGAGTGATGAAATGGTAAGAAAGTGAGTGAGAGCATTTAAAGATGGCCGCACAAATGTGCATGATGAACAACGGAGTGGGCGCCCTTCGGTCGTTAATGAAAGTTTGGTGCAGGAAGTGGACAATAAGGTGAGAGAAAACAGACGCTTTACAATTTCCTCCTTGCGGGATGACTTTCCTAATGTTTCTCGTAGTGTTTTGTATGGCATTGTTACCGAGCACTTGAATTACTGAAAATTGTGTGCACGCTGGGTATCGAAAATGTTGACGGATGTGCACAAAACCAAACGTTTAGACAGTGCACTGACTTTCCTTGAGCGGTACGACAACGACGGTGATGATTTCTTAAGCCAAATTGTTACGGGCGATGAAACATGGGTGGCCTACGTCACACCAGAATCAAAGAAACAGTCCATGGAAGTTGAGCAAGCGCATCGTTTTGTTGCAAGACAATGCCCGTCCGCATGTGGCGAATCAGACCGAAGATCTCATCACATCTTTTCGATGGGAAACTCTAGATCATCTTCCGTACAGCCCCGATCTTGCGCCCAGTGACTACCATCTGTTCCTGCACTTAAAGAAACACCTGGGCGGTTAGCGTCTTCAAAACGATGACGAAGTCAAAACAGTGGTGATGCAGTGGTTAACAAGTCAGGCGGCAGACTTCTATGAGGAGGGTATTCAAAAACTGGTACAACGTAATGACAAGTGCCTCAATATTGACGGAAATTATGTAGAAAAGTAGATTAAGGTACAGGCTTTCATGTAAAAATATAATTATTGAGATATCTTAGCACGTCTTTTAATTTCAAAACGGTACTTACTTAAAAAACACGCCTCGTAAATTGGTACGATCACATAGGTAATGTTGTGGGGAAAGCGAACCAAAGACTGCGATCTACTGACAGAAAGCTTAGAAGATGCAACAGGTCTGCCTTGCCCGTCCTCTTCTGGAGTACTGCTGCGCGGTATGGAGGCCGCATCAGATAGAATTGACAGAGGATATCGCACAAATTCAACTGAGGGCAGCGCGTTTTGTATTATCTCGAAATAGGAGTGAGAGTGTCACAAATATGGCACGCGAGGTGGGAGGCAACCATTAAAACAAAGGCGATTTTCGTTCAACAGGACCTTTTCACGAAATTTAAATCGGCAACTTTTCCTCAGAATGCGAAAATACTTTGTTGCCGCCCGCCTACGTAAGGAGACAGTCATTGTCATAAAACGAGAGAAATCAGAGCGCACACGTGAAGATTTAAGCGTTCGTTTTTCCCTCGTGCTGTTCAAGAGTGGAATGGTAGAGGTATAGCTTCAAGGTGGTTTGATGAAACCTCTGCCAGGCAGTTTATCGCGAATTACAGAGCGGTCATGTATATGTAGATGTATCTCGGGTGACGATCGTCGGCGATTATAGCGGCGACCTGGGGAGAAGCACTATTCCTCCAGTACGAAACTGCAGTGCCCATATCGTGAAGAAATGCGACCCACTGCTCCTTCGGACATACATGCATGTCCGAATGAACAGGCACTGTGGCGACTGCAGAGGCTGTGAAAGATATGAAATGTATCACAGTTGCGAATATGAACCACCTTCAGCTATATTATGGAACTACGACAATGCAGATCCGTGCCGGATCGGGACTCTAACCCGGATTTCCCTCTTTAAGCGAGCGTTTGCCTTAACACCTCGACTATCCTAACACGACTCACAGCCAGACACAAAGTTCCACATGTCGACGTCCACGTGTCAAACCTGTACTCGTACACTCCGTTAATGTTACTCCCGTACAGGGGCGACATTTTATTTGTAAAACGCAGTCACGGTATCGAAATTGCTGTTCATAAAATAACATCACAAAGAGTTTCTTTTCGTTTCCTACTTCTGTGTGTTTCACTTTTTTGTGTCGAGCAGTGTGTATGATTGTACCTCAGTATTTTATATGCGGTGTCAGAAGATCTGGTTATTTGTGACAATCATCTCACATAAAGAAACCTGAACTACAATTTTTGTTCTTGAATAGTTTGAATTTAAATAATTTTATAGTAGTTTTCATCAAATACAAGCCAAAGTTTCTTAAATTTAATATTAGCAGCAAGCAAGGTAAAATTCACAATATATTTCCGTTTACAGTACTCGGCGATCTCTTGATGCTGAAGACACGTTGTTATGACCCTCTTGATACGAACATGTGTTGTTTTACAATTAAAGATGGGATAAGCAAATGGAATCGTTGTACATCATCGGTTTTCTTTCAAGTTTAGTAGTGCTACTCGTTCGCATTAAGCGAGGACGGATGACATATGCTGATTGGATTAAATGTGTCCCAGAATACCAGGTTTGTCTCTGAAGAGTCGTGAGATATCATTTCCGTAATGGTCAGGAAGATACTTTCATTTATTTTGTTGATGTTTATAGTTGGTAAGCAGTTTAAACAAAGCCTGCTCGACACAAGATGCTCAGTATGAACGAGAAACGTCGTTTAGATTCTCATTACCTACCTAATGATGTTCAGACTGTCTTATTGGGATACGATATTGCACAGCCTGTTTTTTTAAGAAGAATGATGCAATGTTCCTTTGAACATGCGTGCATGACGCATGAACAACGACGTGTACTGATCAGCCAGAACATTACGACCACCGACCTAATGTCGATATAAACCCGTCCAGGCGACAGCAACGCCACCTGGCGATGAGTGACTGCTAGACACACACACGGTGCTTGTAGTATCAGTGAGCCTGCTGTCCTTGTGTAGAATGGAGAAGACGCGCCATCTATCTGTGGTTGACCGAGGACAGATTGTCATGGCCCGGAGGCTCGGCACGACCATTTCGGAAACCGCACGACTTGTCGGGTATTCGAGGAGACCTGTGGTGAGTGTCTTCAACACATGGTGAAACCAAGGTGTGAAATCACGTCCATTCGTCGCGGGGTTGGGCGGCCACCCGTAATTACAGATGTCGGACGTCGTAGGCTGGGTAGACTGATAAAACAAGAGTGCCGGCGACCTTTGGCGGAACTAACGTCAGACTTTAATGCTGGGCAAAGCACAAGTGTATCTGAACTCATAGTGCAGCGAACACTGCTAAAGATGAGCCTCCGCAGCCGACGACCCATGCATGTGCCAAAGTTAACATCACGACATCGGCAACCATGACTGAAAAGGGCACGTGACAATCGTCACTGGACGTTGGCGCAGTGGCTAAGCTTTTCACGGCCTGATAAATCCCAATACCTTCTTAATCGTGACGATGGGAGGGTGCGAATCCATCGTCTTCAAAGGAAACAGCTCCTTGGCACCTGTACTGCGGGACGGAGACAAGCTGGTGGCGTCTCCATGATGTTTTGGGAACATTCATGTGGGCATTCATAGGTCCAATGGCGCAAGGGACCATGGCCATGGAGTATCGTACACTGGTTGTAGATCACGTACAACCCTTCATGACGATCGTGTTTCGCGACGACAGTGGCATTTTCAACAATGTAATGCACCACGTCACAAGGCCAGGAGTGTGATGGAGTGGTTCGAGGAACTCAATGGCGAGTTCCAATTGATGTACTGCCCTGCCGACTCCCTGGATCTGAACCTGGTCGAACACATCTGGGATATGATTGAACGTCGCGTCAGAGGTAATTGTTCCCCTCTCCGAATTTACGGGATTTACGTGACTTGTGTGTGCAGATGTGATGCCAGCCCTCTCCAGTGACCTACCAAGGCCTCATTGCTTCCATGCAACTACGCGTCGCCGCTGTTATCAGTGAAGAAGGTGGACATACCGGCTGTTAGATAGGTGGTCATAATGTCCTGGCTAGTCAGTGTATGTAAGCCCCGCAAGAAACAATTTATTAAAAGCTTTTCTACTGTTAAGTGTATCAGTTTTCAAATTCCTCGGCTAACTTTCAAAGAATAAATCAGCATTAAACGAAAATGGGAGAGTTTTAGAAAATTGGAGGCTTATGTTTAATATAGAATAGTTTTTATTTTCTTACTTACGTGGGTGGGCATGCGTCCTGACTGCCTGCGCGGAACATTCCAACCAGGTAAACGCGACCTTGTTATGGGCTGACCATTCTTGCTGCCAACAGGAAAACCAACACCATTTCTGAGTCTACGTGTGACTTATGATAATTCTTCTCTAGTCTGCAGCCAGATCATGCAATCACCTGAAGCCAATATTTCCGCGGCCACCTGGGCGACACCTTCATGTAATAACGTTGTTAGCTAATTTCACAGAAACTCACAGATAACGTGAACGCCGGCGTCCCTTTTATACACAGCGGAAGGCCAACGGCGCGCACGCCAGAAATCGTCGCTGCTGACCCCTAGCGTAGATGATCGTAGAGTGCCCAAGTGGTGAATGCATGCAAAAAACTATGAATCGCTATCGAGTATATTCTGCTTGCCGTTTCAACGACTCGAACAATACAATGGAAAAGTCTGCGTAGTCGCATACGTGGAACTAAAGCTGTCCTCTCGCAGGACGTGAAAACGCACGTGGTCGAGGAGGTGGTGACGTTGCAGCGTGGAATTCCACGTTCCACTACACTGCAGAGCGTGGTATAGAGAATCTCGTATGTCAGATTTTGCCTCATGGAGAGGAGCGTAGGCAGTGAGATGTGACTTCGTTGTACCTCACAAGCAGAACACAGGGGGGGGGGGGGGGGGCTGCCATATTCTATGACGTTAAACAACGTATTTGGTGGGTTCTCTTCTTCTAGAGTACGTGTATGAACATAAGCCGTTTCAGAGCATCAGTAAATTGAGGATCTCTCGAAAACGCGTCGTCTTATCTACTATTTGTTATAATAAAATGACAGGAAACTACATATCAATAAGTGAAGGCTGCCTGAGGTTGTTTTTAGTGTTTTAACTTGCGTCCGACGAAAGTATACCGTTTCAGTGCTACAGCGCAATGATGATCCAGCAAAAGCGCCTCTTTTTGGCACAATTTGCATATTAAATATCAAATATTGTAGATACAGTATTAAGACAGCGTATATCATACACGGAGTGTCGATTCGTATGTCGGAGCTATTAGCGCACCTCATGGTGTCGTGGTCTCGAAGTTGTGAAGAATGGGGTGGAAGTTTCGTGTCCACGTCCTTAAAATTTTTTTGACCTTTTCTTTTCTTAAAGATTCTGAGTGTCCCTTAATCATTTAACAGAAGATTATCCCAAAATCCGATGTTATTTATTATAAATAATGTTCTCCCAGTGGTCAAAACTCTTACCGTGACTGCCAGTCTACGTCCGAAAGTAAACATAAGTTACACTCCGGAAGCTTATGCTATTATGAAACTTTCTGTAAAGTATATATACCTATCATTGGGTTGTCCGCCGCTTGTCTCGCGGTAGCGTTCTCTTTTCCCGAGCACGGGGTCCCGGGTTCGATTCCCGGTGGGGTCAGGGATTTTCACCTGCCTCGAGATGATTGGGTGTTGTTGTGTCGTCTTCATCATCATCATTCATCCCCATTAAGGTCGGAAAAAGGCAATGGCAAACCACCTCCACTAGGACCTTACCTAGTACGGCGGTGCGGGTCTCCTGCATCGTTCCCCTATGCTCTGTGAAGGAGTCTGGGACTTCATCATCATCATTGGGTTTATGGACTGGCTCGTGTTTGTATTGTGGCGGTAAATATCTTTCTCAATGATGTTGAGCAGCTGCAAAAAATCTCCTCTTCCATTCGAATGAAATTACGAAACGAATCTCGATCGTGAAATCTACGTGACGTTATTTGAGAGTGTTGGTAGTCAATGCAACATCGAGAATATAGATACTATGCATGCGCAGACTGACACTGGACGCTATTCCTTAACTGCATTCAACTTAAAACCGAAAATGCATGAAAACTCGATTGAGTTATGGAATAACCTTTACAAGTATGTATCTCAGATCGTTGAACAGCATTATGTCGTGTTCCTCCACCAGCAGTTCGCTGTTCAAGCCATCGACGAGCCCAGAAGCTTCTTCGCCAATTTCTCCGCTCTTCTTCGACAGTCGCTAACAGAGTTAAAGGAACCTGACTTATGCGCGTCCATTTTCGTAAATAAACGGTGTGGTTTACGAGCCGAATAAAGCCGACAATAGCTGCTGGTGAACGCTAGGACGGCTTGAGGCCCAACTGTACTCAATTTTATGACCCCATTGGGGTAGTAGTGCTTCCACGAGAATTCGTCATCTACCTTTGTCTTTGATCATCACCCTGAATTCCGACCAGGCCTTGCCAGTTCTCATAGCTTTCCCATCCACCGTCCTCTGCCATGTAAGGGATGGTTATAATTAAACTTTCGCTACTTGAGCCATTGTAGACGGGATACAATTTACCGTGTGGATACCAAACTATATGGGAGTGGTGTTCAGACTGTGCACTGCAGGATTTGATGTGTTCGCAGTGTTAGTGTCATGACTTTTCGTTAGGCGTCGGTATTGGTACGACTTCATATGGTTGAAACACAAACACCAGTATACATTACAATTACAGACTATCAATTTGGGTTCGGGCAAGGTGAACAGGGCTTTATTCGTAAAACTGTTTTAATAGCGCTGCTGCTCTTTGGAGTATTGATGCATTAAATGACTACAGGGAAGTATTCTTTCCGCACTGGGGTTGAACATGACTCTCAAGTTCTAATTAACTGGTAATTTTCAAATTGCTCCTGAGAGAGGCTGACGTCCAATTGCGCTAAAACTCGTTGAAGGAGTTATTGTTGGCGTGGATGAGGATACTAGATCCAAAATGCGATCTTCATGCAGTGCAACAGCTGTGTCACGACAGCTGAACATTGTGCGATGTACTGTTCGAAACGTGCTCCGAACAGTTGGGAAACGATACCTCTAGCGCGGTTCTAAGGCTGTCGTGGATGCACATGGTCGTCACACCGAGCAACGTTTGTAACCTGGGAGATAACATGGCACGGAACTAACAAATCTTACCCTCTCATGTGAAAATTAAAGTGTGGTTTTTCCTTTTTTTAAACAAATTATCCGTTATTTCTCAGTCGCATGTCCTTACAAAAGTTTCCGAAAAGGCCCTCTCAAGTACCGAAAGTTTAATTATAACTACCTTGTACCACTGCTCGAATGCTTTTCAAATGCTGAAGATCTCTGAATTCGAATATCTTGGATGTTACATTAGAGAGATGCATTGAGCAGTGATGTAAGCAAAATATTACCTTAAGCCAGTAGCTATTGGTTGTCCTTCTTGACCTGACTGCAGTTTAATTAAAGAGAATTAAACCAGACGCGTTTCGCTTTTATTCATAAAGAATCTTCCATGGCTATTGGTGTTTCTTTACATATTCTGCTTCTTCCCTCCCTGCTGGCAGCGGTTGACGTCGAAAGACTCCGATTCACATACGCAATTGGCAGTTTTTGCCATGCTGCAGTATTTATTGCGCTGCATAATTTACGCTTCACTTTTGTAAAACATTTCTCACTCTGCACAGTACAAACGTATTACATTAAAACATTTCATACACTTGACATTATACAATGTGTGGACAGAAGGCATCGGCTACCTGCTAATATCGTGTCGCAGCTCCTTTTACTTGGCGTTGTACAGCAACTCGACTTGGCATCGACTCGAGTTTCCCGCAGAAATAATGAGCCATGCTGCCTCTTTTTTTTCTAAGAAATTTCTGCCTGAAATTAAGGCCTATGTTTGATATTAGTAGACGTCTCTTGACGACGAATGCCATTTTTGCCAGTGCTAATCTGCTTTTGATGTCCTCCTTGCTCCGTCCGCCATTGGTTGTTTTGTTGTCTATGTAGCAGAATCCCTTAAGTTCATCTGCTTCGTGGTCATCAGTCCTGACGTTAAGTTTCTCGCTGTTCTCATTTCTGCTACTTATCATTACTATCGTCTTTCTTCGATTTACGTTAAGTCTGTATTCTGTATTCAATAGACTTTTCATTTCCTTCAGCAGATCCTGTAATTCTTCTTCACTTTGACTCAGTATAGCAATGTCATCAGCGAATGGTAAGATTGATATCCTTTCACCATGAATTTTTATTCTACTCCTGAACCTTTCTTTTATTTCCCTCATAGCTTCTTCGATGTACAGGTTGAACAGCAGGGGCGAAAGACTACATCCCTGTCTTACATCCTTTTTAATCCGAGCACTTTGTTCTTTGTCTTCCACTCTTATTGTTCCCTCTTGGCTCCGGTACATATTGTATATTACCCGTCATTACCTATATCTTACCACTGTTTTCCTCAGAATGTCGAACATCTTGCACTATTTTACATGGTCGAACGATTTTTCCAGGTCGACAAATCCTTTAGTTTTGGTTCCATTATCAACCGCAACGTCAGAATTGCCACTCTGGTGCCTTTGCGTTTCCTGAAACCAAACTGATCGTCATATAATGCCTTTGTAGCTGCCTCTACAGCCATCCATAATTGCGAAAGCGTTGCCGGCGCAGGATTTTGCGCATGAACCGACCTCTCGATTATGTCCCATAAATGTTCTATGGGATTCATGTCGGGCGATCTGGGTGGGCAAGTCATTCGCTCCAGTTGTCCAGAATGTTCTTCAAACCAATCGTGAACATTTCTACCCACTGATATGGCACATTGTCGTCCATAAAAATTCCATTGTCGTCTGGGAACATGAAGTCCATGAATGGCTGCAAATGGTCTGCAAATGGCTTGCGCCACACTCGAATCCTTAATTCCTACCAACTGAATTCGCGACTCATCTGACTAGGCCACGCTTTGCCTGTCCAACCGATATGGTCGCGAGCCCAGGAGAGGCTGAAGGCAGTGTCGTGCTGTTAGCAAAGGCATTCGTCTGGGTCGTCACTGTAATAGTCCAATAACGCCGAATTGCGCAGCACTATCACAAAGGAGTCCCACATCGATTTCTGCGATTATTTTGATTCAATTTGCTTGTCTGTCAGTACTGACAACTCTACGCAAACGTCGCTGCTCTCGGTCGTTAAGTGAAGGCCGTCGGCCACTGCGTTGCCCATGGTAAGAGGTAATGCCTAAAATTTCGTATTCTCGGCACACTTTCGACACTGTGGTTCTCGAAATAATGAATTCCTTAACGATTTCCGAAATGAAATGTACCACGCGTCTAGCTCCAACTACCACTCAGCGTGCGACCATAGTTCCGTCGGAAATCTTTTAAGACGAATCATGTCAGTACAAATGATAGCTCCGCCTATGCGCTGCCCTTTTATACATGTGTACACGATAGTACCGCCGTCTGTGTATGTGCATATTGCTGTCCCTTGACAATTGTCACGTCAGTGTTTATTTTATTGTCATCATAGGCATCTGTTGCACGTTAAAAGTGAAGTGACGGTAAATTAGTTCCGCCACAGAACTCAGTCGTGGATCTGTGCTTTGTCTAGAATCGCTCTCCTTTGTAGGTGCGTTCCAGTTTCCGGGAAGTCTCTCGTGTTGTCGCCCAGTGCAGTGTTTGATGGAGCCTCGGTAGGAGGATGAAGGACCCGTCAAGGGCACGCTGGCGAGTCTGCTTCCTTCGGCGGCAGCTCGGTGCGAGTGCTGGCGCTTCCTTTGTCGGCAGCAGCGGCCGACCCCTCGCATTGGCTAATTGGCACTGGACTTGCCTGATAATATAACGGTCTCATTAACAGACGGGCCGGCTGCATCAGCCGGGCGCTGCGTACTACAGCTGCCTTGCTGCTTTTACGTACTTGTCGCTCCCCCTAAAATCGCCTTCCTTTTGCTTGTCGGCGTGTTGTGTACTGTTCAGCCGCTCCCACGCGTGGCGAGGCAGCTGACGTCGACGTGGGCGCAGTAAGACCGGCCGCAAAGTAACAGCGTTCGCATCACAATGGACGCGTGGTTAACGTGATTTGCGACTGCAGCCCTGTCAAGCGCCAGCATCTAGAGAGCCTGTATACAGATGGAATGGCCATAGGTGAAGTTGCCCGTGATTGGTTGATTAGCTTTGGCGCCATTTTTCTGCCAAACATCTCTTGCGCTTCCTATGTTCGCCGTGCTTTTAAGTTGAAGTCCAGAGGACTTTTGGAAACGATTAAAGTGTATTTGAATTATTGAGAGACTCGTTATGCCTTGTGCATGCATGTTCGATTTAGTTGTATATCGTTTTTAGTACGTAATTAGCGTTTGCGTGCATGCTGGTAGCATCACAAGCTTTTCTGAAGCCGATATCTGACAGTCCTTGCTGGAAACGGAAAGTTCCCGTAATTGTTGTGCCATGCTCATTCGACTTTATAGCGTCAAACTTTATTTCGTTCCGAATCAGAACACTAGGCATTATTTTGGTTTCAGTATTATTGCGTGACTGTTTAACGCAGGCAAGTTGTAAGCATGTTTTCCGCAGTTGTCGTGGTTGCTGAAACATTATCCGTAGAAAATAGTTGTAGCTACTCTTGAAGACAGTTTTTAATAGGCCTACTTACTGTGGGGTAGAAGGGATACGGTAATTTTCTTGTTACATTTGGTCGTTATTACAGTAGCCTACATTTAACATTACCTGATTTTTGTAATCTTTTTCGTTTGTTATCTACGAGTGGTATTCTATAGATATGAAAGAAAGTCGTAAGCAGTTGTTTACTTGTGACATGCAAAAAGTTTGAGGACGTGACAAGAAGTACTAATACGTCTCACACTTTTTGCATGTCACAAGTTAACAACTGCTTACGAGTTTCATTCATCTGACGTAATACACGTACGTTAAATCTTCCGATGCACTTCCGATACAAAACAAATGCTATACACTATATATTTTTTTTAATTTACGTTGCTTTCATTACAATATGTCTAGCAAACGAACTTTAAAGGAGATAAATGCAAGCAACGAATAATGTTTACAGCCACTGTATGAAATTTTCCTGTGCTGTACGTAGTAGGCTACTATGAGTATATTATAGCTGTAAAGAAAGGCATTTAACGAATGATTTCGCCATATCTTGTGCTTTTGATTCGGTGAGTGTGTACTCCACTACTGGCCATTCAAAAGTCCCGCCCGCAGTTTGGCAGAAAAATGGCCGCCGTACCGTCCGGTTGGCCACTCTCTCCCTATACAGGCTCTCTACCAGCATCTTGCTCTCAGATAACACACTTTATTTACAAAAATGGACGACCTGCAAATTCCTACGTTAGGTCTGTCAAAACCCACATTTCCTCCCTTGTCCGTACGCTAGTCATATTTTTCTGTCTGTAGTATATATACCTCGTAATAAGAAATTCATGAACGTGTTGTAAGCGAATAAGGTAAGTTCTATGTCCAGTCAGAAAGGACTGCAGCTTACAAAACATTAATGATGCATATAAGCAGATTGAAGTGAGGAATGAAAATTTTTGACAAGGCCGAGATTCGAAGCCAGGTCTCTTGCTTACTGGGCAGATGCAGTAACTATTACGCCACACTGACACAGTGCCTTTGCGCGAATGCAGGGACTACCCTAGCATATCTCCCTCCTCAGTCCAAATTCCCATTCACATCTTGGCCCACATGGTGCTCCTACTAAACTCAAACTACATTGCTGAGGCTCTCCACCTATATTGGAACAGCACGTCAACAACATATGAAACGGGGAATCCAATCTGAAATCCTGGAATAGATGCTTTAATCAAATGAAACTATCTGGTTCGAGAGCCCTTTTCAAGTCTCAAACATCTATGATGTATATATGCGGACTGAAACGACGAATGAAAATCTGTATGAAGGCCAGGATTCGAACACTAGGCAGATGCGCTGGCCATTACGCCACTCTGGCGCCGTGACTTCGCATAACTGCACGGACTACCCTAACACATCTCCTCCCTCAATCCAAATTGCCATCTTCACTCCTCAGCCTACTTGGCGTGCCCCCTAAACTCGATCAGCATTGCAGAAGGTCTCCAACTTGAAAATTCTTTGTTTGTTTGTCTACTGAAATAACTCAGTGGGTGAAACTTCTTATTTTGTATTGAGACTGCTGAATGCAACTGAACCTAAGGTCTTGTTTTTTATTTTTATCATTACAACTCTGACCTACAGAGTTTTCTCTGACAAGGACGACTCAAACTTAACCTACTCATTTATTACCCACAATATACAAGAGCAACGCAGTCTGACTTCTCTAAAATGACACCCTGACTTCAAATAATTAACACAAAAGAATGCCCATAAATTGGAAGAAATCCTAACAATAGCCCATACCTTTTCATAAGTCACTTACCTCACAGAAAATCTTCATAACACGAACTACAGCAGTTACAGCAACCAGAAACTACAGCCAGCTGAATAAAAAGATTCTAACTACTATAGGCTCTAAGTACTAGTAGGCATATGGTTAGCAGAAGAAAGATTTTGTTGAAGAGCAAACAATGTATTCAGCACATTCTACCTTACACATGTGACAAGTTCCAAAAATTATATAATAGTCAATAATTCCACTACACAAACTTTAGAAAATACAACAATCATAATTTTATAATGCATGTCCTACCAACACTGATTCTCCATGAAGGACCCACGTACAAACCGTCCGCTCGCTAACTGTTACCCGCTAACTGCTAACTGCAAGTCCGTCCAAACACAGAGTCTCTTACCGAGGGCGTAGAGCGCTGTCAGCGATATTAATACAGTCTACAGCGCTGCCAACATACGAACAGGCTGCTTACAAACTGTATTGGAATAACACTTCAGCGCTGAACTAAACGAAGGATCCTACCTGAAACGTGCTACGATAGTCCGTGCGGTTTTGCAAAGCCCCTGTACCAAGGTGGTGTAGTGGTGAGAGTATCTGCATAGTTACCAAGAGACCTGGGTTCCAATTCTGGCCTTGGTACAGATTTTCATTCATTGCTTCAGTCTACATATATACGTCGTACGTGTTTGAGACTTGAAACAGTATCTGCAACCATAGAGTTTTAATTGGTTTATAAAACAGCCATTACAAATAATGTGTTACAAAATCACGAAAGTCTACCAAGTAGGATAAAAAATAATTCATCAATCCAACCTTTTAGAAAGGCCACTTTTTCTGGATCACTTTTTCTATTCAACAGCAGATTTTTTATAATATATTCTTAATTACAGGAACTGAAACAAGAAAGTGCAAAACGTGATACTGCAAGTAGTGCACGTTCTCTTGTAGATAAAGCCAAAAAGCCTTGCGTGCCTGCGTAGAAAGAAATCTTGCAAGCTGTTGGTTCACGTTCCGTGGTATGTTTACAAAATCGAACAAACTCATCCCTGAGGGAGAGTGCACTTGCATTCGTATCTACATAATATCAAATATCACCGAACAGACTTCTGTTAAATTAATATAAAAGTTCCAGAACCAAACAGGAAGGTGAATAAAAAAATTGGAAATAGCAAGACACCAAGCAGCTACACATTACTTCATTGCTTCAGGACTGTATACTTTGCACTGAATTTCTGTAACGTTCCGCTATGTTTTTCATGTTACTCTGTCCTGAAGTCTTCTGTCACCAATATGTTATTAACTGACATTTAATTATAACAAACAGTACCTAAGACAATGAGTTTTTTTAAAAGAATATCCAATATGCATTGAAACGGTATACTTTCATAACACGTGAATTATTATAAAAAAATTGCCAAATACGAACATTCTTTAACCACCAATATGACGATTCCCATCATTTTATTGCAACAAATAGTACATAGAACGACGCTTTTTCCAGAGATATTAAATGAGCTGCGGCTTTGAAATGGCAAATATTCATAGGGCGTAAGTTACAATATGAAACCCACCAAATATGGTTTTGAACTGAAAACAACGTAATCCAGTATAACGTGTCCAACGTTCTGATTGTGACTTAGGGAGCGTTGTTGACCCTTATTGGTTAAATTTTTCGTCGCACGTTGTCGAAATATTGCAGAACTTATTTCGTGTTTCAAGTGCGGCAATACTTCCTCGGCATGAAATAACAGAAACTGACGTCACAGACCTGCCTCACGTCCAAATCTGCTTCTACAATCCCTATCGGGACGGCTTTATTGATCGCCTTCACACGTGACGTGGCATCGAACGTGCAACGCGCTGTCGCGTATTCCAACACGCTGCTGAATGCTCAGAAACGATTCGGCTAGTTCGTACGATAAGTGTACCACAGTGTGATCATTTGCGGTCCCTCCGCTCTCCATCGGCAAACGACAGCTACAGCTGGTGAGCGACAACAGAGTTCTCGAAATGGAGCAGCACGCTAGCTAGCTTTTCGGTTTGTCAAACGCACGAGATAGTCTGCGCGCGACTAAAGTGATCGGCGTTGTACAGCCACTTGTCTTTTTTTAAATGTATATACAATTTTCGCCGTGTTCAAGCTATATGCTCTCTGTATCGAAACGAGAAGGGGGTTGCATGTGACTTGCATGTGACATAGGTTCCGTTCTTCCATTTCATTGGACCACGTTCGAATGCGCATTCAGAATATCTGACATGGGTATTACTGCTCCGCACATTCGGAAAGACTGTAATTCGCGTTTTCCACCGTCTGACGTCAGAAACGCGTCACGGAGCTCTATGGTGTTCAAATTCACGGCCCGTGTGAGAACGACTTTGCAGTCAAAATATTAATATACGAAGAAAATTTCTCTACCTACCAGAATGACATTAACACCAATGAAAATTTCTGTCTGGTCAATCGGCACGATGCGAGGAATTAAACCATTTCTCCCTCCACGTGAACTGCTTCATTCGTAAGCACATTAGTCTATTACTTCTTCCCAAGTGGCCAGCTTCGGCTTCGTCATCATTTTAAGTTGTTGTTGTTGTTGTGGTCTTCAGTCTTGAGACTGGTTTGATGCAGCTCTCCATGCTACTCTATCCTGTGCAAGCTTCTTCATCTCCCAGTACCTACTGCAGCCTACATCCTTCGAATCTGCTTAGTGTATTCATCTCTTGGTCTCCCTCTACGATTTTTACCCTCCATGCTGCACTCCAATGCTAAATTTGTGATCCCTTGATGCCTCAGAACATGTCCTACCAACCGATCCCTTCTTCTAGTCAAGTTTCGCCCGAAACTCCTCCCCAATTCTACTTAATACCTCCTCATTAGTTATGTGATCTACCCATCTAATCTTTAGCATTCTTCTGTAGCACCACATTTCTAAAGCTTTTATTCTCTTCTTGTCCTAACTATTTATCGTCCGTGTTTCACTTCCATACATGGCTACACTCCATACAAATACTTTCAGAAACGACTTCTGACACTTAAATCTAAACTCGATGTTAACCAATTTCTCTTCTTCAGAAACGCTTTCCTTGCCAGTGCCAGTCTACATTTTATATCCTCTCTACTTCGACCATCATCAGTTATTTTGCTCCCCAAATAGCAAAACCCCTTTACTACTTTAAGTGTCTCATTTCCTAATCCAATTCCCTCAGCATCACCCAACTTAATTCGGCTACATTCCATTATCCTCGTTTTGCTTTTGTTGATGTTCATCTTACATCCTTGTTTCAAACACAGTCCATTCTGTTCAACTGCTCTTCCAAGTCCTTTGCTGTCTCTGACAGAATTACAATGTCATCGGCGAACCTCAAAGTTTTTATTTCTTCTCCATGGATTTTAATACCTACTCCGAATTTTTCTTTTGTTTCCTTCACTGCTTGCTCAATATACAGATTGAATAACGTCGGGGAGAGGCTTCAACCCTGTCTCACTCCCTTCCCAACCACTGCTTCCCTTTCATGCCCCTCTACTCTTACAACTGCCATCTGGTTTCTGTACAAATTGTAAATAGCCTTTCGCTCCTTGTATTTTACCCCTGCCACCTTCAGAAGTTGAAAGAGAGTATTCCAGTCAACATTGTCAAAAGCGTTCTCTAAGTCTACAAATGCTAGAAACGTAGTCTTTCCTTTCCTTAATCTTTCTTCTAAGATAAGTCGTAAGGGCAGTATTGCCTCACGTGTACCAACATTTCTACGGAATCCAAACTGATCTTCCCCGTGGTCAGCCTCTACCAGTTTTTCCATTCGTCTGCAAAGAATTCGTGTTAGTATTTCGCAGCTGTGACATATAAAACTGATAGTTCGGTAGTTTTCACATCTGTCAACACCTGTTTTCTTTGGGATTGGAATTATTATATTCTTCTTTAAGTCTGAGGGTATTTCGCCTGTCTCGCACATCTTGCTCACGAGATGGTAGATTTTTGTCAGGACTGGCTCTCCCAAGGCCGTCAGTAGTTCTAATGGAATGTTGTCTATTCGCGGGGCCTTTTTTCGACTCAGGTCTTTCAGTCCTCTGTCAAACTCTTGACGCAGTATCGTATCTCCCATTTCATTATCTACATCCTCTTCCATTTCCATAATATTGTCCTCTAGTACATCGCCCTTGTATAGACCCTCTATATACTCTTTCCACCTTTCTGCTTTCCCTTCTTTCTTAGAACTGGGTTTCCATCTGAGCTGTTGATATTCATACAAGTGGCTCTCTTTTCTCCAAAGGTCTCTAATTTTCTTGTAGGCAGTATCTATCTTACCCCTGGTGAGATAAGCCTCTACATCCTTACATTTGTCCTCTAGCCATCCCTGCTTAGCCATTTTGCACTTCCTGTCGATCTCATTTTTGAGACGTTTGTATTCCTTTTTGCCTGCTTCATTTACTGCATTTTTATATTTTCTCCGTTCATTAATTAAATTCAATATTTCTTCTGTTACCCAAGGATTCCTATTAGCCCTCGTCTTTTTACTTACTTGATCCTCTGTTGCCTTCACTTCTTCATCCCCCAGAGCTACCCATTCTTCTTCCACTGTACTTCTTTTCCCCATTCCTGTCAATTGTTCCCTTATGCTCTCTCTGAAACTATGTACAACCTCTGGTTTAGTCAGTTTATCCAGGTCCCATCTCCTTAAATTCCCACCTTTTTGCAGTTTCTTCAGTTTTAATCTACAGGTCATAACCAATAGATTGTGGTCAGAGTCCACATCTGCCCCTGGAAATGTCTTACAATTTAAAACCTGGTTCCTAAATCTCTGTCTTACTATTATATAATCTATCTGATACCTTCCAGTATCTCCAGGATTCTTCCATGTATACAACCTTCATTTAAGTTAGGCCTACGAAATATGCAATACATATAGCTTGGCGAAGCGAACTGTGGACCTGGACGTAGATGGAACTCATTCGATCGTCTGACTAGGTACCGCCACATTACATGCGGTTCAGAGGAGTGCGCGTTGGTACGTACCTCGCAATGCAAACTCGAAGCGATCACGGAAGATTTAACGTGTTGCTGTTAATGTCATTAAAGGCTATCTGGTCATGAGTACCGGAACACCAGTTAGTGGACGTTATTATGGGTTGTGTCAAGCCTTTGAGTCTATAACGGCTTGAACTCTGCTGGGAACACTTTCAGTGAGGTTTCAATGTCTGTGGAGGAATGACAGCCCATTCTGCCTCAAAAGCCGAAACCAGAGAAGGTAATCGGACGCTGAAAGTTGGAATTTCGCGTAAGGTATTCCATTTCAGAAATGTAACCGTCCACAGGCCGTTGCCTCACAGACGCAGCTTTTTGACCGAGTGACAGCGTACTGATACAAGCTATCACCGTCCCCGATCTGTTCCTCTACTCAATGCAGTACGCAATGCTATAAAATGTGTTCGTGTCCTTCCGCATTTAGCGTTTTCTAAGCGCAGTAAGAGGAAGGCGATCGCTCGCGATAAGCGGGAACTCCAGGCTCGAGTCCCGGCCCGGCAAAAATCTTTACATTTCGTTACAGAACGATTTTTCCTGCAGCTCTCCCCTGCTCTTGTTCATAACCCATTCAATTCAATAAGACGGTTAAGTTAAAACTAATCACAAGTAACGCATAAGAGTATATACATAAAGTAACTACCATAAATGTTTCCCACCATTGCATCATACCTACCTTCGGTATTATTCGGTATTGCAAACATTTGATAACAGCCGAGACGGAAATTGGCCAGTAATGTAATTTATATGCATGGTGCATTAAAGAAATAAAACTGCATTATTATTTATTTGTTACTTATTTCATTAACAGTACAGAGTAAGACAACGACTTGGAATGTAAGGTGGATCAGATGTTTCTAAATCTAACAGTGATGACTTATTGATAGTCTTATTGACATCGACTTGTTAATACTGTTTTAAATAGTATAAAGAACGTAACACATGAAAGTTTCTTTAAGATCACAGAGAATTTAGTGCTTTACAAATGTTAAAGTGGTTCCATGTAATTTGTTTCTGCCTAGTTGAGGATAATATAATTTATATCAAAAGATAATATAATTTATATCAAAAGAAAAAGAAGTAACACAGTAAGTGTGGGGAAAATAAGTTGCAATATGCAGAGGGAAGTGACCTTCTAAATTTGGATGTGTAATACAGTATAAGTAGCTTGTTGGTTGATAATAGCCTATTTCTACATATTTCAGGTGAGGTCTCGGTAGAATCTCGAGCTATTCTCATCTGAAATGGTGTGTGTTTGCGTATGTTTGTTGTGTTTGTGTGTACTGATATATTACTTGGAATGATGCATGTCAGAACACTACATGATATTCAGTAGTTCTTTGTTTGTCTAATTGTTGGAAGTTGTGGCAAATACTTCGTGATATCTTAGATACTATACATCTGGTGTTATACAGATTACATACTGATTCAGCATTTGATCCATGGAATACAACAATTTTAGCTTGACATGAAGAATACACTTATGATAGGAATAGAATGTAGTTCATTCCTACCTGAGTGCGGTATGCCTTAGATAATTTAATACAATACATTTTTAGTTTTATATGTAGTTTATACAGAATTTACATTTGATATATAAAATACATTAGCTGTAGCTTTACACGAAGAAGAGAATATACTGCTGCCTACACGTAATAAGACGAGTAATACATTAGTGCTCATGTAAAACATACGTACGGCAAACAATATGCAGTGGGTCGTAGGAGCCTCATAATTAAAAGTTCTTCGAGGCTTCTGCTCCCAAAAGGCGTTACCTTATTACTAGAGTCTTAGTATGTGACGTCACTGCTTTGTTTGTTTTATGATTGTTTCTGTTTTGTGTGTTGTTTGTGGCTGTGTTACAGCATTCAGTGTCATGTGTTGTTGGCACGGGTCCCTCACGTGTTGATCCATTCTGAGTCATGTTCACTTAGTGTGTTGGTTCCTTCCTCGTTTTCGGAATCTGTAGTCGTGCTTGTGTCCTCCCATGTGGTTTGTTGTGTTGTTTGTGCTTGTCTACGCCGACTTCCATGTGGGGGTCGGTTGTTTGGGGGAAGTGACCAAACAGCGAGGTCATCGGTCTCATCGGATTACGTAAGGATGGGGAAGGAAGTCGGCCGTGCCCTTTCAAAGGAACCATCCTGGCATTTACCTGAGTGATTTAGGAAAATCACAAGACCTAAATCAGGATGGCCGGTCGCGGGATTGAACCGTCGTCCTCCCGAGCGCGAGTCCAGTGTGCCAACCACTGCGCCACCTCGCTCCCTTCCATGTGGGTTTTGGCTCTTGTTTTCTTCTTACAGTGTGTTTGACACAATATCAGCTATGCTATTTATTGTGTTCCAAACATTGGAATTGCATATTATTCTGGCGATGTCACTATCGTTTTGTAAAGGTAATTAAATGGCCACCTATGGTGGTTAAACACCAGTGGTTGCAAAAATAACTCGTTTTTCTTAGCCATCGTTTTCTGTGCCGATGGTAAAAGTCTAATTTTTCTGTCGAGTTGGGTTGAGTTCGTTTGCTGGCTGTGGGAATACGAGGGCCGCAGAAGGAGAACGACAAGCCCATCATAAACGTGTTAGCATTGAAAACCAGGGCCCCTGGCAGGAATGCTCTTGGCCGCTCCCACTGTTTTGGTCGGCTTTCGGCGCCACGGTGTCGCGAACAGCGGGAGACCAGGGGCCCAACACTGAGGGTTGTAAAACTGCATTCAGGAAAGCAGTTGAAGGGAGGGCGAAGGACCAAAGCCTCCCGTAGACAAGTTGGCTTGACAGGTAGCAGGGCCGATGCCTCCCAAACAAGTCTATGATAGTCGGCGGCTCAAGGTTTCTGTCTACAGCGGGGCTGTCTAACCTTTCAGCGTACCTGGGCCACATTATAAAATGACCGAGTATAACTGGACCGCCGGATGTCTCCCCAACTGAGAACATTTGGAGCGTTATAGACAGAGCCCTCCAACCATCTCGGGATTCTGACGGGCTAACACGCCAACTGGACAGATTTTGGCACGATAAACCTCATGAGAATAATCAACGGCTCTATCAATCAATGCCGAGCCGAATAATTGCTTGCATAAAGGCCAGAGGTGGACCAAACGCTTTATTGACTTGCTCAGTTTGTAAAGCTCTTTCTCTTGAATAAATCAACAAAGTTTCCTGAAATTTTAATCATTTGTTTGTCTGCGCATGTACATCGCGTCTCCCGGTTTTCGCCCCATTGGATAATTCCTTCGTGGTTCATCTTTGCGTGTGTGTGTGTGTGTGTGTGTGTGTGTGTGTGTCTTAATGTGTATCTGGTTTATGCGAGCGATGCCTGTGTGTGAGAAACTACAAACGTTCTGCGACTTAGTAGATACTTATATTGACAAAACGAACTCTCTTCCAATTACCTGGGCAGAACTAAGTTACAATAGACAAAAACCACCTATGCTTGCGAAAGTTTCCACAGCAAGTACAATAGTCATTTCTACTCCTGCAGTCATGATATAAACAGATCTCTTGAGGTACTGAAGCAATTTCAACTCGACACCAAATCTGCAATAAAATCGACAAAAATCCTCAAAAACCAGAAAGAAGGAAAGATTTTGTCCGTATTTAAAATTTATAAATTAACATATGGCAAACTTTGAAGATGAAAAAATTACAAGAATGCAATATTTGAGATGAGTTTCCTATAAAGTAAATCCTGAGACAGTTCAGCTGATCAAGCTGCACCCTAGGAAACTGTAACGAATCGGTACAAAAACCACCAATTCATCTTTAAGCAATAGCAGGATCATCAGAGTCGCTTTTCCTTATTACGCACGACAGAAAAAGTTTTACAACTTCGTCTAGATAAAAGTGACACATGTGTGTCTATATGCACGAAGTCTCATTGCTGGAGACACGAGAAGGGGAAAGGTGTGGCAGTAATTTTCTTCCTGATTCTCAACTCCAGCAGTCAAACGGTTATCGATAAATAAATGGTGTATCGAAGCGAGAATGCTCGCTCACTAGAAGAGATCCAGTCGGTCGGCGCTTGCAAGATCTGCTGCCATTTGGTAATTAAAGCATACACAGACAAAAAGGGGAAAACGAAGAGAAATGAGATGTTCTAGGAAGGAGCAGGGAGAGAGGGTACTTCTTAGGTTGCGTGAGAGAACACTTCGTTCCAGATCCGCAGAGTATTACTCTCAGGTGATGAGCCACACTCAGATTTTGCCCCAACACCCAATTCATTTTCTACTTATGATTGTGTAAAGCATGGTAAGCATGTGCAGTATTAGAGGACGACGTTTCGAGGCGGCCGCGCAGTCCATTGAACCGAGTTAGGTTTTGATATTCTACATTCATCTGCACACTCACTGCATGTTCAACGCGATCTGCACTTGGGCAAGGGAACTATTGCGTATATGACCTTTTATGTGTTTGATCCTTCATTCTTAAAGCTAATTCATCAATCACTGATGGTTTTCATGGACATAGACAATTTTTCTCCTCACCATCATGTCCATTCCAAGTTTATACACCTTTGCCAAGATATTGTTAAGTACGTTAATACACACATCAAAAAAAGTTTTGCATTACCCCGGTTCCCAGAACTCTTGAAGATAGACGATAACTGTGTATACTGTATCACAGACATAGTCCCTTGTACTGTTCATAAATGTCATTAAACCCGCCCAAAGATGGAAACATGCATGAGCAGCGCCTATTAGACGGAGGGAGTCCGACAGCCGATCAGTTCCAGTCATTCCACCAGAAAGGAGGTACATGACTCCTGTTGTCTGTAATTCAAACATGCCTAGACGGTCAATACTGCGGTTCGATCGCGTCTGCATTGTTACTTTGTGCCACGAAGGGCTCCCAACAAGGGAAGTGTCCGGCGTCTCGCAGTGAACCAAAGCGACATTGTTCGGACATGGAGGAGATACAGAGGGACAGGAACTGTCGATGAAATGCCTCGCTCAGGCCGCCCAAGGGCTACTACTGCAGTGGATGACCGGTACCTACGGATTTTGGGTCGGAGGAACCTGACAGCAACGCCACCATGTTGAATAATGCTTTTCATGCAGCCACAGGACGTTGTGTTACGGCTCAAACTGTACACAATAGGCTGAATGATGCAACTTACGTCCCGACGTCCATGGCGAGGTCCATCTTTGCAATCACGACACCATGCAGCGCGGTACAGGTGGGTCCTACAACATGCCGGATGGACCGCTCAGGATTGGCATCACGTTCTCTTCACCGATGAGTGACGCATATGCCTTCAATCGGACAATCGTCGGAGACGTGTTTGGAGGCAACCCGGTCACGCTGAACGCCTTAGACACACAGTCCAGCGAGTACAGCAAGGTGGAGATTCCCTGACATTTTGTGTTGGCATTATCTGGAGCCGATGTACGCCATTGGTGGTCATGGGAGACGCCGTAACGGCTGTACGATACGTGAATGCCATCCTCCGACCGATAGTGCAACCATATCGGCATCACATTGGCGAGGCAGTCGTGTTCATGGACGACAATTCGCGCCCCCATCGTGCACATCTTGTGAATGACTTCCTTCAGGATAACGACATCCCACGACTAGGGTGGCCAGCATGTTTTCCAGACATGAACCCTGTCGAACATGGCTGGGATGGATTGAAAAGGGCTGTTAATGGGCGACGTGACCCACCAGCCACTCTGAGGGATCTTGCCGAATCGCCGTTGAAGAATGGGACAATCTGGACCAACAGTGCCATGATGAACTTGTGGATACTATGCCACGACGAACAGAGGCATGCACCAATGCAAGAGGACGTGATTAGTGGTATCGGTGTGTACAGCAATCTGGACCACCACCACCACTGAAGGTCTCGCTGTATGGTGGTACAACATGCAATGTGTGGTTTTGATGAGCGATAAAAAGGGCGGATATGATGTTTATGTTGAACTTTATTCCAATTTTCTTTACAGGTTCAGGAACTCTCGGAAACGAGGTGTGCAAAACTTTTTTTGATGTGTAAGTAAGTTACTTGTTTAACTCATTCTATGTTTAAAAGTGGAGTCCATGCGTTTTAGTAACAGACAGGACTTTATCGTGATTACTTGTTTCCTTCCGTAGCTAGATGAAACCCTACTCATTATACATTATGTGATCAAAAGTGTACGGTCACCCCAAAAAACACACTATTTTCTTATTAGGTGCACTTTGCTGCCACCTACTGCCAGGTACTCTATATCAGCGACGTCAGTAGTTCAAAATGGTTCAAATAGCTCTGAGCACTATGGGACTTAACTTCTGAGGTCATCAGTCCCCTAGAACTTAGAACTAATTAAACCTAACTAACCTAAGGACTTCACACACATCCATGCCCGAGGCAGGATTCGAACCTGCGACCGTAGCGGCCGCGCGGTTCCAGACTGTAGCGCCTAGAACCGCTCGGCCACTCTGGCCGGGGACGCCAGTAGTAATTAGGCATCGTGAGAGAGCAGAATGGGGCGCTCTGCCGAACTCACGTACTTCGAAAGCGGTCAGGTGTTTGGATGTCACTTGTGTCATACGTAGGTAAAGGAGATTTCCACACTCTTAAATATCCATAGGTCCACTGTTTCCGATGTGATAATGGAGTGAAAACGCGAATGGACACGTACAGCACAAAAGCGTACAGGCCGATCTGGTCTGTTGACTGACAGAGACCGGCGGCAGTTGAAGAGGGTCGTAATGTGTAATAGGCAGACATCTATCCCGACCATCACACAGAAATTCCAAACAGCATCAGGATCCACTGCAAGTACTATAGCAGTTAGGCGGGGGGTGAGAAAACTTGGATTTCATGGTCGAGAGGCTGTTCATAAATCACACCGGTAAATGCCAAACGACGCCTCGCTTGGTCTAAGGAGCATAAACACTGGACGATTGAACAGTGGAAAAAAGTTGTGTGCAATGACGAATCATGGTACGCCATATGGCGATCCGATGGCAGGGTGTGGGTATGGCGAATGCCCGGTAAACGACATATGCCAGTGTGTGTAGTGGCAACAGTAAAATTCTGAGGCGGTGGTGTTATGGTTTGGTCGTGTTTTTCATGGAGGGGGCTTTCACCCCTTGTTGTTTTCCTTGGCACAATCACAGCACAGGCCTACATCGATGTTTTAAGCATCTTCTTGCTTCCCACTGTTGAAGAGCAATTCGAGGAGTGCGATTGCATCTTTCAACACGATCGAGCACCTCTTCATAATGCATGGCCTGTAGCGGAGTGGGTACACGACAATAACATCCCTGTAATGGACTGGCCTGCACAGAGTCCTCACCTGAATCCTGTAGGAGACCTTTGGGATGTTTTGGACCGCCGACTTCGGGCCAGGCCTCACCGACCAACATCGTTACTTCTCCTGAGTGCAGCACTCCGTGAAGAATGGGCTGCCATTCCCCAGGAAACCCTCCAGCACCTGATTGAACGTAGTGTGGGCCAACACCATATTGAATTCCAGCATTACCAATGGAGGGAGCCATGAACTTGTAAGTCATTTTCAGCCAGGTGTGCGGATACTTTTGATCACATAGGATATATTTGTGAGGTATGATACCCATATTTCATGTGCGATTGGGCCACACTGTTTAACTTCAAATGTCTCATATGATTATCCGTTGCGCACCTGTTATTTAATAATTCACATGATCTTATGGAGAGCTCTTCACTACGAAGGTCACTGGGTTCGGGTCTTAATAACATTACAGCAGCAGGCTTAAAACTCAAGTGTAACCTCACAATTTGCAAAGCCACCTCGGATTCTTTAACCTGCCAATCACACTATTGTATCAACTTCCGTTATTGTAGTTAAAGGAAAAAATTATCTAAAAATAACTTTTAAAGTGTTCTCCGTTCTTGAGTAATGCTTAGTTTCTTTATATTTGCGAATTTCGTGTCGTGTGGGATATTAAATCTCCTTGTCCTCAAACTCATCCATTGTGAATTGACTCTGTAGGTGGAACAATTGAGCTATCTCTTCCCGTTCTACTTCCCTACAGTGATTTCGAAACACCTGCCCGATCCGCAGTGTCTGGTGAGATGCTGTCTCACGTGTTTCTGGGCCTCTCTTACAGGCACAAATGTATCTCATTTGTAATCATCTCATTGTCAACGAGCTGTTAAGCCCTAACCTTCAGCGTCTTTCATTGAGTGACAGAGCTTTTTCACTTAATCACAACATGTGAACTGATAGCTAAGCACTGAATCCTCTGCTCTTCCTTGCCACCCGCTAATCACGAAGCCGTACTGAAAGCTAGCATACCATTCTTCAACTAACAGAAACGAACCACATATGAAGGATACCAGTAATGAATAAGAAGTAGCACTACGTGTCAATTTTTTTTTCAAAAATGCATGCTTCGGGGGGCAAAAAAAATTGTCAGCTTCGTTTAAAAGGGATTAATATCGCTCCGCTTGTGGAAACATGTTTCAACAATAAGAGAGTCCATAGTTAGATCACTTTCGATATGTCACACTGGCAACCCATAGACATCTGGCGCGTTAACTGGAGAGACCTGTTTGTTTTTAGAACAAAATTGCAGGCAGCCAAATGCCTAGCGAAACTGCCAGATCAGAACGAAAGCTCTAGGGAAGAAGGAGATAAACTAAGGACAGCATTCCGTCTTAGCCTTGGATGAGTGGCAAGCAATGCATAAAAGACAAGTACAGCCAACATATTTATTTAGTGAAAAAGTTATCAAAGAAAGGGCGTTAGCAAAAAGACAATTACATCAAATGTAGCGTGGACCTATCCGAATCTCACAAAGTAAGCAGTAAGAAACGTTATTGAGATTTGTCTAGCTTTCTAGATGCCGTCAACGTTTGGTCTGGTATTGCTGCATGCAATCAACAGAATCTGTTTCAAATGTGCGTCTGTCAATCTTGATCGATGTGCTATCTTCGCATCGTTTTTGAAAATATTTAGTCACAGATGTAAGCTGTTCCAAATAATGATGCCGTACCAGCGGCAAATTTTATCAATTTCGGAAAATTAGCATCAGGCGAGCAGCCGTAAAATTGAACAAGTTTTCTTTCTCTGCGCTACTCTTTCAACAAGGCATTTGCTTGCAAATCAGTGAGTTCCTTCTGTTGTTGAAATGACACCTCATCAAGATTACAATGAAACGGATTCTGGAACAGGAGCACGTCACACTCAATTCTGCCAAGATCTGAAAATTCTCGAAAAATGCTTCAAGTCACGAATTATTTTTTCGGAAAATCGAGGTTGAAGTCTTCTGGGGTTGTAGCACAGCGCATTTTTGGATGAAAATAAGAAAAGTTTTCTCCTTCCTGTTGTGCTTGAAACAGTAACAGCTTTGTCCAGCATCCTTTGATGATTCTGTAGAGATCACACACGGGGTTACGAGGTTGTCATTTCCCTGAAGTTTCAGGTTAAGTTCGTTCAGGTGGGATGTGATGTTGATAAAAAATGACAACCTTGACAGCCTGGCAGGATCTGACACCTGTGGATCAGCTCCATTTTTCAGTGAGAACAAAATCTACTTCGTTTCGGAGTTTGTGAAACGGAAACAGGAGCTGAGCCACCTCACTGCTGTGTGATAAGGCAGGACGCAGAATATTGAGGCAATTTCTTCAAGAAAAGCTTAGTACTGACAGTTACTGAATGCATGCCGCCGAATGAATTTCATGAAGGACAATACGGAACAAGGGCCCTTGTCCGATGTTTGTGATGGTGCTTTGGCGGATATCCGGCTCCGTGATATAGCGATGCGAGCAACGGGTGAAATTTACAGATGCAACTCTTGAACGAAGATTCTCGTGTCCAGTTGCTTTAAAAGTTTCGGATTGAAGTCTTGAGAGATGCAACACACACGAATTCTGCTGCAGAAGCTCCAGCGTCCGGTCTAACGCCTGCACGTAATCCTAGTAATACGGTGGATATGACAGTTACGTCCCGTTTACCACAAGTTTTATCGACCAAATTCAAGTCCAGTCGGCGGGCCGGAAGAACTGACGTCGCGGGCTGGATCCGGCCCGCGGGCAATAGTTTGGTGACTCCTGATACAGAGGGTAATGAGTACAGGTGCTTTTTCAAGGCGATGTAGATACGAATGTGGTGGTCCCGTTAAACCCCGAGCAAGATACGTCCCGCATGCGGCTGACTCGCTTCGAGTGTCGTCAGCGGCCCAGCCATGGCACAAAGCGCGCATACTCTGCGCCGAGTTGCTGAAGGTCGAGGCTTCCCCAATCTGCATCGCCTTCTCCAAGTTCCTCTGAAGCGCGTTGTGTTACGTCTCCTCCCCCCCTCTTCCTTCATTCTTCGCGTGCGATGGCGCGCTCCATATATCTTACCAGTATGCCTTTGGTTTTTTTTCTTTATATTGGGAACATAACAAACACGTCGCAATAGTACAATCCTTGCAATCATGAAATTGTTCTACAGGCAGGGTTACATATAATTTATATACTTATTTAAGTAATAGACTCATGGTAGGTAGTTTGTTTTGCGTAAGTTGCTGCAGATTATCAAAATTTAAGTACTGCAATTCGATTTATAAGTTGTAGATTGTACTTTCAGACTGCGTTATTCAAGCTCTACTCATCTCGACCGGACCATCGGAAATGCTCTTTCACAGGGGCACCACATGTTGATTGAAATTACTTTTCACGCATCTGGAGTAAAATTTTATAGCTTAACTAGAGGAGAAACCCGTCGTTGCCAAGGTATTTGTTTACAACTGTGCGTCCACTCCCGCACGGCGCAGCGTCTGGCTTTATGCTTAATGTTTATGACGTCATATCTCCTGAACTAAGTGTCGTGCAATGACATAATTTTGTAGGTACATTCATTAGCATGTGTGGATACTGTCTGCGAAGCTTATTGTGAATGGAGGTAGTAGCAAAGTAGAAAAATGTTTAAACGGCATGCATGATGCGGTAGTTTTTCACGCATCTCGTTGTTTATGACGTCATATCTCCTGAATTAAGAGTCGTACAATGCTATAATTTTACACTTACATTCAGTGGTGTATCTGCTTAGTGTCTGCAAAATAAAAACGAAATTGGTAGTAAAGAAGTAATAAATAATAGCGTCATGCCTTCTATTGTACTTCTAGTGTATGAACACGGGAAGATAGTAAGCTATGAACGTTTCTCCTTTCATCATTCTGTAGGGTTTGTCAACGAGAAAAAGTTTCGTAAAGGTTTGGAATTATGTGTAAAGTTCGTTGCACGTCGCTGTGTGCTCTCACTCTCAAATACTGGATGAATAAAGTCTGGAAATTCACGCGCCGCGGGCTACCCTTCTCTTTGAACTCCAACCCTTCGATAGTAGGGTGGTTCTCAACTCCACAGCGATTGCTATCTGACAGAAAGTACATTTGTGCGAAATTTGGTTGAAATCGGTCTAGTGGTTTAGAAGGAGCTATGGGAAACACACACATACACAAACATATCCATTTCTATTATGCATATGGATATCTTAGGGAGGTATAACTTGACAAGTTCTCAAGAACTATTTTGCGCCTTAATACGTCAAATGAATACGCCTGCACAAGGATGTATGGGTGTCATAGTGAGGATAGTGTTGAGGTCACATATAGTTATTCTCGTGGGATGAGTCAAAGAAGACTGACTAGTTTTAAACATTCAGAAGGTCTGCAGAAATTCATTTAGACCCTGTTTACAGGTTCCTTACGTTCCATGCACTGAGGTTACAAAAGTCATGAGCTATCTCCTAATATCGTGTCGGACCTCCTTTTTGCTCGGCGTAGTATAGAGCAATTCGACGTGGCATTGACTCAACGCGTCTTTATAAGTCTCATGCAGAAATATTGAGTCATGCTGCCTCTACAACTGTCCATAATTGTTGCCGGTGCAGGATTTTGTGCGCGAACTGACCTGTCGATTACGTCCCATATATATACGATGGGATTCATGTCGGTCCAAGCGGCCAAATCATTTGCTCGAATCGCCCAGAATGTTCTTCAAACCAATAGCCAATGTCGAGATAATAATTAAACGTTTATGACCACATCTTGTACTGTCCGCCCCCGGTAGCTGAGTGGTTAGCGCGACAGAATGTCAATCCTAAGGGCCCGGGTTCGATTCCTGGCTGGGTTTCTCAGATGATGCATTTATGTGAAATGCAGTTTCTTGAAAGTTACTCTGAAGTGATGTACTGAACACTGATGCAAACAAATTATAAAGAAAGCTTAATATAGTAATAACAACACGTTTTTATTATTTTTGAAATTCAGGGAATCTGTGACTCGTTAAAAGTGAGATGGACGGCAAGCTACAATCGAATGAGGGATGGGGGAGGGGAGGCAAAATAAACCGTCGCACATCCCCTGCCCCCCCCTTTCTCCCCGCCCCAAGACTGAACACTTGATCCCCGCCTAACGAGTGTAGACACCTACTGAATGTACGACAGTGTCTTGGCATTAGTTTCATCATGGTTACAAGATTGATGTTATCGTTTTAACGTTCATGGACCATCAACTTTAAGACTACAAGTGTTTAATCTGTAAGTCTTCCAGCGGATTTAATGTTGCCTGAATTACGTCACTCCGCGGTTTTAGCAACACTCCGTACAGTAGATGCTAAAAATTAAGAATCTGTACGCGATGACAAGCGTAAGAGATGAAAACATAGACTTATTCTCTGAATATTTTTTTGTTGTTTGACAGAACATGGAGGTAATTTAAACAGAAAACACTTTCGGCTTCGTAGGCAATCGTCTGGCCACAAGTGATTGTTTCAGTTTTTCTTTGGGCTAATGTGTACATTAAAGACCAAGAGATTTATAGAATAGCCTCCCAGCTCTGTTGTGGGCTCGAATTTATTGGGTGGGGATTTTAAATGTAAAAGTTTGTTTAGTTGTCTACTTGTATAAGTCCACAAACCTCATCCAGGATTAAATTTTGCAGCTCAGTGGATCTTTCTGTAAGAAAATTTGTTCAAAACTGTCAACGAAAAATTCAGATAGTACTGGACTAATAGGAGAACCCACAACTAGGTCATCAGATTATCTATGAAAAGTGTTCTCAAACTGGAAATAATTCTGTTTTACATATTTGTAAGTCGGGACGATTATGTTATACACGTTATATAATATACTGGGTTCATTTAATATCTACACAAAAAGACCTGTTAGTATATTTATACATTCGGCCGCTGTGGCCGAACAGTTCTAGGCACTTCAGTCCGGAACCGCACGACTGCTACGGTCGCAGATTCGAATCCTGCCTCGGGCATGGGTGTGTGTGATGTCCTTAGGTTAGTTAGGTTTAAGTTGTTCTAAGTTATAGGGGACTGATGACCTCAGATGTTAAGTCCCATAGTGCTCAGAGCCATTTGAACCATTTGTTTGTAATCCAGATCTCTTGGTAGTAAGTAACAAGGAGCGGAGAAGGATGACATTAATGGGCTTGTTAGAGTGATTAGAATGTAGTCGTTGACAATTTGACAGAAGGTGACGAGTTGTGTTTCGACTAAGCACTAATTTGACAGGTATATGAGAGAGAAGCATGTTGCTGGTTGATGAGACAGATTAATTACAACCGAGATTACGCATTCTGCATTTAGGACTGCATGTAAGGACTATGCCATTGCGAGAACATCGCAATTACACGGGCCAGACAAAACACAAACTGAAGAGAAACGAGAAGCGATAACGTTCTAATTCTGTCATATGTAGGTGGAGTATTAGTAGTTTTTTACTTTTGTTTCTTTTAGGCTCTTTCTCAGCACTAATTTATATCAGAAGCTGTTTACAGTAGTGATAGTACCGAAAGCGGTACTATCGCGAGAGGAAGACTTTGAATTAGGTCATACGGGTTGTACTGCGAATATGGCTTCCCGAGGTTGCACATACCATTTTTATTTTAAAGGACTACGCTATGAACAGGTTTTTATAATGGATTTCTACTGAAGTACCCACTGCTTTTTGACCATTTATAAGCCTCGCTGAAGTCAATGATCCTCATTAAATTTCATGAACCTTTTCACTTCTTCGTGTCAACAGTAGGTGGCAGCTTGGTGGAACCAAGAAACGGGCCGGTGACGGTTGCACAGGAAGAGGACACCGTGCCCCAGTACGACTCTGTTGACTCCCAGTCCCGGATGTGGCTCACGCATTTCCGGAACGCGATACCAGCGATACCGACCTAATCACTCTGCCTCACAGAGAAGAATGAAGGCGTCTGGTTGCTGCTGGTAAACCGCGGTGGATAAGATATAACAAGCAGATGTGACTTCCAGACAGACGAGATTCGAGGTGCGATTAAGGAAGTGAAGCAATCACGAAATTCCAAGTACGACAGCAGGAATGCCGAGAGAGGGGGAGGAAACCGGTCGCTGTGTCACTCCGACAGCTGTACGTATTCTCATCAACATGCAGAGTGAGTGTAACGAGGTAACAGTGAATTCACGCAACTAGCTGACGAGTTTACAGCAGTTGGGGGCAACGGCTCGGATGGACAGCGAGAGAAAGAAAAATAAAGAACAACCAACCGCCTTCAGCAAAAATCGTGATTTTATTTCAACGCACGGTGCATTTCGAGCCTACATCGATTATTTTTCCTGATTTATAGTAATTTTGATAAGATTACAATGGTTTATTACGAAGAGGGCACATTATGAATATAAATTTATAAAACTAAAACAAATCGAAAAATAACTTACTGTTTCCACCACCGGAATCAGTAAGCTATCTGTTGATTTGTATTAGTTTTGTAAACATATATTTACAGTGTGCCCGCTTTGTAATATACTATTTAAATCATACCAGGACCAGAAATAACCCAAATCTGGGAAAATAATCGATGTCTACTGTGAAAGCACCTAAACATAGGTCCTCAGGGCTCGAAATGCAACGTGCATTGGAATAAAATCACAATTGTGACTGAAGACGGTTGTTGTTTAGTTTACCAAAGTAATACTGTCACGGAAGAAACACTGAGAGAAATGGACGAAATTGTAAAAGAAAGAAAGACGACAGTTAAAGTAGCCTGAACTGAATTCCGTTAACTAAAGTTTTCAACTCTAAGGCTACAATGAGAGAAAGTTTTTCCAATTGAACGAGGTTGCGCAGTAGTAAGACGCTGGACTAACGTTCGGTTCAGACCTCCTTCCAGCAAGTTACATTTATATTTCCCGTGGTCACTCTAAACTGCTCACTGTAAATGGCGGGGTGGTGCCTTCGAAAAGGACATGGAACGTTGCTTTAAGCAGCATGTATTACCATTTACAATACAACGGCTGGACACGGACTTTTTAATGCGAAAATGATACAGATCTGAGTATTATTCAGCGAATTATACAAAGACGCACGCTGCGAGTTGCTAGGCGGGACAGGAAAACAAACACATGGGAAAGATAAACGTGAAGAGTGATTACGATTAAAATGAAATGAAGGGGCCAGGCTTTGTAGTCAGACGAACGGATTGAAGGTGGTCTAAAGCCCCCTTCACACGACCTACTTTCTTGTCTCGACTGACTGTTCAGACAAACGAGTGTACTGCTGCCCTGGCGTTTTATTCCCGTAACTGAGTCTCGTCTGTGTCGCTTGGTCATTTTCGTTTACGCGTCAGCACTTAAATTATGTGTCTTGTGAGAGCTGTTTGCTGTGGAAGAGAGGGTATGAGGACAATCCTCCTTGCGAAAAAATCTAAATATAGCAACAAAATGAACGAACGAGCAATGATAATAGAGCTTATTAATGACCAAAGCAGTATTCATAGTGGAAGTTCTTGTCAAGGTCGTGTGGTAAATTCCTTATGCTCCTGAGATGTGAAAGAATAGGAAAAATGTTAGCCAAACATTTCAGAACAAAAACATTTATCTGCTCGAGAAAATATATACCGCCGCGTAAGCTTAGGGACCGATGACCTCAGCAGTTTGGTCCCATAAGACCTTACGACAAATTTCCGATTTTTCCAAAATATATACTTAAAACACATGAAACAGTACCTAAAGGGCAGTAAATAGCGCCTTGTTCCTTATCGTTTTGTGTCCTGTTTTCTTGCTAAGTGCCAAATAACATAGAAAATTATTATTTCCGCCAAATAATTGACATTTTCATTGCTGAGTTAATTTTGATTAAAACACGTCTACCTATTTACGTTTTTATTTAAGCGTAGTGTAGGGTTTTCTCTGTAAAACAAATACGTTTTTGCTTTCAGATTTTCATGTGTTGTAGGAGAACACTAGTAGGAAATAAATACACCGAAGCGCCAAAGAATCAGGTACAGGTATGCGTATTCAAATAAAGAGATCTGTAAACAGGCAGAATACGGTGCTGCGGTCGACAACGCCTTTGTAAAACAAGTGTCTGACACAGTTTAGATCAGTTTCTGCCGCTACAATGGCAATTTATCAAGATTTAAGTGACTGAACGTGGTGTTATAGTCGGCGCACGAGCGGTGGGACACAACATCTCCGAGGCAGCGATGAAGTGGGGATTTTCCCGTACGACCATTTCACGAGTGTACCGTGAATATCAGGAATCCGGTTAAACATCAAATCTCCGACATCACTGCGGCCAGAAAAAGATACTGCAAGAACGGGCCCAACGACGGCTAAAGAGCATCGTTCAACGTGGCAGAAGTGCTACCCTTTCGCAAATTGCTGCAGATTTCAATGCTGGGCTACCAATAAGTGTCAGCGTGCAAACCATTCAACGAAACATCATCGATATGAGCTTTCGGAGACGAAGGCCCACTCGTGTACTCTTGATGACTGCACGAAACAAAGCTTTACGCCACGCCTGGGCTCATCAACACCAACATTGGACTGTTGATGAAGCGAAACATGTTTCTGGTCGGACGAATCTCGTTTTAAATTGTATCGAGCGGATGGACGTGTATTGGTGTGGAGACAACCTGATGAATCCATGGACCCTGCATGCCAGCAGGGGACTGTTGAAGCTGATGGAGGCTCTGTAATGGTGTGGGGCGTGTGCTGTTGAAGTAATATGAGACCCCTGATATGCCTAGATACGACTCTGACAGACGGCACGGACGTAAGCATCCTGTCTGATCACATGCATCCATTCACGTCCATTGTGCATTCCGACGGACTTGTTCAATTCCAGCAGGACAAGGCGACGCCCCACACGTCCTGAATTGCTACGGAATGGCTCCACGAACACTCTTCTGAGCTTAAACACTTCCGCTGGCCTCCAAACTCCCCAGACATGAACATTATTGAGCATATCTGGGATGCCTTGCAACGTGCTGTTCAGTAGAGATCTCCACCCCTCGCAATCTTACGGGTTTATGGACAGCCCTGCAGGATTCACTGCATCAGTTCCCTCCAGAACTACTTCAGCCATTAGTTGAATCCATGGCACGTCGTGTTGCGACACTTTTGTGTGCTCGTGGGAGCCCAACACGATATCATGGAGGTGTACCAGTTTCTTTTTCTTTTCAGGGCACTAGGACTTTGTGCAACTTTTCAGTATGTGACGGAAAGAAAGCAAAAAGCACAATAAAGATTAAACAGATCCTACAGCACAATATTCATTTCTATAGTAGGAATGAGCTCTGCCAGAATAGCTTAGCTTCGCATATTAGCAGACCTCACCATACTCCCTTGTTTCCGCGCATTCTTAGTGTGCAGCCAACTGGGAAATTTAGAACTCCGAACACGGCACAAGCTATAGATCACTGACGTCATAGACACACTCTCATCGTGGTTGCTTGCTTACACTCAGGTACCAAAGGCGCACGAACTTCGAGTAGTCGATTTTGACCCAATAAGTCGCTCGTGTAAAACGGGCTTAATGTGGTTCGCTGTCAGACACCAAGAGGGAAAAAAATGATTGAGAAGACGACGTAATCGATGTAGAGTAGATTAAAAAGTGTAAAGCGACATTTGCTATCCGATCAAAAGTATCCAGACACCCCTGTTTAATTTAGAATTCACCACTAGATGTGATGAGAGGCGAACCCGCCAGTACAAAAGGAAGTGGAGAATATTGTGTTGTCAGCTGACAAACAGTCACAGCAGAATGGGTCGGAGAGGAGAGCTCAGTGACTTCGAAAGTGAAATAGTCATAGGAAATCGCCTGAGTAACAAATCCATAGGGGCATTTCAGCCTTTCTAAAGCCGCCCATGTCGACTGTTGGTGATATGGTTGTGAAATGGAAAAGCGAAGGAACAACCGAAGGCCGCGCGGGATTAGCCGAGCGGTCTGCCGGCACGGTAACAGCGTGTTCGGTCAGGGGGTTCGCTGCCCTCTGTATTAAAAAAAAACTTAGTTAATGGATCAACTACGAACTGAAACGGGCGTTTTGCAACGTCCGCCACGAGCAGATACAACGAACGAAAACGAACAGAATGAGATTAAAAAAAAAAAAAAAAAAACGGTCTAAGGCGCTGCAGTCATGGACTGTGCGGCTGGTCCCGGCGGAGGTTAGAGTCCTCCCTCGGGCATGGGTATGCGTGTTTGTCCTTAGGATAATTTAGGTTAAGTAGTGTGTAAGCTTAGGGACTGATGACCTTAGCAGTTAAGTCCCATAAGATTTCCCATCCATTTGAACTTTTTTTTTATTTTTTGAACAACCGAAGTTAAATTGCGTTTCCGAGGCACGACAGCGGTTTGCGGCAGCGCCCCCGTGCCAAAGGGGTTGCCTGCTCGCTCAGGTCAACTGCGTTTCGACGCGGCCGGTTTCGTCCGCTGTCGCGGCTGTTTCTCAAGCCGCGGACCAGGCATAGCCGCGGCACCTGCGGGGCAGTCGGCAACGGGAAGGAGATACGCATGGCGGAATTGGATTTGACTTTGATCTACTTAGAGATTTTGCTATAAGAAGAAGACGATCATACAGTAATATCAATGTCACTTCTCAACAGAAGGAAGAAAAAGGAAATTAATAGTATTTTGTTGCTGATGACGATGTAGGTTGTCATAACATTTTGATTAACAGGAACCTTTAAAATACGATACAAAATTCAGACTTTATTTTAGGTTATTTTGCGCATATTTTGCAACTTATAGAAAAAACTTGCAGCCTGTTGAAGAAATCCAAGAATGAATGTGAAATCTCGCAGTGACGCTAATTTTCTTCTCTAATCCACAAATTTTTGGATAAAATTATTAAAATCAAAATTTTCTCTTTGTCATAATTGTAATGGTTTAATAACTCGTAACGTTTTTACACATCATGGAACGTTCAGTAATTCCTAATTTATTATTAAGAACGAATGTTTTCAGATGGTAATTGAAACCCTTCCTGTTACATCCTGTCATATTTCTTGTTTAAGGTGAAGACAGTGAAACGTTTGGAAGGTATCTATTTATTGACACTTTTGCAAAATGGTTCAAATGGCTCTGAGCACTATGGGACTTAACATCTGTGGTCATCACTCCCCTAGAACTTAGAACTACTTAAACCTAACTAACCTAAGGACATCACACACAACCATGCCCGAGGCAGGATTCGAACCTGCGACCGTAGCGGTCGCGCAGTTCCAGACTGAAGCGCCTAGAACCGCTCGACCACAACGGCCAGCGACACTTTTGCATGTTACTTACGTAATAACTTGTGCATAGTTCTGAATCTCTGTGATAAATGTCCTTATTGACTCTGATCAACTCGAAAGTGTGGAACAGCAACTGCTGTACAATAGTTATGATTATGAATAAATTTATACAACTGTAGCCACTACCAGTATATCAATATTAGTAATAATAGCGTAACAATGACGCCCGATCTAATTTTACAATACAGCAAATGAATTCACATATCTGAGGAGTGTGCTAGCATCTAAGGGCTCAAGTATGTGGTGCGAGTTTACAAGCTACAAGCCGGCTGCTAAGAAGTCGGCGAGTGCGCTAGTTGTCGAGACACACAAAACGTACCACTCGCTCAGTAGCCAAGTAGGTGGCGTGCAGAAATCATGTGGTGTATGCTCCGACATCTTCAAGACCAATGCTACTTGCCGGTTGTGCACAAGCAACTGGGAGCACACTTGGCTAGTTTACAAGCTAGCTCGCTCCAAAGCCGACAAGTGGCGTGTAAAGTCGCCGGCAGAGTTAACTTTTTCAAGAGCTTTATTAATAATAGCTAATGGAGCTAGTGCGTCGAGTACACTGGGCTAGTTTACAAGCCTCATGTAAAAAAGCAGGCTTGCAGCTTGTAAACTCGCCCTGAGTACTTGAGCCTTTAAGGACATGATGCCAACTGCCAAACGAACGAAGATCACCGTCTGCCTCAGTGTGCTACCATCTAGTCGCATAGACTTAAACCTGTAGTTGAGTGCTAAGGGGTAGCTGTGCACTTCGCAAACGGTGCACATTGTTAGTCAAATCCGTGTGTATTGTACTCATAAGGCAATTACGTCATGCCAGCTGCGCACATACGGAAGCTCCTTAAAACGTGCACAACTGAATATGTGCTCGCAACCTTGTTGCCAATTTTCACTGAGTCTAGAGGAGCAGTAGCGCGGTAGATTTAATGTTCAAATGGCTCTGAGCACTACGGGACTTAACATCTGAGATCATCAGTCCCCTAGAATTTAGAACTACTTAAACCTAACCAACCTAAGGATATCACACACATCCATGTCCGAGGCAGGATTCGAACCTGCAACCGTAGCGGTCGCGCGGTTCCAGACTGAAGCGCCTAGAACCGCTTGGCCACTGCAGCCGGTTAGATTAAAAGGCCGTATATTTAAGATTACCTCTTCTCTGTTACGTTTAACAGCATTCAAAGAAACATAGCCAATAAATCCGACAGTGGTCAAAAGTTAGGGTGCTCGAGTGCTCTGACACAGCAGACACCACTATCTCCCACCATCGATAGGTTTACAACAACGAAGAGAGAGGGAATTTAATATAAACAGTATTCATTGAAACAGCTAGCTGCTCTTAAAAAACTTACAAAAACAACGCTTTAATTTTATATTAAAAGGAAATACATGATGCCCCAGGCCCGTAACATCACTAGTCTCAAATTATATCAGTTTGTTCCGACATAATCTTAAACTTCTCATTTTTTATTGTATATCCGTCACATAATTCCTAAATTCCATATGCTTCCTGACTCAACTAAAATGGTAGACTGGGGTATCATCATAGCCATAGCCATGTTCGGTAGGATGAAATTTGCATCATCTTCCTTCACAGGTGCCTCTAGTTAGTTTACTTTGAATGCTGCGGATCCTTTCTCCCTTACAGTCTGTCTTTTTCGAGCACAAGCTTCATCATGTCCTCAACTTTCATCTTCTTCCTCTTACGTCAATTTATGCCGCTGGGATCGGGAACTTTCTTTACTGCACGGAAGTTATATGTTCATCCCTGGCACTTAATGGAGCTTGTATTTCCGTCTCATCTCAGGCTCTTCCAAGTTAATTGATATGGATTCAACTTCTATTTTGTCTCTGGAATCAGTCACAATGTTTGAAACAACATTGTTGTCCTTTTCTTCCGACTGTAAGAGTCAAATATTGGAGACAGAACAGCAACAAAAATTTCTTATTATACCGGGTGATCAAAAAGTCAGTATAAATTTGAAAACTTAATGAACCACGGAATAATGTAGATAGAGAGGTAAAAATTGACACACATGATTGGAATGACATGGGGTTTTATTAGAACCAAAACAAAACAAAGTATTGCTAGACGCGTGAAAGATCTCTTGCGCGCGTCGTTTGGTGTTGATCGTGTGCTCAGCCGCCACTTTCGTCATGCTTGGCCTCCCAGACCTCAGTCCGTGCGATTATTGGCTTTGGGGTTACCTGAAGTCGCAAGTGTATCGTGATCGACCGACATCTCTAGGGACGCTGAAAGACAACATCCGACGCCAATGCCTCACCATAACTCCGGACATGCTTTACAGTGCTGTTCACAACATTATTCGTCGACTACAGCTATTATTGAGGAATGATGGTGGACATATTGAGCATTTCCTGTAAACAATATCATCTTTGCTTTGTCTTTCTTTGTTATGCTAATTGTTGCTATTCTGATCAGATGAAGCGCCACCTGTCGGACAATTTTTAACGTTTGTATTTTTTGGGTTCTAATAAAACCCCATGTCATTCCAAGCGTGTGTGTCAATTTGTACCTCACTATCTACATTATTCCGTCATTTATTCAGTTTTCAAATTTATACTGACTTTTTGATCACCCGGTAGCTCGTCAAATGTATCAATACAGTGCTTACAGAAAGTTTACCGACACATCTAAATTTCGCAGAATCAACATGTGTCCCTTAAGTAATAAATTTCAGTCAGTGTTTTACATGATGTCAGAGATCTGAATTACGAGTTTTTAGTTAAAATTTCACTGCTCTGGTTCTAATACTTTCAGGATTTAATATTTTTCGGTTTTGTAAATAGAGCTAAAACAATCGTATTTTTACGACTAAAATGTCTTCTGTCTCCAGTTCTACGTCTATGAAATTTTCAGTGTCACTGCATTACAACCTAGCAATCACAAAAATAATAATACAAATTGAGAAACAAATTGCTATTGATTTCGTCACCTCTCAAACTAACTAATATTTCCCGAATAAATTCGGTGGCAATGTTGGCCAGTTTCGTTCCGCGATAACTACCGATTGACAAAAATTGGGCGAATTCTGATTGTGAGGTTGTTTTCTCCGTGTCTTGCTTGTGACGGATCCGTAGTCAAAACAGGTCTAAATGTTGCCAATCGAGAGTTATCGCGGAATGAAGCTGAACAATTCTGCCACTTCATTTATCGCATAAAAATTTTGTGTGGGAGACGACAAAATGAACAGAAATTCTTTTCCTACGTTGTGTTAGTATTTGTATGATTTCTATGCTGTAATGAAACAGCAGTAAAAAATTCATAGCCGTAGGAGTAGCAGTTATCGAGAAAGGAAACATGTTACTCAGAAAACAGAAGTTTTTACATATGTTTACAAAACGGAAGAACGTTCCATCCTCTAAGATAATGGAGGTAGTAACGGGACATCCTCCTCTAGCATTACTTTTCCTCAGCATCAGTTGTCGATACCAGTATTATTTTTCGAATTTTGGACAAGTCAGTTTTATCTCAGTTGCTTTTCTGAAAACTGTCATAATTTTATACACGGTATGTTATATTTCAAGCTAAGATTTATAAAAAGGAATTGCTTTACATAATATTTTAGTTTCGATATTATAATCGATGGTTCTGAATGTATAGTTAAAATTAATTTTTATAGAAACATTTGAAATTACGAATTATTTGCACTCTTAAGATTTATATTATTAACTAAACAATCCTGTACTGTTTACTATGTTTATTTCTGGATACATTTATGAAATAATAATCGAAATTATTAATGTAATGAAAACCAGTAGGAATTCATTGGCTAAGAAAAATTGTAGACCCTTTGGAATATTGTTATTTTCGCCGCGTGTGAGAGTCGTAAGCTTGCCTCTGATGTGATCGGGCTTATTTTTGTTCAGTGGACGCGAACAATGTAATTTCGGCTTTGTTAATGCTTCTTATCAGATTTCGTGATTTTAGGTCAACGGGAAGTAACATATAGGTTTTGATTGATATTGCTGTTATCAAAATATGTGACATAAATAGCCGTATATTTTGACTGCATTCACTTAGAAGCTTCGATGCTTTATACCGCCAAGAGTCCGTAGAGCTTAGTAGGTTACCTAAATTTCAACTTTATATGTCCACCCCTTCCTGAGAAAAAGTGTTTTGAACAGTCGGACAGAAAAACAGGCTGACAACAACGTGATTCTGTACGCGTTACGTTTTTACCGACTGAGGTACAGAAACCTAAAAAATAATTTTGAGGGATTCCTTTTAACACCTAGAAATGAAGACGTAGTGTAACAATTAATCGAAGAATCGGTTGTTAAAATAGAGCTAATTGCTAAGAGCAAGGTACTCCCCCTCAGTCACACAACAACATATACTTCAGAAAAGCCACACACACACACACACACAGGTACATGATTCAATAAAATGACACAAAAGTAGAACAGTTGAGGTAGACATGTATCTCACAAAGAATCTTTCCAAAAAAATCGTTGCGTCATGGTGGTAATATGTGCTCTTAATTGTCCCGGGACAGCACAGAAATAAATAGTATGCGTGGCACGTTAGCATGTGATAGCTTGGTGTATCTACAACAGTCAATGCTGGCAGTGGACTGGATGTGTCGGTTGTGGCCATCGTGTACGTTTGACACACAAAATTCCAGTCGTATAGCTGCTTGGCACAGTGAACACATTTGGACGACATTACACATAGCTGGGTGATTGCCAGTCAGCGCGACGTGCACAGAGAGTTGAGTGTTCCCCACCGTGCAATTTCCAGGAAGTAGGAAACGTGTTGTGGCAGTGCAGGCAAGCTCCAACCCGTGCCACACCCAAGCGCTAGGGTTGTTAGAAGGCTATAGTTTGTAGTTGTGACATCCGGCAACCGAAAGCGCGATTGACTAAATGCTGGGTTATGCAGCTACTGTGATAAGGTTCTGTTCCTGCTGTACTGAAACTAATGACTCACGAAAGTTCCACCCATCACCTTCTGCAGTAACCGGTAGATGTTCTTCGACTTCGCCTGCTTTTTGTGTCTGCATCTTTTGAACAAGAGCATTAAACTTGTAAACTGCAGTTGCTACTGCCAAGAAATCTTGAAAACGGAACCGCATAAAGCAACGATCTAGAATTGTGCACAGTGCCAGCAGTTTGGTCGACACGAAATATTCCGACTTGTGCCGGGTTAACGAGGAGTACTTGGGGACAGTCGGTCTTGTTTCTGTAATCAGACTGTTGGCAGCAATCTAATACCCAACAGACTTTAAAACAACAAGAAAAAACTGAAATAATTAATTGTAAAGATAATCGATTATATGAAATTAATTGTCTTGTACGCAATATCGTTATTTCCGTAATCGACTACCAGAATAATTACGACTATTCGATTAATTTCAATTAATCGCCCATCTCTAGAAGCGAGTGTTGTGCAGTGAGTCGCTGTGTGGACGCGTGTAGCAGGCCATGCTGATCCGACAAGTCTATTTGAGTACTATAATTCGCATAGGGCTTATCTACGTTAATGGTACATGGTCATTTAAGAAATTGCTGTCGCAATGAATCTTTTGTGTAACCGATAAAATAAATGCACTGTTTGTTCCGTATTTGTGTTAAATTGCGACCTGTGCATACATCTTCTGAATGTTGCAGTACACGAATCTACCAATAAAAACTGTGAGCTCGTTCCCTATGCAGTTCGCACGTTAGGAACTAGGAGGAGGACCAGAATAATAGCCAGCGAGCAGATAATAGGGGACCTTTACTGACAGACATGTACGTACGTCCATACCTGAAATGTTAAGTAGTATCTGATATAGGTGTGGTTCAAATGGCTCTGAGCACTATGGGACTTAACATCTGAGGTCATCAGTCCCATAGACTTAGAACTACTTAAACCTAACTAACCTAAGGACATCACACACACCCATGCCCGAGGCAGGATTCGAACCTGCGACCGTAGCAGCAGCGCGGCTCCGGACTGAAGCGCCTAGAATCGCTCGGCCACAGCGGCCGGCGATATAGGTATTACGGACACGACAAGCCTTTTACAGGACATGGCCACAAGATCTTTGGAGAGATAGATAGAGAGAGAGAGAGAGAGAGAGAGAGAGAGAGAGAGAGAGAGAGAGAGAGAGTGAGTGAGTGAATGAGTCTACTCGGGGAGACTATCTCTGGTCTGTTCCTATTAACCGACGAAACGAACTGAATATAGAGTGTGGCACCAGTAATGTGTTTTGCGTCCGAGAAACAGACAGCAACTCGTAAGCACCCATATTTCTACAATCAACAGAGCGCAGTCACGAGCTAAACTTTTAGCAGCAATTAAACGTTGATCGGCTCTTTTGTGCGACAATATTTCTCACATATTTAAACTGTACCCGCATTTATTGCTAGCGGAACACGTATAGATCCTCGTTTTATCCAAAGTTCTAATTCCTTTGATATTTTTATCGAACAAACTTAGTACAGAATACTCCCTTTGTAACAATGCTTTATCATTCACAGACGATTACTAGTATAGATGTATAGAGTTAACGACAGACAGAGTTTAGCTGATAGAGTAGGAACATCTACGGAACGATCATAGCGTACTGCGCAGGTTGCCAGTGTCAAACCGGGATGGTCACCTGAGTAGTTTGCTTTACATCCCACGCTAAGACAGACACTTCCATGTAAAAAGTGATTGTCCTGTTTTTTACAAACCTTTACTAGTAGATAGTAATGGTGAAAAATGGTTAGTACTCCCTCAGGGGAGTACGACTTTCGATGCCTTCTCCGTCGACAATGGCAGTCGTCATCGTCACTGAACAGAATAACTGTAGTAGAAAATCGTCGTTCGATTTTCTTAGTTTGTTTTGTGTGTGTGTGTGTGTGTGTGTGTGTGTGTGTGTGTGTGTGTGTGTGTGTGCGCGCGCGCATCTTCTTAGGACATTTTATTTTAGTACGGGCCCTAAAGATCTCTTCGTCATGCGTGCACACCAAAATATCATCATCATCGTTCATCAAGAAAGGTAGAAAAATAGGGGTGGAGACGGAGACGCAGCACATGCTAGGACTGGAAGTGGAGACTTCAGTTCTTTGGCGGGATGCAGGGAAATTTCAGTCTACAACGGAGACTGCTTACACAACACTCGTGCGTATCGTCATTTATTCATTCATCGTGCTCCGTGGATCTCATTAAGAAGGAGAACCTTACAGGACATGGAAACGAGTCAAGGTATACATAACGCAAGACAGACACACAGAAATCCAACCTACAGGGCTACTACAAATGAGTCATTCGTTTCCGAAGTTCAACATTTTTCAAAATATTATATTTACAAATATGACTGATGCATGACTAGAACAGCGGATTACCGAGTTTGCATTGTGCCCACCAGTTGGCATTACGAGTGGAGGGCCTTAACAAAATGACGACAAAGCGAGGAAAGAGTTTTTGTGTATTGTAATATGCACGATGTTTATCTGTTACAACAGTGCAGCGTGCATTCAGAAGGAATTACATGAAAAACGACATAAACAGAGTGTTGCGTGTTGCTATCGACAAGTAGGGACGCTGGCAGTCACTCTGAACCGAGTAATGCCAGTCGACCAAGTGTGCTCGATGCAACCGTTAAGAGGGTGTGGGAAACTTTCGTATGCAGTCGAAAAATAAATGATCCGCGCAAGCTACGAACTTGGAGTACCGCAGCAAACTATGTGGAAGATTCCTTGGCGGCCGTTACATATCAAACCGCACCGACTGCAGCTGTTGCACCAATGACAACCGGAAGATCATGGCCGAGGCCTTAAATTTTACGTCACAATGGATATTCAGCGTCGAAGCAACCTTATATTTATTTGGAAATCTGGGACTGTGGCGTACTGAAAATCCTCATGAAATTGTGGTGCATGAACAATGTTTGTCGAAGGTGCAATGTCACAGACGAAGCTCTATGGGTCTTTTTTTTTTTCTTGAGAAGTCAGTGTGGGGGGTACATCTTACCTGGATATGTCGCAGTTGTGGTTGTTTGCACATCTTGATGCTGATTCCTAGAATTTCTTCTTCCTATCAGACGCCCCTGCCCCCCCCCCCCCCCCCTCCCTCCATTGGAACATAGATGTTGGTCGCTACCTGAACGACAAACTTCTGCATCGCTGGATTGGTCGTAAGAGTTAAAATGAAGTCGTTGTGTTCCCTTGGACCCACAGGCCGCCTGACTTAACACCTTTGTCACTTTTTCCTTTGGGGATACACTAAGCACCGTCTTTACATACCCCCACTTACGGAACAGCTCGGAGAATGCATCATTGCTGCTGTGATGACTATTGTGATGTTACGATTGAACTTGAAGCACATCCCTATAATGCTGTTAACATCTGAACCTGGTGACCTTTACGCTGAGGCCGGCCGGAGTGGCCGTGCGGTTCTGGGCGCTACAGTCTGAAACCGAGCGACCGCTACGGTCGCAGGTTCGAATCCTGCCTCGGGCATGGATGTGTGTGATGTCCTTAGGTTAGTTAGGTTTAAGTAGTTCTAAGTTCTAGGCGACTGATGACCTCAGAAGTTAAGTCGCATAGTCCTCAGAGCCAGCCTTTACGCTGAACAGATAGCTCCCCCGCAAAGATATAATAGGTAGGGTTTCATCTAGCACTGAAAAAAAAACAAGACTCCTATTTACTACTATAATGTATGAACTTTGTTTCTGAACACAGAATGGGCGAAACAATTTAGTATTAGGTTCATGGCGTTGTGCATCAACGTACAGAATAACATATTGGCGAAGGAACGTAAACTTGGAATGGAAGTGATAATAAGAAGGGAAATTAACTATGTGCACGTAGAACGTCAGTGATTGCTGAATTAATTATAAGAATGAAGGATCAAACGCTGAAAAGAACATACATACATCGTTTCGCTTTGCTAGGCGCAAGTTGAGTTGGCCTTGTGTGTGAATGTGTGGGAAATCTTATGGGACTTAACTGTTAAGGTCATCAGTCCCTAAGCTTTCACACTACTTAACCTAAATTATCCTAAGGACAAACACGCACACCCATGCCCGAGGGAGGACTCGAACTTCCGCCGGGACCAGCCGTACAGTCCATGATTGCAGCGCCTTAGACCGGAGTTGGCCTGGCGAGTGCGTGAATCAATTTAGAATACCATTACGTAATTCAAACAAATGTACATCGCAGCTGCTTCGAAACATCGTTCATCAATGATGCAGATGCTTACTATTCTCCGCACAATCGGAAGCAGAGCATGACCGTGATGTTAGTTGAAAATCTGAGTGCTGCTGATCATCTTTGAACACGACATTGCAGACTTGGAACCAAGTGTTCTCTCCCTAAGAAGAAGTCCTTCCTCTCGCCGCTCCTGGCTAGAGCATCTGTTTTCTGCTCGTATTCAACCTTTTCATCTGAGCATGATTTAGATTACCAAATGACAGCAGCCCTTGCGAGCGCTGTCCAATTGGATCTGTTCTAGTGAGTTATCCTCCTCCTTCTATACACGATTTATTTATCGTTAACCAATTGACCGCTGGAGCTGAGAATCAGCAAGAAAATTACTGCCACACCTTGCCCCTTTTCGTGTCTCCGCCAATGACACTTCCTTCTCATAGGTACATGTGATTGTTATTTTGGTGAACGAATCATATAAAATTTTAGGCACAAATTAAATGCCTGGAGGGACCTTGACTCAAAAGTGATCCTCTCGGAGCATGCCGTATCGTCTCCTCCCTTGGCAGATGTTATCTTTTGGAAAGCGTCCCTCCGACTGTTTTTTGTGAATGCAGTTTTACAACCCCCAGAGATGGACCCCTGGTCTCCCGCTGTTCGCGACACCGTGGCGCCGAACGCTGACCCAAACAGCGGGCACAGCCCAGACCATTTCTGCCAGGGGCCCTGGCTTTCAGTGCCGACACTTTTATAACGCGCTTGCCGCTCTTCCGCTGCGGCCCTTCCTGGTCCCACAATCAGCAAACGAACTCCACTTGACAGGAAAATTACACATTTCCCCTCGCCACAGAACTAACAAGTACTAGTTATTTTTGCTACTACTGTTATTTACTTCAAATACAGTCAGTTCCACAAAAAAAAAAAACAAAAAAATGTACGTCGTCTTCTCTATGAAATAAAAGACACTATTATAAATATATGTTTACATGGAAATACATGTAGTTACTAATTGCACAATTACCTAATAGTTGTGTGTGAAATCTTACAGGACTCAGCTGCTAAGGTCATCAGTCCCTAAGCTTACACACTACTTAACCTAAATTATCGTAAGGACAAACACACACACCCATGCCCGAGGGAGGACTCGAACCTCCGCCGGGACCAGCCGCACAGTCCATGACTGCAGCGCCTTAGACCGCTCAGCTAATACCGCGCGGCACCTAATAGTTAATCGAATCACAACCATGATCGATTATAGCCTGGCACTTTAGCCCTCTCTCTGGTAAGTCATCCACGTTTTCAACCTCTTATCCATTTCGTAACGAACGTCTTTGACTTTTTAAGAATTTTAGCAGCAGCTCCATATGAAAGCTTTGGTCCCTTTGGACGATTTACAAGAAACACTGCATCGTGACGATTCAGATGTTTTGCAGAAAACCAGGAAAAGATTTTTGAAATCATATGTGTGGAGTGTGGCATGCTATGGGTGTGAAACATGGACTCTCGGGACAGAGGAACAGCAGAAGCTAAATTCTTTTGAAATGTGGTGCTATAGACGCATGCTCAAAATAAAATGGATCGACAAGGTCACAAACGAAGTGGTTCTGGAAAGAGCAGGTGAGAAGAGAAGCTTCTGGAGTTTCACTGTTAAAAGAAGAGTGCAATTTACAGGCCATCTATTAAGACATAAAGGACTCCTGAACACAATCATAGAGGGATATGTCGAGGGAAAAAGACCAAGAGGAAGACCACGACTGAGGTACATGGATCAAATCGTGAAAGATGTGGGATGTAACACCTATAAAGAAATGAAGAGAAAAGCTTAAAGACGCACAGAATGGAGACAAGCTGCCATTGTAGCTGTTGCAAACCAATCCTTGGATTGACCACTACAGAAGAAGAAGACCAGAAATGTCGCTGCGGACGTTAGGTTTAAAATTATAGAGTACACTTTCTTGTGGAACTGTCTGTATTTGCATACTGTCCTGCATTAGCTTTACTTTAATCATCTTATTCTATTGAATGGGTTATTAATTAGGGTCTTTGGAAAAAAACCGTTCCGTAACATCATTGACACGAAGTTTGTACATAAGGTACCGAACGAACGTGACTATCGCTTCGACACGTGTAATGTGAGCAGAGGGGGACTCATAGAACATTTGGAGAGTGCAAACTGCTATCTTTGTGAGTTTATGGTTCTGTTCACGCATGAACCACGTCATGAACCACATTTGTACAGGTAACAGGTACAGGAAAATAAAGGGCTTTGAAAACGAGTGAACCATTTATAGTAGCCCTGTATACTGCGTGAACCTAAGTTCCCTTTAGTCACTTTAAGGATAGGTTCCTTATACTAAAACAAGAAATAAAATCTAGTCAACATGCGCTCTAAAATGCTTGCCGGAAGAGCTATGGGCACTTTTTCAGCAGAAAAGATGTTAGCGAAGACGAACAAGTGCTCATAGCTCTTCCAGCAAGCATTTTAGAGCGCATGTTGACTAGATTTTATTTCTTGTTTTAGTGCCAGGAACCTATCCTCAAAGTCTGTAAAGGGAATTCAGTGATACCCTATATATTGCATTAACAATAAACTATCACTACGGTACTTAATGCTATTCACACCTATGCAATCTAAATTTACTCCAATAAATTAGCAATTAAGTTACTACCTAGAAGAAAGCTGCTGGCTCCTGTTTCACTATATAGCTGCTGTTTACCTGCTGTTAGTAGCTTGATACTTACTTGACTACAATGGTATTATTCAAATTAAGTATTTGTTACATCTATAAGTACCGAGTCCTGTTCGTAATACAATATTACTTGTGGTACACCTTTATGACAAACATCGCTATTGGCCATTTAGCTAACAGAACCTTTCAATCCTAGAATACAGAGACTGAGATAATTTGTATTATTGCTCAAGTGCGTGGACACTTACCAAACAAGAAAAGCAGAGAATCTCGAACGTATACGAAGAGCGGCAGCACGAATGGTCTCAGGTTTGTTCTACTCACCTGACAATGCAACGTAAACGTCGAAAATCCTGAAAGACACCACTGTACTGTGGAAAGCTATTTGCAAAGTTTCCAAAATTGGCATTAAATCTAAGAACATTGTTCAGCCCCCTACGTATCGCTCCCATATTGACTACGGAGGCAAGTGGCTAATTACAGGGTGCACAGAGGCATTTAAGAAGTCATTCGTCCTGCTCTCCACACGCGATTGGAACGGACCGTCTAATATGTGGTGTAATACTACGTAAGTATTCTCTGCCATGCACCTAACAATGGATTGAAGCTTATATAAACTGCCGCAAAAAAAACCACACCCTCGAGAGCTGTGTTCAGTGGCACCAGGGTAGAATATGTACGTACTGAAGGTTTGTTGTGTTAGTGATCCATTGGACACAGTCATCGGCGATCAGATGGCGCTCAACAGGCCTGTCCGTCCAACCTCTGTTTTCACTCAGCAGGCCGTAACTGCGCTGAGTTTAGAAGTGAACGGTGTTTGCAACATTCATTTTAGGATACAACCATGCCCCACCGACAAGTACGTACTCCTGTCGAAGAGCTTCAGCCATCTGGTAGGGGCAACACTGTGGGTCTGCGGGAAGCTAGATGGATGTATTGAGGGATTGCTGCACATGCTAGGCACATACCGGTGGTGTGTCGCTGCTGTCAACAGCGGTCTCTGAAATATTCGCATACCTGTAGACCTCATTATGGACGTCCGTATGGTACAGACGCACGTCAAGATCGACACTTTATACACTAGCAGTGGTCGACCGAACATCATCCAGGCACGAATTCTAGGCACATGCTCATACTGTCGTCTGGGACCAGTGGGACTCATTTGCTTGCAGCAGGGTGAAGATCACGTGTGCCACAGACCAGGCTGCCACTGACACCACGACACTGTCAAGTATGGCTACTCTGGTGTCGTGAAAGACTCGACTGGAGAGTGGAAAAGCGCTCTGTTGTCTTCAGTGATGAGCGTAGGATCCAGGTTTCGATTCCAGTAGTGGGTCATTACTTGTTAATATCTCTCTCTCTCTCTCTCTCTCTCTCTCTCTCTCTCTCTCCCCCTCAAATATATACTGTGTAAAACTGGGATTCTGTACGGGCGCTAATGACCGCGCACTTGAGCGCCTCACAAACCGAACGACATTATCTCAAACATATGTTATCGTCACTCATTTTTTACGTGTCACAGATCCCTGCTACTTACGATTTTAATGTTGTTGTTGTGGTCTTCAGTCCTGAGACTGGTTTGATGCAGCTCTCCATGCTACTTTATCCTATGCATGCTTCTTCATCTCCCAGTACCTACTGCAACCTACATCCTTCTGAATCTGTTTAGTGTATTCATCTCTTGGTCTTCCTCTGCGATTTTTACCCTCCACGCTGCCCTCCAATAATAAATTGGTGATCCCTTGATGCCTCAGAACATGTCCTACCAACCGATCCCTTCTTCTAGTCAAGTTGTGCCACAAATTCCTCTTCTTCCCAATTCTATTCAATACCTTCTCATTGCTTATGTGATCTACCCATCTAATCTTCAGCATTCTTCTGTAGCACCACATTTCAAAAGCTTCTATTCTCTTCTTGTCCAAACTATTTATCGTCCATGTTTCACTTCCATATGTGGCTACACTTCATACAAATACTTTCAGAAACGACTTCCTGACACTTAAATCTATACTCGATGTTAACCAATTTCTCTTCTTCAGAAACGCTTTCCTTGCCATTGTCAGTCTACATTTTATTTCCTCTCTACTTGGACCATCATCAGTCATTTTACTCCCCAAATAGCAAAACTCCTTTACTACTTTAAGTGTCTCATTTCCTAATATAATTCCCTCAGCATCACCCGACTTAATTCGGCTACATTCCATTATCCTCGTTTTGCTTTCGTTGATGTTCATCTTATATCCTCCTTTCATGACACTGTCCATTCCGTTCAACTGCTCTTCCAAGTCCTTTGCAGTCTCTGACACAATTACAATGTCATCAGCCAACCTCAAAGTTTTTATTTCTTCTCCATGGATTTTAATACCTCCTCCGAACTTTTCTTTTGTTTCCTTTACTGCTTGCTCAATACACAGGTTGAACAACATCGGGGATAGGCTACAACCCTGTCTCACTCCCTTCCCAACCACAGCTTCCCTTTCGTGCCCCTCGACTATTATAACTGCCATCTGGTTTCTGTACAAATTGTTACTATCCTTTCGCTCCCCGTATTTGACCCCTGCCACCTTCAGAATTTGAAAGACCGTATTCCAGTCAACATTGTCGAAAACTTTCTCTAAGTCTACAAACGCAAGTAACGTAGGTTTGTCTTTCCTTAATCTATCTTCCACGACAAGACGTAATGTCAGTATTGCCTTACGTGTTCCAATATTTCTACGGAATCCAAACTGATTTCCCGAGGTCGGCTTGTACCAGTTTTTTCATTCGTCTGTAAAGAATTACTTTAATAATAATAACAATAATGGAATAGAAACGGAAGCCAACGATGTCAGATGCCAACAGATGGACACTGTTTATCGACTCACTCAAAATATCTACAATAAAAAATGTCTCCAAGCACACAAAACTACGACATTGCAATACCGTCATAAAACCAGAATGCCTATATGGATTAGAGACACTAATTTTAAACAGGAAAACAGACATAGAAAACATTCAGAAAAAGGAACGGAAGATCATAAGAAAAAATTTTGGCCCAAAGCTTGTAGACGAACAGTATCGGCTCAGAGGCAAACAGGAAATCAAACCCTACTCTAATATTCACAGTAACATTAGAAAACGCCGATTACGATTCTATGGACACTTCAAAAGAATGAATCGGACAGACTTACAAAGCAAATAGTTGAATTCTATGAAAACAGAAGTAAATCTAAAACAGACCCAATGAAATGGATTGGCGAAATCAAAACAGATCGGAAACTAGCAGGAATTACACCAGAGGATATCCAAAACAGGGAAATCTTCAAATCTAAAATTCACAAGTTGCAAGTTGACCAAGAGGAGAAACCAGAAACCAAAGAAGAAGACTGGAACAACGTGCTCTCAAGAAAGAAAAGAAGCCCACAGCAAAAGAATGAAAGAAGTTTGGGCACAAAGAAAGGCAAATGCACGCCACTAAGTACTTTGCGTAGTCCTAATGGGCTCATTGGCGATATATATATATATATAATTTGACTATACCACACTATACACACTGTAAAATAGAAATTGGTACTCGCAAATGCAGTATTTCACTAAGCACTTAGAGAGTACCCAGACGCCTGCCCACTATGATTATGCGAACGTCTGTACCGGGGAAACAATGTTCATTTCAGTCGTTTCCGCCTACGATCAGGAAGTAAGTCATTCCATTCCCAGAACGAATGTTCACCCCGAAGCGAAGTGTGCGCTGATTTGAAACTTCCTGACAGATTTAAAGTGGTTCCCGTCTGGACTTGAACCTTGGTGCTGCTGGAACGTGCCCATGTAGTGGATGGTTTTCCTAATTAGCCTGATTTGTTCTCTCAGCGCTGGCAGCTACTTCAAAGCGAATATCTGATGGCCTTATGCCAGCGAGTTGGTAGAGTTTAACAAGTGGCGTAGGTTTCAAACAAACTGTAATAGGCCGACGCGTTACGTTTAGCGCCTTGTCCATATGTTTGCATAGGTGGATTTCAGGGTTTGTGCTCGACAACCCCAAGTGGTACTAGTGATTTGCTTATTTTATTTATTTACACGTCAAGTTAAGTAGGACCAAATTGAGGAGCACATCTCCAAGGTCATGGAACGTGTAAGTACATGAAACCACAACATAAAAGTAATAACAGATAAAAATAAATGTTTATGATCCCGAAAAAAGTCTGTCCGTAAGTTTAAGTAAACGCAATCAACGATACAATAAGAATCAGCTTAATTTTTCAAGAAACTCCTCGACAGAACAGAAGGAGTGACCCATTAAGAAACCCTTCAGTTTCGACTTGAAAGCGCATGGACTACTGCTAAGATTTTTGAATTTGAGTGGCAGCTTATTGAAAATGGATGCAGCAGTATACTGCACACCTTTTTGCACAAGAGCTAAGGAAGTCCGATCCAAATGCAGGTTTGATTTCTGCCGAGTATTGACCGAGTGAAAGCTGCTTATTCTTGGTAATAAGCTAATATTGTTAACAAGAAATGACAGTAACCAATATATATATATTGTGAGGCCAATGACAAAATATCCAGACTCGTGAACAGGGATCGACAAGAGGTTCGTGAACCTTCACCACTTATTGCCCGAACCGCCGTTTCTGAGCCAAAAATATCCTTTTAGAATGGGAAGAGTTACCCCAAAATATAATACCATAAGACATAAGCGAAGGAAAAAAGCAAAGTAGACTAATTTTCGTGTCGAACGACCACTCACTTCTGATACCGTTCGAATACTAAAAATTGCAGTATTAAGTCTTTGAACAACATCCTGAACGTGGGCTTTCCACGACAGCTTACTATCTATCTGAACACCTAGAAATTTAAACTGTTCAGTTTCACTAATCATATGCCCGTTCAGTGAAATTAAAACGTCAGGTTTTGTTAAATTGTGTGTTAGAAACTGTAAAAACTGAATCTTACTGTGATTAGCGTTAGTTTATTTTCTACAAGCCGTGAACTAAGAGTCATGTACTGCACTATTTGAAACCGAGTCAATGTTGCACACAACATCCTTTACTACCAAGCCAGTGTCATCAGCAAACAGAAATATTTTAGGGGTACTCGTAATACTAGAGGGCATATCATTTATATATAAAGGAACAGGAGTGGCCCCCAACACTGATCCCTGGGGCACCCCCCCACTTGACAGTACCACTCAGATCCCACGTCACAGCCGTTATCAACATTGCGAAGGATAATATTTCTGGCTTCCACTTTCGTTCTCGTATTCCCGCAGTGCTGCTTGTCGCTGAGGGTACTATCCTGATATTTTGAATGGCTGGATTTGCCACTGACGGCAGGTACGCTCAACCTGTGAATGTACGCCGTAAGCTAACTGGAACGTTGGCGGTCAGGCCGCAAGCCAACCTGCGTAGTCAAGCCCTTAGACAAGCATCTGAAAAGTATCCCCTAGCTTCTAATTTCGCAGAACTTCTCCCTATGTCGTTATCTCTCACTTGTGTAGTATTTCAGTACTCCAAACGGTAGCAATTAAACTTCGAATCTTGCCTACAAGACCAAGTAATCACACCTGGAAAAGGGCGTATTAGAAATGTCACTTTTAATAGCGCAATCAAATTTTCCCTGACTCCACTTTTGAAACTAAGGTCACTACCGCCATCTTATATGAAACACCGGTAACCGCTGAAACATCTACAATCTTAGTCAAATCAGTTCTGCTACATACACAGTGTGATTCCACGAGAGCGGATCTCTAGTACTGCAAGCTCTGAGGAGGTAGTATGGAACAAAACAAGGAAAAAAGTGTCCAGTAAACATGGGCTCTAAAACGCGTACCTTAAGAGCTATCAGTACTTGTTCAGTAGAAAAGATGCGTTTCACAACAGCAAAGATGAAAAAGTACTCATAGCTCTTAAAGTATACACTTTAGAGCGTATGTTTACGGACTTTTTTTTCTTCTTTCGATCCATAGTACCACCTCTCAAAATATGGAATGCAGAGAGCTTGCAGTAGAAGAGATCTGTCAGATGTATGAGAACGATTTTCATTTATAACTTTCGAAACGGTCTTTTCCGGGCCATGGTCCCTTATTTGAAACTGATACATGTAACCATCCCCATCATCCCTGTAAACTTGTAACATCATTACAGAGACACCCTAGCTCAGCTTGGCAGTATGGCACAGTTCAGCAAATACTGCTGTCAGTTACTAATAACCGCACTAACTGCGAAGTGTTCTGTGGCTGCTACACTGATAAATAACCGCATCCGCGGTAACTTATACCAGATGGGGAGAGATACTGGTGGTGCATTTGGTAGTACGAATATACCATTTTGGCAGTTATTTGTAACCGCTGTAACTGGTAAAGGACTTCCGGGAAGCGTTTGTCTCGGTGCCCCACTGCAGACTCCTAAGGTACGAGCATATGGGATTGGTTCCCAAATATGTGAGTGGCTCGAAGACTTCTTAAGTAATAAAACACAGTACGTTGTCCTCGATGGTGAGTGTTCATCGGAGGTGAGGGTATCATCTGGAGTGCCCCAGGGAAGTGTGGTAGGTCCGCTGTTGTTTTCTATCTACATAAATGATCTTTTGGATAGGGTGGATAGCAATGTGCGGCTGTTTGCTGATGATGCTGTGGTGTACGGGAAGGTGTCGTCGTTGAGTGACAGTAGAAGGATACAAGATGACTTGGACAGGATTTGTGATTGGTGTAAAGAATGGAAGCTAACTCTAAATATAGATAAATGAAAATTAATGCAAATGAATAGGAAAAAGAATCCCGTAATGTTTGAATACTCCATTAGTAGTGTAGCGCTTGACACAGTCACGTCGATTAAATATTTGGGCGTAACACTGCAGAGCGATATGAAGTGGGATAAGCATTTAATGGCAGTTCTGGGGAAGGCGGATAGTCGTCTTCGGTTCATTGGTAGAATTTTGGTAAGATGTGGTTCATCTGTAAAGGAGACCGCTTATAAAACACTAATACGACCTATTCTTGAGTACTGCTCGAGCGTTTGGGATCCCTATCAGGTCGGATTGAGGGAGGACTTGGAAGCAATTCAGAAGCGGGTTGCTAGATTTGTTACTGGTAGGTTTGATCATCACGCGAGTGTTACGGAAATGCTTCAGGGACTCGGGTGGGGGTCTGTAGAGGAAAGGAGGAGTTCTTTTCGTGAATCGCTACTGAAGAAATTTAGAGAATCAGCATTTGAGGCTGACTGCAGTACAATTTTACTGCCGCCGACTTACATTTCGCGGAAAGACCACAAAGATAAGATAAGAGAGATCAGGGCTCGCACAGAGGCATATAGGCATTTTTCCCTCGTTCTGTTTGGGAGTGGAACAGGGAGAGAAGGTGCTAGTTTTGGTACGATGTACCCTGCGCAACGCACCGTATGGCGGATTGCGGAGTATGTATGTATATGTAGATGTAGATGCAGGAATCTGATTAGCCCGTCCCCACAGCGCACTGGAAACACTGCTGCCAAACGTTGGCGAAAGGGAAGCGAGGAGATAAGAATGACCTCTTCTGCCAGGTTGGCCCCTTGCGTTTCGGAACGAATGCAGTCCTGAACGGCTTCCCCTGCAAGCACGGCCAGCGCAGGTCTGCTCGCGTGTTTCGGCCACCTGGCATTCGCGGCGGTCGCTCGCACCTGCGGAAGGGACCAGTAGCAGGCGAACGTCGGCGACCTTGAGACGTGAGGCAGCAGACAGGTGGGTCACGGCCGTGCTATGCTATGCTATGCCGCACCGCCTCCGCCTATCCGTCCAGGCGGGAAGCGAGCGGGCGCCTTCTCCAACACCGCCGATGAGGTTACATGAGGAATCGTTAGCGCCAGGATTTCACCCGGAACAAGTCCCGCCCACTCACCCCCGGTTTTCCCGGTCTTTGTTCGGCGCCTGGGCTTGGTTTCAGTTGACCCACGTGGTTTACCGCGTTTGGCTGCACTTGGAGTGAATGTTAAATTAATATCTTGCTAGGTCCTAAATTTTGCCACATACTTAAAAGACACGTTGCAAAAAACGTGCACAATTGGCCTCAGCTGAGTCAGGTACTTCCACAGCAAACATAAGAGAAAACAATTTAGCACTGAATTCTTTAAATACGAGAACTCAGTATTCAGACGAATAGCCTATGAAGAAACATACTTCAATGTGAGAAAAAGCACCCAAAGCTAAAACAGGAAAAACCTACCCTCAAAGAATAATTTGCTTGGAGAAAGAGGAACCACGGTTTTTAGAACTCAGACAGTATATGCCAAACAAGCACCAGTGTTCACTATAATTCCAGAGGGCATCAAAATTACTTTGTTCTTGCTAGATCAATCCAGGCTGTTTTTGCGTGTTATTCACTGAATAGTTTTGCTGAAAAGTTTTAGGGGTGGAAGAAGCGCTGGCACAGCATGAAGGACGTTTTACAGCCGTGAAACACTGCAGCATTTATTTCCTTCCTAACTGCTCTGTGACAAACATACACATCATTATTATTATTTTTAAAAATGGTTTGAATGACATGAAATTAATTTATCTTTTGGTTAAAAATAGACAGAACAAAGAATAACGACAGATTATTGTCCTGAGACGTTTGCAACAGCATATAGGACACTAATTACACAGGACAGCCACAATTCTTTATAACCTCGTTTATAATGCGCAAGTATGGCATTGGAAGAATTTAAAAGTTAAAATTCACCCATTAGCCCTGCAAATACTAACGAAATATGTCATATAAAGCCCGCATCTCGTGGTCGTGCGGTAGCGTTCTCGCTTCCCACGCCCGGGTTCCCGGGTTCGATTCCCGGCGGGGTCAGGGATTTTCTCTGCCTCGTGATGGCTGGGTGTTGTGTGCTGTCCTTAGGTTAGTTAGGTTTAAGTAGTTCTAAGTTCTAGGGGACTGATGACCATAGATGTTAAGTCCCATAGTATTCAGAGCCATTTGAACCATTTGTCATATAAGTAAATATCTTACTGCTTTCATTAGGCAGTTCTACTTCATGGCATTCTTATATTCTTTAATTTTCGTGAGCTACTATGAGGGTCTACATAAACAAAACGACTTTCACTTATTTATGTATAACGTTGATTTTAGACAACAGAGTTAGTCGACTGCATCCGCGGCTTTACTACCGACATGAGAGATTCAAAACCATTGTTTTCGCATTGTATGTTTGCTCTGCTGTTTCTCTCAAATAAACGTACTATAATAAGTGAATTAGTTAATGAAAATTTGTCCGTATTGCCTTTCAATAACATCACGTTATTTTTTGTTTTCTACTGCTGGCGATGCTTTCAATCCTCTATAAATATTTTTATTTCTTTAATAATACGCATTCGTAGTATATTACTATCCAGAAAGACTTAAATTTCTTATCATTACTAAATTTCATCACAGTGTAACATGTGTTGGACTGTGACGATAACAACTTTGATGTAACTTCCAGTTTGCTGAACTGGCGGCTGTTTAGGGGAGGACCTTCTACTTTGGATAGGCGTGGAGGGGGGTGAATGGGCGGGACTTGTTCCGGGTGAAATCCTAGCGCTAAGGGCACGTGGTTACATGGGCTTCCAAATCCGGTTTTCCGTAAACTGGTTTCCCAGTACAGCTCCAGGTTGGTCATGTAAACACTCAAACATCGATGCTGGAAATCCGAGTTTGGCTACCGTATTTCAACTCCCACAATCGGTTTTCGTTCCACGGAAAATAGTTCTAGCCGTCATTTTTTAATTTGCAATAGCATATATACAGGATGAGTCACCTAATATTACCGCTGTATATATTTCGTGAACCACATCAAATACTGACGAATCGATTCCACAGACCGAACGTGAGGAGAGGGGCTAGTGTAATTGGTTAATACAAACCATAAAAAAATGCACGGAAGTATGTTTTTTAACACAAACCTACGTTTTTTTAAATGGAACCCCGTTAGTTTTGTTAGCACATCTGAACATATAAACAAATACGTAATCAGTGGCGTTTGTTGCATTGTAAAATGTTAATTACATCCGGAGATATTGTCACCTAAAGTTGACGCTTGAGTACCACTCCTCCGCTGTTCGATCGTGTGTATCGGAGAGCACCGAATTACGTAGGGATCCAAAGGGAACGGTGATGGACCTTAGGTACAGAAGAGACTGGAACCGCACATTATGTCCACATGCTAACACCTTTTTATTGGTCTTTTTCACTGACGCACATGTACATTACCATGAGGGGTGAGGTACACGTACACACGTGGTTTCCGTTTTCAATTACGGAGTGGAATAGAGTGTGTCCCGAAATGTCAGGCCAATAGATGTTCAATGTGGTGGCCATCATTTGCTGCACACAATTGCAATTTCTGGCGTAATGAATGTCGTACACGCCGCAGTATATCTGGTGTAATGTCGCCGCAGGCTGCCACAATACGTTGTTCCATATCCTCTGGGGTTGTAGGCACATCACGGTACACATTCTCCTTTAACGTACCCCACAGAAAGAAGTCCAGAAGTGTAAGATCTGGAGAACGGGCTGGCCAATTTATGCGTCCTCCACGTCCTATGAAACGCCCGTCGAACATCCTGTCAAGGGTCAGCCTAGTGTTAATTGCGGAATGTGCAGGTGCACCATCATGCTGATACCACATACATCGACGCGTTTCTAGTGGGACATTTTCGAGCAACGTTGGCAGATCATTATGTAGAAACGCGATGTATGTTGCAGTTGTTTGGGCCCCTGCAATGAAGTGAGGACCAATGAGGTGGTCGCCAATGATTCCGCACCATACATTTACAGTCCACGGTCGCTGTCGCTCTACCTGTCTGAGCCAGCGAGGATTGTCCACGGACCAGTAATGCATGTTCCGTAGATTCACTGCCCCGTGGTTTGTGAAACCCGCTTCATCGGTAAACAGGTAGAACTGCAACGCATTCTCTGTTAATGCCCATTGACAGAATTGCACTCCATTATTAAAGTCATCACCATGTAATTGCTGATGTAGCAACACATGAAACGGGTGAAAGCGGTGACGATGCAGTACGCGCATGACACTACTTTGACTCAGTCCACCGGCTCTCGCAATGTCCCGTGTACTATTGTGTGGGTTCATGGCAACAGCAGCTAACACACCAACTGCACCCGCTTCTCCTGTGACGGGCCTGTTACGGACCCGTTTGCGTGCTACGACCACACCTGTTGCATACAGTTGACGGTAGATGTTTTGCAATGTGCGGCACGTTGGATGCTCTCTGTCCGGGTACCGTTCTGCATACACCCTGCAGGCTTCAGCTGCATTTCGTCGACACTCGCCATAGATGAGTATCATCTCCGCCTTTTCAGAGTTCGAATACACCATGGTCACAGTTCCTACACCACTACACTATCACAGACGTTTGGTAACACGGTGTACTACAGTTGGTCTGCGTGCGGAGACGAATGCAGAATAACAATAGCAGCAAGCGCTACATGCGGACACTGCGACAGCTAGACCAAACCACAACAGTGCACTACAGCCACACTCGTAAACACGGTCGTCATCGTAAACATGTCCCTGCAGATGCTGCTCGCCGACCGTGGCCGGTGTTTGTGACAACACGCAACTGAACGTCGGAGGTTTCAAGCGTCAACTTTAGGTTACAATATCTCCGGATGTAATTAACATTTTACAATGCAACAAACGGCACTGATTACGTATTTGTTTATATGTTCAGATGTGCTAACAAAAGTAACGTGGTTCCATTTAAAAAAACGTAGGTTTGTGTTAAAAAACATACTTCCGTGCATTTTTGTATGGTTTGTATTACATAATTACACTAGCCCCTCTCCTCACGTTCGGTCTGTGGAATCGGTTCGTCAGTATTTGATGTGGTTTACGAAATATATCCAGCGGTAACGTTAGGTGACTCATCCTGTATAACAACATTGTAATTCCTAGATCTATGCTCCCCGACAAAAAAGTGGGAAAAAAGGGAAAAAAACAAGAAAAATCATAATGTGTATCACGAAATGTCGCAGTCTAAAATAGCTTTTTAAATATCTATTTATGCAACACCCTTGCACTTACTGTGGCTAAGTTCTTTGACAATAACCTACAAGTTTCTGTATGAACAATATCTTTACATCTGCTACATCTAAGTTCTTTGACCACAGCCAACATGTTTGTCTGTAAACATAGTGTATTTCACGAGTGGACATCATAATAGTGTAATATGAAGCTATACTTGGTAAAACTGAAATATAGACGTGAAAATGACCATAAGTGTGTAACTAAGTTGCAAAACTATCACCACAGCATAGCTGTAATAATGGTGCTTCATCTTTATGTAAGTACAGATATATTTTCGTCAAATGCTGCATTACCACTTACAATTGTCCCACTTGTATCTGTATAGTCACCAGCAAATAATTTTTTTGTATTTATACAGTGATCTCCAAAAGTACAAACATGTACATGAATGTATAAACACCTGAAGATGGGCGCAAGCCCGAAACCGGTAGTGTGAAAATAAATAACCTTTTATTGTGACTGGTAGCAGATAATTTTCTACACCACATTCTATTGAATTTCAGTCGTGAATCTGTTGACAGATTGTTATTTGTTTTTAAAAATGTCGCTTAATGTGGACGAAGTGATGTCGTCTGGAGTCAAGAAGAAGGAGGAGAATTGGACTGACCAGGAAGTTATTCATTTCCTTTGTTTAACTGAATAGAATCAAATTGCATTATTAGTATTTGGGAAGAGATACGTAAATGCTTATACAGGGTGTTACAAAAAGGTACAGCCAAACTTTCAGGAAACATTTGTTGAATTAGCGAGAGCTAACAGCTTGGCAACGATCGGGTATACTGCAGTGTTCAGTTAACTTTTTAGTGGCAAAGCAGCTGGTGACAAAACATGCGTAAATATCACGCACCAGGAACAGCAATGCATCTTTCTCAGTTTTACCCGTTTTTATTATTATTTTAGCCTTTCTGTCTCTAAAATCTTGCAACGCAGTAATGTCTTAAAAGTGACAATTTTGCACTTTTTTCTACAACTCCCGTGTTCTATGTGGTTGTAATGCGAAACTTTTGCACGCGTTAGTTGTTGTGGATAAAATGTTTAAGGGCCTTTCCTCGTAGCGTCTGCTCATCCACCTTAAAAGTTTACCGATATCTACAAGCGCCATTCCATAAGTCATGACAATTATTGTATATCTTTCGATAATGCGACAACATGGGAATTCCACGATGTGCTTTGAACAGGTAAGGTAGTGTGTATCTAAACGCCAACATAAAATACGGTTCCAGCACAGTAGGTCTTCGTAAAGATTGACATGAAACACACCTATTGGAACCCTACGTAAATTTATTGTACAGGAGAGCAAATAGAACAAAAATGAATCAAAGTCAACTACTGTTCTAAATAGTCCACCAGCGCATCCACACAGCGTTGCCAACGATGAGGGAGCGGTTCAAAGGTTCAAATGTGTGAAATCTTATGGGACTTAACTGCTAAGGTCATCAATCCCTAAGCTAACACACTACTTAACCTAAATTATCCTAAGGACAAACACACACACACCCATGCCCGAGGGAGGACTCGAACCTCCGCCGGGACCAGCCGCACAGTCCATGACTGCTGCGCCTAAGACCGCACGGCTAATCCCGAGCGGCACGGTTCGTTGCCAATGATTGCGGAGCGATTGAATGCCATTGGCATTGTCATCAATGTATACCACTTGTCGACGAAATGCCGTGAGGATGCCTTCATTTTTTGCGAAGCGCCTCCCATGCAATGATTTCTTCAGCTGTGTAATGAGGTCAAAGTTGCATGGACTGAGATCGGGTGATTAGGGTGGGTGGGTGGGGGAGGATTTTCCACCCTCACCGCTGTACACAATTATTGATGACTTCTGCATTGTGGGTTGCAGCCTTACCATAGAACACGATTTCATTATCCAGCAGTGGCGGTCGTTTTCGCATATGTACATCATAAATGGTACAGCAGAAAGTTGCGGTAGTATTGGGCACTGACAGTGTGGCCGTCACTAAAAGGGCGACACTCCAGAATACCGTAGCTGTCATAAGCCAGAGTGAGGATACCTTCGTGGGTTATCCCTTGTCACCCAAAGCAGTTCCTAGTTCTGCACGACATTGAGTAGCATTTCTGCCAGCGAGAAAGGCAATTTTCGCTTACGCTGACTGTTCCATTCTGCTTGTAGCACGGCCAGGCTCACACTGAAGTTTCAGGCGCTGGTACTGAGCCAGCCTCACATGCGGTCACAATCTGTCTGTTGATTTCGATACTGTTTGCCGAGGGCTTTCGAATGTATTCACTGCGATTACAGTGATGCTACAAGTTTGCACGATTTACCTCAGCTGCCGTGACTTATGGAGCAGCCCTCGTATAAAATCTTACTTTCTCGTAAACATATTATCGAGGTGGTGATATCCTCAATTTATCTTGCTGACGAAATCGCAATAGCTGATTTATAGACACAGATCGTGGAGAACACCGGAAGCTGGGGTAATGGATATCTGATCTCACCTAGCGAGGTGGCGCAGTGGTAATACAAAATTCCGCAGGATAGGGTTTCAAATCGGCGCGCGGGAGTCCGGGTTTAAGTTTTCCGCGATTTCCCTAAATCACATAAGGCGAATGCCGGGATGGTTCATTAAAGGGGCAGCCGATTTCTTCCCCAACCTTTCCCGATCCAAGCATGTGCTCCATATCTAATGACCTCGTAGTTGACTTTGTATTAGATCTTAATTTTATCAAGTCAGCAAAACCGATTCAGTTCTAACGTACAGCCACGACAATGAATACCGGTTACCAAAGTTCAACTTTCGTCGCCCACACGATGTTTTGCCTGCAAAAAAATGTGACAGCACAGGTAAGCAAACAAGGAGTCGCCGGCCGCTGTGACCGAGCGGTTCTAGGTACTTCAGTCCCGAACCGCGCTGCTGCTACAGTCGCAGGTTCGAATCCTGCCTCGGGCATGGATGTGTGTGATGCCCTTAAGTTAGTTAGGTTTAACTAGTTCTAAGTCTATGGGATTGATGACCTCAGATGTTAAGTCCCATAGTGCTTAGAGCCATTTTTGAAATAAGGAGTCCGTCTGGTACAGACAATACGCTGATATCAATGACATTTTCTAACTTTTTGATGCGTTGGGACATGTTGCGCAATGGCGTAAGTCACTGTAAGCTTCATCTGTGGAATTGTTTTGTTTATACGATTACTGAACGTAGTTGTGTTATATGCACTTCGCATAAAAGGGTAAATCGTCTCGTCACGTAATTATTTGTTTTGGTAGTTTTATCACTCCTGGATATTTACGGAAGCTCAGTACAATTTAATAAGAAATCTGCTCCTTTATTCTCAAGAGTTCAAAAACGGGCGGTTAAATCAAATCAGGCCGTGCTTCTCTCGTAGACGATTAATGAGGATGACGTTCCCAAAATACTGTCATAGTCCGAAAATATCGAGAATGATTGGCACAATTGCCAGGTCAGAAAAAAGGGTAATAACCATTTTACTTTACAGAGTTAACCAAGAAAAATCTCTGTGCTCGATGTGTTGCGTAGTTGCTGAGTGTTGACCAAAAGCAAAAATGTTTTACTCGGAAGTGTTTATACCGTTTTAAAAAGGATCCATTGGATTTTAGTTGTCGATTCTTTACTATGGATGAGATGTGCGTCTACCGTTTGGCACCAAAAATGAAACAGCAAAGTGGTGGATTGAAGCGGGAGATTGTAAATCAAAAGAAAAGGCTTTCTTCGCTCATAAGACTACGCCCTCCGTTCTCTAGAGATGCAAATATTGTTACTTGACACTTCCTGGCAGATTAAAACTGTGTTTTTTTAATTCTCATTTTGTTCGTTGCATCTGCTCGGGGCGGACGTCGCAAGACGTCCATTGAGGGTCGTTGTTGATCGATTAACTCAGTTTTTTTATTACAGAGGGCACATAACCCTCTGACCGAACACGCTGAGCTACCGTGCCGGATTACCAACTGAGCTACCCAAGCACGACTCACGCCCCGTCCTCACAACTTTACTTCTGCCAGTACCTCGTCTCCCACCTTCCAAACTTTACAGAAGCCCTCCTGCGAAACTGCAGAACTAGCACTCCTGAAAGAAAGGATATTGCGGGGACATGGCTTAGCCACAGCCTGGGGGATGTTTCCAGACTCTCATTCTGGAAACATCCCCCAGGCTGTGGCTAAGCCAGGTCTCCGCAATATCCTTTCTTTCAGGAGTGCTAGTTCTGCAAGGTTCGCAGGAGAGCTTCTGTAAAGTTTGGAAGGTAGGAGGGGAGGTACTGGTAGAAGTAAAGTTGTGAGGATGGGGCGTGAGTCGTGCTTGGGTATCTCAGTTGGTAGAGCACTTGCCCGCGAAAGGCAAAGGTCCCGAGTTCGAGTCTCGGTCCGGCACACAGTTTTAATCTGCCAGGATGTTTCATATCAGCACACACTCCGCTGCAGAGTGAAAATCTCATTCTGCAAATATTGCTACTTACAAGTACCTGGAAAACATCAGTGGCATACACATTTCCTGCTCACGCTGGTGCAGTCTGTTGAAGTTACACTACTGAGCGAGGTGGCGCAGTAGATAGCATAGTGGACTCGCTCTTTGGAGGATGACGGTTCTATACCACGTCCGGCCATCCTGATTTAGGTTTTCCGTGATCTCCCTAATTCGCTTCAGGTAAATGCCGGGATGGCTCCTTTGAAAGGGCACGACCGTCTTCCCTTCCCATCCTTCTCTAATCCGACGAGGGACTGATGGGACTGATGACCATAGATGTTAAGTCCCATAGTTCTCAGAGCCTCTAATCCGACGAGGCCGATGACCTCGCTGTTTGGTCTCCTCCCCAAAACAACCCAACCCCCCCAAGTTACACTGGAGCGCAAAACAAGGACGAAAGTATCTTTCACAAGACTTGTCGCTGCCATGTAACATTGTTGTTGTTGTTGTTGTTGTTGTCTTCAGTCCCGAGACTGGTTTGATGCAGCTCTCCATGCTACTCTATTCTGTGCATGCTTCATCTCCCAGTACTTACTGCAACCTACATCCTTCTGAATCTGCTTAGTGTATTCATCTCTTGGTCTCCCTCTACGATTTTTACCCTCCACGCTGCCCTCCAATGCTAAATTTGTGATCCCCTGATGCCTCAGAACATGTCCTACCAACCGGTCCCTTCTTCTTGTCAAGTTGTGCCACAAACTCCTCTTCTCCCCAATTCTGTTCAATACCTCCTCATTAATTGTGAGATCTACCCATTTAATCTTCAGCATTCTTCTGTAGCACCACATTTCGAAAGCTTCTATTCTCTTCTTGTCCAAACTATTTATCGTTCATGTTTCACTTCCATACGTGGCTACACTCCATACAAATACTTTCAGAAACGACTTCCTGACACTTCAATCTATACTCGATGTTAACAAATTCCTCTTCTTCAGAAACGCTTTCCTTGCTATTGCCAGTCTACATTTTATATCCTCTCTACTTCGACCGTCATCAGTTATTTTGCTCCCCAAATAGCAAAACTCCTTTACTACTTTAAGTGTCTCATTTCCTAATCTAATTCCCTCAGCATCATCCGACTTAATTCGACTACATTCCATTATCCTCGTTTTGCTCCTGTTGATGTTCATCTTATACCCTCCTTTCAAGACACTGTCCATTCCGTTCAACTGCTCTTCCAAGTCCTTTGCTGTCTCTGATAGAATTACAATGTCATCGGCGAACCTCAAAGTTTTTATTTCTTCTCCATGGATTTGAATACCTACTTAGGTCGACGGAACTTGGACCATATATAGAAACAACTGCAGTACGTCACCGCGACGCATCCTGCACGTGCTCGATGGGATTTAAGTCGGGAGACGGGCATTTCAGTCCATTTGCCGAATATTCTCTCTTTCCAAGAGTTTCTATACCTGGGCTGTTCTATGCGGTCGCGTGTTGTCATCCATAAAAATAAAGCCTGGCATAAAGTATCTCTGAAAAGACGCACGGGGATAAGTAGTACACTGAGGTGGTACACTGAGGTGGTGACAGTAATGGGATATCTCTTCATAACGTGTCGGACCTCCTTTTGCCCTGTCGGAAGTCCTCTCCGGACGTATTGACCCATGCTGCCTCTATAGCCGTCCATAATTGCGATAGTGTTGCTAGTGCAAGATGTTGAGCCAGAGCTGACCTCTCCATTATGTCCTACAAATGTCCGGTTGGATTCCAGTCGGGCGATGTAGTTGGACATATAATTCGCTCGAATTGACAAGAATCAGTTGTGGCCCATTGAAATGGCGCACTGTCATTCATAAAAATTCTATCGCTATATGGGAACATAAGGCTGACGAATGGCTGCAATAGGTCTCCAGATAACCGAACATCGTTATTTCCAGTCAATGATCTGTACAGTTGGATCAGAGGACCCAGTTCATTCCATGTAAACACAGCCTACACCATTATGGAGCCACCATCAGCTTGCACAGTGCCTTGTTGAATCCATGGCTTCGTGGGGTCTGCGCCACACCCGAGCCCTACCATCAGCTCTTACCAATCGAAATCAAGGCAGTCTTCCAGTAGTCTAGTGTCCACTCGATATGGTCAAGAACCGAGGAGAGGAGCTGCAAGCGATGTGCTGTTAGCAAAGGTACTCGCGTCGGTCGTCTGCTGCCATAGCACATTAACAACAAATTTTGCCGCGCTGTCCTAACGGATACGTTCTTCGTCTGTCCCACATTGATTTCTGCGGTTATTTCGCGCAGTGTTGCTTGTTTATTAGCACTGACAACTATACGCAAACGCCACTGCTCTTGGTCGCTACGTGAAGACCATCGGTCTCTGCATTGTCCGAGGTGAGAAGAGGCAACACCTGAAAGTTGGTATTCTCGGCTCACTCTTGACGCTGGGGGTCTCGGAATAGTGAATTCCCTAACGATTTCCGAAATCGAATGTCCCACGCGTCTAACTCCAACTATCATTCCGCGTTGAATGTCTATTAATTTCCGTTATGTTGCCATAATCACTGCGGAAACCTTTTCACACGAATCACCTGTGTACAAATCACAGCTCCGCCAATGCACAGCTGTCTTAGAACTTGTGTACGCGATGCCACAGCATTCTGTATATGAACATATCGCTACCCAATGACTTTTGGCGCTTCAGTGTTCTATGTCACAATAAAGTGGCCAGTGAAGACTTAACCGCGCAGCTCCTTCAGGTGCGTCGTACTTGTTTACAGTTATAGCTTTTGTTTGAACTGTTTTTTAAAGCACAGAAGTATCTGCAAAACAAACTCACTGCTACGCTCTGCTCCCTTGTTCCGGTATGAAACGGGTTGTCGAAATGGCGAATACACAGACACTTGAATTCACACAGAACTGTATAGCTAACTTGCACATCTGTGCAAGCTGTTATCTGAGACGCAAAAGTGTAACTTGGAAAAGCACGTTCTGGGAATGAATAATCGTACTGCTGCTCCGTGAGGGTGTGTGTTTCCTTGTTTACCGACCACAGCGCGCAGCAACTCGTTTGACTACTAGGCCAGTTTTAACATCTCATCCATCTCCTGGTACTGACCCCTTGTTAATGTTATCTTCACACTTTTCAATGTTTTTCGTTATATTTTCATTTGAAATTCGAGAATTATTAGGAAAGGAAGGAAGGCGTCAGAATAGAGTGGAAGACGTAAGTATAAGTGAAATGAAGTAAAATAGAGGGGGGTTGGGTGATGAGTGGGGCTACGGAAGTTCATTGCTGGACTCGAGGAGATAAGATTTAACAGAAGGTGACTAGACACCGCTGAAACACACGTGCATGGTATAGCTGAAGACCATAATGCGTACAAAAGACCGGAAAAGACTATATCCAACAATATATTTAAATTGGTGATGATTTATCCACACTGAACAGAAATATACGGACACTTATTAGTGTAGAATGAGATTTTCACTCTGCAGCGGAGTGTGCACTGATATGAAACTTCCTGGCAGATTAAAACCGTGTGACGGACCGAGACTCGAACTCGAGACCTTTGCCTTTTGCGGGCAAGTGCTCTACCAACTGAGCTACCCAAGCACGACTCACGCCCCGTCCTCACAGCTTTACTTCTGCCAGTACTTCGTCTCGTACCTTTAAAACTTTACAGAAGCTCTCGCAGTTTTAATCTGCCAGGAAGTTTCACTTATTAGTGTACATTGAGTTTGACTTGAACTCCGTGGGTGTCAGTTTCATTGAGGTGTCTGAATGTCAGTGGAGGAATGGCGGCTCATTCTTCCTCAACAGCTGAAACCAGAGATGGTAGTGATGTTGAACAGTGACGTTTGGAGCGAAGCCGACGTTTTAACTCGTCCCAATGGCGTTGTGTCGGCAACTTGTGGTCTAGTGGCTAGCGTTGCTACCGCTGGATTACAAGGTCCCAGGATCGATTCTCGGCCGTGTTGGGGATTTTCTCTGCCCGGGGACTGGGTGTTTGTGTTGTCCGCATTGTTTCATCATCATCCTCATCATTCGTGACAGCGGTTAGATTGGACTGTGGAAGAAATTGGACTCTGAAAAAATTGGGACTTTGTACGGGCGCTGATGAGCGCGCAGTTGAGCGCCCCACAAACCAAACATCATCATCATCATCATCCATCATCATCATCATCCATCATCATCATCATCCATCATCATCATCATCATCCATCATCATCATCATCATCCATCATCATCATCATCATCCATCATCATCATCATCATCCATCATCATCATCATCATCCATCATCATCATCATCATCCATCATCATCATCATCATCCATCATCATCATCATCATCCATCATCATCATCATCATCCATCATCATCATCATCCATCATCATCATCATCCATCATCATCATCATCCATCATCATCATCATCCATCATCATCATCATCCATCATCATCATCATCCATCATCATCATCATCCATCATCATCATCATCCATCATCATCATCATCCATCATCATCATCCATCATCATCCATCATCATCATCCAAAGGCATTCTATTGGGTTCAGGCTAGTCCATTTTAGGAACATTATTGTCCACTCCCGCCGGAGGTTCGAGTCCTCCCTCGGGCATGGGTGTGTGTATTGTTCTTAGCATAAGTTAGTTTTAAGTAGTGTGTAAGTCTAGGGACCGATGACCTTAGCAGTTTGGTCCCTTAAAAATTTACACACATTTGAACAGTATTGTCCAAAAACCATGGCCTCACAGATCCTACTTTTTGACAGGGTATGTTGTCATGCTGATAGAATCAAATCATCGTCTCCAAACTGTTCCTCTAGTGTACACAGTACACAGCGTTGTATAATTTGTTAAATTCCTTCCGCATTTACCGTTTACTTAAGCGCAATAAGAGGATCACACACTAACCACGAAAACCAACCCCATACCGAAACACCATATCCTCCGTACTGCTCTGCCGACACTACACATGATAGCAGGTAACGTCTCGAGGCACATGCCAAACCGAAACCCTTCCATCGGACTACCACAGGGCGTCGCTCTTTACACCACCTCCAAAGTTTTCTCTTGACGATAACAGAAATGTGTGGTTTATGAGGAGTTGCTCGACCATTTTACCTCATACTTCGCTACTCCTGACGCACAGTCATTGTGCTAACTGAGTTGCTGGTAGCACTTCAGAACTCACGAGTGATTCCTTCCGCTGGTACTATATTTCATAACGACACTCTGCCAAGCTCGACCCTACCTGTCCGTCAGTACATGACGTCTGCTTGGACTTGGTGTAGCTGTGGTGCATCCTTCGAGTTTCATGATCACATCGACTTGGGCAGCCTTAGAAAGGTTTAATTGTCCCTGAAGGATTTGTTACTCAGGTGACATCCAGTGACCAGTCCGCATTCGAAGTCACTGACCTCTCCTGACGAACACAGTGATGTTGCTGCAACTCCACTGACAACACAGTACTCCACCACCTCTCGTGACGCCTTATGATGACATCCGCATTACACAGCGGTGTCTGGGTACTTCTGATCGAGTAGTGCATCGAGTGTTGTTAAAATTAGTAACTTACAAACTAGCTCGTATGATATACACTGAAGAGCTAAAGAGACTCGTGTCCAATATCGTGTCGGACTTCCCGAAAGCACACAGAAGTGCTGCAACACGACGTGGCGTAGTGCTGGAGGGAACTGACAACATGAATCCTGCATGGATGCCCATTAATCAGTAAGAGTACGAGGGGGTGGGGATCGCTTCTGAACGCTGCAAGGCATCCCAGATATGCTCAATAATGTTCATGTCTGGGGAATTTGGTGACCAGCTGAAGTGTTTAAACTCAGAAGAGTGTTCCTAGAGCCACTCTGTAACAATTGTGGACGTTTGGAGTGCCGCATTGTCCTGCTGGAATTGTCGGAATGCACAATGGATGCAGGTGATCAGACAGGATGCTTACTTACTTGTCACCTGTCAGTCCTACCTAGTCGTATCAGGGGTCCCATATCACCCCAACCGCACACGCCTCACACTATTACAGAGCCTCCACCAGCTTGAACAGCTGACATGCAAGGTCCTCGGATTCATGAGGTTGTCTCCACACCCGTACACGTCCATCCGTTCTATGCAGTTTGAAACGAGACTCGTCAGAGCAAGCAACATGTTTCCAGTCATCAAGAGTTCAATGTCGATGTTGACGGCCCCAGTTGAAGTGCAAAGCTTTGTGTTGTGCAATCAGCAAGGATACACGGGTGGGCCTTCGGGTTCGAAAGCCCATATCAATGATGTTTCGTTGAATGGTTCGCACACATATACTTGTTGATGGCCCAGTGTTAAGGTCTGCAGCAATTTGGGGAAGGGTTGCACTTCTGTCACATTGAATGATGTTCTTCAGTCGTCGTCGGTTCCGTTCTTGCAGGATCTTCTTCCGGGGCAGCGACGTCGAGATTTGATGTTTTACCGGATTCCTGATATTCACGGTACACTCGTGAAACGGTCGTACCGGGAAATCCCTACTTCATCGCAACCTCGGAGATGCTGTATCCCCTTGCTCGTTCGCCGACTATAACACCACGTCGAAACTCAAATCTGGACAACCTGCCATTGAAGCAGCAGTTACCGATCTCACAACTGCGCGAGACACTTGTCTTATATAGACTTGGCGACCGCAGCGCCGTATTCTGCCTGTTTACTTATCTCCGTATTTGAATACGCTCGCTTATACCAGTTTCTTCGGCGCTTCAGTGTATGCTACAAAGAGTGTTAGTTGCCAAATACTTTGCGAAACGTGTTACATTGCTCGTTTTATTGGTGCAAATTCCTTGACGCTGGATTCAATGCTCTTAAGCAGTCGGCACACGGTCCGTGCTGTAGAATGTCAGCGACCGTGCCGAGTTCAACGTGCTGATGAGCGCTCAGAAACTACGCGACTATACGACACGTGAACTCCAACTCGGTATATGCAATCGCAGCTTGGTATGCGGCTATACGCTATCGCAACGCGCTCCTGTGAAAGTTGTCGGCTGTATCTGGCTCGTAAATCACTCTGTTTCCGAAATTCCTGTATTAGCTCTATTAAAACGTACTTTCATGCCTTGTCCATATGCTAGTCAGGTTGCTCTGTCCTCTAGTATACATAAATTAAAACTTCAATGTCTGTGAAATTATAACGCAAAATGGTAAGTACCATGTCCAACCAGTGAGGACATTAGCTTATAAAAGTTCCATTACAAATAGGGCGACACGAAGTTACAGCAGTTCTCCACATAAGATAAAAATTATTTCATCATTCTCACTTTTTGGTAAAACTCGTAAGGTCATTCTTACTTCATCACTGTTCCTACTCGGTAGCAGAATCTCCACAACATTTGAATTGTATTGTATGGAACTGGGGACCTAGAAACGACGGAGAGGCTGCGTCCCCGCCGTAGCCCCCAGTGGTTCACAACACCACAACAGGCAACAGCAGTCCACTCACCCCACCGCCGCCCCACACCGAACCCAGCGTTTTATGGTGCGGTTCGGCCCCCAGGAGACACCCACCCACCCCCCCCCCCCCCTCCCTTACGACATGTCTTGGAGTATTCGAAAATGTTACGAATTTTGCTTTACTGCTAAATGCACTATTATAAATGACTGCGAATGCAAATAATTTTTCCTTCAGTGCTACACACTGACAAGTAATAGAGCCAGATGCAGTTGTGCTTAAGTGATATCGCTTCTTTCCCCTGGAGAATGAATTAGTTTTGCCCCGGGTTTTAAGCATATACGAGCTAACGTCGATTTAATCCCAATGCCACCTTCTTTAGCAGACAACACAGGCTGCGAAAGGACATGTTGTAACCGGATTGTGTCGGCCCAAAGGCACATAAACACTCCCGCTTGCCGCCTCGCCACGGTACACAGTGTGTTGCTATTCGTCGTACAGTCCGTTGTGGGTGTAAGAATTTTGGCCCCGATTTCGAAGCCGGCACCACTCCCAGGCCGATGACACACAAACTACTTCTTCAAAGGAAACAGCGGTATCCGCTGACCTTGCTGACGCCGCTGGACGCAACAACGATGACGCATGACCGTGGGGAAACCAAGAACTATTGCGGCGCGAAGGACTTTCTTGTGTTCGGCGAGAAAGCTAATGAATCTGGTTTGCGAAAGAAACAGAGAAGGCATGCAACAGGGATACCTGTTAACTCCTAGGATAATCAACTGATATACACTGGTACAGGGTACACGATTTTTACACACCTTCAATTAAACGAAACAGTTTTAAGAGTAAACCTGTCTGCCAACCTGAGAGGAAAAAGGCTCTGAAAGAGTAGGAGGTGCAGATATAGTTTCTGAACTTCGTTAGCGTTAAGATGGCGGCGAAGCAGGTTCCAGTTTTCTGTTTACTACATTGTTTTGGAGTGCTAGAGCATTCTGCCTTTACTCATGAGGCACTTATGTACCATCTACAGCCGTATCGGATATTTATCGACCATGACTGTAAAACTGAAAAACACCTTTTGACAGCCACAATCAGTCCTTATTAATTAATTTATTTTGTTATTATTACGACACGGTTCGAACCTGAGGCCTCTCGTGAAACGCTTATTAGCAAACAATTTTTTTTATATAACTGAGTTTCTTTCAACTAACGTAATAAAGGCCTGGTTACAAAGCTTGCATAGTATAAAACATTTTGTAGACCATACAAGATTCTGTAGCCTTTGGCGTCAGGTTGAGTAACTTAAATATCCGCCGCCAGAAAGCAACACGGACTTCACAAAGACGATGCGCATTGTTGTGTACCTCACTTATTTGCGTCCACAGTTAACGCACTAACTTCTGTTTGTGTTGTAGATCACCCACAAGCAGAGTATCAACCTTTTTCAGTCATTGCTTTGCTGAAAGGATTAAATTTATGTAATATATGCTACATGAATAATAATATTTATTCTACGCCTCTTCGAGTTTGCTTTACGGCTGTTCCATCTCCAATGACTGTTTACCAGTGTCTTCTTAGGCTTTCTAAACTTTCTCCTACATTAACTAATCTTAGTTTTGCAGGTAGGGTACTATCTACTGTGCTGGAAGAGTTGTTATTTCACAAAATCTGACTTGTTCTTGTCTAGCCATTTCATTCCATTTTTTATGTTACAATACGGCACATAGGACACTTTCTGAGACATCAAATGGTCAGCAATTTATTATTTGAGGGGCGTGTGGGGAGTAAAAATCGTAGAGGGAGACCAAGAGATGAATACAGTAAGCAGATTACGAAGGCTGTAGCTTGCATTAGTTAATTCGGAGAGGAAAAGTCTTGCACAAGACAGAGTAGCACGAAGAGCAGCATCAAACCAGTCTTCGGACTGAAGACCACAACAACAACGGCACATATAGCTATCCGACTTTACGTGTCGTTTCGTATTGTCTAAGTAATTTCACAGCTCCAGTAGCAAAAGAATATTGTTTGCTTCATAATTATTGCATTTATAGAGATTTTTCAGTTTCTACCGTATGTTGTCACCACAAGTCCTTGACTTTAGAAATCTCAGCGTTGTTTTTTCATGCAGTGGCTGCCATTCAAATATGCGTTTAACGAACAAGTGAAAACTCACTAAATGAAAAATGAGTTCCCTTAATAAATGTAAACCATTGCATCTAATTTCTGAAGTAACGTTATAGGACAAAATTTTGTTAAAAAATATTTTACAGCTTAACACTATAGTGTCTTAATATTTAGTCACAACATAATTGTTCTTGATTATGAGAATAACCCATCGTGTGGCATCTCTTCTTTATAACCGCTTTCAAAAGCTCTTGCACTTTACCGACCATTCTTTTTAGTCCTTATCTTTTTTCATCTTTTCTTCAGACCTTCTTTTGGCTTAGTTGTAGTTCTCCTGGGTTTTCTATCGCGTTCATTCTATTAATTCTTTTTGGGGTTAAGGTCTGGGGATTAGCGTGGTGTCTGAAGAACTTTGGGACAGTTACAAAGAAGCCATTCTTTTAAAAAGTATAACGTATACTAAATGCTGATATATTCCCCAACTTTTCTGCATTTATGTGCAAATTGTACTTCAGGATGTTTAACTATTTCTCCTTGTGTAACGTGCTGTCAATGAAAGAAATTTCATCTATGCCAGATGATGACATTTTTGTGGACGTTTCATGTGTAATCACTCAACTGACATCGAAAACAAATGAAAAAAAAAAGTGTCTGACCACCTCTATAGATAACTCACTTGGTAAAGTGCTAGTTGTGCGTTTACTTGCATTACGAAGGTATAACCTGCATAGAGCAAAAAATTTAAAACGTTTTCCAATAATTTACACCTTTCGAGTTTTGATTAATGTCATTTATATTAAAATAAAAAACAATAGTATCCCTTTATTAAGATACTGTAATCTTTGTTTTACCTGCATTTGTTACTCTCTTCGATTCCTTGTATAGTTTATCGAGTTTACTAATTTTTTGATATTTTCCCCATACTTTCCATTATCATGCAAACTTTATAACTGTTTGCATTATAAAATGTTTTTACAAAGTCGGCAGTAAGGCAATTTCCAGTGTTTATTACTTGGTGTACAATAAATAAATTTTTTAAATCTACCCTGTCTTCCTCCGCGAGAGTTTGTGAAATTATTTTAAGCTATTTGTTCATTACGTTATCGATAACACCTCAAACCTAATAAGGAAGTGAACTAGCGATAAATATTAAAGATAATAATGTTATAATAATTTAAAGACGGTAGGCGATATGTAACTGTATAAATTAACACCCAAAAGTGTGCGTACTCGTACTTCGGAGTCGAACTACTTGACCGTTTGAATCCGGCATCTCACCTTAACGGAGTATCGTAAATTAGCCGGCAACGCCTGGTTATCTATGACGCATTACGGGGCTTTGGCTTTAAAGTGCGTCTGAAATGGTGTGGTACTTGGTACAGCAGTAGCTACACGGAAATGTCAAAAGGTCATGCGATAGCCGCATGCAGGTGACTAGCACCGCTGGCATCGTTGAAATGGTATACAGAAGACGGGAGACTCGTCAATACCAGCACTTTTAGGATTGCTTGAATGCTGACTGGTAGCTGGGCCGAGCCAGATGAGACAGCACGTCTCACAAGTACTGCAGTTTGGAAGCAGATACGGTGCTGTCCTCCGAATCAGGACTGTATGCTGATGCATTTTCGAAAGGATCCTCTTGCAACACCAATTGCTCAGAGACCGATGATTTCTGCTTATAACATTAACATAGTAAACATCAGCATAAATTTTCACCAACAAGCGCCGCATCAGTTAAGTTAGTAGTTTGTGTAAGATACACGAAGATTTCCAAAAACTAGAAAAAGTGGGCCTTTGCCAATAAACGTTTTCATACTAAAAAATTACATATTTTTTAATATATTTCTGTACAATCAGCATCACACTACAGACACTATTTTTGGTATTATTACAGTTTTTTACTCTTCCTTATTATGTCACTCTAGTTTAATTGATGTCTGACGATGATTACTGCTTCACCCTATAGTTGAGTTCATATCTCACAAACAACAAAATAGTTAATTATTCCGAGATACACCTATCAAATATTCTTCTTCGATAAAAATGCTTTACGATGGCCAAGGGATCGACTAAATTACTGTAGAACATATTTTAATTATTTCGAAAGAGCGTAAGGCAACATAAAGAAACATATTTCCCTCGTTATTTTTCCTGTTCTCGGAAGCAATAACATTTACACTCAGGACTCCGCACACACTGTTCATTGTCGGATTGAGGGTATTTCATTAATACACTCTCCTTTTCCATTCGCAAATAACAGAGAAACAATTATTTTTAGACTGCCTTCGTGCAAGTTCTTCAAAATGGCTCTGTGCACTATGCGACTTAACGTCTGAGGTCATCAGTCGCCTAGAACTTAGAACTAATTAAATCTAACTAACCTAAGGACATCACACACAGCCATGCCCGAGGCAGGATTCGAACCTGCGACCGTAGCGTCGCTCGGCTCCAGACTGCAGCGCCTAGAACCGCACGGCCACTCCGGCCGGCATGCAAGATCTGATTTTCCGTGTCGTATGTTCATAGCTCTTAAACGGAAGGTATAAGAACTCAGTGAAATCGCGTAAGACTATCTCGAACTTAAAATAATGAATTTTTACCGCTCCCCTTTCGCGAGAAGAATACCATCTATAATTAGCGTTTGTTATAAAGGTCCACGGACATTACACGTCAGGTAATCGTACCGACTGCCCCAGCCAATTATAAATGTAACAGCTCATCTTACAATTGCTTCGGCCTCGTTGTTTAAACAGATTTCGAAGACACGGCAAACATTGAACCAGTATTCAATAATGGAATTTCAGAAAGATTTTGTAGAATCGCGATGCACCGAATGATGTCTGGTAGAGAAATTCATTAGACTTCGATGTTGCAAACTCATCATAGAAAGAAACCATTCTAGGAAACTTAACAGGCTCGCCGAGAAGAAAAGCGTTGGAAACTACTATCAGCAATCTGTCACGCCTTAAGCTTTTGTTTCGCCAAAACATTGCCCATTGACCGATGCGAGAGGAAGACTTTGTAAGTAGGCTGCTTCTGTGTTGGCAGCGCTGTGTGGCGCTTTGCATTGGATCTCTGACTGCGCTTTCTTAAGAGACTCTGTGGCTGGTTGGACTCGTTGTTGGAACTTAATCGCTAGTAGTGTTGGGCAGTTGAAAATCAGTCGCCAGCAGTGATGAAAGTACTATTGGGTAGTTGGAGGTGAACAGCCAGCAGTGATGGATATTAAATATAAGAAGTTAGCATTGATGGAACGTAGAGGTCTGAAGTGTTAGCGTAGGCTAACGATCTTTAAGTATCCGACTAGGAGATTGAAAATTACACTACTGGCCATTAAAATTGCTACACCGCAACGACGTTCTACAGACGCGAAATTTAACCGACAGGAAGAAGATGCTGCGATATGAAAATGATTAGCTTTTCAGAGCGTTCACACAAGGTTGGCGCCGGTAGCAACACCTACAACATGCTGACATGAGGAAAGTTTCCAACCGATTTCTCGTACACAAACAGCAGTTGACCGGCGTTGCCTGGTGAAACGTTGGTGTGATGCTTCGTCTAAGGAGGAGAAATGCGTACCATCACGTTTCCGACTTCGATAAAGGTCGGATTGTAGCCTATCGCGATTGTGGTTTATCGTATCGACACATTGCTGCTCGCATTGGTCGAGATCCAACGACTGTTAGCAGAATACGGAATCGGTGGGTTCAGGAGGGTAATACGGAACGCCGTGCTAGATCCCAACGGCCTCGTATCACTAGCAGTCGAGATGACAGGCATCTTATACGTATGGCTGTAACAGATCGTGCAGCGACGTCTCGATCCCTGAGCCAACAGATGGGGACGTTTGCAAGAAAACAACCATCTGCACGAACAGTTCGACGACGTTTGCAGCAGCATGGACTATCAGCTCGGAGACCATGGCTGCGGTTACCCTTGACGCTGCATCACAGACAGGAGCGCCTGCGATGGTGTACTCATCGACGAACCTGGGTGCACGAATGGCAAAACGTCATTTTCTCAGATGAATCCAGATTCTGTTTACAGCATCATGATGGTCGCATCCGTTTTTGGCGACATCGCGGTGAACGCACATTGGAAGCGTGTATTCGTCATCGCCATACTGGCGTATCACCCGGCGTGATGGTATGGGGTGCCATTGGTTACGCGTCTCGGTCACCTCTTGTTCGCATTGACGGCACTTTGAACAGCGGACGTTACATTTCAGATGTGTTACAATCCGTGGCTCTACCCTTCATTCAATCCCTGAGAAACCCCACATTTCAGCAGGATAACGCACGACCGCATGTTGCAGGTCCTATACTGGCCTTTCTGAATACAGAAAATGTTCGACTGCTGCCCTGGCCAGCAAATTCTCCAGATCTCTCACCAATTGAAAACGTCTGGTCAATGGTGGCCGAGCAACTGGCTCGTCACAATACGCCAGTCACTACTCTTGATGACCTGTGGTATCGTGTTGAAGCTGGATGGGCAGCTGTACCTGTACACGCCATCCAAGCTCTGTTCGACTCAAAGCCCAGGCGTATAAAGGCCGTTATTACGGCCGGAGGTGATTGTTCTGGATACTGATTTCTCAGGATCTATGCACCCAAATTACGTGAAAATGTAATCACATGTCAGTTCTAGTATAATATATTTGTCCATCTGCATTTATCATCTGCATTTCTTCTTGGTGTAGTAATTTTAATGGCCAGTAGTGTATTCATGATTATATATCTTTGTACTGGATGTGAATAACGATTTATGTTCCTGTTTGAACTGGATGTCACATTACTGAAGTAAAAAATACATTATTTGGTTTGCAACAAAATCTTTCCTTTGCTAACCAGATGCCTATTAGTATTTAGTAGTTAGAATTTATTTAACTGGCAGTATTGACCCTTGCTGTATTGGAGTAGATCGCGTAGTGAAGATTTTTGTGAGGTAAGTGCTTAATGAAATATGTAGGCTATTGTCAGGATTGCTTCTTATTCATGGCCATTCCTTTGTATTAATTATTTGAATTGAGGTTGTAGTTTTTTTTTTTTTAGCACTCAGATTGCGTTGCGCTAGAATATTGTGGGTCAGTGTTGACATGATAAGTAAAAGTAAAGAGAAAATAGGCTCAGTACGTTCAGTTTTAATCAGCTGTTTCAGAATCGAGTAACGTAAAAGTTTCATTTCCTCAGTTATTCAGCAATTTAAGACAGATTCACACATTTAAACAAAGAAGTTTCAACTTGTCTGATCAATACGATGTCACTGAGGTAATCTGGGCAGGAGATGAACATGACTAGGAAAATGACTGCAAAGCGAATACATTACTTAGAGTTTATTCGAACTGTAATACACCCTCTCTCAACCCGAGGTGTCTTCACAACGAAATGTTAAATCAAAAACCAGAGACAGTGACAAGTCACCACTGCTCCTTTGTAAATCTTCCACCCTTCCTTCTTCCACCTGTAAAGTCGTAGCCAGTCAGAAAATTGATTTGAATGTCACAGTGCTTTGCTAGAAATGGTACTATTGGAGGAGGTATGTCGTTGCCTTCCTCCAACCTTTGAAATGACTCATCCGGCCAGTTTATAGGCAGGACCTACATTTTAGCGTGGACACCGGACGACGGAGCATTTTTCACATTAGCAAACATTGCCAGAGGAGAAAGAAGTGCTAAGTGTTCCACCTACTCAGAGTAAAATCTAAACCAATCTGACCACCAGATCAGCAGAAAACGGTTGAGTACCTGGGAAATGTTGCTGTCAGAACACTCTGTCTCCCAGAATTCTGTCTGAAAACATAAGAATTGATACGGCGGCCACTCTTTCCACGACTCTGTCCTCCGCATTTGATGACATATCGCGAAACGTTTTCTACCTTGTGGAGGGAAAAACGATTCTTTCGACTGGCAGTAACGACGTATTTCCACCTACGTTTCCGTCTTACCTCATTAACCCCTTGCGCTCTTTGTTTTCCTGGGAAGTGCTACTTCAGTCATTTTGAAGGATGTAGAATGCATGATTTTACTGTTTGGTTAATGCTCTGGCTTCCGGCTAGTGTAAGCAGTTACTCGTCATCTGTTTTGACAGCTCACAAAACACAGGGAGATTTAAAATCCTTATTTCATGTTAGAGCGGTTGTCTCATGGTCATCACAGAGTACGTGTACGCACTGTATGATAAATTTATTCCTGTCTTTTATGTTTTGGCATTTGGCCCCAAACTGTGGTAATAAGAGGACGTGTAACCATTACTGTAAGGATTTATTTGTCTGTTTTATGTCTGACAATTATTCGTCAATTGCAAGAAAGCAACGTGCAACCAATAACTATTTCAGGGCTCCTTTTAGAAATAAAGCAATGAGCTCCTTACCACTGACGTTGCGCTTAAGACGCCTAGCTTGCCTCTCAAAGATTATACGTTTATGTTAATTTTCCAGAAACTTGCTTTTCATCCGCGAATACCAAAAAACTACCACGTCCTTAATGGCATAGTTCTTCGCCTGTATAGTACTGGCATATTGTAAGCAACCTGCAAAGAAAATGGTTCAAATGGCTCTGAGCACTATGCGACTTAACTTCTGAGGTCATCAGTCGCCTAGAACTCAGAACTAATTAAACCTAACTAACCTAAGGACATCACACACATCCATGCCCGAGGCAGGATTCGAACCTCCGACCGTAGCGGTCGCTCGGTTCCGGACTGTAGCGCCTAGAACCGCACGGCCACTCCGGCCGGCACCTGCAAAGAGACTTATTTTTAGATCTCAATAAGTGATCAGATGTAGACAGTTTCTCCATAATCATAATGGAAAGCACATCTCGTCTCCGACAGCGTTATTAGCGATGACCTTCATAACCAGTGCAATAAAAGGTATGTTCTTTTTTCTTACACTCAGTTTCTTTATCAAGTCATGGTCTTAAGAGAGGCGACGAGTTACGGAAGTATACGTGGCATTTTTATCGTACTATGGTTGTTCTAGCCTGACCCACGACCCTCTGCTGTGAACGTAAACACACTTTGATTACGTATGGACTATCCGGCACCTTTCTTTTTAGACAGATGGTGTATAAATATGTATCTCTTGACCCTTGCCCTGTCATTCGAATATAACGATTCCGACTAACGCATTTACCATCTCTCGGCACGTGGTTAATGAGAAAAGGAACGTGTAGAAACACTAGACGTGGACTGGTAAAAGTGAACTGCCAAAACACCGTGTCTTGTAGGCTGGGCACACGTGACAACGGTGGGGGAGCAGCCGAGGTGTCGACAGCTGCAGCATGCGCGCACATGTTCTAAGGACTTAATGCCCCTAAGTCAAGGTCGCGTCTTTACTGCTGCCACACAAAAACTCATTCAGTAAGGGCTCGACGGTCGGTATAGAATAAGGAGCTGCAGCGGCATATGATTTTAGGATAGCTCGTCGCGTCACGTTTTTGTGCCATTAGACAGCTTCGCAGCTTCGCGTCATCGAAAGGCTCTTCGAGGAGCAGTAACAGTGGAGTAGCGTGACGTAATATGATGGAGGAGGCAAGAGACTGCCTCGTCCAAATTGTTGGATGTGAGGTCCGTCAGTTATGCAAAACACCGTTTCTCTCAGTACCCACCAGAGAGTTCGGCGCCAAATTTGAATTTTGTTTGCATTTTATCTTTGTGCGTGTGTGTGTGTGTGTGTGTGTGTGTGTGTGTGTGTGTGTGTGGACTTTATCTGTTTGCACTGTTTTTATTTGTAAAGTTCCTTGTGTTAGATAGTGTGCCCTTGCAAAGTGTAGTGTATTCGTGGCAAACAAAATTCAAATTTGGCGCCGAACTCTCTGGTGAACAAATGAACACTGACTGGGCTGGGACACCTAACAAACCACAATCACACTGTGTTCTGGTGAAGTGAAAAGTGTTTTACTACGTTATTTGTGGAAAATACTTGTTATAGTTACGTGTGCATCACAACACCTCAGCATGTTGCAGAGAATGGAAGTGCTTGCCACACGAAAACGTAGGTAAAAACGAATATAAGCGCGAAAACATCGCGAAAAACTAAATTACATTCTAGAAGATAGGTTAACTCCCAGCAATAAACTTTCTCATCAACATCGTTTGGTTGCAGATGACAAGCTACCTGTAGTAATTAACATTCAAGTGATCCAGAAAATTCATGCACACCAAATGTAAAGGTATTTACAAAAAGAAACGATCTGTTGTTTGAACTAAAAATGAACATAATTTTGTAATCATTTAACAAAAATGTTCACATTGCGGAATAATTAAAAACGAAAACCCACCGATGATGGTACAGTGGTGCCGAAACATGTTTGGGTACTGAGAAAAACGGTGTTTTGCATAACTGGGGGACCTCACATCCAACAATTTTAACTGCAAACACGGCCAATACAAGGAGCTGCAAATCAAAATGATGTATGCCTCGTCCAAGTTTGACAGAGCGTTACAAGCTCTGAGCTCATAGAAGGTTATAGGTATGATTCTTTTTCTTGTTCTCTTTCAACAAAAGAGCTGGAGCAATACCTAAAATTCTGATCTCACACTCAGTAGATTCAGCGTCCGAATCCCCGTCGAGTCAGACAGATTTGGGTTTTCTGTGGCTTCTCGAAATCGCTTACGGCGAATGCAGGGATGGGTCCACTGAAAGGGACCGTGTAGCTTTTCTTATCCAACTTTTCGAAAGCCATTTTGTGTCTACTTTCAAAACGTAATCTTTCCTTCCTTTTATTCTATTCTTCAGATGCCATCTCTGGGTTACCGTGAGGGATGTTGCACTATCTTGTGGCAATTCGAGGAAGTTTGCATCTCCCTGAGCTTCCATCCAATATTTGATGTTGTGCAAACATATTTTCTTAGGCCTGTGACAGCGACGCACCTACACTGAGATGACGAAAGTAACGGGAGAGCGATTTGTATATATAAATATGGCGGTAGTATCGAGTACACATGGTATAAAAGGGCAGTGCATTGGCAATGCTTTCATTTGTATTCAGTCGAGGTTTCCGACGTTACTGTGGCCACAGAAGGGAATTAACAGACTCTGAAGGTGGAATGATAGTTGGAGCTAGACGCATGGAAACAGTTAGGGAATTCCATGTTCCGAGATCCACAGTGTCAAACGTGTGCCGAGAATACCAAATTTCATGCATTACCTCTCACCACGGACCGACCGACCGACCGAATGCAGCGGAAGAGTTGTCAGTGCTAACAGACAAGCAACACGGTGTAAAATAACCACAGAAATCAATGTGGGACGTACGACGAACGAATCCGTTAGGTCAGTGCGGCGAAATCTGGCATTAATGGGCTATGAAAGGAGACGACCGACCCTAACAGCACGACATCGCCTGCAGCTCTTCTCCTGGGCTCGTGACCACATCGATTGGACCCTAGACGACTGGGAAACTGTGGCCTGGTCCCGATTTCTGTCGACAAGTGATGCAGGCCCTACGAAGCCATGGGTCCAGGTTCTCAATAAGGCACTGTGCAAGCTGGTGATGGTTCTATAATGTTGTAGGCTATGTTTACAGGGAATGGACTGGGTCCTTTGGTCCAGCTGAACTGATCATTGACTGGAAACAGTTACGTTCGGCTACTTGGAGATCGTTTGCAGCCATTCATGGACCTCAAGGACCCAAACAACGATGGACTTTTTATGGATGACAATACGCCATATGACAGGCCCTCAATTCTTTGCATTTGGCTTGAAGAACATTCTGGACAATTCGAGCATATGATTTGGCCACCCATATCTCCCGACATGGATCTCATCGAACATTTATGCGACATAATCGAGACGTTATTTCGTGCACAAAATCCTGCACCGAGAACACTTTCGTAATTATGAAAGGCTATAGATGCTGCGTGGCTCAATATTACTGCAGGAGACCATGCCACGTCGAGTTGGTGCACTACGTGAAACAAAAGGAATTCCGACAAAATTCTTAGAGGTACCCCTTGACTTTTAAGTATATTTCTCCGTTGAGTGTTAACTGAATCATACGCACTTTTTACCCCTACATTACATACAGTACAACACCACGGTCGTTAGCGCACATATTCTTTTTTGATACAATTGGTATTTTTAAAATTACTGTCTGCACAATTCGAAGTTGTGTACTTGGGCAACGTCAGTTTATAACACAGGAGACTTGCCATCAGGGTTGGTGAATATGTTAGGTTGGCTCTGGAAAATAGAACTAGCAAACTATCAACTTGATAACCTAGACTGCTAATTTAGTGGCGAAGTGGCGAGAATAATAAGAATAAAACACGCCCGGTGCAAAGTAAGGACCTAATGCTTAAGGATTAAGTCGTGATTGTTTGTTGTACTTACGGCACACATAAGAAACTGACGTAAACAGGTCATTATCTGTGAATCCTTTGCGTTTCTCAGTTTGAGGCAAAATAATTTGTGTATAAAGATGGAAAGCAGTGTTCTCCGCAGTTACGTAGCAATGCATCTGTTACACAATCTGTTTAATAAGGGGGTGAAGCTGGGTCTGATACGCGATTTAAAATCGCGCGAAGATTCTAGTAATCCTTCTCGAATCCCAGTTAACACTGCAATGAACCAAGACATTCGAGTGACGGGCGTAACAGTAAACTAATACATGTCTTAACGAGAAAGCACTCTACCCTTAACTATAGCTTGCTGCTCCACAACAAATAGAGCAAACTATGTAATCATACTTCATTATACCTTTAAATAGCTGCTCCGGCAATGTTCTGACGAACATAAGTCTCCCCTCCATGACCGAATCGAAGGTGAAATTCGGGAACGAATTATTTCAGCGAAACGTTATAAGCGCACGAACCACCATAAATATTATTGAGGAAAAACGTTCCCAAGTGCACGTAACGATGCTGCAGTAATATTCAATAAGCACACTGAGAACCTGCACTAATCATTAATGTGCGGTATGTACAGGGCTATTACAAATGATTGAAGCGATTTCATAAATTCACTGTAGCTCCATTCATTTACATATGGTCACGACACACTACAGATACGTAGAAAAACTCAAAGTTTTGTTCGGCTGAAGCCGCACTTCAGGTTTCTGCCGCCAGATCGCTCGAGAGCGCAGTGAGACAAAATAGTGACAGGAGCCGAGAAAGCGTATGCCGTGCTTGAAATGCACTCACATCAGTCAGTCATAACAGTGCAACGACACTTCAGGACGAAGTTCAACAAAGATCCACCAACTGCTAACTCCATTCGGCGATGGTATGCGCAGTTTAAAGCTTCTGGATGCCTCTGTAAGGGGAAATCAAGGGGTCGGCCTGCAGTGAGCGAAGAAACGGTTGAACGCGTGCGTGCAAGTTTCACGCGTAGCCCGCGGAAGTCGACGAATAAAGCAAGCAGGGAGCTAAACGTACCACAGCCGACGGTTTGGAAAATCTTACAGAAAAGGCTAAGGGAGAAGCCTTACCGTTTACAATTGTTACAAGCCCTGACACCCGATGACAAAGTCAAACGCTTTGAATTTTCGGCGCGGTTGCAACAGCTTATGGAAGAGCATGCGTTCAGTGCGAAACTTGTTTTCAGTGATGAAGCAACATTTTTTTATTAATGGTGAAGTGAACAGACACAATGTGCGAATCTGGGCGGTAGAGAATCCTCACGCATTCGTGCAGCAAATTCGCAGTTCACCAAAAGTTAACGTGTTTTGTGCAATCTCACGGTTTAAAGTTTACGGCCCCTTTTTCTTCTGCGAAAAAAACGTTACAGGACACGTGTATCTGGACGTGCTGGAAAATTGGCTCATGCCACGACTGGAGACCGACAGCGCTGACTTCATCTTTCAACAGGATGGTGCTCCACCGCACTTCCATCATGATGTTCGGCATTTCTTAAACAGGAGATTGGAAAACCGATGGATTGGTCGTGGTGGAGATCATGATCAACAATTCATGTCATGGCCTCCACGCTCTCCCTATTTAACCCCATGCGATTTCTTTCTGTGGGGTTATGTGAAAGATTCAGTGATTAAACCTCCTCTACCAAGAAACGTGCCAGGACTGCGAGCTCGCATCAACAATGCTTTCGAACTCATTGATGGGGACATGCTGCGCCGAGTGTGGGAGGAACTTGATTATCGGCTTGATGTCTGCCGAATCACTAAAGGGGCACATATCGAACATTTGTGAATGCCTAAAAAAACTGAGTTTTTGTATGTGTGTGCAGAGCATTGTGAAAATATCTCAAATAATAAAGTTATTGTAGAGCTGTGAAATCGCTTCAGTCATTTGTAATAACCCTGTACTTAGGGGACTACGAAGCACCAGCGCTCCGTTCAAAAAATTATATGAATGGAACGGTATGTGTTCCGCCTTCCGAGGCTTCAGACGGCAGCTGCTCCTCGCTGCGGACGTGAGTCCTCTCAGGGCCTGGCTTACCTCAGCCATTTCGGTGTTTCTCCGTATCTTATCAGCAAGCATCTCGTTTCGCGCTACATGTGACGCGGTGAGCTTTCTCCGAGACCCAGAGAATACAACATTCAGACGACTGACAGAATGCCTGCTGCTCACCCTTCCTCTGCGAGTAAGTGGACAGCTGACCCAGGATACAAATACGAGACATTAGCAGAGCATTTGGCTAAGCAGACTCGGCGCTTGTCACAAGGTCTGGGCTACACACTTTTTTTCTATACTTACCGTACAACTATCTTCTGTGTACACGTTTACATGAAATTAACGTCGTCAATAACAAGGTATTCCATTAAGCAAATTAGTAATTACACCTCAAAGTGTGATGGAAGTTAAAAGAAATACACAGCTATCGTTCTGAAGTTATGAAGAAAACACTTGAACGTTACAAGTTATTGCAGCTGCACTATTAAAGTTAATTTTAAGTGGAATGTGTGTGTCATCTGGCGCTGAAAGTGTACCACGACTTGAATTTCTGCTCTCAGGGCAAGAAGAAAAGTAATTAACGTATTGAACAGGTCAAGTAATAACAAAGAACATTTAACTTCCAGTTTTTCGATAGTAAGGTAATAAAGATGCCAAACATGTATCCTGTCATGTTATTAACAGAGCAATAGCAAATTTGTACAAGGTAATTTCATTCGTTATTTTCTGTATAATTTGCTGTACATGTCTTCAGTTATTTATTTTGAAGATACACTAAACGTTTAAATTACTTTTGTGGAGGCATTTTATCGCTAGACTGAATCACTAATGGGCACGCAATTTGACCTGTTCCGCTACTTCTATTCCCATTTACGGTAAAAAAAAATGCACAACGTAGAGCGCCGTGTGTGTGGGCTGTGTGCGGACCACGACTCGGCCTCTCCCGGTATTGTTCGTTTCTTCCGGGAAGCACGCGGCGCAGCACGACATTTTATTTAGTATTGCGATTTGGCAGTTTTCGGTCAGCGCTCTTTACCGTTCGCTGCTTGTTCGTGGTATAAGGACGTCCGGAGATCTATCGTCACAAGCCTTCAAGGATTACTGGGAATGACAGAAAAGAGGGATGAGAATTCTCGACCTCTATTTATGCAGTCGCATAAGCAACGAGCACTGATAATTTGCTATGAAACTATATTAAATTACAATACCGTGCGCAAATAATTTGAAGATTTAGTTGACAATGAAAGGGCAAAAAATTACAATGATCGACAAACAGGTTTCATGTCCAGTACACCAAGGAGCACTTTATGTTATATATGCAGGCATGCAGCATCTGAAGAAATGAGTGATACGAACATTAACAAATCTGAAATAGTACACTTTATTCCATTGTTGTATTAGTTATCAGTGGAATTGAACAAAAATTATGGAGACTGTATATATTACTGCAGAATACGTTGGTTAAGTCAAAATGCATGCTGGAACGATTTTCCAATTTAATTTCGTTGAATTTATGAAGGAGAGATGAGCGCAGGAATGAATATTAGAAAATCCTCAATGGTTTGCAGACCTCGCATTTTAAATGAGACTGCCCTCTGCCCACAATAAGACACTGCAAGACACTGCAAGAAGAGAAGCAACGTCTTTTTTTCTTGAGGATGCATTTAAAAAGAAAATCACGTTTCCTTTTCTTCCCCCAGACTGAAGCGTCTAGAACCGCTCGGCCGCACTGGCCGGCTGTCAAGGCACGGCCTACGGGTCGAAATCATGGCCAGCCCTGATGTAGACGACACTCTGTCATAAACCTCCTGAAGAACACATCGTACAGTATACTCTTAAATACATCAACAATAGCAACAGATAGAAGGGAGTGTCAAGAGATGTGTAAATAGGGTGAGCCATGCCATGTGAACACTTCAGTAATCGAAACAAGGATTTCAACAACACACAACTTGCAGAGAGACGGCACTATGGTAAATACCCGTTGCTTTTAACCTACTGAGATACCGTGTATACAAGTAGCTGTGATGTTGGAGCAATACCTTTTCTTAACATCTTTAGAAGAAGACTGTGCTCTGTCACGGGCCTATAGAGGGGCAGAACGGCCCTACACTGGGTGTCACGCACGTCATTTTCTGCAGTTTGTGGTTTTGCGATGGTTTTGTATTGATAACACCAAATCTCGCCACACATGATGATTCTTGCTAGAAAGTAATTGTCCGCATTTTGCACTTCGATCAACTAGCGCCTCTGAGTCCACATGTCATTGTTCCTGTTCGAGATTGAAGATGCGCGGGACAAACTTTGCACACACTTTTCTCTTTTTCAAAATATTTTGGAGTGTCTTGAACAGTTGATTTAGAAGTGTTGCTCCACTGCGACAGAACAGTGTAGACACACTACGACCAGACTGTCCATTGCTTAGCTATGCCTGCTCACAACTGACTAGACGGACGCACATATGTTGTTTATGGTTGTTAATTCAAATTGCCACCGTAGACACTGCGCTGACGTCGCTTATACAGTGGAAATAAAATCAGTATCGGAACTTTCTTGGACAGATAATGAAAGCTAAAGGAGTAAATTTGAAACTGGTTGGAACAGTAGTGGAACAAAGTTGAAGGGTAACAAACATCATCGATAAGTATAGCACAGTATCGAGGATGCTAAGCGTTACAGACATAGGAAAGTCATCAGATTAGTCGAAGGACATATCAGATAAACTAATGGCAAGTTATTTTTTACTGTTTTTATTAGTTAAATAACTTCTAAACTAAAACATTGCTTTCATCTGTTATCCTTTTCACCGGCGTTTCTGTACTCTTTTCCTGTCGTATACACATGCCGGCAGATCTCCTGTTTCCGGGTGGACTATAGGCCACACAAAACGGCCACCACGGACACGTTGGGTCCTGACGCAGCTCGGGACCAGGGGTGCGTATTTTAGGGCTTCCTCCCGTCACCCGATCCCCGCGAATCCCAGCCCTCGCCAAATCTAGCGTTCCTTCTTGAATGCAGTTCTCCTGTTCGTTTTACAAAACTGTAATGGGTGTGCAGTCCGCGCAGTTTCCATTAAAGGTATTATTCAAAATGTTGTTTTTGTTTTCTCCTTTGCATCTGTTTTTCCATAGTGTATTTGCCAGCAAATCTAATGATTCGTTACGAAAAGTGTACCGACATGCCTGCATTTACTACTAGCTAACATGAAATTCCTCCGAACGTGATTTCCAAAAGATAGAAATTTCATTTAGGGAATGTGTACTTTTGTAACAAATCATCTGAATTTTAGCATTTATATTACCGTCTTGTTCGTTGCAACTAGTTTCGTGACGCAGGATACGGAAGAAATGGGCACTGAAAGATAGGATATAATAAGCGGGTAGCACAGTTATTGATGCGAGAAAGAAAAACTGAGATCCGAAAAGAAAAAAAATCAATGCTGCCAGAATGTTCGAGTCGTCTGTAATAGTAAAGGGCATTTGTGCTTCATTCTTGGCGTGAAATTCAATTATCCAATAATCCGTTTTATGAGAGACTGAAATTACTACAGCAGCTTGCGAGCTAATGAAAGTGCGGCAGTGTTAATGGGCTGTAACACCTGATATCAACACGAATTCAAAGGGAGTTCAAAACGTTTTGCACTGTGGTCTCGAATTTTTTTATTTTTCGCAGGAGGAAAATGAAATATTTTGAGAACATAATTGGAACATTTAGCAATATATTGAGCCTACTCAGTGTAGCCTCCATCAGCTGTGACGCATGTGGCTCAACGTTCTTTCCATGATGTATATGCATTTTGGTAAAATTCAGGTGACTGACTTTTACACCATCGCTTGACGCAGGTTCAAAAATGACTCTGAGCACTATGGGACTTAACATCAGAGGTCATCAGTCCCCTAGACTCAGAACTGACTGAAGCGCCTAGAACTGCTCGGCCACAGCGGCCGGCCTTTGGATTGACACAAGAAATAAGATCTTTCTCACTATGAAACGTTTTACCGCGTAGGTGGGCCTTCAGACGACCAAAGAGCTAAAAATCAGACGGAGCCAAGTCCGGACTGTAGGTAGGATGAGGAACAATTTTCCAACCCATTTTCCTGATTTTCTCCTGCGTCATAAGAGCTGTATGGAATTTCGCATTGTCATTTTGTAGTATGATGAGCTGACCCTGAAGCTGTGGTCTGTGGGTCTTGATGGCACGTCGCAACTTGTCCAATGACAAACAGTAACGGTCCCGGTTAATTGTGGAGCCAGGTTCCAACAATTGAATGAAATTGACACCACATTGATCCCACAAGGAGGAGGCCATCGCTTTTCGGCCTTCTGTTCGTGAAAGTCTTGATTTCTTCTTCCGAGGGGAACCCGAATGACGCCACTCCATGGATTGGATTTTGCTCTCAGGTTCGGCCAAAAACAACCATGTTTCATCCTGGGTAATGATGCCGTCAAAACACTGTTTCCACTCTTCAGTAAAGGTCTTCTTGAGACCCTCGCACACATTCTTTCTCATCGTTTTCATTTCTCTTGTCAGTAATCTAGGAACTCAACGTGCACAGATTTTTCTGTACCCTAGTGACTATAGTGATACCACACTACCCAATGACAAACGAGTCATTTCAGCAAGCTGTCGTGTCGCCACACATGTCATTTTGGATGATTTGATCAATGGTCTCCTTAATGAGATTTTCACTCTGCAGCGGAGTGTGTGCTGATATGAAACTTCCTGGCAGATTAAAACTGTATGCCGGACCGAGACTCGAACTCGGGACCTTTGCCTTTCGCGGGCAAGTGCTCTACCATCTGAGCTACCCAAGCACGACTCACGCCCCGTCCTCACAGCTTTACTTCTGCCAGTACCTCGTGTCCTACCGTTTTTAATGGTCTCCTTATTCATATAACTCACTACCGTCGATGGTCTACCGCATCGTGGATTGTCCAGTAGAGAGGAATCACCTTCTTTAAACCTCTGCAACCACCGCTGGGTACTGCAACGACCCATTGTGTCCTCCCCATGAACCGGGAGCAACTTCCTGTGAATCGATGTGGCAGAGTCATCGCTGGTTTTGAAGAACAACATCACCGACCATTTTCGCAACCTAACATCTTCTTCACGGTGCATTATGGCTCACCTGTTAATAAAAGAAAATACTTTTATACACCAACTTATAGCTAAATGTTCCAAGTATGTCCACAAAAAATTTCATTCTCCTGCAAAAAATAAAAAAATTAGAGACAACTGTGCAAAGCTTTTTGAACGCCCTTTGTACCTATGCTACCTATTACACTGTAATAAGATTAACGAACTGTTGGGTTAATCGCAGGCAGGCACGACTGCTGTCCACATCACACAGTCAGTTGCGAGCTGGCACTATTAAGTGGTAGATGTGGCCGTAATGCGTTATTTAACAAATCGCAATGGAGCCACATTGCTAAATCGCCGCGGCTTGATAGACAAGCAAAATGGGTACAGTTCCTTTCTCGGAGAAAATCACCCCGGGTGATGAGACCTGCTGTTATCAATGCGAACCTACGACAAAAAGGCCAAGTGTAGAAGTTCACATAAGAGATCAACGCTTTGACGGCATAACCGGCATTCAAGCCAATGTGATGAACGAGTTGAACAACATCCCAGTTTGACATGGTTGTATGAACGTTCAGTGTGTTTTACTCCAGTGGGAGGGTGGATGTAGAGATTACGTAGAACAAATTAAGCATCTAAACGACAGATATTTATTTCGTACGAGAAAATAAGTGTATACTGGAAATATGAATACCTTATAAAAGCTTATATATAATATTTCTATTTCATATTGGAGCTGATATTCCGGTAACCTAAAATTCAAGATATGTTGTTTTCAGTCCGTTCATAACGTCATCTGCGGCACTGAGTACCTTCAAATCTCCTCCTTTGACACTCCATAACCACCTGCTGGATGGTCTGTGGCGCACTGCTACAATCGCAGTATTGGTTTTCAGCTTCTTCCCACTTGCGAAACCAAAATTTACGTCTTCCATAATTAGACATTTAGATTACTTTGCGTTAGGGAAAACTAAGAATTAAGATCCAACAAAGCATGCCATTTTCTTTGATAGCAAGTTACAGGTACCATAATTATTATTTGCCTTCTGTGTGGCTTGATAGCTCAGAGAGCAACAGACTATAAATCATTGGTCTGTGGTTCGTTTCCCAGGTGGTTCTAAGACTTTTTGGCAATCAATGTGGCTCTCACTTGTGAAACTGGTTCATGTTTATGAGAAGCCGCAGTCTGCATTAGATTCAATGGTAAACTATAGGTCATCTAGTAATTTGCCGAATAAGTTCACAGACAGAAATAAAACGTTCCAACGTCTCTGAAAGAGCGGTCCATAATAAAGCACTGCGACTGTGAAGCAAAACTTGGAATAGATGGCCACTTTATATTTTACAGAGTGTAGTGCGGAATTTATCCTTCCGGGCTAATGTTGTAACAATAGCAGCGCCATATTCGAGTGAGAAAATATATCCCAATATATTGATGAGGTAGATAATTTTTTTCTAATATAAATAGTAGGTTTGACTTCCAATCAGAAAGATTGATATAAATCAGGAAAAACAATCCTAGTTCTATCAGATTGTGGCCTACCTCTGAAACTGATTACGGGAGGAAACAGGAATCACTGCTGGTCAAGTAATTCCGTCTTGGATGTTGTGTGGTTTCCTTGCACCACTGTAGCACAATCCGATTATCTCTTCACCCAGCCCACTGCAGATCCTGCCAGAATATCGTCAATAGCGAGCTAATGCTGTGAGTATAATACAGTTGCCACCGGCAGAATCAAATACGTGGGCTGCCCGGAACCTTACCTCCATTAGGCTGCATATAAAATATTGCAACCGTAAAAACAAATTTATTACGTACCTCTTTTTATTATTTCCCTACGTAATCGTTATTCAGACATAAGTATTTTTCGGACCTCTTAACTGGTTGACAGATTCTGGTGCCTGAGATATTTGGAATGCAACGAATACGGTACCCTAATTGTTCAGCGTAGGTCCCACTCAAATCTGAAAAAAAACTGAGGAATTATTCCGTCAGTTGGGATATCGCAACACGCCGATTTTCCTCGAATTTTTTATCAGTAACTGTACCAGTTCATTGCTGCTGATTACAGAAGGTCAGACACTTCTCTTACGATCAGCTGCATTCGTCCTTCCACTTTTAAACAAACGCCACTTGCAAACAAACGAAATCGTTGATGCACAACATATTCAGTCATCATCACAGTCTGTTCATATAAAGCACAAATTTTGCTATGATCATATAAGATTTTTTCTCTTACAACCATATTACAGAACGGATTCTGTATTTTTTTCTAATTTAGCGTGATTTTCAATTGCAATCCTCATTCTGAACTGTTACTGTGGGCAAACGAAAAGTTAGTTTTTTGCTATCGCAGCTCCTAGCACACTGACCTGCTACATGACAGTTTACCGACCGTTCAACTGCTATGATGCTTTCCATGGCACATGAAAAGTGAGGTAACTTCCCAGACAACCCTAATGGAAATCAGAACTAATGTATGCTGTGAGCAGAGTTAGAGTTTAATGTATACTAATGAAATCCTGTTATGAATGTAGAGGTCTCGTTTCGTAATGTCTGTGTACTAGCAAGTTTCCAAAACCCATGGCGGAGACTTACGGCATCAACCACCACTTCGATCTTGTATCACGTACCCCCTATCCACTGTGTTTAGGCAGCGTACAGTTGGAAAGACTATTTATTTGTTTAACTTGATCTGATTATGGCTTTCAGGCCCTCTCTTACATCGGACCTGGGTTTCACACGTACAGTATTTTTTTTACACCATAGTTACCTAAGAAATAACAATAATTTTTAATGTTACAAACAGTAATAAAATAGCATAATAGAATTAAAAATGATCTTAATATATGTTGAGAGAATGTGGATACATAGTGCCGACTAAGAACGGATAAAGTTAATAGTGGTAGTACTTCTATTACTGCTGTTGCTGCCACTAATAATAATAATAATAATAATAATAATAATAATAATGGTGATAGTGGAAGAAGAAAAGTATTTACAGCCGTACAGTACTGATATTTTCTGGTATAGCTAAGTCTGAAGGAAGGAAATTAAAGTGGACTGCATCAGCTAACAGCACTGGGAAATGAAGAAATCTAGTTCGAATGAACGATGTAATGGGGTAACGAGCGCCTACAAGGATTGAGGAGGACATTATTGTTGCTTTAGTAGATATGTCATTACCGTATTTTGAAATGGAGATTTTTTTTCAGTTCTTTGTTGTAATGAGGGGTGTTATTTCAGGGTTAGGTTCCTGCTACTGAAAAGGACTTCAAGAGAACGGCAGAGTGATGGAGTGGGACAGAAAGAATTTTGCTCTGTCGGGAACGAGTGTTTCTGCCATTTTATTCAGAGAGCAACATTAAGGTTGAGGAGAGATATGAGGAACAGTGTGCGTAGAAAAGACAGCAGAGGAGACAGAGGGTGTGGAAATCTCCGCACTTGTTTGCACATAGCCAGCATAGCTGGACATATTGTGGTGAAATACGATGAAAGGGTTGAAAGTCACAGATATATCGAACACAGGTATTCATGACCAGTTTCCTGACGCCATGAGCCTTCGGGAGAATGACGTCGCAGGTCAACATTACTGTGCTCAATAATTGTCTAAGTTTCTTTTTCAGGTCAAAAGGGAAGAGCTTTCTGTGTTTTTGTAGGACGTGAGAGATGCTGATGACTTCTTGCACACTGCAGATGTGTGCTCAGCCTAATTTAGGTATCCACCTGTAATCACTCGTAGACTCTCCGCCCCCGGTAGCTGAGTGGACACACTACGTGAGGAAAAAAAAAAAAAATTGCCGGCACGGTAGCTCAGCGTGTTCGGTCAGAGAGCTGGTTGGCCTCTGTAATAAAAAAACTTAGTGAAAGGATCAACAATGAACTTGAACGGATGTTATGTGACGTCCGCAACGACCAAACACAACGATCAACAACGAAAAGAAAAAAAAAAGTGGTCAGCGCGACAGAATGTCAATCCCGAGGGCCCGGGTTCGACTCCCGGCTGAGCCGGAGATTTTCTTCGGTCAGGGACTTGGCGTAGTTTTGTCCTAATCATCATTTCATTTCCATCGACGCGCAAGTCGCCTAAGTGGCGTCAAATAGAAAGACTTGCACCCGACGAACGGTCTACCCGACGGGACGCCCTAGTCACGCGACATAACTCGTAGACTCTCTGTTGATTGAGAGAAGTTTCTATTTGTCCCATTTAGGATAAAATATGGTAGGGACTCCCGATGTTTCGAACTACTGAGCCTAGAATGACCAGTCAGGAACCCGTGGGTTTTGGTTCGTTTTAGCTTTAACCCTACATTCCGTGACCATTTTCGCCATTGAAATGCTCTTTAGCTGTCTTCAAGTTCACTGGTTTTGGACTTAGACACATCTGTAGGCCATCAGCATACACGTTGTATTTATTGCATGACAAAACTGATGTCACATCGTTGACATGCAATGAAAAGGTTGTGGCACCTAGTACAGAACCCTGGGGAATTCCTGATACTTCCTGTCTTTACTGTGGCTTTACACTGAGGTGACAAAAGTCATAGGATCGCGATATACACACATACACATGGCGGTAGTATCACATACACAAGGTATAAAAGAGCAGTAAATTGGCGGACCACTCATTTGTACTCAGGTGATTTTCGTGAAACGGCGTGCGACGTGATGTCCGACGTTGTTATGAGCGTACGACGAGAATTAACAGACGCGGAATGCTAGGTGGAGAGAGACACATGAGACATTCCATTTCGGATATCGTTAGGGAGTTCAATATTCCGAGATCCACAGTCTCAAGGGTGTGCTGAGAATACCAAATTTCAGACATTACCTCTCACCACGGACAACGCAGTGACCGCCGACCTTCACGTAACGACCGAAAGCAGCGGCATTAGCGAAGAGTTATCACAGCTAACCGACAAGCAACAAACACTACATGAAATAACCACAGAAATAAAAGTGGAACGTACGACGAATGTATCCGTCAGTACAGTGCGGCAAAAATTCACATTCAAGGGCTACGACAGCAGACGACGGACGCGAGTGCATATGCTAACAGTATATCACCTGCAGTGCCTCTCCTGGCCTCCTAACCATATCGGTTGGACCCTAGACGACAGGAAAACTGTGACCTGGTCAGATGAGTTCCGCTTTCATTAGGTAATTGCTGATGGTAAGGTTCGAGTTCGGTGCAGACCCCGCGATACTACACACATCAAAAAAAAGTTTTGCATCATCCCGGTTCCCAGAACTCCTGAAGATAGAAGTTCACTGTGGATATTGTATCACAGACACAGTCTATTTGACGGTACAGAGATGTCACTAAACCCACCCAAAGATGTAAACAACCATGCATGAGCAGCGCCTATTAGACGGAGGGGATTCGAGAGACGATCACTTCCAGTCATTCCACCAGGAAGGAGGTACACGACTCGTGTTGTTTGTAGTTCAACCATGCCTAGACGGCCAATACCGCGGTTCGATCGCGTCCACATTGTCACTTTGTGCCAGGAAGGGCTCTCAACGAGGGAAGTCCAGGCGTCTCGGAGTGAACCAAAGCAATGTTGTTCGGACATGGAGGATATGCAGAGAGACAGGAACTGTCTATGACATGCCTCGCTCAGGCCGCCCAAGGGCTACTACTGCAGTGGATGACCGCTGCCTACGGATTATGGCTCGGAGGAACCCTGACAGCAACGCCACCATATTGAATAATGCTTTCCGTGCACCCACAGGACTGCGGGTTACGACTCAAGCCGTGCGAAATAGGCTGAATGATACTCAACTTCACTCACGACGTTCTGTGCGAGGTCCATCTTTGCAACCACGGCACCATGCAGCGCGGTGCAGATAGCCCCAACAACATGCCGATTAGACCGCTCAGGATTGGCATCACGTTCTCTTCACCGATGAGTGTCGCATATGCCTTCAACCAGACAATCGTCGGAGACGTGTTTGGAGGCAACCCGATCAGGCTGAAGGCCTTAGACACACTGTCCAGCGAGTGTGGCAAGGTGGAGGTTCCCTGCTGTTTTGGGGTGGCATTATGTGGGCCGACGTACGCCATTGGTGGTCATGGGAGGCGCCGTAACGGCTATACGATACGTGAATGCCTTCCTCCGACCGATAGTGCAACAATATTGGCAGCATTTTGGCTAGGTATTCCTCTTCATGGACGACAATTCGGCCCTCATCGTGCCCATCTTATGAATGACTTACTTCAGGATAACGACAGCGCTCGACTAGAGTGGGCAGCATGTTGTCCAGACATGAACGTTATCGAGCATGCCTGGGATAGATTGAAAAGGGCTGTTAATGGACGACGTGATCCACCAGCCACTGAGGGATCTACGCCGTATCGCCGTTTGAGAGTGGGACAATCTGGACCATCAGTGCCTTGATGAACTTATGGATAGTATGCCACGACGAATACAGGCATGCATCAATGCAAGAGGAGGTATTAGCGGTACCGGTGTGTACAGCAATCTGGACCACCACCTCTGAAAGTCTTGCTGTATAGTGGTACAACATGCAATGTGTGGCTTTCATGAGCAATAAAAAGGGCGGAAATGATGTTTATATGGACCTCTATTCCAATTTTCTGTACAGATTCCGAAACTCTCGGAACCGAGGTGATGAAAAACTTTTTTTGATGTTTGTATGAACCCAAGTTGTCAACAAGACACTGTGCAATCCGGCGTTTTACATGTAATGGACTGAGCCCTCTGGTCCAGCTGGACCTATCATTGACTGGAAATATTTATGTTAAGGCTACTTGGATATCATTTGCAACCATCATAGACTTCATGTTTCCAAATAACGATAGAATATTTATGAATGGCAATGTGCTCTCTCTCTGGGTCACAACTGTTCGCGATTGGTTTGAAGAAGATTCAGCACAATTCGAACATAATCGAGAAGTCAGTGCACAAAATCATGCACCAGCAACACTTTGGTAATTATGACGGCTGTAAATGCAGCACGGCTCAATAATTCTGCAGGAGACTCCCAGCGACTAGTAAGTCCATGCCATATTCATACCATTTCGAGTTGCTGCTCTGCGCCGAGCAAAACGAGGTCCAACACGCTTGTAGGAGGTATGCCAAGACTTTTGTCACCACAGTGTATGTTGACGGACATGACGCATTGGTCGAGAGACATACGTGAAGTCATTGCACTGCACTTAGCGAGAAATTTAGGCTGCTAGTTCGCAACTAAAATGTCGAAGTCGACGGTCTCTTCACTGAAGTCTTAAGAATCACATGATAGTCATCTATCCAGGGGAAGCTTCAAGTCGACTGTTACCTTTATGAAGGCACATGCTGTTTACGTATTCCCGATTGGCATTCGTCTTGTAGGTTGCTTGTAATTAAGAAGTTGGTTAGCTGGTTGAAGATTAGAATTATAAAGTATTGGACAATGCCGGAAGATTGCAAATAGGTCGGTAATCGGAGGATGCTGTGGCAACGTCCTTTTTAGGTACTGCCTTAGCTAGTTCCTGTTTCCAGGAACTCAGGGAAAGGACTTGTGGTTGAGGAGCAGTTGAAAATATCTGTTACAGTGGACAATAGTGGGTCAATAATAAGCTTCATCATTCATCATCTGATACGCATGATGGCTTTTTTGACGGTATTCCAAGTAATATGTTTAGACAAAATTTTTTCTTGGTTACCGTCGTTTATCCACTTGAAGTAATGAATAAATTTATTTGCTTGTGATTCGGTTGTGGTTGTAGGTAACGTGAAGCACTGGCTAAGTTCTTTGACTGGTTCATTGAATCAGCTGCAGGTTTTACTTTGCCTATATCAAGACCACACAGGTTTTTCCACAGGACATTGGTCTGTATCTGTTAATGTATGTTCATACCTAAGCTGAGTATTTCTCACAGCTTGACTGACTTTCTGCTTTTGCTTGTGAGCAATATGTTTTACAGGAGTAGTACGTAGTTTGTACGCCCAACGTGCAATATCTCTGAGATTCATGATCTGTTTTCGTTTATCTTTTAGCCAAGGTACAGGTTTTCTTCTTACTTTTTCGGTCTTTGGGGGGGGGGGGGGGGGGGGGGTTGTCATGTAGTTGAGTAAGTCTGTAAGTAAATCCATGAAGTTTTTCGTTTATATCCGAGAAGGGAATAGAAGTCGTCCTCCAAGCGATATCTTGCGCCTCGGCAGCAAGTTCAGATAAATTAAGGCTTTTGAAATCCCATATGTAGTCAGTTTTGGTTTCATTCTAGGACATTCTTGCGAGTACGTCGTGAAAATTGCGTCATGGGCAGACATACCAGGTGCTAATACTTGAGAGGTACGAATTACTCTGTTTGCGGATTTCCTTACAAATATATCTATGATAGTTGACTACTGATTGTCTGATGGTAGGTGCAAGGTGAAGTAGCGTGAAATTTGAAGAAGAAAGCATACGCTTAAATTTGACAATGTTTCTGTGTATATAGACATAAATATATAAATAGATATAAATGTATCTATATAAATAGAAAATTTATATTAGTGTCATAAGTGATAATGATGTGCTCGTATGTCGATTCGAGACTTGAGAGGGGTGTTTCGTAACAGGCCAACCTGCGTACTTCCGAAAATTTGTAGAGGACACGTATTAAGCATTTTCTGTTTAGGGATTTGATCTCTGTGAATATATATTCCACCTGTTTTTCTCATTGTTGGACGTGTGTAACCGGTAGACGATAAATCAGAGCATATGTACAGCCTGTTTCATCTCCTCGTGTGTTCCATTTGTCGAGTCCTAGAAAGACATAGCGATGTAGATTTATGGAACTGGTGGAAAAGACTGACCGTTTGAGCCAGGTCTCCAACAGAAGTGTTACATGGATGTCTACTGTTTGAGATAAATAACGGAGCCCATCAAGATGAGATGGCAGAGATTCGACATTTGAGTGTGCGACGTGGAGCATGTTACGTTCAGGTGCAGTACGTGGGACGATACTGCTGACGGATACTTCCGACTCTGGGTCTGCGCTCGAAAGGAACAACAAGGAATGTGGGGCGGTGGGGGAGCGCAGGTCCCGGGAAGGGAAAGCTGGGCAGGTAGTTTCAGGTAGAAGGGAGATTTTGTGACCGAGGTCAGCAGAGTTTGCAGCAGTAGTGGAGTAACGGAATGGTGACAGAAATAAGAATCTCGCTAAGCAGACCTATAGATGAATAATCAGCGCACGGTAATCAGAATGAAAGCAGAGTGTACTGTTAATGGCGTTAATGATGTCTGGCAACAATGATATGAAAATAAATTGCTAAATAAAAATGAATGTAAGATCAAGTTAGTAGTGTGAATAAGAAACAGTAAAAAAGGTATTAGTAATCAGGTAAAGCAAAACAGTTTACACGTTAGTTATGGCTAACTACAATCTACAGTAACAGTGTAGACATATAAACCAGTAGCATCAGGACTTGGCATGTTCTTAGCTCGTAAAGCACAGCCTATCGAGTAAAATTTGCTTTACAAACTGACATTTTTCCATTTTCCATCTTCAACATTCTCGAGCCGTCATGTATCCACAGGTTTTGTGCCCATATCTCGAAATAGCGTCGCCCAGAATTTTTCGTCTTTCAGTGGTAGGATCCTCGCATGTAATGAGACCTGCCTTCGCGAGTTCCTTCTTCGCTCTGAAGATTTTAGATCTTTTCCTGTAAGACACAAACTGCACTATTACAGACTGAAGAGCCAAAGAAACTGGCACTGCTGCCTAATATCGTGTAGGGCTCCGCGAGCATGCAGAAGTGTCGCATGGACTCGACTAATGTCTGAAGTAGTGCTGGGGGAAATTGACACCATGATTCCTGCAGGGCCGTCCGTAAACCCGTAAGAGTACGAGGGGGTGGAGATCTTTTCTGAACAGAATGTTGCAAGGCATCCCAGATATGCTCAATAACATTCATTTCTGGGGAGTTTGATGACCACCGGAAGCGCTTAAACTCAGCAGAGTGTTCCTGGAGCCAGTCTGTATCAATTCTGGACGTATGGGGTGTCGCATTATCCTGTTGGAATTACCTGAGTCAGTCGGAATGCACAGTGGACATGAATGGATGCAGGTGATCAGACAGAATGCTTACGTACGTGTCACCTGTCACGGTCATATCTAGACGTATCAGGGGTCCCATATGACTCCAATTGCACACGCCCCACTCCATTACAGAGCCTCCACCAGCTTGAACAGTCCGCTGCTGACATGCAAGGTCCATGGATTCATGAGGTTGTCTCCATACCCGAACACGTCCATCCGCTAGATAAAATCTGAAATGAGACTCGTCCGACCAGGCAACATGTTTCCAGTCAACAATAGTCCAATGTCTGTGTTGACGGGCCCAGGCGAGGCGTTAAGCTTTGCGTCGTGCAGTCATCAAGGATACACATGTGGGCCTTCGGCTCCGAAAACCCATATCGATGATGTTTCGTTGAATGTTTCACACGCTGACACTTGTTGAGGGTCCAGCATTGAAATCTGGAGAAATTTGCGGAAGGGTTGCACTTCTGCCACGTTGACCGATTCTCTTCAGTCGTCGTTGGTCCTGTTCTTGCAGGACCTTTTTCCAGGAGCAGCAATGTAGGAGATTTTATGTTTTACCGGATTCCTGATATTCACGGTACACTCGTGAAATGGTCGTACGGGAAAACTCCCACTTCATCGCTACCTCGGAGATGCTGTGTCCCGTTGCTTGTTCGCCGACTATAACACCACCTTCAGACTCAATTCTTGATAACTTGTCCGTCGCTTGTTCGCCGATTATAACACCACCTTCAGACTCACTCAAATCTTGATAACCTGTCATTGTAGCAGCAGTAACCAGTCCAACAACTGCACCAACGCTTGTTGTCTTGTATAGACATTGCCGACCGCAACGCCGTATTCTGCCTGTTTACATACCTCTGAACTTGAATACGCATGCCTATACTAGTTTCTCTGGCGCTTCAGTGTAGGTCTAGATATCGTAGATCCTGGCGACTTACGTCCCACTGTATGACTTCTGTCAATGTCATTCACTGTCACCTACAGGTCTAGCTTCTTCTGGAGCAGATTCGTCACTACTTAGTTCGTCTTTCGCTTGGTACCCCTGTAATATTAACGACATGTGGATTTCGTCCTGATGCACATTGTCCCGGCGTGGTGAAGAGATATGTCATTATAAATTTTTATCTTTCAAAAGGCATCAACAACTCTGCTCAGAGCGCGTAGATTACGACATACCTGATATTGGTGACACTTTTAGGCTTTAAATGTTATAGTTCATTGGTATAGAGGCCACACTTCCTTGGGAAACGTACGTGCAATATTACTCTGCTCAGTGCCACATTAGTGTAGAGGGAGTAAGTAAGGTTAGTAGCTAGCGTTTTGTGGATATCTTCATTATTAAGTATGTGTCGTAGCGTTTATTCCATCGAGCAGGGTCCAGCGTTTTCCATGATTTTACAAATTTATTGTAACGCTCTGGGTGGATTCCGTTTCTGTGGCCATTGTCATCAGTTAACCTAGAGCTGTCGATACACGGACCATGCTTTGAGCGTTCCGAGTTCGACGTGTTGCTGAACGCTCAGGAACAATACGTCTTGGGCATATGATAGTGTGTCTCGGTGTGGTATACGCGATCGCAGCGCGCTCCAGCGGCAGTTGTCGGCTGTGTCTGACTCGTAAACCACATTGTTTACGAAATGGACGGAAGTAAAATTCCTACGTTAGCTCTATTACAATGCACATTTCCACCGTTGTCCATATGCTAGTGATGTTCTCTGTGTAGTATGAATAACTGGAATAATTAAAGTTTCGGCCACGCTAAACAGTGGCTTTCTTTTGGATCTAGTGATCATCAGTAGACCCACATGAAGGCCACTGTAACCGTGGCCGAAACGTTTGTTACTACAGGATAGGTTCTTTTTAATTTTTTAAAAATTATGACGCGGTACGATACCCAAAAAACTTATATGTCAACAGACTCAGGCCGGGAACGCATACGCAGTTATATCCATGAACATGCTATAAGGGGAAAAGGAATACCATCACCTTACGAAGGTTCCAGTACAATCAGTACGACATAAATTTACAATAATTCTCTAAGATAAAAATTACTTCATCATTCTCGCTTTTTAGTAAACCAAAAGGTAATTCTTACTTGATCACTGTTCCTATTCAGTAGCAAATTTTCTTGTGAAATACGTAACTTAAAACAAGAAACTGCAATATTTCTTACTAAAAGTAGTGCAAGCTGTCTTGTAGATTAAGCCTATCGAACTAACTCACTCCTCAGAAAGACCGCACTTATATTTACGTAACTTCGAATATTATAAACTTTTATTAAACTAACAAAGTATCAGAACCCATAAGAAAACACGACAATTAGTAAATAAAAAAATTGTTTCGATGCAGTAAGACGCGAACCAGCAATATATCGCCCGTTATCTTAGAAGTGAAATCTGCCCATACGCTGCATCGACCATAAGACATTGGCGCCAATATTTCGCATATTACCATCTCGTGAAAGCTTTAATCGTACATGTGTTAATAACTGACATTTAATTATAGCAAACTGCACCAAAATACGTATTTGATGCATACTCTGTGTGGTTGCCTTCAAATGACATACTTCCATAATACTCGAGTTACAATAATTCTTTCACCACCGATATGACGTTCCCGTCTTTTTATTACAACAGATCATACAATTAACGACGGGCTCCTGGAGATCCTTAGTTTTCTGGTGCTTTGAAACGGCACACATACATGTGGGCTTCAACAGAAAGTCAGTGTGGCGTCTCGCGGCTCTGTACTGAAGAGAGATGGTGTGTATGTGACGCAGGTGGCGTTCTCCATGTCATTGGTCTATGTTCAAACGCACGTTCACAATATTTGACATGTTAGCTTTAGCTCTAAATGTTGGGAAAGACTCCCGAGTGCGCTGTTTCCGCCGGCCGGTGTGGTCGAGCGGTTCTAGGCGTTTCAGCCTGGAACCGCACGATCGCTACGGTCTCAGGTTCGAATCCTGCCTCGGGCATGGATGTGTGTGATGTCCATAGGTCAGTTAGGTTTAAGTAGTTCTAAGTTCTAGGGGACTGATGACCTCAGATGTTAAGTCCCATAGTGCTCAGAACCATTTGAACAAATTTTTATTTTTCGCTGTTTCCACGCTGTAACGTCAAAACTCGGCACGCTGAAGGTTCAACGTTCAAACGCACGGTCTGTGTGCCGACGGCTTAGGGAACGAAGAAGTGTGCACTACCTGTCTGTGAATCGTTTAATTTTGTTGAGTGTGTTGTATTTGTGTATCTGTTGTATATCGTGCTTTCTGAGGCGGAGATTGGAGTACTGTCTATCATTTCTTAAAGAAGTGTGCAAAACTGCCGAAAAGCCACACTCAGGCTGTCCGGTGGACCAAAGTGCCGGCCCGAATCGACCCGTGTCCAGCTCGCCTTCCTGTCTCGTTAACCCATCGCGTTCATGCCGCCATCATCACACAGCTGGCGACAAGCTTCTACCTTCGTTGGTCGTTTGCCTTCGCTCTGTCACACCGAGCACGATGGACACTGAGGTGCTGTCGTAACAGAATCCGTGCAGTGTGTGGAGCCGAGCGCCGCTTGTAACGGGACTTCCGTCGCCACTCTGACAACTTTCTCGCTTAGTCTTCTCCAGGGAAGCAAGAAGCAGCTGCATACTCGTGTCCTTGATATGCGTTTCTATATGCTGCCAGTTATGAACGGATCATTAATTCACTTCCATTCCTCTGCTCTACTTCTCCCCATGTTCCAAGAAGTATTACGTTAATTTTTCGTCACAGTAAACATGTAGAACTCTTACAAGGGAACCTCCCCATCGCACCCCCCTCAGATTTAGTTATAAGTTGGCACAGTGGATAGGCCCTGAAAAACTGAAAACAGATCAATCGAGAAAACAGGAAGAAGTTGTGTGGAACTATGAAAAAAATAAGCAAAATATACAAACTGAGTAGTCCATGCGCAAGATAGGCAACATTAAAGACAGTGTGAGGTTAGGAGTGCCGTAGTCCCGTGGTTAGCGTGAGCAGCTGAGGCACGAGAGGTCCTTGGTCCAAGTCTTCCCTCGAGTGAAAAGTTTTTTTTTTGCAAAAATATTATCTATCCGTTCGTTCATTGACGTCTCTATTCAGTGTAATAAGTTTAGTGTCTGTTTTGCGACCGCACCGCACAACCGTGCGATTAGTAGACGAAAGGACGTGCCTCTCCAACGGTAACCGAAAACATTTGATCGCAAGGTCATAGGTCAACAGATTCCACCACAGGAAATCACGTCTGATATATTCTATACGACACGTGACGGCATGTGCGTCACATGACAGGAATATGTTGTCGACCCACCTAACTTGTACACTTGGCGAATGAGTAAAAAGATTATTCTACCTTGCTCGATTTAGGTTTCTTGTGGATATGATAATCACTCCAAAAAAGTGATGAAAACATAAGACTTTGTCACATAAACTGCAACAGTTTCACAGTTGCACAGTTTTCCCTATGCTCTGTCAAAACGTATATTTTTAACGTTTTCAAATTTTTCTTTGAACAGAGACGTCAATGAACGAACGGACAGATCATAACTTTGCGAAAATAAAGAAAGTAAACTTTTCACTCGAGGGAAGACTTGAACCAAGGACCTCTCGTTCCGCAGATGCTCACACTAACCACGGGACCACGGCGCTCCTGACCTCAGACTGTCCTTGATGTTGCCTATCTTGCACATGGACTACTCAGTTAGTATACTTTGCTTTTTTTTCATAGTTCCACACAACTTCTTCCTGTTTTCTCGATTGATCTGTGTTCAGTTTTTCAAGGCCTATCCACTGTGCCAACTTATAACTAAATCTGAGGGGGGTGCGATGGGGAGGTTCCCTTGTTAGAGTATGCCTGTTGGTGCATTCAGTGTGTCACATCTAGCTATAACACCTATAAGAACTGTATTAATTTTGATGTGATAACAAAACGGTTCATAGAAAATTTATTTGTTGTCAGAAGCACGGTCTTAATTCCCTCCCTCCCTCCCCCTCCCTCCCTCCCTCCCCCTCCCTCCCTCCCTCCCCCTCCCCCTCCCTCCCCCTCCCTCTCCCTCCCTCTCTCCTTCATCAGTTTTCTGACTGATGTGATGCGGCCCGCCACGGATTCCTCTCCTGCGCCAACCTCTTCATTTCAGCGCACCACACGTCCCCATTTATTTGGTGGATGTATTCCAGTCTATGTCTTCCCTTGTAGTTTTTACCCTCTGCAGCTCCCACTAATACCGTGGAAGTTATTTCCTGATGTCTTAACACATGTCCTATCATTCTGCACCTTCTTATCAGTGTTTCCCGTATTTCCCTTTCTTCGCGGATTCTGCGGAGTCTCTCCTCATTCCTTAGCCTGTAAGTACACCTAACTATCAACTTACATTAACGAAAACTAACGATAACCCACTTGAATGGCATAGTCTTTAACAAAGAAAAAAAAGTCACTGTTCCGTTGATGACAGACGCCTCGCCTAACGACTGACCGTGCTTTTGTTCACGTCCAGGTTTCCGTAGATATTCTGCAAGCGCCTGCAAATATATGTGATGCTGTTGTTTATCGCCAAAAGGAACTCAATGACAGCTCTCCGCTTGGAACGCACCTCCGTTAAAGGCGCCATTTTGAAGGATACGCCACCTAGCGGAACTTCATGAAACTATAGGCGCAGAAACGGGAGTATCCCACGACGTCCCACAACAAATTCTGCACTTTTTAAACCGAAACTGACCGAGAAAAAAATGTGTTGCATTATTTATTGAACGCCCCTCGCACATCTGCGTGCTAATTACGATCATTTTACTTGGTTAGCGTAGTTGACACACACTGCACCAGCACTTTTACACTGAATAGCCAAAGAAACTAGTACACCTGCCTAATATCGTGTAGCGCAACCGCGAGCACACAGAAGTGCCGCAGCACGACGTGGCATGGACTCGACTAATGTCTGAAGTATTGCTGGAGGGAATTGACAGAATAAATCCTGCAGGGCTGTCCATAAATCAGTAAGAGTACGGGGGATGGGGGGGTGGGGAGGGGGAGTGGAGATCTCATCTGAACAGCAGCACGTTGCAAGGCATTCCGGATTGCTCAATAACGTTCATGTCTGGGGAGTTTGCTGGCCATCGGAAGTCTTTAAACTCAGGAGTGTGTTCCTGGAGCCACTCTGGCAATTCTGGACGTGTAGTATTGCATTCTCCTGATGGAATTACCCAAGTCCGTCGGAATACACAATGGGCATGAATGGATACAGGTGATCAGACAGACAGCAAGCTTACGTACTTGTCACCTGTCATAGTCGTATCTAGAAGTATCAGGGTTCCAGTATCACTAACTGCATACGTCCGACACCATTACAGAGCCTCCACCAGCTTTAACAGTGCCCCAGTGACGTGAGCTCCATGGATCCACCCGCCCCATACAACTTGAAACTTGACTCGTCGGACCAGTCAACATGTTTCCAGTCACCAACAGTGCACTGTCGGTGTTGGCAGTCCCAGGCGAGGCCTTTGTTGTGGTCTTCAGTCCTGAGACTGGTTTGATGCAGCTCTCCCTGCTACTCTATCCTGTGCAAGCTTCTTCATCTCCCAGTACCTACTGCAACCTACGTCCTTCAGAATCTGCTTAGTGTATTCATCTCTTGGTCTCCCTCTACGATTTTTACGCTCCACGCTGCCCTCCAGTACTAAATTGGTGATCCCTTGATGCCTGAGAACATGTCCTACCTATTGATCCTTTCTTCTAGTCAATTTGTGCCACAAACTTCTCTTTTCCCTAATCCTATTCAATACCTCCTCATTAGTTATGTGATCTACCCATCTAATCTTCAGCATTCTTCTGTAGCACCACATTTCAGAAGCTTCTATTCTCTTCTTGTTCAAACTATTTATGTGTTTAACTTCCATAGATGGCTACACTCCATACAAATACTTTCAGAAACGATTTCTTGACACAAATCTGTACTCGATGTTAAATTTCTCTTCTTCAGAAACGCTTTCCTTGCCATTGCCAGTCTACATTTTATATCCTCTCTACTTCGACCATCATCAGTTATTTTGCTCCCCAAATAGCAAAACTCTCTTACTACTTTAAGTGTCTCATTTCCTAATCTAATTCCCTCAGCATCAGCCGATTTAATTCGACTGCATTCCATTATTCTCGTTTTACTTTTTGTTGATGTTCATCTTATATCCTCCTTTCAAGACACTGTCCATTCCGTTCAACTGGTCTTCCAGGTCCTTTGTTGTCTCTGACAGAATTACAGTGGCATCGGCGAACCTCAAAGTTTTTATTTCTCCATGGACTTTAATACCTACTCCGAATTTTTCTCTTGTTTCCTTTACTGCTTGCTCAATATACAGATTGAATAACATCGAGGAAGGGCTACAACCATGCTCACTCCCTTCCCAACCACTGCTTCTCTTTCATGTCCCTCGACTCTTCTAACTGCCCTCTGGTTTCTGTACAAATTGTAAGTAGCCTTTCGCTCCCTATATTTTACCCCCGCCACCTTCAGAATTTGAAAGAGAGTATTCCAGTCAACATTGTCAGAAGCTTTCTCTAAGTCTACAAATGCTAGAAACGTAAGTTTGCCTTTCCTTAATCTAGCTTCTAAGATAAGTCGTAGGGTCAGTATTGCCTCACGTGTTCCGATATTTCTATGGAATCCAAACTGATATTCCCCGAGGTCGGCTTCTACTAGTTTTTCCGTTCGTCTGTAAAGAATTTGCGTTAGTATTTTGCAGCCGTGACTTATTAAACTGATAGTTCGGTAATTTTGACATTGACTTTCACACTGAATTTTCACATTGAATGGTTCACGACTGTGCGGCTGGCCCCGGCGGAGGTTCGAGTCCTTCCTCGGGCATGGGTGTGTGTGTGTGTTTGTCCTTAGGATAATTTAGGGTAGGTAGTGTGTAAGCTTAGGGACTGATGACTTTAGCAGTTAAGTCCCATGAGATTTCACCCACATTTGAACATTTGAATGGTTCACACGCTGACATTTGTTGATGGCTCAGGGTTGAAATCTGCAGCAATTTGTGGAAGGGTTGAACTTCTGCCACGTTGAACGATTCTCTTCAGTTGCCGTTGGTCCTGTCTTGCAGGATCTTTTCCCAGCCGCAGTGACGTCGGAGATTTTTTGTTTTACCGGATTCCTGCTATTGATGGTATACCTGTGAAACGGTCGTCCGGGAAAATCCCCACTTCATCGCTACCTCGGAGATGCTGTGTACCATCTTCAGGTGAATGCCACTGTAGTAGTACTGGCGAGTAAGCACTGAGCTCCGCTATTTAAGGCCGTACTGAGGTGACGTTGCGCATGCGCTGCTCAGCGTGCGCGTTCATAACCGCTCCGTGCGCTGCGCCTCGCCCCCTCCACTGCGAAAGCCTGGCGTATCGGTGTCAGGTCGATTTCTATCTTTATGCAGATAACTACGTCGACTACGAAGTTTCTCTATAACAGGATTCCAAGCAGAGTTTAGCTGATAACCGTTATCTCGATTGATGAGAGTCTCGTTGTCAGACAATCTTATTATGGCTTTTCACTTAGGCAAGTGAACAGAGTGATGAAGACCTACAAACGACGGAACAAGGAAGAGGAAGAGGCCTTCAGGTCGACTGTTCATCTACCATTTATTGGGAATATTTCTTCACAGATAGGCAGAATATTGAGAAAGTATCAAGTGAGAGTCATCTTTCGCCCTCCTTCCAAAATTTCATCACTGGTGGGATCCGTTAAAGACGACCTGGGCCTGCGTAAACCAGGTGTTTACAAAATTCCGTGTGAATGCGGCAAATAATATATAGGGCAAACAACACGAACTGTGCAGGAACGCATTGTGGAATATCAACGGCATACTCGCCTTCTCCAACCCACCAAGTCCGCAATCGCCGAACATTGTATTTCCACAGACCATTCCATAAATTACAACGACACAAAAATTTTGGCCCATACATCAAACTTTTGGAGCTCGATTATCAATGAGTCTGTGAAAATAAGATCAGCTGAACTCTTCTTGGAATCCTGTTATAGAGAAACTTCGTAGTCGACGTAGTTATCTGCGTAAAGATGGAAATCGACCTGACACCGATACGCCAGGCTTTCGCAGTGGAGGGGGCGAGGCGCAGTGCACGGAGCCGTTATGAACGCGGACGCTGAGCAGCGCATGCGCAATGTCACCTCAGAAGGCTTTAAATAGCGGAGCTCAGCGCTTACTCGCCAGTACTACTACAGTGGCATTCACCTGAAGATGGCCGGAAGACTCTGCGCCGAAATATCGTGTCAGGAAGTTACTGATATCCGGCAGTTCTCCCGTGTTTTTATGGAACAATCAGTACGCCGGGAAAGCTTTAAACATCAAATCAATACTCTTAACAATCAGAGATTCTACTATTAGAACAACAATGTGTATTCCAGAAAGACCGCTTGTGCAGTGATGTGCTTACCATAAATAGAAGTTTAAACAAACGAAAAGAATCAATTTAGAAATGCATATAGCTTTTATTGACTTCAACAAGGCATTTCACCGTGTGAACAGAAAAGAAACGATGGAACACTAATGACTAAAGCTAGATATCATAGACATCTTACTGAAGCTCTAAAAAACTTATACATGGACACAAAAATAACAAATGTTGGTAATAATAAAATTGAAGAAATTACCAGCGAAAATAAGGCTGTAGCCTGTCGCCAGCCTTATTTAATGTATATATACACACCAAAAAAGTTTTGCATCACCCCAGTTCTCAGAACTCTTGAAGATAGATGTTAACTGTACATATTGTATCACAGACACAGTCTCTATGACTGTTCAGAGATGTCACTAAACCCGCCCAAAGATGTAAACAACCACGCATGAGCAGCGCCTATTAGACGAAGGGGGTCCGAGGGCCGATCAGTTCCAGACATTTCACCAGGAAGGAGGTACACGGCTCGTGTTGTCTGTAATTGAAACACACCTAGACGGTCAATACCGCGGTTCGATCGCGTCCGCATTGTTATTTTCTGCCAGGAAGGGCTCTCAACAAGGGAAGTGTCCGGCGGCTCGCAGTGAACCAAAGCAATGTTGTTCGGACATGGAGGATATGCAGAGAGAGAGGAACTGTCGATGACGTGCCTCGCTCAGGCCGCCCAAGGGCTACTACTGCAGTGGATGACCGCTGCCTACGGATTATGGCTCGGAGGAACCCTGACAGCAACGCCACCATATTGAATAATGCTTTTCGTGCACCCATAGGACGTCGTGTTACGACTCAACCTCTGCACAATAGGTTGCATGATGCGCAACTTCACTCCCGACGTCCATGGCGAGGTCCATCTTTGCAACCGTGACACCATGTAACACGGTACAGATGGGCCCGACAACATGCCGAATGGACCGCTCAGAACTAACATCACATTCTTTTCGCCGATGAGTGTCGCATATACCTTCAACCAGACAATCGTCGGAGACGTGTTTGGAGGCAACCCGGTCAGGCTGAACGCCTTAGACACACTGTCCAGCGAGTGCAGCAAGGTGGATGTTCCCAGCTGTTTTGGGGTGGCATTGTGTGGGTCCGATGTACGCCGCTGGTGGTCATGGAAGGCGCCGTAACGGCTGTACGTTACGTGAATGCCATACTTTGACCGATAGTGTACCATATCGGCAGCATATTGGCGAGGAATACGTCTTCATGGACGACAATTCGCGTCCCCATCGTGCACATCTTGTGAATGACTTCCTTCAGGATATCGACATCGCTCAACTAGAGTGGCCAGCATGTTTTCCAGACAGGAACCCTATCGACATGCGTGGGATAGATTGAAAAGGGCTGTTTAAAGACGACGTGATCCACCAATCACTCTGAGGGATCTACACCGAATCGCCGCTGAGTAGTGGGACAATCTGGAGCATCAGTGCCTTTTTCATCTTGTGGATAGTGTGCCACGACGAATACAGGCATGCATCAATGGAAGAGGACGTGCTACTGAGTATTAGAGGTACCGGTGAGTACAGCAATCTGGACCACCATCTCTGAAGGTCTCGCTGTATGGTAATACAACATGCAATGTGTGGCTTTCATGAGCAATAAAAAGGACGGAAATATTTTTTATGTTGATCTCTATTCCAATTTTCTGTACAGGTTCCAAACTCTCGGAACCAAGGTGATGAAAAACTTTTTTGATGTTTGTATATATAAACGATTTGATTAAAAACTGGAGATAGGAAGCAAATCAGGGTATACAGATTAATATAAATAAATGTGTTAATACCCATTGTACGCAGATGATGTTACCATTTTGGAAGAATGTGAAGATCAACTATAAAAAGCATTCTACTAATTACATTAATTCGAGAAAAGAGAATATAGCTTTAGAATATCAACAAAGAAGACTGAAGACATGGATCATCATGGGAAACACCCTACATGCTCAAAAATGAGATTAGATAATACTCCACTTCAGCCGGTCTCCAACTTTTTAGGATGAGATGTAAGTTATGACATCAACAAGGACTAAGATCAACAGATATCAATCAATATGCAGAATGATGAACAATACAGTCCAGAACCAAATACAGACGAAAACAAAATTAAAATTTTATGAAACAATGGTTACACTTGTATCGCTATATCGAAATGAACCATGGATTCCCAAAAAGGGCGATAAAAGCAAACTACATGCAGCAGATGCGAGATTTCTTAGGAAAATGAGAGGTATTACCAAGGAAAACCGTATACGAAATGAAAATATTAGGAATGAACTATATAGTTATAATATTAATGAAAAGGGTGAACAAAACAAAACGTTATGGAAACATCACCTACAAAGAATGAGTGCAGAGAGAATCCCACGTCTGGCCATGCTGTACCAGCCAAGAGGAAGAAGGGAGAAGAAAACTAGTCATAGTAATAATACGTAAGTATATTACTAAGTGGCACATTGTTAACTACAATTTTTGCAAAACTGAGTCAACACAAAAAAAAACTAACACAAAGGAATTACTGTTTCCAATAGTGATTACATGGCATTTAATCAACATACACACATATATATATATATATATATATATATATATAGTGTGTGTGTGTGTGTGTGTGTGTGTGTGTGTGTGTGTGTGTGCGCGCGCTATTACTTATTTATGTACATGCATGGTATTGAGGAATACCTTCCGTCATACTAGAGAGAGATGAAGACGGTAAAAACTGTAGGGGAAGATGGAGAATGGAATACATAGAACAAATAATAGTGGGCGTTGGTGTGAGTACTATTCTGAGATGAGGAGGTTCGTACAAGAGAGGAAGCCCTGGCGAGCAGCATCAGACCATTCAAGTAACTGATGATCTAAAAACAAATAAAATGTGATCGGTACTGATTGCTATCCGTCCGAAACCTATCGCTCATAACCCGTGGTAGGAATCAAGCAGCAAAAGTAAATAACGCGGTGTGAACGGCTTCGTTGATATTCTTAATTCGTCTGTTCCGTCGATGATACATCACGTTATTCAGAGTAAAAGTTCATGGTAATATAAAATTACGATAACTTACACGTGACAACTGATGTAATCAGAAATTAGTCAATATCATGTGTATGAGAAATTAGCGCATGCAGATATCTCTCCGTCGGCACCTTCTTCCCTAGTCCAGACTTATTTTCCTGTTCCTCTTTATTTAAAATAATATGCAACTTTTTGTCCTTATACTTCCTTTCTCTAACACCAGAGAAAGCAGTGAGCTGCGAGCTACTGACCAATGAGTCTTTCATTCTAATACTTCAACATCTTGTCATACTTGAAGAAATCTGTACTGCATCTTCAGCAGTTAGGATTGTGTGTCGACGTTTAAAAATGCTTCTGAACGCGAAGAAAAACTTTCGCCTCATGACAAGGGTCTCACAGAGCAAGTCTCTTCTGCGCTCTGCGGTGGAGAGAGTAAGTAGCACACGGCGAGTCGTTTGAGATACGGAGCGCAGTACACAGCCGTATCTGGACGTTTTCACAATAGTTTATGAGTTTCTAGAGTGGTTCTCGTGGCCAAGATGGCGTCACCAGACGCCGTCTCGCAGACGTCAAGCGGGCGCAAATCTAAGGAACGCTAAATCTCACGTTAACAACTGGGGTTCGGTGATCGAAGAGGAAACAGCAAGCGACATTTCAGCGTCTCCTGCCCTGTTACGGCCCAGTCTGAGAACACACTGGCATCGTTCCGAACCACCCCCCCCCCCCCCCTCTCGCTCCCCCCTCTTTCTACTTCTTGCATAACCCTTCCACCTGAAAAACCTTAAGTTCACGAAACAACTCGTTTCGCTTACGGCCCTCACGTAGCCTTGGTTTCGCATTCATTGAGTTGGTAGTGTTAAGACATCAGTTTTGGTGTTCGTGAGGCATTTGCAGTCTACGCCCCCCGCGTATGTCTAAGTGTACCCTGAAGTCTGGTTTACAAAAGCGACGTTTTCTGGATCGACTACTCGCGTTACGTGCTCGTAACATGCTGGCGTGTAAATCATCCGCCAACCACTTGGCGGGTCATTCGGTGACGTAGATTATTAACTGATTACGGCGTCTGCGGGGTTCAAAATCAGTAATAAGAGGAAGATTGCGAACCTTTTAACTTTTCACTCAGGTTTCTGATCTCCAGCATAATATGAGTGGCTGCTTTTGTTGTTAGAGTTAACAGAACTTGCCTACTGAGTCTTCAAGAACAGTCATTGGAAATTTTTAACACGCCATGTGAACGTGGCAGCGAGGAAACCCCGAAAAACCTTTACTGGAAGTAGCCACCGGAGAAAGCTAAGTGTAATTTCCCACACGATGGTCGTACAAAAAAAAAGGTACAAAGGTAGAAGATTGGGTCCTCTTCTGGTAGCCTGTACCACTCAAAAATATGACCGTTTTCAGTCAAGCGTTATCACCAAGTTTAGGAACTAGTTACGGTACTCTGGCCTGTATTAGTTGGCTAACGAATATACGATGTATTCTCAACCCACCTTCCTGTCTTTGTAACCAGAGAGCTGTTGTTACTTCAGTAGTGTCGTTCAAAACTACTAGTATGAGGACGTGCTGCAAAGTAAACCTCCGAATTTTTTATGCCAAAAGTCTTAAAGCTCTTTCAATAGAACAAATGTTATTAACATTCTACATCTTCGCTCTTCATGTCTACATATTTCTCAACGTAGTCACCCTAGCAACGTACGCATTTCTTCCAACGAGAGATCAATTTGTTGATTCCGTCACTGTAGAATGTTTGACTTCATTGCCGGAGCCGCAACCTCACCTCTGCTTGCACCGCTTCATCACTCTCAAAGTCCTCGAAGGAGTTCATCAAGTTCTGGCAGTAGATAAAAATCGGTTACAGCTAAAACTGAACAGTATGAAGGATGGTGGATGACTGAACCCAAGGTGTCGGATTGTTGCAGATATCGCAGCGGTGGTGTGTGATGTGGCATTGTCACACTGAAGGGAAGGGTGCTCCATGTGTGGACGAACTTTTCGAAATCGAAATTCCATTGCAGTACGCTGTTTCTCACGCACCGAAAGAGCTACTTTACACGCCGACACGTTCCATGGTAAAATTAGGTGCCCTCTAGCGACAGAAGCTTACTAATATGTAGACATAAATAGATGTATCACGATAATAATCTCTGTTTTATTTTAAAAGTGTTAAGAGCTTTCACATGAAAAATTCGGAAGCACTACTGTCAGCGCTACAATCTGCACTCATTCCTGTTGGTGGAGAGTAGCTCGGCAATTGGTGCCGGGGGGTGGGATTAGGTCTGTGTGTGTGTGTGTGTGTGTGTGTGTGTGTGTGTGTGTGTGTGTGTGTGTGTAAGAGAGAGAGAGAGAGAGAGAGAGAGATAATTTGCTGTCGGGCTCCTTGGACTTGGGGTGACGTAATTGGTTTGTTAAGCGGAGTATTCGGGTTCGTGTACATTCTGTGACGATGTAGATTTTAAATGTGTTATTACTGTATGCGTGCTCTGAACCTGTATGCTTTGAATGGATATTGAGGACTGTAAATGAGATAAGGAAGGAAATAGAGTTATTAAAATTAATGTGTTTCTCCTATAATATGTGCTTTAAGAAGCGACCGTCATGTCCTGAGGATTAGCAAGCTGGCTGTACCGCTGAGAGGCCGAATGCCAATTCAATATTAAAAACAAGATAGCGAACCATGGATCTCGCTCGCAGTGAGAGGCTTGGTTACGTAAATGATCCACAAAGACTGTAGATTCGACCAGATAGTAGGGGAATCTGTGGAAATCCAGACTAATAATATTGGTTTTGAAGAGAGTTAACAGCACATTGAGTCGTTGCAGGGGTAACGATCTGATTTTTTGGTGGGGGTAAGATCTGGTTTGTTGAGTGGGGACATTATGTAGCATCAAGGCATCATCACTTTGGTAGGGGAAGAAAGTGTAGGGGGAAAATTTACAGAGAGAGACCAAAACTTGAAAACAATAAGCAGGTTCAAATGAATGCAGATTGTGGCAGTTATGGAGAGATGAAGAGGCCTGTGCAGGATAGGCTGGCATGGAGAGCGGAATGAAACAAATCTGTGGACTAAAGACCACAACAGCACTTTTTTTTTTATATCGTTGATCATATGGGAAATAAATCCAGTTGAAATTACTTCCGTTCTCGCTTCCCGCGCCCGGGTTCCCGGGTTCGATTCCCGGCGGGGTCGGGGATTTTCTCTGCCTCGTGATGACTGGGTGTTGTGTGATGTCCTTAGGTTAGTTAGGTTTAAGTAGTTCTAAGTTCTAGGGGACTGATGACCATCGATGTTAAGTCCCATAGTGCTCAGAGCCATTTGAACCATTTTTTTTAAAATTACTTCAAGGGTGACAGAGTTAGGCTTTATATGCAACTCATTCGAACCGCCACCCCCCATTTCCCAGAGGCTAAACGTAGCCAGGTCTGTCACCAATCAACCGAAAATCACGAAAACTATGGATCCGACTGGAGAAAGTTCGTTTTCCATTGTTTTAAAATATCACTCCCTACACAGTCGTACTTCTAGAGGTGCTTTATCAGAACCGTACATTTTCGATATAGTAAGTCATATGAGTACCAAGTATAGTTGTTTTATCACAACTGTAAATTTTCAATAGAGAAAGTCATATGTATACGAAGTATAGTTGAAATTCCTGCAGAAGTTCCAGAGTTACGATTAAACAAATAGGCTACTAATGTCGTTTGGCCCAAATTAATTACTTCCTGGTACTAACAAGGGAAACTCCCCATCATATACCCCTCAGATTTAATGGTAAGATGGCCCAGTGGATAGGCTGCCAAAAACCGAACACGGATCAAGCATGAGAACAAGAAGAAGGTGTACTGAACTGGGAAAAAAGCAACATAAAAGCAGTGAACTGTCCAAACTCAACAAGTGCAATATCGAGTGGAATTGAGTAGTTGCGGCGTCGTCGTCGTGTAAGTGGTCACGGTGTCGGACTGTAAACCGGAAGAGCCGTCCGTCCAGTCATTGAAATGTTTGTTCTCTTTCTGTAGTCTTGGCAGTTGTCATACTATACATTGGTTATAGAATGAGTCACGTGGTAGGAATACGTTACCATCGCAAGTAAATGTGATGAGTAGTGAGAGCAGGCGAGATGCCACATGGACGTCTCGCAGAAATGAAAACAACAAATAAACAGGCGTGAACTATGTTACAACAAAGGAATTCAAGAGTCAAAACTTCCAAAACGGAACGCAACTTCTAAAACGTTGAAAACGTATGTTTTGACAGAGAGCATAGAAACGGTGTGACTGTGAAACTGTTGCATTCATTTGTTGCGGGTTATGTGACAAACCATTATGTTTTCATCATTTTCTTGGGAGTGATCACATTCACATTCATACGAACACCTAAATCGGACAAGGCGGCATATCTCACTCACTTGCCAGCCGTACAAATCAGGTGCGTCGATAAGAGATTCCTATCATATAAGACAGGTTCTGTCACTAATGCCGTGTATGACACACCAGGCGTGTTTTCCAGTGGAAGATTCGGTTGACTTGTCGCCTTGCCATCAAACGTTTGCGGTTCCCATTCGAAAGCCACTTCCTTTCGACTGCTAATAGAGTAGTTGTGCAGAATCAATTATCATTATAGATCCCTACCTTACACCTCGCCGTTGCAAACGGACGTTACACCATGGCACAGACGTAAATTTGAATATAGCGAATAGCGAAAAAAAAAATGGCGCGAGGGAGGTTTGAACACGGCTCGACCGCTAGGTAGTCCAACACCGGGACCACTTTTTTTTTAAATCTCATTTTGTTCCTTATTGCTGGTTGCATTTGCTCAGGCCGGACGTCTCACGACACCCTTTCAAGTAAATCGATGATTCATTCAGTCAGTTTTTTTATTACAGAGGGCAGCTAACCCTCTGACCGAACACGCTGAGGTACCGTACCGTCACTTACCCACGACCCCGTTGCTCTTTCAGGCTACTCTATATTGCTGCATTGCACTTCTTGTCCTTGAACCATTCACTATTTCTATTTTGCTTTTTTTCAGTATAGCTTCTCCCTGTTTTCATGCTTCATCTGTGTTCAGTTTTTGACAGGCTCTGCACTGGCTCTCTTACCACTAAATCTGAGGTGGGTACTACGGGGAGTTTCCCTTGTAAGTTACATGTGTACCAAGTTTGGTTAAAGTTACTACAGAGGTTACAGGCTTGTTTTTACACAAATAGGGTACTAATGATGTCTTATCCCAGGTTAACTGCTTCCTGATACTAAGTTGATACAGGCATTCTCTCCGCGGATGCAGAAACCCGTTTTTATAGATTTAGATAAACACTGTCAAAAAAATTGTAAAACGCGACTCGGTGATATTGGAGTTGGTGCCTAAAGTTTTCGCTTAAGACCGTGTCAGACAGTTCGCCGGCCGTGCCTACGTCCGGTCGCCTTCGCTACCAGGCGGAAGAAGATCGACGGCTCGCCCGCCACAGCCCGTGTCTCAGTTTCTGTGCCTCTCCGGTAATTCAGTCATTTGTTCTGCAGACGGAATCTTATGCTTCTTCGATGCTTTAAATTCCGCTCTGTCCGTTCGTGCCCTTTCTCGTTTCTTCTGATATATCTTGTTCTTAATCATTTGTTGTTTATAGTCATTCAGTTACAATTTCATTATTCCTCTCCAGTCAGAAAGTACATGAACATATAGCAATTAAACATCTATCTCGTTGAGTCACTGAGCTACCACTAATTTCAAGAATAAACATCACTTCCACCAAGACGTTAGTTTAAACGAGTGTTTTACGAAGCATTACTTTAATCCGCATGTAAAGCAAGTTGCCATTCGACGCACCATATAGACAATTCGCCCAAGCCAAGCTGAACTCTTTTGAAGTCTCTCGACGACCACTCTCACCCCACACACAACATCAGCAAACAACATGGAAAACAGGCGCGTCCTATTAAATTACGTTTTGGCACCCATGACGAAACATTTGGCTCTGATGGAGAAAATCTGAGCAGCCGTCTTAGGTTGTTTGCAGATGATGCTGTCATTTATTGACTAATAAAGTCATCATAAGATCAAAACGAATTGCAAAACGATTTAGAAAAGATGTCTGTATGTTGAAAAAATTGGCAATTGACCGTACATAAAGAAAAGTGAGAGATCATCCACATGAGTGCTAAAAAGAATCAAACTTCGATTACACGATAAATCAGTCAAATATGAAGGCCGTAAATTCAACTAAATATCTAGGAATTACAATTACGAACAACTTAAACCGAAAGGAACACATAGAAAATGTTGTGGAGAAGGCTAACAAAGACTGCGTTTTATTGGTAGGACACTTAAAAAATGTAACAGATGTACTAAAGAGACCGCCTGCACTACGCTTGTCCGTCTTCTTTTACAATACTGCTGCGCAATGTGGGATCCTTACCAGATGGACTGACGGAGAAGTCGAGAAAGTTCAAAGAAGGGCAGCAGGTTTTGTATTATCGCGAAATAGGGGAGAGAGTGCCAATGAAATGATACAGGATTTGGGGTGGACATCGTTAAAACAAAGGCGTTTTTCGTTGCGGCGGAATATTCTCATGAAATTCCAATCACCAACTTTCTCCTCCGAATGCGAAAATATTTTGTTGACGCCGACCTACATAGGGAGAAAAACGATCATCATTATAAAATAAGGGAATTCAGAGCTGCACGGAAAGACAAGTGTTTTTTTCCGCTCGCTGTAGGAGATTGGAATAATAGAGACTTATTGTGAAGGTAGTTCGATGGACTATCTGCTAGGCACTTTAATGTGATTTGCAGAGTATCCATATAGTTGTAGATGTAGATGAACACTCTGCATCCAGGACAACGTACTGTGTATTATTACTCCAAATGCCTTTGATTTATTCATTGGCAACTTCATGGAGTGTTCTCTGCACCACGACCAAATGTTGGATATAATTGAAAGGAGAATCAGCACTGGTCGCAATTTTTTTTTTTTTTTTTAATTATGCGCAAAATCGATTTTCGGTCACTAAGTGACCATCCTCAGTGCTAGAAGTTAAAAATTTTACATAACGATCAGAGAGTATAAAACAGAAAATCACAACTACACCTGCGTATGAATATAACAGTTGGTAGGAACATACCTGCAATATACAACTGAAATTGGTAGCCACTGGTATCAGCAAGCTTAGAGCGATCACGTAAACTGAGGCCGCTGTTTACATGCACCTGTTCAGCAGACCTCGGTGTTATAGGGCTTGGAACGCCCCCTATGTGACATGTGTCACGTGAAGACTTAATATTACTGGTTTTGCAAGATATTATCACAAAATAACTCTTGTGCATTTGTGAATCATCAAGTAATTCTGATTTAAAATGTACGTAAAACACATAGCAGACGAAGGGGGAAGGAAACATATAAAATACATTGGCGTATTGTTTTTAAAATAACCAACTTACAAAACATAAAACAGATCGATAATAAGTTGTCAGAGTGCAGGACAAGTAAAAGAGCAAAAGAAAATGAAAAAGAATAATATATGAGTAACATGGTATGAGGTATAACACAGGTTTTTAAAAAACATAATACCCACCATCTGGCGTGGGAAGATAGAAGTACAACGTTCGTGATTTACGTAAAATGTTACGTTAAGACTAAGGAGTCTAATATATAAAAATAGTAATAGTACGAAAATGCCATTACGTAATAATTAAAATGCCGTGAAACACAATGTTCATCACAAAAAAGTTTGTAGGTGTGGATAAACAATTTTGCTATCGTATTTAACCGACATGATGATGTACCTCTCGTTTGTCCCTTTGGACAAGCTAGCATTGCTATAACAATGGTTATACGCTTCCGCATAAGCACTGGGTCAGAACCCATACATACATGACATCAAATATACACGGTTACTTACTGTAGAACATAGCATTTGGCGTGGGAAGTTAGAAGTATATCGTTCTTGATTTACGTAAATATTACGTTAAAACTGAGAAGTCAAATATATAAAAATAGTAATAGTACAAAAAATGCCACTAAGTAACAATTCAAATGCCATTAAACAATATTCATTACAACAACAAAAGAGGTTTGAGGCTGTAGACCCAGTGCTTACGTGGAAGCGTACAACCAGTGTTATAAAAAATGATAGCCTGTCCAAATGGGACGAATGATATGTACATTATCGCGTCGTTAAACATGATAACAAAATTGTTATGTTTTATACTCTCTGATCATTACGTGAAATTTTTAACTTCTAGCACTGAGGATGGTCACTAAGTGACCGAAAATCGATTTTGCGGATAATAAAAACAAAAAAATACGACCAATGCTGATTCTCTTTTCAATTCTAGCCATTGAGCTAGTTACGTATTTGAAAACCTATTCGTACCTGCGCAACTTTGTCAACAGCCTATGGTGTGGTACAGAGCCTAGTTCTTTCCAGAGTAGCAGAATGTCACAAGTCGCCTGTTATGCGATTTAGTTCCTACGTATGAAGGGATACAATGAGAGAAGGGCTTCTCGGCCAAGAATTCGACCTTCACAGGCAGCTGCAGCAGCAGCTCGCCGGCTAGCTGTTGTGTCGCTTCCGCCGTTTCCTTCTCTTTGAGCCGCTCCTTTGTGCTCTCTCCCTCCTTGGACGAGCCAGCTTTTGAGTTCGCCTTCCTTCGAAGTAAAGCTGTTGCCATCCGATATTCTTCACGTTGTCCGTCTAAACGTGAAACCCGCAGAGTAGGGCACAGCACTAGCGATCTGCTGCGAACAGCGTCTTCTGCGTCACTCGCTACGCGTCCTACCATTCTTGCTACCATGAAGCCTCCACATTCAAAGAACAGCGTCCTACATACCTACCATACAGTGAAGCGTGAGTCCCTTTTATACCGTAGGGAACACGAGCGAAAGTGCAAAAGCGAACGAGAATTCTCTCTGGTGTAAACGCAAGCTGTGCGTGAGCAGATGGCAATCGCTCGTGTTCAGTTCGCATTCTCTTCTGTTCCCACGTGTTCCTCTAGTTGTCAGTCTTCTGGCGAACCATCGCGTCCTTTCGGCGTTGGCCCTAGGATTGCAGAAACTTCTCACCTCCGAAGAGACTGTAATGCCGTTGACAGAAGAATATAGATAATACGCGCTTCTGGGATCAAAGAGATCCACAGCGCAAGTGCCGAAGGGAAAGAAATATGACTGGAAGAAAATTTCCGAGGCTCTCAAAAGGTCGAAAGACGACAAATTCGTTAGATTCTTCCATCAGCCGGGAATGGCGTGAATAAACACATCTTCGTAACTCTTTGTATGACAGTAAATAAGTGCTGGTGTGTAACTATGATATAATTAAAAATATACACTACTGGCGTTTTCACTCCTGGTTGATTGTATTTTATTCGCCCGCCTCCGTAGTCGAGGTCGATAAGGCCTGTGCGGTGCCGCTCGATTCGCAACTAAGCCGGTTCGAATCCTGCTGGTCGATGATTGTTTCGCTGCCGGTATTTGGCCAGCATGGAGGCGTAAAATTTCTGATCACCAGCATTTGCGGCAATGTCCTCCATTAAAATCCAATACTCTACGCAGTGTCTCATGACGTGAGGGCAGGAGACACTGTTGACGGTGATCCGTCCGTCGGATGGTGACATTCAGCTCGGCGGCCTGTCGGGTGCTCTTTGAGAGGAGTAGGCTATGTACAGGCACCGGGTCTCACCAACACCGACTCGAAGGAAGGCCTCGGCGCTTGTTGGTGACGTCACGTCAGCTAGGCACGGCGAACGCCAGGTCTGTTGCAGGCAGAAACGCATGGGCGTGCTTATCACTATAAATCTCTTATTTTTGGACAAAATGTTTGGTATTGTTTTGGATTCTGCAGTTTTATTTAGATGAAAGCTACAAATGAAGATCATAGTTCTGTATTACTGAATCCTGTCGAAACAAACGTAGATCAATATGAGAAGACGCTTTGCCCCACTGCAAGCTTCGGAAATTTTACATTCAAGTAATTATATTTACTTGATCCATTTTGTTATCGAAACTTACCCCAACCCCCTTACAATGAAATCGTTTTTTATTTATTTATTTATTTTCGTTTGACATCGTCACTGGAAATATGAACTAATTTACATGTGTAAATGTTCAACTGTTGCCAGTCATTATATTACAGTCGTTTTCAACGAAAGGAATTCTAAACAGGAAACAAAATAGCTTCATACATCGAAAATACTGCTGAGCTTAAACTTTTTGAAACATGCACACTAGAAAAGATAAATATTCCCCTCTTGCAACTGAAAGGAGAAACTTTATAAGATAAAAAAATTTTATTTGATAAAACAAGTATCTCTCTTTTGCCTCTTCTTCTGTCCCTCGCCCCCTCACCCCCTCCCCCAACGTGTACAATCGCAAGATATTTCATTTACATTCAGTGCTCCTCACTCCATAGTCAACCAAGATACCTAAAGAAGAGCAATAATATGTTCACAGTTTCTTGTAAAAGCAACCCAGTACAAACGTAACTTCCTCAGATTTACAAATAAGGTAAAGAAGCACGAATTCTGTTGCTGCTGGACCGTGAGGTTGTTTTTGTATGTCAATCCTTAAAACAGGTGGACATTTATATTCAGTAGTACACTATTTGTTAAGAAGTGTAATGAGTTGCACAATTAATTGTTTAGAGAAATCTCTCAGAACAATGTGTGTTGGTCAACTACCACCAATAGTTTCACATTTTCCTGTGTCAGGAAGGGAGACACCACCATTACGAGTATGCCTGCAACAGATCTGGCGTTCGCCGTGCCTAGCTGACGTGACGTCACGAACAAGCTCAGAAGCCTTCCTTTGAGTCGGTGTTGGTTTCACCCTCTCCCTTCTCTCAACATCCCCAACACACACACACACACACACACACACACACACACACACACACACACTTCAGTCACCTTCACTTAACACATACATTTCCACACATAACTCTCATATTTTGCGTAGGAAAATTGCCTGTGGGCGGGGAGGACAGGAAATACCTTTCCCATCAGGCGGCTGAACCGGCTCTTCGGGACCTCCCAGCCATTCATGCCCTACGACTTTGCATTACTACTCATATTTTATTCACATTGTCTTCCTTATACGTGCTTTAATAAAATCGTTTAAGTGCTTCGTATATCTCACTGTAGACATTGGAAACTAAAATAGAGCAGCCATCGAACACGAAGTATTCACAACCGCAAACGTTTCAGGAAATTCACGACACGTGGCTGGTTTAGATCTGTTTATTTACTAACGGTTTCGGTCCAAGACCATCGTCTGGTGCCTGTATCAACGTTAACGAGACGAAAGTGACTACATAACCTCAAAATACGAAAGTCATGTAGGTAATGATAATATAAAAGTTTTACTTACGAAGGCCAATGCAAATCACATGTGACTCATGTAGAAACTTAAAATCACATTGACTATCAAGCTCATGACAAATGATTCTGAAATATAATTAAAGCATTTTTGCCAGTAGCGTTATTATATACAGTTTTTGAGTGTAGTAGATCGTACAATTCAAAAACTCATAGCGTAGTGGACAAGGATCCAGAAACTAGGAATATGTGAGTAAATGGCTAAAACTGAGGTTCCAAGTATATTACTAATAAGATTTATGATCATAGGTACAAGAAAAACTAAACACGGTTGATAATAAAAAGTACACATTGTGAAAAAAACTCAATGACTTACTGTAGAGAACCGCAAGGGTAGTACGCAGAAGAGCTGTAAATACAAGTATTTCATGTTTATTGTGAACTTGAAATAATCTAGCATACAATATCCAATCTCATAGTAACCGGGAATAATACGGAAATACATCTCGCAGATTCAAATGTTTCAAATGGCTCTAAGCAATATGGGACTTAACATCTGAGGTCATCAGTCCCCTAGACTTAGAAACTACTTAAACCTAACTAACCTAAGGACATCACACACATCCATGCCCGAGGCAGGATCCGAACCTGTGACCGTAGCAGCAGCGCGGTTCCGGACTGAAGCGCCTAGAACCGCTCGGCCACAACGGCCGGCATCTCGCAGAAGAGTCGATACACAACAAAATGTGTCGTACTTAAAGGTGCTTGACTAACTACTAGTGAGCTTTTGATAGTCAAATGGAGGTGAAGCATGTAACAAATAAATGAAAAAATAAAGAATTAGGTATAGGGAAATAACTGGAAATGAAGCAAATAAAAAATAATTAGCAGCCATAACCAATTTTTTATGACCTTAAGTAAAATATCTATTAGAACAGTAATAAGAGAATATCATCAGGGCAGGAATATACACATAGAAACACTGACAAGCCATACAACCATCACAAGCGGTAATCCTATTAAATATGTATACTGCAAAACTTATTGTTTTATGAGCGGGAGGGTGGCAGAAGGTAGAATGTGATTCATCGATGAAAAATCATGTATAATGGTACAAATGTAATACATAACAATAAAATTTACAGAAGGTACATATGCAAATATTTCATGTCTAACATATAAAAAGAGGGGGAACTATTGTCAATTGTTATCAAAAATAGATAATCCAATATGTCAGCATCTATCGGTTTTCTAATCTGAAGACATACATGATAACAACAAGCTTGGATGCCAACTTACAAGAAAGCAGAGTAGTGATTTAATATGCTAATAAAAGGTCAAAATATCTTAACATAAATAACAAACAAGTGAAACATATAAAGACAAAGGTCAAACTGACAAGTTTAAAATTCAGCTCCTCATTATTGGGAAGCGGGGGGGGGGGGGGGGGGGGTGACGAAAATGGCCTATTATTCCTGTTGACTATACTTGCATTTACAGCACTGCTGCGTACTGTCGTGATTAATTTGGTATCTTATTATTCTACTTTGGTGGAAAAGTTACTTATGACTTTAGGGTAACGGTTGTTTTTATCTTAAAATTACCCGTGAGTGCCACTGCTCATATCGACTAGACATCTTTGTGGCTTTACCTTTGATGTTACGAGTACCGTTGTTACTCAGTTCACGTCCTGACTACGTATGTTCAGTTGTTTGCTTTTTTGCATGACGATAATAACTGATGCGGGAAAATCATTATCTACCTTGCCACTGTTCATGAGCTTGATGGTTATGTGATTTTATGTTTCTACGCGAGTGACATGTGATTTGTATTGGCTAGTTTTCGTAAGTAATGCTTTTATATTATCCTTATCCACATGAAGTTTTGTATTTTAGGCTTCTGTAGTCACTTTCGTCTTCTTAACGATGGCCTTGGACCGAAACCTGTAGTAAATAAATAGTTCTAATGCAGCCTTGTATTATGAGTTTCCTGAAACATTGAGACGCTTCTAATAAAAATCTGAAGAAACTATTTGCAACGTAAATATCTCTAGTTGGTAATAACCAAAACGTGAATGTTCTTCATGTTGTATTGATAGTCGGTAATTAGCATTCTGCTTTTAAATGTCCTCAATTGTAGTGAGAAGCCAGCGAAAAACATCAACAGCCACATGTGCAAATTTTGGACGTATGCTCAGGAAAATTGGAGCTGGAATTCAGTGCTAAGTGCACTACCTCCACACATTGTCGTTTACGCACAAATTGAGAAAGCAAAATTCTTCTTTTCCTGCGTCAAGTTGTACTTTTGTGTTTTATCGTGACTATAACCGCAACTTCATCGCGACGGCGTTAGTGCCAAAAAATAACAAAAAGCATATGCTTTGCTGTTCTTTCCCTCCTCGTCCGTTCGCTCCTGTGTAATGATGTACTCTTGTCAACGATGCTGCGGAGTAGCGAATCCATGGGCTCCATTTGCGAATGCACATTCAATTGTGTTCTCTTCATTGTACAGGGGGCTTGACCACGTGTGACCAGGTTCTCTTTACTTGTGTATGTTCTCTGACATTAAAAGCGAGCTTACGGCAGATGACGAGGACATTTCAAAGAGCGTGCGCTAACTTGTCTCACTGGAGGCAGAGAAACTGGCATGCGCTAGTCAACAGCCGAGGTAGAAAGGCTTGGGCGTACTGTAGCGGCGGAGGTAAGCTAGTACTGGTACATGCTAACTTCCCTAATATTCAGCCGCACATTTTGTCAAAACACGTACCATAAATTTTCCTAATAATATCGCGTGTGTAGATTGCGAAACAGTGGGAATACAGGGGTTGGACGAAAATAAGAAAATTCTAAGAACACAAGACATTACCATGTCTAATACAGTGGAAGAACGCCGTTGGCAATCAAAAGATCTTCCAGTGGTTCCGGAATGGATAAATACAAGTCCTGTACGATTTTTAGGGGAATGTTATACCATTCTTTCTGTGAAACAGTCGATAGTACAGGTAACGATGATAGAGGTGGATAGCGATAATGCACCTCTCTCCAAAGTAGACCAGACAGACTCACTAATATTGAGATATGTTGACTCTGGTCCCATAGTGCTTAGAGCCATATGCATGATTTGCAGAACACTGTTCTCTCCATGACTGACGCTTGTAACATAAAGAGTAGATTGCCTTTCTTGCGCAACCTGCAAAGTACATTCAAACATGCGTTTCTCGTTGTTTTTCCATAGTTTTGTTCAATCCTTGTAGTTTTCTCCTTGCAATATTTACAAAAAAAACCTTATTGTCCTTAGCGGAAATAGCGGACAGAAGTATAGGTGCTGCTCAATTTTTTAGTTTTTAGGGACGGAACTGTAGTCACACCAGTTGACAATCAGAACTTAAGATTCGGAACAGCAAAAGTGTGGGACGGCGGGATTTACTAAATGTACTATAACATCCAATATCAATAGCTGCTATTATTAATATTAATGTCATCCATGTTTTTTGCTACATCGAGAGATCGCTGGAAAGCCGTGGGAGCAACTTGCTCGTTTAGCGCAACGTGCAGTGAGCTGGTTTATGATACAGACAAGTGAACAGACACATATCAAGTCTGCGCGGTGGATTAACGACCGTGGCTGGAATGCCGGCATGCCTGAGTGTGGTTTAGGCGGTTTTCCACACTCGTTTAGGTAATTGCTGGGTTGTCCCTGAGAAAACGATACACGAACAATTAAAATACGATTATGCATAGAACAAAAATTTACACAGTTCACACAGATACCGCACGCGACTTCCGTTGTGTAGGTTAACTTGACGACTGTGGCGTCGGAAAGGGTATATAGTCACAAAGTTTAATAAAATTAGCAAATGTTGAAAAAGCAGACCCCGTGCTAGACGGCTAAACGCTAGAGTGAAGGAGGAAAGTAGAACTACATGGGAGCACTGTTGAACCCAAATAGGTTTAAAAACAATCAATATTTCTTTGTCATCCACAACCTTCTGATACTTTCCAGGCCGTAAAGTTCTACTGTTGGCTCTGTGGCGCATACGTTCCCCTTATTAGGACATAATTCCACCATTTCTAGCTTAAGAACTGCTAATCGGTGGAACCGGATCAATTCTCTGCGTTTTTTTATTATTATTTTTATTTAGCCTTGCATTTATCTAGCAATACCTGCATTTTACACTTTCTGCCAATCTCATTTTTAGACAACTTTTATTCCCTTTCTACTGCTTCATTTGTTGCATTTTTATGTTTCCTCCTTCCAAATTTCAATTCAGTGTTAACTGCGTTTCCAAGTATTTCTACAAGGTCGTGTCGTTTTACCTAATTGATGCTTTGCTGCCTTCGCTGTTTCATCTCTCAACGCTGTCCATTTGTCTTCTATTGTATTATTTTCCCCACTTTCAGTTTAATGTTGCCTAAAGCTCTCTCTGAAACTCTTACGTCCGGATCCTTCATTTTATCCAAGTTCCATGTCCTTAATCTGCTTCGTCTTTGCGTCTTCTTCAGTTTTAATCAACAATTCTGAACCATGATCAGAGTCTTCAACTGACCCTGGAAATGTTGAGTCATCACCAACCTTCTTGCTGTTTTGGTGCTGCCTACCACGAATTCCTCTCCTGTGCCAACCTCTTCATCTCAGAGTAGCACTTGCAACATACGTTCTCAATTATCTGCTGGATGTATTCCAATCTTTGTCTTGTTCTGCGGTTTTAACCTTCTACAGCTCTCTCGAGTATCGTGGAAGTTATTTCCTGATGCCTTAATAAAAGTCCTATCGTCTTGTCCCTTCTTGTCAGTGTTTCCTACATATTTTTTTCCTTGACGACTCAGCAGAGAACATCCTCATTTCTTACCTTGTCAGTCCACTTAATTTGCAACATTCGTCTGTAGCACCACATCTCAAATGCTTCGATTCTCTTCTGTTCTGGTTTTCCCACAGTCCATGTTTCACTACCATACAGTGCTGTGCACCAAACGTACATTCTCAGAAATTTCTTCCCCAGGTTAAGACCTATGTGTGATACTAGCAGACTGCTCTTTGCCAGGAATGCGCTCTTTGACAGTACTAATCTCCTTTTTATGTCCTCCATGCGCCGTCCGTCATGGGTTATTTTGCTGCCTAGGTCGCAGAATTCCTTAACTTCGTCTACTTCGTGATCCCCAATTCTGATGTTACTGTTTCCCCCTGTCGTCATTTTTGTGTTTTTCGTTACTTTCGTCTTTCATCGATTTACTCTCACTCTGTATTGGATGCTCAGTAGACCGTTCATTCCATTCAAGACATCCTGCAATTCTTCTTCGCTTTCGCTGAGGGTAGCAGTGTCCTCAGCGAATCTTATCATTGATATCCTTACATGGAAATGTATTACAGTTTAAAATATGGTTTTGAAATCTCTGTCTTACCATTAAACATTCAATCTGCAACCTTCCAGTTTTTCCAGACCTCTTCCGTGTATACAACCTTTTTACGTGATTGTTTTACCAAGTGTTATCAATAAATTATGTTCTGTTTAAAATTCTGTCAAGCCGTTTCGCCTTTAATTTTTTCCCCTCACTACATGTTCTCGTACTATTTTTCATTCTCTTTCTTTTTCTACCATCAAATTTCACTCTAGCATCACAATTAAATTTTTTCTTCCTTAACTATCTGAATAATCTCTTTCATCTCATCATACCCACATTTCTAATTTCTTATTCACTGTATTACTCCAGTTTTATTTTTTGTGTTTAACCCGGTACACACCTGACCAGAAGTCCTGTTCTTTCTGCCAGCACATTTAACTAACTCACAATATATCTAACCGCAACGAATTCATTTCCCATTTTAAACTTTTTAGCCTGCCTACCCGATTAAGAGATCAATCATTTCATGCTCTGACCCGTAGAATGCCAGTTCTGGTTCTACTAATTCCAACATCCTCTTGCATAGTCCCCGTCCCGAGATCAAATCGAGCACTATTTTACCTCTAGAATATTTTACTCAAGAGTATGCCATCGTGATAAAAACATGCAATAGAGCTGCATTCACCGAACTGTAGTTTCCCCATGCTTTCCCCATGCTTTGAGCTGTTCACAGTGTTAACATTGCAAGGCCATGTCGACTGATATTACAAGTCCAGTTCAGTAAATCATCCTCACTAGCTCTCCTGCAACTACGCAAAAGACTGCTGTCCCTCTTTTGGTACCGCAGGTTTGTCAGGCCACAGAAACCATCTCTCTCTCCCCCCCTCCCCCCCTCCAGTCCCATCCGATTTGATTTCACCAACGGTTCGGATATCCTTATCGTTGCGGCATGCAAGGCACCCCATCTCGGCAAGTTCCATGACTTAAAGGGGGCGGGAGAGGTAGTTTCGATAGTGAAGGCTATTCTTATTCCTTGTGTTATAGTTACAATGTCACTAATACTTTAAAACTGTGCGCGATTCTTGACAACAAATTTCACAAGATAGTAAACATACAGTGGGGCTGTTGGTAGTAGAATATGTTATTTTTCTTCGTTTGTGAAAGATTGTTTTTCGAAAGTAATCAGCAGGCTATACACAAGAACTACGTCCCCTTCTGATACCGGTATCATGGCAGTACAACAGTCGATTTCCTGCTTATCCCGCGTGGTTTATATCCTTATTTCGGTATGAAGTGGAGAAGTTCCACGAAAGACAGCGATCTGTTTGATACTTTAAAAAATCAATCCAAATTTGTACATACTGTAATTTCTCCGAAACTCCTAACTTTATTGTAGGAAATGAAACGCGGTTGAATGCGTATCGTTGCGGTCTACGACTCTAGCAGCAGAAATTACCGTAGTTCCATTCGAAAAAGCGAACTTGATGCCGATTTCTGTAACTAACGTAGGTATGTCAAGAGACTATATATTTATTACTGAAGGCTTTTTTACTATTCATCTGAGTGGTAACAAAATCACGAAAACGCTTGTGGAGTTTATTCTTACTAAACATTGCCATAGCAAGGCTAGGCAACATCAGCACGCGCGACCACTTAACCTCCAGCGGAATGTGGATTATTTACATGTTTTTGACGTCGTACATTTGCTTCATTTGCAGTCAAGCCTTGCAGAAAATGTTACTTAACGTCTCCTTGTGTGACAATTCGTAAGACATGCAGCTGTTGATCGTAAACTTTGAGCGGCATTTTTAATGTCGTAGATTATTATTTTGCTATCGATTATTGCTGCACCTCGTTAACTGATGACTTGGTGCAGGGAAGCCTCTGTTAGACAGTCTTTTTAAAACTTGTTTAATGGAGTAGCTTTTGAGTTACACTAGGGGTGTGAAGGCACCTAGCTGCATAATCGCGGACAAATCTGACTTAGCAACTGGGAATCGAACAGCGGACGATTGCGTTAGTAACAGGGGACACCATCTCTCACACCGTGTATATGTTCGACAACAAATTTACAAATTATCTATCACTCAAGCTTGTATATTACGCGAGGCGTATTTGGAGCTGCACTTGCAAAAGAACTATGCTACTGACATTGTTGTCGAATTCATTCGGAGTCCGCAGTAGCAAAGTTCTTTAGCGGACACACCGATGCGGTATGAAAAGCCTCGCGTTCTCAGAACGCGCTCTGCAGAATTCAACTCTCATTAGCCGGGCAGTGTATCGGGCGTGTCTGATGCGGCTCACTGATGTGGACATTGTCTGCCGGCTTTGCTTGCGTGTTGTCGTTCTGCCGGAACTGAATCGATTCCCCCCGGCGGTCAAATAATTCCACTACTGTATGTTTCTCAAGCCGACGGAATTTACTTCTCACGTTGTTTTTGCTAACGCAAATTGACTGATTTGCTTTTTTACTCGTCATTTCATTGGGAATTACACTAATAATAGCATATCTATACAACTTCTCTGCAATTGCATGTGTCAAATACATTAGGCAGACGGGTACAGTTATCTGAGCATGAAAAATGCAATGTTCAAATTTCTCCGAAGAAGTTCTTCATTCCTTTAGCTTTACATCCTTGAAGATTTCAATACAAAATCTCTATGGATTACAGAGTTACAGAGGAATATACAGGGTGAATCACCTAAAACTTACACCGCAAATACTGCGTAAATGGAAAGTGCTAGTGATGTGCGGTCTTCACAGAATGGATTGGTAGTGAGGGGTTCGTATTCTTCGCCAGTTAACAGATCGCAATACTACTTGAAAAAGTGTATTTTTGTGCAAATATGCACTTTTTAAATGGAACAATGCCTATTGACATTAACAAACGGAAAGTAGGGTAAATTAGAATGTCAGTAGTGTTTGTTGTAGGATTCTAGTACAAGTAGTTTACGAGCTATCGTATTTTGAAAAGTTGCCAGACCGACACTTGGTTGTGGTATTCAGCCTGCGTAGCAGCTAGGTACGACGTTGTTATATTTGCTTACAGTGTGTTTGTGTGTTCCTTGAATGCAATGCGACTTACTAGTCATTGTGTGACAGCAGTTATTGTGTCCAAGCAGTAGGTCGTGAGTGCACAGTGCTGTTTACTAATGCAGGAAAAGCCGACATGCTCATGGTGCGTGGAAGTTCAAAAATGGTTCAAATGGCTCTGAGCACTATGGGACTCAACTGCTGAGGTCATTAGTCCCCTAGAACTTAGAATTAGTTAAACCTAACTAACCTACGGACATCACAAACATCCATGCCCGAGGCAGGATTCGAACCTGCGACCGTAGCGGTCTTGCGGTTCCAGACTGCAGCGCCTTTATCCGGACGGCCACCTCGGCCGGCTGTGCCTGGAGGATATAGCAAGAATGCAGTTCGTGCTTGTACGGTGTATGCGGCAAGATATCCCAATACACGCCAACCATCATGGCAATTACTTATCAAGCTCTTCAACCAGTTATGTGAAAGTGGTATTGTAACACTTAGACAACGTAACAGAAAGAAAAAAACAAGTGACGGCAGAAGAGGGAGAAATAAATATTCTTGGTGCTGTTGAAGTTGGTCCGTACGTTAGCTTCCGCGCGATCGCACGAGAAACTGGCATGAGTCAGGCAAGTGTCCTATTCATTCTCCATCGTCATAGGTTCCATTACTATCATATCTATCTCTATCAAGAGGCGCATGGAAACAATTACGAGATTCGTGTCAACTACTGTACATGGGCATTAAGACAGGATACTCCGGACGTATCATGTACTTTGTTTAGTGTGAAGCCACATTTACTAAGCATGGTCAGGTAAACCGCCGAAACATGCACCATTGGTCTTTTGACAATCCCCGTTGGCTTCGCCAGATGGAACATCAGCTTCCATGGAGAGTAAACGTGTGGTGTGGGATAATGAACCATGATCTCACAGGCCCGTTTTTCATAGACGGTACACTGAATGCGTACAAGTATCACAGCCTCCAAAAAGATCATTTTCCACGGATGCTAGAAGACGTTTCTCTGCAGACTAGGAGGAACCTCTGGTATCAACATGATGGCTGTCCATACCATAATTCACGAAGTACTACAGTATGTCTTTACGGATTGTTTCCAAATCGTTGGGTTGGAAGCAGAGGACCTATTACCTTGGCCGGCCCACTACTCGGATTTGACGCCTATAGACTTTTTTCTGCGGGAAAAGTTGAAAGACGCTATCTATAAGGACATACGAACTACACCCGTTGATATGCAACGACGAATTACAGCAGCCCGATCGGATATCTCCGCTGAAATGTTAGCACGTGTGCAGCAGTCGATCCATACCGGACTAGAAGCGTGTATTGTCGCTGCCGGTGGTCATTTTAGAACACAACCTGTGATGATCAATTGTCTCGTTACTGGTCAGAATCTACATAACTAGTTTATGCATTTGTGTTGTTCTTCAGTGTGTGCTACAACAGTGTCGGTGCTTGAGCTTTTCAAAATACAATAACTCGTAAACGACTCGCACTAGAATTCTGCAACAAACACCACTGACATTTTAATTTACCCTGCTTTTAGTTTATTAATCTCAATAGACATTGTTCCAATTAAAAAGTTTGTACAGAAAATACACTTTGTAAGTATTATTACACTCTGTTGATTGGCTAAGAATACGAGCCCCTGACTATCAATCCATTCTGTGAAAACCGCACCTCAATAGCATTTTCCATTTCCGCAATATTTGCAGTGCAAGTTTTAGGTGATTACTCTGTACATGTTGGTGCGCTTGTGCCATATGAACATCCCACACCCACTTCATCCATTAGTTCCTAACTGTTACTTTTTCTGACTGTCAGTTTTACGTTGACACGTATTTCTCATGTGTCGCAGAACGGCACTATAAATTTCCCATACTTGTCTGGCACATTTCAGTCCTTGAAAATTGTTCGATTTACAACAATTTTTTGTTTGAGCTGCGTTGTGTTATTCAGTTACCCACTACTTTCTGTTTTTGTTCTAGTGATATTTCCCAGTGATTCCTTTTGACTTTGAAATGGGAAACTCCAAGCATGTTATAAACGTAAAATGCGTGCTTTCGTGGACACAGACATAGTGATTCGCAGGCAATGCTAATGATCGTAACCACACACCAAGTTCTTCGATAAAAAAGTGAAAACCATATCAGTCTTACGGAATATAGAGCAAATAGTGTATATATGCTTTGTAATACTGATTTAATTTCTAAGTTAATAAAAAAAGTGTATGTGTGGATTAACCCAACATGCTATTGAGACATTTCACTTCAAAATTAAAAGATGTGTCCAAAGACTGGCTTTTTTTTGGAAGAATAGTGTAAATTAAGAGTTGTGATGTCATTATTTATACTGATGGAGTGGATGGCAGGTTAAAAGTTACTAAGAGACTTAAAACATCTGTGGCGCAAAATATCATAAAATGTTTGAAAAATAAAGACATGCAGAGCAGAAATTCTTCCCAAAAAAAAGAAAGCAAAAAAGGCACAATAATCCAGCAAGGAAAGTAGGAAAAAGGGCTAAAACTACAAAATGAAGCGAGAAAGATAGAAGGGCAAGTATTATGCTATTGAACTGGACAGTTTTAGTTTACATAAGTCTTCCTAAGGTACAGTAAAGCAGTTTTCAAACTTATAATCTGATTACCTCAGTTCGTATACTTACAAAATGGTTTCCCATGTAACTTATTCTCTAATGAATGAATAATTTTCGGAGGATGCCCTGCTTATTACGGTCTGCAACATACACTAGAATTTCTGCGAAAGACTGAAAAATTTTCTATATATGAGTTTTTAGTGGAAGTAAAAGTGATTCAAAAAGTGGTTAATAATCTCAGTTAGTTGTATAACATTTTCCACAAGGAGTGACTTGATGATCCTAGTGAATGTTCTACCTATGGATTATAGCAATAAAATCCAATATGTGTAAATGGAAAATGATTATTACTTGTGTTGTGAGGGATAGCACGAAACTAAACATTGTTCGAGGCTCAAATTCTACAGTAAGGCAACATATGAATAGTCAGATGCATTGTTCCTTCCGACATGCAAGCATGTCCAAATGAACATTGTATCGAACTAGACTGACACTGCAAAATACAGACACAGCCCTGCTGTATTTCATGCCGAAGCAAGGTAATCTGACGAGCAAAACAGTGTCCCTCCCTGTGCAGGAATCATATGATTTGTATGCTAGCACTATGAGACGTAGACATAAGGACATATGGAAGTTTGGATAGGTCCTGGAGGCGTGATCAGAGAGCCGAGGCGATTAAGGCAGCGCGCGCGTGAAGCGGAAAATGCGGGTTCGTGTCCCGATCTGGCACAAATTTTCATACGCCAGTAGTAAATCTTATAGAAATTGTAAAGTCGTATTTGCAAATTGCGATTGCATATCATAATGGCTTAAATTTTAAAGTATTTGAAAGCTAATTATTTATCCAAGTATCTGTCCATCTAGTGGCCTGTATGCATGGGTTATCTTCTATATTTTTTTGACACATAATTTAGTATATGTCTTAATTTTACTATACTATAACTGTATCCAGCCCCTTAACAAACTACCTAAGAAATACTTTATAATAGTAAACTGCTGACGTTATTTCCTATATGAATATCTCACGCTACAGCGCACTGCATCCTGTTATGAATTTACATGGTTGATTAAAGCCGTGTGCCATACCAGCACTCGAATCTGGAACCGAGCTATCCACGTACAACTCAAAGCTTTTCATAAGGGCTTTCCACAACCTTCCTGGGGAGCTACTAGGGAAGAGGTACTGCCCGGATGTGCTCAATAACTGTGTAGTGTATAGTTATTTTAATTTTGACATGCCGATGCACGAGTCTTCTAGTTATTGTAATAACCAGTCCATTAGATAGAATAAAGGTTATTACAAGCGATCAGTGTTCTTTTTGTTGTTGTTGTTGATATCAGACTGAAGACCGGTTTAATGTAGCTCTCCATGCTTGTCTATCTCGTGCAAGTATTTTCAAACCTGAATACCTGCTGCACCCTATGTCCATCTCAATCTTTTTGCTGAATGACTGCAGTCAAACCTCTAGGCCTTATATATTATATATATTATTAACCTCGCTTCCCAAACTTATTTTCCATTACTAAATTAACTATCACTTGATACCTCAGGAGGTTTGCCACCAAATTATTCTTTCGATTAAGTTTCTCTTCTGCCCGCTGTTTGTGGTGTAGTGGTTAGGGTCGCTGTCTCTAGATCGCGGGGTCCTGGGTGCGGTTTCCAGTCGGGTTGAAGATTTCCTTCGTTCGAAGACATGGTGTTTGTGTTGTGCTAATCATTTCATTTCATCTTCATCGAGCTCCAAACCGCCGTAAGTGGCCTCAAATGGAAAAACTTCCACCAGGTAGCCGCACAACCCCCGACGTCTATTTGACAAGGATATCCATCTACGCATCTAACCTTCTGGATTCATCCGTAGCTTCGCTCTTGGAAAGCTTCTAATTTCTTCTTGTCTGTACTGTTTATCGTCCACGTTCTACTTCCATATACCCTACCTGATCAAAAGTGTACGGACATCCATAAGTAATGAGAAATTGACCACTAGGTATCCCGAGAGGTGGGCTCGCCACTATAAAATGAGGCGTGGAGTATTGTGGTATCATCAGAGAAGCAGGAACAGAAGAATGGGTCGCTCAGAGCAGATCAGTGACTTTGAACGCGCAATTGGACAAGCACATTCTGCTGTCAGGGCACCGATTCTCAGCAGCTTTGGCCTACCTCTCGATTTGCTCTTAACTCATTTTTTTTTTTTCAGTGTATTATTTCTTGCTGCACTTTTATGAGGGGTCTTCTTCTAGTGATGTTTGTACGTCAATGACCGGCCCCGTACGATACACAAGTACGTAGGTTTGCCTGTTTTTCGGATGAGAAATACACTGAAAGGCGAAAGAAACCGGTATAGCCATGCGTATTCAAATACAAAAATATACAAACAGGCAGAATACGGCGTTGCGGTCGGCAACGCCTATATAAGACAACAAGTGTCTGGCGCAGTTGTTAGATCGATTACTGCTGCTACAATGGCAGGTTATCAAGATTTAAGCGAGTTTCAAAATGGTGTTATAGTTGGTGCACGAGCAATGGGACACAGTATCTCCGAAGTAGCGATGAAGAGAGGATTTTCCCGTACGACCATTTCACGGATGTACCTTGAATATCAGGAATCCGGTAAAACATCAAATCTCCGACATCGCTGCGGCCGGAAAAAGAACTTGCAAGAAAGGAACCAACGACGACTGATGAGAATCGTTCACCGTGATAGAAGTTTAATGCTTCACCAAATTTCTGCAGATTTAAATGCTGGGCCATCAACAAGTGTCAGCGTGCAAACCACTCAACGAAAGATCATCGATATTAGCTTTCGGAGCCGAAGCCATTGTGTACCCTTGATGACTGCACGACACAAAGCTTTACAAAAAAATGGTTCAAATGGCTCTGAGCACTATGGGACTCAACTGCTGTGGTCATCAGTCCCCTAGAACTTAGAACTAATTAAACCTAACTAACCTAAAGACATCACACACATCCATGCCCGAGGCATGATTCGAACCTGCGACCGTAGCAGCAGCGCGGCTCCGGACTGGAGCGCCTAGAACCGCACGACCATCACGGCCGGCCTTTACACCTCGCCTGGGAGCGTCATAACCGATATTGGAAACATGTAGACTGGTCGAACGAGTCTTGTTTCAAATTGTATCGAGCGGATGGACGTGTACGGGTATAGAGACAACCTCATGAATCCATGGAGCCTGAAAGTCAGCAGAGGACTGTTCAAGCTGGTGGAGGCTCTGTAATTGTGTGGGGAGTGTGCAGTTGGAGTGATGTGGGACCCCTGATACGTCTAGATAAGACTCTGACAGATGACACGTACGTAAGCATCCTGTCTAATCACCTGCATCCATTCATGTCCAGTGTGCATTTAGACGGATTTGGGCAATTCCAGCAGTACACTGCAGCACCCCACAATTCCAGAGTTGCTACAGAGTGGCTCCAGGAACACTCTTCGGAGTTAAAACACTTCCTCTGTCCACCAAACTCCCCAGACATGAACATTATTGAGTATATCTGGGATGCCTTGCAACGTGCTGTTGAGATCTCCAACCCCTCGTACTGTTACGGATTTAAGGACAGCCCCGCAGTATTTCTCCAACACTCCTTCAGACATTAGTCGAATCTATACCACGTCGTCTTGCTGCACTTCTGCGTGCTCGCGGGGTCCTACACGATATTAAGCAGGTGTACCAGTTTCTTTGGCTCTTCATTGTAATTGGAAATGAATGTTTCAGGCGGTACGAGTTTTCAGTAAGCAATGCATCTGAGGTACATTGGGTTTCTACATCGACTTTGGTGGGCACTACCTCGGAAAAATTATATTTGTCTGTGGAGTGTTCATGGTGGATATTTTTCCTACGGCTTTATATGAAATCCTTTGTATGAGACAGCCCAGTGGAAGCTGAAGACGAAGTGGTTGTCAGAACCGTAGCTGCCTGTCCCATTAAAAAACCGGACAATTGCCAGTAGGACTCGCCGTCTGAGGGTCCCGTACAAACGTAATTTTTTATGTAGATTGTTCATCTATAGGTTTCGATGAGCTGAGTTTGCGAGTGTCAAAATATGTGGCATAAATGGCCGAATTTTTTGGTTGCATTTACTTAGAAGCCTAAACTTCTTACACCGCCAAGAGACCACAGACATTGGTATTTGACATAAGTTTCAACTTGGTGGCTTAACAAACAAATGGACAGATGGACAAAAAAGCGCTCCTGCATCTATTGAGATACGGAACGCTAAAAAGAGAAATATTCGAGGCAGTGCAGCAAACTTTTACGTGCCGTTGTACTGCAAGCATTGACCCACCAGGTTATTTTATTTATTTATTGCCAAATGCTAGACCTGTTACCTGATGTTTGAAACAGGTCGTACAACTTACAATTTTTGTCTTTCATCTTTTTAGAGTTTTCTTTTCTTTTGTTTTATCTACAACATTTACAAAGAATGATATTTTTCAAAATGACAATAATTTAAAGTTGAGATATAAATAAAATTTTGTTGTTTTTTTTTTTTTTTTAAGAAGAATATAAAAAGATAGGATAGAGGAGAGATTTGTTCACACACGGTTATTAGTAGAGAAATAATCCTATTTATTACTAATCCTATGCATTAACTACTTTAGATGCCCATCCATGTACAGCATTTGGCGTTTTCTTGGCTAGACCGCCAGCACCTTATGCTTATTTACTGTCACATCTCAGATTCCTCCTCCTGTTCCTCCTCATTGTCACTATTTTCGCTGTCACTTTGGGTATCGCTGTCCATTCTCTGGAGATTGTTGTTACGCTGCACATAGGCATATCTGTAATGTCGTGTCCGCATGTACTCCTCATGTGTTGTTTTTGAAATACTGTTTGTCAGTGCGTTTAATTGTGCCCATTGTTCTTCGACTCTTATTGCTGTGTATATATCTATATCTGTGTCTGTGTAGTCTAAGGATAGTGTATGTCTATTGTTCGCGTATTGCCCGCAGAAAAAGACAAAGTGTTCTGGGGAACCTTCTTCCCCGCATGTGCGTGTAGGTGTCTGCCTCAGACTCAGGTGGTTTAAGTTCGTGGGATAAGATCCGTGTCCGGTTAAGAAATGTACCATACCGCGGCTGGGATCGATATGACTCATTCTCAACCGCTCCCTTATGTCAGCGAGGAAGTCGTGCAGTCTACGTCCCTTATCACTTACATGTCACTCACCTTGCCAGGTTAGCCGAGAGCGCTAATGCGCTGCTTCCTGGACTCGGGTAGGCGCGCCGGCCCCGGATCGAAACCGCCCGGCGGCTTAACGACGGAGGCCGGTGTGCCAGCCAGCCTGGATGTGGTTTTTAGGCGGTTTTCCACATCCCCCTAGGTGAATACCGGGCTGGTCCCCACGTCCCGCCTACACGGCTCGCAGACATCTAAACACATTCGCACTTTTCCATGGATTACCCTAGACACAGACAGTTGGGGTACGCTAATTCCGTCCCAGCGGGTACGGCGTGGCAGCAGGAAGGGCGTCCGGCCACCCGTTAATCTAACATTGCCAAATCTGATTAACCATGCCGACCCAGCGTCATTGCGGGAACAAGGCACAAGCAAAAGAAAGTACTGTAAGCATTTATGCCTGTGGTCATCACTTAGAACATTTACCACGAGTCCAAGTTGTTGTCGTGAGGCGTAAATTGTTTTTGTCGAAGAAAAAAAATTCAGTATTCAAACCCAGCTGTTAGTTCCTTATGTGAAAGCACTGAGCTCAGGATTCGCTGTCACTGAGGCTAAGCTTGTGCGACTACGGGTGAAGCGCAGCTAAGCGCTCGCGCCCCGACCCTCTGGTCCTGGAGTTTACACAGGGCGGAGCTGCCGCTCCAGCTGAGCGAGGCGGTACGTATCGCGTGTCTTTCGCGGAATTACTCGGCCGGCGTACTTACGGTAAGTGCGTTTAGCGCAGGGCAGGCACGCCGAATCGATTCTGCCTGCTGGCCCACTAATGTCAGCACTGTGTTGCGTGGTTTCCGTGGCAGCCGAAACACGCAACACCGGAAGTTTTCAAACAAGGGCGTGAGACGCTCCCGACACATTCCTAGACATATGACGTCATATGACACAGCTGACTACCGACGTTTTACTTACTTTTTAATAAGGCGCGTATTTAGTGGAGTGTTTCAGCACTGGGCGGGTAAACGATTAAAGGGGGGGGGGGATATGTAAAATTGGTCAAACGGTTGAATATTTTTTTGCCACTAGATAGCTCTGTAGCATGTTAGAAGTATTGTTTCCAGTTTTCATAGTTTCATTCGTGCTACAAATAATGGAAATGGCATCTCGTTTCAACTGACGTGCAGTGCCACGCTTCGTTTTCTACACAACTCTGTCCTTGTTTGCGTATTTTATTACTTCCTGCCATCAGAGTGTACCTCTGTCGCGTACAGGACGCTGTGAGCCAATTTACGATGCGATAAATTACGATTTATTAAAGAAATGCACACGTGGTGGAACAAAACCTCGGAAGTAAGTTTTAATAACTTCATTTCTTTAGAAGCAATCCCAAAGAAAGCAGGTGTTGACAGATGTGAAAATTACCGAACTATCAGTTTGAAAAGCCACGGCTGCAAAATATTAACACGAATTCTTTACAGACGAATGGAAAAACTGGTAGAAGCTGACCTCAGGGATGATCAGTTTGGATTCCGTAGAAATGTTGGAACACGTGAGGCAGTACTGACCCTACGACTTATCTTAGAAAATAGATTAAGGAAAGGCAAACCTACATATCTAGCATTTGTAGACTTAGAGAAAGCTTTTGACAATGTTGACTGGAATACTCTCTTTCAAATTCTAAAGGTGGCAGGGGTAAAATACAGGGAGCGAAAGACGAAAAGCTATTTACGATTTGTACAAAAACCAGATGGCAGTTATAAGAGTCGAGGGGCATGAAAGGGAAGCAGTGGTTGGGAAGGGAGTGAGACAGGGTTGTAGCCTATCCCCGATGTTATTCAATCTGTATACTGAGCATCCAGTAAAGGAAACAAAAGAAAAGTTTGCAGTAGGAATTAAAATCAATGGAGAAGAAATAAAAACCTTGAGGTTCGCCGATGATATTGTAATTCTATCAGAGACAGAACAGGACCTGGAAGAGCAGCTGAACGGAATGGACAGTGTCTTGAAAGGAGGATATAAGATGAACATCAACAAAAGCAAAACGAGGATAAAGGGATGTAGTCCAATTACATCAGGTGATGCTGCGGGAGTTAGATTAGGAAATGAGATGCTTGAAGTAGTAAATGAGTTTTGCTATTTGGGGAGCAAAATAACTGATGATAGTCGAAGTAGAGAGGATATAAAATGTAGACTGGCAATGGCAAGGAAACTGTTTCTGAAGAAGAAGAGAAATTTGTTAACATCGAGTATAGATTTAAGAGTCAGGAAGTCTTTCCTGAAAGTATTTGTATGGAATGTAGCCATGTATGGAAGTGAAACGTGGACGATAAATAGTTTAGACAAGAAGAGAATAGAAGCTTTCGAAATGTGGTGCTACAGAAGAACGCTGAAGATTAGATTGGTAGATCACATTACTAATGAGGAGGTATTGAAAAGAATTGGAGAGAAGAGAAATTTGTGTCACAACTTGACTAGAAGAAGGGATAGGTTGGTAGGGCATATTCTGAGGCATCAAGGGATCACCAATTTAGTATTGGAGGGCAGCGTGGAGGGTTAAAAATCGTAGAGGGATACGAAGAGATGAATACACTAAACAGATTCAGTAGGATGTAGGTTGCAGTAGGTACTGGGAGATGACGAAGCTTGCACAGGATAGAGTAGCATGGAGAACTGCATCAAACTAGTCTCTGAACTGAAGACCACAACAACAACATTCTTTAGAAGAGACCCCCAGAGAAAACATTTTGCTCATCTACTCGTAATGTTTTTAAAATTTCCCCATATGATGCTTTGCTGGCGTTCGGTGACGATAACACTGGAAGAATCAGGGCTCTTATGTGGCTAGGATTTGATGCAGGGTGCTTCATTGAAAACCCATTCAAAGAGATTGATGATGTGTTTATTGCTAGTCCTGAAATGTCCGTGAAGTATATTCTCAAATGGCATGCCAGAAAGGTCAGACTAGAAGTAAAGAAGTACAGGAAGACCAAAAAGAGAAACACATGGTTACGACCAACGTTAAGGTTCAAATGGTTCAAATGGCTCTGAGCACTATGGGACTTAACATCTGTGGTCATCAGTCCCCTAGAACTTAGAACTACTTAAACCTAACTAACCTAAGGACATCACACACATCCATGCCCGAGGCAGGATTCGAACCTGGGACCGTAGCAGTCTCGCGGTTCCGGACTGAGCGCCTAGAACCGCGAGACCACCGCGGCCAGCCCAACATTAAGGTTCTTACATCTGGCATAAATGCTAATAAAAGTTTTTTTCTGCATTCCCCGCAACTTTCATTTTTCAACTTGTAGGGAATATTTTATACCGAATGATTGTAGATAAAAAGGTGAAATTTGCTACGGACTTTGTACGTACTATAACACAACTTCCTACGGCACAAAATTTTTGAAAGTGCGTTTATGTCGCAATTATTTAACTTCTGTCTAAGACACAAAAATTGCTCTACATCGTATAAGTAAATTTAAATTGTTTTGCAAGTGTTCTGGGACTAACATTAAGAAACTGGTATTCATGCTTGTTCATCTGATTACTAAGAATAACGAATCACATTATGAAACTGATAATTGAAGTAACCTTTTAGACAATGTTCCTCATAACATAGTACCAGTTCTAAAATATCCAGTAACGTCCTGATCAAAGTATCCGACAAACACAAATTGAGGAAATCCAGGTTATAGACAATAGCATCAAGACAACACGTGCTAAATTTGGTTCAATTATCTCAAATGTTCAAATGTGTGTGAAATCTTATGAGACTTAACTGCTAAGGTCATCAGTCCCTAAGCTTACACACTACTTAATCTAAATTATCATAAGGACAAACACACACACACCCATGCCCGAGGGAGGACTCGAACCTCCGCCGGGACCAGCCGCACAGTCCATGACTGCAGCGCCTTAAACCGCTCGGCCAATCCCGCGCGGCGGTTCAATTATCTCTTAAACAGTACAAGTTACATGCATCCGTGTATTTTCTCATACGTCTCCGCTTAAAATGTCATTCTGGGTAGTTCACGTATAGAAATCTTTTATTTCAAATGACTGTGTACTAAAACTGCTGTCTCGTGCAGCACAGTAGAAATCGCACGTATCAGCCAGTCAATGCTCGCTCGTGTCCATTTAGCATGTAGCGAGTACGTCACGTTGCGACCTCGCCGCTTCTTGTTAACGTTCTGTTACCAGGTTTGCAGCATTCGTGCACTATCATTTCCACGGACAGCTGCAGCCGAAGGAGCACTGTTTTGACTGCCACTTGCTCTCCTCACGAGCGGACTTCAAAAAATAAGTTACATATTATTGTAACTTTTACTGCACGCTGCAGTACACTTCAATGTGACACAGATACACGGCACTGTTTTCCAGCATAGCCAACAAGTCTCAATAAACAACGGCCGATACGTTCTAGCAATCGTTCAGCTCCTGAACGATAGAAATCCGCTCCTCGGTCACGGAGGCATTCAAGAAGTGCTATGTGAACGTGCCCATCGTTGGAAAATTTCTTTCCCATATGTATTTTCAGCTTGACGAAAAGTTGGAAATCGCATGGTACAAGGTCTGTAGCTCACGATCAGCATCACCTACGTTTGTGCAGCCGTGATCAAATTGTTGGCAGCATATCTTTACGGCTGGGCGCGACGTTGTGTTTAGTCCACATACTGCCAGAATTTCACGGTCAATCGGTGTGCGATTTAGACGTTTTTCCCACAAGAATCGCACTGGCCCGCGTACTTTAACTTAACCGCACATTTCCAGTTGCCGCACCATTTCAGTCGCACACCTCGATGCGCCTTTTGCCGGTACTGCTGTAGAGCTAGCTATATGTAGGGGAAACACGAAACATGCGCTCTCTTCTGCGGTACGGTCTTAGCGTGCGACGAAATTTTTAACTTACATGTTGAAATCCCTAAGTTCAAAATAGGTATAAAATACTTCATCTTAACCCACCACTCTTTCTCATTAGTCACAAAGCTGTCAGCATCGAACGAAAAGGTAAATTGAAGTTTCCTGCGAAAAAGCCTCATAGTCTTAGAAGCCAAACAATATGAACGTCTCCTGAGGGATTTCTGGTTTACAGGTATTTCGGTTCCTTGGTTTCGTAGTACCGTTTCAGTTCTTGTTAAAATTAATTAATCAGCTGAAACAAGTTAGAGAAATTTTGTGTATCTAGGGGTCACACTTGTCAAGTTTATCCACAATATGAAGCAGTATTCAGAAATATAATTTAAGGAAAAAAACTGGTGCTTAAATTTCGCAGTGGTTAAGACTCGGTGCTTAAACCCCTGTCTAGTCAGCCTGGTTTAAGCTTTCCTTGATTTCCTTCATTGGTTAACATGAATGCCAGAGTGGATTCTGAAGCAACCATTGCCGATTCTCCAACCCATCCCTGTCCCACCTACGCTTACACTTAGTCGTCACCATTAATGATTTCGATGTCGACGGGCAGTGAAATTACTGTACAGATTTTTGATAATGGGAAGTTCGACGGTCTTTTAGAATGAGCCTTAACTCTGCTGCAAGGTGTAGACTGTTTAGAAACTTCCTGACATGTTAAAACTGTGTTCCGGACCCGGATTCGAACCTAGAATCTTGCCTTTCGCGGTAGTCCTCTTATCGTATGGGCTATGAATACACGGTTCCCCCCCCCCCCCCCCCCCCCCCTTCCGTTATAACTTCATTTCCATCAGCACTTCTCTCTTACTTTCCAAATTTCACCTACTGCATAAATTGCGGGGCTAGGACTCCTGGAAGAAAGGATATTGTGGAGAAATAACCACAGCGTAGCTTACTGGATAGTATCTTGGCTTTGCCAGCGAAAGGCGAGGTACGTGATTCGAATGTCTGTTCAGTACACATTTTTGTGTGTCAGGAAGCTTCTTACACGATTTTTTTACGGGGCTGTAACTCGACGATCATCTTGTAAGTACACTGCCTGACAGCTTCTAAAAAACACAGTCAACGTTGGACAGGAATATCACAGGGAGTGATGGATGACATGAAATTTGGTACATACGTAATAGAGATGGTGTGGTGTGTTTACAACGAAAAATGGTACAGATTTCACCACATGGGAAAGCAGGATAACACACACACAAATGTTTGACACTTGTCAAGCCCGCCGGTGTGGCCGAGCGGTTCTAGGCGCTACAGTCTGGAACCAAGCGACCGCTGCGGTCGCAGGTTCGAATCCTGCCTTCGGCATGGATGTGTGTGATGCCCTTAGGTTAGTTAGGTTTAAGTAGTTCTAAGTTCTAGGGGAATGTTGACCTTAGAGGTTAAGTCCCATAGTGCTCAGAGCCATTTGAACCATTTTGACACTTGTCAGACTCCCAACATGAAGGTATATAGTGACTCTCAGTACGGAATATGCCCTCCTCGCTGCTGGCTACCAAACTGTTGAGGAGTCGTTGGGGATACTGTCTCGCTCCTCTCTAAAGGCGGTATTCAGCTCTTGCCCTGTTCTTCAAGAGGGTATCCGTTGAGAAACACATCTGCCAAGAGCATCCCAGGTATGCTTTATAGTGCTTAGGTCCGGAGAATATACAGGCCATTCCATAAGTTCAGTGTCTTCACTTTCCAGTGTGTCCGACACCTCAGTGTGTGGCAGCGCAATGTCGTCCATAAACATAAGATTGAGACCTACCGCACTCTTAAACAGACAGTCATGATTCGCAACAATCTCCCTGCATTACAGCGGTGCTGTAACGGTACCTCGAGCAAAGACAGGCAGCGGTGTTTGGCCATTGTACACAAGTCCTGATCACACGATACAGCCTAGACCACGCCGATGACTTTCCTCAACATTATGTCATGTCTAACGTGTTGCCTCACTAACTGGAGGCCAAAATCACTTGCCACACAGTGAAGCGTGATTCGTCGGAAAACATCATTGCGGACAGCTGTTGCTTATCCCAACTAACAAACTCTCTACGCCAATGAACTCTTTCTCGACGATGGGGTGGTTGAAGTGGGATGCATTTAATAGGCTTCCGAGCATACACACCAGCGTGATTTAATGCCGCGAAATGGTTCTGGCAGAGACACGTGTAACGGAAGTGGTTACAAGGTCCACTGGGATCTGCCTAGGAGTGAGAGGTCCGTCCCTTTTCGCCACTAGGCCTACGAATCATTCCTTTTACGACCACGGGCATGCTTTTGCAAAACACTTCCACCTACAGCGACCGTAAATCGCGAAATGACACTTGAGCAGACACCCATTACTGTGAATACCGTAGTGACACTTTCACCGTCTTCGGGTCGTCCAATTGCTCGTCCACAATCTTACGCACTCAAATGATATCTTGCACACATGTTCCCATATCATACGGAATGTCGTACTAATCGGTCCCACCGTATTGCGTGAATTGTCCAATGCATACAGAACGTTCGTGCACAGGTTTCACTGCAGTTAACACGTATCGCCCTCTATATTTCTTTTACTATCATTGGCCTGGTGTTCGTCAGCAACTGTCTGTGGATCCGTAGCAATTGGCAGTTGTTCCTTAGGAAGCGTCAGTTGTTCCTTACCAATTACGAAGGAGTGTAGTTTATGATGTGTTAAGTGATAAGTTAAAGACAGAAATAGAGAGAAAACAATTAAAAATGGCTGTTAGCAATAACGATGCTTTTTAATGTGCTTTCACCTTCGAGATACTTATCGCAGCATTTGTGTCCTTTGTATACCCCAATCCTACACGTTTCTCATACGTGCCCGTATAGAGTATTGCGTAGCGCGCTTGTTTGCGATACAGGATGCTGAGCCAGACCCGTACTGGATCCACGCGGTGCATTAAGACCGTGGCTGCTGCACCAGCCAGCCAAAGAGTGATTCTTAGGCGGTTTTCCACGCTCGTTTAGGCAAATGCTGCTGTGGTTCCCTCTTTCCGCCCTAAACAATGTAATGCGCAAACAGTTAAAATACGACCACACACAGAACAAACAGATGAAGCACACGACTTCCCTCGGTTAGCTAAGTGACGACTTCCGCGAAAGGAGGGGCATCCGGCAGCAGAGTTAAATACGACTGCCAAAACTTGAGTACAACGGAGCCCGAATCTAACACGCGGTAAACGCTAGCGAAAAGAAGAAATAATCCCAGAAATATTCATTTTGTGACGATAATAACGTACTGAATGACTTTTTTTTACTTGTAATCGTGGAAGTGCGAGTGTAACCGCCGTGAAACATTCGGCGGTTAGGACTCACCATTTTGACATGTTTGCTTCACCACTGTCTTCATGTAAATCTGGGAAATCGTTGAATGAATGTAAACACACTCTAAGTACTGTGAGTTATCTCAATTATCAGCAACATGAACTTAGCTGGTAACTGTGAGAGTGTTTCTATTGAATGTTGGGCTCCATAAGGTTCCCTTTCTGTGCAGCGACCGTGGAATATAAAATTATAAAGAATGTAGCAACCAGTCGCAGAAACATAATTTATTTGTCTTGTTGCAAATAGGTTTCGACTGATCAGTCATCATCGGTGCATTTTTCTAACCGATACCTGCATTAAGTAGAAGTACTGTCATTGGCAGATTTCTATCATGAAATGCACCGATGATGACACATCAGTGGAAATCGATTTGCAACTAGATAAATAAATTATGTTTCTGCGACTGATCGTTAAATTCTTTATAGCTTTAAATGTTCCCATTGTTGCAAAACTTCTTTTTCCTATATTCCTAAACATGCATCCCTGCGTTGATCCCCATAATTGGCACGTCAACCATCTGTACCGCTGAGTCGCAGTACATGTCACGTTCATTAAGCACAATACACAAGTCACACGGAACACAAGTACAATACTCGAAACCAATTTCAGGCGTAGTCGACTATGGGCTGCAGTTGTAGATCCATCCGGCACTGTAAACGCCTCAACGTCCAAGTCCGTCGCCGTGGTCATCGCATAAACAGCTGGATCACAGGATCTGACCACCGAGTTGCCGTAACACGCAAGCAGTCCTCCGCTAGGCCTATTAACGCCCTTTTTCTGAGTCGGGACAAGGTGATTTGCGCCACCTGATTCCACGTGTTATTTGGGAGGAGGGCGGGGGCGTGTTTCTGGCTTTTAGCACAGTTCGCTGTGTAAACGCGAAGACTTGCGCTCCCGTCCGCTGGTCGTGGACCGCGAAAACCTGATCGTCTGTATTTATATCCGAATCGCTGGATGCAGCGTGTGCCAATCCCTCAGACGCTTTTGACAGTCATTCGCGCCGCTCCTCATTTCGAAATTTGTTAAGTACTGGAATGAGTATTCCCAAATGCTTACGGTTTACTAATCCACCTATAGCATCGTTGATGTAAACTTCACACATCTGTATGGTAAAGCTCTGCCCTGACATGTTTCGTGACTCCATAAGCGCACCCCTCCTTGCCTTTCACGTGCAGCGGACTCTTCTGATATGTTATCCGTTGTGTTACAAGAAGCAACATCAAAGAACGATCATTGTTGCAATATTCATCACTGGAAAGTATTTTCCAGATAATCTATCGTAGCTTTGAAATAACTGCACTGCGCTTCCCTGTTGTGTCCACGAACATGAATGGCATACTGTAAAATATTTGATGATGTTGGACACCTTCAGGGATAATAGAGAAGGATAAATTCATCAATTTGAGTTAACGACCCCTGGTCCGGTAACGACCGAGTCGGAACTCGATACCTTGACAGCTGGGTACATGTAGTGGTACTGTTGTTATTGAAACTGTTGGGTAAGCAACTTTCAGAGGTGGTAGTAAGCACCAAAACAAGAAAAGGCATACTAGAAGAGTTACGGGCACGTTTACATCTTCACTACCGTGAAACACATCTCTTCTACTGGACAAGTGCTCATATCTCTTGAGGTATGCGTTTTAGAGCCCATTTTTACTGGACATTTTTTTCCTTTTTCGGACCATACTGCCTCGTCCGGGAATATGGAAAGCGAAGAGCTTGCAGTAAAAAAAGAATTGTTTCACATTAACTAAGATCAAGAAGTGTTCATAGCTCTTAAGGCGTGTATTTTAGAGTCCATGTTTACTAGATATTTTTTTCTTGTTTTCTTCCGTACTATCATCCCTGAAACTTGCCTAACCTACAATCTTAGCAATAATAGTAGTGGTTTATTTCAGAGGAATCAGAACGATTTTCGCTTATAATTTTCGACTCTGTCGTTTCTGGACGAAGGTCGCTTACTTTAAATTGATATATTTACTCTGCTCCGTCATCCCTAAAAGCTTGTAACATCATCTCTTTACAATTCGATGTTATTTATCAACACATATGGGTTGCGAATAAATATTCTGCAAAAAGCTATGAAAACACAAACTTAATGGGGAAATGTACCTTATTTTTTTGCGACATGCATGAAAAGTGCTTTCAGCATGTTGCTCTTAGTTATAATATAGTTGTAACTTATAAATTGTAACACAGTTATGACACACTGGACAAAACAGTAGGTACCTCTTGAAAGAGCAGAATGGTCGCTTTGGAACGCTGTAGGTGGTGCAGAATTCAAACACAACAGGAGTTGCTGCTGTCAGTGAACGATGGTCCATCATAACCAGTTTCCGAGATAACGTTTTGAAAGGAACTGCATGCAATGGACATTTGGTATCGTATATCTCGCAAAAGGCCTTTGCACACAGCGACACATAAACCTGCACGTCGTCAGTGGCCTAAACAACAGGTATGTGGACCGCAGCTCCCTGGAGCATGTAGTGTGTTTGGTCTGACGAGTTTCGATTTTGCCTCTTTTTCAAATGATACTTATAAATGATGCGTGGTTCATGGTGTGGGTTCCTGTAGTCATGTCCTAGTTCATGAACCACGGGTAACGTATGAGAGGCCAAGTAAGTGGTCCCGACAGTCGGGATACCAGTTACTTTGGAATAAGGCTGGGCATCTCGGACATATTCTGAGGCGTGGTCACCTTTGTGCTCATACGGCAAAGACAACCAAATCCACCCGTTAGTCCCTCAACCGTTAGGGGTAATACCCAATGGGACTCGGGGCAAGTAAGGCTAGCAACCTGCTTCCCTGGTACTTTAAATATGATGCTGGCAACAATCAGAGCAAAATGCCTCGGACCTTTGGAGGTGACGGAGTCCCACTTCTAACTGACAAATCAGGGACTCCTAAGATACGACTTGGCAAACAAATGGTAATGAGATGGGGAGCTATTAATATCAATGGTGGCTACTCTGGGAAGAAGGTAGAGCTGGCAGAGGCTGCAAGTAAGATGGAGCTGGACGTTTTAGCTGTTAGGGACATTCGGGTAAGGGGTGAGAAAGAAGAGGAATTGGGAGAATACAAGGTCTACCTGTCAGGAGTCAAAGCAGGAATAGCACAATGGGATGTCGGGCTTTACATCAGGAAAGAAATGGAACCCAGCGTAGTTGCAATAAGGTATGTAAACGAACGACTAATGTGGATAGATTTGACAGTGTCTAGCAAGAAAATTAGGATTGTGTCAGTATATTCGCATTGTGAAGGGACTGATCAAGATAAGATGGATAGTTTTTATGAGGCACTCAGTGATGTTGTTGTTAGAGTAAAGGACAAGGACAGTGTTCTGCTCATGGGTGATTTTAACGCCAGGATTGGAAATCGAACAGAAGGGTATGAAAAGGTTATGGGTAAATTTGGAGAGGATATGGAGGCCAACAGGAACGGGAAACAACTCTTGGATTTCTGTGCCAGTATGGGCTTAGTAATCACAAACTCCTTTTTTAAACATAAGAACATTCACCGGTATACTTGGGAAGGCAGAGGAACCAGATCTGTCATCGACTATATAATAACAGATCAGGAATTCAGGAAGGCTGTGAGGGACACACGTGTATTCAGGGGATTCTTTGATGACACTGATCATTATTTAATCTGCAGTGAAATTCGGATTGTGAGGCCGAAAATGCAACAGGTCAGGTCCATATGTAGGAGGATAAGAGTGGAGAAACTTCAGGATAGGAAAATCAGGCACAAGTACATAACAGCGATCTCAGAAAGGTACCAGTTAGTTGAATGTAGTCAATTACAGTCATTGGAAAAGGAATGGACAAGGTACAGGGACACAGTACTAGAAGTGGCTAAAGAATGTCTTGGAACAGCAGTGTGTAAAGGTAGGATGAAGCAAACAGCTTGGTGGAATGACACAGTCAAGGCAGCCTGTAAAAGGAAAAAGAAGGCGTATCAAAAATGGCTACATACTAGAACTCAGGTAGACAGAGAAAGTTATGTTGAAGAAAGAAACAAAGCCAAACAGATAATTGCAGCATTCAAGAAGAAATCTTGGGAAGACTTTGGAAACAGGTTGGAGACTATGGGTCAAGCTGCTGGAAAACCATTCTGGAGTGTAATTAGCAGTCTTCGAAAGGGAGGTAAGAAGGAAATGACAAGTATTTTGGACAGGTCAGGAAAACTGCTGGTGAATCCTGTGGATGCCTTGGGCAGATGGAGGGAATATTTTGAAGAGTTGCTCAATGTAGGTGAAAATTCGATCAGTAATGTTTCAGATTTCGAGGTAGAATGGGATAGGGATGAGGATGGAAATAGCATCACATTTGAGGAAGTGGAGAAAATGGTCAGTAGATTGCAGTGCAATAAAGCAGCTGGAGTGGATGAAATTAAGTCGGAACTCATCAAATACAATGGAATGTCAGGTCTTAAATGGCTACACAGGATAATTGAAATGACCTGGGAGTCGGGACAGGTTCTATCAGACTGGACAAAAGCAGTAATCACGCCAATCTTTAAACTTGGAAACAGAAAAGATTGTAACAACTACAGAGGTATCTCTTTAATCAGCATTGTGGGTAAAATCTTCTCAGGTATTGTTGAAAGGAAAGTGCTAGTATAGTTGAGGACCAATTGGATGAAAATCAGTGTGGGTTTAGGCCTCTTAGAGGTTGTCAGGACCAGATCTTTAGCTTGCGGCAAATAATGGAGAAGTGTTATGAGTGGAACAGGGAATTGCATCTATGCTTTATAGATCTAGAAAAGGCATATGACCGGGTTCCTAGGAGGAAGTTATTGTCTGTTCTACGAGATTATGGAATAGGAGGCAAACTTTTGCAAGCAATTAAAGGTCTTAACATGGATAGTCAGGCAGCAGTTAGAGTTGACGGTAAATTGAGTTCATGGTTCAGAGTAGTTTCAGGGGTAAGACAAGGCTGCAACCTGTCTCCATTGTTGTTCATATTATTTATGGATCATATGTTGAAAACAATAGACTGGCGGGGTGAGATTAAGATATGTGAACACAAAATAAGCAGTCTTGCATATGCGGATGACTTAGTTGTGATGGCAGATTCGATTGAAAGTTTGCGAAGTAATATTTCAGAGCTAGATCAGAAATGTAAGGACTATGGTATGAAGATTAGCATCTCAAAAACGAAAGTAATGTCAGTGGGAAAGAAATATAAACGGATGGAGTGCCAAATAGGAGGAACAAAGTTAGAACAGGTGGACGGTTTCAAGTACTTAGGATGCATATTCTCACAGGATGGCAACATAGTGGAAGAACTGGAAGCGAGGTGTAGCAAAGCTAATGCAGTGAGCGCTCAGCTACGATCCACTCTCTTCTGCAAGAAGGAAGTCAGTACCAAGACTAAGTTATCTGTGCACCGTTCAATCTTGCGACCAACTTTGTTGTATGGGAGCGAAAGCTGGGTGGATTCAGGTTACCTTATCAACAAGGTTGAGGTTATGGATATGAAAGTAGATAGGATGATTGCAGGTACTAGTAGATGGAACAATGCAGGAGGGTGTCCACAATGAGGAAATCAAAGAAAAACTGGGAATGAACTCTATAGATGTAGCAGTCAGGGCGAACAGGCTTAGATGGTGGGGTCATGTTACACGCATGGGAGAAGCAAGGTTACCCAAGAGACTCATGAGTTCAGCAATAGAGGGTAGGAGGAGTCGGGGCAGACCAAGGAGAAGGTACCTGGATTCGGTTAAGAATGATTTTGAAGTAATAGGTTTAACATCAAAAGAGGCACCAATGGTAGCACTGAATAGGGGATCATGGAGGAATTTTATAAGGGGGCTATGCTCCAGACTGAACGCTGAAAGGCATAATCAGTCTTAAATGATGATGATGACGATGATTCAAATGATGCGAGGCGCTGAGGCCGCCGATGATCCGAAGAGACGTTTAACTCACAGTTTGTGGAGGATGTGGTTCAGGTCGAAGGCGGTCATGAGGGGTTTTTTTGGGGGGGGGGGGATGAGCTGACATAGATCCAATAGATCCATTCATTCAGGCTACCGTGAATATGAACCGAGACAACTATTTCAATATTCTCGGTGCCCAAATGCTCCATCTTCTTCATTATGAATAAGCGGCGAACACTCCTCTCTTCCAAGATAACAACAGCCATGTTCACAGGGTTGCACGCATACTTCCCTGATTTAACAAACACTCAAGCTACCCTAAGGTACCTAAACTAGGCCTATAAAACACTCGATCTTACTCCACGGAAAATGTCTGGGAGTATTTGCAACGGTGAGTTGTAGTTAGTAATAAACATAGCTGCTGTTTAGTAGCTTTAGGGGATCTGATCACCGATGAGTGGCCACAGATGGATAAGCAATACCTATAGAAACTTGTGAACTAACTTCCTCGATCAACTGAAGACATTATGAAGGCTAAATGTGGTGTTACACGATATCATCGCGCTATCTCCTCAGACTGGCTAGTTTTTTGTCCGGCGCGCTTGTATCTACCATAAATAATTTAAGTGTGACCCGATGGCTAATTGCGCAAAAGTCAGACTAAAAATTTAAAGGTTCGGGATTCAGTCCTCATTTGACCCCCTGTAACTACCTGAGTAAATCAGTTCAATAGTCTGTGGCCTCAAGGGCAGGTCACCTCTAATAGGTCCAACACGTACAGCAGTCTGGCATTTGAAACTTGTAACACGCCCGGGGATACAAATCGTGGGGTACTACCTTTTAAACTGTTGTCGTTTCGTGACCGTGCGCCCTGTCCACACCACGTACCTGATAATCCCGCGGTGGTCGTACTGTTCTGCTCCACACTACTGTTGGCTTGCCTGAAGTTATCTATCGAAATATATAGGCGGGTTTAGGGGAGCCACTCAACATTAAAACACAACACTGTTCGACGTCTGGTATGAACCACTATGTTCTGAGACGATTAAAGGAAAATCGCAGGTTTCACTGTTTACATTCTAATTCAGAAGTGTTATCCCAATTGACAGTCTTGATGATTATCTGTCCACTTGGACGAGAGTACGCGTACCGAACACGGCGCGGATGATTGCTGATGATGCGGAAGCCGAATGGTCGCACGAAAGTTCTTACGCTCGTCACACATACACAGATATTTGGTACTAGTCCTCCTTGACACTAGTAATAAATTTTATCACTGTTCACAAGGTTAAATTTACAGTTCACAGTTCTTCAGTTGTACGAGCGTGCGTGTAACCGTCGCGGCGCGGCTGATTGTTGATGATGCGGAAAGCGATGATCAAACGCACGTTCTCACGCTCGCTACTAGACACTGGCACTTAAATGCTCTCTTTTGTAAAAAATAGTATTACTGATTCACATTAATTCATTCTGGGAGACCGAACACGGCGCGGATGATTGATAGAGTACGGTACGACACGCATCGAGAGGATACACAAATACGTTATCAGCAGCACTGCTCGTTTTTAAATTACTTCTTGACGCACTTTCCACTGAATCATTTACTTATTTATCACTTTACTGTAATAACACTTGTAGCAACACTTCCACTTCCATGCTAACAATCCCTCTTACATTCAGAGCTACACACTACACAATATAACAGTTCCGTGTCCCGTCCTCGACTCTAGACGCTGCTGCCCGCAAAGATACTCCACAACTAAACCAGCGATATGACAGTACGCTTACAAACTATTGTTCGGGTTGAGGTAGAGGACAAATTCAACTACTTCAAATCGCTCAAAATGTCGTCAGCCACCATCTATGATCTCATTTTCATCGAAGTACGTATTGAATGTTTCGTTTCTATAAACCTGGACGTCTGAATACGTTGGCAGCTTGTTATTTATACTTCTTCTGAATGATACGTATTTATAGAGGATGTATCACAATTAATGGCGTAAACGCATACAGTTGATAGTACACGATCCTAGAAGCAAAAAAGGTAAGTGAACACGGCCTCTAAAATGCATACCTTACGAGCTATGCGCGCTTGCTTCGGCAGAAGAGATGTATTTCGAAGAAGAGAAGATGAACAAGTGCCCATATCTCTTAAGGTATGTATTCTAGAGTCCATGTCTATTAGAATTTTTTCCCCTCTAGTATCGTGTAGTTTCAACTGTATGCGGTCACCAAATATTTAAATGTGTGTGAATACCTAAGGGACCAACCTGTCGAGGTCATCGGTCCCTAGACTTACACACTACTTAAAGTAACTTATGCTAAGAACAACTCGCACACCCATGCCCGAGGGTGGACTCGAACCTCCGGCGGGAGCGGCCGCCCAATCCGTGACATGGCGCCTCAAACCACGCGGCCACTCCGCGCGGATATGCGGTTACCCATTAATTATGATAAACCCTGTACAATCGCATATACGAGAACAACTCTAATGGATCAATTTTGTACACTAAAAATCTTCATCCAAGTGTTAACGGGTTATGAACACGCATTCTATGTTCGAAGTATCCTCGCAGAGTTGCCTTTTCGCTATCAAGACCTTGGAGCGGTCCCACGATGAGCACAAGCAGTCAGTGAATCATCTTCTCCAGTCAGCCCCTCTATCGACCCCTTGTCAATAGAGGGGGGGGGGGGGGGAATTCGGATATAAAAAAATGTAATATATATATATATTGGAAAACTGAATAAAAATTTGCTGCTTAAATAATTAAAAGGAAAACTTTGAAAGAATTATTTAAATAAATTGGAAGGTACACACATCCTGAGTGAACTTTAACTGGCACTAATATAAACAGCCCTTCATTATTCAATACATTTATTCAAATTTAAATTTACTTACTTCTTTTTCTTTTCACCGCCATTGTGCATAGAGCTTGGTATAACAATACTGGTTGCGAATTGCCTCTCTTCTGCTCCCGTAAATTATTCTTGTCTGCTTCGATCCTCTTGATGCAGGATTCTCGGCACGTCGTGGAGAGATGAACAGATGGGTATCGTCGCCGTGAATGTACGAATAAATTCTGCTATCTCGATAACTTTCTTTAATACTTTCTAATGCACAATTGGAATACACACTTCTGAACAATATGACTGCGGTGGAACTCGTCACACGTCCCCTCCCTACCACTTAGAGAGATTTTTAAACTGCTTTAGATTAGTCTGTCTGTCTCTATACCTCTTTTGTTTCTATGCCAATGTTATTTATGGTACAAAATTATTATTATTACATATATAGAAAAGAACGAAGGAGAAAAGAAAAGAAAGAAATAATAATAATAATGTGTTACATTATACTTGCCAGCACACAACAAAGCAGAAAAAGAAGTGTTCATGAAATTCTAACATTGGTGTCCTGTTCTGGTTACCACTAACTAGACAACACTGAACATGAAGCGAGTTAACTGAACTGTATTTTGTTCCGTTGATTACGTCCACGGCCGTGGTTGCAGACGTGTCCTAGTCCGATGGTAAACGATCCACTTTTATCACTGACGTTCGAGTGAGAACAACAGAAGAGAGAACGGCGCTCAATTCCTGATCGCCACACTGGGTGCCATTATTTTTGCTAACAAGACTGTAAGACTGAAGACCGTGCCGTGTCTCGGATCGCGAGCACACGCGGTACTGCAGGTTGTGATCGGCTTGTCGGCTGAGGTCGTTAAGCCCGGCGGTGCTGTTCGTGAGCGGCGAGGGTCGACTACACTTCCTGATGACACTTTCTATGTATCTCAGTGTAACACCTGCCTTTTCTACGAGTAAAATAATTGCTCCAGGAGGTATTCAACAACCAATGTGGGAAACCAGAATCGAAACTGAATCACAATAGAATTTTCGAGACAGTTTTAAAAGAATAACATTCTACACAATTGTTCATAAGTACACTACTGGTCATTAAAATTGCTACACCACGAAGATGGCGTGCTACACACACGAAATTTAACCGACAAGAAGAAGATGCTGTGATATGCAAATGATTAGCTTTTCAGTTGGCGTCGGTGGCGGCACCTACAGCGTGCTGACATGAGGAAAGTTTCCAACCGATTTCTCATACACAAACAGCAGTTGACCGGCATTGCCTGGTGGAACGTAGTTGTGATGCCTCGTGTAAGGAGGAGAATTGCGTACCATCACGTTTCCGACTTTGATAAAGGTCGGATTGTAGCCTATCGCGATTGTGGTTTATCGTATCGCGACATTGCTGTCGCGTTGGTCGAGATCCAATGACTGTTAGCAGAATATGGAATCGGTCGGTTCAGGAGGGTAATACGGAACGCCGTGCTGGATCCCAACGGCCTCGTATCACTAGCAGTCGAGATGACAGGCATCTTATCCGCATGGCTGTAACGGATCGTGCAGCTACGTCTCGATCCCTGAGTCAACAGATAGGGACGTTTGCAAGACAACAACCATCTGTACGAACAGTTCGACGACGTTTGCAGCAGCATGGACTATCAGCTCGGAGACCATGGCTGCGGTTACCCTTGACGCTGCATCACAGACAGGAGCGCCTGCGATGGTGTACTCGACGACGAACCTGGGTGCACGAATGGCAAAACGTCATTTTTCGGATGAATCCAGGTTCTTTTACAGCATCATGATGGTGGCATCCGTGTTTGGCGACATCGCGGTGAACGCACATTGGAAGCGTGTATTCGTCATCGCCATACTGGCATATCACCCGGCGTGATGGATGGGGTGCCATTGGTTACACGTCTCGGTCACCTCTTGTTCGCATTGACGGCACTTTGAACAGTGGACGTTACATTTCAGATTTGTTACGACCCGTGACTCTACCCTTTATTCGATCCATGCGAAACCCTACATTTCAGCAGGATAATGCACGACCGCATGTTGCAGGTCCTGTGCGGGCCTTCCTGGATACAGAAAATGTTCGACTGCTGCCCTAGCCAGCACGTTCTCCAGATCTCTCACCAATTGAAAACGTCTGTTCAATGGTGGCCGAGCCACTGGCTCGTCACAATACGCCAGTCACTACTCTTGATGAACTGTGGTATCGTGTTGAAGCTGCATGTGCAGCTGTACCTGTACACGCGATCCAAGCTCTGTTTGACTCAATGCCCAGGCGTATCAAGGCCGTTATTACGGCCAGAGGTCGTTGTTCTGGGTACTGATTTCTCAGGTTCTATGCACCCAAATTGCGTGAAAATGTAATCACATGTCAGTCCTAGTATTATATGTTTGTCTAATGAATACCCGTTTATCATCTGCATTTCTTCTTGGTGTAGCAATTTAAATGTCCAGTAGTGTATCTCTGTGGTTTCAGAAGACGACTGAACGAAAACAACAAGACGTACAGAAAGATATCGTATGAATACACCATCTCTCTAAGTTTCGATTCGTAATACGCACTGTGGTGTAGTTACAGAGCGCTTCACTATGGGGCGTGCATGTCAGGAAAAACAGACAAATCATTCACTCCATAGTGGCGCACCGAATTAGTTCGCACCAGCAGATAGACAACCTATCAAATAGATTTCCAAAGCAGGATGCTGTCGTTGCGGCTTCCCAGGCAGTAGCAGCAATGACTTCAATGAATTGCCTGCGCACATCGGTACGCCAAAAGCATGCTTACAAATATGAACCAAAACGCCACGCATAAAAACGAGACTTTTCGGGGGTTCGTACCTCGGGTACAGAAAGGTAGGGTTAAGTGTTTTGGACATCCCTTAGGCTAGGGATCATTTGTACGCCCAACAGAAGAATCAACTCAGTATCACTATCCTCCAGGACAGGGTCAAAGTTTGAATGTTACACACTTCCTCCAGCTTTGGCAAATGGAGCAAAACGGTTGGTTCTTTTTGCATTTGATGTGGTCTACGGTGGGCGTTAGGGGGTTCATGGAGGCATTATTAGTTCACAGGAGATTCCTTAGAATATGTGAAAAAATGTGTTTTCACCTTTTTCGTGAAAAAAAAACGAGTTGCGGATTCCAAGACGGCTATGCACAGCAAATGCCTGAAGTCCTTACGATATATTCCTAACGTCCCGATATCGAACAACCTTGAAAATTTTATTGATATTATTCTTCGTTTCCAAGATACAGTGGTTCAGAGTTACCCCACTTGTACACGTAAAACACGAGATATAAAATTAGGTGTGATGTGAAAACGTAGTTTATAAAGTGATACAGCGATGATAATCAGAAGAGTTACAGGAACCATACGTTGTAGTACTGCAGCACATGCAAATTTTGTAGAAGTTAAAATACAATCTGAGGTGTAAAATTAGTTTTGCGTTATTTCAGTTTCACATAGTAAACTATCAAAATTTAACTGACCAATACATTTTTTCCATATGAGTGGCATGCCCTGCTGCAGCAAGGAAAAGAAGGAACCCGGAGAAAAACGAGAATGTGTTCCCATTTATTTGGTTGGCTCTGAGCACTATGGGACTTAACATCTGAGGTCATCAATCCCCTAGAACTTAGAACTACTTAAACCTAACTAACCAAAGGACATCACACACATCCGTGCCCGAGGCAGGATTCGAACCTGCGACCGTACCGGTCTCGCGGTTCCAGACTGTAGCGCCTAGAACCCCTAGGCCACAACGGCCGGCTCCCATTCATTTAAAAGACTAACTGAAAAGAGGGATGCCAGCCACCTCATTCTACCTTCTTCAGCCCATTTAAAAACTTTCCCAAATATTCTGGAATGTGAACATATTCGTGCTTTTTTATGCTGAGAGAGGATACAGTGGCCGTGGGAAAGAGACGAAAAAATAACAAATACTGAAAGACAGCAGACAGTGGTTATGGTATAGAAAAGTGAGATGGAGACAGTGACGTTGCGAGAGAACAAGGAGGACACAGTAGCAGTGGAACATAGTTGAAGTGCGAAGGAGCTAGTGGCGCGGTCGAGGGGGGAGGGGGGGGGGGGGAGAAAAGAAAAGCGGGACGTGATTGAGAGCCAATGATAAAAAGCGACAGATTCCGTCGCAATGAAAACGAGTATGAGAGAGATAATGACAGTAAGAAGCGATAGCGCCAATGGAAAGGAGAGAATGGGATACTAGCAGTAAGAGAGAGCAAGAGGGAGGTAGTGATAGAAGACGAGACTGCGGGAGTCGGACAGAGCGAAGGAGGGTGTGGCTGTGAGACAGGAGACAGTGACAGAAAGACGCAAAGAGATAGTGACAATGAGCTCAGCTGAATGAGTGAGTGAGAATGGGCAGTTGGGTGAGGATCGGTATGAGCGACTTACAGCGATGGACTAAAGCGTGTGAGGAAGTTACGGTTAGAGGAGCTTGTGGATGTAGAAGTGAGTTGCATGTTAACTCTTCCCAGATGGAGGCTAGTCTCACAGGCATGACTGTTTTAATTTACTACTTATTTATTACTAAATCTATTCGCACCAAATTTTGCACACTGGTGAATGTTCATACAAAATAATATCATTGTACGACACAGTTCATGAGACATAGCTTCTATGGCTATGGGCAAGAGCGCGAGTGAGACTGGAGGCCGTCTCGAAAGTCTTAAGAGAGCACGGCAAATTTTCTGAGAAAAATTTGAAAGGTGGTGAGGAAGGTAGGATGAGGCATCTGGTACTCTACTTTTCAGTCAGAAAGTTTTAAATAAGCAGGAACATATTCGCTTTTTTTTGTGGAACGTTTTTCCGCTGGTTAACATTTGCATTGTAACAAAAACGGTGGCCATATCGAGCACCTGCAATGTGAGTTATGACCTTGGAGAGGCGCTCAATCCTCCGATACGTGTCTATTTTCTGTATGTCTTGTAGCTCTCGTCCAGTCATCTTCTGAAACCCCAGAAGTACTTATGAATAAAGCCGTAGAATACTGTTCTTGTGACTATCTCCCCTTCGTTGGTTACTGTGTTACTGACAAATTTTTGCTCTTGAAATTTTAACAAAACGGTATCATGTAAGTTGCAGACAAATAATAATAATGATAATAATAATAATAATAATAGTAGTAGTAGTAGTAGTAGTAGCAGCAGCAGCAGCAACAATAAGAGTAATAATGATAATAATAATAATAATAATAATAATAATACGAGGGCAAGTCACAAAGTATCAGCACAACGTTCTTCTAATTTTTTATAACAGTAATAGACAATTTACAGTGACAACTTTTTTTCATCTTAGTCACTCTGCTTTTGAGTGGACTTGGCCCATCGTTGCTCAAGCTTTTTAGTACCGTCATAAAGAAAGTTTTTCGATTGAATAGAAAGCCATGTGTGCACCACTACCTTCACATGCAAAAAGAGAACGCCGTTTGACAGTAGACGTAGGACTTTCTTTCCAATTGCGGGCTTCAGTTTCCTGCAAAACGTGCCATTGTGACGTTGACTGTTTACTTTCGACCCGTTTTCCAGCTAATATTGCAGAAACAGGTTTTGGGTGTCCTACACTTCTGCGAGTATTACTTTTCCTGCAGAAGGGTGACTCTTGAATATTGCCGGCAGCGGTGGCCGATCGGTTCTAGGCGCTTCTGTCCGGAGCCGCGCAACTGCTACAGTCGCAGGTTCGAATCCTGCCTCGGGCATGGATGTATGTGATGTCTTTAGGTTATTTAGGTTTAAGTAGTTCTAAGTTCTAGGGGACTGATGACCTCAGATGTTAAGTCCCATAGTGCTCAGAGCCATTTGAACCATCTTGAATACTGTTTTATCGGAGATCCTGGATGTTCCCTTTACATATTCTGGCGTCTGCTATCTAGTTTAAAGTGACAGACACATGACTTATTTGCAGTGATGATTTTCCTGGAAAACGTATCACCTCCATTAGTGCGACATTGCAGTTCCTGCTGGCAGATTCTCACACAATTGTGCTTGTGCTCTTCATTGAACTGTTTTGGGAGCCATCTTGTACAAACATTACGAAGGTTCAGCTCGTTTCGCTACTTCAACGACAGTCACCTCTCGGTAACACAAAATCAGGTGACGGATTTGGCATCAGCAGTGGGTGTAACTGGACGTCCTGCCCTCTCCTCGCCCAGCGCGCTTTTTTTCCCTTTATTGTCATTTCCATTCCCCATCAGGGGCGGGCTAGCAGCAGCATAAGCGCTGCTCTTCAGCCAAAAGACATAAATGGACAGGAAGACATTTAAAAATAGTATAAAGGAGATAACATGGCGGAATTTAGAAATAAAAAAGGCGGAACAGAAGCAAATAAGACATACAAAGCGGTGACTGTAAATCGGAGATAAAAATCTAAAAAAGTATGTTACACAAAAAATAATCCACACACTGCATTAAAAGGCACCAGCCAAGTACGGCCGGAGCTTAAAACAAGTAAAACAGCCACATGACAGCGTAGCAAGGAACTGTCATGGACAATAAACACGTCGAGCACACTATTAAAACCCACATCAAATGGGAAGGAGCCGAGGACGAGGGGAGGGAAAGGGCGATAAGGTGGGGGGCGCGCCGAAGGAGGGCTGGGAAGGGAAGGGACGGGAGAGGAAAACAGCCGAAGAGAGGGTGCAGGGACTCTGGGAGGGAAGGAGGAAAATCCGCTCTGGGAAGGAGTGGTGAGGAAAAAGGTGGCCCTGGGGAAGGGGGGGGGGGGAGAGGTGGAACAAGACCAGGTTATAGTTGGAAGGGAGGGCATATGTCATGGCGAAATTCATCATCCGGGTGGGAGAGACGCTGGAAATCCCAGCCGCTTTTCTATTGTTCACTCTTGGAAAGTCTTCGCCGAGGTAAAATTTCGCCACTGTACTCTGCTGAAAGTCTTCTATGAATTCCAGCTCCTTGCACACCGCAAGATCACAAATAAAAAAAAATTAAAAAGAAAACATTGTATAACGACATTCCTCATTGATCCAAACTGACGTGCTTATATGTTTACTTCGCGAAGATCGTAACCTGCCACAAGTGAAGAGACCAGGGTTATCTAGCGGCTGGAGAGCGTAATAAGCTGTACTGCCAACCTAACGACGATTACATCGAAAGTGTAGGAACTTACTGAATTTCAGTACTGCTACTACTACTACTACCACTACTACTACTACTAATAATAATAATAATAATAATAACACCCTGTGGAGGCCTGGGAAAAGAATAGGCCTCCGGTATGTTCTGCCAGTCGTAAAAGGTGACGAAAAGAACAAACCACTAATAGGGCTAACCCTCCTTTTAGTGTGATTAGTTGGTTCAGGACAGAACTAAAGAAGTCTCGGACAAGTGCTGTCATGGTCGGGGACGACGCTTGAACCCTATGCCCGTCCACAATGATAACGACACTGCTAGCCAAACGGAAAACGATTTAAATCCAAATAGAGGTGTTTTGCAGGATATGCTTCCTGCAACCACTCTAGAAGGAAAACAAAGACAGTGGGTGAGGTAGTCAGATGAAGTTAACCGACACCTCATGTTCTGTTATTACCAAGCAACAAAATTAGGAACCAACACAACTGGATACAGGTCACAAGTATACACAACATTTATTACCGGATACCCAGAATTAAAATTTTTAACAGAACAACGACTAGCTGATCAGATCCGTGTAATAATAAAAAATAACAGGATACCCCAGTCAGAATTAGAAAACATCAAACAACAAGTACAACAAATACTGGAACAAAATAATGTGCAAGCAGAAGAAGAAGAAGAAAACACAGTAATGGACTGAAACATCCCAGAGCAAACAAACAAAGAACAACATGCATCAATTAAACAATCAGAGGAAAACGAAATCTTAAGACAGCCACCAGAACAAGCACAAATAGAACACGAAGTGACACACATGTTAGATATAGAAGAAAAATTTCAGCTGACATATATAGAATACAAAGACACAAATACAGACATTAGACCATTCTTGCATAGACCACCAAATAACCCACAAGTCGAAACAACAATAACAACTATCAACACAACCATACACAACCAAATAAATGAAAATACAACTATGGAAGAGTTACAACTACTGGTTTACATAGGAGCACTCACTACACTAAATATACACACTAGGCAGAGATCAGAACTAACCAACACACAGAAGAAACCCAGAAAACCAGCATGGCAATACAGGCTACAGATCAGAATAGAAAAACTGAGAAAAGACATCGGACAGCTAACACAATTTATAAGAAACGAAGTATCGGACAAAAAACGAAGAAGGTTAGGTAAAATCTCACAACAAGAAGCGATAGAGCAATTAGATGAAAAGAAGCAGAAGTTACAAGCATTGGCCAAACGACTTAGAAGATACTGAAAAAGTGAAAATAGAAGGAAACAAAACCAAACATTCAACACAAACCAAAAGAAATTTTATCAGACAATAGATAACACACACATTAAAACAGACAATCCACCAAACATAACAGACATGGAACACTTCTGGAGCAACATATGGTCAAACCCGATACAACATAACAGACATGCACGGTGGATACAAGCAGAAACAGACACATACAAGATGATACCACAAATGCCTGAAGTGATAATTATGCAACATGAAGTCACCCAAGCAATTAATTCTAAGCACAATTGGAAAGCACCTGGAAAAGATAAAATAGCAAATTTGTGGCTAAAGAAGTTCACCTCAACACATTACATCTAACTAAATTATTTAATAGTTACATTGCAGACCCATACACAGTCCCTGATACACTTACACAAGGAATAACTTATCTGAAACCTAAAGATCAAGCAGACACAGCAAACCCAGCAAAATATCGCCCCATAACATGCCTACCAACAATATACAAAATATTAACTTCAGTCATTACACAGAAATTAATGACACATACAACACAGAACAAAATTATAAATGAAGAATAAAAAGGCTGCTGCAAAGGAGCACGAGGATATAAAGAGCAACTGATAATAGATGCAGAGGTGACATATCAAGCTAAAACTAAGCAAAGGTCGCTACACTGCGCATACATTGATTACCACAAAGCTTTTGATAGTGTACCCCACTCATGGTTACGACAAATATTGAAAATATACAAAGTAGACCCTAAATTGATACAGTTCCTAAACATAGTAATGAAAAATTGGAAAACTACACTTAATATCCAAACAAATTCAAATAATATAACATCACAGCTAATACAGATTAAGTGTGGAACATACCAAGGAGACTCATTAGGTCCTTTCTGGTTCTGCCTTGCTCTGAACCCACTATCCAACATGCTAAATAATACAAATTATGGATATAATATTACTGGAACATACCAACACAAAATCACACATTTGCTATACGTGGATGGTCTAAAACTACTGGCAGCAACAAACCAACAACTCATCCAATTACTAAAGATAACAGAAGTATTCAGCAATGATATAAATATGGCTTTTGGAACAGACAAATGTAAGAAAAATAGCATAGTTAAGGGAAAACACATTAAACAAGAAGATTACGTATTGGATAACCACAGCGACTGCATAGAAGCGATGGAAAAAACAGATACCTATAAATATCTAGGATACAGACAAAAAATAGGAATAGATAATACAAATATTAAAGAAGAACTAAAAGAAAAATATAGATAAAGACTAACAAAAATTCTGAAAACAGAATTGACAGCAAGAAACAAGACAAAAGCTATAAATACTTATGCTATACCAATATTGATCTACTCATTTGGAGTAGTGAAATGGAGTAACACAGACCTAGAAGCACTCAATACACTTACGCGATCACAATGCAACAAATATAGAATACGTCACATACATTCAGCAACAGAAAGACTCACATTAAGCAGAAAGGAAGGAGGAAGGGGATTTATCGACATAAAAAACCTACATTATGAACAGGTAGACAATTTAAGAAAATTCTTTATAGAACGAGCAGAAAATAGCAAAATACACAAAGCAATCACTCATATAAATACATCGGCTACACCATTGCAATTTCATAACCACTTCTACAACCCTTTAGATCACATAAAATCAACAGATACGAAGAATGTAAATTGGAAAAAGAAAACACTACATGGCAAGCACCCGTATCATCTAACACAGCCACACATCGATCAAGACGCATCCAACACATGGCTAAGAAAAGGCAATATATGCAGTGAGACGGAAGAATTCATGATTGCAGTACAGGATCAAACAATAAACACCAGATATTACAGCAAGCATATTATTAAAGATCCCAATACCACAACAGATAAATGCAGACTTTGCAAACAACAAATAGAAACAGTAAATCACATCACAAGCGGGTGTACAATACTAGCAAATACAGAATACCCCACAAGACATGACAATGTAGCAAAAATAATACATCAACAACTTGCCATACAACATAAACTAATAAAACAATACGTTCCCACATACAAGTATGCACCACAAAACGTACTGGAGAATGATGAATACAAATTATACTGGAACAGAACCGTTATAACAGATAAAACAACACCACATAACAAACCTGACATCATACTCACCAATAAAAAGAAGAAATTAACACAACTAATCGAAATAACCATACCCAATACAACAAATATACAGAAGAAAACAGGAGAAAAAAATTGTAAAATTCACCCAACTGGCTGAGGAAGTCAAGGACATGTGGCATCAGGATAAAGTTGACATTATACCAATTATACTATCAACTACAGGAGTCATACCACACAATATCCACGAGTACATCAACGCAATACAACTACATCCAAACGTATATATACAACTACAGAAATCTGTAATTATTGATACATGTTCAATTACCCGAAAGTTTCTAAATGCAGTGTAACATATACTGTACAGTTAAAAGGTCCGCGTCACTTTCCATTTTTAACCAGACATAACGTCTGAGAAAGGAAAGAAATAACAATAATAATAGTAGTAGTAGTAGTAGCAAAAATCATTATTTTTTATAACAACTGGCGATAAACTTGTCGTCTCCAGCCTGGTATCTGACCTTATTCCTAGTATGTGATGCATATATAATTCATCAAATCGTGTAACGGAGAAATGGAACCGCGCTTAGAGCGAGTTGTAAACGAGTGTGGCATTTGACGTGCTGAAGACCCGTAAAGCGATGTGAATGCGAGCAAGAAGCGGCGAGAAAGAGCGCGACCGGCGTTGGGTGACCTCAGTGAGGCGTCACGCCGCAAGTGGCGCGGATGCCTCGCCTTAATGCCCCCTAATGAAGGCTCGTCCACTTAGACGGCGGCCCGCCGCTGCGTACGCCTGCTACTGCGTATCGCTCCGCGGCTAGCAAGTAACCAATTCTGCTCCTTTTATCCTCCTTCTAGACAAGCGAACTCACCATTTCAAAACATCTGGCATGTTAATTAAACCGACCAAAGATTTCCCAATTTTTTTTATTATGAACAAATTAACACAAAAAATCGTTTGGGCAAGCACTTATTGACAAGTACTAAGTTTGCATTTCGTCAATACAGAAAAAAGAGACTTGGACGTCTAGAGTCCCGTTGACAACGAGGTCATTTAGAGTCACATCTACAGGGTGAAAAGTATTTAAACCGACAAACTCTGGGAGATTGCAGGGGACATCAAAACAAATATATTTCCTTAATGTCATTTTTTCCTTCGAGGATTATTTAAACCGGTGGAGGCGGTATTACGCTCTTCAGTTGTTAGAGGCCGTATCACGATCTTCAGTTGTCAGAGAGCGTATTACGCTCTTCAGTTGTAGGCAACTGTTGTCGACCAGTGTTGTAGTGCATTGTCTCTGTTTACTAATGGAGCGATACACCTGGAGTGAGTACACTGATATGGTTGGTGCGTACTACGTAGCGCACCACAATGGTCGAGCTGCACAGTGGGTTTATCAACAACAATAGCCGGCCGGGGTAGCCGAGCGGTTCTAGGAGCTTCAGTCCGAAATGCTACGGTCGCAGGTTCGAATCCTGCCTCGGGCATGGATGTGTGTGATGTCCTTAGGTTACTTAGGTTTAAGTAGTCCTAAGTTCTAGGGGACTGATGACCTTAGGTGTGCTCAGAGCCATTTAAACCAACCAACAACAATATCCTAATCGCCGTATCCCGCATCATACGACCTTTGCCGCTGAGTACCAACGTCTGCATGAGACCGGGTCATTTAGCAGATTACCTGGACAGGGACGCTGTCGCACGGTAAGAACGCTGCAATTTGAGGTAGCTGTCTTGCACCATGTGGAGCGGGATCCTTCAATCAGCACTCGTGCAATTACACGTAACATGGGGACGAATCAGACGAATGTAAGAACAGTCCTTCGAGAGCAATTGTTACGTCCATTTCACTTACAGCGTGTCCACAACCTGGAACCAATTGATTATCCATCCAGAGGACAGTGTTCGCAGTGGTACCTGGAACAGTGTGAAATGTATCCCACATTTCCATTCTTTGTGTTGTTTACCGAGGAAGCAACGTTCGCACGTGGGAGTCTTCAACATGCACAATTAACATGTTTGGAGTGAGGATAACCCACATGCCACAGTTACTAGCGCTCATCAAGTGAGGTTCTTCGTTAATGTGTGGGTCGGTGTTGTTGGGTACTGTTTAATTGGGCCGTATCCGCTACCTAGGCCATTAAATGGCAGGCACTATTACAATTTGCCAGAATTGCTGGAAGACGTCCCGCTCCCTACAAGACAACGTATGTGGTTACAATATGACTGGGAGCCGCCACATTTCGTGTGCGTCGATTCCTGGACCGACGGTTCCCAGAAACGTGGGTTGGCAGAGGTGGTCCTGTACCATGACCTGCTCGATCCCCAGATATGTCCCCTCTGGACTTTTTTGTGTGGGAAGAGATGCGCAACCTTGTTTACACAACTCCTGTTGAATCAGAAGAGGATCTTGTAGCTCGGATAGTAGCAGCAGCAGGAACAATTCAGGATACTCCTGGGGTTTTTGCCCGTGTCAGACAGAACATGATCCGACGGTGTAACCTTTGATTACGTGTCAATGGAGGCATTTTTGAAAATCTACTGTAATTGAAATTGGGTTGTGTTAATCTGTTGTCTCTTGGTCATAAAAAATGGAAAAGTGTTTGTTAGTTTAATTAATTTGTCGCCAGAGAAAACTTCCTCTACCGGTTTAAATAGTTCTCATAGGAAAAAATATTTGTTTTGATCTCCTCTACATCCACCCAGAGTTCGTCGGTTTAAATACTTTTCACCCTGTATACAGGCTGATTCAGCTGCCCCTACCTACGGGTTTTATGCAACCCCCAACGCTTTCAAATACCACCGCAAAGTTTTTAAAGTCTCTCGCTCGCTACGTGCAAACTCTAGGCCGTGTGCTAGATGAGCGACAGAAGGGACCGACAGCGAGCGACTTCTGGATATGCGACACTCCAGCGACAAGCAGCAGCATCGAGCGAAAAGCTTGGGTGTCCTGCGTGCGAGCGACTGTGTCGCGCAGATGTAGAATACTGTAGAATACTGTAACTGGAGAGTAAGGCTATAAAATTACGTTTACTTTAAAAATAGCGAAAAGTAATGCTGTGCATGAAATTTACAAAGGGGGAATCTCCACGGAGAATTTCATAAATATCATCAACAACGAAGATCACCAGACAAAGTCTTCGAATATACGTGAATTAGCAGAGGAATATTCGACTATCTCATCAATAAATTAAATACGAATGTTTTTTTACATGATCAAGAACTTTTAACAGCCAATAAATGTGGAAGAATGACTGCTATGTGACTAACTACACTAAATAGAAACATAAGTACACAGATAGATACTGGGGTATCACATTTCCTGATTACATGTTACGAGAAGGTCGTGGGATCGATTCTGAGCTGTTTTTACAATTTTACTGACTCAGTTATAATTCTGTATACTAAGTTTTATGTACACTGTTTACACTGCATCGCTAAGTATATTTTTAAGGTCTTGCCAAAGAACTTTTTCTTCATACCTATCCCAGTGTATCACACACATTTAATTCCTAACAAATTACAATGAACTATGGAATTTTACAGATATTTGATGTTGCGAACGTAATTCATCAGCAGTCATTGTTAAGGCCAAACGTTTCAGTTAATCTAAATTGTCCGTAAAAGTAAAGGATACAATGTGTAATGATTTGTATAAAAGTATGAAATAAAAAATATTAGGGAAACATTTGGTGCACTCATTTTCTGTTCATGCTTTCGAACATCATTCAAAGGCACGTAGAACGTTTCTCTGATCTACTCATTTCTTTTACACAGATCATTTCATATAGTATTTGACTTATTTCTTTCGTTTTTGAATTTCTAGTTTTATTCAGAAAGCATGATCTGACCCCTCGTTTGCCTTCCTAGCGCACTCGATTCGAAGGAAGCCTGTTTGACATTTAAATACCGCACCAATGTATCTTTTTATGTGCAAAATAGCTAGGTCTTGAACAGGTGAAATTTTTGACACATCATTTACATAGCTTGGCAGCACCTTTCGTGAAATATTTCAACTTTTCCTCAGCTTATTAACTAAGTTTTCGTTCATTACCCTGATTACCGCCAGCAATTAAATATTTTGGTGTCAAACTAGAACTCATGCTGGTCACTTTAATACCCCATTTACCTGTTTCTCTCCCTTTGTTTGGCTACGAAAATTTGGACAAAACCTCATGGTGTAATTTATAGGGAGTCTTGTTTTCGACCTGTACATGCGTTTACAAAAACGTATCGAATGTTAATCGTATGATAAAATATTCCTTTCTGCGTGCTGTCATTTCCAAAAATCGTCGTTTGGATATCTTGAACCGTTTATGAGATACGACGATTTTTATGACCACTTGATTCCCGAAGCGTAGGAAAGGTTCGGAAGCGCCGCGAGCGACCTGTCCGCGGATGTAACAACCAATATCTCAAGTATGAAAAGAGATATCGCTCCGGTCTCAACTTTAAATGCAATTTAGATATACTGGTTATACTTCATACGCAATAATGTATGGCCTTAAATGAACTATATGGAAAGGCTACGCATTGTGATTTTACCTCTGGAGATTCTTAAAAATTTCCTGCAGCCATGTACTAAATTTCGTGCAGCACAGTAACTATGATGATTAACGAAAATAAATTCAGACCTTTATCGTTTAAAGATATCAAGCTAATAGATGCGGAAGAACCAAAGTTTTTCACCGAATAGGTTCTTAAAATCAGATGTTACGTAATTTATAGCTGCCGTCGCGTCCGCTCCACTGCTTTACCGAGAATAAACGTGGCTGTCGCTCTCTGTCGCGCGTGCTGCAGCGACAAGATTCAAACAAGTTTGAATTCAGACGTCGCCAGTTGCAGCGGGTGACAGGCAGCGACACAGATGTCGCTCAAGTAGGACACTTTCGTAACTATACCTGCGGTTGTGTTTTGTTGCCTGAAGCTGTCGGTCTCTTCTGTTGCTCACGTAGGATACGGCCTGGAATGTGAGAAAGTAAGCAAAATGTTTATAGGCGTAAATTGTAACTTCAAAAAATAATTTGTTAAGGGTGGCGTCTCTTATGCTGATAGTTACTGTAGTGGATCTTGTTTGGGTTGTGGTAGGCTGGCATTATCTCTCTACAAATTATTATTTACTCCTTGCTGGTCTTTTAATGCCAGTACGGTGGTGATTCTGTTACATGAAGTGGTTGACAAATGTGGTGTACACTATGTATTTCCACTTTTCAGTGTTTCAGGTGTTCAGAGTATCTTATGCTAAACTTTATGCTCCTCTGTCACACGTATGATGAATGACAGTCATTGAAGCTTAATTGACGTACGTCTGCACAACTATAAATAAATACAGCGAAAAAGTGTTTGTAACTTGCTTTTCGAGGCCACCACGAGTCACATAGAGTATGTAACAGAACATTTCTCCCCTCACCTCGTATATTCATAAAACTTGTCTGGTTGTTCTCATAACTGAGGACAGAGTGTACAGTGCTCGCCTGTTATTTTCCAGACTGATATAGCCCATTCACAAACATTTGGCGTCTTTTTAACAGTAAAAGCCGCGCTGGAGCAATATCTCCAGAGACAGAAGTGTACACTTGCTACAGCTTTTCGTAAGTTTCAGTGGCTGTATGTTTTAAAGGAACATAGAATTTTTCTGCGCCTACCGCTCTTCTCACTTCACCTGTATTTTTTTGGTCCGCGAAGTGCAAAGAGCGTCTAAAAAATAAGAGCGTTACTGCTAACTTACCCATAGGAGAGTGGTGCCGCCTATGGAGATTACACACTACATAAAAACTCGCTCTTTTCAAATATTCATGGTACAGATATGAAACTATCACGGTAGTTACAGGAAAAAAATCAGTCTCAGTCTTTGTTGAGCAGCCTACGTAGCTCTTAAGGTATTCATGTTAGGTTCCATTTTTACTAGACTTTATTGCTTCGAATGATCGTTCCTGTCATATCCCTGAATATTGGCCATCCCTGCTGGGACATCCTGGACATTCTATATACAAGGATAGGTTAAGCAGCGAGTTCCACATTCAGATAAAGCAACTGAATGTAGTTTGTTTGAGAGACTGTGGATTCACGCATCTTGCGAGAAGGGGAATTATTTACCGACACGTAGAGGAACTCGACAGCGACAAGATCGTGGCCTATCGTGGTTTATCGTACAGCAACACTGCTATTGCTGTTGGTCAGCCTCAGACGACTGTCATGCAAAATGGACTCTAAGAGTTTTCAGACGCGTCTTACTCTACGCATGCTGATCTCAACCGTCCCACGTGATTATCACGCGATAGTGCAGAGATTGTTTACCCGGCTGTACTGGATAATACAATCAAGTCACGTTCCTCGACTCAGGAAGCCGACTTGGTTGCATCAAGACCAGTATCCATACATACAGTGCGACGACGTTTGGACTGTCAGCATGGCAACCATTGGTGCGGATTGCCTTGATGTGGCAATAAAGAGAGAACTAACTGCATACAGGAGTGGCACCACGTCGTCTTTTCAGACGAGTCCCATTTCTACATACAACACCACAGTGGGTGAAACCGTGTGTGGAGGTTCCTAGGAGAGCTAAAGTTGTCAGACAACATTCGTCGTCGTCTTACCGGCCCAGCACCTAGCATGATGCTAATGGGCGCCATGGGATATGCAACATAATCATTTCTGGTTCGCATAGCTAGTAATGAGGACAGCTGGTCTTACATTCTTGATTAATGAAGTGTTTGAGACGTTGACTTTCAACAAGATAACACAAGAACGCATGTTACCCGTGTGTCCTCACCTACCTATACTTGAGTCTGCCTAAGTTGGTCACCGACAGATGCAGTGGGCTGGCGCAGCAGCCTTGTGGGCCTACCTCAACCAATAACGAAACGCGGTTTTGCCAACGTCTCTATGGCAACACCTCCGTGTTGTCACAGTTTGTAGGCGGCTACTGTTTTCGCCTTCCAACTGTTGGCGCCTCATAGCTGAAAGCTGGCAACAGCGCTCCGAACTGTTAGGGAACTTCTCACGCCGTCTCGACTACAGATAGAGTGGGTGCTGGACTGTTGCCCAGGGCAATGTGTTGCACATCTCTCACTCACTGAAGACAAACTTCAAACTTGTGTCTTCGCCTTGAGTCTTCAATTTCTTTTTGTGTCTTCAAAAGGGCGATGTACTTGAGGACAATATTATGGAAATGGAAGAGGATGTAGATGAAGATGAAATGGGAGATACGATACTGCGTGAAGAGTTTGACAGAGCACTGAAAGACCTGAGTCGAAACAAGGCCCCCGGAGTAGACAACATTCCATTAGAACTACTGACGGCCTTGGGAGAGCCAGTCATGACAAAACTCTACCATCTGGTGAGCAAGATGTATGAGACAGGCGAAATACCCTCAGACTTCAAGAAGAATATAATAATTCCAATCCCAAAGAAAGCAGGTGTTGACAGATGTGAAAATTACAGAACAATCAGTATAATAAGCCACAGCAGCAAAATACTAACACGAATTCTTTATAGACGAATGGAGAACTAGTAGAAGCCGACCTCGGGGAAGATCAGTTTGGATTCCGTAGAAATACTGGAACACGTGAGGCAATACTGACCGTACGACTTATCCTAGAAGAAAGATTAAGGAAAAGCAAACCTACGTTTCTAGCATTTATAGACTTAGAGAAAGCTTTTGACATTGTTGACTGGAATACTCTCTTTCAAATTCTAAAGGTGGCAGGGGTAAAATACAGGGAGCGAAAGGCTATTTACAATTTTTGCGGAAACCAGATGGCAGTTATAAGAGTCGAGGGACATGAAAGGGAAGCAGTGGTTGGGAAGGGAGTAAGACAGGGTTGTAGCCTCTCCCCGATGTTATTCAATCTGTATATTGAGCAAGCAGTGACGGAAACAAAAGAAAAATTCGGAGTGGGTATTAAAATCCATGGAGAAGAAATAAAAACGTAGAGGTTCGCCGATGACATTGTAATTCTGTCAGAAACAGCAAAGGACTTGGAATGGCAGTTGAATGGAATGGACAGTGTCTTGAGAGGAGTATATAAGATGAACATCAACAAAAGCAAAACGAGGATAAAGAAAAATTCGGAGTAAGTATTAAAATCCATGGAGAAGAAATAAAAACTTTGAGGTTCGCCGATGACATTGTAATTCTGTCAGAGACAGCAAAGGGCTTGGAAGAGCAGTTGAATGGAATGGACAGTGTCTTGAGAGGAGTATATAAGATGAACATCAACAAAAGCAAAACGAGGATAAAGAAAAATTCGGAGTAAGTATTAAAATCCATGGAGAAGAAATAAAAACCTTGAGGTTCGCCGATGACATTGTAATTCTGTCAGAAACAGCAAAGGACTTGGAATGGCAGTTGAATGGAATGGACAGTGTCTTGAGAGGAGTATATAAGATGAACATCAACAAAAGCAAAACGAGTATAATGGAATTTAGCCGAATTAACTCGGGTGACGCTACGAAATGAGACACTTAAAGTAGTAAAGGAGTTTTGCTATTTGGGGAGCAAAATAACTGATGATGGTCGAAGTAGAGAGGATATAAAATATAGACTGTCAATGGCAAGGAAAGCGTTTCTGAAGAAGAGAAATTTGTTAACATCGAGTATAGATTTAAGTGTCAGGAAGTCGTTTCTGAAAGTATTTGTATGGAGTGTAGCCATGTATGGAAGTGAAACATGGACGATAAATAGTTTAGACAAGAAGAGAATAGAAGCTTTCGAAATGTGGTGCTACAGAAGAATGCTGAAGATTAGATTGGTAGATCACATAACTAATGAGGAAGTATTGAATAGGATTGTGGCACAACTTGACTAGAAGAAGGGACCGGTTGGTAGGGCATATTCTGAGGCATCAAGGGATCACCAATTTAGTATTGGAGGGCAGCGTGGAAGGTAAAAATCGTAGAGGGAGACCAAGAGATGAATACACTAAGCAGATTCAGAAGGATGTAGGCTGCAGTAGGTACTGGGAGATGAAGAAGCTTGCACAGGATAGAGTAGCATGGAGAGCTGCATCAAACCAGTCTCAGGACTGAGGACCACGACAACAACAACAACAGTCTTCTTTTCTCGTCATACCGCAAAGGAAGCCAGGAGTACAGTGTGAATGGTCCCTACTGAATATGAGAAGTTAACGAAGCGCATCTTTTATGGTATCTCCATCGTGTACTGTCCCTTAGCCACCACAACTGCCTTTGATACTTGGGACTGTATCGTTATTACGATTCAGTCTCCCTTTCAGATTAAAAAATTGTAACTTGGGCCTCTAATGGGCTTTCAAGTCGCAGTCTACGCTGTAACTGTAGATGTACCAGACTTCTACTTTTCATAAAGTAATTCCTATGACTGTCGTTAATTTCTTCAATATCTCTGGGTTTGTCGCATTTGAAGAAGAATCAGGTAAATAAATGAAGATTCTACTCTACGACCAGTTTCAAAAATCGTCGGAATATTCAATTACAGACTCTCTTCGTGCCCGGACAACCAGTGATACTGAACAGAACTGGATAAAATCAGAGAATCGTCGTTGTTTTTTGTACTAGTAATTACATTTGAAAATAATATTTTTCAACATAGCTATTCCATAAAGTAATCTGCATATAATTTGACTGCATACTTTTCATCAACGCATAATTTCTTGCTCTTTCGTGTCCTCGAAAATCAATATATAGCACCACAGGCATACAGTACTTCTCGCTTTTAAATTGAAACTTTGTGGTAAGATCTTATGGGACCAAACTGCTGAGGTCATCGGTCCCTAAGCCTATACACTACTTAGTCTAACTTAAAATAACTTACGCTATGGACAACGCACGCACCCATGCCCGAGGTAGGACTCGAACCTCCGACGGGGCATGCCGCACGGACCAAGACAAGGCACCCTGGACCGCGCGGCTACCCCGCACGGCACTTCTCACTCTTAGTAAGTCTCAAAATTAATTAACTTCTTCATGTAAATTTTACAAGTTCATTAAATTCCATAATAAATACGACTTAAATTATCTTCTTCTTTAGTAAATAAGGGGGTAAGTGTTATGCAATGAATATTCGTTTTCTCCATGAGACATTTCAGGCTTGACTCGGTTTATTCACTATATGCAGAGGTTGGTCACGTAATAAAATATTTTAACTCGTGTTATAAAAGTGTACTTCATTCGAGAGCAGCCAAGAGGAGACAGACTACATATTTAATGGGAGTTTTCAGGCAAAAAGTCAAAAAATTTGACACTTTACAAAACAAGTCCTGCAATATTCTTCACTCGCTCTTGCTCAAAATAATGTATAACTTATCTTCGAGCGCCGTTTCAATTTTTTTTTAATTTCATTATATTAACTGCGTATCTCCGAAATTACGCAATTTCGAACATGCGTCTCTTCGTATGCGTTTCTAAAGCGGGTAAATGTGTAGCTGAGTCAAACCCATACGGAAATGTGGAGATAAAGAAACTGGAATGCATCTGCCACGCACAGAAGTGGGTGGGCACACCTCATAGAAAATTAAAACAAACTCTTCGCACCAGCAGATTGTCAGGAGCCGAGCCACTGAGTGATCAACAGACTGATAAAATGAGCTTCATCAGTATTATGGGTGACCAACAGGAATTATGGAAATGGTTTAGAAAGTATCAAGAAAGCAGTCTTTGGCGTCGCAATTCAACAAACTCTCAACTGACAGAAAACCGATACATTCACTTCACTCACCAGTACTTGACTTCCGGTGTAAATTCCGGATGGCTGAAATTTCGGGAGTGTATTTTGAACACAAGAACTCTATTCCTGAAGCGGTTATGGACGTCATCAAGCGAATTTATCGGAAACTAGTTCATCCAGACCTCCCCCGAAAGTGTCCACATGGGCAGACTCAGGACCGCAATGAGTCTCTCAGTAATATTATATGGACAAGATAGTCCAAAAATCTGCATGTAGGGTTAAATAGATTGAAACGGAGAACTAATGATGCTACATTAACTCTTAATGATGAAAACATGGGGCAATAAAAGTTCTAGCCCATCTTAACACCACCCCAGGCTGTCATAATGTAAAGAGGTTGAAATTATTACACAAGTCGAGACATGCCGAGGCATAGCGTGCAGCCGAGTTCACCACCAAAGAAGCAAGGTGAGACTGAAGGAAGACGCTTTCAGAGTAGGAGGCTGGCAGAGAAGATGATGCTGACTATGCTGCTGGGTGCTTTTGAGCCTTAATTTAGAAATATGAGTGACCTTTTATCGTTTTAAACTTTAAACGCGATTTTCTCAAACGACTTTTTTTTTACACCTCCACCTACATGGATACTCTGAAAATCACACTTAAGTGCCTGACAGAGGGTTCATCGAACCACCTTCACAATAATTCTCTATTATTCCACTCCCGAACAGCGCGCGGAAGAAACGAACACCTACATCTTTCCGAAAGTGCTCTGAGTTCCCGTATTTTATTATGTAGGTCGGCGTCAAATGCCTGACAGGAAATCACGAATCCGGTCGCATAACTGAGACGATATTTCATAAGCACGCAATTTGATTACAAGCTGCTTGTGGGTTACAGTAATTTATGCACCTATGTATCAAAAACTACTTGTGATAGCTGCATGAAACTTTTTTACTTGTTGTATTATACCATACTGTACCTAATGAAACACAATGATGGTAGTGATTTGAATGGGTATGAATCAAGGGGCTTATTATATGTACAAATATTGACAATGAAAAATGCTGCAGTTAAAAAAATTAAATCTCTATTTCTTTTGTATCGTATCTCGTAATTCTGTTTCAAGATCACAATCGCCGCACGAGTTGCGGTACGGCTTCAGGCTCCTTTTTGCGCTGCACGTCCGTCGAAGCGACAAACTCTCGCCGCACCGAATACAGCCCGTCAGGGCTCGCCATATACCCGCGATGTGAATGTAACCAGGAAAACAAACAAAATGCTTCGTAGTTTACAGCAAAGAAAAATATCTTTGTGGTTAATCATTAGGTTAGCTATATACAGTACCAGACGTCATGTAGGTGCCAAAATTCTGTATGATACCGTCCAACGTAGGTGTCACTTCAAGACGTAGATGTACAGGTGTGCGCTACAGCTGTATGACACCCTTCGTAACAGATTCATTACAAGTCATCTGGGCCGACGAGATACACCATCCTACCGACAAGGAATTACCTGTGTATTCATCCTGCCAACATTGTTGTACGTTTCACTTCGATTTTTAATGTCTGAAATAAAATCGCATAATGCTTCAACGAGTGAATAATGTTTCATTTCCCTCTCTCTGCCGAGTAACGTACCTCAGTTTAATGTGCATACAAATGAATATGCGCAACTGGTTCTCATCCAGACACTGCCACTGTAGTTTTGTGTATCTGTGTGTACGTGCGTTTTTTTTGGGTGTGTGTAGTCCTATATCTTCCACTGTGCGCAAAGGAGTTTCATGTACATGAGTTGTAACGTGCAAATTAAGAGACTGAGATTTAGTTTAAAGTCACAGTTATCTCCTTCGTTCCTACAGAATTTAAATTGTGGGAGCATATTTTTCAATGAGAAACATATTGACGTCATCTAATCCTGTTCGGAAACCTTCCGTAAATTTCAAGAATGCTTTCTAAATGTTCTAGAAAGTCTAAGAATGTTTTCGAATGTTCTAGAATCGAAAATATTATATTTTAAAATAATTTCTAATTTTCTTGAACGATGTAGAATATTCTGGAATTGGAAATATCACGTGCATTTGTAAGGTGAATTTCGGCCCAATTACAGCAATAAAAATTAAATTAAAGGGGAATATTTTCGTGAGCAATTTCAATGAGTCATTTTCAGTGGTCAGTCCACAAACGTAAGTCTGTAAGAGAGTACTTCCCATTATCGAACGAAAGTACAAAGTGACAAGATTGCAAGCAGAAATGAAACACCAGAAGAACAGTAAAGACAATTTGCTTCAGAACATGAACATTATTAGCTACCGACAGCAAGTTTAAGGTATCAATAATGTATGTCAAAAAGAGTTTAGATACATCATTTTTCACAATTGACAAAAAATACAATTTTCTATCTAGGCAAAGCAATACTGTTATTTTGTGAATGCTCTCTTTCTATACGACACAAAATGGAAGAAATATTCGGGGAAAACTGAACTAATGGAACGGGACAGCGCCAACTAGACGATGAACAATGAGTAAAGGCACCCAGATCATTACATATTAAAAAGTGTCCTCAAGTGCACGACATCGAGTGTCTGTTTACAAAAGTTCCAGCTGGTATCGCAACCGCTCACATCAATTTTTCAGACGTACCGATTACGAGCCGTTACCAGACACGCTAGGAAGCTATTACGGTCGAAGCTGACATATGACTGTAAGCATCGATTCCTATAAAAAGCAGAACGAAGCTAAATATAAGTAGATGAGACTTGGTCTTCATTTTCGTAGAACTGACTCGCTAAACAGCGAAGAACAAATTCTGACATGTACAGAACGTGGAAAATGGAGCGATAGTTTCTTTAATTTTTCCTAACCACTTTAATCCTCAAAATTCGCCTTGAGCGTCAGTTCAGTTGACAAAAAAAGCGTATGCTGGCTCGATATGTACGCAACACATAAGTTAATAGTAAAAAATTAAAAATCTATAAATATTCGTACTGGTTGTGGCGAATACCTACAGACGATGGCCTAAAATATGGAAATAACAAAATCACACCACATTAACATGCCTATTACTGTATAGGGAAACCATAGGCATTCAAAACAACTTCCAGTCCACTCGGAATGGGTAAATAAAGATCCTGTTTGGTTTTCGAGGGAATCTTTTACCATTGTTCCTGCAAAATAGTTGCAATTTCGGGTAACTATTAAGGAGGTGCGTAGTAATCGCCCTCCTTTTTCTTCAAATTAGGCCACAAAGGCTTGAGAACTTGTGACTGTGAAGGCCAGAGCGGTTCTAGGCGCTACAGTCTGGAACTCCGCGACCGCTACGGTCGCAGGTTCGAATCCTGCCTCGGGCATGGATGTGTGTGAGGTCCTTCGGTTAGTTAGGTTTAAGTAGTTCTAAGTTCTAGGGGACTGATGACCTTAGAAATTAAGTCTCTTAGTGCTCAGAGCCATTTGAACCATTTGAACAGTGCATCGTCGTGCTCATAAAACCAGTCCTGGACGATGCGAGCTGTGTGAAAAGAGGCCCGCCGTCTTGAAACACACCATCACCATTAGGGAACAAACATTTAACTTGATGAGCCAAAATGGTCACATACCCCTTGGCAAATAATGCGACGTTGCAGAGTAACGACAGTACTGTCCAAATCTTCCCCGAACACCCTCAATGTTTCATTCTTGAGGCGTAAACTCCGTCAGAAGTTGGAAACAGTGTGAAAGAAGACTCATTGGCCTAAATGACTTTCTTCCATTGCCCCGTAGTCCAGATTTTATGGCTTCGGCACCACGTTTTCCTGCTATGGGCATTTGCATCACTTTCTACTGATGTGAAATTCCAGCTCGACCTGCAAATCCTTGCTCCTGAAGCTCCCTTCGCGTTGTTTTGGTGCTGACAGGGTTCACGAGTGCGACATTCAGTTCTGCAGTGACTTCTGCAGCTGTCGTCCTCTTACTTTTCGTCACAATCCTCTTCAGTGACTGTCCGTCACGATCACTCAACACGCATCTTTGTCCACCGTGTGACTTAACGGTTGATGTTTTCGCACTTTTCCTGTATGCGGTATATACCTTCGATACGGTGCATCTTGAAACACCACACATTTCGGCTCCCTCGGCTACGGAAGAACTCACTATACATAGGAGGATCAACAATTTGCACACGTTCGAAGTCACTTAGCTCCGACATAAAGCACACGCAGCTACACGGAACACCGTTCTTACCAAGACCGACACTTGCAACGTATTGGGGACATTGAACAGGTGCCATTCATGGTCAAATACAACAGCTCAACCTGCGGGCCTGGCTCGCACCTGCGTTTCTTCAGCCCTTTTTTCTCGCCGTGCTTCCATATTTTTGTGCAACCCTGTACGTATGGCTGTTGTCATTAATCGCAAATGAGAGAAAAAGTATGCCAGACACAAATTCTATTTCTCTTCACGAACAACTAAAAGCAACAGTGAGGTTTGCAGCTACGGGGAGACATTTGGAGAACTTGAAGTTTTCTACTGTCGTATCTCCTCAGGTATTAGCAAGATTATACCTGAAACATATGAAGCAATTTGTAAGGTTCTACATAGGAATCACTTACAGGAAAGAAAATGCACACATAATCGTACTTCAGTGCTATAATATATAGCATAATTACAAAAAATATGAATTACGGCAAATAATTGTATGAAGACAAAAATCTGGAAGGTATATTACCGTCTCTTTGCTGCTGTTCGTTATGTCAATAGACTTTGTTTAAATTATGGTGAGAGCTTTCTGAACATGCTGAGGTTGTCTGGTCTGGTGATTGCCATGTCGGAAGTTGCGATGGATTGGGAACTGCTCGAGTTTGGATAAGCATAATAGACGCTGCCGTAAAGATGTGAGGGATCCGTGGAAATGATGAGTGGTAGCGAGGAAATACTCGGCGAACAAATGAATCTATCTGAATTGTCACCAAACAACACATCATTAACGCATTTCTCCGCCAGCCGGATTTGGCCGGCATCTAAAGCGTGGAGTTTGAGGACGGCCTACTTGTCGCCTCATCCCATATCATACATTCTGGCGCGCCAGAGCTCTCTACACTTCGGTCGGATGGGCAAACAAGTTCTGGTTTCTTCTCCCAGCGCCGAATCAGATGGGCTGCAAGGACCAGCCGGACCCCATACACTTTCCGGTGGCCGGTCTTCCATCGAACTGTTGTGAAATGATAGGTCTACCAGAGTGTGTGTGGGAGGCTTTAGGCGACGCTACACATTGATACTAAACAGAAAAAGTTAAATATTATATCAAGTCCTATTTTTGATGATCAACATATTTATGTGCATGGGAACTCCTAAAATGTCTTAAAGAACTTATAAATGAGCAACAAAAGAACTTATAAATAATCAACAAAACAACAGATCTACACTCGCACCCTCTCAAGTCAATCAACTATGCCTGCACAACTATGATCACTCGGATGGCGTTATGCAACCATCCGCAAAGTTACGAGAGTAGATTAGTAAATAACAGAAAAACGAAGATGGTGATTTTAATACTTCTGTGGTTGATGAGGTACAAATGTTCCACCAAGGTAAGATGCAGTTTTGAGCATTGGGATGTCTCGTATTTGTCTAGTGCCAGCGTGCAGCGACATGTTTTGCGGACTTTGACCGATCAAATGGGGCGGCATGTGTTTATAGGTGGCATAATGCGTTTGTTTCACTGGATCAAATTACCATCTCCTCCACTCGAAGAATGCCAGAAGTAACTAGTTTTGTGTTCTTGTACATGACAAACGTTGTTTTGAAAAGTTTTTACGTACCTCAGTGATTCTGCTAGTTTATACAGGGTGTTACAAAAAGGTACGGCCAAACTTTCAGGAAACATTCCTCACACATAAACAAAGAAAAGATATTACGTGGACATGTGTCCGGAAATGCTTAATTTCCATGTTAGAGCTCATTTTAGTTTCGTCAGTATGTACTGTACTTCCTCGATTCACCGCCAGTTGGCCCAATTGAAGGAAGGTAATGTTGACTTTGGTGCTTGTGTTGACATGCGACTCATTGCTCTACAGTACTAGCATCAAGCACATCAGTACGCAGCATCAACAGGTTAGTGTTCATCACGAACGTGGTTTTGCAGTCAGTGCAATGTTTACAAATGCGGAGTTGACAGATGCCCATTTGATGCATGGATTAGCACGGGACAATAGCCGTGGCGCGGTAAGTTTGTATCGAGACAGATTTCCAGAACGAAGGTGTCCCGACAGGAAGACGTTCGAAGCAATTGATCGGCGTCTTAGGGAGCACGGAACATTCCAGCCTAAGACTCGCGACTGGGGAAGACCTAGAACGACGAGGACACCTGCAATGGACGAAGCAGTTCTTCGTGCAGTTGACGATAACCCTAATGTCAGCGTCAGAGAAGTTGCTGCTGTACAAGGTAACGTTGACCACGTCACTGTATGGAGAATGCTACGGGAGAACCAGTTGTTCCCGTACCATGTACAGCGCGTGCAGGCACTATCAGCAGCTGATTGGCCTCCACGGGTACACTTGTGGGAATGGTTCATCCAACAATGTGTCAATCCTCATTTCAGTGCAAATGTTCTCTTTACGGATGAGGCTTCATTCCGACGTGATCAAATAGTAAATTTTCACACACAATTTGTGTGGGCTAACGAGAATCCGCACGCAATTGTGCAATCACGTCATTAACACAGATTTTGTGTGAACGTTTGGGCAGGCATTGTTGGTGATGTCTTGATTGGGCCCCATGTTCTTCCACCTACGCTCAATGGAGCACGTTATCATGATTTCATACGGGATACTCTACCTGTGCTGCTAGAACATGTGCCTTTACAAGTACGACACAACATGTAGTTCATGCACGATGGAGCTCCTGCACATTTCAGTGGAAGTGTTCGTACGCCTCTCAACAACAGATTCGGTGACCGATGAGTTGGTAGAGGTGGACCAATTCCATGGCCTCCACGCTCTCCTGACCTCAACCCTCTTGACTTTCATTTATGGGGGCATTTGAAAGCTCTTGTCTACGCAATTCCGGTACCAAATGTAGAGACTCTTCGTGCTCGTATTGTGGACGGCTGTGATACAATACGCCATTCTCCAGGGCTGCATCAGCGCATCAGGGATTCCATGCGACGGAGGGTGGATGCATGTATCCTCGCTAACGGAGAACATTTTGAACATTTCCTGTAACAAAGTGTTTGAAGGCACGCTGGTACGTTCTGTTGCTGTGTGTTTCCATTCCATGATTAACGTGATTTGAAGAGAAGTAATAAAATGAGCTCTAACATGGAAAGTAAGCGTTTCCGGACACATGTCCACATAACATATTTTCTTTCTTTGTGTGCGAGGAATGTTTCCTGAAAGTTTGGTCGTACCTTTTTGTAACACCCTGTATATAATGTGTAGGCCTATATATGTTGTTGTTGTTGTTGTGGTCTTCAGTCCTGAGACTGGTTTGATGCAGCTCTCCATGCTACTCTATCCTGTGCAAGCTTTTTCATCTCCCAGTACCTACTGCAACCTACATCCTTCTGAATCTGCTTAGTGTATTCGTCTCTTGGTCTCCCTCTACGATTTTTACCCTCCACGCTGCCCTCCAATACTAAATTGGTGATCCCTTGATGCCTCAGAACATGTCCTACCAACCGATCCCTTCTTCTGGTCAGGTTGTGCCACAAACTTCTCTTCTCCCCAATCCTATTCAATACTTCCTCATTAGTTATGTGATCTACCCATCTAATCTTCAGCATTCTTCTGTAGCACCACATTTCGAAAGCTTCTATTCTCTTCTTGTCCAAACTATTTATCGTCCATGTTTCATTTCCATACATGGCTACACTCCATACAAATACTTTCAGAAACGACTTCCTGACACTTAAATCTATACTCGATGTTAACAAATTTCTCTTCTTCAGAAACGCTTTCCTTGCCATTGCCAGCCTACATTTTATATCCTCTCTACTTCGACCATCATCAGTTATTTTGCTCCCCAAATAGCAAAACTCCTTTACTACTTTAAGTGCCTCATTTCCTAATCTAATTCCTTCAACATCACCCGACTTAATTAGACTACATTCCATTATCCTTGTTTTGCTTTTGTTGATGTTCATCTTATATCCTCCTTTCAAGACACTGTCCATTCCATTCAACTGCTCTTGCAAGTCCTTTGCTGTCTCTGACAGAATTACAATGTCATCGGCGAACCTCAAAGTTTTTATTTCTTCTCCATGAATTTTAATACCTACTCCGAATTTTTCTTTTGTTTCCTTTACTGCTTGCTCAATATACAGATTGAACAACATCGGAGAGAGGCTACAACCCTGTCTTACTCCCTTCCCAACCACTGCTTCCCTTTCATGTCCCTCGACTCTTATAACTGCCATCTGGTTTCTGTACAAATTGTAAATAGCCTTTCGCTCCCTGTATTTTACCCCTGCCACCTTTAGAATTTGAAAGAGAGTATTCCAGTCAACATTGTCAAAAGCTTTCTCTAAGTCTACAAATGCTAGAAACGTAGGTTTGCCTTTCCTTAATCTTTCTTCTAAGATAAGTCGTAAGGTCAGTATTGCCTCACGTGTTCCAGTGTTTCTACGGAATCCAAACTGATCTTCCCCGAGGTTGGCTTCTACTAGGTTTTCCATTCGTCTGTAAAGAATTCGTGTTAGTATTTTGCAGCTGTGACTTATTAAGCTGATAGTTCGGTAATTTTCACATCTGTCAACACCTGCTTTCTTTGGGATTGGAATTATTATATTCTTCTTGAAGTCTGAGGGTATTTCGCCTGTTTCATACATCTTGCTCACCAGATGGTAGAGTTTTGTCAGGACTGGCTCTCCCACGGCCGTCAGTAGTTCCAATGGAATATTGTCTACTCCGGGGGCCTTGTTTCGACTCAGGTCTTTCAGTGCTCTGTCAAACTCTTCACGCAGTATCATATCTCCCATTTCATCTTCATCTACATCCTCTTCCATTTCTATAATATTGTCCTCAAGTACATCGCCCTTGTATAGACCCTCTATATACTCCTTCCATCTTTCTGCTTTCCCTTCTTTGCTTAGAACTGGGTTTCCATCTGAGCTCTTGATATTCATACTAGTCGTTCTCTTATCTCCAAAGGTCTCTTTAATTTTCCTGTAGGCGGTATCTATCTTACCCCTAGTGAGATAGGCCTCTACATCCTTACATTTGTCCTCTAGCCATCCCTGCTTAGCCATTTTGCACTTCCTGTCGATCTCATTTTTGAGACGTTTGTATTCCTTTTTGCCTGTTTCACTTACTGCATTTTTATATTTTCTCCTTTCATCAATTAAATTCAATATTTCTTCTGTTACCCAAGGATTTCTACTAGCCCTCGTCTTTTTACCTACTTGATCCTCAGCTGCCTTCACTACTTCATCCCTCAAAGCTACCCATTCTTCTTCTACTGTATTTATTTCCCCCATTCCTGTCAATTGCTCCCTTATGCTCTCCCTGAATCTCTGTACAACCTCTGGTTCTTTTAGTTTATCCAGGTCCCATCTCCTTAAATTCCCACCTTTTTGCAGTTTCTTCAGTTTTAATCTACAGGTCATAACCAATAGATTGTGGTCAGAGTCCACATCTGCCCCTGGAAATGTCTTACAATTTAAAACCTGGTTCCTAAATCTCTGTCTTACCATTATATAATCTATCTGAAACCTTTTAGTATCTCCAGGGTTCTTCCATGTATACAACCTTCTTTCATGATTCTTAAACCAAGTGTTAGTTATGATTATGTTGTGCTCTGTGCAAAATTCGACCAGGCGGCTTCCTCTTTCATTTCTGTCCCCCAATCCATATTCACCTACTATGTTTCCTTCTCTCCCTTTTCCTACACTCGAATTCCAGTCACCCATGACTATTAAATTTTCGTCTCCCTTCACAATCTGAATAATTTCTTTTATTTCATCATACATTTCTTCAATTTCTTCGTCATCTGCAGAGCTAGTTGGCATATAAACTTGTACTACTGTAGTAGGCGTGGGCTTCGTATCTATCTTGGCCACAATAATGCGTTCACTATGCTGTTTGTAGTAGCTTACCCGCATTCCTATTTTCCTATTCATTATTAAACCTACTCCTGCATTACCCCTATTTGATTTTGTGTTTATAACCCTGTAGTCACCTGACCAGAAGTCTTGTTCCTCCTGCCACCGAACTTCACTAATTCCCACTATATCTAACTTCAACCTATCCATTTCCCTTTTTAAATTTTCTAACCTACCTGCCCGATTAAGGGATCTGACATTCCACGCTCCGATCCGTAGAACGCCAGTTTTCTTTCTCCTGATAACGACATCCTCTTGAGTAGTCCCCGCCCGGAGATCCGAATGGGGGACTATTTTACCTATATAGAGGGACGTATATGCCCTAGAAAACTTCGTAGACTGTAGAAAGCATCGGTTTGTGCTATGTCAAAGCGGTACTTCATGTTTATCGCTGTCAGGAGATTAAATATGTTTTGATACTGATTTGTTATACTTTTTTCCATAATTGACATCCTGATAAAATTGTTCTAAAATTAAAAATTTAACTCTGAAAATTCTAGATTCACTTGAAGGCATGCATCTCACTTCACCGATTTTCAGAAACAGTTAGTTTAATTTTTTTTTTTGTAGTGAAAGTGTATTATTTATCACGAGAGAACAGTTTTTCAAGTTTTATTTTTCACTGGCACGCAAAATAAATATTAATCATGAAATGGTTTATGCCTAAGGCGTTCTACTTGGTCTCCCTTCACTTCAGTACATCGCATAGAAGCTCCATACAACCACTAGCAATTGCCAAAAAACTTGTTTGGGATGTTGTTCAACTCACACATCACACCCTACATTCTTCGGTCTTGGCGAACCACCATTCTGCATTTTGTTGGTTTGTGGTAGGTTCGTATTGATAACGCCGAGTCTCGTCTTCTTCTTCTTTCCTGGCTCTACAGCTCATTATGAGCCTTGGCCCCTTCTACAATTTCCCTCAATTTCTCTCGGTCCATTGCCAGTACTGTCCAATTTCTATAGCCCATCTTCCTAAGATCTTCGATTACTCCATCTTCCCATCTGGCTCTTGGTCGACCACTTCCTCTCTGCCCCCCTGGCTTTCCTTATAATATTCTTTTTGGTACTTCTGCATCATTCATGCGAGCCAAATGTCCCGCCCACCTTAGTCTGAATGATTTAACCATCCTTCTGATGGGTTGGTCTATTGTGTATGATATACAACTCATGGTTGTATTTCCTCCTCCAGCTTCCTCTTTCACAGATTGGGCCGATAATTCGTCTAAGTACCTTTCTTTCAAATGCATCCAGTGTTTCAATATCTTTAGTTGTTAATGTCCAGGCCTCAGAGGCATATGTAAGCACTGGTCGTATAAGTGATTTATACATAGTTAATTTCATGGTACGAGTCAGGAGCCTTGAGGAAGCCGGGATTATTTTTTCCACTATAAAATCGTCCCCGTTTTAAATTTCAATCAAGTCGCGGAAGGCGTCCATGTGTTACTCTTTTCGTTCGGTAGTCAAGGTGTGCGAGACAAACTTTGCACACACTTTTCTCTTCTTCACAACATTCTGGAGAAGGTCTTTAACACTTAATTCAGAGATCAGTTCGTTGCTCCAGTCTGATACGTTAGACAACACTTGGCGACGCATTAAGCACTGTCTACTCACAACTGACTGGTCGAAAGCACATCTCTTGTTTACAGTTGTTACTTCATGCGTAGTTACTACGCTGACATCGGTTCTACGACGGGAATAAAATCTGTCTCCGAACGTTTTGGACGGCCGCTGTGTGTAGTAATACAGCATTACAGCCGGTTGCTTCCGCCTGACATCTTCGCCTGTTGTCACAACCTACGGAGTGAGAGAAGTCACGCTCTGTGGTCACGTGAGATGCGAGAGTGCCCTCGCGTGCCCAACCTCCTCGACAGGATTGTTGTGGCTGACCTCCAACCGCAGCTTCGTGCAGAACTACCGCCAACTTCGGGCTATAGTGGGCAGAATCGATGGCTGATGACGCAGATGCCCGTATTTCGGTTCCTGGAGAACAACTCCACATTTTATGGACTGAAACGAGATCTTCTCAGCCTTGTGGAGTCAAACTAGAAACAGCGTGGATAAATAAACAGCATTAAATCGAGCTATTCAATACGAAATGGTGTTAGGCCGAAAGCTGACACCACACTGAGAGACACTGTTTTTAGTGTATCATGCAACACAATTAAGAATTTTAATCTATGTTTTTTACCTAACAATATCAAATACGAGTGAAAGTGGAATTTTTTATCATAGTGTGAACCGAAATTTTAAGTAAATAGCTTTAAAAATTCAGTTGCAAAAAACTGTAGGCCTCGTGGCGGCCGTTGACAAGTACCCCTCTTTTTATTAAATTAAATTTTTTTAAAGAACAGAAGTTTTAATGCCTACATTGCAATTTTTCCATTACAATTACATTTAAGAAAGCGGTGAATATGTATTCAAAAATGGTTCAAATGGCTCTGAGCACTATGGGACTTAACTTCTGTGGTCATCAGTCCCGTAGAACTTAGGACTACTTAAACTTAACTAACCTAAGGACGGCACATACATCCATGCCCGAGGCAGGATTCGAACCTGCGAGCGTAGCAGTCGCGCGCTTCCGGACTGAGCGCCTTAACCGCGAGACCACCGCGGCCGGCGGTGAATATGTATTTTAAAGTATGAGAAGCTGTAGTCATGCAATGAAATGCATTCGCAAATTCAAGACAATGACAGTACATCACCGTGAGCAAGCCATGACGTAGACCTTAATCTCGCAGGATGACGTAATAAAAGAAAATGACCAGTTTCGTGAGTACAAGTTGCCATTTTCATTTAATACTGTCATCCTGTGGGATTACTGCCTACAACATGGCTTGCTCACGGCGATGTTTTTAAACTACGTTATACCATTGTCTTGGCATTTATGAATGTGTGTCATTGCATGATTACAGTTAAGGCTGTTTCCAATGTACTGGGTGATCAAACCGTCAGTATAAATTTGAAAACTGAATAAATCACGGAATAATGTAGATAGAGAGGAACAAATTGACACACATGCTTGGAATGACATGGGGTTTTATTAGAACCAAAAAAATACAAACGTTCAAAAAATGTCCTACAGATGGCACTTCATCTGACCAGAATAGCAATAATTAGCAGAACAAAGTAAGACGAAGCAAAGATGATGTTCTTTACAGGAAATGCTCAATATGTCCACCATCATTCCTCAACAATAGCTGTATTCGAGGAATAATGTTGTGAACAGCACTGTAAAGCATGTCCGGAGTTATGGTGAGACACTGGCGTCGGATGTTGTCTTTCAGCATCCCTAGAGATGTCGGTCGATCACGATACACTTGCGACTTCAGGTAACCCCAAAGCCAATAATCGCACGGACTGAGGTCTGGGGACCTGGGAGGCCAAGCATGACGGAAAGTGGCGGCTGAGCACACGATCATCACCAAACGACGCGCGCAAGAGATCTTTCACGCGTCTAACAATACTTCTTTTTTTTGTTCTAATAAAACCCCATGTCATTCCAAGCATGTGCGTCAATTTTTACCTCTCTATCTACATTATTCCGTGGTTTATTAAGTTTTCAAATTTATACTGACTTTTTGATCACCAGCTACATTAACGGGTTTTTTACAGTTTGAACGATCTGAAGATGATTGCAGATAGCAATGGAAACTAGTAATTGTACTTTGACTCTTATAAGGAAATTTCGGTCTTGACATTAAAAGCTTTTTTTTTTTACTTTCAAACATTTTTATTTAATAAAACACATTAATACCACCGTCTCCTTCCTGACAATCTCGGGTATCACTGCCTCACTATTCTTGCAGACTATTCTGATTCGACCATTTTTCTGATTCCTTCTTTTAAGAACTCGCTGCTCACTGTAATGCACTTGTTTTTTCCCCTCGCTTTTCGTTTCAACCTCCCCAATGGGATGGCTGGGCGGGAGGAAGGGAATTTGTAATATAACAAAGATGATTCGTTTTAACAGTTACCTAAAAAAATGGCAGCTGGCGACTTTGACCCATGAGCAAGTCCCAGTGGATGCTGTGTGGATAAATAGGTAGGAAGGATGGAGGAATGAGAGGACAATACAGGTAAGTGCATCTGGGAGTGGGAGGGTAATGTAGAGCTGGGAAGTGGGGTGTATACATAGAGGCAGGAACAGGCAAGAGTGACTGTGGATCAGGAGGCTGGGAGAGGATTGGTGCCTTGATCTATAGGGACCAAATGGGAACGAGGGCTGACCCGGAAGGGAACCTGTTGAAATTGTGTGCCGAACTGTAAAATTTGCTCTGATTTGAAGACAGTAATTGCAGTACTTTGTCAGAGATATGGCTGACTGGCTACTGAATAACGTTATAATGATTGGTGGAAATGCACTCCTGTGGACTTGAGGCCAGAGGTCGGTGTGTGAGTGGTACGTTGTTCGCTTTTACTTTCGCATACGTCGCTGGCGTCCTAGTAGCACTGAGAGCTGCAGCCATCCTCTTGTGACACCACACACACAAAGCTTTAGAATTAGACTAAAAGAATAGTGCACTTGAAACTAACAGTTAACTGAGATGCAGGGGTGGCTGAATGATGATAACTAGTTAATGACGATACGTTCATACGGCGCATTTTTCTCTAATTTTTGCGATTCGTTACCTAGTTGCTTATAAAAGTTATTAACTAGTGCCACTACGGCGATTTCCATTGAAACCAGTTCTAGAAACCTGATGACTTTCACACTCAGTGATTTACCTGCAACACGAAGTCGGCCGTTAGGAAGACGCCGGTGTGCGGCAACTTCAAAATCCAGAACTGCTGCAGACAACGCTGTTGAGCCATAAAAAGCAGTGTCATTTTTGTCTGCCGACTGTGTTCTTTGAGATCCAAGGTTTTTAACAGCACCCAAAGCGAGCAGTGGTTCACACTTGCTCACTTTATGGCCCTTCTTGAAGAAGCCAACAAGCGTTTCCACGACAGGTACGGTCTGCCTTCGGGACCGGGTGAACTAAAGTGCGCGTCATTTATGACGGCGGCCGAGTTTAGGTTCGTTCTGCGCATTGACGTCACAAAACACAGTTAACCAATGAACAGAGAACGACGTTGCCAGAGCTCGACTGCAGTGCAGAGCACGGACGAGTGTCTTCAGTTTTAGAAACGTTCAGTCATAAATAAAGTAATTGAACAAAAGCAATGTCTTGATAGCAGACTTTCTTTTATAGAAAGGTTGGAAAAAGCATTCTTTATACCAATTGCTTCATATTCTATTAATTAATTAAACCAAACAAGCAATAAGCTTCCTAATTCGGACGATAGCAAGGAAAGGTGTTTGTATCATTCTCACTAACCGCTTTTTCGCAATAAAGAACAGCGGTAATTATTATTTCCTGTTGTACTTCGACGAAACGTGAGTAATTCATAGTCATACCAACGGTGTTTGTCGGTATTTTGCGTGATATTTCAAAGTCCTCCGTTAGATGCATTGAATGACGAGCTACATTAGCGCAACGGTACTACGGCATCTTAACTTAAACCAAAGTGTATGGCTGCTAAACGAAATGTTCTGAGTTCAAACCTTTTTCGGTGCTTAATATTTTCTTTATTTTAAAAACAATATCGAAGTGTCTTACTTGATGAATTTTATTCGTTTGAATGTAATTTTTTGAAATTTCTGGTGGCAACTAAAATCGATCATATGGACAGTATACGCTATCGACTTCTACCTTTGCAAACTCTTCAAAATTTCGTGCAATGGTTTACTACATCTAATGCTGCACAATAAGTGCGTTGAATATCGAAACAAAATTAAGTCATTAATTGGGGGGGGGGGGGAGGTATCAGTCAAGAAGATGTGTAAAAATCAAATTTTTGGGCCAAATAGTTTCTGTGAAATCGAATGATAAAGTGTGTCAAAGCAGTCGAAACACCATATGTCTGCACAGGCGAGCAGTGCAGTGATGACAAAATCACGCACATCGCGAAATGCGGGGAGCACGTCTCTGTAGCAGCGAAAGGGTTAATGCGGCCGTGGTGGCTTTACTTCATAAACTGCGCGCTGTCCCCTAAACGTAAGTTGGCGTACTATGGCGCTGCTTCTCTTGGCACGTACAACTGGCAACGCAGCAATCTCCCGCGTCTGGGTGGGCATGCGTGAACCGCCAAGATAAAAAAATTGAACTATAGCAGTTTAGGTGACATGCTACAGCACTTTTCCTGAGCGCTATATTATGCCGTGTGACTAGGGCCTCCCGTCGAGTAGACCGTTCGCCTGGTGCAAGTCTTTCGCTTTGACGCCACTTCGGCGACTTGCGCGTCGATGGGGATGAAATGATGATGATTAGGACAACACAACACCCAGTCCCTGAGCGGAGAAGATCTCCGACCCAGCCGGGAATTGAACCCAGGCCCTTAGGATTGACATTCTGTCGCGCTGACCACTCAGCTACCGGGGACGGACACCTGTGCGCTGAAAGTATACCTTAGCACTGAAGCGACGGACGTTTAGAGGGTGCTTCTGTTTTCAACGAGCAAACTGTGTAAATAAAATCATTCACGCAGCAGCTCAGGTAACGCTAAAAGATCAGCTGAGCTGTAGCATCGTTTGACATAATCTCCCTCCCCGTTCCCGTCGCCCTCTTCCTCCCCCTCTCTCCGCATATCTCATCCCCTCTCCCCCATCCCCACTCCCATCTCTCCCTTCTTCCCTACCGAGTCTCCACCTCACTCCTCCCAATCTGTCACCTTCTCCCCTCTCTGTTCCCCTCTCCTCACTCTTCGTCCTCCTCTCCTTTCCCCCTCTCTCCCCCCTCCATCCCTCCCCCATTCACCTCTCTCCAACTCCCTCTCTCGCCTTCATTCTCTCGTACATTTCAGGATTTATTGTGTGTGATTTTCACCTATTGACCGAGCTGTGACTGCCGATGTAATAGCATGTACAAGTTGAACAGTTTACGTACACGTTATCGTCATTTAATTGCTATTATTTCAATTAATTAAGTATGCTTCTTTTATCTGTGCGTAATGTTTCTATTCAATATATCAGTTTTTTTGATTCTGTCTACATTTAATTTAGGTAGGTTTGTAATCTCCCAAATACCTGGGTTTAACAATTTGTAGAAATACGAAATGGAACAATCACATAGTCTGAATCTCAGGTAAAGCAGATGGGAGACTGCAGTTCTAGGGAAATGCAGTGAGTATTCAAGGGAGATTACTTACAAATCACTCGTGCGATCCATTCTAGAATATTGGACAATTATGTGGGACTTGTACCAAATAGGACTAACGGGAAAAATGGAAATGAGCGTACGGCATTGTGGACCGGGAGTCCCCCATTTGGTGAAGTTCAGCCGCAGAGGGCAAGTACTTACTACATTCGTCGCCCCATTGGGCGACTTGCGCGTCAGAGATGGTGATGAAATGATGATGAGGACAACACAGCACCCAGTCGCTGAGCGGAGAAAATCTCCTGCTTCAGCCGCGAATCGAGCCGTGTGGGATTAGCCGATCGGTCTCGGGGCTCTGCAGTCCTGGACAGTGCGGCTGGTCCCGGCGGAGGTTCAAGTCCTCCCTCGGGCATGGTTGTGTGGGTTTGTCCTTAGGATAATTTAGCTTAAGTAGTGTGTAAGCTTAGGGACTGATGACCCTAGCAGTTAAGTCCCATACGATTTCACACACACACACACACACACACACACACACACACACACAGCCGCGAATCAAACCCGGGTCCCTCGGCATGGCATTCCGCCGCGCTGACCACTCAGCTAACGGGGGCGGACAGGCCTAACGGGAAACTGAAGAGTACGTAGAAGGACAACAGGACCGATCACAGCTATGTTTGGCTCTTGGGAAAGTGTCACGAAGATGCTGAAAGAAATCAATTGGGAGACATTTGAAGACAGACATACACTACCCTGTGAAATAATACTTTGAAAGTTCGTAGTTACAACTTCAGTGATTACAATCTCCTACGTATCGCTTCCACAGCGACTACGAAGACAAGGTCAGAATAATAACACCGCGCAGAGAGGTACCGGATGATCAAAAAGTCAGTATAAATTTGAAAACTGAATAAATCGCGGAATAATGTAGATAGAGAGGTACAAATTCACACACATGCTTGGAATGACATGGGGTTTTATTAGAACCAAAAGATACAAAAGTTCAAAACATGTTCGACAGATGGCGCTTCATCTGATCAGAATAGCAATAATTAGCATTACAAAGTAAGACAAAGCAAAGATGATGATCTTTACAGGAAATGCTCAATATGTCCACGATCATTCCTCAACAATAGCTGTAGTCGAGGAATAATGTTGTGAACAGTACTGTAAAGCACGTCCGGAGTTATGGTGAGGCATTGGCGTCGGATGTTGTCTTTCAGCGTCCCTAGAGATGTCGGTCGATCACGATACACTTGCGACTTCAGGTAACCCCAAAGCCAATAATCGCACGGACTGAGATCTGGGGACCTGGGAGGCCAAGCATGACGAAAGTGGCGGCTGAGCACACGATCATCACCAAACGACACGCGCAAGAGATCTTTCACGCGTCTAGCAATATGGGGTGGAGCGCCATCCTGCATAAACCTCGTACGTTCCAGCAGGCGTTTATCAGCCAGGCTGGGGATGATGCGATTCTGTAACATATCGGCGTACCTCTCACCCGTCACGGTAGCAGTTACAAAACCAGAATCACGCATTTCCTCGAAGAAAAAAGGCCCGATAACGGTAGATGTGGTAAATCAAACCCATACCATGACTTTCTCGTCGTGCAGTAAAGTTTCTACGACAGTTCTAGAATTTTCGGTAGCCCAAATTCTGCCGTTGTGGGCGTTGACAGACCCTCGGAGCGTGAAATGAGCTTTGTCGGTCCACAACACGTTACTCAACCAATCGTCATCTTCCGCCATCTTTTGAAACGCCCACACTGCAAATGCCCTCCGCTTCACTAAATCGCCAGGTAACAGTTCATGATGCCGATGGATTTTGTACGGATAGCGTCGGAGGGTACGCCTCAGTGCCAACCAAACAGTAGTGTATGGAATGCCGGTGCGACGTGCGACTGCACGAGCGTTAACTTCCCCGTGCATAGACGAACCCGCTACAGTCTCCATTTCTTCCTGAACTGTCTCACTACGGGGTCTATCGTCCAAACAACCCGTGGCTTCGAACTTCGAAATCATTCTCGCCACAGCTGCATTTGCCAACGGACCTTTACCCGTTCGAATCCCCTTCCTATGGCGATAGGATCGTAACGCTGAACTAGCACATTCCCCATTCTGATAATACAGCTTCACTAAAAGCGCCTTTTCAGACGCCAGATGAAAGTTGATGCGGTCAAGCCCTGAATCAAAATTGCGCAACGGATAACTGGGGAGAGGAGCCTGAGAGCGCTACCTAGAGAGCGTGTCCTTTCTGTACGGTACTAGGCAAGGGGCTGGAGGGCTCACACGCTGATGTGTGGGTCCCTGCATTCTATAGCTTTTATTTTAAATAAATTCCTTTAACTTGACCTCTTTGTGATTTTTTAAGGTATGTTAAAGATTGATGACAGTTGATTTCCTATTTATTTTAAACATTATCACTCGACTTTACAGCGTTTGCAGCAACTGTTTCAGTTTACAGATATTAAAATTTTACAACTTATAGCTCGGGTATATTATATACTAATCTGCACGCACATTTCTACGGGTAAGACGGAACTGCGTTGGCCAAATGTATAACACCAAAGTCTCCCAATATTTTACATAGGACATTCACTATGTGAGGAGGGTAACGGGAAAACTGGGGACCAGATACTTTAACACAGGGGGTCAAATATCCGGAATTAAACGAGCACATTCATTTCCTTACACAATCCGAAGCTGGAAATAAAAGGAATTAGTACAAATATTCAAATTCCTCTCTTCCATGCGTGAACATTGAGACAGACGCACTGAGGGCACGTCTGCTCACTTACCCGTCTTCTGTAACCACCCCTGAGAATATGGCGGGCACCCGGAGGTCTTCCTGGGCCCCGGCGGAGGGGCTGGTCGAACCACTTGGCCGTGACCACCCTCTCCACCCCAAATCTTGTGACACTGGAAAGTCTTTGACTTTTACCTGCCTGTGCTGTCTCTCTGATCCCCTACCCAGGAGTAAGCAGGTAACGTCAACATGCTGCGACTGCTGGCGCATCTGATTCTCTCTCTCATTAGAGCTCCTTTTATACACGACTGTCATGCGCAGTCACTGACGTTTTGCTGTCCAGTGCCATCTGTCGGACATTTTGTGAACTTCGTTTTTTTTTTTTTGTTCTAATAAAACCCCATGTCATTCCAAGCACGTGTGTCAATTTTTACGTCTCTATCTACATTATTCCGTGGTTTATTAAGTTTTCAAATTTATACTGACGATTTGATCACCCGGTATTTAAGCAATCATTCTTCCCGATTCCAAACGTGAATGGAACGGGAAAAAGCCCTGATCACTGTGATCACTGTACAATGAGACGTACCCTCTGCCATGCACTTCACAGTGGTTTGCAGAATATAGATATAGCTGTAGAAAAAAGGTCTTTGAACCTTCACGTGGAAAGGTGTTCCTGGTGCTACACAGTTGCCTGGTGTTTCTACCGTCGCATCGCATTACTATCATTCCCTTCGCAGTGTACGGTCTGCAAATTGGTGAGGACAGAAGGCCGCAGGCAGTGACGTCAGGCGCTACGCGGAGAGAGACTCCGAGAAAGCGCTGTAGCCGCGAGCGGCAGCTACAAACATTGGCTCTGCCAGGGCCGCCGATACGGTCGGCGCTACAGGCCGGCGGAAACACGCGGCGCCAAGGACACGCGCTACAAGTGCGGCGGCCAGCTGCCGCGTTACGTGTGCTACCTGACGAGACCCTCACCAGGCACGGATCCAAGTGCAGGGTCAGTGCGGTCATGACCGACACCAAAAAATTATTTACTAGTTTATTTTTTTCAATTTCGAAAATTTGCTAGTCAACTTGTGGAGAATAATACAGTAGGAAACTTGATGCTCATCGTAATGGTGAGGAATTCCACATTAGAGTCACTTGCCTGAGGGCTGGGCCACACAAATTGCCATTTGGCTGACAAGCAGCAGAAAACATTTCAGCCAACTCTGGCAGTGCCATAATTAACATAACAGAAAATCGAAGTGTGTACTTACCATAATCGGCTTCTAATTAGCTCTACGATTCTGAGAGTCTGGCCATGGAAGGGAGAATGGTTTTTATTTTCCATCCACATTTGAGAAAGGTCATTCTTTCTGTTATTACACTACTGGTCATTAAAATTGCTACACCAAGAATAAATGCAGATGATAAACGGGTATTCACTGGACAAATATATTATACTAGAACTGACATGTGATTACATTTTCACACAATTTCGGTGCATAGATCCTGAGAAATCAGTATCCAGAACAACCACCTCTGGCCGTAATAACGGCCTTGATAAGCCTGGGCATTGAGTCAAACAGACCTTGGATGGCGTCTACAGGTACAGCTGCCCATGCAGCTTCAACACCATACGACAGTTCATCAAGAGTAGTGATTGGCGTATTGTGACGAGCCAGTTGCTCGGCCACCATTGACCAGACGTTTTCAGTTGGTGAGAGATCTGGAGAATGTGCTGGCCAGGGCAGCAGTCGAACATTTTCTGTATCCAGAAAGGCCCGTACGGGACCTGCAACATGCGGTCGTGCATTGTCCTGCTGAAATGTAGGGCTTCCCAGCGATCGAATGAAGGGTAGAGCCACGGGTCGTAACACATCTGAAATGTAACGTCCACTGTTCAAAGTGCCGTCAATGCGAACAAGAGGTGAACGAGACGTGTAACCAATAGCACCCAATACCACCACGCCGGGTGATACGCCAGTATGGCGATGACGAATACACGCTTCCAATGTGCGTTCACCACGATGTCGCCAAACACGGACGCGACCATCATGGTGCTGTAAACAGAACCTGGATTCATCCGAAAAAATGACGTTTTGCCATTCGTGCACCCAGGTTCGTCACTGAGTACACCAACGCAAGTACTTCTGTCTGTGATGCAGCGTCAAGGGTAACCGCAGCCATAGTTTCCGAGCTCATAGTCCATGCTGCTGCAAACTTCGTCGAACTGTTCGTGCAGATGGTTGTTGTCTTGCAAACGTCCCCCTCTGTTGACTCAGGGATCGAGACGTGGCTGCACGATCCGTTACAGCCAAGCGGATAAGATTCCTGTCATCACGACTGCTAGTGATACGAGGCCGTTGGGATCCAGCACGGCGTTCCGTATTACCCTCCTGAACCCACCGATTCCATATTCTGCTAACAGTCATTGGATCTCGACCAACGTGAGCAGCAATGTCGCGATACGATAAACCGCAATCGCGATAGGCTACAATCCGACCGTTATCAAAGTCGGAAACGTGATGGTACGCAATTCTCCTCCTTACACGAGGCATCACAACAACGTTCCACCGGGCAACGCCGGTCAACTGCTGTTTATGTATGAGAAATCGGTTGGAAACTTTCCTCATGTCAGCACGTTGTAGGAGTCGCCACCGGCGCCAACCTTGTGTGAGTGCTCTGAAAAGCTAATCATTTGCATATCACAGCATTTTCTTCGTGTCGGTTATATTTCGCGTCTGCAGCACGTCATCTTCGTGGTGTAGCAATTTTAAAGGCCAGTAGTGTATTTTCCCTGTGGAAGATCCTGCTCCCCAAGTTTAATGACATATGTACGAGAGACGTTCAATAAGTAACGCAACATGTCTTTTTTTCTCGACAAATTTCGGTTGAGAAATGCGGGATTTGTTGTGGACATCGTGGAATATTCCCGTGGAATCAGTCACTGTAACGGAGAAGCGTTCGAAGCAGAGAACCGTCATTGAATTTGTTTTGGCTGAAAACCAGAGCATCGCAGATATTCACAGACGCATGCGGAACATCTGTGGAAACCTGGCAGCGAACAAAAGCACGGTGAGTCGTTGAGCGAGACGGCTATCATCATCGCAACAAGGTTGCGTAAGCCTGTTCAGTTTCTTGCGTGCCGGCCAGCCGCACACAGCCGTGAATCCTGCAATGTTGGAACGTGCGGACCCTCTCATCGGAGCTGATCGGCGGATCCTAATCAAACACCTCGCGGCAAAGCTGGACGTTTCTGCTGGTAGAGCTCACACATTCTTCCACCAGCTAGGATACTCAAAGGTGGGTGCCCGTTGAGTTCCTCGCCGCCTAACAGAAGACCATAAGCAGCAACGAAGGACCATCTGCGCGGAACTGCTAATCGTGACTATTTTTGTCGAAAATAGTCACAGGCGATAAAACATGGCTTCATCACTTCGACTCTGGAAAAAAAGTTCAAAGCTGCAACGTCAGCCGATAAACTCATTGCGACGGTCTTCTGGGAGTCTGAAAGGATTATTCTGTATAACGTCCCCCCTCATGCAGCAACGGTCACTCTGAAGTGTATTCCGCTACCCTCATGAAACGGAAGAAACGACATCAACGTGCTCGTCGCCACTTAGTATCTATGCCATTTTAAAACTTACGATAATGGACAGTTGTATTTGCCCCGAAAGGAGGGAGGCTGAAACAGTAACTACGGACGTGAATCATCTACAGGTACTAAACAGCAGCAAATAGCCCTATCTCCCATCCACCCAGCATAGACGCAAAAAATTAAATGTACAGTCCCCCTCAATTAGGAACGAACTGCGACCACCACCAGAACTTAACCTTGGACCTGCGCCTATCTCACAGCCTGGTAGCTCGCACTGACAGGTCGCCTTCCCTCAGAAAAAAGATGTCTGCACATTGTTGTCCCTTTCACACTGTGATCTGAAAATTACCTATTACTTACCTATATGCGCAACTTCTCGGTCTTCTTCCACGAAGCGCGTATACATTTAGACGGTACACCATTCCCGGGAGTAGATAACATTCCATTAGAACTACTGACGGCCTTGGGAGAGCCAGTCATGACAAAACTCTACCATCTGGTGAGCAAGATGTATAGACAGGCGAAATACCCTCGGACTTCAAGAAGAATATAATAATTCCAATCCCAAAGAAAGCAGGTGTTGACAGATGTGAAAATTACCAAACTATCAGTTTAATAAGTCACAGCTGCAAAATACTAACGCGAATTCGTAAGACGAATGGAAAAACTGGTAAAGTTCACCACGGGGAAGATCAGTTTGAATTTCGTAGAAATATTGGAACACGTGAGGCAATACTGACCTTACGACTTATCTTAGAAGAAAGATTAAGGAAATGCAAACCTACATTTCTAGCATTTGTAGACTCAGAGAAAGATTTTGACAATGTTGACTGGAATACTCTCTTTCAAATTCTAAAGATGGCAGGGATAAAATACAGGGAGCGAAAGGCTATTTACAATTTGTGCAGAAACTAGATGGCAGTTATAAGAGTCGAGGAGCATGAAGGGGAAGCAGTGGTTGGGAAGGGAGTGAGACAGGGTTGTAGCCTCTCCCCGATGTTATTCGATCTGTATATTGAGCAAGCAGTAAATGAAACAAAAGAAAAATTCGGAGTAGGTATTAAAATCCATGGAGAAGAAATAAAAACTTTGAGGTTCGCCGATGACATTGTAATTCTGTCAGAGACAGCAAAGGACTTGGAAGAACAGTTGAGCAGAATGGACAGTGGTTTGAAGAGAGGGTATAAGATGAACATCAACAAAAGCAAAACAATGATAATGGAATGTAGTCGAATTAAGTCGGGTGATGCTGAGGGAATTAGATTAGGAAATGAGACACTTAAAGTAATAAAGGAGTTTTGCTATTTGGGGAGCAAAATAACTGATGGTGGTCGAAGTAGAGAGAATATAAAATGTAGACTGACAATGGAGAGGAAAGCGTTTCTGAAGAAGAGAAATTTGTTAACATCGAGTATAGATTTAAGTGTCAGGAAGTCGTTTCTGAAAGTATTTGTATGGAGTGTAGCCATGTATGGAAATGAAACATGGACGATAAATAGTTTGGACAAGAAGAGAATAGAAGCTTTCGAAATGTGGCTCTACAGAAGAATGCTGAAAATTAGGTGGGTAGCTCACGTAACTAATGAGGAGGTACTGAAGAGAATAGGGGAGAAGAGGAGTTTGTGGCACAACTTGACAAGAAGAAGGGACCGGTTGGTAGGGCATGTTCTGAGGCATCAAGGGATCACCAATTTAGTATTGGAGGGCAGCGTGGAGGGTAAAAATCGTAGAAGGAGACCAAGAGATGAATACACTAAGCAGATTCAGAAGGATGTAGGTTGCAGTAAGTACTGGGAGATGAAGAAGCTTGCACAGGATAGAGTAGCATGGAGAGCTGCATCAAACCAGTCTCAGGACTGAAGACAACAACAACAACAACAACAACAACAACACCATTAACAGAAAATTCGCTCTTCTGTCTTCAATTATGACACAAATGGTCAGACGTTCACACGTATTTACGATGTTTTCAAATTATCGGAGGGAGAAAATTTGGGATACGTCTTTCTCTGTCTTCAAATACAAGTCTCCAAAATCTTTCATTTGCCTTAAAGAAACTTCGTTTTTTGCTGTAGAACTCTTCCTGTACTAGAAGCCTTATGATTCTTAAAAGTTCTTTTGGGTTCCCACGGTCCTTATTCTATCAGATTCGACGTCATTTTTACAATGTCTAAGGCAATTCCAAAAGGAGGAAACTCATGTTACTTATCACTTGATACAGCATCCAGTGTAATGTCCAGAATCAGACGATCGAATTTCTGTGGGTTAAATCGCACTGGTGTGTCATATATAATGAAGAAGCTACAAAATTCGGAACTGAAATCAACCACAAACTTTCACATTCTTAATCTAGCCACTCAGAATGCCTTCCAGAAACGTCAAGAGGACTGGAATATACCTCAGTTATTCAGAAGATGACGTTCAGGTTGTATCCAGCCTTCTTTCTATTCGACGTTCACCTGAGTTTCACAATGTTCGCCTACCAAGATGGTTGATTTCCTGTACATGCCGCATGATATTCAAGCACGGAAGTCTTCCGATACACCTTCACCGTGTTGGAATTAATCCAACTCCGTTCTCTTACTGTATTAAAACAACAGAAGGTGACAGTCACATACTCCCGGCTTGTGCTAAATGAGAGAGGAACAGACAATCGTTCTTGAAACTATTACGTCACCTGAGTAACCCCAAATATAATAAAGAGCTTTTTAAATTTTTACAGGCTGCAAGATATGTTTGTAGAAATGATTCACCTCTAGGAGCTATGTTAAGTCATTTAATATTAACAGTACTTTATATGTACAGTTATTTCAACTTAAGCATCGAAAATTTGTATCGCTATTGTTCCTGTTCCTTGAAATTTCATTTTTTACATTTGTAGTAGCAGAATAACTTTCATTGTAAACCACCATGTCAAATTTTTCACAGCATGTCAAATACCTATTTTAACGTGTCTTTGTATATTTATATTTGTGTCACAATTCCGTTTTTATACGTTAATCGTGTTATGTTATTCTATAGTTTCCTTTAGGTTAACCACACATATTGCTCAGTCAATGTCAATTAACAGTAGGCTTAAAAAGCCCTTTCTTAAACTTGTATCTGTGAGTTCTCATATTATGCAATCAATTTATATTTTGTACTGTGTGTCATATATTTTTTAGCTGGCCAAACGTCGTTCGGTTCGGTAGGATAAATAAAGGATTTCGATCAACAGCTTTTAAAAAGAATTCTCCGAAATCACAAGACTGAATGTGTATACCGATACACTGAAGCGCTAATAAAACTGGTATAGGCATGCGTATTCAAAATGTATGTAAACAGGCAGAATAGGGTGTTGCGATCGGAAACGCCTATACAAGACACCAAGTGTCTGGCGCAGTTGTTACATCGGTTACTCATCCTACAGTGGCAGGGTATCGAGATTTAAATGAGTTTGAACGTGGTGTTACAGTCGGCGCACGAGCGATGGGACACAGCATCACCGAGGTAGCGATGAAGTGGAGGTTTTCCGTACGACCATTTCACGAGTGTACGGTGAATATCAGGAATCCGGTAAAACATCAAATCTCCGACATCACTGCGGCCGGAAAAAGATCTTGCAAGAACGGGGCCAACGACGACTGAAGAGAATCGTTCAACGTGACAGAAGTGCAACCATTTTGCAAATTTCTCCAAATTTCAGTGCTCGGCCAACAAGTGTCAGCGTGCGAACCATTCAACGAAACATCATCGAGATGGGCTTTCGGAGCCGAATGCTAACTCGTGTACGCTTTGATGACTGCACGACACAAAGCTTTACGCCTCGCCTGGGCCCGTCAACACCGACATTGGACTGTTTATCACTGGAAACATGTTGCCTGGTCGTACGAGTCTCGTTTCAAATTGTATCGAGTGAGTGATCGTGTACGAGTATGGAGACAACCTCATGAATCCATGGACCCTGAATGTCAGCAGGGGACTGTTCAAGCACTTCTGCGTGCTCTCAGGGGTCCTACACGAGATTGAACAGGTGTACCAGTTTCTTTGGCTCTTAAGTTTATAGGACTACAAAGCATATTTTGTGGAAAAAAGGGAAAGATTTTAACACCCCACTTCTTGTAGATGAATATATGTAGAATCTTGTGGTACTATTTACAGTTACATTTAGGATAATGATTTTCCTTTAACTTTCAGGACGTTTACTGTGCCGTCCATTGGACGCTCGACAAACACCCAGACGTCTGTCATACTCTCCCATACTTTTGCAAACATGTCTGGACTTTCTGGAGCCATTGCTATGTGGAGTCGTAGTGCCCCCAAGGTTGCCGGGTAGGAAAACACATAGACAGTCTTCCGCATTTCTCGTAGTTATTGACCAAATTTTAAAAAAATTAAAATGCTGTCATAATCTTCTCATAAAGAGGTATAACCGAGCGCTAAAAATTTAACACACTAAGAGATGTATTGCAGTGAGAAAACAGTGCGTTTGCCTCGAAGCAACGTAGCTTGCGGCGTGCAGGTACCCGGACCTAAAATCCAGTATTCGAGAATGGGAGCACTTAGCGACTTCCAGCAAACTTAACACATAATTTCGAAACCTTACTTCTTTCACTGACATCCCCCACAAAATGAAGAAAGGAAAAAATGTTATCGCTTACTGTATTTTCGCTGTTCATTCATTAAAACTTCAGCATCAGGCGTGGGGTTTAGTTTACTAATGCTGTGCTGCCAGCTCTCTTCGTAACACTTGATATTTGCATAATTATGTAACAAGATATCAAATACTCTTCTTCTTGTTCTCCCTCTTCCGCGTTTTTCCCGCAATTTATAGTGTTCCACTATTCAGACTCTGGCTCCACTTGTCAAATGGTTCAAATGTCTCTCTGCACTATGGGACTTAAAATCTGAGGTCATCAGACCCCTAGACTTAGAACTACTTAAACCTAAGTAACCTAAGGACATCACACACTTCCATGCGCGAGGCAGGATTCGAAACTGCGACCGTAGCAGCAGCGCGGTTCCGGACTGAAGCGCCTAGAACCTCTTGGTCACAGCGGCCGTCGCTCCTCTTGTGATCTTGCATTTGTACTTGGGCAGGCTGGAGACTCAATGTCTCGAGGCTTATATGGCGAGTATCCAATCAACGTTGCCTTGGTCTCCTGACATGTCGTTCATCAATGACTTTAACAAACACCCACGTTTTGCTATTGTATCTCGGCCTGCTCGACGTACGCATTCATACCACAGTAGACAGCTTTCCCTCATCTTCTCGACGAGAGGTGCCACTCCGCACCGCTTGCGAATTTTAGTTTAGGTTACCTTATCGCAAACTACAAGAAACAAGATGGCGGTCAAAACAAAGCTATCGATGTGCTGAACAGTCAGTTGCAATATCTTCTGCACATTTTGCTCTCGTAGCATATCCGATGTCGTTTGACGAAACATATTACATTCTACATCTACATTTATACTCCGCAAGCCACCCAACGGTGTGTGGTGGAAGGCACTTTACGTACCACTGTCATTACATCCCTTTCACTCGCGTATGGTTCGCGGGAATAACGACTGCCGGAAAGCCTCCGTGCGCGCTCGAATCTCTCTAATTTTACATTCGTGATCTCCTCGGGAGGTATAAGTAGGGGGAAGCAATATATTCGATACCTCATCCAGAAACGCACCCTCTCGAAACTTGGACAGCAACCGACACTGCGATGCAGAGTGCCTCTCTTGAAGAGTCTGCCACTTGAGTTTGCTAAACATCTCCGTAACGCTATCACGCTTACCAAATAACCCTGTGACTAAACGCGCCGCTCTTCTTTGGACCTTCTCTATCTCCTCTGTCAACCTGACCTGGTACGGATCCCAGACTGATGAGCAATACTCAAGTATAGGCCGAACGATTGCTCTGTAAGCCACCTCCTTTGTTGATGGACCACATTTTCTAAGGACTCTCCCGATGAATCTCAACCTGGCACACGCCTTACCAACAATTAATTTTATATGATCATTCCACTTCAAATCGTTCCGTACCCATACTCCCAGATATTTTACGGAAGTAACTGTGACCAGTGTTTATTCCGCTATCATATAATCATACAATAAAGGATCCTTCTTTCTATGTATTCGCAATACATTACATTTGTCTATGTTAAGGGTCAGTTGCCACTCCCAGCATCAAGTGCCTATCCGGTGCAGATCTTCCTGCATTTCGCTGCAATTTTCTAATGCTGTAACTTCTCTTTATACTACAGCATCATCCGCGAAAAGCCGCATGGAACTTCCGACACTATCTACTAGGTCATTTATATATATTGTGAAAAGCAATGGGCCAGCCGGAGTGGCCGAGCGGTCGCGGGTTCGAATCCTGCCCGGGGCTTGGATGTGTGTGATGTCCTTAGCTTAGTTAGATTTAAGTAGTTCTAAGTTCTTTTGGATTGATGACCTCAGAAGTCCCATAGTGCTCAGAGCCATTTGAACCATTTTTTTGAAAAGCAATGGTCCTATAACACTCCCCTGCGGTACGCCAGAGGTTACTTTAACGTCTGTAGACGTCTCTCCATTGAGAACAACATGCTGTGTTCTGTTTGCTATAAACTCTTCAATCCAGCCACACAGCTGGTCTGATATTCCGGAGGCTCTTACTTTGTTTATCAGGCGACAGTGCGGAACTGTATCGAACGCCTTCCGGAAGTCAAGGAAAGTGGCATCTACCTGGGAGCCTGTATCTAATATTTTCTAAGTCTCATGAACAAATAAAGCGAGTTGGGTCTCAGACGATCGCTGTTTCCGCAATCCATGTTGATTCCTACAGAGTAGATTCAGGGTTTCCAGAAACGACATGATACGCGAGCAAAAAACATGTTCTAGAATTCTACAACAGATCGATGTCAGAGATATAGGCCTATAGTTTTGCGCATCTGCTCGACAACCCTTCTTGAAAACTGGGACTAGCTGTGCTCTTTTCCAATCATTTGGAACCTTCCGTTCCTCTAGAGACTTGCGGTACGCGGTTGTTAGAAGGGAGACCAGTTCTTTCGCGTTCTCTGTGTAGAATCGAATTGGTATCCCGTCAGGTCCAGTGTACTTTCTTCTGTTGAGTGATTTCAGTTGCTTTTCTATTCCTTGGACACTTATTTCGATGTCAGCCATTTTTTCGTTCGTGCGAGGATTTAGAGAAGGAACTGCAGTGCGGTCTTCCTCTGTGAAACAGCTTTGGAAAAAGGTGTTTAGTATTTCAGCTTTACGCGTGTCATCCCCTGTTTCAATGGCATCACCATCTCAGAGTGTCTGGATATGCTGTTTCGAGCCACTTACTGATTTAACGTAAGACCAGAACTTCCTAGGATTTTCTGTCAAGTCGGTACATAGAATTTTACTTTCGAATTCACTGAACGCTTCACGCATAGCCCTCCTTACGCTGACTTTGACATCGTTTAGCTTCTGTTTGTCTGAGAGGTTTTGGCTGCGTTTAAACTTGCAGTGAAGCTCTCTTTGCTTTCGCAGTAGTTTCCTAACTTTGTTGTTGAACCACGGTGGGTTTTTCCCGTCCCTCACAGTTAAACTCGGCCCGTACCTGTCTAAAACGCATTTTACGATTGCCTTGAACTTTTTCCGTAAACACTTAACATTGTCAGTGTCGGAACACAAATTTTTCGTTTTGATGTGTTAGGTAGTCTGAAATCTGTCTCCTATTACTCTTGCTAAACAGATAAACCTTCCTCCCTTTTTTATGTTCCTATTTACTTCCATATTCAGGGATACTGCAACGGCCTTATGATCACTGATTCCCTGTTCTGCGCTTACAGAGTCGAAAAGTTCGGGTCTGTTTGTTATCAGTAGGTCCAAGATGTTATCTCCACGAGTCGGTTCTCTGTTTAATTGCTCGAGGTAATTTTCAGATAGTGCACTCAGTATAACGTCACTCGATGCTCTGTCCCTACCACCCGTCCTAAACATTAAGAGAGACGATCACAATTAGATGTTAAAAGGTGGAGCATGAAAATTATTTTAAAGATCTACAAAGATACTGTTACAGGAACACAGATTCATTTAAATTCTTAATAGTTACGTATTTTCTAGTTTGTCAATGCTTTATTTATTTATTTAATCGTATGGCTAGGGTCCCCCGTCGGGCAGACCTTTCGCCGGGTGCCGGTCTTTCAGTTTGACGCCACATCGGCGACCTGCAGTCGATGAGGATGATAGAATGATGATGAGGACAGCACAACACAGTCCCTGGGCGGAGAAAGTTCCCCGACGCAGCCGGGAATCGAACCTGGCCCCAGAGGACTGACAATCCGTCACGCTGACTTTTTGTTTTGTTCGGTATTGTTCGTTGCGTTTGGTCTGGGTGGACGTCATAAGAGATGCGTTCAAGTTGATCGTTGATTCCTTTACGGAGTTTTTTTATTTCAGAGGGCGAGCAACCCTCTGACCGAACACGCTGTGCTACCGTGCCAGCAAAAGAGATTAGAATTATATTAATACCTTCAGCTGCTGACGGGCGTTGATATATATATATCAACGGGGACATGTGAAAATGTGTGCCCCGACAAGGACTCGAACCCGGAACCTCCTGCTTACATGATAATTCAGCTACCGGGGGCGGACATTAACAATACTGAATTGCAGCTAGTAAAGAAATGACTTCTTGAAAACTGTAATTTCGCCTAGGATCATATTTTTCCCTTTTTTTTTTTTTTGTTTTTTTTTTTTTTTTTTTTTTTTTTTTTTTTTTTTTTTTGAACCATCGGCAGCGATTTTTGAGCCAAGATACTTGAAGATTCTTGGAGATACTTGTCTTTGGCAAATCTACACCACCGATATGAATGGTGTATGTATTATTTGCTTCTGTTGACGTTTCAGACTTTTTAAGGTGGTACTTCCATTTCGGAATTGTCTTTGAAGGTCGTTCTTGTCTTCACGAGCCAGAAGAACGTCATCAGCATAATAAAGCAGTGGCCAAGGTGCTAATTTCTAAGGATACCTGGTAACCGTGTCCATTATTCTGACGATAAGCAGAAAGACACCCTAATGAACATCCACCGAAACAGTTAAATCATCTGATATTCCAAGAGCAGATAGTACTCGAGTTTTAGGATTGTGGTGCAGCAGCCGGACCCCTTCAACTATTTCTTCAGGTACTTGGTGCTCGCGGAGGCCGAATTGGTGCTGGTACTGAAAACCTTGATGTCATACAATTCCGAAGTCATTTTTCAGTTCCAACTGGAATGGGCCAAAGCCAGTGAGGCGTAGCGCCGTATAACGATCCTGCCTTGGAGGCGGTTAAGTGGGAGATGTGTCTCAGAGCTGGATAGTGACAGATGGTGACGCGATACTGGACGCGCACGTAGTTTATGTATCAGCCGATAGAGGACAATAATTGATAGGGGGACTGTGATTTTAGCTTCAATTGTACCCACTAGAGTGCACTAAAGTAATAGAATGTTTTTCATAAACTGTTCTAGTATTTTCATAAAGTGTTATGTCTTTTTGTGTATGTAAAATGTTATAAATGTGTTTTAGCAGTATGAATGATGAGTGAGTGTTGTTTAAGGTTAATACGAAGATAATTGTTTAACGAGTTATGTAGTGGGATTTAGTGTGGGAACATTTCGAAGAAGTATGGATGTGGACAAAGGGGATTTTTGTAGGATAAATTTGTAAAGCAAGTTTATGGTAAAGAGAAAGTTAATTCAGGTATAAATAACAATAGGAAAAAATTTTATGCATAAACAAAACTTCAGCATATCAGATAATTACGTGGGTAAAAAGTGCAGTCGTTAGGTTTACTATTTTGCGATTGGTTATTGATGAAAAGCGCGGATTGACGCGGGAGAATGTTGTTTTGCTATTGGCTGTTGAGTAAACTGACCAATGGTAAAGCAGTATACTTCGCGCGCCTTTCTCTGCTGGTAGAGAAGACTTAGAGTATTCTAGAGAGGAGTGGGGGCCTAGCCATGAAACAGTTCGGACGTGTGTAGTAGTAGTAGTAGTTCCGATGGAAACGATAAGTTGCCGGATCTAGTAGTGTTCCATACTCAAAAGTGTGGTAAAGTGACGGCATAATTATTCCGATGGGCGTGTAGAAATTTCCGAAATTTTAAGTGAATTTTGTGACGAAAAGAGGCATATATTCCGCGTGGTATTGAGCAGGTCGGTGGCTAAAAACTGTGACTGCATTTGGTACCGACAGACTTAATATTTGGCGAGCATTATCAATCAAAGACAATCAGAATTTTTGTAGCTATTGCGTTTTCGGGAAATGCGACACCATAAACTTGCTAACGTGAGTGAAAGGGATTATGAGTGACTGTGTTAAGACTAGCACGGGCTTGGCAGTGATACTTGTTCACCTAAGATTCAGAATATATTAACTGAGGATAAAATTTCCAACCTTTCATTTGTATGAAAACTTTCTCCTGAAACGTAGATTAGTGACTTAAATTGCAACCTGGTTCGCTGCAGTCTGGAACCGCAAGACCGCTACGGTCGCAGGTTCGAATCCTGCCTCGGGCATGGATGTTTGTGATGTCCTTAGGTTAGTTAGGTTTACCTAGTTCTAAGTTCTAGGGGACTAATGACCTCAGCAGTTGAGTCCCATAGTGCGCAGAGCAATTTGAACCATTTTGCAACCTGGTTCACGTCAAGTACAGTAGGTTTCACTCGGCTTTCCTACTGATGATCTGCTGAAACAATGTTCACAGGTAGGCGCAGGTTCGTCGTAAAGGGACGGAAAGAACCGCGCCGCCGCACCAGCAACTCTTGGTGTGCCCCTAGCCTATTCAGGAAAAGAGTTATTCGTCCGTGATTTGGATAGCGAGGAGATGAAAGGAGCAGAGCGGGCGCATAAGACTGCGAGCAGCAGCGCGAGCCAGAGTGCGGCCGCCCCCGCGCGAGGCAGCGCCAAGGCCGGACCACTTGCGGCTTCCTGCGCCTCCTCGCTCTGCTCCGTGGCTGCGGCTGTGACGTCTCGCCATCCAGCCAGCCAGCAACCTCACTCACTCCGCCCTAACTCCCCAGGGAGCAGTCATCAGACAGGCGCCCACTGCCGGCTTTCTGGGATCAAGCGCACTGCAAACAATTGTTTTTATTTTTTCGTTATACCGGATAGTCCATTGATAGTGACCGAACCAAATATCTCACGAAATAAGCATCAAACGAAAAAACTACAAAGAACGAACCTCGTCTAGCTTGAAGGGAAAAACCAGATGGCGCTATGGTTGGCCCGAAAGATGGCGCTGCCATAGGTCAAACGGATATCAACTGCGGTTTTTTTTTTTTTAATAAGAACCACCATTTTTATTACATATTCGTGTTGTACGTAAAGAAATATCAATGTTTTAGTTGGACCACTGTTTTCACTTTGTGTTAGATGGCACAGTAATTGTCACAAACGTATAAGTACGTGGTATCACGTAACATTCCGGCAGTACTGGCGGTATTTGCTTCGTGTTACATTACCCGTGTTAAAGTGGACCGTTTACCAATTGCGGAAAAGGTCGATATCGTGTTGATGTATCTCTATTGTGATCAAAATGTCGAACTGGCGAGTGCTACGTATCCTGCTCGGTATTCTGGACGACATCATCCAAGTGTCCGGAGCGTTCGCCGGATAGTTACGTTATTTAAGGAAACAGGAAGTGTTCAGCCACATGTGAAACGTCAACCACGACCTGCAACAAATGATGATGCCCAACTAGGTGTTATAGCTGCTGTCGCGGCTGATCCGCACATCAGTAGCAGACAAATTGCGTGAGAATCGGGAATCTCAAAAACGTCGGTGTTGAGAATCCTACATCAACAATTGCACCCGTATCATATTTCTATGCACCAGGAATTGTATGGCGACGACTAACGTTGTGTACAGTTCTGCCACTGGGCACAAGAGAAATTACGGGACGATGACAGATTTTTTGCACGTCTTCTATTTAGCGATGAAGCGTCATTCACCAACAGCAATAACATAAATCGGCATAATACGCACTATTGGGCAACGGAAAATCCACGATGGCTGCGACAAGTGGAACATCAACAACCTTGGCGGGTTTATGTATGCTGCGGCATTATGGGAGGAAGGATAATTGGCCCCCATTTTATCGATGGCAATCTAAATGGTGCAGTGTATGCTGATTTCCTACGTAATGTTCTATCCAATGTTGCGCAAGATGTTTCGGTGCATGACAGAATGTCGATGTACTTCCAACATGATGGATGTCCGGCACATAGCTCTCGCGCGCTTGAAGCGATATTGAATAGTATATTTCATGACAGGTGGATTGGTCGTCGAAGCACCATACCATGGCCCGCACGTTCACCGGATCTGACGTCCCCAGATTTCTTTCTGTGAGGAAAGTTGAAGGATATTTGCTATCGTGATCCACCGACAACGCCTGACAACATGCGTCAGCGCATTGTCAATGCATGTGCGAAATTACGGAAGGCAAACTACTCGCCGTTGAGAGGAATGTCGTGACACGTATTGCCAGATGCATTAAGGTTGACGGACATCATTTTGAACATTTATTGCATTAATGTGCTATTTACAGGTAATCACGCTGTAACAGTATGCGTTCTCAGAAATGATAAGTTCGCAAAGGTACATGTATCACTTTGGAACAACCGAAATAAAATGTTAAAACGTACCTACGTTCTGTATTTTAATTTAAGAAACCTACCTGTTACCAACTATTCGTCTAAAATTGGGAGCCATATGTTTGTGACTATTACAGCGCCATCTATCACAAAGCGAAAAATGTGGTCCAACTAAAACGTTCATATTTCTTTACGTACTACACGAATACGTAATAAAAAATGGGGGCTCCTATTAAAAAAAACGCAGTTGATATCCATTTGACCTATGGCAGCGCCATCTAGCGGACCAACCATAGCGCCATCTGGTTTCCCCCTTCAAGCTGGACAAGTTTCGTTCTTTGTAGTTTTTTCGTTTGTCGCTTATTTCGTGAGATATTTGGCCCGGTCACGATCAATGGACCACCCTGTATATGGGCTATTCAAAAAGAAATATCACATTTCAGTTGTTTATTACAAACAACAAAATACAGAAACTTACTGTGCATGTCACTTGTATTGTGTATTAATCCGGGGACCTAGAAACGACGGAGAGGCATCGTCCCGCCGTAGCCCTCAGTGGTACCCAACCCAACAACAGGCCACAGCACTCCATCCACCCCACCGCCGCCCCACACCGAACCCAGGGTTAAAAATGATTCAAATGGCTCTGAGCACTATGCGACTTAACTTCTGAGGTCAACAGTCGCCTAGAACGTAGAACTAATTAAAGCTAAATAACCTAAGGACATCACACACGTCCATGCCCGAGGCAGGATTCGAACCTGCGACCGTAGCGGTCGCGCGGTTCCAGACTGCAGCGCCTAGAACCGCACGGCCACTCCGGCCGGCGAACCCAGGGTTATTATGCTGTTCGGCCCCTAGTGGACACCCCCCGGGAACGTCTCATACCAGACGAGTGTAGCCCCAAATGTTTACGTGGTAGAGTAATTATGGTGTACGCGTACGCAGCAATCGGCGACTTAGTGTAACTGAGACAGAATTAGGGGAACCAGCCCGCGTTCGCCGAGGTAGATGAAAAACCGCCTTCAAAACCATCCACAGGCTGGCCGGCACATCGGACCTCGACACTAATCCGCCGGGCGGATTCGTGCCGGGGACCTGCATGCCTTCCCGCTCGGGAAGCAGCGCGTTAGACCGCGCGGCTCGCCGGGAGGGTTGCGCGTGTCACTGGATAGAGGAAGGTTCAAAGTTTCGACACAGCAGCTCTTGTTATTTGTTTATAGCAACGTAGAGACTGCACCACAAGAGCAGCAATATTTTCTGTGTTGTAATTGCTGAAGTCAATCCATTGCTCAAGTGCAACGTGCAGTCCTCCGTCGATTCAGCAAGACGCCGTCTCTGCACAAACAGATTTATGACTGGCGAACAAAATTGTTTCTGGAAGTTGGTGGTATAAGCAAAGGGAAGAGCACTGCTCGGCCACGGTGAATATGGACTGGGGGAAAGGAGTGAAAGAGGAAGCCGCCTGGTAGAATTTTGCGCGGAGCATAACTTAATCATAGCTAACATTTAAGATTGTATACGTGGAAGAGACTTAGAGACACTGAAAGATTTCAGATTGAGTATATAATGATAACACAATCATTTCTGGACTAGATTTTAAATCGTAGGGCCTTTGAGATGTCGACTCTGACCGCAGTTTATTGATTATGAACTGTAGTTTAAATGGTTCAAATGGCTCTGAACACTATGGGACTTAACTTCTGAGGTCATCAGTCCCTTAGAACTGAGAACTACTTAAACCTAACTAACCTGAGGACATAACACACACCCATGCCCGAGGCAGGATTCGAACCTGCGACTGTAGCGGTCGCGCGGCTCCAGACTGTAGCGCCTAGAACTGTTGTTTAAAACTGAAGAAATTGCAAAAAAGTAGGAAATGAAGGAGATGGAAACTGGATAAGTTGCAAGAACAAGAGGTTGTTGACAGTTTTAGAGGGCGCATTAGGTTCAAATGGTTCAAATGGTTCTGAGCACTATGGGACTTAGCTTCTAAGGTCATCAGTCCCCTAGAACTTAGAACTACTTAAACCTAACTAACCTAAGGACATCACACACATCCATGCCCGAGGCAGGATTCGAACCTGCGACCGTAGCGGTCGTGCGGCTCCATACTGTAGCGCCTAGAACCGCTCGGCCACCCCGGCCGGCGAGCATTAGGCAGCTGTTGACTAGAACAGGGGAGAGTAATACAATAGAAAATGAATTGGTAGCTTTAAGATATGAAATAATGAAGGCAGCAGAGGATCAAATAGGTAAAGAGACTAGGCCCAGTAGAAACCCTTGGATAACACAGAACATCCTGAATTTTACTGATGAAAGGAGAAAATATAAAAATGAAGCAGGCGAAAGGAAATATAACGTGTAAAAAATGAGATTGACAGGAAGTGTATATGGCTAAGCAGGAATGATTTGACGACAACAATAAGAATTTAGATGCGTGTTTCACTACGGGAATGATAGATACCATGTACAGGATAATTAAAGAGACCTTTGGAGAAACGAGAAGTAGCTCTATGAATATCAAGAGCTCTAACAGAAAGTCAGTCTTAAGCAAAGAAGGGAAAGCCGCAAAGTGGAAGGTGTATATAGAGAGTCTATACAAGGGAGTTAAATTTAATTTGAAAGAAATATTATAGAAATTGAAGAGGACGTAGACGAAGATAAGGTGGGAGATATGATGCTGTAAGAAGAATTTGACAGAGCACTGAAAGACCTAAGTGGAAACAAAACCGGGGAAGACATTCCGTCAGGCGTAGGAGACCCACCCAAGGCAAAACTCTTCCACCTGACAATGAGTACAAGATGTATGAGCTAGGCGAACTCCCCTAGACTTCAGGAAGAATACAGTAATTCCAATTGCAAAGAAAGCAGGGGCTGACAAGTGCGAAAATTACCGAACTATCGCTTTAATAAGTCGTGGTTGCAAAATACTAACATGAATTCTTTACAGAAGAACGAAAGCTCTGGTAGAAGCTGACCTCGGGGAAGATCAGTGTGGATTCCAGAGAAGCGTAGCGACACGTAAGTAACACAACCCTACGACGTATCTTAGAAGACTGGTTAAGGAAAGACGAACCTACGTTTCTAGCATTTGTGGACTTGGAGAAAGCTATTGACAATGTTGACTGGAATACTCTCTTTTAAACTTCTGAAGGTAGCATGGGTAAAATACAGGGAGTGAAGGGCTGTTTACAAATTGTATAGAAACCAGACAGCAGTTATAAGAGTCGAGGGACATGGAAGGGATGCAGTGGCTGAGAAGGGAGTGACATGGTGTTGTAGCCTACACCGATGTTATTCAATTTGTACACTGAGCAAGCAGTAAAAGTTGCGAAAGAAAAATTGCCTTGAAAGGATGCAAGATGAACGTCATCAAAAGTAAAACGAGGGTAAAAAATGTAGTCAAATTAAATGAGATTGTGCTGAGGGAATTAGTTTAGGAAACGAGACATTTAAAGTAGTGGATGTGTTTTGCTATTTGGGCGGCAAAATAACAAATAATGGCCGAAGTAGAGAGGATATAAAACGTAGACTGGCAACGACAAGAAAAAAGTGCCTGAAGAAGAAACGTTTATTAACTTTGAAAGTAGACTTAAGTGTTAGGAGGTCTCTCCTGAAAGTATTTGCCTGGAATGTAGCCACGTTTGGAAGTGAAACGTGGACGATAAACAATTTAGACAAGAAGAGAATAGAAGCTTTTGAAATGTAGTGCTACACAAGAATACTGAAGATTATAGGGGTAGATCACGTAAGTAAGGAGGAGGAACTGAATAGAATTGTGGAGAAAATAAATTTGTGGCACAACCTGACTAGAAGAAGGGATCGACTAATATGAAACGTTCTGAGACATTAAAGGATCACCAATTTAGAACTGGATGCAAGCGTGTGAGCGTGGAGGCAGGGGGGGGGGGGGGGTTACGGAAAATCGTAGAGAGAGACCAAGAGATGAATACAGTAAGCAGATTCAGCAGTATATAGGTTGCAGTAGTTGTTCAGCGATGAAGAGCCTTGCTTGCACGGAATAGAGTAGTGTGGAGAGCTGCTTCAAACCAGTCTTCGGACTGAAGACCACAGAAACGACAACCTACAAAGTAATTTACATACAAACAAGGCTTATACATGGATCGGATGATATGAACCTCGTACATATTCACTGCATTAATTTGTTATTTGGTGCTCATAAGGGGAGGGGAATGATAAAACAGGTAAATGTCGTCAAATTTGCAAGAAGTATGTAGATACGGATAATGACGCTTCTGTTTGTGTGCATTATTTTGCTGGTGTGATTCGTGAAAATTTATAATACAGAGTTCTCGCATTCTTGTTTAATTGTTGCGAGTGTGGGAATAAGAAATTGTATGTAACCATGAAGTCTTTTGCGACGAACTTGCTGTACTACGTGTTTATCCAACTCACACAAGTTATCTAATTTGTATATTTATAATCATCTAGTATAGGTATAAGAAAGAGAGTGGTAGAGGCTTTTCTGAAAGTGTAGTCTGTTCTGAGTGTAACTCAATGAAACAGATTGATTCAACTTGGGTTTCTTGCTGTTCCCAATAAATCACTCTACGGCGTGTTTCTTGTGGTACAGAGCAAAAAGATAAACAGATGGTTGTTGTCATGAAATGCATATGCCAGGCGGCAGTCGAGCGGTGCTATCTACGACAGGGGAAGAGAGCTGATAGCGTCGCAGAGTTAAAACAACTATAAGTTTTAGTCGCACGGTAAAAAGTGGTGTCAGTTGAGTGACGTGACTGGAGTTTGAGTGTTTCCGCATGCAACTCTGTCGACAGCACCAGTTGCACGTGCAAACCTTGCTCTAATCTTCCTTCTTATTTTTGTTTCCCGCAGCGATCAGGGGACCCGCCAAACTGACATTTTGTTTTGCAGACAGGTACTGCCTGTTCCACCTACAAGTTCATTAGAGACGGAGCGCAGGTTGGGGGAAAGGTGTGTAAGGAAAATCCTGGCATTTGTTTCAAGCGATTTGGGGGAACAATGGAAAAACTAAATCTGTACGGCGGGTGGGGATCTGGACCACCGTAATTCCGAACAGGAGACCAGTCTGCTTCTCTTGCCAAGTCTATGTTGAGGACTGCAACGATTTGTGAGGCATCTCGGACCAGGCGATCACGTCTACGAATCGCAGAGCGGAAGTAGCAGTCCTTTCTGCTCAGGTTAGGACATAGAGAATATTCATTCTGACTGTGGGTGTGTGGGGCTTGGGGAGAGGGGAGGTAGACTGTAGTTTCTACAGTAGGCGAAGCGGGAGGGATCCGGAGAAACTGACTTGAACGGCGTCATTACTGCGATATGAAAGGCAACGAGATACCATCTCACACCATACACCGTTCTCTGCGAAAAATATCATGACGGCTTCCTTTCGCACAATACCGAAGGTGAAATAATCCGCTGTTCGGATCACCGTAGAATGAAAGAAATGGGGGGGAGGGGTGGGGGCGGGGGGACAGCAATCAGAGAAAAAGAAAATCCTAATTTGGCTGGGCACTTGGACTGTTAGAACGGTAAGGCTGTGTGACACAGTTGAAAATACAAAGATAGATTTTGAAGAATGCTGATAATCTCTTAAGAATCGATCAGAAATTATGGCGGGAAGAACAGAAAACGTAAACAGTAATGAAATCCTAAACTCAGATTGGAATGTATACCGCAGAGACAGGCTGGGCAGTGAAGGGTGAGGCGTGTTTATAGAGATAAGAAGTGCAATAGTATCGAAGGAAATTGACGGAGATCCGAAATGTGAAATGATTTGAGTGAAGGTCACGGTTAAAGCAGGCTCAGACATGGTAATTGGATGTCTCTATAGGCCCCCTGGCTCAGCAGCTGTTGTAGCTGAGCACCTGAAGGATAATTTGGAAAATATTTCGAGTAGATTTCCCCACCATGTTATAGTTCTGGGTGGAGATTTTAATTTGCCGGATATAGACTGGGAGACTCAAACGTTCATAACGGGTGGCAGGGACAAAGAATCCAGTGAAATTTTTTTAAGTGCCTTGTCTGAAAACTACCTTGAGCAGTTAAACAGAGAACCGACTCGTGGCGATAACATATTAGATCTTCTGGTGACAAACAGACCCGAACTATTTGAAACAGTTAACGCAGAAAAGGGAATCAGCGATCATAAAGCGGTTACGGCATCGATGATTTCAGCCGTAAATAGAAATATTAAAAAGGGTAGGAAGATTTTTCTGTTTAGCAAAAGTGACAAAAAGCAGACTTCAGAGTACCTGACGGCTCAACACAAAAGTTTTGTCTCAAGTACAGATAGTGTTGAGGATCAGTGGACAAAGTTCAAAACCATCGTACATTATGCGTTAGATGAGTATGTGCCAAGCAAGATCGTAAGAGATGGAAAAGAGCCACCGTGGTACAACAACCGAGTTAGAAAACTGCTGCGGAAGCAAAGGGAACTTCACAGCAAACATAAACATAGCCAAAGCCTTGCAGACAAACAAAAATTACGCGAAGCGAAATGTAGTGTGAGGAGGGCTATGCGAGAGGCGTTCATTGAATTCGAAAGTAAAGTTCTATGTACTGACTTGGCAGAAAATCCTAAGAAATTTTGGTCTTATGTCAAAGCGGTAGGTGGATCAAAACAAAATGTCCAGGCACTCTGTGACCCAAATGGTATTGAAACAGAGGATGACAGACTAAAGGCCGAAATAATAAACGTCTTTTTCCAAAGTTGTTTCACAGAGGAAGACTGCACTGTAGTTCCTTTTCTAGATTGTCGCACAGATGACAAAATGGTAGATATCGAAATAGACGACAGAGGGATAGAGAAACAAAATCGCTCAAAAGAGGAAAGGCCTCTGGACCTGATGGGATACCAGTTCGATTTTACACAGAGTACGCGAAGGAACTTGCCCCCCTTCTTGCAGCGGTGTACCGTAGGTCTCTAGAAGAGCGTAGCGTTCCAAAGGATTGGAAAAGGGCACAGGTCATCCCCGTTTTCAAGAAGGGACGTCGAACAGATGTGCAGAACTATAGACCTATATCTCTAACGTCGATCAGTTGTAGAATTTTGGAACACGTATTATGTTCGAGTATAATGACTTTTCTGGAGACTAGAAATCTACTCTGTAGGAATCAGCATGGGTTTCGAAAAAGACGGTCATGTGAAACCCAGCTCGCGCTATTCGTCCACGAGATTCAGAGGGCCATAGACACGGGTTCACAGGTAGTTTCTTGACTTCCGCAAGGCGTTCGATACAGTTCCCCACAGTCGTTTAATGAACAAAGTAAGAGCATATGGACTGTCGGACCAATTGTGTGATTGGATTGAGGAGTTCCTAGATAACAGAACGCAGCATGTCATTCTCAATGGAGAGAAGTCTTCCGAAGTAAGAGTGATTTCAGGTGTGCCGCAGGGGAGTGTCATAGGACCGTTGCTATTCACAATATACATAAATGACCTTGTGGATAACATCGGAAGTTCACTGAGGCTTTTTGCAGATGATGCTGTGGTGTATCGAGAGGTTGTAACAATGGAAAATTGTACTGAAATGCAGGAGGATCTGCAGCGAATTGACGCATGGTGCAGGGAATGGCAATTGAATCTCAATGTAGACAAGTGTAATGATCGCTTATCATTTAGCTACAACATAGCAGGTCGGCAACTGGAAGCAGTTAATTCCATAAATTATCTGGGAGTACGCATTAGGAGTGATTCAAAATGGGTTGATCATATAAAGTTGATCATCGGTAAAGCAGATGCCAGACTGAGATTCATTGGAAGAATCCTAAGGAAATGCAATCCGAAAACAAAGGAAGTAGGTTACAGTACGCTTGTTCGCCCACTGCTTGAATACTGCTCAGCAATGTGGGATCCGTACCAGATAGGGTTGATAGAAGAGATAGAGAAGATCCAACGGAGAGCACGCTTCGTTACAGGATCATTTAATAATCGCGAAAGCATTACGGAGATGCTAGATAAACTCCAGTGGAAGACTCTGCAGGAGAGACGCTCAGTAGCTCGGTACGGGCTTTTGTTAAAGTTTCGAGAACATACACTCCTGGAAATTGAAATAAGAACACCGTGAATTCATTGTGCCAGGAAGGGGAAACTTTATTGACACATTCCTGGGGTCAGATACATCACATGATCACACTGACAGAACCACAGGCACATAGACACAGGCAACAGAGCATGCACAATGTCGGCACTAGTACAGTGTATATCCACCTTTCGCAGCAATGCAGGCTGCTATTCTCCCATGGAGACGATCGTAGAGATGCTGGATGTAGTCCTGTGGAACGGCTTGCCATGCCATTTCCACCTGGCGCCTCAGTTGGACCAGCGTTCGTGCTGGACGTGCAGACCGCGTGAGACGACGCTTCATCCAGTCCCAAACATGCTCAATGGGGGACAGATCCGGAGATCTTACTGGCCAGGGTAGTTGACTTACACCTTCTAGAGCACGTTGGGTGGCACGGGATACATGCGGACGTGCATTGTCCTGTTGGAACAGCAAGTTCCCTTGCCGGTCTAGGAATGGTAGAACGATGGGTTCGATGACGGTTTGGATGTACCGTGCACTATTCAGTGTCCCCTCGACGATCACCAGTGGTGTATGGCCAGTGTAAGAGATCGCTCCCCACACCATGATGCCGGGTGTTGGCCCTGTGTGCCTCGGTCGTATGCAGTCCTGATTGTGGCGCTCACCTGCACGGCGCCAAACACGCATACGACCATCATTGGCACCAAGGCAGAAGCGACTCTCATCGCTGAAGACGACACGTCTCCATTCGTCCCTCCATTCACGCCTGTCGCGACACCACTGGAGGCGGGCTGCACGATGTTGGGGCGTGAGCGGAAGACGGCCTAACGGTGTGCGGGACCGTAGCCCAGCTTCATGGAGACGGTTGCGAATGGTCCTCGCCGATACCCCAGGAGCAACAGTGTCCCTAATTTGCTGGGAAGTGGCGGTGCGGTCCCCTACGGCACTGCGTAGGATCCTACGGTCTTGGCGTGCATCCGTGCGTCGCTGCGGTCCGGTCCCAGGTCGACGGGCACGTGCACCTTCCGCCGACCACTGGCGACAACATCGATGTACTGTGGAGACCTCACGCCCCACGTGTTGAGCAATTCGGCGGTACGTCCACCCGGCCTCCCGCATGCCCACTATACGCCCTCGCTCAAAGTCCGTCAACTGCACATACGGTTCACGTCCACGCTGTCGCGTCATGCTACTAGTGTTAAAGACTGCGATGGAGCTCCGTATGCCACGGCAAACTGGCTGACACTGACGGCGGCGGTGCACAAATGCTGCGCAGCTAGCGCCATTCGACGGCCAACACCGCGGTTCCTGGTGTGTCCGCTGTGCCGTGCGTGTGATCATTGCTTGTACAGCCCTCTCGCAGCATCCGGAGCAAGTATGGTGGGTCTGGCACACCAGTGTCAATGTGTTCTTTTTTCCATTTCCAGGAGTGTATCTTCACCGAAGAGTCAAGCAGTATATTGCTCCCTCCTACGTATATCTCGCGAAGAGACCATGAGGATAAAATCAGAGAGATTAGAGCCCACACAGAGGTATACCGACAATCCTTCTTTCCACGAACAATACGAGACCGGAATAGAAGGGAGAACCGTTAGAGGTACTCAACGTACCCTCCACCACACACCGTCAGGTGGCTTGCGGAGTATGGATGTAGATGTAGATGTAGATACCTGGTGAAACAGTTGCGCAGTAATGCAAGGTTAACTTCCCCAGCTTTTAACCCGCTTTTATTGCCTATCAGCACCGCTTTCATAACAAATTAATGCAACAGTATTACAAAGTTACAGAGCATCCTAAAAGAACAGACCTCATGCTAGGCTTTTGCAGAGTAAACGCTTCACGCTAGGCGACGAGAGAAAACTTTTGCCGCCGGGAGACCATGGAGTAAAGATTCGTCGATGAACGTCTGATAAGGTCGCGCAGAAAGGTGTTGCCACCAGCGTAGAGAAATCTGAACTGAGGGCCTCCAGCCACAACTGTCGCCGCGTTTCTCACTACGCTACGAGTATGGCAAGATGCGTCATCGTTGCAATCGGCAATTCTGTAGCGACGTGATATTAGCTAACTCCCTTTAGGAGCCAGTTATTCTTTTTTAATATTTTGCGAATGGTTCAAATGGCTCTGAGCACTATGGGACTCAACTGCTGAGGTCATTAGTCCCCTAGAACTTAGAACTAACTAACTAACCTAAGGACATCACAAACATCCATGCCCGAGGCAGGATTCGAACGTGCGACCGTAGCGGTCTTGCGGTTCCAGACTGCAGCGCCTTTAACCGCACGGCCACTTCGGCCATTTTGCAGCCAGCCTTTCATTATGCGCTTTGGTGATTTCACTGGTGTTCCGTCTTATTTTTCCGTGTTCTCCCTGCAGTCACAGTAAATGGTCGTATTTGCGAGATATCAGCGAGGCACCCACCTGTGCCAAGGTTACAGTTCAGCATTAGAACCCCTTGTCCAAGTATTTAATGTTCAGTCGTTTGTATCAGCGGGTAACTCATGTGTTTTACTTTACAATAATAAATCTGCCTGTTATAATGACCACTTGTTTTGTTATAGATTATATGATCCCTCCTCTCATTAATATGTCCAAATGCATGGTGTGGTATCTGTATTTTCATGTTTGCTTGGGCAATCCTTATTAATTTCCGTCAAGTAAGGCGTTTCAGTTGCGCGGCATTATTACTTCCTTTAACTAACATGCATGATGCTATGAGGTGCTTCCCTTCTCTGTAGTTCACCAGAGATCGGACTTTAGCATCACAGGGGTATGCAAAACACACAACTGACACCGCACAATAAGTCGTTTTGAATAATTATATAATTTAATTTCTTTTCGTTTTTAATACTAATCGATTCTTTAAATTTTTGTTTGTATAGTAAAATTTTATAGAATTAATAATGAACGTAAGAGCTACGTTATAGGCTTTTCAATCGTAAATTGCACTAAAATGCAAAGGTTAGTTACCACATTTCCTCTGGTAGGACCCACATCTAGGAATCTACAGCTCCTAAATGCGACTCAGATTCGCCTTTCTACAGATCAGACTGGGGTAGACAGCATTGGTGGAATAGCACAAGAGGTCAAAATCAGGAAAAGCAGTAAAGCACGGTTGCTTATGCGATCGCTGGTATTTAATTTTTGTATTGATCAGGCAATGAGCAGAGAAGAGGACCATGCCGACGTGGTTTGTCACAGACGGAAATAATCACAGTGCCATTCACTGAGGGCATAGCAGAAACTTCACAAAAGTGAAGAACTGAGTCGAATGCTTAATGATATGGAGCGAGCGCTAGTCGATCGCTACGCCACGCACACAAACAAAAAGAAAAGCGTGGTGGCGGTATCGCTGCAGGTGAACATAGTTGAAGGCGAAACGCTATACTCGAACAAGAGACTCTTGAAGACGTAGAAGAATTTTCTTGTCATGAGACAAAACAGATATTACTGATCGCAACACACCTCTGCAGTTTGGAATGGAGTTAACTTCTGTCACTTCCTTACAAATTCCTATTCAAACGTGTGACCGCCAGGTCTTCCTGCCCCCCCCCCCCCCCCCCCCCCGCCATCCGGCACCGCCAATCTGTCCTATATTAATTGGCAACAAAATTTAGTTAAAGACCATCGGAATGTATTCAATTGGAGAGGAGAGGGAGCGGAGGGTAGAACTCACAGGTAAACGTGGGACGCTTCAGAGCTGTGCCAGTGTGCCTAGTATTCGTACGATGTCCCTGCACAGTTTAATCACAGCTGCGTTGTTATCATTATCGGTGCACTTTTGCTACTTCTTTAGGATGTTGGAGAAATAAAGGTTTCCCAACGATTTATTTCAAGGACGTAAATCAGATTTATTTCAATTTTTCATGTTGGTAATCGCTGTAAGAATGCGCAATCCGTGGTGGGAAAGGTGATACATTTAACTGTTCCGAACGTTTCGAAACATTAGCCCACCGTTCTCGACATCTGAATCACTGGCAATCAGTTAGCTACTTTGATGTTCGGTGAGGGAGCCGACAGAGAAGGAACGGCATACTTGGTTTTCCACTTACTATTCCCTCCTTTTTGGTTGCATGCGTGATTATATGGTGTGTCCTGCATTTCGATTTATGTTAGCCTAGGGGTTAAGGTAAGATCAGCAACAAAATAAACTATTTTACATCTAACAAGCTAAAACTTGCCAATAATTCTAGTGGGGGGGGGGGGGGGGGGGGAAGGTCAGGAGTTCCGACGATGCCAGTGGACGACAAAAGAGCAAATGTAAACCAGAACACTGACGTGTGAAAAACCGTCAGCAATCTTAGGTTCGTTAAACTAGTTGGTCCTTCACTGCAGTTGTTTCAACCCAAGTCTTTATGTACGCTCTTGGTTCTCTAAAGACAGACTTCTTGCTACCGATATCAAGAGCATTAGGATACAAGGGGTAATCAAATGAAAATGAAACAGATGGAGGAAAGTAAGCAAAGTGTAAGCAATCGCCATGAACTGATGTCAGTTTGGAAACTGTTGTAATGCTAGGTGATGTTAATTGCAATGTAATTTTATAGTTAAGTAAGTAAACAGCTATACTGAAAACTTTGTAACTGTCGCTGCATTATATCTAGTGCGAGAGTATACCTATATGCTTTTTCAGAAAAAGAGCTCTGATCATTATCATCCCTTTCAGTTCAATTAGATAATAGTGTGAGAATAATTCAGAAGCAATAATATACGTAAATACAGCCAATGACTATTCGACAAGCGTTTGAACGCTACCGCCGGCCGGAGTGGCCGAGCGGTTCTAGGCGCTACAGTCTGGAACCGTGCGACCGCTACGGTCGCAGGTTCGAATCCTGCCTCCGGTCTGGATGTGTGTGATGTCCTTAGGTTACTTAGGTTTCAGTAGTTCTAAGTTCTAGGGGACTGATGACTTCAGCAGTTAAGTCCCATAGTGCTCAGAGCCATTTGAACCATTTTTGAACGGTACCCACTCTCGCTCGACACTATTTTTACGATACCATTTTCACTATCTTAGTGTCATTCTGAAATGTTCCAGATGAAAAGTAGAAGAAAATTAAATGAAATATCGCATATGTGAATTAATGTTTATCATTCACATTCTATTGTTAACTTTAACCATTTCAGCCACTTTAAATCAGAACACTACTTCTTTAGAAAGTCGTTTCATCATTTCGTCTGAATAACTAGTAAACGTACTTCGTCTCTCTCATTACCCCTGCTTTAACTATCGTCTACATTAATCTCACATAAAACCAGTCCTCAAAATTCTGGCTGTCTCCACTAGACTCCAGCCAGCAACTGAAAACGCATAGTGTTCGAATCAAAGATTCACATTGTCAGTTCTGCGAATCCCAGCAAATGTCTCCCTAATTACCAAAGAACAGCCTCTGTAGATACAGTACTCGTGCAAAAGGCAAAGAAAAAACTTCATTAATCCGTTCCTTCTACCTGTTTGTTCCTATCTTAGTAGCATGTAAATAGCTGTATTAAAAATTCAGCCCCCCTTTGCATGGCATGATCGTTCTTTCCTTTTTTTTCCAGGTACGTTACATGCAGCCAAAGATTCGCTGCCGTCGGCCGTGCGGCCGCAGCGAAGAGCAGTGCGCGGGCCAGCGGCAGCTCCACACGGTAGCAGATAAACAACGCCACTCACAGCCGGGCAGCACACTGCAGCAGGCAAGGTGGAGGCCGATTCTTATCTGCTGATAGCGTAACATCTGCACCAAAATTTCACTCTGCAAGTAGGCTAAGCGCTTCGCTCTTCATAATTCTGCCTTGAATTCTTAGCGTAACCATCCCAGAAAAGATTTTTCACATCGGGTTAGCGTCAGTGTAGTAGCGATTCGTTCAAAACACGATTTGAAGGAGAAACGGCACAGTGAGGTGAAGGCTTTCACGGCCGGTGGTCTGTTAAAACTTCCGAGCTGAGAGGCTGTGGTCGATCCATAAAACTATTCATGAACGATTCGTCCCCCTACGTGGGGAACATATTCAGAGGTGGAACACTGGCAACTGCATAAAAAGCTCAAAGGGCCCAGAACTTACAGGGACGTTATGACAAACCGTGACGTCGCCCTGAATACATATATATTCCTACGCCACTCTAAATATTTTACACTTAGATTTGCAAAACACACGAAGCGAAAGGAATTTGGTTAAATGTTGATGAAATCCTTCACACACTCGCAAGGACGTGGATTTTAGCGATAAGAAAATTACTCTTAGCGACTCATGATGTATGAGCAAAAATATAAAATGGTATAGTGTTGTTTTTTCCTCCGTTAGTGATCACAAGGCTCTTCCGTGATTTTGTCAGCTATGCCATCGTCGTTTCTGTTGTCCCAGCTCTTCGTTCAGTTTTCGTAACGGCCAAAGAGCGGCACTTCTCAACAATTGTCAGATGCTTCCACCACACGCGTGTAACTTCCAGGTCATACAGACCTTGCAAAATTGATCTCTTTGTTGTATTTCTACAGGTATTGAGGCCCAAACTTCCATCTGCACATTTAATCGATAAGAATCCGACCACCATCCAAAACAGGATACAAGAATAATTAAGACTTCTGTGAACAGAGCAAATAACGTAAATGAGCCGTACCAGTTACAAGAAGCGTTTAATTACCGACAGTTGGCTTTTAACAAAAATAGTTACTCTAATAACGAGGTGGAACGAGCATTGAAGCCACAAGTAAGATTACTAGGACTATTGAGAAATAAAAGTCGTGAACGGTGGAAGTTTCTCTCCCCTTTCCAAACGAGATGGCATTGAAAAGCTTTTGGGAAAGCATGGGGGAAAACGATTTTAAGCCCGCCGGGAAAGGAATTCCTTATAACGGCAAAAGTTGTAGCCCTACGTCGTTCATGTTCATTGGCGTCAGCTAGTGCTTAGCGTCTGCTCACCTTGGCTGGTGTGAATAAAATGTCATGCAGCTGACTGTATTTGAGGCACGAAAAGACGTATTAACACCCGTTTATCCGAACGACGGAGGAGCTCTCGGTCTGAGAAATCTGGTAAGTCGGACGTATCGGAAAATGTTTTACGCTTTACATTGTTGAGACCCTGAAATAAACCGTAATAAAATCAGCATTTTGTCCAAAACAACTCTATCTGATATAGAGAGGCAACGGAAATGTCTAAATATCATGATAATTTTTTAAAATATTTTGTGTAGGTGGTGGTGGAACAGTTTCAATAAAGGTTAGGGACTGCTTCAGACCATACGACTACGCAGCTGCTCATAGTTTTATTTCCGCAATTGATTTCGGTGACAATCTGATCCTCGGCCCACAGTAGATATGTTTCAGTGTGCGTTTAACAACTGCAATAACACAGGTCAACGATGGAAAAACTTGTTTGCTGAAAATACCTTGTCCTTATCTTTTTTAGGACGGGGAATCCAAATATGACACTTAAAAAACTGTATCACCCACAATTTCTTCACATTTCACGGTTAAATTTATTATTGGAAGGTAGGAGACGAGATACTGGCAGAAGTAAAGCTGTGAGGACCGGGCGTGAGTCGTGCTTCGGTAGCTCTGATGGTAGAGTACTTGCCCGCGAAAGGCAAAGGTCCCGAGGTCGAGTCTCGGTCGAGCACACAGCCTTAATCTGCGAAGAAGTTTCATATCAGCGCACACTCCGCTGCAGAGTGAAAATCTCATTCTGGAAACATCCCCCAGGCTGTGGCTAAGCCATGTCTCCGCAGTATTCTTTCTTTCAGGAGTGCCAGTTCTGCAAGGTTTGCAGGAGAGCTTCTGTAAAGTTTGGAAGGTAGGAGACGAGATACTGGCAGAAGTAAAGCTGTGAGGACCGGGCGTGAGTCGTGCTTCGGTAGCTCTGATGGTAGAGTACTTGCCCGGGAAAGGCAAAGGTCCCGAGTTCGAGTCTCGGTCTGGCACACAGTTTTAATCTGCCAGGAAGTTTCATATCAGCGCACACTCCGCTGCAGAGTGAAAATCTCATTCTGGAAGCTTTTATATAGTTAAAATAATTTAAAAACTGGGTGTAATGAATGCAGATGATGTTGGTAGCACTGCTGAAAAACATTTTCTGGCAAAGAAAGGTCGATTCTACTTTTGTGTTAACAGATGGTGTTTTGTTTACTGTCAACCGAACCTCACTTGCCCGTTTCCTGTACATGTGCTTAGTACAATGTCTAATCGTGGTTGTAAAAACTGTGCTAACAGTTTCTGTTATATTTGTGATTAAAAAACACAAAAGAAACATTACAGACTTTGTGAAAAATGTTTATCTATCATACTTTGGATCTATACTTGGCGATCAATATAAATCTTGGGCGCCGCATAAGGTATGCAATGTGTGTGTTGAAGATCTGAGAAAATGGTCCAAAAAGGAAAAAAAAGCCTTTAGATTTGCTGTTCCTATGATATAGACAGAACCAAGAAGTCGCTCCGATGATTGCTACTTTTGCAGTGTTGATATTACTGGTCACAATTCGAAAAACAAGAAGGTAATAAGCTATCCTAACCTTCCGTTCGCCATCCGACCAGTAGGGCATGGTGTAGATTTGCTGGTTCCTGAACCACCAGATGATTTAAATTCTATTCCAACAGAAGTATTTTCTGATGTACAATATGATTTACATGAACCAGATGATGATGAATTCCATTGTAATACAGGAAGTCTAGAGCCCAAATTGTTTACTCAGACTGAGCGTAACGCTTTGGGTAGGGATCTGGGCTTAATGAAAGAAAAAGCTGAATTGCTTGGCTCCAGATTAAAAGAAAAGAACTTATTGGCAGTTGGAACCAGCACATACATGTATAGAAAGAACCAGCAGCAATTTTCCAAGTTTTTTTTCAACAAGAAGGTGGCTTAGTGTACTGCTCAGACATTTTTATACTATATAATAAAAAGCATATTGCTCGAAAACTATGGGTGGTACAAAAAAACTAAGGCTAGAATTGGATTTGGCTCACAAAAATCTATAAAGATCAGCTATCAAAGTAAAAAAAGTTTTTCAAAAAAATTTTTTTTCGTTGGCCTGTGTAATCAGTCAAAATTTTCAAATGCTCCATTTTGGTATGACTTGTAATTAAACTACTCGTGCTCTTCTGTCTTCCAATGTAATCTGTCAACAGTCTTGAAACAATATTGCCTTGTCTGCTACTACGGTTGGGACCTGATTGTGAGACTGCGACCAAAATTGTCAAAGTAAAAATAGGCATAGCTATGTATTACGCGGTGCAGTTCCCAATCCACAACAATTTTAGCAGAAAGAAATAGAGTGATAAATAAAATTACATGTGGATGCCGACTTCGCACAAACAAAGGCATTGCAACGATCTTCTTCTTTTTCTTGTGCTTTTGCCTTGTGTTTTCTTCCCGCATCGGCATAGGATTGGATTGGTTACTATCAGATGTGGCATGACTAATTTAAAGGGTGGTCAGAAGCCTTTCTTGTCGTCAACCTGCTATCCCACGGGACGGAATATGTGTACTCCAACTATCTGCGTTTAGTGTCATACATGTGAAAGTGAGCGAAAGTTTTCTAAGTGTTTGCGAATCGTTCGACTCAGGCGAGACTTGGGTACTGGCCGGGTATTCACCAAATGGGACAGAGGGAAACCGCCTGAAAACCACATCCCGGCTGACCGGCACACCGATCGTCGTGGGTAATACTCCGGGCGGATTCGATCTTGGGCCGGCGCACCTCCTTGTTAACAATTATTATTATTATCACTACTACTACTACTACTACTACTGCTGCTGCTGCTGCTGCTCCTACTTCGTCTGCTTCAATGGCTTGGTGCAAGTCATTCAACTGGATGCGACTTCGGCGACTTGCGTGTCCCTCATCTACCCCAGTTAACCAACCGGGGAAATGGAATCTACAGTTTAACGTCGAATCCGAACCACGTGTTGTTTCTGCCGACTCCTCACATCGTCGAGTAGTGAAGGCTAGGTTGAAACTAAGACTAAAAAATCCATGGTCCGGCCGAGATTAGCTCCCGCGACCTCTCCGCTTGCAGTCATGAGTTTTACCGCTCGACCTCCAGGATCCACATATCTGTCTATAATTCGTCTATAGGTTTTGATGAGTGAGTGTGTGAGTATCGAAGTACGCAACATATATGGCCATATCTTTTGACTGCATTGACTTAGAAGCTTAAATTATTTATACTGCCAATTTGACATTTGACATAAATTTCAACTTTATGATGAAGTCTTCTCGGTTTATCGACCGAGTCAAGGTATCGTTCTGCGTCAAGTTTTCAGTAAATTTCCTGCTTGTCATCTTCAGGCGAAGATGCCGCAGAACGACGCCTTGACTCTGCTGATAACCCGAGAAGACTTCATCGTCGAGAATCGCCGAGAAAGTCTAAATTCCCATATAAATTTTAACTTGATATCTGCACCCGTTCCTGAGAAAAACGGGTCTTAAAAGTCGTACACTATTAAGGTTCCGGTTTCACCGTATGAGCTAAGGAACTCCAAAAACAGTCATGCAGAGAGTTATGTAGGCCATGAAATGTAGGACTCTTTGTTGTTTAATATTATTAATGGAGCAGTGTGATGTTGTTTGTTAACCGGGGACCTAGAAACGACGGAGAGGCTCCGCCCCCGCCGCAGCCGCAGTGGTCCATAACCCCACGACGACTACCGCACTCAGTCCACTTCACCCCTCCGCCGCCCCACAACGAACCCAGGGTGGTTGTGAGGTTCCCCCTCCCCCGGCCCCGGGAACGTCTCACACCAGACGATTGTAACTCCAATGTTTGTAATGGTGGTGTACGCGTATGTGGAGAACTTGTTTGCGCAGCAACCGCCGACATAGTGTAGCTGAGGCGGAATAACGGGAAAACCACTTAAAAATCATCCACAGACTGGCCGGCTCACCGGACCTCGACACAAGCCCGCCGGGCGGATTCGTGCCGGGGACCAGGCGCTCCTTCCCACTCCGGAAAGCCGTGCGTTACACCGCTCGGCTAACCGGGCGGGCTGAGCAGTGTGATAATCTGAATAGTTCACATTCTGTAACCCCTTTTAGATTAGGCATGCAGGGAAAGAACGTGCTAATGTCTCTCGCTACAGGAAATAAATGTGCTTTGTCCAATGCAGTGTATTAAGTTTTTAAATTCCTTGAGGGTTGACGAAAAATGCTGAAGCAAGTAACAGTGAAAACCACTGCTTTAGTTTGAGACATTCTGTTTAGCAACGCAAGTGTTGCAAGTGATTTATTTTATTTTTAATAGTTTGTTATTTAGGTTGAATGATCAGATTCATCTGAGGATAAGAGACAGAGACCTTCAGATTGTGAAAGTGTTAGGAAAAAGCAAGGACTGGGTCGAATGGCTACAGTCGTGAAGAAATGAAGGGTTCAGTCGCACGAACTAGGAGAAGACGGTAGCTGTATGTTAATGTATTTGGGGTAGTATGTGCTGAACAGAGATCAAATATTGTAATAAGTCATGTGGTAGACTGGAATGAATAATCATTGTGTCCGACTGGCCTCATTACGATACTTTTCCTTCGTAAAAGTCGATCAAGAAAGAATAAAGACGAAGCACAACTTCGAGAGTGTAATTTTAACTGCAGATTAACAGTAAAACGTGACGACATTGCACATAAAATTCCTATAAGCAGAAAAGCCATCATGGCAGTACATGGAGTAACAAGGCGACGGTTAATGACAGTTTAGGAATTTTTGAAGCTGAGAAAGTTTAAGGAATAACTAGGAATGGCAGTTTATGATCGCACACAGCAATCACAAGACCAAGAAGTTTTATCTTCCAGAGGAGCTTTTGGTGAAAAAATTGCATTAAATGTTCAAGGAAAAACACCCTAATTTGGACATTTCGTATGAAGTGCATAGCAAAGAATTCAACATCAAATGCAGCATAGATTTGGGTATCCAAGGAATAATACATACTCAACCCGCAATTAATACACTGCTGAGATGAAAGTGCTGAATGCAATGTTATCTGAAAATGTAGGTGACGACTTAAAGAAACAAGTCTTGAAAGAAATTAATAAGAGCACTGTTGGCAAGGAAGTACAGAGTCAAAGCTGAAATATTTTATTCGGGAAAGAAATCCTCGTTTGAGAAGCCAGAAGTCTAATGAAACAGAAACAGTCTACACGGACTACCAAAAAATATTATGCTTACCAAACATAGGAACTCATGACATCTATTACAAAATACGGTTTTCTGTTTACTCTTTCATGTTCATCAGCTTTCAAATGTAACTTTGATGTTTTACACTTACGCTGAAGACAGTAGAAGAAAAGGGGCCAATGAAGTTGTTCCCTTTTTAAATAGCATTGGGACATAATTTTGCACAAGGTAGTTAAACATCTTGGTTATTTTTCGAACTAGGGTTTCCTTTGTTAAATGTATACTCCCCCCCCCCCCCTCCTATAACCTCTGAATCGTCATCACGGAAACAACTTAAATAAGTCTTGACGGCAATGTTGGTGTTCGAATGAACACTTGTTATTAGCTACAGCTGGAAAGTGTTACGCCATGTAGTACCAGTCCTGTCTTTATGAAATTCTGTGGAGACATTCGTCACATAACAGGCATCAAATGAGTAAGGTTTCATTCCATTAGAACTGATATCCATCATTAACATCGGCAAGAAGTGTGACCCTCACGGGCGAGAATACACTCTTGTATTTTTTGTCGCACAGAAGCAGTGCAATTTGAGAAATTTCATGTCACATATTGGCTGATACCTCTTTAAGAATTACCAGATCAGTCCTGTTGTCCCACAACACGATTTTAGGAGTTGGTGTGGTATGGATCTCGAGAATTTCTCCTCCCCCTTATTTTTCACCAGATCTTGTTGTCTCTGATATAGTCTCAGCAGTATATGACGCATCAGTCTTCCAATAACCTGTTTCCGACGGTTCGTGGTGTTACTCAGCGTAACCTCTGCCCCGATTTAAGCCGTTATCGTCGATCCTTTCCTCAGAGCCAGTAGACCATTCCTATAACCTTCTCGTGGCGTAGTGCTTCTAGAAACACCCGTGTCTATTGTCCTCTCCTCACTGCAGTCCTGAGTGCTTCTCGTCCCCACTAGTCGTCCTGCCGTTGCCAACAACCGATTGCCTGTGCGATCGGTCGGCATGAAGCTCCCATGTCCGTCACGCCCATTGTTCGACCTTTTTCAAAGATTCTGCACTTCCTATCGACATGCTGTGTTGCGCTCCTCAACTGAAAAGTTCCAGTAACGTTACACACGCTTAACAATCATCATGTAATCACAACGTTCTTTATTTGTCTACTCAAAAATACTGAAAATAAGCTCGCGTAGAGATGAAATTTTAAGAATGTGTGGAGAAATAGTGTGAAAGTGGTTCGATGAACCCTCTGCCAGGCACTTAAGTGTGAACTGCTTAGTGATCATTGTAGATGTAGATGAAATGTATCCCACGGGCATGGAACTACTAGGGTATCGGTTTAGTAGCGTTTGGTCAATGTTTTCGTGGTGTAATTCCTCCCATTTCCGTCAGGGTACTAACGGCCGCTCTGTGAGGTCAACCTGACTGGATGCAGGAGCCGCAGCAGGTGCGCCTTCCCATGCGTGACGTCACGTGGAAAAGGCGAGACGAGACCTGCTCTGCGCTCCATCAGCAGCTGCAGCCGCAACGCAACGCGAGCTGCGTGCGCGTGGGCAGCCCGCGCCTGCGTGCTCACGTTGCGCTAGCGCCACGCACGCAGTTTGCCCGTTATCTACCGGCGCGACGCACGCCGTAAGCTGAGCCGCTAGCCTAGAGCTCACTCTCGGAGAACTTAACGCCATCGGACAAAAGTTAGTCGCGTTCCGAGTTGGGTCGTAGCGAAACCAACGGAAAAATGCTCCTATCGCAGCACAAAAAATGCGAATATGTTCCTGTTTATTTAAAAGACACCTGACTGAAAAGTGGGGTACCAACTGCCTCATTCTAACATCCTCAGCACCGTTAAAATTTTTCCCAAAATTTTGGCTAGCGAACACATATTCGCGCTTTTCTCAACACTCAGCTCACCTCAAACCACCACTCTATTGCATTGGCTCCTTGTTTAGCTTGCATTTATCGCGAATCTCTTGCCTAACATAAAGTCCCGAGCGACGGGAAAAAAGCGCAGGTGACGCCTGCATATAAGAAGGGTAGAAGGACGGATCCTCAAATTTACAGACCAATATCCTTAACATCGGTTTGCTGCAGGATTCTCGAACATATTCTCAGTTCGAATATAATGAATTTCCTTGAGACAGAGAAGTTGCTGTCCATGCATCAGCACGGCTTTAGAAAGCATCGCTCCTGCGAAACGCAACTCGCCCTTTTTTCACATGATATCTTCCGAACCATGGATGAAGGCTATCAGACGGATGCCATATTCCTTGACTTCCCGAAAGCGTTTGACTCGGTGCCCCACTGCAGACTCCTAACTAAGGAACGAGCATATGGGATTGGTTCCCAAATATGTGAGTGGCTCGAAGACTTCTTAAGTAATAGAACCCAGTACGTTGTCCTCGATGGTGAGTGTTCATCGGAGGTGAGGGTATCATCTGGAGTGCCCCAGGGAAGTGTGGTAGGTCCGCTGTTGTTTTCTGTCTACATAAATGATCTTTTGGATAGGGTGGATAGCAATGTGCGGCTGTTTGCTGATGATGCTGTGGTGTACGGGAAGGTGTCGTCGTTGAGTGACTGTACGAGGATACAAGAAGACTTGGACAGGATTTGTGATTGGTGTAAAGAATGACAGCTAACTCTAAATATAGATAAATGTAAATTAATGCAGATGAATAGGAAAAAGAATCCCGCAATGTTTGAATACTCCATTAGTAGTGTAGCGCTTGACACAGTCACGTCGATTAAATATTTGGGGGTAACATTGCAGAGCGATATGAAGTGGGACAAGCATGTAATGACAGTTGTGGTGAAGGCGGATAGTCGTCTTCGGTTCATTGGTAGAATTTTGGGAAGATGTGGCTCATCTGTAAAGGAGACCGCTTATAAAACACTAATACAACCTATTCTTGAGTACTGCTCGAGCGTTTGGGATCTCTATCAGGTCGGATTGAGGGAGGACATAGAAGCAATTCAGAGGCGGGTTGCTGGATTTGTTAGTGGTAGGTTTGATCATCACGCGCGTGTTACGGAAACGCTTCAGGAACTCGGGTGGGAGTCTCTGGAGGAAAGGAGGCATTCTTTTCGTGAATCGCTACTGAGGAAATTTAGAGAACCAGCATTTGAGGCTGACTGCAGTACAATTTTACTGCTGCCAGCTTATATTTCGCGGAAAGACCACAAAGATAAGATAAGAGAGATTAGGGCTCGTACAGAGTCATATAGCAAGTCATTTTTCCCTCGTTCTGTTTGGGAGTGGAACAGGGAGAGAAGATGCTAGTTGTGGTACGAGGTACCCTCCGCCACGCACCATATGGTGGATTGCGGAGTATGTATGTAGATGTAGAAGTTCCCCTAACTTAACTTGCTCACACCCACTAGTCCATCGCTGTAAGTTGCTCCTATCAGTTAACTCCCACTGCCTCTTCTCACTCACTCATTCAGCCCAATTCATTATCTCTTTATGTCTATCTGTCATTGTTTCCTGTGTCACAGTCACAGTCACCTTCGCTCCCTCCCACTACTATATTCGCATCTCACTCTTACTGTCTCTGTCTTGCTCTTTCATAATGTTAACATTTCATTCCTTCCTTCCTACTGCTGTTGTCTCTTCTCATTGTCACTATCTCTCTTTTCCACGTTGTCATTGTCATATACACTGCCTCTCATTATCACTAGCTCTCAACAACTTCCACTTTCTCTTTCTCCTTATTCCACTCCCCTCCCTCCACCCTGGCCCTGTGTCCTTCACTCTATTTTAGCTCTGTTCTGTCACTGTCATTACGTTCCACCGCCAATGTGTCCCTCTCTGTGTTTCACACTGCCATTGTCCTGTTCGCTCTTCCTGTAATACAACTACTGTCTACTATCTTCCAGTATTTATTTGTCACTGTAACTGTCTTCTCCTCTCTTAGCATAAAATCGCAAATTGTTCGCAAACCAACATTTTTGGGAAAATTTTTATTTAAAGGTGCTGCGGATGGTAGAATGAGGAAGCTGGTACCCAACTTTTCAGTCAAGACTCTTTTACATAAACAGGAACTTAATCGCATTTTTTGTGCTGCGATAGGAGCATTTTTCCGCTGGTTCCCTTCTTTTCTCTGCTGCAGCAGGGCATGTAACTCATATGGAATGAAATGTGTAGGTCAATGAAACTTAGATCGTTTACTTATGTGAAACTGGAATAACGCAAGAGTAATTTGATACCTCAGACCGGATCTTACGTGCAATATTTTCCATGTGGTTCAGTACACCACCATGGGGTTCTCAGTAGATAACGGAAACTCTTGACAGCATATTTCTCCGTTCTACCTCACTTTATAAACTACACTTTCGCCTAAAGGGGATTTACGTGCGTATTTTACGTGTACAAGTAGCGTAACTTTCAACACCTGTAGCTTCGAAACGATTAAAGATATCAACGAAATTTTCAAGGTAGTTAGAGATAAGGATCTTAGCAACACATCGTAAAAATTTCAGCTGTGCATAAAAATTTCTGCCATTTGCTGTCCATAGCAACCCTCGGCTGAGTTTTGGTCGGCTGGTGACGGCAAGAATACAATAAAAAAATCCTTGTTTTCCGAGGAACCGCCCATGAACTAACGGGGCCTCCATAAGCCCCATCAAGCCCACCATAGAGCACATCAAATGCAAAATAAACCAACCTTTTTTCTCCATTTGCCTAAGCAGGAGGAAGTGTGTAATATTCATACTTTGACCCTGTAATGTAGGATAGTGATCCAAAGACGATCCTTCTGATGGGCATACAAATGGTCCCTAGCAGAAGGGCTACCCAAAAACTCGACCCTACCTTTTTATAACCAATAGAACCCGAGGTATGAGCACCGGAAAATCCAGTTTTTATGCGCGGCGTTTTGAGCGTATTAGGTATTCATGCTGGAATATGTACGTGTGAGATGTGATAGAAAGAAATTAATCCACTCAAAAGCATTCCAAACACAACACATGAACTCAAAATACAACCAACCAAAACATAGACCCAGATTTCACTCGAGATTTGTATAACTTACAGACAAATAAATAATCTCTCAAGAAAGGGAGTTTTTGTAGAAGAGATTTAAACACAACGTGGATTCGGAAATAGATTAAGAAAACATATAAAGTCTGATCACAGAAGTAAAGAGCATTCTGACTAGGAAGCCTAGGAGGGATAACAGCCAAAACATTGGACCAGTTGGAGAATTATTAAAAAAAGAAATTTCACAAATGCACATCACTAGACGCAACAATATTCTGCATTATTCTTTAATGAATTTAACGTTAGTGCTGATAGATGTGAAATATATGAGGGCAGGAACTTCAATAGTGGTAACTATTTATTTACAACTCGTACAAAATAGATACGTGTTCCAAAGTTTTACTGACCTTCATAAGTAGCCACCACCATTGTGTATAACCCGTTGCCAGCGATGTGGAAGTCTCAGGATACTCTTAGCAGAGCCAGTTGTGTTGACAGTTCGAGCGGCGCGGTCTATTGCCCGACGAATTTGTAGCAGTTCTGAAGCGAATGCCATGAAGCGTTTCCTTCAGTTTAGAAATCGAGTTGAACTCACGAGGGTTTAAGTCAGGGGAGTGCAGTAGGTGGTATAGCACTTAATAGCCCCTGCAGTCAAACAAATCAGTAACAGCTTGCACTGTACGTGCTTGAGCATTGTCCTGCAAAACGATGATCAGGTCCTGCAGAAAGTGTCATCACCCCTGTCTCTAAGCTGGTCGTAGGTTGATCTGAACACAAGCGACTCCTTTTTGTGGGCTGTACTAAAGACAAGGTGCAAGGTGGACAGCAAGAAGCCCAAAACCATTGCTGAGCTGCAAACAGCCATTCAAGAGGTCATCGACAGCATTGATCTTCTGACACTTCAGTGGGTCATACAGAATTTAGCTCTTCGTCTGCGCCACATCATCGTCAATGATGGCAGGCATACCGAACATGTCACAATCTAAATCCGAATATCTGTAGTGACGTTTACATGTTGAATAACGTGTGTCAACACCATAGTTTGTAACTAATTTACGTTTTTTCATGTAGTCCAATAATTGTCACCCTCTATCAGCGATATGTTCGTCTTTCAAGACGATAATGCAAGAGAACAACATGCTCACCTTGTGAACACCATCCAGAAGGCAAAAATTAACAGAACGAAATTATCTGTAAATGATCTGTGCTATCTTGTGATATGAATGCGATTGAGCGTACTTGGGGGCCAGCTGAAACTTGCAGCGTCGTCGCAGGAACCCTCATAAAACAATGGGTGCTCCAGGCAGAGTCACCACAGAAGAATGAGGCAGGATTAGGCAACAACGTTTTGACTAGTTCGTGGACAGTATGCCGAGGAGCATCCTAGCATGTTACAGTGTACAGGGTGGAGCAACACGGTCCACAGTGTTTGAATTTCACAGAAGTACTCTTTCGAAAAGACTGCCTTTATTTTGATTGTTTGATTTTATTTCACAGTAAAATTAATTCCTTTTTTCTTTCATAAAGCTTATTATCTCTTTCCTTGCTACCCTCGAATCTAAGTACACTCGCTTTCGCAAATTATGCAGGTGGCTCAAAACGTTTTCCGAACAGTTTGTAAAATTACTTCTGAGGTTTGCAATTATTTGGATAATTGCTCATACTGGATTGGCGAAATCAAACTGGCCTAAGATATATTTATAAGACTGGTGCGTAAGTGTTCCTTGTTAACGAAAAGGAGAACTGCCTGTCATAGAAAATGCTAGAAACCGGTTGCTGTCACATTTCTGCATATGCGCATCTCCCAAATGCTCTGCCCCGAGTTCTTCGCTGTGTCGTTACGTACGAGTGAGTGAGAAGAGCGGATGTAGTTGCATTCAACACAAAATGGTGCTCACAATGAAACAGTGAGGTCATTTACGAGTGTTATACAAAGTACGATTCGTGAAAAACATTTGTGCAAGTGTTGGCACAAGAATTTATAACTGGAAGTGTTCTGGAAAAACTTGCAGCAAACTCTGAAATTCAAAAGCTAGTGTCAAAATGGCGCGAAACGTTTCCTGTAGCGGATACAAATCCTAACCTTCCGCGGAGAGTTCGAACACCAGAAGACGCTGGTCGACTAAAGGAAAGCCTAGAACAAAGTGCGACATAATCTCAACGCCATTTATTAACATAGTGTCGTGTCAAAACATCATCAAGAAGGAGATGCATCTGTATCGTTATAAATTTTGCGTGAATTAACCTTGTAACGTATCTATTTCTGACATAAAACTTTCAAAATCTTACCTATTTTTTTTCTACAGAATTTCACGCACTCTTGAAAATACATTGCATCAACAACTTATTTTTACGTTTATCTTGAAAATCAAAGGAGATATTGCAGTTGGGAGTAGCTAAACATTATTATCCCGAGATAACTGGGGGTCAGCAAACAATCTCCGCAAATATTCGTTGAAATATGTTATTTATTACACAGATGAAAAAGTACACAAATAAGAAGCTAGATAAGATATACAAGATGAGAATAACATACTAAAATCACATTAAAAATTCTTTTGTGTATGGTAGATTCTGAAGCATGGTGCGACGCAGAATGGGACCTTTGCACTGGGGGCAATAGCACCGGGTTTCGCTCCGGATGCGCTTCCCACGTGCATCCTGCTACTTGGATGAAACTGTGCACACTCGCGTTGGACTGCTCTTCTTCTGTTGGCTCGATGACGTCTGGGAAATGTCTTCCCGTCAATCGAAGAGGGTGGGCCTTCGTCCTGGTCGGCCTCGCTTAGGAGAAATGACGCTTCCTTTTACTTCTTAATTATTTTTTATGAGAGGGTAACCTTACATTCCAGTGAGTCATACAAAATAAACGGATTCCACACAGAAATGTCCAGCAAACGAAAAAAGATTTTCTTATAGAACTTCTTGCCTTGCTTTCTGGGTATTGGGTACGATGTCATTCTTTGATCGGCGCGATCAATTCCTCCCATTGTACAGTAGTAGTCAAGCACATACTTTGGCTCTATTATTTTCTTCGACCTTTTCTGAGTCTCCACCATATCCACAGAGTGGATAGCTGAAAGAAGTACCACATCCTTGACTTCCAACGCAACGCTAGTACTTTTCCTCGTCGTTCAGCTGCAATTTCCTCTTTCGTAATTTTAGATTTCGGAGAGATTAGCCAGCCGCGGTGGCCGTGCGGTTCTAGGCACTTCAGTCCGGAACCGCGAGACTGCTATGGTAGCAGGTTCGAATCCTGCCTCGGTCTTGGATGTGTGTGATGTCCTTAGGTTAGTTAGGTTTAAGTAGCTGTAAGTTCTAGTGGACTGATGACCTCAGATGTTACGTCCCATAGTGCTCAGAGCCATTTGAACCATTCGGAGAGATTGTGGCATTTCTTTCCAGGTCATTTTTACTGTTCCATACCTATCTGTGGACTTCAAAATTAGGAAACCTGCTAACTGTGGAGACGTGTAAAAGTCATCCGTCGTTAGACAGTAACCTTGCTTCAGGAGTGGCTTTGCATGTGTTAAGACAACTTGTGACCACATTGGAAAATCCGTGAAGGCTGCATCGAGCTTTATCCCTTTCACCATGTAAATAATCAGGGACCACACATATCCGCTAGCCGATTCGCACAGTATGTAAAATTTTATTCCAAATCTCGCCTTTTTTTGTGGATATACTGTACGCAAGCCAATCTGCCCTTGTACAAAAGTAAACTTTCATCCACCGTAATGTCCCGTTCAGGAACATTAGAACTTTTAAATTTATTTTAAAGGTGCTGGTAAACTGGCCAAATTTTGTTCAACTTAGTATTTCGGTGATTTGTGGCGTCAATACTTCGTTGTCAGGAAAATGAAGATAGTTTTTTATTTAGCAAAACCTCTTGTAGGACATTACGTCATTGAAAAATGGAGTTGATATGCTTGCCCGCCGTGACCAGTACATCTGCAATTCAGGTTTCTGTACAACACTTTGTAAAATAAGTAGAGCAAACAAAATTCGAAGTTCTTCGCACGACGGGGACAAAACGTTACAACCAGCGGTTGAAACACATTGGTTGATATATTTAGCAGTTTCCACCTGTATCATTTCCAGCAAATCCCTATCAAAAAAGTGTTCAAATACTTGAAGTTCATCATCAGCAAAAGGAATCGTACAGCCAGGATTAGCAGAAAACGGAAGTCTTGGAGGAGCACAATCAGTATTTGGATTGACAACATGCCACACTCTCACCTGAGATCAATCTATATCTGCGTCTTCCTCACAGTCTTCTTCTCTTGACGAAAGTTCAAAAGAGTCATCACCAGGTTCCGAAACAGAGATGCCTTTCCACTGCTCTTCTTCACTGAATTGATCACTATTCCTTTTCTACGGTCGCAGGTTCGAATCCTGCCTCGGGCATGGATGTGTGTGATGTCCTTAGGTTAGTTAGGTTTAATTAGTTCTAAGTTCTAGGGGACTGATGACCTCAGATGTTAAGTCCCATAGTGCTCAGAGCCATTTTTTGAACCACTATTCATTTTACACGACTCCAAACAGGCGTAATACTGCGACAACTGCACCAAAACGCTAATAAGGGCTGCAGAATTGTTGCAATCACAATAGAAACGCTACTGACGCGAGTATAATCTAGTTGGAAAATATCCCTCAGCTCCCAGGTCTCCTGAAACTCAGCAATACACGGAAGCAAAACACGAAAAACGCCGACTACCGGCAGCAGAAGGAACAACAATGACCATAACTGGTCGCTGGTGCTAACTAGCGGCAGTGGAAGGAACTAAAACGATTATAATCGGGATGCTTGTGCTTGAACGCGAGAAAACCGCGAGCCCGAGTTATCCAGGGATAATAAGAGGGTCACTCCAACAGAAATGCACACTGTTCTTGTAAAAATACCGCATTTGTGTGAAAGTTTTACAGTGTGTAGATACATGCTTCCCGCTTGTTTTCAAACTTAGTTCAACCTGTTCCCGTGAGTGGCGCCGTCACAGCATGTCTTCAAGATGGCTGCTACACTTGACATTCGTCAGAAGCAACGTTCTGTCATAGAGTTCCTGAGCTGTGAAAACGAGACAGTGGTAAACATCCACAAGAAGTTGAAAAAGGTGTATGGAGATGCTGCTGTCGATCGCAGTACAGTTAGTCAGTGGGCAAGCAGGTTACGTGATGAAAGCGGGCACGGCAGTATTGAGGACTGTCCTCGCAGCGGCAGGCCTCGTACTGCACACACTCCAGACAGTGTGCAGAGAGTTAACGAATTGGTGACTGCTGACAGACGCATCACAGTAAACGAAGTGTCACGCTACGTTGGGATAGGGGAAGGATGTGTTTGCAGAATACTGAAAGTGTTGGCGTTAAAAAACGTTTGTGCCAGGTGGGTTCCCAGGATGCTGAGACAAAGAAACAAGAAAAACGGTATACAGCGAACTTTTGGAACAGTGCAAGAATGGTGAAGATGAATTTCTTGGAAGAATTGTGATAGGTGATGAAACATGGCTCCATCATTTTTCACCAGAGACGAAGCAGCAATCAATGGAGGGGCGTCATGCAAATTCACCCAAGAAAAAAAATTTCAAAACCACACCTTCTGCTGGAAAAGTTATGGCTACGGTGTTTCTCGATTCCGAAGGGCTCTTGCTTGTGGACATCATGCCAAGTGGAACCGCCATAAATTCTGATGCATATGTGACAACACTGAAGAAACTCTAAGCTCGACTGAGTCGTATTCGACCACATCGCCAAAAGCAGGATGTTTCGCTGTTGCACGAGAATGCATGGCCACATGTCAGTCAAAAACCATGGAAACGATCACAAAACTCAGATAGACAACACTGAAACACCCGCCTTACAGTCCTGACCTGGCTCCATGTGACTCTCATCTCTTTAGGAAACTGAAAGACTCTCTTCGTGGAACAAGGTTTGAAGATGATGACCCCCTTGTGCACGCTCTCAAACAGTGGCTCCAACAGGTTGGTCCAGAATTTTACCGTGCGGGTATACAGGCGATGGTTCTAAGATGGCGAAAGGGAATTGAGAGGGATGGAAATAATGTGGAGAAATGAAAATATTGTTCCTAAAGGATGTATCTACACACTGTAAAACTTTCAAACATGTAGAATAAAAGAGTGATTTAAAAAAAATAGTGTGCATTTCTTTTAGAGTGACCCTTGTATTTCTTGGTAAAACAGTCTATCCCGAGTTATCTCGTGATAGACAGTTAAGAGGTTAAAGCGTCCAGACACACTGTCGAGTGGTGAGTTCTGCCGGTGGCTGCTGACTGAAGTGGAATCAAGACCCTTGGATCCTCAGATTTCTGTTTCTTCAGATAAGGCCGCAGGCGACATTACACATCAGAAAATCCCTTTCTCTACTTTGAAGAGTCGTTGCATAATCTCAAGGTTAATGGTTGGTGCACAGTGTGCCAGGTGGGTTCCGTCGTAACATGACTATTCCACCAAACTATTTGCCGGCCGCTGTGACCGAGCGATTCTAGGCGCTTCAGTCTGGAACCGCGCTGCCGCTACGGTCGCAGGTTCGAATCCTGCCTCGGGCATGGATGTGTGTGATGTCCTTAAGTTAGTTAGTAGTTAGGTTTAAGTAGTTCTAAGTTCTAGGGGACTGATGAACTCAGATGTTAAGTCCCATAGTGTTCACAGCCATTTGAACCAAACTATCTATACTAATTGGTATGTTCAGAAATTGTCTAATCCATGTTTGAATCAACTCATAGAAGATGAACGACTGTATGGATGTTTTTAGCAATACGATGTGACGGCACACACCGCCTTGACAACCATGTCACGAGTGCGTAAGATGTTCGGTGAGGTGAAGACAATCAGTCAGCAGAGGCAGTGCAATCTCCCGTCCACCTCGATCGCTTTATGCTTCTCCGTCTGATTTTCGCCTGTGGGGCAAATTGAACGGTCAGGCGAACTCAGGTAATCTTCACACACCGGGACAACTATAACAAGACCGCGGAAACGCTATTGTTGCTAACCTTAAGGCAGAGCTCGTAAGCGCATCTCAAACTTGATTAAACCGAGCACAGCACTGCATCGACATCAACGCTAGCCGTTTCCAGTACCTCCTGTCCTAATCCCGCGACATATCGTATAAGGAGTGGTCAAACAGTTTCCATTTGAGGGTGTTGCTGCAGCGTGTATGTAACGATGTGGATGTATATAAGCACTGACTTGTAGATGAGGAATTAGTGTGTGGCATTCGTATCTTCCCGTCGTGCGTGCGGTAGATGCAGAAACGTGAACTATGGCGACGTTATTGCCAAATGCGTCCAAACAGGACCAACGTGCTGTTATTCTTTTCTTGGCTACCGAAGGTAGACATTCATCGAAGAATGAAGAGTGTGTGTGAGACAGCATATCCGTCGAAAACCAGTGCTGTAGTATGGTGCACCACGTTCCGCGCTGGTCGCGATTCGACAAAACATACCAGTCGATCTGGATTATGCCAACTCAAATAGAAGACAGTCGAGCACTCGCTCCATAATCCTGATCTCTCCCATACGATTATGATACCTTTGGTCCTTGAAGGGTCGACGATTCCTGTCGGACGAGGATGTGCATCAGCATCAGGCAGTTACGGACTTCTTCATGCAGAAGGACACAGAGTTTTACCAAGTTCGTCATCTTCGACCCGCAGCATCTGTGGGATGATTGCCTCAATGCTCACGTCGATTTTGCCTGATTGGCATAACGATTCTGGATTGTAAGGCCTTCGAACGGAAACTTCTTGATCACCCCTTATACTTTGCGCTCTACTTTTATTTAGCATTTATTATCATCCAAAAAACATTATGTTCGATAAGAATGAGACAAGAAAGAGACCGTGCCCAATTTTTGAAGGAGCCAAAACCAAAATATAAACAGAGTGGCAAAAATTAACAGGAAGGGTGGTCTCATTCTTAGATGTGCCACGTTTAACACCTAAATGTTGCGGCTGTATGGGCCGTGTGAAGCGAGTGACACGGTATCTGAGCAGTCTGTTACAGGTATATGTATGTTAAATGTGGCAGCACGTCGCGAGTTAACCGGCTTTCATCATCGGATGGCAATCGGTGCAAGGTGCGAGGGACAAACTGTATCGGAGACTGCACAAGAATTCGGATTTTAGAGATCAACTGTCAGCTGTTACACGCTGCTTCCGAAACCGGATTTCTTAAACAGATTTAATAATATCGTTTCTGGTTGGTCAGATAAGCACTGCAAAATCGATTCTGGAAGTCCATTTATACACTTTTTACGCAGTGAAGTAAAAGCAGAAATATTATACTAAGCATGAAACTGTCTATTTCTAGTATTTAAGTGAAGAGCAATAGCGATTGTGGTGACTAAATCATAAACTGGAACAGCTGTTTTCCAGACGCCATACTTACTTGCGCTTGCAAATCCGCTTCAAATCTTGACTTGTAAACACGACAGCTAAAAACAGTTTCGGAAATTCGGGCAGCACGGAAACGCCAGCAAGAGCGAGAGCTGTGTCGTACTGGAGCAGCGAGAGAGAGAGAGAGAGAGAGAGAGAGTGAGAGAGAGTGAGAGAGACAGTGGGGATTCACCTTCCACGCTGGACACCAAAAGCGAATCTTTCGTCGGTCGTATTTACTGTTTGAATATTAATATACAGCACCAACCATGTTGATGACGTTACTTGTACTGATAAGTTGTTAATAATAATTTCTATATCACTCAATTCAACAGGAAATGATAATTACAAATTTTAGTTTCGGTCAGTGCTTATTGATTGAAAGGATGGACCAATCACAAGCGCGCCCTCAGAGGACTGGCGTCAAATTGCTAAGACAGCTCACTACTAGATTACGATCGGTTTCCGAGGAGTTAATACGTGGATCTGGGCATAAAATCGCATCTCAGGTACAAACGGAACAGTTCATTGAAGATTTGCCTCGGATGACGTACTTCTGCGATGCTGTGTTAATCCAAAGCAATGTACAAGAGGTTTTCGAGGCGGTAACACGCGAACTAGTGTGTGAAGTGCAATACCGCGTAAAGACGGAATTAGTTGTTAAAGTTACCTCGGAAAACATATTCTTGCGATTTCATGTGGATTGTAAGATCGTGTGAAATATTTCGTGACTTCTGCTGTGCCTGGGAACTAATGATTAATGACTGGGTATCTTGTTACGGATTTGAACGATTGATTAGCTCCAGAAATCGTTTTACAAATTTTGTGATAGAACAAATGAAACAAAGTTAATTGGCATCCTAACGATACTTCTCATGCTTAAGCATTTAAACCTACCCACTACAATGCACTGCTTATTGCACAAGCTTTAAAACTCGCGACCGACGGAGAACAAACCAGTTGGGGCAACGTCTACAAAATGCGAGGTAAGTAAACTGGCCACAATTCAGTTACGAGAATTGGGGGACGGACGCACTGGACTTCCGTACGTAAATCACACCCGTCATCAATGTGCGTCCCCGTGTACGCGTTGTGGCAAACGATATTTCGAACATTCACTCCCCTGTTCGCTGTGATAGTGTTACACTTGGCATCCCTTGTGTGGGGAAAAATACGAAGGCTGGTCAATAAAGAATGATCATAATTTATTTATGGTCATAATTTCTCGCGGTAGAATTTAATCTTATGATATCCTGTTAGCTTAATGTGCAACAAACACGCCGTAGTAGTTTCATTTTTGGGACTGCTGGTTCCCACTTGTGAGAGGCAAGCAAGGTCAGACATGTTCAGTATCGCCTACCACTGCAAACGAGGTAACACGCGAGGAACAATAGGTTGCTTTGAAATTCTGCTTTCGTCTCAAAAAATCTTCAGGTGAGGCAAAAATAATGTTACAGGAGGCCTATGGACAGTCTCTTCTTTCCTACAGCACAGCTTGAAGGTTAAAATGTTTAAAGAGTGGAGACAATCAATTTCAAAGGAAGGTGGACCCGGTGCTCCAGTTACTGCTCTTACGGAAGAAAACATCAACACTGCTGCTGTCATTGTGAGAGAGAATCGACAAATTGCCTTAAAATCACTTTCTGAAATAGTGAACATTTCATTTGGCGCCACCCATACGTTGGTGACAGAAAAATTACACATGACACGTCTTTGTGCGCAATGGATTCCAAGACTGTTGATTCCCGAACAAAAGGACATTCTCGTGCAGGTCTGCATGCAGTTAAAGTTGATGTTAGGGGAAGATCCGGAGTTTCTTTCAAATGTGATCACTGCTGATGAAACTTGGCTACATCATTTTGATCCTGAGCGCAAATAGCGCAGCTCAATGTGGAAATCTCCTTATCACCAACCCCCAAAAAGGCAAAAGTGGTTGCTTCTGCTAGAAAGTTATGGTCATCTCATTCTTTGATATTCATGGAATGGTTTATCAGCATGTTGTACCTGCACACACATAAGTAACTGGACAACACTGCAGGGATGTCATGAAAACATTGCAAGTACATGTCAGGCGCAAAAGACCATATTTCCGTGAAGCCGGCTGGGTGCTGCACCACGATAATGCGCGGCCGCATATTGCCAATGTTGTTGCTGAATGTCCTGCAAAAATCAACTTGAAGTGCATCCCTCACCCTCCCTATAGTCCGGATTTAGCCCCATGAGACTTTTTTCTATTTCCAAACATAAAGATATGCCTTCGTGGGAGACGTTATCAATCATCAGAAGCAGTGGTGAAGGCTGAGGAGGCGATTTTGAAGGACCTCTCAAAAAATGGTTTCCAGCACGTGTTTGAGGACTTGCAGAAACGCTGAGACAAGTGCATCGCATTCATGGGAGACTACTTTGAGAAGGATCATCAAAATGATGAGGATGAGTAAAGGTATGTTGTCAAAAAAATTATGATGATTCTTTATTGAACAGCCCTAGTACCTTTAAACAGCGGTTAAATTTAAGAACATACTTTAAACCGTCATAATAGCGTTACACTTGGCATCCGCGTGCATGAATGTGGTACTAAAGTGGCAGACTACATTTTGAACAAGTGCTTTTGTAGCCCTCATGTGACAGTGTTACAAGCTGACGATCGCTCAGTTGTTAGGGCTGGTCCATTGCAGAGCACGCGAAGTCGGTACGCTGCGTTGATCCCCGGAACACGGCGCGTGCCCCTGACGCCTCAGAGCTCACACGGCAGAACGCCGCGTCGCTGAAAAGCTGTCGTCCTTGGCTGGGAAACTCCCAGGCCGCACAGGAAACTGCCTATACGGCCCAGGGCCTTTGGCAGAGAGCGCCCACAGTGATTCAGCGCGCCCGTGACGGCCGTCGTCACACTACTGTGACTCGTCTTGGACCTGATACACTGGCACAGTCCCACAAATTAAAGGCGCGTCTAAAAATGTCACTCCCGTAGAGCAAGCTTGGGCCGCTCTTGGTAGACGCGTTGTCCACACGATGTCGGTACACAAGTCTCCTCTTGACCTTCAAATGGCAGTAAAGGAAAAATGGCACATTATGCTACCAGAACTTCGGACCAGTCTCCCAAAGAGTGAGCTAAACGGGGTCTAGCCTAAAATATGCCCTCTACTTTACAGTCATAGTGAGACGTAGCGCCGTATACCGATCCTGCCTTGTAAGCGGTTAAGTGGGAGATGTGTCTCAGAGCTGGATAGTGACAGATGGTGACGCGAGACTGGACGCGCACGTAGTTTATGTATAAGCCGATAGAGGACAGTATTGGATAGGGGGCTTGATTTAGTTTCGATTGTGCCCACTAAAGTAATAGAATTTTTTCATATACTGTTCTAGTATGCGCCAGCACAAGTTGCAGTGTTGCCAAATTTATTCAAGATGGCGGCGATGACGTCATCCAAGATGGCGGCATGTTTAACTTTGCAACATCGTATGACGTCATCCAAGATGGCGGCTTTTGGCGGGAAAATAGGCCATTTTGTGCTACGTCCACTAACCTAACCTTCAGAAAAAATGGCGGGAATTTTGAATTTTGGCGGGAAAATAGTCCAGTTGTACTACATCCACTAACCTAAGCTCCAGATGGAACAATGGTGGGAAGTTTGAATTCCAACACGATAATGCTTTGCAAAGACGGTACTTGTCTTTATTATTATTGATTATCATTTATTAACATTCATTATCATTCACTGTCATTTATTATCATTCATTATCATTTATTATCATTTATTATTATTGATCTGCCTCCACTAGAAAATTCCCTCCAAATTCAAATTCCTACACGATAATGGCTGCAAAACCTTACTTTTGTTTATTATTATTCATTATTATTTATTAACATTCATTATCATTTATTGTCATTTATTATCATTCATTATCATTTATTATCATTCATTATCATTTATTATCATTCATTATCATTTATTATCATTCATTATCATTTATTATTATAGGCCTACCTCCACTAGAAAATTGCGCCAAATTTAAATTCCAACACAATATTCTCTCGAAAACTGTACTTCTATTTATTATTATCATTATTGTTGGCGAATTTTCCCTAAAAGGAAATCGTTAAGCTTATGACTTTGAAGACTTGTTCTTCTTGTCCTTCCAGTACTCCTTCATTCTCTTGGAGAGGGCCTCTTTTCTCTCCTCAGACCATTCTTGTTTGGTCCGCTGTTTTAGCGCTTCTGACTTTACTTCCCAATTGTCTATGTGTTTTCGGAAGGTGCTTCTGTCTGTGGTGTTTGTGGTGCCAATTGCTTGTAGGTCTTTTCGGACTCCTTCCGTCCAGGGTGTCGAGACTTTAAGTGTCTTGATGTGTTCTAGAACTTTCTTGGTGAGTCTTGTTTCAGGAAATCTATCTAAATGTCCGTAGAATTTAAGGCGCCTTTTTCTCATATCGTTCTCGATGTTCGAATATGCTTCTACTGTTGAGTTCTTCTGTAGTCTGTAGCCATCTGGTGTGGGTCATCCTCCTAAAATTTTCCTCATGATTTTGCGTTCGTCTTTTTTGATTTCTTCAATTTTGATTTTCCTGTTGAGTGCTAGTGTTTCGCTGGCATACAGTATGGCGGGTTTGATCACTGTGTTATAGTGTCTGATCTTGGTGTTTCTGGAAATGCATTGTTTGTTGTAGACGTTTAGTACCATGCCTAGTGATTTCCGTGTCTTCTGTTGTCTGTTTTCGTAAGCCAGTTTCTCTGTTCCGGTCGGTTCGATGATTTCGCCTAGGTATCTGAAGTGTGTGACCCCTTTAATTTTGCCGTACTTGGTTGTGATGTCGTCGCCTTCTCTTGTTAGGACTTGCGTTTTTTCAAAAGAGATTTGTAGGCCGACTTTCTCGGCGCATTCTTTCAGGATTTCGATCTGTGTTTTTGCTGATGTTGGGTCATAGGTCAGTATCGCTAGGTCGTCTGCGAATGCTAGGTAAGGGATTTCCAGTCTTTTCCTTCCTAATGTGACTGGTCTCCAGGTGTTTTGTCTCATGACTTCAGTTTCCCATTCGCTCATTACTTTGTCCAGGACGATGTTGAACAATAGCGGGGATAGTCCATCTCCTCGTCTTAGGCCAGTGTGGATTTCAAAGGGGTCCGAGATTTCGCCCATGAATTTGACTTTGGATTTTGTATTGGTTAGTGTCTGTTCGATTAGTCTTCGGGTCTTTTGGTCTAGGCCTTTTTCTCTGAGGATTTGATGAGGGACTTTCTGTCGATCGAGTCGTAAGCCTTTTTGAAGTCGACGAAAGTGCAGATGATTTTTTTGGGGCTTGTCATGTGGGATTTTATGATTGATTTCAGGTTGAAGATTTGTTCGGGGCAGGCTCTGTTGGGTCTGAAACCCGCTTGGTATTCCGAGATGGCGGGTTCCAGTTGTCCTTGCGTTCTGGTGAGAAGGCAGGTTGATAGAATTTTGTAGATGACTGGTAGCAGGGAAATTCCTCTATAATTGTTTGTGTCTGTCCTGTCACCTTTCTTGTGTAGCGGGTGAATGAGTGCGGTCTTCCAGTCGTCAGGTATGATTTCGGTTGTCCAGGTGTTCTGTATGATTTGTGTGATTTCGTTTAGCGAGTTTGGTCCTAGGTTCTTCAGCAGTTCTGCCGTTATTCCGTCTTCACCGGCTGCCTTGTTGTTTTTCAGTTTCTTTATGCAGTGGAGGATTTCTTCTTTTGTTGGTAATGGTGAGTCTTCCGGTGCGTTGGCCGGTTCTCGGGGTTGGAAGGTTGAGTTAGGTTCCGGGCAATTTAGTAATTTTGAAAAGTACTTCGCGAGCTCTTCAAAGTTTTCTTTGTTGGTAAGTGCCAGTTTTCCGTCTTCTTTTCTGAAGCAGAGGTTCTGTGGTGAGTATCCTTTGACTTGGTTGGCGAACGTCCTGTGGAAATCCCGTGTGTTGAAATTTCTGAAGTCTTCTTCGATGGAGTTTAGCTGATCGTTTATGTATTTGCGTTTCTCTTGTCTTATTGTTTTCGATGTTTGTCTTCGAATTTCATAGAAGTTGTCCTGTGTTTCTTGTGTTTTGTTGCTGTTGTAGTTTGTGAAAGCTGTTCTTCGATTTTGTAGGGCGATTTCGCAGGTAGTGTTCCACCAAGGGTGCCTGGGTTTTCTAGTCAGCGGGATCAGTTCTTTGGCTGTGTTCACAATTTTTTGTTTAAAGCTGGTCCAATCTTTCGCCTCTTGTTTTCCCAGTGTTCTGTGATGTTTGATTCTCTGATCTTTCTTGTATCAAATTTCGATGAGATCAATTTCTTTTTGTGTTGTCTTCTTGGTGTGAGTTTGATTTTGATTCTTGTTAGGTAGTGGTCCGAATCTATGTTGGCGCCTTTTCTCACTTGGACGTCGTAGATTTCTTTCTGGTATTCATAGGAGATTGCCACGTGATCTATCTTATTCAAGATGTCCGATTTTATCGGTGAGAAAGCCATTTTCCTTACGTCCATCACAAAAATCTATCACAAGTTCAAATCCCAACAGCATAATTGATCACTTCTGCGAGCTTTCTCCGTCACTTATCTTTTTTCACTGGTAGCCTATCATAATCGCGTGAGATAATAAACTGCACTTATAGTAACATAGTTCACGTCCTTTGATTTTGCAAGGGGGAAGGGACTGAGCAGTACGGTTATCACTTGTTCTCTAACACAGTCAGCACACACATCTTTGATATCGCAGTGCAGTCACCACGACGTCCGCGCTCCAACTGAATTACGAGGGCAGTTCAATAAGTAATGCAACACTTTTTTTTCTGAAACAGGGGTTGTTTTATTCAGCATTGAAATACACCAGGTTATTCCCCAATCTTTTAGCTACATAATACTATTTTTCAACGTAATCTCCATTCAATGCTACGGCCTTACGCCACCTTGAAATGAGGGCCTGAATGCCTGCACGGTACCATTCCACTGGTCGATGTCGGAGCCAACGTCGTACTGCATCAATAACTTCTTCATCATCCGCGTAGTGCCTCCCACGGATTGTGTCCTTCATTGGGCCAAACATATGGAAATCCGACGGTGCGAGATCGGGGCTGTAGGGTGCATGAGGAAGAACAGTCCACTGAAGCTTTGTGAGCTCCTCTCGGGTGCGAAGACTTGTGTGAGGTCTTGCGTTGTCATGAAGAAGGAGAAGTTCGTTCAGATTTTTGTGCCTACGAACACGCTGAAGTCGTTTCTTCAACTTCTGAAGAGTAGCACAATACACTTCAGAGTTGATCGTTTGACCATGGGGAAGGACATCGAACAGAATAACCCCTTCAGCGTCTCAGAAGACTGTAACCATGACTTTACCGGCTGAGGGTATGGCTTTAAACTTTTTCTTGGTAGGGGAGTGGGTGTGGCGCCACTCCATTGATTGCCGTTTTGTTTCAGGTTCGAAGTGATGAATCCATGTTTCATCGCCTGTAACAATCTTTGACAAGAAATTGTCACCCTCAGCCACATGACGAGCAAGCAATTCCGCACAGATGGTTCTCCTTTGCTCTTTATGGTGTTCGGTTAGACAACGAGGGACCCAGCGGGAACAAACCTTCGAATATCCCAACTGGTGAACAATTGTGACAGCACTACCAACAGAGATGTCAAGTTGAGCACTGAGTTGTTTGATGGTGATCCGTCGATCATCTCGAACGAGTGTGTTCGCACGCTCCGCCATTGCAGGAGTCACAGCTGTGCACGGCCGGCCCGCACGCGGGAGATCAGTCAGTCTTGCTTGACCTTGCGGCGATGATGACACACGCTTTTCCCAACGACTCACCGTGCTTTTGTCCACTGCCAGATCACCGTAGACATTCTGCAAGCGCCTATGAATATCTGAGATGCCCTGGTTTTCCGCCAAAAGAAGCTCGATCACTGCCCGTTGTTTGGAACGCACATCCGTTACAGACGCCATTTTAACATCTCCGTACAGCGCTGCCACCTGTCGGAAGTCAATGTAACTATACGAGACGAAGCGGGAATGTTTGAAAATATTCCACAAGAAATTTCCGGTTCTTTCAACCAAAATTGGCCGAGAAAAAAAATGTGTTGCATTACTTATTGAACTGCCCTCGTAGTTCAAATCCTTGCCACCCCCTGTCCAGCGCGCGGAGACACTGCCTACGCCTGTCACATGAGGCGGCCGGCCACTAGCGCGGGGGGCAAGCCCAGCGATCGCTCCCACGTTGTAAACATGTTTTTGCTGGACACGCTCGAACTTGCCGAGTTTGAAGTCACAGCGGCCCCTTGTCCACTCACCACATGTATTGTCACCTCTGCACGTTTGCCGCCAAAATTGTCTGCCTCTGAGCTGAATCACACAACGGTAGACCGTTCGCTGCCACACTTTTGGCGCCAAAGTTGTTTTCCTGGGCACATTCAAACCTGTCAATGCCAAACGCTCACCGTCCACCACGTGTCCCTGCGCGAGCGAGAACACAGTGTTACACTTTTGGCGGCAAAAGTTTGCTCGACAGTGGAATCCGCCATGACTATATAACAGCACGTTTGGATCACACTAGAACGCCCGGTAATTGACTCGCTCTCGCGCGCACGTATTAACTTTACAATCTCTGCACCTCCACCCCACTTACGTCACACACCCTCCATACACGCGGCGGACATAGCCTTCTGTAAATACCTGGAAAATGACTCTTTATTTCTGACATGACGGTCATGCAGGTGTGTCCCAACTGACTTCTCCATGCTCACACAGCAAAACTCCAGAGCGCAGCTGTCGTACACGTGGCCGGCTGAGCCCGCTCCATCGGCAGCTCCCTGGCCGGCTGACTTCAAGCGACCAGCGGTGCCCGCAAACCCCCACGGCCAGCACGCCAGGTAGGCGGCGAGCGGCGCCTCAGGGTCCACCCACAAATGGTCAGCCGCGCTCGCCTCAGAACCCGACTGCGTAAACATCTTTCTGCGCCCGCGAGCTATTAATGCTGGACAGGATGGAGCCTGTCGACTGCGTACCGGACAGAGGATACGTTTGGCGCCAGAGTTTGACCAACAGTGGAATCCACCATGACCGTATAGCAGCGCGTTTACTCATCGCGAGAACGCTCGCTAATTCACCCTCACCACCCCGCTATATTAAATAATTGAATTTACAATTTCATATACGTATGCAAACGTGTTCTGGAAAGATCTTATTTTTTTTTAAAAAAAAGTTGTTAAGTAAGAATAATATTGAGAAGGTTTTAGATGGCTGGCCATGCGACGAGGCGAGAGCAGGGATCTGTGGCGAGAGCAGGGATGTGTAGTTATGTTTAGTTAAAGGTCCGTGTAATGTCGTGTGAGGAGCCATGCGCAGTGTGCTACAGTGTCATAGGAGGTAAAGACATGTGCTGCTATGATGTGTCTAGCGTATGGAGGCTGTGCTTTGATAATTATGCTACGTTGATATAAAGTTGACTTTCACCCGCATTCGGTGGTAGCAGCTCGGGGTTGTGATGGATTACAGTCCTGGACGGACATATGTGTGTGCTTTGACCGCTGACGAGCGCGTTGACCGCGCCAACTCACGCTTGCGGAAGCCGAGCAGGGGCTGTGCGAGGTCTGAAATCAGACGGATGGGTGACTTCACGATCCTGTGGGCAGGGTGCGGAGTGGGGGGTACCTGCGCACGTCTGCTGAATTATTTTGCAAACGGATCTGCAGGTCTGCTATGCGTTATTAGGATAGTTTACGAGTACTGAGTGTATCTACACGTCTGTGTGAAGAATTATTTAGTAGCAATTTGCTATAGTGTGTACTGAAATTATGATTGGGTGCGTGTCTGTGGGCTGTGCAACATGGCCCAGGGCACATCTGGGATTGGTGTTTAGTGATAGCGTGATAGATACACTGTATGGTTAAATAAGTTGTTCAAAAAAATAAATAGAGTGTTCTCAATGATTACACGCACGTGCAGCGCAGATCAGAGTGATTAGTTTTCCGACACCATCTCGGTTGCATGCAAGTAGTAAATGTTTTCCCGGCCGCGTTAATCGTGTGTGTCAACGAGCTATGAGCTATTCTGACAATAGACGTGAAGGCAGGTCCAGACCTGAGACTCCAGCGGTATACATGAGAAGGACAATGCAGCTTTCACATGTGTCAGCTGTCACGAGGGCTCGGAAGCTGAACTTGGCTGGAGACTCTGGAACCCCCTTCCCCGCCGACAACACGCGCGCGCTACCTGCCTTGGAGTGTAATCTAAGGCGCATAGGCGATATCAATTTCTCCGGTGTTAGGTGCGAATGCGACTGTGTTGAGGTCATGTTTGGGGGAGGCTGAGCAGACTTACGGTCGGTTTGGCAGCTGAGGGTGTTTGCACTATTTTGCGAGCATGTCTGTGCACTGTGCGGTGCATTATATGGAGAGTTTAAGAGTACAGAGCTCGTCTGCTGATATTGTGTACTGCATTATTTAAGAGCTGTTTGCTATTGTGTGGTGAAATTAGGAGTTGTTTAGGTGTTTGTGGCCTGTGTCAGATGACCACAGTCGGATCAGTGTGAGTGTTTTGTGACAAATATACTCCACGACTAAATAAAAGTGCTCCAAATAAATAGAGTGTAGCCCTTCCTTACTTCCCCGAACAGCACAGTGCAGTCTGAGTGGTTTTTGCGCAAAAACTGCAATCTGGTCAGACTGTGAGTGAGTCAACAAATAAATGGACAAATTTATCTGTAGAGGAGTTAGAGGTCTGGATTATAATGAATATCTTGGTGGGTGTGGTTGTGTTGCCACGTGTAGTGCACTACTGAAGTTCAGAAACTACCTTATGTCAGCCTTACATATCGAATCCTATGAGAAGCAAAAGTTTCAAAAAGATATGTCGCAAATAAATAAAGTACACTCGTTCCTCCTTCCACCAGCCTATGCACTGAAATTATTGCGCAAAATTAACGGTTATTTGGCTACTTGGACGTAAATGTTTTACATTATTTACGAGCGGTTCGCATGTCTGTAGGCTGTGCTATGAGTTATTTTTAACTGTTTACAATTAGCAAGCGTGTGTCTAGAACATTATAAATGAGTTATGTAGGAGTGTTTTGCAGGTCTGTATGATGTGGGACATGTTGGTGTGATACATATACTCCATTCCTAAATAAAGTAAATTCGTTCCTCCATCCATGGACCTAGTGCAGGGTGAGTAAGTTTACCAGAAACGTGTAGGAAGAGGTTGAGTGCTGGTGGCTTAGTTTGAAACAATTTTCTTAGGTTGATGGCGGAAGTGCAAGTGAGATTTGTTTACTGGAAGATTTCAAACTTGGCACTGGTTCTTAGGAGGAGGAGGTGGCGGTCTGGTCCTCGAAAAGTAGTTCAAATTAGGGAGTTGAACACGTTTGCATACGTATATGAAATTGTAAACTCAATTATTTAATATAGCGGGGTGGTGAGGGTGAATTAGCGAGCGTTCTCGCGATGAGCAAACGCGCTGCTATACGGTCATGGTGGATTCCACTGTTGGTCAAACTCTGGCACCAAACGTATCCTCTGTCCGGTACGCAGTCGACAGGCTCCATCCTGTCCAGCATTAAGTGCTCGCGGGCGCAGAAAGATGTTTACGCAGTCGGACTCTGAGGCGAGCGCGGCTGACCATTTGTGGGTGGACCCTGAGGCGCCACTCGCCGCCTACCTGGCGTGCTGGCCGTGGGGGTTTGCGGGCACCGCTGGTCGCTTGAAGTCAGCTGGCCAGGGAGCTGCCGATGGAGTGGGCTCAGCTGGCCACGCGTACGTCAGCTGTGCTCTGGAGTTTTGCTGTGTGAGCATGGAGAAGTCAGTTGGGACACACCTGCATGACCGTCATGTCAGAAATAAAGAGTCATTTTCCAGGTATTTACAGAAGGCTATGTCTGTCGTGTGTATGGAGGGTGTGTGACGTAAGCGGGGTGGTGGTGCAGTGATTGTACAGTTATTACGCGCGCGCGAGAGCGAGTCAATGAGGGGGTGTTCTAGTGCGGTCCAAATGTGCTGTTATGTAGTCATGGCGGATTCCACTGTTGAGCAAACGTTTGCCGCCAAAAGTGTAGCACTGCATCCTCGCTCGCACAGGGACACGTGGTGGACGGTGAGCCATTGGCAATGACAGGTTTGAACGCGCCCAGGAAAACAACTTTGGCGCCAAAAGTGTGGCAGCGAACAGTCGACCATTGTGTGATTCATCTCCAAGGCAGACAATTTTGGCGGGAAACGTGCGGAGGCGACGAATACGTGTGGTGAGCGGACAAGGGGCCACTGTGACGTCAAATTCGACACGTTCCATTGGGCCCAGCGAAAACATGTTTACGACGTGGGAATGATCGCTGGACTCGCCCCCCGCGCTAGTGGCTGGCCGCCTCACGTGACAGGTGTAGGCAGTGTTTCCGCGCGCTGGAATGGGGGTGGCAAGGATTTGAACTAATTCAGTTGGAGCGTGGACGTCGTGGTGACTGCACTGCGAAATCAAAGATGTGTGTGCTGACTGTGTTGGAGAACAAGTGATGACCGTACTGCTCAGTCCCCTCCCCCCTGCAAAATCAAAGGACGTGAACTACGTTACTATAAGTGCAGTTTATTATCTCACGCGATTATGATTGGCTACCAGTGAAAAAAGATAAGTGACGGAGAAAGCTCGTACAAGTAATCAATTATGCTGTTGGGATTAGAACTTGTGATAGATTTTTTGATGGACGTAAGGAAAATGGCTTTCTCACCGAGAAAATCGGACATCTTGAATCAATGATAATAATAAATAGAAGTACAGTTTTCGAGAGAATATTGTGTTGGAATTTAAATTTGGCGCAATTTTCTAGTGGAGGTAGGCCTATAATAATAAATGATAATGAATGATAATAAATGATAATGAATGATAATAAATGACAATAAATGATAATGAATGTTAATAAATAATAATGAATAATAATAAACAAAAGTAAGGTTTTGCAGCCATTATCGTGTTGGAATTTGAATTTGGAGGGAATTTTCTAGTGGAGGCAGATCAATAATAATAAATAATAATAAATGATAATAAATGATAATGAATGATAATAAATGACAGTGAATGATAATGAATGTTAATAAATGATAATCAATAATAATAAAGACAAGTACGGTCTTTGCATGCATTATTGTGTTGGAATTCAAACTTCCCACCATTTTTCCTTCTGGAGGCTTAGGTTAGTGGATGTAGCACAATTGGACTATTTTCCCGCCAAAATTCAAAATTCCCCCCATTTTTTCTGAAGGTTAGGTTAGTGGACATAGCACAATTGGCCTATTTTCCCGCCCACAACCACCATCTCGGTTGACGTCATGCAATGTTGTCAAGTCTACATGCGGCCATCTTGGATAACGTCATCGCCGCCATCTTGAATAAATTTGGCAACAATGCAACGTGTGCTGGCGCATAGGTTGTCCCACTGCTCACAGGTAGTTCCAGTTTTCAATAAAGGTCGTCGAGCAGATGCACAAAACTGTAGTACTATATCTCTGACATCACTCTGTTGTAGAATTTTAGAACATGTTTTTTGCTCGCGTAATTTCTGTAAACCCAGAATCTGCTATGTAGGAATCAACGTGGATTCCGGAAACAGCAATCGTGTGATATCCAACTCGCTTTATTTGTTCATGAGACCCAGAAAATATTAGATACAGGCTCCCAGGTAGATGCCATTTTCTAACTTCCGGAAGGCGTTCGATACAGTTCCGCACTGTCACCTGACGAACAGAATATCGGAGCAGCTGTGTGGCTGGATTGAAGAGTTTTTAGCAAACAGAACACAGCATGTTGTTCTCAATGGAGAGACGTCTACAGACGTTAAAGTAATCTCTGGCGTGCCACAGGGGAGTGTTATGGGACCATTGCTTTTCACAATATACACTCCTGGAAATGGAAAAAAGAACACATTGACACCCGTGTGTCAGACCCACCATACTTGCTCCGGACACTGCGAGAGGGCTGTACAAGCAATGATCACACGCACGGCACAGCGGACACACCAGGAACCGCGGTGTTGGCCGTCGAATGGCGCTAGCTGCGCAGCATTTGTGCACCGCCGCCGTCAGTGTCAGCCAGTTTGCCGTGGCATACGGAGCTCCATCGCAGTCCTTAACACTGCTAGCATGCCGCGACAGCGTGGACGTGAACCGTATGTGCAGTTGACGGACTTTGAGCGAGGGCGTATAGTGGGCATGCGGGAGGCCGGGTGGACGTACCGCCGAATTGCTCAACACGTGGGGCGTGAGGTCTCCACAGTACATCGATGTTGTCGTCAGTGGTCGGCGGAAGGTGCACGTGCCCGTCGACCTGGGACCGGACCGCAGTGACGCACGGATGCACGCCAAGACCGTAGGATCCTACGCAGTGCCGTAGGGGACCGCACCGCCACTTCCCAGCAAATTAGGGACACTGTTGCTCCTGGGGTATCAGCGAGGACCATTCGCAACCGTCTCCATGAAGCTGGGCTACGGTCCCGCACACCGTTAGGCCGTCTTCCGCTCACGCCCCAACATCGTGCAGCCCGCCTCCAGTGGTGTCGCGACAGGCGTGAATGGAGGAACGAATGGAGACGTGTCGTCTTCAGCGATGAGAGTCGCTTCTGCCTTGGTGCCAATGATGGTCGTATGCGTGTTTGGCGCCGTGCAGGTGAGCGCCACAATCAGGACTGCATACGACCGAGGCACACAGTGCCAACACCGGGCATCATGGTATGGGAGCGATCTCCTACACTGGCCGTACACCACTGGTGATCGTCGAGGGGACACTGAATATTGCACGGTACATCCAAACCGTCATCGAACCCATCGTTCTACCATTCCTAGACCGGCAAGGGAATTTACTGTTCCAACAGGACAATGCACGTCCGCATGTATCCCGTGCCACCCAACGTGCTCTAGAAGGTGTAAGTCAACTACCCTGGCCAGCAAGATCTCCGGATCTGTCCCCCATTGAGCATGTTTGGGACTGGATGAAGCGTCGTCTCACGCGGTCTGCACGTCCAGCACGAACGCTGGTCCAACTGAGGCGCCAGGTGGAAATGGCATGGCAAGCCGTTCCACAGGACTACATCCAGCATCTCTACGATCGTCTCCATGGGAGAATAGCAGCCTGCATTGCTGCGAAAGGTGGATATACACTGTACTAGTGCCGACATTGTGCATGCTCTGTTGCCTGTGTCTATGTGCCTGTGGTTCTGTCAGTGTGATCATGTGATGTATCTGACCCCAGGAATGTGTCAATAAAGTTTCCCCTTCCTGGGACAATGAATTCACGGTGTTCTTATTTCAATTTCCAGGAGTGTATATAAATGACCTATAGATAGTGTCGGAAGCTCCATGCGGCTTTTCGCCGATGATGCTGTAGTATGCAGAGAAATTGCAGCATAGAAAATTGCAGCGAAATGCAGGAAGATCTGCAGCGGATAGGTACTTGGTGCAGGGAGTGGCAACTGACCCTTAACATAGACAAATCTAATGTATTGCGAATACATAGAAAGAAGGGTCCTTTATTGTATGATTATATGATAACGGAACAAACACTGGTAGCAGTTACTTCTGTAAAATATCCGGGAGTATACATACGGAACGATCTGAAGTGGAATGATCATATAAAATTAATTGTTGGTAATGCAGGTGCCAGGTTGACATTCATTGGGAGAGCCCTTAGAAAACGTAGTCCATCAACAAAGGAGGTGGCTTACAAAGCACTCGTTCGACCTATACTTTAGTATTGCTGATCAGTGTGGGGTCCGTACCAGGTCGGGTTGACGGAGGAGATAGAGAAGATCCAAAGGAGAGCGGCGCGTTTCGTCACAGGTTTATTTAGTAAGCGTGATAGCGTTACGGAGATGTTTAGCAAACTCAAGTGGCAGACTCTGCAAGAGAGGCGCTCTGCATCGCGGTGTAGCTTGCTGTCCAGGTTTCGAGAGGGTGCGTTTCTGGATGAGGTATCGAATATATTGCTTCCCCCTATTTATATCTCCCGAGGAGATCACGAATGTGAAATTAGAGATATTCGAGCGCGCACGGAGGCTTTCCGGCAGTCGTTCTTCCCGCTAACCATACGCGACTGGAACAGGAAAGGGAGGTAATGACAGTGGCACGTAAAGCGCCCTCCGCCACACACCGTTGGGTGGCTTGCGGAGTATAAATGTAGATGTAGATGTAAAACATCCCCGTATCACTCGCCTGCTGATCCAACCTACCAGTAACAAAGCTAGCAGACTCTCTCTCAACTGTTTCAATGTCCCCTAGTAAGGGGGTTATATAAGCGGCCTCCTTTATCCACGAGCTACAGTTTCCTATAATTCTCCCAATACATTGAAGTCGACTAGTCGCCTTCGCTTGTTTCATACCGCTTTGTAAAGTTACGCCCAGATATTTAATCTACTTGACAGTCAATAAGCAAAGTACTAAATTCTAGTTTCGTCTAGTTTAGTCGAATTACTTAATTCACCATTTTACGGCTTCTGAATTTAATAATTTCTTTGTTTTCTCCTAATTTATCTTACAGAATTATGTACTGTGTCTTGCTCTTTTTATATTTTTAGTGGAGTATTAGCTGAGGTGATTGACTATATCATTTCTGGGGGGTAATAAAAGTAAATTTATTCTTTGCTGGCTCATTACATTTCCTTGCTGATATCTTTGTGACGAGCCTCTTTAAGAATTAATTTCACTTTATTTAACGAAGGTAATTGCAAGTTAAAATACAGTATTTTTTTGAAAAATTATGTAGTTTGAAAAGATAAAATTTTGTTTCTCTCTTCTACTAACGTCGTAATTCTTAAAATTCTAACTATAAGAGATAAATAAAGACTTTAATCCTACAAACAAACAAAAAACTCCTAGAAAGAAAGTAAGAGCTTTATTAGACCAATTATATTAACTTTTCATAACAGAAAGGAGACAAAGTTCCTCAAACCCAAGTATAAAAGAAAGATATTAACATAAACTTAACAAAAAACGTAAAATAAAAATCACCATCTAAAAACTTACAGCTGCAAGGATTTCTAAAATTATTCTGCTATACACCGCTAAAAATGAATAAATCCACTTATATAATATTCAACATAAAATCCATTTATAAATTAGGTGCAATGTATTGCTATTCATTTTTCAGGCGTGTTTTTACTTGTATGTCAAAGGCAACGTCATTAAATAGTTGTAGAATAATGTCCAACACTGTTTTTGCACTTATTTAAAAATTTGGAACATCTTACACGTAAAATTTTGCATAAATAAAATATTATTTATGGGTATTTTGCATGTCCTGACAATTCTTGCATTTCTTCCCGTGAGTTTAACAGATTTACGTCTCACTCATTTAAGAAAATTCGACACATACTGCGTCGAAATGTTCAGTTTTTTGTTTTTGTGCGCTTTTGTTTTGCGCGTGCCAGGCTGTTGTAGTCTTGTGTGAAGACTGGTTTCGTGCTGCTCTGCACATTAATATTCTGTGCCCGCATCTCGATCTCTGTATAACTACAGCAGTAGACGTTCACATGAACCTGCTTACTGCAGTCAAGCTCTCGATAACTACAATTTCTGCAAATCAAACTTCCCTCCATTACCAACCTGATCCCTTGATGCCTCAGAATGTGTCCTACCATTCTATCTCTTCTTTTGGTCAAGTTGTGCCATAAATTTCTTTTCTCCGCAATCCGACCGAGTTCATCTTCATTAGTTATGCATATAGACAGCATCATTCTTCTTAAGCATCACATTAAAAACCTTCTATTCTCTTGTCTGAGCTTTTTATCGTCCACATTCCATCTTCGTGCGAGGCTACACACCAGACAGATGCCTTCAGAAAAGAAATACTGACGCTCTAATTTATATCAAATTTCAGAAATGCTTTGCTTCGTATGGCTAGTCTGAATTTTGTATCCTCTCTACTTCCTTCATTGTCAGTTCTTTTGCTACTTAAATAGCATAAGTCATCTTTTATTGTAACATTCCCTAATATAATTACCTCAGTATTACATGATTTAATTCAACTACGCCCCATTACCCCTGTTTTATTGTTGCTGATATTTATCTTATATGTCTCGAAGACGATATCCGTTCCGTTCTATTCCTTTTGTAACCTCCCCCTCACTTATCGACCTTAATGACAGTAAATATTAAACCGCATGTACCTAAGGGAAATTTGGGAAAAACAATCGTCACCGAAGTTAATCTGCCGGTATAGAGGGAGGATGGGGTTACATCTACATGAAAGGAAAAATGCAAATGACATTGGTGGAAATTAATTTTGAGAAAAGGGTAAAATTAATAAAGAAAGTAAATGTGCGGTCGTTACGTTAACAATTAATTTGCGTTGATTAGATATTTGAGATTTGGGGAAAATTACGGTCGCCAGTCCTATGGACAACTACTATAATAACTGAAAGTGAAAGATTACTGCACATATAATTAGCACTAAAAGCGTGTCAACTGAAGGTTGACACGTGTTGTGTGAATACTGAATGTTTGTCAGAAGTAATAAATTTCCCTACACTCTGACTTAATTTAGCAAAATAATTAACAAAGCCAGAAAATTGAAAGTTAATTTAGTGACTGAAATTAATAGTGAACTTCGTTTCTGAAGCACTAAGAAATTCAATAAAATAAGGTTAGTCTTGGGCTTCCTCAACAATCATTTCAAAAGCTACTTGAATCTACGCAATTTAGAAATAAGAGATTTAACTTTGAACTTGAATTAAATGATTCTGAATAATTAACAGTAGTAAAATTTAGTACGTACCAAGCTGAGCTGCAGTCACAGGTAAGCTAAAATATGGTAACAAAACTCGCACTCTTAATTTGTGCTTATGTAATATAAATATTGTAGCCAGCTATGAATACTTTAACTGAACTTTGAAATTAAAGCAGTGAAATGGAATGATATTACTTTAATGCTGGCGTTTGAATTTCAACAACACTCGGGTTCATTCCGGAAAAGAAAGGGACCCTGCTTGGTAATGCAATTGGGACAATGAGCAACAAAGGTTCATGGTACGTTGCTGTAATTTTTGAGGTACATTGAACAATTTGAAAAGCTGAGGTCTGCCATATAGTTCTAAAACTTTACGTGCTTCCAGTCTTCCTTGCTGGTTGATTGAAGATTTGAAGTCGTCGATCGAGGAGGTGGCGACAGTCACTCATTGTCGGCCGTCGCTGTTGCAGAAGCTGGATGTTGACGCGCCTTCTTCTCGACACGGTCACCAGGCGAAACGGTCTCTTGATGTGCGCCAGCTAATGCTTCCCGTCCGCGACACCGTGTCAGAAACTATCATAGCAAGTAGCGCAATTACATGCTGCCAAACCCCGAAAGCGCGACAACTCGCGGGAGCGTCACACAACACACCTGCTCCACCGCCCTACTCCCGCCAGACCCTCTCTGCCCGCGCTCCACGCAGCAGAGTTAACACTACCTAAGATCCTAAACACTTTGGTTCTCCACACGACCTATCGATGTAATCGTTCGATAGCACAGTTTTCCCCAGGCAAGACCCAGCGTAAAAATACAAATAGCATTTACAAATCAAACCAATTATACATCGATATATATATATATATATATATATATATATATATATATATATATATATATATAGTAAAACAATTACAATATATAAAGACACAGAAATGTCATATCTTCAGGTAACAAAATAAGGAAAAAAATTTATAGTACAATAGATGGAAATAGGAGGATATGCATTTCCGGCGTTACACTCTTCAAAATTGTCCGATGTCTACGACAGAATTACAATGTCGTTGGCAATCTTTACAGCTATTATTTCTGCTCTCTGAACTACACTTTCCTTTCCATATTTCTATTTGGCTTCCTTTACTGCCTGCTGTCTGAACAGGCTAAATAACATCGGGGATAAGCTACAGCCTTTTCTTATTCCCTTCTCAACCACTGCCTTCCTTTTCTGTTCGCAGATTCATAACTGCAGTTTGGTTTCTGTACGAGTTGTAAATAATTTTACGCTCCCTGCAGTTCATCCCTGCTACCTTCCAATTTCCAAGAATGTATTCCTGTCAACATTGTCAAAAGGCCCTCTGTATCTGTAAATGCTAAAAACGTAGGTTTGCGTTTCCTCAACAAATTTTCTAAAATAAATCGTAGGGTCAGTATTGCTTCGCATGTTCTCCGGAACACAAACAACATCTATTAGCCTTTCCACTCTTCTCCAAATAACTCATGTCAGTATTTTGCTACAACGACTTATTAAGCTGTTAGTTCTGTAGTATTCCCATCCGGCAGCACGACATTGTTTAGAATTAGAATTATTAAATTGTTTGTGAAGTCCCTGGGTACTTCGCTTGCCTCATACATCTTGCAAACCAGGTGATATGGCTTTGCCACAATTTTTGTCCCAAGAATCTAAATAATTATGAAGGAATGTCGTCTACTCCAGGAGCCTTGTTTCGACTTATCCTTGTTTTGACTTAGGTCTTTCAGTAGTGTCTCAAATTCTTTTTGCTGCATTATATTCCCCATCTTATCTACAACTTCTTCCTCTTCGTTTTCCATAACATTGTCAAGTTCGATTCCTTTCCTTTGCGCATGAACTACAAGGTGAGTCACTAACTATCGCCACTTAGAATAACTCTGAAAGTATGATAGGAGCTGAAAAGATTGGGAAAAAAGTTGCATGGCACAACGGGGGCCATAAAATGACGTTGGTTTTTTGTTGCTAGGTAGGGTCAATTCAGACATATGAAGGCTCAAATGGCTCTGAGCACTATGGGACTTAACTTCTGAGGTCATCAGTCCCCTAGAACTTAGAACTACTTAAACCTAACTAACCTAAGGACATCACACACATCCATGCCCGAGGCAGGATTCGAACCTGCGACCGTAGCGGTCGCGCGGTTTCAAACTGAAGCGCCTAGAACCGCTCGGCCACCCGAGCCGGCGACATATGAAGGTCAACTTTGCTTTTTTTAAAATGGGATGCCATAGTTTGATACTTATTTTCCGATAGCGGCTAGCCAGACGAATCCAGTGATGTGTAACATTAGGGTCTTTGAAGGTCAACGAAGGTCGCAAAGGTGGTATGAACGTCCATTTACAGAAGGTGCTAGAAATGATGACCATTGGTATCAATGCAGTGCTGTAATCTTCTTATCATGGATTGAGTGGTATTCCTTATCACATTGGCACTTATCGAAACACATGTCTGACGATTCTCTCTCGCAAATCTTCACGTGTAGTTGGAACGTCTGTATAGACAATATAATATCTTTTAAAAATCCCCACAAGAAAACATCCAGAGGCGTCAAGTCTGAGGAACGAGCCAGCCACGACACATCTCCTCCGCGTCCAATCCAACGATTTTGGAATTGTCTCTGCAACTAATTTCTAGCCACCAGCGAAAAATGTGCCGGACACCCATCGTGTTGGTACCACATTCTGTTCCTTGTTCCTAAACGTATTTCTTCAAATAATAGACCTAATGTTTCTTGCAGGGATGTGGTGTACTTCCCACCATTAAGGATTTCCTTCGATGAAATAGGAGCCTATAATTCTGTCGTCCAGAATCCCACACCATACATTCACCGACCACGGTTTTTGGTGTGCAACTTGCCGCAGCCAACATGGATTATCAGTTGCCCAATAATGCATGTTATGCAAATTGACATTTCCATGGTTCGTGAATGTAGCCTCGTCAGCAAATAAAATCAAATTAATAAATGTGTCATCCCTCTCAATCTGAAATTGAGTTCTTCGGCAGAATTCAATACGACGCATACAATCCGTACCAGTTAATTCTTGGTGGAGGCAGATATGGTAAGGATGATATTTATGGCGGTGCAGAACACGAACAACACTACTCTGGCTCATGTCAGATTCCCTTGCGATTTGAGGTGAACTAACACAAGGGTCTCGAACCACTGTGGCAAGAGTACCAATTTCCGTTTCCTCGTTAGTAACTTTCCTTTGCCAGATATGTTTCCGATGCGTTAAAGATCCAGTTGTTCTCAATTTATCGTGCACATTTTTAAATGTACGACGTGTAGGGTGAGTACGTTGAGGATATCTTTCAGAGCATAAGTCTCTAGCTCTCACTGAATTTCGTTGGCATTCTCCATAAATGAGTAGCATGTCGCTTGGTTCGACGATACTATTCTTGCCGTTCCTATTAGTGTTGTATTAGAACCCGTCGAATGGTGTTAAAAAGTCAATGGCAATATTTACTATTTGCACGATATACGAGAGAGAATTGTCAGAGTATGTGCTTCGCTTAGTGCCGACGTGATAAGGAATACCACTCAATCCATGATAAGAAGATTGCAGCACTGCATTGATACCGATGGTCATCACTTCGAGCACCTTCTGCAAATGAACATTCATGCTATCTTTTTTACCTTCGTTGACTTCAAAGACCTTAATGTTACACATCATTGGATTCGTCTCGATAGCCGCTATCAGAAAATACAAGTAAGTACAAAACTATAGCATTCCATTAAAAAAATAAAGTTAACCTTTATATGACTGAAGCGACCCCACCTAGCAACAAAAAACCAACGTCATATTATGGCCTCCGTTGTCCCATGCAACATTCGTCCCACAAACTTTTAAGCTACTATCATACTTTCGGAGTTATTCTAGGTGGCAATAGTTAGTGACTCGCCATGTATATGAAATGAGATATTTCACTGAATAACTACCCATTACTGAACTTTGGAAACATGAGAACATCGATGATATTTGCTAGAATAACCTCCTGTATACTGGATATCTGATGGCAATACACACAATATATATATATATATATATATATATATATATATATATATATACTAGGTGCATTCAGTACTGCATGTGGATACTATCTACGAAATGTGTTACGAATAGAGTGAGTAGCAACGAAGTAATAAATTTCAATCTCTTCCTGATGCTGTTGTTGTTCACGTATCTCATTGCTTATGACGTACAGTGATGTAATTTTTCTGGTACAGTCAGTGGTATAGCGAATACCGTGTGCAAAATACGTCACGAATACAGTTGATAAAAGTAATTAATTAAAACGTTATGTTTCACTTGTCCGTTAGCACTGACAACTCTAAGCAAACGCCTCTGCTATCCGCCGTTAATTGAAGGCCGCCCGCCACTGCGCTGGCCGTGGTGAGATGTAACGCCTGAAATGTCCTATTCTCGGCATACTCTCGACACTGTGGGTCTCAGAATATTGAATTCCCTACCGATTTCCGAAATGAAATGTCGCATGCACTATGGGATTTAACATCTACGGTCATCAGTCCCCTAGAACTTAGAACTACTTAAACCTAACTAACCTAAGGACAGCACACAACACCCAGTCATCACGAGGCAGAGAAAATCCCTGACCCCGCCGGGAATCGAACCCGGGAACCCGGGCGCGGGAAGCGAGAACGCTACCGCACGACCACGAGCTGCGGACAGTTTTAATCTGCCGGGAACTTTCATATCAGCGCACACTCCGCTACAGAGTGAAAATCTCATTCCAGCTACAAATATGTTTTAAATCATTGCTTAAAGTTGCGTATTGACTGCTTTCGGATTTGGGTCTGGCGTTAAGTTTGTCTGATAGCCTAAAAATAAGGCGACCGCTCGCGATAAGCGGAAAATTCGGGTTCAAGTCCCAGTCTGGCACCAGTTTTCGTGATCGCCATTCCATTACACAGATGATGGTTGTCCATATTCGCAACTACGAATACATTACATGCACTGCAACTTAACGTTGAATACACTCGAATTACGGCAGGCTGTAGGAAGGATTGTAATGTTTCCTCACACATCAAATACAGCACAGGGGCAGTCAGCCTCGAAGATTGCTTACATTTTTTGAACGATGTATTATTATTTAATTTTATATGTATATGCTAAGAGGTAATACCGTTTCAGGCTGAGGCAGTTAAAAACTGCTACAAATTCTTCCAGCATAGTAAGCCAGCAGCTACGTAGATGACCTATAATGTAGGTGATGTTGCTCAGCAAAATATTGAATTTAGGCTCAGCCACTTAAAATTCGTGATAAGATCACAAGTCACAGCACACGTTTTGAGAGCAGGCTCTAATCTTCAGATAGAATATGAAAGAATCTTTAAAACAAATCACATTTATCTGGTGCTGTGCTGTGCCTATACTAATTATATCTCCTCGAGGGGAGTTTATCGTTACATCCTTGCAAATCATCAGTATTATCGGCCTTACTACTATGTGGAAATATTTCCAGTTCTTTAATTAAGTCCAGTTTCTTTCATCTCTGAAGTGCACGTAACACTTCAAGTACTGTTGGTGACTGAGCTGATTGACCAGCGCGGTGTTCACCCAGTGTGACATGCGAAACCGCCTAAAAACCGCACTGAGGCTGTCCGGCACACCGACCTTCGTCGTTAACGCTCTGCACAGATTCAATCCGTAACTGGCGTACCTCCCCGTCCCGGAAGCGGTCGCATTAGCACATGCGGCTATCCGGGCGGGACAACATATTGGTCCAGTTCAGTTAGCAAATGTGCAGAATAACGAACATGGCACAACTGGTGGCTACCGCTGATTTGTCGATCGATGTTGTTCATTCTTAAATAGTATTAATACCTATTGTACCTTATTTTAAAATTACTCCCTGGCATCCTATTTATTTACCTTCACACGTTACGCACTTTATGCAGTACTCTCGCAGTCCGCCGTACATATTTTCTAAACAGGGATACACTTTGGCTCGCAACAAGCTTTCTGTTTTAAAGGCATCTGTGATGTTATGCCGGCCGGTGTAGCCGAGCGGTTCTAGGCGCTACTGTCGCAGGTTCGAATGCTGCCACGGGCATGTATGTATGTGTGATGTCCTTAGGTTAGTTAGGTTTAAGTAGTTCTAAGTTCTAGGGGACTGATGACCTCAGATGTCAAGTCTCATAGTTCTTAGAGCCATTTGAACCATTTTTTTGTGATGTTACACAGCTTCAGAATGTTAGTTACTTTCTTTAAGATGCTGTCCTTGTACGTAAACGTAACTGTGTTAAGGTCACTTTTTTCATCAGATTACCGTTTCTTGCCACCTTCGTGATTTCCAGTCTCCTAATTATTCCAGTAACCGTTTCCTGTGCCTGTTGTTTTCATCGTATCTAGTCTGGCTGTCCTCCTTACACATTGGGCATTTATGGATCCTTTTCACAAAGCTTGTGATCTTATAACGAATCGTATGCGTTGACCCAAATTTTAACACTTAAGTAAGATTTCTCAATCGCGGCCTTACCTCCAGCAAAAATGAAACATTCTAAACTGTAGTCGTCTTATGTGGTAACTGCAGGTAGTGTAAGGGCTTACGAGCTTCGGCGTCCTCCGGCATTCTACTGCATACACTGTCTGACAAGAAATAGAGAGATATCCAGATAACATGGTCGGGTTTCATTGTAACTTCGCACGCGCAAACGCACCATCCGCGCGTATATAACCCTGTAGAGTCATAATTCTCTGCGGCAGACAGAATGACCCCCACAGTGCATTAGTGTAGTTTGTCTTTCGTATTTTTGGCAGGCCTGGCGAGAGTACGTAAGGAGCGTAAACACCATCAGCCAGATGCTGAGTGACCACTGTGAAGAGCCGGCCGCTGTGGCAGAGCGGTTTTAGGCGCTTCAGTCTAGAACCGCGCTGCTGCTACGGTCGCAGGTTCGAATACTGCCTCGGGCATGGATGTGTGTGATGTCCTTAGGTTAGTTGGGTTTAAATAGTTCTAAGTTCTAGGGGACTGATGACCTCCGAAGTTAAGTCCCATAGTGCTCAGAGCCATTTGAACCATCACTGTGAAGAACATGGAGATGCCATGCATTCTTGTCAGAAGCGTTATCAGCACCTGACAGCTTCAAAGGAGTTTATCTCCATATGGCTGACTGATCGAATCGTGCAAAATCGATATCTGTGGGACGTTCTGGTGTGACAGTGGCCCAGTGTTGGGCTGCACAGGAACGTCAGGGCAGGCAGTCGACCACATCTGACCACTTCAAGAGAGAGTCACCGTTTTGTGCACCAAGCACATTGTACCCCTTCGCATTGTGCCTACAATATGATGATAAGACTCCCTGATGTGCACAACACATGCATTACAGTAAGGAGAAGAGGGCTATACAGTGATGTGGCAACCGTTGATGCAGGAATGTTGGACACACTCCGTCTGCAGGCCGCGAATGGCCTACCGGGATCATCCGTCCGCCGTGTCGCCCTCAGTGGAGGATGCGGATAGGAGCGGCGTGTGGTCAGCACACCGCTCTGCCGGTCTTTATGATGGTATTCTTGACCGAAGCCGCTACTATTCGGTCGAGTAGCTCCTCAATTGGCATCACGAGGCTGAGTGCACCCCGAAAAGTGGCAACAGCGCATGGTGGCCTGGATGGTCACCCATCCAAGTGCCGACCACGCCCGACAGCGCTTAACTTCGGTAATCTCACGGGAACCGGTGGAGCCACTGCGGCAAGGCCGTTGCGTGGGAAAGCTGGACAGGAGAAAAAATTATTAGCAAACAAGTTACCACAGTGAACAGAAGATTTACTTACCTTCTATTTCTTCAAGCATTCAAAGACTCATTACAAATAATGCAGCAAGTCCTAAAGTCAACAAGGATGAGGATCTCTGGACTACAGCATGAACGATGGTGTAGGAGCCGCGATTAAGCGGCATTTGTGTAGCGTCTACATCTACATTCATCTACATCCATACTCCGCAAGCCACCTGACGGTGTGTGGCGGAGGGTACCTTGAGTACCTCTATCGGTTCTCCCTTCTATTCTAGTCTCGTATTGTTTGTGGAAAGAAGGATGGTCGGTATGCTTCTGTGTGGGCTCTAATCTCTCTGATTTTATCCTCATGGTCTCTTCGCGAGATATACGTAGGAGGGAGCAATATAGTGCTTGACTCTTCGGTGAAGGTATGTTCTCGAAACTTTAACAAAAGCCCGTACCGAGCTACAGAGCGTCTCTCCTGCAGAGTCTTCCACTGTAGATGTCCGTAACGCTTTCGCGATTACTAAATGATCCTGTAACGAAGCGCGCTGCTCTCCGTTGGATCTTTTCTATCTCTTCTATCAACCCTATCTGGTACGGATCCCACACTGCTGAGCAGTATTCAAGCAGTGGGCGAACAAGCGTACTGTAACCTACTTCCTTTGTTTTCGGATTGCATTTCCTTAGTATTCTTCCAATGAATCTCAGTCTGGCATCTGCTTTACCAACTATCTACTTTATATGATCATTCCATTTTAAATCACTCCTAATGTGCACTCCCAGATAATTTATTGAATTAACAGCTTCCAGTTGCTGACCCGCTATTTTGTAGCTAAGTGATAAGGGGTCTATCTTTCTATGTATTCGCGTCATGTAGCGAAGACGCCCCGAGTGCGAGTGGCACTTTGTGGCTGCCACCGGCTGTCCTGTGTCACAGTGGCAGACGGCGGTCATCGTACAGAGCTACTCGAGGTGTGCCAACGGGTGCGCACCACTGGATCTGCCAGATCCCGCATGACCGCTGTCAGCGTCTGACAGAAACTTGCTGTAGCATTGCCAGTTTTGATGTCTGTGGGGTGGTATCAACACGTGATACCATAGTCCCTGCAAATTTTGTGTCAACCCACACCCTTAGTCAGAGAGTAGCAGCAGTTGGACAGTTAATTACCACCACATGTGTAAGCTGCCGTTAAGGCAGCACCACAGACAGCTGTATCTGAAGTGAAGCCCTGACTGGGAAACATGGAATGCTCTCGGTAGTGCCGCATGGCTGTCTGGAGTTGTACATTCTCAGTCATGTACAGTGGCTGCATTACTGCCAAGTCTTTCTACAAAAACGCAGAAAGAACATCTAGCTCCTTGTAACTCTGTTACATGACCCCATTCAATCTCAGTGAGGTGTTGATAATGGAGCCTTTATCGCCTTGAAGGCATTGTTGACTAACACCAACTCACCGCGACCAGTCCCAAAGGTAACTAACGCTCACAACCGTTGCTGCGTATGTTTAAAGCAAAGCTGATATGCATCTTCATGGCGACGTTACAAGCACCGCTCTTATCCGCCTGGTGCGAAATTTGAATAGACATCATGTTTCAGATATAGAAACACGCTTACCAACTTTTGCTTATATCGCAGAACTCTTTCTAGGTGACGCAATTTTTTTCAGTCTGTGTACTATAAATACATTAAAATATATGACGAACATCTGTGATGGACCTGAATGGATGATCACCAATTTGGGAAAAATCGACGAGTTAAGAATTTTAGGTATGTTGGTGAAGTCATCCAGGAGAATGTGTTAGAAGAAAAAGCAAATGTTCAAATGTGTGTGAGTTCCTAAGGGACCAAACTGCTAAGGTCATCGATCCCTAGACTCACACACTACTAAACCAACTTAAACTAACTTAGGCTAAGAACAACACACACACACACACACCCAAGTGCGAGGGAGGACTCGAACCTCCGGCGGGAGGGATCGCGCAATCCGTGACATGGCGCCTCAAACCGCTCGGCCACTACGCGTGACCGAAGAAGAAGCAATTAATGTCAGGATGAGGAAGTTAGACCAGGGCATACTAACTGACAAAGAATACCTATAAAAAAAGTGTATGAGTATAGGGGCCAAGTTCCGACGTTATAATGCAGTTGTAAAACCTGAGGGCTTATATGCGTCCGAAACTTTGACCATGAAGAGACAAGGTCAAGCTGAGTGGCTGGAAAAGCGAGAGCGTATGTTGTTAAGAGAAGTCCTGGGTAATAGCTGGGTTGGTGGACAATGGCGAATGAGAGCAAATTACGACTTGTACCGCAAGACAGAACCTATCGCAGCATCCATTAAGAAGAGACGGTTGTTATTTTATGGTCATCTCATGAGGATGGACGGTGACCGACTGACAAAAAGTATATGGAGTTTCATCGTCTAAGAAAACACGGCCGAGATGGTTCGAAGAATGTGAAAAAGATCTTAGCAGATTGGTATCTCAGAGAGAGAAATTCCTGACAGGAACAAATTTAGAATATTATATGAAGATGGTATCTGTTCTTTCAAACATGTCCGAAAGAACAGATATCATCTTCATAGACAGTTAAGGCTAACCGACCATTGACCTTCCTCTTCTTCCTCTGTGCTGGATGCACACGCTTTGCCCGAACTTTTACGGGGCTCGGTAAGATTGTTTGCCGCGAGTGTAATGGACAGGGGCACTACGAATGTAGTGTGGGGACATTAAGTTGGGAATGTGGGTCTCACGGGGAGCGTGCAAGGGATAAATCCCTGCAGTCGTACTATCCTCTGGGCCCTCGGTGGCTCAGATGGTTCAATGAAGTAGCAAAAATGGTTCGAATGGCTCTGAGCACTATGGGACTAAACTTCTGAGGTCATCAGTCCTCTAGAACGTAGAACTACTTAAATCTAACTAACCTAAGGACATCACACACATCCATGCCAGAGGCAGGATTCGAACCTGCGACCGTAGCGTCGCGCGGTTCCAGACTGAAGCGCCTAGAACCGCTCGGACACAGGAGACTCAGATGGATAGAGCGTCTGCCATGTAAGCAGGAGATCCCGGGTTCGAGTTCCGATCGGGACACACATTTTCAACTGTCCCCGTTAATGTATATCAACGCCTGTCGACAGCTTAGGTTCTTGATTTAATTGTCATTTCAATTTCGAAGATTGGTGAACAACTATCAAGGTTTTAAAATGGCACCAAGGTCCAAAAGATGGAGAGGACCTTTGTCCGAAGAGCGTAAACAGGCACTTCTTGGTGGGCTCAGAAGATACTGGCAGGAAGTCAAAGCTGGAATACGAACAAGACCGCGACACTAAATTGAAATTGGTTGTTACAACGCAGTCCATAGAGGATCAACTCGATAGTAAAAGAATTAAAATATAAAACTTTGAATATTCACCAAACGTTGCCCACGTGAAAATGACACCAGTGTTCCAATCTAGAAACTTGTGACACTGCAGCATTCGGATTTTTCTGTTTTACGAAACATACTCCGGAATTCGTTTCCAATACAACACGGCTTTTATTAAATGTTAGCTCTTGGGCAATAGATGCGGCCGCACAAAAGGCGGACATTTGCGGCTGCCAGACGTCGTTGAGTACAGGGAGCAGCAAATCAGAAACGCCGCTATAAGGAAGCGGCACTCCACGGCGTCAGCTGCTGATATCGAACAGGCTTCTGTGTCAGCGTTTCCTGCGGTACACTGCTCAGTTCAGTTTCCTTGTGGTTGCAGTACTTACAATAACAACTACTGTCCTCGTGAAGGAATGCTGTATGAATAACTACAAGAGATTGTCTGTGTGCATGTACACTTCGAAAGTACTCTTATTACAACGAGGCGCGCAGCTTATGAAATAGAATGGCATAAACATGGCGGTAATGTTATAATGAACACATTCATGTTTGCAAATTTTAGCAGCAATGTTGAATAACTTGCGGCAGCTAGATGGGTGTCATTTTGTTTTGAAGATTTATGATTTTCTATAATTGTCCGTACATCCGATAAACAAGCAGTTTTACGTTTTAGACATTGTAGTTATTGCTGTCTTCAAAGGGAGACCAGCCTGACGCGACTGTCGACATAGGTCTATCCTATGAAGTCTCTTCATGTTTGAGTAGTTCCTGCACCATACATTCATTTGAACCCGTTTACTGTGGTCTAACAGTGATGCCCACATTTTTTAGTTCACCCCTCCCCCCTCCCGCACGCTTACCTGCATCACCAAATTGACGATAGTCTGATGCTTCAGTATGTGTCGTATCCCGTTGTACCATAAACTGCTTTGCTCCTCAACTCAGTTGAGTACCCTCTCATCGGTTATCCGATCTACACTTGTGATCTTCAACATCCTTCTGTAGCACCACATTTCAAAAACTTCTATTCTCTTCTTGTTGAAATGGGTTTCAACCACGTTTCATTTCCCTAAAAGACTACATTTTAGACAGATACTATCCGAAAAGACTTAATCTTACACTGCAAACTTTTCCTTGCCAAATTTCTCCTTAGTTTCCTTTACTGCTTGCTGAATGTACAAACTGAATAGGCTATAACAATGTCTCACTCCCTTCACAACTCCTGTTTATGCACAAATCTTTAACATAATGCAGCGCTTCAGCAACAGTGAATTGCTCAGATAATAAGAAATTCAGCCTTCAGTTGCAAGGTAATTTTTTTTTTAGTTTTCCTAGGATTCGATGCCAATAATGGTATCTTCTTCAGAACTTATAAATTAACCCATACGGACATGTATTAAACATTGAAATACATCATCAGTCTAATGATTTCATAATAAGGAAAATCGTGGTACTTCCAAAAATTAAATTATTTTGAAGGCCAAACGTTGCCCATTTCACAGAATAAAACTAATACAGAATAAAGACGCATAATCATAAGATTATGTTAATTTTAATTTTAATAATTAACAGCCTCAGTTGCACTGTTTGCCTAGAATTTACCTAGGTTTTAGTCGGGATAACCCAACCTTCTTCAGAATAACAGTAACTACCGTTTTTCCATAGTGGACATTGTCAAGCTAAGACTACAAATCCATAAATTTTCGTCAGACTATAAAATTTATCTGGAAGTGCCTCGGCTCCACTTCGCGACCGCGATGCGGCACCCACGAGTGCTGTACTGGAACTGACCGTAGTGTCATGAGGCCCGCCTAGGCGGACACAATACCTTGCGCCTGCGCATGAACTGTATGATAGTTACTTGTTAGTACAAGACGTGAACTTAACTCCTGACCTTGATTTTACTAGTAAAGTGAAATAAAAGGTATAGCTGAGGAAAAGGGCGTATATGTTAACCTGTGCAGAACGTAATTAGATCGACTGTCTTAACATTTATGAAGTATTCATTGGGCATGATATGAGGAAGACATGTGCTTACAATGTATGGCCTATCTAGGAAAATTTTTGTGGTTAAGCACGAAGTTTAATCACCTAAGAAGAACTTAGGAGTGGGAATAATAATATAAATCCAACATCGTCATTATTACGACTAGGTCTAGAAGTTTTTAAGACGTAATTGTTAAGCACTTGCTTAGCTATGGTTACAACGCATGAACATCTTATTGACTTAGCACACACATGGTCATGACTGAACCTAGGAACAAGTCTATATCTAATCTGTAACATCCGGCAATACGGGCCATATAAAACAGATGGTCATTATACAAGATTAGTATATTTGACCTGAAATGGTCTAGAATCAAGTCAAAAACTAATACACGTGCCTGATTGAGTTTCTTGGCGAATTTATGGTTATTAGTTGCAGAAAACACTAAAGTAGGGGAAATGTGGCGGCAATGGGGTACTCAATTTGCCTCCATGGAGGTGACCCACACACATACTGTAAAAACTGTGTGTGGACCACTGCCATCATAATTCGGGCCTGGTGACCACTGTCATTGAACTTAGGGAATGGCAGCGGAAATATGCTTAAAGCTAAAGTGTGACTTGGCGAACATCGCTCCAGTCAAGACACTTAAAAACTACTGACCGACGTAGGTCAATTATGCTCAAAGCTAAAGTGTGACCTGGCGAACATCGCTCCGGTCAACACACTTAAACAATTGACCGACATAGGTCAATATGTACTTAAAGAACTAGTCTAAATTATGGGAGGATGGCGGGAAATGCTTAAATTATGTGATTTGGCGAGCAACGCTCCAAGGACACCTTTAAACGTACCCTCTCGTGATACTTAAATGGATATGACTGCCATTAATTAAGTTAATAAAAAGTTGTGTATGACTAGATGATGGCATCACTGCTGTCCTATACACATAGTATTGACCACAATCGGTCATATTGAAGGATTATGTGGTAGCACCTATATTCTGTAAAGGAGTAGTGACTTGGAGATCGTCATTCCGGTTATGTCTGTCTGTCAATACTAAAAACAGTAAGAAAAACGTAGACGGAGCTACGCTGGGCCAGGTATAAGGGTCACACGTAAGCTACAAGGAAACTAGGCGTCGCGAGCAGTTCCGCGGCGAGGCTCGGCCAGCGGCCAAGCGCCAGCGCAACAGCTAGAGAATAGCTGTCTCAAAATTACTTAGCGCAACGTAAATTGTAAACAAAATGTTGCAGGAAACAGTCCTGCAAATGGACCAGTGCCTACCTACGGTACAGTACATTAAACAATTTTCCTAAGAACTACCTACTAAGTCAGGGCAAGAAAATTTACATTCAGATATGATAAGAGGGCGAAACCCCACTACAGTAACTAATAAATTAGTATGTGAGACACAGGCGTGCGAAGCATGAAATATCTTGAACATAAAGCAGGCAAATTAAGGAACATCTTTGCAACTGGTGTCATTACCAGTATAATACAAAATATATGGTCGACACAATGTACAGACGCACTGTAATAAAGGGGCAAAGCAGATAGGAAACAGCATCGGCCATTCGAAGCGGGCCGTGGGTCAACTCCACTGGAGTAAAGGTTGAAATACTTCGAAATAATTTCTATTTTTAGTTGCAGCTGATCATTAAGTAAATTTTCTCTATCAATAATAAGATGTTTAAACATTTGCAATTCTTCAAGGGTGTCTAACTTACAGCCTTTGACTTCATTATGCAAAAGTTCTACTTCTTTTAGAGGCTTGGGAGCATAGGCCATTTGGACAAGATGTTCAGCAAATGTAGATCCTCGTGTTCCATCACCGCTTTTAGTCGCCAGATGCTCTTTAAACCTAACAGACAGGGCCCTTCCTGTTTGGCCAGTGTAATAACAGGGACATTCAGCACAAGTGATTTTATATACACCTGACAGGGATGATTTATCAGTACCTTTACCAAGAGAATGGACCAAATTCTTAAGGTTTTTGGTGGTAAAGTAAGAAACTTTACACCCGAGGTTTTTTAATAAACGACCTACCTTGTAGGATACGTTACCTATAAAGGGGACTGTTATGTATTTCGTTGCCTGGACTTGACTGTGGGTACCTGACCTGGAAAGAGTGGTAGTCTTCCTTCGTGTTTTTTTGTTAAACAACTGTCTCACTATACTGGGATTATATCCATTATTCTAAGCGATGTTTTCGAGGACTTTTAATTCGTTCTGTAAATTGTCTGGCGAAAGCGGAATGGAAAGGGGTCGATGGATACTAGAGTGAAAGAAGGTCATTTTATGGGCTTGAGGATAAGTGGAGTCAGCTGGGATGACGTTGTCGGAATAGGTTGCTTTTTGATAAATGTTGTAATCTATTTTGTTGCCAATAATGGATAGAGTCAGATCGAGATAGTCTAAGGTCGTATCAGCTGTCTCATTTTCTTACGTGAAGCTGATTTTTTCATGGAGGTCATTGAAAGTGGTAAATAACAGTTCTAGGCCTACGTGGGAACCTTCAAACACAAACAGCAAGTCATCTACATATCTCACATAGAAAATTGTATCATTTACCACGTCCGGATAATGCTGCGAAAACATCTGCTCCATTGAGTTTACAAAACTCTCTGACATGATACCAGCTAACGGGCTGCCCATAGCTAGACCACAGGGTTGCGAATATAATTTATTATTAAAAGAGAAGTAATTGTATTTGAGGGTGGTGCGTAACAGAATCATTAGTTCATCAATCTCAGGGACAGATAATATTTTATGGTGTCGCAAGTTGGTTTGTATAATGTCCATCGTTTGCTCAACAGGTACATTTGTATACAAACTTGTAATATCAAATGATACGAATTTTGTGATGTCAGAACAAGCTAAAGTTTTGAGTTTATACTTACAGAAAACCACATTAATTGAAACTCGTCTGGCGAAACCGCTTCTGTATGCTTTGTGATTCGCTCAAACTGAAATCCCTCTCGGTGTTACAGGTTTCGTTTGTGGGGTATATGGAGATGTGTTCTTATTTCGACAGCTTTGAGTATTTTTGTTTGTCTCGTTAAGGTGACTATGCTGAGTGTTTGTGCAATTAAGTGTAGTGTTTTATATTTTTTAAGGCTGATTACGGAAAAGAAATCGAGGGGCGGGGTGAATGTGACGGCACATAATCTACTACTCTCGAATAGCACCAAGGTGACCGCCGAGCTAGCCCTGCCTGCTAGACGGCACACCAGCCGCTGCGTCACACAGCCTCTCTCCTTGACACACAGTAGCGAAATCTGGTGAAAGAGCATGTGCATCCGAATTTTCTATGAGGCGCCCACTGTTTACTGATTAACCAAAAGTTTTAAAAATTGGTAATTCGTTCTTCGGTGGGACGTCCTCACGCCATATAACATGGATTTTTCGTAGCTCCGACCTCGCTATTCTACAAAGCTGTGCTTAACATCCTCTAGCTTAGCCAGCATGTCGAGTCAACTGAAGTACCAGTTGCAGTTATATGAACTGACTGCGTACCTAGATCTGCCACAAATAAAACGCGCAACTGAAGTCATGCTACCGGACTTAAGATCGACCGATCAGAGACTGCACTTTACTAAATGCTTCCTAGTAACTTCGTCTTACGGGGTACATGAGGTTAGCGATCGGAGAAGGAGAGGATGATGCTGGTATGCACACTAGGGAAAAATTAAATGAACCAAATTGATGCTTAAATGACACTTAAGTGGAGCGCACTCCTGAACTTAATTAAACGTGGAGTATCCATAAAATCCTAACACCTTCTGGGAGGGGAAACTTTATTAATCATCTCAGTGAGAGTATGTTGGCTCAGGGACCCAATATGCACGCTCATGTGCTCACACGCAAAGACTTGCCAGAATAACTGGAAATAATAGTCACCATTTCCTAGCAAAAGTTGGATCGTCGAAACTGATTTGAGACCTGCAGTGGAAAATAACACGATACTCAGTCAGGATCACGATGCATGAAGTGAATCAAGACCAGATGGTAAACAAGTTAGGCCCCATATAAGTCTACCAGGAGTACTCCAAAACTAAGGCCCGTTTGATCATTAAAAACAGTGAGCTATTGAGAAAAGGTTTTTATTGACAGCAATATTTTACTAGGTATCTACTTTACTTTTGCACATAATCGCCGTTCACATCTATAAATTTTCTGTAACGCCGCAGCAGCTTCTTTAACCCCTCTGCATAAAAGTCTCACCACCTGGGAATTGAATCTGTTTGTAGCTGCAATCTTGAGTTCATTGTTGTTCTGAAATCATTGTCCATTCAGTCACTTTTTCAAATGCAGGAAGAGGGAATAGGCATTTGATGCAAGCTTGAGGTTCTACAGAGGGTGAACAAAAAGTTCACAAGGAAAATGTTGAATCTTCTCCTTGGTTTTGGCAGCGGTGTGAGAGCGTACGTTGTCGTGATGGAGGTATACGCCAGACAGCAGTTTCCCGCTGGGTCGATTTTGGTTCGCATGTCTCAGTTTGGTTAGCGTTCCACAGTATACGTTAGCTGTCACTGTAGACCCACACTCCATGAAATCAATCAAAAGGACGCCCTTTTCGTCCCAGAAACGGTAGCCATCATTTTTAGATTCCGGAAAGGAGACTGCTTAAACATTTTTGGTTCGGGTGAACTCGAATGGCGACCATTGCTCCGATTCTGCGTTGGAGTAAGATATCCACGTGTCATCGCCTATAACAGGGTGGGAAAACAAATCGTATCCATCTTGTCTACAACGCTCCAAAAGCTGTCGTGCACTACGCACTCTTTGCTCTTTGCGCTGCTCAGTGAGCAATTTTGGAACGCACCTCACAAACATTTGTGGTCTCCAAGCTGTTCAGTGACAATCCTGTAAATTGAGTTTCGAGCAACATTTTGGAATTCCTTGGCCAGATCAATAATCGTCAATCGCCGATCACTTCCAAGTTTCTGATTCATTTGATCAACGATGTTATCAATACGAAGACTGGGCCTGCCAGTCCGCTGTTCGTCGTGAACATTTGTGCGGCCATTTTGAATTTATCGACCCCATTATCGAACATCTTTGTCACTCGCTATTTCAGGTCCATACACAAGGCGATGGTTTTCAGCAGCTGAAGATCCTGTTGCCAGCAAAAATGTAACCACATGGTGCTTTTCACAACTGGCGGATTCTACGACTGTCTCGGCATTCCGATCTGGCCTCACCGACTGGCAAACGACTACTGAATCAAACCAACACTGCAGTAGTTAGCTAAACAACCGGTGGACAGCGCTGCATGCGTGAAACTTCATTCAGGCTTACCATCAGTTAAACATTCGTAACCGTGCCTTAGTTTTGGAATACGCCTCGTAGTTAAATGGTAGCAAGATTATCATTTTCGAGACCCCATAATACTTCTCACAGATGACTTAAAAATTACAGAAAGTTCCTAACTCGGGAAACCTGTGGTAACTCCCATTCAAACTCACCGTCTTGGTGCGCACAGAAGCCGCACATCATACTCACCACACATCAGCTCAGCGACTCTTCTGCGACTGGTCAACGTTGTGCAACATCCAATTTGCCTCGCTTCCGTGTCAAGAGACGAAAAGCTTGGAGGGTGCGAACTGACCAATCAACAAAACAAATTCTTTAGTGGTATCAGGCTCCTCCTCCAATCAGAAGACAGGAGAGACAACATCTGTCGAATCTTCCTTAAAATTTTACATCGGTTCAAAAACTTTGAACAAATGCCTTTCTTGTGCATCGGTCTGAAAGAATCAATTGCGAGGATGCCCTTTAAGAAAACCCGTCCAGATAACGTCATTCCCGGATGTCGCCTCAAGCCAGCTTTGGAAATTAATCTTAATGCAATTCTCAGGCTGCTGCTGCAAGGCTTAACCAAGAAAACCCACCTGAACTGATCAAGTCGCATTCGTTTACAACTACACTCGTATTAATCCACTCCACCGATCATCCATGTTTAGGAAAGTTGGTAACAGGTACATGGTGTGCTGAATATCAAATATATTAAAAAAGACAATAAAACACACTCGATTTCGGTTCCCAGCGTGTTTCCTCCCTGGCATGCAAACAATATGAGAGAACACAGGCAAAGACACTCTGCAGAACCTCATAAAAGCATAAAATTATATGAAAACCGCACTGTAGTTGCCTTACAGCAGGCCGAGGTCAATATGTTCATTAAGTCACACAAGACAAGGGCCATGGCCCCAGAATGGCGTCGGAATGCTTTGAGCAAAGACTCTTTGGATCTCAGGCTGCTCGTACGTGATCGCATGACGGCAGATGAGCGGTCATACATCAGACAGGTGCCTCTTTGAGTCCTCACAACCACTCCTGAGCTACAAGCCGCAGCTGCAATTGGAGAAAAAGGACGATTTCAAAAGAACTGGTTCCGAAATTTTCATGGTGCATTTCTTTCAGCAGAATTATACTTTTACAACGGTGCGAAAAATTCAGTAGAATGGTTCGGCTGAAAAACTGTACATTCCCCGGAATTGATACTTTCCCCGGAATTCCAAAGCAGTTTTGTATTTTTTCGATATTCACGTTTTGGAGAGCAAATTTTTTGGCTGTTATCGTCTGAGCTATACCGGCACGATTACCAAACCACCCTAACAGCACCACTTCCGCCAGTACCTCGTCTCCTATCTTCCAAATTGCACACAACCTTGCCGGGCTATCACTCCTGGAAGAACGGATATTGCGAAGAAGGGCTTAGTCACAGCTGAGGGCATTGTTTCCAGATACAACTTTTCACTCTGCAGTGGAGTGCGTGCACTGGAAGCGAGTGGCAAGGCTCCTGTTTCGAGTCCCAAGTTTCAAACATCTGAAGAAGCACTGCTCCAGTTGCGAACTGTGTTGTTCTGTTCATACAACTGGCTCGGACGCAGTTACGAGTCGTTTTAAAATGTATTAAGTGTTCATGCCGAAGAGAGCAGGGTCCCATAATAACGCACACTAGCTGACAAAAAAATGTGATGAACCCAAAAGATATAGTCCGATGTTAATGTAATTTCCTGCATGTTCAGACCGACGGTGGGTTTGTAAACGATTAGAGTTGCAATTCTCAGTGACAGGTGAACTGCCACCAGTGTTCATTAGGGTGGTTCATGTTTAGTGTTACCAAGCAGCCGGCCGGTGTGACCGAGCGGTTCTAGGCGCTTCAGTCTGGAACCGCGACCTCGGGCTTAGATGTGTGTGATGCACCAGACACGTGGTATACTCTTCATACCTGCACGTGTCATCGGGCAACAAGTCATGGATTCCCTGCAACATTTTTTACCATCGCGATTGGTCGGAGATTAGCAGTAGCGGACTAGGGAATTATCATCCTGTACGTAGACTGCCATTAACACCCCAACACAAACGGCGTTGGGAGTGAGGCCATGACTGGGAAGCATGAACCGCTGACGAATGGCGTCGCACTGTATTCAGCGATGAGTCGTGGTTCTGCACTACCCCGTATGATCGTCGCCCACAGCTATGGCGAGCTGGAAAGAAGTCCCATTATTCCAATTTTTTGGAGGGGCCAAGCGGTGTTACTCTTGGCTTCGTGGTGTGGTGAGCCATCGGGTGTCACTTTAGCTCAGGGCTGCTAGCAATTGAGGGTACTCTGACGGCACAAAGGTACATCAGAGACATTCTGCGTCCCCAAGTGTTATCTCTCATGCGACACTGCCGTGGAGTCATTCTCGACAGGACAGTTTTTGTCCACATATGGGACGTGTCTGCACCTCTATGAATTGTCTGCGAGATGCTGCCCCCCCCCCCCCCCCCAAAAATGACTCTGAGCACTATGGGACTTAACTTCTAAGGTCATCAGGCTCTAGAACTTAGAACTACGTAAACCTAACTAACCCAAGGACACCACACACATCCATGCCCGAGGCAGGATTCGAACCTGTGACCGTAGCGGTCGCGCGGTTCCAGACTGTAGCCTAGAACCGTTCGGCCACCCCTCCCCCCCCTCCCCCCCCCCCCTTGGCCATCAAGACATCCAGACGTGTCCCCGACAGGACACGTGTGAGACCAATTCGGACGTCAACTGCGTCCCAACGTCAGTGTCCAGGATATCAACGACCAGTTACAACAGTTGAGGCCAGCTTGCCTCAGGAGAGGATACAACGCTTTATGACACTTGCCTTAAACAAATTAGTGCATGCATCCAGGCCAGAGAGTGCAACGTGATGCTGATAAGTGTGCTCATACTGCCAAGGTGATAGAAAATTTGACTCATTCCTATAATCACTGAAATAATGTCACATACCCTGTCAGTTCGTGAAGTTTCATTTCGTTTCCTCCTCCACTTCTCAGTTCTTCTCATGTTTGTCAGGCAGTGTTTTTAAAGTTTGAATGAGATGCGTTGTTATCAACTTGAATGAAAAAAATCTGCTCAGTTGACAGTGACGAATGGAGTCCAACCCTACACGTTATTGCGTGATAGTGCTATTCCTGGCATAAGTATATGAAACATTTTAAAATCATTCTCAGTTGAGTCTAAACCGATTGTGTGATTAAACTACAATATAGTTGGCACCTAGACCGTTTGATTTCAGTAAACATGAAATGTTATCAGAAAAAACTGAGTTCAGCATTGAGCTTTAACATCAACTCGTGCACTCACTTAGACGTTATGAATCACAGCTGACGGAAATCAATCCGGTCAGCTCACCCCATGCCTTGTCACTGTGAATCATGCACCTACCTCCCGTCCTGCTTGATACATGGGAGAAATTGCACTTCAGTGATCTGGGTGTCATCATATTCAGTTCGCTTCGCTGGCTCTCAAATTCTTCTTACGTCACTACCATTTCAAACTGCTTAATGCGAGACATCTTTTTCTTTTGTTTTTGGTTTGTACTTCCTCTTAGCCACGGAATTCTCTTTTAGACAGTATGAGGAGATGTAAGTTCCTTTCTTAATACACATTCTGTGTCCGAGTTAATTCCAGTGACATTCGATATCTAAACAGTTCCCTAACCTCACTTAAGAATCAAATGTTTTTATTGTTGACATGTCTCTTAATATACTCTGTCCTAAAAATCTCATAAATTCTGCATTCGAAAACAAATTTTTTTCCAGGATTGCAGTACCTCTTTTATCTGATAACTGTTTCCGAATAATCTATTAGAATTCGGAAGGAACAAGGATCTCCATAAACACAAAACTTGATGAAGAAGAAGCTGCATTAAATTGAATCTGTCTTTACACATAGTCATTTAATGGCCTCCACAGAAAGATCTTTAAGTAGAAATTTTAATTTTTAAGTAAAAAGATATAACATACTGATTTACACAGTTAAACTAAATATTATTTTCTGTTATGTGAACTCGTCTGTAAATGGTCTGTATGCATCAACTAATTAAAAGAAAAAAATGATAACCTGAAAATTTACTGGTACCACGTCATTACAAAACATCTGTATCCAACCCATCGAACTAACGGAACAAAAGTGTCGGAATGAAGAATGCGTGAACCATGACAAAAAGCCGTATTATTTTCTGACCTATAGCTCAGGGTGCCAAGGACTAAAAATCTGGTAAAGCGGAAATACATAACGTAATAAAAGTCACACCAACAATTGAATACGCGTCTTAAAAAAAAAGAAAAAAAGAAAACAGATGGAGTTTAGTATAGAATTGCTAATTACAAAATCTGTAATTGGAGCTGTAGTAGATGCAGCAGTAGTATGAACTGTGACTTCTGTATTCCTGATGTATATTGTGAAGAGCACAAATTTCTTATCTTAACAGTAATTAGAGTCGTTACGCGTCCAAGTGGGTATATGGCAGATTTCAAATCCAAAGGTCCGAGTTTCAAACTATGGTTTGGAACTCATTTTAACCTGTAGGTCACCCTGACTGCGTGGACAAATCAGTTCAAAGATTGAAGGAAGGCAAAGACACGCCGCCTGCACTACGATTGTACCTAGAAAGTGCTTAAACTAATATTTGCATTGAAGACAGCTTTATCCTTAAAAGTACGTACTCGTCGCCCCCACCCCTCTCTCCATCTCTCTGTCCTTCTGTTTCCTACCGACTTCATCTTAAACTACTCATCTTTCTGGTAAAACAAACTAATTTTTTTCTTTTCTTTTCGACATAGTTTGCTATGAACCATGTATTAATTTTAATACTTTCCCATTAGGATTTCCTCTTTTTCCCCGATTTTTTGACTGTCTCTTTTTTCTTTCTTCAGATCACTTTACACTTCTTACCGTTTCTACCTTGGGATCCATCTAATTGCAACACTTTCCTTCTGAAAATATTTTTGTTTACTACTTCTCCTCCTTTTATGCTGTGTATTTCTAAATCTTTCTTAACTTTCCGAATCCAGCTCGTTAGCTTCCTCCTCCCAGCGATTTTTGAAGATATCTTTTGTTATCCTGTTGTCTTTACTTGCTGTTGTTGTGGTCTTCAGTTCTGAGACTGGTTTGATGCAGCTCTCCATGCCACCCTATCCTGTGCAAGCTTCATCTCCCAGTACTTGCTGCAACCTACATCCTTCAGAATCTGCTTAGTGTATTCATCTCTTGGATTCCTTCTACGGTTTTTAACCTCCACGCTGCCCTCCAATGCTAAATTCGTGATTCCTTGATGCCTCAGGACATGTCCTACCAACCGGTCCCTTCTTCTTGTCAAGTTGTGCCACAAACTCCTCTTCTCCCCAATTCTATTCAATACCTCCTCATTAGTTATGTGATGTACCCATCTAATCTTCAGCATTCTTCTGTAGCACCACATTTCGAAAGCTTCTATTCTCTTCTTGTCCAAACTATTTATCGTCCATTTTTCACTTCCATACATGGCTGCACTCCATACAAATACTTTCAGAACGACTTCCTGACACTTAAATCTATATTCGATGTTAACAAATTTCTCTTCTTCAGAAACGCTTTCCTTGCCATTGCCAGTCTACATTTTATATCTTCTCTACTTCGACCATCATCAGTTATTTTGCCCCCAAAATAGCAAAACTCCTTTACTACTTCAAGTGTTACATTTCCTAATCTAGTTCCCTCATCATGAGCCGACTTAATTCGACTACATTCCATTATCCTCGTTTTGCATCTGTTAATGTTCATCTTATATCCTCTCTTCAAGACACTGTCCATTCCGTTCAACTGCTCTTCCAAGTCCTTTGCTGTCTCTGACAGAATTACAATGTCATCGGCAAACCTCAAAAGTTTTTATTTCTTCTCCGTGGATTTTAATACCTACTCTGAATTTTTCTTTTCTTTCCTTTACTGCTTGCTCAATATACAGATTGAGTAACACCGGGAGAGGCTACAACCCTGTCTCACTCCCTTCCCAACCACTGCTTCCCTTTCATGCCCCTCGACTCTTATAACTGCCATCTGGTTTCTGTACAAACTGTAAATAACCTTTCGCTCCCTGTATTTTACCCCTGCCACCTTTAGAATTTGAAAGAGAGTATTCCAGTCAACATTGTCAAAAGCTTTCTCTAAGTCTACAAATGTCTTTCCTTAATCTTTCTTCTAAGATAAGTCGTAAGGTCAGTATTGCCTCACGTGTTCCAATATTTCTACGGAATCCAAACTGATCTTCCCCGAGGTCGGCTTCTACCAGTTTTTCCATTCCTCTGTAAAGAATTCGTGTTAGTATTTTGCTGCTGTGTCTTATTAAACTGATAGTTCGGTAATTTTCACATCTGTCGACATCTGATTTCTTTGGGATTGGAATTATTATATTTTTCTTGAAGTCTGAGGATATTTCGCCTGTCTCATACATCTTGCTCACCAGATGGTAGAGTTTTGTCAGGACTGGCTCTCCCAAGGCTGTCAGTAGTTCTAATGGAATGTTGTCTACTCCCTGGGCCTTGTTTCGACTCACGAGTTTCATTGCTCTGTCATACTCTTTACGCAGTATCGTATCTCCCATTTCATCTTCATCTACATCCTCTTCCATTTCCATAATATTGTCCTTAAGAACATCGCCCTTGTATAGACCCTCTATATACTCCTTCCATCTTTCTGCTTTCCCTTCTTTGCTTAGAACTGGGTTTCCGTCTGAACTCTTTATATTCATACAAGTGGTTCTCTTCTCTCCAAAGGTCTCTTTAATTTTCCTGTAAGCAGTATCTAACTTACCCCTAGTGAGATAAGCCTCTACATTCTTACATTTGCCTCTAGCCATCCCTGCTTAGCCATTTTGCACTTCCTGTCGATCTCATTTTTGAGACGTTTGTATTCCTTTTTGCCTGCTTCACCAACTGCATTTTTATATTTTCTCCTTTCATCAATTAAATTCAATATTTCTTCTGTTACCCAAGAATTTCTACTAGCCCTCGTCTATTTCCCTACTTGATCCTCTGCTGCCTTTACTACTTCATTCCTCATAGCTACCCATTCTTCTTCTACTGTACTTCCTTCCCCCATTCCTGTCAATTGTTCCCTTATGCTCTCCCTGAAACTCTGTACAACTTCTGGTTTAGTCAGTTTATCCAGGTCCCATCTCCTTCAATTCCCACCTTTTCGCAGTTTCTTCAGTTTTAATCTACGTTCGGAACCAATAGATTGTGGTCAGAGCCAACATCTGCCCCTGGAAATGTCTTACAGTTTAAAATCTGGTTCCTAAATCTCTGTCTTACCATTATATAATCTATCTGATACCTTCTAGTATCTCCAGGATTCTTTACTCATTCATAAGAAATGTCAGTCTTCTCTTTCTTATTGTTTCTGTTTTTTTGTTTTTTCAAATATTTCTTGATTACTTCTTAATTTACAGCTTTATGTGTTTCTTTTTCATCGAAACATTTCCTCATAATTCGTATCTGTAATATTGTTCTTCTTTTTCGTATTGTTTATGTTTTTCTGTGTTTTATATGTTTCTTGTTTGCTTCTTAAGTTACAGGTTTATGTGTTTCTTTTGCATCTAAACATTTCCTCATAATTCTTCTCCCTAATATTTCTAGTTTGTCTAACTTTTAGTTCAGTGCTAGTGACTTGTTTGCATGTAGGTATTATGGTTTCTCTATCATTTTATAACATGTCTTTTTTTCATTTCTCGATTTGTACTTTTTATTGTAAAAATTTACAGTTATTTAGTATGTTTCTTTTGTTTTATATATCCTTTCCTCTGCGGCAGAGTGTCTTAGTTATTTTTTAATTATTACTACTTAACTATTTACCGTTTCGTATTTTATTAACGTCGGTATCTAAAAATTTTGGGACACGTTTTATGTTTCTAAAAAATTATTTTCCTATGCGGAGATTCTAAAATCTGGTGTACCGGCTGTCTGTTCCAAGCGACTGAGGCAGATATTTTGAATTTTTCGTAAAAATATTAGTGTATTACCTATATATCTTAATATATAATAGGACTCTCTTAATATCTGCGTAAGACCAAATGTAAACAACCAATAAATAAAATTACGTCAATATATTACTAGCAAGATCAGAAACGACATAGCACAACTTCTGAACGACGTAGTGTGTCTGTACGACCAAAGCAGAAACATTATCTCCACTCCATCAGAAAATAATGCGTCAAAGGAGAGCCGACAGTAAAGAAACTGTGTGCGGATAAGGGAAAATGCGTGGTATAAAGTCAGTGGCCGTCGAAAGAAAGTGCAAAAAGTGTCTAGGATGTTACAGAGCGAATGATGTCAGTTTAGAGCTCTTGGCGCAAAACCTGAGTGCAGCTGAGGCGACGCAGCTGGTGACAGGGAAGGAGGCTTCAGAAGGCGGCGCTGCGTGTTCTGCGAAAAGAGGCTCAGCGTAACAAACTGCGGCTGGAAGCCAGCCAATCCCGAGTCTGTGTTCATGGCCGTACTGAGGCGTCGCACCGAGTTCCGTACAGCCCGCAGCGGTAACCTCGTAAGGTCCATGAGGTTTTTTATGGATAATACTGTTGTATACAGAGAAGTCCCAACGTTAAAAAACTGTAGCGAAATCCAGGAAGACATGCAAAAGATCAACGCCTGGTGCAGGATTAGCAGATGACGCTCGACATAAAGGAATGTTACATCTTGCTCTTAAACAGGCTGAAGCACCCATTACTGTCTGATTAGACGATTGCAGAACAAAGAAGCTTACGGAGCGATTGAAAGTGGAATGACACCAAACAACTAATAGCAGATAAGCTAGGTGTCACACAGATTTATTGGGAGACTCCTCCGGAAGCATAGTCCGCCCACGACGGCGGTAGCTCACAAACTCTCGTTCGACAAATGCTTGAATACTGAACATCGATATGGCGCCATTAGCAGTTTATTGAAAAAGGAAATGGAGAATATCCAAAAAAAGAGCAACACGCTTCGTTACAGGCTCATTTAGTAACCGCGAAAAGCCACGGAATGATCAGTCAATTCCAATCACAGGCGTTACAGGGGAAGCTTTCTGTGTTACAGTATAGTCTACTGGTAAAATTTCGTGAGCATACATTCCTAGAAGAGGCAACCGGCATATCGCTTCCTCCTATGTACATCTCACGGAGAGACCATAAAGGTAAAACTAAAGATATTCGAGCCCACTTGGAGGATTACCAAGAATCATTCGCGACTGAACAGGAAAAGTGGGATATGACAGTGTTACACGAAGTTCCCTCCGCCGGACACCATAAGGTGGTTTGCAATAATAATAGCAGAGCGCAAAATTAGAACAAAACAGTAGGTAAATTCAAAAGAGTGTTATCCTCAAACAATTATTCATTAACTAGCTGTTACCGACGGCTGCTCATGTATATCAGTAGTTTTCATATGACGAGTGATGGTGAGGAAGTAACCTGTTGTTTGTGCAACCGTCACATATCTGTAACTCCCCCGTCTCCTGCCTCACACCACTACCCCAATGCACCAGGCCACAGTGCGTGCAGAGGGATGTGGACAAGATGGCGCATCTATGCACCATGCTACTGAACTAACTATACATCGTACAGTCTGGACATAATGAAACAAATTTAATAATTTTTTCAACATACACTACTCGCCGTTAAAATTGCTACACCAAGAAGAAATGCAGATGATAAACGGGTATTCATTGGACAAATATATTATAATAGAACTGACATGTGATTACATTTTCCGACAATTTGGGTGCATGGATCCTGAGAAATCAGTACCCAGAACAACCACCTCTGGCCGTAATAACGGCCTAGATACGCCTGGGCATTGAGTCAAACAGAGCTTGGATGGCGTGTACAGGTACAGCTGCCCATGCAGCTTCAACACGATACCACAGTTCATGAACAGTAGTGACTGGCGTATTGTGACGAGTTAGTTGCTCAGCCACCATTGACCAGACGTTTTCAGTTGGTGAGAGATCTGGAGAATGTGCTGGCCAGTGCAGCAGTCGAACATTTTCTGTATCCAGAAAGGCCCGTACAGGACCTGCAACATGAGGTCGAGCATTATCATGCTGGAATGTAGGGTTTCGCTGGGATCGAATGAAGGGTAGAGCCACGGGTCGTAACACATCCGAAATGTAACGTCCACTGTTCAAAGTACCGTCAATGCGAACAAGAGGTGACCGAGGAGTGTAACCAATGGCACCCCATACCATCACGCCGGGTGATACGCCAGTATGGTGATGACGACTACACGCTTCCAATGTGCGTTCTCCGCGATGTCGCCAAACACGGATGTGACCATCATGATGCTGTAAACAGGACCTGGATTCATCCGAAAAAATAACGTTTTGCCATTCGCGCACCCAGGTTCGTCGTTGAGTACACCATCGCATGTGCTCCTGTCTGTGATGCAGCGTCAAGGGTAACCGCAGCCATGGTCTCCGAGCTGATAGTCCATGCTGCTGCAAACGTCGTCGAACTGTTCGTGCAGATGGTTGTTGTCTTGCAAACGTCCCCATCTGTTGACTCAGGGATCGAGACGTGGCTGCACGATCCGTTACAGCCATGCGGATCAGATGCCTGTAATGTCGACCGCTAGTGATACAAGGCCATTGGGATCCAGCACGGCGTTCCGTATTACCCTCCTGAACCCACCGATTCGGTATTCTGTGGCCAACGCGAACAGCAATGTCGCTATACGATAAACCGCAATCGCGATAGGCTACAATCCAACCTTTATCAAAGTCGGAAACGTGATGGTACGCATTTCTCTTCCTTACACGAGGCATCACAACAACGTTTCACCAGCCAACGCCGGTCAACTGCTGTTTGTGTATGAGAAATCGGTTGGAATCTTTCCTCATGTCAGCACGTTGTAGGTGTCGCCACCGGCGCGAACCTTGTGTGAATGCCCTGAAAAACTAATCATTTGCATATCACAGCATCTTCTTCCTATCCGTTAAATTTCGCTTCTGTAGCGCGTCATCTTCGTGGTGTAGGAATTTCAATGGCCAGTGGTGTAATTTATGTTCACTGGGGACAAAAACAGATATTCCACACCCTAATTTTTTTGTACTTTTGAAAGTAGTCTATTATTTCCACAGGGTTCAAGCTATTTCCACACCAAATTTTATCGAAATCGGTTCAACCTTTAGTTGTGAAAACGTAACAGACAGAGATACATTCGCGTTTAATAATATTAGTATGGAAGTATTTATTTGGTTTTGTTTTGTTTTAGGGCGCAAAAAGAACAGGGGGCATACGCACCCATGTCAGAACCGTAGAACACAAAACAGAAAGGAGTTAAAAGCGGCTACACCCTTACGCCCAGTCGACGGAAGGAAAGACAGCTAAAAACAGGTACTTGGAGAAAGGTCCATAAAATACACCATAGAGAAACTGAGGTCCTGAACTAAGGATTGAATGTCCTTCGCTATATTGCTACAACGGATAACGAGTAAAACGCGATCGACAGCCCGCGCGTCGTTCGCTAAAACGGCCGGTAACTCAGACGGTAAACATAAATGAGAACGTAAGTGGTTAGAATAGGGCATTCGGTTAGGAAATAGCGTAACTCAGACGGTAAACATAAATGAGAACGTAAGTGGTTAGAATAGGGCATTCGGTTAGGAAATAGCGAACCGTCAAAGGTTGAGGGTAGTGAGCACAAAGTAGTGGGGAAGGACCACTTGACAAATGGCGAAGACTAAAAAGACAGTACCCAATACGCAACCTACCTAAAATGATCTGCTTAAGGCGAAAAGGCCGAGAGCAGCTCGTCCAAGCCACTTGGAGAGGCTTAATTTGCCGGAGCTTGTGGCCGCGAAGGGAGGACCAGTGGTGATGCCAAAGTGACACCACCTGCTGATTAAACGTGTTGACAACCGTATAAGAGTTGTATTCATTATGTTGAATAGTGTTATGTAGAACATATTAATCAATAAAAGCATTTTCATAAATAGGATAAAGTTCAAACGTCCAAGAGTAAACAACTTTTTCAGAAAGTAAATATGTTTCCCTATATCGCAGCATTCTGTTTTGAAACGAGATACAATTTTCAATTTTGATATCTTTTTTTATGATCCAGTTTTGATGAAATAAAGCCTCTATTTGCCTCATGATACGCTAAGTTACCTGTGCAAACCCCATGAAACGTCGTTTTCTTGTTTTGGAGATTAGCATGTTCAAACAGACATTTCGTGGAATGGAGTCGCAATATTTACGCTGTGAAAAGAAGTGTACGACGAAATAGTTGTGTCGAACCACAGAAGAACGATAGTCCACCACAAAAAAGAGTGAGAAACATGGTGAACAGGGTGTGGATGGCGAAAACACAAAGATGTGAATATAGAACAGTGATAAAAGTGGTAGTGCGACCTCCAGATCAGATGTGAGGAAACGCAGATCAGCAAATCATCCCACTGATGATGCCTTAAAACAGGAGAAGGCGAAACGCGTACGGAATAAACAAAATAACTAGCAGCAGGAAAAGGCAGTTTGATTTGCAAAACAAGTATTTATATACTTGCTGCGGAGGATGGCCACACAAACAAACTTGTGATTCCCCTGTGAACTCACCTGATACAGTTCCTGCGTTGGTTTATCTTCCCCAATTGGCTCTATGAGGACTTCATTGAATACTCTGCGTGCATCATGAACTCTGCTTCCAGTTGACACACACTGAGATACACATTCATTACCTTAAAGTAAAAATATGAAATAAAATTAATTTATTAATTTTAAAATGTCAGTATACTGTAACAGTTCGATTCATGTTTACAGTATTGTATTATTCTATTGCTTACTTCCAATACCATCTGCTGTGAGTATCGTTTCCTTGGTCAATGATACAGTCGGGGCACTTCCTGGATACATTTTAGAATTAAGCACATTCTAGGCAAACAGCAAAATGCTACCGTACTCACTGAACTAACAGCAGCTACTGCGACAATAGGCTCTTATTCAAGCAAACTGAAATAATCGAAAAACTGAAATAATCGACAACAATGCTGTTCTTGCATTGTTCACGTATTGTAGTATAATGATATTATTACAGCCTATCTGGAATCATGTGCATTGTTGTTGGCTGTTGGAAATACGATACACAGATTTACCACACTCTGATAAACGAAGCTGATGTAAGAAATACAAGCTTGCATCAGTCGAGTTATAAAATTTAAATCCAGTAAGTTGTGGTTTCTTTTTCTGCTGAAATCCATTAAGTAAACTTGAAGGATTCTCGTTGTTCAAATTATTTCATCAAACATACTGAAAGGTACTGAAAAAATCATTCAAGTGCACCTGAATGATTTTTGCTGTACAAAACAATCACTTATGTACTTAGTGGAATCTTGGCATGTCTCTCTAACTCCTTAGAGTGATAAATACACTTAACTGGTTTCTCCAGACGAAAGATATTCGTTTTCTGATACTGTCTATGTACATAACTCGAAAATGTCAAAAATTGGAGTTAACGGGTTTTTGCAGTAAGCCCACGATATATATCCTGAGAGAAACTGATAATGTGGGTAGTAATATTAAAACTATATGGGATATTGTCACAAAAGAGACGGGACAGCTAGTCAGTGTAACAGATACCACAACAATTAAACTAAATGACAATATTGCGACTCATTATTCACAAGCTGCACGTACTTCAACAATCACTTTCTAACTGTACCAGCAAAAATAGGGTTAAATGACTCAGTTGAAGCAGCAAGATAATATATTAAAAATTAAAATATTTATTAAAAATTTTAAGGAAATAGAAATATCATCAACATCCTTCACTGAAACAACATCATTCACTGAAATTATAAGAATTATAAAAATTCTATAAAAATGTTCAAGTGGTGTTGATGGAATTTTAAACAGAATTCTGAAAGTTATTGCAACTTAATAAGTAATGTTGTTTGTGATATATGTAATGCATCAATCGCTCATTGAATTTTTCCAGGCAGTTTAAAATAAGTAACTGTTAAACCTCTTCATTAGAAAGGTGACAAGTAAGATTTAAACAATTATTGTCCAGTTTCCTTACGGAAATTATTCGAAAAGTTAATGTACTCAAGAGTAATCTCACACTTACATAGAAACAATTTACTTGGCGTATCGCACTTTGGATTCCAGAAGGGCTGCTCATTGAGACTGCTATTTATACATTCACTCATCTAATAGTACAAGCCTTAAATAATAAAATAAGTCCAGTTGGTATTTTTTGTGATGTTCCTAAGGCGTTTCATTTTGCAGATCAAAAACCCAAGTCTAATACTCTGATGACTTTACACAGAGCTGGTTTGAATCATGCTTAACAAACAGAATGAAAAAAGTTGTGCTGATTAAATTGAACAATGTTGTAAGGATAGAAAATTTAGGTGTTGTGTTGTGACAGTCTTCAATCCGAATACTGGTTTGATGCAGCTCTCAGCGCTATTTTATCCTGGGCAAGCTTCTTTATCTCCGAATAACTACTGCAATCTACGTCAATATGAGTCTGGTTACTGTATTCAACTCTTGGCCTCCCTTTATGATTTTTAGCACCACCCCCACTGTTTCTCCAATGCTAAACTTGTGATCCCTTGACGTCTCAGAATGTTTCCAATTAATAGATAACTTTTTTTAGGAAAGTTGTGCCACAAATTTCTTGAACATTTTAGAGACTAGGGAGAAATCACGAAGGGAGTCTCCTAAGGTCCAATTTTGGGTCCATAACTATTCTCTATGAATGACCCTCCACTTATTCCTTAGAAAACATATTATAATCAGTTCTGTACAACAAATAAGAGTATTACTAACAACTGATGTAGCACACGAGGAGGAATCGTAAATACGGTAGAATTTTCCAAATTTTTTGGTATGCTTACTGATGAACCTTGAACTGGAAGAAGCATATTACTGAGCTTTTCAAACTAGTAAGTTCAGCTATTTTGCTTTTCGTATAACTCTTAATCTTAGAAACAGATGAATTAACTTCCAATCAATAATGTTTTATGGAATAACTTTTGGGGATAACACGCCACTTAGAAAGAAAGTAAGAAAAACATGTGGTGTTCACACACGGACGTCATTTCAGTACCGGTACCTCTTCAAGGAGCTAGGCATTATAACTGCGCCGTCGAAAAACATGTAATGGCTAATGAAATTCGTAATAAAAACACCGTTACAGTTTGAGAAGAACACTGAGGTCCATTCCTGCAATACTGGGGGAGGTTCGTACCTACGATACTAGGCAAAGGCGACCTTTATTACCCATTATTAAAGCTGACGGTAGCTTCCAAAAGAGCTCAATATGGAGCAACAAAAATCTTTGATCGTTTGCGCAATAACATAAAAGATTTGACAGATAGCAAAGTAAATCTTAAATCTAATCTTAAATCATTTCTCCTCGACTGCTCATCTGTTCCATGGAGGAATTTATATTTGAAAATCTGTATCCTGAAAAAATGAGGAGGAACGACTTATTTTTAAGTGTAATTGCATGAGTAGGACTAAATAACGTGTTCATTGATGATAACACATATCCTGCAATATTTCGATAAAAGGTCGTTTAATTTAACCATGAAACATGTAACTAACTTGGTACGGAAACTTCGAAGGAGAATACTGTTATAATTTGTAATATTGCTATTTTCCTGTAATTGCAAGACATAAAGTTCATTCTCTTCCAACATAAACTGCCTCAGACAAACCTCGATAAACAACCTGGATGACCAATTTGCAAAACCAAATTGCCCTGTGTTTAACCTCAGTGGTGATCATCTCCATAAGCGTTAAATATAAATGTTATACCTGCGAAAATTTATGTTATACGTCCGCAGAAAGGTGGAATCGATTTGACGCCTGCGTTTTGGGTGTCACGGGTTGGCGGAACTCAGGTGTTCGTTGATGTCGTACCTTGTGACTGCTATCGTTGCTTAATGCTGTTACTGAGTTTCATGATTGTTTTTAGATTTTGCTGACTCGCTACGGACACAGTCATGCTGCTCGCTAGTCGCTTCATCTCAAACTGATGCTAAGCAACGGCGTGGACCACTACAGAGACTCCTGTATTGTTGTTAATGGTATCGGTTCGCGACATGTTGTTTACTCTATGGGAAATGCAGAAAATAAACAGCGCACAATTAAGGAAAATATCCATAGATAACAGGAGGGGCGTAATTAGCTTGAGACGGCCGGCGCAATGCCCCGTAGGTTAAGGTTCCTATAGAAAGAAAAAAATGGAATAAATGAGGAAATACTAAAATGAGAAGAAAATTTGGAAAATCTCGTAAAATCAATCAATAAAGAGAAGTCTTTGCCGATGTTAACATAATGAACAATTACTTTTTAAACCGTTCTGATGTAAAGTTATGCAAATACACTACTAGCCATTAAAATTTCTACACCACGAAAATGACGGGCTACAGACGCGAAATTTAACTGACAGGAAGAAGATGCTGTGATATGCAATGATTAGCTTTTCAGAGCATTCACAAAAGGTTGGAGCCGGTGGCGACACCTACAACGTGCTGACATGAGGAACGTTTCCAACCGATTTCTCACACACAAACAGCAGTTGACCGGCGTTGCCTGGTGAAACGTTGTTGTGATGCCTCGTGTAAGGAGGAGAAATACGTACCATCACGTTTCCGACTTTGATAAAGGTCGGGCTGTACCCTATCGCGATTGCGGTTTATCGTATCGCGACATTGCTGCTCGCGTTGGTCGAGATCCAGTGACTGTTAGCAGAATATGGAATCGGTGGGTTCAGGAGGGTAATACGGAACGCCGTGCTGGATCCCAACGGCCTCGTATCACTAGCAATCGAGATGACAGGCATCTTATCCGCATGGCTGTAACGGATCGTGCAGCCACGTCTCGATCCCTGAGGCAACAGATGGGGATGTTTGCAAGACAACAACCATCTGCACCAACAGTTCGACGACGTTTGCAGCAGCATGGACTATCAGCTCGGAGACCATGGCTGCGGTTACCCTTGACGCTGCATCACGGACAGGAGCGCCTGCGATGGTGTACTCAACGACGAACCTGGGTGCACGAACGGCAAAACGTCATTTTTTCGGATGAATCCAGGTTCTGATTACATCATCGTGATGGTCGCATCCGTGTTTGGCGACATAGCGGTGAAAGCACATTGGAAGCGTGTATTCGTCATGGCCATACTGGCGTATCACCCGGCGTGATGGTATGCGGTGCCATTGGTTACACGTCTCGGTCACCTCTTGTTCGCATTGATGGCACTTTGAACAGTGGACGCTACATTTCAGATGTGCTACGACCCGTGGCTCTACCCTTCATTCGATCCCTGCAAAACCCTATATTTCAGCAGGATAATGCACGACCGCATGTTGCAGGTCCTGTGCGGGCCTTCCTGGATACAGAAAATGTTCGATTGCTGCTCTGGCCAGCACATTCTCCAGATCTCTCACCAATTGAAAACGTATGGTCAATGGTGGCCGAGCAACTGGCTCGTCACAATACGCCAGTCAGTACTCTTGATGAACTGTGGTATCCTGTTGAAGCTGCACGGGCAGCTGTACCTGTACACGCCATCCAAGCTCTGTTTGACTCAATGCCCAGGCGTATCAAGGCCGTTATTACGGCCAGAGGTGGTTGTTCTGGGTACTGATTTCTCAGGATCTATGCACCCAAATTGCGTGAAAATGTAATCACATGTCAGTTCTAGTATAATATATTTGTCCAATGAATACCCGTTTATCATCTGCATTTCTTATTGGTGTAGCAATTTTAATGGCCAGCAGTGTAATTTACGTCCTCCACCCAAATCAAAAATCAATCTGCATTAGGGTACGAACGTCACTGGTCATCGGGCCTCAATTTGAAGCCGGACTCAGCACTGAAGACAACTGTACTTTGGTCAATGAGATTCCAGGCCGAAGACGGGTCTGGATACGCCCCCGACTGCGGCGGGAAACTAACGTGACTGTCGCCCACTAGACGGCTCCACAGTCAGGAGCGATAATCTGGAGTGTCATATCTTTTCATAGCAGGATCCCTTCAGTTCTGATACGTGCACCCTTACAGTACAGTGGTCCGTTGACGACATTCTACTCCCCGTTTCGTTGCCATTCATAGTTAGCCATCCAGGGGCTTACAACGGCCGCCTCACACGGTGAGGGGTTCTGCTGCTTGTCTCCGTGCTTGCCAAACCCTACCTCGGCCAGCAACGTCGGCCGATCTCTCCCTAACTGAGAACATTTGGAGCATTGTGCGCAGGGCCCTCAAATCGGCTTGGGATTTGGTGATCTAACGCGCCAGTTGTACAGAATTTGGCGCGATATCCCTCAGAGAACATGCACCAACTCTGTCAATCAGTGCCAAGCCGAAAAACTGCTTGCTTAACGGCCAGCAGTGGACCACCGCGTTATTGTCTTGTGCTCAATTTGCGAAGCTCTTTCTCTTCAATAAATCATCCAACTTTTCTGAAATTGTAATAATTTTTTTTATGTGTACATCACATCTACCGATTTCTGTCCCATTCTGATAATTCATTCGTGTGCGTGTTGGTTTCGTTTTCTTGTGTATGACTAAGAATGTATTAGACTATCATGTGTTCATGATGTGTCTCAGGTGCCAACATTCAAAATAAGATAACTTTTTAAAAAGTTTTCTTATTTATTTAAGTTTCTGTCTCCAGTGGGAGGAGAGTAGTTGAGATAATGGTGTAATATAACGTGTATGTGTTTGTGGGTAAGGGGAGGGACCGGGGAGGTGGTTGTGAAAGACGATGTGTGGGCGAAGTTGTATTGAATTGGCATTGGTTGGAGTGATAGCGGGCTTGCAAGAGGGGCAAGGGTCCCCACTTCGGGTTCTTACCTCAGGACCCCCATGTCTGTATTTAACTCCCCTCGTCTACACAGAGTCGAATTCACGGAAATACCCAGCCACAACGAACCTCCAACAGAGAATACCTCCATGAATATGGAACTGAAAGACTACTCGTAAGTGAAAACGAAATCTTGTTTTTTGTGAATTACTACTTTCTATGCTCATTTTTTATTTCTTTGATTATTCGTTTTACTCCATTGCTTTGTCAAAACATTTCTATTCCACTAATTTCTGAATTAACTATGTGAAATCCATAGTAAACGTTTCTAGGAAACAGAAGCCAAGAACACATTTTTAATCTGACAAGAAGTTTCAAAAACAGCAGACGCTCCGTTACGGAGTGAAAGATGTACTCCACTGGAAGTTTCCAGAATGAGATTTTCACTCTACAGGGGAGTGTGCTCTGATATGAAACTTTCTGGCAGATTAAAACTGTGTGCCGGACCGAGACTCAAACTCGGGACCTCTGCCTTTCGCAGGCAAGCGCTCTACCAATTTTTTTTAAATCTCATTTTGTTCGGTTTCGTTCGTTGCATCTGCTCGGAGCGGATGTCGCAAGACACCCGTTTCATTTCGTTGTTGATCCATTAACTCAGTTTTTTTCATTACAGAGGGCAGCTACCACTCTGACGGAAAATGCTGAGCTACCGTACCGGCATTCAATTCTGCCAGTACCTCGTCTCCTACCTTCCAAACTTCACAGAAGCTCTCCTGCGAACCTTGCAGGAGCTCTGAGGACGGGTCGTGAGTCGTGCTTGGGTTGCTCAGTCGGTAGAGCACTTTCCCGCGAAAGGCAAAGGTCCCGGGTTCGAGTCTAGGCCCGGCATACAGTTTTAATATGCCAGGAAGTTTCACTGGAAGTTTGTTTGGAGAGGGCTGATTCGTCGGATTTTCAGACCTGTCCATGAAAAGCTTGACGTGCGTACACAAATAATCTGCTTAACCACATCGCGAGACACTGTAAACAGACAGTTGTTCAGTAGTGTGGGCATCAACACTGGCCTTCATACGCAACTACCGCTATGGTCTGTGTATTTAAGTAAGCAACAAAATAGCACTCGAATTGCGAACAGCCCGTAGGATCCGTTACGCAGCGTACAGGACTGGAAAGGAGCCTAGCGAAGCCCCGTTGCTAGATGTGACACACCCGCAGGCCGTTTCCCTGGACAATAAAAAGACACTTGCCGTGTGAGTCAGGCACTGGCTAGTGCTACGCCGTGTCAGTGGCCACGTGAATCTCGTCTAGCGGTGTGCGTGCGCTGCGACGTTCAGCCGGCACTGGCTGCGTGACCTCATCGTACCAGAGGCGCCCGCTTTGTTCGCTGGCGGCCTCGTCTCGCTTCGCCTTGTTACACACAGGCTACTGTCGTGCTGCCCACCGAACAAAGCGGTCTCCAGCGTCGGACACACGAGCTGCTACCCAGTAAAACACCGTTCAAATATGTCCCACAAGATATGATCAATAGTTGCCTATAGGTTTGGCGAAAGACGTGGTCAGGCTCGGATCCAGGGGCACATTTTTTACACTCGGGAGACAAAACTCATGTCACACTTCCTAATATCGTGTCGTATCCCGTTTTGTCCGGCAAGCAGCTCGACGTGATAGGGACTCAGTAAGCAATTGGAAGTTTTATGCAGAAATATTGAGCCCTGCTGTCTCAGTAGAAAAGCCGCTTTATAAAAAAGCGGGAAAGGAATAATGTAGATAATTTTAGACCTATTTCTATGCCATCAGTGTTTGCAAAACTTATTGAAAAGGCTATATACGTAAGGATAATTGATCATTTCATATCACACGATTTGCTATCAAATGTACAATTCGGCTTTAAAAGTCGTCTAACAACTGAAAATGCTATATTATCTTTTCTCTGTGAGGTACCGGATGGGCTAAACAAAGGGTTTCGAACGCTTGGTAAATTTCGTGATTTAACTAAGGCATTTGATTGTGTTAATCACAAAATATTGCTCCAGAAGTTGGACCATTACAGAATACGGGGAGTAGCTCACAATTGGTTCACCTTTTACTTTAGCAACAGGCAGCAAAATGTCATTATTCACAATGTTGATAACGGCTGTGATGTGGTGTCTGAGTGGGGTACTGTCAAGTGGGGGGTGCCCCAGGGATCAGTGTTGGGGCCACTCCTGTTCCTTGTTTATATAAATGATATGCCCTCTAGTATTACGGGTAACTCTAAAATATTTCTGTTTGCTGATGACAGTACCTTGGTAGTAAAGGATGTTGTGTGTAACGTTGGCTCGGTTTCAAATAGTGCAGTACATGACCTAAGTTCATGGCTTGTAGAAAATAAGCTAACGCTAAATCACAGTAAGACTCAGTTTCTACAGTTTCTAACACACAATTCCACAAAACCTGACGTTTTAATTTCACAGAACGGGCATATGATTAGTGAAACTGAAGAGTTCTAATTCCTAGGTGTTCAGATAGATAGTAAGCTGTCGTGGAAAGCCCACGTTTAGGATCGTGTTCAAAGACTTAATACTGCCATTTTTACTATTCGAACGGTATCAGAAGTGAGTGATCGTTCGACACGAAAATTAGTCAACTTTCCTTATTTTCATTCGCTTATGTTGTATGGTATTATATTTTGGGGTAACTCTTCCCACGCTGTGGCCGAGCGGCTCTAGGCGCTTCAGTTCGAAACCGCGCTGCTGCTACGGTCGCAGGTTCGAATCCTGTCTCGGACATGGATGTGTGTGATGTCTTTAGGTTAGTTAGGTTTAAGTAGTTCTAAGTCTAGGGGACTGATGACCTCAGATGTTAAGTCCCATAATGCTTAGAGCCATTTGAACCAACTCTTCCCATTCTAAAAGGATATTTTTGGCTCAGAAACGGGCGGTTCGGGCAATAAGTGGTGTAAGTTCACGAACCTCTTGTCGACCCCCGTTCAAGAGTCTGGATATTTGGACATAGGCCTCTCAATATATACATTCCTTAATATCATTTCTTGTTAACAATATTAGCTTATTCCCAAGAATAAGCAGTTTTCACTCGGTTCATACTCGGCAGAAATCAAACCTGCATTTGGATCGGACTTCCTTAACTCTTGTGCAAGAAGGTGTGCAGAATACTGCTGCATCCATTTTCAATAAGCTACCACTCGAATTCAAAAATCTAAGCAGTAATTCACACGCTTTCAAATCGAAACTGAAGAGTTTCCTCATGGGCCGCTCCTTCTATTCTGTCGAGGAGTTACTTGAATAATTAAACTGATTCTTATTGTATTGTTGATTGCGTTTACTTAAACTTATGGCGTGACTTTTTTCGGTTTCTTAAACATTTATTTTTATCTGTTATTACTTTTATGTTGTAATTTCATTTACTGACACGTTCCATGACCTCGGAGATTTGCTCCTCAATTTGGTCCTACGGAACTTGACGTGTAAATAAAATAAATAAAATAATGGCGAAAGTGCTGTCGGTGCAGCATTCAGTGCAAGAAGTGACTTCTCGATTAAGCCCCATAAATGGTCGATGGAATTCACGTTGGGCGATCTTGGTGACCAACAAATTATTCGGTCGAATTTCCAAACAAGTCGTCAACAATTGTGGCCCAGTGCAATCGCGCATTGTCATCCATAAAAGTTCCATCGAAGTTTGGGAACATGAAGTCCATGAATGGCGGCAAATGGTCTCCAAGTAACCGAAAACAACGAGGACCTAGTCCATTCCGTATGAACACAGCCCACATCGTTGTGGTGCTACCACCAGCTTGCATAGTGCCTTGTTGAAAACTTGGGTCCATAGCTTCATGGTGTCTGCGCCACACTCGAACCTTACTATCAGCTCTTAAAAACTGAAATCGGGTTCCATCTGACTAGTCCACGATTTTCCAGTGGTCTAGGGTCCAACCGATATGGTCATGAGCCCAGGGGAGTCGTTGCAAGCCATGTCGCGCTGTTAGCAGAGGCACTCGCTTCTGTCGTTGCTGCCATAGTCTATTGACGCCACATTTCACCTCACTGTCCTAACGGATGTTTTCATCGTAAGTCCCACATTGATTTCTGCGGTTACATCTTGCAGGGCTGCTCGCTGTTAGCACTGACAACACTACGCAGGCGTCTCTGCTCTCGGTTGTTAAGTGAAGGCCGTCGCCCAGTGCGTTGTCCGTGGTGAGAGGTAATGCCAGCACTGTGGGATTCTGGGGAATGTACAATGTTTCTAGCTCCAGCTACCATTCCACGTTCAAAGTCTGTTAATTCCCATCGTGCTGCCGTAATCACGTCAGAAAACTTTTCTCAGGAATCACCCGAGTACAAATAACAGCGCGCCGATACACTGTCCTTTTATACCTTGTATAGGCCATACTACCGCTATCTTTATATGTGCATATCGCTATCCCATGACTTTTGTCAACTTAGAGTATGTATACCAATTTCTAAACTACACTATTAACTTTCACAGCATAAAATACACTACTGGCCATTAAAATACAGATAGCTAACACGACAACTATAGCCACAAGAAGTTCCCAAAATTGTCGCTTGAGAGAATGTACTACACTACCGGCCATTAAAATTGCTACACCAACAAGAAATGCAGATGATAAACGGGTATTCATTGGGCAAATATATTTACTACAACTGATATGTGATTACATTTTCACGCAATTTGGGTTCATAGATCCTGAGAAATCAGTACCCAGAACAACCATCTCTGGCCGTAATAACGGCCTTGATACGCCTGGGCATTGAGTCAAACAGAGCTTGGATGGCGTGTACAGGTACAGCTGCCCATGCAGCTTCAACACGATACCACTGTTCATCAAGAGTAGTGACTGGCGTATTGTGACGAGCTAGTTGCTCGGCCACCATTGACCAGACTATTTCAATTGGTGAGAGATCTGGAGAATGTGCTGGCCAGGGCAGCAGTCGAACATTTTCTGTATCCAGAAAGGCCCGTACAGTACATGCAACATGCGGCCGTGCATTATCCTGGTGAAATGTAGAGTTTCGCAGGGATCGAATGGAGGGTAGAGCCACGGGTCGTAACACATCTGAAATGTAACGTCCACTGTTCAAAGTGCCGTCGATGTGCACAAGAGGTGACCGAGATTTGTAACCAATGGCACCCCATAGCATCACGCCGGGTGATACGCCAGTATGGCGATGACGAACACACGCTTCCAATGTGCGTTCACCGCGATGTCGCCAAACACGGATGCAACCATACTGATGCTGTAAACAGAACCTGGATTCATACGCAAAAATGACGTTTTGCCATTCGCGCACCCAGGTTCGTCGTTGAGTACACCATCGCAGGCGCTCCTGCCTCGGATGCAGCATCAAGGGTAATCGCAGCCACGGTCTCCGAGCTGATAGTCCATGCTGCTGCAAACTTCGTCGAACTGTTCGTGCAGATGGTTGTTGTCTTGCAAACGTCCCCATCTGTTGACTCAGGGATCGAGACGTGGCTGCACGATCCGTTACAGCCATGCGGATAAGATGCCTGTCATCTCGATTGCTAGTGATACGAGGCCGTTGGGATCCAGCACGGCATTCCGTATTATCCTCCTGAACCCACCGATTCCATATCCTGCTAACAGTCATTGGATCTCGAACAACGCGAGCAATAATGTCGCGATACGATAAACCGCAATCGCGATAGGCTACAATCTGACCTTTATCAAAGTCGGAAACGTGATGGTACGCATTTCTCCTCCTTACACGAGGCATCACAACAACGTTCCACCAGGCAACGCCGTTCAACTACTGTGTGTGTATGAGAAATCGGTTGGAAATTTTCCTCATGTCAGCACGTTGTAGGTATCGCCACCTGCTCCAACCTTGTGTGAATTCTCTGAAAAGCTAATCATTTGCATATCACAGCATCTTCTTCCTGTCGGTTAAATTTCGCGTCTGTAGCACGTCATCCTCGTGGTGTAACAATTATAATGGCCAGTAGAGTGGCATGACAACTAGGTCTCGCAAATGTCGGGGTATTCTGTAAATTATAATCTATGTTTAACACAGGATACTTTTCAGTTGATTAAATGACTGTACACTTACGTGGATTGGAGTAGGACCTGAGTGTGACATTCTTGTCTTCAGCTGCATCCCCATCTGCTGAACGCCCATCTTCCCAGACGACCCTACTTGCTAATTTCACCGCACGAAAAATTGACTCACTCCAGTGCGCACGCGCAGATGAATCGAGAAGCCTTTACAGAAGTCGCAGCGATCGAGTAACGCGCTCAACCGCGCCCGTTCTGCCTCTGCGTGAGCACAAGGCAGTGGCGATCACGAGACATTTATGCTTCATGCGGACATTCTACGTAAACATGCGTAAATATAACGGCTTGACACAGTGGCATAAAGGGGCAATCGTGTTTGGCCGTGCCCGTGTTCATATGGTCTGTGAAATTACTGGATTTGTTGGTGCTTCACAACGCATTGTTCAACGTATGTACAAGCAGAGGTGTAACACATGTGACCAGGAAACAAGGCGTCAGAATTGTGTCGGAAAAATGACCTGACTGAGAAGGACCGGAGACGCATTCAGGGTCTGTGAATCAAAATCGCTTCCAAAGCTGACGGGAATCGCTGCAGGCAGTGAACGAAGGCCCGTCTCAACCTGTCAGCGAGAGAACATTGCGACGGGAACTGCATGCAATGAGTATTTGGAGTCGTTCAGCTCGCAAGAGGCCATCGCTCACACTGGCACAAAATGCTGTGCGTCTTCAATGGGCTGTAAATCATTGAACGTGGAGTGTAGCTGACTGGCGGAACGTAATGTGGTCTGACGAATCACATTTTTGCCTATATTCAAATGACGCAGGTCGAACAGAAAGCCGAAGGCCAGATCAAGCATTCCATTCTGAATGGGTGCAAGGTCAGGTTCAATCCGGAGATGGGTCTGTGATCACAAATGTTGATGGTGTTGAGACAGCAACCAGCCACAAATATAGTTTAAGTTTCTTTATTCAAAGGGTACCGTTACCAGTTTCGAATCATTACGATTCATAGTCAGACAGCTTTCATGCTTTCATTACAACACGTGCTGCATTTTTTACTGATTAGTTATCCTGAAATATAAATAATACATAATTATAAATACGTCACAAAGATGGTTGAGTTACAGATTTGCATTGGGATGTGCCTCACGTGAAATGTCTGTTTGGAGTACTTGTTTTCATAGTTTTCGTCCAGCAGACAACTTTTGTAGTTTACGCCGCACTCACATCATTGTACACACGAACTTGCATAACTGAGCGCTTCAAATTTGTCACTGAATGCATTTCCACCACATTTCTATCGTTGCACACGTAAATTTGTATCACTGAGCATGTGCATGTTAGAAGCCTGGTCTGTAAATAAACTGAAGTGCTCAGTGATACAAATTTACGTGTGCAAAGATAGAAATGTGGTGGAAATGCATTCAGTGACAAATTTGAAGCGCTCAATTGTGAAAGTTTATGTGTGCAATGATGTGAATGCGGTGAAAACTACAAACGTTGTCTGCTGGACGAAAACTATGAAAACAAATACTCCAAACCGACATTTCACGTGAGTCATATCCCAATGCAAATCTGTAACTCAACCATCTTTGTGACGTGCTTATAATTATGTATTATTTATATTTTAGGATAACTAATCAGTAAAAAACGCAGCACGTGTTGTAATGAAAGCATGAAAGCCGTCTGACGATGAATCGTAATGAATGGAAACTGGTAACGGTACCCTTTGAATAAAGAAACTTAAAATAAATTTGTGGCTGGTTGCTGTCTTAACACCATCAACATTTATCTTCAAATAACAGCCACGGTCTGCAACCATGTCGACTGATGACCATAGATGTTAAGTCCCATAGTGCTCATAGCCATTTGCAACCATGTCATCATATGACAAAATCGCAATGGGTCAGTGATATTTCGGGGGTGTTTTTCTTGTCATAAATTGGGCCCGCCCAGTGAGGTGACAACTAACATGAATCATCATGTTTATTTAAAGCTTGTGAACGATCAGGTATTGCCTTTCAGTCAATACCTGGCTTATGAGTATGCTATTGATAACAGCGTAGCTCATCGAATATGTCACCAGTTTTTGGAACATTCCTCCACCTTATTACATCTCGATTGGCCTGCAAAATCGCCTGAATTGAGCCCCAACGAAATTCTGTGGCACATGTTGGACTGGTGGGTACTACGCTGAGACCAGTATCCGCGCTCTTTGATGGAACTCTGCGATCAAATCATCAGAGAGTGGTTTAACCTGGGTACATAACCTCGTGGACTCACTTCCTTGCCGAATCCAGGCGGTCATCAAGTCGAGGAGCTAGTCCACAGGTAAAAACGACAAACCATAGGAAGTTGAACAAAGAATTGAAACGACCTTCCACCAAAAAAGCCAGCTTTCGCACGTAGGTGGAAACGACTGAAAGGAACAGCATTGCCCTCGCTTACAGGCTCACGTAGCAACAATCTTCCGTTTAACTGCGTAGTTCCTAGAGAAAAAATGACAATGGGGAGTGCACACTTTGATTTTATATTGTGAAAATTGTCTGAGTTTGTTGCTATTATAGGTCTTAGAATACTTGCAAAATTTCTCTCAATCACAATTTCTTGGATGCTGCGTTAAAGCTAAAGCATTAAAACATGTTATATATTTTATTGCTGTTATTATTAAAATCTTAGACATCAGTGGCTCGTTAAAAACTTGGACGACCGCAGACATTATTTGCGTTGGAAAGGGATGGGTGTGGGGGCTGAGGGGTGAGGGTGGAGAGACAGTAACTTTGACCCACCCCAGAACTAAACCCTGGCCCCATGCCTTTACGTGTTTACAGATTTATTATTCTCCATGATTTGGAGAAGTGTTCCGTGTACGAGCAAGCATTAGGTATTGGTGTGACGAACAGCAATGCGGGCGGTAGATGTTTTCAGCCACTTTTACGTGAGGGAGTTTGTTGTAGAGAAATGAAGTGCAGGTTGTCGGCGTGCATTACGTTCCCCCATGTAAGTCGGCCGCCAATCACTTCACGAGAATGTCGATGACTTTAGTGATCAACTGACTGTGCAGAGGTTTCTGTTATAAAATACTGACTATGCAGAACAATGCTCTACACGGATACGGGGGAAGATGGCGTCGTTCGCTAAGTTCGGAAGTTACGTGCATATGGAGTATCGTCTCAGTTGCGCAGCTGGATTCGTGATTTCCCGTCAGAAATGTGGGAAATCACCTAGCGATTCTAGCGAAACCGAAGCGATATCTGGGGTTCACCAAGGATGCGTTACAGGCCCTCTGCTTTTTTTAATCTACATAAACGATATCAGAGGCAATCTGAGCAGATCTCTTAGGTTGCTTCAGTTAATGTGTCGTTTACTGTATAATAAAGCCATCAGAACATCAAATCGAATTGCGAAGTAATTTAGACAAGATATCAGTACGAACGTACATACACTCCTGGAAATTGAAATAAGAACACCGTGAATTCATTGTCCCAGGAAGGGGAAACTTTATTGACACATTCCTGGGGTCAGATACATCACATGATCACACTGACAGAACCACAGGCACATAGACACAGGCAACAGAGCATGCACAATGTCGGCACTAGTACAGTGTATATCCACCTTCCGCAGCAATGCAGGCTGCTATTCTCCCATGGAGACGATCGTAGAGATGCTGGATATAGTCCTGTGGAACGGCTTGCCATGCCATTTCCACCTGGCGCCTCAGTTGGACCAGCGTTCGTGCTGGACGTGCAGACCGCGTGAGACGACGCTTCATCCAGTCCCAAACATGCTCAATGGGGGACAGATCCGGAGATCTTGCTGGCCAGGGTAGTTGACTTACACCTTCTAGAGCACGTTGGGTGGCACGGGATACATGCGGACGTGCATTGTCCTGTTGGAACAGCAAGTTCCCTTGCCGGTCTAGGAATGGTAGAACGATGGGTTCGATGACGGTTTGGATGTACCGTGCATTATTCAGTGTCCCCTCGACGATCACCAGTGGTGTACGGCCAGTGTAGGAGATCGCTCCCCACACCATGATGCCGGGTGTTGGCCCTGTGTGCCTCGGTCGTATGCAGTCCTGATTGTGGCGCTCACCTGCACGGCGCCAAACACGCATACGACCATCATTGGCACCAAGGCAGAAGCGACTCTCATCGCTGAAGACGACACGTCTCCATTCGTCCCTCCATTCACGCCTGTCGCGACACCACTGGAGGTGGGCTGCACGATGTTGGGGCATGAGCGGAAGACGGCCTAATGGTGTGCGGGACCGTAGCCCAGCTTCATGGAGACGGTTGCGAATGGTCCTCGCCGATACCCCAGGAGCAACAGTGTCCCTAATTTGCTGGGAAGTGGCGGTGCGGTCCCCTACGGCACTGCGTAGGATCCTACGGTCTTGGCGTGCATCCGTGCGTCGCTGCGGTCCGGTCCCAGGTCGACGGGCACGTGCACCTTCCGCCGACCACTGGCGACAACATCGATGTACTGTGGAGACCTCACGCCCCACGTGTTGAGCAATTCGGCGGTACGTCCACCCGGTCTCCCGCATGCCCACTATACGCCCTCGCTCAAAGTCCGTCAACTGCACATACGGTTCACGTCCACGCTGTCGCGGCATGCTACCAGTGTTAAAGACTGCGATGGAGCTCCGTATGCCACGGAAAACTGGCTGACACTGACGGCGGCGGTGCACAAATGCTGCGCAGCTAGCGCCATTCGACGGCCAACACCGCGGTTCCTGGTGTGTCCGCTATGCCGTGCGTGTGATCATTGCTTGTACAGCCCTCTCGCAGTGTCCGGAGCAAGTATGGTGGGTCTGACACACCGGTGTCAATGTGTTCTTTTTTCCATTTCCAGGAGTGTAATTCGTCATTCGCTGACCACCTCCTTATCACAGGACACAAATCTAAAGATGTTCATGATATTAGTATCTTATATACGGAAAAGAAAGGCTTCAGACTTGATATTCGTGAACAGTTGGAAATTTTCAAACATTTTTCTCGTAACGACCATTTAATCCTCAATGAGCAATTACAATTGCGTGATAAAAATTTCTTTGATGGTGTAAAGCCCTTGTTCATAATCACTTAACGCGGAATATTGCTATTATGCTTCCCGTACTGTAGCCTTAAATATTGTTCTCTCTCTCCCTGTTTTACAGTATAATATTTTGTTCAACTTTCGATCTGTTACATACTATCTGAGAAAATGGAATCAGCACATTACGCGCACTCCTGTTCCAATGCTTCTGACAGCTGTTGTCACTGTAAATTACAGGCTTTCAATACTAGATGGCGCGATACAATCTACCGTATCTTCCTTCGTCGTCGGCGTTGTCGTTGTTACCGTGAGGCACCGTTATACCAAGAGGAAAGGCGCGTCGATCTTAGAGCATGAGATATGATGTCCTTAAGCCATTGACAACACACAACGGTCACGGTAGCACCTGATTCCAGAATAGCTGCAGTAGTTAGGATCTACGAACTATCCCCTCTTGACCAGGTCCCCAAAACTTAACTCGTAACGAGATCCCTTCAAAACAAATTGTCATAACGATCGTCTACACTCCTGGAAATGGAAAAAAGAACACATTGACACCGGTGTGTCAGACCCACCATACTTGCTCCGGACACTGCGAGAGGGCTGTACAAGCAATGATCACACGCACGGCACAGCGGACACACCAGGAACCGCGGTGTTGGCCGTCGAATGGCGCTAGCTGCGCAGCATTTGTGCACCGCCGCCGTCAGTGTCAGCCAGTTTTCCGTGGCATACGGAGCTCCATCGCAGTCTTTAACACTAGTAGCATGCCGCGACAGCGTGGACGTGAACCGTATGTGCAGTTGACGGACTTTGAGCGAGGGCGTATAGTGGGCATGCGGGAGGCCGGGTGGACGTACCGCCGAATTGCTCAACACGTGGGGCGTGAGGTCTCCACAGTACATCGATGTTGTCGCCAGTGGTCGGCGGAAGGTGCACGTGCCCATCGACCTGGGACCGGACCGCAGCGACGCACGGATGCACGCCAAGACCGTAGGATCCTACGCAGTGCCGTAGGGGACCGCACCGCCACTTCCCAGCAAATTAGGGACACTGTTGCTCCTGGGGTATCGGCGAGGACCATTCGCAACCGTCTCCATGAAGCTGGGCTACGGTCCCGCACACCGTTAGGCCGTCTTCCGCTCACTCCACAACATCGTGCAGCCCGCCTCCAGTGGTGTCGCGACAGGCGTGAATGGAGGGACGAATGGAGACGTGTCGTCTTCAGCGATGAGAGTCGCTTCTGCCTTGGTGCCAATGATGGTCGTATGCGTGTTTGGTGCCGTGCAGGTGAGCGCCACAATCAGGACTGCATACGACCGAGGCACACAGGGCCAACACCCGGCATCATGGTGTGGGGAGCGATCTCCTACACTGGCCGTACACCACTGGTGATCGTCGAGGGGACACTGAATAGTGCACGGTACATCCAAACCGTCATCGAACCCATCGTTCTACCATTCCTAGACTGGCAAGGGAACTTGCTGTTCCAACAGGACAATGCACGTCCGCATGTATCCCGTGCCACCCAACGTGCTCTAGAAGGTGTAAGTCAACTACCCTGGCCAGCAAGATCTCCGGATCTGTCCCCCATTGAGCATGTTTGGGACTGGATGAAGCGTCGTCTCACGCGGTCTGCACGTCCAGCACGAACGCTGGTCCAACTGAGGCGCCAGGTGGAAATGGCATGGCAAGCCGTTCCACAGGACTACATCCAGCATCTCTACGATCTTCTCCATGGGAGAATAGCAGCCTGCATTGCTGCGAAAGGTGGATATACACTGTACTAGTGCCGACATTGTGCATGCTCTGTTGCCTGTGTCTATGTGCCTGTGGTTCTGTCAGTGTGATCATGTGATGTATCTGACCCCAGGAATGTGTCAATAAAGTTTCCCCTTCCTGGACCAATGAATTCACGGTGTTCTTATTTCAATTTCCAGGAATGTATAAAGGCTTCGTACAACGAGAAGAAATGTCACAGTTTATGGAGTAATAACAGATACGACCAAACTGTCTTGTCTCTTCTGTTTTATTTAAAATAACTTCGTTCACAGTTTCATATCGCATTCACCACTCATTCACCGAAACCCTTTGATGAACAGTTTTGGTTGCTTGACACCAACAGTTAATGATAATGATACAGCTTTTCTCCTTTTTGTAAACTGAAGCCCGCTCTTCGCGATATAATTAAAAAAAAAAGAAAACGGTCTCAATACCGCGTCCCTCGTGAGATGCGAATAGACTTATCCCGGAATTGACTGCCCTGTAGGTGTACTCAATTTAATGAACACACTTCGCTATCCGCGATTTCGTGTAAATAAATGTCCATTTGTTAGTCTGATTATACACTGTAGCTATTTAAAATTCGCCCCTATATTTTTCACAACGCACAATTATCACTTCTTTACTTGTTTATTTCTAAGAGTAAACGGGGGAAAAAAAAGATGTCGTATCATCGGCTTCGTCGATATAAAGCAAAACACCTTAATATGCCCAATTTTACCTCTTCTTATAGGATCGGCTACCTTACTCATTAATTTACTACATATTATTTCCAATAACACTAAACAGGTATCGTCGTTATATTTTAATTGTATTCAAAAGCATGTTACTATTATTATGACCGACCAAATCGTAACAAATCGCGCGGCGTGCGTTTTTAACGATAACTTTACGCTATTCAAGTTCCGTTACAGCTATCTTGACTCGTAATGTTACAACAAGGTGCCGACTTGCTAACACCGACGGCGCGCGCGCCTGTCAGTCTGATGCTGCTTACAGTGTCGGCCGCACACGCGACGCTTAGCGGCGCGTCTTAATCAAGTTGTGCATTCCTAGGAAAATTTTATAATGTACAACTATATTTTTATCTTTAAAGTGAGCACTGTTGCTCTAAACCATTTCATAACTACACTGCTGGCCACCGTAAATGCAACACCAAGAAAGACAAGAGGTAGCACAACAAAATTTATTTTGTAGATAACATGTTGACCAAGTATCAAATGATTACGTTTACAGTCGTCTGTGACATGTGGTTCCTGCCAGAATCAGTAGCCAGAGTAGCCGCCATTGTTGGAGATCACCGCTGCCACACGTCTGGGCATTGGTCAAAGAGACGTTGGATGTGTTCCTGGGGTACAGCAGCCCAAGCAGCTTCCACACGTTGCCAAAGATCATCTGGTGTGGCAGCTGGGGATGTAATCTGGGTCACTCGTTGAGCAACCATGGACCACATGTTTTCTATCGGCGAAACATCCGGAGAGCGAGCCGGCCAGGGAAGCACTTCAATCTGGTTATTGACGAAGAACCTTTGGACAATGCGTGCCACGTGTGGTCGCGCATTATCCTGTTGAAATATGGCTGTGGCCGAGCCCTGAAGGTAAGGAAGGACAACTGGCTCCAGCACCTCGGATATGTAGCCACGACTATTTAAAGTACCGGCAATGCGTATTAGAGGCGTGCGAGAGTAATATCCAATACCGCCCCATACCATAATACCCGGTGCAAGACCAGTGTGGCGGTGCATAATGCAGCTATCCAGCATCCTCTCTCCATGGTGTCTCCACACTCGAATCCGACCATCGTGGTGCTGCAGACAGAAGCGTGCCTCGTCAGTAAAGACAACGTCATTCCATTCTGCCGTCCACATCCGTCTGTCATCACACCATTGGCGACGGAGACGTCTGTGGTTCTACGTCAATGGTAGACGAAGCAATGGACGTCTTGCGGACAGACCACTCTGCTGTAAACGGCGTCGAATGGTACGCGCAGACACTGGATGATGCGTTACTGACGCAATGTGCTGTGCTATGGTTCGGGATGTCACTGAGCGATCCGTCACTGCCATGCGCACAATTTGCCTATCAGCACGTGCAGTGGTGCACCGTGGTGAATGCGATCGACCACGTCGGTGCGTCGTACCCTCCTGCATCCAACGGTCACATATCCGTGTTACAGTTGTTTGGTTTCGTCCAGCACGACTAGCGATTTCTCTGTATGATAATCCACAATCTCGGTAAGCCACTATCCTTCCTCTGTCGAACTCGGATACTTGATCAAACGATGTTCGCTGTTGTCTGCGAGGCATAACTGATCGTCTTGTGAAACAACCACAAGGTAAACACACGTGTCGAACGTACACTCGTCGAAATCGCCAAGCCTTAAATGGCGCTATGAGGTGGCGCCACAGGCGCGCGTGATGTGCGTCTGCGCTGAAATTCTAATCAGTTGCATATCTCATCGCTGCAAACCCATGGTGTAAATTTCACTTGATTCGGATGCTTCCTTCAGGGTGTTGCATTTACGGTGGCTAGCAGTGTATTTACTCTGTGTAAGTATGCTTTCTTTGTCTACTGTACCGTAGCAGTTAGCTATGATGTAATTTTATTACATATGTTTAATTTAATAATTTTTATATTATTCCAAAACTCTGTTATAGGTAATGTAAAAATTTTTACTTCTGATGAAGGCTGCCTTAGAGCAGTTGAAACCTAGGTAAAGTTGAAAATTTTTTACTTGTGCAACCGAAGAGCTGTATTTTCAAGTAATATTATAGATATCAGTATGATGCAGAAAATGTCAATCGATCCTAAACAACTGAAAGTGTGACGTACTCCTCACGAGTGCTAACAAAATTCCGTTACGTTTTGATTACACGATAAACAATACAAATTTAAAGGTTGTCGATTAAACTCAATAGCTAGAGACTAAAAAGACAAACAACTTAAATTGGAACCATAACGAAGATAACGTTGTCGGAAAGGCAAACCAAAGACTGCGTCTTATTGCCACAATACTTAGAAGAGGCAGCAAATCCAGTAAAGAGACTTACTGCACTACTCTTGATCGTCTTCTGCCAGAGTATTGCTGCGTTGTATTGGATCTTTACCGGATAGGATTGACGGAAGACATTTAAAAAGTTTAGAATGGGCGGACCGGTTTTGTATTCTTGCGAAATACGGGAGAGAGTGTTACGGATATGGTACGCGGGTTGGGGACACTTTTCGTTACGGTGAGGTGTTTTTATGAAATTTCAGTCACTAACTATCTCGTCTGAATCTGAAAATATTTTATCGTCTCACACCTACATAGGGAGAAGTGACCACCTTAATTAAATAAGAGAAATCTAAGATCGTATGGAAAGATTCAAGTGTTCGTTTTTTCCACGTGATATCCGAGAGCGGAACGGTTGACAAATAGTTTGAAAGTTTTTCTGTGAACAATCTGGCTAAGGGGGCCTAGACGAGCCGGTACCGAATATTTTTAATATTTTGACAGACAATTGGTGAGTTGTAAGTAGCAATAAAAAAGTTGCGTTTTCGACTTTGTTAAAAACCAATATTTAAATTAACACTTCACTACACTCCTTGCCCCGGATAGGTCTATGGGTGCCCTTACCTCTGCCTGACTTTAAGTGTTTCTTACACGGTAGTCATGTAGATGCAAAAGGAGTTAAACAATTCTGGCAGCAGTCAACTCATGCTACGGTAATGGATTTTGTAGTTCTGTGTCTTCTTAATGGTCATTTCATTGATTGGTTTGTTTTCGTGACACCTTGCGAATGTTGCAAGACGACCTGATATTTTTCCTATGAGAGTTCTCCCACAAGAGAGACCAAATATCTGAACGCAAATATTGAATTAGATTTTACAATAGCTGGACAAAGAAAAAGTCTACACTGTGCATAAATTGAAATGTAACTAAACAAAAAAAATTTTTTTAGTAACATTATTTCAACAGTGAAAAATTCAGGACTGTTGAAGAGAAAATATGTTTTGAATGTTAATTGACACTCGGAAACAAAACTAGACACGAGGTATGAAGTACTTTTTACTTCTTTGTGAATAGTGTTTGGTGTGTTTCTATCCACAGTGTGGTGACAAAAGTCATGGGATAGCGATAACACATACAGATGGAGACAGTATCGCGTGCTCAAGGTATAAAAGTGCAGTGCAGTGGTGGAGCTGTCATTTGTACTCAGGTGATTTACGTGAAAATGTTTCTGACGTGATTATTGCCGCACGAGTGCAACTAACAGACTTTGAACGCCGAATGGTAGTTGGAGCTAGACGCATGCGACATTCCATTTTGGAAATCGGTAGGGAATTCCAAATTTCGACATCCTCAGTGTCAACGGTGCGCCGAAATTAGCAAATTTCAGGCGTTACCTCTTACTATGAACAACGCAGTGGCCGACGATCTTCACTTAACGAGCGAGACCAGCGACGTTTGCCTAGCGTTGTCAGTACTAACGGAAAAGCAACATTGCGAGAAATAGGCGCGGAAATCAATGTGCGACGACCGACTAACGTACCCCTTAGCAAAGTGCGGCGAAATGTGGTGTTAATGGGCTATGGTGGCAGACGACCGACGCGAGTGCCTTTTCTAACAGCACGACATCGCCTGCAGAGCCTTTTCCTGAGCTCGTGACCACATAGATTGGGCCCTAGGTGAGTATGAAACGGTGGCCTGGTCAGATAAGTCCCGATTTCATTTGGTAAGAGCTGATAGTAGTGTTCCAGCGTGGCCCAGATTCCACGAAGCTACAGACCCAAGTCGTCAACAAGGCACTGTGCAAATGGCTGGTAGCTCAATAATGGTGTGGGCTCTGTTAACATGGAGTGGACAGAGTCCTCTAATCTATATGAACCTATATGGCTGGAGACAGACTTCAAGAAGAATATAATAATTCCAATCCCAAAGAAAGCAGGTGTTGACAGATGTGAAAATTACCGAACTATCAGTTTAATAAGTCACGGCTGCAAAGTACTAACGCGAGTTCTCTACAAGCGAATGGAAAAACTGGTAGAAGCCGACCTCGGAGAAGATCAGTTTGCATTCCGTAGAAATATTGGAACACGTGAGGCAATACTGACCCTAAGACTTATCTTAGAAAATAGATTAAGGAAAGGCAAACCTACGTTTATAAGCGTTTGTAGACTTGGAGGAAGCTTTTGACAATGTTGATTGGAATACTCTCTTTCAAATTCTGAGGGTGTCAGGGGTAAAATACAGGGAGCGAAAGGCTATTTACAATTTGTAGAGAAAGCAGATGGCAGTAATAAGAGTCGAGGAGTATGAAAGGGAAGTAGTGGTTGGGAAGGGAGTGAGACAGGGTTGTAGCCTATCCTCGATGTTATTCAATCTGTATATTGAGCAAGCAGTAAAGGAAACAAAAGAAAAATTCGGAGTAGGTATTAAAATCCATGGAGAAGAAATAAAAACTTTGAGGTTCGCCGATGACATTGTAATTCTGTCAGAGACAGCAAAGGACTTGGAAGAGCAGTTGAACGGAATGGACAGTGTCTTGAAGAGAGGATATAAGATGAACATTAACAGATGCAAAACGAGGATAATGGAATGTAGTCGAATTAAGTCGGGTGATGCTGAGGGAATTAGATTAGGAAATGAGACACTTAAAGTAGTAAAGGAGTTTTGCTATTTGGGGAGCAAAATAACTGATGATGGTCGAAGCAGAGAGGATATAAAATGTAGACTGGCAATGGCAAGGAAAGCATTTCTGAAGAAGGGAAATTTGTTTACATCGAGTATAGATTTAAGTGTCATGAAGTCGTTTCTGAAAGTATTTGTATGGAGTGTAGCCATGTATGGAGGTGAAACATGGACGATAAATAGTTTGGACAAGAAGAGAATAGAAGCCTTCGAAATGTGGTGCTACAGAAGAATGCTGAAGGTTTGATGGGTAGATCACATAACTAATGAGGAGGTATTGAATAGGATTGCAGAGAAGAGAAGTTTGTGGCACAGCTTGACTAGAGGAAGGGATCGGTTGGTAGGACATGTTCTGAGGCATCAAGGGATCGCCAATTTAGCATTGGAGCGCAGCGTGGAGGGTAAAAATCGTAGAGGGAGACCAAGAGATGAATACATTAAGCAGATTCAGAAGGATGTAGGTTGCGGTAGGTACTGGGAGATGAAGAAGCTTGCACAGGATAGAGTAGCATGGCGAGCTGCATCAAACCAGTCTCAGTACTGAAGACCACAACAACAACATGACTGGACATGCTTATTTGCAGCCAATCGCGAACTCCCTGTTCCTTAACAGCGATGCAGTTTTTATAGAGGACAACGCGCCATGTCACCGGGCCACAATTGTTCGAGACTGGTTTGAAGAACATTCTGGACAAGTCGAGAGAATGAATTGGCCATCCATACCGCCTGATATGGAATCCATCGAACATATATGGTACGTAATCGAGAGGTCAATTCGTTCACAAACTCCTGCATCGGCAACACTTTCATAATTACTGACTGCTATAGAGTTAGCATGACTCAGTATTTCTGCAGGGGACTTCCAACGACATATTGAGGCCATGCCACGTCGAGTTGCTGTACTACACCGAGAAAAAGGTGGTCTGACATGACATTAGGAGATATCCAATGAGTTCTGTCATATATTTCCTCAAGGAAATGTTGATTCTTCGAAATATTTGGACGTCATTTTTCCTACACTTTCAGTTCTCATTAGTGAATTTACCATATTTCCTTTGTTAGGACATTCACTATGAATTTTGTGTTGGCCATTAATAAACTTGAATATCAGGCCATTAATAAACTTGAATATCATTGGTAGGATGGCCCCTCTAATCCCACCTTCACCGCTCAGTAATGGAGTAACAAACGTGACGTGCTCTTGCCTTTTCTCCTAGCGCACACTTACCAACATTTCACGGAGACGCTCCGTTGACACCCCGTGTGAATTGTCCTTATCCTAGAGAAATGACCACCGAACTGCACAGCAGGCAGTACACACACACGCAGATTTCGCTTCGAAACATAAAACGTAAACGTCCGCGACTGGCAAGCGAGGCCAGTAGCCTATCAGGACACAGTCCAGGGGCGCCACGGCGCGTAAACGCAAGTCGTGGTCAGTTGACAAGAGAAAGTAGACCTGCACGTGGAGCCTCAACTGTAGGGGGCGGATGTGTGATCCAGGTGCTTATAGTTTCCAATGTATTTAAAGATTTTATATACTTAGTCCTCATCCATGCGGCTGCACTGGTGAGCATACTATCGGCTTGGCTTATGACAAGCGTGGTCGCCATCGACTCTTCGATGTCCTGTAAGTCGTAGTCTATGTCGTTTCTGTCACTCTTCTCGCGTCGTACCGCTCTTTACAAGAGCAGTTCAGATAATTTATACGCCTTCCTGAACCTAAAACATCTCCAGTTCATAGCAGTAGAACATAAGCCGTACTGTTCTCTTGCAAGGTAATGAGTGAAACTTCCTGGCAGATTAAAACTGTGTGCCGGACCCAGACTCGAACTCGGAACCTTTGCCTCTAGCGGGGAAGTGCTCTACCAACTGAGCTACCCAAGCTCGACTCACGACCCGTCCTCACAGCCGAAATACTGGTCGAATTAAGGCTGTGAGGACGGGTCGTGAGTAGTGCATGGGTAGCTCAGTTGGTAGAGCACTTGCCCGCGAAAGACAAAGTTCCCGAGTTCGAATCTCGGTCCGGCACACAGTTATAATCTGCCAGGAAGTTTCTATCAGCGCCCACTCCGCTGCAGAGTGAAAATCTCATTCTGGAAACATCCCCCAGGCTGTGGCTAAGCCATGTCTCCGCAATATCCTGTCTTCCAGGAGTGCTAGGTCTGCAAGGTTCGTAGATGAGCTTCTGTGAAGTTTGGAAGGTAGCAGACGAGGTACTGGCGGAATTAAGGCTGTGAGGACGGGGCGTGAGTCGTGCCTTAGTAGCTCAGTTGGTAGAGCACTTGCCCGCGAAAGGCAAAGGTCCCGAGTTCGAGTCTCAGTCCAGCACACAGTTTCAATCTGCCAGGAAGTTTCATTTCAGCGCACACTCCGCTGCAGAGTGAAAATCCCATTCTGGAAGGTAATGAGTGATACTGTTAGTACTAAATTTAATGATGTTCAGTTGTATGCAAAGATACTATTAAGCATTTAGGTAAACTTCTCGATAAGAGGTTAACTTTTATGGAGAAAATTACTCACTTACGTGATAAAGGATCTCGACTTTTATATACCACCTTTACCCGCGAGTCAGTGATAATGAATCGACTGTAACTAGCACGCCTAAGATTTATAAAATAGTAGCTCTACCAGAAGTTAAATATGGTCTGAACATTGATCATTGGCAGTCGATAGTAACTTCATGAAAGTCTAATCCCTGCAAAATAGTTTTTCCCTTCTCCAGTTCTGAAAATTTTTTCAGAATCGCTACAACTTTCCAATCCGCAATACAGGAATTATCGCTGGCGAAAAACAACAACAGAATTCTCCAAAATGACAAGCACTAACCAGTGTCACCTATTTCACAAAAGGGCTAAACCGGTCACTTATTCCGCGTGAAAGATTGCCTGTCCAACGCTTTGCAGGGCAACAAAAATTTTATTTCCCAGAATTCATATAACTATTGACCGAATTTGAAAATGCCATAATAATCTGCTCATTGAGAAGTATAATCTTAAGTCAAAGTTTTAACACAATAAGACAAATATTTAAGTTAGAAACTGTGTAAATCTCTCGTGGCAGCATAACTGTCAGCGAAATTTGAAGTTTGTCTCTTCACTAGCCATATCCGTTTTTAATCTTTCAGTTTTAATGGATTGTAATCACAGTGTGTGGACGTGAGTTGAGCGCCTCAGCTCGTGATGGATATAACATGTTTTATATAGTGCAATCCACGCACCTCTTTGTTCTCCTGAAGATAACCTTAGCGGTATCGAAACTTGGGTCAAGTCCAAAAATAAATATGAATTGACAACTGATTTGCAGAGTTATTAACTGAAAACTAATTATGTAAATAATTCCTAAACTTCAAATTACGACAGAAGACCAACCCCGAGTCATCCAAACCACAGGGTACCAGACCCCTGCTCCACTCTTTCGTGGAAAGGTGGTACTGACTGATCTGAACAAAAATATTAATCGCAAAATATGCTATACTCCTGATGGGTGTTGATATTCAGCTTCCTCTAAACGTTACCAGGCGTTGTCTATATCCTCCGCGATTAAATAACTGAGATTTTACGAGGCACGCAACCTTGCCAGACATACTATCAAGGTCTGTTCCAATAACGTTCCAAAAAACCTTCCGGGTTTGCAAAAATTCCTATCTTCTCTTCATTAGACAATCCTGATAGTTACTTACAAATTCATATCGCAGTTCTGCTCGAGGAAAGATATAAAATCAATAATAATAATATAAGTGGCAGAAAGGGGTCGAGGAAGAAATGGTTCAAATGGCTCTGAGCACTATGGGACTCAACATCTGAGGTCATCAGTCCCCTAGAACTTAGAACTACTTAAACCTAACTAACCTAAGCACATCGCACACATCCATGCCCGAGGCAGGATTCGAACCCGCGACCGTAGAGGTCGCAGTTCTAGACTGCAGCGCCTAGAACCGCTGGCCACCCCGGCCGGCAAGGAGGAAATCAGCCATGTATGTTTCAAAGAAACCATCTTCACATACTCACTACAATACCTTGTCTGTGTTTTGAAATATTTACAACCAACTGGTACCATCTGGACTATCTAATACAGCTGCTCGAGATGCCCGTAGAAACGAATCACCATCTGACCTGGGAATGCCGACGACGTTCAGATCACGGATTTACTTCAGACTTCATACATTTTTAACAGTCCGTTAGGACAACATAATGTGTAAGTAGTAAGGCACACTACTTAGGCGATTTCGAGAAAGTCGCAAGAGAAGTCTTACGCATCAGTGATGTATCATAGCATTGCGACCGTGAGCACGAGCGGGCGGCGGTCCTGTGGCTAGCGTTCAAGCTCCGTAATCGGTGGATCGCTGGATCGAATCCTACTAATGTTTTTTTTAACTTATATTTTTTCCAACACGAACTTTTATTGAATTTCCGATGTCATTTGGTTGTTTGCTAATTTTTACTACCAAAACAGATATTATATTTATAATTACCGCGACGCGTAAACGACCAAACTCATAAAATTGTCCTAAAAATGTATGCCTGCCGTGATTTCCAAAATCCTTTATACCTGCAACTGGGTAAAGTACCGAGAACTGCCTTGCACCTGGACTTTTCGAAGTGCAGACACAGGTTTCAAGGACGTGGGACAGACTTGAAAAGCCGCAGTCAAACATCCGTAAATAAAGGTGTAAATAACTTTATTCAATAATACAAAGAAAGCAATATGTCAGAATATGTGGATAATTTACCATCAATCGACGGATGTGCTTTCGACAAGACAACTTGTAGGATGATATTTGCCCCACAGACACGGAAAACATAAATTAAAACGGCTTCGAATGAACGCAATTTTCCCGCAAGAACGAGGAATATTCAGAGTTTCTAAGGAAAACACAAAGCTCGTTGACATTTCGAAAAAAGTTCTCTTTCTTTCGAGAGTCTGGATGCAACCCTGCATAACATAACATTTTCGAAAATATCGGTGCCGAGAATCGGCGATGTACGACTGAATATATATGAACAGGATCTCCACGAGAAATAATTTCTCGTTCGCTGTCAATCAAATATGAATGCGTCTGATGGCACTTGATAAAATTTATAACTTGCTATGGAAATAAAAGTCGCGTAATACTTATTGTAAGAATAAAAATCAATAAACTGCCAAATAACACGGAAAATGCAACAGAAGTTCGTGCAAAAACACTTGTCGTTTCATTATATTACTTTTCGAATGCAATATCTACGAAATAGCGTGACTAGTATTGAAAAAATGTAAATTAAAAATACGATGAGCGTTACCCGATCCAGTGATCCACCGATTACGGCGCTTGAATGCTAACCGCATGACTGTCTCTTACTCACGCTCGAGGTCGCGACGCACCGGTACATCAGTGACACGTAAAACTTCCCTTGCGATTTTCTCAAAATCGCCTAAGTAGTACGACTTGCTACTAGCACGTTATGATACCCTACTGAAAGTGTACAACATTTGAAGTAAATCCCTGATCTGAACGTCGTAGCCTACCCTTGTGGGTCAATTTCAACTAGACCAGCAACTGTGTGCAATTTCTAGATACTGGTAGGTGGCATTAACGACACGATCTGATGCTTATGTCGAGGTCGCGACCGCGGTGGTTGCAGGGACCGAGCAGTGGCTAACACAGAATCCAGACACCAGTCCTTACGCAGAAGACGCCAATGTCGTAGCTCTGCACCTACATCTTGGCTGCGCAAACCAGCGTATGGCGTGTGGTGGAGGGTACATATTGAGCCACTATCATTTTCGCACTCCTCTCCCATTTGTGTGTGGCACGCCGGCAGAAAGACTGTCCATAGCGTCCGTATAGGCCGAATATTTTTTTTTTTTTAATTTAGCCTCATATGGGGTGCACTCAGCCTCGTGATGCCAATTGAGGAGCTACTCGACCGAATAGCAGCGGCTCCGGTCAAAGAAAGCCGTCATAACGACCGGGAGAGCGGTGTGCTGACCACATGCCCCCCCTATCCGCATCCTCCACTGAGGATGACACGGCGGTCGGATGGTCCCGATGGGCCACTTGCGGCCTGAAGACGGAGTGCCTTAGCCTTATATCCATTAAGTGAGAATTGTTTGTTGGAAGAAGTGTGCAGGGTCGCCAAGGGGTTGTGATAACCAGAGGGACTATACATGTATTTTTAGTTACAGAATTGGTTTTGGCCCAGTTCTCCTGCGAAATGATATTCATAAACTTCTAATTGTACAACTACGACATTACCTTTGCTTCTCACCCTATAGTGGCACCACATACGGTTGTGAGACTTGAAAATGCTGGATAAAACAGTGTCCCAGTATGACTTCCCACCTTAGACTCCTTTCAGGTCTGTTCCTTCTAATCTGCAGTTTCTCCGTCACAGCAGCTGCAAGTTCGTACTAGAGAGGGAAATACTATTCTCTACTAATAGTCTAGACAGACTTCCTTGTTATCATTTTTGCTGATCCTTGCATTCCCATTAGGGACTTTTCAGTGATCAGATAATTTCTGATTGAAAGGGGATCTTTTTCTCATTAAAGCCCAGTAAAACGTATCTTGCTGGCCTAGCCAATAATGTTTAAGAAACAAGGCAATAAGTCAAATAGCTACAAGAAATAGCACAGAAGATCAGTCTTAGAATATCATTTGAAAAAACAGAGATTACGTTAATCAGTCCACCACTTGAAAACAAAATTACAATAGAACAACCGGAAATCAAAACCGTTGATAAATTTTAATATTTAGATGAAATCATAACATATAATCTAAATGAGAAACCAACGTGGCAAAACAGAATTAAAAAGAACTGGACACAGCAAATTACATTACCTAAAACACAGACAACAAAATAAGCCATCTATAGCTGCAAAATCAAAACATTGAATAAGAAAAGTTATACATCCAGAAATAATACATGCAACTGAAACCATATTCAAAACAACTAAAACAACAAAAATTGACAAAATATTCCAGATGAAAATAGGCATAATTAGGACATGCATAAATAAATAATATCAATAAATAGGCAATGGAGAATAGCTTGAAAGAAAATCGAACCAGTATTGAGCACGATCAGGAAGAAACGCATCTCATTGTTTGGACATCTGAGGAAAACACAGCAAAACAGAATTAGTAACAGAATAATGGAATACTTGTGGAATAGTAAGACCAACATCAAATGGATCACAGAAATTAAGGAATATATGAGAGAACTTCATATTACAGAGAAACCAAAAGAGTGCAAGACACACAAACCAGACTACAAACGAAGATCAGTAAGAGGACTGCAGGAAGAGCAACCTAAGACAAGAAAGAAAGAAAATATGTGAAAGAGTGAATAAATATTAGACAGACAGAAGAGCAAAACACCCTTTACACAATAATATATTACACGAATCCTTGTACAGTCGCTGTATTATTGAACTGTCCGATTGAATCGTTACTAAAGTGAATTGTATTTACATCACTGAATAACAACAAATTGTATGAACATTTGTACGATTTACTAGAGTGCTTCAATGAAGGCCACGGAAGAAATATTACTATTACTACTACTACTACTACTACTAATAATAATAATAATAATAATAATAACAATAATAAAAAGCATCGAACAACTTAAAACCAACATATTTTCTTAAAATCATGTGCGAATGCTTGTTTGCTGTGAAATATCTATTCAAATGTGAACTGCAGATAAAATATTTAAGTTACAACGGTCAAAAGCCACGTCACATCGTTAACTTCTTGACCGTACAACGTACTAAAATTTCAAAACGGTCGGTTCAAATCAAAAGGTAGTAATGTACGCAGATTATACCAAACTCTGTGTATCACTAACTTTTGCTGAATTTACTTACTTCAAATTGTATACAGGAAGATTAAACATATTGAACGTGTTTTCTACATAATTTTTCATGTTTTGCTAACTTTTAACTTTCTGTCTCAGTTTCGTGCCTGTCATAAAAAAGTATCGACAAATATATAACTTCCTTATTTCGCCTTTTGAAACTTAGTCAAGCGTTGTTTCTGTTCATCTACCTCAACTTAATTATAGAGAAAGTTTGAATAAAAATAGTTATTATTAATGTCAAACAGTTGCCCAAGAATCGTAACGTTATGTAGTTCTGCTTGGCGCGAGCGGCATTAGAGAACACCTGCTCTCAAACCAACACCCTGCGTCAGCGCGGACCGAATACAGAGCTCCTTATAAATATCAGAGAGCATAAGATAGGGAAGGAAATACTTGCTTCCCCACGATAGGACGTCGGTTGAGTTATTTTGAAAGTGGCGATCTCGGGATTTTTCGAGTGAGGCTCTCTGCAATGCACATCGTACATTCCTCGCGGAACGTCTCCCATTGCAGTTAGCCGAGTATTTCCGTGACACTGTGTTGCTGTCTAAACACAGCCGTAACTAATCGCGAAACCCTGCTCTGAATCTTTTCTATCTCTTGTCTTAATGCAACTTGGTAAATGTACGAAACAGACAACAATACTCACGAATTCGTCGAGCAAAATCTTTGCAAGCACCTCTATCATGTCTATTTACTCAGTATTCTTACTATAAATCTATCATGTGCCTGCCCCACGGATAGGTTTATGAGGTCGTTGCACATTAAATCACTCCATATAGAAACTCCTAGATACTTGAAGGTGATGACTAAGCCCTGTGACCGATCTCTTATCGCATAAATGATACCGTATCTTTCGTCTGTTTACGCGCATTACACCAATTTATTTATTTTTAGACTGTGCTGCCGATCTTTGTATCAGACACTGATCATTTGCAAGTCCCTCTGCGTTTCTTAACAACTTTTTAAAAATATCTCCTTCCTGTAAAAGACTGGGTCATCAGTGTGCAGCCTCATACAGCTGCAAATATTATACGTGACATCATTTTTATATATCGTAAACAGCTACCTTCGTCGTTAGATCATAAGGCGGGGCAGTACACGAATACAGTGACAGTAGCAGTTCTTCTGCGCGATACGTGCCAAATACACTACTGGCCATTAAAATTGCTACACCAAGAAGAAATGCAGATGACAAACGGGTATTCATTGGACAAATATATTATACTAGAACTGACATGTGATTATATTTTTACGCAATTTAGGTGCATAGATCCTGAGTAATCAGTACCCAGAACAACCACCTCTGGCCGCAATAACGGCCTTGATACGCCTGGGCATTGAGTCAAACAGAGCTTGGATGGCGTGTACAGGTACAGCTGCCCATGCAGCTTCAACAGGATACCACTGTTCATCAAGAGTAGCGACTGGCGTATTGTGACGAGCCAGTTGCTCGGCCACCATTGGCCAGACTTTTTCAGTTGGTGAAAGATCTGGAGAATGTGCTGGCCAGGACAGCAGTTGAACATTTTCTGTGTCCAGAAAGGCCCGTACAGGACCTACAACATCCTGCTGAAATGTAGGGTTTCGCAGGGATCGAATGAAGGGTAGAGCCACGGGTCGTAACACATCTGAAATGTAACGTTCACTGTCCAAAGTGCCGTCAATGCGAACAAGAGGTGACCGAGACGTGTAATCAATGGCACCCCATGCCATCACGCCGGGTGATACGCCAGTACGGCGATGACGAATACACGCTTCCAATGTGCGTTCACCGCGATATCGCCAAACACGGATGCGACCATCATGATGCTGTAAACAGAACCTGGATTCATCCGAAAAAATAACGTTTTGCCATTCGTGCACCCAAGTTCGTCGTTGAGTACACCATCGCAGGCGCTCCTGTCTGTGATGCAGCGTCAAGGGTAACCGCAACCACGGTCTCCGAGCTGATAGTCCATGCTGCTGCAAACGTCGTCGAACTGTTCGTGAAGATGGTTGTTGTCTTGCAAACATCCCCATCTGTTGCCTCAGGGATCGAGACGTGGCTGCACGATCCGTTACAGCCATGCGGATAAGATGCCTGTCATCTCGACTGCTAGTGATACGAGGCCGTTGGGATCCAGCACGACGTTCCGTATTACCCTCCTGAACCCACCGATTCCATGTTCTGTTAACAGTCATTGGATCTCGACCAACGCGAGCAGCAATGTCGCGATACGATAAACCGCAATCGCGATGGGGTATAGCCTGACCTTTAGCAAAGTCAGAAACGTGATGGTACGCATTTCTCCTCCTTACACGAGGCATCACAACAACGTTTCACCAGGTAACGCCGGTCAACTACTGTTTGTGTATGAGAAATTGGTTGGAAACTTTCCTCATGTCAGCAGGTTGTAGGTGTCGCCACCGGCGCCAGCCTTGTGTGAATGCTCCGAAAAGCTAATCATTTGCATATCACAGCATCTTCTTCCTGTCGATTAAATTTCGCGTCTGTAGCACGTCATCTTCGTGGTGTAGCAATTTTTATGGTCAGTAATGTAGAAGTCCTGCGTGCCAGACAGAAACCCACCCGTCTCGACACTTGGCTGTTCAGAGCCAGGACGAAGTGAAGGGTGTCGCGTGTGCCCTGCGCCCTGCTCCTTCTGCCCTCTGGCCTCGTTCCTGTTTCTGTTTTCGGGCCACGGGGGCGGCCGCCGAAAGCGTCGCGGGTTGCCGGGCTGCACACATCGATTGAGCTCGCAGCCCGTCACAGCTAGGCTATACCTGCCGTATCGGTTGGACGTCGATACAATTTACTTCTGGCCTCTTCACTGTAAATCACTATTTTATGCCTCCCTCGAATTAATCTGTAATCTGTAACATAAAATTTAGCACATCGAACACAAAATTAATAATTCCCAGGATAAATCGTGCTGATACTGTGTAACACCAACTCTAGCATTGGCAATAGTCGCATTTCTACCACGAAGACAGACCACAAATTGCTATATTCAGCGGAACTCACTTATTGACGACCACATCACGTAGATTTGTCAACTCACTGATGATTAGATTCTGTAGAGCTATCAGACTGTGAGGATGTTGATTGCTATGTTTGATCCGCTGTTCCAGATAGTCCTAAAATTTTTATGGGATTAAGATCGGGGCAACCGAGATGCGATAAGGTACCTGAGTAGTTGTCCAGTCAGTATCATTTGCTTGCAGACCAGTGAATATGGCCCTGTCATCTTGGAAGATGTCAATGTCCGTAGTATGCTCATCAGAGAGACAACACTTGGACATTGGTAGCCGGCCGCTGTGGCCGAGCGGTTCTAGGCGCTTCAGCCTGGAACCGCTACGGCCGCAGGTTCGAATCCTGCCTCGAGCCTGGATGTGTGTGACGTCCTTAGGTTAGTTAGGTTTAAGTAGTTCTGGGACTGATGACCTCAGATGTTAAGTCCCATAGTGCTCAGAGCCATTTGAACCATTTGACATTGGTAATCTGTAGCAAACAGCCTGGCCACGGTAACATGAGTGTGTGGGCCGTAGGCGAGCTGCGAGACATCGCAGACCCACCTCCGATCTGAACTACGAGGGGTTTTCAATAAGTAACACAACACATGTTTTTCTCAACCAACTTCTATTGAAAAACTGCGGAATTTCTTGTGGAACATCGTGGAATATTTCTGCTTCAGTCCCTATCAGCCCTATAGTTCCATAAAGTTCTGACAGGTGGCGGTGCTACAGGTAGCCTTCAAAATCGCGCCTGTACCGGAGGAGCGTTCCAACCAGAGCTGTCGTTCAGTTTCTTTTAGCGGAAATCCAGAGCATCACAGATATTCATAAGCGCTCGCAGAATGTCTACGGAGATCTGCCAGTGAATAAAGCACGGCTAGTCGTTGGGCTAGGCCTCCCTCATCATCACAAAAGATCGCGCCAACCTGTCCCATCTCCTGCATGCTGGTCGGCCGCACACAGCCGTGGCTCCTGCAATATCTCGAGATAATCGGCGGATTACAATCAAACACCTCATTACTCACCTGGAAGTCACTGTTGGTAGTGCTGAAATACTCGTCCACCAGTTGGGGTACTCAAAGATGTGTGCCCTCTGCGTTCCTCGTACTCTAACAAAAGACTTCCACCTGTTTGGCCCAATGAAGGATGTACTCTGTGAAAAGCAGTACGTGGATAATGAGGAGGTTATTGATCCAGCGAAACAGCTCCGACGCGAGTATTAGAGCGGTACCATACGGACATACAAGCCCTCCCAGTAAGGTGGCGTAAGGCCGTCGGTTTGAACGGAGATTATATTCCAAAGTAGAGTTTTGTAGTCAAAAGAGCGGGCAATAATAAGATTTACTGGATTCCTGAATAAAACCTTTTTCCAGAAAAATAATTCTCGCATTACTTATTGAACGACTCTCGTGCAACCTCCACAAATTCCGGATTAAACGCCTCATTCGGCCGCCAGTGCACTCGACTTACATCATTTGAAAAAGAGGCACTGCAGTTCCCTGCTAATGGAGCTTCCGTCGCGTTGTTTTAGTGCTCTCAGGAATCGCAGTTGTGACATTCAGTTCTGCAGCGATTTTTGTAGCTGTAGTCCTCTTATTTCTTGTCATATTCCTCTTCACTAAACACGCACTTTTGTTCGCATTATGACTTAGCGGATGATGTTTTTTGGCTTTCCGTGTCTGCGGTACAAATCTTCGATATAGTGAGCCTTGAAACACATAACACTTTGGCTACCTCGGTTACAAAAGTACCCATCACAGGAGCTTTAACGATTTCACGACGTCAGAAATCGCTCAGCTCCGACGTAATGCACTGACAACTACACATATCACTGTTGTGATCACGACTCACACTTGCAGCGTAGTGAGGACTCTTCACTAAACACGCACTTTTGTTCGCATTATGACTTAGCGGATGATGTTTTTTGGCTTTCCCTGTCTGCACAGGTGCGTTCGCAATTAAATACAACGGCGCAACCAGCAGGCTTGGCTAACATCGGCATCTATGATCAGGCACGTATTTATCGCAGTATTACCAATCCATTTATACAGAGTGAATCAACTAAAACTTACACCGCAAATATTGGGAAAATGGAAAGTGCTATTGATGCGCGGTTTTCAAAGTGTGAATTGGTAGCCAGGGACTCGTATTGTTAGCTAATCAACAGATTGTAGCAATACTTAGAAAGTGTATTTTTATGCAAACACACACTTTACATTTTTTAAATGGAACAATACCTATTAACACTAACAAACTAAAAGTAGGATAAATTAGAATGTCAGTGCTGTTTGTTGCAGGCTTCTAGTGCGAATCGTCTACGAGATATCGTATTCTGAAAAGTTCCCACACTGACACTTTTACAATACCTGTGGTACACAAGTGCATACCCTGGTTTTGTGGGTTCTAACCTGTAACGAGACAACTGACCATCACAGGTTGTTTTCAAAATGACCATCGGTAGGGGCAATACACGCTACCATTCTGATATGGAACGACTGCTGCACACGTGCTAGCACTTCAGCAGAGATGTCCGAGCTGGCTGCAGAAATATGTCGTTGCATATCATCGGCTGAAGTTGCCATGCCCTTGTAGACAGTGTCTTTCAGCTTTCCCCACGGAGAAAAGTCTAGAGGTGTCAAATTCGGGGACGGGTCGTCCAAGGTACAGGTCCTCTAATTCCAATCCAACGTTTTGGAAACGACTGGTGAGGACATGCTATGGTACTACGTTCACAATGGGCTGGACAGCCATCATGTTGGTGCCACAGGTTCCTCCTAATCCGCATAGGAACGTCTTCTAGCATCCGTGGATGATGATATGTTAGGAGGCTGCTATAATTATGTGCGTTCAGTGTACCATGTAGAAAAAACGGACCTATGAGCTGATGGTACTTTAACCCACACCACACGTTTACACGCCATGGATGCTGACGTTCGTCCTGACGAAGCCAACGAGGACTGTTAACAGACCAATAGTACATGTTTCGGTGGTTTACCTGGCCATGAATGGTAAATATGGTTTCATCACTAAACAAAATACATAATACATCCGGAGGCTCCTCTCTTAATACCCATGTACAGAAGTTAACACGATTCTCGTAATCGTTTCCATGCACCTCTTGCTAGAGAGAGACGTGATGGACATGGAACCTATGTCGATGGACCATGCACAGGACAAGTGCCTGATTCATGCCATTTCATCGTGCGATTGCGCGGGAGTTAACGTGCGGATCAACTACAACAGCAGCACGAATATTTATTTCCCTCTCTCCTGTCGTCACTTGTTTCCTTCTGTTATGTTGTCTGGGTGTTACAATACCACTTTCACGTAACTGATTGAAAAGGTTGATGAATTATTACCGAGATGATTGCCTTTTATCGGGATATCTTGCCGCACACACAGTACAAGAACAAACTGCATTCTTCCTACACTCTCCTCACACCACGAGCATGTCGACTTTTTCTGTACTAAATCCTACGTCCAGTCACGACCTACTGGTTGTACTGTCACACACTAACTGACCAGCAAGTTCAGTGCACTCAGTGAACACACAAACACACTGTAGGCAAACATAACAACATCGTACCTAGCAGCTACGCAGGTTGAATTACACAACCAAGTGTCGGTGTGGGAACTTTTCAAAACAACGAAAACTCGTAAACGACTCGCACTAGAAGCCTGCAACAAACACTGTTTACATTCTAATTTACCCTACTTTTAATCTGTTAATGTCAATAGGTATTGTTCCATTTTAGAAAGTGTAAAGGGTGTATTTGCACCAAAACACACTTTCTAAGTAGTATTACAGTCTGTTTATTGGCTAACAATACGAGTCCTTCACTACCAATTCATTCTGTGAGAACCATACATCAATATTGCTTTACATTTACGCAGTATTTGCGGTGCAACTTTTAGGTGATTTCTTGCGAAATCTGAAGACTCTTCTTCACAAACCTTGCGTTTTCCAAATAATTATTCGTATGTTCTCGTATTCCACTGACAGAGTTACGCCACGACGCATTTGGCTTTGTAAATTCACTCTCAATCGTTTATGGACGAGGAAGCCTTGCTACCATCTGTGAAAGTTTTTATTATAACGAAAAATCCTAAGTAAGAGCGTCACATTGCAACGTGAGTTACTGCCAATAGCTTTACTGCAAAGCGCTACACGTCTGTGGGGCGAACTGCATATACATTGCGTAGACGCTTCGGCGAGCATGGTAGCCTTGATCTGTTCTTCAGAGCGAGTCCCCCTGCTGGCGACAAAGCATACACAGTACCACGAGTACATAATTTGTGACCGCCAGACGGCCAACGAACCATTACCTCTACCTGTACACAGGTTACACAAGGAGCCGTACTTCGTTTCGTGGAGTATTCTTCTTACCAATATTTGCCGCTGCCTTACCCGTTCCATTCATGACGGTTTGTATGACTCCGTAAGCACCATAATATCTATTATTTTACTCTAGTGCATCGAAACATCCTGGGCCTCAGGTTCGATCATAACCATTGCTTAAATTTTGAATAAAATGCTCAGAAAAGGCATCCGAAGACTTTTGGTAGAGGAAGTCAACCTCGTACTGCCAATGGCCTTGTCAAAGAGAACGAAATAGCGGATAGGTTCTAGGAATCCTCTTACCCTTGCGAGTGAAAAACTGTCCCTAACACGTGGAAGAATCAGCAGTGGTCAACGGCATGAGGTGCAGATGGCAATGAAAATCACTGCATTAAACAAACACAGGATATGTGAGCTACAATTGAAAAAAAGATCATGTTGATCTCTCCATTGCAAAAGATTCCGGATTAGTCCCCCACTCGGATCTCAGGGTGGAGACTGCCAAAGGGGAGATGATCACGAGAAGAACAATGAATAACCAACGAAATGGTAAACATTCTACGAGTCGGAGAGTGGAATGTCTGAGATCTGAATGTGATATAATGTGAGTCAGTGAAGTGAAATGGAAAGAAAATAAGGATTTCTAAGCAGATGAATGTAGGGTTATATTAACAACAGCAGAAAATGATGTAATGGGAATAGGATTCGTCATGAATTGGAAGATAGGGCACAGAGTGAGTTACTGTGAATAGTTGAGGGATTGGATTATGCTCAGCAGAATCTGCAGCAACTAGCGGCAATAACAACAGTTCAGGTATACACGATGATTACACAAGCGAGAAGATGAAAAGGCAGAGGAAGTATGAGATGAAAATCAAATAATCATGACTGATAGGAACGCTGTGACATGGGAATGAATAGAAATGGTTCAAATGGCTCTGAGCACTATGGGACTTAACATCTGTGGTCATCAGTCCCCTAGAACTTAGAACTACTTAAACCTAACTAACCTAAGGACATCACACACATCCATGCCCGAGGCAGGATTCGAACCTGCGACCGTAGCAGTCGCGCGGTTCCGGACTGCGCGCCTAGAACCGCTAGACCACCGCGGCCGGCGAAGGAATAGAAGAAGGAGTTTTGGGAGGATATGGGATCGGTAGTAGGAATAAACGAGGAGAAAAACTAAATGGTCTCTGCAATAAATTTCAGCTACTATAAGCGAATACACCGTTCGAAAGTCACAAGAGGAGGAAGTGTAGATGGAAAAGTTCTAGGAACAGGAGAGTCTCCAACTGGACTATATCATTATCACACAGATACTGCTAAATCAGGCGCTGGATTTTGAGGCGAAAAGGGTAAGTACAAAATTCTTCAGGAAAAGACAAGAATTCGACAATGTAAGTCTCTCGGAAAGAAAATAGATATCCACAGCGAAATGGCACAGGAAAAATGCGAAGAAACTGGAAAAGAAGTGGTTGACGGAAGGTCTGATTCAGCGTATAGAAAAGTCGAGACAACCTCCGGTAAAGTTAAAGTTAAGGTGTCAACATTGAGAATACAAGTGGAATTCTACTGTTAAACACAGAGACGAAAACGGGTGGGTGAAAGAGTACACGGAAGGCCTATAGAGCGGGTGCAATTGTCTGATGACGTAATAGAAAAAGAAATGAGAGTTGATATCAAAAACATACAGCATCCAGTTTTAGAGTCAGAATTTAATACAGCTTTGAAGACTTGCGATCAAATAACTCGGAAAGCGTACGCAGCATTTCTGCCTTCGAAAATTCGCAACGCACTGGGGAAAGTGGCAAGCAAACAACTATTCAAGTGAGTTTTTAGAATCTACGAAATACCGTCAGACGTTCAGAAAAATATCATCCACACATTCCCGAAGATAGCAAGGGCAGGAAAGTGTGAACACTGCTGCACGATCAGCTTCACAGCTCATACTGACAAGCTGTTGATAAGAATAATATACAGAAAAATACAAAAGAAAACTGAGGATGTATTAGATGACGACCGGTTCTGCTTTAGGAACGGTAAAGCCACCAGAGAGGCAGTTCTGACGTTGCGCTTGATATTAGAAGCAAGACTTAAGAAAACTCAAGACGCGTTCACAGGATTCGTTGACCTACAAAAACTATTCGACACTATAAAGTGTTGCAAAGCCGGATAATATACAATTCGTACCACAACGAAGAAGGAAAAATAAGAATGGGGGACCAAAAACAAAACGCTCGGATTAAAAAGGGTGTAAGACGGTGGTGCAGCCTTTGGCCCTATTTTTCGATCTCTTCATCGAAGAAGCAATGACAGAAACAAAAGAAAGGTTCAGGATTTTGATTAAATTTCAGGGTGAAAAGATATCAGTGTTAAGATTTGCTGATGACGTTGCTGTCCTCAGTAAAAATGAGGAAGAATTGCGGACCCGTTGAATAGAATGGACAGTCTAACGAGCACTTATCATGCGACTGACAGTAAACGGAATGAAGATGAAAGTAATAAGGAGTAACAGAAATGGGAGTAGCGCTGAACTCCACATGTACTCTGGGGACGAAGAAGTAGACGAAGTGAAGGAATTTTGCTACACTGGAAGCAAAACATCGGTGGACGGACAAAGCAAGGAGATCAAAAGCAGACTAGCACTGGCAAAGAAGTACAAAAGAAAACTTATGGGACTTAGTCATGGACTGTGCGGCTGGTCCCGGCGGGGGTTCGAGTCCTCCCTCGGGCATGGGTGTGTGTGTTTGTCCTTAGGATAATTTAGGTTAAGTAGTGTGTAAGCTTAGGGACTGATGACCTTAGCAGTTAAGTCCCATAAGATTTCCCACACATTTGAACATTTCATCAGTCCCTAAGCTTACACACTACTTAACCTAAATTATCCCAAGGACAAACACACACACCCATGCCCGAGGGGGACTCGAACCTCCGCCGGGATCAGCCGCACAGTCCATGATGCAGTGCCTGAGACCGCTCGGCTAATCCCGCGCGGCAATGTACGTTTGAAGCACAGCATAGTACAGTAGTGAATCATGAATTATGGGAAAACCGGAAAAGAAGAGATTCGGTGTTTGAGATATAGTAGTAAAGAAGGATGTTAGAAATTAGGTGGACTGTTAAGAAAGGAATGAGAAGGTTCTCTGCAGGATCGGTGTAGAGAGGAATGTGTGGAAAACATTGACAAGAACACGGGAGAGAGTGCCAGGACGTGTGTTAGGACGTCAAAAAGCAGCTTCCGCGGTACTAGAGGGAGCCGTACATGATGAAAACTGTAGGAGAAGACGAAAACTGGAATAATTCAACATATAATTGAAGACGTTGGGTGGATGTGAAGAGGTCGACACAGGAGAGGGATTCGTCAGAATATGGATGGAACCAAACATGCCCTCGCGAGATTTACGATGGAGACAGCTCGTCCTCGAATACCCCTTAAACATTTCCAACTTTATTTCTCAGGATTAAGAATAACATTCCGAGTGCTGAAACAAAAATCGATCACAGTTCTTGTTCAATGGTTCAAATGGCTCTGAGCGCTATGGAACTTAACATCTGAGGTCATCGGTCCCCTAGAACTTAGAACTACTTAAATCTAACTAACCTAAGGACATCACACACATCTATGCCCGAGGCAGGATTCGAACCTGCGACCGTAGTAGTCTCGCGGTTCCGGACTGAAGCGCCTAGAACCGCTCGGCCACCGCGGCCAGCACAGCTCTTGTAAGATAAACCTGAACTTCTGGCCAGATCAACCGTGAATTGTTTCACATCATTTAATTAACGAAGTATAAATATTACAAAATCAAAAATGTTGACTTCAACAGGCGCGTATTTGTCAAACGTGTATAGAGCAGATGAGAGGAAATGCGGACTTTGGCAGGTTCGACGAGTAACTGTAACATGTTGTCAGGTATAAAATACAGTGTGAACTGTCCTGAATCTAAAAAGAAAAACAAATCTTCATTATTCCAGAAAAAATCTACTAAAGATGTTTTTAACACACAATGTCAAACGCTATTGGAATACAAATAAATATTACAGTATATTGCAGCAGGAAGGAGCAGCTGGAGCTACAAAATTATACTCAAATACTTGTTGCAGAAAACGAGTACACTAACAAACTAATATTGATGTTCATCTTTGTATTTAGTACTCAATGATATGAAACTACGAATATGACTTATCAGATGAGTGTAAGAGCTAATTAAAACGCACTGTTCCTGTACTCAGAAAGCGCAGAGCCCCTACGCGTGTTTTGAGTATGCAACCCACGCAGCATAAATGTCTGAAGGCCGGCCTGCCACAGCGATGTAGACAATATGACTGGTAGCTCCCTATGTCGGCCAAAGGCACAGCGCTTACTTATCCTCTGCGTATGAGAATCAATTCTTTTCAACTCCACTAGCACGCATAGTAATTATTGATCCTGCTCGTCCTCAAGAACATGTGATACCAACAGCGCTTTATGCGATTTCGTAGTCACGCAACGACAACATCGTGCAGTTTCAGGAGCCATCGGGTTCCAAGGTCGATAGTTGGGTTGTTTGGGTTTATAACACTCCCTCTCTGCTAACTATTGTACCATAACCTCAATGCCAGAAGCAGGTTGTAACATAAAACAATTTTGTAAAAGTAACTATGGCACAAAGCAACAGAGCAGTGTTACCCTCTGAGAGGAATTTTGTTAAGTTGACCGTATTGTTCCTAATGGAAGTGGCTTATCGGAAATGAGAGTCAGAATTACGTTAATATTGGAATAGTGACAAACAAAATTTTGCCTAGCTATACTATTCCTAGAATAAGGGAAACGGTCGCCAGCCTAATTAGGCAAGAGAAAGATTAACATTCTCGTTTATGAAAGTAGGTATAAGTAACTATAATGGACAACACTACAAACACAACCTAGACTTAGCAACTCTCGAGTGCAATGAACTCTGACACACATATGTTTTAAGATTGAAGCTAACAACTGGAGCAGCACAAAAAAAAAAAAAAAAACTATTTGCAAAATTATAACACGTACAGAAAAACACTATCACTTTCAGGGTTTACACAAACTGAGTGGTCTTTATACTGTTAATATGCACACAAGAGAGACAAACGCTTGGCATACATGAGAATGTAACGTTTCACAACTGCAGCTTTCTCACTTTTACTACAACGAAACACAATGTTGACAAAATTGCAAGGAACTGACTCTTCTTTTTAGAATTTACTACAGACAACAACGTGATCATTTACTTTATAAGACTCAGCCTAAAGTTTGAAGTTGGTAACAGCACTTTAAATAACAGTTTCAATAGGAAAATTATTATTGGACAAATAACATTTGCTTTAACTCACTCTGTTACCACATTAGCTTTAACTATCTTTCTAATAAGTTCAAGAAGCATTATTTAACAAAGCTCTAGGCTTCAACGTACTTTCAGTAAGGACACTCGGTAATCACTTTACTTCAAACGGAGAGGACCCTGAGAAGTGTTATGATGAGGAGTAAAATCAAGGTAGGTAAATAAATTCCGATATGAATTACCTTATATTTCAGCACACTAACACATCCATTAGGCTGATCCTTCACTGTACATCAATATAGTATTACGTTACAGTGATTGCGCAATGTGGTGGCAACTTCATGTTGGTAGGTGGAATTACAGGTAGAATTGCCGGACTTTATCGTATCTTCATGGCGATGATTCATACAAATTCCAGAATAGATCCAGCTATTTATCCACCCATCCGAGGCATTGGAAAGAAGCAGTAAAAGCCTCTCTCTGAATCAGCATGATATGCACCTTTACATTGACAGTGCACAGACTGGTAGCTCCTTTCCGACTGGTGGCTCGTCTCCGACTACTGCTCGTCTCCGACTGACTATCAGTTCCACCTTTTCCACCTAGGCCAACCACAATTTGCGCGCGCTACACAGTTCCGTTCCCGAGGGGAACCACTACACCATTTACATACAAACTAACTAAGAACCCTAAGTGAGGATCAGCAATTTACATAACAGCAAACAAATACATTAAATAAAACAGAACATTTTCACATATTGACACTTCTACAAAAAATTATTCACACAAAATTACAATCATATACAGTAAGTATTGTTCCCTCCAAATGGGTCAAAGCATTTAAACGAGAGATATGTTACACAGCATACAATCAAATCATGACATCAAAGTTTGACAAAGAAAAGAGTACACAATTTTATGTTACCGATTCAAACACATTTACAAAAGATCAACAATGTGACATTAAATAAAACAAAATGAATCCATACAGCATAAGAGCTGTGGTGTTACAGGTTGTTTGTGGGAAGAGACCAAACTGCGAGGTCATCGGTCTCGTCGGATCAGGGAAGAACGGGGAAGGAAGCCGGCCGTGCCCTTTCAGAGAAACCATCCTGGCATTTGCCTGGAGCGATATAGGGAAATCACGGAAAACCTAAATCAGGATGGCCGGACACGGAATTGAACCGTCGTCCTCCCGAATGAGAGTCCAGTGTGCTAACCACGGCGCCACCTCGCTCGGTCCAAGGTCGATAGCGTCTAGGGCGTATCTCCAAATGCCGCAGACACAGTGCTTCCAAATGGGCTAATCCCATTTCAGATAGGATGAAAAGTGAGAAAACTGACCTCGTATTTTTTATCATTAATAATTTTTACTCGTCTCAATTACCAGTACTGTAAAAAAGAACAACTTTCATAAAGTTATCTCTTACTTAATCTTTACTAGTTTCCCAGAAATAATTCGTTAAAATTTGCGCTATTTTTTGAACGTGACAATTTCCCGTCCAGGTCAAGTGCCGTACATTGCATTTCTGTGGGGACGATTCATTTTGAAGCTGAATGTCTTTGTTGATGGAGGCATATAACAATATGTTGTTGTTGTTGTTGTGGTCTTCAGTCCTGAGATGGTTTGATGCAGCTCTCCATGCTACTCTATCCTGTGCAAGCTTTTTCATCTCCCAGTACCTACTGCAACCTACATCCTTCTGAATCTGCTTAGTGTATTCATCTCTTGGTCTCCCTCATATAACAATAACATAACAATAATGAATACGGTTTTTAAAGATCTTCTATTGATGTATTAAGCATAAACACAATTTTCGTAAAGATTAACCTTCTATAGGCCCGAAACACTTTCTATTACGCTTTGATTTCAGTTTTAAGTTCTATGGAGCAATTTGTCTGAGACGTGAAAAATAATTAATAATGTATATTTAAGCCCACGCTGCACTTTGGTTGAGACGAGCTGCCGTAAAACATAAACAGCAGGCGATCGACAAAGGCATGGTCATAATTCATGGCTGTTGCAATTGTTTGTATTTCCTTTTTATTTTTTCTACAGCTCTCCACTGAAGATACACAAAAACGTTTAGGAGCATTGTTGTTAAATCAAATCCTGAGCAGCATCGCAAATTTTAATTCCATTTAAAAATGCATTATCAGAAAACATGAAAATGATGAAATTTAACATTAAATTTCAGTTCTAAAAATATCGTGTAAATACCACCTCAAACTATAAAATTTTACCTTGATTTTGAATTTTATTTGCAAATTTTACTTTGGCTGATTTCTGAGTCACGAGTCTTAGAATCTTGTGATTTTATTAAGTTACGTTACATGTACCCTTAATAAAAAAAAATCCGAAGCACTTGTTTATCGCAGATGCTAGTTTGCAGAAGATAAAACCTGAACGTCTACTTTAGATGACTGAAAATTGAGCTTCCACGAAAAAAGCAAGGTTTCTTGTCGTCCGAAATGAAATGGGACAGACCACACGCGCCAACCCGCCGCAGAGGATGACCACAAGAATTCGACGACGTAGTTCAAGACGCCTTCTCATAGCCGTACGGATGTGGCGCTGTGGTTAGCACACTGGACTCGCATGTGGGAGGACGGCGGTTCAAATACGCATCCAACCATTTTCCTAAGCCGCTCCAGGCCAGTGCCGGGATGACTCCCATGAAAGAGCATGACAGCTTTCCTTCCCATGCTTGAAACAATCCGAGCTTGTGCTCCGTCTCCGACGACTTCGCCGTTGACGAGACGTTAAATGCTAATCTTCCTTTTCTTACAGAGCCATGTGGGGCGCTCGACCGTGGTAACTTTTCTGCAATTTACTTTTCGTGAACTGAAACTGCAGTAAACTGAACTGCTATTCTATATACTAGTGTTTCTGTGTTGTTGTCCTGAACAATACAAGTGGTGTAATTACGCAAACTCTATTTGATAAAAAATGATTCACCAAAATTAACTGTACTTTTAATTAACTTTGCCATGGGGACTGGAAAAATTAACTGTGTATTGTATAAGCTGTTCTGTGAAATTCTGTTGTGCAATACAGTGAAGTGCTACATGCGTGACGTCGCAATACTTGACTTGCAATTACAGTAATTATTATAATTTGCGATGTGAGACTTTCTTGCGCCGGCCGCGGTGGCCGAGCGGTTCTAGGTGCTCCAGTCCGGAACCGCACGACTGCTACGGTCGCAGGTTCGAATCCTGCCTCGGGCATGGATGGGTGTGTTGTCCTTAGGTTAGTTAGGTTTAAGTAGCTCTAAGTCTAGGGGACTGATGACCTCAGATGTTAAGTCCCATAGCGCTCAGAGTCATTTTTTGAACTTTCCTGGCGTATTTGCTGCTTCCAAGGTTCTCAGGCATACTGGTGGATCCGATCGTCGGAAGGTCCACGATATTTCGGCGGACAATCGTTCAGCCATCATCAGGTGGTCATGAGAAGGAATGAAGTAACTTTTCATTCCATTTCCCTGATGGAGATAGGGCGGGCTGCTTGAGAGCATCTTGTTTCTCTATTCGACCATTTGGGTTATACATTTATTTTTCACAGCTTTTCAATGTAATATTTATTTTTATTTCTATTTCTAACACTTTTGTAATATGGAGGTGGTTCCTGCTTTTTGGCGAATTTGTTTGATCTATATCTAAAATATTTACAATTTCCTTTGCTTTGTGCTGGGGCTGGTTGGTGCAGTTTTTACAATTAGCGTGCGGCTGCGACAATGGAGGGGTTGGTCTTAATTGCCTTCTGCCCGCCATCCCTTCACGTCTCGCATCCTGGTCCCACGTTTTGCTTTGATGGAGCTTAGTATTGGCATTCATGCCTTGTTCAGTTGAAAGCCAGTGACCCTGTTGATTAAATTATCAGTCACACGAATTTCAGTAACTTCTTCGAGAATGCACTCCCAAAATTTATCGATGGTAGCCGTCACTTTCGTTTGCTGGTAATTCACTTAAAGTCCATTTTCAGTACAGTGGCCTACTATTGCAGACTTGTTGGGCTGAAGTAAGCGGGTGAGGTGCTCATGTTGTGCACATCGATCTTAAGTTGCGCGGATCGTTGTCCAGTAAGTTTTTCCGTGAAACTTGGTACACCACCGCTTTTTCGAGACCCGTGCCGTCTTTCTCTGTCCTTAATAAAGCTCGTGTTTTGGCTGGAACGGTTGTCCGCCGAGATAACGTGGGCCTTCCACGATCAGACCTGGCAGTACACCCGAGAACCATGGCATCATTATTGTCATTTTTAGTGTTATTTTCAGAGTTTCCTTCATTCTGTAATTTCATAGTTTCACGTTCTTTTTACTCAGTTTCTTTTCTGTTAAGAGCTTCTGAACGTGTAATGAAGCGTTCTGCGGAGTTATATACACTACTGGCCATTAAAATTGCTACACCACGAAGATGACGTGCTACAGACGCGAAATTTAACCGACAGGAAGAAGATGCTGTGATATGCAAAAGATTAGCTTTTCAGAGCATTCACACAAGGTTGACACCGGTGGCGACACCTACAACGTGCTGACACGAGGAAAGTTTCCAACCGATTTCTCATACACAAACAGCAGTTGATCGGTGTTGCCTGGTGAAACGTTGTTGTGATGCCTCGGGTAAGGAGGAGAAATGCGTACCATCACGTTTCCGACTTTGATAAAGGTCGTAGCCTATCACGATTGCGGTTTATCGTATCGCGACATTGCTGCTCGCGTTGGTCGAGATCCAATGAATGTTAGCAGAATATGGAATCGGTGGGTAATACGGAACGCCCTGCTGGATCCCAACGGCCTCGTATCACTAGCAGTCGAGATAACAGGCATATTATCCGCATGGCTGTAACGGATCGTGCAGCCACGTCTCGATGAAACCAGGTTTTGTTTACAGCATCATGATAGTCGCATCCGTGTTTGGCGACATCTCGGTGAACGCACATTGGAAGCGTGTATTCGTCATCGCCATACTGGCGTATCACCCGGCGTGATGCTATGGGGTGCCATTGGTTACACATCTCGGTCACCTCTTGTTGGCATCGACGGCACTTTGAACAGTGGACTTTACATTTCAGATGTGTTACGACCCGTAGCTCTACCCTTAATTCGATCCCTGCGAAACCCTATATTTCAGCAGGATAATGCACGAGCGCATGTTGCAGGTCTTGTACGGGCCTTTCTGGATGCAGCAAATGTTCGACTGCTGCCCTGGCCAGCACATTCTCCAGATCTCTCTCCAATTGAAAACGTCTGGTCAATGGTGGACGAGCAACTGGCTCGTCACAATACGCCAGTCACTACTCTTGGTGAACTGTGGTATCGTGTTGAAGTTGCATGGGCAGCTGTATCTGTACACGCCATCCAAGCTCTGTTTGACTCAATGCCCATGTGTATCAAGGCCGTTATTACGGCCAGAGGTGGTTGTTCTGGGTACTGATTTCTCAGGATCTATGCACCCAAACTGCGTGAAAATGTAATCACATGTGAGTTCTAGTATAATATATTTGTCCAATGTGTACCCGTTTATCATTTGCATTTCTTCTTGGTGTAGCAGTTTTAATGGCCAGTAGTGTAATTGATACAGGTGTCCAACTGAAGAAAAATAAGGACTGTATTAGTCGGCAGCTCGTGGTAGTGCGGTAGCGTTCTCGCTTCCCACACCCGGGTTCCCGGGTTCGATTCCCGGCGGGGTCAGGGATTTTCTCTGCCTCGTGATGACTGGGTGTTGTGTGATGTTCTTAGGTTAGTTAGGTTTAAGTAGCTCTAAGTTCTAGGGGACTGATGACCATAGATGTTAAGTCTCATAGTGCTCAGAGCCATTTTTTGAGGACTGTATTAGAGTAAGAATTACTACTTGAGAAATGTAGGTGTGCCCAGCATAGAGTGCTGTTTGAAGCGAATTAATGGTGGCTGTGTGTTTTCAGGCGAGATGGGTGCCTGCTGCAGCTCTAGCGACAGGGTGGAGCCGTCTAGCCAGTCCCAGACGCAGGTACAGTTCGGCTCCTGCTCACCTACTCCCAGCTTTGTCTTTCTACTGATTCTCCTCCAGCACTAAAATATACGTACAGTCCCTTTTAAAATTCTGTGAGACATCTTCTCCTGCAGAGATTCATGTTTTTTTCACAGCAATAATGGCTTTTTTAAATAACTCATTTTCCAGTGAGTTTCTTTTCATTCAAACATATATTTAGGCGACGATCTACAGCATGATTATGTTCTAAGAAATGTACGTTAACCTTGCTGTATTGAATTTTACACGTTTATTCTGACCGGTTTCGGTTCGCAACCTACGACATGTTTTCGGCTTTTTTGTTGGATGAAGGCTGAGAACCGAAACGGCTCGGAATAAAAGTATAGAATTCAATGCAGCAAAGCTAACATGCATTTCTTAAAATCTTTTCATTTAGTGAACAATATTTTATACGTCACGATTCGCCAATTTCGACTATTATAGCGCTCCAGGTAGAATCGCAGCAGCTTGCAGTCGTGTCAGCTAGTACACGCACACGCGCTACAGCCTAAACTCCAAAAGTTTTCTTCTCACCATAAGAAACAATGAGACGCCTGATGTTGGCCGCAAGGATTTCGCTACTTGAATTGCGCATGCGCAAAGGCACTTCCTCTTAAGGTGCCCCCGCACCCTTTCTAACGGTTGACATCGCGTGGCACGGCCTAAGTAGACAGCTATTTCTGGGTAAACAATGTAGTGAAAAGTGTGAAAATAAACCGCAAAAACAGCATTTTAGAGCACTTTTCGAAATAAAAACCTATAAAGCAGCATTTGAGGTAATTTTTCTTTATAAGTGTACGATTTAATGAATCGATGAGATTCAAAAATGCAAGGAATCAGAATCACTAAGGGATTGAACACTAGATGTCAACATCGTTATGAGAATGTTCTTATACAAGGCGCGCAGGCAAACGGGATGATTTGAGGACTGGTTGGATGTCGTGGTGAGGGTTTATGGAAGTGAAGGACTTGATCGAGGGCGTGCAGGAGGGGGGAAGTTTTAGTAGCCATGAAGGTTAAGTGTGCAACGTGTGTTTGCTTTAAAGGCGTATTACAAAACCTCGGATAGTTTTGTTGTGCTCAAAGTGCTTCTGGGCACAGTTTAATTCACCTCTACGGCCTTCCGTGTCATCTTACAAATCTAGATGAAAAAACGCTCTTCCAGAAGGATGGTGCAACAAACCATTCTGCTGTTGTGTCAATGGTATTACCTATACTCGCATTTGCTTGGCGTCTCAGCAACAGAAATGACGATACTCCGTGTTCACCCCGATCATCAGCTTTATCGGCTCCACAATTTTTCCTTTGGGCTTACCACGATTTCAAGAGTTTCCAGGAAAACTATCCAAGGACCAGAGATGACTGAAGGAGCGAATTGGCCAAGGTATACTCAAGATTCCGTTAGAGATGCTATACAGTGTCAAGGGCGGATTCAGCGTCAGATTCCGACAATGTGTGTGAAATCAGGGAAGCCCTCTGAGTGATACCATTTTAATAAAATGATAACTTTCATGGTAAATTTTTAATTCCACTCTTGGTACACTAGATTTATGTCACAAAATTAATGTTTGTTTGTATCTCCAATTTGTGCGAACTTTTTTTGTTTTCCCATTTGATTTCCTCATACCTTTTTTTAAAATCAGTATTTTAGTTTTAGATATAGCACCAATTGTTACGACAAAAACACTTTTTGATAAGAATTCGGTCTTATCTTTTTTTTAAAAAAGAATTTTGTTTAACTGACTTTCGAATTTCCGCTAAAACAATCAAAGTGGACGCGTTACTTTGTTATGTCGTCACTAATCTGTGAACTGTCAGACGTTATCGATCTTAAGACATTATGTACGTTTCCCGCAATATCTCCTTAGGGAATAAAGTTTTCCAAAAACGGTTTTCCATAGTTCCAATAGCTCAAAAGTTTTAGGAGTCCTGATTTGGATGAGGCCCTAATTTGTATGACATTAGGAACGAGAGAAACAGGGTTTCCACGAAATGCTCACTTCAGACCATCAAATTCCATTACCGGTAATCATATTTTTTAAGCCTTTATGGTTTTGCCAACTGAAGAGCCACACGTTTGAAAGAAATGCACAGGAAATTTCGTGTAAGGGGCCGCGAGGTCTTAGAGGTGAATGCTGATTTAATTCATATCAGTTGTCCATTGATAAAAACAGCCGAATAAGCCCGTACAAAATAATAATGTCAAAGTATTTTGTGATTATAACAGAGCCCGCATCGCAGCATTTAAACAAAGATTACAGTATAGATAACACACGCGTAAATGCGGCCCTGCTCTGGATTTTATTTCTCTATTTCTATGAGTAAAACTACGCTTACTACTACTAACTTTATGCGGGTCCGTCTGAAAACGATGCTGTAGCCAAAATTGGCAATTGTGAAAAAACAACATTGCAGAAAAAATAGTTTTAATAGCTCTTAAATGTCTTTAATGCTACACACAAAATTACACTACATCACCTCCACTTGCTACTTCTGGTGTTAGGGCTAGAAGAATGAGTGTCGGTCTTGCTCCAGGATGGTTCTGATATCAACAACATTTTGTTTTCAGTCTGTTGGCACACACTGCATAACAAAGTAATTTAAGTGGCAACTTGGTCTGCGAATCAGCGGCTAGGAGAAAAATTTTGTACTATCCTCAAAACTTGTATGGTTGTACTTTTACATTAAGCACCTGATCATAAGAAAACACTACGTACAGTCATCTGTAATAAAGTTTACTCGTATGTACAGCGCAGTTCTAGAGAACGTTGTGTCGTCAGTTAATATCACTAACTTATGTTTTTGTATGAGCCTTCTTCAACCCTCTTTGTAGGATACAATCATTGAAGATACCACAACACGGTTTTATCCAAAGGAAACTTTTTCAAAATATGTTTACAAGCAGACACAGGGCTTTCTGGCTTGCATGGAAATATAGTATCTTTCTAGTGCAGTTAGCTACCTGAGATATTTACTTTCTGTAATGTCGAACACTGTTTTTCAATGGCAAGTAGTACTTACCACAAAATGCTTCCAGACTTATTGGAGCAGCACCTACACAGAATTAATTCGTGAGTGTTCTGACGAGGTTTCTGAGTTCATTATATATGCATTACAGGATATCTCTTTCGAAAGTAACCAATGTACAACCTCTTGCAAGAACAAACATAATTTCTGCTCTAGCAGAATAGTTTAACAACTCATCAGCTTGTTTTTGTGCTGGGTTATGAAGAAAGTATTTGTCAACAACTGACCATTGTTCTAAAAGTCTGTATCCAACTAACTCTAATGTCAGCCATCCAGAGGAAACATGTTCCATAATCTAATGACCTAAAAGTTTCGATTGTATTTTTTCAAAATTTTCCTAACTAGATAATTGTCTATAAAAAAAACTATAGAACAAGATCATGTACGAAGCATTTTCATTAAAGTATTGTAATCCTTTTTGTAATGCATTATGTTTGATGTGCATGTTACATGAGCCAAAATCAATCAACGTGATCGCAGAATTATTCATAAGACGATTCATAGCTTTGTTAACATCGGGTCAATCACAACCTATCATCAGTAGCGCCGAGAAACTGGGCATTATTCAAGGCTTCATTTAACTAGGAGTAAATATCACTAGCTGTAGCTTCACCAATAAGAAAAGTCTTTAGATGTTATGTCATAATCATTTGTCTGAAATCAGACCAGTATTTAACTGCACTTTGGAGCTCTTTCCTTCGAACTCTATTCGCAGTTTCATCAAATCAAAGAGAGAAATGCGCTGTTCCAATATCACCCCTAACTGTTTTTTGAAATATGGGGCTAAGGCGTCACGTTCTAAATATCATGCCTTGCCTTTGTATGGTGAATTCAAAGAAACACTTCCAGGAAATATTGCCTCAAAAATTTCTTTCAGATTTTCACAAGCTGGCTCAAGAGCAAAGTTCCTTCCAATAATTTTCACACACTAGATTAACTCTGACCTTGAAGCAGCTTGTCTAGCAGAATATAGCTGAATTGACTGTTTAGCTCCGAGATATAAAATTACAAAATCAGCCAGGACGAGCTGAAGACAAAGGTAGAAGTGAAGTTTCACTTTAAATTGTTGTCTTTGTTTCCGGGTGTAAGCATGTTGCTCTGTAGCACTAAAGCCCCAAGAAATCGAAAACATTTGTGCGCAAACAAACAAAAAACTTCACTGTGACTTTTTTCCTGTGCCCTTTCAGTAACAGGGAAACCATTGCTGCACTGTTTTCCGAGATCCGCCAATTGTCTTCGTGTTTTCATTGTCTTCAGTTAGATAACTCTCCCAATACAGAGATCAACAATTGCCCTCTGATGCTCAAGGTTGTTAACAAAAGTTATAGCTCACAGCCTTCTCAAGGGCTTTTTCTGATTTTTCAGTCTATCTGCCACCGAAAACATCAGTTTACCAGCTACAAACTTTTTTGTCATATGACGCAAATTAAAAAAAGCCCTGGTAAAGAAATTGACTTTGTAGACCAAAACTGAAAAATACAGACTAGAAAGGTCAATCTGCAAAATACTGACTTTTACTGATTTTGCTGACCATTTGCCAGCACTGGGATTTAAGAATCCCCTGAAGTCGCTTTTTGTAAACTAAACAACGAAACAAGTAGAGCTGACTGTCAACAGACATCCATCTCGAGTGTTATTATCTGTAGGTTAGCGACATGAAGTATTTGGGCATTACGACTGTAGATAGTGTGTGGAACCCCGCCACGCATTAATAAAAATCTGTCTGTTGTCGAGCTTGTGGTTAGTTCCAGATAGGCAGCTCTGGTTACAGAATAGGTTAACAGGACAGTATACCACTTCTCAATGGCTTGTGAAGTATCTCTCTGTCGGATGGCAGTGGCGCATCTGTAACAAGGCCAGCAATGATATTTGTTATTTTACAAGGAAGAAAACAGACAAAGGAGACAGGTCCGATCTGACCACTTTGTAGGCACGTCAGTCAGTTATCTTGTTTGATGATCTATAGTGCTACACTTCTTGCAGCGAGTGTAATGTAGCAGAAGTTAAATTTATAATTTATCTACAGTAACTGAGCTACGTGTTACTTGTTGCTTTCGAAAGTATAGTTTTCATATGCCAACATTTTATTTTCCGTCATGATATTTTAAGAAATTGTTTGAAAACGACGTTTTTTGATGAATATTTAATACGCCGGCGGCTAAAACATTTTATTTCGCTCCACGTAAGTTTTATTTATTTATTTTGACTTTTGGCCGGAAGGCCGTGCAGCCAGTTCCACGTTAGTTAAACCAAAAAATACTAACGCTGTTTCCTTAACGCGTACTACCAAGGTGAGAGGAGGGAGCTACTTTATCCCCACTACAAAAAAGTAAAAAAGCGTTTGCTGTCGTTAACTTTTATGAACATCATCATTTTTAAATTGCTACTGATGTATAAGTCGGGTCCAGAACCTGACATTAATTTTAGCACCATCTTACCAATACCAACTCATTTCCCTTAAAGTGCACACAATAGGAAGGGGTATTACATGAACAAAACAACGAAATTTTCAAAAAATGCATATTTAGTTAATTTATATTGTTTTTTACGCAACATACCATTTACAGATAAGTATATGTGTAAGAGTCGCCCTGAACTTGAAAATATGAGTACGACATTTGTTGCGAAAAGTCACAATCATTACTAAGACTTGTATTCTTGGGTTACGTTTTACTGAAAAATTTAAAACAATTTCGTAGTCTGCTATAAGGGATCATCAAAAACAATAAATATTTTTTTTCAAAATTTTAAATTATAATGTACATGACTAGATTACAATATTTTCAAATGGTGGGCACCCCCACCGGTATTGCGAGAGTTAATGCAAATTACGGCACACAATCTTCAGAATTATGAAATCAACCAATCACAGCTCATTTAACTGCCAATTATTACTAAACGTTTAAAATAACTGATATCAAGGAATAGCTGTTTGTGTAATAATTGGTGGTTCGTCTCTAGTGCTGAAATTCCTGCGCTATGTAACGGTGACCCAACTCGCCTGCAACACCCCAATGCGGCAACCCGCCGCACCTCGATGTGTTGCTGTTTTACCTACACTGAACTGCAGCCGTACTATCTTAGACGATTGTTGTTAGGTCGTAAGCATTCTTGCGGTCATTGTAACGTAACACAACGCCAATATTTCGGTTCATTCATCATTCAAGATGCCACCAAGATGTAATGGTACCGCCCCGCTACAGTCCGGGGAACATTTCGATTACCCAGGAAATATTACGCATCGAGTATGTTCATGAATATCATATAACTGAAAACATTGTTTTGTTGTCGATATGATTGTCATTTGACTTATTATTACGAAAAAAACAGGTTTCAAGTGTGGCTCGGTCTCAGCTTCAAGTGCCATAATATTCCCGAAACACCACAGATTCACTCTATAAAGTTACCGAATCTCGAAACATTCGCAACCTCAGTGACAACATTGTGGGAGTAGTTATGTACAAGAGTAATGGGTGGGAGTTAAACATGTTTCTCGGTGTAGTGTAAAGGAGACGGGAACACATATGAACTAAAGGCACCTTTCAACAATTTGAATTTCCTATTACTGCAGCCTCTGCTTAGCTTGTCAACAGGCAAACAATCAAGTTCCACAATACAACAATATCTGGCAACGAGTTTCTTCCCATTATTATCCTCAAGAGGATTGTCGTTCTATGGATACAGTTTCGTGTTGCGCAAAGTTAAAGCTGACTTCTGCCTTCAGTACTTCATTTTTGTTACAGAATATCTAGTGAGGTACCGGCAAATGCGATTTATTCATCAAATTAATTAAGAGACTCTGCAGTCAAATATACATTAAATTATTTGAAGTGCCTTTTGTAAAATAAGAAACAATGTTTTAATTTTAATGCGAATATAAGGGACAGCTTTCAGGGAACCCATGGGAGTAGATTTGAACACTGTTGAAATATACTGCCAGCCCAAGTAAATAATTTATATAGGCAAATATATATTACTGTATGGAATGACTAGAACAAAATTCTTTTCTTTTAAAGTTTGGTGTGACCTTCCAGAAAGCAGCGTAGTAGAGGCGAGTGAGAAAGGAACAGCAAAGGCTATGAATCAGTAATAGAAGGCATGTCTTTTGAGTTGCTGCAGATGTATATGGAGTATACGACCTAGAACGCTGCTTTATGATGCAGATATGCAGTTGATATTAAGGTAATAGTGATCAGACGTGACCATCATGAGGTTGTTAGCGTATCATCCAAAGTAGTCAGTCAAGAACTTTTTTCTGCAGATGAAGAATGTATGCATGGACTGACTTACAAATACAAATAAGTATGACAGTTTGTATATCAATTGCCTTGCACAAAATGACTGTCGAAGCAAAGTACATAGTAGAAATGTAAATTTAATAGCTGGAATTCTGGGTCAGGGGTTTCATGAGCTGCACCGACAACTCACCGAATAAAAACTAGGAAACACGAACCAATCAAGAGCAATCGGCTAGCTTTTAATAAAGACGTCGCTGATTTTCTTAACAGTTATGAACGAGCTATTCATTAAGATGATTGCACCAGAGACTAAGTATATAGCCTAGTTCTTTGCTTACTGAAGATAACTGCACAACTAAATGTGAACTAATCATTCAAAAAACTTACAACTGTTTTGAGCTCTAGTTCTAGGCTTACACCAAGAAAAGCAAAGAACTGTAAAACAAGCATAAATGAAAGAAATTTAATAAGGTACTGGAAGGTGTCAGTTCAAAGCCAAGTACATAGCTTGGTTCTTTGCTTCCTGAAGAGAACTGCACAGCCAAATGGGAACTAATCATTAACAAAAAAACTACAACTGTTTTTCTAGGCTCACACAAAAAAGAAAAGAACTGTAAAACAAGCATAAGTGAAGAAGTGTAATACCATACCGGAAGGTGTCAGTTCAAGGCAGCAGTAAGAGTTGTAGCTGATGACTATTCTGTTACAAGCTGAGTTTGATAGTGTAGATAGAGATAAATTCATGATTTCTGGTAATAAAATTTTTTGCCATTTAATGATAATATGAAGCTAAAACTGATGATCATTTAGGAGTACAAATAAATGATTTTGTTTCTGTGAAGTTTGTAAGCAAAGAAAATAACAAAGTCATATTTGTAAGGCATGGAGAAGACAAGAATACAAAGTCAGATATCTCTAGTGAGAATCTTGGAATCGGTTTCCTCAAAAGAATTCATATTTGCTATATTGACAGGAATGAGTTTAGGATGGAACTTCCAGATCCAAACATAAAAGATGGAACTTCTCTACCCATATCCTCAACAAAACTTTTCTTCAATTACAGAGGAAATATTGTAAAACTCTGTTTCCATGTTTGTAATATTAATTTTGTATCCATACAAGCAGTGCTTGGGTAGAGAATGAGACAGGGTTGCAGCCTATCCCCAATGTTATTCAATCTGTACACTGAGCAAGCAGTAAAGGAAATAAAAGAAAAATTTAGAGTAGGAATTAAAATCCATGGAGAATAAACGAAATGTTTGAGGTTTGCCGATGAGATTGTAATTCTGTCAGAGACAGCAAAGGACCTGAAGAGTAGTTGAACGGAATGAACAGTGTCTTGAAAGGAGGATATAAGATGAACATCAACAAAAGCAAAACGAGGATAATGGAATGTAGTCAAATTAAATCAGATGATGCTGAGGGAGTTAGATTAGAAAATAAGACACTTTTTTTAAGTAGTAGATGAGTTTTGTTATTTGTGGAGCAAAGTAACTGATGATGGTCAAAGTAGAGAGGATATATAATGTAGATTGGCAATGGAAAGGAAAGCATTTCTGAAGAAGAGAAATTTGTTAACGTCGAGTATAGATTTAAGTGTCGGGAAGTTGTTTCTGAAAGTATTTGTATGGAGTGTAGCCATTATGGAAGTGAAACATGAACAATAAATAGTTTAGACAAGAAGAGAATAGAAGCTTTCGAAATGAGGTGCTACAGAAGAATGCTGAAGATTAGATGGCTAGATCAAATAACTAATGAGGCGGTACTGAATAGAATTGGGCAGAAGAGGAATTTGTGGCACAGCTTGATTAGAGGAAGGGATCAGTTGGTAGACATGTTCTGAGGCATCAAATGATCATGAATTTAGTATTGGAGGGCAGCATGGAGGGTAAAAATAGTAGAGGGAGACCAAGAGATGAATACACTAAGCAGATTCAGAAGGATGTAGGTTGCAGTAGTTACTTGGAGATGAAGAAGCTTGTACAGGATAGTCGCATGGAGAGCTGCATCAAACCAGTCTCAGGACTGAAGACCACATCAACAACAATTCATACATATGTTATAGGTGTATTACATCACGGAAACATGTTAAGTTGATTTATTAAAGTTTTTGTTGCTAACTATCAGGGAGGCCAATACTCACCATAGCGTGCAGTCTCAGCAGTTGAGGATTGTCTGTCTCCTCATCACTTCTCATCCCATCTGCACTACGACCTTAAGGCCTAATCTTCCTTTCCATTTCTGTGTGAAACTTAATGCCTTTGTCAACAATGCAATAGTCATGCGACTGAAACAGTTTGAGGCTCAGAGGAGATATTTACACATGAATAATTATTGGTTTTCATTCAGTCTGACACCATATAAAGAAAGTTACATAGACTGATTAAAAGTATACTAATAAAGGAAGTTATTAGGGTTGGGTTGGGTTGTTTGGGGAAAGAGACCAAACTGCAAGGTCATCGGTCTCATCGGATTTGGGAAGGACGGGGAAGGAAGCAGGCCGTGCCCTTTCAAAGGAACCATCCCAGCATTGGCCTGGAGCGATTTATGGAAATCACGGAAAACCTAAATCAGGATGGCCAGACGCGGGATTGAACCGTCGTCCTCCTGAAAGCGAGTCCAGTGTGCTAACCACTGCGCCACCTCGCTTGGTGAAGTTATTAGGTTTTACACTGTTGATGTCCAGTAAGTTTTTTGATTCATGCGAAGGCCTCGCAAGCAGATGTGATGTTGTCAGTACAGTAGCTGTGATCAGTGTTGACTCTGAACTGTCACACACCTTCCACCACCCTTGTCAGTGATTACGTAATTAAACTTTGCAGTCAGATTTTGCAGACCATACCCAAGGCACATTGCATGTGATATGGAGGGGCATGTGGTCATTACACCACAGTTGTGGTTGTTGAAGCTTTTGAATCATGCAGCCTCTGCTTCCTCATTTGGCCTCACAAGGCTGAGTGTATCCTATTTTCCAGACCTCCCACCAAACATAAATTCCAAGCTGTGTTGGGAATTTTCGAGTACCACTATTTTCATTTCATACATCAAAAGTTTGGATTTGTCTTGCCAAACTTCAATCATAAAGTATTTTGAGCAGTAATAATCTTTATTTTGCATTTCACAGGTGTTAATTATTACATATGATAAATGAAAAGGCATGTTTCACAGATGAATGATTGTAAACAATGTTGAAATTTGGGTGTTTCCAAAGCTATTATTTTTTTAATTCCTGTTGAAATAAAATTTGTCAAACATTTATGTCATTCCTTTATGAGACAAAATACATTTCAGGTTCTGATGTTAAACTGTAGTAGGCTATACATTTAATTTACTAAATAACCTCAGTCACTTGATCAGAACATGAGATTAGACTCCTTGCATACTTTACGTGCTTTGTTTGTGTTCATTAAACACAAACAAGCACATTATTAGACTATATCTGAAACACTCCACTATAATTAATTTGATCTATTGGTTTCAGCTTAATTTGAGCAAAGGCAGCTATGATGCAGAGTCAGAGGGAATTTCAAAGAATAGACATTGCACAGACATCTGTTTCCTGCTTTTATTTACAGTATTCAGCATTGGACTGGTAAGATTAAATTTAATAACTGGAATGTAGTGTTGCACTATTTTATAAGAACATTAACCACTGTTAAACTTTTTCTCTGCATATACAATGTGGAACTGGTGACCTACATTTCATTATGTTCTGATACATCATATTATTTTCAGCAGCTAATCTTTGTTCAGGATTGCATGATTTACCTAGTTTTGTATTGTTGTGTTTGTATGTGTTTCATTTATTTATCTGTTAGTACTTAGAAAGCTAAGTATTTTTATGTCACTTTAATGTATCCAATAAAACAGCATTTACATGCTTCTAAGTCAAAGGGGAACCCGTGGGGAGGGGGGGGGGGGGGGGGGCAGGGACAGTTGCCACCACTGAAGAAAATAAAGTTGTGAGCTTTGCAAACCATACTCACATCCCGCACTATCACACAAACAGGTATGTATCAATTCCGTATAAGTAGATTGGGGCCCAGCTGTATGTTTGGGAGGGGGGTCATAAGTCTTGTGACTGATTTGATGCGGCTCACCACAACTTCCTTTACTGTGACAATCTTTTCATGTCAGAGTAGTATTTGCACCCAATGTCCTCTATTGAAGGAGTCAGCAGAAGAAAGCACTAACCCACAAGAGCGTATTTTGCATTACTTCATGGTATGTGTTGGTTAAATTCAAAGACAATAACATAAATACAACAAAATCAAGCTATTTACAGGGTGATTATAATTAAAGTTAAACTTTCAAACTACTGTAGAAATAACACCTCTGGTAAGAATGAGGTCAAATTGCAATGGAATATTATTGGAGAAGGTGGAAAACGTATGGCAGAAGAAAAATAAACAGTTACAAAACATAGCAATAGATGGCGCTGTAAGTATCATTATTTAATAGTAGTTGACTACAAATGACAAATGAATCATACAACAATGCCTAAGGTGTACATTTAATGTTAAACAGACTGTACTACTCAGTGTACATGGGCGTACAGTTGTGATGCTGTTAGTTGTATAAACCCATCCACCATGGCAAGGTCCTATCACATGGGATGGGAAAAATCAGTTTTTCATTGTCCTGAGGCCAAAACCACACAAAAAGCATCACTCACATCGGTTTTTAATTGTTCTGAGGCCAAAAACTTCATAAAAAACATCAATCACATCAGTTTTTAATTGTCCTGAGGTCAAAAATTGCATAAAAGCATCAATCACATCCGTTTTTAGTTGTCCTGAGGCCAAAAACCGCATAAAATGCATCAATTAAAATCAAATTGTGTTATTAATTTCCATGTGACTGGTGCGAAACATGTTCAATATGCTGTCCACCATTTTCAGCAACAAGTTGAAGTCGAGAAACAGCATGTTCCACAACTGATCGAAGTGTTTCTGGGCTCACGTTCAGAATGCATTGTGCAATGCTTGCCTTCAATGCAGCTAAGTTTGCAATCAGAACACTGAACACAACATCTTTAAGATAGCCCCACAGCCAGAAGTCACTCAGATTAAGATCAGGCGATCAGGGCAGCCAGGCTGTAGGGAAATGGCAGCTGATAATTCTATCATTTCCAAAATGGCGCTTCAGCAGCTGCTTAACTGGATTTTCAATGTGCAGAGGTGTGCCATCTTGCATAAAAATGATCCCATCCACACATCCATGCTGTTGGAGAGCTGGAATGACGTGGTTGCGCAAAAGACACCATAGCACTTACCAGTGACGGTACAGATAACAGGGCCGGAAGCACCTGTCTCTTTGAAAAAATATGGCCCTATGATAAATGATGCCATGAAGCCGCACCACACAGCCACCTTTTCAAGATGAAGTGTTACTGGTTGATTTGCGTGTGGATTTTCCGTTGCCCATTTTCGGCAATTCTGTGTATTGACGTGTCCTGTCAGATGGAATAGACTTCGTCTGTCCACAAAATCTTCCATGGCCAATCATTGTCCACTTCCATGTGAGCAAGAAATTCTAAAGAAGATATCTCTCTTGCTGGCAGATCAACAGGAAGCAACTCGTGCACATGGGTAATTTTGAATGGATAGCATTTAAGGATGTTTCACAGGATTTTACGCACCGTGCTCACGGATATGTCCAATGTTAGGGCAGTTCTCCATGCACTACACATTTGCCCACCACCACTCATCTCCTCCTGCATTGCTGTGGACACTGCTTCCACTGGCGTCGAATCAATTCATTTACTCCATCTACAGGTTGCACACCAAAAGAACCCATCTTTTCGAATTTCCGAATCATTTTCTCCAGACCCATGGTAATCATCAGACCATTGCCTTTTTCCAAACACTTCAGGGTCCGGAACTTCTGCAGAGCGACGTGTGCTCAGTCATCATTCTTGCAATACAGCAGAGAGCAATCCTGCATTGCAACAGTCATGGCGAACATCGCAGACGTGAAAGGAGGAAAAGCCATACATATGGGGCATGCTTATACCAACCTCAATGGGTCATTGTGTATGACAGGTGTTTTCATTTGTGTGTTGTGACACATACAGCACCATCTATTGACCTGTTTTCACACTATTTTTTTTTTCTTCTGCTATACATTTTCCCCCTTCTCAGATAATATTCCATTGCAATTTGACGTCTTTCTGACCAGTGGTGTTATTTCTACAGCGTTCTGAAAGTTTAATTATAATCACCCTATATATAGCAGAGAGTGTTTTCGAGTGTTGCACATGGAACTACTTGTTGCCAATGTTTGGTGCATTCATCAACATAAGAGAAAGTGTGATCAAAATAATCCTTACTAAATTCAGGGTTAGCAGTTTCTTTGGCCAACCCCTTTCAGTTATTGATTGGGTGTATTCCAGTCTCTGTGTTCCTTAATACTGTTAACCTTCACAGCTCCCTCCAGTACCAAAGAACTTATACCCTGATTTCTTAACACATGTTGTATCACCTTGTATCTTCATCTAGTCATTGTATGCCATATATTCTTTTCCTTAACAATTCTGTGGAGAACCTCCTTATTTCTTATTTTATCAGTCTACTTAATTTTCAGTATCTTCTACAGCACCATACCATGAACACATCCATTGTCTTCTTTTCTAGTTTTCTCATTGTCCGTTATCCATTTCTCTACATTGCTATGCTCCAAAAGTACATCCTCAGATGTGTCTTCCTTAAATTAAGATCTGTGTTTGATACCACTGGACTTCTTTTGGACAGATGTGCCCTCTTTGTCTTTGCTAGTCTGCATTTTTTGTCCTCTTTACTTCAGCTGTCATGAATTCGAGGTAGCAGAATTCCTTCACTTTGTCTACTTCTTCGTCACTGAATTTGATGTTAAATTTTTTCCTTATCTCATTTCTGGTGTTACCTGCTGCTTTCATCTTTCCTAAGTTTACCTTCAATCCACATTCTCTGCTCATCAGACTGCTCATTCCATTCAAATGGTCCTGTACTGGTAATTTTTCTTCAATTTCACTGAGGATAGCAATGTCATCAGCATTGGTATCCTTTCATCCTGAATTTTAATGCTGCTCATGGACCTTTCATTTATATCTGCCATTGTTTCTTTGATGTATAGATTGAACAGCAGGGACAAAAGACTCTGTTACTGTCTCACACCCTTTTTAATGCAAGTGCTTCATCCTTGGTCTTCCATTTTTATTGTTCTCTCTTGGTTTTTGTACTGATTGTATATTACCTGTCATTCTCTGTAGCTTACACTTATTTTTCTGAGAGCTTTGAACACCTTCCATCATTTTACATGGTACACTTTTTCCAGGTGGAAAGATCCTATCAACATAGATTGCTTCCATTATCAATGTCAGAGCTGCCCCTCTGGTTCCTTGACCTTCCACAAAGTCCAACTGATCATCATCTGACATATGCTCAGTTTTCATTTTCATTATCCTGTACATTATTCTTGCTAGCAACTCTGACTGTACAATAGTTTTCATACTTACCTGCCTTTGCTAATGTGTGAATGATATTCTTGCAAAGGTCTGATAGTATTTCTCCACTGTTGTAGATTCTACATACCGACTTGAATAGATGTATGGTTGACACTTGGCCAGCCGCGGTGGTCTCGCGGTTCTAGGCGCGCAGTCCGGAACCGTGCGACTGCTACGGTCGCAGGTTCGAATCCTGCCTCGGGCATGGATGTGTGTGATGTCCTTAGGTTAGTTAGGTTTAAGTAGTTCTAAGTTCTAGGGGACTGATGACCACAGCTGTTAAGTCCCATAGTACTCAGAGCCATTTGAACCATTTTTGACACTTCCCCAAATGATCAATTATTTCAGACATTCCAAAGGAATTTTGTCTATGTGTTTCATCTTATTTGATTGAAAATCTTTCAAAGTTCTGTTAAACTCTGACTCAAATACTAGGTCACATTCCCATTTCCCCGTCAATCACATCTTCAGATAGGTCTTCCCCTCATGCATGCCTTCTATGTACTCTTAACACCTATCCTTTTGCTCCTCTGCACTTGACATTCCCATTGCACTCTTAATGTTAATGTGCTTGGTTCTAATTTTACTGAAGATTGTTTTGACTTCTCTAAATTCTGATGTCTGTCCTTTGGATGACAATTGCTGTTTCAATTTTTTCAAATTTTTTCTGCTACTTTTTCTCTTTAGGTTCACTGCAGTTTCTGTACATTTCATTCCTGAGTGGATTTTATTGCTGTATTCCAATGTTATTCTGAGCTTTATTGTATTTCCTTCATTCATCGATCAGTGGAAATATTTCTTCTGTTACCCAAGGTATCTTCACAGTTACCTTCCATGTACCTACAACAGTTTGTCCTTACAACTTCTGTGGTTGATGTTTTTAGACATATTCATCCTACTGAACTGTCTACTGTGGTATTTAATATTGTAGTATCTGCAGCTTCATATGTATATCATAATGGCAGCTCTATGTTCTAAATTTTACACCCTGTATTGTTGGTATAATGTGAAGATTAAGTTTCTACGATTAGCTTGCTTCTTGTTAATGTATATCTTAACTTATTCAACATCTCTGAAAGTTCTCCTTCTTGATGGGGTATAGGGAGTGTGAGGAATGAATAAATGAATAAATGAACAGTGTTGATTGATGCTAGGCCAGTGCAATGAGTTTGGTTGTGCATGCATCAATGCTTCAATAATGTCTGTTGCAATCTAAACTGGTTGCACACTTGCCACTGCATCAACTTCCACTGCTCAGAAAGAGTTATTATTTCAGACTGAAATCAGCATGTAAATGTCATTACTGGATTGCATAATACCAAAGTGTAGTGTTTTTAGGTGAATCAACTTCAGTCTTTTCCATGGTTTACCCCTGAAGATGTTAGATTCTACCTTGGTGATTGAAATGTGGCAGCCTTCATTGTGAAATTGCATAGTGGACAAGGTGAGATGTCTGGGGACACCACTGAATACAACAAGCAATCCTGACACCTGTGTATTAAAAAGTGCAATATGCGTAGCAATTATTATGTCAGATGCATGTAAAATTCTTTCATGCTACTTCTTATTCACACAATGCCACATGCAGTATAATGTCTATTCATCATGCAGTAAGGAAGACACAAGCATAAGGATTAACAAGCTCATTTAAATGATTCAGTAGTCCATTATAGGCCACTTCTCAAAAACTTTTGAAAAGACTGGAAACAGGGAAATAGGTCTGTAATTTATAGGTGATTCGCTCAATCCCAGAGTCATTAGTCTTTCGACTGGTTTGATGCGGCCCTCCACGAATTACTCCCGTGTATCGGACTTTTCATTTCAGAGTAGCACTTGCATACTACATCCTCAATTATTTGCTGGATGTATCCCAATCTCTCTCTCTTCCTCTACAGTTTTTACCCTCTACTGCTCCCTCCAGTGCAATGGAAGTTATTCCCTAGTGTCTTAACAAATGAACTATTATCTTGTCCCTTCTTCTTGTCAGCATTTTCCATATATTTCTTTCCTCACTGATTCTGTGGAGAACCTCCTCATTCATTGCCCTATCAGTCAACCTAATTGTCAACATTCTTATGTTCTCTTCTGTTCCAGTTTTGCCACGGTCCATGGCTCACTGCCATACAGTGCTGTGCTTAAAACGTACATTCTCAGAAATTTCTTCTGCAAATTAAGACTTACGTTAAATACTAGCTGGCTTCTCTTGGCCGTGAGTGCTTGTCTGCTTTTTATGCTATATAGGTAGCAGAATTCCTTAAATTCATCTACTTCCTAATGCCAGACTAATCATCATCTAACAGATTCTTTTTTTTCTTTTTCATTTTTCTGTATATTATTCTGGTCAGCAGCATGAACTGTTAAGCTATTTGTGCCATAATTCTTGCACTTGTCAGCTCTTGCAGTCTTGGGAATTGTGTGGATGATGTTTTTCCAAAAGTCCATGTATGTCCTGAGTTCATACATTCTACGCAACAGTGTGAATAGTCACTTTGTTGCCACTTCCCCCAGTGATTTTGGAAATTCTGATGGAATGATATCTATCCCTTTTGCCTTATTCTATCTTAAGTGTTTCAAAGCTCTTTTAAATTCTGATTCTAATGCTGGAGCTTTATCTCTTCTATAATGACTCCTATTTGTTCTTCTGTCATGTCATCAGACAAGTCTTTCCCTTCATAGGCCTTCAGTGTACACTTTCTACCTACCCTCTCTCTCCTTTGCATTTAACAGTGTAATTTCCATTGCACTCTTAATGATACCGCCCTTGCTCTTAATTTCACATGAGGTTGTTTTTACTTTTCTGTATGCTGAGTCAGTCCTTCCAACAATCATTTCTTTCCAATTTCCTCACATTTTCATGTTGTCATCTTGCTTTAACTTTCCTGCACTTCCTATTTATTTCATTCTTAAATAACTTATATTTCTGTATTCCTTAAATTCACTGAAATGCTTTTGCTTTCCTTTTTCATCGATCAACTGATGTATTTCTCCTGTTTCTTGTGGTTTGTTCATTGTTACTTTCCTTGTACCGACATTGTTCTCTCTCCAACTTCTGTGGTTGCCCATTATAGAGATGTCCATTCCTCTTCAACTGAGGTGTCTACCAAGCTATTCATTATCGCAGTGCCTGTAGCCTCCTTAGCACTTCTGTATCTCACTACTTTGCACATTGATTCTTCCTGACTAGTCTCTTAAACTCCACCCTACTCTTCATCATTACCAAATTGTGATCTGAGTCGATACCTGCCCCAGGGTACACCTTACAATACAATATCTGATTTTGGAATCTCTGCCTGACCATGATGTAATCTAACTTAAAATTTTCTGTACCTCCTCGCTTTTTCCAAGTACACCTCCTCCTCTTGTGATTCTTGAACAGAGGATTCACTATTACCATCTGAAATTTATTGGAGATTTGATTATTCTTTCTCCTCTCTCATTCCTACTACCAAGCCCATATTCTCCCATAACCCTTTGTTCTACTCCTTCTGCTACAATCACTTTCCAATCCCCTATTTCCCTTTGTGTATTGAATTACCTGTTCAATATCTTCATGTACTTTCTCTACCTCTTCATCTTCTGCTTGAGAGATCAGCAGATATTACTGAACTGTTGATTTCAGTGTTGGTTTGCTGTCTATTCTGATGAGAACAATGCTATGACTGAACTGTTCACAGTACCTCACTCTCTGTCCTATCTTCCTATTCATAATAACACCTACTCCCATTATTCCATTTTCTGCTGCTATTGATATTACCCTATAATTGTCTGACCAGAAATCCTTGTCTTCTTTCCATTTCAAATCACTGACACCCACTATACGTAGATTGAGCCTCAGCATTTTCATTTTCAGATAGAACATGATGCACCTGTAGTCTAAGGGTAGTTTCTTTGAATAGAAATCAATACACCCTCAGTCCCAGGTTCAAACCCTACTACTGCTTAAATTTTGAATAAAAAACATCAGCAATGGTGGCTGAAGACTCGTGGCATAAGAAGTCACTCTCATTCTGCCAACAGGCTTGTCAAAGAGAGCAAAAGAGCAGACTGACATTCAGGGCACTCTATTGCCCTTGGATTGGGGAATTGCTCCTAAAAGGCAGAAGAATCAGCAATGATCAATGGCATGAGGATGCAGAAGGCAATGGAAACCACTGCATTAAAGATATGTAATGTGTTTCCACAGGAAATGTGGTCTGTAATTGAAAAAAGTGTCCTGATGTTCTCTCCATTGGCAAAAGATTCCGTACTGGTCTCTTATTTGGATCTCTAGGAGAGGACTACCAATTAGGAGGTGACCATGAGAAAAAGACTAAATAGCCAGCGCTGTCATACTCAACATAATTATTCCTTTTTAGTGACCTGGTGAATTTTTTAATGTCCTTAGGGGCTGTAGTTTTGATACTAATCTTTGTAGGTGTTGCATATGGTGTCTGCTGAAGTAAATCTGATGCATCTGTATTTACTTTTTTGCTAGTGGATGATATGATTGCTGAAACTCTGGGAAAGTAATCATTGAATTTGATGTCAATGATTTCAGTGTGTTGCCTGTTATTTTCTGTGCTCTCAATGTAATATGCACCATTATTTTTGCTAGCTTCTTGTTTAATAGTGTTATAAATTGTTCTTGCTGTACTCTTGGAGTTTGAAAATTTTAATGTTTTCAATAACAGACTGGAAAAGCAATATTGGTTGTAATTAAGTTGCAGCTCTTAACTACAGTTTGTTCTTTGAATTAGGTAAATCTCTCTCTTATTGTTTACATTTGATCACCATTGCCAGATAAACCACTGACTATCACTTTTATATCTAAATCAGTAAAATTTGTAGGGTCTAAAAAGAAATTGCAATGGTTGTTGTTGTTTGACCTGCAATTTGTGTAGTGTTTTTTGGAATGTTAAATAATCCAACACTAGATACAACAATTCTAGGTGACCTACCTGACAGAAAATCGACATTAAAGACTCCACAAAGAGTGATCATTCTCCAGTCAAGTTTCATTATGGAGCTAAAGATATTTTTTGCTGGTGATCTGTAAACTTTCAATGCTGCTAGTTTGTGTGCTTTTGATCCTTTATTGTGATGAAGAATTCAAAACACTCTTCAACACAATATGCTGCATGAACCTGGGCGACCTGGAACTTACTCTATTTTTTGCATTATAACCACTACTCCTTTTTTCTCACTAGTTCTTCAGTAGCAGAATTTTTACTTATATCCATTTAGATGCATCCATTCAATTTCAGTGATTTGCTTGTGATGTTCTGATTTTCAGTATTTTGTTTCTCTTGTATCTGTTTCAGCTGTAACTACACACATCAAAAAAAGTTTTGCATCACCCTGGTTCCCAGAACTCCTGAAGATAGACATTGACTGTGGATGTTGTATCATAGACACAGTCCCTTTGACTGTACAGAAGTGTTACTAAACTCACCCAAAGATGTAAACAACCATGCATGAGCAGTGCCTCTTAGACGGAGGTGGTCTGACAGTCGATCAGTTCCAGGCATTCCACCAGGGAGGAGGTACGCGGCTCATGTTGTCTGTAGTTCAACCACACCTAGATGGTCAGTACTGCAGTTCGATCATGACCGCATTGCTACTTTGTGCCAGGAATGGCTCTCAACAAAAGAAGTGTCCAGGCACTTTGGAGTGAACCAAAGCGATGTTTTTTGGACATGGAGGAGATACAGAGAGACAGGAACTGTTGATGACATGCCTTGCTCAGGCCACCCAAGGGCTACTATTGCAGTGGATAACCACTACCTACAGATTATGGGTCACAGGAGCCCTGACAGCAATGCCACCATGTTGAATAATGCTTTTTGTGCAGCCGCAGGACACCACGTTACAACTCGAACTGTGCGCAATAGGCTGCATGATGTGCAATTTCACTCCTGACATGCATGACGAGGTCCATCTTTGCAACCTAAACACCATGCACAGCACTCTAGAGATGGGTCCAGCAACATGTCGAATGGACTGCTCAGGATTGGCATCACATTCTCTTCACCAATGAGTGTCACATATGCCTTCAACCAGACGATTGTCAGAGAAGTGTTTGGAGGCAATCCAGTCAGGCTGAACACCTTAGCCACACTGTCCAGTGAGTGCAGCGAGGTAGAGGTTCCCTGCTGTTCTGGGGTGGCCTTATACGTGGTCGACATACACTGCTGGTGGTCATGGAAGGTGCCGTAATGGGTGTACGATATGTGAATGCCATCCTCCGACCAATAGTGCAACCATATCGGCAGCATATTGGTGAGGCATTTGTCTTCATGGATGACATTTCACACCCCCCATCATGCACATCTTGTGAATGACTGCCTTCAGGATAACGACACCACTCAACTAGAGTGGCCAACATGTTCTCCAGACATAAACCCCATCGAACATGCCTGGGATGTATTGAAAAGGGCTGTTTATGGATGACATGACCCACCAACCACTCTGAGGGATCTACACCAAATCGTCGTTGAGGAGTGGGACAATCTGGACCAACAGTTCCTTGATGAACTTGTGGATAGTATGCCACGACAAACACAGTCGTACATCAATGTGAGAGGACATTCCACTGGGTATTAGAGGTACCGGTGTGTACAGCAATCTGGACCACCACCTCTGAAGGTCTCGCTGTATGGTGGTACAACATTCAATGTGTGGTTTTCATGAGCAATAAAAAGGGTGGAAATGATGTTTATGTTGATCTCTGGTCCAATTTTCTGTACAGGTTCCAGAACTCTGGGAACCAAGGTGATGCAGAACTTTTGATATGTGTATATTTATTCCACAGGTCTGACTTTCTGATGAATTTACCCTGAAAAGTCCTTGAGTACACAATGGAAATCACAGGGAGAGAATGGAAACTGCCTTTACCAGACTGGGTGCTTATGTTAATTAGCTGTGCAAATAATTGCTTAACCAGAATCCTTCTGATGCAAACCATACCACATTTGGTGCAACCAATTGAGGAGTGAGGTATTGTTCATACCCCTCCCTTTCCTGAGTAATTTTCCAAATTATGAATTTAAAAATTTCACAGACTGCTTGTACGGGTCTATAATGTGAATGAAAGAGCAACACAATCTTCACGTTGGTGGGAGGAGCATTTGCAGCAATGTGCATGATTCAACTTTGATAGCACAATTGAGGTCATTGTCTAAATGCCATATGGATTCCCTATTACTACATGGTCTTCTTTTCCAAGATCTTTCCCAAAGAGTCAAAATCACAGGTGTCTTTGCTGACTTGGCTTTAAAATACTACACTTCAGGCCTTTTAAATTGCAACATCATAAATGAAAGCAAATAACAAACTTTTATGTATTGTGGGTATACAGTATAGTAGTAAGGAACATGATTAAGTTCTTAGGTGATTTGGGAGTATGCACAGAGCTGCCACCTCTGTCACCAACAATAACTCTAACCTGGCTGGGCATCAAGTCAAACTGAGATTGGATGACAGGTATGGACAAGTCATTCCATGCTGCTTCAACTCGCTGGAGTTCACCAGTCAACATGGCTGGCAACTGGCAGTGGAACATTTTCTTAGCAGCTAATGAACAGATTTTTTCATTCAGTGAGAGGTCTGTAGACTCTGATAGCTGAGGCAACAGGCAAACAACTCTGTGTCTGGGTAGGTGAGCGGAGTAGGACAACAGGTGATCTCAATTTTCTTGTTGAAAGATTATGTCATGAAGACCCAAAGATACAGCACAGCCACTGCTGTTAACGTATCGGAAAATGTAACACCTACTGTCCAAATCACCAGCTATTCAAACCAGAGTTGATTGCGTAGGGTGCCCATACCATCACACCAGAGCTTGTCCCATGTGACAATGATGAATCCAATCTAAATCCTTTCATTTTCCTAAAAATCTTCACTCAAGGAGATGTCTATCATGAAGCTGTACACATATCTGGGACTCATCTGAAAAGACAGTGTGGTACCACTCTCGTTTCCAGAGTTGTCCTTGGACATACTATTGTCAGCAAGCCTCTCTCCTGTGTCATGTCAGGGGAAGCTGCAACACTGATCACCATGATTACATTCTTTTGTGCTCCACACTTCATCTCAGTGTCTGTGTGGATAGTGTGGATACTTGTCTTTCTGGAAACAAGCTCATTTTTTGACACAAGTTTTATGACAAGGCAGTGTGATCATGCATGGACAATGAACATTAAGTCTGTCCTTATGGGCCATTGAGATCCATCACAGCATTGAACAGACTTCCTGAACCCATTGATTGCATATTTGCGTGACAGTTTTGAAATCCCGACTAATGCAAACAGCTATATCAAATTATAAGCTGCAATCTCCAGTTGCTGTTGATTCCAATACACTCTGGAAGACGTTTCTCCTTCTTTCATGAGGCATAACATGATCTTCACACAAACAAACAACATTCAGATGTGATTTCTGAATGAGAAACCCACTACATAATTCCTTATGTACAGAATTTCTATGGCATTACTTCTTCTGTTTTGTGCAGTTTCACTGAAATGATAATTATTTGCATATCCAAACATGTAGCGCACTTTATGTCATTTATATGTTCCTTGCATGCCTTCATGGTGTTGTGGTTTCAATTGTAGTTACCTGGTGCTAATCACCTCCCAGATAGTTCTGTACCACTTCTGACATTCTCCTCGCATAGCTACTACCCAACAATAAGACCTTTGTAAACTAATTTGAATTTTTCAAGGAATAGATGTACCAATTGAACGAAATAAATTGGAAGATGTGTCTCTAACGAGCTCATTCAGCTCGTAGTATTGAAGGTCTATTATAATGAGTTTAATTCACCAGTAACTCAAGTTGATAGGATTATCCTGTAGCTGTTTTGGTTAATAAGAGAGCTTTATATGTAAGCATTGATTGTTTGAATTTTCTTAGTGTAGTTCATAATTCAAACTGTAAAGCCTGTAGATGAATGTTACTGACCATCGTTATACTGATATTTCTTGCAAGTCCAGCTAACCTACAGGATTCTATCTTGATACCCTTCCCCCACCTCTCCATCTTTTCTTCCTTATAAAGGCATACATATTTCACAAATAGCGTTTGTATAAATCTATTGTGGCACAAATAGTAATATATTAATGTCTTCATTTTCAGCTTGGACTTGTAGCATACTGTGCAATACATGGAGATATTGACAGAGTTATTAAAGGCTATGATGACTGTGGATACATCTGTGGCAAGGAAAATAAACAAACCTCCTCAATATGTACACATACAGATCTCAGAGACAAAAAGTAAGTTGAAATATGCAACACTTAGTGCAAGAGTAAGAAAATTGAAAGTAGCAATTTAATTCACTTTTTTATACTACTGGACTGTTTCGACTCCAGAATATGTCAAATAAATACTTAATAAGCAAATATTTATATGAGGAGAGATTGCTACTCTCCAAATTGAAGAAACACTGAGCAGCAGTCAGGCAAATAGAAAGGGAAAATTAGGAAGTTATATGAAGAGATATTGTACAAAATCATTCAATAGCAAGCTAATGCATGTGCTCAGAAAACTGTCACTTTATCTCAGCTGAACAGGGGTGTGCAGTTGTCTTAGCTGATATAGACAGCAAAGACCTGGCAGAGATTTGGTGTGAGGAAAGAACAAAAGCAAGGAGGAGTTAGTGGACATCATGCCAGTGTGTGAGCTGTAGATGTGGGCAATGGAGGTAGCTGATATCTATACATGAAAGCGTAGCCTGGGTATGGGGCTACTGGAAGACAAGTCAAGAAAGTAGTACCAGGGGAAGATGGAGAATATGGAGCAAGAGAAACAGATAACATAAGATTGAACAAAAAGATCTGAAGATGATAGTCTTACCCATCAAACCCACCAATAAAAAGCAGTTTTTAATGTGATCTTGGATATAAAAAATAAAAAAGGTTCTTTAAATTGTTAGACAATTAATGTAATTATTTCTTCTGGTGTTGTAGTTGTGGATGTAACAAGTCTTTTAAATTGTGACTGGTTATTTATAATGGATGATAGGTGAGATGGGATAAGTATTATCTGTTAGTGAATGTCTTGATAATGTGTTACAGTATACTATGAGAAGGCCTGTTTGTCTCAACAGACACTGTTCACAGATGGTTAGGCCATGAGGGAGATACTTTTTGATGTGGAACACAAGGCAAACATAGTTGGTGACTTGTGAGTTTGATTTGAATAGAGATTCTTATGAAGCAATCAGAAAGGTGAAGATCACTAACCTGGAAAGTGTTTATTTTTTGTGTTCTGAGTGTAGCATACACACGCATTGAGTCCAGATTGTAAAGATTTTGCTTGTAAATCTGAACCAGGTACAGGGTTTGGGATTGTGGTTGATTAGAAAGGATTCCTTTAGACCAGCATTTCTTAATCATTTCAAGAAGTTGAATTGCTGGGTCAATCCAAGGGTGGATGCTGAGAATTAGGTTGGTGATGAGACAGAGAGCAGCATAATGAGAAGCACGTGTAATATGTAATTTAATTATGGTAAGGTGGGTAGGACATCAAATGGTCTAACTTGGAGCAGGGGAGACACCACAGGGATCCAAGATCCACACTCACAGCAGTGGAAGTTCAATAACATAACAAAATAATTTTTTTCACATGTGAAATTTCATCATTTTTTCACTTACTATTGGCTGCATTTGTTGCTATAGGTACATTTTCCTTCATAAGTAAGAGAGATTCTTCAATGAATTTTGCACAACATACAAACCATACTTACAGGTGTATGAAACTCTAGAATTAATTTAATTTATTATAAAATAGATGAGCTCTTACATTTTAAATTTCATATTTAGAAAAAACTCAAATTTTATAGTTAATTACCTCAATTTTTACCACAGTTTTTAATGTATTTGGAAAATTCATGAGTTTCATTTCACCTGTAAGTATGGTTTGTATGCTGTGCAAAATTCATCAAAGAATCACTCTTTCTTATGAAGAAAAGTATACCTATAGCAACAAATGCAGCGAATAGTAAGTGAAAAAACTGATGAAATTTCACATCTAAAAAAATTTTTTATGTTTTCGAACTTCCACTGCTACAAGTGTGAATCCTGACTCCTTCATCCTTCCTAGTCATGCTGTGAAAGTTGTATGAATTTATTTGTAAAAGTGTAAATTAAAATGTCTTGTGGCACCTTTCCTGCTCCAAGTCTGCCCATTTGATGTCCTACATCCCTTACCTTCAGTTCAGCAAGTCCACTTGTATTCAAACAGTTCGTTGACACAAGCAATTTAGTCATAGATTATAACAGAGAGAAGCAAGCCTAACTAGCAGGTTTTGAATGCGCCGAGTGAACTTGGCTATCTCGATGGTGTGCAGAAGAGGGTGTGTTTTTGAGATGGCTACATGTTGGCAGGGCAATCACACGAGTTGTTGTCAACCTCCTGATGTTGACTGTCTAGGTTGGTGTCAATAGTGTATGACTCCACATGCCTCCTTCCCAAAACTCCTCGTTGTTGATGTGTACTGGTACTACTGGAAACAACAGTGTGTGCGTGTGTGTGTGTGTGGGGGGGGGGGGGGGGGGGCAGTGAGAGGACTGTGAGCAGGTGCCACTGAGAAGGCAGGAAGACAGGAGCTGAAACTACAGCTGATGACAAGATCCTGCAAACACCCGGACATTCATCTTGCAAGTGGATAGGAACATCAGCTGAAAAGCCAGCCATAGGGTGCACACCCACGACCAGAGATGGAACATCACCATCGAAGGATGAGAGCGCAGCAGTGACAGGAAGGTCCACAGAGGCCCACTGGAAGCCAACAGGGCCAAAGGGGGCCACATTTTGTTACAAGGGTTGCTGGCACTGCAGAGATGGTGACAGCACTCCGTCAACGACCATTGACTCCTCATCCAGAGCTGTCAGCATGGGACTCATCAAAGGTGAGGGTGAGTGTGGCTGCAGGAACCTCCAGGGCACTGAATCTGTAAATGAAACTGCTTCTGATGGCACTTTTACAGCCCGATGGGACCCTGTAAGATACATGAAGAGCGGCCCAAAATTATGGTGGTTATGCCTCGTTTGCAGTGCCTGTGTCTGCCAAAAACTCTGATAAAGCTCAAATCATTTATGTTAAACCCAGAGCACTGTGGAGGATGCAGCGACTGAAGCAATGTCCTATGTCAGCATCCCTGCAAAAGTTCTGCGTGTGACTTACCATTGCACGGCTGGGAACAATATGAGGAAAGGAAGAGCACTAATACCTGTGTCCATGTATGGGAAGCACTAAACTTGTTCAGCTGTTGCTTGAATGTTCTGACAAAGTTTTCTGCTTCACCATTAGAGTGAGGGTGAAATGGTGCTCTCACCACATGCTTGATGCTGTTAACATAACAAAACTGCTGTAATTCTGCTGTAATCCATTGTCCAAAGGCAACACTTCTGGTAAACCATCAATGCAAAATATGAACACCAGAGTCTTGTTAGTTGTTGTGGTGGATTGCATGGGCACCAAGGACCAAGGAGGGAAACTTGCTAAAGGCATCTATCGCAATAAGCCAGTGAGAATTCCAATAGGGACCTACAGTGTCTAAATGGAGACTCTGGCAAAGGGTGGGTACCCTTACTATTGATCACATGTCTCAGTGTGGAAGGAGTACTTGTCTTTATTACACTTTAATCCAGCATCTGAAAATACTTGAAACAATGTTCTGAGACTGGAAAGATGTTCATCGGGAGTGCGACCCAAAGCGACTATGTCATCCAAAAAGTCCGCACAAGAAGGAACTATAGCTTTCATCTATGACAAATAATGCTGAAAAACTGCAGGTGCAGCTGCAGTGATGAAGGGCAACCTCAGAAATTTAAATAAAGCCACTTTGTCATTGATCACAAAAACTTGCAAACAAGCATCACAAAGATGACTCTTGGAAAAGAAGTGACCTGCATAAAATTTTTCCATAAGTCCCTCAGGGCATGGCAAAGGAAAAGTCTGTGGATTTACTGCTGCCTTGAAATCTGCACATAAGCATAACCTGCCTGAAGGTTTCTTTATACTTACTAAAGGGATGCCCACTGCCTGGTTGCTATTAGGGAAATCACATCATTGTCCTGCCAAGATAAGTGTTCCTGTGCTATCTAGGATAGTGTGAGGTATGGGCCATTCACAGCAAAACCATGGTTGCACATTGTCTTTTCTGATAATGTGACCTTCAAAATTATTATCTTTGCCTACGTCATCTCGAAAAAGTCACTAAATTCATTACATCGTTCAACTATACTGTCCTTAAGCACAGAGGAATTCACATGGGATCATATCTTGAATGTAAAAACCAAATGGATCAAAAGAGTCAATGCCAAAAACATGTCCGCTTTCATATGAGCACAAAACTGTGAATGAAACTGTCTTGATAATGTTACAAAAGGTGGCAGGTAGGCTGCAAACACTGAGAAGAGGAATGTCATGTCCACCATAACTAGAAAGAGTCATGTGTGACTTATGTAGCTTAGGCCTGCCTAACAGTTCGTAAGTGCTTCTGTTCAACAAAGTCACTGGTGCACTGGTGTCTACCTGTATGAATATTTTGTAATTGGCAATCTGCAGAGTGAGAAATAATTTATTGACCTGACTCTGAATGCAAGAATGTGTGACTTCTTCACTCTTGCATTTGACATGCACTGTGTAACACTAGAGCTATTACTTGGCTTTGAAAAAATTGCATTAATATTCATTGTCTGAGACTTGGGGGAAAATGCAAAGTACATGTTGGAATTGCATTTTTGCAACCAGACAGACTGAATATGACCACACATGCCACATAGATAACATGTAGCGTCACAACAGGGGAAAGCCTGGCACCTGTGTGCTGTGAAACACCGAGGCCATGATTTAACACTGCTAGTCTGCTGCCCCTGTCGTTATCAGGAGAAAGAAAACTGGCGTTCTATGGATCGGAGCGTGGAATGTCAGATCCCTTAATCGGGCAGGTAGGTTACAAAATTTAAAAAGGGAAATGGATAGGTTAAAGTTAGATATAGTGGGAATTAGTGAAGTTCGGTGGAAGGAGGAACAAGACTTTTGGTCAGGTGAATACAGGGTTATAAATACAAAATCAAATAGGGGTAATGCAGGGGTAGGTTTAATAATGAATAAAAAAATAAGAGTGCAGGTAAGCTATTACAAACAGCATAGTGAATGCATTATTGTGGCCAAGATAGACACGAAGCCCACGCCTACTACAGTAGTACAAGTTTATATGCCAACTAGCTCTGCGGATGTTGAAGAAATTGATGAAATGTATGATGAGATAAAATAAATTATTCTGGTAGTGAAGGGAGATGAAAAGTTAATAGTCATGGGTGACTGGAATTTGAGAGTAGGGAAAGGGAGTGAAGGAATCATAGTAGATGAATTTGGATTGGGGTAAGAAATGAAAGAGGAAGCCGCCTTGTAGAATTTTGCACAGAGCATAACTTAATCATAGCTAACACTTGGTTCAAGAATCATGAAAGAAGGTTGTATACATGGAAGAATCCTAGAGATACTAGAAGGTATCAGATAGATAATATAATGGTAAGACAGAGATTTAGGAACCAGATTTTAAATTGTAAGACACTTCCAGGGGCAGAAGTGGACTCTGACCACAATATATTGATTATGAACTATAGATTAAAACTGAAGAAACTGCAAAAAGGTAGGAATTTAAGGAGATGGGACCTGGATAAACTGACTAAACAAGAGGTTGTACAGAGTTTCAGGGAGAGCATAAGGGAACAATTGACAGGAATGGGGGAAAGAAGTACAGTAGAAGAAGAATGGGTAGCTCTGAAGGATGAAGTAGTGAAGGCAGCAGAGGATCAAGTAGGTAAAAAGATGAGGGCTAGTAGAAATCCTTGGATGACAGAAGAAATATGGGATTTAATTGATGAAAGGAGAAAATATAAAAATGCAGTAAATGAAACAGGCAAAAAGAAATACAAACGTCTCAGACATGAGATCGACAGGAAGTGCAAAATGGCTAAGCAGGGATGGCTAGAGGACAAATGTAAGGATGTAGGGGCTTATCTCACTGGGGGTAAGGTAGATACTACCTACAGGAAAATTAAAGAGACCTTTGGAAGGAAGAGAACCACTTGTATGAATATCAAGAGCTCAGATGGAAATCCAGTTCTAAGCAAAGAAGGGAAGGCAGAAAGGTGGAAGGAGTATATAGAGGGTCTATACAAGGGTGATGTACTTGAGGACAATATTATGGAAATGGAAGAGGATGTAGATGAAGATGAAATGGGAGATATGATACTGTGTGAAGAGTTTGACAGAGCACTGAAAGACCTGAGTCGAAACAAGGCCCCGGGAGTAGACAACATTACATTAGACATACTGACAGCCTTAGGAAAGCCAGTCCTGACAAAACTGTACCATCTGGTGAGCAAGATGTATGAGACAAGCGAAATACTCTCAGACTTCAAGAAGAATATAATAATTCCAATCCCAAAGGAAGCAGGTGTTGACAGATGTGAAAATTACCGAACTATCAGTTTAATAAGTCACAGCTGCAAAATACTAACACAAATTCTTTACAGACGAATGGAAAAACTGGTAGAAGCTGACCTCGGGGAAGATCAGTTTGAATTCCGTAGAAATATTGGAACACGTGAGGCAATACTGACCTTACGACTTATCTTAGAAGAAAGATTAAGGAAATGCAAACCTACATTTCTAGCATTTGTAGACTTAGAGAAAGCTTTTGACAGTGTTGACTGGAATACTCTCTTTCAACTTCTAAAGGTGGCAGGGGTAAAATACAGGGAGTGAAAGGCTATTTACAATTTGTACAGAAACCAGATGGCAGTTGTAAGAGTCGAGGGGCATGAAAGGGAAGCAGTGGTTGGGAAGGGAGTTAGACAGGGTTGTAGCCTCTCCCCGGCATTATTTAATCTGTATATTGAACAAGCAGTAAAGGAAACAAAAGAAAAATTCAGAGTAGGTATTAAAATCCATGGAGAAGAAATAAAAACTTTGAGGTTCCCCGATGACATTGTAATTCTGTCAGAGACAGCAAAGGACTTGGAAGAGCAGTTGAACGGAATGGACAGTGTCTTGAAAGGAGGATATAAGATGAACATCAACAAAAGCAAAACGAGGATAATGGAACATAGTCGAATTAAGTTGGGTGATGCTGAGGGAATTAGACTAGGGAATGAGACACTTAAAGCAGTAAAGGAGTTTTGTGATGTGCTGTGAAGTGTGTTTTGAGCTGTACTGTGTACTGGAACCATTCCTTGTGTGTTGAATTAAAAGCACAGACTGGTGGGATGGAAACATGTGCTGCTGACTGTGGCTGGGCTGCAGGAGACAGAGGAAGATGCAGTGTGTTTGCTTGCACAGCGAGCAGTCTTGTCAACATGTATATAAGATTCTGCATCTGCCGTGCCTGAAAAGGAATAATCTTTGTTACTGACAGTTCTTGCTTCAGTACACACACACAGAAATTACAACACAAGAAATAGTATACATAAGCATGAATGTTAGCCTCAGCGTGTGCAAACAAACAAGGTTGATTGCAGGTCACATTCTGGAACACAAAAGCACAGTAACAAAAGCACGGTAAAAATGACAGTCTTGCAAAAAGAAAAAGATACAAAATTGATAGCGGCACTAAGTAGTTACATGATGAGATGTAAAAGCAAACTGGAACACTTGTGGCAACGGTCCCATTTCCAGCTGTTGGGTTGGTCCAAGGGTGGATGCTAAGGAATAAGTGGATGCTGAGACAGAGATCAAAATAGTGAGAATCATATGTAATATGTTCCTGACTCTCATTTACTTAATTCAATTCAGCGAGTCCAGTTATATTCCTTGCCACAAGCAAATTTGTTGTAAATAATAACAGAGGGAAGTGAGGCTAACTAGTAGGCTTCAAATGCTGTGAGTGAATTCCACTATGTGTCTCATCTGGCATTGGTGCAGCACCTTCTAATGGTGACTGGGTGGTGGTGCTACTTGAATGTGTAGCAGAGAGTGTGTCATCAAGCTGGCCACAGGTTGGCAGGGCAGTCAAGTGAGCTACTGCCAGCCTCTTGATGTTGACCGCCTAGTGTTGTGTCAGTAGTGTTTGACACCACAGGAACCATTTTAAAGTCTACTTTTATTACAGAACTATTGCTGGGTACACAATATGCCTCCAAATGAGTAAATATAATCTTATAAAGAAATGAAGAAATAATAAAAATACCAGAATCAATGTACAGTATATTCTATATTTTTTGACACTTACAAAAGAAAATCTGGAATGCTGTTCTAAACACACACCACTAATCTATAAATGGTGTGTAATACTTTTTGTTCAAAACATTTATCAACACGGAAAGGTTTTTCTTGTTTTTCGGCAGTTTTACTTCTTTTTAGAGTTTGGGATTTGTCGAATAAGGTGCTTAATGTTACCGGTAATCAAAATATCATTCTATATTTTCTTGGTCATTCTCAGTTGTTATATACAACACTTGATTACTGGTTTCAGTGTCATCTGCAGATGTAATCAGAAGTATAATCACAAATATGCAATTGTTTTTTGAACACAGTTGTTAGCTATTTACTTCACCAACTGTTGATCAGAAAATTAGATTATAAAAATAAAATGAAAATGGTTCTAAGAAATGTTATTCGCTTAAACACAAAAGTTCTTGCTTGACAACTTTTAAACTTTTTTCCCAACCAGAAGAGTTTTCAGTTACAATCTAAGATCAGACTTCACTCTTTGAAACCATATAGTTTATCAGTAATACTTCTCTTTTTCTTCACATACTTATTAAACCTGTTATTTGTTTCTTTTATAAACTATAAAATAAGTGAAGAAAATTGTATGTCTGAGTGTATCATCTAATTAATATGAATTATAATGTTGAAATGATTTTCAGATTTCTGGTGATCAAACTTGGGCCTGAAAAGACTTGTGAACAAGCATGTCCAAACAGCACTTAGTAAGTACCATATTTGCCAGGCAGTGATATCAAAAGTTTTGTGGTATTTTGACTGCAGGAAATTGTGAATTCTGTGAACTATATCTAGAAAAAGAGGAAAACTCTCTGTCTCAGTGTTGCCACCATTATGTTATTATGAATTTTCTATACAGCCAAAATTTTTATCTTTGTGTAAATAAAATCATTAACAATTAACCTAATAATCATTGACAACTAACCCAGTAAACAATATTTTGTTGATACATTATTGTATTAAATGTTTGGTCACTTCCAGAGAGGAATGGCCAATGAAGAATTCTTTCAACCTGTTTTACTTTTTCTTTTCTCAATGCTTTCTAAATGCCAATGTTAAATTTAAAAAAAAGTCTATAGAATTTCTGTTGCTTGACGTAGTCATAGCCAGTGAGTAAACATTGTGGCATGTGATTATTCACAATATCTTAAAGAAAGCATATTAAATAATGGGATACAGGCTGAGCATTAAGAAATATGGATGAAGGCATAAAGACCTATAAATATAAATACAGTCACAAACAGGGAGATATAGGAAGCATTTATTGGTAGGGGGTTGTAATTGTGGTGGAAACAGGGATGGAGGTAGATAGGTGACAAGGACTGACAGATATTGGGGTTAAAGTCAATGCTGGGATTGAAGAATTTATGAGAGACACTTCACATTGGAAAAGTTCAGAGAAGCTGGTGACAAGAAGGAAAATCCAGACTGTTAGTGGTAAATTGTACCTTGAAGATGACTATGGAGTGCTGAGCAGCAAGTGTTACCAGTAGGTATTCAAACTTCTTCTTAGCTACAGTCCGGCAGTAGCCACTCATCTGACCAGATTCCAGATTTATGACTGAATTCAAGATTTCTTAAGAAGCAGAACTCAGTATGTTATTCTTATCAGGATTACACTGGATATGTAAAGATATTTGTGGAATACTAGAGAGGAGTCTTATAGTACCATTATTGTTAACCAAGTATAAAAATAATTTAGTGGATAATGTTGGAAGCTCTGTGAAGTGGTTTGAAGGGGATGCTGTTGTCTATAGGAAGATTGCAGAATGTAATGAAATGCAGAATGATCTGCAGAAGATTGATGATTGGTGCAGGGACTGCACAGACTAGCAATAATCTCTGAATGAAATAAGTATAAGGATCCCTTACACTAATGATGGTTCACTGCAATCTGTCGCCTGCGATATCACCTGCAATCGATTGCTCACCTTGACACCCCAAACACAAGCGATTTGCCAAGCAATTTCAGTTAATATTACAAATGCCACTGTGTTGAGAAATTCTGCTATGGAAAGTGAACTGCTATGTTTGGCAGTAGTTGCAGCTGATTTCTGTATCACCAAAAACACTTGCGAAACATAAATATAAAATAAATGAGAGTTATGACTTACTAAACTTCTTTTGAAATGCTTTTTTTTTGTTGATCTGTCTGTTGTTTTACAGAATGTGTTACATTTTTCACTGATGTCAAATGGGTTGTGTACATCTTTCCAGCTTGCCCACACAATTCATTTTACGTTTAGAGTGCTCAGTTCCTTTTTATTACTAAACTTATAATTTAAATGCAATATTTGCACAATTTCCTTCATGTGTCTATAAAGATATTGTCAATAGCTGCACTACTGATTACTCTAACTCTTTTTATAAATTGTATGAAGGAGAGTTAGTTTGTATGAAATAACAATGGATTTGAGTGTAGCTGTATAACAGATTTGCCCTGATCATTTGAATTAAAACGTTCTCTTAACATTACAGTAGACACATGCGTCATTTTGTTTAAGTTAAAAATTTTAATAAAGTGTTTAATTGGTTCAAATGGCTCTGAGCACTATGGGACTCAACTGCTGAGGTCATTAGTCCCCTAGAACTTAGAACTAGTTAAACCTAACTAACCTAAGGACATCACAAACATCCATGCCCGAGGCAGGATTCGAACCTGCGACCGTAGCGGTCTTGCGGTTCCAGACTGCAGCGCCTTTAACCGCACGGCCACTTCGGCCGGCAAGTGTTTAATTATTTCATAAATAACTCAAAATCATGAGATGGTGCCCATTGTATCTCAACTATTACTATGAACCTCCCATCAATTCTACTTCAATAGCACACATTTGAAGATGTGGACTGTAAACTCAGAGGGTGTCTTTTTTTTATTACTTCTTAATATAAGTGACAAATCCAGTTTCCACTTCATCTCTCAGAGTAGTTTGTGGTCCTTGGATGACTATAAATTCTGTTGTAAACTTGTTACTCATCATGGGCAAAGTGAAACTAAACAGAACAGCATAACCACCCTTGATGAATAGATAAAAAATGTTGCAGCCACATTGCCACACACCCTGCTAACTAGCCAGGCAGCCATATTGCATGAATGAATCACATGCAATCTATCAGATACTTGTGTGTGGGGCCCTTAAGATATATCCTGTACATAGGCAAAGAGATCTTTTACTGTTTGATTACACTGTTGGTGAAACATCATTGCAAAGAGTAACAAATTGAAGGAAAAGCAGATGCAAGGCTGAGATTCATTGGCAGAATCTTAAGAAAATGTAATATCTAAAAAAGAAGTGGCTTACAAAAAACTTTTTCAACAAATTCTTGGGTATTTTTGATCAGTCTGGGACCTTTACCAAGTAGGATTAACAGAAGAGATAGAGAAGATCCAATGAAAAGCAGCACATTTCATCATTTAATTGTTCAACAAACTACAGTGGCAATCACACAAGAGAGGCATTATGTATCACAGAAAAGGTTACAGTTGAAATTCTATTGTAACAGCATATATTTGTATAAGATCTGGACAACATATTACTTCCTCCCACAATGAAGAAATTAGAGAAATTAGGGGTCACACACAAGTTTATCAACAGTCTTCTTGCCCATGTACCATTTGCAAAGGGAAGAAAGAAGGGGGTAAATGAAAGTGGTACCAAAGGAACCTTCAGCCACACTCTGTAAGGTTGCTTGAGTAATGATATAGATGAGTGGGAATTTTATTGGTAATCATGCCCTCTTGAAAAGCCTTGCAATGGTTGCAACAGAGTTGATAAATGACATGATAACCTTGTCTCTGTTGAGATAGCATTACTAATGCTACTACTTTATACAGGGTGTTACAAAAAGGTGCGGCCAAACTTTCAGGAAACATTCCTCACACACAAAGAAAGAAAATGTGTTATGTGGACATTTGTCCAGAAACGCTTACTTTCCATGTTAGAGCTCATTTTATTACTTCTGTTCAAATAACATTAATCATGGAATGGAAACACACAGCAACAGAATGTACCAGCATGACTTCAAACACTTTGTTACAGGAAATGTTCAAAATGTCCTCCGTTAGCGAGGATACATGCATCCACCCTCCATCGCATGGAATCCCTGATGTGCTGATGCAGCCCTGGAGAATGGCGTATTGTATCACAGCCGTCCACAATACGAGCACGAAGAGTCTCTACATTTGGTACTGGGGTTGCGTAGACAAGAGCTTTCAAATGCCCCAATAAATGAAAGTCAAGAGGGTTGAGGTCAGGAGAGCGTGGAGGCCATGGAATTGGTCCGCCTCTACCAATCCATCGGCCACCAAATCTGTTGTTGAGAAGTGTACGAATACTTCAACTGAAATGTGCAGAAGCTCTATCGTGGATGAACCACATGTTGTGTCGTACTTGTAAAGGCACCGAAGTCAACATTACCTTCCTTCAATTGGGCCAACTGGCGGTGAATCGAGGAAGTACAGTACATACTCCCGTCAGATTGTTTTGCTGTGGGCAGATTTCACAAGTGGCGTTCAGTTCTGCAGTGACTTTTGCAGCTGTCATCCTCTTATTTTTCTTCATATTCCTCATCAGTGATCATCCATTGTTATCACTAAACAAACCCTTCAGTCCAAGTTGTGAATCAGCGGATGATGTTTTTCTGCTTTCCCTGTATACAGTGCCTCTTGAAACACCAAACACGGAAGCACCCGCAATGTGAACACCAATAATTTTCCCAAGTCTGATTCATGTAACTGCAATATAGTGCCTGAACAGCTATACAGAACAATGTTCTCACCATGACTAACACTTGCAATGTACTGAGGACGTTACACAAGTGCTGCTCATGATCAAATGCAACAGTGCAACAAGCAGACTTGGCTATTGTCTGCATTTATGTTCGTGCGTGTATTTCTCATGGTTGTTCTATATTTTTGTCCAGTCCTTTTACATGTGAATACTTTCTATGTTCAAATTTTTAATAATTTTTTGAAACTGGCTAATAACACAAGGAAAAATATGTCAGATTGAAGATATCATGCATTTGAGGCCTGAAATTGAAGTCCATAACTAAAAATGTGTGTATGTAAAATAATACCTAATAACAAAAGTATTGAACATTACACACAATTATGAAATGATTCCAGAAGCAAGCATACTGCTGATGGTGATTTTTCTAGTGTTGACATATACTGAGTTCAATTTAGTGGACAGTCAATTTTCTTCTTCTTCTTCGTTTCACCCAACTTTGGGGTACGTTGAATCAATCACTTCTGTGTGTTCTGTGCCTTTCTTTTTGCCCAGTACTGCTTCATTCTTTCTGATCTTGCTTTTCTTTCCTCATCAGAGATGACAATCGTTCTTTTCTTTCTATTTTGGAGCTGGAATCCCTCTTTTCTGTCTTTGCTTATCATTTTTGCGGTCCTGTCTGTGAGCATTTTTTCTGTGATGTGTAGTTCTCTTAAGTCTTTCTCTGTTTGGATAAACCAATTTGGTTTGGATTTTTTATTCCTGAAGTAGTCAAACATTCTTTTTGTAAGTCTATTTGGGTTCATTCTGAGAATGTGCCCATAAAACTCAATTCTCCTTTTCCTCATTGTAACCGAAAGTTTTTCTGTGGTTTTGTAGAGTGTTTCATTTTTGGTATGAATTAGTTTGTCGTTATGAAATTTGGGGCCTAAAATTTTTCTCAATATTTTTCTTTCTTTGATCTCTAGCCTTTCAATTGGGCCATGGTTAGTGATAGATAATGTCTCAGCTGCATATAGTGCTTCTGGTTTAATGGCAGTGTTGTAATGTTTTATTTTTGAATTCCATGAGAGGGACTTTTTATTATAAGTATTTTTAGTAAGCTGAAAGGCTAGTTCAACTTTGTTTCTTCTTAATTCTATTGCTTTTTTCTCAAGGGCGTTCCAGCTAATCCATTCACCAAGATATTTGAATTCTTTAACAATTTCGATCTTTTGGTCTCTTACTTTAAGATATTTCATTGGCTTTTTTATATTTGTGATTATTTTGGTTTTTTCAAAAGAAATTTTAAGGCCTATTTTCTCTGCTTGTTTCTGTAATTCGAGGATCTGTTCTTTGGCTTCTTCCCATGTTTCAGCTAGTAGGGCCATATCATCTGCAAATGCTAGGCAATTAACCTTGATGCCTTTGTTTTTTGTTCCTAGTCGGATTCCACTATTGATTTTCTTGTTCCATTCTCTTACTATTTTTTCTAGGGCACAGTTAAATAACAATGGAGAGAGTCCATCACCTTGTCGTCAATTTTCATTCTGAAGAAAAAAATTCTTTTTAAAATTTTTTTGCACACTGTGGAGACTTACATTTTGTTTAAATCTTATTGCATTTTGACCATTTATAATTTGAGGCTAACAGTAGATCTTTTCTTACAGTCGTGTATTCCTCTTAAATCGATGTATACCTATCAAACAAGAGAAACTGACATCGCGGCTTGGAGTTGCAGATTTTCTTCAGGTAAGTAAAAAATATTTTTTGGTTTGTATTTATTTATGTATGTAGAACTGCATCTCAGCTTATTTCACCCCTCATTTTTCATTACCTATTATTATTGTAATTCTATACTACTTTTTGTAACATCAGTTATCCAGTCACTGTTACTAAAAAAATCAAATGTGTTTCAGGAAGTCACAGAAGATCTCGAATTATGTAAAATGGAACTCCTCTACCTATTCTTAATTGCATTTGGTAGGTGCAAATGTAATCATAACTTGTAATGATAGCATTAAACTAGACTAATTCTCATCATAAACAGAATGTATTATGATGAAGGTAAGCCTCAGGACATTGACAAGCCTAGCAAAAGAATCTCAGAACTGACAATCATATACACTGTACTTGAAACAGCAGCTGTTTATTTTAGACAATGATGTTTTAGTAACTTCAGTTGCCATAAAGACACATCGTCGACTTAGCAGGATCATCATCAATGTGGATGTGAGTACGCACAGTGAAGGTAATACAAGCTTCTCACACTTTCCTGCGTCAATTATCATTGTTGGCATTCTGCACTGATTGTGAGGTATAGTAAATTTTGCGTAAAATCACCCTATCAATAGTAAATATGGAAATTAGCAAGAGACCCTTTGAAACTTAAGCTACTGGGACAACTTTGCCACTTTTTGAATAAGATTGTATTTGGCATCTTACCAACTTGTTTAATCATCCATATAGGCAGCAATGTTTTCATTGCACAGGGCAAACAATGAATGATAGATCTCATGTGCATTTTAGGTTTATTCATTGTTTCCTGGTCTTTGACAGTGCTTGTTTTTTTTTTTTTTTGGGGGGGGGGGGGGAATTGCAGATCGTGCATTTTCTGGTAATCTACAAAAGTGACTCACCCTGCCCACTTCTTCTAACATAATGGAAAACTATTTCATTTGTTCAGTGCAGTATATAGTTATGTCTGAAAAGTCGATGCAAAATTAAAAAGTACTTACGCGTTTGGGATAAACCTTTTTTATTTTTTTGACATAGTTTCCTTTTAGACTTATACGCTTTGTCCAATGCTGTTCTAATTTGTTGATCCCTTCCAAATAATAGGAATTGTCCAAGTCTGCAAAATAGCTATTAGATGCTGCAATCACCTCCTTGTTTGAATAAAATCTTTGTCCTGCCAGCCATTTCTTCAAATTGGGGAACAAATAGTAGTCCGAGGGAACCAAGTCTGGAGAATAGGGGGGATGTGAAACGAGTTGGAATCCTATTTCCATTAATTTTGTGACCACAACTGCTGAGGTGTGTGCTGGTGCATTGTTGTGATGGAAAAGGACTTTTTTGCGGTCCAATCGCCGGTGTTTTTCTTTCCAGCTCGGTTTTCAAACAGTCCAATAATGATGAATAATATGCACCTGTAATAGTTTTACCCTTTTCCACATAATCGATGAGGATTATCCCTTGTGAATGCCAAAAGACAGTCATCATAACCTTTCTGGCCGAAGGAATGGTCTTCGCCTTTTTTGGTGCACATTCTCCCTTGTTAACCCATTGTTTAGATTGTTGTTTGGTCGCAGGAGTGTCGTAATGTATCCAGGTTTCATCCAAAGTGATGAAATGATGCTAAAAGTCCTGCGGATTCTTCCTGAACAGCTGCAAGCCATCCTTGCAATATGTCACACAATTCCATTTTTGGTCAAGTGTGAGCAATTGTGGAACCCATCTTGCGGATAGCTTTCTCATGTCCAAACATTTATGCAAAATATTATGTACCCATTCATTCAGGATGCCCACTGCACTAGCAATCTCATGCACCTTCACTCTTCTGTCACCCATCACCATATCATGGATTTTATCAATGATTTCTGGAGTCGTAACCTCCACAGGGCGACCAGAATGTTCAGCATCACTTGTGTCCATATGACCACTCTGAAAATTGTGAAATCGGTTATAAACTGTTGTAATTGAAGGTGCAGAGTCACTGTAATGTTTATCAAGCATTTTGCCTTTCATAAAGTAATGTTTAATCACCACACGAAATTCTTTTTCGTGCATTTTTTGACAATCACTCAACTTCCTTGATTCACACGAATGCCAAACACAAAGAAATAGAGCAGTATGGCTGAAATTTAGTGTGCATTTTTTCCAAACATGCTACTAACTAAACATGACCTCAATACATGCCGGTGGTGCCTTCTCTCATACATTTCAGAATCACTTTTAGAAATAAAATTTTGTTGTGTATTTAGTACAGAAATATAACTTGTCAGTGTTGCACCAGGAAGTTTGGTAATAATGGGTCAACTTTGCCAATCTAGAATTTCACCCTTTTCTTCCCTGTTTCACACTTTTTTAAACAATCTAGAATTTCGCCCTTTTCTTCCCTCTTTCACACTTTTTTAAAAATCAAGTATTTTTGGACCTCTGAATAAGACATTAAAATGCCAAAGCCCATTAAAATCAAAGTGGGAGCATGCAGGTATTAAAATTATGATGACACTATGCTACAGCTAGCTATCTCTGCAATGATTAATAAGAAAATGAGTATGGAAAAGCAGCAAAAGAGTTCTATATCCCGCAAAGTACAATGGAAAACAAAGTAAAGTATCTTCACTTAAAGAAACCAGGTCACAGACTGCATTGAGTTGTAAAGAAGAGGAAGAGAAGATCCTTGAACAAGTCCTTGCTATGCAGAGTGAGCCTCTTAATGCCATTGATCTACAGATCTTTGTGAAAAATTTCTTAGATTTGATGGGGGAGCAGGTTTCACATTTTAAAAAATAACTTACCTCGTGATGACCAGTACTGTTCTCTTGTGAAACAGCATAAACAAAGTGCCGAAATATTTTTCGCACTAGAGCTAGTGTTGGAGTCGATCAGCTTAGCATACTTTAGTCTTTGAAGTTCCTCCATCGCATATATTAAACTATGATGAGACAAATTTGGCTGGTGATCCAGGGTTCAAAAAATGACATTTCGTGGAGGAGGCAAGTATCCAGAAAGAGTTATAAATTCTACCAAGGTCAGTATTTGTTTAATATTTGAAGCTTTGATGTCAGAGAACTGGACGTGGATCTTAGGAGGACCGAAAGGAACAAAATATGGCAGGGCTTCAAGTGGATGCTTTGATGCTCTGCATTTTGAAATGTGGGTTTTCCATGTTGTTTTGCCATGAAAAAAATCTATCTGATCCCAAATATTCCATAGCGGATAATCTCAGTAGCCATGTGAATGTAAGAGTTATCAAGGCACGCAGAACTCATGACATTCTCTTTGTGTTCTTTCCCCCAGCATCCACTCACTTATGTCAAACTCTGTAAATTTCAATCTTTGCTCCCTGTGAAAGGAAATGGAGAGCAATAGCGACATATTATAAGATTAGAAACTCACCTAGTTCCAAGACACTCATGGAAGTTCGTTTCCAAACTCTTGGCAAAACTTCTCATTGCTGTGGACGAAGGAGATAAAATGAACTTGAACATCATATCAGAGCTCAAGAAATGTGGTACTTTGCCACTAAATCCTGAAGAAATTCATTCTAGAATCCCAGATGCAACAAGAGCTGATGGTAATGGCACACCTAAAAGAGTTAGTGATTCATTCATGAATTACCTTCAAGCCTATCATGGGGATCATAGTTCACTGAAGAGAAGAAGAAGAAGAAGAAGAAGAAGAAGAAGAAGAAGAAGAATTTATCTAGCACCAGGAAAAGCTGTTGATAGACCACCAATCTCCTCTAAGTACCTCCCTAAGAAATCAACTGGTACAAGGAAAAATACTCAGAGGAATAGTCATCACAGCAGTGAAGAATCTGATTGTGTTTGCATGTGACCTCTGTCTCTACACCTGAACAAGATGCAGAACCCACAAAAGAACGTAATCAGGAGTTAATAGATCTTGTTGATCTCACTTTTTGCTGTGAAGAGGATCATAGCTCAGACATTTGTGAACATAATGAAATGAATACCATAGTGACCCAGGATCTTATACAGCTAAAGCTTGGAATGTTTATTGTGGTAAAATTCTTGACCAAAAAAAGTATCAAGCATCTTCTTGGTAAACTTATTCAATTCTATGGAGATGGGAAGTTCAAGGTGTCATATCTTCATACAACAGGCAGGGCAAAAAGTTGTTACTTCCAAGATGTGCCAGCTGAAGCTTCCCTGAATGTAAAACACTTGTGCATATAATTAATCCTCCTTACAAGTGCAACTGAGACAAATTTTTCTCTTCTGATGAAATTGTCAAACTTTTCTTGTAAGTTTGAATATTTAATTTTTTATGTTTTATGCTTCTTTTTCTATAAATATTTAATGATTTCTGCTTATTTTAATACAGGTGGAAAAGTTGTCTCTTTTGCCAATTAATTTTGCCAAATGTGTTTTCATTTTTATTATGTATAAATACATAACTAAGTTGTCAGCTGTCCATGTATCATTAAACTAGAGACTAAGAACATTTCTTAGGATAGTTTCAAAAATGTTTTTTGCATTATTAGGTGACAAAATGTGCAGAAGAAAAAAGTGTAGCAAAGCTGTCTCAATTTATGGTAGTTAATAGTTCAGTCATTGAAGGAAATTAGGGGAAAAATTGTGTAGTAGCAAATTTTTGAACAGTGCTTGGGGAGGAGTGTATTGAATAGTGCACTAAAAATCTTCTCTAGTGTGGTTGAGCATGGGTATGGGGGGAGGATCATCTAAAGGTCAGTTTTTTTATATTTTTCTTGGTTATCTTGAAAACTGTAACTTCTAGCAAAAAGGACTCCCAGTACAAACTTAAACTACTTTACATTTTCTACAAAAAATGCCCTATTCGGTTTTTATTCCAGCTCTAATAATTTCAACATTTCAGGAGATGGAAAATCACAGATTATTAAGATTGTGTTTAATGGTTTAAAATTAATGTATATTGTTAATTAATGTGGGTTAAGAACAAATATTAAATGTTTATACCACATCTAAGTATAGTTTGTATTAAGGGACAAGCTGTGTTCTAAGTGTGTAACAGGATTGAAAAGTGGGGGTGGAAGTGTACTAGTTGTAATATGGACTGAGGGCTGGGAGTTTGAAAAGCAGACTGACACTTTCAAGTTTTTATTAACACCAGTTCTTACAAATTATTGAACCATTAATCATAATCTTGCTTTATAGGTACACCTTCCATGGATTATATGTTCCAATGGATATTTAGCAAATAAACTTCAATTAAATAACTCATGGAAGTCACAACTAGGAAACGGCTTCCTTTTAAAATATTAACTTACTTGAAATTATTTAACCAAAAAAAATTTTGAAGCTTTGTGACCATTTACACAGGTAAAATATACTTGAAACTGCTTGACCAGAAAACCATGATAAGTAATTACACAACTCAGTATAACAGGCCAAATTTTCCGATACCCATGAAATAGTAATTAAAGAATTTTTTACAGGTTATGTCCATGCCTTGCATACCAGGCAATAGAGTATCTCACGTACTGTCACAGTGAGGTAACATTAACAGCTCTTAATGTTACATTAAATTACTAACGCTTGACAAGGACTTGTAAATTTCTTTTAACTGCAGCTTGTTGGACAACCCGGGTGTCCCAGCTACAGACACACTCCGTAGACAACCACCATGCAGCATGCAGCGGCAAATGGTGCCACACTAGTACTACTAAAGATCCTTCAGTGTTACAGTATATCAGACATTTCTCAGGTAATCTGAAAAAAAAAACAGTAATTTGTTCCTGGAAATCAATATACTGACAACACTGAGAAGCTAGTCTCCTCCAGATAAATTTTCCATACAATAACGCAGTGGTCACACCTTATAGTTTGGTCAGTTACATAGCACTAGAACTTTACACAAGTTTCAGATACCCATGGACACAAAATCAGCTCGAACATTGTTTTCTAATCATATGAGTAAAACAAACCAATGTGTCACATCTGACTGGTGTGGCATATGTTGTACATGTAATGAGAAAGATTATGGTGATGTGAGAAACAACCCAATCTAACATGCAAATTATAACTGCTTCTAAAAGAGTCAATTGTATGATGTAATCACAACTGTTAGCAGGAGAATTTAACATAACACTGATCTGTCACCAGTAGCATCCACAACAGGATGTTTAACTAGGAATGTAGGCATGAGGTACACAACAGCAATATAGGCTTAGAACACATGATTAGATGTACCACATTAATTCTTTGCTGTCCATAGGTCACCCAGCATGTTACTGTCATATAAAACTCAACAATCTGAACCTGATCTCTTCCACAATCCACTGAGTGCCTTTAGCTTGACAAATTCACATACAATCCATACTGAGCGTGTGCAGGAGGAATCACCAATCTCCTTGTGCCATCTCAGCTGACGACCACTCTGCACCTCTAGATCTGGTTTCCGGTTCTGGATGGTGCCATCACTAAGTGTCAGAGATGCTGGCCATCGCAAATGTGCACACCATTCACAGAAATAAGAAGTATGAGGCGAGGTAGGTTGCCCGATTGTGGTCATGCATTACCCTCCTTCATAGGTCACAAAATGATGAGCAAGCAGGTAACTCCCCATTCTCTCTGCTGCACTACATCACAAAAAGCAACTGCAGGGTGTTTGTCAAAGCTATACTGATCCTTCAGCAGCTCATATTAGGAATCACCAGCAACACAGTGTGCATCTGTCCCCATGGGTGTTTATTGTCCATAAATGCATTAACACTACGTGGAATACAGATATGAATTAGTAATAATACTAATGCTAGACATGCATATAACAGAATCTACATGATTCTTTGCATACTTGTGATGAAGCAAGCTGTGATATTTTTACTTCGCCTCTTGTTTTGCCATCATTTGTTTGTTCTCTTTTAACTAATTAACATTAACATACATGAATATAATCTGCATTTTCATAAAAAGGAAAGATTGGCTCTCAGTTTTAAAGAATCTAACACCAGATCTAATTTTGTGCTTAGTTTTAGGTATGTAATTGATATCTGAATTTATTTCAACTATTACTAGTTAATACTTTCATTATAGGGTGAAATCAGTAATTGTTTCGTAACTTAAATTCTATTGTTGATGTATAAATTCTGTACTAATTACAAACTTTTGGAGGAACAACTACTAGTACTCTTAAAGGATCTACTTGGCTCTATTCAAAAACATGTTAGCAAAGCCAGCTCTTAATTAATTCTAAAATAATTTTCAGTTTTGTCAAAAGTATTGTTTGCATAACTATATATGTTAATTTCAAGATTTAAACAAATAATTCAGCTTAACTCTTGTAGTAGAAGAAACTGTTAAATAGACGCAATTAGTCAGTGTATTCAGTTAATTTAATGAGTTAAGTTTTAATTGTAATTTCTGTAAATTTAACTTTGAACAATGTGTAGTTTCAGTATCTATTATTGTGAGGATATATGAGGACCCAAATTTTGGTCCCGAGACAGTCAGTCCACAGCTGAGTTTCAGGCTAGGAACCTGTTTTGGTTAGAACGACAACAATGCATCAACTTAACTGTAAAATAAGTGTTACACCAGTAGGCTGTGTGTTAAAGCAATGGCATTTTCTGTCCCGTATGCACCTGATTGTTCCGAAAGAATTGTAAATTATGGGGTTAGGTTTTTACTGGTTGTATATGTTCAACAGTAAACTATTGTAGCAGAATGTGGATATTCACCTGCAAACTGTTAATGAGGTTTATGGGAAGTTAGAACAATAGTGCACTGGCCATATAAAGCTGTTTATTATTGGAGAGGGGGTGGGGAGGTTGTGAAAAGTGAAAGAAAAAGGCTGTGAAATGCAACTGTGCATCTGTTGGCTACATCATTTACAGTAGACAGTTCTGCATGTCCACCCCCTATTTTTTCAGCCAGTACATCGACACCAAGAACAACAAACGAAGAAATGAAGTAGCCAACCCGCTACACACTGTTGTACATTTCTTGGGGAAAATTGATTCTTAGTCCTCCTGTACAGCAGTTGTAGCATTCTTCTGGGAAAGGCAACTTCCACCCACAAGTGCTGTGTGCTTTTCAGTTTACAGACAACCTATACCTTCCCAGCATTTCCTGTCCAGTTTGCTCATATGATTAAACAAAATGGCTTCACTGAGCTTGTGGATATTCATTGAATTTATTGTTGGTTTATTGAGTGACTATGTAACTGCAGTTGTTAAATAAACTGTTATGTATAAAAGCTCAACACTGGAGAGCCTGCCCCAAATGTAACATGTTTTCAATCTGTATTTGACAATTCAGTTTCATTGTCTCCACTATCAATGGCTGGAACACTTTTTATGGCTTCAGGGTACCAAATGCATCACCCCAGCCCCAACTCTCCCATCATTTGAAGAGGCCCAGAGGCTTAAACTGACTGAGCTGTTATGGAACCTCAAACTCTTCAACACAAGTCAAGCAGGGCATTACAGCAAATTACTGTTCTAGATTTAAACATGATCAGTTCTATTCCATCAGACATATTCACACTCACCTCGCAAGATTGTAAGACATACTGTTGATGTCTGATAAGTGGCATCATTTAGTGCAGCCCACTTTACAAGTGCCAGCAATTCCTGAATGGAAGATATCTACGCAGTTTACCAGTAACACAATTGATGGTGAGGCAAGTGCAGTAACTTTCTGATCATTCATTAATTCGCTACCAAATGACTACAACATGGTTACACAACTTTACAATATGTTGTCAATGACAGACAGCAGCAAGAGGTCACACTTATTAATCCAATCCCTTTCACACCAACACTATGTAGATCATTGACAAAATTATGCTTAAAAATTAGGCACTTCTCAGCCATTGTTTATAGACACAATTTTACATATAAGCTTACTTGTTAACTGCAATTACTCACTTAATAAACTAGAAATAACTCCACTATATAAACACAGGCTCAGTGGAGTCATTTTGTCTACTTACATATGATAACTAGACAGGAAAAGTTGGGGAGATATAGTCTGTCTCTAAACTGAAAAGTGTGCAGCACTCAGTGTGGAGGAAGAACACTGTAAATGCTATACAGGATAACTAAGAAACAGTTTCCCCTTTAGCAGCGTAGAACAGTGTACACACATTTATGTAGAGCCTATACATATGCTTTTCTTGCCTTTGTATTACTAACAACTCCCATCTGTACCCAATGTAGTCTTAACTTTGTGTAAAATAAAACATCCATTACCTCTGGAGTATCAGCATACTGTGTTACAGGTGATTTATAAGGCAAACTGTGGAATGGTTGTTATAGCTTTGTGAACTACCCTGTAGTTGCTTGTTGTGATGTAGTGTGATAAAGAGACTGGGGAATTGCATGCTAACTATGTATTTTGCAGACCTATGAAGGACAGAAGTGCATGACCACAATCCAGTGACCCACCTTCTTTCACACTTCTAACCTCCATCCCTGCCTTTCTGTTGTGTTATGCTCCCAGAATACAATTTACCCATTAAAATGGTTGTACTCCACATAGATGTGGTATCCACATGTAATATTTTGTTCTTAACCCACATTATTTAAGAGTAACATCAATTTTATGCCATTAAAACACTATTTTTAGTCATCTACGATTTTTCCATCCCCTGAATTTCGGAAACTATTAGTATTAGAAAAAAATGAATGTAACATTTTTTGTAGGAAATTTGATGTAGTTTAATTCTGTATTGTGAAACATTTTTGGTAGAAGGCACAGAAAAGCCTAAAAAGGGACCTTTAGGTGCCTTTCCTACACTCACACCCTCAGGGTATTTAATATGTTTTGATAACTAACCCTCCCCCTCCCCCCTACCACTGTACATAAATTTGTGACTGTACAATTTTTCTTGCCCCAGTTGACATTTTTGCTCGTTGTTGACTGAGCTATAAGCAGAGTTCCCATAAAAGATAGAGATATAAAGAAAAGAAATTTAAGATGAAATTTTAGTTGTATCTGTGATGAATGTAATGATAAGACTTGTACAGACATAGGCAAATATGATAAATTAATGGAAAATGAGATTGCTGCTAGCCTCTCTATCTCTGAAGATGTAGAAAAGTTACATTCTCATGCATATTTCCAAGAGGTTTCATGAAAAATGTGGAAGATAATGTGTAATAATACTCTTTTGTTTTGTGCCATGTACTGAAAGAACAAAAATGGCAAACCAAAATGAAAAAATTAGCAAACATTGTAATCAAGAGACTGCTTTTACGTTTCTTCATAAGACTACATTTTGGTACAACTTAATGTATTGTTGAATAAAAAGTTATTGGGGTTCCAGCTGTGTCAAGTGATTAAAATTACATGAGCTTTCAGCTAAGAACTCCTTGGCCATTGTCAACTGGTATGACTGCCAGTGGCCTGCTGGTAAGCCCGTATACATACTATGGTGCATTTAAAATCAGTTGCAAGTTTTTTGACAGTTTAGTACAGAGCAAGTGGAAGCAAGCGTAGTGGCCAGCAAGTGCTGAGTGTGCCAGCAGGTGACAATAATGCCAGGCCTACTTGGTGCAGAACTGAGCATACTCGCTTGACTATGTGAACAGCAAGCTGGCAGATCTGCGGTCTTTCTCAAATGATTTTAAAGAAACTATTCACTAATGAACTCTGATTCCCAGACATCTTATAGTTTAATTTGTCAGCTTCATGATGAAATTTCTATCACTTCATTGATGGTCATAGTTACTATGATATTTCAGTACTAGGTAAATTACTGCAAGAAATTCTTAAAGTTTGCAGTGGAAAACAGGGGTCACTATGGTTTTGCATTTGGAGCATATTAGATCATATGTTGCTGCATATGAAATTTAGATAACTTATTGAATTGTTCTTTTAACTTGAAAGGATATAGCTGTCTGTCTCCAGTATCAAGAAAATTGTATGTATGTGAAGTGCTCTGTCAGTAATACATGTGCCAGTGAAAAAGCCAGGATGAAATATTCATGAATCCCTCATACCTTATGAATGGTCTGAGATATCAAAACAAGATTTTGGCAAATGACAGCACACGAAGAATTAAAATGTTAGTGAGATGAATATTTGTAAATTCTGCTATGTTTTGGCTTTAACAAGGCAACAAGATAAGTTATGTATCACTCAAAACTTGTCACAGTCCTTCGTGAATCCACTTCTCCTCTTCTTGATATGACTGATAACTTGAGACCAGTCCTGTAGTGTAACATTTGCAGTGGCTTCTTTTGACAATACTTCAGCCTCATTGAGCATAAATTTCTTGTTGTTTTTTGCCACATTACTTTTCACCTAGGCTCACATATTCTCCTTCGGATTTAAATATGGTGATATGGATGATCACTGATCAGACTTTGCCTTAGCCAGTTCATTGGCCTGGTAGTGTAGAGTTTTCAGCTCATACAGCACTACAAGTTCCATTAACTACATCTTATATATGGTAGGTTCAACTTTATCCAATGGAACATTTCTTTGTACACAGAGCAAAATATCTGCTTTCCTACACTGCATTGCTGGAGGTTTTATCTTTCACAGTGTCATGGTATGGCACATCGTCTATTACTATTGTCAAATTAGACCTATTTTGAAGCAGAAAGTTATCTTCATAGCTGGTGAAAGTGTTCTTGACCAGTTTTATAGTGAATCTCCTGTTCATACATGCTGCATTGTTATTAACACAATGCCAAAATCACCTGTTCACAATACCTGATGAACGCAGAACACCAGAAAATACCACTTTATAATGAGAGCTAATGTGTGACATTACATGGTACTGTTTGTCCATGACGTGGCAACTTGGGCGCCTTACCAACTGGTAGGGAAAGTTGGCTCACCAGTGGTGTTACCTGGGTGATGCTGTCATGTCCCCTCCAATGAGCCAAACATCAACAGTCACAACTAATTTTGAACACACTACAGCTGTGATGTCATTTGTGCTCACAGCATTGCAATACATGGGCTTACTTAGACTCAGTGTTTAATGTGCCTACTTTAACTTCTTGACCACTGGATCCCACACTGCACTGACGTGCAGGTCCACACCTCTATTATGGATGTCTCCCTATTTTCTAGAGAACGGCCAATATTATGTTCAGATAGATAGCTTAGCTCCAGCTCTTGCAAACCCCTTCATGGAGAAGTTTGAGGATATTGTCTTAGACATGGAACCATTAAAGCCTATTTGTTTCTTTCAATACATTGACAACACATTTATCATTTGGTTTTGAGAAATTTGATGAGTTCTTGGTACATCTCATTGTTATTAACAGTAACATACAATTCACCACGGAGGTCGAAAAGACAATGCATTGCCCTTACTTGACATCATCGTCCACCCCAAACCAGATGGATGCCTTGATCAAAGTGTCTACAGAAAACCTACCCACACCTACCTGTACACGTACACCAGCAGCCATCGTCACCTGTCACAAAAGAGCACTGTTTTACAAACATTGGTGCATCATGAAAAAATGATATCAGATGCTGATAACCTGCCCTATGAGCTGAACCAAGTTTTCAGAAACAACAGCTACTACTTTCATCAAATAAATGAGGCAATTTCAGGCAAGAAGCACAGTAAGATCACTGAAGAAGAGCAGGAAAAGAAACTTGCTTTCTTGCTCTTCTGATGGTTCTGTGTCAGACAAGATGAGCTGCATGCTGAAATGACTCAAGATCAAGCTGATCTTCAAGCCTCTGACAAAAAACTGTCAATTACTGAAAACAGTTAAAAGATGCAGCAGGTCTCAGAAACCTGGAGTCTACAAGATACCTTGCATGTGTGGACAGTCTTAGTCAGACAAACAGTGTGCATTGTGGAACAATGCAGAAACGAGCACAAGAGATCACCTATGCTACCTTGGGAAATCTGCTTTGGTGGAACATGCTATAGAAAATGATCACTGCATAAAATGTGATGAAACTTCTTTCATGACTCACACTAACAGCTTCTGGGATTGTGCAACTAAGGAAGCCATCTAAGTATAAATCACCATCAACACCCTTAATAGAGATGGTGGTCTGCAGCTCAGCATGGTGTGGGATCCAGCAATCAAAGTTAAAGCAATCACATTGAATCCAGAGTCAACCTATGTAGCAACACCATGAGCACCAGTGATGTCACAGCTGACAGCTAGTGTATATAAGGGAGTACCAGCAGCCCGCTGGCAGTCATATCACTTGACAATGGTCAAGGAGTGCATGGCCAAAAACTCGTGTAATTTTAATCTCTTGATTCTGCTGGAAACCCAAGAATGTTTTATTCAATGTTAGTGCTCAAGACTCTGCATTCTTACATAACTCACTAGTCATGCAAAAAGTCTTGCCGTGGCCATGGGAGTGTGCAGTGTCTGTGTGCTTGTGTGTGTGAATGTGTATGCTGTTTCTGGAAAAAATAGCTATTGCTCAAAAGATAGTGTGAATGTTGTTTTCTGTTATGTGTACTGTGCTCCACACATTGATCCGCTATAGGCGAGTAGTTGCCTTTCCTTTATTTTACATATTGCTCCATCTAGAAATTTCCATTATTGTTATCCATACAAAAATATTTTTCAACAATGAAAACTTTCTGGCCCTTGTAATGTTTGTTTCTGGATTAGCATTATTATGGAAATACTTGATCTGAAATATGCATCACATTCGTAATTAACACAGACATCACCCATATTCATTGCAAAGTTCATTTCATGGGAAACATTGTCCACAAACAGTTTAATGCACTTTTTTACTATTGCACTTTATGATTTAAATTTGGAAGGAACTATTACAAATAATTCATATGTTCACTTATAAATTCATCATTGTGCCAGAGATGGATTTTTAATAGACCAGACTGAAGCAGTTTTGAAATCACTGTTATTTATTCTCCACCACAGTTCTTCTTTTAGTTTACGGCAATGTGTAGAAACGTCATTACAATGAAATAATATTAATACCTGTACATTCACAAAAGCAGTACTGAATACATGTTTACGCTCTAGTAATAAGAGACAGACTGCCCACAAGATCTTAACAGCAGAAAAGTGAAGACAATTTTGGCATGTTCCGCGAGTATTTATGGGTTAGTGTTTGGTGCCATATTATTGAAGAATAACAACTACTCTAATTACTGCTGTATCTGTGAGTAGATGGATATCAGCACAAGCTTCAGAACCCATGAGAGAAACAGCTGAATCCGGAAGGCAGAAGGCCCACTCTAGGAAGAGAACATGACACCGAGCTGTAGCCAATCTAAACATTGCTGGCTAATGGTGGACAAGACAGAGACAAGCACAAGATCAGAGCAACCTGCACAAACAATGAAGTACAAACTGGAAACCTGCACCACAATGATGTCAACAGGCCAAGAGCAAAGAGAGAGACAATCTGAATTGCAACCAGAGAGGAAGATCAAGTGCCCAGTGAGGTTGTTATTTAATAGTCTGTATTACAGTGATGACAGCAAGTGAGAGTAACACTGCGGTGAGACTCTGCCTTCTAATGGCTGACATTCAACTTCTGTGGAGCTAGCTACCAGCCCCCCTCCCTGGAACAGGTGCTAATGGGCTGAGCAGAAACGCCTTGGACATTGCCTTGGGGGGGATGGGGGCTGGAAAGGAGGTGTGGGTGAAACTCATTCGCATCAATCACCAGCTGCAGGACATCCATCAGGACGTCACTAGGCAGTGGGTGAGCCAGGGGTTCCACCAATTCACACAGATGCTGAAGGGATCACCGATGCAACAGTGCACAGTCACAAGGTGTTGCCAGGGGCACCGGTTGTGGGGCCTTGTTGTGATCAGAAGGCAGTGGGGTAGGTGGTAGCAGCCTTGCACTTGAAGCCAGATCTGGTTTGGTGGTGGCACTCAGAAGATGAAGCAGGGTGCACGTTTTCCACCAGTGGTGGAGCTCAGTGAGGCTATGATTCTTAATAGGTCTGGTTCGATAAGAGCTCAAAACAGGGTGAGCATCAGCTTAGTGGCTGAGGATTCAACAGATCTCTGCTTTGCTGCTTAAAGGCCTGAATGAGATGTTCCAATTCACCATTTGAGGAAAGATGGAATGGAGGACTACAAATATATTTTATGCCAATGCTGTCATAGAAATCTTTGGAAAACTGCAGAAACTCAAAGGCATATTAATGTCAACAGCGTTCCCTGATTCTTCATCTAAGGGTGATTGGAGGTCAGCATCAGTGAGGTCAATATTGGAGTATTATTCCCCTCCAGCAAGTTTGGTGTGGAGCTCGGGGATAGGATAAGTTCCACCTGTTATTGTGCACTGATCGCAGCCTTGATATCACCTCACAATCTGAAAGAACCATTGGACTTTCTGATGATAACTAGGGGAGTGGTCCATGCAGTAGATTTTACCAGTCTGATAACGATAGTGGCCCGAAGATGATCTAGCTGCTGCTTCACATCGACACTTAAAGGTAACCAGGCTAGCACAGAGGTGTGGCGTCCAACTGAAGGGCGTTGTGTGCCTGAAAGTCTAGCACACCCTAAAACTGGCTGAAATAAGAGATGCAAATGAAGTGCAGAGGTTGTCCAGTTTTTGGAAAGGAATTGTGCTTGATACAAACTTTACTTCATCAGAAATAGAAAACCCAAGAGGTGTAAAGATGTCAAGGCCAAAAATGGTGGTAACAAATGTGTGATCAACCACAAATAACATGATGAGTTGCATGACACTTTTGTAGGCTGCAGTGACCGAGAACTGCTCATGAATAGGAATACAACTGTCTCTGTAGGCCACCAGTTGTGCATATGTTACCTGATTTATCAAAGAAACAGTGGCCCTTGTCTCCATCTGGAAATGGACATCCTGATGAAAAATGCAAAAAGTGTGAGAAACAGTTTCTGTGTGAAGGGGTTATCTGCTTAGTTTACCGTCTGCAGAACATGTACGATGTCCTGATGCAGTTGTGGGGTGGCAAGGGAGTGGGTTGCATGGCTTCAACACAATGCGCAGAGATTCTCCTCTTTGCCACAGTGCATGCAAGACCAACAGCTTGGGAATGAGTGGAAAAACACTGCAAGCATGAAGGAACAGCTCCTGTAACCATCAGTGAAGGGTAACTGGAGGCTCAGAGACCACAGAGATGTTAGACAATGACAAATCATAATGTTGCTGCAACCTAGAGGACACCCTATGCCTGTGACATGGGAGTGGAACGTGTGGTGGCATATTAACTGCTGCAACTTGTGACCTTGCCATGAGTTGTTCATTAGCAGCCTGCAAAATCTCAAACGAGTGAAGGATGTCCTCCAGCAATGGGTTATCCAGTTTCAACACACTTTGCAGACCTAAAGATTGTGTGCCAGCTGAAGCATGACGACACAAATCAAGAAGTGTGCATATGAAACCTTGATTGACACAAGTGAAATCACATTTGCGGCTAAGACCTTGCAAGTTGATGACCCAGGAGTGGTATGATTGTCATGGTTGCTTATGGTATTGGTGAAACTCAAGCCTGAAGGCAACCACAAGATGTCTCTGTGAATAACAATTAGTCAACAGAGTGCCTGTCTCCTGAAAAGAGAGGTCTGAGGTGCCAATTTGTGTAGCAGAAAAAATGTATTGGGCAAGGTCCAGGACAGAAATATCAATAGTCGCAATGAATCATCACTGGCTTGAAATTCCAGAAAATATTGCTTCAGCCAATGTAAATATCTGTCTCTGTCCTCCACAGTATCACTGAAAGGCGGAAACAATGGAGGACGATTGGGGGCATCAACTTCATGGAGCACTGAGGCCTGGAACAAAGTGGCCTCATGCACTCAGAGTTTGTCCACCTACTGCTGAAATGAATTCTGTAACAAGTCTGTCTGAAGCTACTGCTGTTGTGTTAGCTGCTGCTGTTTCTCCAGCAGGCAAACCAATTTAGCACCCAAGCTACCAAACAACTTCATTTCTCCTCGTCACCAGTGCTATATATGCGTGTAACTGGATATCAGTATACATGTCAGAACCCAGGAGAGAAACACCCAGAGCGACAAGGCGGAAGGGCCACCTGTGGTAGAGAACATGATACCAAGCAGTAGCTGATCTAAACATGGCTGACTGATGGCAGACAGGACACAGACAAGGATAAGATCAGAGCAACCTATGTAAACAACAGAGTGCAAAGCAGAAACTGTCACCACAATGAGGTCAACAGGCCAAGGGCAAAGAGAGTCACAATCTGAATCATGACTGGAGAGGAAGACTAAGTGTCAAGTGAGGTTGTTATCCGAAAGTCCATAGTACTTCAACGATAGTAGCCAACAATATCAGATGCGAGGACGGAACTGACTGAACATGCGCTGGGTACTGTATCAGCCACAAGTAACAGTATTTGCCGGCATATTCATATGGCAAGGTGACTGATGTGCTCATGCTGTGAGTGCAGTGCTGCAGCAAGGCTGTGGCCTCTAACAGCCATATAGGCCCATTACATCCAGCAAGCATTCAACTTCCATGAAATCAGATACCAGAATTACAATAGAAACATGAATTATCACAAAAGTGTATATTTTCATAAACAGAATGAATTTTTAAAATAATCATGTTTTGAGATTAGAAAATAATACCAATAATTTTGAAACTAATCTGTTTTCTGATAAAATAAAATGCTTGCTTTAAAATGCTGATGAGAACATTCAAGTAAGATATGTTTGCCTTAATCCAAATAGCCTTTAGTCATACATGACCGTTAGCCTTGTGAAGCTCCCACTGTACTGTTTTTCTAAGCAGTGCTACACAAGTAAGGAGTTCTGGTGTGGTAGTTTCATGTTGTCTGGCCATAATCCTTTTAATGCTTGTTGGTCTCTGTCAGTTAACTTCAGCTTCTGCCAATAATGTTTCATGATATTTTGAGCATGCTATCATTACCATGAATACAGTGACTGGTGAAACATTAAACAGTTCTGCTGTTTTGATCACAGATACTCCCTCTAATCATGCACCAATGAGTCGCACTTTTTTGAAGTCTGAGAGATAACACAGTTCACTGGTTGCTTATGTTAACCAATGCAGTTCAAAGTGGATAATACATTGAAAGATAGCCTCCAAGAATTGGCCTGTCAGGTGTGCACTGCAGCCATGTCACAGTATTTACATGTATCTGATGGTGCTAACTGGCAACAATATGTACTATATTGCATGGTGTTCATATCATTGTGTCCACCCCCTGTATATATCTGTGTGTGTGTGAGATGCTTTCTGACCCTCAGTAAAGAATATTTTCCGGGGATGGAAACAATTGTAAATGAAAAACTCAGGTTAAGTGAGAAGTCATCAAACTGGCATGCTGAAACCTCCACAAGTATTGAGTTTATTTTTATATTCATTGAGGCTGTCAGGAAATAGTTTATAGAAGATATCAGTAATCAGTTTATTCAAATTTGTAACTGATGGATTTGCTTTTCTTAGATCCAGAATCTATAACATCAATGTTTTTAAGAAGTTTTCATCTAGGGGAAATTTTTCTTTGATGTAATTACCTGGGTTGCCAAAAAAACTTCTGATGTCTTTATAAAATTATATAACAAAAAATTTTTTAAACATGGTGTGATGAATGTAGTTTGTAGTCTATACCAGTGACAGTATCTTTACCCTCTTTCTGACATTTTACTTTTTTTGAAATTTCAGTGTCAGCTAACTACAAGAAATAGGTATTGCAGAAGGTTTGATAAAAATCACAATCAAATCTTTAAATAAAATATTTAAGATCCTTTGGAGTTTATGGATTACTGGCTATTCTTTCTGAAGAAATACATATGCTTTTGCAAATAATGAAAGAATATCATGTTACACAAGAAGATGTAGTTTTGTGAGTGGGTCATTTAGAATAGAGTATACTCTCCCTGAAAGAGAGTTGTTTATATATTTTTGTAAACTTCGTAATTGAAAAATTCTACCAGAGGTTCCCACTGTTCAATTATTCTTTCTATTGATTGGAGCAAAAAGAGCCGTCTTGTTCAAATGTAATTCAGTATTTTATTGGATTTAGCTCCACATATATTTTGATAAAGTTTACTTTAAAGTGTATTTTTGAACTTTTTGTGGAGAAAGTAGCGCAGATCCATTTCAAATTCTTCAGCATGAAAATGTGTGGGGCTTTTTGCACCTGTTTGTGCAGCTAAGTGAGGCAAGTTGCAGGTTCAAGAAAGCAGCACCTCCTTTTATATGTGCCACCATTATATTTGTATTATCACATCAAAATGAAATGGTTTTTCCAGGGAATTCCTTTTCTTTGCAGCTCTTCACTCAAGAGTGGCACCTGAGTAGAAAAATTGCAATGAATATCTGACTGTTTGCAGTGTGATGTAAATATACCTTGAAATAAAATAACAGTTTTTGTTTTGAAAAAATATCTATTTTACGAAAAACATCGGTACATGTGGTGTGATTAAGAACTTCTAATGGTGGAATGTAGATATTTAGATACTTCAGAGAAGTAGTTGTTAATAAATTAAGATGTTAATACAGAATAATTTTCTTTTGTTTTATAATTTCTGAGAATTCCTGGTTTTATGCTTTAATGTCCACCTGAAACTTATTAAAAAGATATTGGAAAGTCCTGGGTGTAATACAAATTGTGAAAGCAGTAAAGACAATTGCTCACCATGTAGATGAGGCACTGACTGAATGACAGGCACAAAAATACAGCTGAAACTGTTGTTAAGCTTTTGAACAATATCCTTCCCGAGAGCTAACTAACTAACTAACAAAACATGCAAATATATATGTCAAGCTACAGGTCCTAGCCAGTTACAATGTCTTACTGCCACAGGAAAGCTTGGCAGTGGCTTCAGTCTTGTTTATATACCTGTTGACCACTCAGTGCATCAGCTTTATGGTGAGTGATGTGTATATTCCTTCCATTATTTAAATACAAGGAGCTTATAACAAAATGAGAATTCCTACTGAACTCTAGACATGAATACAAGATCCATTTGTTAATTTTGTGTCTTATGTTCAATTGTGTGTATTACAGTTCAGAGTTCACACTAACTGTTATTGCTGGTGATAAATGTGGCAAATTCACATAAAGGATGGTAGACTGGTCAGCTTCTGCCATTGGCAAATGGGATTATCAGCAATGCTGATAAAAAAATAAAAAGTGTTTGGAGACAAGAGAAGAGAGAAATAGAAATATGGGAGAAAGGGGGGAAAGGTCAGATGATTCAGAACTAAGATACAGAGGAACCCATGCAGTAAGGGGGAAGAAGAAAGTATGGGTAGGTGAAGTGGTGCCTTTAGAATTATGAGGTTGAAGATTATACATTCAGTTCTTGAGAAAGAATATAAAAATAAAGGCTCAGTTTCAAATGGCAGCCAGCAAATACATTAGGCAATTGTAAAGATATGCTATGAATGAACAACAGTATTGTAAAGTTAAAACAAGAACTGGATTGGGAATTCCAAAGGCTCCCAAGAACTGTAATATAAATACTGTCAAACATGTAAGCTTCTGACCAAAAGGGCCTTCATCCGAACTGGACAACATACACACACATCCATACAAATGCAACTCACACACACACAAATGTGTACCTGTCCCAGGAGAATAAATATGTGAATTTGAAAGTCATGCCTTCCTTAAACATACCTATGTGTATTTTTGACAGTATTATGAAAAGGATAGTTGCTACTCACCATATAGGGGAGATGCTGAGCTGCAGGTGTGCACAACAAAAAGACTGTCAGAAAGAAAGCTTTTGACCAGACATTTCTGATGATGGCCTTTTTGGCTGAGGGCTTACTTTCTGACAGTCTTTTTGTAGTGCCTATCTGCAACTTAGTATCTCCACTGTATGGTGAGTCGTAACTATCCTTCTCATAATATCATCATTACTTCATCCTCGATTTTCCTATGTTTATTTTTATCAGTGTTACTGATAATTCCATTTTCCTGAAAACAGCGGCTGGTCATCCTACCATTCTTCATGTGAATTTACCACTTAATGTTCAATGTCATTTGTCACTAGCAATAACAGTGTGAACCTTGAACTGTAGTATACACAATAGAAAATAAGATATGAAATTAGCAAATAGGCCTTGTATTCATGTCTAGAGTTCAGTAGGAATTCTCACTTTGTTATGAACTCCTCTTATAGTTTTTAAATAATGAAAGGAGTAAAACATAACCACTCACCATAAAGCTGATGCATTGAGTGGTCAACAGGCACATAAATAAGGCTGACCATTGCTAAGCTTTTCTGTGGCACCAGAACAATGTAACTGGTCAGGACCTGTAGCTGTGCATGTATATTTGTGTGTTTTGTTAGTTAGTTGCCTTGGAGAAAGGATATTGTTCAAAAGCTTAGCAACAATTTCAGCTGTATTTGTGTGCCTGTCAGTCAGTCAATGCCTCAACTATATGGTGAGTAATTACCTTTACTGCTTTCACAATTTGTATCCTACCTAGGACTTTCCAATATCATTTTAATAAATTTCAGGTGGTCACAAGGCATAAAGCAGGAATGCTCAGAAATTACAAAAGAAAAGAAAATTATTCTGTATTAACATCTTAATTTATAGGACATACTTTTATTAACAGCTATTTCTTTAAAGTATCTAAATACCTATATTCTACAATTAGAAGTTCTTAATCACACCACATGTACCAGTATTTTTAGTAAAATTGTCATTTTTGCAAAACAAAGAGTGTTATTTTACTTCAAGATAGATTTACAGCACATTACAAAAATGTCAAAGGAACATAATTTTATCTTTGTTACATAAGATTTTCATTTGTTGCTGTTTCACACAAGTATGCATAAATAAATTAAAGTATGTATTTTCACTAATTTCCCACAGACATAGAAAGAGTTTGTAAAGTTAAAATCCTCTTGCTTAGCCCCATAATTCTCGTAGACGATCATCTTGACCAATCTTCTTTGGTTAATTAATAGTTTCTTACAGAGTAAATGTGTGTGTGTGAGCTGTGTTTGCATGAGTGTGTATGTATGTTGTCCAATTCCAACGAATGCCCTTTTAGCCAAAAGCTTATGTGTTTGACAGTCTTTTTGTTGTGCCTGTCTGTGACTCAACATCTCCACTATGGTGAGTAGCAATCTATTCTTTTCGTAATATTGTCATTATTCCATCCTGGGTTTTTCCATTGTTTGATAATTTAAACACAGTAGACACTCAACTATTTGGCCAAATGTGGCAGAAGGTCAAGCCATATAGACTGGAATTCTACAAATTCTCTTTTCTGACCCCAGCTGTATCATTCAAAATACCCTTTTCTCTTTTTCTTTTTTAATACTGAAATCCAATTTTATTAATATTTTCTGACCTCTGACCCCTTACATAATACATAATAGTTATAAATGTTTGTTATTGAGATACTGCACCCTTCAAAAATTATCACAGAAGAAATAGAATGATCTGCATAGTGATGTATGAATGTATGATTACACACTTGTGAAAAGTCGGGCTTAACAAAAAAGATGAAACTTAGAAGTTTGAGGTTTTTTAAAAAAAACTTTGATAGATGACTGTTACCTACCTGTAGCTGCAATATCCCTCCACTTATGCAAATAGATGGTATCAGCTGGTGCTGGTTCTTCCTGCTCACTAACGTACTGTGGCTTTGCCTCATTCATCTTGAACCCTCCCAAATGTCAGATGTGATTTCTTCCAGCTTCTGAGTTTGCCTCCTCCTCTTGTGTAAATTCCCCATGCATCACCATTTTCACAATATCATTGTCAGATAATCCATCAGTTTCATTGTTTGCCATCCATTCTGTGACATTTTCTGCATCAGCGTTCTCACAGTCTGATACACTTTTGAGCAGTGAAACAATATCATCGTTTCCATTTTTGACTTTGCTTTCAAACATGGATTCAAAGTTAAAACGTCCATTTTCATAGTCTAAAAGAATTTTCCAAGAGCTTACAAGTCATATTCTACCAACCACCTCATGGTATTTAGCAAGTGTATCATCTTCAGAATGGTTACACAGTCTTCATTATTATCAACTACTGATATCAACAAACTGAGGAGACTTGCAAAACTTCTTGTTTAGTATTTCAAGCATGCTCAGCTGATAAATAGCAGACACATTTGAGGGTAAAAATAAAGCTTTTTTATCTCCGTCTGTGAGTTTGTCACTGTCAGGAAGCAAAAGTGCATTATCAAGAAACAGCAGAACTTTCCTCAATAAGTTATTGTCTTTCAAATATTTCTCTACATCTGTAGGAATGCATTTTGGAACCGGGTGTTAAAGATTTCTGAATTCATTCATCTTTTGATGAATGTAATGCAGGGGCAGTGAATACTGATTTTTCAGGTTGTTTAAAGCTCTAGGTTTTCATGATTTCTCTATTAATGTAAGCCTAAGCTTGTGATTGTCAGCTGCATCATTGCAAGCCAGCATGGTAGTTCACTCCTTACTTTTCTTATATCCAGGTGCTACAGCTCCATTTTTTGAAGCAAGCATTTTTGTAGGGAGCCTCTTGTAATTTAAACTACTCTCAGTGTAACTACGCTATTGTTCACTAGAAATTCCCTCCTCATCAATTAACTTTTAAAATTGTCTTTGAACAATGTCACAGCCTACTTATCAGTGGATAAAGCCTCTCCACTGGGGGTAATCTGGTGAATACTGAATCATGTTTCCCACTGGCAGTAAATTCTGAACCTTCCCCTTCTATTTGCTGCTGAAATTGCACTTCTTTTTCCTGCAATACTGGCCCATTAAGGGGCAAACTTTTTCCTCTTAAGGGTTTGTGCCACAAAAATAAAGTTCTCTCAACTTCCTTATGCTTACCTTTCAACATTGCCTTCATTTACTTTTATTCCACTTCCACTAACTTGGGAAGCACACCACTTCTCAATTTCTGCTCTATTTTTCTTCCACTCCAATATTACTTTTCCAGTTCTGGTTGCTACTCCAAAATCCAGTTGCATTACAACACGTAATTTCTTATCTATAGTCACTACAATTTTTTTTTTTCATTTATTGCACATTGCCATTTCTTTAATTAAAACATCAAGGACCACACAAAATGACAATTTAATAATGTACACACTTTGGATGTCAGATATGCAACTCAAGAAACAAAGTATGCAGAGCTGCCAGCAGAGATGCTCTCTACATGTGTCCATTGTTATTTGTGAGCATTGGAGGAGAGATTCTAAGCATCATGTGTTGAAAAGTTTGGACCTTACCTTATAATTGTGATTTCAGATGTGCTAGAAGAACAAATGAATAAAACATTTTGAAAGGCTGCACAGCATTGTAGCTGGCACCCAATTGCTAAAGCTTTGGAAGAGTGCAGTATGTACAATAAATTAATCCTCATTTTATCACAGAGAATCATTTTATGCTATTAAGTAGGCTAGATAGTCATGAACCATATAGTAAATAGTCTACTGTAATATTAAGATGGATTTAAGTAGAACTACAGAAAATACAGGTTGTTATGTTAAAAATAAATACTTTCCTAATAGGTTTCACAGAAGGAAACTGTTGTGTAATGTGCCATATGACTTCTATACTGTCTGAAAGCTGGAAGAATATGTTTCACAATTCTAGTTGGTGCTAACCATATCAAACTGTATCATTGGTCCAGTGGTATTTCTTAGAAATGGGAAGCGTGTAATTTTTGAACGTATTTGTTGTAGGATTATGCAATGGAATTTGTATTCAAAGGTAATGGCTGTTTTTCTAACCCAACTATTTCTCTAAATTGATCAATAAATACATAAAAAGACTGTGTTCACAATGCCTAGAAAACTTTGTCACATAATTACATATTCTCATTTGGACAAATAATATGTTTTCTTCTGAAGTAGGTTATCTAGCACACATTGGACTAGTGATTTCTTGACAGAAATCAGTCATATAGAAAGGTCTAAACTGAGAGAAGCTATCTGAAACTAATATAACATAAAGAAAATCACTTATAACTATGATGGTCCTCTTAATGTAGATAGATAACTTAATCAGTAATATCATCAGAAATCTGAATTTGTTTGCAAAGTGTTTTCTCCTCATTTACTTAATAGCCTGCATCTTAACACAGAAAAAGAGAAGCACATGTATAATGTGAAAAGCATATGAGACAAAATATCACACTTCCGACATACAACCATGAAATACATGAGATAATTTGTGAATAGTTGTGAAATGTTACTACACTGACTTGGTGAAATAAATTTTTAGTATTTGCTTATTGGATGACTACTGTATTCATAATACAGTTTCAGGTGAGGAGGTTTTGTAAACCATAGAGCTGATTTATTTTTCTGTTTTTCTTTTAGGTTTCTCCATAGTGATATTAATATTATTCAGATACTTGGTTGGAGTTATGGTGTGGATTGTGCTTATTGCTGTGACACTAGTCAGTTTAGGAGGAACATTTTATCTTTGGTAAGTGAAATGATTTAATACATATGCCGTGTTCATTTTATTGTGTATCTGAAAGATTAGTAACTGGTAAGTTAAAGCATGGTTTTATATCACTTCAATACTTAAGAGCATCCCACCCACAACTAAAGACCTTCTTTGGTAGTAAAAACAGTGAGAAGTTTAAAAAGAGAAGTGTATGTTCTAGTTCATTTCACTTGTTGTTTCCCTAAAATGTAGGCATTTCAATGACTAGTTTTATTCTTGTGTTTTTCACCTTAGTGCATTTATTTAAGCTTCAGCATTTTTAGATGCTTTTAATCTGATTGATGGACTAGTCTGTCTGATGCCTTTGGGAATAAAGAGTCTATAATTTTGCCAGGGTCAGCTGTGGTTTATGAACTAACTAGCTGACTGTTCCTGGGAGACTCGAACTCAGGACCTTTGCATTTCATGAGCAGGTGCTCTAATTGACTGAGCTACCCAAGCACAACTCATGACCCATCCTCACAGTTTTACTTCTGTCAGTACCTCATCTCCTAACTTCCAAACTTCACAACTTGCAAGATTGCCACTCCTAAAAGAAAGCAGGCTTGGAAAGCTAGTCTCACAAGTTTCACAGGAAAGCTTCTGTGAAGTTCAGAAGGTAGGAGATGAGGTACTGGTAGAAGTAATGCTGTGAGGATGGGTCATGAATCATGCTTGGGTAGCACCGGTGGTAGAGCATTTCCCCACAAACAGCAAAGGTCCCAAGTTCCCGTCTCAGTTCAGCACACAGTCTTAACCTGCCAGGAAATTTCATATCACTGTACATTCCACTGCAGAGTGAATATCTCATTCTAGAAACATCCCCAGGCTTTGGCTAAGCCACGTATCCACAGTATCCTTTCTTCCAGAAGTGCTAGTCTTGCAAGTTTTGCAGGAGAGCCTCTGTGAAGTTTGGAAGATAGGAGATGAGGTACTGGTAGAAGTAAAGCTGTGAAGATGGGTTGTGAATCATGCTCAGATAGCTCAGTTGGTAGAGCACTTGCATGCAAAAGGGAAAGTTCCTGAATTCAAGTCTTGGTCCTGCATGCAATTTTAATATGCCATGCAGTTTCAGACCAGCACATACTCCAAAGCAGTGTGAAAATCTCATTCCAGAAACATCCCCCAGGCTGTGGCTGAGCCATGTCTCTGTGGCATTCTTTGTTTCAGGAGTGCTTGTCTTCCTAGGTTTGCAAGAGAGCTTCTGTGAAGTTTGGAAGGAAGGAGATGAGGTACAGGCAGAAATAAAGCTGTGAGGATGGGCAGTGAATAATCATGCTTGGGTGGCTCAGGTGGTAGAGCACTTGCCCATGAATGGCGAAGTCCCCTAGTTCCAGTCTTGGTCCGGCACACTGTTTTGATCTGCCAAGAAGTTTTGTACTAGAGTACACTCTGCTGCAGAGTGAAAATCTCATTCTGGAAATTACTACAGTAGTTAATAAGCTGCAATGATCCAGTTACTTATTTATCCCAGACTACAATCAAATGTGATTTAAATGTCTCTATGTATTCAATACTTGTGATTACATGCCACCACTTCCTCATTCCTACAAATAGGAGTGTCTTACCTGCATGGTAATTGTCACCTGATACTAAATCCTAGATCAAGATTACACTTTTGACTTACATACATACTATCATCCAATAGTAACCACAATTTGTGTTGTACTCTGTGGAATTAGGAGTGACACTGGCATTTTATTTGTAAAGTGTTAGCATAATTAGCTATTCATCTCTTCATAAAGAATGGTTTCTGCCTCCCTCTGCTCTGCTGTTGTTCATTTTGGAAAATTGTTTTATTTCCAAAATGTAGTGTGCAGTGACAGATACCTCATCAGTAAAATACTGTGACACAGGTCACATTGTCTGTTCTATTTCACTTTTGATGTCCATAATACATTGTGCAGGAGTAAAATGATTTCTTCATCAAAATTCTTGTCTTTCAAGATGATTACATTTGTACATTTGTTAGTAACTACCCTGCATATGCAAACGGAACATACAATACACACATCTCATCCTCCCCCCTCTCTCTGTTCATATTGTCCTCCTTCCTCTATTTCCTCCATCCCCTCTCCTCCTCCCTTATCTTTGTCCTTGTCCTCCTCTTCCCCCTATCTCTGTCCGTATCCTCCTCTTCCTCCTACATCTCTCTTACTCTTCCCACTATCTCTGTCTATCTCCTCCTTCCCCGCTCTCTGCCTATTTCCTTTTCTTTCATGTCCATCTCCTCTTCCCCCTCTTTGTTTCCACCAGCCCACTGTCTACATTTTCCACCTGCCTCCTACACCTTCCCACTCTCCGTCCATCTTCTCCTCCCCTCTCTCTGATCATTATGTGCTCACCTCTTTGCCAATCTCCTCCTCAAATTTCTCTCTGCCCATCAACTCCTCCCTTCTCTCTGTCTGTCCATCAACTACTCCCCTCATCCATCTATCTCATCGTTCTACCTCTATCTGTCAGTCTCACCTTCCCCATCTACCCTGTCTCTCTATCTATCTCCTACTCCCACCTCTATCTATTCATCTCATAATCACACCTATCAATATCCCTCTCATCTTCCCATCTCTCTCTGCTCAGCCTTGACCATCCACATGTATACCATCTGGAACACATTCCGATACTGCTCGCATAACACACCTGTTGTGCAAGGCAGTGTAGATGTCAGAGGTTAACAACCCTTTTCACCACCAGCCCCACACCTACGGAAACTAAGTATTTCTTACTACCATGGTACTCCTTCCCAGATTAATAAGAAATATGTGTAACTAATTTGGTTGAAATCAATTCAGTCATTTAGGAGGAGATGTGGAAAACACACACACACATTTTTGTATCTTCATATGATTTTATTTACTGTGATACTTAGTCAATAGATCCATTACTGCATGACAGTATGTGGAATGGATCAAAACACTTTATTCATTATTTTGTTAATGTCAGTAACAATCATGTACAGAAGTTGGAAATACAGATTTCAAATGTTATGTACACACAGATATTTATGAAGTATTTACACTTAACAAAAAATGTGTTGTTGTTGTGGTCTTCAGTCCTGAGACTGGTTTGATGCATCTCTCCATGCTACTCTATCCTGTGCAAGCTTCTTCATCTCCCAGTACCTACACCAGCCTACAGCCTTCTGAATCTGCTTAGTGTATTCATCTCTTGGTCTCCCTCTACGATTTTTACCATCCACGCTGCCCTCCAATACTAAATTGGTGATCCCTTGATGCCTCAGAACATATCCTACCAACCGATCCCTTCTTCTGGTCAAGTTGTGCCACAAACTCCTCTTCTCCCCAATTCTATTCAATACCCCCTCATTAGTTATGTGATCTACCCATCTAATCTTCAGCATTCTTCTGTAGCACCACATTTCGAAAGCTTCTATTCTCTTCTTGTCCAAACTACTTATCGTCCACGTTTCACTTCCATACATGGCTATACTCCTTACAAATACTTTCAGAAATGACTTCCTGACACTTAAATCTATACTCAGTGTTAACAAATTTCTCTTCTTCAGAAACACTTTTCTTGCCATTGCCAATCTACATTTTATATCCTCTCTACTTTGACCATCATCAGTTATTTTGCTCCCCAAATAGCAAAACTCCTTTACTACTTTCAGTGTCTCATTTCCTAATCTAATTCCCTCGGCATCACCCAACTTAATTCGACTACATTCCATTATCCCCATTTTGCTTTTGTTGATGTTCATCTTATACCCTCCTTTCAAAACACTGTCCATTCCATTCAACTGCTCTTCCAAGTCCTTTGCTGTCTCTGACAGAATTACAATGTCATCGGCGAACCTCAAAGTTTTTATTTCTTCTCCATGGATTTTAATACCTACTACAAACTTTTCTTTTGTTTCCTTTACTGCTTGTTCAATATACAGATTGAATAATATCGGGGAGAGGCTACAACCCTGTCTCACTCCCTTCCCAACCACTGCTTTCCTTTCATGTCCCTTGACACTTATAACTGCCATCTGGTTTCTGTACAAATTGTAAATAGTCTTTCGCTCCCTATATTTTACTCCTGCCACCTTCAGAATTTGAAAGAGAGTATTCCAGTCAACATTGCCAAAAGCTTTCTCCAAGTCTACAAATGCTAGAAACATATGTTTGCCTTTCCTTAATCTTTCTTCTAAGATTAGTCTTAAGGGTCAGTATTGCCTCACGTGTTCCAACATTTCTACGGAATCCAAACTTATCTTCCCCGAGGCCGGCTTCTACCAGTTTTTCCATTTGTCTGTAAAGAATTCACGTTAGTATTTTGCAGCTGTGACTTATTAAACTGATGGTCTGGTAATTTTCACATCTGTCAACACCTGCTTTCTTTGGAATTGGAATTATTATATTCTTCTTGAAGTCTGAGGTAATTTCGCCTGTCTCATACATCTTGCTCACCAGATGGTAGAGTATTGCCAGGACTGGCTCTGCCAAGGCTGTCAGTAGTTCTAATGGAATGTTGTCTACTCCCGGGGCCTTGTTTTGACGCAGGTCTTTCAGTGCTCTGTCAAACTCTTCACGCAGTATCATATCTCCCATTTCATCTTCATCTACATCCTCTTCCATGGAATAATCAAATAGATTCAGTTACAGGCAATGTTTATTGCTAGAATACAAGGGAACTGCAAGCAGACTGTATACAAATCATTTGTGTGACCTAACCTAGAATATTTCTCAAGTGTGTGGGGCTAGTGATATTGAATGTATGCAAAAAATGGTAGCATGACTGATGACAGGTTTGCAGAATCTTGAAGACAGATGCAAACTGTCCCTAAGCAGCCTACTTGCAAAGTTTCAAAGCGATATTTAACTGATGAATATACTAAAATCACCTGTGTATTACTCCAGTAGGGATCCGGAAGGCAAGATTAGATAAATTACAGTGCACACAGAGATAATACATTTACTTTTCTCATATGACAATTTTAAATTTCAAATGTTTACTGAGGTTTGTTCAAGTAGGAATTCTGTGATATAACAATATCCTAGAGTTCCATGTTAATTACATTTGCATGTTCCTTTAATATGTTTTAATTATTTTTTATTTATTGTTATACTTTTATTTATTATTATTGCTTCTGCTGCAAAGGTTTATTTGGAAGCAAGCGAAGGATGGCTTGGCACATACAAAAAATGATAAAGATGCTGAAGGAAGATCAGTAACAGCCTATCTTGTTTATGCCATACTAGCAACAATAGCAACTGTGAGTATCAATCACGAACTCATAAAATTTATAGGAATGATTAACATATCAGATAGTTATGTAGGTTCTCATCGCCTATCACTGTTTGATACTAAAATATGCATATATTAAATATTTTTAATAATATTTCATCTGTCAGTAACTAAGTTATATAAGTATCTATAAATTCAAGGAAGGAAGAAAGGAAGATTGGGTTTAACGTCCCGTCAACATCGAGGTCATTAGAGTTGGAGCACAAGCTCATATTGTGCCAAGGATGGGAAAGGAAATCGGTTATGCCCTTTCGCAAGGACCATTCTGGCATTTGCATGAAGCAATTTAGGGAAATCACGGAAAACCTAAATCTGGATGGGTGGATGGGGGTTTGCACCGTCGTCCTCCCGAATGCCAGTCCAGTGTGCTATCCGCTGTGACACTTCGCTCAGTGCAACTTCATGCAGTATTCTATTAAAAAAATAATATCAAAAGGAAAATTCACCTCAGAAAACTAAAATTATAAGACAGAATTACTGCCCATCACTTACCTCCAGGAAATAAAATTTCAGCACTGCCAATTAACAAACAAGACACATCAAAAAATTTGTGGTATAACTTCACCATAAGCCTAGAGCAACTAATGGTAATAATGGACTCCTAAAATGAATACAGTTTTATTATACATAGAATAAAAAATCTTATACTAAGTTACCTCTTGTTCAAATGGTCATTTTATCCTTCGTTAATTCTACTGAAAAGCAGCATTTCTCCAGCAAAATCCATTGTAGCCTTATATTTTACAATCTCTGGCTTCATATTAAACATGTTTTGTCTATTAATTTGTTATACATTCTCATCCCCATATACCAAGGAGTCTGTGCATATAGTTGCAGTTGGTCTGTGGGTAACATAAAATTATCTTTGATTCTTGTGTTTTATTGTGTCTATAATCATCATCCACAGTAATTTTTGTCTGCTGTGTATGATGATTACAATTTTGTACACGTATGTGAAAGGAAAAGTTGGAATTTGTAATTCCTGTAATAAAGGGCTGTAAAATTCTTTTTGCTATGAAGTACACATGTATCTGACAATTTTCTTCTGCAGCTTCAGTATTCAAGATTAGCTATTTGGATTCACCCCAGGAAACTAAAACATACCTAATGACAGATTCAACATATATACAATATGCTTTTTTTGTGTATTTATGTCGGTAGGATTTTCTAGTATTTGCATTGCAAATACTGCTTAATCTTTTTGACAGGAAGTCAGTGTGGGTATTCCAGCTCAAGTTCTTGTCCACATTTAGTGTAAGGAATTTGATCATGTCAAATAATGGAAACTCCAGTATGGAAGATCAACAAAATAAGGGAAAGGTAGACTGCTACTCACCATAAAGAAGATACGTCGAGTTGCAGACAGGCACAATAAGAAGACAGTTACACACTAGCTTTCAGCCAAAGCCTTCTTCAGAAAAGGAAACACAGACACATTCAGCCACACAAACAAGCACACTTCATGTATATGTGACCACCATCTCTGGCAGCTCAGATTGGAATGCGAAATTTGATCATGTCAGCTTATTGATTGTTATGTTGTACTTTAAGTTCCACACATTTTGAATGTCTGGTTTTAAAATGTACCCTACAGGTTTATGGGATGTTGAGTTTTTTAACCCATTTAAATGGAATCAGTTCCGTAAGCTATTGCGTATGCTCACAGTATAGATCAGAATCAGCTTCAATTAAAACAGAAGTATCATCTTCAAACAGAACTGATGGTGGATCTATATTTATGGGTAAGTCATTTGTGTAGGACAAGAACAGGATTGGACCTAAAATGGAGCCTTAAAACATACCTTGTGATACTGTACACCATTTAGAATAATGATTCACTGTATTTGAAGAGGCAGTTAAACTCTGTTTTCAGTTCTGCAGATATGATGTAAGCCATGTCAGAGCATTGCCCTTAATCCTATATTTATCTAATTTGTAAATAACCAAGGCATGGGTTACTGAGTCAGAAGATACCTGTAACTTTACTCCAAGTGTTGCTTTATCTTTCCAGTAAAGTTATTTGCTGCATTTAGTATGTTCTTTCCTTGTTGGAATCCAAATTGGTTATTTATACATGGTCCATTCACATTAATGTTACCACCACCTAGGTTCGGTGTCACTCACAGACAGCTGGTGGCAGCACTAGCAGTGGACAGTATATAAATCATGTATGGGGGAAGCGGAAAACAGTGCAGTCATTGTCGTGATGCAAAAATGGAGCAATTTATCTGACATTCTAAAGGGCATGATCACCTGACTTTTGGGCCAAAGTGGAAGCATTTCCGAAATGGCTCAATTTGTAGACTATTCACATGGCGATGGTTAAAGTATACTGTGCGAGGCAAAATGGCACCAAAGAAGGGACATAGATGACAACAGTGAAGGACAGCTGTGGAGATGTGTATGGGCAAATAGATGTGCAGCTGTTGAGCAACTGACTGCCCAGATGGAAGCAAGGGGCTACCAACAGTGTCTTCTCAACGACCATTCAGCAAATATTGCTGCATATGGTTCTCCACATCAGGTACCTGCTTCATGCACCCACACTGACTGCTGCTCATTAACAATGAAGGCTGTAATTTGCATGCCAGTACTTCCGCTGGATGGTGACAAGTGGCCTTTTCATGTGCATCATGTTTTATGCTCCTTCGGACAGATGGATGTTGATGTGGACAGTAGGAAGTGTCCAAAAGCGAACACCCTGCAAGAATCGTCAGAAGAGTCCAGGCCAGAGGGTGATCTCCTCATTCTGGAAGGCACAGTGGATCAACATAAGTTGGCATCTATTCCTGGGAACCATGTTCACCCCTACAACCATCTTATTTTCCTCAGCACAATCGCATTTACCAGCAGGACAGTGCAATGTGTCACACAGTACGCAGTATATGTGCATGATTTAAAGAGTGCTAGGGTAAGTTTGCTGTACTCCTGCAGCCACCAAACTCCCCAGATTTAAACACAATTAAGGATCTTTCTGATCACCTCGGGCTTTTTGTGCCATGGACCCTCAACTGAGAAACCTAGTGCAGCTGGTCATGGCACTGGAGTCAGCTTATCTCCACATCCCTGTTGCTAACTTCCAGAACCTCACCAACTCTCTTCCTGCACATATCAATGTGGTCCTTGCCGCAAGAAGCACATTAGTGTGACTGAACAGTGTAATAATATCATTTTTTACAATAGAATTTTGAATCTGGATTGAAGTTACTTCCTCTAACAGTTTTGACAGGACTGGAAGAATAGATATAGTGTGTTATTTTCCATGTCTTTTCTCCACCCATTCTTGAACACAAGTCTGACTTTGACGTACTTCAACACATCAGAAAAGCATCCTTGTTCAAAAGATTGGTTCATTATTTGAGTTAATGAAAGTGCTATTATGTGATGCACTGCTTTAATCACTGTAGTGGGTACTTGTCCCACCCAGAAGAGGTTTTAGTTTTTAATGATACTGTGACAGTTGCCACAGCCTTTATCAAGACATTTTTTTAATCTGTGAAGTCCAGATAGGTTTACTGTACTCTGATACTCTACTATGTACATCAATGGGAGCAGACAGGCTTTTCTGCTGCAGTTTTACATGCCTTTTCTGCAGTTTTGACTGCATGTGGGTACATAGTATATGAAACTTTGAGACATATTTATCTAATTATCAACAACGCTCACTTCCATTATGGGGGCTCACTATAAGTGCTTACGAGACCAGCCCTACACCAAGACTGAACTGAAGCAGGAGAACTGACACTTGTCACCCAGCAGGAGATTCTCTTTGGGGTCAGGCCTATGGAAAATTGGCAACCCAAGGATCACCAGAGGCTCTTCCTACTATGAAACCAATTTCCAAAAATCGTCCATGAGCAATGAGGCCTTTTCAGATGCATTTAAAGTTTGAATTATTACTAGTTGGTAAGGGAGAAATTTCAACCCAAATCCAGTGTTGAAGCTGAATTCCACCCTAGATCTTGAGAAATATTTTGACGTGGTCCCTCACGAGGCTATTTGTAAAATGCTTCATGATTGTAGCACTTCTTCCATATGTGTGCAATGTATCCACAGCTTATACTGTTGTGTTAGGAATGCTGTTCACTACACAGCAAAGATTTTGTGTCCTTTTCCAGTTAACCCTTTAACTGCTCTGGATGTGTTAACGCGCACACCTTTGTACCTGTCCGTGTGTGCTCTGAACGTGTTTATATGCACCACCAGCCCTTCTACCTGGTACTCTCAACATGTCTACGTGTAAACACATTCAGAGTACCAGGTAGAAGGACTGGTGGTGCGCATAAACATGTTCAGAGCACACAGGAACAGGTACAAAGGCGCACGCATTAACACGTCCAGAGCAGTGACAGGAGATATTTAATACACACCCCATCCTTCGACAACGTTATATGCTGATGATGTGTTTTATACAAAACTTACTAAGATCTTAGACATTAGGCCATTAGGTGAATGAATCATTTTAACAATATAGCATTGAGATTAAACAAAAAGAAAACTGATTATCTGGAATGTGGATGTCTGGCTAGTGACCCCATTATAGTGATCCAACCAGTGAACAAAACTGTACAGTGTAAATATCTCAGCTCTCTTACAACTCTGGATGATGAGATGGTCCCATGTACTTGACCATGAGTTACTGCTAGACAGCTGAAGTGGTGAAAAGCTGCTAGAGTACTATTTGAACAGAAAGTACTCAATCATCTTAAGCAGTAAGATTATAGATCTACTAACAATCCACTTTATACACTGCAAGGCACGTACACCTTCTCCTCCTAAAATAATGTGGCATAACTAGTCTGTGTTGATACTGCTGCACGTGCGGCTGCTCAATGACTGACACTGTCTTACCAGAAACGTCACTTATGTAGCTGCCAGTTATCAGACCGCAACTTCCGGTCGCCAGCAGCGCGCCGAGTCCCTTATCTACTTCCGCTCTGGGAGCAATAGCATGTGCAATGCTAAGTAATACTAGTAGCGTCACGCTAGAACGCCCAGTGGGCAACGCAAAGTACCTAGAACATTGCACATAGTACACTAGCATATCGAAGATATAGTAACTGGCAGCAAATAAATGTTCATATATACATATATAATCAAAGATGGAAGCACAGCTCCCCCCATTGCCATGGTTCCCCCCTTCTGAGATGTCAGTGTCTGTTGGTGAATCAGTATCTGGATGACTTGGGATGGGTCATTTACCATGACCCATTAGGTTTCTTTTTTGCTGTCATGTAATATTTATTATTTTTTTATTTTCTAAAGGAAAGGACAGTGGCTCCTATACAGCTCAGAAAGATAAGCAGCAATGATGAAACAAGAACTAGCATTGCATGAGATGAAAATAAAAATTTTGCACTGGTTTGTGTGTTCATAGTGCTGGACTGTATGAAGAATGAATATGTAACAGGAGGGATGAGAGTGATAGTAATCACCTACAGGTTAAGAGAACATGCCTCAAATAGTATTAGCACAGCATCAGAAGTGAAGAAAATTCATGGCAAAAACTTTCCTCACTTACAACCCAGGAGTTAGTTGAAACCTGTAAAGTTATAATTGATTTTATTGATTTTATATTGATGTGTATAACCTACTATGTCCTTCAGAGGCCTTTTGATATGGAAGGTATGCCAGCTATCAAAGTTTTGATATAAGTGGAAGTTTATATGCTGTCACTAGTGAGCTGGAAATCAGTGACTTGGAACGTGAAACTGAACAGGACTGAGTGAAATGAATAGGAGGAAAGGTGTTTAGAGCCTTGGAGGAATGAAAACCGGATGACTTGGCCTTATGTCCAGATGTAGAGTTACAAGTAATGGTAAGGGCACTGGAGAGCATGATAAAGTCCTCATCCATTCTTACTTTCTGAGCTTCCTTCAATCTGTAAACTGCACATACCAGGTGTAAAGCAGCTATTATTCCTTTCTCCTCCTACAGTGACAGGGAAATTAGGTGCCACTCCTGTAGCTTCCAGGGCACATGGAAATTGTGGGTTGTTAGGAACAACTCATACAGTAGGTCAAGAAACAGATGGACACAAGTGTGCCATGGAAGTGCCCATGTCCTTGACATGGAACTTCACTAATAAGAAGTTGTTTGGGTAAGATTATAGTTTCCCATATGCATAAGAAATGAGGTGGTAGCTTTGGAATCAGCAGGATATTTGTACAAATGGTGTTCAGTGATATTAAGGCCATGGACATTGGAGGGGGGGGGGGGGGGGGGGGGGTTGGCTGCTGTATAAGGAGATGGTATCAACAGTATACAGTAGGGAGCCAGTTGGTAATAGATTAGGAATATGGAGAGGAAATGGAGGATGTGATTGGTGACATAGAAAGACACTAAGGTAGAATTGTTAAGATATGTGTGTCAACTAGGGAGGAAATTCTTCCTGAAGGCATAGTAATACTCAACAAAAGATCTTTCAGTGTGATTAAGTTTGTAGATTTTTGTAAGCATATAAGAAAGTGTGTGTAAAAGGGTGAGATCTGAGCATGCATTGGACGTCATCCTGGACTAGGAAAGTTTGCTTATGGCTTTCTAAAAATCTCCACCCACATCATAACCACCTACCATCAATAATACCTCCAGTTCAATAGTTTCATTTTGTTTTGAAAAGTTAAAAGTATTAAAATAAGAATAATCAAACCTATTTTTCACTTATTTTTATATCAGTCCAGCTGGATGTTTGTTTTATTGTTTTAGCAGTTAATGATTAGATGCTCATTTCAGTACCCTTCTTTCTCAGCAAGTACTTATTTATCAAACTGTTTATTTGTATTGCATTTCATGTTATTTTCCTATTATTTCCAGGTTATCATATGTCTAATTATACTTGTGATGAGGAAACGCATTAAGCTGGTGATTCAGCTCTTTCGTGAAGCTGGAAAAGCAGTTGCTAGCATGCCGATGTTGTTATTTGAACCTCTTATTGTAAGTACTGCATCAGAAAATAGTTTTCCAATTCAAATTTCCGTTCCAGTTATATTTAATTGCCAAGAATATTCAAAGTCACTAACAAGAAATGTTTTCAGGTGGATTCTATTCAATTCAACAGTGTATGAATTGGTGTCTTGAGTAGGAATGTTTATATTATTCTTAAGTAATACTTAAATTTCTCTTAGTACCATAATAATCTTTTAAATACAGAAAGACAGAGAATATCTTTGACCTGTTTGATGTATGCAGGAGAAACTGTAAAACCATAGAGAACATTTTTGTTTATGAGGAAGGCCTTCATTGGTGCCTAGAACCTGAATTGGGTAAGAGAGCTAGCCTTACATGCTAGGTGGAAATTGAGCTAGCAGTTTGCTGCATTGTAACCCGAAATAATCATAACCTTCAGGTTTGCAGCCAATGAAGGGCTTAAAGAGAATTTTGGTTGCAGATTTTTTGACCTCTGCTGAAAATTGTAAGGACCCTCCTCCCTTCTAGTAGGTCAGACATGCATTACTCATGTGAAGTGGCTGCTACAGTAGCAGAGTACTTGTGTCAAACAAAAGTTTATTTTAGGGTGGAGTAATCCTTCCATTGGCTGGATAACAAATTAACTGTTCTTCATTGTAGACTGTTGATAGAAAATGTTAATGTAGTGTTAATTAACTGCAAGAGTGTCCATAGAAAGGTCCCAGAACTAGTCTTTCTTATAAATAGTAATAATGCCCACATAGTACTAGGAACGTAAAGTTACAGAAACAAGAAGAGTATAGTAAATGAAAATTAAATTCTTATTTGAATGTAGATTACAAAGATTATGCTGGTTGCTAGTCAGAGGAGCAAGCCACCTGACAATGTGTGGTGGAATGTACTTGTGGCATTTCTATCTGATCCCCCTTCCTTGATCCTTTAACAAATATTATGTGGGAAGAAAGATTGCTAGTAAATCTCTGTCTTAACTATAATTTCTTGAAATCTCTTTTGGTCATTTCATGACGTGTATGTGGAAGAAAGTAATACATTGTCCAACTCTGAGACTCTCTAGGAATTTCACTATTTGTGAAAAGATTGGCAGTTGACTCACAACATAAGCAAATGTAACACATGTGTATACATAGGTGGATAGACTCATTATTGTTCGATTACATGATTTTTGAACAATCACTGGAAGCAATCACATCCATTATATATCTGGGAGTACGCATATGGATTGGTATAAAAATTGAATGATCGCATCAAACTGTCTGTAGAAAATCAAATACCAGGCAGAGATTCGCTGGAAGAATCTTCAGGATATATAGTTCATCCACAAAGAAAGTAAAGTAGCTTACAAAACACTTGTTTGACCAATGCTTGAGTATTGCTCTTTAGTCTGGGTCCCTTGCCAAATAGAACTCATACAGTGAATACAGAAGACCCAAAGAAGGGCAGTGTGTTTCATCTCCAGAATTAGACACTACAGGAGAGACGTTGTGCGTCACAATGTGATTTACTGTTAAAATTCTGAGAGTGTATGTACCTAGAAAAATTAATCAACAATGTCCTTCTTCCATCCCACAACCCATGAAAAGATCACATAGGTAAAATTAGAGGGATACTTGTTCATATGAAGCCTTACAAACATTCTTTATTCCTGCACACTATAATCAACTGGAACAGGTGAGGGAAGAAATCACCATCATACACAAAGCTCCCACTGCCATACATTATAAGATTTGTTTGGAGAGAATAGATGCAGATGTTGGTTATAGTTAAGAAACAATGTAATGAGTGAAGATAACTGCTCATTGTGTAGTGGAAATGCTCACACACACACACACACACATATATATATACAGAGCTACATTTCATAAGAACTGCAGTCTGGTGAGGCCTTTATGTATTTATATGCTTCTTTTTGCAAGAGTAGTTACTTATTGTGACAGAAGTGGTGTCTGGTGAATGCAATTTCATTAGTCAGTCTAAGATGTTTCACTCATTGTTTATGTTCCTATTCACCATTCATTTGCCTTCCCCCCATAATGTGATTGTTTATCTTTACTCATTCCCAATATCAAATTAAAGTTATTATGTATTCAGCCTTATAAACAGCATTAATATAAGATCATAATAGATAAAAGAAAAAGTACAAGCTTTCAGAACTGGATCTGAATACCTGTATTTAAAAGAGCCACAACAGATTTAGTGTAATCTTAATGGTGCATATGCCACATGGTGAAACTCAATGTGAAATGAAATTATTACTGCAAGTAAGTGTATGGTAACTGGGATGTCTGTTGAGAAAGGTTTGTAATTGCAGATCAATGGCACAAAGCTAATTTTGTTCCAATGGACAATTGTAAATAATGAGAATTTGAAACTACAATTTTTAGTGGAAAGTCCCTTCCGGAAAGAAGGAACATAGTTTTTTAGGTGTTCTATCATTCTTGAGCACACCAAAACTTAGAGACAGAGTTTTACAATGAAACTAATAATTGTAAATAATTGTCTTAATTCCATTGTTATAAACAGGCCTAAAAATCCCATCCTTGAGTATCCATATTTCTGTAAAATTCATTGTGAAATAAACTATCCCCCCCCCCCCCCCCTACACACACACAAAGAGAGAGAGAGAGAGATCAAACAGTAATACCATTTTAATGGTCATCAATTTCTTCAGAGATTTTACATTCAAGAAAATTATTTACTTTCTTAATTTCCCATGAGGAAGTTGAACTCACAATTTACTGAATATATGTGTGTAATACTATGATTGTCCCTTCTGAGCTGACTGCACTGATTTATGATTAAATGATTAAAATGCTTGCTAGATGTGTGCTGTCACATAACACTTGGTCACCATGTTTCATAACTTAATAATTGTAATTCTTGACAGACTTCGTTTGATTTTTTTCATGCCTAGTGCATGTCAGGCAGATGAAGTGAGGTCATTTTAGCATTTACACTAGTGATCTGTTTTTTATTCCCCCACCCCCCCCCCCCACCCCCACCCCCCACCCCACCCCTCCAGAGGTATATACTATTTTACGAATACATCATGTCTGCAAGTCTTGCATTGTAAAGATACCCGAGAAAATCTGTTTACACAGTTGCGAAATATCTTACAAATCTGAAATTAGCATAGACATTTTAAAATCAGAGTTCCACTAATCAAAAACCGCATGCATAAGTTTATAATATGTTTCCTTAATTAAATAATTTGACATTTAATGGCCATTTTATAATTTGGATATAATGTTTAATACTTTGCCTGTGTTATTCATATAGTAATATATCTTATATTAAAAAAAAAGATGCTGTGACTTACCAAACAAGAAAGCACTGGTAGATAGACACAATAAAAAACACACAAACACACACACAAATTTCAAGCTTTCGCAACCCACAGTTGGTTCATCAGGAAAGAGGGAAGGAGAGGGAAAGATGAAATGATGTGGGTTTTAAGGGAGAGGGTAAGGAGGACTCCTTACCCTCTCCCTTAAAACCCACATCCTTTTGTCTTTCCCTCTCCTTCCCTCTTTCCTGATGAAGCAACCGTGGGTTGCGAAAGCTTGAAATTTGTGTGTGTGTTTTTTATTGTGTCTATCTACCAGTGTCTTCTCATTTAGTAAGTCACAGCATCTTTTTTTAACATATTTTTTCCATGTGGAATGTTTCTTTCTATTATATTCATATCAGTAATATATCTTATTATGAAATAATTGTGAGCAAAGTGTTATCTGTGTTTTCTTGTCAATAGACATTTGTTATGCTGGGGCTTGTGGTGGCAGCCTGGATTTACTTTTGCCTTCTTATTGAGAGTTCTGGAGATCTCAAAGAGGGTGAAAACAATAAAATATACTATAAGAAGGATGTTATAATGAAAGTAAGTGATTAATTTCATTATTTGTCAAGTGTAGCTGATTTATTAATTAGTGAGCTGTGTGTTCTATTGTTTTTATTTTTATATCTTATTATGAGATGGAACAAATCAGTTTTACATTTGCACTCATTTTCTCAGTGAAAAAAAATACAGCAAAATGCTGATCTTTTACATGATTGTCTTAAGCTGTCTTTTGCTTTGTTTTTATGTACAGTGATTTATGCTTCACTATGTTCAATATCTCTCTCTCTCTCTCTCTCTCTCTCTCTCTCTCTCTCTCTCTCTCACACACACACACACACACACACACACACACACACACACATCAGTAGAATCAGTTTTCAAGCAGATAAGCTTTTAATTTGAAGTGAATTTTTATCATCAGTTAGATTCTTGACTACACAGGATGTTGTCAAATATTTTTATGGCTTACAAGAATAAAGTACGAATGCAGCAGGCATAGTCTCATATTAATACAACAAGGAAGCCTGTGCTAAAAACCTTGAACCACCTTGTGGAACTTATAGATCTGTTCAAACAAAATACCTGAAAAGTAGGCTGAAAATTAATTGACTGCAAAAGATATAATTAAAAGTAAGAAATGTTAGTGAACTGCAGCCATAGAGCAATGAATAACTTTATCATATTCTTGTTGATACATCAGCAATATCTTGTGAGCTTTTCTTAGCAAAATATAACTTTAACCTACATTGCTCACTGAGTGTTGGTCATGTTGGAGAGTATATTTCCTGTAAAAGTATGTAACCTAGAAAATTAGTTTTGTTGCTTAATACTATACTCCATCTGTAGGGTAGATTAGAGAAAAAATGTGGAAGGCACAGGGGGATGACAGTTAAGGATAGTCAAGGCAAAAGCAAGCATAATATGAATATGTCATTCTGAATTTGCTGTGGTGCAGGCAAATGAAGTCATATGTTAAAGACATTGAAATAAGACTTATGTAATGGGATGGGGAAAGGGGGAAGTGTGAACAAGAGAGAACAAAAGAAGGGGGGGATTGCGGGTAGCACAACCCTTTTTTTTTTTTTTTTTTTTTTTTTTTTTTTTTTTTTTTTTTTTTTGTGGGGGTGGGGTGGAGGGGGGGGGGGGGAGGGAGTAGAGGTCAGGATTAAGAGAACATGATGTTGAAAGGGCACAGGTTGTGAAGTAGACATTAAAGTTGAGTATGATGATGTGGACAGTAACATGCTGTGTCAACAGGGTAATCAATTTACTATTCACCCTGTTTTGGTGGTAATCATTCATTTGGGTGAACAACTGGTTATTTATCATGCCCCCATAAAAGGGGACTATCATGTTGTAAGTGCTTGGGGACAGGAATAGTATAAGGATGGACTACAATAATTTGTAGATTTTGAGAACAGCAGATTAGTGCTTTGTGTGAGGGGGCAAGGATTTTGGGAAGGGTGTTAATTTCAAGAATTCTGAAAGGTAATCAGAACCCCAGTGGAGGATGTGATGAAGCTGTTCCTATCATGAGTAATACTAGATAATGAACTTCTTTGCAGATGGCTAATGGGGCCTACATACTATATCAAAGTCAAAGGTTGTGCTGATGGTAGTATAGCCACTGCTTGTATCACCCAAGCCGGAGTGTCTTGACAGAGGAGCCAGACAAAGTGTGTCCCACAGCATAGGATAGGACGGGGAGTCTAGAGGGATGGCGAAGTCAGTTTCCCTAAAGGAGTAAGCCTGATATAAATCATGACTGAGTGTCTTCCGGGGTAAGAATATATTCTGTACTAAGTGTCAACAGCCTCCTTGACAGTGGAAGTTAGGGCATTCTACTGTTCTTGGTGCAGGAAATAGTTCCGAAAGGCAGAAGAAACATTAGTTGTTCAATGGCATTAGACTGCAGAAGGCAAGGTGACCCAAAAGGCAGAAGAACCATTGTTTGATCAATGGCATTAGGATGCAGAAGGCAAGGGGAAACCACTGCACTGAAGTTCACATGGCATGCCTCCATTCAATGTAAAACTATCCGAGTTTCTATTCTCCCATTTAGATCTGGGGAAGGGGGGGAGAGGGAGAAGATACCTTGAACACTGCTGTGACTAGAAAGCATGACTGCTCTGGAAAGATAAAAGTATATGACAACAAAGTTTGAATTACCACATGGAATGTGCACAGTTTTATATGACTGGGAAGCTTACAAATGTAGAGGCAGAGAGATGCAGGCTAAAAGCAGACATTCTCGGACTAAGCGAAGTAAGGTGGCCTATATCTAGGATTCACAGTATGAAGGAAGAACCCTATACTGTTCTGGTGGAACTGATACTAACCGTAGATATGAAGTTGCCATACTTGTGTCATAAATGACAGCGAAATCAGTTCCCAATTTTATTCAACTTGATGTTCACGTAATGTTATTAAGGTTACAAATGTCACATCGAGCTATGAAAATTATTCAGGTTCATGCACCAATAGAGGATAAAGATGTGAAGAGGTAGAATCTTTCTATGACACAATGAAACACACAAAAAGGTGATAAAACACTGGTCATAGGCGTTTTTAACTCAAAAATTGGCTCTGGTGCAGAAGGTAATGCTGTTGCTATGATCTTGGAGAACGAAGCACAAGAGGAGACAGATTGGTGCAGATTTGTACAGAACATGAATTTTTTGTTTCTAATACATTTTTCAAACTTCATGCTAGGAGGCTACACACATTGATGTCACCTCCTGGTAGTGAAGAGACAGGGTGTATACGACCCGGGACAACCGGGAGATCCGGGAAAAACCCGGGAATTTTTTCATCTGGGAGAAAACCAGGAAAAACCCGGGAATTGTTTAGAATTCCAGGAATTTTTCATTGTTTTGGTTTTCAGTTAAATTTTTGTTATTTTGACTGGTAAGAACCAATACTCTAACAGAGGATATTACTGTATTCCGCTACTGCAGAACAGAATAATACTGCAGCAACAAAACATGAATGAGAGAGGGAGGGAACTTAAGTTGCAAAGGAAAGGGGCCATATACAACAACAAAACAGTGCTCATACAAGCATCTGCCAACAGCAATGTGTGTCAAAGGCTTTACGAAGACTATGCAATGCTTTATAACAATTGCCTCCGATGAGTGTGACGTGACAATTGTTTAAATTAGATTTGTTTGAGCTGTTGTGGGCAGGCTCTTGAGCATGCGCACTTGAGTCGCACATGAGTAATACGTTCTCCCGCTTCTGGTTACAGAATTGTGGTTGGGCGCCACTACTTAATATTGCCCCGGTTCGGAAATACAGTAAATCTGGGGCTGATGCACAGAGCAGTCTGAGTTGAGGTCGCGAGTCTCCACGTGACCTGTGTTTACATTCAGTAATTTTGTTGTTTTCTCTTTGTTTATTGCTCTCACGTTAAATGATAACAAAACTGATTTTTGTGGCTGGCAGCTATCAAATGAATTAAAATACGTTCGCATAATTACAGAAGGCTAAAATATGTCATTAGTTTAAGATTTTATCTCCACCTTTCTGACAGTCAAGCATTAATCGCCTTACAGAACAATGAAGTTATTTTTGCCGGTTTGCTAAAGAGATTTGGCCGAAAATTAATCTTTTCTGCTGAGGCAGTCAATTTATTTGAAATGAAGTGTTTGATTTCACACTATTGGCTAGTTTCAACTGTTCACTGCATTTCAAGTGCACGTATGGCATTAAGCCATAATAAAAAGCCAAACATTAGATAATACAGTACTGGTGCTCCAAGAAAATTTACATACGAATGTGCATTTTAAGCCGAATTATGCGTTTTAGTATGGTTCATGAAATTCCAACACTCTTGAAGTATCGTCTGATGTCTTGTTTCTTTTATGACATATGTAAGATCTTTTAATGTTTTACACGTAAGAACATATGGGCTTCCTGCATCATCGTAGCTGCACTTGGTGACGCCTGTTATGTGGCACTCTCTTGCAACTGCTGAAACGAACCTATTTCTAACAGGTTGCGGGAAAATATTGTGAACGGTGGTTTGAAAAGCATTACATTCAAAGCAGATTTCCTTTTATGCAAGATGAACTATATGCGAGAATGTACAATGCATTTCTTAACTCACAAAGCGTTTGACTCTCATTTAAAAATCAACTCTTTGAGGACGACCATTTAGAAGAATTTCGAGCCCAGAAGATCAGACATTTACGTCATTACATTTGTGTGATGTATCTTATAGTGTAACATGCGCAAAAAAGATCAACATTATATGTGGAAGCTTAGCTTCTCTTCCAGCTTATTAATCTTAGAGATACTAATTTAAACCATTAACTTTACTTATTTGTGTGTTCGCGCTACTGAAGAGTGCTCTTGCTATTGGGTTACTATATCACGTGTCCAATGCTGCCATCAGCTGTCGAGATCACGTGACATGAGCTATGACTGTCTTACAAAAGCGCATCACAATCTCGATTTCAATGTTCCGGAAAGTAACATGGGGTGTTTTGTGTAATTCAAATTTGTACCTTCATAATACGAAAATATGCAGCGTACATGTTGCTGCACATCAAAGGTCTTTCAAAACATGTTTTTCCCCTCTGAGTTTCGTTTTCTAAAGACCCGGGAAATTCTACTCCGGTATATAAAACCATAAACGTTCAAAGGACTGATGAGTATTATTGTGCCAAGGAAGAGTTATACTGTCACTTAACATGGAAAAAGTGCATTTTCACCCGGGAGAAAGTGTACTTTTAACCGGGAAATCCGGGAAAAATGTGGGAATTATTTTTTCCTTGTCCATGTATACACCCTGAGAGAAGACCGTCAGAAATCAGATTGATTTTATTCTGGCAAAACAGGAGCTAAGAAAATATGTGAAATCCATTAAAACCTGTTCTGGTGCTGATATCAATAGCAATCACAATCCAGTAGTAATGGACTTTAAAATGCAACACATCAGAAATGCTATAAGAGGCATTAAGATATCAGTGTACATAGGTACAAGAAAATGAGCAATTTCAGAAGTGAGAACTTATGTTTGATGCTGCTCTGGATGAAAAAGTGAAATCAATAGAAGAGACTCAGCCTATAGAAGTAGAATCCACTTTGAACTCTATAAAAGATAGCATAACTTAAGTTCAGGAAAGTTGCATTGGGTTCAACACCACCAACAAAAGGCACAACTGGATAACTGATGAAATTCTGGAGTTTATGAATGAAAGAAGACAGTGTAAAACAAAGGATCCCATAAAAGACAAAAACCTATGCACTGACATACTTAGACAGAAATGAGCAAATCATGGATGTCTGACAAATGTAAAGAATTTGAGACATTTCAAGAGAGACATGATTACTTTAACCCTTTCTGGGGCAAAATAAAAAAAAATTAATTTTTAATTTTTCCTTGTTTTTATTGTATTAATTTTCATACAGTGAGACAGAAAAATGTAAAAATTAAATGAAATATACATAAACTGAACACATACAGGGTGGTTTCAAATGGAGCCACTGCCCGCTAAATGTCATCACTTTTGATGATACAGTACAAAGCAATTCCTTTCTGCAGATAAGCATAAGGCTACCTGGCAGTGACTACATGTCCGTCTGATTCTGTGGGGTCCTTTCTTTGCGCTGCAGTGCACACAGCGCCTTGAGGTTCCATGTTTTGGCAGATGTTTTGCTTCCGATATACGTTTCTCATGGGGAACAACAGTTTTGAATTTTTTTGCAGATGGTTCTGACGGTGTACTGGGATGGCCAGGGCTATCTTTGAAGACATTACAGCCTACCAGGCCTGTGGCAACACATCTTCAAAAATCCTTTAGCACTTGCTTCGCCGTTGGATTACATAATCGAAACAGAATAAATGCATTTCCAATAGAAATATCAACTATATACCAAAATAATCTTAGCCACCACCTTCGTGGTTTCCTGTCTGTTGCATAAAAACTGTTCATCATATCTGCCTTATCGACACATCCCATATTTGCACTATATGATTTCACTATTTTTGGGCAAGGTACCTTTGTGATTTTTCCATCCTTTTCTTTACGGCTGACTTCTTCAACACATTCAGGTGAAACAATTCTAGACAGCAACATGACTACATGTTCATCTTTCCATTTGATGCAAGCAATGCCATCAGAACGAACTGACGAGTCAAACTCTCCTCTTTGCAACTTTTTGTCTGTTTTTAGCGTAGGAATTCCTTTTCTTTGTGATCTAATTGTTCCACAGGCAAAAAGTCCGTCATCTTTTAGCTTCTGTAAAAGTGAGACAATGGTAAAAAAATTGTCAAAGTATATGTGGCATCCCTTTCCTTCCAAGCATTTACACATATCTCTCACAATTCTCTCTCCTAAGGATTTTTCCACTATGCCTTCAACTTTTCCCGTATATACCTGTAAATCTCAAATACATCCAAGCTTATCAGCTCTGACCCAGATTTTGTATCCCCTCTTGATTGGCTTTTGGAGTATATATTGTTTGAATGCGATTCGTCCTTTGAACTTCATCATGCATTCATCTATAGCTTGCTCCTTAGTAGGTGCATAGAATTCTTTGAAGTTTATCAGTATCTGATTGATTAGTGGACGGATTTTATATACTTTGTCATAATTTCTGCTCTCCCTTGAAGGCATAACAGCGTTGTCATTGATGTGAATATGTGTCAAAATCCAGCTGAACCTTTTTACCAACATTAGTGAGGAAATGTACTCATCTCAAAGTTCCTTATGGGATGAACAGCAATCACGATAATAACAAGGTTTCTTGATTCCCATTAGAATGTTTAGAGCCAAAAATACTTTAAGTTCTGATTTAGAAAGAGGCCTGAAATTGCCACCTTTCTGTGTTGCGTACAGGTTAGACTGGAAAACTGTGTGTTCTAACATAGTATCACAAAACAGACACAAAAAAATCTACTGGTTGCATACCTTCACTGTCATTTTTAAGTTTTCCTCATACACCAGCTTCCTCTGAAAAATTGGCGGCAAAGTTCATTGCACTGACGCCCTTTCTCCATGAAAAATTTGCAATGGAAGACAGTGGCAAATCATCATTAGTGCTGAAACTATCATCACTGTCATTGTCAAAATGGTCCTCACTCTCACTTTCCGAAATAATTTGAGATAAAATGGGTGTTTTCATTCGCAAATCCAGATCACTGTCTTCAGCTAGCACATCACTTTCACTGTCACTTCTGGTGTCAATCTGTGAGTCAGGATCTGAAAGAATATCTGCGAAAAGGCACTCCAGAATTTCCTCTTCCTTGAGTCTGTGAGAATACATCACATGAAAGTGGAAAAAAAAATTCGTCACACCTACTAATGCTGCCGTTGCAGGAGCAGTGGTTTCAAATGGAACCACCACAACATTCACGGAAATAAATGCATTATTTTGGTTATTACTGGAGTACATATAGTATTAATGTAAACAGAACAGTATTCTGCATTGAATACATGCATAAAAGTTATGTAATACAGAAGAATACAGTCACAATTTCAGAACAAAGACATTCGCACACAGCGTACAAAAATGCCTATCCAACTCGCCTCACTACTTGCTAATATTTACAGATTTTGAAGCAGTTCCAGTGACAGCTGCTAGAGGGCAGCACCAACTAGGCTGCTGAATGGTGTCCCCAAATGTAGCCACTGCCCTTTTACCACAAAATGAGAAAATTGTAGGTGGTTTCAAATGGAACCACTTCCCCTGAAAGGGTTAACTTATATAAGAAGGTATAGTTGGGTGACCCTCAAAGGAAGCGAGATGGACAAATGCTGGGGAATGCAAATAATGAAATTACCATAGGAGTTGAAGGAAAACTCAAAAGATGGAAGGAATATATTGAAGTCCTTTTCAGAAACAATACAGGTGATCCTCCTCCACCTGATGCAAGAATCAATTAAGTCAGTCATAAAATCACAGAGTGACATTGTACATACTATTAAACTGGAGAAATATGGTAAAGCTAGCAGTTCATATGGAGGTTATACTGAAGTTATTGAAGTTTACTGAAGTTATTGAAGTTTTAGCTGAAAAGAAGTCGATTGGCGTCAGCCTCCTAACACTTTTTTCAATGTTATCTATGCATCAGCAAAGATATCTTGTAACTGGCTGAGATAAACTTTTATACCACTGTCAAAGCATACTAACTCCTCACAGTGTGATGATTATTGTATGATTCGTTTGATGTCTTCATGAAGATGATGATGATGATGTGTTATGTACTCAAAATATTTCTGAAAATCATACACACACAGATTTACAAGAAATGTGAATCCCAAATGTACATGATCCAATTTGGCTTTTGAAATGGGTTTGGAAGTTGTGAAGCACTCTCTGACACCTACTAGTGCAGAGGCGCAGAGATATGAATGTCAGTATGTACGCTTGTTTCTTCTTCTTCCATTGGCACTACATCCCAGGATGGGACTTGGCCTCCTCAATAATTTTCTGCCATTCCTCTCTGGATTTCGCCGTGGACCTCCAGTTATGGTAATCGAATCTGGCAGTGTCTTCTCCAACCTCGTCGCTCCATCTCAACCTAGGTTGTCCTCTTGCTCTTCTTCCTCCAGGTTCACTGCAGCAAGCTTTCCTTGCGGGATTTGTCTCATTGAGTCGCATCACATGTCCAGCCCATCTCAGTTTACACAGCTTTATGAACTTTACCACATCAACCTCCTTATAGCAGTCATAAAGTTTGTCATTTCTTTGCCTTCTCCATGTCCCATTTTCATATACAGGTCCAAAAATCCTCCTCAATATACTTCTTTCATGTGATTTCAGTTTGTTTTCACCCTGCTTCATAATTGTCCACATTTATGAGGAATACGTAAGAACTGGGCGTATCAGCATTTTTTGAAGTCTGCACTTAGTCCCTCATGATAAAAGCTTAGATTTAAAATGTTGCAATGTTCCAAAGTAACATCAGTTAGAAGCAATTATGCAAGCCATAATTTCAGTAAAGGTGGTACCATTTGCTTCTATCTTTAAGCCCCGATAAGTGAAACATTCCACTCGCTCAAATGTCATTCCATCAAGGGTTATTGTGGGCTGTAAGGGTTGGTTAGTGCCATTATACATATACTTCATCTTTCCTTCATTAATTCTCAGGCCCATCTTCTCCACACTCATTTTTAGAGCTGAAAATGCACTTTGTAGATCTCTAAGTGTTCTGCTCATTAGATCCAAGTCATCTACATATCCCAGCAATTGTACAGACTTAAAGTAGATAGTTCCTCTTGTCTGAATACCCGATTCACGTACCAATTTTTCAAGCACCAGGTTCAAAAGTAGGCAGGAAAGCCCATCTCCCTGCCTTAGCCCAGTTTGAGTGGGAAACTGAGGTGATAGCCTTGACTGCATTCACATGGTATACTGGGGATACTTTAGGGTGATCTCTATTAAACTCACCAATTTTCCAGGCACTCGAAATTCCCGGATTGCCTCATAAAGTTATTCCCGGATTGCCTCATAAAGTTTGGCCTGGTTTATTGTGTCATATGCAGATTTAAAGTCAATGAAAAGATGGTACACACCAACATTGAATTCAATGATCTTTTCTACTATTTGTCAGAGAGTAAATATCTGGTTTACAGTTGACTTTCCTGGTCTGAACCCACATTGATAGCTTCCGATAATATCTTCTGCTATAGGTGAAAGTCTACTAAACAGGATATTTGATAGTACTATATATATATATGTCTGCTTGTGTCTGTGTATGTGTGGATGGATATGTGTGTGTGTGCGAGTGTATACCTGTCCTTTTTTCCCCCTAAGGTAAGTCTTTCCGCTCCCGGGATTGGAATGACTCCTTACCCTCTCCCTTAAAACCCATATCCTTTTGTCTTTCCTTCTCCTTCCCTCTTTCCTGACGAGGCAACCATAGGTTGCGAAAGCTAGAATTTTGTGTGTATGTTTGTGTTTGTTTGTGTGTCTATCGACCTGCCAGCGCTTTTGTTTGGTAAGTTTCATCATCTTTCTTTTTAGATATATTTTTCCCACGTGGAATGTTTCCCTCTATTATATTCATATCATTAATTTGAAGCCAACAATCACGTATATATATATATATATATATATATATATATATATATATATATATATATATATATATATATATATATATATATATATAGAGGGAAACATTCCACGTGGGAAAAATATATCTAAAAAGAAAGATGATGAAACTTACCAAACAAAAGCGCTGGCAGGTCGATAGACACACAAACAAACACAAACATACACACAAAATTCTAGCTTTCGCAACCAATGGTTGCCTCGTCAGGAAAGAGGGAAGGAGAAGGAAAGACAAAAGGATATGGGTTTTAAGGGAGAGGGTAAGGAGTCATTCCAATCCCGGGAGCGGAAAGACTTACCTTAGGGGGAAAAAAGGACAGGTATACACTCGCACACACACACATATCCATCCACACATATGTGTGGAGTCATTCCAATCCCGGGAGCGGAAAGACTTACCTTAGGGGGAAAAAAGGACAGGTATACACTCGCACACACACACATATCCATCCACACATATGTGTGGATGGATATGTGTGTGTGTGCGAGTGTATACCTGTCCTTTTTTCCCCCTAAGGTAAGTCTTTCCGCTCCCGGGATTGGAATGACTCCTTACCCTCTCCCTTAAAACCCATATCCTTTTGTCTTTCCTTCTCCTTCCCTCTTTCCTGACGAGGCAACCATTGGTTGCGAAAGCTAGAATTTTGTGTGTATGTTTGTGTTTGTTTGTGTGTCTATCGACCTGCCAGCGCTTTTGTTTGGTAAGTTTCATCATCTTTCTTTTTTTATATATATATATATATATATATATATATATATATATATAAAATATTTAAAAGTGCTATGCCTCTGGAGTTGCTGCAGTCAAATAGATCTCCTTTCTTATGCACCAGACACACTATCCCTACATTCCATTCTTCTGGTAACTCTTCCTTTTCCCAGATTTGTTGAAACATGTGTTTCACTGACTGCAATAAAGCTCTTGACTGACTGAGACATAAAATGATGGTGGAAATTTTGAGGCCAATTGGTATTTACCAAAGCAATTTATGCATCATCAGCATGCAGTATTGGAATCAGACTGCAGATGTAAAAACTGCCCAAGGAATATCAGAAGTGACTACAATTAGTAAAAGCATTCATCAGGGCTGTATACTATCACTTCTCTTGTTTAACATTTACTCTGAAGCAGTTTTCAGGGAAGTGTTGATGGAAGAAAGCAGTGGGATCATTAAAAATGGAAAGATACTTAACAATATTAGGTATGCAGATGACACTGTTGTCACATCAAATGATCTGCCTGCACCCCAACGCATGAAAGACAAACAAAAAATGTTCAAATGTGTGTGAAATCTTATGGGACATAACTGCTATGGTCATCAGTCCCTAAGCTTACACACTACTTAAACTAAATTATCCTAAGGACAAACACACACACCCATGCCCGAGAGAGGACTCGAACCTCCGCCGGGATCATCTGCACAGTTCATGACTGCAGCGCCTTAGACCGCTTGGCTAATCCCTCGCGGCCATGAAAGACAATTTAGCCCAGTGCAGTGAAGAGTTTCGCCTCTTTGTCAACACTTCAAAGAGCAAAGTTGTAGTCTTATCTAAGAAGAATCCAAACTACAGTGTCAATAAAGGGAAATAAGATTGAACAAGTATCCTCCTCAATGTACTTGGGCACTGTGATGGATGGGTAGTGTCACTGCAAGAAAAAGATCAGTTCTGGAATAGAACAGGCCAGGAGACAATTTATTAGCATGAAAAAACTTTTTATAAGTTTGGGCCTTAGTCTGTAACTGAGAATATGAGTGATTCATTGCTACATGTTCTCCATTTTTCTCTGCGGATGTAAAAGTTTGACCCTTAATGATATCTAGAGGAAAGAGTTGATGCTTTGGAAATGTATCTTTATCACCATCTACTATGTAATGTGCTGAAAATTTCAAATGAAGGAATCCTTCATTAGATGAAAAAGCAAAAGGAACTATTGCCCACTATGAAAAAAAGGAAACCTCAGTACCAGGGACACATTATAAGAGGCAAAAGATACCAGTTATTATAACTCATCATTGAAGGGAAAATACCTGTTGGAAGACAAAGGAACTTCTGGCTGAAAGACATTTGGAGAACTTCTCTAAGTGGCTCTTAAGCAGGTCAGCATATGACAGTTCAAAGTGGGTGCCCATGACATTGCCAAATATTTGTATGCATGTCTTACCCTACAGGAAGAAGCATTTGCGAATAAGAATTGGGTGATACAAATAACTTTCTGATGAGGACAATCACAGCTCAGAGACATTATGAATAATAGTAAAAAACACTCAACACTCTGTAATAATTTAGAGTACTATAAAAATGATAAATCAAAAAGTTAATTTCTACCATTTCATAAAATTTCATGCAGTGATTTGTATTCATGGGAGATAAACCTGAAGATGAATCTACACCGATGTGAAGCCAGTAGTCACAAATAAAGCACCTTCATACAACTATGCAGCTTCTGGACACTTGACTTTTTTAATTGTTATAATTTTTGTGATAATTTAAATGGTTATTCATTGCTGAGTGTTTTTTATTGTTCACCACAAAGATTAGTTGGTTATGTGTGATGAAGGAACTATGGGTTTGGGTTTAGCAGGATGTTGGGAGACATAATGTTGGACTGCTTCAAAGTCAAGGGCATGGGGCATCTGGTGTAATAATATGATGTCCACTAAGGGTTGGAGGTACTGGTCAACTATGGCAGATACAGAATGAGATTTTCACTCTGCAGCGGAGTGTGCACTGATATGAAACTTCCTGGCAGAGACTCGGTCGGGCACACAGTTTTAATCTGCCAGGAAGTTTCATATCAGCGCACACTCCGCTGCAGAGTGAAAATCTCATTCTGGAAACATCCCCCAGACTGTGGCTAAGCCATGTCTCCGCAGTATCCTTTCTTTCAGGAGTGCTAGTTCTGCAAGGTTCGCAGGAGAGCTTCTGTAAAGTTTGGAAGGTCGGAGATGAGATACTGGCAGAAGTAAAGCTGTGAGGACCGGGCGTGAGTCGTGCTTCGGCAGCTCAGATGGTAGAGCACTTGCCCGCGAAAGGCAAAGGTCCCGAGTTCGAGTCTCGGTCGGGCACACAGTTTTAAGCTACCAGGAAGTTTCATATGGCAGATATACTTTCCATGAGAGTATAATAACCAGTTACAATGGAGCTGCTGTGCTGTTAGGTTTGTGATTTTAGGAAGAATATAGTGGGTGGGTATGCAGTGGTTGGTTGGGCTGGAGGAGGAAATCAATTCACAGGAGGGACTCTGGTTTGGGCCAAGGAATTTGAGAAGGGATTGGAGGTTATGATGGGCTTTTAGAATCTGATCACTATAGCAGGGCTTGTACATGGATTCATCAGACAGTTGGCAGAGTCTTCTGCCAGGCAGTCAATGAGATTAATCACTACAATGGTGGAGCCATTTCTGTAGGGAGGATGATCAAATCAGGATCTGTTTTAAAATTACAGGTGGCTACTTTTCCTCTGTAGGGGTGTTTGTGTTCTTAGGAAGAGACCTTGGATAGAAGATGAAGTAAGGTTGGAGGTGTGCTATCCTGCTCCCCCACCGTCCCACACACACCCGTCACCTCCTCATCCCAGACACACATCTTATGCCATGATGTACCATGTGTGACTTCCTCAGCCTGTAACAGGGTGAGCTCAGCAGTGACATTGCTATCTCATTCTTGTAGTAACTCTTTCTCCTATAGCAGTCACCATTCCCTCCTTTCCTCTCTCCTCCCACTTTTCTTATACCTGTCATCCTTCCCACCTGACATATTCCATCATCCAGTTTTCTGTCATAAAAATTATGCTGAAGAATTGCTTCGAACAATCAGTAATAACTGAAACAGTATGTTTACCAGTGAAACTCCTAAACTCCATCCAAACAGTCTAGGAAGATCCAACATTATTGAATGACCATCGTGTCATTCTCAGCTGATAGGTGTTACTGGATGCGAATATGGAGGGTCATGTTGTCAGCATGCCACTCTCCTGGCTATTGCCAGATTTTGTGACCAGAGCTACTATTTCTCAGTCAAGTAGCTCCTCAATTGGCCTCACAAGGGCCGAGTACACCTCGCTTGCCAACAGCACTTGGCAGACCCAGACAGCCATGATCCAAGTGTTAGCAGAGTTGAACAGCGCTTAACTTTGGTGATCTGACAGGAACTGGTATTATCACTGTGGCAAGCCCTTGGACATGTTTACCAATACTGTACACTATACTGTTCAAGACCATATTTATATTGTTGTTTGCAAAAAAAAAAAAACTTTCTTGGATGTTGTAGTGTCATATCTTAAGGGCAACTTGCAGTCCTTGTAGCATAACAGATCCTGAAATTAAAACAATGACAATTTAAAGTTAACTGTTTAGTGTCCAGAAAAACATTGCACCAACTACAATGCTGTCCTACTGAGACAGCTGTTTTTGGGCATGGGACGAATTAGCTGTTGTTTGTAAGCAGCTGAAAATTGCTGTGACAGCTGTCAAGTGACTCGAAACTTCTTCTAATGGCTAAATTTGGTGAAATGCAAAGAGTTATGTACAAGAGATACTCTCTGATGGACGCTGTCTCCTCTGTAGAAGTACAGGATCTATCACCACGTATCCTTGTATCTATGAATGGTATGTCAGGGGTAGACCTAGGGGCCATGTACAGTGGAGGTAGGGAGAAGATAGAATTAGGGGTATTACACCCAACTCCTAACCAACAAGTTTGAGGTGCTGTCGTCCACTCAGGCTGAAACTGAGCCAGAGAGAGACACTTCACCCACTGGGAAGCCTGCTGTGATCCACGTCAGGGGGAAGCAAGTGTAAAAGGACAGGAGTCCGTTAATTGTTGACGGTTCTAATGTACAGGAATAATGATACCATTTAGGAAAATGGCAGCAAGGGATGAGAAGGATCTTCTGGTACACTCAGTGTGTATGCCTGGAGGCCTCATTTGACATACTGAAGAAGCTGTTCTGGCAGCCATTGAGGGAACAGGATGTAACCAACTACATATTGTGATGCATGTTGGAACAGACCATGTCTGTCATCCAGGATGTGAGGTTACAGTTTTATCATTCCAGTGACTGACAAAAATGGTTGAAGAGACCAGCCTTGTTCATGGTGATCCAGTGAAGTTCACAATTTGTAACATTGTCCCCATAAGTGATTTGGACCCTTCATGATTTCCTGGACATACAGCATAGAGTTGAGAATTGTAACACCCCCTAAATGTGTCAGAGGTGCTGGACACATCAGTGACTGCTACCAGGTAGCCGACTGTGTATGGAGTAAACGCAAAGGTTTTTTTAACTTAGGCAATCTCCATCTATTTCAGATAATGACAGATATAGGAGACCTCAAAATATTAGTGCAAGGTTCAAAGGAATTGCTCCCAGAGAGGAAATTAATGAAATCCTAGTTGATCCACTGTCAAAGCATTCACAACAAAGTCACAGAGTTTGTAGGAGAACTCATATATAATAGCCTGCTAGGTGCAGAAAGTTGAGTAAAATCCAAATTTGGTAGCAGTGAGATGTTTGGAGTAACGTGAATGTACGTTGAGTCACTATTATTGACTAATGGGAAATGAAGATGTTGTATATGTTGTAGTAGACAAGAAGCTCAAATACATCGAGATATAAATTTAAGCTGCATGCTGGTTTGTGTAGGGAAGACACATTATCAAAGGTGAGCATAAACTTGTGATCAGGTCTTTCTACCAACCACCAAGTAACTGATAACTTAAGAGAAAGCCTCTTTCACAATCACACTGCCATCAATGGAGGACACTTTAATTATTCAACAATCTAATGGATGTAATAGCTTTGTTTCGAGGAGACTTTAATCTTCCAACAGTTAAATGGGATGGTTAAAGTTTTGTAAGTGTTGGCTGTAGCAAGACATCTTGTAAAAGATTACTAAATGCTTTCTCTTAAAACCACCTACAGCAGATAGTCCAGGACTTCATTCATAGTGGAAATACAGTGGACCCAGTGGCAACAAATAGGTCTGACCTCTTGGAGGTTGTCCATATTGAAATTTGCATGTTCGGTAAACCAGATGAAGAGGCAGTACTGTCAAATATCCACTGGGGCAGGAATGTATAGAAAAACAATAATAATCTACATCTATAATCTGCAAATCACAGTGAAATTGACCAAGCAGTAGATATATATTTAACTAGCAAAACATTTGATGATAGGAGAAACCATAGATTATATACTGCCATTGTAAAATAACTCCTAAAGAAATAGTAATATCTGCATAATACATGTAAAACAAAGCATGGGCTGTAGAGGTTGTGTACGAAACACATTTGGTTGTCAATATATGTATGAAGCCCTCAATGACTGTCATGGCAGAATCTTTTGAAACATCTCTCACAAAATTAAAAAGAAAAATCTACTGATATGTAAAGGCTGACAGTGGCACCAAAGTTAGTGCCTAAGAGTCCAGACACTCATGGATGACATTGGTAATTAAACTGAAGGTGACAAAGCAAAAGCAGAAATGCAAAGATTAATAAAACAGATGTTAGTTTCAGTGGAGTTCAGAAACAACTAAAATAGTTACAACTGATTACAGCTCCAGGCCCTAATGGGATCTTGGTCAAATTCATGTAGAATTTGCAGTTGGGTTAGCTCTCATTTTAATCATAATTTACTGTAAATCCCTCAAACAAAAAACTGCCCCCATTAATTGAAAAACAGCACAAGTCACACATGTCTACAAGAAGGGTAACACAAGTGATCCACAAACCTGCTATTCAATCTCAATGACTCTTGCAAATCCTAGAACACATTCTGAACTAAAACACAATTGGGTATGTTGGACAGAATTATCTTCTCCATGCCATCTAGCATGGATTCCAGAAACAGCTGTTATGCAAAACCCAACATGCACTTTTCTCACATGGTATTTTGAAAGCCATGGATAAAGTCACCTGGGTGGATGTGGTATTTCTTAAGTTTAAAAAACCATTTGACTCAGTACTACATCAATGTTTATTAACAGAACTATGGTAACATGGGGTATCAAATGAAATTTGAGACAGGGCTGTGCAGTTCGTGTAGAGAGTTTGCAGCATGTTATCTCATCTGAAGAATTGACAGATGTAGAAGTAATTTCAGAAGTGCCCATGGGAAGAGCGTTGTGTCCCTTTATGTTCATGTTGTACATAAATGATCTGGCAGACCATATTAATAGTAAACCCAGACTCTTTGCAGGTGATGCAGTTCTTTATAATAAAGCACTACTTGAAAAATTCTGCACAAATATCCAGTTAGCTTTCAAAGAGGTACAACAATTGGCACCTTGTTTTAATTGTTTAGAAATGTAAAAATTCTGGATTTCACAAAACAAAAGTTGTATCCTATGACCACAGCGAGTCAATTAGAGTTAGTCAACTCATACAAGTAGCTGGGTGTAACAATTTGTAGAGATATGAAGTGGAATGATCAGGTAGTCTCAGTTATAGGTAAAGCAGGTGGTAGACATTGGTTCATTGATAGAATACTAGGAAAACGCAATAAGTTTACAGGGGAGATTCCGTACAAAACACTTGTGTGACCTGTCCTAGAATATTGGTGTGTGGGACCTATAACAAAGAAGGGCAATACAAATGGTTACAGAGTTGTGTGTCTCATGTTAAGAGACACACGAATATTAAAATAACTGAACTGGCAGAGGCTTTTGAAGATAGGTGCAAATTACCCTGTTAAAGTCTACTGAGAAATTTTCTAGAACCAGATTTAAGTGATAACTTTAGATATGTGCTACAACCCCATAAGTATTGCTATCCTAGGGATCACAAAGACAAAATTAGGCTAATTACAGTTGCACAGAAGCATTTAAACAATGATTCAATTTGCACTTCGTATGTGAATGGAATGGGAATAAGCTCTAATAACTGGTACAATGGGACCTACCTTCTGCCATGTGCTTCTCATTGATTTGCAGAGTATAGTTGTAAATATAAATGCTCTATCCAGGACTGGAACAGATCTGAAAAAGTGGGAAGCCACTCATGTGTCTAGTGCTGTCATTGGGTGCACACTGCTGTTTGCATATTTCTCTGTACAGCATTGTCAAAGGGAAGTCACGATAATTTTCACCATCCAGGTAGTGCATGGCAATGCTGATTTGTTGCACCACCAACCCTGATTCTTTCCTGCCTGCCTTCTGGGCACTACTTACTTGGTGCTATTGAAATCATGGATGTCAATGTGTATGGTCTTTGAGCAGCAGTATCACAGACCAATTAGCCAGTCTCAATAGGCCACAAACTAGCTGCTGACAGATTCTGACACATGATGATAGATGCTGCTCCTTCTTACAGTAGGCCTAAATATCTTCTTACAGACAACAAGTTTTTGTGGATAGTGCAGTGCAGTGCAACATGTCTGTTAATAATCATTCCATAGATCTTCAATATTAGATGACCTCTGTTTTCTCTCCTCCTTGTCAGGCTAATCCCATAAGAGTTAAATAGGATTTAAGTCAGGTGACTGATTTGGTGAAATCATATTCTTCCATTCCCCAAATTTCACTCTTTTATTGACGTACCCTCTGCATAGTTTAGACACATGTTTGGAATCATTGGCCTGCTGCAGAACAAACCCATGACCAGTAAGTCTCTTGCCCTGTAGAACTGCATTATAAATCAGTGTCCTGTGATATCCCTGCTTCTTCAATGTTACATTAATTCTCGCTAGATCACCAACTTTATCACCCACAAAATATCCTCATACTGTTACTGACCTTCCACCGTGCTTCACCATTGTCATCACAGTCATAAAACATTCTCAATGAAGTTGATGAACAAACATCCAACAGTGCCTTCCAGATATTTCAAACTAAGATTCATCTGTGAATAACACCTTGGACCATTGTTGCACACTGAAATCTATTCATATAAAAAAGGTTTTTTGTCAACTACATCTCCCTTTAAAGCTTTTTCATGAAAAGGCCATTGTCCTGTTGAGAGAGAGATCGGAGATACTTGCATACTACTTACTTCCACATGAATTTCAGGTGCAGTACAAGACATCTGATATATACTCTGTGCACAAATGATCTGATCTTCCATGTATGATCTAACTCAGGGTCTTCCAGATCATGAAACACTTGTGTTGGCACTAGTTTGCTTGATCTGCTGCAGTGTATCCACCACACCAAGTTTTGTTGCTATTGTCCGAGTAGAATAGCCTTCCTCATGCAGAGCCACAATTACAGCATGTTTTTCAAATCCAGTCGTCTGTTTCCATCCCATTAGGAGGTAATACAGTATGAACCTGATCAAATATACAAGCACACTGGTGCACGCACACAATGTACTGTAAACAAATACAAATTGATTGCTACATAGGAGGTGAAATAAAATCAGATATTCCAATGGAACTGTCTTACGTAAAGGCACATCAGTGCTGTTCTGGTATTCATCAGTGCCATCCTAGGTGAACAGCCAGTCAAATACACAACAGAGGCACTTAGACTTTACATGATGTATATTTGTCTTATTATCACGACAGGGATATGATAGAATATTCAAAATGAAATCCATGTTTTAACCAAAAATCCATAGTTGTGACAAGTGATCAAAAACTTTTGACCAGTAGTCTACACATTGTAGATAGCTTAATTCCTGCCTACTCTGCTTTGTTGCACTGAAATGCTAATTATTTACAAAGCCAGGCATGTAATACAGTTCATGCCAATTTGACATTTATTGCAAGCCAACATCATGGTTTTGCAATTTTAATGGCCATCAGATGCCACAGTGGACAACCTGTCTGATGTAGTACCTGAAATTTACAATAAATTTCTGTCTTATTCTGCACTGTAAAACTGTTGACTTTCATCTTTATTAGTAAAGGTTTCTAGCTATTGTAACGAGCAGATTCGTATTACATGAATTATTTTCTACATTAAAATTGAAAAGGAAGGAGATTATAGGAACAGATTTTTTTATTATGTATCAATGACTATAATTATGTGTTACACTAGATTCTGAGTCTGATTGGTTGCAGGTGGAAGGACTAGGAAAGGGTGGGAATGAACATAACCTGCAACATGGACAAGTTTCAGAACAACATTTTTTAACGTACAAAGACATTTAACCAAACAAAGATCAGAGTATGAAATTGAATAGAACAGTTAAAGATTCACCATTATTTAAATGTGAAAGTAATCCAGCTACATTAATACTTAAGTTACATTATGTGATCAAAAGTGCCCAGACACCACCAAAACATGATTTTTCTTATTACGTGCATTGTGCTGCCACCTGCTGCCAGGTACTCCATATCAGTGACCTCAGTAGTCATTAAACTTTGTGACACAGCAGAAAGGGGTGCTCCACAGAACTCACGGGCTTCGAACATGGTCAAGTGACTGGGTGTCACTTGTATCATACATCTATATGCGAGATTTCCACACTCCTAAACATCCCTAGGGCCACTGTTTCCGATGTGATAGTGAAGTGGAAATGTGAAGGGACACGTACAGCACTAAAGTGTACAGGCCGACTTCATCTGTTGACTGACAGAGACCGCCAACAGTTGAAGAGGGTCGTTATGTGTAATAGGCAGACATCTATCCAGACCATCATACAGGAATTCCAAACTGCATCAGGATCCACTGCAAGTACTATGACAGTTAGGAGGGAGGTGAGAAAACTTGGATTTTTTGGTTGAGTGGCTGCTCATAAGCCACACATCACGCCGGTAAATGCCAAACAATGCCTAGCTTGGTGTAAGGAGTGTAAACATTGGAGGATTGAACAGTGGAAAAATGTTGTGTGGAGTGGCGAATCACAGAACACAATGTGGTGATCCGATGGCAGAGTGTGGATATGGCGAATACCTGGTGAATGTCATCTGCCAGCGTGTGTAGTGCCAACAGTAAAATTTGGAGGCGGTGGTGTTATGGTGTGGTCATGTTTTTCATGAAGGGGGCTTGCACCCCTTGTTGTTTTGCATGGTACTATCACAGAAAAGGCCTACATTGATGTTTTAAGCACCTTCTTGCTTCCCACTGTCGAACAGCAATTCGAGTATGGCGACTGCATCTTTCAACATGATCGAGCACCTGTCCATAATGCACAGCTTGTGGTGGATGGCGGATGGCGGAGGGGTTGCATGTCAATAACATCCCTGTAATGGACTGGCCTGCACAGAGTCCTATAGAACACCTTTGGGATGTTTTGGAACGCTGACTTTGTGCCAGGCCTCACCGACTGGCGTCGACACCTCTCCTCAGTGCAGCACTCCATGAAGAATGGGCTGCCATTCCCCAAGAACCCTTCCAGCATCTGATCGAACATATGCCTGTGAGGGTGGAAACTCAAGGCTAAGAATGGGTCCAAACTATATTGAATTCCAGCATTACCGACGGAGGGTGCCATGAACTTGTAAGTCATTTTCAGCCAGGTCTCCGGACAAATCAGAATACCAAAAGATTCCAGAGGCCAACTTAGCTAAAATCTGGCCAATTGAATTTTATCCAATCCTGTTTAAAACCTAATAAAAAGACAACTGATACACAAGGTCCACTACCACTGGTCCGAACTCAGGGCAGCCAGCAGCTCAAATGGCTCAGAATTCCTGGCTCTCGCCTTGTGGAACACACATGGGAGACACATGTGACTGTGCAGATATACAAAATAATTAACAAGTTGAAATAAGGGGGCAGAGATAAGGGCGGCCGTGTCAGGCAGCACCATAAGGCCCAAAGCAATTATATCAGGATACTGGCTTGATAATTGCAAAATTTGCATACCAATTATAGAACCATTGAAAGATACTAAAAAAATTGACAGCGATGCATTCAGAGTAATTTCTAATAAGAAAACTCTCAAACTGAAGCAACAAATTTAACAGGTTGGAAAACATCCACCCACTTGGTCACTGTAGATCAGAATAAGTTCAAATGCCAACCATTAGCCAACTTCAAATATTATGCCCTTGGTTCAGAACTGAAACAGATCCATTCAAATATTATGCCCTTGGTTCAGAACTGAAACAGATCCCTGTGTCAGCACATGGGGCAGAACTCAGCTCGTGTGGATAAATACTGCCAAAAGCTTAGCTAGAGAAGTTCGTGACTCACCAGTAAGTGGTTAGAAACAGCATGTGTGATAACACAGGCCTTTGCATTTAAATTTGGAGGCAGTATATGGGTGACAACCACAAAATCCTAAATCAGGACGCTGAGCTGGAGCATGAACTGGGAGGCAACATGCCTCACTAAGTTAATTCACAGAGTAATGACCAAAACGGAGGTTCTTACTGCAGCAGGAGGGAATCTAAGAACACCAAACACTGAGGCATGGCCACCACTCAGAAATTACACTTCCTCAGTTAAACTTAGTCTGAGAAACATGAGAGTTCCAAATGTGCTCACTGGAAACATCTTGTGTGGTGTCAGCTGAAGAAAAAATTCCTAGAGTTCTGTGAAACAGGTGGTACAAAAAATGGCTTCCTCCCACTTGCTCCCCTCAGTGTGTGCCCGCATCAGTCCACTGAGTTGCCTTCTACATGTCCTCCTCAGAAACAAGTCCAGTGTGTTCAGGAGACAAATCAGCAATGAAGCATAGGATCTGGAACTGGGGCCTCACGTCCCACACATGTGCCAAAGTCAAAACTGATAGTTCTGGGTGCCTCAGCGCAACCTCTCTTGGCCACTGCTCACACCAGCCACCTGATACCAAGTCCATGCCTTGTTGATTCTCAAGCCACATGCCCTATGTCCCAAAGATGAAATGTGGCATGACCTGTCAATTTGCACAGCATCTCAGTCTCATTTCAATTGTTTGATTTGGCAGCATGGTGCTACATCATCTCTGGAAGAATACACTCCTGGAAATGGAAAAAAGAACACATTGACACCGGTGTGTCAGACCCACCATACTTGCTCCGGACACTGCGAGAGGGCTGTACAAGCAATGATCACACGCATGGCACAGCGGACACACCAGGAACCGCGGTGTTGGCCGTCGAATGGCGCTAGCTGCACAGCATTTGTGCACCGCCGCCATCAGTGTCAGCCAGTTTGCCGTGGCATACGGAGCTCCATCACAGTCTTTAACACTGGTAGCATGCCGCGACAGCGTGGACGTGAACCGTATGTGCAGTTGACGGCCTTTGAGCGAGGGCGTATAGTGGGCATGCGGGAGGCCGGGTGGACGTACCGCCGAATTGCTCAACACGTGGGGCGTGAGGTCTCCACAGTACATCGATGTTGTCACCAGTGGTCGGCGGAAGGTGCACATGCCCGTCGACCTGGGACCGGACCGCAGCGACGCACGGATGCACGCCAAGACCGTAGGATCCTACGCAGTGCCGTAGGGGACCGCACCGCCACTTCCCAGCAAATTAGGGACACTGTTGCTCCTGGGGTATCAGCGAGGACCATTCGCAACCGTCTCCATGAAGCTGGGCTACGGTCCCGCACACCGTTAGGCCGTCTTCCGCTCACGCCCTAACATCGTGCAGCCCGCCTCCAGTGGTGTCGCGACAGGCGTGAATGGAGGGACGAACGGAGACGTGTCGTCTTCAGCAATGAGAGTCGCTTCTGCCTTGGTGCCATTGATGGTCGTATGCGTGTTTGGCGCCGTGCAGGTGAGCGCCACAATCAGGACTGCATACGACCGAGGCACACAGGGCCAACACCCGGCATCATGGTGTGGGGAGCGATCTCCTACACTGGCCGTACACCACTGGTGATCGTCGAGGGGACACTGAATAGTGCACGGTACATCCAAACCGTCATCGAACCCATCGTTCTACCATTCCTAGATCGGCAAGGGAACTTGCTGTTCCAACAGGGCAATGCACGTCCGCATGTATCCTGTGCCACCCAACGTGCTCTAGAAGGTGTAAGTCAACTACCCTGGCCAGCAAGATCTCCGGATCTGTCCCCCATTGAGCATGTTTGGGACTGGATGAAGCGTCGTCTCACGCGGTCTGCACGTCCAGCACGAACGCTGGTCCAACTGAGGCGCCAGGTGGAAATGGCATGGCAAGCCGTTCCACAGGACTACATCCAGCATCTCTACGATCGTCTCCATGGGAGAATAGCAGCCTGCATTGCTGCGAAAGGTGGATATACACTGTACTAGTGCCGACATTGTGCATGCTCTGTTGCCTGTGTCTATGTGCCTGTGGTTCTGTCAGTGTGATCATGTGATGTATCTGACCCCAGGAATGTGTCAATAAAGTTTCCCCTTCCTGGGACAATGAATTCACGGTGTTCTTATTTCAATTTCCAGGAGTGTACATGAAATTTTTTTTAAAAGATCAATACCACATTATCTTCACAGCAAACCTACAGAGTTTCTCCACAAACATTTGAATAGGCGTCCCTCACAGTCATTAACTTGTTGAGAGGAGTGCTGCTTGATTTGCTTTAATGGAAGACGCACTGGTAAATGTTCACTATTACATACATTCTGTACCAATATTGTGTGATAGCATGGTATTTTTCATAATTATTATGGTCACAAAAGGTATTGTCCAGAATATTGGATAGCTGAGGCCCAGCTCCAACACATCAAAATCTATTTAACTACTTTTCCTATAGTGTCATCAGTGTATGTTAATCCAATACTAGTAAACACCAAAAATATCTGATTGTTCAGTTTCATTTTTGATAGACTACACTAGAAGCCAGTGCATTAACGAAGTCACTATTACCGGTACATTTCAGGTGCCACGAAATCTGTGCCTACGGTCACTGAATGCCCATTCCATTCACGTCAAATGCTTTTAGTAGGAATTACTTATCCAACGGAGTATTATGGGAGATCTCTTACCTAATAGTGAGTACTAATGTGCATTCAGGATAATTAACTCATGAAATCCTTGGAAGTCTGTAGGTAGCCATTTAATGTTTCCTGTAGTCTGTTTAAGCGCCAGGGAATATTTCTTGAAAATATTCATTTGGAGTGAGGTCTTGTACATAAGTAAAACATGAACAGTAAACAGTTCGAAGAAGAAGAAAATAAAGGTTTTTGAAATATTGTGCCACAGGAGAATGCTGAAGATTAGACAGGGGGCACAACTTCACTAAAGGAACAGATTGGTTGATAGAAAACATCCTGAGGCATCAAGAAATTGTCAGTTTGGCAATGGGGGGAAATGTGAGGATGTAAAAATTGTAAACTAAGACCAAGGCTTGAGGATAGTAAGCAGGTCTGAGTGGATATTGAGGTGGTTATGCAGAGATGAAGAGGTTTGCATAGGACAGACTAGCATGAAGAGCTGCATTAAACCATTCCTTGGGCCAGACACTGCAAAAACATCATCATCTGGAAGATTGTTAATAATTTTTATAATATGATAAAATTATTTTTTTAGCTTGGTTTTGACCATGAAGAATGTCAGCTCAAAAGATGACCTACAATGTTCTATCCCAATTACATAGTTAGTGCCTTGCCAGAAAACTAAGGCCACAAGAGTAAAGTAAGCGATGCATGAAAGGGGTGCCAGTAGTGCAGGGAAGAAATAGCCATGAAGGAATTCTGTTTCTTCCCTAAACAATACTTATCTTTATTCCCAACATTCCCTATCAGAATATAAATATAGAGGCAAATCTAATTATAAATTTATAATTATGTTAATTTGCAGGTGACAAGATGGTACAATCTGTTTGCAGTGCTGTGGTTTGCTCAGTTTTGCACTGGATGTCAGCATATGGTTATAGCTGGTGCTGTAGCAACGTGGTTTTTTACACGGTAATTGTTTCTTCACTTACATATCGAGGTTAAGTGAAAATCATTTCTGATGAATTTGCTATTGGTATTGAATACATGCTTGTGAGAGAGAATTTTAATTAATGTTATATAAATTTCAGGTTCTGATTGTGAAATGTAAGTTGCAAATAATTTTTAAAGATGTTTTCTTTCATGATAAATGTCATGTCACTTATTTCTTAATGTCTTTTGAACAGTGAAATGTATTGCAAAATTATAATTATTATCCTTTTAATTCCTTCTCTTCCCTTTTTTTACCTGTAAAGTACTCATAATAAATAGTTTATAAATATTGCAAACATTTTTAACATTGCATATCAGGTGTCACCAAACTAAGGCCTATGCACTGGATCCCGCCAGTGATGTTAGTTCGGCCAGCCTGCCAATGGCACCTGAATGTGACTGACAAAAAAATATGGAATATGTGACATTGTGATATAACCTAAATTTAAATGCTACATTTAGAAAACTAGGAGATCGTCACATGTTCGGAGACCTCCTAGCTGCTATGTTCCTTAAATTTACAGTGTTCAGTTTTAAATAATTGTGTCTAGATTATTGTGCAGAATGATGATGCAGCCCACACTCTTCATTTTGTCAGGCATGCACCTGATGTGCAAAAAGTTTGGCGACCTCTGTTATATCAGCTGAAACAGATAGAGAGTTGCAAAATAAAATTGAAAATGGCAACAGTCAAGGGATCCTAAGATCTTAGGGTCAGTGAAGAAGGAAGAGAATACCATGGAAAATTTTTGATCTATCATATTTTCTTAGTGTGACTGATTTCCAGCTGTTAAGTTGAGCTGTTGTTTCCATTTTATACATACTGTTTTGACGACCAACCCAATTATCTCCATCAGGTGCTGCGAGTTGTTCTGTTATGTGTACTACTGGATTCTGTCCAGAATGTTGGTCTCTCACTGCTATTTATAGCTGACTGTGAGGCCAGTACCTGATATCTTCTATCTCCTTTGATGCTCTTTTGTTTCTCAGAGCCCACACTGATATACCATGATATACACATTCTCTTGTCTGAAAAAAGACAGCTGGGTTCGTCACTGAAATTTTGTGCATAACATAGAAAAAATAACTCAGCTGAACACTTGGAAGTATAGCATTAATCATGCCGAGAAAACCTGAAAGATCACATCACTTCACTCTGTGGGTAGGAGATGGCCCACAATGTACACAAGTTGCATAATCTGTGCCAGTAGAAAAGCTAACTTCTCAATACACTGAGCTTTCCAATAATGTGTTGAGATGAAGAAACTGTACCTATGTTCATCAAAATTAAATATCATATTAATATACCTATGGACACTAGGATTATGTGCCGTGCAAGCCTGCTACTAGCATAAGAGAGAATTTGTGACATCTTATGAATGCTAGACATCAGTTCACCATATTCACATGTCAGCTACACTTTCTGCAAGTTCGAGGCAATGGGTTGGCAAAACAACATGGTTCAGTGAGTCATATTTGCCACAGTGCCATTAAGGTTGAACTTGAGCAGTTGTGCTACGATGGCCTTATGAACTTCCTAAGGTACACAAAGAAGGCATTCCTGTAGACTTACAGTTAGTAATATTGGTCCACCTATGTACCAGCTGGCAAAGTACCTGAAACACATTCTCAGCAATTATGTGGGGAAGTGCAAACACCACACTCAGAACTCCAGTTACTTTATACAACATCTCAGTTTCAATGTGGTCCAATTCTTTACAAGAATCCCATTTCTTAAGTCCTTGGAACTAACCATGAAAAAAATTCTACAGTTGCTTTACTGTACTTTTAGGCACATTCTGTTTGTCAGAAAATATTATGAACAAACCCAGCATGACGGGCAATCTGTTATTGTCTGCCATTGCATATCTATACATGGAACACTTTGAAGCAAAGGCATTAGCATCCACCAAGTTCAAACCAATGTGTTTCTGTTGATATGTGGACAACACATTTTGTGGTGTGGCCACTTGGCCTCTATAAAACTTGAAGAGTTCCTGGGACATTTCAACTCTATCCATCCTAACAAAAAATTTGCAATGGAACTAGAAAGAGGGGGGCCAGCTACTTTTCCTTGGTGTATCACTTAAGAGATGACTGAATGGATCTGTGGATCATAGGGTATGTAGAAAACCCACACTGATCACTATCTCCACACCCTGCGCCATTACCATTTAAAAAAAAAAAACTGTGCGAATGACTGTGGTCCATAGAGTTTGAACACTTTCAGACAAGACCAGCCTCACCAAAAAATTACAAAACCTATGAATAGTGTCCTGAAGAAATGGGTACTCAAATTGTCGACTTGAGTAGGCATTGCAGTCAAAAGCAAGAATACTTGAGAAAGAGGTTGAGAATGAGACAGCATGAGCAGTCAAAAACATTTATCTACCTTAAGCTGCCCCATTATCCAAAAAGATCAGTAGATTCCTATAGAAACATGATATACAGTGTATTTCACTTCTGTTAACAAAGATTAAAAGTCTTCTATGTAATGTTAAAGACAACTTAGGTCTCTGAAAGCCAGGTGTGTACCACATTCCAAGCAAATGTGGCATGTCTTGCATCAGGCAGACTATTAGACAGTGAGGGAGAGTTGCAAAGAACATAAGTAACACCCCAACTAGAACATCCAAGTAAATCGGTTACCATTGAACACTGCATCAAAAATAATCATGAAATGAAATATTATAAGACTGTCATTGTTATGCAAGTCCCCAGTTTTCTGGACAGTGTAATTAAGGAATCTATTGAAATAGAGATATCAGAAAAATTAATAAACAGGGATGTAGGTTTCAGTTTAAACAGGGCTTGGGTCAAGTATTCAGTTCATTAAGATCTCAACCAGCCGTCACGTCCACCAGAGCTGGGAAATGCTGAGAGAACATGCATTTGATGAAATATCAGTGCAGGCTCTGAAAAATTGAAGGGTGTAGTGGATATTGGGAGTTGAACTCATTTGTAATCAACAATAAACTGATATAATACTACAACAGCTCTTTAGCTGAGATCATTACACCATTTTAATAAAGACTACTATTACATAATAAAACAGTCACATTGACAGTGTTATGGTTAATTAAAAATGCTGTTGAAGATATGAGTGGAAAGAATTAAAGAGGGTTATTGAGTCAATAGGATCTACACATGATTAAAATTTATATTTCTCCTAGATACTTAATGGTACATGCAAAATAATTTATTTTACATGCATATAAAAAAGATTCTTTTGGCATGATCCTTGGAGATCATTATCACAGATACAAACATATACTCATTTTGTCACAGATATGATCTTCTTTTGCATATTCTAGTGCAAGCGTGAATGCATTTCCTTAACATCATTGTAGTTTTGATTTTCGTAACATAATGCTCCACAAAGAAACTGTTTCATAAAACAATACCCAGCTCGTCTCAGGAACAGGGCTGGTAAATACAGATACAAAAAATCACTGCATGCTAGCAATTTACTTCTCCAGATTGATTGTGATCATATGTTGGATGGGAAGTTAAAAGTTGATTCAGTGGGTGTATAAGTTTATTATGAGATAAGTATAGGTAAAATAAAAAGAAGATAGTTATCATAACCAAGTCCAGTATATGTATGTGTCTGGCTAATCACTGGAAAAAGGTTGGATGGTTGGTTGGTTGGTTGGTTGGTTTGGGGAAGGAGACCAGACAGCATGGTCATCGGTCTCATCGGATTAGGGAAGGATGGGGAAGGAAGTCGGCCGTGTCCTTTCAGAGGAACCATCCCGGCATTTGCCTGGAGTGATTTAGGGAAATCACGGAAAACCTAAATCAGGATGGCCGGACGTGGGATTGAACCATCGTCCTCCCGAATGCGAGTCCAGTGTCTAACCACTGCGCCACCTCGCTCGGTAAGGTTGGATGAACTAAGTACTTAGTAACATACTAAACCTCTCTCTGACAACACAAAATGTTGAAACTTGTACCACACTCATGTTATCATTACCCTGAAAAGATAGCAGATATCCTGTCAATACATATTGCTTGTCAGTTACTAAAATGCAGCCAGTTAAAATTTCCATCATCATTCTTTTCACAGAAATAGGAGTCTATAAATCATAGAACAGTGCACTCTCTGGAATCGAGTTGAAACTAATTCACCTCATTAAATTTGCTAGCTAGTGGAGTTTTCTAATTGCAACTTATTCTCTCTCTTGACCAACATGTTGTCTTATAATATATTCTGATTCTTGGTGTTTGATCTGCTGTCTCATTTTCATAAATTTCTGAGAGACCTAGTCTGGTCAAAAGTGAATCTGTTTTCCTTGTTTTATGATCCAGATAAGTGATTGCTACAATGTTTAGATTGTTATTGTAGCTGAAACTGTTGGAGAATACTCATGAAATTACAGTAAAAATTATGAAATTGTAATATATTTTAACAAAACAATTTTCTGTGACTCATTTTTAGATACTTTGTATTTTGTGAAACACCATTTTAAAAAGAATTGAAATATGATATTTGCTACAACTGATTACTTTGTGATAAACCTACTCTTAATGCAAAGATAAATGTTCATGTCATTTATTTATGATGAATATGATTTTTTAGTGAGATAGGAAAATTCAAGGCTCTTTCTTTTTTTTACATTTTCTTTCTTTATTTGCAATAAATAATAAAAACATATCAGTTAAAACTCAAGTTTTGGCTCTTCATTACTTACAAGTATTATGAAAAGCAGCTTTGATGAGTTGAGGTTTATTACTTGAGTTTTCTTGAGGCTGCAACACTTTTTGAATTGTGAACATTTATGCTTCTAATTTTTCAGGAATAAGCAGAACTTGGGCACACCAATTATACGAAGCTTTTGTAATCTTGTGAGGTATCATCTAGGCTCAGTTGCTCTGGGTTCATTGCTCATTGCTATTATACAGACGATACGTATAGTCCTAAAATTCATTCAGTCCAAAGTAAAAAATCACAACAATGCAGTAACAACATGTATATTCAGGACTTGTCAATGTTGTTTATATTGCTTTGAGAAAATTCTCCAGTTTCTGACAAGGAATGCCTATATTGAAATAGGTAAGCAAATTTAAATGGTGTCCATACATAAGTGGTAGCATAAATCACATTATAAATGAGTTTTTTAGAGGATGAATCGTGGCGTTTTCCCCCCAACTGCCTCATAAAAATTCCCATGTATTTCTACATAAGAAAGCAATAGAGTGTGTGTGTGTGTTTCCTGAGAAGGGATAGTTTGAAAGCTGAGGCAGAGACTTCCAACACTCTATTTGGTACTTATTGTCTTTTAATTACTGAGGTTTTTCTGTTATTGTATTAATTTTAGCTTATATCTGTGTATATACTTGCACCTGCTTGGCCTTTTTATGTGAGTTAATTAAATGTCAGTAATAAAAATTTATGTAATCAAAAACTTTTAACTTTTTCACCATTGTGTTTACCTTTCAGCAATACATGGACACAGTTTCTGTAAAGCTGGGAAACAAGCTTTCAAACTTTTGGCATCAAATGCCTTAAGGGTTGCAGCTATAAATTCAGTTGGTGATTTTGTATTGTTCCTGGGAAAAGCAATGGTTGTCATAGCTACTGTGGTGTGTGGTGTGCAGATGTTGAAGGTTAGTAATGTTAATGCATAAGAAGCTTTGAAATGTTAATGCATAAGAAGCCTTGAATTCTATCAAGTATCTATCTAGCAATGACTAAATTTTCTGAAATGTGTCTCTACTATCAGCACTCCTTCATGTTACTATAATCTGAGGTCCAATAACCCCATAAAAAAATTCTGAATTTGTGTTTTAACTGAAAGCCCAACTCTCTCGCAGAATACCTTAATAGTTTAACTTACAGAATTTTTAAGGCACAAATGGAAAGTAAGTAACAACCCCACCACAGACATCATGAAATTACAGTACTTCTTTGCAGCAACACTCATGATGCACTTATTTATAGCTATTATCAGTTTTGACTCACTTTAGTTATTCTCAGATAGCCGTAGAAACAAAAAATATTAGAGCTACAATTCAGTTAAGCATTACAGAAACTGACCGACACACTTTGATCTTCCTGGTGCAATACAGGAAATAAGTCATAAACATTATTATCTTTGAGACAGCTTTACAATAAGGAGATAAGGGAAAGGAGTAAATAGTAAACTAGGGTGGAGTACAAAAGTAACAGGGGATGTGAGAGTCTCATGTGAGGGCTAGAGAGTGAAATAGGTTGAGAACAGGAACATTGGTAAAAAGGTACTTCTTTCCTGTCTTCAAACTGCCTATACCTCCACTTCCACTACCATCCCATTGCACCCTTCTTCATCCACTCCACCTGTGCAAGTGATTTCCTACTCCATTCTTCTTTTCCGTATCCCTGTCTTTCACTCTGGAGCCTCCACCTTCTCTGCTGTACTGTTTCCACTGAAATTCTCCTAATGGCCACCCTTCTTTGCGATGTTGCGCACCAGAAGTTTTGTAAGCTCACTATTATGTATTTAAAAGGTCATGTTTTGTACCGTTTAAAAATGGATGTTCTGGATCTCATGTAACTGTCACTATTGAAAGAAAAATAAAATGTTGTCCAACAGAGTGCTTTTCCTTTGCTGGCATGGATTTCTGTTGCTGTAATCCATGCACTGGTTAACTGTTAGAAGACAAACAAGGTTAGGTGCAGGCATATTGGATAAAGTTTTCTCTCATCCAAATAAAAAAGTACATGTCCTGTACAAGATTCAATTAAAAGTTACCTCTTGAATTAAACTTTTTTTCAGCACAAAGATGGAATTATGCACTTGTGGGTGCCTCTTTCACTTGCGGGAGTGTTTGCATACCTTGTAGCACACTGCTTCATCACCGTCTATGAGGTAAACTCAACTTAGTCTGCACATTAATATGTTGTTGTTCTGATCTTTTCTATTGTGAATGTTCTCATCTGCTTTTATTATTTATCCTTTCAGATGGCAATAGACACAATATTTATTTGTTTCTGTGAAGACTGTGAGCTCAATGATGGAATTAACAGACCATACTTCATGAGCAGAGGTTTGATGGTGAGTCAATTTTTGAAAATGTGATGTAATTGGATAGATACAATTACAATTACATTAGACTGATATAGTGGTAGCTCATAAATTAGTAGCACAAAAACTGATTATTTTATAACTTCCTGACATACTGTGTATTGCCTGTATTAGTGTCCAGCTGCATCTTCATGTTGATAAATTCCAGTATCCTAAAGTCAACTTCCTTCCATGTCTTAAAAACACCTTCAAATCTGATTGATTCTGACTTTAGGAAGATGTTCACACTAGAGCAAAGACTTTTTTCTTATGTCATTTTTTTCTTATATAGAAATTTATTTACAATCTTTTCTAATCATTTCACTCAACAACACTGATTCAAGTTATAAATAGCATGGCTTTTACACTAGTGTTTGTTTGATTATTATTATTGGTATGGTACTATTTTTTCAGGATCATTATAGCTCTCTTGTTGCTTTCAAACAAGCAATCACTGTATGGAAAAGATAGAAAATAAATTTTATAGACTACTGACTGCTGTTAGTAAAGTTTGATCTAATGGCACTTTTTGTTTCAGAATTCTTAATTAAATATGAAGTAAGCATTTTTATTTTCTAGCAAAAAGAAGATTTCTTTCCTAGTTGTTTTTGTGACATGTTAGTATGTTTCAGAACATCTCCTGTCGACTGCCTTCTGTTTTTGGCTGTGGCAATTTGAACAATCTGACAGAATGTCTCTGGTAGCAACCTTCATTCTGCTCATTGCATTGTGTTACAACAGCTTTAATTTAATTTCACAGCCATTTTTATAAATAAACACCGCCTTTGAAGATGGCCATCTCAAATTGGGGTCGTGGATGGAACCAACTTGACCCACCACCACTACCTCAAAATCATCCCTTACAAGCTTTCAAAGAATTTCTCACATCCAGCATTGCTTCACAACCCTTCCTCAGGTTTCTAAAACATGGCCCTAACCTGTTCTCTGTAGAACTCCAGGCTCTATGTTCCCTGAAAGCTGATGATTCCATCATTATCCTCCCAGCAGACAAAGGATCCACCACTGCAGTACTTGGCCAACAGGAGTATGTTAGTGAAGGACTACACCAGCTGTCTGACACCTCTACATACACCATCTGCCATATGAAGATCCCATTCATGTGATTCAGACTGATCTGCAGTCCCTCCTAAAAATCTCAGGCCCCTCAAAAGGACTTACACCTCAATCCATAGAACTTCTTACCCCACCCAACCACACACCGCCATCTTTTACCTTCTTCCTAAGATTCACAAGCCCAATTATCCTGGCCGTCCTACAATTGCTGGTTTCAAAGCACCCACTGAACGTATATCTTCCTTAGTTGATCAACATCTGCAACCCAAAGTCCAAAGACTTCTCTCATACATTAAAGTTACCAACCATTTCCTATCTCATCTGGAATCTGTGCCTGTCCCTCTTCCACCACACACCTTGCTGTCACCATTAATGCCATCTCCCTCCATACCAACAACTGCCCCGAACATGGTCTGTCTGCTGCTGAACATTTCCTCAGTCAAGCATACATGATTCCAAACCTCTGACATCCTTCTTGCTTGCCTTAAACAACTTTATACTTACTAACAATTACTTAAGCTTTGAGAGGCAGACATACAAACAGATCAAGGGTATGGCCATGGGAACCAGGATGGCTCCTTCATATGCCAAACTATCCATGGGTCACTCGGAGGGAGCTTTCCTAGGATCCATAAGCCTTCAGCCCCTAGTTTGGCTTAGGTACATAGATGACATCTTTGCCGTATGGCCTCATGGTGAGGCTGATCTGTTAAAATTTCTAGAATCTCTAAATACCTTCTCCCAATTAAATTTCACGTGGCCCTATTCTGAATCCCATGCCACTTTCCATCATGTTCATCTCATCCTCACCCTAGACCAGCTACACACTTCCATCCACATTAAGCCTACAAACAAACAACAACACCTACATTTTGACAGTTGCCATCCTTTCCATGACAAATGTTCCCTCCCATACAGCTTTGGAATTCAAGGCAAACATATTTGTTTGGGTGCAGACTCTTTACAGTAGTACACCATCACTCTCATCTCAGCCTTCACTGAACGTAATTATCCCAAGAGCCTAGTTCAAAAGCATACTTCCCGGGGCATCACATCCAATCCTGGTACTGCTGACCCCTCCAAAAAACAACTTCGAAGCACAGCACTTGTTACACAGCATTATCGTGATCTTGAATGTATTACTTCGACAAGGCCATGTCTTCCTAAAATAATGCCCTGAAATGAGATCCATTCTGTCTGAGACTTTGCCCACCACTCCTAGAATAGCTTTTCATCGCCCTCCCAATCTCCGCAACATCCTTGTCGGACCATAAGCTCCTTCTGCACCCATCTACCTACTCTGTGGCTCCTACCCCTGTGACCATCCCTGCTGCAGGAGTTGCCATGAGCACTCTCCTACCACCATCTATTGCAGCCCTGAAATTGGCAAAACATATACTATTAAAGGGAGAGCCACCTATGAAATGACACATCATATACCAGCTGTTATGTAAACAGTATTTGGCTTCTTACATTGGCATGACCACCACCCTGTTATCAGTCAGGATGAATGGGCATAGGCAGAGAGTGTATACCGGCAACACACAATGTCCCGTTGCAGAGCATGCTCGAATAACATGACGGTCATGACCTCGGTGTCTGTTTCAAAACTCAAGCCATCTGGACTCTTCCCCCAGACACCAGTTTCTCAGAACTCTGCAGGTGAGAACTAGCACTACAACATGTCCTTGGTTCTGCCACCCACCTGGCCTTAATTTATGTTAATTCCTTCCATCTCAGCATTTCTTCACAGTAACTACTCCTTTCTTCACTCCATTTTAGTTTTCTACATTTTTCATTTTCTTACCTGTCTATTTTTCACCGTCCCTCCTCCCGCCTCTGTTACATACAATGCACTTAGCTTTTCACTCTTTTTAACTTGTGCATGATGTTTTAGGAATAATCTCTGTCCTGGATATTACTCTGTCTTCCACCTTTGCACTCTCGGATTTTCAAATCTCATCTGGTGCAGTCCCCAACAATCAGACTTTCCATCTCATCCCGTCCATTAAGTCCACCCTGACCCAGGGCTCTAGGTGACTTCTCTGAACTGTCTCCCTTTCTCTAAATCTCTCCAGTCCTATTCCTTTACCCCTCTTCCTTCTCATTCAACTCTTCCGCCAGAGGAAGCATCCACTGGCTCCAAAAGTGTATACAAGTCAACCCTTTTATGTATGTGTTCTCCTGCCGCTGCTCGGTGAGTAGATTTTTTATCTATTCATTTACATTATAAATATAATAGAGGGAAACATTCCACGTGGGAAAAATATATCTAAAAACAAAGATGAGGTGACTTACCAAACGAAAGCACTGGCAGGTTGATAGACACACAAACATACACACAAAATTCAAGCTTTCTCAACCAATGGTTGCTTCATCAGGAAATAGGGAAGGAGAGGGAAAGACGAAAGGATGTGGGTTTTAAGGGAGAGGGTAAGGAGTCATTCCAATCCCGGGAGCGGAAAGACTTACCTTAGGGGGAAAAAAGGACAGGTATACACTCACACACACATATCCATCCGCACATACACAGACACAAGCAGACATTTGTAAAGGTAAAGAGTTTGGGTAGAGATGTCAGTTGAGGCAGAAGTACAGGGGCAAAGATGTTGTTGAATGACAGGTGAGGTATGAGCGGCGGCAACTTGAAATTAGCGGAAGTTGAGGCCTGGCGGGTAACGAGAAGAGACGATATACTGAAGGGCAAGTTCCCATCTCTGGAGTTCTGACAGGTTGGTGTTAGTGGGAAGTATCCAGATAACCCGGACAGTGTAACACTGTGCCAAGATGTGCTGGCCGTGCACCAAGGCATGTTTAGCCACAGGGTGATCCTCATTACCAACAAACACTGTCTGCCTGTGTCCATTCATGCAAATGGACAGTTTGTTGCTGGTCATTCCCACATAGAAAGCTTCACAGTGTAGGCAGGTCAGTTGGTAAATCACGTGGGTGCTTTCACACGTGGCTCTGCCTTTGATCGTGTACACCTTCCGGGTTACAGGACTGGAGTAGGTGGTGGTGGGAGGGTGCATGTGACAGGTTTTACACCGGGGGCGGTTACAAGGGTAGGAGCCAGAGGGTAGGGAAGGTGGTTTGGGGATTTCATAGGGATGAACTAAGAGGTTACGAAGGTTAGGTGGATGGCGGAAAGACACTCTTGGTGGAGTGGGGAGGATTTCATGAAGGATGGATCTCATTTCAGGGCAGGATTTGAGGAGGTCGTATCCCTGCTGGAGAGCCACATTCAGAGTCTGATCCAGTCCCGGAAAGTATCCTGTCACAAGTGGGGCACTTTTGGGGTTCTTCTGTGGGAGGTTCTGGGTTTGAGGGGATGAGGAAGTGGCTCTGGTCATTTGCTTCTGTACCAGGTCGGGAGGGTAGTTGCAGGATGCGAAAGCTTTTTTCAGGTTGTTGGTGTAATGGTTCAGGGATTCCGGACTGGAGCAGATTCGTTTGCCACGAAGACCTAGGCTGTAGGGAAGGGACCGTTTGATGTGGAATGGGTGGAACCAAAGGAGTTGAGGTTTGTGAGGAAATTCTGGAGTTCTTCTTCTCTGTGAATCCAGATCATGAAGATGTCATCAATAATTGTGTACCAAACTTTCGGTTGGCAGGCCTGGGTGACCAAGAAGGCTTCCTCTAAGCGACCCATGAATAGGTTGGCGTACGAGGGGGCCATCCTGGTACCCATGGCTGTTCCCTTTAATTGTTGGTATGTCTGGCCTTTGAAAGTGAAGAAGTTGTGGGTCAGGATGAAGCTGGCTAAGGTAATGAGGAAAGAGGTTTTAGGTAGGGTGGCAGGTGATCGGCGTGAAAGGAAGTGCTCCATTGCAGCGAGGCCCTAGACATACGGAATATTTGTGTATAAGGAAGTGGCATCAATGGTTACAAGGATGGTTTCCGGGGGTAACAGATTGGGTAAGGATTCTAGGCGTTCGAGAAAGTGGTTGGTGTCTTTGATGAAGGATGGGAGACTGCATGTAATGGGTTGAAGGTGTTGATCTACGTAGGCAGAGATACGTTCTGTGGGGGCTTGGTAACCAGCAACAATGGGGTGGCCAGGATGATTGGGTTTGTAAATTTTAGGAAGAAGGTAGAAGGTAGGGGTGCGGGGTGTTGGTGGGGTCAGGAGGTTGATGGAGTCAGGTGAAAGGTTTTGCAGGGGGCCTAAGGTTCTGAGGATTCCTTGAAGTTCCGCCTGGACATCAGGAATGGGATTACCTTGGCAAACTTTGTATGTAGTGTTGTCTGAAAGCTGACGCAGTCCCTCAGCCACATACTCCCGACGATCAAGTACCACGGTCGTGGAACCCTTGTCCGCCGGAAGAATGACGATGGATCGGTCAGCCTTCAGATCAGGGATAGCCTGGGCTTCAGCAGTGGGGATGTTGGGAGTAGGATTAAGGTTTTTTAAGAAGGATTGAGAGGCAAGGCTGGAAGTCAGAAATTCCTGGAAGATTTGGAGAGGGTGATTTTGAGGAAGAGGAGGTGGGTCACGCTGTGACGGAGGATGGAACTGTTCCAGGCAGGGTTCAATTTGGATAGTGTCTTGGGGAGTTGGATCATTAGGAGTAGGATTAGGATCATTTTTCTTCATGGCAAAGTGATATTTCCAGCAGAGACTACGAGTGTGGGACAGTAAATCTTTGACGAGGGCTGTTTGGTTGAATCTGAGAGTGGGGCTGAAGGTGAGGCCTTTGGATAGGACAGAGGTTTTGTCTTGGGAGAGAGGTTTGGAGGAAAGGTTAACTACTGAATTAGGGTGTTGTGGTTCCAGATTGTGTTGATTGGAATTTTGAGGTTTTTTTTGGGGGGGGGGGGGGGGGAGTTGGAAGTGGGAGATTGAGTAGATGGGAGAGACTGGGTCTGTGTGCAATGAGAGGAGGTTGAGGTTTGCTGGAAAGGTTGTGAAGGGTGAGTGAGTTGCCTTTCCGGAGGTGGGAAACCAGGAGATTGGATAGTTTTTTGAGGTGGAGGGTGGCATACTGTTCTAATTTGCGGTTGGCCTGTAGGAGGATGCTCTGAACAGACAGTGTGGATGTGGGAGAGGAAAGATTGAGGTCTTTTATTAAGGATAGGAGTTGATGGGTGTGGTTCATTGGCTGAGTTGATGTGTAGGTGAAGGATTAGGTGGGTGAGGGCAATGGATTGTTCAGTTTGGAACTGGTATAGGGACTGATGGAAAGAAGGGTTACAGCCAGAGATGGGAACTTTAAGTGTGAGGCCTTTGAGGGTAATGCCAAATGTCAGACAAGCCTGAAAAATTGCCATAATTTTAGAATAATTATCAGTAATAAGTATCACATTAAAACACAAATATCTTTTTAATGTGGTATCACAAAAGACTTTTGCCTCCGTGTTGTATTTACACAGTTGGACATGATCGGAACAAAGAAGGAAACTCACATTTGTTTGTGTTAGTACTCAGCCACTGCAGTCACTGGCTGTGCACTGACACACACACAAACCCAACACAAGTTTCCCTGTTCATTCCAATTGTGTCCAGTACTGCAAATAAAACATGGAAGTAGAAGTCTTTTGTGAAACCACATTAAAAAGATATTCGGGTTCTTATGTGAGACTTATTATTGATAATCATTATAAAATTATGGTAAATAGAACATGTAATACAATACTGGTTAAAACACTAAAGTTGGCAGTCTTTGTAAACAGAGAACAACTGGCACAAAATCTACAGCTTGCTGTCGAGAAGGAGCTCACTTAGTTCACAGAACATCATGGGTGAGAAAGAGGGTGGAAATAGTCATCATGTTATGAAGCATCTTGAGGAGGAATGTTTATGTCTGACATTAGGTTGTACCAACCTCAGACTGTGCACATAGTACAGATTAGTGTATTTCACGCAAAGTAACAATGATTCAGGAAAGCCCATTATAAAGACAGCCATCTTCAAAACTGGTGTTTCTTTGTACAAATGACTGTGAAATTAAATTAAAGCTGTTGTAATACAATGCAGTGAGCAGAAGAAAGGTTACTATTAGACTCAGTATCATCAGATCATAATTATCATTAAGGCAGTAACTCAGGTTACTTTACCACATTGTCAAACACTTAACCTACAAGGGTTGTTTCAAAAGTAAGGTTCCCAAATCTGTACCCTTACCATGCATGGTGCAATGCGAAATCCGGCAACACCACCATGTTTGCTGGATCGCCCACCACCAATTCCAACAACCAGCGTGGCTCTGCAATGGTCAGTACTGGCCTGACAGTCATAAGCGATGGAGCCTGTCATTGCTGTCACCGCCAGGTGTGAAATATGTGCAGTCATTTGATTTTTGCATGCAAGAAAGTTACTACCTGTAGAAATTCATTGGCAATTGAGTGAAGTGTATGCGGAAATGTGTATAAGCATTCAACATGTCCACAAATGGTGTAGGGAGTTTGCCAATGGCCGTAAGGATGTCCACGACAAACAACAAAACGGGAGGCCGTCGATCTCTGACAAAGTTGTGGCAAAAGTTGAGCAAATCCAGCGCGAAGATCAGCGAATCACCATCCGGCAACTGGCTGCTCAAATTCCTGAGGCTTCTGAACCTTCAATTGACAGGATATTGAATGAAAAGCTAGGCTACCACAAGGTGTGTGCGTGCTGGGTGCCGCACGTGCTTTCAGAAGTCTACAAACAGCGGCGCATTGACTGTGCTCGGAAGTTTTGGAGTGAATGCAACGAGAATAAGGAAGACTTTCTTGATTCCATTGTTGTGGGGGATGAATTGTGGTGCCATTAAGTTACTCTGGAAACAAAACAACAATCGCGCCAATGGAAACACACTGGATCGCCATCACCAAAGAAGTTTAAGCAGCAGCTGCCAGCAGGAAAGATCATGGCATCGATGTTTTGGGACCAGCATGGTGTACTGCTCGCTGATTTTATGCCTAGAGGGACCACCATAAACTCAACAGGTTATTGCAAGATCTTGAAAAAACTCAGATAGACAATCCAAAATCGTCGTAGGGGAAAACTCGGCAAAGGCGTAAAAGGTTGCACCACGACAATGTCTGTCGACATGTGTCACAACAAATGAAGGAGTTAATTGACAAATTTGGCTGGGATGTCATTGACCACCCCCCTTACAGCTCTGATTTGGCACCCAACAATTTCCATCTGTTTCAGAAATTGAATGAGCACCTATGGCGGTTTACGATTCCACATGGACGAGGAGTTGCAAGAAGAAGTTTCCAAGTTTCTCAATAGGTCGGCGGTGGACTTCTTTGAGATGGGAATGCAGAAGTGGATTACTCAACAGAAAAAATGCATGGAAAAAATGGGGACTACGTGGAAAAATAGCTCAAAGATCAACATTTCCAATGGTGTAATTGTTTTTTCGAATAAAAAAATTCCTTGTGTCTAAAAAAAATGTGGGAACCTTATTTTTGAAACAACCCTTGTATAATACAGGCAGCAGTGAAAATCTTGTTTACCATGCTAACACTATGTTGTATGATCAATAACTTTATGTATTAGAATGCATTTTTTGCTTTGTCCCAAGGCTGACTTTGAGCAGGAATATGAAATTTAAAATGCAGGAAATGCTGTAAAACGTAACTGTTAATGATAGGAAATCACTGTATTGAGAGAATAGGACTTGTGTTAGGACTGAAAAAAATGAATGTAAAAAGCAAGAAAATGGAAAAACAGAGGGACTTAAAAACAGGTTTCTAATATATTGATAAATTAATAAAATATTTCATGCTATTATGTTGTGGTGGGGTGGATTTCACATTAAAAACCAACATTTTCAAGGAGAATCATGGCTCCTTTGAATGTCCCAATTCACACCCTGGCTTGCGGCTTGCTACTGGCTGATGAGGGGGGAGGGGGGGGGGCGACTTTGGGTTGTAAGGTAAAATCCATCTGACAATAGCATAATAGCCTGGAATATTTTATTCGTTATGACATTCCTTGCTGTGAAAGTTTACATTTTGCGATATAGGTAAACCCACAAAGTCTTTGTAACATGAGAAGTGTGTGAGAAAAATATGAGATTGATTTCTTTATCTACCAAAAGTTTTATTTTATTTTTTTTCAAACAATAGTATTGCCCTTCAAAGTAGTTTCCTTTGGCAGCTATACACTGGCAGAGTCGTTGTTTCCAGTCTTTGTAGCAACTCTGAAAGGCTTCAACTGGTAAGGTCTTCAGTATGTCATCACATTCTTTTGAATGTTCTCCAGAGTCCCAAGATGATGGCCTATTATGACATTTTTCAATTTTGGAAAAAGAAAAAGGTTACAAGGGCTCAGATCAGGTGAATAGGGGGCTGCAGAACAAGGTGGATGCCTTCTGAGGTAAAAAAATTTCGTGATAGAAGTGGGACATGTGACGTGGGAAAGTGTCGTGATGCAGCATCCACTTGCCTGCAGTGTCCGGTCTCAATCAATTCACCCTTTCCCTGAGCCTTTCATGGACGCCTCTGTAAAACACTTAGTTGACAGTTTGTCCTGGAGGAACAAATTCACAAGAGCATGCACACATTGGACATTTTCATTGGTTTTTAAAGTTGAAGGCCTCCCTGAATGAGGTTCATCTTCAGTGTGTTTTCAGCCTTCCAAAAATGATTTGTGGCGGTGGAGAACTTGTGCTATTGATGGGGAATGTTCCCTGTAGGCCTGTCTCAACATTTTGAAGGTCACACTCATGGATTCCCCAAATTTAACAGAAAACTTGATGGCATAATGTTGCTCTAAATTCAACTGTTCCATTTTTGTAATACGTAATGAAAACTTAACTTCAGTGGTGAGGTTCTCAAAACTCACATGATGGCTGTACAGAGCTGAAACTCGGACCCAGCATCTGAAAGGGTTTACGAAACAGGTCTACACAAATAGAGCTACACAGTGTTGCCACATAGTTAATTTTAGGTACTGGCTTGCATTTGGTGGTGTTATGTTCTTTATGTTCATAATCATAATATTTTAACCAGATGTATTATTATTATTATTATTATTATTAAGCATTACAATCCATGAAGGCTTTTTGCTGCAGAATGGACAATGTTGAACCACTTTGCTCTGTCTTTACAAGTAATTTGCCACTGTCTGTCATGTCCTAGTTTTCTGAGATCGTCTTGAATATTGTCCAAGTATCTCATGCGTGGGCGTCCAAGAGGTCGTCTTCCGGTGGGAATCTCTTCAGTCACTTTCTTGATGGTCCTGTTTGGTGGTGCTCTGATGACATGCCCTATCCATTTCAGTCTTTTGGCTTTAATTTTGGCCACTATATCGGAGTCTTTATATAATTTGTAAATTTCATTGTTATTTAGCAATCTCCATTCATCACTGATCCTATCTCTTATGGGTCCAAATATTTTTCTCAAAATTTTTCGTTCAAATACTCTTAATCTGTTTTCCTCTTTTTTTGTGAGAGTCCAGGTTTCAGATCCATAGGTGAGTACTGGTATAATCAATGATTTGTATACTTGTAGTTTGGTGTTCCTAGAAATTAACTTGCTTTTGAAAACTGTCAAGAGACTATAGTAGCATTTGTTAGCCTTCTGAATTCGTGATTCTATTTCAATTTTTATGGAGTTGTCAGAGGTTACTATTGTACCAAGGTAATTAAATTCATTTGTCTTTGTGAAAGCTGTGTTATTAATTTGCAGTACATTATTATTTGATGGATAGCGGGATAAGATAAAGTACATTGTTTTGTCTGTATTCAGCTGGAGGCCTGTGCCATTTGTGGCTTTAATTAATTGTGCTGTAAGAAGCTTCAAATCATTCTCACTGTCAGATAATAATGCAATGTCATCAGCGTATGCTACAATGTTAATTTTGCTTTCCAGTTGTGCTCCAATTTGTAGTAGCTTTACTTTTTGGATTATTCTATTGATTACTATGTTAAAAAGAACTGGTGAGAGTGAATCCCCTTGTTTGACTCCAGTTTTAACCTCAAAGTCTTCAGAAAGTTTGCTAGCTACTTTTATTTTGTATTTTGAGTTTAAAGTGCAAGATTTTATTAAATTTATCAGTTTGTTAGGGATGCCAATCTGCCTCATGCACTTCCATAAATATTCCCTGTTGATACTGTCAAAAGCTTTTTTAAAATCAATGAAAAGCATATGTACATTTTGATTGAATTCATATTTCTTTTCACCCAACATCCTTAGGACATATATATTGTCAATAGTCGATCTGTTAGGTCTAAATCCACATTGGGCATCATCTAGGGAGTCTTCAACGTAAGGGCTTATCCTTGCTAACAGTATATTTGTCAGAATTTTATATGTTGTGTTTAGTAACACAATTCCTCTGTAGTTTGAACAATTTGTTGGGTCTCCCTTCTTGTATATAGGGCACACAACTACTTCTTTCCAATCATGTGGGACCTGTTCCTGCTTCCAGATGTTGGTGATGATTTTGTGTAAGCAGTTTACAAAAGGAAATTTACTGAGCTTCCATATATCTGTGTCTATACCATCACTTCCAGGAGCTTTATGTCTCTTCAGCTTCTTGATGCTTTCTTTAATTTCTGCTAAGCTGGGCTCTTCGTCCGATGGGTCAGCAGTAAGATATTCATTGTCATCTTCCTGAGAGACGCTTATAGTTGGAGCATTTAGTAACTGGGGACGCGCCCTCTAGGAGTTACAGGCTCTCCCGAGGGAACCAGATGTATGCTGATTTTAATGTGTTAACAATAATATTATGAAAAGGATAGATTGCTACACACCATACAGAGGAGACCTTGAGATTCAGACAGGCACAACAAAAAGATTGCTATACATTTAAGCTTTCATCCAAAAAGCCTTCTTCCAAAGTAGACAACACAGAAACATTCACACAAGCACAACTCACCAATGTGTCTGGCCACTGTGGCCGGACTGCGGACAGCAACTGCATCTACTATGAACAGCAATCTGGTGTGAGTCGTGGGGGTAAGGAGATGTGGGGTGAGGAAGAGAAGGGATAGCAGGGTAGGGAAAGGTGTAGTGCTGCTTGTGGGCATGTGCAGGTATGTGATGGGGAGCAGAAAAGGAGAGAAGTAGAGAAGGGTACACTGACTGGTGGGTGTGTTGGCAGAAGAGACTGCTGTTTAGTGCAGGAGTGGGAACAGGGAAGGGGACAGGTAGGCGAAGGACAGAGACCAGCAAAGGTTGGGGCCAGGGCAGTTACAGGAATATAGGATGTATTGCAGGGAGAGTTACCACCTATGGCATCAGTAGTGATGAACAGGGTGCTGTGTGGTAAAGGAATAGGAAGTGTGGAGGAAATGGTTGGCGTCTTTTATATAGGAGAGTAGGTTTCAGGGAATAAGCTGAAGATGTTGATCTCTGAGGGGAAAGTTTCTCTCAGTGGGGGCACAGTAACTGGCCACAATGCAGTGTCGTGGGTGGTTGGGCTTATGGACTTTTGGAAGCATGTAGAAGGTAAGAGTGCAGTGAGAGGTGGGAGTGAAGAGAGATAGACTCTGGGGAGAGGTACTGGGATGGACATAAGGATGTGAGGAGGGACTGGAGATCCTGTTAAATTTCTGGAATGGGGTCACTGGGACAGGGTTTTTAGGTGGATGAATCAGACAGCTGGCGGAGTCCCTCCACCAAGTAATCCCTGTGTTTCAAAAAAACTGTGGTGGAACCTTTGTTGGCGGGTAGGATTATAAGGTTGTGATCAGATTTTAGGTGATGGACTGAAGTTCATTCTGCAAAAGTAGGGTTGGTTTTCATGTGAGGAATTTGGGAAATGGTGAGGCAAGGTTTGAGGTTAAGAAATTCTGAAATGTTGACATTTTGTGTTTTCTACTTCAAAAGAAGGCCTTTACGTCAAAAGCGTAAATGTATAGAGGCCTTTTTGTTGTGCTTGTCTGCAACTCAGTGTCTCCTCTGTAAGGTGAGTTGCAATCTATCCTTTTCGTGATATTGTTGTTCCCCCATCCTAGACTTCCCATTCTGCATTTTTATTTTATTTTTTAAATATGTTATTTAATTTCTATTTTTAAAATTAGGGTCATTCTAAAATAAATGAGCTGGAGGCTGTAAAATGAAAACCACTGAAAGGGTTGTACTGCCATTGCCTGTGGAAGAAGGTGTAGTCCCTATAAGAGTGCTGAAACTCCAGACTTTATGCTAGAGGGATGTCTACACATACCCACATAATGATAGAGTGAGAACATGTATGCGTTGACTGTCTGTGTACTCAACAGTGCTAAAAACAGAGAGATGGAGGCTTCAGAACAAGAACAAATGGGTCTAGTGTGTTTCCTTGCAGTAGAAGAGTGCAGAGAATGTAAATTCATCAAAAGAATGGCACAAGTGTATGCAGAGCACTGAATGTCTGCTGCAGTTTCAATGCTCAATCTGACCTCTTGGGCAGCAGATTCCACTGTAACTTACTGGTCTTCAATAATGAGGGCATCCACCTGCTGGACAATAGTGTCAGCAAAGCAGTGTGGTGTTCAAGATTGTGTATCATCAGCCAATGACGTCCATCCTTCCTTGAATCGCTTGTGCCATGTCTTGACTCTTGCAATTGTCATGTAGTGCACTTCGTACACCTGTCCCATTCTTTGATGAATTTCCATTCCTAACACTCTTTCCACTGTCAGGAAATACACTACACCCCTTTGCTCTTTTTTTGAAGCTCCCACTTTTCTATTTTCAGCACGACTGAGTACAGGGGACAGTTGACATTTGCACCCGCTCACTCTGTCACGATGTAGTTGTGTACCCACTCCCCTTTGGCAGTAAGTCTGGGGCCTCAGCAGTCTTATTTGGTCCAGATTTTCTTACCTAGGCAATGGCAAAATAGTATGTTCAGCAGTTTTTATTTTACAGCCTCCAGCTCATTTCTTTTTGAATGACCATAATACATACCTCTCTAAAAACAAACTTGAGGGTTCAACTTTTGAAGAATCAGATTTGTTCATACTCCATAAACAAATAAATGTGGACTGTGGTACTTACAAGCTAGATCCACCCACAACTTATTTTCTTTGCTTGGTTTTCTTTCAGTTTTCGATTTCTTGTACTTCTCTCAATGTTGGCGCACCTATCATTTTTGCTTCAAATTTTCTTGTATTTTGTCAATTTATATCATGTCTCATTCCACATACCTGAACATTCTGCTCCTTGAAGGGATCTGTGGAATATGAGGAGTGAATGAATGAATGAAAAAATTATATCCTACATTTAGAGTTTCTCCCTTGCTCTGGAATTCTGGTTTTACCTGCCCATCTACTGGTTTTACCATTATAATCTTTATTTACATTTCAATCCCAAGAAAATAACTTTTACTTCTAAATTCTTTTAATTAGCCCTGTAAAATTTTCTGTTAAGAATGAGAAAGATCATTTAGCTGCATGATGTTACACTGGGACAACATACATCAACAGAACAAGCTATTTTTTCCTTCACCCATCAAATCTTAGAGTCTTTTAATAATAAATTATCTTGTGTTGGTATCTTCTGTGACCTTTCTGAGGCCTTTGATAGTGTTAATCATGAAATCCTTGTAGCAAAGGCTGAATATTATGGTATAAGTAGCTCAGTTGGCTCATGGATTAAATCCTACCTAGCTGGAAGAAAGCAGAAGGTCATTTTGAACGACTCTGAGGGATACTCGGTGTCATCTAGCCAGGGCTCTATTGGCTGTGGTGTTCCTCAGGGCTCTGTACTTGGCCCCCTTCTCTTCCTCATCTTTATCAATGATCTTCCCTTGCAAACTAGCTTTAAAACCCACTTTACTCTTTATGCTGATGACACCTCTATCCTCATCAACAAAACTCCCAACCTCAATCTTGAGGAATTGGCCAATATGGTCTTTAGTAAAGTATGTAATTGATTTGTAAATAATGGATAATGGGTTATCACTAAATGTTAATAAGACCCAGTTTGTACATTTTCAAGTGAGGAAAAAAGTTGAGGATCAATTAAGTATTACATTGAATGGTAGTGAGTTACTACAAGTTGAGTCAACCAAGTTTCTGGGTGTACACATTGACAACAGTCTAAAATGGTCTGAACATACTTTGCACCTCCACAAAAAACTCAGCTCAGCAACATTCGCTGTTTGTATTATTTCCACTGTATGTGACCGAGACACCACAAAAACTGCTTATTTTAGTTATTTCCATGCACTATTGCTGTATGGCATAGTTTTCTGGGGTGATCAGCCACTATTCAAAAAAATATTCATTGCCCAAAAGAGAGTTATTAGGAATATGAGCAGAGTCCAGCCTAGACATTCTTGTAGGAACCTTTTCAGAAAATTAGGGATACTGACAACTGAATGCCAATATATCTACTCTCTGTTATGTTTCATTGGTAAAAATGGACAATCATACAAAACCAATGATTCATACCATACCCACAATACCAGGAGGAAGATGGACCTCCATTGAATCAAAAAAACCTTACTATTGTACAAAAAGGAGTCCATAACATGAGCTGCAAGGTGTTCAGTGCTCTCCCATCACTGAAATTACTTATCCACGAGCTTCCCAAATTTAAACAACAGCTCAAACAGTATTTATTAGATAATTCCTTCTATTCGGTAGAAGAATATTTTAACTGTAATTAATTTTTTCATTTATTAATTTGATGTGCTATTGTGCATTACGATACTCACAATCACTGTTAACATTACTGTGCCTTTCATTTAGCTATTAAGATCTACCATTTTTTTAAATGTAATTTTTTCTATACCTGTTGTTATTGTTGTTGTTGTGGTCTTCAGTCCTGAGACTGGTTTGATGCAGCTCTCCATGCTACTCTATCCTGTGCAAGCTTCTTCATCTTCTATACCTATTAATGTGTATTTTGTCTTATACCAGATGTCCTCTTGCAAGAGGTATTTTTATGTATTCCTTTTGTATTATTTGTAATAATTCTGAAACATCCTACATCCATGCGAGTGCCTCGCAGTATTGGATCTAAGGGATATAAATAAATAAATAAATAAATAAATAAATAATAAAAATAAATAAATACGTATATTATTATTTTTTCATCAGTACCATACTAAGATTTCTGTATGCAGCTGGAGTTCACTTTGATACCCAAATTAACTGAAATTCATTTTCTTTCAGGAGTTTGTGCAGAACAGTAAAAAAGCTCTTGCATTACTAAATGAAAAACAGAGACAAAGCCCCCAAGGTGAAGCCTGGAGTACTTCACCCATCCGCACACCAAATTAAGATTTTTTATGTGAAAAATCACCAAAGGCCAACCTTATTGCAAGGCGGTGAAAAGTGGATTGTGAAGAGGGAAAAGAATATTAATCCATAAATATGAAGATATGTAGATTGTTCTACAATATGATGCATTGCTGTAAATTACCCAGTTACACAGATATTTTCTTAATATTTCACTACGACACTGACTGTTACTTCCATCTTATCGTTTGATAAGCCCTTTGGCTCCTCATTGCTGTTGACCTGCAGTGTTTTTAAGCTCTTTTATAAATGTGTTTTTGTTGTGTTGCACAACAAAGAAAATAGATTAAGCAAAAAGGTTTTTGTGAGGAGCTATTGTATCTGCCTTTCTGCAGTTCATAGTAATTTTGTAAATAGGTTTTCAAACAGACAACAGCTATAGAAATATTATTTAGAAGAAGAAACTTAATTTTTTTTGTTTTAAAACTGATTGAAAGGGTTATTCATTTTAGTTCTTGCAAGTTACAACATTGTGGCATCATCACAATTTTTAATTACAGCTGCACTAAGGCCATAAAAATGAAACACAATAAGTGCCTTAATTATTTCTCAGGGATGATGTGATTTGATTCAAAATATATGTGTATGCAGAATTAATATTTTCAAAGATTTTAAGCATTAAGTCTACTGCTTATCCTAGGCATGTTCACCACTGTCTTTCCAAGACCTCCAACTAAGATTGACTGGTACTGTTAACAACATGCAACACTTTGGAGAATCTTATGCTGTGGATACACTTTTAGGGGTCTGATTAAGTATAGATAATTTAGGAACAAAGGCACTTTGTGTAAAATTGATTTTAATTTTGCAAATGTTGGAGCTTTAGTTGTCTGGCAGCTTTCTGTCATTCTTCTGCTCATTCATCTTGACCCTATATTTCTCCAGGAAACTCATGATATTAACGATAGAGCATTTAAATAAATTCTCATATTTCTTTTTTATTTATATCAGTGAACTTTATATCCTTTTTACTCTCTTGAAACTAATTAAAGAAGACTTTAGAATTTGCTTTTTGTTTTTGTCATTGTATCTTCTATCTACTCTGTCCACCTGTAAACACATAATTTGCTTTTCAGTCTAAACTAACTGTGACCTGGAAAATTTCCGAAAGAATTTTCTTTCTTTCTTTCTTTTCTGTTGCCTGAAGCTGTGTTTGTTAACATGCCTAATGTCGTTCCATTTTCAATTCTTATCTGTTCAGGTTATTTTGTTTCTCTTCCAAAACATTAAAATTAAAGAAGAAGCCATCATTAAGCCTTGCTCTGATACCTTGGTTTTTAGTGCATGACTTTCATCTGTGTTGACGAATGTCACATAAGTGATAAATCTCTAAGTTCCTTTTTAGCTGTAGACTTTTTGTGAAATGTTTTGCATATCAACCTATATAGTGCCATTGTCTTTCAGGTTGTAACTAATTTACAACCAATCCACAATTAGCACACTGTGATTTTCATCTGTTTACTAGATTTTATCAGTTATGCCAGAGATATATAATCTCAAACAAAAATTACAGTGGTTTTGGATGTGAAATATGGTAAGAAATGGAATTACAGAGGCTCAGCAAACACACAAAAAATTATTTAAAATTTAAGTTATCTTGAAAAATGGAGCCTAGAAAGAAAAAGTAAGGTAATGAGAGAGAGAGCATTATGACTCCTGGGAGAAACAATAAGACACAGGAAAGGTAGGGCTCCTGCTCTTGGCCTTGGGAAACCAAATCTAAGTCCTTTTCTGTCACTCAGCTCTGCATTTCTTGTCTCTCTCCATCTCTCCCTTGAGATCTCTTCCTAATAAATTGCAGTCCTGACAGCTCCTGTTGCAGAATTTATTTATTTCTGAACATAGCATCTTTTGTGTTTATATTCATATTAGAGTTTACTCATGGTAGCGCATGATTTGCACATTCCAGTAACTTCTTTTACCTTAGTTGTGCAATATTTACAATGTCAGTTTTCTTCAGAAGGCAAATAATAATTTCAAAAATCATACTTGAACATGCCTTTCTGAATAAGCTTTGTAGGTAAGAAGTTAGCTTCCATGAGGACATTTCCTTTTTCCTTTCACTGTTTGGTAATTTGTTAGTTTTTTATGGTGTTTATTGTATTCAAGATAATGTGAGGCCAATATTGTATATCTTTCTAAGTGTGTCTTCATGTTCCACATGTACAGGAAAACCAAAGGTGCATTTTCAAAGTACTGCTTTTCATTGAACTTTACTGTAATTTTTTATAAAATGATTTACTGATGTTCACTCCAAACCCATTTTCAAAATGTCTTTTATTTTGTACTATAGCCAATTTCAGTATATCTGTATGTAAGTATGTGTGGAATTAATCCAGAAATCTGTGAGAGTTTTATCAGGAAGAATAGTGTCTGCTAATTTCTATACAGGTCTGAGTGTGAAGAGAAAGACAGTTTTGTGGATCTATGTGGTACAATTTTTATGTTACCATCTGTAGATGTTACTTTTACAAGCAATCTCCCAAACCAGCCTCTTTCAGTATGACAAGAGGAAGAGTTGTTATTTGCAACACCTGTATTGGAGAGCAACTGAACTGTTTAATCAAAATATTAAATTACTTAGTTTTTAAGCTTCTCATATTGAGAGTATATTATATTTGTATTACATTTGTAAAATTCTTGTACTTTCTGAAATAATTATATATATATATAAATATAATAGAGGGAAATATATTCTTTTATAATATGTCTTGTATGCTGTTGGGTTATTTCCTCCCTGAAATTCCAGAAACATTTCTAAAAGTAATTCTATATGGTAGTCTTTGTATGCCTCATCCTCTCAAATTAGGATCTGAGCTACCTGCTCCACTTCTCCAACCTTTCCTCAACCAATCCCTCTTTCCTCCCTGAGAAAGGTACATACAAGTTCTGAAAGCTAAGAATAGTATTTTCTGCCTTTAAGTGTCTCTGTTGACAGCATTTGGAATTTAGCTGCCTGAAGATATGTACTGACCATCCATTCCACCATCTCATGAGTCTTATTCATCACATATTCCACAAATCCATTTCTGAGCAGTCTTTGAGGGTGTAGAATAAAGAAGCTCCTGTACATTGAATCAATGACTTCAGTAAGACTGTTATCTCTAAAACAATTGGCTATTAATTTCTTCTTTAAAAGATGTAGTTAAAATAAAAGGTCACAAGAAAACCACAAGAATATACAGTCACCCTAACAGGAAATTAGTAAGAACACCATAACAAAGGGCAAGTGAAATTGCATGTCAGACACGATAAGTGTTTGAATCATATTAAAAACATCAGACAAGAATATATCTGGAATTAATGATTTAGTTCTATGTAACAATATTATGAAAAGGATAGTTGCTACTCACCATATAGCAGAGATGCTGAGTCACAGATTGGCACAACAAAAATACTGTCACAAAATAAGCTTTTGGCCAACAAGGCCTTTGTCAAAAATAGACAAGACACACACACACTCATGCAAATGCAACTCACACACACATGACCACAGTCTCTGGCAACTGAAGCGAGACTACAAGCAGCAGTGCATGATGGGAGAGGCAACTAGACAGGATTAGGAGAGGCTGGGGCTGGGTGGGGTAGGGATAGTAGAGTAGGGGTGGGGGGACAATAAGTGCTGTTACTGGGAGCGTGCAGGGACAAGATGGAGAAAGTGTAGGGCAGCTAGATGTAGTCGGGAGATTAGATGGGGGATGGGAGAGAGAAGGGGGTAGCAGAAAAGGGGTGAAGTAAAAGGACTGAGTGTGATGGCGGAATAGAGGACTGTGCAGTGCTCGATGGGAACAGGAAAGGGCTAGTGGCTATGGACAATGACTAACGAAGATTGAGGCCACGAGGGTGACAAGAACATAGGATATATTTCAGGGAGAGTTCCCACCTGCACAATTCAGAAAAGCTGGTGTTGGTGGGAAGGATCCTGATGGCGCAGGTTGTGAAGTAGTCATTGAAATGAAGAATGTTGTGTTAGGTGGCGTGCTCAGCAACAGGGTGATCCAGCTGTTTCTTGGCCACAGTTTGTCAGTGGCCATTCATGCCGACAGACAGCTTGTTGGTTATCACGCACAATGGTTGCAGCTTAGCTCGTAGATCACATGACCGGTTTCACAGGTAGCCCTGCCTTTTACAGGATAGGTGATGTTATGTTTATGACCCGACTGGAGTAGCTGGCAGTGGGAGGATGTATGGGACAGGTCTTGCATCTAGGTCTATTACTGTGATAATATGGATGAGGATATTGTGTAAGTTCGGTGGGAGAATACCACTGTGGCAGGGGTGGGAAAGACAGCGAGTAAGACATTTCTCATTTCAGGCCAAACTGTAGTCAAAACACTGCAGCGAATGCAATTCAGGTGTTCTATTCAACCAACAAACGAAATCTTTTTACTTCTCTCCATTTCCACTACCCCGCCCTCCATCTAACCTCCCGACTGCACCTAGCTGCCCTACCCTCTCTGGACCTCATCCCTACACGTTCCCACTAGCAGTAATTTCCATCCCCCCTCCACTACCCTGGTATCCCTCCCTATCCCCCCCTCCCCCCCCCCCCCCCAGCCTCCTCCTACCCCCACCCGGCTGCCTCTCTCATCATGCGCTGTAGATTGTAGTCTGGCTTCAGCTGCCAGGGACTGTGGTCGTGTGTGTGTGAGTTGCATTTCTTTTTGTGTGTGTGTGTGTGTGTGTGTGTGTGTGTGTGTGTGTGTGTGTGTGTAAGGCCTTGGCCAAAAGCTTATTTTGTGACAGTCTTTTTTTCGTGTCTGTGACTCAGCACCTCCACTACATGGTGAGCAGCAAGTTCTCTTTTCACAATAAAATTATCGTACATTGGCATTAGATCAACAGGAATCAAAAATTTATATTTTTCAGCCATGAACATTTTGATAGAATTTCCTTCAACACCATATCCATTCGTCCTTGAAACTTTTCATTTCCTTGTGATTTGAATGCTTCCTGCCTTGTCTATCTTTGCTGCCTCCCTCAATTTCTTCCTTTGTTCTCTACCTACTGATGTGGCACATTGGCTAAGGCACTGGGCTCATGTTCAGGAGGCACAAGCTGAAATCTCTCTCTAGCTCTCCTGATTTATGTAATCTGTGGGTTCCCTAAATAACTTCAGGCAAATATAAAGATTATTCTTTTTATGAGGTCATACCACTTCTCTTTCTTTTTAAATTGAGTTTTTGCTCTATCTGTAATCAACACGCTTCTCTTACTTTGTTGTTCTGAAAGTTAGATCTCCCTTGGATGTTATTTTATGTTTTTCTACCAGCAGTACTTGGGCGCACAGACCGTGAAGGTGTATCCTTTATTCCATCTGTTTTTTTATTTATATTCTACATTTCCTTATTTTATTTCTCTTTATTCACATCAACAGTCTTCCATTAAACATGACAGTTGAATAAAAGATTTCTTTCTACAGATTCATCAGGCCTGGTGGTCTTGTGATATAGCGCATGTCTGGGAACCAAAAGGTTGCAGGATCGAATCTTAATCAGTCCATGGAACTTTCAGTCTGCCTTTAACCTATCATTCACCTCTCAAAAATGTGAAAATTTACCATTAATAACATGGTTCAAATTCCATATTAACCTGTAGATCCGTTTTCCCTTGTAGGATTACTAAGGTAGTTAGAACATGCAAGTCACTGAAGTGGCATCCAGTTGAAAGACTTCCACCGAGCTGTGGAGAAGAGCAATTATTATTATTATTATTATTATTATTATTGTACACAAATGTTATCACGAAAGACTAGAGTTTCAATATACTTTATTTAGCAATGAGGATACTGCATTCATATCTGATGGAGAACATTGTCACTCAAGAAACAAAAACAAGGGGATGCAACCATTCACCTGTATCTGATTACTGTGTGGTGCATAGCATCACTGAGATGTTACTAGTTTATGCTGTCTTTCAGGTCTTGACATAAAGATATATACACTCCTGGAAATTGAAATAAGAACACCGTGAATTCATTGTCCCAGGAAGGGGAAACTTTATTGACACATTCCTGGGGTCAGATACATCACATGATCACACTGACAGAACCACAGGCACATAGACACAGGCAACAGAGCATGCACAATGTCGGCACTAGTACAGTGTATATCTACCTTTCGCAGCAATGCAGGCTGCTATTCTCCCATGGAGACGATCGTAGAGATGCTGGATGTAGTCCTGTGGAACGGCTTGCCATGCCATTTCCACCTGGCGCCTCAGTTGGACCAGCGTTCGTGCTGGACGTGCAGACCGCGTGAGACGACGCTTCATCCAGTCCCAAACATGCTCAATGGGGGACAGATCCGGAGATCTTGCTGGCCAGGGTAGTTGACTTACACCTTCTAGAGCACGTTGGGTGGCACGTGATACATGCGGACGTGCATTGTCCTGTTGGAACAGCAAGTTCCCTTGCCAGTCTAGGAATGGTAGAACGATGGGTTCGATGACGGTTTGAATGTACCGTGCACTATTCAGTGTCCCCTCGACGATCACCAGTGGTGTACGGCTAGTGTAGGAGATCGCTCCCCACACCATGATGCCGGGTGTTGGCCCTGTGTGCCTCGGTCGTATGCAGTCCTGATTGTGGCGCTCACCTGCACGGCGCCAAACACGCATACGACCATCATTGGCACCAAGGCAGAAGCGACTCTCATCGCTGAAGACGACACGTCTCCATTCATCCCTCCATTCACGCCTGTCGCGACACCACTGGAGGCGGGCTGCACAATGTTGGGGCGTGAGCGGAAGACGGCCTAACGGTGTGCGGGACCGTAGCCCAGCTTCATGGAGACGGTTGCGAATGGTCCTCGCCTATACCCCAGGAGCAACAGTGTCCCTAATTTGCTGGGAAGTGGCGGTGCGGTCCCCTACAGCACTGCGTAGGATCCTACGGTCTTGGCGTGCATCCGTGCGTCGCTGCGGTTCGGTCCCAGGTCGACGGGCACGTGCACCTTCCGCCGACCACTGGCGACAACATCGATGTACTGTGGAGACCTCACGCCCCACGTGTTGAGCAATTCGGCGGTATGTCCACCCGGCCTCCCGCATGCCCACTATACGCCCTCGCTCAAAGGCCGTCAACTGCACATACGGTTCACGTCCACGCTGTCGCGGCATGCTACCAGTGTTAAAGACTGCGATGGAGCTCCGTATGCCACGGCAAACTGGCTGACACTGACGGCGGCGGTGCACAAATTCTGCGCAGCTAGCGCCATTCGACGGCCAACACCGCGGTTCCTGGTGTGTCCGCTGTGCCGTGCGTGTGATCATTGCTTGTACAGCCCTCTCGCAGTGTCCGGAACAAGTATGGTGGGTCTCACACACCGGTGTCAATATGTTCTTTTTTCCATTTCCAGGAGTGTATATCTGAAATTCACTGAACAACATCCGTGATAATGAAAACAGCAGATTCCATAGGTCAATACCAGACTTCCACGAATAACAAATCATTACTGAAGTTAAACAGTGCAGTTGACAAGCATTAGATATGAACATAAATTAAAACACATAATTAGTATGTTGGTGGATCAGCATCGGCAAACAAATGACAAAAAGTGAGCTAACTGTGCCAGGCTGATTGCACATAGCCTGCAACCACAGATCAATGAGAAAACAGGTAAAAGGGTTAGATTATCATAGAGTATGTGCAAGTAGATGAATGCTGGGTAGGAAGAAGAAATATACTTGTCATTTTTTCTGATAAATCAAGAGGGGGGAAGGTTGGGGACTAACATCTTGTTGACATTAAATAAGCTCAGCAAACAAGGATAGGAGAAAAACATGCTGTACCCTCATTCCAGGAAACAATTACATTAATTATAACAGGGGAAAATTAATCACTAGTTCAAAAAACCTGCCTACTTTCCATCTTATTACTAGACCATGCAAAAAATTATCTCCAGAAGCCTCAAACATTTCCAGTTGACTAGGAAAGTAGTTGCATTGCCTGGAATACTGGAGTCATATTCATGAGAACCAAAGTTGAAAATCTCTTCTAGCTATCCTAATTTAGGTTTTCAGCTATTTTACTGCATTAAATCATGAAATGAAGTGAAATGAAATTATTTCAGTGAAACTGCTGAAAACCTAAGTCAGGACAGCTGGGAGAGAACTTCAACCTTGCTTCTCATGAATAAGAGTCCAGTATACCAGGCAATACAATTACTTTACTGGTCAACTGGAAATGTTTGAAGCTTCTGGAGACAATCAGGATAGCTAAAAAAAACTTCAATCTTGCTTCTTGTGAATATGAATCCAGTGTACCAGGGGCAATACAACCACTTTTTTGGTCAATCAAAAATGTTTGACGCTTCTAGAGATAATTTTCTGCGTGATCTAGTGATAAATTCTCCCCAGTTATTGTATTATTTCTGTCAATTGTAGACAAAAATATTGCAGAGCCATCAATTAGTCCTTAACCAGTGAACGGGCCCGTTTTTCATAACACAAGTGGGTGCAGTGCATATTTAGTACACATGTAAAGAATGGCTGTGTTTAAGTTACTGAGGTAAACATCTATGAGCAAAATCTCAGTTTAATCTTGGTTTAATAAAACAATGATAAAATAAAGTTGCATAATGTGATCTGAAGCACTGTTCAATTAAACAAGAATGAAGGAATAGGTATATCCTCACAGTTGTGAAACAATAATGGAATGGTGGAAAACAATTGTATTTGTGGTTTGCGCACTTTATACACAGACATGCCCACTTGATGTTAATGAAATGTTATTCTGAGACTAAAAATGAATCGCCTTCCTCAATTTTTCTGGAACTCTTTGGCCATCATGTGTGTGATTGGTAAATTGAGCTACACAAAGGTCATTGGTACTATAACATTTCAGATCTGTTGTCTACATCTTCACCGTAGTATCTTCTGAGCTACCATTTCATGACATGAATTATGTGTAGCTATCAAAATAGTGCATTATAAGAACAGGATTAGAATATGTAAGTATTGCATGATGCATGATGTATACTTTGTAAGAATGGGAAGTAAGCATAACTGCACTGAATCCTCCTGCTTGATTGATTAGTCATTCCCGTACACTAATAAACATTGTTAGAGGTTGTATGCCATTTATGCACTCATGTCTAGGTAAACAGTGGATTGGTTTCCAACTTCTGCCTCAGATAAACATGTAATATTTCAAATACTGAAACACACCTTTATATGGTTCACACAGAGATATGACAATGAAATTCCTCCCTTTGGATTAAGAGAGCACTTTGGCATTAGAAAGTGCTTTTAATTACTGAATCATGATGAGCACAGAAACATCGGGTGAAGACCATGGAGTTAGCAGAATACGGCTACAAAGACAGAAGCACATTATCTCTATGGAAGATATTTTCAGTATTAATCTTGTACAGAATGTGAGATGTATTTATGAAAGTGGGAGGGAGATATATTAATTTATTTGATCAAATATAAAGTGGTAATAATCGAAAGACACCATGGGAGCTGTGGATGATATGAACAATACTGCAGACTTCATGCATCCCTTCAAGCTTTATGTCTTCCTCAAAGGTGTTGGTGTCATCAATAATCATGAATTGAGGAGCATGATAGTGAAATCACTTTTCTGTCTCAGCTGCCAAATTTGTCTGAACTGAAACCCATGGAATGCTTCTGGGACATTTTGAGGTGCCATCTTCACACCCATTTTATGAGAACCGATTGACCTGTGTGTCGACATCTGGTGCCACATACCGCCAGAAACCTGTTAAGGACTTGCTACATTCATGCTGTACAGAATCACTGTTGTATTGCACTCCAGAGATGGACCAATATGTTATTAATCAGAGGGTCATAATGTTCTCCCTCATCAGTGAAGTAATTTCTTCTTTCTCTGCCCATTGCTCCTTTTCCAACTTTTTGCAATTCTTAGCTAAAGAACAATAATAAAAATTAGGTTGCTTTGACATTTTAATTGTATTGCTGCATAAAGATTTTGTCCATGTGATGACAAAAATTTCATCAAACATAACTTGGTGGTCACAACAAATGAAAATTCCTAGATGAAAAAATACGCAAAATAAGGGAAAGGCAACCACTTACCTATGGAGGATTGGTGTATGGTGCAGAGAAACACATAATAGGAAACAGTTAGCACTGGTTTTCAAGTTCTTGCTCTTTTTCTAATAGGAGTGCACTCTTTCACAACCAGACACACACCAGATTTGGCTGAAAACTCAAAATCACACCATTAATCTTAAGGATGGTTTGATTCTGCTCTCTATCCTGCTGCTTTCCCATTACCCTCTTCATTTCAGCATAGCTGCTTATACAAAATGCAGCATGAACACAGACATTACTAAATCTGCTAGCATAGGGACACTAGTAGGAGCATGATAGATATTTTCACTTGTGCTGTCAAAAGAAGTTAACAATGGCAGAAAATGTCTGAAAAAAGGCCGACAAGTTATGGGTAAAATAAGGGAAAGGCAATCCTTACCTAAAGAAGAAGAGGTTAATGGGAAAGTGGCAGGAATATAGAGCAGAATCAAATGATGTTTAAGGTTAATGGTGTGATTTTGGGTTTTCAGCAAGTTATTGACTTTATTTTCCTACAGAAACTCAGCTGATCACTTGCAAGCACACCATTAATCACATGCCAAAATACAACAAATGACAAGGAAGGATGGACCATCATATTTCTTCATCCCTATGGCGAATTTGATGTTGCTGTGAATGGTGTTTGTGTGTCTTTCCTCCAAGATTGTATTAACTGCTGTTTAAATACACTCCATATCTTGACATATAAGACTATGGCTATAAATGTAGATATTCAGGGTGACAAAGCAAAAGTATATAATAAAAGTAGTACTAGAACAAACATAACATTTATTTTACTATTTTGAACAAACAATCAAGAAACAGCCTTTTTACAAGAAAACAAAAAGCATTTACATATAATATACATCACGAGGAAGATTATGTCTTTATAAAAGTGTAAATACTATTACTCTAACATAATACTGGTAAATATTCACAGTGACTGGTGACTATACAAACTCACAAATGCACAATGTTGATTGTAATACAATTCTAAAAAAATAATAAAAAATAAAGCAAGAATGTAACATGCAAATATTATGTAATAAACTGGCAATAATTTGTCACATTAATAAAGAATAAACATACATCACATGAAGAGTGTTCCAAAGACTGTTTTGTTTGCAAACAATATTGCACAAAACATAGTGTATGAGGTTCTCCAGTTTATGCACAGCCAGTTCTGTCATTTTGTTGGCTAGGATTACTATATTGTCTACAAATCTCAAGTTAGTCAGTATTTTCCCATTTATTCTAATACCTCTTTCTTTCCAAGTAATTTCGGACATAGCGAATCTCAAGAGCTATTATAAATAATTTTGGAGATATAGGGTCACCTTGCTTTATTCCGCTTCAAAACAAAAACTGCCTCATGCGTTTTTCTATGCTGACAGAAGCTATCAAGATACCATAGATGTTACATAATATGTTTATGCACCTTGTTTCCATGTCTCGTACACAGTGTCTATATAACTGGAGTGTGGCTGACAAAAGCAAATGCTTTTTCAACATCTATAAAAGCCACATGTAGTGACATTTCATATTCATTGGCTCAACTAATTATTTCACGTAGGCTGTGTATATGGTCAGTTTCATTACTACCACTGTAGACTCTAGCTTTTTCTATGGGGTGCATATATTCCACAATAGCATTGATGTGATTTGTCAAGACTGTAATGCAATTAGTAAACTGAGGGGACAGTAATTCTTCAAATTATAAATAATTCCTTTCCTGTGTGGAAGGATAATCCCTGCTTTGTTCCAGAAGGTGGTGATGCTGTCTTTTTGTATACAAGCAGTAAAGATTTTAGACAGTGGTTTTTCTGTTTCTTCACCGGTATGTATAAGTATTTCAGTTATTAGATGACCATGATCCACTGCTTTGCCATTCTGAATTTCATTTACCTTCCTTCTTTTGAGAGTATTTCTGGGAATTTGTCATTTTTATTTGCATACAATGTTCTCAGCAGTTCAAGGAAAGTTCACTCCAAGGTCTTACTAAGAAAGTCCTGAAAAGAAGTGACGACATAAGAGCAATAATAGGAGTTCAGGAAGTTGAGGAAAGGGTGAAGGCCCGAAGATGGATGTGGGCATGACATATTGCACGAAAAAATGAAGGAAGATACACAAAGTGAGTACCAGAGTTGAGTGCTACAGAAAGACGAAGAGGACCACAAGGCAGACCACCCAGGTGGGTGTGATAAACTACTAAAGAAAGTCACAGGCTTCAACTGGCAGAGGACAGCAGGAGGCAGAGGCATGGAAAGAGTGATTGAAATTGTTTTTGTAGCTTAAAATTAAAGAGGCTACACTTTGCGAAGTTGAATTAGCTGAACAATAAATACAAGAATAAAACCTGCTGTAAACACTAGGGAACTCAACTACATTGTGATTCAGCACTACATCTAAAACTTGAAAGCTGAGTATCACAAGTCAACATGATGATGATTTTTAAAAAATACATACGACTGTTTATGTAAAGAGGTAAACTACATGCAAACAGTTACAAGAAAAGTACAAGTAACTAGAGGCCACAATGTATCTTGCACTCTGTTGGGAAATGTGTGCCATTTTAAAGCTTCCTAGCAGACTAAAATGTGCTGGACTAGTACACAGACAGAGAACTTTGCCTTTTGTGAGCAGTACCCTACTGACAGAGCAATTCAGGCATCACTCGTGGCCTGTACTGGCAGGAGAAATGCTGGTTGTGAGACATGCCTGGATACAAAGGTGATAAGACCTTTGCCCACAAAAGAGAAGGCTATGGGTTCAGATCTTGTACAGCGTACAGTTTTAATTAACCAGGAAGATTTCAATAACTGAACAGTTTAGTTACACTATGACATATTTTCAAAACACAGTATAACTTTTCTCAGATCAATTAATTACATGATTTATGCTACTTCATCAGAACCATAGCAACACAAATATGTATGAAGGGCTTCACAGAGCTGTCTAGTGTTCTGAAGCTTGCAACATTCAACATAAGGGCAATCTGATGAATACAAACAGATGCATAATACAATATGAGCACAGTACTTTCTTTTGAAAATTCCTGTTCTGTGATAATAATATTTACATGGCAGTTAGAAAAAATACCAGTAAACCTGTGATCCAGTAATGAATTGAACTCCCATGTATAAACCAGCTTCAAACTTCTGATTAGGTTACAACTGAGTTAGAGTGTTAATTAGTTGATGTTAAGCGCATAAGTGAGAAAATGATTAGAAAGGGTCTGAAATTAAATGTTTAAAGTTTGTTAGGTTTGAAATTAAATGTTTAAAGTTTGTTAGCAGTCACTAAGTGCTCTCCTTATCAAACACTGGATGAGTATAGCCTGGGTAATTTGTGCTCCATTCTCAGCAAAACCTAGTTTCTCACACATCTCAGTGTCATATCTCCTGGCCTGTGTGTTGTGCGGCAATATAATTTTCCAGGTACATTCAATGGTATGCGTGGATGCTGTCTGCAAAATGTGTTGAGAGTAAAATTAGTAGTAAAGAAGTAATAAATTAAAATATCATGCCTGGTGCAGGAGTTTAACTGCATGAACATCAAAAATGGAGAAAGCAATAAACTGTTTTCCTTTCACTGTTTTGTAGGGTGTGCCTGTGAGAAAAAGTTTCAGAATGGTTTGAAATTGTGTAAAGTTCGGTGCAAAGTACTTAGTGCTTTCATTCTTAAATAGGGGATGAATGTAGTCTGGGTATTTGTGCACCATGAGTTATGCTGCCTCTTGAAATATACAGTTTCTAACTGTAATACTTGCCTGTCAGTCTATGTGATCGCCATAAGCTTATTGACACCAGTGCTTACTAATTTAAGTTATAATTACAGCACTGAAGATGGTCACTAAGTGACCGAAAATCGATTTTGCGATAATAAACAAAAATATATGACCAATGCTGTCTCTCCTTCCAAGTATACCTTGTAAGAAATGGTTGCTTGTAAAATCAGTCATAGGTTTCTTGTTAGTGGTCATTCATTTCTTCCAGTAAGATGTTTGTCTCTCATGATCTAGGAACATTGATAACGTCTAGTAGACTGAAACATCCTTATATTGCTGTTAATATGGAGGAGAATGATTTCAAGACTTTACACAAAGGTGCACATAGCTATGTGAACAGATGATTTCTTACTTATCAAATGAACATAAGCAATTTTATTACGATATAACATGGTAAACTCTAGTATTTTATGTAAGTTAAATTAAGCTTTGCCACATACTCTACAAAGCAAGACAAAAACGTAATACATGTCTGAACATATACCTTTGTATATGTTAATCAAAATGGTACTTAAGTCCTTTTTCAAAGCTGCTATAACCAGAGGTTATTGAGAGTTTCAGAGGAAGCACTAGGCAAAATTTGACTGAATCAGGGGAAGGGAAGACAGCAGACAATGAATGGGTAGCTTTGAGAGATGAAAAAGTGATGGAAGGATGAGGATTTAATGTCCCGTTGACAATGAGGTCATTAGATATGGGCCCACAAACTTGGATTTGTGAAGGATATCATGTCCTTTCAAAGGAACCATCATGGCATTTACATTAAAATATTTAGGGCAATAATTTGTAACCTAAATCTGGATGGCCAGATGAAGATTAGAACCATCACCCTTCTGAATGCCAGTCCATCGTGCTAACTATTGCACTACCTCGCTTGATATGGAATACTGATGGAAGCACATGAGGAAATAGGTAAAAAACTAAGGCCTAGAAACACAGAAGATAGTGAATTTAGCTGATCAAATGAGAAAATATGAAAATGTATGAAATGAAACAGGCAAAAAGGAATACAGACACCTACAAAATGATATTGGCATAAAGTGCAAAATGGCCAAGCAGGAATTGTTAGAGGGCAAACAAAAGAGTGCATAACTAAGGGAAAGATATGCTGTATTCTGCCTATAGGGGGATTAAAGACAACTTTGGAAAAAAGAAAAGCAACTGTATGAATATCAAGATCTCAGATGAAAAGACAGTGCTAAACAAAGGCAGTAAAGGTGAAAGCTGAAAGAGGAGCCTACAAGGGAAATGGATTTGAAGATAATATTATAGACAGAGAAGAGGAAGTAGATGAAGTTTACGCAGGAAGTATGACAATGCAATAAGAATTTGAAAAAGCTCTAAAATATCTAAGTTGAAACAAGGCCCCTGGAGCAGAGGACATTCTCTCAGAATTATTTAGATACTTGAGAAAGTCAGCCATGACAAAACTATCCCACCTATTACGCAAGACATACAAGACAGGCGAAATACCCTAAGACTTCAGGAAAAATGCAATAATTCCATTTCCACAGAAAACAGGTGCTAAGGTGTGAATATTACCAAATCATCGCTTTAATAAGTCACAGTTTTGAAATACTGACACGAATTTACAGAAGAATCAAAAAGCTGGTGGAAGCTGACCTTGAGGAAGATCAGCTTGGTTCTGCAGAAATATGGTAATAAGGGAGGCAATACTACCCCAATGACATACCTTAGAATATAGATTAAAGAAATGCAGACTTCTGCTGATAGGATTCATAGAGTTAGAGAAAGCTTTTGATAATGTTGACTGGAATATTTTCTTAGAAATTCTGAGGGTAGCAGGGATAAAATACAGGGAGAGAAAGGTTATATACAACTTGTATAGGAATCAGACTCCAGTTAAAGAGTTGAAAGACATGAAAGGTAAGCAGTAATTGAGAAGGAAGTGAGACAGGGTTGTAGCTTACCCCTGATGTTTCCCTCTCTGTGCACTGAGCAAGCAGTAAAGGAAACCAAAGAAAAATTTGGAGAAGGAATTAAAGCTGAGGGAGACACAATAAAAACTTTGAGGTTAGCCGATGACATTGTGATTCAGTCAAAGACAACAAAGGGCTTGGAAGAGCTGTTAAACAGAATGGATAGTGTCTTGAAAATAAGTTACAGGATAAATATCAACAAAAGTAAAACCAGGGTAATGAAAAGTAGTCACATCAAATCAGACAGTGCTTAGGAATTAGATTACGTAATGAAACACTAAAAGTGGCAGGTGAGTTTTGCTTTTTGGCCAACAAAATAATTGATATGACTGACTATTAGCAAGGAAAGTACTTCTGAAAAATTGGGATTTAGTAACATTGAATATGAATTTAAGTGGTAAGAAGTCCTTTCTGAAGGCATTTGTCTCGAGTGTAGCCTTGTATGGGAGTGAAACACAGAGGATAAACAGGTCAGAAAAGAAGAAAATAGAAGCTTTTGAAATGTCATGCTATGGAAGAATGCTGAGCATTAGATACGTTGGGCATGTAACTGATGAAAACGTGCTGAATCAGATTGGTGACAAAAGAAGTTTATGGCACAGCTTAAATAAAATAAGAGATCAGTCAGTGGGTCACATTCTGTGACATGAAGGAAATTTGGAGTTATAAGGAAGTGTGAGGGAGGGAGAGGAGGGTGATTAAATTGTATGGAGCAGCTAAGGGATGAATACAGTATGCAGGTTCAAAGGGATGAAGGTTGCAGTAGTTAATTTGGAGATGAAGAGGCTTGCATCGTATAGACTTGCGTGAAGAGCTGCAACAAACCTGTCTTCAGATTGAAGACCACAGTGTAAGGCTTCAAAGTGTAAACAATTCCCTTTGTGTTTTGTAGGAATTCTTGAAGCAGCTTCAAACCTGCTGCTAACCATTTGCTTTTGCTAATGTGGAAACAGTATAATTCTACCCATCTTTGCACCACTTTTCAACTTCTGTTTAGCTACAGCAGTTTAATAGCCTTTTTGTCTCAGACAACTTACTTGTATTACATTATGTATAATGACAAATTAAACTGTTATGTTGACCTAAGAGGACAGAGAACTGTTATAGATGTACAAAATACAAATAGACACTAAATATCATTTTTGTGGAACTATGAGGTTCTTCTAGGCTGGAGCAAAAACAGGAACACAAAAGAAATAGTGGACAGATAAAGAAGGCAAACTATGTCAGCCAACATCCTGCTGGAGAGAGATGGAGAGAGAGAGAGAGAGAGAGAGAGAGAGAGAGAGAGAGAGAGAGAACATTTGCAAGATAGCAAGACAGTGATCCTTGACCACTGCATCTGTTCATCAGATTTCTTCACCTGTCACACTTCCCTCCATCAAAGCCATTACAAACATTTTCCTTTCTGGCCATAAACCACCTTTAATTTTGAATGTTATTCTTTCTAATAACATTTTCAGTTCAAGATTTCTTTCAGTTTTAAGTAGTTTACTGTTAGTTTCCTTCCTGATCAGCAACTATTGCTCTGTAAAAAAGACTATCACATTTTACTTATTAGTTCACATTACAACGTATGTTTTATTTTCAGTACACAAATATTCACAATAAAGACTAATTAAATGCAAGATACAAGTCCCTATCCACTAATTTCTCAAACAAAAACAATCAGAACATGTTGACAAATAGATATTAAATCTTGAGATTTAGGAACTTGCTGTGCACTTCCTTTATCTACGTAAAAGGCAATTCAAGTAAGAATAACATATTCAGAGGAAAGAGGAAGGAAAATAGTCACTGAAAATTCTGGATAACAAGAGCCATAATACCCAGGATGAGAGTCCTCTCTTGTCTCTATTATAGTTGCTATAAACTTCTTCGATTTTTTAAAATTTTTGTCGAGTCAAATCATTGTAAATATTTGTAAAGTTAATAAATAGTGAAAAGTTGAAAAGAGACATCAGTATTTACATCACCTGACAGAAACTCAAAGTTAACTCCATAAACTGCTACTTCATATTTCTAATAATGTGGAAGTTTTACATTACATGCTAATAATACTATTAAATAAATACTATTAAATACTGTTCTCATTCTAGTTTTGGAAAAAAAACTCACTACTGATAATAGCACTGTAAATATTTGTCTCACATTAATTCATGAAATTTTTTAAATAATGCTGGAAAATGACAACAATAATTTTAGCAATAATATCTGATATATTTCAATTAAAAAAATTCTATTGTAATGAACAGTATTTTATTATTGCACATGAAATCAATAACAGCATAAAAAACACATTATAAGTAATTAACAATTTACTTAAAAGGACTACTGTATTGTTAAATCTAGTTTCATTCTGAGTTAACATTAAAACTATATGTGATTCTTCTTATGTTTCATTTTACACGTTTGAACAATCTTCGTTTCACACCCTAAGATTGAACCTAATATTCCTCATTCACTCTGCCACTACAACGATATCACAGGTTCCACTGGAATTATGGGTGAGCAGCAACAGAATTGTATAACATAGATACCACCACACGTCAATCTACAATGAAAGAAAAACATTCATAATTTATGAAATTTCAAAAAACCAAAACATTTATTATTGCCACAGAATACAAAATAGAAATGTATTTTGAGAAATGTTCCACACACAATTTAAAGAATCACATATAAAAATCAAACTAAGAATGACACAAACAGAAAGTTTTCTTAGTTCAGTGACCCTTCAGTGCTTTTGGTACACAGTAAAAATGGACAGGGTAAGGCAGTTCTGTCTTCTTTCTACTTGACTTGTTCCTTATTTACCAGTGGTGAACTCACACCTCTAGTCATTGTCTCCTATGTAATTTACTCTTCCACAAAAAGCCTCTGTCTGAATAAAAACACCTCTTCCACACTAAGAAGCTATTATGGATGTTTTACATGTGGCAATATTTAGTAAGCACTTCAGTGGAACAAACATTTCATTGTTGTTCATCACCAACAGATACAAAGAACTAACCAGCAGTGACTGCCTATATTTTTAAGAGGCTTACATTGTATCATGAATTAGGCTGTAGGATGCACATTTCAGCTGATTAGTTTCTTATGAAGTTCGCCTAATTGTATACCAGTGCCTTCCAAATCTGTACAACAATGTGCATCATATATCAGAGCTATCCTGAAACAGCTCTTCCTCTTATATCAAGCAGTGGTGTAGATCACTCCAAGTTAATGGATGGGATAGCACTTGCTCTTAAAAGAGCAATCTGGATACATGCAATTACTCTGCAGAAAACCTTGCAGCAACGACTTTCACAGAAGTAAAGTTCCTCAATGAATGAACACTAGTCAATAAATGGTACTTGGTAAATAAACACACAGTTAATTTCTGACATGCCATGTTACACTGTTGAACAAGAGCACTACGGCAAAACACATAACAACAAGTGTATCCACCTCTGGCACATTAAAAAGGTGCTGATAGGGTTTTACACACAATTTGCTTGTGTCTGGAGGTCAGTAATATCTGTTCTCCACACACAGGACTTTCGTTTCCCATAGATTATGAGGTGGTGTTCTGCGCTCTGAGTTTCCTCTTGAATAAGCCACAGATGTGTCCCAAGGGTTGATATCTGAGAAATTTGAAAGGTCAGCAAACAATTAGAATTCATCATTAAGCCAAAGACACACTGTTCTGTGGCATGGGCAATTACTGCAGAAAAAATGTGCTCTAGCTAAAATGTTCTTGTGCCGACTGCAATCATAACTGATCATCCCACTGGTTCAATAAGGACACACACTATTGTGGAACTAGTTTTTTCACTGTGTGCAGTGAATGGTGTGCTCTGGTATGTCTGTGCCTTTACCAGCATTGTACCTGACCATCAGCTAACCCACAGATTGTCACCTGTCCTGCTTTACGATCTGGGCAAACCTCCAGCATCCATAAACTTGCTACATAACATGCAATTTATCCTTCAGCAATATTCTAAAAAGGACAGATTGTTGATGAAGGTTTCTCGGATCTCCAGCCAGGTGGTAGCGTTGACATCTCGTGACGTTTCAGGAAGTGTCATACTTCCCATATTCTCCAAGAAACCTGCATCAACAGTTTATACTGGGAAAGCCTACAGTCACATATGGGGTAGATTGTTATTCATCTTAAAGATGACACATTGAGTTGCAGACTGTAACAGCAAAAAGAGTCGTCACATTGAGATTTGGCCAAAGCCTTCTCCAGAAAGGAAAACACTCACACAAGCAGGAACACTTCACACGCATGTGCACGTCCACTATCTCTAGCCACTGTGGAAAAAATGTAGGGTTCATGCTGAACGAATTAATTTTCTTTTGCCAAAAGCTTAATGTGTAACAGGTCTTTTGTTATGGCTGTTTGCAACTCAATGTGTCATCTTTATGGTGAGTAGCAACATACCCATTTCATAATATCATTGATTTTCCAACCTGGACCTTCCATTCTTTAATTTTGCTTTCAGAATCATTTATTTCATTTGTTGTAATTCTTGCCTCCTATTTATATATCTGTATCCCACAAGGAAACTTGAAAAAATGAGTCATTATTATGCCACATAGCAGAAATAAAAGCAAATGATAGTCTATGGAGATTTTAATATTAATTTTCTGAAAGATTCAAATAAAAGAAGTGATCTGGAAATGATAATTATTTACTCAGTCCTTATGCCATATCCAAATTTTATTTTTTAACTCTGCAAATATATGATTGTGTATTTAATCACAACAATACATCAATATATTTTTTTCTATGTAGCACTGGGACTACAATCAGCAATGACCTGTACTTTCACATTCCAGTGGCATTGATTTCATAATTTTTGGATGTTTATTACTGATTTTTAAAATTAAGTATTTGGAGTTCTGTCAAAGGAATGGCTTTCTGGTTGGAAACTCTTGGTTCAGGAAAAGAGAGCCACAGGATTACCTGGTACAGTCAAGACTTGAAGAGAATGTCGATAGTTGACTACTTCCTGTACGATAGTGAGATGAATAGGAACATCATTGACATTAAGGTAATACCATCAGAGTCCTTGGATAGCGACCACCGTTTGCTGGTAATGAACCTGAGAGGAACTAAGGATAATAAAGGGACAGAAAACCAGGAGAGATGTATGAGGGTATGGAAGTTGAAGGAGGAAGAAAGCAGGCTACAGTACCTACAAGTAGTAAAGGAAAGCACCCCAAAGGATGAACCAAGAATGGTAGAAGAGGAATGGGGTAGATTCAAGGAAACATTAGTAAGTGCGGCAGAAGCAATATGTGGGAGGACAAGCAACAAAAAGAGATGGAAAGAAACACTCTGGTGGAATGATAAAACAAAGGATATAGTACAGAAGAAGAATAGAGCCTTTAGGGAATGGTTCCAGAAGAGAACAATACAGACAAGAGAAGAGTATTAGGCAAGAAAGAAAGAAGCAAAAAGAGTGGTGGTGGAGGAAAGAAGAAAGTGGATGGAACAGTGGACCAGAATGATGGAGGAGGATAGTGAAGGTTCAAAAAAGGTGTTACATGGGATGATTAAAAGTAAGAGGAAGAACAGTACAACAGATTATGTTTGAATGATGAACAAAAGTGGACAAGATGTAGAGTATAAGGAGGAACATAAGAATATGTGGAAGGAGTATTTTGAAGAACTCCTGAACCCAAATGGAGACCTGGACGAGGACAAACAGCAAATAGAAAAAGATCTTACATGGGGAGAAGTGGAAGAGGCATTGGGCAAGATGAAGGGAGGGAAGTCACCAGGTCTGGACAAGCTAAGTGTAGAGATGGTGAGAGCAGCAGGAGAGGTGGTGATACAATGGCTATATCAAGTAATGAAAATTGTGTGGAGACAGCAGATAATCCCAGAGGACTGGAAGAAGGGAATAATTGTCCCGATCTTTTAGAAGGGAAATAGAAAAGAGTGCAACAACTATCAGGGTATTACAATGATGAGTCATTGTGCAAAGATTTTTGAGGAAATTTTGGAAGTATGAATTCAGGCAAAATTAGAAGGAAGAATGAGAGAAGAGCAACATGGCTTCAGAACAGGAAGGTCCATGGTGGATCTAATTTTTGCTGTAAGACAACTGCAGGAACAGCACTATGGATACGGAATAGATCTACTAATGACCTTTCTGGACACTGAAAAAATGTATGATAGTGTACATAGAAGCAAACTTTGGAAAGCCCTGGAGAACAGAGGAGTAGCAAAACAGATTATTTGGAGGATACGGGTAATGTATCATGGGAGTGCGAGCTGTGTGAAAGTGGGAGGAGAGAGATCAGCTTGGATTGAACAGAAGAATGGCTTGAGGCAGGGAAGTGCACTTTCACTATTACTCTTCACTGTAGTGATGGATGATATAATGAGTACAGTAGCACAAGTAATTGGTGAAAGGAAGATGAAAGCTATGCTGTTTGCAGATGATCTGATGATTTGGGGGAATAAGGAGGAGGAAGTATAAGAGCAGTTGGATGTATGGGAACAAACACTACAAGAATATGGTATGAAATTTAGTATAAGTAAGAGTGAGATGATTATCACAACAAGAAAGAAGGAGAGAGTAACAACTGGAATAACAATTGGTGGGGAATGATTGAGGAGAGTGGAGAGTTTCAAGTACCTAGGAAGCCTTATACAGGAAGATGGAAAAAACGGCAAAGCAATAAACGAGTAAGGGGGAAAAGCAGAGGCATTTTGGAAGAGTGTCAGAGGCATTATATGGAGCAAGGATGTACCCCAAATCAGTAAAAAGGTTATATACCAGTCATACTCTTTCGCGATCTTGACATTTGCATCAGTAACCTAGGTTATGAAAGAAAGAAAGCAAAGTACAAGCTGGTGAGATGAAATTCTTGAGAAACACTATTGGAGTGACAAAGATAGACAGGTTAAGAAATGAGAGGATCAGAGAATTAATGAAGGTGGAACCATTACAGGGGGAGAGAGAGATATCAAGGCTAAGATGGTATGGACATGTGAAGAGAATGGAGGAGAAGGGGCTACCCAGGAGGTTACATGAGATGATACTGGAAGGAACGAGATCAAGAGGAAGACCAAGAGACAGATGGCTGAAAGGAGTAGAGGAATGCGTTCAGAAGAAAGGAGAAGACTGGATCGAGGTGAAGATGGAGAGATGGTGGCAAGACAGAAGACATTGGAGAGGCCTATGTTCCATACAGACCCGGCCAGAGGCTGGAAACTGTCCAAGATGGTGATGGTGATGATGATGATGATGATGATGATGATGATGACGAAGTATTTTAACCTTATTTCATCCCAGAACAAGGCACTGACCATCAATATAAGCTTCTCATTCATAAAATCTAAGTTCAGGACTAACGAGGTCCTGTTGTTAACTTTTTCACCAGAATTACACACGAAAGCAATGTTTATCTAGTAGTGAATGGTCCCTCGAACCATGATGCACAAACAGCTTTACTAAGTAACTTACCTGATTATAGTGAAGTGGCATTTTGGGAAACAGTTACAGCAAGTAATGTGCATACAACAGTAAGTTTCAAGGCAGCCTTGCAGGAAGCTGTGTATAATGTGAAAAGTATCACTTACAAATTTTACGTATTTGTAGATGGATATCTGTCAATCTTTAACAGCAGCTCTCCCAAGATAACAATAAAGTGTGGCACTAATAAGACATCAAAAAAGGCTTGGATTACTAAAAAGATCAAAATACCATGTGCAATGAACAGGAAATTCTATGAACTGGTTAAGACAAACAAAGAAGTAGAACTGATTTCATATTACAAGAAATATTATGCTGCCTTAAGGAAAGTGAGTAGAAAAAAAAAATGTAATTGCCACACAGCCTGAAATACATTCACTTTAAGGGCAGAAATGTTAGTATTATTAACAGTTACATATAAGAATACATGTAATATACTATCTTTCAGAATTAATAGCTCTTTTGTCTGGGAGGACAGAGGGGAAGAATGGAGAAGGTTTAAAAGGAAAGGCAGGTCACTCAGATACCCTGATGAGGAGGAGAGGATCCACCCCCGCCCGGAACTAACTATTAGTTCCAAAAGGTAGGATACTATATGTACTTTCATAAGCACATATTGGCAGTACTGACATCTCTCCTGAAGGAAAGTACTGGCTAGAAACTGTCTCATAATTTTATAGTACTCTTCAAAAACAAATTCCTTCTAATGTAACAAAACATGGTACTGTCAGATCAATTTACAAGAAAAGTGGAAGCCAGATATGAATATGAGGGTTATTGCAAGAGTCCTGGCAACAATTTTTTTGTCCCAAAAATGGTAACCAAATAAAAAGTTCTGAAATACACAAATGGAAGGTTAGTTTATACGTAAACATTACACATAGGGAGATGGATGAACACACACACTGCCATAGATATAGCATGAGAAAAAAGCTGAAACAAATTTTGTCATTTCAAACATATTTTACTGTCAATTTCAACAGTACACAATAGTACAGATCAGGACCACGAACCTGTGACATCTCAGAGTCCCTTGAAATATGCTCTCAATGAATCCACCACAAATTGCCAATGCTATGGAAGATGCCAAATACCTGTGGCCTCGCCATGAGCAAATCATTGTATCTCGCACATCAATGCTGTGACAATGTCTTCATGTGTTCAAAAGCATGTTCCACACAACCCACAGAGCAAACGTTTGGTACAGTAGAGCAGCATTTCCTATCACTTCCACAAGCTCCTCATAGCATTGTCGCGCATTCCTGGGGAGACTCCTGATGCCATGGAATGCGCATAGTTAGTGATGTATTGTGTACTGTTGCAAATGACAGCAAAACATGTTTGCAACACCAATTTTTTTTAAATTTTTTTCATGCTATATCTTTATGGTGGTGTGTGTGTTTGGCCATCTCCCTACACATAATGTTTACATATGAACTAACCATGCATTTGCATATTTCAGAATTTTTTAACTTGTTACTATTTCAAGACAAAGAATAGTTGCCAAGACATTTGCTGCAATGATACTCGTAATTACAGACCAGTCTTACCACTGACCTTCTTCTCGAAGATACTGGAGAAGATGGTGGGTACAAAAATCTTAATCCACCTCTTTCTAAATAAGATACTTAGTCTCTGTTTCAAAAGTGTCCTTTCACAGTACATTCTATTTCTCAACTCAGAAATCAGATCACTAAGAGAATCTCAAAAATTATGGTAGCACAGATCTTGCTGGTAACTGGTTTTCACCCTATCAAATTGAAGTTTCTCATAGCTTTACCTGTGCGTAAAACATTTTCAGTTAACTTGCAGTGCCTTTGACATGGCAAGTGAATCAAGAATGTTTTACAGGTGGTTTTCATCCTGTCCAAATGTGAAGATGCTAAGTGTTGCATTAAGAAACACAGCGAGTGTAGACACTGAAATAGGAATAATCACTATGGGAATACCACATGGCTAGATATTGGGTACCCTATTATTCTTCTTGTATGTAATGATCTGCCATCATGTATCTAACAAGCAACAATAATTCTCTTTGTTAATGATGGAGGAATTTGAGTATTCAAGAAAGGAAATAACATTTTCTTGAAGATTAATAACTGGTGTTCCACAAACAGAGTGTCACTAAATTTAGATAAAATAAGCTACATGCAATTCAGTATTGCATTAGGATTGACTACACCATAAGAAATACAGTATAGCGGCAAAACAATAAATGAAACAGAATATTCTAAATTCTTAAGTGTTTCTATTGATAATAACCTGAGCAAGAAGCCACATGTTACAACCTTCAATGTCTGAGCTCTTCTACTTTTGCGTTATGAGTAACATCAGATTTTGGAGAAGAAAATGTCAAAAGATGACTTACTTTTCCTATTTCCATTCACTAATGACTTATGGCACCATATTCTGTGATAACTATTCACTGAGGAAGTGTGTCTTTGTTGCACACAACTGTGTAGTAAAGATAATATGTATTGTCCACTGCAGTGCCTCTTGTAAACAGTTCTCAACACACCATCTATCAGAGTTTGGAGACAATAGTAACATTCACAAACATAATATTAGAGGACAAATGACTCACTTTATCCATCACTCAGCCTTAGTGTGGCACAAAATGAAGTGAGGTATTCATTTACAAAAGTCTTTCACCAACTACCCAGTGACAAGAAGAACTTAATAGATAACAAATTTAGATTCAAGCACGAACTGAAAACATATTTGCTTGACAGCTCCTATTTTGAGAATAATTTCTGAATATATAATAATATGGTGTGTGCGTGGGTTTTGAGTGTATCACCATATTTTCACTGTGTGTACTGTAATTGTAGACCTATCTCATTTCCTATTACACAGAGAGTCACAATTGTGATCCGTGGAACATGCAAATAACTAACTCCGTAAGTCTGGGTGAACTTAAGGGGAGTTGGAATGCCCTATCTCGCCAATGTTAAATTTGCTAACTTTGTGTACCTTTTTCTTTGGAACTATTATCTTCAGAACTTTGAAATTCTGGCAGAGGTTTTCAGCATATATTGTGAGCCCACTGAACTAGAACCAATGTTTTCTTTTTGTTGGTATAGTATTTATGAATTTTTTACCATTAAGCCATTTTTTATTGGAAAAAGTATAACATAAACTTCCCTAGTTCAGAGAATAAGCCAGTTCTTGTCATGATTCTAGTTCAGTGGCCTCTTTGAACTGTTTTGCAGCATTTCTGAAAATTTGAATGTTGTTGGTTGAGTGGTTTATGAGATAAAGGTACATGTAACACTAAAAATGTCAAATGCCAGAAAATGCGATTAAAGTAATTTATTATGAAAATTCACAAATACCTTTTATTCTATTATCAAAAGTGTCCAGCAGAGTAATCAGGGTCATCTTCTAGTTCTTCTTCTTCACCTAGAAGCTTTCTTCTCCTTGCTGCCCTTGCTTTTTTTGTATTAAATTCAGCTGCATACTGAGCCTTCCTTACTCGCACGCTGTCCAGAAGCTGAAGACCTCTGATGGTGTTGATACCAGGAGCAATGCCGAGCCTTGCCATGACCTTTAGCCTACCCATATGACCATCATTGAATGAAATAACAGCATCACTGACTCCCCATTTCAATGTTTTTATCCCAACAAATACATTCTTAGGTACACGAGTCCAAATGAGGTTGTTGAACGACTCGTTTTGATTCTGGGTACAACCATGAAGACATTTTCGCAGAAGATCAGGATGCCCCAAGTCTCTATATATTGGTTTAATTACTTCCATAACAGCCAATGGAATATAATTTTTATGGTGATAAGGATCCCCAGTAGCTTGAGATTTTCTATAATTGCACCATGACTGAGGACCATCTGGACAAGCAAAATGTTGAGGATTATCATCAGTTGATGATCGATGTAAATATGTGGCCCATACAGCTTGTCTCATTTCCTGCAAATTATTTGCATTATTTCTTATTGCCATACCATAGTATTGTTGTAATTCATTTATAATTTTATCTGACAGGCGACCTCTAATGGTTTTACCATCTGACAAAATTTTGTCCTTCAGATTCTGTTTCAGTTTCCTTAGACGAGTGCCCATTCGTTTCTGAACATGACCGACACATTCTAGTTTAGTTATTGTCTTATTGACATATGGCATGGATTCTGTAACACTTTTGTATGCCTTGGAGTCCCCATCTCCAAGGAATTTTGTGTAAAATACTCCCCGTTCTTTTTCTGATCTGCTAAACATTTTCACAGCAGCGGCAGCCTCCATGCCTCCACTCGTACCTTCATAATTCTTGCTACATATGTGAGCTGCTTCTATCTTACCAGATGCACAATGGTAACAATGTTTAGTGAGCACTTCATAGTCCAAAACTTTACCGCTGTCCACACTAGTAACAGTAGCAACAGCATTTTTGGATGTGTGACCCCTTTTCTGCCAGGTTCCATCAAAAGCAACAGGGATATCTGGGTTTCCTTCATTTATATATTTTGCTTCACTGGCAGCAGCTTTCATTGATAAATCTGCTACAGACTGAACAGCATCTCCTATCACTTCAGTGTAATTGTCAATTTTAGCAGGTGGAGGTGGAAGATTCATTATGGCACAAAATGTTTGAGCAGCAGTATGTCCTTTACCAATTGCTCTCATTGCATACATTAGCCTGATATTACTCTCAAACAAATTGCTACTGCATGTTTTAGAGCTCCAAAAACAGGTCTCATTTTCACAACTGGCACAAACTATAGCAATTTTGCAGGAAAGTCCTATAGATTTTGTTATGTTCATATCAAAAGAACCTCCACAAAGATTACAACACAAACATTTCTTCATAAACTCAGTAAAAACAGGAAAGTCGACTAAAACATATTGTTCATTAGAAGCTTCATCTGTAATTTCACTTGCACAGTTTGATAACTTCTTTTTTGATGCACTGGTGGGCGTGTCTCCTTCACACATCTCAGCTGTACAAACGTCAGAACTTTCACCAGCATCAACAGGTGCTGAAGCAGAATCACTTGAACAAACGTTATTTGTAAATCTATTACCGCGAAACTTTCGCTTTTTAAATAATGATGCACTCCTAGGCATCGTAGAAACTACGCACTCACCACTGAAAGTCAAAACAAGACAGATAACAAACTCCAAATGAGCGACAAACTAAACTCGAGGCTCAAAACAAACACTCACAGATCAAAAACTGAACAATAAACACAGCTAGTCGTAAAAACAATGGTACCTATGGAAGGATCAAAGATTCTACAACTGAAGAGTGAAATCCACAGCCTTCTATATGTAATGTTTTCGGAAATGCGAAGATTTAAATGTGTACAAATCACAAGATGGGTAACTTTGCTGGGCGCACATGTAATTTTGAAAAATTAAATAAAAATACTTCCAATTGGAATTTCTTAACAAATTTTGCACCATTTTAAGCAGAAAATTTCAAATTAAGTTATAAGGTTAAAAACTGAAAATGTGAATTTTTTCCATTTTCCGGCATTCCAACTCCCCTTAAAGGAGAAAATTACATTTTAACATTAGCTCAGATAGCGACAATAATAAAAGTTGTAATTCTACTTAGTGCCACTTTTCTGATGTGTATTTGTGTTAATATGTGTATTTGTGCTAATATTGTTTGAGGTGGTGCACTGCAGGTGCTGATAAGCGTTTTGTCAACAGTTATGACACTCAGCTTCCAGCCACTGCATGCTGCAAGGAAGATGTTGAATATCAGTCCTCTTAGAATAAGGATGTCAAAAAGTTCCTTGCCTTTTATTGAAGTAGAGATGCAAAGTAAACTCAGTTTCTTTCACAGTGAAACATTGTCTTGTGCACTGTTCTTTTCAAAGTAACAGCTTTCTTACTAATTTACTCAGTTAAATGTAGTTGGCATAAGTGTGCAAAGCTTTGAGCAGTATAGCGATAGTTTACTGCTAATACACTAGACAGATTAAGTTTCTGTGTTTTTGTTTCATATTAAGGTATAACTCAGTTTGTTCCACATTCCTGAAAGTTCTCCTTGATGGGATCTATGGAAAATGATGAATTAATTAATTAATTAATGACTGATGATTGTTCTGAAAGTTGTTTAATACATCATTTCAAGTACTTAAATAAAGGCAATGACTGAAAAAAATAAGCACTGTGTTGTGTGTCTTTGGAACAACTACTTATTGGCAGAAATTAAAAAAGTTACAATAAAGGAGGAAAATGAATATAGTTTAAACGTAAAATCTCTCTCTGAAATAGGTGAAAAGTCTACCGACCTTTTCAAATAGGAAAAATATACAGTAAATATTGAAACAAAACAAAAATAATAACATTTCAGAATAAAAAATAAGTGGATCCCACAGCATTTCCCAGAAGGCCTAATTATCTAATTAGTAAGAAATCTCATGCCCATGCCCTTTTTTAAAAAAATTTGCATGAGTCAATAAATCCATATCAAACGTGATCAGAGAATTTATTTTTTTGCAAAACATTAATCCACATGATTCATTCCACCATACTGAAAAGACATTAAAAAATTTGTTGAACTCCTGATCAAATTTATGGTAAATCACATGTGCTGTGCGTTACAGTTGACTAACTCCTGTTTATACTGACAGTTCCAACAATCATGAATTACCCACTACAGAACATTTTCCAGTGTCATCTGCTGGACAGATAACAAACATAAGCCATCAGTCATTTTCAATGTTGTTGTTATTGTTGTTGTTGTTGTTGTTGTGGTCTTCAGTCCAGAGACTGGTTTGATGCAGCTCTCCATGCTACTCTATCCTATACGAGCTTCTTCATCTCCCAGCACCTACTGCAACCTACATACATGTGAAGCTGCTTAGTGTAGTCATCTCTTGGTCAGCCTCTACTATTTTTACCCTCTACCCTTCCCTCCAATACTAAATTGGTGATCCCTTGATGTCTCAGAACATGTGTTGTAACTAATGGAGGGGGAATATGCACTACAGTGTAAAGGGTTGGACTGAATGGGGTACTTGGAACAGAGGAAGTGGTCATCTGCAGAGAGGAGGGGTGAGTTTAGACCATGGCAGGGGAGGGAAGGGGGGGGCGGGCTGGGACAAAGTTGGAGGTGGGTGTCGTGCATAGTGGGGACTGAGGTCTTGCAATGTAGAAGCATGTGTTGTAAGCATAACTTCCATGTACATAATTCAGATAAAGGGATATTGCTGGAAAGATTGGAGAGGGGAGGGGAAGGTCTAGATGTCATGGTTTGTGAAGTGGTCATCGGAGCTAAATATATTGTGCTTAGCAGTGTGTTTTGCCATCGGGTAGTCAACTCTGTTCTTGGCCACAGTTTGGCAAAGACCATTCATTCATGTGGACAACTGTTTGGTGATCATGCCCACATAAAAGACCACAGAAGTTACTGCAGAGCTGGTATACAATATTACTGCTTTCATGGTTGGCCCTGCCTCTGAGAGGAGAGTATACGCCACTGATGGGACTAGAACAGTATATGTTTGGTGGGTGTATAGGATAAGTCTTGCACCAGAGTTTTCCACTGGAGTAGAATGTTCCATTTTTGTTGGCATTATAAGTAATCAAAGCCCTGCCAGAGGGTATTGTTAAGTTAATCAAAGGCAGGGTGGTATTGTTTAACGAGAGGAGTGCTTCTTTGTAGCTGGTTCATAAGGGTGATCAGACAATTGGGGGCATATATGGACATGGCACGGGAAATCTGTTTGTATACTAGGTATGAATTCTATGCCTGTTTGTGAAGGCCTTAGTAACACCTTAAGCATAATGGGCAAGGGATTGTTCATCACCACAGATGCACCATCTACAGTGGGATGCAGATGGGATAGGAAGAGGGGAGGAGACCATATGGGAGAGACTTTTCAATACATGATATTATTAAAGTAATGTATATCCATGTTGTTGTTGATACTGAAAGACATTTTCTTTGAGTGCGTGTAAGTTGCTACCATTGAGAATAAAAGTGTCAAGTAGCAGAGATGCTTCTCATGTGCTGTAAACTACAAATAGCTAATTTCTTATAGTGTCCTTAAGAAAGCTAGTATCAATTCTACATGAAGGTAAGCTATGGAGGAAAGCTTCAAAACAATATGTCAGATGTGTGTATGAAATCCTGACTGAAGTCTACTGAACAAAGGTAGATGGAAAAGCATTATTTCCAGCTCTTTGACAAAAATATGATGCTGACCTTGAACAAGTGGCATCATCCACATTTCTACTCTTGTTCACTCAGAGAGATACAATCAGTTAGACACATGGAAAACAGTATGATGATAAATATTGATTTTGTTTAGTGAATTGAAGGGGTGTAGTATAGTATTCAGTGACAAGTTTTGTACATACAAAAGACAATATGTAGATTTTGCCTTAAATACTAACACCATAAAGATATTGAAAAGAGTCAACTTTGCATAGAATTCTGATAGAAAAAGATTACTTATTAGTGAAATATTGTTTCATGGATCATCATATAGCAGTGGAGAACTATTTTCTTATAAACAATCAGTTTATCTATGACTTATAGCAGTACAAACAAATGCCGAGAGGAATGTTTTTCATGGTTGTAAATGTGAAAGTTTAACATGTTTTGAATAACATTTATCATTCAAAAGAAAGAGTTATTTTATAGTTCTTGTGTGGTTTTTTAGTAATTCATGATGGTGTTTAGAAAGTCATGCTCAAATCTGTTTTTAGCCTCTTTAATACAACCTGTGCACAGCTGCATATTTACCCGAACTGCAAAATAGAATTTATCACTCAATAAAAAGTCTGTTTTAGGGTGTAAAAACAACAAAGGCCAAAGGCCATATGCACCCATGTCAGAAACATAGAACACTAATATGGAAAAGAAACTAAAAATGATTACCCATTAAGCCCAATCAATGCGAGAAGAGAACTAATAACTAGGTCTTCCTCTTGGAGAAAGCTCCACAAAATACACTGCAGAGACAAAGGAGGTTCGGAACTAAAAATAAAATATCCTTAACCATATTGCTACAATGGATAAAAAGTAAAACTCAGATGACAGCCAGTGTGTTGTTCGCTAAAATGGCCGATAACTCAAGATGACAAACATACATCAGAGCACAAGTGGTTAACAATGGGCATTTAGCCAGGAAATGGCAAATCGACAAAGGTTGATGGCAATGAGGACAAGGTGTTGGGGGATTATAACTTAACAAAACGACATTGCCCAATATGCAACCTACCAAAAATGATCTCCTTGCAGCGAGAGGGCGAAGAGCTGGTCAGCCAAGTCACTGGGAGAGGTTTAATAATCTGGAGCTTATATTCCCATGAAGGGAGGACCAGTGGCAATGTCTAAGTGGCACCACCTCCTGACAGATGGCAACACAGAGATCATCAGAGGGAATATAAGATCTAGTGGGCTGAGGTACGAGGACTGCAGCCTTGGCAGCAGCACCAACAGCCTTGTTTCCTGCCGGACTAACATGACCAGGAACTAATATAAACATCACAGTGGCTCCATCAAGAGTGAGCAAGTGACAGTTTTCCTGGACCCATTGCACTAAGGGATGAGTGGTGTACAGCACATAGAGACTTCGAAGGACACTGAGAGAGTCAGAGCAAATGACACGATTCAAAAGCTTGTCTCATTGTATAATTGGTCACCCTCCTCTAACATTAACTTTTTTTATAGAAATAACCAATACCATGAATACTATCAATTCTTGTATAGGTGAAAATTATATCAGCTGTCTAACTGAATGAAGTTCATTTGATTTTGTATATGATGTGTTATGTTTCAGGCTAAAATATGCAAAAAAAAAATCAATTTGTTAGTACTCTGTATGTGCAGTTAAAATTACTCTTCTTTTAGAAATATTTGAAACTATGAAATTTCTGGTATGCTTAAATTCATATTATTAATTTCACAATCTAAACACAAATTATTAAATTTATGTTACATCTTGGTGATTATTCTTCTTGTATCATGAAAGTTTGTAAACTCTTTGGAATAATGTGAGTGCCGCAGAATGTACAGAGTATTGGGCATGCCTCAGATGGAAGTAGACTTTTTTTAAGTTTGTCAACAACAATGTAATTTGTTGTGCAGTAGAAGTGAAAATTGTAAAGTCATCGTGATTTAGAAGAATGGGATAAAATAAAAGATATTCATAGCACCAGGCAAATCTTCATGAGTTATTTCGCCTTCAAGGACCCCACAATGTTATAAAATTACAGCCTCAAGAATGTAACCATAGACACAACAAGAATTAGAGCCAACAACAACAGTGAATAATGAATAATGAAGATAAGTGAAAAATTTTTCTTTTGTGTATCTTACACCTCTCAAAGCTTTTGAAAATAATGAACAGACTAATAGAAATAATAATTATGTGTGGGAGTGTAAGATTATAAGTGTGAGCATCAGCCACGATCTGTTGACTGATAACAAAGTTTTGTCCGTTGCAGAAGGAGAATGGATTTTGGATTTATGTATTTGCAGTTATGAACTTCAATCACTCAACAAAAGAAGTTCTGAGAACTGCCCAACAGTTGTATCAACAGTGAGATAATATCAATAATGATGGACCGGATCAGTCGAAAGAGGACTTTACATCTATGACGAAGGACATGAGAAAATATCATTTGTGAAATCAATTTTTTGAGACTTGAGTAATTGCTAGGAAAATGAAGAGATGAGGATAGTGGTGATGAAGTGAAAGCTGTAGCAAACAGGCTAGACATGTTTGAACCAAGTGAAAGTGTAGTCAGCAAACAGTGAAAACCAATATTTCGCAGTTGATTTTAGTAAAATTAGAGAAAATGAAGATATACAATAAACACAAATTTAGTACGGTTAGTGATCAGTTAACGTGAAAATTTACTTCACTACAAGGACAATTAAATGAACTGAAAACAAAACAATGACAAAATAGATGATGATGACGATGATGTTTGGTTTGTGGGGCACTCAACTGCACGGTTATCAGCGTCCATACAAATTCCCAACCTTTGCTCAGCCCAATCTCGCCACTTACATGAATGATGATGAAATGATGAAGACAACACAAACACCCAGTCATCTCGAGGCAGGTGAAAATCCCTGGCCCCGCCGGGAATTGAACCCAGGACACCATGCTCAGCAAGCGAGAACACGACCGTGAGACCACAAGCTGTGAATAATGACAAAATAGACAGGGTACAATACCAAATAGACCAACTTAGTAATCAGGTTTCAGAACTAAAAGAGGGATTAAAAAGTGTGAATGAAAAAGTCGATGTATTAGAAAATAAATTTATTGTTTTGGAAATTGAGTTCGTGGCCCAGTCTGCACAACAAATGAAGAATGTTGATGACATCAGAGTTGAACAGAAAGCCGTAGCAGAAAAAATGTAACAGAACTTTAGTAGTTTAGATCAAAAAATTTTAAATCTTGAAAACAGTATACTAAATAATGTTTTAGACCAAAAAATTTCAGTAGTTCAGGAAAATTGTATTCACAACAGTCTGTATTCGAATAATGGTATTGCATGGTCCAACATTCCTATCAAAAGTTTTCCATCAGACAATTTACATCCAGTGGAGTTTCTACACAACTGGAGAGATAGTTTCGTGTTGGGCATGAGTGATGACCAAAAGATTAAATTTGTTAAAAGGCGTCTTGAAGGTGAAACTCTGTCATGGGTAAATCTAAATTTAAGTCAGTGGGAAACATACTAAAGTTTCAAAAAAAAAAAGGTTTTTAAGTAAATTTTGGTCGAAAGCTTAACAATGGAGAATTAAAAATGAATTTCTGAATGGTCCGAATTATAGGAATAGGGGCAGTACACTGAAAGAATTTTGTAAGGATCAACTTAAAAATTAGCACACCTTGACAGGCCATTTGACGAAATGACATTAATTGATGCACTATAAAAGGAGATTACCAAAAATGTGGTTGTGGGGTTTAGTACATGGACCTGATGATTGTCTAGAACTATTTTTATGATATGTAGACAGGCTGGATAGGGCAGTAGAAAGAACCATTTACCTTAATAACCGAAATGATAGAGATCATGATGGTAACAACTACAGAAATAGAGATAGTGGTAACTTCAATCACAGTCAAAATGGTAATAGAGACAGAAATTCTGAACATCAGCAGAATAGGAACAATGGGGATAACTATGGGCAATATAATATGAAAAACAATTATAGAGGCCAACTATTCAGGAAACGGTGCTGCGCCTCAATGAAGGTCCACAGTTTTGGGGCGAGGAAATACGACAAGTACAGGACACCCAATATACACTTACAATAATAACAGTATTAATAATGTGACACAGGTATTTGCAGTTGAACAGAAGGACCATCAGAGATCTCGTTTATGTTTTGATCAAAAGTTTTGGAAAACTATGTTTAATTATAATGATGTAGGTACTAATTATAAACCAGAATATGAGAGTAATGAAAATTTTGATGATGTGTGTACTAATGATTTCTTCTCTTGGTAGAAAACAGCGTTATTGATGTACGTGAAACAGGTGATAACTGTATCAGATCTGAATTAGGTGGTATCTTTGATATAGATGTGAATGAGAGATGTGAAATGACTGAGGTTGATAAGTCTGAGACTGGTAGTTCATTGCAAATGAATGTAGGTGAGGTGAGGGACTTTGATGGAGATGAAACCTGTGTTGTTAATGACGTTGTTAATTAAGTAATTTTGGAAGAATATGATGATGATGATGATGATGATGATCCGGTTCTGTGGAGTTTAAGAATAATTAAGTTTCCGAATTACTTGCGAATACAGGTAAGGTAAGAGATGTTTGTGATAATGATGTAAATGAGAGTCATGGAATACCAGTCCAATCAAAGCAGTTCTTCATTAATGTCATGTAGAGTAATGATCCAAACAGTAAAGCTGAGTTATCTGTAAGCCTAGAGAATAAAGTTGAAAACTTTTTGAAATTTTTTTGGGACCAAACTCATGATAACATAGATAAATGTGCATTCTGGAATAAGTTAGCTGTGGTTAATCAAAATTTGTATCCAAATTGGGGGAATGAAGTGAAAGAAGACCTAAGTAGGAAATGTAATTTTGACAGTAATATATTTTGTGCTCCTTCTGTAATAAATGATGTTAGTTGTGCTGTGGAATCCATTCGGTGTGTTCAATCTCTACCTGACAACATGAGTAACCAAAGTAACGATATGATACCAGTAAAGTTGATAAAACACTGCAAAAAAAGTGTAGAATTTCATATCCTGATATTTGTATAAATTATGATTTATATAGTAGATATTTTTCTTATGTTCTCTGTAATATGTTATGTATCAGATACTTCTATACTTATATCTGCCATCCTGGGCATCATTATGTACATCGTTTGGCAAACCTTGTTGTCTGTCACAAAATATTGTAAACACCCTATTTCTAAATTTTGTGAGGGGGATATTACAATGGGTCACCCTCTTCTAACAGTAACTTTTTTATAGAAACATAAAAAATTTTTTTTGTAGAAATAACCGATACCATGTGTACTATTGATTTTTGTTTAGATGAACATTATATCAGCTGTCTAACTGAATGAACTTCATATGATTTTGTATATAAGGTGTTATGTTTCAGGTTAAAACATGTAAAAAGAAATCAATTAGTTAGTACTCTGTACATGCAGTTAAAATTACTCCTGTTTTAGAAATGTTTGAAATTACAAAATTTCTGATATGTTTAAAATTCATATTATTAGTTGCACAATCTAATTCAAATTATTAAAATTATTTCTGGATTGGTTTATAAAATAATGTTATATCTTGGTGATGATTCTTCTTGTATCATGAAAGTTTGTAAACTCTTTTGCTTTATAAACTCTTTGGAATAATGTGAGTACTGCAGAATGTATGGACTAGTGGGCATGCCTCAGATGGAAGTAGACGTTTTTCTAAGTTTGTCAACAACAATGTAATTTGTGGTGTGATATAAGTGGAAATTGTAATGCTGGTGTGATTTAGAAGAATGGGATAAAATAAAAGATATGCATAGCAGTAGGCAAATCTTCATCAGTTATTTCATCTTCAAGAACCCACAACAGTACAAAATTACAATCTCAAGAATGTACCCTAGACACAACAAGAATTAAAGCCAACAACATTTTTCTTTTGTATATCTTATACCTCTTGAAGCTTTTGAAAATAATGAACAGACTAATAGGAATAATAGTAATGTGTGGGAGGGTAAGATTACAGCTGGATGTACTGCATGGCCTGATACAGGGCAAAGAGCTCTGCTGGTTAAGTACTGAACAGTGTTCCAGAAGCCAATACTGAAAACTATCAGTGGCAATGATGAAGGCACACCCAACACCATGGTCAGTCCAAAAGCCATCAGTGTACCCAAAGGTACTATTGCTAAGTTCCGTGCGAAGATCAAGAAACTTACAGCGATAGATCGAATCTGGAGTAGTTTCCTTAGTAAGCAAATTAAGTCCAAAATGAACAAAGGCCACCACACAAAGCTAAGGTGGTGAAGGGTTCAAAACCATCGGGAAAGTGGCAGGTAGCATGACATTAAGCTGCTGGAACAATAATCGAAAGTGAACACCAAGAGATAACAGAGAAGAGGGATGTGTCCCATACTGGCAGTCAAAGGAGTCATCAAAGAAGGTGGCACAGGATGGTTGGCTGGGTATGGCAGACAAATTGCGTGTGTATCTGCTTTAGTGGAACATCATGTCGGTATGACAGCAGTTGTTTGGCAGCTTCTGCCTAGGGACTTTCAACCGGGATAGTGTAAAATGTGTGAGTGGCCAAACGGATTGCATGATACTGGATAGTATTTGGACAGCATAAAATGGACAGACATGCAGAGGCATAAACAAAACACCCGTAGTCTAGTTTCAAACAGACAGGGGATAGGTACAAATGGAAGAGGGTGGTCCGAACAGCTCCCCAGGGAGTACTGCTTAGTACATGTAGGACAGTGAGGGACAGGATACAGCATGTGGCCAGATAAGACACTTGGGAGGACCAAGAAAGTTTCCTACCAAACATGAGGCCCAGGAATCTCATAGTTTCAACAACTGGAAAAGCAACAGGCCCAAGATGTAAAGATAGTGGAAGAAACCCATTACGACAAGAGAAATTCACACAAATGTTTTTGTCAGTGAAAAAGCAAGAGCCATTGTCAATGCTCCATGAGATAAGACGATCGAGACATTGCTGAAGACACCACTCAAGAAGACAAGCCCGCGGAGAGCTGCAATAGATCACAAAATCATTGACAGAAAGAGAGTTAGAGATGCCTGGTGGGAGAGAGCCCATAACAGGTTTAATGCCAGTAGCAAAGAGGACGGCACTCAGGACAGAGCCCTGAGGCACCCCGTTTTCCTGAATAAGGGTGTCCGACAAGGCAGAACCCACACAGGCCCTGAAACTCTGCCTTTTAAAAATTCTTGAGGGCTCGAAATCCACATTATATGGTGGCTAGTAAATTGCAAGACTTGAGCCACCACACCAGACAAGCACGAGTCATACGTTTCCATCACCTAGCATCTGGTGAGAGAAATGGGGCAGTAGCTAGAAAGGAGGTGTTTGGCCTTACTGCACTTTGCTATGGGTACGACAGTGGCTTCACACCAGCATCTGGGAAACAAGCCATCTGCCCAGATGAGATTGTACATATGAAGGAGATGATATTGGTTTGTGGTGCACTCACCGTATGAAGGAGAAAGTGCTTGCCCACAAGAGAAAGATGCTGCAACATCTGAACGTGACCATAGTCCGGCCCTGGGGTGGAAGATCAGGATGAAGTGAGAGCATGATCTAACTCCCTCATAGTAAAGGCGTGATTCTGAGAGTAGAAGGGTATCACCAAGCCTCCTCCACTCATTTTCAAGGGAGGAAGGTGGGGTGATACTGGTTAGATCTCAAAATCTCTGCAAAATAGCATCCTAAGGTGTTGGAAATAGAAATGGGGTCATGCCAGAAATTGGAGAACAGACCTTGGTCCCAGAGAGCTGCTTGGGGCTGGTCCACATAACGGAAGAGAAAGTGGAACAGTTAAAAGGACGAGAAAACAAGATCAAGCTAGTTTTTTTGCTATCACGATGAGTGTGACAACACTGCATACACAACTGTTTATAGTGGATACAGTTAGCCATCATACGATGATAATTAAAAATGCAGAGAGCATGTTTCCATGTGCAAACTGCATCACAGCACACCTCAGTCTAGCAAGGGACTGGGACACAGCACAGTAAACACAAAGTGAGAGGAATGGAACATTTTGTGGCGGTAAGGATAACACTTGTAAGGTATTCTACCTGGTTATCACGACTGAGGAAATGTTGTTCGGCGAAGATCCCCAGGTAGGAGTTAAGCCTCCAGTCAGCATTAGAAAGCTGCCAGTTGGTTTTACACATAGTTGGCATATAAGTCAGCAAACAGATAGTACATGGTAAATGGTTGCTCAAGTATATGTCAGAGAAAAAGGACCACTTGAGACTATGGGCAAGCAAGCTGGGCAGTGTAGAACAAGACGTTCAAAAGAGAATAGGTGTGCATGGAGACTGGAAGGAATGTGGATGCTCCAGTATTAAGGTGGATGAGGTTGAGTTGACTGAGAAGGTCAGCCAAGAGGGCACCTCTCAGACAGGTTCTGAAAGAGCCCCAGAGGGGACGGTGCGCATTTAAGTCAACAAGCAGCAAAAAAGAGGTGAGGGAGTTGATCAGTAAGCGGGAGAAAGTCTTCCCTGGTGACACCGGATGACGGGTGGACATAGATGTCATAGCCTGCAGCCGGGTGTTCAGTGAGATGGTTTGACTATGAACATCATGCCGGATGAGCAACATGAGTCCCTCACGAGATGAAATTAAGTCCTCAGGGGCAAAATCAAAGCAGACTGGAAAGAAATGCAAGAGGTCAAAATGATCATGAGGACCCAATTTAGTTTCCTGGAGGCAGAAAACAAATGGCAGCTGCGATTACAAGAGCAGCTGTAATTACTCCTTGTTGGGTCTAATGCTGCAAACATTTCATTGGAGGAGGGTCATGGCAGAGAAAGGGAAGGAGGGAAAAAATGGCACGAATTGTCACCTAGCTGGCTGCCAAGTGCCATCCTTCACAGACTCATTGCTAAGAGCGCAGAGGCTGGTTTTGGAGAAGGCGGTTTGTCTTTGTTTGATTTCTTGGAGCCTTTGTGGTTGGCAGATGAAGACTCAAAATGTTTGTTGACTGGAGGGACTTAAAAAGTCTTGTGGGAATATTCCTCCTGTCCTTTCCGGCCTGCCAATTGTGTAGCAGGTGATTTTGCTACTAGAAGCAAAGATGTGGTGGCTTGTTGGACAGTTGGAGGAGAAGATGAGGATGCTACTGCGACACTGGGCGATTTCACAATTGTGGTGCTGAATTTGAGATCGCAAGTCTGCACGGCTGTGTCCTCCATGGAGTGAGGTGTAGCAAGTACAGTACTGTAAGTGCCAGATGGTAAATCACAGGGCTTTAGACTAGCCACCAACTTGCAAACGACAGGGTAAGGCACTTTTTCCTTCACCCGGATTTTCTGGACAGCCTGCTCTTCGAGATATGTGGAACAGTCTCAGGATGAGGCTCCATGGTCGACATTGTAATTTATACAGTAGGCAGGAGGAGGCAGGAAATCACCCTCGTGGTCATCCCTACCAGAAGTAACACATTTAGTGGTGTTTCGACAAGACATTCGAGTGTGGTTGTAACATTGACACTAGTAGCAGTGTCTTTGGTTTGGAATGTATGGGCAGACTGTGATTTCATAGCCTGCTTGGATCTTTGATGGATCAACTAGTCCATCAAATATGAGAAAAAAAAAGAGTGCATGTATGCACTAAGGTTGCATCAACCCTTTTCATTACCTGATGGACTGCAGTGATGCCCTGATCAGAGAGGTAAGTTTGGATTTCTCCCTCAGTCAGACTATCAAGCAGCCTAATGTAAAAACACCTTGCAAAGAATTCAGCATCCAATGGGCTTCAACACAAACAGGGTAGCCATGGGGGAGTGAAGCTGCAAGCAGTTGTTTGGATTGAGAATCATGATTTGTCTCCAAAAGCAAAGTGCCATTACATAAATGAGAGCAGCATTTTACAGAGCTGGAAATTGCTCTCAACAATTTCTGAATTGTAAATGGATTAACCATAGCAAAGGACTGACCTCCAGCAATACATGATACCATGAGGAACCAAGTTGCAGCTGAGAGAATCTTGGAATCTTTAGCCTCATACCGTTCATGTTCATGTTCAGTAGAGGTAGACTGAGATGGTGATTGGCTCATCGTGAGAAAATCCCCTATGATTGCCAACATCACCGATGGCATGCTCCTTCCAACTGCGGGCCCCCTCAAAGGGGAGCTCACCCGCCTTAAGTGATTGTTCACATCTCAGGTCACACCTCACGAATTCCTGAATGAGGGACCAATTGGCAATTTGGGAAGATAAAAGCTCAGGTGGTCACCCCTCCATGTGCATGGCCTGTACCATGGGTATGTGTGAACGCTGTCCATTATATATCCGGGCTGTTATGCCATGGTCGGTTGATGAATTCTGTGTCAATTCCCAGCCCGAATAATTATAATGGACATGACATTTCCGGCCGTGAAAGTCTACATGTGAACCCCACCTGTCAACCCGGGGATGGAAATTACACATTACCCAGTCACCTGTTAACACGTCAGATGCATCGGCCACCTTCAGGAACACAAAGGGAGGAAGAAGAGATGTCAAAGGGGAGGAAGGACAGGTGGTGGAGAACAAAGAAGGAAAGAAAAAACAGTGGAGGGACTGTTGTGGTGTCATGCTACTAAAACCTTAGAACTCATTCGCAAACATACCCCAGACATGTTCCCCAAGGGCAGGGAAAAAGAATAGGACGACGATAGATGGGCAGCATGGAAGGGTCAGGATCACTGGTTTCTTTTAGGCACTGCTCAGTCTGCTGTGTGGATCCAGATAGCAAGTGCAGACGAGCATAACAAGAAATTATTGGCATAAAATTATTTTAAAAGTTGTTAGAAGGCAAACTGCATTGGCCGATGGGGTGGGGATTTGTGGAATCAAACCAGTGAGAGTCCCATGACCTAAAATTTCATTACGGGACTTGTACAGGGAACATGTGCACCTCTGCAGCAATAGCTAGTAGGGGTTTTGATAAAAGCAGAAGTTGTGTGTGTTATTCACCACTGAGAAATATGGCCACATTACCTTTAGCCCTCTCCCACTTAGTTCATCCTTTCTGTGCAGGCAGCCACAGAGGAATCAGAGTTTCTGAAATAAGTCTTTTGTTGTTGTTATGGTTAAGGGAGAACAGCAGTGTAATATAGGCACCTTTACATAATTAAATTATCAGCAGCCTAACTGAATACAATAAAACTCATATTAGAAGACTTCTTTTTAGGGTACAAAAACAACCAAGGTCACAAGAGCCCATGTCATAACCTGAGAACACCAATAAGTAAATGAAGTTAAAAGTGACTGTACATTAAGCCCAATCGACAGAAGGAAAGAGAGCTAAAAAGAATGACTTCTCCTTGGAGAAGTACTACAAGTGCCAGATGGTAAAATGCAGGGCTCTCAACCAACCAGCAGATTGTGAGTGACCGAGTATGGTACCTTTTTCTTCACTCAGATCTCCTGAACGGATCACTGGTCTAGATACATGGGACATTCATGGGAGGAGGCGGCATGGTTGCCATCACAATTGATACAGTGGGCAGATGGAGGCAGGCAACTGCCCTCATGAACATCTCTATCACAAGTACCACATCTGGCCATGTTTTGACAGAACGCACAAGTGTGATTATAATGTGGACACTGGTAGTAATGCATCGAGTTTGGAATGTATAGTTGGACTGTAATGACTTTATAGCCTGCCTTAATGTTCAATGGAAGCACTTTCTCTAACTAATGTGAGAAAAAGAGAGTGTGTAGGCACTAAGTTTGCATCCACCTTTTTCATTACCTGATGGACCATAGTGAAGCCCTGATCAGAGAGATAATTTTGGATTTCCCCCTGGTCAGACCATCAAGCAGCCAAGTGTAAGGAACACCACACGAAGAATTTAGCGAACAATGGGCCTTGACACAAACAGGATATCTGTGGAGGAGCAAAGCTGTAAGCAGTTGTTGGGTTAGCGTCCAGGAGCAAAGTCCCAGCACATAAGTGAGAGCAGGATTTCACGGAGCCTGCAATTGCATCAACACCTTTCTGAATAATAAACAGATTCACTGTAGCAAAAGACTGACCTCATTCAGTATGTGACACCATGAGGAACCAAGGTGCAGCTGAGAGAATCACTGAATCCTTAGCCTCATTTCGTTTACATTTAGTAGATGTAGACTGAGATGAATATGATTGGTTCACTGCGAAAAAATGTCCCACGATTGCCAGCGTCTCCAATGGTGCACTCCATCCAACTGGGGGCCCCCCTCACAGGGGGCTCTCTTGCCTTAGGTGATTGTTCACATATCAGCACACACCTCCTGAACTCCAGACAGCAGAGTGGCCAATTGGCAATAGGGAAGGTAACAGCTCAGGCAATCACCCCTCCCTGGGTCTGGCCTGTACCAGGGGGTAAAATGAACCTCACCTGTTGACCTGGGGCAAAGAATTACACATTACCCAGTCACCTGTTACATGTCAAACACATGGGCTGGTCTTCACGAGTGCACAGGGAGGAAGAAAAATCAAGAGAGATCTCAAATGTCGATGCAGAGGAAGGGGAGCAGATGGAGGACAAAGAAAGAAGGAAAAAACAGATGAGGGACAGTTCCGATGCTGGGTTACCGAAACATCACAACACATTCCCAAAAATAACCAGGACATGTACCCCAAGGGAGTGGAAAAAGAACAGCAAGAGAATACACATGCAGCACTAGGGAAGAGGTGCTGCAAAGGCTGGGGGCCCATGGTAGCCAAGCAGAGTTCATCAAAGTATGGTGATCCCCCTGGTTGGAAGAGAAAGCATTAAAATACATTAACCACTCGTGTCCAGAGTTTCTGTTCCTCCACATGAGTTGGGTTGGGTTGTTTGGACATGGAGACCAGACAGCGTGGTCATTGGTCTCATCCAAATATACAAGGATGGGGAAGGAAGTCAGCCATGTCCTTTTCAAAGGAACCATCCCAGCATTTACGAGAAGTGATTTAGGGAAATCACGGAAAACCTAAATCAGGATGGCTGGATGTTGCATTGAACTGTCATCCTCTCGAATGAGAGTCCAGTGTGCTAACCATTGCGCCACCTCACTTGGTGTTCCTCCACATGACTCCTAAACTTTGAGGTAGACTTCAGACTCCACAGCTTCAGCATGTGTCCATATTAGACTTTACAGACAACGATAGTCTAGGCAGTCAGATGGATTTTGAGTCATTTTTGTGGGTTTATGAATTATAACTTTGTCTGTTTCAGTGAAGAAACAATTCTTGTAGATTTGGAGAACCAAAGGCTCACCCCCCCCCCCCCCTTTTACTTGCTATTTCTTTAACATTACCATGAACAATGTTGGAAACACAAATAGCTTTTTTGATTTGTATACTTTCTTAACTTTGCTGTATAGTGCATGCCTGATGGTCTTTTATCTCTAGTATTTTCTTTTTCTTGGGATACACTGCATAATCTTAACTTCAGGCAGTATAGTGGTATGCCACAGTTAGCACAGCATGGTGGTAGTGAACACAAAGTTCCTTCTATGTGAATTGCTTTACCAATTTTCTGCACACCGCCTTTACCTTACTTACTACAGAAGAGTGTCCAAATCAGTAGCATGTGAAACATATCGAAGGAATAGATGTAAAATGATAGTTTTAAAATATGTGACACCTTCAATCTTACAATGTTTCTCAACTTCAAAGTTTTCCCCATCTCTGATGTCATTGTCCTTTTGCTGTATTTAAGAGTGTTGTGGAGCTCAGTCACAACTGGACTCTTCTCATACTATTTAGTAATCAAATGCAACATGGAGTAAATGTCTATTTGTGAACTCCAAAATCTCCCTCTCATTCTGGTAATTGAACTGGGTTCACTTACTGATTTCCAGTCATATTTTGACTTGTGTATGTTCAAGAGGATTGAACACATGATTCTTCTTGTTGAGCTGGGTGTGAATATTACCTGACAACCCACCCAAATTATAGGGAGTGTCCTGAGATAATTATTATGATCCAGGAAGCCCAAAAAGCAGTGAGGGAAATGAATCTCGATTCTGACAAAGCTCCCTTTACCTGGACAAGCATAAAATACAGCAGAGGGGCTTGCAGATGCCACAGAGGTTTTTCACTAATGGCTTTTAAACTCAACAGGTATCTACCTTATACTGATGTTCTATTTTTTTTTTATAGAAGTTGTACTTTCCTTACAATCTGGGATGGTGACTCGAATCCATGAACAATTTGCGTTATGAAAAACTGCATGTTCAGCAATATTTTTGCCAAGAATGTACTTACAAAATGTCAAAGTTTAAATACTTGTGTCAGCTATGCATTCTTTACACTTCATTGAGAGGTAAAAAGAGGAGAAAACACTCATACTTTCAAAGAAAAAAATCTGCAATAATGTTAATTTCAATGGGAAATACACATTGAAGCCATTTGTTCATTTGATTAGCTAGTAAATAACTAATAATAGCTGCTGCAACAATACAGCACTGTACAGATATAAGGTTCTCTGTCATTGCCTAACATTTCACTTTTATTTGTACATGCTTTATAATTGTTGATATGTTCCAAACTGCATCTACCAGCTTGAGATTTCCCTGAAAAGATCTGTAACACCCTGAAATTCTACACCATAACACCTAAAAATATACTCATGTAGCATAGTATTCGTATTAACACATAGTAACAGAAACATAAGATATCTTAATAATCATCAGAACATGAGTTTCTGTAAAATACAAGAAATATGTTTATTATCACAGTGTATAGAATGGTTTTGTTGTTTTAGTGTACATGAAAAACTTTCTCACACCATTTAAAACAAGTGAAAAAGTAGCCCCCAAAAACCCTGCACAGCCACAAACATACATAACAGCATAACTGTCCATCAGGTGTTTGAACCCCATTAACCAGATGCAGTGTTCATCAATTGATACTGTCATTGCCTCTGTCCTCATCCAATACAAAAACCATACTCTAAACATAACCAAGTGCAACACAAAAATAACTCCACATTATGATTCTTCTCACTATGCTCAGACTAGTCTCCAAAACAGTTTACAATGAGGGTGAAGCACAAAGTGTGACAAAAAATGTAAACCAGAGAAAAGAAATTTAAAATTTTCCAAAATTAAATTTTCTCACCTCACAATAAGCAGCAATTGTATGCACTCAAATTATTTAAGCAGAGATGAATAAAAGTTAACTGAAAAGCACAACAAAGCAAAAGCTTAAATTTCTGCTTTACAATACAGGTTAGGCAAATTATATATATGACCAAACAAAAGTTAAAAATCAAATTACAGAGTATGGAGCAAAGTGTTGCTTGCTGCAGTATTAAATGCTAATGCTTTTGTGAAATGCTAACTTATAAATCATTCCTGTTACCTCATGCTCAATGCTACACAGTAGTTACAAGCCATGCACACATACTTTACAACTACCTAGTAATATATTTAACTCTAGCCATCTCTATTTCACACCCTACATAATGTATCCCAGTCATAATAGAGTCTAACATGCAGTTATTATATGCCTAAAAGTCAAACTGCTTCAATGTTACACACTAAGCTATGTTGAGACAGATGCCTCTGAATGTCAAGTTCACAGGCAGACTGCCAGCAACACACAATAAAGATTCTGAATGATAACCTGTATATCAGACATTGTACAGGACGTAAGGAGATGGTTGTATAAAATAGTCCTAATATTCTTTGTTTGCTTTAATTCCAAATAATGTAAGAAAACTGTTTTGTACTATGCAAAATCTTACTCTTTTCTTAGAGGAAGTATTACAAGATTTTTCATGAAACACATTTCCTCCCACATATATCTCATAATGGCTATAATTATAGAATCAGAAAAATTCAAATTCATATGGATGTGTGACAGCAGTTGTACAACTGTTTTGAGGTACTGCCATGAACTGAACAAAAATTGGTGGAAAAACAATGGTACACACTGTATTGTTTGTTACATGACATAGCAGTTCACAGGGTAAAATGTGTATCCATTTCAACACTTTTTCATTTTCACCATTTCTTCTCACTTCTTGTTATTGACTCAATTATGTTTCTGTTTTCAGTCGCTCTTACATTTATCTCTAACTTTATAACTGCCATTTCCACTAAATACAACATTTCAAATTTTCAGATTTCATCAGCTGCTGAAATTTCATGGTTAGTTTCGTTCACGTCCTGTCTACATGTCAGGACCCCGAGTTACTTATTTATGTAAGTAAAGAATACTCTCAATTTCTTTTAAAATACTTCCTCTGTGAAGGAAGGAATCCATAAAACTAAAAGAGTGTGTGTGTGTGTGTGTGTGTGTGTGTGTGTGTGTGTGTGTGTGTGTGTGAGAGAGAGAGAGAGAGAGAGAGAGAGAGAGAGAGAGAGAGAGAGAGAGATTTCTTTGTGCCAATATCTGCTGTTATTTGATACCTACAAGATTTTTATCTTCATATGATTGGAGAATATTAATAAAATATTAAATAATAGACAGAACTGGAATATTCACTTACAAAGAATGGAAAATACCAAACTTCTCAAGGCAGCATTGGATTATATGCCAAGGGTAAGGAGAGATCAAGGATGAACCAAGACATGCTACAGAGAACTGTGAAGCCAGAACAGACAAGAGGGTACAGTCCATAAAGTGCAGTAGAAGAAGATTAAACAAATACAGAAGGCCTCCACAAAAATTATGATGTTCATGATAAAAGCATACTGATAGTATACCCAGGGTAGTTACCAAAATGTGCCTGAAAGGAAATTCTAAATGTGTTCTCTACCTTCTTAACTGCAGCATTAAGGAAAACATGTAACCATCACTCTAAAATGAATGTGATCAAGCAAGTAGTTAAGGAATAATGCTCAAATTAAAGAACAATATTATTAATCTCCACCTGTAGTAAGATAGTTCAAACTGTTATCTATTTCAGGTTAGTTCCTGTTCCACAAGACACAAATCACCAGTACTTGTAGAAGCATAGAAAGGTTTTAGGAGGGATTTGAACACGGCCAATGCAGCTACATATTTCTCTCATGAAGTATTCTGGTTGCTAGATCAGAGTATGTAAGCTGTGGGTATAGTTTTCGACCTGCCAAACACATTCAACTTAGTGGACTATAGATAAGTCCTCAAAAGCTCAGGATGTACAAAGTTAGGGATTCAAATACGAACCATCAACTCACAAACTTGATGTCTCATGAACAAAGTACAAAACTGATGAACAAATAGATGATCTGATTATAAATTTTCACTTCACCAAGAAATTATTAATACAGGACATACCTCAGGGTTCAACAATATGAGGGTCATCCATGATTGCAGTTCTGAGCACGGGCGGCAGTTACTCTGACTCAAGGAGAAGACATGTATGCCATTTTCAGATCGCTGCTGCTGATGTGTGCTTTGTAGTGCTTCTTTATAATGTCAGCCGTAATTGAAAATGCCGCTGCGTGTGAAGTCAGATAAGTGATTCGTTCTCTAAACGCAAAGAAAGTTAAACCAAAGGAAATTCATTTGCAACTCTGTGAGGTTTATGGACAAAATGCTATGAGTGATTCAATGATTAGAAGATGGGTCAGACTGTTCAATGAAGGATGTGATCAATTGCGCAATGAAGAATGAAGTGGACACCCATCTGTGATTATTGATGAACTGGCTAACACAATTGAAGAGAAGATTAAGCACATCCGTAAGTTTACACTTAGTGCCCTAGCTATGGAAGTTCCGCAAATCTCACAATCACTAATTCATGAAATTGTAACCAAAAAACTGAAGTTTCAAAAAGTTTGCTCACATTGGGTACCCAAAATTCTTACTGAACAACACAAAAAACAACGGATGAACAGTGCACTTCAGTTTTTGACACGCTACAATGAAGAAGGCAATGGTTTTCTGTCTCGGATAGTCATGGGGGATAAAACTTGGGTATCATACGACACCCCCGAAACAAAATGGCAATCAATGGAATGGAGGCACAGTTCATCCCTAACATAGGTTAAACTTAAGCAAATCTTGACACCTCGAAAAGTCATGTGCACCACTTTTTGGGACAGAAAATGCATTTTGCTGATTGATTTCTTACCATGAGGCCAAACAATCAATGTACATGGTTACTGTGAGAGCATTAAGAAATTGCACCTCGCAATACAGAACAAGTGCCGAGGATTACTGTCAAAAGGTGTTATTTTTTTTACACGATAATACCCGACCTCACACGGCGAATGTGACCAAACAACTCTTACGGAAATTTGAATGGGACATGTTTGATCATTCTCCGTACTGCCCGGACCTCGCTCCTAGCGACTTCCATCTCTTCTTACACCTAAAATCTGTCCTTGGTGGTCAACACTTCAGTGATGATGAGCTGAAAGAACATGTTACCACATGGTTGAATACATAGACAGCAACCTTCTATAAAGAAGGCATACAAAAACTTGTACCACGCTATGACAAGTGACTACAAAATTTCGGAAGCTATGTAGAACAGTAGTTTAACAATTGTAGATTTTTCTACGATAAATATTTTTTTCTGTATCTGTACATGTTATTTTTTTATATAACCAAATATAACTTACTTTGTGGACATACCTCATATACATAAAAAAACTCACATCCCATTAACTCCTACATAATAAGTAACGAAAGATAGTGGAAGAAGTTATATTCTTTTATGTGTAATGGCATGATTGAAATAAAAAAATATCTTAGTGATCAGCGAGTTTCAGTAAGCCTCAGTTGTTCGCATTTAAAATAGGTATTTCTCATCACATAAATGTAAACACATTTCTGTTGTGCCTATCTGTGACTCAGCACATCCACTACATAGAGAGTAGCAACCATCCTTTCATAATATTGTTAAATTCAATCACAGCTTTTCCATTCTTGGATAAAGTATTTAGTGTCTAGGCAACAAAAATTGATGATTGTAAACTTCTTTGAGCATACATGGATGAAAATTTTTGATGGGTAAAGAACAACAGTTTTGTATGTGGGAAAACAGAAGTGATTTGTATTATTACCTGTTATCAAAGGTAGCTATTAGTTCTACATTAATAACTGTATATTCTGCAAGAATTTGTCCTCTTCTTAATTTTGTAAATTATGGTGCTGTGAAATGTTGTGAACTGTTTAAGTAACATAAATATTTAAAAATAAATTATTTGTATCAATGTAACATAAATACATATTTATGGGTCACCAAACTGAAGCAAATGAGTGCAGTGGTGTACGTTACGACAAGACCAGGACAAGATGTAATTACTTTTTTACTCACAACAAAACTAAAAATGACTGATCAAAGCCAACAGATCCCACAGATCAATGGCCCGATTCGATTTAATAAGGTGCTGAACTTGCTAAGAACATGTAAGGGGAATTATTTCAACACAACATTAAAATCTATATCAATATAAGAATGTTTACAAACATTCAATAAAATTAAAATAAGAAGTTTAGCACACAGGTTGATTAGAGGGCACTGCATATGTTATAAACAAATACAAATATGAAGCAATCGTGCGCAAACCGTAATATAATAGACACGTAAAATCGATATATATGCAGCAACTGTTTTAGGTTCCATATATTCTTTAAATATGGTTACTTCAATACTATCATTTACGACATTTGAAACGGCATCAGTTTAATAAATTCACAAAAAAAAAGAAAAAATAAATAAGCTCCTTCCACAATTGTCACTATCTGGCCTTCCATTCCGATACATGTTTTCCAAACACGCAAACAGAAAAACATAAGGGGCCACTGTGTTTTTGTGTACTGTGTTGCATTACGTGATGGTATTATCCACAAGGCTTAAAAGCACTAATAATAATAATAATAATAATAATAATAATAATAAGTAATGACAAAAACAGATTCGTACTATTGCAGCGTAATGAAGATCATCGCTCACACCTCATCAAATCTCTTACCACAGATAATTTAATGACAGGTAATTTTAATTGTGTCATACATTTTCATGATAACAGCAGTCCTAGAAATTGGAGAAAGTTTGTGCATATCTTTTAATTAGATGGTTTGATGAACTTTTGGACCAAGATTATTTGCTATTATTCAATTTCAAAACTTGTGCGTGCCAACCTAAATGAAAGAGAAATTACCCAGGACTAATAATACCTCAAGGTAATTTTCATTTGCAAACAATGTCACTGTTAATGTATTTCATATTGTTTTCTGATACATGAACAAAAATGACAGCCATATTAGCAAAACTTGCATTACTCATGGACTTCACAAAAATGTTTTCTGGCTTCTTGTGATGAAGTCACAAATTATAGTCCCTGTTCTCCTCCTGCACATTGTATTTCTCAGCCTTAAATATCAGTAATCTTTTTTCCTGCATAAGATTTTGCTTGAAGCAGAAAAATTAAACATATGGGCATGTAGCCAGTCCCATCAGAACTGAATTAAAGAGAGAGAGGTACGTGAAGCCTCTCATTAATTTTGAGTTATATGTACTTTGTCACTGCATCCCATTCAAAACTGGATCTACTGCCATTGTATGTTGGATTATATTATTCATGCCATTAACAAAGACCATCTGTTTGATGACTCCATGCATTAAAAATGTGTAATCTGAAATCAGTTTGAACAGATATAACTGCAGTATTCAGAATTCTTTGACAGCATTACTGAGATAAGAAATAGTGTAGGTAATGAAATGAGCACTTTGAAAACTGTAGCAATAGTACTTGAGAATCTAATAATATTTAGTATATGATGGTTATGAAGTAATGTGGAATGCAAAAGAATGTGCACAGAGATGCAACCACATGCTTCATGCCCAGAAGCTGACCACGGAAGCCAATGGTATAAAATTACATTGTTTTCTGATATATTAACACAAATGAGTGTGCACGGAGATGCAATCATATGCTTCATGCTTGAAAGATGACCTGAGAAGCCAATTGTATAAATATACATTGTTTCCTGATGCATTAACAAAAATGACAGCCATATTAGCAAAACTTGCATTACTCATGGACTTCTCAGGAACATTTTCTAGCTTCTTGTGATGAAGTCACAAACTATAGTCCCTGTTGTCACCAATCTCAAGATTGGTATAATGCACTAGTTATTTACTAAGCACAGTCCTACAGGGGGTGGTATTTTCTTACCTTCCTTTGACTTGTTAGCTAACTTAGTCATCTAGTTACAAGAGGACCAAGACCATAGCATAGAATCTGTTATACATAGAAGTAACTAAAGGTCAGATAATACCTCATGAATTTACCATGTAACAAATTTTGAATTTTAATCTTTGAATGACTGGCTTGACAAATACAAACAAAACTTAGAAAAAATTCACAGAACTGACAAAAGCTTATTAACAAAATAAGCTTGTTCCATCTCTGTGTGTCATCTACTATTGAATGCGCATTAATGGTCCACGTCTCCATAAAAAGTAAACCTGTATACTTTCTTGACATTGAGTCATCTATAATTTTTCAAACAATTTATTGTAATATACTTGGCTGCATATCTTGATATCAATTAAATATACACACACAATACAACATCAAGGACTAATAACAACACCTTTCTAACAACAAACAGTTTATTTGTACATTATCTGAATGCAAGGTTTCAAGATTAAACAAACAGATGTATGTCTCTCACTTTTTAGAAATACAACATAGTAATGGAAAAAAGCTTTCATAACAATAATATTAAAAGACAACAATATTTGACATCACATAAATATATACATATTTTGCATATATAATAAGAATATCTTAAATATTTGGCTACAAAATGTACAGTTACATGAAATCTGAGATTTAACATACTTTGAATGAGGCATTTCATATAATACAGTCAATGTGCTGACATAAAGCAGCAAACATTTTCATAAGAGAAAAATAGGGGAGTGTTTGACTAGATATTTAAAAACTGTTAAATAAAACATGCAGTAATTATTTTTACAGCACACACACAGTAAATACTACACAGTTTACACTACACCTAAGTGTGGGGCAGAACTAATGCTTCAGAGACATTAACTACAAAAAATTGAAGACTGACAGACATATTCACTCCTGAAAAATTTTCTGTCTCCATCTAACGGACAAGTCTGGCTCCCATTCGCATAAAGGCAAATTAAAAGCAACAGAATATCAAAACAAGAAGCCCAAATTTATTTTATTCTCAAAAATGAAAGAATGTAAGACTCCAGATTCCGTGTGTATACACACACACACACACACACACACACACACACACACACAGAAAGTAATTACAGAGCAATAAAATGGAAGACAGGACATTCAATGTGATTTATTTTTATTCATCTCAATTGCTGTGTAATAGCATTAGAAAATTACTTATTTACACAGTAATAAAGGTACTGAAAAACAAAAATATTTCTTAAAAGAAAAGTTGTTCACACTTTCAACACATTAAAAGTGCTATTTGTGGATTCTACAATCTAAAAGTCTGTCAACTTTACACACAAAATTACATAAATAAAGGAGTTACAGCTCTCACTGCTTTATCACGCTATTTTAGCTAACTTGACACTAACAATGCACAGCAATTTGTACAGCTTGAACAAGGTAACTGCCTGTAGTTGCTCTTGGAGGAAGCAAATAACTCCAATGACATATGTACTGGGCAGTCAGTAAATTTGCTTATAATTGGTTCATTGTAACTATACTAATATTTTGAGAAAGCACATTCGACATTGTGTATCATATGTGAGAGGAGGACACTTGAGCAAAAATGAAACCCTCTGTGAAAACAGCTTCGTACACATATATCACAAATAAGTTTTCACAAAAATCTGAAGATTTGTATGCAATACTGTGGAAAATTGCAGTACCTAAAGAATTTTGTTGATTTTCTAGGTGTGAAATATCCACTTCAACACAAAATAGTGCAAACAAATGTCTTGCAATGGTTTAAAGAATAATTTATAATAGTAATATGAGCAATTAATATTTGGCTGTACACTATTACAAACACACATAATGTGTATGTTAACTACATTAGTTTTATGTCAGCAATAAAAAAAGGTAGTGCTTCATGGAAATCTTAAGTAATAAGAAATGTAAATAAAAGTAAGGGGGAATAAAAGGCATTTGGAAATAAGTTTCTTCATGAAATGTTTTGATTACACCATCTCAGATTCTGTATACCGTCCCATCCCTAAGCAGATCTGCGTACTGAAAATATTACACAAGTAAAAGTAATGTATATGTTTAGGAATGTAAGCGTACTTTAAAAAAGAGGGCTGAAGAAAATCTCCCAATTCATATTACAATCCTGGCAAGCACTGCATTTTTAGGGCAGGTTTAACAAGTTGTTCATTACACAGCAATTATTGTGAACGCACAATTTACACTGTGGTGTTCAATTTCCATGTATGTTTAGCGACACATAATGAAAGAACACAAAAAGAAGTGGTTCAAAATATGCTTAAACACACTTTTCTTAATTGTCTAGCAAAAAAAGTAAATTTGACGTTGGTATGACATGAAATAATCTAAAGATTAACATAAAGCATTGTATCACTGAGTAAAAATGTTAGTGAAAGTTTATAATAAAATGTGTTTCTGGTTTAAGCAATTATTTCAAAAGCAAGATTACTTTCTAAATATTTTTAGGGGAACAAAACATTGCAGTCTTCTGTTAACATTGAAAAAATTTGGTCAGACTGTGTAACACACACACACACACACACACACACACACACACACACACACACACACACACAGGGGCACGTGCGTGTGCACATGCTTTATACAATGCAGTTCATCGTGAGTAGTCCTCATCGTGAGTAGTCTTAGACTTCCAGCCTCTAGCCTGTCATCTCTGTCTAAGATTACTTCTGATTTATGCTGAAAACCATCATAGCACTTTTTATTGCAGCTGTCCCTTTTTATACACATTCCAGATAAGCCAAACACTTATTTATGGTAAAGAGTCATAAATAACACCCAAAAATACTCACTACTGTCACTTGAATTCTTTGGAATCTAACTGCAACACCAAGAAGTGTGTACTGTACATAAAGTTGTTGAAGAAAAGCTATTAAAATACAAAACATCAAAGAATAAAGAAACTAGTCCTGCCACCAAATTAAAGTTTAAAAAGCTCATCTGCTGTGGTGATTCTTGCAGGTATGCCAGCATGTTATCACCAATGCCCCAGCCTTTCCATCACACCCTTGCATTACCACTTAAAATTCTTTGTTTTCAGCAATCCTCACCTTTATCATCCAGCTCAATGTTATCTGACTGCATCAATATCAGCAATTTAACATTTCATCTTTAGATAGTCATGACACACTAAAATTGTATTACTGTTACATCTAAATCCCTGTTTTGTTATTTCATTTACTACTCACTAAACTTTTGTTTTACATGACAAAAAAATAACATTTGTATTCTAATGACCTCACTGTGACAGTTTATTCTGCACTTCTTTTCCTTTCTACATCTTAACTGTTTCTCTGGCTTCAGTTACATAACTTGGTCACTCCCTCTCCTTCCCATATTTATGAATCTTCTCATAACTTATTTCTTCTCTGTGCTCCAGACAAAACCAATATTTGGACCTGAGAGCTCTTAGCTCACAGTGTGCCCAGAAGCATTTCTATCAAACACTTAAATTTTCCACTTTACTTGTTACATACCTCTATTCCTTATTACATTGATGTACAATGGAGTTCATTTATTATTTATATGATTCACTTCAAAACCAAGCATTATACAAAAGTGAAATAACCCCTAGTTTACAAATAACTGAAGTAGCAATCTTTTTTATGATTATAATTTGTAGACACATATCTGAAAGCTAATGAAAGGCAACTCTGTACACATCACATACAAATTACTATAAGCATTGTAATAATTTTGCAAAACTACTGTCTGGGTCATAAATCTGCTAGCAAAATACTCATACACAAATTTACACACTGTCTGTTTTGTGCATAGGACAGAAGGAAGCAACTGATCTGATTTGACTTCAAAATTTAATCATCTCCTAAAGGGAATTTACTACACCATTAGAGAATTGGAGGGAAGAGAGAGCAGTAAGGGCAACACAGCAAACAGTTTACTGGCCAACATAGACTTGAAGACATCACAACTTATACGCAATGACAAGCATAATGGACATACAAGTCCTCTGCCCTGTTTTTTTTACACCAGATATTTGAAGATTCAGCTGCATCGTTCAAATTGTAGCATGCTGATAACCGTCTTTATTATGAACCCATTAGTGAAATCATTATGAGTTGATAATATATCTATTATGTAGCAAAAAAGGCACCCCAGCCCTGCATATTTCACTGTCAATTACAACTGCAACTATCAAATATTATAAGATTATTTGGCAAATAAACGATTCAATGAGGTCAGTTGCCTTCCAAGTCTAAAATTATAAACAAAAAAAAAAAAAAACAAAAAAAACACATTTTTGATTAAAAATGAGAGACAAACAAAAGAAGGATTGAATTTCTGGACATGACAAAAAGTACTCTTTGGCCCATTCTGTGACTTACTATTTTAGAGCTCCACATCTGTATCAAAAGTTACACAAGTCATGTGTTAGAATGATCATTGTAGCACAATGTCTTTATTTCCACTCAATATCTGTGCTTGTCAGATCATCAGTAAGTCACGAATATTTATGAATTATGCTACAAAACCAAAAATGAAGTTCGTAACACTGAACTAAAAATAATATACAATCAAGCAAGAAACCTATATGAAGAGAGTGGGTGTTTGTGCCAATAAATCTCTGTTAATGAGAGATCCAAAACCCTTCCATTACAGCAAGAACTGATATGCTGCTAGCAAAAATTTTTGAGTATGATTCTAAAAACTACATGAAAAGCTGTGTACGCATTACAATATGCTCTACTAAATAATACACACATCACATTATTTGGCCACAATGAGTTGGTGGACAAGACAAAGTAATAATTTGTGCATTAAAGTATCCTGAATGTGAAATCCACGGTGTTCTAACTTGTCTGAAGGGATGCTGCACCAATAACACTGCAAGAAGTTGAGTCTTTAACCAAAAAGGCTTAATACTTTTCAGGCTGACTGCATTTTATGTGTTTCTAACATTAATTTACTGGTTATAACAGGGGAGATAATGGGCTTTACAAAATTTGTGTGGCAAAAGTAGTGAAGTTGGTAACAGAAATCCCGTGTAAATTGACATTCTTCCAGATCATAAAAAATGGCCATGTTTTTTGAAGCTACACACCTCACAATAATCCAAAACCTAAACTATACTTTCTAATTTACAGAAAGTGTCAATGCAATCATATTTTTTAACACAGGTTATGATGAATAAATATGAAGCTTGCCACTGATAAAAAAAAGTCAATCAGCATCTGACATTTTTGTAGCAAGCTGACAGCATTTTTTTTGTCTTCTCATCCATCTTTCTTCAAGGAAAATGAACACTTAAAAGAATACTCCAAATAATTTTAGATAAAAATACATCATGGAGCACATATGAGAATTTTGAAATATTAATTGTGTCAATCAGATAACATTTAACAGACCAGCTAATGGGGAAGAACGTGGATGAATAATAAATGACTGCATGCAGAACAGCAAACTGCATAACAGAGATTTGTAATTTATATAAAACTCTCAAATATTTCCAAATAGTTCATAATTCACATCCATTTCTATTCTGTTTAATATTTAAACATTTTTTATTAAAAAAGTAAACAGACCTTAATGTATACATAGAACAATGTTTCACTTAAGTAGCTTAAGACTGACTAAAGCTGCCAATGACTGAGAAAAGTTGAAGACCAGAAACAACATTATCCAGAAACCAGTTGGAACTACTCAGGGAGAGGAGGGGGGGAAAGGGGGGGGGAGGGTGCGAGATTAAGCTGACACATTCCACTCTCTCCGTACAGCAGCCTGGTCTCTTGTATATTCTGTGGCTGTAGCGCACCATTATGGTAGAAGAGTATTTATGTCAGTAAGGTGAATGTTCATTTGAATGATACCAAGGAAACCATATCAGGCACCTTGACATCAACTTCTCTATCTTGGCTGTCTGCTCTCAGTAACATTGCTAAGCCACATCTGAGATGACAACAAGCAGTGAGTGTGAAAGGGTAAAGATTAATAACTGAGATTTTTCCCAAAAGCTACCTGTCCAGGACATTTTGCTTGGTCCATCCAGCAGCTGTCTCAAGTCAAGGAAACCATTCTGGACATCTCATGAGATCTAACTGCTCAAGACTGAAGATATGTAGAAGGAGACATGGACCAGCATATGTTGTCATGACCTTGAAGACCCCACAAGTATATAGGCTTGCAACTGTCTAGGAGAAACTAAAGCAACTGGACAGAACCCAGTGTGAACATGGAAGAACTATGTCCTTCACGTACAACTGGATACTCTCAAACTGCCCACTGTGTGACTCTGAAGCTTCAGAGCAAACTATCGACCACAGTGCAGAGGAATATTCAAAGACTTGTTTGCATGAAGACTGGAAGAATATTGTCATTGCCTCTCCAACAACAATGGAATGGATACTCTCTTGACATCACTCTGTAAGGCCAACTGAGACCAAAAGTCTTCCATATATCTTTTGCACTTTATTGTGAAAATATTGTTGTGAATTGTATATGTATATCGATATGGTAAATAATAATAATAATAATAATAATAATAATAATAATAATAATAATAACAAAGTGAATGAGATTCCTCTTATCTGGTTTATTTGTGTGAAATATGATAACTGGAATTTACGGTAGGCATAATAATGTAATTTATCAGACTGACACATCGCTGAACAGCAAACAACGAAATGTATAAAGTGGAAAACTATCTAGGCCCAAAAGCTTTGGTGTGTGGTTGATGGCATGTAGAAAGAAGCAATACAAGAAAACTGAGAAAATGTTGCAGCTTTCATGAAAATATTGGAACAATGAGATTTTCGCTCTGCAGCGGAGTGTGCGCTGCTATGAAACTTCCTGGCAGATTAAAACTGCGTGCCACACTGAGACTCAAACTTGAGACCTTTGCCTTTTGCGGGCAAGTGCTCTACCAACTGAGCTACCCAAGCATGACTCATGCCCCACTGAAGGTAGGAGATGAGGTACTGGCAGAAGTAAAGCTATGAGGACGGGACGTGAGTTGTGCTTGGGTAGCTCGGTAGACCACTTGCCTGCGAAAGGCAAAATTCCTGAGTTCAAGTCTGGATCCAGCACACAGTTTTAATCTGCCAGGTAGTTTCATACTGGAACAATGCCCATCACCTGTAAGTCGAATTAGAATGTTCACTATTCCTCAAGCATAAAATTTTGGCACATATAATTTCCACAGCTGATACAACACGCTTTCAATTTATTTTGAGATTTTTTTGGAAGTTTATTTTCCAAACTCATTTTGTTGCTATGATAGAATGTTCCCTGGATTATTTTTTGTAACATGGGTCTCTAAAGTCATCATGGATTACAAGCCATTAATTACTAATCAAGTGTACCACAAGATATCTTACACGATCAGATCGAATCTAAATGAGACTTAACTTCTGATATATTCCCTAGAAAGTAAAGATGGAAAAATGAAATCAGAGAAGGAAAGATTCTAAGTCAACATATATGTCAATCAGAATTTGAATTTCACTTGTACTGAGAGAATGTCTTGCAGCTACTGTTTCTACTTTTATCAAGTTACTAATAATTTCATCTGTAACTAAATGCTAATTTCAAGCTTCGCAATGTCAGAGTTCCACATTGCATTGTGCAATTAAAATGCAAGTAATTTTCATTTCTAAGATTTTGATAAATTATTGTGCCACTGCTGACATTACTTGTGCGTATTATGTATTCATTAAAGGAGAACTTTCTTATTACACTGTTGGACAGCAAATATTAAATTATGTACAGCACAGTTTAGCTCCATACGACATACAGCATGCAATATTTGGACATGCACATGATAAGTGTTAACACAGATAATTAAACAGAAAAGCAGCTACTAGGAAAAAAGTTAATGCAACAAAAAATTTGCATCTATAAGCCGCAAAAGAACTGGAGAATAAAAATGATACCATATAACATTTAGCAACCTATTAATAAAAGCACACATTAAAAGTGTCCAGTTAATATGAGCATGCTAATGGAAAATCCTTGACAGTATGTAAATAATTTATAGAGTAGAGGTAACAAATCATTAAATAAATGAGGCTTTCAGTTGTCACTATGCACAAAAAGAAGAGTGAGACTTCTGTGAACTTTTGGTATGTGCGTGAAATAGCACTGAAGAATGAGTCATCCAAAAGCTGTAAAAGTTTTCACTGTTGTTTAGGTGCCTACTGAGACTCATCTGATATGAATTAAGATATGAAATGTCTGATATGAATTAAGATATGAAATGATGTGTTATTTGCATGCAAACATAATAAATGATTAAATAAAACTTCTGAGTTGCCCAACTACTAACAGAAATATCTTTTGGCAGAAAACTATTGTTCTGTTATGAAAATAGGACGCATTATGTATCTTATTTATGCAGTTTACACATAAGTGAGTATCAAAAAAATTGTCCAATTGTGACACTCTGGTAATGAACTCATTTCAGTTATTAAATTTTAATTATTTTTCCTATAGTTATTGATACACTTGTTTTGTCTTTTACAGATGTTTTTACATTAGCAATGGGTTTGGGAGAAGGAGGGGACGAAGTGGGTAAACGGTCTTCATGTAAAAATTAATTCCTATGGTGAAAATAAAATCTCAGCAAGCATGGACTGCAGAATAAATGAACAAACTCAAGTACAAAAATTATGAGAAAGGTATATCATTATTTTATGATGATCTTAGAGAAAATGATAATGAACAGTTAACACTAAAGAATAATAGAGAAAATGATGATCACAGTATATGCTTCACACTGAATGGCATATAGCAATACTGCAGTAATATGAGAGTAAAAGAAGTTTTTCAGTTTAAAATAAAATAAAAAACAAAAAGAAGAAAGGAAAAAAAGATTCTGAGTATATAACATGGGACATAAAATAAAATTAAAATTACTACATTACACAGCATGCTACACAGATCCATATATAAACAGCTTCATTACAAGGACGATCACAAAGTTTCTGATCTCTGAAGTCATACTCAGAAGTAAAACTGACTGGCATAACTTAAAAAAGTTACTGTACATATATACATTATACTTTCATATTTGTGATTTGATGTACTGTAACAAAATGCAAAATACAAATGTATAGCAAATTATGTATTAAAGTGGAAGGAAATAAGATTTCGTAACAGATGTTTAACTACACAGATTTGTTGGACCTAAATGTTAAGACCACTTACATGAAACACAATACTTACAAAGGACTATTATTGAAAAATGACTGACTAGATCAGTCAGTCACAACCGACACAGAATACATAATTCTATAACCACACTCAACAGTCATGTATGACAGACTTTAACTACATAAACATTAATCTGGACAGTGCTAGCACAGGGAATGACTGTTGCCTGAGCTTATCATGACAAGCAAAGCCGTTCTCATCTATGGACTTTAACAAAGACTGCAGCATTGTGATGTATTACCTAAGTGGACTTGACACATTCCTATACCTGGACAAGTTGCACCAAGTGGCACTAGACTTTCTGAGTGTGTTTCTGAATTTTTTAAATTTTGATTAATATCACCCACTCCCACAACAATAGCAGTCTTATTATTTTCATTACCTGCTGCTGTCCCACTGCATCTGCGGGTGCTTTCGCCAGTAGGTACTTTGCCTGCAGCAGTACACCACCTGTCCTCGCCACACACCAGAAGTGAAGCCGGTGCAGAGGATGTCACTCGGTCACGAACAATTGAGCCACACGATTGGGCTTTGTACAGTCTGCCTCGACCAAACAGTCCCGGAAGTGGAAGGCAGAGCTTTTTGTGAACCTGAAAGTAGCGACTCAATAGTCTTCCTTTCTTCCCAGTGTTAGTTTTCTGCTTCTCTCCTACTGCATTCTTTGAAGTTGCAGATTTGCAACAGTTCTCTTTGCCCTCCCCATGACATTTGGCTAAAGGGATACTGTCCAATTCCTTACACGAGGTGTCGAGAAAACCACCCATTATCCTATGTGACACAGAAAAATTATCAACTGACTGTTCATTAGTTTCTGTACTCTTCTCACTTTTGAAGTTACCTGACTTCAGAGGACTTCTATCTGAAATCACAAGGGATGCTTGCTGCTGAGATGATTTTTTGGATGGAGTTGCACAGGATGGTGAGAGGGGCCAGCCCTGGAACAGACGAGCCCCAAAACCTCTCACTCTGCTGGGAGGCAGAGGAGCCACATACTCTGCCTGCTGATGTGGTGGCAGTGAAAGTGATAATTCTGCCTCCTGCACCTCTGTGATACGATTAAGAGACTGACTCTCTCTCAACCTAGTTTCTCCAGGCCGCCTACGACACTGTCTCCGGCCCCCTCCACTTCCTTTATTACCATTGCTAGTTATGGCAGAAGTCCTTTCAGAATCAGCATGCGATTCTGGGGCCGTACCACTATTGCACTCAGAAGCAGATTCACGGGATCGGCTGCCACCTCCACCAGCACCTCCACTTCCACCGGGATCTTGGGAATCACTAGAGTCGTCGTGTGAATCTCTCCTCTGTTGCTGGAATGGCTTTGCATCACCAGTAATCTTATGAGCACGTTTCTTGCGACTCTCACTATCGTCATCACTGGCATCCGAAGAACTACATGATGCTGTCCGTGTCTTGTGGAACCTACTTCGGCGCTGCTCGTAGTTCTGACGACTGACGTAGCTGCGAGAGGTCTGACTAGAGCGTGTCGTATCTCCGATGACACTTTCACCTTCCTCAAATATTTCATTCAGTGGAGGTGAACCCAGAACAGTATGTAATGGACGAGTAGGTGATGGCATTGTCTTATATTTTGGAAGTAAAGGTTGCTCCATAGCTGGAGAGGATGTATGTATAGGTATGGATATCGTGGAAGATTCTGTTATAAAAGATGTAGTTGTGGATGGACAGGGGGTTTGGGACGAAATGGGGTCTCTTGAGGTTAATGAAGTTGGTTTTTTTAGTGGGACTTTCACTAATGGAACTGTCTGTTTCATTCCCGTTTGCCATTTTGTGCTACTTGTGGCATACGTAGGTGTTAGTTTTGTAGACAACTCTGCTGACGATCGCAGTCTTGAACTTTCAGTTGTTGTAGGAAGAACTTTCTTTGCCGGTGAAGCCCACACTGTAACTGGTCGCTGTGATGTATCATCACGAATGCCAACGTGGAGTATTCCCCCTCCAGAATTTGAGGCACCGCTGGATGGAACTGACATCTTGTGTGTTGCAGTATTCCCTGCAGAGGAGCCATCTTTTCGACGCTCCGACTCTGCCAGACGCTCTTGCAGCGCCAAGTTTAATTTTCCCTCTGAGCGAGAACCACGTCTATTCAAGGAACCGTGAGGTGGAGCCAACTCTTCACGGCCAGAACACGATGTCATGTCGTCTTCGTCCTCCTCTTCCTGGACAATACTACACTTCCGGGATCGGTAATTCTACAACAAAAGACATTTGTGTAAATAATTTATTCCATTACATACAATTTCTCAATTTAGAGAACAATGTATTTATAATTCTACAGAGCTCAATAGCATTTAACTAGTAAGAAAATGTACTCAAACATCTAACACAAACATGTATAATATAAAACAATGAAAGATAAACACATATGTAACAAAAGTCTTAAATTAATTACTCCAATTGGACACCATTAGTAAAGAACACATGCCAAAAATTTATGGAAGAATGATGTGATCTGCCCTCAATTATGTAAGGTGTGGGTTAATTACCATTCCATAATAGAAACTAAGACATGAGCAGGAAAAAAAGGGAGGAGGGGGAGGGGGAGGGAGCGAGGGAGAGAGAGAGAGAGAGAGAGAGAGAGGGAGAGACTGGATTTAAACATCATGGTCATTATATGGAGCACAAGCTTGTAATGGAAAAGAGCAGGGTAAGATATCAGTCATGTTCTATTCAAAGGACCCATCCTGATATTCAGTTTTTGCAATTAAGGGCAGCAATGGAAAATATTATATGAGGGAGCCGGAGAGATTTTAATCACATTTAAAATGATAATTTACAGAGTGTCCTAGCTCTCTCAGTCAAGAGATTGTAATTTATATTGTGGAGCTGTAAATAGTACAAAAAAGCTAATCTTATTTATTACTTATTTATCTATCCAAGTCCAAAAAAACACTAAAAAAGATAATGACAGAAAGAAAATACTCTAAAACCAATACATGACATTAACATAAAAGTAATAATTCAAGTAGCAACTACACTAGTTGGCAATAAAAATGCAAAGCGAGCTCTCTTTTTGGCAACTGGAAGATAATAAAATGCAGAGAAACTTACGTAACATTATCAAAGACAGGATATGTTGGTAAAAGACAGACCAGAAACATGGGGGAGAATGTCTTGAGAGCAACAGAAGTGCACAACGAGTTTCTATGAAGCACATTTCGTAATACGAGGTCAGTTACAGCTCCAGCATTTTTGTTGTAGTGACAGATGTTCCTTCTCCTAGTAACAAAACTACCCACACTTTTTATGCTAATCGCTTCAAGATTAGGAATTTTATACTTGTTTCATGTATTTCTTTGTACACATATCAACCACAATCATGCTAGTTCATTACCGTGGAAATTTAAACTACTCTGTATTTCATATCACAATTTGTGAGAGCTGTCAAACTTTAGGTAGTTAATAACGAAGCCTAACATCATTAATGTCTTACTCAAAACTAATAATTATATATCAATCCCCTAAACAAATGAATCTGTGATTTCAGTTCAAAGTGCATTTCGTTTACACTTTAACTGTGATCCCCCATGTGTCAAAAACATTTGTCTATGGCACAGTCAGTTCACAACAACTGGATGTGTGTGTGTGCAGAGGTAAAGGCCTGGGAAAACCAAAAGTGTCTACAGAGGGTGTTGACCAAGCAGGGTTGCCATAAGTTTCCCCAAGTGAAATTCCCTGATATTTCTCTGCCTTCCAGACAGGTTTTAGCTTATTTCCCTGAGATCTCCAGGGTAAGTAAAGACATAAGTTGACAAAAAGATGTAAGGACTTCTGTAATTCTCCCCCAGAGAGCAAAAATCTTAAATAATAACATCAACATTAGTAATGAATGGTTTTTAGATGGAGAAAGCACGCCAAATGTTAAGACCACTGCTGTTATCTTATTTCAATAAAACAAAACACATTTTGTGACAAAATTACACATTTCCTTGGAGTTGCAAGACCTTCACTGATTTCAGAAACAATATGAGAAAAAAGTAGGCCTCTTGAAAGAAGGGTATAAGGCAGGGAAAAGTTGTGTAAATCAACACTATAGGTGACTGCCAATAAAACGTTCATTCTACTATGTTTGTTATTGTCTTACGTCTGTTATTTTACAGGTATTGTGTGATTTTTCTTTTGAGAAGTATATGAGTACATAGCATACAAACCGCCAGCAACTGCCACAATTTTCGTCTTCTTACTGTGCATACTTTCTAATATATAAACTGCTTTCGAAGTGCCAAAATGAAGAACGATAAATAAAATGTCTATAAAACACTGCACTGTACAATGTACAGGGATAGTTTGAAAAGATCTCGGAATCACCACGGGAGGTCAGCACTAGTGAGATGAGTTGTTCACATGATATTCATTGGACTGTTGCCTGTATACACATGCCAGGTCTGTGCTCTTGGAAGAGGGCTGTGGCGATGATGTGGCTCTGTTGTTGTTCTCGCACAGTGATTTGCGAAGATGAGAGGGGCAGGGGGGAGGGGGGAGGGGGCAGGGAGGAAATCGAGATTCAAGCAGTAATTAAGTACTTCACAAAGAAAAGTATGAAAGCAGGACATTCACACCGATTTTCAGAATACACTGGGGAACTCTGCTCCTTCATATTCAACTGCTGCCAACTGGACAAATGAATTTAAATTTAGTCAGGAGTGCTTAGTTGATCATCCACGCAGTGATCGGCCAAGATTTTTCACTACCTCCAAAATCACTGCAAAAAGTGCACAAAATGGTCAAAAAGAATCACCGATTGAAAGTGCGTGAAACTGTTCACGCTTGCCAGATGTCATCTGAAAGGGTACATCACATTTTTAACTGAAGAATTAGAAATGAAAAAATTATCTGTAAGTTGGATGCCTCGACTCCTGTTGCGCGCCCACATACGTGTGCTGTCGCCATGGCAAAATTGCACACACTCCGGTATAAATTGTTGCCACACCTGCCTTATTCACCTGATATGGCTCTGTCAGACTTCTATCTCTTCGCAAAACTGAAATTTTTTCTCGGTGGATGAAAATTCACTTCAAATGAAGAACTGATAGCTGAAGTTGACAACTATTTTGCAGGCCTGGAGGAAACTCATTTTAGAGATGGTATCAAGGCACTGGAGCATTGTTGGACCAAGTGCATTAATCTACATTGAAAAATAAAAAAAGTTTCAGTGATGCAAGTACTTTTTTTCTATTCCGTTCCAAGAACTTTTCAAACCACCCTCGTACTTGCAGTGAGACAGTCACAATTCCTGAAATCCATCGCCTGTGGCCTCTGGCCTGCCAAGGAGCACCTCTGTCCTGGGTCCATGGGTATACCACAAAAACCTTCCGGTTTATGCCACACTTAAATAGACCCGGCCTGTGGGCAGATCGGTAAGACCAGATCCGTTGGGCAGGGCCTGCCATTAGGGGGAAATGATCGGCTTCAGATCAGCAGGCGTGGTCTATTAGAGATACCCACAGAAACGCCCTGCAGTTTTGGTCCATTGTGGAAATGCACTCATGTGGCCAGCTATTCACAGGTCACATGTCGCAGACATCATGTTGATGAAATGAGACCATGGGGATCAATCCATGGAACAGATAACTTGTGCAAAGGCTCTGAGAATCAGTACGAATGAGGATAGGTAGCAACTCACCATAAAGATGATCGCTGAGCTGCAGACAGGCACATAGAAAGGACAATCACACTTTCACAACAAAATTTTCAGATAAAGCCTTTATCAGAAAACGAGAGCGCTCACACACATTCACACAATCACTCAGACAAACCTCGTGCACACATGACCGTCGTCTCGGGCTACTGCATCATCAATCTCTTAGACTCAGATCCAAACAAACCACTCCTCATGCTCTTGTCATCAGCTGCTAGGCTAGTAACAAAAAGTGGTGGCAGCACTGACTACAAGCTGTGGGGAATGGTAGGAAGGGAAAAAGCAGTAAGAATGAGGGAGTAGGGAAGTGACACACTTACTCAACTGCACCCAGCCATGCATGACATCTCGGTAAACAAACCATTTCATCTACTCAGACAAAAACGAGATTTATCCAGTGTTTTTTTCCAAATTTCCCTGAATTCCCTGACTCGTTTGAAATTCTCTGACATTCCCTGATTTCCAGAACTTGTGGCAATCCAGCAACTCAGCACATCTTACCTTCGTAGCCCTAAGAAGTCAGTTAGGAAAGCAGGTCTTGAATTTCAGATGCTAAAGATGATAGTGTAGAAGATTTAAGAAAACATTTACACATGCATCCATATCGATTACAGCTAGTAAATGCTGTATAGCATGCGCGCGCACACACACACACACACACACACACACACACACACACACAGTGCGTGTACTGGTGCTGCGGCTCACAGTGTGGTTTCAGTTCCAGATACTGCCGTTGTGTGTGTTAGTTGCATTATATGGAGAGTAGCAACTTTCCTTTCATAACATTGTTACATTCCATTCTGGATTTTCCATTCTTTAACTTGGAGAGTGAACTATCCATCTAAGTAAGGAGGTATAATAGAGGGAAACATTCCACGCGGGAAAAATATATTTAAAAACAAAGATGATGTGACTTACCATACGAAAGCGCAGGCAGGTCGATAGAAACACTAACAGACACATACATACACACAAGATTCAAGCTTTCGCAACAAACTGTTGCCTCATCAGGAAAGAGGGAAGGAGAGGGAAAGACGCAAGGAAGTGGGTTTTAAGGGAGAGGGCAAGGAGTCATTCCAATCCCGGGAGCGGAAAGACTTACCTTAGGGGGAAAAAAAGGACGGGTATACACTCGCACACACACACACACACACATATCCATCCACACATATACAGACACAAGCAGACATATTTAAAGACAAAGAGTTTGGGCAGAGATGTCAGTCAAGGCGGAAGTGCAGAGGCAAAGATGATGTTGAATGACAGGTGAGGTGTGAGTGGCGGCAACTTGAAATTAGCGGAGATTGAGGCCTGGTGGGTAACGGGAAGAGAGGATATACTGAAGAGCAAGTTCCCATCTCCGGAGTTCGGATAGGTTGGTAAGGTAAGTCTTTCCGCTCCCGGGATTGGAATGACTCCTTGCCCTCTCCCTTAAAACCCACTTCCTTTCGTCTTTTGCCTCTCCTTCCCTCTTTCCTGATGAGGCAACAGTTTGTTGCGAAAGCTTGAATTTTGTGTGTATGTATGTGTCTGTTTGTGTTTCTATGGACCTGCCAGCTCTTTCGTATGGTAAGTCACATCATCTTTGTTTTTAAATATAAGTAAGGAGGTACTTACCCATAAAACTCATATCTGGGCGGCAAGTGGGGGTGAGGTGTCAGGCCATTCTCGTGAACTTGTACAATATCAAAGAGATACCCCTGATTTAAATATTTTCTGTGTTGTGTCTTGACATCAAAAGTATGGATCTCCTCCCCCCCCCCCCCCCCCTCTCCCCACTAAAGTTAATGTAACTGGTGGCATATCTGCATATGTTGCAAGAACGTCTCTTTCCTTAATATAAAGATGAATCTGAAAACTTTATACGGCAAAAAGATGGAGCCCTCTCCACTGCCATCTCTTTGTACAGGAGCAACTGAGCATGTAAGTCCCTTAATGTTGGAATAGTCATAATGGCCAATACAACACAGTTCTTTCACGCTGGCCTCCCTGTTCACCTGCCCTCACACAACGCGTATTTTTCGTTTGGGGCTTTATAAAAGATTTGCAGCTACCGAATGATTGGCTACAGTGGAGATACAAAATTGCTTCCATTACTCCAGACTTGTTAACCAAAATGTGAGAAAACGGGATTTTAGGATGGATGTGTGACACATAACTAAAAGTGCGCATATTGCATATTTGTAATAAAAACTAGGTTAGTTTACCTTCAATTTAATGTATGATCTGTTGTAAACAGTCTAAAATTACACTATTATAATATACCATTGAAACTGGGACATTCTTTTATGGACTCCATGTATTATTTGGTATAATATGTTTGCAAATGGTGGACTATTGCATTTCAATCTACAGAATTAAGAATAACAGTAAGACATTGTGCATATGCAGACAAGACAAAACAAAAAAAATCCTGGATTTTTCGCAGATTTTGTTAACCAGGATATCTGTTTTCAGGTGTAAATACACTGTCTTCAGGTGTAAATATACTTTTTGCTGGTTGAAAATACACTATACCCTTAGTGAAAGCACATTTTTCCATGTTAAATGACAATATACTTTCCTCTGGAGCTGTAAAATTTATCAATACTTTGAATGGTAAAAGTTTTATACACCAACTTTGAACTTCCTGGCATGGCACGTGGCCTCACCAGCCAATTACAGCAGATATTCGAAGCATATGACGTGATGTACTCAGCCAACAGCAACATCATTGTTAGATAGCACAAACACAAATAGCAAAAGTTAATGGTTTAAATTAATGTGCATATGTTACAGCTACAAGAAAAGTTAAGCTTTCACATATAACACCGATCGCTAAAAAATTTTTGCTGTTATTTCTGAGGGTGTGCTTAAGCAGAATCCTAAGCACACAGCTTAAATTGCATTAGCAGAATATTTTCAACAAGCATGATTATAAATTTCACTGCTCTGCACTGAATATTTCATGAGTTGCCTCTCTGAATACAATTTCCATCGAGCACTTCAACTTTTCTACAGAAAAGTCCACATGTGAAATTTCTCAAGAACTCACTTCGGACTTTTTGTCATCATTATTGCATGATTTGATATCTATGAAAGAACTAACATGAATATGAAAAACTAACATTGAACCTTGGTCTGTTTTAGCATGTGTTACTGTTTAAGATATCAAACATATATGTGCCAGTAAAATTTTAAATAATGGCCTAAATGGTTTGTCTTCTGGGACCAAAATATTTCTAAGTGGCTGGTCCTCAGTGTTAAATTTGGAATGAGAGTCTAATGCTCCATCATTTAAGAAATTCATCTCACATTCTCCCATGTAACATAACTCATCTTGTGTAAAAGGAAATGTACTTTGAAAGTAACGTTTCTCAAACCACCATTCACAATATTTTCTTGCGACCTGTTAGAAATGTAAACAGTTGTGAGATCACGCTCTCATCAAAATGAGGCCCATGAGAAACACACATTGAAGCAGTGTGTTGTTAAGGAGTATTGCATAATCTGTGACACATTTTGCTGTCAGGAGATGCTTGTGGGTGCCCTGTGTTTAGTTGTTGTAAGTGACCTATTTTCTTCATAACTACAGTTTTATTTTGGTGTTATTCCCTCAGTTATGCTTTATTGCTGCTGCATTATTCTGCAGTAATGAACTAAAATAAAATTCTTTGTAAGAGTTTCAGTTCTTACAGCCAAAACTACATAATTTTAACTGAAAACTAAAACAATGAAAACTTCCCAGGTTTCTAAAAAAATTCTCTGGCTGGAAGATTTTGCCCGGATAAAAATATTCCCGGACTTTGCCAGATTTTCTGGGGTGTATACGCCCTATAAGACCAAATGGATGTGTGCATCATCCTAAGGATAGAATATACAAGTCAACAAAGGTGTAAAGCAAAGAACAACTTTTATTTCTGAATGCAAATGTTATAGTTTACCCCTGTCTATCGGCAAATACTCATTGACGTAAACAGGCACCTGTAACCAACTACAAGATGCTAATAAATCATTTGCTGCTGGTACCCTGAAATTTACTTGCTGTGCTTAATGTTAAAGGAGAGAGTGGGGGGGGGGGGGAGGGGGGGGGGAGCAGAAGATAGTGATGATAACATTATTTAATTTGTGTTGAGGTGTGGTGTGGTACATATATGGAAGGAAAAACCATAGCTGTGAATGAAAAATCTAAAGTGACAAACATTGAGCAGCTTTTAGATATTACTGATGTCAAAAAGTCAAATATGAGGATGCACTGTCATACATTACAGTACAGTTAACACTTTGCCGTCCACAAGTCTCTTATAAACTTACTCACTTGGCACTGGCAGTGCTAATTCGGATTACTTGGCTTGTCACTGGCTGTTCTTGACATTATCTGGAGATTATAAATTATTATGTTTTACTAATCTCATCGTTCTCGTAAGTTCTCAACCCTGTTCCCCTACCTTCATGAAATTCCGAAGATATACATATGTAAATAAATACAAAATCTGTTTGTTTCATAGATTTGTTTATTTGCATTGACTTTGGTACTTAGTATTTCTGTTTCATATGATACGCAGCGAAACAGTCTCCACCAGAAAGTCTGTCAACCAGATAATGATGTGACGTATGTGATGTAGTGGCAACCTCCAAGTTTTGCTCCATGTATTCATCATAAATAATTGGATCGTCTCTTTCGTCTGCCATGATGAAAGGACACAAGTACTTGCGTACTTGCAAAAATAAAAAACTTGTTGACGTGTGTACCAGGTGTACCTGTATGAAATGAGTGTTTTTTTGTGAAAATGAAACACTAATTTTGAATTGAAAAGTAAAAACATTTTATTCAAAGTACTGACCATTGCTTTCTATACATTTTGACCACCTTTCTGGCAATTTGAGAACACCATGCCAATAGAAATGTTCGTCTTTTGAAGCAAACCAATCAGACACCCAATTTTCGACTTCTTCATAGGAATCGAAGTGTTCCTCAGCCAATGTGTGTCCCATTGACGAAAACAAATGGTAGTCGGAAGGGGCCAAGTCTGGTGAATACGGTGGTTGGGGTAACAGCTCCCAGCAAAGTGTTTTGATTGTATCCTGAAACAGTTTTGCTTTGTGTGCAGGTGGATTGTCGTGTAAAAAAATTACTTTGCCACGTCTTCTGTCCCATTTCAGTATTTTTTCGATCAATGCATAGTTCAAATTGATCATTTGTTGTTTGTAGCAATTAATATTCACAGTTTCACCAGTTTTTAGAAGCTCATGATACACCACACCTTTCTGATCCCACCAGACACAGAGCATTGTCTGTCTTCTTGCCAAATCGATCTGGTTTTGCAGTCAATGTTGATGGTTGTCCCAGATTAACCCATGATTTTTCCCATTTAGGATTCTTAAAATAAATCCATTTTTCATCGCCAGCAACAATTCTATGCAAAACTGATTTTCTTTCATGTCTTTGAAGCAAAATTTGACAAATGGTTTTTCGGTTTTTCATCTGTCTTTCATTCAATTCATGTGGCACCCATTTTCCACACTTTTGGATCTTTCCCATAGCTTTCAAACGGTCAGAAATTGTTTGTTGTGCAACATTTAGCATTGCTGCCATTTGCTTCTGACTCAAAGTATCATTTTCATCCAATATTGCTTGCAATTCGGTGTCTTCGAACTTTTTTGGAAGTCTTCCACGTTCTTCATTTCTTACATCAACGTTATTTCTGAACCATTGAAACCATCTTTTGCATGTTGCTTCTGATAGAGCATGATCACCATATGCCGCGACAAGCATTCATGCGACTCTGCAGCACTTATTTTCAAATGAAAACAAAAAATTAATGCTTTCTGAAAAACATCACTTTTTGGTACAAAATTCGACATTGTTAACACAATGAAAACCATAGAGCAGAAATATCTCTCGAGTGAGCATTGCGTCCTGCACATGTTGTCAACATTAAACTGGAATTGTCACGTGATCTAGGGATGACGGCGATTGTTTAACGCCAATTCACGTCCGCCATCAAGTGACATAACGTCTTGTCACATAACATCAAAACATTCTACAATACCTTTCGAATGGAGGCATTTGCACAGGTCGTCAACGGAACGTCACGTCATTTCACGGTACGTCAAGGTTTCTCGGGAAGAAAATTTTGACGGTACCAGTCTGTTAACATCTTAGGTTAACCTATTTTCGCCGCACTCCTCCTCCTTATAATAGTCGATTTTGCCCTGTTGTATCTTCATAATCTTTATTTTACAATAGCGCTTTGCTTTAGTGACAAATTGGAGATGTTCCATGACGAGTGGGATATTTTTTCCACTTTCTTACACAACCGAGGTCGTATATCTGAAGGCAAAAAGTTATTTAGGTTTTACGATAACACAACAGCACTGACACCCACAATGTATATGTATAAGAACATAAGTAGACGAAGCAAATTCCACCATATGACATTTTAAGCAAAAAAGCCAGCTTTAATGAAGGAGTAAAATACAGTTGTTTATGACGTTATTAATTACGTAAGAAGAAACATAATGGATAAGTTTAACAAGCTTCATCAATTCATTTGAAGCTCTCTTTGATTGTATGAATGTACATATTTTCTTAGCAAATAACTGTCGATGTTTTGAAACGTTGTCTCACTTCTCAGTAATTTACCAAACATAACTGCTCAAGAACATAGGTTATAAAGTTTGCTTCGGCCACTGACAAACTTAGTCGTTGTTAGCTCCTCAGTTCTGATACTATACTCTTAACATTTTATGCATATTAGGGATGGTGACTCAAAACACCAATTTTGCTGTTCAGTACTGTGTTAAGCGACTTGACGAGATGTGACATGAAAGACATTGTAAATACATGCTGAGGTGAAGCTTCTGTGACGTAATGCTCGTTCATTTTGCTCTTCAAAGCTAAGAGCACAATTTATGTCAAATATCAGACGTAAACTACTATGGTGCCTGCAAAATGTCTATACTAAATCCATAGCACTTACGAAGGGAATCTGTCTTTATTAGCGATATGACAACATTCAAAATTTATAGGACAAATGTCTGACAAATCTACGGCGTCCCGAGATCACGTGACCATTGTGGCAACGTATGTTGACAACACAAAATCAATTCTCCGCTTATGAATGCTCACTCTAGAGATATTTCTACTCTATGATGAAAACATATGATGATGTTTGTTCCATGACTTGATGTATACTAAATATCTTTGACAGATGTCATACCAACCAAACAAAAAAAATTAAGGCTCATTCACAACAAATGTTCCCTATCAACACATTTGTACCTTAACGCTCATTTCATACCGGTACACCTGGTAACTTATTGTTACCTAAACAAAACACCAACAGAATGCAAAAGATACTAAAGTGCTGTCGCTGGCCACTGTGCAATACTATGCTCACGACACCACTGTGGTGTTGCCAAATGGCAGGGTATTAATAATTTCAGATGAGTAAAATATGCAGCAGTGGACACAAATGCTTCATCATTACAATAAAAAGACTACTTGAAAAAAGATTTCAAAGCTATGACTGAGATAATGTAGTAGTGCAAAACAGAAAGAGACAATGTTTGTATGATTTGAAATATGTAACTACATAAATGCTACTGCAAAATGTGTAAGGTTTAGTCCTGGATAGTGTATATTGTAGGAGGGGGTGATTGTTCAGAAGAGGTTTGCTAAGAAACATACGGGCACAGACCTGCAGCAAGCAAATTCCATTTAACAATCTCCAATGGTGCTCTATAATTTCTTTCCTGTAGCTAGATACGGTGAAACATTCTGGGAGAGGAATGATGATGCCCATGTACAATCAAATACAATACATATCACAACAGACCTTTTAGCTAAAGTAAAATACAAGGTATTGACACATGAACTTATAACTGATTTTGTACCTGGAATAATGAGGGAAACATGAAAGCAGTATTACATCATCCTTTATGCTTTGGTGGCTGTACATTAGTAGGTGAAATTCCAGTACTGCCTACAGAAACACACAAAAGTCAAAAAACATCCTAGTTTTCAAAACTATTAGCTCCTTCATCAGCTACATTGAGGAGGTGCAGGGCACTCAGACTCCAGGATGAGAGGGATTCAAATGATGTGTGGGGTCTCCACACACATAGCAGACTGCCTCTTTGATTATCTTTTTTCCTGGTTTCCCCATGTCATTACCATCTCCTCAGTGCTAAGCTGATTCTCAGTGTCTGAACACCACTGTTTATTTTACATTACAACTTAACAAGATACTGGCTATTTGTATATTTCAAGCATGTTGAACAGCACCTGTACAAACTCTGTGGGAAATATGTTTTCATGTTTTATTACAGTCATCCTATGTGCTCTACCCTTTGTTTATTTCATCAGATATATTTTTTTAGTGATGTAATTTTGTAACTTCCGACTTGTGGAAACTAGTGTATTTGTTGCAGCTCTTTTTCTTGTGGCTCTAATTGCAGCACTTGCCATGCAATGAACTTTCCTTATTACGATTATTTTAGTTTCAAATTAATCTAGCAGAATGGATACTGAGTAGAAATAGAATAATTCAGATTGGCAATAATGCTGGCTAAAAACAGACACGTATTCCAACCCTTAAAATTTGTTGTAGTAGTGCTTAACGTAAATAAATTCTCCTGGCAACAATGCCAGACGCTTTTTTAACTATTAAGATCTCTGCCTAATGGTTTGGTAACAGTATCAAGACAGAAGCCAGTGAACAACATTCGTTATTAAGAATATATAAATTTGTATTCAGTAAGTCTTAAACCATGATCCAGAATGTGTAACAGTGGCATTGGATCTGCATAAAATGAAGCAATCAGTTGCTCAATTGCTTGTACTTTTTGGTAAATGTGTTACACGCCTCAACAAATGAAGAAAGAGTACATTCATCAGACACCAGTAATTAGACAGACTTTGAAACTGAAAGTAAATAGCTGTTTAGACAGCAGTAAAATGTTTAGATTTTTTCGTTAACAACAATTTCCAGTGATTCTGAACACTAAACAAACTACTATAAAGCACAAAATACTGATAAATCTACTATGTTCACTAATGGGTGACTTCTGAGAAGCAGACCAGATAGCTGGACAAATGATAATACTGCACTGAACTACAAGTCTATTTTGTGCTTTGGTTCTGCTTACAATTCAACTTTACACTCTCTTGATGGTGTCAATGCAAAGCACTCAGTATTTGCCATGGTGCTCGGCAAGGAACACACTACTTATGGAGATGACCAAACCCTTACTACATCTACATCAATTCCTCAATGTAAGATTCTTATTAAAACAAGCACAGATTACAGAAAATAAGCTCTTATCAAATATTCAAGAACTAAGCAAAATGAGTTTTATTTTGAGATATTGGCTAAACAGGTGTCTTCTCCATCCAAGATGGAGATTGCAACAGCAAGTCGTATCATTGGGAGCAGATCAGCCCAGAGATCAAACTACTTTTCTGCTAGTTATGAGTGCATTGTTTTTCCAGCTGGGAGTCTTATTAGACACCATTTTTACAGACAGAGCTATTTGCAGTGTTCTAGCAAACAATCTACTCAAATGGAGATGCATCAGGCCCGTGTACATCACAGATCACTAACAAAAGGAGGATGCTAACTGGGGTTTTATTGCAAAAACAAAGGAAGATATATGCTTCCACCAAACATGACTTTCTCACATCAGAGCTGATAGCAATCCTATAGGATCTCCAATATGCTTACCAAGAAGTGGAACAACCAACCATCATGTAGTCTGATTCCAGTTCAAAGCTTTCTCCCCTGAAGAATTTACACCTTATTCCATAAACTTCAACAGCAAGTCAGTCTCTGCTGAATAAAGGCACATTATAGAATTAAATGAAATTAAATTGTTTATTTTTTTGCTAAGAAAGCACTGATGATCCGCAAAATTTTGCATTGTGCTGTTATCGATTTCCTATACAAAGTTAGAGCTTCAGCCATGAAAAAGTGGCAGGTGTCCTCCAAATGTGCTTCACTTCCACTGCGTCACTAATAACATAATCACTGACATTTAATGAGTTGCAAAGTCATCACTGAATTACAAACTGGTTCTCTGCACATGGTCTGTCACTGAACTTAGATTAATCACAATGACGGTGCTCCACTAGCAGCAGCAGTTTCTGTTTATACAGTACACCCATTTAATTTAGTCTTTGTTCTCACATGCTTCTGCAAAGAAGAGAACAGTGTCTGAAAATTTAACTCTGTGATTAGTGTTAATTAACTTTTTCTGAGTGTTCACATATTTTCCGAGAATAGTGTCACGTGAGCTAACTTCGTAGTCCAGTGATAAGCAGAAACAGAGATGCAGCAGTGCTTAAGAGTCCATGGAGCAACTGCTTGGGTTAGTGTTCTATTATCTCTAGTACAGACAATCACTTATTAAAGACAGATAGAGTCTGCACTTATTGTGTACGAATGTAAGGGGAATTGGCCACGGCTGACGGGCTTCAGGTTTCTGCCTTAGGCTGAAGTAGCATTGGGGCATCTGGGACAAATGCTTGAACAACTCTGGTGCCTATAGCATGTCGCCTGGAATTGCTGATGTCACAGTGTTACTGATTCGATTGTTCTGGACGGTCAACACTCACCTGACAGTGAACAGCGAATAGTGGCAGGGTCACAAATCTCTGGGTGAAATATGAAAATGGGTTCTGGCCGCACAGCTCTCCATTTATGGCTTGAAGTCAGGTATGAGGTATTGCCCATTGCTGAAAGTACATCTGGGCCAGCACAGGGCACCTTGTCTGCTGCGGCCGATCTTCCTGAAAGGTCTGGACAGGTGCAGAGAGTGGGATTGCTTGTCATAGGGAGTAGCACTATGGAGAAAATTTAGAGAATCGGCATTTGAGGCTGAGTGCGTAATGACCTAAGGAACATGAAGATAAGATTAGAGATATTAGGGCTTGTATGGAGGCATACAGACAGTCTTTCCATCGGTCTGTCTGCGAGTGGAACAGGAATGAAAATAAGTAGTAGTGGCACAGGGTACACTAAAACACACACAGTGCTGTGGATTACGAGTACACTTGTAGATGTATGTGGAGAGGGACTACAAGTCATAGACACTTGGGTGTGTTCAGCCAACTTCAAAATTTGCCTTAAATGTTGTGTGAAACTGGGAACACATTGTGAAGGGTTTATTTGATTGAATTGTATTGTATTGTATTGGGTATTGTATTGCTAGTTATCAATATCATAGAGCTTGCTCTAACAGACCTCCCCAGCCACACAAAAAGAAAGCACCCCACATTTTTTCATTACACCCAACTCCATTTTCAATTAGGTGAGGATGGTTGAATGAATGACTGAATGTAAAGAAGTATCAACAACCAACATTAATTATAGTGATAATGATTTGTAAACATTGAAGAGTCTCAACAGAAGAGCAGTATAATGTGCTATGCTTGGACATGTTGTTACTCATTTATGATCTGTGTTTACAGAACTCCTGCCAAATATTTTCCCACATCCCTGAAGTAATTACTGAAGCAGTGACAAATTACTCATTTCACAACTCACATCTCAGTATGGTTTTTGCTTATGTTCCTGCTGCGGGGGGGGGGAATGAAACACCTCTGAAGTGTGTACTGAATCAATTTCAATTTCTAATACTGGATATTATGTATACATAGTCTTCATTAATAACAACTGCTCATGGAATGTCTTTATTTTCTATATCATATTTTATCAAATTAAACATCAATGTTATTGAGTTTCATATTTATTGAAGTATCACAAAGACATTTTTTTTAATTTCTTGAATACACAAATTGATTATTTTCAACATGCATAAGCTAATTAAAAACAGAAAATGCTACTCAAATTATGGCATTAGCAATGTCAAATTTAGATATGTAGAATGTATGAGCATCATGCAAAGAAGCAGCTGAACAACATGCAAAATTTAACTTTTTTGTTAAACTGTTAAACCACCAACAGGCCAAAAGAAATAAGTTACATTCTCATTAAGAGTATATTTGTACAATGTGATTATAAATACATTTTTTAAGATTTTATAAAAAAAAAATTCCCATTCTAACAACAAATGTTAAAACATCTTGTAGCATGACAATATGAAAAGGAACAAACTCCAAGAAAGTTCCAACTATTTTTTAAAAAAAAATATAGTTTATAACAAATCAAATCAAAAGGGGAAAGAAAGTTGAAACAAATCAAGACAGATGAAAATGCTGTATGTCTTAGAAGTATACCAGACAGATACTGAAAAAGAAAGTTAATACTTTCTTTCATCAGCACACTAAGTGGCAGAAATTAATGACATGCAAATACTGTTTACAAACAGAGTCAAAATAGATGGCCAGTTAAACAAGAGGCAAAAATCAAACAGCAATGTTGAACTGCGTGGCCAAATGAAAAGCACTGGGCTGCATCTTCCACAGGTATTGTGGTACTATTCTGTATGGCCACTTGAAGGCAGCAGTCAGTGGGATGGTTCCTAGATACAATTTTGGGTATCTGCAAGTAGTCAAGAGCTGCTGGCAATTATTTGGTGTGGCTTTGTTTAATTTTACTAAGGCAATACATACATTCCCAAACCAATGCTGCATTTTTGAACAAATGTAATGTTTGTTATTAATACTAGTCCTCCCACATGTGTTTTTTAATGACAATAGTCCTACTGAATACACATTCATGAAAGTGGTATTGTGAATAATACTGCCATTGGTGACATAACAATGTTGCATTTTTAAATATGTATTCAACTACATTACTACTATAAAGCACATGTATTTGTTTGAAGGTGAGAAAATCATCTATTGGCATATAAATTACTGTACAATATTTTCAAATCTGCCTCTGCTTATGCTGATACTGTCTCTGTATGGTACAATGGACTTCCAGCAACTCAAAGCACAGGGTGCCGTCAGACAAAGGCATAGCACATTTAAATAGGGCATAATATCCCAACAGGTCCTGTTTGTTGGCAAATACCCTTTATTCCTCAAGGAACTGTTTTGCAGATTGGTGCTCCCAAGCAGACATGCAAGAAACTACCACAATATCTGCCTCCATAAGATAAAGAACTCACACAAAGCATTCCTAGTAGATTTATAAACACTTTGTTCACTGTCCGCCAATGCTAGTCTACCAAGATATATGACAATCTCTGAATAAATGATATGTACAAATAATAGTGCTCTGTTCATTGCTCAGGAATTCTGATGATGTACACTGATATTAAATGCTTGACTTTTCTCTCAGTGTAATTGTAAATTACTCTGAAGTTTTGACTTCTCTCTTTCTATATAATTTTTCATCCCTTCCTCTTTCTTCCTCTGCCCTTCTCCAGGCACTTGAAATATCAATAAATATAAATTTTGTAGCTTAATGGAGACAGTTTACTACAAACTAATTACTTACAAGAAGCTACATAAAATTATTTACTGTACATAATAGGAATCCCCTTTTCAGGATTAACACTCACAAGTTAATCATGAGTCTGAGCATTTCTCAAAGACACTAAACTCAAAATAATAAACTGAAAATAATCACACTTCTTGCTCTGCAGTAGAGTCACGAAAAGTAATTACATTCCTAAAGTTATATAAACGAGGTTCCAATTAATGTAAAATTCCTAAAGTTGTTTAAAATATATGATAATATTTAATTAGTATAAATACAACAAGTAGTAAGTTTACAAGAAAACCATTTTCAGTTAGTATTCATAATCAGTGACACACAGTAAGATACATTCAATGAACACAATAATCAATGAAACAGTGAAATTGAGAGAGTGTCTCCTGAAAATGTATTCAGGATTCTTTATTTTCTAGATTTTGGACCGTACATTCCATAGCATAGAAGTTACTACAGTTGTACTAAAATCTTGTCTCTTAAGTCATTAAGTATTGCACCTTACAAAGTAGCTCGTCAGCAACATGCATCTAATAAAGACTACTGTTAATCAATAATAATTCATACTATTTTAGGTGCTGATTTTGAAGAAGTACAAAAATGGAAAAGCAGTAGAAGTAGTGCCAATATACCAAAACAGTTGCACTACTCATGCCTATCAAACTACACATACATTGTAGACTCATTTGAATGAAGGAGTCAAGTATATGAAACAGTTCATGTGCAGTTTTGCTACATAAGGTAATTTTGAGGCTGAATTACGGTTTTAGTGAAATACTGAAACCAAATGAAAATGCCAACTAAACATGCAATAATGTTTAGGAATCCAGAATTTGCCTTGAAACATGACTTGAACAACAAATAATGAAGCTGTGAATACAAACAAATATGATGTAGTCTATAGCAATCTACTGACCAACGAGAAATGACACGCAACTTCTGCTTCCTAAGTGAATACATTATGTTTTCACTGGAAGAGAGTGCCACCTACAACTTGCAATCACAAAATAACTGCACATGTTTTGGATACAAGAAATTAAGAAGAAATGTCTTATTACACAGAATAAAATCTTCTAAGAAGTTAAAAAGCACTTAATACTGGTCATTGTTTAATAATCACTGAGCAGTATCATTCTGGTACAGAAAGATGTGTCTCCTTTAAAACATGAAACAGGAAATGTTTACTTCATTTAAGTATGCACAGAAGCAGCAGAAAACTTACAAGATGCAAGATTTTTCAATAAAAAGAGGAGGGGCCAGTAAAATACAAAGACTCTTGTTCTAACATTCTATCAAAAAATTAGTTTCTACTAGACCATGCCAAATTAAAAGAAAGATACACAAAATTTCTTATGTTTTTCAATAGTTACTGTAACTTTAATTATTTTGAATAATCTAGTAATACTTTGAAACTAACTAGTTGTGCCAATCAGAGGTTATTACCAAATTTGAAGTGTAAATGTTATATAAACAGAGTAAAGTTGCTCACAGCAGAAGCAAAAACTAAGTATTTAATGATTTCATAAACTGTACACTAAAAATAAGAAAGCTGATTTTATTTTAAGTTGTTTTAGTCTTTACTTTTCCATGCATGTAAGTTGACCGTGCATTTAATTCCACTATTGCAATATGCACACAGCTTTAACGGTCTGTGACAGTGTTTTATGTGAGAACACACACCAGAGCGCCAAAACGCAAAGTGAAGCAATTGCAACATGCAGCAGGCATGCCAGAGGTGGTTGTTGTTGATTCACCTGGTCCCCGGGTGTGCGCGCTGCACTCAGTAAAGACTGGTTCACTTGTTGGCATGACACATCTGTGTTGCTCATTCCTGTGATCTTGTCCATCTTCACGTAAGGCTTGCTGCTGCAAATTTGTGGGATAAATGTATCCAGTTAAAGTAGATGCTACAAAATTTCTGTTTACAACTCAAAAAATATTTTTGCTATTAACAGCATTATTCAATGAGAAGATTTTGTTGTCAAGAAGCCTACCACATATCAATAATTAAAACTGCGGGCAGCAAAGGGGTTGAGGCAAGTGAGATATTACAATATTCAAAATTTGTACTGTGAAATCTGTCTACTACTCAACTAAGGACTAACTAAATGTGCTTACATGTAGCTAATAAATGCACATTATTGAGACTAAGAAGAAAACAAGGACGCAAAATGAACTGTATCTGCATCTTCCTCAAAGATACGAATACATGAGACTCAATTAAAATGATTATACTATAAATGAACATATGCTTAACTTTTTTCTTTGTATCATCTTACAAAACTAAGGCACAATCTGAACACAACAAATTCATTTTTTTCTGTATGTATCATTACTACTGACTCAGTGCATCCTTCAAATACAACTTCTCCATTGTCTACATAAAGTATTGATGTCTATAGTTAGTCAGTATCAACTAGATGACCTAATACACATTTTGCTATAACCCTGTAAAGAGCACTTGTATACACACTGCAGCATCAGGCCTCTGGCACACTACACTTCAAATATTCCAGCAATGGCATCTGCATGAAATGGACAATGTTTCTATGTTTATGTCAGTGTTCTCAACTGCTGTTTTCTTGTTTATGGAAGAAGAATAAACTTTGATTCATTGTGGCTGTGCCATTGTTTGTGTCTTACATCATAACACAACTGGTGACGAGTGTGGCATTCACTTCCATTAACTCAGTCTATTGGTTGGTTTCTTTGGTTCTTCTGGCCATTGAGGCACTGCTCACATCTCTCCTCGAGTAGCAGCAGGTTCCTACACTCGCTATCACAAACCTGTCAGCCACGTTGAGTACGCAGGCATTCACACTGCCTTCCCTCCCCTAACGACGATGTGGTGAAAGACTGGGAGGCTTACAAGAAGCAGCTTCAGCAACACTTCCTTGCCTTTGGTGTTAACATGTGTAAGGTTTTGTTCCTGCTTTGGATTTCTCCTCGGATATACCAGCTGTTGAGCCAGTTAGCCCCACTCCAGGATCCTGTGTCGCTTTCACTCAATGAAATGTGTAAGTTGTTCTCAAATTATCACTGTAAATGCAACCATGAACTCCACTGCCTCAGTGGCAAATGTCAGTTTGTTACTGACACTCATCACAATTCCTATGCTGATTCTATGGTCCACATTCTGTTGTCTCCTGACAAGGAGGAGCGTCAACACACTTAACAATTCGAGAATCCATTTTTGGCTGAAGTGTTAAATATTGCTCAATCTCTGGAGATATCTTGTGCTGCAAGTGGTCAAACTGAGGCTGCATGTGACATCACCGTGGTGGTTCCTGTTCCTGGTCGTTGGGAGTCAGTCATTTCTCAGGGGAGGACAACGTCGCATCTGTACAACTGCGGCCTCTGCACCACACTGGACAGTGATGTCCCAAACAAAACCACCACCACCACCACCACCACCACCACCACCACCAACAACAACAACAACACCAACAACCATAGCAACGGCATCACTCCACGATCCCATCTTGCCCATACTGTTTCATGAAACACTACAGTGCTGCTTGCCCTAAGTGGTGGTGACTTGCAACAACAGTAGGGAAAAAGTATATACAGCATCTGTGTGCCATTCTCAGTCCCCTCCTGTGGACATGATCATGGATGTTAATTGTTTATCTCCAGTGTCTGTGAATTATAACAAACTTTTTATTGAAGTGCAGCTGTTCGACAAAATTGTCAGACTACGAGTGGACACGGGTGCAGCCATGACTTTACTGAACTCACAAACTTGGTGTGCATTTGGGATCTCCGGTGTTGTCTCCAGTTACTCAATGTGTGGGGGTTACAACAAGCAGCATATTCCAATTTGAGGCAATTTACAGCTCCCACTATGTATAAATCTGCAGTTCATTCCTTGACTTTTTTAGTAGTGGATGAAGATGACACAGCAGATTTTTGTTCAGTCAGGATGCTTTCAACACTTTTGTTTTTCCATTTTGGATTCAATGCACCTCATTTCCAGCCAGTTCCTTACCAGCAGTTAGATTCTCTGCATTCAGAGTTCTCGTCTCTCTTCTCAGATGGCCCACCTTACTCTTAAACTTACTATGCAGTTGAGTTTCTGAGTGTGCCACATTCCAGTGGCACTGCCTGATCAAATGAAAGCGTAACTGAACACGCCAGCATTGTTGGAGGTTGTGCAGAGAGAAAATAAATAAATAAAATGACCAATCAGCTTCGCCTCAGCAGCGACTTTAAAGCTTCAGTTAACATATTGCTGTGTCCACACGAATAATTGGCTAAAGCCCCTGGGGGCCAGTTTTTCTCCAAAACTTATTTGTCTGAAGCTTATTTACAGGTTCAGTTGGATGAGGATTCTAAATGGCTCCTTGTGTTCAACAAACCCTTCAGACTGTAGCAATATCAGTGCCTACCATTTGGTGTGGCTAGTGCCCCAGCGATTTTTTCGAATCTTTTGGAACAACTGACGAAGTCCGTTCTGGGGTACATCAACTACCTCCATGAACAGGTGCATCTGTGGAAGTGTATTTACATAACTTACACACCTTGCTCTCGGTATTACATAAAGCAGGTTGAAATGCAACTTGTCCGACTCATACTTTTTTCGGTCAGCAATTGTGTATTTGGGGCTTGAGGTATCTCAGGATGTTGTTCCATCACAACAATGTGTCACTCCAGTCACAGCTCTGCTTGGCCCAAAAACAGTCAAAGAACGCCAAGTATTTTTTGGCAAAACTGCTTACTATCACAAATTTATTCAGGGTCTGGGCACATTGGCCAATCTCCTCCTCTCATGAATTTCTCCACAAGAAAGTTTTCTTTCAGTGGAAGCCAGCCTGCAAGTGCACGTTCACTGTTTTGAAATCTAAATTACATTCTGCTCCTGCTACCTTGCATCCTGGCAATTACTTGGTTTTGGTTATGGACACCTCTCAGCAAGGATGTGGGACCATTCTTATGCATCGATATGAGGATGGTTCTGAAAGTCCGACAGCTTACACGTAAAAAATGCTCAACTCTGCTCAGCAGCACTACTCCCAAGTTGAAAAGGAAGTGTTTGCTATTGTCCAACCCTCAAAAACTTTCATGTGTTCTTGTAAGTGTATAAGTTCCACTTCATTACAGGCCACAAGTCATTGGTTTTATTGTTTAATCATTCTGCTTCATTGAATGACAAAAGGGCACTTTGCGTCCTGCATTGGGCCTTGTTTCTGTTTCGCTAGAACTGTGAAATATTTTTTCAGCCTACTGCACAGCATGCCAATGCCGTTGCACTGTTCCGGCTTCTGACGGGACCAGGTCCTGTATTAGATCAGGATTAACTACTTTGCTTTCATTCAATATCAATGGAAGCATTTCCTATTATGGGCTCCTGGACCTTAGCTGCTGTTGCTGCCGACCAATCTTGCATCAAGTTGGTCACCTCATTCAGCATAGTTGACTAGACGGGCATTTAGGCAGGGCTCCTGATCCTTTGCATAACTACAGGGCTATTACAAATGACTGAAGCGATTTCATAAATTCACTGTAGCTCCATTCATTGACATATGGTCACGACACACTACAGATACGTAGAAAAACTCAAAGTTTTGTTCGGCTGAAGCCGCACTTCAGGTTTCTGCCGCCAGAGCGCTCGAGAGCGCAGTGAGACAAAATGGCGACAGGAGCCGAGAAAGCGTATGTCGTGCTTGAAATTCACTCACATCAGTCAGTCATAACAGTGCAACGACACTTCAGGACGAAGTTCAACAAAGATCCACCAACTGCTAACTCCATTCGGCGATGGTATGCACAGTTTAAAGCTTCTGGATGCCTCTGTAAGGGGAAATAAACGGGTCGGCCTGCAGTGAGCGAAGAAACGGTTGAACGCGTGCGGGCAAGTTTCACGCGTAGCCCGCGGAAGTCGACGAATAAAGCAAGCAGGGAGCTAAACGTACCACAGTCGACGGTTTGGAAAATCTTACGGAAAAGGCTAAAGCAGAAGCCTTACTGTTTACAATTGCTACAAGCCCTCACACCCGATGACAAAGCCAAACGCTTTGAATTTTCGGCGTGGTTGCAACAGCTCATGGAAGAGGATGCGTTCAGTGCGAAACTTGTTTTCAGTGATGAAGCAACATTTTTTCTTAATGGTGAAGTGAACAGACACAACGTGCGAATCTGGGCGGTAGAGAATCCTCACGCATTCATGCAGCAAATTCGCAATTCACCAAAAGTTAACGTGTTTTGTGCAATCTCACGGTTTAAAGTTTACAGACCCTTTTTCTTCTGCGAAAAAAACGTTACAGGACACGTGTATCTGGACATGCTTGAAAATTGGCTCATGCCACAACTGGAGACCGACAGCGCCGACTTCATCTTTCAACAGGATGGTGCTCCACAGCACTTCCATCATGATGTTCGGCGTTTCTTAAACAGGAGATTGGAAAACCAATGGATCGGTCATGGTGGAGATCATGATCAGCAATTCATGTCATGGACTCCATGCTCTCCCGACTTAACCCCATGCGATTTCTTTCTGTGGGGTTATGTGAAAGATGCAGTGTTTAAACCTCCTCTACCAAGAAACGTGCCAGAACTGCGAGCTCGCATCAACGATGCTTTCGAACTCATTGATGGGGACATGCTGCGCCGAGTGTGGGAGGAACTTTATTATCGGCTTGATGTCTGCCGAATCACTAAAGGGGCACATATCGAACATTTGTGAATGCCTAAAAAAACTTTTTGAGTTTTTGTATGTGTGTGCAAAGCATTGTGAAAATATCTCAAATAATAAAGTTATTGTAGAGCTGTGAAATCGCTTCAATCATTTGTAATAACCCTGTATTTTACCCGCAGTCACCACCTTTTGGTACCTGATGGTGGCGTTCTCTGAACTATGGAAGGGCTGTCACATAAGATTGTGACTGAGGCTGCTCTACGGCGGGTTGAGCTTCAGCTCCTACACTGGATGATCTTGGGTACCACGTTATTGGCCCATTGGCATGTGTTTTGGTCCAGCATCGATGGTGATGGTGCACATCTTGTCACGGCCTGCTCTAAGTGTGCTGCCCAACAGGTAGTGCCTCAAGCAATGCTCTCTCCATGGCCCACCTCGCAGTTTCTACAGGACAGGCATTTTGCGGGACCCTTCCCACATTCTTACTGGGCGTTGGTTGCCAATACTTTCTCTAAATTTTCAAATGTTATCAGCTGTCCTTCGACGTAGGCCACGACCACAATTCCAACCGACTCCAAAATTTATTCTATGAAACGATTGCCTTATATGCTTGTGATGGATAACAGTCCACAGTTTGTCTCAGACCTTCCACGATTTCTGTGCCCATCAAAGCATTCACTGTATGACTGCTCCTCCTTTCTACACCCAATGTAATGGTTAAGTGGACTGTCTCATCTGCATGTTAAGGTTCAAATCATCCTGCTGCATGGGTTGCCCATCCTCCTTGTGGATTTTGCCTCCTACTACCTCTCCCCCTGGGTCCAGACCCTCAGCACATGTTGCTGGGGTTTTCTGTGATACTCTGCTGCCACCAGCGAGTCCACTGCCGGCAGGGATGGTGCCTTCAAGACCTTGCCCATCGGCATCCCTGCTGCCCCAACTGAGATCCAGTGCCTTCACCACTGGCTCAGTTCCACAACATTGACAAACCGGGTGTCAAAATGCAACCAGCGCCCTTGTCACTTGTCCTCTCTTACGTTACTTCACGGGGGGAGCGACCACTGTGCATGTCAATCACTGTGTCACTTCTGCTCCTATCCCTGGTTCCAGCACAGAATCAGCTGCCGCTGCCATCGCCTGTGGCGTCTGCCGCAGAGCCCATGGATATATCACAGCTGCCCTGACACCCACATCTATGGAGTCCTCTCTCCTCAAAGGGGGAAGGGGTGCTATAACCTATACATTGAGGTGACAAAAGTCAAGGGATACCTCTTAATATCTTTTCAGACCTTTTTCCCAGCTTGGTGCAGCAACTTGGCATGTTATGGACTCAACATGTCACTGGAAGCCCCTGCAGAAGTAATGAGCCATACTACCTCTATAGCTGGCTGTAACTGTGAAAGTATTGCTGGGCAGGGTTTTATGCACAAACTGACCTCTCGATTATGTCCCATACATGATCGATGGCATTCATCATCTAATTACACCACTTTTTACACAAGTTCTCCTCTTGTCAAATGATCAAATTGTGTCAGTGTGTGTGGCCTCTGACAGAAACAGATGTGGTGCGAAGTACTTCATGTAACCACATAGACTATCCAACACTATTGGCATTTTAGAGCTCCATACCTCAATTGGTAAACACTGAATCCTTACGGATCACTTTGTGTCCACCTGCCCATCCATCTGTCCGTCAAAAATGCTTTTCTCTAAGGAAAGGATAGACTTATCAAGCTGAAATTTCTGCTGCATTCTATTGTCTATGGCCCCTTGGTAGTGAAAAAAAATTGAAGTGTCTAACTCAATGCAGTCAAAAGATACAGCTATTAATGGCACATATTTTGACACTTGCAAACTAACTCATCAAAACCCATAGGTTATTTCCAATTGGCCTGGAATCATGAAATCTGCACAAAGCATAGTTTCTCAGAACAGCTATAGGAAATGATGAAAAAATTGTTAATATGTGAATATATCACACTACAACTTTTTTTTGTGATTTGTTATCATAATGTTTCTGTCCATCCATCTGCTAATATATCTTTTTCTCAGGAGCAAATAGACTATCAAGTTGAAATTTATATTACATATTATGTTCTAGGGTCCATTAGTGGTGTAAAAATGTTAGCTTCTATGTCATTGTAATGAGAAGATAGGGCCATTTATATCACATATTTCAATACTCACAAAATCACTCACTCATTAAAAACTGTAGGATGCTTCTCATTGGCAAGAATCATGAAATTTGGCAAGAAGCGAGGTTTTACAGTACAAGCAAAGGACAAAATCAGAAAAATTGCTAATTTGTAATTAAATCATAGAAAAAATATTTCTTTCAACATTTGTTATCCGACTTCAAACGTAAAACATTCTCAAGAGTCTTGGAATTCTTTGGACCGATCTCCTGCCATTATCAACGCTTGTAACAGGCAAAAATCATGAATATTCTCAATTCCCAGAATGGATGAACTGTCTATATCCACAATTAAGTTTATATGGAACCCTCAGAGCCCGATTCCTACTCGCACCTGGCCTTTTCTTTTCTGTTTTTTTAACATTTTAAGTTCATTACTTTCAAACTGCCATACGATTGGAGCAGTCATTTGAATAAAGCTGCTACCAGTGATGAACAATAATGGGTGTACAGCCAGTACACTGTGTCCAATGGGTGCAATATTTTGGCGACTGATGATGGTGACCGTATTGTTCACTGAAATGTTACAGCACATTGGATACTGAGTACCAGCAGTACACCTATGGAATGTTCCACCAACAAATATGCCAGGAGAAGCTAAGAAATCACATGAATGATACTGTTTGCAAAGCTGAAGAAGGTTATAGTCGGATGTAACCAGAGGGACAATGACCACAGATACCATGGTTGGTGTCTAAACTAAACTCTACCTGAACAAGCCATGGAGGCCCAACGGTACCGACCGGCCGACGTGTCACCCCAGGCATAACTGGATGCGGATTTGGAGGGGCACGTGGTTAGCACACCACTGTCCTGGCCATATGTCAATTTACAAGACCAGAGCCGCTACTTCTCAATCAAATAGCTCCTCCGTTTGCCTTACAAGGGCTGAGTGCACCACACCTACCAACAACACTTGGCAGACCGGATGGTCACAAAAGGCCGTTGGCATGGTTTGGATCAGGACATAAATAGACAAAAAGTTAACCTAAGACAACATTTAAATTGTACAAATGTTGAAATATTGCTTCTAGAAGTCATTTGAGTGTTTGGACCATTTTTTTTTTTTTTATCTCTACTCCACGTCACTAAGTATCATGTACTGTCTTTTCATGTTTTCACTTTTAAACAATCTCAGCTCTAGTCTAAGAATGGCACTAAATATTTAAGCATCAGAAGGAAGCAAAATACACATGAAAAAATTTGTTCTGTAAACAACAGAAGGATAGTGAGGGTGAGAATATATTATGGATCAAGAACTGAGCAGTAAAAAGACAAATAAGCAAGCCAAAACCATCATTAAGCTTTTGGACATGTCCTTCATCGTAGTAGAGAGAGAAAGAGAAAGAGAGACAGAGAGTTCTTAATAACGTGTGAGGGCAATATAACAACAGATACCTCACAAATGTGTAACACTTAGAGAGTGTCTTACTGACTTACCCAGACGTTATGGGAGACAATTCTTGCAACTGTTGCCCCTGACGAAGACGCTGCTGAGCTTGTTCTTGTCTGTGTGCACGCAGTTTCCTCTCAGCTAGCAAGAAATAGGTTGCTGTGATGTGATTGTATTCATTCTTATCAAGTGCCCTGTGAACAAACAGCATATGCCTTTTGTTGAAATTATGTTGTGACAGAGGTGCAACAATATTGTTTACAGTAATAAATTTTCTCAAAACATCAGAGAGAATAAGGCTGCATGTGATTTGGTAAAACATACTTATTTGAAGCACAGAACTACAACCGTTTTCCTGTCTGCTCCAACTGAAAAACTCAGTAATTCTCTTGATGATGGAATATTTACTGACACGTGGAATAAACACTCAAAAGACTGTGAATTAGTAATGACACAAACGAAACTGCTTCAATCACCATTAATATTGTAATACCCTCAACTCACTCTAAAATGTCTTCTTTAGTAGCAATATTGCCATTGACCATCTTCTGTATAATAAGAGCATGGTCATCTTCAGACACGTGTTCTCGAGATACTAATGGGAGGAAGTCTGCTGGCTCAGTGTTGGCATCTTCTCTCAGCCATGGGTCCATTGCTATTTCTTCCAGAGTGGCTCGCTTTTCTGGTTCCCGAATCAGCATCCGAGCTATTAGCCTGCAAAATCCATCAGGAACAGAAGATAAAATCTTAAGTTACAAATAATCAAACAATGGAAAATCCAGGCTGGAATGTAACAATACCAGAGAAGGAAAGTTGCTACTCACCATTCAGCTGAAACCACAGCTCTCTGAGACTGCAGACGTGTGTGCAAGTTGCGTTTGCATTTGTGTGTGTGTATACTGCTGACAAAGGCCTTAATGGCCGAAAGCTATAATTGGTGACTCTTTTTGTTGTGCCCATAGCAACTCAGCATCTCCGCTATATGGTGAGTAGCAACTTACCTTCTCTGGAATTATTATAAGTTACAAATAACTTTCATATTCTCTCTCTCTCTCTCTCTCTCTCTCTCCCCCCCCCCCCCCCTCCAACCGACACACACACACACACACACACACACACACACACACACACACACACACACACACACACACAAGCACACACAGACAGAGGTCCATGTCCATACATAGTCCTGGCCGGAAGCACAACACTAGGTCTGCTGTTCAGCAAGTGGTCTAGGGTGAGGTGGGAGATGTGTCAGCAAGTGAAATGGGTACAGAGAGAAAGAGGCAGGAGACAGGAAGAGGGGTTGTAGTGGGTAGCTAGGGGCTCAAAGGGAGACTGCCGGTTTGTGGGGCAGGAATGTGGGAGGAAGAATTGGAAGGCGCACTGGCTAGGCATGTGGGCACATGTGTTTTAGCTGGGAGGAGCAGCACATGATTCCTCAAGTCAGTCTCCTTCCACACTCAAACAAAACCCTGGACAGCCAGCTCCTACAAGCTCTCCAAAATCCATAAAGCCAACAATCCTGGATGCCCCATTGTGTCTCATTATTGTTCTTCTACTGAAAGAATTTCTGTTCTTTTTGATCAACACCTCCAACCCACTGCCTGAAACCCAGCTTCTCACATCAAAAATGCTAGCCTCTTGCACTGACTATCCACCATCCCCACCCATTTATCTCCTAAGTCCCTATTCATCACTGCTGAAGCCACTTCACTATACACCAACGTCCCTCTTGCTCATGATCTTGCTGCTATTAAACACATCCTTCAAACTCCAAATCCAAGACATAACTCTTCACACACATCACCACCTACATCCTGACCCAACTACTTCACCTTCGAGGGGAAGGTATACCAAAAACCCATGGCATAGCCATGAGCACCCACATGGCACCCTGCTATGCCAACCTTTTTACGGGACATCTAGAGGAAACATTCCTAGCCTCCCAAAACCACAAACCACTTGTGCAGTTCAGGTTCAATGATAAGATCTTCCTGCTCTCAACTCAAAGCCAAGACCCCTCATCATCATTCCTTCACAACCTTGACAGTTTCTCCCCCTCCACTTCATCTGGTTGCTCTCAGCCCAATGAACCATATTCCTTGACATTGGTCTCTATCTCTTGGTTGGCTCCATTCACATCCCTGTCCACATCAAACCAACTAACTATCAAGGGGACCTGAATTTTGACAGCTGTCATCCCCCCCACATGAAAAGTTACTAGCAACAGCAAGAAAGGCATTTCTGAAAAAAAGAAAATTGTTGTCATCATGCATGGGGGTTGGACAAAAATATGGAAACACCACAAGAAATGCTTGCTTGAACATAAATGTAGAGGATAGCTATGCCTGAGGATTGCACAGTCGTATTTGATCACAAATGGCACCTGCGTCATGTCCTCAATACATTGCAAGTGTCAGTCGTGGTCAGAACAGCAGTCTATGTAGTTGTGAGTGTATGCAAGTGTTTTGTGCTTTTAGAGGCACCATATCGAAGATTTATACCACATACAGGAAAAGCGGAAAAATGTCATGTGGTAAGTCACAACACAGGTAAAAATGTGTGTCAAGTGTTCATGACAGACTGTCATCATAGAGAGTTGTGACAAAATGGCTGCAAAAGCCACTGCAAAACTGAATGTCATGCTCGTGATCCCTGTCAGCACCAATACAACACAAGGGAGCTCCATAAGCAAGGAATTTTAGGGTGAGCTGTCATTCCAAAACCACTCATAGGTGATGCAAATGCACTTAACATGAAAACTTGGTGCAGAAGCCATAAAACCTGGAATGTGTGGCAATAGGAGAAATTAACTTGGTCAGCTGAGTCTTGTTGCACACTGCTTCCAACTTTTGGTCAAGCTTACGTCCCAAGAGTGGAATATGAAGGGGGTTCAATTATGACTTGATCCGCCATACCTTAGCATTCCATGGGCTCAGGGTTACTCTGCAAGGGTTATGTAACCATTTTAGTTGATCGGGTCCATTATATGATACAATGTTTGTTCCCCAATGGTAATATTGTGTTCGAAGATGACAGTGCCCCTACTCACACAGCTCACATTGTCTAGTATGAGAATGAATTGTCATATCTGCCCTGGCCATCACAGTCATCATATATCAGTCTTATCGAGCCTTTGTGGCTTACTTTGGAGACATGGGTGTGTGATCCCTATCGACTTCTGTTATTATTATCTAAGCTTGCCACTGTTTTGCAGGAAGTATGGTATAAGATTCCCTTGACAACCATACAAGAGCTGTAATTATCCAGTATGAGACAAATTGAGGCTGTTTTGAATGTCAAACATTTTCCTGTGCCATATTAGACATAGTAGTGTATTGTGTTAGTGGTGTTTCCATATTTTTGTCCACCCCCCTGTGTAAATCGAGGTGTTAGGTAGTCTTTCCTGAAGGTATTTTGTCTGGAATGTGGCCTTGAATGCAAGTGAAACATTGACAATCATGGTCTAGACAAGAAGAGTGTAGAAGCTTTTGAAATGTGGTTCTACAGAATAATGTTGAATTAGACAGGCAGATTGGGTAACTAATGAAGAGGTACTGAATGGAAGTGGGGAGGAAAGAAATCTATTGCACAAAAACAAAGGACTGATTAATAGTACTCATTCTGAGGAATCAAGAAATAGAGGGCGAGTTAGAAAGACTATATTGAGATACCTGAAAGAATCCGTAGATGTATCAGTTTGCAGTGAACGACCTGAAGTTTGACTCATGTACTAGGAGCACAAGTGTAGTTCATAGTTAAATTGTGGCAGAGCATGCGCGCTGTGTGTTTTTGTTTCATGAAACAAACTCTGCAACAACTGTTTGGCATAAATCTTACACCAAAAATGCTAAGGAACCTCCAAGAGGGCCTACAATTTACTCATCACACAAGAACTTTGCTGACACGGGTTGTTCGCTGTGGCATGATAAATCAACAGCTCGTTTGTGTGTTAATGATTATATTGAATAAGTTATGGAGAGCTTTGCAGCAATCCACAGAGATCAAGGCGTCGTGCATCCCACAAGAGTGGCATTCCACAAAAGACTGCTTGACAACTACTGTGTAGATATTTACACTTGAAAACATACAGTTTAATAATGACAACACAACAGTGATGCAGATAAGGTTGCTTTTGGGGAATTCTGTGTGGAAATTTTGCATCAGATAGAGGATGACGAGTCATTCCTGAATACAACAGGGATGAGTCAACACATCATATCAATGGTATGGTGAACACCCACAACTGAAGAAGATGGGGCAGTGAAAATCCACATGCAACACTGGAACACATTCATGACAGCCCCAAAGTTAATGTTTTTTGCACCCTTAGCAAACTGAAAGTGTATGGCCCTTTCCTCTTCATGGAGGAAACTGTCACTGGTACTGCATATCTGGATATGCTTGAAAACTTTTTAATTCCATAGATCAATGAAGATGACAGAGAGGATGGTTTACTACCCGCAAGACAGTGCACCACCTCATTTGCTCATAGAAGTTCGAGGTTTCCTCAATAACAACTTCCCAGATCTGTTAATTGGCCATGAATGCCAGTCCCATGGCCACCTCTCTCCCAGACTTGACACCATTGGATTTCTGTCTCTGGGGTTACATTAAAGACTGTGTGTATGTTCTTCCCCTACCATACAATTTAAGTGACCCGAAAAATCAAATCTACACTGATGTTGTACAAGTTACACCCGATTTGCTGCAATGAGTGTGGGAAGAAATTGATTACTGGTGGAATGTTTGCCACATCACAAATAGTACTCACATCGAATCAAAATGACACTTGACATTTGTGTTAAACTTTGATTGTTTGCTACAAAATGACACATCTACCAACTGGTTATCTTAATAAATTTCTATACAATTTCAAAGTTCTAAAATCCTTTTTGTCTCACCCCATATTTCATTTGGTAATGGAGACAAGTGTGAGAGTTAAAAACTGTAGAGGGAGACCAAGGCATGAGAGATAAAGAGGCTTATATAGATGCACTAGCATGAATAGCTGCAGCAAAACTGTTTTAACTACAGACCAAAAAAACAAATTGTTAATATTAATCATTCACATAGTTTTCAAAGTTTATTTACTTAATCTCTTTGGTCAGTTGTCTGAGTTGTTCTAGTAATTTAAGCTTAAATTCTGTCTTGCTCATCACTTCTGTAGCAAATGTTTCTTTCTTCACACTATATTAATTTCTAAATGTTTGGATTCTATGTTAGATATAACTTATCACAATGAATGTAATGTAAAATATGCAGAATGTCTGTTTAAACATAACAGACAATCTTGCAAGGGTAGATAAAACTGACCAATAAATAAAAATTGGACTTGGATGCAAGACAAAAAGAAGTTCACAAATACATCCTGAACCAGAATTGTTTTAGTTGCTGTGCAGCCCTACCTTGCAAGACCACACAAAGACACTTATGAAAACAGGTTTACCACTAAAGGATTTTATGAAGGGTGTCTTAACACAAACCAAGGATAGAATGTGCTATGGAAACATGTTACTGGCATTTTTCCTCCTACCTTTTACAACCTTCTGACACATGGACTGGGATTGTATATTTGCAATCCATTATCATTGTGAGGGTTTCACTGTCATTTGCTTCTTGGAATGGGGCTTGCCCACATACTAGCATGTACAGAATTACTCCCAGTGACCAGACATCTGCCAAGAGATCATAGAATAAATAAATTAAACAGACATTTACCGCACTAAAAGGTTATGTCCTATTTGTGAGACCACAGCTAAAATATTACATATGTATAACAAAGCTTTGTGTATGCAAAAAGCATAATCTTTATTAGAGTTGTGGACATTGCATTTTGAAAATCTTATAATTAGAAACATTATCTTCGCCATTACATTTCTGTTACATTATGCACATACAGGGTAAGCAAAATAAAACAGGCTCAGAAAATATTTATGATTCTGACACTCAGTTAGCCCAGTTACTAAACATGAGAACAGATCTTTACACCTGGTTATATCTATCCTCATTTCTGTCAAACAGGTAAAAATATCAGCAACTGAGTACATATTGAGGCATTATTCTCATTTGTTGGTTATGTTCCATATGTGATTGTGAACAGAAACAAGCAATCGCATGCTCAATAGTAGTACAGCATAACCAGAAAAACTACTGTTAGTTTGCTGTTGTTAATTTTCTACTTTGGACACTTATAGTCTGCAAACACCAGTTATAAAAGATTCAATTATTTTGCTCTTGGCTCTACTGTTTACATAAATCTGAATAATTATTTAACTGCTGGCCTGAAGTGAGTATAACTGGTAGATAAGAATTGTTCAACTAGTTCATCTAAAACCCAAGAGCAATAACCAGTACTTTATTAAATATTCCCAAGCCTCTAATTATGACTACCACTTGAAACACTTCAATCGGCAATAGTACATGTATGTTAACCAATAGCATATGTATGTTAACCTTAAGAAAACAGATAATAATGGCTAATACATGTTCAAACTGTACATAATTGCTAGTATTAAAGAAAACAGTGTGAACATACATGAACTTCTATTGTACATTCATCAAAAATGGTAAGATATTAGTGGGATACACAAAAAGAATGGAGAAGAATAAACAAAACCCACATTCCAACATAAAACAGTACAGTGACACTAACAAAACATAAACAATTGGATAAGTAGTATCACAGGCTGCTGTGATAGAGCCAGTACAGATACTGACTGATCATATATAGGGTGTAAAAATTATACATATACAAATTTGTAGAATTATTTGAGGCGATAAAAAGAAATATTTTCATTATGTGAAGCAAATGTCACAAGTGCACAATTTCTCCACTAGAGATCCTTGAAGGGTTTGATACTGGACTTCCCTTAGGTCAATGTTTACAGCTGTTTTAACCATTTCGTATGTGTCTTCTTGACATTGGAATTTGATTTGTAACATAATAACGTCTTATTGCTAGGAAGGGTAAGTTCTTACTACTGCTAGCAGTGTTCACCTCTATGGATAAATAGTTACATTATCATCATTTATGCTATGTTGAGGTTACAAAAAAGTATCTACTTATGTTGACAGGTTCTTGGTGGCTGATTACACTCCAATCAAGTTAGCTGACATGCATCTCACTTATAGGGAGGCACAATGCACCTGTGGGCAGAATGATTTCCAGGAAGAAGGATACCAAATCATGTTACATTTTAAAGACTTTACATGCATTTTTCTGAAACAGTATTTCTTTGGTCAGACCAACATGAAACTTATAGGCAGAGTGTTCCATTTGAGGAAACTGTGTCACAGCAAATGTATTATGCCAGGAGTGTGAGTTGACAACTCAAGAGGTGAGTATTAAATGAAGGGTATGTACATTAGTTGCAATAGAATCATTTGAAAGATAGTAAAATGTAATGGTGGAATACGATTGATTATGACCTCTGGACCTATAGCCCTATCTGTAACTTCCTCCTGCTATCTCCAGATAAATAATAGCTTACCTGAAAGATTTTCCTGTCTCCTTGATGGAGCCAGCATCGGAGAACAGAACCTACATTAGGTATTTCAACCGGAGAGTGCTGCAGAATTATTGAGAGGGGAAACAAGTAACAAAGGGGCAGGAAGTCAATTAGTTTTTGTATATACTGATCCACAAACACAAATGTGAGGCAACTTTACAGAGTTGGACAGCACCACTTCACTATGCCATATTATCCATAGTAATCGCCTGTCATCCACAGACCACGAGTTCATAAAATAATAATACAAAAGGTGAATAAAAAGTTTAGTGAACTCCTAAGGAGTTCTAATTGGTAATGTTCCCTACCACAATTGCTTTACGTAATCTGACTCTGAGGTGATGGAAGTCAGAACATACTACTAGCTAAGTTAGTACGAGAACTTGCATCCAGAGTGGCAGGAGAATGTGCCTCCATTGGTTTTCTTTCTAGGTGGTGTAAAACGTAGCCCCTGCAGCCAACGTCAGAGCAGAGACCATAATGAATACTACTTTTTTTCTTTTTGTGTGGTGGGGTGGGGACAACATCCATCCAAGATGAGCATTCTGAAATAGTGCCACTTGAATACACCAAGGAAAGAGGTCTTCCTCCATGCCAGCATGGTCACAAAATACATTTGAACCAAACAGCTCTTATCTTCAATGGTTCATACCATCTTAGGACTTTTTCCTAATAATACACCTGGTGGGTATCAAAAATATTTAGACTTTATCATCCGCTTGAGAAATTTGCATATCAAGTTTTCCAATTCAACTGAGCCACAAGCGAAGTCATTGGATTTGTAATTTTCCACTACATATGAACCTGTGACTGGATTTTACACCTATTGAATAAATCAGTACTCTTTGTTTGTAAGCACTGGACAAATTGTTCATTACAGCTAAGCCCATCCTTGTGTGTGAAACATACTACGAGAAATCTTGAGTTTACAACTGTCTTTAAATATCACTAGCATCAAAACCTTCATGGAATTCTTGTGGAGAAAATATATGCCATGATGTTTTTGTTACAAAAAAGTCATTCTTTTTACATTCTCTGCCACCTCACATTTTGTATACATTGTTTTTTTACATCCTGTATAAGCTAGTTATATCAGTGTCTGACAAATATACAATGCAGGATCAAGAACTATACAATAGCAAGTTGAACAGATGTCATAATGACTGAAATAACTGTTGGAGAGTAAGGTGAAGGGATGATGAGTGTGGACAAATAGAAATATGAAGAATGAGATTAGTGAGGTAAGAACACACAGGGCTGTAGAAGGAAAGATAAGAGGACAGTGAGACATAATATAGAATTAAGAAGTGCTCAAAAAATAATTAAAGCTAGATATTAAGCTAGATACAACAGTTTAGGTATGGCTCACCAACTGCTGGAGCATCATACGAATCACCCAGTAATATCTCTGGTGCAGAATATGCTAAAGATCCACATGAAGTTTCCAACTTCTGCCCTGGATTGAAACGATTACTAAAACCAAAGTCTGTAAGTTTCACCATCCCAAGTCTCTCAAAGAATACAACATTTTCTGGTTTTAAGTCCCTATGCACAACATGTAACCTGTGACAGTACGAAATAGCACGCACAATCTGACGGAAATATTCACGAGCCACTTCTTCACCCAGACCACCGTCATGTTTCATAATATAATCATAGAGATCACCTCCATCTCCCAGTTCCAATATTAGGTACAACTTTGTCTGTGTATCAATAACTTCATAAAGGCGCACAACATTTGGATGCTGGACAAGTTTCATACATCGCACCTGTTTCGAAACAGAAAAATTGTTATAAGTTATTTCTGTAGTTTATTTGTAGAAACTGGACTGGACTTTTTGAAATAAGAACAAATACAAAAGGAAAAACAGCTTTCAAACAAATATAACTCTCATCAATAAACTTTAAAAGCATTAGACATAATTATCTTAAGTATTAGAAAGAGCATTGTTTCAACTCTTAACTCACAGACAGAAGAGAACAACTTTTAGTGTGCTTTACTGTTAAGCTCATCTGCGAGGGAGGGGGAGGGCAAACAAACATACATTTGCAAACTCATGTTCAAATTTAACTTTCCTTACATACTGTGAATGAAGCTGTGAGAATTTTAATAAGTAAGGAAAGCTTTGTAGAAAATTTTAAATGGGAATTAAAATATATGTTTCTGTTTTCTTTAAGCCAATGTTGCAACTGACATGGAATATAGGGAATCTACACCAGTGAATCAATACTGTCAAAACAAGAACTTAAAGACGACAGCCACTAATCAAGATTGGTGGAAAAGCTTCTGCAGAGAAGAGTAGTAGAGAAAAAATGCTGCCTATTTTCAGTATCATTATGAAACTTGGATAATGGTAAACAAATGTGTCTATCCAATTGTTATAGTGAAGAACATTAAAAGATAAGCAACAGCACTACTGCTTATCTCACACACAACTTTAATCTGCCAGGAAGTTTCAGAACAGTGCACACCCCACAGCAGTGTGCAAGCTTCGTGCTGGTAGCACTGCACAGGTATGGTAAAAACACACACACTTCTTTTCAATACTTCTGTCATCTTAACTGGGCCCAGCACTACACCATGCCTGGGCAGTGCAACAGGCAGCCTCTGGCTAGCAGGTTTCAACTGGATCTGACTTAGCTCCCCAGTGCAGCATTATCTACACAGTCGAAACAGTGGTGCTTCAATATGTACCGTACATTCATAGAGTAATTAGGTTAATGTGAGTTAGGCTTTACAATAGCCTGAATTGTTTACACAAATATTGGTCATTCTTCACATATGAACGACATTCTCAAGATTACTTCAGTTCTCCCTACGTAAACGTAACTCCAAGAAATGAACTCTTAAAATTAAAAAAAAAAAAAGTTTCTGTTACAAGGTCATACTGTTTCACTCAACAATGTATATTTATATCCATTAATTTGCTTCATGTTACATCCATCAATCACCTTCCCAGAAAGAATTCCCATATCTATTCAAGTGTGTGTAGGTTCAAATTTAAACAGTAAAAGCAAAAAACAATAACTATAAAATGTTATAAAACCAATCAAATCCAATCTGAAAAACAGCTCTTTATACAATATTCCTCACATTTCATTAATTGTCACAGTAACACTCCATAAATCGATGCAACAATAAGGTACTCACCTCTTGGAACAAGTGAGCTCTTGACACATCATCTAGTTTGCTTTTGTCTATAACTTTGACAGCAACCTTCTCTCCTGTAAATACATGTCTTGCCAATTTCACCACAGCAAAATGTCCTCTGCCCAATGTCTCCTCCAAATCATATAACCCTGCAATTTTTCCATCATAGCTGCAGCTCCGACTGGGACCACGGTGCATTGTACAACTGATGAGTTCCTGAAACAATATTTACATAGCTTAGCAATGCTGTGGGAGAAATGTATATTTAGATAGATTTTTTTTTAAAAAAATCTAGTATCACTTGTTTTCCACTGCCCAAGCTAATACTAACTGCACAGTACAGGAAAGAAGTTCATCAAAGCCATAAGGAGGTGCATAATAATAATGTTGTTGTTGTTGTTGTTGCTGTTGTTGTCTTCAGTCCTGATACTGGTTTGATGCCGCTCTCCATGCTTCTCTGTATAATAATACAAATTCATAATAATATAAATTCGAGCTGCTACAGTAGTATAGAAGTAATAAACGCCGGTGATGGAATGAAACGAGGCTTTAGAATTAATGCAAATGCCCGCCGTAAGTGCAATTCGTCACAACAGCAATATTAGCGGCGTCACATTGGCGTACCGTTACAAAGAAAGAAATATGCGGAACCTTTCACCAGAGGCATTTGACGTTTTAAATAACCATTGGTCATCGTAATAGTAAGGCCGTTCGCCAGACGTTCGGAATTTATTTTTATTTTTTTACAGAAATCGTAATTTAAGTGCAGTCACTGTTATACACTGTATATGTAACAGAAAGTCGACTAAAAAAATTTAACGAAGCCCTAAGGCTAGGCTTCACGACAAACTTAAGTAATTCGAGAACATAAAAAATATTTTAATTTTATTATAGTTCTGTCGATGTGGCAAATGACATTTTAACCTGAGATGCTTCAGTCTCTTTCTGGAAAAAAAAAAAAAAAAAAAAAAAAAAAAAAAAAAAAAAAAAACTACGTTGACAGTGCATTAACTGTAATTCATGAAAGAACACCGGTGGGAAGGTATCAGCAGACTGCATTAGGCCTGGGCCTCATATGCCGCTCAAACTGCTGCATGACCTTTGCACGTGGGCTGCATTTCACAAATAGATTGGCCTCAAACAAAACGTTTCGACCGAGCGAGCGCGCCAGTGTAAGTTAACTGGCAGTCAACCCCTCCCCCCACCTTCCACCAAGCCCCACCCCACCTCATCCCCAATATGCAATCAATAAACACTCCGGCAAAATTGGAAATAATTTTCAAACAGGCGAGCGCATCCCATCAGTCGCAGGGTTATATCCAACCCCCTGGCGACTTCGATAAACTCTTTTCCCAATTAAATGAGATGGGAATGATAAATCCGAATCCGTCGGAAGACTTCACAGAGTAATGTTGAATTGACTTCCTAAGACTACGGTAGATTACTTTCCAATAAAAAATAAATAGAAAAGAAAGGCGTCATCATCCCTGAAGGATAGCATGCTACGCTCTGTCCTATAACTCGGTTCACGTTTGCTTTGGTCATCTAGTACCGTTTCATCTTTTTAGTTGCTACAGTAGAAGATAGCTTCGGTAAACGACGCTCTTCTATTCGTTTTGTGTGTTCTTTTGGCACCTAGAATCTGGGGCACTGCCTATTCATTGCCGAACTGTCACATGTTTCTAGAAATGACTAACTAGCACATTTAGAATTCCCATATAAAACGGCAGACACTGTGGCTTTAGCAAGCAAAAAACAAATCGGGTTCGTTTGATTGTCAGACTACTTAAGTATCGTTTTTTGGCGCTGATTTACGGTCGTGACGGATGTAGACATTGCCCCAAACCTATGCCGCTTCCTCGCACACCCATTATCCATCTGCAGTTCCAATAACCAACACAAAACTTACTTGGTGGCAGTGTACCTGCCCGACATCCGTCCCAAATTCCCACAAGGACAGCCTTTCCACAGCTGCAGAACTTAATCATTAGTTTACCATTTATCCGCGGACCGTCAAAGTTTTGCTTAGACTGTTGTTGTTGTCTTCAGTCCTGAGACTGGTTTGATGCAGCTCTCCATGCTACTCTTTCCTGTGCAAGGTTCTTCATCTCCCAGTACCTATTGCAACCTATATCCTTCTGAATCTGCTTAATGTATTCATCTCCTGGTCTCCCTCTACGATTTTTACCCTCCACGCTGCCCTCCAATACTAAATTGGTGATCCCCTGATGCCTCAGAATATGCCCTACCAACCGACCCCTTTTTCTAGTCAAGTTGTGCCACAAATTTCTCATGTCTCCAATTCTATTCAATACCTCCTCATTAGTTATGTGATCTACCCATCTAATCTTCAGCATTCTTCTGTAGCACCAGGTTTCGAAAGCTTCTATTCTCTTCTTGTCTAATCTAGTTATCGTCCACGTTTCACATCCATACGTGGCTACACTCCATACAAATACTTTCAGAAACGACTTCCTGACATTTAAATCTAAACTCGATGTTAACACATTCCTCTTCTTCAGATACGCTTTCCTTGCCATTGCCAGTCTACATTTTATATCCTCTCTACTTCGACCATCATCAGTTATTTTGCTCCCCAAATAGCAAAACTCCTTTACTACTTTAAGTGTCTCATTTCCTAATCTAATTCCCTCAGAATCACCTGATTTAATTTGACTACATTCCATTATCCTCGTTTTGCTTTTGTTGATGTTCATCTTATATCCTCCTTTCAAGACATTCTGCATTCCGTTCAACTGCTCTTCCAGGTCCTTTGCTGTCTCTGACAGAATTACAATGTCATCGGCGAACCTCAAAGTTTTTATTTCTTCTCCATGGATTTTAATACCTACTCCGAATTTTTCTTTTGTATCCTTTACTGCTTGCTCAATATACAGATTGAATAACATCAGGGAGAGGCTACAACGCCGTCCCACTCCCTTCCCAACCACTGCTTCCCTTTCATGTCCCTCGACTCTTATAACTGCCATCTGGTTTTTGTACCAATTGTAAATAGCCTTTCGCTCCCTGTATTTTACCCCTGCCACCTTCAGAATTTGAAAGAGAGTATTCCACTCAACATTGTCAAAAGCTTTCTCTAAGTCAACAAATGCTAGAAACGTAGGTTTGCCTTTCCTTAATCTAGCTTCTAAGATAAGTCGTAGGGTCAGTATTGCCTCACGTGTTCCAACATTTCTACAGAATCCAAACTGATCTTCCCCGAGGTCGGCTTCTACCAGTTTTTCCATTCGGCTGTAAAGAATTCGTGTTAGTATTTTGCAGCCGTGGCTTATTAAACTGATAGGTGATTTTCACATCCGTCCACACCTGCTTTCTTTGGGATTGGGATTATTATATTCTTCTTGAAGTCTGACGGTATTTCGCCTGTTCATACATCTTGCTCACTAAATGGTAGAGTTCTGTTAGGCCTGGCTTTCCCAAGGCTGTCATTAGTTCTAATGGGATGTTGTCTACTCCCGGGGCCTTGTTTCGACTTAGATCTTTCAGTGCTCTGTCAAACTCTTCACGCAGTATCATATCTCCCATTTCATCTTCATCTACATTCTCTTCCATTTCTATAATATTGTCCTCAAGACCATCGGCCTTGTATAGACCCTCTATATACTCCTTCCACCTTTCTGTTTTCCCTTCTTTGCTTAGTACTGGGTTTCCATCTGTGCTCTTAATATTCATGCAAGTCATCCTCTTTTCTCGAAAGGTCTCTCTAATTTTCCTGTGGGCAGTATCTGTCTTACCCTTAGTAATATGTGCCTCTACATCCTTACATTTGTCCTCCAGCCATACCTGCTTAGCGATTTTGCACTTCCTGTCGATCTCATTTTTGAGACGTTTGTATTCCTTTTTGCCTGCTTCATTTACTGCAGTTTTGTATTTTCTCGTTTCATCAATTAAATTCAATATCTCTTCTGTTACCCAAGGATTTCTATTAGCCCTCGTCTTTTTACCTACTTGATCCTCTGCTACCTTCACTATTTCATCTCTCAAAGCTACCCATTCTTCTTCTACTGTATTTCTTTCCCCCATTCTTGTTAATCGTTCCCTAATGCTCTCCCTGAAGCTCTCTACAACCTCTGGTTCTTTCAGTTTGTACAGATTAGATTAGATTAATACAAGTTCCATGGATCATGAATACGATATTTCGTAATGATGTGGAACGAGTCGAATTTTCCAATATATGACATAATTAGGTTAATTTAACAACATACTTAAGTTAATATAACAACTTTATTTTTTGTGTTTTTTTTGTTTTTGTTTTTTTATTATTTTTATTTTTATTTTTTTATTTTATTTTGTTTTTTTTCTTAATTTATATCTAAAAATTCCTCTATGGAGTAGAAGGAGTTGTCATTCAGAAATTCTTTTAATTTCTTCTTAAATACTTGTTGGTTATCTGTCAGACTTTTGATACTATTTGGTAAGTGACCAAAGACTTTAGTGCCAGTATAATTCACCCCTTTCTGTGCCAAAGTTAGATTTAATCTTGAATAGTGAAGATCATCCTTTCTCCTAGTATTGTAGTTATGCACACTGCTATTACTTTTGAATTGGGTTTGGTTGTTAATAACAAATTTCATAAGAGAGTATATATACTGAGAAGCTACTGTGAATATCCCTAGATCCTTAAATAAATGTCTGCAGGATGATCTTGGGTGGACTCCAGCTATTATTCTGATTACACGCTTTTGTGCAATAAATACTTTATTCCTCAGTGATGAATTACCCCAAAATATGATGCCATATGAAAGCAATGAGTGAAAATAGGCGTAGTAAGCTAATTTACTAAGATGTTTATCACCAAAATTTGCAATGACCCTTATTGCATAAGTAGCTGAACTCAAACGTTTCAGCAGATCATCAATGTGTTTCTTCCAATTTAATCTCTCATCAATGGACACACCTAAAAATTTGAAATATTCTACCTTAGCTATATGCTTCTGATTAATGTCTATATTTATTAATGGCGTCATACCATTCACTGTACGGAACTGTATGTACTGTGTCTTATCAAAATTCAGTGACAGTCCGTTTACAAGGAACCACTTAGTAATTTTCTGAAAGACCGTATTGACAATTTCATCAGTTAATTCTTGTTTGCCAGGTGTGATTACTATACTTGTATCATCAGCAAAGAGAACTAACTTTGCCTCTTCATGAATATAGAATGGCAAGTCATTAATATATAATAAGAACAACAAAGGACCCAAGACTGACCCTTGTGGAACCCCATTCTTGATAGTTCCCCAGTTTGAGGAATGTGTTGATCTTTGCATGTTATGAGAACAGGTCCCATCTCCTCAATTTCCGACCTTTTTGCTATTTCTTCAGTTTTAATCTACAGTTCATAACCAATAGATTGTGGTCAGAGTCCACATCTGCCCCTGGAAATGTGTTACAATTTAAAACCTGGTTCCTGAATCTCTGTCTTACCATTATATAACCTATCTGACACCCTCCAGTATCTCCAGGCTTCGGCCATGTCATTCTGTACGCGCGTTCATCTATGGACACAAATACATCGGCAAGAGTCGGTCCTACGAGCCTGCCCCAGGTTTACACTTTACACAAACAATTCAAACAAATTCAGTACACAAACAGCATTTTATTTACCTTTTATCGTGCAAATCGACGTTTAATAACTAGAATCTGTTTATTTGAAATTTCGTAATAAAAAAAAAGTTACAGACGAAATCAAAGTTGAATAGGCAGTTTTTAAAGTTTGTTTTCTGTTTCTCCACTTTGATTAATATTAGTGTCACCCAACAAAATTTCTTCCATTTTTTTATTTTATTTTTATTCCAGTCTTACGGAATGGCCAACTCACAAAAATACCTGGAGGTAACATTTCGTACGGGTATGAAATGGAATGATCACATACACTCCTGGAAATTGAAATAAGAACACCGTGAATTCATTGTCCCAGGAAGGGGAAACTTTATTGACACATTCCTGGGGTCAGATACATCACATGATCACACTGACAGAACCACAGGCACATAGACACAGGCAACAGAGCATGCACAATGTCGGCACTAGTACAGTGTATATCCACCTTTCGCAGCAATGCAGGCTGCTATTCTCCCATGGAGACGATCGTAGAGATGCTGGATGTAGTCCTGTGGAACGGCTTGCCATGCCATTTCCACCTGGCGCCTCAGTTGGACCAGCGTTCGTGCTGGACGTGCAGACCGCGTGAGACGACGCTTCATCCAGTCCCAAACATGCTCAATGGGGGACAGATCCGGAGATCTTGCTGGCCAGGGTAGTTGACTTACACCTTCTAGAGCACGTTGGGTGGCACGGGATACATGCGGACGTGCATTGTCCTGTTGGAACAGCAAGTTCCCTTGCCGGTCTAGGAATGGTAGAACGATGGGTTCGATGACGGTTTGGATGTACCGTGCACTATTCAGTGTCCCCTCGACGATCACTAGTGGTGTACGGCCAGTGTAGGAGATCGCTCCCCACACCATGATGCCGGGTGTTGGCCCTGTGTGCCTCGGTCGTATGCAGTCCTGATTGTGGCGCTCACCTGCACGGCGCCAAACACGCATACGACCATCATTGGCACCCAGGCAGAAGCGACTCTCATCGCTGAAGACGACACGTCTCCATTCGTCCCTCCATTCACGCCTGTCGCGACACCACTCGAGGCGGGCTGCACGATGTTGGGGCGTGAGCGGAAGACGGCCTAACGGTGTGCGGGACCGTAGCCCAGCTTCATGGAGACGGTTGCGAATGGTCCTCGCCGATACCCCAGGAGCAACAGTGTCCCTAATTTGCTGGGAAGTGGCGGTGCGGTCCCCTACGGCACTGCGTAGGATCCTACGGTCTTGGCGTGCATCCGTGCGTCGCTGCGGTCCGGTCCCAGGTCGACGGGCACGTGCACCTTCCGCCGACCACTGGCGACAACATCGATGTACTGTGGAGACCTCACGCCCCACGTGTTGAGTAATTCGGCGGTACGTCCACCCAGCCTCCCGCATGCCCACTATACGCCCTCGCTCAAAGTCCGTCAACTGCACGTCCACGCTGTCGCGGCATGCTACCAGTGTTAAAGACTGCGATGGAGCTCCGTATGCCACGGCAAACTGGCTGACACTGACGGCGGCGGTGCACAAATGCTGCGCAGCTAGCGCCATTCGACGGCCAACATCGCGGTTCCTGGTGTGTCCGCTGTGCCGTGCGTGTGATCATTGCTTGTACAGGCCTCTCGCAGTGTCCGGAGCAAGTATGGTGGGTCTGACACACCGGTGTCAATGTGTTCTTTTTTCCATTTCCAGGAGTGTAGTTTCAGTCGGGGGTGAAGCAGATGGGTGGACTTCAGTTTATAGGTAGAATATTGGGGAAGTGCAAACAGTCTACAAAGGAGATTGCTTACAAATCACATCTGCGACCCGTTCTAGAATATTGTTCAAGTGTTGGGAGCCGTACCAAATACGACTAATACGAGATATTAGGGACAGCACGAATGGTCACATGTTTGTTTGACCCGTGGGAGACGAATACCGAAGAAACTGTATCACTCACATAGGGACCGTGAGGACGAGATTAGAATAATCACAGCGCGCACAGAGGCATTCAATCGATCATTCTTCCCGCGCTCCATTCGTTAATGGATTGGGAAAAAACCTTAATAACTGGTACAACGGGACGTATCCTATGCCATATCATTTTCGGTAGTTTGCAGAGCATGAATGTAGATTTAGAGCATAACATTTTTGGCATATGAATAAAAATCTTTTGTAAATATTTTCTAGCTTCAGTTCTTAACTCGCTGAAAGGAAGGAAAGGAAGGCAGAAAGAAAGAAGGGAAAAGATAAGGCGGTCTGAGTGAACACTGTATTTAAACAGCCATAAAAATTACATTCAGCAATTTCAGTGGTACAATTCAGATTTTATGTAAAAGGTTACATTAATACCACAAAAAAATATATATTCAAAATTTTAAAGTTTATTTTTACGAAAAATCGGACTTTTAGAGAAAATTGCACAAAAGTAACATAATATACATGATCATGTTAATGTTATGGAAACTCAAATACGCTGCACTCCAAATTTTGCTTTTTGCTATGCTTTTATTGTTTATCACACATGTAATAATATATAACCATGAAAATTCCCACAAAACATTAAAAAATTAAAATTACACTAGTATTTTTTTGGTGTTTAGTTTCCTTCTCAGAGGTTCACTTTGCACTCACTGGAAAATTTTGTAGAGATTTCAAGTCAGACTGGCTTCTTGCAACAATGGCAAATATAACGTTTCTTCCTCTTTTTCTTGGGACACAGGTAGAGCATATTTTGTGTTTTTCTAATCGTTCTACAATCACTTCTACTGTTGGTTCTGCTTCAGCCAAAATACTGTAAAGGATGCATAAAGTTCAAGGGGTATGCGATACTTGTTGACTAACTTTTTATCTGTGGTGTCACCAACAAGTTTACAAGCTTCTTCAAAAATCAAAGCGGTTCACCTGAATATTGCCTTTGTAGGCATCTTGATGGACAAACGCATTCACCCCACTTACGTTCATCACGCGGAAAAAATGCCATTGGCCATCGTTGGAAGACGATTCGACGAGCAGCGATATTTGTCTCGACCTACTGTATTCCTGACAGAACCTCTGGCTAAGGAGCCTTCTGTCTTCATCACTTTGATCTCTTTGATCACTTGTTTAATTCGAGGAATTCACAGGTGGCAACATAAATTCATCTTTACTTTCGCACTGTTCCTATGCTGTATAGTGTTCGCTTTCAATTTCGTTGTCACCATCTGATCAAACATCGCTTCATAAACTGTTCTCATACCATTTGAAAACATTATCCTCAAAGTAACGGTACGTTAAACATGAACAGTAGACACGAAGACCTGGCTACTGAATCCATAACGCAAAGTCCCAGGTGCGGTCTCGGAGACTACTAGCACGAAAGAAGCAGTAACAGTATAGACCCATGTCACATTCAAATAGTTACTGACAAAAGCAATCACGGCAGCATCTAGAGAACGCTGTAATCTACTCCACTATTATGCATTAGCAACAGAGTAACAATAAACGCTAGCGGTCTGTGAAACCGCACCTGGGGCGTTATCGACACAGTAATACGAGTCCAAATTTCGCCCCTTATTGCGCAAGACTTTTTGAAAAAAATTTTTAATTGGTGAAAAGTTGTACAAATACATTAGAATAAGACTATTACACTACTGGCCATTAAAATTGCTTCACCAAGAAGCAATGCAGATGATACTGGGTATTCATTGGACAAATATATTATATTAGAACTGACATATGATTACATTTTCACGCAATCTGGGTGCATAGATCCTGAGAAATCAGTACCCAGAACAACCACCTCTGGCCGTAATAACGGCCTTGAAACGCCTGGGCATTGAGTCAAACAGAGCTTGAATGGCGTGTACAGGTACAGCTGCCGATGCAGCTTCAACACGATACCACGGTTCATCAAGAGCAGTGACTGGCGTATTGACTGGCCACGGGTCGTAACACATCTGAAATGTAACGTCCACTGTTCAAAGTGCCGTCAATGCGAACTAGAGGTGACCGAGACGTGTAACCAATGGCACCCCATACCATTACGCCGGGTGACACGCCAGTATGGCGATGACGAATACACGCTTCCAATGTGCGTTCATCGCGATGACGCCAAACACGGATGCGACCATCATGATGTTGTAAACAGAACCTGGATTCAGCCGAAAAAAATAAGTTTTGCCGTTCGTGCACCCAGGTTCGTCGTTGAGTACACCATCGCAGGCGCTCCTGTTTGTGATGCAGAGTCAAGGGTAACCGCAGCCGTGGTCTCCGAGCTGATAGTCCATGCTGCTGCAAACGTCATCGAACTGTTCGTGCAGATGGTTGTTGTCTTGCAAACGTCACCATCTGTTGACTCAGGGATCGAGACGTGGCTGCACGATCCGTTACAGCCATGCGGATAAGATGACCGTCATCTCGACTGCTAGTGATACGAGGCCGTTGGGAACCAGCACGGTGTTCCGTACTACCCTCCTGAACCCACCGATTCCATATTCTGCTAACAGTCACTGGATCTCGACCAACGCGAGCAGCAATATCGCGATACGATAAACCGCAATCGCGATAGGCTACAATCCGACGTTTATCAAAGTCGGAAACGTGATGGTACACATTTCTCCTCCTTACACGAGGCATCACAACAACGTTTCACCAAGGCAATGCCGGTCAGCTGCTGTTTGTGTATGAGAAATCGGTTGGAAACTTTCCTCGTGTCAGCACGTTGTAGGTGTCGCCACCGGCGCCAACCTTGTGTGAATGCTCTGAAAAGCTAATCATTTGCATATCACAGCATCTTCTTCCTGTCAGTTAAATTTCGCGTCTGTAGCACGTCATCTTTGTGGTGTAGCAATTTTGATGGCCAATAGTGTAACTGACATTAAGATATTTTTCAAAACAATTTTTTCGAAAACAATGGTAGGACAATATGTGTATCACCACTTTTCAAGTTACGTAGCAGTATTGGATGCAAGATTTATTCTTTCATAAATAGAGGAACCTGCCATGTGTAACAGCCCAAGAAGGGTGCTAGACTTGGAAACAAGATTCCCCCCCTAAGCGGACAGGTACCTGGTAAGCAAAACGTCCACTTGGATGACAGGAATTTCTGAAACTGTTAACCATCATAGACAAAAATGGTCGTAACTTGTACGGCTAATCATAACTCTTCTCAGCCGGCTTTGGTATGTATCTCGCATGGAATCTGGGTCTTCGTCACTACAATCTGTGTATCCTTGTCAGGTGAATGTTGACCGAGCGAGGCGGTGCAGTCGTTAGCACACTAGACTCGCATGCGGTAGAACGGCGGTTCAACCACGCGTCCACCCACCCTGATCTAGGTTTTCCGTGATTTCCCTAAATCGCGTCTGGCAAATGCCGAGATGGTTCCTTTGAAAGGGGACGGCCGATTTCCTTCCCCATCCTTCCGTAATCCGATGGGACCGATGACGTCGCTGTTTGGTCGGATCTCCCCCCCCCCCTCCCCCTCCCACCAAACCAACCAATCAACCATCAACAACATGGAGTTCATTTACCCTCTCATGAACACAAACAAAGCGGCATTCATCACAGTATCCAACTTAGTGAAGGAACGTTGATGTGCAGTACTCACTTTGAACTCTTAAGTCATTAGACATCGTGAGAGAGCGAAATGGGACGCTCCGGGGAACTAACGGACTTCGAACGTGGTCAGGTGATTGGGTGTCACTTGTGTCATACGTCTGTACGCGAGATTTCCACATTCCTAAACATCCCTACGTCAACTGTTTCCGATATGATAGTGAAGTGGAAACGTGAAGGGACACGACAGCACAAAAGCGTACAGGCCGACCTTGTCTGTTGACTGACAGACCGCCGACAGTTGAAGAGGGTCGTAATGTGTAATAATAGGCAGACATCTGTCCATACTATCAGACAGGAATTCCAGGCTGCACCAGGATCCACTGCAATTTTTATAATTTTTTCCTAATAAAAATGTTATTTTTTCTATAATTTAGTTGATTCTGCAAGACAGCTTAGGTCTATTACGTAAGTGTGGACTATTGCAAGTTACAGAAAAAAATTATACCAATGCTTTGTAAACTTCAGGAAATATTTGTACCTGAATTCTGAAAAATACAACTTGCGGGAAATTGCAAATGAAGATATGAGTCCAATTAAACTGTGCCTCAGAACATTCCTGATGTATAGTCGTCATCCTGCAGCATTTCTTCATCTTTGGCTTCCTCTTGGCATTCCTTTTAGCACTTCTTGCTTCTCTGGTAACTTGAAGAGCGAATGTTTCAGCTTCAAGCACCCATTGTCTGTCACAAGGAAGCAATTGATATTCCACATTAGCGCCACATTTTACGCCTAAATTGCTCAAGACTTCCAACCTTCCTATCACCCCATCATCGAAACATATCACTGCATCTATAACATCAACTTTTAATGTATTTGGCCCAACAAAAACATTCTTGGGTAATCTTTCCCATGTGCAATGGTTGAAACTTTCATTTGTATTCTGAGTGCCCCCCCCCCCCCCCCCACGAAGACATTTATTAAGCAAAAACAGCGTCACTCAGGTCTCTAAAAACTGATTTTATTTCATTCATAACAAGCTCGGAAAAGAATGCTTATGATGGTATATTTGAGCACTTTCTTTTGGTTTTTGGTACCCACACCAAAAATCTGCTCCTTTAGGACAAAGTCCGTGAACAGGGTGGTCATCTGAGGACAACTTATGAAAGTAGCTCATTACTGCAACATCATTCAGAGGTGCAGTTCGTCTAACGGCCAGTCCATACTCTGAAGGAGGTCTATTTCAGTTTCTGTCAATCTGCCTCGGCCAGACAGAGATTTTCCATAGCAGCTTTCCTTTCACTTCTCTTCGCAGCTTCCTCAATCTAGGACCCATCCTCTTTTGCACATATCCAAAACACTCCAGTTTTGTTACCAAGGTATCACCATAAACATTGAACTCCTTAATTTTATTGAAAGCTTTAGAGTCCCCATCGCCTAGCTACTTCGTATGTATAACGTTATAAACGGGCACCGACCTCTGAAATATTTTTAGAGCTCCATCACACTTCATACCTCCAATGTAACCATCATAATTCTTAGAACACTGATGTTCAATATGTCCTTCAGTGTTACGATGGCAGGTGTGGCAATAAGCACTTAACATCAACAACTTTTCCATTCGCCAGAGAAGTAGCACTTACAACACCATTCAAGGAACGATGTCCTCGACGTTGCCATGTCCCATCAAGTGCAACAGCAATGTCCCTGGTTCCACTAATATTTACAGTTTCTTCTACAGCACGTTTCATAGATGCTTTAGACACAACCGTCAAGGCACCTAAAAGAATTTTTATGTACTTGCTGAACCTACTGGGAGGAGGAGGAGGAAGGTCCATCAAACCACAAAACGTTTGAGCAGTATTTTTTCTTTTTCCTATTGCACGCATTGCATACACTAACTTCAAATTCACATCATATGAATTATGCAGGATGTTCGAAGTCATTTTCGAGATAGATTTATTGCAGGATCTACACAGAACAACTAATTTTGACGCTTAGCCCTTCTTGCTACTTTGTTGTTCAGTTATTTCCAGACAGCCTACACCATCACATTGTTTACATACAAATTTGAATCACCAGGAGGCGTGCCGTGTGGGAGTTTCTTCCCTGAAGAACCGATACAAAGGCTACTTTCAACAGTGTGGCTTGCTTTGTTTGTGAACTGGTTACCATGGAATTTCCTTTTATTGAATTTCTCGATGCATGGCATAGTTCATATTTATTGCACACTAAAGGATATGTAGTACCACAAATATATATAGCACTTGGGCAACATACATTCAGTAACACGTGAACAAACTGCTTCAGCGAAACAAAAGTAAATACTAGCAAAGATAATCATTTACAGGCACTAGAAACCTACACTGTTACTAACATATACAATATATCACACGTATAATCGCTGGAAACAGAAAGTTCACAGTTCTTTTCGTAATAATAGTGGTTTGTTTAACAGAAATAAGGGGCGTGGCGGCATACATGAACGTAACTTTAAAATTTGGTATAAATAGGTCATTTTTCATTTGAAACCCTGTAATGTGTATATCAATGTAATCAGGAAAGATTATAGAATTTAATTAAGTCACAAAAATTTCGATAAGTACCCTGTGTCCTAAAAAAAATTGTTTTTTCATGGTAAGTTCCAAGCCTACAGCAAGAGTGGTGGCGCCAGCAGTGAATCCTACAGTAGGGCCTCAACTTAAACACAATTCTTGGTAGAAGAGGTGGATGACCCTGAAGTACCTGTTTTTCATATGAAGCAAGAGGGCATGTTACCCATACAAATTTTTTTGTGGCCGATTTGTAACAGATTTTGAAAGTTGGTCAGCCGAGTGCGATCTACCACATTACGTACGGTGGGTGGTTCGACAAACATATCTTCATGCTTGACGAGTCGGGACTTCTCAAGTAAATGGTATGTTTTTTGTGCCACCATAAATTTAAGGACGGAGGATTGATGGTATACATTTTGTACTGCCTACTCTAAAGGGGTTAAGCAATTTAAGGAAATTCCGCAAAGCATGAATCAAGGTACTTGGAAGCAGATACGAACCGCGTCTACTCGAACAGAAGTCCAGTGTCTTAACCACTCTGCCACTACGCTAGGTGAACTATTGGGATACGCTCGGTTTCATGATATAGAAATTTTATTTTAAATAGTCTTCATGCTGGACGAGTCAGAATGCTCAATAGATAACATCCATGTTCATACTGATAATATAAAAAACCTAATTCGCTTCGTACTAGTGTTATATGCTTACTTTTTACGTATCAACGTTATCCATCTGTTAAAACATAGTGAAGAGAGAAAGCTATCATTACGTTGGTGCATATCCTTTCAAATTTAGTTCTTGGGACACGACGCTTTCTCAAACTCAACGATCCAATTATATTAAAAAAATGTCAATTTTTGTTCTTTGGCCCCTCTCGCATAAATTTCTGCAGACGCCTATGGTTACTGTTATTGGTGTCAACCGGTTTTAAATTTTGTCATTAACGCCTGATATCTTCGGTTATTCTTAGGTTATGTCCTTTCTACAGTAGCCTTATCTCTACCCAATCCCTAACTGTTCTGGGAGGTTTCGTATCTGTGGCATAGAGTTTAGATTTTACTACTAAAAAAAAGTGTGGGTATTACAAATTTCGTATCACTAGAAGAAGGGATCGGCTGGTAGGACATGTTCTGAGGCATCAAGGGTTCACCAATTTAGTATTGGAGGGCAACGTGGAGGGTAAAAATCGTAGAGGGAGGCCAAGAGATGAATACACTAAGCAGATTCTGAAGGATGTAGGCTGCAGTACGTACTGGGAGATGAAGCAGCTTGCACGGGATAGAGTAGCATGGAGAGCTGCATCAAACCAGTCTCAGGACTGAAACCACAACAACAACAACATCAGTGTCTGTTGTAAAGCGTCGCTTCAAACTGTTGAAAAGTTAGCTAGTTCAATCTCAGTGTCTTTAATGTTTTGATTTAGACTCTTTCGCCCTAGTCGGTTGTTTAAGTGCAGTCTGCGTACAATAAAGTTACATACCGTTTTGATTAAGATAATTTAACGGATACTGCAGTTGAGTGAGCGTTAATTTCTTGTTGAAAGCGGAATTTTTTTTAACGTTATATCATATACCTGAAGTGCTAACCAGCAGGCCTAATTTTTGCTGCTCAAAAGTAACGAAAATACGTGTAGCGTAAAGTGTGTTAACTGATTTAATTCTATTTTTAAGGGTGTAATCTGTGTTGCAATGCGTGATAAGTGCAGATGCTGCCGCAGGATAGTCAGACGGGGGGTGGTATGTGTAGACTGTGGGTTCACTGGAGTGACTGTAGTGGAGAACTGAAAGGGGAACTCATCGAGGTTCCCTCATGGAAAAGTAAGCTTTGCAAAAAGAGACAGGTGAGTCGCTGAGCAGGAGGCGAAGATTTGTGTCCTTCAGGTTGAATTAGATTACCCAAAATTTGAACTAGATAAACTGAAGGGCAAAAAAGATCTTGCGAACTGGGTGGAGGTAACAAGCAATGGGCGATACGAGAACAGCTCTTAACTTCATCCATATTTGAACTAACGGATCGAATAAATTTGACTTGATACCTGAAGTAGGGGAGGAAGAGCCTCATCCAGCTGTAGGTCACAGAAGGGTGCAGCAGACTTCCGACAATGAAACTCGATGTGGGTCGGTATCGAAAGAGAGTAAGGACGAAGCGAGTCTTGCTGCTAGGTAGTAGTCACGGGAGTGGTGCAGGGCAGAGAGTACAGGGCAAATTAGGGACAGGGTACCAGGTCGCAAGTATTGTGAAGCTAAGTGATAGAGGGCACGAGAAATTTGTGCAAAGATTGTGGCAAAGAGGGTCAGGTTATTGTAGTTGGTGGAGCAGGGAATAGCCTTCTTAAGAGCAGTAATTACAGCATTAGGGGTGACATGGATGAAATAGGAGTAGTAACTACACACATAAAACTAATGTACTATTTTCTTCTAGTTACCTTAGCTGTATAATCTCCATCACTTAAAACATAGCGAACATCCCTTCTCGAACTAATTATTAACATGCGCAGGCAACGCAGAAGTGTCAATTTAGGATCTTTTCTTACCATCCTTGTTAACGTATTAATTCTCTTTGCGTTAGATTTGTGGTCGACCTATTCTTTCGCTATTAACGAGACCACGTCTTTCTCTAGATCGCGATATTATGGACTGCACTGTTGCCCGGCCTCTTGCAGTAATATCAGCTGTTTCTGATAAGGATTTTCCCCTTTCACATTGGGAGATAGCCATTTGCCTTTCCTGAACAGATGTTTCCTCCCCTTTGCGGCCCGCTTTGCTGTTGTTGCACGGCATTCACCGCGTTTCTGAACCAACATGCACGAGCTGCAGCTTGCCACCGCAAGCGTTCCTTGCTGCAAGCGGTTCGTTAGTCGTGTCTGTGTTTACATTTCTAGTAATGTATGAATACTTTTTTCCGCCAATGTGTGAAGCCAGCTGGTAAAGACTTTTCATCTACTTTTAGCAGAAGGCTAATTTAGTTAATCCTTTTATATGTATAGATTAGGAAGTAAACCTCTTACTGTTAGTTTACCCTGTACGTTTTCGCACCCACTACACTTTCCGGCGAAAGATTTGTACACGCGGAATATCTTACGTAATCAGCTGGAGTTTGCTAAAATAGCAGAGAAAGGTCTAAGCGATCTTGAAGTAAGCCGGCCGGTGTGGCCGAGCGGTTCTAGGCGCTTCAGTCTGGAACCGCGCGACCGCTACGGTCGCAGGATCGAATCCTGCCTCGGGCACGGATGTGTGTGATGTCCTTAGGTTAGTTAGGTTTAACTAGTTTTAAGTTCTAGGGGACTGATTACCTCAGATGTTAAGTCCCATAGTGCTCAGAGCCATTTGATCTTGAAGTAAACAAATAAACGACGTTGTTTCAGGTCAACTAGTTTCTTTGTAGGACACTAGTAGACGGCAGACGGTGTTTCAGTTTTCTGTCCAGTAGTCGGATTTGTGCAGTTTTCTGAGAGGCAGTCAGAATGATGCTAGATGGTTCAAATTCGCTTGGGGCAGGAAGTGTAACTACATAACCCAGTTTCGATGTTTCAAGGGAGGCTAATAAATACTGCTCGACTAAAAGACCGTATATTAATGTTCCTGTAATTCACGGATGCATAATTACTTCGAGGGTCTAATGCACTCTCGGTGCATCTTGCCCGGAGCACGTAGAGTGCAACTGCAGTGGCATCCTTCGTCGTTACGTAGAAAAAAGGAACGTTTCAACATCACTACAGTATTGTACCAATAAAAAAAATTACAGCGTATGAGCATATTGGGATTACCACAGCTGCGACATTCCATTGAAGTAGTATACATACGAAACGCGGTGTACTCCATAAACATCTCTTTCAACCGGTTTCAAGCCGGATAAACACGTCCTGCCACACGTGTTCTGCAACTGAAATGGCTAGTACAGCCTAAATTCTCGCTCCATGCAGCTTTGAGGCAACAGGATGCTTACGCAGCCTTGACGGGAAGTTTGTACCCGCACTTCAAGCATGTCTCCCCCACCGCGGAGGAAGCTTTCCCTTCGTGCTTCTGCTGTGATGGCTTTTACAATGCAGCAGACGCTTAACTTCTTATGCAGTACAAGTATGAGAGCGACATTCGGATAAAAATTGTGCATGGTTGCAGAAATAAAACATTTCCAGTCAACGAAAGCAATCATAGCTATTGCATTCCTAAATACAATGAACAGTCTAAATATTATGATTACTGCCCACCTGGAGACAGATGCCGCCTGGTGGGGCTGACGGCCCGTTGCGCGGCAGAGAAAGTACAGTTAAGTGCAGCAGAGACGAATAGGGGAGCCATTCTAGCACCGATACGAATTAGGAAAACCATTGGCAAAGGGCAGCTAAATATGGCCCGGCGCCTTGGAACGAGTATGTGGGATACGGAGAATCTAGTCGGCTGTTCGCGTGCGGATTCCATATTCCCAGATTTTCGAAAAGCATATGACAGGGTTACACACAACAGATTGTTAACGAAGGGAGAAGCATATAAGAGATTCATTCTAATGAAACCTGGTCAGTGCGTCTACCTTTGCCTTACACGTAAGGTGGCACCACGTAACTGCGGGTATGGTGGCGCCATCTATTGGTAGATGACGCGTGCGCACCGTTTGATGTTGCGTAGCGCCAGTGTGGTTTCACGCCGAAGACAAGGTGGTTACACAAGTTATCGCCCACTACCGAACATGCAGACGAGTAAGCAGCAATAACGAAGAGTGATTCGATTTTTGGCGGCGGGGGGAGTTGGCCACCGTGAAATGTATCGACGGTGACTACAGTCTGAGTCGTTGAAGTGTTGTGGAACGGCGCAAACGATTCCTTGAGGGGCGCGAGTCACTGGAACACGATGCTCGTCCTGGACAGGCTCATCGTGTCATCACACCGGAAATGGTAGCGGAAGTGAATTCTTTAGTCTTGGACAGCCGCAGAATCACCGTGGACGAGATCTATAGCTTACTGGGTGTTAGTGTGGACACCGCCTACGCCATAATGCATCAAGACTTGAACTTGTGAACAACCTGTGTGCAGTGGGTTCCCCACCAACTGACCGCCGAACAGCACAATACTCGAACGGCGCCGTCTTTGAGTGATCTGGTCGTCTGCAACGTTATCATGAGGAGGAATACTGCTTTCTGTCGCGTATTGTCACAGGTGACGAATCATGGTGTCACCATTTTTAACCGGAAAGTAAGCGTCAGAGCAAGCAGCGGAAACTTGCGACTTCACCACCTCCGAAGAAATCAAAGAGCGGGCGCAGCAGTTCTGGTAAGGTCATGGTGTTCTCCTTTTTTGACCACAAGGGCCCACTGCTTGTCGGCGATAATGCCCAGTTATCAAGCCACTTTACAGAACCTTAGACGAGCCATCAAGTCGAAAGGCCGAGACATGTTGTCCAATTGCTTTACCCTCCTGCGTGATGATGCCCGCCAACACGGCCAATGCTGTGAAGACGACATTACAGCAGTTTTGGTGGGAAACGATGGAACATCCACTGTACAGTCCCGAACCCAGGGAGTGCGGATAGGTGCGCTAGGAGAGGGGGGGAGGTGGGGGGGGGGGGCTTTGGGTCGGCCTTGAGGGATGCCGAGATAGTTCGCGCTGTTGCGATAATACTTGTGTCCCAGATGGTGCAGTGATTAACACACCTGCCTACTAAGATGAGATCACGGGTTCGAATCCCGGTCCGGTACACATTTTCACTCGTCGCCGCTGATTTCGCGTAATGTCCCAATGCAGCTGACATCAGTAACCCCTCCCTTTTCCTTTCTTTTCTCCCACCCGCCTCCACCTTCCATTTACATACAGGGAATAGAACAACAGTTAGCAAACTTTCGTGGGAGGTGGAATCTCTTTATCTTCCGAGACATTTGTAAGAGGGAGCACTATGTTAACTGAATCTTCTAGGAACATAGGTGTTTATATTTAAGATAAAGTACACCGTGGGACAGAACGCCTCTTACAGAACCTGGCACTGTAGTTGGACGAGCATCGCCGTGACGCTTTTGCTCTTGCTAAAAAAGAAACACTGTGACGAAACACGCTGCTCTTGTTTGGATCTTCTGTATGTCTTCTATCAATCCTACCTTGCAAGGATCTCACACTGAAGATCAATACCGAAGTACCGATCGAACTAAACTGTGTTAAGCTAATTCGTGAGTGTAGTACGCTTACTACGGATTCTTCCACGGAATCTGCCTTCCCTACGATCAGTTTAATGAGCTCGTTCGGCTTTACATCGCTCCATACGGACACGCCCAGATATTTAGTGGAGGTGATCGTTTCAAGTGATTGTTCGGCAACAGTAAAATAAATAAATAAAAAAAAAAATAAAATATCCGCCCACTATTTCCCATTTGTTTATGTTGGAGATCTTACTGCATTTCGTTACAATTTTCTAGCTTAGTGACTTCTTTATATACAACAGAGTCATTCACAAACAGCCTCATGTAGCTTCCAGTGTTAACCATACACAGGGTGTTTCACAATGAATATACGAGTGTTACGGCCTTGTAGCACATATTACATTCATCTTAAAATTATAAATAATACACCAAATTAAAAACACGAACAGTTTTTCTTACGATTATTCAGTGTGAATACCAATCACACATCGAGTCGACAGGCGAGTTGTTCCGAAACATTGACCAATATGTCAGCAGTAACTGTTGCAATAACACTGTTTCTAAAGTCGGATAGATCAGCTGGTATCGGAGGCACATACAGATGATCGCGTCAGATCGTGTCTGAACATGGAGGTCATGCATAAAATGCTGTGTCAACCGGTCCCTTGCGCCCAGACTACCGGTCGGATACAACGTCGTTTAACCAGTCGCGTACTGAGTTATGCCAGTGAGGAGCAGAAACATCTTGCTTCCAAATAAAGATGTGTTGTTTCGCTTTCTTTCCATTGAGGCACTGGCCTCAGCTGAAATCAAGAAAAGAAACACCAGTTTCAGTCGATTCACCGAAAAAGAAAGGCCCATAAACTTTCCGCGGGGATATTTCTTGGGGCTAAGCGTTTTTCAGTCACTCTTTGTATTCCATACTCTTCCCATTGCGCATAGGTATACAAACAAATCTGTTTGAGTTGCTTTTTCATTTGTTGTATTATTTACAATTGTAAGTTCCACGTAATAAATGCCACAACGCCTTAAAACCGGTATGTTCATTTTGAAACACCCCGTATTTTACGGACAGTAAACAGTTCGGTGTAAACTCGATGCTATTTTTACGTCTGAAAAGTTATCTCCGTTAAGAAGACATGCTGTATCTATTTACTACGAGCTTTTCAGTCTAATCAAGAACCTGTTCGTACGCTTTATCAACTGGCGACAGTGCGTAACCACATGGAACGCATTGCAGAACTCATGACACATTGGCTCTCCCGCTCACAATGGGCGCTTTTATCTGCTGCCTTCCGGGCCTCGTTGACGAACAGAGAGTACACCACATGAAACTTGTTGACTAACTGGTTCAGACAAGTTGATGCGTCACAAACACCAAATCGATTACAATAGGGAATTTCACAAGAGACTGTTCTCGCTTTGTCCCTCGCATGAAAGCCCGAGGACTCGAAACTTTCAGCAGTTTCTGTTCACTTCTAGACAAAGGGGTGATCTTTTTTCCATAACACGCTCACTGCAAATTTTAACTAGGGTCATATGTAGGAACTAAAAACAGAACGTCACTCTATGGTATATCGACACAAAAACTGCATAGCGAAAAAAAATTAAAACCTCGCAATCGGCTAGAAAAGTTATGGCATATTTTTTAAGGATGAGTACTGTATTATTATATTGCTTCTACAGAATACTGGAAACGAAAAATTCAACTCGTTCTATAGAGGCACTTTTAAAATTGACAATGCGTTTAATTCCTAGTGGTATACTGAAACTGCTGTTGCAAAAATGACAACGGAAGGCCGTAAAAGTCACGTGCTACCATGGAAGAGCAAAGACGAGTAGTACATCAGGTGGTGGTCCAGATTGCTGTACACACCAGTACCTCTAGTACACAATAGCACGTCCTCTTGCATTGTTGCATGCCTTTATTCGTCGTGGCATACTGTCCACAAGTTCATCAAGGCACTGTTAGTCCAGATTGTCCCACTCCTCAATGGCGATTCGGCGTAGAGCCCTCGGAGTGGTTGGTGGATCACGTCGTCCATAAACAGCCCTTTTAAATCTATCCCAGGCATGTTCTATAGAGTTCATGTCTCAAGAACTTGCTGGCCAGTCTAGTCGAGCGATGTCGTTATCCTGGAGGAAGTCAATCACAAGATGTGCCGATATGGTAGCACAATCGGTTGGAGGAGGGCATTCACGTATCGTACAGCCGTTACGGCGCCTTCCACGACCACCAGCGGCGTACGTCAGCCCCACATAATGCCACCCCAAAACAGCAGGGAACCTCCACTTTGCTGCACTCGCTGGACAGTGTGTCTAAGGGGTTCAGCCTGACCGGGTTGCCTCCGAACACGTCTCCGACGACTGTCTGGTTGAAGGCATATGCGACACTAATCGGTGAAGAGAACGTGATTCCAGTCCTGAGCGGTCCATTCGGCATGTTGTTGGGCCCATCTGTACCACGTTGCATGGCGTCGTGGTTGCAAAGATGAACCCCGCCATGGACGTCGGGAGTGAAGTTGCCCGTCATGCAGCCTATTGCGCGCAGTTTGAGTCGTAACACGACGTCCTGTGGTCGCACGAAAAGCGTTATTCAACATGGTGGTGTTGCTGTCAAGGTTCCTATGAGCCATAATCCGTAGGTAGTGGGCATCCAGTGCAGTAGTAGCCCTTGGGCGGCCTGAGCGAGGCATGTCATGGACAGTTCCTGTCTCTCTGTATCTTCTCCATGTCCGAACCACATCGCTTTAGTCCACTCCGAGACGCCGGGACACCTCCCTTGTTGAAACCCCTTCCTGGCACCAAGTAACAATGCGGACACGATCGAGCCGCGGTATTGACTGCCTAGGCATCGTGAACCGCAGACAACACGAGCCGTGTACCTCCTTCCTGGTGGAATGACTGGAACTGATCGGCTCTCGAAACCCCGCCGTCCAATAGGCGCTGCTCATGCATTGTTGTTTACATCTATGGGCGGGTTTAGTGACATCTCTGAACAGTCAAAGGGCTGAGTCTGTGATACAATGTCCACAGTCAATGTCTGTCTTTAGGAGTTCTGGTAACCGGGGTGATGCAAAACATTTTTGATGTGTGTACTTAATAGTAAACGAGGTGTGTAGGATAGCCAAAAGTCGCTAAATAGGGCACGCTATCCAGTTGTTCTGCAAAGCGGGAAACATCAGGAAGCTGTCTCCTATTGAATCTGATTGTCTTGTTCTGTCAAGCGGAAAATGTTGTTAAATGTTGTAAAGTCGCAATCATGGCGCATCCCAGACTCTGTTCCTTTGGTTTCCATCTTTTGCGTACGGCGAAAGATGATTTTCTAGGACATCAGCAAAGCATCAGCTTGCGACGATATGGTCGTGCAAGCAGAAGGTGGGAGTCTGCAGCATAGGATCTGCTGGTTTCAAAAAGAAGTCACGTCGCAGTCGTGCTGATATCCTATGATGTGGACAAACTAGCAGGGAGAATATTTACGCAGAACTGAGACTGTGGTTTGTCTACTATACGACGACGATTCTTCTTTACGTGAATCGTTCAACGGCATTAAGTAACATTGATCTAGAGAGTAAAATGCGGTATAAAGCAAGAATGTCTCTAATTTTTAAACAGAGACATATTATTTCTCGTGTCTTTGATATTATTTGGTACCGAATTGTAAATTTTACGACCAGAGTGCTCGACCCTCTCTGTATAAAGTAACAGCGCTTCAATTCAGAATGGATAACATGTTTCCTTCTACTGTTCTGGTCATGGTGCTGGCATTTCGTTTCGAGCTAAGCAAGATTATTTACGACAATAGTAGGTCGCGAGTGGTGCAAGAAATAATTGGTGAATGTTCGAGCTAGGTGCCGCACTTTGACACAAAAATGGTTCAAATGGCTCTGAGCACTATGCGACTTAACTTCTGAGGTCATTAGTCGCCTAGAACTTAGAACTAATTAAACCTTAACTAACCCAAGGACATCACACACATCCATGCCCGAGGCAGGATTCCAACCTGCGACCGTAGCGGTCTCGCGGTTCCAAACTGTAGTGCCTAGAACCGCACGGCCACCCCGGCCGGCACTTTGACACAGATAGATGAAGTCCCGTATAGCCCAAAATTGGGAACTTCACTTTTCGAGTATGTGACGAAGAAAGAAATATTGTCCAACGATCAGGACTCTGATTTTATTTCAAATTTCAGGGGACTTCCAATTGTGCGCCAAACTGCTTGTACTGTCAGGGGATAATAATTCGTTGTCACAAAACATACTTTTGAAATAAATAGTTTTCATCAAACTTAACTCTTCTTTGCAGGGGACAGTTAATTACTGCCAACTTTACGCCGCTTGCTTTTTTTGATAACTAGACGGGAACATTTATTGGGCAAAGCGACGAATGTGTGGCCACTTTCAGATAATAATCAATCTAATAATAGTAATAATTATTATTATTATTTTAATCTGCCACCATCCCAACAGAAGACACGGCCGCAAATGGAGCACAGAATATGGGAAACGAAATTTAGAACTGGCAGTTGCCAACACGGTTTGATGAAAACTGTTCCGTGGAAATAGCATTGACCCAAATTATACATAAACATTTGCAATTCCTGCCAAACTTATTCTGTGCTGCAAAGTATTACAGCATGCGATGATCACTTGCACGACATAGCAGTTCAAATACTCTGGTAAAACTTGGCCTCTTTAAACTGAATACTTAGGCATCTGAAACGTTAGCGAAGATGCCTCTTGCAGGAACAATAGAGGATCGTTAAAATTCATTAGAGTTACTGACCATACCGATGTCGAGTGTCGCAGTTTATTAACTGTTCTGTTAATAAGTTTTAATGGGTCAATATCCCGCCAGCATAAAATTTCACTGCACGCGACGATTTATTGTTCCGGCAGTTGCGTCGGTCTCCGTCTAGTCAGCAAAGCGTACACGAGCATTCAGACCACGGAGAGCGAGCTGAATAGCCTGCGCTGGGTTTCGTGCCGCTTGGACGTGTGCCAACAGGGTGCCGTTGGAATTCAGCAAACGAGATACTTGTCACCGCCGTGCTGCAATCTCTGCAAAAGGCTTTAAAAGCGGTTCGCAGTACAACGGGAACTACTACAGATTCCTGGCGAACTGTTGTTACCGATATGATATATACGACATAACTGCGCCGAAATGACTGTTCTTTAAAGTATACTCCTATGCCCTAACGTACATCGCTGTAATAAAGTTAGAAGTAGGGGACTACTCGTTTTGCGACTGACTTTACGTATGCCGTATGGAAGACAAATAACGCCGAAACAGAAACTGAGTACGTGCGTGAGCTTATGATGTCTTTATCAAACGTGTAACGCTATGTCGAGCTCTGCCTCTCGATATTTAATCCACAGAGTACAGTATACTACATTACGCAGAGAACCTGGGACTACATGAATTCTGAAGTCTACTAATATCCCTATAGTTCTTGTGGTCCTTAACGAAACCGAGGCAGCAGAACAGTTTTTCAGCGAGTATGGAATGCTGATTCACCAAATTCACTCAATAAGTGTGTGCTTCCATGTATGCACCCTAACCTCTCAGTAATCCATACGCAGTGACTGAACATATCAGTCAAACTTTAGCTACACATTACCGAAATTATTCGACTACCCCCTTCCAGCCAAGTTGACGTAAATGTTAAACACTATTAGTAGAAGTCAATAATCCTAAGAGAGAAAAAAATTAAGAAAAATAAAAAAACACCCGCAATCCCGCTGACGACGAAGTCACGAGAATTAGAACATGCTCGTCGGATACGATAAGGAAATTTTAGTTTTCTTCACATCGGCTCATAGTTACTTCGATTAGATTAACACACAGTTCGTTTCCTAGACCCACAGTGAGCTCTTCGAGGGTATGGAACATGTTGTAAAACCATGAAAGACAGAAGTCAATTTACAAAATTACTTTTTTTAAAAAAAAAAATCACATTCCTACAAGAGGTACTACTGATGAAAACTATAAGAAAAATTGCTACAGTATAATGATATGTGGGGAAACCAATGCGTGTTGAGGTATGGACCGATCTTTCCACTCTTTCCCACCTGTCTGTTACGTAGAAGTGAACACTACAATAGGCGCTGCATATGGTTACTACGTTTCCTGACAGTTCTTTCGTACTTTTTCGCAGTGAATCGCGCACTCATTCAAATACACTATACGACTAAAAATAAAAAAATAAAAAATAAAAAGTAAAGGCCCCACCACGAAGAAATTATCCGAATACGACAGCAATCGGTAGATGTAATGTACACGTACAGACAAAAACATGACTACAACTTCAGAAAAATTAACTGATTTATTCGAGAGAAAGAGCTACATAAACTGAACGATTCAATAAGGCGTTGGTCTACCTCTGGTGTTGTTGTTGATTTCAGTCCAGAGACTGGTTTGATGCAGCTGTCCATGCTACTCTTTCCTGTGCAAGGTTCTTCATCTCCCAGTATCTATTGCAACCTACATCCTTCTGAATCTGTTTAGTGTATTCATCTCTTGGTCTCCCACTGCAATTTTTACCCTCCACGCTGCCCTCCAATACTAAATTGGTCATCCCTTTACGCCTCAGAATATGCCCTACCTACCGATCCCTTCTTCTAATCAAGTTGTGCCACAAATTTCTCATGTCTCCAATTCTATTCAATACCTCCTCATTAGTTATGTGATCTACCCATCTAATCTTCAGCATTCTTCTGTAGCACCACATTTCGAAAGCTTCTAGTCTCTTCTTGTCTAAGCTACTTATCGTCCATGTTTCACTTCCATACATGGCTACACTCCATACAAATACTTTTAGAAACGACTTCCTGACACTTAAATCTATACTCGATGTTAACAAATTTCTCTTCTTCAGAAATGCTTTCCTTGCCATAGCCAGCCTACATTTTATATCCTCTCTACTTCGACCATCATCAGTTATTTTGCTCCCCAAATAGCAAAACTCCTTTACTACTTTAAGTGTCATTTCCTAATCTAATACCCTCAACATCACCCGACTTAATTCGACTACATTCCATTATCCTCGTTTTGCTTTTGTTGATGTTCATCTTATATCCTCCTTTCAAGACATTCTGCATTCCGTTCAACTGCTCTTCCAGGTCCTTTGCTGTCTCTGACAGAATTACAATGTCATCGGCGAACCTCAAAGTTTTTATTTCTTCTCCATGGATTTTAATACCTACTCCGAATTTTTCTTTTGTTTCCTTTAGTGCTTGCTCAATATACAGATTGAATAACAATCGGGGATAGGCTACAACGCTGTATCACTCCCGTCCCGACCACTGCTTCCCTTTCATGTCCCTCGACTCTTATAACTGCCATCTGGTTTCTGTACGAATTGTAAATAGCCTTTCGCTCCCTATATTTTACCCCTGCCACCTGCAGAAATTGAAAGAGAGTATTCCAATCAACATTGTCAAAAGCTTTCTCTAAGTCTGCAAATGCTAGAAACGTAGGCTTGCCTTTCCTTAATCTCGTTATGCAAGCATTTATTCGGCTTGGCACTGAATGACATAGTTCTTGGGTATCGTTCTAAGGGATATCACGCCAAATTCTGTCCCACTGGCGTCTTAAAGTGTCAAAAATCCCAAGCTGGTTGGACGGTCCTGCCCGTAACACTCCAAACGTTCTCAATTGGGGACAGATCAGAAGACCTTGCTGGCCAAGGCAGAGATTGGCAAGCACGAAGAGAGGCAGTAGAAACTCTGGCCGCGTGCGGACGGAACTTATCTTATTAAAACGTAAGTCCAGGATGGTTTGCCTTGAAGGGCAACAAAACGGGGCGTAGACGTACCCTGAGCTGTAATGGTGCCGCGGATGACAACCAAAGAGGTCCTGCTATGAAATGAAATGGCATCTCAGGCCAGTAATTCTGGTTGTCTGGTCGTCGACAAGTTAGACTGGTATCCTACCGTTCTCCGGTGCGTCTACAGACTCGTCTTCGGCCTGGAATCTCACTGACGGGAGTAGAATTGTCTTCAGTGATGAGCCCGCTTCGAATTAAACTCAGATTACCAGCGAAGACATGTATGGAGACACTCCGGACAGCGGTGGCATACTAACACCTTTGCCGGCCCACTACGGTCGCAGGTTCGAATCCTGCCTCGGGCATGGATGTGTGTGCTGTTCTTAGGTTAGTTAGGTTTAAGTAGTTCTAAGTTCTAGGGGACTGATGACCTCAGAAGTTAAGTCGCATAGTGCTCAGAGCCATTTGAACCATTTGAACCAACACCTTTGTCGCCCGCCATACGGCCCAACAATCAGGAGTCTTTGATAACGGCCGCAGATGGAGCAAGGTGTTACTGACCTGCTCCATTTGTGAAGCTTTTCCCTTAACTAAATTGTCCACTTTTTCTGAAATTGTAATCATCTGTTTGTCTGGTTACTGATTTCTGTCCCATTCGGGTAATTCCTTCGTGATGCACTTTTTTGTCTTAAGAGTGTCCATTCGGATTGCGCGACTTGCATTTGTCACACGTTTCTGTGACGTCTGCACGTTGTCGACGGATTTGAGCATACACCAACGCCTTTAAATGGTCTCACAACCAGAAATCAAACGGATTCAGGTTCGGTGAATGGGGAGACCATACTACCGAACCTCCTCGACCAATCCATTCCTCATTAATCGTTGCAGTTAGGTAACGCCGCATGATCCATACAAAATGCGGGTAGTGTCGGCTTGTGTACAAACAACAATCACTGTCCTTCTGACAGGGTAACGCTCTTCTGTAGCGTTGATAATTCATAGCACAGAAATCGACAATACGCAGCACCTGTTAATCTGTGAAGAGTGTGACCCTATCAGTCTGTCACCGAAAATTCCTACCCATACTCTGGTACTGAAACGATTCTGACGTCCCATCTCCATGATTGCTCCAGGATTTGTGTCTGCTCAAACGTGCGTGTTGTGGTGATTTACTATGCCATCTCTTTTGAGCCTTGACTCATTACTACACATTTGCCACAAGCAAAATGGCCCATATCTCAACAGGTACTGATGGCCGGACATATCATTACAGCTACATTTCGAACTAGCTTTGATCAAACTCGCTCTTGTAGGAATACGTCACACTTTTTTCTTTAAACATCCTGTGTATGGGCGACTTCTTTCTGCAGACTTCAGTCTGAAGACTGATTTTAGGTGCCCCTCTCGACACAGTTTCTTCAGTTCTGCATACCTACTGCGATTTACAACCATTTGGACCCACTTCCTGTAGTCAAGTCTCCACTTAAATTTTGTCCCCCCACACATCCCTTCGTTACCAAACTCAATAGTCCTTCGTGCTTCATGATGTGTCTTATGAACCGATCCCTTCTTTTACCCAAACTTTGGCATAATTTCTTTTTTCTCTATCCGATTCTGTACCGTCTGATTAGTTATTCGATCTACGCATCTAAGCTTCAACATTCTTCGGTAGCATCATGTTTCTGAACCTACTTCCTTATCATCTGAACTGTGTATCGTCCACATTTCACTTCCGTGAAAGGCTACAGACAAATATCTTCGGAAAAGACTTCCTAACACTTGTATTTACATTTTGCGTTAACAATTCTTCTTTTAAAAAACGTTTTTCTGACTATTGCTGGTCTGCATTTTATGTCCTCTCTACTTCGGCCATCGTCATTAATTTTGTCAACCAAATAGCAAAACACATCTACAACTTTTCATGTCTTACTTCCTTTTAACTGCCTCAGCATGGCCTGATTTAGTTCTACGTCGGGCGATTTACTGGGTGGTGTTCGTGTCTGGCGGTTTTGCTCAAGACACATGCTGAACAAGAATCTTTATTATTCATTGTTCTACAAATTTTGTACAACAAAAGATATTTTCTGTAAAATATTCCCAGTTGGGTAAAAGTACCTGGTCAACTTCTGGCGTTACCGCAGAATGCTGTCGTTCTCGAACACAAGAACTTCTAATACTTTTACAGGTGGTCATAACTGGCTGCTGACATACGCCGAAAAATATTTGTCAGAGTTTAAGAATTTAAGAGAAATGTGTACCGTAATCCCCAGCTGTACTTGTCTCGCGAACTCCTAGATGAAAAACAACGATACCTGAGAGGAGGGTATGTGCAAAAAAACTCCAGTTCAAAAAACTAGGCAGTAGTATCACTACCCCCACTTCCTTCTCGCGCTATTAAGTTAATATACACCATCTGAAATACCACTAAATTTGCACTGTTGCTGACTTTGGAAATCATCTGTCTCTAACCGTCACAGAACTGGGATTAAGCAGATATTTATGTCTGTGAGCACACATTTATGTCTGTGACTGCCGCACATTGTCAAATCAGCTCCTTTCCGAAATAAAGATGCCACCTATTTCCTTATGTTCGGGGTAAATTTTATAATTAGTACGCGTAGTGTGGTTCGGGTTTAACTTATAGTGGAGACTCGATTATCCGGGCCACAGTTATACGGATTCGCGATTATCCGGATTGTCAACCGCGGGCACTACCAGACCATGCCCCATGCGAGGAATGAACAGCAGGAAACGCAGGAAGATTAAACAGACGGAAACATACAGGGCTATTACAAATGATTGAAGCGATTTCATAAATTCACTGTAGCTCCATTCATTGACATATGGTCACGACACACTACAGATACGTAGAAAAACTCAAAGTTTTGTTCGGCTGAAGCCGCACTTCAGGTTTCTGCTGCCAGAGCGCTCGAGAGCGCAGTGAGACAAAAGGCGACAGGAGCCGAGAAAGCGTATGCCGTGCTTGAAATGCACTCACATCAGTCAGTCATAACAGTGCAACGACACTTCAGGACGAAGTTCAACAAAGATCCACCAACTGCTAACTCCATTCGGCGATGGTATGCGCAGTTTAAAGCTTCTGGATGCCTCTGTAATGGGAAATCAACGGGTCAGCCTGCAGTGAGCGAAGAAACGGTTGAACGCGTGCGGGCAAGTTTCACGCGTAGCCCGCGGAAGTCGACGAATAAAGCAAGCAGGGAGCTAAACGTACCACAGTCGACGGTTTGGAAAATCTTACGGAAAAGGCTAAAGCAGAAGCCTTACCGTTTACAATTGCTACAAGCCCTCACACCCGATGACAAAGCCAAACGCTTTGAATTTTCGGCGCGGTTGCAACAGCTCATGGAAGAGGATGCGTTCAGTGCGAAACTTGTTTTCAGTGATGAAGCAACATTTTTTCTTAATTGTGAAGTGAAAAGACACAATGTGCGAATCTGGCCGGTAGAGAATCCTCACGCATTCGTGCAGCAAATTCGCAGTTCACCAAAAGTTAACGTGTTTTGTGCAATCTCACGGTTTAAAGTTTACGGACCCTTTTTCTTCTGCGAAAAAAACGTTACAGGACACATGTATCTGGGAAAATTGGCTCATGCCACAACTGGAGACCGACAGCGCCGACTTCATCTTTCAACAGGATGGTGCTCCACCGCACTTCCATCATGATGTTCGGCATTTCTTAAACAGGAGATTGGAAAACCGATGGATCGGTCGTGGTGGAGATCATGACCAGCAATTCATGTCATGACCTCCACGCTCTCCCGACTTAACCCCATGCGATTTCTTTCTGTGGGGTTATGTGAAAGATGCAGTGTTTAAATCTCCTCTACCAAGAAACGTGCCAGAACTGCGAGCTCGCATCAACGATGCTTTCGAACTCATTGATGGGGACATGCTGCGCCGAGTGTGGGAGGAACTTGATTATCGGCTTGATGTCTGCCGAATCACTAAAGGGGCACATATCGAACATTTGTGAATGCCTAAAAAACTTTTAGATTTTTGTTATGTGTGTGCAAAGCATTGTGAAAATATCTCAAATAATAAAGTTATTGTAGAGCTGTGAAATCGCTTCAATCATCTGTAATAACCCTGTAGATACAGAGAACGATGCATGGCCATCTCATGCGGAAAAATTTCAAGCCAGCTTTCAAATGGTTCGAAAAACACGCAATCTGTGATATCGTCAGTTCACTACAGTTACAACTAATTAGCGATGTAGCAGCAATGACAATTACCGAATATTGTAAACAAAAATAAACTACAGTTACTGTCTTGTGTGACTTTTGTTAGGTATTTGATGATAAAGGTTGCAGTATTTTAGTGATTAAAAAATATGTAAGTTTGTATGAAAATGTGCCTCTACTCTCTTAAATAACCTTGAGTTTTGTTAATTTTAATAAGATTATTATTTTTTTCTTGTTTTCAATAAAAACCTAACATTACTTTATAAACCCTAGAAAGATAACCATATGACAACGTACCTAAAATATGACCATACATTGGTGACGTTTGTTATCATTCTAGAGTTAATAATACAAAAATCGCTTTCCTTCATAAATTCAGTTACCCGATTTTCGATTATCCGAATGACATATGACAACAATTAGACCGGATAATCGAGTCTCCGCTGTTCTCGTAAAACAGAAGATCCAGTCGTAACTGGATAGCAGAGATGTGAATTTCTTGAAATACAAATGCAAATACAAGATGCGAAATACCTATTTTTCTATTTTTATTTTACATCTGAAACACACTTTTCAAAAAAACATGTTCTATTTTATGTGGAGCAATTCAAATATAAATATTTTGTATTTGTAAAATGTAAACTGCTACTCTGGACTTTCTTTTCATACTTCGTAGTTTTTATTCATTCAATGGCCCATTTATTTCAACAAAAATAGTTCCATGACGGATAAGCGCCAAAGGTGTATCTGTCAAGTGAATATGACCACGATCCCTAATTATTATAAGAGGCAGTTAGGCTTGAGTACGCATTATATGTTTATACATATTACATGTTCATCATTACTACAAACAATCATGTTGGGAGAACATCCGCAACTGAGCATTACAGCAGAGGTTGAAAATACCGCTTCAGTTGTAAATTACTTTATTTTCACACGACCGGTTTCGGACTGTTATAAGCCCATCCTCAGGTGTCGTAGCTGTGCCGTGGGCCACAGCTACGACACCTGAGGATGGGCTTATAACAGTCCGAATTTACAACTAAAGCGCTATTTTCAACCTCTGTTCATCACTACTGTTCGTTTAATGTAAAACGTACAGAATTCATTTGATAACTCCTAGTACTCTCAAAAGGAAGTGGAAGAAGGAAGGAACGAGATCACAAACATTACATTTAATAGCTTCAAAATAAGTCCAGATCTCAAACCAATTCATGCAAAAAAAACTTTATGATGCATACATGTCAAAACGTCACGCCGCACTGTCTGCAGTCTAATCTACGAACCTCATGCACGAACAGTCTAACACTGAGTGTCCTTTGAGCAATCTGGAAAGCAGAAAAGAAAATAGTTTGCCCACCTAAAAGTTCACTAAAATCTTTATCGCAAGAAGCGGACGACTGACTACTGCGAGGAGAAACGAAGATATACAAGCGAAAAATTTGCGAGTTTCCTGAAAGATGACAGTTGTGTCGCCCGACTTATCAACACACAGACGAGACAGAAAGCCAGATTTTGAGAATTATGGTGCTAATCGCTTAATGCCTGCAATAAGGCGCCACAAGGTTGGCGACAATCTACAGCCAGAGGAAAGGCATAAAGAGATGCTTAATTAAAAACGATGTCCCGCAGGGGCGGGAGGGCGCTGCGAAACCATATGGCGGTAATATGCACGGATGACTCCATCAGCACTGCATTTGGTGCTAATAATTAAGCTGTCGTCAATTCATAATCAGCAAAAACCTTATAATATGCAAGCTCTCAGCGTTCAAGTAACCTAACTGAAGGCGGCGCCGAAGGAACGATACAATACGAGTATGGTAACAGAGGTAACATACATGTTTACGTCTCTTTCGTGTGAAACCTATAAACTAACATCGCCATACCGAGAAGGAGACAGTCTAAAAATTTCAAAATGCCTCTTTTTGTGAATCTTTAGGTGTATCACAGTATCACAACAAACTTTGTGATTGTTGGGGGTTTCGAGTATTTAGCTGAGCTATATGTAATCTACATTTTTTTTTTTTTTTTGCGCATCGCCAAACTCTGTACGGAGTGAATCAAAAACTTTCGCTACAACGTATTTGTCGGTCGTCTGTACGCGCAAATATGCTGTGGCACGTTGCTCTGCGCCGGTCATTCCTTAGCTCAGGATAACGTTGAACTATTTCCCTCATAATATTCCTGGATTAAGTAATTAAGGAATTGGGAATCAAAGGCTAGTGAATGATTTAATTAACCGTGTTGACAGTTATGCCTCCATAAATCTTGGGGCGGGGCTCCACCCTTAATTTGCTCTCTACAAAGACATTATTAAGAATCTGCTACCGCTGGGGACATGATGGGTCTCTACAGTTTCAAATATAAAAACGGTACTTGGTTCTAAGGTGCCTGCGTAACACAACGATGCAGTATCAATATTTTGTCACTTTGTATAGCCATATGAATGTACGTCTAGGATGTAATGAAACTGTCACAATGTACTCACTGCCACAGACGTGCTATATAGAATCACTTACAACGGAAAAACAAAAATAATGGTGCACCAACAGTCAAACCGCCGAAACTGTATGCCTAAAAATATTTTTAGAGATTAATGATTGCAGAGAGACTTACAATCTATTGTGCGATTAAAATTAACTGACAGTTTACATTTCACGCGTTGGAGCTGGTTTCCTCCAATCAGAGCACTCAATGTCACACTCGGATCGATCCCCGTTGCCAAACGGCCACATCATCTTGCCAGTTCACTTGCAGTTCCTCGTCTGGAATTCTTCCTTGAGGTGTTTGGATCCCGAATCATGGGTCTGTCACTTATTTCGTATTTCACTGCACATGGCACATGACATATACAGCACTAACCAAGCACCATTGGATACTTCCGCACAAGACGCGATTCAGCGTCACATATACAGCTGTCACAATTACAGAGACCGGCTGAACTTCGCACGACACTGCTTGAGGCCTAATTTTTCAAGGCTGCAATTCATCGTCACGACTGGTCACCAGTCATAAATGTAACTACTTATCGCAGTGTTGTGGCGTAGTGCTGGCTTATAAACCTCACGTGTGGAAAGTCGTAGGTTCGAATCTCGTCAAATGTGGCGAAATTTTTCTTATTTCTAAATCTAATCAAAAGAGTATGAGTATTAGTTTTATTCAATTAATTGGTTTAGAAGTATTTTTTATTTCTATTTCCTTGTCACGTCATATTTATCATCGTATTGACTTTGTTATTTCCTCTCATTTTTCTTCGTATCATTCTCTTTTCGTTTTGAATCTGAACCTGTGTCGCCTACAAACTGCGACCAAGGGCCAACGCCCTCGTGTGAACAGTATTAGTACAGTTTCAGGTAGCCAATGGTAGCGAGAAATTGACAGTTTGCTTTTAGCGCTGAAACTGAATTATTTCATCTTTAGTTTGCTCGTAGAGGATACATTGCACATCACGAGGTTGTGGTTAGGTTAGGACCTGAGTTTAAATAGAGGGCTACAAATCGGTTAATCTGCCGCAGTCCAGTCATTGGTAACTTAAAATCAGCTGTCGACTACGTATGTCGCATTTCCGACATACCTCGCGTGGCCACTTCCAGCACTGCTCCGCGATACACATCAAACAACACTTGTGAGGTGACCTGCCATGTCTGTATGTCACCGAGCAGTGGCCGGCAGACGATATGGCAACACTATAGCGGCACGTGACAGACGTCAACCCTCAAGTAATTTTAATCGGACTGTAGTGATGTTAATATGAAGTTAAACCACCACTAAAAGAATTACTTCTTGGTATACAAAGAACTTGGATTACGCAAATACGTATTATACTTCCAGCACAGATCGTGAAAGACGATGTTATGAGGAAAAGGAGAAAGCTATACGAGAGAACACGGATTACGCAAATACGTGTGACTTTTAGAGAAAACCGTGAAAGACAACACAAGGAGGAAAAAAGAAAATCAGGTTTAACATCCCGTCAACAAAAAGATCATCAGACACAGAAGACAAAGTCTAACATAAGATGAGTAACGAAATCGGCCGTGCCATTTCAAATGAAATACCCTGGCATTCGCGTTATGTGAGAGCGAAACCGCTAAAAATCTAAATGTGAACGGCCAGACGGGGATTTGAACATACGTCCTTCCGAATACGGGTCCAGTATCTAATTGCTCGATTGCAAGTCTATGCAGCCCCTTCGTGATATGAAGAATGTGCAGAAGAGCACGAGGCAGATGGTTCCCGCATGTTCTCACTAGCCTCACACTGTCACTGCCATTGCCGTAGCTCACTGTGGTTAGAATGGATAAAGTGACAAATGCCCCCTCACTCCCTGGACGCGACCTCCTACAATCTCTTACTCGCCTGAATGCTGTTCATAGTTGTTACACGATGTCGCAGTAACACTGCTGGTTATTGTACATTAGACGGCCGTTTACATTAGCCGTCCTGTAGAAACAAGAATCCCCTATGTAAGTAATAGAAAGATGAGTAAGACAGGCACAGACAATGTATGGTCACTGAACTGTGTCATCCTCGACAAGCCGACCCTGCGCCCGTGTAGCTACGTTTCATCGCTAATCTCGTAGTATATGTACACAGCAACACAAATGAGTGGTTTAGGTTGATTAGAAAGAAAGGGAGGCAATGTTATAACGTCACATCGACAACATGGTCACTCGTGTCGGAGCACCAACTCTTAGGAACCATCATGGCATTCGGCTTAATCGGTAATAGAAACTACGGAAAGATCTGTCTGAATGGCTGAAAGTGGATTTGAATCTCGAGGCTCATGAATGAGAGCCCAGGGCGCTAACCGAGTTGAGACAGATTAGAGCTTTAGAGAAGCTACAATTTTAGTGTACTGATACAGCTGCCCAGTGTCAAGTCTGATGGGTTCAACCAAGAACAAGGGGCCTGCTAAGGCCAGTGAAATGCTTACACCAGTGGCAACTCCCTCCAGAAGTGCATCAACTGCAATGGTTCCCTCATTATCATCAGCGTTCTATTTGGATTGGAGAAGGCTATTTTGATTTGACTAGCCTGTGCTTTTACTCCAATCTTTGCTTTGACGATAGTGCATTTGACATCAACGGCATGAGATTGTAGGTCACAGTTCTTGAAGTGCCCTGGTCGGGTTTACATATCAAGAGCCTAGACCTGTTGACTTGATAAAGGAACTTTCTATATTCTTGTAATGATATACTGCAACTGTCTTGTAGTACAGGATCAAAGTTTAAGTATTACACACTACCTCCAGCTTACGCAAAATCGGTTAGTTCTTCCTGCATTAGATGCGGTCTACTGTGCGCCTTAAGAGGCTTATGGAGACACGATTTAGGTCATGGGCGGTTCCTGAGAAAACACAAAAAAAGCGTTTTTCACTATTTTTTTGCTATCAGCAGCGAATATCTAAACTAACCACGTCCAACTGTTCAAATTTTAACGGTATATTCCCTAGGCAATTATCTACAAGAGCCAGCATCCCGTTTTCCAAATTCTTTATCCGTTATAGTGCATTACCCAGAAACATGGTGATTTGGCACCAAAACCGAGCCGCGGATGCAAAGTCGGCTATGCACGGTAATTGGTTGAAATTTTTACAATTTATTCCTACGATCCCGATCTCCAACAACCCTGAAAATTTTCTTCATATCTTTGCCCGTTTCCGAGATACAGAGGTTCAAAGGTATCCTTCTTGTCAATAAGGATACGGCGTGGGCCGGCGGTTGGGTGGGTGGACTGCTGTGGCCTGTTGTGGGGTTGTGAACCACGGAGGGCTACGGCGGGACGAAGCCTCTCCTTAGTTCCAGGGCCCCGGTTTAATACATACATACCCTTCTTGTTCACGAAAATTCCGGTGTGAAGCGAAATTGTAGTTTATGATGTGACATAGCACAGAGAAATATGCTGTAAACTATCTCCTTTGCGACATGTGGAATAATCGGGTCTACTGCCGGATGTTTGTGTCACTCTGGCACAATATTTCGGCCACGTAACTTGTTGCCTTCTTCAGGTGCTACCTGAGACTGTCTCAGGTAGCACCTGAAGAAGGCAACGAGTTACGTGGCCGAAATATTGTGCCAGAGCGACACAAACATCCGGCAGTAGACTCGATTATTCCACATTTCAGGATCTCGCCGGGAAAGGCTAAAGAGGTATATCTCCTTTATCATCAGAAGGCTTCGGGAACCCCATGTTGTAATCAAGCATATGCAAAATTTTTGTGCACATAAAATCCGGCCTGAGGTGTAAAATTAGTTTTGCGTTATTTCAATTTCGCATTAGTAAATTACACATAAGCAAACTACCAAAATTTTACTGAACAATACAGTTCTTTTTATATGAGTGACATGCCCTCTGTGCTGTGCCAGGGTCAAAAAGGGAACTAGAGGGAAAATGCTCCTATCGGAGCACAAAAAGGCGAATATACAACTGTTTAAAAGACTTATTGAAAAGTGGATATACCAGCTACCCGATTCTTCCATCCTCAGCACTTTTACAAAATATCCCCAAAATTTTGGCATTTAGATTATATTCGCGCTCTTTTATGCTGAGAGGCCCATTGGAAAGTGGGAAAGGGCCGGAAAAGTAATAAACACTGAATGACTGTAGAAAGTGATTGTAAATAGAAAAATCGAATGTGACAATGAGAGTGAGACAGAAAGAGAGACACACAGTGGCAGTGGAATATAGTTGACAGTGACAAAATGCGTAAGAACCACGGACACTGAGAGACAGAGTCAATGACAACGAGGGAGAGGGAGAGGGAGAGAGAGAGAGAGAGAGAGAGAGAGAGGGAGAGGGAGAGGGAGAGGGAGAGGGAGAAGGAGAGGGAGAGGGAGAAGGAGAGGGAGAGGGAGAAGGAGAGGGAGAGGGAGAAGGAGAGGGGGGAGGGGGGAGGGGGAGGGAGGGGGAGGAGGAGAGAGGGAGAGACAATGATAAGAGACAGTAGCAGTGGGAATGAGTGAATGACATAGCAGTAGTAGGAGAAAGCAAAAGGGAGACAGTGATAGTGAGAGGAGACATCAGTAGTACGATAGAACTTGAAGTGGTGAGACGGGAAATAGCGATAGAGAGACACAAAGAGACAATGACAATGAGTTGGACTGAATGAATGAGAACTGAAAAATGTGAGTGGATGTGTATGAGCGACTTACAGTCATGGACTATTGGGTGTGGGCGAGTTACAATTAGGGGTGCTTGTGGGAGTAGAGGTGAGTTGCATGTTACTAGTGCGAGTATGTTTGCACTCCAAATTTTTTGCAAAATTTTTTAAACAAGCTGAGGAAGGTAGAAAAGGCAGCAGATAACCCACTTTTAAGTCACAGTCTTTTAATAAAACAGTAGCATATTCGCTTTTTTTTTTTTTTGCTCCGATAAAAGCTTTTCTTCTGGTCGTATATTTATCCACATTTTATGGTAGCTGCTATTCGTTACACAACGTGTCAATTTTGTTCAAGTGTTCCTGCAATTCCTTACGATCGTCCTACTAGGGAACTTTGCTGCACACAAAAAAAAATGGCTCTGAGCACTATGGGACTTAACTTCTAAGGTCATCAGTTCCCTAGAACTTAGAATTACTTACACCTAACTAACCTAAGAACATCACACACATCCATGCCCGAGGCAGGATTCGAACCTGCGACCGTAGCGGTCGCGTGGTTACAGACTGTAGTGCCTAGAACCGCTCGGCCACCACTTGCTGCACACAATTGTATCGTCTACGAACAATCTAAAAGTGCTGCTGATCATACCTGATAAATTTTTTATGTATACTGGAAACATTATGGGTACTGTCACGCTTCCTTGTGGCACACCCTACGTTACTTTCGTTCTGTGAAACATTCGCCGCCCAGTACAACGTTATGGATTCTATTACTCAAATATTCCTCGAGCGAATAACAGATTTGCGAAACCACTCCGGTATGACAGTTTCTTGGTTAGTAGTTGACAGGGTGGTACAATGTCTAACGCCTTTCTGAACTTTTTGTATTCCTAAGGGCCTGCACCGTAGTAAATATCTTGTAAAGACAATTTATATATGTCGTTACTTTATGAAGCTTTATGCAGGAGTCGTACAATTAGGGGAAACCTTATCCCGGCTGCAGAAATATTTGACAGCTACAACGTCAATGATGTATACAAGTAAGTACTGATCGCACACTTTTACTTGGCTCCTGGGAGAAGGATGCGGGGAACGGAAGCTTATGACAGGCTCGTAGGACACTGGCTGCTGTGACAAGCTCCGCCCCGTTTTCCCAATACAGCTAGCTTGTAGCGCACAAGAGAAACGAACTGTAATGGATTAATGCGTCACAAAAGTGACACAAATGTTTGTGGCGAGTCGCTCATTTGTGAATAATATTAATCATTACGCCCGATAACGCACACGGATCAACACTGAATTCACAACAAGTACTTATTGTTACTGCGAAAAATATTGTTACGTAGCTACGGTTGGCAACGAACGTAAACATTCCTGAACGGCACGAAGTTAGGTCGTTTCCATCAATCACAGATGACTCAAAATTTTCGTCCAGTACTCGACACGCATTATAGACCGATCATTCAGGGTGACCACAAAGTCTTGCCCTGATTATAACAATTTATTACAGAATAACCGTTTGAAATAATAATTTACATTTGATGCCGTTACATATTTTAGTGTTACTAGTTTTTTTTAATACCACTAACGTTAGTAAACCTCAACGTGTGCTCCCCTGGTAGCTCAGTGAATGTCGAGGCGGTATTCCAGTTCCCGCCAGGTGTTTCGTAACGTGTGTTCTGTCACAGTACCCACAGCAGCTTGTATCCTAGCCTTCAGTTCATCGACGTCAACAACTGGTGTGACGAAGACTCTATCCTTGATATAGACCCAGAAAAAAATGTCAAGGGGCGTAATGTCCGAATTGGTGGATTTGAAGGAACAGTCTAACACCCTGGCCACCCCGCTCTCCAGACATTATGCCCCTTGACATTTTTTTTCTGGGGCTATATCAAGGACAGTCTTCGTCACACCAGTTGCCGACGTCGACGAACTGAAGGCTAGGATACAAGCTGCTGTTGGTACTATACAGAACACAGGTTACGAAACACGTAGCGGGAACTGGAATATCGCCTCGACATTCTCCGAGCTACCAAGGGAGCACACGTTGAGGTTTACTAACTTAAGCGGTCTTACAAAAATCTAGTACCACTAACCCATGTAACGGCATAAAATGTAACTTATTATGTCAAACGGTTTTCTGTTATAAATTTTTAATATCAGGGCAAGACTCTGTGCTCACCCTGTATTTATAACTAAAAACTGCATGTACTAATAGCGCTATATAACTACAGTTCGCTTGAAAATAGCAGTGCAGACGAAGCAAGCTTATCGCCTAACTGTACTACTATTGAATGAAGCTTCATAAAACACCATCGTCCTAGTATAATAATATTTGTAAAATGCCTTTCGGAACTGTTGGAGATCTTTTCATCTGCGTCTGTTGTTCGCAAGACGTGCCCCATTAAATCGAGCTGTGTCTCTCAGGAGTGGTGCGAATGGCAATATTTCGCGCGAGAGCCGCAAGGCGGCGCGGGACAAGGAAGCTGGCGGGGCCCGCGACAGAGGCGGACAGCGGACAGGCGCCGGCTAATTCTGTACGCCGGGTCGCGGGAATCTTAATTCTTCAGATACCCAACGGCGCGCCCGACGCTAAAATTAGACAACCCGCCGCCGGCGCGCCGCCTCTCGCCGTGCAATTCTCCTACCAAACACGGCCGCTCCGACGCGCCAATCTCAAAATACTGAAGCTTCGCTCACGAGTTCAGTCCAGAGAGCAAATATCTTAATTTGTATACTGCACGCATGATTAGTGTCAGCCATTTGCTCATTGTCAGATCATCACGACGTCAAACATCAGATGCAATGAATCTTGTCACAATACCGTGCGCAAGTTACATGTTTTTTGCTCGCGTATCATGTCATTTCTGAAAACTCAGAATCTACTCTGTAGGAATCAACGTGGATTCCGGAAACAGCGATCGTGTGAGCCCCAACTCGCTTTATTTGTTCATGAGACCCAGTAAATATTAGAAACATGCTCCGAGGTAGATGCCATTTTCCTTGACTTCCGGAAGGCGTCCGATACAGTTCTGCACTGTCGCCTGATGAACAAAGTAACAGCCTCCGGAATGTGGCTGGATTGAAGAGTTTTTAGCAAACAGAACACAGCATGTTGTTCTCAATGGAGAGACGTCTACAGACGTTAAAGTAACCTCTCGCGTGCCACAGGGGAGTGTTATGAGACCATTGCTTTTCACAATATATGTAAATGACCTAGTAGATAGTGTCGGAAGTTCCATGCGGCTTTTCGCGGATGATGCTGTAGTATGCAGGGAAGTTGTAGCATTAGAAAATTGCAGCGAAATGCAGGAAGATATGCAGCGGATTGGCACTTGGTGCAGGGAGTGGCAATTGACCCTTAACATAGATAAATAATGTATTGCGAATACATAGTAAGAAGGACCCTTTATTGTATGATTATACGATAGCGCAACAAACACTGGTAGCAGTTACTTCTGTAAAATGTCTGGGAGTATGCGTACGGAACGATTTGAAGTGGAATGATCATATAAAAATAACTGTTGGTAAGGCGGGTGCCATGTTGAGATTCATTGGGAGAGTCCTTAGAAAATGTAGTCCATCAACAAAAGAGGTGGCTTACAAAACACTCGTTCAATCTATACTTGAGTATTGCTCATCAGTGTGGGATCCGCACCAGGTCGGGTTGACAGAGGAGATAGAGAAGATCCAAAGAAAAGCGGCGCGTTTCGTCACAGGGATATTTGTTAAGCGTGACAGCGTTACGGAGATGATTAGCAAACTCAAGTGGCAGGCTCTGCAAGAGAGGCGCTCTGCATCGCCATGTAGCTTGCTGTCCAGGTTTCGATAGGGTATCGAAAATATTGCTTCCCCCTACTTATACCTCCCGAGGAGATCACGAATGTAATATTAGAGAGATTCGAGCGCGCACGGAGGCTTTCCGGCAGTCGTTCTTCCCCGCGAACCATACGCGACTGAAACAGGAAATGGAGGTAATGACAGTGGCACATAAAGTGCCTTCCGCCACACACCGTTGGGTGACTTGCGGAGTATAAATGTAGATGTACTAATACTCAATAGCATTTCGAGCTCACCTTCAAATGGTGCGCACTTTGGAAGTATTCTGCACACAATCCCATCAATACGAAAGTTGTTATTTGAGATTATAACTGAGGTCGGCTTTACGATAAACAATGATAAAAATTACCTTCCTTCGGTCAAGTGCCATGCCTGGACAAAATTTTGAACTAACAAGATTTTCACTTTCGACTCGATAAAGGCAAGTCTTCCGGTCAGCACTTCAGCTTTCTTACACAGTTAGCTGATGAAATAGTTCCATTTTTAGCAACCATATACAATCGTTCGCTCGACGAAATACCCGCACCTAAAATTGGAAAACTGCACAGGTCACACCAATACACAAGAAAGAAAATCCAATTACTCCACTGAATTGTAGACCCGTAACACTTCCATAAATTTTCCGTAGGATTTTGGAACATATACTGGGTTCGAAAATTCTGAGTTGCCTCGAAGAAAACGATCTAAATGACAAAGCAGGAACGAAATCCGAAAATATATTTCTTGGGAAACACAACTCGCTCGCATGCGTCAACGAGTGCTATCGACAGAGTTGATATAGTATTTCTAGATTTCCAGGAGGCTTTTTTTCACCGTTCGTCGCAAGCGACTTCAAATAAAATTTCTTGGCTGTGGAGCATGGTCTCAGTTGTGTCAGTGCACTCTCGATTTCCTGTCAGAAAGGTACAACTTGTAGTAACTGTCGGGAAGCCATCGAGTGAAACAAAAGTGACATCTGGGGTTCCTCAAGGAAGTGTCACAGGATCTCATAATCTATATCCAGCATTTCGGAGACAATCTGAGTAGCCCTTATAGACTGTTTGCAGATGATGCTGTCGTTTACCGCCTAGCAAACGGATCTGAAGATAAAAATAATAAAAGCATTCACGGTACGAAAAGTGGTAACTGACGGTGGGACACTGGTATATCACATAAATGTAAGGGTTGCCGAGTCACAGAAATACCTGTGCGTTACAATACGAACTTACATTGGAACCAGCACACAGAAAATGCTGTGGGTAAGGCGAAACCAATATTGTGTTTTACTGGTAGAATACTGAGTAAACGCAACACATCTACTAAAAGAGACTGCCTAAATTACAGTAGTGCGATTGTTCTGGATAATTGCTGCGCGGTATGAGATCATTATCAGGTAAGACTGGCGGAGGACATTGAAAAAATTCAAAGGAGGTCAGCTCCTCATTCCACTTCTGTTCCACTCCCATATAGAGCGAGGAAAAAATAACTGATGTATACCTCAGTACGGCTGTAATTTCTCGTATCTGGAAGTATTTAGTTTTTCTCAGTAATTAGTGTAGCCCGAATATCTATTCTCTACCAAACCATACACTATCATAATTGTCATAACATGCACAAAATAAGCAAGAAAAAAAGAGTAATACGTGGAATCAAAATTTAGTCCTGCGATGAACCTGATGGCATGCTGTACCCGCATTTAACTTTCTCTGGAAAAAAATGGCACACAGTTGGAATGGTTCGCCATCCCTGTCATAGGAAATATCGTTACGGCAATTCGTATAATTACTATCCCATGTTAACTGCTAAACGTACACAGCAGGACCAAACGCGTATCCTTGTACAACAGTTGCTGTGTCCAGTTTGGCATCAAAGTTACAAATTACCGTCAGTAAGTCTACACAAGTCAAAAGAGTATACAACCATAGATGTTTGTTATGTAGAACAAACCAAAGCAGAGATGCAAAAAATGGTTATTCATGTCGCAGTAACATTAGACATAAGAACAGAACGAAAGTTTTAGGATAAAATTGCAACTCAGTTGTAAAAGAGCACAATGAAAAAAAGTAACACCTCAGACCTAGCGTAATAATAATATAGAATAGAATGGCATATACATGCAGTTAAAAAAATGGGTGTGAGAGTAGTATAATTTTTTTTACAAAAATACATCAATGAAGCACGTGCTAACATCAAACGGTGTAATTTCTAAAAGTAACAGTTGAATCATCACATATAATATTTCACATGCTAAATTTCGTGCATTTATATTTGTTTCATGTTTCGTTTAGATGTATACAGATATCGTCGTAATGATGGTTTAAATCGAAATCGGTAGTTATAATGAAGACAATTACAAATCACAGCAAAATGCATTTCGAAAATGCTTTATACCAGCTGTAGAAAGGTTTTTATACTAGCTGCACGGAGGAGTACTTGCCGCCATATACTAACGGCTGAACAACTCGTTAGCTTACACACACACACACACACACACACACACACACACACACACACACGTCACCTACTGCTTGAAAAAGGCACAATAGTCGAAACTGGCCAATAGCCCAAGACATACAATAACTGAAGGGCTTAAATGGCAATCTGATTGCATCCGATATACGTGGCACATTTCAGCAAGAGCAGCATCGAAATGTCACCAGTTATTTATAACCGAAACTCAACTAAATGAAGAACTCTGAGAATGACATGTTAGCTGCCTCAGACGCTTTATAGCGCCAGGTTGGTAGTTCGGTAATTATCTCCGGAGTTTTACAGCTCTGGATGTTAAATAACACGTTAGTAACACACCTCGTATATACTATACGACGAGAACGTTTCGCGGTTCTAGGTACCTTTGTTGCGAAATTTATTAACTAATAGTACTAACTAAAAAAATTCTCCCAATCACAGTCCAACCCAAATTAAGAACAGATATGGTGAACAAAATTCTTTACAGACGAAAGGAAAAACTAGTAGAAGCCGACCTCGGGGAAGATCAGTTTGGATCCGTAGAAACACTGGAACACGTGAGGCAATACTGACCTTACGACTTATCTTAGAAGAAAGATTAAGGAAAGGCAAACCTACGTTTCTAGCATTTGTAGACTTAGAGAAAGCTGTTGACAATGTTGACTGGAATACTCTCTTTCAAATTCTAAAGGTGGCAGGGGTAAAATACAGGGAGCGAAAGGCTATTTACAATTTGTACAGAAACCAGATGGCAGTTGTAAGAGTCGAGGGACATGAAAGGGAAGCAGTGGTTGGGAAGGGAGTAAGACAGGGTTGTAGCCTCTCCCCGATGTTATTCAATCTGTATATTGAGCAAGCAGTAAAGGAAACAAAAGAAAAATTCGGAGTAGGTATTAAAATCCATGGAGAAGAAATAAAAACTTTGAGGTTCGCCGATGACATTGTAATTCTGTCAGAGACAGCAAAGGACCTGTAAGAGCAGTTGAACGGAATGCAGAATGTCTTGAAAGGAGGATATAAGATGAACATCAACAAAAGCAAAACTAGGATAATGGAATGTAGTCGAATTAAGTCGGGTGACGCTGAGGGAATTAGATTAGGAAATGAGACACTTAAAGTAGTAAAGGAGTTTTGCTATTTGGGGATCAAAATAACTGATGATGGTCGAGGTAGAGAGGATATAAAATGTAGACTGGCAATGGCAAGGAAAGCGTTTCTGAAGAAGAGAAATTTGTTAACATCCAGTATTGATTTAAGTGTCAGGAAGTCATTTCTGAAAGTATTTGTATGGAGTGTAGCCATGTATGGAAGTGAAACATGGACGATAAATAGTTTGGACAAGAAGAGAATAGAAGCTTTCGAAATGTGGTGCTACAGAAGAATGCTGAAGATTAGATGGGTAGATCACATAACTAATGAGGAAGTATTGAATAGGATTGGGAGAAGAGGAGTTTGTGGCACAACTTGACCAGAAGAAGGGATCGGTTGGTAGGACATGTTCTGAGGCATCAAGGGATCACCAATTTAGTATTGGAGGGCAGCGTGGAGGGTAAAAATCGTAGAGGGAGACCAAGAGATGAATACACTAAGCAGATTCAGAAGGATGTAGGTTGCAGCAGGTACTGGGAGATGAAGAGGCTTGCACAGGATAGAGTAGCATGGAGAACTGCATCAAACCAGTCTCAGGACTGAAGACCACAACAACAACAACAACAACAACAACATGGTGAGCAATTGTACTCTACTAGAGCTATAATTAAAACATCACAGGATTTCGACAATGATTATTTACTGGAACGCTCCACTCTACCCGCCGCACAGCCGCGTGCGTTAGCAAGTCGCTTCCGGGATTCAGGGAGTGGTGCCGGTCGGCTATCGATCCGCCGGGCGATATACGCCGGTGTGTCGGCCAACGAGGATGTGGATTTTAGGCGGTTTCTTGGATCCTACTTGATGAATACCGGACTCAGTTATATGATTAGCAGACACTTAGGAAACGTTCACAAACTCTCAAATGGGATAAAGTTAGACGCACACAGATGGAGTACACATACTCCGTCTTGGGGGGGGGGGGGGGGGGAGGGGGCAGGAAGGCCTTTCGTTCACCCTCTACTACCAACATTGTCGAATCGAAGAATCAACATGCTGAATCCGTGAAGATACGGGATAAAGGCCAGGAAAAAGAAACGGAATGCTTCATTCTACCTGAGAATCAATATGGTTCTCTGAACACCACATACTGTTCCTGGAAACTTCTACACAGTACTTGAAGTTAAAGAAAAAATGAACTGACAAAGTGCTGCTGCAGGAATCTATCATTCGATAATCATTTAAAGGGGGAAGAAGACATTCAGTCACCCTCCCCTCCTCCTTGCTGGTGGTAACCAGGCTGTGTGTTAAATTTGTCTCCTACTTCACGACTAATTCGGAACAAGGCCTTGCAAATATAACTGTGTGTGAACTAAGACAAAATGGCATATTGGTCAATGGAAAATAAAACAAAAAAGAAAGAAAAGAATATTATGGTTTACCATCCCGTCGACGATGAAATCATTTGACACGCAAAGAAACTCGACGGGAAAAGTATGGGGAAAGAAATAAACCACGTCTTACGATATTTAGGGAAACCACGGAAACTATAAATTAAGGTGCAGCTCTGGCAAAGCTGTTTCCTCGAATGGAGCCAGTAAAAATGGTAACTGGTAAATAAGTACATAGGAGCAATTGGTGCAGTGTTTCAAGAAGTGAGGAATATGTTGTATTCTGAATCAACAGGCGGTCAGGAAATTTAACGGGATCCGCCGCCCCATTTATGTTTAATATCAACGTGAAACAGCATAAAATAGACTCCTGGAAATGGAAAAAAGAACACATTGACACCGGTGTGTCAGACCCACCATACTTGCTCCGGACACTGCGAGAGGGCTGTACAAGCAATGATCACACGCACGGCAAACGGACACACCAGGAACCGCGGTGTTGGCCGTCGAATGGCGCTAGCTGCGCAGCATTTGTGCACCGCCGCCGTCAGTGTCAGCCAGTTTGCCGTGGCATACGGAGCTCCATCGCAGTCTTTAACACTGGTAGCATGCCGCGACAGCGTGGACGTGAACCGTATGTACAGTTGACGGACTTTGAGCGAAGGCGTATAGTGGGCATGCGGGAGGCCGGGTGGACGTACCGCCGAATTGCTCAACACGTGGGGCGTGAGGTCTCCACAGTACATCGATGTTGTCGCCAGTGGTCGGCGGAAGGTGCACGTGCCCGTCGACCTGGGACCGGACCGCAGCGACGCACGGATGCACGCCAAGACCGTAGGATCCTACGCAGTGCCGTAGGGGACCGCACCGCCACTTCCCAGCAAATTAGGGACACTGTTGCTCCTGGGGTATCGGCGAGGACCATTCGCAACCGTCTCCATGAAGCTGGGCTACGGTCCCGCACACCGTTAGGCCGTCTTCCGCTCACGCCCCAACATCGTGCAGCCCGCCTCCAGTGGTGTCGCGACAGGTGTGAATGGAGGGACGAATGGAGACGTGTCGTCTTCAGCGATGAGAGTCGCTTCTGCCTTGGTGCCAATGATGGTCGTATGCGTGTTTGGCGCCGTGCAGGTGAGCGCCACAATCAGGACTGCATACGACCGAGGCACACAGGGCCAACACCCGGCATCATGGTGTGGGGAGCGATCTCCTACACTGGCCGTACACCACTGGTGATCGTCGAGGGGACACTGAATAGTGCACGGTACATCCAAACCGTCATAGAACCCATCGTTCTACCATTCCTAGACCGGCAAGGGAACTTGCTGTTCCAACAGGACAATGCACGTCCGCATGTATCCCGTGCCACCCAACGTGCTCTAGAAGGTGTAAGTCAACTACCCTGGCCAGCAAGATCTCCGGATCTGTCCCCCATTGAGCACGTTTGGGACTGGATGAAGCGTCGTCTCACGCGGTCTGCACGTCCAGCACGAACGCTGGTCCAACTGAGGCGCCAGGTGGAAATGGCATGGCAAGCCGTTCCACAGGACTACATCCAGCATCTCTACGATCGTCTCCATGGGAGAATAGCAGCCTGCATTGCTGCGAAAGGTGGATATACACTGTACTAGTGCCGACATTGTGCATGCTCTGTTGCCTGTGTCTATGTGCCTGTGGTTCTGTCAGTGTGATCATGTGATGTATCTGACCCCAGGAATGTGTCAATAAAGTTTCCCCTTCCTGGGACAATGAATTCACGGTGTTCTTATTTCAATTTCCAGGAGTGTATGTTGGCGGAGGTAGAGAAGCACGCACAGTGCCAGCGTGCAAAATTGCGCACTCGAAACTCCACAGTGACATTTACTTTTGTGATTTAACATTTGAGAGAGCAATGCATTCTGTATTCCTAAAACGATAATGCCTTTTGTCTTCATTGATATCTACTGCATGTTTAGAGAAGTTCTGACAGTAGTTGCTTTCTTTTTGCTATTAAAAATCGTAAAACCAATGTACACACTTTAATCTTGATTATGTAGGATAGCAGATAAGGAGCTGTAGTTTATCTTCGGCGTATTGTGTTTCGTGGCAGTCTGGCATTCAGGCGATGAGAGAATTATCTGAGCTCTGAATCAGGCTTTCAGGATTTATCTGGTTGTCACTGAGTGTTCCGAGAAATTTTCGGATTACATCATACAGCGAAAAGTATCTGAACCCTTCTGCCCTATTTTAATTGGAAACTTCACTTGTAAATCGTTTTCACTCTTATGCTTACCTCATAACACGTTACAGACAGCTATGTTGTAGCATTCCACGGGAGAAAATTTTCTTGTTGTAGCACAGAAAAACTGGAAAGTTCTTATAAAATGAAGACACTATTTAGCGTGGGATAATCAATAACGCCGGCAACGGCCTTGCCGCAGTGGATACACCGGTTCCCGTCAGATCACCGAAGTTAAGCGCTGTCGGGCGTGGCTGGCTCTTGGATGGGTGACCATCCGGTCGACATGCGCTGTTGCCATTTTTCGGGGTGCACTCAGCCAACTATGCCAACTGAGGAGCTACTCGACCGAATAGTAGCGGCTCCGGTCAAAGAAAACCATCATAACAACCGAGAGAGCTGTGTGCTGACCACACGCACCTCATATCTGCATCCTCTGCTGAGGATGACAAGGCGGTCGGGTAGTTCCGATGGGCCACTTGTGGCCTGGAGACGTAGTGTACAATCAATAGCGTCAATAGAGCAATATTATGTTAATTTCTGTAATTAGTTTTCTTCCAAAGACAGGCAATGAAGGGAAATTTTAGTTTACATGCCAGCCGCTCCTTAATTCTTATGTTCTCCGTATCGTACCACGTATATAACTTGAATAAGCCTATGAAGCCTTTTTCGCATAAGTTTTATCAATGACTATATTTGGCAAGGTTTCCAAATACATGTAGAATAAGTCCAGCTTTAAACTCTTATTCCTCAATGAGTATTCTTGTTGTAACGGAACTGAAATGATGGTGGGCTGACAGTAATTTGGAGCCCGCGCGTCGGAAACGGGCGCGCTGGTGTGAGACTGCCAGGGAGTGCACCCTGATGCCATCTATTGGCGAAACTGGGAATTAGCGCTGCCTGTCAGACAATGCACTAAGCTCTCTGAGTCAAATGTATTCTTTTTCTTGGTAATTATAAGTTATTACTGTATGATTTAATGTTATAAGGCGCTAGTAGTAAATTATTATGACTGGTATGAAATCCAGGGTAATAAATATAAATATTCTTAAATACTAAATGATTTCTGTGAAAAGGTGGTAGGGGAACGCCCCCACTCTTGGTGATACGAGCGTAGCTAGAGGTAGCTGGAGACACAGGGACTGAACAATGGAATGGCCTGGGGAGGGTTGACGTGACCGTGACCGGACGTGCATAACTGTGCTCACGCAAAAGTGATTGTACAACAGCGAAGAGGCGAATATCGTCGCCGTTTGTGGAGTGGAACGCGACGAATGGTTGTCGAAGCCGTCTCTTTGCCACTGGTGCTGATTGTAAGAGTTCCTGCGCCCAGATTTTATGGCGGACGTGCAGTAGCTTATACGAGTGCTACAGCTCGTAGTTCCAGCCGCCATTAAGGGCACGAGGCGTGAAGAGCTGCGTTAGCCACATGCATCTCACCACCAGCACCGACACGTCTACCCAAGGCAAGACTGCTTGCAATTGTTAAGTCGAACTTTGTATACATGTAAAAGGAGAATACCAGTTTTCTTTTATGCAAGTGCAGAGGACAGAATATAGTAATGAGTAAAATTACGACGCATGTTGTCCATTGTAAAGTGTAGTAACCTCAAATATAGTGTAGTGAAATCAGACTGAGGCCACCATCGCCTCTTTCATTTACAATTCTTTTGGTTGTAGAATACTTTAGCGTATAAGAATGTTGAAAAGAGCAATGGTCACACCAGAATGAGTCGCCTATTTATAGTTACTTAAATTTTCTGAGTAACCTTTCAAGTAAAGTCACTTAACTAATTCTATATCAATCGACCAAAGAGTAATATCCAAAATCATTTAATAAGTTGAAGGATAGAATTTTGTTAACCTAAGTTGAAGTTGTCTTGGTGGTAATTACCAAGCCAACTCACAGAAATTGAGAGAGTATTTGCTTTGTAGAATCACCTAGAATGATCAGAAATAGTGATATTCAGAATTAAGTTTAAATTCAATTCAAGCCGCTTCACTTTGAAACGAGCCAAAAAACTGATTTATTCTTTTGCTCCTTCAGAGCTGGCGACCGTAGTTATAAGTATTTTCAGGAGGATTCGACGGTAAGTCTGCTGCTCTCGTCGTGCTGATAGGATTACCCACTGCTGCTAGCAGTGGTGATTGGATACATAAGCTCACTACCAAGTTAAGTGGGTCAGGTAGGCAGTGTTACCGTGTGAACTGTAGGGCACTGTAGGCCGTGGATCAAACCCGTTCAATCATCACAGCTCTTTGGGAAATAGTCCGGTTAAGAGTGTACTAATCATTAGGTAAATACTGGCGAGTAACGGTCAAAAATGTATACGCAAGTGAATTTAGCAAGGTCCATGTAGCACCTAATTAATGTGGTGCAATGGCGATGGTAGGAGTGGAGTAAAAGTGAGCTGCGCTTGTGGCAGCTGTGCTGTCTTCAAAGATTAATAACGTGAATTCACTACTACCTCTTACCATTAGGACTGAGCTATTTACGGTTAAAATACGTAGCAGTAAGCGCAAAGGCGTGACAGCTACAAGTCCGTATTGGCTTTATACATACGGAATTAGGAAGCGGGTCATTCCGTCAGTGGAGGGGGTTAAAACAACCGAGTCAGTTGAGAACATACCCCATTTACTGATGGAAAGATTCGGCGGTTCGGTCGCATTGTCAACAAATCATACTCCAAAGTGATACAGAATACTTTGCCTAAAAATGAAATAACACAGCACAGTTTCATATTAATATTTTTACTACACTGTAACATTAAACGTTATTGAGCTTGACGATCTCTGTCACTCTGAGAAATGAATTATTTATTTCAGAAGAATAATCTAAGATAGCGTTCACCACTTGAGATGTGACTTAAGTTGTTGAGGACATTGGGCGTCAAGTGCTGCTCTGAGATAAAGGGAGTAGCACAGGAAAGGAAATAGTGGTGGTTGCATCCAATTAGCCAAAAGACTGAAGAGAAAAAGAGAGATGCTACCTGCAGCAAGGAATCACTGAATCCATCTAACGCAAGCGAACTTAAATAGCCAGAGTGAGTGTTCGACTGGACCACAGATTTGAAAAAGTTAACTACAATTGTAAGGTGGATATAATTTCGCACCTTACAAGCACTCCATCTACATACTTTGCCGTGATTTACAACCGGAATTAGACATCATTTGATAGGTTGTACATCGTATATATGAATATTTAAAGAAGACTGACATTGCACTTATACCCTGTAAAAAGTTGTTAACGCTTATTGCATGAAAGGTGACGGAGTGTCTTTATTATCAAAACGGCGTAATGAATGATTGCCTATACTAGTACAGGTTGGAACGCCACTGGAAATGAAACGGCAAGCATAACTCAACCCTGGGTGGAAAAGCCCGCACAGGTGTGTTGGTCCTGCTTGACACAGGAAGTAACCCAAGACGGACGGTCGGAGCACCTGAGCGCTGAAGCACAATACAGCGGCGGCCGGCCGAATTGTAGCGGGTCCGGAAGGATAACCGGATAATACTTCGGAAACTCTGGAAATCTTGGACGTAGCAGAGAGGAATGAGGAGGAAGCGTTGCCTCGAAGGCTGGGTTATTTCCGAGGATTTTTACTCTGAGAAGCGTACCATTGTATGTATTCCTAATTAACGGGGACAGGTATTTCCTCGCAAACTTTCCGCCCTGGTCGATAAAAGACTAAAATATGGTTGGTCGGGGTTCGGAAGAATCTGTAGAGAGGGAGAATATTCCATGGTTTAGAGAATATGATTCGCTTTCTGCAGTTACAAGGGAGGGGAGCCGAGCTTTGCTGGAAAGCCAGCGGTGGAGAAAAAGCAGTCTTCCGTTTTGAGCGCCCGTGTTTGACAGCCGCACAGTATCAGCTTTTGTTGGTACAGACGGACTTGATGTCTTTTCTCTCAGGAGATTTTATAGTTAGAACAGTTGAGCACTGTACTGTTGCAAATTTATACGATTCTGGACTTCGCCTCCGGGTAGGGAGTCGTCGTTGAGAACGCAGGGTTCAGTGATTGAGAGCACTTCTTCTGCCTATACTAACGTTGAGACGTTATCTGAACTCCGTCCTTGAGGCTGGGAGTTCGCGTTTCTCGTCTGTAGAACACAGAGAGGAGAAATAAATGTAAATGTCGTGTGACTAGGGCCTCCCGTCGGGTAGACCGTTCGCCGGGTGCATGTCTTTCGATTTGACGCCACTTCGGCGACTTACGCGTCGAAGAGAGGAGAAAACAGCATTAGAGTATACTAGTCCGAGGAACGCCTTCTGCCATTCTAGTGTTTGAAAGAGTTTATTTTGTGGCTGGAGTTCTTCCATCGTCGCAGACGTGTACGAGAACCATCAGTCCGATGCACCGGGACGCAGTACATACGGTGATATTGCTAATTGCTTCGGCTTATTAGGGCTACAAAGCTAAACAGCTGTGATCACGTAAATTTTATATCCGCTGAGGTTGCAGACCACTATAGATCATCTATGAAAGTAGTGTCTTCTAGAGTTTGGTACATAGGTGACGTCAGTTGTCTCATGTTATTTATATTAGATCGCGTAGCCATAAAAAGGGGCAGATTTGGGCAATTGATCAATCACATTAGTTAGGAAATCTATTTTTATCTATTTATGTCTATTGGACATTGATATATAAACATTTTTAATATATAAAGGGGTTTTAATCCACAATAAATGTATAAGCAGAAACAGCATTTTTCATTTGTAGTTACTAGTTCCCTTAATTATTCATTTATGTTGATGTTTTAATTTATATCTTAAAGAGCAAGGAGGAGGAGATAATATCGCCATGAAGAGATCCTAAGATCTGCTTCAGGGGGTAGTCAGACAGGGCCAAATCTTCATTTTTGCGTTAAGTATTTTCCGTCACACACATTCATTTTACACCCGCCTGGAGTAGCATCTTGGACAATACGTTATCCTTGACCCGCTCATCATCATAAAGTAATGTCGTATTGTATGAATGGCGGGGGGACCCGCAAGGGTAGGTTCACCCTCTCATCATCGTGTACTACGAGCTTAAGCGAGGACATCCCCGACACTGCCTAGTTTCTACAGGACGTACAGTATTTTTAGCGACAATTAATTTTAGCTGTGCATTCGTATCGAAGCCGCAAAATGTAAAATCATTTCCGAAGACATGATTAGCATGTACCAAAACTTACTGTATGAGTATGTTATTAAAACCGTTAGTCACATTTGACATCACGCATTGAGAACATACTAAACACAACAGTAATATCTCTATCGTTCTTGCTTTTAGTAGAAGAGGCAGCATTTGCATTCCTAACAGAACAACCTCAGCTATGCTGGCACTTAGTCGTAATTTACTCAAGTTGATTACTGCCATAATTATTGACATCCGTGTATGCGATATCAGCAGTTTAGAAACGGAGGCGTCCGGCAAATGCTTTAAATTCTAACAATAGCAGTGTATTTATAATGGTTGACTTAGCTCTACAGACGATACTACACCAACAAGTAAAACTAAAATCTGAGCTTCACAACAGTGTACTAAAAGAAGCGCCCAAAGGATTGTCATTACAACACTATAGATGGAGATAGTCTTATTACACGGTCCCCAAATTATCGCGCATTGTGTAGATGCACTCATCAAGGTCATCTCTGGCCATAAAACCTTGGGGGGTCGCGGTGATATTAAAGGGAGTCGCGAAACAGCTTGCACTTTTCTCACATGATATACTGCGAACTATGGACGAAGGGCAGTAAGCAGATTACATATTTCTATATTTCCGAAAAGCATTCGACACTGTGCCCTACTGCAGACTGTTAACGTAGGTACGTGCATATGGAATAGGCTCCCTGATATGTGACTGGATCGAAGGTTTCTTATGTAACAGAACGCTCTGTATTGTCCTCGGCGGCGAGTGTTCGTTGTAGAAAGGGGTAACACCTGGAGTGCCCGAGGGAAATGTGATACGACCGTTGCTCAAATGGCTCTGAGCCCTATGGGACTTAACATCCGAGGTCATCAGTCCCCTAGACTTAGAACTACTTAAACCTAACTAACCTAAGGACATCACATACATCCATACCCGAGGCAGGATTTGAACCTGCGACCGTAGCAGCAGCGCGGTTCCGGACTGAAGCGCCTAGAACCGGTCAGCCACAGCAGGCGGCACGACCGTTGCTATTTTCTATATACATAAATGGTCTGGCGGACATGGTGGGCAGAAATCTGCGGTTGTGCGCTAATGTTCTGTAGTGTACAAGAAGGTGTCGAAGATAAGTGACTGATGGTTGATACAAGATGACCTAGACAAAATTTCTAGTTGGTGTGATGAGTGGCAGTTGGTTCTTAACATAGAAAAACGTAAGTTAATGTAGAGGAGTAGGAAAAACAAACCCGTAATGTTCGGATACAGCATCAGTAGTGTCCTGCTTGACACGGTCACGTCGGTTAAATATCTGGGCGCAACTTTGCGAAGCGATATGAACCTGAACAAGCATATGTGAACTGTGGTAGAGAAGGCGAATGGTGTACTTCTGTTAAATATCTGGGCGCAACTTTGCGAAGCGATATGAACCTGAACAAGCATATGTGAACTGTGGTAGAGAAGGCGAATGGTGTACTTCTGTTCATTGGGAGAATTTAAGGAAAGTGTAGTTCGTCTGTAAAGGAGATCGCATATAGGACTCCTTAGCGACCTATTCCTGAGTGCTACTCGAGTTTTTGGGATCCGCACGAGGTCGGATTGAAATCAGACATTGAAGCAATTCAAAGGCGAACTGCCAGATTTGTTACCGATAGGTTAAATCAGCATGTAAGTGTTAAGGGTAGGCTTCGGGAGCTCAAATGAGAATTCCTGAAGGGAAGAAGACATTCATTTCGAAGAATACAAGTGAGAAAGTTTAGAAAACCGGCATTTGAAGCTGACTGCAGAACAATCCCACTGCCGCCTACATACATTTCACGTAGGACCTCGAAGATATGATACGAGGAATTAGGTCTCGCACGGAGGCATATAGATAGTCCGTTTTTCCCTCACGCTGTATGGAACTGGAATAGGAAAGGAAATAACTACTTGTGGTACAGGGTACCCTCCACCACCCACAGTACGGTGGGGATGTAGATTTTACGAGATAAAATCATTATAAACAATTTACTTACAATAGGTGCACATGAGAAGAAATAAATTGTGATGGTTTCATTTGTTTTTTATTCAAAAGTTGCTACACACGGGTATCTAAAAAGTATCTGCATGCGTGTATCTACGGTATGAGACACGAAAGCAAACTGTTTTCGAGTGGTAAAACACAATTCGTATATCTAATTTTTAGCACAACCATAGACGAAAAGCTCTTTTCACAGAGAGAAGACCTGGCGAATGGTATTAATATTTTCAGTGCTTCTGAGACTAAATATCCATATTTATTTCGGCGAGCAAGCCCAAATGTATTGAAAGCTTCAGATGTAAATTGCAATAGTAGCGTTTCCAAGATAAGACAGTTCGATCAGCTGGTCGTGAGTGAATCTCAACCGTAAACTTAGCAGCGGTATAAGAAACTGAAACAAATTAAGTTTCACGGTTGACCGCACGCTAAAACAAAAGCAACAGACGCACGCTTCGCATAGAAAATTATGCGAAGCTGTGCGATTGCAAGCGCCTCTTTTACATGCTACTGCTGCCAGCACGACTTGTACAATCGCATCCATGTAGATTTTCAAACATGCTCTCACTGCAAACAGTATAGCAGACCAAATTACAAAGAAGAAGTACACATCAAGTTAGAACTTGTAAAATGCTCGTGTACGTACAAATCATACATGCATCTTCATATCCGTCACTATAAACGCAGCTACATACAATAATAGTCTATTACATTTTTTATAATATCGGTATTTTCTTAATGAATAAAATTAATGCAACATGTTTATATAATTTTAAATATTTTCTTACATTTATAATTAAATTCAAAATTCAATTAGTAATAGTAAAGTTTACTGTTGTTATTCCTTTGTGTGGGAGGGGGGGACGGGCGAGAGATCGTGAAACATTAATTTTATTTACATTTAGTATTCGGTGGGTCGCGGAGGAACGTTGAGAAGCGCTGGTCTAAAGTAAAGGCCGTCTGTGGGATCACAAGAGACATTCACAGCTCAAGGAACCTACTTTATACATCTTACAACAGCGCAGGGTAGGCTTACTCTGCAGCACGTGTAATTCTGCACCTACATACATACTCTGCACGCCATTGTGAAGTGCATGGACGAGGATACTTAGCATGGTACACGTTAGGGTTTCTTCCACTTCCAATCGTGTATGGAGCGCGATAAGTTTGAAACCTCCCAATCGTTACACCCTGGATGCTACAGTATTCAAAACAGCTCTTGGCGCTGTCAAATCGGATTATTCCGGTAATTAAGTGGGTGGTTCCAGTAATATGACAGAGCTGTATACGCCGTGACACAGCAATAGTCTCTGGCGGTTTTCTCTGCTAAGCTTGGGTTATATTGCAACACCGGAATTTTCATTTCGCAAGGAACGAATAACAACTTAAGGTCGAAGTGAACTCTGGTATGGCTACAGATAACACAGACCAGTTTCGCTACTGCCTAGTGAGTCTAGTTTCAGAGCAAAAGTTAATGGCATTATCCATCGAAACGAAATACTACAAAATCTGAAATCAGTCGCAGAACGTTGCACTCTCTCTCTCTCTCTCTCTCTCTCTCTCTCTCTCTCTCTCTCACACACACACACACACACACACACACACACTAACTTCCCATACAATGTCATTAACATTTCTCATGCCCGTGGCCAAGAGAGATGGCGCTCTGATTAACTTTTTATCGATCAATTTGTGAGTTTATTTTACCTGGAAAGGTAAGGATCTTCAGACCCTCTCTTACGTCTAACCAGATATCGCTCCTGATTCCTCTTTACAGTAACATTGCAATACGTATACAAAATCCGTTATAAATAATAGTACTACAAACAATACTGCATATAACTGTTACCAGTTGCACACAAGATCTTTTCCAATGCGCTGCTTAACAGGGCACGGAGGAAAGTAGACGACAAAATCGGGAGTATCATGCTGATTTTCGGAAGGGAAGTTCATGTGTGGAGGAGATCCTGAGTCTTAAGCTTATAATCCAAGGCACAATAGCAAAGTGCCTGTCCTACGTCGCCGCTTCTGTCGACTTCAAAAAGGCGTACGACTCTGTTGACAGAACAATTCTGTTCAAATACTGGAAGAGGTTGGTGTGGATGATAAATGAAGAAACATAATTTGACATACATTAATAAATAAAAAAATCTGAAGTTAAATTTTTAGAAGAGATATCTGAACCTCTCACTGACCGCACAGGTGTTAGGCAAGCAGGTGGTTTATCCCCTGTTTAGTTCATTTGTGTCTTTCGATGATCCGAGAACGGGAAGAACTAAAAAATTAGAAGTGAACGACCGGGTACACATGGCCTATAAGTACAAGAATCTTAGAATCCAATGTTTAGCTTATGCCGACGAGCGTGCTATACTGTGCGGAGACATAGCAATGGCAACAGGAAGAATCAACACTTCTTCTTTAGAAGAAGAAAAGAAACCGATCTTCAAATACATACGCCAAAAACAGAACACAAAAGATGTTCCAAATTTCATGAACAAGGATTATGGGAGAATTAAAGAGTGTCAGTAAACTTATATATTTTGGTAACACAGACGAGAGGCCATGACGTAGAGGCTAGTAAACTCGGAGCAAGGAAGATGGAAATGAACTTTCAGTTGGGCAAAGACGTGTGCAATAAGAGAGACCTGTCGCCTCTCAAAAACAGTAACAGCATATGTTACAGTAATAAAACCTGAATGTTTACACGCAAACCTAATGCCTAGATTTGACTTAGTCTGGAGAAACAGATTGGGGCCAATAAAATACAATAGTGAGAACAGTGACTGGCGTAATGAAGATAATTACAAGAAAATTGAACAACTAAATGTAACAAAGAGAAAACTTTGTATAATGTTTTATAGCCAACTGGTTCAGATGAGTAAAAACCACTGGATACGCAAGAGAATTTTTGAACAAGTCAACCGGACAAAATCTCTCTCGTCCAAGTGGCGCCAAGAAACAAGTGATCTGAAAAAGACCAAGATTGAAACCATGAAATTCTGAAAAGATATACGTTTCTAAAGAATGTTCTGGACTTTCATCTCCAGACAAAATAAAAGAAGAAAAGCAGAGCGAAGTAATCAGATGCTTAAAAACAACAGCACTCTGACTGAACGTAAAGTTACTGGAAAAATTGGAAAGGAAATCAGAAATAGTTACTCACGTTTACCACAGGAAATGCAAAACGAGTACAAAATAAATGATTAATAATAATAATAATAATAAAGATTATGAGGATGAAACGGTTATGGATGTAAATATTACAACAATGTCAATTCTATTAACAATAGGACGTGGATATTTCTTGTAATGCAATATTCTCTGTTCAATGGGAGTAATGCTACACTTACACAAAGGTTTGGCTTTAGTACCGAAAGAACAAAACCTCGTTAATTGGTTCTGGGAATAGGAAAAAACCAATAGGTTTGAGTAAGTAGGAGAGTTAAACTAGGGAAAAAAACCTGTGGAGGTGGTAGACATAAAGAAAGACACGGGGACGAAGAAAGTAGTTGGGTGTTCACTGATAATGGGACAAAGATAAAGAAAGAGACGGGGGCGAGGAAAGTAGTTGGGTGTTCGTTGATAACGGGACAAAGATACACGGGTAGGAGGAAGACAACTGGGATCTACGCCAATGATATCAAGAAAAGCTTTAATCTCCAATTCAATGCAGCATGGATATTTACTTACCAGCGGGAGAAAGAAAGGAGAAAGTAAGATATACGGTACAGCAGGATGGTATGATTTAAATGGAGCTAGGAAAATCTAAATCAAGATGGCCAGATGGGAATATAAAACTAGATTGCTTTAATTAAGACTCCGTGAACTTAACCAATGTGCAACAGCACTACAGGAAGCTGGAAAAAGTAACAAAGTAGAAAATGAAAGGTATAACAGTTCAGATGAACCTGTCCAGTGTCTCCAGCACCCGGCGGGGACACTAACTGGAGCAACCTGTCCCTTTTCACGGGGAGGCAGAGCGAAATCGCAGCCGTTAAGTTGATTTTTTTACCGATCCAGCGGCTAACCACGCGGTAGCGTATGGGTTAGTTATCTGTTGGCGGCAATAGTACATCTGAGTGGAAATTATAAACTGGGGTACAAAACTTTAGGATGAAAGTAACTTTCGCATTTATAATGTTTCCCTGGTCATTACAAAAGGACGGACATTGTTCTTCGTAAGGACAGCAATGCCTGCTTGTAATGTGCTCCCAAGATGACCAGCCATAAGGTTGGTAATGCGTTCTTGTGGTACGGCGTTCCATTCTTCCACCAGCGCGGTTGACAACTGCTGTATTCGGTGGAAAACGACTTGATATGACATCTTCTTCATAGGAATTTCATGCGCGCGCGCGATTGTGCGCTGATGAAAACAGAAACCACTTGGCACTAAACGGAATGTACCTCCCACTCACAGTCAGGTCTCCTACAAAAGCACCTACAGAATGAGGTGGTGCAGCGTTTAAGACACTGGACGATTCGAATCACCATCTGACCACACAATTTCTGTCAATCACTTCATGAAACTAACGGAATGGTTCCTTAATCAGGTCACTGCATCCTTGCCTTCCCCACCCTGTGCCAATTCAGATGGTGTTCCAGCTATAATGAGTTCGACGAAGTAAATTATCAACCACTTTCCTTCCACGTTATTAAAGAGTAAGTAGACCTACGAGTCACTTCAAACAACATTCACTCATACCATTGCCGGTTTAGAGAGGCAACAGCCCTCGTCAGATGGTGTGCGGTTTCTTGACTACACGATGAGCTGCCGAGGCTGGACTGCGTCGGCACTGAGTCTGAGATGGCAACGCCCTTTAATAAGGATCACTGAAAACACCAAAACACGGCTGAACGTCGTTGAGTTACAAGTTTCTGCGTGTTGGGTTGTAAAATGTTCGGTACATATACCTGTGCCATTTTACCTTGCGTTTCAGACAACATATATGTCACTAACAGAACAACATAGGCACGTTTATTATGAAATCTGTGTTTCTATTTTACTACCTGGATAACGAACCTTTATAGTTATTCATCTTGACGAGATGGTGATTAACGCGTTTAAAAGTTTTGTTTGTTTATCATCACTTTTTATGACACAAACTTAATTGCTTTCGGCCCACAACGCCAAACGCAAATGTTGACAACGCATGGATATTTGTTCACTACATGCCGCCCACAGCACCTAAAGACAACCGTTGTAAGCCGACAGCAATTACAACTGTATCATAAACAAGTCATTGTGTCAAAAAGAAATAAAACTTTTTCTTTCGTATTCTATTGATCATTAACTTGAAAAGTCACGTACTATCTCAGGAATATAGATGTTCTTCCCATACAACTTGACCCAGCTGCGCCTTCCTCTGTCGATTTAAGCAACCCGCAATGTCACTGCTGGCCTTCCATAAACCACGCACGAATTTTCATATTCTCTCGCTCGCTACGCGCAAACTATCAGTCCTACAGAAAAAATGAGCAGGACCTTTTTGTAGGAAATTTGATGCAGTTAAATTTTGTTCTGAGATACGTTTCCGCTTGAGGCCACGGTTTTCGAGTTATTCAACAAAAACGTACAACGCACTTCCAACCTACATTCATCTCCTGACCAATCAGAATTTATAGTTTGTTGCCCGTGCCATTACCTCGTACCACTTTACAAAAATTTGCGACTACCCAAACTATTCCAGATACTCGCCCTTTTTTATCTCTATTGATTGGGCTATTACGCCACCAGCATAGCAGGCTACTTCGTTAACATTATTAATTTAAACGGGCCCATGACGGTAATAAACGAAAAACGACTTTCGTAAACATTGCGATAAAACTAATTACGTTGACAATACAATCCAAAGCTAACCCTCAAAAGCACATTAGTTTCCTAATTAGAAACCTGACGAATACACCGCTGTAACTGTTTATTTTATGTCGTTAAAATTCACAAAACTGCTAGGTGAAATTTACACGAACGTCAGTTTTACAAGTGTTCTAACTAAGCCGGTGGCGTAAAAAGACCGTTAAATTCAGGCGGAAAAAGGTCGAAAATATTTGTACAGTGGTAGATTGGTAGGACGGAATGCCATGAACAACAATTAGAAATCCTGACCGAGGAGACTGACTGTGGGAGGAGGGGTGCGTTTCAAGCTCATTTTTTGAACGTTTTCTTGAATAACTCGCAAACTACGGCCTCTTGCGGAAAAGTATCCCAACACATAATCTAACTACATTAAATTCCTACAATAGGACACTTCATTTTTTTCTGTAGGGCTAATAGTTTGCAAGTAGCAAGCGAGAGGACAAGAAAATCAGCCTGGCTTTTGAAAGCCAGCACGGCGTGTTGCATGAAACGACAGCGGTAGGGTTTTTAAAACTGAGCCTCTGCTACACAGATGGCTGTACGGAGAAATTTCTCGTGGCGAAAAGACTGGTAGAAAACATTTTCCGGTCAAGAAGACAGGAAATATGTCATGAAATGATAACTAAAACAAGGCCCTAAGCTGCCGACAGGCGCTGATATGCATCAACGGGGACGGTTGAAAATACGCGCCCCGACCGGGACTAGAACCCGAGACCGCCTACTTACATGGCAGACGCTCTACCACCCCGGGTTCGAGTCCCGGTCGGCGCACATACACTACTGGCCATTACAATTGCTACACCAAGAAGAAATGCAGAAGATAAACGGGTATTCATTGGACAAATATATTATACTAGAACAGACATGTGATTACATTTTCACTCAATTTGGGTGCATAGATCCTGAGAAATCAGTACCCAGAACAACCACCTCTGGCCGTAATAACGGCCCTGATACGCCTGGGCATTGAGTCAGACAGAGCTTGGATGGCGTGTACAGGTACAGCTGCCCATGCAGCTTCAACACGATACCACAGTTCATCAAGAGTAGTGACTGGCGTACTGTGAAGAGCCAGTTGCTCGGCCATCATTGACCAGACGCTTTCAGCTGGTGAGAGATCTGGAGAATGTTCTGGCCAGGGCAGCAGTCGAACATTTCTTGTATCCAGAAAGGCCTGTACAGGACCTGCAACATGCGGCCGTGCATTATCCTGCTGACATGTAGGATTTCGCAGGGATCGAATGAGGGATAGACCCACGGGTAGTAACACATCTGAAATGTAACGTCCACTGTTCCAAGTGCCGTCAATGCGAACTAGAGGTGACCGAGACGTGTAGCCAATGGCACCCCATACCATCACCCCGGGTGATACGCCAGTATGGCGATGACGAATACACGCTTCCAACGTGCGTTCACCGCGATGTCGCCAAACACAGATGCGACCATCACGATGCTGTAAATAGAACCTGGATTCATCGGAAAAAATGACGTTTTGCCATTCGTGCACCCAGGTTCGTCGTTGAGTACACCATCGCATGTGCTCCTGTCTGTGATGCAGCGTCAAGGGTAACCGCAGCCATGGTCTCCGAGCTGATAGTCCATGCTGCTGCAAACGTCATCGAACTGTTCGTGCAGATGGTTGTCGTCTTGCAAACGTCCCCACCTGTTGACGCAGGGATCAAGACGTGGCTGCACGATCCGTTACAGCCATGCGGATAAGATGCCTGTCATCTCGACTGCTAGTGATACGAGGCCGTTGGGATCCAGCACGGCGTTCCGTATTACCCTCCTGAACCCACCGATTCCATATTCTGTTAAGAGTCACTGGATCTCGACAAACGCGAGCAGCAATGTCGCGATACGATAAACCGCAATCGCGATAGGCTATAATCCGACCTTTATCAAAATCGGAAACGTGATGGTACGCATTTCTCCTCCTTACATGAGGCATCACAACCACTTTTCACCAGGCAACGCCGGTCAACTGCTGTTTGTGTATGAGAAATCGGTTGGAAACTTTCCTAATGTCAGCACGTTGTAGGTATCACCACCGGCGCCAACATTGTGTGAATGCTCTGAAAAGCTAATCATTTGCATATCACAGCATATTCTTCCTGACGGTTAAATTTCGCGTCTGTAGCACGTCATCTTCGTGGTGTAGCAATTTTAATGGCCAGTAGTGTATTTTCAGCTGTCCCCGTTGATGCATATCAACGCCTGTCGGCAGCTTAGGGTCTTGATATAATTATCATTTCATTCTAGAGAGCTGCACGGTCACCGATGATATCTGTTCTTTCGGACATGTCAAGTTATGTACGCGCGAGAAACCCCTTTGAGCAGTCTTTGTTTCCCTCCCAATACGTAACTTTTTTTTAACCAACAATGTAAATTTTGTGGACCGGAAATGTCACACTCAAAATATTCCGGGCTATTGTGCCACGGTTGAATGAATTTCTCGAAACCATTCACTCAGCAAATTAGTATAGAATATTTTAATACGATCTGCTCCTGTTACCAATCAAGTCGTCGCTTTGGAAGTTTTGTGCTGTTTGGTGTTCCGCCGTATCGACGCGGAAAGAGAGCGCTCGTGCCGGTGACAAGCAGGCAGTCGCTGACAGTCAGTCACAAGTGAGACAGGCAGCGTCTACTTGGCTGTGGACGGCCACGGCCGGCCACAACGAGGCCGGACTCTCGCCGCTCCACTGCCCCGCGCAGCCCTGGCTTCGCCGTTCACCGTTACCTGCATTCCGCACAACCGGGGCTGCCAAACCGAGCACGCCTCTTTCCCACTGCAACGGACGTCGCTTCGCAGGATGATTCACACTCCAAGAGCTCCTACACTGACGAGCGAGAACATTATGACCACCTGCTTAATAGCATGTTTGTCTGTCTTTGGAACGAAACACAACGCTGGTTCTGCCTACCACGGATCCGACAGTTTGTTTGTTACGTTTTTGGGAGGAATGCGGTTTTACACGGCTACGCACAGTGGAATGAAATTCGCGTAAATAACGGACCGCTGATTTGTGTACGCGATGATTGTGCCCGATAGCGGTCCAGAAGGGATCCATGGGATTTACATCAGGCGAATTTGGTCGCCGAGACATCAACGTGAGTTCGCTATAATGCTCCACAAGCCACTGTGGCACGGTTCTGGCTCCCGCACACGGCTGAAAGATGACATCGCCGACGGGGATGACATCAAGCATGGAGGGATGTAGATGGCTCGCAACTGTTAGCGTGTCTTCGGTTATTACTACAGGTTCCTTGCAAGCGCAGGAGAATGTCTCGTATAGCATAATAGTGCTCCCGCTAGCCTGTGTTCGTGGGGCGCTGCACGTTTCTAGTCCCCGTTCCCCTCGATGACGGCGTTTGCGGAAACGACCAGCGACCTAGTGTAACAAAAATGTAATTCACCCGAAGAGCCGACAGATTTCCATTGACTGACAGTCGAATCCCGATGCTCCCGCGCTCACTGTAATTGTAATTGATATCATTGGGTCAAAATGTGAACACATAGGGGTGGTCTGCTGCGGAGCTCCACGTTCAACAACATACGATGAACGGTGTGCTCCGAAACACTTGCGTGGGCACCAGCATGTGCTCTTTCGGCACAAATGCCACAGATCACAATTTATCCCACTGTACAGAGCAGACAAGCCTCCGAACCCCACGTTCTGTGAAGAATCCAACCATTTACCGCCTAGTGGTAGTTTCACTGTCCTCCTATCTCTTTCCGTAGACGCTCACGACAGAAAGTTCGACCAGCTTCACCGTTTTCGAGATACTCGTTCACAGGCTCTGCCTAATAATAATCTGCCCTTTGTCAAAGTAGCTTATCTCAACGGATTTCCCCATTTGCAGCCCATATCTTCTGTGGGGTGATTCCCCGTCCGTGTCTGTTCCGCTTACATACTTCTGTTACGCGTCACGTGTCCGCAACGCCACCATGCGACATCCAACGTCGCGATGGGCAATGGTCATAATGTTTTAGCTTGCCGCTTGCCAGTATATATAATACGCTGAATCGTCCGCCATGTTTTCCCGAACTCTGAAATTCGGTAATGTTTTCCTTGGGTGTGATTAACATATTCACGCAACTTTCTACAACATTTCTTAAAAATATTTCATGTTGTATGTACGAAGTGTACCGAACAGTAATTCATATGCATAGAGATATTCAGAATACCCGTTTTATATAACAGAAAAATTGAAATGTAGTATTACACGGCTATAGAAATACAGGTTCTTTGCGTGGCAGTTCGTAAATATTAAGTATAAAAAGTAGTATAAAGAGTTAAGAAACCAGTACCAATGTCTTCAAATGGGGATGTTATGTAGTGAAAACACGTGACTGTTTGTTGGTTTTTGCCCGTATATACGCAATTGCAAAAGTAGTTTTTATTTTTTAAAGAATTGCGGCATTTTTATTGTACAGAGGGGGAATAGTAGTGTTTCATGTTCCAGTCAAACGAATTTTTTATTAATAATTTCATTTGTTGCATGGTAAGTTGTGGCCAACTTCTTTGAAGGTTATGCTACCTGTGCAGGTTGCCTCGCAATAATCAATCCGCTATAAAAATACCTTCATTATCACTCATCCTACCGTACTTATATAATAAATGGGGTTATGTATTACTCAGTTTGTTTATATATATTTTTAATAACGAGATACAAACACATCACAACAAATATTCCTCCTTACTTAGCCAATTGCGAATATATCTCAGGAATCAAAAATTTTGAGGCAAACTGCTTCGGCGTAGTTATCAATTAGAGGACGAAACGCAAATATATACAATTAGTTTCATATTTATAACCACTTTTATTAACGAATAGTTACAATACACAACTGAGCGCCATGTCCTGGTTCCCAGTTGTGTCTGTGGCAATTTATGAAACCATTTTTCTCCGTTTGGAGTCACTTGGAAATCTACATGCGACAACCATTTTTGCAATAGTTAGTGCAGATCACAACCATCGACATTTACGACGAATTCCTCAATATAAATAATTAGAAATCTCCACTAGCCGCGCGGTTTAAGGCGCCTTGTCACGGTCCGTGCGGCTGCCCCCCGTTGGAGGTTCGAGTCCTCCCTCGGACATGGGTGTGTGTGCTGTCCACAGAGTGAGTGAGTTTACGTTAGATTAAGTAGGATGTCGGCTTACGGACCGATGACCTCACCAATTTGGCCCCACAGGAACTCACCACAAATTTCCAAAAAATCGCCACTCGCGTCGTGACTCATACGTAAACAAAGATAAATACCCTACACTTCGGAGAAAACATGGCGGACAGTTCAGCTCACGTTATGGAACTCTTACACTCGGCCAGTCGCGGATCCATGGCGGTTACAGCAGGAGAGTTAATTCTTTTTACAAACATCGATTGGCAAATTTCGCAGCTCACATTCGGACAATAAAGTGGCGTGGAAACTACGAGGCTGAAAATGGCAAGGAATTATATGAATTACAAGCTACATTTAACTCAGGTTACTCTACAATTGCTTGTGTACAGTCCACCGATGTAGATAGTGTTACTACCTGACGAGTAACAGGTACCAGTAGTACTGTTCCAGGCTGACCTTACCTGCTATCAACAGCAAATCCAGGACCGTTCGTAAGTCCACGGGTAAAACCGATAAATCACAGGAAATTGAATAAAGGAGGACAGAAACGAAAATACACTCCACTGAGAAAAAAATGAATAAAATAAAACAACAGAGATACTGACTTCCGTACGTACGTCGAAACAATTGAAACAAACTACACTGTCGTCATTAGCACGCAGACAGAGCCATAGAATAAAGATGTGTGTTCGCAGTCATAGTGCTAAGTGAAATAACGACAGTGCAGAGTGCACACTTAGATTTTATATTATGGTAATAATGACGTTGTCGAAGTTGTGAGAGTTTGTTCCTATTTTAGTTTTTAAATAAACTGAATGACACATGTTCCTCACAAATTTTCGGATGAATGTTTTTCAAATGATATGCTTCTTGGAAATGCAATTTCTTGGACGTTAAGCTAAAGAAATGTACTATGTACTAGTGGAAACAAATTATTATTATTATTATTGGACTATTATTATTATTATCATCATCATCAGCAGCAGCAGCAAAGTATTAAAGAGCTAACCGGTTGCACATAAACGGTAGGTACATTGACGTAGGTTTCGACACATACTAAGATTGTCTTTATCAGTACGAAGACGTAAGATTTTATAGGAGTTAGCATTCTGATGAATGTCAACCGGTTGGCTGTTTGAACCTACGTTGAAACTAGTAAACGGCTGCTGAGTAACAGCCATGTTTGAAACTGTATTATTATTACTATTTCAATATTATCACATGGTCCAGTCACATATATCTGACCATTCATCAAAAGCCTAAATAACCAACTTTTGCAGCGAGGACGGCAGGAAGAGTGTCTGTGATGTGGAGCCATGTCGACTCTAGCGCCGTGGCCACCTGCGCTAGGTTTCAGAATTCATGGTGCGTACAGTACGATCGAGGTAGTCTCACAGATTCTAGATCGGATTTAAATCCGGGGAGGGGATTGGTGACCAGGGGAGTATAGTAAACTCATCCTGGAGCTCTTCGAACCACGTACGTAAACCGCGAGATGTGTGATACGTTGCACTGTACTGCTGGTAGATGCCACTGTCCGAGGAAAAACAAACTGCGTGGAAGGGTGGACATGCTCCCCAAGGATATAGGCATACTTGTGTTAGTCCACCGTGCCTAATACACTACTGGCCATTAAAATTGCTACACCAAGAAGAAATGCAGATGATAAATGGGTATTCACTGACCAAATATATTATTCCAGAACTGACATGTGATTAAATTTTCACGCAATTTGGGTGCATAGATCCTGAGAAATCAGTACCCTGAACAACCACCTCTGGCCGTAATAACGGCCTTGATACGCCTGGGCATTGAGTCAAACAGAGCTTGGATGGCGTGTACAGGTACAGCTGCCCATGCAGCTTCAACACGATACCACAGTTCATCAAGAGTAGTGACTGGCGTATGGTGAAGAGCCAGTTGCTCGGCCACCATGGACCAGACGTTTTCAATTGGTGAGAGATCTGGAGTATGTGCTGGTCAGGGCAGCAGTCGAACATTTTCTGTATCCAGAATGGCCCGTACAGGACCTGCAACATGCGGTCGTGCATCATCCTGCTGAAATGTAGGGTTTCGCAGGGATTGAATGAAGGGTACAGGCACGGATCGTAACACATATGAAATGTAACGTCCACTGTTCAACGTGCGGTCAATGCGAACAAGAGGTGACCGAGACGTGTAACCAATGGCACCCCATACCATCACGCCGGGTGATACGCCAGTATGGCGATGACGAATACACGCTTCCAACGTGCGCTCACCGCTATGTCGCCAAACACTGATGCGACCATCATGATGCTGTAAACAGAACCTGGATTCATCAGAAAAAGTTACGTTTTGCCATTAGTGCACCCAGGTTCGTCGTTGAGTACACCATCACAGGCGCACCTGTCTATGATGCAGCGTCAAGGGTAACCGCAGTCATGGTCTCCGAGCTGATAGTCCATGCTGCTGCAAACGTCGTGAACTGTTCGTGCAGATGGTTGTCGTCTTGCAAACGTCCCCACCTGTTGACTCAGGGATCAAGACGTGGCTGCACGATCCGTTACAGCCATGCGGATAAGATGCCTGACGTCTCGAGTGCTAGTGATACGAGGCCGCTGGGATCCAGCACGGCGTTCCGTATTACCCTCCTGAACCCACCGATTCCATATTCTGCTAACAGTCGTTGGATCTCGACCAGCGCTAGCGGCAATGTCGCGATACAATAAACCGCAATAGCGATAGGCTACAATCTGACATTTATCGAAGTCGGAAACGTGATGGTACCCATTTCTCCTCCTTACACGAGGCATCACAACCACTTTTCATCAGGCAACGCCGGTCAACTGCTGTTTGTGTATGAGAAATCGGCTGGAAACTTTCCTCATGTCAGCACGTTGTAGGTGTCGCCACCGGCGCCAACCTTGTGTGAATGCTCTGAGAAGCTAATCATTTGCATATCACAGCATCTTCTTCCCGTCGGTTAAATTTCGCGTCTGCAGCTCGTCATCTTCGTGGTGTAGCAATTTTAATGGCCAGTACTGTAGAATCATCCAGGAAACGGCACGAAAACGTTCCTCAGACCACAACGCTCCCTCATCCGCCCTGGGCCGTTCGGAAGATTGTTGAATGGTAGTACACGTCAATAGCCCTCTGTCCGTGGAGCAAAAAACTTGATTCATCTGAAAACGTCACTTGTCGTCACTCAGTGGTCGTTCAGGTGCGGTACTGGCATTCAAATTCCTGCCTTTGTCGCCGATGAAAAGCAGTCAGCAAGGATGGATGAACCAGGCGCCTGATGCGGATCCTTTAGGCAGCAAAGTTCGTTTAATGGTTGTTGAGGAGACGCAATTTGTACAACCTTGGTTCGCTATAGGCAGTCAGTTGTTCCACAGTTAACCGCAGCCGTCGTTCATCCCCGTCATCTATAGCCCGTTGTGTACCACACTTGCCTTGGCGCCCGTTTTGGATAGCGCCATTTTGCCATGCGCGGTATATTTTAACCACGGCGCCGTACGAACAGTTGACAAACTTAGTCGTTTCGGAAATGCTTCCACCTCTGGCCCGAAAGCCAATGATCATGCCCTTTCTGACTTCAGATAAATCGTTCCGTTTCCGAATTATGACACCGACTGCACTGTTTTATGCGTCCCTCCGACACACTGCTAGTGGACTTTGATGTCTAACAGAGGCGGTGGTCACCGACTCGACCGTGGTACATTAGAAAATATATTATTAAAATCGTAGCCATGTGTGGCACGATAAAAGTGTCGATGGCCGCAAAGAAAGATAATATTTACAGAGGCGGGGGCGAGAGTAACAAAATGTGAGCACCCCAGAACCAAACCCTGGATCCGAGCCTGAACTGGACGTCACCAAAAAGCAACGACAATACAACGTCTCGACACTGAACCTGGTGCTGGATGGTGGGAGTGAGCTTATGAGTGTCTCACCGTCTTGCAAAAAGTCGGAACATAATATCACCATTACGCAACTAGCAACGACAGCTGAGTTTGTTAACAGATGTTCCTGAAGAAGTTATACCGTAAACTTTCCACGCTGCTGGCGACTGACAACAGGAACAAACTCGTCCAAACATCTCAGGTCAACATACAGGAAGCACGTTTAAATTAATTACCGTTTTAAAATAACGTAAAAAACAAAAACTGTACAACAAGTGTATTTTTCCTGAAAGTGATGATTTTAATCCACTTTTCAACATAATTTCCACCTACATTAAGGTACTTATTGTTTTGTACCGTCAGTTTCAGAAACCATCCTCATAGAAATCTGCCGTCTTGTACTGTCGTTTTGACATCGTCATCTTTCTCATAGCGCTGACCAGCAATGTGCTTCGTTAAGTGCGAGCATAAGTGATATTTACTATGTGCTACTAAGTGTTATACGAAGGGTGATAAACTTGTTACTAGCCATACGGCGCGTTGAGATCTTGAGTCCGATGGTCCACAAGAGGCCTGGCATTGTCGTGAAGCAAAAAGATGTTGTCTACTGAACATGCCGCTTTTGTTTTGGACTGTACGACGAAGATTTTGCAAGGCTGCAATGACTATTACTCCGAGGCAAAAAATCGACAGACTAAATACCCTGCATATCCCAAACACAGTGTATATGTTCTTTCGGGCTGAAACTGTTTGCTGGAACTTCAGTTTCTTGGGGATGTTCAATGACTGCTTTCCAAGGACTGTTGTTTTGACTGTGGTGTAAGACGAACAATCGATGTTTCCTCAACAGTGACTGTTTAGTTTAAAACCATACTCCCTTCGACACAGTACATTGCTGTCTGTTACTTAGCTTTGGCGAACACCAGAAAGGGGTCGATACAGGTCGACGTCTTCAGATTTTCATCGATTCAATTACTCCCATCAGCCACCTCGCCCAGACCCTTGTTAGAGTGTGCGTACAGTACTGCTAAAACCTCACTAATATATCTATATCTTAATATTTCGCAACAGCGATCCGCTACCTTGACAAAACCATGGCAAGCGGCGAAATCTAAAGACAATCTAGTAGTAACTTGAACTTTGAATACTGAGTAGGATGGATTGATGAGTTTTCTCTGCTCAAAACAAGAATATTTCGTATACTGTTACCATTTTCAACACACTCTTTCCGAAGCCGAACTTTCTGTGTTGAATGCTTTGAGGACAAAATAGAAATCGCGTTTAAAACTAGAAAAACAACTCTATGTGTATTTCTAAAATTCAGTTCTCCTTCCAAAAGCTTTGCGCAACATTCCATGCCCAAGGGAGTCATTCATAATTATAAAATATAATTTTAATTTAATATTGAAGAGTTAATTATTAAATGCATTGTACAGTGCGGATACGGTTCTATTTATAAACGCATATCAACGTAAATGTGAATTTTAATTTTTTATTATGTAAGAATGTATTTTGATTTTCCTTTCTTTCAGTAAATTGATCATTTTTTGAAATAATATATTGTTCTTTTCGATAAAGAGCCCCCCCTCCCCTTAGTGCTATAACGTCGCCTAGGGGGCGGGGAAGAGGGGCGCCCACAACATGAGAAACTGTTCTACACGACGGCTCAAACCACCACCACCTAAAGAGGTGTCTCTAGGTGGCGGTGGTGGTGCTCAAACTCGATGGTTGGGGCTGCTGCAACTGTTCGAGAAGATGTACCACAAAATACACGGCCAGAAAAAAAATGCATTGCGCCCAAGGACGATGTCAGTTTATTGACAAGTGAGCTGAAGGACAGTTATTGAAGAGTATATGATAAATTCGTAGTAAATGAAACACACATGCCATAATAAAGAGCGCATCAACAGTAGCATCAATGCATCATCAATACACAAGGTATCCCTCGCCCCCCCCCCCCCCCCCTGTCGGCAGCGCAGGGGCGTATTGTCGCATGCAAACAAACGATCATAGTTGCCGAATGGCATCCTGCAATGGACAGTCCCAAGCAACTTGCACCTTTTGTTGCAGTTCGCCAATGGTTCTTGCAAGCGCTGGAGAACCAGTCAGTTCGCGCTTCATCATGTCCCATACATGTTCAATTGACGATGGGTCTTGTGACCTTGCTGTCAATGGTAGTTGCTATACACCACGAACTGCACGTTACGTCGCAGCAGTCGTATTTGGACGTGAACTGGGCTGCTGAATAAGCTCATCACACCCCTATCGAAGAAATGCCAGTAGCACAGCGTTAACATTCTATGCAGTGTAATGGGACCTGGATACTTTACCCTGCAGAAACACGAAATATGACTGCGAGTTGTAACCGATGCCCCCTCCCCATACATCAATGAAGCCTGGGTTTCGCGGGCGAATGGACTCTGGATTAGGTAATTCACCAGGCCTATGAAACACACGTGTACGACCACCAATCGCATACAGACAGAACCTACTCTCATCACTGAAGACAACAGGGTGCCTTTCGACTCTCAAGTCAACTCCTTCACGACACCAGTGCAGACATGCTTGGCGGTATTTTGGTCAGAGGCACAAGTCCTCCTAATCACTTGCAAACAAACGATTATCACTGACTTCAGAGAAAGTGCAACATGTGCCCGGATTTGGTCCCTTAACGATTTTTGGTTGGCTATCACTGTTCGCACAATGCGTAGATCTTGACGTGCGTCTGTACTATGCGGAAGTCCATAACCTGGTCAACAGATGCGGAAATGTTCCAAAGACCAGTGCTGAAAGCAGCGTGACACCGCTGATGCACTGCGCCCAACATGGACTACAGTCCGTCGATACATCTATCCTGCTTCCGCAGGCACACAATGCGACCCAGTTCAAAAGGCTGCAGATGTTCAACAGGGGTACGTACTCGTCGGTGCCGCGTGGTCGAAACCTACACTGGATGCTCCAAAACACTGTTACCTCCGAATTCAGTAGATTTCGTGTGCGCCATCTGATCGCCGATGACCGTGACAAATGAATCACTAACACTAAAACCGTTAGTATGCATATATAAACACACTTGTTCCACTGAGCACAGTCGTTGAGCATGTTTCATTTTTCCCCAGCAGTGTACTTAATGCACTGCTCATCATGTGCACTACCACAGTCCCAAATGATTGAGGAGCTAGCTGAGATACGGTCCGCAGCGTGTACATTTTCCTCGCCATAAAAGAGCGAATAAGAATTCATCTTATAAATCTCAGCCGTGGTACGCCTGATTTTCTCAAAGAACAACGTCCGTCTTTGCGGTGCTTTCTTGGAACGCATAAAGGACATAGTCTCTTGGCTACGTAGGGCATGGTTCCTGATAACATGCCGTTTAAAGCTATTACCGAGCGAGGGCGCAATGGAAAGACTCTGGACTTTCATTCGGGAAGGCTGAGGATGGTGTTCAAATACACATTCCGCCATCCAGATGTTTTCCTTCGTTTCTCTAAATCTCTCACGCAAATGACCGATTGATTCCTTTGAAAAACACACGGCCGATTTCCTTCTGCTTCTTTTCCCTGTCTGAGATCGTACTCAGTCTACAATAGCCCCGTCAGCTGCTCGAAACATAGTGTAACCGGACAAATTCACCGATACGCCACTTCATGTGTACAGAAATACACGGTGTTTCAAAAAGAGCCATCCGATTTCACAAATCCATGTCTTTTGCATCAATCAAGATAAAACTTGGGGTAGATTTTAATTTATGCATCGAAACTAACGTTGACGAAAGATAAAACTGCATGTTGATCTAGCTGTCGGTTAAGTGGTAAGGGTCTCCCTTAGCACAACTAACAAGCTCGCTCGCTCATTACCCAGTCTGCAGATGTTCACAACAGAGCACAAACTCAAAAAAATGGTTAAAATGGCTCTGAGAACTATGGGACTTAACGGCTGAGGTCATCAGTCTCCTAGAACTTAGAACTACTTAAACCTAACCAACCTAAGGACATCACACACATCCATGCCCGAGGCAGGATTCGAACCTGCGACCGTAGCGGTCGTGCGGTTCCAGACTGAAGCGCCTAGAAACGCTCGGCCACTACGGCCGGCGCACAAACTCACACTGGCGCCTGCACGGAAGAGCATTTAATAAAAATGCACTGTGGACATCCGAGGTCACCTGAGATCACGGTATGTGTTTTTATTCTTTTAGGGGTTGAGAGGAGAGGATGGGTTGTGAAAGAGATACAGTCTTGTGAAACTGATGAATATTTTTTAAATATCCTGTACATCTGCCATGCTGTTTAAAGTCGCACGCTGACGAAACTCGTATGTTATAAGCGGTGATGACCTACCTAATACTGGGCTGTCGTTCTGCAGCGCATCTCTGAGAGCAACGCGGCGGCGACTTAAATACCAGAGCGGTGCAATGACCCGCGAGAGCCAACGTCGGTCAGTCAGCTGCCAGCACTCGGGGCACATCATCTAACAAGAGTACCTCGCTACTGACCTCCTTTATACTTATAAAAGAAAAAAATTCGAAAAAGCACTGTTAAGTACAAAGCACTTATAATTTATTAATGTATTCATCCGCAGCGGATTGTACAGAACAGTGTTACCCACGAGTTTCGCGGGAACTGAATAAGTGCTCCGCAAGAAACTTTTACATGGTTCTTTTTTTCGACATTTTGACGATACTAATTACTTTTCAAAATTCTATTATGACTTCTTTTTTATAACCTAAGATTTAGAATTGAAGTAATCACTAAATTAAACAAGTTTTCTCATTTCCGAAAAAAAAATTAACTTTCAAAATAAACAAGGCGTTCCGTCAAAGTCTCAAAGGGTTCGGTCAGAAGAAAGGTTTGTGGAGCCCCTGGCGTAGAGTAATAGGTTTGTAGGTCTAATCGTGAAGCTTGTGGTTACAATCTTGTTAGTAGCACCTTTTTTACTTGGATTGAAATTCCATAATTATTAACAGATGGGAATGTTGATTGACAAATACTGAATCATATCTTTTTTTAACAAAAATAACATTTTCATTATTAATTACTGGCAACCTGAAAATAAATTAAAATTTGACACTGATTTGTGAAACGCTTTTTTGTTAAAAGAAGAAAGCTATGTAAATCAATAATACTATTGACTCACTAAAAATAAAAAATTATTTTTTTATAATTCGCATTTTTGTGACATTTTAATTTATTGTTAATACTCTCATTTTCTTGTGAAAACTAAACATATTAAAAAGATTTTTACTAACAAATAATGATACAATATTCGTTAAGTAAAATTTCCTTTTGTTACAAAGTTTCGAATTTAAATAAAAGCAAAGCAAATGCTGCTAGCGAGGTTCGCACTAACGCTTACAGTTTACAATCCTATTAAGCTACGAATTCACCTAGCGGCATACACGGTATGGTACTGTATGTTAACTGGAGACCCAGAAACGGCCGGCCTGAGTGGCCGAGGGGTCCTAGGCGATACAGTCTGGAACCGCCCGACCGCTACGGTCGCAGGTTCGAATCCTGCCTCGGGCATGGATGTGTGTGATGTCCTTAGGTTAGTTAGATTTTAAGAAGTTCTAACTTCTAGGAGACTGATGACCTCAGAAGTTAAGTCCCATAGTGCTCAGAACCATTTGAACCTAGAAACTACGGAGAGGCTCCGTCCCTGCCGCAGCCGCAGTGGTCCACAACCCCACGACGATCGTGTGAGACCCAGCTCGCTTTATTTGTTCATGAGACCCAGAAAATATTAGATACAGGCTCCCAGGTAGATGCTATTTTTCTCGACTTCCGGAAGGCGTTCGGTACAGTTCCGCACTATCGCCTGATAAACAAAGTAAGAGCGTACGGAATATCAGACCAGCTGTGTGGCTGGATTGAAGAGTTTTTAGCAAACAGAACACAGCATGTTGTTATCAATGGAGAGACGTCTACAGACGTTAAAGTAACCTCTCGCGTGCCACAGGGGAGTGTTATGGGACCATTGCTTTTCACAATATATATAAATGACCTAGTAGATAGTGTCGGAAGTTCCATGCGGCTTTTCGCGGATGATGCTGTAGTATGCAGGGAAGTTGTAGCATTAGAAAATAGCAGCGAAATGCAGGAAGATATGCAGCGGATTGGCACTTGGTGCAGGGAGTGGCAATTGACCCTTAACATAGATAAATAATGTATTGCGAATACATAGTAAGAAGGATCCTTTATTGTATGATTATATGATAGCGCAACAAACACTGGTAGCAGTTACTTCTGTAAAATATCTGGGAGTATGCGTACGGAACGATTTGAAGTGGAATGATCATATAAAATTAATTGTTGGTAAGGCGGGTACCAGGTTGAGATTCATTGAGAGAGTCTTTAGAAAATGTAGTCCATCAACAAAGGAGGTGGCTTACAAAACACTCGTTCGACCTATACTTGAGTATTGCTCATCAGTGTGGGATCCGTACCAGATCGGGTTGACGGAGGAGATAGAGAAGATCCAAAGAAAAGCGGCGCGTTTCGTCACAGGGTTATTTGGTAACCGTGATAGCGTTACGGAGATGTTTAACAAACTGAAGTGGCAGACTCTGCAACTGAGGCGCTCTGCATCGCGCTGTAGGTTGCTCGCCAGGTTTCGATAGGGTGCGTTTCTGGATGAGGAATCGAATATATTGCTTTCCCCTACTTATACCTCCCGAGGATATCACGAATGTAAAATTAGAGAGATTCGAGCGCGCACAGAGGCTTTCAGACAGTCGTTCTTCCCGCGAACCATACGCGACTGGAACAGGAAAGGAAGGTAATGACAGTGGCACGTAAAGTGCCCTCCGCCACACACCGTTGGATGGCTTGCGGAGTATAAATGTAGATGTAGATACCGCAGTCCACTTCACTTCACCCCTCCGCCGCCCCACACCAAACCACTCTTTCAGGGTTAGGCACATACGGTAATCATTCAAAATGTTTTGCACTCTACAGTGCTTGGAAATCTTCTAATCTTCAAAGGCCGTTCTTTCGAGATATTTTATGAGAATTGGATTTTACTGCACTAAGAAGTTGGATGCCCAGACAATGACCTTCAAATTCTATAAATAGGGGGAAAAAAAATCAGTGAGGCACTGCGTAAGGTCGTCTTGAAACAGAATCAGCAGTCAAACGAAGCGGTCTTGTACTAGCTTATCTTCTAAGTAACACTTACCGTAAGACTATATCCATTCCACGATAAGACGACCTCGAATGTCAGGAGTCCCCCCCCCCCCCCCTTTCCCTTCCTCAAGTATTTTAATGAAACTAGGTGATAATTTCCTCATTTTTAACCAATTCTGGCGAACCTAAATTACATATTGCCTTACTAACATAACCATTCTCAAGATCTGTCGTCAAAAGAAGTTCAAAAAATATTCAAATGTGTGTGAATTCCTAAGGGACCAGATTGCTGAGGTCATCCGTCCCTAGACTTACTCACTACTTAAACTAACTTACGCTAAGAATAAAACACACCCATGCACGAGGGAGGACTCGAACTACCGGGGGGGGGGGGGGGGGGCCGCAATCCGTGGCATGGCGCCTCAAACCGCGCATCCACACTGTGCGGCACAAAAGAAGTTTACTTATGCCAACTACTGGTTGCTTTAATCACACTAACAACAAACTGATTGAATGACAGAAATGCAAATAGTTTTTCACTAAACGCTAGGGGAAATCACTGAACCAGAGGTGTTCTCCGCCGCCGTATAAACACCAGCCCGTACTGTTGCTAGAAGACTTCACCGCCTCTCCATCGCCTTCATTCTGGCAACTTCCCGGATAACGAGGACTAAATTGCGTTTCTCTCAAACATACTAGACAACATGCTGCACCAAATTCATGCAGATTCCCTACTTTGGTCCGCTTAAGTTTTGCCCGAGGAACTGGCGTTCTTCAAAGTATTTTGCGTCTACGCAACCTACGAAAATTCACTACCAGTGTACCAAATGTTCTAGCAATTGCGCAGTTATTTTTGGTCAGTTCTTCAATAATAACCATTCACTTCAATTAGTGAAGCACCGACGACATGAATACTCGTGAACCGCGAATTCGGTGATCCAAATATCACGCCTCTATAATTTGCATGCGTACCCACCACTCCAATTTGAAGTTTCTTGTTTGTAAAATTTAACCTAATGCTTCTGTTACATTTACCTATGTTATCCTAGAAATTTTCAAAGCCTAATGCAACAATGACAGACGGGTAAATACGGTATTCGAGTATACATGGAGTAATGCCTCTGTCCCTAATTAATCAGGTATATTAGAAAAGGAAACACTATAAGTGGTAACACATTTTTCAGATTATGGGTGATTTAGAACGGAGTTACGCTGACCTGTACTGGAAGAGCTGACTAGAGTTTAACTATCTCTATGGGCAACGTTAGTTGTAGAACTGGTATACAGTATTATTACTTTAGGCTGACCAATGACAATGCAGGATTAGATTAGATTTGTAGACTTGCACAAATCCCGAAATGCAATTACCGTTAGTGGTGATTATTTTTACATTACAGCTTCATTTCCTAATTCTTCATGTTTTGTTTTTATTAGCAGTACTACTACGATACTGCAACTATATATCTTTATTTTTACATTATATTCCTGTTAGATATTATTATGTGTGCTGCATGTGCTACACAAATTTTGCGTAGCTTCTGACGTTTGTTTATTAAGCTGCAAATAACTTGTGCTTATTGAATGCTGAATTTTACGACAAGTCTGAGGAGATGTAAACAAGCTCTGCTCAGTACCCAAGGCAGTAAAGGAAAAATTAGAAATAAAAAAAATATGATTCCAAATTTCTCTTTGAGTTGTTTATGTAAGTCTCGTGTAGTTCAGCTTCAAAATTCAGTACGGGGTAGGGAGGCTGAGGGGTATATTTGGGGGCTATATCTGCTATTATATCAAGTGCTACGAGAGATTAACGTGGTCCCATTATTATTATTATTATTATTATTATTATTATTATTATTATTATTTGGTAGCCATGAATGTTACCGAAGTCAGCAATGTGTTCTTCGAACCAGTCACAGTCATGAGAAATGCTAGGATTTTGTGTCAAGTCTTGATATGTTTCGTCGTCTGTTTACAAAAAAAACCACAAGTTGCAGTATTGGCAGATACACCGTGAGAGTGAGACCAGTCGTGCACAGAAATCATAAGCAAATGTCACTATTTCTTCAGCTTTCTGAGCGTCATCCATCTGCTGCCATTGTTCCGCGACGTAGACACCTTCACATATCCACACCTTAACACCTTAATCTACGAGTATGTGACGCCAGCTGGCGCTGTGATTCATGAAACAGGCGAACTTTTTTTCCCTAGTTGTTAATCGTCAAACGGGGATGCTCACTGTACCAAACTGATCGTCTCAGCTGAGGAAGCAATCTGAAACTCAGGGGGGCAGTGCGCGGGCGATGGAACACAGGGGGGTAATCATGCGCGACACATGGCTGTCAGGGCAATATTGAGTGATTGGCCATTGTCGGCTTCCACTGCGTTGCCACTGCCGCTACATTAAGCTTTGTGCCTGTCAATTCCAAGGTAAGAAACGTTTTTCGGATGCGAAACTTTCACCTATTCCAAGAAAAAATAAAACCCCAGCACTAATTAAAATTTAAAATAATTTTTTGACGCGCGAATAGAGACTATAGAGATCCATACCACATGTGAAATTCAAATGTTTACGTTACTTTCGGGGGAGAGCGAACCTTTCAAATTGGGAAATAATAATAATAATAATAATAATAATAATGGACTAGAAAATCTGCAATAGATGTAGAATTAACAAAATGGGAAGATCATATGGTTTGAACAAAAATATTTACAACAAGAGAAGTACATCTAGAAAAAACAAAATTAGAACACTACACCACAGTGGTACGACCAGAATGTTTATATGGATCTGAATGCCTAACGATGAAACTATGGACAAACTAGAGGTACTGGAAAGAAGGATTACTAGAAAAATAATGGGTGCAATAAAAATGCAGATGTTTGGAAAATAAGAAGTAATGAGGAAATCTACAAAATCATAGATAAAAATCTGAAGTAACGGCCAAACGAAGATTTACCTTTTTCGGACACCTCTACCGAATGGATGGAAATAGACTAAAAAAACAAATACTCCTATACTTATGGAAGAAGAAATCGACAATAGCATGGATTACAGAAGTAAGGAAAGATCTAGAAAGAAACAACATCAAAGAATCAGAAATAGCAGAAAGAAGCCGTTTTAAAAATAAAATACTAAATTTGGAAGGCTTTCAAAGCAGAAGAAATAAAAAATCGGGAACATGGACAGAAGAAAGGAAGAGACTTCATGGGGAGAAAGTGAGAGAATACCGGAAAAATAGGAAAGAACAACAAAGGAAGAAGAGGAACTGAAGTTGTTAACGTGCTCCTGGTTGGTCAATACGATAATAATAATAATAATAATAATAATAATAATAATAGCCAGTGTGGGGTCGTCAACCCCCATCTGGCGCGTCCCCAGGTGGCGGACAGGGGAACGCCCGGCAGATATGCAGGGTAGGTGGGAAATAAAGTAACACCCGCGGACCAAAATGACAACCAAAATCCTTGCTGCGTCTGACTTGGAGCAAGCGGCAATATGGTCAGTGTCTGTTGACCAAGGGGTGCGGCTGCAACATGTGCTCCAGGGAATGACAATCCCTGGTTCTAACAAACCTAGTGGACAACCACTGGACACCACTGCTTACAAGCAACCATGGCTCGTGGAAGTAATAACAGCAATACTCCAGGTGGTAAGCAATCCATCCGCCAACAGACGGCACAACTGGGCATTCGGATTCTGGAGAACCCTGGCTTCCACGAATACAGAGGAAATAGGAGTTCTCTGGCAAACTTCCATTCAAGACAAGAACATACTTAGGGACTCAACACTCTCATACAGTTTGGAAAGCTGCACAACCAGGTGACAGAACTCGACAGAAAAAAATTCTAATCCTTGCGCTCCAGGAGACACGTGTCACAGACGAAGACACCAAGGACTACGGCAAATACCGCATCTTTAAAAGCAAAACCGACAGGCGCATTTCCAACGGCGCTCCATTACTGGGGATGGCCTTCATGGTTCACAAGACCATAGTCGAATTCATAAAAGAATTTATACCAGTAAACAAGCGACGGATGACTATTCGGGTTCAGTGCGCAAAAAAAAGTACACACTAATCAACGCACACGCCCCTACTAACCAGAGTAACAAGAAAAACCCACAGGGCGCATAAAAATTCTGGTCGACGCTCGAGAAAGTGATGTCCAGAGTCCCCAGAGATGTCATCAAACTACTCCTGGGCGACTTTAATGCACAGTCGGAAATTATCCAGCGCATAAATTTACTAGCAAAAATGGCACACGACTCATAGAACTCTGCCAACAGAACAACCTCAATCTCATGTCCGACATCACTCAGAAAAGACCCTACAAAACAGAAAACTCGCGCTCACCAGTCCAGCAGTTAGGTGAGTTCCAAATCTACGCTGTGGCAATCTCGTACCCAGTACAGAAAGAGATCCACAATGCGCAGGTACGCAGGGGAGCCAACATCGACTCGGATCATTACCTCACACGTGTCAAAGTCAAATTCACCCCAAAGAGAACTTTCGGTAAGAAAACCCCCTTACCAAAATTTGACAGAAAAAGATCGCAGAATCTGGACTGAAAGAACCCTGGGAAAAACAATATGTAAATGACAAGCACAATTTCCACCGAAAAATCACAGAAAAAGCACAAACCGTCATTCCTCTGAAGAACACCCTTGGTGGGACACCGACTGCGAGAATGCACTCATCACTAGGAAAGTTGCATACCAAAAATAAGCAAAAAATCCCCAGAAAATTTACAGGCTTTCAACGAAACACGAAAAACAACCGCAAAAATTATCACACAAGCCAAGAGAAAAGTCGTGAAAGAACAGTTTGACTCCATAAAGGACAACGTCTGTAACTACTACACAAGAGATTTCCACAGGACGTTTGCAGGGCAAATCCGAGGATACACACCACCGGACCTCTGTTTCAGGAAAAGTGATGGAAAATTGGCACTGACAAATAAGGATAACTGCAAGGTCCTGGAACAGTATTTCTAAGAACTTCTGAATTGTCTAGAACCCACAGAGAGGTTCATAGAGGAAGAACCGACAGAGAAGCACACAGACTCACTACCCCCGACACAAGAAGAGGTCCACAGACACATCCTTATACTCAAAAACAACAGAACACCTGGTGAAGACGGTACAGTGGCCGAAGTACTAAAAACCTCCGAGCAAACTCACTTAGAGAACTCACATAGATTATCACAGACATCTAGACATCAGAAAAGCTGCCAGATGACTGGAAATGCGAACTGATTCATCCATTACGTCTGTGAGGTCGCAATTTTTATGTAAACAACTACAGGGGCATTTCCGTATTACAAGTCACATACAGGGGCCTTTCAGCATGCCTACTCAAAAGACACAGGACCAGCTGGAACACGAGATCGGCGAGTACCAGGCGGGCTTCCGACCTGGTCGCTCCTGAAATCTTCAATTTGAGAACTATGCTGAAAATCAAGGCTCTCAGAAATACCCAGACATATGCGCTTTCGTTGACTTTAAGGAAGCGTATGACCTCGTTGACCGCCAGTCATTGTTCAACATCCTATATGAACAAGGTTTGGACAACAGAAACACGACATCAAAAGTGAAATTTACGAGCGAAATCTCTGAATGCTTTGGGATCGGGGCAGGCATGCGTCAAGGCGATGCTCTCTCACCACTCCTCTTCAACCTAGTGTTGGACAAAGTCATTAAGAAGTGGGAGAAAGAGCTGAAATCACAAGGATACTGGAAACCAGAGCGGCTAGGACGACCCAAGGATGAACTGGAAGTTGGCTGTTTCGCCTTCGCGGACGACCTGGCACTACTTGCAGACTACGAAACCATAGCAATCAGGTAGGTAGAAGTAGCAGAAAAAGTAGGGCTACAGATCATCTTGCAAAAAACAGTTCTTCTGCGCGAAATTCAACATCTTGAATTTAAACAAAATATGGCAAGATCAACAGAGAAACACATTTTAAATACCTAGGGGAAGTGCTCGAACCGATAGGAAAGGAGAAAATCATGCAGAACACCAGGATATTGAAGATGAAGGGAGTCTTGCACAAAACACAAGGTATCTACAACAAAAAAAGTCTATCCACCTCCATCAAAATTAGTTACTACAATATTGTAATCAGACCTGATGTGCTATACGCCCCCGAGACACTGACGCTGCGCACAAAGGGCGACGTAGGAAAGATTCTCACTGAGGAAAGAAAAATTATCAGGGAAATTATTGGAGCAAAACTGACACACGAAGGATAAAGGCTTCACTCTAGAGACACCACAGAGAAGTTGTCCAACATCACAACGGACATCAGAAAAAGGCGACTAAAATTTTACGGCCACATCAGCAGACTCCCACAGACTAGACTCACTAACAGAATACTCATAAACACACCTAGGCTCAAAATCACTACCCCTTGGATGGCACAAGTCAAAATTGATCTGGGAAAAGCACAGGTAGATTCAGCGGACATCACAGACAAAAGCGTCCATAGACACGAAACACACAAGTGGGAAGTAAAGTAAGAGAAGACAGCACCTAAAGCGCAGAGACCAATACGGACCGAAGAAAGGAAAAGGGCCTTTAGCGAACGAATGAAAGACTACTGGAAGAACAGCAAGAACAAGTAGTCATAAATGCTTCGCGTGGTCTGATAAAGGCCTGGAACGTGTGTAATATTATTATTATTATTATTTATACAAAGTAAACGCAACATGATCCGCAGCTCTGGAAAGATTCGTTGCCGAGAGAGTTATTTTGGTAATTAAGAGAGAGAACTTTTATAGCATAGCGCTGTGGTGGCTACTTGCCGACCGTACACCTTGTGGCGAGAACCTCGTAACTCTGGACCTTCAACGTCAGATGCCAACTAATTTAAATCAGACTTACGTGCGTCAGGTCTTCAATGGCGCTAGTGTGTGCCAGCTCGTCAGACAAAACAGCGGCGCTTCAAAACCACATGACCTTTCTTTACACTTTCGTTCCACCGTCACACACCAATATAATTATCTACTGACCAACTAGCCACATTGCTATACGCAATCAGTTGGATTATAATTCGCTGATAAGGTAATAACACAGTAGTTTGAAGGTAGCCGAGGTTTTCACAATTCAGTGCTCAGTCTTAGTAAAACCTAGGTTATCTGTTCCATTGCTATGGAAGTTTCGATCGAATTCAGACACTGCTTCCCCCATTCAAAGCTTTTAATAGCATTACTAGTCCGATGAGACAATATGATAAGTTGAATGCAACAGAAAGACGAAGGTAATACATACTAACGAAATCTAGATATGCTGACGAACACTGCTACTAACGTGAATCGCAATAACGTCAATAAATGCAGAATTTCAAAGTATATGCCTGAGCTATCCTGAAGGTGTTTGTAACACACTAACATTAAACAACCACTGCCTTTCTGCGAAAATGCAGGCAAAATGTAAATGAATATTCTGCTGTTCTCTCTAATTACTGAGTGGTTTGTAAAGAAACCGCTAAATGCATGAAAGTGTTGCTCAACATTTCACATACTATTACACAGATGCCAAGCCTGCAATAAATTCCGAGAAAAATAACTGACGGTAAGGTCACATCAATAGTTTATGGAATTATACGACGTACAGTCAACATTCAACAAATAAATTTTGCAACAAAGTAACTGCACACGTCTATAAATCTATATTAAAAACCTAACTAGCAAAAATCTCCTGAAAGTTCTTGTCCGATTTACTTCGTATTTGAGCACGATCCCAAACATTCGGACTGATGTAGGCTGTGTACAAATTTTCTGTTAAAAGCAACTACGGGAAAGAAAATGCTGCGTTGTGAAAATGTGCTGTTCCGTTTTCTTTCACGCATCCGGTTTTAGCTGTGATAGCAGGGCATTTAAAACATTAAAATAAACTGTTTCTCCCATATACAAGTATACAGGGTGACCCATTGATAGTGACCGGGCCAAATATCTCACGAAATAAGCATCAAACGAAGAAACTACAAAGAACGAAACTCGTCTAGCTTGAAAGGGGAAATCAGATGCCGCTATGGTTGGCCCGCTAGATGGCGCTGCCACAGGTCAAACGGGTATCAACTGTGTTTTTTTTAAATAGGAACCCCCATTTTTTAGTACATATTCGTGTAGTACGTAAAGAAATATGAATGTTTTAGTTGGACCACTGTTTTCGCTTTGTGATAGATAAAGCCGTAATACAAACGTATAGGTACATGGCATCACGTAACATTCTGCCAGTGCGGACGGTATTTGCTTCGCGATACATTATCCGTGTTAAAATGGACCGTTTACCAATTGCGCAAAAGGTCGATATCGTGTTGATGTATTGCTATTGTGATCAAAATGCCCAACGGACGTGTGCTATGTATGCTGTTCGGTATCCTGGACTACATCATCCAAGGTGTCTGGGACCGTTCGCCGGATAGTTACGTTATTTAAGGAAACAGGAAGCGTTCAGTCACATGTGAAACGTCAACCACGACTGCAACAAATGATGATGCCCAAGTAGGTGTTTTAGGTGCTGTCACGGCTAATCTGCACATCAGTAGCAGACAAATTGCGCGAGAATCGGGAATTTCTAAAACGTCGGTGTTGAGAATGCTACATCAACATCGATTGCACCCGTACCATATTTCTATGCACCAAGAATTGCATGGCGACGACTTTGAACGTCGTGTACAGTTCTGTCACTGGGCACAAGAGAAATTACGGGACGATGACAGATTTGTTGCACGCGTTCTATTTAGCGACGAAGCGTCATTCACCAACAACGGTAACGTAAACCGGCATAATATGCACTATTGCGCAACGGAAAATCCACGATGGCAGTGACAAGTAGAACATCAGCGACCTTTGCAGCTTAATGTATGGTGCGGCATTATGGGAGGAAGGATAATTGGCCCCCATTTTATCGACAGCAATCTAAATGGTGCAGTGTATGCTGATTTCCTACGTAACGTTCTACCGATGTTACTACAAGTTGTTTCACTGCATGACAGAATGGCGATGCACTTCCAACATGATGGATGTCCGGCGAATAGCTCGCGTGCGGCTGAAGCGGTATTGAACAGCATATTTCATGACAGGTGGATTGGTCGTCGGGGTACCATACCATGGCCCGCACGTTAACCAGATCTGACGTTCCCGGAATTCTTTCTGTGAGGAAAGTTGAAGGATATTTGCTATTGTGATCCACCGACGACGCCTGACAACATGCGACACCGCATTGTCAATGCATGTGCGAACATTACGGAAGGCGAACTACTTGCTGTTGAGAGGAATGTCGTTACACGTACTCCCAAATGCATTGAGGTTGACGGACATCATTTTGAGCATTTATTGCATTAATGTTGTATTTACAGGTAATCACGCTGTAACAGCAGGCGTTCTCAGAAATGATAAGATCACAAAGGTACATGTATCACATTGGAACAACCGAAATGAAATGTTCAAACGTACCTACGTTCTGTATTTTAATTTTAAAAACCTACCTGTTACCAACTGTTCGTCTAAAATTGTGAGCCATATGTTTGTGACTATTACAGCGCCATCTATCACAAAGCGAAAAAAGTGGTCCAACTAAAACGTTCATATTTCTTTACGCACTACACGAATTTGTAATAAAAATGGGGTTCCTATTTTTAAAAAACGCAGTTGATATCTGTTTGACCTATGGCAGCGCCATCTAGCAGGCCAACCATAGCGCCATCTGGTTTCCCCCTTCAAGCTAGACAAGTTTCGTTCTTTGTATTTTTTTCGTTTGACGCTTATTTCGTGAAATATTTGGCCTGGTCACGATCATTGGACCACCCTGTATTGTTCCTCCGCATATGTAATCTTAAACAAAAATTGCATACACAACCACGTACTGTTTTGTTTTCTTCTTCGCAATCGGTTTTAACAAAAAGCCTGTACATTAGGAAGGTTGTATATATGGCTTATCGGTTTGTGATTAGATAGGTTATTTCAGAATGAATACACAGGTTTTAAGGCTTTATAGCATTTACTATATTAATTTTACTGTTAACCTATAAAAAATACATCAAATGAAAGAAAAACTCAAACAGTTTTTGTTACAAGTGTTCAATGTGAACACCGTTCGTCACACATCGAATCGATAGGAGAGTTCTTCCCAAACTTTGATCAGCGTGTCTGGAGTAAGTGTTGCAGCAACGCCGTTTCTAAAGACGAGTAGATCAGCTGGTAGCGGAGGCACATACACCTTGCCCTTTATGAAGCCCCAAAGGTAAAAGTCGCATGGCGTCAGACCGTGTGTGAACGTGGAGGTCACACAAAACAAGCTCGGTCATTCCGCCCATTGCGGCCAATCCAGCGGTCGGGTACAACGTCGTTTAACCAGTCACGTACTGAGTTATGCCAGTAACGCGGCGCACCATCTTGCTGCCAAATGAAGTTCTGTGGTTCAGCTTCTTCCGATCGAAGAAAGAGCCATAGTTCTAGTGCATCAAGTTAAGAATCACCAACTACTGTTGCTTCATCGAAAAGTAAGACCTATTAAACTTTCTGCCGGGATATGGCACAAAAAACTTACAATTTAGGGGAGTCTCGTTCCAAGTGTACCATATCGCCGCTGGATCTGATAATTCACGACTAACCTTCCGAACAGATTTCTTGGGGTACGCGTGAAAGACTATCACTCGTTCAACACTTTCTTCAGTCACACTTTGTCATTCCATAGTCTTTCCTGTACTACTACGTAATCTGAATCGTCTGAAACTTTTTAATGCTACCCGTTCGCAGATTAAAAGTAAGCGAAATAACGTCACAGTAGATATTATCCTTCTCACAGATCCAGCAGCTCGTCAAGTCTGTGTCATACGTCGTACACCAAAGATCTCAACCGATTTATCCATTCAATATAAGCGAATCTAGGTTTAACTTACAATAAAAATAAAGAAGGTTCAAGGGCGAACATTCAAATACGTTGGAATCGATTTAAGATCTGAGGATTTTTACCAACCTTCCGAAATTAGTTTTAGTCAGCGCAAAGCATACGACTGTATCATGCACAGTGTACAGTCTACGAAAAATATGTTTTTAGATGCTCATGGAGTCACTGATAAAACGTATTTGTTTAATCTACTTCTTGTATATGTTTGATGGACAAGTTGATTAGCTGTTGGTGCAGCGCCATCGGGTGCTGCTGTTATACTACGTTCATCAGAAGAACAAACCTTATGTAAACACTACTTTATGTATGGAACGTCACTGGACTTCGTTTCACGTGGAGCAGAAGCCAGGCTGTCCCGAGTACAGTCAAGTACGATAATGAGGACCCGGGATCCGTTTAACGCTGTCCGCTACGCGTATACCGACTCAGCGATAATACGGGACAACAGATTAACCGGCGCGTTTAACTTTCATGCAATGATGTGAACAGCTGTAATAAATAAGGAAAAAGAGACGAGTAAAGAACCACGTAGCCTTTAATGTCATTTAATTTTTAGACAGAAGGAAATAATGGTAAAACTCAGGCGACACGCTTGTTAGATGATACGCTGGAAAACATAACATGCTCTCGATCTTAGCTAACATAGTAGCATAATTAAGTGAGTGATGAAAATTCGAGACTTTAAAAAGGGCAATTTTTCTACATGAGCTACGTGCGGCGTAAAAGCGCACTGCTGCGCTTTCACCATGTGGTTAAATATCGAAGCCACTGAAGGTATTACAGTGAGTCGTCTGGTAACCTCCGAACTTCTTCCATATCGGAATCCGAGGAATGCGATACATTTCAGAGCTGCTAATGAGGTGATCAGCAATAGAATCTCAAGCCACCCGAAAGTCCACTTTTCCTCCTCCTCTTTTATGACGTGCTGTTCTGCATTTCGCCATCGCTAGGCAGTGACGTGTCACACAGTTTCGTGCATTAGTTCCAGTAAATTTGGCAGCTTAAGTGTCTCATTATTTCTCGTGACATATCCATTATTTTGGCTCGAGATCAATTCTATTGGGCTCAGATTGCAGTGTTAAGGTGACAACTGTAAAAATGCGGCATTTGTACTGTGTGCTCGACGCAGTGAAAATTGTTTTCCATGTTTCTACGACGTTTATCACTCTGGCTCATGTGATACCACATCTGTCCTATAAAACAATGGGCATATTCAGACAATGAGTATTTGATTTTTCATTTTTCAGCAGAAAATTCAATTGTGTAATGTTTTCATAACTTCAAAAATCTTTTATTATAATCGATAATTAACAATGTGTAATTGCAATGAAAACCAGAATTCTGCATGTGATATGTAATTAGAAACTAGAAGACGAGCATTTTCCTTGAAAAAAGTGGTGGTTAAGTATGAGTTAATTACCACATATTTGATAAATTTCGTACTTAAATGACTTAGGTATTCAAGCCGAACAAAAAGGAAATGTAGAAGACAACGGGTTTCGAGCCGCCGCTCACCAGTCTACTCTTATCAACCTACGACGCTACCGATTAGGCTACGAATATAATTAAAATACCACCTCATTCATTTATTACATCGTGTTTCACGAAAAACGTCAAACCTGATTTTTCTCTGTAATGTTGTGAAAAACGTTAAGAACAACTTGTTTCTAGCCATTAAAGGTATTCCGCGCGCGTGTTTCGCTACGAAGCAGGAAGCAGTATCATCAATTTTCGCGGGACAATCGAACTAAAGTAGCGCTTAAAGAGACTGTAACTTATACGGTTTTAGAAATAAAAATTACGTAGCTAACGTATGATTAAGAAAAACTTTGTTGGCTGTTCATATATCAGAACGTCTTAATATTTCATTTACAGTGACACAGTTTGGTTCGGTTAGTGTTTTTTAACGTCCCGTCGACAACGAGGTCATTAGAGACGGAGCGCAAGCTCGGGTTAGGGAAGGACGGGGAAGGAAATCGGCCGCGCCCTTTCAAAGGAACCATCCCGGCATTTGCCTGAAACGATTTAGGGAAATCACGGAAAACCTAAATCAGGATGGCTGGAGACGGGATTGAACCGTCGTCCTCCCGAATGTGAGTCCAGTGTGCTAACCACTGCGCCACCTCGCTCGGTGTGACACAGTAATAAGATATCTGACACTTGAGTTGGACGTACTTCCAAGAGCGGAACAAGAACAGTGTACGAGAGTTACGGCGGCGGACCAATCATCGCGTTTGTGTTTGTTTACATCTGGTTCATTCTTATGATGAACGGAGTATACACTTCTAATTGGTGGTAGAACTGCTGATTCCAGTTTCAAATTACCCACAAATGTATCCTGTAGCCAAAAGTGGCGAGATAAATCAGTCATAGTAAACCTTTTCAAGATGCACAACTAATTATTTAGGATGAATGCAGTTCGATACATCGAGCTCATGTTGATGGAACCAAACGTACTCTCAGAGATCTTACAATTACATCTTGTGATGAAATTTCTAAAGGAAAAGGGCTGATGTTATCGACAGGGGATCTCAAGTTGATTCCGTATTTCTAGATTTCCGGAAAGCTTTTGGAACCGTTCCTCACAAGCGACTTCTAATCAAGCTGCGGGCCTATGGGGTATCGTCTCAGTTGTGCGACTGGATTCGTGATTTCCTGTCAGGAAGGTCGCAGTTCGTAGTAATAGACGACAAATCATCGAGTAAAACTGAAGTGATATCAGGTGTTCCCCAGGGAAGCGTCCTGGGACCTCTGCTGTTCCTGATCTATATAAATGACCTGGGTGACAATCTGAGCAGTTCTCTGAGGCTGTTCGCAGATGATGCTGTAATTACCGTCTAGTAAGGTCATCCGAAGACCAGTATCAGTTGCAAAGCGATTTAGAAAACATTGCTGTATGGTGTGGCAGGTGGCAGTTGACGCTAAATAACGAAAAGTGTGAGGTGATCCACATGAGTTCCAAAAGAAATCCGTTGGAATTCGATTACTCGATAAATAGTACAATTCTCAAGGCTGCCAATTCAACTAAGTACCTGGGTGTTAAAATTACGAACAACTTCAGTTGGAAAGACCACATAGATAATATTGTGGGGAAGGCGAGCCAAAGGTTGCGTTTCATTGGTAGGACACTTAGAAGATGCGAAATCAGAGCTCGAACAGAAAGGTTTAAGTGTTCGTTTTTCCCGCGCGCTGTTCGGGAGTGGAATGGTAGGGAGATAGTACGATTGTGGTTCGATGAACCCTCTGCCAAGCACTTAAATGTGAATTGCAGAGTAGTCATATACATGAAAGTCTGTTTTAAATCATCACCTGTATGGGTATTCGTTATTTATTTAAATTTAAGAAATCAAATCACGTGAGTATCCTTTGAAGGTGGTGACGTTCAGTTCCCATTACAATTACTCACTGTTGGAAATGGTACAATACCACATCACCATGGCTATATATCTGTCGATAACAAACATGTTAATATTATGCAAACAATTGATTCTCCAATTCATGAGGTTTATCCTAATGTCAATGATCTTTCACAAAATCCATATCATTGGATTTGTGAAAGAGGAATCATTACACCCCGAAATATTTCTGCGCCTGAAATAAACTATATCTTTTTGGAAAAAGTAATAGAATGCAAGGAATATCTACGAACGTCACTATAGTCATCACTGAAATGCACTTCAATACCCTCAAGGGTTTCTAAATTCGCTAAATTCACCTGGTTTCCCGTCATACAGTTTGAGGGTTAAAGCCAGCGTTCCTGTAATATTATTACGCAATATCAATCCTCCGAAGCTTTGTAATGGTACCGGTTCGCAGATTAAAACTGTGACAAGTAATGCCACGGAAGCCACTGTCCCCATTTAGCAGCTGAAGAGCTCGCTCTCATACCCCGCATAGCAATGGTACCAACCAATTTGTCAATTCGTTTTAAGCTACTTGAATTCCCAATCATGCTTTCGTTTCTAATAACAATAAACAACGCTCGAAGTCACACAATCAAAGTGGATGGAGCTGATTTAAGATCAGAATGTTTTTCGCAGGGTCAGTTTTACGTTTCCCTTTTACGAACTGGCAGTTCGGAAAACCAGTTCATACCGTTATCACTCAGTATCCAAAAAACAAAAACAGTTGTAGTGTATATCCTGAAGTTTTATAATTGTATTGTCTGCAAAAATTGTATACTTGTCTACAAAACTTTAAAAGAAAACCTTAAAAATATTTAAAAAACCACAACCAGAAACAAAGGCGTCTTTTTCATTAATATTCTATATGATTTATTGTAATTTCGAGTTCCATACCTTCAAAGGCGAAGTCGAACGAGGTACCGAAATTTGCGCCCTGATACAATTCCCACGGATACTCCAGATTACGACGCATATTCAATTCCTATTCATATTTAGCAGTTGCGAAGCAATGATGTGTTCGCTAGTAGAAAATATGGTTAAGAGTATGTATAAAGAATGCTAATACCAGCTATGTCTGTAATATGTTGAAACAGATGTCGTTAAATGATTAGCTTTTTATATGTAACTAAGCTTTTACTATCGTTTCTCTTCTGCTAAATCAAGCTACACGTGTGGGAGATGGTAGGAGGTCAATGAAGAGTCATTTCCTGCGGTGATGCGTGGTTCCTGTTGACATGTAACAACGAGCGGCAATGTGTCGTCACGCTCGCTAAACAGGGAGGTGCTATAATGAAGACGGACTGGCTCATAGTCCATTTTGGCATGCACGCATATACGGTAAGGTTGACATCAAGCAGGACTGATTGCAACATCGAAGTGCTCTGTTAGGCTCGGCCCTATTGAAGTTGATTTTTCATTGCCTTCCCCCAGCCATTTACAGTGGGACCTACATTGCAGTGTTGACTCCTTACCATAGTGTGCTTTGGCGTTCCGCACATTCGCAAATTATCAGGATAAAAAAAGGCCCGGAACGACTGGGGATCGAGTGCCGGATTTTTGTATCTGTGGTCTACCACTTATCCATGAAGCGCGCGCGTGTTGCTTCTAATCAATGTTGTCCTTGAAGAAAGCGTAGATCATTTACAGCAGGTAAACTCACCATTTCTCAGACTGTTGCAGCATTGTCGTAAGGCGACGGGTGAACTTCCGTGCTGACCCCGAGTTACTGATAACAATCGAACACTTCTTCATATGTAATACACTGTAAATTCTGTATTCTGACGCATCTTCTCACACATACATTTTGTTAAACCAGTTGTACAGTGATGATAAAATTTTGATACGTTCACTAAGCACCATAATGGATGTTTGGAACTTACGCTGCTATTATCAAACCAGGCCCGCCCTCTTTCAATTTACTTTTTACTACAATTTATTCATCAGTTTGATAGGGCTACTGCTTGTCTATTCTACCTTCCGAAATATACTCCAAATCCTCGCTTCTACGTTACACAGTCATATGATACTTCATCGCCGGCCGTTGTGGCCGAGCGGTTCTAGGCGCTTCAGTCTGGAACCGCGCGACCGCTACGGTCGCAGGTTCGAATCTGCCTCGGGCATTGATGTGTGTGATGTCCTTAGCTTAGTTAGGTTTAAGTAGTTCTAAGTTCCAGGGGACTGATGACCTCAGATGTTAAGTCCCATAGTGCTCAGAGTCATTTGAACCATTTTTGCTACTTCATCAAAACCAGATCAAAGGCGCATGGACTTTCAAGTTTACACTTTTCTAATTTTCCGGCATGCAATATGAGGCACGGAGTCAGACATGCTCTGCAGAGAAACTGGCAGATGCCATACCTCTTCAGACATGCCTACGGTGTATGTAATGAATCAGCACTAGGAATGCTCTTTCCAGCGCTATCGGCTAGCAGTTGTTCGAGCAGACAGCGTAGCAGCGTCTTGTTAGGAAGGAATCCGGCCATCCTGACACACATTTTCCACGTTATCCGCAAGTCACTCCAGGTGAAAGTAAGGACGCTTCTTTCACCAAGGTCACTACTAGCAACTGACGAACCATTACCGTCGCAATCAAAACTGCTTTCGGTCACCTCGACTTTGTCATTAATAGGAAAATACTAGCAGCCGCATGTATTTACAAAATTTTCTGTTTATTATATTAGACAAAAATTATCATTAATCTGCTATTCCCATGTTGACTTCCTAATTTAGTGGGGATGCATATAAAGGCTATAAAAAATGTCTTTCATATTCTGACTGGTGGTAGTCCGCACCAAAACAAGACAAAAATTTCCAGTTAACATTGCCTCTGAAATTCATACCTTATGAGCTACTAGCAGCTCTTTTGCTGCACGCTCTTTTCTATTACGAGCGATCAACAAAAAACATTAAACTAATGTCACATTCCTCTGCTTTTGTCCATGGACATAGCAAACTTCCTTTGGTTTATTACTGTAAACTGTGTTTACAGTTCTAGGTAAGTGCACTGCATGTATAGTTCACAGAACGTTTCGCTGTTTTTATAAGTTTGTGAAATTAAAAGCTTTTCTGTGTGTGGTGCTTACGGGAGCTCTACAGCGAGGTTATCAGCGCTCTTATACACATTCAAAGAAACGAATGTAGAAAAAATAATCAAAACGTGATCATATGCGATAAGACAACTGGAAAGAATGAAAGATGCTGTACATGAGACTAAATGACAATTACAACGATAAAGGAGCTAAAAGGAAAGCACAGGAAAATGTCACTGGTTGACCACTTACGTAAAATATGAGTAAGCCAGTCAGACTGTGAACATGCTAAAACCAATGCCCTAAAATCTTGGGAAAAACGTTGGACAACTCACAAAACTTTAAACTCTAACCATATTCCCTTGATCATTACCTACAATAGATTGCAGATCAGTCGGCAAATCAGCCGCGCCCCCTGGTTGGAAAATAATTTTTTAAAGTGTAGTTTCATCTTCCAGCATACGAGAACTCTTTATTATTTCACATGAGAAATGGCAGACATTGTTTTTGGCGATGGCTCAAAAGTCAGGTCGTACTTAACAAGCTCTGCTGTGTCACAGTAACAGAATAAAGAGTTCTCTTATGTTTACTGCAATCTGTATGCCGTTCGTAAAAGCGAAGAGCATGCAGCAGAATAGATGAGTCACACAGTACCGAAGACGTCCAAGCGCATACAGCTCTCAAGCATTTTACAGCCCATGTTTCGTTCAATTTTTTTTTCCTTTTTTACACATACCTTTTAAAAGACTGATTATTTTAACACCCTGTATAAGACTGTGTGATTTTATTTTTGTGTATTTTCAGACAAATACCGTTCTAAATACTTCTTGCTATCTCTGAAGCTTCAGTTATCGCTTCTTCATAGTAGCACGAACACGAGTCGTATTCATAGTGAACTGCGCCTAAGGATGATGGGTGTATTGTCACAGTGTTCTGTTTTACAACTTGTCGCAGTGAGTTCTTGGCAGACTCCTCCTAGAAGCGCCCGCCCCGAACAGTGGTCACTAGCCCGCTGACAAAGAACTTTACTTTTCCTTGTCACATTATCAAGGCTTTGGGGAGTGATAAGCACGAGAAAATGCATAAAATGATGCCGCCTTGTAGCCATCATTTTTATAATATTACTAACTTAGCGCCCGCTCCTTCGTTTGTGTATATTGTATCGTCTGCACAATCTTTTTCTTTAGTTGACTTTTTTGTTGTTCACAAATTACAACACCTAAGCTTTTTACGCTAATTAAGGTCATCGAACCATGGTGTTTTCCGAAAGTTCTGACTAAAAAGCGATTCTGGTAGTTAGAGTCCAAAGTTTCTATTAATAAGGATTTTTGCGTTATTATGGAGACATTTCCATTGAAACTTTTATCAATCAACACGTATTTCTTTATATCTCTCCGGGAACTGGAATATCAGTTTTCATAGATTTAGCTTTAAAACATTTTTAATGCAACAAAATATTTTCTAAAAAATTTTCATCCCATACTTAACCCACTTAAGTGTTGAAGTTCCAAAAACAAACACTTTTTTTTGTTTCTAACCGACAAGTCAAATACTAATTTTGATAGCGGTAGCTTTAAAAATGTTTTCGTAGTTCTTTAGTAATAATTTATTTTGAAAAAACTTTCATCTACTATTTTACCCCTTTGGTGGTTGAATTTCAAAAAAATGATGAACACTTTTTTTTTTACTTCTGAGAAACCAAATATCAGTTTTCGTAGGTCTACCTTCGAAATTGCCTTAAGAGTGACACACTTTCAAAAACCCTTTCATCCCCTATTTCACTTCCTTACGAGAGGAATTTCCAATGGTCACTTCTTATACGGTGCCTACAGTATAAAATCCACATCCTCGCCGAATTTCTAGTTTCTGTCCTTAGCGGACTGGCCTTATTTCACCCCATAGAGAATGAATTTCCAGAAACAGTGAAACACACATTCTTTTTTATTTCTAACTGAGAAACCAAATCCAATTTCATAGTTTTAGCTTTAAAAATGCTTCGTATTGAAATATTTTCGTAAAGTATCTCATCCCCTGTTTTACCCCTTTAGGGGATGAATTTCCGAAAACCCTAAAACACACAACTTTTTATTTGTAACCGGTTAAGTCATATACCAATGTTCGTAGATGCAACTTTAAAAATACTTTAGTGGTTTTTAACAATATATTTTGAAAAACTTTTACCCACTATTTCACATTCGTAGGGTTAAATTTACAATAATGCTGAAACACATATTTCTTTATTTGTGGCCGAGAAACGAAACATCAATTTTCTTAGGTCTAGCTTCAAAACTACCTTAAGTGACATATTTTCTATCAACCCTTCATCCCCTATTTCACCCCCTTAGGAGAGGAATCTTGAAAAATTTCTTCTTAAACGACGCCTACAAGATCAACATCATTTGCAAATTTCAAGTTTCTATAGTTAGTGGTTTGGGATGGGCGGTGAATGAGTGAGTGAGTGAGTGAGTGAGTGCGTCAGCTAGTGGAGACATTGCATTTATGTATATATTTCGTGTCAAATTAATTTGTGAACTATCCACAAAGCAGATGTATTTGCATTCATCTTTAATCGATGTGCCAGAGCACGAAGATCAATCTTTATATTTTTTCCAATTTTTCTTAATAATCAACACAATTAGACGTGATCAAGACACAACGTGTGTGTGTGTGTGTGTGTGTGTGTGTGTGTGTGTGTGTGTGTATACACCGACGACCCGATGTAGCAAACTGCCTCGTTTCAGAATATCGAAAATTATTCTTTGCAAAAACCAGCTTTATAAAAGGGTGACAACGATTGATCTTTTGGAGGAAATACCCAAGTGGCAAATGCCAAACGTAATGACATTTTGCAAGCGCGCAAGCTTTAGACTGGGAAAATTTCGCAGTCAACTGGTACAAGGAGTGCACGTGATTTCAGTGTACCCAGTAAACTGCACGCCGCCTACATCAAAGCGGAAACTTTGCCTCTGCAAGCAGCAGCGAAGACAAACACTGTTTGCTCAGCCACCAACTATACAGAAATTGCATATTTGACACCAGTGAACATACATCACTTACCATCCACAAACTACAAGGTGCATCTGGAAGAGGCCGTGAAATGCATGACCTTCAGTTGAATTCAAGTTCAGTGTTTAAATACGTGTAACTCTAGAGCAATGTCGTGTAATTTACAAACTTGTGTGAACATAACATCAGACCTGCTAAGTTCCCGTGCACACTGCATCTACAGAGAGCAGGTAACAGTAACTCAATAACTGTAACCAAGTACACCTCATGTTTTTATCATGCGGAAGAAAGAAAACCTAATTTTTCAGAAAATAACACATTATAGCCATGGACGAAAATTCGTATCTCAAGACAGTTCCCACAACTAGCCGTTCTCGTCAATTTACGTTGTTTTTACCCCAAATAGGCAATATCACAAACATAGAAAGGTGCCTGTTTTTGTTCCAGGACTAAACATCCTCATCGACATCTTTAAAGACTTCAGTATTTGATCAAATTCCAAAAGCTCTGAAACTTAACGGTCAGAGGAAACTGTTATGCCGTTCTTCCGAGCCTGCTTATGAAAGGCCTAAATATGCACTACTAGATCGCAATAAGACCAAAATGTCTTCTGATCAGGCAGTAATGACACTACTCTTCGAAACGCTTGTACTTTAAAACTGAGTGGCGTGTATAGCGTAGTTTATGAAACATGCTGCATTAGTTTCTGAATGGGAGAAACATCGAACATTGTGCTGCAACGAGTAACTTTACATTACAATGCACAGCACCAAGGACGTGAAAAATATCGCGGTGAGATCGCTACGCTGTTATCAGCTTTTCAAGTAGACAAGTGTGTTTACCAACTCATAATGCGTTCTTAAAAGGATGGCAGGAAAAAGGGTTCTCAAACTGATAATAGCTTCTACGTTTAAAACAAATCGGCCCGCAATATCTGCAAGCTGTAACATTACCTGAAAATCTGCAGACGTTTTAACTAAAGGTAAATTGCCTGTGTAATCGAAACATGGAAGCTATTTTTCATTTCAATCAGATATATCTGGGGTAACTAACAACTAATGAATAATACAAGCACAATTGCAGTATTATTCCATATAACACGAGCATTGCGGATTTACAGATTAATCAATATATTGCCCGAAAAAAAAATCAATAAAGAACCGCGGTGGTGCCAGTATTTTACCTACGATCTATAGGCTCCTACCTCATTCCTCGGAAAGGTGGTGCGCACTGTGTCAAACGCTGATAAAATACCATTTTCAGTATAATTATCTTAATGTAGACGAGCAACCAAACGAAACAACTGAACTATTTTATGCCGCTTTTTTTTATAAGAATAAGAAAGATATTTACTGTCCTCTGCATACGAGCCACCACAAAAAAAAAAAAACAGGCACTACACTTATGAAGACTGTATTTAATATTCTCTAACATCACATGATAAATTGAAGAAACTTTTGATCGACACGCTTTACGCTAAAAGCGATGAGCAGCATCTATAGAATCGTCGCTTTTTTCCAATGATGCGATGAATTGCTTTCGTCGTCAGAACGCACGCAGAAACGTATCACTTCCCCTACACAGGAAATACATTAGGCTGTGAAAAAAATATGTAAACCTTTTTCTAATTACCATGAGTAATGTTACTTTCCTATTACATAATTTCGGTTTTCTGTTGGTAAATGTATTTGTAGAGTTCAGAAAAGATTGTCTCTCAGGCCAACTTTTGCTATATTTTGTTATTTGCTCCAGCATACGCTTCCTATTTGTCACTTTAATCATTTTTGCCATTAACAAGTAAATCTAGAAACAGTCTTTTACCCTGCAGCGAAGTGTGCACTGTACTGAAAGTTCATGGCAGATTAAAACTCTCAATGCGACGGGCCGTAGGTGGCAACCTTGCCTCTCGCGGCCAATGCTCCACTAACTAAGCTATCCAGGCAAAAATGATAGCTCGCCCTCATAGCTTCAATTCTGTTAGTATTTTGCCCGGCTTTCCATAATTAGAGAAGTAGGAAAAGCGTATTAAAAATAAAAAAGCCGGACAAGTGAGAGTTTGACTCGCGCTGTGAGGGATCCGTACAACCTTAATTATGTACATACTTCATAATAAATAATAATAATTTCTTGTTGCTCGGTGGCCTGGTGCAAGTGTCTTTACTGGACGCCACTTCAGCGACTTGTGTGTCCATAACCTATCCCATTTATCTAGCCGTGGGGAGGGAGCCTACAACTGATGGAATAAAAACCAAGAATGTTTCCAGCGATCCCCACATCGTTGAGAGGTGAAGGCTAGTTTAACACGAAATAGAAAAGGGGTTTTGGATACGCAGACACGACACAGGGGCAAATGTCATTACGAAAATTTTTTGTGATATAATTACAAATTAACATTTATCGACTTTTTCCTTTATTTGTACTGTGAAACTTTGCTTCTTGCCAAATTTTATGATTCTAGGTCAACAGGAAATTCCCTACAGGTTTTTTTGAGTGAGTTTGCAACTATCAAAATATGTGACATAAATGACAGTATCTTTCTATTGTGTTGACTTAGAGGCTTACATTTTTCACACCGCCAACGGACCGTAGACCTTGGTACGACACAAAATTCACCCTGATACCTAAACCCGAACTTGAGGAAATGGGGTCCTAACCGTCAGGCCGAGAGACAGAAAATTTGAAAATTTGTGGCAAAAGGTCTTATGGGGCCAAACTGCTGAGGCCATCGTTCCCTAAGCTTACACACATCTAACTTAAACTAACTTAACGCTAAGGACAAGACAAACACCCATGCCCAAGGGAGGACCCGAAACTCCGACAAAAAAAAAAGAAAAGATCCTACAAGGGTTCCGCTTGTACCCATTGAGGTACGGAACTCTAAAACAGGAAGAAATATCAACGATTAAGAAAGTCCTTTGATGTATTTTTTTCAGCATGGGGTCAGGCAAATGGTATAATAACAGGTTTTAAATTCTTTTAAAGTCGTCTCCGAACGATTTAAATACTCTACTTACTTCGGTAGAACTACAGCTGAACACACACACACACACACACACATACACACACACACACACACACACACACACACACACACACACACACACAACCTTGTGACGAGTTACAGTGTGTTTAACACCTGTGCAACATTTCGTGAGCACAAGGTGCTTAACGCAGCCGCAGGAGTCTCCCCATTCCACGAAGGGAGACAAGTGCAACGGTCGTGTGCCTTCTTTCCGTTTGATATTTTGTTTTCCTACGCCTCACTGTTACAAAATTCAGTCTTTGGCACACATTCAATCGTGCCCTTCCGTTAGTACTTAGTCCGAGTGCTCTAACGACAAACACATGAAATTTGAAAGTATTATCATACTGTCATTTTTTCTGGATGGTTAATCCGTGCATTATAAAGACAGAGTGGAACTGTCTACACTTCTTTAAATAATAAGAACGCGGAAACAACAAAAGAGAACCTGGACAAAATAAAAAGCTTTAGTTCAGCACCGGCCAGAAATTCTACACACAAGCGGAGCTGCAGCACGTGCGCGACTTCCTGGTCACAGTTTGCACACTTAGTAGACGTGTAAACAGGGAAACGGGACTGTCACCACTCACTCATTGTATGTGTCTAAGAACAGATGTCGCCGCTTCGCTTTACCCACTAGCTGGGATACACTGTATCTGGAGCACTCTCTTGCTCATTTCACAGTGTGCAATGCAATCGGGGGGAGGTATCGTGTTATTCCATCACCCTACCAACAAACGCCACACTTCTAAAACAAAATATAAAAACAAATGGTGCATAAATATGTCGAATTGATTCTACGCCCACGTTAGGGAAATAAGTGCCCTTGATGGCAAGGATATCAAACATGTCTCTAAATAATTAAAGCGTAATTTTAAAACATGTAATTATACCTTGAACAACCAATACCAAATTTTTCAGGTGAAAGTGTTCGCCTATGTAACATGGAGCTGGATTGAGCACAGTTACTACGGTCGCAGGTTAGAATCTGGCCTCGAGCATGGATGTTTGTGATGTCCTTAGGTTAGTTAGGTTTAAGTAGTTCTAAGTTCTAGGGGACTGATGACCTCAGAAGTTAAGTCCCTTAGTGCTCAGAGCCATTTGAACCATTTTTGAGCACAGTTAATAAAAAATTTCAAATCATAAAAAAGAAAAAAACCGGAACATGTTACTATTGGTGATGAGAAACGAGGAAGTTAATGTCGGGCATAAAAGCACGACGTGCTGATAGACGCAAGTAGTTGCGAAGATTTCCGTCACTTATAGTCGATCGAAATCTTGATTTATTCATTTTCATTATGGAGAAAATCTTTCACATACGTAAGTAGATCCTAACATGAACATAACTCTCGCAGTTTCGTGATGCAGGCGTGGATATTCTTGCTGTGCCAAGTTTTCGCAAAATTCTTTTGTAGTTTGTACGGCACCGAACTTGTCCTTCAGCCGTGTATTGCACCGCAGATTTATTAGTTCCATCTGCAGAGCTGATGCTGAAACTGGACGTGTAAAGCAACGAATGATAGGAGACACAATCATAACATCCACAAATCGTGCTCGAAAATGCTTTGACACGTACTCTCGAATTCTGGCACTGTCATGGGCCAAATCAAGTGTAGCGAAACGTGCAGTGTTGTCAGACAATAGTTGTTTCTCCCAAAGAGCAATTCCTTTCAAAAACATTTACTTTTTCTAACATGTCAGAAATTACGTATTTTCACCCTGCAAATTGACGTTCAGGTTGTTAATGTATGACGTCATGTCCACGAGAAATCCAAGGTCTCATATCCAGTAAAGGTCTAATTTCGGTTCACCCTTTCTCTTCTCATGTAAGAAACGTACTAAGGCCAAACGGACATCAAAAAACCTTTTCAGCATTTTCCCCCGATTGATCCAGCGTTCTTCGGTATAGTAAGAGGTATGTCGCCGCAGTCCTAATTCCTCTCAGAACGGCCGAAACTGGCGATGCGTAAACCCATGTGTTTTCAGGTAGTTTACAGTAAACACAACAATCTCCATGACGTTTTCGAACTTTACTGATTTTGCACAAAGCGCTTCTCTATGCTGAATGCAGTGAATTCCATACGTAGTCTCTTCTGTGCGTCATAGCATTTTGCGCATCACTACTATGAGTCCTCTCTGATGGCCTCGCACTGCCGAGGCTCCATCCGTGGTCACTGACATTAAGCGATTCCAATCCATACAGACACCATCAATCTCTTGCTCGACAGCTTGGAGTAAGTCTACAACACCTGTCGTAGTCCCTCTCAAGGGTACTAAGTCCAAACCGTCATCTGTTACACGAAGAGGTTATCGGTACCTCGTATATGTATCATTACCTGAGCTGTATCTGTTTCATCCAACGCAAGCGAGAAAGCGATAATGCTCTTAGCCGTATTTGTCAAACTGCTAACTTTCGTGGAACACAAAAGTTCTGCAGCATCCATGAGACAGTCTTTTACAAACTCCCCATAGCAAAACTGTTTCCCGATCTTCCTATTCTTAATACAATTTTAAAAATAGCTCGCAGTGCAGATGTACTGTGATTGTCATTCTGGAAAACTGAAAAAAAAGTACGTTGTACAGCACAGATGCGAATCTAACACAAGAAACGAAGAGTTCAAGATGTATTAATTATTATGACTTGCATTAAAAACCGTTGATATGGCTTATCCACTTTCTTAAGCGTAGTTATTTGGCTTCCTGTTCTTCATTGTTCAGTACACTACACTCGTCTTTGCGAAATGAGTTTTAGCTTCTTTCAATCGTGAACTTGCCTATTATCTGGCGGCACAGCAAACACTGAGTTTTCACCCACTGCTGTAAAGAAAAATTGCAGTTCCCAGCCGTGTTTAAATGACTAAGAACAGAGATCTCCCGTTCTTTGCTTTTTTTGCGATACTCACCATTTCTCAATACGTCTCATGTAAGGCTATATAGTCGCCAGACGGAAGTAAGCCTGGGTGTGTTTCAGTCCTCCTGGTACCGTGTAAAAGAAGAAGCGGAGGCGTCGCCACTCATATGATATATATGTACAGTCAAAAAAATGGTTCAAATGGCTCTGAGCACTATGGGACTTAACATCTGTCGTCATCAGTCCCCTAGAACTTAGAACTACTTAAACCTAACTACCCTAAGGACATCACACATCCATGCCCGAGGCAGGATTCGAACCTGCGACCGTAGCGGTCACGCGGTTCCAGACTGAAGCGCCTAGAACTGCACGGCCACAGCGGCCGGCCTACTGTGTATCAGACCCAAACCATCTCTTCAGGCCTTTCTATGAAGCCGAGACCAGCTATGATTCCACTTGTATGACCTGATACTGGAAAAAAGACAATAAAATAATTTTGTTTGCAACACGGTCGCCGCTATATTATTTGAAAACTCTTAAAGCTTTCTAAATAAGACAAACGTTATTGACGTTAAATGTTATGGGGAAGGCTGGGTATTATTGACAGGACACTGTGCCAACTTCCAACTAAATCTGAGGGGGGTGCGATGGGGAGGTTCCCTTGTTAGAAAATTTAACAGATCTACTAAAGGTACTGCCTACACTATGCTTGTCCGTCCTCTTTTTAAAATACTGCTGCACGGTGTGGGATCCTTACCAGATTGACTAGGATTTACGGAGTACATCGTAAAAGTTCAAAGAAGGGCAGCACGTTTTGTATTATCGCGAAATAGGGGAGAGTGTGTCACTGAAATGATACTCATTAAAATAAAGGCATTTTTCGTTGTGGCGGAATCTTCTCACGAAATTTCAATCACCTACTTTCTCCTCCGAATACGAAAATATTTTGTGACGCCGAGAGAATTATGAAGGTTATTCGATGAGTCATCTGCCGGGCACTTAAATATGATTTGCAGAGTATCTATGAAGATGTAGCTGTAGATATAGACGTTCTACGAGGGTGGTTTGAAAAGTTCTCGAAATCGCCACGAGAGGTCAGCGCTAGCGCAACGAGTTGTTCACTTGATATTCATTTGACTGTTGCCTGTACACACGTTCCACAGCTCTCTTGGAAGAGAGCTGCAGCGGTACCGTGGCTCTGTTGTTCCCGCGTAGTGATTTTCGAAGATGGAAGAAAAAAAATAGAGATTCGAGCTGTGATTAAGTACTTCGTAAAGAAAGGTATGAAAGCAAAGGACACTCATGCCGATTTCCAGAACGCACAGCGGGACTCTGCTCCTTCATATTCAACTGTTGCCAAGTGGACAAATGAATTTAAATTTGGTCGGGAGAGCTTAGATCATGATCCGCGCAGTGGCCGGCGAAGATGTGTTGCTACTCCAGAAATCATTGCAAAACTGCACAAAATTGTCATGGAGGATCGCCGGTTGAAAGTGCATAAAATTGCTCGCGCTTGCCAGATGTCATCTGAAAGGGTATATTACATTTTTACTGAAGAATTAGAAATGAAAAAATTATCTGCAAGATGGGTGCCGCGACTCTTGACGCGCGCCCGCACACATGTGCCTTAGACATCGCAAAATTACACGATCTAAGGTACGAATTGTCGCCACTCCCGCCTTATTCACCTGATATGGCTCCGTCAGACTTCCATCTCTTCCCATAACTGAAAATTTTTGTTGGTGGACGAAGATTCACTTCAAACGAAGTATTGATGGCCGGAGTTGACAACTATTTTGCAGGCCTGGAGGAAACTCATTTTCGAGATGGGATCAAGGCACTGGAACATCGTTGGACCAAATGCATTAATCTACAAGGAGACTACATTGAAAAATATAATAAAGTTTCAGCGATGTAAGTACTTTCTTTCTATTCCGTTCAGAGAACGTTTCACACCACCCTTGTGTATCTTTATCCTCCACGTCTACATACTTGCACTCCTTTGTCGCTAGAGTATTCCAAACTGTAGACTGTAACATGGCGGCGTGCAGCGTAACCATAACGGAGCGTGAGAAACAGTGCGCCGTAATCGTGTTTCAAACTCGAAGAGTTTGTCCGCACAGAGCAACCTCTCCTTCAGCATGACAGATCCCGATCTTGCACTGCGACAGCTGCAACAATCCGACGCCTTTGGTCCAGTATCATCGATCATCGTCCATACAGTCTCGACTTCGCCCCACTAGATTTTCTTCTGTTTCCAAAACTTGAAGATCACCTTCGATGGCTTCACTTTGATAGTGACGAAGCGGTGCAAGCAGAGGTGAGGTTGTGAAACATTATACAGTGACGGTATCAACAAACTGGTCTCTCATTGTCAGAAATGTGTTCGTCGCCACGGTGACTGCTGAGAAATAAATACGTACACATGAAGAATAAAGGTGTAGAACGTTAATAACGTTAGTTTTGTTTAAAAAGCTTTAACTGATTTCACGTAAAAAATTCTGAACGCCCTCGTAAATTAGCGTTTAACATCCCTTCGATGACGACAGAAGTAGAGACGGAGCACATACTCCGAACAGGAAATACTGGCCAAGTGAGGGGGGAAGTACACGGGTCCTTTTCAAAATCTAGCACTCGCCATTAGTGATTTGGGGAAACCACTGTAAACTTAAACCTGACAGGCAGCTCACTCGGTGAGAGCACTGCCAGCGAATGGGGGGGGGGGGGGGGGGGGGGGGGGGGGAAATAGTCCGCAGCTCGTGGTCGTGCGGTAGCGCTCTCGCTTCCCGCGCCCTGGTTCCCGGGTTCGATTCCCGGCGGGGTCAGGGATTTTCTCTGCCTCGTGATGACTGGGTGTTGTGTGATGTCCTTAGGTTAGTTAGGTTTAAGTAGTTCTAAGTTCTAGGGGACTGATGACCATAGATGTTAAGTCCCATAGTGCTCAGAGCCATTTGAACCTTTTTTTTTGGGAGGGGGGGGGGATATTCCGGTTCGAGTCATACACCTGAATACAGACATTTCAGAGCCATTCTACAGTAAAATGATTTTTTGGCAGTTCTCCTTACATCAGAAATACACTTACGTATACAGAAGATCAGCACTCCCAAAGATAAGAGCATGTGACAACGATTACGAAAATACGCTGTTTCGCGTATAAAATCTACTGGCGTACTCAACATTTTTCCTTTGTTTCTTAAGCGGCACCTGAAGGGTCAATAATATTTCGGATTATTATTATTGAAGTTCTCCCTGGACTCCCAATAAAAATGCTCAATATTTAGTCTGGTTCGAAATTCTGAATGTTGAAGTGCTGCTGCTGGGGGCCAAGTGCTCTGGATTCTTACAGGGAGAAAAAAGTAAATGAAAAATTGGTATAAAGACAGTCATTTTAATGCGTTGATGATCAACATTTGATACAATCCTGGAAATGATTGCTCCTATGTCTGTCCCGAAAGAAGTTTTTTAGAGAGAAAATCTTCGATTCTAGATGTAGGGTACTGTTCGCTGTAACTGATGAGCAAGAACTCGTAAGCAAAACAAATTCCCGCGTTCTGGCCAATTAGAACCGACCAACCGCCGTTTCATTCTCTGGTAAAGGCGTCATTCAGATGCGCTATGGAGGGACGTGTTGTCAGCGCACAGCTCTCCCGGCTTTTGTAGCTTTCGTTGACCTCCGGGCCGCTGCTTCTCAAGCAAGTAGCTCGAGTCGGTACCACAAGGTTGAGTGCATCCCGTCCTCGTCCTCCCACCAAGGAAACATACCGGCATTAGAACCTGGGTCCTGCGTAACTACACACGCTAGCCACTGAGCTGCGCAGGGGGTGGGGTGGGGTGGGGTGGGGTGAGGTGGGTGGGGGACCAGCTCATAAACATCATTCTTCACCTTCCTGTTTTTATATTCGTCTGCTGTAACAGCCCTTAATGTAGAAAATAATTTGTACATTTCGGTGCGTTCTAATACAGATTATCTTTGTTCTTGTTTTGAAGACTTTTTCTAGATAAACAGCTGCGAACACAAAGGAGCCGAGATACTGTACTGCTCACAGGCGGAACAGGTAGCTCAACACATTTCAAACGTTTTTTGTCTGTTCAGTATTACTGCCTACCTTTCAGCCTAACCCACAAACGTTCGGTATTAAAGTAGGCCTGGAAATACTGAGCAATTCACGGTCTAGGGCACACTTCAGTATCACTGTTAACAAATTTGGAAGAAGGAGCGAAGCGTGTTTACAATGCGCTCCTGTGCAATGCTCGACTGAATGTGTCCAAAACGATTCATTCACTATTTACGTGTTAGTACAACGCATCTTGTGAGGTAACTGGCAAACTATACGGACAACAGTGATTCTACTGTGTATATTCTGATAGTAACATCAAGCCGGCCGACCCAAATTCGTTGCTACGCGTATTATGCAACAGTTTACCTGTGAATATGTCAGTATGAATCACTGAAGCGATGCACTTCGTCTGGTATCTGTGTGACATAATAGATGTTAGAAAGAACAGCGAGTAGCTGCACTTTTTTCTGTATTAATTACACGGAAGTTCGCAGCGTCCTACAGAACCCGAATAGATGTCAGTTACGTCCCAATGAAAAGCTATCTCTGTGCCGCTTGCGGAATTGCTGCAGCAGAGGCAGCTGGCGAATGGTTGCCAGGGGCTGGCGCTGCCATTTCACGCTATTATAGCGGAGCATTTAGACACGCAGCGCGAACCCTTTTAACGCCAGTCCTTTCATAATACTGCCGTGGCGCAATTTCATTCCGGCAGCTTCCCATTCGCTTCTAAATGGCGGTTCCCGGACACCGCCGCACTCAGCAGCGCGAATTCTTGAGTACGTAAACAAAGGCATTCGGCTTATCACTCCCTTATCATCGGGATCACCCGCAACGTAATGTATTACGCAGGCGGTGTTTGGTACGATACAAATTCCTCACTCCCTCTCGCGAGATGAGCTCAGTAGATTTCAGTAGACACGACATCTTTCTACCCAACTGTTCAATGAATCACTGACTTCTCAACCTGTAGCCCCAATGACGAAATGTGAATAGATGTCCAAATGTGAAGAACGGTTAATATCAACTTTATTTTCCAGGTTTCGAGTGGACGTAACTTGACAGTGTTTCCGCCCATACCGAGCCAGGTGGCATAGTGCTAACATGCTGGACACGAATTCGGAACAATAGCAGTTCAAATCCGCGCCCTGCCACCCACATTTAAATTTTCCGTGGTTTGCTTAAAATGCGTACGACAAATATCGGGATCGTTACTTTGAAAAGGACATAGCCCGTTTCCCTCGCCAACCTTCCCCAACCTAAATGAGCTCTGTTTTGACGGCACATTCAAACCTAATATCTTTTTAAATTCGATCCGTCCTATTGTAGCTACCCTTAACACATAATGCCTGACAATGAAGCAGCCAGAAGGGCAGGAGGAAACGAAACGATGCTTCACCGGATGAGCAGCTATGAGACATTTCAGTGATTACAAAATCGAGTCAAATTTACAACGAACTTGGCAGCAAGAGCCCACTTATCGGTATGACGTTTCACTCCTTGTGACCTGGATGCATGCACCGATTCGATTGGAAAAAGAAATAAATAAGTTGTATCCTCTCTTGAGGGAAGCTCGCTCACACCTATTGCACCTGGTCCCATATATCCACCAGGATACCAGCACTTGGACGGAGTTTAAGCCTTAGCTGGTCCTTCCAAAAGTACTGTCGTGAACAGATTTGGGGATATTACTGACGATGGAAGTGCCTCAACATAACGCAGACAGCTCTCAGAGACACGTGCTATTTGTGAGTAGGCACTGTCCTGTTCAAAAATGGCCACACGATACAGTCGCATGAGAGGACACACATGAGAATGCAGGACGCCTTTAACGTACCGTTGTGGCGCCAGATTTCTCTCAATCACTATCAGCCGTGACCTAAAGTCATAACCGTCCATGGTATAACCTCATACCATGACGATAGGAGTAACACCCCTGTGCCTCTCCAATCAGCAGCAGTCCATTATCCTCGGCTACGGGACCACACCAAACACGGCAGTTGTTGTGGTGGTGGTGGTGGTGGTGGTGGTGGTGGTGGCGGCGGCGGCGGCGGCGGCAGCGGCGGTAACGGCAGCCTACGCATGGGACGGTAAATCTCCCGTCTGGTTGCTGCTAGTCTCTGACCAATGGTGCGTGATGACACAGAAGTTGCAGGGACTCCATTACTTGTTCTCGGATAGCAGGGGCAGAAGCGAAGCGGTTACGACCTGCTTGGTGCACAATGTGGCGATCCTTCCTTATCGTACGTAGTCAGACGTAGTCGACCAGAACTTGTAAGACGAGTATGGTTGCCCTGAAGTTCTGTACGCCAACATCGGGCCAGTGTCATACCCGAATGCCACACAATTCTAGGTATTGCTTGATTCGACCAGCTGGAAAATGGAGACCCACAATGTGGCTCCTTTTGACATCCATTTAGGTGCTGATGACGCTGTCTCACATGAGTATGCGGGCTCTCCGTGTTCTTCACAGTGATCACTGAACACCTGACGCTGTTCACGCCCACTATATAACTTACCAGGCCTGGTAACAACACAAAACACGAACAATACTAATGCATACTGGTGACCATTTTAATTGTCATGAATGGTTGCAACTGTATATCATTTACATACCAGGCGATGATGTGTGCTTGTACGAAGTTACAATCACGTCCGACCATGTCTTCTAAGTCCTTCACGTTCTTTGGCAGGCAATGTAGCTACGTAGGCTATAAGGATGCGATCTGCAACGCTCGTTCAGACATCAATAATTCTTAAATATCTATGTCGTCTGCAGTTACATAAAACGCAGCAGTAACAAGATAATGTTGTTACGATACTGATGGTTAGGATTCCCTACCTTGTTCTAGTAATTAACGTTCGTGATATCCGAATAATTTTTCATCCTGTTATTCACGCACTCCTTGAAGGCACTTGCTGCAATGACTACTGAAGGTTACCTGACAGACAAATCGAAAATTTCGCATATCGTCTGGTTTTGTGTAAGGTAGCAGACGTGATATGCAGAGTTAACGACAAAAAACAAACCTCGACAACGCGAAGAGAATACATAATGGCGACAACAATGATGGTGTAAACTGCACTGGACCCGAAACAAAACGATATCGATCGGACACTAACTTGCATATTTTGTTGTTGAGTCTGCTACTCCCATCAGCCAGCGCGCCATGTGATTCTTTGAGTGCACGATTATTAGGTGACTCCGATAAATGTGCGTTACAACAAAGCAGCGCTAGTGCTGATTGCAGTGGAGCTGTAGAAACGAACGTAGAAAAATTATTTCTCAGTAGCACTATGACGTCACAGTATCCAGTACCTGATCGCCACTAATGACATCTTATGCCCGTACTTCATGACCTAATGCTGTGAGATTTGAGAAAGGACACAGAGGAACAATATACCTACAATTGTACACGGCCTGCTACCGTGCAGTGACAGACGAACTGTACACGGTGTACCACTATCACCCCACCCTCCCATTCCGTTCGTGGAATATATGTGGGGAAAAAAATTGTCGGGGGTTAGCACCTCAGATACCTCCGGTGTCTCCAGATAACCCTTGAACTTGTGCGCCTTCCGATGCGTTGATCTTGGCGGTTCGTCTTCACATGGCAGTGAGAGGTGGACAGTGGTGATCACGAATGCCTTGGCGCAAGGCGAGAATGGGTACTGGTCACACAGTTGTTCCCGTATATTAACAGGTATGAACTGTTGATGGTTTCTGTTAAGCCTAAGCCAGCAAGAGGCGGTTCACCTGCTGGGACTGGTGCCGGCCCTCTTGCGAAGTCGGAAATTGCACAGAAGGCGAGATCATTGGTTCCTCCACCGTTGGATGGGTGGTGGATCCCTCAAGGAAACGACAGTCGAATGTGGAAGGAGTACCAGTGTGGATTATGTGCATCTGCCGGGCACCTCATCCGAGACAGGTCACGAGGTTCAGACGGTAATCATTAACCGCACTGACTGCAGCCGGCTGCAAGTCTAGTTCACATTGCTACCCAAGATTCCAGTCGTCTGGATCTGAGGTGTCCGCAGCTGGCTGGAGACGTATAGGAGGCTGACGTCGTTTGCGAAGCGTAATCACATCTTGCGACTGACAAAACCGCAAAACGATTCGATGTAGTGGTCATGTTTGAAGCTTTGCGGAAGTCTTTAAGCAGAGGTTTCTTCGACCCTATGTTCTCGGATGCAAATTTCTCTATATGTATTACCGCATGAAGAACGAAGGGAGGAAGGAGGAACGGAGTTTATCGTTCCGTCGAAGACCAGGTCACTGGACACGGAGAACACATCTGGATTCAAGAAGGATGGGGTCGTGGGTTTTCGGGGGAACCATTTTGGAATTTACACAGTGGCATAACTAGTGCAACAGGCGCCAAGGGGAAACTTCGACTTTGCTGAACGTAGGGAGATGCTTGATCGTTTCCAATTCTGTGGACAGCACTTTTGTGTTTTCCGCCTGAACGACGACAAGTCAACATTGGTATTTTAAGGTTTTAATGTATTTATGATGATTATGTTTCAATTTTTTCACAGAAGTATGTGTTTTTCTTTATTTCTTGTGGAGTTAACGGAATTCGTGACCACGCGGTATAGTTTTTTTCATTTGTCGCTGATTTTGGCGTTAGTGTTAGTCGACAGCCAGGGAAACGGGAGATGGTAGACGTATTGTCACGACTATCGTTACGCATTCTTAAAGAATGAACATTAACTTGCTTTGTAATTAAAGCTTTTAATACATGTAAAAATACTTGTTTGTCAGTTGAAACGTACAGTTCATTGTGTGTTGTGCTGACGCCGATTAGTGAGGACAGCAATCATCTGTCAAGTAGTATTTCAGACTAGTTAATAATAAAACGGCGCCATTTTCTCAATAAATTTATTTAATTTATAGAACTGAAATCGATCCATAGGGATTTCAAAAGCATGAGAAATGTTATCTGCGTAAAATGATACCGCGGAATTCGTTGCAATTAGATAGTAAAACGAGAACATACTATGACTACGGGCAAGTTCACCTAGAACCATAAAATTTGGCAAGAAGCGAGGTTTAACAGCATTAGTACACGGGAAAACGTAAAATGTGTTGATCTTTAACAAAATCTAGCAAAAATGTTCCTTTGTCATTTTTTCCGACTCTCGGAATGTCTGACCACCACTTAACATGCCTTCTTCTCAGGAATGAATAGAGTTATCAAGCTGGAATTTACCTCGCCGGTCTGACTGAAGAAATAAGGAGTATTACCTTGTTTTTATCTTTTTTGTTTTCTGAGAAATCTTCTATATCTACAGAGACCAACGAACCTGCAAGAAAAAAAAGAAAATGCATTTACAAAATAATTCTACATAATAGTGTTATATATCCTAAATAGCCAAGAAAAGACCAATGTTTTCACGGTTATCAAATCTTATAATATTAAGTTATACCCACTGCATGAATAGAAAGCAAAAGAATAACATTCCCACAACAAAGGAGGCAATGAACATTGGTTGATGCAGAAACTAGCGGCTTCCACACAACATAAATGTAGTATAATGCAAATAAATAGAGTAAAAGACGCGACGTTGATGGACTATGTGCAGGGCAGTTTCTCACTGGTATCAGTCACAATCGTTAAGTACCTAGGAATCTAAGTCCGTCACGATTTAAGTGGAATGACAACATAAATCAACTATCGAAGAGTAGCGCTCCCTTGAAGGTGTCCACAAACGACACTATCGTTTAACCAATTCAGAAGTCTTCTTGTTCATCAGTCTGAGACTCGTAACTAGCTGGTTTAATCGAATAAATAGAGAACACTCGAAGGAGAAATGTGTGCTACATTTAGAATTTTATTGCTCAATAAACTTCTACGCGAGCCTCCGCAACACACGCGCTGCAGGTCGCGGAATGCCTTCCTCTCTGCCTTTCCAGCGCCCGTAAACCAACGAAGTATTTCTTCCAACTTCCTTCTCACATACTGATTACGGCGGTAAAATTAGAACCATCTTTTTCGCAAACAAATTGTCGAATGAAAGCAGTGTATATGATTTATATGACTGTGGAAAATATTGTACATAAGATCCGCTGCAGAAGTTGAAGTGCACAAAAGATTACTGGGCCCACATCTGCACAGACAGTGCAGTAGAGGAGGGGATAAGAGTAGTGGTAAGGGATCCATTGTGTACGGAAACAGCAGGGGAAGTGCAGTTCGACAGCTGGAAACTACGCACAAACGCATACCTTGCCAAGTTGTAAGCTGCGTAACCGTGTCTGCAAATGACTGTTTACATGTTACGTCAGCACGAGAAATATAGACGTTAAAAGTCAATAGCTTTTTATTTCAGTACCCTAAAGGAAATAGTTGCATAAACAAAGTATGAATCAAAGCAAAACAAGTATGACCGTGCACTGCCAGAAGAAAATTTCATTAAACAAAAGAGGGGCAAAAATGTAGCTCAACGTACATTGTTGCTCAACACGATACTGAAAATGAAGAACACGTGTCACGTCGATATTGTGTCAATCCCCTGGCAACCTGCTTGTCAGTATTACCTCAATATAATTTTTTCTTCTTCGTCTTCTTCTTCCCCATTTTTCACAAAGTACTGAAGCGTTGGGAAGTACTTGCAGCTACGTTTTCTCCCTCCTCCTCTATTCTCCTAATTGAGCCACTGGGATAGCTAGCGGTTCCAACTACCCTATCAAGCAGAGTTTCTAACAAGACTTTTACTTTCTCATTCGCCTCTTGCAACATAAATTTAACGGCACTGCCATCGCACGTGGCCGATTCTCTGCATCTACCATGCGCAAATACTGCAGTGCCTTAATATGCAGAAAACTCATACAAGTACCTGGGTGTAATACTCTGTAGGCATACGAAATGGAATGATCAGATGGGCTCAGTTGTGGGTTTAATGGTAGAATACTGGCGAAGTGGAATCATTCTACAAAGCTGACTGCTTACAAATCACTCTTGCAACCCATCGTAGAAAATTTGTCAACTGTATGGGACACCTACCAAATAGACTAACAGGGGATACTGAACGTATCCCGCGAAGGGCAGCACGAATGTTATCAGGTTTGTTTAATCCATGGGAGAGTGTCACATATTGAAGGAACTGAACTTGAAGACTCTTGAAGATAGACGCAAACTATCGCGAGAAAGTGAATTAACAAAGTTTCAAGAATTGGCTTTAAATGGTGACTCTAGGCATATACTACAATCCCCTCCGTACCGCTCACACAGGTATCATGAGAATAACATAATTACTGCACGCTCAGAGGTATTCAAACAATCGTTCTTCCCGCACTCCATACGTGAATAGAACATGAAGAAACCCTAATATTACTTGTACAATGGCACATACCCCCTGCCATGCACCTCACGTTGGTTTGCAGAGTATAGATGTAGAGTAGGTGTAAATAGACAGCAATGAGAACGCTCAAAGCATGCAGGTAGCAATGCGACATTTAAATGAGACGGCCGTCCATTCCGAACAATGGAATGGAATCACCCAGCGCTCACGAGAAGGCGGCGTTTCCGCGCCGGTGCCATGTTATTTTGCGCGAGACCTGGCGCAGAACACTGTATGCGAATGGTGAGGCAAGGAGTGCTCGCTCCAACATGGCTCGTGGCTGCCGATCTTCCGTGTTACTGGCCGTGTACAAAAGATTACCTCGCCTGTAGACTTCATTGTCAGTTCAAGTTTCGTTCTTCGCCGTTTATGGTCTCCCATTTTGTTTATTTTTTGCCTTGCAGCACCAATGTCAAAGAGGAACATTTTAGTGAAACGCGCATGTAGACATCAAGACATCACATCCCCTTGAACGGATGAGAAAATTCTACCGTCGGCGATGTTTTAACAGAATAAAACGAAACGTGAACGTGACGGAAAATGCATTACAGCAGTTGCACATACAGTCAGTAGCCTTAGAAATAAACTACAGAAGCTGATGATACCTTGTACACACAAATTGAGAATTTAACTGATATTATTCCGGAGTAACAGTGAACTGATGCGATGAAACACTTAATACAGGGGAAAGTAGGGTAACACCGGATATGCGAGTCAAACGGGATACCTCTCTGTGACTATAGTCTGATATACAAATGATGGTCGTTCGCAGAAGTTGGAAACAGACGGGGATTGTATTGTTGCTGGTTCCAAGCGACAGTTACGATACACTCAAACATGTGCTTTGCGCCTGATGTAAGCGTGTATCCTGCGAATTATGTTTCTCATTTGCTTCTGTATAATTTGTCACCACCATCATCAGCGATGACAACTCGCAACAGGTAGAATAACAATTCACTAAATAACACGATACGATCACGTTTAATGCTCGCACTTGTTACTACATCTACAAGCGGCATGTTTTTCAGGATACCTTATGATTACTAGTGAATGGCATCTTATTACTTCATGCAGGCTGTGGCCACCACCGCGCGCCAAAATTGTGCTACACAGTTAAAGTCACGGACACTGTTGCCCATGCAACACCACTTGAAAGTTGGGCTGCTTTGTTGTTGTTGTTGTTGTTGTTGTTGTGTTGTCTTCAGTCCTGAGACTGGTTTGATGCAGCTCTCCATGCTACTCTATCCTGTGCAATCTTCATCTCCCAGTACTTACTGCAAGCTACATCCTTCTGAATCTCCTTAGTGTATTCATCTCTTGTTCTCCCTCTGCGATTTTTACCCTCCACGCTGCCCTCCAATGCTAAATTTGTAATCCCTCGATGCCTCAGAACATGTCCTACCAACCGATCCCTTCTTCTGGTCAAGTTGTGCCACAAACTCCTCTTCTCCCCAATTCTATTCTGTTAGTTATGTGATCTACCCATCTAATTTTCAGCATTCTTCTGTAGCACCACATTTCGAAAGCTTCTATTCTCTTCTTGTCCAAACTATTTATCGTCCATGTTTCACTTCCACACATGGCTACACTCCATACATATGCTTTCAGAAACGACTTCCTGACACTTAAATCTATACTCGATGTTAACAAATTTCTCTTCTTCAGAAACGCTTTCTTTGCCATTGCCAGTCTACATTTTATATCCTCTCTACTTCGACCATCATCAGTTATTTTCCTCCCCAAATAGCAAAACTCCTTTACTACTTTAAGTGTCTCATTTCCTAATCTAATTCCCTCAGCGTCACCCGACTTAATTCGACTACATTCCATTATCCTCGTTTTGCTTTTGTTGATATTCATCTTATGTCCTCCTTTCAAGACACTGTCCATTCCGTTCAATTGCTCTTCCAAGTCCTTTGCTGTCTCTGACAGAATTACAATGTCATCGGCGAAACTCGACGTTTTTATTTCTTCTCCATGGACTTTAATACCTACTCCGAATTTTTCTTTTGTTTCCTTTAGTGCTTGCTCAATATACAGATTGAATAACATCGGGGAGAGGCAACAACCCTGTCTCACTCCCTTCCCAACCACTGCTTCCCTTTCATGCCCCTCGACTCTTATAATTGCCATCTGGTTTCTGCACAAATTGTAAATAGCCTTTCGCTCCCTGTATTTTACCCTTGCCACCTTTAGAATTTGAAAGAGAGTATTCCAGTCAACATTGTCAAAAGCTTTCTCTAAGTCCACAAATGCTAGAAATGTAGGTTTGCCTTCCCTTAACCTATTTTCTAAGATAAGTCGTAGGATCAGTATTGCCTCACGTGTTCCAACATTTCTGCGGAATCCAAACTGATCTTCCCCGAGGTCGGGTTCTACCAGTTTTCCCATTCGTCTGTAAAGAATTCGCGTTAGTATTTTGCAGCTGTGACTTATTAAACTGATAGTTCGGTAATTTTCACATCTGTTAACACCTGCTTTCTTTGGGATTGGTATTATTATATTCTTCTTGAAGTCTGAGGGTATTTCGCCTGTCTCATACATCTTGCTCACCAGATGGTAAAGTTTTGTCAGGATTAGCTCTCCCAAGGCCGTCAGTAGTTCCAATGGAATGTTGTCTACTCCCGGGGCCTTGTTTCGACTCAGGTCTTTCAGTGCTGGGTCAAACTCTTCACGCAGCATCGTATCTCCCATTTCATCTTCATCTACATCCTCTTCCATTTCCATAATATTGTCCTCAAGTACATCGCCCTTGTATAGCCCCTCTATATACTCCTTCCACCTTTCTGCTTTCCCTTCTTTGCTTAGAACTGGGGTTCTTTTATGATTCTTGAACCAAGTGTTAGCTATGATTAAGTTATGCTCTGTGCAAAATTCTACCAGACGGCTTCCTCTTTCGTTTCTCACCCCCAATCCATATTCACCTACTATGTATCCTTCTCTTCCTTTTCCTACTCTCGAATTCCAGTCACTCATGACTGGCTGCACTACCTGAATAATTTCTTTTATCTCATCATACATGGGCTGCGTAGAGTTCTTATTGTCTGCACTTTTATTTACTTACAGCAATTACATTTATTTTTTAAGGAAAAATTTAGGATTTTGGAAGTAGGAAATCATAAATTATGCGGTATAATTTTAGAACACAATAAAAGAAGACAGGAAAGAATAGCTATAGATATACCTCCAACAACAACACCTGGAGAAGGGGACTTTGTACTTAACTTCAAGCCCGGCGTCCACATGCGGTGCTGCCCGTTTTAGTAACCATCCAAATGAACATCACTCTTTGGGAAAACTCGATTTGTCCGGTCTATGTGGATCTAATCTACTTGTTAGAGTACTGTGTGGGTTACGTAACAACACCAGCTACTACTACTACTACTACTACTACTACTACTACTACTGCTACTACTAATGCTGATAGGTTGGTTAGTAAACAAATTCTGCATGGCTTTAGAACAATACCTTGTCTCAATGTCATCTAATTTGTTGTTTATTTTCCTACATAGTTGTAGGAAAAATAACAAGCCATCACTAACCTATTATTACTCTTGTAAAAATATTTTTGTAGACTAAAACTAGACTTTTTTGAGTAGTGGACCCATTAATTTTGTATAATTACGTAATATGCGTGATGTGTCGTGTATTTACACTGTGATTTTGCCTGCTTATTTTATACAAAATTTATATTACATTAATATTATTAGAATTACAATGATGTGTTTCTGTATGTAAATACTTAGCAATGTTGGGGGGATTTTCCCTGTCTCGTGATGACTGGGTGTTGTGTCATGTGCTTAGGTTAGTTAGGTTTAAGTAGTTCTAGGGGACTGATGACCATAGATGTTAAGTCCCATAGTGCTCAGAGCCATTTGAAGCACTTTTGAGCCAATGTTGGGTATAGGTTTAAGATGGATTCTAGAACAATATCTATCCACGGGCTACACTAATTATTCCTACTTTTAATTAGATTCATTCATAATAAGTTATAAATTGCAACCTTTGATCAAGGGTCACGCGAGTAGTTGTGCATGTTATACGTGTTTTATGTGATGTCAGTAGTGTCACTGCCACTCGTATCATCGTCAGTACTGGGGCTACTCGAGCTATCTATGTCCGCCTGTCTGCGTCTTCTGCGTCTTCCGCATCGTTTGTTTGTACGTGTCATGTTGTTATTTTAAGATGTTGTTGGCTATTGCGTTCAACTGTGTCAATGTATCAGTGCATCGAATAGTGTTGTTTCCGTTGTGTTCTATGTTATTACGTAAGTAGCTGTATCTAATGCATTTCAAAAGGAAGCGCCCGGGGAGCCAATTTCCCCGTATGTGCAGTGATTGCTTTCTGAAAGTGACACGCGCTGCAAGTGCTTGGGCTAAGGGCCATGCCCAGTTACAATATGAACCATGCCTTTGCTGAGGCTGACATGGCGCAACCGTAATCGCTCCTGATATTAAGGAAAAATGAAGAGACTCGACGGGCCTTATCACTCTCGTCCCACTCTTTTTGCCAAGTGTTCACACGCCAATTTTTTAGTTGGCGCCTATCTTCTATGGGCTGCTCAGTGATCTGCAACACTCTTGTCTACCAGTCTTCAGCCAGTATGTTGCAGCCCGATATCTGAATGGTTATATCGATCGGGTATATTCCTAGCACCACATACAGCGAATCGACAGACGTGGTGCCGAATTCCCCTGATAGTCTAAGTAGCACACTCCTCTGCCCCCGCCTAACAGTGATCGTATTCCCAGAATGAGATTTTCACTCTGCAACAGAGTGCGCGCTGATATGAAACTTCCTGGCGGATTAAAACTGTGTGCCGGACCGAGACTCGAACTTGGGACCTTTGCCTTTCGCGGGCAAGTGCTCTACCAACTGAGCTACCCAAGGCAAAGGTCCCGAGTTCGAGTCTCGGTCCGGCACACAGTTTTAATCTGCCAGGAAGTTTCACTGATCGTATTCATGACAAGAGCGAGTATATGTGCCCACGTCCTAGCTGCAAAGCTCAATACCGACTCAAAAAGTGCATAGTGGTACATTCTTATGAGTGTGACTGATAGACTGTATCGTGTCGAATTTAATGTCGCTAGTTTGTGAAGTATAATTTCTACTTTGTGTTTACCGTATGTGTTCGTTGAAGCTACGTCGTTCGTCAATGTGTACCCCCCCCCCCCCCCCCCCCGGATATGTAGTTACTACTTTATGTATGTGCTGTTTATTTTAATTGCCGGGTGTCTTTGTAGTGAACCTTTAAGCATTATGTACGCTGTTTTATTTTTGTGGTGCTATGGATAATTTGGTTTGGTCGCATCATTGTGTGTGTAGCATACCACTGGCCATATTTTCCAACAGTGCTCTTGTGTTGTCTGATTACACAGCTAACAGGTTGTCAGTATATCCAACGACCCCGTCCGAAGGTTCACCTCCCTCGATTAAATTCAAGAGCGATTCAACGGTGATATGCTAGAAATGGGTCCGCAGATAGAGCCTTGTGGACATCCTTCGGTAATTCTTTTTACAACCTTGCGGTTACCCTCTTGCCACTCAACCACTCCGTTCTTACAATTATCTCTAAGACTACTAACAGGCATCCGGGCTCCTGTAGCTCCAGAAATCGTGCAAACACTGGAGGCCACCAAAGATAATCAAAGGCGCCAACAATGTCAATAAGAATCGCAACTACTTACTTCTGTTATGTCTATTCTACAATTTGGAAAGCCCGATAAACCGCATCAATAGATTTTCCAAGTCTAAAGCCAAAATGGTGTTGACTAAGGTCAAGGCTGTAAGCTTGGAGACAGTTACATAGAAGTCTCTCATGGAAATTACCCAATGTACTAAACAAGCAAATTGGTAGGTACGATTTTGCTTCTCACGGATAGCTATCGGCGGCTTTTTTAATAATTACTGTGTTGGCTGAAACTTCCTGGCAGATTAAAACTGTGTGCCGGACCGAGACTCCAACTCGGGACCTTTGCCTTTCGCGGGCAAGTGCTCTACCATCTGAGCTACCAAAGTACGGGGCGTGAGTCGTGCTTGGATAGCTCAGATGATTGAGTACTTACCCGCGTAGGTAAAGGTCCCGAGTTCGAGTCTCGGTCCGGCACACAGTTTTAATCAGCCAGGAAGTTTCATATCAGCGCACACTCCGCTGCAGAGTGAAAAAAATCTCATTCTGGACTGTGTTGGCTGTTTTCCAGACTAGAGACACCCGTCCCAGCCTCAGGGCATCATTTATTAGATTTGTTAAATATGACGTTACCTGCGGTGAGACCTTGCGCAATCTTGCCCATTGGATATGGCCTGGTCCTGTCGCTTTCTTGTTTTTCAAGCCAGCGACTGCTAGTGTGACCTCCTCCTGCGCAAACGGGCAGGTGAAGGTTTCTGTAGTGTAATCCCTACACACTGTCTCCCCAAGGTACTTGTGTATCTGTCAGTGGATCGTCAACGTGGAGGAGTTTGTCGAGCAGATATTGTGTTGCTTGTCTCCATTCCCGTGTCATAGTTCCGTAATCTGCCCCAGCGTAGCCAGAACAAGAGAGGACTTAATTTTCTCAGTTATAAGTTTGCACAGTATTCCCCATGCGTTCTGTTGTAGATGTGTTGTGACGTTGTGTTCCCATTTACAGCAGAGCGCTCAGAACACTATTGAACGCTCACTGGCTGTCAAAGAATGCGTGACGCAGTTGCGCAGAACGTGCCTGAACTCGATTGTCATCGTTTGTGACTCCAATTATTGTGCTGGCATGGGCCTGATAACGTTCATTAACTACTCGCAGCCACCATGTCTAGGATTTGTACTTAATCGTTATTAGTGGACGAACTTTTTTTCCCTTCTAGAACATTTTAAAGTTTTTGCTGAAATTTTCGCTGGTCCTGGTGCTATTTGGGAGCTCTGTTTTCAATAGAAACATTACCTGATAAGGAATAGATAAGTAATGATTTCGAATAAGCATGTTTTCCAGTGTACTTCAGCGTTTTATATGCACATAAACGTGAATGCTAATTTCCCAACGTCATGTTTTGTTCAATTTTGCACTGCAGATCAAAACGTGGCCAATTGCAGTTTAAAGAAATAAAAGGGGAACCACAAGGCAAGGCACAACAGAAAATACCAGAAGCTGAGACATTTCAAGATGACGCCCCTCCGGCCAATGTGCTCCAAGACAAAGTTTCTCAGTCTTATATAATCGAGGAATTTCCAGAACCACAAGATGAACTGCTAGCTGGCTCTGACACACATGAAATGTATTTGCAGTTGTGAATATGGACAAACATCGGCTGTATAATGGAACGACAATGAAAATTTGTGCCGGACCAGGACTCGGACCCCGATTTCCCGTTTATCGGTCGCCTTACCATTAAGCTATCAGAGTACGCTCCACGGCCAGACCCAATCATGTGTCTATAACCTGCACTCCTAGATTTATTATGTATATTCCCGTGCAGGGTACATTTTAATTGGATGTCCGAAGAACCAAATGGGCCAAGCGATAAAGGAGGCAGGAAACAGTAAAACGAAAGTTGGAAAGACCAGAATGGCTCAAAAGAACTGAAACGAGATTCTTAGATTTCATCAGGCATAAAAGGTCGGGAAGAAGCATCCATACTTTCCATTAGGCTATATTCAGACTCACTATGGATGGAGGTATGCATCCAGTGCCCATCTTGTCGTGGCTGGGCTCATGTTTCAATACTGAGGAAGAACACAGCTACTTCGTCTGCGGTTTCTTTTCTGAATAACGTGTGCTTTTGTTTTTATTAGAACCAGTTATCGCAAACCTTGCCTGTGTTAGTGTCATATTTTAAAAATTTGAAGTTTTTCGTTAGCAACAAGGTTTCCTACTTAAAATAGATTTCAGGTATCCCTTGATAATATTTTTAAGGAGTTCTATTTGGTTTTCATATATATTTTGCAATAGAGTACAGCTTCTTTCTTGTTTTAAAGTACTTTCCATTCATTTCAACCGAATCCTTATTTAACTCCTCGGGTGGGGCAAAGCTAGATATTTTGTACCTAATGATATTTTTATTTGTTATGCTGCGATGGTTTATTTAAAGACGAAATAGGACTAATATTTTTGAATATATAATCCTGCTTCCCCCTATTTAGGTCGCTTGGACCTCATAAGACAGTCCGTTACGACATCGGCGCAAGTCTACTGACGAAATCGATTTTACAGCGACGCATACTATTCTGCTCTAAGGCATATCACAAAATGTACACTTTATTCACTGCTGCATCCCTGTCGCGCGCATTATTTTCGGCAGTGGACAGTATACGCGCGTCGCCGGTTGCTCTTAACATAGGCGCATGGCGGCCGTGAGACAAGAAACCTCTTCCCCGAGGCAGCGTGCTGATAGCAGCCGCAAGGTGACGAGCATCAATGGTGGCGGCGTAATGTTGTTATCTGGCGCCACCCAGGGTGCAGCTAACAGCCTCACACTGGCAGCTCCTCCCCCACCCACCGTCTTGCTCGCTCCAGCTGAAATGGCAACCCTGTATCGGCGTGAGGAGAAATGCGTCGCTTCTTCGACCTACCCTTTCTCCTTTACACGATCTTCTTGCAGACTTGCTCATCTTTTCCGCCCTAGAAGGTGGTCACGCACTTAACTACAAACTTCACAAGCATGCACAACCAACCACTTTGCGTAAGCATGCTTGGTGGGTGAACGGAAGTTTCTTTCTAACTGTTGATAGCTTTAGTGTCTCTAAACACGAGTGTACATTAGTGGAATATTTTATTGGTGAAGAGTTCTTTGCATCGGGTAACCAATCACACATTCATGGATATCTGAAATTATGTAGTAATCTTAGTTTTTTTTAATATTTATTTCCAGTCTGCTAGGTTAATAACAGGACAGCAACTTGTGTTATCAAGCTTGATGTAGAAGAGAGCTAAAGTTGCGAAATTCAGTGCTTTTTATTTAATTGATGACCGGTTTCGGGTATCAGCAGCCATTTTCAAATCATACAAACACAAAAAATGGTGTATTCCGTGATAGCACCCAAACCACCTTAATTGTGTCTGAGTCAGGTTTTTCAGTGACCATTGGCAGCACAAACATCAACTGAATTTCGCAACTACAGTTGTTTTTACATTAAAATAATCTTAGTGTTGAAGCTTCTACAAATAATCTATTATGGATGTTTGGAAACATAGGAGGTGTTTCTGATGTTCAGTTTTTCAAGTCAAGAAGGAACAGCCCGTTTTACTGTACGAAGAATGACCAGGAATTGTCAGGAAAGTAATTTTGATTTTATTATTCGTTTGTGTAGGTGGGCGGAGAGTGGTACGGAGCTTGATTGCATTCATCCGTGTCTTGTTAAAAACTGGAAACGTGTACGGTTTACTGAATCATAACAGCAGAACACCTTTGACAAAGTTTGATTTGTACTATTCTGGGTGGGGACAAAAAATGGTTCAAATGGCTCTGAGCACTATGGGACTTAACTGAGGTCATCAGTCCCCTAGAACTTAGAACTAGTTAAACCTAACTAACCTAAGGACATCACACACATCCATGCCCGAGGCAGGATTCGAACACCTACGGTCACGCGTTTCCAGACTAGCGCCTAGAACCGTGGGTGGGCACAGGACGTATTTCGTCGGTATACAGGGTGGTCAGATACACTATGAAAAGCTTGTAAGGGTGTTGCAGGGTGGGGTGTGCTGAAAAATGACTTAAGAAAAAAATTCTATACGTGCGCAGTTTCCGATTTAATTAGCAATGAAGTTTGCCGAACAGGTCGTTGCGCGCGCAAATACAAGCAGTCTCCCACATACAATTAACATCGGTTGTTCTCACAGCGTAGATGAGAGCGCAAGACACTGCTCAACCGGTGGCTCAGGTTCGATCCTTACTACCGTCCCATGTACAATTTCTGTATCGCACTTTTGCTGGGTTTTAGGAAACGAAACGAAGAAAACGTTTGGCAGCACTGTCCCTGGCAGACTGCTTGAATTTTAACGAGGTACGACCTGATCGGCTAAATTCAATGATAATTAAATCGGAAACGGCACTACATACCGAATTTGTTCTTAATAATTATTTCTCTGCACAACCAAACCTGAAACACACTTAAAAGTTTTTCAGATATTTTTTCTGATTACCCTGTATACCGCGCTAGCACTCGCACTGTTCAAACTGCCTGCAGCCTGATCGATTTTTAGTTGTGCAAGTATTCGTAACGGAACTATGTTGGGCAGTATGACATAAATCAACCCAACATCGCAGAAAACTTTAATCGCTCTTCTTTGCGCAGAAGGATACAAGATCAATTTCCACAATTCGATTTCAGACAATACATGGTTTTGCCTAAAGACTGCCAATGTTTGTGCATATTAATCTAAAAGTTGAAAACTTTCTGGTAAAATTGTTCAAAATAGTCTCGCATCCTTTTGGTCAAATCTATTATCTCTCTCCCTTGTACGACAATCATACTATCTCATTTCTAGACTTAAACCTACTTGAGAAGAAGCACAGTTATTCCAGTACGCCTTGTTTCATGAGCAGTAAATCGAAAGCGCTTCACGTTAAGTGAAAAAGGGACGCAGTATATGTTATACTTTTAACGAAATACAATAGAAATGACCCTCTCACAGAGCAACGTGTATGTATTAATTACAGGAAAAAACAAACCTGGGACGGAAAGTGGTGAAGTACGCAAGTCAACACTAGCGTACTTGTTGTTGTTGTTGTGGTCTTCAGTCCTGAGACTGGTTTGATGCAGCTCTCCATGCTACTCTATCCTGTGCAAGCTTTTTCATCTCCCAGTACCTACTGCAACCTACATCCTTCTGAATCTGCTTAGTGTATTCATCTCTTGGTCTCCCTCTACGATTTTTACCCTCCACGCTGCCCTCCAATACTAAATTGGTGATCCCTTGATGCCTCAGAACATGTCCTACCAACCGATCCCTTCTTCTGGTCAAGTTGTGCCACAAACTTCTCTTCTCCCCAATTCTATTCAATACTTCCTCATTAGTTATGTGATCTACCCATCTAATCTTCAGCATTCTTCTGTAGCACCACATTTCAAAAGCTTCTATTCTCTTCTTGTCCAAACTATTTATCGTCCATGTTTCACTTCCATACATGGCTACACTCCATACGAATACTTTCAGAAATGACTTCCTGACACTTAAATCTATACTCGATGTTAACAAATTTCTCTTCTTCAGAAACGCTTTCCTTGCCATTGCCAGCCTACATTTTATATCCTCTCTACTTCGACCATCATCAGTTATTTTGCTCCCCAAATAGCAGAACTCCTTTACTACTTTAAGTGCCTCATTTCCTAATCTAATTCCCTCAGCATCACCCGACTTAATTAGACTACATTCCATTATCCTTGTTTTGCTTTTGTTGATGTTCATCTTATATCCTCCTTTCAAGACACTGTCCATTCCATTCAATTGCTCTTCCAAGTCCTTTGCTGTCTCTGACAGAATTACAATGTCATCGGCGAACCTCAAAGTTTTTATTTCTTCTCCATGAATTTTAATACCTACTCCGAATTTTTCTTTTGTTTCCTTTACTGCTTGCTCAATATACAGATTGAACAACATCGGGGAGAGGCTACAACCCTGTCTTACTCCCTTCCCAACCACTGCTTCCCTTTCATGTCCCTCGACTCTTATAACTGCCATCTGGTTTCTGTACAAATTGTAAATAGCCTTTCGCTCCCTGTATTTTACCCCTGCCACCTTTAGAATTTGAAAGAGAGTATTCCAGTCAACATTGTCAAAAGCTTTCTCTAAGTCTACAAATGCTAGAAACGTAGGTTTGCCTTTCCTTAATCTTTCTTCTAAGATAAGTCGTAAGGTCAGTATTGCCTCACGTGTTCCAGTGTTTCTACGGAATCCAAACTGATCTTCCCCGAGGTTGGCTTCTACTAGTTTTTCCATTCGTCTGTAAAGAATTCGTGTTAGTATTTTGCAGCTGTGACTTATTAAGCTGATAGTTCGGTAATTTTCACATCTGTCAACACCTGCTTTCTTTGGGATTGGAATTATTATATTCTTCTTGAAGTCTGAGGGTATTTCGCCTGTTTCATACATCTTGCTCACCAGATGGTAGAGTTTTGTCAGGACTGGCTCTCCCACGGCCGTCAGTAGTTCCAATGGAATATTGTCTACTCCGGGGGCCTTGTTTCGACTCAGGTCTTTCAGTGCTCTGTCAAACTCTTCACGCAGCATCATATCTCCCATTTCATCTTCATCTACATCCTCTTCCATTTCCATAATATTGTCCTCAAGTACATCGCCCTTGTATAGACCCTCTATATACTCCTTCCACCTTTCTGCTTTCCCTTCTTTGCTTAGAACTGGGTTTCCATCTGAGCTCTTGATATTCATACAAGTCGTTCTCTTATCTCCAAAGGCCTCTTTAATTTTCCTGTAGGCGGTATCTATCTTACCCCTAGTGAGATAGGCCTCTACATCCTTACATTTGTCCTCTAGCCATCCCTGTTTGGCCATTTTGCACTTCCTGTCGATCTCATTTTTGAGACGTTTGTATTCCTTTTTGCCTGTTTCACTTACTGCATTTTTATATTTTCTCCTTTCATCAATTAAATTCAGTATTTCTTCTGTTACCCAAGGATTTCTACTAGCCCTCGTCTTTTTACCTACTTGATCCTCTGCTGCCTTCACTACTTCATCCCTCAAAGCTACCCATTCTTCTTCTACTGTATTTATTTCCCCCATTCCTGTCAATTGCTCCCTTATGCTCTCCCTGAATCTCTGTACAACCTCTGGTTCTTTTAGTTTATCCAGGTCCCATCTCCTTAAATTCCCACCTTTTTGCAGTTTCTTCAGTTTTAATCTACAGGTCATAACCAATAGATTGTGGTCAGAGTCCACATCTGCCCCTGGAAATGTCTTACAATTTAAAACCTGGTTCCTAAATCTCTGTCTTACCATTATATAATCTATCTGATACCTTTTAGTATCTCCAGGGTTCTTCCATGTATACAACCTTCTTTCATGATTCTTAAACCAAGTGTTAGTTATGATTATGTTGTGCTCTGTGCAAAATTCTACAAGGCGGCTTCCTCTTTCATTTCTGTCCCCCAATCCATATTCACCTACTATGTTTCCTTCTCTCCCTTTTCCTACACTCGAATTCCAGTCACCCATGACTATTAAATTTTCGTCTCCCTTCACAATCTGAATAATTTCTTTTATTTCATCATACATTTCTTCAATTTCCTCGTCATCTGCAGAGCTAGTTGGCATATAAACTTGTACTACTGTAGTAGGTGTGGGCTTCGTATCTATCTTGGCCACAATAATGCGTTCACTATGCTGTTTGTAGTAGCTTACCCGCATTCCTATTTTCCTATTCATTATTAAACCTACTCCTGCATTACCCCTATTTGATTTTGTGTTTATAACCCTGTAGTCACCTGACCAGAAGTCTTGTTCCTCCTGCCACCGAACTTCACTAATTCCCACTATATCTAACTTCAACCTATCCATTTCCCTTTTTAAATTTTCTAACCTACCTGCCCGATTAAGGGATCTGACATTCCACGCTCCGATCCGTAGAACGCCAGTTTTCTTTCTCCTGATAACGACATCCTCTTGAGTAGTCCCCGCCCGGAGATCCGAATGGGGGACTATTTTACCTCCGGAATATTTTACCCAAGAGGACGCCATCATCATGTAATCATACAGTAAAGCTGCATGCCCTCGGGAAAAATTACGGCTGTAGTTTCCCCTTGCTTTCAGCCGTTCGCAGTACCAGCACAGCAAGGCCGTTTTGGTTATTGTTACAAGGCCAGATCAGTCAATCATCCAGACTGTTGCCCTTGCAACTACTGAAAAGGCTGCTGCCCCTCTTCAGGAACCACACGTTTGTCTGGCCTCTCAACAGATACCCCTCCGTTGTGGTTGCACCTACGGTACGGCTATCTGTATCGCTGAGGCACGCAAGCCTCCCCACCAACGGCAAGGTCCATGGTTCATGGGGGGGACTAGCGTACTACAGATGTGTATAAATGCGTATTTCAAGCCTTCATAATCACTTTACCTCGCGGGAAATATCAATATGCAGCCAGTCTCAATACTGTATCCTGCTTTTTAATCAAAGATGTGAAGAGAGGTTGCTGCTTCACCACATGTCACGTTTCCTCTTATTTTTTCACCTCACTATCTATTTCAGTATTCTTCTCATACTCTTCTCCTTTATTTTTCATTTGGCTTCGAGTAATTTACATAATGGAATATCGTTGTGAGGGCCCATAGCGCTGCTCTCACTCGAATAAAACAAACGTTCCTTGTCTCGCCTTGGGAGAAGTCGCGGCATGGCGCTACGTTCCATTCAGGGACGCGGTCGGAATGGATGCATTTTAAGCGGAGTGAGAAACACTAGAAAAATTACTTGGTATATTGCTTCAATAATTTATTACGAAACTATTACTGTCCGAACCAGATTAAATTTGTGCAGTGCCACACTATTATCTAAAATGAGGTCACCAACCTCGATCTGACTCGCGAGATAGGATTATGCACTGATCAAAACGATCGGGACACCCTTATGAAATGAGGAATTGTCCACTAGATGTCACATGAGAAGCGGAACCGCGAGTATAAAAAAAGTAGGCGAGTCATTGAATGCCACGTAAGTAACATATCCATCAGGGACATTTCAACTCTTCTAAAGTTGCCCAAGTAGACTGTTGTTGGTGATGTGGCTCTAAAGTGGAAACGCGAAGGAATCACAACAGCTACACCGGTACCAGACACATCAAATGTTTGATGGACAGCGACCGCTGACCATTGCTGAAGTTGCTTGGAAAAAATCGCATGAGATCAGTGGAAGGAATCACTCGTCAGTTCAAAAGTGCTACCAGTGGTCCACCCCGCACAAAGACTGTGCGCAACGAGTTACAAAGAATAGGGTACAGTGGTCGACCAGTCCTCGTAAGCCACAGATTTCTTTAGCCAATGCTAAGCGACGTTTGGGGTGACGTGAAGAGCAATGGAACTGCACACTGGAAGATTGGAAACGAGTGATCTGTAGAGATAAATCACGCTATATAGTGTGGCAATCCAACAGAAGTGTTTGGGTATGGCGAATGAGGGGGGTGTTTTTCATTTTTATGGCGTGGCCCGCTTATTGCGCTTAAGAAAACGCTAAATGCATGAGGGTATGAACACACTTTACAATATTGTGTACTGCATACAGTAGAGGAACAGTTAGACGATTATATTAGCACGATAAAGAAGCAACTGTGAGGCAATGTTTAGCGGACAAAATCATTCGTGAAATGGACTGGCCTGCCCACAATCCTAACCTGAACGCAGTGAAACACCTTTGGGACGAGTCACAATACCTGCTTCGCTCCTGACCCCAGCGACTGACGTCAATCACTTCTCTGCTTCTGGCTGCTGAAGGTAGGAAGGACGGAAGTTTAACGTTCTCTGGACACCGAGTCATTAGAAATGGTTGGCTCCTGAGGAAGAATAGGCTGCCATTCCTCCACATATATTCACAGACACCTCAATGAAAGTGTCACCAGCAGAGCTCAAGATGTCATAAAGCAAATATTGGACACACCCCACATTAACGTCCACTAACAGGTGTCCGGATATTAATGATCAGTTAGTGTATTTGCCACTATTCCGAAACCATTATTTAATGCTCTGTAGCTATCTAACTGGGCTCAGCAAGACCCGAGATCTACCACTGGACTGAAAAAACTTACACCGGTAACAGCTCGTCCCTACCTCCTTACGACGATAATCTTCACAAAGACACAATAAAGGCTCAAAATTAATACGTGTAAAAAAGCAAAACAGCCTGCCCCGTTTCCATCGAAACAGATGTAATTTAATGGCTTCAATCAGACATCGCCAAGTCATTAAATACCGCCTACGCAGCCGATGGCTCTACGCACTGGTGGAGTCCATTCTTGCCAGCACGTGCATGCGTGCTAAACCAACACTCAGCCATAAAACACCACAGCGTTTGAACGTACGATTTAGTTTCATTAACTGGTTTTACAAAGATCCACAGCCTGTTGCGGTTTCCTTACAGCTCAGCACGTTAAGTTGTGGCTTCCCACTCATGTGAAGAGAGATTTTGGCCGGGAGACCCGTCTGGGTCATGCGGCCGCCTGTGCAAGTCGAACGCTTTACGCATAGCTGTTCTTTATGCTTCTTTTCATTTCGTTCAGATTTTCTTTATCAGCAGAAGTTCGCCTTCGTTTTTGATTGCTATTCACCATCCTCTGTTTTCACACCAGCTTCCTAACATTGTTAGTAACATGGTGGGTCCTTTCCATCCCTCACTAACTGTCATGACACTAATTTACCAAGCGCATGAGCCACAATGCGCCTGAATTTCTGCTATCGAACCTTGCTTTTCTCTTGGGCCAAGCTGTACATGGATTGCCATTTCGAAGACCAAGGTCGCTGGCATGCTCGAGGTACTTAATGCCACGACGAAGTGCTGACTTTGCGGATATCCCCGGGTCTATCAGCGGATATCCGGAACAATAACTAATCTGTGGTTACAAGTTAAATGTTAATGGCAGTATAGTGATTCTCGTCCATTTTTTCCATTACAAGCGATCGATAACAACTATTATCAGCTCTTAGATCATTACTGTTACCTGTTCGGAACGGAATGCGTTACAGTAGTTTGAATATGCAGTATCCCTGAGATGGTTACTGACATCTGAAAGAGCTAAAGATAGTGACTATTATCTACTTGATTTTACCCATAATTATACTTGGACGCTGCTACCTTCAGACAAGCAACTTCCTTGCGTAACAACCGAAAGCTGCCGCAATGCGAGATGAAGGATGTTCTAGGACGCTCCATCAATTACAATCTTGGGTTCTTGATCTGATGACTTCTGTTTGTGTATCATATACAGCATAAATAGCGTTCGGTATAAATCAGAGATACTATCAACATTTATCTTAAAATATTAATTACCACTAGTTAAAATGCTTATTACATTGAGAAGTTTCGCACAGCAACACGATTTAACATTATGATAAATTAGAATATATTTGGCAAAGAGCCTATAACATAGCTAACAATTAATAGTGTTCTAGATGTGGTAACTTTTAACACGACTACATAAGATTTCCCAATACTGAGGAAATATTGTGCAAAATGTTTTGCTCCATCGGGCTTGAGATTTAGTGCTAAGTTGAATAGCTTACTGCACTGGTGTAACCATAGACGCGTTATACAAGGGGGTTAAAAAAATGAACTGAATTTCAAAACTCCATATTTATTGATAAAACATACTACAAACATGGGATAAATTGCAAACTGCTCAGAAAATATTAAAACTTTAAATATGCTGTTACAAATTCTCAGTGTGCCTAGCAGCAACACGAACAGGTATGGAGTTTTGGAGTCGGATCATTCTTTTCCTGCATTTGGGAACGGTGCAACCCTACGAGAGTTGTTCCACTCGGCATGTCCTAAAAGTCTAAGTGAGCTGTAAATGCTACAGACACACGTCGGTCTGACTAGCCGGTGTGAATGGCGCGGCTGGCACTGCATGTAGCTTTAGATTCTGGCGCCTGCTCACAGCGTCTTTCGTCAGGCGAACAGCAGACGGGCACGTGTGGCGGCTGAGGCCGCAGCTGGCAGAGTCTAGGGCAGGCGGATCCGCCACGCGCGAGACGCGAGCTACCAGCTGCAGCCCGGTGAGCGGGGCCCTTGAATAACGTTGGAACGCCGTCAAGTATTCCTGGCACGCATAAGCGGAGCGGCCTGCAGCCCGGTATAAACGGCCGATGTGACGCCGATATTCCGAGAGAGCCGTCTCCTGCCCGCCGTGACTCGCGCCGCAGCCGGAACTCCCGAGTCTCGCGGACAGCTAGTCTGTCGTACCCAACAACACCAGCAAAAGTCGACGCTCGTCCCCGAGGCTTGTCCAACACTGGAAGAGCTCCGAGTGAAATAGGGAAACACTATTCACATCTCCAAGTCGTTTATTCGCATCTGCGGATATTAAAATACTGTAAACCACTTAAACACGTTCGGTACGCTGGAATTCTAACGACAGGCTCGCGCCTGGTGCGTATTGTCATGTGCTGAAGTCGTATATCGTAATTTACATTCAATATGTAACGACGGCACAGACAGATCATAAGGAACCTGTTAGTACAACATAGTCATATTTAACCCGAGTGCCTACATGGGTCAGAAACACTTAATTTGAATAGAAAAAAACAGACATTGACAACATTGAAAGAAAAAAAAATTAAAATCGTAGGAAAAACTGTAGGTCTAAATCCTGTAGACGAACAATACCAACTCAGACGCAATCAAGATATCAAACAAAACGCAAACACTCAGAGTGAAATTAGAAAACGCGGGTCAAGATTCTACGGACACATTAAATAATGAACTCACAAGTCAGACACACTTACAAAACAAATGGTCGATTTTTTGACCTTAGGAGCAAAGCCAAAACGGATACGATGAAATAGTTTGTCGGTCTCATAACTGACCTTTAATTGGCGACAGTTACTCCAGAGGATGTCCAAAACTATAAAATCTTCAGGTCCATAATCCACAAAAGTAAAGTTGACCAAGATGAAAAACCGAGGCAGAAAACTAGAACAGCATGGTCCGAAGAGAGGAACAAAGCTCACGGGAAGATAATGAAGTAAGTACGGGCACAAAGAAAGGCAAATACCTACCCCTTAAGTACTTTGGGTAACCCTAATGGGGTTATTCGCATATAATACTAAATAATATTCATATTATTGATATGTTCTTTATGTCGTAAATACTGAAACACAGCCGGCTGGAGTGGCCGAGCGGTTGTAGGCGCTACAGTCTGAAGCCGCGCGACCGCTACGGTCGCAGTTTCGAATCCTGCCTCGAGCATGGATGTGTGTGATGTCCTTAGGTTAGTTAGGTTTAAGTAGTTCTAAGGGACTGATGACCTCAGAAGTCCCATAGTGCTCAGAGCCATTTCAACTGAAACACACTTGATCAAGAACGTTTTGCCTCATTTTCATTTCTTACTTGTAAAATAGTCAATCGTACACCGTTTTACCCAAATAGACAACGTTCTTTCAAATATGGTGCACAGCCACAGATTTATTAAAAGACAACCGTAGTTTCCCCTACAGAGTGACAATTAATTATATGAAATAAAATCGTCATAACTTCTAAACAGTTTGCGTTAGAACGTTCAAAACTACACGGTTGGCCGCGGGGCATGACGGGAATTCTACGGTTTGGTTTAGCGACGAAGCCTTCTTTCATTTCGATGGGTTCGTCAATGAGCAAAATCGGCGCATGCGAGGGAACGCGATCGTGAAGTCTCTTCACCCTCAACGGGTGACTGTGTCGTGGGCAATGTCCAGTCACGGGATAATCATGGCATGGTGACTACCAAATGGTACGTGAAAGTTTTGGAAGATGACTTCTTCCCCATTATCCAAAGTGACCCTGATTTCGACAAGATATGGTTCATCCAAGACGGAGCTCGACCCCATCGAAACAGGAGAGTGTTTGATGTCCTGAAGGCGCACTTTGGGGACCGCGTTCTGGCTCTGGGGTACCCAGGGGCCACTGGTATGGGCCTCGATTGGTCGCCATATACTCCGGATCTGAAAACATGCGACTCCTTTCTGTGGGGCTCTATTAAAGACAAGGTTTACGGTAACAACCCAAAAACCACCGCTGAGCTGAAAACAGCCATTCAGGATGTCATCGACAGCATCGATGTCCCGACACTTTAGCGGTACATGCAGATTTTCGCTATTCGTCTGCGCCACATCGCCAAAGTTTACACAGTCATCCTGTGCGAGTATATAGAAGGTGTGGCTATAAAATAACGGGCCTAATGCTGCAAAACATTTATTTCAAAACCACACATATTCAGTTATCGTCATCCTCAATACACCCCCATCCTCTATTCCTACAACAGTCCATGCGAATTTTCCACTGATGGAAACACTGTTGCAAGTCTTCCTCTGTGAGCTTTTTCCTTCACTGCTTCAGCGGACTGAAAACTTGTTCCTTTTAATGTAGATTTGACCTTGGGAAATAGACAAAAGTACCATCGTACTAGGTCAGGCGAATAAGGTGGATAGTCTGACACTGGGATACCGTACTTCACTAGAAACCTCTTAACAGACTGTGAGATACGAACTGGTGCGTTATCTTGATGCGGGATCCATGACTTGTTCTTCCACAGTTCGTGTCTTTTTTCCTTCTTATTTCCTCTAGGAACTAAGCATAAACCTCGAGGTAGTAAAGTCGATCAATAGTCTGACCTCCAGCAGCTTAGTGAAGATACACGATTCCATGAATATCAAAAGAAAAAACAATTATCATTGCTTTGAATACGGATTTGCTCAATCTACCTGTTTTGAACTCCGTGACGTTAGGCCCTTCCAATGCACGGGCGGGCATTTCGTTTCTGGATCATAAATTAAAAACCTAGATTCTTCACTTATCACCCTTTCCAACAAATTAGGATCATTTTCAGTGATATTCAAACTGTCAGTACAAACATTTTCACGAGCTTCTTTTTGTTTGGTCATGAGAAATTTCAGCACCAGTTTCACACACACTTTTCTCATGTTAAACTGGTTACGTAAAGTTTGCCTTATGCACCATTCTTTGTCAATTCCTATAGTTTCAGCAATCGATCGAATACTCAACCGACGGTCAGATTGAATCAGATTACCTACTTTGTCGTTATTTTCATTCGTTTTCAATGTTGAAGGGCGTCCCGGGCGTGAGTCATCTTCTCGGCTATCTTGGAAACGCTTGAACCACTCAAAATCTAGCGTACACGATAAACTCTATTCGCACACAAGTCTTTTAACGAAAGATAGGATTCAGTAACAGTTTTTTTTCAAGTTTCATGTGAAACTTCACGACAATTCGTTGCTCTAGTAGCACACCATTTTCCCGGCAAAACAGAAACCAGCTCTTACACAAAAGAAGGCCACGCCCACACTGATTTGTCTACAGACACCAGACGTGCCGCAATGAACCGAGAAGACTTAACAGCATTTTTTCGCGCATGCGTACTTTGTGCCAGGATCAGTCCTGTTGTTTTACAGCCACACCTCGTATAGTGCAAGGCTAACATTTAAATGTATAATTTCTGTCGCAGTTGAGTCGAAAGAGAACAGCGAACATTGCCCTCTACATGTTGATTTGTCACTGTTCACTCTACAGCAAACAGCTATTCAAAAATATGCTGACAATGGCAACCACTAGGGGGTTAATCGTACCTACTGATATTTACAAGGGAGGGAGGGGAGGGGGGGGAGGAGGAAGAGGAGGAGGAGGAGGAGGAGGAGGAGGAGGAGCGGGCCGGCATGGTGCCACTGTGCCAACAAAAGATATCTTATAATTAGGCACCATGGCGCTGGCACATATCGACATGTTCGATCAGCTCGGCAGTTGCCGGAATATCTTTGCACTGCTGTTAACTGGACAGAGCCAATTCAAGCAGCGGACTGCAATGTTTTACTCGATGTATCATGAGTTTTTATGTTGCGGTACGTATGCCACAATGGCAGTGGTATTGTTTATATTGTTGACGAGTATGGAACGCTGTATTCGTTCGAGTATGCCACGACAGCAACCGTATATTTAAATGACACACATTATATGGACCCAAAACATGGTGATTGTTCCATTACGAGACTATAAGAAAACATTTGAAAATGGCACATCGCCGAAATCACCTGATCGCGTGAAACCAATGACTAAAAAATTCGTATGGCGTCGTTGACTCGCAGTTCCTCAAGAGAGATGTTCGGCCCCCTGAGCGTAAATTTTTCCAACTGGACGCCACTCCGTCGAATCGCACGTCATTAACCTTCCTCACTAATTCTACTGGGCAAAGAGGACCTGCAGTTTAGCATGGAATCCGAACCTCGCGTCGTTCCTGGCATATCTTCACATCGCTGAAAAGTGAAGGCGACCGCAAAGGCAGGCTGAAAAATCCTCGCGGTTTGACCGGGTTTGGGTCCTACGACGTTACGGTTTCCTGGCATGCATTTGACCACTTGACCATCAAGGTCGGAAATAAAAGACTGATCGTAATACAACCAACGAGCAAACTGGAATTGTCTTTCAGACAATAATGTAGTAGGAGTCCTTTAACGCTGAAAGGCGGTTTACCACCATACGAGGACTTTTGTAGGAGCCTCGTGGAAATGTTGACTCCGCACGTTCTGACGCATCCATCGGTCAAGACGTATTTATCAGTTATTGATAACAAATAATCAGTCGAAAACCGTATACTCATTAATCGATTTATGTCAACATTGAGTGGCATCAACTTTATAGCCCAAATTGTGCTCAGTGATGGTCTTCAATAAATGCCAATAACTTCCGTTAAGTCTATGAAAAGCTGAAACTTTTTTTTTAAATCTTAAATTACACCTTTCTGCACGTCAACATTCGAATTTAAGCGTTCGTCGTATGTCTTAACGAGGCAAATTCCGCTCCGCATAAAATTCTGCTACCTGAGACTGCAACCAGCCCTTGACAGCGTCGGATTCAGTACTTTGGGAATCAAGACCCTTTTTCAGGTGCATGAAGAGGAAAACATTACTTGGTACCAAGTGTGGTCTGCAGGACGGGTGTACAAAAACGTTAACATATGAGCCAAGTATTTATTATTATTATTATTATCATTATTATTATTATTATCACCGCAGGATTAATCAATATATAGATTAATTAATAACAACATCTTGTTGCATTACTGTTATCCTCCGCCAAGCCTCTTTATCCAGCGCATCTTTCTTGTCGATGCTGCGATGTTCCATTACTCCATTTATGTGGTCTGTCCAAGAACGTTGTCGTCTTCTGCGCTTGCGCGATGATCTGGCATTCTCATCATATGTCAATCTCAGTCAGATACTTGGCTCAATTTAAAGCCGAACCAAGTATTTTGGTGCAAAAAACGGCACCAGTTGTGAACAGAACACGCCGCTTGTTGTGAGTGGCTCTCCTCTGTTTGTTTATGTCCCAAAGTAGGCGCTGAAACAAATTGTTTTTCCAGGTTCTGCAACATCCACAAACAAGATGCGTCTAAAGTTCAAAACGGTACTCGCAATCTTCATGGCTGACAGTTTGTCGTGCTCTTTTCTTTTCGGAATATTGGACGAGACGGTAAGACTCCACACCGTGGAGAGTTGTTTCGGCTCGGAATTATGATAGCAAATGTCTCGTCACCAATCACAAATCAATCCAGTACGTTTTCTCTCCATATAGTAGCTAAGAAGTCTATAAAAGCAATAATCCCTTGAGTTTTGCGGTTCTTAGAAAGTAGTTACGACACCGAACGATACATTACCCGTGGCGTGTTTATTGTTTACTCACAATCTCACTGAAACACACAGAAATCTGAGGAGAACTGTTAGTGTGTTTAGATATCGTAAAACATCAGTTTTCACGAAATTTTTGGACTATTTTCTTTATCAGTCATTTGTGTCAATTTTATGAACATTAGTCCTTCGCTCTTAAACACCACTGACGCAGAACGCATCCACCCATCACATTTTCCGATGAATGTCAACAGATTTTATATTTCCACTAAAAATGTATTACATAACGGCATTGACATCTCGCGCAATTTTAAATTTCAACGCTGATTTTGAACGGCTACGGTAGTCGAACGAGAAGCAATGTGGTTTTCTTTCTGCCGCAGCTCGTAACACTGACCCACTGCTTGATTCACTGATTGTTCTGCTTCCTCCACTACGTTCCATGAAACATAAAAAAGTTACTTTCACGATGTTGTAATATATTGCTTTCTTCGGATTTTTCAACGACATCAGCAAGATACGGGCGTTCACTTTTTTTAATTGTAACTCAGTGAGTGATACTAATGAGGCAAACCGTCACAATGACAAGGTATGCGGTCCGCAGGTTGCCAGTTGAAACCCGGTTGCACGTAGGAAGTCTCCTAACTGTGAAACGGGGAAGCAAGGACTGTCTCGGTAATTATGTGTGCCTGGTCATTATATTTTTCATTTTTCGAAGCAGCACTATCTGCTGCCTGGTAGTTCTGTCGTGTAAATCATACGTCACTGGGCGATTATGAATGGAAGAAGCAAATGTTTGCTAGTTTTTGTTTGTGTGCATTAATGGACGCGTTTCAAGTTCTTACGCAGTTCGTGTGTTCATGAGAGGTTGGTACGTGTACACTAATTTTGTAGAGCAGCTTCACACCGTCATAATCGCCACTGCTCCCGGGTTTGATCACATCTGTGACTGCTCAAAACCTAGCTTAGCAGTGCATAACCTCTCGCAGTACGGAGTAATCAGCAGCGCCGCCGATCATAGCAGCATACTTGGCTTGTGCGCAGAATTTAGTTTACTTAGGTAGTTTGATGCCTTGTGTTATTTCTGAGAGTCGGTGAAAGATGCCTTGAGACTGTGTCAGTAGGGTACAGACGCAGGAGGAGTGGGCCGCTTTCCGCAAACAGCTGGAACTAGATGCCAGAAGCTCCGTTGGCCACAGAGGGCAGGCGACGGTCTACTGTCCCGGGCTGCCGCGGTTACCGGTAACCTCTTTCTTGTAGCGTCTCACACTGGAGTTCACTAAGTATTTCATTTATAATACGGTTACAACTCAATAATAGAACCTCTGGTTTTCACGAATAAACCTCGAGCAAAATGTATGGATGGATTTGCAACATCAGACTATTCAAAGAAAACAGAAGTCCCATTTATCGGTTAAAACAGAATATAAATATTTTTAAAAAAGTGCCTGTGGCATAATTTCAATGCGAAGCGTCTGGGAAACCATTAACCCATTAATACAATGCCCGGAAATCGACCAATTTCGTGCAACCGGAACAAGTAAAGTATGTGATATAATGCATTCTACACTATCACGTCTGATGAGTGAAAGGGCGACAGAAGTTAAGCGTGTTTGGAACTTACCACATTTCTAATGAAATACTGACTGTGGTATCAATATCAAATATAAATTACATATTGTTCACATATCACATCATACGCTTTGTGCCTACTTCCATTGATAATTCAAAAATGTTCAAATGTGTGTGAAACCTTATGGGACTTAACTGCTAAGGTCATCAGTCCCTAAGCTTACACACTACTTAACCCAAATTATCCGAAGGACAAACACACACACACACACACACACACACACACACACACACACACACACACACACACACATGCCCGAGGGAGGACTCGAACCTCCGCCAGGACCAGCCAGACAGTCCATGACTGCAGCGCCTTAGACCGCTCGACTAATCCCGCGCGGCACTGATAATTCAAATCGTGTTCGATTACCCGCTCACATGTTGCCAATGTTGTTTCGACTAGCTGCAAAAGTTTCGCTGGGAAGCCCGTACACATCTTCCAAACAGTCCCGATGCCTGCCCATGCAGTTTCTACGTTTTTGGAGCCCTGAATAAAGGCGTTCCTGGCTTTCGATGTCCTTCGGATGAAGATATGGATACCTGAGTTCAATCATCGTTCCGTAGCCAGCCGCAAACATTTTTTCATAAAGGCATTAACCGTCTTGTCTCGTAGTGGCATAAATATATTTACAGTTATGGCTACTATTTTTGAAATAATAAACATTTTAGTTTTTCCCAACTGTCTTGATTTCATCTGACTGCTCATACACTATTCATTTATAGAAGCCTTCTACTTTCAACTTCTAGTTGCCATGATGCGCATTTAATGAAACTCTCTGTGTACGTTAACATTAATATTCTTTCAGCTGACTAAATGAACATTAAATGGGTACAAGAAGGGTGGGAAAGGAGGAGATGACGAAGGGGGAGTTTAGCTTGTGCTTCTTCACGGAAAGAGTCAGAAAATAAGAATATTACACTGATGATAGGACCGTCAGATTTCGCCAGTGTAAGCTGACAATGCGTCGCAAAGTGATAGTGCGTCGCTTCTTCAAAGGCCAAAGAAACAACATAAATCATCGTGGACATTTCACAAAAGAGTTGCTCACAATCTTTTAAAGATAAAATGACAGTTCGTAGAAGAAAGGATAAGAACGGCGAGATCAGTGAAAAAAAAACAAGATTACAAACAAAAAAAAAAAAAAAAAGATACCAATCAATTTTGCAAGTCAGTAGAGAGTTTTTTGTTCGTTTTGTATTATAACTGAGACTACAGTCTGAGAAATAATACCGACAGTGGTAGCAGCTGTTGCTATCTCTGTTATATAGCTTTTTCTTTACAACTTATATTAATCTGTTTTTAAAGAATTACTTAAATATCGTTCAATAACACATGTGCCCTTATTCATGCATGAACTGTCCGATGTGCCGATATTTGGTGACATAGCAGCGCTCGCTCTATTTCTATCTCTCTCTCATTTTATTTCATTACGACAGGTAAAATTTTACACACACATCTGTCAAATGTGAGTAGGGTCCTAACGCGGAAGAGAGCTATAATGAGTTCTTTATAAAAATGGTAATACGTTTGTGAAAGAACAGAATTTAAAATTTCAAGGAACACTTGAAACTTTTTGCACGTGAAGGACCATTAGTTGTCTTGCTACACGCTGTAAGAAACCTGTCGAGGTGAGAACCTCTTTAGAGCGACGTGCTGACGCTACAGAGCCACGCGCGGCACGTGACGAGCGGATTAGCTGCCAGGGACTTCCGCACTGACAAGGGAACCTCCCCATCGCACCCCCCTCAGATTTAGTTATAAGTTGGCACATTGGATAGGCCTTGAAAAACTGAACACAGATCAATCGAGAAAACAGGAAGAAGTTGTGTGGAACTATGAAAAAAATAAGTAAAATGTACAAACTGAGTAGTCCATGCGCAAGATAGGCAACATTAAGGATAGTGTGAGCTCAGGAGTGCCGTGGTCTCATGGTTAGCGTGAGCAGCTACGGAACGATAAGTCCTTGGTTCAAGTCTTCCCTCGAGTGAAAAGTTTAATTTTTTATTTTCAGACAATTATCTGTCCGTACGTCCGTCCGATGCAAGGTTTTCGGCAAGTGAAATACTTCGCGAAAAGATTCTATGATTTTGCGAAGCTGCACAGGTACACAGAGCAGTATTGTTTACGTGATCGTGTGTCAATTATCAAAGTTCAGACACTCACACATAATCAACTTCGCTCTCCAAAATTCCTGGACATGTTCAGATTTGCTTGGACATGTGCAGGATTTGACGGTCTACACACGGAAAAATTTGAAAACGTTAAAAACATATGTTTTGACAGAGCACAGGGAAAACTGTGCGACTGTGAAACTGTTGCACTCATTTGTTGCAGTTTATGTGACAAACTCTTATGTTTTCATCAATTTTTTGGGAGTGATTATCACATCCACAAGAAAACCTAAATCGGGCAAGGTAGAAGAATCTTTTTACCCATTCGCCAAGTGTGGGTTGACAACATATTCCTGTCATGTGACGCACATGCCGTCACCAGTGTCGTATAGAATATATCAGACGCGTTTTCCTACGGAGGAATCGGTTGACCTATGACCTTGCGATCAAATGTTTTCGGTTCCCACTGAAGAGGCACGTCCTTTCATCTACTAATCGCACGGGTTTGCGGTGCGGTCGCAAAACACAGACACAGTTGACAGAGACGTCAATGAACGAACTGACAGATCATAACTTTGCGAAAATAAAGAACGTAAACTTTTCACTCGAGGGAAGACTTGAACCAAGGACCTCTCGTTCCGCAGCTACTCACGCTAACCACGGGACCACGGCGCTCCTGAACTCACATTTTCCTTGATGTTGCCTATGTTGCACATGGACTACTCAGTTTGTATATTTTATTAATTTTTTTCTTAGTTTCACACAACTTCTTCCTGTTTTCTCGATTGATCTGTGTTCCGTTTTTCAAGACCTATCCACTGGGCCAACTTATAACTAAATCTGAGGGGGGTGCGATGGGGAGGTTCCCTTGTGAGACAACCAATACTGCTCTCTCACGCCCCAAAGAACATCGTGTGCTATGGCTATCCGACGGACAGCTTATGTTAAGTTTTGCAGCAGAATAATTATCAGCTATTGCTCTTTATTTTAAGATGCCACTGAGAGTGTCTCAGGGCATAGAAAAAGTCAACAATAAACTTAAACCACCACTAGGGCTGTAAATGAACTTCTAAATTCAGAGAGAAGTACGTATTATTTCAATCGCAATGTTTCTCTCCAAAAGATTAGCTGTGGGTGACCGGCCCTAGTTTCGACAGTTAGCATTCCCAACAACGCTTTTACGCACTATTATCCTTACTCTTTAAAAAAAAAAATTCTCACATTAACATTAGTGTGTGCGCTACACTTATACTCAGTTACAATGACTGAACAAAATATATTCGACTACTTTTACATTGCACTGTATACTGCAAAACGTAACTTACTTTCACCTCCAATCTGTTTTCACGAGAGAGGATCGATTTGGGTCCATATCTCACGGGAAAACAATGGACCACACGCAAAACGTAGTACGCCAAGGCCTTTAACACCACATAGCCGTCCTTTTCAGGGGATACGGAACCGCCTATCCCCGCAATGTTAAAATATGCCTACTATAAGGAACATTTTCTCACAAACTACTGGAGACAGAGAGATAAAATTTTTACGGTATGTGCATTGATATGTTATAACAATACTAAGACAACAGTTTGTCGAAGTATTTTCTTACAGAGAGATTTTACATTTTACGTAAATTTTTTCCATCATTTTTTACTAGATAATCACCCCTAAGTTTTTTGAAAACCAAATAATTAAAAAAATCGTTGTTTCAGTGTATAAAAGAAACCCATGCGACTAAGTCATAAAAATTTCGGACTTCTAAGTTCACCAGTACCTGAGATAATGTTCCTAGAAGAACTTACGGGAAACGGAGAAAGAAGATTAAAACATTCCTGATCTATAGTTAACATCCACTTCACAGTCTTTATAATCATCTTCAAGTATTCTTTTGGCACCCCTCTGCACCAGTCTTGCTTTTTGATTATATTGTCAGCATGCTGATCTAAAGTCAACATAGCACGTACTGTGCGGGAACCAACACGCAAACCCAACTTTTGAAGGACCTGGCATTTAGTTATACTCCCAAGATCGAGGTTGCCACAACATCATACACACCAAAATGTAGTGTATTAATTCCGACAAACACTGTTTTTGGGAGACGATGCCATATCACACCATTCAAGCACTCGTTGGGGTTCTACGTTTTTTCATGAAGACATTTCATCAGAAGGCTTCTGTTAGCCAGATCTCTGAAAATGGATTTTATTTCTTCCTTGATGGCTAACGGTAGACTGTGGTGGTGAATGTATTTCTCTCCAGTTGTTAGTCCCCTATTGTATTTACACCAGCTCGTTTCACCTTTGGGCACAAATCATGTTCTGGATGCTCATCTGTGGATGCGGTGTGGAAATACAAAGCCCATACAGCTTTCCCCATTTCTTCAAGATTGTCTGTATTTTGTCTGATTGCAAGGCCATAGCAATTCTGAATGTGGTCTATTATGGAATCAGTCAATCTTCCTTTGCCATGCAAGATTTTCCAATCATCTAGTTTTTTCCCTTTCATAACTGATGGTAACCTTCTCAGACTGGCACCCTTTCTCTTCTGCACATGTCCTATACATTCAAGTTTGCTTATATTTACACTGTTCCCGTATGGTTTGCTTTCCAAAACTTCTTTGAATACTTTAGAGTCACCATCTCCCAGATACCTGACATAGCGAACGTTCTACCACTCTGAAGAGCGACGAAAAATTTTCTTCACCCCAGCGACCTCCATGCCACCACTACTACCATAATTATTAGCAACACAGTCATCACTATGTTCATTTTTCAACCTATGCATCTACAGTATTTAGACATTATTGCAACATCAATAACCTTGCCAGTGTCAACACTAGTTGCTGTTACATCATCATTGTTGGAGGTGTGACACCTTTTTTTGCCACATGCCACCAAAAGTTACTGTGAGGTCACGACTACCATCATTTTCTTTCACTGCTTATTCCACAGTTACATGAATTGACTTCTGTGCTACATCTTAAACTGCAGATCCTAGTACATAGTTGTAAGCATCAAACTTTGAAGGTACACTTCGAAGATTTTGAGCACCACATAGCATATCACCAGCTGCTTTGCCCTTACCAATTGCTCGCAATCCATAAACTAACCTAATATTTACACTATGAAGTTCAGTTTTCTTGTATCCATTACTTACAGTTACTGAAACAGAACTTGGAAACTTACAGCTGTACTTACTAACACTGCATATTAAATTAAACTGTGCAGCCAGGTCAACATTGCACTCTACTTTCAGAGAAACGTTTCCTTGACATTTTTTGCAGCACACACTGTTGCTTCGCACAATATACTCGTATCAATGAGTTCAAAAACTTCTTTCCCTTTATCAAGTAAATCACATTTCTCTTCCGAATCTCTTAGCTTTTTATGAGAAGCACTGTTTTCATTTGGAGTAAGTTCGTTCGGCAAGTCAGAAGTAAGTGGACTCACATTTTCCAACAGTGATGATGAAGAACTGCTTTGCTTTGCTAATGAATCAACATTTCTTTTCTTTTGCCAGGTCACGCGCTTTGTAACACTTTTGCTCTAGCTGTTGGCACTTTCACTACGAGATATGAAGCACTAAATACGAAATAACTCGACAACAACAACTTTCATGTAGCACACTGTTTACAAGCAATCCCGTCACAAAGTCAAAGAGTAACTTGAGGAAACCAGAGGGAAACATTTTCGGACAAATAGTGTATAAAGAGTCGCTGGAGAGTGGGAAATTTGAAATCATGTCACATAAATGTACTGCTAAAAAGTTTACGGTCAGCCATGAGAGACGAGTATAACTAAAGCGCAATACCCGATCTCACAAATCTATAAAAATAAAATGGTTATAATTCTAGCAGAGCTATGTATGACAAATCATTTTAAAGAGGAAACTTCGCGGAATATAATACGTCAATAAAAAGAAAATCGAATTTTAAGCCAAAATCCGAGTCCGTATCCTCTTAAATAGTAATGCCAGTTTTTTTCTGGAATGATTAACCGGTTTCGCCGAAATGTAGATGTGTCGTGTAACTGCGGCGTGAGTTTAATCGAAACATAAAGATCGATACTGGAACATGAAAGTAGTATGTAAACCATTATGAGGTAAAGGTTTATAGTTCACCATCAGTGTTCCAGGGACGGAACAAGGATTTGATGCAGTTTTCGACTTGATAATTCTTAACACAATAGATTTTCTCGAAAGCACCTGAATCTTGGCTGTGTATTTGCAGTCTATTGTGTTTAGGTGCACAAGTGAGTCAGAGGCAGTCTAACTTTCCTCACATATGCTTAGATTTCGCTGTTACCTACTGGATACTATTCTTTCTCCGCTGCAAGTAGGTAGAACTCTATGCGCGACTGTAATCTTCTTCCGATATTTCGGTGTACCGACTAAATATCCTACAGAGATAGAGGTTGCTGCTGAGAGAGCCAGGTAAGTATTTCAGCGTCAATTGTCAAGGCTCTGGCGATAATGGGTGCTAATTAGCCGGTGATGTCGAAACGTTGAAGGTAAACTTCTAAAAACATTCCTTTAAGTTCGATAAAACCACGCTGAAGCTCGTGATAGTACACTGCCATTGTCAACTCTGTCTATAAATAGGTAGTTCATTTGTAGCTATATGCTACATTTCTCATATTGTCAAATACTGAATCCAAAAAATGGTTCAAATGGCTCTGAGCACTATGGGACTTAACATCTATGGTCATCAGTCCCCTAGAACTTAGAACTACTTAAACCTAACTAACCTAAAGACATCACACAATACCCATTCATCACGAGGCAGAGAAAATCCCTGACCCCGCCGGGAATCGAACCCGGGAACCCGGGCGCGGGAAGCGAGAACGCTACCGCACTACCACGAGCTGCGGACTACTGAATCCAATTTCATTTTGTATTTGGTGTTCAGGTGATACAACTTACAGTATTCTACTGACATTCTGAAATGCACATTTAAAATCGAAATACTTAATACAACCAATGGTTTGTTTTATAATCACTTAAAAAGCAAGCAGAGAAAATGTAATTGCACCCAGCGATCTTTGTATTAGGAATTATTCCGAGTAACCGACAATAAATGACAAAAGGGCTGTATTTCGTTTGAAGGGACTCATCCTCGCGCAATATCTTTTCCCGCGCTCTCAACAGAAAATAATACAGCACCTGTGCCATAGTCAGTGTGGACATCTGTTTACTAATTCCAGTAATGAGAAAGTACCTTAAGTATTCTTTTTGGTCTCAGGTAGTATATGAGCATTTGATTTGCAACACAGCGATGACACGATGTTTTCTTGCCCATTAATGTTAATGTTCTTTGACGGTAACATTGGTTTACTACTTATCAGCCCTAATTTCTCTTTCTTTGCAGCTTTGTACGACCAGAGTACTACAGTTTTAGTGCTGTATCCGGACACCCCCGAAAACATACGTTTTTCATATTAGGTCCATTGTGCTGCCACTTTCTGCCAGGTACTTCATATCAGCGACCTCAGTAGCCATTAGACATCGTGAGAGAGCAGAATGGGACGCCCCGCGGAGCACACGGAGTTCAAACGTGGTCAGGTGATTGGGTGTCACTTGTGTGATACGTATGTACGCAAGATTTCCACACTCCTAAACATCCCTAGGTCCACTGTTTCCGATGTGATAGTGAAGTGGAAACGTGAAGGGTCATGTACAGTACAAAAGCATACAGGCCAACCTCGTCTGTTGAACGGCAGAGACCGCCGACAGTTGAAGAGGAACTCCAAACTGCATCAAGATCCACTGCAAGTACTATGTCAGTTAGGTGGGAGGTGAGAAAACATTGATTTCATGGTCGAGTGGCTGCTCATAAGCCTCACATCACGCCGGTAAATGCCAAACTACGCCTCGCTGGGTGTAAGGAGAGTAAACATTGGACGATTGAACAATGGAAAAACGTTGTGTGGAGTCACGAACCACGGGTACACAATATGGCGATCCGATGGCAGAGTGTGGGTATGGCGAATGCCCGGTGAACGTCATCTGCTAGCGTGTGTAGCGTCAACGGTAATATTCGGAGCCGGTAGTGTTATGGTGTGGTCGTGTTTTTCGTGGAGGGGGCTTGCACCCCTTCTTGTTTTGCGTGGCACTATAACAGCACAGGCCTACATTGATGTTTTAAGCACCTTCTTGCTTCCCATTGTTGAAGAGGTGAGAATAAAACAAGCAAGACTGACAACACAAAATGGAGAGAAAGGAAAAACCACAAGAACGACGGCAGGGCAACAAACACTCAAATGGAAAAAAGGGGAATAAAACCACAGAAACGCAAGAAACAGGTAGAGGAGATTAAAACGACAAAACAGATTATCATGACTGGCTGACCGTGAGAATAGAAAGGAGAAGCCAGCCACTCTGCAACACATTAAATTGTCCACCCTAAAAGCACTAGGTGGACGACATAGAGGGACAAGGGACATGCGCTAAAATTAAGATCAAATGATAAAACCCACCCTCACGAGTAAAACGTAAAACTAAATTACAGATGAGACGCTGTCAGATAAAATTAGCGGCAACGAGTCCGGTAACCCAAGATTTCGTCGCTGGGCAGTCAAAGTGGAACAGTGCACCAGAATATGGGGCACTGTCAACCGGGCTCCGCATCGACACTGAGGAACCGGTTCCGCATCGACACTGAGGCGGGTCTTCACGGCGCAGTTTGTTGTGCGTACTTAGACTATGCCATTCCGTCTCGCAAAGCCGAAAAACCTGGCGACGTAAAAACGAACGCACGTCAGTTATTGGAATGCCTATCTCCATAAGTGGTTTCCGTGTAGCCTGTTTGGCCAGCCTATCAGCAAGTTCGTTGCCTGGTATACCGACGTGTCCTGGGGTCCACACAAACACCACTTAACGACCGGACCGTTCCACGGCATAGATGGACTCCAGATTGGTAGCAACCAAAGGAAGACGAGGGCAGCACTGGTCGATAGCTTGTACGCTGCTCAAGAGGCAGTACACAGAAGGAACGACTCCCCAGGGCACACTGCAACCATCGGGAAAGGAATGCTGTTCAATATGTCCTCCATGGACATACGCAAAGCCTACGTGACCATCAGCCATCGAGCTGTCGGAGTAAACCACTTCATGGCCCCAGTACATGACAAGAATCGAGATGAAGTGACACCAGAGAGCCGCGGGGTGAACTGAGTCCTTTGGGCTATGTGAAAGGTCCAGGCGAAGCCGCTGCCTAGGTGTACACCATGGAGGTGTACGCGATTGGACCTCGAGTATAGGTGGTAAAGGCAAAGACTCTAGTTCAGATAGAAGGGATCGGACGCGAACTGCAATTGTAAGCCCTGACCTGGGCCGCCATGCGGGAGGTGAACTGCCGTGGCTGGGAAAAGGAGACGGTAATTAGGATGCTCAGGAGAGCTATGAATGTGAGCAACATAACTGGCGAGCAGTTGTGCACGCCTGACCTGCAATGGAGGAACTCAAGCCTCCGCAAGGACGCTGGTCACAGGACTTGTCCTAAAAGCTCACGTCGCTAGTCGAACGCCAAAGCGGCAGGGAGCCAATAGGCCACGTGACTCCAGGATCCAACCCAAGAAACGCTGAGGGCGCCGCCGAACCATAAACCAGGCTGCCATAGGCAAGGCGGCATTGAACAAGAGCTCTGTATAGCTGCAGCACCCTAGAGCGATCTGCACCCCAGTTGGTGTTGCTCAGGCAGCAGAGGACATTTACGTGCTGCCAGCACTTCCGCTTAAGCTGACGAAGGTGAGGAAGCCAAATCAATCGGGCGTCGAAAACCAGTCCTACGAATCAGTACGTCTCCTCTACAGTGAGAGGATCATCAGGAAGGTTAAGTGCTGGTTCAGGATGAACGGTACGACGCCGACAGAAGTGCATGACACACGACCTTGCGGCCAAAAACTGGAAGCCGTGTGCTAGGGCCCATGACTGCACCTTGTGAAAAGCTCCCTATAGGCGCCGCTCAGCAACAACAGTACTGGTGGAGCAGTACGAAATGCAGAAGTCATCTGCATACAGAGAGGGTGAGACGGACGGCTCTACAGCTGCTGCTAGACCGGTAATGGCCACTAAAAATAGAGGTACACTCAATACAGAGCCCTGCGGGACACCATTTTCTTGGATACAAGGAGGACTTGGACACAAAGTACGAAGCGACAGGAAATTCTGGATAAAAATCGGGAGCGGGCCTCTGATACCCCACTAGTATAATGTGCCAAGGATAAGATGTCGCCAGATGGTGTCATACGCATTTCGTAAATCAAAAAAGACGGCAAGGTGTTGGCGTCTGGGAAAGGATGTTCGGATGGCAGACTCAAGGGACACAAAGTTATCAGTGGTAGAGCGACCCACGTGGAAGCCGCCTGGCACGGAGCCAGTAGGCCACGTGACTCTAGGACCCAACCCAACTGCCAACACACACCATATATTCCAGCAGCATAAAAAGAACGTTAGTGAGGCTGATGAGCCGCTATTTGGATGTGTGCGGGTTTTGGCCGGGTTTGAGCACTGGTATGATGGTGCTCTCCCGACAGTTCGATGGAAAGACGCCATTGCACCAGATCCTGTTGAAGATCACGAGGAGATGTCACTTGTCGTCAGACGAGAGATGTTTAATCATCTGACTGTGGATCCGAACGGGCTCAGGAACTGTGTTGGGGCAATGTGCAAGGGCACTGAGGAGCTTCCACTCTGTAAATAGGGCGTTACAGGTTTCACTGTGGCATGTAGTGAACGAGAGGACTTTCTCTTCCATCTGCCATTTGAGAGTGCGAAAGGCTGGTGGGTAATTCTCCAATGCAGTGCTTGAGCATAGTGCTCAGCAATCGCGTTTGCGTCGGTAGATAACACACCAGAGACACCTGTTGGGGCCTGATACCCAAAAACTCGTTTGATCTTTGCCCAGACTTGGGAAGGTGACGTATGGCACCCAATGGTCGACGCGTACCTCTCCCAACACTTCTGTTTCCGCCTTTTGATAATCTGGCGAACGCGGGGACGGAACCGTTTAAATGCTATGAAGTTCTACAGGGAAGGGTGCCGCTTATGCCGCTGTAGAGTTCGCTGGCGCTCCTTAATTGCCTCAGTGACTTCCGGTGACCACCAAGGGACTCTTCCGCAGGGGGCACCCTTAAGAACGAGGGATCGTGTTTTTCGCCGCAGTTACGATCGTTGTTGCTATCTGCTCAACCACCACATCGGTGTTACCGTGTGGGGGAGATTCAACGATGACAGCAGAGATGAAATTTTCCCAGTCCGCCTTGTTTAAAGCCCATCTGGGCAGGCATCAGTGGGCCTGACGCCGGGGCAGTGACAGGAAGATAGGGAAGTGGTCACTACCACACAGGTCGTCATGTGCTCTCCAGCTGATGGATGGGACATCTCTGCCTCGACATCTCTCCCTCGGCCAGTAAGAACTGTGCCACCCCACAAGGGATTATGAGCATTAAAATTTCCCAAAAGCAGGCAAGGTTTAGGGAGTTGATCAATCAGTGCAGCCAATGCGTTCAGGGTTACTGCACCAACGGGAGGAAGATATACGTTGCAGACAGTTGTTTCCTGTGACGTCCAAATCCAGACAGCCACAGCTTCAAGAGGGGTTTGTAGAGGCTCAGGTTCACTGCATACTGAGTTCAGGACATAGAAGCAAACTCCACCTGACACTAATATAGTTGCTGCGGTTCCTGTAATATCCCTTATAGCCACGGATGGCAGGGGTCAACATTGCCAGGAACCAAGTTTCCTGGAGGGCAATGCATAAAGCAAGTGTAAAGCTTAACGGTTGCCATATCTCGGCCAGGTGGTGGAAAAAACCGCCGCAATTCCACTGGAGGATGACGTCATCGTGAGGCTGGGAAAGCATGAAGTGTGCAAGGTGGCAATTTATGCCTCAGGGTCACCTGCTGCCTCCAACTGAGTATTTGTAACCATTTCTATGGTGGACGAGGCATCAGTGAGATCTAGGTCCGCAGGGTGCGCTAAGATCTCCACTGCATCCTCAGATGCAGAACTGATGGGGAGTAGTGGTGTTAGGGCCACCAGAGGGTCCTGTTTCTTAGCAGACTACTACTTAGTTTGCTTGCTCTCTCGCTTCTCTTTAGGTTCTTGCTGGGAAGATTTCTCCGAAGCAGCTTCAGGCATGGAGGAAGACCATGAAGCTCTTTGTCCAGCAGATTTTGGCTCCTTGAGCCACTGGTGAGTGCCCGCCATGGCATTAGTGGAGACCTTGGAAGATAGGACCCCTTCCGCATGGTAGGAGCCGGAAGAGGCTGTTGCTTCTCCGGCAGGGGGGACGAGACCGATGTCCCCTGAGTTTGGGGGGCCTTGCTCCTGAAGTAGGTGCTTTGGGAGCAATGGAGGAAAATTTGCCCCCTACCACCTAGGGGACAGATGTATTCTGGTGGCCCCGAGGGCCCGCTGTTCGTGGCACAGAGTGAGGAAGCCCTGGCACTTCGGACGGCGATGGTGATGTAGCTGCAGCATATGTCGACATCAAGTGAATGGGGTGTAATCTTTCGAATTTACATTTAGCCTCTGTGTAAATCGACTGGTCCACGGTCTTGTGCGCCACGATTTTCCGCTCCTGGCGAGCAGGGGGAATGGTGCTCTCCACAGTTGATGCAAGTTGGAGGTGGCGCACATGGAGTATCTGGGTGCAGGGGACGTCCGCAGTCTCGACATGTGGCGCTGGGAGTGAAGCGGGAAGACGTGCCCGAACTTCCAGCCCTTAAAGCGCCGCATAGGGGGAGGGACGTATAGTTTAAAGTCACAGTGGTAGACCATCACCTTGACCTTTTCAAGCAATGAATCACGTCAAAGACCAAGACGAACGCACTGGTAGCAACCCTGTTGTCTTTGGGTCTCCTGTAAACGCGCTGGATGAAAGAAACACCCCGCCGTTCTACATTGGCGCGGAGCTAGCCGTCAACTGCAAGAGGAGGTCACGATGGAAAATAATCCCCTGGACCATGTTGAGGCTTTTATGGGGAGTGATGGAAACAGGAATATCACCCAACTTGTCACAGGCGAGTAACGCTCGGGATTGGGCTGGCGATGCTGTCTGAATCAAGACTGCACCGTTTCGCATCTTTGACAGCGCTGTCATTTCTCCCAACTTATCCTCAAGGTGTTCAACGAAAAATTGAGGCTTCGTCGGGAGGAAAGAGTCCCCATCGGTTCTGCTACAGCCAAAAAACCGAGGCGAATATGGCTCTCTCATACCCGTCGGCTTTGTATTCTATCTAGCCCTTCTTAAAGACTGCTGGAGCCGTACCCAGTCACCAGCAAAAGATGCCACCCACTCCGATCAGGAGCTCTCATCACGGGTACCACCCAGCCACAGCTAAGGTCAACTGGCATGATGATCATTGCTGGGAGTTCTGATGCCCCAGAAAGACAGGCATCTACTCCTCAGCATACGTGGGGAGTTTAAAGCTCAGGCATCAGCAGTGCGATCCCTGTGTTGCCAGGGGGCTACCACCAAATGGGTACATGACGGCCCCACCACAACGGACTGGCTACCGGGCTGGATATTGGATGCAGAGGAATCCAATATTGTCTTGGGAGCGAAAGAGGACAGGAGACAACGGAAGAAGATGACATACCTAGGAAAGTGTCCTCGCCCAAATAGTTGAATCGCAGGTGGAGATGCAAAGCCATGACAAGAGGTTCAAGAGATCGAATCTAAGGGCACTCGTGCACCAGGTAAGGCGTCCTTCCCCATATGGCCCGCACTTCTGTAGAATTTTGAAAGTGGCAGGTCAAACCATACAATGGGACCTGAACTCATAGAACCAAAAAGTGAGGACTCCTTTTAGTCGCCTCTTACGACAGGCAGGGATACCTCGGGCCGATGCTAACCCCCGGACCCGTAGGTGGGTGTTTAAGGACAATTCGGGGATGGCGACTGCATCTTTCAAAACGATCGACCATCTCTTCATAATGCACGGCCTGTGGCGGAGTGGTTACACGACAATAACATCCCTGTAATGGACTGGCCTGCACAGAGTCCTCATCTGAATCCTATAGAACACCTTTGGGATGTTTTGGAACGCCGGCTTCATGCCAGGTATCATCGACCGACATCGACACCTCTCCTCAGTGCAGCACTTCGTGAAGAATGGGCTGCCATTCCCCAAGAAACCTTCCAGCACCTGATTGAACGTATGCCTGCGAGAGTGGTAGCTGTCATCGAGGCTAAGGGTGGGTTAACACCATATTCAATTCCAGCATTACCTATGGAGGGCGCCACGAACTTTTAGCCAGGTGTCCGGATACTTTTGATCGCGTGGTGTATACATGAATCAATCGGCGTCACATTTACTAGGTAAGTGAAAACGATAGTTCATTGCAGACCCGGATAAAACTAAGGTTTCCTACATTTACTAGATGATTATGGCAAGAGTTTCGTACGCAGCACATTGTGTTTGAAAAGTATATTGCCAAAAAATGAGGAAATAAATGAAAAAACAACTTCTGTTTCAGAGTTTTACATCAACTTGTTACTCAGGACCTACATAAACTCGAAATTTCAAGTTCTTAGTAAAGCTGGAAGCACATGGTAGATTCCCTTACGTGCTCAGATTACATTACGCGATGAGCACAAGCCTAGCATCGTTTCAATCGGTTAAGTACGGCATGCGCGCTGTTGTCGCAAGGATTGTGCCAAACTTGAACGAAATAACTCAACAAAAGTACACCATGTAATGAAGAGACGTTTGTGTGTTTGTGTTTCCACATCGTATCTACGCGCAGGTCAATGACAGCAAAGAATGCGCCAAGCAGAAACGGAGCAGTTCTTATCAGACGATATCGGTTTTAAAACTGCCGACTAGTGCAGCAGCAAGACGCAAGTGGCTGACTCTTGCGCAGAGCACATGCGCCCATGTGCTCTCAGGGCCACACTTTGTGCGCAGACTTCCGTCAGCTGTTGCGACAAGACTGAAGAGTTACTCGGTTTCAATAGACAAAAACTTGGTGGCTTGGCGGCGGAACGTTTCGCTACCGTACTACGAGAAATGTGACAGATTCATGTTTATAGGTGGTCATAAGTTTAAAACAGTTTACTGCTGTAATCTTTTGCGTACGACACTTAAAAACTGACAAAGGAAGGCCATGACGTTCGGATCACGGATTTATTTCAGACTTCGTACACTTTTGCTAGTCCATTAGGACAACATAATGTGCAAGTAATAAGGTGTCCCACTAAGGCGTTTTTGAGAAAATAACGAGGGAAGTTTTACGCGTCAACGATGTACCGGTGCGTTACGAACCTCACGAGCGAGCGACGGTCATGGGCGGTTCGCTTGATCGAGTCCCGCTTATCATCTTTCTTCAAATTTACATTTTTTTCCAACACTAGTCATATCATTTCTTACATTATACATTTAAAGGGACTATGATGAAAAGACAACTGTAGCTGCATGAACATTTATTTGGTTTTGCTAATTTTTATTTGACTAGTCAAAAATCGATAAAGGTGTAAATTACTTTATTCAATAAAACTATGAGTTACAATATCCCAGAATATGAGAGTAATGTACAATTAATCGTCGGATGTGCTTTCGAAATAGAAGTTGTAGCATCATACTTTTCATATAGACACAAAAAACAAATTGAAAAGGACTTACTACATCGAATGAATGCAGTTTTCCCGTATTCACAAGGAATCTACGGAGTTGCTAAGGAAATCAATGATATTAGACATTTTGAAAAATTTCTCTTTGTATGCAAACCATGCGAAACTTAACATTTTCGTACATGTCGGTCCCGAAAACGGACGATGTACGATTGAATGTATTTTAATAGCATCTTCACGAGAAGAGATTTCTCGTTCGTTGTCAACCTAATATCAACAATTCTAAGGTGCTTGATAAAATTGTCTAACTTGCTATAGAAATAAAAGTAGTATAATATTTGTTGTAATAATAAAAATTAGTAAACAGCTAAATAGCTTCGGGAATTCAATGGAAGTTCATGCAAATACACGTCTTTTCATCTTATTACCTTTCAAATGTAATAAGTACGAAATAATATAATTTAAAAAAAAAAGACGAGCTAGGCTCGATCCAGCAATCCACCGATTATGCAGCTTGAACGCTAACCACATGACTGCCGCCGTCTCCTGCTCGGGGTTACAGCACACCGGCTCATTAGTGACGCTTAAAACATCCCTTGCAATTTTCTCGAAATTGCACATTATGCTGTAGTAATTGACTACTATAAGTGTACAAAGTCTGAAGTAAATTCGTGATCCAAACGTCGTGGCCTCACCGTGTGAGTATCTGTTCTTAGCCCCAAAGCAGTAACGTGCTAAGCGTGAACTTTAAATCCACGCGCTTGCAGCTGTCCACAACCCATGTATCATACTGACAATGCCGTGGCTGTTTTCTTTATGTGTGTAGGTTCAAAAACATGAAAAAATTTCACACATCCATCTTGTTTTGATAAGATAGCTACAAATTTGACGATCTGAAAGTGATTTACAATGTAATGTACTGTAAGCCTTATGAAAATATTTCTTTTCCAGCAGGTAGTTGCCAGGCATTCAAATGACAGTCAAAACCTAAGACAGTGAGAATTGAATCAGCGACATCGCAGTTACGAGACTAGTTTGCTACGCACTCAGCTAAACCTCGAAATACTTTTATTTAACATGGCTCGAAAATCATCAAAGCCGATTTTTTCAAGGTTTCTGAGAACTGCATCGTACTGCTATAGGATATTTATGTCCAGGCACTGACCTTCAAATCTCAAAGTATAAAGAAAATCGCAGAAGCTCATCCGTGTGGCCTCCTTGTCGGTTATTTTCATCAAATATCATTGCTATTTACTAGTACGTAGCGCCAACGCTTGTCTGTGTAGTACAGAAGGCAGAAAACTCTTTGCTCTCTGATACTGCTGATAACTTAAAAATTACATTTCGCTTACATAACGTGCCTAGGGATACGGGCCAACTGAGGTGGTGGCGTTTATTTGGGTCTTGTTTGATGGGCGCAGTCCGCCGCCAGCGCCACAAAAATTTATCTGCCGGGTCCACCTGCTGAGAGCACGTGCGCAAAGCACTAGTGGGACAGAGGAAGCAACTGCCTGGCGCGCTCTCCATTAAAAGGAAACAACTGGAGCGAAGCTCATGCAAGCGTAACCCGGCTTCGGAAATCGAAGTGCGCCGCGACCCCGCCCAGCCGCCGTTAGCTTCGGCTCCACTCGGCTCTACTCGGTTCCGTTCGTCGTTTCCAGACCCGTGCGCCAGCGTCACGATTCGGAAACGTGACTTGATCGCCAACTGTGTACCAAAGTCGACATGCACAGCCGTCTGTTGCCCAATGTTTCTCTTGTTAATTACAGTATCAAATAGAGATTAAGTTCTTTCGCTCTCCGTTTCACGGACATTCTGATTAGTGCCGTCCTATTTTCTTGCTTCCTGCAGGTGAAGGATAATACGGTCTCCATTTACAACAATTAACACTAATTTCGAATGATCCATACTGGCTCAACTCAGCAAAGAAGACAATGGCAGAGTTTATCGATGAAAGATCGGTAATTGTCTATTATCGTTTCTCATTTAACCTATACGAGGTCTGTTCAAAAAAATTACGGAACATTCGTAATTTCGCGCCAATGGTTTGCTGGAGCGAAATGCGCCTGTCATCCCTGTCCACGCCAATGTTTAATGTGTAACACTGGGAAGTTTCACTGTTGTAGGTCTGCTAGTTTTGTTCAAGCGCTGTATTGAGTAGAAAGTTTTGTCGCACAGTTCGCGATTTTCGAGATGGTAGAGTTAGAGGAGCAACGCGGCTGTACTAAATTTTGTATGAAACTCGAGAAAATTATTACAGAGACACACTAAATGATGCAGGAATCCTACAGTGATTAGTGCTTAAGCTGTACTCAGTGTTAGGAATGGTTCACACGATTAAAAGCTGGTCGGACGGAAGTTAAACATGACCCTCGTTCAGGACGCCCTTCGACGTCCACCGACGACACTCGTGTCAGGAACGTCAAGGAAACTGTACGAGCCAATCGAGGACTGACTGTCCGAAAGATTGCAGAACAGTGCACCATTTCAGTCTGATCATGTCAGGAATTCCTGACACAGTATCTTGGACTGCACCGTGTTGCCGCCAAGTTCGTCAGACGGCTCATGAGTCACGAGCAGGAAGACTTTCGCCTCGCAATCCATGAAGAGCTCTTGGTTCGTGTAAATGGGAGTGAGACGTTCGTTAGGAGAATCAGTCATAACCGGTGACGAAAGGTGGGTCTACGGGTTATGATGTTGAGACCAAGTTTCAATCTTCACAATGGGTCGGGAAATCAAATGTCAAAGGCATGGTGATGATTTTCTTTGAGGTGAAGGATTAGTTCATCATGGTTCAAATGGCTCTGAGCAATATGGGACTTAACATCTGAGGTCATCAGTCCCCTAGAACTTAGAACTACTTAAACCTAACTAACCTAAGGACATCACACACATCCATGCCCGAGGCAGGATTCGAACCTGCGACCGTAGCGGTCGCGCGGTTCCAGACTGAAGCGCCTAGAATCGCTCGGCCACAACGGCCGACTAGTTCATCATGAATTCGTCCCACAGGGACAAGCTGTTAAAGATGGTACTATCAGGGCGTGTTGCGACACCTGCGAGGAAATGTGAGAAGGAAACGGCCTGAAATGTGGCGAGATAATTCATGGCTTGCAATACAATAACGCACCCGCACGCTCATCCCTGTTGAACCGTCACTATTGCACAAAAAACGAAATCACTGTGCTGCCTCATCCTCCGTACTCTCCAGCCTTGGCCCCTGTGGACTTTTCTTTACTTCTTAAGCTGAAAACCCCGTTGAAAGGACAAAGATTTGCAACAATAGACAAGATAAAAGAAAATTCGCAGACGGCTCTTCGCGCGATCCAGCAACAGGCGCACCGAGACTGCTTCCAGAAGAGGAAATATATACAAAGTTCCGGAATTTTCTTAACAGATCTCTTAGATACTTCAGAGCGAAGGCGCAATCTTCAGGAATCACGTTTTGAGGTTCTCAATCATGGATTGATGTAGGAGTCGTACTTGCGGGAGCTTATCCTGTTAAATAAATGGGAAAGAGCTGTGGAGTTCACAGTGTAAATTCAGTAAGGAATCTGAAATAAAAATTGTCGTACAACTTTTCGTACGAACTTTAACACACTGAACGAAGAGGGTAGCAGGAGGATTATCTAGAACCTGCGTCCATCCATTTAAAACTAAAATCACTCGCCAAAAGTCAGTCACATCTTAGACGAAGGTTAGTTTTCTACTGTATTACGTCATTCTTTTTCATTAAAACATAAGACCAGCTATCCATCTTGTGGCACTGATACGGTGCCTGTCACAGCAGATGCTTTGAATGAAAAGTAACGACGTTTCCTCTAAAATAAAGGTGATAGTTAAGTGGTTTGCCACAGTGATCCTGAATACCGCCGGTCTTATACCCATACTGCTCTTAGTCTACCAACCAGTAGGATTAACTCTTTAATTAAAGTTCGCGATTCTCTCGTGACTGCTACTGTAATCCCCAGTACCATACAAAAGGTATACAATAAAGTTTTCCAGTGCATCCTGTTTCACGCGGGGCGACATAATCTGGTTCGGGAACAGCCACATACCTAGACTAGAGCGAATACAGTAATAATCATCTTGTAAACAAAGTTCTTTTATTGCCCTTTTCTAGCGTCGGATCACAGAAATTTTATCACAGTCTGTTTCGACTACTTAGAAAGTCACTGTCAGAGAATCTGTCTGGAAAGAAAGAGAAAAGGAGACTTGTAAAATACTACGAAACTAAACTATAAAGTCAAACCAACATCTGTCAGCACCTACACACACTTTAATGTTACATAATACCTCGCCAAAGTACGTCTGGTCAGATTGTGAGCTCACAAAGTGAACACATATGCGCTCTGATTGGTGGACCTAAAGGCTTCAGGTAACTGCCTAATAGTACAAAGCTTGAAAATCTTAAATCATAGATATAGGACTACGATTCTTGAGAATGTTTTTAAGTCTATACGCGTGATCTGAGAGGTATGTATGAGCTCTATACCCCAATGCAGTTAGCTGCATTCTTTCAACTTCGTGAGTTTTCGAAGTAACTGTAGGAATTAGGAAACTTTAGAATATTGTAAAGCGGAAAGGCCTCTACTATGTCCATTATCATTTGAAGAAGAGCAAGAGTACAGGACCGATCATGCTTCGAGGTTGTCATCGGTGACTGGTTATGTATGCACACAGAATCACTTAAAATTGCCGGATGGCAACTCTGTACACCATCAGGGTCAGTCTCGTTAGTTTACATTGTTCTGTCCATAGTATTTGTTTATATTTTCAACTGTTCGCTGTTAAGTAGAAGCAAAAAGTAACTAAGAAGAAAAGACGCCGGAAATGACATACTTCCGTGATGTGGGTATGAGACCGAATGGTAGCCTAGAGCCACACTGATTTGATTTTTTTTTTCACTGACGAAATGTAAAGAAAAGCCATAGTCTGCTGTCCTGAGGACGCCGATGTCTTTGGTGAAGGAACTGTAGTTCGAGTTGCGTAAGCGTGTGAGAAGAAATTAACTGTTCCCTGTTAAGGTAACACGTACGTTTTGTGATTTAAGTCACCTACGCCGGCACCATTTACATTCCAGAAACCTTGTAACACTTATATTAAGGTGATTGTAGAGTCATGTACTTACTTTATGAGACAAGTGCCAAATAAGTTCGGTAGTGTGCTGCCTTTCAATCGTTGAACGTGCACGAATTTCGAGCAGTTTGCTCGTGCACAAATAGAGAGCCCGAGTCCTTAACTCCAGACATCGAAAACACTGTGCTCTTTGTTAAGTCACAGCACGAGACTGTAGTGTCTATGCGTGGAAAACGAGTAGCATTTTTGTTTCTCTGAACAAGAACGAAGATTATACGTAAGCTACCAAAACCAAAAACTGAAGAAATATGGCCCTAAAATATTTCAATATGTGATAAATTCGATGTTTTCTGGACACTTTGACTCTGGCACACTAGGAAGCCATTTCGCACTGCCAGCGCAGGATTACTTCGAAGACTCGGCAATACCCTCGAGTACAGTACAGAACTAAGGCTAGCGTTGGCTATCCCTCCTTGTCCTATGGAAAAATAAACAAACAACGATACCTGAGCTGTGAAATGACAAATACAAAATGCCCGTACATTTACTTCTGATTTCAGCCAAGTCCATTACAGATATCTACTGGAAATTGTAAAGATGGCCACGAACGCGACAACGAAGTCTACGGCACTTTTGAACGACACCCTTCTATGCTAGCAATGTAATGAAACGTAAGTTCTGCGAAACACTTGCAAGCAAACTCTACACCGCACCAAACTCTGCAAAATAATTCTGCTCTGTGCACCTAAATATTCACTCCACCTGGCATGTTCCATGCTAACCACTCAAGAAAGATGAAATAACTGAAAAAAGACAGACGTCTGCATTGTGAGAATATTCTGTAAACACTAAATAGTGGCTTCGCGACGGTTTTTCAGTCACTTCAGTTATCGTATGGACATCTCCCCCCCCCCCCCCCCCCAATCAAACCGCAAGCACGTTACATTTCAAAAAGCCAAACTGCAACTGTAGGAATAATGCAAGCCCACCACTGTACAGATACCTAAACGAATAACACTTTTCAAAATGGTTCAAATGACTAAGCACTATGGGGCTTAACATCTGAGGTCATCAGTCCCCTAGACTTAGAACTACTTAAAGCTAACTAAGCTAAGGACATTACACACATCCATGCCCGAGGCAGGATTCGAACCTGGGACCGTAGCAGCAGCGCGGTTCCGGACTAAAGTTCCTAGAACCACACGGCCACAGCGGCCGGCAACACTTTTCACAGAAAACATAATTTAGTTTTGTTCTTTTCCTGGCACTCACAAGAAATTGTAAAAATTCAGGGAAAATGTTCTGAAATCAACAGTGTCGTCAGATGAACAGCCTTTTGCTACTTTCCATTATCGTGTAGAACCGTGACATATCACGTACAATTTATGATATATAATAATATAAGCTAGTTTCAACGTTAAGGCTGACATTTCCGGTAAAATAATCCAATACGGTAAGGGTATGATTGAAGAGCCCTGCTTATATGAGCATAATAGAGACTGTGTAGAAGGAAGCAGAACGACTGGTTGACGATTACCACAGGAACTAGTTTGGGCAACTCGTCTGTCCACGTGTCAGTCGTAACTTTCATGTTATCTGCAAAGCACTGGGGGCCATTCGCGTTGTTCCCAAAGTCAACTTAAGTTTTTCCACAGATAACCACTGCAAAGGACACTTCAAAGCCTTAGTCTCTACCAATTATAGCTGTGCATGTATTTGTTAAACTCTGTCAGCCCTTCCCCTGAGGTCGTAATATAAGCCGCACAGCCGTGCCTGCTACGGTTACACGCTTTTTGCGATAATTTCTTATCCACAAGACCTGCATTACAAAATTGAGCCTCGCGCCATTTAGGAGGCTTTATGGTAAGTCTGATTCATAATTAAGACGTTCTTTTTTTCCTAAACGTCCATAGTCATGGCAAGCTCTGGTTCTTATTAACTGATGTACAGTATGACGCAATGCATTTGTGACGTTTCTCTCGCACGTTCACTTCGTCGATAATGACTCCTCTCCTTATAGACGATCGACTTTTCAGTAGCAGTATTATTTCATTATCGGTTGGATGGAGTTCAATACATACAATGAATTGAGATGATAGTATTATTTTATTATACCCTTTATCGAAAGATATTTTTGAGTGATAATATTGCGTTATGTATAGCAAAATCAAGCCACGAAATACGAATAAAACTTCTACTTTCGTGAGTGCTTCTATCTTGGACAGCATTCCCTACTTGCTAGTTACTCTTCAATATTCTTCCGGCATGCGACCGCTAAATTCAGTGTACTACTTTCCTTTCTTTCGAATACTTCCTTCGACCAAATGTTCGTGACCGACCACATCTACTATCGTTTTGGTACGCTCTCGATAACAAGCAACTGCAGAACTCCTTGTTGAGTCCATAGACAATCGCGCATTGTCGCACATCACAGAGGTATTTGTTCTCGTACTGTTAGAGATGCGGCAACACTTAACGAAGCTCTCTTGGGACCCCTCGTTTAGTACTTGACGGTCTATCGGAACGAACTCAGTAATGTTCCTAACCAGTTGTAAATGATTACTTCCACCGACAAGCGAGTGTTATAAGTTATCAGTAATTTCATGAAGTACTGTGACAGAGGTACGACTTTCTCTCGTAAATGTCTACGGAAAATATTTTGAAGGCAGCATCTGGCATACTGTCTAAATCGCTTCTCAAGAGCGTCGATCAATAAACAATGCCTCGCAGTTTTTTCTCAGAACATATTTATTTTTAAGAAGTAGAGTTTGGTGACAATATCTACCAACATTTCTTTAACACACAGTAGTTTTCTACACATCCTCAATTACGTTCTATATGTCCTTACGCCACCGTTGTGTACGAACATGTATTACCAATTGGTAGAAGCGCTTGTCCTGTGCTCGTAGCCATGTTCTCATCGCAAAAATTACACTATCACTATCTTCAGAGAGCGTCCCATGTAGAGTATCATTAGGTTGTGTGAACAGATGGAAGTCAGAGGGCGCCAGGTATGGGCTATAGTGTGGTCGAGGTACGTATGTCCAACCCGATTTAGAGACGTTTACCCGGGTTCCGAGACGTGTGTGTGGGCATGCATTGTCGTATCGCAGCAAGACTTCTTTTGAATTCTTGTCTGACGTGGGAAACGGTTCTTGAGTTTCTTTAGAGTCTTCACATATGCCTCCGAATTAATGAATTAATGTTGGCCGTTTTCTGAAAGACATACACGAGAACGACGCCATCAAAAAATTGCCAACATAGCTTTGCCAACACAGGGAGCTGTCTTGATTTCTTTTTTTTTTTTGTGATTGTGGGTGATGCGACTCCTGTGACTAACTTTTCTTTCGGCTCAAAGTTATGCACCAGATTTCATCACATACATTGGCCTCAAGCTGCTCCAAAAGTTCAGGTAAAATGGCTTGTCTTTGAATCTTGTGGTCTGTTGCGAGTATTCGCGGAGCCCATTTCGTACACACCTTTGAATACCCATTAGTCTGTCTCACTGCATACACACTTCCAATGCCCACCGATAACTCTAGGGAAATTGTGGAGTTGTGCTTTGCCAGTCTGCGCGGTAATTGCATTTTCAATTTCGGGAGTAGCGGCTGTGACACGAGGTCTCGAACGGAGCCGGTCAAGTTTAAGTACTTCCTGACGCTTCAACTTTACACTTAGCCCAACTGTATTCCTATCTACTGCCCCATTACCAAAAACTGTGCAGAAACTGTTAGGGTTGTTAAACAAGATTACTTTTTCTGAAACCAAGAATTGCTTCTAACGAGTGTCTTGCGTAGGCGCCACAGGGCTCTGTCTTGAATGTTAATCGATTGCAACTTCGCACACGTGCAGAATACGTAACGGATTAAATTCACCTAAAACGACGTTTTCCTATAACGAATATAAGAAATAGTATGCGACATTATTTATTTAAGGACCCTCGTAAGAACCACGAGGTCGACGTACGAATCGTTCTCGTGGACTTTCTCGGTATTATCAACAAATTTCTAATTTTCTCGAAGTGGTCAGAGCCATTTATCCCTACATCATTTAGGAATTTACAGAAAAATGGGGCTACTCTAATCCTACCAGATAGCTTATATCGTACGCTATATAGTAAACTGCTTAGCATATAAAACACATTTCAAGTGAATCCATTTAGAACTTCCCCTACGGATGTACCAGTACCTTACATATTTACCCGCTTCACACGTATGGTCATAAATACTACGGCAGTGAAAATGACGAAGCAGGCATTAAGACATACAATGGCGCGGGATGCAGTATGAACAATACTTTTAAAAAATCTTAGCAAACTGGAGCAAGGAAACAATATCAGTTTTCCGCTACGACAGAACGTATTTCTTACATCTGCCCTGCGCATGTGCGTTCAAAAGCGGAGAATCCTGTTATCTCTGCACTGCTAACGAGCTCTGATCGCCGAATCCTTTCCTGTAGGATACGAACCAAACGGCAGTCTTCAGTCTCCAGCAAGCACGCTGTCGCCAAACTGTGCACGTTATCTGAGCAAATGTTTTGGCGATTTTTGGTTTAGTGTTCTGCAAACGGGAAGGATATACACACTTGTTGCGCAACACCTCTGATTATTCAGTCAACAACCTGGTCTCGAGCGTACACAGCACCGTAGGACGAGCATAAAAAAGAGGAGAGAATCGCGGCAGTCGTGGTATGTCTTCAGCGTCCTTGTATATACAAACGTGGGACACGGACGGGTCCAAGCCCGCAAATCTGCGTTCGCAGACCAGACAGTACAAGCTGGTGAATACTGTAAATCACAAGTGAAAACGTGCATCAAGACGACAGAGCTACTAGCAAATTTAGAAGCAGTTACGAGCGCCGCAAACTGTACTCACGACAAAATTATCTTATCCCAGGTTACAGTCATGTTACTAAAAAACAATTTTCACGACAAAACAACACTTATGTATGATAAATAAAAGGCACCAGTTTGCTTTCATTTATTATAATGTTGTTCTACCAAGAACCGACGGAAGATTGTTAACACTTTGCCGTCCGCACGTCTCGTACAGATTTATTCGCCGGCCTTAGACCGCTCGGCTAATCCCGCGCGGCTTAAACGTTTCTTTAAACTTTTTGGAAATATAATGAATTACGAACTGCACTCTGGCAAGCCGGTTGGCATTATCCGGTTTATTGTTGCTGTCGTAAAAATGTAAAGATGATATTTGTCTGAATCGGTTGCGGGACATCGTTTTGCGAAATATCGGTGTGTCTATCAATGGATTCGTTGACTAAGAATCACGGATCCTTGCTCTTTTTACAATTCCCATAAGGATGGCAAGCCCAAATTATTTTCTAAGTTCGGGTTCCATAACGTCGACAAATTTGGCATTTTTTTTAAACCAGTTTCCTTCTGTTTAAATTTTGCCTGTAGTACTTGTTGGTATCGTTGCTAATATATTCAAATAGACAGTTCCCAATATATAATTCTACGATATCCTCGACGCTCTGTGTATCTTTGGGAAATATGTTTGGACCCGGAATCCTTCAGATTTATTATTGGTCGTCGGTAAATCCAAGTCTGACCACTGTGCACGGTCTGATTCAGCTGAATCAGTTGGCAACCGTAGTGTTCGCCGAATTCTTCTTGTACGTATTTCACTATCTTCCTACGATTCTGCTTCACTTTAATTTTTTTGATATCCAATGTCTTCTTCCCAATCGGCCAAGTCGTGCGGGACGTCAGACAAGATGTCCTTGCATTCATTGTAAACAATCCTATTGTCTCTTCCGTCCGCCATTATGAAAGGGCACAAGTACTTGTAAAAACAAAAAAATTGTTTTCGTGTGTAACTTATTGTTACATAAACAAAACATCAACAGAATGCAAAAGATACTAAAGTGCTGTCGCCGGCCACTGCGCGATACTATGCTCACGACATCACTGTGGTGTCGTCGGCAACTGAGCGATACTATGCTCACGACACCACTGTGGCGTCGCCGGACGGCATAGTGTTAACACTTATGTATGAAATTATGTAACAAGTCGGTAATCTGTAAAATCAGCATAAATAATTCATATTACTCTGGATGAAAGGCCGCAGTGGCATCTGCGGCAGATAACAGCCGCAGAACGGCTGGAAGTGGTCAGTCCAGCAAGAGGTGGCCGACTGTCATTTGTGAGCCACAGCAACACCGAGGTGGATCCTCGGGACGGAGGAGGTAACCAAGTGTTAGCCACGTATGGCCAATGAGGAGCCGGCAGAGGACAACTGATTCCCTACAAGAGGACCGCATGGAAGACTTCCACACATTCGTAATCTCCTTAATGACACGCAGTTTGTTGTGAGTACTGTCATGCCATTCCGTCTCCCGAAGCCGAAAAACCCAGCGGCGTAAGACAGAACGCAGGTCAGTTTTGGAGATGCCCATCTCCAGAAGCGGTTTCCACGTAGCCTGTTTTGCCAGCCTATCGGCAAGTTCGTTGCCTGGGATTCCGACGTGTCCTGGGGTCCACCCAACCACCACTGTACGACGGGACCGTTCCAGGGCATAGATGGACTCCTGAATAGACGATAGCAAAGGATGGCAAGAGTAGCACTGGTCGTTAGCTTGTAGGCTGCTCAAGAAGTCAGTATACAGGAGAAATGACTCGCCAGGGCATGAGCGGATGTACTCAAGAGCACGAGATATGGCCGCGAGCTCTGCAGTGAAAACAGTGCAGCCATCTGGCAAGGAGTGCTGTTCAATATGTCCTCCACGAACATACGCAAAGCCTACGTGACCATCAGCCATTGAGCTGTCGGAGTAAACCACTTCATGGCCCCAGTACATGCCGAAAATGGAGAGGAAGTTATATTAGAGAGCCGCAGGGTTAACGGAGTCCTTAGGGCCATGCGAAAGGTCCAGAAGAATCTGCGGCCTAGGTGTACACCATGGAGGTGTACGTGAATGGACCTTGGGGAGAGGTGGTAACGGGAAGGACTCCAGTTCAGACAGAAGGGATTGATCGCGAACCGCAATCGTAAGCCCTGACCTGAGCCACCGATGCGGGAGATGAACCGCCGTGGCTGGGAAAAGTAGACGGTAATTCGGATGCGCAGGAAAACTACGAACGTGTGCAACGTAACTGGTGAGCAGCTGTGCCCGCCTCACCTTCAATGGAGGAACTCTGGCCTCCACCAGGACACTGGTCACCAGACTATTTCAAAAAGCTCCAGTCGCTAGTCGAACGCCACAATGGTGCACTGGGTCGAGTAAACGCAACACTGAGGGCGCCGCCGAACCATAAATCAGACTCCCACAGTCAAGGCGGGATTGTACAAGGGCTCTGTAGAGCTGCAGCAGCGTACAGCGATCTGCACCCCAGTTGGTGTTGTTCAGGCACCGGAGGGCATTGAGGTGCTGTCAGCACTTCCGCTTATGCCAATCAAGGTGAGGTAGCCAAGTCAATCGGGCGTCGAAAACCAGTCCTAAGAATCGACATGTCTCCACTGCAGTGAGTGGATCGTCATGAAAGTAAAGTTCTGGTTCCGGATGAATGGTACGACGGCGACAGAAGTGCATGACACACGACTTAGAGACCGAAAACTGGAATCCGTGGACGACAGTCCATGACTGCGCTTTGTGAATGTCTCCCTATAGGCGCCGCACATCAACACCAGTAATGGAGGAGCAGTACGAAATGCAGAAGTCATCCGCATACAGAGAAGGTGGAAACGACGGCCCTACAGCTGCTGCTAGACCGTTAATAGACACTAAAAATAGAGAGACACTCAATACGGAGCCCTGCGGAACGCCTTTCTCCTGAATACAGGGGGAACTATGGAAGGCACCAACTTGGACACGGAAAGTACGGAGCGACAGGAAGTTTTGGATGAAAATCGGGAGCGGACTCTGGAGACCCCACTCATACAATGTGACAAGCCGGCCGCTGTAGCCGAGCGGTTCTAGGCGCTTCAGTCCGGAACCGCGCTGCTGCTACGGTCGCAGTTTTGAATGCTACCTCGGGCATGGATGTGTGTGATGTCCTTAGGTTAGTTAGGTTTAGGTAGTTCTAAGTCTAGGGGACCGATGACCTCAGATGGCAAGTCCTATAGTGCTTAGAGCCATTTGAACCATTCTGAATGTGACAAGGCTATTATGTCGCCAGGTCGTGTCGTATGCTTGTCGTGTTCGGTTAGTACATCTGGACACCGCTATATAATGCGAAATTGGCCACTACATGTCACGAGAGGTGGATCCGGTAGGGGGATCCCAGAGTGACTTGGGAGGTACACTAGTCACTGGATGTCATATGAGTAATTGATCCATCACGGACATTTCAAACCCTTTTAAAGTAGCCCAAGTGGACTGCTGCTAATGTGATTGTGACGTAGCACAATGACTGTGCGTAAGGAATTCCAAAAGGATGGGATACAACGGTCGAGCAGCTCCTTACAAACCACACATTTCTGTAGTCAGCGCTAAGCAATGCTTGAGATAGTGTAAACAGCGACGCTATTGGACAGTGGAAGACTGGAAACGAGTGATTCGGAGTGACGAATTACTCTACATCTCGTGGCAATTAGATGGAAAAGTCTGCGTTTAGCGAATGCCTAGATAATGATGCCTACTATTATGTGCTGTGCCAACAGTTAAGTACGGAGAAGGTGGTGTTTCGATTTGGGGTTGTTTCTCGTGTTTAGGGTGTGTTCCATTTCTTGTGCTGAAAAAAATGCCAAATGCAGAAGGTAACTCATTTTACAGCCTGTGTACTCCACAAGTAGAGGAACATCTTGCACCCAGTCGTAAATCAGCATCTGTGAGGCAGTGCTTTGTGGACGATAACATTCCTGAAATTCACTGGCCTATACATAGTCCCGACCAGAGCCCGATGGAGGACTTCACTCCAGACCCCGGCATCCAACACCACTACCTTCTCTGGCTCTTGAGGAACACTGGGCTGCCGTTACTACACAAACTTTCAGGCACCTCAGTGAGGAGTTCACGGCATAAAAAGGGAAGTGTGGAGGTGTCCACATACTTTTGACACGATAATGTGTATCGGCTTGTCCATTTTATCTGTCTTGTGTGCACGTAACAGGGTAAGAAACTAACGAGTTCGTCGACTGGTGGATATATAAATATGTCTGATACTGAAAAAAGTTTTGTCGTGCCCTGGCACTCTTCAAAGATCATATTTTTAGATCGGAAATCCCTATTCTCGACAGTTTTTTGACCACAATAAATTGCCACTTGTGTCTCCATGTGTAACGGAGGTCAAACCAAATCTACGTTCTCAGTGCTATTCAGTAGAGCGCGCTTCTCTCTCCAATGGTGAACGAGACAATGCCGCTTTAGTACACAGGTCAATCTGTCAACATCCCTAGTAGATTCATTGCTACCTTAGACCGTGATTGGACTGACATATCACACACAAAAACGATTATCAGAACGGTAATTTTGCAAGCCGAAATGGTGTACGCCACAGTGAAGTCATTCGAACATTCTACTGATATCGTGACAAAGAAATAAAATATAAAAAAAATACCTCGTGGCGATCGCCTGTGGTCAACAACACCAGCTGATGACCACCAGCTACAGATTATTGATCTATCCGAGGAGAACATAGCATAACTGCGAGCTACTATGATAATGGCGAATGGGAGGGCTGCGCCCAACCATACGCCACGCAACGGTCTTTAAACAATTAACGTGGCCTCTAGTCACCCTCTACGAACAACAGTACCCCCTCACCCCCTCCTCCCAGCACCGTTGTGAGCGAACAAAGTGGATAAAAGAAGACCTGGACTGGAAGAAGCTGTACCATCGGTTGTGTGTTCTGTTCACCGACGAGTGGAGGGTTTGTCTGACACCCGATCGTCGACATAGAAGAGTGTGGATGCAGCTAGGTACCAATACATACTGTATCTCTGGAGTGCAGTCTCACAGGCTCGGCAGGGAGATGGGCTAGTCATATTTTGGGCTGGTATCATGTAGCACGGACGTCGGACGCCTCTCATCGTTATCAAGAGTAACGTGACAGGATACAAAACCTTAACTCTCCTGTCCGACGTTCGTCAACATTTCGGCGTTGGTTTCGTCGGAAAGACGATAATGCTAGAGGACACGGCATCCACCTCGTCAACAATTTCTTTCGAAAGGCGGGAACAACCAGACGGAATGGCTTACGGTATCTGCTGACAAGAAACCGGTTGGGCTACCTTGGAACTAGTTGAAAATTGCAGTGCGTAGGAGTCGTAACCCTCCTCTGACTCTGGCAGAGATCTCAGGAGAGCTCCCGTCCAAAAGTGGAACAGCTTTGGGTACCAATGTCTCGACCACAGTATCGACAGCATTCCAAGGAGGATCGAAGCATTTTACAAAGCATGGGGTTGGGCGAAACGCAAGAGCAGATTTCCTTACACAGATTTCCAAATATGTGCGCTTTCGAATAAACTTTAATCTTGGTTATTGTTGTGTCTTTTGATTTCACAGGAAAGATAATTTCGTTCGGTGTTTCCCTTGTATATAAGCCCACACACAATGCAGTGACAGTATAGTATCGTGCCACAACAAGATACAGGAAGGAAGCTCCGCAAGATGTGTCAGCAAAGAATGCTCCGCGATCTGTTATCGGCAGCCACGGGGAGGGCAGATTTAGTCCAGCAGTGCACGCCGCCGGCAGCGTGCGGTGCGGCGAGACCTGTTTGATCAATAACTTCGTCTTGCGTCTCTCCACAGACATCTCGCGGCCTCAAGTGTCGAGCTCACAGTTCCCAAATATGGAATCCTGTCATATGTATGAGCTTCATTTTCAGAGGGCAAAGGCAAATAAAAGTTTTATGGAAACAGTGTTGCTTACCTCGTGTTCTCCGCTCAAACAACATGGTTTGTCCCTCACCCTAAGCTCGTATTCCCCCCTTTATTTCGATACTGCCAATAGCAGATAGGGCTAGTTCAATAATGCCGGTTCGTAGTGCACAGGCGAGTGATCTAGCACGTGTGCCAGATAAGAAAACAGGAAACGGACAGGCAGGCAGGCTTGGATACGACAGCGGGCAAACGTGTCCTGGTCGCTGTTTCCTTTGGGGGCGCCATTCTGTCATGCGGTGTATATGAGGAACGCCAAAAGAAAAGTAAAAGAGGGAGGGCGAAGCAAGAGCAGAATAAGAACACGAATGGAAAGGACTGGGGGGCAGGGGAAGCGGCAGAGATCTGTGAAAGAAAATCATGAAGAGATTCAGATTGGACTACCGACATCTACCTGGTATATAGACGCTATTTCTTGTTTCTGACGAGCAGATGCAACATGAAGTTATACCATGTACGCTAAAGCAATGGCCGTGTAAGGATTAATTTTTGCCTTTTTTATAACGGTAAATGACAACGAAAAATTATCACGTTACTGTTGCAACCAATGCGACTTTATCCTGCGTATTGTTCCATGTTTAGAATTCTATCAGAGAAAAAATAGTGTTACTAACATACGTATCTTTTACTGCATTGTAAACTCCTGTTCGTCTCAATAAACGAATGAACAGGCTAATCAGCGCTGACGATTAACCAAAAAAAAAATGGGGATTTGGCGGCAAAAGTTATGCCACTGCAAACTCGGTTAGGTTCAACCGCTACTGCTGAGGAGTATGCAGGGCAAGACCATCGAGAAACAAGACGACAAATCAAGCGATAAATTTTGCAGGAAGGCTTCTCCTGTAGGCGGCCGGAGAAGAGATAAGAGTTACAAGGGAAAGCAAGTACCCAAATGCAGTGATTGAAGAAAATTGCATTGGGGTACAGAGTACAGCGGTAGTTCGTTTCAATGTTCCATTACATGTACTGCCTGTCTGTATATTGAACAGCGAGCAGCGTGCGAGGTGGGGGACGGGGATTTTGCCGGAGAAGGGCTATAACTGCCGTACAGAAATATTAAGAATCAGTTTCCCGCATAACAGTATAGTGCAGCGTTAGGTGATTCATGTAGATTCTCTTCATGCGCATTTCTTGCGTTAATTTTGTTATTTACCAATTTCTGTATTGCGTGTACTGTTAACGCATTTAGAGGAAAGTAAACACTCCCAGAGACTGTCTATGCAATGCGTTGCCATATATAAAATAGGAGCTGCGGAAGTATCCTTGAAACCTTGTGAAAAAGTCTGTAATTGCTCCTCGTGACAGATACTGCTACTCGTCTGGTGCACTCGCTTCAGTAAAACATGTCGACGTATACCCTTACAGAAAGGGCTTCGCGTGATAATGACAGCTCTCAGTTTCATAAAATCATCTGCGGTGCGATGACTGTAACCGACCAGTGAAATCAGCGCCCAACCCGGATCGGTATTCTAATCCAGATTTCAGTGTTTCGCAGGAACCAGGCCTCAGCATGTGTCAAAGCTTAAGGTTGTCTCTGGCCTCTCTCTTTTCCCCACCGAACTCTAAGGAGGATTTTCCGTGATGTCTTCCCATCCCCAAGACGAAAGATGCAGCGGGAACTTTGCTTTTATCCAGAACCTATGAGCTTCTGCTGAGAATTAGTTCCCTTATTCTGAGTAGAGCGCTTACTACAATGATGGTATGTGAAACTTAAAACAGTGCTCTGGACCTGGATTCGGAACCGAGTCCCTGCCTTTTGCGCACAGCCCTCTGTCATCTACGACAGCTGGTAATGGATATCAAGTCTCACCGGCCCCTCTCAGCAATCGCTCAGTAGCGATGGGAAGACGAATCATGGAGGTAGTTGCAATTCGGGAAAAATGCTCCGACATGTAACCTTTGCTGGCCGGAAGAACACCATTCTTCAGTTAGACTTAAGGGGGCAACCCCATATTGTTCTGAAATTCTCTCAATACAAGCGTTGGTTTGGTGAATATATAAGATGATGATATAAGGAATTCGTACTATGATACTTTATTCTTCATGTTGCGACAGCAATTTTCCCCTACAACTCGAAAATCTGCAGACTACCTACACCTGAATCTCGACAGATAAGCGAACCTGTCCCTGCGTGTAGAGCAGCAGTCGTTAATCCGATTGGGAAAAGATTGTCTTCTAAGCTGTCCTAAAGATTGGTATGGGTGTATCGGCGGCGCGGTGGAGCACATTTCTCGACGGTTGTCGACTGTACAGAATCTATTTCGTTTTTCTGAGCTATTGGGGTCGGGCTCTTTTGGGTACTGTCCGAGTCGATTGGTGTCTCCAGATGAAGTAGTCACTTCGGAGCAAATTATCTGTCACTTCGTACTGCAAATTGCGCGCGAGAGTCAGAGAGCACGACGTTAGATGAATGATAGAGAACAACACCGCAAATATGCTGAAGCACGTCTGCCCTGTCAGAAGACTTATATCTTTCGATAACCAGAGGCTCTGTAGAGAGCGACCTGGGGGCAAATAGTAGTAGAGTGGCATATAAAATAATTCGCGTTAAAAGCCCCAAACAGCAGCAATGAGCGTATGCTGGTGGCGATGACGACGACAGGATTCACATAATGCTTGTTAGCTTCTGTCACAAGTTTCTCGGAGGACGTTTGTTTGACAATTTTTCTGACATTTCACCAGCACGTGTGGCTGGCACTGTCAAAGTTCCACCCTCTCCTGGTGGTGCACCCTGAAGCTTTAATTATGCTAGCCAGTCGTGCTGGCGAATCGAATGTCCGCGAAGAACCGACACAGAAACAAGTAGGCAGTATGGCGACAGTGGCCACGAAAGCCTCAACAATTTTGATAACAGAGCCGTTTAGTCGCACCACGCCACGTCTTTAGCGCTCGTATTAAAATATGGCGAGAGGAGTGTGGTCAACACTGTTCGCTGAAGTAAAAATAAAATTGTTTCTCTTAAGTTCTTAAAATACAGACAGATCCAACAAAGAAGTGATTAAGTTTCCGTGTCAATAGAGGGGACTGGCAGACCACTAGACAAAATACGAGGGCAGTTCAATAAGTAATGCAACACATTTTTTTTCTGAAACAGGGGTTGTTTTATTCAGCATTGAAATACACCAGGTTATTCCCCAATCTTTTAGCTACACAACACTATTTTTCAACGTAATCTCCATTCAATGCTATGGCCTTACGCCACCTTGAAATGAGGGCCTGTATGCCTGCACGGTACCATTCCACTGGTCGATGTCGGAGCCAACGTCGTACTGCATCAATAACTTCTTCATCATCCGCGTAGTGCCTCCCACGGATTGCGTCCTTCATTGGGCCAAACATATGGAAATCCGACGGTGCGAGATCGGGGCTGTAGGGTGCATGAGGAAGAACAGTCTACTGAAGTTTTGTGAGCTCCTCTCGGGTACAAAGACTTGTGTGTTATCATGAAGAAAGAGAAGTTCGTTCAGGTTTTTGTCCCTACGAACACGCTGAAGTCGTTTCTTCAATTTCTGAAGAGTAGCACAATACACTTCAGAGTTGATCATTTGACCATGGGGAAGGACATCAAACAGAATAACCCCTTCAGAGTCCCAGAAGACTGTAACCATGACTTTACCGGCTGTGGGTATGGCTTTAAACTTTTTCTTGGTAGGTGAGTGGGTGTGGCGCCACTCCATTGACTGCCGTTTTGTTTCAGGTTCGAAGTGATGAACCTATGTTTCATCGCGTGTAACAACCTTTGACAAGAAATTGTCACCCTCAGCCACATGACGAGCAAGCAATTCCACACAGATGGTTCTCCTTTGCTCTTTATGGTGTTCGGTTATACAACGAGGGACCCAGCGGGAACAAACCTTTGAACATCCCAACTGGTGAGCAATTGTGACAGCACTACCAACAGAGATGTCAAGTTGAGCACTGAGTTGTTTGATGGTGATCCGTCGATCATCTCGAACGAGTGTGTTCGCACACTCCGCCATTGCAGGAGTCACAGCTGTGCACGGCCGGCCCGCACGCGGGAGATCAGACAGTCTTGCTTCACCTTGCGGCGATGATGACACACGCTTTGCCCAACGACTCACCGTGCTTTTGTCCACTGCCAGATCACCGTAGACCTTCTGCAAGCGCCTATGAATATCTGAGATGCCCTGGTTTTCCGCCAAAAGAAACTCGATCACTGCCCGTTGTTTGCAACGCACATCCGTTACAGACGCCATTTTAACAGCTCCGTACAGCGCTGCCACCTGTCGGAAGTCAATGAAACTATACGAGACGAAGCGGGAATGTTTGAAAATATTCCACAAGAAATTTCCGGTTTTTGCAACCAAAATTGGCCGAGAAAAAAAATGTGTTGCATTACTTATTGAACTGCCCTCGTAGATGACAACCACTCTGCAATATATTAAAACCGCTAGACTAAGATCTGATTGTCTAGTGCTTGGGAGGTAGGTAAAGGCAACATATTGCAACCTTACTCGGCGAGTGCACTGTAGCAGCAATAACACCCCTCGACGATGCTTTTTTTTTTTTTTTTTTAAAAATAGTCACCTGCGAACTTACTCTTCTGATGACCCTCTAACAGTGTTACTTCGATGCCTCGTGAGCAATAATAATAGTTTATCCAAGTACTTTCGCAGTCTAGCCCCCACACAAATTGAACTTCAACACGAACAAGAAATATGCCCTCAACGTCGGTTACCAGCCTTTCTTGACCTTTATACGTCGCGTATTTTCTAGCACTGGGATGAGTACAGTAGTATGTAGGAAACACCAGAAGTCTTATGCGCTGTCGGAGTGGCTTATATCTGAAGGTGATGGTTGAACACATTGTTAGTCTGTAATGACCTCGCGGTGTGCATGATTTTGAAATTCAAAGGTCAGACAGGAACTGCAAGCAGCAGTGTGAGGTAATGACTATGTTTCTTACTAGAACGCGTACATATGTTGAGACGTCGTTGCTGCGTTTAGATTTGATTCTTGTATATTCCCTCACCCGTTCAATACAATGAAATGAGATCGAAAATGCAAAATTGCAATTCTCATACTGCAGCATTAAAAATTTGCTACTTCAGGTAAAAGAGAAGCTGGAGCAACAGTGAAACACATTCCTGCCAAACAGACATGGAATCTACTGTTTTTCACCGGTAACATTTCAGCTTATTTTAACTTTTCCGGCATTATCCCGTTTAAATTATCGAAATATACTGAAATAATTGTGAAAACCTAAAAAGGGGGGGGCAATATAGGCAATAAGGAATAATTAAAACCATGAAATAGTAAAAACAGTCCAACATACCTAAATTTTCGAGAAAATTACTACCGTGCATTATAGTGAGCCGGGTAAATGACATCTAAATACAGGTGGTGGACAAAAATATGGAAACACCAAAAACGCAACCATTACTATGCCTAACATGTGTAGGGAAACCGTTGGCATTCAAAACAGCTGCCAGTCGTCTCGGAATGGATAAATACAGGTCCCGTATGATTTTCAGGGGAATCTTCTGCCATTCTTCCTGCAAAATAGTGGCAAGATCTGGAGGATGGCGATCACACGTACTTCTCTCCAAAGTAGATCACAAAGACTCAATAATATTGAAATCAGGTAGCTGCCGTGGCGGCGAGAGATGCAACCATTCAGCCTCGTGTTCATAAAACCATCCCCGGATGATGCGAGCTGTATGAGCAGGGGACATGTCGTCTTGAGACACAGCTTCGCAACTGGAGAACAAATACTGTACTGCGGGATGAACCCGATTAGCCACTATTGTTACATAATCTTTGGCAGTAAAACCACCTTGCAGAGTAATCATGGGGCCCATAGAATAACACGAAATGGCTGCCCAAATCATCACTGGATCATCGTTACGACGCAAACTCATTCAACCAAATGACTTTCTTCCATTGCTCCGTGGTCCACGTTTTATGACTTTGGCACCAAGTTTTCCTGTTACAGGCATTTGCATCACTCGTGAGTGGTCGGAATTCCAGCTCGCGCTGCAATTCCCGGCCAACACACACTTTCATCCGTGTTGTGACTTAGCGGGTGATGTTTTTCCGCGTTCCCTATACCCGGTATAATTCTTCGATATTGTTTCTCTTTCACCAAATCCCTTTCTTGGTTACGGAAGCACTCACCATGCGGGCACCAACAATTTGCCTAAGTTTGAATTCACTTAGCGCCGACATAATGCACTTACAGTATAATCCTGTTTTGACCACGACTGACACTTGCAACGTATGAAGACATTGCATAGGTGCAGTTCGTAGTCAAATTCATCAGTGCAACCAACAGGCTTGGCTAGCATCTGCAGTCGTGTCCAAGCATTCATTTCTCGCATGTTCCCATTTTTTTGTCCAGTCCCTGTAGGTCCAAATAGAATTGACGATTGTTCCTGCGGTTATCCCAATACATATCACATTTAGTAGATTTTTAATTTTTTTTTTATTATAACAGACTCTCCGAAGAGCAGCAACATCTACATTCTTCCAAAACTCCTGTAGCCTATTTTAAGACAACGGTGCTTGCACATCATAAGCCACTCTCTGCTCGAGTAATTATACGTAACACATGTAAAAGAATGTACCAATTCTGGTGAAGTCGCTAAAAATGGGAAGGAGATTTAATCGGGCATATCCCTTCTAGCGACCTGTTATTTTTATGATGAATTCAGACAAAACAGAACTGAAGGATGCTGTACGAGACTGTGGCGTGCCCTTTGGAGCTCTCTTTTTGCATACAGTCTAATGATCTGTCAACAGTAAGTCGTTAGAGACGGAGCACCTGCAGCAGTTCACAAAGGACGAGGTCAAGGGCAAATTATGAAAGACACTATCTTGGCAGGCTGCAGCCGTTTATGACACTACGTAATAAATGGTTAAATAATGGTACACAGGATATGCACTTAACGTTTTCACCTTTAATAGATTTTGATATGCTGCATAGCTTTTGACATGTTACAGATATTGATAATTTTAACAACACTAATATTACGAGGTTTTAATACAATGAGAAGGATGTTCCATTTATCTTATCACCCACAAGCTGTAGACATCAACTTCGTTTTTGATCATACTGACATGACACCTATTTGGAGTCTAAATGTAAATTACGTTTTAAATTGGTCTTTCTGTGGATCTTGCAGCGAACTGAACGATGCATCCTAGCAACCTGATGCCACTGGAGATGCTTGGGTAACTGTGTATTGCTCGTTGGAGAATTTTAATCGTCTGCAGTGGAATTAATTTCTGTGTAGATCAAGTTGGTCTTGAGGTGTGCTGAAACGCATTTACATTATGTTATCCGGGAAAAAACTGTACTTTCGCATACTGTTTGCAAGAACCACAGTTTCTCATTTCGAATACGTTCTTCGGGCCAAATCCTACTCCCGTGAAGCCTTAGCACTGAGGCGAGAGCGGCAGCGTCTGTCGGCAAACTATTACCCTTGACAGTCTTCATATGCTAGCACCATTTAGTAAAAATAAATGTACACACAAAAGTGACTTATGAGTTAATGGTCTGATAACGTAAATGAATTTCGGCATACTTACTACGTCCAGTCATGGAGAAAAAAGTATTCATACACTGTTGTTCTTGTAAAATAACTAACTATAGATCACAACTAGAGAACTTATTTGGTAAAATAACAGTACGGGATTTCCTTCCTGATCTGTACATATAGAAGGATTAACTAAATTAGCCTTCTGAAAAAAGTAAATAAAAGTTCTGTACCAACTGGCTTCATACAGTGGCGGAAAACGTATTCAAACGTACAAAGAAAATTACAATGTACATAAATCTAATGACAATGTTTATATTCCGTTAACCTTTCTGTTGGAGAATGAACCAGCTTTTGGTAGTCTCTGAGGTAATATTTTGCCGTTCTTGTTATAGACTTTGTTTCACAGCAGTCTTACTTCATATGTCAGGTTTCTGAGCATTCTTTCAGGCGCACTACAAAAATGTTCAGCTGGGTTGAGAGAGACGTAAACTTGAACATGATGCTTAATTCAACTCACGATACGAGCGATAAACAATACAAATTACGATGAAATTTCTTTTCGGTATTACGAATTAGTTATTTCACTATATTCGTCTTTTCGAGAACTCGAGGAATAGAAAACAAAATGGGAGCATTAAAAAAAGAAAATAAAGAATGTCCGTATCTCTGCGTTTAATAAGGTTACGAAAATAGGCCGACCATTTTTATGAGTTCTCTGTGGTTGTTAAGTCAATGTAACAATAGACTGTCAATATCTTTAATGTATCACAAGGTATTTGTGGCGAAAAATTTGGGTCCTGCCTGACAGGAAATGCTTTATGCATGTGTGCAGAAATGGAACGACTGACAAGAGCAATGTTCAAAAGGTGAATGAGGATGGAAGACAAACAACGCTACGAGAAACCGCCATCAACTGCGACTACTGATTATAATCGTCAGCAAGTGGACGAGAGGATTCGCGCAGGAAGATGCGTCACAATACGCATGATCGCTGCACAACTGAACTGTAGTCGCGTGGCTACCTGATAGAAAGCTTAGAGTATCAAAAATTGTTTCGTGTCAAGAAATTTGTACCGCAGCTGAAAGCAAATTTGAGGGAGAGCACTGACGTCACAGTCCGTATTCCTCCAAACCACTCTACAGTCACCGAGACACTTCAATTTAATGAATTCAGGGCATAGATTTGCGACCCAGAGAAGAAGAAACGATCCGCGGTTTGCGTCAGACCTTTTCTCCGGGACTTAAAAGTTTAAAGAGCTTTGTTAAATGCATCATTCTCCTTAATTTTCTGACACATTGTCGTAAGATCAACATGGAGAAATGTCATGAGATACTCCATAAACTTCCAAGGGCCAATGGAAGGAAACGACCAAACAAGAATGTAAAAGTGGTCCATAATTCCTCATGGTACATCTCTAACAAATCAAACGAATGGCAAATTGGCCTGGTTTATGGTCTCCCACCAGGCTTACAGACCGGATTTTGCGGCCTCAGTGTTATGTCTTCCAATCAGTTAAAATAATCTTAAATCTATTGTTGTTAAACGAGTAGAGAAAGTTAAAAGGCTACCGACACTAAAAATATATATTGATTGACGCGGTTTTCTGTCTTTTTTTTTTTCTCAGTTGGTACCGAATTACAACGTGGTTGATATCTTCCAGGTCTCTGCATTCACTCTTGGAGATGTCTACTCTAAATAGGTACAAGTGCTGTCTGAAACATCCACGAGTAAATTATTATGTTTCGTTATCCTCGAAAACCTCCTCTTACTGAAATGGTGTTCTGCAGGTACTAACGTATGTATTTACCTATACAGATAATGTCTGCTCTACTATCCATTTCATAGCGATTGACCCATGAGTCTGAACTCTTATTCCGGTTACATTACTTAAACACCGACATGTTGTACCTTGCCGGAATCTTTGAAATATCTACTTTTATTCAGCGTATGAATATGACACTTAAGTTTAAATGGGGTCGACATATTTTTGAGAAAGCGCCCTTTTTACGATCATTTTTTGGCGAATGTCGACTTTGAGGAGTCGTAGAAGTCAGACCGGAATCAAGAGAGAATTTTCCTTTTACTAGTTTGAAGATACAAGATTTTTTATTTGTGGGCGGAGTTTCGTTGTTTTCTGATCAGTCGTTTCAACGCTATAACGTCAAATGCAAGACGCTACGATTAAGCTTACGTTGTAGCTATTGTTGCGGAGAATGCACGAGTGTAAAGCTTAAACTTTTATTGCTTACATCGTATGTTATTAATAATGAATATTCCTCGTATCTGTCAGTTAAGAGACTGTAAGGCAACTGCGTTAGTTGCTGAAGTATATGGGAGACTGCCGTGGAGCGCAGCTGTACCCGCGTATCGCCACTGTAGTAACACGCGGTAAGTGTCTATTCAGCAGCGAAGAATGACAACTTCGTAGTCGCATTCCGTTACAACATTGCCGTTTTCAGTTGTTGACTTGTGTGTAGAGCGCCATACTGTCGGAAATTGCAAGTGAACACTATGTTCAAGGAGCTCTCAATAAATGAACAATAAAATATAGTTTATTTTTAACAGCAAATGAAAAATCAATCAGCTCGAATAAATTTTGCAAGAAATAATGATAAATGAAATTAAACCTACCTTAATCGCTTTCGTTAATGGCTGAGGTCTCGCTGCTGCTAATGCAATGATGTACTGGGATCAGCAACGATTCTACTGCTGTTTCAAGGTAGTGGGCTCTTTGTGCGTAACTGTTTTGCGCTTTTGTATATGACTAACTGAATTCCTTCAGATACTTTGCCGACCGCGGTGGCCGAGCGGCTCTAGGCGCTTCAGCCCGGAACCGCGCTACTGCTACGGTCGCTGGTTCGAATCCTGCCTCGGGCATGGGTGTGTGTGATGTCGTTAGGTTTAAGTAGTTCCATGTCTAGGGGACTAATGACCTCAGAGGTTAAGTCCCATAGTGCTTAGAGTCATGTGAATCTTCAGATAATTTGGGGAAGAGTTTCCAGAGCGAAGCGATACCATTGTAAAGTATCATTTATCTCAAAATACTTTTTCTCCTTTGCTACCTTGTTCTAGTCAAATGTCCCAATAAGGGCAATGGTACTGAATTCTCAATACACCATAGAAGTTTAATTTCCTTGTCCACTGAGCGTAATACACTTTCCAAAGAGTACTCTTGTGACCTGTAGTGCGGTCGCGCGTTTTCCGGTACATTGCTCTATGATGTGGTATTAGATGAAAGCTTGAAGTTATTGCTTTCCATCCATTTAATGACAGAATCTTTTCTCCATTTCATAGATCCTTTTCGTGAGACTCGGATTTTTCCATCGTGTGATATGAAACCTAATCTAAAACAGTCGCAGATCTGTTTGGCAATTTTTTCGAGAACGCTCCTAAACCACTCTCTGTAATTTTTGGCATATATATTAGAACATTATATGCATCTCCTTTTTGTCCAACAAACCATAAGCCGGCACTCCGCACGAATCCATCTTCATTCGCAATACGATACATTACAATCCTTTTTCCCAGAAGCAGGATCTTTAAATTCATGCTTTCCAGGCATAGCAATCTGTAACACTTACTCTGTGATACTCGTATACAATTTACAAAGTGTAAGACATTTTTTGTTCCGGCCATCCAAACTTTCTAGAATGATTTGCATCACACCAATTTTGGTCAGTGTAATAAAGAGTACAATCAGTGTTTTGCAAATGTATTATTTCCCAGAAGAACTCGTCTCGTTTTTTCTGCTACTCAATTATTTTCCATCACCATAGGTTTTTTGTTGAACTTTTTGTATCTGAAGCCCAACCTCCGAACAGTTCGCCAGAGTTGTTTCGCTCATATTAGGAAAGCCTCCCAGTCCAGTCTTCATCTAATCCAGTACGGGTGCCACTGTTGGAAACTGCTTTATCACAATGAAGTTGCGGATTTTCCTTCGTATGGCTCCCTGTGTAAACTCATCCAATACAAACGTCGTCTCTCGCTTTCCGGAACTTTTTTGGTGGTACAAGAATGAAGTTTCTCTATATTCTCTCGAAATTCGCTTCACTGTACTCCCACTAATACACAGACATTCAAAAGTTCCCTTTACTGTCTCTGTTCTTTTTCGGCCTCAAAGTCACATGCGCGCCAATCACCGTAGACTTTTCACAACTCTGTAAACGATGCAGTTTGTCACGCAAGTACAAAGCAACTAATTATTTAAGGACGACTGTTTCACACGAGTACACAACAACGAATGGGACGGAATCTGACAAAATGGCTCAAATGGTTCTGAGCACTATGTGACTTAACATCTGAGATCATCAGTCCCCTAGAACTAAGAACTACTTAAACCTAACTAACCTAAGGACATCACACACATCCATGCCCAAGGCAGGATTCGAACCTGCGACCGTAGCGGTCGCGCGGTTCCAGACTGAAGCGCCTAGAACCGCTCGGCCACACCGGCCGGCGGAATCTGACAAGTAGCCCCGATGACAACACTGCAAGAATGAAGTGGAGATTCGGCAAGTTAACACACGGCGCAAAAGACACAAAAGCAAATACATTAAAGATGTGATATTAGCGCTGTATGTAGATTTATGCGCATAAAAACACAAAAGCTGTGAAAGAGAACACAAAGCTTGCATTTGCACTTTCCGTTTTGTTAGTACGTATCACCATTAGGCAAACGGCGGCAATCTACGTCCACCATTATTAGGACAAAATGACTGATCAGAAAGCAACGAAATTTCGGCTGTAAGTAGATAATGGTTGTATCTTTACATTGTACACAGGAAACTATTCTCCTAATTACGATCTGATTCAAAGTTGACACCAAACTATGCCCAAAAAAGTACGCTCTCTCAAATATTACCGCGTATGTCACTTGCTTTTCAATTAAAATGTAAATATTGATACCAAATAAAAGCAGACATTTCTGCGATTGCGGAAACGAACAATATATCGACTTTCGTCATGCGATGTAACAAGAATATGAGCTCAAAGTCGGGGTCAATAATTATGAAATGGATAGTAATTAGTGGTGATATTGTCCACTGTTCTTTGTTGCCTTTTAAACAAGGCGGTTCGAACCTCAGATTTTTCAGTCTGTCTTACAACATAGCATTCACCTCCCAATATTGTGGGATCCGCTAGAAACAATGCGTGGTTCGGATTGTACGTCAAACTGAATAACTTAGGTAGGTTAGGGACAAGCAAGTCACCGAAATGATGTCCACTTGAATGACTTTCACCAGGCCATTGAGCCACATGAAGTTATTATTATTATTATTATTATTTACTACTACTACTACTACTACTACTACTACTACTATAGTTCAAAATATGGGAACAAAGTGTAGGAGACTACCCGCTATTACAGCGTCTTTTGCAAGCTTATCTGCAAATTAATTAATTGCCATAAAGGCCGAGTGTCTTTTTATTATACAGCCGTAATGGATTCGCTGCATCGTATGGCTCTTTTAGACACGCCAAAGCTGAATGGGGATCTGACAATCGTCTCTTTTCTTTGAGCACTGCGGCACGGACAACAATTACAAGATGCCTGCCATTAACTGGGAAATTGGCCCATAAAATGGGGAACTGCATTCGATGACAAGTCAGACTGTCTTCTTCACAAGAAGAACACCGGAAGTCCGACAGCGACATTTGTTCAACGAGTCGATCACATGGGCAACGTCAGCCAAATATTTAGGCGCCGTAATGAATAGCAAGCTCACAAGGCAGTGGCACACGGCAGAAGGAAGGCAGAAGGCCAATCACCGACTAGATGCCTCAAATTGCCCAAGACAAGACTGGCAATTTACAGGACGTTTATTGGCCCTGTTACGGATTACGGACGCGCAGCTTGGGACACTATATTCAAGAATTATCTACACAAACTGCAAAACTCTGCACAATAAAATCCAAGGAATAGTGTTTCATCATGTACCGAAATACCTTCAAGAAGCTGCTGAAAAAAGTTAGTAGTGCTTAACCGCATCAAGAACGCTACAATTAACCTCTACAGAAAAGCAGAATGGACGTTAGAACACATACATCAGGCGCGTTGGCATTCTAAATGACGACCAAGGCCATTGTAAACGACTTATAGACCTACTACATAGGTATTAGGACTAAATGAAAAAAAAATTATATATTCACTGAAAGAAGGAGACACAGTCGAATTAGGGATAGAAAATCCTTCATGTGAGTGCTACTCGTAAAACTTATAATAGATTATGGCAGAAAAAGGGGCTAATCTTACCTAAAAGCAATTAAAATTAAAACTGGATCATCAAGGCAACTGGCACATGAGGCAGAGACGAGAGTCCCCCTGAGACAGTAAGCGACGGGAGGTGTCCAAACCCAATCACCCACCGCCACCCCGAAAATAGTTTAAAGCAGTAAACCTCAGAATAAAGACCACATTATCGGAGAAAACAAAGAGCCCTTTCAACTATCCTTGCATCGTCTGTCAATATTAGAGGAAAAGAATCCGGAAGACTATGTTCTACTCAGAGGGCCAGACGTAACCCCCCCCCCCCACCTACCAGGATGTAGACTACTGTCTGGAAGGGCTCACAATCTCAACGTCGGAGTGGCTCCTCACATAAGATAAAACTAGAGGTTAATCTGGTATGATCAATGCGAAGGCGGCTTTGGACAGCAAATTCCTACCTTGATAATTGTTTCCATCCCCGAGTGAGGAGAGATCTTACTCAGAACCACAAATGCAAACCTGGAATTTTATTGTCAAAGCGACTATTGGGAGAGTTATCACTTCTCTAGCCACACGATCGGCCAGAACATTCCCCGATGTATCCGGGACCTAGAGAAAGACAACTGTGCAGGCAGTATGACTAAGGTTCAAAAATGGCTCTGAGCACTATGGGACTTAACATCTGAGGTCATCAGTCCCCTAGAACTTAGAACTACTTAAACCTAACTGGACTAAGGACATCACACACATCCATGCCCGAGGCAGGATTCGAACCTGCGACTGTAGCAGTCGCGCGGTTCCGGACTGAAGCTCCTAGAACCGGTTGGCCACCGCGGCCAGCATGACTAACATCAGAGAGAAGGTTATGAATAGCAGGTATCACTGGGTGACAAGAATAGACTGGAGACTACTCACCGAGTGAACATAAATTAAAACGCTGTTGAGGGAGGTCTGCTTAATAAAACGTAGGGCACTGTTACTGGTTATTGGCACCCCTTGCCCCAGTAAAAACATTAACGGCTTCAGTAACAAATGATGTTCCTCAGCGGCGGGAGATTTGAAACCGTAACCCATCCTATGTACAGGTTTAGAGGAGTCAGCGGAAATGATGGGTACTAACAAAGAAGGGGTGTGCAAGAAAACAGGGAGCACATTCGAAAGATCCAGGCAGAGGGCATCGAGGATCATTCCAATCGGGAATCCTACACGAGGGCGGGTGCCAGGAGGTCGTATGCAAAAGAATTTGATGAATTGGACAAATAAGAGATCGTCGGATGGTAACTGCAAAAGTGAGGAAGAGGTAACATCCTCAATTCGGCAAGGAGACCGTCTAGAGGACTAGTCCAGAAGGTGTTGCTGAGCTATAAATCCAGCAACCATAGGCCAATCAGGACGAGACCAGGGCCCCGGTATATACAGAGCAGGGAAACATGATCCGCACCCCCAAAAGGTAGGAGCTAGAAAGAAAATAGCGTGAAGCTTCTGCATACAGCTAGTTTTTAGTTGATAAACATAGGACTTACGTCAGCTTTAGTTAAAGGAAGCCCCAAAAATCGGGACTGTGCAACAGCGTTCAAGTGCTGGGTGCCAAATTAGAGTTCTAAGTCAGGTTGTACCATCGAATGACGACAGATATACAGCAGCTCGCATTTTCGCTGGACAGAATTGGAAAGCATGAGAAAAGCATATAAGCGTAGGTCCTTTATATGCCTCACTGGGGCTGGTGTTCAGTCAAGGTTATTTATTGGCAGCTATACTAGATTGAAATGTCTACACGCAGAGCGGGGCCGACCACTTGTCGACAGAGGTCACTACCCGATTAATAACGACGAGGAAGTGTGTTTGTCAGACTGGAGCCCGAAGGGACGCCGTCCTCTTGGATCCATGGAGAGCTGAGAGATATGCCAACTCTAACTGAAAACAACCGGTGGAATAAAAACTGACGTATAAAAATCGATAGGGGGCCTCAAAAATCCCGGTCAAGGATGGTCAGCAAAATGTGATGGCCCCATTCGGTATGATACGCCTGCCTTTTGTACGTCAAATAAGAATGCACCGACACGTTAGAATTTACAAAAATCCTGCCGGATTGCTCTTTCCAGCCAACTAACTGGTTTATATAAGTGATACTTGGCCTTTCTTGGTGATGCTGGATATAAGCATTGATGCTTTTCAACTGCATGGATTCTGTTTGTGACCTTGTCAACAGATTCCGAAGAATGTGCAGAGTATGTAGCCACCATGTATAAATGGAGATGTCACAAAGTCTCTCTCGTCCTAGGGCCATGCATGGCCAATGCTACGGTCGCATGTGGATTACAAGTAAAGTTTCGTTCTTTTCACTGACGCTTCCTACAGACAAACAGAAGTCGGTGCTATGAAGGAAACTGAGAGGAAGGTGATGACTTCTCGGTGACTCGTTCTTGCTACTCCATTATGGCTCTTACAACACGAGCAGTTTTGCCGCCACGACTATAATTATGTTCTTCCGAAGGTCTACAAGAGACTTGTTATTCATAAAAAGCGAACTAGTGCTGCAATCAATGAAATATACGTCACATTTTATATTTGACAAATTATACGTTTTTAGAATATGAATTCATATGGCTGAGGGGGAACCGGTGGTGGTGGGCGGGGGGAGGGGCGAGATTCATCAGTGCTACTGACCACGAGACCTTCAACCGGCCCTGATTCTGAAGTGATGATACGTGACCCTTCTGATACTTATAGTAGACCCCGGTTGATAACAACAATAACATAGTGGCTTGTGACTTTATTTCGGTAGCAGGGCTAGCGTCCGACAGGAGGGGTGGGCGGTGCCCGGCACACGAGACGGCCGGCTATGGATCGGGCGGGGCGCGTGGCTGGGGCTGCAGAAAGGTCAGGTGGCGCAAGGGGAGCGGGGCTGCGCCGGCCAATTAGCTGCGCCTCGCACAAGGGAACCCCCGAGACATTTCTGCATTACAGAGGCCGGGAAGCCACAATCAATTTGCTCCCACACCGCCTCGACCCCTAATTCGGAGCTTCCTCTTCGGAACAGCTGTGATGTACGTCACCGCACGCAACTAGACAGGCGCTAAACTTGTTGCTGTTGCTGTCGCTGAGCATTATGGAGCTTACGGCGATAGAGCAGTAAAATATCCGAAATATTCATTGTAAAATTTTGCAACGTATAGAGGTCTCTTTCAAGTACATTTCTTGCTTCTTTCTCTTCTTACTCTTTGATGAAGTTATTTAAAAAAATGGCTCTGAGCACTACGGCACTTAACTTCTGAGGTCATCAGTCCCTTAGAACTTAGAACTACTTAAACATAACTAACCTAAGGACATCACACACATCCATGCCCGAGGCAGGATTCGAACCTGCGACCGAAGCGGTCGCGCGGTTCCGGACTGAAGCGCCTAGAAACGCTCGGCCACCCCGGCCGGCGATGAAGTTATAACTAACCCATGTTTACATTTCCATCTAATCTCCGCAAGCCATCTTACTTTGTGTGATGGAATAGTACATTTGGTATCACCACTGTCCTTTTCCCTGTTCATTTGCGAATGGCGCGTGGGAGGAGCGCTTGTCGGAAAAGCTGCGTACTAGCTCTGACTTTCTTTGTGGTCATTTATCAAGATTTGGGTCTGTGTGTATTGGCGTGGGGTGAATTACATTTCCGTAAGATTCTCTCAGGGAGGGATAGGCATTTGATTTCTCTAGGATTTGTTTAATGTGATTAATTTGTCGCCAATAGTCTAATCGAACAGTACCGGATTTCTTTGCCTGATAATGCGTAGTACGCTACATTTACTTTCGTTCAGAGTCAACTGCCACTGGCTGCATCTGACCTCTGCAGGTCTTCCTGCACTTAACTACGGTCTTCTGCTGTTGCCGTCTCTTTAATGAGAATCACATCCTCTGCGAACAACTTATGGATCTGATCATTCACACCAGTGGCTCCCAACCTGAGGGTAATTACCTCCTGATGGGGTAAAATGAATTTTTCTGAGGGGTACAAACTAAACGATATGATTCTGTTTCAGTCACGAAACTAAATTATTTTCAAAAGATCATTGCTACTATCACAATTTTGTAAGACTCTAATACTGTTTATAAAAGTTATCAATAATTACTTTTTCTCAATTAGTAGCATTACAGGTTCCTCACAGGGTCCACTCACTACGCACATGGACTGTCCCGTAGATTGCTGATTATAAAAGTGAGACATAAACTTAATGAATGCTAAATATCTCAAGAAAATGCCTTCTCTAAATTGTAGATAGTACCTGCAGTCATCCAGAAATTGCTTCATTACTCGCTTCGAAACAGATAAATGAGTTAATTGACAGCACGACACAGCAGTAACTATATAAGTTTGATTTTAAATGGGGCTGCAGAGTGCAGGTCAAACAACTGCCGCAATGGAGAAGAGTAATGGAGAGCAATTATGTTTCGTAGCAAGTGTCTACCTCGCTGTGGATAGTTAGCTTTCTTCTTTGAGGAGGAGTTGTGGGTAGCACTTGCGATTTGCAGTCTTTCATTCTTCAGTTTTGTTAGGTGCTAAAGTTGTGGGGGAGACAGGCAACTGAAGGCGGGGGAGGGTGGAGGTACTAACTAATGTCTGACTACATTCAGGGGTAATGATATAAGAAAGGTTGGGAACCACCAACTTACACGGTATACAGACTGATTCATAAGTAACTGTACACACTGCGTAGGTGTAAAGTATGCCTCAAAACAAGAGAAAATGTTTAAAAAATGTTTTGTATGAAACTGTTTTAGTTCAGAGTTATGGAGAAGAGTGTGGATCAAAAGTGCAACACAAATCACACAAAATCAATTCTTGTCAGAAATCAACTGACACGAAGGGATCTGAAATTCAACAGAACTACGTACTGTACACTTATTCCACAACATGTTCAAAATGATGTCCACGCAGACGAAGGCATTGACATGCCCGACGTCCTAATGCTCTCGGAATGTCACAGGTTCCGTTCGTCTCATTTTGCATAGTTGCACAGCCATTTTCAGTTATCTGCTGTAGTTGTGCTACAAGCTCAATTGCAACATCGTAAATGAGCTCCCTGAGACGGCCCCAAAGGTAGAAGTCCAGGGGTTACGACCCTAAGACCTGGCGGGCCAAGCAACTGGTCCTGCACGACCTATCCACTTATCAGGATAAACAACATTGAGATATTTTGTCTCCCGACTAAAATTTGCAGGGGTACGATCACGCATAAACCATAAGGAAGTTTGTGTAGCGAGTGGGACAACATTACGCAGACCATGTTCCAAAAACTTCTGATACACTCTGCCAAGCAGGCGCAGTGAAATCATATGCGGTCCTAGTAACTGACTGTCAACTGTACTACATCAAATGTCCACTGCAAAACGATGCTGACATCCTCGTACAGTAGTTAAGCGAGGATTTTCATACGCCGACTCCTGCATGTTATAAGCGTTCACGATACCCGTACGACTGAAGTCTCCCTCATCGGTAGCAGTACCCGACGAGCGAACAATGTATCAGCAGCATGGCGCTCGAGTAACCACTGACAGAAATTCTGACGTCTAGTGTAGTCTACAGATATCAGCTCCTGAACCTTGTGCAGGTGAAATGGTTGTAATTGCTGTCTCCGAAGCAAGTGCCATACAGTTCATTGAGGAACCCTTGCAGTGACACATACGGAAGGTACTTACGGTCGTTTCTTCATCTACCATTTCCAGCACCGAGCGAGGTGGCGCAAAGGTTAACACACTGAACTCTCATTAGGGAGGACGACGGTTCAAGCCCGTGTCCGGCCATCCTGATTAGTGTTTCCCGTGATTTCCTTAAATCGCTTCGGGCAAATGCCGGAATGGCTCCTCTGAAAGGGCACAGCAGACTTCCTTCCCCATCCTTCCTTAACCCGATGGGACCGATGACCTCGCCGTTTGGTCCCCTCCCCCCGAACCAACCAACCAACCAACCAACCATTCCAGGACGTTCTTAACACCCACCCCAACCAACTGAGGCCGACCTAAGCGTGGCGCAGCAAGAATTCTATATTCCCTTAAACGCCTGTCCCCAGCTGTGAAAGTCTGATGGTTTGGTACTCTGCTGTTGGAAAACATTCCAATTAATCGTCGTCTTGCTGCTCGTACATTGCCTTCTGCTGCTGCACCGTAAAGGTGATGCATGTCCACGTACTCACCGTTTGAATACGCCATTGTACCGTACGCAGCGACTGCAGTCTATGAATTACAGACAGAATGCATGTACAATGAGAGAGAAAGAGATTGCCCGGTCCGAGTAATTTACAGTCGATGAACAGAGCATTTCGCATGCACACGTACGGAAGTGTCCACTGCTCACAACTCTAGCTGTGTGTGCAGCTTCAGCTCCGTGTTTACATCGTCAAATAGAAGCAACATAATAGTTAGGATCAGTATATGTGGAGATTCAATGCAGTTTAACTCATCGTATCATTTCTTTCGAAAAACCATTATTAAAGCAGGTAGAAACCGTTGAAATATAAGAACTCCGCGTCTGTACAATTACTACAACGACGAACGTTTCAAATCTGTTTCAATGGCTGAGTGGATAGGCTGACGGTTTACGAACGCAAAGCACGAGCGTTCAAACAGGAGTCAACTGTCTTCTTTTTTTAAAAAAAAATTAGACCTGTGCAGGTAATATTTTAAATCTTAATTCGCTACAAATTTTGCAGTTGTAGGCTTTTCTAGGTTCCACATTCTTTCAAAAGATTTCATTTTATAGTAGTCTAATCTCTAAACAGACAGAGAAATGGTCTTAATAAAAATATTGAAAATGGATGTATTTATTTGTAATTACTTCGTCCGCCACCTGATATCTTTATAGTTTTCAGCTAAGCGAAACGTATCAGCTGATTGGCATATTTTCTAAGTCCTTACGCGTGGATTACGCGAACGAGTAGACGTGCCTTCCAGTATCTGGTGTTTCCAGTTTAATATTCGTTCTTCAACTATTATAAGAATATTCGACCGCTATGCTAAACAAGAGATGGGTAAGTCTTTGGTAGCGTATCAGCTTACTGTACTGGTAGCTGTTGTATGTGTCAGATCGAATCTTAGCGCAGCCGTTTTTTTATTGCGTCGCAAATGTTTCGTGCTTTATTTGCTTTTTGTTATTAAATTATATTTTCTCTTTTTACTTTTTCAATATTCTCTTCGGTAAACAACTAATTATGGTTTCTGAATTTGATATCTAAAAATAATCTTCCATGGAAGGTAATATTTATCTGCCCTCCCATAACAGCAAAAATTATCATCGTTGGAGGGTGATACTCATGTGACCTCTCACAAAAATAATCTTCCCTGGACGGTGATATTCATCTGATCTCCAATAAAAATACAAATAATATAATAGCAAGTGGATTTGTATTTTGAAATTAACATTTTTGGTCTAATAACTATACAGGCCTTTCACAGAAAAATGAAATACAATAAAGAGTGGGCTATGTATACTTTCAATATTTTGTCTACACGCCGCTGGCATCAAGAACAGCTTGGAGCGTTCGAAACACAGAATTGACAAGTCTATGGGAAAAGTCCTCATCGATAACAATTCTCTCCCATGAAGAATGAAACATATCCAACAGGGCGCTCACAATTCCCAGACGAGGGTATGATGAAGCTGAGCCCATACGTGCTCTATGGGATTAAGATCAGGTGACTTTGGAGGCCACGGAAGGCACTGAATAACATTCTCCCTCCTAATGCTAGTAAGTGATGGGTGATTATCGTGCTGGTAAGCGACAAGTCCTTCGGTGTACCAAAGTCGAGAACCATGGCTGATTATATTTTCAAGGATATGTTCAAAGCATGCTGAATTGAATTTGTCTTGGATACGTTCTAAAGTTCCTGTATCTATGTAAGACATCTAGTCCCAACATTTCGCACTTACGTGTCCGCTTCTAACGCGTATGGTCAAGAAGCGTGCGTCATATCGTCGTCAAGCAGGACCACTGCACGTGGACTCAACTGCGCACTCTGAGAAAATGACTTTCCTCCAACTACAATCTTCCTCGGAACTCTCAATTGCTGTCTATCTACTGTTTGTTCGCCAGACAACGGTTCTCTGATGGGAGCACGACGGGACCTGATTCCATGGTCCTTTAATCTTTCGAGAGAAGTTCTCGACGAGCCGTTAAATTGTAATGAATCGCGACATATACTTATCCTAACTATTATATTGCTTTTATTTGACGATGTAAACACCAAACTGGAGCTGAGTTGTGAACACTGCGAATTTTGACTTGGGCATGCGCAATGGCCTGTTCGGTTCCAAAGTATTTGGGTTGGGCAATATTTTTGTATCTCATTGTACGTAGTACGTCGGGCGCCGCTACGCTACAACAGCACCATGGAGTACAACGGGCCACACCGAAGGCAAGTAAACAAACGCATTTTGCGCCGAATTAACCGAACAGCGTAGAGGGGTGTACAAAGCAACATCAATCGAAATGCAGGCGAACACGACACGGCAAAACCCTGCACTGGCCCATGATATAATTTCTACCACGAATAACATTATGCATCATAACTCGGAAATAAAAGTAATTTCAGACAGAACTTTATTTTACCAGGTGTAGAAGTACGAATCCTGAATTTGGTTGCAATAATTACACGTCTGTTGTTTGAAACTGGTAAACAACATTTTATTCAAAATAATCTACATTGTTATTTATACATTTCTCCCACCTCTCCGGCATGTACATTTTCATCCGAATTGAGGCGTTGTTCAGCGAAAGCGTGTCCCAGTAATGCAGATGATAATCGGATGGAGCCAAGTCTGGAGAATAAGCTGCATGCCCTTGTATTTCCCAACTGAACACCTCGATCGTTTCCCTGACATGTTTTGCTGTGTGTGGCGGGGCGTTATCATGGAGCTGGAGCAATGACTTTGTGCTGCCTTTTTTCCATATTCCGGTCGTTTTTCATGTGATGCTCAATTTAAATCGATCATTTGCTCTTGGTAGCGATCAGTGTTAACGGTTTCACCAGGTTTTAGCAGCTCATAATAGACGACACCCTTCTGATCCCACCAAACACAGAGCATTGTCTTCTTCCCAAAGCGATTTGGTCTTACAGTGGATGTCGTTGGTTTGCTGTCACTATTCGATGAAGAAACGACTCTCTTTTGTATTTGGCGAGCAACATTTAACAAGTGGGCTTCAGTATCATCTTCACCCAAAAATGTCTGCAATTCGTTGTCTTCGAACATTTTAGTTGGTTTCACGCACTTGTCGTTTCTCACGTCAAAATCACCACTTCTGAATTTTTTGAACCACTCAAAACACTGTTTTCCCAAGAGCATGTTCGCCGACAGCTTCGACAAGCATTTGATGCGATTCTGCAGCAATTTTCTTCAAATTATAACAGAAAACTAATGCGGTCCGCAAATCGTAGTTCGCAGGCACAATACTCGACATGTTTACAGTTTTAAACAGATACCAGAAACCCAGTTCTAAGCAAAGAAGGGAAAGCAGAAAGGTGGAAGGAGTATATAGAGGGTCTATACAAGGGCGATGTACTTGAGGACAATATTATGGAAATGGAAGAGGATGTAGATGAAAATGAAATGGGAGACATGATACTGCGTGAAGAGTTTGACAGAGCACTGAAAGACCTGAGTCGAAACAAGGCCCCAGGAGTAGACAATATTCCATTGGAACTACTGACGGCCGTGGGAGAGCCAGTCCTGACAAAACTCTACCATCTGGTGAGCAAGATGTATGAAACAGGCGAAATACCCTCAGACTTCAAGAAGAATATAATAATTCCAATCCCAAAGAAAGCAGGTGTTGACAGATGTGAAAATTACCGAACTATCAGCTTAATAAGTCACAGCTGCAAAATACTAACACGAATTCTTTACAGACGAATGGAAAAACTAGTAGAAGCCAACCTCGGGGAAGATCAGTTTGGATTCCGTAGAAACACTGGAACACGTGAGGCAATACTGACCTTACGACTTATCTTAGAAGAAAGATTAAGGAAAGGCAAACCTACGTTTCTAGCATTTGTAGACTTAGAGAAAGCTTTTGACAATGTTGAGTGGAATACTCTCTTTCAAATTCTAAAGGTGGCAGGGGTAAAATACAGGGAGCGAAAGGCTATTTACAATTTGTACAGAAACCAGATGGCAGTTATAAGAGTCGAGGGACATGAAAGGGAAGCAGTGGTTGGGAAGGGAGTAAGACAGGGTTGTAGCCTCTCCCCGATGTTGTTCAATCTGTATATTGAGCAAGCAGTAAAGGAAACAAAAGAAAAATTCGGAGTAGGTATTAAAATTCATGGAGAAGAAATAAAAACTTTGAGGTTCGCCGATGACATTGTAATTCTGTCAGAGACAGCAAAGGACTTGGAAGAGCAGTTGAATGGAATGGACAGAGTCTTGAAAGGAGGATATAAGATGAACATCAACAAAAGCAAAACAAGGATAATGGAATGTAGTCTAATTAAGTCGGGTGATGCTGAGGGAATTAGATTAGGAAATGAGGCACTTAAAGTAGTAAAGGAGTTTTGCTATTTGGGGAGCAAAATAACTGATGATGGTCGAAGTAGAGAGGATATAAAATGTAGGCTGGCAATGGCAAGGAAAGCGTTTCTGAAGAAGAGAAATTTGTTAACATCCAGTATTGATTTAAGTGTCAGGAAGTCATTTCTGAAAGTATTCGTATGGAGTGTAGCCCTGTATGGAAGTGAAACATGGACGATAAATAGTTTGGACAAGAAGAGAATAGAAGCTTTCGAAATGTGGTGCTACAGAAGAATGCTGAAGATTAGATGGGTAGATCACATAACTAATGAGGAAGTATTGAATAGGATTGGGGAGAAGAGAAGTTTGTGGCACAACTTGACCAGAAGAAGGGATCGGTTGGTAGGACATGTTCTGAGGCATCAAGGGATCACCAATTTAGTATTGGAGGGCAGCGTGGAGGGTAAAAATCGTAGAGGGAGACCAAGAGATGAATACACTAAGCAGATTCAGAAGGATGTAGGTTGCAGTAGGTACTGGGAGATGAAAAAGCTTGCACAGGATAGAGTAGCATGGAGAGCTGCATCAAACCAGTCTCAGGACTGAAGACCACAACAACAACAACAACAACAACAACAACAATGTATGGAACTTGGATTACTGTGTGTTGCACTCGCCGTCAACGTTACAGGAAGCAGTGGCGCTGCTGGCGCGGTCTTACGGGTCCTACACCGACGGCTAAAACAATCTATAGGGAAATTTCTGTTTCATATTGCTACACCTGGTACAGTTTACTCTTATTTTGATGCATACATTACACCCACAAAGTGTGTACAGTTACTTTTGAATTACGTCGTATATTATAAACAGTATCGGCCTTGTCACACTTCCTTTGGTTACTCCTGATATTACCTTTACATATGTCGCTTTTGTTCGTTAAGGCGAGTGTTGCGCTTTAACTGCAAGAAGACAACGAACAGTAGCGACCCGAAAGAACAAAGCTGCAGCTTGATTTAGAAACACGAAGATTTTCAAATCATCGGAATAGTTCGTATTACAGAAAACATATAAGAAACCATAGACAACTATGAGGTTTCTCGATGAAAGAGTTTCTAGGTGACTGACCAGCTCGATATTCTACAGTGGTTACTATGGCATCAAAAGGTGTTTTTTCTCTACCCGTCCAGGTTCCAGTCAGCCTTCCTTTTTTGCCCTTTTCCACTGTTGCATTACGTCTCTGCTTGTCAGAGTGCTATTCGTTTATGACTGGTTTTCCGCCAGGTCGAGCGGTCAAGGAAGTGTGTTTGCCAGTTATTGTCACATATACCGCGCACCTTTAGATTTACTTTTAGGCACCCTTTAAAAACTTGACATCAATTATGGCGACTACTCTCTGGTAACTCTGAGCAGGCACGCATTCTGAGCAGCAATTCTCGGGCAGGGCTTCCTCCAAAACACTGATCCTGGGTGTCTGTTCTGATGAGCAATTTTCTCGATGGTTCTGACGCCACTTTGAAGAAATCTTTCAATAGTTTTACTGTGATGCCTGTAAAATCTCCACTTCTTAGGCCATTCGTAAGACGAAAGTGTGACGCATATGGACACTGTAAAACTGATGCAATTACACTGCTTGACGGGTGTTACGGAACAACCGATAATTGCAACGGGGCACCCGACCAATGACAATAACAGAGGGCGTGACGTGTTAACTGCAATGAAGCCTCTGCACGAACGCTCCGTACGCATTCGACAGTTCATGCAGTACGGCATTTGACGTAGGTGGTTGTGGAATCGATTAATGCGATATTCCATATGGTACGGCAACATATCTGCAAGATATCATCTGATCGTGGACAAGCAGCTGGACGGCTCGAAGCCCGTTAAAATCTCTCTACTGTACCCACAGTAATAGGTGTGTCCAAGAGCGTCATTTCGCGACTAAAGATGATCGCTGAAGGTAAAAATGCTGTGCTAAAATATGCCGGTGGTCGTAGGCGATCTATTACTCCATACCCTAGTGGCGAAAAGGAAGAGACATCTCACTTCTGGGCAGATCGCTTCGGACCTTGCAACCGCTACCGGTACACTTGTCTCGGCCAGAACCATTTCAGGTTGGTCTGTATGCTCGGAAACTGTTAAATGCATCCCACTTCAACCAGAGTTCGGGGCTGTAGGGAGCATGTTGGTTGGGTCTACAACAATCATCCAGAGTGTTGTTGTCCGACGAATCCGCTTCAAGGTGGCAAGTGATTCTGGCCACCAGTTAGTGTGGAGAGGGGTGGGGGGACACGTTACACACCACACAATGTTCATGAATGTCATCGGTATGGCATAGGCAGCATGGTTTGGGCAGGCATTATGCGCAATGGCCGAAAACCGCTGCATATCTTTGTGCGAGGTCCCGTTGCAGCACAGCATTATTGTAGGGATATTATTCTGGATTATATACGTCTGTTTAGGATTGCGGCAGTTCCCGAAATTCTGTTTGTGGATGACAATGCATCCCCCTCACTCACACACACACACACACACACACACACACACACACACACACACACACACACACAACCGTTGATGTGTCTTGACACACTGGAAAGTTAAGGTACTGAACGTAAGACATGGCCTGTGTACTTCCTTGACCTACACCCTATAAAGCATGCATGCTTGGCATGCTCTTGGCAGACATGTTTCTTAAAGAATACCCCCTCTCCGAACAATGCAGGAACTCAAAACCGCCTTGGTAGAGGAGTTGAGTAACAGCTTCGAAGGACTCCTCAACTCCGTCCCCGGTAGTTGAGTGGTCAGCGCGACAGAACGTCAATCCTAAGGGCCCGGGTTAGATTCCCGGCTGGGTAGGAGAATTTCTCCGCCCAAGAGTGTTGTGTTGTTCTAATCACCATCATTTCATCCCCATCGACGCGCAAGTCGCCGAAGTGGCGTCAAAGACTTGCACCCGGCGAACGGTCTACCCGACGGGAAGCCCCAGTCACACGACATTTACATTTATGACTCCTCAACAGTTTGGTAGCCAGCTTGAGTAACAGGTGCAAAATGTGCATTAGTACCCTTGAGAGTCTGACCTGTATCAGACGCAAATGTTATCTGTGTCTTATCCTGCTTTCCCACGTGATGAAATCTGTAACATATTTCGATACAAACATACCATTCCATTTCTATTACATGTGTACTGTTTTGCGTCGTCCATCACGACCTGCGATTATTCCTCTCTAACAATGTCTGTTTCTTAGCAACTGTCAAGCAGTGTATTCATTTCCTGAATATCACACAGAGCCACTAGTTGCCTAGTATCGTCTCCTTACCGTCACTGTTTTTTTAAACTATCTGCGTATTCGTGTATTAGCGACTGAATATAATCCTGATTATTATTATTACTTAAGCGCAATACGACTCGTTCCGATCAGCGCACCTGAAATAAAATTCGCACGCACAGGTTCGTAACCGTTCCATATTCAATACACTTACGAACACCAAGCCCAGATACGATAGGCCTTACCAGTGTTGCATACTTTTAATATCCGTGGTTTGCTAGATTCTCGCACAAAAATACTAATTCTAAGGAAGTTTATACGGCGCTCTCGGATACATAATATATTATTACATAGTTATTGTGATTTCTGTGGACTGCACGATGCAGGACATGAACTCACTTCATGCCGTGCTGTAATCTTTGAAATTGAAAAGGTCCACGAATCAACGCTGAGAAGTGTAGAGTTCAGATACAGAGCGCTCCAGTATATGGCTGTGCACAGCTATTTTGAATACTTAACAGCGTCGATTATGTAGGTAAGCTGACGAAATAAAATCCAACATTGGCACCTGAAGACTTGCTATATCGCTTCATGACAAACACAACTCTTGCAACTAGCTACGAACTAGTTTTGTCGTTCTAAAGGTTTCTGTATCTACATCAAAAACCGCTTGGCAAATGAGTTAGGAAGCTGTGAGAATTTGCCAGGAATTTCTACACATAGTACAGCTTTTCTTTGTTGGAACGAGAGACTGAAACACCATTTTGCTGTTTTTCCCTAAATATTTTATTCACTCTCTGGTCTCATACATTACTCTACGTGTCGTTGCTGTCTATTCCTCACTTTTCGAAGAATAACACGGCACGCTGGTAGTCCGCCGGAAGCACGCCGCAGTTAGTCATCACTGTCTCATGACTCCAGGGGTCATCTTTTTCTGTAGCGACATAACATTCCATCAACGAGGCTGTATATGACACGAACCACTGGTCACAAAGAGCCGCTAGAAAATGGGAATCGTTTGCGACACGGAAAGCTCAAGCTACGAATGGTGTACGATTGAAAATTATTGTCCCAGTGCATGCAAATTTGTCGACAGTATCTTAGATGTCCTTACGCCCCAAACACCATCCTTCACAGGAGGATGAGAGCACAATGCACCTGTTAATAAAATCCCTTTGATCTTCGGCGGAGAGCGGTTACCTTAGTGTCTAAATAAATCTTAACGATTCACAGATTTTATCATATTTTATCTCTACAGACAAACGGTTCCGGCCTTACAGAGGTGATTGATATTAACACTATCAGTCAATACATTTAAGCATTATGCGCTTTCTCAGTTGCTACCTTCTAAGAGCTGATGATAACTGTAAAGGAGAAGCCGATTATCTGTAAAAATAAATTTGACAAAGACTAAATTTTACAATCTGTTATTGCCGATTGGTATCAAGTACGGATACATTTAAAACATTGAATCTCACCAGCTACACATTCGAAGAGATTGATGACACACTCTTTCGGCGGTTCAGACCAGAGGGAAGACTGGGATTTGACGCCCCGTCGCGACAAGGTTATTAGAGAAAGAACACAAGGGAAGGAATCTGACCATGTCCTGTTCAAAGGGAACATCCCGACATCTCCCTTAAGCTTTGAATCTGTGTGGGAGGACGCGGATTTGTACCAGCCTCCTCCCAACTGAGAATCCAGGTTGTTAATCACTGTGCTGCCTCACACCACGTCAGGATTTTCAGTTTAAGAATTCAAAAGAGATGTTATTGTAAGCAGTTCAGAATTATTTTCTAAACACAACAGAGATACATCCGATCCTAACGTCCTAAACAAACGCCTAGCAAGGATACGAAAAAACTGACGAAAAATCAGTGTTATCTATGACTCGCCCTGAAGGAATCACTATGGACCCTATGTTACAGCATTAAACATACAATATCAAAGTTATGGAGTCTTTACCTGCAACATCCTTGTGCAACAAGTACTTGCAAGTACTTGTGCTGCTATCGGTACGCAAGCAACAGCATGCGCTACCTAATATGTTTCAAAGCGCCGACCATAAAAACGGGATTCTTCCGAGGTTCATATCTCGGGTTCTATTCGTTTGGTTTGCGGTTTGTGGGGCGTTCAACTGCGCGGTCATCAGGGCCCGTACAAAGTCCCAATTTTACAGAGTCCAAATATTTTACACAGTCCAATCTAGCCACTGTCACGAATGATGCTGATGAAATGATGGGAACAACAAAAACACGTAGTCCTCGGACAGAGAAAGTCCCCAACCAGGCCGGAATCGAACCCGAGACCCCGTGATCCAGAGGTAGCAACACTAGGTTCTATTCGTGATAGAGGGGTAGAATCCAGTTTTTTGAATTGTACTTGGGCTGGACCATTTGTATACCCAACAAAAGGATCGTCTTAGGGTCACCATCCTAAAGTATAGGATGGAAGTATGAATATTGTACACCTTCTCCTGCTTAGGCAAATGGAGCACATTGGACTTTTTTTTATTATTTTATTTGGTCTACTGTGAGCCTTAAGGGGCTTATGGAGGCACCATTGGCTCATGGGCGGTTCCTTCGAGACCCCCCCCCCCCCCCGCCCCTCGAAGAAAAGGTTTTTATCACTTTTCGTACTAAAACCGAGCCGCGGATTCCAAAACGTACACGTAAAATACGGTGTTGAGGCGAAAGCGTAGTTTATAAAGTGACGTAGCACAAATAAAAACACTGTAAAGAGTGCGGTTATCATCAGAAGGGATCTGGGAATCCCACGTTCTAATACTGTACCACACACAAATTTTCTGTGCACGGAAGTTGAGGTCTGAGGTGTAAAATTAGTCCACTGTTACTTCAATTTCACGTTAGCAAACTATCAAAATTTTACTGGCCCACAAATTCTTTCAATATGAGTGACCTACCCTGCCGTGGCGGGGAAAAGAAGGGAACCAACGGAAAAATGCTCCTATCAGAGCACAAAAAGGAGAATATGCTTCTCTTTAAGAGAGTGATTGAAAAATGGGGTACCACCTACCTCTTACTACCTGCCTCCGCACCTTTAAAATTTCTCCCAAATATTTAAGCTTGCGAACATATTCGCGCTTTTTTATGCCGAGAGAGGAGGAGACTGTGGCTGTGGGTAAGAGACAGAAAAATAATAAATACTGGAAGATAGCAGGCAGTAGTTGTGGTGTAGAAAAAGCGAAAGACACAATGGCAGTGAAACAGAGAGAGAGGGACACAGTGGCAGAGGAACATAGTTGACAACGACAAATAGTGATAGGAAAGAGTGAAGGAGACATTGCCGATGGGAGAGGGACAATGAGGAAGAGAGAAACGGCGACAGTGAGAAGTGACAGCAGCAGTGGGAAGGAATGAATGAGATAGTAGCAGTAAGAGAGACCAAGAGGGGGGCAATGACAGTGATTGGCGACAGCAGTAGTAGTAGTAGTAGTAGTAGTAGTAGTAGGAGGAGGAGGAGGAGGAGTGGGGAGCGAAGGGTACTGTGACTGTAAGACAGGAGACGACGACAGAGAGACACATATGAGTCGCGCTGAATGAGTGAGAATGGGCAAGTGGGAGCGTGTGGGTGGGAGTGACTTACAGGGATGGACTAGTGGGTGTGAGTGTGTTACAGTTACGGGACCTTGTGGGAGAGAGGGGTGAGTTGCATTTTAAAAACGGCGCAAATACGTTCAAAGCCAAAATTTTTGGGCAAAGTTTTAAAGGTGCTGAGGAAGGTAGAATTAAACAGCTGCTACCGCACTTTTCAATGACAGTCTTTATAAACAGAAGCATATTCGCCTTTTTTGTGCTCCGATAGGAGCATTTTCCCGCTGTCTAGTTGTGTTTCAATGGGCAATTAATGGCCCTGCACTCCCAATCTCATTGCACCTAAATCTTTCCTGTCCAAATGCCGTATTAACTTGAGCAACTCCAGTGGAGACACCACAGTAAAGCTCACAAAACAATAGTAGCTTAAGCCACAGGGCCAAATTCTCTCTGTCCGTGAGTTAACTAAAGGAACGAAGATTGAAAATGGAGCGTCACGTCGATACATAAACTGAAGAGAGTTCAGAACATAAATTGCATGTTACCTTTTTTTGTTTGAATCATCGGACATTCACCTCAAGTGATTTAGAAACCACGCAAAAATTTAAATCAGACTCATCCGTACGAATCCAGTTCACAATGTGAATTTTAGAGACCTCCTTTTTCTGTAGAACCCTAAAATTACCATAAGCTACTTGAGTGCTGCTCCTAGAAGTATTGTGTTGCTACTATAACTATATCCTATCTAAAGCCCGAGAAACATTTAAGCATCTGTTCAGTTTTACCGGATATTTTGGCTTTGTTGATGTTTTTATGACGGTCTTTCATAAATGGAAAGGCTGGTATAAATGGAAAAGCCGGTATAGCCTCCAAATCGGTGCTACTCTGTTGACATGTACACTCTGGTTATTTATTTCGCGTTACGCTGCACTCATCATCAAATCCCGCACGCTTCTGTATTTGTGTCAATGGGTAACTCTCAATAACATGAATAAGAAATCTCTCACATGTTGTTGACACATTAGACATTACAGAACAAATCCCAGCATTCTTCTCGGTGCATCTGTCAGCGTAACTTGGCACTGCCCAGCATCAACCACAAGCACCGTAGCTACCCGTTACCCAGATCCAAATCACTTCATTCGGCACCCAAAATCTCGTACTTCTCAGAAAGAAAGAAAAAAAAGCACGCACACGGTAAAATAGAACGGTAAAATGTGCCCACTTCTGAATGCTAAAACACATTTCATTTTAACAAACATGACGACAGCCACTCTTAAAGAGTCCGCTACATGTGGCATCTATGGCCTTGACTTAAGTTTGAAAAACCGTGTGGACAGAGGCACTTAACAGCAATCATTACGTGTAGTGAGCGAGAGAGTCCAATGTATAGGGAAGCTCGCAAATCTGCGAGGAAAAGAAGGCTGGTTCCATTCCCTATATCGATAACAGTCTTATGACTGCCGAAACCAAATGAAGGACATCTGCCTAAGAATAAACGAGCAGGTTTCAATAAATTGGTTCTGTGTGCGTTATCACGCCACGATCAGGTAAAATTACGTGGTAGACACCATGATTAAGACTGCCAGGAGCAGTAATCGCGATAAAGAAAGAAAACGATCAAATGCAGTCACCAACAAACGGTTACGTATGCCTGAAAGAAGAGCCCATTCATTTCAGATTCCTGAGACTCTTAATAGGCCAACGGCGAACAATGAAATGCATCTAAATAAATCTTTGACAGAGAGTGCATAACAGCGAGGATGAAGAAATTATCACAACTGTACATCAGAAGGAATTTCCCCCTGTGAGGAACGAAATTTAGAAATTTGTGGTAAGGATTATGGGGCCAAACTGCTGAAGACATCGGTCCCTAAGCGTACACACTACTTAATCTAACTTACACTAAGGACAAGACACACACCCATGACCGAGGGAGGGAGGACTCGAACCTCCGACGGGGGCAGCCACTCGATCCGTGACAAGGCGCCCAAGACTAACGCGGCTCGTGAGGAACGAGATCAACTTAGTACAGATGAGCGCCAAGTAACGGGAGAAAGAACGACAGCCGGTAACAGCCACACGGGGGCGGGAGCAGTGAAACGTTTAGTGCTGAACACATAAGAGAAGTCCTCTCGTTCTCTTTACCGGCGAGTTGAACTGCTAATATATACGAAGTTATCTGCCACGACCCTGACTGTGCGACTCTTCCAGAATGCGAGTGCCAGTAATATTCAACTTCAATTTAGAATGTGAAAGAAACTTAGTGCGAAGCTCATATTCAGGTCAACGAACAGTGCGAGAGTAATAAACACCCTCCTACGCATCTTCCTAAATCAGTTTCGACCAAGTTCTCTTACTTCCCGTTTCAAACATAGAGCGCAGAGAGGACTCCAAAATATTATAGACATTTAATTACTAGCCATTTTCTCAAAATCTCTGTTATTAGGTACGCCTGGACGATTTAAGGGGTTTGTGTGACTGCCATTTAGTTTTGTAGTACCATTAACTCTTCTCAACTTCTAAGATGATTTATATTTTAATTTTTTTCAAACGTCTAATATCTTAAAATTGACAACTACCTACAACTTGTGACGGAGAGAAAATAACTTTTCTTTCGTATTGTATGTAATTAAAATGGTTGGTTATTGTTGTAGTGTTATTTGTGCTTAAACATTTATGAATTTTTACGTCAGTAGATCTCGGAACTGAATTGCACCTAGTAGATCCCAAGCTTAAGAAGTTCGAGCACTCCTGGTCTAGTGGAATGGTGTGTGGTTTACACAACCTAATGGAAACAATTGTGGAGCTACTTGAAGTAACAGGAGGGGCGTGTAATTAGTAATGCAAGGCATTACTGTAAAAGGATAAAAATAGTAAGATAGCCCATAGTAGAGAAAAAATACAGACATTTTAGCAGAAATATTTAACAAATTACGAATTTGTGAAGATACGCCACAACTACTTCAGATAAACACAGATATCCCTATCAAAACACCAGCAGAAAATATAACTCCACCCACAATCAATGAAGCCTACAAAGCTTTGAAAGGGTTCAAAAACTACAAAGCAAGTGAAGAAGATCAAACAATTACGAAACTTTGGAAATATGTAGCATAACCAGTGGTGGTATCATTATACCAATGAATAGTCAGAATCTAGAACAAAGAACTACCAGAACATCAGACGACAGTTATAATCCATTCATTACACAAAAAAGGAGACAAATCAATTCCAAACAACTATAGAGGAATTTCCCTTTTGTATATTGAATATAAAGTCATGTCAAGAATTCTACACCATAGCTGTAAGATCAGCTTGACGTGGAACTAGAAGAACACCAAGGAGTCTTTAGACCCTGGAGAAGCTGCCCAGAATAAATAATCACTTTTAAATTGGAAACGGATTACTACAAGTCATAACCTTTGTGGACTTCAAAAGAGCTTACAACTGTATCCATAGATCTCCAATGATGAAGTTACTAAGGAATTTAGGTCTTCATCGCAAATTAATAAAAATAACACACTTAACTCCAACGAACACCAAACCTAAAGTTATAAAGGAATATCTGAGCTAATTCTGATTGAGACAGAGTTAAGACAAGGAGTTGGTTCATCGCCATTACTTTCCCACTGAGCTCAGACGCAAGTGACGAGGGAATGCTACTACGAAAGTCCTGAAGACATAAAACTCGGAACCAAGAAATATCAAATAAACTTACATTGCTTGGGATTCGCACATAACTTGGCGTTACTGGCTAACAACATACAAGAAGCCAGAAATCACATAACAAGCCTATAAAATACAGCACAAAAAACAGAACAACAGATATCACTCGAAAAGACAGTAATAATGGTAGCAAATCCACTAGTAATCAACCACATAACAGTAAATAACATGAAAGTAAAAACAGTGAAAAACTGCAAATAGCTAGGAAAAATTATAACATACAACTTTGACGAGAAACCTGTATGGCGAGAAGGAACTAACAGACTGATAAAAGTTCAAAAGTTAACACTGCCTACATACTATAAAAGTATATCAATCAAAAGTAAATTAAACATATGAATACAGTGGTACAACTAAAGGTGACATACGGAAGTTAAACTCTTTTCAACGTCTCCCTGAAAAACGAAATCGACAAAATCCTAGAAGTAGAGAGAAGAATAGCTAGAATATGCATAAATAAGGAATACCAAAAATATGCGTAATGGCGGATAGTGTCAAATGGAGAGCTGTACAGCGAACTGGAGCCCATTACAAAGACTATATGGAAAAAAAAGACTTTTTATGGTCACATTATGAGGACACCAGAAGAGGACGGAGGAGATTAGTGTTCAAAAGTCCTATCGACAACAATGTCATTAGAGATGGAGCAGAAGATGGATTAGGTAAAGATAGGGGAAGGAAATTGTATCCTTCCAAAGAAACCATCCTGGCATTTGCTAACCACTGCGCCACCTCACTCGATGAGGACACTAGATTACCAAGAAAAATTATAAATAAACTTTGGAACTGCATGAACATACTAACCTAAGGCTAAAGAAAATAAATTTTGATACCATAAAAGAAGACTAATGTGGTGGCAACGGAGAAATCATTTAGGAAGTTCCGAAATATATATTTTTAGGATCTAAGACGGCAAATAACACCTCCTGTTCCGAAGAAATTTGAAGACGAGTCGACTTGGAAATGCAGCTATAATTAAATTAATCAATCAGCTAAAAGAAGGGAAACTGTTTCTAATGACCAAAATAAAAATGACAAACTTTGGCATGCAACATTGTTTTACACAGATGTGAGTCGTGGGCAATGAAAAAATGGATAGCAAGAAAATCGATTCTTTTGAAATGTAGGTCTGGGAAAGTATCCTGAGGATTTTATATACTAAAATATTATAAAAGTCTAGGGAGAAATAAAACAAAAAATAACTTTCGAGGCCAAAATACTACAGATTAAATCAGGTACCTGAGGTATATCAAGACATCAGAAGACCCACTAGAAAAGGCTGTTATGCTCAGAAGAACAGAAGGTCAATAACGTAAAGGAAACCGAAGGAGAAACTAGACAAAGGGCATCAAAGAAAGCACCGGAATGGCCCCAGGAAAACTGACGGCCTTCAACGTCCAGGAGTGTGTAAAGAGACATCGTTCACTGTTTCACCAAGAGTCGGAGACGATTTGATAGAAGCGAACCAACAAAGCAATGATGTAAACGTTTTTGTAATTATAAACTCGTTAGTTCGAATATTGCTAACGGGACTTCTTTTTTTTTTAATTTTCAGAAATTTCGTATTTATTAACAGATGAACTGAATAGTACTGTTCAACATCTAGCAGTAAAAAAAGTATTTCATTCAACATCTGATGTTTCGCATTTTTTGTACCAAATTTTGGTTTATTGCAAATATTCGCATTTTCATCGAAAACTAACTAAAAATAAAGATATGTTTTCTTAGGTTCCACATGTGTTAATTAAAATTTGAATTAGTTAATAAATATGGAATTCAAAATCCCCCCCCAAAAAATGTTACTCACGACATTCAAACCAGTGACATTACGATTACAATCCGATTACGCCACTCGCTGAGCTACCGACTAATTTCCGAATGAACTGCAAAGTGTTTTTGTACTGTACAGCACCCAGAAATCTGGAAATCTTTTAAACTTCGAAAGCGATGTGTGTGTGTGTGTGTGTGTGTGTGTGTGTGTGTGAGAGAGAGAGAGAGAGAGAGAGAGAGAGAGAGAGAGAGAGAGAGAGGGGGGGGGGCGGTGAGGGGGGGGGGTGTTGCATAGTATTACTTTTGGTAACTGATGTCCGGACACTGACTTTCATATCCTATAAGTATAAAGGAAATCGGATGGGTCGAGAGCCCATAAGGTCCTCCGTTAGTCCTACTATTTCCAGAACAGCAATGACAGATTGGGCACTGTTAGCTTAATTTCTATTCAAACACACACTGGACGCAGCCGCTTTGGTTTTTGGTGGTTCTGTTACACGTGCTGCTGTACGCCCGCCAGAGCTTGCAACTGCGGCCGCAGGCGCCCCACTGCTTCGCACGAGCATCGATCCCCTGTCTTCCCCTTCACCACTTTCCTTGCGCTGCTCCCGTCTGTCGTTTCTCATGAGCTGCTGGTAGCTTTTCGAGGGTGACTACAACATCCCAGCAGCCTCCTAAACCAGTTCCTCTCCATTATGTCAAAACTGTTCATAAAACGTCGCAGCAGGGATATAGTTCATCTCGTACGGGACTACGAATGAAATGTAGCAATAACCAAAAATCTGAAGTTGATTTTTCCATTCCCGATATCAGTAGCCGATCTACAGGACAAAACCCAGAAGAATCTTTGGTTTTAGGTACACTATGTGATAAAAAGTATCCGGACACCTGGCAGAAAATGACTTACATGTTCGTTGCGCCTTACATCGGTAACGCTGGATTTCAATATGGCGTTGGCCCACCCTTAGCTTTGACGACAGCTTCCACTCTCGCAGGCATACGTTCAATCAGGTTTCTTGGGGAATTGCAGCCCATTCTTCATGGAATGTTGCACTGAGGAGAGGTATCGATGTCGGTCGATGAGGCCTGGCAGGAAGTCGGCGTCCCAAAACATCCCAAAGGTGTTCTATAGGATTCAGGTTAGGATTCTGGGCAGGCCAGTCCATTACATGGATATCATTGTCGTGTAACCAATCCGCCACAGGCCGGCCATTATTAACAGGTGCTCGATCGTGGTGAAAGATTCAATCGCCATCCCCGAATTGCTCCTCAACAGTGGGAAGCAAGAAGGTGCTTAAAACATCAATGTAAGCCTGTGCTGTGATACTGCTACGTAAAACAACACGACCACACCATAACACCACGAACTCCGAAGTTTACTGTTAGCACTACACACGCTGGCAGATGACGTTCACCGGGCATTCGCCATACCCGCATCCTGTCATCGGATCGCCACATTGTGTATCGTGATTCGTCACTCCACACAAATTTTTCCATTGTTCAATCGTCCAATGTTTACTCTCCTTACACCAAGCGAGGCGTCGTTTGGCATTTACTGGCGTGATGTGTGGCTTATGAGCTGCCGCTCGATCATGAAATCCAAGTTTTCTCACCTCTCGCCTGTCTAGTACTTGCAGTGGATCCTGATGCAGTTTGGAATTCCTGTGTGATGGTCTGGATAGATGTCTGCCTATTAAACATTACGACCCTCTTCAACTGTAGGCGGTCTCTGTCAGTCAACAGACGAGGTCAGCCTTTACGCTTTTGTGCTGTACGTGTCCCTTCACGTTCCCACTTCAGTATCACATCAGAAACAGTGGATCTAGGGATGTTTAGGAGTGACGAAATCTCCTGTGGAGACGTGTGACACCCAATCACCTGACCACGTTTGAACTCCGTGAGTTCCCCGGAGCGTCCCATTCTGCTCTCTCACGATGTCTAATGACGACAGAGGTCGCCGATATGGAATACCTGGCAGTACCCCGGCAGCACAATGCACCTAATATGAAAAACATATGTTTTGGGGAGTCCGGATACTTCTGATCACATAGTGTGTATCACAAACCACAATGTGGCTTCCAGGAATCACAAGGTTTCCAGATACCCCCTTATTGGTAATGTTTTTCAGCGCCGAGAGTACGGGCCTAACCTTTGCAAAATGGGTGTCATGTAACCGCCGATCAAGCTACAGAGCAGTACACGTACTAAGTGAAGTTTTTCATAAGGTCGACTATTATTAAAACGTAACGATTATTCAGTCGATATTTAAATAACGTTCGACACCGCTGAAATTCCTGGATGGAATGATATATAAAATAAAGGATAGCCTGCTCCTCACCTACAGCTGACAGTAACGCAACAATAACGCTATTTATACTAGTTTTTGAGCTCTTGCTCTTTTTCTATTAGACGTAAACACATTCACGCACACAATCACACAGGCACCCGAACGCACACGCCAGTATCGGCGAGGCCACGTACGTGCGCGTTTGGATGTATCTATGACTACGTGCTTGAATGCGTGTACTTCCGACATGGAGAGCAAGAGCTTTTAAACTGCTGTAATGTAAACAGTTTTAAACAATGTTCGCCACGGTTGCATTCTTAGCCGCAAAGGAAAAACTAGTGGTTTAGGAACTCTAGAAAAAAAAATTTCCGCTTCGAAGCAGAAACGTCCTAGTTATGTGCAAACTGTACGAACTGCAGATAGCATCGGGACGGTGAGTTACGCACTGATAAGGAACACTCCACGCTCGCGTACAAAAATATGCAACCGCTTCTCTATTAACTTGCACCAATGTAAGCGGACTTGAACTTTATAAACATTGACACACAATGGTTGTGGTGCAACAACTAAATGACTGTAACAAAATCAGTTGTACCACTTTGTGTGCCTACTGCCCCTACTGATCGGATGCATTCCCAGCCGCTGTTGTGCATCCTCTTCACAACCTACACTCAAACTACACTTGCGCAATGTCCTCAATGCGTTTCAAGTGTCAGAAGTGGTCAGAACAGTGTGCTGTGTAGCTGCGAGTGCACTTATTTTGGAGCTAAGTGAATTCGAAAGTACGCAAGTTGTTATTTAGTGCTCGCATTGTGAGTGCTTCCCCGAAGTGTTTTGTGTTTAAAGAGGCACCAAATCGAAAGATTCATAGTGCATATAGGGAAGGCGGAAAAATATTATCCGCTAAGTCACAACGCGAACGGAAGTTTGTGTCACACGGTAATTGCAGAGGACTGTGACGAAAAGTAACGAGTACGACAGCTGCAAACGTGACTGGAGAACGCAATGTCGCACTCGTGAACTCTGTCAGCATCGAAGCAACACGAAAGGAGCTTCGTAAGCCGGGAACTGAAATTCCTAAACAACACATCAGTTGTGCAAATTACAGTAACACAGAAATATCGTGCCGAAGCCATAAAACTTGGACTATGGTGCAATAGAAGAGCATGATTTGATTGGACGAGTCTTGTTGCACACTGTTTCCAACTTCTGGCCGAGTTTACGTTCCAAGAGCGAAATATGCGATTGTTCGGTAATGATTTTGGGCAACTACATCGTTGTATTCCATGGGCCTCGTGGTTATGCAGCAACGTTGCATTTCCGCCAAGGATTACGTGATCATTTCTGCTGATCAGATCCATCCCGCGGTACAGTTTTTGCCCCCCCCCCCCCCCCCCCCCCCCCAATGGTGGGCTGTGTTCGAAGACGACAGGGCCCCTATTTACCCAGATCACATCGACCAGGACTTGTATTGTGAGCATGAGAATAAACTGCCATATCTCCCCTGGCTACCAAAGTCAGGAGATCTCAATAATATTGAGGCTTCGTGATCAACATTGGGGAGAAGGATGCGTAATCGCTATCTACTTCCATTATCGTTACATGAACTTGCCACTATTTTGCAGGAAGAATAGAAGAAGATTCCTTTGAAAACCATTCAGGACCTGTATTTACCCATTCCGAGACGAATGGAAATTGTTTTGAATGCCAACGGGTTTCCTACGCCATATTAGGGATGGTAATGCATTGTTTTTGGTTTGCCATGTTTTTGTCTACCTCCTATACCTAGTGGTCCTTTACTTTGATGTTAAGTGATCATCTCATGAGACAGGAATGTTCGCTCTATAGGAGTAATCTTGCGAACGTACGCCTTCTACTGTAAATATTTCAGCGTGCCCTTCCAACCTACGTACTACGTGGAGGATGTTTGGTATGTTCTTTAGGAAGCGTTTTGCTGCTCGCATGCTGTTCGTCGTCCTCGCCATAGCTTGCGTTCTGGGAGCAACTTAACAGGGAGAAATGAAATTTACTTTGAATAGATTTCAATGATGCCCAGCCAGTTGAAACTTCGTATTGGCATTCTTGTGCTGCACCAAAAAACACATCCAGTTGGCATATTTCAAACAGCCTTAACTTCTATGAATTATCGTTATTTTTCTGATTTACGACAACTAGTCCAGTTTTACTATTCTTGGTGCATCTTTTAATGTCACTAGCGCCAGGAAAGTACAGGGTGGGGCAAATAAAAGTGGCCCGGAGGAGTTGATATGATAGGACGTGAATTTGTGGCAGCATTAATGGAGGAGGAAAAGACTACAATTACTTACAACATGGTAGAAAAACTGCCCTTACAGCCGGCCGAACGTTGGAACACATTTACACAATCTTCACACCTGACAGTTGTTAGCAGTGGTCAGTCTGGTAGCGGCTCCTGCTGGCCACCCAGGTGACCCCATCTGTCAATCTGCGATTACTTTATATGGGGAGCCCTCAAAAGTATAAGGTGTATCGCAATAACCCTCATAGTCTAAAGAACTGCAGCAATTTCAGCTGTCCAGATTCGATCTGCCTTCAGTAATTTCTTGACCAGGGGCTAAAACTGCCAAGAGATGAAAGGTGGTCACTTTCAGTCAGGTTAGTACTTTATTTCCTTTCCTCTGGTGTGTTTATTTGTACCCTGGAGCTCTGTTCTCTGGGACACTTTTATTTGCCCCACTCTGTAAATTACAGTAGTTCTGCAGAGCGTTACCAACCAATGACTGGCACCAACACGCTTGCCAGTAATTGGAAACTATGCGACGCGGCAGATGCCGCAGCCATCTGATATCAATTTCCAGAAATGGTTCCACCAATGATTGAACAGTGAGAGGTACCTCACAATGGGGCTCCACGGTTTGCTACTCTTATTAGTAGGCACAGAGCACTCTCGTCCTGACCGCTCACTGAAAATCCGCCGTCTCCACAGAAACTGATCTTTCTGCAGTTTTTTCTGTGTGTCTCCATCCCCTTCTGTAACCATCACCACATTTACGAAAGAAACGAGTATATTTCTGGCTTGCTTGTGTGGCGTTGATATTAGTTAATCTGTGTTCCTTTGATGTTAGTACGTGGTACACAGTAAAAACCAAGAATCATCTTTATCTTCCGTACTGTCTTCGTTATACAGCTTACTTAATTAGTACTCTTGCAGATAAACTGGAATACCATGCCGGCATAGAATTCCTTGGTTTTGAACGTTTACTGTCAAATGGAGGTTCGTCCTAAGTTGGTAGAAACTTACAATCGCTCTAGGCCTTGATTTTGAATGGTCAAGAAATTTGTGGCTGGAATTATAACGTGTCAGTACTTCTCTTGGAGATGCTCCAAGTGATAGTACCAAACACAGACGAAAGTAGGTTCCAATACGGTACTCTGTGACCATCGATTGAACTCTAATGAAATTGTTGACGACACTGGCGTTTCAGAAGAAGAGTACGGTATTGTTTCATGAGCACGGGAAGCGTTCCGAATCACAGGCACCGCTGCTTGAGGGAGAGGTGGCCAACCACGGTCAATTGCAGCGGCAGATGGCGATGGATAAACTGTGCAACAGGCAACAAGGGGCTCACGTCAGGCAGCGGGTGCAATCGCAAACACATTTAGCATCACAGCAAGGCACGCAGTTTCACGCTCCACAGTGTTACGACGACTGCACAGGAATGGTCTTTCTGCCGGACGACCAGTACGTTGTGTTCCTTTGACACTCGCACATCGGCGGCACAATTGCGATGGTGCCAAGCCAAGACCAATACTACTCGACCAACGAGGCGTCGGGTCGCGTGCTCTTCTCAGTTGAGAACAAATTCAGTCTTGGATTCTGGACGTAACCTCATATGGTGAGAGGTGGGAATGTCATGCACTCAGGAAAATTGTCGAACATTATAGTTTTCGTGGCCTAGTAGCATTTACGAACTGATCTCCAAGCCTTTTGAAACATGGCACACTCACCAATCAACGTTGCTATGCTCTACTCCTCTCCAATGTGAGTCCTTTCAGAGAAGCATTCAGCCCTGTCTTCATTTTCATGTATGACAATTCCCGACCGCACCGAACTGCGCCCTATCACAAGAACCCATTACCAAACTTGTGGCCGGTCGAAGTGGCCGCGCGGTTCTGGCGCTGCAGTCTGGAACCACGAGACCGCTACGGTCGCAGGTTCGAATCCTGCCTCGGGCATGGATGTGTGTGATGTCCTTAGGTTAGTTAGGTTTAACTAGTTCTAAGTTCTAGGGGACTAATGACCTCAGCAGTTGAGTCCCATAGTGCTCAGATCCATTTGAACCAAACTTGTGGCTAGCATGGGAGTACATTGCAAAGCATGCACTGCTGTCCATGGTCGTCATACACCATATTAAGAGCCATGTCCTGCCTTCTGTGATGTCCGGGTGGCGATTCTACACCACGAAGATGACGTGCTACAGACGCGAAATTTAATCGACAGGAAGAAGATGCTGTGATATGCAAATGATTAGCTTTTCACAGCATTCACACAAGGTTGGCGCCGGTGGCGGCACCTATAACGTGCTGACATGAGGAAAGTTTCCAACCCATTTCTCATACACAAACAGCAGTTGACTGGTGTTGCCTGGTGAAACGTTGTTGTGATGCCTCGTGTACGGAGGAGAAATGTGTACCATCACGTTTCCGACTTTGATAAAGGTCGGATTGTAGCCTATCGCGATTGCGGTTTATCGTATCGCGACATTGCTGCTCGCGTTGGTCGAGATCCAATGACTTAGCAGAACATGGAATCGGTGGGTTCAGGAGGGTAATACGGAACGCCGTTCTGGATCCCAACGGCCTCGTATCACTATCAGTCGAGATAACAGGCATCTTATTCGTATGGCTGTAACGGATCGTGCAGCCACGTCTCGATCCCTGAATCAACAGATGGGGACGTTTGCAAGACAACAACCATCTGCACGAACAGTTCGACGACGTTTGCAGCAGCATGGACTATCAGCTCGGAGACCATGGCTGCGGTTACCCTTGACGCTGCATCACAGACAGAAGCGCCTGCGGTGGTGTACTCAACGACCAACCTGGGTGCACGAATGGCAAAATGTCATTTTTTCGGATGAATCCAGGTTCTGTTTACATCATCATGATGGTCGCATCCGTGTTTGGCGACATCGCGGTGAACGCAAATTGGAAGGGTGTATTCGTCATCGCCATACTGGCGTATCACCCGGAGTGATGGTATGGGGTGCCATTGTTACACGTCTCGGTCACCTCTTGTTCGCACTGACGGCACTTTGAACAGTGGACGTTACATTTCAGATGTGTTACGACCCGTGGCTCTACCCTTCATTCGATCCCTGCGAAACCTTACATTTCAGCAGGATAATGCACGACCGCATGTTGCAGGTCCTGTACGGGCCTCTCTGGATACAGAAAATGTTCGACTGCTGCCTGGCCAGCACATTCTCAAGATCTCTCACCAATTGAAAACGTCTGGTCAATGGTGGCCGAGCAACTGGCTCGTCACAATACGCCAGGCACTACTCTTGATGAACTGTGGTATCGTGTTGAAGCTGCATGGGCAGCCGTACCTGTACACACCAACCAAGCTCTGTCTGACTCAATGCCCAGGCGTATCAAGGCCGTTATTACGGCCAGAGGTGGTTGTTCTGGGTACTGATTTCTCAGAATCTATGCACCCAAATTGCGTGAAAATGTAATCACATGTCAGTTCTATTATAATATATTTGTCCAATGAATACCCGTTTATCATCTGCAATTCTTCTTGGTGTAGAAATTTTAATGGACAGTAGTGTAAATCGATTTGATTACGATGTTATTTTTGTCTTTGAATAAAAGTGCCATTTCTGTTCGTCTCATTGCGTACTCCTTTCAGTTATGGACCATAGCGCAGCAGTTTTTTTCTATGTATGATCCAAGTGTTATCAAACTATTCTACTTGGCAGTGTCACATCGTGCGACAGTTACTTTCGTTTTGTACACCAGAGCAGAAATTCTACCGAGGGAGTACCGCAAAATCAGGCATTGTAATTTTGGTGCCTAAGTACGAAATGCGAAACAAAGCATCTGGTGTGCTGGACGAACAACACGGAAATTTATGGAGAATTATAGGTTTGGCTAATACGATGGGTAAGTTATACTTTACGACGATCGGGCGAGAATACATCTCTATTCGTGATTCTAGCTTCAAAATAAGTTAATGGAAGTCTACAGTTCATTCTTTCGTAATGTAATTCGCTAGACTAAGGAAGGAAACAGAAACGGTGGACTACCAATTCCATTAGTCCAGTCAAATTGTAGGATTACAAGCCTATCCCTATCAAAAGGCGGGATATAAGATTTTATTATTTTAGCTTGTTCATATGTTGGGGAAGACTGGAAAACCATGTTTTGCCAACAAAAATTATGTTGGCTAAACTATCTGTAGTCAAAAAACTTTGAAAATTTGGAGCTTTTTTCAAAAATCTGTTTTTGTTATCATAGTACTTTGACATTTATTTCCTTTTTAAAAGAGCACATCCTTTTTTAGAAATTCAAATACTACAATTTTTCTGTATCCAATACCAAAGGCGCTATAGATCGCCAAAATTAACAGTTTTTCAAACTTTGCGCAAAAAGGCAAAATAGCAAGTTTTTGAGCACTTTTATTTCAGTTTCTGTTTACATAGTAGAAATACATGTTATGTTACAAAATGGAATTGAACAACTAACTTTGCGGAACGACCAGTATACGAGGGTTGGAACTTAAGTAGTGCCAACTATTTATTCACAACCGATACAAAATAGTGACATGTTTGTACCTGTTACTGTCATTCAAAGTAGTCACCAGCGTTGTGTAGAACCTGTTGCTAGCGATGTGGAAGGCGTAGCAGAGCCTGTTCTGCTGATGGCGCGAATGGAGCGGTCTAAAGTTATGGTGATTCTCGTGTACGACTGTGATAGCGTTATCCTAACGCATTACGTTCCTCCACGGCAGACCGTCACTGCACAGTATTACTATCCGTTTTTGGAGCGTCACCTGCGACCCGCTATGCGAAAGACGCGGCGACACTTTCTGCGCAACCCAACCATCATTTTGCACGACAATGCGCATACAGCGCAAGCTGTGTGTGCTCTGTTCGGTCAATGGGAGCGAGAAGTACTTTGATTTGATTCCGAAGATGAAAGGAACCACTTCGTGGCATTCGCTTCAGAACTGTCGCAGCGATTCGACAGGCAGTAGACCGCTCCATTCGCACCATCAACAGAACAACAGGCTCTGCTAACGGTATACTACGCCTTCCACATCGCTGGCAACGGGTTCTTCGCAACGCTGGTGACTACTTTGAAGGGCAGTAACAGGTGCAAACATGTAACTTCTTTGTATCGGTTGTGAATAAATGGTTGCCATTATTTAAGTTCCAACCCTGGTATATAGTATCGCTGACATTACATTCAGTATCAACTACACAGTCAGATCAGATTGGTGAAGCTTTTTTGTGGACTGTAAGGCAAATTATGTACACGTTCTGCACGTTTTACAGTTGAATGACGTCAATGATCAGTTGTAAGAAGAAGTGTGTAGAAATTGTTATTTAGCAAACAGCGGTTGAAGCTTTAGTTGGATCAGAGAGGGTATACCAAGTCCTTCAGGAGAAGTTTTTGCACAACGAACGGTACGAGAATCACTTGATCACATTTCTTAAAAAAGGAATTTGTAGAGAGTAGCTTTGTGGTGGACAGGCAGAAGAATATGCTGGCGCTATGTTTGGAACATCCGTCATTTCAAGAACCAACGATTCTGGAAGTGTGGTCATAGTGGGAGAAGATGTTGACCTTGTGCTCATGACTGATTTAGGACAAGGCATCGAAAACCTATTTTCTCTAAAGCCAGGAAGGCATCTCTGGTGACACCGAGGAACTTGGTCCATCAAAACATTGTTGAAGTACACTGCCAGAAGTATTATTTATCCAGAAGTGATAAGTGTTAGTGTTAATGCCGTTTTAATTACAACAAATATACTCATGTTTAATTTGTATTGCATAGTTTCTTTACAAAGTATAATTAGCTATAATTTCCGTTTTTCTATTTCAGCTACAAATAATTCCATTTTCTGTCACTGGTTTACACGCACAAAGAGTAAATGATGTAGTTTTATAGTTATGCTTGAGTCTCGACTAGATGGATACCCGATGCCGAGCGGTTCTAGGCGCTTCAGTCTGGAACCGCGCGACGGCTACGGTCGCAGGTTCGAATACTGCCTCGGGCATGGATGTGTGCGATGTCCTTAGATTAATTAGGTTTAAGCAGTTCTAGGGGACTGATGACCTCCGCTGTTAAGTCCCATAGTGCTCAGAGCCATTTGAACTATTTGATGGATACCCGGAATCACCCAATCGCATACGGAGTAACTGAGTACTGAAAAAGTGAGATTTTCAATTCAAATACATAATATATTATGTATTTCTACTTTGTAAACAGAAATCGAAATAAAAGTGCTCGTATTTTCCATTTTACAGAAAATTTGAAAAATTTATCTTTTTTGACGAAGTGTATAGCCCTTGATACTGGGTGCAGTACAAAGTTGTAGTAGCCTAATCAAATTTTTAGAGAATTTTGTTCTCTTTGAAAAAGGAAATAGACATCAAAGCACTAGTAGCACAAGAATCTGAGATTTTTGAAGGAAAAAAAAAAACCTGAATATATCCAAACTCTTCAGTGTTTTTACTACAAGAATTTTAGCCAAGATAAATTCCTCTTTTCAACAACATGTACTAGTAAAATAAATAAATAAAGTCTTCTATCCAATCTTTTGCACGATATATCTCCTATATGACTGGACTATATGTAGGATTCCAAGATTGTATTGAGTATACAGGGAGCGTTAAGATAAAGCTTTCGTCGACCCTAAGGTTGGTTTGAGTACCATAGTTCTTTACTAGATACGGTCAGGATTAATTCTCAAAATTCCAAGAGTTCACCTTCCAATTTTAGTTATTCCAGCTTCTACTTCAACAATCGACAACAAGGGCAAATTTGGATAAATTTGTAATTATAAAGAAGGATGCCGACAACGTATCTTTTTGTGTACTGTGTGCTAATGGAGTACGATCCTACGTCCTATAGTGAAGAGAAAGGACGTTTTATTGATATTTTACCACACCTAATGGGCTGTGAGCGTATCAATATGAAAGGATGTTCTCGTATTGATACGATATTCACAAAAGGGCAGTATGATGATAAAACACACATTGCTATGCCGTCATTCATTGGTAAAAGTGCAGCTTCAGCGAAAGATTTGTCTCAAAGAACCGCAGAGAAGATGGTTGAGGCGCCCAGCTTCGGTTTCACAAGACAGTTTCAGAAGTAACAATCCGCAGTGCAAACCTACAATTAGGATTAGGAAAACGATCTGTTGTGAAAACAAGTTCCGAGAGTAACGTTACATGGTATCAAAATTTTAAACACGTAAGCGGAGACAGAGTAGGCCATCTGCCGTAGTTGTCGCCAAGTAGGTGTTTATATCATACTACAGCAACACGTAACTAATTATAGTTATATTAATAGTTAGCTATATCGTGTGGGTAGAGGTGTTCCAATACCTATTTCACACTTGTTTTGGAAACGTGGCATATTTCAACTATTCCACCAATTACTTTATTCTGTCAATGTAATCATAAGTCACATTTAGGGTTCAGAATAAGAAACAAATTTAATCGTCTATTTTTACCTTAATGCACCTACACAGTAGAAATTTACTCGCATTGTGCATTGCCGGCCGTTGTGGCCGCGCGGTTCTAGGCGCTTGTCTGGAACCGCGCGACCGCTATGGTCGGAGGTTCGAATCCTGCCTCGGGCATGGATGTGTGTGATGTCCTTAGGTTAGTTAGGTATAAGTAGTTCACAGTTCTAGGGGACTGATGACCTCAGATGTTAAGTCCCATAGCGCTCAGAGCCATTTGAACCATTGTGTATAGTTGTATGGAACAGTATTAGTAGTGCAAAATGTGTGCTCCGGTTTGGTGAGTATACATGTAGCTATAGGTCGATGTTTTATCGAAAAAGGATATCGAGAAGACAGAGGAATGAATATCTGACTTAACTCCAAATACTAGCCGACTGATTTGTTAGGCCCAGCCACAAAGAAGATGGAAAGACGTTTGGGAGCGTACATTACTAAACGGTTATTGAAATTTTTCCAATGTACTGCAGTGTGAATCAATCACTATCAACTTCATATATCCCAATATCGAAAATATTGATCACCAAATAATGGTTACAGCATCTGATCACTACCGACTGTTCGTACACACCAGCAAGTGTTTCTGGCACCCAACTCATTTATTTTCCAATCTGGTGCATAGATTTACGTCATACGGAGACGTTTAATGTTACGTTGGCTTACCCTCCAATCATTTTTATAATCTCCACTCTTATAAATTGGTTGTCTTAACCTATAAAGGTTTCCTGCGAATGCCTTCTACATCTATATTTCACAAGACAGTGCACACGATGCAATTAACAGCACATGCTGTACCTGAAGGACTTTCGTAGCCCTATGTTCTAATCCATATTCACCTTTCGTAGTTATTACGCGTGATTTGTGTTTGGGAAATTAGTACGTTTCTTGTTATGCTCTCACGCTGACAATACAAATCCGTGACAAAACGGGTACTGTTTCTTTAAATCTTCACCATCCCCCCGAGCACCCAATTTGGCGAAGACTCCAGACCGATAAAAATTACGACAGCGTTTCGAACGAAGGCCCTAAAAATGGGCGTCTCCATGGGTGAAATGTTCTTTCTTGGGTCTCTTCCGAAAAATCTGAAGACCGGCGCCTGCCATTCTCAATCAAAACTTCGCTTGCGTTTAAATTGTGGTGCTGACCAGAGCAGGTCATCGCTGACACGAGATCAAACCATTTGGCCAAAAGATACGCAATACGTACAGGTGTTCCGTCAGTGTGGTGTATACTACTATCTCCGAAACGGTCTGAGATGGAGCGGATGGTTAACGTATATGAACCGTTTTGCAGTGTAAATGAGAAAGGAAATCGACCTAAAATGCAACCACCTCCGAGTTACAAGGTGGATCCCTGATAGACCGATAGATAGTGCTCACCAGGAATTCCCTGCACCCCTTACAGCACTTATGACTCATTAGCACTGATTCATCAAACCACACAACGTCTGTCATTATTCCATATTTTAAACACTGGCTTTCGTCCGTGCCAGAACCGGTTTGGTACACGTCGCACCAATGGTGAAGCTATAGGCTCGACCAAAAAAGGGTAATTGCTTAGTGTATTAATGGACCAGTAGTATCTCCGACTGGTCGCTCTTACTTGTGTTGTGGCTATGTGCGACAAATCTGTTCTACACACAACAGCTATTGTGCAATTAGTAAACAATCGAAAAGAGCATATTTCGATGACGGTAAGGCTGAAACGATACGCTAGATTTCAAAACGATGCTTTTGCTCATTTTCGGGGTATGAATATATCTTTTGACTGAAGCGTGATACCTGGTCTAACTCTCTCGTCCTGGTGTATCTATGAGAACACGGTCTCAGAGTACACCACCGCACCACTTGCACGGGCGTTTCATACTTCCTACAACCAAGCGAGGTGGAATAGTTGTTAAAGACACCGTATCGTACTCGTGCACGGAAGAAGTAGGGTTAAATCTTCAGTCATGATGAGTTCGGTTTTCCGTGTTTCCCGAAATCTCTTCCGTCGAATTTTGGGATAGGTTACGGCCGATTCATTTCCCCATCCTTGTCCAATCGGAGTTATTTGTTTTTCTTTTCTTTTTCTAGAGGACATGTCAATTCTCATTTACGATCGGTTTCATGTTCTGTCTCTCGTCTCTTCGCGGAAATTTATCGAATATTCTTATTTCAAACAGCTCGTTCATAGTATTTCTTTTTACTAACGTGATTGTGTCGTTTGATCACATTACAAGAAGCGATTCTGGACACTGTTCTCAGTGGAATACAGATGGATATGGAGACATCCACTGATGAACAGTACTTGGTTTACAAGAGACCAACAGCTATTTTTCAGTGTTTATCATAACGTCGAAAAAGAGATCATCAAAACGGTGACCACCACAACATAGTTTTCAAAAGTATATGTGCTATAGGCGAAAGCAGCCTTGGCTCACCATTAAGGAATCCGCTAAGAGCAAAACTGTTCAATGCAACAATGCACAGTGCGTGTAAGTTTCTATCACATACGTGCATCAACATAAAAATAGACGAGTAAATTTGTTTCTTATTCTGAATGCTAAATGTGGGACGAATGATTATACTGAGCGAATAATGTGGTAGGTAGAATAGGTGAAATACAATAAGGTCACAGAAGTCATGGGATACCTCCTGACGTCTTGCCGGACCTCCTTTTGCCCGCCGTAGTGGAGCAAGTCGACGTGGCATGGACTCAAGTCGTTGGAAGCCCTTGCGGAAATATTAAGACACGCAGCATTTCTAGCCGTCTATGACTGCGAAAGTGTTGTCAGTGCAGGACTTTGTGCACGAACTGACCTCTCGATTATGTCCCATAAATGTTCGATGGCACTCGTTGCGAGGCGACCTGCGTGGCTAAATCATCCGCTTGACTCGTCCAATCGTGAAAAACTGTGGCCCGGTGACATGGCATGACATGGAACATCGTCACAAACAAAAATTCCATCGTTGTTTGGAAACATGACGCTCATAAATGGCTGCAAACAATCTCTCAATAGCCGAACATCCAGAGGACCCAGTCCAATCCATGTAAACACAGCCCGTACCGTTATGGAGTCACCACCAGCTTGCACAGTGCGTTGCTGACGACCTGGGTCAATGTCTTCGTGGAGTTTGCGCCAAACTCTCAAGCCGGCACACGTTGATGGCCGGCTCATATATTTCATAATGCTCCTGACTTGGCATCTACCCATCTCTAGAACATTTTCAAGAAAGTGACAGGGAAGAAGATACTCGCCGAAAAGACACCCTGAAGGAGCTTCGTATGGGGTATCTGGCTCAAAAATGTTCAAATGTGTGTGAAATCTTATGGGACTTGACTGCTAAGGTCATCTGTCCCTAAGCTTACACACTACTTAACCTAAATCATCCTAAGGACAAACACACACACCCATGGTCGAGGGACCGAGCGAGGTGGCGCAGTGGTTAGCACACTGGACTCGCATTCGGGAGGACGACGGTTCAATCCCGTCTCCGGCCATCCTGATTTAGGTTTTCCGTGATTTTCCTAAATCGTTTCAAGGCAAATGCCGGGATGGTTCCTTTGAAAGGGCACGGCCGATTTCCTTCCCAATCCTTCCCTAACCCGAGCTTGCGCTCCGTCTCTAATGACCTCGTTGTCGACGGGACGTTAAACACTAACCACCACCACCATGGCCGAGGGAGGACTCGAACCTCCGCCGGGATCAGCCGCACAGTCCATATTTAGGCTCGAAACTTAAATTAGTAGGCACAGAACCGGAATTTGGAGAGTCTGTGGAAGGAAATAAAATGAGGAGGCAATGTTAATTGAAGAAAATTTAAAGCAGCGTTTTACAAATATGTTGTGGTACGTGGAATTGGCAAACATGTTTCTGACCTTAACGGCACTAAATAAAATATTAGAGTAATGTATTTATGATATTGCGTACCTACTAACTACGTCACCAATACTAAAAGAACTTGAAATAAAAACCGTGTCTATCTATTAGATAACATCGTTTCTTTATATATAAAAAAACCACGTGTTTGTAATAAATGGGAAAACATTAAATTTGCGAAAATCATACAATCTGCCACAATTTAGTGTTAGATCCCATAGTTAATGTTTTCTAAACTTAGGAATACATAGCTGAAACGATAGTAATGAGAACGAAAATAGTAATTCCAATACAGCGGTCAAAATGACCGCGGTTGTTATACAGTATGTTCCAGCGTTTCTATATGCTTTCAAGTCAAATTTGAAAAAAAAAAAAAAAAAAGATCTTCGTTATAGAATAATTTCTGAGACACGTTGTACAATAGATGTCTGACGGGGTTTTAATGTGAGTGTAATGTCGTGAACGTACGGGATACGGGAAATATGGAATGACCTCCCAACAATCTTCCTAGATAGTTGAACGAGCAGTGTGCGGTCGTGCATAGTCGCGTTGCAGTGACGCTTCAAGCAGTCTTCCAGGTCACTTTTGAGATGGATCCCGGAAGCATCGAAGTTATTACTAGTAAACATACGCAATTGCTATAAACATTGATGGCGAACAATTCGATGAGGAACAATACGTACTTCAAATTTTGTACCATATTTCGCTTTCTTGTAAGAGCTCAGTCACATCTTCCATTCTTTACGCTAAACCGACATAATCACACCTTTTGTACATTTCGTGTTTTTGTATTAATATTACCTTCAATATTTTGTACTATGACCGTCAGAAAACGGTTTCGAAATGCTTTTACTCAACCCTGACTTCAGGGTATACTCTTACTCAACGATTTTGACCTTGTGTCGGAGGGTCGTAAAACAACGACAAAAAATATAATACAATAAACAAGCACCAAACGAACATTTTGATAACCACTCTATTCCGGGTCCTTTTTTCTTTTCAGTAAGCAGTAAACCAAAGAAGTGGGAAGAATATCAATCACGATATGTTCCCGCAATACATCACTAATCTACCTGACTAAAAGCTTTAGCTGAAACTCACAGCCCAAACAGGGAGAGTTACAACGTTGTGTTCAAACACAGCATTTTCTGCTGTCCTTCACTGACGACGGGACCTTAAATGTAACAAAAAATTACTAGATGGAAACTAAAAGCCAATGTGGAAGACAGGAATAACTAAAAAGTCACGTCTCGTTAAGTTCACAGTAGGAACTTGACTGTAGAGAAATTAACAAACAACACTTTTGGAATAAGGCTGATTACATGATCTGTATATTTCTGCAAACGATGGGAATATACTGACAGACAGGGGAATGTGAAATTAACTAAGAACAGCTAACGGAAATGGAGGGGACAGATTAAGATGCGAAAACAGACATGCATACCGGAGAACATTCACAAAAAGATAATGTTAAAGAAACCACAATAGCCTACGCACTCCAACTCCAAATAAGCAAGGCGAAAAATTGTACAGTCGGAACATACCAACATATTCCAAGTGGGCGTGGTCCACAAAATCTCTATGGAGAAATATATCCTTATGGAATTCATTTATAGATTGCAGTGCTACCGCTGAAACTACTAATCAAAAACTTTTATCGTGTCGAATAGTATATAGAACTGTAACTGTAAGGTACACTATAAAGAACTAAAGCTGCCCATGTAGGAAACGCTATATTACATATATATACATATGTGAAATAATGGAAAAAGTGAGCGTGAATGGAATGTGTGTGTAGCTTCGACAGATAAACCTTCAACTACTTCAATTCACTTTATGGCATCAACACAGTACACAAACCGACATTTCAGTTCAGTCTACAAGTACAGTGAAGCCAACAATCTAGCATCCCATAGTCAATACACCATTATGAGCAAAAAAGAAACGTCACATTCTGTATTCCACATGTAGTGCCGAATCTTCGGAAGCGAGGTCAGTGTGGAAAGTTAAAACCTATATAAGAATACACCCACGTATCAATTAAAAATCTTTCCAAGAGGAAATTAGGTGCAAGCATATAATTTTTCTTTCCTTCGGTTCTTTGCAGTATCCAAATCACTGGTTTCTATTCGGACAGTAGTTCATTAAAAACAGAAAAAGTGTCAGTTCAATATCCCTACTTACACTAAAAAACAGATTAACGTCACATCTGCCTGTACCTTGGTACAGTAACAATAATTTCCGCTTCACTACTATCTCCGATATGTACCTTGGTACAGTAACAATAATTTCCGCTTCACTACTCTCTCCGATATACAAACCATGTCCAAAACTAAAAACACGATTTGTTAATATTAGTGAAGTGCAGAATTTTAAGCATGCATGACCCTCATCTACGACAGTTACATCCCCAAAAGGGAAACACATTATAAGATTAAAAAAATAAAGACCAGAACAAAACTAACTCTGCTACATTATTTTATAATTTGTAGTTCACACCTACCACGAACGAAGTGGCAATGATAAGCAGACTACTTACAGCAGAAAAAAATAAACACAATTATGAAATATATTCGGCATCTAACGAATCTGGGATATTTTTTCCGAATGCTGAATCCAAGATAGGCTATATTTTAAATTGGTGGCCATATTAATGTAGAATTACCTGTTTGCTGCGACCTTTTATCTAACGTAGCGTTCAGTTTAATATCCTCCGTTGCTCGATGTTCAGAAGCATTCTGTTACACCTAAAACAGTGCGGTGCTCATAAACAAGTTGCTTGTATACTCTCCCACGCACATGAAATCCATTTCACTGATCAAAGCATTCCATAAAAGTCGAGGATTTGCCGTCACAAATTTCTGACCATGTATTTCGTTAAAATCGCACTAAAAATTTGTTGTTCACACACACATGCACATACACATAGAAACAACAAATTCACCGCACGTACACAACTTATGACACTTCTTGTCAGCTACAAGTAACTTACGATGCTAAATGAAGCACAGAGTTTATTGATATGACAACTTCCTACGTCACGAGCGCCATCTGCTGACCAAAAGTGTTACTAGCAGTAGCAACCGCCCGCCAAAGATAATTACAATCCACAGACGTTGTATTGCGAGCTATCGAAAGTCACGCTACTGGCTATCGCTATACAAAATCGCAACAGACTCCCTGCGACAAAACCATGGGGTTTTGTGTTACAGCGTCCTTCTGCGAGTCCTTGACAGTGATCGCTAACCAATACAGAGAAAACTGTGTCTGAAACAAATCATGTAAGGGAGTGAGTCGACAATCCATATGCCAAAAGATCTTGTTACTTGGTGGTACAACCTACATTTTTTGTTTCGCTTTTTAGTATTAATCGCTTTACAGTTCCTTGTGCCACTTGTGCAAGACAATTTATGCACTGTCTACACATCTGCAGTATTTGTATATATTCAACCATGCTTTGCATTTTCAGGCTTTCAAAAGACATTTGCAATAGCAAGTACAACGATGAATCAAATCAATGAAGAATATCAGAATGAGACTTCTTCCTGAGACATTTGTTGTAAATGATCTCCAGGACAGGAGACGAAAGAAATATACACACACCTTGAGTAATAAAGTAATTACGCAAAGATCTTATGTAATGCAGTTATTGTTAAACGGAAGATACCTCATATATAGATTGAGTACTTTCCACAGTATCGAACTAAATCAATGAAATCTACCATCCGCATTACTTACGATTAAAGTTATGTGATCTTTCCAGTTCACACCACCATAAATTGTTGGAATTAGACCTGGGAGTAGACAACATTCTGTTAGAACTACTGATAGCCTCGGGAGAGCCAGCCCTGATTAACCTCTTCCATCTGATGAGCAAGATGAATGAGACAGGCGAAATACCCTCAGCCTTCAAGAAGAACACAATAATTCCAATTCCAAAGAAAGCAGGTGCTGACAGGTGTGAAAATTACCGTACTATCAGTTTAATATCTCACAGTTGCAAAATACTAACACAAATCCTTTACAGAAGAATGGAGAAACTGATAGGAAACGACCTCAGGGAAGATAAGTTTTGATTCAGAAGAAATGTAGGAACAGACGAGGCAATACTCACCCTACAATTTCCATAGAAGTTAGGTTAAGGAAATGCAAACCTACCTTTATAGCATTTGTAGAGTTAGAGCAATGTTTTGGCAATGTTAACTGGAATAATCTCTTTCAAATTCTGAAGGTGGCAGGGGTAAAATAGAAGGAGCGAAAGGCTATTTACAATTTGTAAAGAAACTTGATGGCAGTTATAAGAGTCAAGTGGCACGAAAGGGAAACAGTGGTTGGGTAGGGAGTGATACAGGGTTGTAGCCTTACCGCGTTGTCATTCCATCTATATATTGAGCAAGTAGTAAAGGAAACACAAAAGAAGAATCTGGAGGAGGAATTATATTCTAGGGAGAAGAAATAGAAACTTAGACATTTGTATTACATTGTGTTTCTGTCATAGGCAGCAAAGGACTTGAAAGAGCAGCTGAATGGAATGGATAGTGTCTTGAAAAGAGGATGTATGATGACTATCAACAAAAGCAAAATGAGGATAATGGAATGTAGTCAAATTAAGTGAGGTAACTCTGACGGAATTAGATTAGGAAACGAGACTAGATGAGTTTTGCTAATTGGGAAATAAAGTAACTGATGATGGTAGAAGTAGAGACGTATTTACAACTAAATCAATACAATGAAATGAATACCCTTAGCTGCATACAAGTATTGATATACGTCAATGGGGACAGTTGAAAATGTGTGCCCTGACCGGGACTCGGACCCGGGATCTCCTGCTTACATGGCAGACACACTAACCATCTGAGCCACCGAGGACACAGAGGATAGTGCGACTGCAGGGTCTTATCTCTGGCATGCCTCCCATGAGAGCCACATTCCCAGCTTATCGTCCCACACTATATTCTTAGTGCCCTTGCCCATTACACTCATTACTGACAGCTTTACTGATTCCCGAAAGAGTTCGGGCAACGTGTGTGCATCTGCACAGAAGATGGTCAATTGTATATATGAAGATGGCATCTGTTCTTTTAGACATGTCCGAAAGAACAGATACCATCTTCATATATATAGAAGCAGAGAAGATATAAAATGTCAACTGATAATGACAAGAAAAGCTTTTATGAAGAAGAGAAATTTGTCAACATGGAGTATAGATTTAAGTGTCAGGAAGTCCTTCCTGGAAGTATTTGTGTGGAGTGTAGCCATGTACGGAAGTGAAACATGGACAATAAACAGTTTACACAAGAATCGAATATCATCTTTTGAAATGTGATGCTACAGAAGAATGCTGAAAATTAGATGGGTGTATCACATTACTAATGAGGAAGTACTGAACAGAACTGGGGAGAAGAGAAATCTGTGACACAACCTGACCAGAAGAATGGATTGGTTCTTAGGACACATTTGGAGGCATCAAGGGATCACAAGTTTAGTACTGGAGGGACGCTGGGGGGTAAAAATCGTAGAGGGAGACCAAGAGATGAATATAGTAAGCAGATTCAGAAGGATGCAGGTTGCAGTAGTTACTCGGAGATGGAGAGGTTTGCATAGGATAGAGTAGCATGGTGAGCTGCACCAGACCAGTCTTTGGACCGAAGACAAGAACATTGCACAATGTCAAGGTCCCAAAAAATATATGCCCACTTGAATCCTTTCTGCTGGATGTTTGTGTCTTTTGGTACTTTTGGACTGAACTTTCTATTTTGAAAGTTATTTTTAAGTTTTTCCTTTTGAAAATGTTTATTATTTTATGCATGAGTTTGTGCCTTGCATGTCATTGTACACCCAGTTGTATTACTTATTGCTCCTGCATATATTTTTTGGGACCATGGCATTGTGTTTTATGCACTTTATTATTGACAATCGCAAGTAATGGGATAGGCATAACCTTCTAAAGAAGGACACTAAATGCCCAAAACCAGTAATGAAATTATATTTCTTTTATACAACTGGTACTTATGATTTCATTTTATACAATTACAGTTGATGAAGGTGGATAAAATACTAAATTACGACATCTAATTAATTTCTTGAAGATCAGGCAGTTTTTTCCCACGTGGAAAACATGCCAAAAAAAGCACTTTTCATGCGTAGTCACTGTAATTTAGTAACACCCCATTTCAACTGCCCTTTTGGTGTCTAGTATGTCGCTTGTTTCTCTAAATGATGCCAACATTTTGTTTTTACTTATTTACTGTATGTGTGTACACAGACAAGTATACCAGCCTATTTAACACATAAGGAGAATGATATTTGTGATCACTCATTGGCATATTTGTCTGCTATGTAACTGACTAGTGTGAACAATGAGCTGCTAGTGACACTCACATGTTTACTTAATAGAAATTACCTTTCTGTGTTGTTTTTGTGTACATGTTTGTTTTCTTATGAAGCTAGCTTTATTTATACTATTTCCAGGTGTTTTTCTCTTATAGTTGGCCCTTCACTAACTTCTCTTAATGGTTCTGCACTAGTTGAGTGGTTTGTCCCATACTTTCAGGCTACGATATGTTCTTTGCAGGGGATGGCAAATGTCTGGCTGGCTTGTCATATTAGCTTCCATGAAATGTCTTGCGATGTAATTGGTGTATTCCTGCCTTCTGCTGGATGTTTGCGTCCTTTGGTATTTTTGAACTGAAATGTCTGTTTTGAAAGTTATTTTTATGCCTTGTCTTTTGAAAATGTTTATTATTTTGTGAGTGAGTTTCTGCCTTTTTTGTCACTGTGTACCCACCTGAATCTTCCTTCTTCTTGTCGTGAATACTTTGTGTTGTTGTTCTGCCATTGTGTGTGCTTGAGTGTGTGGAGTTATGTTGTGTTATTTGTAGATGGGTGTTTGTTGTATTTAGTGACTGTATTTATCTCTTTTTTGTTTAGGTTTGTGACTAGTTTATTACCGTTCCCATTGTTTGTTGTTCTTTGTGCAAATATGTCTAGTTCCTTCTGCCAGTTTTCTATATGGAGTGATAAGCTACCATGTCTAGCATATGGAGTGTATATATGAGTGTTACTTGTTTCTGTGAGCCTGGATGATTTAAGGTCTGCTACACAGCCAGAACACTATCACCACCTACCTAATGGCCGGTATATCCATATTTGGCATGGATAACAGTGGTGACATGTCGTGGTATGGAAGCAATGAGTCCTTGGTAGGTCGCTGGAGGCACCATACAAGTCACCTAATTCCCGTAAATTTATGGGAGGGGGCAATGAGCTCAGATGCCACATTCAGCCACATCTCAGATGTGTTAAATTGGGTTCAGATCTGACTAGTTGGGGGCCAGCACATCAATTGGATCTCGCCACTGTGTTCCTTGAAACACTTCATCACACTCCTGGCCTCGTGACAATGACACTGCCGGCAGGAAACGGCTGAACAAACTCCACTGGGCCCACAGCTGCCCAAGTGAATGTCCCCCAGAGCATAATAGAGCCACTGCCATCTCGTCTCCATCCCACAGTACAGGTGTTAAGGAGCTGATCCCTTGGAAGACGACAGATTCGCGCCCTCTCATTAGCATTATGAAGAAGGTATCAGGATTCATCAGACCATGCAACGTTCTGCCACTGCAATAACGTCCAGTGCTGATGGTCACATGCCCATTTCAGTCAGAGTTGCTGATGCTATGGTGTTAACATTGGCAGTGTGATGTATCATCAGCTGCGGAGGTCCATTGTTAGGAGTGTTTGGTGCACTATGTGTTCAGACACACTTGTACTCTGCCCAGCATTAAAGTCTGACACAGTTCACTGGTTGTCTTGTTTTACCAGTCTGCCAACTGTACGATGTCCTATATCTGCGGTGAGTGGTGGCTGCCTAACCCACAACATCTGGATATGGTTTCACCTTGATTAAGCCACATGTTGAATGCACTCGCCATAGCATGACTCATGCATCCTACAAGTTGTGCAGTGCATAAAATGATTGTGTTGAGCCTCTTGGTTATCTCAGTCTGCCCTTGATCAAACTGAGATAGATTGCACGCCTTCACCAATCTACGCTCAGGCAGCACCCTCACTGATGCTACATGCACAGTGTGAGTGTCTGACTAGCAGTCAGTCAAGGTGATGCTGCTGTCATCTGGAAGGGTTTATATCGACAGTAGATCGGTGGTCATAATGTTCTGGCTGATCAATACATGATTGATTCAGTTGTTGTAGACCTGCACCAAGTTTCAAAGTTATGCAGGTTATTCTGAATTTTCCTTGCTGTGTCTAAGAAGTTTATTTAATTTCAACATTCTTTAAGAGATGGAAATGTTAATATTACTTTTTCTCATCTTTAATTAACAACAATTTGAGGATCTGTACATACAGAACTGAAATAGAGCAAAAATAATTAAGCAGTAAAGTAAGATAATGAAATGGGCTGTTGTTACAATTGCTACATGGCTTGCAATATGTAAAATATTCCTAGACTATGTTTGTAGCAACTGTAAATAAGAAATATATTTGGTATCCAAGCACATGGCATTCAATATCTTTACTGTTATTACCTATCTATGCTGAAATTCATTTTGGTACTATCGCCAGCTTTCAAGTACTCTGCTCTATCACAACCTATTATAATAAATAAAGTTATTACCATTGACAGATTAAAATAGTGTGGAAGACCAGGACTCTAACCTGGGACCTTTGCCTTTCATCGATAAGTGCTCTACTAGCTGAGCTACCCAAGAAGACTGATGATGCAACCTCACAGTTTAACTTCCGCTTGTAACCCTTCTCCCACCTTGCAAACTTCACAAATTTCTCCCACATACTTTGTGGCTCTAGGACTCCTGGAAAAAAGGTTATTGTGGATATATGAGTTGGCCACAGCCGGAGAAATTGTTTCCAATTGAATTTCAGTCTGGAATGGAGTGTGATTTGATCTGAAACTTCCTGACGTGGAGTGGGATGATGTATATGTAGAGGGAGATGAGATAAAATTAAATTTATTCCATAGTAAATGAATGTCAGTATTTAGAAGCTGCTTTCTGAAAACATTATCCAGAAGATCCATTAAAATTGCAAGTAACCAAATGACAACCAAGGGAATTAAAAAAATCTCATGTAAGAGAAAGAGGGAAAATTATGTATAAGCCAGACAAAGTCAAGATCTGATAAAAATACTTGTAAGTAGGCTGTCTAGGTTTTTATATTGGTAACGCCACGTAGCGCTCTGTATGAAAACCACTGGCTGTACTGTGTGCAGTCTGTGGCTGGGTGGCATTGTTGTAATATTCGCTATTGTAGTGTTGGGCTGTTGGCTGTTAACAGTGCGTAGCGTTGCACAGTTGGAGGTGAGCCGCCAGCAGTGGTGGATGTGGGGAGTGAGATGGCGGAGTTTTGGACAGAGACAGTAAATTTATAAGACTGGATGCCATGAACTGATATATATATATATATATATATATATATATATATATATATATATATATATATATAATGACTTTTGAACACTATTGTGGTAAATACATTGTTTGTTCTCTATCAAAATCTTTCATTTGCTAACTATGCGTATCAGTAGTTAGTGCCTTCAGTAGTTTGAATCTTTTATTTAGCTGGCAGTAGTGGCGCTCGCTGTATTGCAGTAGTTTGAGTAACGAAGATTTTTGTGAGGTAAGTGATTTGTGAAAGGTATAGGTTAATGTTAGTCAGGGCCATTTTTTGTAGGGATTTTTGAAAGTCAGATTGCGTTACGCCAAAAAATATTGTCTGTCAGTTTAAGCACAGTCATGTATAATTTTTCTAAGGGGACGTTTCATATGTCGACCCTTAGCCGATGATACCTCACTGGAGTCTCCTGATTTTTTCTTGTAGTTTGTGTAATTAGTGTAGCTTTTGTTTATTGCTAGCATGTAATTGTAGAGAAAATCTCCTTTGTAGTTGCAGTCTTTCATTGTTGTCCAGTAAAACAGTTGTGGCATGCATGTAGATTTGCACCAAGTATTTCGTAGCTGCGCTTGCAATTAACTAGATATTATTTTCAGTGCTATGTTAATGTGTTGTCTTATTTTTGCTCTTCAAATTGTGCTTTTCTGTGTTATCGTGTGAAATATTGCGACAATAATGGCGTGTGAGAAACGTAACACTAGGCTCCAAAGTAAACTGAGAAATAATAGTGACGACGAGCGTAGCTTATCAGCACCACTGTGTAATGAATTAACAGACATTCGTAGTAGTAATTTGGTAACTGTGCATAGGCAAATGGAGCGGGCGGCAAATAATTGTGTAGACAGTGAAACAAATAGTGAACAGGGAAGCATTATCGATCGATCGGTCGTCAACAGCTCGCCTCAGGATTCCGAAATGACAGAACAAAATATTGCAAATACTGTTGACTCAGGTTTTGGATCCTCACCGTGTTCTCAAATGAGTCAAGACACATTTTCTGCTTGTCAAAATGTGAATGTTGCCGGTGAAAATACACTGCCAAAAAGCATAGAGAAACAGATTCCAGACACTAATACATTATTATTGCAATTAATGCAACAAATGGAACAAAACCAGAGACAAACAGAGCAAAAGCTTCAAAAGTTAGACACAATGGAACAAAATCTTCAAAAGTTAGACACAATGGAACAAAATCTTCAAAAGTTAGATACAATGGAACAACACCAGCAACAGTTAGACGCAATGGAACAAAATCTTCAAAAGTTAGAAACCACACTTGAACAAACACGTGAAGATTTAACTACTGAGTTACATAAAATCGAATCGAAACGTCAAAAAGTCTGTAATGACGTAAAAACACAAATTTGTGAGCATTTCCAACCTATTTTTTTGCGTCATGAAAATGCATTACAGAATCACGAAGCAGCCATAAAGGAACTGCAAACTATAGTTCATGAAAATCACGACACCTTGCAAGCTATAATTGACTCAGTTGCATCTACCGATTCGGTTATTTGCAAAAACTCAGGAAAACTTAAAGGACACAGTAGATACTCTGAAAATTGGTTCAGAAAGACACATGGAGGAAATTAGTTCATTATCAGAGAAAGTAGTTGAACTTTCGGATCAGCTAAATAATTTATCTTCGAAGGTAGATGATAATCTGAATGACACAAAACCGGTAGTCTTTAATGACACAGAAGCGTGCGAACAAATTAGGAAATTCAATCAAAATCAGAATCAAATTAATACGCAACACCAAAGAGAAATCCGGGAAGTACAAGATCAGCTGACACAGGTAATACAAGAATTACGTGTTTCAGAGGACATTCGCGCTCCAATACGGGAAGAGGGACATAGAAATACGGAACAGCCACTAAATAGTAACACAGGGCACTTCGGAAATTATGAAAGAAATTGGCAAGGTACTCCGAATGTTGAGATGGAACCGCCGAAACGACGTAACAATGATCGACATGCGACTCGCCGACATGATGATTTTGACTATAAGCTGTTCATTACTACACGTAAATTCAAAACATTTAAGAATTCTGGCAACGACATTCATCCACAAGCGTGGCTTCATCAATTCTCTCATTGTTTTCCCCCCAACTGGTCATTAGAGCACAGATTAGAATTTATGTGTGGCTATTTAGAGAATGAACCAGTTCTAAGAATGCGATCGGTCATTCACGATTGCCACAGTGGAGGAGAATTTTATCATGCCTTCCTTTCAGCATATTGGTCTCAAGCTACACAAGACCGAGTAAAACGTAGCATCATAATGATGAAACATTTCGAACAATCTGAATTTTCCAGTCTTGTGAAATATTTTGAAGACATGTTGCACAAGAATCAGTGCCTGTCAAACCCATACAGCCCCTCAGAACTCATCCGCATTTGCTTAATCAAATTACCTCAACATTTGCGACATATTATTTTGGCAGGACGTTGCAAATACGACATTGAAGCTTTTCAGGGACTCTTACAAGAATTAGAAATTGACACTGACAATCGCAGAACGCGAAAACAGGAACACAACAATTACAGGTCACATCCGTCGCAATTCCGCGATGAAAGAAATAATAACTGGACACGACAAGGCTATTCTCACAACACAAATCGTGACCAAAACAGACACCACCCGTATGACAATCGTTGGCAGAATAATAGTTACAGAGAAAGATCGCATTTCCATAGTAATGAATGTGGCAGAGACAACCATAGAAACAGACAATATGGGAACCAAAATAATTATTATCAAGGGAGACAGAATACCTTGACACAACGGTCCACTGTGCAGTTACGACTCAGGGAGAAATTCTCCACCGCGTGACCGACAAGAAATAAACAATGGAATCTACCGACATGACGACAGACGATATAATCATAACGACAGACTTGAATTTCATCAGAACTGGCGGGATTCAGACAGGGCTGGGCCCTCTCGGCAACGTGAATTTGTAGAAGTTAGGTCTCCTAATCCCAATAACCACCCATGCCAACAAAGCGATAGCAGAAAATGGCTCGCACCACAGGCAGCCACGTGCGCCGGCTGGCTCAGAGAAAAATAACATAGACACTAACCTTGAGAAAAATTTGAGCATTCTTTACCGATTTACCATATGCCACATAACAATTCCGTTGAAGCTGGAGCTCTGCATAGTAGGAAGAGTAAAGGCTTGCACCACATTTCACATGTAAAACCGTTTATTGAAAGATAATCTGCTTTTTAACTTTGTCTTTGCCATAAAACGTTTCACTTCACGTTACTATTATGCTTTTATGCTTTTTGACACTTAGAAACTGTTAACATGCAACAATGATTTAAAGTTAACTATCCAGTCAAGAACCTAGGGAACTTATTTAAACAGAAATTACAAATGCATTGTTATAGTGAACAGACGACACATTGTTGTTATTTGTACATTCTTGCTTGTTAGTTGCACGATTACGCAACGACTATCAGGCTTACATACTTAGAACTTATACTGCTAATGAGATTTTAATGCAACATTTTGGTTTACTTGAAAAGACACTCTTTATTTGAAGTACATTCGGTGAGATCAAAGATGACTTAGCATTTGGTTTCTTTGATAGCTACACGATTATATCACGACGCTATTAATATGTGACACAATTTACACTGTTGCTTTTGCGGTGTATCTGTTTTATATCTGCACAGTTTTTCTGTATTATTCTGGAAAGTAAAACATGTTTTAGTAGTAACTTTTGTGGTATAGCTACAATGAGACAGCCTTTTTCGTAGCACAACAATACGTCACATTATAGTACTTTCTTGATCACGGTAAGGTACGTAATAACTACGATATCTATACGCAAAGCATTTCACTTTCGTTTATGATGAAGTAAGTACATTGACTTCAGCAAAACTTTGCTTACAGAGGATGATAACTACGACACTTCCACAGAATTATCTTACAGCAAGACGCACATTTAGCGCTACAGGACACGCATTTCAGTGATTAATTTTGTACTTAAACCATTTATTTTTCAAGATTTTTGAATTACAAAGAAAGTTTTCCGTGATACATTTCATTCCATTGCTGTAATCTGTAACACCTGAGGGTATAATTACATTAATCCTGAGGGGGGTACACGCTTACTTTGTGTACCATGTGTTTGGCAAACACAAGGAGCCCTAGCTAATATGGTATTTGCTTATACAACTTTACACATTGGTACCATATTTCTCTAACACAGAATTAGACAGCTATTTGATTATTCAACAGAGAAACAAACTTTTTTTTTACTATGTCAGTGACACATGTTTACACAATTACACAGTTGGATAACTTCACACTTATAAAATCGTATTTTGTCTGTACTTTGTGAACTGTTCATATTTTTTTGGAACCATTGTGATACTATGAGAGCTTTGAATTATATATTTGGTATGGGATCACGATTTTTAAAGTACGATTGAGGTAGATGACACTATTGAAATGAGCAGAGAATATTTTTTAGGGTTTGAAATTATTGCAGAAAGCTACAACGATTTTGAGATTTGACTGAGTGTTTATGATGTTGTTCTAACGATGACAATGTGTATTATGCTGTTGAGGTATGTTTATGATCAATAAGCTGATGCTATATGAGGAATTTGATTATGCTACGTATTTATTATGATGAAATATTGAAGAAGTGTCGACGAGTATGTATATGTGTAATAAGGTAAGGAATAATGAGTAGTGTTTAGGGACTCTGACTTGTGAAAAAGTATGTTGGAAACGAAGAATCGTACTTTGTTATGAAATGTGTGTAAATGCTTGAATGTATCACAATGCCGACGAATATTTTTTGGACACTGTTATATTTATAGGATTTTGTTTCTACAGATTTGCAACACAAATTCTCTAACTGTGAAATTTGTATATGACACTGCCACTGTAGTGCAAACTGGTGTCATAAATATTTCGGTAAGAAAGTTAAGTGACCACCTTCACGTAATGCGTCGTGGGCACCCAGCTGCGCGACAGTCGCCTGGAAAACAGCCATTAGTGTGTGCCTTTCAGAGGCACAGGTGAAAAAAAAGAGGCCATTATCCTCACTATTAACATTCCTTTGTAGAAAGCATCGCAAATACGACACGCTCAAACTTGAAAACATATGATTACACTGTGGAGCTCTTAATTTATGATATTTACTAAAATGCCTAATGTAATGACGAGAAACATTTTACATCTATTGTCTTTCTAGTTGTTTAATATCTGGTTTCCAGGTGTGTTGCAGCGTTGGCTTTATAAAATAAAATTAAGTGCATTTGCTAATGTGAACACTTTCTGCCAACAGATCTATTAAATAATAATTTTATGATCCATATTCTTCGAAAAAGGAGCACTCGAATGGAAAGAACAATAAGAAGGGATTAATAACAGTAACTGCATACATAATTTTCTTTTCAACTACTTGGTAATTTTTTTCGTAGAGTAAGTTATTGTGATGCATCAATCTAGTGTTAAGAGGTGACATAGGTATTAAACATGGCCATTTATACTGTAATATTTTTCCGCTTGAGTTTGGCCATGGCCCATGTTTAGATATAAGTTATTGCATTTGCTGTTGCTGTTTGCCAGGCATAGTGCTACTAAATTTCACTTTGCATTACTCTGTTAAGCCAGTTTTACTACTGATTTATTTTTCTTGTTGCTGCACATTGGCTCATATTAGTTGTAATGTTGCATTTGCTTGGTAATTTAGATTTACTGTAGCTTGCTTTGCCAGTTTGCATTTTTTTCGTTGCTGTTTGTATTAATTGTTTTCTGTTGCTGCATTGTCTCGTCCTTTAGTTTAGCATCTGAGCTCAGTAGATTTCAGTTAGCCTAAGAGTGGGTAGACTATATAAGAGAATGAGTTGCAATGCATTGGAAGAAATGCATTGAGAAGTTATACGAAAAATGTACAGAAAACAGGTATAGGTAGGATTTTCTTGGAAATAAATGATGAGGTAAGATAATGGAAAATAAATAATGAGGTAAGAAATATGTGAACATATTAATACATAATGCATGCTTATATCGGATTTTTTTGGTGGGAACAAATGTTGAAATAAGACGAAAGATCTATGGAATGAAGTTTCGGGTTGGACTGCAGTACCAAGTGTTACACTGAAAACAAACCCTGTCCTTTTCTCCTGTGTTATTCTGCTATGTGTTTATGTTGGAAAATAAATAATGAGGTAAGAAATATGTGAACATATAAATACAGAAAGCATGCTTATATCGGATTTTTTTGGTGGGAACAAATGTTGAAATAAGACGAAAGATCTATGGAATGAAGTTTCGGGTTGGACTGCAGTACCAAGTGTTACACTGAAAACAAACCCTGTCCTTTTCTCCTGTGTTATTCTGCTATGTGTTTATGTACCCTTGTGTATTTGTCTTTTTCCTGTCTTTATGTGTTTAGCTAATAAGATTTATGTTGTAGAATTTTTCAAATACTATGTTATTTTCTTTGTAAAGGTGTTTAGACATTATTTATTCTGTTCTGTTTTAATGCTCATGTGTGAAATTAATGTTTCGAAAACTATTCTCATTATTTTATATATTCACTTATGTCATAATTCCTGTAACACTGATGTATCTGTTTATTTCTCTTCTTTTGTAAAGTCTGTACTACTACAAATTTATCTGTATTGTTATGTTCTTTAATGATGTATTTTGTACCTTTGTTATTGTATTCTCATGTTATAAAATTGTAATTGACACCAGTTCATCAAATTAAGTAACTTGTAAGCATTCATTTCACTGCACATATTTCTGTTGGTCATAGAATACGAACAAGATGTGAAAAAAATAGGACTGTTAGTGTTTGGACGTGTGTTAATAATTCAGCAAGGGACTGATTAACAGCATTGCTGGTTCTAAGGACAATTCCAAAAAACTTTGTGCGTGCACAAGTGATGGTTTATGGACTTGCTATATTCTCCGCAAGACTCTTCGATGGTGATTGTGCACCTGCATAGTCGCAATGGATGGCTGCTAGCCATCTCTACAAGGACTACAGTGGATCTACACCTTTGATGACTCACCAATACCATTATTTCTACAAGGACTGCAGTGGGTCTGCTCTGTGATGACCTACCTACCAATATTCTTCAAAACTTCGACTGACTCTGCTGTGTGTTTGCTCTGTTGTGGACCATTACCTGTCTGCATGTCAAGAGTCAGCACTGTCTTTCTGTTGGAAGGACAACACTACTTCTTCAAGACTGCATGGAAATCCACTACTTCCGTGTGCATTGATTTTAATGCTCAGACTTTGAGAAAAACACTGAAATTTTACTGTGATGAACGATCAGTATTTTCTTTATGGACTGTGAGCTTTTGACCAACAGTGTATCAATAAGTGTGTGCATTTGATATCTTTGTTATTGTAATTATCAAAAATTTCTTCAAATCTGCATTGGCCACTGCCCAAAACAATTTGTAAAATTTTTTGTGGGGAGCATGGGGGCTATGTAAGTAGGCTGTCTACGTTTTTATATTGGTAACGCCACGTAGCGCTCTGTATGAAAATCTCTGGGTGTGCTGTGTGCAGTCTGTGGCTGGGTCGCATTGTTGTAATATTCGCTATTGTAGTGTTGGGCTGTTGGCTGTTAACAGCGCATAGCGTTGCGCATTTGGAGGTGAGCCGCCAGCAGTGATGGATGTGGGGAGTGAGATGGCGGAGTTTTGGACAGAGACAGTAAATTTGTAAGACTGGATGCCATGAATTGATATATATATATATATATATATATATATATATATATATATATATATATATATATATATATATTTATAATGACTTTTGGATACTATTGAGGTAAATACATTGTTTGTTCTCTATCAAAATCTTGCATTTGCTAACTATGCGTATCAGTAGTTAGTGCCTTCAGTAGTTTGAATCTTTTATTTAGCTGGCAGTAGTGGTGCTCGCTGTATTGCAGTAGTTTGAGTAACAAAGATTTTTTGTGAGGTAAGTGATTTGTGAAAGGTATAGGTTAATGTTAGTCAGGGCCATTTTTTGTAGGGATGTTTGAAAGTCAGATTGCGTTGCGCCAAAAAATATTGTCTGTCAGTTTAAGCACAGTCATGTATAATTTTTCTAAGGTGACATTTCATACTGTAGCACTTTAAGGAAATTCATTAAATAGTCCAGAAATAGGAATGTCCTGATGAAATAAGTGATGTAGATAATAAGATTAAAATTATATGGGGCATTTTCAAATGGGAGACAGGACAGCCAGTAAGTGCACAAGATTCAGTATGAATTAAACTAAATGACATTACTGTGATTGATAATTCACGAGCTTCAAGTACCTTTACCAACTACTTTCTAAACATAGCAGCAAATATAGGCTTAATGGTTCAGCTAAAGACGTGGAATAATATATTAAAGACTACATCAGGAAATTTTTCCGGGCATGTTAAACTAAGCAACTGTTAAATCACTGCATAATAACGGTGACAAGACAAATTCAAACAATTATCATTCTGTTTTCTTACAGAAATCTTTTTCAGAAATATTCGAAAATGTAATTTAGTCAAGAGCAATTGCACACTTAAGTGGAAACAATTTGCTTAGTATATCACCGTTCCAATTCCAGAAGTGTTAGTCGACTGAGAATCCAATTTTTACATTCACTCATCAAATAGTACAAGCCTTAAATAATAATATTCTGTATCTTCAGTGGATATTTTTTGTGATATTCCAAAAGCATTTGATTGGAAAAATAATGTTACTCTCTTAGAAAAGCTCAGGTTTTATGGAAATGTTGGTTTTATGGAAAGCAGGGTTGAATGATAGTTAACAAACAGAATGCAAAAGGTTGTGCTTAATAACTCAGGAAATGCTAGAAAAGTAGAAAATTTTAGTGACTGGGAAAAAGAAGATCACAAAGGGAATGCCACATGGTTCAATTCTTGGCCCTGTCCTATTTCTTACGCACGTGACTGACCTTCTACACAATATTCAAAAAAGCAAAATTCGTATTTTCTGCAGGTGATGCTAGTTTTATAATAAATCCCATTAGAGAGAAAATAACAGAAGAGTTGGTAAACGATGTCTTCCAAAGACTATGCTGTTATCTTCAGGTCTGTAAGAAAGTGCATATACATGGAATTTGTCTCATAGGTTAATATGTAACATTTTATACAAAAATCTTAGATTGGTATTATAAAAACCGAAAGTGGAGCTCTACATTTACATACCTTAAAAATCTTCCATTGTAAAACATGTTCATTTTATCCTGACTTGATGCACAAGATGTCAAGTGGATAAAAATACCACAATATAAAAGATTGGGATCTTGGTTGTTGAATGGTTTTTAACAATTAAACAGGTCACCCTTCAGTCTCTCAAAATGAAAAAATTTAATTTTCCAAAGAATCAACAAGTGGCTCTCTAAAAATGGACTCTCCCAAAATTTTTAAAAATCGCACTACATTTAGTTCTGTAAACAAAGTCATACTAAAATTGATTAATACTTAAGCAAGCGTCAGTAAATAGGGTAGAATGCTGCAATGTCTTGGGTGTACATACTGATGACCACTGCAACTGGAAAAAGCATATTACTGAGCTTCTAAAACAATTAAATTCAGCTACATTTACTCTTCGTAGAATTGCTAATCTTCCAAACAAATACATGAACCTCCTGACACATTTTACGTATTTCTACTCAATAATATCTTACATAAAAATTTTCTGGGGTAACCTATGACTTAGAAAGAAAGTACTGATTGTACGAAAGCGAGCAGCAAGAATAATATGTTGGTAGTTTGATAAGTCTGATAAAAAAGCAAGAAAAAATATTTGTTAGTTCTCGACATAGTTTCCTTTGAGGGATATGTACTTGGTCTAGTGATCGTCCACCTTTTTCGTCCCATCAGAAAAGTAGGTTCTGTCTGCAAAATACTAGTTGACTGCAGCTCTCACTCTCCGATTTAATGAAAATTTCTTTCCAGCAAGCCAAAGTTTCTAGTTAGGGAACAGGAAGAAATCACTTGAGGTTAACTCTGTTGAACATGGGTGATGAGCAACCAGTTCAAAACCCGGTCCATAAATTTTTGCCCTGCTATCAGTGTGGTGGGGATAGTGCATTATCCTGGTGAAAGAGCATCTTTTTGAGTGCCAAACTTGTTTTTTTCCAGTCAATACAAGTTTCAGACGATTCAAGAATGAAAGATAACATTGTCCAGTTATGGTTCTGCCTTTTTCCAAGCAAACTATATTAATTATTCCTTAGAAATCCCTAAACAAAACTCCATTCTTCCACGATTACTAGCCCTGCCAGATGTGCAGGAAAACTCCTATTAAGTTTGAAAGGCAGGAGATGAGATACTGGCAGAACCAAAACTGCAAGGGTGGGTCGTAAGTCCTACTGGGATAGTTCAGTCAGTAGAGCACCTACACATGAAATGCAAAGTTTCCAGGTCATATTCCTGTAGTTTTAATCTTCCAGGAAGTTTCAGATCAGTGCTCACCCCACTGGAAAGTGAAAAGTCCTTCTGTAAAAAGCTTTTAAACAACATAAAGGCAATAGGTACTATACTAAAATTACTGCTCACATAAGAGCAATCACTCGCAAACAACATAAAATATGTGATTAAGGCACACTACAGTACATTGGAAACAACCAATACTCCAAAAGAGATTACGTATATCGACAAACAGTAAAATAATTAAAACTAAAGAGACCCCAAATAATTACAAAACAGGAGACTTCAGTTTTCTCTGTAGCTGGACAGTTGGAATTTATGGCTGTGGTTTAACAACTCAATCATATTTATATCTTAAGAAGAGCAATCTTTCAGCTTCAGCTATACATGGCCAGAATCATCCGAATAGTTCCATAAATGAAAGCTGGACTTAGCTCATAAATTAAAAAAACTAATAAAAATCTTGGAGTAAGTTCTCTTTATTTATTTCTCTTGTCTGAGAAGAGGACTGCCAGTCAAAAAGACAATAAAAATGAAGCTATCAATAACCTTCAATTTACTAGAAAGCTGCACACTGCTTTGTATTGATGAAATGTACTTCTCTTGCTGTTGTCTTTATCTGTATTATACTCATTGTTTAACATTATTTTTAAAGCTAAATCTTTTGGGCAACAGGTATCTACAATAATGTAGATTTTAACAAGAGTGGGTATTGATCTCATATTTAATTATAGCTTTTACTCAGTGAAGATTATTCGGGATTGTAAGTTTCTCTGTGCATATTGAACTTTCTGACATGCTCCATAGTCTGTCAATAAGTTATTTGTTAATGACTTGTATATGTATGAGTATGTGCATGTTATTTATTAATGATCTGTACACGAATGATACTGTAATGACAGTTGCTAGAAATGCGCTGTTGCAGAGAAGCTGTTAGGCGAGAGTTATGACTAGACCGCCGATTTTAGGTAAAAACCTATTTTGTTCCTGAGTTCCTATTTGCACAAAAATTTGTACTTATGCGTTTCATGACTATTTACGCTTAATAGCGTTAATTCTATAGGACCTAAAAAACCTATTTCGACGTTAGTGCCTAATTTTGCCTATTTCGGCTTTAATATCCTAAAAAGTGCCCATTTCATCATACAAGACACTGGCTCCAAGTTTTTCCACACTGTACGACAGATGGAAAAAAATATTTTCTGCCCAGCGTGCAGCAAGGTAGCTAGTTCATATGCGCTCATGCTTCGTATTTGCCTAACACTTCGGTCTTTTTTATTTTTTTATATCGCTATCCCTGTTAATACCAGATACTCTTTATAGGTGTTTTATTATTCATATGTAATAAATAGATCACGGATCTTTAGGTTAAAACCTCTTTTTTTTCCTAAGCTCCAATTTGCATATAAGTTGGTACTTACGTGTCTCATGACTAACTAAACTGAATACTGTTAGTTCTATAGGACCTAAAATTGCGTATTTCGACGTTGACGCCTAATTTTGCCTATTTCGGCATCAAAATCCTAAAAAGTACCTATTTCGTTAATCTGACATAGAGTTCTTGTGTTTTCAAAGATTAGAAACAGGAAGTAAACTTAGAGCTTTACGTCTCGTCGAAGGCGAAGGTCGTTAGAGACTGTTTACAATTCCTTTGCTTGCCTTACTACCAACAGCACTCGGCACGGTTGAATGGTCATCCATCCAAGTACGTGCTGAGCGCGACAGTGCTTAACTTCGGTGAACGAATGGGAACCGGTCAAAGATTTGAGTTACACATTAGAATCGGACGTGGGAGTACTAAATGTTATATTTGAAAATATTTCGTTCGTACGATTCTGGCCAGCCGTGTATTTTTGCAGAGAAACGGTTTCACAGGCCTTAAGCTGAGCACGGATTAAAAAATCACAATGTTAATCGTAGACACCCTCTATAGCTAAATTACTGCCCTTCGCGCATTTTCTCGCTGCTGTCTGCAGGCAGTCCTATCAAACTACTCTGTTTCATGAAAGGTATTACACGTGAATTTTCCGGCTCGAATAATAATTTGCCAGTAGTGAGAGGTTTTCATCTGAAGCACCGGTAGATTCCATTCGCTTGTTCAGAAGGGGCGGCCATCTGTGTCATATGTCCAGCAACGAGTACGGTACTTCCCCTACCGCTCCCATGCACCGCAGTAAATGGGAAAAAAAAGCAGGTCATCGTTTACTTTTTTCCAGCGAAAACCAATCAGTACATTGTGTAGCGACCGACGTGTTATGTGTTACTGACGTCCTAAGTGCAAAATAAATTCTAGTTTCTGTGTGAGAATACTACGCCATGCCGAAAACAGCTGGTTCAAAGTCTACTAATATAAGGCAGTGGCTGCAAGATTTTCCGCATTATGCAACAGATGGGAAAATTATTTTCTGCCAAGCATGCAACAAGAAGGTTAGTTGATGTTTTTCTTAGACTTCTTAATTTCCTGTCACTTAGGATTCTTTTTTATCGCTATCCTTTAGTAATACGAAATACTCTTTATATGCGATTCTAAACTGCATTTCCCTTTTCTCTCGTATTAGGTTTCGAGTGTCAAGAAATGTAACTTAACTCAGCGTGCAGATGGAATCGCACATAAAGCTAATGTTGAACGAAAGTCAAAATTGAAGCAAACTCCTTTAACCAATAAATCTGGTGAATCCTACAAAAAAAAAAAAAAAAAAAGAAAAAAAACAAGTTCTGCAGTAATTTGTGTCATGCACTTGTGGCAGCAAACATTCCCTTTCGGAAACTAGAAAACCCTATTTTCAGAGGTTTTCTTGAGAAGTACAGCCATCAGAATCCGAGAAGATGTTGGAGAATCTTGTATATGGATTTCTGTGGATGAAACTACTGACAGCCTTGGCCGTTACACTGCAAACCTGATTATTCGCAAGCTAGATCCAGATGCTCCATCCAGGGTTCATTTGATTTACTCAAAACAGCTTGCAAAAACTAACCAACAAACAATAGCACAGTTTGTGAACAATGGGTTTAAGGTGCTATACCCAAACGGAGTGGACGAGAATTAGGTGCTTCTGGCCGTCACTGATGCTGCTGCATATATGATAAAAAAATGATGCATGGTTCTGAGCACTATGGGACTTAACTGCTGTGGTTATCAGTCCCCTAGACCTTAGAACTACTTAAACCTAACTAACCTAAGGAGATCACACACATCTATGCCCGAGGCAGGTTTCGAACCTGCGACCGTAGCGGTCGCGCGGTTCCAGACTGTAGCGCCTAGAACCGCAGCATTTCAACTATTAAAAGTATTCTACCCATTGATGCTGCACATAGCTTGTGTAGTGCATGGGATCAACCGCATAGCAGAGCAAGTAAGGCTACAATTTCCTAAAGTAAATAAAGTAATATCTATGGTGAAAAAAATTTTTGTTAAGGCACCATCAAGAATACAGGCATTCAAAGAACAGCTTCCAGATGTCCCATTGCTACCAGAGCCTGTTGCCACCCGCTGGGGCACTTGGCTGATAGCAGCAGAATACTGTAGTATGCATCTCTCAGCTGTCCAGAAGGTGGTTGAAAATGTACCGGAGGATGCTGATCCGTAACTGCAGCAATGGAGTTACGCAAAGATTCTCCTTTGAAACAGGACTTATTTTACATTAGAGCCCACTACACATTTATGGGAAGAATAATTTCACAATTAGAAGGCTCAGGGAGACCTATCTACGACAATATTTGTTTACTTGAAGAAGTCAAAATGAAAATTAATGAAGCGCCAGGTGAAGTAGGGGAAAAAGTACGGGCAAAAATGCGAACGGTTTTGCAGAAGAACACTGGCCTGAAGGAGCTGTGTGCAGTTGCCAACATACTTAGTGGAAAATCCAGCACTCCTGACTGCAGCAATCCTGTCCAACATGTGGCGAAAATGAAGTACGCCCCTGTCGCATCTGTTGATGTAGAATGTTCTTTTTCAGCGTGTTAATTGATTCTGACTGACAAGCTCCTCAGCTTTTCACCAGAAAGCCTAGAAAAGACTTTGGTTACATATTTTGAAGCCAACTATGGTCAGAATATGTGAAACTACGAATGTATTAATTAAACCATTGCCACATCTTTTTTACGGAGATCTTTATCTTGCAGGAAGTCAAAAATATTCGGAGTTATGTTCAACATTAATGTTGTAGATTGCTGTGCTGTGTAACTGTGTAAATATTCATTCTCCTTGTTTTAATGACTAATAAGATGTTCATACTGTCAACACTGTGTATTTTAATTTATTTTTATTTTCTCTGCATCATTTTTATTAGAGCCTATTTCAGGTTTTATATAGCCTAAATGAACTGCTGAAGGAGCCTATTTTAGGTGCCTAAAACACTTTTTTACGACCTAAAAATCCGCGGTCTAGTTATGACCATCACTTTTTTGTATTAAATTGGCAGATAGAGAGGAGTCTACTGCATGTCTTGATGAAGTGAGGACAGGAACATTTTTCAACTCCTCCTATTGAAACAATGATGTTAATAGTATTGGATTTTGGGTTAATATAAATAAACTCAAGAAAAATACTGTGCCTGTCTATTCATTTGAGAAACAGTTCATTTCACAGCTTTGAAATATGAGTTCTTTCATTAGGTGGGATGGTAATTACCAACTTCTATGGTGACTATGTTCAAGACAACCATTGAAGCAGAAAAAAGAGATAAAGTTTTCCACTGAGAAGAAAGTAGAACTAAGAACATTCACTATTAAATTTCCTAGAAAGTTTATTTCAGATATTTTTGATCGTATCTATTCTGCAGCCAGTTATAAAAGTGTTTCATTAACTTCCATTTACGATTTCACATTAAGGTCACAAAACGTTTACAGCTGAAGATATCTAATTCATTACCCAGCCAGTAGTAAAAACAGAATATAATACCAATATGTGTAGATTTTTGTGTTGGTAACCTTTCTTGCAATAGTGTCTTCATACCATTTTTATAAAAATGGCATATAAGTAACTCCCATTCAACTAAATCTATCCATTGCAACTTTTTCAGTACCGAGAGTGTACCTAAAATGACAGGCTACTTATTGCAATCAGCCCACCTGTTCCAATAAACTAAGCTGTTTCATAATATTCTTTTCATCTGAAATATGTTTTTATAGGAATAAGTGCATAACAAATTAATTACCGGTTTTTCAATATTATCTATATTTTTTTATAAGAATGTTGTCTAAAGATAAGGTTGTGAATATATACAGTCACTATTAACGTTCTGTGACTGTTTCATCTTGTTATCGTTGTGGTCTTCAGTCTAGAGACTGGTTTGATGTAGCTCTCCATGCTACTCTATCCTGTGCAAGCTTCTTCATCTCCCAGTACCTACTGCAACCTACATCCTTCTAAATCTGCTTACTATATTCATCTCTTGGTCTCGCTCTACGATTTTTATCCTCCACACTGCCCTCCAATACTAAATTGGTGATCCCTTGATGCCTCAGAATATGCCCTACCAGCCAATTCCTTTTTCTAGTCAAGTTCTGCCACAAATTTCTCTTCTCTCCAATTCTATTCAATACCTCCTCATTAGTTATGTGATCTATCCATCTAGTCTCCAGCATTCTTCTGTAGCACCACATTTCGAAAGCTTCTATTCTCTTCTTGTCCAAACTATTTATCGTCCAAGTTTCACTTCCACACATGGCTACACTCCATACAAATGCTTCCATAAACGACTTCCTGACACGTAATTCTGTACTCGATGTTAACAAATTTCTCTTCTTCAGAAACGCTTTCCTTGTCAATGACAGTCTACATTTTATATCCTCTCTACTTCGACCATCATCAGTTATTTTTCTCCCCAAATAGCAAAACTCATTTACTACTTAAAGCCTCTCATTTCCTAATCTAATTCCCTCAGCATCACCCAACTTAATTCGACTACATTCCATTATCCTCGTTTTGTTTTTGTTGATGTTCATCTTATATCCTCCTTTCAAGACACTGCCCATTCTGTTCAACTGTTCTTCGAAGTCCTTTGCTGCCTCTGAGAGAATTACAATGTCATTGGCGAACCTTAAAGTTTTTATTTCTTCTCCATGGATTTTAATACCTACTCCGAATTTTTCTTTTTTTTCCTTTACTGCTCACTCAATATACAGATTGAACAACATCGGGGAGAGGCGAAAACCCTGTCTCACTCCCTTCCCAACCACTGCTTACCTTTCACGTCCCTCGACTCTTACAAATTATAAATAGCCTTTCGCTCCCGGTGTTTTACCCCTGCCACCTTCAGAATTTGAAAGACAGTATTCCAGCCAACATTGTCAAAGCTTTCTCTAAGTCTACAAATGCTACGAGCATAGGTTTGCCTTTCCTTAAACTATTTTCAAAGATAAGTCATAGGGTCAGTTTTGCCTCATGTGTTCCAACATTTCTACGGAATCCAAACTGATGTTCCCCAAGGTCGGCTTCTACCAGTTTTTCCATTCGTCTGTAAAGAATTCGTGTTAGTATTTTGCAGCTGTGACTTATTAAACTGATAGTTCGGTAATTTTCACATCTGTCAACACCTGCTTTCTCTGGGATTCTAATTATTATATTCTTCTTGAAGTCTGACTCTCCCAAGGCTGTCAGTAGTTCTAATGGATGTTGTCTACTCCCGGGGCCTTGTTTCGACTTAGATCTTTCAGTGCTCTGTCAAACTCTTCACGCAGTATCATATCTCCTATTTCATCTTCATCTACATTCTCTTCCATTTCTATATTGTCCTGAAGACCATCGCCCTTGTATAGACCCTCTATATACTCCTTCCACCTTTCTGCTTTCCCTTCTTTGCTTATTACTGGATTCCCATCTGAGCTATTGATATTCATGCAAGTGGTTCTCTTTTCTCCAAATATCTCTTTAATTTTCCTGTAGGCAGCATCTATCTTACCCCTAGTGATATGTGCCTCAACATCTTTACATTTGTCCTCTAGCCATCCCTGCTTAGCCATTTTGCACTACCGGTCGATCTCATTTTTGAGACGTTTGTATTCTTTTTAGCCTACTTCATTTACTGCATTTTTGTATTTTCTGCTTTCATCAATTAAATTCAATATCTCTTCTGTTACCCAAGGATTTCTATTAGCCCTCGTCTTTTTACCTACTTGATCCTCTGCTACCTACACTATTTCGTCTCTCAAAGCTACCCATTCGTCTTCTACTGTATTTCTTTCCCCCATTCTTGTCAATTGTACCCTTATGCTCTCCCTGAAGCTCTCTCTAACCTCTGGTTCTTTCAGTTTATCCAGATCCCATCTCCTCAATTTACCACCTTTTTGTAGTTTCTTCAGTTTTAATCTACAGTTCATAATCAATAGATTGTGGTCAGGGTCCACATCTGCCCCTGGAAATGTCTTACAATTTAAAACCTGGTTCCTGAATCTCTGTCTTACCATTACATAATCGAACTGATACCTTCCACTATCTCCGAGCTTCTTCATGTATACAACCTTCTTTCATGATTCTTGAACGAAGTGCTAGCTATGATTAAGTTATGCTCAGTGTAAAATTCTACCAGGCTGCTTCATCTTTCATTCCTTACTCCCATTCCATATTCACCTACTATGTTTCCTTCCCTTCCTTTTCCTGCATTCGAATTCCAGTCACCTATGACTATTAAATTTTCGTCTCCCTTCACTATCTGAATAATTTCTTTTACCTCATGATACATTTCATCAATCTATTTGTCACTGTGGAGCTAGTTGGCATATAAACTTGTACTACTGTGGTGGATGTGGGCTTCGTATCTGTCTTGGCCACAATAATGCGTTCACTATGATGTTTGTAGTAGCTTACCCACGTTCCTATTTTTTATTCGTTATTAAATCTATTCCTGCATTACCCCTATTGATTTTGTATTTATTACCCTGTATTCACTTGACCAAAAGTCTTGTTCCTCCTGTCACCATACTTCGCTAATTCTCTCTATATCTAACTTTAACCTATCCATTTCCCTTTTTAAATTTTCCAACCTACCTGCTCGATTTAGGGATCTGAGTTTCCACGCTCCAACCAGTAGAATGCCAGTTTTCTTTCTCCTGATAACAACATCCTCCTGAATAGTCTCCGCCTGGAGATCCGAATGGGGGACTGTTTTACCCAGGAGGACACCATCATCATTTACCCATACAGTAAAGCTGCATGTCCTCAGGAAAAATTACGCCCATAGTTTCCCCTTGCTTTCAGTCGTTTGCTGTAACAGGACAGCAAGGACGTTTTGGTTAGTGTTACAAGGCCAGATCAGTCAATCAACCAGACTGGTGCCCCTGCATTACTGAAAGGGCTGCTGCCCCTCTTCAAGAACCACACGTTTGTCTGGCCTTTCAACAGATACCCCTCCATTGTGGTTGCACCTACGGTATGGCTGTCTGTATTGCTGAGACACGCAAGCCTCCCCACCAAGGTCCATGGTTCACGGGGGAAGTCGTTTCATCTTATGAATAATAAAAAGATAATAACCAGAAATTATTGATTTGATTCTATAAAGTGTATGTATCTCAGATATAACATAACTGAGTTACCTTTTCTGGGAGAGCTTAATATTTGGTAAATTATAGTATGACTCATCAGTTCATGTATTTTATAGGTCGATTAAATTAAAGGAAGTACAAATAGCTCACAAGAGTTGTGTTTGAAGCTTCTATATCCTGTTTTACTCAAGTAACAAAATTCTGGGAATGCTAGCCTCTAATTCGCATATCCAGATTAAGAATATCTTTAACTCTACGTTTTCTTTATATTTTTCGGAATACCAGTTCATTTCCTTTCATATTTTTTCTTTGTCAATTTGAAATACATAATTTTTCACTTTGTCACTGATAATACTTTGAAGTGAGAATGTATCTATACATAACATCTTCCAGGAAAAAGTTTAACTATGTCTTTCTTGTGCATTTTACACCTAGATGTACGTTACATATAGACTTTGACGTTAGAAGTTCACTTTTATAAATAAATACCTGTCTGAAGGTTGCAAGTTAAAACAACCACAATATCACAAAATTTATGTTTGTATATGTAATGTAGATTGAGCAAATTTATTCGAAGGTATTTCATGTTTTGAACTGTTTCTATTACTTATAGAGCACTATACGTAATCTGTTGTATAATACTTAATTTGGCAGAAAGTGTTACTTGCTATTTATTTATTTAAGTGTAGATTCGTTTTTATTGCTGGGGTAAACCACAGACATGCTGATTTACTCAGATATCACTTAATTAAAATGGATGATACCATTTCCTTTTCTGGGTCCATATACTGTATATCTGTTTCCTGTTGACATACTGACATGTTGTATCTTAACGTTGGGCATGCAGGATGCAAAGTGTGTTTTGGACTTTCATTTTCTTGTGTGTTCTTTCCGCTTGCTAATGTGTACTGAGTACTGAAGAAATGTAGTCAGTTTATTGTCAATTAGTCTGTTTTACATGTTAATAGTTAACTATTCAGTAAATCTGATTAGTAATTCAATATACAGTTTTCCTTCCAGTTGTATTAAGTTCACAATTTAGCGCTATTTTCTTTTCGTTTTCCTTTCATAAATATTACTTCTATAACTGAACAACAAAGAAGAAATATTTTGTTGTACTTGTAACCAATCAGATTTTTTTTATCTGTATGAGTATTAATCTGTAAAAGTATGCATAAAAACTAAGAATTTTGTTATACTGTTTTTGTGACTATCAAATTTCCGTTGTAATCGATCTATATCAAAAGACTCAGTGGATGGTACTGTGGATGACAGTAGAATGACTTGCAGCAGGACTGGGATTCAATTCTGATCCTCATTCAGATTTCACTGCAACATAGTTTCCATAAGCCACTTAAGGCAAATTTCTACCCCAACCCTGTAGCCCATCACTAAAGACCTCATGTCAATTGAGTGTAACATTCTTTCCTTTCGATTAAAAGAGTCGTTTCAAATTAAAAGAGTTATGCACTCAAATGTTGCAACTCCTATTGCATGTTAGATGTAAGTATGTCAGCAACAAAGAATGGGAATACACATGCACTGGAAAGCCAAAGAAACTGGTACACCTGCCTAATACAGTGTAGGACCACCGAGAGCACGCAGAAGTGTTTGAACATGGCGTGGCATGTACTCGACTAATGTCTGAAGTAGTGCTGGAGGGAAATGACACCATAAATCCTGCAGGATGTCCGTAAATCTGCAAGTGTGCGAGGGGGTGTCGATCTCTTCTGAACAGTATGCTGCAAGACATCCCAGATATACTCAATAATGTTCATGTCTGGGGAGTTTGGTGGCCAGCGTCAGTGTTTAAACTCAGAAGAGTGTTTCCAGAGCCACTCTGTAGCAATTCTGGACGTGAGAGGTGTCGCATTGCCCTGCCAGAATTGCCCAAGTCCTTTGGGATGCACAATGGACATCAATGGTAATAGTCATCAGACAGAATGCTTACATACGTGTCACCTGTCAGCGTCGTATCTAGACGAATCAGGGGTCCCTTATCACTCCAAATGTACACGCCCCACACCATTGCAGAGTCTCCACCTTGCTGACATGCAGGGTCCATTGATTCATGAGGTTGTCTCCATACACCAACACGTCCATTTGCTCAATACAATTCGAAACGAGACTCATCCAACAAGACAACATGTCTCCAGCCAACAAGAGTCCAATGTCGGTGTTGACGGGCCCAGGCCAGGTGAAAAGCTTTATGTCCTACATTCATCAAGGGTACACTAGAGGGCCTTCGGCTCCGAAGCCAACATCGATGATGTTTTGTTGAATGGTTTGCACTTGTTGATGGCCTAGCACTGAAATTTGCAGCAGTTTGCGAAGGATTGCACTTCTGTCATGTTAAACGACTCTCTTCAGTCGTTGTTGTTCTTGTTGTTGCAGCATCTCTTTACGGCCGCAGATATGTCAGAGATTTGAAGTTTTACCAGACTCCTGATATTCACAGCACTAGTGAAATCTCCACTTCATCTCTACTTTGGTCATGCTGTGTCCCATTACTCATGCGCCTACTACAACCCCACATTCAATCTCAGTTAAATATTGATAACCTGCCATTGTAGCAGCAGTAACCGATATAACAAATGCACCCGACACTTGTTGTCTTATGTAGGCGTTGCCGATCGTAGCGCCATAATCTACCTGTTTACGTATCTTTCTATTTTAACACACATGCCTATACCAGTTTCTTTAGCGCTTCAGTGAACATCAAAGGAAATAAATCTACTAGTAGATGACATTAATGGGTACACAAATCTAAGAAGATTGCAAGAGAGTAAAATTCCAAATGAAATGAAGTAGTGTAGGAGTAAACTGAATATATCGCTACAGTTTGTCAGCTACATTAATCAGCTCTCCCTCTGAAACATACTTTAACAGAATTGCGTGGTAAATATTTTAGAAGTCTAAAAAGAACAGATCAAGAAATACAGCTTGAAAGCAAATTACTTCTGACAACAATGAGTGTGATGATGTAGTAGATGAAACACTTGACTTTGATTTGGGAGAAGTATTTATTAGGTGATGGATAGTACTTCATTTATTTGAGAGTGGGATGGCCGTACATGAGTGGCAGTTTTTATTGAGAAATATTTTAGTGTTAGCTGGTGTAGTTGTAAAGTTTTACGCTTGACAGCAGAAAGTGGCTGAAGATCACCCTTTGTGATGAGAAGGATATTCCCAGTGATTGGGCAGGTTCATGATGCTGTGGTATGGTAGACCTTGCAAAAACGATTCACATATTGCAACGGTTGGCGATGAAAGACTCCATCCAGAAATTTAGATGTCATGATTTACTGCCAGTCAGGGTCGACCTGCACACATATTTCGCCCACATTTCGATTACTAACGTGGTACTAGGCGTTACATAAACAAGATAGAGACCCCCCCCCCCCCAAAGTAGTGACTGGCATGAATGAGATACGATTTGTCGTTAATAATCTGAAAAACAACAGTAGTATAAACGATAGAGGATGTAACAGAGAGCTTTCATTGTTTCGTAGAACTGTCGTTGTGTGATCTGAACGATACCCTTATTCTACAATCCATGTGGTCATCTGAACATGATTATTGGCAGACTAAAGCCGTATATTTTGGGCCATTGAAGGATGGGAAATTTTGTATGAGCTTGAACACTGACAGGTGTAGAATGGTGATGTTATGCATATGATGTCTGCTTTGCTTGCTATTCCACTGGGCTGTGATGAAATTCAGTGGGCTCAATTAGATTTGTCAACAGGAAGAAGATACATAGGACTAAGGTATCAATAATGAATGTTTGTAGCATGCAGTACTCATCAGTGACATATGACATGATTGTGTGGTTAGTATAAAAGCATAATGAGTAGCATCTATGGCGTATATGGGACGATAAATTATCTTCAAATGTAAGAAATGACAAACTTATAATGGACAGTGAATTTCTGACACAATGATGAATCATATGATGACTCAGTAGATGCAAATTATGGAGACAGAGATTACAAAGATTCAATTAATTTACAATAAGTTGCAGGAAGGTTGATTAGTGGACTGTCAGGGACAGGGTCATAAGGTATCTTACACATTTGCTTGCTCAGAGTAGCAAATGACTGTGTTTCTTTATTTCATGTTTAGAGTTGTACTTAAAGCCCGTCAAGCTGTGTCCCCAGTCTAGTCACAGAGTAACCATTCGTCCTTCTGTTTCATTGTCCTAGAAATTATTGCAACATTTTAAAAGCAAAATTTCCTCTGCTTGTTGGTAGCTCCTCAGATCTGTAGCAAACGTGGTCACAGAATGGTTTGAGGTGTGCATATGGTTCTCTACCACTTTCATGTGTTAGTCCCACAGAAGATTCATTCCATCTGTTGCTGTACCTTTTGCAGTCAAGAGGCAGCTAGCTGATCCTAGAGGGATTAATGGAAGTTACAGAGTGAGATGATATATCCATTTCAATATTTTTCCTCCCCATCTCCCATTATTGCTTCATAGCCTAAAAGTAAGGACACCATCATCAGATATGGTGTAACTGCGAGACATTTTGGTAGTGTTGTCTATGTGTCCAGGAAAAAGGGTAGCACAATGTTAGTCACCTTTCTTCTTCCTTGAATAGGTTATCTAAATGGACATTGGTAATCTGGTACTCATAAAGGCTCCGTCTACTCCACTCAAGAAAATATGCGATCCGATTGCTGACTGTTTCAAATCTTTGTACGATGACTGCAGATTGCTCTGAATTGGACGTTTCTCGTGAGAGTGGAATGTGTCATCTATGTACAATGCTAGCTGGTCTCAAGTTGTCCCTGTACTGTGTGTAAGACAGAAGGCTGGAGACTGACCCTTGAGGTATGTCAGTAGGGATGGGTGTTCCACAGACGTCCTTCTGCTATGACAAAGACTCTGCATCATTCCAGCTATCATTTAAGGGCGCTCACTTGTGCTAAGATTACCCCTATGACTAAGAACTTACAGAGGACATCTTCATATCACATGGAATCAAATGTTCTTGTCACACTGATAAGTACCAGTACAAAGTATTCCCTCCACCATCTCACATCCAGCACTTTCTCTACGAGCTGTACCTGTGTGCATATTGTTTTATGCCTCTCATCGAAGATGAACTGCTTTACAGTGAGCAACTGTGTTTCTTTAGTGTGCTGGAGCTGATGGGGCAGGTACAGATTTACCTTAGTGCTGGCAGGAGCATCATTGATCAGTAGGTGTTTGAAATCTGAGGGTCCTATCTGTCTTGAGGATGGGTGCAGCTTTTGGTCTCTGTTAGTCTCTGGTGTCTCCCAGAATGGGTGATCTAGTTGATATAGTTCATTGCCTACAGTGAGTCACACAAGGCACAAGAGTTAATTATTAAATAAACTGAAACTCCAAAGACTGAAATAGCAGACTTGTTGTGTCACTTCTGAGATAATTTCCTCAATGATCTCTCCCTCGCTGTTGTTTGCTGTCAGGTTACTGGTAGTCATGTCATGACGACAACGATGTAGACTACGCCCAAAGTAAGACAAAGCATTGACTTTCCTCACTGACCACAGAGCAGGAGCATTTAGGGTCAGCATATGGGATATCTTTGTGGATTGCCACTCCAACACGGAATTTTGCCAGTCTTGACTGCTGTAATCGCCAACTCCTGGCTTCAGTTAATGCCGTGTTCTGTTGTCCTCATCTGCCCTTAAGTGCCATATACCTTCACCAACCCACTAGTCAAATGACCAGTATCGTGTTCAACCTGCACATGTACTGACCAACTTAATTCAGCAATGACAGCACCGCCCTGTTCCTATCGCTTTTTGCGACTTGGTTACTGCAAGTTTACTGAGGTTAGCATCATCAACCATTCTTAATTAAAAAGAATACACTCATGAGAGAGGCTGTAAGTTGCGAGGAGCAGCTGTTAGCTACATTAGGGCTTCTAGCTGTTGGCCGAAGTTACAAGGATCTAAAATTCAGTGGAGTTGTATTCCTACAGTTATTATCTAAAATGATTCCTGACACCATAATTGAGATTTATAGTTGCCTGAAGGGGGCATCATGGTAAATAAAAATAAATGTAACAAAATGTTTTCAAGTAAACTTCATTAATTTATTTATGTGTGTAGCACAAAAGATGACCCTTTACATTTAACAAAATCATTCCAGATTAGAAGAGACTAACAATGGTGGTGGCGTACATCATCCAATAAATGCAATAACAGACACATAGGAAATGAAGCATTTGGCAACTGTTAGATTTGTAAAAAGAAAGTGCTACACTTTGCTCTTCATAGCAAAAGGCTTGGATACAGGCTGAGGGTTGGAACTTTAATAGTGGTAATTATTTATTTACAGCTTGTACAAAATAGACACGTGTTTTACTGACCTTCAAAGTAGTCACCAGCATTGTGTATAGCCCGTTGGCAGCGACGTGGAAGTTGTAGGATTCTCTTAGCAGTGCCAGTCGTGTTGACAGCTCCAGCAGCACGGTCTATTGCCTGACGAATTTGTAGCAGTTCTGAAGCGAATGCCGTGAACGGTTTCCTTCAGTTTAGAAATCGAGTTGAACTCACGAGGTCTTCAGTCAGGAAGTGCAGTAGGTGGTATAGCACTTAGCACCCCCATCAACTAAACTAATCAGTAACAGCTTGCACTGTACGTGCTTGAGCATTGTCCTGCAAAATGATGGTCAGGTCCTGCAGAAAGTGTCATCACTTCTGTCTCTTTGCTGTTCATTTTTGGAACACAACTTACGACCAGCTTAGAGACAAAAGTGATGACACTTTCTGCAGGACCTGACCATCATTTTGTAGGACAATGCACAAGCACGTACAGTGCAAGCTGTTACTGATTTGTTTGACTGATTGGGCTGCTAAGTGCTGTACGACCCACTGCACTCCCCTGACTTAAGCCCGAGTGAGTTCAACTCGATTTCTAAACTGAAGGAAACAGTTCACAGCATTCGCTTCAGAACTGCTACAAATTCGTCGGGCAATAGAACGCGCCACTCGAACTGTCAATACAACTGGCACTGCTAAGAGTATCCTACGAGTTCCACATAGCTGGCAACGAGTTATACACAATGCTGGTGACTACTTTGAAGGTCAGTAAAACTTTGAATCACGTATTTATTTTGTAGAAGCTGTAAGTAAATAGTTTCCACTATTAAAGTTCCAACCCTCGTACTTTTAACAATGGAACAAGTATATTTTACCAATAAAAGTACGTCATTGTCTACATTTTGGCTTTTAGGTTTTATTTTGAATACATATCGGATTTTAAATCGAAGATCTAATCTGTCTGAATTTTGATGTCTAGCATTCATTTCCGACTAGAATCAGAAATAAAACCGAAAACGAAATACAAAAGGGCGTTGGGCTTTCATTCATACAATAAATATCTTTCACTCCCTCCACGTGGCACATGAAACCATTGTCAATTCGTTAAAAAATTAAAAAAAGCTCCATTTCTTGTCTTTCTGCTGTTATACTCCTCACAATCCAAGAACTTCTGCAGGCTTTACATTTCTCTAGAGATTCTGTCATTAAAGTTTCATCCACCACTCACTCTGTCATGTATATCGAGACAACATTTAATCTTATGTGCAATGATAGAATATGAATTTTTGTCAGGCAGTTGGTAGATAGTGCTACACCTGGTACAATTTGTTGTATAAAGTGGTGGGGGAGGGGCAGGTCGGCTGTTGGGGGGCATACTCAGCCGATCGCGCAAAAAAAAAAAAGTTGGTCAGTCAATTGGCCAAAGTGTCTATACGCATGCAATTTGTCAGTTAGTCAGTTGCTGCATAATATGGACCTTTTATTGATATACACTTTATCAGAGGCACTGCAGCTCCATTCCTTTCAAACATATACTTTAACTGAAAAGCTTGGGAGATGCCGTGTTACATTTCTTCATTTTAGTTGAAGCTAGTTATTTGGTGTCTTTTATAATATAACTTATGTCCTATGCATATCTGGTGTTTCAAAACACTAGCACATTGAGAGTCTCTCGAAATGGTGTCGGTACTGGTAAACATTTTTGTAATTAAATTTAAGTAATGACTCATTGGCGTTTAACGCCTTCAGGAGCTCTATAACACAGAACAAAGTCACAATTCTGCATGTTCCCTTTGGTCTAGTGTATAAAGACGTGGAGTGACGAAGTGGAAAGTGCTATCATCGCATATTTTTTTATTCACTCTATGTTTCTGAATGATTCTAGGACTTTCTTAATACTTTGATGGAAGCATGTTCTGTAACATTCGGTGTCATGTACATAAAACAGCCCCATCTCTCACAAGTTAAGAATGAAACACGGAAATACGAGTAAATATTCAAAGCATGTTGATTATCCGGTAAAAGGAACCACCATTCAAAATAAAGATTGGCACATTTGAAAAAGTATTGAACAGTAACGTTCTCTCGGCTGTAAAGCCTAAAAGAACATTTAGAAGCTAGTTATTTTAGGAGATTTCTTTTCCAAACAAGAATGCCTTCAATTGCAGTACTCTTACAACCCCCCAAGCTCAGTGGTTGTAATACATCAGAATGACCAAGAGGAATGGTTTGGGAGAGAGGGATGGCTCACACCAAAGTGTGCACAGGAACGCCAGCAAGTATGTCATTGACTTTATTGGACTGAAGGTAGACAGCAAGCCTTCCACTGATCCCGGTGATCGCACCGCACAGCATGCTTGCATGGGTCAGGGCCAATGCCAATGCCAGAATCTGCAGCATCATTGTCCAGTACCCTGTCTCGTAGACATAGAGCTCCTACTCACTCCATAGCTAAGCAGCTGCCGTGCATGTTGGCAGTGCCAGTACCCCAGGAGATGGGTTGCTGCTCCCTCGAGCACAACTCATGATCCCCGTGTAGAGCGCCAAAGGGAAACAGCCCACAGCTGTCATTGCAATAAGCCTTAGCAGCTCCGGCCATCTGTCCAGAGCAGCTCGGTCAGTGTCTGCAGACAACTCTGCTCTTGGGAGGCCGTGAGTTCGCTTCCTGGCTCCACACTGCGACCAGCAGCTTGTAATCTGCCGGACGATGCCATTCAGAAAGCAGAGGCTAACAGTCCTCTCGTTCCTCCCACCAGTGCAGCTCCAAGGTATGGCACGCCCTGCTACAGCTACGGCGCCTCTGTGCAACGGAGGTTGGTCATAGATTCAGCCAGTTGGTTGGCCGCCGATGCCCATCTCCAGAATGTTATTGTGGTTGGCCTGCAACTTAAACAATCGTCATTCCTCCATTTCTAGACATGGAGAGAACGGAGACCTGACTGACCCCATTTAAGTCTCCAGGCTCATTTATATATATGTTTTTTCCCTCCCCTCTGGAGGGGAAAAGTGCAGTGCTCTTTAATAATTCCCACATCAGGTTTCCGCAGCTAGCTTTGCCCCTTACACACAGGTCACTAGGTGCTGTTCACAGCATGTCAGTGCTTTGTGCTGTCCTGATTACTACACGCTTGTGTACAGTGCCCGACAGGTGGTACCTTCTCGCCTGCACACAGTGTTGTAAACCTGCCTTGCAGACTAGTCTGCTAAATATTAACATTGCCCTGCCTGCCATCCAATGTTACATTCGATCCTTTCAGTACTACCTTCCAATCTAAGCAGCGAGTGAAATTTGCAAGAGTTCCCCAATTCCACAACTGTACTTATTCGTAGTGCTGCAGTAAATATGCAGAGGAAATGGTACAGGAATGATTCTGCTGGTGTGTCTTCTCGTTTTCCATATCTTACAATCAGGGAACAGAAACCAGCAATAAAATTCAATTGTCAAGAGTATATTGGAACTTTACACTCTGTTTATGGAGATACTAGTACTCTAAGCTTCAATACTTAGGACACTGCTGTTCTTCAATGATAATAGTGAAAGATATGTTAGGAGGTGATACCAGTATATTTTAATAGTAAAACTGTCCTGAGCTTCAAGAAGCCATAAGCTAAAGGACAGTTAGGATGAATAATTGGTTTGCAGAAATAAGTTGATAAATTAATTAATAAAATCACCTTTCTGAACTTTGATCAAGAGCTACATGAGAATTCATGAGTCTGAAATATCACCTACATGAAAATCGAGATATTTAGGACTGTGAATCCAGGACATCTTAAAATGTCAAAAATATATCAGCAAAACTCATAGTACCTTGGATGAAGTCACTACAACTTTCATATTCAGGTGCCACTGATGCTGGCGTGAAACACATCTTACAACCATTCATACTCAGTGTATTACATAGCAAAGATGCTGTGTCCAGACTGGTCTCTCTTCCAAACATCATTTCTCTTCCTAACATTATTTCTCTGGCGGACTGCATCATCCACTTACAGTTGGAGCTCCCAATAACAAGCAATGTATCTGTCTATGCAGGGCTGGACCTTGTAAAAAGAATAGCGCCACTCTCAATCATGAAGTGACATATGCTGGCTCAGACACACCACCATTCAACATCTCACAGTTGTTGGTAATGCATACAAGGATAGGTATATGGCCAGCACCCACACTCATCTTTTGTCCAAAGATTTGAGAACACGACATTCACATAACTTGTTCACTGGCAGAATCCTGTTAACTTTTGCAATTCTAGCTGCTGATGAAGAACACCCCACCCCCATTGTGGCCTCTCACAATTAACAGTGTCCCTATCACATATACATAAATGAAGGTGTGAAATAATAGAAATCAAGTGGTGAAAATGTTAATTCTGTTGTTGCAAAAGATGATGCTTTACTATTACAGTTGTCCTATGATTATTTACAAGTTTCATTTTTGATAAGCATCCCAAGAAATGGAATGAAAAAAGGCATTATAATATGAAAAAAATTACAGCATATAATATTTTGCAAATGAATTAACCACAGAAAAGCTCCATAGTGCTAAATTATTCTTTTCATACCTTCCATTTTATTAAGACACGAAAATAACGATATTTTCATCCATACACAGAGCACACCTGCAGTGTGAGAATGGCGATCTTCATCAACTGTCATCATAGTAAATTTGTGTCAAACGAACTTTGCTGTAGGTTCAATGTGAATTGGAGGCTGGACAATGAGTGAGAGAGAGCAATCAGACAACTAAGCTTTTGCCTTTAATGCTTCTATAGAGCACGCACTGAAATGTTACCATGCAGAAGCGTAGGTAAGGACGGACAAGGAGGGTATGCTAATGCTGCTGTGTAAGAATAAGATACTGACCACATCTCAACCATGGTTACGGAGGCCCACTTAATATGTCAGTCTGGAATCTCACTGATTGGAGTAAATCTGTCTTCAGTTAGGAGTCCCACTTCGAACTTAGCCCCGATGATCAGCAAAGACCTACCTGGAGACGCCCCGCTCTGCAGTTGGATACCTAACTGACTGTCGCCCGCCATACGGCAATGACAACCATGGTCTGGGGTGCCATTTATTTTTCTAGCAGGACCCCTTTGGCTGCCATCAATGGCAATCTTACAGCATAGTGGTACACCGACGATATTCTATACCCAGTTTTGTTGCCCTTCATAGCAAGCCATCCTGGGCTAACATTTCAGCAAGATACCCCATGTGTAAAGCTTATGCTTATAGCTAGAGTTTCTATTGCTTGTCTTCGTGCTTACCAAACTCTACCTTCACAAGCAAGGTCACCGGATCTCTCCCCAACTGAGAACGTTTGGAGCATTATGGACAGAACCCTCCAACCAGTTCGGGAATTTGAGAATCTAACGTGCAAATTAGACAGGATTTGGCACGATAACCTTCAGGAAGACCTCCAACAACTCTGTCAGTCAACGCCAAACCAAATAATTACTTTCTTAAGGGCTGGAACTGGAACATCACGTTGTTGACTTGCCCAATTTGTGAAGTACCTTTTCGCGAATAAATCATCCATTTTTTCTGAAATTGTAATCATGAGTGAGGAGAAGTGTCAAAGGCAGGTGTAAAATAGTTAACTCGATGTTAGTGTCTTCCATATATATCAAATACGTGAATGGAGGGATGCTTCTGAGAAAGTCTGGAAAATGTTGTGTGTGAATTTCTTGTTCATGAGGTATTGACAAAGGGAGATTTTTATTTGCCATCTACAGACTTGGAAATGCATACATGCAGAATATTAAGCAGGGACAAAGAATCTTCCAACATTGTGCGACATGTATTTTCCAAAAGTTATTTAGAGCAGTTTGCTTGAAACCATACCTATGTGAGAATCTTGCTGGATCTACTAGTTATCAACATGCTTGAACTTTTTGATTTAGTGAACACAAGAGATAAAAATGTAAGCACAAAACTATTACAGCGTTACTGAAAGCTGGCTTAGAACAAAAACTCAAGAACTGTAGAAAGATATCTCTGCTTAATAAATGTGACAGGAAAATAATTGTAAAACAACTGAGCAGTCAGCTCTGTGGAGTAAAATATGGAGAATTTACGGTAAAAAATTTGGGTGTAGGCCATTTTCTGTATAAGCTGTTGCCATTGTAATTAGTGAGGTAGGGGAAGGAAACAATGGTTCAACAATATTACTGAGCTGACCCTAGGCGCTCAATACTATTGCTTAATCACTATGGGTGTGCAGTGATGTTGAACATGTGTGGGTTACGTTGAGAAGTTGTGCAATACTATTAAGCAGGTAAAAAAAATCGTTGAAGGGGCAATATTAACAATATTCTTGGCAGTCTCTCACTGTTTGTTGTTGTTGTGGTCTTCAGTCCTGAGACTGGTTTGATGCAGCTCTCCATGCTACTCTATCCTGTGCAAGCTTCTTCATTTCCCAGTACCTACTGCAACCTACATCCTCCTGAATCTGCTTAGTGTGTTCATCTCTTGGTCTCCCACTACAATTTTTACCCTCCACGCTGCCCTCCAATACTAAATTGGTGATCCCTCGATGTCTCAGAACATGTCCTACCAACCGATCCATTCTTCTAGTCACGTTGTGCCACAAGCTCCTCTTCTCCCCAATTCTATTCAATACCTCCTCATTAGTTATGTGATCAACCCACCTAATCTTCAGCATTCTCCTGTAGCACCACATTTCGAAAGCTTCTATTCTCTTCTTTTCTAAGCTATTTATCGTCCACGTTTCACTTCCATACATGGCTACACTCCATACAAATACTTTCAGAAACGTCTTCCTGACACTTAAATCAATACTCGATGTTAACAAATTTCTCTTCTTCAGAAACGCTTTCCTTGCCATTGCCAGTCTACATTTTATATCCTCTCTACTTCGACCATCATCAGTTATTTTGCTCCCCAAATAGCAAAACTCCTTTACTACTTTAAGTGTCTCATTTCCTAATCTAATTCCCTCAGCATCACCCGATTTAATTCGACTACATTCCATTATCCTCGTTTTGCTTTTGTTGATGTTCATCTTATACCCTCCATTCAAGAATTCAAGACACTGTCCATTCCGTTCAACTGCTCTTCCAAGTCCTTTGCTGTCTCTGACAGAATTACATTGTCATCGGCGAACCTCAAAGTTTATATTTCTTCTCCATGGGTTTTAATACCTACTCCGAAGTTTTCTTTTGTTTCCTTTATTGCTTGCTCAGTATACAGATTGAATAACATCGGGGATAGGCTACAACTCTGTCTCACTCCCTTCCCAACCACTGCTTCCCTTTCATACCCTTCGACTCTTATAACTGCCATCTGCTTTCTGTACAAATTGTAAATAGCCTTTCGCTCTCTGTATTTTACCCCTGCCACCTTCAGTATTTGAAAGAGAGTATTCCAATCAACATTTTCAAAAACTTTCTCTAAGTCTTCAAATGCTAGAAATGTAGGTTTGCCTTTCCTTAAACTATTTCCAGAGATAAGTCGTAGGGTCAGTATTGCCTCATGTTTTCCAACATTTCTACGGAATCCAAACTGATGATCCCCGAGGTCGGCTTCTATCAGTTTTCCCATTTGTCTGTAAAAAATTCGCGTTAGTATTTTGCAGCTGTGACTTATTAAACTGATAGTTCGGTAATTTTCACATCTGTCAACACCTGCTTTCTTTGGGATTGGGATTATTATATTCTTCTTGAAGTCTGAGGGTATTTCGCCTGTCTCATACATCTTGCTCACCAGATAGTAGAGTTTTGTCATGACCGGCTCTCCCAAGGTTGTCAGTAGTTCTAATGGAATGTTGTCTACTCCGGGGGCCTTGTTTCGACTCAGGTCTTTCAGTGCTCTGTCAAACTCTTCACGCAATATCATATCTCCGATTTCATCTTCATCTACCTCCTCTTCCATTTACATAATATTGTCCTCAAGTACATCGCCCTTGTTTAGGCCCTCTATATACTCCTCCCACCTTTCTGCTTTCCCTTCTTTGCTTAGAACTGGGTTTCCATCAAAGCCCTTGATATTCATGCAAATGGTTCTCCTTTCTCCAAAGGTCTCTTTAATTTTCCTGTAGGCAGTATCTATCTTACTCCTAGTGAGATAAGCCTCTACATCCTTACATTTGTCCTCTAGCCATCCCTGCTTAGCCATTTTGCACTTCCTGTCGTTATCATTTTTGAGACGTTTGTATTCCATTTTGCCTGCTTCATTTACTGCATTTTTATATTTTCTCCTTTCATCAATTAAATTCAATATTTCTTCTGTTACCCAAGGATTTCTACTAGCCCTCGTCTTTTTACCTATTTGATCCTCTGCTGCCTTCACTATTTCATCACTCAAAGCTACCCATTCTTCTTCTACTGTATTTCTTTCCCCCATTCCTGTCAATTGTTCCCTTATGCTCTCCCTGAAACTCTTTACAACCTCTGGTTTAGTCAATTTATCCAGGTCCCATCTCCTTAAATTCCCACCTTTTTGCAGTTTCTTCAGTTCTAGTCTACAGTTCATAACCACTAGATTGTGGTCAGAGTCCACAACCGCCCCTGGAAATGTCTTACAATTTAAAACCTGGTTCCTAAATCTCCGTCTTACCATTATATAATCTATCTGATACCTTTTAGTATCTCCAGGGTTCTTCCATGTATACGACCTTCTTTCATGATTCTTAAACCAAGTATTAGCTATGATTAAGTTATGCTCTGCGCAAAATTCTACCAGGTGGCTTCCTCTTTCATTTCTTAGCCCCAATCCATATTCACCTGCTATGTTTTTCTTCTCTCCCTTTTCCTACTGACGAATTCCAGTCACTCATGACTATTAAATTTTCGTTTCCCTTCACTACCTGAATAATTTCATCAATTTCTTCGTCATCTGCAGAGCTAGATGGCATATAAACTTGTACTACTGTAGTAGACGTGGGCTTCGTGTCTATCTTGGCCACAATAATGCGTTCACTATGCTGTTTGTAGTATCTTACCCATACACCTATTTTTATTCATTATTAAACCTACTCCTGCATAGCCCCTATTTGATTTTGTATTTATAACCCTCTTATTCACCTGACCAGAAGTCTTGTTCCTCCTGCCACCAAACTTCACTAATTCCCACTATATCTAACTTTAACCTATTCATTTCCTTTTTAAATTTTCTAACCTACCTGCCTGATTAACGGATCTGACATTCCACGCTCCGATCCGTAGAACACCAGTTTTCTTTCTCCTGATAACAACGTCCTCCTGAGTAGTCCCCGCCCGGAGATCCGAATGGGGGACTATTTTACCTCCGGAATATTTTACCCAAGAAGACGCCCTCATCATTTAATCATACAGTAAAGCTGCATGTTCTCGGGAAAAATTACGGAAGTAGTTTCCCCTTGCTTTCAGCCGTTTGCAGTACCAGAACAGCAAGGCCATTTTGGTTAGTGTTACAAGGCCAGATCAGTCAATCATGCAGACTATTGCACCTGCAACTACTGAAAAGGCTGCTGCCCCTCTTCAGGAACCACACGTTTGTCTGGCCTCTCAACAGATACCCCTCCGTTGTGGTTGCACCTACGGTACGGCTATCTGTATCGTTGAGGCACGCAAGCCTCCCCACCAACAGCAAGGTCCATGGTTCATGGGGGGGTCTCTCAGTAATATCTAGTAATTTTGGAACCTTTTGCTACCGTTTCATTCTTTTTAAAAGAGAAACAGCCAACTGAAAACTCATCATTTACATACGTTTATGAAAAGTAACAATGGGCTTCCTAATCCTGAATATCAATCTCATTATGTTGAGACAACAATTTGCTGCCCTTTTATTATACATTACTGGCCATTAAAATTGCTACACCACAAAGATGACGTGCTACAGACGCGAAATTTAACCGACAGGAAGAAGATTCGGTGATATGGAAATGATTAGCTTTTCAGAGCATTCAAATAAGGTTGGTGACGCCTATAATGTGCTGGCATGAGGAAAGTTTCCAACCGATTTCTCATATACTAACAGCAGTTGACGGGCGTTGCCTGGTGAAACAATGTTGTGACGCCTCGTATAAGAGGGAGAAATGCGTGCAGTCACGTTTCCGACTTTGATAGAGATCGGATTGTAGCCTATCGCTATTATCGTATCACGACACTGCTGCTCGCGTTGGTTGAGATCCAATGACTGTTAACAGAATATGGAATCGTTGGGTTCAGGAGGGTAATACGGAACGCCGTGCTGGATCCCAAAGGCTTCGTATCACTAGCAGTCGAGATGACAGGCATCTTAATCGCATGACTGGAACAGATCGTGCAGCCACGTCTCGATCCCTGAGTCAACAGATGGGGACGTTTGCAAGACAACAACCATCTGCACGAACAGTTCGACGACGTTTGCAGCAGCATGGACTATCAACTCGGAGACCATGGCTGCGGTTACCCTTGACACTGCATCACAGACAGGAGCGCCTGCGGTGGTGTACTCAACGACCAACCTGAGTGCACGAATGGCAAAACGTCATTTTTTCGGATGAATCCAGGTTCTGTTTACATCATCATGATGGTCGCATCCGTGTTTGGCGACATCGCGGTGAACGCACATTGGAAGCCTGTATTCGTCATCGCCATACTGGCGTATCACCCGGCGTGATGGTATGGGGTGCCAATGGTTACACATCTCGGTCACCTCTTGTTTGCATTGACGGCACTTTGAAAATGGCTCTGAGCACTACGGGACTCAACTGCTAAGGTCATTAGTCCCCTAGAACGTAGAACTAGTTAAACCTAACCAACCTAAGGACATCACAAACATCCATGCCCGAGGCAGGATTCGAACCTGCGACCGTAGCGGCCTTGCGGTTCCAGACTGCAGCGCCTTTAACTGCACGGCCACTTCGGCCGGCGACGGCACTTTGAACAGTGGACGCTACTTTTCAGATGCGTTACGACCCGTGGCTCTACCCTTCATTCGATCCCTGTGAAACCCTACGTTTCAGCAGGATAATGAAAGACTGCATGTTGCAGGTCCTGTACGGGCCTTTCCGGATGCAGAAAATGTTCGACTGCTGCCCTGGCCAGCATATTCTCCAGATCTCTCACCAATTGAAAACGTCTGGTCAGTGGTGGCCGAGCAACTGGCTCATCACAGTATGCCAGTCACTACTCTTGATGAACTGTGGTATTGTGTTGAAGCTGCATGAACAGCTGTATCTGTACACACCATCCAAGCTCTGTTTGACTCCATGCCCAGGCATATCAAGGCCGTTATTACGGCCAGAGGTGGTTTTTCAGGGAACTGATTTCTCAGGATCTATGCTCCCAAATTGCGTGTAAATGTAATCACATGTCAGTTCTAGTATAATATATTTGTCCAATGAATATCCGTTTATTATCTGCATTTCTTCTTGGTGTAGAAATTTTAATGGCCAGTAGTGTACATGGAGTATCCTCTGTTGGTTCTATTTAGTATTGGTCCCACACACTTGAGGAGTATTCGAAACTGTTATGCATGAGCCTTTTGTAAGCAGTCACCTTGGTATACACACATTTTAATAGTTTCTAGAAATGAAATATGCAAGGCAACATGGCACATAATGAAACAAGAAGATGCATCAAAATGCACTCAAGCAGCTCTGATAGATCCTGAGGAACTAAGTCACTACTTTTTAAACTCTTTTAAAGTATAGGAAACAATATTAAAGCAACAAGTTAACATCTGTTGATATTATGAAAGCTGGTTTCAAATTTTCGAATTCTGTACTGTCGTTGGTTTTCGAATTACGTCATTAAAATGACTATACACTCAGTTTCTACACTATTACCTTTTATTTTTAATAAATGTGTGGAATTTCGAGTACACACACGCTCAGTCAAGGTATCAAAAGTTATCCCAATTTTCATAAAAGGGGACAAACAGCTTCCTCGAAGCTATAGAGCAGTCTCAATTATGGTAATATTTTTAAAGATATTTGTGGCACTTCTACACACACAAATAAGCAGCTACTTTGGAAAACACATTCTCCTAAGTAACGATCAGTTTGGTTTTCGCAAGGAGAGAAACACACAGCAGCCATTTTGGAAACTGTGGATTAAATTTCAATAGCTCCTGAAGGCAAAAACATTCGACTGCATTCCTGTTGCCACACTGATAAGGAAGCTGGAGTTTTGTGGGGTGTGTGGGAGCACTTTAGCTGTGAAGCATTCTTATTTTTAGTAACAGAAAACAGTTTATTTCACAAACGTAAAATCCTCCTTAATGGAAATCAGCACATGTGTTCCACAAGGATCTATTCTTGGACCCTTCTTCTTAATAGCAGACCTCACTGATTTGCCTAATAACATAGCTCACTCTGCCATATGTTATGCAAACATTCGACTGCATTCCTGTTGCCACACTGATAAGGAAGCTGGAGTTTTGTGGGGTGTGTGGGAGCACTTTAGCTGTGAAGCATTCTTATTTTTAGTAACAGAAAACAGTTTATTTCACAAACGTAAAATCCTCCTTAATGGAAATCAGCACATGTGTTCCACAAGGATCTATTCTTGGACCCTTCTTCTTAATAGCAGACCTCACTGATTTGCCTAATAACATAGCTCACTCTGCCATATGTTATGCAAATGATACAACACTACTTACCATGCAATGGAGAATCTCAGCTTTGAATAAGATAACCAAAGAAACTCTTAATGCAGCCTTGGAATAATTTGCACCTAATAAAATTCTGTGTAATCCTAATAAAACCCAACAACTCCTAACAGAAATATCTATTGAGATAGAAAATAAGTTACCAAAACTTTCAGGTATTTACATGGACTCCAAACACAGCTGGAAGGAACATATCAATCACATATGTGAAAAAATAGCTCAAGTGTCACACTCATTCTAAAGCTAAGGGGTTTGGTGAGCTTAGATTACATTAGGGTGACATACTTTGGACTAGTCCACTCACATATGTCATATAGTCTGACTGTGTTGAGACACTGCCCCCACATCAAGTACATTTTCAAAATAGAAAAAATCCGGTGTATAATGTGCAAAATAGGACACATAGAGCAGTGTTGTTCTCTTTTTCCCAGGCACAGAGTACTCAAAATTGTAAGTTTGTACTTATATGTGTCTGTACTCTATTTTAAAAATAATATTTCAAAATTTGCTGCTAGGGGAGAAGCTCATGAACACAACATCAGAGCTAAAGCTACTGTAAATATACCAAAGCACAAATTAACAAGAACTGAAAATTCTCACAAACTGAACCTACTCAAAATTTTCAACAAATTACCAATCTATGTTTGGTACGTGGATATGAAACTTTTCTAAAATTAAATGGCAAAGCTAGCTATCATATCACCCTATTTACCAATTAAAGATTTTTCCTATAGTCTACTGTATCATTTTGTGCTGTGTTTGCAAAATTATGCTTCTATGTCTTGTATAATTATTGTTTGTCCACAATACTAAACACCTTTTTCAAAAGCTGTTTCACAGAGGAAGACAGCACTGCAGTTCCTTCTCTAAATCCTCGCACAAATGAAAAAATGGCTGACATCGAAGTAAGTGTTCAAGGAATAGAAAAGCAACTGAAATCACTCAACAGAGGAAAGTCCACTGGACCTGGTGGGATACCAATTCCATTCTACACAGAGTACGCGAAAGAACTTGGCCCCCTTCTAACAGCCGTGTACTGCAAGTCTCCAGAGGAACGGAAGGTTTCAAATAATTGGAAAGGAGCACAGGTAGTCCCAGTCTTCAAGAAGGGTCTTCGAGCAGATGCGCAAAACTATAGACCTATATCTCTGACATCGATCTGTTGTAGAATTTTAGAACATGTTTTTCGCTCACGTATCGTGTGCTTTCTGGAAACCCAGAATCTACTCTGTGGGCATCAACATGGATTCCGGAAACAGCGATCGTGTGAGACCCAACTCGTTTTATTTGTTCATGAGACCCAGAAAATATTACATACAGGCTCCCAGGTAGATGCCATTTTCCTTTACTTCCGGAAGGCGTTCGATACAGTTCCACACTGTCGCCTGATAAACAAAGTAAGAGCGTACGGAATATCAGACCAGCTGTGTGGCTGGATTGAAGAATTTTAAGTAAACAGAACACAGCATGTTGTTCTCAATGGAGAGATGAGGTTAAAGTAACCTCTGGCGTTCCACAGGGGAGTGTTATGGGACCATTGCTTTTCACAATATATATAAATGACCCAGTAGATAGTGTCGGAAGTTCCATGCGGCTATAGTATACAGAGAAGTTGCAACATTAGAAAATTGCAGCGAAATGCAGGAAGATCTGCAGCGGATAAGCACTTGGTGCAGGGAGTGGCAACTGACCCTTAACATAGACAAATGTAATACTGCGAATACATAGAAAGAAGGATCCTTTATTGTTTGATTATATGATAGCGGAACAAACACTGGTAGCAGTTACTTCTGTAAAATATCTGGGAGTATGCGTACGGAACGATTTGAAGTGGAATGATCATATAAAATTAATTGTTGGTAAGGCGGGTGCCACGTTGAGATTCATTGGGAGAGTCCTTAGAAAATGTAGTTCATCAACAAAGAAGGTGGCTTACAAAACACTCTTTCGACCTATACTTGAGTATTGCTCATCAGTGTGGGATCTGTACCAGGTCAGGTTGACAGAGGAGATAGAGAAAATCCAAAGAAGAGCGGCGCGTTTCGTCACAGGATTATTTGGTAAGCGTGATAGAGTTACGGAGACGTTTAGCAAACTCAAATGGCAGACTCTGCAAGAGAGGCGCTCTACATCGCGGTGTAGCTTGCTGTCCAGGTTTCAAGAGGGTGCATCTCTGGATGAGGTATCGAATATATTGCTTTCCCCTACTTATACCACCCGAGGATATCACGAATGTAAAATTAGAGAGATTCGAGCGCTCACGGAGGCTTTCCGGCAGTCGTTCTTCCCGCGAACCATACGCGACTGGAACAGGAAAGGCAGGTAATGACAGTGGCACGTTAAGTGCCCTCCGCCACACACCGTTGGGTGGCTTGCGGAGTATAAATGTAGATAAGTTGACGAGTGGCGCGGTGGTTGTCGGAAACGGCCGTGCCCCAGCATTACGGTTTCGTGATGCCAGAGGAGCGGAGAAGGCAGCATCGGTTGCTTGCATCACAACCCCTGTTTTGCGCTTAACACCAAATCACAGGTGGAACTCGTGGAAGTATTGCCCGCTTAAGTGACACTTCCGTCGCTTCGGAAATCACCTAATTTGTTGACATTTCATGTTCGAGAGTTTCACCTATAACTGATGTATTATTTATGTATCCAAACAATGAAAATGAATGTAGATGAAAATACGACTTACGACGCTATGAATCGAAAGTAAAAAACTGTTTCTTGGAATTTGTTTACACTTTGCGTTCATTAACCGTAGACAACAGTAATGCACAAAAGAATAATTAATTGTGCCTGGAAGAACTGTCAAAAAGATGTTCGCTGAAGATCACTGTCATTTGTGTTTGTTTCAAGATCATCATCATCATCATCGCTTGAGGACATGGTATTGATGATAACCTCATCGATGGCCATTTCCATTACTCTGTCTCGTCTCCAGTACTCTTGCTCCAGCTGCTGCACTTTCCTGCATCAACCTTGCCAGCCTTGTGCAGTAACTGAAAGGAAAGCAGCGTTAACAAGATTCTGCTATCTTTCCTTCGACATGTCGCTAGCGACATTGTTCTTCCTGAAATTATGTTTTATTTTGGCCTATGCGAATTCTGTCGGATTTAGATCGCAGTTATAGGGCGGTAAACGCACCACTTTGTAGCCTCTGCTCTCAGCGATTTTATCCACGACGTACACTTTCACGGCTGGTTTGTTTTCATACATTGTAGATAATAGTTCAGCCTTCCTCACTGAGTAGTTGCAGTTTATTTGCCCATCTTGCAACCACTGTAACATCACAATCCTGAAATCATATTTATTTGGCATTTTTTCCCACTTTCTACTGTGGCATGGCGCATTATTAATTCAGTCACAAAATTGGGTGGAATATTACGAACAGCAATATCTGCAAACCCCATCCCCCTCTCATCTACGTTGGCTACTTTAATCAAAATTCAAGAAGTTCGTAAGTTAGTAGAAACAGTTTCTAGCATGAAACTTCCTGATAAAACTGTGTGCTAGATCGGGTTCTCAGATGTGAGTCCCGGCCCACACACAGTTTTAATTCGTAGGGCAGTTTGAAAGTAGCTCACACTCAGCTGTGGGGTGAAAATACTTTGTAGTTTCTTGCATATTACTGTAAGTACTTGCCGAATTTGTCTTTTCTTGGAAGTTCTGCTCAAATTTACAGAAGTTGTGTGTGTTAAGTACCGGTGCGAAAGTATGTTTGCCAAAAAGGAGAATGGCACAGAGACAGATGGGCCGAAACAAATATACCGTTGGAACTCCTAAAAACACATATTTGGCACCATCAGTCAAGGAACTGCGAAATGAGTTTTCCAGTCAATTTTTTTCAACAGAAGGCAAAGTAGAACGGCAGTACAGATGTCTTTAACTTTTAGCCTTTTTTTTAATGTTATGGTAAACATAAATGGATTACATTTGTGATAAACGTAGTAAATACTGCTTGCAAAACTGGAAGAGTAATTAAAAGGCAGTCTCTTGGTGAGATATCGCGCCGCATTTTTGTTTCCTGTTATCGAATGTTCGAAATGTGGATAGCAGGTTCTCAATTGTTAATCTAACTGACATCCTCTGGTTTTAGTTAACTGAATAACGTTTCTTGGTAACATCAATATGCACTCCTCTAATTTTTTCGTTTTTTTATTCTTGAGTTTCGTCACGACTTTCAGTAATAATAACGCAACAACGGTGACGACTGCGCTGGTTTTTAAGAATAACTGCAATTCTGTAACAAGTACTTGCAGCGAGTTCCTGAAATGAACTTGAAGGAGTAAGCTTGAGTAAGTTGTTGTTGTAATGTCAACGCCTCAGCAAGTGCTTTACAGAATTTGTTTGTCAGTGGACGCAAGCCTTTTGTAATACTTTGCATCTAGGGGGCAGTCTGAAATTGGCAGCGGTCAGAGACTAATGAATATCTTTCAAGTAGTGCCGATTTTCTGCCCTTCTGACAGCACTAGCGAAATCGTCAAGTTATCATGGCCAAACAGTACGTCCTGTATACTTTGTCTCGTGATTACTGCACAGTGTTTGTACCATTCTACATCATAGTATAACTTATGGACACTAGCACTTAGAAATCTTCCTGTTGTGTATTTTATTATTGTCGTGCTTCATATGTATACTACAGTTAATGGACTTTATTTTATTATTATGAATTCATATGTATTACTGCATCCTGTATCATACAACAGCGATGAACCTTATTTCATTGTAAAATGATGAATGGTGAATAAAAATTCTTAATACAGGAGAAACCCTAATATGTTCAAATGGCTCTGAGCACTATGGGACTTAACTTCTGAGGTCATCAGTCCCGTAGTACTTAGAACTACTTAAACCTAACTAACCTAAGGACATCACACACAGTCATGCCCGAGGCAGGATTCGAACCTGCGACCGTAACGATCGCGCGGTTTCAGACTGTAGCGCCTAGAACCGCTCGGCCACCCCGGCTGGCCCTAATATTTGCTACAATCAGAACTACCCTCTGCCATGCACTTTACAGTGGTTTGTAGACTATGGATATAGATGCAGGAGGCACTGTAATAAATAAATATTGCTGCTACTGATGTGCTTTCTCCTTCTTCTGATATATAATTCATTTATCCAACTTCACATGGACTCCTTACGACAGTTCACATTGGCATTTTTCACGTTAACAATCGTTGCCATCGGTGAGAGAAGCTACAAGTGAAAAACATTCATTTCACCAATGCAGGATTAAACTTTAACCCTTCAAATCGATAGTCTTATCAACAGAATCACCTTGCCTGACAGAACCTCCAAGCTAAGCACATTCATACAGTAAATTACTGATGGAAAACTTATGATTTTCTATAGAACTCACATAAAGGAGAGAATTAAGTTGGCAGTTAGTTAGTAACTAAGGAAGAAAGAAACAGCAATAGCTTCGTAAATTGCAATGGAAGTACCCCTTGAAGGCATATAACGAGCAACTGCCTTACTGCTACTCTTTTTGTCATCAAGGGACGTGGATGATAACAAAGTTAAATCTTATTAAAAGAATACTGTAAAATTCTACGCAAAATCATCAGAGCATCAAAATGTATGTTTCCTGAAGAAAAAATTAAAGTCCTCCAGCAACAAAATTTGAGCTATTTGGAACAAAGCAATAAAAATGAGACAGGAAAAATGAATCAAGAAATTTCTTTGAAGGTAGGTAATGAGCTGATCAAAATAGTCCCAAAATTGCAGAAAATTGTAACAACTTATTACTGGCAAATATCAGACAATTTAGGTCTGAACACTTCCTTAGCAGACAGCCTACAGTTCCTAAGTCAAGCGTTTTAGATAAATCTGATAAAATTCAACTTCATACTACAGCTGGAAAAGAAGCCTTCAATGTTAGCAATTCTCTTAAAAATAAATGTTCAAACTGTTAGATGAAATCAGAAGAAAAACAATGAAATGTTCAGCTTAAGTTAGTAGCATATTTTCGTAGTGTTTCTTCCCAGAGAGACTTAACATACTATTGCCAAACCATTTCACAAATAGGAGCCAAAATAGCAACAAAGAATTTCTGTCCCACATCATTTCTGTCAGTACTTTCAAAAATGTTTGAGAATATCATACTGTACACACCTTACTAGGAAAACATGCTCAGTGGCAAAGTTTTTGCGTTTCAAAAAGCGCCTATCAACCGAATACTCTATACTTACCTGTGATCAATCGATCAGAAATCATTGCCATTGTGAGTATGTTGTGTCTTGGCAAGGCTTTCGATTTTGTGAATCGTGATATTCTAATGCAAAACTTAACATACTATGTAATAGTAGTTACAGCAGGTTCATGGTTTTCATCTTGTCTGAATGACAGAAGGCAATGCACATCAGTCCCACACCACACATAAGAATAGCACTCAGAATTAGAAGCAATTAGACAAGGTACACCACATGATTTGATTTTGGGTGCTCTGTTGTTTCTGAGATACATAAATGATCTTCCATGTTGTGATGGGATACCCTCCACTAGTATTACTTTTCCTCAACGGTAGTTTTGGACAGGTCAATATTATCTCAATTGCTTTTCTGAAAACTTTCATATAATTTCATATGCAGTATGTTATATTTGAAGCTAAAACTTATGAAAAGCAAGTACTTCATAAAATATTTTAGTTTCGATGTTATAATCGATAAGTACTAGTTCTGAATGGATAGTTAAATTTTTTTGGAAACATTTGAAATTAAGAATTATTTGCACACTTAAAATTACTATTATTAATTACACTATTCTGTACCGTTTACTACGTTTATTTCTGGATTCATTTATGAAATAATAATCGAAATTAATAATGTAACGAAAAGTAGTAGGAAGTCATTTGTTACATAAAATTGTAAACCCTTTGGAATATGGTTATTTTCAGTAGAGTCGTAAGCTTGCCTCTGATGCGACTGGACGTATTTTTATGCGAACAACGTAATTTCGGCTTTGTTAATGTGAAAAATCAAAATACTGTTTGATGTACTAAAATGTGAGAAAATCAGTGGAAAATATATTTACGTAAAAAATTCTGCAACAACAATCTTCCTATTTATTTAGTTCAAACCAACTGTGAGGACCTGATTTTAGATTTCCAGCTTCAAGAATCAGGCCCCTAGAAAAGAAGAACTGAAGCCATCTCAACATGACAAGCTTAGTTAACTTGAAAATTTATTGTAGTCTTCGCTCCTCTCAAATCTTCATAAGACTTTACTTATTAATTGCTTGGGCTGGGCATTGTTCAATTTGGATAACAGATGGAAGAAGGTTCAAATGACTCTGAGCACTATGGGACTCAACATCTTAGGTCATAAGTCCCCTAGAACTTAGAACTACTTAAACCTAACTAACCTAAGGACATCACACACACCCATGCCCGAGGCAGGATTCGAACCTGCGACCGTAGCAGTCCCGCGGTTCCGGACTGCAGCGCCAGAACCGCTAGACCAGCGCGGCCGGCGGAAGAAGGAAGGATGGAAGTTTCAGAAGATGTGAAAATTTTTTAGTTTCAGCAGAGTATGGGAGTAAAAATAATAATAATAGCAGTCCCCTTACTCACTAATGAAATATTTGAATACACCAACAGACAGATCGAGGCAAATGGATTATCACTGAATTATGGTAAGAGTCAGTATACAGGGTGTTACAAAAAGGTACGGCCAAACTTTCAGGAAACATTCCTCACACACAAATAAAGAAAAGATGTTATGTGGACATGTGTCCGGAAACGCTTAATTTCCATGTTAGAGCTCATTTTAGTTTCGTCAGTATGTACTGTACTTCCTCGATTCACCGGAAGCTGCTGCACTACGTTCCAGCCGACCTCCAGTCACCAGAGGAATGACCATTGCTCGTCTTTAGCCATCGAAGAATGTGGGTGAAGTTGATTACTTTCCAACTATATCAGTCGATTATATTGAAGTCAGTGACACTGAACACATTCATTCGGACAAGTGCAAACAGTTCTGGCAGTTACATTGCTTATTACTATTTTGCTAAAGAGATTTAATGCTGTTTCGTAACTATGGAGCACAGTGCGATTAGTAATACATTGCAGTTGGTCGGCAGAGATTGAAAACTAAAAATGTATGATATTTCCAGTGGTAGTGCGATATTTTGGTAGTGGGTTGCATGATCTATTTGTAGTGGCTTCCTAACAGCACTGGCTGCAAATCAGTACGGCACGAAGTCTGCCGACTGCTGCCGATCAGAACTAGAGTCTGCATACCAAGTTACAGTTCTCACATACAGTAGTAGTTTTACAATGGATTATTATTCATTCATTTCTTTTGAGTGCAGTCACTCTATGCGAGCAACTGAATGAAACTAGTCGACGCGTTCCGGCGCATTCTTTTCTCAGCGGACGCATGCTATGGTTTGGGCACTGCTAACAAGGGAACCTCCCCATCGCATCCCCCTCAGATTTAGTTATAAGTTGGCACAGTGGATAGGCCTTGAAAAACTGAACACAGATCAATCGAGAAAACAGCAAGAAGTTGTGTGGAACTATGAAAAAAATAAGTAAAATGTACAAACTGAGTAGTGCATGTGCAGGATAGGCAACATTAAGGAGCGCGTAAGCTCAGGAACGCGCGTGGTCCCGTGGTTAGCGAGAGCAGCTGAGGAGCAAGAGGTCCTTGGTTTGAAGTCTTCCTTCGAGTGAAATTTTTTATTTTCAGACAATTACCAAAGTTCAGGCACTCACACATAATCAACTTCGCTCTCCAAAATTCTAGGACATGTTCAGATTTGCGTGGACATATGCAGGATTTGACGGTCTACACACGGAAAAATTTGAAAACGTTAAAAACATATGTTTTGACAGAGCACGGGGAAAACTGTGCGACTGTCAAACTGTTGCATTCATTTGTTGCAGTTTATGTGACAAACTCTTATGTTTTCATCACTTTTTTGGGAGTGATTATCACATCCATAAGAAAACCTAAATCGGGCAAGGTAGAAGAATCCTTTTACCCATTCGCCAAGTGTGGGTTGACAACATATTCCTGTCATGTGACGCACATGCCGTCACCAGTGTCGTATAGAATATATCAGACGTGTTTTCCTGTGGAGGAATCGGTTGACCTATGACCTTGCGATCAAATGTTTTCGGTTCCCATTGCGGAGGCACGTCCTTTCATCTACTAATCGCACGGTTTTGCGGTGTGGTCGCTAAACACAGACACTAAACTTATTACAGTGAACAGAGACGTCAATGAACGAACGAACAGATCATAACTTTGCGAAAATAAACTTTTCACTCGAGGGAAGACTTGAACCGAGGACCTTTCATTCCGCAGTTGCTCACGCTAACCACGGCGCTCCTTTTTTTCCCCTCATTTTGTTCGTTGCATCTGCTCGGGGCGGACGTCGTATGACATCCGTTTAACTTCGTTGTTGATCGATTAACTCAGTTTTTTTTTATTACAGAGGAAGCTAACCCTCCCCTGAGCTCACAATATCCTTGATGTTGCCTATGTTGCACATGGACTACTCAGTTTGCATATTTTGCTTATTTTTTCATAGTTCCACACAACTTATTCCTGTTTTCTCGATTGATCTGTGTTCAGTTTATCAAGGACTATCCACTGTGCCAACTTATAACTACACTCCTGGAAATGGAAAAAAGAACACATTGACACCGGTGTGTCAGACCCACCATACTTGCTCCGGACACTGCGAGAGGGCTGTACAAGCAATGGTCACACGCACGGCACAGCGGACACACCAGGAACCGCGGTGTTGGCCGTCGAATGGCGCTAGCTGCGCAGCATTTGTGCACCGCCGCCGTCAGTGTCAGCCAGTTTGCCGTGGCATACGGAGCTCCATCGCAGTCTTTAACCTGGTAGCATGCCGCGACAGCGTGGACGTAAACCGTATGTGCAGTTGACGGACTTTGAGCGAGGGCGTATAGTGGGCATGCGGGAGACCGGGTGGACGTACCGCCGAATTGCTCAACACGTGGGGCGTGAGGTCTCCACAGTACATCGATGTTGTCGCCAGTGGTCGGCGGAAGGTGCACGTGCCCGTCGACCTGGGACCGGACCGCAGCGACGCACGGATGCACGCCAAGACCGTAGGATCCTACGCAGTGCCGTAGGGGACCGCACCGCCACTTCCCAGCAAATTAGGGACACTGTTGCTTCTGGGGTATCGGCGAGGACCATTCGCAACCGTCTCCATGAAGCTGGGCTACGGTCCCGCACACCGTTAGGCCGTCTTCCGCTCACGCCCCAACATCGTGCAGCCCGCCTCCAGTGGTGTCGCGACAGGCGTGAATGGAGGGACGAATGGAGACGTGTCGTCTTCAGCGATGAGAGTCGCTTCTGCCTTGGTGCCAATGATGGTCGTATGCGTGTTTGGCGCCGTGCAGGTGAGCGCCACAATCAGGACTGCATACGACCGAGGCACACAGGGCCAACACCCGGCATCATGGTGTGGGGAGCGATCTCCTACACTGGCCGTACACCACTGGTGATCGTCGAGGGGACACTGAATAGTGCACGGTACATCCAAACCGTCATCGAACCCATCGTTCTACCATTCCCAGACCGGCAAGGGAACTTGCTGTTCCAACAGGACAATGCACGTCCGCATGTATCCCGTGCCACCCAACGTGCTCTAGAAGGTGTAAGTCAACTACCCTGGCCAGCAAGATCTCCGGATCTGTCCCCCATTGAGCATGTTTGGGACTGGATGAAGCGTCGTCTCACGCGGTCTGCACGTCCAGCACGAACGCTGGTCCAACTGAGGCGCCAGGTGGAAATGGCATGGCAAGCCGTTCCACAGGACTACATCCAGCATCTCTACGATCGTCTCCATGGGAGAATAGCAGCCTGCATTGCTGCGAAAGGTGGATATACACTGTACTACTGCCGACATTGTGCATGCTCTGTTGCCTGTGTCTATGTGCCTGTGGTTCTGTCAGTGAGATCATGTGATGTATCTGACCCCAGGAATGTGTCAATAAAGTTTCCCCTTCCTGGGACAATGAATTCACGGTGTTCTTATTTCAATTTCCAGGAGTGTAAATCTGAGGGGAGTGCGATGGGGAGGTTGCCTTGTAGGTTAATGTGGACTGCACTCTTATGCCATGTCGACAGTGTTACTACTGTTCCAATATTTGCTTTTCAATGAGTGCTAATGAGTAAGTAGCTTTCAGTTAAAGCTTTCGTTCGTATATATGATTAAGCACTTCCTTAATAGTGCACTTCCTCTCTGGATCAGAATGGTGAAAAGCTATGTGGAGTGGGAATGGAAGAAATCATGTGATTAAATTCTGTGCGATATACACTTCCTGTAGATATATTGTGAAACTATTTTAATTAAAGAAATTCAAAGAAAATTAACGAATGATAACAAATGTTTCACACAAAAAACTAACGTTATGTGGCATTTTCTCGCAAAATAATAATAATAATATTTCCGACAACCGACGTTGTATGCTTAAAAAATTTTCTGTCCACGTCACCTCAGCATTTACCGAAAGACACTGAAGAGCCAAAGAAACCTGTACATCTGCCTAATATTGTGTTGGGCCCCCACACGCAGAAATGCCGCAACACGATGTGGCATGGGCTCGACTAACGTCTGAAGTAGTGCTGGAGGGAACTGACACCATGAAGCCTGCAGGGCTGTCCACAAATCCGTAATAATAGGAGGGGAAGGAGATCTCTTGTGAACAGCACGTTGCAGGGCATCCCAGTTATGCTCAATAATGTGAATGTCTGGGGAGTTTGGTGGCCAGCGGAAGTGTTTAAACTCAGAAGAGTGTTCCTGAAGCCACTCTATAGCAATACCGGACGTGTGTGGTGTCGCATTGTCCTGCTGGAATTGCCCAAGTCCGTTGGAATGCACAATGGACATGAATGGTTACAGGTGATCAGACAGGAAGCTTACGTACGTGTCACCTGTCAGCGTCGTATCTAGACGTATCAGGGGTCCCATATCAATCCAACTGCACACGCCCTACATCATTACAGAGCCTCCACCATCTTGAACAGTCTCCTGCTGCCATGCAGTGCCCATGGATTCATGAAGTTGTCTCCATACCCGTTCACGTCCATCCACTCAATACAATTTGAAACGAGATACGTCCGATCAGGCAAACATGTTTCCAGCCATCAACAGTCCAATGTCGGTGTTCCCAGGGTACACGAGGGGGCTCCGGCTCCGAATGGCCACATCGATGTTTCGTTGACTGGTTTGCACGCTGACACTTGTTGATGGCCCGGCATTGAACTCTGCAGCAATTTGCGGAGGGATTCCACTTCTGTCACATTGAACGATTCTCTTCAGTCGCAGTTGGTCCCGTTCTTGCAGGATCTTTTTCCGGATGCAGCGATGTCGAAGACCTAATGCTTCAGGGAATTCCTGATGTTCACGGTACACATGTGAAATAGCTGTACGGGAAAATCCACATGATGTATCCCGACTATAACACGACGTTCAAACTCACTTAAATCTTGACAACCTACCATTGTAGCAGCAGTAACCGATGTAACGATTGCTCCAGACACTTGTTGTCTTACGTAGGAGTTGCCGACCGCAGCGCCGTATTCTGTCTGTTTACATATCTCTGTATTTTAATACGCATGCCGATGCCAGTTTCTTTGACGTTTCAGTGTAGCTTGAAGATGGTTCGCTGAACCTTCTGTCAGACACTGGTTATGCATTGCAGGTTAGTCATGTAGATGTAGATTCCTAACGCGGTTGTCAGATACACCAACGCGGTTGTCAGATACACAAACCAATACATGGTCACTCGCAAGAATCGTTTCTTTAGATAGAGGGACATCTTTTACACTGATGCCATTGGATTAAGGACTTTGATTGGCCTTATTGTACCTAGTAGGAGTATACAGAGGGAATCATCAAAGTCCGCACGAACTCTGGGAGACTGCTAGAGGCGGCGTTGAAAAATTCACCCCCGCGATTCGGTGTTTTGGAAAAGCTCACGGAAAGCTGTCAAAAGAGTTACTGCGCCAGTAATGAGGTTACAATAGACGACGTGCCACCAGATTTTTGTGGTACACGTGTTTTTCGTCAACACATATCCTCAAAACCAAACAAACGTGGAATAAAACATTTTGTTCTTGTTGACGTTAAGAAAATATAAACAATCTACATGGATATTACGGTGAACTGCAGCCAGCGGGTCCTTTCCGTGCTAGCAATAAGCCGAGCGAGGTTGTCCAGACAATGGGTCGTATGAACAAAAATGAGAACATTCTCCGGAGAAGATTCTCGGAACAACAGTACATTCTCCGAGAAAGTTCTCAATTTCGTATGAATAAAGAATTCGGAGCATATTCTCGGACGAGGAGATTCCTTCTCACTTTTTTCCCTCCTTCTTGAGAAGGTTCTCGATGTGTGTCATCTGCCGCACAAAACACTTGCGTAATCTTGCATTTCATTCAACTCGCTCAAACAGACAAACTGTTCAATGTGCCAATGTGGAACTGGCACCAATGTGTTCTGGAAGATCTCGCGTGACAACGTGATTTATTATTTTTTACACAAATTATGCATTGATAATGATGGAGTATTGTTGTCGTTACGTGGTGGGCTTTGCTCAAAATAATTGATAATTTGGTTTTGATTTTGAGTTACATTTATTTGCTTTTGTGGAAATTGTCCGTTTAGTCAAAGTTAATCCTTAGCAAAATTATTTGCCACTTCACTAACTGTACGACACACAGGTCTTATGACATGGACATATACGTCGAAAAATGAAATAAACTTTTTCAGATTATAGCCTCGGCTAATTACGTTTTTAAATCAAGCATGAGATCTTGAATTACTATTCGCATTTCGCTCACACACGCGCGAGAGAATAATTTCTTACCACTTTTAGAGTTTGTATTGTAGTCTGGGTCGTAGCTCTGGATCTCGGCTATTGAAGTGAAAATAGAAATCTTAAAACTAAGTGCTCTGCTGCAACGTCTGGCGGCTGTGAAAAAAGTCATTGTAATTGTAGAAGGCGAGTTTTGCGCTTCCGCTAATTTTATAAGTTAAGATTGCCACGTAATGGCGTCGTTGGCTGCGACGGCCGCCGCAATTGTTGCGCTGTAAATTACTTAAAATGCAGGTTATTTCAAAGAAGCGGACATGAGACAGGGCTCTCCTCTTACAAATTAAAAGTGAGTAATAACAAGAAAATAATATATTATCTGATTAAAGATACAGTATTGCTTACATTCAACGGCACTCGCCAATATGTTGTCTACTCGCAACGAAGACAAGAGAACTGATAACGGCTAAAATAAGACTAACGATAGCTCCTTTTTCAGCTATCTGGTCCATTCTTGTTTCGAGTGCATCTTTTTATTCTCTGCACTCGAAAATGTTTCACAGAATTTAGTATAATAATAATAATAATAATAATACTCATGAGAGAAAATTGTATCTAGCCTGAGAGGTTAGTGTTCACATATAATCTAATATTAAAAAAATTTTTCTCAATGTCATTTCCAAGTTATTTGTAATATTTCACTGGGTACGGTACAAAGAGTTTACTACATTTCGATTTTGCTTATATGTGCCGCAACAAATTAAGAAGATTACGGATAGTTTATGAAAACGCATTTTGTGACAATGTTACCGAATTTCTGATGTGTGAGAAACCTTTCTGATTAATGAAGTTAGGTGAAGACATCAGCGGACGAAATCTTAAAATATTTTTCATCTACTCCAAACAGGAACTCTGTCAAGTGTATACGCGGAGATGAAACAAAATTCCCGGATTTCCTGGTTAAAAATACACTTTTCCCGGGTGAAAATACTGTATAACCATGGTGAAAATACATTTTTTCCGTGGTAAGTGACAATATACTTTCCCTCGAAGCTGTAGGTAAAGTTTATTAATCCTTTGAATGATGAATGATATATCGTCATAGAACTTCCCGGCACTTCAGGAAACCAAACGCAGCAAAAAACAACGAGTTTTGGAAAGATCTTCGATGCGCGGCGACATTTACATCGGATATTTTCTCTCGAAAGTATGAACTGGAACTCCATCAAATACAGCACAGTGGCTTCTGAAGCACTGAAAACGGTATTGCGATGCGCTTTTCTCAGCCAATCATAGCATGTCACGTAATCTTGCACGCCAACAGCAGTATCATTGTTAAGTAGCGAGAATGTATAAATAGGAAAAGTTAATGGTTTAAATTAATATTTATACAGCATAGCTACAAGAAAAGCTATGGTTTCATATATAATATCCGTCGTCAGAAGTTTTTGGCTGTTTTTTTTCTGAGAATGTGGTTAGGCAGGGTCCTAAGAGAACAGCTTGAATAGGGTATTTGAGTATTTTCTGGAAATCGTCTGAAATGGTTAATTATGTCATCCCCCCCCCCCCCCCCCCCCCAACGAACCATGGACCTTGCCGTTGGTGGGGAGGCTTGCGTGCCTCAGTGACACAGATAGCCGTACCGCAGGTGCAACCACAACGGAGGGGTATCTGTTGAGAGGTCAGACAAACGTGTGGTTCCTGAAGAGGGGCAGCAACCTTTTCAGTAGTTGAAGGGCAAAAGTCTGGATGATTGACTGATCTGGCCTTGTAACACTAACCAAAAGGACCTTGCTGTGCTGGTACTGCGAACAGCTGAAAACAAGGGGAAATTACAGGCGTAATTTTTCCCCGAGGGCATGCAGCTTTACTGCATGGTTAAATGATGATGGCGTCGTCTTGGGTAAAGTATTCTGGTGGTAAAATAGTCCCCCATTCGGATCTCCGAGCGGGGACTACTCATGAGGACGTCGTTATCAGGAGAAAGAAAACTGGCGTTCTACGGATCGGAGTGTGGAATGTCAGATCCCATAATCGGGCAGGTAGGTTAGAAAATTTAAAAAGGGAAAATGGATAGGTTAAAGTTAGATATAGTGGTAATTAGTGAAGTTCGGTGGCACGAGGAACAAGACTTTTGGTCAAGTGAACACAAGGTTATAAATACAAAATCAAATAGGGGTAATGCAGGATTAGGTTTAATAATGAATAAAAAAAATGGAGTGCGGGTAAGCTACTACAAACAGCATAGTGAACGCACTATTGTGGCCAAGATAGACATGAAGCCCACGCCTACTACAGTAGTACAAGTTTATATACCAACTAGCTCTGCAGATGACGAAGAAATTGATGAAATGTATGATGAGATAAAAGAAATTATTCAGGTAGTGAAGGGAGACGAACATTTAATAGCCATGGGTGACTGGAATTCGATAGTAGGAAAAGGGAGAGAAGGAAACGTAGTAGGTGAATATGGATTGGGGGGAAGAAATGAAAGATGAAGCTGCCTGGTAGAATTTTGTGCAGAGCATAACTTAATCATAGCTAACACTTGGTTCAAGAATCATGAAAGAAGGTTGTATGCATGGAAGAAGCTTGGAGATACTAGAAGGTATCAGATAGATTATATAATGGTAAGACGGAGATTTAGGAACCAGGTTTTAAATTGTAAAACATTTCCAGGGGCGGAGGTGGAGTCTGACCACAATCTAGTGGTTATGAACTGTAGACTAAAACTGTAGAAACTGCAAAAAGGTGGGAATTTAAGGAGATGGGACCTGGATAAACTGATTAAACCAGAGGTTGTAAAGAGTTTCAGGGAGAGCATAAGGGAATAATTGACAGGAATGGGGGAAAGAAATACAGTAGAAGAAGAATGGACAGGTTTGAGGGATGAAGTAGTGAAGTCAGCAGAGGATCAAGCAGGTAAAAAGACGAGGGCTAGTAGAAATCCTTGGGTAACAGCAGAAATATTGAATTTAATTGATGAAATAAGGCAATATAAAAATGCAGTAAATGAAGCAGGCAAAAATGAATACCAACGTCCCAAAAATGAGACCGACAGGAAGTGCAAAATGGCTAAGCAGGGATGGCTAGAGGACAAATGTAAGGATGTAGAGGCTTATCTCACTAGGGGTAAGATAGATACTGCCTCCAGTAAAATTAAAGAGACCTTTGGAGAAAAGAGAACGACTTGCATGAATATCAAGTGCTCAGATGGAAATCCAGCAATAAGCAAAGAAGGGAAAGCAGTAAGGTGGAAGGAGTATATATAGGGTCTATACAAGGGCGATGTTCTTGAGGATAATATTATAGAAATGGAAGAGAAGGTAGATGAAGATGAAATGGGAGATATGGTACTACGTGAAGAGTTTAACAGAGCACTGAAAGACCTGAGTCGAAACAAGGTTCCGGGAATAGACAACATCCCATTAGAACTACTGACAGCCTTGGGAGAGCCATTCCTGACAAAACTCTACCCTCTGGTCAGCAAGATGTATGAGACAGGCGAAATACCCCCAGACTTCGAGGAGAATATAATAATTCCAATCCCAAAGAAAGCAGGTGCTGACAGATGTGAAAATTACCGAACTATCAGTTTAATAAGTCACGCCTGCAAAATACTAACGCGAATTCCTTACAGGCGAATGGAAAAACTGGTAAAGCCGACCTCGGGGAAGAACAGTTTGGATTCCATAGAAATATTGGAACACGTGAGATAGATTAAGGAAAGCCAAATCTACGTTTCTGACATTAATGGACTTAGAGAAAGCTTTTGACAATGTTGACTGGAATACTCTCTTTCAAATTATGAAGATGGTAGGGGTAAAATACGGAGAGCGGAAGGCTATTTACAGTTTGTACAGAAACCAGAGAGCGGTTATACTAGTCGAGGGACGTGAAAGGGAATCAGTGGTTGGGAAGGGAGTGAGACAGGGTTTAGCCTATCCCCGATGTTATTCAATCTGTATATTGAGCAAGCAGTAAAGGAAACAAAAGAAAACTTCGGAATAGGTATTAAAATCCATGGAGAAGAAATAAAAACTTTGAGGTTCGCCGATGACATCGTAATTCTGTCACAGACAGCAAAGGACTTGGAAGAGCAGTTGAACGGAATGGACAGTGTCTTGCAAGGAGGATATGAGATGAACATCAACAAAAGCAAAACGAGGAAAATGGACTGTAGTCGAATTAAGTCGGGTGATGCTGGGGGAATTAGATTACGAAATGAGACACTTAAAGTAGTAAAGGAGTTTTGCTATTTGGGGAGCAAAATAACTGATGATGGTCGAAGTAGAGAGGATATAAAATGTAGACTGGCAATGGCAAGGAAAGCGTCTCTGAAGAAGAGAAAATTTTTAACATCAAGTGTAGATTGAAGTGTCAGGATGTCATTTCTGTAAGTATTTGTATGGAGTGTAGCCATGTATGGAAGTGAAACATGGACGATAAATAGTTTGGACAAGAAGAGCATATCATCTTTTGAAATGTGGTGTTACAGAAGAATGTTGATGGTTAGATGTGTAGATTACATAACTAATGAGGTATTGATTAGAATTGGGGAGAAGAGGAGCTTTGCACAGTCATGCGATATATATGTCATCTTTCTTTGGAAGCACGTCCGTTAGTGAACATAGTGAACAGTTATCATCATGAATAAAGCACACAAACAGTAAAAATAGAACCAAAACCTCAGACCAATATCTATATGAGGGCGGATCAAATATAAACGTGATTTTATTTTTTATTTAAATTCATTTATTGAAAACTCTAGGTAATTATAATTTATTTTTCCACGCAGTCTCCTGCGTTGGAAATGCATTTGTCCCAGCGTATGGGCAGCTTTTTGATGCCTTCATCATAAAAAGAACTAAGTGGTGTCACCAGCCAGTTGCACACGAAGTCTTCCACACTCTCGTCATCTTCAAATCGTCGTCCTCCTAGAGGTTCTTTAAGCGGTCCGAATAAATGGAAATCGCAAGGCGGTAAGTCTTGGCTGTAAGGAGGATGATAAAGTGTAGTCCTGTGCATTTCCTGCATCTTGGAGACAGAGCTGCAGTATTGGGTCGTGCATTGTCATGAAGGAGGATGGCTTGTCGAATCGATTGGTTTCGTCTTTTTGCGACGATATGCAACTCTCGCCTTGTTCAACAGTTCGCAGTAGTAAGCAGCATTGATTGTGTGTCGCTCATGCAAAAAATCAATCAGAAAAATGCCTCGCTGATCGAAAAAACAGTTGAAATAATCTTGCCAGTTGACAATCTGGTCTTGGCTTTTACTGATGCTGCCTCCCCTTTCCTCCGCCACTGCTTACTGGCTTGTTTGGATTCTGGAGTGTAGTGATGAACCCATGTTTTCGTTGCAGGTGACTATCCGATTCAAATATGCATCACCTTCTTCCGGAAACCTTTCTGTAAGCCCTGACAGACTTCCAAACGTCTCAACTTCAGATTTTCGGTCGGTTGTAATGATTGCTTGACAGCTCCCATAACTGATTCCGACTTTTTGTGCAATTTCTTATACTCTCGCCCTTCAATGGTCGCCAGTAATGTCTTTAACCGCACGAATGTTTTTGTCTATAATGCAGTTCCGAGGAGGGCAATCGCATTGTTGATTTTCTACACGCTCTTGTCCTTCCCTGAACTTTTTATGCCAGGCAAACAATAATGTTTTATCACCGAACTGTGCAGTCATCTTTGGCAAATGTCCGCAGCTGTAACTCCTGCACGATCAAGAAATTTGATAATTATGCATTGCACAATGGAGGGGTGCACATGTATTTGTATTTCTTTATTGGCTCTGTAAATCGTGTTTAGGTACATATTTTGCACAAACGATGTAGGACAAATCAGATTGGTACAGTATATACAACATCATACACATTGTTATTTTGTAAAGATAAATAATTAAAAATTATTCAATACATGTTGAATTTTGATGAAAAAATTAATATAATGAAATAAAATGATAGACTGATTAAGAATATTTGAGCAGTTACACTATACTTTTCTCATACTTTAAAAATTCGGAAACAGAATAGAAGCAGTGGTCAATCAAGTACTCTTTCAGTTTCACTTTAAACTTTTGTAAATTTTGCATCTGTTTCAAATAGTATGGCATGTGATCGTACAGCATTATGCCAGTTTGATACACTCCTCTCTTACTGTATTGGCATGCAAATGATGCTTCTGCCTAGTATCATGATGGTGGAAATCACAGTTATACTTGAAGATATTTCAATCTTTTAAAATACTTCCTTTTGTGAAATTTAGTATTTCATACATATATAAGCAAGGAAGAGGCAGTATATCGAGATTTTTAAATATTGGTCTACAGGAGTCTCTGTATGTAGCATGGTTTATTATTCAAACAATCTTTTTCTGTAGTCTAAATGTTTTGTTTGTATCTACGGAATTCCCCCAAAAGATAATGCCATACATCAGCAGTGACTGAATACTGTCATCCTACTTCGTGACCACTGATGCACGACTTGTATTTTGTGAGAGGATTCTTACTGCATACGTGTGTTTCACTTTTTATTTACATGATTAAGATGTCTCCCATCTTAGGTTTTGCTGAATATGTATACCTAAAATTTTTGTGTCACTCACAGATGAGACAGTTTTTCCATCAATTTTAAAAATTGGTCTTGCAGGATGTAGTTTCTGTGAGATGTGGTAATTGACTGTCACTGTTTTTTCATTATTTATTATTAGCTTGTTTGTTCTGAACCACTGTGTTAAATTTTGTATTATACTTGCAGCTGTTTTTTGTAGGCTTTCCTCACCACATGATTTGATTAAGATATTTGTGTCATCTGCAAAAAGTACTGTTGTCCCTGTAGTTATTTTTTCTGACAAATCATTAACATAAAGAATGAAAAGAATTGGCCCAAGGACTGACCCTTGATGAACTCCATATGTAATGTTTTGTGCACTATTGCAAAAATTACAAATTTTGTGTTTTTATGTCTTTTTATTTTATTTGAGTGATCTGTTGACGGTCATCTATCTGAAAACCAAGAGATTTGAACTGTTCAGTTTCACAAATCATATCCCCATTCTGTGAAACTGAAACGTTGTTTGTTGAATTGAGTATTAGGAAATGTAAAAATTGAATCTTACTGTGCTTTACTGTTAATTTTTTTTTTTAGAAATCTTGAAATTAAGTCATGAACTGCACTATTTAAGACTGTGCCAATGTTGGACACAACATCCTTTACTACCAAGCTAGTGTCATCAGAAAACAGCAATATTTTAGAATCATCTGTAATACTAGAGGGCATGTCAGTTATATAAACAAGGAGCATGAGTGGCCCTAGCACTGATCCCAGGGGTACACCCCCTCCCTCCCCTCATTTGACTGTACCCACTCAGACTCCACATCATAGCCATTCTCACCGCTGTGGACAATGACCTTTCGCTGTCTGTTGTTAAATTAAGAGGTAAACCAATTGTAAGTAGTTCCAGTATACCATAATGATCGAACTTCTGGAACAATATTTTGTGATGAACACAAACATCTTAGTTGAATCAAGAAAGATGCCTAGCGTTCGAAACCTATTGTTTAATACATCCAATACCTCACAGAGAAAACCGAACTGTACATTTGATAGCAAATTACGTGAAATAAAATTATTAATTATCCTTATATATTCAGCCTTTTCAATAATTCATGGGACAATTTAAAAGAGGAAACTCAATATGATCTTCCTTAGCGAAACAATTTTAGAAAAAGGAACTTAGTACTTTTTCCTATCTTCCTGTTTAGGTACTGTTACGGACACTTTCTGAACATGTGGCTTTAATCCATTTACTGATTTCATACACATGTCTGGCTCCAACGGTGGGGGGGAGGGGGGAGTTTCAGAGTGGTTCATAAGGCATTGAAATTTTTTTTTAAAAACCGTTTATATTTTTATGTACGGATCATGTTCAGAAAAGTACAGGGGAATTTTTTTTTCTGGAAAGAATTTTATTTATTGGTCTACATCAGTGTAATCCCCGTCAAATAGTCCCCAAGAGATATTATACTTATTCCAGCACTTTTTCTAATTCGCGAAACACTTCTAGAACTCAGTCATTGCGGCAGCTTTTAGCTCTTTCAGCGGCAATTTTTTATCTTATCTGTAATTGTGTGTAGAGTGACAGCTCCGAGAGGCTTCCTTTATTATTGGAAGCAAAAAAAGTATGGCGAATATGGAGGCTGGAACACCAATGCAGCATTTTTGTTGGCCAAAAATTTAGGAACAAATGACGTAGTGTGAACGGGTGAGTTATCGTGGTTAATTATTATTGTTCCACCACAAATCTGGCCGTGACAAAAAATGAAAACCCCTACTGCCGTCCTTATGATTTTATTTTGTCGCTACCAGTTTCAATGCTTCATTGCGTCATCTTCAGGCTGTTTTGTTGCGGTACATGTTGATATGATTCCTGGTAGCTACAAAATAAAATAAAATAAAAGGACGGCTGTAGGTGTTTTCATTTTTTGTCACGACAGTAAACGGCCGTCGTCCCAGAGACCTCCTGATAAAAGAATGGACATACAAAAACAAATCTGGCCGTTTTTTTCGACTGCTTCACGCAACGACGTTGATTTTGTAGATAGTATTCCTTATTGATCTTTCGACATTGTGCATGCTGTTGAAATCGAAAAACACATTGAGTATAGTCTTTACATTTAATCCACTTGTTAAGTATTTTTCTCCATGTCCGTAAACACATACATCACCAGTTATGACGCGTTTCACTCGTTTTGCATCGCTGTTGAATTCGTCTAGCGACTCCTGAGCATTGCAGTCGCAACTGACTTCGTTCGACATTCAATTTTGGACAAATTTAACTGACACTTTTCGCTTTCAAAACATCCAAAAATATTTCATGGCATGATCCACTTTACATATCAACAACATGAGTGACTTTTCTGACTGCGATCTGACAATCGTTCGTGATCATATCACCGGCTGCTGGTACAGCACAGCGCCAATGGCGCTCATCATCCATTATGTCTTTACGGATTTCTTCAAAACGTCTTGAACACTCGTTAACCCTTGCTTTATTCACAGCAAGCGTACCAAGACCTACTCGCATTTATAAAGTTTTGCTGCACTTTTGTACGTTCTTATAGTGAAATGTAATACAAATTATCAGATCCATTTGAAACCAAATAAATAATCACTGATACTGAAAGTCAGACGCACTAGCAACGACAGCACAATTTCGTACCATACCCACAATATGAGCTTACAATTGAAGGGTTTGATGCAAGGAGGAGGCAGCTACACTTTTTCCAGTTTGTGGCAAATTAAAAAAAAAAGTTTTAAAAATTCAGTTTTCACTAAAACGAAAAAGTTGTGAGCCTTGTTTTAGGCTATGGAGTATCTAATACTACTAACGAGAATACACACAAATGCATGCACTCATGTACGTGCAATAGAGTTTTGAATTTTGGAGATGCCTCCGTTTTGCTCCAAAGTGAATGAAAAATTCTTTGTAGGATCATTTTCTTCATAATTAACCAAATTTAAGTTAAAGAAACATTTATTAATAAAGAAAGTACAACATTATTGGCATAATACATTAATTCTCCAGTTCCTCTTCAGTCTTCTAGCTCCCCTTCAGTCACCTCAGCATTTGACGTCAACAGGTCGTAAAACCACATTTCGTTTTGCCCAACATACATTCTGGCCAGCTCTTTGACATCTTTTAACTTTTGGCCTTTAAGCGGGAGGAGACAATGTTCAACTGGATAGAGCCAAAAAGTGGAGATGCCTCCTTCTTGCGCCAAACCCTCAATTGTCGATTTTACTTGTAAGCCACATTCTGCAACTCCGCAAAATGTAAGGTTTATTATCGGGTAAGTAAACGCGTTTTGCTATTTGGGGAGCAAAATAACTGCTGATTGTCGAAGTAGAGAGGATATAAAATGTAGACTGGCAATAGCAAGGAAAGTTTTTCTGAAGATCAGAAATTTGTTAACATTGAGTATAGATTTAAGTGTCAAGAAGTCGTTTCTGAAAGTATTCGTGTGGAGTTGGTAGATCACATCATTAATGAAGAAGTATTGAATAGAATTGGAGAGAAGAGAACTTGTGTAGAAGAAGGGATCGGTTGGTAGGGAATATTCTGAGGCATCAAGGGATCACCAATTTAGTATTGGAGGGTAAAAATCGCAGAGGGAGACCAAGAGATGAATACACTAAACAGATTCAGAAGGATGTAGGTTGTAATAGGTACTGGGAGATGAAGAAGCTTGCGCAGGATAGAGTAGCATGGAGAACTGCATCAAACCAGTCTCTGGACTGAAAACCTTAACAACAACAACAATAACCAATGCTAAATAGTCCATAACTATCGTAAATTGGTAAATAAGCAACCTATATCCGCGATATTCACGTATCCATTACTATTATCAATATCACAAATATACGTTTTTCTACAATTGATGGGACATTAAAACGCAAGCCCTACAAAAATTATTATATTTTGGGCGGTTTTGGCGAGAGAGACATTATGTTTTGTGTATCGCCCAAGTACATACAGAGCTATTACTCAGTTGCGGTATTATTGACTAGCTGTTCCACCTTACTAATGGGTACAGATTTTATATCTACTTTTTAATACAAAATACGTTTATAATAACACTAATTACAACAATAATTATTTTAAAGTACAAATTATCATCTATTTTAGAAATTTGTTTCTGTTGTGCTTCTAAACGTAATTTTCTTTGTAACATTATAAACAGATTACATGTGGCGGCGCACAGCGGCAAAAAGACGAGCTACTGTCGAGCAAACGCGGGTAAACAGGGGGCATCGCATCCCACGGTTCTAAACACACGCTAAAGTAAACTGTTCCTATCAAGTGAATACATTTTCGTGTTTTCAGACGTGGTTTAACTCAAGTAAGGTAAATTGCGTTCGCCATACTGCTGAAAAATATCGGGACAATCCATCCATGTTTATAGAGAAAAATTAAGAAATAATCCTATGGACTTCAGTGCATTCGACAGCTGCAAATTTATAATGCTAATGCTTAATTAAAATCATTCATCTTCGGCGGTACTTCAGTCGAATACCGCCCTTCGATCTGTGCTCTTCTGGTACCGATAGAAGTGTTGGGTGTTGCAGGTGCCAGCCAGCCAGCCAGCACATCGACGTGCAGCAGCCAGCAGCGGTCCCTGCCAGCGGCGGTCCCCGCCAGCAGCGGTCCTCGCCAGCAGCGGTCCCCGCCGGCAGCCAGCGGCGGTCTACGCCAGCAGCCAGCAGCATCCCCGCCAGCAGCACGCAGTGGTCCTCACCTAGGCCGGCCCCAGCCAGCAGCCAGCGGCCACCAGCCCGCGGCCACCACCCTGCATCCAGCGGCGGTCCCGCCACCAGCGTTTGCAGCCAGTGGCCAGTGGTGGTCCTAGCTGCCCCCAGCAGCAGCAACAGCCACCGAGGCGTCCCCACCAGCCAGTCGGCCGGGTCGCCCCCCCCCCCCAGCGGTAGCAGAGTGGGGCTTCGGCCCCAATCCCCTTCTTCATTCTCCGTCCCTCTCTCCTCTGTGTCTCTCGTTTGCTCCTTTGTTTAGTACTGTGTTTTTTCCCCCCTTATCATCATGTCCGCCCCCACCACCTCTTCTACCGCCACCACCACTGCCATTATCTACACCTCCCCCTCCGCTGCTGCCACCACTATCACATGGTGTGCCGCTTCACTCCCCCCTCAGTCCATCCCCCCACTCCTCACTCTCTCCTCTCCCTCCCTATTTGTCGCCCCGTCCCTGGCTCCTCCCTCCCGCGCCTCCTCTGATCCCTTCCCTCCACTCCCTCCCACTGCTCCTTCCGTTTCTGCGGCCCCCGCCAGGGTGGTCACCCGGCGGGCTACTGCCCACGTTCCACTCTCCCCTTCACCTTCATTGTCCTCGTCATCGGCTTCACCATCGCCTTCGCCATCGCCCTCACCGTCTCCGGCGCCGACTCCAGCCCCGGGACCTGCCACATTCCAGTTGTTCCCATCCCCCACACCTCCTCCATCGCCATCAAGCGCCCCAGCGGCACCCCTGCCTCCTCTGCTCCCAAAAAGGCTCCGCCTTGTCCCCCTTCCCCCACCCCTGATGCCATGGATGTCTCCCCACCCGTCCCTGCCCCCTCCTCCTCCTCCTCTACCCCTCCTCCTACCGCTACCTCCTCCCCCGCCCGGATCCCTCCCTCCATGAAGCCCGGAACCTCACCCTCTTCCTTCGCCAGCATTGTCCTGGTGCCCACATCTCCCTCCTCACTCCTCGCCGTGATTCGGTACTCATCTCCTCCCCCAGCCCTACCCTCCACACAGACCTCCTTTCCCGCCTCCCTGTCACCTGCTTTGGCCCTCATGCCTCTCTCACCCCTGCTTCTTCGACACCTCCCTCCCCCCAACCCCAACCTCCGCGTCACCCGCCGACCCTCACCGCACGCCCCCTCCATAGACCGTCTCCTGAAGGAGGGTGCCCTCCTTTTTAACCAGTGTTATAAAGTTGACCCCCTCCCGTTCCCCTCCTCAATCCCTCCGCTGCCAAAGGTGCTTGCGGTATAATGCGCACCCAACATCTGAGTGCCGCGAGCCCCCACCTGCCCACACTATAGGCAAGCCCACTTTTTACGGCAGTGCCCCAATCTCCAGTCCCCCCCCCAGCCCCTCCTGTAATACCTGTAACCTCCCTCATCCCACCTACTCCCAGAAGTGTAAGGCCCGACCCCCTCCTACCACTCCTGAACTAACCGTTCCTGTCCGCCCTCTTGACGCCCCCACCCCTCCCGGCAACTCCCTTCGCCCACCCCCTACCGCTGAGGACATCATCAGATTCCTCACCATTGTCCTGCAGAATGTTCATCCTTTTCAGCGCCCACACACCCTCCAACAGATCTCCCTCGCCACCCGTTCTGTTTTCCACCTCAAAATGTACGCCACCTACTTGAACAACCAGGCCCATTTCACCTTCTCCCATCTTGACACCCTCGTTTAAATCCCTGTCATGGCACGGCAGCACCATATCCCTTTCAACAACATCCGCTTCCTTCCCGCCAACAAGAACCTTTTCCTACACACCCTTGCCACCCACCGCATGGACGCCTTCCTCCTTAATGAAACCTTCCTCCAACCCCACCACACTGTCCACACTTTGCCCTACCTCCTCCACCGCCCCGATAATCCCCTCCCAATTGCGCATGGCGGAGTTGTCATCGGGCACCATCGCCAGATCCCCGTTTGGCTCCAACCTCTCCTTCCCGACCCCACCGAACACCTGATCCTTAGTCTCTTCTTCCCCGGCCTTACCGTTACCTGTGCCACCATCTATGTCCGCCCCAACGCCCCTATTCCCTTCGACTTCCTCTCCCACGTCGACCGTACCTTCTCCTCCTACGTGATCGCCGCCGACCTCAACATCCATAGTCATTCCACTGCCCAGTTACGGAGGTGGCATCGGTTCCTCTCCTCCCTTCAAGGCGACCTCAGCACACCCGTCCCGAATCCGACTCCACTCCCGATGTTATCCTCTCCTCCCCCAACCTCCTTGGCCGCATAACGGTGGATGTCCTGGAGCCTATTGGTAGCGACCATCTCCCTGTCCTCCTCACCGTTTCCGACGGTCGTCGCCCCCACCCCAACCCCCGTCATGACCCTCCCCCTAAGTACGTCCATGATTATTCCCGTGCCGACTGGAATGCCTACCGGGATACCCTCTCCGCCCGGGTCGATAGCCACCCTTTCACCTACCACCACCCCAATGATGTCACCCATGCCACCTCCTTTCTCCAGCAGACTTTGTCTGAGGCCGTGGAGGCCCACGTCCCTACTGTCGCCCTCCATCCCCACCATCCTACCTTACCCCCACAGGCCGTCCTCCTCCTCCGTGAATCCCGCCGTCTCTACCGTGCCTTCCTCCGCACGCGTGACCCGGACACACTACGACGCCACCGGCAACTCCAGCGACACATTCGTAATTTGCTGGCGGCTAAGAAACGCCGGGACTGGCGACAGACATGCACCTGTTTAACTGCTACCCTACCTATCAACTCGTCCAAGTTCTGGTCAGCCTTCCGTCGCCTTACCGGAACTAAACCCTCCCCCTACTATCCTCTTCTCCATGATGATCACCCTTTCCCTGACATCCTTAGCAAGGCCAATCACTTTGCCTCCTACCTCTCAGATGTATTTTCCATCCCCGATGATCCCGGTTCGATTACTCCCTCTTCCCGGATATCCGCGATCGAACTGACACCTCTGTCCCTCCCCTCGCTCCTGGTTTTCAGTACTTGGACAACATTGCACACACGGAACTCAATGCCCCTATCACTACACAGGATCTCATTGCTACACTCCGCACAAAACGCAACACCGCTCCTGGTCACGATCGTGTCACCTACCGTCACCTTCGTGAAGCTCCTGTCTCTTTCCTCTCCACCCTGGCCAGGCTCTACAATATAGTCCTGTCCACCGGTTACTACCCTGACCTGTGGAAAACCTCCCGTATCCTCATGTTCCTTAAACCTGGCAAACCGCGGTCTCCTCCTACCGTCCCATCAGCCTTACCTCGGTCTTCAGCAAGGTCCTGGAATCTATCCTCACCCGATGCATCCACCAGCATCTCCGCCAGCACTGCCTCCTTCCCGTTACCCAATGTGGCTTTCGGCCGTCCTTCTCTTCCGACGACCTTCTCCTTCACCTCACTCATCTCCTTTCCGAACAGCTTAATTCCCGTCGCTCCGCAATCTTCCTCTCCCTGGACCTCGAACGTGCCTATGACCGCGTATGGCATTCCGGTCTCCTCTTCAAGCTCCAAACCTTCGCCCTTCCCATTAACTACGTCTGTCTGATCGGCTCCTTTCTCTCCCGTCGTCCTTCCTATGTCACCATCCATAACACAGATTCCTACACCTTTTTCCCCTCCGCCGGTGTGCCCCAAGGCTCCGTCCTCTCCCCCCTTCTGTACCTTTTGTACACGGCGGACATGCCGCCGCCGTCACCCCCTGTCCACCTTCTCCAGTTTGCCGATGACACCGCCTTCCTTGCCCTTGCCCCCACCCTGCAACGCTCCCAACACCTTCTCCAATCCCATCTTGACCGGTTCACCGCTTGGTGCAACCAGTGGTTGCTCAAGGTCAATCCCTCCAAAACCCAGGCGATCATTGTAGGCAAAACCACCCCTTCCTTCTGCCTCCTTGATTTCTACATCACCATCTATGGCCGTCCTATCGCCCTCACTCCCACCCTTAAGTACCTTGGCGTCACCCTCGACCATCGCCTCTCCTGGACTCCCCACCTCCGGACAATCCAAGCCAAGGCACACTCCCGACTCAGTCTCCTCAAGCTCCTCTCCGGCCGTACGTGGGGTCTGGAACCCTCCACCATCCTCCACACCTATAAATCCCTCATCCGCCCTATCCTTTGTTATGCCCATTCGGCTTGGATCTCCGGCCCCCCTACCTTTTATAAATCCCTCCAAATCCTTGAACGCCATGCTCTCCGCCTCGCCTATTGCATCCGTCTCCCCTCCCCTACGCGGATCCTGTACGATCTCATCCCCTTCCCCCACCTCCTCCTTTTCCTTGAAAGGATACGGATCCTGTACACCTCCCGTAAACTCGATCCTCCTCACCCGCTCATCTCCCCGATCCTCTCTCACCCCCGCCCGCTGCCGCGCCTGTATTCCCACGTCCCACCCGGTCTCCATCTCTCCACCCTCCTTACCCTCTCCCAAGGTGGCTTCCGCCAGCTCCCCCTCCCTGATGATGTCCTCCATCTACCCCTCCTATCAACTTTGACCCCGCCCACCCCCCACTTCCGGTGTCCTTTCCTTTAGGCACCCTCCCTCCCTTCTCTTCCCTTCCCTTCTCTTTCCTTTTCCCCCATCCCCTCCCTCCACCCCTCTTCCCCCGGGCTTCCCCTCCCCCCTATCTCTCCTGCCCGTGGCATCTCTGCTCTCCCCCCTCCCTCTCCCATTCCCCTTCCTCCTCCTCCTCCTCTCTTGGCAGGTCCCCAGACTCACACACGCTCAGTGAACATTCGCGCGCCGGAGATCATCGCCATCAGTGTCTCATGTGTGTCCTTCGTTTGTGTTTGTTCGCCGTCACGCCACCATCGTTCACGTGTGCCGTCGCCATCATCCATGTTATGTGCGCTGTGTCAACTAGTGTTAATGAGGTTTCTCGTCCAATGTGAACGGCTCCATGTTTTTTTGTTTTTTGGTGTCTACATTGTTTTGCCCACCTTTTTGACTGTATTCTCTGTGCCACCTCTCTATTTCTTACTTATTGTAAATCTCAAGGCTGAAGAGCGGCGTACTCTGCTGCTGACAGCCCGCCTTTGTATAAAGTGTTTAAAATCACAATAAAGAAAGAAAAAAAAATTAAAATCATTTTATTATTGCCTCAGTAGAAAGCAGTCACGGATTGAAATTAAAACACTGCTATTTTTGCACAGAAACAATATTTCTATAGAAACACAAGTAGCGATAGCCGCAATTTTTTTGTATGGGCATGGACTTCAACTCGTGTTTTCCAACAGTACCCACTAGAACCAATGCCCATCAGTTCTTCATTCTCGTCCAACAACCCCTGTAACACCATTGCTCATCGTTACTTCATTCCCGTAAGGTAATTAAATTTCTCGGGTGTATTTCCGAAGCTTAGTTCGTGGCAAGTGGCTATATAAAACTGCAACGTGCACTTGCCTGTTGTGTTGGAGCCTATGCCATTAATGAAAATTAAGAGCAACAGGCGCCCTGTTACTGATCCTTTACACAGAAGAAAGTTTGAGTCTGCTCCTCGCACTGATACAGTCTGCGGTATGTTATTTATGTAGGATTCGAGAATTCGTCGAGCAGCTCCCCCAATACCATATGATTTTAGCTTGTTGGGCACGGCCTCACGTGGATACAATGAAATGTTTTACTAAGGTCACAGAATACCAGTGTTATAGACTCCTTGTCTTCAACCTGACTTAAATTTGTTATTTAAGTGAAGTAGGGACTGCTGTTGTAGTTGACTTGCCCTTTTGAAAGCCATACTGTGTATCATAGCAGCTGAGCTTTGATTATTGGACTCCATCATCCATGGTGTTATAGATATAGGCCTCTAGCTTGACATGTCACGTAAATTACCTTGTTTGCAAATTGGTACTTTGTGTGCGACTGGAAATTCTTATTACTACTGTCAGTCGTTGAACAATTTCATAGATTATGGTTTTTAATACTGAACAGGACATGCTGCATATATCAGAGCTCCTTGAGTGTTTGTAGTTTATTATGGCTTTAGGATACACTCTTTTCCACATTACAATGCTGCATTTATTTTCAAATTTCACAGCAAGTATATCCAAGTCCACACAGAAGTTACCTTTGTCAATTTTCTTGGCACTGAGTTTACTATTTGCATAAACAGACACACCACCATTGATAGAAGTTTCTCTACATCATTCTTTCACCATTTCCAGGTATTCAATACACCCTTAGTTTTCTATTTCTGGTTGGGCTAGCCAGAGTGCACATATACATAACACATTAGGTCTCACTAATTCAACAAACAATTATAATGTATCAAGTTTTATCTTAAGGCACTGTACATTTACAGTTTGTAGATGATACAACTTTGTTATCAAAAGGAGAGAATGTAATTCAGGTTGTCCAATAAGCAGAAGTCCTATTCAGTAAGCCAAAGGCCTGGCATATTGTGAAAAAGGTGAAAATTAATGAAGAAAAACTCAGAGGATGATATGCAGCCTCAGTGATAATGGAGCACTGGGTGACAGAGCAGCTGTTAAACTTCTGGGTCTTACTACTGATACCAAGAGAACCTGCCACCAGCACACTTAAACATTTATGTTCTAGACTCTTACAGATTCTATACCCTTTGAAGAAACTAAAAAGTGTAATATAACAACAGTATCTACTAACAATATACTATGCAATGTTCCACAGCACATCAGCTATGGGCTGTTACGTGGGACCATTCTGCAGGTTGTAACAATGTGCTTTTATTGCAAAAGAAAGCAATGAGGATCATTACCTAAAGCAAAATAGCTGACCACTGTAAACCAATTTTTTCAGATTTGGAGCTCTGACTTTTTTTCAGCCAATATATTTTCAGTTACCTTGTCCACATAAGGACAAATCATGAGATCTACAGAAAGAGAATATATCAACACAACACATGCTGTAAAGACAGTATAGACAGGCCGAGATGTTGAATAACTAAGGCACAGAACAGCTTCCCAATGGTGGGCCTAAAATTATTTAATGGTCTACCAAAGGATATTCAGTCATTATGAATCAAACTAAAATTTTGTGTATACTTAAAGAGCAATCTTTGTACAGTAATTAAGAATACTTCTCTGACAACAGAACAGTTTCTAGGTGAGCGGCAACTCAGTGCCAATGAAAACAGCAGCAACTCTGCTTAGTACACTGTGTTCTAACATTGATTGCCTTATAATTGTAAAGTATATTGTTGTTTAGTTCTTAACTCTGCGTTTTGTAGTATCCATTTTAGTAACATAGTTTAAACTGCAATACTGTATACACTTTATTGTAATGATGTTATTTTAAACTTGACACTGTCTGTCTGGCAATGGCTGGTGAATGACTAGAATTGGTACTAAAGTTAATAATAAATAAAGGTAATAAATGTTGTCGTTCTCACATTAGATATTCTGGAAAAAAAGTATTTTACAACACATGGAATGCAGCTAAATAAATGGGGCAAATCACTACTCAGCCAGAGTATCAAACTGCTTTTGACAAGTGTTTTTTTTTTCCCCTACAAGTAAGAGATGTGACACAACTGCACTGCCAACAGCAAAGGAGGCCCACCACAAATTCCTCTACTGTACCAACCTGCTCATCTCAGAATAGCATCTGCAACCTACATCCTCAATTATTTGCTGGATGGATTCCCATTTCTGTCTTCCTCTACAGTCCCTCTAGTACCATGGAAGTCATTCCCTGACGTCTTAACACCCTGTTCCTTTTCCTTGTCAGTGTTATCCACATATTCCTTTCCAATTCCGTGCAGAACCTCCTCATTCCTTACCTTATCAGTCCAGCTAATTTTCAACATTTGTCTGTAGCACCACATCTCAAATGGATCCATTTCTTCTATTCCAGTTTTTCCACAGTCCATGTTTCACTACTATACAATGCTGTGCTCCAAATGTACATTCTCAGAAATTTCTTCCTCAAATTAAGGCCTATGTTTGATACTAGTACACTTGTCTTGGCCAGAAATACCCTTTTTGCCAGTGCTAGTCTGCTTCTGATGTTGTACTTGCTCCATCCATCATTGGTTATTTTGCTGCTTAGGTAGTGGAATTCCTTGACTTCATCTACTTCGTGACCATCAATCCTGATCTTAAGTTTCTTGCTGTTCTCATTTGTGCTACTTCTCATTACTTTTGTCTTACTTCAATGTATCTCGATACATATTCTGTACTCGTTAGAGTGTACATTCCATTCAGCAAATCATGTAATTCTTCTTCACTTTCACTCAGGATAGCAATGTCATCAGCAAACTGTATCACCGATATCCTTTCACCTTGAATTTTAATTCCAGTCCTGAATCTTTCTTTTATTTCCATCATTGCTTCCTTAATGTACAGACTGAACTGTAGGAGTGGAAGACTACATCCCTGCCTTACATCCTTTTTAATCCAAGCGCTTCGTTCTTGGTTGTCCAGTCTTATTATTCCCTCTTGGCTCTTGTACATTTGTATATTACCCATCTCTTACCATAGCTTACCCCAATTTTTCTCAGAATTTTGAACATCTTGCGCCATTTTACATTGTTGAACACTTTCTCCATGTCAACAAATGAACGACTCTTGATTTTTCTTTAGTCTTGTTTCCGTTATCAACCGCAATGTCAGAATTTCCTCTCTGGTGCCTTTACCTTTTCTAAAGACAAACGGATCATCACCTAACACATTCTCAATTCTGCTTTATATTAGTCTTCTCAGAAACCGCATGCATGCGCTGTTAAGCTGATTGTGTGACGATTCTCGCACTTGTCAGCTCTTGCAACCTTTGGAATACTTTGGATGACATTTTTCCACAAGTCATATGGTATGTCGCCAGACTCTTACATTCTACACACCCACATGAATAGTCATTTTGTTGCCACTTCTCCAACAATTTTAGAAATTGTGATGGAATGTTATCTATACCTTCTGCCTCATTTGATCTTAAGTTTCCTAAAGCTCTCTTAAATTCAGATCTAATACGGGATCCCCTATCTCTTCTAAATCAACTCCTGTTTCATCTTCTATCAGATCAGACAAATCTTTCCCCTCACATAGGCATCCAATGTACTCTATCTGCCTATCCGCTCTCTCCTCTGTATTTAACATTGGAATTCCTATTGCACTTTCAGTGTTACCACCCTTTCTTTTAATTTCACTGAAGGTTGTTTTGACTTTCTTATGTGCTGTGTCAGTTCTTCTGACAATCATTTGTTTTTCAGTTTCTTTGCATTTTTCATGCACCCATTACATCTTAGGTTCCCTGCACTTGTATTTCTGTATTCCTGAATTTCCCTCAACATTTTTGTACTTCCTTCTTTCATTGATCAGCTGAAGTATTTCTTCTGTTACCCACAGTTTCTTTACAGTTACCTTCTTTGTATCTATGTTTTTACTTCCATCTTCTGTGATTGCCTTTTTAAGAGATGTCCATTCCTCTTCAACTGTACTGTCTACTGAGCGATTCTTTATTGCTGTATTTAAACCCTTATTGAACTTCAAGCATATCTCACCATTCTGTAGTATTTCTGTATCCTGTTTTGTTTGTATCAATTCTCCCTGAAAAATCTCTTAAACTTCAGACTACTCTTCATCACTACTACATTGTGATCAGAGTTTATATCTGCCAATGGGTACACCTTACAAGTCAGTATCTGATTTCAGAATCTCTGCCTGACCACGATGAAATCTAACTGAAATCTTCCTGCACCTCCCGACCTTTTCCAAGTATACCTCCTCCTCTTGTGATTGTTGAACAGAGTATTTGCTATTACTAGCTGAAATTTGTTACAGAACTCAATCAGTCTTTATCCTCTCTTATTCTTTGTCCCAAGCCAGTATTATCCAGTAACCGTTTCTTCTACTCCTCCCCCTACAACTACATTCCAGTCCCCCATGACTATTGATATTCATCTCCCTTTACATGCTGTATTACCCTTTCAATGTCCTCATATACTTTCTCTCTCTCTTTATCTTCAGCTTGCGATGTTGGCTACCAGGACTATTATTGTTACTGTTGGTTTGCTGTCGATTCTGATAACAACCACCCTATCATGGAACTGTTCATAGTAACACACTCTCTGCCCTACCTTTCTGTTCATAATGAATCTTACTCCCCTTATACCATTTTCTGCCACTGTTGATATTATCCTATACTCATTTGACCAGAAATTCTTGTCTTCTTTCCACTTCACTTACTGACCCCTACTATATCTAGATTGAGCCTTTGCATTTCCCTTTTCAGATTTTCTAGTTTCCCTACCACATTCAAGCTTATGACATTCCATGCTCTGACTTGTAGAACATTATCCTTTTGTTGGTTATTCATTCTTTTTCTCATGGTCACCTCTCCCTTGGCAGTCCCCTCCCGGAGATCCGGACAGGGGACTATTCCGGACTCTTTTACTAATGGAGAGATCACCATGACACTTTTTCAATTACAGTCCGCATGTCCTGTGAATACACATTATGTGTCTTTAATGCAGTGGTTTCCATTGCCTTCTGCATCCTCTTGTCGTTGATCAGTGCTGATTCTTCTGCCTTTAGGGTCAGTTTCCCACCCCAAGGACTTAGAGTGCCATGAACCTCTGTCTGCTATCCAGATTATTAATCAAAATTTAAGCAGCAGCAGGTTTCAAATCTGGAACAGAGAACATTTTGAGAACTAATCAAAGACGCTACCCCTAAACCACGGAGCTCAGTTGCCAACCATAATGGGGTGTCCTGGATGGTTGGGTTTATGGACTTCAGGAAGCATGCAGAAGGTATGTGGTGAGCTGTAGGGGTAACGACAGAGATAGAGACTCAGGGGAGGGGTTCTAGTATGGAGTTATGGATCTGAGGAGGGACTAGGAATCCTGAAGAACCTCTGCTATGGGGGTCACTGTGGGAGAGTTTGTAGGCGGACAAATCTGACAGCTGATGGAGTCCCTCCAGCATGTAGACCCTGTGGTTCAAAACCACAGTAGTGAAGACTTATGTTGGCAGATAGGATTATAATCTCGGGATCAGTTTTAAGATGGTGGATTGTGATTCTTTCTGTAGATGTTAAGTCAGTTTCCATATTGAGGGATCTGGGGAATGATGATAATGCAAGATTCAACATTAGGAAATTCTGGAAAGTCAACAGTGGCAGTAGGGGTGGAAAATTGGAACAGAAGAGAATCGAAGCAATTGAGATGTGGTGCTGTAGATGAATGTTGAAAATTAGGTGGACTGATAAGGTATGGAAAGGGGAGGTACTGCACAGAATTGTAGAGGAAAGCAATATGTGGAAAACACTGACAAAGAGAAGGGACAGGATGTTAAGATATCAAGGAATGACTTACATGGTACTAGAGGGTGTTGTAGAGGGCAAAACCCGTAGAGGAAGACAGAGACTGCAATACATCCAGCACATAATTGAGGATGTAAGGTGCCAGTGCTACTCTGAGATGGAGAGCTTGGCAGAGGAGGGGAATTCATCGTGGGCCCTATCAATCTGGATCCTCCTTACCAACACCAGCTTTTCTGAATTGTGGCAGGTGGGAACTCTCTCTGCAATATATTCTTCATTCCTGTAATTCCCATGGCCTCAACTCTTTGTCCTGCACCTACCCATCTCCTTCCCTGCTCCCACTCCAACTCACACATGCCATCTATTTTGCAACCAGCACACCACTAGTCTTTTCCCCATCTCTACTTCCTTCCTTTTCACCTTCACCCCTCCACACCTCTCCCCAGCCATCCAACAATGCACCTAGCAGTCCTACTATGTTCCCACCAAATCAGTAGTTGCTACCACAAGTAACATGACACCTTCCCCCAAACCTACCCTGCTATCCCTCCCCACATCAGCCTCTTTCTTATCCCCACCAGCCACCACAGATTACTTTCCCAGTCAGATGCAGTTGCAGCCACAGTCTGTCTACAGTGTCCAGAAACATTGGCCATGTGTGCATAAATTGTGCTTGTGTGAATGTGTCTGTGTTCTGGGTTTCTGAGGAAGGCCTTTTAGCCAAAAACCTAGATGTTTACCAGTCTACTCATTATGTCTGTCTGTGACTCAACACTTCTTCTATATGGTAAGTAGCAGTCCATTCCTTTGATATTGTTGTTATTCCAAGCTGGACTTCCCATTGCTTAGTCCTCTGTAACTCTTAGGTACCTCACTTTCATTAAAAGTTTTCAGACTGGTCTATCCTTTTTGTAATTTTATAGAAACTACAGGAGAAATTACAGGAAGGTACTGCTACCTGCACAAAAAAACTTACACACTACAAAATCTTACTGGTGGCAGAAAACAAAAGCAAAGCAGTCTGGAACATTATCAAGCAAGGGAGAGAGAAAATGTTGGGAAAAAGCACTTGAATTCACACATTAAAAACAAAGATAGTCAAATAATGCAACTCAAAAGTAGCAGCAAACTTTGTGAATTTTTACTTCAGCAACACTGTAAAGAAATTACAACAGAAATTCCCAGATATGTACCTCTTACTCACCCAGGACCAGCCACCAAACTCAGTAGTAATCTATCCAGCAACAGAGAGAGAGAGAGAGAGAGAGAGAGAGAGAGAGAGAGAGAGAGAGAGAGAGAGAGAGCTAGATGAGCTAGATGACATTCCAGTGTGTGTCCTTACAGAGTGTTAAAAAATTTAATTGACAAAAATAATCTCTGAACTGTCAAATCTTGCTGTTTTCCTGAGTATCTAAAGCAAGCAAAAGTAATACTCATACTTAAAATTAGTGATGCACAAAACTTAGAAAACTTACAGGTCAATCTCTTTACTGCACATAATTTCCAAAATTATTGAAACACAAATCAAAAACAGATTAATGAGAAAATCTAAATAAATATAATCTTCTTTGCTGTGAACAACATGGTTTCAGGCCCAGAAAAGGTACAGAATCTGCTATTCCCCAATTTACAAAAGTCATTTTTGAGGCACTGAACAAAAGAGACGATGTGAATGAAATTTTCTTGTATTTATGAAAGGCATGTGACACAGATGATAACAGAATTTTAATGCATAAGTTAGAGTTACTACGAATAAGAGGTGTGGTTAAGAAGTGGATTAAGTCATACCTAGAAAACTGAGTGCAATGAGTTGAGATCTCAGATTTCTGGTAAAACACTTACCAGACACAAAATATATTAATCTAGGCATAGCACAAGGAAGTGTACTAGACAAAATTGTTTTTCTCATTTATATTAATGATTTCTTACAGTGTATCAGATTGGAGAACAAATACTGTTTGCTGATAACAGCAATAGAATTATCACAGCTATAACTCCAACAAAGTTGAAAGAAAAGACTAATGCAGCTCTCTGACGTGTTCACAACAGGTTACTGAAACATAAAGGAAACTTATTGTATGTACTTCTGGTTGAATAAAAATCATAATTATGCTAAATTAAAAATTACCAATCATGTTTTAGACTGTGTAACGAATATCAAACTCTTGGGGTTGAAAGTAAACTGCCAGTTCAAAAGGACAAAACTCTTGAAGGTTTACGTTTGTGATGACCATTGACCACTAGAGCACTATTGTTCATCTTTGATGTTATTATCAACAGTGTAGGAAAAGACAGATTGCTACTTACTGTAAAGAAGACACGTTATGTTGCACACAGGCACAATTAAAAGACACAGCCTCCTTAAGCAAAAGAGAAATTGGGAAACACACACCATTCATACACAACAGCAAGCACATCTCATGCACATGACTGCAACTCAGGCCAGACCAGAATGCCTGAGCTATCAGAGTTGGCAGGCATGTGAGTGTTAGGTGTGCTGGCTCGTGTGTATTAATGGTGTGTGTGTGTCCCTGTTTCTCTTTTGCTGATGAAGGCTGTGGCCAAAAAGTGTCTTTTTAATTGTACATTTCTACAACTTAATGTGTCATCCTTCTCCCTACCTGTTCTGATATTGTTCCTTGCTTAGTGTTGTGGAAGAAAAATTATAATGAGTAGTCATAATTTTGCAAGGACTTTAGGACACACAGAATCACTTGTCAAAGGAACCATCAAGTCTTTGAATTTATGTGGGTCAGTTCGCAAAATGGTGGTTGTCCCTTCCTTTATGTGGTGCAGAGAATGGCAGTCATCTTGATACTATGTGCGTGTGTTTTTTTTACATATTTTGTGGTTTTGCAAGATATAATGTATTTAGTACACACTATTACATTGCAATTTATCTTACTTTAGTACACATCTTCAATCTCAAGCTTGTCTACATCTATTTTTGTACACACTCTTACAATGCCAATTTTGGATTATTCTGCTAAGCACATGAAATCATTTATACTACAGTAACAATATTCTACCAAAACTGTTTTGAGAGACTTTTTAAAAATATTTTTATTGTTTATCTGTCTCAAGTATGAGGGAAGATTTTCAAGGGCTTTTGGACCTGCATAGGATGGCTTTGTTTTGAATTTCATGGTGTTATGTCTGGGTTTGTCGAAAAATTTCGGCTTCATAGTGTCATGGGTGTGCTGGGGCTAGGTACCTTGAGTATCGGATACATATTTGAATTTTGCCCAGCACAAGAGTTCATAAAGGTACATGCTTGGTAGCGTTAGTATTTTGAATGCTGACCAACAGGATTCTCTCCACTTAAGGTTGGCTAGTATTCTTATTGCTCTTTTCTGCATTTTGAATACTCGATTTAGGTTTGTTTTGGAGGTGCCTGCCCACAAAAGTATGCCATAGCTTAATGTGGAATGAATTTGTGAGTAGTACGTAATTTTCATAATATTTATGTCTTTTAGTAAGCTGAGTTTGTAGAGAACATACAGGTTTGAGCTGAGCTTTCTGCTTATGTGTTCTTTGTGATTGTCCCAGTTTAAATTTTCATTGATTATTATCTTAAGGAATTTTGTGTATTTGGAATTGTCTGCTAGACACCCATCTATACAAAAGTTGATAGAGAAGTGTACAATTCGTGATTCAGATCTTATTTTGTCTCTCCTATCATTTTTGTAATTTCTGTGAGTTGGTTCCTGTTTTCTAGGTATGACAGAATCCAGTCTACTGTCATCCCTCTTATCCCATACACCCCTAATATTTCTACTAATGTTTTATGGTCTATACAGTCAAAAGATTTTGTCAAATCCATAAATATTCCTACACATTTATTACTACTGTCTGAGTTGGTTATGACATTCTAAATTAGATCTATGACTGCATCTATAGTACATTAATCTTTTTGGAAGCCAAACTGGTTTTTACTGATTAGCCCATATTTCATCAGAAATACAAAGAGCCTCTGAGCATAGGCTCAGTCAAATATTTTTGATATGACTGGTAAAAGAGCTAAGAGTCTATAATTTTCTGGTTCATTTTCATTCCCCTTTTTATGTATTGGTTTTATCAATGTTGTCTTCAAACAGTTTGGAAAAATTCCTTCTATGAATTACTTGTTGATTAGCTGAGTAAGTGGTTTTTTTGAGTTCCTGCATACAATATTTTGTGGCGGTGTTCGTAGCGACAAACACTTGGCTGTGGAAATGGCTTACGAAGTCACCGCCACACTTTTAATAGCGGGCCGACCGGTCCGCTGGAACAGTGAACAGAAAGATGAAAGCCCAAACACTCATATTAAATAAAAGTCGGTACTTATCTTTTATTTACGAAGATACACAAACACAGTAGTGAACTCGGTGTCTACAGAAATCTGTCTAGTTCGAGTCGGAGCGGCTAGGTCAGCGTCGGCTGACGACAAACAACAACTCTGCTGCGATGAACACACAACTGACTAGCAAGTACACAATTCGGTGGCGAGTATACAACTGAGCGGCGAATACAGAACTGTCCTAGCGCTCGCGACTCCAGCGCTTAAGAAACCAGAAGCCAGCGGTGGCGCGCGCAGACTTGCGGCGATTTCCTGTATCGCTGGCGCTGCTTATGCGGACGGTGTCCGTACTTTGATGCTGCCAAAAGGTTGGCATTACTGGCTAGGACATAACACTCCTCCCCCCCCAAATCGCCGCACCGTCGTTGAATAATGACGTGGCGAGCGTCGACGGCGGGGGAGGGGTCCGGCCGCAGGCGTAGCAGAAGAGACCGGGGCGGAGACTGTTGTCGGTGGCAGTCCCCGGTCCGCACCCCAGCATTGGCTGTGCGGGGCCCCGGGAAACACCGACTGAAAACCGAGGTCAGGGTGCACGCCTGTGACCACGGGCGCAGCTTCTGGTACTGGACGCGACGGGGCGTCGGGACCCACGAAAAGAGGCAGCGTCTCCTGACGCTGCGTCGACGGCTGCTGGGAGGGCGCCGGACAAGGCGCTGCGGTGTCAGACTCCTTGGGGGTGCCCAAGGAAAGCGGCTGCAGGACCGGCTGCACAGCCACCGCTTGGGAAGGCGGCCCGGCTGAGGGGTTGACGTCCATCAGCTCCGAAGGCGGTGGCGACTGAAGAGGGACCGCAGGCGCCGGAGCGACCACCTGGGGCGCTCCCGGAGGAAGCTGCGCGGGAGGCATCAACGGGACGGGCTGTAAGCGTGGTAGCGGCGACGGCTGCTGCTGCTGCCCCGGGGGCGGCAGCGAAGTCGGAAGGCGCGGCTGGAACCCGCCGCGGACCAAATCTGTGGACAAAGAACGAGCGGCAGAATCCGGGCGGCCAGCGCGGCGCAACTGGTTCTGATGCCTCCTGTGCACCCCAGTAGCACCTTGAACAGTATAAAAACCGCGACCCTGGACACTTATCACGGTACCACGTTCCCAACGACGGCGACCGTGATAAACTCTGAAAAAAACGGCGTCGTTGCGCTGAAAACGCGTGCGATGCTCAGAAGCGGCGGGTCGATCCGGGGGGTGCAACAACCATAGTAGGGTGCGATGACGACGGCCGTGGAGAAGCTCCGCAGGCGAAGGGCCGTCGCGTGGCGTGGTCCGGTACGACGACAGGAACGTGATGAGGGCCTGCTGACGAGAGTGCGTAGCACGAAGGCGGTCCATATGATCCTTGAATGTGCGTACAAAACGTTCCGCTGCACCATTCGATTGAGGGTGGAACGGCGGAGTAAGAACATGGCGAATGCCATTGGCAGAACAAAAACTTTCAAATTCAGCAGAGGTAAATTGTGGACCATTGTCGGACACTAAAACTTCTGGAAGACCCTCAATACAAAAAATTGAAGTCAACGCCTGTATAGTTTGTGCAGACGTTGTAGACTGCATGGGCACAACAAACGGAAAATTACTAAATGCATCTATCACGATGAGCCAACGAGAATTCCAATATGGACCAGCGAAATCAATATGCACTCGCTGCCAGGGACCGGCAGGGCGTGCCCACTCAAAATAGCGATGAGGCGGAGCAGCTTGGTGTTCGGCACACGTCGAACAATCTGTAGACATCTGCGTAATCTGCTTATCAATGCCGATCCATGTACAATGACGGCGGGCAAGCTGCTTGGTGCGGACCACTCCCCAATGACCGTGATGCAACAAGTTGAGGACCTTTGATTGGAGCACTTGGGGAACCACTACACGAAGCTGGTCATTCTCAGTGCGTAACAGCAAAACTCCGTGCGAAACAGACAACAGATGACGTTGCGGATAATAGCGACGAACCACAGGATCCGATATGTCCTTTGCCTTGGACGGCCAACCACGTTGAACAAAACGTAATAGTAAACTCAGATGAGGATCCGTAGCTGTCTCACGTGCCACCTGACGATAATCAATCGGAAAATCCCGGAGGGATTGATGCTCATCGGCGTCAATCTGATGGCAAGAGTCTTCAGAAGAATCGAAGACATCATCCGCAGCAATCGGCAATCTAGAAAGCGCGTCAGCGTTTGCATGCTGAGCTGTAGGGCGATACAGTATCTCATACTGGGATTGTGATAACAAAAGAGCCCAACTTTGTAGTCTCTGAGCTGTCCGCTGAGGAACTGGTTTAGACGGATGAAACAGTGACGTCAGGGGCTTGTGATCTGTGACTAAATAGAATGGTCTACCATAGAGGTAGTGATGGAATTTTGTGACACCGAACACAATAGCCAATGCTTCCTTGTCCAATTGGCTATAATTACACTGAGCTTTGTTTAGCAATTTAGATGCGAACGCAATAGGACGTTCGGTGTTACCGACTCGGTGAGACAACACAGCACCGAGGCCGAAAGAAGAGGCATCACAAGCTAACACCAGAGGCTTGTTAGGGTCGTAATGGACCAGACAACGATCATTCAATAAAGCCTCTTTAAGCTGCTGAAAGGCTGATTGGCAATCAGCTGACCACACAAACGGAACATTCTTACGGCGGAGACGATGCAACGGTGCAGCAATCTGTGATGCATTAGGTATAAACCTAATATAATACGTCAATGTGCCAAGAACTGCTTGCAATTCATGCAGATTGCGAGGGGTGGGCAAATCACGAATAGCTGCTAAATGTGACTGGGAGGGATGAATGCCTTGAGCATTAATAACATGTCCCAGATACTCCATCTCCGTAAGGAAAAATGAACATTTATCGATGTTGCAACGTAGGCCTGCCTGAGACAACACTTTAAACAAACACTCCAAATTACGGAAATGTTCAGCAGGCGTCCGACCGGACACAACAATATCGTCTAAATAGTTGCAACACGATGGCACATTAGCCAGAAGTTGTGACAAAAAACGCTGAAAAACAGCTGGAGCTGACGCACAACCGAAAGGCAAACGCAGAAAACGGAACAACCCCAACGACGTGTTTATGACAAAATACTGTTGTGATTGCTCGTCGAGGGGCAATTGCAAATATGCTTCCCGGAGATCAATTTTGGAAAAGAAACGAGCTTCCCCTAACTTGTCCATCAGCTCGTCCGGTCTAGGCAAAGGAAAAGAATCAATGACAGTCTGAGGATTAACTGTCGACTTAAAATCAGCACACAAACGTAACTTGCCAGACGGTTTCTTTATAATAACTAAGGGAGAAGCCCACTGGCTCGCTGAAACGGGTTGAATAACACCGTTGTTTTGCCAACGACGAAGTTCATCTTCTACAGGTGCCCGAAGGGCGTGAGGCACTGGACGAGCACGACAAAATCGAGGCTGAGCATTATCTTTTAACGTAATATGAGCGGAAAAGTTCGCAGCACAACCTAGTTCGTCTTTAAATATGTCACTGTATCGTTGACACAAATCGTTTATGCTGTCTTGAGGAACAACAACAGAATTAATTTGCAACACATTGTCTTGGATAGACAGGCCAAACAAGTCAAAACAGTCCAATCCGAAAATGTTTACACTGTCTGTAGCGCGGAGCACTGTGAATGAAACTGTTTTTGTATTGCCACGGAATGTGGCTGGCACGCTACATACACCTAACACAGGAATTTGTTCTCCACTATAAGTAGCCAAAGAATGTTTTGCCGCTGAAAGTTTAGGGCGGCCGATAGCCGCATACGTAGCACTATTTATGAGAGTCACAGACGCACCAGTGTCTAATTGAAAATTGAAGGTCTTGTCCTGGATGCGAAGCTTCACAAATAGTTTATTACACTGTCTCTGGATCGGTGCAGTGGAGGCGGAAGACACAAAATCAGCGCGTTTAGCGCGTGTTCGCCGCTTACGACAACTCGTGGGTTGGGCGGGTGGAACAACAACTCCCGCTTCACTTGCAGTCGGTACATTACTTTTTACAGCGTTTGAATTACGCTTGGGTCGCATAGCAGAGGGCTGGGTGGGTGGCTTATTGCGAACAAGTTTATTACCCACACGAACCGTGGAAGAGTCTTTAAACGCGACCTTCTGGGCGGGCTGGCTTTGAAGAACATGAATATCCATGGGCTGGGCAGCACTAGAATTGTTCTTGCGTTTACGCAAACAAACAGTCTGTATGTGTCCTTTCCTTTGACAAAAGTGACAAACCGCATTTCTTAACGGGCAACGTTCACGAGGATGAGCAAGAACACACTTAGGGCAAGACTTAACTTTATCATTTTGCACACGCGGCTGACGAATGGGATTAACATGACACGGCCGGCTAGTGTTTACAGTCTGACTCTGCCGGTGGGGCCGCGGGCGTGACCTAACTTGCTTAGCACAGGCAATTTGAGAAATACATGGCTGATCTAACTCACACTCAGCATAGTCAAAAGTATCTTGGGCTTCAATGATGTTCATCACAGTCTCTAATGACGGGTCAGGCAACTTTAAGATCGCAGCACGAATACGAGAATCTGCAATGTTTTGAGTAATAGCGTCTCGTAACATGACATCACTGTAGGAAGCTCCACACACACAATTAAATCGGCACTGACGGGTGAGGCCCCGTAAATCTGTTAACCACTGTTTATTAGATTGATGTGGCAGTTTCTTTAATCTGAAGAACTTGAATCTGGCTGCTGCCACATGAACTCGCGACTCGAAATACTCAGCAAGCTTGTTAACAACAACGTCATAGTCTAAAGCTTCTGGCTGGGATTCCGGGAACAACTTACAAAGGAGTCGATAGATTTCCACGCCTGCAGTGGAAATTAAATAAAGCTGCCGCTCAGTACCTGTGATTTTGTAGACTGACATGTGCGCATGCAACTGCGCGAAATATTCTCGCCATTCTTCTCTGGATTCATCATAAGCCCGGAACGGTGGTGCTGCCTGTGCTTGTTCCTTTTGTGTTGGAGGATTAGCCGCTTGTTTGGCGATTGCTTCCACCAGACTTTGTATTTGCTGACTCTGTAACAAGATCAACTGTTGTAATTCGGCAGACATAGTGAACACAAATTAAACCAGCCCCCAAAAGTTTATCGCTATAATTAGTATAACCAGAACAAGGTGAACCAGCCCTGCACACGAGTTCGGAAGACCTCGTCGCCAGTTTTGTGGCGGTGTTCGTAGACACTTGGCTGTGGAAATGGCTTACGAAGTCACCGCCACACTTTTAATAGCGGGCCGACCGGTCCGCTGGAACAGTGAACAGAAAGATGAAAGCCCAAACACTCATATTAAATAAAAGTCGGTACTTATCTTTTATTTACGAAGATACACAAACACAGTAGTGAACTCGGTGTCTACAGAAATCTGTCTAGTTCGAGTCGGAGCGGCTAGGTCAGCGTCGGCTGACGACAAACAACAACTCTGCTGCGATGAACACACAACTGACTAGCAAGTACACAATTCGGTGGCGAGTATACAACTGAGCGGCGAATACAGAACTGTCCTAGCGCTCGCGACTCCAGCGCTTAAGAAACCAGAAGCCAGCGGTGGCGCGCGCAGACTTGCGGCGATTTCCTGTATCACTGGCGCTGCTTATGCGGACGGCGTCCGTACTTTGATGCTGCCAACCTTTTGGCAGCGGGCTCGGTTGGCATTACTGGCTAGGACATAACACAATATTTAATTTCTATGGACGATATTCCATCAGTTTAAACTGATTTTGTCTGTTTTAGACTATTTATTATCTGCAGTGTTTCTTCCTCTGTCACTGGAAATAGAGCCATAGTTTTTTGAATGGGATGAATACACATATTCCGTGTGCTATTGTGTCTACAGTTTGCCTTTTCTCTTAGTTTTTTGCCTACTGTGGCAAAATGATCATTGAAGAGATTGACAGTGTTATTTGTTCTTTTATCATCTTTTTTCTTATCATAAACTGTATTTTGCTGTGTTCTTGTGGTTTTGATGGTATTCAATTTACATTTATAGTAGACCAGCAAGCCTTGTTTTTATTGTGAGCATTACTTATGCAGGTTTTTGCTTCTTGTTGGCTGCATGCAGTACATTGGCATACATTTTTTGTATTTTCTGTAATACATTTAAAATTTTTCATCATTGCTTGTTTTATACATCCTGTGCAATATTTTTATTTTGTCTCTAGAGACTAAAATACTTTTTGTTACCAGTTTTTGTTTTTGTTGGTGACTTTGCTACTGGCCTTTGTTATTGGGCATGTTATTGAAGGTAATAATAAAAGACGTTTATGAAGTATGTTACTTTCTGATCCAGTGTGAAATCTTTTTCCAGACTTTTCCATCCTTCTTTTCTAAGTTTATGCTTAAGGGCTGGTAGGTTTGATTCATTTAGGTTTCTACTCCCCCACTTTTTTGGTACTCTTTCTTTTCTGGTGGAATAATTTAAGCATATTTTTACTGCATTATGATCTGACAGGGTTGCTTGTATAACTTCACTTTTGTACTGAAAATCACAGAGATTTGTGAATATATGATCTGTTTGTGTACAGGTGTTTGCAATTGTGCGTGCTGGCTTTGATATTGCCTTGTTTAAGCTGTATGTTGTCACAGTGTTAAGGAGTTCCCTACTGTCCTTTGAATATTTTAATGTATTAATGTTGAAAACCACCTAGCAGAACAAGTGTACTGTTTTTGTTTAGAATATATGCAAGAGTACTCCAATAATTTCATTTTGGTGGTATGTAGATGTTTAAGTTGTACAGTGGACAAACACCTAAATTTATTTTCTACCCTTTTACTTCTAATACATTTACAATATTATATTTTTTTGCATAAATCAATCTATTAGTTTAGCAGTTCCCCCATCTTTACCATTTTCTCCTGCATGAGCTGTTACACTGTAATTTGCTATAAGATTTAAAATTCTTGACAGAATCTTCAAAATGGCAGCAGAAGTGTTGCCTCTGATGGCAGCAACATGTGGAACTGGAGTCACATTTTCCATTGGTGAGACATGTCACGGAAGCCCTGCTGGCTCCACTGGCCATCTTGCCCATGCATCTGGTTACCTTTTCCCTGCTTCTCTATCACAAAGGGAATGAATGCTCTTGCTTCTCTTCCACCACTTCAGTCCCCACCAACAAATGTTCTCTTTGGTTTTCTTTCAATCTACACTTATGTGGATAAATATTTTACATCCTCCTTTGGGTCAGAATATTGCAGATCTTGGTATTTTCTCTCTTAGTTTAAAAATGAAACGTTACACTTACTTGGTAATAAACACAACTGTATAAGAGTTTACAGAATAACATAAAAGTGTTCTGTTTTCTTTTGACTCTCAGGTTTTTGGCCTAAGACAGGCTTTTTTTCTGCTCTTGGTAAAATTCACCTTTTTGTGTCTTTGCTCCGTAAAAGACTCGGAAGCATCCGTCTTTGAACCCTTCAACAGTATTTGACAACCTTGAGGGAAAAATATTATAATATATATCAGGATTATTTCATGTGCCCTCCAATTCCTTCAAGTTACTATGGCAAGAATAATGACACGGAATTGACGAGGGTGGTTTGAAAAGTTCTCGGAACGGAATAGAAAAAAATGTACTTACATCACTGAAACTTTTTTTATTTTTCAATTTAATCTCCTTGTAGATTAATGCACTTGGTCCAACAATGTTCCAGTACCTTGATCCCACCTCGAAAATGAGTTTTCTCCAGGCCTGCAAAATAGTTGTCAACTCCGGCTATCAATTCTTTGTTTGAAAAGAATCTTCATCCACCAAAAAAAATTTTCAGTTTTGGAAAGAGATGGAAGTCTGACAGAGCCATATCAGGTGAATTAGGTGGGTGTGGCAACAATTGATACTTTAGTTCGTGTAATTTTGCCGTGGTGATGGCACATGTGTTTTTGATCCAGTGTCAAGAGTTGGGGCACCCATCTTGCAGATAATTTTTTCATTTCTAAGTCTTCAGTTAAAATGTGATGCACCCTTTCAGATGAAATTTGCGAAGCATGAGCAATGACCATTTTGTGCACTTTTGCAATGGTCTCTGGAGTAGTGACACATCTTAGCCGACCCCTCCATAGCACATTATCAAACCTCTCCTGACCAAATTTAAATTCATTTGTCCACTTGGCAACAGTTAAATATGAAGGAGCAGAGTCCTCCAGTGTATTCTGGAAATCAGCATGAATGTCCTTTGCTTTCATAACTTTTTTACGAAGTACTTAATGACTGCTCAAATCTTGATTTTTTTCCACCTTTGCAAATCACTATGTGGGCATAACAACAGAGCCACGTCAACAACACAGCTCTCTTCCAAGAACACTGATGTGGCACATGTTTACATGCAACAGTCGAATGAATATCACGTGAACAACTTGTTGCATTAACGCTGACCTCTCGTGGCGATTCTGAGAACTTTGCTAACCACCTTCATATATAGGACTAGCAAGCATTTCATTAAAAAATTTCACAACAACAATGCACCTTTTTCTAGTTTACCCATTTACCCTTATTAACCTTCTGTGAACTGTTATTAACTTCAAATAGACATATTTAGCCCTACAACTTATTGATTTGCAATATAAATAAACAAAATTCCAATATTATAATACAACAAAAGACAGTCATATAGTACAGCAAAAGGTATTGACAAATATCCATACTGACCTCTTTGTGTTTTATCAATAAATTGCAGAAGAGTGACTTGGAAACAATTACTGATCTCAAAAAATTTACAACAATAACTAACCCCTCTTAATTTGGAATGATTTAGACAATACTTAATACTATTCCTCTTAATTCAGAGAAAAAAGAGAAAAAGAAATTTCAATTTGGGGGATAACATAAAAAAATTAATCCTCTTAATCTGCAGAAAAATAAAGAAAGATTACTTCTCTTAATCTGGAGGAAACAATCACAAAACATAGAAAACTTTCATCAGTTTTTGTAACATCTCATAATCTTTTATAAATACAGATCAATATTGTTGAATCCTATCACAGTAAGTAAGATCCTCAGTTTCCTTATCACTAAAACACTTTATACGATAAAGTATTGTAAAAGAATGAGAGAGAACGTATCTAGTCACAGTACAAACTACACAAGAAGAATTGGCAATTGAAGTATTGGAAGAAGAAAACTGTGTGGCCAAAGTTTTTAAAACTTGCTAGTGATTGAAGAAGAGCCTGTTGTCATCAATTATTGCCACCTAATGCATTATGCTGAACCACTTTCAGCTTGCCCCAAAATAATATAGAGCCAATAGCTTATTAGTTATGTATATGGATTGGCAGCATCATAGTTGAAATAATATAATAATAACATTATAGCGTTTTTAGTTGAACTGTAACTGACCTGAATGGTGCTCATTGCCCTACTTCACTTGACATCAATAAGGTTTCCGTCCTTTTACTATTATTGACAAGAAAATCATAAGCTCTTTATGCGTTGTACTGCTCATGCTATCAAACCGTTAGCAACTAAGTAAAAACATGACTACTATATATTTTCGTGTGTTTGCAAATACACTCCTGGAAATGGAAAAAAGAACACATTGACACCGGTGTGTCAGACCCACCATACTTGCTCCGGACACTGCGAGAGGGCTGTACAAGCAATGATCACACGCACGGCACAGCGGACACACGAGGAACCGCGGTGTTGGCCGTCGAATGGCGCTAGCTGCGCAGCATTTGTGCACCGCCGCCGTCAGTGTCAGCCGTTTGCCGTGCCATACGGAGCTCCATCGCAGTCTTTAACACTGGTAGCATGCCGCGACAGCATGGACGTGAACCGTATGTGCAGTTGACGGACTTTGAACGAGGGCGTATAGTGGGCATGCGGGAGGCCGGGTGGACGTACCGCCGAATTGCTCAACACGTGGGGCGTGAGGTCTCCACAGTACATCGATGTTGTCGCCAGTGGTCGGCGGAAGGTGCACGTGCCCGTCGACCTGGGACCGGACCGCAGCGACGCACGGATGCACGCCAAGACCGTAGGATCCTACGTAGTGCTGTAGGGGACCGCACCGCCACTTCCCAGAAAATTAGGGACACTGTTGCTCCTGGGGTATCGGCGAGGACCATTCGCAACCGTCTCCATGAAGCTGGGCTACGGTCCCGCACACCGTTAGGCCGTCTTCCGCTCACGCCCCAACATCGTGCAGCCCGCCTCCAGTGGTGTCGCGACAGGCGTGAATGGAGGGACGAATGGAGACGTGTTGTCTTCAGCGATGAGAGTCGCTTCTGCCTTGGTGCCAATGATGGTCGTATGCGTGTTTGGCGCCGTGCAGGTGAGCGCCACAATCAGGACTGCATACGACCGAGGCACACAGGGCCAACACCTGGCATCATGGTGTGGGGAGCGATCTCCTACACTGGCCGTACACCACTGGTGATCGTCGAGGGGACACTGAATAGTGCACGGTACATCCAAACCGTCATCGAACCCATCGTTCTACCATTCCTAGACCGGCAAGGGAACTTGCTGTTCCAACAGGACAATGCACGTCCGCATGTATCCCGTGCCACCCAACGTGCTCTAGAAGGTGTAAGTCAACTACCCTGGCCAGCAAGATCTCCGGATCTGTCCCCCATTGAGCATGTTTGGGACTGGATGAAGCGTCGTCTCACGCGGTCTGCACGTCCAGCACGAACGCTGGTCCAACTGAGGCGCCAGGTGGAAATGGCATGGCAAGCCGTTCCACAGGACTACATCCAGCATCTCTACGATCGTCTCCATGGGAGAATAGCAGCCTGCATTGCTGCGAAAGGTGGATATACACTGTACTAGTGCCGACATTGTGCATGCTCTGTTGCCTGTGTCTATGTGCCTGTGGTTCTGTCAGTGTGATCATGTGATGTATCTGACCCCAGGAATGTGTCAATAAAGTTTCCCCTTCCTGGGACAATGAATTCACGGTGTTCTTATTTCAATTTCCAGGAGTGTATTTCATGTGCTTCTGACTGCATTTAACATTGGTGTTGCAAAAGTATTTACTGTCAGCAAGTGAAATTATTATGAGCTTTTCTGAAATAATGCCTATTATAAAATAGTGATAAGCCATGAGAATTTGCATCACAAAACCTAACAAGAGATAGCATTACAGTGAGTGGTGGTATTCAGCACATCTTGCATTATGTATTACTAGAATGTAACCATTAATGATCTTCATTAATCAGGAAGAATTTAAATGCACTACTAATTATCATAAATTAATTTTATCACACATGGCTTTTACATTAAAGCCTGTAAGTGCAATTCTGTTTCGTTATTGCCTACATATACACCCATGATCAGTTATACAATTTAGTTTCAATTCAGTAGTCAGCAATTATAAGCTGGTGACCATAATTTATATTCCGTAATCAAAATTTTATAAAGTTTCTGTTATACATTCAAAATTATAGCCAAATACCGTTCAGTATTTAATTTCTTCCAAAATTTCATTATGCATTATAAATATCAGTGCGAGAATAATCAAGTTATAATTTGAAATATATTCTTTCAGTTAGCATTATTCTTTGGAGCCAATGCCTTTTTTTCTGCAGAATACAGAACAGTACGTAATATGGTTATTGAATCATGAAATTGCTGAGGAGCACAGGTAAGCTATATGTGTCTTTCCCATAACAGGACTTGTTTAACTTAGTGGCAGGATTTACATGTGGTGACTGTCTGTTGATAGGACACCATAAAGTGTATACATTGGTGTCCTGAGCCTAGCAAAACTAAAATTAAACTTAAGTTCAGCCATATTTACTGAATTTCCAGTGTCAAACAATAGTTACAAAGAACATCAAACTCGACAATAGAGACAGAGTGGTTATTACAAAGTATATGTTTCTGGAAATTCATTGAACAATCCAGTGAGCAATGAACTGAGCAAGGAAACAGTAGACTCTTTTGCCAAAATGGGCAGCAAACAATTTAACACTAAAACAGAGCCTATTACTGCGTCAATGAGCAGTGAAGTGAAGAATCAATTAGAGTAGTTTAAGAAACCAGTGGACAGTGAACTTAATATAAGTTATCTGCCATGCTGTGCGACACAAAAAGCACACTTCACTGATAACACAGCCATTATGACTGACAAAACACCTAATTGCAGTCTAGAGAACACTGTCACCAATGTATTCAAAGAAGCTCTAGATTGGTTCACTCAAAACTGTCTGTTACTCAATGTGAACATGACTCAGTTCATTCAGTTTCAAACAGCAAATGCCAAAAAGGAAAATATTGAAATAAAATGTGATGACAAAGACATATTGAGAGTTGAATCTTCCAAATTCCTGGGATTACACATAAACAACAATCTAAACTGGTCAGTTCACATCAACAACCTATGTAAAAGACTGAATTCAGCAGCATTTGTCATTCGCTCAATTTCATCTGTTTGTGACTTGGAAACAATTAAAGCTGTATACCTAGGACATTTCCATTCACTTATGACACATGGCATCATATTTTGGGGTAACCAGTCACGAGCAAACAAAGTCTTTATTGCACAGAAAAGAGTCATCCAAATTATGACTAGAGTGCACCCCAGATGCTCTTGCAGAAATTTATTCAAACATCTCAGTACATTTTTCACTAATGTGCTTTTTGAACAATAATCAAACAATTTACAAAACAAACAGTGAATGCCATTATCACGATACAAGAAGTAAACATGATCTTCACAAAGATGTAAAAAATCTCAGCATAGTACAGAAAGGAGTACATTATTCAAGTATAAAAGTACACAATAAACTTCCATTTCATTTTAAATAAATTATTGGGGATATGACTAAATTAAAAAAACAGCTGAAACTTTTGAATAGTTCTTTCTATTCTTTACAGGAGTGTTTTGACAGTGTGTAACAGTACAATATATTTAATTTTAAGCATTTCTGTAAGAAATGATTATGTAGCACTGGCATATCAATAGATGACAGAATGCTTTTTATATATATTACAATGTCAGACTTATAAATTGTTTGTATAATCCTTATTACTATTATAATTTGTGTTGTTGTTTAAACACTTGAACCTCTTGCATCTGTTTGTATGTGATTTAGTTTGTAAGCCTCATGCCCATTTAGACACGGTTTTTACTGTAATAATCTGACACGTTCTATATCCTAGCAATACACTCGCATCAAGGATCTATGGAACATGAAAATAAATAAATGAAATAAATAAGTCTTCTGCCAATCCTTTAATGGTCAAATCATTCAGCAATTACCAGGACAAACAGTCAGATATATTTGCCCAATCATTCAGCAGGGACCTGGACAATCAGTTAGGTTGGTTTGTCAAATAATTTAGCAGTAATATTGATAATAAATGTAGTTCTTTGGAACGGAGATGGAACAAGTCAACTGGTAATAATTTTAAAACTCTCATTGACAATCTGGAGTCACATATTGAGGCAACAGAACAATATGATGAATGCATCGAGGAAATTAGAAACAAGCAGTTTTACTTAAAAATAATGACCATCTAAATCAATGCAAAGATAATGAACTTTGTATACATCATGAATTGAATATAATATCAAAAAATGTGTATTGTTGAAACAATAAGGAGTCAGGACTGCATTAGTAGTGCAGCTGCTTCAACAACAACACAGTGTCCAGACACGACAAAGTAAACTGTCTCAGTCAGTGAAGTTGAAACAATAGATGATTTAGAATGGGTGAAACTTGGGAAGAGTGGTCAGGATATGAAGTACATTACTGATTATAAAATAAGTGAAATGAAATTGGTGGGCAACCCGAGAAAGATGTTGTGCAGTGTAGATCAAAACTGGCAAGTATACAGAAGAAGATAATGTGCATGAGGTGCCAATAATCTTCAAATGCTGTTTTCCTCAGTATTGACGATCTTGAAAGACAGCACTTCACAACACATGATATGCATTTAAATAAATGGGGCAAATCGCTGCTCAGTCAAAAGATCAAAATGTTATTGGATAGTGTTTCTCCTAGATGTAAGAAAAGTGATCCCATTCCACTACCACTGGTAAAGGACACCTGCAAAGTATCTTCTCTACCTTGTACTCCAGTTGCAGCAGTAACACAACATCAGGTATCACTGATTACAAAAGAATGTGCTGGGAGAGAAGAAGCTGTAGCTACAGTTACAACAGGTGGAACACCTCATTCAAGAACTAAGATAACAGGAACAGCAAAAGTGGCAGCATATTCAGCAACGAGTGTACCAACAGGTGATCCAGCTGTCCATTCTGCAGCAACATTTGAACTACCTACAGTGGGAACTCAGCCACTTAGATTATGTCATGAACAAGAAGAAGAGAAGAGACCTCCAAGAGTTAAAGCAGTATCAAGTGTAGCGGGCAAACGGAAAACTGTACCTCCATTACGTCTAAATGATTTTTTAGTAGAAGGCAGCAAGGGGAAGAAGCCCATAAGATAAATAGTGCCAGAGATTTAATAGCCCCTCAGCAAAATAGTGCATCTGTAAAGAAAGACAGGTTTGATTTTATAATCTGTTATCTTAACACTGAAGGAGTAAGGGATAAAGAATTTATTGTCAATGACTTTGGATTAGAAAATAAGTTTGATATCTTTTGTTTAAGTGAACACTGGGCTAGTGAGAGTGAACTTACATTTATTAAATTTGATAATTATAATCTAGCCAGTAGCTACTGCAGAAAATTGCATTTAAGAGGTGGTGTGGCAATATATGTTAACAAGTCACTTAGCGTTACAGTCAATAGATTAGATCTAGATTTTCTGTGTGATGGACAAAACTTTGAAGCTGCTGGTATAGTAATAGACAGTTTTAAGTTAGTTGTAATTTCCCTGTACAGGTCACCTAAGGGTATAACCAATGTATTTTTAGAAAAACTGGTCCTGCTGTTACATGTACTAACAGATACTAGATGGATACATTATGATATTGTGATAGGTGGAGATGTGAATGCTGAATTCGATGTTACAACACAAAAACGTACTGTCACTGAACTCCAAAACCTACTAAGACAGAGCAACTTACATTCAGTCAATAACAAGCCTACAAGAGAACATGCATGTCTTGACAATATTTTTGTAAATTCTAAAACAACAGAAGAATCATGTTTTGTGACAGTATTTCCATATTCTGATCATGATTCAGTATCTTTAAATTATACAAGTAGGCTTCCTCTTGATAAGGGTAATGTAAATAAGCTTGTCCCAGAAGTTGTGGTCACTAGACCAGTCACAGATGAGAAAATTGACAGGTTTCGTATGTCCCTTTCTAACAGAGATTGGTTTGGCCTGTGTTATGATGAGACACATTATACTCTAAGCAATTATCTGCCAGCAAAGGTACTATTTGATAGGTTTCTCAAAGCATTTTTGGGACACTTTAATGACTGCATTCCAATAAAGAAATGCAAAGTAACTGGCAGAGTCCTAAAAGCAAAAGTTCCAAATAGACAAAATACATGGTATACAACACAGCTGTCTACTATGAAAAATCAAGTTATGTTGTTGTACAATATTTATAAAAATCTGAAAACCAACCATGCTAAATTAGCCTATGTTAGATCTAGGAATGAGTACAAAAAAGCAATTGTGGAAGTCAAACAAACACACAATCTCAGAAGTATTGAGAAATCCACCAATAAGTGCAAAGCAGCATGGACACTAATAAATAGTGTTGTCAAAGATAAAAGAAGTGACAAAATTAGTATCTCTCCCCATGAATTTAATGACTTTTTTATTAAATCAGTTGAGGAAGAAGGAAGTGCTATAATTAAACCTGAAATCAGCTCATCACAGTTACTATCAAAAAATATTGCTAGGTCATCAACAAACACAAGTACCTTCAATTTTTCTGAGGTCTCACCTGGTTTTGTGTTAAGAATAGTGAAGCAGTTAAAATCATCAGACAGTGTAGACATATATGACCTGTCTTGTAACAGCTGAAGAAAGTAATAGGCTGTATAGTGTACCCCCTAACATATTGTATAAACAAGTGTATACTGGAGGGTTTTTTCCCTGAGCTTAAACTGTCTAGGGTAGTTCCAGTACATAAAAAAAGGAGATAAAAATTCTGTCTCAAGTTACAGGCCAATATCCATAGTCCCAGTTTTTTCAAAAGTTCTAGAATGCATATTTTACCAACAATTATCTGTTTACTTTGATAACATAGGATTAATAAGTCGATCACAGTATGGCTTTAGGAAAAACCTGTCAACCATTGATGCCATAGACAATGTTGTTAAATACATCCATCAAGTATTTGAAGATAAATGCTTTGCTCAAGTGACTTTTTGTGACCTGAGCAAAGCCTTTGACTGTGTAGAACATACACTACTAGTCGAAAAAATGGACTTTTATGGTGTTAAAGGTAACAGCCTTAAGCTATTAAGATCATATTTACAAAACCGTAAGCAAGCCGTCTGTGTTGGGAAAGAAATGTCCAGTATAGAACAAGTTAAGGTAGGTGTTCCGCAGGGATCCGTGCTGGGCCCTTTCCTTTTCCTAATAATGATAAATGACCTGCCATCATTTATTAAATCCAGAAAAGTACTCTATGCTGATGATACAACGTTTCTGAACAGCAGTAATGATCTTAATAGTCTTAAAACATGTTACAGAGACAACTGAGCAAGCTTCACTCTGGTTTAAAGCAAATGGGTTCTTGCTCAATGAAAGCAAAACCCAGCAGATGGTATTATTTTAAAAGACAAGTTTCCATCAGATGATCCTAGTTGTGTTAAATTTTTGGGGGTATATTTGGATGATAAAGTTTCTTGGAATCCACATATTAAGTATATTAGTGGTAAATTGTCTAGGGTAATCTATTTGTTAAGGCGATTAATGCACTGTGTACCTAAAAATTATGTTAGAGTATCTTACTACTCATTTTTCCAAAGCATCATATCCTATGGTATTATTTTATGGGGAAACTCCACTTGTGTGCATGATATACTATTGCTGCAAAAGAAAGCTATTAGGATAATTACAGGCTCACCATACAAGGCTCACTGTAAACCTTTGTTTACTCAACAAAAATCATGACAGTAATAAACCTATATATTTATTATGTTTTAATCTACACAAATAAGTACTTACCTAAAGTAAAACGCAGGGCAAATATACATTGTTACAGCATTAGGACAAACAGCTCTATCTATACGCCCTACCACAGACTGTCAAAATCAGTTAACAGTTATGAACTTATGGGCCCCAAATTATTTAACACACTTCCACAAGCTATACAAAATTTACCAGAGCAACAATACAAACAAACACTTTATGACTGGTTAGTTGTAAACCCATTCTACAATATAAAGGATGGATTTCATGACCTGTGATATTAAACTGTAACGTTCTTAACAATTCCGTTCTTTTATAGCATGTACTGTACTGTATTGTATTATATGTATGACTTTGTCTATTGCTGTAATGGCTTATGACAGTAAAATTATTATTATTATTATTATTATTATTATTATTATTAATCAAAACGTAATATATGCCATTCCTGAATGTAACACATCCTATAGAACTGTGCAGATAGCTGGAAATTGTGGTATGGGGCAAGAGTGTGTGATTTTTAATAATCATATGAAGTTAGTAATGGAATGAGAAGATTACAATGTACACAAAATCAAGCTGGACATATTCAGATTGTGTGATGAGGAAGGTGAAACTGTTGCTGTATTAAATACATCAGAAATAAAACATGTCTTCCACCAAACGGAATACGGAAGTAGGAAAGAACAGGAGAAACACTCAAATAAAGTATCTGAACAGGATGGAGGTTTAGGGAGTGATTTAGATGTAGAATAAAACTTGTTATGGGAGGATAAGAGTAGTGAATCAGAGCAGTGTGTTCAAATCAATGATTGCTTCAGAAATGCACAGAATAGAAGTTCAGGTTCTAGCAGACAGAAGTCTAATCAGTGTTCCATCCCAGTCATTTTACAAATACATTAAAACAGAATCCAATGCAGTTGAGAAGCCTGTTGTGGATGTGAGGTTAATAGGTGCTACTGGTGTTTGTAGAAAACCTATGAAGGCTCAAGTTTTAATGCAGTTTGTCATCAAATGTATTACATTTGAACATGACTTTTTAGTAGCACCTCAGGATTGGTTGAAGCTACATATGGATACAGATAGAGACAGTAGCACATCAGGAAGGCACATTCTGCTTCATTTGAAAAGTGCAAAAGATATAAAACATAAGAGGTTCATAAAACCCCAGGACAAAGATACATCTGCACATAATATTGCCACAAGCACACAGTTTGGGGCAAGTATGTGCACAAAATTACGAAATTTTGGAACTCAGATTGAGTTACAATGGATTTTTTTTTAAAACTTAAGAGCATTTATTATGCTAATGCTTTCTGTCTGATATATCCTCAGACAGAAAAAAGATTAGGTGTATGTAACATTATGACCTGAAGCATTACCAGAGTAAGAAATGATTAAAGTGTACAATGTCTAAAAATTAATGTGAATGAATATGAGATTTGGCCTTATGTTTGTGTAACTATATAGTACTGATTTAATTGTGAGATAAATGCGACCTAAATGGTCCATGAACCGACTTTAATAAAAGTCGTCAAACTATTGCTATGATATTATTTGTAGTAAACATGACTTTAATAAAAGTCATGAAACTATCACTATGATATTATTTGTAGTAAACATGAAGTCAAAATAATTACTGTTTTCTTTTTTTTGTACATTGTAACCAAGGAACTTTACTGTATAGTGATTAGTGATACAAGTTGTTAATTTTAAAATTACTGTGTGTGTGAAACATACATGCCAAATTACTGAGAATTTTATAAGTTGCAGGTAAAATGAAATTGAAGGACATCCCAACAAATTGTTTATTAGCTAGTGAAGGAAATGGAAAGTGGATGTAAATGAACAGATAAAAGTTGTGCAAAGAGATGTGGACAACATGCAGCCACAAAGATAGAAGCAGGGGAGGGAGTGCACCAAACAGTTTCAAAACTAATCACTTTCTCACACAGAAAAAATAAATTTAACTGAAATTTGGAAAGTTGTGTACATATTTTCTTTGTAAACCCAAATAACACCTAAAGACTAATCAACAGGTGTCAGAACTGTAAATAATGCATGTGCCATTATGTATGTGGATACCAACGATTTCACGATTATGTACATAGGTTCTATGATTTTGCAATGGCGAACAATGAACAATAATAAATTTTGAAGCCTAAATCAACTAACAAAGCCTCAATATGCTAAGTAAAAGGACAATGGCTTTATCTATATGTTTTCATGATTATATACTCATTATGTAACAGAGTGCTACACTTGTATGTAATTTCTAGGACAGCTACACTCAGTATTTTAGATTGACGATTATTATTATTTTCTTTGCTACATGTATGTGGTAAAGTATTACACTTTAAGCACTATACAACAGGCATACAACTTTCATATTAGTATTTCATGGTGTCTTTCTTAAAGACGTTGCATAGTGATTAGTGAGAATTACCTCATATTACAGTTGAAATACGAAACATGAAAGCCACTGTGTTTCATGTTTGGCTGTTTCGTTGAGTCTGTATTTGTCAATACAGAATAAGGAAACATGGGACACATATAACACTACAACACAGTACCTCATAAGTGCCTATTAATTAATTCTGTAATCCTGATGTAATTTCTAGAAAATGTACATACTTTGTTAATTTTGTCAGTGTCTGTAACATAAATAACTGTTATGTATTTATGGAGAATGGCTGGAAAATAATATTGTCACCCTTGTGGTAGAAATGCTAGCAAAGTCAGGGAAATTTGTATTGCTTAAGATCCAAAGAATATGTTTCAAGTATTTCAATAATTGAGCATGAGCATGTGCACACACACACACACACACACACACACACACACACACACACACACACACACACACAGAGAGAGAGAGAGACAGAGAGAGAGAGAGAGAGAGAGAGAGAGAGAGAGAGAGAGAGAGAGAGAGGGGGGGGGGGGGAGGTAGAAAGGACACAGGACACAGGAGGTGCACATTATTGGCGGTGAAGTATGGATGCTGTGTGGCAGCATTCAGGAGCATTGTCAAAATGGTGTCTTAAGTATGGCAAGACATCATAAATGGATAAGTGATCACATATCTGGTCACAGTACGAAGTATGAAAGAAGAATTGATAAATGAAGTACTGGAAGAAGAGTACTGCGTAGCTGAAGTTTTAAAAGTTGCTAGTTCTTGAAGAAGAGCATGTTGTCATTAATTATTGCCACCTAATGCATTATGCTGCACCACTTGCAACTCGCCTCAAAATAAGCTTAAGCTAGCTTATTAGTTATATATACGGCTAGTTGCAATGATCTAAACATAAAAGTTTTTTTAACTGCACTATGATTGACTTGAATAGTGCTCGTTGTCCTACATACCTAACCATCACTAGATTCCTGTCTTTTCCACTACTAATTAATGTAAAAATATATATATATATATATATATATATATATATATATATATATATATATATATATATATATATATATCTACCTTTTTGGTTGCGCTACTGCTTACATATACACTCAAAATCAGCTACATAATTTCAGTTTCAATTCAATAGTCAATAGCTATTAACTTTTGCTCACTTATGAACTGATGACTGTTATTTATTATTCCATAATCAAAATTTCATATAATTTCTGTTATATATTCAGAACTATAGCTAAATACTGCGCAGTATTTAATTTTTACAAAATTTCATCCTGATGATTGTCATACATGATAAGTACCTGTGTGATAGTGGTCATGACATGATCTTGCTTGTATTCTGTCAGGTAACATTATTCTTCAGAGTTGATGCCTTTTTCTTTAAAATATGGAACACTACGTAACACGGGTCATCAAATCATATAACTGCCAAAGAGTGCTGGTAGGTTATAGCTTCCCTAGCATTCTATCACAGTGAATAGCTGCCTCCATGGCCACTGTTACTTTCTAAATGCTTGTTATCACTACAGTGTGAAAACTGGTTCAACAATCACCGACTTTTCTAACCACAATGTAATCTTTCATTTAATTACAGTCCCTACTGTTACTAGATTGCTGAATCATTTATACTAATCTTTACTCTTAATTATAGGAAATGAGCCTTATCTCTTCCATTAGATGAACATATGAATTACATCTTTGATTTAATCAAAGACTGTAATTTGAAGTGAAACAAGAGAAAACCTTCTTTGTTCAGTGGCTTGACATCCACAACTACTGTGAGACTGATTTTCTAACTGTAGATTTCTAAACTACACTCCTGGAAATGGAAAAAAGAACACATTGACACCGGTGTGTCAGACCCACCATACTTGCTCCGGACACTGCGAGAGGGCTGTACAAGCAATGATCACACGCACGGCACAGCGGACACACCAGGAACCGCGGTGTTTGCCGTCGAATGGCGCTAGCTGCGCAGCATTTGTGCACCGCCGCCGTCAGTGTCAGCCAATTTGCCGTGGCATACGGAGCTCCATCGCAGTCTTTAACACTGGTAGCATGCCGCGACAGCGTGGACGTGAACCGTATGTGCAGTTGACGGACTTTGAGCGAGGGCGTATAGTGGGCATGCGGGAGGCCGGGTGGACGTACCGCCGAATTGCTCAACACGTGGGGCGTGAGGTCTCCACAGTACATCGATGTTGTCGCCAGTGGTCGGCGGAAGGTGCACGTGCCCGTCGACCTGGGACTGAACCGCAGCGACGCACGGATGCACGCCAAGACCGTAGGATCCTACGCAGTGCCGTAGGGGACCGCACCGCCACTTCCCAGCAAATTAGGGACACTGTTGCTCCTGGGGTATCGGCGAGGACCATTCGCAACCGTCTCCATGAAGCTGGGCTACGGTCCCGCACACCGTTAGGCCGTCTTCCGCTCACGCCCCAACATCATGCAGCCCGCCTCCAGTGGTGTCGCGACAGGCGTGAATGGAAGGACGAATGGAGACGTGTCGTCTTCAGCGATGAGAGTCGCTTCTGCCTTGGTGCCAATGATGGTCGTATGCGTCTTTGGCGCCGTGCAGGTGAGCGCCACAATCAGGACTGCATACGACCGAGGCACACAGGGCCAACACCCGGCATCATGGTGTGGAGAGCGATCTCCTACACTGGCCGTACACCACTGGTGATCGTCGAGGGGACACTGAATAGTGCGCGGTACATCCAAACCGTCATCGAACCCATCGTTCTACCATTCCTAGACCGGCAAGGGAACTTGCTGTTCCAACAGGACAATGCATGTCCGCATGTATCCCGTGCCACCCAACGTGCTCTAGAAGGTGTAAGTCAACTACCCTGGCCAGCAAGATCTCCAGATCTGTCCCCCATTGAGCATGTTTGGGACTGGATGAAGCATCGTCTCACGCGGTCTGCACGTCCAGCACGAACGCTGGTCCAACTGAGGCGCCAGGTGGAAATGGCATGGCAAGCCGTTCCACAGGACTACATCCAGCATCTCTACGATCGTCTCCATGGGAGAATAGCAGCCTGCATTGCTGCGAAAGGTGGATATACACTGTACTAGTGCCGACATTGTGCATGCTCTGTTGCCTGTGTCTATGTGTTTGTGGTTCTGTCAGTGTGATCATATGATGTATCTGACCCCAGGAATGTGTCAATAAAGTTTCCCCTTCCTGGGACAATAAATTCACGGTGTTCTTATTTCAATTTCCAGGAGTGTATTTCCTGTCTCTTACTGTGGACTAACTGATCTTGAAATTGGATCTTCTTCTCATTCTATAGACAATATGTATATTCTTTATTAACTACACCCCCAGTGCTTAAGTTAATTGGTGTAGCGGCTATTCATTCTGTCTGATCTGTATCCGACATTGTTACTGATAAAACTTCAGACTGTACTCACTGACCCATGGCAGATAACTGTTCCTTTCCAAAGGGTTTTATACTGCTCAAAATGCTTTTCTAACATCTAGACTTTTCCTTTGCTGTTACTTAGGTTTGTTCCTCCAATCTATGTGTTTCACTAATGTTCTACAAGTATCTCCTGTTCATTATCTGTATCTCTTTTTAAACCTCAGATTTTTTTATCTATTTATTTCATGCAGGTTAGTTTTCCTCCTTAAAATTGCTGTCTAACATGCTTCTGGCTTATTTCATGACAAGTCACTCTTTTATATTTTATTATTCTTCTTTCTTCCTCTTTCATTCTTTTTTTATTTTCTTCATTTAAAACCTTTTGAGTCACAATGTATCTTTTTTCTCAGCACACCTGTTGTCATTTCAGATTTTAATCCATTCTGCAGTATTTTATGCACTCTTACTTTATGATTTTCATCTCCTAAGAGAAGTTTCACTTTTGTCTATTTTCATTTCAAATGTCCTTCCCTTATCTTTACCCACTTTTAGTTTACCTTTCTTGGCATAGCTTTACTTTTGGTTGGAACAATTAACATTACCATACGTCTTCTGATTGAGAATATTCTTCACATCTTATTTTTCTTTCTCAGTTGAGTTCTACATTCACTCTTTTCTTTTCTCTTTGCTTAACAGTTACATCACCTATGCCCATTATTTGACCCCTGTCAGTTAATACTCCTTCTCTTGTCTTTCTTTCACTGAATACTAGGACAGTTACCATAGTTCAAGACAACAAAGACATTTACAAAATAGTATTAAGGTATAAGAATGCAGTCTGAAAACAAAAATGGAACAAAACTCAAACAGCTTTGGGAGCCCTGTATATCACAATGTGTCCACTTAAGTGGCAAACTCCCTGGCATCTCATATTATATATTCCTTTCCTTATACAGTTAGATATGTTTTTTTATTATTTTTTTATTTGGGTTAAATCAGAAAGTGTACATGTGAAGAATGCCTGCTACTTCAAGTAACGACTTGTTAAGCTTTGAGATTTCTGCACTGATTTCACGTGACCTTTCTTGCATTTTGATCAACTCATTATCTCCTAAGTAGATGGTAATGAACCTTTCCTTTGCATCATGCTCTTCTTCATAATTTGATTGCTCTTTTTCACTTTTTTCTGTTTTGATTGTTGTATTACTGTTTTGAAGGCTTCCCATTCCTTTTTCCTGGCAACCACATTAAATTTCAAATCTCTGCCTTCCTCACATAATGCTCCTTTTAACCCTATATACCATCATCATGGTTCCTACATTAGCTTCCACAGCACTGAATCTATTATTTAATTGTGAAATCTCTTCTGTTTCATCATCTACAGGTTTAGTGTTTATCTAGGGATGCCTGTGTAAGCTGAATTGTAGTCTAGCTAGCATCCACATCTTTTTTTAATTCCCCTTCTCCTGCCACATCAGCTTGCTCAGTTGCTTCCCATTGCAAATCTGCCATCAGAACATCATCTGCTCACCTTTTCACTTCTGGGGTCTCTCCAGAATGGGCTTCTTCATCACTGCCTTCAGCCAAATAAGTTAGCTTTGTGGGTTGTGTACCTTCATATTGCATAAAATTCACATTATGATCCAATTAATCTTCCACCTCTGAATTGTCCTCTGATGCCCTATTTCTAAGTTTGTTAACATCCCTCTCTTCCTCTATTATCTGTACTTAAACACGTCTACCTTCTCTTTCTTGTCCTCTATAATCTTTCTCCCAAGTCGTAAATTTCCTATTCTCTGCTGTTTATGCATGTATTATTCACATTCTGATTGATATCAAAAGTCTCCTTCACCTACTCATCTTAAAAGTCTTCCTACACTACTACCAAAAATACTCAGTGTTTTCTGAATTTCCCTGAGCAATCTGCAGCTTAGTTCATCCATAAAATCCTCCTCTTCCATTCATGTTCTAATTTATGAGTGAGACATTCACAAAAAGCCTTCATCGTACCTCATGAATTACTAGTTTGGGGCATCTTCGACTTCCCTCTCTATGTACAAATGGTGACAATTTCCTTAAAGCTTGTACACTTGCCTAAGGCTTCAATGGTCCATCCTGCTGCATTACCTGAAAGCCACTGCTCTACAGTTCTAAGAATGTCTTTTTTTTTTTGCATTCTCTTCTTATCATTTCCTTACATTCATCATTGAAGACTACTGGATGTGTTGCACCTACAGGATTGAACTTTTTACTGGCAGAAAACTGCCTAATGCAACTTGAAATTGCATTGAATGTACCAGTCACTTGGTTCATTCTTTATTTGAAATAATTAACCTTTTCTCATATATCTCCCTGAATCTTGCCAAATTTTCACATTTTTTACCTGAAATTTGTTAAACACACAGTCTTTGGCTCTGCCACTACTTTTAATAGTTTCCTTGCTTACTCTTGCATTCAAACTGTTTGCATCTATCTGTTATTGCCCCCTTGATCTTACCTAATTTTGCCACATAAACATATCTGAACTGCTTCAAGCTCTTTCAAAACTTCTTAATGAATGGCATGAACTTTGCTGTCAATTTTCTGTTCATATACAATCTCTACTTTGATAATACAGTATTTCAATTCATTATTATATTGTTCCATACCATGCAACCTTTTATCTATTGTAAAATTCATTGGCAAATTTCTGAATGTGTCATGTCATGTCGTGGTTTGTCTCATTACTGTTTCCATGTCCTACGACATTTTTGTCATAATATTCATTAACTGACTCAATTTATCATCTTGACCATTTCCCCTTACAGTTTTTACTGGATCTACCTGGCATCCTGCTTCTGCACCTCTCCTGATTTGTAAATTGGCACTGTTTTTGCCTCTTTTTTTCATTTCTACATGTACAACTAGTTATCTGACAAAAATCTTCCTGTGTGGGTTCTTTTGTGTTTGGTAATCATTGCTATCAGATTTGTCCCAATTTTCCTTTTTTTGAGTCTGCCATGTTCATATTGTCCAAATTTTCTGCAATCATCTTGTCCTCCTCTTTGTCACCTCCATCTTTTCTATCTGTCATTGTTCTCAACTTGCATGTCACTTACTATTGACTGAATGATTATGAGTCTGCTTTCTATTTTCAATGCTGAAAATCTACAGATGGCATCTAATTACAACCTCTTCTTAATAGGAGAGTTTTTCTTTTTCTGCTTCTTCTTCTTCATTCTCTTCTTCTTTGTCTCTCTTAAACCTTGTCCTGTCAGACATGGTGGCATTTTTACTATTTGAAGACTGTAACAATCTTGTGGTTATAGGACTTCGTTTTAGTTGCCATATTTAGTGACATACAATATTCTGTCATCTGCATGTTCACAGCAAAAGTTATTCACAACAGAAAAGGTATCTCTAAGCAGATATCTGGCTCTCATTGTTCCCGCTGCATTGATGGATGTAAACTCCCTAACAAACCCACCATGCACCACTGCCCATTTGCTTGTCAGTGCTCCATTAGTTACTGAAATCAGGGACACTATGGCAACAGCAATACATCACATTTGTGGTAGCAACACAATAGCAGATTTGTTTTGTCATGTGTAAATACAGGCTATCTGGCCAGCCAGATCAGATTAAAATAGTCAATCATTCAGTGGGCACCTGTCACAATGTTTGCTTCCATTGTGAGGCCACTCCACTCCACTGTCATCTTGACAGGACCATCTTCCAGGGGAGCGAAGAAGGGGGGGGGGGGGGGAGGGGCAAGCTGCTAATGGATGTCACCAACCAGACATCAAGGCCTGGAGTTGCTCACCATGTGCTTCGCTTCCATCACTCACCATGTCTGGACAGGTTCCAGACTGCTACGCCGGTGTCTAACACAGCACTGCTAAGGTATGCTGACCACTTAAGTTCACAGCACAACTTGTGCTGTGCTTAGCACAGCAGCCACTGATGTCTTCATGACAATGCTCACAAGTGAGGTCCATGAAATTGATGTCTGACCATGCCCATGGGTTATGGACACTTTGGATCAATGCCTGACTGCAGCACCAGATGAGGGCACGCACCAGTAATTGCTCTAAGGTCATTGGAACAACAATAAGTTTTCATGAATGCCATGTATCTTTCTGTAGCCACCTTAAAACTCTGACAGCCTCCTGTAGCCTTCACCAACCCAATGAACCCATAATGCGCAGGTTCTAGAACAAACTGCCATCCTTACAAATTCTAGAAGAATGGCTGTTCAATGGTTACAGCACACCAAGCTACTACAGAGTATAGTAGTTTCTAGAATAACAAATAGGGGTCTGATTTTATTGACCTTCATCTCTCTATGTCTTTGTTTGTTGCATAAAAGACTCAAAAGTGTCAATATTTGTACCTTTCACCAGTATTGTACCATGAAACTTCTTGGCAGATTAAAACTGTGCGCTGGACTGAGACTCAAACTCGGGACCTTTGCCTTTCACGGGCAAGTGCAGAATTGAAGCTGTGAGGACGGGTCATGAGTCGTGCTTGGGTAGCTCAGGTGGTAGAGCACTTGCTCATAAAAGGCAAAGGTCCGAGTTTGAGTCTTGGTCTGGCACACAGTTTTAATCTGCCAGGAAGTTTCATATCAGTGCACACTCCGCTGCAGAGTGAAAATCTCATTGTGGAAACATCCCCCAGGCTGTCGCTAAGCCATGTCTCCGCAATTAGTTACACTGCCGCAATCAGTTACACTGCCAGAAGCAGAGTTCGTTTTGATTGCAGATGACACAAGTATTGCAATAAATAGTATGTCGAGTGTAGTTCTAGAAAGATCTGCTAATGATATTTTGATGGATATTAATAAATGGTTTAAAGCCAACTCACTGACATTAAACTTCAAAAAGACTCACTATATGCAATTCAGAACCTGTAAGAGGTTTCCACCCAGCATATGCACAAAGTATGAAGAAGAGCAGATAGAAGAGGTTGACAGTCTTAAATTCCTGGGATTACAACTTGATAATAAATTCAGCTGGGAGGAGCACACCACAGAACTGCAGAAATGCCTTAACAAATCTGTATTTGCAATTCGAGGGTTAGCAGGCATAGGCGACATAAAAATGAAAAAGCTTGCATACTTTGCCTACTTTTATTCCATAATATCATATGGTATAATATTTTGGGGTAACTCTTCAAGTCAAACAAAAGTTTTCAGAGTCCAAAAGCGTGTAATACGTACCATTTGAGGAGTAAATTCATGGATGTCCTGTAGAAACCTCTTCAAGGAACTGGGTATACTAACTACTGCCTCTCAGTATATTTACTCCTTAATGAAATTTGTCCTAAATAATATATCTCTTTTTCCAATAAACAGCTCAGTTCATACATACGATACCAGGAACAAAACTGATATGCACAAGGACTTAAAAGCACTTTAGTTCAAAAAGGGGTCCACTACTCAAAACACTCATCTTCAATAATTTTCCAGCAAACATAAAAAATTTAGTTACAAATAAAGATCAGTATAAAAGGAGCCTGAAAGACTTACTAGTGGCCAACTCCTTCTACTCCATTGACGAATTTTTTATAGAAACAAATGATGTATTGTGTATACTCATCCTATTAGTATTGTTGTTTCAGCTTAAAAAAATGATGTATTGTATATACTCATACTATTAGTATTGTTATTTCAGCTTAAAAAAAAAAAATAATTGATATGTTCCACATCCACGAGGATCTCCTCAGCACGGATCTATGGAGCGAAAAACTAATCTAATCTAATCTAAATATTCTTTCTTCCAGGAGTGCCAGTTCTGCAAGGTTTGCAGAAGAGCTTCTGTGAAGTTTGGAAGGTAGGAGACGAGGTACTGACAGAATTGAAGCTGTGAGGACGGGTCGTGAGTCGTGCTTGGGTAGCGGTCCGGCACACAGTTTTAATCTTCCAGGAAGTTTCATATCAGTGCACACTCTGCTGCGGACTGGAAATCTCATTCTGGAGTATTGTATCATGTTTGATAGCTTAGAGGAAAAATGGTTGTGTAATCTGGCAAAGTTTTATATTTCCGCAGCAGTTTGCATATGACATAAGGAAGTCCCATTATTAGAAAATTATTACAAAATGCAGAATGATTTAGGGAGGCTCATCACTTGGTTCAAATGATGCCAGCTGACTATGGATGTATATTAAAAGTATATATTTTGAAATAAACAGAGAAGATGAGATATTGTTTGACTGCACAATCAACAATCAATAACTGGAATCAATCACAGTCATTAAGTATCTAGATGCATTTGTCCAGAGAGATGGAGAGGATATAAAGAAGAGCTGCAGTCTATGTCAAAGATATAACTATTTAGTTACTGCAGGAGAGTCAGAAATGCAGAACAAACCTCATTAGGAGATACTACAAGGAAAGTCCTGTGCATCACTGAAGACTTACCCTCAAAATTCTGAGAAACCATGATCCAAGGGCAAGTTAAGAAACATATTATTTCTATGAACTTATACTTTGCTTTATGACCATGAGGGAAAAGTTAAGAGATTTATCAGCAGGGTACAGATAATCTTTCTTCTTTCATTCTGTTTACAAGCAAAATAGGACATCTTGTATCCTCTGCCACACAATGTAGAGTGATTTGCAGAAAATAGATGTACAATGAACTAATCACAGAATCAATTCATTAAACTCATCAGTTACTTCTGTGGAATTTTTCTACAGTTGATCCTGTAGTATACCACAATATTTAAAGTAGCTCAACACTAATCTTGTAATCTGTTTTAGCTATATGCCACCATAATAAGATTGGGCTACAATGAGATGCCATCTTTATTAATGAATCTAATTCTATTTACCTAAAATGCTGACAGCTATGAACTGCATACAATATAAATTAGCTGACAACACTTAACAGAATTTAATGAAACCCTTCAAACAAACAATAGTATCACTCTCTCTCTCTCTCTCTCTCTCTCTCTCTCTCTCTCTCTCTCTCTCACTCTCTCTCTCTCTCTCTCACACACACACACACACACACACACACACACACACACACACACAAAAGCACTTACTTTCCAATTTCATCATAGATCAGTTTCTGATACCTTTTAAATACAAAATCTATGTACTGTACATTGATCTACTGAAAGTTAATTTATGTGAGTGGTCCAGGCTTATAAACATGAAGGTGGTCCTACCATCCATATTAACAATGCTGACTTTTCAGTATGAATGATAAGGTGGAGCAGTTGTAGTCAGAAGCTCTTGGGCTCTTAGAAGGAGCAGGCATATGCTCACTCGTCAGATGTTGATGTGACTAATATTTGTTACTCAATAGTTTAGGTTGACTGAAGCTTTTAGTCCAGCCTCATCACATGGGTCTGTTCTGATTCATTGGTGGAAGACAACTATACAGTGTCTTGCACTCATCTATACTTTGTGTTCTTAAGCAGATGTTATTCAGTTACAAAAAATCTTACAAAACATGCATGCCTTACTTTTACAATTTAATTTTTAACAGCATAATTTATCTTTGAATATAAATAATCTGTCTTTTCAATTCTTTATGCATAATATTAGGCACATTAATTTAGTTTACTAAGTGTCAGAATAGCTATCATAATCACATCAGTCAGTGTGATATAGCAGATAATTTGGAACTATGCACATATGTAAGTTACAGGAGCACAGAAAAAGAAGAAACAGTATGTGTGTATAGAATTGTTTCGTTACAAATTCCATTGCCAGTAAGGGTGAGAAAAAGATAGAAAATAACCAGTAGATTTTCAGCTATTACAGCTAGTTTATAACTTTCAGTTTAGGTTATTTAGTTAGAGGAGGTGTTTAACAAAGGGACCTTATGGTCTCGGGACTTCTGTTCGGAATGAGATTTTGGAAGCTAGTAGTACACCTCAAGGGTATCCACCCACAAAAGTTGTAAACCACACTAGCCAGAAGATTCCAAGAAAAAGGGCCTTAAATTTTTACACTACAGAAGCACATTGAAATGGCTGTGCCTGTAGCTGACTCACCTGCCATGTGGGCTATCCAAGTTAGACCCTACCTCTAGGTAACATTTTATTGTATTTTTTAAAAATTGTTTTAAAAGGTATGACAACTTTTTTAAAAAGTTCATGATTTAACATATTATCAATTAATAAAGAGTTTTATTTTATGAGGCCCATTTGGAAAGTAAGCTACTCTATTTTTTAAAAAACAGTGACAACACAGTTACAAGAAAAACTTTATTTGTAATAGCTACAACAAAGTTTGAGCTATTTTTTGACATAGTCACCAAAAAAATTGAGACACTTATCATGCTCTGGGATCAACTTTTGTATTTCTGTGTCATAGAAGTCTGCCACCTGTGAACGGAACCAGTCTACGATCATCGTCTTCAGGTCTTCATCATTGTCAAAACACTGGCTGGAGAACAGGAATATCTTGATGTGCAAGAAAAGATGGAAATTGCTGGGAACAGGATCAGGACTGTGTGCTGGATTATCAAACAGCTTCCAGCCAAACTTCTGTGAAACAGATGCTGTGTGCCAAAGCACATGGGGACAAACATTGTCGTGGAACAGCACAACACCTGCAGTAAGCATTCCATGCCTCTTGTTCCGAATGGCATACCACAGTTTCTGCACTGTTTCACAGTAACAGTCAGCAGTTACTGTTTCACCTATGGGCAGGAAGTCAATAAGCAGAATGCCTTTCCTGTCACAGAACACCATGCACATCACTTTCGGCACTGACATTGTCTGTTTGAATTTCATCTTGACCAGAGGTCCACTGTGATACCACTGCATTGATTGCTGCTTGGTTTCTGGGGTCATGTGAGAAATCCAAGTCTCATTGCCCACAATGATCCTGTCAAGGAAATCATCGCCATCATCATGATGCTGCTGCAGAAATATCAGTTCTGTTCCAAAATGTTTTGTCTTGTGCATGCATGTCAGGTTTTTCGGCATCTACATGGCACACAATTTCTTAAACAGAAGGTGCTTAGCGACAATCTCACGCAACAATAATCATGATATCTGCAGAAAATAACTGCTGAGCTCTGTAATCATGAAGCAACGATTATTCAGTATGTGCTGCCACACCAGCTCAACCAGGTGATCATTGATGAGGGATGGTCACCCACTGCTTTCTTCGTCATGGACACTTTGACGACCTTCAGAAAAACGCCTACACCAATGATGCACTACCTGTCAACTCACAATGTTCTGCCCATAGACCTAACAGAGCTGATAATGAATTTTGAGGGACACTTTGTTTTGTGCATTAAGGAATCTTATCACTGACCAAACTTCGCAGGTGGTGGGAGAATGAAAAAGATACGTCATTTCGAAGCACTGCTGTCGCGGTACTGTCACTAGGCGGGACCTTTCTGGCTGGCATTTGATTGTCATGTCAAAGATTTGCTGTGCATGCACACTTGTCCCAGCTAAAAATGTTTGTTTTAAAGGAAACAACATGGGGAAATGTACTTTCTGGATGCACCTCATGCACCTCGTATTTGTGGTACATAATTAATGATTGCGTCTTTTAACCTTGCCTTCAACATTTCACCGTATAATGAATCTCAACTCATTTCATCCACAGCTTCTCATACTTTTGCAATGTCTTCATTAACACACATTTTTAATCCACAACATTTTAAAAATTCTGATAATATTTCACAGTACAGAAGGCTCCAATCCTTGCAAAAGTGAAGAATGAACTGGCACGTTATTTCGAGTTTCTAGAGGAAAGAGGATAGGTATAAGTGTATATATTGTACTGTAGTGGTGATTAATTCTGTGAGGGCCTTGACACTTTCTGACCATTTGCCTGTTTGTATGTATAATAGGACAGAAGTTATGCTCTACTCGTTTACACGGAAACCAGTTTCTGAATATTTTTAATCTCTCCACAGCTTATAATATCATAAAATCTGTAATAACATTTTAATGGCAATAGAAATTAAAGTTTTAGTTTACCTCATTAAAAGTGCATTCGAAATTAACCAGCTTTTTAAAAAGAAAATAATAATTGCAATTCATATATTATGTCAAATTGCTGTAATAATAATTTCATAAGTAAAATAAAAATCTTTATGATTTGGCTGATATATATTAGTTCATCAACTTTATTAAAAAGTTGTTATAATCATTAAAACAACTAAAAAACCAAATAAAAAGTTACATGGAGATAGTATCGAACCTGGATCGCGCGCATGGCATGAGTCCAGTACAGGTGCAGCTATTTTGCTGCGCAGCCATAGTGTATAAACTGACCAGTATATAAGCTGCATGTAGAACTTTCAGAGTCCTTTTCTTTGGAGTCTTCTGGCTAGTGTGCTTCACAATTTTTATGGGATGGACAGTCATGAGGTACACTACCAACCTATGATGTCTCATACTGAACTGGATTTCTGAGATTGTAAGGCCTGCTGGTAACAGGCACATGTTCATCTAACTATACCAAACAAGAGCTAGCTGTGGGAGTTAGGACACTGTAATTTTGAATGTGAGTGGCCTCGCATCAGAAAAACACTAGCACAAGATTCACCCAAATACCTAAAGAGTCCTTGTAGCTGTTGGACAATATTTTTATTGGACTATGAATATTTTTGAAATCCACATCATAAGACTATACTCCTGGCCATTTAAACTGCAACAGCTGGAAGTATAGCAAATAACAAAATTTTACTTGTTGCATGTATACAACACGACAGGAAGAAAAGATGATTACATTTGTAGGTGATTTGTGGGTATACATGATGTGAAAGTTAGTACACTCAGCTACAATCACTGACCGTAACAAAGGCTCTACCCTGGTTGGACATAATGTTGAACAGAGCTTGAATGGCAGATACAGATTATGCCATTACATGCTGCCTCAGTGTTATACCAGATTTCATCACAGTGTCTGACAAGTTGTGGGATGTCAGTCTCTTAAGCATCCTAAGAAAGGACATGAAAATGCACACAGGCATGAAGCTGATGACAACACAGCACGGAATTCTACATTCCAATATACTGTGGAGCAAGAAATAAAGAAACCTCCAGGCAGATTAAAACTGTGTGCCAGACCAAGACTCAAACTCAGGACCTTTGCCTTTCGTGGGCAAGTGCTGTACCATCTGAGCTACCCAAGCACGACTCACGCCCGGCTTCACAGTTTTACTTCTGCCAGTACCTTGTCTCCCACCTTCCAAACTTTACAGAAGCTCTCCTGCGAACCTTGCAGAACTAGCACTCCAGAAAGAAAGGATACTGTGGAGACATGGCTTAGCCACAGCCTAGGGGATGTTTCCAGAATGAGATTTTCAGTCTGCAGCGGAGTGTGCACTGATATGAAACTTCCTGGCAGATTAAAACTGTGTGCTGGACCGAGACTTGAACTTGGGACCTTTGCCTTTCGCAGGCAAGTGCTCCACCATATGAGCTACCCAAGCACGACTCACGCCCCTTCCTCACAGCTTTACTTCTGCCAGTACCTCGTCCCCTACCTTCCAAACTTTACAGAAGCTCTCCTGCGAACCTTGCAGAACTAGCACTCAAATCAAACTAAAAAACAAAACTCGATCTTGAAATCTTCTACTAGTATGTATCTCACATTGCTGTACAGCATCATGTAGTGTTCCTCTACCTGCAATTTGCTGTTCAAGCCATCAGTGACTCGAGAATCTTTGTCATTATTTTCTCCGCTCTTCTTCAAAAATTGCTGATAGAGTTAATGTAGTTACTATATGCTTGCCCAGTTTTGACAGAAACTGTGGCTTGGGAGACAAATAAATCCAACAACAACTGCTGAAGTTTGTGAATCACATTAACCAGTTTGTACTGTGTACTGTTAGCTGCCTCATCCCTTGTGAGGACCGTTTTAGCAACCCATAACCATAAGTTAACAGTGGGTAAGAGATCTGGAGAATGGCTGGCAAGGGCAACAATCAGACAACCTGTGTATCAAAGTAGGTTAGGATGGCACACACAACATGAGGTCCCACATTACCTTGGTGAATGGTAACAATACACAGACCTCAAAGACATGACACCTAAAAGACTGAGCTCAATATGTCAGAAATGTTTAACACCTACTGTCCAAAGTACCGACCATGGTAACCTGAGGTGATGGTGCTGTATATCTAATGGTGCCCCATCGTATCAAGCCAGATGCTGAGCCCATATGTTGAAGACAAATGCAATCTGGTAATGCTCATTCTCCTCAGACCATCCACACATGGATCTATTCATTGTGATGCTGCAAACTGAGCTGGGACATGGTGCCACTCCCGTGCCCAGTGCTGTCACTGGGTGCACCATTGTTGGCACACCTCTCTCAGTTGTCGCTTCAAGGAAAATCACAACAATGGTCACCATGTTGACAGTCTGTGGGGCTCCTCAGTTCACAATGGAGTTTTCACTGCTATCGCTGAAGCAAATTTAATTAAGAAAATTAAAAGTGAATAGGATATATGTGCACTGATTGGTGGCAAGCAGTCATTTTTAGTTTCTGACTGCTAATATGTTCAAGTAAATAAAAGTTTCAGACTGTTGTTCTCTGCCCCAAAATTAGCTTTTAAAATGGTCTAGTTCAATTTTTTTTTTACACTCATTATGACATTCGCTCTTACTCTATTTAGTACTTCTTAATATGTGCTGGACTTTCATTTTGAAGGGGTAGGGATAATATTCCATTCAGTCATCTTAATTTACATTTTATAAGGATTTATTGAATATGAGGCACTTCTACAAACATGGTTGGGGCTAATTCTTTCCTATGGTTATGCCATTATGACACCTCTATGACGATGAGACAGTAAATCGTACCTCTATTAGAGGCAGTGGTTTTAAGGAAATTATGAACACAGGAAAAACCATAAATTCTCCTGAAACTTACCATTACAATGAAGGAAGCAGATCATATATGTATGCAACTCAAGCTTTTAGAGCAAACCTTCTCTAAGAAGGGAAGAGGAAGGAGAATTTTAAATAATGAAGAGAGATAAAATATGGTAATAGGAATTGCTGAAGTATAGCACTACTGGAATGATGACCAAATTAAATTGACTGAAGTATGAGTGTGGCTAAATGGCTGAGTAAAAAAGTGCTGACTACAGACCAAAAGGTCTTAGGTTTGATTGCTGGTCAATCCTAGGACTTTTATCTGTCACTTATCACTTCTTTTACATCTGGAAATGTTTTCTGATGTGAAAAATGCCAAGTTGCACCATGGTTCGGAATCCGCATTAAACTGTACATACCCCTGTAACTGGATGGGTAAACCAGTTCAAAGGTTGGAGGAAGGCAACTGTACACTACCTCCAACAGGACCATGACTAATAAAGCATAGTGGTATTCAAAATAATCTTTGGACTGACAATAGCTTTACTTACTGAAGTATGAGAAATATGGAAGTGACTCTCAACAAGTCAGAAAAATAGGACATACTGAAAATAGAGGGGAAGAGGTAGGGAGGAAGATTAAGATTTAATCTAATTGGTAATGTGGTCATTAAGAGATGGAGAACACATTCAAATTGCATGATGATCAGGCAGGAAATCAGCCACATTATTTCAAAGGAACCATCCTGGCAGTCATCTTAAATGATGTACAGTGACCGAAGAAAGGCTAAATCTGCATGGTGTGACAGTCCTGCAGGATTATGGTATCTAGGCATGTGCTACATTAAAATGTATCCTCTGATTCTCTGCTCAGCTTTATTTTTTTTTCTTTTATCTCTTGCATACTACTTATTCATCATTTGATTATTCTTTCCTTTCTTTACATCATTGTCCATTATTGTCTTGTGTATTGTTTTATTTTAATCTGTCATTCTCTAATACTTGACTTGACTCACAGTCCTCTCTACAGTTTAAATTCCTCAAGTTTCAAAATCTTATCTGCTGCTAGGATTTCATCACTGATTTCCACTTTGAATTGGTGTGTTTCTTTTAAGGCGAGTGAGTTTCTTTACCCCCTGGATTGACTTGTTCCTCCAACTGTTTTCTCTTCCTTACTAGATGAGGAAATGTTTGGTATCAAAAGCTAGTCAGTATATCAGAATTTGCTTCATTAGTATCTGTTGCCACCTGCTAAATTAACAATTTCCCTATCACAAAAATTAACTTCAGTTATCCTTTATGTTGCTTTGTGCCCTAATTTTTAATATGGTATTGTACTATTGCAAATTAATACTTATCAGGTTTAATTCAGGATTAAGTCTCCATAAAGTAACTAACCTTAACAACATAGCATAATCATCTCTAATGTGATCAGTGTTGTGGACATTATGATTAATCATCATCTGAAGATGTCTCTTGTGTCTGAGATTCAACTGCTTTCTTCACAAGTTTCATATCATTCCACAGTTTTTCATTTTCTGGTTGCAGTTGTAACGCAGCCTCTAGGTCAGCCAATCCCTGTGGGAGCAGCCCAAGGCGACATAAAGCTGCTGCTCTTCGAGCGTGGCAGCAAGCTCGTGCTTCTGCATTCATGGACACATGTGGTGTGAGGAGTTCAAGGGCCTAAAATGATGAAGAGTTAAAAATATACCAGAATGAATTATATTTTGTAAATGAGAGTGAAGTTAAGCTTTTTTTTACCTTATATTCACAACTGCACTTTCCACTCCAGAAAATATGTACAAGTAACTTACGTTACAAACAAGAAAATGTAATAAAATTATATTAATGCGTCTCATAGTATACAGCAATACTAAAAATTCCTGGCATCACAGAATTAAAAGGCAAAGGCTTGTGTCTGTATATGTGTGGATGGATATGTGTGTGTGTGCGAGTGTATACCCATCCTTTTTTCCCCCTAAGGTAAGTCTTTCTGCTCCCGGGATTGGAATGACTCCTTACCCTCTCCCTTAAAACCCACATCCTTTCGTCTTTCCCTCTCCTTCCCTCTTTCCTGATGAAGCAGCCGTTGGTTGCGAAAGCTAGAATTTTGTGTGTATGTTTGTGTGTCTATCGACCTGCCAGCGCTTTCGTTTGGTAAGTCACATCATCTTTGTTTTTAGATATATTTTTCCCACGTGGAATGTTTCCCTATATATATATATATATATATATATATATATATATATATATATATATATATATATATATATATATATATATATATATATATATATATAATGGAAGGAAACATTCCACGTGGGAAAAATTATATATAAAAACAAAGATGAGGTGACTTACCGAACAAAAGCGCTGGCAGGTCGATAGACACACAAACAAACACAAACATACACACAAAATTCAAGCTTTCGCAACAAACTGTTGCCTCATCAGGAAAGAGGGAAGGAGAGGGGAAGACGAAAGGAAGTGGGTTTTAAGGGAGAGGGTAAGGAGTCATTCCAATCCCGGGAGCGGAAGTTTGTTGCGAAAGCTTGAATTTTGTGTGTATGTTTGTGTTTGTTTGTGTGTCTATCGACCTGCCAGCGCTTTTGTTCGGTAAGTCACCTCATCTTTGTTTTTTTATATATATAATAGAGGGAAACATTCCACGTGGGAAAAATATATCTAAAAAGAAAGATGATGAAACTTACCAAACAAAAGCGCTGGCAGGTCGATAGACACACAAACAAACACAAACATACACACAAAATTCTAGCTTTCGCAACCTATGGTTGCCTCGTCAGGAAAGAGGGAAGGAGAAGGAAAGACAAAAGGATATGGGTTTTAAGGGAGAGGGTAAGGAGTCATTCCAATCCCGGGAGCGGAAAGACTTACCTTAGGGGGAAAAAAGGACAGGTATACACTCGCACACACACACATATCCATCCACACATACACAGAAACAAGCAGACATTTGTAAAGGCAAAGAGTTTGGGCAGAGATGTCAGTCGGGGCGGATGTACAGAGGCAAAGATGAAGTTGAAAGACAGGTGAGGTATGAGCGGCGGCAAATTGAAATTAGAAATTAGCGGAGATTGAGGCCTGGCGGATAGCGAGAAGAAAGGATATGCTGAAGGGCAAGTTCCCATCTCCGGAGTTCTGACAGGTTGGTGTTAGTGGGAAGTATCCAGATAACCCGGACGGTGTAACACTGTGCCAAGATGTGCTGGCCGTGCACCAAGGCATGTTTAGCCACAGGGTGATCCTCATTACCAACAAACACTGTCTGCCTGTGTCCATTCATGCGAATGGACAGTTTCTCAAACGCCTGGAATCCCTACCCAGTCTGTCACCCCCGGAAACCATCCTTGTAACCATTGATGCCACTTCCTTATACACAAATATTCCGCATGTCCAGGGCCTCGCTGCAATGGAGCACTTCCTTTCACGCCGATCACCTGCCGCCCTACCTAAAACCTCTTTCCTCATTACCTTAGCCAGCTTCATCCTGACCCACAACTTCTTCACTTTTGAAGGCCAGACATACCAACAATTAAAGGGAACAGCCATGGGTACCAGGATGGCCCCCTCGTATGCCAACCTATTCATGGGTCACTTAGAGGAAGCCTTCCTGGTTACCCAGGCCTGCCAACCCGAAGTTTGGTACAGATTTATTGATGACATTTTCGTGATCTGGACTCACAGTGAAGAAGAACTCCAGAATTTCCTCTCCAACCTTAACTCCTTTGGTTCCATCAGATTCACCTGGTCCTACTCCAAATCCCATGCCACTTTCCTTGACGTTGACCTCCACCTGTCCAATGGCCAGCTTCACACGTCCGTCCACATTAAACCCACCAACAAGCAACAGTACCTCCATTATGACAGCTGCCACCCATTCCACATCAAACGGTCCCTTCCCTACAGCCTAGGTCTTCGTGGCAAACGAATCTGCTCCAGTCCGGAATCCTTGAACCATTACACCAACAACCTGAAAACAGCTTTTGCATCCCGTAACTACCCTCCCGACCTGGTACAGAAGCAAATAACCAGAGCCACATCCTCATCTCCTCAAACCCGGAACCTTCCACAGAAGAACCCCAAAAGTGCCCCACTTGTGACAGGATACTTTCCGGGACTGGATCAGATTCTGAATGTGGCTCTCCAGCAGGGATACGACTTCCTCAAATCTTGCCCTGAAATGAGATCCATCCTTCATGAAATCCTCCCCACTCCACCAAGAGTGTCTTTCCGCCGTCCACCTAACCTTCGCAACCTCTTAGTTCATCCCTATGAAATCCCTAAACCACCTTCCCTACCCTCTGGCTCCTACCCCTGTAACCGCCCCCGGTGTAAAACCTGTCCCATGCACCCTCCCACCACCACCTATTCCAGTCCTGTAACCCGGAAGGTGTACACGATCAAAGGCAGAGCCACGTGTGAAAGCACCCACGTGATTTACCAACTGACCTGCCTACACTGTGAAGCGTTCTATGTGGGAATGACCAGCAACAAACTGTCCATTCGCATGAATGGACACAGGCAGACAGTGTTTGTTGGTAATGAGGATCACCCTGTGGCTAAACATGCCTTGGTGCACGGCCAGCACATCTTGGCACAGTGTTACACCGTCCGGGTTATCTGGATACTTCCCACTAACACCAACCTGTCAGAACTCCGGAGATGGGAACTTGCCCTTCAGCATATCCTTTCTTCTCGCTATCCGCCAGGCCTCAATCTCCGCTAATTTCTAATTTCAATTTGCCGCCGCTCATACCTCACCTGTCTTTCAACTTCATCTTTGCCTCTGTACATCCGCCCCGACTGACATCTCTGCCCAAACTCTTTGCCTTTACAAATGTCTGCTTGTTTCTGTGTATGTGTGGATGGATATGTGTGTGTGTGCGAGTGTATACCTGTCCTTTTTTCCCCCTAAGGTAAGTCTTTCCGCTCCCGGGATTGGAATGACTTCTTACCCTCTCCCTTAAAACCCATATCCTTTTGTCTTTCCTTCTCCTTCCCTCTTTCCTGACGAGGCAACCATAGGTTGCGAAAGCTAGAATTTTGTGTGTATGTTTGTGTTTGTTTGTGTGTCTATCTATATATATATATATATAAAAAAAACAAAGATGATGAAACTTACCAAACAAAAGCGCTGGCACGTCGATAGACACACAAACAAACACAAACATACACACAAAATTCAAGCTTTCGCAACAAACTGTTGCCTCATCAGGAAAGAGGGAAGGAGAAGGAAAGACGAAAGGATGTGGGTTTTAAGGGAGAGGGTAAGGAGTCATTCCAATCCCGGGAGCGGAAAGACTTACCTTAGGGGGAAAAAAGGACAGGTATACACTCGCACACACACACATATCCATCCGCATATACACAGACACAAGCAGAGGAGAGAGGAGAGAGAGAAAGAGCTGATACCCAAATCTCCAATTAAGTTGTCTTTGAGCTCATTAACATTATTGTGTATAGATGAACGAAATCTAAAACCAAACACAGACCATAATTCTAGATGTGTGCAGGTATTGTGTACTGAATCTGTTTAAAATGAATGTACATATTAATGTTTCACATTTTATCTATAGTAAACTGGTGAACATTTTTTTTGGATTATAAATCTATTTTGTACATTTTTTAACATGATGATCTCCACAAATACACTCCTGGAAATTGAAATAAGAACACCGTGAATTCATTGTCCCAGGAAGGGGAAACTTTATTGACACATTCCTGGGGTCAGATACATCACATGATCACACTGACAGAACCACAGGCACATAGACACAGGCAACAGAGCATGCACAATGTCGGCACTAGTACAGTGTATATCCACCTTTCGCAGCAATGCAGGCTGCTATTCTCCCATGGAGACGATCGTAGAGATGCTGGATGTAGTCCTGTGGAACGGCGTGCCATGCCATTTCCACCTGGCGCCTCAGTTGGACCAGCGTTCGTGCTGGACGTGCAGACCGCGTGAGACGACACTTCATCCAGTCCCAAACATGCTCAATTGGGAACAGATCCGGAGATCTTGCTGGTCAGGGTAGTTGACTTACACCTTCTAGAGCACGTTGGGTGGCACGGGATACATGCGGACGTGCATTGTCCTGTTGGAACAGCAAGTTCCCTTGCCGGTCTAGGAATGGTAGAACGATGGGTTCGATGACGGTTTGGATGTACCGTGCACTATTCAGTGTCCCCTCGACGATCACCAGTGGTGTACGGCCAGTGTAGGAGATCGCTCCCCACACCATGATGCCGGGTGTTGGCCCTATGTGCCTCGGTCGTATGCAGTCCTGATTGTGGCGCTCACCTGCACGGCGTCAAACACGCATACGACCATCATTGGCATCAAGGCAGAAGCGACTCTCATCGCTGAAGACGACACGTCTCCATTCGTCCCTCCATTCACGCCTGTCGCGACACCACTGGAGGCGGGCTGCACAATGTTGGGGCGTGAGCGGAAGACGGCCTAACGGCGTGCGGGACCATAGCCCAGCTTCATGAAGACGGTTGCGAATGGTCCTCGCCGATACCCCAGGAGCAACAGTGTCCCTAATTTGTTGGGAAGTGGCGGTGCGGTCCCCTATGGCACTGCGTAGGATCCTACGGTCTTGGCGTGCATCCGTGCGTCGCTGCGGTCCGGTCCCAGGTCGATGGGCACGTGCACCTTCCGCCGACCGCTGGCGACAACATCGATGTACTGTGGAGACCTTACGCCCCCCGTGTTGAGCAATTCGGCGGTACGTCCACCCGGCCTCCCGCATGCCCACTATACGCCCTCGCTCAAAGTCCGTCAACTGCACATAGGTTCACGTCCACGCTGTCGCGGCATGCTACCAGTGTTAAAGACTGCGATGGAGCTCCGTATGCCACGGCAAACTGGCTGACACTGACGGTGGCGGTGCACAAATGCTGCGCAGCTAGCGCCATTCGACGGCCAACACCGCGGTTCCTGGTGTGTCCGCTGAGCCGTGCGTGTGATCATTGCTTGTACAGCCCTCTCGCAGTGTCCGGAGCAAGTATGGTGGGTCTGACACACCGGTGTCAATGTGTTCTTTTTTCCATTTCCAGGAGTGTATTAGATTTTTTGTATCTGGTACATGTAAAATAAATTCCTTCTTAAAGATATATTAGAACATATGAGTACAATAAAATTAATTAACGAAAATTATATACTAACTCACTCTCAGCGTGGCTTCAGAAGCCAGAAACCAAGTTTATCCACATAACACAAGCTGTGGGGATGACATTATCAAGGGCAGTGCAACACATTGGCCTTTAAACTTTTTTCTTCAGTGGCTAAATTACGAGTTGTAATTCTGAACTGAGAATACTGCTTTGGATTAGATGCACATGATTTTTCAATATTTTAAAACGCTGCCCATCTGACATAAAATTGTACATATTTTCAAATATTTGAAGAATACTGTCGACATAGTGCTATTTTATTAAACCACATTTTATAGACGTGCCTTGCTACATTACAGTCTGCAGTGAATTATTACTAACTTTAAATACAATATTGTTGACAGAGGCTATTTGCTATACATTTTGAAAAATCTTGTGTTGCTATTCCCTCACGACAAATGATACAGGCCAATCAGTGGAACAGCTGGACAACCAGAATACTCTCAAATCCTAATAACTATTTGTTTGAATTAAGATTAGTGATACTCTAGCTGACTTTGTATTGTTTTTGCCATCGTGACTTACATTCCTTTCAGGCATTCTTTAATGACTGATACATTCAGTTGTGCCGGTGTTCTCATTCTCTCCTAAGGAATGTTGCAGAGTTAGGTTTCCAGCTTCTGGCACTAATCACAACATACACTTAGTTTTCCCAACTGGTGTTATATTTTTTCTCCCCAGAGTTTTAAACTTTCTAAGTGTACAATATGATGGATTTTACTTTATAATGTGCTGAGGGTCTCACCGAAGCCTTCACTGACCATAATTATCCTCCCAACCTTGTACAAAAACAAATTACCAGTGCCTTATCTTTCCAGTCTCTCACCACCTCCTGGAGTCCCACTGTTCGGCCACAGAGGAGCATTCCCCTCCTAACTCAGTACCACACAGGTCTGGAGCAACTGAATTACATTCTCTGGCAGGGTTTTGATTACCTCTCATCGTGCCCTGAAATAAAAAATATCCTGCCCATTATCCTTCCCACCTCTCCCACAGTGGTATTCCGCCGTCCACCAAATCTACACAAATACTTGTCCATCCTTACACAACACCTGCTCCCAATCCCTTACCTCATGGCTCATACTCCTGCAACAGACCTAGATGCAACACCTGTCCCTTACATCCTCCTACCACCACCTACTCCAGTCCGCTGCTCACAGTGCGGTTTCAGCTGCCTGAGACTGCAGTCGTGTGTGTGTGTGTGTGTGTGTGTGTGTGCGCGTGTGGGCGCGTGCGTGTGTGCGCACGCATGTATGTCTATTATTGATGAAGGCTAATAGCCAAAAGCTTTAATTGTGAGAGTCTTTTTGTTGTGCCTATCTGCGACTCAGCATTTATGCTTTATGGTGAGTAGCAACTTTCCTTCTCATAACATTGTTACTTTATAATGTGTGCTATAGTAATTTATAATCATTTTCAAGACAATGTGCACAAGTTGGTGCCTGCAATTGCAGTTTGAGCGATGGTGAACATCTGGAATAGATGTTATCTCACTCATTCTAAGTAGTGGAAACAGGCATAAGTGCATTTTGGTCACTTTATCAATTTCAGTGTATACATGGCCTCAGCAGATAGTGTTCCAAAAATATATTTCTAATTTATGACAGACAGGCTTATTATTGCTATGGTAATATAGCTATTAATATTTGACTGGTAATGATTCAAAAATCAAAGTGCATAGCATCTTACTGAGACCAAATAACATGAGATGTTGTCTTCACATACAATGTGGAAGTAGAATAATAAATAAAAAAAGAGTACATATAGCTGATTAGGTTGCTGCACTTCTTCAGTGCTCTGGGATTCATATAACCTTCAACCAGCCATGTGGAGACTGTGATATAAGACTGTATATATAGTTTTCTAAAATAAAACTTATGGATGGTAAAGTGCAAGTAGCAGAAATATTCCTTGACTTAACTAAAGCATTTGACATGGCTGACCATGTCATTTACACACAACACAGCTAGATTAGTCTCCAAATGCTTATGAAATGGAGTCTTTGTCACCTGTAGGGTCTGTCATGGGAGCGAGGGAGTGGGGGGGGGGGGGAGTTAGAGAGAGAGAGAGTTATGATGACATTCCAGAAAAAATAAACACTGTCACTGTCCAGTGAGCAAAAATAGAAATGTACAATATTCAAGTGTCACTATTGATAGTTAACCTGTAGTCTGTAATAAAGAGAAAACTTATTGGGCCTGAAGATCCAAAGTAACATCAAATGAGGCATGTACGTGGCACATCTTAGTTCACAGCAAGTAAAGACTGTTATGCCCTAAACATCCTAGAAAGCTACATAAATGAGCAACCAATTATTATTACAAATTATGTACATTTTCTCTCACATCTAAAATAAGGGATTACTTTCTGGAAGAAAGTCTCCTGCAGCACAGAGTACTTTCAGAATACAAAAGAGTCTTATTAGAATGAGTGTAGCAGCAGTGGCAGCCGCTGAGCTGAGAGGACATGCAGCAGAAGCACTTATCTGATAAACTATAAATTAATTTAGTCTCTGTTTTTTGTTCAGGTGCTTCTGCAAAGAAGTGAACTGAACATGCATATTTTACTGTGTAGACTAGTGGTTGGAAAATGAACTGTAGTTTTTGTTTTTGCATAAGTCCTTTGAATATCCTTGTGGAGGGTGGCTTCCCACTGTAAATTTTCCCATCACCTGAAACTCTGTCACACCACTAAGTTCAAATTTTCTGCTAGTAGACAGCACACAGTTTAGATCAGTGCATTCTAGTTTGAATATTTATCTTGTGCAGTAACTTTCCAGCACACAGGATTTCTAATAAAAGGTATCTGTAAATACATCAACTTCAGTAGAGAAATTTATCTCTGTTTAATAGCTTGTGGTCTCAGAGTACAGTGAGAAATCTGCACAGCAGCTTTTAGTGTTACGTTATTCTTCTTTCGTATATTTTCAAATTCAGTAGTGCCATTTGAGACCTTATATCTATTTTATACACGGTACGATATGGCTACGGATTGTACTTGTTTTGAGTGGATACAAGGAGAGTTGGCTGCTGTCCGTTAACACTGGAAGCTGCATTGGCTGCCGTCAACAAGCTTCTAGCTAATTCTCAAAATTGCGGTGATGGCAGGGCGCTAGTGACGAGTCCTGCGACACCTTTGGTGCCACTGGAGTCCCCTGGTGACCTGGACGTCGCTGCAGCTTCTGATACGCAACATCTGACCAGTCTGTCCTCACTCCAGAGGAGGTGGCAGACAGTGGTGGGTTTGCATGTCACTGGACAGAAGGCAAAAGAGGGAGTAGGCCATGCAGCTGGCTCCCTGTGTCTTAGCAACAGGTACGAGGTGCTAACCAGTGTTGATGATAGCTCTGAGCCAGCATGGGATTCTTCTCTTGGGATTCTTCTCTTGTTGGGCCAGTGGCCTATTTTCCTGTCCAAACTGGACAAGTACAGAGGGTGGGTATATTAGTCATTGGGAGCTCCGATGTTAGGTGGGTAGTGGAGCCCCTCAGGGAGATAGCAGGCAAGGCAGGAAAGAATTCCAGTCTCCATTCAATACGTTTGCCGGGAGGTCTCGTCCATGATGTGGAGGATGCCCTGCTGGTGGCTACCGAATGCACTGGGTGCAACCGGCTGCATGTAGTGGTACATGTCAGCACTAATGATGCCTGCCGCTTGGGTTCTGAGGCCATGTTTGACTCCTTTCGGCGACCGGCTGGTTTGGTGAAGGCAACTAGCAACGCATCCGAGGTCCAGGCTAAGCTGTCTATTTGTAGCATTGTACCCATGGTTGATCATGGTCCTCTGCTTTGGAGGAGAGTGGAAGGCCTAAACCAGAGGCTCAGACAACTCTTCGATGCTATCGGATGTGAATTTCGCGACCTCCACTATCGGGTGCAGAATTGTAGGGTTCCCCTTAATAGGTCAGGTGTACACTATACACAGGAAGCGGCTACTAGGGTGGCGGATTACATGTGGTGGGCACATGGGGCTTTTTTAGGTTAGAGAACCCCTCACTTGGGAGCAAAGACGATTTGCCAGTTAAATCAACCACAGCGACCTCAGAGAATCTTGGTCCTTGCAGATCAGAGATAGAAAAGATTAATATGATTTTAGTAAACTGCAGGAGCATCCAAGGAAAGGTCCCAAATTAGTATCGCTTACTGAAGTTTATAATACACAGATAGTATTGGGAACAGAAACCTGGCTGAAACCAGATGTCAATGACAATGAAATCCTAAGTTCAAATTGGAATGTTTATTGTAAGTATAGGTTAGTCACCAATGGTGGCGGTGCGTTTATTGCAGTAAAAAATTTGATAAAATCTGGTGAGGTTATCACAGATTCCGAATGTGAATTGATCTAGGTGCAATTAAGTATCAAAGATTGGTCAGAAGTGGTGATCTGATGCTTTTATAGACTACCTGGCTCAGGACCAGTAGTTGTAGAGTGCTTCAGACAGAACTTGTAAAATATCATTAGTAACTTTCCTGAGCATGTCGTTGTAATAGGGAGTGAATTAAACTTGCCAGGTATAGATTGGGAGTGTTATGCCATCAAAACTGGTACCAGAGGCAGAGAATCATGTAGCATTGTTCTGGATGTCTTGTCTTAAAATTGCCTTGAGTGGATAGTCAGAGAACCAACTCATGAAGGTAATGTCTTAGACCTCCTGGCAACAAACAGGCCTTCCATAGAGGAAGGTATCAGTGATCATAAGGCTGTGAAGCATCTATGACAATGGGTCCTACAAGGAATGTTAAGAGAGGTAGGGAGATATATTTGCTCAACAGGGGAGACAGGATACAAATTTTAGAATATCTCAGCAGCCAACATCAAATATTCAGTGATGAGGATGAAAATGTGGTGAACACATGGAAAAAAATCTAAGGCATCGTTCAACATGCCCTAGACAAGTATGTTCCGAGTAAGGTTTCAAGGGATGGGAAAGATCCACCATGGTTTAATAGCCATGTTAGAAAAGTGCTACGTAAACAAAGAGCACTTCATCTCAGATTCAAGAGAAGTAAAACCCTAGCTGACAAACAAAAGCTGAACGAAGCAAAAATGAGAGTAAGGAGAGCAATGAGAGAAGCATTCAATGATTTTGAAAGTAAGACGTTGTCAACCGACCTGAGAAAAAATCCTAAGAGATTTTGATTGTATGTGAAATCAGTAAGTGGGTCAAAATCATCTGTTCATTCTCTCAGTGACCACACTGGCACCAAAACGGAAGATAACACAGAGAGGGCCAAAATACTGAATTCGGTCTTCTGAAGTTGTTTCACCGTGGAAGACCATAACACTGTATCTCCTTTCAGTCATTGTACGAACATCAAAATGGTGGATATTGAGATAACCGATCATGGAATTGAAAGGCAGCTACAATCGCTTAGTAGCAGAAAGGCTTCAGGACCAGATGAGATACCTATAAGTTTCTATAAAGATTATGCAAAAGAACTTGTTCCCCTTTTAGCAGTAATTTATCGTAGATCGCTTGAGCAATGTAAGGTACCTAATGACTGGAAAAAAGTGCAGATCATTTCCATTTTTAAGAAAGGCCATAAGACAGATCCACACAATTATAGACCTGTATCGTTGACATCAGTCTGTTGTAGAATTATGGACCATGTTTTACGCTCCAGAATTATGATGTTTTTGGAAAATTAACATCTCCTCTTTAAAAATCAACATGGATTCCACAAACATCAGTTCCTCCATGAGATCCACAGCGCAGTGGACAACTGCGTTCAGGTTGATGCCATGTTCCTTGATTTCAGTAAGGCATTTGACACCACTCCACATTGTCATTCAGTGAAAAAAATACGAGCTTATGGAGTATCTGAACAGCCCTGCGATAGGATTTAAGGCTTTCTCGCAGACAGAACTCAACATGTCGCTCTTAATGGAACTAAATAGACAAATGTAAAGCTAATATCTAGAGTACCACAGGGAAGTGGGACACAACCACTGCTGTTTACAATGTATATAAATGATCTAGTAGAATGCTCTTTAAGGCTATTCGCAGTAGTCTATGCCAAACTAGCTATGCCAGAAGATAGAAAGAATTTGTAGAACAACCCGCAGAGAACTGATGAATGGTGCAGGCTCTGACAGCTGACCCTGAAAGTAAATAAATGTAACATATTGTGCATACATAAGAAAAGGAATCCACTACTGTACTGCTACGCTATTGATGACAAACAGCTGGAGACAGCGTCTGCTGTAAGATATCTAGGCATAACTATCCAGAGATACCTTAAGTGGAACGACTATATAAAAACAGATAGTGGGAAAAGCAGACATCAGGCTCAGATTCATCAGAAGAATCTTAAGGAAATGTGACTCATCCATGAAAGAAGTGACTTATAAGGCATTTGTATGACAGATTCTTGAGTATTGTTCATCTATGTGGGATCCCTATCAGATAGGACTGATAGAGGAGATAGAAAAGATTCAATGAAGAGCCATACATTTCATCACGGGATCATTTAGCTGGCAAGAGAGTGTTATGGAGATGCTAAACAAACTCCACTGGCGGATGTTACAAGAGAGGCGTTGTGCATCACGGAGAGATTTATTATTGAAATTTCAAGATAGCACCTTTCAGGAGGACTCAGACAACATACTACTTCCCCCACATACATTTCGCGTATTGACCATGAGGAGAAAATTCGACCAATTAGAGCCAGTACAGAGGCTTACCGACAATCATTCTTCCCATGCACTATTCGCTAGTGTAGGGCTTCCCAACGTGTGGTCCGCGGACCCCTTAGGGGTCCGTCGGCTCTTTCTAGGGGTCCGCGGTCACCTTTTACCAAATGGTGTAAAATAATGAGCAAAATTATTGAATAAATATGTGAAAATCAAATTCATCACTATTTTTTTTGTGTGTGAAAAACGTGTACTTTTACTTCAGGTCGTATTCCCAAGCAGCCTTTGCGGTTCCTGTGAGAACGCATACACAAGTTAGTGCCGGAGAACGCGGTTTCTCTGATCGACTGTTTCGCAACAATACGGGGGTCGTTTGTGCGCCGGTTCACGGCGCTAGATGCGCTGAAACGTTTTACGCTGGCACGTATGCAGCCCCAGGCATAATTAAATGTTAAACTTGCTTAGTCAGTGCACTACCTATTTCATAAGTCGATTTTTGACCAGTTTATTACTTCTAACATGGATCGGTGGCTGAAGTCAGAATCACTGAAGAAGGGTGCAGTTACTCCATCACCGCTCCCACCGGAGGTTCCAGTCCTCCCTCGGGCATGTGTATGTGTGTGTGTGTGTGTGTGTGTGTGTGTGTGTGTGTGTGTGTGTGTGTGTGTTTTGTCCTTAGCGGAAGTTAAACTTCGGTTAATAGTGTGTAAGACTAGGGACCGATGACCTCAGCAGTTACGTCCCATAGACTTTACATACACTATTGGCCATTAGAATTACTACACCGCGAAGATGACGTGCTACAGACATGAAATTTAACCGACAAGAAGAAGATGCTGTGATATGCAAATGATTAGCTTTTCAGAGCATTTACACAAGATTGGTGTCGGTGACGACACCTACAACGTGCTGATATGAGGAAAGTTTGCAACCGATTTCTCATACACAAGCAGCAGTTGACCGGCATTGCCTGGTGAAACGTTGTTGTGATGCCTCGTGTAAGGAGGAGAAATGCATACCATCACATTTCCGACTGTCGTAAAGGTCGGATTGTAGTCTATCACGATTGCGGTTTATTGTATCGCGACATTGCTGCTCACGTTGGTCGAGATCCAAAGACTGTTAGCAGTATATGGAATCGGTGGGTTCAGGAGGGTAATACGGAACGCTGTGCTGGATTCCAACGGCCTCGTATCACTAGCAGTCGAGATGACAGGCATCTTATCCGCATTGTTGTAACGGATTGTGCAGCCACGTCTCGATCCATGAGTCAACAGATGGGGATGTTTTCAAGACAACAACCATCTGCACGAACAGTTCGACGATGTTTGCAGCAGCATGGACTATCAGCTCGGAGACCATGGCTGCGGTTACCCTTGACGCTGCATCACAGACAGGAGCGCCTGCGATGGTGTACTCAACGACGAACCTGGGTGCATGAATGGCAAAATGTCATTTTTTTTGGATGAATACAGGTTCTGTTTACAGCATCATGATGGTCATATCTGTGTTTGGCGACATCGTGGTGAACGCACATTGGAAGCATGTATTCGTCATCGTCATACTGGCGTAACACCCGGCGTGATGGTATGGGGTGCCATTGGTTACACGTATCGGTCACCTCTTGTTTGCATTGACGGCACTTTGAACACTGGATGTTACATTTCAGATGGGTTACGACCCGTGGTTCTACCCTTCATTCGATCCCTGCGAAACCCTACATTTCAGCAGGATAATGCACGACCGCATGTTGCAGGACCTGTGCGGGCCTTTCTGGATACAGGAAATGTTTGACTGCTGCCCTGACCAGCACATTCTCCAGATCTCTCACCAATTGAAAATGTCTGGTCAATGGTGGCCAAGCAACTGTATCGTGTTGAAGCTGCATGGGCAGCTGTACCTGTACACGCCATCCAAGCAGAGGTGGTTGTTCTGGGTACTGATTTCTCAGGATCTACGCACCCAAATTACGTGAAAATGTAATCACATGTCAGTTCTAGTATAATATATTTGTCCAATGAATACCCGTTTATCATCTGCATTTCTTCTTGGTGTAGCAATTTTAATGGCCAGTAGTGCACATTTAAACATTTTTCTTCGAATTTCACAAAAAACTACACACACACACATACACACACAAAACACGAATGTTACAAAATATGCATGCTCCTTAGACAACAGTAGCCAAACAGTGGAAGTGAACAGACCACAAGCGGCAGCTTGTCAACAGCGAACAGTTCAGACGTGACGTTGATCGTTCTTGGAGGAAGGCAGCTCCAATGTGTGAAATGTCAATTACCAAGTAATTTTAATCAGGCTATAGTGTGTTGAACAAAGGGAGTAAATCCACTAGTAAGTGTCTGGATACAGTGGGAATTCAAATTGGATCATTAATTTCAATTTGTTTTCACTCATCTCTAAACCAAAGACTATTGATACTTTGAGGGAGGGGGGGAGGATTCAAATGGTTTAAATGGCCCTGAGCACTATGGGACTTAACATCTGAAGTCATCAGTCCCCTAGAACCTAAAACTACGTAAACCTACCTAACCTAAGGACATCACACACATCCATGCCCGAGGCAGGAATCGAACCTGCGACCCTAGCGGTCGCGCGGTTCCAGACTGAAGCGCCTAGAACCGCTCGGCCACTCCGGCCGGGAGTGGGAGTGGGGTGAGTGAGTTCCCAAGGATTTTGCACTGAACTTTGAACTTTAAAGTTACTGTGCTCTTGACTGAGTAGGGGTCCGCCATGGATTTTCGACTGAAGAAGGGGTCCGCCAGCTGAAAAGGTTGGGAAGCCCTGCACTAGTGGAACAGGGTTGGAGGGCTCAGATAGCGGTACTGAAAGCACGCTCCACCACACCCCATTAGGTGTCTTGTGGAATATGATGTAGATGTACTTGGAAGAGCATTAGAGAGTAAAGCAGGATTTTAAAGGATTTTAAAGAATTAAATTTTGCACCATTACCCTGTATGTATGTTCTGAAAACATCAATGTTCATCAAGAAACAAGAAATTAGCAAGGAACGTCATGTTTCAATATATCTCCAAAAGGAACCTAGCACATGGGGATCAAACTGTGCAATAAACCTCCTAATACTATAAAAACTATTATGTATTAAAAGTGTAAGAGAGACAAGTAAGGACATATATACTGTACCAATCCACCTACTCAGTAAGACAATATTTTGATAAAAGCAGTAAAATATGTTTCAATTCACAATTTAAAAACTAAATGCGAAACTCCACTATGTTACGTAGTTGTATACGTGAACTCCTTTGAACTTATGAAACAGAATGTGCAAATGTAAATAAATATCATATAGCCTTAGGTTTAAGATGTATGATGTCATATTGAGGCAAATTATATCCAATAAGTGATATCAGAGGACACTAACAACATTGTAATACTTCAACTGGACTGATGACCATAGATGTTAAGTCCCATAGTGCTCAGAGCCTTTTGAACTTCAACTGTGATGGCAGAAAACAGCCCAACCATTATGAAGCGACCACCAGCTTCCGCAGTGCCTTGTTGGCAACTTGGCCCACGGCTTTGCGGGATCTGCAGCACACTCAAATCGTACCATAAGCTATTAGTAACTGAAATTGGGACTCATCTGACCTGGCCATGATTCTACAGTTGTGTGGAGTCTAACTGACATGGTCACAACCTCATAACAAGTGCTGCAGGTAATGTCATGCTGTTAGCAAAGACACTTGGGTCAGCTGTCTGTTGCCACAGCACATTAGTGCCAAATTTCACCTCACTGTCATAATGGATATGTTTGTCGTACATCCCCATTGATTTCTCTGGTTATTTCATGCAGTGTTGCTTGTCTGTTAGCAATGACAACTCTATGCAGATGCCACAGTTCTGGGTCAATAAGTGAAAGCCACTAACCACTGTGTTGTCTGTGGTTAAAGGTAATGCCTGAAATTTGGTATTCTCGGTACACTCTTGCCACTGTGGATCTTGGAATATTGAATTCTCTAATGATTTTCAAAATAGAATGTCCTATGCGTCTAGCTCCAACTACCATTCTGCTTTTAAAGTCTGTTAATTCCCACTGTGTGGCCATAATCACATTGGAAAGCTTTTCACATGTATCACCTGAGTACGAATTACAGCTCTGCCAATGCACAGCCCTTTTGTACCTTGTGTATGTGATACTACCACTATTTGTGTATGTACATATCACTATCCCATGACCTTTTATCACCACAGTGTAAACTAACACTGAGAAGTAACATTCTGACACAATATGTGTAACTAGTGGGAAGTTAGTTCAGAAACAGTAGTATTTTAGTAAACCTACTGCATGAAAAAGCCTGCTATGAGTAACGTTCAGAAGAGCATGTGTGACAGCCTGCAAGACATCATTTATTTCTGTAACCATAGATACAAGTTACAAACAAGGCAGTCACAAATTGATGTTGATAAGACAGCAATACTGATTTGGACATGATTCTTGATCTTTTGTATTGCTGAATATAATGTTTTGTGGTGTGAAACACAGCAGATAAATATCTGCAACTGAGAGCTCTCCTCAGAAATATTACTGGTATCTGCAATTGAGAGCTCTCCTCAGAAATATTATTGACTTGTGCCTCTGGAGAGTATGTATGAAAAATAAATACATGTACAGTTATTGTTTATTTGAACTTTCCACTGACTATCAGTGACTATGGACACAAAGTAGCAAAAGTCAAAGAAGTTATTCATAATGTTTATTGCTACAATCATAGATACACAATGTGATTAGCAAAGAATTGTGACCATGACTGCAGAAGATGTCAATAGCATCTTGAAATGAAGGTTAAATATCAGTAAAAGGAACAGTATGCTCAGACATTTGACAGTTATGGAGACTTCTGTTTCAAATGCAAGATCGTGAAACTAGTTTCGATTATGTAAGTGATAATTTCTGTGCTATTCCAGGTTTAATGGATGTTGTGATGAACTTACACTCCACTGGTGTTCCATATTGTTTATGGTGAGTTTACTGATGTACTTTTGTTTGGGTATTAGACCAGGTTTATTTCAGGTTCAAAGTCTGAGTGCATACAGTTTTTTCAAGAGATATGGTGTACAGATGTTAGTAACAGAAATTTTTAGCAGTAAAAAATGAATCTGATTTGTAATATTTTTAATGAGTGAGGTTTTCTTTAACATAAAAAATCTGTTATAGTACAGTAACAGTTGGCATTTCCAAAGATTATTGAGGAGAGATGCATTCTTGTTCTGGTTTGTCGGTTTGCGCTCATATTACTGAAAAATGCGAAAAAATTAGTGGTCCTCTGAATTATGGCACGCTGGCAGTCAGTACTGTTGTTAATAGTTTTATTTGTTATAGGAAAAAGATAGGAAGACCAAAAAACATCTGAGCATTGGCCTTAATCCATTTACTCTTTCCCCTCTCCCTCTCTGTCATGAATTACCACAATGTGCCATGGAAATAATAATAATAATAATAATAATTATTATTATTATTATAAATTAATAAGGATCACAACAGTATGAAAAACAGAACTCATTATCAGCTCCACTACCATTACCATGAACTTCTAGCAACAACAGCGACATCAACATAAATGAAAAGATCACTTACTTCTGAGCAATCCTCAATAGCTTTGTGCACGTTGCCAACAGCCAGGTGTGCAGCAGCACGGTTTGAATACAATGCAGCCATTTTGAATCCAAGATTAATGGCATGACTGTAAGCACTGATTGCTCCCAGGTAATTACCCATTTGGAAAAATGAGCTATAAAATATAAAACAACACAAATCTTTAGATTACTAGTGCAGAGTAATACCTAACCAATAGAAAACACACAGAATATTTTGAAATATTACAGGCATGAATAACATCTCTCCACATATATGCAAACATAATTTATTACAAGATGATGTTTCTGAAGCTCTGTATTGCAGACTTGGGATCAATTAAAGATATTATTAAATGCCACTACTTAAAGTAGGAATTCTTTATGTTCCATTTTCTGTATACTTACACCTTGGCTCATTCCACACTCTAGCATAACAAATGCTCAAATAGATCAACACATCATGAAAGTAAAAATGTCAGTTAAATGAAATGCATTAGGAACATCAGTTATTTCAATAAATACCTAAAAGTATTAGTATCTAAATTATGAGCCTCTTTTCATGTATTGTCCGCAGCTCGTGGTCTTGCAGTAGCATTCTCGCTTCCCACGCAAGGGGCCCCGGGTTCGATTCCTAGTGGGGTCAGGGCTTTTCCCTGCCTCAAGATGACTGGGTGTTGTTGTGTCGTCATCATCATCATTAATTCCCATTATGGTCAGAGGAAGACAATGGCGAACCACCTCCACTAGAAACTTGCCTAGTTGGCGGTGCGGGTCTCCTACATCGTTCCCTATGCTCCTCAGCGTATGGGACCTCTTCATCATCATCATATTATTCTGGGCATACTAACTGTTTCTGTAACAGTTCCTGGCTGGAATTTATAATGTAGTCCGCTGTCACCAGTTTCACTAAACTGCCATTGACCCTATGTTATAAATGTGATATAACTGCACAAGAATAGTGGAAGTGTTTATAGAATATGTAGATGCAGCTATATTAGGAGTGCGTAGAACAACAACTGATTTAACATAACATGAATACAACCTGGCCTGCAGCATTTCATGAGGTTTCAGTTGTACTAATAACTGTATCAATGTTACCAGAATGAATTTTAACTCTGCAGTAGTATGTGCACTGACCTGAGACTTCCTGGCAGATTCAAACTGTGTGCAAGTTCAGGACTGGAATCTGGAACCATTGTCTTTTGCAGGCAAGTTGACTCACTACATCCCAGAAATTGTGACAAGAAATTTGAGAAACAGATTATTGTGACATTAGGAGCAGGTGCAGCTGAACCTGCGAGTGCTTGACAGCTGAGGAGGTGGGTCAATAGAGCCAGGCAGGGCTCAGTAGCCACACAAGCTTCGTGGTGTCATTAATAGATTGTGGCACCCTTTGCAGATGGTCTGAGTATGAGAATTTTAGACTGCAGGTCAGGTGTGCACCAGCTTCTACTGCATGGTCGCTATAACCCTGTTGCTGGCATGAGCACAGAAGAAGGGCTGCCATAGCTGAATTGCCTGGTCAGAACAAATATAAAAATCATACTAAATCTAATAAAAATGAAACATAACTAGTGACAGAAAATCTGTAACATACTTATGAAGACAAAATTAGGACGAGTGCATGGATGAAAATGCACCTTGATATGAAGTGTGGTTTTTAAGCTATTTCATATTAAATATTTTATGTATATAAGGAACCTCAAATACAGAGTAAGTCAAAAAGAACTCAACAACTTTGGAATGATATAAAAATTTATTGGGGAAACTTACAGAATTGGTAGACGTGACATTTTTTAGCAAACAACCTCAAGTTGGATTCGTGTAGTGCATTCTACCACCTGAAGTGCCAGTGTAGTGCACAGTTAAATTGGCTAGTTTCACTGGTGAGGAGCATGCTCACTGTGCGTTTTGGTTTCATGAAACAAATTTCTTTCTCTGGGGTTTCATTATTTAAGAGTGTGTGTATGTTTCTCCCCTTCCAAGTTAGGCCCAATTTACTGCAACGAGTGTGGGAACAAATTGATTAGTGATGGGATGTTTGCCATATCACAAACGGTAGTCATACTGAACCACAATGACACTTGATACTTTTATGTGGAACTTGAGGTTGTTTCCAAAAAAATGACACTCATACAGATTCTGTAACTTATCTCAATAAATTTCTATATCATTCAAAAGCTGTAAAGCCTTTTTCGACTCACCCTCGTCTTGATAATGGCTTAACCCTACAATACCAAGGCATTTTCCATAATGTGTAATACCAAGGGAGTGGGGAGATGCATGTTACTTTGTGCCTACTACAAAAAAATTAAATAAAATGATTGTTATTTGTTATTAATGGGACCCTGTGATGTAGACAGAGAGGAACGTGGGACTGTAGCTGGGAATAATAAAACACTTGAAGATCAGGGCCGAGTGTTAATACAGTGCATCCTGACAGTTTCCATCGGCGTCCAACATTCCTCCACCCCACACCGACATCTATATTTGGCAGTGATGGCTACATTTGGTGTCAGAATAGCAGGTGTCGTCTGTACAGTACAACGTTCGTGCCCACCACCTGCATTATAGTCAAAAAATGTGGTGAGTGTTGACCAATTTTTCTTTTTGAGTGTTGGATATTTTCTTTCTTTGCGTTGTCAGAGTAAGCGTTAGTGTGTTTGGGGCAGTAAGATTTTTTTCCTTTCACGGCACTTAATTACTTTTGTTTGGGGTTGAGTATGATGTTTTATTTATCTCCTCCTAAAACACAAGATGAGATACTGAGCTGTAGGAAGTCAGTTTATTTTTGTAGTTAAATGTTTTGTTTCTGTATGATTTTATAGGTTGAAATTGGGACTAACTGGGAACGAAAGCAACACAATCGCAGAGTCAGGGACGTAAGGTGTGTCGGAACCCGAAGCAGTACAGATTTTGTTGGGAAGGGTAGCACAATTGACAGCGGACAACACACAGTTGAGAAGTGAATTAAAATCTAGGAGTGAGTGGGAAACCACCTGATAAGTTGTTGTCACCGAGGATACCGCAGCAGGAGACTGATCCAGCTGCTGCGAGTTTGATTATTCTGTTTTCTGGCAAGGTATCTGAGGATGTGCGTTCGTTTGTGGAGGACATAGAAACTTCAGCTGTGATGAATGGTTGGTCTGATGAACAGTTGTTACATGTAGCCAAGATTAGATTAACAGGTGTTCTCAGGCCTTAAGGAAGCCAGGACAGTTGAAGCAGTTGAAGGAGGGGCTTTTACAGAGGTACAGAAACAGCATAGCACTTGGTACTTTAGAGAGAGGTTGAGTAAAATGACAAAGAGATAGGGGGAAAAGGTACAGAAATTTGTGGACAGAATAAGAGAAATTAACGAGTATACTTACGAGTTGGGTCAGAGTGATGAAGTGAATGGTGTCCTGTTGCAGGAGGCCAAGCAAAGGGCACTTGATGTATTTTTGAGGGGGTTACCAGTGCATATGGCGCGGAAAGTGCGTGAAGAGGCTCTGAAAGATTTGTATTCGGCCATTCAGCTGGAAATCCAATGTGAGGAAATAGACGTGGCAATGGGGGTACGTGATAGACAAACAGTGTTTACAGCAGGTATAAAATGTTATGAGTGTGGTTAGTAGAGTGGAGTTAATAGAGGTGGACAATTGCTAAATGGCAGAGGGGGCTCAAGACCCACCTAAGGAAGCCCCGTTTAATTTAAATGCTACAAATAAGTATGCAGAGGTGGAATGTTCAGTGGTAGGATCCATAGGAACTAAAAAGTTTAACATTTTGTTGGACACAGGGCACAAATGGCAGTGCCTACTAAGAGTTTAATGGAATGAAGGAAGTTAGAACCACCACATTATAGGTTGAATGGGGGATAAGGAGGTTACGCCTTTGGGGTCAGTGACAGTTGACTTACGCATAGGGAATATCCGATTTGATGCATGCATGGAGGTAGTACCATGAGTAAGCGAGGACTACGACATGATCCTAGGAGTAGATTTCTTGCATCAACATCATGCCAAAATTGACCTTGGACAATGAACTGTGAACTTGGTGGAATGTTATTTCAGCTAGGGGAAACTGTTGTTGATGCAGAGCTGTTGTGTTGATGCAGAGCAGTTCGAGGGACATTCAATGTAATGAACAAACCAATTGGGCAGTGTAAATTAGCATTAAGGCTTAATTCGTGTGAGTGTGTGTCTAGTGGCACCGGAAAGTCACTTTGGGTAAGTGTAGAGTCAGATCTACCTGTGGGTATGGTATGTGTTATTGTACCATTGGAGGATAGAAGTTTTGGATCTATTAAGTTGTTTTGTGAAATGTATTATTGTACACATACAAGAGGGAAACAATGGGTGAATAGTCCCTGTGAACGTGGATAATTTTAGCGCTATAGATGAGAATTTGGGAAAAGGAGTTTTAGTAGTGAATTTGGATGAACCAGATGACAAAGACTGGTGTTTGAGAGGTAGGTGTAACGATCAACAACTAACTGCCGACAGAACTGCATTGTGTAACGAAGTTAAGCAGTTGAAAGGAGGAGAAAACGAGCATATGGAAGAACTGTTATGGGAATTTAAGGATTTGTTTTTTCTGCAAGGGCTGTTACCAGCAATTCCATTAGTTCAACATAGGATACCAACAGGGAACGAAGCACCTGTTTACCATAAACCATAGAGAATACCGAGGTAATTGCAGCCGATTGTGGAGGATTTCAATGATCAGCAGCTTGCTGATGGTATTATAGAGCATAGTAATAGTTGCTGGGGATCGGGCATTGTCATTGTGCCTAAAAAATCTATGGATGGAACTAAGAAATACAGGTTCTGTTGTGACTACCGATACCTCAATAATAAGACAGTAATGGACGCATACCACATTCCAAACATACTGGAGACTTTGGATCACTTAGGATAGTGCCAGTACTTTTCTATGATGGATTTGACAAGTGGTTATCATGAGTTAGAGGTGGCTGCAAAGGATCATCCAAAAACTGCTTTCTCTAATCCTGGAGACCATTACCAGTACATCAGAATGCCATTTCGTTTGAAAAACACTCCAGCAATGTTTCAGAGGTTGCTAGACAGTAAGTTGAAGGGTTTGAAACCATGGCAGTGGCTAGTCTATTTGGATGACATTATAGTGTTCTCAAGTCGTATGGAACAGCATAGACAATGGTTAAGGGAAGTCTTTATGGGGTTAAGAGCAGCTCGTTTGATGTTGAGCCTGGAGAAGTGTCATTTTGCATTGGAAGAAGTGAAATATTTAGGTCATATCATCAGTAAGGACGGAGTGCGAACAGATCTGAGGTTGGTACAGGCTGTAAGGGATCTTCAGGAGCTGAAAACAGTTAAGGAAGTGCAATCACTTGTCGGAATTTGCAATTTTTATTGAAAGTTCATGAAGGGTTTTGCAGACTTAGCACAGCCATTGATGCAATTGTTACGGAAGGGTGTGAAATTTTGAGTGGACAGAAGAGTGTCAGAAGGCGTTTGACAAACTGAAAGAAGTGTTCATATCAAGTCCGTTTCTTGTGTTTCCAGATTTTGAAAAGGAATTTATTCTAGCGTGTGATGCATCAAATCAAGAATTAGGTTGTGTTCTTAGTCAGGAAACTGATGGGAAAGAACATCCTGTAGCCTATGTGTCTAGGCAGTTGAATGCAGCAGAGAGGAATTACTCAACAACGGAGTGGAAGATGCTTAGCGTAATCTATGGAATCACATATTTTAAATGTTATTTATATGGGAGAAGAGTTCGGGTAGTGACAGATCATGCTGCATTGAAGTCGTTGTTAGGATTGAAGGATCTGTCCACTAGACTCCTTAGGCGGGCTGTGAGGCTTAGTGAATTCAACTATGAGATGGTGCACAAGCCTGGAAAGAAGCATGGTAATGCGGATGCACTGAGTAGAAAGGAGGCTAAAGTAGAAGTCATAGGTTATGACCTAGCAGTATGCAAGAATTACACGATGCTGGCAAAGATTGTAAATTGTATCGGACACAGCCACAATTTAATATGTACGACGGTCTTCTGTGCAGGGAAACAAAGTTAGGGCCAAGTGTAGTAGTGCCAGCAAAGCTGAGAGATGGGGTTTTAAAAGAAGCACATGATCATGTGTTATCTGCTCATGGTGGGAGTAGAGCGACAAACAGGAGAGTGGTGGAGAGGTATTGGCGGAAGGGTAGGAAAGTAGATGTGGATCAGTATGTCAAGAATTATATACCGTGTACGCAGAGAGCAGATTTGAGTTGGAAACGGATACAGCTACAATGATTGCTGGAAGCAACATGTCTATTTTCCATGTTGGGAATTGATGTCTTAGGACCTTTCAGTCAAACACCATTGGAGAACAGATTCGTTCTGACAATAATAGATCATTTTTCGAGGTATGTGGAGATGGTGGCTATGCCAAATCAACAGGCAGCAATGGTCACGCAAGTGTTAATAAACAACTGGATTTTGAAGTTTGGTGTACCGGAGACAATAATTACTGACCAAGGGACCAACTTCTTGTTGGATTTAATGAAGGAACTGTGTAAATTGTTGAACACAAAGAAGTTGAGGAAGAGCGTGTTGCATCAACAGGCAAACAGAAGGACAGAACAATCAGGAAGATGCTGAGTTTTTATGTGGATTCCCATCACCGTCAGTGATGCGAGTATTTGAAGGATATTGTATATGCATACAATGCAAAAGTCCAACCAATACTGGTTTGTCTCCATTTGAGGTAGTGTACGGGTGTGAACTGTAAAATTGCATGAGTCACACACAGTTAATAACATTAACATTTCCAAAATATATAAAAACAAAATTTTACAAATTTCTGCCAGTTAACTTATGGCAAACACATAGGCTTGCAAGGTAGGACTTGCGAACTTTTAAAACGTATTGGGGAGGGGGTAAGCAACCACCGCACACACCCAACAGTTTTTGCTGACTAGAAACAATATAAAAAATCCACTATGGTGTACATTAGCAACCTTGCTTGATTATAGCCAAATACACATAAACAGAAATTTATGTAAGTTACATCTTCCAGATGAGCAGGAATTCGTTATGCAATTGACTAGCTCTTACCACGAGGCAAAAGGAATTTTTCTTCTTTCTTAGAGTACCTTTTACACATGAGTCTAGTAATACTAGTTATGGCAGGCGAGAGAATGGATCAATTCTTAGTGCCATGCATTTTAAACAGTACAGCCATTGGTGCCTTAGACTTTCACAGACTTGGCAGAGGCTAACAGTCGAATAACTCGTAAACAAGCTGGGAGGGGAAAGAAGCAATCCGAACCGAACCACAGATTTAATCTGATTACCCCCCCCCCCCCCCCCCTTTCGTCCTCAACAGGGGACAAACGGACCACCCTTTCTAATATTACCACCTTCCCGCAGGTGGGCAGACGAGAATGAATGGTGGGAAACCCCCAAAATATACGGCTGGTATAATTAACAAGAATAAGAAAATTGAATTCAATTAAACTTCATAAAATCTATTAACAATCAATACTCAACTTCCGGTGCGTTACGACTCCCAGGACTGAATCAACACAACACCTCCAAATGCTCTGCCGAGCCACCCGCTGCCAGCCGTTTCAATGGACGCAGGAAGGCTTGCCGATTTTCAGAACCTCCACGCCGGTTGACAGCATGCAGCCGAACTGCAAATTCAGCCCGTTGCAGACCCACGCTCAGGAAGATTCCTTTCGCGATGAGCAGTTAATGCCCCATACCATGGAACCGCTGTTCGTATCGCTTACGCTGATGCTGTGGTCTGCGTGCTGTCCCTCTAGCACTGTCAGAAAAGTCCCTTCTTGATGCCCCAACTGCCAACTCCCCCGAGAGCCCATACAGCCACCTCTTAAACCCACGCGAACAGCCCACTTTTCCCCTTTCCCAGAAAATGAAGGGTGACTGCTTCACGCTATGCACTGTGGCCCACTTTTCAAAGCTAACTTTACTACTGCTCAGGGTGAAAAATGCCGTCACCGTTTGATTTAGTGAAGCTACAGAAAGGAAAGACCGATGAATCTGTACATCAATTCTCGAGGACAATTCGGGATGTTTGGAAACGTTTACAAAAGACGAATATGAAGGCTTTGGAAAGGGAGGAAGACGCAGTGAAGCGGAAAGGAATTTTACCACAGTACAGAGTAGCGCAATGGGTAATGTTATTCAGCCCCTATACGCCAAAAGGGAAAATGAAGAAGTTCGTCACGAGGTTTCAAGGACCATACCAAGTAGCTGAAACCACATCCCCCGTTAATGTTAAGCTTCAGCTGCCAACTAGAACAACGATAGTACACATTGAGCGGCTGCAGCCATTTAAGGGTTGTCCACATGTGATTCCAGGCATGTCACAGGAAGGGAAGAGGAAGAAAGAGAGAGTGGAGAGAGGTGTTAAGCGCAGGGAAAACCAGGAAGATAAGAGTATGGCATGATGTACCGCGTGCTTTGCAATCCAGAAAGTAGTAGAGTATTTGTAGTTTTTTGTTTTCTTCTTACGAATCATTGGGTTTGCGTAGATTAATTAGGCATTGTATTTTCGTATGTTGTATGCATTTTCGAGTATTGTGAGCCTGCTGGGGACAGCAGCCTTTTTGAAGAGGGAGGAAGGGTGATGGTGATCACTGTCCTCACGTCACTGAAAAGGGGAGTGTTGAGCAAGTTGGTAGAAGTAAAAAACTGAGGAGGTATTGCTGATCTCAGCAGTTAACAGCCGGTACGCTGAGATGACAAGGGAGGAATTACAAAGCTGCCATAGAAAGAAGGTAACAGTAGGTCCAGCCAGGGTGATAAGCACCAATTTGGACATGTGCTCGGTGCAGTAATTTTTAGCCAGGAGGAAAGAAATAGACTGTCCAAGGGACATCGTGGACCCAAAATTGAGCTTGCAATAGATCAGGATGGATTGGATATTCTCCACCTATGAAAATTTGATAGTAGTAGCAGCTAGTTTTGAGCAGGGAGTATTTGCAGAAGTGAAACTTATAGATCTCGAGGGGAGCAGAATTTTAATCAATGGAACTGAGTGTAACATAATAGGACCAACCTTCTATCTGCCAGCATCAATTTCAGTAGTCACGCAATTGAATGTTACACAGCCACAGCTGTACTGGCCAGAAACAACTTTAGAGTTTTTGCCAAGGCTGAATATGACCTTGTTAAATCAAACTCTGGAGTCAGGTCTGCTGAGATCCATAAACCAGTTCATTTCAGAGCAAGAGGGGCACATATCAGCTGAGCAGCTTGTGCAGCATGTTGCTCATATAGGGAAAGGCAACGACGAGTAACGATTGTTTTGAGCACCTCTGTGCCAAGTGCCATCGCAGCCTTAACTTTGTTGTGTGTTGATTTTATTCTGAGCAGGTGGGGAGCCAATTCCAAGGGTTTTGTCTCATGTCATGGGTTTTAAAAGGACTAGATCACATCTAAGTTTTCTGATAGTAGTAGTAAATATGCCATAAGTACGTGCTGGACTTTCTGAAGGATGCAACCATCAATGCTGCATGGTACTGTGCCACTCTGTTGAAATGGAAAAAGGTGATTCAGAAAAAGTGGCCTGGCCTTCTCAGATCTGGTGTTCTGCTGTTGGATGACAATGCTAGACCACAAGTGGAGGCAATGCAAAACCATATTGCAATTCTTGGTTGGGAGTGCCTACACCATCCACCTTACAGTCCGGATCTCGCACCAAGTGACTTCCATCTGTTTCCTGCTTTGAAGAAGACTCTCAGCGGAAGGCGATTTGGCAGCAATGCTGATGTCAAACAAGCTGTTCTATGCTTCTTCCGTATGCAATGCCCTGAATTTTTCCTGGATGGCTTTTTGAAGCTTATAAAGTATGGCAAATATCTCAATGTACTTGCAAATTATGTAGACAAATAGAGATATGTCTTATTTTTAATGTCTCATTCTCCCTCTCTCTCTCTCTCTCCCCCCCCCCCCCCCCCCCCCCCCACTTACACACACACACACAACTCTGACCACAGTCGACAGGGGAAGCTTATTTTCCAACTCCCCCACATAGTTGTTTCTTGTGGCAGTATGAGTGGACCTGGTGTTAATATAAACTGGCAGCTTCCATTTTCAGTGCCTATTCATTATAAACACTGAGTGTCACCAGAAATCTACCAGCATATACCATATTACGAGAAGGAAAGTTGATACTCACCATATAGCAGAAATGCCGAAATGCAGGTAGGCACAACAAAAAGACTAGCAATTACAGCTTTCGATCATGGCCCGTTGTCAACAATAGACAGACACACACACACACACACACACACACACACACACACACACACACACACACACACTCTCACAAACGCAACTCACACACACGACTGCAGCCTCAGGCATCTGAAACCAGTTGCCTGAGACTGCAGTCATGTGTGCGTGTGTGTGTGTGCACATGCGTATGTGTGTCTGCTGATGAAGGTCCATGGTCAAAAGCTTTAATTGTGAGAGTCTTTTTGTTGTGTTTATCTGCAACTCAGCATCTCCACTATATGGTGAGTAGCATCTACCATAAGCTGTACAAAATTTAATATGTATGTAATGTTAACCATCTTAGTTTTCAGCATGCAAATTTTTACTCCAATTTACACATCTTACAAACTGACAGCTCAAGGTTTCTGCTAGAGCTAGACAAACAACACTGCCACCATGTTAGGATGGACAGTGACAGGGTGCGTCAGTTGTATACACGTGGGAGGCATAGAAAGTAACACACAATAATATTTTTCTCCCCTGGTATTGCAGCTGGCATATTGAAGTTTCACAACGATACTGTCTGAAGTTTGTGCTACAGAGCGTATTTTGTTTTCATGTGGAGCTCTAGTGAGAGAAGTCTGAACTACATAACAAACATGGCGTGCATGTTACTGTTGTCAACTTATGAAGAGCAGCGAAGTGTAGGTCAATATTTGTGCACCAAAGGGCACGAACTGAGTGAAATTCACACGGACATGCATGGCACATATGTGGACGACTGTATGGGCTGTAGCAATATCCCAGGTGATGTGCGTTCTTCCAAGAAGGTCATGTGAACCTTACTGACTCACCACATTCCAGGCAGCTGGTAACAGCTGCAACCCCGCAGATTGTCAGAGCCATTGAGGTAGCAATGGCATGTGCAACTGTGAAACTTATCACAACAGTTCAACATTTCCTGTGGTGGAGAGTATGATGTTGTTCATGACATGATGAAATTTTGTAAAATAGTGCTCTCTGGATGCCTAAGAACCTGACAGACAGCCACATGGGCCAGCAAATGATGCCAAACTTGGATCACTTAATGCATTATGGCACAAAAGGGTATGATTTTATGAAAGGAATCATTAATGGTGATGAGTTGTGGGTGTACCAATACACACCTGAAATCAAGCTGGCATCTATGGATTGGAAACATCATAGTTCCCCAAACAGAAAAAAATTCAAAGTACTCAATCTGCTAGAAATCTGCTTGTGACATGTGTACTGGGATATGTGTGATATGCTATTGGTGGACCTTGTTGAACATAGAACCACTGTGAATGCTGCAGCCTGCATTAAAACTTTGATTAAGTTGTGTCATGCCCTTCATGACGAACATCACAATATTAATGCTGACAGTGTCACACTTCTTCATGACAATGCTCGGCCCCATGCTGCTGCTCCTGTTCGTGAGAAAATCACCAAATGTAGGTGGGAGTTTCTCCAGCATTCACCATACAGTCCATACCTTGCACCATTGGACTTCCAACTGTTTGGCCCCACAAAGAAAATCCATGGCCGGCCAATGCTTTGTGACAGATGTGGAAGTGAAAATCAGCAGTCCGAAGATGGCTATACTTGGTGACAATGTAGCATAGTAAGTAAAAGATGTAAGTTCATTTGTCAACAATGTAGGAAAAGACAGATTACTACTTACTGTAAAGAAGACACATCAAGTAACAAACAGGCACAATTACAAGACACTAGCATAGAGTGTTTGGCCACAGTCTTCATCGGTAAAAGAGAGACACACACACCACTCACACACACACAAGCAAGCAAAGCACATCTCATGCACACACAACAGCCAGCTCCAACTTCTCAGGCCAGAATGCAACTATCATGTGGGATGTAAACAGCAATCTGGAGGGAGCAGGGAAGGGGAAGGGAGATGAACGGTCTCTCTCCATAGGGATATGATCCTTGTGGCAACGGTTTGGGATCAGGAGTGGCATAAGGATGGACTACGATGTTGTGGGGGTTGGGTGGCTGATGGAATACCACATCAGGAAGGGTGGGAAGTATCTCGGGCAGGATGTCCCTTATTTCAGAGCGTGATGAAAGGTAATCAAAGCCCTGGCAAAGAATGTGATTCAGTTGTTCCAGTCTGGGATGATACTGGGTGATCAAAGAAACTCTCCTTTGTGGCTGGGTCTTGGGGGTGGTGGGAGGATTGGAGGTGTGAGAGAAAATGGCATGAGAGATCTGTTTGTGGACAAAGTCGGGGGACGCCTGTCTGTGAAGGCCTTAGTGGGACCCCCAGCATACTCAGCAAGGGACTTTTTGTCACTGCACATATGCCATTCCTGAGTGCCAAGCTGTATGGAAGGAATTTTTTGGTGTGAAAGGAATGACAGCTGTCAAAATGCAGGTACTGTTGGTGGTTGGTGGATTTAACATGGACAGTGGTGTGGATGGAGCCACCAGAGAGGAGAAGGTCAACATTTAGGAAGTTGGTATGCAGGGTTGAGGAGGACCACATGAAGTGAATGGGAGAGGAGGCATTGAGGTTGTGAAGGAATGAAGATAGGATGCCTTAGCCCCAAGCCCAGATCATGAAGATATCATCAATGAACCTGAACCAGACTAAGGGTTTGGTGTTCTGGGAACTAGGAATGTCTCCTCTAGGTGGTCCATACAAAGGTTGGCATAGGAAGTTGCCTTGTGAATGCCCATGTACTGTGGATTTGTTTATATACCTTCCCTTCAAATGAGAAGTAGTGTGGGTTAGAATAAATTTAGTAAGGTGTATGAAAAATGAGGTAGTAGGTTTGGAGTCTGAAGGACACAGGAAAAGATAGTGTTCAATAGCGGTACGACCACGGGCATGAGGTTATGTTGGTGTACAGGGAGGTGGCATCAACAGTGGTAAGTAGGGATCCAGGAGGTAAAGTGATGGGGATGTTGGAGAGTCAGTGAAGGAAGTGGTTGGTGTCTTTGATGTGGGAGGCATGATTACTGGCAATTGGTTGGAGGTATTGGTCAATGAGGGCTGAAATTCTTTCAATGGGGGCACAATAACCAGCCATATTGGGGTGTCCAGAATTGTTGGGTTTGTAGATTTAGGGGAGTATGTAGAAGGTGGGTGTGTGGGGTGTCATAAGGGTGAGGAGGGAAATGGATTCACAGAAGATGTTCTAGGAAGGGCCTAAGGCTTTGAGCAGGGATTGGAGTTTGTGTTGAACCTCTAGGATGGGATCCATGTGGCCGAGTTTATAGGTGGAGAAGAAAGATAATTGGTGGAAGCCTTCTGTCAGGTAGTCACTGTGATTCATAGTAACAGTGGTGCAACCTTTGTCTGGAGGTAGGATGATAGGTCAGGATTTGTTTTAAGGTTGTGTATGACCGTCGTTCCTTCTACTGAAAGGTTGAAGGACCTGGAGAAGGATGGTGAAACTAAGTTGTAGGTAAGGAATTCCTGGAAGGTGACCAGCAGCTGGTTAGGTGGTAGGATCATGGTTGGATGGTGAGGCAGGGTTCAATGTTGAAATTAGAGTATTTGGAGGGATTGGTAGCAAAGAAGTGCTTCCATTGCAAGGATTGGGAGTGGAGAGTAGGTCTTTGACAAGTCCAGCATGGTTAAATTTGGGCATAGGACTAAAGGCGAGGTCTTTGGAAAGGACTGAAACTTCTGTGGAACTAAGATGTTTGAGGGAAAGGTTAACAACAGTGTTACGGGAATGTCTTGGATCTAGATTTGGTGGAGAGTTGGTAGGTTGTTTTGGGGGATGTGGCAAACAGATCTCCTGCGCCATTTCCCCTCACACCCCCAAGAACCAGCCACAAAGGAGTGGCCCCTTCAACACCCAGTACCACCCTGTTAGGAGGAAGCTATATACTGACTGACTTTTCTATGAGCATACACTCTTGGAACTTTAACAGTAAACCATAACGTGATGCAGAATGCCTCTCTTGCAGCATCTGCCACTGGTGTTGGCTGAGCATCTCTTTGAAGCTTTCGCACTTACTAAATCAACGTATGTTGAAATGTGCTGCTCTTCTTTGGATATTCTCTATTTCCATTATACACTGAGGTGACAAAGGTCTTGGGACAGTGATATCAAAATATAGAAATGGTGGTAGTATTGTGTACACATGGTGTAAAAGGGCAGTGGAATGCCAGAGCTGTCATTCGTACTCAGATGATTCACGTTAAAAGATTTCTGACATGCTTTTGGCCACACAATGGGAATTAACAGACTTTGAATTCACAGTAGTAGTTGGTGCTAGATACAAGGAACTTTCCATTTTGGATATCGTGAGGGAATTCAGTGTTCCAAGAGCCACAGTGAATACCAAATTTCAGGCATTACCTCTCACCACGGATAATGAAGTGACCGTCACACTTAACTAACTACCAACACACTTCACTAACTACCAAGAGAAGTGGCGTTTGCATTGAGTTGCCAATGCTAAAGACAAGCAACAGATATATGATGAACATATCACTTAGGATTGTGTTGCGAAATTTAGTGTTAATGGGCTATGGAAGCAGATGACAGACAAGTGTGCCTTTGCTAACAGCATTACATCATCTGCGACATCTCGCCTGGGCTTGTGACCATATCAGTTGGTCCCTAAATGACTGGACACCATGGCCTGGTCAGATGAGACCCATTTTCAGTTGGTAAGAGCAGATGGTAGGGTTCAAGTGTGGTGTAGACCCCACAAAACCATGGACCCAAGTTTTCAACAGGGCACTGTGAAGCTGGAGGTGGCCTCATAATGGTGTCGGCTGTGTTTACATGGAATGGACTGGGTTCTCTGGTCCAACTGAACTGATCATTGCCTGGAAATGGTTATGTTCTGCTACTTTGAGACTATTTGCAGCTGTGTGGGGTAACTGCAGGGTCTTAGGTACCTTGCCATGGTTCATGCGGCTCCCCCCCCCCCCCCCCACCATCCCCACCCACGGAGGTTCGAGTCCTTCCTTGGGCATGGGTGTGTGTGTTGTTCTTAGTGTAAGTTACTTTAAGTTAGATTAAGTAGTGTGTAAGCCTAGGGACTGATGACCTCAGCAATTTAATCCCATAGGAACTTTCCATCACCACCACCAACACCATTTGCAGCCATTCATGGACTTCAAGTTTCCAAACAACAATGGAATTTTTATGAATGCCAATGCACCATGTAGCCAGGCCAAAATTGTTTGTGACAGGTCTGAAGAACATTTCTGGACAATTAAAGTGAATGATCTGGCTACCCAGATCGTCCAACATGAATCCCACTGAACATTTATGGAACATAATCAAGAGGTCAGTTAGTGCACAAAATCCTGCACTGGCAATGCTATCGCAATTATGGATGGCTATAGAGGCAGTAAGGCTCAATATTTCTGCAGGGGACTTCCAACAACTTGTTGAGTCCATGCCATTTCGAGCTGCTGCACTACACTGGGTGAAATAAGGTTCAATGCAATATTAGAAGGTATCCCACGACTTATGTCACATCAGTGTAAATCGTATCTGATATGGATCCCAGAAAGGCAAGCAATATTCAAGTATTGGTCAAACAAGTGTTTTGTAGCTGCTTACTTTGTTGAAGAACAGTATTTTCTGAGGATTCTTCAAATGAATCTCTGTCTGGCATCTGCCTTACTCTTAATTTTATGTGAACATTCCGCTCCAAATTTCTCCATACACATACTCCTAGATATTCTATGGGAGCAACTGCTTCCAGTGATTTTTCTACAATTGTGTAATCATTAAGTAGAGTGTCTTTCACTCTGTGTGTTGGCAAAATGTTACATTTGTTTATGGTGACAGCCATCTGGCATTCTCTGCAGCAAGTGCCGATCCCCTGCAAATCTTCCTGCACTTTTATACAATTATATAGCACTGCAACTATTTTGTATACAACAACATCGTCCACAAAAAGCTTTGTGGAACTTCTGTTATCTATTAGGTCATCTACATATAGTATGAAAAGTAATGTTCCTAGAACACTCCCTTGTAGCCCACCCAGAGGTACTTCTCTGTCTGAAAGCTTCTCTCCATTGAGAACAAAAACCTGTGTTCTGTTTGCTAGAAACTCTTCAATTTAATCAAACAGACATTCTATAAGCTCTTATTTTGTTCACTAGGTGGAAATGTGGAACAGTCCAATTGCCTTCCCAAAATCAAGGAAAATGCCATCTACAAGAGGAACTGTATCTGCTGCTTTCTGGGTCTTGTGGACAAACAGAGTGCTTCTTGTGGACAAACAGAGTGCTGAGTTTCATATAATTGTTGTTTTTTAAACCCCTGTTGATGTCTACAGAGCAGATTTTTTGTCTCCAGAAATGTCATGATATGTGAGCATAAGACATGTTTCTAAATTCCACAACAGACAGATATCATAGGTAAAGGTCTATAGTTTTATGTTTCTGTTTGACGATCCTCTTTGAAAATGGGAATGACCTGTCTTTTTTTTCCAACCATTATGAATGCTTTGCCCTCCAGAGACCTGCTGCTAGAAGATGGGCAAGTTCTTTCACATACTCGATGTAGAAGTTACCGAAAAAAGTCTTCTTCAGAAGCAGAAAACACACAAACTCACACAAACATTACTCACACATGCATGGCTACTGCCTATGGTCACTTAGGCTTGACTGTGAGCTGCATCTGACATGAGTAGCAATTCAAGGTGGATGGTGGGGTAAGGAGAAGGTGTTGAATGTAGAGGGGAAGGGATAGCAGGGTAGGTGTAGGGGAAGATGATGTGCTGTTGCGGAGTGAACAGGTGCACAGTGGGGATGGGATAGGGCTGTGCTGAGGAAGGGGGAAAGGGAGAATGGAAAGGAGAGATGCAGAGAAGGGGGGAATACTGGTAAGTGGGTTGGTGGAATATAAGGTGTGCATAGTACTGAGTGGGAGCAGGGAGGAGGGCAGGTGACAGGGATTAGTGAAGGATGAGACCGAGGGTTTACATTAACAAAGGATATGGTGTAGGGAGAGTTCCCACCTGCACAATTCAGAAAAGATGTTGTTGGTAGGAAGGATCCAGATGGCACAGTCTGTGAAGCACTTGTTGAAGTGAAGCACACTATGTTGGGTGGCATGATCAGCAACTGGGTAAACCAGCTATATTTCAGCCACAATTTGGTGGTGGCTCTTAATGTGGGAAGACACCTTGTTAGCTGTCATGACCACATAGAAAGCAGCACAGTGCTTTCAACCCAGTAAGTAGATCATGTGGCTGCTTTCATATGTAACCCTGCCTTTGATGGGGCAGGGTATGACTGTGGCGGAACTAGAGCAGGTGGTAGAGGGAGAACTTGTGGGACAGGTCTTGCATCAAGGTCTGCTGCAAGAATATGAGCATTGAGGCAAGGGGTTGGGATCAGGGGTGGATTAGGGATGGACAAGGACACTGTGAGGTTCAGTAGGTGGTGGAATACCAGTATGGTAATCATGGGGAGGATAGTGAGTAGGACTTTTCTCACTTCAAGACCTGACACAAGGCTTTCAAAACACTGAAGGAGACTGTGGATCAGTTGCTTCAGTCATGGATGTATTAACACAAGACAGAAGTTTCCTTGTGGCCAGACGGTGGGCATGTGGGATGTGGTAGGTGACTGGAGTGACAAGGCTTGAGAGACCTCTTTCTGTACAAGATTGGGAGAGTAATTTCAGTCTTTCAAGGCCTCAGTGAGACCTTTGTTATCTTTGGAGGGGGATGCTTGTCACTTCAGATGTGATGACCACAGGTGGCTAGGCTATGTGGGAGGAATTTCTTGTTCTGGAATGGGTCACTGCTGCTGAAGTGGAGATATTGTTGATAGCTGGTAGATTTGATGTGGATGGAGGTACTGAGTAACCATCCTTGAGGTGGAGGTCAACATTGATCAAGTTTGCTTGTTGGGTTGATGAGGACCTCGTGAAGCAAATGGGGGTGGGTGTGTTGCGGTTCTGGAGGAAAGTGAATAGGGTGCCTCACATCATGAAGATGTCATCAGTGAATCAGAACCAGGTGAGAGGTTTGGGATTCTGGTTGGTTAAGGAGGATTCCTCCAGATGGCCCATGAATAGGTTACCATAGGATGGGCCAAGTGGATGCCCATTGCTGCACCATGGATTCATTTGGCCTTCAAAGGTGACGTAACTGTGGATGAGGACACTGGTTATGGTGACAAGAAGTTGTTTTTAGGTTTGGAGACAGTTGTGTTTCGGCAACGGTAATGTGCAATAGCAGCAAGGCCATTGATGTTGGGGATGTTAATGTTGAAGGAAGTGGCACTGACAATGATGAGCAGAGTACTGGATGGAAAAGGGACAGGAACTGTGAAGAGTCACTGGAGAAAATGATTGGTGTCTTTTAAACGGGAGGGGAGGCTATGGGTAATAAGCTGAAGATGTTGGTCCACCAGAGCAGAGATTCTCTCAGTGGGGGCACACTGACAGGCCACACAGGGCATCCTGGATAGCTGGCTTTATGGAATTTAGGGGGCAAGTATAAGACAGTGCAGAGAATTTGTTAGCAGGTAGGATTATAAGGTTAGGATCAGTTTTCATGTGGTGGAGCAAGGTTCTTTCTGCAGATATAAGGTTTGTTTCCATGTTGAGGGATTTTGGGAATAATGGTGAGGCAGGGTTCAAGATTAGGAAATCTGTGGTGCTTTGGGGGCAGTGGGGATGGATCACGGCTGGATGGAGGATGAACAGATTCAGGCAGGGTTCAATATTAGTTTTGGATTGAGTCTGATTGGTATAGTCAGTGGTGAAAAAGTGTTTACACTGTAGGGATCAGAAGAAGGAGAAATCTTTAAACAAATCTAGCATGACTAAATTTGGGAGTGGGGCTATAAAGGAAAGATACTTCTGTGGGACTAAGGCATTTGGAGGACATGTTCATGAGGGTATTTTGCATCTTTTTAGGTTCTAGATTCTTTATGTTGGTGGGAGGGAGTTTTGAGGGTATGGTAAAAGTAGAAGGTCTGCAAGGCAGGATTTGCCAGCAATGAGGGATGCAGAGGAGGTTTGATGAAGAGTAGATGAACAGTTTGGTGAGTTCTTTGAGGTGGCATTGAGCATGCTGCTCCAGTTCCTGAAGTGCAAGAGTTTCAGTTCAGAAGAATTTTACAGATGGAGAGGAGGTACTGCACGGAGGTTTGGCTTGAATTTATAAGGTTTTGCAGGACTAGGAAGGTGAGGGCTATGGACTGACAGAATTATGGCCACTGTGAAAGGAGGGGTTGCATAGAGAGATTGGTAATTTGATTGTCAGGCCTTTTGGGGAAAATCCTTGAGCTTAGCAACAACTCAGGAGCAGTATGTGGGACACTGTTCTAGCTAGGGATAGGGAAACTTTTCTATACCGGAGCAGATGGAAGGAGCAAAAAATCCATAGTGAAGGATTTAAAAAAAAAAAAAAAAAAAAAAAAAAAAAAAAAAAAAAAAAAAGAGTAAAAATACAAGAGGAATGGCGTGTCTGATTATTTGGACACTGAAGTAGCTAGTAATAATACAGTTAATTAGAACCTTCTGAATAAGTAATACTTTATTAATTACAACAAAACTCATCTTTGCTTGCCAGGCTGGGCTGTAGCTACGAGGTTGCACCAATGAACCTGTGATTTGGAACATGGCAAATGAGCCATGATTACTTAGTGATGAATACATACAAATTCACGATGGCCTTACTGTGGCTTTGCTGAAGTAACTAGAAAACATTAGTTCATAGACACTTGTTAACACTGTTCAGGAGGCAGAAGTCTCTTCACTCCCTTACAGCTGATACAGGCTGTGTCACAATGAGTAGGCAGCACATCGACAATTAATTAATTTATTTATTCTCCATGGACAAATACAAGGATTTGTTTTAGATAGTTCACATAGTGATCATTTCCCCTAATAAAATTGTGGGAAACACTTATATACAATAGGCCTACAGATAAGAAATATGTTGCTTTTTTTTTGGTACATGTAAATACTATTTATACAAATGAAAGTATTCTATTCCTCTGAGAGAAATTCCTTAATACTATAAAAACACTTATTGCTGAGGAACTCCTTCAAGGCAATTTCAAAGCAGTTTCCACTTAAGCTTTTCAATTTTTTTGGAAGTTAGTTATAAAATTTGATCCCCATGTAATAGGGGCTCTTGTCTGAACTTTTTGTATTATTTCTTTCCAGGTGATATTTATCATCCCTTCTAGTATTGAACATGTGCAGTTCTCTATTTAGATGATTGTACTGCTAGTATTTTAGCATCAGCTGAACAGTTTTATAACTATATAGTGATGGGAGTGTTAGTAGTTTCTTAATTTTTGAAACTGCTTTGCAGGACTCATTATATCTAAGCTTACACATGATCCTATCTGCATTTTTTGAAGGATGAATACCCTATTTACATGCGTGGCAGCAGCACATCCCCATACTTCAATTCCATATGTGAGGTATGGATACACTAAAGCCTAGTAAATTATACTCATTTGCTCATATTTAAGAAATTGTGACCTTGTCGACATTGCATAAATTGATTTGCTTAGTTTTTGGCATAAGAAATCGATATGATGCTCCCAAGAGATGCTGATCTAACATTACACCAAGGAAGAAAGTTTTATCTTTCAATTTTATTTCTGAACCATCATCAGACACAACACTCCATTGCATTTCATCCTGTTTGTGATGTATTTGAAATTTCATTAGATTTGTTTTATTGATGTTTAAGCTTAAGTGATTGTTTTGCAAGTAATTCTTCAATCCAAATAAGACACCAGAACAATTTTGCGCCAAATCATTCTCGTTGGTTCCCCAGTTAACAACTGTTTTGTCATCCGCATAGTTAAGTATCTTGCTGTTGTGATCTGGGGCAGATCATTAACATACAGTATGAAGAATAAAGGGCCCAGAACTGACCCTTGGGGCACACCATACTTTACTATAGCTGGACTGGAATTGTACTTCTTAATAACGTTGCCCACTTTGTGTGTGCCTTGTGTGACCTGATATCCGTCTTGTAGGTATGACTGTATGAGACTATTGGCTATTCCTCTGATACCATAAGTTTCCAGTTTCTCAAGTAGCAGCTCATGAGATACTGTGTCAAATGCATGTGATAAATCTAGGAACAAACATGCCACCCTTTCTTTTTCATCTAATTTCATAAGTATCGTGTGTACTATATCACATATGGTGGATAATGTTGAATAGCCTTTCCTAAAACCCTGCTGGGTTTCTCGTAGCACTTTTTCTTTGACAAGAAAGTTTTCTAACCATAGTGAAATAATCCTTTCTAATACTTTTTTTAAGATTGGAATTAAGCTAATGGGTTGGTAGTTTTCAACTTTGTCAATACTACCGTTTTTGTGCAATGGCTTGACTATTTTGTATTTTAATTCAGATGGAAACACACCTTTATTCAAACTTTCATTGATGAGGTGGACCAGAACAGGTCTGAGTGAATGTTTGCATTGTGTTAATATAATGGAGGAGATTTCATCCATCCCATCGAGAATTTGTTTTGCATTTTATTTATGATTCCCTCTACTTCCTGGAAGTGGGCGTGATCTGACCTTGAACAGTGACCTGCTGGCCTCTGGTGAAACTATTTCAGGCCAGAGGTGTGGTTGTGGTGCCTTGGAACTACAGGAGGCATGGCTTCTTCCTAGCACCACATTGGTGCCTTGTGATACTGCTTGCTGTGCAGTATCTCTGCAGTGGTCAATACTTCTTGCACCACTCTTGATACTCGACAACACTGCAGGGAAAAGATCACTGAAAGATGAAGTGGATGAGACATAGGGGGAAAAAGGTGAGACCTGAGGGTGTAGGGCTGATGCTGAAAGACAAGAATGAACTCAAATTGACATGAAAATACAATGAGATCAAAAAGAAAAATAAATAAAGAAAAACAATAATAGTTAGATAAAGCTTGTTGAGTGGATACGTGTGAACAAAGGGGACAGCAGGTGTAACTGGATTAGATGGGTCAGTACATGCATGTTGGATAGGAAAGATAGGAGGGTGGGGATGATTAGGTATTGGGCTCAAGAGAGTATGTGTGGCACAGGAACATACAGAAAATAAAGTGAAAATACGCAAGTATGTGGGAGGAATTGTGAACTATTTTAATGTCTAGGAATACTTATATTTCACATTAGAGATGCTGCACCAACATTCTGTGCAGTCATGTGGCCATGAGATGTATCTGGACAAGACCGATGTAGTGTGGCTCGGAAGTCCCCCAGTGCAGCCTTCTCACTCTGCACCTAGCTGCTCTATCCTGTCCCAAGCATGAGTCTGCTCACTCCCACAGCAACATATAATCTTCCCTCCACACTCGCCCTGATATCATTCCCCATGCCAAGCCCATACCTCCTCCTTACCCCCATCACCCACTTCAGAGTGCTGCCCATGTCAGACACAAGCACAGCCAACAGTCAGTCCCGAGTGGCTTGTAGACTGTAGCCACATGTGTGAGAGTTATGCTAGTGTGTGCGTATGTGTGTGTGTGTGTGATATGTGTGTGTGTGTGTTTTATGCTGCTTCTGAAGAAGGATGTTTTTGCCCTAGTCCTACAGTTTGGCACTCTTTTCATTGTGCCTGTCTGCTACTCAAAGCCTCCTCTATGTGGTGAGGAGCACTCTACCATTTCCACATTGTTGAATATGAATAATATTTTTTAACAAAAGAGATTAACAGTGAAGCTTTGTATACTGTAAGTATTGCACATTTTGATCTGTCCAAATGATCAATAATGGAAAATTCCGCAACTTTTAATAACAGGATGTTCAGAATTTGTAGGATACATGCCACTTGAAGGAAAAGTGTAAAAAATTTTTCAGGCAAGCTGTACTTACTCTCCTTTTTGTTTGAGCCAGTCTGGGTCCTTCTCTTCTGGGAGAAGATCTTCTTCCACAAATCCCACATTTTTCCTTGCCTCATATTGTTTCTTCAGCCACTAAAAATTTATCATGCAAATTAGTATTGAACTGTATTGCTATTATTGTTTCTCTTCACCATTTTTGTACAGTAGATATAAACTGATATCAGACAAGTCAGCTGTTATGAGATGATGAGATGAGTCAATGTGAATTGATGTCATGATTTTAAACAATATATCTATTACACATACACACATCTTTAACAGCATAAATCATAAGAAATATTGCTTTTATTAGTGTACATAAGAAATATAAGCGAATATGTATACAGCAGCACTTGAGTTGCAGACAGGCACAATGAAAAAGACTGTTAAAATATAAAAGCTTTATGACAGAATTTTTCTTCTGCACTAGAAAACACACACACATTCACACAAGCACAACACACACAAACACACACACACACACACACACAGCAACTGCCTCAGAGCACTAGAGCCCAACCACTATTGCATCCGACAGAGCAGCAATCTGCTGGGATGGGTATTGGGGGTAAGGAGGGCACATGAGGTGGCAAGGGGAGGGATAACATAGTATGGGTGGGAAAAGATGCCAATGCTTCCTGTCAGAGTGCGCAAGGTGTTGTTTGGGCCAGGATAGGGCTGTTAAGCACAGCGTCGGAAGGCTACACACACCCTCTATCCAACCTACACACTTACAAATACTTTCTCCTTCTTTATTTCTCTCCTCTTTCCTTCCCACTTGGGTAGGAAAGAGGCTACACACACTTTCTATCCCGCCTACACACTTATAAATACTTTCCCCTTCTTTACTTCTCTCCTCTTTCCTGTCCTGGTGACAAGGAAAGACAGAGAGGTAGAGAAGGGGAAAATATTTGTAGGTGCATTGGCAGGACAGAAGACATGTGTAGTACTGTAGTGGTAGCAGGGAAGAGGATAGGTAGATGGGAGGCAGGGACTAGTGAAGGTTTAGGTCAGGTTAAGAGAATGAATGATATGCTGTAGGGGTAGTTCCCACCTGCACAGTCAGAAAAGCTGGTTTTGATAGGAAGGATGCAGATGGCATGGGCTCTGAAGCAGTCATTAAAGAGAAGTACATAATGTTGGGGAGCATGTTTAGAAAGTGAGTGTTCCAACTAGTTCTTGGCACAGTTTCGGGGTAGCCACTCATACTGCTAAATATGTCACCCAACATGACATGCTTCACTTCAATGGCTGTTTCACAGTGCGTGCCATCTGGATTCTTCCCACCCTCATTCATTTTTCTGCATAGAGGAGGTGGGAACTCTCCCTATGAAATATCCTTCATCCCCATAACCTTTTGGCCTAAGACTTCACTTGTCTTGTCTCCTACCTACCTATTCCCGCTAACACCCCGGTACTACACGTCTTCTATCCTGCCAATTCATCTACAAATATTTTCCCCTTCTCTACTTCTCTCCTCTTCCACCCCCCCCCCCCCCCCCCCCAACCCTCCTACCCATCACAGTCTTCCTACATAACAACATTACCCTGTCCCCACCAAGCCCCTGCATGTTCTGCTGGGCAGCAATAGCACATTTTCCCACCTATATTCTGCTATCCTTCCATGTCATGCCTCCTCCCCTTCCCCACAAGCCATCCTAGCAGATTACTACTCCATCAGATGTAGTAGCAGTTGGTCTCCAGTGCCCTGAGACAGTGGCTGTGTATGTGTGAGTTGTGCTTGTGTGAATATGTGTGTGTGTTCTCTACTGCAGAAGGACTCTGTCTGAAAGCTTTAAAATTTTAGCAGTCTTCTTCATTGTGCCTGTCTGTGACTCAATGCCACCTCTATGTGGTGAGTAACAATCTGTGCTTTCCATACTGTCGCCATTCTTTCCTAGACTTTCCACTGATTGCCTTTTTTTTAATTAGTACTTTCAGATCAAACTGTGACTAAAACTCTAAAAAAATGCACATGCATAGATAACAATACCTAGACTCTTCTTAAGTATGATTACTGTGGCTATATGTGCAGAAGAACGTTTACCATTATTACAGCATCATGTTGATCATAGTTAACACCATGTTTTTACCCCCTCACTAGATGGTGATGAATTACAGACACTGGCTACTTCCTTTGCTATTTCAAAAGCAAATTGCTTTAAAATTTTGTAAGGAATGTCTTAAGAGCCAGAAAAAACTTGGGCTTGGGTCAACCATAATTTTTATTATTTTCTTTGTTTGGACATTGTTTTTGGTTTGGTCTTTGTAACTCTTGTTATGAGTGTTTTAGATAAATGGTATTGTTATCTTTTACAAGCTGTCTGTCTGTTTCTCTTTTAACAACATCCATACTAATGTTATTTTGTTCTTTGTGAAATTAGCATCTGTTATTGTTCCTGATACCTTAATAATTTTATTTAGGCTCTGCATTTATATCTTAAAATATTTATCAAATTCTGGCATTGTTGTAGTCTCCCTATAGTATGTATTTCAAAGAGTATTCTTTTTTCTTTAGGAATACTGGTATACCTGGGGTAACTCAATCACTCTTTTCATTTCTGTTTTGTTACTTTCTTTTGTTTGAGAGGATAGCAGATTTCAAAATAGTTGCGAAAAACATAAATGAATTTATTAAAACCTTTTGTTCATCGCTTTACTGTGATATAACACTTTCCATGTTACCCTATTCAGAAAAAGAAAAAGGATTTCAGATTTTGTTTCACTGATGTTTCTAATCATTGTTATTATAGACCAATTTTTACAATTAGAGCATTCAAATTTCATATTAATTATCTTTGTATTGTGGTGCTCAAAACCTGCACTGAAATTTCCCCAGTGGAAGTGTGCAGTTGATAAACCCTTGGATATAATTTTATCATAAATCAGTCTACTTTAATTATAACTTTTCTTATTCAAACATACACTGCTGACACACACAGAAAAAACAGATCATCATCAGAACTTTTCAAGCATCTTTCTCTATTGAAAAAATTGAACAAGGAATTACAAAGCTGTGTAGGAAATATAAAGACAGAAAACTTGCTTTGATTAGAAGATAAACAAGATGCAGGTAAAAAAGCTGATGCAACAGTGATCTGTAGCAGGTAAAACTGCACCTAGTTGCTACAGCTTACTTTTACTTTCAGCTTTTGTCTGCATCTTGGATCTCTCATGATCCTGGAAATGGAGTGGCTGTTCATCACTCATATAATTCCTAATAACCTTTCCTTTTGATAGCAGGACTCTGACATTTAGCAATTTTATGTTTTTTTTATGTTTTTCAGAGTAGTTCTGATACTTGAGTTATGTAATGTGAACTGATACTCACTATCCCAGTTTACCTGTAATTTTCAGACAGGATTATAAATTTTTAAAATATGGCATCAAGAGGCTGCAAGTATTCAGCAGATAAATTTTGCTTTGTATGGCTATGTTGTCATTTTAACAAGGCAAAGCATCTCATATGATGTGTGGTGATTATGAAAAGATTTGGAAATGCTTGATTTCAGTTGTGAGCAGGAGGGACAATATTTTATTTTATTTTGAAAAATATTTTTTACAATTGTTTGCTTAGTTATTGGACTTTTTGTTGCTGTTCAGCAGTCCATCACACTTATGTCATAAAAGTTCTTTCTTTTACACTTTGTCAGGATGGTACAAAAGTAAAAAAGAGATCCACGGCATTTGCTATCACAAAAATTTGGAGTGGGTGAGCTGATCACTCAAGCAATTATTATTTCTGCATGTTGGACCCTTCCATGTGTCAGAGGGGGAAGAATGCCTCTGCTGTTGTTTGGGAATTTCTCATCCATTGCTGCAGTGCCTCACTGCACAGAGCTCACCAAGCCTATACCTCTGCAATAGGGTGTCCATCTCTCCTGTTTTTTCCAAGACAGTCCTGCTTTCTTCCAAAATGTTCTACTGTCTCGAAAGTTATGTTGGGGATGCTCAAATGTCCTACTTTTTGTGTGATTTCGCTTGTCTAAAGTATTTTATGCTACAGGATGTTTGATTTACAATGTAATGCGCATTGCGCAGGTATGTATGAATGCTATTGTGGAGTAGAGCGCCATAAAAATCGATATTTGTTCTGTGCGTAAGTGTGCTATCTTTGAGGAGAGGGCTTTGGAGAGTATGTTGGACGCTAACGGCAGTTAGCCTCCGGACTTGTATCTGTGTAGACGCTAAGTGTGAATAAATCTGTATATGAGAGAATTCTAGTTGTTTACCTACAACTATACCATATTCCCTCACTGGTGACCCCAACGTGATTATGTGGCGTAGAGCGCCATAAAAATCGATATTTGTTCTGTGTGTAAGTGTGCTATCTTTGAGGAGATGGCTTTAGAGAGCATGTTGGACGCTAACGGCAGTTAGCCTCCGGACTTGTATCTGTGTAGACGCTAAGTGTGAATAAATCTATATATGAGAGAATTCTAGTTGTTTACCTACAACTATACCATATTCCCTCACTGGTGACCCCGTTTTTGTGTAATACGCGTCCGAGTTACCGCCTGAAGGTTATTTACACGCCTACCGCGCAGGTTTCTCCGCGATCGCGAGGGTCTTTGTTCAGCTCCAGACAATGGCCTTTCCGCATTCACTGCCGCCCGGATTCCAGCAACATCTCTTCAGCACTCCTGCCGTCGTAGTGGACATGCCGCAAGACTCTTCGGAATCCTTCAGCCAGAACATGCAGTGGAATTCATCGAGTGCCACCAGGTTCTTCCAACCGCCAACGGTCGTGGACTCTGGCTTTGTTAGCCGGGACCTTCCCACGTGTTCTCCACAGAGTGTTGGTCGGAACATTTCTACTCCTGTGTCGAACACACAATTCAATACAGTTCGTGGCGTCGAGCGAGGTTTTGCTACTTTGGAAAATACAGTAGTAAATTCAAACTCGAATCAGTTCCCGCCACGTGTGTATCCTTCCGCGCCGGATAGTCAACAGGTGTTCAATGCTCGCCAAACAGCAAATATCACACCGAGTGTGCATCCTAGTGGACGTGTGTGGGATCCTTGTGTTGCTTCTAATCAGGTCAACAATTCTGTGCTGGATAGTAATTACTCCGACATCTACAACCAGCCCCACCACTCACGGTCGAGTGAATACTGTGTGCATAACGGACATTCACCGGCGTACTTAAGCACTTGTGGCTTCTCTCCGAGCTACCACGTCAATGAGAATGCACATTTTGACTACGATCCTCACACCATTTGAGCGTCCGTCGCTTCTCAGCCGCCCCCTTGGCGTCAAGTGAATTTCGCGATTCCCGCATTACGGGACGCCAATAATCCGGACTCGCAATCTTCTGCATGCTCTACTTCTGTCCGAAGTAATAGGCGCACCTCCACAGTGACTGCAGTGCCGAAGCTGTCGAAATTATCAGACTTCAAACCCGCTCACCCGGAGTTCTGGTTTAACCTGGTTGAGCAAACATTCAATGTCTGTGCTTTGGACGATGACACATGCTTCGCCTGCCTCATGAACCATCTTCACGACCGCGTCGATTTAATTTATGATCTGGTCAAAGCACCCACCCTAGCAGGGAAGTATGCTGTGGCGAAACAAACGATACTGGAGTGCGTCTCTAAAACCAGGAGAGAAAATGTGCAACAGCTCATCTACAAAGAGCGTCTCGGCGACAGGTCTCCGTCCCAGCTGTGGCGCTGCATCTGTCTTCTCGTCGATGAGCAAGCTATGCCTGATGACACGCTCGCAGAAATCTGGACTGAAAAGCTGCCTTTGCCTGTCCAGACTGCAATCTCTGCGTATGAAGATAGGCCAGTAAATGAACGTTTACGCGCCGCCGACAGAGCATACTTCGCCAGGCAACGTGAGCTCTGTGCACTGCATTCTGGACGTGACTGCACTAAGACGCTTTCTGACGCCACGCCCTTGTCTGGTGCTGCTGATAACAAGTTTTTTAAACTAGCCATCCTGCCTGCACCTTCAACTCCTCGCAACGACAGTGCATCGGCCTCTGTGGAAGACTCTGCGGCACATACTCCGTCACCTAGCAACTACCCACAAGGGCACAGGCCCGCCCAACCTTACTGTTTCTTCCACGCGAGATTCAGGGAGCAAGCTCGCAAATGCCATTCACCGTGTTCTTACTCAAACTCCAACCGCAGGTAGGCTACGGTGCCACCTCCTGCAATGTAAACAACGGGCACCATCCCACGTTGCACTCTGTTTCGGACAATAACAGTAAGTGTGGTCGAGTCTACGTTCGCGATTTACGATCAGGTGTATGTTTTTTGGTAGACACTGGCGCAGACGTCTCTTTGCTGCTGGTTCGCCTAGCAACCAATAAAGTGCAACCTCAGAAAACAATACTTCGTGCAGTGAACTTGTCTACCCTACAGTGTTCGAGTTCCACTTTGTATACAGTGAAACTTTCGCCCGAGTGCAAGCTGGAGTGGACGTTTCTAGTGTCAACAATTGAAGAACCTATTCTCGGAATTGATTTCCTCAAGCACTATCAGTTGTCACTAGATTTTGTGCAAAATACTGTGTTTTACCCCTCCCTTAACAAACATATTCCTTTTGCTTCGCCGAGTGACAGTTCGGTTAACACCAAACATGTGTGCTGTGCTAAGAAGTGTGTAAACCTATCCTTGGAGCTGCAATCTTGGACAAACAAGTGGCTAGTGGAGTGCGCCAAGTCTTCTAAGTTGCGGATGGAACGTATGGAAATGCTGCTGCATCTCCGCGACATACACCACGAGTTGGCCTCCATACAACAACGCCTCGCGGCACTACAAGCAGACGACTCGTTGGCTACAGACAAGGTCAGTCCGTGCCAATCTGGTGTTCCCGTGCCCGCGCACGTTAACGACAATGTTGTGAGCTCTGTAAACTGTGTCAGCACCCCCTTTTGTAATGATAGGGTATGCCCAAGTGCTCATGCTTCTGAATGGAAAATTAACTTGCCAAGCTTGTGGCAATGAACTACGGCCATCTGCTGTCCGCCCACTCGTGCCTACAGCGCTCGTAGCGGCACGGCCCGCTACCAAGAACCAGTGTACCAACCTCGCCCATGTTAACACGTGTGCAGCCTTTATGCAGCCTACGAGAGGGTGGCACACCTGTACTTCCGTGCCCTCAGTGCCACAGCTTGGCCCGTCCGCCACTGCCTGCTCCGCTTCACAGACATCTGACTATTGTGCCGCGCCATGTATTGCAGTAGTCACTAATGGCACAGTTCATCGGTTACGTCTAACCAATGGGCCGCCCATATTGCAACGTCCACGCCGCCTCAAGCCGGAATTTATAAAAATTGCAAAAGAACAATTGGGCGATCTGTTACAAAAGGGAATAATTGAACCTTCTTCCGGTTGCTGGGCTAGTCCTATCCTGTTTGACCAAAAGAAAGACGGTACTTGGCGTATGGTCGGAGACTATAGGCGTTTAAATGCCCGCACCATCATTGATAAATATCCGGTCCCACACATCGCAGACTTCAATCATGTGCTCGCAGGTGCAAAGTACTTCTCTGTTTTGGACTGTAAGCATGCATTTCATCAGATTCCTATGGCTCCGGAGGACATTGACAAGACTGCCATAACCACTCCCTTCGGGCTGTTCCAATACAAATTTACGCCGTTTGGGTTGAAAAATGCACCCCAAACATGGCAGCGTTTCGTTAATCAAACTTTATCCCATCTAGACTTTTGTTTCGTATATATGGACGACATATTGGTTTTTGCTTCTACTTTAGAACAGAGTGAGGAGCGTGTTCAAGTCGTGACAGATATTTTAGCAGCCGCTGGTATTGAACTGAACAATAAAGAGACTCAATTGCACCAGTCATCCGTCACATTCCTAAGTTATGTTGTGTCATCGGACGGTCTGACACCACCACAGGACAAGATCAAGCCTGTTCTCGAGATGCTACGCCCTCAGACCTACAGGGAATTACGCAGGGTCATCGGAACAGTTAATTATTACCGGAAACATTTGCCAGCTGCTTCTGTGGTGCAGGCTCCTCTCACAGATGCTCTCGCTGGCCCACAAATGTCTGGCACCCGCCAGGTACCATGGACACCAGACATGGACAAGGCATTTAATGAACTCAAATAGCTGTTGGTCTCCGCTGTCACTATTGCTCACCCATGGGCGGATGCCACAATGTTTATCACTACTGACGCTAGTGACAATGCTATCGGTGCAGTACTGAGTCAGACATACAACGATGTTACGACCCCCCTGCAGTTTTTCTCAAAAAAGCTAAACAACGTGCAGAAGAAATACTCAGCATTCGACAGAGAACTACTTGCAGTTTACGAGGCCATAAGACACTTCAGAACTGATGTTGAGGGACGAGATTTCTATGTGCTCACTGATCACAAGCCGTTGGTTCCTGCCATAAAAAATCCTGCGGCTGATCCGCCCCCACGACGCTTTCGTCACATCGATTACATCTTGCAATTTACAAATGACATTCGCCACATCCGAGGAGCGAACAATGTGGTCACTGATTTTCTCTCACGTGTTGGTGTTGTCACAACCTTAATTGACTTAACGGACCTACCTCGGTTGCAATCGGCAGACCCCGATACCATACAGTTAATTTCAGACCACAGCTCCTCTCTCCAACCGGTACGCTCTACTTTCCCTGGCATATCTGACTTAGTGTGGTGTGATGAATCGACTGGTACGTTGCGGCCATTCATTCCTAAGTCCCTTCAATGCCAGGTCTTTGAAAAACTACACACATTAGCACACCCCGGTGTCAAAGCCTCCACCCGTCTGGTAGCTGAACGGTTTGTCTGGAGAAACATGCGCCGTGACTGTCAGTCTTGGGCAAGGGCATGCGTGGTGTGTCAACAGAACAAAGTATCCAGGCACACTTCTCCACCCCTTGGCTGTTTTGCCTAACCTCCAGGCCGGTTTCACCATGTTCATGTCGACCTCGTAGGCCCTTTGCCCCCCTCCGAGGGTTTCCGTTACTTGTTTACAGCTATTGACAGGATGACTCGGTGGGCTGAGGCTGTGCCTATTCCGAACATTACCTCTGAGACAGTAAGTCGAGCATTCTTAGATTCGTGGATCTCTAGATTTGGCTCACCTGTTTACCTCACCACTGACCAGGGGCGACAATTCGAGTCTTCAGTTTTCTCTGACTTATGTAAAATGTGTGGTATTGTCAAAATTCATACTTCTGCATATCACCCCCAAAGCAATGGGCTTGTCGAGAGATGGCATCGCACCCTGAAGTCTGCCCTGCGTTGCCATGACTCACTATGGGCAGAGGCACTGCCCTTCGTGCTTCTTGGCCTTCGTGCGACTTTCAAGGAAGACCTCAAGGGGTCCGTAGCCGAGTTTGTATATGGCCAACCTCTGGTTTTGCCTGGAGAATTAGTCACTCCGACCCCACTTCCACGGCCCTCTGAACTACCTTCACTTCTCGAGCGGGTGCGCTTGCACTGCAGCAAAATTCAGCCGCCACCTCCGGCTGCTCATACACCTCCGCGCGTGTACGTACCGCGCACGCTAGACTCTTGTGAGTACGTGTTTCTCAGAGACGACTCAGTCAAAGCCCCGCTTCAGTCACCCTACACAGGTCCTTACAAGGTCGTCAAACGCTCTGAGAATAACATGGATCTCCTCATAAAAGACTCTGTAACCACGGTCTTACTCAACCAAGTGAAACCAGCTTTCATTGAGCCTCAGGTGAAACTCCCTGATTCTGCCCCTATTTCTCCCACTCCTGCTTCGAGCGGCCATCCATCTTCCCACACCATGCATTTGGGTATTGATTTTCCACAGCGTGTTTCTCTGCCGAGCACTGCTCCTTCTCCACGTTCATCTAATTCCAGTGGCCAATCTTTTCGGGGCTTCACTCCTCACAGCCCTCGCAGTCGAACTGCCAACCACTCGGATTCTACCATTGTGTTACCATCTTTGTGTGACAGCTCTTTGTCACGCCGTTCAACCCATGCTGGCTCCTCGTTGCCTTCGGTCACGCTCCCTCGTCTGTCAGCTGATCGCCCGAGGTTGTCTCCTGCACAGTCTAGTGCACCTGCCACCCCCCTCTTAGCAGATGCTTCCCCCTGTCATGGCTTTCCCACACCTCCCTGCCTCCTTACCATTGCTCGTACAGGTGCCATCCAAGAATTCACAACACATGTGCACCCTGATGACATACATAAATTATCTGTTGTTGTAGATGGCGATACAGTGTGTGTGGTACTTGCGTGTGACAATATTGAGGGAGGAAGTGCAGAATCTCCTGTGGTGCGCCGCTTTAAGTTGAGCAGAAGTGCTGCGTGTGGCAATTTGCGTGCCTTTGTTAGGCCTTCTGGCAAGGTGATTCTCCGCCTGCTGGCTGACGAAGTGCTACACCTTCACTCCAGGACGGGACGTCGTCTTCAGCCACCGGCGTCGCTTGCTGACTTCACCGTCGACGTACCGGGCTTCACCCCCCGGTCTCCTACCAGTTGACCGCTTCCGCCTGATGCAGAAGAACTGTGCGTTACCTTCCTAACTTCTCACCCCCCCCCATTCACAGGGACGTACTCCATACTGCGCGGGGGGAGGGAGGGGGGGCTTCTGTGGCGTACTATGTGGCGTAGAGCGCCATAAAAATCGATATTTGTTCTGTGTGTAAGTGTGCTATCTTTGAGGAGAGGGCTTTGGAGAGCATGTTGGACGCTAACGGCAGTTAGCCTCCGGACTTGTATCTGTGTAGACGCTAAGTGTGAATAAATCTGTATATGAGAGAATTCTAGTTGTTTACCTACAACTATACCATATTCCCTTACTATGAAGCACCACTGGTACAACTTGTTCTACCATTTTTGTTTATTTACTGTTCATGTTTTGCACTGGTGGTAGTAATGATTCATGTTCATTATTTCATCATGCCAAAACAAAACTGTAATTTTGACAGCAATACAATAGTGAGTTTATTTTCGCACTGACAGTGGAAAAAGTGTAGAATATACATTGTGCAAATCATGCTTTGCTATTGGACATGGTGGAAAGTCTGACATTGAGAATCATGTTAAGATTGATAAGACTGAGAAACATCGCATGAGAGTTCAAACAAAAGTGCATATCTTAACAAAATACATAAAAGTGACAGAGCAGCAGAATAATAGTAAAAAGTCATTTTCAATCATCTGATTATGTAATGCAAAGCTAAAGTTCTAGACAATAATACAGTGCCTGTGTTGTTCAGAAGTATGGTGCAATTTTCTTTTGGACATGCATGCATGTCCGAATGAACAGGTACTGTGGTGACTACAGCCATTATAAAATATACAAAATGTATTTGCAACTGTGAATATGGACAACCATCAGCTGTATAATGGAATGACGATAATGAAAATTCATGCCACACTGGGACTCTAATCTGGATTTCTTGCTTATCATGAGCAGTCACCTTACCCTTAGGCTATCTGAGCATGACTCACGGCTAGATCCAACTCCCATATGCTGCCAACCATGTGTTTGCAACCTGCACTCATACATTAAAAATGCCTCCCTGTACAGAAATACACATAAAGGATGCATGACTGCAGGCTGTAGACACATACTTGATGACGTGGAAGTTGGGTGAGGCTGTGAGCTGTGCATGGATAGATTAATGGTAAGGTGACTGCTTGCAATAAATGGCAAATCCGTGTCTGAGTCGTGGTCTGGCACAAATTTTTATGGTCTTAATTCCATTATATGAGGGGATACCAAAAAGAAACTGGAATAACATGGCCCTGAGCGGAGCTTTTGTAGCACGCATTTCTGCTGTTAGGTGTGCATAGTGCATCTCATTGCCAGTTCAGTGCCACCTGTGTTGTTGACCTGACTTGTTTCATTCATCTGCAGTGATTGATTCTGCTAGTACTGTTTTGTTCTTTTTTTTTATGATGGCGAGTTTAAGTGAATGATGTGCAGCTGTGAAGTTTTGTTTTTTACTCAGTAAAAATGCTGCTGAAACTATTTTAATTGGGAAAACAGCTTAAAACTTAAGTGTACGAGTAGGTTGCTCAATTTAAAAATGAAGACACATTGATTGATGACAAACCTCATTCTGGATGTCCATCAACTGCCCGAATTGATGGAAATATTGAAAAAATTTGAGAGGTTGTGCTCACAGATCATTGACAGACAACTGATCAACTGTCCAGAGTTTCAAAGCTTGGTTCAGCAAATTTCAACAGAAGATTTGGGAACAAAAAGGGTTACTACCAAGTTTGTTCCTCAGGTTCTGATCGACAATCAAAAGGAATGTTGAGTTGAAACATGTTGTGCTTTGTAACAACAGCTTGAAACTGATCCAGATACTATGGTTATGACTGAGAAACAAAGCAAAAATCAAGCCAATGGAGACATCATCGTCACCCTGTCCAAAAAATGTCGTCAAATCAAATATCGAAACAATGCTGATTTGCTTTTTTGAGCCAAGGGAATAGTTCATTCAGAGTTTGTTCCACCAGATTGGACTGTCAATCAATCTCTAATTTGGAAGTTTTAAGAATATTGTGGAACAGTGTTCAACAAAAAAGACCTGATTTGTGGCAGACAGGAGACTGGTTCTCAGACCACAACAACACACCTGCACATACAGCCATCTCTGTTAGACAGTTTTCTGCTAAAAATGGCATGGTTTCATTGCCCCATGCACTGTGCTCGCTTGACCTGACTCCTTGCGACTTTTTCTTATTTTCACACACGAAAAGGGTCTTCAAAGGACACTAATTTGACAACATTGAAAAGTCAAGAAAAAATGAGGGAGGAGCTGTCAGCCATTTTTAAAGATGACTACAAAAAATGCTTTGAACAGTGGAAGCACTAGTGGGACAAATGTATCAGTTGTAATTTTGAAGATTGAAGTATACTGAGTTTCCCTGCTTCTTGGGCTTTAGGATAGTAGAGATTCTGAGTTCTGAGGCGAGCTGTAAGAGGTGGGACTGGTCAAAGAGAAATAAATTCTGCGTGAGAAAAAATATTGTCAAGTTTTGTAAACAATTTGACAATATATAACTTTTAAAAAATAATTTTTTTTTTGGGGGGGGGGGGGGGGGGGGGCGCAGCTACAGTGGTCGGTGGTCATTAGCGCCCGGACTAAATTATGAACGCACTGTGAGGAATAATGTTAAAACAGCAGCTAAAATGGACAATACTATAAAAGGCACATTAACAGGCAAGGGGTTAAAAGGAAACAGCATAATCAAATGTCCATACACAGGTTTGTCAAGGGGATAAAACGAAGAACGCGAGCAGCTGCTCCTGGGTCATCTGCAAAAATTTCATCCAGAGTACATGGCAGCCCAAGATCAGTGCACAGTGTATTAAAATTCAGACAGTATGTTAGAATGTGGCGTACCGTCAGCACTTGCCCACATGGGCAGAACAGCACCGGCGCAGCCGTCAGCAGATGGCAGTGGCTGAACCGGCAGTGTCCAATCCGTAACTGGGCCAAAACGACCTCCTCCTGCCGAGAAGGGCATGAAGAGGTCGTCCAAGCTGTGGGGAGAGGTTTCAAGGCCTGAAGCTTGTTTTCAGTAAGTGTAGACCAATCGGCATGCCACAGCAATAAAATGCGCTGACAAATGACCCTGCTAAAATCAGATGTAGGCACACAACATGAAGCTATCTGAGGCTGGAGGATCGCAGCTTTGGCCGCAGCATCTGCAGCTTTGTTCCCAGGGATACCGACATGGCCAGGAACCCACATAAAGGTAACCAGAGAACCGTCGTCTGCCAGCTGCTGAAGAGAGCGTTGGATCCGGTGCATGAAAGGGTGAACTGGATACGGATCAGTGAGGATCTGGATGGTGCTCAGGGAATCAGAGCAGATGACATAAGCAGAATGTCGGTGGCGGCGGATGTAAAGAACAGCCTGATAGAAGGCAAATAGCTCAGCTGTGAAGACCGAACAATGGCCATGGAGCCGGTATTTGAAACTGTGTGCCCCAACAATAAAAGAACACCCGACACCGTCATTGGTCTTAGAGCCATCTGTATAAATGAAAATTGTATTAATGAACTTCGAACGAAGTTTGACAAACCGCGAGCGGTATACCGAGGCTGGGGTAACCTCCTTTGGGAGCGAGCTGAGGTCAAGGTGAATGTAAACCTGAGCCTGAAGCCAAGGTGGTGTTTGGCTCTCACCCACTCTAAAGGTTGCAGGGAGTGAAAAATCAAGGTGCTGAAGGAGGCGACGAAAGTGAACTCCAGGGGTTAGCAGGGCAGGTACATACAACCCGTATTGATGGTCGAGACAGTCATCAAAAAAGGAACGATAAGATGGGTGGTCAGGCATTGATAATAGCCGACAGGCATACCGACAAAGCAGTATATCGCGCTGGTAGGTTAGTGGCAATTCACCGGCTTCAGCATGAAGACTCTCGATGGGATTAGTATAGAACGCTCCGATTGCAAGATGTAACCCCCGATGCTGTATAGAGTTGAGGCAGCGTAAGATGGATGGCCGTGCAGAGGAGTATACAAAGCTCCCATAGTTCAGCTTTGAGCGGATGATCAACCGATACAGGTGAAGTAGGATGGTTCGATCCACTCCCCACGACGTACCACTGAGAACACGGAGGACATTTAGGGAATGGGTACAACGGGCAGCTAAATATGACACATGTGGATACCAGCTAAGTTTCCTGTCAAATGTAAGACCTAAAAATTTTGTTGTCTCCACGAATGGGAGAGCAACGGGACCAAGATGTAAGGACGGCGGGAGAAACTCTTTGTAGTGCCAGAAGTTAATACATACCGTCTTCTTGGCAGAAAAATTGAGGCCATTGGCGACACTCCAGGAGTAAAGATGGTCAAGACGACACTGAAGACAGGGCTCCAGGAAACATGTACACTGCACGCTGCAGTAGATGGTAAAATCGTCCACGAAAAGGGAGCCTGATACATCAGCTGGGAGGCAATCCATTATTGGACTGATCACTATGGCGAAGAGAGCGACGCTGAAAACAGCCCTGTGGCACACCATTCTCCTGGTGAAAGGTGTCGGACAGGACAGAACCCACATGTACCCTGAACTGTCGATCCATTAAAAATGCACGAATAATAAAAGGGAGGTGACCGCAAAGGCCCCATGTATGCATGGTGCGGAGAATGCCCGCCCTCCAACAGGTGTCGTACGCCTTCTCCAAATCGAAGAGCACAGCCACTGTCTGGCGCTTCTGCAAGAAGTTATTCACAATGAAAGTTGACAAGGTAACCAGGTGGTCAGCAGCAGAGCAGCGTCTATGAAATCCACATTGTACATTGGTAAGTAGGTGTCAAGATTCGAACAGCCAAACCAAATGAGAGTTAACCATTCGTTCCATCACCTTACAGACACAGCTGGTAAGGGAAATGGGTTGATAACTGGAAGGCAAGTGCTTGTCCTTCCCTGACTTAGGAATTGGGACAACAATAGATTCACGCCAGCATGTGGGAACATGACCCTCAATCCAGATGTGATTATAAGTATGAAGAAGAAAACCTTTACCTGCAGGAGAAAGGTTCTTCAGCATCTGAATATGAATAGAATCAGGCCGTGGAGTGGAGGACTGTGACCGGGCAAGTGCACTTTCAAGTTCCCACATGGTGAATGGGGCATTATAACTTTCATGATTCGAGGAGCGGAAGTTAGGTGGCCTTGCCTCCACTGCCTGTTTTTGGGGGAGGAAGGCAGGGTGGTAATGTGCGGAGCTCGAAACCTCTGCGAAAAATCGGCCAAAGGCATTGGAGACATCCTCAGGGTCCACAAAGACGTCATTCGTGACCGTCAAGCCATAAACTGGTGAGTGGACCTTAGTGCCAGATAGCCGCTGCAGGCTACCCCAGACAACAGAAGAAGGAGTGAAACTGTTGAAGGAGCTTGTGAAAGCAGCCCAGCTGGCTTTCTTGCTTTTTTTAATAACACGACGACACTGTGTACGTAATCGTTTATAATTAGCACAATTCGCCATCGTAGGGTGGCATTTAAAGGTGCGTAAAGCACGTCGAAAAGCACGTAAAGCATCTCTACATGCTGCGGTCCACCATGGGACCGGTACGTGACGTGGAGAAGAAGTAGTATGAGGGATGGAATATTCAGCAGCAGTGAGAATGACTTCCATGAGGTGTGCGACCTGACTATCACAGCTTGCAAAGTTTTGATTCTGAAATGTCGACCTGGACGAGAAGAGCCCACAGTCTGCTTTGGAGATGTTCCAACTAGTTGAGCAGGGAGATGGGGTATGATGCAGGAGATGGATAACAAAAGGGAAGTGGTCACTCGAATATGTATCACAAAGAGCGTACCACTCAAACCGGCGTTCAACTTGGGTAGTACGTATAGAGAGGTCTAAATGGGAATAGGTGTGAGTTGTGTCTGAAAGAAAAGTAGGGGCGCCAGTATTGAGGCAGACAAGATTGAGTTGGTTGAAAATGCCTGCTAATAGGGAGCCTCTCAGGCAGGATGCTGGAGAGCCCCAAAGGGGATGGTGGGCATTGAAGTCTCCAGTCAACAAAAATGGTGCAGGTAGCTGAGCAATAATTTGCATCATGTCTGCCCTAGTAACGGCAGATGACGATGGAGTGTAAACGGTACAAATGGAAAATGTGAAAGTGGGGAGAGTAATTCGGACGGCAACTGCCTGCAGGTCGGTGTACAATGTGATGGGATCGTAGTAGATATCATTCCGGACCAGCAACATAGCCCCTCCATGAGCCAGAATACCTGCCACAGGGGGTAGGTCAAAACGCACAGAGGCATAGTGTGCCAAGTCAACTCGATCGCATGGGCATAGCTTTGTTTGCTGGAGAGCTACTACGAGTGGACAGTGCAAGCTAGCAGCAACTTTAAGTCCTCTTGGTTGGAGTGAATGCCACGAATATTCCAGTGAAGAAGTGCCATTGTGAGAAGAAAAAGAAAAAGAAGAAGCAAAAAGGGGTCACTTCGAAGGCCGCTGAGGGCCTGGCTTCAAGCGAGCACTGCTGCTGCTATCAATAGGTGGAGAGTCATCGTCCACTTTTTCAATAGGTTCGTTGGCCACCATGTTTAGATGGCCGGGAGGAGGAGCTTCCTCTGCTGGTGAACGGCCAGATGTTTGGCTACCAGCGGTGTGGCCAGGCGAAATGGATGACGGCCTGGGGCGGCAACCGCTGGGTGGCGCAGGAGAAGAAACGTGCTGTGGCGGAGAAGGAGAACATTGCTTCCTATGAGCCTTCTTGGAAGGTCGTTTAGTCGAAGTACTGGTCGATCACTGGGAGTTCGGGGTACGTAGGAAGTCTTCACGGGACAGTCCCTTCTTGAAGGCCCGTGCATCTTACTTCTGGGTCTTAGACTTGGCCGAAGCTGATGAAGGTGCTTGTGTCTTAGGGGTGATGGGAGGAAGAGGAGATGTTGACCGGGCGATATTAGCACTGGCCTAACGGATGACCGTAGCGTTAAAGGTCAGATCGTATGTCTGCATCGACACCTCACTGGTATGCCAAGGAGAGGTGAGGACAGTACTGTATTTCCCTGCTGGGAGCAGCGTGGGCTTCCTACTAGCAAATAGCTTGTGAGCAGCCGAGGTGGACACTTTCTCTTTGACATGAATTTCCTGTATACAGCGTTCATCCTTGTAGATGGGACAGTTGCAGGAGGACGCTGCATGGTCACCCTGATAGTTCACGCAACGAGGAGACGGAGGTGGACAGTCACCCTCATGCTCATCCCTGCCACAAGTGATGCATTTAGCCACATTAGAACAAGACTGGCGGGTGTGATTAAAATGTTGACACTAGTAGCAGCGTGTAGGTGTCGGGACATAGGGGCGAACAGAAATAACCTCATAGCCCGCTTTGATGCATGACGGCAGCTGAACACTATCAAAGGTCAAGAAAAGTGTCCAGGTCGGTGCAAGTTCACTGTCGACCTTTTTCATGACCCTATGGACAGCCGTCACGCCCTGCTCAGCGAGGAATGACTGAATCTCCTCGTCAGTCAATCCGTCAAGTGATCTAGTAGATACCACACCATGCGACAAATTCAAAGTGCTGTGAGCCTCAACTCGGACAGGGAACGTGTACAGGAGTGTGGCCTGTAGGAGTTTTTGTGCCTGAAAGGCGCTCTCAGTTTCCAACAACAAGGTACCGTTACGCATTCTGGTACAAGACTTGACAGGTCTGGCTATGGCATCTACGCCCTTCTGAATAACGAAAGTGTTGACAGATGAAAAATCCATTCTGTCCTCAGATCTAGAAACTATGAGGAACTTTGGGGTAGGCGGTAGTACTTTTGTCACTGGTGGCTGGTCAAGTTTCTGTTTTTGGGCAGAAGTCAAGAGAGAGGAAGAAGAGAAATCCATTGCGGATGAATCCCCCATGATTGCCAGCGTCTCTGATGGTGCGCTCCTTCCTTGTGGGGACCCTCTCAGAGGGCGCTCCTACCTTAGGTCAATGTTTACACCTCAGGTCACACCTCCCAAGAAACGGACGGAGGGACCAATCGGCATGGTCGGAAGGTGTCAGCTCAGGCAATCACCCCTTCCTGGGCCTGGCCTTTACCAGGGGGTACGTGCGTGCCTTACTAGTCTACCCAGGATGGGAAATTAAATTACCCCGTCAATGGCTACGCATGCGAACACGTGGTCGGCCTTCAGGCATGAACAGGGAGGAAAGAAGAATAGGAAAAAACAGGGAGAGAGGGACAGAAAGGACAGACCATAGGGTGGACAAGAAGGCAAGGAGAAGAAGGCAAGGAGAAGAAGGCAAGGTAAAAAGTAAGGAAGACAGTGAGAGAGGGAGAAGGACAAAGAAAGGAAACAAACAAAGGAAGGAAGAAACCAGAATAAGCAAGAAACCAAAATGACTATAAATGTAAGTAGTTGAACCGTCCGTATCCGGAAGCACGCGCAAACTACCCCCTTGAAGGGGAGGGACTCCTTTTAGTCACCTCTTACAACAGGCAGGAGTACCTCGGGCCTATTCTTACCCTGGACCCGCAGGGGAAAGCTCAAAGAGTACATACATATAGGCATATTCCTGTGAGCAAGGGGAATTCTTCCACCAAGATATACTGTATTATGAACATTGTTGTCAAGAATATCGTAATGAAAATATAAGGAAGGCTATACCTAGGGCTCAGTCAATGAAACCCAAGAACAAAAACAATGTCATGTAGTCCCCAATAGGTAATTACAGCAGATTCTCTCTTGCACCTAACAAATCAAAATACTATTCTTAAACGAACTGTCTTTTCCATTAACACCAGTAAGTATATCTGTCTTGTTTGTCTTATTGTTAACTAACTACCAACCAACCACTAGTTGCAAAAATTAAATATGGATGACTGATTTTCTTTTTAAGGGTTCGTGCCTGCCCTGCAGCTACTGTCACTTTTTCTGCCGCATTCGATGTAAAATTCTGTACATAATGTGAGTGCACTGCATTGCAGAGATCTGACTGAATGAATTAGACAAGCTAACTTTTACATCCATTATTTTTGTTTGAGCATCTTACCTCCTGCTCTTCTTTCTCCTGTGACTCTCTTTTGGGAGTTGGAAACACCCTAGGAGTAAAACTAACATGAATTTTCCCAGATTTTCTTGGTGCTGGCTTTGGTATCTCACCGCGGAAAATTTTCTTCAAGTTAGCTTCTTTATATTCTTTTTCATCAGAAACATTTTTATTGTTAATGCATTTTTTATCTTTGCTTTCACCTTTTGCAAAAATCTTTTGTTTAGTAGACCGTTCTTTTACACTGTTCAACTGTTTTTTCTTACTTGCTGAAAAATATAGAGCAGTATTTAAAGTTACTACACAAAACAAACAACGTTGTGTTCTTACTATACTGGAATGATGTGAACCTACATTAGGAGTCTTAAGTCAACATTTGTTATTCATTGTTAAGTAGTACACAGTATCACATTTAGTTTCAGATCCAAGAGCTAACGAATAAATACAAACAATAAGGCTATAAACTAACAAAAATGTAAATTTTCTTTATAAGGAAACAATTATAAATAATGAAGTGTGTATTTTTTATTTAAAACTAGCTTTTACCTGTGACTTCATACATGTGCATCCAGAACCCGCATGGATTTTAAAAAATCCTGAAGCTTATTATCAGTGAGAAAAACATATGTAAAAGACTGAAGGTGAAGCTGTCAAAATGGTGCAATGGTAAAGAATTGATGTATTTGTTAAGTGCAGATACAGATATTTGAAGTATGGAATATCAAAAAACCCGAATAGGGGGACAGCCTTGTGTTGTATTTAAGGGAATTACAAAAATTAAAAAGAAATCTTTATATACAACATTTGATGTTTTGCCCATAGGAGCCATTATAAACATGTCATCTGAGCTAGTGAATCACTCACAAGCTACGTAGAGTTGTCTATGTGAGAAACAGTTCATCCTGAGGTTGATGCTGAGAGCTCAGTGCATCTGTCCTTGCAATTTGTTGATGGTCATTGTGAAGCATATGCTCATGGTAAACTGCATGTGTTTGAACTTGAGAGGGAAATTGTTGGGAACGAGGGGTACGCAACGTATGAAACTATTTCATCAGCTTTACAGCCCATAACAATGTCAGCTTCTATAATATTGTTACAAAATGACAGCTTTGGAGGGGCTAAGTTCTGAAGCAGCATAATCGGAAGACCCACTTTCAGAACAGTATTATGTGTGGGGAGTCTGGATGTAGCAAGGGAGTTGAGAAACATTACTGGATAATTGATAGGATCAATACACCACCTCATTACCATCAATTTTTTCCAATATGCTCTGTTTTATAGCAGCTACTTGATCACTTGGATGTCAGTGTTGCTTGTTCACAAAACCAAGAATTCTTGTGACTTGTTATTTGGGATACATCTCCACAAACAAAATGAATAAGCTCCTCCACTGAAGGAACAATTAAACAAACACTCTCTGACAGAGGCACTAATCCATTAAGTTTGGGCAATATAAGCTTGTCAATGTTTAATAAAATGTCCAAGAATTCTTGCACATGGGGATTGCCACCTTACTGAGCCCTCACCAAAAAGTGTTTCAATAGTGGATGATCTTCACTTAATAACTCTGTCAATGGCTCTGGTGGGTCTTGTATTCTTTCCAGGCGAACTTTGTCAGATGAACAGCAGATTCCCTTGGGTTCTCCATGCTACCTCAAAACATGGCAATGAGTGTATATTTCATTCATATAGCCAAGCTGAGAAAAACTGATATATGTTTTTACTGAATCATAGTCAAATTCACTTTTCTCTTCTTCTAGCCATGGCAGCTGCTCAGGATTGTACATCATTGACTTGTCATCATCATTGACTGACAGCCTAAGAATGGCATCACTTAGTCAGTCTTCCTCTAACTGCAAAGGTCTCACTGGATTGTGTTAGTTGCACTTTCTATAAATGACTCCTTTCTTGTTTCAAGTGATGGTAGCGGCTCTGAGTAGCAGACAGACAAAGCTCATGATACTCATATGTCTTCAAAAGCTGAATTTTCATGGAGACTATGCTCAGCAGACAAACGAAACTCCTGCTGCTCATCTGTCTCCAAAAGCCCTCAATTTTTATGGTGATTATGCTCAGTGGACAAACGAAGCTCATGTTGTTCTTCTGTCTCCAAAAGCCAGGAACGTTCATGGTGACAATGCTCAGGAGGCAAATGAAGCTTGTGCTGCTCTTTTGTCTGCAAAAGTTGCAAAATATCATGACAGCTCTGGTCAGCTGATAAAAAAAGCTTCTGCTGCTCATATGTCTCCGTTGTTGTGGTCTTCAGTCCTGAGACTGGTTTGATGCAGCTCTCTATGCTACTCTATCCTGTGCAAGCTTCTTCATCTCCCAGTACCTACTGCAACCTACATCCTTCTGAATCTGCTTAGTGTATTGATCTCTTGCAGCTGCAAAATTTCATGATGGCTATGGTCAGCAGATAAATGTACTTCTCTTTCCTGGTGCATTTCAAGAGAAAGTGAGATTTCATGACAGGTGCAATCATTGGCCAAATGCAGTTCCCATTCAGAAATGGTCTCTATAGATTGGGAAATCTCATGGTGCCTAAGAGATCGGAGTATTATCAAATCTCACATTCTTCCTGAGTCTCCACAGTTCAGGCTGCAGTGTGGTGAGATTGGACTGCACTCAAATGACATTTACATTCTACATTATTCTCTACAGACTACTACAGGATATATTAGCATTCAAAGATGATTCGAATTCACAAGAAGTCTCTTGAGATTGGGAAGATGCAATTCTAGAGTGCTGTGGCGCTACACACTCTTCACATTATCATTCACTTACTGTTCATCTTCTCAGACGTGTTCATTTGGCTAAGAAAAGTTAGATTATTTTCGGGAAGACATTATTACTACTCGACAACTTATCGAAGATAATAGTCATATCAATTGCAGAATGAATTCTAGAATGACAGAAGTTAGATAAATGAAGACACTTATATGAAATCACAACAATTGCATCACTTCACTTATATCAATAAGACATGATGAAAACCTCTGAAGAAATGCAAGAAAGTGATTTTTATTGTCAACTTGACAAACTTATCAACAATAATAGATTTTTAGTGTCAACTTGACAAACTTATCAATGATAATAGTAGCATCAATTCAACAAACTTAACAGTAACAGTTACATTGATTCAAGAATGAATTCAAGAATGTCTATGGATAAAAGGATTAAACTATTAAGATTATAATTCTGATGATAAACTGTTCCCAAATACTACTTTTTACAGATTCCATCATTTCTATCCTGGTTTATTTAGTCTAGATGTATAAAAGTTCTGCTGTCCCAGATTTTTTCCTTCCAATATAATGAAGTAATCCTTACGTAGAACTTAGTCAATCAACATAAAAAAATAAAATTATTGTCAATTTTACTCCTTTTCATGGACAACTCCTGCTTGACCAAATATTAGATTAGGGCAAAATTGTTTTCACAAAAAAGCAATTAAAAGTTTCTGTTTCCCTGTGTCTCCTATGGATTCCAATTTCCTCATACTGACTCAGTTAAGGAAAACACTCTGTATGCACAGATAATACAGCTTCTAGGTGGTATATCAAAATGAAACATATATTAAATTTTAAGTTAGACATCGAACAATACACTGTGAAAACCGAATTCAATTTTGTGCAGTAGTTTTTGCGTGACACACACACAAACATACAGATTGATTGGGGGTGGGGGTTAGAAGAAGAATAGTTTTGGTTTGGGCTCCTGTTATAAAGATGCCTCATATTAATTTTTCTTAAATATCCTCTATGTACGGGCATCAGCAAGTAACAATTTTAATATATGTATAGATCTGTACTGCAGTTATATCTTTTATGGAAATTAACATTCATCTGTTCACTCATCTTATAACACTGATTCCAACATTAAGTAACTTGTAATGCGATGGAATGAATCAAGCCATACATTAACAGAGACAAACATTATCAGCAGTTGGTTCTGTTTACTTAATTGATAATTAAATATCAGTGTACTGCTATATAGTGTTTATATCCTGCTAATTCTATATATATGTATATTTCAGTTTGTGTGACCACACACTGATATATATAATGGAAAGTCTCGGGTGGAATACAAATACTGGAATAAGCAAAGATAACAATACATAATACAATTTAGCAGTCAATAGGCTATAAGCAAGACTGAAAATGTTGTTAAGTATTCAGAGTATATCCTTTCTTAGAGTTAAATAAAGAAAACACACACACACACAAACACACACACACACACACACACACACACACACACACACACACAATAGTCTTCAGTGGTTGCTTCTGCCTGTTAATGTATAACTTTACTTATTCCTCATCCCTAAACAATCTTTTCATGATGAGATTTGTGGGATGCAGTGTATGAATGGGTGGGTGAATGAGTCCTAATGCAATGGCAAACAATTCTGCTGTATTGAAGTGCATTTATAACTCATTTAAATGATATAATTATTCTCTTATGTGGGAACACAATAAACTATGAAGATTCCAAAAATATGGCTGGCATATTTTTCTGTCAGACAATCTATACTATTATGTAATTACAAGTCAAAGTTTAACATTCTTACCAAAAATCTTGAAAAGTTGTGACCGATTTACTTCAGATTGTTGCATGAAACTCTAATAAACATTTGGCAGACATAGGCTATATAAACAAGGATGATGTGACTTACCAAACGAAAGTGCTGGCAGGTCGATAGACACACAAACAAACACAAACATACACACAAAATTCAAGCTTTCGCAACCAACGGTTGCTTCATCAGGAAAGAGGGAAGGAGAGGGAAAGACGAAAGGATGTGGGTTTTAAGGGAGAGGGTAAGGAGTCATTCCAATCCCGGGAGCGGAAAGACTTACCTTGGGGGCAAAAAAAAGAACAGGTATACACTCGCACACACACACACATATCCATCCGCACACACACAGACACACAAATAAACACAAATATACACACAAAATACACTCGCACACACACACACACACACACACACATATCTATCCGCACACACACAGACACACAAATAAACACAAATACACACACAAAATTCAAGTCTGTGTATGTGCAGATGGATATGTGTGTGTGTGCGAGTGTATACCTGTCCTTTTTCCCCCCCAAGGCAAGTCTTTCCGCTCCCGGGATTGGAATGACTCCTTACCCTCTCCCTTAAAACCCACATCCTTTCGTCTTTCCGTCTTCTTCCCTCTTTCCTGATGAAGCAACCGTTGGTTGTGAAAGCTTGAATTTTGTGTGTATGTTTGTGTTTGTTTGTGTGTCTATCGACCTGCCAGCGCTTTCGTTTGGTAAGTCACATCATCCTTGTTTTTAGATATATTTTTCCCATGTGGAATGTTTCTATTTTTATATATATATATATATATATATATATATATATATATATATATATATATATATATATATATATTTTTTGTAAAGTTTCCGACTGCTTTACTTCAAATATTTACACTACACTGTAATAAACCTTTGGACAGACATAGTATACAATTTTCTTTAATACATGGTACTCTAACAAACATTCAGGCCATATATTTTATGGACATAGGCCATACATTTTAAATGTATAAGTATGTATGTAATATATAATGGGGAAATACTCTTATCAAAAATCTCGAAAAGTTCTTGACTAATTTACTTCAGATTTTTGCGTCATACTCTGCTGATCGTTTGGACAGACATAGGGTATACATTTTTAACATATAACTGGATGTGTAATATGTAAAGGGGAAATGGTACCAAAACATAAAAATTTTCTTGGCCAATTTATTTCAAATTTTTACGCAATACTCTAACAAACAATCATATGAGTATTGGTACATATTTTTTAATATACGTAATATATAAATACATATGTAGTATACAATGGGGAAATGTTGTTACCAAAATCTTGAAAATTTTTATAGGCTACTCTAACGAATGTTTGGATAGACATAGCATAGACATTTTTAATGTTACAGTATATAAGTATAAATGTAATATATATAAAAAATACAGGGTGTTTATAAATGACTATCGGGGTTTTAACACTTTATAATATTTATTATATTAAACTTACAGTTATAAATGATATGTCAAATGAAAGAGCAATTCAGTTTTACCAAGAACCTTATAAATGTTCAATGTGAGCACCATTTGTCACATGGCACACATCAAGTCTATAGCAGAGTTCTTCTCAAACATTGATAAGTGTGTCTTCAGTGAATGTAGCAACAGCTGCTTCAATCCGGTTTCTTAATTCAGGGAGGTCTGCTGATAACGGTGGCACGTACACACAATTCTTGATGAAGCCCCAAAGGAAAAAATTGCGTGGCGTTAGGTTGGGTGAACGTGGAAGCCATGCAAAGCAAGCCCTGTCATTGGGCCCCTTGTGGCCTATCCAGTGCTTGGGTACAGTGAAGTTCAACCAATCATGTACTTCGCTATGCCAGTGAGCTGGCACACTATCTTGCTGTAAAATGAAATTCTCTGGCTCATCTTCTTACGACTGAGGGAAGAGAAGTTGCTCTAGTGTATCAAGGTAAGAACTGCCAGTTACAGTAGGTTCACCAAAAAAGAATGACCCATAAACTATCCACTGGGATACGGCACAAAAAACAGTCACTTTAGGGGAATCTCGTTGCATTTGTACCACCTTGTGAGGATTTTCTGAGCCCCAGATGCACACATTGTGAGTGTTAACATGTCCACTAAGGTGAAATGCCAATTCATCACTGAAGGCAACATGTTCCAGAAAATCGTCATCATCATGAAACAAAATTCTGTTTGTGAAGTTGGCACATAAGCCATGGTCTGCTGGCTTTAGAGCCTGTAATAACTGTAAACGGTAAGGACATAGTTGTACGCATTTTCTTAAAACTTTCAAAACAGTCGACACGGGAATTTGTAATTCATGACTAGCCTCCATACTGATTTCTTTGGGCTATGAGTGAACGACTCTCTCACTCACTCAACAGTCTCTTCACTAACTCTTGGTCATCCTGTGCTCTCCCCTTTACAAAGGCAGCTGGTATCTTCAAATTGATGATACCATCTATGAATGTTATTATAATTTGGAGGATCACAACTGAACTTCAGCCAGAATGCATGTTGCGCAGTAACTATATATTCCCTCTTTACAAACTGCAAAACACAAACCGCTTTCTGTTCACTAGTCGCAATCTTCACTACTACCGCTGTCTAGCGGTTTGTGGCGGAACCATTGCGCACTGTGCATGCACACTGGTGCCAAACACAACTGTTCGAGTTGCTCTTTCATTTGACGTATCATTTATAACTGTAAGTTTAATGTAATAAATATTATAAAGCGTTAAAACCCCAATATTCATTTATAAACACCCTGTATTGAAAGGTTCTTGACTGCGATACTTCAAATTTTTACACAATACTCTAATTAACATTCAGGCAGACATACACTGTGCATATTTTTAATATGTAAATGTAATATATAAAGGGAAAACATTATTAACAAAAATCTTGAAAAAGTTTTTGAGCAATTTACTTCAAATTTTTACACACTACTCTAATGAACATTTGGATTGAGATAGTTTATATTTGAGATATTTGGACTGATATGGCTTAGATAGTTTTTAAAGAACAATGTACAGGTTTTCTGTTAAAACTGATTCTAATAAAGTAAACCCTGTGCTGTACTCAACTGTGAAAATGTGTGATTTTCTTTTCTTTCCCGTAGTCAGACATACTGTTTCTCCCATTTATGTTCTTTCTAATTACACATATTTTTAAAAAAATTGTGTCAACAACAATACGTAATTTTCTTTTCTTCCTTGCATTTGGTTTTCATAGAAGACAAAAAAGTTCTATACATAGACTACCAGATTTTTTTAATAAAATGCGAGTCTGCAATAACAATAAACAAGGTTTAAGGTCAGAGAGAGGAGGGAAGAGGAAGTGGATAGAGAGAGGTGGGAACAGGAAATGGACATAGAGAGGGGGAAGATGGAGATGGACAAAGAGAAGTGAGAGGAGATGATGGAGAGAAAGGAGGGCAGGAAGAGATAGATAAGATAAGATAGGTAGATAGATAGATAGAGAGTGTGTGTGTGTGTGTGTGTGTGTGTGAGAGAGAGAGAGAGAGAGAGAGAGAGAGAGAGTGAGGGTGGAGAGGTGATGGACAGAAAGGGGGGAAGGGTGAGGAGATAGAGCAAGAGAGGATGAGGAGGAGATGGACAGAGAAAGGGAGGAGAAGGAGATTTGGATGTTCATCCAATTTCAGTACATATTTAGTTCTGAACAAGACCATTAAACAACTGAATTAAATAGCTCCAAATTTTCTTAAAGATGTTGGAATGCAGTTCTCCTTGCATTTTCTTTCTTTCTTTCTTGCTTGAGTTTTAATGTTACCAAATGGGGCAAAAGTAAAAAGAAACTGATTTTTTGTTCAACCAGCCTAAGGGCAAGCTATTTTGTTTCACTTGCAATCTTGATAACTGATCACCATTATTCCATTCTGAAATGTATTCAGTAATTGGAACAAGATGCTACATCAAATACAGTATTTCAAAGTGAACAGCATGCTCTTTTAATGGATGACTAATATTTTGTCCAGTAAGCTTATTTAAACCAAAATATAATAACCCTGTGCTGATGTACCAGTGCTCCCATGAATTTTTTTTTTTTGAAACAACCAGTGAGTCAAGAAGTATTTCCTGAAAGAGGTAACAACACCCATTACAAATGCGGATATATGTGAAAGAGGTCAAATTTTATTTATTTGTCCATTTATCCTTTGATCAATGTTTAGAGTGATATTGGATTTTACAATTTACAGTTACAGAGTAAATTAAAATTTGAGCAATTATATTAATTCCCAATAGACCCACTGTTGTTGTTGTTGTTGTTGTTGTGGTCTTCAGTCTGAGACTGGTTTGATGCAGCTCTCCATGCTACTCTATCCTGTGCAAGCCTCTTCATCTCCCAGTACCTATTGCAACCTACATCCTTCTGAATCTGCTTAGTGTATTCATCTCGTGGTCTCCCTCTACAATTTTTACCTTCCACGCTGCCCTCCAATACTAAATTGGTGATCCCTTGATGCCTCAGAATATGCCCTACCAACCGGTCCCTTCTTCTAGTCAAGTTGTGCCACAAACTCCTCCCCAATTCTATTCAATACTCCCTCATTAGTTATATGATCTTCTACCCATCTAATCTTCAGCATTCTTCTGTAGCACCACATTTCGAAAACTTCTATTCTCTTCTTGTCCAAACTATTTATTGTCCATGTTTCACTTCCATACATGGCTACACTCCATACAAGTACTTTCAGAAACAACTTCCTGACACAAACATGTATTTATAAATAATGAATGAAAATAAAGGCAAAACAAAGACTTTGTAACTAATGTAATTCATGCAGTGCTTGAAAGTTGCTCAAACATAAGAAAATGTCTTGTGCACTTTTATGAAAAAGATGTATTGCTACTCACTATGAAAATGATAGTTGAGTTGCAGACAGGCACAACGAAAAGACAGTTAGACATTGAACTTTCAGCCAAAGCTATCTTCAGGAAGGAAATACATACAGAGTCATACAACCAAGCACATACGCATGACTGCTAATTCTGGCCCAAATTCAACTGTGTCCTCTACAACTACATCTATATCTATACTCCGCAAGCCACCTGATGGTGTGTGGCGGAGGGTTCCTTGAGTACCTCTATCGGTTATCCCTTCTATTCCAGTCTCGTATTGTTCGTGGAAAGAAGGATTGTCGGTATGCCTCTGTGTAGGCTCTAATCTCTCTGATTTTATCCTCATGGTCTCTTCACGAGATATACGTAGGAGGGAGCAATATACTGCTTGACTCCTCGGTGAAGGTATGTTCTCGAAACTTCAACAAAAGCCCGTACCGAGCTACTGAGTGTGTCTCCTGCAGAGTCTTCCACTGGATTTTATCTATCATCTCCGCAACGCTTTCACGATTACTAAATGATCCTGTAACGAACTGCGCTGCTCTCCATTGGATCTTCTCTATCTCTTCTATCAACCCTATCTGGTACGGATCCCACACTGCTGAGCAGTATTCAAGCAGTGGGCGAACAAGCGTACTGTAACCTACTTCCTTTGTTTTCGGATTGCATTTCCTTAGGATTCTTACAATGAATCTCAGTCTGGCATCTGCTTTACCGACGATCAACTTTATATGATCATTCCACTTTAAATCACTCCTAATGCGTACTCCCAGATACTTTATGGAATTAACTGCTTCCAGTTGCTGACCTGCTATATTGTAGCTAAATGATAAGGGATTTTTCTTTCTATGTATTTGCAGCACATTACACTTGTCTATATTGAGATTCAATTGCCATTCCCTGCACCATGCGTCAATTCGCTGCAGATCCTCTTGCATTTCAGTACAATTTTCCATTGTTACAACCTCTCGATATACCACAGCATCATCCACAAAAAGCCTCAGTGAACTTCCGATGTCATCCACTAGGTCATTTATGTATATTGTGAATAGCAACGGTCCTATGACACTCCCCTGCGGCACACCTGAAATCACTCTTACCTCGGAAGACTTCTCTCCATTGAGAATGATATGCTGTGTTCTGTTATCTAGGAACTCTTCAATCCAATCACACAATTGGTCTGATAGTCCATATGCTCTTACTTTGTTCATTAAACGACTGTGAGGAACTGTATTGAATGCCTTGCGGAAGTCAAGAAACACGGCATCTACCTGGGAACCCGTGTCCATGGTCCTCTGAGTCTTGTGGACGAATAGCGCGAGCTGGGTTTCACACAATCGTCTTTTTCAAAACCCATGCTGATTCCCACAGAGTAGATTTCTAGTCTCCAGAAAAGTCATTATACTCGAACATAATACGTGTTCCAAAATTCTACAACTGATAGACGTTAGAGATATAGGTCTATAGTTCTGCACATCTGTTCGACATCCCTTCTTGAAAACAGGGATGACCTGTGCCCTTTTTCAATCCTTTGGAACGCTATGCTCTTCTAGAGACCTACGGTACACCGCTGCAAGAAGGGGGGCAAGTTCCTTCGTGTACTCTGTGTAAAATCGAACTGGTATCCCATCAGGTCCAGTGGCCTTCCCTCTTTTGAGCGATTTTCAATTGTTTCTCTATCCCTCTGTTGTCTATTTCGATATCTACCATTTTGTCATCTGTGCGACAATCTAGAGAAGGAACTACAGTGCAGTCTTCCTCTGTGAAACAGCTTTGGAAAAAGACATTTAGTATTTCGGCCTTTAGACTGTCATCCTCTGCTTCAGTACCATTTTGGTCACAGAGTGTCTGGAAATTTTGTTTTGATCCACTTACCGCTTTGACATAAGACCAAAATTTCTCAGGATTTTCTGCCAAGTCAGTACATAGAACTTCACTTTCGAATTCATTGAATGCCTCTCACATATCCCTCCTCACACTACATTTCGCTTTGTGTAATTTTTGTTTGTCTGCAAGGCTTTGGCTATGTTTATGTTTTCTGTGAAGTTCCCTTTGCTTCCGCAGCAGTTTTCTAACTCGGTTGTTGTACCACGGTGGCTCTTTTCCATCTCTTACGATCTTGCTTGGCACATACTCATCTGACACATATTGTACAATGGTTATGAACTTTGTCCACTGATCCTCAACACTATCTGTACTTGAGACAAAACTTTTGTGTTGAGACATCAGGCACTCTGAAATCTGCTTTTTGTCACTTTTGCTAAAGAGAAAAATCTTCCTACCTTTTTTAATATATCTATTTACAGCTGAAATCATCGATGCAGTAACCGCTTTATGATCGCTGATTCCCTGTTCTGCGTTAACTGTTTCAAATAGTTCGGGTCTGTTTGTCACCAGAAGGTCTAATATGTTATCGCCACGAGTCGGTTCTCTGTTTAACTGCTCGAGGTAGTTTTCAGATAAAGCACTCTAAAAATTTCATTGGATTCTTTGTCCCTGCCACCTGTTATGAACATTTGAGTCTCCCAGTCTATATCTGGCAAATTAAAATCTCCACCCAGAACTATAACATGGTGGGGAAATCTACTCGAAATATTTTCCATATTATACTTCAAGTGCTCAGTCACAACAGCTGCTGAGCCAGAGGACCTATAGAGACATCCAATTAGCATGTCTGAGCCTGCCTTAACCGTGACCTTCACCCAAATTATTTCACATTTCGGATCTCCGTCAATTTCCTTTGATACTCAGATTGAAGTAGCACTCTAGATTATGGCCAGAGATAACGGTCATGTGTGCATGAGGTGTTCTGGCTTTCATGAATGTGTGTGTGTGTGTGTGTGTGATTCCTTTCTGAAGAAACTTTTGGTCAGAAGCCCAATGTATAATGGTCTTATCATTGTGCCTATCTGCAAAATCAAAGTGTCATTTTCATGATTAGTAGCAATCTATCCTTTTCATAATATTGTTGATAACCCAACCTGAACTTTCCGTTGTTTAATGTTCTGCATTTTTGACACATTATATGTAGCACATTTCCCAGAATAATGCCTTAATACTAAAATTTCAACTTCTTTTGGACTAGTCTCAAAATATTCCTTAACACTGTACAAATATCCTGTTTATAGTATTCTCTTAGTTTTGTTTTGAAGACTGGTAGTTCTTTCACATTTTTAAACTATCTGCAGTCTGTTGTATAATAAGCACCCAGCTTTAGCAGCATCTTTATCAGCCAGTCACACTCTTGTACTGTTGATGTGATAATCGTATTTGAATTACTGGTGATTTTTGTTTTATGGGCATTAGGTCATGGTTCGAGGTATGATTTTCTGCCTAACATTTTGTCTTCCAATGGTGAAGGCATCATCAGAGGCTATAATGACTCAGAAGACAGCTAAAAATCAAACAGGCTCAGAAAGCCGAACTGTTTATACGTATCCATGCAGCAGTCTGTGATGTCATTATACTACCGCCTAAGTTTGTGGAGTCACTACATTGTGTGTTATGGAACTTTTAGTGGGAACAAGTTGATGATGTTTCTTTTATTGAGCACTTAGGCCCAGAACTTGTCTAATTTCAACCTTTGTTCTTTACTATTAGAATTTGTTTAGGCTTCTGAATGCATCCTAGTATAGTAATGTTTGGATCCTGATAAAACCATGGTATCTGGGAAACAAATTTGGTGGTTCCCTGGTCCTAGAGCATGATCTGCTACAGCAGATTTATCCAGGTTGCCAGACTTTAACAAAAATCACCAATGATACAAATACTGATAATGAAAGCCTGCATTATATAATCATCTTTGACTCCTTTCAAGCTGTTCTACTGTTTCCTGTTTAGTGTTGGTGGACAATTTAATTTGAGATAGAGTTTAAGTGATCTTTTTATATGCTCATTTGCTGCTCTACCTGGCTGATGTGTGGTGCATAAAACACTCGACAGGATACAGTATTTAAACTAACTTTCGAGCTCTTGCTCTTTCTCTTGCTAAAATGTGCACATTCCCCTGCACAACCACACAGATACCCAGACATTCACACTTGTAGATGTGGTGGGACAATCTGTTCATTATTGGTTATTGAGGGCAGTTGCCTGAGTAGACTCACTCTCTTTTCTCTACTCCCCCTTTTCCATCCCTCTCCTTTCTCTCTCCCTCCCTTTCTCACCCTTCAGCTTCACTTTCATCTCCTTTCCTCCCCTTCCTTTTCCCCTCCTCCCTCTCTCTACCTCTTATGTGGTTTATCCTCTGAACCCCTTTCATTTCCTTGTGCAGCCTCTGCTTCACAAAACCTGTCTCACACTATGCCACTACCCATTCCTCACCTCATGTACCTTTGCCTACTCCCTCCCCACCTCCATCCACTCACTCATACAACTGTTCTAAATAATTGCTAGTCAATAGTCAGGCTTGTTGCGGCTGCGGGTGTGAGTATATGGGTGTCTGTGCATGTGAATGTGAATATTATATTAAAAGGATAGACTGCTATTCACCATGTAGAGGAAATGCTGAGTTGCAGGCAGGCACAACAAAAAGCCTGCTAAAAATGTGACCTTTCAGTTGGTGGAATAGAAGGCTGTGAGGCTGTGTAGTACTGGAGCAGGATCAGGGAAGGGGATAGGTAGGTGAAGGAAAGGCACTAATGAAGGCTGAGGCCAGGGAGTTGTGAAAACATAGGATATATTGTAGGGAGAGTTCCCATCTGCACAATTCAGAAAAACTGGTGTTGGTAGGAAGTATCCAGACTGTGCAGGCTGTGAAGCAGTCACTGAAGTGAAAAATGGGCAGAGATCCTGGGTACAGCATAGAGTGTGACCTGGCAAAGATTGCATCAGCATCGAAGCATACTAGTGTTGAGTTTGTATCTGTTCTTGAGCACCATGACCAACTGAATTTGAACTCTTCTGTCAAGAGAGATAATTTGGAGTTGGAACGGCTGCTTACGTTGGGTGCAGGGTCACACATTGGTGTGGTTCCTGTTGATTCTCTCAGTAGGTGGGATTACACTAGGCATGGCCTTCACCTCAACAGGAAAAGTTAAGGGTAAACTGGTTGGGAAAATAGCAGGAAAGTTAAAGGAGGGAGGCACTGTCATGAGTGATAAAATACCAGTGGTTCTAGGGTTCAGAAAAGATCCTGTTTTTGGGGAAGGAGGACAGAAAGAAACCAAATTTTAAGAGAGATTAGGACTGAGACAAACCTTCAGTTTGAGAAATAAACCAAAAAACATAATTCTAGCTTATTACATCAGCATAAACAGCTATTGGTTAAGAATTTTCAACAATCAGCAAGTATTTCAACTCTACCAAATTTTAACTCAGTCAATGTGAAATGTCAGCTAACTTTAGTGCATCAAAATATTCGAGGACTGAGAAATAAAATTAACGAATTAATTATCTACATAGATGAATTAGAGCCCTCAAACCAAGCTGACATAATCTGCCTCTCTGACTGTCATGTGACCACTGGTATAGAAGTTTTAGTGTAACAGGGTTTAGGTTGGCATCTCACTTTTGTAGAGTAGAAATGGAGAAAGGAGGAGTTGCCACATTCATCAGGAACTGTCATAAATTTAAGAACTCAGACATTCATAAGTTTTGCCTAGAACAGCATACGGAAGCACGTGCAAGAGAAGTAGAATTTCACAAAAAATCCTTCATAATATTACGTGTATATTGAGCACCTGCAGGTAACTTTAATCTGTTCATAAACCACCTTGAAGCTGTACTGGCCCATTTAACAACCAAAAACAAAGAAATAGTGGTTGCTGGTGATTTCAATGTAGATTTCCTTAAAGACTCTCCCAATAAGAACTTATTTGAGTTAGTAACACTATCATTCAACTTAGTTGCCGATGTAAATTTCCCCACTAGGGTAGCCAATTGCTCACAAACAGCCATTGATAATATCTTTATAGAAAAGTCCAATAGTCAATGGCCTCTCAGACCATGACATGCAGTTCCTTCTGTTAAATGTTAATAGTGAACAGGATATAAAATCTGTTACATCTGAGCTCAAGCGGGTAATCAATAAGCCAAAAATTGATTATTTTAGGACACTCCTAGAGACATTCACTCGACTGATGTTTACAGTGCTCATGGCACGAATGAAAAATGTAACATTTTTTCTAATAAAGCGTTTACCATATTTGAACACTATTTTCCCCCAAATCTAGCCAAGGTTAGAGCAAAGGTTACAAAGAGGCCATGGATTACTCAAGGAATAGGGGTATCTTGTATAAAAAAAGAAAACTGTATCTGTCAATCCGAAATGGTTCTGATGTTGATGCTATAGCACATTACAAGAAATTCTGCAAAATATTAAAGACTGTAATACGAACATCAAAGCAAATATATTACAAGGAAAAGATGGCCATATGAGATAACAAAATAAAGACAATATGGGATACAGTGAAGGAGGAGATCATTAGAGCCAGACATGAAGAGGGACAAATAGCATTAAGAGTAAATGATACATTGGTGACAGATGTGTATAGTGTTGCAGAACTTTTTAACGAAGATTTTATAACTGTTACTGAAAAGATGGTGCTGTCAGATTCTGTAGATGCTGCTATGGAATACCTCAGAGCAGACATTCAAGTAACTTCCATAATATGAATTTGACCCTCACTACCCCAGCACAAATAACGTCCATCATAAAATCTTTAAAATCAAAAACATCTAGTGGGTATGATGAAATATCAACAAAGTTAATTAAAGAATGTGATTCTGAGTTAAGTAACATATTAAGCTATCTGTGTAACCAGTCATTTACCAGTGGAATGTTTGCTGAATGGTTGAAATATGTGGAAGTTAAGCCACTGTTTAAGAAGGGAGATAAATAATAGCATCAAATTTCTGTCCAATTTCACTTTTGCCAGCATTCTCAAAAATTTTAGAAAAAGTGATGTACAATCGGCTTTATAACCATCTTATCACAAATAACATACTGCTAAAGTCGCAGTTTGGATTTCTAAAGGGTTCTGATATTGAAAAGGCTATCTACACTTACAGTGAAAATATGCTTAATTCATTAGACAAAAAATTGCAGGCAACTGGTATATTTTGTGATCAGTCAAAAGCATTTGACTGTGTAAACCACAATATCCTTCTAAGTAAATTAGAATATTATGGTGTAACAGGAAATACTGCAAAACGGTTCAAATCTTATATCTCTGGCAGGAAACAAAGGGTGTTATTAGGAAATAAACATGCATTAAGCTATCAGGCATCATCCAGCTGGGAACTAATTACATTTGGGGTCCCACAAGGTTCCATTTTAGGGTCCTTGCTTTTTCTTGTGTATATCAATGATCTTTCATCAGTAACATTACCAGATGCCAAGTTTGTATTGTTTGCCGATGATACAAACATTGCAATAAATAGCAAATCAAGTTTAGCCTTAGAAAGATCGGCTAATAAAATATTTGTGGACATTAATCACTGGTTCCTAGCCAATTTTTTGTCACTAAACTTTGAAAAAAAAAACACACTACATGCAGTTCAGAACTTGTAAGGGGTGTCCCACAAGTATATGCCTAACATACGATGACAAGCAGATAGCACATAGAAGAAGTGGACAGTGTTAAATTCTTGGGATTACGGCTTGATAATAAATTCAACTGGGAGGAGCACACCACAGAACTGCTGAAGCATCTTAACAAATCTCTATTTGCAATGCGAATTGTGTCAGACATAGGGGATATAAAAATAAAAAATCTGGCATATGATGCTTACTTTCATTCCATAATGTCACATGGGATTATTTTTTGGGGTAATTCATCAAGCCAAGCTAAAGTTTTCTGGGCAGAAAAACGTGCAGTAAGAGTTATATGTGGTGTGAACTTTAGAACATCCTGCAGAAGTCTGTTTAGGGAACTAAGGATACTGACTACTGCTTCCCAATATATTTATTCCTTGATGAAATTTGTCATTAAAAATATATCACCTTTTCAAACCAACAGCTCAATTCATGGAATCAATACTAGAAATAAGAATAATCTTCACAAGGATTTAAAGTCACTTACACTTGTACAAAAAGGTGTGCATTATTCAGGAACGCACATTTTCAGTAACTTGTCAGCAGCCATAATAAATGAAATTCAATTTAAGGGAAGCCTAAAGGATTTATTGGTGGCCAACTCCTTCTACTCCATTGATGAATTTCTCAGTAGAACCAACTGATTTGTGTGTGTGTATGTATAAGTACAATATAAATTCTGCACCATTTCAGTGCAGTAATGTGTTCATTGTAAATAAGTGTGTGTGTATGTGTGTGTGTGTGTGTGTGTGTGTGTGTGTGTGTGTGTGTGTGAGAAGTATTGTAGTAGTTCTATTACACGTTTATTACCTTATAAATAAAAAAAAATCTTTTTTGTTTTAAATTCAGTGCATTAGTGTTTGTAAAATGATTCTTTCATATAGTGCTCATTAAAAAAAAGTGACGATCATTCCACTTGGGACCTGTGGAAGGTACATCAGCTTATTTGTTTCAGTTGTAAATATTTGTCATGTATTATTGTTTTTCTGACATGTTCTACATCCTGGATGACCTCCTCACTACGGATCAATTGGAATGAAATTAAATCTAATCTAATCTAATCATGCTCAGTAACTGAGTGATCTGGCAGTCTCTTGGCTACAGTTTGTCACTGGCCATTTATGTGATCAGAAAGCTTGCTGAATGTCATTCCCATGTAGAATGCAGGACAGTGATTGTAGTTTAGTTTGTAGATTGCATGACTGTTTTCACAGAAGGTTGGGGTAGGGGGGTGGGGAAACAAACTATGGGCAGATTAGTGGACTGATACTATGTAATACTGGAGAGGGAGCAGGTTGGGATTGGTGATGCTTGTCACCAGACAGGAATAGGTGGTGATGGGAGAGTATATGGGACAGGTATTTTATCTATGTTAAAAGAGCCATGAGACATGGGGTTGAGGACAGTGGTGAAGTAGGTGGGGTCAAGGATATTGCGTAGGTTTAGTGGGTGGTGGACTATCTCTGTGGGACAGGTGGGAAGGGTACAACAAGAGGTAGTCGAAATCCTGGCTGAGAATGTGATTGCTCCAGTCCTGAGTGCCATTGAGTCATGAGGGGATGCTTCTTTGTGGCCGGAAGGTGGGATTCTTGGAGGTGGTCAGTGACTGGAGAGATATGGCATTTTCTTCATTAAAAATACACTGTAAGTCATTTATTGAGCTGCTACTTACAATGAGGGATGTGACATCTACGTACATGATTACATTTTATTTTCATGATGCTGCCATATCATTCACATGCCGAGTGTAAACAGCGGTGGATCAAGTACTGAGCTTTGTGCTACCCCACACTTTATCACTTGAAAATCAGAGTAAAAAGCTTCCACCACATTTTTTACCTTGTATCATAATTCTATGCTTCATTTTCTGTTTTGTACAATTGATATTACTTTACTGTTTTTCAGACATGATGGGAATGTACCATTCTCCATTACAAACTTCCACAGGAATGTCAGAGACTTTGCTAGATACATCTACATCTACATCTACATTGATACTCCGCAAGCCACCCAACGGTGTGTGGCGGAGGGCACTTTACGTGCCACTGTCATTACCTCCCTTTCCTGTTCCAGTCGCGTATGGTTCGCGGGAAGAACGACTGTCTGAAAGCCTCCGTGCGTGCTCTAATCTCTCTAATTTTACATTCGTGATCTCCTCGGGAAGTATAAGTAGGGGGAAGCAATATATTCGATACCTCATCCAGAAACGCACCCTCTCGAAACCTGGCGAGCAAGCTACACCGCGATGCAGAGCGCCTCTCTTGCAGAGTCTGCCACTTGAGTTTATTAAACATCTCCGTAACGCTATCACGGTTACCAAATAACCCAGTGACGAAACGCGCCGCTCTTCTTTGGATCTTCTCTATCTCCTCCGTCAACCCGACCTGGTACGGATCCCACACTGATGAGCAATACTCAAGTATAGGTCGAACGAGTGTTTTGTAAGCCACCTCCTTTGTTGATGGACTACATTTTCTAAGCACTCTCCCAATGAATCTCAACCTGGTACCCGCCTTACCAACAATTAGTTTTATATGATCATTCCACTTCAAATCGTTCCGTACGCATACTCCCAGATATTTTACAGAAGTAACTGCTACCAGTGTTTGATCCGCTATCATATAATCATACAATAAAGGATCCTTCTTTCTATGTATTCGCAATACATTACATTTGTCTATGTTAAGGGTCAGTTGCCACTCCCTGCACCAAGTGCCTATCCGCTGCAGATCTTCCTGTATTTCGCTACAATTTTCTAATGCAGCAACTTCTCTGTATACTACAGCATCATCCGCGAAAAGCCGCATGGAACTTCCGACACAATCTACTAAGTCATTTATATATATTGTGAAAAGCAATGGTCCCATAACACTCCCCTGTGGCACGCCAGAGGTTACTTTAACGTCTGTAGACGTCTCTCCATTGATAACAACATGCTGTGTTCTGTGTGATCAATGTTTGAGACTTATGCAGATACTCCATCTATACTTGGTATCTTTGCTTTTCAGTGATATGATTATACCCTGCCAGAGAAAAAACAGTACTTTTAGAGGTATCCAATTCATTCTAGATCTATTTTTGTAACAGATCAATAGTACAAGCAGTCATCAGGTACCAGGTATTGACCCATGCTTAAACACCCATATTAATAAAGGCGGCAATGCAGGTATTGTTTCTGGGTTGGGTTGTTCTGGGGGGAGAGACCAAACTGTGAGGTCATCGGTCTCATTGGATTAGGGAAGAATGGGGAAGGAAGTCAGCTGTGCCCTTTCAAAGGAGCCATCCCGGCATTTGCCTGGAGCGATATTGTTTCCAGCATCTAGTCAATTTCACAAATGTGGATACTGTCCTAGGATATGTTAAGCAATGTCTGTTCAATCTGTTCATGTAGTTCTATAAGAGTTGTTGATTGATGAGTCAAATGAGTCAGTTCTCATCATATCATATAATTTCCCCCATGTGCTTGATTGGAGACAGGTCCCGAGATCATGCTGTCCTGGGAAGTTGCTGCACGTCTTGCAGAGCACGTTGAGTTTCACATACGTATGTGAGCAACAATTTTACCAGGGACCAGGCAGGCTTTGGATACCAAAAGGAAGCAAAGTTGGATGCGTGGTGCTTTTAGGGAGGCGGGAGTTGCAGTTTCAAATGTGGTGCTGCCCCCTTTTGTACATGCATCATTTCAACCCTCCCTGATTGGTGCCAGAGTCTGTAGTTGTGCCTATATAAGCAGAAACCCATGCTTGCCCCTGCAGCCAGTGGTTTTTACTCCTGAAGACAATGGTGGAAATAGCCATTGAAAGCTCGAGAATGTTATTCGAATTGACATGGCTTGAAAACTGAGAAGATTTTTTTCTTTCCCAAGGGTAGATGTCTACACAGACCATAATTTATTGGTTATCAATTGTGTATTAACATTGAAGAATTTGAGAAAAGATAGGGAATTAAGGAGATGGGACCTGGATAAGTTGGAGGACCAAAGGTTGTTGAGAGTTTCAAAGAGAGCATTAGGCAGCAACTGACTGAAACAGAGGAAAGGAATACAGTAGAAGAAAAATGGATAATTCTGAGAGTTGCAATAGTGAAGGCAGAGAGGATCAAGTAGGTAAAAAGACAAGGCCTAATAGAAATTCTTGGATTCACTGAACTGAACTCACGAAAGAAGAAAATACAAAAATGCAGCAAATGAAACAGGCAAAAGGGAGTACAAACATCTGAAAATGAGATCGATGGAAAGTGCAAAATAGCTAAGTGGGAATGGCTAGAAGACAAATGTATGTATATAGAAGCATATACAGCTACGGGAAAGATAAGATACCCCTAAGGAGGAAAGTTGAAGAGCCTTTTGGAGAAAAGAGAAGCAGCTGTGTGAATAGCAAGAGACCAATACTAAGTCAAGAACAGAAGCTGAAAGATGGCAGCAATATATAGACCTTCTATGTAAGGGAAATGGACTTGGAGGCAATATTATAGAAAGAAAAGAGGAAGTAGGTGAAGATGAGATAGACTAGAACACTGCAAGAAGAATTTGCCAGAGCACTGAGAGACACACACTGAAACAAGGTCCCCGGAGTAGATGATATTCTCTCAGAACTGCTGATATGCTTGGGGAGCCAGCCATGACAAAGCTATACCACCTGGTGCAAGAGATGTATGAGACAGGGAAAATACCCTCAGATTTTTGGAAGAATGTAATAATTCCAGTTGCAAAGAAAGCAGATGCTGGCAGTGAAACTTAGCAAGTTGGAACGTTTTCCAAGGAACTTTTTCCAACTGCTATTATTCTACCCCTGTTAAATAATCAATGTTTTTCTTTATTTTTCAATTGTGTCTGGCTAAACATACTGTGGATACATAAACTCAAAATTTGCAAAAAGCAGTACACACAGTATTCTTATTAATTTATTATTCAGCTAGTAATTTTCAATTCAATGATTAAAAGAGGATACTTAATTACAGTTAGTTTTGCTGGAAACCATATTAATGAAGAGTAACCAATAACTGAAATTATTACTACTGTGTGTAATGGACAAATTAGTGTGAGCTAGTGAGAATATTGACACCACTTATAAAAAAGACAGCATTTCATTCTTTCCACTAACCTGTTTCAGTCTCCTGAAAACTAATTAACTTAAAAGTGACCTGTAATTAAAGTTAACACCTACTCAAAATTACTTCCACCATATGAACCTATTAGACTGCAGGATTTCAAATGCAAGTGCACTACAGTAGTTTTTCAGAGATGAAGAGGCTTGCACACTATAAAGTAGAATGGAGGACTGCATCAAGCCAGTCTTTGCCTGAAGATTACAACAACAGCCATAACATTTCTGATGTGTACAGCTTGGAGACTATTCCTTGTCTTAGTGGTCACTGCGATATTATCTTCCAACAATATAACACAAGGGCACATGTCACTCATGCTGTCCTTACCTACTTCACTACACAATGTGTCTGACTGTTCCTGTGACCAACATGTTCCCCACAAGGGCACCCACCTCCGGGGCAAGGGGGATTCCCCCCCCCATAGCTCTCAGGGAAAGAAAAAAACTTTAATGTTATAAAATGTTATTCACTCAAGAATGTGATTTAAAAGTTGATATTGTGCAGGTTTTTAATAGGATCAGAAATCAGAACTGAAATTTTTCTATGGCTACTTAGAAGTTGCCATTCATCTTACAAAACATTAAAAGTACTCCATATTGTCCCATCTAGCACTCCCCCCCCCCCCCCCGCCCTGCATACTATCGTATGGGTGCCCTTGGTTCCCAAGATCTACTACCTACTGAAAACATCTGGCCTTCTGGACTGGCACATATCACTCACAAGTACTCTGAACTCTGTCGTAGTGTTAAAGTAGCATGAAACTACACAACTGTTTGTAAAAAGTTAAACGCTCAGAAGCAATATTCTGCAACATGCCATGATAAGAGGAAGCGTAGAACAATGGGACCATAATAAGGGATTTAAATAGCAAAATGGCAGAGAGGTCGTGGACACGTTGTAGTGCTTCGAGAATTATTTACACATAAATTCTGGAACAGGGTGTATATGCGGACAAGGAAAAAAAATTCCCGGATCTCCCAGTTTAAAATACATTTTCTCCCGCGTGAAAATACACTTTTTCCATGTTAAGTGACAGTATACTTTCCCTCAGAATTGTAAAACTTATCCTTTGAATGGATATGGTTTTATATAGCAGCATAGAATTTCCCAGCACTTTAGAAAACAAAACTCAGGGGGAAAAACACGTTTTGGAAAGATCTTTGATGTGCAGCAACATGTACGCTGCATATTTTTGTGTTACAAATGTATAAATTCGAATTCCACCAACAGGAAAAGTTAATGGTTTAAATTAATATACATAGTGTTGCTACAAGAAAAGCAAAGCTTTCGCATATAATATTAGTCTCGAAGATTAATAAGCTACAAGAGAATCTAAGCTTCCACATATAACGTTGATCTGTTTAGCACATGTTACACTTTAAGATACATCACACAAATACGCCAGTAAAATTTTTAATACTGACATAAATCTTTGATCTTCTGGGCTCAAAATTCTTCTAAATGGCTCGTCACCAAAGAGTTAATTTTGAAAAGAGAGCAAACGCTCTATGATTTAAGAAATTCATCGTACATTCTCGCACACAGTTCATGTGGCGTAAAAGGAAATTTACTTTGAAAATAATGCTTTTTGAACAACAATTCGCAATATTTTCCCCCAACCTGTTAGAAATAGGTTCGTTTCAGCAGTTGCCAGAGAGCGTCAGGTGACAGGCAGCACCCCACTTGCACAGCTACGATGACGTAGGAAGCCCGTATGTACGCACGTGTAAATCATTAAAAGATCTTACATTATGTCACAAAAGAACCTAGACATTGCAGGGTACTCCAAAAGCATCAGAATTTCATGAACCATACTAAAATGTGCAGATTTAAACTGCAACTTAAAGAGTACATTCGTATGTTCAGAATCCCAATGAAGTAGGCCTCAATCTGATACGAAGCTTTTCAGTGTGGTTTTCGGGGCGTAAATTTTCTTGGAGTATCAGCACTGTATTATCTCATGTTTGGATCTTTATTATGTCACAATGCCATATGTGCTAGAAGATGAAAACGTGCACTTGAAATGCAGCGAACAGTTGAAACTAGCCAATAGTGTGGAATTAAACACTTCATTTCAAATAAATTGACTGCCTCAGCACAAAAGCTTAATAAAAGCTGTCAAAAAATAAAAAAAAAATTAAAAAATAAGTTTATTTTGTAGCATACATCTTTCTGGAGAGTCTGATACATAAAACATATATCTTCGACGAATTTTATGACACATTATTTGGTCTTAAGTGTGCAGTGCAGTGCCACACCTCTTCAAACAATATTCTTCTACTGCATGTAACTGCAGTTTACTCTGTGGAACTCAAACATGGATATTTTGTAATGGATGCAATCAAATTATTTCAGGACAGTGGAAATTAAACACACAGGGACTTCAACTGGCCCTGTCAAGTGTAGCGATCTGGCCAAAAATTTTCTGTAAAATTTCACTTTCTTGGAAACACCGAGAAGATAATACATAATCTTTCTTAACTGTTATTCCTGTTAGTCGTTTATTTCCACTCTGGTAGTCTGAATCTATGGATTTCGCTAGTAATTATAACAATGCTGAACATTCGCAAACCAAATTAACCACATAAACAAGCAGCAGTTGGCATTCACCGGTTCGGCTTTATTCCGCTCAGCTCCTGTAGCTCCGTCCTGTTTTGTCTACAGGAAAGTTTATTTCTAGATGTGATGAGGATTCCTCTGGCAGAGACATCATGTACACTATGCATGAATTCAAAAGTGAAACAAGGTTTATTTCCACACGAATATGAATTTGCCCCCTCCCCCCGAAATTGCCGCCCGGTTCAGATACCCCGGTTTGCCCCCACCCCCCACTAGATCCGGGCTTGCTGCGCACATGTGAATCTGGCACCTTGGGCACACCAGTAAAATTTTTCTGGGTACCATGTGGCTGGTTGCTGCTACTGCTGCTTACACAGCCAACAGCCACATATCTGTAGACAGAAGTGAGAGAAGTTACTACTCATACGTGACTCAATTGCACGTGTGCATGAGCCCGCTCGTAACTGATTAAATGATCTAATGTAAATAGTTGTGACATCATGCTCATTGGAGGCAATTTGTTGTTATGAAGCACTGCATAGTCTTCTGAAAGCCTTTGACACATTTTGCTTTTGGCAGATGCTTCTACAAGCACTGTGTTATTTTATATATGGCACATTTCCTTTGCAATTTAGGTTTTATTTCCTTTTTTTCTCTTGTTCATGTTTTAAGGCTGTAGTATTATTCTGCAGTAGTGGGACACAGTAATATCCTTTGTTAGAGTATCGGTTCTTACCAGTTAAAATTTCAAAAATTTAACTGAAAGCTTAAACAACAAAAAATTCCCAGAATTCTAAAAAATTCCCAGAATTCTAAAAAATTCCCAGAATTCTAAAAAATTCCCAGGTTTTTCCCAGTTTTCTCTCAGATGAAAAAATTCCCGGGTTTTTCCCGGATCTCTTGGGTCATATACACCCTGCGGAACCACTCAACCTTCTGCCACCTCGAACACACGATATTTTAAAGATAACTGTGAGAGAGAGCCTATTTACTGTGCAACACGTCTGTGTGTGCAGGATGGGCATCGGTCATGGGAGGACAGGAGCTGCATCAGACAAGTGATGCCGACAAGTGTTTGCTGCTCGCGCCATAGAACCTGTATGGAAAGTACAAGGAGTAATTACGTGTTATTTCTTGGTGGTCGAATAATTGTAATTGTTATAGACAACTGAAACATGTTTTGTCTAGAGACTCTTACGTAATCTTGGTGTTAGACTTGCTAGAAGTAAGACCTGTCTTTGAATTTCTGGTGGTTATTAAACCCACTACTTTGTAATTATATTTAATAGTATCTAATGGTTAATGATGCAGTTGACTTGCAAAAGTTTGTATGCTTATGTGAAACTTGGGGATACGAAAATATAACTGAACTGAAACTGAACTGAAATGAGAGACCGAGTTATTTCAAGAGAGAGAGAGAGAGAGAGAGAGAGGTTAACCAGCATTATTTTTTCAGAGAAGAAGGTTATGGAGATCGATGTAGCCAAGTATTCACAGGAGAGGATCGGCTAAACGTTTCAAGTAAGACAACTGTAGAAAGAGAAGTGTGAAGTTTGCAATCCAGTTTTGCACTGCTTCTCTTGTCACTGTTAGAACGTGGTGACCAACATGACCAGGACTCAAAGAAAGAGAAATTTTGAAACGAAATCAAGATAAGAAGATATTGTGAATTGCCATAGCAACCAATAGTAACAAGACAGGGGAATTGTTTTGCAGAGTTTGACCCTGCATAAACGGTAAAAAGGGGTGAAAATTAATAACTACCATACAAGAGAAGACATAAGGAAAATCTCAACAGTTTAGACTAAGAGGAGTTACGACGAGATCTATGCAATGATGAAGATCCAGTGTGGAGAGTAAGCAGCACTCACACACATTGCGGTGGCGTGGACCCCATAACCAGCAAATGACGCCAATGGCACCAGCTGCTGCTCACCAGTGCTGACTACAAGTCCATTCACTGGCACCAACACTGAAACAAACCTTCGATGCTGCTGGCGCCCGTACTGTTCACCGGCACTGATTCCACACCGGCTCACCAACACAGCCTAAAACTCTAAGCTGGGTGAGTGAAAGGCAATAATTATTTGAGTGTGAAGTTAAGGACACTGTCAATAATAGACTGTTAGTAAAGTTATTATACTCAGAGTTGAATTTTTTTAATGTTCACTAGATCTAAAAGTAAGAGGAATATGGATAATACTCAAAAAACTGGAGAAACATCAGAACCAGCCATGCCCATGACAGTGAGAAAAGATATGCCAGACTGGACTGATGTAGCAAATTTAATTGAAGCACTAAGTCTTAAATTAGACTCAGTAAATACTCAACTAAAAGCTAGATTAGATGACCGAAGTACAGCTGAAAATGCTCAAATTGCAACTTTAAGTGAAAAATTAGATGCACAAAGTGCAAATTCAGCTACTTTAAGACAAGAAGTAAGTCTTAAGTCAGATTCAGTAAATACTCAGTTAAATGATAGATTGGATGAACAGAAGGCAGATTCAGCTGATATAAGAAAGGAACTAAGTGCTACTTTAAGTGTAAATTTTAAGTTCTAAATTCAATGCCTTAAATAATAAGAGTGGAGAGTTTTCAATTAGACTGAAAAAATGAATTCCTTGACTATCCAGATGAATCAAATGTTTACCGACCTTAGCCAAAAGCAGAATGACCAATTTCAGAAGTTGACCCAGAAGTTACAATCTGATACTGAAGACAAATGTAATAATGTAGAAACTGAACTTGGCGAAAAGTTAGGATCATTTCAAAGCATATGCAATGTTACATTAAAAGAGAGTTTAGAAAAACAGGATAAATTAATTCATATAGTCCAATCACAAATTACAGTCATTAACACGCAAGTTGGTAATGTGGAAAGAAATTTTAAAGAGAAACTAGTCACTTTAGACTTAGTGAGGTTAATCTCAGATCCATGGGAGCCGGGCAGAGTCATATCTGTCCCCAGGGATTTTAACATTATGTGTTAACGGGCGGAGTGACTACCATCGGATCCCCAGTTGTTCTCGGTGTTTCTTCTGTACTATTTTTCCTCCACCGAATTCCCTTCAAATCTTAAACTATTCTGAAGTCTGTTACTGAATTCTTAAACTATCCTATAAGTTTAGTGTATAGAAAACCAGATATGACAGAAAATAATAGGCTTAAGAGAATCACTGATCAATAGTGATCTCTAGACATGAAATGAAATGAGTATATGATGGTACTATTCAAACAGAATGATATCTAGGCGACATGAACTGAACATATCTTTTATGTCTGTATAAAAATATAGAATAAGCTTAATGACTGTTTTTGTAGTTGTGGTCTTCAATCCTGAGACTGGTTATATGCAGCTCTCCATGCTGCTCTATCCTGTGCAAGCTTCTTCATCTCCCAGTACCTACTGCAACCTACATCATTCTGAATTGGCTTAGTGTAGTCATCTCTTGGTCTCCCTCTACGATTTTTACCCTCCGCGCTGCCCTCCAATACTAAATTGGTGATCCCTTGATGCCTCAGAACATGTCCTACCAACCGATCCCCTCTTCTAGTCAAGCTGTGCCACAAATTTCTCTTCTCTCCAATTCTATTCAATAACTCCTCATTAGTTATGTGATCTACACATCTAATCTTCAGCATTCTTCTGTAGCACCACATTTCAAAAGCTTCTATTCTCTTCTTGTCCAAACTATTTATTGTTCATGTTTCACTTCCATAATGAACAAAGTAAGAGCATATGGACTATCAGACCAATTGTGTGATTGGATTGAAGAGTTCCTAGATAACAGAATGCAGCATGTCATTCTCAATCGAGAGAAGTCTCCCGAAGTAAGAATGATTTCAGGTGTGCTGCAGGGGAGTGTCGTAGGACTATTGCTATTCATAATATACATAAATGACCTAGTGGATGACATCGGAAGTTCACTGAGGCTTTTTGTGGACGATGCTGTGGTATATCGAGAGGTTGTTACAATGGAAAATTGTACTGAAATGCAGGAGGATCTGCAGCGAATTGACGCATGGTGCAGGGAATGGCAATTGAATCTCAATGTAGACAAGTGTAATGTGCTGCAAATACATAGAAAGAAAGATCCCTTATCATTTAGGTACAATATAGCAGGCCAGCAACTGGAAGCAGTTAATTCCATAAATTATCTGGGAGAACGCATTAGGAGTGATTTAAAATGGAATGATCATATAAAGTTGATCGTTGGTAAAGCAGATGCCAGAATGAGATTCATTGGAAGAATCCTAAGGAAATGCAGTCCAAAAACAAAGGAAGTAGGTTACAGTACGCTTGTTTGCCTGCTGCTTGAATACTGCTCAGCAGTGTGGGATCCGTACCAGATAGGGTTGATAGAAGAGATAGAGAAGATCCAACGGAGAGCAGCGCGCTTCGTTACAGGATCATTTAGTAATCGCGAAAGCGTTACGGAGATGATAGATAAACTCCAGTGGAAGACTCTGCAGGAGAGACGCTCAGTAGCTCGGTACGGGCTTTTGTTGAAGTTTCGAGAACATACCTTCACCGAAGAGTCAAGCAGTATATTGCTCCATCCCACGTATATCTCGCGAAGAGAACATGAGCATAAAATCAGAGAGATTAGAGCCCACACAGAAGCATACTGACAATCCTTCTTTCCACAAACAATATGAGACTGGAATAGAAGGGAGAACCGATAGAGGTACTAAAGATACCCTCCGCCACACACTATCAGATGGCTTGTGGAGTATGGGTGTAGATGTAGATGTAGGTGGCTACACTCCATACAAATACTTTCAGAAACGACTTCCTGACACTTCAATCTACACTCGATGTTAACAAATTTCTCTTCTTCAGAAACGCTTTCCTTGCCATTGCCAGTCTACATTTTACATCCTCTCTACTTCGACCATCATAAGTTATTTTGCTCCCCAAATAGCAAAACTCCTTTACTACTTGAAGTGTTTCATTTCCTAATCTAATTCCCTCCTATTTTCTAAAATAAGTCGTAGGGTCAGTATTGATTCACGTGTTCCAACATTTCTACGGAATCCAAACTGATCTTCCCCGAGGTCGGCTTCTACCAGTTTTTCCATTCATCTGTAAAGAATTCATGTTAGTATTTTGCAGCTGTGACTTATTAAACTGATAGTTCAGTAATTTTCACATCTGTCAACACCTGCTTACTTTGGGATTGGAATTATTATATTCTTCTTGAAGTCTGAATGTATTTCGCCTGTCTCATACATTTTGCTCACCAGATGGTAGAGTTTTGTTAGGACTGGCTCTCCCAAGGGTGTCAGTAGTTCTAATGGAATGTTGTTTACTCCCGAGGCCTTGTTTCAACCCAGGTCTTTCACTACTCTGTCAAACTCTTCACACAGTATCATATTTCCCACTTCATCTTCATCTACATCCTCTTCTATTTCCATAATATTGTTCTCAAGTATATAGCCCTTGTATAGACCCTCTATATACTCCTTCCACCTTTCTGCTATTTTATCATAGTGTATAGTTTTCTATTTAGTATAAAATATTTTATACCTTTTATGAAATGTGATGTAGATGGGTGGGTTTGTACTGGTTTTGGAAGGGGTGGGTATTGTAGATTAAAGCATGATTTACACTAACAAATAATTCATGGCTAATGCAGAACACACAGCACACCTTTCAAACGACCCTTGCAAATAAGTGTGACTGATTCTTCACCAGTGATGAATTTTTCTTGGGTTATCAGCTGAGTGGTGGCATTGTCTTGTCACAATGTTTTGATAAGTTTCGTACCCATCATCTTCTTCATCATTTGCCATTTTATAGGGGTTGCTAAGATTTTCTTTGGGGACTTCAAAGGCGAAGGTGAGATGTCCATTCTGTAGGACATGTTTAACACCATACCTCCTCTGGCTTCTCAAGTACCGGCAAAGTAGGGATGCTGGGGAAGGGGTGTGGGAAGGGTTTCCTGTCTTTGGGGCTATCTTCTTTCTCTTCTTTGCTCTTAGCAACCATTTCTACTTTTTCATTTCTTAGGTCTTACGTCTTATCTTTCCTTCTTTACATATTCATATACTTCTATCACTGAAGTCCTAATTTTCCGTGGTTTCCAATAACCTTCAACTTATTTCAAATAAGTAGGCTGAAGAATCAGGATACACACACACACTTAAGCATACACACAGCGGAACATGAAGATGTAAACAATGAAAGGAGAGATTGAAATGATGTAAGAACCGTCAAGTACTGTGGGAGAAGAGGTATGTGTATATCATGATATACGCACATATTGTTGTTTATTGTGATGGCTCAAGAACAACAATCATTCCATACCATCTATGTACATAAGTATAGAAGAACTATGCTAATTTTACATTGAGTATACCTAAGTAGGAAGTGTGAGTAATTAAGGAGAGCATAAGCCAGAGAGGAAGGGTTTGTGATAATTATTCAGAAATGTCAGTTGAACATTTGTTCTGATGATTTGCAGGATAGTGGGACGAATACAGCATAAGTAAATGTATGTGTACATAAAGATGTATACTTGGAAAATGAACTATGAGTCCTACTCAGGAAGGATAAGGGGAGGGGGGGGGCACCCAGCATTTATTGGATATAAAAGGGAGATAGGCATACGTGAGAAAGGTTGACCTGTACTGTGCGAACAAGGGCACCAATAAGGGGTTGACCTGTACCATAGGAAAATAGGAATTAAGAGGGGTGTACCTACTGAAACAGAAGGAGGAAGTGCACTCATAGGGTCAACCCATACGTAAGGTGTAGGTACTGTTCCTAAAGGGAAAAGGACAGTATCGTAACTGTAGTCACACATTTTGTAGAAATTATTATGGTATATTTGAATTCTATATTCCACTAGCATTATTATGTTTTATGTTTATGAGTGTTGGAAAGAACAATTTCATTTGCCCGGAGTTCCTCCAGACTACAAGCTACTGTAGGTAATGAAACTATTATGTACTGAAGAAAATATAGTACAGAGAATTAGAATGAAGAATGAATTAATTAAGTGTCTATGACACCTGGAGTTTGTGATTGGAAATCAAGAATGTTGTCCACGTGATTCCTAGATATAAAAGTGCTAACTCCAACATTAGGTGAAATTCTCAGATAGTTATTATCAAAACAAAAAAAGAAGAGCTAGATATTAAGTACAGGATTACTAAAAGAGATATAATGTATACTGACTAAAATGTAAATTCGCATTATGTGTGAAATTAAAGTACATAATGAATATGTATAAAATAGAGGGGATATTGTGGAGACATGTCTTAGCCACAGCCTAGGGGATGTTTCCAGAATGAAATTTTCATTCTGCAGCGGAGTGTGCACTGATATGAAACTTCCTGGCAGATTAAAACTGTGTGCCAGACCGAGAATCAAACTCGGGACCTTTGCTTTTTGCGGGCAAGTGCTCTACCATTTCATCTCCCAAATAACATTTATAACACTTCTTTGATGTTCGATTAGAATACACATTTTTGAACAATATTAATACAGCAGAACTCTTCATACGTCCGCCCGCTACCACTTATAGAGACAAACAGATTTTTTAACAATATTAACTCGGTGGAATTTGTAATATGTCTGCCCGCTATCAGTTATAGAGATGAACAAATGAATATAAAGAAATTAAAAAATTGAGGAGCATATCTCTGCTTGTTTTGTTTCTATGCCAATGTTATCTATGGTACCCAATATATTCATACTTTTTTTGTTAAACATTGGTGTGACACGTGAGTCAAATGACTTTTGGAAGTTAAGAAATAATGCTTCTATCTGATTTCAAGTTATCACATGAGAAAAGTGCAAAATGATTTTTCATATGATCAATATTTTGGGACTCCGTGTTGGCTGGCATGGAGTTGGTCATTTTGTTTGAGACACTGCACTATGGCTGAGCTCAGAATATGCTCTAGGATTCTACAACAGATAGACATCAGTGACACTCAATGGTAGTTTTGTGGATCACTTCTTTGTCCTTCTTGCAGACAGTTGTGATGTGTATTTTTTTCTAACCATAGGCATAGTTTTTGGCTCAAGGTATCTATGGTATATTATGGCTGTAACAGGAGCAAACTCAGCTGCAGATTCTGTACCGAATCATTTAATGTTAGCTTTTTCTCAACACCACTGGCACTACTATCTGTATTATCTATCCTTGCAGTGGTGCAAGACATAAACCCAGGCAGCACATCTGTATCTCCCTCAGTATTGGAACATTTGAAAATAGCGTTCAGTATATGTGGTTTTGCTTTGCTTTCCTCAATGTTTTAAACTGATTAAGAGTAAGTTACAGTTTCTTTAGAAATTTCTTTACAGTGAACGTATGTCATGGAGCGTCCCTCCAATTATGAACAGTTTTACAAGATACATATCTGTCCTGTGTATGTTCAACTATTATTTAAACATGAGTCATTTTTCTTCTGCGTGGTTCTGCCTAGAATAAAAGTTTTGAGTTCCTCTTTCAGATGAGATGCAAATGCCTCCTTATCTTACTTACTAAATATGTAGAAGACTTTAAGGGGAAGGAAGAGGGTTGAAGGAAAAGGACTGGAGAGATTTAGGGAAAGCAGTACCGTTCAGAAAAGTCACCTAGAACCCCATGTCAGGGGAGACTTACCAGACGGGATGAGAAGGAAAGACTTCACCTTTGAGGGGTGACATACAAACACATCAGGGGTATAGCCATGGGAAGCGGGATGGTTCCTTCCTATGGCAACCTTTTCATGGGTTGCTTGGAGGGGGCTTTCCTGGGATCCATAAGTCTCCAGCTCTTGGTTTGGTTTAGATAAATTGATGACATCTTTGCCATGTGGACTCACGGTGAGGCTGACCTGTTAAAATTGCTGGAATCTCTATTTATCTTCTCCCAATTAAATTTCACAGGGTCCTATTCTGAATCCCACACCACTTTCCTTGATCTTGATCTAACCCTCACCAAAGGTCAGTTATGCACCTCCATCCACATCAAATCTACTAACAAACAACAGTACTTACATTTTAACATTTGCCATCCTTTACATTCCTCCCATACTGACTTGTCATTAGAAGCAAATGTATTTTTTCAGATGCAGACTCTTCACAGCAATACATGACCACTCTCACTTCAGCCTTCACTGCACATAATAATTCCAACAGCCTAGTTCAAAAGGAGATTTCCCAGGCCATCACATCCGATCCTGGTACTGCTGATCCCTCCAAAAAACAACTTTGGAGCCCACTACTTGTCATCCAGTATTATCCTGGTCTTGAATGTATCTATCAACTACTTTGACAAGGCCATGACTTCCTAAAATCATGCCCTGAAATGAGATCAATTCTGTCCACCACACCTAGAATAGCTTTCCATCACCCTCCCAATCTCGGCAATATCCTTGTCAGACCCTATGTTCCTCCTGCACCCATCTTCCTACCCTGTGGCTCCTACCCCTGTGACTGTCCCCACTGCAAGATTTGCTAGGGCCTGTAACTGGCAAAACATATACTATCAAAGTGAGAGCCACCTGTTAAGTGACATATTTCATATACCAGCTGTTTTGTAAACACTATTTGGCCTTTGGCCTATTTGCCATGACTACCACACAGTTGTCAGTCAGGACGAATAGGAATAGGCAGAGGGTGTATACAGACAACACACAATATTGTGTTGCAGAGCATGCTGTACCCCATGAAAGTCATGACCTCAGAGCCTATTTCACCATATGCGCCATCTGGATTCTTCCCCCAGACACCAGTTTCTCAGAACTCCACAGGTGCGACCTTGGGACCTAGCACTACAACATGTCCTTGTTTTCTTCCACCCAACTGGCCTTAATTTGCGTTAATTTCTTCCATCATAGCAGTAATTACTCCTTTCTTCACTCCATTTTTGTTTTCTATATCTTTCATTTTCTGACTTGCCTACTTTTTGTCGTCCGCCCCTCCCACCTCTGTTACAGACAATGCACTTAGCTTTCCACTCTTGTTAACTCATGCACATTGTTTTAGTAGTAATCTCTGACTTGCATATTATGTGAGTAGATTTTCTATCTATCCATTGACATTATATTATCAATAATTGATTATTTCTGTTGTTATTTTACTAAATATGTAGATATTCCTATTTGTTTTAGCTGCCCTTTGTACTTTTATGACAACTGTAACTACCACTGCATCATGATCACTAGTAGCAGTTGCAGTATGGATGCCTTCTAAGAGGTGTGGTCTGTTTGCTTTTCATCTAATACGTTTGCTTCATGAGTGGGCTTCCAAAGACATTTAGTAATGTTTTGCAGGATGTTTCATCATAGTGACCACTAACCAAAAACATATCTTTTCTGTTTGATTGCTAGATGATTAAAGACTCCTCCAATGACGACAGTATGATGGGGGAACATTTGTGACAGCAAACTGAGGTACTTTTTCTAAAGTTTCTAGTGGTTAGTAGAAAGATCCAGTTATAAGTTTATACTCACCCTTGATACAGTGTCTTGCCCAAAAAATCTCACACACAGCTTAAGTTTCTATCTCAGGGGATTTGAGTTTCCTGCCTATTGCATCAAATAACCCACCTCCATTTCCTATTACCCTATCCTTTCCATGTGCACTTTCATTTTCCTCAAAACTTTCACTGCTATCAATTTTGGGTTTTAGCCAACTTTCTGTACCTCTGATTATTAGGCATGCTTCAAACTAAAGGACTTTTTTGCAAATAGAAGGACAGAAGAAAGCACTCTGGATGTCATAAATTAGTGCTGAACAAATTTTGGTAAAGAATACATTACTGTTGCCTGGATTTCATCACATGTGTGTGCACACTAAAAGATCACCATGGTACACTGAGAATAATATTTAGATTACTGGTATATTGAGTTTCACATTATTGGCATATTTTTCTCTGATAAGTATTTCAGTTCAAAAAATAAAGGTACTGCATGTAAAGTTCTATAACTATTATAAATAATTAAGGGCATGTAATACAAATTTGTATGACCATTACTTACAATTGTCTCTTGAAAATGTTCCTGTTCATATTTGTGATATATCCAGAGACAATATCTACATGTCACATTTAATTTTCATAGCTCACAAATGACAAGTTGAAAGATGATAAAATTAACTAATTCATGTGTAAAATGATGATATTTTAAAGATATCATGGGGCAGCTGCACTTAAATGAAGGAATTTGGTCACAAAATGTATAAAATGTTTCAGTCAAGAACCAAGAGAAACAATGCAGTAACACTGAAAACACTGTGCTACCTGTCACACATCAAAAAGTAAGGGAACAGGAGAGTAACATTTTCGAAGTCCTTACAGAATGGCACTGCTCAAGCACACAGAAGTATCAACATGAGCCAGATGCTAGGCATAAACATTGCGACATAGTTAGATGGTCACAAGGCTGCGACATCAACACTTCAGTGTGTGAGTGTGAGTGAGCTCAGTGGAAAAGGGTTAGAGTAATGCACAACAACCTGCCTCCATTACCTCATGTTACTCCATAACATTATGTAACAAGGGCTAAGAAGGACACAACAACACCCATCAGCAGTTTGGCAAAGCCGTAAGGACACTCAAACAAATATGTTTAGCAAATGTAGCAGAATAGGAGATTGTTGACAACTCATAAAAACAGGGCAGATCACGAATGGTGACAAAAAGCAGAGCCTCACCTTCCTCACCGTCATAAATACTGCTAGATGCAGTCACTCAGCAGGAGTGATGGTTTTCATGTTGCTGGTGCTCAATTCTCTCATTATTATATTGTAACATCTTGTGTATGAGATTGTTCCAGTACTGGTCATACTCCTGCCACCTTATGAAATATACACTGAGAGTGACATGTGAGGGACAGTGTTCCCAGACTGGCGTATGAGACACAATGACACATGCTGTAGTCACAACCATCTCCAAACAGAGCTTCTGACGGGGTGTGCCTTCCACACCATGGGAAACAACCTGCTAACTATAAGTCTCGGGCCTGAGCACATGGCTGCAGAGCAAAATACAGCAGCCTGAGCCAGCCACTGGATTCAGTAGATTCCTCACCAGCTAACTAAACCACCAGCTGCTGAAGATACAATGATGAGATGTATTCAGGGAAACAAATGAAGCAAAACTTAATCTTGTTTTATTCGGTCTGGTGACACCACACAGGCTTGCCTGCCTTCATCTTGACACAAAGTATTGATTTACACCCAAGAGTGGATGACCCCTATAAACTGGGTGTTGGAAGTGCTCCAGCCCAGCAGAAATAGGAATGGGAAGAGGACAAATTCAGAATAACTTCCAGTCTGGCACTTCAACATCTGCTACAGTATCACGTAGGGTATGTCAGAAAAACATTGTTACTTGTTCACCAGAGAAATTGTATTTGTTGCCATGTACAGGATAGGACTCAAAAACTGCAAATTAATTTCTACAGGCCTAATTAGCCAGCTGATTTATCTCTGCTTAAAAGTAATAGTTGGCAAGAGTACCTTGTCCAAGCACACTGTAAAATTTGTAATTTAATGGGCCACAGTGCACCATTTGATAAATTTATACTGTAACAACTGCTACCGTTGTATACCGTTGTATACCGACACGATTATTGGTAAATACGTATCCCAATTAGAATGTTGTTCGTTAATATAATAACTAAGCATCTTGCCAATTGTCCGATGAACTCTTTCTGTGCGCCCGTTGCACTGAGGGTGTAACGGAGTTGTGCGTAATTTGCGTATTTTTAATAAGTGGCATAGCTGTTTCATTAATTCAGACATAAAATTAGATCCCTGATCTGTGATAATAGCTTCAGGTACTCCAAATTTAAGTATCCAGTTGTTAACTAAAGCTTGGGCAACTGTATTTGCTTGCTGATCTGGGAGACTCACCATAGCTAGATAGCGTGAAAAGTGATCTATAATTGTAAGAACATACTTATTACCAGCAGGTGTTTTATGAAATGGCCCGTAGAGATCGACTCCGCAGATTTGAAATGGACTTGAAGCCTCGGGGAGCCTCTGTAAGGGTATTTTTGAACGAGAAAGTTCAGCTCGTTGTGCGCACGCAATGCAATTACGAACGTAGTGCGCAACATCCTGCTTTCTGGTTTGCCACCAAAATCGTTCTGCTACTCGTCTTTCGGTTGTCCGCTGTCCACCGTGTCCTGCAAGGATATGATCGTGGGCCTCTGCCATTATTTCTTGTCTAAGGTGTTGGGGAACAACAATTCGCGGTCCAAGTTTTGTTTTACGGCATAATACACCATCTTCAAAGCAAAATTGTTTTTGAGTTGCGTATTTTTTACATTCTGTATCCTCATCTTGTGCCTTTCTCCAGTCCTCAGTATCTCGGCCTGTTGCTTCCAAAAGTGCTATTTTCCAACTTAGGCAATCTGCATTCGTGTGTTTTTTGCCTGGTTTATGGATAACTTCGAAATCCATTTCGGAAAGACATAGGGCCCAACGGGTAAGACGACTAGATGGATCCTTTAATCCAAGCAACCATTTTAAAGCTGCGTGGTCTGTAATGACCTTGAATTTTCTACCATACAAGTAGCATTTAAAGTATTTGATACCATAAATAACACTTAACAATTCTTTCTCCGTTGTGGAATAATTTCTTTCTGCCGTTGTTAGTTGTCTCGAAGCATAGGCTATGGGGTGTTCCGTGCCATTAATATTCTGACTCAAAACAACTCCTACTGAATGACCACTTGCGTCACAGGATAAAATAAATTCTTTATTGTAATCTGGGTAGGCTAATACAGGGCTGTGTGTTAACTTATCTTTAAGGGTTTGAAATGCAGATTCACAATCTTCAGACCAATGAAATTTTGCACCCTTTTTCAACAATTGGGTTAAGGGTCGGGCAATTTCAGCAAAATTTTGAACATATTTTAGGTAATACGATGCGAGACCAATGAAACTTTGTACTTCCTTAACGCGTTGTGGTGTTAGGAAGTCCTTAACTGCCGAAATTAATCGAGGATCTGTTTTAATTCCTTTTTCACTAATGACATGCCCTAGGTATGTAACCTCTGTCAATGCAAAACTACATTTTTCCATATTTAATGTTAATTTAGCTTTTCTAAGTCTCTGAAAAACATTACGCAGACGCACAGCATGTTCATTAATGTCTCTGGAGAATACAATAATATCGTCTAGATATACACAACATTGCTGAGTTTTGAGTCCTCGCAATACTCCATCGAGTAGTCTTTGAAAAGTTGCTGGTGCATTTTTCAAACCGAAAGGCATTCTTTTAAATTGCCAGTGGCCTCCAGGGGTAGAAAATGCTGTTTTATGCCTATCTTCAGGTGCAACTTCCAACTGATGATATCCGCTACGTAAATCGATTGTTGAAAAGTATTTACTGTTACCCAAACTGTCAATGATATCTGTAATGTTTGGAAGAGGATAAACATCTGAGATAGTTTGTTTGTTAAGGTGTCTGTAGTCACAACAAAATCTATATCGTTTCGTACCGTCGGGAGACTTCTTTGGAATAATTACAATATTTGAATTATAAGGCGAATCAGAATATTCTATAATTCCATCTTTTAGATGCTGTTCTATAAATTCATCCAGTACTGGCTGTAAGTGATGCGCAACTCTATAAGGCTTCCTATAAACTGGGGGGCTATTTCCCGTTGGGATCCTATGCTGTGTGATGTCTGTTGCTGGCAATGGACCTTCTGCATTAAATAAATCTTGGAACTCAACTAAAACTGCTTCTATTGTGTCTCTATTCTTTCCTTTCAAATGCTCAATCTTCTGGCGCAATGCGGTTTTATAGGCGTCTGGTTTCTGACCATCATTAATATCTGACCAAATGAAATCTTCTTCTTCAAAAGTACTGACTGTAGCCACTAATATTCCCTTATGCAACTCTTTGTCCTCCACTCCGAAATTGTCAATATGTACCAGTACTTTTCTTTCTCCCTCAACGTCTTGAACCCGTACAACACTCCTACGTACAAAACAATGTGATACATCTAATTCCTCATTTTCCTCTAAAGGCTCTATTAGACACACTGTATCTGTAGGTACTTCGTGGTCAACGGTCATCCAGAGAAGCTTTCCTGAGCCAGATGGTATCTGATCCCGCGAATCAACCTTCAAGGACGTTGCACGCAGTATAGTTGATTTCGCCTTCCGGTTGGGGAAATCTTGCGGCAGAGGGCCCTTTGCAGCGGTGTCACCTAGCTGAAACACTATTCCGCTAAGTTCTACAGTTTGCTGTCTGAGGTCGATTTTAGCGTGATGTTTATTCAGGAAATCCAACCCTAGGATCGCGTCGTACCCGTCAGTTACCTTTGTTACCACTTCTACATCTTCTTGAAATTGTACACCGTGAATATAGAAAATCAATGATGTACATCCTAATGACTTAACTGTACCTCCTCCTACTCCATTCAATCTATACCTTGGAGGGTCATATTTCTTTTCTCCAATACATTCATTACTTACTATTGATACGTTTGCGCCTGTATCCACCAGTATCCTTGCCTCTTTATCCTGTATGGTAGCAGATAACCAGCATTCCGCCTTCACATTCGCCTTAATGGCATGAAATTTTATTGGGAACGCCTGGTGGCGGCTCCGACATTCCCGTTTGAGTTTAACTGATTTCTATTTCCAAAAACTTTCTTAGACCTGCATTCCTTGAATGTGTGACCTGTTCTTTGACAATTAGTGCATTGAGGTTGTCTGCAATTTTTTGCTATATGTCCCTGTCGATCGCACCTAAAACATCGTACTCCTGCTGAAAATATATTTCGCTTCTCCTTGTATCTGGTGGCAATGTCAATTTCTTCAAAAGCTGTTGCCACAGATACAGCTTCTGCTAAATTTTTAGGAAACTCTGCCCTGACACGATGGGACGTTTCAGGAGGTAACCCACGTAAAAATGTATCCAGAGCTCTATTTTCTGCTTCTTGTAAAATAACTTTATTTGCTTCATCACTAGTTGTCAACTGATAGGTGTTAATATTAACTTTTCTAATCCTATCTACAAAGCTTTCTAACGACTCGTTTTGCCTCTGAGTGATAGTGTTTAACTGTTCCCTATAAAATCTACAGCTGTTCTGTTTTTGAAAACGTTTAAGCAATCCTTTCTTCAATTCCTCAAATGTTGGAGCATTCCGTAATTCTTCATGGTATAAGACGTGTGCTTTAGCCTCTCCTGTCAATCTTAACTTTGTCATTTGTAAGAGCTGTTCATCTGACCATGATCCTAACTTTGCAGCTGCTACTAAATCATCAAAAAAGGCTGTTATGTCCTCGCCAGGTTTACCTGAAAAAGGAGTTACTAAGGCTGCTGCTGAGGAATCTAGGGTGGGTGGGATTGAACTGGTTTGCCTAACCTCACACAACTGCTTAAATAATGCATTATTATCATTTCTAAGCTGTGCTATTTGATTAACTAAGCTCTGAATAGCTTCATCAGTAGAAACCGCTTGTGGTGCTGACTCTGACTTTGTACGATTTCGTGTCATCATTTTACAAACTGTTAGTTACACAATCTTCCTATACTGAATTTAAAAGATGTATAAATATTTTCGACAAACCCTTAAAATCATGAGAGAAAGTACACTTCTAAATAAAGAAAATATTACGACTGCTATGCAAACCTCTATCCCTTCACACATTAAACAATACTAACTGTGGACCTTCAGTGACTGTCATTCACACCTCATATTGAGCCAAGGGTTTTTTCTCTGACACCAAATGTAACAACTATAACGGGTTCTGACACTAAATGTAACAGTTGTGTTACTTAATGTGACACTTCTGTCACTCAATGTAACTGGGTTTTCTCTTTGGATGCTGTCAATTGTCAGGATGAGCATTCTAAAGCATTCTGTCAGGGTGAAAATATTAAATAAATTAACTTTTCTCTCTTACAACATGTGGGCAGGGTGGGTTCTCCCTTGGCTCGGGTATGAGGTCGAATGAAACATCATTTTACATAAGATAAATTTTATTGAAAGTTTCGTACAACTGTATCTTACTGGGACGTTCTGGTTCGGAGAGCGGCAGCCGTGTCGTTTGCGTAGCCTTCTGCTGCGACAGCGGCTGCGGCAGCGGCGGCGGTGGCGTCTGATTACGCGTAGCGGTGTGTATCTCGTGTCGCCGTCTCGCCCAGCTGACCGGAGACGCGCAGCGCGAGGTGGCCCGTTTAATTATTGCGAGCGACGTCGTGCATCGGATGGTGATACCTTGAACGTGACGTCCCAGTGTTTCTCTTCTCTAAGCGGCCGCGTGTGTTGTGCGTCGACCAGCGGAGCGGCGCGGCGGTGGAAGGCCAGTGTCCCGAACTCGAACCACGGACTCCCGCTTGCCAGTCTTCGGCTGTCAGGTCTTCATACCAGCTCACAGGTAACTACTGATGTGAGGCCGTCTCCTTCCCGTCCTCACGAGTCACCCGGGTATGTAAAAACCAGACTTCCAATACCTTTTAACTTCTGTCTTCTGGCGCCGCGGCTGCTGCTTGCTATTCCATTACAGCGGCGGACTTGGTGCGTCTGTGCATGATGCAGTCTCTTCTTGCATGACGGTTTTCAGCACCGAAACTGACTGAAAACTACTGCTACTCTTCTTTTCTTCCTTCGTCTCTCGTCTTCGTCTCCGTCTGTCTTCATTTGTCTTCATCTGTCTTCATCTGTCTTCATCTGTCGGGCCCACCGCGTCTCGCGTATTTATTCACTTCAGTTCACTGGGGGTGAACGACTTCACGGCCATTGCCTCTTCTGTCACGTTGAAAAGCTTCTCGAAGAATCTTCTTGACCTCGGTCATTGGCTCTTGGAATGTAGGCGGGGGCCTCTGATCGCATGTGACGACTGAGAAACACGTGAGCCGGTCATTGCTTCTTCCGTCACGTTGAAAGGCTTCTTGAAGAATCTTCTTAACATCGGTCATTGGCTCTTGGAATGTAGGTGAGGGCCTTTGCTCATGCGACAACTTAGAAACACGTGAGCCGGTCGGGCGATGCCCTGACGGCTGAATCGACAGCGCCCGCTTATGTGGAACTCGCTGACTCCACGGTCATTGTTTCTTCTGTTCTGCCCGCTGAATGCCAGTATGTAACTCTCTAAACTAAACCAAGTTTTCCATTTATATTCTACTTTCTTAGTTCACTTTGATTTCACTAATTTATTTACTTAATTAACACTCAACAATACCTTTGACCTGTATTGCAAGTAGAAGATATGAGCACACAGTGGATGACTGCTTGAAGTGTCATTTGAGAATGATGAGGCATAAGGATTAGGTGTAAATGTTGTGATTCACAACTGTAATTATTGGTGTTTGCAAGTGATACTAATATGTTTGTTTATAGAAAAGGGAAAAGTAAATTGCACAAACATGGTGCAGATAGCCAGCTAGTACTAATAATATGATAACTGCTCTTATGGATCAAGTTTCCAAAATGTTAGAGGATAATAAACAACAAAAAGAACTGAATGAGCAGCTAAGTCAGTATTTACAAGCTTTATTTGCAGAACAGCAACCACAATCAGATTTGCATGAAGTTAAAACTGTAGTAAAAGTCCCCTCTTCGAGTGTTGATCCTTCAGCTACTCTCATAACTCCCTTCTTGGGGAAAACAATAGAGAATGTTACTGTGTTTGAAACTTCCTGGCAGATTAAAACTGTGTGCCAGACTGAGACTCGAACCTGGGACCTTTGCTGTTACTGTGTTTGTAAACAATGTGTTAGATAAGGGCTGAGTTAAGAAAGTGGTCAGATGAAACATGTTTGTAGATGGCCAAGTTACTTATTTCATGCAAGGCTAAGACCTATGTGTTGCATCATGAAGTTCTCAATAACGTACCCACAGTTGGAGAGTTAGCAGAGGGTTTACAGTAAAGGTACAGAAAACAAAATAGTGCACAATTTTCTAGGGAGAAACTCAAGAGTTTGACACAGAAAGTGAATGAAACAGTTCAGTCATTTTCTGACAGGATATGCAACATAAATGCACTGATGTATGATTTGACACAGAAGCCACATGAAGATAGGGTCTTAGAACTTTTCCTGAGATGGATATCCCCGGATTTTTCACAGCAGGTGCAAGTGCTAAACCCAGTACTTTGCATTGCCACAAATTTACAAGTAATAGATAGTGAAACAAAAATGCGTAGTGAATAAAAGATATTCACACTTGGTAAGGAATGTTTCTGTTGTGGCCAGCAAGGGCATTTGAAGGCACAATGTTTCCAACCGCAATGCTATAACTGCCAGTGCTTTTGGCATAAGGTTTGGGATTGTGAACAGCTGGGTAAATTAAATGGTAAAAGGAAACTGGAATGTTCCTTTCATCAGAAAGCATTCACTGTAGACTGCAATACTGTACAAACATACGCTGAGATGGATTGTTGCTTGATAGCTTCGGTGAGTAAGAAGAACAAATTTCAAGTGGATACTGGGGCATACATATTGGTTGTGAGTCTGGACCTCGTGGACAAGAGCAGAAGGAATAATATGATAGATTCAGTTGGGGCAACACAGCTCAAGCCTTAGGTAGAAAATACGTGTTTTTGTGAACAAATGGAAATGTTGCCAGCTGGAAACTGGAATGGATTTTCTGCAATACTTGGATTAGACTTTATGGTTAAGGATCATGCTAAAATCAACCTTTGGCAACAAGCAGCTGAACTCAAGGGGAATTTGTTTTCATGGCTACAGCAATTGCAATTGTTTCTGTGTGAGAAGATATATCCATTGCTGAGGTAGTGCCTAATAAACTGTGTACAAGGGAATTAAAATTTGTTTTACATGACAGAGTATCAGCTGGTACAGGAAAGCTAATTTGGGTTACAGATCTCAATACACCAGAGCAAGCTTTATGTTTGACAAACTGCTGTCTATTAATGATATTTTTGATAAACAGCATTGTTTTAAATGAAGAAGTATACCATATGCTAGGGACATAAATAGCTAGGTTATGGATTCAATAAACCTGGATAATTTTGGAATGGACAATGTTAGTCTTCTGAAGGGCTTGGTAATAGCAACACTAGAAATACTTAATGAAGAAGATATCAAAAGGCCAGTGATAGAGAACAGTGTCAAGCAAACCATTAGCACATCTGTGTTGCATAGTAAAGCCAGTCACTTAGAGGGAAATGACTGATTGGTCATGGAATCATAGTTAGTTCAGTACAAAGATTTATTTAATTCAGAAGGCCCACTGCCAGCCACACTCATCAAACAGCATAGGATTCCAAAGGGCAATCATAGACCAGTGTACTGAAAGCCATACAGGTTACCAAAGTGCCACCAGCCTTTGACAGAACAGTACATATATCAGCAACTTTAGGAAGACCTAGTGGAACACAGCAATGTCCCCAGTCAACAAGTACAGTAATTGTACCAAAAAAGTCACCTGATGGAAAGAAGAAATATCGATTCTGTTGTGATTAAATATTTTTAAATAAATGTACAGTAACCTATACATATCGGTTTCTCAATGTAACAGAAACTTCGGATAACAGGGGGCGGTATAAACTCTTTTCCACAACAGATTAAGGAGTAGTATCACCAAACTGAAGTATGTCCAGAAGATAAGCCTAAGACAGTGTTTACAGCACCATCTAGTTGCTACTTACGGATTACAGAACACACTTGCAACATTCCAGTGCTTGTTAGATGGAGTCCTTTAAGGTTTAACACTCAAAAAGTGTATAGTCTATTTGGATGACATTACAGTTTTGCTAAAGATATAGATGAACACTTGAAACAGCCACAAGAAGTAATCTGACAAATTAAGAATAGCTCATGTCTTGCTCAGCACTGACAAATGGCATTCTGCACATTCACATGTTAATTACCTTGGGCGTATTATTAGCCAAACAGATTCTCAAGTCACTTCAGCTGTGTGTGAATTTAGGGTTCCACAGACAGTAAAATAGCTACAATCATTCCTTGGATTAGCAAATTATTACCGAAAGTTTGTCAAAGAGTTTGCACAAATTGCACAACCACTGGCTAGAGATTACTGAAGACAAAGGGGTTATGTTTCCTTGGTCATCACAATGTCAGATAGCATTTCAAAATCTAAAAGAAGTATTAATATCAGATCCTGTATTAGTTTTCCCTGACATTTGCTGTTTTAAGTCAAAATGTAGAGGTAGGGGTGTAAATGTGGAAGCGTGTGGGCAATGTGGAAACGTCTAGTATCTGGCCTGCAGAGTGCTGCACACTAGCGGGGCAGCCAGAAATTGTTGCAATAGTCCCTATTTGTCATGGTAGAGGGTTAGCAGTCAGTTGAGCAACAGACGCCATGACAGTGATGCAATTTACGTTCGCGCATTTTCTAAACCTTTTTCTAGGTAAGTTGTGGTATTATATTTATCTACATACTTTGGAATTATCTCTCTTTACGTCTGATAGCTTATAAAGAGAGGTGGCTAGAAGGTTTTAGTAGTCCTTTGTCAACCTTAAATGGATAGTTGCTTAATGTAATCTATCAAAATTTAAAATGGCCATTGTGTACGTAATGTGGAAGCATACCTACAATGGCATTGTGGAAACGTTTCCACAATACCAACATCAAATACATAACTTCTAATACATTTTGCGCAAGGCTATAATAGCCTTAAAGGAAAAGCAGATGGGGTTAAGAAGAGCAGTAAAAGCTTTCAGTGTACCTCAGACGACACTTCAAAGGTTTGGGTATAGTTATATGTCGCCTGAAGAATGTGTTTCTTCGAGACTTGGACGTAAGCCTGTACTACCTGATGCTATTGAGAAACAGTTGGTACAGTATCTCATTGAAATGGATAATCGCTTCTATGGCCTTACCAGATTAGATGTCAAGAATATGGCCTATCAGCTAGTGGAAAGAAATAATATTAATCATCCTTTTACTTCAAATGCTGCAGGTAGAGCTTGGTTTGACCTTTTTCTTAGATGACACAAAAATAAACTCACAATCCACAAACCTATGGGGACCTCATTCTCGAGAGCAAAAGGGTTCAACAAAGAAGCTGTAGACAAGTTTTTTGACATTTTGGAAGCCGAGTACAGTAAACACTCCTATAGTGCTGATCGTGTATACAATATGGATGAGACTGGGCTCTCTGTCATCCAGAGCAGAATACCACATGTAATTGGACTGAAAGGTAAACGTCAAGTAGGTGCCCTCACATCAGCAGAGCGAGGATCCCTGGTGACCGTCATTTGCTGTATGAGTGCTGGTGGTACTTTCATACCACCAATGATGATCTTCCCTAGGAAGAACTGGACTGATAATCTACTGAAAGGAGCACCACCTGGAACAATTGGTAAATGCCATCCTTCAGGCTGGATTCAAACTGTGCTCTTCTCTGAGTGGTCTGACCACTTCATTTCTAAGGCACACCCCTCAAAAGAATCTCCTGTGTTGTTAATTCTTGATGGGCATAACAGTCATGCCAGAAAACTTCAAGTTATAGAACATGCAAGGGAGAACCATGTTACAATCATGAGCATGCTGCCTCACACGTCTCATAAAATTCAGCCACTTGATAAGACCTTTATGGGCACTCTAAAATCCTATTACGTGAGTATGTTCGCCAATGGTTGCGGCACAGCAGCCGGCCCTTAGGACCATATGACATATCTGAGTTGTTTGGAAAAGCCTACCTGAAGTGCCAGACTGGTTCTATTGCTGCAAAAGGATGTTTGGAAACTGGAATGTTCCCATGTGACAGGACTGTTTTGCAAAAATCGACTTTATAGCTGCCACATCAGCTTTAGATGAGGCCAGAAGTCTGAGAGGAACTTATGAGAATCCAGCATCTCCTGGTGGAAGTATTGACCTCAAACAAGAAGACATTCAGAACGCATTCAGACTTGTGACAACTGACAGCCCAAGTGAAGATGGCCAAAGAGAAAGCAGAAGGTCAACATTATTTTCAAATACCTCATCAAACACGTGTGTGTCTCCACAAGATATCATGCCAATTACTCCTCTAAAGAGGAAAGCTTCCAACAGAGGTCATAAGCCAGGTTCATCAGCTGTTTTGACATCTTTGCCTTATAAAACACATCTTGAAGAGTCCTTAGTGAAGGGTAAACAGAAGCTTCCTAAGGCATATGCCAAAAGCAAGAAAAAACATGAAGCTCCTCCTAGAAAACCGAGTTAGATTTGGGTCACCCAGTTGAGGAAGAAAAACCTACTGAAGAAGATGCCATTTGAATTTTTTGTGGAGACGCATTTTCCAAAGACGTTCGGGGAGAATTGTGGATTAAGTGTGTAGTGTGTGAGGAGTGGAATCACTCTTTGTGTGCCAGAAATGAAGGAGATATTTACATATGCGAGTTTTGCAAGTGAACTTCGCTTATGAAGCATTTTTATATTACAGCTGTGTTTAAAAATACTTTTGTGTAATTTAAATTTAATATTAAATAAAATAGTTTCTAACATTTTTAATAGTTTTCATTTGAAGTAGTCAGTTTCCCACAATTTTATGGCGTTTCCACATTACCCGCACTTCTTGAAAAATTAATGAGTTGTTGTGCAAGCAGAAAGTGTTTTTTTAATTTTTTACGTATTTAGTTTTTGTGTTTCATAATATTACATTCATTGCTAAAACATTATGAATTAGCTTTGGCTAATTTTTGAAGCACAACAAACTGGGTTTCCGCATTTACACTCCTACGCCTAAACTGTCAGGAACATCCAGTAGCATATGCATCTTGCCAGTTGAACAAGGCTGAGTGCAACTATTCAATTATCAGAAAACGAGATGCTAGCTTTAATATATGGTATATTGTATTTCTGTTGTTATTAATATGGTCATAAATTTAAAGCTTGGTCAGTTAAGATCATACCCACATTACCTGTACTTTAGGTGCATCGCATACTTGTTGTACATTATCTCATACAGGTCGCTTTGTTTACTTATGCAGTTAGTGTTTTACTAGATTCCCCTAGAAACAAGCAGTAGTGAACCACTTACAAACTGAGTGAGGATACATAAATGCTGCATAACCTAAAGAACATTTTTGTTCTATATATTTATCCTCCTGTACTTAAAAATAAACATTACTGATAGCAAAGTTGAAATTGTCGATGTTTAATTCAGGTTTTATTTGAAAAGTGGTGAACTGAAAAGTGAAACAGGGGGATGTTGGTTTTCTTATGCAGATTTATCATGTAGTGCTAGAAACCACAATTTCATTTTTTAAAAAATTATTAAATATCGCTTCAATACTTTGTCAAGCTTGTACAAAATATCTTTCTGCTTTTCATAAACAACTTTTGCAATTATCAATAATAATAGGAAACACTTGTCTTTTATTGTACTGAACACTCCATTGAGTACAAAATAACAATACTTATATAGATTTTTTATGTTTGTGCTTGTACTCTGTACTTCCACCAAAAGTAATTGCTTTGCATTGGCAGCGAGAGTGTTTTTGCTGCGTACAAATTTGTTGCACTGCAGCCAACAACCTAAAGCTGAATAAGAAAAAATATTCATTCGAATCGTAACAGACTGATAGGCAGCTTTGAATGTCCAGACTGGTAATTTGTGTATGATGTATGGGAACAATGATTGTACTAAAATTGTTAGCACTGGTGAGGTATATTAAATATCTGGGTAATAACAATGTATTACTTAGAAATTAATAAAATTTATTCCTCAATTGTATTTTTTTTTAAATACAGCCATACAGCTGTTTCTAAATGTGTTGTTTGCTTGTCCAAACAGCAGTATTTGTTCAGTTAATTACACTGTTCATGATCATCTTTGCACTGTGGCTATTTTTAAATGTATCTCTCCCTGTTTATGGTAATACTTTTATGTTTTTATTTTTAAGTACAGACCACACTGTACTTCATAGTGTCTGATAATTTTCTTTGCACAATGTTATGCCCTGTAATGTTGGAATAAGGTTACTTTGTTCAAAATTTTTATATAATAGTAAAAAAAGTTTTTGATTTGTTCTACAGCCTTGTTTCACAAATTCTTCTGTGGAGTATGTATGCATCCATCCCTTTATGTTATCAGGAAATATTTCTGTGCTTCATTTGCTTTTATTAACAATGTCACAGTTGCAGTACACATGTTTGACACCTAATTTCAAAACAGTGGCTTTATAAAATCAGCTGCTTTATAAAATGTTCGCAGATTATTGTTACGATCAACATGTGCCTCTAAGCAAGTCAAGATCAACCAGACCTTGCTTTGGAGGTTTTTAAAGGTTAATAAGAATCTCCCTATATATCACTGAAGTCTAACATAAACATACATTGCTTACCAAAATCTTCAGCATCCATACTTGCAGAATCTTTCCACTGTTGTAGGTCCTTCATAGCTATGGTTCTTTCATTATTTTTTATTTCTTCAATTTTTGTTCGTTCTTGTGTATCAAGAGCTATTTGTTGTCTTACCGCTAACTGTTGCAAGTCATGTCTTTTCTCTGAAAAATAATGTCAAAATATATAAAGAAGTACAGTTCTTGTAAAATATGTGGAGAAAGAAACAACTAAGTGTAATTGCTGAAACTACGTCTGAAACAACCAGTGTCTCATATCAGTCAAACTGTGTTACAAATGATTAATCACATTATCAATGTTACATTCATTACCAATGTTTCATTGAGCTTACATGTTGGTTGTTATGAAAGGAGAACATTACAGACAAAAAGTAAGATGGTAAGATGGTTGAGAAGGTATAGAGTGAAAGAGTATACTGTGCATCACCCAACATTTGCATTCTTCTCTCTGCAAACTAACATCCATAGAATGCTAACAGTTCAGTTTCAGCATCTCTGCTATATGGTGAGTAGCAACTTTCCTTCTCTGGTATTGCTACATTCCATCCTGGATATTCCATTGTTTGATTAAAACACAGCTAATGAATGCTGCCTCATCAAGAGTGAAGGTGCAAACAATCAACTAGCAGTTACTGAAAAAAATTTAAGCAAATTCTCATGTGGCTAGTGAGCAGCTTGTAAAACATCTTGCACATATTGAAAATGACATAGACACATGAACTACTTATGAAGTAACCTCCCTTTAGTACTAAGAGGTGTACTGCATTTATTTGGTGACCTGCAGAATGCAGCCTTCCCTATCAAGAGTACAAACAAATCTTGGACTATTATTATCTACTGTTTCTGACCATATGGATCCTATTGGAGAGTTGGTTTCTGGAAGTCCACTTCCTTTGAGTATTTCACACCTTTTAGGTTACAGATTCATCTCCTGAAGAAATTTGCAAATATCCAGAACTCGTTTTATATTCAGATAAAGTTTATCAGACAGGTGCAGCATGCCTATAGGAACCCCCGATTATGATATGTTTACAAAACTTTGTGTATGTTGACAACTTCCCAGTATATTTATTATATTATGAGTATTGTACCTGACACTCTTAGTTATTGTGAAACTAATGAAATGTACAACAGTTTTAACTTGCTTTTGTGCTGTAAGATGTAAAACATGGTTGTACTAAAATCGTTAGCACTAGTGAGGGATATTAAATATCTGCATAATAACAATGTGTTACTTAGAAATTAATAAAATTTATTCCTCAATTGTATTTTTTTCAATACAGCCATACAGCTGTTTCTAAACATGTTATTTGCTTGTCCAAACAGCACTATTTGTTCAGTTAATTGCACTGTTCATGATCATCTTTGCATTATGTCTATTTTTAAATGTATCTCTCCCTGTTTACGGTACTAGTTTTATGTTTTTATTTTTAAGTACAAACCACACTGTACTTCATACTGTCTGATAATTTTCTTTGCAAAATTTTATTCCCTGTAATAAGGTTACTTTGTTCAAAATTTTTATATAATAATAAACAGAGTTTTTGATTTGTTCTACAGCCTTGTTTCACAAATTCTTCTGTGGAATATGTAGGCATCCATTCTCTAATGTTATCAAGAAATATTTCTGTGCTTCATTTACTTCACCCCCAAGATGTGGCGTAGCAATTTAAACTGTGATATATGCCTCCAACATCAAGATTTGTCAGTTAATATCATGGCTAGAGATATTTACGTTTTGAAGTGGATTATCGTTGCACATATTTATCAGTATTTATTGAGGGTATGAACATCAAATCATGATTTTATGAACCTGTCAGATTTTTGCTCTATTCCTTTTCATTTAATCTTAGATTTCACAACTGTCTTGACAGTAACAAAAGCAGTGTTTGCAAAAGTGCTTGGTAGTTGCTCTTACTTTAACAAATCATTTATATATTTTGAGCAATTATGTCTCTGCCAAGCTTAGCTGCTGTTAAGACATGGGTAAGGTGTTGTTAGTCTATGGATTGCTACTTCTGAAAACAGTCTGTGTAAGATTATAATTTGCAATGTATTCCATTAATTTTAAATTCTTTATGCAATCACTTACCTGACAAATACGTTGGTTATTGCTTAGAAGATTATAAGAAATATTCTTTTTGGAAATGCAAATTTAACAAAATATTCAAGACACCCTTTTTTAAAAAAAATCCACAAATTTTATCATCCTAGATAAAGTGAATAATAATACTTACTAGAATTTCTTTCTTTTTCTTTTTCTGCAATTTCAAGAGCTTCAGTAACATACTGTTGCCGAAGTTTCTGTTTCTCTTCTTTAGTAACTGATGCTTCCAAACTTTCCCAGATTTTATGTTCCAATTTCTGTAGCTCAAAAATGATCTCTGTATTGGTCAAGGTGCAATTGCTTTCAGAGTTTTTCACAGGTGCCCACAAGAAAACTTCAAAGAGAAATGGAGGATAATGTGCCTGGAAAAAAAATACTTTGCAGTGATACCCTACATAAATGAAGGACAAAACAGTGTTGAAGAAATTGGAGACAAAACAGTGTTGAAGAAATTGGACACAATACTTAGGAAACAGATGGTCATTAGCCTAGCACAACCATATGTTTTTCAGTTTGTTTTGCTGAATAAGGTGGTGCAATGGTTAATACATGGATTGATATTTGAATAAAGAACTTTCCAGTTCCCATGTGGGCATTCACATTTATGTTTTCTGTAGTTTTCCTATGTCACTTGAGGTGAATGCCAAGGTGGTGCCGTAGTACATTCATTCACTCACCCATTGTATCCCGTCAATCCCTTCAGGGATGTGGAAAGAGTCAAAATATACATTAAGAGGCGAAGCAACTATGACTAGCACTAGTCTATTTAAACTGATAATTGTTGTATTTACTTCTAGATTGCCAGTACTTTATGTTTGTATGTTAGGAGAAAAATAGTTACTGGGGGGGGGGGGGGGGGGGGGGGGGGGGAAGAAGAAAAAAAGGAATGATTGTTCGAAGCAAAAAGGTCTACTAAAAATAGGCTCTAAAATGCATACCTTAAGAACTATGAGCACTTCCTCACCTTCAATACTGTCAAATAAATCTCTTCTACTGCAAGATCTTTGGTTTTCATACTTTGACAGATATGGTAGTATGGACCAAAACAAGAAAAAAATGACACGTAAACATGGACTCTAAAGTGCATCCCTTAAGAGCTAGATCACTCCTTCATCTACACTACTATGAAACATATCTCTTCTATTGAAGAGCTATGAGCACTTGTTCATCTTCACTACTGTGAAAAACTTCTTTTCTTCTGAGCAAATGCTCAAAGCTGTTAAGGTATTGATTTTAGAGCTTATGTTTACCAGACATAAGCAGTGTATGCAACAGTGCTTGGTAGTTGCTCTTACTTTAACAAATCATTTACACATATTTTAAGCAATAATGTCTTTGCCAAGCTTAGCTGATGTTAAAAGAATGAATAAGGTGTTGTCAGTCTATGGATTGATCCTTAATAACTCTTAGCAAGATATTGAAAGCAAAGAGCTTGCAGCAGAATGGATTTGTTCTACATATCAAAAATGAATAAGTGTTCATGGCTCGTAAGGTATGCATTTTAAAGTTTATGGTTACTACAATTTTTTGCTTTGAATGATCACTTGCTGTCGTGTACCTAACATTGACCATTCCTCCTGCGACACCCTGTATAAAAAGCTGACAGTATTCTGTGTAATGTTACAAAATTCCTTTCTTTGAATAATTAGATAAAATCAGCAGCTAAATAATGTAAGAAGAGAATTAGTGACTTTTTCAAAGTAGCTTCTTCATATATAGAAAGTTACCTAGAAGTAATTCCTAGTATTATCAGTGCAAGTAAAATAGCTTTAATCATAGTTTATTGTCAGTATACTTAACAGAAACAGACTGCAGTGACTACAAACTCATTTCTTTACAACCATTGCAATTACAAGAAAGAAAATAACAACTGAAAAACTAAAATTAGGTTTCATCACATTGAAAGTCTGACAATTGATTGTCTCTGTTTCTTATATGAAGACTGGGAGAGAACATCTTAGCCTTACAGCAAAAGTACCTCCTCCCTTTCTCCATATACAAATAAATAAAAATGCAGTTATTTTTTGACATAGTAATCTTTCAGATCTATGTCCTTTGTGCAATCTTTTCAATTAGGTAGGTTTCATCAATGATGTGTGAGTCTGAAAAACCTCTACATCATTTGTCTATGGTTCTCATAAACTCTTAATTGGACTCAAAACATTTTCGAGATGCAACTTTCTTTAGGCCTTGGAATAGGTGAACACTTTAGCTCTTGGAATAAGTGGACATGATACAGTGGAAATCCTGGTGAATAGAGCATATGTTCCAATTATCTGTTTTTTCCATGAAGAGTAAAGCAAAATTGCTGGTCTGGGGTAGTGGTGGCAGAGGTATAACTGGTTAGTGTTCAATGGTTTCTCAGTGAGAAGAGGAGAGGTATGGTGTGCTTCGCTCATAGAGTGCTGACTGTGCTGCAACCCCTCCCCCCACCCACTCCGACCAATGGCTGCAAGACCATCCAATACTCTTTTCCTTCACAGCTTAACAGCTGTATTCCCTGTGATATTGTCACATGACAGTGGATGGCAGATGGGGATGGTCACTTCGAGGAAAGCTACAACACTGGTTGTCGTAATGACAGTGCAGGGTGATCCAGACGTTACTGCACTACTTGTGTAGATACTGGTCTTGATCCAAACAAGAACTTTTTGTTGATCAAGGTACGTGCTGCATGACCCTGGGCAACTGAATGAACAACATGTTTGTCCTCCGGAGCACTGGTAATATGGGGCCACTGAAATTCTGCACAGAGTTCAGTATCACCCTCCTGAACCCATTAATTCCATATTTGAATGGCAGTTACAGAATCCAAACTGACACTAAACTGCAGTGTCAATAGGCCACAATCCTGCTCCTATCGAAATCCTGTATGTGCTCACAGACATTTCTCCTTCTTACACAAGACATAACAAGATCCTCTTAGAAACATACATTTCTGAAATGCGATTTTTAATGAGAAACCCACACAGTAAGCTTTCCTTATACACAGAATATAGATGGCATAACTATGCTCACTTTGTGTGGTTACACTGAAATTCTTATCATTTGCATATTCAATCACAAAGTACACTTCATGCCAATGTGATGCTTGTATAATGCCACCTCCATGATGTTGCAAAATGGTCAGCTGTGTAATTGGCAAAGAGCAGAGGTAACTAAATTAACTGTTGAAGGAACCATTAAATATTACTGGAGACTGGCAGTTCTAAATGGTAAGCATTTGCACCTCAATTAACTGAAAGGCATGCTCCTCACTAATAGCTTCTATGACTCTGAATCAAGCAATAACTGCAGTTACGCATCAGATAAGTGTGTATGAAAAAAACCGTTCACCATCTTTGTTTACCAGATAAATCCTCTGGCTTAGGTTGTCCCAATGCTACCCCATGGGGCACAGACTTTGGGAGGGCACCTGTCATCTCACTTGTGAGCAGGTGCAACTAGCGTAGGCTATCCACCAGGTAGTTATATTGCACGTATTGGACACATGCACAAACTATTCGGCAACACCTGTCACGGGCGAGCCTACAGCAGTAGTTGCGTACACTACAGCCTGGCAGCCCGACAGATTGTCACCTGTTTGCACTCCTCTGCGCAGCTGCTGTCAGTGGCTGGGTACACGAGTTGGAGAGGCCTACTCTGGCTACTGCAATGGACAGTAATCCACAACTGACTATGAGATTACTGTGGCTTTTAAATCACCACAGACGTGGTGTTTTTCATTACTTTTGTGAGTGAGCACTATTAATGTAGCCCATGAACTACGAGCTACTAGTATGATAATGTCTAACTCCTATAGTGTGTTTAGTTCAAAGTCTACTTCCTCCTTAAGCATATGCAGGACTGGGTGGGCTAAAAAAATGTGACAAAATGGAGGGGAGCAATTGTATGTGCAGGGTGGGCTCAAAAAATGTGACAAATTGGAGGAGAGCAGTTGTATGTGCAGTTCATGTGAATGAGCCTTACCAGATAACCACACAAATAACCTCACAAATTCTCTTGTCCGTAGCTAGAAAGATAACAGCTAACATTACCTCGCACTGAGAACCCACACATGTTAAAAGTGGTAACATCAAAAATATTCTGCATGATAACGAATGCTACTAACAGAAATGTTATTTGATGTATAGCCTTTCTGATTCTGCACGTGTTGACAAACCATCTTTCATGAGGATATACTGATCATGGTAATCAAGAATCACTGTGAGGGTGCAAGGCTTGGAAACCCTCATTTTACAAAGATTTCCTGATTCCTCAAAATACTAAAAACCAGTGTCTACTTTTAAAGTTTACAGTTAAAGTTTCAAATCTACCATGAGTTCAGTCCCTGTCTTCTGTGGCAATCCTGATCTGGGGTCCAAGTGAGAAATGGAGTGAACTAGAGATATAGATTTGTTACTCTCTGCATACGGAAACACAATATGCAAATGCCCTCTCCTATGACAGTAGAGGCACTCTAAAGTTTTAAAGGAGCATTTCTGCCAAGAATGCATTTGAAAACAATCAGTGTAGAAAGATAATACCCAGCCAGGGTAACACTGGTTTTGGTTCTGAAGAAGCCGATGATAGGGCTGAGAAGTGCACTCACTGTGACACAGCTTGGTGCTTGGCAGTTTATTTATGAGAGCAGGGGAAACGCTGCACTGAGGTGTCCAGGTGCTGCACAGCCACATGTCTCTTTAACTGACATGGGTAACGGACAGAGTCAAGGTAAGCTGTGCAGAGTACAACTCCTCTAATTGTGAGCAGTCTTCAAAGTTCTGTTTGGCTGCAATATAAACCTCATGTGCTTCAGGCAAAGTTAAAAATTTACCTAATCTCAGGTCAAACAATTTTAGAGCTGCTGACATGACTTCTTTACTTGGGGCCAAGCAAATTACATCTTGTGTTAGTGAAATTACATAGATTTGCCTGCATTGAGGATTGGTGCACTTAAATTGATGATTTAATCCTTTAAAGTCTGCATTGAAAGAATTCTAATCCAGCAATGACTTCACATCTCTTGCTAGTGAAACTGGCCAACAACTCACAAAGTTTAGTGAAAGACAAGGCACTGGGATTACCTAATGCCTCCAGCTTATGCAACAAGCTTAAAATATCAGGAGCCCAGGACCAGAGGAACAAGCATTGCTGCTCATGTGAAGTTACCAGAAACACCAAGAAAGAATCTTGAAGAAGATGCAGGAAATTTTCCCACTCTTCTGAAGCAAAGGCTATGAAAGTTGGTGAAATGGCAGACTGAGATGTAGATGCAAGCAGCAGTTGGAGCTGCTTTTAATGCTCGGCATTCTTTTCTAGCAGTTGCTGTTGAAGCTGGGTTTGCAACTGCTGCTGTAGCTTTCACAGCTGCTGTTGCAACTTCTGTAGCAATTCTGTATCTACAGGCACATCACAAAGGTCAAAATTCACACTGACAATGTTATATCAGCACTGACTGAATTTTTTTTTCTCACTTAGTAAACACACAATTACTTGGCAAGTACTGCTGTGGGATGTAACGTTATAGTGATCAGTCACAAATGCACAAGAACATGTAAGGTTGTCAATGACTGTAAAAAACAGAGCCAAAAATGCAGGCAAATCAATAGTTCATACGCAGAGTGTAACTGTATGATATGCAATGGTGATGGCAAGTGGACACGACCAAACTGCAGGTGTGAAGCTTTGATGACATGGATATAGGTGGCTGGTATCTTGACATCAGAGAGCTTCTTTGAATCCTAGAAAATACTATCATAATTTTTCTGGCAGGTGAAATATCCTTTGCCTTGTACATTCTAGGGCCACTGGCTTCTACCTACTGCTTGATTTTTGCTTCGTTTCTTGCGTTTAAGTGGTGTACACTTGTCTCATCCATACTAAAAAACCAACATACAAAATCAGTTAGAATTTATTTGAAATAGCCCAAAAATTACTGATAAATATGCATTCACATCTGATTTCAGTCAACATTTACAAATGAAACAACCAATTAGCATGAAGTTATCTCAACAAAGGAAGTTCGGGCTGACTTGCCTGTATGAAACACAACCACTCACCTACAGCTGACTGGTGTTTGGCACATAGAAACAGGTAACAGAAAATTATTTATTATCGGTTTTCAAGCTCTTGCTCATTCTCCAGTAGAAGCACACATGTTTGTGCTCACAACAAAGACACCCAAACGCACATGCCTGTGGTCGAGGTGAGACTGGCTTAGTGTACATTTGGGTGTCTGTGTGTGAATGTGTGTGCTTCTACTAGGGAAAGGGAAAAAGTTCAAATGCTAGAACAAATAAGTTCCTGTTGCACGTTTCTAAGTGCCACACATCAGTCAGCAATAGATCTGGCATAATTTTGAAAAAGGGTGAGCTTTGCTTAAGGCATCTACTGTGGCATCCATTTGTGCTGACTGAGGTTAACATAGGAAACCCAATTTGTGGATGACTGGACTGACTTCTGAATCTATCTCCTCCCAGTTATAAAGTCTCTCTTGCACCAGGAATTTTAGTATATTTTTCCTTCATGTGTTACTACAAGGATGATTTGAAGTATTTGGTTTCATAGTAAAAATGAGAATTTATGTTTTCAAAAACCTCTTATTTTTCAAGATTATCTCGTATGAAGCTAATAAACTTTATCCAGTGGCAGTTCAGTGACTTTTTCAATCTTTGTAGTGTTGCCATGGAAGTGCTCTACAGCTGCAATCAATTTTTAATAAGACGGAAAATGCTGATGAGGAAGGAAGGATTTGAGCTTTGGGAAGAGAGCAAAATCTGGAAAATAGGGCACTGCTGATTCTTCAATTTTCTCTTTGGTATCGGGCCGTAGAGAAGCTGAATGCCTGCTGGACCAAATGGACCTCGATGGACAATAGAAGGCAGTGTTGCCGCAGTGCTGCACTCGCCTTGTGAGTGTGCCACTTTCTCGCCACATGAATACACCACCCAATAGCATCCCTCAAGGCTGGCTTAAATAACACCACACCTCGACTTCTCATTCATACAGTGAGTCATGTAATTTGTGTGACAGTGTTCAGTACTGGCTTCACCATATTAATGGCTGCTCATCGACACTTTGCTTTGGTATTGGTTTTGTTCTTTGGTCTCAATGTGGGATGTGGCTTATACTTCACCAGTTGACAGTGTTATGTTGAAAGTTTATTGCATTTCGTTGTCGCGTAGTACGCTTGCTCTTGTTGTGTCTGGTCCGCCATTCAATCAGCCTTGTTGCTTGACTCCTGTGTGGGTCTTCTTGCCTTGCACTGTCACTGTTTCTCTCCAATTTTTCTGATGTATGCACCAGTATCTGCCTACTCACAGATATAGCCTCCCCCATTACCGAGAAACTTTTATGGTTGCATCTATCGTATTAATGAAAGATGATTTTTTTTTCTACTGCGAATTAGATCTTTTTTTCTTGGATTCTTGCATACAGATCCACTGGAATCCACTTTTTGAAGACAGTCAATTAACAGAATTCCTTTCATGTACAAAAACGCCATTGCCACATTTTTTTGCTGATAAATACATCTTCACTTTCTTTGGAGCTGCAACAGCAGCTTCTATCCAATGTTCTGGTTGTCATTTCAATGCTGGAGTGGAGTTTGAAACTGTGTTTTTCCACTGACTCTTACGAATAAAGAAAATCACTTTTGTTACACCAAAAATCTTCCAAACGTGATTGGGAATAGTCGTGTGAATTTGTTTCTGATCCTGTCTTTCACAAAGCTTTCTCACATGCAGTTCTTCATGCATCATGTTCTTTTGGAATCACTAAAATATTGGCAATTTCTTGCATCTTCCAAGGTCACACTGTGCACTTTTTCCAAAATTTCTTATGTTGTTGCACTTCTTAGACATGCTTCACATAGATAATTTTGGATACTTTGTTTAAATTAGGCAGCCCACCAAACACATTTAAAATCTAGAAGGACTTTTGGTTGGTGTTGAACCTTCTTTATCTAAAAATTTTTATCATTATTTATTGAAGTTAAAAGAAGTAAACAACCAGAATATAAGTTAGACTAGATGTAGTAACTTACCAGATGTACCTGTTAGCTGTTTGATCATAAAAGTGTCTGTGTTGGCAAATACTGCCAGTTCAAAAAATTCACTGCAACTGTATACCCAGGTTCAAAGAAAAACAGCAAGGTTTTTTCATAAGATTTGAGGAACAATAAGACGTTGTTGCATGTTTATATAAAAGGTACGCCTTTGTTTCATAAAAAATCAACTCGTGATTACAGGCTGAAAAACATTTCATCACTGTATAACAAAAGAACACATGGTTATTTATCAATGAGAAAAAATATAAATAAAAGTAAAAATCTTAAGAAAGCGGAAGCCATAGAAATAAAATTATCAGTTGAGATTTTGCAGGTGAGTTAAGTCATGTAGAAACAGAGAAGCCCACTGAAATAACTGTTCATCAATAGGTATTTTTGTATCATCATTTGGATGTTCTAGTTTACATATCTTGATGAGGCCCTTGTGATACACAAATTGATTGCTTAATCAAGAAATTGACTATATATTCTCTTGGATGAGGACACTAGTTAAATGAAAATATTTACAAACTAAGGTCTATGTTAGTAACAAGGTGAAAATTCAAGACTGAAAATATATTTTAGGTAAGGTTTTAGTGACATGCTCCATCAGCTTCACTTTACAGAAATATTATCTAGCTGAGTGGTCAGCATGACGTAATGTCTTGCCAAGGGGCCCGGGTTCGATTCCCAGCTGGGTTGGAGATTTTCTCCTCTCAGGGACTGTGTTGTGTTGTCCTAATCATTGTCTCATCCTCATCAACACACACATTGCCGAAGCGGCATCAACTCAAAAAACTTGCACCAGGTGAGCGGGAGGCTCTAGCCACTCGACATTTATTTATTTATTTATTTATTCACCCGTGGAACAATAAATATTGTACGGATGTCGTCAGTTTACAACACATGAGCACACATTTACATTTACAATTGTTAAATATTCTTTTACAGTATAACAACTTTTACTTACTAAGGTTTTAAGCTTTTGTCTGAAAGTGAGGGGCTCATTTATTTCTTTAATTTCCTGTGGTAATTTGTTATACAGTTTTATCCCATTATAAAACATACTTTTTGCGTCTTTGCCTTGTTCTTTCTATCTAGATGGAGGTGGTGACAAGCTCTTGTTCCATGGTCATGTATGAGGCTGTTTGTGTTGTACATGTTGAGATTTTTCTTAATGAACATTATGTTCTGAAAGATATACTCACAAGAAACAGTTAGAATGCCTAACTTTCTAAATAATTCTAGACAGTGGGCCCTGTTGTTGCTGTTTGTTATTATCCTTATGGCTCTTTTTTGTACTCTGAACACAATTTGTATGTTACTGGCACTTGTTTCCCAAAACATGATCCCATAGCTGAGGACTGAGTGTAGATATCCATAATATGTTATTTTAAGACAGGTATTATTGCATACCGGTGCAAGTATTCTAAGAGCATAGCATGCTGTGGATAATTTCTTTGCCAAAATGTTGACATGGTTTGTCCATTTCAATTGGGTGTCTACACTCATCCCTAAGAATTTGGTATTTGTTACACATTCTAATTCATTATTATTAACTTTTATTCTAGTGGCATTGTGTTTTTTGTTCAATTGGAAGTTAATATAGTTAGTTTTCTTTACATTTAAGGTTACTTTATTTTTTAATGACCAGTTGTGAACATCATTGAGAGCCTTGTTTGCTCTTTCTGACAGCTGTGTTGGATTTTCACCTGTTATTACTATGTTGCTGTCATCAGCAAAAAGTATTTTTTCTTCATGTCTGATACTTTGTGGGAAGTCGTTAATATATATAAGAAACAATATTGGGCCTAATACACTTCCCTATGGGATGCCTATATTCACATTTTCTGGGTCAGACAGGTGTTTTATAAGGGAATTGTTTGAAACTTGTGATATCTCAACTCGCTGAACTCTGTTTTCCAAGTATGATTTGAACCACTTCTTTGTCACACTTCTTATTCCTATTTGCCCTAATTTATGAAGTAAGATTTTGTGGTCAACTGTATCAAAGACCTTGGACAAGTCTAAAAAGATACCACTTACATTTTCACCTTTGTCCAGTGCTTCTAAAATTACTTTAGTGAACTGTGCTATAGCAGATTGTGTGCCTTTTCCGGGCCTAAAACCAAACTGGTCATTGGAAAGAAGGTTATATTTATTCAGGTAATTTAGCAGTCTCTCTTTGACTAGTATTTCTATTATTTTAGAAATGATAGACAGTATAGAAATCAGCCTGTAGTTCTCTACATTTTCCACATCTCCATTTTTAAGGATAGGTATAACTTTTGCTTGTTTTAGGTACTCCGGAAAGTATCCAGATTCGAAAGGTTCATTAATTATGTCGGTTAATGGGTCCTTTACGGAGTCTATACATTCTTTAATTACGCAGACTGGGATTTCATCAAGTCCTACTGAAGTTTTATTTTTTAGTTGGTGTACTACTAGTGCCACTTCCCTCTCTGTAGTTGGCAAGAGCACCATTGAGTTTGTTGGCTGGTTCTGAGTAGATAAATCATACGTATCTGGAAATTTCTGCTGTAATTTTTTTGCAATACTACTGAAATATGAGTTTACAAAATCGGCTAATTTTTTAGGGTTACCTACTGGTACAGCTTTGTTTTTAATATGTGAATTGAGGTCCTTTTTAGCAGAGTTAGATGTTTCCTGTTGATGATGTTCCAGGCTGCTTTGCTCTTGTTTTCAGCTTCAAGTAATATTTTGTTGTTTGAAAGTTTTTTTGCGGCTAGCAACACCTTTCTGTCTATTTTCCTGTACTTTTTGTAGAATTGCAGAACTTCTAGGTTAGATTGATTATTTTTAATGGAGTTGAGATATCTAAGAGTTTCTGAGGATTTTTTGATACCTGTAGTCACCCATTGATTTCTCTTTGTAGTTTTAATTTGATAAAGAGTTTTGGGAAACATCTCTTCAAATCTGAGTTTAAAAACTGACGTGAAAATGATAAATTTCTGATTTGCATTGGTTTCTGCATAGACTTCCCTCCAATCTTCATATTCTAGCTGGGATTTAAACTCATCCAGGGCTGATTTGGAAAACATTCTTTTGTTTTTACACAGTTTAGGAGGAGTTTCTACATGAATGTTAGTTTTTAAGCTCTGGCAGAGGTGGTCGGATAGGCCCAGGTTTTGGACAACAATATGACATTTTTTTACTATCAATATCTGTAGCTACATGATCTATAGATGAAGAAGATTCTTTTGTTATTCTAGTTGGACAATTAACAAGGGAGGATATTCCATAACAGCTTAGAATATTCACATATATGTTGCTAGCCTTATCAGGCTTCATCATATTAATGTTTAAGTCACCACAGATAATTACATTTGCTTTTGGTCCAGAACCCTTGTCGAAGCTTTGATTCAGTTTTGAGAAGAAAATACCAATGTCTCCACTGGGAGAGCGGTACCCACAAAATATGACTAATTTTTTTTTGCAATGCCAGGTCCTATTATTTCAACAGCGGAAAGTTCAAAATGTTTGTCCTCACCTAGATCTAAAAGCTCACATCTAACTTTAAATGACATACCTTTTTTTACATAGATACATGAACCTCCACCATTCACTGAGATTCTGCTATAGTAACATGCAAGGTCATATGAGGCTAATGCAATGAGTTCAATTTCATTTCATCTGTGTGCACAAAAAGGAAGTACCTGCAGCAGTGGAGATATGACTCATGAGGACAGCAAATGGATGCATTAAGAATCCTTATAAGATTAAAACCTAAGGGGAAATGTGAACGATACTGGACCATGGGCTTTTGTGTAGATGTTTTACAGATGTGGAAATTGGGCACTTCGTGACCTCTGGATGATAATTTTCTGAAACCATCACTGTATACTCTGTACCACCCACAGGTCAGAAACTACTGGTCCTTCTTCTATACATGCATCATAAAGATCATAGCTAAAATATTTCAGTTTCATTAGCCTTATGAATTACATGAAAAAGTAGCAGTCACATTAATCAATAGAAAACTTTTTAATTTCTCCTTCAATTGTTGAATGATTTCTTGTTAGTATTGGGTGGTGTCCTTCCGAAACCATCACCCTGAGAGATGAATAGTAATGACCACCAATAATACATAAGGAACATTTCAGAATTATTCAAGTCCATATTTAAGTATTTCAGATCTTGAAATAAATTTTGTAGAATGCACATGCAAGAAAGCAAAAATTCAAATTTAATATGAACGGCGGCATTCTCTGTAGACACTGTTCTAGCAAACAATACTGATCATTACCACTGCAGACTTATGTTCTTGTCATCATTTCCCTATCCCAGATTGGTACTCCGCAATACTCCACCTTACTGACTGATTAGAGTGATGTCTCATATGGGTAAATGTCAATTTTTCAATCCTCTGCTATCAATATATATTTGTTTCAATATTCATCTTCAGGTCAAGCCAACTGGCCTCAATGGTAGGACTGTGCAAGAGGTCAGTTGCTTCTGTTATTCATAAAATGCACTGATATTGGTAACCAATGTTTGGTTGCTTGAAGATCAATAGTTTTCAACTCCAGCATTTGGCATTTCTGGAATAGCTTTCCTTTGATTGTGACAATGAGTGCGTTAGCTAGCATGAATAGAAACATATTGCTGCACTCCAAACAACATGACATACTGGTCTGAGACCTCACTATCATCAAGACTGTGACAGCTGTAAGCACTTAAAGAGTGGGTACATTATTTTTGTAGGGATATGCTCATTTTCACAAACTTTTCATAGCTAGTGTACCCTATCACAAAGAATTCTTACCACTAATAAAATATGCTGTGTGGCACTTGGTATAGAACTTGGGTGGAAGGAAAGGGTATGTAATCAAATGAACAGTTTCAGCAGAACTATAATTGTTCAGTAAATAAGCACTGGATCAGCATTATTATTTGTTACCCAATGCATAGATAAGAAAAATGTCTCACATATTAGAAGAAAACTCCTACAAAAGAAACTCCTACAAAAAAAGTAACAGAATCAATCAGCAAAATTAGTATCCCACATCCTACAATTTAATTGCTGCAGAATTCTAAAATACATTTATGTTGGAGAAGTTAGGACAAAAAATGTAATACTGCAATGATCTAATGATGCTTCAAAAGTCAAAGATATCACAGAGGTGTACAGATATATATATGAGAGTCAGAATGCTTTCACTATTTGACCAAAAAAGTGAGACAGAAAGAGTTTACAATTTTTAACAGCCATATGGGCACAAATGTCTTCGCATAAATTTGGAAGATTTCTAGAGCATTTGGAGATACATAACTTACAGTAAAAGTTAAGTGGCCTTTGCAAAGGGAAGTATAGGCTAGCTGTTTTTTTTTATGGGACTAGCTTACATATATCCCCTCATTTGTAACAGAAATTCAACTTCACTTTTCCTCTCATCACAATGAGGTTCAGAATACAGATACACATAAGTAGGTTATTTCAGAACCTCATTATGTTCAGGTGTGCTCTTACCACGTTGCTCCCATAAGCAATTATAAGATAATTCAATTTCTTCATTCTTTTTCATTCTTAGGAGAATTCATTTTAAGTCTTTGTTTCTGTAAGACTACTACAACAAGGTCCCACGGGTTGAGATAACTTAATACATTATGAATATTATTGTTCGTGATTTACATTAACATCTTCACTGCCTCCTGCAGTCAGGTTGGTATCTGCAACTTTGTTTCGCATTTTCGTCAATTGTAATTACTGGTGATTGGTGGCATGCCAGTTCAAGGGGCCAAATGTTCTCAATGGGTGGGAGATTTTTAATTTAAAGATGAATTAATTAAAGTGTAAGAGTCCTCAGCGATTCTAATACATTGTCAAAAACATGATTTCTGAATGTGAAAATTTGAATGTAAATGACAGCAATCATGGAACAGACAAAAACTATCTGGAAGTAAAGAAATAGACTGAATAATTAACACGTAATAATGATTCAGGTTCATTTTTCATGTAAGAAGAACACTAGTACACATCATGGTAATGATAGTCTGTGAGCTTGTTTCACTCACATTTGAAAGTGAATACCTTCTTATCAAGCAGAACATCAGCTTTTCATCAGACATGTTAACTTTAGAATTTCAGATACATTTATTGACATTATATAAGCATTCATTAAAATTTGCTTCAAAATATCAAATAGTATTGCCTCATAAATATTACCAAGGGAACCAGTAACACTATGAAGCATTGGTAAATAAATATTGTCACAAACCATTGGATTTACATTACTGACTAAATGACACCACTTTGAATTCTATATACGCACATGATCTGCAAAACACTATGATGGAATGGCTGCTTAAATGCCGCTGTACACACTGTTCTTAATCTAATTTGTCTTTGGAGTTCTTTTGGGAGCTGATATATATTTCTAGATTCAGTGCTTAATACTGGTTCTTGAAACTTCATACATAGGCTTTAGTAGCATAATTTATATCCCTCTTCAAATGTCTGTCGATTCAGGTTTCCAGCATTTCTGTGACACTCTCCAGTGAATCATAAAAACCAGTGACCATTCATTCTGCTCTTCTCTGAATATGTTAAATATTCACTGTCGGTCCTACTTGGTATAGGTCCCATACACTTGAGCCATACTTTTAAGAAAGGGTGCACAAGAGCTCTGCATGCAGTCTCCTTTGTAGACTGGCTGTATTTTCACAGCTCCCTTTAACTGAACCTAAATCTGTCACGTGCTTTACCAACAACTGGTGCTTGTATGGGTTCACTGATTTCAATTATGACTTATGTTGTTAATATACAACATGAACAGAAAAAAATCCCAATTCTCTTCCCTGGGGTATGCATGAAGTTATTTAGACTTCTGTTGATGGCCCCTCAATCAAGATAGTATACTGCATTGTCACTACCTACAAATGCTCAATCAAGTGATTTAAAGTCTGATTGATACCCCAACTGATTGTGTCATTGTCAATAAATGTTGGTGTCGTACAAGTCAAATACTTTTTGAAGTAAAGAAATACAGTATTCATCTGACTGTCTCATCATGTGATCTTCAGGATGTTGCATAAAGCACAAGCTGGATTTCACTTGTGTGATGTTTCTGGGATCCATGCTTACTGGCATGAGAATGTCATTCTGTTCAAGACTCCTCATTATGTTATCAAGCTTACCCCAATTGCATTATTCATAGTTTCTGGACAATGTTCATAATACACATCAAAATACTTGTTAGAAACTTGTCCATTACGTAATGTATGTTTTCCGAATTTACCGCGCAGTTTTTAGTTTGACGATGATGTGCACTAAATACGGCAAAGGGCCTTTAAGTATGGCACGAACAGAAACATAGTGCTTTGCTACAGGTCAAAGTGTTACCACAACCTTTATCTGGTAGTCAAATTCTTTGGCTTGGCCTACTTTCAACCAAATTATCACCTGTCAACCTGATCTAGACCTAGGGCTATGGTACAAATCAAACTGTCACAACTTCTAAGATTTGTAGAGTCCGGAGGGCCAAATATGACACTATAACCGAGGTTTCTTCTGCCAATGGCCTTGCTGTAGTGGTAACACAGGCTCCTGTCGGATCACCGAAGTTAAGCGCTCTTGGGCCGAGCTTGCACCTGGATGGGTGACCATCTGGTCTGTTGTTGGCACTCAGCCCTTGCGAGGAAAACTGAGGATCTACTTGATTGAGAAATAGCAGCTCCGGTCTCGTAAACTGAGATACGGCCGTGAGAGCGGTGTGCTGACCATATGCCCCTCCATATCCGCATCCACTGTTGCCTGTTGCTGAGGATGACACGGTGGCTGGTTGGTACTGCTGGGCCTTTCAAGGCTTGTTCAGATGGAGTTTAGAAGCGAGGTTTCTTCTAATGTTTTCTGTTACATCTGAGGATGAGTCAAGTGATCAACAGAAAGGGCCAATTATTAGTTTATACCCACCTTCGATATTCAGTTCTACCCATATAATCTCACATGTAGCTTCAGTTTCTATCTTTGCAGCTAAAGTTTCTTGTCTGTTGAGAAAAATACACCACTTTCATTTGCTATCTGGTTATCCTTTCAATATACACTTACAGCCCAAAAATCTCAGTAATGTCAATCGCTGGCTTTAGCCAGCTTTCTGTACGTAATTACCTGAGATATTAGTTGAAGAAAAAGAAGGTCCTTTAATTATTTATCTTACGGGTAGGCCTATGTATTTCCAATCTGTTGGTGAACAGTTCATGTGGAAAGAAGATTTGCAGTGTTGGTATCAGTTTTGTTCGCTTAATATGTGAAAAACCTTACAACAGGGATAGCAAATACGAGTGAGAAATTGTTACACAATGGGAGAAAGTGCTAAGGTTAGCAAAAATTGCCACAAATGATTTGGGTCTTTTAATTCCAGATGCTGATTAAAAAAAAAAAAAAAAAAAAAAAAAAACTGGTTGAAAGACAACAGACCAATGGGTCTTAAATATCACGTACATGTGTTAGTCACTAAATTTACCTTTATATATTTGTCCAGTGTAAAAATGTCTACGTTTTTGGAGTTTACGTTTCTAAGACGAACTTTGATAATGACAACAGCTTCTGTTTGTCGCCAGTCGTAATCTGTTACGAGAATAGGCATGGTACACTGCAAGCACTAGACACTATAATAAAAGAGATAGCGCAGGGTTATTTAATTGCTTGTAAACTGTTCGCCACGTTGGATGCGCTGCCATGGAGACAGAAACAACGTTCCCATGCCGTAACCAGCAACAACGTTATTCAAGTTCTTAACGAAACAATGCCATACAGTACACTATACCGTCGCGAACCCCTTCTAAAAGAGGAATTATTTTGTCCTCTCCTCCTCTTATTTCTCTTACCATCCTCAGCACTTCTCATCTTGGCAAAAACCAGCTCACGATACTACATACTCCCGTCTGATTATTACAACTGTGAGGTTACAACAACAATAATAATAATGATTAGAAAATGTCCTTCGAGCACATCACAGTAAAAAAAAAAAAAAAAAATTATCATACACCTGTGTGGTTGGTGGTCAAAGTAAAAAATTACACCTATTCGATAAATAATCATGGCTACAACACATGTGCACTTGTTGTACAGGAGCAAATATGTTATTTCACTACATTTTTTAATAAATTAGTTGGTTAGTTGAAGTTTAACTGTATTCACCGATACTGATTTAGAATAATTCAGAATGTTTTTCACGACTTAAAAATGATGGTAGAACAGAAAGTCATTTAAATGCATTTTAAAAACTGTTATATTCAAGCTGATTATCCATTAAGGAAATAATCGAGACAAAAAAACGCAGAAAATTAGGAAATTTTCTGACACTTGCACATTTAGCGTGATGTGTGTTCTTGAATTTACGAAGAAAGCAGATCAAGCCTTTTGTCTTGATTAATGCCACTGTGGGAATGTTTCTCATACAAGTAAGTGGATGTGGAAGGTAGTAACACGTGCACTGCTCTCCTTGCTAAATTGCGTGATTCGTTCCGAGTCTGGGCTGCGAAATTTTTGAGAGATTTCGAGTTAAGTTCATTTCGAATTGTTCTATCACTTGAGAGTTCTATCAGCGCCACCTGTTCTACTGTTGACAACCGGTCTCCTGTAATCATATCGAACGGACTATGAATCCAATCATACTCAGATGAAGGTTGTGGAAATTTATTCTCGAACTGTTGGCGAAGATTTTCGTGATGTACTACACCAACTCTACTAATTTTGCCTACGTACAACTAATTTTCCTCCACGAAATCATGCAGACAAGAAAACATCTCAAATCCATACAATGCACATTGTTAACAGATGAATAATAGATTGATTGATTGATTAACCTTGAAGTTTTTTCTTGAACCCAAGCACTTTTTCCATTAAAAAGACGATATCATTACGGCCTTGAAGTAATACGTTATGATCGTTCAATTTCTCAAAAACGTCGACCAAGTAGCTCAATATTAAAGCCATCTTTCGTTCAGAAACAGAACCGCGAGTATAGGACTTCTATTCAGAAGGAAAAGACGAAGTTCATACTTCAGCTACAAATCGCGACGGAGAACTTTACCATGAGACAACCAACTTACCTTCATAAGCTATAGAAGCAAATCGTAAGTGGAGCCCATCTCCTCGCAAAGAATGGAAAATAACCTACTGTGTTTAGCTCATGCGTTCACAAAATTTACAACACTGACTTCATCGTTCAGCGCGTTATTGATTTCCGGCTGTACTACTTTAGAAGCCAATGCCTCCATTTGTGTCAGACAATGTCTGAATTTTTTTAGGAGAAACAGCACATATGCTTGTCCTGAACTCCTTTTTAGTTCCAGTACGTGCTGCCGCCGCATTGGTACATATACAAACACAATTTGTCCATGACAAAATGTTGTAAAAAGACAAAAATAAAAAAAAACAAAAAAAAAACGAGGAATTAGTAAGAAAGAAAATATCTTCGCCTGTAATCCTCTCTTCAACAACTTTACAAAATGGAATGTCCTGTTGCATTTCATTTCCATAAAAGTAGCGTACAAAAACAAGAGGCTGAGAAAATTTTACGGTACCAGTACTGTCATGAAGTTCCTGCAATGTGAATTTTGGGTTATCATGAAGGCGTTGTAGCAATCGATTTTTCATGTCAGTGGATATTGCATCAATAAGACGAGCCACGGTGTCGACTTCAGACTCTTGCCAAACCTTTCACCATGGACAAATTCGCACATTTTGACAGCTGCGGGAAGAATTAATTTTTCACCAATATTATGTGATTGCACACGTCGCTTAAAAAACTTGATAGGTTTACTTACATGGTCTGGATGTTTTGTCTGCAGGCGTCTATTGAGTTTTATGGGATTCAAGCTATCGTTAGCTAAAATCCCCAAACAAAGAACACGTTATTGTCGCCTCAGTATTCTAGAGAAATCTGGTGAAGCCTAATGTCAGGTAATCAATTCGATATTTATGCATTTTGGTTTTGCGTTTAGAGCTACTATTGCTGGTAGGAACAGAGGAAGGTGCGAAAGAAGAATGTACTTTCAAATTCGAGTCTTTTTTTCTTTATTAGAACTGCATAATTTCGGAGGAGAAGAGACACTCGGAGAATCACTTCCATAGAATCTCCTGTTACCACTGCGAATCAGTCACTTATTCCCTGGGAACAGCGGAACTTTGCGGCTTTACTTTAGATACGATTAGCTATATTTACTGAAGACGCATCAGAACTCAACTCTAGCTAACTGTCTTTGAACTACTCCAGAAATCTGGCTGAAATCGAATGGACAGTGTGACAACGGCTGCGATTAAAGATCTATTTTTGTAGCCAGTGTTGCAAGGAAGTTGTGGTCATGTTGTCAAACAGCTTAGTGTCACAATAGTTTGAGTCGCGAACGATGGCGGCCGAGTTCAGACTTGTTCTGCACACCTAAGTCATGCGTTCTCCGATAGCCAATGAGCCTTTTCTAGTGTTCTGACCGCTCTGCCGTGAATGATATGTGTGGAATGCGAGCATTATTAGCGATCGTAGTGAGTTACTTAGTGAATTTGTATTCGATTTGTTGTAAGTTGTCATGGCTGATGGTGGTGGTGGCCGACACATTCTACACGAGCAAAAGCGAGGCATAATTTGCATGATACACGCTTTCATCAGGCCCAAAGTACTTGTATGCGTGTACCGCAACTATCATTTGCAACCGCCAACAATGCTGCCCTGTCCCTGTCTCGACCTGCGTGAACCGCCATTATTCGTGGATCGGACAAAAGTGGTTGTTAAATATGTTGTTTGGTAATTAGCTAATTCTACGGGTGATCGGTGGCGGGGGTTGGGTGATTGAGTATTACTCACTACTTTTCTTAGTATTCCAGCTGACCTCATCTACTCGTCAGTTCTCGTGAAATAAGACAGCAGATTAACGGTAGTGGAGCTACCTTACATGATTCATGGAAATGAGACTGTGACACAAGCAATATTTTTTCACCGGAAGTTTTTTCCCTTATAATATGGAATATAAGCATTTCAATGAAAGTACTCCCACTATTACTCTTGCCCCCACCCCCCACCACCACCCTTCCAGAGGGCGCGCTCTTAACTTTGAAGATGGCTGCTCTATATCGCCTATTGTTGCACGACGGAATGTTTCGGCCCTTTCCCAGAAAAGAAAAAGGAGGCACACAACCATATAAAGGCATACAATGAGAATTTTTCACCAGAACATTTTTAAACAGTCTCATACAAAAGGTGATGATGATGACTGGTTTGTCGGGCACTTAACTGCACTGTCATCAGCGCCTGTACAAAGTCCCAATTTTTACACAGTCCAATTCTTGTACACAGTTCAATCTAGCCACTGTCACGAATTATGATGATGAAATGACGAGGACAACACAAACACCCAGTCCCCAAGCAAAGAAAAATCCCCAACCTGGCTGGGAATCGAACCCGGGACCTAGACAAAAGACATATGATGTGCAGTAAATTTTCCATTTTTCTCCTCTTTCTGGATACAGAAAATGTTCGACTGCTGCCCTGGCCAGCACATTCTCCAGATCTGTCACCAATTGAAAACATCTGGTCGATGGTGGCCAAGCAACTGGCTCGTCACAATACGCCAGTTACTACTCTTGATGAACTGTGGTGTCGTGTTGATGCTGCATGGGCAGCTGTGCCTGTACACGCCATCCAAGCTCTGTTTGACTCAATGGCCGTTATTACAGGCAGAGGTGGTTGTTCTGAGTACTGATTTCTCAGGATCTATGCACCCAAATTGCATGAAAATGTAGTCACATGTCAGTTTTTGTATAATATGTTTTCCAAAGAATACCCGTTTATCATCTTCATTTCTTCTTAGTGTAGCAATTTTAATGGCCAGTAGTGTAGGAAGTAACTACCGCCAGAGCACTTCTGACTAGGAAATATCTGTGCTCTATGTTTTTCGGCACAAAATAATTTTGATTTTCTGAATAATAATTTCTGTAAGTGCCAAGCAGTAAACAAAGTTAATCGTATTTCATGTGGTTAACCAGTTAAAAAACTTGTTAGTCCTGGCACTCCAAAATCTCTCCACTTTCTCTTACTCCGAAAGAACGTCTGTCAGCACAGTTTCGTTTCCAGCTCCCACTTCTTAATTAGTTATGCGAACCAATGGTAACTGTTTTCATAGTTTCTTAACTAATCAGTTACGTGGAACCTGGGCAAGGTGTCGGTATCCCCTGATTTTCAAACGAGCCCTAATCTTTCTATTGTCGTTCCACTTTCTGAGATGTTATCTTAACATACAGTGTTCTTTGGCGAATTTTGAGTGCCTACAGTTTCTCTCCACAACGGCAGTTCTGCTGGGTCTTTGCCATTATGCGTAATGCACCAGTGACCATACAGCTCACGAAAAGCAGACTAGGTCGTCCAGCACATCCCGGAAATATGACCCGCTTTGTTTGACTTCAGACAATCTCCGCCAGGGTGACCTCATCTCAAAACACAGCGTGGGCTGACATTATGTCTGCCTGGTATTTCCCTTCACATAGGGTCGAGCAGCAGTTATACGAATGGGGTTGGGAGCTGACTTTCTGCAGTTTGTAAAGATACTGTTCATCCTTTATTCTTCACGCAGTCCAACTTGCTTTCACAATCCCTTCTCATTTAGCTATGCATGCAGTTCAACATAGGAAATTGTAATCTAATTATTTAAGTATTGGCAGTCGCTGTAATGATTCACATTTCATTAGCTGGTGGAGATCAATTTATCCTTATTTGATTCGACTCTTTTTTATGGGTTTTACATACGTTACAAGACAGTTTGACAAAAATTGTCATATAGCACCTGGACAGCTACGCATTTCTCAGCCAACTTGGCTGGGCAGGTCCCAGCTACCTCGCTGGTAGTATAACAGTGTGGATAGCCACAACAATTCTGGACACACTGCTGCTTCGAATGTTTCCATACAAGATGGCCCTCACTTGGGCTGCACTGAATGTAGCAGATGCCGACGTCTTTACGACAATGCTTACTGCTGGGGTCTACGAGATTTACACCTGACTATGCCTCAGTAACATGTATGCTGTGGACAGAGGCACATGGATGCAGTTGACTGATGCCATGCTGTATCACATAACGAAAACCCACACCTGTAGCTGCTTCAACCTTATTGAATCGATAATGAGTATTCAACACCACTGTCTGCCTTGCTGCAGCCGTCTTACTTTTCCCACTGTCTTTTGTAGACCTCACCAGCTCATCGAACCCACAACACCGCTACAGAACTATCAATTTACAAATTAAAAACTGAAATATGCGCTACTGATGTTCCAGAATAATAATTTTTTTGTAGTTCTTTGTGAAATGGCTTTCGGCTTTTTAAGCCACCCTCAGACAATGTTATCCCTAGTGATACATGCTTCTACATCCTTACATTTGTCCTCTAGCCATCCATGCTTAACAATTTTGCACTTCCTGTCGATCTCATTTTTGAGACGTTTGTATTCCTTTTTGCCTGTTTCATTTACTGCATTTTTATATTTTGTCCTCGCATCAATTAAATTCGTTATCTTTTCTGTTAGCCATGGATTCCTACTATCCCTCGTCTTTTTACCATCTTGGTCCTCTCCTCCATTCAGTATTTCATCTCTCAAAGCTACCTATTCTTCTTCTACTGTATCTCTTTCGCCTGTTCTTGTCAATCGTTCCCTAATGCTCTCTCTGAAACTCTCTACAGCCTCTGGTTATTTCAGTTTATCCAGGTCCCATCTTCTTAAATTCACACCTTTTTGCAGTTTCTTCAGTTTTAATCTACAGTTCATAACCAATAGATTGTGGCCAGAGTCCACATTTGCCCCTGTAAATGTCTTACAATTTAAAACCTGGTTCCTAAATCTCTGTCTTACCATTATAAAATCTATCTGATACCTTCTAGTATCTCCAGGATTCTTCCATGTATACAACCTTCTTTTATGATTCTTGAACCAAGTGTTAGCTATGATTAAGTTATGGTCTGTGCAAAATTTTACCAGGCATCTTCAACTTTCATTCCTTAACCCCAGATCATATTCACCGACTACTTTTCCTTGTCTTCCTTTTCCTACTATCGCATTCCAGTTCCCCATGACTATTAAATTTTCGTCTCCCTTAACTATCTGAATAATTTTGTTTTATCTCATCATACATTTCTTCAATCTCCTCATCATCTGCCGAGTTAATTGGCATATAAACTTGTGCTCGTAGTAGCTTAACCGTGTTCCTGTTTTTTTTAATCATTATTAAACCTACTCCTTCATTACCCTTACTTGGTTTCGTATTTTTGGCCCTGTATTCATCTGACCAGAAGTCTCGTTCCTCCTGCCAGCGAACTTCGCTAATTCCCACTTTAACCTATCCATTTCCCTTTTTAAATTTTCTAATCACTCTGCCTGATTAAGGGGTCTGACATTCCATGCCAGTTTTGTTCCGCTGATGATGATGTCCTCCTGAGTAGTCTCCGCCTGGAGATCCAGGTAGGGGACTATTTTACCTCCAAAATATTTTCCCAAGAGGACTCCATCATCATTTAACCATACAGTAAGGCCATTTTGGTTGATGTTACAAAGCCAGATCAATCATCTAGATTGTTGCCCCTGAAACTGCTGAAAAGGCTGCTGCCCCTCTTCTGGCCTCTCAACAGATACCCCTCCATTGTGGTTGCATCTATGGCGTGGCTATCTGTATCGTTGAGACTCGCAAGCCTCCCGACCGATGGCAAGATCCATAGTTCACGGGGGTTACCAGCATAACCTTTGCAAACGGTATCTGTCGATGTTGTCTGTCCAGCACCTCTTCACAAGGTGGAGTTAAGTATTTGGTTGCCCTTTATGATCGTTTTCAAAATATGTCAAGCCATATGCCACAAAGTCAGCAGTAGCATCAGCCATCATCAGAATTATTCTTAGGTGCTACATAACAACATATTTGTCACGCCTGTAACATCATACACATTGGGTGGAACTGACTGAGCCTTTTGAAAATACAGTAAATGATTTTCCAAATCACACAACCCCTTGTACACCTTCAGACTTATTAACTAACAGTAAAGAAGTCGATAATTGGATAAACCCATTGCGAAACCTGCCTAAAAAGAATGTATGCAGGAGGAAAAGGTATGAATTACGCTAACTGCACTTATTAAACTTGCCAGCATTAGAAAGAAAAGTTATGACATTAGGTCATGTGCAGGAATATTTTGTTGGAGAAACCGTATTGCTTTAATCACATCCAAAACCTTCTGTCCTAAAGAAAAGAAATAGTAAATGGCAGCTACTGGATACAGGGACATATAAGATTATTAGGGTTTTCCAGAAACAAACGAAATTAAAGGACTTCACAGTCACCAAGATTTTAAAAAAGTATCTGAGTGTGTAATAGCTATTGTTACATTTCTTGAACTGAGTAAATGTGAAAGATGTAAATTCTTGACCATTGATTCACATCAAAACAATTTCGTATGTGAATGTAAACGGAAAGGCATCCAAATTTTTTTGTAATGATTATGCTAAACTATCCAGTGCCTGTAAGGAAACACTAGAAAGTGAACCATTATCTGAATAGTTTTACTGCAGTGTACCAATATACTAAGGATAGTGAGTGCTACATAACAATCTGAACTGTTAAGCAAGAAATAAGTATGCAAATATGCTCCTATGTAATAATTTGAATCTGAAAGTGAATATGTATATTTTAGTCTTTAAGTTATATTGTGCATAATGAATGGTTATTTGAGAATTCCATTCCATTGAAATAACTGAAGTTGATATGTGCCCTCGGGAAGAGCACTGTTAACAAAAAGTAAATGTTTCTGATGAAATCAATGGTTAGAATATGGCTGTGCTTTTCTTTAATGGTTTGTATTTATGAAGATTCATGAGCCTGAATGAGACAGACAACCACTCCACTGACTTTAAATTTACAAGTAGATGTGGTTAAGTGATGGGCAAGTATTTTGTTGTGAAAGCTGTGTGTACAGTGAGACATGATGTTCCTCTGATTGAGCTTATCTTTAGAATTTTAAGTTTGATTTTTCATATATTTGGCACAATGCATGATCATTTTTCTGTTATGAGCAGATGAAATTATGTTTGCAGAGTAGACAGAAATCTGTTGTCCTGGCCTTGAATAGTGCTGAGTCCTTACTGTAACAAATTCTTATAATCATTCTTATTCAGCGATCACAGGCCCTGTAGACCACGTGCTGCATCAACTATCTGCTTCCACCGCCTTCTATCTCTCGCAGTCTCTCTCCACCATGCAGAAATTCCTTATGCTGCGATGTCTTTCTCTACGTCATCTTTCCACCTTGTACAAGGCTGGCCCAATGGTCTTGTTGTCTGGACAGTTCCTTCAAATGCTTTTTGGTGATTCTATTGTTTTCCATTCCAGGAATGTAAAGACACATGTAAATCTACCATCTTGTAAGTATATGTCATGAAAAGATTTTGTGTTTCATAAAAAAACATTAAAAAGTCCACGAAGGGATGAACTAGAAATGTGTTTACATAATATAGAACTCTAAAGTGAAATCCTGTGTTAAAATTGTTGTGAAATCTGTGCATACACCCAAGTACAATTAAGCATTTGTGAGTGGAATAAGAGTACTTGCAGACAAGATAATATGTGAGTGAAAAGTTGTGTTTGATGCGTGTTGTATAGTGCAAACGGACAATTTTAAACAGATCGACAATGCATTTCACACACGCAGCCACGTAAACACAGTAGCCCCTAGGCAGTATCACCAACTGACAATTAACACTGCCCGCATGTGTATCTGACGACAATCCCTGTGAAGCAACACAAACTTGATTGTCAGTGCTGAGTGTCGTGCCCATGGTCTGTTAAAAAATATTCAGATAACATGACCAAGGTACACACAAAAATATGTTTGACAAGGAGGCTTGATGTGCCCATTACGAACAGTAGTGATGTGTAGGACTGATTAAATGTACGTTGTGGTGCGAAAGAATTGAAGAACTGATAAGGTCCCCTATAACATCAAACAAAAACATAATAAAAATTAAATTAAAACGATATCCCACGATAATAACACATAAATAGCCCTGCTTTGTGTGTATTTCTCATAAGATCTGTGTCCAACCCGTATAAAAAAATTTGTATTATTAGTAGTAAGGACTTTTACTTCAGAACCATCACTAAGAACTGAGCGAAGACGTTTCTGATCCTACTGGACGATTGTTTCATGAAACCTGGGCTATACTCAGCACCTGATGCCTGCATAGGTGAGAACCCAGGTAATTCGAGATCTTCTGTAGCAGTCCGGCTATGTAACTCATCGCCTGGGTCCTAACCTTTTAATTGGTACCGTATAATAACCACTGACATCACCTGTGATCTGTCCGTGGGCCCACTCAGTATTCTTCGTTACTAAAACCGTTTCAAGTTCTTTTGTAAATAAACAGTGAGAGTAATATCTGATTGCTTACTGAAGGAAACGTTGACAACTATTTATCCGTATCTGTCATATGAACGTTGAACTAAAACTGAAAAAATGTAAGTAATTAAGTAATAGGGCTTATGAAATCTGAGTGAAATTTTATTATCTTTAAATCAACTTCCTTTTATATACATATGTATTATATACATATGTATTGAATGATTTAAACCCAGAAATGGAAAAATGACGCTATTTATGAATGTAAATGAAGTGTAACTATAACATAGTGGAACACCTTGAACTCAACAATGTGTGTCTGCATATCCAGTTATGGTTCGTTGAATGATGTCGTAAAGTTGCAAAAAAGAAACTGAGCTAACGCCATTCAAGGGGGCTATATAATGGAACAATATGTAAAAAAACGCGTAAACTTAATAAATCCTCTGATAACATTAAAGTTACTTGTAGAATGTATAGCATCTATGATCCGAATTACATTCCGTTTTTGTTTGAAAGACAAATGCTAAGCCTCATCAGCTTCCAATTCACCTTTCTACAACTGGTCTTCCCAATTTAAACTACTAGCATAAGGGTGTCTCGTGTGTTCTTTGTATTGCTTAGGCTAACAATAATTATTAGAAAGATACAATATTTATCATTGTGTTATCATTATTCCTTGCCCTAAAATTGCTTTTTCAAAATTTTTGCAGCCTCTTTTAATGGTGAGCATCGAGCTAAGTTGGACGTTACTAATATAGTAACGTTATTGTTCGGCCGTCATTGCTGCAGCCGTGAATGTGAATTGTATGGTTAGAAGAATCTGCATTTATTCTGAATTCCTGTAATTAAGTCTGATATCTTTTACAGAAGTTTAGCAATATTTATTCTCATGGTCATGCATCAGCTTGTTACCAAAGGGCCAACAAGCACTGATTACACTCATTTCCACCTCAGTTCCTATCAGTAAGATAACCTGCTTTCTCCTCTTACTAGTAATCAAGTACAACCAACCTTCAATATTTACTCAAGAGAAAGAGGAATGAGACTCCTGACACAATAGTTATGTTCTCTTATGGTGGACCTTCCTGCCCAGAATAGTGGATTCTTAGAGAAATGAGACTATTTTAATTTATATAGACTGTACTCATAATTGCATTCTTGTTTCAGTATTAAACTTGTAATCTGCACTACAGTTTCAAGCAATGACAATGCAGCATCCATATAGAAATGTCTAAATGGTTGTGGAAGAATTACACGTAGTTCCTTGCAGAGTTGGCGGAAGACTTGGAAGACACAGACCTCCAGTTGATATAAGTGTTACAACAACTTTGTGGCCAAGGCATACTCTTATACTTTTATTACCTGAAATGTCTTTTTTGTGATTTGACTGGCTCTTTGCTTCCCACGCACATATTAAAAAAGAAAAAAGACTTCACCCTCCCTCATTTTTAAGTTTCACGTTTCTCCGATGTAATTGTGTTTCACTTACGATATTTTCTGTAAAAACACAGAACTTTAAATAAGGTTAAGCATAAGTAGTAACGTCTCTGATAAAGTATGTATTTCTTTTTGTATGAGTTCTTTATATCTCTGACTACACAATAGTGCTGTGAAATGCATTGTTATGCACTCCACCTGATTTTAAAACGTTCGCCACACCATGTGAAGTTTTACTTGAAATGTGAAAATAGCTTATTGTATCACATTGTTCGCTGGCACAGAGACAAAACCAGAACAAGGGTCGCTTTCTCCCCTTTTTTGTATATCGAATTAACTTCTGAGACAGTAAGTTGTAACGTCAGTAGACTGTAATATATTATGAAATTCATATATTTAGGGTTTTAGTATGAATTGTGCTAAACGTGAGTGGTGATGTACATATAGACAGTGTCCATAACTAAAATGACCATAAGAAACCGTTGTTTAGGACACCATCAGATGTTGCTTCCTCAGCCCATAGATTTGTGGAATATGGCACAATATACTAAACGATCACATTTTTTTACTGTGACAAAAGGAACATAGGTGTGTAAACTAGGATATATGTATATTTTTGCCTTCATTTCTTGTTGTTCTTGCAGCTGCTGTAACTTTTTCTATTGTTTGACTACCAAGTAGCCTGAAAATGCTCAAGGGGGCGAAATTAGCTGATAGCTAAACTGTGAAATAAGGTGATTATTTCAAAACTAAAAACAGCCCACATAGGACAACGAATTCCCTGAAATTTATGAAATGAATCTGATTTCTGAAAATGGCTCTGAGCACTATGGGACTTAACATCTATGGTCATCAGTCCCCTAGAACTTAGAACTACTTAAACCTAACTAACCTAAGGACAGCACACAACACCCAGCCATCACGAGGCAGAGAATCTGATTTCTGATTGCACTTTGTAATGTACGTGTATAATTAATGAGTACTTGCATAGTTCATTTGTAATTTGTATCATCAGTACTGGAATGTCTGAGCAAACATTCTCAGCTTTGTTCAAGAGGCTTCATTACTAATTATAACAACTTAAATGTTTGGCTAACATAATAATTAGTTTACTGTTTTCTGCTTCATTTCATGCCAATATTTTCCACAACAATGGACTGTGGAAGTATAGTTTAGGTGAAATAAAGCAGAATCAATTTGTTAATCAGCCTGTCAATGTTTGGATCACACTTTTGTCTTGAAATGATACATTGTTGTATTTTCACTAGTTCTGAAACAATTTTATTCTTTTTCAGATATCTGCAACAGCTTATGTAATGGTTCAGTAAAGGTGCAAAATTTTGAAGTATTCTAGAGGCACTTCATGACTGCACATAGTAGTTATGCAAGAAAAGATATTTGAGTATCTTTGGCACGCTCACATGGTGATAGTTTGACAACCAGTCTAGGCAGAAATCACTGATTAGTTCTGTGCCACCATCAGCCCAGAGATGATATGAGGACAGATTGAGATGTAAAGCTGGATCAAGAGTTAGTAAAATGAAAAGTGAAATGAACAGTGGAGGAAAACAGAAAAGGAGTTGGGATAAAAGCGAAAAATGAGTAAGAGAGAGAAATGAAGAAACCGAAACTAAAAAAAATACTGAAAATTAAGTGTGTAAGTAAAGAAAAACTACAAAAAATGTGAGAGGGTCTGTATGTCAATGTAATTAATTGTAGGAGAGTGGCGGCATTAAGGATATACTGGAGAGTAATTTCCTATTTCCAAAGTTCAGATAAACTAGTACCTGGCAGGACGATCGACATCTTGTGATAGAGGCAGGAGTAAGTAGGAGTTGGTGGGTACAGGGGTCAGATTTAACTATGAAAACAATAAATTTCGGTATCAGGAACTTTGGCATTGGCGCAATAGTCTGGAAATTTCTCATAGTTTCACAAGAAATAAAACGAAAATGATACAACCAGTGATGGACATGTCATGTAAAATGTAAGAAGTTTATGGCTGGACCTATGGGCAGTTTACGAAACGTGTGAAAACTCATTAGGACTGCTTAAATTCGGAGATGTGCATGTATTAATCATAGGAATAAGACATCTGATAAGGCACATTCATCCAAAAGGTTGTATCATAAGTTTTCTTGTCATGGAAGAAGTTGATCATATTCAGCTCACTGCCAACAACTTGCTTATAAATACAAAGGAACTGCAAAGTCTACTTGACGTCGTCTTTAAGAGGAGGCAGAAGGCACTTCATATTGAGCATCAGTACAGGTAATTAGTGGTGACACATGGCCGAATTGTATATGATTACAAGATAGATTGGCCCCATACCTATGTGTTCACTACGCTCTCGTAGCATTCACTTACAATAAAATTGCACACCAACGGCAATGGAACAGAGACAAATGAATAAAATCGACCAGATAAATATGATGCGTGGTGTCACTGTGATGCGAGAACTCAGGAAAATGTTAGAGGAGTTGGACCTACACATACTATGGATACAGGCGCCATATTCCAGGCTGACACATGCCAGTTACAGCAAAAATGATAACATCAGGCCGCGTTTGTGGTGTCGGATAAAGACATACAAGCGATGCATCAACTCTGTGACGAACACGTGATAACGACAGAAGTAATGACCGCCTTAGGAAAATTTTACATGCCTAATCAGCATGTAAAATCCAATAGAGTCAGGGGATACAATCACATATAGAAAACTCAAAAACAGCAGCAATACCGGATCGACACGACAGACACATTTTCGTAATGGATGCAAATGCGAAATCAATATTGTGACATAGCAGAGTAACGGATGAAAGTGGACTCTGCCTTCAGGACGCTAGACAAGAACTTGATCTTCATGTGATGAATAGGCCACTCAGCAGATTAGCTTCTAAAATCGAGCAGGTGCAGCAACAAATACGAAAATCACCCTTACAAACTAAAAAGTCAAGCGACCATATTTTCAACTGGAAGGTCTGTGATGAACTTACAACGAGTGACCCTAATCTCATTTGCTTCACAATTACAGACGAAGATAATGGCTCAGAAGCTAACATCCAGCCTGAGCGACTATACAATCTACGTAAATCGAGTTGGGAACTTTTAAAGGCAGAATTCAAGGAACTAGATTTGGTGTTGACGCCGAAGCAGACGAATTGGCGCAAGCATTGCAGACAGCGCAAGACAAGGCGATCCCAACGTTTGTTAGGAAGCCAAAAGGGTTTTAAATTCTTTGGTGTCCCACCCTACGGCCCTGATGATGCAGAGCAAGGCAGGCTAGGAGATACCACCAAAGGTCCTTTGGGGAAACAGAAAGACAAGGAAGGTTGGGTTTCTATCGAACAGTCAAACAACAATATATAGAACAACTACACCAAAAAAGAGTAGAAAAATGGAAAGCATACAATAAGGACCAAATGGTAACAGATGTTTAAGATTTTCCACACAAACTTGTAACAAACAAGGTTCGATCACCCACTGTATTATCAACTCTGAGGCGATCCGACAGCACTATAACGACACACTGGGAGACATCAGTGCAGTACCCACTCAGAGCTTCATTTCCAGATGATACAATGATGGAAGATACAGAGTACCATCAACATCTTTGCTCTGTGTCACAAAAGCAACATGTGATTAACAGTGCTGTGATTCCATTTGCCCAGGAGGAAGTGAGACTGGCAATAAAGAAGTTGAAATAGAAGAACGCACCAGAATCTGACAGAATACTGACAGAAGTGTTGCATCAGCTAGTGGACCAAATTGTATCATATATAACAATGTTGTGATTCTTCAATTTCTCCAGGCGTATTTCATGACGAAATAAATCTCGGTTGAACAGCCTGGTGGGAGTGTACAAAGGACACAGTATTTCGGCAATCGACCTTGTTTCCATCATCAGGTGTGCTGATGTACTGCCAAAGGCTCTTTCTCACCTTTTAACTTTCCCCTCCTTGGGGATGTGTATTGAGGAGTTTGTAGCCTGTTGGCTTTTACTCCACAGTGTGTGTTGGGAGTGTGTGATTGTTTTTGATTGCTTTGGCTGTCTGTGTGTTGTGTTGGTGTTCTGGCGGTGTCTAGTACTTGCCTGAGGTTGGTGAGATGCTGGGTGTTTTAAGGATTAAGGATTGGCGTTAGAATTTGAGGATTTTTGGGATTTTTCTCTTCCACTTAGTCGTCGAAGATCGTCATGGGGCGTTTGTGCTTGTTGCGGGACATGTCATACCGACCTAGGGATTGGATAAGATTATTTCCAGATCTGGAAGAGCTCTCATAGAAAGCCCTTGCCAGATCCTTGAATCTTTCTTTGAGGAGTGGGATTTCGGCAGCGGCGTGCAGATCGTCAGGGGGAATCCCATGGATAGGTGCAGTGCCTTCCTGAGGGCGCGGTTCTGCAGCCTCTGGAGTTTGTCCAGGTGCTGCTTTGCGATGTATCCCCAGACAGGACACGCATACTCCATTACGGGCTGCGTGAGGGCCTGATAGACGTTTAGTCCTACAGAGCAGGGAAGGGAGCTGGTTGTGTTGAGGACTGGGTATAGTAGACCTTCCTGTGGATCTCGTCTATATGGGGTTTCCACGTTAGTCTCGAGTCCAAGGTTACGCCGAGATACTTGGTGGATCTGCGCCAGGGGAGTCGGGATCCATGTAGGTGCAGGTGAATGGGGGGGGGGGGGGGGGTTGGGGGGCGTTGAGGGGGTCCGCGTCTCCAAAGTCTCCAAAGTCTCCGCGTGATCTACATAGCCTGTGTCTTTTCAGGATTGATGGTGATGCGCCAGCGATGGGCTCAGGTTTCTGTGTTATCTAAAACCCTTTGTAACCTACAAATGACCAGGTCCTTATTCGCATTACGAGTGTAAAAGGCGGTATCGTCAGCGTACTGTGCAGTGTGCACCAGGGGGGCCGTTGGGGTGTCCGCAGTGTACAGACTGTACAAATCGGGCCCCAGGACCGATCCCTGTGGCACCCCAGCACGAATACGTCTTTTGGTGGAGGTGGCTGTTTCTACCTTGAGAGAGAAGGTTCTATTCGTGAGATAGCTTTGGATTAACCTGACTTTGCTCCCGGCGAACCCTTGTGTGTATAACTTGTATAGTACCCCTTTATGCCATACTGATTCGAAGGCTTTGGCTACATCAAGTAGCACTATCCCGCAGTAGCCTCTGTGGTTGAAGTCTTCTGTGGCTGCTTCCACTAGTCTCATGATCTGTTGTGGGGCAGAGTGCTTCTGTCGGAATCCAAATTGGAAATCCGGCAAAAGTCGCTAGTTGGTGATATGGTGTCGTATGGGAATAAGCAGGAAGCGTTCATAGATCTTGCTGAGAGTTGGCAAGACGCTAATCGGCCTGTAGTGCTGCGTGAATAAAAGGTTTGTGTATCGCGAACACTTTCGCGTGTTTCCAGTATGCTTGGTGACACTGTCATGTCCTGGCACCTTTATTGTAGGGAGGGACCTAATTACTTTTGCCACGTCTTTGGGGGCGAGAAGTGGGGGTTCGTCCTATGGGTCTTCATCAGCGTTGAGGAAGACTGCCAGTTGGCGACGGACTACCTCTTCATGTTCTTTATCCTGGGGTTCTGCCGCTTGAAACTGCTTCTTGAAGGTGTAGGCGAGGGCGTTGGCCTTTTCAGCATGGCTGTAGGACAGACCACTCTCGCCGTGCAGAGGCGGCAGCCTAGCGCTTCTTTTGGTAAATTGTTTGGTTGCTAGCCATAGTGTGTGATCGTCTGCTTTGAGGGCTGTGAGGCAGGTTTTCCATTGCTGGTTTCTGTGCTCATTGAGCGCTACCTTCAGCTCTCTCTGTAGACGGTTAAGCAGCCTCCTGGTGGCCTGAGTTCTGGTGATCTTCCATTCTTTTGCCACCCTGTTCTTGTGACGGATTTGGGCTAGTAGATGTTCCGGGAGTTGTACTTGCAGGGGCGGGCCATCCCTTTGTGGGGGAGTGGCATCTTCCGCTGCCTGCAAGATGGTTCCTGTTAGGTCTTGTAGCGCTTGTCCTGCTGTTTCGGCAGTAGGTGGCGGAGCGTGAGCGATATCAGAGGCGACAGTTTCTAGTTATCGCTCCCAGTCAGTACGTTTGTAGGACGTCTGGTACCGTGGGAGTGCTACCCATTCTCCCACATCGACCTCTAGAATCACTGGGTTGTGATCGGAGAGCATTCTGTGTTGATTGTCCTTGCGGCCACAAACCCCGCGATCCTCCTATTGAGGGCTATGTCTAACACGTCGGGCCTACCTCCATTTTTTGGAAAATGTTTGGGCTCGACCGGACCCCATGTTTCCAAGTGGTGGACGCTCGCTAGTCGTTGCAGTTTGGCGCCTGCTCTGGAGGTTACTCTAGAGTTCCAATCGGGGTGTTTGGCATTAAAGTCGCCCCCTATTATGAGTTTGCCTTCAGTTTGCCCTAGAGCAGCTATGTCTTCCTCGTCTATCTCATCTTGTGGGGGTTGGTAGATTGCAACAATTGTTAGGGGTTCGGTGGCAGTGGTTACTTCCATGGCCACTGCTTCGATTTTATTGGCAGCTGGTATGAATACCTGGTGGTGGGGGATCCCTCTTTTTATGTATATGGCCACTCCTCCGCCTTGGGTTGGCCTGTCTTTATGGTAGCTAACATAGTTGGGAACTGTCGTTTTATTCCCGGTTTTGGGTGGGTTTCTCACATCATGTATATGTCGATGGAGGACTCCTTCATGAGTTCTCTGAACTCGACCTCTTGATTAACAATGCCGTCTGCGTTAAAGACGCACATTGTCAGGCCTTGTATATTTGGTCGTCTATCCATGATGGGGTTTTTGTGACTATTGAGGAAGTCGCAGAGGGAAACGACTGCTGGACTGTTGCCTGAAGGGCAATGAGGATTGGAGTGTTCTGCTTCTGGGCATCCCTGAATTCCTTCATCATTTCCATGACGAGGTTCATGGTCTGGACCATAATGCCTAACAATTGATCCGGCGGGGTGGAGTGTGTGTGGGGTTCCCTGGAGCATCCTCTGTCTTGGTGGACCTGGTCGTTGTTGTGTTTTTCCTGGTGTTGTTCTTGCGTGTGTGTCTGGTGTTGTGGTGACAGGGCTTGCGCCGATTTCTCGACGATTTCGTGGCTCTTTGGCGCAGAGACCACTTGTGCATATGTTGCCCTTGGAGTGTCAGGCCTTGGTTTTACCCAAGTTTTGTCTGTCTGTGTTGTCCTATTTTGTCTCTCTGTGTGGTTTGATGGGGCGGCTGTGTCTTGTTTTCGTGTGTAGGGGGCGGCCTTCGCACCCTTTGCCTTCTGTGTGTGTTTTTTGTGGCCCTCACAGTCTTGGTACCCTGCCGTGTGGTTTTCCCCACACAGCGCACACCATACCTGTGGGTCCACGTGTTTTACTGTGAAAGTCCTAGTGTCTTGGTGTTCGGCGCATTTTCTACAGCGCACGGGCATCTGGCAGAGGGCGGCAATGTGATCCAGTCCCTGACACCTGAAGCACTGCACCACCTTGTTCTTGCGGCGGAGCGGCTCCGTGGTGACATGGACTGCCAGAACAGTTTTTATCTCGCACCTGTTCTGCGGTATGTCCGGCAGAGTGACTCGGAATAATGGCAACTTACTCTCTGCCCCATTTTTGCCCATGTGCTCTACGGTTTTGACAACAAAACCCTGGGCTGTCAGGTCTGTCTTGACTGCCTGGGCTGAGAGCCATCTGGGGAGGTCCCTAATGACATTGTTTTTGTTCCTTGTCTTGGTGGTGGGGAACGTGTAATGTGGTATATTTTTGTCTGTGAGGGTCGTTTTAATGGTGTTTGATGTGTAGAGTGCCAAGGGACGGCAGTGGTGAGGTATATATCAGATTCCCCCCCCCCTTCCTCGGTCGCTCCCTCCTTCGTCCGCGCCGCGGGCGCTCTCTCGTCCGTCCGCGCCGCGGTTCGACGCCCGGCTTGTGGCCCAGCGTCTGGGTCAGGAGAGAGAGCTGCTCCCACCATCCAGTCCGGAGCTCAGAGACGGCGCACCGTGCTGAAAGCGACGCTGAAGCGAAGGGTGTGACAGATCGCCGATCGGGAGAGCTTGCCGTCTCGACGGCCCCATCCGACCCCCCAACCGAGACGGACCAGCTGTGTGATCCGGAAGTCGAGTTGGCTGATTTCCTGGGACTAGAAGACGAGCGCAGAGTGGCTGATGGCCGCTCGGCGGACCATGCTCTTTCGGCGGCCCCATCCGACCCTCTGCTTACGACGGACTGGCCAATGAAGATCGTGGGGGAGGAAGGAAGGGAGATGAGACGGCGTTATGCGGCCAATGCTTCGGCAGAGGCCGCAAGTAGCGGGGGAAGCCGCCGCCCGGGGGGGTAACACATTACCGGCGGCCACACACTGTCCGCAAACTACGGCAACCCGTTCCCAAAAAGGGAACAAGAAGAAGCAGAAGCGCACCGTCGCAGGGGGCATGTCCTCTTACGCGGTAACGCGCGCACTCGACGTGGGGAGACCAAAGAGCGCCACTGTCAAGATCAAGACACCAGAAAGGTTAACATCGTCCACTGAAGACCCAGTCAGATAAAAGACGTATTCGCGGACACCGTTCAACGGACGGCCCAGTTCACGCTGGGGAATGACGGAGAGGAAGCTGAAGACACGGAGGACATGGAGGTGGAGGAAAGTCGCACTAAGAAGCGCCCGGCGGAAACGAGTCCGTAAAGCTACCGGAAACGTGCGACTACCGCCGCTCCTACCACCGCACCGACGCTACAAACACGAAGAAAGGCGCCGTCGAAAGGATGCAAAGCCCCTAAGATGACCACTGACGCGGATGGGTTTCAAATACCCCACGCAAGAAGATTGGAAGAGATGTACAGGTGGTCACTGCTGCAGGCATGGTCGTTAAAAACCAGTTTGCTGAGCTCGAAGGAAAGGAGGAGGAGACAGCAGACCAGCAACAGAGAAGCAAGGGGCCCCTGCCGCCACCCATCATGGTGAAATGGCCGGGCTCCTTCAAAGAAGTAGAACGGGCGATCCTCGCGGTCGTCAAGAACAACTCTACTACGAAGACAGCAAGTCACGATATGTACAGAATCATGACGCGAACAGCGGAGGACTACAAAAGCGTTATTGACCTCATTGACGGTCACGGTCTAAACTGGTTCACGTACTGGTCGGAACCTACAAAGACGCTCAAAGTAATCTTCCGACTCCTGCCCTTCAGTATGGAGCCCCCAGTACATCAAGAAGCTTCTTGAGGCCAAGGGGTACGCCATAAGGACAGTGTCGCGGATGAAGTCGCCGAAAGACAACGCAGACATACCGCTCTTCCAGGTCATACTGGACTACACACCGGAGGATAGGAGGATCTTCCAAGAAACGAGAGTGGGAAGTGTCAGCGGGGTCACAGTTGAAAAACTGAGGCCCGCTTCAATGCTTAAACTGCCAGGGAATCGACCACCTGGCAAAATACTGCAAAATGTCCCCACGCTGCGTAAAGTGTGCTGAGGAGCACCTGAGCAGAGAATGTCCGTTCCCGATCGAGAAGACACCCACGTGCTGCATCTGCAGTCAAGAACACGTCGCCAGCTTCCGCGGCTGCAAAGCCTTCAAAAAAGCAGCTGCAAAAGGGCGGCAGGCACCAGCGAGGATAGTTCAGCCGGGAAGAAACTACGTTACTGTAGCAGCAGCGGCGACCGTGGCAGTGGTTGCAAGGGAAACGCCTGCAAGACCGGCACAGCAACACGCCGAGCAGGCGCGACATGCGGAGCGGCCTACCCACGCAGCGGAAGGCGCTCCCCGACCGCCACGAGAGGAGCACGAGCCGCCGAGGAGGGCCGGCCGCACGCTGGGCTCGGAGGGAGGCCGCCACCTACGCCCGCCCCACCACCTCCGACCGCTGCAACCACCGAGGCCGCAGAACTACGATAGATGCTGCGGGAGTTCAAACAGCAGCTGCTCCAACTACCGCAGATGATCGTGTCTGCACTGATTGCGGCCAACCAGGTCAACACCACAAGATAAGCCAACAACACCCATGATGCCTAATCAAATCATAGGTCTCACCGTCTGCGCATGGAACGTAAACAGCATAAGGCAGCAGGAGGCTGAATTTAGCCAGTTTTTACGAGAGGAGGCCGTGGATGTGTGCCTCGTTGTGAGGCATGGCTGCAGCCCTGCGTAAACGCGAGGGCAACTAACTATAGGTGCTATCGCGACGATAGACCACCAGCAGGCGGCGGAACTGCGGTCTACGTAGGAAGAACGCTGCGACACCACCAAATCCAGCTACCAGAGCTGACGCAACTAGAAGCAACAGGCGTCGCAGTCAGCACCTCAGTGGGTCAAGCGACCTTCATCGTCGCGTACCAGAAGCCTAGAGGACTCCTATCACAACAGGACTTCGAGACTCTGTTGTCAATGCGTGGCAACATCTTTATCGGCGGCGACTTCAACGCCAAGCACCCGGTGTGGAACTCCAGGGTCACCACAGCCAGCGGCAGGAGGTACAGATAATGACACTATAGTACTGGGGCCTTACGACCCTACACTGTAAGTAGGCTGTTTAGGTTTTTATATTGGTAACGCCACGTAGCGCTCTGTATGAAAATCACTGACTGTGCTGTGTGCAGTCTGAGGCTGGTCGCCATTGTTGCAATATTTGCTATTGTAGTGTTGGGCAGTTGGCTGTTAACAGCGCGTAGCGTTGCGCAGTTGGAGGTGAGCCGCCAGCAGTGGTGGATGTGGGGAGTGAGATGGTGGAGTTTTGAGAGTGGTTGATCTGGACAGAGACAGTAAATTTGTAAGACTGGATGTCATGAACACACACATATATATATATATATATATATATATATATATATATATATATATATATATATATATATAATGACTTTTGAACACTATTAAGGTAAATACATTGTTTGTTCTTTATCAAAATCTTTCATTTGCTAACTATGCCTATCAGTAGTTAGTCACTTCAGTAGTTAGACTCTTTTATTTAGCTGGCAGCATTGGCGCTCGATGTATTGCAGTAGTTCGAGTAACGAAGATTTTTCTGAGGTAAGTGATTCATGAAAGGTATAGGTTAATGTTACTCAGGACCATTCTTTTGTAGGGATTATTGAAAGTCAGATTGCGTTGCGCTAAAGATATTGTGTGTCAGTTTAGTGTTGATCAGAATAAGCAAAGAGAGAAATGTCTGAGTATGTTCAATTTTGCTCAGCTGTTTGAAAAGCAAATAATGTATGGGGTTTACCAGCACAGTAATTCAATAATTTTTCTAAGGGGACGTTTCAACACACTATCCCAAGAGAGGCCGCCCGGATGTCCTGGACATCGAGATCATCAAAGGGGTGACCCACGACGCAGTCGCAACGAGACATGTGGCTCTGTCGTCACATTACCTGCCAGTGATCTTCGATCTGAGCACGGACGGGGCCGCACCACCTAAAGAACGCAAGACCTACTTCAACAACGACTGGGAACACTTCCGGGTGCACCTGGCAGAGACGCTCGAAGCGGTACCGGATCCTGATGTTGATGGCGTGGACGCCACACTCGCGGCGCTCTCGCATCTCGCGATCAGAGCGGCTGATGCAGCAACACAGCACAGACGTCAGAAGCCGCGGGATTTCTCCCTCCAGCTACCGCCGGACATCCTGCAGATGATCCGGGAGAAGAACCAGCTGGTACGAGAGTGGCACGTTACCCGCTAGGCGGCGACGAAAAATCGGATCAACCGGATGCACCGCGCCATACAGTACGCGGTCGCGGAACACAGGAACAGGGACTGGGCTGGGAGGATAGCGACCCTGAACAGAGCAGACGGCACTGCTTGGCAAGCAACCAAGCAGTTCCTTCGCAGGAGGCAACGAGTCCCGCCGCTATACGTTGGACAGCATGCAGTGGCCGAGCCTGACGCCAAAGCTGTGGTACTGGCCGATACCTTAGCGGCCACCTTCACGCTAGTTCGGGAAGATGTAGACAACGACCACAGCCGATTGGTGGAAGATAGGCTCCGTGTATACCTCGCGGCAGAAGACGAAAAGTGGGTGGGTGGGATAACGCCAGCTTCGCAATCCTGAAGGAGGTCCTCCCAGAGACTGTGAAACTGCTCACGCAGATATTCAACGCCGTCCTTAGGACCGGCCGCTACCCCCTCCCCCCCTCCCCCCTTCCCGCCTGGAAACATGCGGAGGTGGTGGTAATCCCTAAGGCTGGCAAAGACAACTGGCTGGCGCAAAATTACCGGCCTATCAGCCTGCTACCTATAGTCTCAAATGTGTTTGAGCGAATATATGTCAGGAGACTGCACCGTCACGTCGGAGACGAAGGCCTGCTTCCCGACGAGCAGTCCGGCTTCCGAAGGGGGCACGGGACAATACACCAAGTGCTGCGACTAGTGGAGCAGGCGATGGGGGCGCTGGAGAGGACGGCGTACCTTGGGGCCGTACTCCTAGACGTCTCCCGCGCCTTCGACAGCGTGTGGCACTACTGACTAGTCTACAAGTTACTAGTACAGGGAGTGCTGGTGTCACACGCCCTCCTGATCCACTCCTACCTGGCGGGATGTACCTTCCAGGTGAAGATAGAAGGCGGGACCTCAGCAGCATGGGAAATAGCCGCTGGAGTCCCACAGGACTCAGTATTGGGGCCCCTCTCGTATACTCTATTCACGACAGCCATGCCGCAAACGCAACGGGTGCAGACGGGGCTGCATGCCTATGATACAGCCCTGTACACCAAGAGCATCAACCAACATCTGATGCGAGGAAGATTACAAATAGCCTGCAACGAGCTGGGAGCTTGGGCCACAAAGTAGCGGCTCAAGTTCAATGCGGCGAAGAGCCAGGCTGTGATCTTCACGAAGAAACGTATACCTGAAGCTCTGCCACCAATCCGCATCAAGGGAGACCCCGTCCCATGGTCGAACACCGGCCGCTACCAGGGCGTCACACTAGATTGGTGCCTTACGTGGGAGACGCACATCGCCGAAATACGGGGTGAGGCGCGCGGCAGAATGCGTCTCCTATACCCTTTCCTCAATACCACGACCACACGGAAAGACGCTGTATGTGTTACTTATCAGGCCCGTGCTGGAATACGCCACCGTGGTGTGGGGGAATGCCGTCGAGACGCACATCGACAGTCTCCAGAAGATCCAGAACAGGTGTCTGAGACTGGCATTACATCTTCTGCGTGATTTCAGCCCGGCCGAACTACATTGGCTAACGGGAGTGCCGATGCTGTAGGACCACTTCAAGCAGTCGGCGAGACCTATGCCGACACGAGAAGATCCACGAATCCTCTCTTCAGGAATCTGGGAGACCAGATTTACTGGCGAGAGACAACAAGATGGCCGGACGTGCTACGAGAGTACCAACGCTGCTTAGGCAGCAAGAGGAAGGAAAAAGAAGAGTGCCAAACCAGAAGAAACAAACCAAGACGCGATGAACCGAAAATCAAACCAGAGGAAGAAGAAGGAAAAGCAGCTAGACCTGTTAACCCATCAACCTAACGAAGCTGCAGCTTCGAGATGACACAAAGCAAGCAAAGCAAGCAAGCAAGAGTCTGGGTGTTCCCTCGTAGGTCTGCGCCCAGGGAGGTTTGCCGGCGGCGTTTCAGAGGTTCCTCCCCCTGCCCTCGAAGTCAGTACATTCTGGGATATGTCTGTTTTCTCCTTAATCCGGGTAATGGCTCGTTCCCAAGCTGAATTGAACCGTGACAGTGGCTATTCCCTTAACCAACTTTGGGAACCAGCCATTACCCAGATTAAGGAGAAGACAGAAATATCACAGAATGTACTGACTTCGAGGGCAGGGGGAGGAACCTCCGAAACGCCGCCGGCAAACCTCTCTGGGCGCGGACCTACGAGGGAATACCTGGAAAGTGGGCCACAAGCCAGGCGTCGAACCGCGGAGCGGACGGATGAGAGAGCGACCGCGGTGCGGACGGCGGAGGGAGTGCCCGAAGAAGGGGGAGGGGGAATCTGATGTGTACCTCACGCCCGGCGTTGTGTCCTTTGTACACTCACACCAGGCTGTTCACCCGAGATTTATTTCGTTACAACAATGTTATTAAACAAATGTATTTTGCATGGTCAGGTGCTCAAAGACTGGAAAATCTGGAAATCATTATACTAAAAAAAAGGGGGAAGACAAAGACCCAAGAGAACCGAAATCTTACAGGGTGATTAGTTTGGTAAATGCTCTAACCAAGTACAGGAAAAGCCTCCGCGACGCTGCTTGAGGGATCACAGACAGACGGTAGGCATGAGCCCCCTGCACTACGGTTTCAGGAAAGGGAAATCCACCGAGGATGCAATAAACGTGAAATGAATATTGTGAATACCTCAGACGACAAGTTTGTTATAGGCATAGTGATTGATATGGCTGGGACGTTTGATAATTTGTGGTAGTCTGCCCTGTCCAAAAGACTGAAACAGATGGATTGTCCCAGGTGTCTCTATAAAAGTCTGTGAAAATATTGCACAGTCAAGCAGGTGCAATTAGAATGTCCTGGAAAGAAAATTGCGAAAGACATCACTCAAGGTTGCCAAAGGCCAAAGGCCTCTGTGGTCCAGAGTTTTGAGATATTGGCAAACTACCATTACTGAAGCAGCTTCAGAATATAACAAATACTAGAGGCTGCATCGCCTACGCTAATACAAAGGCTAAGTTAGAGGAAAACAGCAGAGTAGTTCTTGAAAGACTAGGCAACTGGTGAATGGAAAACAAACTAAAGATAGCAGAGACCGCAAAACAGTTCATATGTTAATATGTTACTAAAAGGAACATTATTAAGAAAGAGAAATCCCAACAGAGTAAAACACCAGCTCGTGAAATGAAAAGAAGTATATAGGTATCTTGTAATTAACATCGACGAAAAACATCACTTTCATGCATATGTAGAAATCATATACCAGAGAGGCATTAAAATCCTAAATAAAATAGCAATAATTGTCCAAAGAAGTTTTCAGTTACTACTAAATGCAACAAGAACGTACCACAACACAGTATTAGTCGTTATTGTGGCCCACAGTTCGAGCGTTTGGGCTCATAGAGCCAGAAATGTAAGGGCAGCGCAGCCTCTACCTGGAGCACAGATAAATGTACTCCAGCACTTGACAGGCGGGTGTAAACAACACCGACCAAGACGTTGCTGGTAATGTTAGGCTTGCTACCTTTAGACCTAAGAGTAAGAAAGAGAGGTGTACAATACTGGCTCAAAAACCGCTAATGTGATAAGGTAAAGGAGATACTGGGTACGAGAGCCGTATCGAAAAGGTAATATAAGCATGCATGGATGGAGAATGACAAGAAATTTGGGACAGGACAGGAACGGGAAGGAGAACCTCTCAACTCCTTTCTAACGTAAAAGAAGGAACAAGATGACATATTTCCTTTTTACCAAGGGAGATAAATACTATCTGTCGTGAAATGGCCCGTATTACACTACTTACTGAAAATACGACAGCGTACAAGAGACAATTGTGAATCTGGAGCAACCAGAACCCCGGATCACATCATCTGGGAATGTGCCATTAGACAAGATGTTACAGACCAGGACAGGAATGCATTTAGAAATGTGACAGTCTGTAATATAATAAGGAATGAGGAAATGTGGCATAAGCTGAACTCGATGACTGCTAAGATATCACCTTATGAACTACAAGGCTACACATCTTAGAGACAACCAAGAAGGGGCCTTACATCAAGTTAACGACACACGCCATGGCAGAACATCCACCTATAACAACCTTCTGGAAGCAATTAGGAGATGAGCCTCGGGGAGGATCAGGAAGAATTTCCTAACATCCAGACAGCCATCTCCCAATCTCTCTATCTTGGGTGGCACAGCAGCACAGCAGCGTAGCCCCTGTTAATCCTGAGTTGCACCTCAGCACGCTGGGAGGAGGGGGGGAGGGGGGGCGGCAAGCTGACCATTCAGGCAAATGAGAAACCCAGCTTGGTTCTGATAGCAAGTACTTAGTGTAGTTTAGTGTTGTGTTGTGTTGTGTTGTATGCGTGTATGTATGTATGTCTTAAACTGGGGACCTAGAAACGATGGAGAGGCTTTGTCCCACCGTAGCCCTCAATGGTTCACAATCCCATAACACGCCACAGCATTCCACCCACCCCACCGCTGCCCCACACTGAACCCAGGGTTACAATGCGGTTCAACCGCTAGTGGACCACCCCACAGGATCGTTTCATACCAGACGGTGTAACCCCAGATGTTTGCGTGGTAGAATAATGATGGTGTACGCGTACGTGGAAACGGTGCTTGTGCAGCAATCGCTGACACAGTGTGACTGAGGCGGAAAAAGGGGAACCAGACCGCATGCGCCGAGATAGATGAAAAACTGCCTTAAAATCCATCCATAGGCTGGCCGGCATACACCACTCCAGCGGGTGGATTCGTGCTGTTGACTGGCAAGGCCTTCAGACTCGAAAAGCAGCACGTTAGACCGCGTGGCTAACCAGGCGGGATGTTGTGTAGTAGTAGAGTACATAATTATAAATTACAAAATTTGTAATAACAAATGGTGCATAGTGTAATATACAGTAACGTGTGCCTTCTGGATTCGGGATGAACAAGTATCTGCGCACCAGATGACCAAATGGTAATATGTAGACTTTTTTGTTTGGTTATTATTCTTACCCCTGCCACCTTCAGAATTGGAAAGAGAGTAGCTGGCAGGGGTAAGATACATGGAGCGAAAGGCTATCTACAATTTGTACAGAAAGCAGATGGCAGTTATAAGAGTCGGGGGATATGAAAGGGAAGCAGTGGTTGGGAAGGGAGTGAGACAGGGTTGTAGCCTATCCCCGATGTTATTCAATCTGTATATTGAGCAAGCAGTAAAGGAAAGAAAAGAAAACTTCGGAGTAGGTATTAAAATCCATGGAGAAGAAATAAAAACTTTGAGGTTCGCCTCGTGATGGCTGGGTGTTGTGTGGTGTCCTTAGGTTAGTTAGGTTTAAGTAGTTCTAAGTTCTAGGGGACTGATGACCATAGATGTTAAGTCCCATACTGCTCAGAGCCATTTGAACCATTTTTTGAGGTTCGCCGATGACATTGTAATTCTGTCAGAGACAGCAAAGGACTTGGAAGAGCAGTTGAACGGAATGGACAGTGTCTTGAAAGGAGGGTATAAGATGAACATTAACAAAACCAAAACGAGGATAACGGAATGTAGTCAAATTAAGTTGGGTGATGCTGAGGGAATTAGATTAGGAAATGAGACACTTAAAGTAGTAAAGGAGTTTTGCTATTTGGGTAGCAAAATAACTGATGATGGCCGAAGTAGTGAGGATATAAAATGTATACTGGCAATGGCAAGGAAAGCGTTTCTGAAGAAGAGATTTGTTAACATCGAGTATAGATTTAAATGTCAGGAAGTCGTTTCTGAAAGTATTTGTATGGAGTTTAGCCATGTATGGAAGTGAAATATGGACGATAAATAGTTTAGAGAAGAAGAGAATAGAAGTTTTCGAAATGTGGTGCTACAGAAGAATGCTGAAGATTAGATGGGTAGATCACATAACTAATGAGGAGGTATTGAATAGAATTGGGGAGAAGAGGAGCTTGTGGCACAACGTGACTAGAAGAAGGGCTCGGTTGGTAGGACATGTTCTGAGACATCGATGGATCACCAATTTAGTATTGGAGGGCAGCGTGGAGAGTAAAAATCGTAGAGGGAGATCAAGAGATGAATACACTAAGCAGATTCAGAAGGATGCAGGCTGCAGTAGGTACTGGGAGATGAAGAAGCTTGCACAGGATAGAGTAGCATGGAGAGCTGCATCAAACCAGTCTCAGGACTGAAGACCCCAACAACAACAACATATTATTCTTATTATTATTCTTTTCATATAGCTGTTCTATGTAGATTTTTCCCTTAAACAGCATTATGCTTAGTTATTACCAGTATTTTTGAAATTATATTGAAATAATATGCGCTACATTTATGCTAGTTATGGTGGAACATTGGGTATGCCCTTTTTGTATAGATAAAAGACCAAAATAAAATCAAACAAATAAATAATAATAAAAGTAACAATAAACTTTGACAAGGATGTTACAGAGGATAGGTGAGGCACAGAAGGGGGTAGTAGGTGGTCTGGAAACGATATCAGGGAGTGATTACGTCATTTATGGGCTTGGACTGAGATTGCTACAGCCTTGGCAGAGTAATGTATTGAGGCATTAAAAGGAGAGTTTTTTTGTAATGGGAGCTCTGATTGTTGTAGAGTGAGAGGAAGAAACTACGTGGGAGACTTATATGTGGATAAGATGCATGGGGTAGTTGTGGAACAAGAAAGTCTGATGGAGGTTTTTGGTGTAGGTGTTGCAGTATACGCTGGCGGAGCACATACATTGGCCATGGATGCGTAGGTTGCATGGAAATAGGATTAGCAGTTTCTGGGAATGAGGTTCAATGATTGCCTTAGCTGGATTCCACACACACGGCAATAAATAGTTGTGATTCAGATACGAATGTAATTATTTCGTTGACTAAAGCGAACCGTGGTGGCTCGTTCGTGTTTGAATCGTCCTTGGCGGTTTCACGTTGAGTTTCGTAAATGTGCGCGGTTTGAGGAGGGAGTGGAGTTTAGGAACGCCGACGTTTGGACGGGGGCAGTCTGAGGTCCGGGTTTGAGGTGGACACGTGATCCGTACATGTCTTGGAGTGAACTTTCCACCAGTACCAGGTGTGCTTGTTGGTGTATGTGCGCTTGAATTTACGATTTTTTCGTGGCGATTTAATTATTGGTTTTGTCTAGCTGTTGTTTCTGGCTCGGCAGTAAGCATGAAAGCACGCGAATGTGGACCTTATTTGAAAATTTGTGCTACAACTCTATTTAAACTATAACTGCATTAGTGTTTGTGTCTAAAATAATTACTTGTTTCAATTTGATTTTGATGTAGTTTGCTATTCAACCGATCGGCCCCTGTGCCGACCGTAACTCTAAAGCTTAGCTCCCTTCTGAAATTTAATTAGCCACTGTGCCGTAGTCTTTGGAATACTCTACTTAAAGTCTATAGCCAACCTTTGGTCAGGAGTGTGGCATTTTTCCAATTGTTCCTTTAAAAAAAATTCTTTAACAATTTATGACCTTGAAATTTCTATGATTCTGCTGTTAAATCTAAATCTGTTTTTTGGATAAATATTTAGCGACCCATGGTACCGTCTCTTTTTTTAAAGTTTGTACGTTGCTGTTACATTTAAATGGTTTTTGCATTTTTTTAATTATACGGTCACCGAGTCGAATTTAAGCTTAAACCTCAATTTATGAGTTGGTTGTAATTTATTTGGGCCACTGTTCCGCATTTTTCCAAGCATTATTACTTAAAACCTTTAGCTGGATTTGGTCAGAGATATTGTATTTCTCTGTCATTTAATTTATTTATTTTTTTATATAAGAAATGGCCCATGCGGTAGGAAACTTCAGTATTTAAAATGGTCCTGGTACCGATTGAAGTCAGGAATCACCCGACTCTAGATAACTGTATGCCCTTAAGCTGACACTTCTAACCTGTAGAGGCCCTCTTATGGCAAAAGATTTTAGTAACATTGCAGAGAGTCTGCCTGTTTTTTTTTTTTTTATTCCTAATATCGGCATTACTTAAGAGCCCTCACCGGTACAACTCCTCTTTGGGATTTTGGGTGTATATATGTCTAACTGAACCTTGGTCCAGCCCTTCCTCGATTTCTTTTTCCCCCTTACAATACGATAGCACACCTGGATTTCCTGTTCCATAGGGTGTGGTGACCATAGCATCCACGGCAAATGCATATTATCCAGCACAGAATCCTGCAATATTTGTAGTAGTCCATTTTGAAGCTGTGCTCAAAATGCAACAGGTATGTGTACATCCCATACCATAAGATCCACAGAAACACTTCTGGGATTAGGTAGTGCCTTGTGCATAATGTTCGACAATTCCTCTGTCCACCTCAATCACCAGTTCTAATCCACTGAGCACCCGTCAGACGAGATAGGTCGTGTCTGCGCCGTCGGTCACATCCCTTGACCAGGAACGACTGCAGTTGGAATATCGTGGGATGCTATCTACAATGATGACATCAGACGTCTCCGTGATCGTCTCTGTGCACGACTGCAAGACCACGTTGTACCTAGACGGCTACACTACATCTACATCTGCATGACTATTCTGCAAGTAACAATTAAATGCCTGGCAGAGGGTTAATCGAACCATTTTCATACTACTTCTCTACCATTCCACTCTCGAATGGCGCGTGGGAAAAAGGACCACGTAAATCTTTCCGTTCGCGTTCTGATTTCTCTTATTTAATTATTATGATGATCATTTCTCCCTACGTAGGAGGGTGTAAAAAAATATTTTCGCGTTCGGAAGAGAAAGTTGGTGATTGAAGAAAACCGCAATTGTTTCAGTGGCTGTCACCCCAACTCGAGTGTCATATGAGTGACACTCTCACCCCTATTGTTCGATAACACGAAACGAGCTGCCCTTCTTTGCACTTTTTCGATGCCCTCCGTCAATCCTACCTGGTTAGGATACCATACCGCGCAGCAGTATTCCAGCAGAGGACGGACAAGTGTAATGTAGGCTGTCTCTTTAGTGGGTTTGTTGCATCTTCTAAGTGTTCTGCCAACAAAGTGCAGTCTTTGTTTCGCCTTCCCCACAATATTATCTATGTGGTCTTTCCAATTTAAGTTGCTCGTAATTGTAATTCATGGGTATTTACTCGAATTGACAACCCTTAGGTGTGTGCGATTTATCGTATACCCAAAAATTATCGGATTTCTTTTAGTACCTATGTGAATGACCTTGCACTGTTCTTTGTTTAGTGCTAAGTGCCACTTTTCGCACCATACAGAAATTCTCTCTAGATCATTTTGTAATTGGAATTGATCAAAGGTTCAAAGGTGTGTGAAATCTTATGGGACTTAACTGCTAAGGTCATCAGTCCATAAGCTTACACACTACTTAACCTAAATTATCCTGAGGACAAACACACACACCCATGACCAAGGGAGGACTCGAACCTCCGCCGGGACCAGCCGCACAGTCCATGACTGCAGCGCCCTAGACCGCTCGGCTAATGCCTCGCGGCTGGAATTGATAGTCTGATGATTTTACTAGACGTCATCTGCAAACTATCTAAGGGGGCTGCTCAGATTATCATCTAGATAATTTGTGTAAATAAGGAACAGCAGAGGGCCTATGACACTACCTTGCAGAACGCCAGACATCACTTCTGTTCTACTCGATGATTTACCGTCTATCACTACGTACTGTGACCTCTCTGAGACGAAATCACGGATCCACTCACACAACTGAGACAATACTCCATATGCATGCAATTTGATTAATAGTCGCTTGTGAGGAACGGTATCAAAAGCCTTCTGGAAATCTAGGAATACGGAATCGATCTGAGATCCCTTGTCGACAGCCTCTGGCTCTCATTTTATTACGATAGTTATTTTTCCTTATACAGGTCGACGCCAACAGAATATTTATGCTTTGGGAGGAGAAAGTTGGTGATTAAAATTCAGTGAGAAGATCTCGCTGCAAAGAAAAATGTCTTTGACATACTGAAAGTCTTGGCCAAGATAATCTGTCTAAATGTTGAGTACTTTGTGAACGCGGCTTCTTGCAGAACACTTGAATAAAAACCTCAATCAAGTAGGATCTTTATTTCAAAGTGTTCATTGATAAATCGCGTTGTACAAATACAGGCAGACATTAAGGATTTGCATAAGCGGATGGATTCTTTAAGAGAGGATAGTCCTCTTCCAATATATCAGTAGCCATCTTAGCTGCTAGTATCGCTACTCCAGTTTCTCCTTTTTCAGGTAAGGCAGGGGAGTACGTGTTAGCGTTTACAGACAACTTATTGACAACCTAGAAGCTGAGTTATTTGTTCGAATATCAGTTATTAAATACGACTAAAAGCCACATTTAGTGGGAAATGCTAAAATGTGTGTGATGTATCATGAGGAATTGAGGAGTGCTCACACATTTGAAAGTCTGAGGGTACATTTGCTACAGTGATATAGGAAGATATACTATGTGATCAAAAGTATCCGGACACCCCTAAAAATACGTTTTTCATATTAGGGGCATTTTGCTGCCACCTACTGCCAGGTGTTCCATATCAGCAACCTCAGTAGTCATTAGACATCGTGAGAGAGCGGAAAGGGCGTTCCGCGGAACTCACGGACTTCGATCATGGTCAGGTGATTGTTTGTCACGTCTGTACGCGAGATTTCCACACTCCTAAACATCACTAGGTCGACGTTTTCCGATGTGGTAGTGAGGTGGAAACGTGAAGAGATATGTACAGCACAAAAGCGTACAGCTGACCTCGTCTGTTGACTGACACAGACCACCGAAGTTGAAGAGGGTTGTAATGTGTAATAGGCAGACATCTATCCAGACCACCACACAGGAATTCCTAACTGCATCAGGATCCACCGCAAATACTATGACAATTAGGCGGGAGGTGAGAAAACTTGCATATCATGATCGAGCGGCTGCTCATAAACCACACATCACGCTGGTACATGCCAAACGACGCCTCGCTTGGTGTAAGGATCGTAAAAATTCGACGATTGAACAATGGAAAAACGTTGTGTGGAGTGACGAATCACGGTACACAATGTGGCGATCAGATGGCAGGATGTAGGTATGGTGAATGCCCGGTGAACGTCGTCTGCCAACTTGCATAGTGGCAACAGTAAAATTCAGAGGCGGTGGTGTGGTCGTGTTTTTCATGGCGGGGACTTGCACCCCTTGTTGTTTTGCGTGGCACTATCACAGAACATGCCTGCATTCACGTTTCGAGCACCTTCTTGCTTCCCACTGTTGACGAGCAATTCGGGGATGGCGATTGTATCGTTCAACCCGATCGAGCACCTGTTAATAATGCACGGCCTGTGGCGGAGTGGCTACACGACAATAAATCCCTGTAATGGACTAGCCTGCACAGAGTCCTGACCTGAATGCTATAGAAAACCTTTGGGATGTTTTGGAACGCCGACATCATGCCAGGCCTCACCGACCAGCATCGATACCTCTCCTCAGTGCAGCACTCCGTGAAGAATCGGTTGCTATTCCCCTGAAACCTTCCAGCACCTGATTGCCTGCGAGAGTGGAAACTGTCATCAATGCTACGGGTGGCCAACACAATACTGAATTTGATCATTGCCGATTGAAGACGTCACGAACTTGTAAGTTATTTTCAGCCAGGTGTCCGGATACATTTGATCGCATAGTGTAGATAGTTGTAAATCACACGGAGAAATTGAACTACGTTTCTTAGCTGAAGCCATAGAAGCTGCGACAGCATTGGAGGAAACAGAGCAATAAGCCAAGTCTACAGACAATTGGAAAATTTTCCTGCAGAAATCAAGTACACTACTGGCCATTAAAATCGCTACACCACGAAGATGACGTGCTACAGACGCGAAATTTAACTGACAGGAAGAAGATGCTGTGATATGCAAATGATTAGCTTTTCAGAGCATTCACATAAGGTTGTCGAAGGTGGCGACACCTACAACGTGCTGACATGAGAAAAGTTTCCAATCGATTTCTCATACACAAGCAGCAGTTCACTGGCGTTGCCTGCTGAAACGTTGTTGTGATGCCTTGTGTAAGGAGGAGAAATGCGTACCATCACGTTTCCGACTTTGATAAAGGTCGGATTGTAGCCTATCGCGATTGCGGTTTATCGTATGGCGACATTGCTGCTCGCGTTGGTCGAGATCCAATGACTGTTAGCAGAATATGGAATCGGTGGGTTCAGGAGGGTAATACGGAATACCGTGTTGGATCCGAACGCCCTCGTACCACTAGCTGTCGAGATGACAGGCATCTTATCCGCATGACTGTAACGGATCGTGCAGCCACGTCTCGAACCCTGAGTCAACAGCTGGGGACGTTTGCAAGACAACAACCATCCGCATAAACAGTTCGATGACATTTGCAGCAGCATGGACTATCAGCTCGGAGACCATGGCTGCGGTTACCCTTGACGCTGCATCACAGACAGGAGTAGTGGGGCTAGGACAGCGTCGAGCCACGTTCCATTGTTGCCAAATTTATTCAAGATGGCGGCGATGACGTCATTCAAGATGTCGGCATGTAGACTTGGCAACAGCACATGATGTCATCCACTAACCTAAGCCTCCAGGAAAATGGCGGGAAATTTCAATTTTGGAGGGGAAATAGGTCAATTCGTCTATGTCCACTAACCTAAACCCCCAGAAAAAATTGGCACCAAATTTGAATTCCAACAAGATAATGCATGCAAAACCTTACTTGTCTTTATTATTACTCATCATTATTCATTATCATTTATTATTATTCATTGTCATTCATTATCATTTATTATCATTTATTATTATTTATTATTTTTATTTATTATTATTGACCTGCCTCCACTAGAAAATTCCCTCCAAATTCAAATTCCAGCACGATAATGGCTGCAAACCTATACTTCTCTTTATTATTATGAATTATCATTCATCATTTATTACTATTATTTATTATTATTATTGGCCTTCCTCCACTAGAAAATTGCCCCAAATTCAAATTCCAACACGATAATGTCTCGAAAACTGTACTTCTATTTTTTATTATTTATTATCATTTATTGTTATTTATTCAAGATGTCCAACTTCCGCGGCGAGAAAGCCATTTGCGTTACATCCATAACAAAAATCTATCGCAAGATCGAATCCCACATCCTACAAACTTTCGCGCTCACCTATCGTTTTTCACTGCTAACCTATCACAATCGCGTCAAATAGTAAAATGCGCTTATAGTAACCTAATTCAAATCCTTTGATTTTGCAGGGGGATAGGGACTGAAGTCTTTATTACAAGCAGTATGGTCATCACTTGTTATCCAACACAATCATACACAGCTTCGAGATCCCAGTGCAGTTGCCACGACGTCCACTCTACAACTGAATTAGTTGAAATCATCGCCGCACCTGGCCCCGTCTCCCAGGCGCCACAGTCGCATAGCCCCGCATGCCATGGGTAAGGGAGCTCTGGCCCTGCAGGCTAGCGCGTGGGCTGTTGAGTGCGGCGAGACACTTGGGGCGGCCCGTGCTAGCCGCTGAACTGGCGATCGCTCACACGTCGTAAACATGTTTTCACTGGACACTCTGGAATTTGCCGAGTTCGACGTCACAATGGTCCCTTTTACGTTCACCACATGTATTCGTTGCCTCCGCACGTTTCCCTCCAAAATTGTTTGCCTTGGAATCACACAACGGTCGTCAGAGCCACAAAGAATGCCCTGCCACACTTTTGGCGCGAAAGTTGTTTTCCTGGGTACGTTCAAACCTGTCGATGCTGACTGTTGGCCACCCACCACCTGTATTTGTGCAACCGAGAACGCCGTGCTACACTTTTGGCGCCAACATTTGCTCAACAGTGTAATCTGCCATGACTGTAGAAGAGCACGTTTGGTCGCCGCAAGACCTCTCGCTAAGTTAATTCACTCTCTCTCGCGCCGCGCTGCCGTCCCGCTGACGTCCTACCGCTTACGTCACACACCCTCGATCGCCCCCTCCATACACACGACTGACATATTCTTCTGTAAATATGCTAACACCCACATCGCCCATCTAACCTATCAATTACCTAAGTACTTAATTTCATTTCAATTTTAATCATATTAAATAATTCAATTTACAATTTCATATACGTTCGCAAAGGTGTTCAACCACCTACTTTAAATACTTTTAGAGGACCAGACCTCAACCTCTTCCTAAGAACCCTCACTGAGTTCGAATTCTGTCAGTAAAAGAAAACGTTGCTTGCGCTTTCGTTGCCAACCTTAGAAAATTGCGCGTGGAGGAAGGACACTTTTACTAACCTCAACCACCTGACCATCACATCCTCCTACGATCAGGCGCCAAATGTGAAATCTGCCAGTAAACAAACCTCACTTGCGTTTTCGCTACAAACGTAAGAAAATTGCTGAAAACGAAACCCACCACCGCCATCACTTCCTGGGGGGTGGATGTTAAAAGGACTCAGCCTGCGCTAGGCTGATGGAAGGAGGAAGGAGTGTACTTAATTTATTTTGGAGCAATTTATTTAGGGATGGAGTATATGTATCACGGAACACACGCTCTGACATCACCCCACAGCATACAGACCTGCAAACTACTCCTACATAACTCATGTATAATGCTCTACATAAGCGCTTGCTAATCGTAAACCGTCAAAAAATTCACTGAACAGCCTACAGACATATGAAGCACACCTAAATAATTCAAAACACCCACGCTCATAGAACAGAACAAATATTAATTTATCTAAATAATAATCCATATATAATATTATATAAAAGTATTTTTGGTCCTCTAATACACGAGTCTGGAGATGTCTGTAGAAAAGGGTGGCAGGCTCTGATCAGAAAGACTGACGCGTTTCTGCCAACAGTAAAAGGCTCTCGAATCAGCTGAACTGTTATGAGAGCGACTTAGGTCAACTGAGGGTGTACTGATGTAAAATGGTCATTTTGTAACGTATAGGAAAATGAACTGCACCTTTATTAGAAGGACAAGGTACGCATTGGAATATTGTCATCATTGGTCTGTGTTTAAGTATATAATATTAAATGCACTATCCTCAGTGAGAGGGTTATGTATGCCGGTAAAAGTATTTGCTTATTTGACTAGATGTGTGCGTAATTTAGTATGTTTAATTGTTCAGCGAATATGACTATCTGTGGAAAAAGTAATTATTATGTTTTATTGGGCTGGGTTGTATGTGGGGGCGTAAATGCTTGTACAAAATTATTATAAGAGTGAGGGTGGCATATAAGTAGAAAAGTTCTGTGAAAGCGTGTGTTGAAGGAATGAGCGAGTGGATGACACGACTCACCTACGACTGTATCATTAGTACATGTAAATAAATGTCGGATAACCTAAATTGAGGTAATTTTTTTCTTTTTAATGATATTTATGACTTATGTTTGGAATTATATATGTATATTTGTTCTAAATGCGTACTCATCTATGCTTAGAAAGGGAGAATGCTTTTTTATTATTAAGTGAGTTTTGGCAGGAGTGAATAGACTTTTATATATGCCAGTATTTAAGATTTGTGACGTTAGGTTCGCTGGCTGGGGGATACTGTGTTTACATGTTGAGTTGGAGATGGAGGGGAGGATGGAGATCTGCGCTATTCAGGAATCCATTTGCGCAGTGTATGTCGTTAGACAATAGCTGGAGAGCAGGTATAGGAAGAGCCCACTTCGGCATGCTGGTACTGGGGCTGAGTGGACGGCTGTTTAGACGGACAGATATGTGGGGTTGACATGCCGCCGGCGGCGCTCGGATGCTCGCTGTGTAAGGTGCAATGGGATTATTTATTTTGGTGGTTACTGGATTAAGAACTGTAATATTGAAGGTCATGCCTTCAGCGGGAACGCTGTGTAGTTGAGTAAGAGTGTTTACGTATTTGAATATATTTTTCGTGATTGGTGATGTTAAGTTGATGGCGCAATTTAGCTACCACTGTAAAAAAAATAGCTCTCTCCTGCTGAAAGAAAGGGGTGACCTTGCCCTCAGACCTAATGGATGAGTTATTAGATAAGAGCAATTGATAGTTGTTGTTGAATGATGGTATGTGTTTGGATATAGCAGTCTCTAAACGGCGGCGCGAATGAATGTGTGTGTTAAATGGGTGAAGTGTAATGCAGGATGAGACGAGTGAGACATTAGAACATCGAGCACGAGCGAATTCGCGTCTTTGCTTGTTGTTCAATGAAATGTGATGGTGATTACAGCACACAACCCCACGTTGGCGATGTCTTCACAGGCAGGCCTTACACACGTTGGTGGGGTATTCATTATCAGGGATAGTGACTGAGGCGTGTCGCTGATAAAAGTTGTATAACGACTAGAGAAGATGAGTTTGTATGCTATGGTGAGAGGGCGTAGCTTGATGACATAGATAATTGGACTAGATTTTTTATTTGGAAATTTATGCAATCTATACATAGTGATATTCGACCGCTAGTGACAACAGTTAACATCGGGAAAATAGGTCCAAATCGAGCGCTGGAAGAATGTTGGGGCAATGGTAATAATATTTGATTCAAGTTGGGGGTGGAAAATATGGACCAGGCTTTGGATATTGGTGTGTGTGTGATATGTGCTTGATGGTCTGTATAAAAGTTTCACTCTTTAATTGCGTTTGGTATTTTGAGGGGTGTGTGTAAAATTAATTTTACTCTTGAAAGTGCGAGAAAGATGAGTTGATTGGTGTTTAGATAGAGGCTACGTTTGTAATTCGAAAAGAGGGGATGAGAATGGTAAACTGATTGATGGACATGATTTGTGGGCTGATATATGAGCGTCAAGATAGGGTTGAGGAAGTTTGCGTATGTTGATGGTGGGACGTTTGTGAGGTTAGGTGCAGTGGGAGGAGTAAATTAGATCTTATTTAAAAAAAAACTGTTGTAAAGTAAGAATAATATTGAGAAGGTTTTAGATGGCTGGTCATGCGACGAGGCGAGAGCAGTGATGTGTAGTTATGTTTAGTTAAAGGGCCGTGTAATGTCGTGTCAGCAGAAATGCGCAGTGTGTCATAGGGGGTAAAGACATGTACTGCTGCTATGATGTTTCTAGCGTATGGAGGCTGCGCTTTGGAGTTATGCTACATTGATATAAAGTTGACTTTCACCTGCGTTCGGTGGTCACGGCTCGGGGTTGTGACGTCTGCGTGTGCTTTGACAACTGACGAGCGCGTCGACCGCGCCAGCTCATGCTTGTAGTAGCCGAGCAGGGGCTGTGCGCGGTATGAAATCAGATGGATGCGTGACTTCACGATTCTGTGGCCATGGTGTGGTGGCAGGTACCCGTGCACGTCTGCTGAGTTATTTTGAAAGCGGATCTGCAGGCTCTGCTATGCGTTATTTGGATAGTTTACGAGCACTGAGCGTATCTACACATCGATGTGAGGAATTACAGTATTTAGTAGCAGTTTGCTATTGTGTGTACTGAAATTATGAGTTGGGTGGGTGTCTGTGAGCTGTGCAACATGCCCTAGGGAACATCTGGGTGGGTGTTTTGTGATAGTGTGATAGATATACTGCATTGTTAAATAAGTTGTTTGAAAAAATATATAGAGTGCTGTCAATCATTACACGCCCCTGCAGTGCAGATCAGAGTGATTGGTTTTCCGTCACCATCTAAATTGCATGCGACTAGTAAGTGTTTTTGCGGCGGCGTTAATCGTGTGTGTCAACGAGCTATGGGCTCTTCTGACAATAGACGTGAAGGCAGGTCCCGACCTGAGACGCAGGCGGAGATACATGAGAAGAACAAAGCAGCTTTCACATGTGTCAGAGGAGAGCACCCTTTCTGGTCGGCTGTCACGAGCGCACGGAAACTGAACTTGGGTGGAGGTTCTGGAACTCCACCTCCGGCCGACCACACGCACGTGTGACCTGGCTTGGAGCGTAATTTTAGGCACATAGGTGATATGAATTTTCTCGGATGTTATGCGCGAATGCGACTGTGAGTAGGTCATGTGTGGGGGAGGCCGAGCAGAGACTTTTGGTCGGTTTGGCAGCTGGGGGTGGGGTACTGGGTGGGGGTGTCTGGGCGCGTCTGTTGCACTATTTTTGCGAGCATGTCTGTGCACTGTGCTGTGTGTTATTTGGAGAGTTTAAGAGTACAGAGCTAGTCTGTGGATATTGTGTACTGCATTATTTAAGAGCAGTTTGCTACTGTGTCGTGAAATTAGGAGTTGTTTCGTGTTTGTGGGCTGTGTCACATGACCACACCCAGATCAGTATTGGTGTTTTGTGGCAAATATACTCCATGCCTAAATAAAGAAGCACGAAATAAATAGGATGCGTTCCTTCCTTAGTTTCCCGAGCAGCACAGCGCAGTCTGAGTGGTTTTTGCGCAAAAACAGCAATCTGGTCAGACTGTAAGTGAGTCAACAAATAACAGAACAAATTTATCTGTAGTGGAGTTACAAGTCTGGATTGGAATGAATATCTGGATGGGTGTGGTTGTGTTGACAAGTGTAATGCACTACTGGAGTACAGAACCTGCCTTAGGTCAGCCTTACATATCGAAACCTATGAGACTCAAAAGTTTCAAAAAGATAGGTGAAACTATTCACGTATTCTGATGTCAGGGGGGGGGGGGGGGTGCTCTGTGTACTAAGTAAGCTGAACAACGGACTGAGTGGCGAATACAGAGGGTGGTGATGCTGTCTATGTCTAGTTGTTTAAATTAAGACATGTGTATGATTTTGAACAGTTGATGATTAGGGAAGGTGGTATTTTAGATGGATTATTATTTAGAGAAATTAATATTTGTTCCGTTCTATGGGCGTGGATATTTTGAATTATCTAGGTGTGCTTCACATGTCTGTAGGTCGTCCAGTGAATTTTTTGATGGTTTACGATTAGCGAGCGTTTGTGTAGAGCATTATACATGAGTTATGTAGGAGTAATTTGCAGGTCTGTATGTTGTGGGTGTTGTGTGATGTCCTTAGGTTAGTTAGGTTTAAATAGTCCTAAGTTCTGGGGGACTGATGACCATAGATGTTAAGTCCCATAGTGCTCAGAGCCATTTGAACCAATCTGTATGTTGTGGGGTGATGTCAGAGCATGTGTTCTGTGATACATACACTCCATCCCTAAATAAATTGCTCCAAAATAAATTAAGTACACTCCTTCCTCCTTCCATCAGCCTAGCGCAGGCTGAGTCCTTTTAACATCCACCCCCCAGGAAGTGATGGCGGTGGTGGGTTTCGTTTTCAGCAATTTTCTTACGTTTGTAGCGAAAACGCAAGTGAGGTTTGTTTACTGGCAGATTTCACATTTGGCGCCTGATCGTAGGAGGATGTGATGGTCAGGTGGTTGAGGTTAGTAAAAGTGTCCTTCCTCCACGTGCAATTTTCTAAGGTTGGCAACGAAAGCGCAAGCAACGTTTTCTTTTACTGACAAAATTCAAACTCAGTGAGGGTTCTTGGGAAGAGGTTGCGGTCTGGTCCTCTAAAAGTATTTAAAGTAGGTGGTTGAACACCTTTGCAAACGTATATGAAATTGTAAATTGAATTATTTAATATGATTAAAATTGAAATGGAATTAAGTACTTAGGTAATTGATAGGTTAGAAGGGCGATGTGGGTGTTAGCATATTTACAGAAGAATATGTCAGTCACGTGTATGGAGGGGCGATCGAGGGTGTGTGACGTAAGCAGTAGGATGTGAGCGGGGCGGCAGCGCTGCGCGAGAGAGAGTGAATTGACTTAGCGAGAGGTCTTGCGGCGACCAAACGTGCTCTTCTACGGTCATATCGGATTAAACTGTTGAGCAAACTTTGGTGCCAAAAGTTTAGCACGGTGTTCTCGGTTGCACAAAGACACGTGGTGAGTGGCCAACAGTCGGCATCGACAGATTTGAACGTACTCAGGAAAACAACTTTCATGCCAAAAGTGTGGCAGGGCATTCTTTGTGGATTGGACGACCGTTGTGTGATTCCAAGGCAAACAGTTTTGTCGGCAAACGTGCAAGGGCGACGAATACACGTGGTGAACGTAAAAGGGACCATTGTGACGTCGAACTCGGCAAGTTCCAGCGTTTCCAGCGAAAACATGTTTACGACATGGGAGTGATTGCCAGTCCAGCGACTAGGGCAGGCTGCCCCAAGTGCCCCGCCATAGGCAACAACCCATGCGCTAGCCTGCAGGGCCAGAGCTATCTTACCCATGGCATGCAGGGCTATGCGACCGTGGCGCCTGGGGGACGGGGCCCGGTGCAGCGATGATTTCAACTAATTCAGTTGTAGAGTGGACGTCGTGGCGACTGCACTGGGATTTCGAAGCTGTGTACTGATTGTGTTGGATAACAAGTGATGACCATACTGCTTGTAATAAAGACTTCAGTCCCTATCCCCCTGCAAAATCAAAGGATTTGAATTAGGTTACTATAAGCGCATTTTATTATTTGACGCGATTCTGATAGGTTAGCAGTGAAAAACGATAGGTGAGCGCGAAAGTTTGTAGGATGTGGGATTTGATCTTGTGATAGACTTTTGTTATGGATGTAACGCAAATGGCTTTCTCGCCGCGAAAGTTGGACATCTTGAATAAATAACAGTAAATGATAATAAAAATAGAAGTACAGTTTTCGAGACATTATCGTGTTGGAATTCAAATTTGGCGCCCATTTTTTCTGGAGTGTTAGGTTAGTGGACATAGCCGAATTGACCTATTTTCCCACCAAAATTCAAATAGTCCTCAATTTTTTATGGAGGCTTAGGTTAGCGGACGGCGCCAAATTGACCTATCTTCCCGCCAAAAGCCGCCATATTGGATGACGTCATGCGCTGTTGCCAAGTCTACATGCCGCCATCTTGAATGACGTCATCGCCACCATATTGAATATATTTGGTAACAATGGAACGTGGCACAACGCTGTCCTTGCTCCTTTACTATGGTGTACTCAACGACGAACCTGGGTGCACGAATGGCAAAACGTCATTTTTTCGGATGAATCCAGGTTCAGTTTACAGCATCATGATGGTCGCATCCGTGTTTGGCGACATTGCGGTTAATGCACATTAGAAGCGTGTATTCATCATCCGCATACTGCCGTATCACCTGGCGTGATGGTATGGGGTGGAATTGGTTACACATCTTGGTCACCTCTTGTTCGCATTGACGGCACTTTGAACAGTGGACGTTACATTTCAGATGTGTTATGACCCATGGCTCTACCCTTCATTCGATTCCTGCGAAACTCTACATTTTAGCAGGATAATGCACGAACGCATGTTGCAGGTCCTGTACGGGCCTTTCTGGATACAGAAAATGTTCGACTGCTGCCCTGACCAGCACATTCTCCAGATCCCTCACCAATTGAAAGCGTCTGGTCAATGGTGGCCGAGCAACTGGCTCGTCACAATATGCCAGTCACTACTCTTGATGAACTGTGGTATAGTGTAGAAGCTGCATGGGCAGCTGTACGTGTACACGCCATCCAGGCTCTGTTTTACTCAATGCCCAGGCGTATCAAGGCCGTTATTACGGCCAGAGGTGGCTGTTCTGGGTACTGATTTCTCAGGATCTATGCACCATAATTGCTTGAAAATGTAATCACATTTCAGTTCTAGTATAATATATTTGTCCAATGAATACCCGTTTATCATCTGCATTTCTTCTTGGTGTAGCAATTTTAATGGCCAGTAGTGAATAACATACCAAACCAGTGGGCCGACCACGAGTTTGAATAAGTGTGGGTATACCAGTCACCATGCACCATATGATGCTGTGACCAGAAAAGGACAGTCCGTATAGAAGACGTAACTAATTATGAGAAGAAGACAAGAAGTGTCATGGGAGCAAGGGAGAATGTGAATGTTACAGAACCATGTTACTTTAAGTGATTTTGTAAGGTGGCAACGGTCTTGCCCCTTACATTAGTCCATTTAACGTGACTTTAGGTCAATAAATACGACTGACAGCGGCGCAGTCACTTTGTAGATAATTAGTTGTTGTTTGTTGGAATAATACTCTCGAGTGCGGTGTATGAAATGTCTGTGGAAAAGCATCGGCAATGTAATACAGGGAGAACTACGCGATTTTGTAACTATCTGATTTTACGTCAATGCATTGTATGTGAGGCACCGGAAACAGCACTCGGCCAGCGGCCGGAGGCTGCAGCTCTGGAGGCTGCAGCTGGAACGGTCTGGAAGCCCTGTATTCCGCTCAGTCACGTGTCAGCGGCGCGGCGGACACTAGCCCCTCGAGCACGCGCGTCTCCAGGTGTTTTGCCTCTAGTGTTTACAAAAGGGGGAGTCTGTTCGCTCCAACGGGAAATTTTGCGGGGAAATTTAAAGTGGTCCGTTAGGAAAAAAGATTCCGGAAAATTTATTGTTGCCCGCAGCTGTGGATCTTCCCAGGCTTGCTGTATCTACAGATTGGAAAATTGCGCAGGTCGCGCCAGTGTTTAAGAAGTGTAGTAGGAGTAATCCATCGAACTACAGACCTATATCATTGGCGTCGGTTTGCAGTGGGGGTTTGGAGCATATGCTGTATTCAAACATTATGAATCACCTCGAAGGGAACGATCTATTGATCGTAATCAGCATGGTTTCAGAAAACATCGTTCTTGTGCAACGCAGCTAGCTCTTTATTCGCACGAAGTAATGGCCACTATCGACAGGGGATCTCAAGTTGATTCCGTATTTCTAGATTTCCGGAAAGCTTTTGACACCGTTCCTCACAAGCGACTTCTAATCAAGCTGCGGGCCTATGGGGTATCGTCTCAGTTGTGCGACTGGATTCGTGATTTCCTGTCAGGAAGGTCGCAGTTCGTAGTAATAGACGGCAAATCATCGAGTAAAACTGAAGTGATATCAGGTGTTCCCCAGGAAAGCGTCCTGGGACCTCTGCTGTTCCTGATCTATATAAATGACCGGGGTGACAATCTGAGCAGTTCTCTTAGGTTGTTAGCAGATGATGCTGTAATGTACCGTCTAGTAAGGTCATCCGAAGACCAGTATCAGTTGCAAAGCGATTTAGAAAAGATTGCTGTATGGTGTGGCAGGTGGCAGTTGACTCTAAATAACGAAAAGTGTGAGGTGATCCACATGAGTTCCAAAAGAAATCCTTTGGAATTCGATTACTCGATAAATAGTACAATTCTCAAGGCTGTCAATTCAACTAAGTACCTGGGTGTTAAAATTACGAACAACTTCAGTTGGAAAGGCCACATTGATAATATTGCGGGGAAGGCGAGCCAAAGGTTGCGTTTCATTGGCAGGACACTTAGAAGATGCAACAAGTCCACTAAAGAGACAGCTTACGCTGCACTCGTTCGTCCTCTGTTAGAATATTGCTGCGCGGTGTGGGATCCTTACCAGGTGGGATTGACGGAGGACATCGAAAGGGTGCAAAAAAGGGCAGCTCGTTTTGTATTATCACGTAATAGGGGAGAGAGTGTGGCAGATATGAGACGCGAGTTGGGATGGAAGTCATTAAAGCAAAGACGTTTATCGTCGCGGCGAGATCTATTTACGAAATTTCAGTCACGAACTTTCTCTTCCGAATGCGAAAATATTTTGTTGAGCCCAACCTACGTAGGTAGGAATGAGCATCAAAAGAAAATAAGAGAAATCAGAGCTCGAACAGAAAGGTTTAGATGTTGGTTTTTCCTGCTCGCTGTTCGGGAGTGGAATGGTAGAGACATAGTATGATTGTGGTTCGATGAACCCTCTGCCAAGCACTTAAACGTGAATTGCAGAGTAATCAAATGATTCAAATGGCTCTGAGCACTATGGGACTTAACATCTGTGGTCATCAGTCCCCTAGAACTTAGAACTACTTAAACCTAACTAACCTAAGGACATCACACACATCCATGCCCGAAGCAGGATTCGAACCTGCGACCGTAGCAGTCTCGCGGTTCCGGACTGAGCGCCTAGAACCGCTAGACCAACGCGGCCGGCTGCAGAGTAATCATGTAGATGTAGATGGCTTAGGCGGACTTTACTCATGAGATTTGGTATAAAGGGAAGAATTGTGGAAAATAGTTGGATTCCCAGGCCGTAAATCGGTCGGCACTGGGAAGCTGGGTATTTTGAGCGTTTCTAGATATGTTATTGGTTCGTTAAAGTTTGGTGGGGAAAACAGAGGCTAAGGCCGATCTTGCTCTACACTCTGTAGTGGCCTTCCGTCTTGGGCTTTCGTTCTGAGAGGAAGTTAGCTCTTTACTGATGGGAATATTGTCGCAATTTCAGAAGTTTACGGACAGCAGTCTGTTGTCCAAGTATTAGAGCAGCGTAATTTCCGAGGCGCCGCACCCGGACTCCACGGCCGCGCCGTCGCCCGCCGGAGATCGCGCCCACAGCAACAGTATTACGGTGAGATCGCTCCCGCGTCGGCCTGCGTTAGAAGTAGCGTTAAATAGCTGGATCACGTGCAATTGCTGTTTCCACTGAGGTTACACGGTACTTTGGGGTCTAGTGGTCCTTTTTATTTTACGTTTTCTATCGATGTCAGTCGGTCAGCCAATTTATAAGGGATCGCGTTTTGTACCGATTTTGACACAGATCACTGCCAATCCCAGCTAGGAGGGTAATTTGTAAATGGTTCATTTGTTTTTTTATTCAGCATTGGTCTGAAGTTGATAATAATTGTATTGTGATACAGTAGAGCTTTTACTTTCAGTAATTTGATCTTGAATTCATCCTTCTGCTTTGTTTTATTTCTGTGTAATTGTCTGATATCATTGAACCCCCTGAGTGTTCCTTATGGTTCACGTTTGGAATTAAAATGGGTGTGATTTATCGTCAACACTACCACCGCAGATTAATTAGGGGTGACAGGGCGACATTTGCCGGCCTTAGCGGCCGAACGGTTCTAGGCGCTACAGTCTGGAACGGCGCGACCGCTACGGTCGCAGGTTCGAATCCTGCCTCGGGTATGGATGTGTGTGATATCCTTAGGTTAGTTAGGTTTAAGTAGTTCTAAGTTCTAGGGGACTGATGACCTGAGAAATTAAGTCCCATAGTGCTCAGAGCCACTATTAGGGCGAATTTAAATCTGGCGTTATCCATTCTTGCGTACATTTCCACTCCCGGTTTTTCTGTAAGTTGTTTGCCAGGGCGAACACAAGCAAAATCCAGACAAGCAACAGGTGGGGTGTTACAGTTTACAGGTTTTGCAGCAGCCCGGAATTTGGAGTTTTTTTTTAAACAATTTTTTTTCTACAAAAACAGTAACAAAAATGGCTACAATGAAATGACAAAAATAAGGTGACAGATAATTGCAGTCATAAATTACAGCATTCAAAGAATGAGTTTTTAGTAGTAGCGCAATTTAGCACCTTCACTGTCACCTTCAACTGGTGGCAGTTCAGAATGCACATTTTCTTCTTCTGCAGCCGGTTCCTCATCATCATTTCCCAGACCCAAATTAATCATTCAGTAAATCCTTGATGTGTGTTCCTTCCAGGGTAAATTACGTGGACAGAGGAGCAGTCCCGAACAGCGACATCGCAAAATTCTTCACTGCCTTGTTATTTTTGTCAGTTCCAGCCTTCGCCTTCTAAGCGCACCCATAGGGAGTTCAAGATCTTCCTTTATATCAGACACCAGATGTTTGTCGCCATATTCTTGTACCTGCTGTACTACTGATTTATTTTTCATGTGTGACTTGCAGCTGAGGTTAGGGTCGGCAACGTGACCCAACCCATTCCGTCTCTACTAGGAATCCAGTTCCTAACCTATACCCATTCTGTTGAAGACAATTCGGAGCATGTTACCATATTTCTTATTGTGATTCTGATGTTTAAGTATTTTCTCGAATTCATTTTCCATATACATCTTGTATTCAATGTGTTCATCGCTCCCAATATTGTTAAAAACATAACTTGTATATTTACCCATTAACCAAATCAATGCGTTATTTTTTGCCTGAGGGTAGTAACTTTCCTCCGGTCTGAAGAAAATGCTAGTCGGTACATTGTTTGCTGAAGTTCTTGTTATTTGAGCAATTTTCTCCCTGGTCCACCTCCAGTTGATAATCCGATCTCCACATGTGTAACGATGAGGCACACTATCAACGAGGTTGCATTTGCTGCAGAGGTTAGTGTCACTTAAACTGATGGCAAAGAGACGCTCACTAGTGGTGATGATGTTATTGACTACCTTGTACCACGCTGTTCTCACGTCAGACGAAAGAACATCACTACTGATATTTTTCCCGACCACCTGCCCTCCTATGGGGGGAGGAAAACTGCAGCAATAACCACGAACTAGACTTTGCAATTTGTTGAGGGGCGTGCAAATGAGCCGCCTCCGAAATCCTATCACTGGTTGTCAGAATACTGCCGGCATTGCGTTCTGTGCCACAGGAACGGGCTGAATCTCCACATGCTGTAGCATAACGCTGCAATTCCGTAGTCACCTATGTGACAGGAGCTGGGCTCCTGTCACGACATAGCTGGTCAGAGTATAAAATAAATAAAATATTAATTATTGTATATGTATGATAGTGATTGGCTGTAATTAATATTTGCTTATCTGGAACGTGGACGTTTAATTATTTGGTATCAGACGCTTGACAATGGCTTTTTTTGTAAATGCAATGTTATTCGTAGTTGACCGTGAAATGTGATTCAAATAATCGGATTTCGTATTTAAATCGTTTCCAAAGACTGCTGCGGTAGGTGCGGACTCAAAATCTAAATCTCAATATTAGAATAATTTGCCAGCCATGTCAATACGTCGTACAGAGGTGACTGTCTACTAAACATAAAAAAGTTTACACAGTTAGTTAAATCAGATATATTCAACGAATAAGCCTACAGTTAAATATTTCTACTTACTTTCATAAATATAAATTCTTTACAGAATCGAGTGCCTAGTAAGATTGCAACTCGCAGTGTTCTTATATAACTTCAAATATGGCGGTGTGCCAGTTAATAAAATATACGTGCTTCCCGCACCAGTTGTTCTGCAAGACCTCTCCCTTCTTAATCAAACATAAGAGTGTCCTAATTGTATTTTGTTTTAACAGCGACATAGCGCTGCAGTTCTGTGCCATAGGCTTTATTTATTTGTCAGAGATTAATTATTTAATTAAGATTTCGCGTTTCCGATGAAACTCACGCACGGCATGCAAATGTGCCTTTATATTTCCCCCTGAATTGCGAGGCGAAAGGACACACCTGCAGGCGAGCAATTCACCTAAAGGCACAAGAAAATCTAAGTTATTTACAACTATTTACATGACATACATTATACAGTATATTATATACAAAATTTGAATGACGCGCGTGCGCCGTAAAAGTTCTTATGTTGGCAAAATAGAGTGCGCGCATGCGCAGAAGCGTCTGTGTGACTCCGGCACTGCCGTTATATCGTAAATTTAGATCACGTGGCACAGTATTGCAGTTCATATTGTTCGTGTGCGCGCGCGTTTCTTAGTCGTTGCATAAAGGAAATATTCCACCAAGATTACATATGAAGAGTACATTCTATGACAGGTAACTTAGTTTTAAAATTACAATATTTGTTATAATACAATACAACTTTAGATTGTTGAATGTTCTTAGTTACATAGTATTGCATTGAAATGCTTCAAAGAAAAATGTCTTTTTGTTTCAGGTGTGTTGACCTATACACATCGCGTCGTTATTACAGTTCATATTCATCTGCTGCACAATAAGTTTTCACAGGTTAGTGTCGTCGTGGTAAAGTTTTTTGATCACAGTAACATCGCTGTATAACAACGTAATTGATACATAAGCATGTCCATTTCCTGTTTCCATTATAGTCGTTGTGATGCAGTTCGTTGTGACAAAAAGCATTGTTTATTACAGATCAGACGTGACCCGTCGAGTAATTGGTCCATATGCAGTTCGTTTTCGATATTCCGTGGAAGCTTGGTTGCAGAACCTGGGACGGCACATAGCTGGCGTCGATCCTTGGACAGTCCAGGTAAGTGTGTCCGTCACATTTCGAGAACATTCCATTCCCTGAAGTTCCAACCAAAATTCTTCCACTCGTCGTGTTGTTTTCTGGACAGGCACGTTGTGACCATTTAATCCAGTTAACATCTTGAAGTTAGGTACTGTAGTAATGTCACTAGACGATGCACCAATTACGCACTTCACATTTTCAGTTTTTTGCTGAATATAGCTTACCTAAATGTTCGTAGTTACTTATCAAAGAAATCGTTCATCGCGTTTACAAAGGTACGATGCATGATTAATGGCATTAACAGTTTCTTTCACATAGGTTTCTGCGTAGTTGCGGACTTAGTGATGTACGTTAATGTCCGTGAACAGTGGTTCACGACGCAATTTTTTTTTTTAAGTTTTTCACATTTTGGCACTCGTTATCGTTCAAATTTTCACATAGTAACAGTTACATTATACATCATTTTTTTTTAAAAAAATATAGGTAATCATACATATACACGTCACATATTTTCTTAGCATAAACATAATACAGTTACACATAAACATGTTTACATCATCATTACATAGCTATAAATTATTACATTGTGTCACATTTGATTACATGAATTGCAGATATTTACGTTCTCTTTAACGGTTTTGCTGGGATTTTATCGATGCTTTTTGTGATGTCATCTGAGATTAAGATAGGTTAGACACAACATTCATTACATCAGTAGGCAAGACCAGGCGTTTTCACTACTCAATAAATATTCAAAATAATAAGAGAAGGAAAACTGTTAGATTCCTCGCGTTTTGTGAGTGTGTTTATAGTGTCTGTGTGACATTGGCTGCTGGTAGACGCTTTTCTTGCTGAGAGATGTGCGTCTAATCTATTTCTCGAAGTAAAAGATCGCTTCACAGATGACGTCTGTCGGTTCGTCAGGTGTCATACCAAGTCAGTGATACCTACAGTCACATATGTTCCGTGAAAAATTAATATATCATTCACTGCTACGTAATCATAAATTTTACCTTAATATTCAGTCTTCTTGGTAGTACCGCGGCGTTGAAAGAAAAATTCATCTGTCTTCAACTGCGTCACTGGTACAGCTAAAATGAAAATTTCTATACTACTTATTATCTGTGTTGTAGCAAACAGAGTTTTGCGAGTTGCTTAGCAATGTTTTTCATGAGTATGACGTTGACATTATTTAGCATGAAATGCTCTAAGATCTCGGTGTGCGTATAGCCCAATAATTTTGTTAGTTCTAGGATGTTGTAACAGATACGCACCAGGATGCGGTATGTTAACAATTATATAAGGTCCTTCATAAAACAGACGCCACTTAGCATTGCGTCGTTTGAGTGCTACAGATTTATGATGAGTACGAAGTAGTACAAGCATTCCTACCTTGAATTTTTGTTTTCTTTTTATTATGTTTGTGTGATGTTTGTTTCGTATCTGTGCGTGATGTGTCAGTGTAGTCAATACTTCTTTTATTTTCTGTTCAGGTGTGATTTCCTTGTCTGACAACTTAGGTAATGGTTCTATCCATTGATCGTTCTGTTTGCAATTGAACATGATCTCGTTAGGTGTGTAATTTGTATTGTAAATATTTAAGTTATTGTGTACGTCTTCGAAAAGACTTAGGTAGGACACCCAATTACTATGTTTTGATGAAATATAGGTCCTCATGAATCGGTTTAGTTCTCGGAAACGTCTCTCAGTCGCGTTACATTGTGGACTAAACCTTGAAATAAATATACTTTTAATGTTATTGTCCTTCAAGAAATTTCTCCATTTGTACCCAGAGTAGTATGCTGCATTATCTGACAGAATTGCTTTAGGTTTTCCCACGTGCGTCAGGTAATCACTTGAGAATCTTCGTATTATACCATTTGCAGTGGCGGATTTTAAAGCATAAGGTTTTACATGTTTAGAAAATATAGTAAAAAGCTAAGATATATTTGACGCCTCCAGAGCTTGCTGGATGCGGTCCACTGATGTCAGTACACAGAATTTCCAGGGGTTTACTCGGTAAAACAGAATGTAAATCTGTTTTTGTGGATAAATTCTGAGGTTTTGATTTTTGACATATGACACATGTCTTCAGTTCCCTGTAAATTTTTCTTCTCATATTGCTAAAATAACAGTATGTGCTGAGCTTTGCCAAACACTTTTTCATCCCATAATGACCCCAAACTAAGTGTGTGTGCCAAATCAAATTACGTTCAGACTCTTTGGGAATGCATACACACCAGTTAGTAGCATTTGGATGTCGGCGATAAAATAACACATCATTGTGTAACTTGTTATACTTAGTCAAAGGATGATTGTGTTTTTCTACCAGTAATGTTATTATCTTATACCAGTGAGGATCAGATTTTTGTAATTTAGCCATGTTTCTGCACATATCAATATAATATTGGTGATACTGCTTGTCTTGCATTAAGAGAATCCTGTAGTCATTTATATTTTCTAAGTCACTGTTAGTTTCATTCATACCTTGTGGAAGTCTAGACAAAGCGTCGGCAATGGTGTTGTCCTTACCTTTTATGTACTTAATTTCAAAAGAGTAGTTCTGAAGAGTAACTGCCCATCGTGATAATCTAGGATGTACAAGTTTACAAGTTAACAAAAATGTCAGGGCCTGGTGATCGATATAAATTACTGTATGTTTGCCAAATAAATAATAATTGAATTTCTTGAATGCCCAGACTATGGAAAGTGTTTCTAACTCAGTAGTGGAGTATGTACGCTCACATTCAGTTAGAGTACGACTTGCAAACCCAATAATTCTTATCTGTTCCTTTTCTTTATTCTTTACAACTTGAAATAAGCAACAGCCCAAGCCAGTGCATGAAGCGTCACAAGTCATACAAAAATCTAAATTGAAATCTGGATGGCTCAATATGTTTGCATTCACTAAAGCATGTTTAATTGTATTAAAGTCATTCTGGCACTGTTCCGACCAGATCCAAACTTGATTCTTTCTGAGTAGATTTAACAGATGTTTACTGTTCAAAAGTGGTTGTGGTAAAAAACGTCTGAAAAATGAACATAGCCCAAGGAATGATTTTAACTGCTTTTTTGTTCGAGGGCTAGGAAAGTTTCTGATAGCATCTAATTTACTGGGATCAGGATGTATGCCCTGTGAGTTAATGATATGTCCTAAATATTTTATCTCACTGCAACCAAATTTAGATTTTCTAAGATTGGCTGTGACTCCAGCTTGTGCAAATTTTTCTAAAATTCTTTGAAGTGTGTCAGCGTGTCCATTCCAAGACTGTGTAGCTATCAGTATATCATCTACATAGTGTGTGACTGTCTCAACTAAATCATCACCAAGCACAGTATCCAGGGCTGTAATGAATACCCCAGAACTGACATTCAATCCGAAGGGTAGAACACAAAACTGATAGGTTCGCCCCCCGAACATAAATGCAGTATATTTCCGAGAATCAGGAGTGATACCTACTTGCCAAAATGAATTAGCGAGATCTATTGTGGAAAAATATTTTGCATCTAGAAATTTCTGTAATTGCTATTCTAAATGTTCGGGTTTTGTGTGAACCGGTAAAATTATTTCATTAATTGCTCGTGCGTCTAACACTAGCCTAATGCTACCATTTGGTTTTTTGACAACAAGTAGATGACTACAGTAAGGTGAGGTGGATGGTTCAATGACCTTCCAGTCTAACATTTGTTGTAGTTCTTGCCACACAGCAGGTCGTTGAGATAACGGTACGTTATATGTGTTGTCGTAGAAGATCTTGTGAGGCTTAACTTCAATCTTGTACACATACGTGTTGATAACACCTAATCGTTTGGTAAAAACTTGTAAATATTTGGATAACACTTCCTGTAGTTTCATACGTTCATGTACACTGAGAGCTGTAGCTTCATTTATCTTATGATCAAGCAATGTTTTCAAGTCCATTAGATCTGTGTCAGATGAGTGTATTTGCATGTCTTGAATGTCATTGTCAAGTACTAACTGAACGTTGTACCCTGTACAGCGTTTGTCATGCTTTTGAGTTCTCCTGTCCAAATCAATAATAATTATACTGCCTTTATCATTTAAAATACATTTACCTTTGGAGAAGTCTATAATGCAGTCCTTCTCGCTCATAATATCTAATCCTAATATGCAATTTGTCACAAGGTTTTGTACAACCAGGAATGGCCATTGCACGGTTCCATTACCTATTTTAATGTTTACAAAAACTTGCTTCTTAACCCTACATGACTTATTACCTAGAGCAGTAGTTATTTTACAGTTTTGGGCGGGAAACTCAGGCACAGGCTCCAATTCACACATCTTTTTATAGAAATTAAAAGACAAAACGCTCACAGCTGCTCCTGTATCTAAGATAATAGTAGTTGGAATCCCACCTACTACACCAGTAGTAGAGGCTAAAACAATTTCATTTGTGTTTGAACGACATTGTGTACTGTCTTGCAAAAGTTCATTTGATATATTCTCATTGTGGTTGTATCTTATAAATAAAACAGGTAGTTTTTGTTTAGAATTATTAGGCAAATCAATATTTTGTTGTTCAATGGTGGTGTCAAATAACTGATTAACATTGAAGTCGCCCCCCAAGAATTCTTCAGCCACGACCCGAGGCATAGAAGTGACTGTTTCTAGTTTGTTGGGGTAGGATTTGTATTAGGTGCTGACAGAGATTGAGGTTGTGTATCAGGTGTCACTTCTACTATATTCACATTCGGATATTGCCTGTTGTGATCTCCAAACTTTTGCAGTTGTTGTTGCTGTTGCGCATTGTGACTTACCTGTCGGTCGTAAGGTATGCTCCAATTTTGTCCTGGTGGCTGCTGTGGTATAGCAGTGTTTGAATGAAAGTATTGATCGCTACGAGTCCAGCCTTGATGCTGTCTTGGCTCGTAGTTATTATTATTTCTATTTCTGTTTGTGTTTTTGTTGTTACATTTGTATCCGTTGTTACCGTTGTTGTTGTTGTTGTTATTACCGCGGTGCCTTTTGTATGGATTGCCGCATGAAGTGTTATTACTGTTGTAACTGTTGTTTGTATTGGAATACGCGTGTTGATTTTGATTTCCGTATTGAGACGGCATGTGCGTTTGCTGTTTTTGCTGTACCGCGTATCCAACTGTGGGCGCGCCAGAATTGAGTTGGCAAGCCTGCATGTTTTGCATACCACTAGTATAAACATTGCGGCTGCTGTTTTGCCGCGCGAAGCGCTGATCTTCTGGTAACATGTCAACCGAATCTAAAGCCGTTAAAAAATAATCTGGATCGTCATCCGGAATATGTTAAGAGTTTTTCTTTAATGTTGAAAGGCAATTTGGCCTTCAACGCACGGAGTATATCACGTGTTGCGACTGGTTCGTCCAAAAAATGTCCCATGTTCAAGTACTTTTCAAAATATCTGCGTAAGTTACCATTTTTACCGTTAAAAGTTTTAGGTTCTAAAATTTGTCTTCTGAGTCGCTCCTGGACGGATTGCGACCAGAATTTGTTCAGAAAGGCACGCTCAAACTCACTTTACGTGGTACATACGTCAGCTTGACTGTATGCCCAGACAGCTGCATCGCCTTGGATGTAACCGACAATATGTGAAATCTTTTTCCGGTCACTCCAAGTGCGTGGAAATGCGTTACTAAAAGATTTAAGAAAAATCACCGGATGAATGGTTCGTTTTTCTGGGATAAAAGTCTGAAATTGCCTGTGTTTTATTAAGCTTTCTTCTTCCTTTGCATTATGATATGGATTTGTTTCACTGTAATTACTATAATGTTCAGATGGCGAGTAATTACGATAATGTTGCTGTGGTTTACCATGATAATAGCTTGTGTTTGTGTTTGCACGTCGTGGTATGTGTTGTAGTCGTGGTGTGTTTTGTTCTTGTGTGTTTGTCGTGTGCGGTATGTGTGCGTCATACTCGAATGTATATTGGTTTCTGAACTGTACATTTTGACTGATATTTTCGTTACATTCAGACTGTGGTTGATCGGTGAATTGTCTCATGAGTGCAGAGACGGATTGTACTGCGTCACTAATCAGCTGTTTGTTATTAGTGATGTATTCCGCTACGGAGTCGTGCACAATTGTTGGTAAATTTTCACGTATGCATCTGTCAAAATGTTTGTCTTTGCTCTCTACCCAATCATGAAATTCTTTATTAATATTTTGAAAATGAGCTGTGGCATCAGATTGTAATCTGTCAGTCAGTTGTTGTTCAACATCGCCAAATTTATTCTGCACGTCAGTAATTCGTTTTTCAAGGTTGTCATGTACTGAAGGATATGTTTGAATTTGTTCAGTAAGAGCTTCACACGTGACATTAAAGTTTTTTACTTGTGTCTGTATAAGTGCCACGTCATTTGTAGTCTTTTCTTGTCTCGTATTAAGCTTGGAAAATTTCGTACTGAGTTCAGTCATCTGTTTGGTCAATGTGGCGTCTATAAGTTCCACACGTTTACATAAAGTGTCATTACATGCCTTGATTGCTATGAGGTCAGATTTAATTTCGTCATTTTGTGTCTTTAACTGTTCGTTTTGTGTCTTTAAGGTTGTCAGGTTTTCTGCGTTCTGCATCCTTAAGGTTGCCATATTTTCTGCGTTTTGTTTCACTGGCATTTGTAACATGTTGGCAATGTTTACTGTTTGCAAGGTCTCTGCCCCCGCCGCGTCATTAGACGTGACGTCATGTAGTAACATGGGCTCTCACTGAGACTTTGAAATTTTTGTGGTGGACGGCCTATTGTCAAAATTTCCGTTAACACTTGCGTCAATATTTGATGAATCGTCACTACCGGTTGCTGTCGTAAAGTCATTTTCTAACATTTGTCTCTCGTCCGAACGGATTTTTGTGGTGGACGGCCTATTGTCAAAATTTCCGTTAACACTTGCGTCAATATTTGATGAATCGTCACTACCGGTTGCTGTCGTAAAGTCATTTTCTAACATTTGTCTCTCGTCCGAGTCGGATTGCGTCTGAATAGTATGTCTTTGCTGTTCCATCTTTGCGTATTGTTTTCTAGTTATGACCATGCCACACGTTTGGTATGCTTCAAGAAAATAAAGTTTGACACTGGTTTTAAAATAAAATGCAGTTGAACATGAATCGCTCGTAGCAACAAAGGCTGTTTGTTAATTTAAAAATGTAAACTGAATATCGGATTATTCTTAATGGCTGCTGGCCATGTTACAACGTATCGTACAGATGTCGGCCATATTGTACACTCGTGTATTGGTATTTTTGCAGAAGTTATTGTTTAAGCAAAAGCACTGAGAATGAAATTTATCACTGAAAACTGCTGCGCGCGAAAGAAATACTACAGAATCTACTGAAGAGCTAATACACTGAATTATGCGTCTGGTCAAGCCTGTGACTGCAAAGATGCTGCGTCTTACCTTATTTTGCTGGAAGCTTCGTTGCGTCTTCCCGCAAAATTTTAGAATTGGAAAATATCTTCAGATTTTTGTTATTTCTCGTACATTCACGTCCAGGTCCAGAAAGTTGATTTTTCACATGAAACAAAGAGAACAATGTAACCAATGACAAAATAACAAGTCCGACACGCACTCGCCAATATAAAATAAATAAAATATTAATTATTGTATATGTATGATAGTGGTTGGTTGTAATTAATATTTGCTTATCTGGAACGTGGACGTTTAATTATTTGGTATCAGACGCTTGACAATGGCTTTTTTTGAAAATGCAATGTTATTCGTAGTTGACCGTGAAATGTGATTCAAATAATCGGACTTCGTATTTAAATCGTTTCCAAAGACTGCTGCGGTAGGTGCGGACTCAAAATCTAAATCTCAATATTAGAATAATTTGCCAGCCATGTCAATGCGTCGTACAGAGGTGACTGTCTACTAAACATAAAAAAGTTTACACAGTTAGTTAAATCAGATATATTCAACGAATAAGGCTACAGTTAAATAATTCTACTTACATTCATAAATATAAATTCTTTACAGAATCGAGTGCCTAGTAAGATTGCAACTCGCAGTGTTCTTATATAACTTCAAATATGGCGGTGTGCCAGTTAATAAAATATACGTGCTTCCCGCACCAGTTGTTCTGCAAGACCTCTCCCTTCTTAATCAACCATAAGAGTGTCCTAATTGTATTTTGTTTTATCAGCGATATAACGCTGCAGTTCTGTGCCATAGGCTTTATTTATTTGTCAGAGATTAATTATTTAATTAAGATTTCGCGTTTCCGAGGAAACTCACGCACGGCATGCAAATGTGCCTTTATAAGAGCAACTATGAATACTCGCCGTCTAGCCATTAGCAGCACCGGTACCTGCACTTCGATTGATTCCTGTACTTCTGATTCCAGCCAATGCCAAGACAGTCTACACATCTGAAACAGGTGAGTAGCTTCAGCTTTACTAAACAGCGTCTTCAGCGAGCCGTTGTTTTGTAGGCCCCTGCTAGACCTGATGTTCTGGGTCTCGAGCCTGTGCCACTGAGTGAAGACCATCTCTAGAGTGTCTTCATCAGCCACTCTAGGTGATTTTATGGGTGCTGGGTTTGGCGCGAGGTATCTTGATATTTGATGCGCTGTTTGGCAACGTAACCAAACTGGCTTCTGGGTACGCCTTTTTTGTGTCAGCGTAGCCGTATCGGCGGCAGTTACCCCTCCACTGAGGCAACACCCTGCCCTAGTAGGTACTCAGCTATTTGGTGAGCTAAACTCTATGATGGAGTCTAGGATTTTCTTGTTGACTATAAATCCCGTGCCAAGGTGAGGAATAGTTTTTACAGAGCGTTTGCCAGTTTTACCTTTAAACATTCTGTAGCCTCTGACTCAAAGGTATGTTCATCTTGAAACGTCCCCTTAGAAAAATTATAAATGACTGTGCTTAAACTGACACACAATATTTTTTAGCGCAACGCAATCTGACTTTCAAAAATTCCTACAAAAGAATGGCCCTGACTAACAATAACCTATACCTTTCATGAATCACTTACTTCACAAAAATCTTCGTTACTCAAACTACTGCAATACAGCGTGCGCCAATGCTGCCACCTGAATAAAAGATTCTAACTACTGAAGGCTCTAACTACTGATAGGCATAGTTAGCAAATGAAAGATTTTGATAGAGAACAAACAATGTATTTACCTTAAAAGTGTTCAAAAGTCATAATATGTATATCAGTTCATGATATCCAGTCTTACAAATTTACTGTCTCTGATGGACACACGTCCAGATCATCCGCTCTCAAAACTCCGCCATCTCTCTCCCCACATCCACCACTGCTGGCGGTTCACCTCTAACAGCGCAACGCTACGCGCTGTTATAACAGCCAACTGCCCAACACTACAATAGAAAATTGCAACAATGCAAACCAGCCTCAGACTGCACACAGCACAGTCAGTGATTTGCGCTACATGTCGTTACCAACATAAAAACCTAAACAGCCTACTTACAATCTGTGAATCTTATTTCTTGAATCGTTGCAATTAGTATCTTATGTTGTTGCAGGATATCTGTAAGTTGTTTTAGTTTACTGGCCTTCAGAAGTGAGTTGACATTAAACATGGCAAAGTAATTTGGGCGTTTATGCTTAATCTTTGCAGGAGTCTCCGATACCTTCGAGCATGTTGGTGCAGGCTCCCCGATTCCGAAGGCCTGCATGCATCGTCCAAGACGATGGTGGATTGGGTACCACCTGGGGTAGTAGCATTTGCTGAGCTTTCCTCCATGATTCTGTCAGTTGAAAAACTGGTTTTTGGGGTCGACCATGTTTCGCACCGACCAAGATACTGCCAAGGTTGTGAGCCTTGGAGGCCCCAGCACTGATCGGTTCGCCGACCCAGCTTCCCGTTGGGATTGGTTACCCAACCATCCACTGGGTTGCTCGGCTTAACAGGGGAGTGAAAGAGGCTAGATGGATTCTCTTGCTGAATCCAATACATTATGGTTGCAAGTGACAGGCAATGATGCGTTTCACTCCGATTGGCCCAAAGTCACAAGGACTCCTCCCAGGTTGACTCCCGGGACCGTGAAAAGTACATTTTATTATTGTTTTTATTATTTTATTTCATTTCAGGAGAAGAAGAATAGGGCATCCAGAAGGTGAGGAGGAAACGAACTGAAACTTCACGTGTTGAGATAGTATGTGATGTTATTTCAGAGATTATAAAAGCAAGTCAAATCTATAAGGTACTTCGAAGTATGAGCCCATTATCAGCACGACATTGCACGCTCTCTGGCCTGAATTCAAGCACTGATCTTGTTGGGAAGGGTGTTATAAAGCCGTTGTATCCTCTCCTGAGACAAGCTGCCTCACAACTATAGTAAGTTGTCCTTAATATCCTGCGTACTGGATCTGGGATAGAGTTGACATTCGAGGATGTCTCAAACATGTTCTATCAGGGTCAGATCTGGGGATCTTTCTTGCCAGAAGTATCTCATCATCACGCAAACAGTACATAGAGACAACTACCACGTGTGGAATAGCATTGTCCTCTTGAAAAGTGGTACCACAGAACTATAGCATGATCGGTAAAACTTGAGGACGCAGGATGTCCGTAATGTACTGTTGTGCCTTCAGAGGTCCCCCAGCGACTACCATCCGATACCCAATGGCTTCCCACACCACGGCGCCAGTTGTAATTCCGTAGTTCGGCTGCTGCTGATCTCCGACTATTGGTGAGGTATAGCACAGAATATTGTAGGGAATCCGTTGGTTGTTCTCGAATGGCAGACACAGATATAAGGGGTTGGAAAGTGCTTGGCACACAGAACGACGATCCTCATTTGTGCTGGTGAGTCGTGTTTGATCGGAACATTGACGACGAGCATGCGTGCACCACATTCCCGTGCAATCCAACATCGGACTAATGTAACATTCGAATGGCCCACAAATCTGGATATTGCACGATTCCACCACCGCCCAAATGAAAACCCACGACAATCCCTCTTTCAGACTCTATCAGGAACTGATAACAATCACACGATTATGCAGCATCTCCGTGACCTTGACAGTGATCACTCAATATCTGACGCTCCCCATGAGCCTTCTATACCCTACGAGGCCTGGGAATAACTCCAGACACGCACAACACTAATGCAACATGGTGGCCATTGTACCTGCCACAGAGAATTGCAGCTCAATCACTCAATAACTGCCGATGTTGTGTATGTGTACAAAGTTACGCTGACATTTGACAATGTCGTCTGGGTGCTTCACTTTACTGTCAGGCAGTGTAAATGTTTACAACACATCACACATTAACAGATGTAATTAGCTTGTCTAAGCTTTGCGTCCTACCAGAATAGTACCTAAAGGTAATATCCGGAGTACCACAGGGAAGTGTGATAGGACCGTTGCTGTTTACCATATATATAAATGATGTAGTAGAAAGCGTCGGATGCTATTTAAGGCTATTCGCAGATGATGTAGTTGTCTATGCCAAAGTAGCAATGCCAGAAGATAGTAAGAATTTGCAGAACGACCTGCTGAGAATTGTTGAATGGTGCAGACTTTGACAGTTGATCCTGAACGTAAATGTATGTATGTATTAAACTGGGGACCTAGAAATGAAGGATAGGATTCTTCCCGCCATAGCCTGCAGTGGTTCACAACCCAACAACAGACCACAGCAGTCCACGCACCCCACCGCCGCCCCACCTAGGGTTATTGTCCGGTTCGGCCCCCAGTGGACCCCCCGGGAATGTCTCATAGCAGACAAGTGTAGCCCCAAATGTTTGCGCGGTAGAATAATTATGGTGTACGTGTACGTGGAAATGGTGTTGGCACAACAATCGCCGACACAGTGCAACCGAGGCGGAATAAGGAGAACCAGCCCGCATTCGCCGAGATAGGTGCAAAACCGTCTGAAAAACCATCCACAGACTGGCTGTCACACTGGATCTCGACACTAATCCGCCGGACGGATTCGTGCTGTGAACCGGCATGCCTTCCCGCTCGGGAAGCAGCGCGTTAGACCGCGCGGATATGCGGGCGGGCCAAATAAATAACATATTGCGCATACGTAGGAAAAGAAATCCACTACTGTACAGCCACACTACTGATGAAAAACAGCTGGATACAGGGTCTTCTGTAAAATATCTAGGCGTAACTATACAGAGCGACCTTAACTGGAATGACCATATAAAACAGATGGTGGGAAAAGCAGACACCAGACTCAGATTCATCGGAAGAATCTTAAGGAGATGTAACTCATCTACGAGAGAAGTGGCTTATAAGGCGCTTGTTCGTCCGATTCTTGAGTGTTGTTCATCTGTCTGGGATCCCTAACCGAAATTTAGGGACAGCACTCTTCAGGAGGAGTCAGACAACATATTAGTTCCCCCACATACATCTCGCGTATTGACAACGAGCAGAATATTCGAGAAATTAGAATCAATACAGAGGCTTACCGACAATCATGCTTCCTACGCACTATTCACGAGTGGAACAGGTTTGGAGGGATCAGATAGTGGTACCGAAAGTACCTTCCGCCACACACACCATTAGATGGTTTGCGGAGTATGCTGTAGATGTAGATGTAGATAGTTACTTCGCGGAGAACACGTTGCTTTCCTTGTGTGAAACACTAATGTAATATGAAGATACACAGTAACAATACGTCGTAGTGACTGATTCCTGCTTGTCTTCACAATAAATAGCATTGTGCTTGGCGGAATACATTGGCTTGTTCACCAAAGAAACAACAAACAGAATTAAGAAGTATGGCATAAACATGCGTTTAGTTGAAGGTAAATGTCACCAGAGCAGAACGAAAGCAGTTTTATATGTGCTGCACGGTCCTAAACACTGCTGCAGATGTGTTCACCAAACCACCTCTCTCAACCTTGCATCTGTGTTTGCCACAGGCCAGATGTATGGTCACCTGGGCACATACAGAGCACAATTATAAGATCTTTACGCTTTGCACATGTCGACAACACAAGAATCTTTTGCACAATGTATCCTGACACACAGTGCGTGCTGAAAAGTAATGCCTCCGAATTTTTTACTTGAAAACTCTCAAAGCTTTTTAAATAAAACAAACGTTATTAACATTCTACATCTACATCGGGCCCACGTGTGACCAAGGTTGTTGCGCCTACGCTGCTGAAGTTTCACTGGGAAACCATCACATATCCTCCATACAGTCTTGGTCTCTCCCCGTGCGGTTTCCATATTAATACAGCCATTAAGCAAGACTTTCGTCGCTTCGGACGAAGAGGTGCGCGCCTGGAATACAATCGTAGTTCAGTAGGCAACCGCAAGCATTTCCCCATGATGGCATTGACCATCTTGTCTCACTGTGGAATAAATTATTAAGAGTTAAGGCGATTTGTTTTTGAAATAAAAACAGTTTAGATACTTTTTGTCCACCTGTCTCGTTTTCATTTGAATGCCCCTCATAGAAAAAGCTGTGATCTGATACACTATTTCTTGTTTAGGTACGACTGTATATTCCGCTGCGCTTCGTTTTTTGATGCATTGTATCAAGAGTTAAGTTTCTTTGACATGCAGGTAACTTTCAAGATGTAAGTCAGTTTTTTTTTCACTTCTTTGTCCGCTCCCTAAAGAAGAATGAGTAGCTCTGTAGCACATATGCCAAAATCCGTAAATGGGACTTCCAGTGTTACTTTCTTTTACTAATTCATGTGGGTTCTTTCTCTGGCATGTTTCATTTTCCATCACGTGTAACACCATTACGTGTCTTTTTTTTTTTTTTTCTTTTTGTGATGCCTGTGGTGCAAGCCGGTGATCTGAGTACAGGTAGCCGTTCTGATCGCTGCGGCGCTAGGAGGTGGATAGGTGGCGAATCCATTGCCACCGTCGCCTTTTAGCCCGGGAAAGATCTCCAGCACTCATTTAGACAGCAGGCCAGTGGCGAAGCGTCCATTAAGGCACTAAGACTGAACCAACCCAAAAAAATTCCGAAGTAATTCGTCCAAACTGAATTTTATCCGATCTGATCACGTATCCTCGTAAATGTTTTCAAATACAGCGCGCATCAAAAAGAATCATCCTATTTGGCACGCCTATATTTCTAAAACTAATAAAAATATTAAATCAATTTTGTGTTTTGATGAACGGGAAACTCCAAAAGTTTTTTTTCATACCTTTATATAGGTGTTGCAGATTGCAACACCTATGAGATGCAAGACATATGTCAGTGAGTTATTCGAATTGTTCTCACACTGCAGCGAGCATGTTTCGAGTTATAGCTTCCACAGCTGCTGTTATGCGATGTCTCAGTTCATTCATTGTTGTTGGTAACGGACGCATATAAACAGTCTCTTATAAACCCCATAAGAAATAATCATATGCAGTCAGGTTCGGTGACCTTGGAGGCTAGCAATGTAAGATTGAATCATTTGGTCCAGTGCGACTGATCCATCGTTCAGTACTCCTTTGACTTAAAAATTCCCGCACTTCCAAACGCCATCGTGGTGGTGCCCCATCCTGTTAGTAAAGGAAGCCGTTCGGATCAGTCTCCAACTGTGGGAAAAGAAGGTCCTCAAGCATATCGAGATATATGCTTCCTATAAAAATCGACCGTACACCTTTTCCCATTGAAGCTGCATAGAACACATTAAATTTTGGAGAGTGCCTCTCATGCTGTACAACTTCATGTGGTTGTTCCATACCCCATACTCTCAAGTTACGACGGCCTTTCCATTTAAATGGAATGTTGCCTCATCACTAAACACTAAGCGTGGAAGAAAGCGGACGTCCTCCATCGTGCTAAGAATGAAATTACAGAACTCCACACGCCAGCCGGAGTGGCCGAGCGGTTCTAGGCGCTACAGTCTGGAGCCGCGCTGCTGCTACGGTCGTAGGTTCGAACACTGCGTCGGGCATGGGTGTGTGTGATGTCCTTAGGTTAGTTAGGTTTAAGTAGTTCTAAGTCTAGGGGACTGATGACCTCAGATGTTAAGTCCCATAGTACTTAGAGCCATTTGAACCATTTTGTCCAGACAAGTGGGTACAGACTGCTGCTACCTAGCGGAAACTATGGAAAATTCGAGAATTTGCTCTTTCCAACAGTACTTGATCACGCGCATATCTCAAATAACATAATAGTTATGATTTTTTAAAAATCGGATGATTCGTTTTGATACACCCTGTATGTACACTCCTGGAAATGGAAAAAAGAACACATTGACACCGGTGTGTCAGACCCACCATACTTGCTCCGGACACTGCGAGAGGGCTGTACAAGCAATGATCACACGCACGGCACAGCGGACACACCAGGAACCGCGGTGTTGGCCGTCGAATGGCGCTAGCTGCGCAGCATTTGTGCACCGCCGCCGTCAGTGTCAGCCAGTTTGCCATGGCATACGGAGCTCCATCGCAGTCTTTAACACTGGTAGCATGCCGCGACAGCGTGGACGTGAACCGTATGTGCAGTTGACGGACTTTGAGCGAGGGCGTATAGTGGGCATGCGGGAGGCCGGGTGGACGTACCGCCGAATTGCTCAACACGTGGGGCGTGAGGTCTCCACAGTACATCGATGTTGTCGCCAGTGGTCGGCGGAGGGTGCACGTGCCCGTCGACCTGGGACCGGACCGCAGCGACGCACGGATGCACGCCAAGACCGTAGGATCCTACGCAGTGCCGTAGGGGACCGCACCGCCACTTCCCAGCAAATTAGGGACACTGTTGCTCCTGGGGTATCGGCGAGGACCATTCGCAACCGTCTCCGTGAAGCTGGGCTACGGTCCCGCACACCGTTAGGCCGTCTTCCGCTCACGCCCCAACATCGTGCAGCCCGCCTCCAGTGGTGTCGCGATAGGCGTGAATGGAGGGACGAATGGAGACGTGTCGTCTTCAACGATGAGAGTCGCTTCTGCCTTGGTGCCAATGATGGTCGTATGCGTGTTTGGCGCCGTGCAGGTGAGCGCCACAATCAGGACTGCATACGACCGAGGCACACAGGGCCAACACCCGGCATCATGGTGTGGGGAGCGATCTCCTACACTGGCCGTACACCACTGGTGATCGTCGAGGGGACACTGAATAGTGCACGGTACATCCAAACCGTCATCGAACCCATCGTTCTACCATTCCTAGACCGGCAAGGGAACTTGCTGTTCCAACAGGACAATGCACGTCCGCATGTATACCGTGCCACCCAACGTGCTCTAGAAGGTGTAAGTCAACTACCCTGGCCAGCAAGATCTCCGGATCTGTCCCCCATTGAGCATGTTTGGGACTGGATGAAGCGTCGTCTCACGCGGTCTGCACGTCCAGCACGAACGCTGGTCCAACTGAGGCGCCAGGTGGAAATGGCATGGCAAGCCGTTCCACAGGACTACATTCAGCATCTCTACGATCGTCTCCATGGGAGAATAGCAGCCTGCATTGCTGCGAAAGGTGGATATACACTGTACTAGTGCCGACATTGTGTATGCTCTGTTGCCTGTGTCTATGTGCCTGTGGTTCTGTCAGTGTGATCATGTGATGTATCTGACCCCAGGAATGTGTCAATAAAGTTTCCCCTTCCTGGGACAATGAATTCACGGTGTTCTTATTTCAATTTCCAGGAGTGTATTTTACGTTCGAACTTCGCCGCAGCGATCAGAACGGCTACCTGTACTCAGATCGAGATTCGATCACCGGCTTGCACCACAGACTTCACAAAAAGAAAAAAAAGAAAGACACATATAGTTACAGATCTTGCTTCGGAATGTCAGCTGGTTGGCTTGAACATGAACCTTTCCAAAACAAAAGTAATGTCCAACAAATGGGTCCCAGCTGGAGATGTGAAAGTCAAGGACAGTCTACTAGAAGAGGTCAGTGAATATGCCTACCTTGGCCAGATTATAAATATGAAGGGAGACATAAGGCCAGAAATCTATCGACGCATCAAGCTTGGCTGGCAAGCATTTGGGAAGAATTCAAAAGTATTCAGATAAAAAATGCCAGTATATCTGAAGAAAGCAGTATTTGATCAATGCATTCTTCCTGTGATGACGTATGGCTGCGAGACATGGACACGGAACTCATTTACAAAAGGGAAACTTAGGACAGCACAGAGAGCCATGGAGAGATCAATGCTGGGCTATACAAGAAAGGACAGGAAAAGGGCAGATGACATCCGGTCTGTGACGAAGGTTAATGACATCTTAGAGACAGTAGGTTCCTTGAAATGGCAGTGGGCTGGCCACGTTGCAAGAAGAAAGGACAACAGATGGACGAAGCTAGTACTGGAGTGGAGTCCGAGAGAGCACTGGAGGCCTAGAGAAAGACCACCAGACAGATAGGACAAAGACATCAAGAAGATCGCTGGTAACACCTGGCAGAGAACTGACCAAGACCGTCCCACTTGGAGAAGACTGCTGAAAGCCTACCTGAATCCACGACTCGAAGAGGCCACATCATTTAATGATTGAATTGGCTGATGATGATGATGATATGTACCCGCCAGTATAATGCATCTCTTCTCTAGCTTTGTAACCAATAGCAACTCGGAATTCTGCTACTGTTACGAGCATGCGCAGGAAGCCCGTTTCTTTTACATCTGGGGCTTCTATAGCGTGGATAACGTTTTTAAAAAGGTGGCTTTTGACTTGTTTCTACTTCTCGCCAGCAGGTGGATACACGCCTCGAACACGTATTTTGTAATTAAAAGGTAGCAGGTAGTAGTAGTGATTTACTGACTAGTGGAGTAATTTCGGTGTGCCCGGTCACGTGTGAGGTGTCATCGTCAATCTGTCCTGACACTGTGTTGTCGAAAGGAAAACTGTAAGTTGTCTAATATTTAAATCATTATGTTGCAAAGAATAGTATTGCTGACTATCTCAAACTACCAAGGACGCGTTTATTTCATCAGAAGACCCACTGAATTTTTTAACTGGAAATCCTGCATTCTTCTCTTATCTTTCTTTGGAAGATAAACTGTTTTTGAAACAACGAAATCAGACGCCAAGTCTGCCTACCAAAAAATCTTGTGGAAAATTTGTAAAACGTTCCCAAACACAATGGTATAATTCAAAACTGTGGTTAAGTGGGAGCATTGTAGGGAACAAAGTTTTTTCGTTTTACTGTGTACTATTTGCAATGGGTAATGATGACGGTTTTGAATGGGGTAAGTGGAGAGTGGACGAAGAGAGTCTTCAAAATTTCCTTTTGAAAGCTAAAAAGTATAAATGTTCCATTTCATATAACACAGCAGCTGTTAAATACCATCATTTATGTACAGTTAGAATTGACCATGTCCTTTCAGAAGCAACACGTTAGGAAGCGTTGAAACACAACGAGATGGTTGATCGAAACAGAAGTATAATGAAGAGACATATTTCGACACTGCTTTTTAGCACGGCAAGTGTCAGCTCTTCGGCCGCGCGGAATTAGCCGATCGGTCTAGGCCGCTGGAGTCATGAAACGTGCGGCTGGTCCCGGCTAGGTTCGAGTCCTCCCATGGGCATGAGTGTGTGTGTGTGTGTCCTTAGGAGAATTTAGGTTAAGTAGTGTGTAAGCTTAGGGACTGATGACCTTAGCAGTTAAGTCCCATAAGATTTCACTCACATTTGAACATTTTTTGTTGTTGTTTTGTTAGCTCATCGGGTTCTTGAGGAAGCTGAGGTATCAGTAAATAAAGGAAATTATTTAGAATCCTCAGATTTTTGGCAGAAAAAGAACCATACATGAAAGATCATTTAATATCCGGTGGAGTATCAAAATGCACTTCCTCTGACACACAGAATGATCTAATAGCTTGTATTACGGATGTTGTTAAAGAACAAATTTCAAGTGAAATTAAAAATTATATGACGTAAAATTAACATTGTAATAAGTAAGAAACTTTGGAAAGGTAAACGTACGTCAGAAATGAAAAATACATTAAAATTATGTTCAACGAGACACTTATCCAACTATGCTTCAAATTTCAATGAATATTTTTCACAAATCCTGGTTCAGATATAACATTTAAGTGACTTTAAATTTCGGTAACAACCACTGCATTGTCATACCACAAATAATATTTCCGTTTTGTTCGAAAGCTAGTAAACTGAACATTATTCTCGCATTACATAAAGAAAGGGCACATCATAACGGAGAATCGTATTTCCAATCCCCCCCTGTTCTGTCATACGGGTATGTCTTCTCGTAGGTATATGGTATCCACCGATTCTTATCTGCCGCTCAATCTTTCGTCGCATCGATAATTTAACTTCGCCTACCCTGGACGTTCCAGTTATGCAGAGGCTCTTGAAACGCACTCCACAGGAAGTTACAGAAACACTGTCGGTATTTTCCATTGTTCACGATCTTTATATGTCTTTCCTGTATGTTGTTGTCGTAGTCTTCGGTCCTGAGACTGGTTTGATGCAGCTCTCCATGCTACTCTATCCTGTGCAAGCTTCTTCATCTCCCAGTTCTTACTGCAACCTACATCCTTCTGAATCTGCTTAGTGTATTCATCTCTTGGTCTCCCTCTACTATTTTTACCCTCCACGCTGCCCTCCAATGCTAAATGTGTGATCCCCTGATGCCTCAGAACGTGTCCTACCCACCGGTCCTCTCTTCTAGTCAAGTTGTGTCACAAACGTCTCTTCTCCCCAATCCTATTCAATACCTCCTCATTAGTTATGTGATCTACCCATCTAATCTTCAGCATTATTCTGTAGCACCAAATTTCGAAAGCTTCTATTCTCTTGTTGTCCAAATTATTTATCGTCCATATTTCACTTCCATACATGGCTACACTCCATACAAATACTTTCAGAAACGACTTCCTGACACTTAAATCTATACTCGATGTTAACAAATTTCTCTTCTTCAGACACTCTTTCCTTGCCATTGCCAGTCTACATTTTATATCCTCTCTACTTCGACCATCATCAGATATTTTGCTCCCCAAATAGCAAAACTCCTTTACTACTTTAAGTGTCTCCTTTCCTAATGTAATCCCTCAGCATCACCAGACTTAATGCGACTGCATTCCATTATCCTTGTTTTGGTTTTGTTGATGTTCATCTTATATCCTCCTTTCAAGACACTGTCCATTCCGTTCAACTGCTCTTCCGAGTCCTTTGCTGTCTCTGACAGAATTACAATGTCATCGGCGAACCTCAACGTTTTTATTTCTTCTCCATGGATTTTAATACCTACACCAAATTTTTCTTTTGTTTCCTATAGTGCTTGCTCAAAATACAGATTGAATAACATCGAGGAGAGGCTACAACCCTGTCTCACTCCCTTCCCAATCTCTGCTTCTCTTTCGTGCCCCTCGACTCTTATAACTGCCATCTGGTTTCTGTACAAATTGTAAATAGCCTCTCGCTCCCTGTATTTTACCCCTGCCACCTTCAGAATTTGAAAGAGAGTATTCCAGTCAACATTGTCAAAAGCTTTCTCTAAGTCTACAAATCCTAGAAACGTAGGTTTGCCTTTCCTTGATATTTCTTCTAAGATAAGTGGTAGGGTCAGTATTGCCTCACGTGTTCCAACATTTCTACGGAATCCAAACTGATCTTCCCCGAGGTCGACTTCTACTAGTTTTTCCATTCGCCTGTAAAGAATTTGCGTTAGTATTTTGCAGCTGTGACTTATTGAACTGATAGTTCGGTAATTTTCACATCTGTCAACACCTGCTTTCTTTGGGATTGGAATTATTATATTCTTCTTGAAGTCTGAGGGTATTTCGTCTGTCTCATGCATCTTGTTCACCAGATGGTAAAGTTTTGTCAGGACTGGCTCTCCCAAGGCCGTCAGTAGTTCTAATGGAATGTTGTCTACTCCCGGGCCTTTGTTTCGACTCTGGTCTTTCAGTGCTCTGTCAAATTCTTCACGCAGTATCATATCTCCCATTTCATCCTCATCTACATGCTCTTCCATTTCTATAATATTGTCCTCAAGTACATCGCCCTTGTATAGACCCTCTATATACTCCTTCCACCTTTCTGCTTTCCCTTCTTTGCTTAGAACTGGGTTTCCATCTGAGCTCTTGATGTTCGTGCAAGTGGTTCTCTTATCTCCAAAGGTCTCTTTAATTTTCCTGTATGCAGTATCTATCTTAACCCTAGTGAGATAAGCCTCTACATCCTTGCATTTGTCCTCTAGCCATCCCTGCTTAGCCATTTTGCACTTCCAGTCGATCTTATTTTTGAGACGTTTGTATTCCTTTTTGCCTGTTTCATTTCCTGCATTTTTATATTTTCTTCTTTCATCAATTAAATTCAATATATCTTCTGTTACCCAAGGGTTTCTACTAGTCCTCGTCTTTTTATCTACTTGATCCTCTGCTGCCTTCACTACTTCATCCCTCAGAGCTACCCATTTTCTTCTACTGTACTTCTTTCCCCCATTCCTGTTAATTGTTCCTTTATGCTCTCCCTGAAACTCTGTACAACCTCTGGTTTAGTCAGTTTATCCAGGTCCCATCTCATTAAATTCCCACCTTTTTGCAGTTTGTTCAGTTTTAATCTACAGTTCATAACCAATATATTGTGGTCAGAGTCCACATCTGCATCTGGAAATGTCTTACAATTTAAAACCTGGTTCCTAAATCTCTGTCTAACCATTATATAATCTATCTGATACCTACTAGTATCTCCTGGATTCTTCCATGTATACAACCTTCTTTCATGATTCTTGAACCAAGTGTTAGCTATGATTAGTTATGCTCTGTGCAAAATTCTACCAGGCGGCTTCCTCTTTCATTTCTTACCCCCAATCCATATTCACCTACTATGTTTCCTTCTCTCTGTTTTCCGAATCTCGAATTCCAGTCACCCATGACTATTAAATTTTCGTCTCCCTTCACTATCTGAATAATTTCTTTCCTCTCATCATACATTTCATCAATTTCTTCGTCATCTGCAGAGCTAGTTGGCATATAAACTTGTACTACTGTTAGTAAGCTAGGGCTTCGTGTCTATCTTGGCCACAATAATGCGTTCACTATGCTGTTTTTAGTAGCTTACCCGCACTCCTATTTTTTATTCATTATTAAACCTACTCCTGCATTACTTCTGTTTTGTATTTATAACCCTGTATTCACCTGACCAAAAGTCTTGTTCCTCCTGCCACCGAACTTCACTAATTCCCACTATATCTAACTTTAACCTATCCATTTTCCTTTTTAAATTTTCTAACCTACCTGCCTGATTAAGGGATCTGACATTACACGCTCCAATCCGTAGAATGCCAGTCTTCTTTCTCCTGATAACGACGTCCTCTTGAGTAGTCCCCGCGCTCCGGAATATTTTACCCAAGAGGACGCCATCATCATTTAACCATACAGTAAAGCTGCATGCCCTCGGGAAAAATTACGGCTGTAGTTTCCCCTTGCTTTCAGCCGTTCGCAGTACCAGCACGCAAGGCTGTTTTGGTTAGTGTTACTAGGCCAGATCAGTCAATCAACCAGACTGTTGCCCCTGCAACTACTGAAAAGGCTGCTGCTTCTCTTCAGGAACCACATGTTTGTCTGGCCTCTCAACAGATACCCCTCCGTTGTGGTTGCACCTACGGTACGGACATCTGTATCACTGAGGCACGCAAGCCTCCCCACCAACGGCAAGATCCATGGTTGATGGGGGGGGGGGGGGGGGGGGGCGCGGCTTTCCTGTATTCTTTGGGCCATCTCTGAACAAATAGAGCACCGTCTGGCCTCGAAGCCACGTTACGGCATTCGTTTCGGTACGTGGATAGTAGATCCCGTCCGGGAAGAATATAATCCCTTGTTAAATGTTGTGTTGTCCCATTCGAAGGAAGAAAGCGATCATTTGTGTCGCCAAACGCCACACTTCTGCCGAGGGACCGCATTTAAGGCGGTATTCATACAACTTGCCAATTGATGTGTGGATGCTTTCTCACAGTAGGATTGCTGTGTCGTCTGGTTGTTAGTATCCGATAGATGTCACGCGCCGTTGCAGGTCTGGTTTCCGGCAGAGCCGACTGAACGTAGCTGTACTCTTTATAAAGTGCGTATATGCTGGAGTGACTGGGCAATGTGCTGGACAGCCACTGGCGCCATTCGAGAAACAGGTGCTAGTTCTTCTACACTCCTGGAAATTGAAATAAGAACACCGTGAATTCATTGTCCCAGGAAGGGGAAACTTTAATGACACATTCCTGGGGTCAGATGCATCACATGATCACACTGACAGAACCACAGGCACATAGACACAGGCAACAGAGCATGCACAATGTCGGCACTAGTACAGTGTATATCCACCTTTCGCAGCAATGCAGGCTGCTATTCTCCCATGGAGACGATCGTAGAGATGCTGGATGTAGTCCTGTGGAACGGCTTGCCATGCCATTTCCACCTGGCGCCTCAGTTGGACCAGCGTTCGTGCTGGACGTGCAGACCGCGTGAGACGACGCTTCATCCAGTCCCAAACATGCTCAATGGGGGACAGATCCGGAGATCTTGCTGGCCAGGGTAGTTGACTTACACCTTCTAGAGCACGTTGGGTGGCACGGGATACATGCGGACGTGCATTGTCCTGTTGGAACAGCAAGTTCCCTTGCCGGTCTAGGAATGGTAGAACGATGGGTTCGATGACGGTTTGGATGTACCGTGCACTATTCAGTGTCCCCTCGACGATCACCAGTGGTGTACGGCCAGTGTAGGAGACCGCTCCCCACACCATGATGCCGGGTGTTGGCCCTGTGTGCCTCGGTCGTATGCAGTCCTGATTGTGGCGCTCACCTGCACGGCGCCAAACACGCATACGACCATCATTGGCACCAAGGCAGAAGCGACTCTCATCGCTGAAGACGACACGTCTCCATTCGTCCCTCCATTCACGCCTGTCGCGACACCACTGGAGGCGGGCTGCACGATGTTGGGGCGTGAGCGGAAGACGGCCTAACGGTGTGCGGGACCGTAGCCCAGCTTCATGGAGACGGTTGCGAATGGTCCTCGCCGATACCCCAGGAGCAACAGTGTCCCTAATTTGCTGGGAAGTGGCGGTGCGGTCCCCTACGGCACTGCGTAGGATCCTACGGTCTTGGCGTGCATCCGTGCGTCGCTGCGGTCCGGTCCCAGGTCGACGGGCACGTGCACCTTCCGCCGACTACTGGCGACAACATCGATGTACTGTGGAGACCTCACGCCCCACGTGTTGAGCAATTCGGCGGTACGTCCACCCGGCCTCCCGCATGCCCACTATACGCCCTCGCTCAAAGTCCGTCAACTGCACGTCCACGCTGTCGCGGCATGCTACCAGTGTTAAAGACTGCGATGGAGTTCCGTATGCCGCGGCAAACTGGCTGACACTGACGGCGGCGGTGCACAAATGCTGCGCAGCTAGCGCCATTCGGCGGCCAACACCGCGGTTCCTGGTGTGTCCGCTGTGCCGTGCGTGTGATCATTGCTTGTACAGCCCTCTCGCAGTGTCCGGAGCAAGTATGGTGGGTCTGACACACCGGTGTCAATGTGTTCTTTTTTCCATTTCCAGGAGTGTATTAAGATTCCTGTCAGACAAGTCTAATGTCGCCTCCATATTGTGCTGATATATAGTGCCACCCCTCGATCACGACCATGCGCAAGACCAAGTCGACTCCTACCAAGAGGAAGGGTAAGGGCGTCGTATCTTACTTGAAACAGTAGACCTGCACTGACAAAGGCCGAACGCCGCCAGTATTCGTCGTGCTACGACACCGGCATTGGGAGTACTTGAGCAAAATGCGAAATTCGTGACGCCAGGTAGGTGTTAACATACGTAACCAGCAGGATCATGTCTAATGCCCGTATGATGTTCCCTCTAACGCCCGTACGGACTAACTGTTATAGTCTCTTATTCTCACTAAGGTTATGCTGCTGTGCGACATAGGTCCTTGATAAAAACAATACCTAGGCATTTCAAGGTATCCAAGAGCTGCAAGTGTACTACACATTCTTCTGCTAGTCCAACATCATTATTCATCGCTACAATCTTGTCCGTATTTATACGGCTGCCAGTGGCCGTTCCTCATTTGCGTATCCAATCCAAAGCCACACTCAAATTGTTTTCATTTCGTGCTATCAACACCAGGTCATCTGCATATGACTTGCTCGTAAATGTGTATCCTACGCTTTGGCTATCTGTGCACGAACCAACGGCCCGACCCAAACATCCGTAACATGTCGTCGTTCTAGCGTCACAAATTGTCCTAGTACACACCTACTGGGTGATCAAAAGACAGTATAAATTTGAAAACTTAATAAACCACGGAATAATGTAGATAGAGAGGTAAAAATTGACACACATGCTTGGAATGACATGGGGTTTTATTAGAACCATCTGACAGATGGCGCTGGACTGCAAAACGTCAGTGACTGCGCATGACAGTCGAGTATAAAAGGAGCAGTAATGAGAGAGAGAATCAGATGCGCCAGCAGTCGCAGCATGTTGACGTTACCTGAAAAGGCGGTTTTAGTGAAGCTGTATTATCAGAATGGGGAATGTGGTAGTTCAGCGTTACGATCCTATCGCCTTAGGAAGGGGATTCGAACGGGTAAAGGTCCGTTGACAAATGGGGCTGTGGCGAGAATGATTTCGAAGTTCGAAGCCACGGATTGTTTAGACAATAGACCCCGTAGTGGCCGACTGAGCACAAGGCATAATGCTGCTGAGACAGTTTAGGAAGAAATGGAGACTGTAGCCGGTTCGTCTATGCACGGGGAAGTCAGCGCTCGTGCAGTCGCACGTCGCACCGGCATTCCATACACTACTGTTTGGTTGGCACTGAGGCGTACCCTCCGATGCTATCCGTACAAAATCCATCGGCATCATGAACTGTTACCTGGCGATTTAGTGAAGCGGAGGGCATTTCCGGTGTGGGCGTTTCAAAACATGGCGGAAGATGACGATTGGTTGAGTAACGTGTTGTGGACCGACGAAGCTCATTTTACGCTCCGAGGGTCTGTCAACGCCCACAACTGCAGAATCTGGGTTACCGAAAATCCTAGAACTGTCGTGGAAACTCCATTGCACGACCAGAAAGTCACGGTATGGGTTGGATTTACCACATCTACCGTTATCGGGCCTTTTTTCTTCGAGGAAATGCGTGATTCTGGTTTTGTAACTGCTACCGTGACGGGTGAGAGGAACGCCGATATGTTACAGAATCGCATCATCCCCAGCCTGGCTGATAAACACCTGCTGGAACGTACGATGGTTATGCAGGATGGCGCTCCATCCCATATTGCTAGACGCGTGAAAGATCTCTTCCGGTCCGGTTCAAATGGTTCAAATGGCTCTGAGCACTATGGGACTTAACATTTTAGGTCATCTGTCCCCTAGAACTGAGAACTACTTAAACCTAACTAACCTAAGAACATCACACACATCCATGCCCGAGGCAGGATTCGAACCTGCGACCGTAGCAGTCCCGCGGTTCCGGACTGCAGCGCCAGAACCGCACGGGCACCGCGGCCGGCCCTCTTGCGGTCCGGAGCCGCGCAGCTGCTGCAGTCGCAGGTTCGAATCCTGCCTCGGGCATGGGTGTGTGTGATGTCCTTAGGTTAGTTAGGTTTAAGTAGTTCTAAGTTCTAGGGGACTGATGACCACAGCAGTTGAGTCCCATAGTGCTCAGAGCCATTTGAACCATTTTTTTTATCTCTTGCGCGCGTCGTTTGGTGATGACCGTGTGCTCAGCCGCCACTTTCGTCATGCTTGGCCTCCCAGGTCCCCAGACCTCAATCCATGCGATTATTGGCTTTGGGGTTACCTGAAGTCGCAAGTGTATCTTGATCGACCAACATCTCTAGGGATGCTGAAAGACAACATCAGACGCCAATGCCTCACCATAAATCCGGACATGCTTTACAGTGCTGTTCACAACATTATTCCTCGGCTACAGCTATTATTGAGGAATGATGGTGGACATATTGAGCATTTCCTGTAAAGAACATCATCTTTGCTTTGTCTTACTTTGTTATGCTAATTATTGCTATTCTGATCAGATGAAGCGCCATCTGTCGGACATTTTTTGAACTTTTGTATTTTTTTGGTTCTAATAAAACCTCATGTTATTCCAAGCATGTGTGTCAATTTGTACCTCTCTATCTACATTATTCCGTGATTTATTCAGTTTTCAAATTTATACTGACTTTTTGATCACCCGGTATATTGTTATTCCTGTACAGGGGAGGATATGTGACAGAAAGTTGCTGCCTGTTATCGGCAAGTAAATACAATATTGCAGGGCCGGTGTTGTTAGGAAGAACGTTGCAATGTTTCTTTGGGCATTCATACAGGAACAGGCACTGCGGCGAGTACAGCTGTTATGAAATACATGAATTGTATTCGCAGTTGCGAGTACGAATGACCATCGGCCGTATAAGGGAACGAAAACAAATGAAAATACAAGGAAATGACGATACTGACAATAATGTTGCCAATCCGTGGGATTTATTCCATATTGTGCAACATTTTGACAAATATTTTTCAGGAAGGGGCGAAGAGATTTTTTTTTTTGCAAAAAGTAAGATGAATGTGGGACATTTAATTGCTGCCTCTAACATAGTGTAGTAATGGTTATGGTACATACAAGAACAAAGATAAACATTTCACGGACGTTAAATACACGACACCCGCCATCTGTCATTTTTACAACCAGCAATCAGCATTCTCACAAAGGTTACGCGTGTTCCGTTATAGATATGATTGTCGCATGTCGCGGAAATAAGGTAAAACAGCTCACGGAAGTAATTATACAACACCCGCTGACTGTCATTTGTTCAACCAGCAGCCACCACTCCCACTGTATTAGTTATTTTTAGTTCAAATTGCCTTTCGCATGCACGACTTAAATGAACCATTATTTATGAATGAGTGACACGTGTGAAACATAGTCGAATTTCCGAATAAAAAATGCATATCAGAATGCAAGTTAGGCGGGAGGTCAAGTCAAGTGGCATGTTAAGCTGTAACGTAGCACATTCTTATACCGTGTTGTTTGAAGTCGTTTAACGCTCAGTTCAGTGTCACTCGAGGTTTTTATCCGTTGGCTGTCACTTCGACGAGGTGTCTTGTGTGCTAATCTTAATCTTATTAAATAATAATTGTATGCATTGAAGAATGTCAGACTACGGTCCCTCGAGTACAAAGAAATCGAAATCGGTTTCAGTGAATTAGATCCCGAAAGACATAGTAAAACTTTCCAAAACTCTTGGCTTCAAATTGACAGATTTAAAGGGTGGTTGGAGGCCGTTGAAGGTGACAATAGAAAGGCGAAGTGTAAAGCGGTAACGCGATTGTTACTTGCGGTAAAAGCGAACTAGGAAAACATGCTTCTCGAGTTAAACACATTAAAAATGTTAAAATTGTGCAAAGTAACACAACCGTTGGTGACAGTTTTACGAAAATGTGTGATGAAAGCAAACATGCGGAAAAAGTGAAGACAGTTGAAATAAGATTAGCAACTTATTTCGCAGGACATAATGTTGCGTTTTCAGCAGTGGACCATCTTGTTACTGTGTGAAGACATGTTTTCTCTGACTTCAAAATAGCTTCAGAGGTGACTTCAGGTCACATAGAGTGTACCAATATAAGGAAAACTGTTATTGCGAAGGTGGAAACTGATAAAACGGTTCAGTCACCAAAGGACATTAAATTTTCTATTCTGGTGGAGGAAAGTATGGGCATACCAGACAGCAAACATACACTCCTGGAAATTGAAATAAGAACACCGTGAATTCATTGTCCCAGGAAGGGGAAACTTTATTGACACATTCCTGGGGTCAGATACATCACATGATCACACTGACAGAACCACAGGCACATAGACACAGGCAACAGAGCATGCACAATGTCGGCACTAGTACAGTGTATATCCACCTTTCGCAGCAATGCAGGCTGCTATTCTCCCATGGAGACGATCGTAGAGATGCTGGATGTAGTCCTGTGGAACGGCTTGCCATGCCATTTCCACCTGGCGCCTCAGTTGGACCAGCGTTCGTGCTGGACGTGCAGACCGCGTGAGACGACGCTTCATCCAGTCCCAAACATGCTCAATGGGGGACAGATCCGGAGATCTTGCTGGCCAGGGTAGTTGACTTACACCTTCTAGAGCACGTTGGGTGGCACGGGATACATGCGGACGTGCATTGTCCTGTTGGAACAGCAAGTTCCCTTGCCGGTCTAGGAATGGTAGAACGATGGGTTCGATGACGGTTTGGATGTACCGTGCACTATTCAGTGTCCCCTCGACGATCACCAGTGGTGTACGGCCAGTGTAGGAGACCGCTCCCCACACCATGATGCCGGGTGTTGGCCCTGTGTGCCTCGGTCGTATGCAGTCCTGATTGTGGCGCTCACCTGCACGGCGCCAAACACGCATACGACCATCATTGGCACCAAGGCAGAAGCAACTCTCATCGCTGAAGACGACACGTCTCCATTCGTCCCTCCATTCACGCCTGTCGCGACACCACTGGAGGCGGGCTGCACGATGTTGGGGCGTGAGCGGAAGACGGCCTAACGGTGTGCGGGACCGTAGCCCAGCGTCATGGAGACGGTTGCGAATGGTCCTCGCCGATACCCCAGGAGCAACAGTGTCCCTAATTTGCTGGGAAGTGGCGGTGCGGTCCCCTACGGCACTGCGTAGGATCCTACGGTCTTGGCGTGCATCCGTGCGTCGCTGCGGTCCGGTCCCAGGTCGACGGGCACGTGCACCTTCCGCCGACCACTGGCGACAACATCGATGTACTGTGGAGACCTCACGCCCCACGTGTTGAGCAATTCGGCGGTACGTCCACCCGGCCTCCCGCATGCCCACTATACGCCCTCGCTCAAAGTCCGTCAACTGCACATACGGTTCACGTCCACGCTGTCGCGGCATGCTACCAGTGTTAAAGACTGCGATGGAGCTCCGTATGCCACGGCAAACTGGCTGACACTGACGGCGGCGGTGCACAAATGCTGCGCAGCTAGCGCCATTCGACGGCCAACACCGCGGTTCCTGGTGTGTCCGCTGTGCCGTGCGTGTGATCATTGCTTGTACAGCCCTCTCGCAGTGTCCGGAGCAAGTATGGTGGGTCTGACACACCGGTGTCAATGTGTTCTTTTTTCCATTTCCAGGAGTGTATATGCGTTTTAGTGAAATATGCTTCAACAACTGACGGGCGTGTGAAAACACAACTTCTGGAATTGATCCCTTTCGATGCCGAAGATTGCTCGGCAGAAAACCTATTCATAGCTCTGGAGAGTATGTTGAAAGAGAAGGATATTCCAAATTACCAATGTAATTGGTATGGCTTGTGACAACGCGTCTGCAATGTTGGGAGGCCGTAAATCTATCAAAACAAATCTTAGAAATGTTGTACCAAATATAGTTGTTCTCAACTGTATGCCATTCATCTGCTTCAGTTGCAAGAAAGGCATGTGAGAAGTTTCTCAGATCCTGTGGGAAGCTACGTATCTGGCAGTGCAAAGCGCTGCGCTATTTTACAGTGAGCCATGCACGGCTCGTGTTCATGCCATTTATTGTTTGTTATCTTCTATTAAGGTATTGCCGCCTCGTTTTCTTATTCCATTTACTGGCGTCACTAAATTCCTGCCTTACTTGCCTCTGAGCGGCAGCAGCAGCGCGTATCGATAAGTGCACTGTCGTACCATCTCTGGAGCGACCGATAGTATTTCCGGGACGTCCTGTGTATGGAAGTGAGCTGGAGACAGACCAGCAGTGCAGTTGGGACGCACCAGCAGTGAAATTGGGGACGGAGCCCCGATGAGGCACGGACAGCCAATGATCGCCGACCACTGGCGATACACATGAACTGTCCGACGGAGAGAGATTGGGACGGGACCACCGTTGGTTGGTCGTTCGGTGTGTCGTCTCATCGGCCGACGTATACTTGCTCTTTTCACCGTTTCCAGGTCTAGGCGATCGGTTGGTGTGGATCTGCAAGGAAGTCCCCTTCGCGCGGAGTCGGGCCAGAGCCGATGGCGGTGTGCACGCGCGGTTGGACTGTGAGGTGCTGCATGCGAGTGCTACGAAGTTCGTCGCCCACCGATCTTGAACATGAAAGTTGAGTCCTCACATAAGCTACTATCGAGCCTCAACTATTTACATTTCTTCGTTTGATCCTGGTCGTCGCTTTTAGGACATTCCCGTGAGCAACAACGTGTGTGTATTTAAGTCAGCTAAGATTCCAGCCGTCTATCTGTGGAGTATAACTTAACATAATTATTCCCTATTACTGAAGTTGACCAGCGGTATCTTCTGCCTTGTGGGCATTGTCGTTCTGGTTACCTGCCCTGGTCATTGACGTAATTTTAGACAGTGTGTTTTCGTCGTCATGTTGTTGCTGTCCAATTCGGCGTGTAGTTCGACTGCTGAGCTGTTGTTGGTCGTTTTGGGCGCCAATATTCTGTGTGTCGTTGTATTGAGATCTTGTGATCGTTTTGCTGGTTGCGTGTAGTGGAACTGATCTTGTTCATTCGTCGGTCGGCTGTCTGTCGGTTGGGTTGCCTTCAGATTAAGAAGTCGTTGGACAGGCTGCCTGTCTCACCTAATTGGGCATTAGGTTACAATTCCAGGCCGACCCTTGGAAACTTTTGAGCGCCGTTCCTTGTGTGTGTTACATAGTAATCCCTGTTTGGGTTTTAGCTATTTGGATGATGTGTGGCTTTCAACAGAGTATCAATACCTCTTAAATTAATGTTCTTGTCTTGCGCTTACGGCATGAGATTGTTATTCTTTTATATGGGGCCTTTAGCCCAATTTTACATGAGATGTTTTAAGATAAGGCTTTCGGCCTTTTAAATTGAAACTCTTCTCTAGGCCTTAAGCCGTTAAACATATTTGGTCGGTAAGTGGCCATCAGCCGAGTATTAATATCTCTTAAATTAATGTTCTTGTCTTTCCCTTGAGGCATAAGATTGTTTTAAGATAAGGCCTTCTGCCTTTTGATTTAAACTCTTCTTACTGCTTAATATGTGGCCTCGAGTCAAGTGCCATTAAAATTAAATTGCCTTCAGTCTGTTTAGATTGAAGATTTAGAAAATATTCTTGGGTGAAACCTCCAGAAGAACCTTGTATTTCAATTTCTTGCTTAGGGCCTGTGTCTTGGATTTTGAATGTAGCCTTCAGCTGATCGAAGGTTAATCAAAGGAGATCGATTTAAGTTTTGAGAGTCTTGCATCCTTGTTGTAATATTTTGTGTTGATGAATAAAGTTTATATGTTGAGTGAAACTGACAGCAACTTATTTTGACCCCTTTCCACATCCTAATTAACTCTATCCTGCTAGCCCAGGCATTTCATACAGGAATTTCAAGAATTTTTTGGGGTCGAACGTAAAAAGGTGCTTAACTTATCGGGTACACGATGAGATGTTTCACATGCATGTGTTGCTCGTCTACTGGAAAACGTGTATTTTTGCAAATGGAGGAGGTGCCACAAATACGGAATGGAAGAGAGATGGGTTCGGCAGTCGAGTATTTTCAACCGTCTTCCTGACCTGTGCTCAAAAGACAAGCACTAGTTTGACCACCAAACCTGATGCTAGGGACCTACCCTCAGGATGTCTGTGACTTGATAGTTATCAAGAAGCCCCTGAGGAAGGATTGGCAGTGTTACAGTTATCCAGCCGACCTTAGATTGCTTAGGCGGCTTGAAGCCCAAGTGAAAGAAATATTACAGGAGCAAAGAGACCACTGATGGAAGAGCGGCTCATAAACGCAGAGCAGGGCATGAACCAAGTATGGAAGATCATGAAAGCGCAGAAGACTAGTCCTAGGGTATACAGGCCACTCAGACGTCAGAATGGAGTAGTCTACGAAGACGAGGAGAAAACAGAAGTGCTGGCGACATCACTAGAATCACTGTTCCGAACTCATGTCAGTAGTAGGCAAGAGGAAGCAATAGTTGGACGAGTGACTGAGACAAGAGAAGCTGGAGACAGATTTTATGACGGTTTCCTATCGCTTTGGGTGTGCCTATATCAGACGACTAGAGAACAATAAATCCCCCAGTCCTAGTAAGGTCCATGTCCCATACCTAAAGTCCCTACCTCGTACCACAATCTCCTGTCCCACCACTTTATACAATCAATACCTCTCCCTCATCTATTCCCAGCTGCCTGGAAAACTGCTCACGTCATAACCTTACCTAAACTCAGTAAAACCTCCATCCTTCCCAAAAGCTATCGACCAATTTCACTCCTGTGGTTTCTAGATAAAGTAATGGAGTGTCTTATGAATAGAGAAATCACCAAATTCTTATGTGACAACCCCTGAGCAGTTTGGCTTCCGTCCAGAACACGGCGCCAACCACCAGTCTCTTTGTCTGGTGGGATACATGTGCTGGGGAAGATATAGAAAACATGGTACAGGAGCAGTCTTTCTTAACAGCGAGAAAGCCTTCTACAGAGACTGTCATGATGGCTTAATTTGCAGAGTATCCCACTGAGACTTTCGAGGACACATGATCTGTATGGGTGACTCGTTCCCGGCTGAGAGTCAGTACTCCATCAGGTATGGCAAACATGTCAGTGCGATCAGGGATGCTGTGGCTATAGTTCTGCAGGACTCGGTTGTAGGCCCCATATTATACTTGCTATACACCAACAACAAGCCAGAACTGTCAGGTGGTGAAATAGCGCTATATGCCGATGATACGGCCGTCTATAAAAGCAAATGCAATTTCAGCTTCATCGCAAGGAAACTACTGGAGCACCTAGACGAAATCGTCTACTGGTTCAAATGGCTCTGAGCACTATGGGACTTAACTGCTGTGGTCATCAGTCCCCTAGAACTTAGAACTACTGAAACCTAACTAACCTAAGGACGTCACATACATCCATGCCCGAGGCAGGATTCGAACCTGCGACCGTAGCGGTCACGTGGTTCCAGACTGTAGCGCCTAGAACCGCACGGCAACTACGGCCGGCTCGTCTACTGGTGCAACATGTGGATGGCTAAGACAAATCCAAAAATATCCATAGCATAATGTTCATGAACAAGTTTACCCCCATAACAGATAGAACTCTGAGGCTGGTAAGGAACCAAAGAGGAATGACTCAACTACCTGTCTCGACCTCCAGATGGGTAGGTACACACCATTTGCTAAGCAAGTTAGTAGGTCCCAAAGTAGAAGTTGCGCTGTTTACCCACTCCTCAAGAGTGGGGGGCTTACTCTAGGGACAAAGTTAAGGCTATGTGGAGTGTTATTCTTTTGGTTATGTTGTATGGGTCAGGAGTTTGGTCAGACACTGATCTGAAGAGAAACTTCTGATGCTCTGCACCGTTGCAGACGTAGACCGTTAGATGCCCAACACTCTCATTAAGGGCTTTTTAGACGAACCATTGGCTCTTCATGCACCAAAAGGAAGTCAGGAAACTCTCATGAGAAAGCCTCCACTTCGACCCACCACCTTATCAGTTAAGCAGGCAATACCCCGACACTTCAGATAAGAGACCAATCTCCACTTTAATCAGACAGTTTAGGGCATAACAGATTACAGACATATGGTCATATGTACAGTTATTTAGACAAACAAACAAAAGCCATTCCCAAATATAATTCAGCCATACTATAAGTCGGAAGGCAAAGCCCTGTGGTGGTTCTATGGGATAGAAAAAAAGATACCTGAGCGAGCTATCCAGCAATCAACGTTCGACTATCACCACACAGTATCTGCTGCATTCACCAACTCTGCTGGCCACCATTGAGACTATTTTCTTTTAATTATTCTTATGTTTAAGCATTGTAATTTGTAACTCTTGTTGTTAATTGTTCCTCTGAGTCTGGAAAAGTACTTATATTTGAGAGAATGGTCTGAAGGTGGTATAAAAGTAAACTTATACTGATCATCATTGTAATAAATGTCCTTTATGCCATCAAGATCGTTCTATTTTTTAACTTAAAAACACTTCATTTGTTATTGGTAGTGTTTTAACAGACTACTTGCAAAAGAAAGTCTGTAAATATGTAAAAAGAAAAAAATTACTTCAATGAAAATTAATCTTCCTCTAAATGCTAACAAAACAAAATATACGCAAAGAAAACTTATAACTTGAAAAATATTACTATCAAGTTTGCAGATTAGATTCTAAAAGATAAAGAAAGTTATAAATTCCTGGGGGTGATGGCGAATAGGTACTTGATATGGGGGACGTGAAATTTCTAATGAGAAAAATGTCAAGGACAGTAAACACACGAACATCACTGATAATGTATTATGGGCTAGTCTATTGACAACTACACTCTAAGACAGAAAACAAAACGAGAAAAAGAACCAGAAAAAAACGACGCACCGTGAAGGAATTTCTATATGGAACAGAAATCGATGGATATGGTGTATGCATACAGACAAACTAATGATTATAATTTTTAAAAAAATCAGATGACTAATTCAAGAGAAGGAGCTTCACAAATTGAGGAAGTAGTGGGTTGGTCCTCCTCTGGCTCCTATGCCGCCAGTTGTTCAGCTTAACATCGATTAATAGAGTAGCTGGCAGTAGTAGGACAAAGTTCATATGGACCCACTCTCCACTGTTGCCAAATGTATTCAAGATGGCAGATCCAAGATGGTGGCGATAGTCATTTCAACGTCACAATGATGTCATGGTTGGAAGTTTAAATTTTGTAGAGAAAATAGGTCAATTGGGCTACCTCCACTAACCTAACCCCCTCCCTTGCCTTTAAACTTACTTGCATCTACATTAAAGGGTAATAGAGAGAGAGAAGACGGAGTGAACGATTGAGACGAGGTAGGATTTAATGGCAAACTGCTGATGCATTCTAGAGAGGAAGAAGTTGCTGCAGGTCATTTTTCCTGATGTTCAGTCAGGATGCATCAGTTGTGTGACATAGTCTGCGTTTGACTCATATACAACTGGGTGTTCCACGTGTGTCTTAAAGCACTGTCTACTTGTAATCGATAACAGTAAACCTCTCGGTCATCAAAGACTTCCATTTTATGTGTGATGAAGCGTGACACATTCCTCTAAACGAAAGAAGATTTATGCGATGTACTCCATTCCTCTGTCGCATCTTGGGTATAAAATCGAGACTTCAGTTTCATAACTAAGATGATTCTAAGTTAGTGATAGGTGTTTGTGAGACACTGAAATCACTGTGTATACATCTTCTTGACAGATGTGTGGTTTACAGAGTTAGTGGTGGCATGAGATTTAATTTCACATGTCAGACGCCACTGCTATGTGTTTATCTGTTTCCTTCTAAGAGGCTCCATTACTAACGACCATTTTATAGGACTGATTCGGGCATAGTATAATTTCTGAATCATAATCGGATGTGGGCTGTGGACACTATAAATCTCCAGAAAGCTATGTTGCACAGATATCACACAGAGCCGCTTTTTTAAGGAAGTAGTTTTTTCATTTTACTGTTTGTTGCCATAGCTTATCGTAGACAAACCTTCAAGAAGGTTGTATATCATGCACTGGAAATATATTATTACAGTGGGATATTAACTGCACTGCAATCGACTTGGCTGATAGGTCAGAAACTGAAGCGATCTAACATTATAGCCTGTTTTAAGAGCAGAACCGTGTAGCTTTAGGACTGCATGTGTTTATGTTCTCTCTTACTAACACCCTCCTGGTACTGATCCCAGACACTAGCACAATGGTTCAAAATTGAGAGAGTACTTGATTTATGTAAAATGTTTGGAACACCATCTGTTTGGAGCTCCATCATGCATAAAAATCACCCATTTCTTGTTCTTCTCAATCGTCTGCTACTACAACACTTTCAAATCTGTTACTATACACAGATAAGGGGTGCTAACCTCCTCCACATGGGCGCATCTGGAGAAATCTTGTGCACTTGGATGGGCGAGGACTCGGCAAGGTCCATTCATTCAAGAGATGTGGAATTTAGCAGTCTACTTCTGGTCAGCTGCAGATTAAATCGATAACGGTACTGCAGGGTGGGCTGGTCAAACACAGTGCGAGGGGGTCTTTCAGACTCAAATTTTATCCTAAGACTGCAAGAATGCTCTGTGACTCCTTTCTGCATAGAGATAGATTGTAAATTAGGCACTATGTTTGAGGTGCTAGAAATATGTATAGCGCTGTCTGGTATTCTTTGATGATGTATATTTTCGAGAATTAACAGTGAATTGACGTATTTCACAGTCATCTATCTACATTCGCACTGATACTCGCAAAGTAGAGAATGGGCGATTTAGCGATGATACTGAAATTGGGAAATATGCTGTTGCATCATTGGTCAGTGTTGAAATTACTGTAAAATTGCTAAAATTGTTCGCACTATCAACTGTGATGCTTATTATTACAGTACATCAACGGTGTCTTTTCCATCCCATCCGTCCACAAGTACACTGTTGGTCACCATTAATGATTGACTGTCATCACTTGTTTGAGATGGAGAAAGAGTTTTGGTGGAGGGGCAACACCTTCTGGAGATGGTTAGCACCAAAAAAGTGATAGCATACACGAATGCAATATGAGGAATCAGTCGAAACAGAATGCAGAGCCATCAGCTATTCCGTCACAGTGACAGATGAGTTTAAATGTAGAGGCAGTCAATCACCTTTCGACTGCACTTTGGAAACGCTCCACGCCGCCAAACTCTCCCAGTTTCCTTATGTTGTTACAGTCTTTTATTTAAAATCATCCAGTATGTGTGGTGTATTATGGTAGCAGCAGTAACAACATAATTTACGCCATGCGACGTCTAGTTTTCTGTGAGAGGCAATGAACCAGAACGTGTTAATATTGGTTTAGAAACTGACACAGACCCCGAAGTCGTGGTGGAAAAGACAAAATGTTTCGCAGTGTACAAAGTGTGTTACTGTAGAAAAAAAGCAATGTTTCAAACAACGATGCAGGGTCATAGGCAGCATCTCTCGCACCTTACAGTATAGTCTGTGAGATACGGTCATCCTCCTACAGTATAGGCGATGCAACTTTAAACTTGTCTGTGCAGTGGATCAATACCTGTATATTTAATAGGATCGTCACATGTGCTCGATGTCGGCACACAGACGGTATTTGTTTTCGATATATGGGAGGAGAGAGACACAGTAAAAATCTTATCGAGTTTTCTATCAGATGAAATTAGTGGAGCTTTCATAGTACAAAATTTTTCTCTGTTGGATAGTACAGAATAACGATGATAGCATGTTGGTGTGACAAAGGTGAATGGGCTCTGAGGGACACGAATCTGCTTTGGAGTGCAGCATCCGTATGTAGTTTGGGGACGCACCACAATGTTGTAGCAAAATCCTCATTCTTCTCCCAGTTCCCATACTGTCTTTCCCACTACCTCTTGTTGCAGGAGCAGGCTTTGTTTGGCGCTGACGTTACACATCTTACACTGTTGGCAAAGCTATGACAACTTGTTCCCATTTCCACCGAATGGTCAGAACATGGTACTGTCGCACTAACTCAGGTCACTTTGTTTCTACATGGGTTGCAGAAGGTGGTGGATATAGCTCAGTTCCGACTTAAATTGATACGATCACACGCGCAAAGTTACAAGAGGCATAGGGACTACCTAAAACTACATTCGAATTTTACTGTAGCAGATAGGTTCGATCAAGGTGACTCGTTTTGAGATATGAGAATGCCAGAAATATGAATCACTGAATCACTGGCGGCTGTAATCATTAAAGGACTTCTCCATAGGATCCAAGGTAGGTATGTGGTTGAATGGATAGACTTGATTTCAAATCCCAGACAGCATTTCTAGTGGATAGCGTAACACTAGAGATCTGAAAAGCCCATGTACATTTCGTATGACCTCAACCAGCACACCATATACTGTTTGTGATCTTTCTCAATCAGCCTTTGCCTATAACCCAGTCGATATACCACAGAACCTCTGACATGGCATCGAGGCACCATGCGTTACAAATACTGGAGAAGTATCTAGTGGCGACTTGAGGGAGTTGCAAATACTGGTTTCATACCACTTTCCTTAGCTGAATCACTTTCAAAATTCAGAGATTTTGTCACGAGGTTGCATCGTAGGCTACATGTAACCACATTGCTGGTCTGATAGTATCCACTGCGACGATCTTCGTCTGTATTCAGTGTCATGGTGTTTGTCTGGAAAAACCAATTCGTTCGGAAGTAATGCGATACGTAGATTTATAAAGCCAGTATAGCTTTTAACATGAATACTTGTATGTACCTATAGAACCAAGACCGCTTGTGATAGTGATATGGTCGTGTTTTTTAACATCTGGCGGTTTGTAAGACAATTACGTCTCTCTTTCTAAGACTCAGTGATACCACTCCCAAGAAAAATTTCTGGGACTTATCCACCCATGGCTGATTTTTGGTCAGTATTATTTCGTATCGCTGGCAATCAGTTATTGGCCAAGTATTATACTTAGTAGTAGTGGATGCTTGATAGGTTCACCTTGAGCATCCGGTTTAAAAAGTATGTGTGCGTGTGTGTGTGTGTGTGTGTTCTGACATGTGCAAAGGAAATGAGTATGTCCAGTCGTAAGGAAGGTCTGGATTTGACATGAAATACTATGACAGCAAAGGGAAGAGTATGTCAAGTAATAAGAATGGTACAGATATCTCTATTTCCAGAACCACAGCCTTCAACAGGGTGTGTTTCCTATACTTTGCTCATTGTCGAATGCCGTCCAGTTGAGACCGCGATCGTAACATTTAATTGTAAGGACAGTGATAAAATATATATGTGGCTGGCTTCCTAGAATGATGATTCTGCCTATGTGTGTTTGGCATGCAGCGCCGGTGACCTGTGGCGGGAATGATTCACGTTTCCTGCTAATGGTAGGAGCTGTCTGAATGGAGCAGCCTGTGTTGGTGCAGAAATGTAGCTGACTTAACCATGTTGTTCTCTAGACCGCCGGATAGCGAATTAATACTTATTATGTGTTGGACAGCTTTTGTGATCGCATGCAAATTTGAGAAGATTCAATAGGGACATGTTTCCAGGATGAGATTTTCACTCTGCAGCGGAGTGTGCGCTGATATGAAACTTCCTGGCAGATTAAAACTCTGTGCCGGGCCGAGACTCGAACTCGGGACCTTTGACTTTCGCGGGCAAGTTCTCTCCCAACTGAGCTACCCAAGCACGACTCACGCCCCGTCCTCACAGCTTTACTTCTGCCAGTACCTCGTCTCCTACCTTCCGAAGTTTCAATAGGGACATGTGTTTGCGCTGGACCAATATTCCCTCTCATGTAAATCATCCAATTGACTGCTTCTGCACATTTCGCGCCATTATTTAGTTGAGTGAACATCGATTGTGGTGTATGCTTCTAGCAGGTGAAAAACAGGTGGAAGACACGTTAGCTAGTTCTCTAAACATGAGAAACACCATAGTAGGCTTTGTAAATTATCGGGATAATTGGAATCTGTTACATAACCGACATTGGTATTCACGAGTGGATATATCAGTTTCCTCTATTTTTTTCGCGTTTTCATGTAAAGATCTTCACGGATGGGATAAGTTTCTAGTTACTCAGTGGTTTACAGCACGCTGCACTTCACTAAAGTTTCGGGTTTCTAGAGAAATAATTTCCAGTCTATATCTTTGGTATTTTGTTGCATGAGTGATAGTGCTATGCAAGTGATATTCCTATGTGTTTGATATCGAGACGTATCGTGTGAGTGGTATAATATTCTGGCAAACTATGTGAAAATACATGTGTTCTTGTAATCCCAGAGTCTGGAGATTGGTGTAGGGAGCAAGCATGTCGGGGTCAGAAACAGTAACGCCTTTTTGCCAGTGGGAGTCGACTCCAACTTTGTACAACAGTTCTGATAGTGTCTTCAGTCTGGTGAGAGCGCCCTGGTCATGCATTGGGAGTGGGAAATATCTAGTGCAGCAAGGAGTATACTTGCGGTGCATGTGCTTATGCTGTCTGTCTGTGCGGTATATGTATGAGTGTCTGGCGGTCGATAGCTATATGCATGATGCAAACGGGCGATTTTGAATGGCACAGGATACGAATAGTATGTTTACTACATCAACATGGTACGCAGTGATATATTGCTGGGTTGGAGATCGGTTTCATGGGCCATATTCAAGCTTCTGTTCTCAGTGGCAGAGCAGCGTAATTGAGCAAGTGTCTTCCTGTACTGGACAATCTGTATGTTACTTTTGAAGAGTTTAACTGTCAGTGTAAAATGGCGATCTGTACAAAATAGTTTTGCCACTGAAAGTCTCACCTGCCAAAACAATTAAAATGGCGGACAGTGCTTCCACACTAGCAGCATTAGTAATTTGGTGGGTAAACTCAGTAAGAGCTGATCGGAATGCTCCATTCATTCATAAGACATCCTTTGTGCCAGGATGTAGGAGTCTCTACACAGCAGTGAGAGCATTTGCGTTTCTGAGACGTGTATTGGAAGCAAGGATGTCGCAATTTCCAGGAAAGGTAATACGTGATGGATGGGGTGCCATGTTAGGACCATCAGGAGGAATGCATTCAGTGTTATTCTGGGTTATTTCCGTAAACAGGTTCTGTTAGGACAAGAATTTCCATGTGGACAAGCTGAAACATCACGAAAGCTACTACAAAAGTGACTGTTAACTATTTCTGCAGCACTTTCCCAATTTCCGAGAGATAGACTTCGCTCTTATTTACATAACCATGTGACATCAGTACAACATCGAGAGCCTTTTAGATGGTGAGCTGCCACGTGGAGATTTTGCTGCAAAACTTAAGCCATGCTGTGGAGGTAAATACATGCACAGCTAGATGCAGCTCTCATGTCCCATTAGGATCGCTGGGAACAATGCACTGCCAGCCGGAGTGGCCTAGCGGTTCTAGGCGCTACCGTCTGGAACCGCGCGATCGCTACGGTCGCAGTTTCGAATCCTGCCTCGGGCATGGATGTGTGTGATGTCCTTAGGTTGGTTAGGTTTAAGTAGTTCTAAGTTCTAGGGGACTGATGACCTCAAAAGTTAAGTCCCATAGTGATCAGAGCTAACAATGTACCCTGCGCTATTCTGGGAAGTATTGGAACAGATTTCTATAGTGTGACCTGTGGCGTCATTGTCAACAGTTAGATAGGTACCGTGTCAGCAACGGTGAATGTGCGCATGGCCCAGAGCTGTCTTGTGTATGGGACCGGCATGAGTGCGCCGTCCCGCGTGCATGCCTTGGGCTTCTGTAGGGGGTCACTTCGCTGATATGTTGCGGTTGAGGACAGTCTGAAAGCATTTTTTATGTGCAATGAGTGTCTATGCACTGCATTATTTTCGGCTGTTTAAGCGTTTTGATTGTGTTTTCATAGCATTACACATGCATTATATTTTGACAATTTATGAGTTGTTTTCATGTCTGTTGTATTATTTTGTGAACAGCTGTGCAGGCTGTGCAGTGTATGATTTCGACAGTTGATGATTAACAAGTGTTTCTGCAGAGCCCTTTACATTCATTATTTTGACAATTCACGAGTTGTTTGCGTGTCTGCACATTGGTGATTTACTAGTAGTTGACAGGTCTGTATACTATTTACTGCGACCTCAAGCACACCAGGGTGAGTGTTTTGGGTGAGTGTAATAAATAAACTACCTGAAATCCATCCCTAAATAAACTGTTCCAAAATAAATAAAGTACACTCCTTCCTCTCTTCAGCAGCCCAGCAAAGGCTGAGTCCTTTTCCCACTATTTTCCCGACCCCAGACCGCCATCTTGGATTACATCACAGAAGGGAAGACAGCGTCCTCTGGTAGCAGTAATGTGTACTAGGTCAGTTGGACTCTGGACCTCAGGGTGAAAACACTGGATGGAGCTACTGCCTCAATTTGTATAAATATAGTCTGCCTGCAAAATAGCGACTTACACGGATCCTATCCAGCAGCCCAGCACAGGCTGAGTCCTTTTTCCGCCAATTCTTTGGAAGAGGTGGCCGTCAGATGACATAGGTTATTGGAGATGGCTCAAGTGACCATTTTTCCCGCCGTTTTCTTAGGTTAGCGTAGGTAACAGTGGTGTGTTGCATTGTCCTGCTGGAATTTGAACTTTCCGCCATTTTCTAGGGAGGGGGTTAGGTTAGTGGAGGTAGCCCAATTGACCTATTTTCCCACCAAAATTTGAACTTCCCACCATGAGGTCATTGCGATGTTGTCATATCTATCGCCGCCATCTTGGATCCGCCATCTTGAATACATTTGGCAACAATGGAGAGTGGAGCCATACGAACTTTGTCCCACTACTGCTGGCTGTCCTCTTGAGAGATATCATGCCATATGCGGTCCAACTGATATGTTAGCTCATCAAAATCACAAGCTAGTGGAAGGGCCCTGTCCATCATGCTCCAAACTTTCTCAGCTGTGGAGAAGCCTGGGGCTCTCCTGGCAAAGCTATGGTTTGGCGAGCATGAAGACACGCAGCTGGAACTATTTCTGTGTGCGAGTGGGTGTTATCTTGAGGAAATGTAAGCCCAGGATAGCTTGCCGTGAAGGGCAACAAAATGGGGCATAGAATATCTTCGATGTACTGCTGTGCTGTAGGGATGCTGCGGATGACAGCCATATGGGTCCTGCTATAAACCGGCACCTGAGACCAATACTTTTGGTTGTTTGCACCGTATTCAAGTAACAGTCAGGTTGGCATCCCACCACTCTCTGGGGCATCTTGAGACACGTTTTCGTCTTGGAATCTCATTGACTGGGAAAGAATTTTCTTTAGTGATGAGCCTTGATGACTAGTGAATATTTGCCTGGAGACTTCCTGGACGGCAGTGGCATACAAACCTGACTGTCGATCACCATATGGAGTGACAAGCAGGAGCGATGGTTTGGGGTGTCGTTTCTTTTCATAGCATGACCTTTGTTTGTAACCCATACAGAACCCATACGCCCCATTTTATGGTCCTACATAGCACTCCCTCTTGGGCTTGCATTTCAGCAAGATAATGCCCGCCTAGACACGGTGAGAGTTTCTACTGCTTGTCTTCCTGCTTGTAAATCCCTACCTTGGCATACAAGATTACCGGAGCTCTCTCAATTGAGAACATTTGAAGCATTATGGGCAGGGCTCTTCAACCAACTCGAGTTTTTGACGATCTAACGCCCCAGATTTGGCTTGATATTGCTTGGGAGGACATCAAAGAACACTGTCACTCGATGTCGAGCTGAATAACTGCTTCCATAAGATCCAGGGGCGGACCAACACGTTATTGAACTCCTCAATTTGTGAAGTTCTTTCTCTCGAATAAATCATGAATTTCTCTGAAATTATAATAGTTTGATTGTATGTTTGGGTACAAAAACAAAGGTGGAGACGTGTATCAATATTGTCTCCTAGAGATTCGAGCAGAAACAGATTTAGAGAACTAAAAATATAGTATTATTAACAGTATCCTCGTACAAACAACTATTTATGTAAAAACTAACCGTGCTTCATCATTAAACAGAGTACTTACCATCATAACATACGAAGTAAAAGTGAATTTTATGCTGAAGGAAATCGACTGAAAGTAAATGAAAAGGAGTCTGTAAATGCATGATGCGTTCTATACTACAATTTGACACGTTACACCTGTACAAAGATTGTAGAAAACAAAGTTTTTTCAAAAATAAATTAAAAGATAACTTGGTTAAAATTTGTCCATACAGTGTTGAGGACTATCTTGAAGCTAAAATGAAAGTGGTTTAGTGGTAGGCAAATGTGAAATTTTTCAGATAGCATCAACTGATGTTAATGTATGTATGCCACGTATTCATTGCTTGTAAGGAGTTATTTTAAGATAAATAAGCATGCCTTCTGTTGATATATACCGGATGATCAAAAAGGCAGTATAAATTTGAAAACTTAATAAACCATGGAATAATGTAGATAGAGAGGTAAAAATTGACACACATGCTTGGAATGACATGGGGTTTTATTAGAACAAAAAAAAAACAAAGTTCACAAAATGTCCTACAAATGGCGCTGGACAGCAAAACGTCAGTGACTGCGCATGACAATCGTATATAAAAGGAGCTGTATTGAGAGAGAGAAGATGCGCCAGCAGTCGCAGCATGTAGACGTTACCTGAATAGGCGCTTTTAGTGAAGCTGTATTATCAGAATGGGGAATGTGCTAGTTCAGCGGTACGACCCTATCGCCATAGGAAGGGGATTCGAACGGGTAAAGGTCTGTTGACAAATGCAGCTGTGGCGAGAATGATTTTGAAGTTCGAAGCCACGGGTTGTTTAGACGATAGACCCCGTAGTGGCCGACCGTGCACAAGGCGTAATGCTGCTGAGACAGTTCAGGAAGAAATGGAGACTGTAGCAGGTCCGTCTATGCACGGGGAAGTCAGCGTTCGTGCAGTCGCACGTCGCACCGGCATTCCATACACTACTGTTTGGTTGGCACTGAGGCGTACCCTCCGATGCTATCCGTACAAAATCCATCGGCATCATGAACTGTTACCTGGCGATTTAGTGAAGCGGAGGGCATTTCCGGTGTGGGCGTTTCAAAACATGGCGGAAGATGACGAGTAACGTGTTGTGGACCGACGAAGCTCATTTCACGCTCCGAGGGTCTGTCAACGCCCACAACTGCAGAATTTGGGCTACCGAAAATCCTAGAGCTGTCGTGGAAACTCCATTGCACGACGAGAAAGTCACGGGTGGGTTGGATTTACCACATCTTCCGTTATCGGGCCTTTTTTCTTCAAGGATTCTGGTTTTGTAACTGCTACCGTGACGGGTGAGAAGTACGCCGATATGTTACAGAATCGCGTCATCCCCAGCCTGGCTGATAAACACCTGGTGGAACGTGCGATGGTTATGCAGGATGGCGCTGCACCCCATATTGTTAGACGCGTGAAAGATCTTTCGCCGGCGTCGTTTGGTGATGATCGTGTGCTCAGCCGCCACTTTCGTCATGCTTGGCCTCCCAGGTCCCCAGACCTCAGTCCTTGTGATTATTGGCTTTGGGGTTACCTGAAGTCGCAAGAGTATCGTGACTGACCGACATCTCTAGGGATGCTGAAAGACAACATCCGACGCCAATGCCTCACCATAACTCCGGACTTGCTTTACAGTGCTGTTCACAACATCATTCCTCGACTACAGCTATTGTTGAGGAATGATGTTGGACATATTGAGCAATCCCTGTAAAGAACATCATCTTTGATTTGTCTTACTTTCTTACGCTAATTATTGCTATTCTGATCAGATGAAGCGCCATCTGTCGGACACTTTTTGAACTTTTGTATTTTTTGGTTCTAATAAAACCCCACGTCATTCCGAGCATGTGTGTCAATTTGTACCTCTCTATCTACATTATTCTGTGATTTATCCATTTTTCAAATTTATACTGACTTTTTTATCACTCGGTACTTGTGGAACTCCGTGTAGCATGCTAAAATTATCTGTGTGTATATCGGTGTTGCTAGGTACATATATAAAGATAGTCATACATCTTATTCATATATTTGTGTAATTAAGTAGTTTTCAGATTAGTAATTGTGTATTTATTAAACTTCATTAAACATGTCTTGCCCAATAACACTGTACAGAATGGCCCACTGACAAATAAAACTTTTTCTATTATCTCACGTGGAACGACTACATCAAAATTAATTGAAGTAAAAGCTGATATCAGGCTGATATTCACTTAAAGGGCTCGAAGGAAATTTAGTTCATGCACGTCATACGTAGGTGGTTTACGAAACTTTTCTTTGACCGCTGTGTGTGTTGCTCATCAGTCTAAGACGCCAGGTAGGATCAACAGAAGAGAAATACAAGATCCGAAGAGGAGCGACGTGTTTCGCGACGGATTCGTTTAGTACGCGTGTGAGCGCCGTGGAGATAGCCATTAAACTCCAGTGGGAGACGATACTAGAAAGGCGTCATGATTTACGAAGAGATTTGCACCTGAAATTACAAGAATTTACATAGCCTGGAGGGTCGGGCAACATATTACTTTCTGCCACAAACATCTCGCAAATGATAGTATCAGGAAAATCAGAGAAATTAAAGTTCAATTGATAGGTAGCATACCGACAGTCATTCTTCCCTCTCACCATTCGTTATTGGAATCAGACTGGATAAATAATGATAATCTTATCAATACTATCGCCAGAAAACATAAGGTGGTTAGTGGGGTATAGACACAATGTAGGTGGAACGTGTTTTTTTATCTCAGTGGCAGAGGACAGACGAAGGCGGTATGTTTGACCACTTCCTCAGTACTGCATGCGCATTTGGGCGATTCTGTCGCCTGTAGACGCTAAAGATGCATGTTAAAACAGACACCAAATAACGGAACTAGAAAGTTCCTATGGAACGTTGCAAGATCTCCTCGCTTCTAAACTGATACTGTTATTACTCAGCTTAGCCGCAAGTCCGTAGAGGGTGGTATAGATGACGTTCAGTAAACTGGTCAGCATTTCCACACGGAATTTGCGAGTGTAAGTCGGACCTTCCTGGATCCGCCTTGGTGGGTCGTGTCGGATTTCCTCCTACCTGTGCGCGGCGCAGCTCTCGTAAAGGTCGTTCCGTGCAGATTCTTCATTGGCGCATTGGCTGTCTCTGTCGGTGGAAGCTAATTATCTGAAATTGCTGTCGATCAACTTTGGTGTATCTATTTACTCGAAATTAACATTCAGATGCCGTAATATCACTTTTATTCCTATTAGAGCAATAATGAAACACTCGTGTCACAAACTACTCGTAACCGAGAGCATGACTACCATCGAACAAGACAGGAAGAGCTCTTAACGCCGACTGCCGACTTTGGCGCGCAGTCCGTGTGTCTTACTAGTTTCGTCACAGTTCGTGGATTTCCGATCAGGTTCGTACTTACTAAGATATGCATTTGTTAATGAACGGGTGTGAATTTTAACGAGGCAAAATTATGATAAATAGTTTTAAATATCCAGAGGCCCCTCCTAGTATTCATGTTGTCATAAATGACTTTAATTATTAAATACAAATAAACAAAATCGGTGACTTTGGCACCAAGATGGCGGTACTTCCCGTCATGTATATTTCCCAAGCTGACGATCGTTGCTACGGTCCAGTGCCGAGCCCCACCCCTCTACGCTCGTGGGAAATGCTCTCCGACTCATGGCCGGCTACGGACAACAGCACTTCCTAACTATCGTGAATAATCAATAAGAGACAATAATTTGTTAAAACTGGTAAAATGTCTTCCTCACGTAAGAGTCGCCTTACAACTGCCAGTATTATACGATCGATGGAATCGGAGCTTCGGGCCTATTTCGACAAATATCTCTACCATTCGCATGTAATGCTAGTTTTTACGTAAATATATTCTGAATAATTATTTCTAGGGTACAAAATTAAACGAACAGGGTGATTCGACTGCGCCCACAGTGTTATATCCCGCTTTCAAGAAGCCACATGAGAGATTTTCATATTCTCTCGCGCGCTATATGCAAAGTAGTAATCCTACAGAAAGAATGATCAGGGTCTTCTTGTAGAAAATTTAATGTAGTTAAATTTTGTGCTGGGATTCGTTTTCGCTGGAGACCACGGTTTCTGAGACATTCAAGAAAAAACCGATCTTCAAACGCATCTCTACCCCCACATTCATCCCTCAGCAGTCAGGATTTCTCCCTCCTACCACTGTACAAAAATTTCCATCACCATAAAGTATTCCCGATATTCTACTTTTTGTATCCTCTATTGACTAGTCTACTATGCCACCAGTGCAGTCGGCTATTTCGTTAACATTATTAATTTAAACGTGCCCCTGAGGGTAATGAAAGGTAAACAACTTTTATAAACATTACACTAAAATTAGTAACGTTCACAGTTCGATCCAAGCTTAACCCTTACAAACACAGTAGTTTCGCAGTCAGTAGGCCTGACGAATGCAACGATGTAACTGTTTATTTTATGCTGTTAAAATTCACAAAACTGTTAAGTAAAATTTACACAAACGTCAATTTTACAATTTGAAAGTGCTCGACTAAGACGGTGGCATAATAAGGCCCGTCAAATATGACCAAAAAAAGATCGAATGTGGGAAATAATTCGTGCAGTTGTAAATTTTTATGCACTAGTATGTGCCTCATCGGTCTAGAAAGGGCATTTGACAATGTGATTTGGGATAAGCTGGCGACTATAATGAGGGAAAAGATAGTGGACTGGAAAACCAGAAAACTTATAAACTCATTATATCTTAATCAAAAAGTTTCAATTAAAGTGAGAGGAGAAAGTACTAACTGGATCAGACTAGGAAAAGGAGTAAGACAAGGATGCTGTCTATCATCTACTCATTTCAACCTCTACTTGGAAAATATGATTGACGAATGCTCATTAGATGACAAAGGAGTAGAAATTGGAGGAAGAAGAGTAGGGTGTTTGAGGTTTGCTGATGACATGGTCCTTCTAGCCACAGGGGAAAAAGAATTACAGGTTTTAGTGGACACCATTGAAACTAACGGAAAAAAAATATGGAATGAAAATTAACACAAATAAAACAAAAGTATTGGAACTAGGAGGAAATAAGGAAATAAAAATTATGCTGAATGGAGAAATACTAGAACAGGTGCAAAATTTTAAGTTTCTTGGAAGAGGATAGACACCGACTGGAAGTGCACCACAGAAATTAAAATAAGGATAGCAATGGGAAAAGAGGCGTTTTATAAGAAAAGGAGAATTTTCTGCAATGGTCTGGACAGAGAACTCAGGAAGAGACTCATAAAATGTCTTGTATGGAGTGTTCTACTATATGGCGCTGAAACATGGACTATGAGGAAGAAAGACAGAGAAAGGCTGGAGGCTTTTGTGATCTGGACATGGCGGCGGATGGAAAGAATAAGTTGGATGGACAGAGTAAAAAATGAAGAGGTACTGAGAAGACTGGGAGAGAAAAGACAGTTACTAGATGTAATAAAGAGAAGAAAAAGAAATTGGATTGGGCATATATTAAGAAAGAATGACGGGCTGATAAAAACAGTTTTAGAAGGATATGTAGAAAGGAAAAGGAAGCGAGGAAGGAAGAGATTCCAGACACTGGATGACATGATGGACGGTACAACATACAGCAGACTTAAGAAGGAAGCAACGGGCCGCAGAAAATGGAGAGGCAAAGGACCTGCTAATGTAGCAGATAACTGATGATGATGAGTAGGAGAGAGTGCCCTGAACAACGTACTAGAAATCCTGACTGGTGGGGTTTGAGTGTGAGAGTGGGGTTGAGTTTGAAGGCCACTTGTGTATGTTTTTCTTGAGTACCTCGAAAACTGCGGCTTCCAGCGAAAACGTATCCCGGTTGACAATGTATATACGTTAATTTTCCTACGAAAAAGGCCTTGTGGGACTAATAGTCGGCGCGTAGCTAACGAGAGAATAAGAAAATCTCGCGATGGTTTTTGTAGGTCAGATATAGCATTGCCCGTTGCATACAATGACGACATCGATAGGGACAGCTGACTCACCATGTACAACGTGTTGGAACTAAATGATAACAATTGGAATTTCAGCATATAGTTTCAGAAGGCTGTGTTCTTCCGGCGATAACGAAACAGCTTAATTTGGTTGTTCCTCTGCTGAGTCACATAGGCTCTGGAATCCCAAGTTATACTTCTGATACCAGTACGGAAAATACAGGTGCAATAACGATAGCCTGTCTTAGTTATGTATCCTATGAGCAATAGATCATGAGGGTGAGCAGTTTACGAAGGTTCGCTGGAACCACATTGCTCCGCTGTGTATCCAGGAGGTGGTTTGGGTTTCCAGCTCCAGTACGGGCGTTCTTTGCCGAAGAGCGCTGCATCCTGCAGTGTTTCTGGCAATCGCTGAAGCGCAGATTCTGGCAAAAATGAGACAGCGAGCGCTGTTGCCAAGTTGAGAGCAGTGAGAACGGCGAATGGTTGGCGCTTGTCCTTCTGCAAAGAGAGAGAACGTCGATAAATGAGTTGACAATATAAAATAATAGAAATAATACTAAAATGGAGCAGAATCAAATGAAGTATAGAGAAAACGAACGATACATTATATGTATCTGACCAGTATGTCTTGTATTATTAACGAATGCAGTCGCAACTGCTGTTTTGTTCATCTTGAACATAAACAAGTTTCGGGTGATGTGTACTCAGTTGCTGAAATACAGCGACTACCCAAATGAGTTCTTATTATTTATTTGTAAATCATATTACCATAGCGTATCTAAGGCATTCGCCCGTCGTCACCTTTCAAAAAGGAGTTGTTTTTCTACTGCATTGTGAATTCTACAACTGTCCTGTATGAAATAGTAACAACTTTAGCAACAAATTTATTCGAATCGACTACTTATATTTGCATTATATATCGGACACCTTACTCGAGAGATTAATAGGCTATATAAGAATACATAATAATGCTATAACTCGTGTAAACAGACACTGATGATCGGATACATTAGGAGCACCTGCTAAATAAAAGGTAAGTCCACATCTGGAGGTCAATACAGCAGCGATTCAGTGTGGAAAGGACTCTGAAAGTCATTGGAAGGTTTCCAATGATATATAGCACCAGATACCTATGCAAATGTTACGCAATTTCGGTAAAGTATGGGCCGGTGGTTTGAAAGGCGCGGAATTGACACCTTTTGAGGTACCATATGTGATTCATCGGTTTATCATATGAATTTAGTGACCAAGACATCAACGTGAGTTCACTATCACGCTCCTCAAATGGCTTTGTGATATGGGCAGTTATCTAGCTGGCAGATTCCATAGCCACTGGGAATACATCAAGCACAACATGGCCAATAGTTTTGACGTAGTCCACAGTAGCCATGGTGCCTTAGATTACTATCACAGGTTCCATGAAAGCCCAGGTGAATGACCTCCATCGCCTATTACCGTCGCAACCAAACAGCGTCCGTGATGCGGTGCATGTTTTAAGCGTCTGTTCTCCTAAACGATGGCGTATCTAGACGCGACCCTTAACCTAGTGTAATACGAAACATGATTCACCCTGCAGGGTGACCTGTTTCCTTGATCCACCGTCCAGTCTCGATAAACCTGTGACCACTCTTCGTCGCAATTGTTGATGTCATTGGCTCAGTATGGGAATACCTAAGAACTGTCTGTTGTGATGGCCCGTGTTCAGCAGTATGTGCTGAACACTTCGAAATACTTGTGCCTGCACCAGCCCTATATTCTGCCGTGAAATGTGCTGTGCCACAGAGCGCCGCAAATCCTGCTTTACCGAGGCAGCGGGTCTCAGTGGACGTCAAACACCTTGTCGCCTAGTTGTGGTTCATCATTCTCCAGTCACTCTGTGCAGATGCTCGCGACAGACGCATGCAGGCAGCTTCACCGTCACTCAGATGCTCGTTCCCAGACACCAGGCCATAACAATCTCCCCTTTGCCAAAACCACTTATGGCAGTGGATGTCCACATTTGTGGCCCATAACATCAGTAGGGTGATTCCCCATTCCACTATCCTCCACTTATATACTTTCCTTCCCACGTTACGTGCCCGCAGTACGTCCAGTCTGCCTGTGGGTAGTGGTTATAATGGTTTGGGTCATCAGTGCATGCCGATAATGCCTTCTTTGGTCCTGATCTCCAAGGATAACAATGATACAGCGTTCCTCAAAACGGTTTATCGTCTATGGCAGAGACATCTTTCGTGATTAAAAACCAGTGGTTCCAGTACGATGTTATAGGGCCTTTTAGTGGGGATTCCATGAAAGCTGCAGTCGCAATAGAAGGGACCACGATAGCTGTTGTCTACGTGTACATTACTGCGGACCATCTGCATCTCCTCACACTTGATGGCTTTCTCCACAGCAATGCTATCTTTCAACAGGATATATGTCTGTGTCAGAATGTCATAATCTTATTACAGTGATTTGAGAAGGATGATAGTGAACTTATGTTGATTTTGTTGGTTACCAAATTCGCCAGTTTTGAACCAGGTTGAACACATACAGGACGCTAAAGGTGCAAGATCGATACCTACCAACCACTGGCTCATAATTTACGTGAATGGTGTTACCTACGCTTAGACCTCCGGTGTCATATATCTCCGGTAAACTACCAAGCACTTGTGGAATGTATGCCATACAAAGTCTCTGCTGTATTACGTTCCTTGGGTGGACCAATATGCTACTGAGCAAATTGTCATCCATCTCTTTTTTAAATCAACAGCTAGGTAATTTCATTCCTAAAAGAGGAGTAATTAGATTTATTACGCACTGCCTGGCATAAAAAAAGTGCAGCGCCCAGAAGGGGAGGAGGAAACCAAATATAACTTCACGGGCTGAGAGGGTATGTGATATTTTTTCAGTGATTACAAATTCGATTCAGATTTGCAAAGAACTTGGCAGCGGTACGTCGACGATATTCTGCGCCCCGTTTTGTTGCCTTCACAACAAGCCAACCTGAGCTTACATTTCACCGAGATAATGCCCGCCTGCACATGGCGAGAGGTTGTACTGCTTGTCATCGTCCTTGCGAAACCCTACCATGGCCAGCAAGGTCACTGGATCTCTCCACCATTGAGAACATTTGGAACATTATGGGCAGGGCCCTCGAGCCACCTTGGTATTTTGATGATCTGACTCGCCAATTGGACAGAATTTGGCACAGTAGCCCTCAGAAGGACATCCAACAACTCTGTCAATCAATGCCAAGTCGAATAACTCCTTGAATAAGGAACAGGTGGACTAATGCAGTATTGACTTGCTCAGTCTGTGAACCTCTTTCTCTTTAATAAATTATCTAATTTCTCTGAAATTGTAATCACTGCTTTGTCTGTGCATGTACAACACATATACTAATTTCCGTTCCATTTGGACAATTACTACGTGGTGCGTCGTTCTTGGTCTTAGGGTGTATACTGTGAGTCACCGAATGTTGCAGTAAATTGGCCTTTTGCGTTCAATAACCGTATAATTAGGTGACTTATCGTCTTGACGCTTGAACAATAACGTCATGAGCCACAGGCTAGAAGTTGATACCACAGCTGAAGGTAGGCATTGTCTGCCTGTTACAAGTGGATGCACGATGTGGACCATGTATGTTATTTGTTTAGCGGCCGGTGTATGGGTGTGAAACAGTTATTTGTGTTAGCAATACAGTTTTCGTGCATGTTGACATTTCCGACTGTGTCAGTGTTAGCATCTATTACATTTTTTAGGTACAAGTAAGTTAATATACGGGGTGTTCAAAAAGTCTCTGCGCAGTGCCGTATGATTGTTCGCCTGCCTGGGTTACTTCCCTTCAAGTGAACTCTCCCCAACATTCCACTGTTTCGTTTATCTCAGCCAACGTCAGTAGTATCGTTGGTGTGTGTCGTTACGTGTTGACGTGATGGTGTAAGTTTAGTTCCTTTGTTCGTTTGCTTCGTTTTTGTCATTGTTAAAATGCTAACCATTGAAGAACGCGTGTTTTTAGTCGAACAAGTGTTCAAAGCTGGCGGTAAATACACAGATTCAGTTCGTCAAAAATTTAATTCAGTTTTCTCGGAGACAACACTCCCACATAGCGATATTGTGCGACATTTGATTAACTAATTTCGGAGTACGGGTTCAGTGACAGGTGCACCGAGAAGTGGTCGTCCTAGCGTTTTGTCTGAGGATAAACTACTCGATATTTCCGATAAAATGTCCATGAGTCCGAACAAGTCAGTAAGGAAACTCGTCCAGGAAATCGATGTTAGTGTCGGAACGGCCCACACAGCTATAAGGAAAAAATTAGAACTTTTCCCATACAAAGTGACAGTCGTGCAAGAACTGAAAAATACTGATCGTGGCAAGAGACTGCATTATTGTCAATGATTCAAAAATTTCGTTCAACAAAATGGAAGGGATATTCTTAATGAAAAGTATTTCATTGATGAAGCGTGGTTTCATTTATCCGGGTACATCAACTTGCAAAATTCTCGTATGTGGAGTACTGCAAATCCATTGTGTATTCATGGTGAACCACTTCATTCTGTGAAAATAGGAGTCTGGATTGCAATTTCTAGACGTCGGATCGTGGGTCCCATATTTTTCAACGAAACAATAAACGCACAACGATACTGCAGTGATATTCTGTACCCATTCATAGAAGAACTTGTGTTAAGTGAAATACTGAACAGATATTTTCAACAAGATGGTGCAACCGCGCAAACAGTTCGCGTTTCAGTGTCACTGCTTGCTGATATTTTTGGTGATTGCATAATTTCACAGGGACTTTGGCCTCCACCATCTCCTGACCTAGCACCACTTGACTTTTTCTTCTGAGATGCAGCGAAAGCAACTGTACAAAAACCGTCCAAAACCCATCGATGAATTGAAAACTACAATATCCACTTTCTCTACTTCTGTTACAGAGGAAATGTTACAGCTTGTCTTTGGAAACATGATTAGATGAATTGAATTGTGTATTCAACAACAGGGGGAACACTTTCAACATTTGATGTGAAAATTTGTAAGTATATTCACTGCGGCATACGGCACGTGCTGCTAACAATCATACGGCCCTGCGGAGAGACTTTTTGTACACCCCGTGTCATATAGAGTTAGGTATAATAATAAAAGCAGCCTCAAAATATATGAAAAACGCCGCAGCCCTTCCCCACCCCCACCCCTCCCACCATTAAAAGAGACAACGAAGTGGAAATTTTTAAAGATATGTGTGATATCTGCAAAAGTCTTGGATTTTTCAGTCTACAAGTTAATATTAATCGAAGATCCAAAAACTTGCCAGAAAGCAAGAAACGTTTAGTAGATCGTAAGTGACATCATTGCCCAATGACACCACGTTACAATCGTTAGACAACACTACTTCTATCCAACTGCCAACAGGTCTTGGCTAGCAAAATGGCAAGAACAAGTGACTGCCATGCTGTGGCTGCTTTCAGTCACCTTCAGTCTCTGAGTTGAATTAAGAAACATAAGGCACCATTAGGTGAAACACTTATCAACACAGGGGATCATTCATCTGTTAGTCAGCACTTTGACTGTCACAAGATTAGCAACGAGTAATTAGGAGATAAGTGGAGAATATTCGGGTACACTGTATCATTTATATGACAGAGAGCTTGTGATCCTGTCAGTGGTTCTCGTGGGAATGAAATATGGCACATGATGTTTCTGCGTCGAATACCAGTGAATGAAGGAAAAAATCACAAGAAAGGATATCTTCACAATGCTTCGAAATTTATCCTAACTCATAGCTACCGAAATTTGTAAAAAAAGTCTCGAGGAACACTCGGCGATCACGAGGTTGGTTGTGTGGCTAGCAGGTCAACCCACATGATCGATGCTGTTGTGAAAATGGTGCTTCCCATGCACCCAGTTCCGAAAGTTTTGGGCAATGTTTGAGTGGACCCTGATGAGGATATCTCCCCACCATTTTGTCGAAGATCTGGGAGTTCCCTAGGTCCTCATGTACGACATTATTGTGAATCACAGAGCACCACTAGATAGCGGAGAAGTTTGTCTGTCCAAATAAGTTTTAAAGATATCCTCGTGCTGCACCGTTGCTTACAGAAAGACACAGATAATTGTCTTAACCAAACATTTTTGCGTTCATAACACTGGAAGACTTGCTCACATCTCATACAGTGACTTTCCCACATATTCACAACTTTCATACACAGTGAACATATTCGAAAACAATTTTAATTTTTGTCTCGGCCCATGTAGAGCTCTGTCCGTGAAGTAAATGAAAATAGTTTCAATCCTCCTGTTTCCAAGGACTTTGGAAGGTTTACCTTGGCTGTCAAAAAAATGCCGAAACTGTTAAGCACTTCTCATTTATTTTCACACCTAGAAGAACCACGACTCTAGAATGGGCCGCTCTACACCTTGACGTGGAGAATCAAAAAAGAAAACCTACTCATTTGTCTATCAGATTTTTGGGCCTGAGAGCGATACTGACATATAGGCCGAAACGTTATGACCATTTGATTAATAGCATTTTGGTCCACATTTGGAGCGCAACACAGCAGTGATTCTGAGTGGAAAGGATTCGACAAGTCCTTGGTGGGTTTCCAGACGTATACTGCATCATACGTTCTACGTACCGGTCACCCAATTCCCACTAATTAGTGACTGGTGGCTTGAAGACGCGGAGTTGGCGCCCGATACTGTACCAGACGTGTTCCATGGGTTTCACATCAAGCGAATATGGTGACCAATACATCAACGTGAGTTCACTGTCATGCTCCTCAACCAACTGTAGCACCATTGTGGCTTTGTGACCGATGCAGTTATCATGCTGGAATATGCCACTACCGTCGAGGAATACATCAAACACGAAGGGATGTAAGTGGTACGCTAAATCGTTCACGTAGTCGATAACTGTCATAGTGACTTCGATTACTACCATAGGTTCAGTCTGGAACTGCGCGACCGCTACGGTCGCAGGTTCGAATCCTGCCTCGGGCATGGATGTGTGTGATGTCCTTAGGTTAGTTAGGTTTAAGCAGTTCTAAGTTCTAGGGGACTGATGACCTCAGAAATTAAGTCCTATAGTGCTCAGAGCCATTTGAACTACATGTTTGAACTACTACCATAGGTCCCATGAAAGCTCATGTGAATGACCCCCATATACTACTACCTCCACTTGCCTGCACCTGTGGTGTGGTACATGCTTCGAGCAGCCGTTTCCATGGATGACGGCATATCCAGACACGACCACCAACCTGCTGAACAGGAAACAGGTGACATGCTTTGACTGATTCACAGTCCAATCTCATGATCCCATGCTCACCACAATAGTAACTGTCGTGTTGTTGAGTCATCATGAGGGCACATAAGAATGATCTGTTGCGGAGCACAACAATACGCACCGTACGACGTGCTTCAAAACACATGTGCCTGCACTAGCATCGTACTTTGTCGTCAGATCTCATACAGATCGCAAATGCTGGGATGGTTCCCTTGAAAGGGCACTGCCGATGTCCTTTCCCGTCCTTCCCTAATCCGATGAGACCGAAGACCTCGCTGTTTGGTCTCTTCCCCCAAACAACCCAACCCAACCCTCATACAGATCGCCGCTTATCCTGCTTCACACAGCGAGCAACCCTCCGACCTCCATGTTCTGTGATGAGTCGTGTGCGTCAAACATCTTGAACTCTACTCATGGTTTCACCGACGTTTAACCATTGTCCATAGATTCTCAGGACAGCAGAACATGAAGAACCAACCAGTTTTGCTGTTTATGAGGTCATTTCCAGGCGCCGAGACAAAACAGTGTGACCTTTGTCAAGGCCGCTTATTTTAGCAGATTTCCACATTTGCGCACCATATCGTTGATAGAATGATACTCCATTCGTCTTTGCTCCTTTTACGTACGAGGGTCACTCCAAAAGAAACGCACATTATTTTTTTAAAATCCATCTTTTATTCTACATGTTTGAAAGTTTTACAGTGTGTACATACATCCTTTAGGAACAATATTTTCATTTCTCCACATAATTTCCATCCCTCTCAACTGTCTTACGAAATCTTGGAACCAGCGCCTGTATACCCGCACGGTAAAATTCTGGACCAACCTGTTGGAGCCACTGTTTGGCAGCGTGCACAAGGGAGTCGTCATTTACAAACCTTGTTCCACGAAGAGAGTCTTTCAGTTTCCCAAAGAGATGATAGTCACATGGAGCCAGGTCAGGACTGTAAGGCGGGAGTTTCAGTGTTGCCCATCCGAGTTTTGTGATCGCTTCCATGGTTTTTTGACTGACATGTGACCGTGCATTGTCGTGCAACAGCAAAACATCCTGTTTTTGCCGATGTGGTCGAACACGACTCAGTCGAGCTTGAAGTTTCTTCAGTCTCGTCACATACGCATCAGAATTTATGGTGGTTCCACTTGGCATGATGTCCACAAGCAAGAGTCCTTCGGAATCGAAAAACACCATAGCCTTCCAGTAGAAGGTGTGGTTTTGAATTTTTTTTTCTTGGGTGAATTTGCATGATGCCACTCCATTGATTGCCTCTTCGTCTCTAGTGAAAAATGATGGAGCCATGTTTCATCACCTGTCACAATTCTTCCAAGAAATTCATCTCCACCATTCTCGTACTGTTCCAAAAGTTCGTTGCATACAGTTTTTCTTGTTTCTTTGTGAGCCACTGTCAACATCCTGGGAACCCCCCTGGCACAAAACTTTTTTAACGCCAATACTTTCAGTACTCTGCAACACTTCCTTCCCCTATCCCAACATAACGTGACAATTCGTTCACTGTGATGCGTCTGTCAGCAGTCACCAATTCGTTAACTCTCTGTACATTACCGAGCGAGGTGGCGCAGTGGTTAGCGCACTGAACTCACATTCGGGAGGAAAACGGTTCAATCCCGGGTCCGACCATCCTGATTTAGGTTTTCCATGATTTCCCTAAATCGCTCCAGGCAAATGCCTGGATGGTTCCTTTGAAAGGACACAGCCGACTTCATTCCCCTTCCTTCCCTAATCCGATGAGACCGATGACCTCGTAGTTTGGTCTCTTCCCCAAAACAACCCAACCTCCCTGCACAATGTCTGGAGTGTGTGCAGAACGAAGCCTACCGCTGCGAGGACAATCCTCAATATTGCCGTGCCCGCTTTCATCACGCAACCTGCTTGCACACCGACTAACTGTACTGCGATCGACAGCAGCATCTCCATAAACCTTTTTCAACCTCTTGTGGATGTTTCCCACTGTCTCGTTTTCACAGCACAGGAATTCTATGACAGCACGTTGCTTCTGACGAACAAGTGTAGCAGCCATCTTGAAGACATGCTGTGACGGCGCCACTCACGGGAACAGGTTGAATTAAGTTTGAAAACAAGCGGGAAGGATGTATCTACACACTGTAAAACTTTCACACATGCAGAATGAAAACTGTATTTTTACAAAAATAGTGAGCATATCTTTTGGAGTGACCCTCATTTCAAGTGCCCATAGTGCCATCAGATGGCAGTAATTTCGCGGTGAACAGTGCTCATAGTAATTTGGATCAGCGGTGTAAGTACTCAACACATGTCGAGCAAGTCATCAACTTTGCTCACTATATACCTACTTACAAAAAAAAAAAAATACACTTCCACACATACTAGCCTTTCGTAATTTTCCAGAATTAAACTAAAAGCAGTTCCCATCTGCGGTTGTGATAAAGGTTTTTATGGGGTTTCTGAGCCAGAACTGGAAAACCCCTTGTTCCAAAATTTGGATCCTTCAGACACCATTTCCAGCTGGCCTTATGTTTGGTTGAAAAGTTGCTGACTACTTCTCGAGCACACTACTATACTTGGACTTAGAGAATGAAAAATATTTAAAGAAAAATATTTACCTTAAAGCATAAAACTTTTTCTACGACAGCTCAATCAACTGTCAAGAGCAAAGAATGAAAGATGTGAAAAAAAGGCACTGAGGTCCACATGTACACAGTACCCACACTGAATGTTCAAATTTAAAAGAACGCAAAATCTCCAAGACTGCAAGTTTTACAGAATTTGGAAATATACTGCATACTTCAATGCGAGATGCTTTTAATAATTTCCATAACGAAACTCTGTCTCGAAATATGGAAGAAAACCCAAAGACATTCTGGTCATACATAAAGCACACCAGTGACCAGACGCAATCAATACCTCCACTGCGCGATAACAACGGGGAAGTCACTGATGACAGTGCCACTAAAGCAGAGTTATTAAACACGGTTTTCCGAAACTCCACCACCAAAGAAGACGAAGTAAATATTCCTGAATTCCAATCAAGAACAATCGCCAAGATGAGAAACGTAGAAGTAGCTATACTCGGTATTGCAAAGTAGCTTAAATCACTTAATAAAAGCAAGGCTTCTGGTCCCGATTGTATACCAGTCAGGTGCCTCTCAGAATATGCTGATACAATAGCTCCTTATTTAACAAATATTTACAATCGCTAGCCAAGAGAAAGATCCGTACCTAAAGACTGGAAAATTGTTCAAGTCACACCAAAACTCAAAAATGGAATCCGTTGAATTACAGGCCCATATCACTAACGTCGATTTGCAGTAGGGTTTTGGAACGTATACTGTATTCGAACATTTCGTATTACCTCGAAGACCAGGTAGGACTGACGGATGACATCGATAAAGTACAAAGAAGGACCGCTCGCTTTGTATTATCGCGAAATATGGGAGATAGTGCCACAGACATGATACGCGAATTCGAGTGGCAATCATTAAAACAAAGGTATTTTTCGTTGCGGGACCTTCTCATGAAATTTCAATCACCAGTTTTCTCCTCCGATTGCGGAAACATTCTGTTGGCACCCACCTACATAGGGAGAAATGATCATCACGATAAAACAAGAGAAATCAGGGCTCGCACAGAAAAATTTAAGTGGTCGTTTCTCCTGCGCGCCGTTCGAGAGTGGAACGGTAGAGAGACAGCATGAAGGTGGTTCATTGAATCCTCTTTCAGGCACGTTATTGTGAACAGCAGAGTAATCACGTAGATGTAGATGTTCAGCATCCAATATACGATAGTTAAAATTCAAAATACACACGCATCCGTACAAACACACAAAATGTTTCTTTTCTTTAGTAGACTTTCTCCAGTATTTATGGTCGAGTCAGTATAAGAATATCCCTGACAACAAGCAACACCGCTGTCAACCTTAAGCTGCGTAGTGCTCTTGGCTGTAGGCAAAAACAATAGTCGTCTGTACAGCTACGTTGCCATAGAGACGTTTCCAAAATCGTATTGCATTACTGGCTGAGATAGGCGCGCATGGTGCAGGGAATGGCAATTCAATCTCAATGTAGAAAAGTGTAATGTGCTGCGAATACATAGAAAGATATATCCCTTATCATTTAGCTACAACATAGCAGGTCAGCAACTGGAAGCAGTTAATTCCATAAATTATCTGGGAGTAGGCATTAGGAGTGATTTAAAATGGAATGATCATATAAAGTTGATCGTCGGTAAAGCAGATGCCAGACTGAGATTCATTGGAAGAATCCCAAGGAAATGCAATCCGAAAACAAAGGAAGTAGGTTACAGTATGCTTGTTCGCCCACTGCTTGAATACTGCCGCGCTCAGCCCACTGCAAATGACAAGGCTCTTCTTGTGCCGGCTCGACTGTAGATTGACACCGGACAGAGAGAGAAACGTGTCGCGCGATCTCGCACACAACATAGAGAACCAAGATTTTACGTTTCACCTAACAACAAATGCCCTTTCTAGACCTCGTCCTGACAGCAGAATTATTTCATCCAAAAGCTTATCACTAGAACTGAAAAGACAACCGACGCAGATACGGATCTTGTAAGACTGTAGACCACGCTAGTGCTAAATGGGGACCTTTAAGTTACAACAGAGGGGCCTTAGCTTTAACTTTTGTCTGCCCAGAAAAGTCTGGTTTGTTGGAAATTTATGAACACTCCAATGCTGTCAGTGTGGAATCTTACAGTGCTTGTCAGACGTGTCACACGAGGTCGAAATTTACGACACGTGTATTTACTCGTGTCCTTGAAGATAATGAAATAACTGACACAACTACTTGTTTTATCAGCACTTCACACGAAATTTGTCATTTTAAATTTATCTTTTCTGTGAAAAACAAACGTTGCACAGTTTATGCAAATACTTGTAATTACATTTTGCCGATAACAACTGTGACAACGTTAGTGTGGAATGCACTGCATTTTTAAGTGACAGCTCTATGAAACTTCAGCTTGTTCATTGCTTTGAATGAGAACCCGAACGAGGTGGGGATGTGGTTAGCAAACTGGACTCGCATTCGGGAGGACGACGGTTCATATCCTCGTCTGGCCATCCAGATTTGGGTTTTTCCGTAATTTCCTCAAACAGCTCAAGTCAAATACGGCGACGGTTCCTTTGAAAAAGGCGCGGCCAATCTAGTTCCCCATCTTTTCGTAATTCGACCTTGTGCTCCTTCTCTAATGACCTCAATGTGGACAGTACGTTAAACTCTAATCTTCCTTCCTTTGATGTATGAGAGAGAGAAGGAAAGAGGGGAGGGATGTAATTGAGATGTCGCTTGTGTGGAAAAATGGAAAAGGGTGGGGTGGGGAGAGGCGCGTGGGGAAATATTCTCGAATATGCCCTACTGATACTGTGACAATCAAGATTATGTTTTAACGATTTCGGTGAGTGAATGGAGGATAAGACTTTTCATTACGTACGTGGTGTAAAACATCTCTGAAGTCCCTGTGTGAATGAGAATGAAAAATGTTAATGATTCGTGCAATTTTAGGCAGAATGAGCACCAAAGAAGGCTGACGTAACCTCTCTGAACATTCACAGCATGTTGCTAATTTCTGTGCCACAGTTCTTCAACTTGATGCCAGTTACCTGTGCATAAGTGTGGAAATAAGCGTATTTAAAACATTGTTATAGAGCGCCAGGTGAAGACGACGTATTAATTGAGATGTGGAAACTGGGAAGGAAGCAGGCAACTGTAGCCATTTATGAGTTCATTAAAGATTTCTGGCAGAAAAAAAAGAATACCGGGAGACTGGAAACAAGTCATAATCCATCCGATACATAAGAAGGATACATAACAGACACCAACAATTACCGAGGAGTATCTCTACTTCCAGTCACCTACAAAATTGTGTTCAAAGCTCAACTGAATAAGACAGATGATCAAGCAGAACCCACAATTCATCTACATCTACATCTGCATCCATACTCCGCAAGCCACCTGACGGTGTGTGACGGAGGGTACCCTGGGTACCTCTATCTGTTCTCCCTTCTATTCCAGTCTCGTATTGTTCGTGGAAAGAAGGATTTTCGGTATGCTTCTGTGTGGGATCTAATCTCTCTAATTTTATCCTCATGGTCTCTTCGCGAGATATACTTAGGAGGGAGAAATATACTGCTTGACTCTTCGGTGAAGGTATGTTCTCGAAACTTTAACAAAAGCCCGTACCCAGCTACTGAGCGTGTCTTCTCCAGAGTCTTCCACTGGAGTTTGTCTATCATCTCCGTAACGCTTTCGCGATTACTAAATGATCCTGTAACGAAGCGCGCTGCTCTCCATTGGATCCTCTCTGTCTCTTCTATCAACCCTATCTGGTACGGATCCCACACTGCTGAGCAGTATTCAAGCAGTGGGCGAACAAGCATACTGTAACCTACTTCCTTTGTTTTCGGATTGCATTTCCTTGGGATTCTTCCAATGAATCTCAGTCTGGCATCTGCTTTACCGACGATCAACTTTATATGATCATTCCATTTTAAATCACTCCTAATGCGTACTCCCAGATAATTTATGGAATTAACTGCTTCCAGTTGCTGACCTGCTATGTTGTAGCTAAATGATAAGGGATATATCTTTCTATGTATTCGCAGCACATTACACTTTTCTACATTGAGATTGAATTGCCATTCCCTGCACCATGCGTCAATTCGTTGCAGATCCTCCTGCATTTCAGTACAATTTTGCATTGTTACAACCTCTCGATACATCACAGCATCATCTGCAAAAAGCCTCAGTGAACTTCCGATGTCATCCACAAGGTCATTTATGTATATTGTGAATAGCAACGGTCCTATGACACTCCCCTGCGGCACACCTGAAATCACTCTTACTTCGGAAGACTTCTCTCCATTGAGAATGACATGCTGCGTTCTGTTATCTAGGAACTCTTCAATCCAATCACACAAGTGGTCTGATAGTCCATATGGTCTTACTTTGTTCATTAAACGACTGTGGGGAACTGTATCGAACGCCTTGCGGAAGTCAAGAAACACGGCATCTACCTGTGAACCCGTGTCTGTGGCCCTCTGAGTCTCGTGGACGAATAGCGCGAGCTGGGTTTCACACGATCGCCCTTCTCAAAACCCATGCTGATTCCTACCGAGTAGATTTCTAGTCTCCAGAAAAGTCATTATACTCGAACATAATACGTGTTCCAAAATTCTACAACTGATCGACGTTAGAGCTATAGGTCTATAGTTCTGCACATCTGTTCGACGTCCCTTCTTGAAAACGGGGATGACCTGTGCCCTTTTCCAATCCTTTGGAACGCTACGCTCTTCTAGACACCTACGGTACATCGCTGCAAGAAGGGGGACAAGTTCCTTCACGTACTCTGTGTAAAATCGAAGTGGTATCCCATCAGGTCCAGCGGCCTTTCCTCTTTTGAGCGATTTTAATTGTTTCTCTATCCCTCTGTCGTCTATTTCGATATCTACCATTTTGTCATCCGTGCGACAATCTAGAGAAGGAACTACAGTGCAGTCTTCCTCTGTGAAACAGTTTTGGAAAAAGACATTTAGTATTTCGGCCTTTAGTCTGTCATCCTCTGTTTCAGTACCATTTTGGTCACAGAGTGTCTGGACATTTTGTTTTGATCCACCTACCGCTTTGACATAAGACCAAAATTTCTTTGGATTTTTTGCCAAGTCAGTACATAGAACTTTACTTTCGAATTCATTGAACGCCTCTCGCATAGCCCTCCTCACACTACATTTCGCTTCGCGGAATTTTTGTTTGTCTGCAAGGCTTTGGCTATGTTTATGTTTGCTGTGAAGTTCCCTTTGCTTCCGCAGTAGTTTTCTAACTCGTTTGTTGTACCACGGTGGCTCTTTTCCATCTCTTACGATCTTGCTTGGCACATACTCATCTAACGCATATTGAACGATGGTTTTGAACTTTGTCCACTGATCCTCGACACTATCTGTACTTGAGACAAAACTTTTGTGTTGAGCCGTCAGGTACTCTGTAATCTGCTTTTTGTCACTTTTGCTAAACAGAAAGATCATCCTACCTTTTTTAATATTTCTATTTACGGCTGGAATCATCGATGCAGTAACCGCTTTATGATCGCTGATTCCCTGTTCTGCGTTAACTGTTTCAAATAGTTCGGGTCTGTTTGTCACCAGAAGGTCTAATATGTTATCGCCACGAGTCGGTTCTCTGTTTAACTGCTCAAGGTAGTTTCCAGATAAAGCACTTAAAAAAATTTCACTGGATTCTTTGTCCCTGCCACCCGTTATGAACGTTTGAGTCTCCCAGTCTATATCCGGCAAATTAAAATCTCCACCCAGAACTATAACATGGTGGGGAATTCCCCACAGTACAAGTGTACTGTAACCTACTTCCTTTGTTTTCGGATTGCATTTTCTTAGCCCTATGGCTACCAGGCAGGGTTTAGAAAAAATAGATCGTGCCCAGCAAAATTTGTAACTTGAAAACTACCCTCAGGATCTGGACAAGGCGGAACCTTAACACAGTCGTTACAGTCATTGATTTCAAAAAATGCCTACCATTATGTAGGTAGATAGACAGTATTCCTAACACTGGAAGAGGCGGGTATCGACAAAACCACCAGACAATTAGTCGAACAGGCACTCACAGACTACAAAAATTAAATTTCTGGTTGGAGTTTCTGAACCCTTCACAATTAACACAGGTGTTCGGCAGGGCGATGGTCTCTCACCGATACTGTTCAATCTGGTCTTAGACAAGATCATGAGGGAGTGGGTTAAAGAACTACAAGAGAAAAACATGTAAGGAATCCATCTAGGACAAGGAAGAGGAAAATCTGTGGTGAAATGTCTCCCTTTTGCTGACGGCAATGCAATAATTTCTAAGGACAAAACAGATGCAAAGATAATGATAGAAACACTTCAAAAAACTGCAGCTAAAACGAGATTACTAATATCATATGAAAAAACGGATCAAACTGAACATAAACGCAACAGAGAAGAATGTATGCAAACGCAACATGGAAACATCAAAAGAGTGGATAAGTTCAAGTATTTGGAAGGGGTTAGATAACATCACAAGTAAGGAAAGATCGAAGAAAAGGGAATTACCATACCGACTCACCCAAAACCGATATAATAAAAGATCAGTAGCATTCCGGGCAAAAATTAAACAGTACGCAACAGTAATTAAACCGCAAGCTCTTTACGGATCCGAAAACCTAACGCTGAATAAAAAAAGGTGAACAAGAAGAACTGGAAAAGGAAGAAAGGAAATCACTCAGAAAAATTTTGGGACCACAAAAGAACAGCCGGCCGGGGCAGCCGAGCGGTTCTAGGCGCTACAGTCTGGAACTGCGCGACCGCTACGGTCGCAGGTTCAAATCCTGCCTCGGGCATGGAAGTGTGTGATGTCCTTAGGTTAGTTAGGTCTAAGTATTTCTAAGTTCTAGGGGACTGATGACCTCAGAAGTTAAGTCCCATAGTGCTCAGAGCCATTTGAACCATTTTGAACCACAAAAAAACAAATAAAACTATTGGACAAAGAGGCGCAATGAAGATCTACATAGAAACACAGAAACAATTACAGACAAAATAAGAAAGAGGAGATTAAAGTTTTACTGTCATGTACAGAATGAATGTCTAACCCCGCCATTGCCGGTCCCAAGCCCGGGGACCCATCTCGCAAGTCATGGGGAAGTAGGAGGGAGAGGAGTAACAACCTCGTAAAAAAACCTGGGTCCATCTGGCTCCCGATGGTAGCACCCAGTTAGGGCCCCTACCTAGGGTTACAGGCGAAGACCGGCCAACCGTCTCGAAGGCGGAAGAGGAACGTCGTTTCCCAATGGCAGAGAAAGCGGAAGAGCCAATGAAACATATCAGGTAGCGGCTGTACTCGCTGTTAGGGGCGGCTACCAAATGCGTCTGTGTCCCCATGTCAGGGGCGGCCTGAACACATCTTCTGCGGCTAACAACTTCAGTCGTACAACTGGACGGACATGAGTCGTCCCATCAAAAAGTCTTTTTAGCTCATGGAATGGATCGCACTATGGAATCGAGATTTCCCCAGGGGTACAATCCCCCGTTGACTAAGGTCGACGCAAGCAGGCATTCGGATTCTGGGGACCTGCCAAAAAGTGCATAAGGGAAGATTCGGAGCTCCCAAGAACCTCAAAGAAGATTAAAACTAAAAAGACTTTCCGAATTTGAACCATAAATGTACAGACAATGATTAAGACTGGTAAACTTAAACAGGTAATAGATGAGATGAAAGAGAGAAGCATTGGAATACTAGCGATGCAAGAAACAAGATACACTGACGAAGAGTCAGAAGGCTTCATAATTCTGAAGGGGAAACCAGGAGTTAAAGTGGGAAAGGAAAGACATGCACCTAGATGCTTTGGTACAGGGTTCATAGTAGACATGAGATACGAGGATGGCATAACTGAAATGAAGAGCAGGTCAGAACGGATATCAACACTGACATTTCAAGCAGGGAACGTACTTTACGTAATTAAACCGCAAGCTCTTTACGGATCCGAAAACCTAACGCTGAATAAAAAAGGTGAACAAGAATAAATGGACATGCACCTACAAATGACAAGAACAGGAAAGACAAGAAAGCTGCAGATAGTTTCTGGGAAGAGCTAGATGATACACTGAAAAACATACCATATAGACATGTGAAGATACTCGTAGGAGATTGTAATGCACAGATTGGAAGAGAGAAGCAACATAAAGGAGTAGTGGGCGAATATCCTTCACACCAGCGGACAAACAAAAATGGAGAAAGACTAATTGAACTGTGTCGAGAACACAAAATGAGATTGATGACAACACACTTCAGGGCCAAAATGTGTAAGAAAAAGACATGGGCAAACCCATGCACCCACCTTGGGGAATTCCAAATTGACCACATAGCAATCAGCTGGACAAATGCTGAAGAGGTCATGAACACAAAGGTCAGGAAGAACACAAGAATAGAATCGGACCACTATCTTACAGAAGTTAAGTGCCTTTGGATTCCAAACGGGGACAGACTGCCACAGACGAATAGAAGAACAGAAAACATAAAGGAAGATAGAGACAAATTAAGACACAATCGATCCAGATATGAGGAACGAATTGAATCATTCAATGAATGGGACGACATGAAGCGAAATATGATGAAACAGGCTGAACTACGGGGAAAGGAAGAAAAGAAACGGAAGTACTGGTGGTGGAACAAGGAATGTGAGGAACCGGTAGAGACGCGCAGGAAAGCCTGGAGAGACTGGAGCAGCAAGAAGGGCCCGGAAAAATGGGAAGTTTTCTTAGGAGCAAGAAAGGAAGCGCCCGAACAATAAGATGGACCAGAAGACAGTAGATGAAGCAGGAACTGGACGAGATTGAGACCAACTTCAGGAAAAACAACAGCAAACACTTTTTCGGGAAATTCAGAAAGAGTCTGATTGGATAAAAGGGTAGAGAACTGTTTATAAGAGACAAGAAAGGGGAGCTAGCTGTCAGTGCGAAGGAGAACTGACGGATTTTTGCAGAGCACTTTCACGACCTGCTGAACTGTGAACCACCTGAAGAAGAGCTGGAACTGGGGACTGACACAGAAGAGAGAGAGCCACGCCCTCCAACCAGGGATGAAGTCGCGCATGCCATAAGCGATCTAAAGAATAATAAGGCAACTGGAGAAGATGGTATAGCAGCCGAGATGATAAAGTGGGGAGGCAACAAAGCAATAAACAACATGACCAACATAATTCACCAGATATGGAGAACAAAGAAATTGCCAGAAGGATGGAAGAATGCAATTGTAGTACCAATACATAAGAAGGGGGACAAGAGAGATGCAAACAACTACAGAGGAATATCGCTGCTAGAGGTCGGATACAAGGTGCTGTCAAAACTCTTGCTCAGGAGAGTAGAAGAACAGGTAGAAAGTACAGTTGGCGACTACCAAGCGGGATTCAGGACGGGAAGAGGTTGTATAGAACAGATATTTATCCTGAAGCAACTTATAGAACATAGGGCCTTAAAAAACAACAGAACAGTAATAACCTTCGTGGATTTCACAAAGGCATGTGACTCCATCGACAGACAGACTCTTGTTAGGATACTGAAGAACAGAGGACTTGATGGAACAACACAAGAACTCATAAAAGAAATTCTGACAGACACAAAAGCAAGGGTGAGATTCAGATGAGCACTGTCAGAAGAATTTGAGATCAAGACTGGTGTTACAGGGAGATGGATTGTCACCACTGTTGTTCAGTATAGCACTGGACGAAGTGATCAAGCAGTGGAGAGCAATAAACGAGGAAATGGGAATACCGAAGACACATGTGGGGGAGAAAAAGGACAACAGGGCTCAAGTGGACTGCCTAGCCTTTGCAGATGACATAGCAATAATAAGTGAGACAGAAGAAGACGCAACATTAAGGAGAAAAATACTGAGAAAAATTCTAGGTCCCAAAAGAGCGGGAGAGAGGTGGATGCGAAGATCTATGGAAGAATTGTACCGGAACATGAGAACAATATCCAGGGAAATCAAACTCAAACGGGCAAGGTTTGCTGGACATGTAGTTAGGATGAGTATAGACAGAATGACGAAGAGAGTGTGGGAAACAACAGGGAGGACAAGGGGAAAGACAGGAACCAAGTAGGTTGTTGAACTTCGGAAGGACTGGTTGGAATTGGGGATCAAGGTCGAAGGAAAGGAAAATTGGAGGAACAAATATACACCGACCAATATGCCGGAGATCAATGACAGAGAGGAATACAGGAAAAGATTAGAGTGTCACCAGTGAAGCCGACAGGAGAAACGCAAACTGAAGATCTCGGAAAAAGAGCGGGAGAGAAGAAGAGAAAGAATGAAGAGGTTCTGGGAGAAGAAGAGGAAAGAAGAAGAGGAAAATGTAGTCCACGAAGGGGCTACCCGTGGTCCTACAGAGGCCGTAACGCAAGAAGAAGAAGAATGAATGTCTATAGGCTAACGAAGAAAATTTTCAAGTTCATTTAAAAAAATGGTTCAAATAACTAAGCACTATGGGACTTAACATCTGAGGCCATCAATCCCCTAGACTTAGAACTACATAAACCTAACTAACCTAAGGACACCACACACATCCATGCCTGAGGCAGGATTCGAACCTGCTGTCCGTAGCTGTCGCGTGGTTCCGGACTAAATACATTCTTTCCAAATTAAAAAAAAAAAAAAAAGAAAAAAAAAAAAAAAGAAAACACCGCGGGATGGCTGGAAGAGACAAGAAAGGACTCGAGAAAAATTAACGTCGCAGGAAACACTACGCACAACAAGGAAAGTTTCAGGATACTGACCAATACTGCAAAATTTCCTGTAAAACAACGAAATTCACAACCAAGGAGAGTGATGTTAAATGAACAGTCAGGCCATCAGCCAACGCATGAACAAGTTCTGGGAAGGATTCTACCTTTGTCATGGGATCTAAGTGGTCTATGATTGGTCGAATTCTGTAATAAAAAAAAGTTGTTACCTTTATTGTTTATCGTTGGCCGATGTCTCACTTTAGCGCTCGCTCTTTATAGGGATTTATTTCGTTTATGTGTGGACTGCTGTCTTGTGCATAAAAATGGCTAGATCAGTGAAATACTTGAAAAGTCTGTAAAGATGTGGCGGTCACAGGCGAGAACACATTTTTGAAAATAACACAAAGATCATGTACACAGACTGTCTTGGGATATACGTAATGTAAGAGTGGTCACTGTCAAGACTTTGCCCACTTATATTTCATGATATGCTACTTGCCATCGTATCTTCAGTCCTATGTTGCCCAGTTAGGGCTGCCATACGGTAATTGAGAGAGCCGCGTATATAAGAATTGCCTCCCAGTTATGGGAATGGCAAGCACATATACAGGGCTATTACAAATGATTGAAGCGATTTCATAAATTCACTGTAGCTCCATTCATTGACATATGGTCACGACACACTACAGATACGTAGAAAAACTCATAAAGTTTTGTTCGGCTGAAGTCGCACTTCAGGTTTCTGCCGCCAGATCGCTCGAGAGCGCAGTGAGACAAAATGGCGACAGGAGCCGAGAAAGCGTATGTCGTGCTTGAAATGCACTCACATCAGTCAGTCATAGCAGTGCAACGACACTTCAGGACGAAGTTCAACAAAGATCCACCAACTGCTAACTCCATTCGGCGATGGTATGCGCAGTTTAAAGCTTCTGGATGCCTCTGTAAGGGGAAATCAACGGGTCGGCCTGCAGTGAGCGAAGAAACGGTGAAGGCAAGTTTCACGCGTAGCCCGCGGAAGTCGACGAATAAAGCAAGCAGGGAGCTAAACTTACCACAGCCGACGGTTTGGAAAATCTTACGGAAAAGGCTAAAGCAGAAGCCTTATCGTTTACAATTGCTACAAGCTCTGACACCCGATGACAGAGTCAAACGCTTTGAATTTTCGGCGCGATTGCAACAGCTCATGGAAGAGGATGCGTTCAGTGCGAAACTTGTTTTCAGTGATGAAGCAACATTTTTTCTTAATGGTGAAGTGAACAGACACAATGTGCGAATCTGGGCGGTAGAGAATCCTCACGCATCCGTGCAGTAAATTCGCAATTCACCAAAAGTTAACGTGTTTTGTGCAATCTCACGGTTTAAAGTTTACGGCCCCTTTTTCTTCTGCGAAAAAAACGTTACAGGACACGTGTATCTGGACATGCTGGAAAATTGGCTCATGCCACAACTGGAGACCGACAGCGCCGACTTCATCTTTCAACAGGATGGTGCTCCACCGCACTTCCATCATGATGTTCGGCATTTCTTAAACAGGAGATTGGAAAACCGATGATCGGTCGTGGTGGAGATCATGACCAGCAATTCATGTCATGGCCTCCACGCTCTCCCGACTTAACCCCATGCGATTTCTTTCTGTGGGGTTATGTGAAAGATTCAGTGTTTAAACCTCCTCTACCAAGAAACGTGCCAGAACTGCGAGCTCGCATCAGAGATGCTTTCGAACTCATTGATGGGGACATGCTGCGCCGAGTGTGGGAGGAACTTGATTATCGGCTTGATGTCTGCCGAATCACTGAAGGGGCACATATCGAACATTTGTGAATGCCTAAAAAAACTTTTTGAGTTTTTGTATGTGTGTGCAAAGCATTGTGAAAATATCTCAAATAATAAAGTTATTGTAGAGCTGTCAAATCGCTTCAATCATTTGTAATAACCCTGTATATCACGCATATATATTTCAACCGATTTCAATCACTATAATCTTTACTTAAACAACATGGATCTTCATTATATTTACTTTAGAAGCTGGCAAATTAAGAGAGATGATTCCTTAAATAAGTGAACATATTCCTATTCTCCTCAATAAAATTCGGTGGTACAACAGAGCGTTGACTATCCTTATAACGGTCACCGTAAACAGCGATTAACCCAAGACAGTCTAGTGGCAAATTCAAATTTCGGCGCAGGTCATGTAGAAACTCTGCTAGCGCTGGGCGATCTGTTCCGCTGATGTAAAGTACGTACGGGACAGTACGACGCGGTATCTAAACAAATGCAACGCGCATTTGGTTGTTAGGACCTACCTTAAAGAGTCGGTATCACACGTCTCATTGAAAAGGATAAATTTAGGAAAGATTTTTTTCTTTAAAATAATGGAGATCGATCTGGATAGCAGCTGGATTGAGTTAATTTGGGGCTTTACAGCAGCACTCCTGTCATTGATTATTGCACAAACAAATTAAACTTGATTGTAGGAACACCAAATATACGTGTCCACATGCCGAAAAGTAGTTTGTTCTGCAGAAATGCGCTGAAAAGTCATACGATTCGTTAACATTCGTAAAACTGTTAGAATGGTGTGCACCCATTACGGACACATTGTAATATTCTGAATGTCCCAGTTCCGCAAATGTGGTATTTGAGTGGGCGATGGGAGCTGCATTTGTTGCCTACAGACAACAAATGCGTGTTTCGAGAAACTGTAATTTAATCCAAAGGAGTTCTAGCGCCGGATTGTAACTCTGTAGTGGACTGAAAAAAGGGACACTTATTCTGTCAATGGAAAAAAGTGATGGCTATTGTTTTCCATATTTCAAAGAGTATGTATATCTTTACTGAGCTTTTTGAAAGAGGGAATAACAGTGGACAGACGTAATTATGCTATGATGTTGAAATATTTGCGTAGTGTGTTGAAGCAGAGGTGACTAGAATGAGCATGCAAGAAAGTATTATCGCTTCAGCACAATGTGCACATGTACTGTCGATTATAATGGTGAAAGCGTACGAACTGAGCTTCAAAATAGTTCCCCAATCATACCAATTCTAATATTTGGTCCCCACTATCTAATATCAAAAGATGGCTCAAAAAAGAAGAAATATTCATGGAGTGGATCAGATAGATCTACTGCAAATGAGTATCATACGTGGGTGGAAATAAATTTATTTTGTGAGTGAATAAATATACAATCTAATATTCAGCATTGTTCTGTAGCATCACATGTCAAAATTTTATTAATCTCTTCTTTTTTAAATTATTTATCGTCCATGTTTCACTTCCATACATGGCTACACTCCATACAAATACTTTGAAAAAGTACTTCCTGACACTTAAATCTATACTCGATGTTAACAAATTTCTCTTCTTCAGAAACGCTTTTCTTGTTATTGCCAGTCTACATTTTATATACTCCCTACTTCGACCATCATAACTTATTTTGCTTCCCAAATAGTCAAACTCTTTTAGTACTACTTTTGTTGATGTTCATCTTATATTCTCCTTTCAAGATACTGTCCATTCCGTTCAACTGCTCTTTCATGTCCTTTGCTGTCTCTGACAGAATTACAATGTCATCGCAAACCTCAAACTTTTTATTTCTTCTCCATGGATGTTAATTCCTACTCCAAATTTTTCTTTTGTTTTCTTTACTGATTTATCAGTATACAGACTGAATAACATCGGGGATAGGCTAAAATCCTGTCTCGCTCCCTTCTAAGCCACTGCTTCCCTTTCGTGCCCCTCGATCACTGCCATCTGGTTTCTGTAGGAATTGTGAATAGCCTTTCGCTCCCTGTATTATACCCCTGCCACCTTTAGAATTTGAAAAATAGTATTCCAGTCAACAATGTAAAAGCTTTCTCTAACTCTACAAAACCTATACACGTAGGTTTCCCTTTCCTTAACCTGTCTTCTATGAGATGTCGTAGGGTCAGTATTGCCTCGCATGTTCCAACATTTCTCCGGAATCCAAACAGATCTTCCCTAAGGTCGGCTTCTTCCGGTTTTTCCATTCTTCTCTACAAATTTCGTGTTATTATTTGGCAACCGTCACTCATTAAACTGATAGTTCGGTAATTTTCACACCTGTCAGCACCTGCTTTCTTACGAATTGGGATTGTTATATTCTTCTTGAAGTCTGAGGATATTTCGCCTGTCTCATACGTCTTGATCACGAGATGGAAGAGTTTTGTCGTGGCTGGCCATCCCAAGGCTTTCAGTAGCTTTAACGGTAAGTTGTCTACTGCCGGGGCCTTATTTCGAATTAAGTCTTTCAGTGCTTTTTCAAATTCTTCAACCAGTATCATGTCTCCCTTCTCATTTTCCTCTACGTCCTCTTCCATTTCCATAATATTGTCGTCAAGTACGTCGCCCTTGTATAGACCCTCTATATACTCCTTCCACGTTTCTGCTTTCCCTTTTTGATTAGGACTGGTTTTCCATCTGAGCTCTTGGTATTCATAAATGCGATTCTCTTTTCTCCAAAGAGCTCTTTAATTTTCCTACAAGTAATATATATCTTACCGCTAGTGATATATGCTTCTACATCCTTACATTTCTTCTCTAGCCATTCCGGCTTAGTCCTTTTACACTTCCTGTCGGTCTCATTTTTTGGACGTTTGTATTCCCTTTCGCCTGCTTCACTTATTGCATTTTTATATTTTCTCATTTCCTCGATTAAATTCAATATCTCTTGTGTTGCCCACAGATTTTTACTAGCCCTCGTCTTTTTACCTACTTGATCCTCTGCTGCTTTCAGCTTTCACTGTTTAATCCCGCAAAGCTTCTTCTGTTGTATTCCTTTCCCCTGTTCTTGTCAATCGTTCCCTAATACTCCCTCTGAAACCCTCTACAGCTTCTGGTCCTTTCAGTTTATCCAGGACCCATCTCCTTAAATGCTTATCTTTTTGCAGTTTCTTCAGTTTTAATCTGCAGTTCATAACCATTAATTTGTTTGTCAGAGTCCACATCTGCCCCTGGAAATGTCATACAATTTAAAATCTGGTTCCTAAATGTCTGTCTAACCATTATATAATAAATGTGAAATATTCCGGTATCTCAAGGCCTCTTCCACGCATACAACCTTCTCTCATGACTCTTAAACGAAGTTTTATCTATGATTAAATTATGCTCTTTACAAAATTGTACCAGGCGGCTTCCTCTTTCATTGCTTTACCCCAATCCATATTTCCCTACTACTTTTCTTCCTCTCCCTTTTCCTACTATCGAATTCCAGTTCCCAATGACTAATAAATTTTCGGCTCCCTTAACAATCTGAATACTTTCTTTTATCTCGTCATACACTTCGTCAATCTCCTCCTCATCTGCGGAGCTAGCTGGTGTATAAACTTGTACCACTGTGGTGGGTGTGGGCTTCGTGTCTACCTTTTGCTACTATAACGCGTTCACTATGCCGTCCGTAGCAGCGTAACCGCATGCCTATTCTTTTTACTCATTATTAAATATACTGCTGCACTGATCCTATTTGATTTTGAATTTATAACCCTGTATTCACCTGACCAGAAGTCCTGTACCTCCTGCCACTGAACTTCACTAATTCCCACTATATCTGGCTTCAATCTATCCAATTCCCTTTTTAAATTTTCTGACCTACCTGCCCGATCAAGGGATCTAACATTCCACGCTCCGATCCGTAGATCGCCAGTTTCGTTTCGCCTGATGACGACATCCTTCTGAGTTGTCCCCGCCCGGATATCCGAATAGGAGGTTATTTTACTACCGGAATATTTTACCCAAGAGGATGGTATCATCGTTTAACTATACAGTAGAATTGCATGCCCTCGGGAAGTATTACGGCTGTAGTTTCCTATTGCTTTTAGCCATTCGCAGTACCTTCACAGCGAGGCCGTTTTGTTGATGTTACAACGCCAGATCAGTCAGTCACCCAGACTGCTGCTGCAACTACTGAAAAGGCTGCTGCCCCTCTTTGGGAACCACACTTCCGTCTGGCCTCTCAACAGATACCCCTCCCTTGTGGTTGCACCGGCGGTACGGCTATCTGTATCGCTGAGGAATGCAAGCCTCCCCACCAACGGCAAGTACCGTCTTCATGGCGGGTGAGGGTAGGGGGGGGGGGGGGGGGAAAGAAACTACTGTTCCGGAAAAAAATGTAATCTTCATTGTAAGGCGGCAAGATTTCGTTGCCATTTATTTAATATTCTTGTAGATTTATATTTATATTAGATCACTGTTTACAATGTATTGAGAGGTAATGTTTTTGTAACATAACTGGGATTCGTCTCCAGCAGCGCAAACATAGACCCTGTGTGTCCAGGAGGGAGCGGAACTTCTCTCCAGGGATCGATTGACAGCAGTTCCCCGCTGGGAAAGACGGTTCCCTCCAGGCACCGAGCTAGAATCATTGCTGGCGAGAGCCACAGTGGAGAATCTGGTGGTTATATTTTAAGAAGTGTTGCTTTCGACACAGTGAGAGCGTGAAGTCGTTTCTCCATGACAGAGCTGTTATACTGTTTGCTCGATTGAAATTCTTTAGCGTTCTGTGGAGTCTGTCACACATTAAAGTGCTTCTTTGTGAGAGAAACCTTGAGTCGAATTTCTGTTCTGTCTTGTATTGGGTAATTTCAGCCCTAGGAGTATTCGGACTGCGTGTTGCTTCGACTGTGTAGGTGCACAATTGCAAATGCACCACTGCATCATCTGCATAGAGGCCAACGCCTCACCGAACAGATCATGAGAGCAGTACACCTGCTTTCTGTACTTCAGTAAGTGATATGCGCGTTCCTGTTCGGCAGATAGGGAAACACTCACAGTACATGTGTTGAATTCCATTCTCTTGCCCACTGAGCCCACTCAGTGTGCAGGTCTGCTATTTCTCGCCACAAAGCAGTATCACCCAACACTGTGTCCGTCTGTTAATGCGGAGGAAGGCATGGTTTCAAGGAAGTCAAAGATACGGAATCACAGTTATTGAACTATATGAAAAAAAACGTAAATTATTCACAAACTACGGTGCGTACACACTTTATTCAACATGAAAACGTCACTACAGGTATTCGGATTTAGGTTAAGATATGTTCGATATGCCTGCCATCATTGGCGACTATGTGACGCAGACGAATAGCGAAATTCTGCATGACCCGCTAAAGTGTCGGAACATCGATTCTGTCGATGACCTCGTGAATGGCTGTTTTGAACTCAGTAATCGCTTTGGAGTTATTGCTGTCGTTAATATAGCCCCACAAAAAGGAGCCGCATGTGTTCAGATTCGGAGAATATGGCGGCCAATCGAGGCCCATGCCAGTGGCCTCTGGGTACCCCGGAACCAGAATGCGGTTCCCAAAGTGATCCTCCAGGATATAAAACACTCTCCTGCTTCGATGGGGTCGAGCTCCGTTCTTGAATGAACAACATCTTGTCGAAATCAGGGTCTATTTAGATAATGGGGATGAAATCATATTCCAAAACCTTCACGATTATTCCATGACTGGACATTGAACATCACACAGTCACCCCCTGAGTGTGAAGAGACTTCTCGATCGCGAAATGCAGATTCTCAGTCCCCCAAATGCGCCAATTTTGTTTACTGACGAATCCATCCAAATGAAAGTGGGCTTCGTAGCTAAACCAAACCACGCGCATGCATATACTAATTCCCATCATGCTACGCGGCCAACCATGCAGTTTGAGCGCCCTAACGCGTACCGTTCAGAAGCTACGACGATTTTATTACACATAGTTTAATAATTGTCACTCTGTATGTTCTGCTAATCTCTAAATTACATACAGGGTAGAATCCGAGGTTTTGTATTTCATATTTATACAATTTTTCGCACTCTACATGTTTTTTGAGAGTAAATAATATACGGTATTTACATTGTGATTCACACTAGTAGCATCCCGTTTGGAATCATTGTTCTGATGCGTTAAACTTCGGTTTATAGAAACGCCTGAGTGTAGGTTGTCAAAGGCAGGGTCATCTTAATAATCTGTTGTCGTGAAAATTCTGTTGTGGAGAGGACATTAAGAACCAAAAATACAGACGCCATATCTTACATACAACACAGGGTTTTAAATAGAATAATGTTGACCCTGTCAGGATAGTTCACAAAATCAGGGTTTTGAAAGTAGTTGGGGACTTATCCTTTCTGCATAAATTTGTTGCTGTCAGAATGTGTAGGAAAACTGGCCACTATCAGTTATTAAATTAGATTTCAATTGTATAGAACTACAACTAACTTGGTCACAGTTGCAATTATGTTCTATAATTCACGTAGAACAATTATTGATATATGTTTTGCGGTTTGCTAATCTTTTCTTTTCGGAATTTTTGAAGTGGAATCTGGCTCCACACATTTTTTTCCAATGGTGTTTTTTGTTTTGGAAGTTATGTTAGTACAGAAATTCGTATAGCTTAAGATTAGAGAAAGTTAGAATGCTGTAATGTGTCAGCACATATAGGTACTATCAGTCACATTTGAAGTCCAGATAGTGAGTCGTACTTTATATGTTTTATGATTACTCTTATTATATCTATGTACGTGAGGAGAGTTGGAAGATGTGTCACTGCTGAAACGAAGTAAAGCATGTAACGCTAGTGAATAGAATAAATCAGGAAACGGCGACTACCTGGCACAAAAACGCTAAGTACAGAAAAATATTTTGCGTGATGTGGACAATACCATTCTGGCTGGATGGGCAGCTCCAGTTGCAATGTGCAGACGATACCGGTTATAATAATGCAGTGGGGGGAGGGGGGGCGGGGAGGCGCACTCAGATGCCAAAGAAGGGAGACGTAGACACGTGGGGATGATCCGTAACTACCAGGTAGATGAGTGGACGGGTCCTATAGCCTAAAAAACATCGAGGAGAAATTTTTGTAGGTCACCATCATCCATGTTAGTCCTGTAGAAAAACAGTGCCTCGAAATGTTTAATCGGGAACAGGCAGGATCACCAGAGCGAAGACTTCAGCTCACCGGTTTAGGTGGAGCCAGAGAAACATTCAGTAGAAAGATAAGGAATGACGCACTGCGCATTCTCGATTACTTAGGAGGGATGAAGCAAGACAGAGCAACAACCGCAACACGTTTGCAGACAAAAATCGAAAATCTTGGTAAAGTAATACAGGAAAGACAGAAACAGATAAAGAAAGAGGGGCAAGAAACGGGAAATAAAATTGTACAGATGGAAAACCAAATGATGGTGCTCCATACTGAGTTAAAACGGAAATCTTGGAGGCTAGGAAACAGGCGAAGAATGTAAAAATTATCGCAAGAGGTGCTAACCGAATTGCACAACAGACCCGCGAGGAAACTCGGAGTATTACCAAAGCTGGGAAAACGGTGTTAAACAAAATTCAGACCGAATAAAGGAACTGGAAGGAGACAGAACAGCATTTAGGCCAACTGACGGCTGAAGTTCGAGACACGAAATAGAAGGATATAGAGAAACGTCCAGAGAAGAGACTCCCTCAGCCACGCGGGATTAGCCGAGCGGTCTCAGCCGCTACAGTCATGGACTGTGCGGCTGGTCCCGGCGGAGGTTCGAGTCCTCCCTCGGGCATGGATGTGTGTGTTTGTCCTTAGGATAATTTAGGTTAAGTAGTATGTAAGCTTAGGGACTGATGACCTTAGGAGTTAAGTGCCATAAGATTTCACACAATTTGAACATTTTTGACAGACTCCCGCAAATCTTTGAGAGAAAAGAATCCTCCGTGGAATCAGTGTCAAATGTACAGGAAATGGACACGCGTGGACGCGGTGTCATGAATACAGAAGCAAACAATGTGACCTCGACATAACTTGCCAGTGGTATTTTGCGATAGTAAATGTTCAGCGTACAGGGATCTGACAATTGTCAGAAGCTAACTCATTAAGTGAAAGTCCGATTTCGATGTGCCCACACGATACTGAACCGATACGAGAAATTCGGTCGAATCGGGAATCAAAGCACCACCAAAACGGCATTCCATTACGAAGATGTGACCCGAGCATCACGGGCATGAGTGGGTCACACCACCAGGTGGACGAAGCAAGCGTCCTTGAGAGACACACGAAGCACTGTGACTGACAGACAAGACACCGAAGTGGCGTTTCACTATGAACTTTACCTCTCAGTTAGCAAGTTACAGCACTACAAGGAAGACGGGAACAGTCTACATCCTCTCACATTCCTAGAGAAGTTCGAGGATGCTTTACCTTCATACTGGCCAGCGCAGAAAAAGTTAGATTATGTGCACACCTAGAAAGTGTGATCGCAGATATCATATGAAAAATGTCAAAAAACATGCACAACATAAAACGAGTTTACACAGGCGTTCTTGACTTGCTACTGGTCACGCACCACCCTAAACACAATAAACACGAGCTTCAGATACACAGAAATATGAATTCTTCTGGATTTAAAAAAAGGCTCTGAGCACTATGGGACTTAACATCTTAGGTCAGAACTTAGAACTACCTAAACCTAGCTAACCTAAGGACATCACACACATCCATGTCCGAGGCAGGATTCGAACCTGCGACCGTAGCAGTCCCGCGGTTCCGGACTGCAGCGCCTAGAACCGCTCTGGATTTAAAAGCCTGGTAAAGTTTTTCGATCAGATGACTAAGGAGATCAGTGCCTGCCGTACCGTGTAGCGACTGCGACATCATCCGCTTATGCTTCACAATACTGCCGCTACCACATGAACAAGTATTGACAGGCAGACGTGGGGACTACGTCGAAGCATTCAGGGAAATTTTCCTTGAGGAAGAATTAGTGCTGAATGAAGAACAGGCATTTAGCAGAAGACAGCGAGAGGCAAACTTTGAACAACCGTGAAATTACAATAACCAGGGCAATTTTAAGAAGTCAAACAGCTGGAAAGCTAACGAGAGCAGGCCACGCCTTAACATTCCACAATTGCGGAACCAGAACGACAACGGGCGGAACTGGAATGGCATTCAACGAAATAATGGGTCACATTTTCAGTGTAATGAGACTGTGCAAAATGAGACGCAGTTAGCGGTTCAGATCATGGAGGTCAGTTCAGCGAACCTTGGCTGCGCACAGCGGTAAGAAGGAAGGCAAGTTTGATTAGAAAGCGAAGAGGGCAAGACTTCAAACAGACCTGCAACGAAAATCAGAAGCAGTCATCTGCAAATGTTAGACTGCGATGGCATTTCAGATATAATAATAGAGGTAACTGCGACAAAGAGCAACCATGACTCGTATCGTAACTGATCATACAAAGCTCAGATGGTGAGATCATAGTGGGGGCAATTTTAGATTGTGACAGTCAGCTGTTAGCTCCGAAGAATGATATAACACAGGTTATATATATATATATATATATATATATATATATATATATATATATATATATATATATATATATAAGAAGAAGACTCCCAAATTAAATGTTCAGAAAACCAAAATGCGTGGCGCGCGATATTAGGAAAATCTATTGAGATCAGTAGGCAAACCAGGTTGGAATTTACATGCCAAGGGCACAGGCTAGAAGCACACTTCTTCTTGGTATGTACATTAGGCACAGGAATAGTTATAGGACTGGACTTCTTGAGTGAAAAGAAAGCAGTAATGGACACGGTGACACTAGGAGTGAAGGGTGATGTCAATATTCGGTTTGAGGGGCAAGTTACGAAGGAAAAGATTCCTTCGAGCTGTCTCAAAATGGAGAATGAGAACACGGTTAAGACTTACTCGACCAGCGTCCGAGGTATAACAGGCGAAAAAATGCGACAGATGGGGACAAGGTGTCACTGTTAGACATTCACCAGGATATAGACGTGAAATTAGCCGAGCTTACAGGGATGACAGAGACTGAGATGTCGGAACTGAGATGTCAGAACTGAAATATTCTTGTCAAAAACGTGGTTCTATTAAGAAATTCCATTTGACGGTTTAGTGTACAAACACAGAAACCTTTCCGAATACTGCCATATTCAATCCCACTAGGTTACAGAAAGGTTTCTCTGGAGCTGCACAAGTACACAGTACAACGCTACTCCCATCGAGAAGAGTGTTGAAAAACAAACACCCGCCGGAGTTGATCAAGGCTCTAGTGGATTTCCCACCCGGCACTCGGCTGCAACACAAAGTAATTGTGAAGCAAGCACTCCGCAATATCCGTGTTATAGGACACAGACGAAAAGCAAAGGCTGACAATACGGCAACAGTTAGGAAATTTCACATTGAACAAATGGTTCTCCCGAAAGCCCATCGGTTGTCGCATCATCTTTACTGACATGACCTGCCCGCCTTTTACTAAACATACTTGTGCATATCGTGCAGTTTCACTGCAAAAAAGGATGGCCAGGTGAATCTCATAATTATGTAAGTGTAGCGGAAATTTCAGTTATCGGTAATCAATTCAAACTACTAATGTACGAAATGGGTCAAAATGATAAGCTTACGATGGAACACGACGATTTAACTCCCACAGTCGATAAACAGTGGACATATATTCTAATTTACATTATTAGTAATGGTCAATGTTCAAAAGATGATACTGGAGAAAGCGACCGCTGGCGGAGTTTCCAGATGAGCACATTTTACGTACCATGAGGGCCAAGTAGGGCAACGCAGACATGGCAACTCCGGCGATGGCCCATTCGACGCAGGCCGCTATCTGGCGCAGGCATGTGGGGTGCACCTCGACGCTCTGCAGGTTGGCAACACTGAAGCTGATTGTTGTGCTAAACTGCATCACCATTATCATCGCCACGAGGGCTGGACCAGCGATGTCCACTGTGAAACAAGCACAGTACTGCCAACAGCAATGTAATGCCATACAAGTGTCGCAGCCGTATGATGAAGACACTTCAAAAAAAAAAAAAAAAAAAAAAAAAAAAAAAAAAAAAAAAAAAAAGAGCAAGTAACTCCTCAAGTGCAAATAAGAGTATCTTACAGCACTGAGTGCTATTCATAGCTAAATTACTTAAAATCATAATTTAATATATTATTGTCAAGATGATTGCATTATCCGGCTGTGTACCGAGAAGAATATCAACAGTCAATAAACCAGGAAAATCTAAGTAATCAATATACATTTTCTTTACCGCATTCGTTTCTCACCACTCATCAGATATTAACTATGCCACTGAGTTTCTGAATTTACTAACTTAATCAAACTGAATTTAATCACCATCAACCATTTGACATATACTGCTTGATAATGTCCTCCTCCAGGATTTTCCATACTTTTTTCATGTCATGTACCCACGTGCCTCTTGGTAGCTGTTTTGGTCCTCTATCTCCTCTTAGAATCAATTGAAATAATTGTTTTGGGCTATCATCAATTCCCCTGCTACATGTCTCACCTACCTACATTTTATTTTCATCACAAAATTATGTCTCACACTCCAGCCTGTCCCCTTCTCCACTTGTTTGTTTTCATGTCCCTTCTAGTAATTCCCAATAATACATCTATACATCTTCCCCTCAGAAACTACAGGGTTTTGAAAGATTTCGCATTAATATTTAACATAAGTGAAATTGGTACTGCACACTGATGGTAAACTTTACGTTTCGGACACATCGAAAACCAAAGTTTCAAAAACTGTTCAAGTTACCAAAGGACTTGAGATAACTTTTATTCTTCTGTTTCTTTCGTTTGCTAGCAATGTATCCAAATATTAGCAAAACCAAGGTGATTCAGGTATCATTTCCTCTGCAGTCTCTTAGTTTAGGAACCTTGAAGCTTCTTTTAGAGCTGCTAATAAGAGTTTCTGTTGCGAGTTTATTATTCTCCTATGTCTTGCTGTTAACTGTTGCGCAAGTTGTTGATATATACACTTTCGATGTATCTTTTTTCAAATTATACCGTAGTAATCACTCTTTGCTCAGTCAGTCGGCTGTATTTTGTCCAGGCATGTTGTATGTGAATGAAATGAATTAAATTGCACTCCTTCAAACGTCACCAAATAGTAAACCAGAATTTATCAAGAGGTTATGGGCCCAGATAACTCAAGTAGCAAACTGGATAGGCTTTCTGTCAGTTTTATAAAGGAGCTCACAAACAGTTCAGTGACGTACTGCATATCAACAAATAGTCCGAAGCAGCACCAATTTGTTGTTAGTAAATGAAAGTCGTGGAACTATTTTATTATCAGTCGAAGTATATAAGAAAGGTCATTTACGTGCTTTTAACTTAACACATAGTAGATTTTAGTCTGATATCTATAGATTCTATTATCTCGCAGTTGGAAATTTTTTCAGACGATAATCATCGAAATGACAATAACGTGTCTTGATGCTTTAAACTACACTTAACATTGAAGTCAGTGAAGTTGTATTCAATAGCAACCGGACAGGAAACTGACAGGAAGAGAAACTGAACGACATTTCTTGTACTGAGAAAGGCCTCGAGAATAAATTTTTGTAGGTTAGAATGTCAGCAGCAACATAACCAGCAAAGAGTGAATTGCAAGTCTGCTAGCCAAATTCTTCAAAAATTAGAAAAGCTGTGTGGGGAAGAGATCAGATTTAACAGCGTAGGTTTGCAGAGAAATTTATTCAGTTACAAATACGATTCTGGTAAGTCGGTTACTCAAAACTCTATTTAGATTCCAGAATACGAGGATGATTAGGCAGCAGAAGGCGAATCTCAGAAAGAAAGGTGGTTTATTTCTCGAATTATTGTAATGTTGTCTTCGAAACTTCACTTACGTAGTGCATGGTATAAGGTAGCAGCATCCAACAAAAATTTCGTCTCATTATTTGAACGCTTGCGCCTGCAAGAAAACAGATCAAAGGAGACAGAACCGTCAAACATATGCCCCGATGCTTTTATCTCAAAACAAAATAAATAGTTTGTCAAAGCAAGTCAGCAGGAAAAGTTTACGATTCAATGTTTTACATGCGGCGAAAATTTGTATGTAAAGAAATATCGCAGGAATAAAGCACGTGCGAAACGTTTGGCATATTGTAGACAAAATTATTCATTTAACAACTGAAAACAAAAGGGTCATTTTGCCATGAATGCCCACACGCAACATTAAAAAGAAATGCGACAAGTGAAAATCCCGACAGCTAATAATCTAAAGGTTTCAAACTTCAAGCACTAGTCACCGTTGGATTATCTATTGTCACGTAAATGACATAAATTTGCACTCAGATCCAGAAAATATTTGTAGCAAGATTTTGGCATTACGCAACACAAGACGTTTAGATGGGACTGATTAATAAATTACGTAAAATTAAGTCAATGCAGGAAAATGTTGACTGTTGATGCTACTGAATTAGAAGCAACTGTAGTGAGAGATGTCGATTAGAGGCTTTCGATGGAGAGCAGCATCATTTTTTCAAATTTTATTTACACGTCTAGTTCCGTAGGACCAAATTGAGGAGAAAATCTCCAAGGTCATGGAACGTATCAGTACATGAAATTGCAACATAAAAGTAAGAACAGGTAAAATAAAATGTTTATGAACCCAAAAAAAAAGTCAAGCCATAAGTTTAAGTAAACGCAGTCAAAAATATAACATAAGAATCAGCACAATTTTTCAAGGGACTCCTCAACAGAATAGGAGTGACATATGGGGAAACTCTTCAGTTTCGATTTGAAACCGCGTGGATTACTGCTAAGATTTTTGAATTCTTGTTGTAGCTTATTGAAAATAGATGCAGCAGTATCCTTCACACCTTTCTGCACAACGGTTAAGGAAGTGCGATCCAAATGCAGATTTAATTTCCGCCGAGTATTAACAGAGTGAAAGCTGCTAACCCTTGGGAATAAGCTGATAGTCTTGACAAGAAACGACAATAAAGAATATATATATTGAGAGGCCAATGTCAAAATACCCAGACTAGCAAACAGGGGTCGACAAGAGGTTCGCGAACTTACACCACTTATTGCCCGACCTGCCCTTTTCTGAGCCAAAAATATCATTTTAGAATGGGAAGAGTTACTCCAAAAGATAATACCGTACGACATAAGCGAATAAAAATAAGCAAAGTGACTAATTTTCATGTCGAACGATCACTTACTTCAGATACCGTTCGAATAATGAAAATGACAGCATTAAATCTTTGAACAAGATCCTGAACGTGGGCTTTCCATGCTATCTGAACACCTAGAAATTTGAATTGTTCATTTTCACTAATCACAAACCCATTCTGTGAAATTAAAACGTAGGGTTTTGTTGAATTGTTTGTAGAAACTGTAAAAACTTAATCTTACTGTGATTTAGCGTTAGTTTATTTTCTACAAGCCATGAACTTATGTCATGGACTGCACTATTTGAAACCGAGCCAATGTTGTACTCAATGTCCTTTACTACCAAGCTAGTGTCATCAGCAAGCAGAAATATTTTAGAATTACCTGTAGTAATAGAGAGCATATCAGTTGTATAAATAAGGAATAGAGTGGTCCCAACATTGATTGTTGGGGCAACCCCCCCCCCCCCCCCCCCCTCTTCTCCATTTGACCATGCCCCACTCAGACCCCACATCACGGCCATTCTCAACACTGTGAATAATGACCATTTGCTGTATGTTGTTAAAGTGATAGGTGAACCAATAGTGAGCTACTCCCTGTATTCCATAATGGTCAAACTTCTGGAGCAAATTTTGTAGTCAACGCAACCGACCGCCTTAGTTAAATAATAATAATAATAAAAATATGCCTAGCGTTCGAAACCTTTTGTTTAATCCACCCAGTACATCACAGAGAAAAGAGAATATAGCATTTTCAGTTGTTAAACGGCTTCTAAAGCCAAACTGTACATTTGATAGCATATTATGTGATCTAAAATGATCAATTATCCTTGCACACACAGCCTTTTCAATAACTTTAGCAAACACTGATGGCATAGAAATAGGTCTACAATTGTGTGCATTATCCCTTTCTCCCTTTTTATAGAGCGGCTTTACTGCCGAGTACTTTAATCGTTCACGAAACTGACCATTCTTACAGGAACAATTACAAATATTGCTAAATAGAGGGCTAACGTGTGCTGCACAGTACTTTAACATTCTGCTAGGCACTTTGGGCACTTCATCATATCCATGACAGTCCTTAGTCTTCAGTGATTTAATTATTGACTGAATTTCCCCCTTGTCAGTATCACAGAGGAGTATTTCAGACATCAGTCTCGGAAAGGCATTTTCCAGGAGAGTTATCTGATTCCCTGTAGAAACTAAGTTTTTACTTAATTCACCAGCAACACACAGAAAATGATTATTAAATACTGTACATATATCTGACTTATAAGTAAGAGAAATATTTTTACTATGAACTGACTTTATATCATCGACCTTGTGCTGCTGACCAGACACTTCCTTCACAGCTGACCACATGGCTTTAATTTTATCCTATGAATTAGCAATTCTATTTGCGTACCACATACTCTTTGCCTTTCTAGTAACATTTTTAAGCACCTTACAACACAGTAATGAGCTACTGTAGCTTCATTGTGACTACTTCTAACATTCTGATGTAATTCCCGCTTTGTTCTACGTTATAATGCAGATGCAGTTCTACAGAATGTTTTATATCTAATGAATATGACATTTATTTTCCGTTAAGGTTATGTTCAGACTGCAAATGCCAACGTTGTTTCGTACAGTAGAATCTAACAACTATATAACAGCAATCTCAGTTAAAACGTGGCGTGAAAAGTTAGCATATCAAAATGTCGCATATATCAGAGATGTACTAAAAATAAGTGTCAGTGATTACGTTGATGACTGGAAGGAATATGTATGTGTTAGTTGTATCTACGGCAAAGAACATCATTAGTCTCATCTGACAAATGAGAAAGCTGCTGAAAATACTCTGGCTGTAATTCATGCTGACTTATGTGAAATGAATCTCATGTTGTTAAGAGGAGTAAAGTATTTTTTGTAGTTTAAATATGATTTTTCATGAACCCGCCAGGGTAGTCGAGAGCGCTAACGTGCTGCTTCCTGCACTTGGGTAGACGCACTGGCCCCGGATCGAATCCGCCCGGCGAATTAACGACGAGGGCCGGTGTGCCGGCCAGCCTGGTTGTGGTTTTTAGGCGGTTTCCCACATCCCACCAGGTGAATACCGGGCTGGTCCCCACGTTCCGTCTCAGTTACACGCGTCGCAGGCATTTGAAACATGTTCGCACTATTTCACGATTTACACTCGATGCAGACAGCTGAGGTACACTGATTCCATCCGTGGGGATACCGTGTGGCGTCAGGAAGGCCATCCGGCCACCCCTACAACTAACCTTGCCAAATCCGTTCTAACCGCGCCAACCCTGCGATCGCTGCGGGACTATGGCGTAAGTGAAAGAAAGAAGGAAAGAAAGAAATATGAGTTTTCACATTTCCGAACTATTTTCTGAAGAAGAAAGATGAAAATGTTCCCAAATTAGAAACTGTCATGAAAATGGTAGAAAATAAGTCTGGGAAGAAAGTAAAACGCTTAAAGTCAGACAGCGGAACCAAAATCAAGAATGCTTGCACTAAAAAGCTTCTAGGTGAACTTGAAGTTTTCTACATCACAACCAAATCGTACACGCCTCAACAAAACGGAAGAATTGAAAGAGAAATATGTACTCTGTCGGGTCAGCACAATCAGCAATATATGCACGAAACTGAATGAAAATCTGTGGGCTGAAGCAATAGATTATGCAGCCTTTACGTAAATCAGATCAATAAAAGGAAAAAGTCCCACTAAATTCTGGTTTGGACGAAAAGAGATCTCAGAAAGTTGAGAAGTTTTGGGTGTCACTGCTATATTCCAATTGATGATCACAAACGAAGAAAGACTGAAAAAGAAGTCAAAGAAAGGTGACATGATTTAGATTCGACTTGCTGTAGAATCTCCCTAGCTGAAGAAATGGACGTTGTTGTCTCTGATAATATTATATTTTATGGAAGAATAGAAGGTAAAGAAGGAGTTACTGTAGTTAAGACTTTCGCAAGAGAAAAGAAGAATGAAACAATCATAAGAAATCCAGAAATCGTAAACCGGCTCTACTTTGACCGATTTTCAAATTCAAATGTGATTACCACGACTGTTTTTTTTTAACTTCTGTAATAATTGTGTTATTTAACATAGGGGCTTGTATGAAATGATTACATACTAATTAATACAACACATTTTCTAAAATGCAGAGGAAATAATGGAAAAAATGTAGATGGTCAAAGTTAGCATGGATTAGTGGACACAATGATGGGCCTATACTTCCATCACAACTGTCAGCTATCGTTCCATTGGTGATCAATATTTCAAAACCACTGTGAAACTTTGACCACCAGAAATAAAAATATTGATGTAAAGTTTTCTTAAGTACTTTATAAAGTCTCATAAAAGAAAAAAAACTTACTGCAGTACTTAAATCAAACAGCTTGATCCATCATCAAAATTGTAAACAAACGGAAGGAAGTATTTGGTAGGGCCCTACTTTCTTCCTCCGAGACTCAACGGACAAAGATATCATAATTTCGTAAGGAATGTTCTATTTGATCTGTTAACAGAACAGTTGTGCGACAATACATGTAATTCATGCATGATGGAGGACCCCATCATTTTATTGTTAATGTCTGTTGGCTTCTAGAGAAGACTTTGTTGACAGATCGGTAGGTAGAGTTGGACTAGTTGCCTGCTCTTCAATTTCTACCGATCTAAACCGACTGGGCTTATATTTGCGGGGGCTTTTGAAAACTCTTGTGTGTGGAAACCCAGAACAAATTTTCAGACAGAAGTGCAACCCTTCCGCAAACTGCTGCTATTTCAAAGCTGGGCCATCAAAAAGTGTCCGCGTGCGAACCATTCAACGAAACATCATCGGTATGGAGTTTCGGAGCCGAAGGCCCACCTGTGTACCTTGATGACTGCGCGACATAAAGCTTTTTGATTCACCTAGGCCCGTCAACACGGACATTGGTTTGTTGATGACTGGAAACATGCTGCCTGGTCGGACAAGTCTGCTTTCGAACTACATCGAGCGGATGGACATGTACGGGTACGGAGAAAACCTCATGAATCCATGGACCCTACATGTCACCAGGTGACTGTTCAAGCTGGTGGTGGCTCTGTAATGGTGTGGGGTGTGTGCAGTTAGAGTGATATGGGACCCCTGCTACGTCTAGACACGACTCTGACAGGTGACATATACGTAAGCATCATGTCTGATCGCCTACATCCATTCATGTCCATTGTGCATTCCGACGGACTTCGGCAATTCCAGCAGGAAAATGCGACACCCCACACGTCCAGAATTGCCACAGAGTGATCTCAGGAACACTCTTCTGGGTTTAAACACTTCCGCTGGCCACCAAACTCCCCAGACATGAACATTACTGAGCATATGTGGGATGCCTTGCAACGTGCTGTTCAGAAGAGATCTCCACCCCTCGCGCTTTTACGGATTTATGGACAGCAATGCAGGATTGATGGTGTCAGTTCCCTCCAGCACTACTTCAGACGAACCCATGTGACGTCGTGTATCGGCACTTTCGCGTGCCCTACACGGTATTAGGCAGGTGTACCACCTTTCTTTGGCTCTAAAGTGTATAAAAAGTAAAAGTTATGAATAACGGTGAGACTAGAACGGCATTGATAGATTTTGTAGTGACACTTTGGCACCTTACCAGTTAGCATACAGAAGATGACTCCACTTGCAATTGCCGCCAGTAATGGAGCGGCTACACCAGACCATCGTCGACCGATGCGGGATGCGCAGAAGTTCGCCACACAGTAGGAGACGAACTGCGCGCCACCCTGCGCGGCCACTGTCAGGAATGGGTTCACGCTCAGACTGCTCACAGCCAGCACTGGAGAGAACATGGTGAGCAGGTACACCGACCTGATGGGATGGATCAGAATGAGCATTTCACCAGTGCGTCGAAAATACTTGTCATTATAGAAAGGATCCTTTAAACGAATTCAAAAATTGTTCAAATGGCTCTGAGCACTATGGGACTTAACATCTGAGGTCATCAGTCGCCTAGAACTTAGAACTACTTAAACCTAGCTAAACTAAGGACATCACACACATCCATACGATTCGAACCTTCGACCGTAGCGGTCGCGCGGTTCCAGACTGAAGCGCCTAGAACCGCTCGGCCATTCCGGCCGGCAAACGAATTCAGCATACACACTTTCAATCCAAAGAATTCGAGAATCGCGAAGTCGTTTTTCAGATAAAAGAAAATTTCTGGGAGACTATACATAAAAATATTAATTTGTGATGATTACAGCTGTATTTAAAAATGATTAAAGAAATAAAAATCATTGATTCGATTATGATCCTTAAAATGGTCTTAAAAACTTACAAATCAGATCCAATTGTTCCATTACAACAAATCAGTGAAATAGTTTATAAGGATTTTTAGGAAACTCATTTTTAATAGAAATAATTAATAATGATATATTCTCTTAGACAGACTCAACTACCGAAGGCCTCATTTTTTATTGCAGTCACAGTTAAAATAGAACAAAATGTTCAAATGTGTGTGAAATCTTATGGGACTTAAGTGCTAAGGTGATCAGTCCCTAAGCTTACACACTACTTAACCTAAATTATCCTAAGGACAAACACACACACCTATGCCGGAGGGAGGACTCGAACCTCCGCCAGGATCAGCCGCACAATCCATGACTGCAGCGCCCAAGACCGCTCGGCTAATCCCGCGCGGGTTAAAATAGAAATAAAGCAGTAATGATAACCAACAAGTAGCAACAAAAAGTTGTGATACATAAAAATAGTGTAGTAACTGTTACACTCACTTTTATTAATAGAAAACTACTATTGTTGCTTTTTGTAGATACCCAACCTTTCAACAGATGGTGAACCATAGATGTATGAATATAAAGCCATACTACAATCAGAATTGTCACAAAATTACAAAAATTAGGTGCTAATATAGAGATATTTTTCTAACTCGATTATTTCTGTGACCAGACGCATAACTACATCATAGAGAAACGGTGTAACTACAGACTTTCAGTGAAATTGAAAGTTAGTTAGGCAACAATGAATAACGAGTGTAAACCTTAATGCTACGTGTTGTGGTTGGGAGAGCCAACACCGGGTTACTAGAGGAAGCCGAAAGGCAGGCGTTTTAGCTCACACAGGCTGGCGTGAGGTCTGGAACAGGACAAGGAAATTATAATTTAGAAAAACGGACGTAGCTGGTGGAATACTTAACTTTAATCCATTAATGATGAGCGTCGCTCTTGACGGTACATGATTACCCTATCAATAGTAACTGGTACTGGCGCCTTGCTAGGTCGTAGCAAATGACGTAGCTGAAGGCTATGCTCACTATCGTCTCGGCAAATGAGAGCGTATTTTGCCAGTGAACCATCGCTAGCAAAGTCTGTTGCACAACTGGGGCGAGTGCTAGGAATTCTCTCTAAACCTGCCATGTGGCGGCGGTCGGTCTGCAATCACTGATAGTGGCGACACGCCGGTCCGACGTATACTAACGGACCGCGGCCGATTTAAAGGCTACCACCTAGCAAGTGAGGTGTCTGGCGGTGACACCACACTACGATGACGGTGAATGGTTAAGGAAAGAGACAATTAAAGTGTACTATTAAGTCAATTGTTTGAGTTTGATAAGAGTTTTTGAACGTCCATGTATGAAACTAAAATAAAACTGAGGTAAAGTAAATCAATTATCTTTTCTTAGGGTTTGCTTATCTATATCTAAGATGCTATTCTGTTAAAACGTGAAGAAATATTTTGACATTAAGAAATTGGAGAAAACTATCAGTTACAGGTTCTATTACACTTTTATGAAAATGTGAGCAGTCACTTAATTAAAAATGTGTAATCTCGCTTCACATTGAATTAAAATTGTGTACACTTATTTTTAAAAAAAGTATTGCCCTCACAAATATCTAAAACACTAAACTCTTCCACGTTATTTGTTAAGGAATGTTATAAGTACTTTAAAAACAATGAAACCATTGACAGACTTGATCTATAAAATAAGACGGTTGTTTTTGAAATATAAAAGCAACATGAGTTACTCCTCGGGTAGTACAACACCACTGACTTGTAAGATGATCCTTATATCTTCAGGCAGTTCTGATAACAGCTCGTTCGCCTTCCTGATGCTGAACGTAACATATGACTACTGAAAGGAACGTTTCTAAATTCTTTTAGTCGGGTAATGTGTGTTTTCTTTTTCCGATGTTAATGTGTTATGTTTCTGGATCGCAGATAAGAAAAGAGAAAACCAACTCATCACGGCCGTACACTACTCGTAGACTGTTGATAGGCGATGGTGGGACCTGAGGAGAAGAGGTACTGCCGGAAGTAAAGCTGCGATGACGGGTCTTCAGTCGTATGTGGGTAGCTGTGTCGGTAGAGCAGTTGCCCGCTAAAGACAAAGGTCCCGAATTCTAATCTCGGTCTGGTACGCAGTTTTAATCTGCGAGGAAGTTTCGTATCAGCGCACACTCCGCTGCAGAGTGAAAATCTCATTCTGGAAACATTCCCTAGGCTGTTGCTAAGCCAGCTAGTTCTGGAAGGTTCGCAGGAGTGCTTCTGTCAAGTCTTGAAGGTAGGAGAAGAGGTACTGGCGGAAGTAAAGCTGTGTGGATGAATCGTGAGTTGTGCTCGGGTAGCTCAGTCGCTAGAGCGCTTGCCTGCGAAAGGGAAAGGTTCCAAGTTCGAATCTAGGTGCCACACACAGTTTTAATCTGTCAGAGAGTTTCATACTTGTGGACTGATGGGCGAAGCCAATAATCGTTATTATATGCACGCAACCATTCCGATTTTGACCCACCACCTGGTCACATGGAATAATATTAAAAACATTATGCTGTATGAGATGATACTCGAAAAATTATCACTGTCGCTGTTTAGTTAGTACCTTAGAGAAGGAATGAATCAAATATAACAGAAATTGTGACAAAATAGAAAGTTGGAAGATACAGTAAATTCCCTTATGTCATTATATTTCTTGTTGCAATACCGCATACGACCAATGAAAAGTAGAATATGGAAGAGATGTATTCAGTTTAATAATAAAGGAAAAAATGCAAATGAAAATATGCTATGGCAGAAATAACAATTAGCTAGAATTAGAAACTGGGTTAGATTCTGTTGACGAAATGGATCATTGTTGCTCTTCATTAATGTGCACTAGCAAGACGTACTAAGCAAAGAGGGCATTTGAAAGTACAGCAGAAGAGAACAAACAAGCCGGTTCTGGTAACAGAAATCTGCAGATATTAACCATTTACCCAATACTTCAATTGTTTTCCTAATTTAGCTTAACAATAAATGGAGAAAATAAGAAATGTGAAGAATGAAAGTCTCAAAGACGAATCATCAGATGATTATGAAATGAAGCGTTGGTGGTTAATACCAAAAGTCAGAATACAGAAAAATAGCATACCGGGGCAAAAGTTCCGCGAAACAATCTAATTGGATGCAGCAGCATCAGATGCTTGAAAGCAGGCATGCTTCAAAGCAAAAATGCTACATACACGATCTGATCAAAAGTAACCGGACATCTCTATGTTATGCGGAATCTATCACTATACGTTGCGAGAGAGGGCCTCCCAGCAAAAAGGAGGCAGGGTGTATCGTGTTGTCAGAAGAGAAAAAGAGTAGCAGCAGAATGAGTCGATCAGGAGAACACACTGACTTCCGGCGTGTACTAGTCATCGAATGTCACCCGAGTAACAAATCCATCAGAGAAATTTCAACCTTTCTAAAGCTGCCCAAGTCAACTGTTAGTGGTGTGATTGTAAAGTTGAAACGCGAAGGAATAACCACAGTTAGACATACTCATCTACTGACGGCTAGGGACCATCGAGATTTGCGGATGGTGGCTGTAAAAAAGCGCACGAAATCAGCGGAAGGAAACACTTGTGAGTTCCAAAGTGCTATTAAGACTGCAGCAAAGGCAATGACTGTATGTAGGGAGTTAAAAAGAACGGAGTATTGTGTAGCCAATGCTAAGCGACGCTTGAGGTGCTGTAAAGATCGACACCACTGGACAATGGAGGACTGGAATCGAGTTATTTGGAGTTATGAGTCACACTCTATCCTGTGGCAGTCCATGGAAGGTTACGCATTTGGCGAATGCCTAGAAAACGTTACCTGCCATTATGTGTAGCGCCAACAGTCAAATATGGAGGAGGTGGTGTTATGGTATGGGTCTGTGTTTTCTTATTTGGATGTGGAACTCGTAGTCTGGTTAAGAAAACGTTAAATGTGGAAGGATATGAACTCATTTTAGAGGATTCTGTACAGTGTACAGCAGAGGATAAGTTAGGAGTCGATGATTTTTCATATACACATGACAATACACAAGTCAGCATCTATGAGGCAATGGTTCATGCATGATAACATTCCTGAAATGGACTGGTCGACCATCAGCCCTGGCCGGAATTCAATGGAACACATTTGCTATGAATTACATCCTCGACTTCGATCCAGACCGCAGCGTCCACCATCACTACCTTCTATGGTTATGCATCTTCAGGCAGAATGGGCTGCCATTCCTACATAGTACGACGGTACTGGGCACTACGCACTGTAGATTGAGTAATTACGAGGGTCACTCCAAAAGAAATGCACACTATTTTTGTAAAAATACAGTTTTCATTCTTCATGTGTGAAAGTTTCACAGTGTGTAGATACATCCTTCCCGCTGGTTTTCAAACTCTGTTCAACCTGTTCCCGTGAGTGGCGTCGTCACAGCATGTCTTCGAGATGGCTGCTACATTTGACGTTCGTCAGAAGCAACGTGCTGTCATAGAATTCCTGTGCTGTGAAAACGAGACAATGGGAAACATCCACAAGAGGTTGAAAAAGGTCTATGGAGATGCTGCTGTCGATCGCAGTACAGTTAGTCGGTGTGCAAGCAGTTTGCGTGATGAAAGCGGGCACGGTAATATTGAAGATTGTACTCGCAACGGCAGGCCTCATTCTGCACACACTCCAAACAATGTGCAGAGAGTTAACGAATTGGTGACTGCTGACAGACGCATCACAGTGAATGAATTGTCACGCTACGTTGGGATAGGGGAAGGAAGTGTTTGCAGACTACTGAAAGTGTTGGCGTTAAAAAACGGTTTATGCCAGGTGGGTTCCCAGGATGTTGATAGTGGATCACAAAGCAACAAGAAAAACGGTATGCAGTGAACTTTTGGAACAGTATGAGAATTGTGACAGGTGATGAAACATGGCTCCATCATTTTTCACAAGAGACGAATAGGCAATCAATGGAGTGGCATCATGCAAATTCACCCAAGAAAAAAAAATTCAAAACCACACCTTTTGCTGGAAAAGTTATTCCGAAGGACTCTTGCTTGTGGACATCATGCCAAATGGAACCACGATAAATTCTGATGCATATGTGACGACACTGAAGAAACTTCAAGCTCGACTGAGTCGTATTCGACCACATCGGCAAAAACAGGATGTTTTGCTGTTGCACGACAATGCACGGTCACATGTCAGTCAAAAACCATGGAAGCGATCACAAAACTCGGATAGACAACACTGAAACACCCTCCTTACAGTCCTGACCTGGCTCCATGTGACTATCTTTCATTGGGAAACTGAAAGGTCGGCCTGTGTGGCCGAGCGGTTCTAGTCGCTTCAGTGTGGAACCGCGCGACCGCTCCGGTCGCAGGTTCGAATTCTGCCTCGGGCATGGATGTGTGTGATGTCCTTAGGTTAGTTAGGTTTAAATAGTTCTAAGTTCTAGGGGACTGATGACCTCAGATGTTAGGTCCCATAGTGCTCAGAGCCATTTGGACCATTTTTGGAAACTGAAAGACTCTCTTCATGGAACAAGGTTTTTAACATGATGACTCCCTTGTGCACGCTGCCAAACATTGGCTCCAACAGGTTGGTCCAGAATTTTACCGTGCGGGTATGCAGGCACTGGTTCCACAATGGCGTTAGGCAGTTGAGAGTGATGGAAATTATGTGGAGAAATTAAAATATTCTTCCTAAAGGATGTATCTACAAACTGTAAAACTTTCAAACATGTAGAATAAAAGATGGATTTAAAAAGAAATAGTGTGCATTTCTTTTGGAGTGACTCTCGTAGATCAAGCCCCCACGTTGTATGGCATGAATATATAAATATATATATATGTGTTACACTCAACAGTCAGCTTAATTGAGCGGCCCAGAGATGTAGCTGGTCTCAGTGTTTGGCTACGTTTTTCGTCATAGGGTGCCAGCTCACACCTGTCGTAAACTCAATTTTCAAGCTGAAATAAAATATAAAATATGCAATGCAGGCAGCTATTGCGGTGAAATTTAAAAATATTGTGTCACTCAAGTTGGTTTATAATTTGAACAAGCAGTTTATTTCTATTTTTCCACGAATATTCTTCAGTATATTGACTAAACACTTAAAATGCAGCCTGAGGGGCTTTTACGCAAGGGCGGCCGTTAATAACTGATGCTACAACACTTCACTACAAAATTCGTATATCGTGATCACGGCACTCGACAGTATGTTCACAATTCACAAAATACACTATTGTCTGCCGTCCTGAACCACTATATTGAGCTCAACTTGATCGTTGTCGAACGTCGCTACATACATACTTGTCCCCGATCGTGGCTACCAACCCACTACTATCCCCAGATGGGCGGCAATTCGGCTCTTAGCGTCGCTCCTACTCCACTCCGCAAAGATGGCCGCCCTATACACCTTCGAAGCGACTGCATATCTCAAAACAATGTTTGACAAAAAAATTGCGAGTATTCTAAAATTAAACACATATGATACATTGAAAAATATGGAAATTTTCTGGGCAATAACAATTTAAAGTCCAGTTTTTGTATCTGCCACCGTTTTTTCACAATTAACGTTCTTGTGGTGTGATTTGCTTTTCCCACTTTTTGATACTGAACATAAATAAACAAATAAAATACATACTTAATTACTCACCTACCTCTTTAAACTTTAGAATGCTGCCGTTACTTTAGTCTCTTTAAATTTATTTATTACCAGTCTCTCAGTTGACTCCCATATTCCGACCTCTCATTCAAAAATGGTACATACTCTGCTAAATCGGCTGTGATTGCTCGATGCATCTCTACTAGCCGCTTCCGTAGACACTTCGTTTATATTAATCGTCCAAAGCACAGCCGAGATATTAGTTTTTAAACTTTCATAAATTTACAATTTCAAGAGTATAACTTTTAATCTATTATATATTTTTTGTGGCGCGTCTAGATAATTAAGCTTTACATATTTTTCTGTCCATGAGTGCCGACTCGCACCTCCGTGTCACTCTTAGTTCTGTTTTTATCAATTTTTCTCTGGCAAATAAACTCCTCCAAGCGCTTCAACACGGCCATACGCTCCCTACCAAGCTTCCGCTCTGGTTTTTCTGAGCCCGCTAGCTGCTCGCCACGAACCCATAGCACCGCCAGCTCTGCAGCGGAAAACTGTCGCTCCAATCTCGCCCCACAGCTTGTACGCTCACAACAGACATTCAGACGCCTCATTTAAAGTGTTCACCACAGAGTTCAAGCGGTTATAAAGGCGAAGGGTGGGCACAGCCCATATTAATGTCCGCTAATAGATGTCCAGATACTTTTAATCAGATAGTGTACATTGCACCAAAAAAGAAATGTTTCTCACATGATTGTTTTTCAACGAAGTAAATGAATATTTTTATCCACATTTTTTCATTTTATTTTTTGTTCACTAAACTGTATTTGTCATTTCAATTTCACATGTTACCTAATTCAAAGCCAAATGGCTTTATCTTCAGGGAAAAAATGCAGTAATCGATGTACATTCCCAACGTATACTGTCTGGTGGAGAGCACGTGGAGACTGGTCTGAAATGAGAACCTGATGAATGAGGAGTGTGATAAGCATGTTACAGGATATTTGTACTGGGCCATTTACATTTACTTTATGTATCCACACAGCAACAAGTTCTAACATATTTGGACTTATTGATACATGAATGGCTTACACATATAACAGGAGTACTCGTTGTTTATTACTGAGATTCTCTAACTTGACAAGCAAAATGCTCGTTCAATAAGTTCTCATTTCTGTGCACTTTCCACATAGTTTTGACCAGTTAACGTAAGCTGCTGATGTACATAGTTTCCTGCATCCTGGTTCCTCAAGATCGAGCAATTTTGCTTTGTATTAGGTAACATGTAAAACAGAAAATAATAAATACAACACGATCGATAAACGAAACCAAATGAAAAGAGACGAGTTAAGCGTAGCTGTTATCCACCATGAAGTTCTTACTAGCTGATATCCTCAGCACACTCCATCACAAAGGAAGTTACAAGATTGGTGTTAAGAAATGAATGATGGATTATAAAGGTATTACTGCAGTATATTCAGGGAGGACAGAAGCTAGTAAAATTTTTTCTGAAAGATTGTTTTACGGAATATGCAAATGTAGGAAAGACGTCAAAAATAGAAGGAAAATTGTGCATCATAACATGTGAGAATGTGACATATATACGCGGTCGGCAGCGCTAGCAGTGAAGGGTATACAGCGCTGTAAAGGGGGCGCGGAAAACAGTGCAGTCATTGACGTAATGCGGAAACGGAGCGGTTTATCTGATGTTACAAAGGGTATGATCATTGGCTTTCGGGACAAGTGCGGAAGCATTTCCGAAACGGCTAAGTCTGTGAACTGTTCGCTTCTCGCCGTGGTTAGAGTATACCGTTCTTAGTAAAATGGCGCTGTCCAAAAGCGGCTCCAAGTCGACTGTAGTTGACCACGGGCCATAGATGACATGGGTGGACGACGGCTGCGGGGACGTGCAACCGCTGAGCACCTGACCGCCCGTTGAAGCAAGAGGCTACTAACAGTGTCTCCTCAACGACGGCTCAGCGAACGTCGCTGCCTATGGGCTTCGGCAACAGCCATCTGGATCATGCATTCATGCTGACTATGCCGACTGCTGTTCATCAGCGGCGGAGGCCGAAATCTGTGCATCAATACCGCAACTGTACGTTCACTGAGTGGCGACTGATGGCCAGGATGAATTACGTCTTATGGTCCATCGGACAGATGGCCGTTGGAGCGTACGACGTGCAACGTCTGAAAGCAAACACCGTGCGACTATTGTAGGAAGAATACAAGTCAGAGAGGATTCTCTGGATGATCTTGTCATTCTGCAAGGCAAAATGGACCATTATAAGTACACTACTGGCCATTAAAAGTGCTACACCACGAAGATAACGTGCTACTGACGCGAAATTTAACCGCCAGGAAGAAGATGCTGTGATATACAAAGAATTAGCTTCTCAGAGCAATCACACAAGGTTGGCGGCGGTGGCGACACCTACAACGTGCTGACGTGAGGAAAGTTTCCAACCGATTTCTCATACATAAATAGCAGTTGACCGGCGTTGCCTGGTGAAACGTTGTTGTGATGCCTCGTGTGAGGAGGAGAAATGCGTACCATCACGTTTCCGACTTTGATAATGGTCGGATTGTGGCCTATGGCGATTGCGGTTTATCGTATCGCGACATTGCTGCTCGCGTTGGTCTAGATCCAATGGCTGTTAGCAGAATATGGAATCGGTGGGTTCAGGAGGGTAATACGGAACGCCGTGCTGGATCCCAACGGCCTCGTATCACTAGCAGTCGAAATGACAGGCATCTAATCCACATGGCTGTAACGGACCGTGCAGCCACGTCTCGATCCCTGAGTCAACAGATGGTGACGTTTGCAAGACAACAACCATCTGCACGAACAGTTCGACGATGTTTGCAGCAGCATGGACTATCAGTTCGGAGACCATGGCTGCGGTTAACCTTGACGCTGTATCACAGACAGGAGCGCCTGCGATGGTGTACTCAACGACGAACCTGGGTGCACGAATGGCAAAATGTAATTTTTTCGGATGAATGCAGGTTCTGTTTACAGCATCATGATGGTTGCATCCGCGTTTGGCGACATCGCGGTGAACGCACGTTGGAAGCGTGTATTCGTCATCGCCATATTGGCGTATCACCTGCCGTGTTGGTATGGGGTGCCATTGGTAACACGTCTCGGTCACCTCTTGTTCGCTTGACGGCACTTTGAACGGTGGACGTTACATTTCAGATGTGTTACGACGCGTGGATCTACCCTTCATTCGATCCCTGCGAAACCCTACATTTCAGCAGGATAATTCACGACCGCATGTTTCAGGTTCTGTACGGGCCTTTCTGGATACAGAAAATGTTCGACTGCTGCCCTGGCCAGCACATTTTCCAGATCTCTCACCAACTGAAAACGTCTAGTCAATGGTGGCCGAGCATCTGGCTCGTCACAATACGCCAGTCACTATTCCTGATGAACTGTGGTATCGTGTTGAAGCTGCATGGGCAGCTGTACCTGTACACGCCATCCAAGCTGTGTTTGACTCAATGCCCAGGCGTATCAAGGCCTTTATTACGGCCATACTGATTTCTCAGGATCTATGCACCCAAATTGCGTGAAAATGTAATCACATGTCAGTTCTAGTATAATATATATATACTTGTGCCTTGCAGAATGACAAGATCACCCAGAGAATCCTCTCTGACTTGTATTCTTCCTACAATAGTCGCACGGTGTTTCCTTTCAGACGTTGTACGCTCCAACGGCCACCAGTCGCCACTCAGTGAAAGTACAGTTGCGGTATTGATGCGCAGATTTCGGCCTTCGCCGCTGATGAACAGCAGTCAGCATAGTCAGCATGAATGCATGATCCAGATGGCTGCTGCCGAAGCCCATGGGCAGCAAGTATATATAGCTAGTATAATATATATACTATTCTAGTATAATATATCATCTGCATTTCTTCTTGGTGTAGCAATTTTAATGGCCAGTAGTGTATCTTCTATGCTTGGGGACCATGTCCTCTGTTCTTCCTCGGCACAATGGCATTCACTGGCAGGATAATACAACTTGTCACACAGATCCCAATGTACGTTCGTGGTTCGAAGAGCACAAAGATGAGTTTACCGTACTCCTCTGGTAACCAAACTCCCCGGATTTGAACCCAATCGAGAATCTGTGTGTCCATGGATCCTCAATCGACTAGCCTAGCGCAGCTGGCCACAGTTCTGGAGTCGGCATGGCTCCCCTGTCGGTATTTTTCAATTGAAACATGGACGATAACTAGTTTGGACAAGAAGAGAATAGAAGCTTTCGAAATGTGGTGCTACAGAAGAATGCTGAAGATTAGATGGGTAGATCACGTAACTAATGAGGAGGTATTGAATAGGATTGGGGAGAAGAGAAGTTTGTGGCACAACTTGACTAGAAGAAGGGATCGGTTGATAGGACATGTTCTGAGGCATCAAGGGATCACCAATTTAGTACTGGAGGGCAGCGTGGAGGGTAAAAATCGTAGAGGGAGACCAAGAGTTGAATACACTAAACAGATACAGAATGATGTAGGTTGCAGTAGGTACTGGGAGATGAAGAAACCTGCACAGGGTAGAGTAACATGGTGAGCGGCATCAAACCAGTCTCAGGACTGAAGACCACAACAACATATTGACTCTCCTCCTGGACGTCTCGCAGCAGTCCGGGCTGCACAAGGCGGTTATCAGGCTTTTGACAGGTGGTCAATTTAATGTGACTGGGTAGTCTATATATGATTATCTCAGTGAAAACCGTGGAACGAAGATATCCAAGATAAGTGTAGATAACACTATGCTATTATAAAAGTCAGATTTAGCAGAAAATGTGTATCCTCAACTCGGTATTTTCTGCATCCTTTTCCAGAGCAATGTTACCACATAGTTTACAGATGGGTGATTAGAAAATATTTAAACTAAAGAATTGCCGCGAGAAAGATGAGAGAGTATATGAATAAATACCACGTAAAAGAGGAAAGTTCTGAACTAATGCGAGGAACTCCTCTACAGAATAGAAGGATTGTGCCATAAGGAAACATTTGAGCTTGAATTTCAAGACTTGGAGATTAGAACTCAGTATTTTCAGTTCTAAGGGAAGTCTGCTGAAAATGAAACCTCTTGAATACTGAACACTTTTCTGTACAATAGTTAACGAAACGTTATCCAAATGCAAACAGCTTTGTCGGCTGGTGTTTACTCAATGAATGTTGCCATTTCTCTTGAATGTTGATGTTGTTAACAGCAAATCCCATGACGCTGTGTATGTGCGGGGATAACACAGTTACCATCCCGAGACACCAAATCAACGTCCTACACGAATTCCGCGAATTGAGGCCGCAGATATGCCAGGCCGTCTTTTTCTGGGCAACCCAGATCTGTATCCTCGTAGGTAAAAAGGAACAGAGGAAGGTCAGAGCGAAATCGTTAAGTGTGGAAGCAGATTTTATTTTATTTTATTTTTTTTTTTTGCCACTTACCTTGCGATGATCAGCAGCACAGAATTCTTGAAGACATTCGGGCTGGAGAAGAGGCTCAGGAACCCCCTCCTGTCTGTCTTGCTCTTGCCCAAGGTCCGAACCACAGACAAGGCGAGCGGAGGTACTGTAGTGGCGTTGGTGGCCGCGATGCGGCGCAACAGTCGCATCGTCTCCTGCTGGCGGCCTCTGCATGCCAGCCAGCGTGGTGACTCGGGAAACCAGCTGAAACACCGTAAGCATCCAAAGAGAGGAATCTTAGTTCTGCACTCGAGAAGTAATGGGCCTGTAATACCGGTGAAAATATGGTGGAAGAGTCAAAAACTGATTGTCAGTCACGAGCCTCCTGACACTCCACATTAGGCAATTTACTGTCTCCTACGGAATGTTTCTTTTCCTTTGTCTATCAGGGCACCTTTTTGTTTTGGCTTAAAATGTTTGATCTTGATAGTTTACTTCCATTGTTCCGTTCTTGTAGATGTTTAGCCCAACTCCAGACTACCTTTGACCATTGTTTTTCTCTCCTACTATCGAGTTATAAGCTAGGATAAATATATCTATTTCTGTTTATTATTTTACTGTCCTTGATAATTTCTAATAACATTATGTGAAATGTGCCGGTTCACGTGAGATCACCGAAGTTAAGCGCTGTCGGGCGTGGTCGGCACTTAGATGGGTGACCATCCAGGCCGCCATGCGCTGTTGCCATTTTTTCGGGGTGTACTCAGCCTCGTGATGCCAACTGAGGAGCTACTCGACCGAATAGTAGCGGCTTCGGTGAAGAATACCATCATAACGACCGGGAGAGCGGTGTGCTGAACCCACGCCCCTCCTATCCGCATCCTCTACTGAGGATGACACGGCGGTCGGATGGTCCCGGTAGGCCACTCGTGGCCTGAAGATGGAGTGCTTTAGTAAGAGAAATGTAAAATTTCACAAAAAGTGAGTAACTGTACTTTTTAGAAAAAAATCTACAATCAATTTTTGTACAACAAAATTCATTGACCGTCTACGTCACATAAACGTACTCTTATAAGCCAAAACATTACGACCAATGCCCACCGCGACGTTGGATGCCGCGTGGTGGCACTGCAGGCACGTGACGCGGTAACAAATGTATGTAAGCGGAGCAGAGACAGACGGAGGATCACCCTAGCGAAGATATGGGCTGCAAATGGAGAAATCCATTGAGATAAGCGACTTCGACAAAGGGCAGATTATTATTACGCAGAGCCTGTGAACGGGTATCTCGAAAACGGCGAAGTTGCTTGAACGATCACGTGCTGCTATCGTGAGCATCTATAGATATAGATATAGAAGGACAGTGAAACTATCACTAGGCGCTAAATGGTTGCACGTCCACGACTCTTCACAGAACGTGAGTTACGGAGGCTTCTCCGCTCTGTAAAGTAGGATAGATGGTGGTCTGTGTCATCTCTGCCGAAAGAGCACAGTGTTGTTGCACGAACAAGCGTTTCGGAGCACGCCGTTCATCGTACATCGTTCATCAAAGAGCTCAGCAGCAAACCATCCCCACGTGCTCATATGTTAACCCAACGACATCGTCAGTTACGACTGCAGTGAGCACGGGACCATCGGGATTCGACCATCGATCAATGGAAACGTGTCAGTTCTTCGGGTGAATCACATTTCTGCTACATTAGGTTGATGGTCGTCTCCACACACGCTGCCATCGAGGTGAACGGCAGCTCGAAAAGTGCTGCGCACCATGGATACAGTCTGGTGGGAGCAGTATTATGCTATGGGAGACGTTCTCCTACCCGTGAACGGGTGGTAGTAATCGAAGACACGCTGACAGCTGTCAACTACCTGCATCCCTTCAATGTCTACATCTACATCTACATCCATACTCCGCATGCCACCTGACGGTGTGTGGCGGAGGGTACTTTGAGTACCTCTATCGGTTCTCCCTTCTATTCCAGTCTCGTATTGTTCGTGGAAAGAAAGATTGTCGGTATTCCTCTGTGTGGGCTCTAATCTCTCTGATTTTATCCTCATGGTCTCTTCCAGAGATATACGTAGGAGCGAGCAATATACTGCTTGACTCCTCGGTGAAGGTATGTTCTTGAAACTTCAACAAAAGCTCGTACCCGGCTACTGAGCGTCTCCCCTGCAAAGTCTTCCAATGGAGTTTATCTATGATCTCCGTAACGCTTTCGCGATTACTAAATGACCCTGTAACGAAGCGCGCTGCTCTCCGTTGGATCTTCTCTATCTCTTCTATCAACCCTATCTGGTACGGATGCCACAATGGTGAGCAATATTCAAGCAGTGGGTGAACAAGTGTACTGTAACCCACTTCCTTTGTTTTCGGATTGCATTTCCTTAGGATTCTCAATCTGGCATCCACTTTACCGACGATCAACTTTATATGATCATTCCATTTTAAATCACTCCTAATGCTTACTCCCAGATAATTTATGTAATTAACTGCTTCCAGTTGCTGACCTGCTATATTGTAGCTAAATGATAAAGGATCTTTCTTTCTATGTATTCACAGCACATTACACTTTTCGACATTGAGATTCAATTGCCATTCCCTGCACCATGCGTCAATTCGTTGCAGATCCTCCTGCATTCCAGTACAATTTTCCATTGTTACAACCTCTCGATATACCACAGCATCATCCGCAAAAAGCCTCAGTGAACTTATGATGTTATCCACAAGGTCATTTACGTACATTGTGAATAGCAACGGTCCTACGACACACCCCTGCAGCACACCTGAAATCACTCTTACTTCGGAAGACTTCTCTCCATTGATAACGACATGCTGCGTTCTGTTATCTAGGAACTCTTCAATCCAATCACATAATTGGTCTGATAGTCCGTATGCTCTTTCTTTGTTCATTAAACGACTGTGGGGAACTGTATCGAACGCCTTGCGGAGGTCAAGAAACACGGCATCCACCTGGGAACCCGTGTCTATGGCCCTCTGAGTCTCGTGGATGAATAGCGCGAGCTGGGTTTCACACGACCGTCTTTTTCGAAACCCATGCTGATTCCTACAAAGTAGATTTCTAGTCTCCAGAAAAGTCATTATACTTGAAAATAATACGTGTTCCAAAATTCTACAACTGATCGACGTTAGAGATATAGGTCTATAGTTCTGCACATCTTTTCGACGTCTCTTCTTAAAAACGGGGATGACCTGTGCCCTTTTCCAATCCTTTGGAACGCTACGCTTTTCTAGAGACCTGCGGTACACCGCTGCAAGAAGGGGGGCAAGTTCCTTCGCGTACTCTGTGTAAAATCGAACTGGTGTCCCATCAGGTCCAGCGGCCTTTTCTCTTTTGAGCGATTTTAATTGTTTCCCTATCTCTCTGTCGTCTATTTAGATATCAACCATTTTGTCATCTGTGCGATAATCTAGAGAGGGAACTACAGTGCAGTCTTCCTCTGTGAAACAGCTGTGGAAAAAGACATTTAGTATTTCGGCCTTTAGTCCGTCATCCTCTGTTTCAGTAGCATTTTGGTCACAGAGAGTCTGGACATTTTGTTTTGATCCACCTATCACTTTGACATAAGACCAAAATTTCTTAGGATTTTCTGCCAAGTCAGTACATAGAACTTTACTTTCGAATTCATTGAACGCCTCTCGCATAGCTCTCTTCACATTACATTTCGCTTCGCGTAATTTTTGTTTGTCTGCAAGGCTTTGGCTACGTTTATGTTTGCTGTGAAGTTCCCTTTACTTCTGCAGTAGTTTTCTACCTCGGTTGTTGTGCCACGGTGGCTCTTTTCCATCAAATGGTTCAAATGGGTCTGAGCACTATGGGACTTAACATCTGAGGTCATCAGTCCCCTAGGCTTAGAACTGCTTAAACCTAACTAACCTAACGACATCACACACATCCATGCCCGAGACAGAATTCGAACCTGCGACCGGAGCGGTCGCACGGTTCCAGACTGTAGCGCCTAGAAGCGCTCGGCCACCCCGGCCGACGGCTCTTTTCCATCTTTCACCAGTATAATTGTCTGTCTCTCTGAGCCAGAAGCGTGCTACAGTAGTTTCAGGACGATTTTAATGAACTTTCGTTGACGCCTAATGTGATTTCTATGAGAGCGACCACTGCATACGCAAATCAGAGGGCCGTTATTTACGTGAATTACATGACCTGATCCCCCCATGAACATGGACCTTGCCGTTGGTGGGGAGGCTTGCGTGCCTCAGCGATACAGATAGCCGTACCGTAGGTGCAACCACAACGGAGGGGTATCTGTTGAGAGGCCAGACAAACGTGTGGTTCCTGAAGAGGGGCAGCAGCCTTTTCAGTAGTTGCAAGGGCAACAGTCTGGATGATTGACTGATCGGGCCTTGTAACAATAACCAAAACAGCCTTGCTGTGGTGGTATTGCGAACGGCTGAAAGCAAGGGGAAACTACAGCCGTAATTTTTCCCGAGGGCATGCAGCTTTACTGTATGATTAAATGATGATGGCGTCCTCTTGGGTAAAATATTCCGGAGGTAAAATAGTCCCCCATTCGGATCTCCGGGCTGGGACTACTCAAGAGGATGTCGTGATCAGGAGAAAGAAAACTGGCGTTCTACGGATCGGAGCGTGAATGTCAGATCCCTTAATGGGGCAGGTAGGTTAGAAAATTTAAAAAGGGAAATGGATAGGTTAAAGTTAGATATAGTGGGAATTAGTGAAGTTCGGTGGCAGGAGGAACAAGACTTCTGGTCAGGTGACTACAGGGTTATAAACACAAAATCAAATAGGGGTAGTGCAGGAGTAGGTTTAATAATGAATAGGAAAATAGGAATGCGGGTAAGCTACTAAATGTCAGGAAGTCATTTCTGAAAGTATTTGTATGGAGTGTAGCCATGTATGGAAGTGAAACATGGACGATAAATAGTTTGGACAAGAAGAGAATAGAAGCTTTCGAAATGTGGTGCTACAGAAGAATGCTGAAGATCAGATGGGTAGATCACATAACTAATGAGGAAGTATTGAATAGGATTGGGGAGAAGAGAAGTTTGTGGCACAACTTGACCAGAAGAAGGAATCGGTTGGTAGGACATGTTCTGAGGCATCAAGGGATCACCAATTTAGTACTGCAGGGCAGCGTGGAGGGTAAAAATCGTAGAGGGAGACGAAGAGATGAATACACTAAGCAGATTCAGAAGGATGTAGGTTGCAGTAGGTACTGGGAGATGAAGAGGCTTGCACAGGATAGAGTAGCATGGAGAGCTGCATCAAACCAGTCTCAGGACTGAAGACCACAACAACAACAACACATGACCTGTGCGTAGACATCTAATCCCACATACACAATGTGATCAAAAGTATCCGGACACCCCCCAAAACATACGTTTTTCACATTAGGTGCATTGTGCTGCCACTTGCTGCCAGGTTCTCTATATCAGCGACCTCAGTAGTCATTAGACATTATGAGAGAGCAGAATGGGGCGCCCCGCGGAACTCACTGACCTCGAATGTGGTCAGGTGATTGGGTGTCACTTGTATCATACGTCTCTACGCGACTATTTCCACACTCCTAAACATCCCTAGGTCCACTGTTTCCGATGCGATAGTGAAGTGGAAACGTGAGGGGACACGTACAGCACAAAAGCGTACAGGCCGATCTCATCTGTTGACTGTCAGAGACTGCTGGCAGTTGAAGAAGGTCGTAACGTGTAATAGGCAGACATCTATCCTGACAATCACACAGTTTTGCATTTGCTACGTGCTGTACTGCATACTGATAGGACAAACTGAACACGCTGTGACAAAAGAGTACGTGTTTCGTCTGGGGATTGTTGCATTACTATGTGTTATGTGTTTTACATTTTGAGTTCTGGTTCCCACTAATCAAAAGTATCCGAACACCAGCCAAGAGAGCTCAGTGGTTTGCAGCGTGAAACCTGAACTAGTTATTGGATTTCACCTGAGGAGTAAATTCATCACCGACATTTCCACCCTTCTACAGTTGCCCAAGTCGAAGTTGATGATGGTGATGTTGCTATGTGGAAACACGAAGGAACGACCATAGCTAAACCGAGACCACGCAACTTCATGCCTGACGGACAGGACCTGTCATACACTGAAGCGCCAAAAAAACTAGTATAGGCCTATGTATTCAAATACAGATATATGTAAACAGACGGAACACGGCGCTGCGATCGGCAACGCCTATTTAAGACAACAAGTGCCTAGTGCAGTTGTTACGTCGGTTACTGTTGTTACAGCGGCAGGCTATCAAGATTTAAGTGAGTTTGAACGTGGTGTTACAGTCGGCGCACGAGCGATGGGACACAGCATCTCCGAGGTGGCGATGAAGTGGGGATTTTCCTGTACGACCATGTCACGAGTGAACCATGAATATCAGGAATCCGGTAAAACATCTCCGACATCGTTGCGGCCGGAAAAAGGTGCTGCAAGAGAGGGACCAAAGACGACTGAAGAGAATCGTTCAACGTGGCAGAAGTGCAACCTAGCCACAAATTGCTGCATATTTTAATGCTGGGCCATCAACAAGTGTCAGCGTGCGAACCATTCAACGAGACATCTTCGGTATGTGCTTTCGGAGCCGAAGGTCCATTCGTGTACACTTGATGACTGCACGAAGCAAAGCTTTACGCTGCGCCTGGGCCCGTCAACACCGACATTGGACTGTTGATGACTGGAAACATGTTGCCTGGTCGGACGAGTCTCGTTTAAAATTGTAGCGAGCTGGCGAACGTGTGTGGGTATGGAAACAATACCATGAATCCATGGACCCTGCGTGTCAGCAGGGGACTGTTCAAGGTGGTGGAGGCTCTGTAACGGTGTGGGGTGTGTGCAGTTGGAGTGATATGGGATGTCTGATACGTCTAGATATGACTCTGACAGGTGACACGTACGTAAGCATCCTGTCTGATAACCTGCATCCACTCTTGTCCATTGTGCATTCCGACGAACTTGGGCAATTCCAGCAGGACAGTGCGACATCCCACACGTCCAGAACTGCCACAGAGTGATTCGAGGAACACTCTTCTTAGTTTAGACACTTTCACTGACCACCAAACTCCCCAGATACGTACGTTATTGAGCATATGTGGGATGCCTTGCAACGTGCTGTTCAGAAGAGATCTGCACCCCCTGTACTCTTACAGATTTATAGACAAGCCCTACAGGATTCATGGTGTCAGTTCCTTCCAGCACTACTTCAGACGAATCCATGCGTGCTCGCGTAGGGGAGGGGGGGGGGGGGAGTGCCTACACGATATTAGACAGGTGTACCTGTTTCTCTGGCTCTTCATTGTATATTGCGGAGAGTGGTTGTAAAAAAATTCGCATGAAATTAGCTAAAGGAACCGCTGGTGAGTTCCACAGTGCTACAGGCAGGCCAGCTAGCACAACGACTGTGGGTGCGGTGTTAAAAAGAATAGGGTACAATGTCTGAACAGCTCCTCATAGGCCACACACTACCGCAGTCAGTGCTGAATGGTGGTTGAAGTGGTGTACACGCCGACACCACTCGCCAGAGGATGGCTGGACACGAGTGACTTGGAATGAAGAATAACGCTACGTCCCGTGACAATCTGATGGAAGTGTTCGGGCTTGGCGAATACCTGGAGAACGTTACCTGCCAATCTTATGCAATGCCAGCAGTGGCCTACAGAGGAGGAGTTATTGGTATGGGGGTGCTTTTTGTGGTTAGGGTGTGGTCTCCTTATTATGCTTAAGAAAGCGCTAAATGCGGAAGAAGCCATTTTATAGCATTGTATATCACTGTCAACATATGATACACACTGCCGCAAAAAGACAAACGCGAGACAGAAGATCTACGCCTACAAATTAGTCTGCATTTCACAATTAAGTGCCTGGCAGACGGTTCATCGAACCACATATGAGCTATTTCTTTACCGTTCCACTCTCGAATGCCGCGCGGCTGGGCGGGGAAGACGAGCACTTAAATCTTTCTGCGGGAGCTCGGATTTCTCTTATTTTATCATGACGATCATTTCTCGCAATGTGGTTGGCCGCCAACAGAATATTTTCGCAATCGGAGAAGAAAGTTGGTACACACATCAAAAAAGGTTTTGTATCTACCCGATTCCCAGAACTCCTGAAGGTAGACGTTGACTGTGGATATTGTACCACATAGACAGTCTCTTTGACTGTTCAGAGATGTCACTAAACCCGCACAAAGATGTAAACAACCATGCATGAGCAGCACCTATTAGACGGAGGGGGTCCGACAGCCGATCAGTTCCAGTCATTCCACCAGGAAGGAGGTACACGGGTCGTGTTGTCTGTAGTTCAACCATGCCTAGACGGTCAATACCGCTCTCAGCAAGGGAAGTGTCCAGGCGTCTCGGAGTGAACCAAAGTGATGTTGTTCGGACATGGAGGAGATACAGAGAGACAGGAACTGTCGATGACATGCCTCGCTCAGGCCACCCAAGGGCTACTTCTACATTGGATGACCGCTACCTACAGATTGTGGTTCGGAGGAACCCTGACAGCAACGCCACCATGTTGAATAACGCTTTTCGTGCAGGCACAGGATGTCGTGTTACGACTTTGTGCGCAATAGGCTGCATGATGCGTAACTTCACTCCTGACGCCCATGGCGAGGTCAATCTATGCACCCACAAAACCATGGAGCGCTGTACAGATGGGCCCAACAACATGCTGAATGGACCGCTCAGGATTGGCATCACGTTCTCTTCACCGATGAGTGTCGCATATGACCTCAACCAGACAATCGTCGGAGACGTGTTTGGAACAACCCGGTCAGTCTGAACACCTTAGACACACTGTCTAGCGAGTGCAGCAAGGCGGAGGTTCCCTTTTGTTTTGGGGTGACATTATGTAGGGCCGACGTACGCCGCTGGTGGTCATGGAAGGCCCCGTAACGGCTGTACGATACGCGAATGCCATCCGACGACCGATAGTGCAACCATATCGGCAGTATATTGGTGAGGCATTCGTCTTCACGGACGACAATTCGCGCCCCCATCGTGCACATCTTATGAATGACTTCCTTCAGGATAGCGACATCGCTCGACTAGAGTGGCCAGCATGTTCTCCGGACATGAACTCTTCGACCATGCCTGGGATGGATTGAAAAGGGCTGTTTATGGACGACGTGACCCACCAACCACTCGAAGGCATCTAAGCCGAATCGCCGTTGAGGAGTGGGTCAATCTGGACCAACAGTGCCTTGATGAACTTGTGGATAGTATGCCACGACGAAAACAGGCATGCATCAATGCAAAACTTTTTTTGATGTATGTAATTAAAATTTTATGAGAACATCTTGCCGCAATGAAGAACTCTTTGTTTTAATGATTACCACCCCAATTGCGTTCTCTAAGTGTTCTGTCAATAAATAGGAGTCTTTGGTCTGCTTTATCCACAATATTACCTATGTGACCCCGTTCCAGTTTAAATTATTCGTAATCGTACTCCCTAAGAAATTTACTGTATGTATAGCATTCAGATTTATATGATTTATCGTGTAACCGAAATTTAGCAGATTTCATGGGGACGACTTCATCACACTTTTCATCATTTGGAGTCAGTTGTCACTTTTCGCATCATACAGATATCTTGTCTGAATTATTTTGCAACTGGTTTTGTTCATCTGATGACTTTAAAAGATAATAAATGACAGCATCATCGGCAAAAAATCTAAGAAGGTCACTCAGATTGTCTCCTAAGTCGTTTATATAGATCACGAGCAGTAGAGAACCTATAACACTTTGTTGGGGAACTTCAGATACACTTCTGTTTTATTCCTCGACTTTCCGTCAATTACTCGTACTCCGAACTGTACTACAGTATCGAGTAGTACACTAAAGAAGTTCAAGGGTTAAAAGAAAAATGGGCAGTACTGTTTTTAGCAGCACGTACCTTGAATGAATGGCCTAAGTTTTGTTCTCAAAGACGATGCACTACTTGCACTGTCGACATTAGTGCGGTTGCGCTGATATTTGCAATGCAGATACAAAGGGGGATAATTATTAAATTAAGTGCAGTCACTCTGTAGCGAACCGCAGGATACCACGAGTACGTTGCATTAAAATACTCTGGAAATAAGAGGTGTGGCTATAAAACAACGTGACATGCTGTCACAGAGTAAATACGCATGCGCTGAATGTAATGTCTCTTGCAGCGGTCTCTCCGCGATATTTTCAGAAATTTTATAAATTATATAACTCAGTACATATCTCGAAATATGTCTTCTTATCTTACCGATTATCAATGCAAAGTAGTTTCAAGCCCAACTATTCCTTGGAGCGTCCATTTACTCCATGGAATAGCTTCTGTGCTATCTATGTTTTCTCTAATGAAAAGAATGAAGAAATGCTTGCCGATTAGTCGTGAAAGAAGGAGGATGTATATGTATGTGTTGTTGAGCTAGTCACCATCTTGATGAGATTCTGTATGAGAAGGAATTTAATACATGAACTAAACTAAAGTAAGTGTGTTCGCGTATTATTTAACTGATTATTATTGTCAGTGTCTGCTTACTACGCTGTGTTGCACGGGATCAGTGTGGAACGTCTGATTTACATTGGACGAACCTGCCGTTTTGTATGCTCAAGATATCCAGTTACTTCAAATAAATAGGCTAACACGGTCTTACCAGCAGATCTCCGGTCTTTCCCATGTGATCACCGAAAGTTAATAATTATTACAAATGTTTCCAGGAGATCGACTGACAATTTTCTTCGCACCGAGACTTCGAAATTGCTTCACTGCCTTATGGAATTTAAGTTAAGCTCAATTTAATCAGGATAGAACAGTATTGAACTGTGTGAATGTGATAAGCCTGCTTTGTGAATGAAAATTTCCTTAACATACGCATGTTTTTACTATCCTGACCAGTGAAGCTAAGTCAGGCCGGTGTGAGAGAGGTTTTTTAAATTTTAGATACACAAAACAAAACAAAAAAATTAAATGAAGATGAAAGAGTAACTGCTGTGAAACGTGAAAGCTTCTCAGTCCAATGCGACACCTCTAGTATATGTATACAAATCAGTGTGGCCATAGCCTTCACTTGTGTAATAGCTGTCATTTTGTTTTGCCGAAAAAATTATAAGTATAATAACGGAACAAGGAATTGTCATGAAGTTTCACACGAAATTTGAAAAAAAACTCTACTGACATCTGTCTTTTACTAAAAGAAGTGTATGATGAACACTATTTATCACGTACGCGAGTTTCTGAGTGGTATACAGCGTTTCCAAGATGGCCGACAGGACGTTGAAGATGACACACGCCCGGGACACCATTCAGCATCAAAAACGGATGAAAATATCGAAAAGTAGGTAATCTGATTCTGTCTGACCGTCGGTTGAGTATTCGATAGATTTCTGAAACTGTAGGAATTGACAAAGAATGTGTGAGTAAAATTTTACGTAACCGGTTCAATATGGGAAAAGTGTGTGCGGAACTAGTGCCGAAAATTCTCACAATCGAGCAAAAAGAAGTTCACGAAAATGTTTGTACTGACACTTTAAATACCACTGAAAATGATCCTAATGTCTCAGCAAGAGTGACACATATGACGTATTTTTTTTTTTCCAATTACGATCCATGCATCGGAAGGACCCAGATTGATCAAAACGAAAAAGCTCGAATGAGCAAAAAAAGATTCAAAGGGATGACGATTGCTTTTTTTTCGATATTCAAGGAATTGTGTATCTTCAGTGGTTTCCTGAAAGTAACCTGCCAGGGTAGCAGAGAGAACTAACGCGCTGCTTCCTGGACTCGGGTAGGCGCGCCGGCCCCGGATCGAATCCGCCTGGCGGATTAACGACGAGGGCCGGTCTGCCGGCCAGCCTGGATGTGGTTTTTAGGCGGTTTCCCACATCCCACTAGGTGAATACCGGGCTGGTCCCCACGTTCCGCCTCATTTACACGCGCCGCAGACATTTGAAACTCGCCCGCACTGTTTCACGATTTACACTCGACGCAGACAGTTGGGGTACACTGATTCCGTCCTGGGGGGTACGGGGTGGCGGCAGGAAGGGCATCCGGCCGTCCCTAACACTAACACTGCCAAATCCGTTGTAACCACGAGGACCCTGTGACTGCTGCGGGACTATGGCGTAAGCGAAAGAAAGAAAGAAAGAAAGAAAGAAAGTGGTTTCCTGAAAGTCAAAGTATTAATCAAAAAGTATTAATCGACATTACTACCTTCAAGTTCGTGTTCAACGACCCGAATAGTGAAAGAACTAGTAATAGGTTCTGCATCAAGACAATGCACTGGCACACCCCGCACTGTCTGTAAAGAGGTTCCTAGTGAAGTGCAGGAGCCCAGTATCAGGCCAGCCACCTTATTCGCCTGTCCTAGCACCACGTGACTTTTATCTATTCACCAAGGTCAAATCTGGATTAAAAGGAACAAGAATCCATTCCGTTGAAGCAGTGAAAGGAAAAGTAGTATGCGTCATTAAGGATCTCATACAGGCAGACTTCCAGCATTGTTTTCACCAAAGGGAAATTTGCGCGGAGAGTTGTAAGGATAAAGGAGGGGAGTATACTGAGGGTGACAGAAAACTACATATACCATGTTTTCGAAACAAAATTTGGAAATTTGTGGTAAGATCTTATGGGACCAAATTGCTGAGGTCATCGGTCCCTAAGCTTACACACTACTTAATCTAACTTAAACTAACTTACGCTAAGGACGTCACACACACATACACATGCCCGAGGGAGGACTCGAACCTCCGACGAGGGGAACCGCGCTGACGGTGACGCCTCAAACCGCGCGGCTATCCCGCGTGGCCGAAATAAAATGTTTACAGCAACAGTCCCATTATTTTATAGCCACACTTCGTATCCCTGAACAATCTTTGGATCTTGTCGGTGTGGTTCGCGTTCACACTGTGTACAGATGCTGGGCGCTCACTGCTGCGATGCGTACAAGGACACTGTGCTGAGGGTCCACGACTGAACACCACGTGTTTACATGTGGGCATCCAACAGCAACTTTGACAGGAAAACACTTCCGAAGGGATCTACTGTCACTGGTGTGTCATTAAAGTGTCGTTTAGGTTGAGACCGAGTTGTGAAACTCGTTTTTTGAAATCAGTGTTGCATGGTTGTGTGCACATTATCAGTGTGCATTTCAGTTTCTTCATTTTATGGGTAGAAGAACCATTTTTATCTCTGAAGTGTTAGTTTTGACCATTACATCGATGGTGGTCGTGTTGAAGCTTGTCTGCTTAAAATCAGTGCAAAAGAGAAGCACATGCATGTTTGAATTCATGACTGGATAAACAAAAGATGTGAGCTACAGCGTCCAGCTACTAAATTTTGGTAAATTACTTCAGAAGCTACTTCAGCCACATAGGAGTGACGTCAGAACGATTCACAGCTCTTAATAAAGATCCAGATGCTGTAAGGACAATAAATTCGTTAATACGTGAAACGTTTTTGTCGAAGTTGAAACTGGAGAGCACACAGTGCTCCTTTTTGGTAAGTGGAGCTTCTTGTTTTTCGTCCCTACTGTATCCCCATCATGTTCCAAAGTCTATAGCTGCCAAATATATTGTAATCTTTGCGATGCCACCTATTTGGGAAGTTCCTTATGTAGCTTACTGGGAGGTCTTTATGCCTGCATGTTACCACTCTAGTGGTCGACATCGATGCCAACGTCTGGCTGCATCAGTAACGACCCCATCATCCACGTACTGCCTCCCGCGGAGTGCATCCTTCATCTGGTCGAACAGATGGACATCGGAAGATACGAGTCTGAAGATACGAGTTCCAGGCTGTAGAGCGGACGAGGAAGAACAGTCCAATGAAGTTTCGTAAGGCCCTCTCGGGTGTGCAGATTTGTGTGTGGCCTTATGTTTTCATGGAGAAGGAGAAATTCGTTCGCATTTTTGTGGCGACGAACACGTTGAAATAGTTTCTTCAATTTACTAGGGGTTGAACAACACACTTCAGAGTTGATCGTTGCACCAGGAGGGAGGACATCAAACAGAATAACCCCTTTAGAATCCCAAATGACAGCCGTCATGACTTTAACTGCTGAGGGTGCGGGTTTGAACTGTTTTTTTTTTTCGGAGGAGAGATGATGTGATGCCACTCCATGGATTACAGATTTGTTACCGGGTCGAAGTGATGAACCAGTGTTTAATCACCTGTGACTATTTTCGACAACAGAATTGTCATGATCAGCCTTCAACACGCAAGCAACTCCGCACAGATGGTCCTTCGTTGCTCTTTATGGTCTTATCTTGGGGGGCGAGGGTCAGATCACCGAAGATAAGCGCTATCGGGCTTGGCAGGCACTTGGATGGGTGACCATCCGGGCCGCCATGCGCTGTTGCCATTTTTCTGGGTGCACTAAGCCTCGTGATGCCAATTGAGGAGCTACTCGACCGAATAGTAGCAGCTCCAGTCAAAGGAAGCCATTGTAACGACCGGGAGAGCGGTGTGCTGACCACACGCCCCTCCTATCCGCATCCTTAGCTGAGGATGACACGGCGATCCGATGGTCCCGATGGGCCACTTGTGGCCTGAAGACGGAGTGCTTTAGAGGGTGAAGAGCCCAGTGAGCACACACCTTTGAGTACACCAACTGGAGACGAGTGTGTCAGCACTACCAACCGAGACGTCCAGTTGAGCAGCGAGGTGCTTGATTGTGAGCCGTCTATCACCTCGCAAGTGAGTGTCCGGATGTTCCAAATTGCGGGAGTCACAGCGGAAAATCGACAGGTTTATGCAATCTTGTTGCGGTGAGGACAGACGCGTCGCCCAACGACTCTCCTCGCTTTTGTTCACTGCCAGGTGTCCCCACACATTGTGCAAACGCCTATGAATATCTTCGATACTGCGGTTTTCCGGCAGAACAGCAAACCCCGTTGCAGGCGCCATTTTGAAGGCTATGGATAGCGCATCAGAGCTTCACGACACTACAGGGACTAAATCGGGAATATTCCACGGTGTCCCACAAACTCGACATTTTTTCAACCGAAATGAGCCGAGAAAAAAAAGTGTTGGATTACTTACTGAACGGCCCTCGTGTATTGCCGGCCGGAGTGGCTGTGCGGTTCTAGGCGACACAGTCTGGAACCGGGCTACCGCTACGGTCGTAGGTTCGAATCCTGCCTCGGGCATGGATGTGGGTTATGTCCTTAGGTTAGTTAGGTTTAATTTGTTCTAAGTTCTAGGCGACTGATGACCTCAGAAGTGAAGTCGCATAGTGCTCAGAGCCATTTGAACCATTTGAACCCTCGTATATTTCAAGCTGAAAAGAATATTTTCTCTTTAAAATTCAGCATCGACGGCTTTGACAGCTCGTGCAGATAGGCAGACAATATGCCGTTTAGTTTACTGCCTCGTTAGCAGTCGGCTGAGACTTATTGCACTGGCTGCTCACCCTGACGTGTGTTTTTGTTCAAGACTGCATGACAACGCCCTTGATAGTGGAGACGTTTCTCTTTTCCACATTCGTTCTTAAATATCATAAAAATTGACATACTCTAATTTAAATTGTAAGTAGGCTGTTTAGGTTTTCATATTGGTAACGCCACGTAGCGCTCTGTTCTGTGTGCAGTCTGTGGCTGGTTAGCATTGTTGTAACATTCGTTATTGTAGTCTTGGGCAGTTGGCTGTTAACAGCGCGTAGCGTTGCGCAGTTGGAGGCGAGCCGCCAGCAGTGGTGGATGTGGGGAGAGAGACGGCGGAATCTTGAGAGCGGACGATCTGCACATGTGTCAATCAGAGACAGTAAATTTGTAAGACTGGATGCGATGAACTGCTATATATATTATGACTTTTGAACACTATTAAGGTAAATACATTGTTTGTTCTCTATCAAAATCTTTCATTTGCTAACTATGCCTATCAGTAGTTAGTGCCTTCAGTAGTTTGAATCTTTTATTTAGCTGGCAGTAGCGGCGTTCGCTGTGTTGCAGTAGTTCGAGTAACGTAGATTTTTGTGAGATAAGTGATTTGTGGAAGGTATAGGTTAATGTTAGTCAGGGCCATTATTCGTAGGGATTATTGAAAGTCAGATTGCGTTGCGCTAAAAATATTGTGTGTCAGTTTAGTGTTGATCAGAATAGGTAAAGGGGGAAATGTCTGAGTACGTTCAGCTCTGCTCAGCTGTTTGAAAATAAAATAACGTAGGGGGTTTACCAGCACAGTAATTCATTAATTTTTCTAAGGGGACGTTTCAAAATTACATTGGATTTAAACATCCTCTACTTCTCATACATGGTCGTGTATGTGCTTAGCGTAAATTTCAGTCACATCGAAGTTAAGAAATAATGCTAAAGTCAATGTGGCATTCCATTCCTTGAAAGGGGTCTGGTTTTCCGACAATCATGAGCTGCATACTCATAGACATCAGCCGGCAGGCGGGACACCCAGACAGTGCATTTATCTTGAAAAGAAAAGGAAAAGGAAAGAAAGATTAGAGTTTAACGTTCTGTTGACAGACCTGTCATTAAAGACGAATAAACAGCCCTCGCTGCCTTAACATTCGGACCTGGTGGTCTAGCGGTATAACGCCTGTCTGAACAAAGAAATGGTGTAGGACCACTGTACATTTCAGACTTTGTTTAACCAAGCCCGTACGTCTTAAAAAGATAAAGATCCACCAGGAACGACTCGTGGTTCGGAATCCACGTTAAATTGCAGCATCTCTTTCCCCGCGTAGTATTACAGGATAACACGCCACCGAAGCGGTGTAAAATTTGAGAACTTGCACCAGGCCGTTGGGATACTCAGAGTTATTATTATTACAGCCTTAATGCAGTCTTTCAGAAGAAGAACCGCATCTTCTCATCAGCTAATCACTCAGTTGTCTTCACGAGCTGGGTGAACTGCCTACACGCCAAGGAAGAAGAAAAGTTTCAGTCGGAAAGTACGTTATTAAATATAAACTATTTTTAATCATATCTTTCCCCAGGTAATGAGAATTCATTGATATTTAATCAGTGTGTGTTGTGTGCCATAAATGTTGATGGGGTTCGTGTTAATATTTTAGATGTGTACGAATCTTCTACTGACAATATCATGTCGTCTGTAATAAATTAGTTTCACATTACGTATCAGCACAAGAGTTGTGAAGCACTCGTTCAACTCAAAGACTCTGTAGTCCATGGTCCCGCCTCCTACAGTAGCCTCTGCCTTTGGTTGTATTGTGTTGTATATTAACCTGGGATCTAGAAACGACGGAGAGGTCCGTCTCTGCCGCAGCCGCAATGGTCCACAACCCCACGACGACTACTGCAGTCCACTTCACCCCTCCGCCATCCCACACTGAACCCAGGGTTATTGTGTGGTTCGGCCATCGGTGGACACTCCCCCCCCCTCCCCCCCCCCTCCCTCGCACCCCAGGCAACGTCTCACAGTCTCACACCAAACGAGTGCAACCCCTATGTTTTTTGTGTGGTGGAGTAATAGTGGTGAACTCGTACGTGGAGAACTTGTCTGCGCAGCAACAGCCGACATAGTGTAGCTGAGGCGGAATAAAGGGAACCACCACGCATTCGCCGAGGCTGATGGAAAACCGCCTAAAAACCATCCACAGAGTGCCCGGCTCACAGGATCTCCACACAAGTCCGCCAGGCGGATTCATGCCAGGGGGGACCAGGCGCTCCTTCCCACTCTGGATGGCCGTGTGTTAGACCGCTCGGTTAACCGGACGGGCTTGCCTTTGGTTAAGTAGTGCAGAGCATGTATTTAAGCAATGCTTTGAGTGCAGAGCCTAACCAACCGATTAGGTGCCTCGGAGTCCAGTTTCGAGTTCGATACGGCAGCGTGGGCGGGCAGTTTACCACTCTTCTTTTCTGCATCAAGCTACGAATATCATACTGCGTACTGGTGACTGGAGTATAGACATATGTTTTGTGTATTACTGAGGTGGGTATTTGGAAGCTACTTCATTCAGGATTATTGATTAGAGTGTTGCTTACCGCGCTGTAATTCTATATCATACGATTTACAGGTTCAATTTGGGGATGTGCTTTCCAATTGCGTATTCATGTAAGCAAGATCAGCTCTGTGTTTAGTTCACATCTACGTTTGAATACACGAGGATCACTATCTACTTTAATTTAATTATCCAAGCGTACTGGTCATCTTACACATTACTTCCTCACTCTCTAAATAATATTGTGGAGATTAGAAAACATATGCCGTATTTTTCTATTTTTGTAAATAGGCAGTACTGTACAGCCAACTGGTCCATTAGAGAACATACACTACTGGCCATGAAAATTGCTACACCAAGAAGAAATTCAGATGATAAACGGGTATTCATTGGACAAATATATTATACTAGAATTGACATGTGATTACATTTTCACGCAATTTGGGTGCGTAGATCCTGAGGAATCAGTACCCAGAACAACCACCTCTGGCCGCAATACGGCCTTGATACGCCTGGGCATTGAGTCAAACACAGCTTGGATGGCGTGTGCAGGTACAGCTGCCCATGCAACTTCAATACGATACCACAGGTCATCAAGAGTAGTGACTGGCGTATTGAGACGAGCTAGTTGCTCGGCCACCATTGACCAGACGTTTTCAATTGGTGAGAGATCTGGAGAATGTGCTGGCCAGGGCAGCAGTCGAACATTTTCTGTATCCAGAAAGGCCCGTACAGGACCTGCAATATGAGGTCGTGCATTACCCTGCTGAAATGTAGGGTTTCGCAGGGATCGACTGAAGGATAGAGCCACGGTTCGTAACACATCTGAAATGTTCCACTGTTCAAAGTGGCGTCAATGCGATCAAGAGGTGACCGAGACGTGTAACGAACGGCACCCTATACCATCACGCCGGGTGATACGTCAGTATGGCGATGACGAATACACGCTTCCAATGTACGTTCACCGCGATGTCGCCAAAAACGGATACGACCATCATGATGCTGTAAAGAGAACCTGGATTCATCCGAAAAAATGACGTTTTGCCATTCGTGCACTCAGGTTCATCGTTGCGCACACCATCGCAGGCGCTCCTGTCTGTGATGCAGCGTCAAGGGTAACCGCAGCCATAGTCTCCGAGCTGATAGTCCATGCTGCTGCAAACGTCGTCAAACTGTTCGTGCGGATGGTTGTTGTCTTGCAAACGTCCCCATCTGTTGACTCAGGGATCGAGACGTGGCTGCACGATCCGTTATAGCCATGCGGATAAGATGCCTGTCATCTCGACTGCTAGTGATACGAGGCCGTTGGGATCCAGCACGGCGTTCCGTATTACCCTCCTGAACCTACAGATTCCATATTCTGCTAACAGTCATTGGCTCTCAACCAACGCAAACAGCAATGTCGCAATACGATAAACCGCAATCGCGATAGGCTACAACCTGACCTTTATCAATGTCGGAAACGTGATGGTAGGCATTTCTCCTCCTTACACGAGGCATCACAACAACGTTCCACCTGGCCACGCCGGTCAACTGCTGTTTCCGTATGAGAAATCGGTTGGAAACTTTCCTCATGTCAGCACGTTGTAGGTGTCGCCACCGGCGCCAACCTTTTGTGAATGATCTGAAAAGCTGATCATTTGCATATCACAGTATCTTCTTCCTGTCGGTTAAATTTCTCGTCTGTAGCACGTCATCTTCGTGGTGAAGCAATTTTAATGGCCAGTAGTGTATGTACGTGTTATTCATGAGCTTTTGAGATCATTATCCGAATAATAACTAAATATAAAATAAAATCCCTCATGAATTACTTTCCACGAGACATCTTTTTTCAGGAGTACAGACTTAACAGCTTAGATGAACATGAAAGACAGGGACAAGCACTTTCGAGAACAATAGACATCGGGAAGGTAGAAGCAAAATCAGACGATATAAAACAAATTGTAATGCTAATACACAATTCGCGACTAGATGAAGCAACAGAAGGGATAGGAGAATTCCTAAGACGAGCCGCCAACCCCAGGTACAAAAGAGGAGCGAACAAATCGTTCAACACGGAGTGTTACAGGATAAGAAAACGCGTACTAGAAAGCCTACACCAACTTAAACGGTGCTCAAGGAACCCTACACTCCTCAGGATTTGAGACGAAAACCGATATACCTAGAAGGAAACACTACAAGAAGAGAAGAGAATGTTCTGGGAAAGAGAAGGAAAGAAACTAGTAGAGGATGCCAAAAGAGACCCATGTATTGCACTACACCCCAGAAAACGATCCGAAACACATTTCATCAGTATGAAAGAATGGAAGATGTACTTCGACAACATGCTGAAGAAGAGGCGACTAAAAGACAGGCCAGAAAGCAAACGGGAGACAGTGCTGCAAACAACTACGGAATGTATTCCGCTGGCTACAGAAGAGGTCGTACAGCACCAAGAACAAAAAAGCTGTTGGCCCTGCCAGACTGCATAGCGAATATTTAAGAGAAATACATCTACATCTACATCTACATGGATACTCTGCGAATCACACTGAAGTGCCTGGCAGAGGGTTCATCGAACCACCTTCACAATTCTCTATTATTCCAATCTCGTATAGCGCGCGGAAAGAATGAACACCTATATCTTTCCGTGCGAGCTATTAGTTCCCTTATTTTATCGTGGTGATCGTTCCTCCCTATGTATGTCGGTGCCAACAAAGTATTTTCACATTTGGAGGAGAAAGTTGGCGATTGGAATTTCGTGAGAAGATTCCATCGCAACGAAAATCGCCTTTCTTTTAATGACGTCCAGCCCAAATCCTGTACGATTTCTGTGACACTCTCTCCCATATTTCGCGATAATACAAAACGTGCTGCCTTTCTTTGAACTTTTTCGATGTACTCTGTCAGTCCTATCTGGTAAGGATCCCACACCACGCAGCAGTATTCTAAAAGAGGACGGACAAGCTTAGTGTAGCCAGTGTCCTTAGTAGGTCTGTTACATTTTCTAAGTGTCCCGCCAATAAAACGCAGTCTTTGGTTAGCCTTCGCCACAGCATTTGGTATGTGTTCTTTCCAATTTAAGTTGTTCGTAATTGTAATACCTAGGTATTTAGTTGAATTTACGGCTTTTAGATTAGACTGATTTATCGTGTAACCGAAGTTTAAAGAGGTCCTTTTAGCACCCATGTGGATGACCTCACTCTTTTCGTTATTTAGTGCCAATTGCTACTTTTCGCACTATTCACATATCTTTTCTAAATCGTTTTGCGGTTTGCTTTGATCTTCTGATGACTTTATTAGTCGATAAACGACAGCGTCATCTGCAAACAACCGAAGACGGCTGCTCAGATTGTCTCCCCTGTTTTACTCTATGGCTTTCCGTCAATTACTACGAACTGTGACCTCTCTGACAGGAAATCAAAAATCCAGTCACATAACTGAGACGACATTCCATAAGCACGCAATTTCACTACCAGCCGTTTATGTGGTACAGAGTCAAAAGCATTCCTGAAATCCAGAAATACGGACTCGATCAGAAATCTCTTGTCAATAGCACTCAGCACTTCATGTGAATAAAGAGCTAGTTGTGTTTCACAGGCACAATGTTTTCTAAATCCATGTTGACTGTGTGTCAATAGACAGTTTTCTTCGAGGTAATTCATAATGTTTAAACACAATGTATGTTCCAAAATCCTGCTACATATCGACGTTAACGATATGGGCCTGTAAGTTAGTGGATTACTCCTACTACCTTTCTTGAATATATGTGTGACCTATGCAACTTTCCAGTCTCTTGGTACGGATCTTTCGTCGAGGGAACGGTTGTATATGATTGTTAAGTATGGGGCTAATGCATCAGCATACTCCGATAGGAACCTAATTGGTATATAATCTGGACCAGAAGACTTGCTTTTATTAAGTGATTTAAGATGTTTCACTACTCCGATGATATTTACTTCTACGTTACTCATGTTGGCAGCTGTTCTGGGTTCGAATTCTGGAATATTTATTTCGTCTTCTTTTGTGAAGGCATTTAATACAAACGCCAATGTGGGCAAAACTCTATAGCAAGCGTATACAATTAGCCTCCATTCCAAAACAGTGGAGACAGTCAATAACAAAAGCGCTACATAATGGGAAAGGGGGCCTCAAGAACCCTAGCAAATAGAAAGGTATAGCACTATAAAACTTACGTTTCAAAGAAGTCACAAAAAATAATAAAGGAAAGAATAAAGCAAACAATGGACGAACACCTCCCCGCGAGATAAACAGATTGGTCAGGAAAGGAAGATCTGCTCTGACGACAATAGAGCTCCTGCTAAAGAGCCCTTGGAGACAGAGCAAAATTTTGTATAGTATTTATAGACTCCAAAAAAGCCTTTGACTGTATAAACAGAAAGCTACTGAAGAAAAAACTAGAAGATGCAACATATGGACAAGAATCATTAGCGCAATAATGCGATGGAACGAAACAAGTGTCTCGGACAACCTCTCCCGATCAGATTCGATACTCCAATCAAACGGAGTACTTCAGGGAGACCTACTGAGTCCTCTGTTATTTATCCTAGCAGCGGAAGAAATAGTAAGGATACCCCAAAGGAACGGTGTAATCTCAAACGCTTACGCAGACGATATTGTAATAGGCTCAAAAGACATTGCATAGCTACAAGAAATAGTTTACGATATTGAAGTTTGCTGCGTCGAACGCGGCTTCGAAATAAACGAGACAAAAACAGAAATGATGGTTCTCAGAAATAGTGTAAAAGCACCAGCCTTAGCTGAGATACGGGAGAGAAAACTGTAAATCGTACCAGACTTCGGGTACGTAGGGGTGACCATACAACAAGTGCAAAATGTTTCACAAAACATGTAACAGAGAAAGAAATGCAAGCAGTAATGACTGTCCATGAAATAGAACACATTAGACCCCTCAGACTAAAGGCAGCAATGGCGCTATCCAGAGCCAAAATATCCCCAGTACTGACATATGACATAGAAATCATCGGACTACATCTCACAGTGAAAAACATAACGATACTAGAAAGAATAAAGGCGATCTACGTATAGAAAGCAATCGGAATGTCCAAAACAACATGGTCCAGACATTATGGCGAGGTAATCATTCCTTACTGAAGACCTATGGACAATCCTGACGGTACCCAACATTAGAGCTTCGGAAAGTCTACTAAAAACACTGAAGGAAAAAAGGGAAGACGTAATTCCAGAATTTTACAGCACAAACGCCGTGATTGACCGAACATGGACAAAGGAAAACTTCGAGATGAGACACGAGATCACCAGAATGGTTTCCACAACCTTATTTGCAGCAACGCGTCATATCATGAACCAAACGCAATGTCTGAGTGTGATCTGTGTCACTGAATATGCAAACGATATCATATAGAACTCTGTACAAAAACGACACGATCAGTAAGTGACCATGCAAACCAGCATACGTAAAATTTATGTTTTCGTATGTTATTATAATTGTACTTTTAACTTGAATGGCTATTTGGCTGCAGTAATCTTATTATTACGGTACTGTTATTAGTTGCACATTTCCTCATTTAAGCTTTATTCTCTCAACTACCATAATATATAAATGCAAGGTAACTGAAGTGAACTGCCTTCAGCGTAATTAATCTTTCTGGAAACTCCCTTTAGTAAAGACGTCATTTTCTGACGTTATATAAAATGTTCAGCTAGATAAAAAGATTGCAAGTCACTGTGGACTTCAAGACTCCTGCTGCAGGAATGAAGACTAGATTTTTCTTTCAAATGAAACAGTTTTCTTTCGACAAGTGGTAGAATGTACCATGTACTATTACATCTGCATTGCACGAATGTCTCCTACAAGGAGGGATGCATTAACATTGATAGAATATTGATAGGTTGTACTAGGGCAGTTGAAAATCTTGGTTACTATTTATCTTAATTTACTTTATCATTTTCTTGCACTATAAAAATTCGCTCATTGCATCATATTTAATTAAAAAGTAATCAGATCACTTTGTGTTTCATTCATGGGTCGAATTTCATAAAAAGGGATAACATCTTGAGGGCATAATGCCGGAATGATAACTTGGTATGCATTTGCGAGTAAAACTTATAAGGTAGTGGCAGCTTTCATCTGTAAACCATTACCCAGGCCATCCTTTGTGTGTATCTTCTGACGGGCCCATTTTTTAGCTTACCTGTAGTCATTAATTACTTCATATAAACTGTCAGCGTATGCATTTCAGATTTGTTCTGACAATTAATTTTAGTTATTTGGTGCATAATTTTCCCAGTGGCGTGTTCAACAAGCGTGCTACCACTATGACTGTTCTTTCCGCAAGTATTCAAATCTTCCTTGGCTTCTTTTAAATGTAACTTTGTGCACTAGTGAGAATTTCATAACACGAGAGCTTAACTTTGCTATAAATTATCTTTTGGGAGTTCGAAAGATTAATGCATGCTGCAAGCAGAATCACTGGGATGTTTTGTTACTATTTTATGCAGCATTCAAGTCCTTCTGATTTTGTATGAATTTAAATTAATTTATGGGAAATCTCAGACTAACAGTGGGAGCTATTTTGATCACATTTGTCAGAAATTCTTGTTTCATGCGGTATTCTATTACGTAGAACAGTGCGAGAGGTAAAAGTTGACTGCAAAGTGTAAAAGTTAGATGATGGTGTATGTATCCTTCCACAGGAGAATTCTTACTGTGTATTATAACTGTTTTTCATATCCACGGTTCTACTGCTTCCACTGCTGTGCTAATATGCTTGTAACTGTTAATTTAAAGAGAAGTCTCATTTATCTAATAATTATGAAGAAACTTCTACGTACAATGAATCTTAATCAGTGTGGTACACTTAACTGATACATTACGGTGATATGACGGTACTAGGATATTTGGGAGCTTTTTCTGTAACTACTGTTATTGCATTTCACAGTATTATTAATCATTTTTGTGTGCTTGCAGGGTTGCAGGGGATAAATTAATTATTCTGTCTGTGGTACTCCACTTGCAGAGAGATTATTAGTGTGTGATTCACTATTGGCTCTGAATTTTTTTGTGTGGATTCTGCACTGCTTCTGTACAAATACGGTGTTTTGAGGCTTCAAAGCTTGGTGAATTGAAACACTTATTTATTTTTCTATTCAGCTTTCATGAATTACGATTTGAGCGACAGAAATGTTCTTATTGGTGTATTGTGATTTGAATTTCAAGTGCTTTATTGTGTATTTGAATGCTTTTGATGAAAAGGATTACACATGGTGTCCTTCTTTTGCATGTGTAATTGCTGTTTTACTGGTGAATTAATGGAATTATGTAGTTTTGAAAGACAGTGGGGATATTGTGTACAGTTCTTTGCAAACTATTTTTCTATCTTTTGTGAATGACATGAGTTACTACGAGAGTGATGCATAATCTGTGCATTGACTGAGTAGATACTGGGTTTCATATTCATTATACTGAGATGAAAACTTTTTTTTTTTTTGGTATGCTGGTCTGTTAGCAACAAATGGTAGCAATATTTTTTTGCAACCAGGTTGTGTTAGTATTGAAGTTATGGTGAGATAAGAGTTGCATGATGCATTTCATTTTCCTATTTATTTATTTATTCAAATTTAGTATTATTCATGTGTTACTGGTGTAAAGTGAGCTCAAACTGGTGTTGTCTATCACAGGAGATCACATGCAGACTGAAATTTATATGCATTTTTCTTGATGTTATTTCTCAATATTAGTGATGTTTCAAAGTGGATGTGGATGCATTTGTGCAGGCAGGATGTTAAAAGTTGACCAGTTTGGTGGAATTATTTAGATTTTGCAATGATAATGTTATATGGATATATATAGCTTGGAACTTAAGGATGAAGTTTGTCTGTGACGTTTTGGTCGTCATTTGAGATATGAAGTATTGATGTCAGTTTAATGTACGTCATTGTGAGGGACCCTTGGTTGAGAATTGTGTTGTTAGTTAAATGGAGCTGTATGTATGCTACTGATTACCAATATGTCTGTAGAGTGTGTCTGTAACCGGTTGTATGCAAAATACTTTGGAATTAATGGTATTAATGAGTCTGTCTGATTTATTAACCCTGGGGAGTGTACTGAAGTTCAAAACATTTTGCGATCTGATGTGGTATGAAGCGTTCTACGACCTTAACTGTTGAACCTCCTGATGACTTTTCACTGTTAGTACTGACTATCTGCAACCTGTGATTAACGTAAGTGCTTTGGTGGTTTATTTTTTTACTCATTTGTAGTAATGTGGGCAGTTTTGATTCTGATGACTTGTCTGACTTCCTTCTTCGTCTTAGAGTATACTGTTGGTTTCTGAGGAACAGTATTTGGTATCGTTGTTTTACATTTCTGGCTTTGTGGCAGTGTACAGAATGCTGGTGGCACAGTGGCAGATTTTTTTCTCATTATCAGTTACTTGAGTGATAATTACTATACATGGGTGTGAAAATACAATGAAATCCAGACCATTAGCTGCTTACAGGCATTCATAAATATCAACGGGGACAGTTGAAAATGTGTGCCCCTCCCATGATTTGAACCCGGGATCTCCTGCTTACATGGCAAACGCTCTGTATGATTGAGCATCTGGCATGTAAGCAGGAGATCCCGGGTTCGAGTCTCGCTCGGGGCACACATTTTCTAGTGTCCCCGTTGATATTTATCAACGCCTGTAAGCAGCTAATGGTCTGGATTTCATTTTAATTTCATCCTTCGAGAGCAGCAAGATCACTAATGATATCTGTTCTTTCGGACATGTCCGGATGAACAGATACCATCTTCATACATATGGGTAGATTAGATTAGATTAGGTTAGATTAGTACTTGTTCCATAGATCATGAATACGACACTTCGTAATGATGTGGAACGTGTCAGGTTAATAAAAGGTGTCTATACAAGATATTACATTAGACAAAATATTACATGAACTCAATATTTATTTATTTAATTATTTTACAGCAAGCTATTTACTGGGAAACTTCTTTATTACTGCCTCATTACTATCAGTTGTTAAAAAGAAGGAAAGAAAGAAATGTTGCCAACTAGAGAGAGAACAGGAGTAGCAGAGTGGATAGAAGCGCTGAAAGTAGCGAAAAACCTATATCTATGCAACAATCCAGTACACGTCATACCCCGTTTCTCTTTTCAGCTGTTCGAGATAGTGAAACTATTGTGCGTAGTGATTCTATTACAGTAGCTGATAGTCAGATGCAGAATATGACTGTGGAAAATGATGTAGTACTTATGAAGATAAGTTGTGCTGTAACTAGCACAGTAACAGGTGGGTCTGAATCGGTTCCTCACCGTGGAATCACTTGCAGTTGTAAGGTTGTGTTCAATTATAGCTCTGTTGCCCCCTGTTACCAGTTGTGTTCAAGGTGAACAGCTGAATATAGCTTCCATCCCCCAAGTGAATCCTGGGCAGGATGCAAATGTCATGATATTACAACTCCTGATTTTTATAAGCGAAAGATTAGAGACTAGTACTAGAGAACAGGGTACAAGTACACAAGAGCAGCAGTCCGAAGGAACATTGCATCATAGTTCGGAATAACATATTCACTGCAATATCGTATTTATCTGCCTACACCGGGTAAGTAAAATGTCTCGCCTGTACAGGAATTTACATAGTGGATGCACGAGTACGAGCTTTAGACACATGGTTCACGACATGTGGAAGCTTTGGTCTTGCCGTGTGTCGTGCTCAGGTAGCCTAATGGTAAGGCGACCCCTCACGATTAATGGGAAATCTGGGTTCGAGTGCCGGTCCTGCACAAATTTTCATTGTTAACGTCCCATTATACATTTGATGGTTGTCCATACTCGCAATTGCGAATATATTTAGTGTTCTCCTTGACAGAAGTCAAATTGAAGTGGAAAGACCAGTCTAAAATTGAAATTAAGCAGTAGTATTTTGTTAAAATGGAAGGATCCTGGTAGTTCAGATTGAGTTGTGTGTACATCAGACGATCTAGTCAACAGGTTGATTTGGTATACCCATCAGAAACATGCACGTTTCAAACCTAAGAAGTGATATCACAAGTTTCAAGAGTTCATTAGTATGGAGATGAGAACTCACCGAACTTTAGGCTCATGCAAACCATATCAGGAGACGAAACCACCAACAGTGTCTCATCGTGCGCCACTGATCCCTATCATTCCCTCAAACTTAAAGAAAAGTGTTGCAGTAGATCTTATCGAGCCGATGACAAGAACTGTTAAAGGTTTCTCTTATACCGTATATTCGTAGCTGTGGAACTGACGTCAAAATTAGTTATTGGCACCTTTCATGAGAGCTGCTAGTATGTCTTTGACTAGAACTTTTGTAAAGTATTCTCTTAAATATTTCGGGCAATGGTTCACAATTCTGATCGCAACTGTGGCAGAGGACTTTGATACTACAGAAAATCAACACAATTTTCATTTCAACATATAATCCCTCTTAAAACCTATCAGAATTGTTGAGGGAAGAACTGGGGAATTTACGCCATCTCTGTTGTCACCATCATCATGGACCTCGGGATTCTCGTATCCACAACTTTCAGCAGGTTATCAAACGATTCTACTCCTCTACCACGCGTATTTGGTGAGATCGTAGTTTTACCTCCTTCTATAATGTTACGGTATAGTGATGTAGTAAAGCCACCTTTGGCGAACATTCAGCGAAGTGTAAAATGTGTGAGAGGATCACAAGAGCACTGAGGCGTTTCACGGTTGATAGGTGCTGGTGAGGTCACACAAGTTGTCGTGTAAGAGGCATTCCGCCGCTAATAAATTTTTTCCTCTCCATGTAGAGCGAGACAAGTGGCACATCAGAATGCAGCAGAGGTGAATTTATTTAGAAGCAAGAAGTCTCATGATCTAAACCACATAGCCTGTCCAATGTAAAGATTTTTAAGAATTTTTAGCATATTGCAGCCCCGTCAGCAACTGTGGTAGACTAATATTTTGAAGACTCAGCCAGAGTTGAGTAAATTTTCTGGTCTTTACTAGTTTTCGGCTAAATTGATCTAGCCTTCTTCAGAAGGATGAAATTACTGTAACATGCCAGAGTAAGGCACAGTCAGCATGAAAATTAAAACCTATAGTACCGTGGTACCATGTCGAATGAAAACTACTTGACTGAAGTCCAGCCCTGGCATCTCTTCACCACGCGGTCAGTGTCAACCTACTTGCTGCTGCCAACCGATCGCGTGGTGAAGAGATGCCAGGACTGGACTTCAGTCAAGTAGTTTTAATTCGACATGGTACCACGGTACTATAGGTTTTAATTTTTATGTTGATTGTGCCTTACTCTGGTATGTTATAGTAATTTTATGCTTCTGAAGAAGGCTACATGAATATATCCGAAACCTGGTAAAGACCAGAAAATTTGCGCAACTGAGGCTTATTCTTTAAAATATTAGCAAAGATTTTTCACGGATAGCCTATCGGTCTACAGTTGGAGGTCAGTTGTTGTAGATTCTGTCTCAGATTTACTTCTGTCTAAATAGGAGTTGCTTGTATGGCACTAATTTAACTTTTGATTTCAGATAGAAACGATGTCCACCAGAATATTTCTTTGTACATTGGATATTAATACGTTAATACATGACTTTCATGTAAAGTGGAGCCAAACGAGTTGAATTCTCGTGACATAATGAGTAAAGAAGAATGTGTATTAAAATGATGAGGTAAGGGTACAAGGGTAAGGTAGAGGCCGTCAGCTGTTGCCGTATTCTCGCTCGTTCCCGTAAGTGGGACTGAGCAGCGAGAATGCTGCCTGCGAGATTATCGTGTTCAGAGATCGCGGTCTTGATACTGTTAACCACGACATCCTTGCAATTTTATTTTTATATCCTGTGTTTTCTGGCTGAAAATATAAAATATCCCAGCAACAGACATAAGAAAAAGAACAAAAAGCCGGATCCACCTATTGCTAAATCTGAAAGAACCTTAAGATTGCGATGCTTGAACTCAACAAAGAGAAATGCGTTATGGAATGGTGTTCTAAGGTAACTCATCACTTAGAAAGAAAGTATTGATTGCACAAAAGAGAGCAGTAAAAATAACATGCGATGTTTACTCACGGAAATCATGTAGGCACAATAATCTTCAAGGAGGTCGGCATTCTAACTGCGCCGTCAAAATACATGTATTTGCTAATTACATTCGTCATAAACAGCCCATCACAGTTTGAGAAGAACCGTGATGTCCATAGGGCGAACATTAGAGGGAAAAAATATCATACCCATTATTAAAGCTCTCAGTGGCTCAGAAAGTAGTTCAATATGCAACAACGAACATCTTTGATCACTTGCCCAATAACATAAAATGTCTGGCAGGTAGCAAAGTAAGTTTTAAATCTAACTTAAAAATTAAAATGTCTGGTAGGTAGCGAAGTGAGGTTTAAATCGAACTTAAAAATCGTTTCTCCTGGACAACTCCTTCTGTTCCATTGATGAATGTCTATTGAAAAGGTGGTATCCAGAGAAAAAAAAGACGCTCTTTCCACATGATTTAGATAAAAGAATAATTCAAATGATCTATCGAACATTGAACTGACTAACTGACCAACCAAAGACTGTTGTACAGACACTCGTACAACAGCACCCAAAAGAAAAACGATTTAAAGCACCAGCTGAGGATTTGATCCACCTGCTAGCAGTACGTTGAAATTAATCTGTTATTTAGTGAAGAAGTCGCGTCTCATACACAACCAATATTCTTTCGCTCAAGCTATGTAAACGACAGTACTACAGAATAATAAATTCATTTAGTTAAAAGAAAGTGTGTGTAGTCAAAACGAATAAAGTACAATATAGTATCGCAAATTAATCTGAAACCTTAATTCAGCAGTCCCATTTCAGAAGATATTGCACTGCAGTTGAGCCTGTTCTCCTGTTAGTACCATAGTTATACAACAATTTACCTTACTTAGTATGAAGTATGTAATATCCACTGCATCATTGTGCAGTCATTACTTATCACTTCTCAATATTATATTTGATTACGTACACACCTCAGAAAACCAGTTGTCAATTGCCTTTACTTCTGTGCTTCAAATTTAGCTTATTTGGTTCTCTTGTTGTTATGGATGATGAGAATATCATTAACGCGATCAGAATCTAGACAACTTCTTTTCTGAGTCAGTACTATCCCTGCCTTACTAAAATTTCTTTCACTCGAAGCACTACTGGCAGGTAAACAGAAAACGTCTATGTGAGTTTGCTGAGTTTCGACAGGGCACACGAATTTTTTTCCACCATGAAAGAAGGTCTGCGAACTCATCATTTGAACGCTCCATGCTCATATATTTCTCAACCTCATCTTTCGATTTTGAGGTGGGTGTTCGCCAATTTTGAGATTTTTGTGTGGGAGAAGGCATGACATCTTTGGTTACCTTCATATCAACAATGTTATTTAACATTTTTCGCACATGATGAATTGTTTCTCTTCTTTCTTCGGGAAAAAATAATAGTTCCTTAAAACAGGGAAGCAAGAACGTTGCCACGTAATTAATGTCATGTAGTTCATTTACAACTCTCTGTTTTATAAACAGTCCTGCTCTTTCCTTTAGCTTACACATTGTCGCATCGTCGGCTCCGGTTCCTCAGAGACCTATCAGTTTCAAAATCCATGGGACTACGAATGGTAGCGTTGGCTCATGTCTCCTTCCAAATCGTCCGTGGCCTCTTTCAAGACCTTCAGAAATTGAATAACGCTTTCCATAGTCTCATTCTAATACGATGTCATCATCTCGTGTTTGTTTGAATCACGCAAAACGGTCTCTATTTGGTCTTTCTGTGGATGGAATGAGTCTAACATCATGTACACACTGTTCCACCTGGTTTCTACATAATGGTGTAAGGTTTTATCTAATCTCGAGGCTAAGCCAGATCGCTTCATAAAGCCTACTAGCTACGTACAGTCAGGATGGAGTCATACACTGCAGTATCTCATCCATTAAGAAACTTTCCTTCAATGTATGCCTCAATGCTTCTTAATACAGTATATCACACATGGGAGTCGTTTGTGTGCTCCTAGTGCTTTCTTGATGTTAGCTCCCTGATCTGTAACGAAAGTAACCTGTCTTAGTTCCGAGGACGTTATCTGCAACTCTGCCATTTGTTCATATATTTCCGTAATGATATGTTCACCAGTCTTGGCAACATCAGGAGACCTCGTAGTTAAGAGTACAATGTTTTTTAGTTTCTATTTGTCCGTCGATTCATCAATGTAGCTGAACGTGACAGTCAGGTAGTGGGTCTTACGATAACTCTCTGTCCACAGATCGCACGTCATTGAACACTGGTTTTTACCAATTGCGTCTTTCACTACTGGAATAAGTTCACTCCTGACTTGACCAGCCAATTCCTTAATATGTCGTGCTACAGTCCTTGGGGAAGGTACCAAGTCTTGGGCGGTGATGTGTCCATATTTTGCTCCTGTACTTATCAGTTCTTGAGCTAAGGTTATGAATCCTTCACCACTTACCATATTAAAATGTCGGATGTCTGTTGCACACATTAAAACACATTTGTCCGTAATAGATATTTTATCAGCACTGGCAGCTGCAACGCTAGACAAGTGTCGATTATCCTTACATTTATGTCCGTTCATTGCAGTTGTGCTTCCTTTGTCGGCAAGCAATGCTCCACAATTTCTCTTTGGCACTGAACATAACCAACTGGAAGATGTGTATCTCTTTCAACGATCACCTGAAACAGTCGTAATAAACACCTTCATGTATGTTTCACGATGACAATTTTTCTTTTCGTATGCGGACACAACAAACGTATCAATTCATTAAGAAATGCTACACAAACGAAGCGATTCGATTAATCAAATACTATCACGTCTCGAATTCGGAAACTCTGTTCTGTAATTATTTAGTAATAATTGAATGGCTTACCCTAAATTTTTCCCAACAAGAACTGCCACTTCTTACCCCCACTTTATTTATCAGAATGTACGTCCCATCAGCAAGTTTCTTCAACACAACATCTTTTGTGATGGCAGTCATTGCACTAGTCCCGGTTCAGCAACCACTCATGCTGAGTCTAATCCCGCGACAATTTACTGCCTACCGCTACGTTACGATAGTGAGAGGCTCTCGGCGAGCTCACGCTCTCGCAGTCTCGGGCCGGCACGTGTCATATTCGACAATCCTCGTCTCAGCTCAGTTTCGTAGCGTGACGTCAGTCATCCCCACCTCTGGCGCCTGTGCCAGCGATAACGAGCCGCGTACAGTGTGTTAACTGTAAGACGACTGAGTTGTGAGGGGAGTGCGGGGAGAGGAGGAAGCAAGCATTGGCTGGCGAGGGAAGAGGAGCCGTTGGGGGGGGGGGGGGGGGGGCAAGGCACGCCTACCAGTTGCAGTGCTGGCACTACAAATTGGCACTACAAATTGCGCGTCATGTTTACACGAAAGCAGACGAATGGCTTGGAAGTAAAACTCGCTTTAAATGTTGTTCGTAAACGAAACTGAAATCGTCATGTACATTAAAATCTATATATATATATATAAATGAATGTATGTATGTTTGTCTACTATGCGCTCCCCCACGTTGTGACACCAACGACACTCTCTTCACGTAAGTCACCCTTCCTCTGCCAAAATTTATTAACCGTTACGTTATTATCGATCCACGATTCATCGAGATAAAATATTTCTCTGCCTGCTTCCCTGAAGTTCGTCATGTCAAGAATGAAACGAGATCGCCAGTGCACAATGTAATACGTTCTAGCAACACATTCCTCTTGTTTTCCACCTTACGCCATATGAATCCAACAGACAAAAGTACTTTTCTCTGCGAGACAATACTCCACTTCCAGCCTATTGTGTCGTGCAAAACTGGAAGCAATGTTCGCAGGCTCGGCACAATCTTCCACACTGAATAAAATTCTGCTATCGTGTCGCGAATGACACGCTGGTTGAAATCATCGATCATTACTTCGATTTCTCCACTTCTTTTCCTAAGTTAAAAGAGAGAGAAAGATTTATAAGAAAATGCCTTCTGCACTGCATGTTTTTTTTTTAAAATTTGGAAATGTACTGTAATATGAATGTGTTTCGAAATAATGCAGTAACCAGTGATGTTTCCATACAAAGCAATACAGTAGCAAGGAAAAATGAAATATAAGGTAATTCGGACGAAATAGGGGGCTCCTTCATAGCGATCGCGAACAAAATATCTGAAATGGAAACTCACCTTTTCTTGCCAGGCGTTTGTTGTGATACGCCAGGATGATTCTTGGAAAACTGTTTGAATCTTCCAATGCTACGCATGCTTTGTTCTGTGTATGTAGCAGCTCTCACTGAAGATTTGTAAATGGGGTGAAGCAATTTTTTCTGCTCCCTTTCGCAGCATTCAATCACACGCAATATAATTTTGCGAACATCGCTACGTAATACTGGTTTCCTTCTAACCGTAGGCCTACCGATAGGGGTTGTTGGCGACTCCCGAGATGGGCCAGCAACTGCCTCTTCACTAATTTTGATAATGTTTAGCACAACTGCACAATAAAAACACGCAGAACAGTGCAGCGCAAAACATAACGAAGCAGACGACAATGGCTACCTTGTACAATACAGTCAGCTACGTAATGTTGGCAGCAGTCGAAACTGCGTGCCTACCGAAGCCTCCCGACGTTTACCGACTTCTACCGATTCAGGACTAGGGAGAGGTCTGCCATCTAAAAGTTTACACACTGTACTCAGTGAGAAGCGAGCGAGACTGAGCAGCGTTTTCTCGAGCTCTAGGGTAAGGAGGAATAGTTAATTTTGTATAGTGGTTTTCAGGGAGGCTTTGGATGGAAAACATAGAACTGCTACAGTAGCGTTAATCATAATAGTCAGCTCAAGAATTCTATATCGCATCAAATTATTCGTGATTTGTGTAGGGGAGAGAGTTGTGCATTGCACCCTTTTCAGACTTTCACTTCTAGCCAGCTCTGTAATAGAAGTTTCACGTATTTTAGTATCCATTTTTGAATGATGGCATACACCTTTTATACGCCAAAGCCTTTTTCAGAAATTACAAAAATTACTCTGGAAAATTAAATTTTTTCCACCTATAAAAATCTGTTCCAGTGTATAACTTGGCCATGTACCTAGGAACAAACGTTGTACTTAAATTTAAAAGTATTGCAATTGAGAAAATCTTGTCAGTACTGTATTTAGTCATCCATCTGTTATATTATTACTCTATTACACACCTACAGTCAGTAAGTGAACTCAAATTAAATATAAGTATTAACAAAAACCAGAAAAAGTTAAATGCATTCTGAATTGAAGCTATTTGAAACTAAGACAAATTTCCATTTTCAAGAGAGGTAAAACTATGACATGTCCCATGGTAAAAGACCTTCTGTTTCAAGGTACAAGAAGGTGTTTGAGCGACAAAGCATGACTTCACCTCCACATGTTATATATCTAATTTTAAAAATATATGGGATTTTACTTGTTGTAAAATTCTGTAACTGAAGAATTAACAGTATATTTCTATTAGTTTTAATATGTTATACAGCATCTAAATGTGTTAAACTAGAAATATTTGAAAATGTCTAGTAATAAAAAGCTATAGAGAATGGTGGAAACTGCTTATGGAGGTCTCTACTGTGCTTTCTTTCATGTGATTATAAAATCAGTCACTAGACTGACGTACCGACCAGAGAACATAAAGTGTTCTGCAATAAACCATTGTCTAGGGGCAACATGCTCCCCTACGTATGCTGATGTCCATTTACTTTCTTGTTTTTTCTTGAGACTGTTTTGTTTTATTGATAAGTGATGTACACATTTCAAAAAGTGGATGAGGATGTGCTGTTGCAAATTGTAATGATGATGAAGTTATAGGATCTGGGTCAGTTCTTCAGTCAGATAACCAATAATTCTTTGCAAATTACCTGGCACATGTTATTGGAGGAGTTCAAAGTGATACTCGATGGTTAATAATACCTCTTCTCTTTCCCAGGTGGAGTGGTCTATTATCTATTTGATTTGTTTTGTTGCTTTACAAACACATTATGACCTACATTGCATTATTAACAAGTGAATGTGTTTACAGACTTTTGAATTAAGCTATGTGTGTTGCTAAAGGACGATTCTGTTGGAATAACTTGAACTAAAGTTTTTCTCGATACGCTAGGGAATAATTTGTGCACTTTAATCAATTGCTAACGCCACAGCCTTATATTCCAGGTCAAAGCTCACATGATGATTGGAAGTTGAGGCCACCACAACGTGAGCGTGTTCTATACTGATTGTAGAGTGGTGTATTGTAATCAGTGTTGTGTAGTTGGAGTAATGTTGAAGTATCTTGGTTGTTTCTTGGTGTTGGATATGGACTACCGTAATAAAGTTGCATATGATGTCGACAAACATGTCTTGTATGGCAAGAAAAAGGCAGATTATTATGCTACCAAGTCAACTATTCTAAGAACCAAACTATTTTCTAAAGATAAGTGCATCAAAATATGTCGACCTCTGTTACATTTACATTATTTTATTAAGTTATATTAAATACATTACTTGTATTATCTTCTGTGACATACTGTTTTAAAATCAGAATATATTGCTTTACATTGTATAATACTTCAGGGAATTTTCAAATTGTTTGTATAATTAATCTAATGGTAAACTCATTATTCGTTTGAAAACATTGTTTATCTTAATAATGTACTTAGGAACAACATTTTCTACTGTGTTAGTGTTTATTTCCTCGCCTTGGAATTTATTGGTGTTTGGATGGACGAATTTGTACAACTCTGAATTTATTTTCTCTTTGTGTATTTCATTTGCCAGAGCTGAGAACAATATGATCATCAGTAAAATTGAAGAAGCACACGTTAAAGAGCCATGTGTTGATTAAAAACTCCAATAGTTAACAGATGGGCACTCTATTGTAAGCTATTCTACTTGGCATGATGGTGATGTCAAGCAAATTAATCTCTGGAGGACGTCTATTCGATGTGGAGGATGTCAAGCAGCACCAGCACTACATGACTTTGGTCCTGCAGAGAAGTACTCACCCAGGACTGACGTTGGAATCATTTATCCATGCTGAAAGATGTACTGGCTACTCTAATGTTGACAACGTTACCACCGAGATGTGATGTGGAGAGGTGAGCCAGCCCCAGTCACATGTGATTATAATGGATCAGAAGTAACTGCTATCATGAGACTGTGAGGGAACAACAGCCCTGTCCTTTGCCACTAACCTCTACAATCAACACATCAACAGTCGTTCTCATGAAGTCTCACTCCAGCCCAAAAAAGTGTCATTTAAAAAATTCGTAAGTAGAGTTGGAATCTCGACTTGTTAAAAATACCCTCCAAAATCACATTTCCGGGTGTGTGACAGAGCCTGTACTCTTAAAACAGTAATCTGTAATCTGATTAACAAACTTATTACTTTTCCTGTCACTTTTTGATTAGGTTTGTTCATAACTTATTTGTTGTAAATTATTCAAAGGAAATAAAATGTCTCAAGACAATAATTGACAAGGTCTCCTTAATGCACACAATTTCATTGTTGATTTATCATAAGTGGTGTTAATGTTTATGTTAGCTACTATGAAAAGTCAACAAATTACCAGCTCCGCTCAACAAAAATCATCTGAGTGTTGACCACTGTCATGATTGATGTCATGTGTGTACATAATGTCATACAGTCATCTCGACAGTCCACTTCACAGACTTCCTCGCATATCGCTTGTATTTTCCTCTAAAGATCAAAAACTATTTCTCTTGAGGACTGAAAGGTACTAGGCCTCTTCTTGCAGTCTGCTTCACAGACTTATAGTACCGGAAAATGTGTTAATTTACACACTTACTTAACTATTTTGGTAATTCCAAATAATTTTTGGGATATCCTTTGCTGTATGATTTCTGGAACTCATTGTGGACAATCGTTTAACATGAGTGGAATAGTTATGAAACCTGTCCGTTATGAACAACTTTCGTGTTGTATATCAGCACGCAAGTTGTGAAGCACTCGTTCAACTCAAAGGCCCTACAGTACATGTTTCTGTCTTCTACGGTAGCCTTTGCCTTTGGTTGAGTAATGCAAAGCATATCTTTAAGAAAAACTTTGAGCGTGGAGTCTAGTCAGTCTATCAGGTGCCTGCCGATAACTGAAGTATAGATATTTGTCTTGTACATTACTGAGATGGACATTTCGAAAGTACTTCGTTCAAGATTATTGGTGAGACTGTTGCTTTCTCGCACTGCACTGTCGTAATTTTCTATATTACATGATGTTCAGGTTCAGTTTTCAGGGAAGTTTTACAATTCCGTGGTCATGTAAGCAAGATCTGCATCTTCATGGCTACTATGTAAATCACACTTAAGTTTCTGGCAGTGGTTTCATCGAACCACCTTCATAATAATTCTTTGTTATTCCACTCTAGAACAACATTTGGAAAAAAACGAACACCTATATCTTTACGCGTGAGTACCAGTTTCCCTTATTTTACTGTGATGATCATTTCACCCCATGGAGGTCAGTGTCAACAAGATATTTTCGCATTCGGAGGAGAAAGTAGGTGATTGAAATTTCGTGAGAAGATCCCGCCGCAACAAGAAACGCCTTTGTTTTAATAATTTCCAACCCAAATCTTGTATCATGTCGGTGACTCTCTCTCTCTCCCTTGTTTGTCTACAATACAAAACGTGCTGCTCTTTTTTGAACTTTCTCGATGTAGTTCGTTAATCCTTCCTGGCAAGGATCCCACACTGCCCAGCAGCATTGCAAAAGTGGACGGACAAGCGTAGTGTAGGCAGTCTCTTTTGTAGATCTGTTGCATCTTCTAAGTGTTCTGCCGATTAAACGCAGTCTTTGGTCCGCCTTTCTCACAGCATTTTCTATGTGTTCCTTCCAGTTTAAGTAGTTCGTATTTGTAATTATTAAGTATTTAGATAAATTTACGGCCTTTAGGTTTGACAAATATATCGAAGTTTAACGGATTCCTTTTAGTACTCATGTGGATGACCTCACACTTTTCGTTATTTAGGGTCAACTGCGAGTTTTCGCACCGTACAAATATCTTATTTACATCGTTTTGCAATTAGCTTTGATCTTCTTACGACTTTACTAGGCGATGAACGACAGCATCATCTGCAAACAACCTAAGACGGCTGTTTCCTAAATAGTTTATATAGATGAGGAACAACAGAGGGCCTACAACACTAACTTGGGGAACGCCAGAAATCACTTCTAATTTATTCGATGACTTTCCGTCAATTACTACGAGCTGTGACCTCCCTGAGAGGAAGTCCAATCTGCGACGATGGTCCATAAGCACGCAATTTGATTACAAGCCGCTTGTGAGGTACGGTGTCAAAAGTCTTCTGGAAATGTAGAATCACGAAATAAGTTTGAAATCCTTTGTCGATAGTACTCAAGACTTCGTTCGAGTAAAGAGCTAGTTGTGTTTCAGAAGAACAACGTTTGACTATGTGTCAATAGACCGTCATCCTCGAGATAATTATTCATAATGTTCGATCACGGTGTATGTTACAAAATACTGCTACATATCGACGTTAATGATATAGGCCTGCACTTTACTGGATTACTCCTATTGCTTTGTTGAATATTGGGTACGGATCTTGCTTCAGTTCTGTGTCTAGTTTGCGTCTATGTTTGAATATGTGAAGTTGAGTATCTACTGTTCGTTGAATCCCTGAACTTATGAATCGTCTTTCATGTTACTTTCCCTCTCTCTAAATAACATTACAGGATTTAGAAAGCATATGGGTTTTCTTCTGTCTTTGTAACTATGTGGTACTGTACAGACATGTGGTCTATTAGAGGAGATTTGCATGTATTATTCATGAGCTGCTCTGACCGTGTTCTGAATAATAACTGAATATACAATCCCATCTCTCATAAATAATTTTCAGCCTTACAAATGCTTAATCGCACACGTGCTGATTTAAAATTTATTCTCTCAAGCACCATGTACGAATGCAGGACAATTGAAATGTATTGCCATCAACAGAATTGATACTTCTAGAAACTGTCTTCAGTAGTTACATTATTTTCTGATTTCACGTACAATTTTCAGTTAAATAACTTGAATGTGAGTTGCAGTAAACTTCAAGACATATGCTGCGGCAGAGAAGACCCGACACTTTGCTTTGAAATGAATCGTTTTTCTTTCGATATATGTTAAAAGATACCGCGAGCAGTTACAGGGGACTGGCACGTGTACTGTTGCAAGCAGAAGTGAAATTATACTGGTAAGTTGTCTCAGGACAGTTGAAAATCTTGGTTGCAGTTTATCTTCTTACTTAATATTAAATGACCCTTTATTGTTTCGTTGCGCTATGAAAATTAGCTCACTGCCTCATATTTCATTAAAAAATAATGACATGGCGCTAATGTTTATTCCTCGGTCAATTTTCATACAAAGGGGAATGTTGTCAGGACACTAATACTGGTGTCATAAGTTGCTTTGCACTCACAGATAAAACTAATTAGGTAGTGGCAGCGCTCTAAGTGTTCATTTGTCATGTTAACATTATCTTGTATTTGTTTGTCCATAGGCGGTGTAGGGTATGTACTGCGAAGCATTCTACGTAATCTTGACGGAAGCAGCCGGCCGTTGTCACCGAGCGGTTCTAGGCGCTTCAGTCCGGAGCCACGGGGCTGCTACGGTCGCAGGTTCGAACCCTTATTCGGGCATGGATGTGTGTGCTGACCTTATGTTAGTTAGGTTTAAATAGTTCTAAGTCTAGGGGACTGATGACTTCAGATGTTAAGTCCCATAGTGCTTAGAGCCATTTGAACAATTTTTTTGAATGAAGCAGATACAGGATGCTAAATTAGGTGTTAACGTCACATGGACAAAGAGGTCACTAGAGTAAAAGCACAAACTAGGCTAGAGGAAGGCTAGAAAAGGAAATCAGCAGTCTCATTTAAAAAAAAAAAAAAATCAGGAAATTTTTTTAAACTATCTACAAAACCACAAGAATAACCTAAATGTGAAACACGAAAAGGAGATTTAGACTACTACACTATTGGCCATTAAAATTGCTACATCACAAAGATGACGTGCTACAGATGCGAAATTTTACCGACAGGAAGAAGATGCTGTGATATGCAAATGATTAGCTTTTCAGAGCATTCACACACGGTTGGCACCGGTGGCGACACCTACAACGTGCTGACATGAGGAAAGTTTCAAAAAATGGCTCTGAGCACTATGGGACTTAACATCTGAGGTCATCAGTCCCCTAGAACTCAGAACTAATTAAACCAAACTAACATAAAGATATCACACACATCCATGCCCGAGGCAGCATTCGAACCTGCGACCGTAGCAGTCGCGCGGTTCCGAACTGAAGCGCCTAGAATCGCTTGACCACAACAGGCGGCGAGCAAGTTTCCAACCGATTTCTCATACACAAACAGCAGTTGACCGGCGTTGCCTGGTAAAACAATGTTGTGATGCCTCGTGTAAGGAGGAGAAATGCGGACCATCACGTTTCAGACTTTGATAAAGGTCGGATTGTAGCCTATCGCGATTGAGGTTTATCGTATCGCGACATTGCTGCTCGCGTTGGTCGAGATCCAATGACTGTTAGCAGAATATGAAATCGGTGGGTTCAGGAGGGTAATACGGAACGCCGTGCTGGATCCCAACGGCCACGTATTACTAGCAGTCGAGATGACAGGCATCTTATCTGCATGGCTGCAACGGATCGTGCAGCCACGTCTCGATCCCTGAGTCAACAGATGGGGACGTTTGCAAGACAACAACCATCTGCACGAACAGTTCGACGACGTTTGCAGCAGCATGGACTATCAGCTCGGAGACCATGGCTGCGGCTACCCTTGACGGTGCATGGTGTACTCAACGACGAACCTGGGTGCACGAATGGCAACAAGTAATTTTTTCGGATGAATCCAGGTTCTCTTTACAGCATCATGATCGTCGCATCCGTGTTTGGCGACATCGCGGTGAACGCACATTTGAAGCGTGTATTTGTCATCGCCATACTGGCGTATCACCCGGCGTGATGGTATGGGGTGCCATTGGTTACACGTCTCGGTCACCTCTTGTTCGCATTGACGGCTCTTTGAACAGTGGACGTTACATTTCAGATGTGCTACGACCCGTGGCTCTACCCTTCATTCGATCCCTGCGCAACCCTACATTTCAGCAGGGTAATGCACGACCGCATGTTGCAGGTCCTGTACGGGCCTTTCTGGATACAGAAAATGTTCGACTGCTGCCCTGGCCAGCACATTCTCCAGATCTCTCACCAATTGAAATAGTCTGGTCAGTCGTAGCTGAGCATCTGGCTCGTCACGATACGCCAGTCACTACTCTTGATGAACTGGGGTATCGTGTTGAAGCTGCATGGGCAGCTGTACGTGTACACGCCATCCAAGCTCTATTTGAATCAATGCCCAGGCGTATGAAGGCCGTTATTACGGCCAGAGGTGGTTGCTCTGGGTACTGATTCCTCAGGATCTATGCTCCTAAGTTGCGTGACAATGCAATCACATGTCAGTTCTAGTATAATATATTTGTCCAATGAATATCCGTTTATCATCTGCATTTCTCCTTGGTGTAGCAATTTTAATGGCCAATAGTGTACTACCAGAATAAAGTAGTACACCCTTTTAGAGGTTTCCAGTTCTATAAAGGTTTATTGTTGCAACAGATCAACAGCACAAGCGGTCCTGAGGCACTAGGATCGACCCATGCTGAAACACACACACATTGGTACGTGGTGTAGCCTCCATGGACGGCAATCCAGGCGCTGACTCTAGCATCCAATCGATAGTACAGATGTAGAATACTGTCATGGCATACGTTATGCCAAGCCTGCTCCACCTGTTCACGTAGATCTGTAAGAGTTGTTGGTTCACGAGTTGCACTAGTCACTACCCGTCCTATCATAATACACACGTGCTCCATTGGAGTCCACAGGAGTTGCTGCAGGCCTTGGAGAGCACTTCGAGCTTCACAGACAGTGTCTGAGCGAGCATTGTCCTGTTGGAACAACACATTACTTTCCTTTCCTAAGAGAGCAAACGAACGGATTTATCAACATTCTACACGTACGGAGCGCTTGTTAGCGTCCCCTCCAGAAAGACCACAGGTGAACGAGAAGTGTAGCTTAACGTATCCCAGACCACAAGGCCTGAGGTGGAGCCAGTGTGTCTCGTACGAATCCATTCTGCGGGACAGCGTTTACTAGGTCTACATCGTACGCGCAAACAACCATCACTTGGTTGCAGACAGAATCTGCTTTCATCGCTCAAGACCACAGCGCGCCGTTTCGTCTTCCAAGAGATCCTTTGACGACACCAGTAAAGCCATGCACTTTGATTCTGTGGCACCAGTGGAAGACGGGCTAGAGGTGTGCCAGCTCGTATTCCTACTGCTAATCACCGGTCCGCAACAGTGTTGACAGTTCTGGGCTCACAAACCCTCTCATCAGTGCTATGGTAGCTATAAGATCTACCAATGCTGCCATTACAAATACGACGATCGTGGCGGGCGTTATAGCGTCCCCAGTGAAATAATACGAAAAGACTTAGAATACAGTATTTATAAAGAAGAGACATTTAAAAATTGAATCATATACATTTTTCTCATGTACCCGTAAAATAATAATTTCTCTGTGTAAGTTTCGAGGGCAAAGAAATATAACAAAATGATCTAAAGAGACGACAAAATACGCTCTTTTGTTAATTTTTTAGTCGTCTTCACTTCTTCTCTTGTCTTGGTTGCGTGTAGACTGACATCTTGCGAGTGCTGGCCAATGTAAGCATATTTGTACTAATTAAGCAGATAATATATTGATTAAATATTACTGTTCACTTTTAATTTGTAAGAGGTGATCTCAATTTCATGTCCGCCTTCCTTAAATTAACCTGCATTCAAGTAATTTACAGTACAACAATTGCAGCGGCCGATGCAGCCAACGACGCCATTACGTGGCGATATTAACTTATAAAATTTAGCGGAAGCGAAAAACTCACCCGCTATTAACATAATATACATTTTTCTCCACAGTTGCCCGACGCTGCAGAAAATACGTAGCTTTAAGATTCTTATTTTCAGTACAACAGCCGAGAGCCAGAGCCAGGACTCCGACTACAATGCAAATGGTTAACGGAGGTAAGAAAAAATACTCTCGCACGTGTGTGGGCCACAATTGTAATTAATAACTAAAGATTTTTGCTTTAAAGTGAACTGACTAGCCGAGGAAATTAATATGAAAAGTTTATTCCATTGTTCAACTTATATACTCATGTTTTAAGATTCAGCGAGTCTAACATTCATTAACATAACAAATAATTTAAGATTAATATTGTTAAAAAGGAGAACTTCACAAAAGCATTTAACTATAAATTAAAATTAAATGAAACATTTTGATTAAGGCCCACCACGTAAGTCGGCAACAATTAACATTACCAATAAATAATATATTAAATTACGACGGCCGACGGACGCGAGGTAGTCCTACCGCTAATCACCGGTCCGCAACAGTGTTGACAGGTGTGGGCTCACAAACCCTCTTATCTGTGCTATGGTAGCTATAAGATCTATCAATGCTGCCATTACAAATACGACGGTCGTGGCGGGCGTACGTGCTGCATGGAAGTGCAGGACCTCGTCTATGAGTGTGAGAATGTTCACGCGACCACTGATACCAGCACAATTGACGCAACACGTCCAATTTGTGTGGCAGTTCTCCAAATGGACCATCCCGCCACTCGGAAGGCCTAAAATTTGAGTCGCTCAGTTGGCTGTGGGAAGCACGTGTGCGCCGTGGCATGCTTTCGTGTTTGCTTCACGCGTTTGCACCACACTGTACCTTCTGGCTGTGAGCGTTCACTATTAAAGTATAGACACACATGGTGTTCTGGAAGTTATTTCACTAAGCTATATATTGGCGGACGACGTTGATACTGCAATGAAGCACAAAAGAAACAGGTACAGGCATGCGTATTCAAATACGGAGATTGAAAGTGGTGTTGTAGTCGGCGCACGAGCAAAGGACACGCCATCTCCGAGGTAGCGAATAAGTGGGGATTTTCCCGTACGATCATTTCACGAGTGTACTGTGAATATCAGGAATCCGGTAAAACATCAAATCTCAGTCATCGCTGCGGCCGGAAAAAGACCGTGCAAGAACGGGACCAACGACGACTAAAGAGAACCATTCAACGTGACAGCAGAGCAACCCTTCTGAAAATTGCTACAAATTTCGATACTGGGCCGTCAACAAGTGTGAGCGTGCGAAACATTCAACGAAGCTTTATCGATATGGGCTTTCGGAGCCGAAGGCCCACTCGTGCACTCTTAATGACTGCACGACACAAAGGTTTACGCCTTGCCTGAGCCCGTCAGCACCGACATTGGACTATTGATGACTGGAAACGTGTTGCCTGGTCGGATGAGTCTCGTTTCAAATTGTATCGAGCTGATGGACACGTACGGATATGGAGAAAACCTCATGAATCCATGGACCCTGCGTGTCAGCAGGGGACTGTTCAAGCTGGTGGAGGCTCTGTAATGTCGTGGGGCGTGTGCAGTTGGAGAGATATGGGACCCCTGATACGTCTAGATACGACTCCGACAGGTGACTCGTAAGTAAACATTATGTCTGATTACGTGCATCCATTCATGTCCATTGCTCATTCCGACAGACTTGGGCAATTCCAGCAAGACAATGCGAAGCCCTACACGTCCAGAAATGCTACAGAGTGGCTCCAGGAACACTCTGCTGTGTTTTAGCACTTCTGCTGGCCACCAGACTCCCCAGACATGAACATTATTGAGCATATGTGGGATGCCTTGCAACGTGCTGTTCAGAAGAGATCTCCACCCCATAGTTCTCTTACGGATTTATGGACAGCCCTGCAGGATTCGTGGTATCAATTCCCTGCAGCACTACTTCAGACATTAGTCGAGTCTATGACACGTCGTGTTAGCAGCACTTCTGCGTGCTCGCGGGGGGCGCTACACGATATTAGGCAGGTGTACCTGTTTCTTTGGCTCTTCAGTGTATCTTGTCATTATAGCCTGGTTAAACTGTGTTGTTCTATTTTAGGCTCTAGTGGAGTACATGGGCATGTTGTGAACTTGTTCACTTGCTGTACTGTGACTGCTATTTCACTGTGCTGAGAAAATCAGGGTAGTCCCAACTACAGTGCCGAATTTTGCATGGTGACGAAGATTCTAGTTAGAGCGCCGACTGGATTCTGCTTGCAGTATGAAGTGCCGCTATGCACACATAACTCTTGAAATTGTGGCAACTGATGCTGATGCATGTGGTTGAGCAAGACGAACTACAAGAAGCCACGTGACAGTCAAACAGGAGGAACTAACACAGCGGGCTGCACCTGCAGTGCACCACTTGTCCACTGTTCCAGCCTTCAGACCGGGGGATCAAGACTGGGGCAGCTTCCATCGCAGACTTCTGGACTTTCAGACGTACAACACAACCGACCTCGGGGAAGATGAGTTTGTATTCCGTAGAAATACTGGAACACGTGAGGCAATACTAACATTACGACTTATCTTAGAAAATAGATTAAGAAAAGGCAAACCTACGTTTCTAGCATTTGTAGACTTAAAGAAAGCGTTTGACAATGTTGACTGGAATACTCTGTTTCAAATTCTAAAGGTGGCAGGGGTAAAATACAGGGAGCGAAAGGCTATTTACAATTTGCACAGAAAGCAGATGGCAGCTATAAGCGTCGAGGGGCATGAAAGGGAAGCAGTGGTTGGGAAGGGAGTGAGACAGGGTTGTAGCCTCTCCCACATGTTATTCAATCTGTATATTGAGCAAGCAGTAAAAGGAAACAAAAGAAAAATTCAGAGTAGGTATTAAAATCCATGGAGAAGAAATAAAAACTTTGAGGTTCGTCGATGACATTGTAATTCTGTCAGAGACAGCAAAGGACTCGGAAGAGCAGTTGAACGGAATGGACAGTGTCTTGACACGAGGATATAAGGTGAACATCAACAAAAGCAAAACGAGGATAACGGAATGTAGTCGAATTAAGTCAGGAGATGCTGAGGGAATTAGATTAGAAAATAAGACACTTAAAGTAGTAAAGGAGTTTTGCTATTTGGGGAGAAAAATAACTGATGATGGTCGAAGCAGAGAGGATATAAAATGTAGACTGGCAATGGCAAGGAAAGCGTTTCTGAAGAAGAGAAATTTGTTAACATCGAGTATAAATTTAAGTGTCAGGAAGTCGTTTCCGAAAGTGTTTGTATCGAGTTTATGTATGGAAGTGAAACATGGACGATAAATAGTTTGGACAAGAAGAGGATAGAAGCTTTTGAAATGTGGTGCTTCAGAAGAATGCTGAGGATTAGATGGGTAGATCACATAACTAATGAGGAGGTATTGAACAGGATAGGGGAGGAGTTTGTGGCACAACTTGACAAGATGAAGGGATCGGTTGGTAGGACATGTTCTGAGGCATCAAGGGATCACCAGTTTAGTATTGGAGGGCAGCGTGAAGGGTAAAAATCGTAGAGGGAGACCAAGAGATGAATACACTAAGCAGATTCAGAAGGATGTAGGTTGCAATAGGTACTGGGAGATGAAGGTTTGCACAGGATAGATGGAGAGCTGCATGAAACCAGTCTCAGAAATGAAGACCACAATAACAACAACAACAACAACAACATAACAGATGTTGATAAAATTCTCTCGTGGTTTTAAAATCCACGAACTTCCGGCCGACTACCCCTCGGCCTTTGTCAAGTGATGACTTTCTGTCGACGGCCGAGGAGGACCCAGCAGAAAGCTCGTTGATTTTAAAACCACTTGATGCAAACTCGAAAGGATTTTATCAGTACATCTGATATGCATTCGTATTTAAAAGATGGTGTTACTCAACGTAGTCGTCTTTCCGCAGACAATCACAAGTTGCATGTTATCGTTCGTAAATTACACTGAAGAGGCAAAGAAACTGGTACACCTGCCTAATATCGTGTACGGCCCCCGTGAGCATGCAGAGGCCCCGCAGCACCACGTGGCGTGGACTCGACTAATGTCTGTAGTAGTGCTGGAAGGAATTGACACCCTGAATCCTGCAAGGCTGTCCATAAATCTGTGAGAGTACGAGCTTGTGGAGATGTCCTCTGAATAGCACGTTGTTAGGTATCCCAGATATGCTCAATAATATTCATGTCTGGGGAGTTTGGCGGGCAGCGGAAGTGTTTAAACTCAGAAGAGTGTTCGCGAGCCACTCTGTAGCAGTCTTGGACGTGTGGGGTGTGGTACTGATCTGCTGGAATTGCGCAAATCTGCCGGAATGCACAATGGACATGAATGGATGCAGGTGATCAGACAGGATGCATACGTACGTGTTACCTGCCAGAGTCGTATCTAGATGTATCAGGGATCCCATATCACTCCAACTGCACACGTTCCACATCATTACAGAACTTCAACCAGTTTGAACAGTCCCCTGCTGACATGGAGAGTCCATCGATTCATGAGGTTGTCTCCATGCCCGTACGCGTCCATCCGCTCGAGACAATTTGAAACGGGACTCGTCCGACCAAGCAACATGTTTCCAGTCACCAGCAGTCTAATGTCAGTGTTGACGGGCCCAGGCGAAGCGTAAAGCTTGGTGTCGTACAGTCATCAAGGGTACACGGGGGGGCCTTCGGTTCCGAAAGCCCATATCGATGAAGCTCGTTAAATGGTTCGCACGCTGACACTTGTTGACGGCCCAGCACTGAAATCTGCAGGAACTTGCGGAAGGGTTGCACTTCTGTCACGTTGAACGATTCTCTTCAGACATCGTTGGTCCCGTTCTTGAACGATCTTTTTCCGGTCGCAGCGATGTCGGAGATTTGATGTTTTACCGGATTCCTGATATTTTTTCACGGTACACTCGTGAAATAGTCGTACGGGAAAATCCGCTCTTTATCGCTACCTCGGAGATGCTGTGTCCCTTCGCTCGTGCGACGACTATAACACCACGTTCAAACTCATTTAAATCTTGATAACCTGCCATTGTAACAGCAGTAACCGGTCGAACAACTGCTCCAGACGCTTGTTGTCTTATATTGGCCGTTGACGACAGCAGCGCCGTGTTCGCCTGTTTACATATCTCTGTATTTGATTACGTATGCCTATACCAGTTTCTTTGGCGCTTCAGTGTATTATCTGTTGGTGCAGAATGAGATGCTACCTTTTGCAGATATTTGCAACTTATTTTCTTCGTATTATGAGCAAATTTGTGATGTGGTCACTAATAGGTTCGAATTTTTTTTAGTATCGCGAGAAATCCTGCACAAATTACGCAACTTACGAGTTAGATTTACTATACTTCGTGTGTTTACCTGAAAAAAAGCAGCAATGCAAGACAGCTGACAGTAGCGAACGACAGACAGTAGGTCCAGTCAGGCATAACCCATGCCACCAAACCGGTCGCCATCATTCCGGTGGCCATGCTGCATGATGCATAGCGGTTCACTGTAGTCCGGTATCTCACGTCAGTTAGTTCCAGCCCTGAAACACCGCATTACATGACGTTTGTTTAACTTGAGTACCAAATATCCGTCACTTATACGGACTGTCTTTCCTAAATACGCCTCTTTCTAAAAAGAATGACATGTTTCCCGTGTCATGTAAACCGCGGGCTCCGAAGTCTGTTGTTGCATCGTGTTGGACAATGATTAATTTGTTCTGTTCTTCGTAGCGAATAGAATTTTGTTAGTGAAGCACAGTAATATTGGAAATGTGTGGTAAGTTCTATGGACCAAACTGCTGAGGTCATCGGTCCCTAGGCTTACACACTATTTAATCTAACTTAAACTAACTTACGTGAAGGACAACACACACCACACTCCCATGCCCAAGGGACTCGAACCTCCGACGGGGGAAGCCGCGCGAACCGTGGCAAGGCGCTCAAGACCGCACGGCTACCCCGCGCGGCCACAGTAATATTGCTACACAACGTGCAGACGTGTCGCATAGCCCTCGTCCTCCACTTTAAATAGGTGAATGAATGAATGATAGAATTTTCTGGATGCACGACATCGAGGTCTTTAGCGTTCATACTGAGCTCTGGCGAGAAGAATGTGGTTGAAGTGAAGTACAGTCTTAAATGACGTCAGAAAACACAAAAGCCGCCCCCCCCCCCCCCCACACACACACATACGGCGCAGTGGTTAGCACATTGGGCTCGCATTCGGGAGGACGACGTTTGAAAACCGCGCCCGACCATTTTGATTTAGGTTTTCCGTGATTTCCCTAAATCACTTCAGGTAAATCCCTGTACGGTTGCTTTGAAAGAGCACAGCCGACTTCCTTCCCCATCCTTTCCTTATCCGATGAGACCGATGAGCTCGCTGTTTGCTCCACTCCCTCCAGTCAGTCAACCAACCAACACACACACACACACACACACACACACACACAATAAAAGCTTACCATGTGGAAAATCTTTTAAACTGGTACAAGAAGAAAAGAGATCATAAAAAGAAAAGACGAAAAACACACTGCACAACAGAATTAAAGGATATATCTTGTAACTCTTCAGGCTTTCCCGGCGATCTAATGACATCTTGGGTTGTCGGGTGTTTTGCCGGATATCAGCGTCGTACTTGCACGATATTTCGGTCACGTAGCTCGTAACCTTCATCAGGTGCGACCTGAGACTGCTCCTCGAGTGGACCTGGTCCAGTATTTATGCCTATGGCCTTCCCCCTCCACCAACGGCTGCAGGCGCTTCCTCTGTGGTCCGCGCCCATTCCCTTCGACCTGCTGGAGCGTTGCTGCTCCGTTTTCCGTCCGCTGCGGTTCTAGGTGTTCCCTCTGCGGTCCGCGCCCACCAAACCCGCTCCTGGGGGTTTCATCTACGGTCTGGGGTACCAAGCGTTCCCCCTGCGGTCCGCGCCCGCTCACCACGACCTGTTGGAGCGTTGCTGCTCCGTTTTTCGTCCGCTGCGGCTCTGGATGTTCCCTCTGCGGTCAGCACCCACCAGTTCCACTACTGGGTGTTCCGTCTCCGGCCTGGTGCGCCTGGCAGTCCGTCAGGGACTTGTTGTCCATCTCCATGTCTCTGGTTCTTCTGTTTGTGTAGTGTTGCAGCTGGCCCTGTTGCTCCTTCAACAATTCCAGAGCCGGATCCCAGGCTCTGCTTAGCTGGTACCCTGTGTCACGGTTCATAAGAACGTCAGCCATTTTAATTTCTATCGATTCCCTTATAATACTGTCCCAAAATCTGGGTGTTTGTGCTAGAAGCTTGGTATCCTCATACTTCATGGCATGATCTAGTTCTAGACAGTGTTCAGCAATGGCTGACTTAGTCACCTGTCTTAATCTAGTGTGCCTCTGATGTTCTTTGCACCTGATCTCCACAGTTCTTGTCGTCTGGCCAATGTAGGACATGCCACATTGACAAGGTATATTGTAAATCCCTGGTTTTCGTAACCCCAGGTCGTCTTTGACACTCCCCAGCAGTCCCCCGATCTTGTTGGAAGGACAGAAAACACACTTGATATTGCGTTTACGGAGGATCCTACTGATTCCGGCAGAAACAGAGCCAGCGTAGGGCAGATATGCCACCTTCTTTGCTTCATCTTGGTCTTCTTCAGGAACCTGTGGTATAGTGGCTGGTTTGAGTGCCCTCTCAATTTGTCTGTCCGTGTATCCATTCTTGGAGAAATCCACAGAGGAAGCGCCTGCAGCCGTTGGTGGAGGGGGAAGGCCATAGGCTTAAATACTGGACCAGGTCCACTCGAGGAGCAGTCTCAGGTCGCACCTGATGAAGGTTACGAGCTACGTGACCGAAATATCGTGCAAGTACGACGCTGATATCCGGCAGAACACCCGAAAACCCAAGATGTCAGGATATATCTTGTGAAACCCCATAGGTGCTTTGAGTTGTCCGCCTGCTTAGCCTTGTGGTAACGTGCTTGCCTCCTATTCAGCGGGCCCGGGTTCGATTCACGAACGGATTGGACATTTTCTCCGCTTGTGGACTGGGTGTTGTGTTGTTCTCATCACCGGAACGCAAGTCGCTCAATGTGGCGTCGACTGAAGTAAGACTTGCACTCGGCGGCCGATCTTCCCCGCACGGGGCCTCCCGGCCAACAATGCCACACGATCATTTCATTTTTGGCCTTCCATTGCGACACGTAAGTTTGAAATTTGGCTCAAATGTGCCTACGCCCGTCCTCTGCAACGGTGGCGCCCTGCGACGCCACCATCTGGCTCGAGGACGCTACAAACAGCAACGTATCGATATATGCGAAAAAAGGCCAGAGCTCAGAAGTTAATGTGAAGTGTGAAGTTGGTTAATGATGTCACATTGCCATCACATTTCATCATAATTCTGCCCAACGCTACTGTGGACGTGTCACATTTCACCTTTGTTTTGACGCCCAGCGTTGAAACCGTAAGGTTTTCTTATGAGTGGCCGAGGAAACAATTTCAGACACACCGTAGCTCAGGTTCGACACGGAAAGGCCTCAGGGTGCAGCATAAACGCGGGTCAGTGAAACCACCCCTATCCTTGGGACGTTGCTTCCCACACATTTCTTGGTCGTAAACCACAAATTTCAGCGTGATAACCGATTGCAACAGGAAGACGTTCTTGACGATCGTTGTTACCGCTGACATTTCTCTGACGCTTTAACCAACGATGTTGTGTGGTAATAATCGAAGCAGACGAAATGAATTAAAATTTGTACTGCAGCTGAGTGTTGAACCCGGGACTTCTTCCTTGCTAAACAGAAACGCTAACCATTACACCACCGCAATACAATGGTCAACATTCCTGTTCGAACTACCTAAGGCGAGTGCCCTCCCCAACACAAACTTCAATTCATTTTTCCCTTACCTATTGTCACTACTGCCAGGCCTCTCCGATATTGGCGAGCACCCCAGCATTGGACGTAATGGGACGTCCTTGTACCACTGGTGATCTTATAGATCGCATATTTAAATGTTTCCCTGAGACATTGAAGTCCCTTTTTATTATCTACGATAATCATCGAAGCAGACGAATTGAATTAAAATTTGTGCTATAGGCGGGACTCGAACCCGAGTCTTCTTGCTTGCTAGACAAAAATGCTAACCATTACACTACCACAGCGCGATGGTCAACTTTGCTTAACAAACTACCTAATTTATCCAAGAAGACCCGGGTTCGAGTCCTGGCTGCAGCACAAATTTTAATTCATTTCGTCTGCTTCGGTGATTATCGTAGATAATAAAAAGAGACTTAACTGTCCCAGGGAAACATTTAATTATACGATGTTGTGTGGGTTAGCAAACACGTTAAATGTGATCTTAACTCTTTGCAGTGCAGTATGACCACAATGTTTGCTCTGGTGTACAGAGTGGAAACACTAGAGGTCTTTCAAAACCGTTCAACAAAATCTGAATGTGTTCCGAAGCAGCAAAGGGTTCTTATGCGTTTTCAGGACTCCTGCTTCACATCCTCCCGTTGCATGATCACAGAGGAATGCGACATTGACGTATGTGTGAATAAAACGGCAGAGGCTGCCTGTAAGACCCTCCAGTCGGGCAAAATCCTGTGGTGGCACCCACCCACATTTATTGAGAATTGTAAAAATGTGGCTTTACAGAGAAAATCGGCGAAGTAGTCCTTGACTCCTACAGGGAGGCATCTGGCATTGAAAGTGCCAAGTTATTAGCGAAATGCAGGCGGCTAGGGCTACCTTGAAGTTTTCTCTGCAAAGACACATTTTTATAATTCTAAATAAATGTCGGGGTGAGTGAGGGGGGGGGGGGGTACTGAGGGTTTTGCCAAACTAGGGGGTCTTAGAGAGACTCTTTTCCATTTCGCTCACATATGTGTGAATATCCCACACCTCCGTGATCACACCACAGGATGTCGTGAAACAGGAGGATTGTAAAATCATAAGAACCTCTTGCTGCTTTGCATCACATTCAGATTTCGTCGTAGGTGTTTGAACGGTACCTAGTGGTTCCACCGTAAACACCAGCATAAAAATTGCAGTTGCACTGCATTCAAACAGGTGAGAACACATTTAATGGCGTTACTAGCTCACGATGTCCTTAGGATTTAAGCATCAGTGAGATGTCAGCGGTATCAAAGAGTGCAAGGAACATCGTCCTATTGCTCATCGCACTGTAAACTGTCGTTTACGACCATGAAACATGTGGAAATCGACGTCCCCAAGGAAAGGGGTGATTTCACTGACACCGCTTTTGAAACCCCCTGAGGCCTTTTCGTGCCGATTCTGACATCCAAACCTCCACATGTCAATCAGATCGGTACAAAGCTTTCTTTATCAACCGCAACTCCGATTTAGTTCGCGCTATGTGCCGTCGTCCAACAGAATACAAGTAAACGGTAGTTAAAAGTAACATCAGAAGTACGGAGCACAAGAAAAGCGTTTGTATGAGTGAGAGTTTTGTAAATCTCTTATCGGTGGGTTGCTACTGTGTGAGGTCCCACACGTCCCGCATTCAAACCCCACTAGTGACAATTTATTTTAACTGTTTACGTGTGAAACTGTTATATGGGAGAACATTTTCCTGGCATGTAAAAGGCTTTTTCGCAGTTCGCAGTTTCATGCATAATACAGTAAAAAAAAGTGTTCATTAGGATTGGAACTCAAGACACTTTGTGCAACGATCCAACGCTCGACCAACTTCCCCACGGGAGCTGTGTATGTATGTAACTCACAGTTACGCTTTTCTTGTGCTCCGTAGTTCTAGTGTTGCAATCAATTAGCGTTTAGGCCCGTTCTACTGGACGACAGCACAATAGTACGAACTACACTCATGCTCATAAATTAAGGATAATTGCAGAATGTGGTGCCATAGGCACAAAGGGAACACACACGACACAGATCTGTTAGTCCATGGTATTCGTGATAAGTTGAGAAAATCGTCCCGAAAGACATGTGCTACAAAACGCCACTGTTTCCTGCGCATGTACCCCGACATCAATATGGGATATGATCACCACGCACACATACACAGGCCGCACAACGGTTTGGCATACTCTGGATCAGGTGGTCGAGCAGCTGCAGGGGTATAGCCTCCCATTCTTGCACCAGTGCCTGTCGGAGCTCCTAGGGGTTGTGCAGCGATACGTCGACCGAGAGCATCCCAGACGTGCTCGATGGGGTTGAGGCCTGGAGAACAGGCAAGCCACTCCATTCGTCTGATATCTTCTGTTTCAAGGTACTCCTCCACGATGGCCACTCGGTGCGGCCGTGCGTTACCATCAATCTGTAGGAAGGTGGGACCCACTGCACCCCTGAAAAGGCGGACATACTGGTGCAAAATGACGTCCCAATACACCTGACCTGTTATAGTTCCTCTGTCAAAGACATGCAGGGGTGTACGTGCACCAATCATAATGCCACCCCATACCATCAAACCACAACCTCCATACAGGTCCCTTTCAACGACATTAAGGGATTAGTATCTGCTTCAGCGTTCATGCCAGATGAAAACCGGGCGAGAATCACTGTTCAGACTATACTGGGACTCATTCGTGAACATAACCTGAGACCACTGTTCCAATGACCATGTACTGTGTTCTTGACACCAGGCTTTACGGGCTCTCCTGTGACCTGGGGTCAGTGGAATGCACCTTACAGGTTTCCAGGCGAACCATGGCTGTTCAGTCGTCTGTAGACTGTGTGTCTGGAGACAACTGTTCCAGGGGCCTGCAGTACTCCGTGGCCGTCTGCGGGCACCGATGGTGAGATATTGGTCTTCTTGTGATGTTTTACACTGTGTACAACCCGTACTGTAGCGCCTGGACACGTTTCCTGTCTGCTGGAGTCGTTGCCATAATCTTGAGATCACACTTTGTGGCACACGAAGGGCCTGTGCTACGACCTGCTGTGTTTGACCAGCCTCCAGTAGCGCTAGTATTTTACCCCACATAACGTCATCAATATGTGTTCTTTGAGCCATTTTCAACACACTGGCACCATTTGAACGTCTGAAAACGTCTGCACACTCACTCGCTGCACCGTACTCTGACATGCACCAATACACCTCTGCGTATGTGGACTGCTGCCACCGCCACCGTGCGACGACCGCATGTCAAATGCACCGCATTATCAGACCCCGAGGTGATTTAAACCCGCAAACCGCCCACCAGAGCGTTGTTTCACCATGTATCAGGATTATTCTTAATTCATGAGCGTGAGTGTACATCGGAATTTTGGTTAATAATGTATTGACGTACAGCGTTTGGTACAGATCTGACTGATATCTGGAGGTTTGGGTATGTACGGCGGTGTGTCTGGAATGTTTTCCTCGGCCGCTCATAAGAAAACTGCATGATTTAAACGCTGAGCAACGTACTGCAAGAAGGGATGAAATGTGAGCAAGAGCGACTGTAACGACTTTCCCATCGTGTAGCGTTGGGCAGAATTGTGGTGAGACATCATTAACTCACTTTGCACTCCACTTGAACTTCTGAGCTCTGTCCTTTTTCCGAATGTGCCGACACCTTGCTGTCAGTAGCGTCACCGAGCCCGAGGGTGACGTCACAGGACGCCCCGCTATTGTACCATTACACAGGAAGGTTATAGGCATCTTTGAGATAAATTTCGAACTTACGCGTCGCAGTGGGAGACAGTCTAGTATATAAGATACATGTTGCTACCTGATCGCGAAGTAAAAAATTAATAAGCCAGAACTATGCAACACACTACAATCAGGAATGTGTGCAACGTTCATCCTACACAGCTTGACTCGAGAATAAAAAAAAAAAAAAAAACAACCTGTGGACGTGTATTGCGACTTGACAGAAATGAAAAGCGCAGATATTTCTTCTCTGGAATAAATCATCATGGATGACGAGATTTGGTGTTATCAATTTGAACGTATCACAAAACGACAAAATGCGGAATGTGTCTCTGATGGTTCACCAAGACCGAAGAAGGAGGGCTATGCGTGAAGCGTTCAGTGAATTCGAAAGTAAAATCTATGTACCAACTTGACAGAAAATCCAAGGAAGTTCTGGTCTTACGTTAAATCAGTAAGTTGATCGAAACAGCATATCCAGACACTCTGGGATGATAATTGCATTGAAACAGAGGATGACACGCGTAAAGCTGAAATACTAAGCACCTTTTTCCAAAGCCGTTTCACAGAGGAAGACAGCACTGGAGTTCCTTCTCGAAATCCTCGCACGAACGAAAAAATGGCTGACATCGAAATAAGTGTCCAAGGAATAGAAAAGCAACTGAAATCACTCAACAGAGGAAAGTCCACTGGACCTGACGGGATACCAGTTCGATTCTACACAGAGTACATGAAAGAACTTGGCCCCCTTCTAACAGCAGTGTACCGCAAGTCTCTAGAGGAACGGATGGTTCCAAATGATTGGAAAAGAGCACAGCTGGTTCCAGTTTTCAAGAAGGGTCGTCGAGCAGATGCGCAAAACTATAGGCCTATATCTCTGACATCGATCTGTTGTAGAATTTTAGAACATGTTTTTTGCTCGCATATCGTGTCCTTTCTGGAAACCCAGAATCTACTCAGTAGGAATCAACATGGATTCCGGAAACAGCGATGCTCCCAGGTAGATGCCATTTTCCTTGACTTCCGAAAGGCGTTCGATAAGTTCCGCACTGTCTCCTGATAAAAAAAGTAAGAACCTACGGAATATCAGACCAGCTGTGTGGCTGGATTGAAGAGTTTTAAGCAAACAGAACACAGCATCCAGAATGAGATTTTCACTCTGCAGCGGAGTGTGCGCTGATATGAAACTTCCTGGCAGATTAAAACTGTGTGCCCGACCGAGACTGGAACTCGGGACCTTTGCCTTTCGCGGGCAAGTGTTCTACCATCTGAGCTACCGAAGTTTTGGAAGGTAGGAGACGAGGTACTGGCAGAAGTAAAGCTGTGGGTACCGGGCGTGAGTCGTGCATCGGTAGCTCAGATGGTAGAGCACTTGCCCGCGAAAGGCAAAGGTTCCGAGTTCGAGTCTCGGTCGGGCACACAGTTTTAATCTGCCAGGAAGTTTCAGAACACAGCATGTTGGTCGCAGTGGAGAGACTTCTACAGACGTTAAAGTAACCTCTGGCGTGCCACAGGGGAGTGCTATGGGACCATTGCTTTTCACAATCTATATAAATGACCTAGTAGATAGTGTCGGAAGTTCCATGCGGCTTTTCGCGGATGATCAGAGAAGTTGCAGCATTAGAAAATTGCAGCCAAATGCAGGAAGATATGCAGCGGATAGGCACTTGGTGCAGGGAGTGGCAACTGACCCTTAACATAGACAAATGTAATGTATTGCGAATACATACAAACGAAGGATCCTTTATTGTATGATTATATGATAGCGGAACAAACACTGGTAACGGTTACTTCTGTAAAATATCTGGGAGTATGCGTACGGAACGATTTGAAGTGGAATGATAATATAAAATTAATTGCTGGTAAGACGGGTGCCAGGTTGAGATTCATTGGGAGAGTCCTTAGAAAATGTAGTCCATCAACAAAGGAGGTGGCCTACAAAACGCTCGTTCGCCCTATGCTTGAGTAATGCTCACCAGTGTGGGATCCGTACCAGGTTGGGTTGACAGAGGAAATAGAGAAGATCCAAAGAAGAGCGGCGGGTTTCGTCACAGGGTTATTTGGAAAGCGTGATAGTGTTACGGAGATGTTTAGCAAACTGAAGTGGCAGACTCTGCAAGAGAGGCGCTCTGCATCGCGGTGTAGCTTGCTGTCCAGTTTTCGAGAGGGTGCGTTTCTGGATGAGATATCGAATATATTGCTTCCGCCTACTTATACCTCACGAGGAGATCACGAATGTAAAATTAGAGGTATTCGAGCGCGCACGGAGGCTTTCCGGCTGTCGTTCTTCCCGCGAACCATACGCGACTGGAACAGGAAAGGGAGGTAATGACAGCGGCACGTAAAGTGCCCTCCGCCACACACAGTTGGGTGGCTTACGGAGTATAAATGTATATGTAGATGTAGGAGGTGCGAATGAGAATCGTAAGTTGAACAAAATCCCAAAGAAGGACTTTTATGACAGTTTCACATGGTTGTATGAATGTTCTGTGTGTTGTACTCAATTTGGGACGGTCTGTGTAGACACCTGAAGCATTAAAATCACCATCTTAGGTTCTCTATATTTTTCATTAATCCAGCTGCAAGCCGTCGACTCTAACTAACCTCAATAGGGTCATTTTAATAATGTCTCGGCTGGACTGACCGAGAGACAGATTGCTCTCTATGAACTCAGACATGGAAAAAGATCTGTCGCACAAGGATCGAATAATAAGAAATATTTGGGCCACGTGGATGAATCATGCATGTTGGTTCTTACAAAAACTCTCTGTCAGGCACTTAAACGTAAATTGTAATAATGTAGGTGTAGTTAATTAAGGATTATTAACTGGAGGGGTCAACCATCTACTGCATTGAAGGCCTTGGTCGAATTTGAACCTAACGCTCTTAGAGTGCACACATATGAGAAAATGGAAAAACTACCTATTAATAAAAATAGCAAATACAAAACAAAAGTGTTAACAAACATTGAACATAGTTGCTTATTAAATAAATATTAGAACGGTTTGCAAAGCCTACGAGGGATAGGTAGGACAAAAGTGATTGTCATCCCAACAGATGGTTCTCTAAAATTCATTATCACGGTTGGACGCGCAGTGATTGCTAAGACAGAACCAGAAAACAAGGATTATATTGCATAAGCAAATCCTTAAAACCGTTCAGTCAAGGTTGAGTCATGGCTACGATACTACACTACTGGCCATTAAAATTGCTACACCACGAAGATGACGTGCTACAGACGCGAAATTTAACCGACAGGAAGAAGATGCTGTAATATGCAAATGATTAGCTTTTCAGAGCATTCACACAAGGCTGGCGACGGTGGCGACACCTACAACGTGCTGACATGAGGAATGTTACCAACATATTTCTCATACACAAACAGCAGTTGACCGGCGTTGCCTGGTGAAACGTTGTTGTGATGCCTCGTGTAAGGAGGAGAAATGCGTACCATCACGTTTCCGACTTTGATAAAGGTCGGATTGTAGCCTGTCGCGATTGCGGTTTATCGTATCGCGACATTGCTGCTCGCGTTCGTCGAGATCCAATGACTGTTAGCAGAATATGGAATCGGTGGGTTCAGGAGGATAATACGGAACGCCCTGATGGATCCCAACGGCGTCGTATCACTAGCAGTCGAGGTGACAGGCATCTTATCCGCGTGGCTGTAACGGATCGTGCAGCCACGTCTCGATCCCTGAGTCAACAGATGGGGACGTTTGCAAGACAACAACCATCTGCACTAACAGTTCGACGACGTTTGCAGCAGCATGGACTATCAGTTCGGAGACCATGGCTGGGGTTACCCTTGATGCTGCATCACAGAGAGGAGCGCCTGCGATGGTGTGCTCAACGACGAACCTGGGTGCACGAATGGGAAAACGTCATTTTTTCGGATGAATCCAGGTTCTGTTTACAGCATCGTGATGGTCGCATCCGTGTGTGGCGACTCACTTCTTGTTCGCATTGACGGCACTTTGTACAATGGACGTTACATTTCAGATGTGTTACGACCCGTGGCTCTACCCTTCGTTCGATCCCTGCGAAACCCTACATATCAGCAGGATAATGCACTACCGCATGTTGCAGGTCCTGTACGGTCCTTCCTGGATACAGAAAATGTTCGACTGCTGCCCTGGCCAGCACATTCTCCAGATCTCTCACCAATTGAAAACGTCTGGTCAATGGTGGTCGAGCAACTGGCTCGTCACAATACGCCAGTCACTACTCCCGATGAACTGTGGTATCGTGTTGATGCTGCATGGACAGCTGTACCTGTACAAGCCATCCAAGCTCTGGTTGACTCAATGCCCAGGTGTATCAAGGCAATTATTACGGCCAGAGCTGGTTGTTGGTTGTTCTGGGTACTGATTTCTCAGGATCTGTGCACCCAAATTGCGTGATAATGTAATCACATGTCAGTTCTAGTATAATATATTTGTCCAATGAATACCCGTTTATCATCTGCATTTCTTCTTGGTGTAGCAGTTTTAATGGCCAGTAGTGTAGATCGAACCGTACTGCCTAACCACGTTTAATGTGAAACGAATCGGAAGCACCAAATTGTGACCCGTTTGTGATAAACCGCACTTGAAGCTATTCTCACCGGTGTCGACGACTCATGGAGGAATGATCTGTTTCTGCTGTAGCCAGCCGAGGCAGCACCTCGTCAGTGATGGTGTGAGGAGCTGATTCTCGAGAGAGCAGACTGTGTCTCCCTCTACGGCTCCCAGTCAAGTCTGCCTTCTTCCACATGTTTATCCACACCGTCTCCGTGCCTCGAGACAGTGTCCTAATCTGTTTCCCTATCCAGAGTGCCAAATATTCAACACTTCCTCTCTGTTCCTCACAAGTTTGATAAACTTAATTCAAGAAATGTACCTTCTCCATAAGCCTTTCTTTCACTCACCTACACTCCTGGAAATTGAAATAAGAACACCGTGAATTCATTGTCCCAGGAAGGGGAAACTTTATTGACACATTCCTGGGGTCAGATACATCACATGATCACACTGACAGAACCACAGGCAATAGACACAGGCAACAGAGCATGCACAATGTCGGCACTAGTACAGTGTATATCCACCTTTCGCAGCAATGCAGGCTGCTATTCTCCCATGGAGACGATCGTAGAGATGCTGGATGTAGTCCTGTGGAACGGCTTGCCATGCCATTTCCACCTGGCGCCTCAGTTGGACCAGTGTTCGTGCTGGACGTGCAGACCGCGTAAGACGACGCTTCATCCAGTCCCAAACATGCTCAATGGGGGACAGATCCGGAGATCTTGCTGGCCAGGGTAGTTGACTTACACCTTCTAGAGCACGTTGGGTGGCACGGGATACATGCGGACGTGCATTGTCCTGTTGGAACAGCAAGTTCCCTTGCCGGTCTAGGAATGGTAGAACGATGGGTTCGATGACGGTTTGGATGTACCGTGCACTATTCAGTGTCCCCTCGACGATCACCAGTGGTGTACGGCCAGTGTAGGAGATCGCTCCCCACACCATGATGCCGGGTGTTGGCCCTGTGTGCCTCGGTCGTATGCAGTCCTGATTGTGGCGCTCACCTGCACGGCGCCAAACACGCATACGACCATCATTGGCACCAAGGCAGAAGCGACTCTCATCGCCGAAGACGACACGTCTCCATTCGTCCCTCCATTCACGCCTGTCGCGACACCACTGGAGGCGGGCTGCACGATGTTGGGGCGTGAGCGGAAGACGGCCTAACGGTGTGCGGGACCGTAGCCCAGCTTCATGGAGACGGTTGCGAATGGTCCTCGCCGATACCCCAGGAGCAACAGTGTCCCTAATTTGCTGGGAAGTGGCGGTGCGGTCCCCTATGGCACTGCGTAGGATCCTACGGTCTTGGCGTGCATCCGTGCATCGCTGCGGTCCGGTCCCAGGTTGACGGGCACGTGCACCTTCCGCGGACCATTGGCGACAACATCGATGTACTGTGGATACCTCACGCCCCACGTGTTGAGCAATTCGGCGGTACGTCCACCCGGCCTCCCGCATGCCCACTATACGCCCTCGCTCAAAGTCCGTCAACTGCACATACGGTTCACGTCCACGCTGTCGCGGCATGCTACCAGTGTTAAAGACTGCGATGGAGCTCCGTATGCCACGGCAAACTGGCTGACACTGACGGCGGCGGTGCACAAATGCTGCGCAGCTAGCGCCATTCGACGGCCAACACCGCGGTTCCTGGTGTGTCCGCTGTGCCGTGCGTGTGATCATTGCTTGTACAGTCCTCTCGCAGTGTCCGGAGCAAGTATGGTGGGTCTGACACACCGGTGTCAATGTGTTCTTTTTTCCATTTCCAAGAGTGTATATTCTTTAATGCCAAGATAAATTAAGTTTTGGTGCTGAAACTTCTTTTTCTCTTGGTTTTGATAAGTGTTTCAGTTTACCTATCTCACGATTTTTGCCTTATGCTTTCTGACGTTAGCACTGTTTCTAGCTTCTTCACGGTTGAGATTGAGATCATACAATCCGTGAAAATAAAAATTCCTTGATTTTCCGTCCGCAGTGACGCCTTAATTGCGTATTGCTTACTTAGGCTTATTTTTGTTTTACGTTACTCAGTAATGGTGTTACGCTTGGGAACATTCCACCTTTATCCTTTTAAACGTCTCACAAATGTGTGCTTCCGTGACCTCCCTCAGCAGACCAAAATTTAATATAGCAGTGCTTCTAAAAACCGCCTCTGTCTGACGGTTTATAGTGATGTAGTGGACGGTGTAGTCGGGCAATGATATAGGCAAAAATTCTGCGCTGACTACAGTTCCGTAACGGAACTCTTGAACGAGAAATCTGTCAGTGTCCTTTTTGCTGTTTCTTTTCGTGTTACTTCGAGTTCTGACATGCTTGCCCTCCCTCCTGTCCTACTCCAATTCTACCATTGTTTTTAATGTTCTTTTGGATATATTTTGTGTCGTCAACCCTTTTTATTTTCTAGCGACCCCTCCTTGTTTCTTCCTGCAAATATCTGTTTCTCACATGCTGTGCTAGTTCTCGGCTGCCCATTACAATTCAACAATGCTTTGAAACCCTGTATATCAATGTAAGGTAATCTATGTTGTTGCAGATCAATTCTGATAACTCTCACTACTGTAGTACCGCTACCCAGTCTTTAAGAATAAATTACAAGTCTTTAGTAAATGTAATGAGAAGTAGTGTGGAAGCTGCAGTGGAGCATTTGTTTACAGCAGCGAGTGGTGATATATGGGTCACAATAACAGACACGCAAGGCTGTTACAAAGCCAAAATAGTCGAGCCAACAGTAAACTGTACTGCACAGTGGCAAGTGTGTAGGCGTCGGGGCGATGTTAACTACACCAGGACAAGTCTCTTTTTGTAGGTGACATGACTAGTTGCTGGGTTTTAGTGAAGGAAATGCATGCGAGAGGCTTATACCGGGTGGTTATAATTAAACTTTCTCTATTTAACACGTTAAAACAAGGAAACTAGTTATCGTACCAAACTTGGTAGTATTAATTCAAAGACAGGGGGAAGAGAATTAATGCACAATAAATTCAATTGCTGTTACGGTGCATCGTACCATTACATACCGGTACCATTACTGCTACAAAAGGGACTCAATGTGGTGCTACGGTCGCAGGTTCGAATCCTACCTCGGGCATGGATGTGTGTGATGTCCTTAGATTAGTTAGGATTAAGTAGTTCTAAGTTCTAGGGCACTGATGACCTCAGATGTTAAGTCCCATAGTGCTCAGAGCCATTTGAACCATTTTTTTCAATATGGTGCCCATCAGTGTCCACAAGACTCTGAAAGCTGAGCAGAACGAATCATGTCCGTAGATGTGCTGGCTATCTCTCCTGATGTGCTGCGCTTCAGATCAGCACACATGTGAATGTAGCCCTGGTAAACCCTGTCCTTCAGGTAGCCCCAAAACCAGAAATCACGGGGAGTAAGATCAGGTGATCGTGCCGGCCAAGCATTTGGAAACAATCGGCTGATAATTCGATCGTTTCCAAATTTTTTTTCGGAGAAGCAGGTGAACTTCTCAAGCAATGTGCGATGGGGCCCCATCTTGCATGAAAGCTGTTGAGCTCAATGTGTCTCTCTCCTGTAGGACGGGTATGACATGCTGGCGAAGCATGTCGCAGTAATGCTGCCCAGTCACACTGCACGTCTTTGGTCCTAGAGCGCTAACTTGTTCAAAAAAGAATTAGCCGACCCACGGGATGTTCAACTGTCGCGACACAGTCGCACACTGCCTGTCAATCGGGAATTGAGCGCAGCGTTGTCTGCCATAGCAACAGCGATTTCATCAACCACCTGTGGTGCAACCAGTCGTTGGTTCAAATGGTTCAAATGGATCTGAGCACTATTGGACTTAACTTCTGAGGTCAGCAGTCCCCTAGAACTTAGAACTACTTAAACCTAACTAACCTAAGGACATCACACACATCCGTGCCAGAGGCATGATTCGAACCTGCGACCGTAGAGGTCGCGCGGTTCCAGACTGTAGCGCCTAGAACCGCTCGGCCACCCGGCCGGTCCAGTCGTTGGCCTCTTCCGGGAGCGACGTCCAGTTCTCCAGTTGATTCGAACTTTTTCATCATGTTTCGCATAGCAGGTGGACCAAGAGGTTCCTTCCGTAATCCTTTCAGCCGACGATATTCTCGACGTTGCAGCTGCAGCATTACTGTTGTTTTGATAATAGAGCTTCACCAATAGTGCCCTGCTCCATTAGTTGAAGCTCATATTGACACTTCAACAAGCGCACTGCGACTGGTCAGGTGTGTAAGACTATGAATCACGAAGACTGAGCACGGCACCTGGTGGCTATAGTTAGAACTGGACGGTGTCGCTGTGACACACAGAAATCATGCACCCCATACTCTGGACATTAATGCTACTAAGTCTGGTACTCTTAGAATAATTAGTTTCCCTGTTATAATGTGTTAAGTAGGGGAAGTTAAATTATAACCACCCTGTAGATAACTCTTAATTTTGAGGCAGGAGTCGTTTCTCGTCACCGGAAACCAGCACCACCGCTATGATGCCAGAGCCACGCCAGATAACGAGAAGACTGGGCACTACCAGCGGTAGCCATGGGTTCGAGACCAGACTGTGCCTGCTGCCAGCGTTAAGTCCTTCACGAGACTAGGTGCCACAGCCGTGCCAAACTGCCATCCATGCCTGTTGCTGCCGACATTGACCTCCCAGTGGCACTTGGCACCAAAGTGTGAGCCGCCATCTGACTCCTGTCCAGAGCAGAGTGAGGAGCTATGTGGGCTCCATGACGCTGAAGAAAGTGGTGCATTGCTAACTGAGCCGTGTGTGGCTCGTGTTCCCGCCATCATGTATTTTGCACCTTGTTTTTTAACGTACTTCCACCTCACTACGTTAGTTTAAATTACTACTGTCACTGAGTTACTGCTTTGCCTGACCTTGACTGGTGCTAGCAGCGCGCTTCGATGTATCCCCTCTCGTAGAATCTTTGCTCAACTGATATTACTTCCCGGTTATTGCGTGTCGTAGGGGGTTCGGGTCGCGAGTTCGGGTCTGCAAGTCAGTTGGAACGCGTCTGGAGTGCAGTCCGGATCTGCCAGTTGGGGAGTTGCAATGCGGCACTAGTGCAGTCGGGTTGGAGCAGCAGTGAGGTCTGCGTCGACATGGCTCGCCCGACCATTGCCACCACGCATCACCTGAGCCAGACCATGGTCTTGGTGGATCGTCAGTCGGTCGTCCTACCGGACGACGCGTTTTGGCTCACCGATCATTCTTGTGTCGGCTGTGTGTGTGCGCATCGTCTCCCGATTTGTCTTCGTGCGTCCTTAGTTACTGTTGGGTATTGTTCAGGTCTTCGTGCAAGTTTTTGTCAGGTTGTGTGTGTAGTTCGCGTTATTTCCACTGATGACTGTTTTAGATGTTGTCGGCATTCTGGGAGGAGTCGGTCGGTTGCTGCAGACCAGGGAAGTTATCTCCGCGCGGTGCAGTTGGCTGGGTCCGCTGGCGGTCCCTGTGCAGTGTCGGAGCGTGTGTGCAGCTGTCCGATCGCTACGAGCATCGTGGTTCACCGACCCAGGACGTCAAAGTTGAGTAGTGGTTTCAACTACCCAAGTCACATGCATTCATGTTGTGTGGTTCGTTTCGGTGGTTCACTGTTGGGGAGGTTTTCCTGTGAGCAACACCAAGTGTTACTATTGTTGAAATTTAGCCTCCATGCGGTGCAATTAACTATATTGGTTGACTATAATTCGAGTGCACTAGCGGAATTTTCTGCCTTTTGACCGTTAGTGTTCCGGTTACCTGCCCTGGCCACTAACGTAATTTCAGGCAGCGTCCTTTCCTTACCTATTGTTGCTATCCAACATGGTGTGTAATTTTGACAGCTAATGCATATTTCAGGGTGGATGATCACGTTCGTAACCTTTTGTGTTTGAGTTCTCATATACTGATTGGTGGCAAACAAGTCGTTGTGTCACTCGGTCGCCGGCCGGTGTGGCCGTGCGGTTCTAGGCGCTTCAGGCTGGAATCGCGTGACCGCTACGGTCGCAGGTTCGAATCCTGCCTCGGGCATGGATGTGTGTGATGTTCTTAGGTTAGTTAGGTTTAAGTAGTTCTAAGTTCTAGGGGACTGATGACCCAGATGTTAAGTCCCATAGTGCTCAGAGCCATTTGAACCATTTTGTCAGTCGGTCTGTGGCTGTCTCCTGGTTGGGTTCCGATGGATCAAGTGTAGTTGGGCTCACCACCTGTCTCGCCTAAGTGAACGAGGGTAGACCGATCTCCCTGGAGACTTCTGAGCGCCGTTTTGCTTATTGTCCTTCTGACTGGTGTTTAATTGTCAGTGAATTGTGGGCCTTAAGCCGCTTAAAATCTTATTCTTGAAATTATCCTTTAAGGAAAAACGTTGAGGCCTTCTGAATTAAAGGATTATGGTAATATATTTTCAAATTTTCAAATTTAATTGTGGCCCTCAGCTGCTTGTATTACACATTGCATATGTTTGTTCTATCTACTTTTGTCTCGAGGCTTTCCAGCCTAGCTGTGATACCATATATATTTTAATTATTTTATTTACTATTAACTGGATTTTTATTTTGTTGATTTTTAAGATTTCTTGTTTGGAGGCCCTCAGCCACGAAATAATTGCCTTTTTGAAACATGTAGTTCTAAAGGTTGGTTATGTGCCGTTTTGGGTGAAGGTGTTATTAAATTATAATAAATTACAATTTTGAGTGAACCTGACCGACACCTTATTTGGCCCTTTCCCCAATCCTAATCACCTGTTCTGCCCTGCAGGTTTAGTGGAGCGTCTCACTGGCATTAATGGCCAGGTCCTCTGAAGTTTGTCAGCCTACCGTGGGACTACTGACAACAATGCTGTGTGCTAGGTCAGCAGCCATGGCAGAAGCTGTTACAAATATGTCAGCTACTTCCAGTGACAACAGAGAGGGGCATGGTCGCCTCGACACATCGTGTACTGAAGTCAATAAAAGTAATTCTTAACTGTCAACAATGTTTACAGTGAGCAATTCGATCCCGCCACTCACCACCATACCGTTCAGAGAGGTGTCAGGAGGCTGACGTCGCCGCAATATAAGCAGGCCGTTTGACACTCAGCGTGGAAAAATATCACTTTGTGATGGAAGGAGTTAATTATTTGGGCCATATCATTAGAAAAGGTGGTGTAAGAACTCATTCTAAGTTGGTACAGGCAGTGCAAGATTTTCCAGTACCAGGAACAACCAAGGAGTTGCAATTCTTCCTGGGCTACAAGAATTATTACAGGAAGTTCAAGAAGGGATTTATGGATATTGAAAAACCACTTACACGATCGTTGAAAGATGGTGTTAAGTTTGTAGGGTCAGAAGAACGTCGTGGATCATTTGTTGAAAAATATGTTAATGTCAAGTCCATTGTTGATGATTCCAGACTCCCAAAAGGAGTTCAAATTATCATGTGATGTGTTGAGTCATTCACTTGAGTGTGTTTTAAGTCAGGAAATGGGTTGTGAGGAACATCCTGTTGCCTTTTGCACCAAGACAGTTGACTGGAGTCGAAAGGAATTACTCTATAACAGAGAGAGGCAAGCTTAGGTCGGTGTACAGAGTAACATGCTTCTGGTGTTACCCGCACGGTAGAAAATTCAAAGCAGTGTTGGACCACATAGCTTTGAAGTGGTTACTAGTTTTGAAGGACCCATCCAGCTGATTAGCAAGGTGTGCATGGAAAGTCATTGAATTTGAGTACGAAGTAATCCACAAACCTGGGAAGAAACATGATAATGTGGGCAGGTTCGGCAGGAATATAGCGGTAATACAGACACTAGGTCAGAACTTTGGGGAATGACAAACAGCACAGAGTGCCGACGAGGAGTGTAGACAGTATGGCAAACAACAGTGGATTATTATGTACAGAAACGAAATTTTGACTACAAGCGGTGGTTCCAGCGATGTTGAAGCTAGAAGTATGATGCGAAATGCATGATCACACCTTATCAGGCTATAGGGAATGCAGAACGTCGAATCGGAGAGTGGCAGAAAAGTACTGTTGAAAGGGAAGGTAAGAATGATGTTGACCAGTACGTCAGAAATTGTGTGGGTTGTGCAAAGGCGGCACATTTAAATGAGAAGCAGGCACTGTTACAGAGGTTGACTGAAACTGTTCTGTTTCACTGAGGTGGAGATATTAGGCCCATTCAACTGAACACCAGCAGGTAATCACTTTGTGCTGACTATAATAGACCATTTCAGTATATCCATTGTGGATGACGAACTGAAACTGTGATTTAAATTGGTGTCTTTCTAATTGTTCAACGAACTTGTTCCATTCCTCTGTTAGTTTGTGGATGAAGTGGATCAGTTCTCAATTTTTATACTTTTAACAACAGTCACATCTGGCATGTGCTTCGTCCCCTGGTCTGCAATTACTGTCTATGGTACCTCTGTAAGGTGGCAGAATAAATGGTCAGATTCGCACCTTACATGAGAGCTTCATACATCGCAATGAGAAGGTGAATATGACACCTGACTTAATTCGGAGGTTTTGAGAACATTTGCCTATCAGTATGTAATGCAAAAATGGATGATAGTCAATTGACAGTAATTAACATACCGTTCCTATATAATGCATGTCTTTGAGTGGAAGGTGGAACAGGCAATGCGAGTCGTTTTTAGTTTGAAAAGCCAGGTGGACAATGGTGTAGTGAAGGCGCGTGCTGCAGGGGTTACGACTGAAACCACTTAAACGGGTGGCAAGAGGAAGGTTAGCGACTCTGACCAGGTGATTCAGGAGGGAGGACCACGTGTATTGGCACATCTGCACAAGGGACAGAGAAAAAGCTTTAGAAAGCTGCGTTTCGGAATTCCAACGGGATACGAACAAAAATTAGTTACGCATTTCGATCACGTGTCCAGCGAGTGCGACACATGGAGAGGTCAATGTACCATACTTTAGACGTCTACAACGGGCACAAAACATTCGACTGGCGGAAACGCACTAGGAAGGAGAAAAATACTGAAGTTTCGACGCAGTTTGATGGAAGGGACATTGCGATTGGTAGAGAGAGTTTCCACAAAATCAGAGGAACGCTCCTAATGGTCGGAAAAAGCGGTGACGTGAAGAATGAATGAACCCAACTGGGGGGGGGGGGGGGGGGATGCTCCGCCATGAGTAGGACAAGAGAGAAATTTTTGGGGACACTTCTCTCATCTGGCGTCAAGTGCAGAACAGAGCACTTAACGCTTTGCATGGCGCAGAGAAGAAATTTGTGTGGACACTTCGTTCACAACGGCTGCAATCCAGCTAGAGATTAACTGTAGCAACGTTTAGCTCCAACTGTGGAGAAATGAACCAGCCAAATTAGTTAATTGTTCTTGCAAGAACTGAGGGGGCATTATAATATGCATGCTGCTCCAACCATACGCGTGTATATCGCCATGTACTAAGACTAGGGCTGAGATATGTTTTCTTACATAACAAGAAACATAGGGGAGGTTTCTGCTGAAAAATTCAGCAAAGGCGTGATTAGTTTTGTAGGAATTTCAGTGGGAGAGAGCGGCCTTGGAGTCGGCAGCTCGTCGCAGCTTAAGGTAAATACTGCATGCAGAGGCGTAAACTTTGTTGGTTCACCAGCTTGCGTTCACTGTGAGCTCGAGGGTCCTTGGATAATCTTGCCCTCAAATTTGTCACATAACTAACCATCCACCGTAGATTTGATTGTCATCCTAAATAGTACCGAACTTAGAACCGGAATCGGACGATTTTCGTAGTACTGACCAACATCATAACGTATGTGTAGGAGCAATTCTGTAAAGAACCTTCCAATTAAAGTTTCATATTATTGTGCTTAGGATTAATATTCTTTCAGAGAGTTAATATTCAATATTGTTGTGTATAGAATTATTTCACTTTTTGATGTTGGCGGGATGCATTATCCATTGTGCTGTTTTTAAGATGTTGAGTTGAAAACTATGTAAAAGTTGTAATTTTATGCTAAAATTTGCGACATTAAACTTGTCATTTCAACTTACACAGTTGTTCTCCACTCTAGAATAAGCCCCCATGTTCACCTCTACATTCAATACACACCTGTTAATCACCAATACCTGCGCTACTGTGATTGTTTGCTGGTTCAGAATAGGCACCTTCTGTGTGTAACGAGAAAAATGGTCTATTATTGGCATTTATCTGGTAGTAAATTAAATATGCAACCAGTCGATTTTTTACGATTTATTCAACCGTGAACATGTTTTCGAGCCACTGCAGGCTCATGGATCGTCATGGTGACATGAGGAGAGTGAGGAGCTATGTGGGCTCCATGATGTTGAAGACAGTGGTGCATTGCTGACATTAATGGCCCACGTGGCAATGAAGTAAAGGCAGTGGTGTGTCTGCGGGCAGACGGACTACTGGAGTCAACACATCATGAACAGGAAAGTTCAGACTGGTGTGGCTACCAACGAACTCGCGACTTCGAGGCAGTCGCGAGAACGGCACGTCGATCCGCGGAAGGCAATAAAGCGCGGATCAGAACCAAGTATGAGACACGAGAAGTCGTCGCCCAAATGTAGAATATCCAAAGAGTAAGTCCAAACCGAGGTTCGAAGATAGTGAATGGCACGCAACGTACAGCTTCACGCAGTACTTTAGATGACTGTCGGGTTATTCCGCTCAGGTTCTGAACGGACTTAGTTGGTTGCCAAGAGCAGTACCAGTGTAAATATTTGGATAAGAACAACTATAATTTTGGCTGAAATTGGAATACTTGGACGACCTTGCTTGTAGATTCAGCAACAAGTACTTCAGTAGAAAGCAATATAGTTCAAGAACTGACGAGCAGAAAGTAGCGAACTTACAGACTAATGTAATAGACACTATCTGATCACCAATATCCGAACACCCGTAACTGGACATAAATATAGAGTGTGTAGAGCCTTCTTCTTTACGACGACTTGATCTCAGCTGGGGATAATTTCGTAAGGTGCCTGAATGTCTGTGGACGAATGGCAGCACATTCTGCCTCAAGAGCTGAAATCAGAAAAGATAGTTATGTTGGACGCTGGGGTCTGGAGCGAAATTGACGATCTACCTCATCCCAAAGGTGTTCCATTGGCTTCAAGTCAGGGCCCTGGGCATACCATTTTATTTCAGAGATATGACTGTCCACAAACCATTGGCTCACAGATGCTGCTTTATGAAAAAAAATGGTTCAAACGGCTCTGAACACTATGGAACTTAACATCTGAGGTCCTCAGTCCCCTAGAACTTAGAACTACATAACCCTAACTAACCTAAGGACATCACACACATCCATGCCCGAGCCAGGATTCGAACCTGCGACCGTAGCGGTCGCGCGGTTCCAGACTGAAGCGCTTAGAACCGCTCGGTCACACCGGTCGGCCTTTAAGACAGAGGGCACTGTCTTGCTGATAAAAGTAATCATCGCATTCGAACTGTTCCTCTACTGTACGTAATACACAATGTTGTAAAATGCGTTCGTGCCGTTCCCTATCAGCGTTTCTTAAGTGCAATAAGGGGACTATACCCTACCTATGAAAAACACTTTCGCCTCCTCTGTACTTCGCTGTAGGTAAAGTTTTCCAGATTTTTTCCCAAACCCAATCCCTTCCACAGAATTTCCACAAGATATAGCGCGACTCATCAGTTCAGATCACTCTTTTCCAGTTATCCATTGCCTAGTGGCGTCCTCTTTACACCACCTCTAGCTTCGCTTAGAAATGACTACGGAAATGTTTACGCTGTTATTTTTAACTTCCTACGCTCAGTCATTGCTCTTGCTGCACTCTTGGGAGCAACTTGCAACACACGAGTGACTCCTTTCGCGGATTTCATGCGATGTTTTACAACCACCTTCAGCTCCCACGTTACTCAGGTGACATCCAATGAGCAGCCCACGTTCGAAATCACTCAGCTCTCCTGACTGACCCTTTTTTAATCATCAGCCTTCTGACCGGTTCGATGTGGCCCACCACGAATTTCTCTCGCGTGCCAACCTCTTCATCTCAGAGTAGTAATTGCAGCCAACCAGCCAACGTCCTCAATTATTTGCTGAATGTATTCCAATCTCTGTCTTCCTCTACAGTTTTAGCCCTCTACGGCTCCCTCTAGTACCATGGAAGTCATTCCCTGATGTCTTAACGGATGTCCTTATCAGTGTTACCCATATGTTCCTTTCCATTCCGATTCCGCGCAGAACCTCCTCATTCCTTACCTTATCAGTCCACCTAATTTTCAACATTCTGTGGGGCGGCGGATGAGTTTGTAATAATATTAATTATGTTTGCTGTATAAACGCTTGCGTGTTGAATCAGTTTCTAGCTTTTAGAATGTTGTTATTGCTGTCTTTTGCCGTTCTCAACACTGGCTCTCTATTTACTCCGTGACCCCCAGAAAGTGATTTAATAAAACTTGGAGCCAGTAAATAGATATCCTAGTGCCCACTTTACCTGAGAATGTTCTTATAGCTGCAGCTTATAGCTCTGAGGAATTAGGAGATTGTCCGGGATTTCTAATCAAAAACGGTTTTCCAAAATAGTTGAGTATATTCTGAAATTCACTAATAAAAACCACAAGTATCCCTACAACCTAACTAACAGAACAGTTCAGAGTCTAATGCGCTGATGCATCTATAAATGTCCGAATCAAATGTTAAAAAGAATGCTCGCCAAAATTTGCTGAAAATATTTCATCAAACGCCACGCTAAATATTTGGTAGAATGACTGTCCCGCGACGGCACGTGAAAATACGACAAAACGCAAACTGAAGCTAGATAATGAAAATCATTCCAGAATTAACACTTCACCTAAAATGTTTTCATGGTTCCGCATATCTCTAGTAACTTAATACGGCACCCGAGGCTGTTTGTAGCAGATACACTGATGCGACGCGACTACCGACACAGATGGCGTGTCATTCAGCGTCTGGAGAGAACTGGGGCCTTGCTTCCTCGCGCAGTGTTCTTATATATAAAGCCGCGGTGCGGACGGCTGAGGGATCGCCTGATCAAATCCGCTCTCCCGACTAGCCGCTGGGCTAGTAACGCACCACTACAAGTTACATAATAATTTATAGCTTCTTTGGCTGATGGCCGGAGAAGCTCTTAATTTAAACGTGCATTCAGCACGCAGGTAAGTATTGATAATAAAATTTTGATGTGGCTAAGTTAAATACTTTGAGCGAGAGAGTTAATTAAATTACACTGCACGCAGCAGATGAGCTCTGAACTGTCCCTTTTGAGATCCGCTATCGCTATAATTTTATAGGTATTAAAAAGAAACTTTACACATCTTCATAATCATAGCGGACCTCCAACCTATTTAAATCTAAACATCCTAGCCTTATTTACTAGCCTACTTAATCTATCTTGCTTCCTTCAGTTTTGAGATGAAAACCACAAAATCATGAATTTCCACTAAAGTCTTAATTTGTGAAATCCAAAGTACTGTTTTTATTAAATCATTATGAAAGATGAATCTAAATATAAATTTTGAAGTCTCTAGCTCTTTTCTGTTGCGCCAATGATTTTTCCAGAAAAACGTCCAAATCTCGGAAATGGCTGAAGTTATCGAACTGATATTTAACACACATTAATTTAGTATTATTTCTGACATGTTAGAAAAGTTTTAGTTCATTTGCTTGATTTTTAAGGTATTGCGCAACATTTATGACGTCAGAGCTAGTTACAGCAGACTGGCTGGCACACAACGGAAACTGATGTGAATTTACTACAGCGTGAGTAGGCTGCTTCCCTACATCACCCTCTACTTAAATTTTTTGTTTATGAATGTTAATGAATGAAAAAAAATTTAATTACAAAAAGGGAAGCAAGAGTACAGTTTAACTCCCTATGAAAAATCAAAATTGAAATATAAACCTGGAGAAACATTAAAGAAAACTGATTACCTACATTAATTATTTAAATTGTAGGCATGTTCACTGCCTTGTAAACAATGTCATTACTCAAAATTTTAAGCAAAGTCAACGAAATATTTTGGCATACATATTGCCTTAGACAAACAAATACATATAAATTGAAAAATTATGAAAATCTTAACTACATTAAATACATTTTTACATACACACATTCAAAGAAATAACATGATACATAAACAGATGATTATCTCTTAGCAGTCTTTTCTAAACCTGAAAGAAAAAGTTCACAAATAATTTTTACACACGTGGTTGTAGCCGCTTTGGCTGGCGTCCTACACTTCCATTCACAAGGATAGAGGAGGGGAAGTTGCTATGGTGTGCGTCCTTCACGTTCTCTCTAAATTACATGGGGGAAAGGGGAGGGGTCACTGTGAGTTGTGTCCAAGTCACTCCACGCTTTCACGCAGCTACCTGGCTGCCATTATCTGGTTTGTCCTGTAGAACAAACAAAAAGAGTGCCTCAGACTCTGTTCACTTAATATCTAAGGGTGGGTCACAATGAAATGGGGATATATACATTTTATCTTCCAATATGTTACTGGAACAAAGTTAACAGAACTTTTTCAGTATTACTCTCGCGGTTACTTAACTGTCATAAAATCGTTAAACAAATGGCTCAAAACGCCGTCAATGACGTACTTGAGAAAATTTATGCTCAAGGCATACAGTCATAAATCATATTTAATCTAAATTTATTATTTCTGGGCCGGAACACTGAACCAATGCTCGGTACATTCCTGACAAATCTGCATCTTATTTACTTAACTGACTCATCTTTGATTACCTTATTCTTAGAGATAGTATGAGTATGATTAGTGGTTGTTTTCTCAGCTTCTTTGTACATGTGAGTAACTTTTGGTAACAGTACAATTGTGAGTGTTCAAAACACACTACGTTTAGTTGACTACAAAATCCACTTATTGGTCCTCTGCTGTTGCCAGTTCCACATCTGCAATTAGGTACTTACTTACTTTGAAGTGTATGAACTTAGGTAATACTCACTCCATTTAAATTTAAAGCATAGGAAAGCACGTTTATTTAATATTCATAGTGTACTGCAGTTGATTAGTTTGCTCACGCGACAATCCATTTCCACTCGATCGGACGCTGAAACCTCAGGTAGTCTCTCTCGGACCTACCACTAAACTGCATCAAATAATTATGGACGAACGTAATGCTAAATTCCTTAAACCTATAGGACACCATGAGCTGCTCTGTCTCATCTAACATAAGGGTACCTATGGTCGCATTCACGCCTCCAACTCATAACCTCAATACGTGTAGGTGTATCCTGTCACACACTACACTAAAATAATGGCCAGCTCCAACCTTATAAATACTTCAGGAACGTGTCCTTCACGTCTCAACCACAAACACTGCTCAATTCTATTACACTGCCTTTCCTTGCTACACCAGGTGAGTTTAATCTTACAACTTATCTGCATATTTTTCATAACACTAAGCAATCTCTTTCTTACTATTTATTAGTTAGCTCTAATGCATACACTAGGTTTCACTACCACTTCAGATCCTGCTTGTACATGAATTCATATATCTTTTTAAATTACTGTTGGTGGACCGTTTCCAATAAAACAACACTTTGTACTTACTATATTACCAGGGTACTATACATAATTGTTACTCAAATACATTTGTATCTTAATTACTTCATACTTCCCTATTGTTTGTCACTATTAGGTTTGTCACATTAGGTATTTTTTTTGTCACTAATCGGTAGATAGAATGGTTACATAACTCATGGCTTGATAGCCATGACAGAAAATTTTCATGTCTGGAAAGAAGAGGTCGAAATTTTTGTGGATAGGAAAGATGAAGATTGAGTGAGACCTGAAAGGGAAAGAAGATCTCACACAGCTGGGACTGCACAGCTGCCACACTGTGTAGAGGTTACAGAACAACCTCCCCCCTACAGCATTCATTGATTTAATGCTGTAAAGAAGAGTTAGAAATTTTAGGTGGATAGAAAAGATGAAGAGTGAGTGAGACCTGAAAGGGAAAGAAGATCTCACACAGCTGGGACTGCACAGCTGCCACACTGTGTAGAGGTTACAGAACAACCTCCTCCCTACAGCATTCATTCATAACCTTTGACCACGCCACGTCGATCTGAAAATACTTTATGATGCCTTTTTACAACCTGTCTCAGTTCTTCCTCCTGATTGGCTGAAATCTTATCGATTTCCTGCAATTTAGTTTCTATTTTGTCTAAAATAATTGCTTCTTCTTCTTCTTCTGTGTTCAACTTATTGTTATTAAGATTAACATCCTCGTCCCAATACCTCCTGTTTTTCAGAACTCGTATAGGCAGCTCCCAAGTTTCATAATCAGATACTACATGCTTATCACTAAAAGGTACTATAATTACTCCGGTTATTGGCAAGACCATTTTTAACTGGCTTCTTTCAAAGTCAACAACACTCTGATATTTTGACAAGAAATCTATGCCAATTAAAACCTCAATACTGAGATTGTTTACAATTAAACATGGATGATCAATTAAATTACCATTAATGTTAAAGGGTAGTAAAGCTTCTTGCTTTACCGTTTTTGACACCTTGCCAGTAGCACCAATTATTCTTAGTCCTGATACCCTCATTACTGTAAGCTTGTCTTTACCAGGTAATGCATCAAAGAAGGACTGAGATATTGCACTCACCTCACTTCCACTGTCTAAGAGACAACGTACATTGATACCCAACATATTCACTATTATTATAGGGTGGCTTATTCTAGGTTGTACAGGTGGTTCCTTACATTCATCTAGTAGTTCCTTTTGGATTTGTCTCCAACTAAAGTGATCGACATCTGTCTTCATTACATTTAGGTCACAGTGTGTAGGGGTTTCCTGAATTACATTTTCAGCTGCCTTTTCCAGTCGGTCTATTAATTTTAAATCGAAACACCGCACGACTTCATTACATTTAGTTTGCTGAACATGACCCAAATTACTGTAGTCTGAGCGATTCTGCGCCTCCAGACCGGGCATAACATTAGTTACAGCTAAACCACTTTCACCATTATCGTCGGTTTCCTTCTCAAGTGACAACTGGTCACAGCTACTGGGTTCATCGACCCCAAACAGCCTACCCTCTACATTCCCACTTATCTCCTGTCCTAAATCTATTAGTACATTATCAACATCCTGCACAGGCACTTTAGATAAGAGCACATCATCCTCATCGTAAATATAAGCATGAATTTCTTCTGCTTCTTCACCTGACAATTCAATATTTTGTAGCTCGTCCCTATCGCTACACTGCTGCGCCTTCTCTTTCTCTTCCCACTTAGAAAGCGTCTCTAATACGGTATCTATCAAATACTGTGAGTGATCTAATATTTCTGTTGTATCCTTAGGTGCTACCGACTCTTCATCCACATGTTCAGTTTGAGTATTCTGATCTGTCTTACCAATTCCCTTAACTACTGGCTTAGGAAAAGTAACCGCCTGGTGAGCGCCAGTGTCCTCATAGACGGGAACTAGTTTTCCTGCCTCGGCATACTACGGTTTCCTTTAGTTTCATTATAGTTAGCTGGCATAGCCTTACTTTCCGTACTGTTGTTTACATGCATATTTCTGTTTGGAACAAAATTATTATCCCTTGGACGCCATTGTTGGTTCTGATAATTATTTCCCCAATTCCTACCTCTCTTAGGATTACGAACACCTACTGTTCTGATGTTTACATTGCCATTTTGCTCGTTCCTAAAATTACTACTATTATTGTTATTGGCATTTCTGTTATTACGTGCTTGCTCCTCATTGGCAGCAACACGTTCTACACGTTCCAAATACTCAATGAAACGATCCAGATTGTCTCTAGGGGCTGATATAATTCTAGTTTGCCAGTACCATGGCAGTTTAGCTTCCAGACCTAGTATAATCATTTCTGGTTTTAGCTTTTCCGCCAAATGTGACAAACGTGAAATCCATGACCTAGCAAACTCTTTAATAGATTCCTTGCCTGCATTGAAGCGTTTCCCACTCCAAAATTCTCTCAACACTTCATTTTGCTTATTGCTAGACCAATACTCATTAATAAAAGCTGTTTTAAATTCCGCTAATGTTTTACATTTTAACATAACATCAGCTGACCAACGCATGGCGTCACCTGCTAAATGACTTCTAACAAACGAGATTTTCTCTCGTTCAGACCAAGTTGGTGGAATCACATCTTCAAAATCGTTCCAGAAATCTAGCGGATGGATATTTTTATCTGGATCGAACCGCAAGAACTGTCGACACCCGATAAAAGCGGCATTTGCAGCTACAACTTGTTGTATACTACCATTACCAGAAGTTACTGAAGCTACTTTACTCTCAATGTTAGCAATGTTAGTACTAATATTTTCTACTTTCATTTCAACATTATCTACTCTTTGCACAATATGAGTAGTGTCAGTTTTAATTGCATCTACATCTGCTTGACATATGTTTACTTTAATATTAACATCTTTAAATCTATCTGAGCACAGTTCAGATTCCGCCTCGATCTTTTCTGTTAACTTGTGCTCCAGCTTCGCATCTTCCATTTGGAAGTCCTTTCGAACCTCAGCAACTTCGGATTTTACTGTTTTATACATTTCAGAAAATTGTTGAGCAACCTTTTTCTTTATATCCTCATGATTGCAATCAATTTTATAATTCAAACTGTCTAGATCCTCTTTCAACTTATTGCAACCAGCCTTGAAGGTATCGTCCATTACCTCCAATCGTTTATTAAAATTTGTTTGGCTGGCCACAATCTCAGACTTTAATTCAGCATTACTGTTTTTGACCTCACTTATTTCAGACTTTAATTCAGCTGTCATTCTAGCATTACTGGCTGACATTTTTGCATTACTGGCAGCTATTGCTCGTAATATAACATTTAAATCAACAGCCCCAGCATCTTTGGGTTGCTCACTGGCGGGTTTTTTATCACACTCAGGTGACATAAAACTAGCTCCAACACCCGAATCATCAAAATTAAATGAAACTTCTGATTGATTAGTCATCTCTAACTTCTCCTTCTTAAACTCTACCATTTCTGATGACTGTTTCATTTTTAATTCATCAGAGAAACTATCATCCAATAAATTTATCATTTCTACTATCCGCTTTACTACAGGGGTCTCTATTATTGAATCATTGCCCCTTCGCACACTACTGTCAGGAGACAATACTTCATTTTTCACTTTAACATTACTACTTTCATGCATGTTTACCCTTGAACCGTTGTCTGAATTTACAGTTCCCTCAACAGACATAGGTTCTAATTTAAGTTTAAACTCAGTTTCTTTTGGCGGTTCCATCGCCGACAGTCTTTTAGTGCAGGTTAGTAAAATTTTTAACAGCTTTTCACTTAACTTAGTTCCTTCTGCACGACGTATGGCGTTGCCGGCGCGGCGTACCAGGATTCCTGATGCGACGTGGCACGTTGAACTGCAGACGGCTCTCCGACGGCTGTTGTGTGTTTGCGTGGCCCGCAATTGCAGGCTCTGCGTCGGCTGCTCCAGCGAACGACTGCGGTGCGGCGAGACTGGCTTCTCGCGATGCCGGCAGCACCGCTAGACTCAGTGCCAGCTCCGTCAATCCAGATGAGTTGTTAAGCCAATTGCGTCGTCCACATGCACACGTAACACATTCACTGTTTTATACTCAGTTGCGTGTCGCATTTCACTCGCGAATCCGAATAGTTAAAAATCACTTTCACTTAGTTGATTTCCCGGCCGATGCACCATATGTGGGGCGGCGGATGAGTTTGTAATAATATTAATTATGTTTGCTGTATAAACGCTTGCGTGTTGAATCAGTTTCTAGCTTTTAGAATGTTGTTATTGCTGTCTTTTGCCGTTCTCAACACTGGCTCTCTATTTACTCCGTGACCCCCAGAAAGTGATTTAATAAAACTTGGAGCCAGTAAATAGATATCCTAGTGCCCACTTTACCTGAGAATGTTCTTATAGCTGCAGCTTATAGCTCTGAGGAATTAGGAGATTGTCCGGGATTTCTAATCAAAAACGGTTTTCCAAAATAGTTGAGTATATTCTGAAATTCACTAATAAAAACCACAAGTATCCCTACAACCTAACTAACAGAACAGTTCAGAGTCTAATGCGCTGATGCAACTATAAATGTCCGAATCAAATGTTAAAAAGAATGCTCGCCAAATTTGATGAAAATATTTCATCAAACGCCACGCTAAATATTTGGTAGAATGACTGTCCCGCGACGGCACGTGAAAATACGACAAAACGCAAACTGAAGCTAGATAATGAAAATCATTCCAGAATTAACACTTCACCTAAAATGTTTTCATGGTTCCGCATATCTCTAGTAACTTAATACGGCACCCGAGGCTGTTTGTAGCAGATACACTGATGCGACGCGACTACCGACACATATGGCGTGTCATTCAGCGTCTGGAGAGAACTGGGGCCTTGCTTCCTCGCGCAGTGTTCTTATACACTCCTGGAAATTGAAATAAGAACACCGTGAATTCATTGTCCCAGGAAGGGGAAACTTTATTGACACATTCCTGGGGTCAGATACATCACATGATCACACTGACAGAACCACAGGCACATAGACACAGGCAACAGAGCATGCACAATGTCGGCACTAGTACAGTGTATATCCACCTTTCGCAGCAATGCAGGCTGCTATTCTCCCATGGAGACGATCGTAGAGATGCTGGATGTAGTCCTGTGGAACGGCTTGCCATGCCATTTCCACCTGGCGCCTCAGTTGGACCAGCGTTCGTGCTGGACGTGTAGACCGCGTGAGACGACACTTCATCCAGTCCCAAACATGCTCAATGGGGGACAGATCCGGAGATCTTGCTGGCCAGGGTAGTTGACTTACACCTTCTAGAGCACGTTGTGTGGCACGGGACGTGCATTGTCCTGTTGGAACAGCAAGTTCCCTTGCCGGTCTAGGAATGGTAGAACGGTGGGTTCGATGACGGTTTGGATGTACCGTGCACTATTCAGTGTCCCCTCGACGATCACCAGTGGTGTACGGCCAGTGTAGGAGATCGCTCCCCACACCATGATGCCGGGTGTTGGCCCTGTGTGCCTCGGTCGTATGCAGTCCTGATTGTGGCGCTCACCTGCACGGCGCCAAACACGCATACGACCATCATTGGCACCAAGGCAGAAGCGACTCTCATCGCTGAAGACGACACGTCTCCATTCGTCCCTCCATTCACGCCTGTCGCGACACCACTGGAGGCGGGCTGCACGATGTTGGGGCGTGAGCGGAAGACGGCCTAACGGTGTGCGGGACCATAGCCCAGCTTCATGGAGACGGTTGCGAATGGTCCTCGCCGATACCCCAGGAGCAACAGTGTCCCTAATTTGCTGGGAAGTGACGGTGCGGTCCCCTACGGCACTGCATAGGATCCTACGGTCTTGGCGTGCATCCGTGCGTCGCTGCGGTCCGGTCCCAGGTCGACGGGCACGTGCACCTTCCGCCGACCACTGGCGACAACATCGATGTACTGTGGAGACCTCACGCCCCACGTGTTGAGCAGTTCGGCGGTACGTCCACCCGGCCTCCCGCATGCCCACTATACGCCCTCGCTCAAAGTCCGTCAACTGCACATACGGTTCACGTCCACGCTGTCGCGGCATGCTACCAGTGTTAAAGACTGCGATGGAGCTCCGTATGCCACGGCAAACTGGCTGACACTGACGGCGGCGGTGCACAAATGCTGCGCAGCTAGCGCCATTCGACGGCCAACACCGCGGTTCCTGGTGTGTCCGCTGTGCAGTGCGTGTGATCATTGCTTGTACAGCCCTCTCGCAGTGTCCGGAGCAAGTATGGTGGGTCTGACACACCGGTGTCAATGTGTTCTTTTTTCCATTTCCAGGAGTGTATATAAAGCCGCGGTGCGGACGGCTGAGGGATCGCCTGATCAAATCCGCTCTCCCGACTAGCCGCTGGGCTAGTAACGCACCACTTCAAGTTACATAATAATTTATAGCTTCTTTGGCTGATGGCCGGAGAAGCTCTTAATTTAAACGTGCATTCAGCACGCAGGTAAGTATTGATAATAAAATTTTGACGTGGCTAAGTTAAATACTTTGAGCGAGAGAATTAATTAAATTACACTGCACGCAGCAGATGAGCTCTGAACTGTCCCTTTTGAGATCCGCTATCGCTATAATTTTATAGGTATTAAAAAGAAACTTTACACATCTTCATAATCATAGCGGACCTCCAACCTATTTAAATCTAAACATCCTAGCCTTATTTACTAGCCTACTTAATCTATCTTGCTTCCTTCAGTTTTGAGATGAAAACCACAAAATCATGAATTTCCACTAAAGTCTTAATTTGTGAAATCCAAAGTACTGTTTTTATTAAATCATTATGAAAGATGAATCTAAATATAAATTTTGAAGGTTCTAGCTCTTTTCTGTTGCGCCAATGATTTTTCCAGAAAAACGTCCAAATCTCGGAAATGGCTGAAGTTATCGAACTGATATTTAACACACATTAATTTAGTATTATTTCTGACATGCTAGAAAAGTTTTAGTTCATTTGCTTGATTTTTAAGGTATTGCGCAACATTTATGACGTCAGAGCTAGTTACAGCAGACTGGCTGGCACACAACGGAAACTGATATGAATTTACTACAGCGTGAGTAGGCTGCTTCCCTACAATTCGTCTTAGCACCACATCTCAAATGCTTCGATTCTCTTCTGTTCCGGTTTTCTCCTCAGACCATGTTTCACTACCACACAATGCTGTTCTCCAGGCATACATTCTCAGAAATTTCTTTCTCAGATTAAGGCCTATGTTTGATACTAGTAGACTTCTCTTGGCTTGGAATGCCCTTTTTGCTATTTCTAGTCTGCTTTTGATATCCTCCTTGCTCCGTCCGCCGTTGGTTATTTTGCTGCCTAGGTAGCTGAATTCCTTAACTTCAACTGCTTCAGACAATCAATCCTGATGTTAAGTTTCTCGCTGTTCTCATTTCTGCTACTTCTCATTACTTTCGCTTTTCTTTGATTTACTCTCAGTCCATATTCTGTACTCATTAGATTGTTCATTCCATCCATCAGATCACGTAATTCTTCTTCACTTTCATTCAGGATAGCAATGTCATCAGCGAATCGTATCACTGATATCCTGTCACCTTGAATTTTAATTTCACTCCTGAACCTTCCTTTAATCTCCACCATTGCTTCTTCGATGTACATATTGAACAGTAAGGGTGAAAGACTACATCCCTGTCTTACACCCTTTTTAATCTGAGAACTTCGTTCTTGGTCGTCCAATCTTATTATTCCGTCTCGGCTCTTGTACCTAATGTATATTACCCGTCTCTCCCTATAGCTTACCCCTATTTTTCTCAGAATTCCGAACATCTTGCATCATTTTACATTGTCGAACGCTTTTTACAGTTCGACAAATCCTATCATCGACCGCAACGTCGGAATTGCCTCTCTGGTGCCTTTACCTTTCCTAAAACCAAACAGATCATCTATCAGATCCTTAATTTTCTTTTCCATTCTTGTGTATATTATTCTTGTGAGCAACTTGGATGCATGAGCTATTAATCTTATTGTGCGATAATTATCGCATTTGTCAGATCTTGCAGTCTTCGGAATGATGTGGATGATATTTTTCTGAAAGTCAGATGGAATGTCGCCAGACTCATACAATCTGCACAATAACGTGAATAGTCGTTTTGTTGCCACTTCCCCCTATGATGGAATTTTATCTATTCCTTCCGCCTTATTTGACCTTAAGTCCTCCAAAGCTCTCTTAAATTCTGATTCTAATACAGGATCCCCTATCTCTTCTAAATCGACTCCTGTTTCTTCTTCCAGCTCATCTGACAAATCTTTCCCCTCGTAGAGCCCTTCAATGTACTCTTTCCACTTATCCGCTCTCTCCTCTGCATTGCAGTCTTAGTGTTATCACCCTTGCTTTTAATTTCCCCGAAAGTTATTTTGACTTTCCTACATGCTGCGCCAGTCTTTACAATAATCATTTCTTTTCCGATTTCTTCAGAATTTTCATGCAGCCATTTCATCTTACCTTCCCTGCACTTTCTATTTATTTCAATCTTCAGCGACTTGAATTTCTGTGTTCCTGAATTTTCCTGAACATTTTTGTACTTCCTTCTTTCATGGATCAACTGACGTATTTCTTTTGTTATCCATGTTGTCTTTGCAGTTACCTTCTTTGTACATGTGTTTTTCTTTCCAACTACTGTGATTGCCCCTTTACGAGATGTCCATTTCTCTTCAGTTGTACCAACTACTGAACTATTCCTTACTGTTGTATCTATAGCCTTAGAGAAGCAAGCGTATCTCGTCATTCCTCAGTACATCCGTATCACACTACTTTGCGTATTGATTCTTCTCGACTAATTTCGTAAACTTTAGCCTACTCTTCGTCACTATCGCATTGTTATCTGAGTCTATATTTGCTCTTGTACGTCTTACAATCCAGCATCTGATTTCAGAACCTCTATCTGACCATGAACTAATCTAATTGAAATCTTCTCGCATCACCCGACCTTTCCAAGTATACCTCCTCCTCTCGTGTTTCTTAAAATGAGTATTCGCTATTACTAGCTGAAATTTATCACAGAACTCAATTAGTCTTTTTCGCATCTCATTCCTTGTCCCAAACCCGTACTCCCCTGTAACATTTTCTTCTGCTTCTTTCCCTAAAACCGCATTCCAGTCCCCCATGACTATTAGGTTTTCGTCTCTCTTTACGTACTGCGTTACACTTTCAGTATCCTCATATACTTTCTCTCTCTCTTCATCTTCAGCTACCGACGGCAGCACGTAAAGCTGAATTATCGTTGGCGGTGTTGGTTTGTTGTCAGTTCTAATAAGAACAGCCCTGTCACTGAATTGTTCACAGTAACACTCTCTGCCCTACCTTCCTACTCATAACAAATCCCACTCCCGTTATACCATTTTCTGCCGTTGTTGACATCACCCTTTTCTCATCTGGCCAGAAATCCTGGCCTTTTTTCCATTTCACTTCACTGACTCCTACTGTACCTAGATTGGTACTTTGTACTTCCCTTTTCAGATTTTCTAGCTTCCCTACTCGGTCCAAGCTTCTCACATTCAACGCCCCGACTCTCAGAACGATTTCCTTTCGTTGGCTATTCAGTCTTTTTCTCAGGGACACCTCCCTTTTGGCATTCCCCTCCCAGAGATACGAATAAAGGACTACTCCGGAATCTTTTGCCAACAGAGAGTTCATCATGACACTTTTTCAATTGCAGGCCACATATACTGTGGATATACGTTACGTATCCGTGAAGAAGTGGATTCCATTGCCTTTTTCATCCTCATGTCTTTGATCATTGCTGATTTTTCCACCTTTAGGGGCAGTTTCCACCCGAAGGACATGGGAGTGCCCTGAACCTCTGTCCGCTCCTTCGCCCTCTTTGACAGTGCCGTTGGTCGAATGAGGGTGACGTCTTATGCCGGAAGTCATTGGCCGGCTGATTATTAATGAAGATTTAAGCGCTGCCGGGTTTGGAACCCTGGCCCGAGGACGTTTTTATTACTAATGAAAGACGCTACCCTTAGACTAGGGTGAGTGATGGTCAGTGTCAGTTACACATTTGGCTCTAGGCTGAGACCACAAGATACGCAGACAACATACCCGTCTTCAAAATTACTGAGTAACACAACGTTTCAGACTTATGAAAGTGAAGCTAAAAGCTGAAGAACTCACCAACGGCCAAGGCAGATTCTAGCATAGGTCCAGCGACGGCTGACACCAGAGACTCGGCCAGGATGAAGAGTACCAGGACGTCTGGAGCGAGGACGATCAGCAGCCTGCTGGCCACGTGGGCGACCAGGCACAGGAACTGCTGCGGACGCCGGCCGTACCTACAGTCACAAACACCTCATACTTCCTGCCAAATTAAAACTGGGCGCCGGACCATGATTCGTGACTACAGCCAGGAACCTTGCCTCTCACTGGCAGTGCGCACACCGAGGGAGCTATCCACTCTCCACTGATTTTACAGGTTTTCTTTTGCCAGGACCACTCTCCTACTTTCCAAACTTCACAGGAGTTTTCTTCCGGGACTATCAAACCTGGAGAGCCGGAAACGATGCTATTGGCTGTGTCCAGCCGTTTCACAGCCATGTTCTCTTCCAGGAATGTAGTACCCCCTCTAGCTCCGGTAATGGCCTCAGTTTGGTGGGGAAGAGAGTTCAAAAGTGTCTTCACCACGCCATATCCAGCTGAAGCCTCTCACTGGTATTGTGAAGGGTCCACTTTTACGTGGAGCCCGATTTTGTAAAATATTTCGTGAAAAATGACATGAAATGGTTATCATACGTAGGCGATACTGTATCTTTGGCAACACTGAACAAAAGATGTTGCCTGAGTGGCAGAATCGATTGTAAGTAGGAGCGTGCGGGGCGCAGTAGCAGTTGCCGTTGCACTCTGTTGGTTTTAAGTATGCAGCAGTGCAATGTGGCTTTTGCTAATTTTACAGTACTGACCCTTGAATGTAGGAACCGAGTATTTGCCATCAGATTTTATGTATAGGTTGATTAAATGTGTCCGATTTGTAATATTTTGTGTGTTTTGTAATCCTGATACAGACAAGTGAAATTCTGGAATCTATTTTGTTAAACGATGTTAGACTTTTGCCGTGTAACAACCCAAGTCTCTTTAATTACGTCAGTAAGTGAGAACTGTAGAATAATTGTGAAGTTCACTGATTTTGAAGTTAATGTAAAATGTTTCAGACTAGATTTTGTGAAGGAGAAACTTTGTTTTGAATACAGTTTTCGAAATGAAGATGTCGGTCTTAGCAAATCCCGTTATCAGTACCTAATCTTCTTCGCTGTCCTGTTTGCTTAAATCCAATGAGTATTTTTTAAAAGAAATTATTTTTCAACCAGAATCAGAAAAGTACTAATGTTTGTAACAGTTGCACTGTGGGCAGCATTGCACACTGCTGAGACAATATCCAAAATTATCACTGAACATTTGCAAGGCTATTCATTATCAACTAATATACTGACGTTATTTGCGTGAAGCTATTTTACGGCCGGCATTGCACTTCTCTGAGCCAAGATTGACTATTTTGTATGTCTACTGTGAAGAGAACAAAGTAACAAGATTATATCCGTTGCGACTCGAGAGCTAAGGAAAATGTATTTCATTGTTTATTTGCATTGGAAATTTTATCAGTTTATTGCGCAGGGTCATAGAACTTGGTGCTCACGAGACTGAGGAAATTTCAGAGGGATTGAGTTCATTATAGGCATTACATACTGGTTTTTCCAGGTGAGGTTGTTTAATTTTTCTTTGGATTCCAGTAAAACTGATTAAGCACACCATTTGTTCAACAACACATTACACAGTAAAATCATCATTAAAGAACGTAACAGTATATAGAGCCTTTAGAGCTACTAAACTACGGCGATGTTAATTGCTTCGTTCACCAACTTTGATTGCATACGGAGCCGTTGTGCACAGCGACTGTAGATTATTACGAAGAAGAATAGAGACAGAGCAATCAGTCGCAATCCATTTGGTTTTATATCATTCTTGCATATCCAAATTTCAGCTATAATAGCCATCTTCAGCGGTAAAATGCAAAGAAATTGCAGAATCAGAATTGATTTACATAAAACGATAAGTAAAACATCATGTTATCCAACGAAAATGATGCATTTTAGTCAACAGACCATCTGAGTGAGTTATAAACCAACGAACTCCCACCAGTAAATGTCACCAGACGACTTTACTGGTTTAGAGACAGAAGAAAACTGAAGTTGTTGTTAACAACAAGTACAGCAGCATCGTTAGCATCATGTAGTGAAAGTAAGGCCCAGCAAAGTCCAAAATGAAACTAACCCAATTTCTTTCCGATATAGTAGTTTAAAACTAATTTTTAATTAAATAAAATTAGCAAGTATACTTTCATATCGCCATTAAATACACCAAGAAAGGCCAATTTACAATATATTGATTAATATGTTACTGGTGAAACGATCCAGCAAATCTTATGCAACAGACCGTAATTGCTTCGTATAGCTGTCCCCAACAGAACTGTTACATCACATTCGAAATAAGAATTTTAAAAATTTCTGAAAGTCGTCTTCATAACATACACTACTGACCATTAAAATTGCTACACCAAGAAGAAATACAGATGATAAACACTTATTCATTGGACAAATATATTATACTAGAACTGACATGTGATTACATTTTCACGCAGTTTGGGTGCATAGATCCTGAGAAATCAGTACCCAGGACAACCACCTCTGGCCGTAATAACGGTCTTGATACGCCTGGGAATTGAGACAAACAGGGCTTGGATGGCGTGTACAGGTACAGCTGCGCATGCAGCTTCAGCACGATACCACAGTTCATCAAGAGTAGTGACTGGCGTATTGTGACGAGCCAGTTGCTCGGCCACCATTGACCAGACGTTTTCAATTGGTGAGAGATCTGGAGAATGTGCTGGGCAGGGCAGCAGTCGAACATTTTCTGTATCCAGGAAGGACCGTACAGGACCTGAAACATTCGGTCGTGCACTATCCTGCAGAAATGTAGGGTTTCGCAGGGAGCGAATGAAGGGTAGAGCCACGGGTCGTAACACATCTGAAATGCAACGTCCACTGTTCAAAGTGCAGTCAATGCGAACAAGAGGTGACCGAGACTTGAAACCAATGGCACCCCATACCATCACGCCGGGTGATACGCCAGTATGGCGGTGACGAATACACGCTTGCAATGTGCGTTCACCGCGATCTCGGCAAACACGGATGCGACCATCATGATGCTGTAAACAGAATCTGGATTCATCCGAAAAATGACGTTTTGCCATTCGTGCACCCAGGTTAGTCGTTGAGTACACCATCGCAGGCGCTCCTGTCTGTGTTGCAGCTGATAGTCCATGCTGTTGCGAACGTTGTCGAACTGTTGTCTTGCAAATGTCCCATCTGTTGACTCAGGGATCGTGACGTGGCTGCATGATGCGTTACAGCCATGCGGATAAGATGCCTGTCATCTCAACTGCTTCCTAGTGATACGAGGCCGTTGGGATCCAGCACGGCGTTCCGTATTACCCTCCTGAACCCACCGATTCCGTAATCTGCTAACAGTCATTGGATCTCGACCAACGCGAGCAGCAAAATAGCGATACGATAAACCGCAATCGCGATAGGCTACAATCCGACCTTTATCAAAGACAGAAACGTGATGATACGCATTTCACCTCCTTGCACGAGGTATCACAACAACGTTTCATCAGGCAACGCCGGTCAACTGCTGTTTGTGTATGAGAAATCGGTTGGAAACTTTCCTCTTGTCAGCACGTGTAGATGTCGCCACCGGCGCCAATCTTGTGTGAATGCTCTGAAAAGCTAGTCATTTGCAAATCACAGCATCTTCTTCCTGTCGGTTAAATTTCGCGTCTGTAGCACGTGGTCTTCGTGGTGTAGCAATTTTAATGGCCAGTAGTGTAGTTACATAGCAACTGGAATTCGTTCAGAGCTGAAATCTAGTGTAGTCGCTGGTATCATAGTGATCGACTAAGCAGTTAATTTGAGAGAAATATAGAAGTTCATACAAATCTTTTTTGAAGAGCTGTTAAATATTTTAATTTTTATTTCGATTGTGATGTAACCATTGGGTAGGGTCAGCTGTAGGACCCAATTAATGGTCTTTTGCAGAAGATTTGATGGATCGTTTCGCCTCTAACATATTAATCAACACATTGTAAATCGGCATTTCTTGATGTATTTTAAAAGTGATATGCAAATACACACCTGGAAATTGAAATAAGAACACCGTGAATTCATTGTCCCAGGAAGGGGAAACTTTATTGACACATTCCTGGGGTCAGATACATCACATGATCACACTGACAGAACCACAGGCACATAGACACAGGCAACAGAGCATGCACAATGTCGGCACTAGTACAGTGTATATCCACCTTTCGCAGCAATGCAGGCTGCTATTCTCCCATGGAGACGATCGTAGAGATGCTGGATGTAGTCCTGTGGAACGGCTTGCCATGCCATTTCCACCTGGCGCCTCAGTTGGACCAGCGTTCGTGCTGGACGTGCAGACCGCGTGAGACGACGCTTCATCCAGTCCCAAACATGCTCAATGGAGGACAGATCCGGAGATCTTGCTGGCCAGGGTAGTTGACTTACACCTTCTAGAGCACGTTGGGTGGCACGGGATACATGCGGACGTGCATTGTCCTGTTGGAACAGCAAGTTCCCTTGCCGGTCTAGGAATGGTAGAACGATGGGTTCGATGACGGTTTGGATGTACCGTGCACTATTCAGTGTCCCCTCGACGATCACCAGTGGTGTACGGCCAGTGTAGGAGATCGCTCCCCACACCATGATGCCGGGTGTTGGCCCTGTGTGCCTCGGTCGTATGCAGTCCTGATTGTGGCGCTCACCTGCACGGCGCCAAACACGCATACGACCATCATTGGCACCAAGGCAGAAGCGACTCTCATCGCTGAAGACGACACGTCTCCATTCGTCCCTCCATTCACGCCTGTCGCGACACCACTGGAGGCGGGCTGCACGATGTTGGGGCGTGAGCGGAAGACGGCCTAACGGTGTGCGGGACCGTAGCCCAGCTTCATGGAGACGGTTGCGAATGGTCCTCGCCGATACCCCAGGAGCAACAGTGTCCCTAATTTGCTGGGAAGTGGCGGTGCGGTCCCCTACGGCACTGCGTAGGATCCTACGGTCTTGGCGTGCATCCGTGCGTCGCTGCGGTCCGGTCCCAGGTCGACGGGCACGTGCACCTTCCGCCGACCACTGGCGACAACATCGATGTACTGTGGAGACCTCACGCCCCACGTGTTGAGCAATTCGGCGGTACGTCCACCCGGCCTCCCGCATGACCACTATACGCCCTCGCTCAAAGTCCGTCAACTGCACATACGGTTCACGTCCACGCTGTCGCGGCATGCTACCAGTGTTAAAGACTGCGATGGAGCTCCGTATGCCACGGCAAACTGGCTGACACTGACGGCGGCGGTGCACAAATGCTGCGCAGCTAGCGCCATTCGACGGCCAACACCGCGGTTCCTGGTGTGTCCGCTGTGCCGTGCGTGTGATCATTGCTTGTACAGTCCTCTCGCAGCGTCCGGAGCAAGTATGGTGGGTCTGACACACCGGTGTCAATGTGTTCTTTTTTCCATTTCCAGGAGTGTATATACCTTGTTTAGTTAAAAATGAGCTTTAATCTACTACATCGGAAAGGAAATGGGTTTGTTAGTTTGCGGACTATGCATGGCGTTACTTACACTACATGACGCTGACTAAGGCTGCTGTACTTGTTGTAAACAACAACCTCAGTTTCCTTCTGTCTGTACACCATTAAAGTCGTCTGGTGACATTTACTGGTGGGAGTTCGTTGAATTATAACTCACTCAAATTGTATTTTGATTGAAATGGATCATTTCTATAGAATAGCGTGGTGTTTTACTTATTGTTTTACGTAAATCAGTTCTGATTCTGTGAATTTCTTACATTTTAGCGCTGAAGATGGCTATTTTAGCTGAAATCTGGATATGCAAGAATAATAGGAAACCAACTGAACTGCGACTGATTGCTGTGTTTGTATCTTTCCGCATGATTGCTATGTTTCGGGCCAAACATTTTATTTGGTATTAAGATCGGATGATTTAGTGTGTTAGTCGAGGTGCGAAAGTGTGCCTCAATCTTTGTCAGATGAGTACTCATCTTTTTAAACGTGACTGGTGACATAATGGAACACAAAGTGTCCACAGCGTACTCACCATAAAGGCAGAGAAGGAAGGGCAACGGTTGGTCACCGACAATGTTGAAAAAGATCCTCTGTTTCATGTTCACTGTAAACTGAATGGACTTGGTAGGAAAATCACCTGTGGAACTTCCAGAATCACCTCCGTCCCGAAACACACCCTCCGCACTCTGCGCGTTAGACGCCTCATTTGGACGTTGGTGTTCTTGATGCCTTGTATCATTTACAAAGAGAAGAAAATGGGGCTAGTCGGGCTACATTGCACTCTCCCGGTTAGGAACCATGGGCATTCAATAAGTAATGCAACACATTTTTTCTCGGCCAATTTCGGTAGAAAAGATCCGGAATTTGTTGGAGGTCATCGTGGAATATCCCCGCTTCAGACCCTGAAGTTTCCTGGATTTCCGGTTGTCGGCAGCGCTATATGTAGCCTTCAAAATGGCACCTGTAACGCAGATGCTTTCTAAACAGAGAACAATAATTGAGTTTCTTTCGGCGGCAAACCAGAGCGTCGAAATTATTCATAGGCACTTACAGAATGCCTACGGGGACTCGGCTGTGAAGAAAAGGCGATGAGTCTTTAGGCGAAGCGTCTCTCATCATCGCAAGAAGGTTGCCGATCTCCCGGCACACGTAACTATCACTCCTGCAATGTTGTATCGTGCGGACACTCTCATTCGAGGCGATCGACGGATTACAAACATCTCGCTGCACCACTAGACGCCTCTGTTGGTGGTGCTGCCACACTTGTCCACCAGTTGGGGTATTCAAACGTGTGTGCCCCCTGGATTCCTCGCCGCCTACGCGTCTTCCGATTTCCACCTGTTTGGCTCAATGAAGGATGCACTTTTCGAAAAGCAGTACGTAGATGGTGGGGAGATTATTGATGCAGCAAGACATTGGCTCCGACGTCCGACGTCGACCAGTAAAGTGGTACCATACGAGCGTACAGGTCCTTCCAATTAGGTGGTGTAAGGCCGCCGCATTGAATGGAAATTATGTTGATAAATTGGGTTTTGTAGCCTAAAAATTGGGGAACAATATGGTGAATTGGAAACCCGAATAAAGCCAATATGTTTTCAGAAAAAAAGTTTGCATAACTAATTGAACACCCTCATATTTGAAGACAACTGTTGATAGTACGTGTTGTGCTACTCACCTACGTACAAAAAGCGCTCTGTCTTCAGGCCACAAGTGGCCCATCAGGACCATCCGACCGCCGTGTCATCCTCAGTTGAGGATGCAGATAGGAGGGGCGTGAGGTCAGCACACCGCTCTCCCGGTCGTTATGATGGTTTTCTTTGACCGGAGCCGCTACTATTCGGTCGAGTAGCTCCTTAATTGGCATCACGAGGCTGAGTGCACCCCAAAAAATGGCAACAGCGCACGGCGGCTGGATGGTCACACATCCAAGTGCCGGCCACGCCCGACAGCGCTTAACTTCGGTGATCTGTCGGGAACCGGTGTTTCCACTGCGGCAAGGCCGTTGCCGATATTGATGATGATGTCCCATACTCGGAGGAGCAGAGGGAACGATGTGGGAGACCCGCACCGCCATACTAGGCAAGGTCCTAGCGGAGGTGGTTTGCCATTGCCTTCCTCCGACCGTAATTGGGATGAATGATGATGATGAAGACGACACAACACCCAGTCATCTCGAGGCAGTTAAAATCCATGACCCCGCCGGGAATCGAACCCAGGAGCCCGTGCGGGGGAAGCGAGAACGCTACCGCAAGACCACGAGCTGCGGACACCTACGTACAGGATGATCTTAATTATTAAAGCACATAGATAGTTGTAAACGAAAACTGTTGCTCGAAACGCTACCGTAATTACAGTCCAGTATCTACGAGGGTTATCCCAAAATTAAGGTCTTTTTTTTATAAGTACAGAACTCTGTTTGTGTGGCAGTTGGTCACACTGTTATGAAGAGTGCTTCACGCACTGTGTGTAAACATGCGCACGCTGCACTAAGGCGCTAAGTCTTGGCTTGGCAGCCGTTGAGGATGGAGATCCCGTTGGATGTTACCGCCAAGTGCGAATTGCGCCCATTTATTCGGTTTTTCAACGCAAAGGGCACTGCACCGATTGAAATCCATCGCCATTTGACGGATGTGTATGGTGAGTCGTGTGTGGATGTCAAAAATGTTCGTAAGTGGTGTAGAGAGTTTGCAGCTGGGCGGACCGAAATTCACGACGAACAAAGGAGCGGGAGACCATCAATTTCTGAGGAGACAGTCTTGAAGGTCGGGCGAAACATGCGTGAAAATCGGCGGATCACCCTGGATGATCTCTGCAGGTTGGTTCCTGAGGTTTCCCGAAGCACCGCTCACAGAATTTTAACGGAAACACTGAACTACAGCAAGGTGTGCGCAAGATGGGTGCCACGCATGCTGACTGAGGACCACATGCGGCAACGAGTTGATGTTTCCCGCGCATTTCTTCACCGCCTTGCAGCAGAACAGGACAACTTTCTGGACTCAATTGTCACGGGTGACGAATCCTGGGCACACCACTTTACACCTGAGACCAAGCAACAATCACGCCAGTGGCGGCATCCTTCTTCGCAAAAGCCGCAGCGTCTACAAAAATGCATCGACAGAAAAGGTGATTATGTCGAAAATAGCTAAATGTTCAAGCTGTAAACTGATGTAAACCATTGTAGAAATAAACAGGTCTATGTAATTATAAAAAATAGGAGACCTTACTTTTGGGATTACCCTCGTACATGCCTAATTGGGACACTGATTAAATTTTCATCCATATGACGACTTATTTTCAAGAACAGAAAACAGCTATTCCAATAGATGAAGAACAGTATGAATACGTGACGGCTGTTGGGGGGTTTGTAACGTTAGTGGAACTAATATTGTTAATATTAGCTGGAACTTCTCATCAGCTGGAAATGGTAACACAATACGTCCGGATGACGTGCACGTGTAGCTTACGCTATGGCCATCTTTCGGATTTACAGAAAGGTCGCATAATTTACGGGAGAGACATGAGAGCATCACAGCGGTAGATCGCGCAGGAAATTCGCTGTAAAGCCTCGGTTCCTACAAGCGGCTGGCTGGTCTGGTGAAGACAGGTAACCTCGCCCGCACGGTGAAAGCAGCACTATCGTTTTGAAGCACCGTTTCCAGAACCGACAGCGGTCTTCTGGTTTGGAGCAGAGTGGAAACCCTGAACCAGAGATGCAGAGCAATCTGGTACCGAATGCAAATTTCTCCACCACCGCTATCGTGTGGAGAACAGTAGGATACCTTTTAATGGGTTAGGGAAGCACTACATGCAGAAAGCAGCTGGTAGGGTAGCGTAGTACATAAGGCGTGCGTATGTGGGTTCATTAGGAGAGAGAGATCCCTCACAGGCCTGACAAGACACCCTCTGAGTCCAGACAGAGTAGCATTCATTGTAGGAGATATGAGAAAGAAAATGTTAATGTATTGTTACTTAACAGCAAGAGCATCTATGGAAAGGTCTCGGAACTAACCTCACTATTTAACGCTAACAATGCCCACATAGCACTTAGGACGGAAAACTGGGTGAAACCAGAGGTTGGCAGCAACGAATTATAAATTCCTACTCGAATGTTTATTGCAAAGATAGTTGAACGCTAATGGTGGATGCGTGATCATAGCAATAAAAAATACGATAATATCTAGTGAGATTAGTTCAGACTCTGAACGCGAAATAATTTGGGTGAAGATAAGTTCAAAGGTAGATCGAACGTGATCATCGGTGCTTTTATTGAATCCCTGTCCCAGCAATAGTAGTGATGGAACAGCTGAGGGAAAACATGGAGAACGCTTCGCGTAAATTTCCTAGTCACGTTACAGTTTTAGGTGGAGATGTTAACTTACCAGCTATAGACTGGGAGTCTCAAATTATTAGAATGGGTAGCAGGGACAGAGAAGTATGTGAAATTGTAGTGGGTGCCTTATCCGAAAATTACCTTGAGCAGTTAGTGAGACCGAGCGAGGTGGCGCAGTGGTTAGACACTGGACTCGCATTCGGGAGGACGACGGTTCAATGCCGCGTCCGGCCATCCTGATTTAGGTTTTCCGTGATTTCCCTAAATCGCTCCAGGCAAATGCCGGGATGGTTCCTTTGAAAGGGCACGGCTGACTTCCTTCCGTAATCCGATGAGACCGATGACCTCGCTGTCTGGTCTCCTTCCCCACACAACCCCAACAGTTAGTGAGAGAAGATAGCATCTTAGTCCTGCTGGTGGCAAATGTGCCCGAACTTTTCGACTCAGTTAGTGTAGAACAGAGAATCAATGATCATAATGCTGTTACGATTTTTAATAGGAATACAAAGATAGGTAGGAAGATCTTACTGTTTAGTACAAGAGACAAGAGACAAATTTAAGATTACATGACAGGTCTTCACGAAAATTTCATGTCGAATACTGACACAATGTTGAGCATCAATGGACAAAGTTCAAGAGCATCGTACAATACACTTTAGACAAGTATGTATCGAATAGAATTGTACAGATAGAAACGACCCGTCGTTTGGCAACCGTGTTAGGGAGCTTTTACGAAAGCAGAGAGAGCTTCACTGGAAATTTTAGTGCAGCCAAAGCGTCACAAATAAAAAAAATTAAAAGAAGCCAAAAGTACCGTGAGGAGGGATGTGTGTGAAGTGTTGAACTAATACGACAGTAAAACTAGCTACCAACTTTACAGAAAAAAGTAAGAAGTTCTGTGTTACGTTAAATCAGTAAACAAATGGAAGGCATCTGTACGGGATCTCTGTGCCCATAATGGCACTAAAACAGAATGATACAGAAAAGTCCGAAATACTAAACGTCTTGTTCCAAAACTGTTTCACGAGAGAAGATCATATTGTAGTTCCTCCCTGAAGTCGTCTCACGAACGAGAAAATGATAAATATGGAATAAGTGAAGGAGGGATACAAAAGCAACTGAAATCACTCAACACAGGCTAGGCTACTGCACCTGACAGGATACCAGTTCGATTCAGCACAGAGTATGCGAAAGAGATTGCCTCTATTGTAGCAGCAGTGTACCATAGGTCTCTAGAAAAGCGAAGCGTTCCTAATGATTGGGAAAAAATCACAGGTCATTTCCAAGAGGGGTCTCCGTACAGACGCCCAAAATTACAGTACTATATCTCTGACGTCGATCTGCTGTAGAATTTTGGAACATGTTTTATGTTCGCGTATTACGACGTTTCTAGATACTGAAAATCGCCTCTGTAGGAACCAACATGGGTTCCGAAAACATAGAACGTCTGAAACCCAGATCGCTCTGTTCGTCGACGAGCCACAGAAAACAGTAGATGCAGGCGCCCAGGTAGAGACTGTGTTCCTTGACTCGTGGAAGGCCTACGATACAGTTTTGCACTGTCGCCTAATCAACAAAATACGACCATATGGAATATCAGATCATCTGTGTAACTGGACAGAGGAGCTTCTGGAAAACACACAACACGGCATGTCATTCCGAACGGAGAGAAATCTTCATACATAAAAGTGGCTTCGGGCGTGCGCTACGGGCTTGTTGCAGGACCATTACTTTTCACAATATATATAAATGACTTAGTAGATAAAGTCGGAAGTTTCATGAGGCTTTTCGGGGATGATGCTGTTGTATACAGAGAAGTAGCGACGCTGGAAAAATATAGCGATATGCAGGATGCCCTGCAGCGGACCGGCGCTTGGTGTAAGGAGTGGCAAGACCCTCATCATAAACAAATGTAACGTAGTACGAATGCAAAGACAGAACTATACTTTATTGTATGATTACAGAATTGCAGAACAACCACTTGGAGGCAGTTACATCCATACAAAATGTATGCGCACGGAGCGATCTGTAATGGGACGGCCACATAAAATTAACTGTTAGTCAGGCAGATATCAGACTGAGATTCAATGGGAGAATCCTCAGGATAAGCAAAAAAAAAAAAAAAAAAAAAAAATTAAAAGTAGGTAAGATAAATATTTTGAATACTGCCCGTCAGCATCGGATCCGTACTAGGCAGCCGGCCGCTGTGGCCGAGCGGTTCTAGTCGCTTCCGTCCGTAACCGCGCTGCTGCTACGGTCGCAGGTTCGAATCCTGCCTCAGGCATGGATATGTGTGATGTCCTTAGGTTAGTTAGGTTTAAGTAGTCCTAAGTCTAGGGGACTGATGACCTCAGATGTTAAGTCCCATAGTGCTTAGAGCCATTTGAACCATTTTTTCGTACTAGACAGGACTGGTAGAGGAGATAGAAAAGATCGAAAGAAGAGCATCATGTTTCGTTATAGGAACACCCTTTCTTTCAGTCTTTAATCTTCTGACTGGTTTAATGCGGCCCGAACTATATCTTCTATTATCCCAAACTTTTCATCTCATAGTAACAATTGCTACCTAGTAACTGGCCACCTTCGACTTAGTAAGCACGAAAGCGTCACAGAGGTGCTAGCCAACTCCAGTGGCAGGCGCTGCAAGAGATGCGTCTTGCATCCCTTTATGGTCTATTGTTAAAGTGCCGAGAGCGCACGTTCCTGGAAGAGTCAACCATTATATTGCTTCCTCCAACGTACATCTCATGAAAAAACCACGAAGATAAGATCAAAAACTTCTCGCGAACCATATGTGACTGGAACAGGTAGAAAGGGAAGTGACAGTGGTACACAAAGTACCCTCCGCCACACACCGTCGTGTGGCTCAAGGAGTATAGATTTAGATGAAGGTGTTGATGCAGGTCAGTGCAGAACGAATGGTGACGAGATGGACTCAGGGCAATTATGTGTGAAATAGAGCGACATTACTTCCAGAAGGAAGAAAAAATCTTGATATTGCTCAGTTGGCTCTAACGAACGTTCAGACGACAGCTGAAATCCGGGCAATGTGTGATCATGAACCACCAAGTTCAGATAACTGGAAGCTTGCGACGAGCTGCCACGTGTCGTTCTCCGCTGAGGTCATACACTGAAGTGACAAAAGTCATGGGATACCTGCTAATATCGTGTCGCACCTCCTCTTGCCCGGCGTGGTGCAACAACTCGACGTAGCATGGACTCAACAAGTGGTTGGAAGCTCCTGCAGAAAAACTGACTCATGTTGCCTCTACAGCCGTCCGTAAGTGCGAAAGCGTTGCTGGTGCCGGATTTGTGCACGAACTGACCTCTCTATTATGTTCCATACATGTTCGTCGGATGGCCAAATTATTCGCTCTAACTGTCCAAGATGTTCGTCGATCCAATAGCGAACAACTGCGGCCTGGTGAAGAAAAATGGTTCAAATGGCCCTAAGCACTATGGGACTTAACATCTGAAGTCATCAGTCCCCTAGACTTAGAACTACTTAAGCCTAACTAACCTAACGACACCACACTCATCCATGCCCGTGGCAGGATTCGAACCTGCGACTGTAGCGGTCGCGCGGTTCCGGACTGAAGCCCCAAGAACCGCTGCCGGCTGCGGACTGGTGACATGGCGCATTGTCATCCATAAATATTCATTCGTTGTTTGGGGACATGAAGTATATGAAAGTCTGCATATAGTCTCGAAGTGACCGGAAGTAACCATTTCCAGTCAATAATCGGTTCAGCTGGACCAGAGGACCCTAACATTGCGCAGTGTCTTGTCGACAGCTTGGGTGCATGTCTTCGTGGGGTCTGCACCACACTCGAACCCTACCATCAGGTCTTACCAAGCGAAACTGGGACACGTCTGACAGGCCAGGTTTTCCAGTCGTCTACGGTCCAGTTTATATGGTCACGAGCCCAGGAGAGGCGCTGCAGGTGATGCGCTGTTAGCAAAGACACTCGCGTCGGTCTTCTGCTGTCATAGCCCATTAACGCCACATTTCGCAGCACCGGCCTAATGGACACTTTCGTCGTACGTCCCACTTGATTTCGGCTGTTATTTCACGTAATGCTGCTTGTCTGTTAGCACTGAAAACTCTACGCAAACGCCGCTGCTCTCGATTGTTGAGTGAAGTAGTGAAGGTTGCCAGCCACTGTGTTGTCTGTGATGAGACGTAATGCCTGTACTTTGGTGTTCTCGGCAAGCTCTTGACACTGTACAGCACGGAATATTGAATTCCCTTACTATTTACGAAATGGAATGCCCCATGCTTCCAGCGCCAACTATCATTCCGCTTTAAGAGTCTGTTAATTCCCATCGTGTGGCCATAATGACGTCAGAAACCTTTCTACATGAATCACCTGAGTTCAAATCACAGCTCGGCCAATGCACGGCTCTTTTATACCCTGCATAGGCGATACTACGGTAAATGTGCACATCGCTATCCCACGACTTTTGTCACCTCTGTGTACCACAGACAACAGAGGCGAGCATTGTGTACAGCCAAAGACGGCTGTAACACAGAGTGGTATTCTGTGTCGTTCAGCGACGCGGCTCGATTTTGTTTCTGGCGGTCAAATCGACACCATCGTTTTGCTGAAAGGTCAGTGAAAGCTGCTACTCTCAAGACACATACTTCTCTAAGTCCTGAAATCATGTTATATAGTTCTATTGGTTATAACAACAGGACTGATTCGGTAATTGAAGAGACGCTGGATGCTAACCAGAGTGTGGAAAGAATGATTAATTCGGTTGTCATACGCTTCATGATCTGGATGCCAAATGGCATATTCCTACAAGATAACTGAAGACCCCCCCCACCCCCACCCACTTCAGTTGACACCATAAACGCCCTAAGAAATGCTTTGACATGTCTATTGAAGGCCTTATTTGTCAGTCACATACTATACAAAAAACTGGTGATTACTCAGACTGGAGAACAATCAAGAATGGGGTGCCGCAAGGTTCGGTCTTGGGTCCTCTACTGTTCTTAATATACCGCGTGATCAAAAAGTCAGTATAAATTTGATAACTTAATAAATCACGGAATAATGTAGGTAGAGAGGTACAAATTGACACGCATGCTTGGAATGACATGGGGTTTTATTAGAACCAAAAAAAAAAACGTTCAAAAAATGTCCGACAGATGGCGCTTCATCTGATCAGAATAGCAACAATAAGCATAACAAAGTAAGACAAAGAAAAGATGATGTTCTTTACAGGAAATGCTCAATATGTCCACCATCATTTCTCAACAATAGCTGTAGTCGAGGAATAATGTTGTGAACAGCACTGTAAAGCATGTCCGGAGCTATGGTGAGGCATTGGCGTCGGATGTTGTCTTTCAGCATCCCTAGAGATGTCGGTCGATCACGATACACTTGCGACTTCAGGTAACCCCAAAGCCAATAATCGAACGGACTGAGGTCTGGTGACCTGGAAGACCAAGCATGACGAAAGTGGCGGCTGAGCACAGGATCATCACCAAACGACGTGTGCAAGAGACCTTTCACTTGTCTAACAATATTGGGTGGAGCGCCATCCTGCACAAACATCGCTCAATCCAACAGGTGTTTATCAGCCAGGCTGGGGATGATGCGGTTCTGTAACACGATTGTCATGCGAAGTCACTGACGTTTTGCTGTCCAGCGCCATCTGTCGGACATTTTGTGACCTTTTTTTGTGCTAATAAAACCCCATGTCATTCCAAGCATGTGTGTCAATTTTTACCTCTCTATCTACATTATTCCGTGGTTTATCAAGATTTCAAATTTATACAGACTTTTTGATCACCCGGTATATTGATGACTTGCCATTCTGTATTCACGAAGATGCAAAGCTGGTGCTTTTTGCCGATGATTCAAGTATAGCTATCACACCCAACAGACAAGAATTAACTGGTGAAATTGTAAACGATGTTTTTCAGAAAATCATGCAAATGGGCTCTCATTAAACTTTGACAAAACACAGTATACACAGTTCTACACAGTAAATGGAATGGCACCATTAATAAATACAGACTTCGATCAGAAATCGGTAGCTAAGGTAGAATATTCAAAATTTCTAGGTGTACGCACTGATGTGGGGAACTGGAGAAAACACACTGAGGATCTGCTGAAACGTTTGAGTTCAGCTACTTATGCTATTAGGGTCATTGCAAATTTTGGCGATATACATCTGAGTAAATTGGCGTACCACGCCTATTTCCATTCTCTGCTTTCGTATGGCATCATATTCTGGGGTAACGCATCATTGAGTAAAAGAGTGTTCATTGCACAAAAGCGTGTAATCAGAATAATTGCTGGAGCTCATCCAAGATCATCCCGCAGACACTTATTTAAAGAGCTAGAGATCTTCATTGTAGCCTCACAATATATATATATATATATATATATATATATATATATATATATATATATATATATTCACTTATGAAATTTGATATTAGCAATCCTAACGAATTCAAAAGTAATAGCAGTGTACATGGCTACAACACTAGGAGAAAGGACGATCTTCACTACTCAAGGTTAAATGTAACTTTGGCTCAGAAGGTGGTAAATTATGCTACCACAAAAGTCTTTGGTCACTTACCTAATAGCATCAAAAGTCTGACAAATAGACATATAGCATTTAGAAGGAGATTAAAAGAATTTCTTGACGGCAACTCCTTCTACTCATTAGGTGAATTTTTGGATATAGTAAGTGGGTAATATCCCCAACCCCCACCAAAGAAAAAAATAATTAAAAATATTAAATGTCATGTAATATTTTGTGTAATGTAATATGTTGTATGGACACCTTTTATTAACCTGACACGTTCCACATCATTACGAAGTGTCGTATTCATGATCTATGGAACAAGTACTAATCTAATCTAATCTCTAATCACCATACAACATGTCTGGGACGCGGTGGGAAGACTTACACTTACATACGACCCTCCAGCTAGCAATCTTCATGTACTGACACAGTATTTGTTTCATGAATACTAAGAAATTCCTCATGTTGATGTTCGAAAGTTGTTTGCTTCCATTTTACAGCAAATGCAAGATAGTATTTGAATCACACATCATTCGCACCATGCCACTTTCGCATCACATCTCATACTGATGTTGATATGTTCCCAATGGAAAGTTTAATCAGCTACTACATTCTAAGACAAAAAAAAAAAAAAAACAACGCACCACGAAGGAATTATCCGAACGTACAGACAAACAAATGATTAAAAAAAAATTGAATCATTTGCTCAAGAGATAGAATTTCAAAAATTGATCAAGTCAATAACGCGTTGGTCCACCTCTGGCCCTTGTGCAAGCAGTTATTCGGCGTGGCATTGACTGATAGAATTGTTGGCGCGTCTTCGCCTTGGAATCGCATTGACTCTAGTAGAATTGTCTTCAGTGATGAGTCCTGCTTTGATCTGACCCCTGATGTCCAGCGAAGTATTGGAGACGCTCCGGACAACGGTGGGATACCTGACCGTCGCTCGCCATACGGCGCAACCAGGAATGATGATGGACTTTGGGCACCATCTCATTTCATAGTAGCACCCATTTGCTTGTCAAGCGCGGCACACTTACAGCACAGCAGTACGTCGACGATATTGTACGTCCCGTTTTGTTGTCCTTCACGTCAAGTCGTCCTGGGCTCATGTTTCAGTAAGACAATGCCGTCTCGCACGCGCTGAGAGCTTCTACTGCTTGCCTACGTGCATGCCAATTTCTAGCTTGGCCAGCAAAGGTGGCCATACTTCTCCCCAGATGAGAACGTTTGGAGCGTTATAGGCAGGGACCTCCAAACAACTCGAAATTTTGACGATATAGCGCGACAACTGGACAGAATTTGGCACGATTCAGTTGGGAGGAGCACACCACAGAACTGCAGAAACGCCTTAACAAATCTGTATTTGCAATTCGAGTGTTAGCTGATATAGGCGACATAAAAATGAAAAAGATTGCATACTTTGCCTACTTTCCTTCCATAATATCATATGGTTTAATATTTTGGGGTTACTCTTCAAGTCAAACAAAAGTTTTCAAAGACCAAAAGCGTGTTAAACGTATTATTTGTGGAGTAAATTCACGGACGCCCTGTAGAAACCTCTTCAAAGAACTGGGTATACTAACTACTGCCTCTCAGTATATTTACTCCTTATTGAAATTTGTCCTAAATAATATATCTCTTTCTTCCAACAAACAGCTCAGTTCATACATACAATACCAGGAACAAAAATGATCTGCACAAGGACTTAAAAGCACTTACTTTAGTTCAAAAAGGGGTCCACTACTCAGGAACACTCATCTTCAATAACTTGAGAGCAAACATAAAAAATTTCGTTACAAATAAAGATCAGTTTAAAAGGTGCCTGAAAGACTTACTAGTGGCCAACTCCTTCTACTCCATTGACGAATTTTTTAATAGAAACAAATGATGTATTGTATATATTCATACTATTAGTACTGTTATTTCAGCTTAAAAAAATGACATGTTCCACATCCACGAGGATCTCCTCAGCACGGATCTATGGAACGAAAATCTAATCTAATCTAATCTCCGGTGGACATCCAACAATTCTGTCGATCAATGCCAAGCCGAATAACTGCTTTCATGTGAGGGATGCGGACCAACGCTTTATTGACTTGCTCAATTTTTGGAGCTCTTCCTCTTCAATAAATCATCCAATTTTTTTGAAGTTTAATCGTTTGTTTGTCTGTGGATGTACATCACATCTATTGATCTCTGTCCCATTCGGATAGTTGCTGCATGGTGCGTCTTTTTTTTTTTTGTCTTAGAGCACCTGCTTTGTGATAGTCTCAACAAAATTTGATAAACATAGGACTGGCGGTTCATGTGATAACACTTTCCATTTGCTTCAGTGCAATTGTAGTCAAAGCCTTGCTTGAACTTAATACAAAAAGAAATTAAAAAAGATGGCAGAAACCTACCACCCTCTCAGTTCAAGAAATTACTTCAAAGTTTCAAAGTTACCAGAACGCTGTAAAAACCGCTGCTAACTTTAGTTGTGGTACAGAGAAATTGTTGCTTACATGTCACCTATGTAACCGAAGAGTAAGCCGAGCGCCACGCCAATATTCTGCGAGTAGAACAAGATGTCGTTGATGGCCTGCTGGTTATCACAGACCCAGTTCATCTGTGATGGAGCTGTCCTGGTGAACCACGTTTTGTCGTATTCCCATCCGTACTGACACTTCACTGATTCCGTCCTGTTGCTCAAGTGGAGCACATCGCTCTCGTTGTACATCAGGCACTTGCTAAAGGACGGTCCTTCCCTGTGTGAGAGCAGAAAGATGCAGATTCATGAGTTTTCATCTTATTCTTTAACAGAAAATTCATACATGGTGTCTCAAACCTTTTGGATCAGACTGAAACATGCGACAGCGGATCCACAACCAATTGTACTGAGACAGGGAACCAATGTCGGAAATGCATACTTATTGTGTTATGGACATAGACTGATGAGCCAAAACATTATGACCGCCTGCTTAACAGCTTGTTTGCCCATCTTTGGAACGAAATACTTCGCTGATTCTGTGTATCAGGGATCCGACAGTTTAACGGTAGTTTTGTGGAGGTATGTGGCATTACATATCTAAGCACAGGTCATGTAATTCGCATAAATAACGGGCCACTGATTTGCGTACGCCGTGACGGCGCCCGATAGCGACCCAAATGGGTTTCAAAGGATTTACATCAGGTGAATTTGGTCGCTGAGACATCAACGTGAGATCACTTTAATGCACCTCAAACCACTGTAACATGGTTCTGTCTTCGAAACACGGACAATTATACTGCTGAAAGATGACATCGCCGTCAGGAAAGACATTAAGCATTAAGGATACTGGTGGTTCGCAGCTGTCAGTTGTTTTCGATTATTACCACAGATCTCATGAAAGGGCAGGAGAATGTCTCCCACAACACAGTACTGCTCCCATCAGCCTGTGTCCGCGGCGCGCTGCAAGTTTCGAGCCCCAGTTCTCCTCGACGACGACGTTGGTTTAGACGACCATCGACCTAGTGAAGCAAAAATGTGTTTCACCTGAAGAGCCGACACTTTTCCATTGGTCTATGGTCGAATCCCAATGGTACCACGCCCAATCGACTATGTCGCTGGGTCAAGATGTGAACTCGTCGGGGTGGTCTGCTGCGGAGCTCCACGATCAACAACGGACGACGAATGGTGTGCTCCGAAACACTTGCGCGTGCCCCAGCATTGTGATCTTACAGCAGTGATGCCACAGACCACCATCTATCCTACTGTACAGAGAAGACAAGTCTCCAAACTGCACGTTCTGTGAAGAGTCGTGGGCGTCCAAAAGTGGTAGCTTCACAACCCTAACTTTTTCCGTAGATGCTCACCACAACAGCACGCGAACACCCGACCAGCTTCGCCATTTTCGGGATACTCGTTTACAGACTCTGAGTAATAATAATCTGACCTTTGTCAAGGTTGCTTATCACGATGGGTTTCTCCATTTGCGGCCCGTATCTTGTTAGGGTTATCCCCCCTGCTCCACTTACATGCTTTTGTTACCGCGTCACGTGCACGCAATGGTACCAGGCGGCATCCAATGTCGCGGTGTGCAGCGGTCATAATGTTTTGGCTTGTTAGTATACACAGCGTGTACTACGCAACAGAGAAAATTCCTAGTAATTGTTCGAACTGACCACCGCCAGTGTCAATGGATGTATTGCAATGGCTCATACAGCTCTGCCACACTCTTGCAAAGATAGTAGGTGTCTTTTGCACACTGGCACAGGCAGCAGGTGACAAACAGCATACACTCCTTGCCACCAAACAGACACACTGTGCAAAACTTAGATCACAGCGCATGTGTCGTGTGACGACCGCATGCATCGCACTGGGTAAGCCGTTAACCCTCGCTTGCAACACGTCCAAGTATGGGATTGATGTGGACCCGTCGCATCGGAATGCACATGTCAGTGAGCAGCCATCGCTCGCACATCGAACTTGCTTTCAGTAGCGCAAATTTTCATATTTTATTGTATGTAGAGAAGTTCGTGCTCATCATCGACCACATGACACTGATTTCAGTATTAGGTTCTCATTTTAAAGTACCAGATAGGACAGCCCATCGATTTGAAAGGTGGTCCTCTTTCTCAGTAATAATCGCTATGATATTTGTTACTAGTCCACCACCAAGCACACTAACGCAGATCTACTACCATGCTTGACATCAGGACCTGCCACAGACTTCGATTCGCAGGAGGCTCCTCTTTTCGCGTCGGACGATATCTTGCAAGAGACTTTCCTGGATTTTCCATTGAAGCCAAACGACGCTGCAGCCGGCGACCTGCTTTTCCGGAAAATCATCTCATCGTTCCTGCTGCAAGGTCGACCGTGTGTTGCCCAGGGGGTCCTCACACTTTCCACGGAGGAACAATGATGTTGAGTGGCCATCCCTCCAACTTTGTGTCCCCTTGTACTCTCAGCTGCTGCATTTGTAGCACTTTGGTAAGACATGGCGTTGTATCACGTGACGACGCTTCTGTTGGCTGACAAATGATCGTGAATTTAAGATACTGGGTGGGCTTTCAAGGCCTGTGCACAGACCCAAGCTGAACCATCACGTTCGTTATCTCCTTTGCTAATCGAGGAGCCCCACTGTGGCAGATGAAAGTCAACTTTTTGGTCCCTTCTTTGGGAAGCACGTGGTTGATGTTTGTGGATACGTTGTCCAATTTCTCGCATGTCGCCAAACTGTAGTCCATGACGTCGAAAACAACTATTCTCACGTTGTTAATAATTTTTGCTGTCGAGGGATTTCCTCCCCAGGTCGCTCCTGGTCCAGAGCAATATTCGCTATCCCCGACAGCTGACACTGATGTGGACGTAGATGAGCTGGCCTGATATCGTAGCAGAACGGTGTCGCCAAAAGCGCACAGTAAGTGTTGTAATGGCAGAGCTGATGAACCACGTCTCCACGTCAGTTCATTTCTAATGCCGAGGTCGACTAACACGGAGCTGGCTTTCGAATCGCGACCTACTCTGGGTTCTGCATGCCGGTTGTATCAGTCATTCATGCTCATCGCATTTTGTGCTTTTCTCTGTGCCAGTCTCTAGACTCTCTGCTCCCCTGTAGACAGACCACACATCGACTTTCCAAAAAGAGCTACATTTGTACCGTCAGGATGGTTTCGGGGCATTGCCACGCCTATGCATACAGAAAAGTCCAGAAATGCACAATATGTGTTTTTCTAAGAACAGTTTCATAGGATACAAATGACAAAATATTTGTTTGTCTTTCTGTGATTTCTTCGTTTTTGCGTTTAACTACTGCTGCTGAGTCAAATATGTACGTGCATAATTGTTTCGAGTTTATTTTACATAGCATTTCGGTTATGTGGTATGTGGACAGCAAAGGGTCTCACGCCGATCCCTAGGACACGTGAACTTGTCAATTTCTATCTCCTTCCAACTAGAACAGACTCTCTCATTTTTTTGCTGTACAACTACCCTTTACTTTCTACTTTTGAGATAGGATGAGAACCTGGCTAAAGATTTCCCGTCAGACTCATAAGCAGCCAATTTGTGAAGCATCAGCTAGCTAATGGTTAACTGGGTCAAATACTTAAGTAAGGTCATAAAAAATATCGGATACCCACAGCTTGTAGTCAGGGCATTTGCTAATTATAATGATTAATTCGTTAATAGCACGAACAGTGTCCTGTTCTATAATTTTTATGCCTGCAGATATGACATTTTATTATATAAGGGGCTATCGTAAAGCTTCCATTTGAGGGCATTGCTGCAGTGTATATGCAGCGTAGCGTGACTCCATAGAGGGTAGACAAGCAACGACATATAGGGAAAGGGATTAGTGTGGCACTCGTGTTCTTCTGAGGTGCATGCGGTGAATGCGGAAACGTGAAATACTGTGACGTTATTACCAAATGCGGCCAAGCAGGTCAACGTGCTGTAATTCTTTTCTTGGCTGCCAAAGGATAAAGACCGTTAGTCATCCATCAGTGAATGAAGAGTGTATATCGCGAAACATGTCTGTCGAAAATCACTATTATGGAATTGTGCTCCAAATTATGTGCTGGTCACAATTCGACACAAGACGCCACTCGATCTGGGAGACTAACTTCACTCAAGTGGGAGACATTCGAGCACCTGCTCTATGGTTCTGAACTGTCCCCAAGAGAGGTCCCTTAAAAAAGGTTTGAAGGGTCCACGATTCCTGACGAACGAAGATGTGCATCAGGCAGTTACAGACTTCTCACGCAGCAGGACACAGCATTTTACTTGAGGGGTCTCTTCATACTGGTGCGTCGCTGGGATGATTGACTCAATGCTCACAGTGATTAACATGCCGGTTCTGGACTGTATAGCCTTTGTACGCAACCTTTTTTTTCGCCCCTTATAACAAATGGTTACACAGAAGAAATAAATGAACCCGTCCATGCCCACAACACCGTACGTTGTAATGGTTCTTTATTTACGTGACCATTACGGCACTTCAACTCCAGTTCTCGATACCAGTAATATCGTACTACTTCTCTGCGAAGTAATAGACATATTTTTGTGACAATATTCACATTTGGTTTTATTAATGTATAGGTACTCCGATGTATCGATGTATTGCAGTGATATGGTTCTTGTGTGTATTTATTTCTGTGAGACTCATAATCTTTGACTTACTTGTAACCGTTCTGGCGCGAATGCGCACAGAGCAGTCTTTGTTTCACTTTGGAGAAGTTAAGTCGTTATTTCGCTTTGTAAAAGAACAGTCAAGTCTTGTGTTTGATTAAAGTGGAAATTAAATATATGGAGATTGAGACAAAAGTGTTTTCTTGATGATGTGACAATTAAGAAGAAGTATATGTGAATTTACAAGAAGTTACAAAAAATGTGGATCGTGAACACCAAGTCAAAAATTATTTCTACCATACCATTGTTCTGATCTGGGATTGTTTGATCATTAAGAATTTCATGAAAAACGCATTTTTAGGTCTTCAAATATTGATAAAATACAGATCTGGACCTTATAGCAGTCAAAGTGGAATCACCCTAGAACCAACAAGATGAGCCATAACAACTTCGACGAAATCTACGTGGGAATCCATTCAAGATAAGTGCCAAAATTAATGACTTTTTTACAGTGACTTCATTATTTCCATTCTGACGATACCACCCACAGTCAATAACTTTGTTGTTGCCCGATAAAGCGAACATATGCTGCGCGAGCAACATTATTAATCTGATATCTAACCAACTTTGCAAGTGGTGGTATTGTTAGAACGTCGACATAGATACATTACTGAGAACCACAGAAAGTTGGCGTAATGAACATTACTGGAGCCTACGCAACATATAGCACAACGCAGTGAGTCACGATAGTAATCCGAAAAATATACTGAAAGCTTAAAGAGACCAAACACTTGTGTGTGCACGCGCGCGCGCGCGCGCGCGCGCGGGTGTGTGTGTGTGTGTGTGTGTGTGTGTGTGTGTGTGTGTGTGTGTTTGCATGCGTGTGTGATATCTAAAACTTTTTAAAAGTTATGGTTTAACGAAAACGGCAATTAAGAACTCTATCTCTGGAAAGTCTTGCGCCGTATGTGCTGTACATTCGATTCAGAAACATGAAAATTCGTATTTTAGGTTTTCATTATGTTTAGTTACTGGAGGAACCATAAGCCCTCAGCGATAATAATGCAATGATTATCAACTATCATGTATCAAATGGTACCTGGGTATGGTGATGTTCTTCCATTCTTCCAGAGACAGGCTGGTATTTTCTCTGCCAGGGACATGGCACCAATGATTGGGAGTCTGCATTGCGAGATAGAATAGGTTCACACTCATCATATTTATGCACGGGCCAACGCAGATGAACACGATTATGAGTCTCGTCTGAAACTTTCCTCTGGACCCAATGGACTCCAGCACTTCCTCAAATGCTGGAGTGGACGATGATTTCGGTCTCGTTTCCAGAGTTCCATTGTTCTCCTGCAAATAAAAGATGCAAAATATTCGACATAGTTATTGTGTCCCATTTAGTTTTGAGTTAATTGCACTTACGTATGTCTCTAACTCTCTATGCTGGGACTTGAATGGAATGGCTCATTGTGAACGGGCCAGGGTACTGTACACCGGATGTGCCAACATTTACTTCTTTACATTGTCGACGAATTTGTCTGATTGTATATAATGCTAGAATCTGGAACAATTAGGCAGTCTAACCATAAATGGTCAGAAAATTCTTGCAGGTGAAAACAAGCAACAAATGTTCTGTGATTTATTAACAACACAACTATCTATGCATTCATCAAAGCAGACATAATAATCTACGCGTTTGTCAAAGGAGAGGAAGTATTTGGAAGAAATCAGACTGCTCGCTTTCAGTGCCCCGATTTATGAAAGTGACGGAAGACCTAAATCTGGATGACAACACAGGGGTTAGATGTGTCACCCTGCAAAACACAGTTCCAGTGACTAAAGACAATACTAGGACACCCAGCACAAATTTCTGATATATATAGGTCAACCAAAAGTGTGTTTAAAACTGAAAATTTGTTTCTTGTCGGTCTGTTAAAATTCAAGATAGTGATTAAATCAGCAAATAAAGAATATTATTTTTTAGAATTCTGTAAAGTACCCACAAAAGAATCTGAGAATTTTGTTTGTTCAAAAACTGCAAATATCACTATCAGCTGGAGCTTTCTAAGAGGCAGAAAACAGAGAATTCATTCACCTACCTTGTTTATGAAAATTTACAGAAACAAGCAGAAAAGTTTCCTGATACCAACATTCACGTTAGTCATTATCTACATTATGGGAAAAATAGTAGTAATGTATTTAACAAATGGTCTGTGTATGTGATGATATGTTTTCTCTGAACGTATATGGAGGGACAACATTGTATGAGTAGTAAATAAATTGCATTATAAACTTATCTGAATGATATTTTCCACCTATAGCTGTCATTTCTTCTTTATTCGTATAGTATTGCGTATTTTTTGTCGCACGAAAATTCAGTTATGGCATGCTATGCCGTAGCAGAGTTTTCTTTTTCTTTTTTGTGTTTTCATGTCTGGAGATTTATCGGCTTTGGCGATTTCTTCCTCTAAGTTGACATGTTCATGGATCGGTTCTATCTCTTTAGTTATCATTTGTATGTCCTGTCTGTTCTTTTGGACATGTCGGTAATGCTGTGAGTAATGAGGCTAATGAGCAGGGGCACTACATCAGTAGTGTGTGGTTTAAGTTGGGAATTTGGGTCTGACGGCAGGTGGGCTAGGGTAGTTCATGCGGTTGTGGTGACCACTGAGTCTGTATGGCATACTGCTCTGTAAGCAGGAGACCATGGTTTGAATCCCAGTCTAGCACACATTTTCAATTTGCTCCACTGAAATAAATAAATGCCCAATGGCAGCTAATGTCTGTAATTCCTTTGTGTTTGGTAGTTTAGTTTCTTGAGTTTCTACTTGTTAATTTAATATTGAACACATGCAGTACTCATGTTCTCGTTTGTGTCAGAAAGTAAACCGATATTGTGACCTATTAAAAGTTCCTAATCAGGAGCGAATTACTTGATCTCATCTGAGTGCTTTCGTAGTTACTTTTTGAATCTTTGCATATTAATCTAATTTATGAGACACAGTTCTTGCATTTTCGTCAGTGTCTACAGTAGAGTTTCGTAGTACATGTCGATAGCCCTTTGTTTGTCTGTGTAATGTAGTTCTACATGGTCTTTAGTACAGTCTGGGAGTATGGTTGCTGTGTCCATGTGAGCGGAGTTGGTGACACTTTGCTTTCAGCTCCAGGCTGTGCTGGCTTCGGTTACACAGCTTCAAGCTGCAGTGGATGGCTGTAACTGTTGTTGGTCGGCCATGCGGATCCAACGGACGTCCAGCACGACTCACCAGTTCACCGATTTCCGCGCTGGTGGCCAGTCTAGTTACTGCTCACACTGAATTTGAACGCTCATAACGGTAATTAACCCGAAATTAAAACTTCCACTGACAAAATTAAGTTTAAAGCTCTCATTATTCGCGACCTCCACGACGAAATAATACATTCTGATACCTACCTTTCTTACTCAAATATGAAGAGCTGCACCAGGCTGCGACCACTGATCTTTTCAGGTCCCGATATGATAGAAGATAGCGTGCTCGCTGGCAAGGGTTCTGCTGTTAAGATTTTGGTGGTGGGGGTACGACGACCACCCCTGTGATCAACTTGATGACCCTGACTCTGCCAGTTAGGTTATCTTTAGGGTACCTTCCCTCTGCTGAACTTACCCACCTGTACATTACTTTGTCTACCTCTGGTCCACCCTTATACCGTTGAATTTAACCTTTCAAAAAAATGTTCAAATGTGTGTGAAATCTTATGGGACTTAACTGCTAAGGTTATCAGTCCCTAAGCTTACACACTACTTAACCTAAATTATCCTAAGGTCACTCACACACACCCATGCCCAAGGGAGGACTCGAACCTCCGCGAGGACCAGCCACACAGTCCATGACTGCAGCGCCTGAGACCGCTCGGCTAATCCTGCGCGGCAATTTAACCTTTACTCAGTCTCATACGATCACTCATACAAGGATGGAGAAGGAGAAAAGGGAATGCGACACGTAACACAAAAATGATCGTGGCGTTGATGGTTCAAAGGGCTCTGAGCACTATGGGACTTAACATCTATGGTCATCAGTCCCCTAGAACTTGGAACTACTTAAACCTAACTAACCTAAGGACATCACACAACACCCAGTCATCACGAGGCAGAGAAAATCCCTGACCCCGCTGGGAATCGAACCCGGAAACCCGGGCGCGGGAAGCGAGAACGCTACCGCACGACCACGAGCTGCGGACGATCGTGGCGTTGATGGCAGACAGGCCCTATCCGGGGAAGTTCGGCCGCTGAATTGTAAGCTTTATTTCAGGTGACGCCACATGGGGCGACTTGCGCGTCGGTGATGATAGGACGGGGATAACACCCAGCCTGCGAGGGGAGAAAATTTCCAGTCCGGCCGGGAATAGGACCAGGGCCTACTGCATGGTAGGCAAACACGTTACCTCTCAGCTAAGCAGGCGGACACACGTAACGCAAAATAAATAAGAGAGTCCAACTTTTCCTTCGCCAGATGATGTATATCAATGAAAAGTACGAAATGGTATCATAGTTGTCGATATCAAAACTGTTATTACTTAAAAGTAATGAAATGAAGCGAAACAAAAGTAGGGTTTCAATAGAAAGCATTGACGCTGAAATCGTTATAGGCACTGAAAGCTAGCTAAAGCAGGAGATAAGTGCCACCGAAAGTTTTGCAAAGGACCTAACGGTATTTAGAAAGGATAGGCTAAACACAGTTGGCGGTGGTATGTTTGTTGCTGTTAGAAGTAGCATATCTTGTAGCGAAATTGAAGTAGTAGTTCTTGTGAGTTAGTATGAGTAGAGACCATTTTTGGCAACCGGAATAAAATAATAATTTGATCCTTTTTCCAATCTTTTACCTGATCCCCCTTGGTACGCAAAGCGGGTCAGAAGACTGTTGCAGAAATAACAAAAAAGCATGCCAAATTTAAAAGAACTCAAAATCTCCAACACTTGCGAACTTTTATAGAAGCTCGAAATTCAGCGCAGACTTCAATGCGAGATGCTTAAAATAGTTCACACTACGAAACTTATCTCGAAACCTGGCAGAAAATCGCAACAGGTCCTGATCGTAAGTAAAATATGCTAGCGGCAAGACACAGTCAACTCTTTCTCCGCACGGTAACAATGGAAATACTATCGATGACAGGGCTGCCAAAGCAGAGTTACTAAACACAGCCTTCCGAAAGTCCTTGACGATGTAAATTTTCCAGAATCGACTCAAGAACAGTTCCAAACATGAGTAGCTTGGAAGTAAATCTCGGAGTAGTCAAGCACCTTAAATCACTTAATAAAAGCAAGTCTTCCAGTCCGGCCTATATTCCAATTAGGTTACTTTCAGAGTATGCTGATGAAATAGCTCCATATTTAATAATCATATACGACCGCTCGCTAGACGAAAGATTCGTACCCAAAGACTGGAAAGTTGACAGAAAGGTAGTAGGAGTAATCCACTGAATTACAGGCCCATATCATTAAGGTCGATATGGAGCAGGATTGTGGAACACATATATTGTGTTCGAAGTTGATGAATTACCTGGAAGAGACACACAGTCAACAGGGATTTAGAAAACAGCGTTCTTGTGAAACACAACAAGCTCTTTACTCACACGAACTGCTGAGTGCTATTGACAAAGAATTTCAAATTGATTCCTTATTTTTAGATTTTCAGAAGGCTTTTGACACTGTACCTCACAAGCGGCTTGCAGTCAAATTGTGTGCTTATGGAATATCGTCTCATTTATGTGACTGGATTCGTGATTTCCTGTCAGAGAGGTCACAGTTCGTAGTAACTGACAAAAAGTCATCGAGTAAAACAGAAGTGATTTCTGGCGTTTCTCAAGGTAGTGTTATAAGCTCTCAGTTGTTCCTTATCTACGTAAACGATTTAGGAGATAATCTGAGCAGCCGTCTTAGGATGTTTGCAGATGATGTTGTCGTTTATCGTCTAGAAAAGTCATCAGGAGATTTAGAAAAGGTATCTGCTTGGTGTGAAAATTTGCTTAAAGGAATCCGTTAAACTTAGGTTACACGGTAAATCAGCCAAATTTATACGCTGCAAATTCAACTAAATACCTAGGAACAATTACTAACAACGTAAGTAAGAAAGAAAGCACAGAAAAAGATGTGGGGAAGTCGAACCAAAGAGTGTGTTTTATTGGCACAACACTTAGAAGTTGCGACAGATCTACTAAAGAGATTGCCTACACTACGCTTCTCCGTCTTCTTTTGGAGCACTGATGCACGGTGTGGATCTGTGACGTATAATTTTATATACATAAATTTTCAGTGCCTACAGTGTCACGTCTTTCAGTGTCACACAAATTTTTATTTGACTATTTACATGGGTTCGCCCCTCAAATTTCTCCCTCAGATCACAAAATTGTCGTCTGATGAGGTACAAACTGAAAAAATCAATTCCTTTTAAAGCACAGTTTCGTATATAATATATATTCAAAACCTTACACCTGTGTCACAGAACAAATCCTACATCGAGAATACTTTGCACAAGATAATTATTACAGTATTTAAAGAACATCAAAATACAAACGGGCTAAAATGAGCAAACAGTACATGAGACTATGTTAATCAATTCAACTGTAAAATGCTAGGGAGCATATTATTAGCAAAATAAGAAATATGCAAAAGTGAGATGCCAAAATGAGCACTTCTCAATTGGGAGTAAAGCAAAACAATCAGAATGGCTGAAAGAGAGCACAATAACATGAGCCATAAACGAATAAGAGCTAAGCAACTAAGCAAATAAGAGCATACGCAAAAATGAGATGCCAACAAAATGAGCCTGGTCGAACTCCGTCGGCACTTATATACGGTTGCGCTCGTGGCGGTACCTCGCGGCCCGTACGCAACACGCGCGCCTGCGACCGCAATGCACTCTTAGCGCTCGCGGCGTCGTCTAGCGGCCCGTACGCAAGTTGTGCGATTGCCGTCGCAGATCGACCCTTAATCTATGATGGTACAGATCCTTACCAGACGGGATTAACAGAGTATCTCGAGAAAGTTCAAAGAAGAGCGCCACATTTTGTATTATCGAGAAGTAGGGGAGAGAGTGTCACGAACATGATACAGGGTTTGGGGTGGACATCATTAAAGCAAAGGGGTTTTTCGTTGCGGAATCTTCTCACGAAACTCCAGTAACTAACTTTCTCCTCCGAATGCGAAAATATTTTTTTGACGCCGACCTACGTAGGGAGGAACGATCATCAGAATAAAATAAGGGGAATCAGAGCTCGCATGGAAAGATATAGGTGTTTGTTTTTTTCCACGCAGCGTTCGAGATTGGAATAATAGAGAATTATTGTGAAGGTGGTTCGATGAACCCTCTGCCAGAGATTGCAGAGTATCCATGTAGATATAGATGAGTGAGTACTTTTCTCCTCTGGATTGATGAGGATTCTTCTTTTTTGTTAAATGTCCTACTTACGCCGTATCGAACTTTTTATGTTTGTTTATTACAGTTTTTTAACTTGCCTAATCTGAGGCCTTCTCTAAGTCTTCATTAACTGCTCTTGTCACTTTGCATTTCTGCCATTTGTTCCAGGGTTATTCAGTTGACTTACAACGCCTCTGATTGCGTCCATTTTGTTGAATAGTCTTCTCGTGTGTTATCTTTTAGACGAGATAGTTCTCCTCTAATTATTCGTGGAGGTTTCTGATTCACTCCATCCGTGGACTCCTCGGCACCACTTCAGGCATTTGTCCTGTGAGGGCAGTAAATTTTTATCTTCGGAGGCACAATTTGTTCCTCAAGATGTCACTCGATAGAGAAGTTTGGCTGTATTGTAGCTCTGTAAAGCTTAAGTTTTGTGGCCGGGCTCAAATCTTTACTCTCGAAGAATAAGTGCTCTGATCATCTAACCCGTATTTTGATTTTATTGTTGAACGTGTGTGGTATGTGTAAGCCCTCTATCTAGTACAATACTTAGAACTGACATTATTACACCATGACATCTCTTGGTTTAGGATGGCTAAGTTCGGCCTGAATACTGATTTTTCTTGATTTTTTTTCCTTTTTTTTAAGAGCGAACGACTGCTGTCTTTATTGGGTTCATGTGATCCTGTTTTTTTTTCTCAGTGTTCTGTCCTGACAAATCGTCATGGTAACCATAGTAATCTTTCTTTCTTTATTATCATCCCCTTGCCCCATATTGGCAGGAGTTGGACTACCAGCGGTACAAACATTATGTTCTTAAGCCAATTGTTAAAAAAATGTAAATAAAGACGAAAAAATATGGTTAAAATGGTAAAATTTTCAGACGGATGAATCTCATTATTTTTTGTATAACATTAAAACTGTTAATTTTCTTTGTTGTTTGGATTAAAATCGAAGGATTAAAGGATGAAAATAAAAACAAAAACAGTTATTTGAATCAAGTGCCAGTGACGGTGACGTTCCTTTGAAAAAGTATGTTACGCTTTCTTTAAAAACCTGCGGAAAGCAGATCTGGAGAAGGGGGAAATCTATTGGTTTGAAGGGAGTGGATGTAAATATAAGGGTCCATTGGGTAGTATAGATGGAGATGAAAGTAGGTATTGGCGTGGATAGATAGATACACAGAAAGTAAGGAGAAGTCTGGTGGATTGGCATGATGGCCATAGTATCAAGAGGAGAAAGAATAGGGAAAGATGGAGGGGGAAGAGGGAGGAGGGAGCCATGATGTGCAGCGGGACGGGTGGAAAAAAATGAATCGATCGTGTGGCATCGCTGGCAGGGAGGCCCCTGTGTGGGGAAGTTCGGTCGCCAAGTGCAAGTCTTATTGCATTCGACGCCACATTGGGCGACTTGCGCGCCGGTTATGAGGAGGACAACACAACACCCAGTCCCTGAGCGAAGAAAATCTCCAACCCAGCCGGGAAACGAACCCGGGCCCGCTTGCATGGGAGGCAAGCACGTTACCACCCAGCTTTTTTTTTTATTCCACAAAAACAGTAACAAAAATGGCTGCAATGAAATGACATAAATAAGGTGACAGATAATTTCAGTCATAAATTACAGCATTCAAAGAATGAGGAATCACATTCAGTCTTTAGCAGTAGCACAATTTAGCACCTTCACTGTCACCTTCAACTGGTGGCAGTTCAGTATGCACATTTTCTTCATCATCATTTCCCAGACCCAAATTAATCATTCAGTAAAACCTTGATGTGTGTTCCTTCCAGGGTAAATTACGTGGACAGAAGAGCAGTCCCGAACAGCGACATCGCAAAATCCTTCACTGCCTTGTTATTTTTGTCAGTTTCAGTCTTCTAAACGCATCATTAGGGAGTTCAAGATCTTCCTTTATATCACACACCAGATGTTTGCCGCGTAAGCACCTGCCACGGTCTTTGTTCCTTGAATGGTAATGCCTGTCAGCCTGTGCTGTAGCTGTCTCAGGAAAAGTTTCAGCGATATAACGAACAGGAGCGTGGATAAGGGGCTTCCTTGACGGGACGGGTGGAGAAGAGTTCCAATAAGATGACGAATAAAGATCATAGCGAATTTCATTATATTGGAGAGGGAGTAGGTGGAGAGGGAGTCGGTTGCACTTGTGACAGGATAAGGAGTGTGTGTGTGTGTGTGTGTGTTTGTGTGTGTGTGTAGGTGTAGGGAAAGATAGATATATTCGTATAGCCACAGTAGCGCACCAGCATTGGTGATCAGAGGGGGAAAAATAGGGTTTATTGGAATCTAGTTTGTGAATAGTGTAGGGTATGTGGAGGTGTTCAGTGTGGGTGAAGAGGGTTGCAAATTGGATGAGATGGTAGAAGATCTGTGGAGGAAGAGGTAAACGGATGTGGAAGACAGAGTCCATGGCGCTCAAGGATTTGATGGGAATGACAGAACTTCGGAGGTATGGTATCCAGGCAACGTTTTCTTGGGAATAGATAGGGTGGATCAGCGTTCTTTAGGTGTGGAGTACGGTTGAGGGTAATATCGCCACCCCCAGGTACTTAGTAGTTTTAGTAGTTTCGAAAAATTATTTTGTGTTTTAGTTATTCTTGCCAGCGGATATTGAGACAGTGGCAGCGGAGCTGGCGTAGGCATCCCAGCAGACTAGTACAGAACACTGCCACACAGGGAACGTGAGGAGCGCGTGATGGCTAGAGCCACTGATGCAGCAGTCTACTGTCGGCAGCAATAAACCAGTGTGGCAGTTCTACAGCGCTGGAATGCCACGGCAGCTCTGCTAGCAGAGACACCAGACACAAGCGTGGAACACAGTCGAGACTGCAGCAACCAGCATCTACCTGAGCGTGGAGGCTCTGAAGAAGGCCTGCCGGCGCGAGATTCTGCGGGCAGCTCTGCCAGTCAGGCAGCAATGCTAGGGGAACTCGCGGTTGTTTATGGCCATTCCCGCGCCATTACATCAGCAGAGCAGACCGGCTCTGCCTTCCACTCGCCCATACATACGTAGTTTCTTCCGCCCACATCAGCACTATGGACAGCTTTGACACCAAGTCTCTCATGGCGAGATTCAGATTAGAACAATTTGGGTCACTTCATCTCAGGCTTGTTCAAACCTAAAACTGAAAAAGAAACGAAAACAAGTTGGGAATCATGAGCGTCTTAAATGAAGCTCAGTTCCAAGCTTAAGCCCCTCCACGTTACAATAAAATTCAATCTACACTCCTGGAAATGGAAAAAAGAACACATTGACACCGGTGTGTCAGACCCACCATACTTGCTCCGGACACTGCGAGAGGGCTGTACAAGCAATGATCACACGCACGGCACAGCGGACACACCAGGAACCGCGGTGTTGGCCGTCGAATGGCGCTAGCTGCGCAGCATTTATGTACCGCCGCCGTCAGTGTCAGCCAGTTTGCCGTGGCATACGGAGCTCCATGGCAGTCTTTAACACTGGTAGCATGCCGCGACAGCGTGGACGTGAACCGTATGTGCAGTTGACGGACTTTGAGCGAGGGCGTATAGTGGGCATGCGGGAGGCCGGGTGGACGTACCGCCGAATTGCTCAACACGTGGGGCGTGAGGTCTCCACAGTACATCGATGTTGTCGCCAGTGGTCGGCGGAAGGTGCACGTGCCCGTCGACCTGGGACCGGACCGCAGCGACGCACGGATGCACGCCAAGACCGGAGAATCCTACGCAGTGCCGTAGGGGACCGCACCGCCACTTCCCAGCAAATTAGGGACACTGTTGCTCCTGGGGTATCGGCGAGGACCATTCGCAACCGTCTCCATGAAGCTGGGCTACGGTCCCGCACACCGTTAGGCCGTCTTCCGCTCACGCCCCAACATCGTGCAGCCCGCCTCCAGTGGTGTCGCGACAGGCGTGAATGGAGGGACGTGTCGTCTTCAGCGATGAGAGTCGCTTCTGCCTTGGTGCCAATGATGGTCGTATGCGTGTTTGGCGCCGTGCAGGTGAGCGCCACAATCAGGACTGCATACGACCGAGGCACATAGGCCAACACCCGGCATCATGGTGTGGGGAGCGATCTCCTACACTGGCCGTACACCACTGGTGATCGTCGAGGGAACACTGAATAGTGCACGGTACATCCAAACCGTCATCGAACCCATCGTTCTACCATTCCTAGACCGGCAAGGGAACTTGCTGTTCCAACAGGACAATGCACGTCCGCATGTATCCCGTGCCACCCAACGTGCTCTAGAAGGTGTAAGTCAACTACCCTGGCCAGCAAGATCTCCGGATCTGTCCCCCATTGAGCATGTTTGGGACTGGATGAAGCGTCGTCTCACGCGGTCTGCACGTCCAGCACGAACGCTGGTCCAACTGAGGCGCCAGGTGGAAATGGCATGGCAAGCCGTTCCACAGGACTACATCCAGCATCTCTACGATCGTCTCCGTGGGAGAATAGCAGCCTGCATTGATGCGAAAGGTGGATATACACTGTACTAGTGCCGACATTGTGCATGCTCTGTTGCCTGTGTCTATGTGCCTGTGGATCTGTCAGTGTGATCATGTGATGTATCTGACCCCAGGAATGTGTCAATAAAGTTTCCCCTTCCTGGGACAATGAATTCACGGTGTTCTTATTTCAATTTCCAGGAGTGTATTTGCAGGATGATAATTATTGAACTATATGAAAATAAGTAAATTAATTAGAAACTAAGGCGTGCACACACCTCATTTGACATGTAACCCTCACTATACAGATAATTGGATTTACGTTATGACACGTTCGACATGCCTGCCATCATGGGCGATGATATAGCGCAGGCGAATAGCGAAATTCTGCATAACCCGCAGAAGTATCGGAACATCGATGCTGTCGATGACCTCCTGAATGGCTGTTTTCAGCTCAGCAATGGTTTTGGGGTTATTGCCGTGCGCCTTGTCTTTAATATAGCCCCACAAAAGGGTGTCTCATTTGTTCAGATTCAGAATATGGTGGCCAATCGAGGCTCATGCCAGTGGCGTCTGGGTACCCCAGAGCCAGAATGCGGTCCCCAAAGTGCTCCTCCAGGACGTCAAACACTCTCCTGTGTCGATGGGGTCTTGCATGAACCACATATTGTCGAAATCAGGGTCACTTTGGATAATGGGGATGAAATCATCTCCGTGCCATCAAGGATTATAGTACTGATCATTCCGTGACTGGACATGTCACATCACACAGTCACCCGTTAAGGGTGAAGAGACTTCTCAGTCGCCCAAATGCGCCAGTTTCGTTTATTGACGAACCCATTCAAATGAAAGTGAGCTTCGTCGCTAAACCAAACCCTATTCACCTACTAATCCCCATCATGCCCCGAGGGCAACCGTGCAGTTTGAACGTCCTCACGCAAACTGTACAGAAATTACGACGATTTTATTTCATATAGCTCAATAATTGTCCCCCTGTATAATAACGCACTTTTCAGATACTGGCCAGATGGAGACCGTGGAAATTGTCGATGTACAGTTTACTCACAACCTCTTCCTGACGCTGCGCTCCAATCACAAAAGCCTTACAATACAGACAAAGCACATTACTATCCACTATATGAGAGTTTTCCCTCAAAACTCGCTTCCAGACCGAAACAGCACAAATAGAGCTTCTGCCACGGCATGTGATGCTAATGGGTCTTTTACATTAGACGCTCTCGTATTTTAAGAAATATAAGAGCTCTCAAATGAAAACGAGACTTCTGGAAAAAAGTAGGTAACTGTTTATTATTTCAAAAGTAATCTCCATAACTTTTAACACATTTTTCCCACTGTGAGGCAGGGCGATAAATGGCTTCACGGAAAAATGTTTCCTGTTGCCTGTGGAACCTTGACTGAACACAGACATGCACCTATTCGTCCGAAGCAAAGACGGACATGAATGGCTTTCTTCCGGGGTCAAAAAATGTGGAATTCACATGCGGCGGGATCGGGGCTGTATGAAGGATATGTGTGGGCCCACTTGTTGCCACGGCTGTTTCGAATACGCTGTGAAGTTCATCGCGGAAACCCTTACGCATACTCCGCACTGTTCCGATCTGTCCCCATGCGATTTCGAAATTTTTGAGTCCTGAAGAAAGACATTTATGGTTATCGATTTGCTTCAGGTGAAGAGGTCCACGTCTGAGTGCAATCATGGTTCCATAGGCAAGTGCAAATATTTTTCCATGACGGCATTGACCGTCTTGTCTCACATTGGGATAAATGTGTTAACAGTTATGGCGATTACTTTCGAAATAGTTAACAGTCTGATTGCTTTTTTCCATCTGTATCGTTTCCATTTGAATTCTCCTTATGAGGTACAAGACAGATGGAAAAAAGTAAGTAAACCGTTTGATATTTCAAAAGTAATTGCCATAAATGTTATTACATTGACACTACTGTGAGACTAGACGGTAAATGCCTTCACGGAAAAATGTTTGCCTACGGAACAATGAGGCAGGTTTTCTACGTGCTCTCTAAAATGTCTCAAATTAAATTTGAGTTTATAATAACACAAATTTGAAATGCAAACTGAAAAACCACTTCTATGTATACTTTACGGTTACAACTAAAGCTGCAGACAAAAAAATAATTAGCTGCTGATTGGACACGTCACAAAAATTTTTCTTTTGGCGAGATTACTTATCTTAAAGCAGTGTCCATTTTTCTTCACTTCGTCACGGAAGGTCTCCGTTAACACTATAAGTTCTCTATGTAATTTGTCTGTACATGAGATATTACATATCCTTCTTTTCAAAAACTATCTCTTCCTGTAACGTGTACTTTAGATATTGTATTCAACTGCTGATGAATACTAAATGTTGGTTGGCCGTGTGTTGCGCATGTGAACAGTGTCGCGAAACAAATAATCTTAGGGAATAGCTGAATTTGAAATAATGAAAATGGATCTAATTAAAAGCAACTACTTGTGTACTCAGTGAAAACTGTTTAACTGGAACTCAATAGTAAAGTGCGTTACAAAAATTACATAACATGAAGGGTAATGTGTGACATGAAATATCCACAAAATAAAATACTGCCTAACGCGGTGGAAAATGATTGTTTGAGATAACCTACACTGTTCACTGTGGTTTAATCTGCTTGTTTAGTACAAAACCTGGAAATTCTGGCGACGTACTGTTTACTCACACAAATGCAGAGAAAAATGACTTACCTCTCGCTCAGCATATTGTTGCGTGTCTGGTGTACTGACTGCAAGTGCAGCAGATAAAGAAAAATAATCTACTCTAAATTTTTGTATGCTTATCAGAAACAATCTGTGGCTGCGTGCTGCTTAAGATGCAATGCACACACGACAAAATAATCAAAACTTAATTAAGAATGACGGAGGAGGGTTTCACTTTAAAGAAAATCGTTCTTGAAAAATTAAACTCCGTTTGTTAGAAAAGACTATACGCCATAAGATGACCCTAAAAATTACGAAATTCGGTCATTACAAAAATTACAGATATTTCAGCCAGTTGCGAAATTTCTGTCATAATGAAAACAAAGAGGTCACATTAATACACATCACGAATATTATTAGTTATCTAAGGGACAAAGATTTCCTTCAATTAATAGTTCTGACGAACAAACATTTCATTCTTGCGCGTGCAAGTGTTTCGTTGAAATATTCCTCCGAAAATCTTCTCCATCAACACAACAAAAAATAGCTTTATAAATAAATTGTCATCTCCATTATAAAGTATTCCAGATAATTTCTCCCAGATACATAAATACCAGAGACTTACTGCTCGCTACTACACGACTAATAAGAATGCCTCAGCGCTGCAAAACTGAATGGCAATAAAGCACACCACAGATCATATTAAACACAGAGTCAAGGAACTTATCCACTACTCGTGCAGCGCTCTCGTGCATCTTTGTCTCAGGACCGTAAAGATGAATTATTGACAATGGCAAAAAACATACGAAAACCAAACAATTCGTTAAATGAGTTGCATGACATTCTCACGATATTGAAAAATTTAACATCGCAATTTCTTAAATCATTGTACTGCTACTAAGGAGACTGCCTACAGTACACTTGTCCGTCCTCTTTTAGAATACTACTGCGCGGTGTGGGATCCTTACCAGATAGGACTAAATGGTTCAAACGGCTCTGAGCACTATGGGACTTAACATCTATGGTCATCAGTCCCCTAAAACTTAGAACTACTTAAACCTAACTAACCTAAGGACATCACACAACACCCAGTCATCACGAGGCAGAGAAAATCCCTAACCCCACCGGGAATCGAACCCGGGAACCCGGGCGTGGGAAGCGAGAACGCTACCACACGACCACGAGCTGCGGACACCAGATAGGACTGACGGAGTACATCGAAAAAGTTCAAAGAAAGGCAGCACGTTTTGTATTATGGCGAAATATGGGAGAGAGTGCCACAGAAATGATACAGGGTGTGGGCTGGAAATCGTTAAAAGAAAGGCATTATTAGTTGCGACGGAATCTTCTCACGAAATTCCAATCACCAACTTTCTCGTCCGAATGCGCAAATATTTTGTTTACACCGACCTACATAGGGAGAAACGATCACCGTGATAAAATCAGAGCTCGTACGGAAAGATATAGGTGTTCATTCTTTCTGCGCTCTGTAGGAGATTGGAATGATAGAGAATTGTGAAGGTGGTTCCATGAACCCTCTGCCAGGCACTTAAATGTGATTTGCAGAGTATCGATGAAGATGTAGATGTAGATGCGTGTGAAATGACACGTTTACATCGGGATCAGCAATGAAGGGACTTCTTTTTTGCATCCTCTTTTTATTTTGAAGTCGACACAAAGCTACTAGCTCTTCTACTAAGAGCATACTGAAGGATATCCTCTTTCGCCTCTGCTGGCGTCTTGTACTGTCAGACCTGAATGCTGCCAGCAGCCTGCTGTGATATCCCACTGTGGACCCAAATGCTGATTCTGATCTCCGCGGACTAGCTTTAAGGTATCGGCACACGGACCGTGCATTCGAAAGTTGAGCGTTTAGCATGCCGAGTTTCTGGCGGAAAAGAGCACGTTGAGGAGTCTTTTCGAAAGTGCCGTGCAATATATAGGCCTAGCATGTCAGATATGATGAACGAGCGTTTGAAGGAAGATCACTGAGATGGAAGAACGCCAGCTACGTCAAATACACATCATCTCTCTTCGGTACAAAGTCGCGAGACACCGTTTTCTCTTTCACTTGAAGCCTAGCAAATTGCGGGTCTCTCGAAAACCCGCCGTTAATTGTGTGATTTGTTGTATTAAAATGATGGGAAACTTATTGGTGGTTAAAGAATCATTGTAACTTGGGTGTTATGCAAGTATCCCATTTCATGCTGGTTCGCGACCCACTGAGTCCAAGTACAGGGTATTTCAATAAGGACTTTACAGCTTTAAAAAATTCATACACATTTATTGAAAGAGGATACAGAGCTGGGTTCAGTGTTATTTTGCAGGGGAACACGTCAGGCTCTTTTTATTTCGAGCAAAAGATTTTGTATGTGGTTTCCGTTTGTTATCCTGCACTCAACCTATCGGAAGTCAGTTTCTTCCCAAACCCTCTGTAGCATTGCAGGTGTAACTTGCTCTGTGGCGGCGTAATTCTTGCTCTAATTTCAGGTATAGAAGCCAGCACAGCACAATATCCTTGATGAATCCCCATTAAAAAAATCGAGTGTGTCAAGTCTGGGGAACGTGGGAGCCATGCAATTGACGCATCACGGCCAATCCATTGACCTGGAAAGTGGTCACTCAGAAAATCACTCAGGTACTAGGGTGGTGTACCATGTTGCATGAAGTAAACATTTCGTTCTTGGTCATCCTCACCGATCTGTCGTATCAAAATAGTTGTAAAATATTCAGGTACACTATCCTATTGATGGATCTCTCACGGAAAAAGGGGCTGTACACTTTGTTCTTGCTCAATGCACAAAAAACGCTCACTTTAGGGCTATCACGAACATTTTGCAATGTTTGATGTATGTTAATCTTGCCACTTAAGTGAAAAGACGACTCATCAGAAAACATGATTTTGTGTAAGAAATATTCATCCTCATGTAATCGATTTAACATATTTGCACAGAAGTTCTTGCGAGCAGTTTTATCAATGTCTTTTATTGCTTGTACGATCGTCTATCTGTACAATTTCATATGCAAACGATTTCTCAACACACGCCAAAAAGTCTTATGCGGGATTTTCAGTTCGCGAGACGCACGCTTGGTCGATTTCGTAGGGCTATTGACAAAACGTTGTCTCGCTCGCTCAACGACGTCATCAGATGTGCTTGTACGACCTGATGATTTCCCATGTCTTAACGAGCACCCTGTTTCTACAAAACATTTATGCCACTCATAAATTGTAGGCCTACTAACTGTTGTAGCCGACTTCTATTCTACAAACCAAAACACACAGCTAGCACGCACGGGTCCAGTGAAGGTAGCCATTTTTAACGCAACGGCCGCTAGCGCTCCTTACAGTGCGATTCGGCACTAGCGAACTACGCGAGCCAAAAGTTGATGTATTTCACCACAAATTGACACTACAGTCACCTCTGTAGGTAATATGAATTAATTTATATGAATTTTCAAGATTGTAAAATCCTTTTTTGAAACAACCTGTATTTTTGTACCAACCAGGCGTTTTCAAATTGGTTCTGATGCTTTCTTATTAGTGTTATAGAAGAATATTGTCTAATACTAGATGTCACGTGAATAAAGTGCGCTCTTTCTGAGGAGTGAGTTTGTTTGATTGGCTTCATCTACAGAACAGTTTGCACTACGTGCAGTAAGATATTATCTAGTTTCTTGTTTCAAGTTTTGTATTTCACATGTTTTAAATATTCTGCTAGTGAATAGGAAAGGTGCTCAAGGAAAGCTGAAGTTATGGTTTTACTAAAAAGTGAGAATGATGAATTAATTTTTGTCTTATGGGGAGAACTATCGTAAGTTGTATCGCACTACTTGTTACGAAAATTTTATAAGCCGTTGTCCTTTTCGACTGGACGTGGTATTTTCCTTTTTGTCTTACAATTAGATCTTGTTCATACATATTGAAAATTTTATTTATTTATACTACAGACAGAACAACATTACTAGCATATGGATGTTGGAGAAAATGTGCGTTTTAATACAGCTAACGAAGTGGTTGGTGGTTGTTAGTGTTTAACGTCCCGTCGACAACGAGGTCATTAGAGACGGAGCGCAAGCTCGGGTTAGGGAAGGATTGGGAAGGAAATCGGCCGTGCCCTTTCAAAGGAATCATCCCGGCATTTTCCTGAAACGATTTAGGGAAATCACGGAAAACCTAAATCAGGATGGCTGGAGACGGGATTGAACCGTCGTCCTCCCGAATGCGAGTCCAGTGTGCTAACCACTGCGCCACCTCGCTCAGCTAACGAAGTAATTTTACGCCTGTCTATTTCGTAACCGCATGGTTTGCGAGCCAGCTACAGTCGGGTGCGCGATACGTCCGCGTACACCATCTTGAGGCACACGTACCGTATGCACGAGTAGCATCGCTCCTGAGCGTTCAGCAGCACGTCGAGCTCAGCACGTTTAACGTTGGCGTTCGAAACCACGGTCTGTGCGCCGACGGCTTTATCTTCGCGCACTGCTCTGTTCCGTGTGTTCCCTCGTCAGTCACTCGTTCTCTACGTGATGTACGGACATTTTGCTCTCCCGTAGATGAAGTCGCGCGCCGAGATTCGTTGCCCCTTACAGAGTTCATCTCCCCTGCTTATAGTCCAGTGACTGCCGGCTAGCACAGATACGTTGGTGTCCAAATGACATTTCCATGGCGACACGCCCGTGCCGGTACTTTATTGATTAACTAGTCAGGACGATTGTAAATGGTGAGATAAAAGTCATGAGTATGAAAGCCATAGGTGGTTCATTGTACACTGATGTGATGAAATGGGATAGTGATATGCACATATACAGATGGCGATGGTATCGCGTACAGTCCGCAGCTCGTGGTCGTGCGGTAGCGTTCTCGCTTCTCACGCCCGGGTTCCCGGGTTCGATTCCCGGCGGGGTCATGGATTTTCTCTGCCTCGTGATGACTTGGTGTTATGTGATGTCCTTAGGTTAGTTAGGTTTAAGTAGTTCTAAGTTCTAGGGGACTGATGGCCATAGATGTTAAGTCCCATAGTGCTCAGAGCCATTTATCGCGTACAGAAGGTATAAAACGGCAGTGCATTGGCGAAGCTGTCATTTATGCTCAACTGATTCATGTGAAAATGTTTACGACGTGATTATGGCCGCACGATGGTATTCAACAGAGCTTGAACACATGGGACATTCCGTTTCGAAAATCATTAGGGAATTCAATATTCTGAGATCCACAGTGTCATGAGTGTGTCGAGAATACCAAATTTCAGACATTGCCTGTCACCACAGATAACGCAGTGGACGATGACCTTCCCTTAAAGACGGAGAGCAGCTGCGTTTGCGTTGATTTGTCAGTGCTAACAGACAAAAACGCTGCGTGAAATAACCGCGAAGATCAACGTGAGACGTACGACGAACGTATGCGTTAGGACAGTGTGGTGAAATTTGAAGTTAAGGGCTACGGCAGCAGACAATCGACGCGAGTGACTTTGTCAACAGCACGGAATCGCATGCAGCGCGTCTCCTGGGCTCCTGATCACATCGGTTGGATGCTAGACGACTGCAAAACCGTGGCCTGGTCGGATGAGTCCCAATTTCAGTTTGTAAGAACTGATGTCAGGGTTCGGGGGTGACGCAGACCTCACGAAGCCATGGACCCAAGTTGTCAACAAGGCACTGTGCAAGCCGCTAATGGGTCCACAATGGTGTGGGATGTGTCTGCATGGAACGGATTTGACCCTTTGGACCAACTAAACCGATCATTGACTGGAAATGGTTACGACCGGCAACTTGGAGACCATTTACAACCATTCAGGACCTTATGTTTCCAAACAACGATGAAGTTTTTATCGACCTCAATGCGTCATGTGACCAGGCAACCATTGTTCGCGAATTGTTTGAAGAACATTCTGGACAGTTCGAGTGAATGATTTAGCCACCCAGACCGCCCGACCTGAATCACATCAGATGTTTAAGGGACGTAATCGAGAAGCCAGTTCGTGCACAGAATCCTGCACCGGCAACATATTCGGAATTACGGACGACTATAGAGGCAGCATGGCTCAATACTATTGCAGGTGTCTTCCAACGACTCGTTGAGTCCATGCCATGTCGAGCTGCTACACTACGCCGCGAAAAAGGAGGTCCGACATGATATTAGGAGATATCCCACGACTTTTCACCTCAGTGTATAATTACCGCTTGTGTCTTGGAGAAGCTTATCTTCAGGATACATCACGAGGAAAACTAGTGGAAATGTAGTTGCGAGAATGGCTGGGATTTCTGGAATGTTGGGTGGAGGTCTAGGAATGCAGCGTCATCAGTGTACTGGAGGAAATGGACTGGAGAGTAGAGGGTATAAAGGAGAAGAGCTATGATTTAGACAGAAAGAAACCAATTAGATTAATTGAAGGGGAATATGTCGGGAGTTTGATGATACGAAGTAGCCATAGGCAGTCGTAGAATTTCCCGAGGTCGAGGGATACCAAAATCGAGGATTTCCCGTTAGTACTGGGCTAGGTGATGTGTAAGGTATAGGACTTGATCAGAGAGTAGAAGTTGGGATGGAAGCTAGAGTGAGTGGTTCATGGGAATGGTTAACTGGTGATTCAGATGTTTTGGATGTTTTCTACCCCCATTAATCATGGACCTTGCTGTTGGTGGAGAGCCTTGCATGCCTCAGCGATATGGATAGCCGTACCGTAGATGCAACCACACAGACAAACGTTTGGTTCCTGAAGAGGGGCAGCAGCCTTTCCAGTAGTTGCAGCGACAACAGTCTGGATGATTGACTGATCTGGCCTTTAAACATCAGCCAAAACGGCCTTGCTGTGCTGGTCCTGCGAACGGCTGAAACAAGGGGAATCTACAGCCGTAATTATTCCCAAGGGCATGCAACTTTACTGTACGTTCAAATGATTATGACGCTCTCTTGGGTAAAATATTCCGGAGGTAAAATAGCCCTCCTTTGGGATCTCGGGTGGGGACTACTCAGGAGGCCGTCGTTATCGGGAGAAACAAAACTGCCGTTCTACAGACTGGAGCGTGGTATGTGCGCCCCTAAATCGGGCAGGTAGGTTAGAAAATTTAAAAAGGGAAATGGGTAGGTTACTGTTTGATATAGTGGGAATTAGTGAAGTTCGACTATAGGGGCACAACACTTCTGGTCGGGGGGATGCAGGGTTATAAATACAAAATCAGTTAACGGTAATGCAGGGGTAGGTTAAATAATAAGTTAGATATAATGGCAATTAGTGAAGTTCGGCGGCAGGAGGCACAAGACTTCTGGTGAGGGGCACTCAGCGATATAAATACAAAATCAAATAACGATAATGCAGGAGTAGGTTTAATAATGAATTAAAAGATAGGAACGTGGATAAGCTACTGCAGACAGCATAGTGAACGCATTATTGTCGCCAAGAAAGACACGAAGCCCACCTTACCACAATAGTACCAGTTCACATGCCAACTAGCTTCCCAGATGATGGAGAGATTGAAGAAATGTATGATGCGATAAAAGAAATTGTGCGGATAGTTAAGCGAGACGAAAATTTTATAGATGGGAGACTGGAATTCGACTGTAGGAAAAGGAAAAGTAGTAAGTGAATATGGGCTAGGGGCAAGGAATGAAAGGGGAAGCCGCCTGGCAGAATATTGCACAGAATATTTAAACATAGCTAACACTTGCTTTAAGAATCGTGAAAGAAGGTTGTATATATGGTAGAGGCCTGCGGACACTGGAAGGCTTCAGACAGATTATATAATGGTAAGACAGAGATTTAGGAACCAAGTTTTAAATTGTAAGACATTTCTGGGGGTGGATGTGGACTCTGACCACAATTTATTGGTTATGAACTGTAGATTAAAACTGAAGAAACTGAAGAAAAGGTAGGCATTTAAGAAGATAGAACTTGGATAAACTGAAAGAACCAGAGATTATAGAGTGTTTCAGCGAGAGCATTAGGGAATGGTTCACAAGAAGAGGGGAAAGAAATACAGTAGAAGAACAATGGGTAGCTTTGGGAGATGAAATGGTGAAGGCAGCAGGGAATCAAGTAGGTATAAAGACGAGGACTAGTAGAAATCATTGAGTAACACAAGAGATAATGAATTTAACTGATGAAAGGAGAATATATAAAAATTCAGTAAATGAAGCAGGCGAAACTGAATACAAACGTATAAAAAATGAGATTGACAGGAAGTGCAAAGTGGCTAAACAGGAATGGCTGGAAGATAAATATAAGGGTTGAGAAGCATATATAACTAGGGGAAAGATAAATGCCGTCTACAGGAAAATTAAAGAGACCTTTGGAGAAAAGGTACGAATTCCAAGACCTCAAATGGAAAACCAGTCCTAAGCGAAGACGCGAAAGTAGAGAGGTGGAAGGAGTATATAGAGGGTCTATATAAGGGCGATGTACGGGACGGCAATATTATGGAAATGGAAGAGGATGTAGATGAAGATGGAGATATGATATTGCGTGAAGAGTTTGACAGAGCACTGAAAGATCTAAGTCGAAACAAGGCCCCGAGAGTAGACTAACACGAATTCTTTACAAACTAATGCAAAAACTGGTAGAAGCCGACCTCGGGGAACATCAGTTTGGATTCCGGAGAAATGTTGGAACACGCGAGGCAATACTGACCCTACGACTCACCTTAGAGATAGGTTAAGGAAAGGCAAACCTACGTTTCTAGCATTTGTAGACTTAGAGAAAGCTTTTGACAATGTTGATTGGAATACTCTCTTACAGATTATGAAGGTGGCAGGGGTAAAATACAGAGAGCGAAAGGCCATTTACAATTTATACAGAAACTAAATGGCAGTTGTAAGAGTCGATGGGCATGAAAAAGAGGCAGTGACTGAGAAGGTAGTGAGACAGGGTTTTAGCCTATCCCCGATGTTATCCAATCCGTATATTGAGCAAGCGGTAAAGGAAACAAAAGAAAAATTTGGAGTAGGAGTTAAAACCCGTGGAGAAGAAATAAAAGCTTTGAGGTTTACCGACGACATTGTAATTCTGTCAGAGACAGCAAAGGACCTGGAAGACCAGCTAAACGGAATGGACAGTGTCTTGAAAGGAGGATATAAGATGAACACCAACAAAAGCAAAACGAGGATAATGGAATGTAATCGAATTAAATCACTTGATGCGGAGGTAATTAGATGAGGAAATGAGACTCTGAAAGTAGTAAATGAGTTTTGCTGTTTGGGGAGCAAAATAACGGATGATCGAAGTAGAGAGGACATAAAATGTAGACTGGCTACACCAAGGAAAGCGTTTCTGAAGAAGAGAAATTTGTTAGTATCGAGTATAGATTTAAGTGTCAGGAAGTCTTTTCTGAAAGTATCTGTATGGAGTGTAGCCATGTATGGAAGTGAAACATGGTCGATAAATAGTTTGGACAAGAAGAGAATAGAAGCTTTCGAAATGTGGTGCTACAGAAGAATACTGAATATTAGATAGGTAGATCACATAGCTAATGAAGAAGTCGTGAATAGAAGTGGGGATAAGAGGAATTCGTGACAAAACCTGACTAGAAGAAGGGATCGGTTGGTAGGACACGTTCTGAGGCATCAAGGGATCACGAGTTTAGTATTGGAGGGAATAGTGAAAGGTAAAAATCGTAGAGTGAGATCAAAAGATGAATACGCTAAGCAAATTCAGAAGGATGTAGGTTGCAGTAGTTATTCGGAGATGAAGAGGCTTGGACAGGCTATAGAAGCATGGAGAGCTGCATCAAACCAGTCTTTCGACTGAAGACCACAACACAAATAACACATGGATGTTTTGGGGAGGACTGATTTTAACATCTTGCTAAACATCGAGGAGAAGCTGATGGGTCGATCGGAGGAAGTACCGCTAGGGACTTTATTTGATTTGAGGAAATTTAGGAGTCTGGAGGTTTTCCATAGCACAAGATAGTAGCTTGCAGAGTGGATCGTGTTGGAAAGGGCTACTAAGAAAGTAGAGAGACATTCCTTTAGGTGTCTGTAGATTATATATTCGTGACTGGGAGCTGTGTTGCGTAGTTAATATATTTGTGACTAGGAGCTGTGTTGCATTTTTTTCCTAATACTTGTTTTATGTCAAGTGCTGTAGTGGGTGTGTTCTGTTTTGTCTACGAAATGTCCACCAAGTACCGGTAGGTGGGAGCAAGTGGTGGGACAGTGGTGTCTACGTTCATGGCCTATAGGGAATAGGCAGTAGTGAACACGAGGGTCATCAGGAATTGTGAAGTTGTCGGAGAGATAGGATGCAAAGTGATTAGTGTTACTCAAGGCGTGAGGTTGTTGTCAGGGAATGGGTAATGAGGAAAGCAGTTGCTGCCTGTGAGTCGGTAGAAAGCTTGCCAGTACTTGGAGGAGTTAATAGTGGGTGAAGAGCTAAGACTGGTGTATGATTCGTGCCAACTCTGGCGTTTCTTAGCGTTGAGTAAGTTTTTGATACGTCTCTATAACCGACTATGGCGTATGAGTGTGTCCCAGTCTCGAATCTGCAGTGTAAGTGACGGGAGTCGTGTAGAAGAAGGAGAACTTGCTGAGGGCAGGTAGAACGGTTGATGTGAACGGGTTTGGCATGGATTTGTGTGGAACTGACGTCTAACAAGGTCTGCTGAAGGAAGTGGCACGAGCTTTACCATCAGGGTTTTGAAAAGTTTGTGGCAGGCTTCCGATATGAGTACCTATGGAATTCCAGTCGGCACTTATTTCGTGCGAGAGTAGTCTTTGATAATTTGGTGAAGATATTGGAATGGGATGGCGAGTAGGGTGGGTAGGTTATTACTTCCAAAAAGAACCAGAACTTCTGCAGTGATATGTCCAAGAGTTCAAACCTAACCGCTAGGACTACGCCTAGGGTAGTATTTTCATGAGGTGTTGTGGGATGGGAAGAATGTCACCTTTGAGGCACTGAATAAACTGAGGCCACCGTTGTATTCTGCTGGGGATCTGTTGCGGATTTTGAGGTGAGTGTCAATAATATAGATGGAAAAGACGTAGTCTGTGTGTGTAAGATGATGAGGGTGGACGTACATTGCCACAAGTAACTGTTCACATTCTTAAAAAGAGGGCCAAGATAAGCTGTTTGGTGGGAGAATTGTTTAATGGGTGTGGCTAAACAGCGGTCTTCTTTTTGTGGCTGACTGCAACAGCACGTCCGGCCAGGGGAAGAGTGTTGTGGATTGGCAAGACAGCCAACCCACTATGAGAGGAAGCCGAAAGGCACGCGTTTTAGCTCACGCAGGCTGGCGTGAGGTCTGCAATCACTGATAGTGGCGACACGCGGGTCCGACGTATACTAACGGACCGCGGCCGGTTTAAAGGCTACCACCTAGCAAGTGTGGTGTCTGGCGGTGACACCACAAAGAGGACTGTCTGTATGATGTAGGATAAAAGGAAAGGACCGAAAGATGTGATAACGGTTGGAGGAAGGTGTTATTTAAAATGAACTCATGGATTTTGTGTTAGGACAGGGTGTGCATAAATAGGGATTTATTTGATGAGAAGAAACGTATGTTGTGGAACATGATAAAGGTTTTGTTAGTGGTTTGTACGCGTGAGGATTAGAAATGACGTAGACTAGGTGTCGAAACGGTTGAACACACATGGACTTAGTGGTGGAACTAGGTAGTTTGGGCGTTTATATGACATGCGGAGCAGGCAGATTTGTTGAATTGTGTGTAGTTGTTGGAATGAGCGAATTTTCTGGTGTTCGATGGTCAAGAACGTTATAATATCGTTAACAATAACTTGGGATGAATTGGATACTGAAGGGATAGGTAGACATTGTTAGTTCAGGTTTAATAGAGTGGGTCTTGACTTTGCATTTCATGGAATAGGAGGGATGGGAGTTGTTGCAGGTATTGCAAGTGGGAGAGAAAATGAGGTTAGGGCATTGTTTAAGGAAATGAGAGGCTGTATAGTGTGAGCGGGTGCATGGATTCTTGTAGTTGGCTGTGACGTGATCATTTTAGTGGAGATACTTTTTACAGTGATAGGGCTGAGGATGGGATTTGAAAGGTTTAACTTTGTGGCGACGGTGGTGTCTCGTTTTGGAGATGATCTGTGGTGATGGCAAATTCCGTAAAAACATGGACGAGGTAAGGGGGTCTCAGGTCACATTATTGATCTGGAGGCTTTTCGGATTTCTGTATCGGGGTGCTATTCAGATTCTACTTCCTTATCAAGGATCTCGAGGCGAACTTATTTAGTGCTAAGTAGTGATGCTAACAAGACTTTCATACCATTGATAATGCGAGGAATCTGCTGAGAAGGTCAAAATGGGGATTAGGATTTGCGGATTCTCTGGAATGTGCTAAAATAAGCGACATTCTGGAGAAAGTTCCTTTACATTTTTCTCTTTTTCTGGTGATAGGCTGACCCACATATGAATAATAGCGTGAATATATGCTATTTTATGTGCCGTAAAATCATCTAAGTCGACTGTGGTGGTGCGTAGAAATACACATAATTTTAAATTTGGAACGGTGCTGGCGATACTAGTTTTATGACAGTGACGACTTTTATACACACAATGGCAATGAACGCCACTCGAGTATAACACATGGAGGGACCAATATGGCACACTTCGACATTGCTGAAATTTTGTACAGTAAATTTGGATTAACCATGGCACATTTTATCATCTAATTTCTTCTTGTGTTTAATCTTTTACCGATTATTAATTCCTGGTGCTTACATTTGTTGGGATACTTGAAAATGTATAAGAGCAAAACTGTACAGTATGATGATTTATGATGGAGGGCGCTAAACGGCAAGGTTACCAGCGCCCTAACTGTGCAGTAGTACGCAAATAAAGAAAGAATAACAGTTACCAGCGGTATTAAATCATTCAAGCAATTTGTCGCAGCAGTGGCCCCGTGATCACTGAAGAACATCAGCATCTTCACTGTGTTTAGTTCATTTGCTGTTTCACTCTTGTTATTTTGCTACACCAGATGCAGATAAATACATGCTTTTTCACGTTATAGTGTTGAGAATCACTCCATTGCAAAAGTAGAGTCGACTGAGAACATTATCAATTCATTCATTATCAGACTGGATGAATACAACTCAGAGCAAATCACCCCAAGCATTTCATTAACGATGATATAATTGAATTTCATTGAATACCGCTAAGCTTATCAGGAAACAAGTGGGGGTGTGGTGTTCTGATAATTACAGGGTTATTACAAATGATTGAAGCGATTTCACAGCTCTACAATAACTTTATTATTTGAGATATTTTCACAATGCTTTGCACACACATACAAAAACTCTAAAAGTTTTTTTAGGCATTCACAAATGTTCGATATGTGCCTCTTTAGTGATTCGGCAGACATCAAGCCGATAATCAAGTTCCTCCCACACTCGGCGCAGCATGTCCCCATCAATGAGTTCGAAAACATCGTTGATGCGAGCTCGCAGTTTCTTGGTAGAGGTGGTTTAAACACTGAATCTTTCACATAACCCCACAGAAAGAAATCGCATGGGGTTAAGTCGGGAGAGCGTGGAGGCCATGACATGAATTGCTGATCATGATCTCCACCACGACCGATCCATCGGTTTTCAAATCTCCTGTTTAAGAAATGCCGAACATCATGATGGAAGTGCGGTGGAGCACCATCCTGTTGAAAGATGAAGTCGGCGCTGTCGGTCTCCAGTTGTGGCATGAGCCAATTTTCCAGCATGTCCAGATACACGTGTCCTGTAACGTTTTTTTCGTAGAAGAAAAAGCAGCCGTAAACTTTAAACCGTGAGATTGCACAAAACACGTTAACCTTTGGTGAATTGGGAAGTTGCTGCACGAATGCGTGAGGATTCTCTACCGCCCTGATTCGCACATTGTGTCTGTTCACTTCACCATTAAGAAAAAAATGTTGCTTCATCACTGAAAACAAGTTTCGCACTGAACGCATCCTCTTCCATGAGCTGTTGCAACCGCGCCGAAAATTCAAAGCGTTTGACTCTGTCATCGGGTGTCAGGGCTTGTAGCAATTGTAAACGGTAAGGCTTCTGCTTTAGCCTTTTCCGTAAGATTTTCCAAACCGTCGGCTGTGGTACGTTTAGCTCCATGCTTGCTTTATTCGTCGACTTCCGCGGGCTACGCGTGAAACTCGCCTGCACGCGTTCAACCGTTTCTTCGCTCACTGCAGGCCGACCCGTTGATTTCCCCTTACAGAGGAATCCAGAAGCTTTAAACTGAGCATGCCATCGCCCAATGGAGTTAGCAGTTGGTGGATCTTTGTTGAACTTCGTCCTGAAGTGTCGTTGCACTGTTATGATTTACTGATGTGAGTGCATTTCAAGCATTACATACGCTTTCTCGGCTCCTGTCGCCATTTTGTTTCACTGCGCTCTCGAGCGCTCTGGCGGCAGAAACCTGAAGTGCGCCTTCAGTTGAACAAAACTTTATGAGTTTTTCTACGTATCTGTAGTGGGTCGTGACCATATGTCAATAAATGGACCTACAGTGAATTTATGAAATCGCTTCAATCATTTGTAATAGCCCTTTAGGTTTTCAGATAAACAGTCATTTACCAAAACATATTGTAGCAGTGTTCATAGTAGCACGAGATAAAGAAACACCGACGTAAACACAAATCGTACGCTTATTTTTGGGTCGCGTATCTTATAAAAAACACACAGAACTGATACTGTACCGTTGTTTGAAAAGTTAGTTGTCCTTTAAAGCAGGCCTATAGTTTATGAAATACAGTCCGAAATTTTTTGATTCAGAGATCACACTCGTCTTTTTTTCCTTCCTTTTGCCGCTAAATTTTGCGTACGTTTTAAGACAGAGTTGAACAGCACCAAATTCTTCTTGTTGTTCCAACCACTTCACAGCCGTCTTGAAAGCAATGTAAGGCTTCCTCACTGGATGGTTCTTTCTCTGCAAGATCACGGTCGCTAGGTACCTCCTCGTTGTCTTGCTAGTCGATGACACTGACTATTATTTCAGCATCCGTTAACACATGATAGCCTGAGCCAATAACGTGAAATTCTAGATCGCGTTCTTCAAATCCTGGAAATTCTTTAATCTACCCACATTGGATACATACTGGCTGTTTAGGAGCAGTGATAGACCCATCTTAAGGAAAGAACTTCTTCTAAACTTTGTACTCTCTCTAAATACTGTACTTCTACCATTTTCATAGTTTTTCTGTACAAGTTTCCATTCTTTTAATCAAGTATAAATGGGAATTTTGTTTTGACATCACTGTTATTTTTAAGGTCCGATGTTTTTGTATTTCCATCTCCACATTCCTGAGCCGAGCTTGATGCACTATCACGTTTCTTCACCTGGTCTATTGATTTAAGTTTATCAGAAACACTAAGAACAATGTGTTTATGTTAAGTCGCCATTGCGAACGATACAACAAAAGTCCGATCTGTCACAAGTGAAGGTCAACACAGACCAGAAATTGTGACGGTTGGCCGCGCGGGGTAGCCGCGCGGTCCGGGGCGTCTTGTCACGGTCCGCGTGGCTCTTCCCGTCGGAGGTTCGAGTCCTCCCTCGGGCATGGGTGTGTGTGTCGTCCTTAGCGTACGTTCGTTTAAGTTAGATTAAGTAGTGTGTAAGCTTGGGGACCGATGACCTCAGCAGTTTGGTCCCATAAGACCTTGCCAAAAAGTTCCAAAGTTCCATAATGACGGTTGGCAGGGAGAGGAAAACTGCCTAAATGGCCAGACACTGTCAGCGGGGCTTATACATGGTGCATGATGCGCGACCTTGAACTTGCCTACTGGATCGCTTTCGGTTAAGTGATGTTTCGGTTGATCGGTATTCGCATAATCGTGGCTCTACTGTACTTTTGAAGCACGTTATTCCGTCAGTGGTCAGCTGAGTATAGAATCAAATGATCTAGTGTATTGGTTGTCTGCAAAATGTTCACAAAAGCCTTCGATTTCTATAGTTTGTAAATCATTATCACACAAGACAGATATAGGAATTGGATATTTCACTACATTACGCTGGCAGTGATAATTTCTTTGTATATGTTTGTTAAAAAGGCCTTAGTTTTGGCTATAAATTCCAAAAATTTCAAAAATACAAAGTCCTTGAATCATTAATTAATACAAAACGTCACTCCAGCGCAGTTAGCTGCATGTTTCACCACAGATGATATTCATAATAAAAAATATGTTGAGTTACATGCCACTTCTTAAACAATGTGTGTATGTGGGTACATAATGGCCATTTGTAAGCTTCTAGTTGCCTTTTTCTTGCCTTTCGGAATTTTTGACATGCTGAGAGATGTCAATGAGAAACAAATTTAATCTGCATATGGAAATACTACTGATGTCTATCGGACACTATTTTCGTTGATGATTTGCCAAAGAATTTTAGAGTTTCTGTTTCACTCTTTCTATGTCAAAGATATATAGGGCAGTGCAGGTAATTTCTTCTGATCCTATATATGAGAATATTATGGTTACTCTTAGAGTCAATTGTTAACAGATTTCATTGGTGACTAAATGTACTATTAGGTGGTAGCTAACTTTCTCTGGTTCTTAAACAGATGGCTGAAAGATATTCATCTGTGAGCACCAAATACAAATCTATTTTTTTTTGTATAATACTATTTAATTCCTGTAAAGACACAATTCTGTTAGGCCTACGTCTTCGTCCCATAAAATAAATAACCATTAGACTGCACACTAGAGAAATGTTTCTCAGTAATTAGCAGTAAATAAGCCATAACCTCTAAGTAAACACTAATCTTCTCGTTCACATTGAAAACTGGCTTTAAAGTGAGATTCTGTATCTGGGCAAGACATCAGTAAGTGATATGTTAGGAAACTACAATATGAATGCGATTATACACAATTACTAAACAATACCGTTTGTCGTTTTTAGACAAACATAATGAGATCGTCACTTAACAGTACCTTAGGGGGTTGCGAGTCGCTCCTTATCATTTCTGCTGAAGAAGTCCCAGCAACAGCTGCTGACGGCAGAACCACCATGGACCGATCACGGAAATTTAGTGAAAAAGGACATTTTTGGAAAGAGGCCCTGGGGCAACCAATGAAGTGACTTGAAGCACCTTATCTGCTACGTTGCCAGATATAGGCCTCTAATTACAGTGTCCTTCGCGAAAAAAACTGAAAGTTGTAGTGTTTATTTGATATAGGACTAAGGCTTTTGTGAAAAAAAATTGTCAACTGCTGTGGATATATAGGCAGCAAGAAGCCTCCTCCAAACCTTTCAAACCTTTGCTATCTAGTGGCTATTTTCGGAGTAATCTTTCAGTACATAGCACCAACGACACATACAAACGAGTTGAGATATGTGTTAGATGATATGCGTATCGTTTTTATTTGCTCGTGGTACTCTTTGTTGTCAGCACCCTGTTGCCAACTCGACCCAGTCTAAAATTCTGACAACGGTAGGACTGATTTGAATACTTAACTCTTATTCACGAGGAATGGCGCTCGAATAGCTGTCCGGCAGCAAGTCAGATTTACAGTCACTTCCCTAAATCGCTTTAAACGATTGCTGGACTGCTTCCTTTAGTATCTTCAGAAGGCGCGACAACGCCACAACTCGACACAGTCCACACAGATACCGCACAGACCGATGGTGACCCGGTAACAGTCGGGGACCAGTAGAGCGTGAGTGGAATGAACTCGCCATGCTAACGGAACTATTGGGAAATAGAGCATCGGAACCATGTAGACCCTCTCATGACAATAATACTCAGCACGCAGCTGGCGTTGGACAGCTAGCCAATGAGCACACGACAACTCTAGGCTCGAGTGCAAGGCTGGGTCTGCGGTGGTCCAGCTCAGCAGCAGCACTGGCCTACTTCACTTATTGCCGCTCGCAAGTAAACACTTCAGTCAGTGACACGTGCATACTCCATGCCAGTTTTCTGAACTACTCTGCTGCACTACCCATGCCTTCATCGAGACGTCCGCTGACAGGAATACTAAATAAATCCCCCCCTCCTGAAAAGGCTACATGAGGCCGAAAGTGGCCAGGCTTGGGATGCGACCTCAGGTACAGAACCGGAGACAGCGCTGGAGAAACCGGCAATGGACCAATCACCGAACGAGGCAACACTGATGGCACTGGCCCGCCGGAAGAGCGGAAGGACACAGAGGCTGCAGCAATGACAGGTCCACCGGTGGCAATCGGGGCTCCTGCATCGATAAAGGGGGAGAGGAGGCGGAAGATGGGGCACGGGTCGAACTCTACACCACTGCAGCATTAGTCGCAGTGGGACCTGAGACTGCAGAGGACAGGAGGAAAGAGAAAGGTGAGGTAGGAGGGAGGTGCTGGGAGAGGAGGGGGGTAAGTTAGTTAGTTAGTTAGTTATGTGTTCCATTGATCAATAGCACAGAAAAAACCTTTATGATGTGGAACGTGTCAAATGCGAACAGGAAACAAGTTTTTTCTTTTTTTTACATTATAGTGTTATACCTAAATATTTCTATTATCTATCTCATTCCCTAAAATAGCACAAAATGCATATATTATATCTTCAGATTTATTTACTCATATTCAAGAATTCATCTATGGTATAGAAGGAGTTGTCAAGGAGGTATGTATTCAATTTGTTTTTGAAACTATTACTGCTGACTGTCAGACATTTTATTTCATCTGGTAATTTATCAAAAAGTTATATAGCAGCATATTTTACCCCTTTCTGTGCCAAAGATAGGTTAAGTAAAGGATAGTGTAGGTCTTTCTTTATTCTGGTATTGAAACCATGAATGTCGCTGTTGATTTTAAACTGGGCCATGTTGTTGAGAAAAAATGTCATTACTGAGTAAATGTACTGTGAAGCAGTTGTAAGAATTCCTAAACTTTTAAACAGGTGCCTATAAGATGTGCGGCTATGAACCCCACACATTATTCTAACTACTTTCTTTTGAGCAGTGAATACCTTTTGCCTAAGTGTTGAGCTGCCCCAGAATATTATTCCGTGTGACATCAGAGATTGGATGTATGCGAAGTATGTTAGCTCACCAATTTCTACATCCTCAAAATTGGCAATTATTCTGATTGCAAAAGTTGCTGAACCTAGTCGCTTTAGGAGATCCAAAATATGACTTTTCCAATTAAGATTCTCGTCTATATGTACACCCAAAAACTTAGTATGTTCTACCCTGGCTACTGACTTCTTTTGATGTGTTACGTTTATTGAAGGAATTATACTTTTTGCAGCAGAAAATTTGATGTACTATGTTTTTTCAAAGTTCAGAGCAATCCCATTCGCAGAAAACCAATTAATAACTTTTCCAAAGACCTTATTTGTATCATTTTCTATCGGGCTTTCTTTTACTGGATTAATAATTATGCTTGTATCATCAGCAAGCAGTGTCAGTTCAGCAACTTTTTTCACATAAGAAGGGAGGTCATTCACATATATCAAGAACAGGAGGGGACCCATGATCGAACCTTGTGGAACACCTAATGTAATTTCACTCCAGTTAGATGAAGTGGCAAACTCCTTTGAATCCTTTGAAGCACATAAAGAGACTTCTTGCTTCCTGTTCTGTAGATATGACTTAAACCACTCATATGCTGTTCCATTTATACCATAAAATTGTAATTTCTCTAACATAATGGGGGCAACAGTGAGGCGTGCTGCTGCAATTTGGAGCCTCGGGAACGACGTCGCAATCACCCCTGCTGGCACCCATGCAAACATTCCACGGCACTGCATGCGTTGGCAAGCATCAGCCATTACGGAGTCAGAAAACTCGACAATGCATCATCGCGGGAAGAAGCACACGTGAACGTCTTCATCCTGTCTTGAATGTACATACAAAGCATTCCACCTCCGAGTTACAAACAAGATGAAACAGGACAGTAGTCAGATGTTGAATTTCACTGTGGCTGCAAGAGGCTTCAAACTCCTACAACACAAATTGCCTACCGCTATTGGACACAAGGGTCCTAGGGGATCCACAGTAGCAAACATAACCGACAACGCACGAAGGGTGGCAACGGACAACGTCAACGACAGCTTGACTACATATGCATCAACCACCGACAACCGCATGCTACCCTAAAAGGGACCCGCGAAATCGACGTGCACGCAGTTCCAAGGATTGCTCCGGGACAAAGAGAGAATTGCCACAGCGAAGTGTCCCCTAAGACCCGCAAGCCCTTACCAGATGTTCAACGTAACGATCGATCGCTGGTCAGAAGACGTGACGTTGCGACAGTGCCTTCATCTGAGTCATACCCCAGTGTGACGCATGCAGCAACCGCAGAATGCGAGGACGCAACGCTTGGCGGCCAACCACTCGACAGCTCCTCTCCGGCGAGCATGAGGTTCGCCTGGACATCGTTGAGCTGAACACGCAGGGGAAAAGAAAGGAAGCCATACTGCACTACTGGCCATTAAAATTGCTACACTACGAAGATGACGTGCTACAGAGGCGCAATTTAACCACAGGAAGCAGATGTTTGATATGCAAATGATTAGCTTTTGAGAGCATGCACACAAGGTTGGCGCCGGTGGCGACACCTACAACGTGCTGACATGAGGAAAGTTTCCAACCGATTTCTCATACACAAACAGCAGTTGACCGGCGTTGCCTGGTGAAACGTTGTTGTGATGCCTCGTGTAAGGAGGAGAAATGCGTACCATCACGTTTCCACCACGTCGGATTGTAGCTTACAGCGATTGCCGTTTATCGTGTTGCGACACTGTTGCTTGCGTTGGTCCAGATCCAATGACTATTAGCAGAATATGAAATCGGTGGGTCCAGGAGGGTAATACGGAACGCCGTGCTGAATCCCAACGGCCTCGTATCACTAGCAGTTGAGATGACAGGAATCTTATCCGCATGGCTGTAACGGATCGTGCAGCCACGTCTCGATCCCTGAGTCAACAGATGGGGACGTTTTCAAGACAACAACCATCTACACGAACAGTTCGATGACGTTTGCAGCACCATGTACTATCAGCTCGGAGACCATGGCTGCCGTTACCCTTCACACTGCATCACAGACAGGAGCGCCTGCGATGGTGTACTCAACGATGATCGTGGGTGCACGAATGGCAAAACGTCATTTTTTCGGATGAATCCAAGTTCTGTTTACAGCATCATGATGGTCGCATCCGTGTTTGGCGACATCGCGGTGAACGTACGTTGGAAGCGTGTATTCGTCATCGCCATACTGGCGTATCACCCGGCGTGACAAAATGGGGTGCCATTGGTTACACGTCTCGATCACCTCTTGTTCGCGTTGACGGCACTTTGAACAGTGAACGTTACATTTCAGATGTGTTACGACCCGTGGCTCTACCCTTCATTCGATCCCTGCGAAACACTACCTCACAGCAGGATGATACACGACCGCATGTTGCAGGTCCTGTACGGGCCTTTCTGGATACAGAAAATGTTCGACTGCTTCCCTGGCCAACGTCTGGTCAGTGGTGGCCGAGTAACTGGCTCGTCACAATACTCCAGTCACTACTCTTGATGAACTGTGGTACCGTGTTGAAGCTGCATGGGCAGCTGTACCTGTACACGCCATCCAAACTCTGTTTGACTCAATGCCCAGGCGTATCAAGGCCGTTATTACGGCCAGAGGTGGTTGTTCTGGGTACTGATTTCTCAGGATCCATGCACCCAAATTGCGTGAAAATGTAGTCACATATCAGTTGTAGTATAATATATTTGTCCAATGAATACCCGTTTATCATCTGCATTTCTTCTTGGTGTAGCAATTTTAATGGCCAGTAGTGTAGATCCGCACTTGCAGAGGCACGCTGTAGCCCACCCATCTGGAACGCTGAAACGGTTTTATGGGAAAGCGGATCAGCAGCCATGGCGGTCGCTACTTCTCATGCTGTCGGTTTGCCTGTTTCAGCTAGTAGTAGTTCAATTTTCGGTTGCTGATTATTTAACATACGTAACTTAATGAGTAATGACGTAGTTTTATAAAAGTGTGCGTGACTCTGGAGCCTAACATCGACTAGTGATGTACGAGCCGCGCGGAGTGACCGGCGGTTTAGGGCGCTATGTCACGGACTGCGCGGCCCCTCCCGCCGGAGGTTCGAGTCCTCCCTCGGGCATGGATGTGTGTGTTGTTCTTAGCATAAGTTAGTTTAAGTAGTATGTAAGTCTAAGGACCGATTATCTCAGCAGTTTGGTCCCATAGGAACTCACACACGTTTGAAAAAGTGATATACGAATCACAGTAGATGGATCTCAAGGAATCACCCGACTGCACATGGACTAATTGAATACCACAAAATCAGATGTTCAGTTTCAATATACAACATGATATATACTATATTTCTGTTAAATTAACAGAAACTGACATAAAAGTGCTCATTTTCCAAAAAAATTGAAAATTTTTTGTTTTGACGAACGACAGCGCCCTTGGTACTGGGTGCAGATAACGATTGGATGAATGAAATACGTAGAGAATTTAATGCTCTATAAAAAGGAAGCAGACATTAGAGCTGTAAGAGGCAAAGAAAATGAGATTTTTTGCAAACAGCTGAAAAAGTCTGATATTTTCAAGTTTTTTTTTTTTTTTTTTTTTTTTTTTTTTTTTTTTTTTTTTTTTTTTTTTACTACTAGACAATACTTGGTTTTCCAATCTTTCCATTATGGACGAGGTTAATAAATAAAATCTTCTACCCGACTTCTTGCAAGTTATATCTATCATTTGACTGGACTTAATAGGCTCACACTCTAGAACAGTCGTAACTTCGCTTGCTGAAGAAAGGGAAAAAATAAATGGACCCGTATGGCAATACTCAATAGTTTCCAAGGAAATGATAGTAAAACTTTTGATGCCACTCTATCAGTTCGCGCGCTATAGCAAGCGAGTACGTAGAGTAGCGGCTAACAGCGAATACCGAATGTTTGAGCTCCATGTTCATATCCAGTCTTATATAGTTTTTTTTTTTTTCCTTTTGCTGTTGCGGAAGTAAGTCACACCAATTACGTCAATATTTTTGTGTCATCGATAAATACAACGGGATTCTTTACAAAATAAATAAGCACTTCAATTATTATTAAAATTAGGTTTTATCACCACAATTCTTATCTGTATAACCTTATGTAACAACCATTAACTAAAAATGAAATCCATATAAATTTCAGTACATCGAATTTTCCTTTGATATCTACTTTTATACTGCAAGAGAACCAGTGTATTCCACAGAGTGATATCTATCATAAAAACGTTCAAAGCATAAAAAATCGAAGCACCACAAGGCAAATTGTGAAGGCACATGTGCCACAATAGCATTCTTTAATGCGATTGTCATTAGGAAACGCAACAACGTCAACGTTCCAAATACCTCCAAATCTGGCGATAATTTCGCGGCAAATGAAGCTTATTAAAGCATTTTCTCGAAACTTGGAGCCTGCAGTTGATTATGGATGAGGGCATATGTCTCATATTTCATCACTTCTGCTTACCATCTACTGTGCTATGAGAATAGGGTACTCTTGTAATGGACGAATGTTATTCTTCACCTGTCACCAAAAGTTAACAGAGCGACATGTGCTTTGGCGCAATCACTTTTAATGAACATGTCGATAATCCAATTTCATCGACTACCAGACTATCGAGTAAGGAGGGATAGCTTTCCACACCTCACTAGTCAATAATGACAGAACCGGTTCCATTTTTAGGGTTGGACAGGATTTTAGTAAGGACCGTGGTCTAGGAGTAGCGTTTTTGCTTGGTAATCAAAACGTCCCTGGCACCGAGTTCGAATCCCGCCACTACATAAATTTTAATTAACACGTCACCCTCATTCTGCCAACGGCCTTGTCAAAAGAGGTCCGAGAAGCGGACAGAGGTTCAGAGCACTATCTTGTCCTAGGGCTGGGAAACTGTCCCTAAAGGCGGAAGACTCAGCAGTAATCAACGGCATGAGGATGCAGAAGGCAATGGAAACCACTGCATTAAAGACACGTAACGTGTGTCCACAGGACATGCTGCCTGTAATTGAAAAAGTGTCATGATAATCCCTCCACTGGCAGATTCCGGAATAGTCCCCTATTCGGATCTCCGGGAAGGGGCTGCCAAGGGGGAGGTGACCATGAGAAAAAGACCGAATAATGAACAGAAGGATAACGTTCTACGAGTCGGGCCATGGAATGTCAGAAGCTTGAACGTGGTAAAGAAACTAGAAAATCTGAATAGGGAAATGCATGGCTCAATATAGATATCGTAGGGGCCAGTGAAGTGAAATGGAAAGACGACAAGGATTCCTGGTGGTAAATCATCAGCAGCAGAAAATGTATAACGGGTGTAGGATTCGTTGTGAATAGGAAGGTAGGGCAGAGAGTGTATTACTGTGAACAGTTCAGTGATAGGGTTGTTGTGATCAGAATCGACAGCAAACCAACACCGACAACGGTAGTTCAGGTATACATGCCGACGTCGCAAGCTGAAGATGAAGAGATAGAGGAAGTATGTGAGAATATTGAAAGGGTCATGCAGTACGTAAGGGGAGATGAAAATCTAATAGTAATGGGAGACTGGAATGCGGTTTTAGGGAAACGAGTAGAAGAATAGGTTACGGGAGGATATGGGAGGGGAGAAAGACTAATTGAGTTCTGTAATAAATTTCATAGCGAATATTCTGTTCAAGAATCACAAGAGGAGGCGGTGTACTTGGAAGAGTCCAGGTGATACGGAAAGATTTCAATTAGGTTACATGATGGTCAGACAGAGATTCCGAAACCAGATACTGGATTGTAAGGCATACCCAGGAGCAAATATAGACTCAGATCACAATGATGTAGTGATAAAGAGTAGGCTGAAGTTTAGGAGACTCGTCAGGACGAATCAATACGCAAATAAGTGGGATACGGAAGTACTAAGGAATGACGAGATACGCTTGAAGTTCTCTAAGGCTATAGATACAGCAATAAGGAATAGTTCAGTAGGTAGCACATTTGAAGAGGAATGGACATCTCTAAAAAGGGCCGTCATAGAAGTTGGGAAGAAACACGCATGTACAAAGAAGGCAACTACGAAGAAACCATGGGTAATAAAAGACATACCCTAGCTGGTCGTTGAAAGGAGAAAGTACAAAAATGATCGTGTAAATTTAGGAACACTCAAATACAAGTCGCTCAGGAATGAAATAAATAGGAAGTGAAGGAGAGCTAAGACGAAATGGCTGCATAAAAAATGTGAAGAAATCGAAAAAGAAATGATCGTCGGAAGGACAGATTCAGCATACAGAAAAGTTAAAACAACCTTCGGTGACATTTAAAGCAAGGGTGGTAACATTAAGAGTGCAACGGGAATTCCACTGTTAAATGCAGAGGAGAGAGCGGATAGGTGGAAAGAATACATTGAAATACTCTATGAGGGGGAAGATTTCTCTGACGTGATAAAAGAAGAAATAAGAGTCGATTTACTCGTAGAAGAGATAGGGGATCCAGTATTAGAATCGGAATTTAAAAGAGCTTTCGAGGGCTTAAAATCAGATAAGGCAGAAGGGATAGATAACATTCCACCAGAATTTCTAAAATCGTTGGGGGACGTGGCAACAAAACGACTACTAACGTTGACGTGTAGAACGTATGAGTCTGGTGACACACCATATGATTTTCGGAAAAATATCGTCCATACAGTTCAGAAGACTGCAAGAGCTGACAAGTGCGAGAATTATCTCACAATCAGTTTAACAGGTTATACATTCAAGTTGCTTACTAGAATAATATACAGAAGTCTGGAAAGAGGATGTGCTAGATGACGACCAATTTGGCTTTAGAAAAGATAAAGGCACGTGAGAGGCAATTCTGACGTTGCAGTTGATAATGGAAACAAGGCTAAAGAAAAATCAAGACACGTTCATAGGATTTGTCGACCTGGAAAAAGTGTTATATGTTCGAAATTCTGAGAAAAATAGGGATAAGCTATAGGGAGAGATGGGCAATATAGAATATGTACAAGAGCCAAGCGGGAATAATAAGAGTGGACGACCAAGAACGAAGTGTTCGGATTAAAAAGGGTGTAAGACAGGGATGTAGTGTTTCGCCCCTACTGTTCAATCTGTACATCGAATAAGCAATGATGGTAATAAAAGAAAGGTTCAGGAGTGGAAGTGGAAGTTAAGGAATTCTGGTACCTAGACAGTAAAATAACCAGTGACGGATGGGGCTAGGAGGACATCAAAAGCAGACTAGCAATGGCAAAAAGTGCATACCTGGCCAAGAGAAGTCTACTAGTATCAAACATAGGCCTTAATTTAAGGAAGAAATTACTGAGAATGTACGTCTGGAGTACAGAATCGTATGGTAGTGAAACATGGACTGTGGGAAAACCGGAGCAGAAGAGAATCGAAGCATTTGAGATGTGGTGCTATAGACGAATGTTGAAAATTTGGTGCACTGATAAGGTGAGGAATGAGGAGGTTCAGCGCAGAACCGGAGAGGAAAGGAATATATGGAAAACATTGCTAAGGAGAAGAGACAAGATGATAGGATATCTGTTACGACGTGAGGGAATGACTTCCACGGTACTAGATGGAGCTGTAGAGGACAAAAGCTGTAGAGGAATACAGAGATTGGAATACATCCAGCAAATAATTGAGGACGTAGGTTGCAAGTGATACTCTGAGATGAAGAGGTTGGCGCAGGAGAGGAATTCGTGGCGGGTCGCATCAAACCAGTCAGTAGACTGATGACCCCGGTCCATATATCTGTCCGTCTGCCTATCTGCCTGTCTGTTAAGATTCCTTTCCTCAGGAACGGGAAGAGGCAGCAATTTAAAATTTATGTCAGGTGCTAAGGTCTACGTGCCTTGGCTTTTAAACCAATGGAATCACAAGATACAGCTGTGTATGACAAATATTTTGATAATCCCAAAGTCATTCATCAATAGATGAATTACCGACACACATGCCGTATGTGGTGGTCTAGGGGTAAACCTGAGTGAAATCAAGTCTTGGTGAAATACGCAGAAGACCCAAGATGGTACACAAGGACATACAAACACAAACTCGCATACAGAATCACTAACATTTTCAAAATGCAGAGTGTAAACATAGCATACAAAAATGACAATTCCCTCCAAAAATGCACCCCAGAACTGACGAAAGACATATACATGACCCAGGAAGGAGCTATGTATCAAGTACAGTGTAACACGTCTGATGATAGATACGTGTGAGAAACAGGCAGAACGTTGGAGCACGTAATTATGGGACAAACCACTCCAAATGTGCAGAACACCTAAGAGAAAACGAACCGATCTCTTGAGAAAAAGACACTCAAACAATTAGTACAAACAATAAAAAACACCTCCCACCCACGGACGAAAATTATCCCATACAAATAATCAAAGCAGAACAGAAAACCTTGATGAATGATCAAATATACATAACAAACAACTCAGTCCAGAATGAAATTTTCACTCTGCAGCGGAGTGTGCGCCGATATGAAACTTCCTGGCAGATTAAAACTGTGTGCACGACCGAGACTTGAACTCGGGACCTTTGCCTTTCGCGGGCAAGTGCTCTACCAACTGAGCTACCGAAGCACGACTCACGCCCGGTACTCACAGCTTTACTTCTGCCAGTACCTCGTCTCCTACCTTCCAAACTTTACAGAAGCTATCCTGCGAACCTTGCAGAACTAGCACTCCTGAAAGAAAGGATATTGCGGAGACATGGCTTAGCCACAGCCTGGGAGATGTTTCCAGAATGAGATTTTCACTCTGCAGCGGAGTGTGCGCTGATATGAAACTTCCTGGCAGATTAAAACTGTGTGCCCGACCGAGACTCGAACTCGGGACCTTTGTCTTTCGCGGGCAAGTGCTCTACCAACTGAGCTACCGAAGCACGACTCACGCCCGGTACTCACAGCTTTACTTAGCCACAGCCATGTCTCCACAATATCCTTTCTTTCAGGAGTGCTAGTTCTGCAAGGTTCTCAGGAGAGCTTCTGTAAAGTTTGGAAGGTAGGAGACGAGGTACTGGCAGAAGTACAGCTGTGAGTACCGGGCGTGAGTCGTGCTTCGGTAGCTCAGTTGGTAGAGCACTTGCCCGCGAAAGGCAAAGGTCCCCAGTTCGAGTCTCGGTCGGGCACACAGTTTTAATTTGCCAGGAAGTTTAATATCAGCGCACACTCCGCTGCAGAGTGAAAATCTCATTCTGGAAACATCCCCCAGGCTGTGGCTAAGCCGTGTCTCCGCAATATCCGTTCTTTCAGGAGTGCTAGTTCTGCAAGGTTCGCAGGAGAGCTTCTGTAAAGTTTGGAAGGCAGGAGACGAGGTACTGGCGGAAGTAAAGCTGTGAGTACCGGGAGTGAGTCGTGCTTCGGTAGCTCAGTTGGTAGAGCAATTGCCGGCGAAAGGCAAAGGTCCCGAGTTCGAGTCTCGGTCGGGCACACAGTTTTAATCTGCCAGGAAGTTTCAAACAACTCACTGTTTACATTAGTGGATAAAATTGTAGAATAATGCTCTTACATGACACGTCAGCAAGAACAGACATTACGCAATCATATAATTATAACAAAAGCTCAAATCAGCTTAACATGAAAACGAACCACACTCTGACAGCGATTACATTCACATTCATCTTTCTACAATTCGCCGTGACTAACGACACGCACATACACACACACACACACACACACACACACACACACACACACACACAGAGAGAGAGAGATAAAGAGAACAAAAGCGAACAGCCGTTAATTTTCGGCATGTGCTTCACCTTTCCAGAATAAGATTTTCACTCTGCAGGAGAGTGTGCGCTGATATGAATCTTTCTGGCAGATTAAAACTGTGTGCCCGACCGAGACTCGCACTCGGGACCTTTGCCTTTCGCTGACAGGTGCTCTACCAACTGAGCTACCGAAGCACGACGCACGGCCGCTCCTCACAGCTTTACTTCTGCTTCACCTTTGGTTGGCAACATGAAATGATTTTCGCCTGATTCGCACGCAACCCGCATAACGCAGCTCTAGAGCAGGTCCTCTAATCGCCCCTTGGTACAATCGTTTGACTATTGAAAATGGTTCCAACAAGTCACCACTAGAAAACTCTGCACTTATCGCATTAACTCAAGATGTAAAGTAATACCACGATACTACAAATATCAGGGAACACCATATCACAGATAAGACTATCCTTAAGGCTTGTAAGCTCACATTTATTGCAATAAATGACATACCGGAAATGTTACCACTCTCATTATTACGACAGATAGGTAATGAACACAGTAAATTCGTCGTATTCATGATTTCCTCTTCGAAGTAGCATACCATACTTGTTATTTAACACAAAATGACATTAAAATTTAAGTTATTCAATAGCAGCTAGTTGAGAATATGTATAAACTTCAAATGATACGACGAACCGTCTCGTTCTGCATTTGGATTCAGACCCAGGTCATGCAGACGAAGATTTCGTGACTGACGGAAACTAACATTCATTCCTGACTAGGCATACAGAGAATGATATACCTCGATTTTAGACAGTATCAGTTAGCAAATATCAACTTTAAATTACATAATGTAAACATTTATAACGGACGCGAATACCTACCCAGCATCTATTGTCCCTGTTAACGAACTACAAGAGATGTTAAATATTGCTTCTACACAAATAACTTACTTCAAATGCCGCGAGGTAAAGCTTTGTGTTGGACAGGGATTCGAACCCAGAACCTAATCGGATTGTTATCGAAGCCTAATCAACTGTGTCATATCGGATTTTCTCGGCAGTAGCTAGATGTTTTAACTGAAATGACGTGAAGAAACAATACTTTTTTCCTTCCTAATACTCCAACCCTTCACCTATTGCTGTTATATTCTAGAGAAAACGAACGTTAAATATGGGTTTGTTACACCAGCAGCGACATGTGAGCATGTATGGAAATAATATGACGAAGAGTTCAGTGTTGACTGGGAATCGAACCCCACACACATCGTTGTTGACTGCACACAAAGAGACGTCAGATACCGAATTTTTCTCCAGCAGCAGTTCGGAATAACATCCTTGACCTGACAATGATTTCTCAGATAGTTCTGTGTCTCATTGGGAGTCAAAAACGTCAGATATCGTTAGTGTTGAGAACGAATGAAAATGCTTGATAATACATAATGAAAACTTTAGTGCCGAGCCAGGATTCGAACCCATTCACGCGCAATATGTCGATATGTTGAGAAATCTGCAGTTTTGAACAAACAACAAATAGTAGTCGAGCTGTATTGTCACGAAGGGATCAAATTCCACGTTAAGGGCGGTCTGAGTTGCATTCCCAGCTCATAACCAATTTTATCGACATACAGAAGCTCAAGTAAAAGATGGAATAAGTGCCGTGTGACTCTACATAGCGTTTGTTCCGTCACTAGAAATAAATAACTAGTATAAGAAAGGTTACTGGTGATAGAGTTCCCACATTTCGCCACTCCTGACTTTATTGTGGTTCAACCTATCATCCACGTGGTAGAGAAGGAATATTATGTTTAATGTGAATTTCAGACCACAATGCCATTATACCTTCTTGACTTTATGTAGCCAGAAGAGAATAGAATCTGTCTCTACCTATTATAAATCATCGGAAGAAGTTAGAATCGAACCCAGACCATCATCATAGGAACCTATCATCAATCCAGCAGACCACCAAAACCTCTTCTCTGGGACTCATTTTTCTATCATAATACCATTGCGGCACACTCGATGAGAATTCTGACACACAGGCTCCCTGTGGTGGTTTGCAGCATGTTCAGTACATTCATTTACTTGGTTGACCGAATCGCCATGAACTTGCTTCCTCGGTATCCAGTGCTACATTCGACTCTATTTTGTAATCACCGAAATAAAATAACGTAACTGCCACCTACACAGAACTGCCAACAGCGTTGGATGCAGAAATTTAAATAGGAAGTGTTCCTTTCCACTTGAGCAACTCTGTTGCTCTATCTGTTAGTTGAAAATGTTGTGCAGTGCAAAAGAAAAGCTGTAACTGTCTGTCTCTCAGAAGACTAGATCCGGCCATATGCATTATCTCACAGCACTGTGCAATGCGGAAGTTCATGAGGACCTGTTGACTTCTGGAGCTGCTGTAGCTACATGGCAGCTAGTAGCATAACGGGAAGCATTGCGCACTGTAGAGAAGACGTCGCGAGTTCTGTTACATTCGCTGCTACATTTTTTAAAACGCAATTCTGCAGTCTGCTGAAGTTATCAATTTAATGGAATTCCCTCACTTCTCAACCTAAAATAGCCGCATGCGAAAAAACGGCTAATTTCAGCGACATTTTGTTCTTTTCAGATTTAATAGACGGCCAGGCTGCAGATGCATCTGGAAGCTTTTGTATTATGTATGTGGAGAGTGCATCGTGCCAAAATAGTCAGAAAAGTATTTTCTACATTAGCTGTCGTCTGGTAGTGGCATTTTATTCTTCTTCAAACCTTCTTTGACAGCTTTAACTCAGAACAAGTTTTCTACATGCATGTCATCAATAAACTGCATGTGCATTGTCAGACTGTTATAGATAAAATCAGAGAATTCGCATATATCGTCGATGATTAATTCCTCTCTCATGTTAGTATTGTTTTAACATCACTAAAAGAAACCTTACGAAAATTGTGCACTGTATTATGAGAAATGAAATAAAACTACCCACGATAACCTTACGACGAAAGTCTGTTTTAATAAAACTGAGTATCTGTACACAAGCGTGCCCCTATCGGCACGAATTAGTAAAATACTTCTCACTTAGATTTCGATTGGGTCTATGTTTAATTGGTATGCTGTGTCTTACTCAACAAGTATGCAAATGTGGCATTTCACAAATAAAGATATGTATTCCTAGAAACCCAAAATTTGCTTGTCAGCAGCGAAAAGAGGCGTTACCTGTTGTGCAGCATCGTAAGTTTTTCACCATTGCACTATGAGCTGAAAGTATTTTCTTCCGATTTCCTCATCGACGTTTCATCTGACTGCTTGTAGCTCTTTCACAGAAGGGATAAAATCGTTACAGTCAGCGGGACTGGAACCACGAACCATAACAGACGCTTTTTCACAGGTCAGCACGTCATCACAGAGCTAGCAAAGAGGTCTGCGTTGTGCCTTCCTCTTACGAGTGGCTAGAGCACGTAATCCGCTATTTAAAAGACGAGATTAGTTGCGATTTCCACGTTCAACTATTTTCCTGGGCTGAAAACCGTATATTTACAATCTTTTGTTACACCTCAAGAGCTCAAATTATTCAATGGAAATCACAGGAAAAATGAAGTGAAATTTGAGGCTTAATTCCGTGCACACCAGGAAGTAACTCGTCGATCACAGAGTTACCAAACATACCTTGCCTTGTTGCCAAATCTAAGTTGCAGTACTAGCAGGAAGAAGACGAACCGATGTGATCATACAGTGGGCTGGCAAGTGACCATACCTGGCGTATCAAAGACGCGGCTGCTACGGCCTAGAATATTTAATGCGTCTGATTCGCATTTCTGTAACTAGGTTTAGGGACTGGAGCATAGTTACTAATAATACTCAGAACTGACTGCAAACTAAGTATCATAAATCAGTAACTCTCATAGTTGTTTTTATATTTCTATCATAACTGTACTCAAAACAAAGAAACTCATTCACAGACGTTTTCGTGCCTCGCCGATAGTCGAAAACACACCAAACAAATAAAAATAAAAAAAGAACGTGTGTATGTGTGTGTGTGTGTGTGTGACAGAGAGAGAGAGAGAGAGAGAGAGAGAGAAAGAGAGAGAGAGAGAGAGAGAGAAATAAAAAAGAATAAGAGAGAGGGTAAAAAATTGTTGTCTAGAAATTTAATGAGGATGAGTCCCATACCTCTGTTACAGAGGGTAGTGCGACGAAGCGGGAGACTCGCGACGCCTTACTAGGCAAGGTCCTAGAGGAGGTGATTTGCCATTGCCTTCCTCCGAACATAATGGGGATGAATGATAATGATGAATCCGACACAATATCACCCAGTCATCTCGAGGCAGGTAAAAACCCTGACCTCGCCGGGAATCGAACCCGCGACCGCGTGCTCGGGAAGCGAGAACGCTACCGCGAGACCACGATCTGCGGATAAAGAAATTGGATACTGGTATGTAAAGAAATCTTTCATTAAAATGACACGTTCCACATCATTATGAAATGTCGTTTTCATGATCTATGGAACAGTATTAATCTAATCTAATCGAATCATATCATATTGCTGACTAGCCGTGAAGAGTCATGAATTAGCGGAATTTTCGCCAATATAAGTAACCAAATCTAAACTTGAAAATAAAAGAAGATAGTTTTGGTAATAAACCGGGACTCCTATCAAGACCCTTTCATCCCTGTTAACTAACTACGAAAGATGTCTTATATATCTCGATTCAGAAGCAACATAGTGTGCATGCATTTAAAGATGAAGCGCATGATGTGATGTTCTGTGACGGAGATACGAACCCAACACGTAATCACATTGTTAACTAAGTAAAATCAAATGTTACCTATCGGTTTTTCTTACCAGCTGCTAGGTGTTTGAATCTAAAATAAGGACACAAATTTTTGTGCCTGAGTGACAATCGAACCGCACTCCTATCGTTCTATGTATCGTCCACGAATATAACTTAAGTATCAATTGCTTACTCACCAACAGTAAGATGTGCGCGTGTTTGACCAGAAATTGTTGGCAACACATGAAAAGACATTAAAAATGCACGTTAATTTTCACTTGCAGGCCGGTGTGCACGTGATAGGGCTTGAAATGAAATCATGAATATTTTTGCACTGGATGAGGAATCGGACCCACATACTTACCTTTGGAGGAGACCTACAGAAGATTGCAGTCTCGGAAAAAGGAACGAAATGATTGAACTATACTGTTCCGAGAGATTCAGAACCTCGAAAGAAGAGATACGAATTAGAATCAGAGTCCAGCACCAAATTTTTCAGCGTCTCTAGTTCAATCAAGCACAAAATAAAATTTTCTATTGTAAGTAAGTTTACTGGCGACAGTATTCCTGTTTAAAAATGACCTCCGCCTATGTCATTTCCCAAAGTAAACCGGCTCTCTCCAGTTGGGAATGAAGGAACGTGATGTTTAATTCGGATTCTGGATTATAACGTGTTTCTCTTGAAGTTACCAGAGGTAAAGTAAATCTGTTTGTGCCTCTTAAAAGTAAATGCCTGAACCCACGCATTGCACTTGTGATAGTCCGTTCCACCTGACCATTTTGACAACATTTCCCAGCCCCAGGAGTGTGCTGTAACAGATGATGTGGTAAGCTTGCAAAATTAGTCACGGTGGAAAAAATGCAAGTCTATTAAATGGTTAAGACTCTTCTAGGCATCGTAGCCTCGACGTGAAGCCATTTTGAAATTTTCACTAATTCAGGAAATCCACTGTGAAGTGTGAAGTTAACGATAATTCGATTATTACCGTCATTATTACTATCATTTTCTTCATACCGCTGCTGGAACACATGTGCTCGAAGATTAATTAAGGGCTTTTGGTCATCATAGAAGTAGTTGCCCAAGAACAGGTTCTTTCCCTGTCTACGGAATTCTTTTTATGTTAATATCAAACATCAGCAATTACTTGTAGATTACATTAAAACTAAAGTAATTGATGAAGACGTTACTTGATAACAAAAACGCGCTGCCTTTCTTCATTTACTTGCGCCTAGAAATGGCTGTCGAATACTGCCAAACCACAAGCCAAGGGATCTTACTGCCTTCCGATATACGTCGCTATCAGTTCTTCCACATGATTTGGTCGACTTGACCTGTTTCAAGTTGTGTATGACAGAGAATGTTTTAGAAAATCAATTGTTTCCTTTGCAATAAACAAAAAGATTTTCATTCTAAGCTATCCAAGCTCAAAATTTTCGCAATATTAGTTCAAATTTAATATTTCACAGTTGCAAAACCCGCATCCGACTCATTGCCAAAAAATGGGTCAAATGGCTCTGAGCACTATGGGACTCAACTGCTGTGGTCATAAGTCCCCTAGAACTTAGAACTACTTAAACCTAACTAACCTAAGGACATGACACACATCCATGCCCGAGGCAGGATTCGAACCTGCGACCGTAGCGGTCGTGCGGCTCCAGACTGTAGCGCCTTTAACCGCTCGGCCACTCCGGCCGGCCGACTCATTGCCCTACCACTTAGTCGGTGACCATAAATTCTAGCTCAGAGTGACACCAGTTTAAGTAACCTAATGTAGCGAAGACTGTTTGCCAGTGCTCTTTCTCACCGGAAAATATGCAGTTCACTCATTGGGCTCAATAAGTACACTGTAACAGTAATTTCTGTGTGTATGCAATGCATACGGATTGTAGAATTTAGTGGTGCTCTCTCTTCCACTTCTGTATACAATATGCCTGACCGAAATGGGCCCTTTATCATTACAGGCCCCGGGCGGTGCAACATCATACTGACAACAGTAATGTGCTTATACTGACAACTTCACTGTTCGTTTTACCTGATTTTGTAATCATTTAAATAAAACAACATGACCTTCCAGTGGGAGACACTTCGTCCCCCTTTTCCTTCTGTGAAATTTGCCAGTAAGCTTTATGCCTTCCAACCAGCGAAATGCGGCAGAGTACGGCTGGTAAACGATTCACAAACCACGATTTAGTGCCGTTAAGGCAATTTCTTTAAACATTGGCGTAGCTGAAGGAATTTAGTTTCTTCTTAAATCGTCTTATGCAGCAACGTTCACAGATATCTCAAATAGGAAAAGCTCTTTATCCAGGTACAAAGGTTGTAAAACAAACTTCCCACAGTTTATGTCAGGTTGATCTTTTCTTCTGATAGCACTGCGTAAGTATTTTGTCTAAGAGGTATCACAAGTAGTGTTCCTGTAGCTGTGGGCATCATTGGTTGAGAACGAGTTCAACACCAGTGGTACTGCTAAATATTCAAAATGATTATCAACCTAAGTCTGAGTTCATCCACAAACTGAGGCGTATTTATGATAGTGAAGCTAGACTCTGTATCCTTGTATTCCTTGAGTGGGCATTGGAAGGTGCTGACACACATGTATACAATACAATGAATACGTTGAACGCTATAGTTAACATTGCTCCTCCAAACTAATTTTGTTTTTTAATTCTTCTGGTTCTTAAGCGTGCAACATGTGCTGTAGATTCAGTCTTCGAGACTGACTGCTGAGTAGTTCACGTAAAGTGGACGATACAGTCGTGCTCCCCTTTGAATTCTATGTTCGACAATATTCTTGATCTGGCAACATTGTAGACTGCTACATTTACCAGAGGAACTCTTGACTGCAGTCTGTGTATATCACTCTTGTCTACAACTGTAGTCTTGAGGTAAAACGAGAGACTAGCTAATACGACGTCTGGCAACCAAAAGCACACGTCAACAAAATTTTTATCACCCCTTTTCTCTCGCGTAAGTAAGAAGCAAACTCATTTTTGCGTATATGTAAAATTTTCTTCTTCAGAAGGTAATGAAGTAAAGTAGGCTTCTTCTGCTTGATTTTACACATAATTAACATAAATGTGTCTTCCTGTGAAAAGAAAAGGAAAGACAGAAACTAAATAAAGGGTATATACCATTTTCATCACTGTGCTTCCCGCAAAACAAAGTAATAGACACACATAGGCTTAAGTGGCCTATACTGATGATCTTCTCTGGTTGCTTTCTGTTGGAAATCCTCCTCCTGCTACGCGACGTACAAACTTTAACCAAAAATCATTCGTCTAATATACGAAATGCTTGGATGTGTAATGTAAATTACGCATTTTTATTGGTTACAGTATTGTTTTAGTTAAAAAATTTGCGTAATTTTCTTTGTATTTTTAGTACATATCAACTTGTGGTGCTCAGTTGTGAGGTATACCTAGAAGTCCTCCCTATTGCTTGATTCTTTTGTTAGGATGTAATGCATCGTTTGGCCTTTCAACCAGTTAACTGCGTTTCGTTTTGTTTTAGGGTAAGGTATAGCGTCAGGGTTTAAAAATTCAGCAGTACTAACAGCATTGGGCGTAGTTCTGCTGACGCTCGCTATCTTTTGTCTTATGTAGAGCCACATTTCTTTTGCCCTGTCACACAGCAGTCTATGCTCTTCGGTATCTGGTGTATTACATAATGCACACAGCGGTGACTCGGCCAGTCGAATAGAGGGAAGTTTAGAGTTCGTCATAATTTTTCTGTTTATAGCAAAGTACCAGGTCGATTTGACATACGTTGGCAAGTTCCGGCAGTGAATATTTTCCCATTTTTTCCCCCAGTTATAACAAGGATACTTTTGTTCTACGTCGTTTCTGGGTTTGTCTTTCATCAAGTTATTGTAAAGTTCTTTTACTTTCATGATGTAATTTTCAGGGATTCTTGCCTGTATGTAGCTGTATTCTACGAAAAAGTATTTCAAGTGGTATAGCCCGTGGGGTATGTATTGGACATTTATAGGTGCACTGACGTCAGCAGGAGCTATTTCGTTTAACAAATGTGCAGCAGGGGTACCACTTGGTTCTTTCCATTGTTTGTGTGTGGTAGAAAGGTATAAGGCTTTAGCTTTTTTGCTGCCATCGGTGAGATTTAACCCACCACATTTCGTAGGGAGCATCAGAATGTGATATTTGACTTTGAAAATACGTGCGCGGCTCACAAAGTGTCCTAATGCAGACGCGATGCTTTTCAACAAAGTCGTAGGTGGTGGCAGAACTTGTGCTACGTAATTAACTTTGGATGTGATGTATACATTTGCCACTGTTACTTTTTGAAGTTCATCGAGTTTCCTAATACTATGTACTTGTACAGAGGCGCGTAAGCTGTTAAGTAATTTTCGATAATTCGCAGCAATAGTGTGCTTGATATTTCTTTTAAAATCTATGCCGAGACATTTCATGGTTACAAGCTCGCGTAACAGATCCTGCGTTTGCGTCCCAATTACACGGCCGATGTTGAAAATCCCCGACTTTGTTCTATTAAGTTTTGCACCAGATGCCTGATCATATTTTGTTAGTGTTCGTAGTGCGCTCTGTACTTCAGCGCCATTCACGACATCATCAGCGTACGCCTTGCACACGATCTTTTCTCCATGTATTTGTAGTTCCTGTAGATGTTTCATAAGGGAGGCAAGCAGGGGCTCGATGGCGATGACGAAAAGTGTCATTGACGTTGGACACCCTTGCCTAATGGAGCTGGTGACGTCAATCGGGCGGCTAATGTGTCCATTGATGACAAATCTGGCTGAGTTGTTTGTTAATGTATTTCTTACTACTGCAATGAATCTAGGTTGGAAGCCCATTGCGCCCATGGTCCGAATGAGAAAACTATAATTAACGCTGTCGAAGGCTTTCTCAAAGTCGAGTGAGATGAGTGCACATTTTATTTTGCAGACGTCGGCCATTGAGATTAGGTACCTGTAATCACAGAGGGTCTGGAGAATTCTTCTGTCTTTGCCCACACTTGTTTGATAAGGGCCAGTGACGCTGGTCATTGTAGTTTTCAGCCTGCGAGCGAGGATGCGGCCAAAGATTCTGTAATCGCTGTTTAAAAGCGTAATTGGCCTCAGAGAGCTTACAGTTTTCGTGTTGGAATTTTTTGGCACTAACACTACGAGTCCGTCATGAAATTCTTTCTGGACGTCATTTTCAGGGTTTAGCAGTTCGTTGCAGATGAGAGTAAACTTTCCTTTTACGAGGCCACTGAATCTGCGATAAAATTCTGCCGGAATTCCGTCTGCCCCTGGAGCCTTATTTTTCATGCTTTCATATATAGCTTCTTCGACGTCTTCTTCAGTCACTTTCGAGATGAGAGTCTGTGCTTCCGCGTGGCATACATTGCCCTGGAGGTTGATCATTAATTCGTCTTGAAGCTGTTCGTCAACTGGTTGAGTAGACATTAAGGATTCAAAATGCTGTACGATTGCCTCATTAATTTCTCTTTGCTTCGTCAGCTTCCTTCCATCATCAGTTGTTATTTCAGATAATATCTTGCGAGACGACCTTTTGCTTTCACGAATGACATTATAAATGGAAGTGACCTCGTGCTGTGCTATATTCTGGGTACGCGACCTTATTTGGTAACCTTCCAGTTGTTTACGCCGAAGTGCTAAAATTTTTGCTTTAATTTTGTTAATTCTTTTGTAGTTGTCCACAACTGTTGCACCGGACTTGTACAAATCCCTTCGACATTGAGAGTAGAATTATATAGTTGATTTGCACCAAAAGTTTTTGTCTTTTGAGTAGTTTATGAAAAACCTCAGTATTTTAGGTTTGACATGTTTCAGCCACCAGTCAGTGCCAGAGTTGTACGAACTAAATTTGCTTTCACACTCTCTCCGTACCTTGTAAAATGCCTCCTGACAAGCATGGTCTTCAAGATGTGACACGTTGAGCTTCCATGTGCCTCTACCTCGGTAGGTCCCTTGTTTTATTAGATTTATTGTGCATATGTACGCAGCATGATCAGAAAAATCGGTAGGCCGTACTTCGGGCTGCAAAATGAGGTGTTTCAAATTGTGCGTTACATATATCCTGTCGAGACGGCTCGCCAAGTGACTTGTGGCGTGGGTGAAGCCAGGGGCTGCACCGTGCATATGTTCCCATGAGTCTATTAGTCTTAAGTCATTAACTATACGTTCCAGTTCAGTACACTTGTTGAAACTGGGAATTTGGTCTTTGGAATGCAAAACACAGTTAAAATCTCCTCCCAGGATAAGGTGTTCATATCGAGTTCCAAATAGTGGCACAATTTCTTCTTTAAAGAACTCCGTTCTGCGGTGTCTGTTACTGGATCCTGAAGGGGCATATACGTTAATGAGTCGTATTTGGTTTATTGTGACCGCTATGCCTTTACTGTTTGGTAGTTTTACTACATCTTGGACTACTATGCCCTCCTTTGCGAGCAGAGCTGTGCCCATTTCCGCTCCATGCCCTGGGTTTGTAATGGCGTTGAAGCCAGGTACGTTACCAAGCTCAATGTCTGTCACTTCTTGTAAAAGTATAATGTCACTGTCAGAAGCACATATAAAATCTTTTAAGTTCTGTAGTTTAAAGGAACTACGAATCTTATTAAGGTTTATTGTCGCTATTTTGTATGCTTGTATGTCAGACATTCTCCGTTCTACTTGATCAAACTTTAAAAAACATTCTTCCGTTTTGTCTCGCAAGCGTCAGCTTTAAAACGCATTTTAATAATATTCACCGGTAGCAAATGTTTCAGTGGTGTGTCCTTGTTCTTTAGAATGTTCGTTCACGGAGACGTCTTCGTTGAAGAAATCAGCCACCTATGGGGCTAGCTTACAGTCTGTCTTAGTTTCTGAAACTTCTGTCATTTCTTCGTCGGCATTGTTATGGTCGCTTTCGTCTGCCCTGCTGGTTGAGGTTGTCGTCGTGGATGGGACGAGTGAAGCTTCAGGAGAGTGACTCGCTTCTTGAGGGTGGGTGGGTGCTTTCTTTGTTGGCTTTCCTTGGACGTCTCGTTTTTCCAGCGCAGAAGGGGAACGCTCCTCAGAAACTGGAGTCGCTTTCGTGTTGCTATAGGTCTGTTGGCTTAATGTACTACCTATTTCCTTCGCTTTTTGTCGGAGTGTGGGAGCCGTCTCCTCTGCACCTTTGCGTGCCAGCCGGCGTATCTTATTTTTCTTTGGAGAATTGCCTCTCGACGGACTTTCTTCAGTATCCAAGTTAGCGTCGCTTTCCTGTAAGGTGTGTTGGTCTTCAATTTCCGGTGGATCTGCTGCCTTTACAGTTGCAGGTGCCTGTTTCGGTGGAACTTTAACTGTTTTCGTAGATTGGCGGGACTCTTGTAGGTCGTCAGCTATGACGGCACTGACGTCCATCGGAATTTCAGTGTCTGGAGAATTTGTATTTGCACACGATTCAGGGGCTGAGGAAGCAGTCGACCGTTCGCGTGCCACGGCGGCGTAAGTTCCAGGCAGTGTTGTCATCGCCGGTGGCCTGGCGGCCTCGCCGGCCGGCAGCTGTGCAACGCGCCGCTGTATACAATCTGCGCGAACGTGCCCAGGCTTGTTACAGGCGGCACAGGTTCGCGGTTGGTCGTCATGAATTACAATCCCTCTATATTCGCAGACATTGATGTACGACGGGATGTGCTTTTGTAACTCTACTGGAAGCTGTTGTACGCCAGTTAGTACTGGGAATTTATGCGCGCTTGACCATTTATCGGCAAAGTTGCTGAGCACTTTCCCGAAGGGTGAAATTACGGCATTAATTTGGTCTGTTGTAATCTCAAAAGGCAACCCGAAGATTCGAACTGTGCGAATGCCAAAACTAGCATGTGCAACGGTGACTTCACCAACTTTTCCATCTGAATGCTTAAATTTCATGACACCTCCGCAAGACTCAACTATTTTCTCGCGCAACTGGGAATTACGCATTTTAACAAACACGACAAAAGCTACAATCGACAGGTCGATCCCAATTACATCATTAAAGGAGAGCTTCACATCTTCTTCTAACCAATTTTCTACTTCAAACGATTTAAGTCTGGCATATCGAGGATCAAAGGTAAGTTTCAAAGAGTCTTTTCAACTTGGTTGAGCCATCACTGCATGCTACTCATTACTTATCGAAGTGTTCTATAAACAGACTTTTAAGCCGCAGCAAGCGCAAGACTTACCATGCGGAAGCACAGACGGCGCAGCGCACAGCACACTACGTCGTACCTCCACGCCGTCCGCCGGCGAACTGATCCGCCATTTAGCTACAGCAGCTCCAGAAGTCAACAACAATTCCTCAGGAACTTCCGCATTCCACAGTGCTGTGAGATAATGCATATGGCTGAATCTAGACTGGTGAGAGACAGACAGTTACAGCTTTTCTTTTGCACTGCACGACATTTTCAACTAACAGATAGAGCAATAGAGTAGCTCAAATGGAAAGGAACACTTCCTATTTAAATTTCTGCATCCAACACTGTTGGCAGTTCTGTGTAGGTGGCAGTTACGTTATTTTATTTCCGTGATTACAAAATAGAGTCGAATGTGTGCACTGGGTAGCCGAGGCAACAAGTTCATGGAGATTCGGTCAACCAAATAAATGAATGTACTGAACATGCTGCAAAACACCACACGGAGCCTGTGTGTCAGAATTCTCATCGAGTGTGCCGCAGCGGTATTATGATAGAAAATTGAGTCCCAGAGAAGAGGATTTGATGGTCTATTGGACTGATGATAGTTTCGTATGATGATGGTCTGGGTTCGATTCTAACTTCTTTTGATGATTTTTAATAGGTAGAGACAGATTCTATTCTCTTCTGGCTACGTCAAGTGAAGAAGGTATAATGGCATTGTGGTCTGAAATTCACATTAAACATGACACTCCTTCTCTACCAAGTAGATGATAGGTTGCACCACAATAAAGACAGGAGTGGCGAAATGTGGGAACTCTATCACCTGTAACCTTTCTTATACTAGTAGTGACGAAACAAACGCTATGTAGGGTCACAGAGCGCTTATTCCATCTTTTATTTGAGCTTCTGTATGTCGATAAAATTGTTTATGAGCTGGGAATGCAACTCAGACCACCCTTAACGTGGAATTTGATCCCTTCGTGACAATACAGCTCGACTACTATTTGTTGTTTGTTCAAAACTGCAGATTCCTCAACATCTCGACATATTCCGCGTGAATGGGTTCGAATCCTGGCTCGGCACTAAAGTTTTCATTATGTGTTATTAATCTCTAGCATGAGAACACCTATCTGCTGGTGGATAATAATTTTGATTTTTAATACATTTTCATTCGTTCTCAACACTAACGATATCTGACGTTTTTGACTCCCAGTGAGACACAGAACTATCTGGGAGATCACTTTAAGTTAAAGGATGTTATTCCGAGCTGCTGGTGGAGAAAAATTCGGTATCTGACGTCTCTTTGCGTGCAGTCAACAACGATATGTGTGGGGTTCGAATCCCAGTCAACACTGAACTCTTCTTCATATTATTTCTAGTTCAAACATTCTCACAAGTCGCTGCTGGTGTAACAAACCCGTATTTAACGTTCGTTTTCTCTGGAATATAACAGCGATAGGTGAAGGGTTGGAGTACTAGGAACGAAAAAAGTAATGTTTCTTCACGTCATTTCAGTTAAAACATCTAACTACTGCCGAGAAAATCCGATATGACACAGATGATTGTGCTTCGATAACAATCCGATTAGGTTTTGGTTTCGAATCCCTGTCTAACACAAAGCTTTACCTCACGGCATTTCAAGTAAGTTGCTTGTGCGGAAACAATATTTAACATCTCTCGTAGTTCGTTAACAGGGACAATAGATGATGGGTAGGAATTCGCGTCCGTTATAAATGTTTACATTATGTAATTTAGAGCTGATATTTGCTAACTGATACTGTCTGAAATCGAGGTATATCACTCTCTGTATGCCTAGTCAGGAATGACTGTTAGTTTCCATCAGTCACGAAATCTTAGTCTGCATGACCTGGGTTTGAATCCATATGCAGAACGAGACGGTTCATCGTGTCATTTGAAGTTTATACATATTCTCAACTAGCTGCTATTGAATAACTTAAATTTTTAATGTGATTTTGTGTTAAATAACAAGTATGGTATGTTACTTTGAAGAGGAAATCATGAATACGACGAACTTACTATGTTCATTACCTATCTGACGTAATAGTGAGAGTGGTAACATTTCCGGTATGTCATTTATTGCAATAAATGTGAGCTTACAAGCCCTAAGGACAGTCTTATCTGTGATAAGGTGTTCCCTGATTTTTTAGTATCGTGTTATTACTTTACGTCTTGAGTTATTGCAATAGAAAGCAGAGTTTTCTAGTGGTGACTTGTTGGAACCATTTTCAATAGTCAAACGACTGGACCAAGGAGCGATTAGAGGACCTGCTACAGAGCTGCGTTATGTGGGTTGCATGCTAATCAGGCGAAAAGCAATTCAGGTCGTTCGGATACTTTTGAGCATGACTGTACATAAACAAATCAAATATGAAGAGACATAAAAAAATACACAGTAGTTACGATCTTAAATCATACTTGCCGGTGAAATAGCTACAGCTAGAACAGAAAAATAATAATGATCCACAGCAATTAGTTTAAAGGACATGAAAATTGTGAATAAGAAAGTTCGTAAAGCGAAAATGTACTTATGTTTCGTATATTAAGTTATAATGCGATCTGCAGCATATGATCAGATAGTAGGAAGCGCAGATGCACATCCAAAACCTTACGTAATCATTTATTTATGTAAAAAGTAAGACATGATCTGTTTTGTAATGTACAACTATAGTACATCAAAACAAAACTGTATCGTTCTAGAGTCCACTGCAGCTGTCTTGAAGTACAAGGAGAAACGCGTCTGGAACAAGTAAAATATATTGTTGCAAGAAGAAGGCATTTTTATTTATCTCAATGTTCTGTTCGTCTTATCTCTGGGGCTGCCGCTTCGGAAGATACCGTCCCAACTTCAAGACTGGACGCTTTTTGGAACGACCCTCACTGTTCGCCCGTAAGATGGTGATATGATGGCTTTACTCCATCGACCTACAAAGATACCTCTGTTGAAGGCGATCATCGTGCCTCGGGGGCACGACTTGACGAGGGAAAAAGTAAACTTAATGTACGGGTGTTCATTGGAGCAATAATCACGCGGGTCAGTGCTATGGGTTGACATACGTCACTGGAAGTTGCTACTGATCATTTTCCACTCCAAATGGCGCTTCTCAATCGGAAATGGGTTACTGATAAGATCCAGGAGGCTATACATATTACGTAGCACTACTTTCTCCACTTCCCTCTATGATGGCTAAGAAACTGAAGCAGGTGTCCAATCGCTTTTAATGGATGCGTCATTGTTCCGGTGTAACGACAACGGACGGCACGAAGATGAAGAACGCAAGAGCAGAGATGGTTGTGAGACGATGTCAGCCATAGTACGCTGACAAGGACCCACCACGACAGGAGCGGCCTCTATCCGAAGAGAGTATAGGGAACGGTCCTGCTAGCCTCAGCCGTACACTAGTAGACCCGGGCTAGAAGAGAGCACTAGAAGAGCCGTGACTTGTGATCCACATAAACGTGTGTGATTGAATGGCATGGACGTTATATATAGCGAAGGACATTGATTATTTGCTTGTCGCCATTTGCTTGCGACCCAAAGTTAAGTGTTGCCAATCTACTCTATTGTGATAAAAATCATTAATGTCATTTACTTAAACTGTTGTTTAGCTATCCGAGAAAACAGCGTCCTTTAGGCACCCTATACCCTGTAAGAGACGAGTAGATAGGACGCCACACCACCAAGAGACCGTGTACCGCAGGAAGTGCGATACATTTCCGCTTATTATGTCTACCCTTACTCGAGGTAAACGCGTTTTAAGGGTTAGGTAGACAGACAGACGGTCAAGAAAGTGAGACTAGTAGGGTTCCATTTTTACGATTTAGGTAACGAAATCGTAACAACGAAAATAGCAACTACCGTTACTGAAGGTGAGGACCGCATAAATAATTCCCCCTGCTCTTTATTCGAAATGTTCTAGTTGCAGTCCGTACATCAGCATATTAATCGTAGCTCCGCTTTTGGTCCAAATCACGTTTACAGGAATGCAAATAAAATCCATTTGCCTATACATGTGGTAATTCAGATCCCAGCATTAATGCCACCGCGTTTTAGAAGTGCGAGCATTCCCATTGCTAACTAGCTTAAGAAACACTTCGGCTAATGAACGTTTCCTGGCTGTGGTGAGTCTAATGGAGAATTTGAAACATTGTAGAATACGATTGGCAACCATGTAGCCGTTTATTTCCTGGGGTGGTGCAGAATTATCCTACTAAATTTTCTCGCCAATAACAGTATTTTGTTATTTCGGTAAACATCCCGAATGATTGCCACATAAGCGCTGACATAAAGGTAGAAAATTCATGGCTTTTAGTCCAGAAAGCTCTATGCAACAGAAACTGCAGATCATTTTGCCATTTTCATCGTGAAATTGCCGCCTTATTCATGTCTGGAGTAATAATAGAGGGCTGTTTGCCTGGGTTGTCTGCTAGCGTAGTGAGGGGTGTTTGCTACTGCAAGGGAGGTCTGGTTTGTTTTCGGTTCTAATCTCGATGGAGGCAGATAGTCTATCAGTAAAGCAATTTTAAGAAATCCTCGGGCCCCAATACGTTTTTTTGCAACCTTTATTCTGGCGTCCTGTGGATGTCAATATGAAACTCTTGTAGAATTTCATACTTGTTACCGCCTACTTTATCCGCTTCTGTCAATAACTGAATTGACTTAACAGTGGCATTGAATGATTTTTAACTGAATTTCGTTATGAATCTTCATGCATTGCTAAATTTGCACACTTTCATGGTGGGTCGGCAACGGTAATCCAGTATGACTGGTCTGAACGTTGACACAGACCGTTTCGCGGCCGAATATTTTGCTAATTCGTAACGATCTGGGGTACTTTGTCTTACTAAAACAGTTATGTTATCTCGATAAGCTGAAATTCATTTTTATTGGTACAGTTCTTCTTCATTAGCGTTTCTTCTTTCATTTATATCTTATATTTAAGCGTTGTGTTTAACACACTAATCAGCACTAATATAGCCTTACGCATGATTTAAAACAGTCTGACAAAGTTCGGATAGTTTTCCAATTTCACGCCTGAGCATAGTATGTTGGTAGCACTTCGTCGCCTTGCCTGTTATGCTGTGTAGAGTACTTTAAAGCTGTGCGGATCAGCATAACGAAAAGGCGAGGGGTCTCCCTCGTTTTGTTCACTACTGTACATGTAGAATTCTCAGTAAATTACTTTTATGACAAAAATCGGTAAGCGCCTGTCTCGAAACTCAGAGATTGCGGGATCGAATGTTGGTGGAACCACGGATTTTTTGGTCTTTTTTTAAGCTAGCCTTTTTCCTCCTCAACAATGTGAGGAGTCTTCAGAAGGAACACATGGTTCGGATTCCACGTTAAACTTTGGGTTCCTGTCCCCAGTTGGATACCTGGGACGGGTTAGAGACACGCAAACCAAAGTGCTGTCCAGTAAGTAGAAGCCCACACGAAATTATTATTATTACCTACATAAATAATTCAAAATGGTTCAAATGGCTCTGAGCACTATGAGACTTAACTTCCAAGGTCATCAGTCCCCTAGAACTTAGAACTACTTAAACCTAACTAACCTAAGGACATCACACACATCCATGCTCGAGGCAGGATTCGAACCTGCGACCGTAGCGGTCGCGCGGTTGCAGACTGCAGCGCCTAGAACCGCTCAGGCACCACGGCCGGCCCATAAACAATTAAGTTTGTACGGAACCCTAAGACCGCGAGTCCTTTCCGTACTTGTACGGTTTTCTATGTAAGACGCAAAACTGTCATCGAAAATATGACGATAGATCTCTCTGTGTCTGTTGACCGACTGCTATTGCTGTAACTTTCTTACATCAAAATAATATTCTCTTACTAGAGATGTGATACATTCTGTTCGATCAGCACTTATAACTCTTAAATCAGAGTTGAATTCAGGACTTATAATGGAGGTCTGAAGTTGAAAGAATGTAGCTGTTTCGAGTAATTCATCAAACGTAAGCTTGCCGTTGTTGCTGATGTATTTGGTGAGACGATGCTGCCGAATTCCGCGTTTCCTCTTGAATGAATTGCAGAAGGTATTTGAGGCTTTTAATTCAAAACTTTCTGACAGCAATGGCCTTGCTGTATCCATCGTTCATTGCCTCAGTGCTCTTGTAGTAACCACATGCCCTTTGTTTCTGCCTCTGTCAAATGATCGAAAACCTACGAATCATTTATTTTATATTTTTCTCTGCTCGATTCTCTGCTTATCACTTGAGTCCTCCATCGTGATACGAGCCTAGTACGAATTACCACTTTCCAAAAAAGTTATTAACAGTTTTTGTTTGTCTACAGGATATCAGTGGCAAGACGTAGACCAGTCAATGGAACGGCATCATTATGTGCACGCAACAGCGACAAAATCTGGGAAGCTCACAAAAGATACTTTCCATTAGTTTTTGGACAAAGTTTTGCGACCTTAAAAATGGAGCCGCTTCTGCACGTTATTAACACGTGGCATGGGAAAGCTTATCTCTCATTATATGGTGGCCTGGTTGTTGATGAAGTCGGAATATCATGTTCAGTAAAAGTAATTCCGCCAAAGTGTATGCCGTTTTGTCAACATTGCGACATATAATTTTACTGACAGGCGAAGAATTACATTCCCCCATTACAAAAGTGCCCTATTCTCATCGCACAGCAAACGGAAATCACACGCAGAAGTGATGAAGTTAGTAAAACCCGTAAACAATTGCAGGCTCCAGCTTTCGAGAAAACGTTTTGATAAGCTTAGTTTGCCGGGAAATGAGAGCCACGTTGAAAGGTATTTAGAATGTCGAGGAGGTTGCTCTTCCTAAGTATATTCACATTAAAGAATACAACTGTACCATATGTGCCGTAGCATGTTGCTGGTCGTGCATCTATTTTTAGCCTTTGAACGATTTTATGATATCAATCTGCGGACTACACCGGTTCTCTTGAAACATAAAAGTAAAAATCAAGGCAAAAGTTGATATACTAGAATTTTTTTTCACTTACCGGGAGTTAGATAAGGTTATACAGGATTTGTGATGTTGAAATCTAATTTTAATAACATTTGACATGTTTTTTTATTTTGTATATAATTCTATCGCATTTCTCTGTGTCAAAATAATATTGATGTCACATACTCCAGTGACAACAAAAAGGAAAAATAACATAACATTGGATTTGAACATGGAGCACAAAAATTCGATCATGTGCTGTTAGCCACCACGGTACCAGCTCGCTTCGTAAAACACCATGTGTGGCTCAGTAGCGTCAAAACTCAATCATTTTCTCGGCAACTATTGATTGCTGTCATCTAATAAAAAATTAGTTTCCGTTTATTTTCACACTTGTTTCACCAAGCGACGTTTCGAGTGTTCATAGAGCGACCTATCGCAGCTCCTCCTTGTAACATATAGTGTCAGGATACTGCTGATGTAACTCCACGCCTGCGCCTGTAAGGTGGAGTTTTTTAAGTATTTTCGCACCAGAAATGTTGCTTGGACTTACAGGCCCCAAATGTCAGTCTTGAGAATCTTATTTACTGTCAAAATCACCACGTCCTGCATCCCTCATGACTAGTATGATGTAATTGGGCTTGTTGAAATAAGAGTAAACCATACTGAATCCGTGGACACTGACATGTTTCATTATCTGATCTGTAGACTTTTTACTCTAGCTTTACGACTTTCTGAAATTATATCACCGCTGAGCTTTTCAAAGAAGTCTTAGGATGATAGCTGGGGGTTGCATCGCACCGAGACGGGGATGATGATGGTGTCTGGAGGCGGACATTGCCCACTGCGATCTCCAGTTACCAGCGTGTTTAAAACTATTCAAAGAGATCTTCAGTTACACTTATTTGTCGTCTATTAGATGTCTAGGGACGATTTAAAAAGAGGAAATACTTATGGAAGATATAATTTATGTTTATTTCCGAAATGTTTAATTTATTTCATCAACTTCATTTCATCTAAATTCGTACTAATGCTTAACTTCTGCAAGTTATTCCACAGTGATGTAGGGAATGAGGTCTCTAGTCTGGAAAGCTATTTGTCCACCTAGTTTGAAGGAGGGCAAGTCATGAAGGAGGGTAAGAGTGCAACAGGCAGTGTACGATACTGCTTGCCCGTCATGGTGCCTTGCACCAGCTCCACTGGACCTATGGATGTTCACCAGAGTATAATGGAACCGCCGCCAGCGTGTTTCCATCCTGCAGTACAGTAGTCAACGAACTGTTACCCTACACAACGATGGATTCGCGCCCTCCCATCGGCATGACGAAGAGGGTATCGGAATTCATTAGACTACTCAGTGCTCTGCTACTGCGCCAACGTCCAGTGCTGATGATCAAGTGCCCATTTCAATTGTAGTTGCCAATGTCATGGTGTTAACATTGTCAGCTGTGGAGGACCATCGTTAATAGCGTTTGGGGCAATGTGAGTTCCGCACTTGAACTATGCCCAGCATTAAGGTCTGATGTTACTTCCGCCACAGTTCACCAACTGTCCTGTTATACCAGTTTGTCCAGCCTATGATGTCCGACAAGTACACTACTGGCAATTAAAATTGTTACACGAAGAAGAAATGCAGATGATGAACGGATATTCATTGGACAAATATATTATACTAGAACTGACATGTGATTACATTTTCACGCAATTTGGGTGCATAGATCCTGAGAAATCAGTACCCAGAACAACCACCTCTGGCCGTAATAACGGCCTTGATACGCCTGGGCATTGAGTCAAACAGAGCTTGGATGGCGTGTACAGGTACAGCTGCTCATGCAGCTTCAACACGATACCACTATTCATCAAGAGTAGTGACTGGCGTATTGTGACGAGCCAGTTACTCGGATACCATTGACCAGACGTTGTCAGTTGGTAAGAGATCTGGAAAATGTGCTGGCCAGGGCAGCAGTCGAACATTTTCTGTATCCAGAAAGGCCCGTACAGGACCTGCAACATGCGGTCGTGCATTATCCTGCTGACATGTAGTGTTTCTCAGGGATCGAATGAAGGGTAAAGCCACGGGTCGTAACACATCTGAAATGTAACGTCCACTGTTCAAAGTGCAGTCAATGCGAATAAGAGGTGACCGAGACGTGTAACCAATGGCACCCCATACCATCATGCCGGGTGATACGCCAGTATGGAGAAAACGAATACACGCTTCCAATGTGCGTTCACCGCGATGTCGCCAAACACGGATGCGACCATCATGATACTGTAAACAGAACCTGAATTCATCCGAAAAAATGACATTTTGCCATTCGTGCACCCAGGTTCGTCGGTGAGTACACCATCGCAGGCGCTCCTGTCTGTGATGCAGCGTCAAGGGTAACCGCAGACATGGTATCCGAGCTGATAGTCCATGCTGCTGCAAACGTCGTCGAACTGTTCGTGCAGATGGTTGCTGTCTTGCACACGTCCCCATCTGTTGACTCAGGGATCGAAACGTGGCTGCACGATCCGTTACAGCCATGCGGATAAGATGCCTGTCATCTCGACTGTTAGTGATACGAGGCCGTTGGGATCCAGCACGGCGTTCCGTATTACCCTCCTGAACCCACCGATTCCATATTCTGCTAACAGTCATTGAATCACGACCAACGCGAGCAGCATTGTCGCGATACGATAAACCGCAATCGCGATAGGCTTCAATCCGACCTTTATCAAAGTCGCAAACGTGATAGTATGCATTTCTTCTCCTTACACGAGGCATCACAACAACGTTTCACTAGGCAGCGTCGGGGAACTGCTGTTTTGTATGACAAATTGGTTGGAAACTTTCCTCATATGAGCACATTGTAGGTGTCGCAATCGGCGCCAACCTTATGTGAATGCTCTGAAAAGCTAATCATTTGCATATCACAGCAACTTCTTCCTGTCGGTAAAATGTACGTCTGTAGCACGTCATCTTCATGGCGTAGCAATTTTAATGGCCAGTAGTGTATAATGATGGGCGGGTGGCCAACGCCACGACGTATGGACGTGGTTTCACCTTGGCTTCGCCACGTGTTGAAGACACTCAACACAACACTCCACGAACACTCGACAAGTCGTGCGGTTTTCGAAATGTTCGTGCCGAGCCTGCAGGTCTTCAGAATCTGCCTCCGTAGGTCAAATTGACAGCGCGCCTTCCCCACAGACACATGAACAGATGCTCACTGATACCATACCTACATCTAAATCTACATCTATTCTGCAAACCACCTTTTATTAGGATTTCCTCCCATCCCATTCACGCATGGAGCGCGGGAAGAAAGATTGTTTGAATTCCTCTGTGCGAGCAGTAATTACTCTAATCTTATCCTTACGATCTCTGTGTGAGTGATATGTAGGGGATTGTAATCATTTAAAGTCGGTTCTTGAAAGTTCTTTAATACACATTTTCGGGATAGTTTACGTCTATCACCACGACTCTTTCAGTTCCTTCAGTACTCTGTGATACTCTGCCACGGATCAAACAAACCTGTGACCATTTGTGCTTCCCTTCTCCGTATACATTCAGTATCCCTGTTAGTCCTATTTGTTACGGGTCCCACACACTTGAGTAATATCCTAGAGCCGACTGTACGAGTGATTTGTAAGCAATCTCCTTTGTAGACCGATTACACTTCCCCAGTGTAACTAATGAACCAAAGTCTAACACTCATAACTGAGCCTATCCTGTGGTAGGAGTTAGTAAACGTCTGACGTTTAATATTGAAGGGCCATAATGACTTTGATTTTGAAAAGGATTCAACCTGTGAAGTGCGCAGAAATGTGATATAATATAGAGTAATGCAAAATTCGCAAATCAATACTGACTGTTTACTGAAATGTAGATATGATATGGAATGAGTGGATCTTTATGTGTAAAAGTTAACTTAAAAATGTAGAATTAAATTTCAGTTAGCAGATTATTGTTAACTTCAATCCAATAAACACATATTTCATATTCATCTTTTGGATCTGCAGCTCTTGTCGTTTCTTTCCGCAATTGCAATTAAATTATAGGATATGGGTTCCACCTTTTTGCAAACACACTGTTTTTTTCTTTTTGCCCAAACATGTCTCAGCACCTCCGTGGCATCAGTTTTTTTGTTTATTAAAAACTGTAAAAAGTGAAAATGTTTTAGTTTCTAAACAACAAAGAGAGGACTAAAGAAAGTTTTTGTTCGTGTTGCTTCTTACCATGATTTTACGTTATATCGTTTTGCAGAACCAACTGTATGGCGTCCTGCACTGATAGCTTGTCATCTGCAGATCAAATGATGTAAATGTAAGTTTAATTGGCGAGTCAACACATCCCTTGATTTTTAAAAAGGTGGAGATTATATGGCTAAAACATGGAATTGAGAAATTATATGCTAAAAAAGTTACTCAAAAACTTACTTTAGAAAACAGATTTAGAAGTGACCAATAAATTAGCAATATCAGGTCAGCTTGAGGAAATAACAAAGAGAGGAAAGGCAAAATGCAAGAAAAACAGAATAAACAGAACAAAAAACTAAACGTACACATAAACAGCACAAGTCACAAGCACATCCACTATAAACAGTCACCAAAATCAAAAACAGCAACTATATGATAGAATCAACAACCTAACTGACGTTACTCTCACCAAACAAGAAAAAACCTACTGGAGAAAGGACCAAAACACAAAATTAACACGCAAAAATATCATATAAAATAATAGAAGATCTGATAAGAGAACATGAGCACATAACAAATGAACAAGAAAGACTGGGTATAACATATTTTTACACAAACTTAACAAGAGAATTAGTTGCTGCTGAAATTACACAGATAATCAAAACACACAAATTTACCATAATCTCTCACGAAAAAACACCAGAGAAAACCATAGCCAACCAACTGAAACTACAATTAAAACAAAACAATGCCATACCAACAAGGACAGACAAAGGGAACATCACAGCGATTGTGAATGAAAAGAAATACAGAGATAAAGCATTAGTGTTTCAGAAGGACAAAAACAGCACCAAACTGACCAGTGACCTAACAGCAAAACTTTAGAGAAACATCCAGCAAACATTAAGAAACATCAAAAATACATTCTCAAAAGGGCACATACAAACGAATAATACAAAAAAACCAAAGGCACCCACTCTAAAATCCCTATCAATGGTGCACAAACAACATACCTCTTTAAGGCCTATCATCGACTTCAGAAATGCTCCATCACACCACCTATCCCGACATACATACACATTACTAAGGAACATATACAAAAATGGTTCAAATGGCTCTGAGCACTATGGGACTTAACATCTGAGGTCATCAGTCCCCTGGAACTTAGAACTACTTAAACCTAACTAACCTAAGCACACCACACACATCCATGACCGAGGCAGGATTCGAACCTGCGACCGTAGCAGTCGTGCGGTTCCGGACTACAGCGCCTAGAACCACATGGCCACCGCGGCCGGCGACATATACACTTTTGAAAACAACAGAAACCTAGAGAACTCAATGCAATCACTAGGGAGAATCAAGAACATAGACATACCAGACCCAGCAAGCTTCATATTATTTGATGTGCCATCAGTGTAGACTTGTGCTCCAATAAATGAACCAATCAACATCACCATACAAAGACTAAAACATGAAGGAAACACACAAGTCTCACACATTAATGATATAGCAACCATAGCCAGTACCATAACAGCACAAAATTACTTTATGTTCAACAAAGAACTGTATTCCCAACATGAAAGGCCGCCAATGTGATCACCAATCAGTGGCCTGCTAGCCAACATATTCATGAACAGCCTAGAGAACAGGATCTACACACACATAATAAGACCAAAGAAATACAAAGTCATATACTGGCAGGGGCGCCGACTTATAAAAATTGTTTGGGGAGCCCATACTGGGGGTCTTGTCCCGAGAAATTTTCTAAATTTTAGATGAAAAACAGTGATTTTAAAGTTTTTTAAAAGCATTTTAGAGTCATATGATCAACATTCGAACCCCGAAAACTGGACTCTCGATAACTCGACACTCTGGGAAACTCGACAAGCTTGACATATTTTTTGGCTTTGAAAAAAGAAACAAAACATAAACATCCGGAGTATTTTCGTAAAAAGCTAATTTAATCTACAGTAATAATCATGCTTATAGATTATTACAGAGCAGTGAATATATTGCTCTGAAAAGACTGATATTATATTTAAATAAATCCTAAACTATCATTAAAAGAATAAAATATAAAATTTGCTGTCGCACAGTAATGGCACTGATTAATAAATGAAATAGGTAATTTAAGCTTACTTTGAATAAGGCTCAGGGCTCATCAAATAAAAACAATATCTCAAAGTTAATGCTTTAATACAGTTAATGAAGTTAATACAGTATGCCTAATACTTTCAGCCAAAAGGTATGTAAATAGCGGGTTTTAATTGGGTCTTACATTAATATTGAAGTATTTGAAAATAACTAATACAGTAATAAACTAGTACTAAAATTTCTAAACTGAAAATTTAATATTCTACATCTACGTGATTACTCTGCTATTCTCAATAAAGTGCCTGGCACATGGTTCAATGAACCACCTTCAAGCTGTATCTCTACCGTTCCACTCTCGAACGGCACGCGAGAAAAACGAGCACTTAAATTTTTCTGTGCGAGCCCTGATTTCTCTTACTTTATCGTGATGATCATTTCTCCCTATGTAGGTGGGTGGCAACTATGTTTTCGCTTTCGGAGGAGAAAACTGGTGATTGAAATTTCATGAGAAGATCGCGTCGCAACGAAAAACGCCTTTGTTTTGATGGTTGCCACTCCAATTCAAGTATCATTTCTGTGACACTATCTCCCCTATTTCGCAATAATACAAAACGAGCTGCCCTTCTTTGTACTTTTTCGATGTCATCCGTTAGTCCCACCTGATGCGGATCTCACACCGCACAGCAATACTCCAGAATAGGGCGGACAAGCGTGGTGTAAGCAGTCTCTTTAGTAGACCTGTTGCACCTTCTAAGTGTTCTGCCAATAAATCGCAGTCTTTGGTTTACTCTACCCACAATATTATCTATGTGATCGTTCCAATTTAGGTTATTTATAATTGTGATCCCTAAGTATTTTGTTGAATTTACAGCCTTCAGATTTGTGTGACTTATCGTGTAATCGAAAGTTAGCTAATTCTTTTAGTACTCACGTGAATAACTTCACACTTTTCCTTATTCAGGGTCAATTGCCACTTATCGTACCATACATATATCTTATCTAAATCATTTTGCAAGTCGTTTTGATAATTTGATGACTTTACAAGACGGTAAATGACAGCATCGTCTGCAAACAAGAAGGCTACTCAGATTGTCTCCTATGTCGTTAATATACATCAGGAACAATAGAGGGCCTATAACACTTCCTTGGGCAACGCCGGATATTACTTCCGTTTTACTCGATGACTTTCCGTCTATTACTACGAATTGTGATCTTTCTGACAGGAAATCACGAATCCAGTCGCACAACTGAGGCGATACATCGTAGCCACGTAGTTTGGTTAGAAGACGCTTGTGAGGAACGGTGTCGAAAGCCTCCTGGAAATCTAAAAATATGGAATCTATTTGACATACCCTGTCGACCGCACTTATTACTTTATGAGTATAAAGAGCTAGTTGTGTTTAACAAGGACGATATTTTCTGAAACCATGCTGACTATGTGTCAATAAATCGTTTTTGACGAGGCAATACGAAATGTTCGAATACAGTATATGTTCCAAAACCCTACTGCAAATCGACGTTAGTGATATAGGCCTGTAATTCAGCGGATTACACCTACTTCCCTTTTTGGGTATTGGTGTGACTTGAGCAATTTTCCAGTCTTTAGGTACGGATCTTTCTGTGAGCGAGTAGTTGTATATAATTGTTAAATATGGAGCTATTTTATCAGCATTCTCCTAGAGGAACCTGACTGGTATACAATTTGATCGGAGGCCTTGCCTTTATTAAGTGATTTCAGCTGCATCGTTACACCGAGGATATCTACTTATATGATTCTCACCTTGGCGGTTCTTCTTGATTGGAATTCGGGAATATTTACTTCGTCCTCTTTGGTGAAGGAGTTTTGAAAAACCGTGCTTAATAACTCTGCTTTAGTGGCACTATCATCAGTGACTTCACCGTTGTTATAGTGCAGTGAAGGTATTGATTGCGTCTTGCCACTGGTGTGCTTTATGTGTGACCACAATCTCTTTGGGTTTTCTGCCAGATTTCGAGACAGAATTTCGTTGTGGAAATTATTAAAAGTATCTCGCATTGAAGTACGCGCCATATTTCGAACTTCTGTAAAACTTTGCCAAACTTGGGGATATTGCATTCTTTTAAATTTGGCATGTTTTTTTCGTTGCTTCTGCAACAACGATATGACCCGTTTTGTGTACCATGGAGGATCAGTACCATCACTTATTAATTTATGTGGTATATATATCTCAATTACTGTCGATACTAACTCTTTGAAAACATTCCACAACTTTTCTACACTTACATGATCAGATCGGAAGGAGTGAAGACTGTCTCTTAAAAAGGCATTAAGAGCATTTTATCACCTTTTTTAAATAGATATACTTTGCGTTTCTGTTTTATTGTTGTAGGTGTTACGGTATTCAGCCTAGCAGCAACTGCCTTGTGGTCGCTAATCTCTGTATTTGTCACAATACTCACTATTTGTCCAGGATTAATTGGTTCTAAAAGGTCAAGTTTGCTTTCGCAACTATTTACGCTTCGAGTGGGCTCATGAACTAATTGTTCAAAATAATTTTCTGAGAAAGTATTCAGTACAATTTCGGATGACGTTTTATGCCTGCCGCCGGCTTTAAACGTATAATTTTCCCAGCATATCGAGGGTAGATTGAAGTCACCACCTACTATAATTGTATGAGCGGGGTACTTATTTGAAATGAGACTGAAGCTTTCTTTGAACTGTTCAGCAACTATATCTTCTGAGTCGGGAGGTCGGTAAAACGATCCAATTAATAGCTTAGTCCGATTGTCAGGTATAACCTCAACCCATACTATTTCACATGAACTATCCAATTTCGCTACAAGGCAAACTACCTCTGACAGTAATAAATACTCCATCACCAACTGTATTTAATCTATCCTTTCTGAACACTGTTAGATCGGCTGAAAAAAATTCGGCTGAACTTATTTCCGGCTTTAGCCAGCTCTCTGTACCTACAACTATTTGAGCTTCAGTGCTTTCTATTAGGGCCTGGAGCTCTGGTTCTTTCCCAACACAGCTACGACAATTTACAACTACAATACCAATCGTTTCTACAACTACCTTACTGTGTTTTACCTGCCCACTTTTAGACGGACGTCCCTTCTGTGGTTCCCTGAGACCCTCTAACCTAAAAAACCGCCCAGTCCCTTCCATTCAGCCCCCGCTACCCGTGTAGCCGCCTTCTGTGTGTAGTGGACTCCTGACCTATTAAGCGGAACCCGGAAATCGACCATCCGATGGTGCAAGTCAAGGAATCTGCAGCCTACACGGTCACAGAACCGCCTGAGCCCTGATTCAGACCCTCCACTCGGCTCTGCACCAAAGGGCCACAGTCGGTTCTATCGGCGAAGCTGCAGATGGTGAGCTCCGCCTTAATTTCGGAAGCAAGACTGGCAGTCTTTACCATTTCCGCTAACCGCCCGAAACCAGACAATCTGCTCCGATCCAAAGCGACACACTTCATTGGTACCGAAATGAGCCCCCACCTGCAGTTGGCTGCGCCCTGCACTCTTCATGGCATCCGGAAGCACCCTCTCCACCAGGAATGACTCCCCCTGGAATGCACACGGAGTGCACACTGGATTTCTTCCCCTCCTTGGATCCATGTTCCTATGGGGCCCCATTACACTCCTATCGTTGGAGCACACAACTACCAGCAAACCCACCCTCTGTGAATGACCTTACGGGCTGAGAAGCTTCCTCTGGAACAGGGTAGACGACTGCATCCGACTCAGAGACATCGTCAGCCCAAGATAACACCCGAAACCTGTTTGTCAAACGAACCAGGGAGGCCCTACGATCAGCCCCTTGGAAAGTTTTTCGCTGCTTGCCAGACTTTGGAATGATCTCCCACTGGACCATGGGTGAGGGGTCAACCTCAGTGCAGTCAGTACCCGGCGTGGTCACACCAGTGGACCAATCAGAGGACACGTGGGACGTGCTCGATGTCCCTCGCATCACTGTGTTCGATCCCCCACTGTGACGACCCTTGGCAGGAGCCTCAAGCTGTGTGATGGAAGCCATTGCAGCCTGCAGCTGTGAGCGAAGGGTCGCCAACTCAGCTCACATCTGTACACAACAATCACAGTTCCTATCCATTACTGCAGTCGCTCCTGTTTGAAGCTCGTAAAAATATGCAACAAACGAACGGTGTACTCGCCTTATTAGCAGCGGGAAATCAAAGTGCTTTCTCGCTGATGGTCTATCCGACACTGAGCTGTTCTAATCAAACAAACAAGAGCCTGTACGATACGAGGGGTAATAGTAATGGCGCTACTCAAACATGCAAGAAATTACAAAAATAAACTAGTAACGACCCAGATAACTGAAAATAAGTCGCTCCTGTTTGAATATGTAACAAGCGAACGGTGTACTCGCCTTATTAGTAGCAGGAACTAGCGTTGCGCTCTCGCTGACGGTCTAACTGGCTTTATGTATGTATTTAATTCTGTATTTTATAAAGATTTTTAACATTGCTCCAGATGCCATTATTAGGGCTATAGTGTCTTTAGAAAGGTGCAAATGTCAACCATCTGACTGGATTACGGAATATGTAGTCGTTGATGACTCGTCGGATAACCAATTCATCCAAAACATCTCGATGGGCATGAAGAACAGTCAAGTTGTTCAATCGCTTCTGTCCCATTGTTGATCAGAGATAAGACTTCAGACATCCAAGGGCGCTAAATGACTGTTCTGCTGTTTCTGGCGTGATTGAAACTACTTGGAGAAGCTTAATGCACTTCACTACTTCACATAACATTTCTCCAACTACAGGCTCTTGTGTAATGTACTTTCTTACATCATGCATGTTTTTTAAGAACAGTTATTTTTTGTTAGCGATATCGGCTAATATATTCAAGTGTAGCCGCAGTCTCCCAAAGTCTAGGTAATTTTTGAAAAACTCAGTTGATTTTTCCAAATTTGTTTCACATCTTGTTCAACTGCAATGACCTGTATTAGTCCAGTTGAAGCAAACCGCTCAGTAATGCAAGACTGTACCGCTTCACGAACTTCAATGTAAATAGCTTTGTAGTATTCCTTTGAGGTTTTGAAAGTGTACGGTGAACTGGCTTCGTTGTTTTCATACTTCTTTGGTATACTTCGATTCCGAGGAAGCGAAGGATCATCAACTTGTGAAGATTTTTCATTTAAACAAAATTCCCAAAAGTGTTCGAAACTATTAAGCCTTCCATTCAGTATACAAATCAAGCCCTCATATATTTTTTCCGGATCAGTGATACTTAGATGAGGGCATTGAATTTTTTCATTGACATCCTCTACTGGGTTCATTGCATGGCAATAAAGACGTAAAAAGAAATAAGTCTTGAATTGTAACGTTGGCTCAAGGTAGAATGCACATTTGCAACCTGCCTCTGTTTTATCCTCTGCAGAAAATGTTTCATAAAAACTCTATAAGTTCTTCAAAGTTTCTCAATATTCTTAAGATATTAGAAGCTCGCATGGTCCATCGAGTCAGGCAAAGAGGTTGTAGACCAGCTTGGTCGTTGGCACTCTCACAGCATATGCTTATGAAAAGTTCCATCCTTTTGTTGGATTCCCTTGCAGCGTTTAATAAGTCCTTGGCTAAAGACATAATATCCCTCATAGACGTAAGATGGCAGAGACTGTCTACAACTGCCAAGTCTAGACTGTGAACAGTGCAGTGCACATAATGTGCCTTTGTTTGTATATCCAAAACTAACTTTTTTGGTCCTTTGAACTTACCTCTCATATTCGAGGCACCATCATAGCACTGTCCTCTTAAGTTATCCATTGACAAATCAAGAAGAGCAAAAACATCTTTTGAAATACCAACAGTATGAATACAAAATAACACTTGTTTGCGAATCTAAGAATCACTTGTTTCGTCAACCTCAATAGAAAAATGTTCAGTCTTCTGGACTGAGGCCAATACCTTTCTCAACACAGACTTTCCTAGTAGATCAATGATCTCGTTTTGAATATCGTGGGAGGTCCACTTGCTCCCCGAACGCTCTAACCAATCTTTAAACCCAGGTATGTCAATCTTTCAAAGTTCCAACAACTGAAAAAAAATCTGGGTTTACATCTTCGTGCCCTCTAATTGTTAGTCCTCGTCGGCATGGAAATTGCACGGTAGTAAAAATTGTCTCAAGAGCTAAACGACCTTTCTTCATATCACTATCTAACTGTTCATTCAGTTGGGATGCCACACTTCAGTTAGTGATAGAATTTAGTTTCAGAACACCTTATTTATGGATAAACGTATTTTCATGAAGACGGAATTTTTCTAAAGCTAGAAAACCCTATGCAAGTAAATGCATTTTCTTCTTTTGAAGAAAATCGTAACAGATTTGTAGCATTTGCCTCTTTGCAGGTTTTGCAAAAAACTTTTTCGTTAGTTGCTTCATATTCTAGCCATATATACTTGACCAACCAAGACTTGAGAAATTATATTCCCTTACCGGATTGTCCAGGTTTCGGCTGTGAACGGTTCTCGCCTTAAGACGACGAAGCAATTGACGACACAATAATTGTTGTAGATTGACTTACAGTATCATCAACTTTCAAGAGCGTCTTTTTAGTAACAGATTTAGCCATTGAAAACTTAATTCACAATACACTAAGAGACTAAAGTAAACGAATAAAATATAGTAATATAAAATAGTCCACTAGACACTAAAGTCGGAACACTAAACACGTCTGCAGCATGAACTGAACGATACTATCCGCACTGAATGACAGCGACAGCAGGGAAGGCTTTATATAGTCATGTCGTCGTAATGTCTCGAAGCATCAAGGCGCTGCGAGGAGGAGGGTTCCAGGCGCTTCTGCTCCAGTCCTTTTGATGTCACCGTGGCCGCAGCGCTGGACCGCGGGCGCCAGACTTTACGCGAAGGTTCGCGCACCAGGACAAAGTCTAAGCGTGCCCGCAGCACTATCACACTATCATGATTCAGACCACTCGTTTCCAGTTAACCTGCTTACTATCGTAATAACTATTTGTTTTAACTCATTACTGAGTGTATTTTAAAAGGTAACTATCGTCAAACATGGAAAATAAAAAATTCCAACATAATTTTGTGATTTTACAAAGCATAATATAACTAATGATTTTCTTAAATTATTTAGGGGGGGGGGGGGAGGCGGCTCCGCCCCCCACCTAAATGAATTTTTGAGGGAGCTCAGGCCCCCTATGGCCCAATGGAGTCAGCGCCTGTGTGTACAAATACACCTCACAACATTCAGGATTTCACAATATTCAGGAAACCGACAACCATAAGCATCACCATTCATAATCTGTCACACCACCTGGTCACACACAAGCAAGCACACTTGAGATTCATTCTCCACTGATTGAACAGAACACCTGTAAGCAAACAGATTTACACACAGGAGCCAAACACAATAAAACAGATAGCGGAGTAAAATGGTTACAAGCACCACGTGATAGAGAAATTGAACTAACAAATTTGAGAATAGAAAAGGAACGAAAGCAAAAAACGCCCACAAAATCTTACACAACCCAGATCAACACCACATACAAACAATGACCACAAGCAAGATGCAACAGTGAAGCAACACTCACACAAAAAGGAAATGGTGCATACTCACCTACAATAACAATTTTGTAAATAGTCTTCACGGGTTTGCCGCCGGAGCACGTTGTGCAAACTCCACAATATTTTCTCGGAGCAACTGTCCGACATGTTCAGGTGGTTCAACCTTGCTCGTGGCTAATTTAGGTACGACTGACTGTAACCGCACACCGACGCCCCGTTTTTAGAACACGCGCGCGAAGAATACGCAGCCGCGGAAATTGCGCATGCGCAGTGATTTGCCCTATTCAAACTCCCTCTGCCGAAAATCGTCAGACGTTACTCACCAACGGTCGTATTAGGCCAGTGTTATGACGGGCCTGTTATCGAAGAATCTTGATTTTCGCGTCGTGATTTAATAGCAGCCAATGCAAGGCTCCAGGCTGTGCTCAGTTGAAATCCCGTATCCTTTCTGATGACATTATCGGCTGTACGGATATGTATTGCTTCCTTAATGAAGCAGTCCCAGAAAGATGGTGCCGGGGACAAAACTTCCGGCTTTTCATAAATCATACGATGTCCTGTATTCAGGCAGTGTTCCGCAATTGCCGACTTTTATGGTTGACAAAGGCGTGTGTGACGTTGATGCTCATCGCAGTGTTCTCGTACTGTGCGCCATGTCGCCTATATACGCTGCCCCACACTGACAAGGAATCTTGTACACAGACATTTCCTCAGTCCAAGGTCATCCTTAACCGAACCCAACAAGTTTCTCAGTTTTGCAGATGGCTGAAAAACGCACTTAATTCCGTATCTTTCGAGGACTCTTCCGATTCTTGACGACATGGCACCAAAATACGCCAAAAAGGCCGAAGTGGTGGGTGTCTTCGTATCTTCACACTGTTCCATGGATTGAACTCGCCTGGGCCTGAATGCATTACGTATCTGTCTCTCAGAATAACCGTTTTTTCGGAACACTGTCTTCAAATGCTGTGTTTCACTCGACAGGCTCTCGGGATCGGATACCACATGTGCTCTATGAACTAACGTACGTAATGCACTACCGCACTGTGCAGGATGATGGCAGCTTGTGGCCTGCAGATACAGATCTGTATGCGTTGGCTTGCGGTAGATGCCGTGTCCCAAGGTTCCATCTGCTTTCCTTCGTACCAAGACATCAAGAAAAGGTAAAGTACCATCTTTTTCCACTTCCATTGTGAAGTTTATATTCGGATGGAGTGAATTCAGATGCTGAAGAAATGTAGGTGGAGTATCAAGTCCATGTCGCCTCACCACAAAAGTATCATCCACATACCGCAGAAAACAAGAGGGCTTGAGAGTGGATGACTAGTGCTTTTTCTTCAAAGTCCTCCATAAAATAATTGGCCACCACAGGAGACAGAGGGCTTCCCATGGCGACACCGTCCACTTGTTCAAAATATTGCTCTTGAAATAAGAAGTATGTTGATGGAAGCACGTGTTTGAATAATGCTACTATGTCCTCCTCAAACTTGTTGCTAATGAGCTCCAAAGAGTCCTGCAAGGGCACCTTTGTAAATAAAGACACAACATCGAAACGTACTAACAGATCCGATGACTGCAATTAAGGGTTTTCAGGCGACCTATGGAAACCTCTCATAAAATAGGCAACATATTGAAGAAATAGGCGCTTCAAATTGGATACAGGACAGACAACACAACACAGAAGAAGCTTAGAACACAAGTGACACCCACGGATAAATTCAATAGTTCAGGAATATATGAACTCACATGCAGCACCTGTCAGCCCGTATACATAGGACAAAGATGCAGGAACTTTAAAACAAGATACTCAGAACACCTCAGAGCCCTGAAACGTAACAGTACCCATGGCACGTTTGTTGACCACCTAATAGACAATAACCACTACCTAACTACACCTCAGAACCCTAAAACGTAACAGAACCCATGGCACGTTTGTTGACCACCTAATAGACAATAACCACTACCCAACTGCAATAGCAACAGATTTAAAACCACCTAAATCCAGCCAGAGCCTATACCAGAGACTGACAATAGAAGAGAACTTCCACATGCAGAAAGCAATAGCGTATGTAAACAAAGTTTTAAATGAAAACACTGCTATTTTTAAAGGCACATTATTGCACACATTAAAAGAATTTCACAGAAAGGAAAACACAAACAGCTGAAGGAGCTTACACACATACACACACACACGAACAGAAAGAGAGAGAAAAAGTAAACAAAATTCAAAGTCAGTATCAAACTCTCTCGGGGACGAATGAACGCCGACGGAGTTAGCAAACACAACAACATAGTGCTCACGGCGTTTTGCGAAGTAAAAAGGCATTTATAAAAAAAGAAATTACGCAAAATACAGTAAAATGTGTGTGTAGTGTTCTCGGAACCCAAAAGAAGAAGGATCAGCCACAACAAAGCGTGAGTAGTAACAGATATATGTATGCAAAACATTTTGACATGCCAAAATCACGCTTTTTAAAAATCAAAGGGTATGTTAACTCGCCGATGACATTTAGATTTACACCGTTTGGCTTACAGAAGACAAGCTATCAATGCAGAACGCCATACATTTGGTCCTGCAAAACCATATAATATAAAGTCACCTTAAGAAGCAAAACGAACAAAAACTTTCTTTAGACATCAGTTTGTTAAATCAGTTATAACCAAAACCACTTTCACTTTTTACAGTTTTCAATAGACAAAAACCCACTGATGATGCCACAGAGTTGCTTAAACATGTTTGAGTAAAAAGAAAAAACATTGTTTGCGAAAAGGCGGAACCGATATCCTATAACATATTTTGTACTGTCATAATTTTGCACAAACTTTCCATATGTTACACAAATGTAAGTTTTGATTTCTGCATTTTTGCGACGTTATTTTACTTTCTAGCTTAAGCCCTGGTACATATAATTTATTTATGATATTTCTGAAACTCATGCAGCCAACTGGTAGCAATTGGTAAAATTAATTGTTGAGTAAATATACTGTGAGATGGTATCTAATTTTCGCTTTTTCCTAAACGGATGCCTGATGGATGGATATGTTAAACCCAAACACATAAATCTAGTTTACTTATTTCGTACAAGTAATACCTTTTGCTTACTGTAAAGACACGATTTTGTTAGACACTTCTTCATTCTAATAAATAAATAACCATCAGATCGTAACTAATGAAATATTTCTCAGTAATAACCAGAAATATACCTGTAGAGAAACAGAAATCTTCTCATTCACGTTGAAAACAGGCTTTATAGTGAGAGATTTTAACTGGACAAGACGCCAGTCTTAGGAAATGAAGTTCTGAATGTGATTACACACGATTAGTAAACAATGTTGCCAATCGTCTGCAGACTATTGTAATGAAATAATGTTATACCATGTAACAGTACCTTTAGAGATTGCAGTTCGCTTTCTGTCATTTCTGCTGAAGAAATTCCAGCGGCATCGGCTGACGGAGGAGTGACAGTGAACACGGCGACGTAAGACAGTCCTAGAAACATGTTCTGATGCAACCACAACTCATTAGTAGCACCTTATCTGTGACGTTATTAGCTAGTACGCTTTGTCTGTTGTAGAAAAAACTTTCTCTACTGCTGACCGGAGACACCTACACTACAGAATTAGTGGGGTTCCGCACGTCTGGTTGACTGCCTAGTGACTCGTTCCGAAGGAAATCATTCGGTATATAACTCCAACAGAACATGCAAACCAGTTCGTGTTTCCAAAGGAATAGTTTCTGTTCACTCTTGGCACCCGCTGTTGTTAGCACCCTTTTGCCTGTTCGGTCTCGGCCTAATATTCCAACGGCAGGAGTGGTTCAAACAATGGACTCTTATTCGCGAGAACAGCTCTGAATTCCTGTCCGGGCATCCAATTTAGATTGTTGGTGATTTCCTTATCGCACGAAACTAATTCTCGTTTCCTTTGAAAGGGATGCAGTTGATATCCTTTCTCATGTATGTGCAGTACGAGATCGTGTTCCGTTTCTATCGACCATAACCTTATTTCTTTCTTGTCAAACAGGAATTACAAACATTTAATTTTTGGTGAACAGCTGATCAAGCCATACAAATATAGATGACAACTAAGGTGGGCAATGATAAGCTGTAGAAAACGAGTAGTGTTAAGAATTTTCTTAGCTTATATTTAGCAATAGATACAAAGGAAAGTGTGGGACAACACAGAGGCATGTAATAACACACATGCGGTTTGTTGTCAGAAATGCAAACCGCGAAGCTTTTTCATGTACAGCAATAAAATTAAAGAACTTGTCGTAGACGGTGTATTATATCGAACTGATTTTCCTTCCAAAAGCAGCACTCCACCACATTGTCTGCAAGAAGAAAAGAAAGGTATACTAAACATACACCACTGGCCACTAAAATTGCTACACGAAAAAGAAATGCAGATGATAAATGGGTATTCATTGGACAAATATATTATGCTAGAACTGACATGTGATTACATTTTCACGCAATTTGGATGCATAGATCCTGAGAAATCAGTACCCAGAACAACCACCTATGGCCGTAATAACGGCCCTGATACGCATGGGCATTGAGTCAAACAGAGCTTGGATGGCGTGTACAGGTACAGCTGTCCATGCAGCTTCAACACGATACCACAGTTCATCAAGAGTAGTGACTGGCGTATTGTGACGAGCCAGTTGCTCGGCCACCATTGACCAGACGTTTTCAATTGGTGAGAGATCTGGAGAATGTACTGGCCAGGACAGCATTCGAACATTTTCTGTATCCAGATAGGCCCGTACAGGACCTGCAACATGCGGTCGTGCATTATCCTGCTGAAATGTAGGGATTCGCAGGGATCGAATGAAGGGTAGAGCCACGGGTCGTAACACATCTGAAATGTAACGTCCATTGTTCAAAGTGCCGTCAATGCGAATAAGAGGTTACCGAGACGTGTAACCAATGGCACCCCATACCATCACGCCGGGTGATACGCCAGTATGCCGATGACGAATACACGCTTTCAATGTGCGTTCACCGCGATGTCGCCAAACACGGATGCGAGCATCATGATGCTCGAAACAGAACCTGGATTCATCCGAAAAAATGACGTTTTGCCATTCTTGCACCCAGGTTCGTCGTTGAGTACTTCATCGCAGGCGCTCCTGTCCGATGCAACGTCAAGGGTAACCGCAGCCATGGTCTCCGAGCTGATAGTCCATGCTGCTGCAAACGTCGTCGAACTGTTCGTGCAGATGGTTGTTGTCTTGCAAACGACCCCATCTGTCGACTCATGGATCGAGACGTGACTGCACGATCCGTTACAGCCACGTGGATAAGATGCCTGTCATCTCGACTGATAGTGATAGGAGGCCGTTGGGATCCAGCACGGCATTCTGTATACCCCTCCTGAACCCACCGATTCCATATTCTGCTAACAGTCATTGGATCTCGACCAACGCGAGCAGCAATGTCGCAACACGATAAACGGCAATCGCTGTAAGCTACAATCCGACGTGGTGGAATCGTGATGGTACGCATTTCTCCTCCTTACACGAGGCATCACACCAACGTTTCACCAGGCAACGCCGGTCAACTGCTGTTTGTCTATGAGAAATCGGTTGGAAACGTTCCTCATGTCAGCACGTTGTAGGTGTCGCCACCGGCGCCCACCTTATGTGAATGCTCTGAAATGGTAATCATTTGCATATCACAGCATCTTCTTCCTGTCGGTTAAATTTCGCGTCTGTAGCACGCCATCTTCGTGGTGTTCAAACGGTTCAAATGGCTCTGAGCACTATGGAACTTAACATCTGAGGTCATCAGTACCCTAGAACTTAGAATTACTTAAACCTAACTAACCTAAGGACATCACACACATCCATGCCCGGCGCAGGATTCGAACCTGCGACCGTAGCGTTCGCGCGTTCCAGACTGAAGCGCCTAGAACCGCTCGACCACCCCGGCCGGCCATCTTCGTGGTGTAGCAGTTTTAATGGCCAGTAGTGTAGTAATGCAACACTCTCGTTGCCATGCATACAATACATAACACAGAACTGTTTCTTTGTTCCTTTGCAGGTGTTATTCAAAATCGCTGCCCTCATAATGAAAGACAGTATAAGAACGAGACGTGATGCTTACCCTCATAAAGTGTAACGGCGGAGTTGCCGTATGTTACTGTTTGCTCTGGAAGTTCCGTTTTCCGATTACAGATGGCAGTGTCTTTCAGTTAACATGGGTAGTGAAACAACTACCAACCACTGCACCAATAATGCATTCGACATGCTGTATTGTTCTTCTCCTTTATCCGTTGTGAACAAAAAGTAATAGCTGGTTCCAGTAAATTTTCGAGATGCATTACTCAGCATCTGTCGCACGTTTGGGAGTACCCCGACTGCGTGCGAAACCATCCCAGGCTATCTAAGTATCCATTTAGCTCACTATACAATGTTGAGTCACTTTTCATGTTGTGCAAACAGAGCAGTAGTTCGAAGGAGAGAAATGTGGATTGCGCACTGTATTAGCCTACACTGAGCCTAGAGCTGCTATTTCTCCACGAAGAGTCATCGTCTGCCTGAATACTCAGTACTCCTTCCACCAAGTATTGTAAATCCACAGCGAACTGTGCCAAGCTCACCGAGTATTTTTAGAACACGAGTAAATAATTTTTAACTTGGTACTCTGCCCCCCCCCCCCCCGACACCATTTATGCATGTTTTTCAAGCAGCTCTTGAAACTTCTTGACAGGTACCACGTTGACATACACAGAATATACCGTAAGGTGGCAAAAGTCATGGGATCGCGATATGCACATATACAGATGGCGTTAGTACCGCGTTCACAAGATATGAAAGGGCAATCCCCATTTTGCCATTTCGGAAATCGTTAGGGAATTCATTATTCTGAGATCTATAGTGTCAAGAGGGCGCTAGAATACTAAATTTGAGGCATTACTTCTCACCGCATACAATGCAGTGGCCAACGGCCTTCTCTTCACGACCGAGAGCAGCGGCGTTTGCATGGAGCTGTCACTGCTAATAGACAAGCAACACTGCGTGAAATAACCGCCGAAATCAACGTGGGACGTACGACGAACGTACCATTAGGCAGAATGACGAAATCTATGAGTTGTGGCAGAAGACGACCTATGCAAGTGTCTTTGCCAAGAGTACGATATCGCCTGCAGCGCCTCTGATGGGCTCGTCACCGTATCGGTTGGTTGCTAGACGACTGGAAAACCGTGGCCTGGTCAAATGAGTAGCACTTTCTGGCCGCACATGGGGTCTAGACTCCTCCACCATCCTCCATACCTATAAATCCCTCATCTGCCCTATCCTCTGCTACACCCATCCTGCCCGGGTCTCTGCCCCTCCTCCCTTTTACAAATGCCTTCAAATCCTAGAACGCCATGCGCTCCGCCTCGCCTATCGCATCCATCTCCCCTCCCCCACGTGGATCCTGTATGACCTTATTCCGTTCCCGCAAATTCTCCTTTTCCTCGAACGGATATGGATCCTCTACACTTCCCGTAAACTCGATCCCCCTCACCCGCTTGTCTCTCCCGTCTTTTCCCACCCCTGTCAGCTGCTGCACCTGTATTCCCACGTCCCACGAGCTCTCCATCTCTCCACTCTCTGTACGCTCGCCCGAGGTGGCTTCCACCAACTCCTCCTCCCTGATAATGCCCTCATCCCCTCCATCTACCCCTCCTACCAACTTTGATCCTCCCCCACCACACCCTGTGTTTTTTCCCAAGGGCACCCTCTCTCCCTTCTCTACCTCCTCTCTACCTCTCTCCCTCCTCCCCTGGGCTTCCCCTTCCCCTCTACCTTCTTTCCTCCTCCTCCCATCTCCTCTGCCACTGGCATCTACACCCTCCCCTCTCCCTCCTTCCCCACCTTTTCTCCTTTTGGCAGGTCCCCGGACTCATACCCGTAAAGTGGACATTCGTGCGCCAGGGGTTGTCGCCAGTGCTTTTTGTGTGCCATCGTGTTAGTGATTCAGTGTTTCGTCATTTGTGTTCCTTCGTTCACATGTGCCATTTCTGTCTTCTCTGTTAGTGTCCGAGTGCTAAACGTTTTTTCTTTGGACGCTGCACCTGTGAACGACTTCATGTATTTTAAATTTGTGTGACTACTGTAGTCTACCCTCCGTGTTGTTTCGTTCTTCGATGTCTCCACTTGTGCTGAATGTATTATCTGCTGCCGAAGAGCGGCGTAGTTTTGCCGCTGCCGGCCTACCTTGTATGAAGTTTCAAAATCACAATAAAGAAAAAAAAAATTAGTTGCAATTTCAGTTGGTATGAGCGAATGGTAGGTTTCGAGTGTGGCGAGGTCACCACGGAGCCATGGACCGAAGCTGTCAACACGGCACTGTGCAAGCTGGTGGTGGCTCCTTAATGGTTCTCCTTATGGTTTGGGCTGTGGTATGGACTAGGCCCTCTACTCCACCTGCCACTTGGAGACCATTTGCAGCCATTCATGTACTTCATTTTCCCAAACAGCGATGAAATCTTTATATATCTCAATACGAAATGTCACTGGGGCACAATTGTTTGTGATTGGTTTGAAGAACATTTCAGACAGTTCGAGCGATTGATCTGGTCACCTGTCTTTAATGGGACATAATCGAGAGGTCAGTTCGTGCACAAAAAATCCCGCACCGGCAACGCTTTCACAATTGTGGACGGCTATTGGAGACAGGATGGCCTAGTATTCCTGCAGGGAACTTCCAACGACTTGTCATGTCCCTGCACGGCGAGTGGCTTCACTACGCCGGACAAAAGGAAGTCCGATCCGTCACCTCAGCGCGTAAAGACGTGTGGCACCGTGTTACACTACTGACCATTAAAATTGCTACACCACGAAGATGACGTGCTACAGACGCGAAATTTAACCGACAGGAAGAAGATTCTGTGATATGCAAATGATTACCTTTCCAAGGTTGGTGCCGGTGGCAACACCTACAGCGTGCTGACATGGGGAAAGTTTCCAACTGATTTCTCATACACAAACAGCAGTTGACCGGCGTTGCCTGGTGAAACATTGTTGTGATGCCTCGTGTAAGGAGGAGAAAAGCGTACCATCACGTTTCTGACTTTGATAAAGGTCGGATTGTAGCCTATCGCGATTGCGGTTTATCGTATCGCGACATTGCTGCTCGCGCTGGTCGAGATCCAATTACTGTTAGCAGAATATGGAATCGGTGGGTCCAAGAGGGTAATACTGAACGCCGTGCTGGATCCCAACGGCCTCGTATCACTAGTAGTCGAGATGAGAGGCACCTTATCCGCACGGCTGTAACGGATCGTGCAGCCACGTCTCGATCCCTGAGTCAACAGATGGGGACGTTTGCAAGACAACAACCATCTGCACGAACAGTTCGACGACGTTTGCAGCAGCATGGACTATCTGCAGGAGACCATGGCTGCGGTTACCCTTGACGGTGCACCACAGACAGGAGCGCCTGCGATGGAATACTCAACGACGAACCTGGGTGCACGAATGACAAAATGTCATTTTTTCAAATGAATCCAAGTTCTATTTACAGCATCATGATGGTCGCATCCGTGTTTGGCGACATCCCGGTGAACGCGCACTGGAACCGTGTATTCGTCATCGCCGTACTGACGTATCACCTGGCGTGATGGTATGGGGTGCCATTGGTTACGCGTCTCGTTCACCTCTTGTTCGCACTGACGGCACTTTCAACAGTGGACATTACGTTTCAGATGTGTTGCAACCCGTGGCTCTACCCTTCATTCGATCCCTGCGAAACCCTACATTTCAGCAGGATAATGCAAGACCGCATGTTGCAGGTCCTGTACGGGCCATTCTGGATACAGAAAATGTTCGACTGCTGCCCTGGCCAGCACATTCTCCAGATCCCTCACCAATTGAAAACGTCTGGTCAATGGTGGCCGAGCAATTGGCTCATCACATTACGGCAGTCACTATACTTGATGAACTGTGATATCGTGTTGAAGCTGCATGGGCATCTGTACCTGTACACACCATCCAAGCTCTGTCTGACTCAATGCCCATGCGTATCAAGGCCGTTATTACGGCCAGAGGTGGTTGTTATGGGTACTGATTTCTCAGGATCTATGCACTCAAATTAAGTGAAAATGTAGACACATGTCAGTTCTAGCACAAATATACATAAATGACAGTAGATGAAAAAGGAGACTATTGGATCTGCTCCGGCCAATGCCACACAGTAGCACGGTCTTTTGCTATGCACTGCCCTCAGCTTACCAATGCCAATACCAATGGTAGAGGAATCATACATTATTTAAAAAAACGTACGTTATAATCTCCGATATCCACATGTTGCCAACCAGGAAGCTGGCTGTAAGAAAATTTACACCACAGCCTCAAGCTCTTGGCGCGGGGACTCCAGCAGAAGACGCCGGCAGCCCACTCTCTCCACGTGCCAACAGCAAAGCGATAAGCACGCAGGTCACTACCTGTCGAAGAAGCAAGCAGCAGCAGCAGCAGAGTTCAGTGGAATAATTTCTTACTAAAAAGTCCCTAATTTTCGATGATTTTTCCACAAAATGGTACGTTACTATTATACTACCGCCAATAAAATGGTCTTTCCGTACAATAAAGTGCTTGAAACTACAAACCCTCTAGCGAAACGTATACCAACATATGCATTTCAATATCAATTGTCCGGATCTGGAAATGCAGTTTGCGGATCGTATTAAGCACGTTTCTTTCTGACCGACATAGAGATCGATGATTTATAATCACAGACTATAGAAGCTTGTTACTGCTGACAGTCACACAATCCTATGAAGAATATAGCACACATCTTTCATTAATCCAACATGGTTGCGGCCTCGGGCTGATGGGAAAATACTCATAAAAACGACGAGGCTAATAGGTTTTTTGCAAGCCATTCCTGTCATAGACGACAAAGAGTGCTCATGCAAGTCAATCCGAACCCTGAATGTGCTTTATGCATGCTACATTACGTCGCCCCAAGACGCTTACAACTGGACATTTTATGGCATACCGTAATCCCTCTTATGATCGCTACACCGAATATTCAATGGTGGAGACGTTGTGGAATCACAGTCCACGTTGAATACATTTTTTCCCAATAGAGTGTCGCGAGAAGTATGTCGCTTTCTTTCGTTACATGTCCGTGCATTAACACGACGCCTATATTACATCTTTGCGCAGCAAATCGGTACCTACAGCATAATGTCCATGTACTCACAACGTTTTCTGAAGATTGTGAGCTGCACTGTCTCGTGCACCCCCACAAAACGCATAGGGCAGGCCACGCAGTTTCTACATCAGAGCACCTGAGCCCCCACCACCACGACCAACACCACCAAAAATTGCAGCTCAGCTACCTACATACATTTAACCACTGCTTTTCGGTGTGTAATATACACTCATGTTCAGGGAAAACAGAACATCTTGAACGACTAGAGACAGGACGATCATATTCAAAGGACATGTACACTATTGACCATAAAAGTTGCTACACCAAGAAGAAATGCAGATGATAAACGGGTATTCATTGGACAAATATATTATACTAGAACTGACATGTGATTGCATGTTCACACAATTTGGGTGCATAGATCCTGAGAAATCAGTACCCAGAACAACCACCTCTGCCCGTAATAAAGGCCTTGATACGCCTGGGCATTGAGTCAAACAGAGCTTGGATGGCGTGTACAGGTACAGCTGCCCATGCAGCTTCAACACGATACCACAGTTCATCAGGAGTAATGACTGGCGCATTGTGACGAGCCAGTTGCTCGGCCACCATTGACCAGACAGATCTGGAGAATGTGCTCGCCAGGGCAGCAGTCGAACATTTTCTGTATCCAGAAAGGCCCGTACAGGACCTGCAACATGCGGTAGTGCATTATCCTGCTGAAATTTAGGGCTTCGCAGGGATCGAACGAAGGGTAAAGCCACGGGTCGTAACACATATAAAATGTAACGTCCACTGTTCAAAGTGCCGTCAATGTGAACGAGAGGTGTCCGAGACGTGTAACCAATGGCACCCTATACCATCACGCCGAATGATACGCCAGTATGGCGATGACGAATACACGCTTCCAATATGCGTTCACCGCGATGTCGCCAAACACGGATGCGACCATCATGATGCTGTAAATAGAACCTGGATACATTCGAAAAAATAACATTTTGCCATTCGTGCACCCAGGGTCGTCGTTGAGTACACAAATCGCAGGCGCTCCTGTCTGTGATGCAGCGTCAAGGGTAACCGCAGCCATGGTCTCCGAGCTGATAGTCCATGCTGCTGCAAACGTCGTCGAAATGTTCGTGCAGATGGTTGTTGTCTTGTAAACGTCCCCGTCTGTTGACTCAGGGATCGAGACGTGGCTGCACGATCCGTTACAGACATGCGGATAAGGTGCCTGTCGACTGCTATTGATACGAAGCCGTTGGGATCCAGCACGGCGTTCTGTATTACCCTCCTGAACCCACCAATTCCATATTCTGCTAAAAGTCATTGGATCTCGACCAACGCGAGCTGCAATGTCGCGATACGATAAACCCCAATCGCGATAGGCTACAATCCGACCTTTCTCAAAGACGGAAATGAGATGGTACGCATTTCTCCTCCTTACACGAGGCATCACAACAACGTTTCACCAGGCAACGTCGGTCAACCGCTGTTTGTGTATGAGAAATCCTCATGTCAGCACGTTGTAGGTGTCGCCACCGGCGCCAACCTTGTGTGAATGCTTTTCATATCACAACATCGTCTTCCTGTCGGTTAAATTTCGCGTCTGTAGCACGTCACCTTTGTGGTGTAGCAATTTTAATGGCCAGTATTGTACATTAGTATGTTCTGCAGAAACGATTAGCATTTGAAACATGCCGACCCTTGGGATCAAGGTCAACATAGGTATCTCAGCGCAATACCACCTACCGGCAAAATGTGCCTGCAGCTCTCGTTGTCGCAATAAACCGAAGTTAATGGATCAGTGTGACTTGAGCAGGTGTACAGGATACCTCGCAGACGTCTGCGCGAACCGTAGCGTCAAATCAGTGAATTTGAAAGAGGGCTCATTATTGGCATGAGAGAATGTGATGCATCCATCTAGGAAATTGCTGCTCGGTTGGGACGAAGTGTTTAGTCAGTGCAAGTTGTGTGTGGAGAATGGGTCAGGTTGCACCACCCAGAGCCCGTCCCCCACCCTCCCCGCCAGATCAACACTTCATCCGAATATGATTGCAAGACAGATCTGCGTCCTCCCCTGTTCTGGAGCAAGCCTGGAGCAGTTTAACACATTGGGCACTATCAGGGGTGACAGTAGGTAGCCGTTTATTACGGCATGGGTTACGTGAGCGTCGTTCACTTGACGAATGCGCAGAAGCACACTAGACGGCAATACTGTATGAAACGACGTCACTGGGAGCAGAAGTGGCATCAGATAGTGTTATCGGACGGTTCCAGGTCCTGTTTGTTTGAAAATGATGGCCACTTTTTGGTTTGCTGCAGACAAGGGAAATACCATAGAAATTGCATTCGCACTAGACAAACAACGCCCATTCAAGGCCTTATGGCGTGGGCTGCTATTGCTTGCAACCAAAAAATCACAGTTGGTGCTTGTCCATGGCACTGTGACCGGTGTGACGTACATGAATGACATCCTATTTCCCTGTAGCCATACCCTTTCTGCACAACACCAGAGGGGTCATTTTTCAGCAAGACAATGTACGACCACATGTTGCTACACGAACACGTTCCTCCTTGGTGTCACTGGATATCAGCCATTTGCCCTAGCCCGTCAAATCACCAGACTTGTCGCCACTCGAAAATGTGTGGGACATGGTGGAACGACACTATGAACCGATGCCAACCACCACAGATGAACTTTTGGAACCAGGTGAATGCAGCATGGATACCCTTTCGCGCGGCCGGCCCGGGTGGCCGAGCGGTTCTAGGCGATACAGTCTGGAACCGCGAGACCGCTACGGTCGCAGGTTCGAATCCTGCCTCGGGCATGGATGTGTATGATGTCCTTAGGTTCGTTATGTTTAAGTAGTTCTAAGTTCTAGGGGACTGATGACCACAGATGTTAAGTCCCATAGTGCTCGGAGCCATTTTGAACCTTTCGCGCGTGGAACAAGTTATCAGGGTCCATGGTGGACCTTGTGTCACTAGGCAATGAGACACTGCTGAACTGAGGTGACTGAAATGCTAATCATGTCTGCAGACCATGCTAATGTACATATCCTGTGAATATGAACGTCCTACCTCTAGTCGTTCAAGGTGTTCTGTTTTCCTTTTTTCTTATATACTGGGTATGAGTGTACGTAACGCAGACAACCTTAAAAACTATCACTTTATAAGAACGCTGTTCATTTTTTACAGGTGCTGTTCAAATGTGGAATGACTTTAATAGGCAAGTGCGAACTTTTTCCCGCTTAGCTACTAGTAGCGCGATCTCCATTTTGCATACACTTTCTAATCGCAAAACATGAGGGTAACTCCACGGGCCAGTGCTGGCTATGAATGCCGCCTAGTGGTCAGAAGTACTATCACTGACAAGTTTCTTAAAAAAAAAAAAAAAAGTCTCACCCACAATGGGCTCCAGATAAGGCCTACCCCTCCACATAAGGCGAAATTCAGCTCATTAGAAACGATACAAAGTTATTAACAAGCCATCATCCTGACATGTTGTCCTTAGTGAAGTTCTACCGTATACAGTAATGTGATTGATCTCACCATGTACAGGTATTTGATTCATCTCACCAATAAGTCGGACAAAAAATAGGCAATTAAAACGATAATTTCCCTTGCAAATAAACTGTCTTCAAGTTGCACATTATGTCACGTATATTTACATTCTATGTTAACCCTCCAGCCCTGTACCAATCATCTATCCCCTGCAGCTCGCTACACTCCACCAGCGCTGGCGTAAAAGCAGCATTCAAGTATCTTTGTACATACTGAAAAATGTAACAGAGGTCGGTAGCGTTTTTTCGCGGTCTGGATAGCATTGTAGATGACGACCTACGTTAGCGGTTAAAAATGGCTCTGAGCACTATGGGACTTAACATATGTGGTCATCAGTCCCCTAGAACTTAGAACTACTTAAACCTAACTAACCTAAGGACATCACACACATCCATGCCCGAGGAACATTAGCGGATTACGACGTATGTCGACGATATTTAAATCGCAGAAGATAGTTGGAAAGAGCATAATAATAACTTGAATGGTTTATTGCGGACGTTGAAGGAGTATGGGGAACCGTGCGTAATGGATAGTCATATTTCCACAGACAGAAGGTGAATTTTCTTGGCTATGTAATCTTGGCAGAAGGACTTTCTCCTGACCTGCAAAAATTAGATGCAATTAAACATTATGTCACGCCAACAACACGAAAGCAATTACGAGGATTTTTGGGTCTAATCTGATTTTACAAAAAGTTTATTTACATCGAGAGTCTTGCCTCCCCACGCCTATGTGCCCTTCCTGACAAGAAAACACCACAGGTATGGAATGAGATCACAGAGTTTCAGACATTGAAAGAAGTGTAGATGCCTGCGCCAGTTCTTTCGTATCATGATTTGAGCAGAGAGTTCTGTATGGCCACTGACTCAGACAAAAACGGAACACATCGTCCGAACAGGACATGAAGGCCCAACGGAACGGGACGGCCGCCGTGTCATCCTCAGGACTGAGGCGTCATCGGATGCGGATATGGAGGGGCATGTGGTCAGCACACCGCTCTCCAGGCCATTGTCAGTTTTCGTGGCCGGAGCCGCTACTTCTCAAACAAGTAGCTCCTCAGTTGGCCTCACAAGGGCTGAGTGCACACCACCCACTTGCCAACAGCACTCTGCAGACCCAGAGGGTGACCCATCCAAGTGCTGGCCAAGCCCGATAGCACTTAACTTCGGTGATCTGACGGAAAAAACGGGATATGGCGTTGAAATTTACCAAGAATATGAAACAAAAAATGGCATCGAAAGTAAGCCAGTAGGATTCAGGAGCCGGGTTCTGTCCAAATTTGACAGAATCCACGCCGTCATAGGACTGGAGGCACACATGACAGTTTGGAAGTTCCAGAAATTCAGATATATCCTTTTTGGACGCAAGACATGTGTAAATGGACCATAAAGATCTTCAGTTACTGTTGATATCCGAGTTGAACCCAGGAAAACTAGGGAGATGGGTGTTGTACCTACAACAGTACAAGCTCACCTCTGTACATACGCTGGAGTCAAAGGAATATAACTGCAGGCAGCTTCTGCAGAACCCCTGTAGGGTTAACCAGTGAAATGCAGGAAGGTCTACAAGAGAATAATATTTGTATCTGTTGTCTACGAAAGTTGCTTTCGAAAATTATATCACTGCTTCTATGCGAGATATAGTAAGAGAACAGGACAGGGACCCTGATTTACGAAAGATTGAAGAGTGGTGGAAAGATAAAGAACAAGTTATAATTAGGTAGTATGACCTTGTGAGAAAGAAAATATTATTTTTCAGAAGAAATGTCGATGACTCATTGTAGGTACTCTGTATACAAAGAAATTGATTAATAAGCTTATTTATTACACTCGTCCGAGCTATGCTCATTTCGGCCTACGAAATTTTTTCTCAAACTAAAAACATTGTGCCATTTTAAGAATATGGAAAGATGAATTAGCAAGGTGTTGTCCATTTCGAAAACTTGTTAAATGACACAGCACAATACTCAAAACCATCAAACACCCTTGCACTCAATCGTTCCTACCAAAAAAAAAAAAAAAAAACGATTAGGTGCAGCGATCTCTTAGGGCCGCCCATTCCTAGAACAATGAGAGGTCACTGTTATGTCTTTAGCTCCGTGAATTGTCCGCCCCCAGTAGCTGAGTGGTCAGAGCGACAGAATGTCAATCCTAAGGGATCGGGCTCGATTCCCGGCTGGGTCGGAGATTTTCTCCCCTCAGGGACTGGGTGTTGTGTTGTCCGAATGATCACCATTTCATCCCCACCGACGCGCAAGTCGCCGAAGAGGCGTCAAATCGAAAGACTTGCACCCGGCGAATGGTCTACCCGACGGGAGGCCCCAGTCACAAGACATTTCCGTGAATTAACTTCGAAAAATGTAGCCCTAACTCCGTTACAGAAAGCGACAGCCATGATTGTTTTCATGGCACTCTATATGGACTTCTTGGCACAAATAGGGCATTTGGAGAAATTAATCACCCACAACGGCCCGCAATTCCGTTCTTGGAGAGGAGTTACAGCCCTGAAAAGACCTAGTCTACACCTGTCTTTATTTCGTCCTTCCATCCTGCTTTGAACCCTGTCGAACGTGTCATAAAAGATCTGGGGAATCTCTGCAGAGTCTGTTGTGACAGGCAGCACACTATCTGGGATATCCTTCTCTCAGAACTATTCCAGGAGTTGTTGAGTGAGGTACCACACGGCACCACTGAGCTTCTGCCAATTACTGTGTTGAGAAACCGCTAACCGTCTCCCAGCTGTAGAACGCAACACGAAATGCTGGTTAATTTGGGTGTGAACAATATTAAAGCAGCTGCCGAAAAGAGGAAACTATGGGCAGATCGTAAAGCAAACTGAGACATTTCGTAGTCGGTCAGATAAGAACTATCATATCGGCTATCGAACAAACAGAAGTCTCTCTGCCACAAATTCTTTTCCATCTATAAGGGTCCGTTCAGGATTCGAAGATTGGCCCAGACTTTGAAAAGTAAAAAGTTATTTAGGTACATGACATTGGCCACATTAAACCTTTCCTGGAATAATGCATTTAACGTAAGACAAGTCACTACTAATACAACAATGAAGTAGTAGTCGGCTGATTAATATGTAACATGTTTTTCTTGTGTTATGTTATACCATTTTTGTGTGTGTTTTTGAACTTTATTTTGTGTCTTTGGGAAATAATGATACAGAACAGCTATTAAGTGTTGTAAGTAGGCTGTTTAGGTTTTTATGCTGGTAACGCCACGTAGCGCTCTATATGAAAATCACTGGCTGTGCTGTGTGCAGTCTGTGGCTAGTTGGCATTGTTGGAACAGTCGCTATTGTAGTGTTGGGCAGTTGGATGTGAACAGCGCGTAGCGTTGCGCAGTTGGAGGTCAGCCGCCAGCACTGATATATGTATTATGACTTTTGAACACTATTAAGGTAAATACATGTTTTTTCTCTATCAAAATCTTTCATTTGCTTATTATGCATATCAGTAGTTAGTGCCTTCAGTAGTTTGAATCTTTTATTTAGCTGGCAGTAGTGGCGCTCGCTGTGTTGCAGTGGTTTGAGTAACGAAAATTTATGTGAGGTAAGTGATTCATGAAAGGTATAGGTTATTGTTAGTCAGGGCCATTCTTTTCTAGGGGTTATTGAAAGTCAGATTGCTTTGCGCTAAAAATATTGTGTGTCAGTTAAGTGATGCGCACAATAGGTAAAGAGCGAAATGCCTGAGTACGTTCAGTTCTGCGCAGCTGTTTGAAAATCAAATAATGTAAGAGGTTTACCAGCACAGTAATTCATAAATTTTTCTATATATTTTTGTTATGCTTACTTTTGTGTTACAAGTAGTTGTGTGTGAGAGAAAGGAAGACGAAGTTCCATGGCCGGCCGGAGTGGCCATGCGGTTCTAGGCGCTTCAGTCTGGAACCGCGCTACCGCTACGGTCGCAGGTTCGAATCCTGCCTCGGGCATGGATGTGTGTGATGTCCTTAGGTTAGTTAGGTTTAAGTAGTTCTAAGTTCTAGGGGACTGATGATCTCAGATGTTAAGTCCCATAGTGCTCAGAGCCATTTGAACCATTTTGAACGAAGTTCCGTACTGAGATTCTATCATATTGATTAGTGTGTAATTTTGCGTCTAAGCATACGCTACTGAAAAAGTTATGGTAGTTAATGAGATGAATGAATTATATGTACGGAACTTAAACATCTCACCAGAACGTTCTTATGAAAAGTTAGATTTGGGCGGTAGATCAATATGTGTCAATGAGAAAGGTGCTTATCCACGTGTTTTGTACTTGCTATTGCACACCATCGCCCATGCGTCATATACTCAGCTTAATGTATGGGGATTTTGTAAGGTGGCTATAATTTCGCACCTTACAAGCACTCGTCTACATACTTTGCCGCTATTTACAACTGGAATTAGGTATCATTTGATAGGTTGTACCTTGTATATATGAATATTTAAAGAAGACTGACACTGTCACGTACACCCTGTAAATAGTTGTGAACATCTATTGCGTGAATGGTTTATTATCGAAACGGCGTAATGAATGATTGCCTATACTAGTAGAGGCTGGAACGCCAGTGGAAATGAAACGGCAGGCGTAACTCAGGCCCTGGGTGGAAAAGCCTGCACACGTGTGTAGGTCCTGGATAACACAGGAAGTAACCCAAGACGGACGGTCAGGGCACCTGAGCGCACCTGAGCGCTGAAGCACGACACAGCTGCGGCTGGCCGGTTTTGTAGTGGGCCAGAAAGGTAACTGGATAATACATTGGAAACTCTCAAAAATCTTGGAAGCCAGAGAGAAACGAGGAAGCGTTACCTCGGAAATCACGCAGGGTGGATTAGTTCCGAGGATTTTTACTCTGAGATGCGTACCATTGTATGGATTCATAATTAACGGAAATAGGTGTTTCCTTGCAAACTTTCCGTGCTGGACGACAAAAGTCTAAAATATAGTTGGTCGGCGTTCGGAAGAATCTGTAGAGCGGGAGGATATTCCGTGGTTTCGAGAGTATGATTCGGTTTCTGCAGTTACGAGAGAGGGGAGCCGAGCTTTTCTGAGAAGCCAGCGTTGGAGGGAAAGAAGTCTTCCAGATTGAGCGTCCGTGTTTGACGGTCGCTCAGTATCAGCTTTTGTTGGTACAGACAGACTTGCTGTCTTTACTCTCAGTAGGTTTTATAGTTAGTGAACTGTTAGGCTCTGTACTGCTGCGAACTTATATGATTCTGGACCTCGCCTCCGGGTAGGGAGTCGTCGTTGAGTACGCAGCATTCAGTGATTGAGAGCACTTTTTTTGCCTATATGCTTTTTCTGAACTTTGTCTTTGTGGCTGGGAGAACACAGAGAGGAGAAGACAGTATTAGATTATACTAGTCAGAGGACCGTCTTCTGCTGTCCTAGTGTTTTAATGAGTTGTTTTTATATTTTGTGGCTGGAGTTCTTCCGTCATCGCAGGCGTGTATGAGAACCATAACTCTGACGCACCGGCCGCAGTACATACGAGTACGGTGATACTGCTAACTGCTTCAGCTTATTAGGACTATAAACCTAAACAGCTGTGATCACGTAACTTTTATTTCCACTGAGGTTGCACACCACTGTATATCATCTTTGAAAGTAGTGTCTTCTAGTGCTTGGTACGTAGATGATGTCAGTCATCTCGCATTATTCATGTAGCCATAAAAGGGAGCAGATTTGGGCACGTGATCAGTAATATTAGTTAGGAAACTCATTTGTGTCTCTTTATGTCCATTGGACATTCTTATATAAACATCTATGGTATATAAACTGGTTTTAATCTATAATAAATATATAAACAGAAACAGCATTTATAATTTTGTAGCCGGACGCGGTGGTCTAGCGGTTCTGGCGCTGCAGTCCGGAACCGCGGGACTGCTACGGTCGCAGGTTCGAATCCTGCCTCGGGCATGGGTGTGTGTGATGTCCTTAGGTTAGTTAGGTTTAAGTAGTTCTAAGTTCTAGGGGACTTATGACCTAAGATGTTGAGTCCCATAGTGCTCAGAGCCATTTTATAATTTTGTAGGTTAGATTAGGTTAGTGGTGTTTGACGTCCCGTCGACAACGAGGTCATTAGAGACGGAGCGCAAGCTCGGGTTAGGGAAGGATGGGGAAGGAAATCGGCCGTGCCCTTTCAAAGGAACCATCCCGGCATTTGCCTGAAACGATTTAGGGAAATCACGGAAAACCTAAATCAGGATGGCCGGAGACGGGATTGAACCGTCGTCCTCCCGAATGCGAGTCCAGTGTGCTAACCACTGCGCCATCTCGCTCGGTATATCATTTTGTAGTTACTACACTACTGGCCATTAAAACTGCTACACCAAGAAGAAATGAAGATGATAAACGGGTATTCATTGGACAAATATATTATACTAGCACAGACATGTGATTACATTTTCACGCAATTTTGGTTCTTAGATCCTGAGAAATCAGTATCCAGCACAGCCACCTCTGCCGAAATGCGAACAAGAGGTGACCGAGACGTGTTACCAATGGCACCCCTTACCATCACGCCGGGTGATACGCCAGTATGGCGATGACGAATACACGCTTCCAATGTGCGTTTACCGCGATGTCGCCAAACACGGATGCGACCATAATTATGCTGTAAACAGAACCTGGATTCATCCGAAAAAATGACGTTTTGTCGTTCCTGCACCCAGGTTCGTCGTCGAGTACACCATCGCAGGCGCTCCTGTCTGTGATGCAGCGTCAAGGGTAACCGCAACCATGGTCTCCGAGCTGATAGTCCATGGTGCTACAAACGTCATCGAACTGTTCGTGCAGATGGTTGTTGTCATGCAAACGTCCCCATCTGTTAACTCAGGGATCGAGACGTGGCTGCACGATCCGTTAAAGCCATGCGGATAAGATGCCTGTCATCTCGACTGCTAGTGATACGAGGCCGTTGGGATCCAGCACGGCGTTCCGTATTAGCCTCGTGAACCCACCGATTCCATATTCTGTTAACAGTCATTGGATCTCGACCAACGCAAGCAACAGTGTCGCAACACGGTAAACGGCAATCGCTGTAAGCTACAATCCGACGTGGTGGAAATGTGATGGTACGCATTTCTCCTCCTTACACGAGGCATCACAACAACGTTTCACCAGGCAACGCCGGTCAACTGCTGTTTGTCTATGAGAAATCGGTTGGAAACTTTCCTCATGTCAGCACGTTGTAGGTGTCGCCACCGGCGCCAACCTTGTGTGAATGCTCTGAAAAGGTAATCATTTGCATATCACAGCATCTTCTTCCTGTCGGTTAAATTTAACGTCTGTAGTACGTCATCTTCGTGGTGTAGCAATTTTAATGGCCAGTAGTGTAGTTCTCTTAATCATTCATTTTTGTTTATTTTGTAATTTACATGTTAAAGAGCAAGAAGGGGGAGGTAATTTCACCATTAAGAGATCCTAAGATCTGCTTCAGGTGATAGTCATACAGGGCCAAATCTTCATTTTCGCGTTCAGTATTTTCCATTGCGCACATTCATTTTACACCCGCCAGGAGTAGCATCTTGGGTATGGCTTACCCTGCCCGGATCCTACTTAGAGTCTTCTGATAGTAGGCATAAAGTGGTTTGAAACCTCAGAAATTTTTTCCCATTTTTAATGTTTAGTAGTTATTCTTAGTGATCACCAGCATGCGTATGTAGTAGGCAGTGGTAAAGTCACGCGATAAAATTAAAAATAATATTTGTTTCTTTTATTGTATTTCTTTTCAGAAGCGTTGCGCTTAAGCCCGCTGGCTGCAATTTATTGATGTTAATGTTATGCCATTGGTCGTTGTATTTTGTTTGTATTGTAACGACACTGCTCGTTCACGACGTTGCCCTTAGCTTAGCTTCTTTGACGAAGATATTTTATAAGATGTGCCCGTTACATAATAAATGTGGGTTGTGTAAATTGTGGGATCACTCCGTGATAACAAGGGCGAAAGCGTGCTTAGTAGCACAACAGATCACTAGTTGTAACAGTATAGAAATGGCAGATACACGGGGTAGTCAAGAAAGCCTATGCGATGAGAAAGAGCTGGTTTTGTTAGCAGCACAAGGCACAGTTGAGGGGAATATCGATCCAAGGGAATCTCTTGAGGATGATATACACAGTCAAGCCCGTGGTGGGCAATCTGATTGCGAAGATGAGGAGCAGAGACACACTGAGGCAATCGTAAAGATACGGGACCAAATGTAGGGAGTCCACCTGAACGAACAACTAAGAACGTAATACACTCCTGGAAATTGAAATAAGAACACCGTGCATTCATTGTCCCAGGAAGGGGAAACTTTATTGACACATTCCTGGGGTCAGATACATCACATGATCACACTGACAGAACCACAGGCACATAGACACAGGCAACAGAGCATGCACAATGTCGGCACTAGTACAGTGTATATCCACCTTTCGCAGCAATGCAGGCTGCTATTCTCCCATGGAGACGATCGTAGAGATGCTGGATGTAGTCCTGTGGAACGGCTTGCCATGCCATTTCCACCTGGCGCCTCAGTTGGACCAGCGTTCGTGCTGGACGTGCAGACCGCGTGAGACGACACTTCATCCAGTCCCAAACATGCTCAATGGGGGACAGATCCGGAGATCTTGCTGGCCAGGGTAGTTGACTTACACCTTCTAGAGCACGTTGGGTGGCACGGGATACATGCGGACGTGCATTGTCCTGTTGGAACAGCAAGTTCCCTTGCCGGTCTAGGAATGGTAGAACGATGGGTTCGATGACGGTTTGGATGTACCGTGCACTATTCAGTGTCCCCTCGACGATCACCAGTGGTGTACGGCCAGTGTAGGAGATCGCTCCCCACACCATGATGCCGGGTGTTGGCCCTGTGTGCCTCGGTCGTATGCAGTCCTGATTGTGGCGCTCACCTGTACGGCGCCAAACACGCATACGACCATCATTGGCACCAAGGCAGAAGCGACTCTCATCGCTGAAGACGACACGTCTCCATTCGTCTCTCCATTCACGCCTGTCGCGACACCACTGGAGGCGGGCTGCACGATGTTGGGGCGTGAGCGGAAGACGGCCTAACGGTGTGCGGGACCGTAGCCCAGCTTCATGGAGACGGTTGCGAATGGTCCTCGCCGATACCCCAGGAGCAACAGTGTCCTTAATTTGCTGGGAAGTGGCGGTGCGGTCCCCTACGGCGCTGCGTAGGATCCTACGGTCTTGGCGTGCATCCGTGCGTCGCTGCGGTCCGGTCCCAGGTCGACGGGCACGTGCACCTTCCGCCGACCACTGGCGACAACATCGATGTACTGTGGAGACCTCACGCCCCACGTGTTGAGCAATTCGGCGGTACGTCCACCCGGCCTCCCGCATGCCCACTATACGCCCTCGCTCAAAGTCCGTCAACTGCACATACGGTTCACGTCCACGCTGTCGCGGCATGCTACCAGTGTTAAAGACTGCGATGGAGCTCCGTATGCCACGGCAAACTGGCTGACACTGACGGCGGCGGTGCACAAATGCTGCGCAGCTAGCGCCATTCGACGGCCAACACCCCGGTTCCTGGTGTGTCCGCTGTGCCGTGCGTGTGATCATTGCTTGTACAGCCCTCTCGCAGTGTCCGGAGCAAGTATGGTGCGTCTGACACACCGGTGTCAATGTGTTCTTTTTTCCATTTCCAGGAGTGTAGATCGTCGTCACGAGGCAGCATATCAGAGACGTGCGGTGATGACTGCTTTGAATACCAAGAAATGGAAAGGGAAAAGGGCAGAAGATCACCTAAGAGTAGAGGAAGAGAGAGTCACAATATGAGAGTATATTTAGATAACACAGGTGTGCTGGACATCCTTGCATACCTAAAATCAATGGGAAGTGAAATGGGTCAGCTCTGAATTGGCAAAACAAATAAAAAAAGGGTATGATGAAGTACTCTATGAAATGGTATATGAAATTCAAAACATTAGTGTCGAGATTCAGTCGATAAAACATGAAACGAGGGAAGTGAAAAATGAGATAGTGACGCTCCGAACAAAACTAGAACGAGAGATTGCGGACGTCAGAAGAACCGCAAATGAGGCGAGATTACTAGCGAGGGGTGCAAAGCGGATTGCTCTTGAAACATTAGAGAAGACAGAAAATACGACAAAGATAGGTAGAGGTGCATTAACGAAGTTGTAGAGGTGCTTCAACAAGTAGAAATAACGCAGCTGCAAAAGACAGAAATTGCGCAAAATAAGGCACCGACCGCGGAGCTCTCACAATTTAAACAAAACATAGAAAGCGAAATTAAGCAATTATCTCAGGAAGTCAGGTCGCAACCTAGTCAAAAATCACAAAAAAATGTTCAAATGTGTGTGAAATCTTATGGGACTTAACTGCTAAGATCATCAGTCCCTAAGCTTACACACTACTTAACCTAAATTACCCTAAGGACAAACCCACACACACCCATGCCCGAGGGAGGACTCGAACCTCCGCCGGGACCAGCCGCACAGTCAAAAATCACATCTCAGAAAAGAAATAATAGGCGATTTGGAAATAACAGAAACCGAAAGGGCCAGTTCAAACTCAGCTTGATCATGTCCAAGCCCAGACGATACTAGAATGTGCTCGAATGTAAGAGTTGCTCGTCAACTACAGACTGAAAACATATCTGCAGAGCAACGAAATATCGCTAGAGATATGGTCCCCGCGTCTACACAGGGCACGACTGGGTCGCAGATTGCGAATACGGAGAACAGCAATGAGATATTTCATATGCATAATTGTTACCCGATAATGCGCACCATGGGACGTTTTTCCAGTGATGAAAACGTGACAGGGAGTAGAAGAGAGGACGCCCAGGTAACGGTAGACAGGAAGCGTTAGCGCCAAGTGAGAATGTGGTAGGCCGAGCGGGAAGAAATTCTAATGAAATTTTCGATTTTAAACATTTTATCTCTGTACGAAAGTTCCAGCATTACAAGGACGAGGGTAATGTTTTACACCCAAAAACTTTTATTGGACAATTTGGTTTATTATTACCTTCTCACTGGCCTCTGATCATGCGGAACATTGCAAAAACGTGCACGTCATACGAAGAGGTTCGTGACGCATGTTTAAACAAATACTGGTCCAAGAAGAGACAGGACAGGATCAAACAGGAAATGATGATGAGCAGAGACTTGGAGAGTTCAGGGTTCCGTAGTCCGGTGAAGTATTTCGAAAACTCGACCAAAAAAAAAAAAAAAAATAATAATAATCAGTATTTGGACGATCCACGCACACCGGCTGAGATCATAAGATTGTGTTACATGAGGTTGCCAATTTCCTACCAGCAAACGCTCGTCGGCCGATGTAAAAGTGATGTAGAAGGATTCAAGGGTATCCTAAGAGAGTTGGAGTTCGCTTTTAACGAGCAGCATGTGCGAGAGAAACGTAGGCAGAGAAACGTGCGAAGTGAAAGAAGGGAGTACAACGGAGGGAATAACAGAGGCCATAATTAGCAAAACAATCTAAATCGGCCGCCTCACCAAAACATGGACCATAGATATCGTAGTGGGAACAATGCACAGTGGAAGAACTATGGCAGAGAATATAGGCAACAAAATGAACGTAGATGAGAGCCACAAAATAAAAGCCCATCATGGGGCGACAATACAGAAAATCGTCAACGGTCTCACCAAGGATGGGGTGGACTGAATAACGACAGGAATCGGGAACAATCAATTGAAATTAGACCACCTAAGCCCGGGAGTGTACGCCAAAATGACATAGAAAGTGAACAATGACTAGGCCAGACGACGGGCACTAGTGAAAATGTGCCTGTAAATCATCTCGGAAGTAAAAACATAAATATTATAGAAAATGAGCACATGAGAGATATATTACTTGAAGAAAAGGAAACGTTACCCAAACAGGAAATCTATCCAGTGGTAAAAGTACATATTGGAGGAATTATGGATACTGCTGTAATAGATAGTGGAAGTGAATCTTAGATATTTCAGATAGGCTGTTCGCTAAATGCAAGGATTCAGTTAATATACCGATGCTCACAGTACAAAGAACAAAGGTACGAAGCGCGTTAGTTGGAAAGCAACAAACACGTCTAGATTTTGAATGCCAAGGACACCAGATGACTGCAAATCAGTTCATAATACCGAAACTAACAGCTGATATAATAATCGGTGTAGATTTTCTTTCAGCGCAGAAAGCTATCATTAATCTAGGAAGAGGGGAGTTAACGTTACGGAAAGAGAATGAAATAAAAATCAGATATGATAGAAAGGCAAAAAAAGCTCAAATTTCGGCGAGCTGTTGAAAACTGCAATTCACGGACCAACATGCAGTTCAGAGGGAAGAGTGTAGAAAAATAATGAGAATAGAGCAGAGTTCAAGTCAGGACGTGAGCATATTAATGACATTAAGAGTAAGATTGATTGGAAACTCGAGAATCTGGAAAACATATCTGTCGACAGATAAGCTATAGTCATGGCGATACATTAAAGTGTGACCCATCTTTCTGCCATAGAACCGGCACCCAGCATTATGCTACTACCAGTAATGATGTAACTTCCCGGATCCTCCCGAAACCATCTGAAGATGAACCTGAAAAGGTTCGAAAACCGGTTCATGTAATAAAGCATTATTATTCAAAAAAGTGACTGGTTGCAGTTGTGTATAACTTATTTACATTCAATATACAGTCACGGTTCTAAAATATCCGTAATGGATAAGCATAATTGAGAGAAGAGTTAAAATAGAAGATCACGTGTTATGTAGACGAGACACACTGGAAGCAACAACATGATGGAACGAGACGCTAACGGCAGAGGCTGGAGAGAAAAGCGTAAGCAAGGGACACCGTCGATAAGCCAAAGCCATGTCACGGACGCGGCAAACATCAGGCCTATTCAAATGCGGCTACCTAAAAACCTCAGGTGGCACGCAGTGATTGAGCAGGTGGTAAGCAGAATTCGCAATGGTCAGGTGAAGTTGACTGTTACACGGCCTCTAATGACTTTTCTCCACTATTGTATTACACGATGGAGACGAGATATGCAAATTACACATATGATACTGTCAGTGAATCCTACAGCGCAACTGCTAATATCTGTACAAAACTGTAAACTCTATTTGCTTTTTCTTCTGCTGTTCTCTGCCAGACAGAGACTGATAAACATCATAACCCGTATCAGTTAGTCACCTGGCACCGACTTCTGAGGAATCTGTGTCACACAAAACAACTCAAGTTCCATATTTAATGTCACCAAACAGATAACCTACTTGTCCACAATTATAGATATCCTTATCCAAAATTCAATATTTATATCAAGAGAAAGAAGCGGCATGAAGAGCAGAAGAGTGGGAACACAAACATAATAGAAAGAAGAAACACAAAGAACTGAAGACTAGATACCATTACACTTTTCTTAGCCCGCACGGAAGAATTTTAGGTGACCTGTAAAGATCCTACCTAACTGTACCTCCCTCATACTGTATGCAAATTCGATGAAAACTTGGCTGTTTCAAAATATACACCCACTTACCTTGCTGTATATTCCAAGGATCATTCCACATCATCAACTCTGCAAGAGACTTGTAACCTGACGAGATGAAGAATGGGCTGAGAGTCCAAAGACTGACTTGCAAAGCCACCATGACCAATCTCAAACACGTTGTTGAACCAATCTTCGCTTCCTAAACTTCACAAAAACTCTAGCTTTCATCCCCATACATAAATAAAGGTGAAAAGTGTGTTGCAAAATCCGCATCAGTGTGCGACTCTTGAGAAAAAGGGCATATAATTCGTTGAATATTGAACAGTTACACCCAGAAACTAACAGTTTCCGATATATTTATCATTTTGTAAACATCTTGTTCTTACTTTTCAGGGTAGTCTAAAAAATATGTTTGTGTATATATTCATGTAAAAAATTATTGTTGTCATTCTCTTTGATAATGATGTTATGTGCTTCACTGTTTTTACATATTTGTCTATTTATTTATGTAAAATTATTCTTTGTCATTTTCTTTGATAGTGATGCTATGGGTTTTAACATTTTAATGTATTACATTTTTATACACTGCGAACAAGAACATTAGTTCAAATTGGTGGTTGATCCGAACTCTTATTACAAATATTCGTTGTCGCAGTAAATGTAAATGCAGTTGTCAAAGAATGCTTTAGAACATAAGATTTTTGAAATGTTCAAGGAGTATACACGTTAGGAAAACACTAGACTTCGACAATCAGTTTGTGAAATGATTTTTTTTAATGCAAGCCAAGAGCATAAAGATGACCAAATAAAATTATGCAGGATATTTTACAGAATTTTATATAATTGTATAATGATCAACAGACAACCTCTAGAATAATTGACGTAACTGCTTGTTTTACATATTAATGGTTTAATGAACCACATGTAAATTATTGGATGACCACTTTGAAAAGATTAGGATACTTTAATATTTCTTGCCTCAACCTATGTCTTAGGGATGGATGAATGACAGAGAGCATGTACCTTAAGTCTAAAGAAAGACAGGAACTGCCATTTTTGAAAGAGCATCGTATTAGTGCATATTCCATTTGTCATGTCTAGAAAAGTTGTTCCAAACATAAGTAGTAGACTGATTAAATAATAAACATGCAGTAAATAAATATATGGCAGTAAACCCATGAATGAACTCTGATGGCTGTAGAAGAACTAATCATCATTCAATTGTTCCTCTGCCCTCGTATTCTTATTAGTTCGCTTGTACAGACAACTGATGGTTATATTATTTTGTACTAGATGAGATAATACTATAAGAATTACCCCATCCTAGTACAAAATAGTTCATTAGGTGGGGGTATTGTGAGATGACTATAATTTTGCACCTTACAAGCTCTCGTCTACATACTTTGCCGTGATTTACAACCAGATTTAGGTATTATTTCATACGTTGGACATCGTGTATATGAATATTTAAAGAAGACTGACATTGTCACGTACACCTTGAGAATAGTTGTTAACACTTATTGCATGAAAGGTGATGGAGTGTCTTTATTATCGAAACAGCGTAATGAATGATTGCCTATACTTGTAAAGGTTGGAACGCCAGTGGAAATGAAATGGCAGGCGTAACCCAGGACCTGGGTGGAAAAGCCCACACAGGTGCGTTGGTCCTGCTTGACACAAGAAGTAACCCAAGACGGACTGTCGGGGCACCAGAGCAATGAAGCACAATACAGCGGCGGCTGGCCGGTTTGTTAGTGGGGCCAGAAGGATAACCGGATAATACTTCAGGAAAATCTTGGACGCCACAGAGAGGAAAGTCGAAGCGTTACGTCAGAAATCACTCAGGCTGGGTTATTTCCGAGGATTTTTACTCTGAGAAGCGTACCATTGTACGAATTCCTAATTAATAGGTATAGGTATTTCCTCACAAACTTTCCGTGCTGGACGACAAAAGTCTAAAATACGGTTGTTCGGCGTTTGAAAGACTCTGTAGAGAGGGAGAATATTCCATGGTTTCGAGAATATGATTAGTTTTCTGCAGTAACGAGGGAGGGGAGCCGAGCTTTGCTGGGAAACCAGCGGTGGAGAGAAAAAGGTCTTCCATTTTGAGCATCTGTGTTTGACGGTCGTTCAGTATCAGCTTTTGTTGGTACAGATGGACTTGCTGTCTTTGCTCTCAGGTGGTTTTATAGTTAGTGAACAGTTAGGCACTGCACTGTTGCGAACGTATATGATTCTGGACTTCGCCTCCAGCTAGGGAGTCGTCGTTGAGTACACAGCGTTTAGTGGTCGGGAGCACTTCTTCTGCATATACTCACGTTGAGACGTTATCTGGACCTCGTTCTTGTGGCTGGGAGTTCGCGTTTCTCGTCTGTAGAACACAAAGAGGAGAAGGCAGTATTAGATTGTACTAGTCAGAAGACCGTCTTCTGCTGTCCTAGTGCTTGATTGAGCTGTTTTTATATTTTGTACCTGGAAGTCTTCCGTCATCGAAGACGTGTACGAGAACCATCACTCCGATGCACCAGACGTAGTACATATTGCTAATTGTTTCGGCTTATTAGGCTTGTAAAGCCATAAAGAGGCAGCTTTGGGCAACTGACCAGTAATATTAGTTAGAAAAATTCATTTGTGTCTCTTTATTTCCATAGGACTTTGATAACATTTGTGATATATAAAGGGGTTTTAATTTACAAGAAAGGTACAAGTAGAAACAGTATTTATCATTTTGTAGTTACTAGTTCTCTTAATCATTCATTTATGTTTATATTGTAATTTATATGTTAAAGAGCAAGAAGGTGCAGATAATTTCACCATTAAGAGATACTAAGATCTGCTTCAGGGGGTAGGCAAACAGGGCCAAATCTTCATTTTCGCGTTCAGTATTTTCCATTGGGCACATTGATTTTAAACCCGCCGGGAGTAGCATCTTGGAATTTGTGTCTTTGATCACTGACAACGCGACGTTGAAATGAGACAGCGTGACGTATACGTTGTTATGGAGTAGTTTTGATGGATAAATTGTGTGGGGCATGAAAGGGGGACATTTGGTGTATAGGAGCACTGATATGTGTGGGTAGACGTAGAATGCTGGGAAATCACTCGACATAAAGAGAATCATAGTCTGGACCATGTTAAAACGACCATCAGTCACTAGTGCGACGGTGTTTCAGGAAACATATTAGGCGAAGTTGTTAGGGCAATAATAATTTCAACATTTTTCTGTTAGGAATGCACACAAAAACGTTTGTAAGAAAAGGGAAAATGAAGCTTAGCTCACCAAGTTATAAATAGTTCCAGCCTATGAGTATGTCACAGTAAACTAGTGATTGCAATTCAGATTCGTGTGGCCATTTTCATTATTATTATAACTTCGAGAAAAAACATAACTTTTGTACATTAAACGTTGTATTTGGTGTTTGTTTAATATATTGCGGAATAATGATTGAGAAACATAAATATTTCGGCCAAGGTGTACAATAGAAGTGGTGTATCTCAACGAATTGTGTGAAAAAGGTGCTTTGAAAGAGGTAAGAGTGAAAGGTGAAAGTCAGGTGATATCTTCCCCTGTATGAGACGTAAGGTGGTAACAATTTCAAACATGTATCATAACAATGGTGGTGGAAGGAGATACACTACTGGCCATTAAAATTGCTACACCACGAAGTTAACGTGCTACAGACGCGAAATTTAACCGACAGGAAGAAGATTCTGTGATATGCAAATGATTAGCTTTTCAGAGCATTCACACAACGTTGGCGCCGGTGACGACACCTATAACGTGCTGAACAAGAGAAAAGTTTCCAACCGATTTCTCATACACAAACAGCAGTTGACCGGCGTTGCCTGGTGAAACGTTGTTGTGATGCCTCATGTAAGGAGGAAAAATGCGTACCATCACGTTTCCGGCTTTGATAAAGATCGAACTATAGCCTATCGCGATTGCGGTTTATCGTAGCGACATTGCTGCTCGCGTTGGTCGAGATCCAATGACTGTTAGCAGAATATTGAATCGTTGGATCCAGGAGGATAATACGGAACGCCGTGCTGGATCCCAACGGCCTCGTATCACTAGCAGTCGAGATGAGAGGCATCTTATCTGCATGGCTGTAACGGATCGTGCAGCCACGTCTCGAACACTGAGTCAACAGATGGGGACGTTTGCAAGACAACAACCATCTGCACGAACAGTTCGAGGACGTTTGCAGCAGCATGAACTATCAGCTCGGAGACCATGGCTGTGGTTACCCTTGACGCTGCATCACAGACAGGAGCGCCTGCGATGGTGTACTCAACGACGAACCTGGGTGCACGAATGGCAAAACGTCATTTTTCGGACGAATCCAGGTTCTGTTTCGAGCTTTATGATGGTCGCATCCGTGTTTGCCGACATCGCGGTGAACGCAATTTGAAAACGTGTATTCGTCATCGCCATACTGGCGTATCACCCGGCGTGATGGTATAGGGTGCCATTGGTTTCACGTCCCGGTCACCTCTTGTTCGCATTGTCGGCACTTTGAACAGTGGATGTTACATTTCAGATGAGTTACGACCCGTGGCTCTACCCTTCATTCGATCCCTGCGAAACCCTACATTTCAGCAGGGTAATGCACGACCGCATGTTGCAGGTCCTGTACGGGCCTTTCTGGATACAGAAAATGTTCGACTGCTGCCCTGGCCTGCACATTCTCCAGATCTCTCACCAACTGAAAACGTCTGGTCAATAGTGGCCGCGCAACTGGCTCGTCACAATACGCCAGTCACTACTCTTGATGAACTGTGGTATCGTGTTGAAGCTGCATGGGCAGCTGTACCTGTACACGCCATCCAAGCTTTGTTTGACTCAATGTCCAGGCGTATCAAGGCCGTTATTACGGCCAGAGGTGGTTGTTCTGGGTACTGATTTCTCAGAATCTATGCACCCAAATTGCGTGAAAATGTAATCACATGTCAGTTCTAGTATAATATATTTGTCCAATGAATACCCGTTTATCATCTGCATTTCTTCTTGGTGTAGCAATTCTAATGGCCAGAAGTGTAGTTTCATGGATTAATGCCACAGCATGTATCTAATAGTACGATTTTCCTGTATACCCATCCTGAGCCACTGCATTTCCGACTGATCAAACCCAAAAACCATTGAATATGGGATACAATGATAAATCTAACGTAAATTTTGTACTTATCGCAAATGTTAAGTTAATAATGACAATAGAAGGACAGGCTACGCACTTAAAACAAGCAAATTAATTAGCCCTTCATCTTCACATTACTTTGTATAATTTGTTTATACTATTTCGTTGTTCATAATGACAAAGCCTGCGCGAGTGGTCCTAGACTTCCGAAGTCAGGGTATTTCATAATGTTTGTTTCGCTAGTATCTTGATCACAGGGTATTTCTATTCATGTTTTACTTTGTACTATACACAAGTAAGAGAATTCTTGTCGACCTGTACAGAGACGCTGAGAACGAGGGAGCAGACACACGAGTGACACAGACAACGGTCCTTCTGTCTCGTGACCAGAGGATAGCGTAAGTGGTAACGTCTAATGACAGGCCGCAGCTAGCGATGCTCTGGTTGTCAGGGGGCCTCCCCTCACAATGCAGCAGGTAGCGTCCGGCGAATGGCAGGCCGAATAAGCAGGCTGAATAAGCTTAGCCGCAGCACCTGGGGTGAGTTAGCCTTCCATGTGTCGCAGCAAGCGGATTGCCGCAGCTGCTACAGCTCAACTTGGCGAACGCTGTCGGCACAGCTCTGTAAATGAGATGAACTGTCAGCACTCCTGTCACAAAAGCAATGGAGTTAAGAGACTAAACAGCCCTCCACTTGTCTTAGTAATCTGCAGGATGCTACAAATAACTAACATCATGTCGGAGGAGGAACAGAGAAGAACTTACCATTTATTCTTTTCCAACTGTAGGAAATAACTGTACCGATCCCTTGACGTTCCCATGAACCTTCCTGTACCATACCATGTAAATGGGATCAAACGGCACGACCTATTTTCGACTTCTTTGTGGAAACGTGAAGAATAGGTCCGCAATACAAAGCTGAACTTCTCAGGCATTTCCGAGTACTCACTTGAAGATGAGCACTGTTCATTCCACTTGTCATGGGACAATGTTATTCTGATCAGTGACAATAACGACATGAAACTTCCTGTCAGATTAAAACTGTGTGCCGGGCCGAGACTCAAACTCGGGACCTTTGCCTTTCGCGGGCAAGTGCTCTACCAACTGAGCTACCCAAGCACGACTCATGCCCCGCCCCCACAGCTTTACTTCTGCCAGTACCTCGTCTCCTACCTTCCAAACTTTACAGAAGCTCTCCTGCGAACCTTGCAGAACTAGCACTCCTGAAAGAAAGGATACTGCGGAGACGTGGCTTAGTCACAGCATGGGGCATGTTTCCAGAATGAGATTTTCACTGTGCAGCGGAGTGTGCGCTGATAAGAAACTTCCTGGCAGATTAAAACTGTGTGCTGGGCCGAGACTCGAACTCGGGACCTTTGCCGTTTGCGGGCAAGTGCTCTACCAACTGAGCTACCCAAGCACGACTCACAGCTTTACTTCTGGCAGTACCTCGTCTCCTACCTTCCAAACTTTACAGGAGCTCTTCTGCGAACTCTCATTCTAATAACGACATGCTTTGCTGCACACGCCTATAAGGAACTAGATCTGGCACTGTTTATGAAGAGGCTAATTTCTCAACATACTTCATGCTTCGGCAACCGACTGGGTAGCGCACTCTTGAAGGAAGAAAACAACGTGGCAGTGCCATGTAAATATTCATTTCTACCTTAATCAAGTTTCGTCAGTCTAAATCCTTTTCCTCTTCCGAAACAATTGTGTGCCATTAATTGAAATCCCAGGTGTCTGTGCTCTGTAAATACGACTAGTGCTCAGTGCTAAAATGTAAAGTCATGTGCAGATCGTAAGAAACCGAGGGCAAGTTTTATTCTTTGTGTTTTTCTTATTTTCGCTGGCCAGCATAAAAAGTCGTCTAGAGCAACATAATTGTAACATGTGCCATCCATGTAGGTTCAAAACTAACGTCTCTACTTTGGGTTTATCTGTTCGAATATATAAAGAAATATATTTGATGGAAGAGAATATTTTGTTTAGATGTATCTGTCAGTTGCTGTCACCTCAGTCTAGCGTGTTTGTAAAATACAGGATGATTAACGAAGAAATGCAAATATTTTAATGTTATTCTACAAGTAAAACTGAAGAAAAACGTTCATATAAACGTAGGTCCGCAAATGTTTAGTTACGGAGTTACGGCTAATAAAAGATTTTACCCGAAATTTAGCAACTTTGCGAATATGAAGCCATCGCAAAACTGTACAAGGTGAAAGTAAAGCACGATTTCCATTTACTTTGTTGTGATTGGTCTGGTGATCTAATACAACATATTCCAGACGTGTATCTGCAGTAGTTTTCCAGAACTTCCGGTGAAGCAAAGATTATCATACAAGTAAATTTGTTTACTTTCCATTAAGAATGTAGAAACTGAAACGTGGGTCTTAGGGAAAGCAGGAAAGGTGGACGGGGCCCAATCAGTTACCGTTGGTTGCACAGAAAACACATACATTTTATTTTTAAAAAACAAAACTCTCAACAATCATTTTTTTTTTAAATTTACTACACTGACGGCTGAAAGTCTTATAAGAAGAATTGCAAGTTATTGTCGGCTGAAGGCCACAAGCAATGTTACAAGCAATCAACGGCTGAAGGCCTCATTAAGAAGGTTGAAAATTGTTCGTGGGCTGAAGGCCACAAGCAATTTCAGAATACACAAGGGCTGAAGGCCTGAATTACAAATAAGGTGGACAATTACACTTTAAAAATACTAAAACCCATTCTAATAATCTTAATGACTTGTAACAAGCTATACTGATGGCTAAAGGCCTCACTAAAACAGGATTGAAAATTATTTGTCGGCTGAAGGCCACAAGCAATGTTACAAACAAGTAACAGCTGAAGGCCCGATTAAGGAAGGATTCAAAATAACTGGGGGCTGAAGGCCACAAGCAATTTTCAGAATGCTCAACGGCTGAAGGCCTGAATTACAGGCAAGGAAGGCGGTTGCATGTTAGAATACTAAAACCCTTTAAAAATAATCTTAAAGAACTGTAACAGGCTATAGTGATGGTTGCAGGCCTTATTAAGAGAAAATTAAAATTATTTGTCAGCTTAGAGCCACAAGCAGTATTACAATCAATTAATGGCTGAAGGTCGGAATTACTAGTGGAGAAGGTAATAACATGTTAAAACATTAGGATAAATTTTAAACAATTATGACTTGTCCAAATAAGACAGAGTAATCCACAGACAGTGCTCCCTGGATCAACCTGAGGAAGGTGACTACAGCTGTGTAAGCAGTGAGACAGGCAGCCAAGAGTTCTACTCACGTAACGGGATGGCAACTCACACTAGGGGTAGCTTAAGCGCCGACCGCCCGACTAACCAATCCACCTAACGTCCGATCACCAGTACAATGGCGGAATGTTTTTAGGCAAGGGCGAAGAGACGGACAGCACTGTGTCTTCAGAAAAACACACAAGGCGGATGGAAACACTAGAATCAAGGTAGACCTCGCAAAAACATATGTACAGTACAATTCAAGAGGCTGTCGAACTATACGCCGTGTCGGACAGCATCAACACGACGAGGAAAGGTACACTGCTGGAAAAGTACGCTAACCTCCAAGGCAGGTAAATAGTGCGTTAGCGGCCACAAGGCAGAAAATACCGCTGGTTGCACTTCACTAACAAGAATAATACTAAATCCAAACTAACATCAAGGAGTAGAAGGCGGCTAATAGCTTCCACCAACCTGACAGACTCCATTTGTTGCGGTTGGTCTCACCGACCCTGGGAGCAGGAACACGCAAACAACAGCGAGATCTCAAGCAGTGGAGGTTTCAGTACTGGATACGGTTCACTCAACTTCAAATGTCCTGGGTTCGGTCATCGGCTACAGCCCCTCGATCGGACAGTGCCTACACGCCCCCAGCAGTCCCGGCCTGCCCTTATGCTTCGGACCTCCTCGCTGCTCCGTCCGAAGCCCCCGAACTGCCTGACACGCACTACGACCCGGAAATACCAGCTGTGGCATCAAAGATAGTACCACAGTTCTGGCTAGCGATAACCACTGCTGCTGCCACTCACGGACAAGCAATACTGGCAACTCAGTGGCACCATTAACACAAGAGGGAATCGAGACGCCACTACCGCTATTACACGACGTCAAGTTATGAACGGCAAGAACGCGAGCTGCACACGTCTCAGAAACGTTTATGTCATTGTTGGCATCCGTTAGTGAGTTATTTCAGTCGTTTCCTAACCTTGAAACGAGTTAGTTTTCTGTGTTGTTCAGTTGGTTGGTTGGTTGTTTGGGGGAAGAGACCAAACAGCGAAGTTACCAGTCTCATAGGAGTAGGGAAGAATGGGGAAGGAAGTCGGCCGTGCCCTTTCAAGGGAACCATCCCGTCATTTGCCTGGAGCGATTTAGGGAAATCACGGAAAACCCAAATCAGGATGGCCAGACGCGGGATTGAACCGTCGTCCTTCCGAATGCGAGTCCAGTGTGCTAACCACTGCGCCACCTCGCTCGGTTTGTTGTTCAGTGAAATAACATAATAACAACAGTGTATTTAAGTGAAACCACATAGTAACTATTGTAGTTTATTTATGAAATAGGGATACCTTTCAAATTTACAGACACATTTATACAGTTTCAGTTAATGTTATTACCATCATTTTTTCAACATTAAATTCTCTAAAACTTCTGTTTAAAACTTTGTGCAATTGTTTGGAATTTAAAAAACAAATTGGGCCAAGTAGTTAATAAATTAAAAATTTTACGAAATTACGTCTTTGCTTCTCTAGATGATCTGGCAAACTACTGCAGGTACACTTCTGGGATATATTTTATTAGATTCACCAGACCAATAACAACAAAATAAATGGAAATTGTGCTTTACTTTAACCTTGTACAGTTTTACGATGGCTTCATATTCGCGAAGTTGCTAAATTTCAGTCAAAATGTTTTATTAGCCGTAACTCTGTAACTAAACATTTGCGGACCTATGTTTATATGCACTTTTTTCTTTAGTTTTACTTGTAGAATAACATATTAAAATATTTGCATATCTTCATGAACCAGCCTGTATAGTAGGTCACAATCATGTCAAATATCGAAACTCACTTTTACGAGAAGAAGACAATAAACTGTTTTGTTATACTGTGTGTTTAAAGAACAGTAATATATTTTTTATTTCGAATCTGAATATATAACAATTAGTTACTTAAATGAAAGTAAAAATTTCATATAACCATAGTAGCATGAATAGATCACACAATATTTCGTAAAATTTCTCTGAGAGAATGCTGTGTGGGAATCACCATTTAAATAAAGAGAGAACCATCCTAATTTACTTGTAATGTTTGCTCTTCTCCCTCGAAGCATACTTAAGGTAGACTCACGTTTGCATTAACTGGGCATCAAATTGTTTAAACATTATTGTGTTATTACCAGTCACAAGGATGTAGATACTATTTTGCTTTTCTAAAACTCAGTAGTAGAACTACATCTACTTTAGGCCGTCTACCAGGTGTCAAGAAGATAGGCAATTGATTTGCTGGATTGGACAAAATTTTGTTGCTGTGGGAGTCCAGTTAAAAATGACGTGGATGAACGCGCCATTTTTCATAGTTTTTATTCATGTAAAACTACCTTTTTAAGTGCCTTACAGAAAATTAGATCTAGAGGCATACAAATTTGCTATGTTACTATTTTGAGTACTCAGTGAGTGTGCGTGCTTTTCCTCCTTATTCTCTTTATTCTTTAATTGAATGACCTTCTTTCAACTTCTTATGACAATTGTAATTCAGCTTTTAGTTACATTGATAAATGTCTTAACAACGGTCGCCGAAGCGAGAACGCTGCAAGGGTGGCACCACCCACTGAGATAGACAGTATGGTTTTGCAGAGGGACGTCGCCATTGCGTCACAAGTCGCATAAAGTCGTTTTTGCCTCTGACGTATACAATAGGCTTCAGACCCAGCTAAAGCTCCGTACAAGCTTTCTCATCGCCACTTATTGCACTGCAGGGTGGAAAGAGCGTTCCTCGGCCCACGCATCGGACGGAGTTATCTTGGATGCCAAATTCTGAGAATACTGGCTCATGGGTAGTAAATTTACTCCCCCGATTATGTCTGCTTAGTTCTGCTCTTTTTAGAGAAACTTCTAATAAATTATAAGAATCCTGTGACTTAAGCAATGTGTAGAAAGAGAAATGCTGATTAGCTTAAATGGAGTTGGAACGCCCTAATCTGACAATGTTAAAATTTGTGAATTGCCTTCCCTGTATTTCAGGAACCACTGAAGCCATTGACATGAAAATTGTACAGGACAGCAAACTGTATGTTCTGAGTCTACTGAAGTGCAGTTATTGCATTTTAGCCACTGCTTTCGGAAATACAATTTTTTAATTACATGGTTAAAATTTTGTGTACTATTTTGTACGTTATCCTAAATAATTTTAATTATACATAACATTATGTTTTTTTTTTAATTCAGTAGACTCAGGACATGTATGTTATTACTCCCTGGAAATTTGACTACTCTACTCGGAGTGGTGTCTCAGATTTAGGGAAAAATGCAACAGAAAATGTAAATTTTCAGGAACGGCTTCTAAAGTTTCAAAAGACTGTAACTCACATAATATATGCTTATTTTATATTTTTAATCACTCAGAAGCACCCTGCACCATTCTGTATATCATCCTCTTGATCTTTTTCCAATTTTTTTCTTCTTTCTGGATTCTTTAGTTGCCAACCATGCTGCATACTCTGCTTCATCAATGCGAATCTTGCCCATCCTTTCGAGTTCCAGGATTAATTCCCATATGCTGTAGCACTTTCACCCTACCAGTGTTGCCATCATTAAAAGCAATAACAGCCTCACTGCCCACTACTTTAGTGTTTTCATTCCAACAAAAGCATTTTTTGGTAAGCGAGTCCATATAAAATCACTGAACGATTCATTGGGATTTTGAGTCTAACCATTCAGACACTTCTTCAGTAATTCAGGATTTGCCAGGTGTCTGTAAATATGTTTTATGATATACATGACTGCTGCTGGGATGGAATGTTTATGGCTGTATGAACTGTTTGAGTACTGGGCACTGCGGTAATGGCACCATGAATCAGGTCAAGGAGGGCAGAGGTGGTGTACTGGTTTTTCATCACTTGACAGTCTGTGGAAGAAGGTAGCCCATACTCCCTGCTTCATTTTCAACAAATCCTCAGTATTATTTCTAGTGGCCATCCCATAATACTGCTATAGTTCATCAATCATTTTGTCTGTCAGCCTGCATCTTATGGTTTTACCATCAGAAAGTTTCTTGTCTCTCTAACTTTGTTTCAACTTCCTCAACCTGGTGCCCATCCTCTTCTGGACATGACCTTTATAACACAGCAATCCATAGCCTCCTGTATAAAAAATTACCGATTGTATTAGATCATGAAGTAATGCACGTAAAAATTTTAACATTTGCAACCAGTGTAGATATTTAAAAAATAAAATAAAATAATTCCCATGTGAGTTTATAAGTGATATATATACATCATTTTATTCGGAAAATTTCAAATTTTATAAGGAGATAAAAATCCGAAAATTTGAAAAAAAATTTTCCCGTTCTGACTCCCCTTAAACACCATGACGTCAGACGGGTGGAAGAACACGCTTACCTGGCAAGCATGAAATGTAACAACACGCGGAATTAGACAGAATTTCTTTTCGTTCTGCAGTACAGACTCTCTGCACTCTGCTCCGGCCTGTGATTGGCAGAGGCATGCAGGAAATGATAGTAAGATAGGGAATACCAAGCTTCATACTTTCCAACACGAAAATCCGGCGTTAGTTTTATTTTTTGATTTTCTGAATCGCGCTGACAGCTTTACGAGATTACCAGGCAACTCTATGTCCGGCTGCCCTCGCAACGGGCAGGAGGTAGTACTGCTAACTAACTAGCAAGTATAGACAAGCCATCTGCCTTAGCGCTTAGCCGAGTAGACAGTTTCCTGTATAATTTTCAGTTGTGACAGACTAAGCTTGTTCACAACTGCAATATTTGACAGACTTCTGGTTATGCTTATGGACAGTGGAAAGCACTTAAAAAATTTTCGTTCGCTAATCCATGTGTGGGGAGCTTTGGCTCTAAGTGTGGGTTTGTTCAGGAGCTTCGCTCAGGATCATATATTTTACCCTTCAGTTAGAATTTTTTTCTTCACTTCGTTTTGAATTTTGCACACGTCTAAAGATATATTTTACGATTGCTTTGGATGCATAACGTCGTCCTCTTTAACTTCAATTTAGATGGAATTTATTGGAAAATTACTTCAGCGATGGCAGGTTTAGTCGTGATTCAATCAGCGCCAGTTGCGCCTATGAGCACAGACCAGATATGCAGACCGCACGCCGACCAGCCCCAGTCGTCGCTGCCATGACGTTGCAGTATAATGACTCGTTATGGTAAAGTATCGCACAGCACTGGAATGGTAGGGAAGTCAGATGGCAAGACACAGGCTAATTTCTTTCAGTTCAAGACTTTTTCTTTCCTCTTTAATGCACGCAAAATTTTTTGTTAACATCTGTAAAGCACATTCATCGTTGTATGGGAAGGACAATTTGCCTCGTAAATGAGAAACAGGAAACTGTTGGTTTGTACACTGCTGGCCATTAAAATTGCTACACCAAGAAGAAATGCAGATGAGAAACGGGTATTCATTGGACAAATATATTATACTAGAACTGACATGTGATTACATTTTCACGCAATTTGGGTGCATAGATCCTGCGAAATCGGTACCTAGAACAACCACCTCTGGCCGTAATAACGGCCTTGATACGCCTGGGCATTGAGTGAAACAGAGCTTGGATGGCGTGTACAGGTACAGCTGTCCATGCAGCTTCAGCACGATACCGCAGTTCATCAAGAGTAGTGACTGGCGTAGTTTGACGAGCCAGTTGCTCGGCCACCATTGACCAGACGTTTTCAATTGGTGAGAGATCTGGGGAATGTGCTGGCCAGGGCAGCGGTCGAACATTTTCTGTACCCAGAAAGGCCCGTACAGGACCTGCAACATGCGGTCGTGCATTATATTGCTGAAATGTACAGTTTCGCAGGGATCGAATGAAGGGTAGAGCCACGGGTCGTAACACATTCAATACGAACAAGAGGTGACTGAGACGTGTAACCAACGGCATCCCATACCATCACGCCGGGTGATACGCCAGTATGGCGATGACGAATACACGCTTCCAATGTGCGTTTACCGCAATGTTGTCAGACACGGATGCGACCATCATGATACTATAAACAGAACCTGGATTCATCCGAAAAAATGACGTTTTGCCATTCGTGCACCCAAGTTCGTCGTTGAGTACACCATCGCAGGCGCTCCTGTCTGTGATACAGCATCAAGGGTAACCGCAGCCATAGTCTCCGAGCTGGTAGTCCATGCTGCTGCAAACGTCGTCGAACTCTTCGTGCAGATGGTTGTTGTCTTGCAAACGTCCCCATCTGTTGATTCAGGGATCGAGACGTGGCTGCACGATCCGTTACAGCCATGCGGATAAGGTGCCTGTCATCTCGACTGCTAGTGATACGAGGCCGTTGGGATCCAGCACGGCGTTCCGTATTACCCTCCTGAACCCACCGATTACATATTCTTCTAACAGTCATTGGATCTCGACCAACGCGAGCAGCAATGTTGCAATACGATAAACCGCAATCGCGATAGGCTACAATCAGACCTTTATCAAAGTCGAAAACATGATAGTACGCATTTTTCCTCCTTACAAGAGGCATCACAACAACGTTTCACCAGGCAACCCCTGTCAACTGCTGTTTGAGAAATCGGTTGGAAACTTTCCTCATGTTATCACGTTGTAGGTGTCGCCGCCAGCGCCAACCTTGTGTGAATGCTTTGAGAAGCTAATAATTTGCATATCACAGCATCTTCTTACTGTCGGTTAAATTTCGCGTCTGTAGCACGTCATCTTCGTGGTGTAGCGATCCCAATGGCCAGTAGTGTAGAATCTCGAAGGCAGATCAACAATCAGTAAAGACACCGAATGAAAACCTCTCCGCCATTAATTCGCTACCTCTATTCTCTAGTCCGTGGATGTATAGACATAACATTTACAGAATTGCACACATGTTAATCCCATTTTTTCTGCTTCTGTCAATAATACTGCCTTAAATGTGGAACTAAATGATTTTTTTAATTTTCTCTTGTTAATTCGTAATGATTTGGAGTATTAGCTTTAAGAAGGCAGACTTTTTTGTACCGTTATCATGATAAGTTGCAATCAATTTTTATTACTATATTGCATACTTCATATGGTCTTTTCGGTAGTTTATTAAACACGACACACAAAAATGAGGGAGATATTAATCAGCAGCAATTTAACTCCCATATGATTAACATCAGTCTCACCAAGTCACCTGTAAAGCATACACTTGACATTCAACGGCAGACATTAACATCCCTGCATTTTGAATAGTGTTTTTCCTCCAGATTTCTCATTTTACAAGCATCGTTGCTAAGCGGAAATAAATAAAGAAAAACAACACGATTTCTGCTCTCAAATAAAGGTTTCAGCAATTAATTTAATTTTAGTGTGATTGACGAAGAATTGCAGATTCGATAAGTATTCCCTATACATGGGAGAAACTACATAATTACTATATGTGGGCAGATGGCTCTAAAAATGAACACAGAGCATATACCTTTCCTTCAGTGACATCTGTAGTAGCAGCATAATGAAGATAAGAACAGCAGTCATATCAGTAATCATCGATTTATCTGGTAACCTCACATTCTGCAGTTAATCGAGAGAGCCGGATTTTTTCACAGCTTCTAGGCGCACCGTCGGACACAACAACACAATCAGGCCGTTGCCCAATGTCAGTTGCAGTGGTGTGCTGGATGGTCGTTATTTGATAATTGCGGCGTATATGTTCGATTCTCACTGATGGTGCCCATTTTTTAACATTCACAAAAAGATCTAATTCACCTATGGTAACGCCAAGTCCAGAATTTTAGGTCGCACAGTGGTTCAGAATTCGCATTAATCACAATATCCCTTCACTACCAACAGCGTCAGAGCCTGTTTAAGTGGCGCCATAACAAAGGCGGCAGCCGCCGAAGTCACAAACTCTGTCGCCAATAGACTAGCACTAAAAAGTTTATTTCATTTAATTTAGGAATGGTTATTTCGTTCACAGTGTTCATATTTAATTTGAACTTGAGACGTTGCAATTTTTGGTCCTCGACTGGAATTCGAATTCGGATCTCTAGGAATGGAACGTATCTGGGTTGCAATCCTGGTCCAGTACATATAAATTCATAATTTCATTTTACGCCCTAGCATTTGCACACTGACCTACCACCGAAAAATAATTTGCATAACTAATGTCTGTTCACGAATAGTCAGCAATAACGATAAGTACCGTTACTTCTAGTGAAACATGCGAGCATCTCACTACTGGTGAGCAAGCAGTTGATAGTTAACGTCTATTAATGGATGGGAAACAGCGACAGTACGCTCCGGGTTCGACTCCCTGGCTAGCAAAACAAATTGCACCCTCATCTCGTATTGATACAGCTCGCTGCTAGTAAATAAATTCGATTTCTAACATCTGATTTTACTTAGTTAACAATCCGATAACGTGCTGGGTAGAAAATCCCGTCACAATATTTTATATCATAGCATTCCAATTTTCAGCACATGCATACTTGGTTACATGTGAAGGAGATTATATTAAACGTCTTTCGTGGTTAGTTAACAGGGTGATAATGGTTTTGAGGTAGTAGAAATAATTTCGCCATTTCGTTTCAAGTTCAGGTGTGTTAACTAATACTGGTGAAAAGCTTTATATTTCACGTCTCTTTACGGCTAGTCAGCACTAACGATCGTTGCCTTGATCAAGTCCCGGGCTGGTGCGAAAGTGTATTTTAGTTAGTAGTGGCTACGTCTGCTGGGTTTCTGTCCAGATCCACAACAAAAAATTTCGTCATGTCATTTATAGTTCAAACATGTGCGCAAATAATTCTTCGTGAAAACTTAGTACAGTGACGTTACTGATTATACTCAATTAATATTGCGGTTTCTATAGAGCGTTTACCGCTGTTTTGTCGCGTTTTCTTTAACTAGTTCCTTAACGACCACTTTATGCAAAAACCAATGGTCACTGGGACATTTAGCAGGTGTGGGAAAACCCTATACAGAGGAAAAATACTTCGAACTGTCATAGACCTTTATTAGTCCAGACATTGTGTCAGAATATCTTGTTCATGCAAACATTTACTTTGTTTAAGGATTGCTACATAGTTAATGTGCCATAGTTAGTTGTTTCAGATTGTAATGAGATGGTAACGCTTTTGAAAATCGTTGTAACCTGTACAAGCGTTAGGGACTAACTCATCTCTAATTACATGTTTTTCTAGTTTTTGCCATATCATGGTGTGATGTTACATCGCACTCATTGCCTTAAGAACAGTGTTGTCTAGTGGTCTCTCGTGGTATCCATTTTGTATAATCGAACGACTGTACCGCAAAGCGATTAGAGGACCCGCTACGCTATGTTGGTTGCATGCAAATCAGGCGGATCACAATTCAGGTCGTTCGGATACTTTTGCGCATGATAGTACATCGCACTAACATTATCGATTACTCTTTCATCCCACTATCATGTGCTGATCGAATTAAAAATGATTGTCTTCGTATCTCCATACATACCATAGTCTACCCTTATGTTCCCAACGTCGTCTTTCCCGAACATTTTTTTTTTCCCCGTTACGTATGTAAATAGAGTATGCCAGTCCATAAAATTCTAGCAATATGCGCATCATGCTTTTGCTTCGCGGATCAACCACGTAACAGGATCACATGAGGCCGCACGGGATTAGCCGAGCGGTCTACGGCGCTGCAGTCATGGACTGTGCGGCTGGTCCTGGCGGAGGTTCGAGTCCTCTCTCGGGCATGGGTGTGTGTGTTTGTCCTTAGGATAATTTAGGTTAAGTAGTGTGTAAGCTTAGGGACTGATGACCTTAGCAGTTAAGTCCCATCAGATTTCACACACATTTGAACAGGAACACATGAGGAATCACATGATTGGTAGACAGCAGCTATTTTATATTAAGCTGTCGAGTCGATGTAACTTTTCACAATTACGTACAACTGAACGTCAAACGGGTCTATGCATGTTAATTTCAGCACAACAACTGACATTGTGAAGTATTCCTCACTCGGAATACTTCCACAAGATCACAAGTAGATGATTTACACTTTCCAGAATGAGGAGAGCTTCTGTAAAGTTTGGAAGGTAGGAGGCGAGATACTGGCAGAAGTAAAGCTGTGAGTACCGGGCGTGAGTCGTGCTTCAGTAGCTGAGATGGTAGAGCACTTGCCCGCGAAAGGCAAAGGTCCCGAGTTCGAGTCTCGATCGGGCACACAGTTTTAATCTGCCAGGAAGTTTGATTTACACTTTGTTTATTTGAACAGGTAATCTCCGAACACTAACATCTGCTGTTTCTGATGCAGTACAACAGAAGGAAATAAACGTTCCCCAGAAATTCTTCTTAGTAATGTGAAGGAGGCGTTCTTCAGAAACAACTGTTCTTCAACGAAACGAAAATAGAGTTTTGACAACGTAGATTACGTTCTGTTGAGCAATGAAAATTTATCTCCAAAACAAAGTACGTGTTCAGAGTTCTGTACCACGAGCAGCACGACTTGTCCACGGCTCAGAACACCAACTCTCGGAGCAGATGTCGCGAGAGCGTAACCGTCTGGCTGGCGAATGCGACATCTGATCCGACATGGTGTCCAAATGCTGATGGTACATCAGTCGCGCCGGCCGCTGTGGCCGAGCGGTTCTAGGCGCTTCAGTCCAGAACCACGCGGCTGCTACGGCCGCATGTTCGAATCCTGCCTCGGGCATGGATGTATGTTATGCCCTTAGGTTAGTTAGGTTTAAGTTGTTCTAAGTCTAGAGGACTGACGACCGCAGATGTTAAGTCCCATAGTGCTTAGAGCCATTTGAACCATTTGAACATCAGTCGCGGGCAAGTGAAGACGGAACTGGCTCTAGCCGGCTCCACGCGAGCAGAAATACTAGCGTGGTGGAAAGATACAATTTTCCTATTGGCTACCGAAGTCGCGGACGAAGCAGCAAGAGATGCTTGTCTGGAACGATTCCCGTAGCTCTGTTCTGCGGCCTCTGACTAGTTACCGGAAGGCCCTCTGTGGATTGAGCCGAATACCACAAACCAGCCTGAACGCAGGGGTTAAGCCTTACGATAGCCCGCTAAGTATAGATACGTTGCGGGTTGGCGGCATCGAAGGCGAAGCCGAGAGACGCCACAGAGCAGCAGACTGACATGTATCAAGGGCCAGTTGACGGATAAGTACACCACACTTGGGATTCCTGTCTTTGACAACAGCAGTGTTAGGGCATCAATACTCACTGTGTTTGGTGTTGCTACGTTGCAATTGACAGCTCGAAAGTCATCGCAGAACGTATTTTTAAAGCATCAAAGTGTCGTTCACATATATGGTTTGCAGAAAGCGGCATGAGCTTCAGTGGTGTGAGAGTAGATCAATGGTATTGCGTTGCTTAAGATATTGGCGGCATTGAGATGGAGATGTGCTGTTTGAGATTTAGATGATTCGATAATTGTAAGATCAACGAAGGTTCAATGTACGATGGTACGCATACTCCAACAGGTTTTGGATGCAATAAACGCGGAATTAAAGAAAGAAATGGAATCAGATGTGTGTAACTTAATTTCCAAAAGTCTGCCAGAGCAATTTAAGTACAGTGATGCTGTGAGTGGTACTCCCTCCCACCATCAACAAATTTTCCATTAAAACTAAAGTCGTCCATGCCATATACGTGTGTATTTGCTTACGAAGAAAAGAATACACAGTAATCCAGCGTGCAATGGTATCGGGTGCGCATAACATAGGTTCCAAACGTCTGCCAGGGCTATTTAAGTGCAGCGATGCTGTGTAAGGTACTCCCTGCCATCGTTAAGAAATATTACATTAAAACTACTGTCTTGTGTACCATATACGTTGTACGTGTACTGTCATATCGCTGGTTTGGTTCTGGAGTATCTTTGCGGGCAGCCGCGTCTAGAGAGTGCGGGACATGGAACTCTTATGTTGTGTAGTGAGTAGCTCTGCATGTGAGAGGCATTGTTAGTATGGAAGTTGAAGTGTTGCTACAAGTGCTATTATAGTAAAGTGATGATATATGGAAATGATTCAGAGGAAAGTGTGTCAAGAAGTAATTGAAAATGAGCAGTGGCGTCAATAACGTATTTATGTATCCTCTCGTTGCGTGTCGCACAGCATCGATCATCCGCGCCGTGTTCGGTCTCCCAGAATGAATTAATTTGAATCAGCAAAAATTAGTTACCATAAAAGAGTGCAGTCAAGTGCCAGTGTCTTGTAGCGTGAGGACGTGCGTTCGATCATCGCGTTCCGCATTTATCAACAATCAGCCGCGCCGCGACGGTTACGCGCATGCTCGTCCAAGTGAGAACTGAGAACTGAAAAATTAACTTTACGAACAGTGTTATATCATTACTAGTGTCAAGGAGGACTATTACCAGATATATGTACGAGTGACGAGTGTAAGAACTTTCGTTCAATCATTCGGCTTCCGCATCATCAACAATCACCCGCGTCGTGTCAGTTAAGCAAACGCTCGTATGAATGATACTGTGGACAGATAATCATCAAGATTGTTAATTGAGATAAACATTTACGACCTAGAATGTTAACAGTGCAACCTGTGATTTCCATATCGTCTCAGAATATAGGTATTCATACCAGACGTAGAACAGTGTTGTGCTTAACGTTGAGTGGCTCCCCTTACTCGCTTGCATATTTCGATAGATAATTTCAGGCAAGCCAACAGCAGTGTGGAACAGGACAATACGACCGCCGCGGATTATCAGGTACGTGGTGTGGTCAGGGCGCACGGTCAAGCAACAGTCCGAAACGACAAACAGTTTAAAGGTACTCCACCCATTTGTACTCCCGGGCGTGTTACAACGTCCCATACCGATTTTTAAAATGTACTTCCATATCGCTGGCATTTAGAAAGGATCAAACTCGAACAGTCCATTCAGTTCCATAGTTATAAATCAGAGTTTAAAAACTACGTTTTTCTTAGCGGAGGAAGATATAAATGCTTCTTCCATACGCTACATGTCCATTGTGTTAAAAAACCTCGCCTTTACCCAATTCCATAAGCTAGTAGTCATCTGTGGAAGGACACTGTAGTGGTACATTCATAAGGTCCATTTCAACATCAAGCAGTTCTGCTTTAGATGAATATCTTATATTCCCTCTGCATCCATTCCAGTTTCCTTAATATGGCTATTACTCCTCACTGTGGGAAATGGTACTGTGTCTGTAGAGTGCACAGACTTTCCTCTGCTAAAGTACTAATAAGAGACGTCATCCTTGTTACCAGATATCTTAACAACAGTGCTAGAAAAGCATTTTTATACGGGTGAGCTTTGCCAGAGGCTCTCACAGCCATGATCTTCTGATGCTACTTTCAATAGATTTGTTAGAGGTTTCGTATAAAAGGCATCTCTTGCAGTAATTCTTGCATCTATTTTCTGACGGATGTTATCCACAAAATCCTTATCCTAAGCAGGTCGACCTACGATGTATTATGTCTCTGATAGGGTTTGAAGGTGAATCCCCCCGTGATACCTAACGTACAGGGTAATGCCTGAAGGAGGATTCAGGAGTGGTTGGTCTGGGGTAGGTTTCGAATGTGAATCTGCATAACACGCCACACCCGGCCCCCATCGCAAACAACCAGACACTCTCACAGATCCTGTTCTGGAACGCAGAACGGATCAACAACAAAAGGGCGGAACTTGCCGCGCTCGTGGAGCCTAAAGGTATCCTTATCGCACTACTGAGCGAAACTAAGCTCAAACCACGCAACCACCTAATCTTCACCGGCTACTGCGTCTATCGTACTGACCGACCGGCCGGCTCTGGTCACGGTTGAATGGACATCATCATACACAAAGACATAGAACACACAAACATAGTGCTCCCTGAACTTGAAAAATTAGAGGCAACCACCGTCAGGCTCAAGTTCAACGGAGCCTACACTACAGTGGTGTTAGTATACAACAGCCCTAAGAACGTCAAGACACGTGACATCAGCACTATACTCAACATATCACCGCGAGTAATCGCCGCTGGAGATCTTAACGCAAAACATCCTGGCTGGAGCTCACGTATACGAAACTCCAGCGGCAAGAAACTATACGAACACACATTAAGTCGAAACAATGTTACATTAGCGCTGACCGAACCGACGCACATTCCCTACCGGAGGGGTCACGGGCCAGACGTGTTAGACATAGCCCTCATCAAGGGCATAACACGGACACTCAACGTTGCTGTTGAAAACGATCTGCCCTCAAATCACCAACCCGTTGTACTATACATTGAAGGAATACTGCAGCACATGGACCAACGCAGGATGTTAGACTACAGGAGCGCGAATTTGACTTTTGTGGACGCTTGACAGTCGCATCCTACCCACCCACGCGATTAACGAGACAGCTCTAATTGATCAGGCCGTTGAAACCCACACTAGCGCCGTCCAAGACGCAATAGCCGACACCATACCAATCCGCACACCACAATAACACAGTGCTGCCCTGCCCCAGGAGATCCTGGGCTTTTTCTCAATGAGGTCCGCGGCTCGTGGTCTTGCGGTAGCGTTCTTGCTTCCCGCGCACGGGGTCCCGGGTTCGATTCCCGGCCGCGTCAGGGAATTTCTCTGCCTCGAAATGACTGGGTGTTGTGTGTGTCTTTCATCATCATTTCATCCTCATTCACTCGCAAGTCGCCGTAGTAGCGTTAAAGAACGTATGGAGCGGCGGCCGAACCGCCCCGCGGGGGGTCTCCCGGCCACCAATGCCATACGCTCATTATGATTATTATTTATTATATCAATGAGGAACCGCCTCAGGAATTAGGAGGCATGGACAGCGTAACAGGCGCCAGCACTTCAAACAGCACATGAACGGGCTTCAGGGAGTAATCCGGGACAAAATACAAACATTTACAGCATAACAGTGGAACCAGAAACTCGAAGGTCTGGGCACCACGCGACCTGGCGTGTGGCAGATGGCCCGACACTTCACCAGGGAGAAACTGTACACACTCACGCTACAAGGGCCCGACGGACCGGCGTATTCTGCTGAAGAAAAAGCGAAACTGATGGCCCTCACACTTGCAGCGTCATTCACACCAAACCTGGATCCCTCTGACCCAGCGTTCACACTTGCGACCGACCAGGAGGTTACACGCATCTTGGCTCAACCATAGCGCAACGTCACCCGACAGGCAAGTACAGCTGAAGTTAAATGGGCCATCATGCATACCACAGCTTGGAAGGACCCTGGTCACGATGGCATTCAGAACCGTGTCCTCAAGGAGTTCATGGAAAAAGCAGTAGAATACCTCACACACATCACGAATGCCATACTTAAACACCAACAGTTCCTCTCCTTTTGGAAGACGGGCAAGGGTCCTGATGTTCAGGAAGCCGAGGAAAGACCACACCCTCCCATAAAATTACCGACCCATCAGTCTGCTGAGCGCGCTGAGCAGGATCGTTGAGAAGGTAATACTAAAACGACTCACGAGGCACTGCATCACAAACGACACCCTGAGGCCGGAGCAATTCGGCTTCATGAATCACCACTCGACAACACAACTCCTCCGCGTCGTTGAGTACATAACACACGGATACAACACAAACAAAGCAACTGGGGCGTTGTTCCCGGACACCGAAAAGGCCTTCGAACGTCTGTGGCACAACGGCCTCATACGCAATCTCAGCGACGCAGGGTTCCCCGACGGGCTCGTACGGCTCAAACACTCATATCTCACGGACAGGAGTTTCAACACAGACGTTCAGGGCAAACAATCAACACGACATGGTATCCAGGCAGGAGTACCCCATGGAAGCATGCTAGGGCCCTTACTGTCTAACCTCTACATTAATGACCTCCCAGCTACACGCAACACGACAGTTGCAATCTACGCGAATGACACTGCCATCCTCGCGCAAGATTGGAAGCCGTCTAACATTAACTCACGACTACAGACTGCACTCAGAGCGGCAGAGCCTTGGCTGGTAAAATGGCGTGTTAGAGTAAACGTCGACAAGTGCGAAGCCGTTCTGTTCACTAGAAGACCGAAATGACTGCGCAAACATCAACACAATAACACTAAATGCACGACCAGTACGTTTCCGCGAGAAGGTCAAATACCTCGGTGTCTGGCTGGACCGGAAACTACTGTGGGGGGGGGGGGGGGGGGGGGGGGGGAGGGGAGGACGACCACATTCAACATGTGACCAACAAAGAAAACGCGAGGCTCAGACAACTCTACCCTATGCTTAACAGGCGTAGCACACTGAATAGGAGGGTGTTCGGGCCCAGGTAAACCACACTTATCAGACCTCTGATGACGTATGCTGCTCCCGTCTGGGGATACGCTGCACCCACACGCCTGCACGGTCTACAGATCATACAGAATAAAGTACTCAGAATCATAAGCAACGCTCCGCGCTACACACGCACCGCGGATGTTCACCGGGAATATCGGCTTGACACCATTTTGCAGGTATTCCAAAAACTCTCCACACGACTGTAGAGAAACACGAGACACTCGCATAACCCGTTTATCCTTTCTCTGGGAAACTACGACCACAACCATATATGGAAACATAATAAACCAAAGACATTATTAGCAAGAAACTAAACATCTATGGTCCATAGCACGCTAACACGACAGTACTGGCGAGCCCCTGCAACACAGCTACTACTGGCAACCCCAGTTGCTCGATCCTCCGAAAAACAGGCAATCGCAGGGAAATCATACTGTACACAGCGCACAAACCAGCCACACACACACCCTACACCGTGAGCTGATCTATGACCGATCACCCACTAACGTATGACGACCTTGAACTGTTAAAGGGACGCGGCAGCTGCAGCAGGACCTACAATGAGCACCCGCAACGACAAAGGTAATGATGCACGATACCTCTCACTAACATAACTGCACCTTGCATGCACTGTCGCAGCTAGCAAGCCGCTACTGCCCTTACTACCCGTCCTACTGTCGCAGAGGTTTTTTTTTCCCCTTAGCGCTTGCCTTGGCACTTTTTACCCTCTGACTTTACAAACCGCTACCCTTCGACCACTTTCGTTCACTTTCCGTCTCCCTATGGACCATGTCAATGAGCAATCCTACCCAGACGCATGGACAACATCACATCCCGCATCCTGTGACTCACGATTTGAAAACTAACATATTATACGGAGGTGACAGTAGAACTTTTGGTTTGGTCACCACGTTGGTGTGGGCGTGGAGGAGCCCCATCCTTTTATGCCTGCGGTATGTCCAGGGCGGGTTGGTGTCTGAAGATAGATTCACCATGGCAGTTTCGGGGTAGGGTCTGTGGGTCCTCCACTTGAAACTGATATACTCATAATTACGCTAGCTTTTTACAACTGTACTACATTTACAAGCAAATTTACAAAACGTGATCAGAAGTGACATCATGATCTCGTGAGCATAAGCATTCGGCATCTTGGATTTTTAGAGTAGGCTATATACAAAAGGAGCTTTGTAAGCAGGTTTGCTGTGTAAAGTAGTGGATGTCGGAGGTTGTTGGGCAGAGGTATATCTGTAGAAGTGTGACGGGTAGGATTGTTTCTTTTGTATGATACTTGCAACGTGCAGAATGGAGATACACCCACATCTATCTCATGAATTGACATCGTTATGTAGTTCAGCATGTAATGTGTGGGAAATTAGGTTAGCTCTCAAAATTAATATAGAACATACGGTCCGACGCTGACATCTTCCAAAGGTTGTTTCTTTTTTTTTTGCTATTAAGAAAAGTCCCGAAAAACTAAGTGAACCTGCATTATTTTGTGCCGGTGTTAGAAATGAAACCGTGTGTTTCATTCTAGTGGATAGTTGAAATATTGGGATGAAACAAACAACCCATGGGTTGAACATGCTGTGTCGTTTTTCAAGTGCTTGTTTGTGCTTCCTGCGAAGAGTATGGATTTTGTGTGTAATATCTGTCAGAATATAGACGCAAAAATTACTGCAAAGAATGCAGTTAATATTAAACCTCTATTAAATCTTCTGAAAGAAGCGTCGGGACAATATGTGAGTTGAAGAACTTCTGATATGCTCACCTACGTAAAATCTGCTTCAAGGAAGAAAGAGGAGTACTGTCCTTTCTCTGCAGAGATATTGCTGCTAGCATCGGATGTCGACCTACCCTTCGCTTGTGTGCTGTGTCTCAGAGACCTGTTTTAGCTACGAAAAGAGCATTTTTGACGAAAGCAACGATGTTGTAAGGGATACTATTATTTTATGATGTATTTCTTTAACTTTGTTAATAAAAATTGTGAAGAACAAAAGTACACTCCTGGAAATGGAAAAAAGAACACATTGACACCGGTGTGTCAGACCCACCATACTTGCTCCGGACACTGCGAGAGGGCTGTACAAGCAATGATCACACGCACGGCACAGCGGACACACCAGGAACCGCGGTGTTGGCCGTCGAATGGCGCTAGCTGCGCAGCATTTGTGCACCGCCGCCGTCAGTGTCAGCCAGTTTGCCGTGGCATACGGAGCTCCATCGCAGTCTTTAACACTGGTAGCATGCCGCGACAGCGTGGACGTGAACCGTATGTGCAGTTGACGGACTTTGAGCGAGGGCGTATAGTGGGCATGGGGGAGGCCGGGTGGACGTACCGCCGAATTGCTCAACACGTGGGGCGTGAGGTCTCCACAGTACATCGATGTTGCCGCCAGTGGTCGGCGGAAGGTGCACGTGCCCGTCGACCTGGGACCGGACCGCAGCGACGCACGGATGCACGCCAAGACCGTAGGATCCTACGCAGTGCCGTAGGGGACCGCACCGCCACTTCCCAGCAAATTAGGGACACTGTTGCTCCTGGGGTATTGGCGAGGACCATTCGCAACCGTCTCCATGAAGCTGGGCTACGGTCCCGCACACCGTTAGGCCGTCTTCCGCTCACGCCCCAACATCGTGCAGCCCGCCTCCAGTGGTGTCGCGACAGGCGTGAATGGAGGGACGAATGGAGACGTGTCGTCTTCAGCGATGAGAGTCGCTTCTGCCTTGGTGCCAATGATGGTCGTATGCGTGTTTGGCGCCGTGCAGGTGAGCGCCACAATCAGGACTGCATACGACCGAGGCACACAGGGCCAACACCCGGCATCATGGTGTGGGGAGCGATCTCCTACACTGGCCGTACACCACTGGTGATCGTCGAGGGGACACTGAATAGTGCACGGTACATCCAAACCGTCATCGAACCCATCGTTCTACCATTCCTAGACCGGCAAGGGAACTTGCTGTTCCAACAGGACAATGCACGTCCGCATGTATCCTGTGCCACCCAACGTGCTCTAGAAGGTGTAAGTCAACTACCCTGGCCAGCAAGATCTCCGGATCTGTCCCCCATTGAGCATGTTTGGGACTGGATGAAGCGTCGTCTCACGCGGTCTGCACGTCCAGCACGAACGCTGGTCCAACTGAGGCGCCAGGTGGAAATGGCATGGCAAGCCGTTCCACAGGACTACATCCAGCATCTCTACGATCGTCTCCATGGGAGAATAGCAGCCTGCATTGCTGCGAAAGGTGGATATACACTGTACTAGTGCCGGCATTGTGCATGCTCTGTTGCCTGTGTCTATGTGCCTGTGGTTCTGTCAGTGTGATCATGTGATGTATCTGACCCCAGGAATGTGTCAATAAAGTTTCCCCTTCCTGGGACAATGAATTCACGGTGTTCTTATTTCAATTTCCAGGAGTGTATTTTCATTGAAAAGCATTCGTTTGGGGTTTTTTTCCTACATCAAGTCCGCTCATAGTATGGAAGCTATGATTGTACTGTATTCTTAACACCTCCTGAACTGCATTGAAGAATAGTCGTTTTTTAATGTCGAAACATAGCATTGACGGACAATATCACTGCTCTGTCAATGTATTCAGTCTTCCATGGGGTTAAAAAAATTACTTCGTTTCGTCCCCCAGCAGAGTAATGTTGTTAATACCTGTGCTACACAGTTCCATATGATATGGTAACAAGTGGTTTGCGGGATGTACGCACTACTAAACTTGTAGCGACTAGATACTGTATAGAGGTGTGTTGCAGAGAGAAAGAGAAAATCTTAGTGCTGCATACAACCATGTATCATATTAATTCAGTAAAAAGCAATACGTAACAGATGTAATCTGATATGGCGGCGGATGAGACTCTGTTCTTTAATGTATGCAATAGATGTTGGGCTGATGGATGGTATACTATATCAGTACTTTAACATACGAAAGTCTATGCGCTCTACAGACATTGCACCACTTCCCATAGTCAGGAGCAGGAGGCATATTAGGGAAATTGGTATGGATGCATGGTTGCAGAGGAAATATAAGGATTACACCTAAAGCAGAACTGGTTGATGTTGAAACGGAGCTTGTGCCGGTACTATTGCAGTGTCCTTCTTTAAGATGACTACTAGCTTATGGATTTGGGCAAGGGCGAGGGTTTTTTTTTTAACAGAATGGATATTTGCGACTACCTAACGAATGACAGAAAAGTTTTCATCTTCTTCCGCTAAGAAGAATATGGTTTTTAAAAGCTGATTTATTATTAAGGAACTGGATAGACTGTTCGAGTTTGATCCAGTCTAAATGCTAGCGATATGGAAGTACATTTTAAAAATCGGTATGGGACGTATATAGTACAGATGACTGTGGTTTTAATGTAATATTGCTTAATGATGGCAGTGAGTACGTTACACAGCATCACTGCACTTAAATATTCCTGACAGACGTTTGGATCCTATGTTGCTCGCACTCGATTCCATTGCATCGCTGGATCACTGGGTATTCTTTTGCTCGTAAGCAAATTACATTTCTAAGTTAGGAGGGAGTCTATACGCAGGTAATGGCGTGGAAGACTCTAGTTTCAATGGAAATTTTTTTCATTGTGGGAGGGAGTACCACACACAGCATCACTGTACTTAAATAGCCCTGACCGACTTTTGGAAATTAAGTTACACGCATCTGATTCTATTGCTCTACTGCGTGCATGGATATTTTCTTCGTAAGCAAACTACATGCAGCCGGCCATGGTGGCCGAGAGGTTCTAGACGCTACAGTCTGGAACCGCGCGACCGCTACGGTCGCAGGTTCGAATCCTGCTTCGGGCATGGATGTGTGTGATGTCCTTAGGTTAGTTAGGTTTAAGTAGTTCTAAGTTCTAGGGGACGGATGACCTTAGAAGTTAAGTCCCATAGTGCTCAGAGCCATTTGAACCAAACTACATGCACACACACACACACACACACACACACACACACACACACACACACACAAACACACACACACGCAGGCACGCACGCACGCACACATAGACAGCAACACTGTGTTTAAATCGGAGCATTATTGTACTTAAATAGGGCTGACAGACATTTGGAAACTATGCGACAGTATTTCGCAAATAATTGTGTTTTGTATGCTTTGAATTCCGCGTTTATTGCACCCAAAATCTCTTAGAGTAGGCATACCATCGTGCATTGAACTTTCGTAGATCTTCGAATGCTTGGAGTGATCTAAATCCCAATCAGCACATCACTCTCTCAATGCTTCCACTATCTTAAGCAGCGCAGTGCCACTGATCTACTATCACACCACTGAAGCGCACACCGTTTTCTGCAAACTGTGTGTGTGTGTGTGTGTGTGTGTGTGTGTGTGTGTGTGTGTGTGTGTGTGTTTTAACGACTCTTTGATGCTTTAGAAATACGTTCTGCGATGTCTCTCGAGCTGTTAATTTCAACGTAGCAACACCAAACACAATAAGTACTGATGCACTAACACTGCTGTTGTCGAAGGCAGGAATAGCGAGACAAAATGCGGTGTACTTAGCCGTCAACTGCCCTTCGATATATGTCAATTTGTTGCACAGCTTCTCCTATTCTATTTGAACGAGGCCTACCCTCGTACCTCACCATACAATCTCAATTTCCACTATAGCATTGATGTCACTGACAGCTGCTATCCCGACATTGATAGGCATAGACCAGTTTGTTGTTGAGTAATACACTATGTGATCAAAAGTATCCGGACACATACATTTTTCATAATAGGTGCATTGTGTTGCCATCTACTGCCATACACCACATTAGCGACCTCAGTAGTCATTACGCATCGTGAGATAGCAGAATGGGGCGCTTCGTGGAACTCACGGACTTCGAACGTGAGCAGGTGATTAGGTGTCACTTGGGTCATACGTCTGTACGCAAGATTTACGCACTCCTAAGCATCCCTAAGTCCACTGTCTCCGATGTAACAGTGAAGTGGAAACGTGAAGGGACACGTACAGCACAAAAGCGTACATATCGACCTCGTCTATTGACTGAGACTGCCGACAGTTGAAGAGGGTTGTAATGTATAATAGGCAGACATATATTCAGACCATCACACAGGAATTCCAAATTGCATGAGGATCCACTGCAAGTACGACGACAGTTAGGCGGGAGGTAAGAAAACTTGGATTTCATGGTCGAGCGGCTGCTCGTAAGCCACACATCACGCCGTTAAATTCCAAATGATGCCTTCCTTGGTGTAAGGAGCGTAAACATTTGGCCATTGAACAGTGAAAAACGTTGTGTGGAGTGACGAATCACGGTACAAAATGTGGCGAACAGATGGCACAGGATGTGGGTATGGCGATTGCCCAGTGAACGTCATCTGCCAGCGTGTGTGGTGCCAATAGTAAAATTCGAAGGCAGTGGTGTCATGATGTGGTCGTGTTTTTCATGGAGGGGGCTTGCACCCCTTGTTGTTTTGGGTGGCACTATCACCGCACAGGCCTACATTGATGTTTGAAGCACCTTCTTACTTCCCACTTTTGAAGAGCTATTCTGGGACGGTGAATGCAAATTTCAACACGTTCGAGCACCTGTTTATAATGCACGGCCTGTGGTGGAGTGGTTACACGACAATAACATCCCTGTAATGGACTGGTCTGTACAGAGTCCTGACCTGAATCCGACAGAAAATCTTTGGGATGTTTTGGAACGCTGACTTAATGCCAGGCCTCACCGACCGGCATCGATACCTCCTTCAGTGCAGCACTCCGTGAAGAATGGACTGCCATTCCCCAAGAAACCTTCCAGCACCTAACTGAACGTGTGCCTGCGAGAGTGGAAGTGTCATCAAGGCTAAGGGTGGGCCAACACCATATTGGATTCCAGCATTACCGATGGAGGGTGCCACGAAATTTTAAGTAATTTTGAGGCAGGTGTACGGATACTTTTGTTCACATAGTGTACGTGCTGGTGCACAGTAACATCGATTCGACAATTTAATACTACGTAGTCGCCATCTACCAATCATGTGAGTTCTCATCTTTTCGTTTTACTTGGCTGATCTGCGAAACAAAAGCATCATGTGTGTGCTGCTAGGATTGTATAGGTTGGAATACTCCATTTCGATACGTAACGGGAAAAAAGTCTTTGGGAAAGACGACATATTTCTTCCGGATACGTAAGGGTAGATTAGGACATGTATAGATATGTAAAGGCAACCTTTTTCCTCGATCAGTGCTTGACAAGATAATCGATGGTACTCGTGCAATGTACCCTCCATCATGCACTGTACAAAGGCTTGCGGTGTATTTGTTTTATATTTAGTATGTTCACAGGCAATGCAGTTGTCCACAAGTATGTGGTTGGACTGATACTTGAGCTGGAAAATGGAAATGGAAATGAGCGTTTGGCGTCATTGGCCGGGAGGCCCCTCGCGGGGCAGGTCCGGCCGCCATATCGCAGGTCTTACTACATTCGGCGCCACATTGGGCGACCTGCACGCCGGATGGGGATGAAATGATGATGAACACAACACAACACCCAGTCCCTGAGCGGAGAAAATCTCCGACCCAGCCGGGAATCGAACCCGGGCCCAGAGGACGGCAATCCGTCACGCTGACCACTCAGCTACTGGGGCGGACATACTTGAGCTGAATGCAGCTAAATGTGTAAGAGTAAGCAGCCGGAGCTAACTGAAGAAGAATGCTTACGTCGGGCTCAGACGCATTTATCGGTATCTTAAGGAAGTAACCCAAACATTATGAACTGACAGTCCATCTTAAGTGAGTCAGGAGACCAGCTGCAAAGCAAGACTGACGCCCTGTCCTCAGAGTTTTACTTCCGCCGCTAAATCTCCTACGATGCACATAAACAGTTTCACCTCTTGAAGCCTGTCAGAAGTTCTTGCTATAACTTTAGGTATGGGTCATTCCCTGGAATACGTATTTAAATGTAGTCTACTGTCTGTAAAAGAGATGCGACACCGGTAGGCTACAGCGATTTGCAGAGACTTGAGGATTGGTGGGAGTTGGAAATGAAAGTGGATAAATACACCGCTGGCCATTAAAATTGCTACACCACGAAGATGACGTGCTACAGACGCGAAATTTAACCGACGGGAAGAAGATGCTGTGATATGCAAATGATTAGCTTTTCAGAGCATTCACACAGTTTGGCGCCGGTGGCGACACCTACAACGTGCTGACATGAGGAAAGTTTCCAACCGATTTCTCATACACAAACAGCAGTTGACTTGCATTGCCTGATGAAACGTTGTTGTGATGCCTCGTGTAAGTAGGAGAAACGCATACCATCTCGTTTCCGACTTTGATAAAAGGTCGGATTGTAGCCTATCGCGATTGAGGTTTATCGTATCGCAACATTGCTGCTCGTGTTGGTCGAGATCCAATGACTGTTAGCAGAATATGGAATCGGTGGGTTCAGGAGGGTAATACGGAACGCCGTGCTGGATCCCAACGGCCTCGTATCACTAGCAGTCGAGATGACAGGCATCTTATCCGCATGGCTGTAATAGATCGTGCAGCCACATCTCGCTCCCTGAGTCACCAGATGGGGACGTTTGTAAGACAACAACCATCTGCACGAAGAGTTCGACGACGTTTGCAGAAGCATGGACTATCAGCTCGGAGACCACGGCTGGTGTTACCCTTGACGCTGCATCACAGACAGGAGCGCCTGCGATGATGTACTTAACGACGAACCTGGGTGCACGAATGGCAAAACGTCATTTTTTCGGATGGATCCAGGTTCTGTTTCGAGCATCATGATGCTCGCATCCGTGTTTGTCGACATCGCGGTGAACGCACATTGGAAGCGTGTATTCGTCATCGCCATACTGGCGTATAACCCGGCGTGATGGTATGGCGTGCCATTGGTTACACGTCTCGGTCATCTCTTGTTCGCACTGACGGCACTTTGAACAGTGGACGTTACATTTAATATGTGTTACGACCCGTGGCTCTACCCTTCATTCGATCCCTGCGAAACCCTACATTTCAGCACGATAATGCACGACCGCATGTTGCAGGTCCTGTACGGGCCTTTCTGGGTACAGAAAATGTTCGACTGCTGACCTGGCCAGCACATGCTCCTGATCTCTCAGCAACTGAAAAAGTCTGGTCAATGGTGACCGAGCAACTGGCTCGTCACAATAGGCCAGTCACTACTCTTGATGAACTGTGATATCGTGTTGAAGATGCATGGGCAGCTGCACCTGTACACGCCATCCAAGCTCTGTTTGACTCAATGCCCAGGCGTATCAAGGCCGTTATTACGGCCAGAGGTGGTTGTTCTGGGTACTGATTTCTATGATCTATGCACCCAAATTGCGTGAAAATGTAATCACATGTCAGGTCTAGTGTAATATATTTATCCAATGAATACCCGTTTATCATCTGCATTTCTTCTTGGTGTACCAATTTTAATGGCCAGTAGTGTATAAATGTTGAATCTACAATAGTCGAAGAGACGTGCTGCTGTTCTATTAGACAACTGGCTACAAATCACAGGAAACAGTACCAGCCGCAAAATATGTGGACGTAAGTATTCGTATGGAGATGAATTTCTCCGTATACGTTAGTGTACTATTTTTTCTCGTTGTGATAGCTCTCTACATAGCCAGTAACGGGTAAAGGGCTATATAGCCTTCCGACTAATGGAACAATGCTGTCGCAACGTGATGGGGTTTCGAGAGAATTAGCAGAGCTCTGTGAGTTGGCTGGGTACATTTAGATCCAGCCCTACTCGCCAAAATCAGGTAGATGCAAATGCCATGTATCGAAAAGACTGGAAGCTTCCTTAGAAAATTAAGCGATACTCTGACAAAAGGGGAAGTGAGAGGAGATCCCTAAACCGCTTCTTCTAAGTGTTGTGAGCAAACATATTACTTCATCCCGCATACGTCTTCTGAAGTCACAGTAATGAGAAAAATTAGGGGCTAATATGAATGTTTTTACCAAGAGAAAAGAAACGAATCTAGCCTGCTCCCCTCAGGAGGCGTGTCCGCGACCTTGAAGTCACGCATCCTTCAAAAATGATTCAAATGGCTCTGAGCACTATGGGACTTAACTTCTGAGGTCATCAGTCTCCTAGAACTTAGAAATAGTTAAGCCTAACTAACCTAAGGACACCACACACATCCATGCCCGAGGCAGGATTCGAACCTGCGACCGTAGCGGTCGCGCGGTTCCAGACTGAAGCACCTAGAATCGATCGGCCACGCATCGTGCTTGTTGCTCTAGATGAGTATTTTGGCAAACTAATGGTGTCCACTCCTACCTTTCCGTGTACTTAATTAACAACTTGCACAGCCACTGGCCATGTCCGTGAGTTAGTAGTAGGAGTAATCCACTAAATTACAGGCCCATATCGTTAACGTGGGTATGCAGCAGGATTTTAGAACATATATTGTGTTCGAACATTATGAATTACCTCGAAGGAAACGGTCTATTGACACACAGTCAACATGGGTTTAGAAAACATCGTTCCTGTGAAACACAACTAGCTCTTTATTCACATGAAGGGCTGAGTGCTATTGACAAGGGATTTCAGATCGATTCCGTATTCCTGGATTTCCGGAAGGCTTTTGATACTGTACAACACAAGCGACTCGTAGAAATTGCGTGCTTATGGAATATCGTCTCAGTTTGTGACTGGATTTGCGATTTCCTGTCAGAGAGGTCACAGTTCAAGTGACGGAAAGTCATCGAGTAAAACAGAAGTGATTTCAGGCGTACCCCAAGGGAGTGTTATAGGCCCTTTGCTGTTCCTTATCTATATAAACGATTTGGGAGACAATCTGAGCAGCCGTCTTCGGTTGTTTGCAGATGACGCAGTCGTTTATCGACTAATAAAGTCATCAGAAGATCAAAACAAACTGAAAAATTATTTAGAAAAAAATCTGAATGGTGCGAAAAATGGCAGTTGACCCTAAATAACGAAAAGTGTGAGGTCATCCACATGAGTGCTAAAAGGAACTCCTTATACTTCGGTTACACGATAAATCAGTTTAATCTAAACGCCGTAAATTCAACTTAATACCTAGGTATTACAATTACGAACAACTTAAATTTGAAAGAACACATAGAAAATGTTGTGAGGAAGGCTAACCAAATACTGCGTTTTATTGGCAGGACACTTAGAAATTATAACAGACCCACTAAGGAGACTGGCTACACTACGCTTGTCCGTCCTCTTTTAGAATATTGCTGCGCTGTGTGGGATCCTTACCAGGTAGGACGGACGGAGTATATCGAAAAAGGTACAAAGGAAGGCAGCACGTTTTGTATTATCGCGAAATATGGGAGAGAGTGTCACAAAAGATACAGGATTTGGGCTGGACATCATTAAAAGAAAGGCGTTTTTCGTTGCGACGGAATCTTCTCACGAAATTCCAATCACCAACTTTCTCCTCCGAATGCGAAAATTTTTGTTGACACCGACCTACACAGGGTGGAACGATCACCGCGATAAAATAAGGGAAATCAGAGCTCGTACGGAAAGATATAGGTGTTCATTCTTTCCGCGCACTATACGAGATTGGAATAATAGAGAATTGTGAAGGTGGTTCGATGAACCCTCTGCCAGGCACTTAAATGTGATTTGCAAAGTATCCATGTAGCTGTAGATGTAGTAACATAATTGTGTTATCCTCCGTACTCACCTATGCTTCGAGCTGAATTCTATTATCCACTTATTAACTGTTTTCTTTAAGTTGTAAATGCATAACTTTCATTTTCAAAGTCAATAAATAGTGTCCACCTGCTTCCATTCACGAACAGAAGATCGCTTCTCCCATTAATACGTCTACGTGAGTGGAGTGGTGTGATACCCATTTGTTCAATGCTTAATTGGGCCACCGCTATTAACATTCATTTAAACAACTTTATTGTGCGCGCGCTCGAAAATCATAGTGGCCTGATTAAAAACACAAACCCCTCCAGGCATCCACAGAACGGAGAGTACCCGACATAAGATTAGTAGTCGTAGATTTGTACTCAGTGTCCTCATTCGCTTCAAGGCTTCACTTCTGCTTTCTTGTTTTCTGCCTTATTTCCTTTATCTGGTCTGTAACTGGCTTTTCAGCTGCAGAGAGGCGCTGTAGCCTCGTTTTTTTTTTTTTCAATATGTCTTGAGTGGAATCCCCCATCTGAAATACATTCTCGAGGCCGGGCGGGGCGGGACGGTTCGACTGTAGACTGCTTGCGCATTGAGTCAACGTCTGGACATGCGTACATGTGTTATTTCCACAAATTTGTGTGTATGCCCCTTTATTCTCGTGCGCCTTCAATTGCGCACGACGAAAGAGGCATGTTGTGGGCATGCCTCAACTCAAAAGAGAGTAGGTTAAATGGCCTTATTTAAGTTTTTAGTAATTACTGTTAGTGGTTTAGAGTGGATTTTTAGATTGCGGGGATAGTTTAACATTGTTTATGGCAACGACGAGATTTCAATTTAAACAAGAAGAACGTAACATTAAGCAAGCGGTGGAAGAAGTAGCGCAGTGGAGCAGGCTGCAACAAGCAAGCAAGTGCTTGATCCGCTTTTACATTATCGCTTTGAACGGTAGAAACCATGTGTTTATACACTACTGGCCATTAAAACCGCTACACCAAGAAGAAATGCAGATGATAAACGAGTATTCATTGGACAAATATATTATACTAGAACTGACATGTGATTACATTTTCACGCAATGTGGGTGCATAGATCCTGAGAAATCAGTACCCAGAACAACCACCTCTGGCCGTAATAACGGCCTTGATACGCCTGGGCATTGAGTCAAACAGAGCTTGGATGGCGTGTGCAGGTAGAGCTGCCCATGCAGCTTCAGCACGATACCACAGTTCATCAAGAGTAGTGACTGGCGTAGTTTGACGAGCCAGTTGCTCGGCCACCATTGACCAGACGTTTTCAATTGGTGAGAGATATGGGGAATGTGCTGGCCAGGGCAGCAGTCGAACATTTTCTGTACCCAGAAAGGCCCGTACAGGACCTGCAATATGCGGTCGTGCATTATATTGCTGAAATGTACAGTTTCGCAGGGATCGAATGAAGGGTAGAGCCACGGGTCGTAACACATGTGAAATGTAACGTCACTGTTCAAAGTGCCGTCAATGCGAACAAGATGTGACCGAGACGTGTAACCAATGGCACCCCATACCATCACGCCGGGTGTTACGCCAGTATGGCGATGACAAATACACGCTTCCAATGTGCGTTCACCGCGATGTCGTCAAACATGGATGCGACCATAATGATTCTGTAAACAGAACCTGGATTCATCCGAAAATATGACTTTTTGCAATTCGTGCATCCAGGTTCGTCGTTAAGTACACCATCGCAGGCGCTCCTGTCTGTGATGCAGCGTCAAGGGTAACCGCAGCCATGGTCTCCGAGCTGATAGTCCATGCTGCTGCAAAAGACGTCAAATTGTTCGTGCAGATGGTTGTTGTCTTGCAAACGTCCTCATCTGTTGACTCAGGGATCGAGACGTGGCTGCATGATCCGTTACAGCCATGCGGATAAGATGCCTGTCATCTCGACTGCTAGTGATACGAGGCCGTTGGGATCCAGCACAACGTCCCGAATTACCCTCCTGAGCCCACCGATTCCATATTCTGCTAACAGTCATTGGATCTCGACCAACGCGAGCAGCAATGTCGCGATACGATAAACCGCAACCGCGATAGGCTACAATCCGAACTTTATCAAAGTCGGAAACGTGATGGTACGCATTTTTCCTCCTTACACGAGGCATCACAACAACGTTTCACCAGACAATGCTGTATGTGTATGAGAAATCGGTTGGAAACTTTCCTCATGTCAGCACGTTGTAGGTGTCGCCACCGGCGCCAACCTTATGTGAATGCTCTGTAAAGCTAATCATTTGCATATCACAGCATCTTCTTCCTGTCGGTTAAATTTCGCCTCTGTTGCACGTCATCTTCGTGGTGTAGCAATTTTAATGGCCAGTAGTGTAGATGAATGAAATGGCCACGAAAAAGGATCACGCAAATAGTCAAACTGCATTACGATATGAAATGTCTCGAGTGCAAAAGAAACTAAACGCAAGTTACAAGGGTCCATACCGCATTGAATGCAAATATCCAGTTAACCGAAGCTCAAAGGAATGTAGCAACTGAGCTAGCGAAATTTTCTGAGGCACATAAACATATACCCGAAGAATTCGGAAGTCCAAGTATCCGACATCAAAACGTGTTAAGAAATTCGTCATAGCTTGGTTTCAGTTAGCAAACAGTTTAAGATTTGTTCCTTAAAGACTGACGTTTTGTTACGAGCGAGTTTCGTTAAAACCTAATTCCAGTAACATTATTTTTATAGCGAGTCCTCCGGAATCGATGGAAACATTAGATGAAAGCGGAAATTCCATATAGGAGGTTTCACTGAATTGAAAAAAAAAAATTGTAAATCGAAATTTGTTTCTCTCTCTCTCTCTCTTCTCTCTCATAGGACGTGCTAATGGAGAGAGAAGTCGGCAATGTTTGCCAGATTGACCAATAAATGATTATAATTTGCGGGAAGCTTCAATGAAGCATTGCTAGGACAAAAATGGAAGACTGTAAACGTTAGGACAGTGAAATGTAAGTATATAGCTAGGAATCAAGTGGGAGGGGGTAATATGTTGCAAACGAGAGGTAGGTAAAGAAAGACGTAAACCCGTTGTCTTTTCTCCAAAATCAGTAAGAGATAGGCGAATACCTTAATTTAAGAAACATGTAAGAGAGGTTCAAATCCTGTATTTATCAACTACTTTAAACAATGTAAACAAATACTTAGACAAGTTATAACAAAAGCAAAGAAAATGGAAAATGACAAACAAATAAAAAATGGCAGGAATAATAATAAAGCAACCTGGATTATCATAAAAAGAGAAACAGGTACTACATCATTAGCCCACAAAAATATAGAACTTCATGAACACAACAATAAAATAATCAACCCCACAGCAGTGGCTAATAAATTTAACAACTATTTTTCTAATGTTGCACACCACCCGATTACCAAACATTACAACTCACAACCAGACAAGACACACTCCAGTCAGATACAAAAATTCTTACAAGAACCCTATTCATGTCTCCAACAACACCTGAGGAATTATCTGTCATTATAAAAAGGTTACCCAATAAGTATTCAGCAGGTACTGATGAAATACCAGATATTATCATCAAAGCAAGTGTAACATCTATCATAGAACCACTAACGGATATTTTCAATTCATCATTTGTGAGTGGTATATTCCCGGAAAATCTAAAAATGGCAAAAGTGACACCACTGTACAAGAAAGGGGACAAACACGAAGCTGCAAACTATAGACCTGTATCAGTATTGTCAGGCTTTGGTAAAATTCTTGAGGAACTATTTCTTAGAAGGCTGACAGCCTTTCTAAATAAAGAAAACATAATAAGTGATGTGCAACACGGATTCAGAACTGGCAGATCAACACAGTCAGCTATTTATACTTTCTTAAATGAAATTCCAACTGCAGTAGATAATAAGCAACATGTGTCTGGCATATTTCTTGACCTTATAAAGCCTTCGATGTAATTGATCATAATACTCTGTTGCAGAAGTTAGGTAATTATGGAATATGAGGCCTGTTAAACAAGTGGATACATTCCTACCTTCATGACGGTCAACAGATCACTCAAATAAAATACAAAGACATAAAAATACAAAAAATTTGTAATTTTTACATTAATGCACAAAACATTACATATGGAGTTCCTCAAAGGTCAGTCCTTGGGCCATTTCTTTTCATTCTTTATGTTGATGATTTGTCAGAAAAAATAACTAAAGGGACAACAGTACTTTTTGCAGATGACACAAATATACTAATCAAATCCCATGATGAGGAAAGCCTACAAAAACAGCTACAGGTATAATACAAAATTTGACACAATGGTTCAGAACAAACAAGCTAATAATAAATAATGAAAAAACAATGACAGTCAATTTCCACAGTTCACAGAAACTACATCCTGCAAGACCAATTTTTAAAATTGATGGAAAAACTGTCTCATCTGTGAGCGACACAAAATTTTTAGGTATACATATACAGCAAATCCTAAAATGGGAGACACATCTTAACCATGTAAATAAAAAGCTAAACACACTTATGTACGCAGTAAGAATCCTCGTACAAAATACAAGCCGTGCGTCTGTGATCACAATGTACCATGGCAGTATTCAGTCACTGCTGATGTACGGCATTATCTTTTGGGGGAACTCCGTAGGTACAAACAAAACATTTAGGCCACAGAAAAAGATGTTAGAATAATAAACCATGCTAAGTACAGAGACTCCTGTAGATCAATATTTAAAAGTCTCAGTATACTGCCTCTTCCTTGCTTATATATGTATGAAATATTAAATTTCACAAAAGGAAGTATTTTAAAAGATGGAAATATCTTCAAGTATAACTGTGATTACCACCCTCATGATACTAGGCAGAAACATTACTTGCATGTCAATACAGTAAGAGAGGAGTGTATCATACTGGCATTAGGCCGTACAATCACATGCCATCCTATTTGAAACATGCAAAATTTACAAAAGTTTAAAGTGAAACTGAAAGAGTACTTGCTTGACCACTGCTTCTATTCTGTTTCTGAGTTTTTAGAATACCAGAAAAGTGTAGTGTAATTGCCCAAATATTCTTAATAAATCTATCATTTTATTTTATTATATTAAATTTGTCATCAATATTCAACATGTATTGAATAATGTTTAGTTATTTATCCTTTCAAAATAACAATGTGTATGATGATGTATATACTGTACCAACCTGACTTGTCCTACATCGTTTGTGCAAAATATGTACCTAAACACGATTTACAGGACCAATAAAGAAATACAAATACAAATATTGAAACATAAATATCTTTTGTCAAAAGATGGAAAGTCCAGAATGGAATGACAACAATACCAGTATTATGAATAGGATTTTGATTTGTGAATGTGTGTGTTCATTATTTCTGAGGAAGACATTTCGGCCAAAAGTTTAAATGTATGGCAGTCTTTTCGTTCTGCCTGTCTGGGACTAAATGTCACCTATCCTTTTCATAATCTTGTTAGATAGCTTAATATTTGTGACAATAAGAGAAAAAGTTATCTTCTGTATACATAATACATATATGGAGCCGAGAGTTTCATATTTACAGAACCACTGATGGTACAAAGTATCTGCAATGTGTAGATTAACACATAGTAAATGGAACAATAGATTTCATGTGTAAAAGTATTTCCATGAAATTTTATTATTAGTGCAATATTTGATGTTCTTTACTAACATTATCCTACTGCTTCAATGAAATTTATCTTAACATTTTGCCGTCCGCACGTCTCGTACAAATTTATTCGCTTGGCGTCGGCAGCACAAAGTCGGATTAGTTGGCTTGTCAACGGTCGCTTGTCACCTTTCCGTTGATGACAAGCTTCAAACACATTGACTTTTTCACACTTTAATTTTCTGGAAATCCTCTATTTTGCCGTATCGTTCCACAAACTCGAATTTTCTTTTCAAGTAACTTCTCTGCAAGTTCTACAGTGTTATAATAATTATCCATGCAGAGGTGATGCCACGTTCCATGAGAAGGTGTCAATAGTTCCACCACTGTTTTTGCTAAATGCTGTCCAGCTCTGGAATATATCTTGAATGAGGAAATGTATCCCATACTCGAATCAAACAGCATCCGAATGAGTATGCCGTATTTCATAATTTTCGACGGATTGTAAACTTTAAAATTTAACTGTCCACACCACGGTATCATTTCTTTATCAATTGTGATGTTTTGACTTAGATTAAACATTTCTTTAAACTTTTTGGGAAAATAATCAATTACGAATTGCACTTTGACAAGCCGGTCGGCCCTATCCTATTTATTGTTGCTGTCGGAAAACTGTAAAAATGATAATATTTGTCTGAATCGGTTGCGGTACATCGTTTTGCGAAATATCGGTGTGTCCATCAACGTATTCGTTGACCAATAATCATTGATCCTTGCTTTTCTTACAATTGCCACAAGGATAGCAAGCCCAAACAATTTTTTTAAATCCATTTTCCTTCTATTGCAATTTTGACTGTAGTACTTTTTGGTTTCGTTGCTAATATATTCAAACAGATCATTCCCAATATATAATTGTACTATATCCTTGATGCTATGCGTACCTTTGGGAAATATGTTTGGACCTGGGGATCTTCAAATTTATTATTGGTCCTCGGTAAATCAAAGTCTGACCACTGTGCACTGTCTGATTCAGCCGAAACAGTTGGCAATCGTAGCGTTCGCCGAATTCTTCTTGGACGTATTTCAGTATCTTCCTGCGATTCTGCTTCACTTTCATTTTTTTGATATCCATTGTCTTCTTCCCAATCGGCCAAGTCGTCCGGAACGTCAGACAAGACGTCCACGCATACACAGTAAATAATCCTAATGTCTCTTTCGTACGCCATGATGAAAGGACAGAAGTACTTATAAAAACAAAACACTTGTTGACGTGTGTAACTTATTGTTACCTAAACAAAACACCAACAGAATGCAAAAGATACTATAATAATGTGGTGTCGCCGGCTTCTGAGCAATACTATGCAGATGACACTACTGTGGTGTTGCTGGCTGTTGACCGCTATTCCGCGCACGACACCACTGTAGTGTCGCCGGACAGCATAGTGTTAACAATTAAAAGAGAAAGTACACACATAGTGTGTTGAAGTGCATTTGATATTAAAGTTTTACTAAAGTACACTTCCTAACAGATATTACAGCTTCTGTTGTAACAACTGAAAGTGACAGCTTTTGGATTCTGGGTACTACTGCAGAAACACTGAAATTTAATAAAAGAAGAATTAAAATATCTCAATATAAATGTGGATGAGAAACAAAGTTCTACAGCAGTCAGCTAGTGATAAAGCATGGCTATTTTAGCCTGTATACCGGTTCCTGAAGATGGAAACAGTAGCCAAATATTAAAGTGGAACACTGTGAACCACATCTGATTTTTTGATATTGTTAGAACTAGTAGTGAAATAAGTAATTCTGAACACTAAATTTCAGGAATAAGGCAAGCCATGTTTTAACATTCATGATTATGTAGGATAGTGCTTAACAGTCAGTGTACACCACTGAGTATACAAAACACTGTCACAGAGGTGTATTAGACTGTGTCGGTGATCCCAGTACTAAACTATTCCATGAAACCAAGCCATGGTGCAAATGCACCCACCACGTCAGGTTGAGGCAAGCTGACAAATCATTCTACTAAACAGAGGAAAGAAAAGTACTGTTTACTTGTAGTGTGTGATGTCTTCTAGGTTTAGTTCGTAATTCAGTGAAATAATTGCCCAAAAATTGCAAGCACAAGCAGTGCTAACAATCTCGAATGCCCCTTACCAATATGAGTACCTGCCAAACACTGTCAGGTTTTCTGTGGTTTTCTGTGTAAAGCTTCCTTTGAGTAATCTTTACTGTCAGGTTTTCTATGGTTTTCTATGTAAGGCTTCCTTTGAGTAATCTTTACTGTTTGGTACTGAACTCACTGTACTCTGCAGTACACTTTACTGCATTTACATACACATACAGTATATTCCATACACACATCCCCCACACCTCACTTTGAACAGACATTTTGGATATTGCTTCCATAAGTCAAACCACATTGTTTCACTATCTTCCAGAATTTGTCTTTGTTCAAGGGTTTTGTTAGTAGACTATCCAGTGTCTCTTTTCTGTAGAAACAGTTTACTTCATACTCCCTTGCTGAGTGTGATTCCTTATGAAATAGTGCTTTATGTCAGTGTGTTTGATTCTGCACTAGTGACATAATTTTTGGCTAAGTTTATAGTTTCCTTGTTGTCACAGAAAATCTTGGTGTGCTCCAAACTGATATTAGGCTCTCCTTCAGTTATTGCACTCCTGATCTACAATGGTTCTTGAATTGTTTGTAATAAAGCTTTGTACTTGGTTTATATGCTGTCCAGTGTTCAAGATTACTGTTTTCTGTCTTTTAATAATGTACAGAAAGTTCTGGTTGAGAATTACCCATTATTTAAAAATAAAGGAGACAACTCATCATAAGGTAGAGGCTCTGTGTCGTCAATAGGTACACAAACAAAAGGTACAGAGCTTTGCTAGCTTTTGGAATGAACTTCCTTTTTCAAGCTGGTAAGAGAAACAGGCACACAAACACACTCACATGCACATGCCTGCTTGTGTGCATGTTTTTTCTACAAGTTTGAAAAAGGAAGCTCTTTCTTAAAGCTAGCAGAGCTCTATACCTCTTGTTTGTGTTCCTGTTGAAGATGAAGCACTTCCGTATTTTGGTGAGTTGTCTCCTTTATTCCTAAATAAAGCATTTTCTGTCTTTTGCAGGACCAGGATATAACTCCTCTCATTAATCTAAAACAACATTAAGTGACAGAATGTCTGCTCTCTAACACACTTTCCCAGTCTGTATCATTACAGCTCTCAAGTTTTATATTTCCCTGTTTAGAATATCTTAATTTACAGTCCGTGGTTCCCTTTAGACATCTAAATGTTCTTTTAATGGCTTTCCAATGTTTCTCTCTTGGGATTTTACAGACTCTGTGTAGAACATTTGTGGTGAAAGCGATATCAGCCATTGAAGTTTGTGATGTAAATGAAAGGGTCCCTAAGGCCTCCAAATGCAGTACATTTTCATTGCACTCTACATTATCTGCATCGGGCATTAACTTAGATCCTCATTCCACTGGTGCAGAAATGGGTTAACAGTCACACATACCAATTTTTTCCAAAATTTTTTCTGTGTGTGATAATTGATCTATAAATAAGTTGCCTGTCGACGTATTTTTAACAGTTTGCATACCCAAGTATTGCTTTACCTCTCACAAGTCACATATGTTAAATTTGGTTTTTAGTTGTATCTTAAAAGTGTTCATTTGTTCTTCAACTTTAGTTAAAATGAAGAAATCATTCAACCATTTTGTCATTATTATGACATCATCTTTACTTCTTCAATACTAAATACTGGGATCTGCCTTAGATTGTTTCATACCCATCTTTATCAAGGGTTAGTGCAAATATCAGTTCCAGCAACATCTTCACTCAGTTCATAAACACTTTTCTTCAATCACCAAATCTTCACTTTCTCTTAACAAGTTACTGTAGGTTCTTCTGGCAAGATCACATATATTTCATCATCTAATTTCCCATATAAGTAAATTGTCTTCACATCCATTTTGTGAATTAGTGTAAGTGATTCATATTTTACCATTGGTGAAAATGTTTATTTGTTGTCTAGCCCTTCTTTTTGTGAACATCCCTTGACTAAAAGTCATGCTTTGTATTTGGGTGCCACACCCACATTATTTTTTATGTTGAAGACCCTTTGTAATTTAGTATTTCCCTCACCCACTCCCCCTCCCCCCCCTCCCCCCCCTCCCCCCTTCCCTCCCTTCTCATATTTAAACCCATTCAGAAGTTTCATTTTTATAAAATGACTCCAATTCTCTTTCCATGGCTTCTCTCAATTTTGAGAAATTGGGCCACTCTTAACCTCTTCAAGTGTAGGCTCATCATTAAAATATTCGGCTATACATTTCATAACCAGGGTATTATGTACGTTTAGGTACATGAGAAGAAATGCAAAATGTTTTATGTTTTCTTCCTCTTCTTTGTCTTCTAGGACTTCATCTTCATAGAAAGTATCTCTGTTCCTTATCACCTTCTTCTTCCTCTTCTTTAGTTTCCATTTCTTTAGAATTAGTATTTTGTAGACTTTGCAACATCGATAAAGTGGTTGTAGTCTTTTGCTGACTCTCGTTTAATTCATTTTTATAACTTTCAAGGAATATAATATTTTTACTAGTCAGTTTCTTCTTATTCATAGGATTTATGAGTTGGTAATCACTTGAGACTTCATAGTAACTTAAAAAAGTGTATTTCGTAGACTTTCAGTCTCATTTTCCCCATAGTTGTTTCAGGATTTATACCACAGCCTTGCATCCAAAAACATGAGTTGCTTAGTTCAGCTTCTTCCCTGTCTACACTTCATAGGGGTTTCTATTTTATAGCATTTTGAAAGGTGATCAGTTGATCAAATACACAGCTGTCAACACTGCCTCTATCCAAAAACATTTAGATAACCCAATGTCTGTTAACACACACTTCTGCAATAGTCCTACTTGCTCTCTCTGCAACTCTTTTCTGGGATGGACTGTATCTGTTAGTGGTTTGGTGTCTAATTCCTACTTCCTTCAATTGTTGCTTGAATTTGTGATTGGTATGCACTGTCCCATTACCAGATCTGACAATTTTGATCTTTTTTCCCATTGCTCTTTCTATCATATTGCGAAACGACTCAGAAATATCACTGACTTTATCTTTAGAACATAGGAAACAGACATGGTTATATCTTGAGTAGTCATCTATAAAGGTAAGAAAATAGCAGGTTCCTCCTATAGACTCATACTCCATTGATCCAAAAACATCAGTTTGTTTTAATTTCAAGATATCCTTTGTTCTGCATTTACAAGGCTTAAAGGGTTATCCAGTCTGTTCCTGTTGTGAACATATTTCACAGAGTTGCTTGCATTTACCACAGTCTTCCAATCCTGTTACCACATATTTTAATATTGACAAGCCTATTCTCATTAGGTGCCCAGGTCTTCTATGCCATAAGAAACATTTTGCAGAAGAGACAGAATGGTTTGATGGAATGTGATGACCTATCCTCTGTCAGTTGCAGCACTTGACTGGTGTCTTCTTTTTCTTCTTAGAATAAAGTGCTGACACTGTTTCCTTCTCCAAAGTGTTGCAGTCTGACGTATTTTCCACATCACACTGTAACTTCACTTTTATTCTGTCTCCCATAATCACTAAGTCTGAGATTTCTAACCCCATAATCATATTTTTTGGGCAGTCTTACTAGTAATAATGTCCCTACCCATTGATTTGCAATCTTGAACCCAATGTTCCTTAGTGGATTTGATATAGATATTATCTGGTTGACATATTCCTCCATGTTCATACACTTACGTATGTCGAGTGGGTAAAAGTTCATGGAGTAATCCAACTTTGCTTGTAAGATCTCCTTGTACAGGTGTGCACTGTAACTTTTCCTAAAGTTTTTTTGCTGTCGCAAATTTCTCTGTGTGTATCTAGTGATCTGAGTCAACCAATGATATCAACATTGATCTTGTCTTCCAGTTCTTATTTTGAAATTTTACTTGTGGGCTTTAATGTACCATTCTCTAAATCCTGTAGCTTGTCCAGGTGTTAATATGCTTCTACAGCAAATTTCTATTTAGCACAGTTCTCATGACCCATAGGTTGTGGATCTGTATCACACTTATTTTTCACAGTTATATTTTTTTGGTAGTAAATTGTGTAAAAATGGTACACAAACTCCTATTCAACTAGCTTCCATTACACACTTTCTTATACAGGATTATACTGATGATTTTTTTTCCTTCCATGTGTTAGAATACTTATTTCAAATGCCCTCACTGGTGTTTGGGCCATAACCTGTTAGAACTAGTGCAGCAAAATAAGTAATTCTGAACACTAAATTGCGAGAATAAGGCAAGCAGTATTTTAATATTCATGATTATATAGAATAATGCATAACAGTACATTGTCAAGATAAAACCAACAGGTATTTCTATGCTATGGGTCACATTTCAGAGTATACAAAACACTGTTAAAAGGCCTATTACACTCTGCACTTTGCAGAACACACATACTCATGCAAAATATATGATTCATAACTATATCTCAAACAAGTTTATTTACCCATGGTACAATGCACATTGTATGGATGTCATCAGTTTTTGGTAAAATGGTTCTTATTAAATCAAACAATGGAAAATCCAGGATGGAATGTAACAATACCAGAGAAGGAAAGTTGCTACTCACCATATAGCAGAGATTCTGAGTCGTGATAGGCACAATAAAAAGATTCACACAATCATAGCTTTCGGCCATTAGGGCCTTTGTCAGCAGTAGACACACATACACACACACACACACACACACACACACACACACACACACTCACACAAACCCAACTTGCACACACGTCTGCAGTCTCAGAGAGCTGAAACTACACTGCAAGCAGCAGCACCAGTGCATGATGGGAGTGGCAACTGGGTGGGGGTAAGGAGGAGGCTGGGGTGGGGAGGGGGAGGGATAGTATGGTGGGAGTGGCGGACAGTGAAGTGTTGCAGCTTAGACGGAGGGCAGGAGAGAAGGTGTGGAGGGGGGAGGGGGTAAGTAGCGTAAAGGAGAGAAATAAAAATTAAAAGACTGGGTGTGACGGTGAAATGACGGCTGTGTAGTGCTGGAATGGGAACAGGGAAGGGCTGGATGGGTGGGTACAGTGACTAACGAAGGATGAGGCCAGGAGGGTTATGGGAATGTAGGATGTATTGCAGGGAAAGTTCCCAACTGCGCAATTCAGAAAAGTTGGTGTTGGTGGGAAGGACCCATATGGCACAGGCAGTGAAGCAGTCATTGAGATGAGGGGTATTATGTTTGGCAGCGTGTTCAGCAATAGGGTGGTCCACTTGTTTTTTGGCCACAGTTTGTTGGTGGCCATTCATGTGGACAGACAGCTTGTTGTTTGTCGTGTTTGTCATGCCTACATAGAAAGCAGCATAGTGGTTGCAGCTTAGCTTGTAAATCACATGACTGGTTTCACAGGTAGCCCTGCCTTTGATGTGATAGGTGATGTTAGTGACTGGACTGGAGTAGGTGGTGGTAGGGGGATGTATGGGACAGGTCTTTCATCTAGGTCTATTACAGGGGTATGAGCCATGAGGTAAGGGATTGGGAGCAAGGGTTGTGTAAGGATGGACGAGTATATTGTGTAGGTTCGGTGGACGGCGGAATATCACGGGAGGAGGGCGTGGGAAGGATGTGGGTAGGACATTTCTCATTTCAGGGCACGACGAGAGGTAATTGAAACCTGGTGGAGAATGTAATTCAGTTGCTCCAGTCCCAGATGGTACTGAGGTACGAGGGGAATGCTCCTCTGTTGCCAGACTGTGGGACTTTGGGAGGTGATGGGAGACTGGAAAGATAAGGCACGGGAGATTTGTTTTTGTACAAGGATGGGGGGATAACTATGGTCAGTGAAGGCTTCAGTGAGACCCTCAGTATATTTAGAGAAGGACTGCTTGTCACTGCAGATGCGATGACCACGGGTGGCTAGGCTGTACTGATGGGACTTCTTGGTATGGAATGGGTGGCAGCTGTCGAAGTGGAGGTATTGCTGGTGGTTATTAGGTTTGATATGGATAAAGGTACTGATGTAGCCATCTCTGAGGTAGAGGTCAACATCTAGGAAGGTGGCTTGTTGGGTTGAGTAGGACCAGGTGAAGCAAATGGGGGAGAAGTTGTTGAGGTTCAATCCAGATAGCAAAGATGTCATCAATGAATTTGAACCAGGTGAGGGGTTTAGGATTCTAGGTTTTTAGGAAGGATTCCTCTAGATGGCCCATGAATAGGTTAGCATAGAATGGTGCCATGCGGGTGCCCATAGCCATACTGTGTATTTGTTTGTAGGTAATGCCTTCAAAGGAGAAGTAATTGTGGGTGAGGATATAGCTGGTTATGGAGACTAGGAAGGAGGTGATTGGTTTGGATTCCAAAGGGCATCTGGAAAGGTAGTGTTCAATAGCAGTAAGGCCATGGTCATTAGGAATGTTAGTGTACAGGGAGGTGATACCAATAGTGACGAGCAGGGCACCATGTGGTAAAGGGAAAGAAACTGTAGAGAGTTGGTTGAGGAAATGGTTGGTATCTTTTATATTGGAGGATAGGTTCTGGGTAATAGGTTGAAGGTGTTGGACTACAAGAGCAGAGATTCTCTCAGTGGGGGCACAGTAACCAGCCACAATGGGGTGTCCTGGGTGATTGGGTTTATGGACTTTAGGAAGCATGTAGAAGGTGGGAGTGTGGGGAGTGGTAGGGATAAGTAGAGAGATGGACTCTGGGAAGAGGTTATGGGATGGGCCTAAGGATTTGAGTAGTGACTGGAGATCCTGCTGGATTGCTGGAATGGGATCCTGCTGGATTGCTGGAATGGGATCAGTGTGGCATGGTTTGTAGGTGGAAGTATCTGACAGCTGACGGAGTCCTTCTGCCACATAATCCTTGCGGTTCAAAACAATGGTGGTGGAGCCTTTGTCTGCAGGTAGGATTATAAGATTGGGATCAGGTTTTAGATGGTGGACTGTGGTTCTTTCTGTGGATGTAAGGTTAGTATGCATGTTGAGGGATTTGGGGAATGGTGGTGAGGCAGGGTTGAGGATAAGCAATTCTGGAAAGTTAACAGAGGGTGGTTTGGAGGCAGTGGGGGTGGATCATGGTTGGATGGAGGAGTGAACTGAGTTAGGCAAGGTTCAATATTGGTCTTTGGTTGAGTCTCATTGGTCGGGTTGGCGGCGTAAAAGTGTTTCCACTGTAGGGACCAGGAGGAGAGAAGGTCTTTAACTAGTCCTGCATGGTTGAATTTCGGAGTGGGGCAAAAGGTAAGGCGTTTGGAAAGGACCGAAATTTCTGTGGGACTAAGGCTTCTGGAGAAAAGGTTCATGACTGTGTTGTGGGTCTGTTTAGGTTTTGGGCTCTGTGGGGTGGTCGGAGGTTGTTTCAGATGGTGGGGTAAGTGTAGTAGGTCTGTGAGACAGGGTTTGTCAGCTACGGGGGAGGTGGGGGGTTGGAAGTTTGGACATTGTTGTAGAAGTGGTGGACAGGGGCACTCTAAGGTGGGAATAGGAAGTGAGCAGGGTGGAGAGCTTTTTGACGTGGCGTTGTGCATGTTGCTCAAGTTTCTGCAGGGCAAGAATTTCAATGTGTGTTATGGGTTCCAGGAATTTGGGATTACATAGCAGGAGAATTTTGTGGATGAAGGGAAGGTACGGCAAGGAGGATTGGGCTTGGTTGATATGGTTTTGCAGGACTATGTAGGCGAAAGCTAAGGATTGGCGGAATCTGAACAGGTGGAGGCCATTGTGGAAGGAGGGATGGCAACCAGAGATGGGTAATTTGATGGTAAGGCCATTAGGGGGGATTTCATGAGTCAAGCAACAATGCAGGAACAGTATGTGGGACTGGGATCTGGCTAGGGATAAGGAGACTTTTCTGTATTGACGCAGATGGAAGGAGCAAGGATTCATGGTGGTGTAAAAATGCGAAAAATTACGTAAGAAAGTAGAATTATGTCCAAAAAATTACGCAAAAATACACCCAAATACGTGTGAAAAGTACGAAAAGGGTGAAATGGATGCACAGGGGGAAAAAGAGATGCAAACTGAGGAGGTATAGAACGGAGAAAGTGTGGGGGTGGGAAGCAGCGGAAAAGTGCGTGTGTGCATGTGTGTATGTGTGTCTACTGCAGACAAGGGCCTTAATGACCGAAAGCTATGATTGTGTGGATCTTTTTATTGTGCGTATCGCGACTCAGCATTGCCACTATATGGTGAGTAGCAACTTTCCTTCTCTGGTATTGGTTCTTATTAAATAATATACATAATGTCTTACATTCTGTGTAGTTTGTATAATTACTCCTACAGCATTTTTAGCTGTCATGTATTGTTATATTTCGTATGTTCACAGATATTAAGTTACATATTATATGTTCACAGATATTAAATTAAATATTACATGTTCAAGGATATTATTTGGCGATCAAGGACTATTTTGTGTATTAATTTACACTATAGTACCTGTTATTTAATAAATGTTTTAAGCCTTTGGCTAAAGGTGCTGAGATCTTTTAGATTTTTAATATCCTTTGTGCAAGCTGTTGTACAGTTTATGGCAATATCGATGCCTACAAGCATTGCTGGGTGAGCAAAGACTGATCTTTGCAGCGGACAAAGACAGTAGTCCATTATGAGCTGTGCTTGTCAATGGATAAATGTCATGTACAGTGCTCATTCAATAATCATGTATCAGTACCATCACTTCTGTCTCATTATTGGTACATTCCTACTGAAATCAGGTACAACTGGGACATGCAATATGTAAATTTTCATTGCAAACGGGCTACTGCTTATTACTGTGTTCAAAACCATTCCATGATAAAACACAAGTGCATCATGATATTAAATGATACAATGACTGCCACCACACCGTGACAGTTGCCAATACAACAGACATCCTATTCCTAGACTCTGAACAAGATCCCCCAGTGAATTCACACCTCAGTGCAGTGAATCAGCATGTGGCAATCATGTCTAATAACTAACTATTTCATGCCAATCACCTCATGTGTTTTGCTTGAACATTTGCACAGTCTGCATCCACACCCATGAACAGTCAGTTACCAACTGCATCGGTATGTACCGAATGAACAAGTGGAATTTGCTATAAGTGTGATATCTTTCGTGAATCATCGGCATCTCCTGCACTGTGTGATGAGTCTGAACACTAACCTGTCTCATGCGTACTGACACAAACAGTTGGGTGTGATGATGTACTGGGTACCACATCCATTACCTCACCACAGCCTCCCACGTTCTTAACACTGAACTAGCTGACTGTGATCATACAACCCTAAGGTCTTCCACATTCACAGAAACTATGAACTGAGTCAGCCACCATTCAGAACAGAACAGCCAGTGCTATGGTTTGTCACTGCTGAGTGCTTCTGCAGTTTGCAAAATGTGGGGCAACAATGCAACATGCTCTGTGTGATGACCAACTCAGAGACAAGACAAAACCACAACTTTGGCACCATCAACAGTTTACAGTTGCATGAATCTCATGAATGACCCTGCTTTGTGGAATCGCTGGATTGTCAAACTACTGCAACAGACAACTGATGTTGATTCCACAAGCAACAAAAGTGCTGCAGACATGTTTTGCTGATAGGCACCATATCAACCAGGAAGCCACAGCACCACCACAGCACTCTACAAATTGGCAGCCTACCCCATGCACTGGACAGCACTGAGTGCAGCTAAATTCCACTGTTGGTGGTGTTACTGCCACTTTGGAGCAGCAGACTGCACAAGGCACCAAGCCCATACCAGAAAATGTGGCAATGGTCTTGGTGGCTGATCCAGGTTACTAGCCTGCTACTACCACAACCAATTCAGTCATGCTACACACACATGCGATTTTCCATTACAGGCATGCTGGCTTGCACAACTACTTCAAATTGTCACCAATCATTATGTGTGTTGCATAAACACACTCACTCATGACAATGACAATGTTTCTACACATGCCGACATACTGTGCCAGAGGCATCAAACCAACAACAGGTAGGCCAGATGTCATATGACAGCTCCAACTACCACAAATTCTGGCATTTTCTTGGAGTTTTAAATTTATATCGATGCTGCCTGTCTCAAGTAGCTACCTTATAAGCACCACTGATGGACACATTATCAGGTCTCAACAAAAACGGAAAAGGGTTTGTTGAATAGTCCAAGGGCATGTTAAACACTTTCGATCATGCAAAAGAATGTCTCACTGATGCAATTATAACCACACATCCAGTCCCAGATGGTCAACTGACTCTTACCATAGATGCAAGTGACACCTCCATAGTTGGTATGCAGTAAAGCTCCAATTTGCTCTCATAAACTGACAGTTTCCCAATCCAAATGGTCAACAATTGATAGGGAACTCCTTATGATTTATGATGCAATTAAGTACTTCCACAAAGACATTGTCTTCTTTACATTTAGTGTTACTATCCTGTTGTTTGGTGTCCATTTGTGGACATCTCTGAGAGCATCATTGGCTTTTTTCTCAGCTGTATTGGTGTTTTAACTGCAATCAGTTGGTTCTATTGTCAGCAAGTGGTATTTTTCCCAATTGTTGTTATTGGGTGGGGTATTATTATTACAGGCATCAAAAGGATATTAAGAATTATTTGGGCAGCTATTGCATTGGAAGTAGATGTTATGTCAAATGGAACATGAGAATAAGTATGCAAAGTTTTATTGACAGATGCAACTTATAAAAAAATATTGGTGTCTCTAATCACATTTATTTGATTTCTTCTGCACAAATTGACTTTTTTTAGATTTTTGGGGAGTTTTTGTTTGTTATATAACTAAACTTCTTTTAACTGATAAAATAATACGTATTTTTCATGTAGTCCATATAAAAGTGTCCATCGACATTTTTATCCCTGTAATAAGTGTAAGTTCTTGTGCCATGTCGTGACATCTGACTGCTCCATATTTTGCCAGTTCTTTCAAAAATGTTTTCTTCTGCTAGTGGATCTTCATTATAAGTGAAGTTGATGTTCTTGGGACTCCACCTTTTACACACATTGTGAGGCAAGTTTTAGGTTCACAGTACCCTTAATTTCCTGATTTATTCAATGATAATAGAAGACCATTTTGAAAAAATTTTGACCTTTCTATTATTCTTTTGCTTACACAAACAAGATACAAGCAATATGAATGTCTACTGAAAATGACCGCAAGTGTTCCTAATGGTCAGGTTATTAAAACATTTGACTGGTAAATCATTCTGGTCTGCAACATAAACATTCCTATACTATTTTCACTACATTTTTCTTAATGTTATATGCTCATTTACAGTTTTACTTAAAACTATTCTGTTATTTATTCTATTCATGGCAGATGTTTGTTGCTTACTTTCTTTATCACAGCCCACACTTACACACTGAATAAGCACTCCTAACACATGCTCTAGAATTGCAATTAGACCAAGAACTGACAGTCCAAGGAGAAAGCCTAGAATGGCACCAACATCTGCTAAAAACATCGTGAAATCATAGTCAAAATGTTCCTGAACTGTAGTTACTGTTTTTAAAGTGAAAAATACATATAATTGACTCATGTTGTGATTTTCTACAGTAGTATGAAAAGTTCTCCTGTTTCTCACAGATGCCATGTAGTTTGTGGTGACGCATCGACGAGGACAGCCACAGATGGAGAAATTGCAGCGATTACTGGAATCATAAAAGACAGTAGCCACAACAATTAAATCATGTAAAGTTAAATTTCTCTCTCTTTTTTTACATTCAAAATAATAGTTACAGTATTAGAAATGTAGTATAAAGCCTTTATTCTACATATTTCTTTTGTCCATGCCAGAATATTTTATTACCTAATGTTCAAACACTTCTATGTTGCAGTTAGGACTGCAACAGTTCCTAAGGACTGTTGATGATGGTTACAGTTTCTATTCAGTTTTGCATGTATTTAGTATTTGAAGTGATAACAGAAGATTTATCTTCTTCCTGCATAAATATCTTAAGCTTGACAAGTTAACCATGAAGTAATTTAATGCATCATGAAATCAGAGCATTTTTACCCAAACTTTTGGAAAAAGGTATGTAGTCTAGAACAGTGTCCAACCTTGGTGATAGTAGCACACTTAGTAAATCACAATTTGGATTCTGGAAGGGCTGCTGGATTGATTGAGCTTTGCAAGGATTAAATATTAAAAAAGGTCCACTTTCTGTGTTGACCACATCATAATCTTCTTCATTTTATGTAACCCATTTACATTGCCCATAATTTTCTTAGTCTGTCTATAGAAACTGATTGAGGGCGCATAGAGGACTACACTAAAATTCCCTATGACAACTGAAGGACACATTACAATATCCATTAACCATTGGTTTTTATACCGAACAACCTGCAGTGATTTAGCTGAAAATGAATAGTCAGTGCTTTATATAATCATGATTTTTGAATGTTAACAAAGAAGTATACTGACCAGTTAGGTATATATCAAAGAGGCATAGTATTGTATCACAGAATCATAAACAGTGACTCGGTCCCAGCAATTGGACAGGAATTATGGGAAGAAAGCTGGGAAGAAATGTATAAAACAGACAATACAAACTCTTACTTAAACATATTCTGGCAGGACTTTGAGGTTGTTTCCCTCTAAAACAAATAATGTCAAAATTGAATGGAAACAAGGATAAGGGGAGGCTAACACAAGCATTAAAGTACCTTGTGCTAGGAAGAGATGCTCTTAAACAAGAAACAAACAAATATAGTGACCCAAGTGAAATTAAACCCCCAGAAAATGAGATTGACAGAAATGGCGACACTTTCTACATCTACATAAATACTCTGCTAGCCACCTTATAGTGTGTGGCAGAGGGTACCACTAGTTTATCCCTTCTCCCCTGTTCCATTTGCAAATGATGTGTAGAAGAATGATTTTTGGTAATCCTCTGTATTAGCTCTAACTTCTCAAATTTTTCATTGTAGTCATTCCATGTGATGTATTTGTGGGGAAGTAATATGTTGCCCAGCTCTTCCTGGAAAGTCAAGTCACCTTCCATTAGGAATGGTGCAATCAGCGACTGTGATATGATTTTCAAATGACAGAGCACAGCAATCAGTCTTCCTTTTCTTTCAGGTTTTGTTAGGCAAGTCTAGATCTTGGCTAGTGCCTAGCCATTATCAATGCACTATTCCATAGCATCAGTGCAAGTCCTAGTACGTCAGTCCCCTGTTGTTTGGTCTTCTGTCACAGTTCATTCTTTTCTGGAAAGTATCCTCTTCAAATTTCAATGGTCAACCTTTCCATGATGCTTAACACCTCTCTTGTAGTGGGAGTTTGTTGAGCATCTCAGTAATGCTCTTGTGCCAACTGAATGATCCTGTGACAAAATGTGCTACTCTTCCTAGGATCTTCTATCAGTCCTACCTGTAAGGGTCCCTGGTTGATGAACAAAAGAATTGGTTGAATGAACAATTTGCAAGCAATTTATTTAGTGAATGAATTACATTTCCTTAAGATTCCTCCACTGTAGCTCAGTCTGTAATCTGCTTTTCCTGTTATTTGTTTTATGTTGTCATTCCACTTAAGGTCACTCTGGATAGATACTCCTAGATATTTTATGGTAGATACTGTTTCCAGTAACTCAGTATCAGAAGTGTAAGTTGTACAACAGTGAATTTCTTTTCCTATATTGTATTTATTTGATTCAGGTTCAACTGCCAGCCCCTGCAGCATTTATCAATCCTCTGTAGGTCTTGCTGGAAAGCCTTACTGTCTTCTGGCATCAACCTTCTTATAGAGAACTGCATAATTTTCAAAGAGCCTTAAATAGCTTCCAACACATTCTACTAGTCCGATACTTGGTGAGCTCATATTTTTTTCACTAAAGGGCAGTGCAAGACAGTATAAAATACCTTGCTGAGGTCTAGAAACATGGTATCAATGAGTGCTGGTGTCTACAGCACTGTGGATCTCATGGAGGTCTCTGTTTGTATAAACCATATGTTGATTTGCATAGAGCAGATTTTCATTCTCCAAGAAGTTGTAATACGTGTGCATAAAACATGTTTCATAATTCTTCAACAGATTGACTTTTTTTGAGACATCAACCACCACATGCAGTGAATACTTCCTCAGTGAGGCAGCAAACATTGCACCAACTAATATGGAAGCAAATAAAGGTGCATTAGAGTTACTTCTGTAGACACTGCATGCTCCACCAACAGACATTAGTTTCAAAATGCAACTTCTAAGATGAAATGTCATGTGGCTAGGCCCTCCCATTGGGTAGATCATTCGTCTGGTGAAAGTCTTTTGAGTTGACCCCATTCGGTGACTTGTATGTCAATGAGGATGAGATGATGATGAATAGGACAGCACAACACCCATTCCCTGAGCAAAGAAAATCTGCAGCCCAGATGAGAATTGAACCCAGGCCCCTTGGCATGCTGTTCTGTCTCACTGACCACTCAGCTACCAGGGTGGATGAACTTCTAAGATGATTGCAGAAAATGTCAGCTTACTAAAAAGAAGACATTCTGCTGGCTTTGGCAATGTTTCTACCAAAATATTAAAATCCAATGCTGATTTGATAGGATTATCTGTAAGGTAATCTGTAATCAATCAGTGACTCAGAACATATTTCTAGACAGACTTAAATATGCTGCAGTAATATCCATTTATGAAACTGAACAAAACTAAAGTACATCTAATTACAGATCTATACCACTCTTTCCTTTCTTTTCAGAAAGTCTTAGGAAATAACCTATAATAGAATACTAACTGATTTGTCTGAGTGGAACTTGTTAATCACCATTCTATGTGACATTTGTAAAGGACTCTTAACAGAGCATGCAATACAGATTTTTCCCCAATTTGTTTCAGTACTTCCTCATTCTTTGTTCTATCTACTCATCTAATGTTCAACATTCTTGTTTAGTGCCACATTTCATAAGCTTCTCTTTTCCTTATCTGAACTGCTTCTCATCTATGTTTTCACTTCAAAACAAGTCTACACTCCAGGCAAACAGGTTCAAAAAAGAACTCTTCACATTTAAATTTTCACGCCATGTTAACAAAATCCTTTTTCTAGGAATACCTTTCTTGCTATTGCCACTCTGCATTTCACCTACGACATTGGCCATTGTCAAACAATGGAAAATACAGGATGGACTGTATCAATACCAGAGAAGGAAAGTTGCTACTCACCATATAGTGGAGATGCTGAGTCGCAATAGGCACAATAAAAAGATTCACACACTCATAGCTTTCGGCCATTAAGACTTTGTCAGCAGTAGACACACATACACACACACACACACACAGACACACACACAAACACACACACACACACACACACACACACACACACACACACACACACACACACACACACAAACACACATCTGCAGTCTCAGAGAGCTGAAACTACACTGCGAGCAGCAGCACCAGTGCATGATGGTAGTGGTGACTGGGTGGGGCTAAGGAGGAGGCTGGGGCAGGGAGGGGAAGGAATAGTATACTCTTAGTATTATAGTATACTCTTAGTATTAGGGCTCTTAATATTAACACATGTGCTTCTCTTTTCTTCAAAGATCTCTGTAATTTCCTATGAACTACATGTAATATTTCCCATAGTCAAGGATGCGTCTACAACTTTGCATTTGTCATTTGCCAGTTTGCACTTCATGTCAATCTCAGATTTACATGTCTGTACACCATTTTCTCTGCTTCATTAACAGAATTTTCATACTTTCTCCTTTCATCAGTTAGGTTTAATATTTTGTGTGTTATCCCATAATTTTTACTGGACCTTCTCAGTTGTCTATTTGATCCTCTGCTGCCTTCACTATTTCATCTCTCAAGGCTACCCATTCATCTCACATTTATGTTCCTTATGCCTCTTTCAGTAGCTATCTCTACATCCATACTCTATTGTGAAGTACATGGCAGAGGGTACTTCCCACTGTACAAGTTATTATGGATTCACCCCATTCCATTGGCATATGGAATGTGAAAAGAGTGATTTTAAACACTTCTGCATGTGCTGTGTTTAATCTGATCTTGTCCTCATGATTCCTGAGGGAGCAATACATAGGGGATTGTAGCATACTCCTAGAGTCATCATTTGAAGCTGGTTCTTGAAACTTTATAAGTAGGTTTTCTGTTGATAGTTTGTGGCTATCTTCAAATGTCTGGCAGTTCAGTTTCTTCAGCATTTCCATGTCTGCCCTGATAGCTGAATGGTCAGTGTGATGGACTGCCATCCTAAGGTGCCCGGGTTCGATTCTCTGCTGGGTTGAGGATTTTCTCCACTCAGGGACTGGGTGTTGTGTTGCCTTTATCATCATTTCATCTCCATCTGGCATGCAGGTCGCCCAATGTGGTGTCGAATGTAATAAGAGCTGCATCAAGGCGGCTGGACCTGCCTCATAAGGGGCCTCCCAGCCAATGATGCTAAACCCTCATTTCCATTTCAGCATTTCCGTGACACTCTCTCATGGGTTAAAGGAACCTTTGTCTATTTGTGCTGCCCTTTTATGAAAACATTCAATATCCCCTGTTAGCTCTATTTGGTACTGGTCTAACACACTTGAACAGTATTCTAGGATGTATCATATGAGTGATTTGTAAGCAATCTCCTTTCTAGACTGATTGCATTTACCAAGTATTCTGACAATAAACTAAAGTCTGCCACTTGCTTTACCTATGACTGAGCCTATGTAATTGTTTAATTTCATATACCTATGAAATGTTACACCCAGGTATTTGTATGAGCTGTCCATTACAACTGTGACTCATTATACTGTACTCATAGGATACTTCTATCTTTTTTATTTTGTGAAGTGCACATTTTTACAATTTTGAAAATTTAAAGCAAGTTAACAATCTTTAAATAATTTTGAAATCTTTTTGAGTTCTGGCTGAATATTTGTGCAGCTTTTTTCAGATAGTATTTCATGCCAGATAATGTTGATATCTGCAACATTGCAAACAGTCTGAGGTTACTATTAAGTTAGTTCGTTAGTTTCATGTTCCATGGAACATTTGCATGATAAATTGTAATGATCTGAAACGAGTCATTTATATTCACATTGCAAATTAATTTATAAATATGGGTACATGCTGAACATTTGTAATTTTTTAAAAATCTTTTATTAAATATGCAGATGTGATTTAGTAATGCCTACCCATTGTGGTTTACACACTACTGTAACAGGAATTATTGTACAGGATAGAAGGGGCTATCAAGGAGAAACCTTTTCATTTTGTTTCAGGATTTATTTTTGTGTCTTGCAGACATTTTATATCACAGTCAAGTTATCAAAAATTTTGGTTACAGCACTGTGCATCCCTTTTTTTGCTAAAGAAGACTTAATGTGGAGTAATGAATGTTATTTTTCCTTTTGGCATCGTAATTTTATACATTATTGTTCCTTTTGAACTGCAGTGGATTATTTACAGTAAACTTCAAAAAGAAGTAAATGTACTGTGAAGAAATAGTCAGAATGCCAACTCCTTAAACAGATTTCTGTAAGATGATCTTGGGTGTTCCCCACATATTATTCCTAAAGCACATTTTTGAGCAATGGAGGCTTCCTTTTTTAAACATGAGTTACCCCAGAACATTATCCCAAATGACATTATCGAATGAAATATGCAAAATATGTCAACTTCCTGATTTGTTTCTCCCTAGATCTGCAGATGTTGATGAACTAGGTTGTATTCTCTGTGAGGTCATTAATATACAACATGACAAACGGAAGTCCTTACACACTTTCCTGGGCACATCCGAAATCATTTCTGCAACTTTTGATGACTCTTTATCCAATGTAACAAGCTGTGTTCTCACTACCAAAGAATCCTCAACCCAGTCACAAATTTCTCTTGATACCTCATATGATCATGCTTATGATGATATGTGTAGATATGCTGCTGCGTCCTATGCTTTTCAGAAACTGAGAAGTACAACATCGATCTGACTGCCTTGATCTGTAATTTTCAAGATGTCATTTTTGGAAAGTGCAAGTTTGGTTACATATGATTAATGTTTTCAGAATTCATGATTGTTGGCACAGAGAAAGTCATTATGTTCGAGGTACCTCATTATCTCTGAGCTCAGAGTATGTTATAATAGTCTACAACAAATAGGTATCAAGGATATTGGATGGTGGATCATAGCTACTACCCTTCTTGTAGATGGGTGTGACCAAGCTTTCTTCCAACCACTGGACAGTGTTTTTTGTTCAAAGAATACAAGGTAGACTGTAGTTAAAAGATCAGCTAACTCTGCTGCAAATATGGTAGAGAATCTGATAGGGATTCCATCAGGTCCTGGTGCTTTGATTAATTTTAGCGATTTCAGCTATTTCTCAACACCACTGACACCAATATATATTTCACTCATCTTTGCAGTAGTGTAAGAATTGAACTGGAGCAATACTCTTGGATTTTCGTTTGTAAAGGAACATTTTGAAACCAACTTCAGTGTTTCTGCTCTTGTTTTGCTACCCTCAATTTCAGTCCCTATTAGTCCATGATTTTCTGAACATTAACTTTGGTACCATTAACATACTTTACATACAAACAAAATTTCTCTTGGATTTGTGAGAGATCCTTTGATAGTATTTTGCTACAGTATTTTTTTGAAGGCTTTACTCTCTTGACAGCCAAATGTAGTTTATTCAGCATTTCCCTGTCTTTATATAGTCCTATACTTTCTTTTAGTTCTGTTACATAGTATAGCCAGTTTCTTTGGAAGTTCTTTACAGTGACTGTATACCATGGAGTGCCCGTCCCACCATGAACTGTTCTCCTAGGTACATATCTATAAAGTGCATGGTTGATTACTGTTCTAAATATGGGCCACAATTCTTCTACATGCTCCTATCCAGAGCTAAATGTTTCAATTTTCTTATTGTGAGAAATGCCACTACTGCACTTATATCTAGTCTGCTGAAAATATAAGAAATGCTTCTCCTTGTTTTAGTTGCCATTTGTATTTGTTAATCATTTTTGCTATAACTGCCTCTTGGTCACTGATATCAGTTTCCAAGTGAACATCCTCAAAGAAATCATGTCAATTTGTAGCTATTAGATTCATCATGAGTGGGGTTCTGAACGACCTGTGTTAGGTAGGTTTCGGAAAACACATTTAGTAATGTTATACAGATCATCTTGTCATTCCCACTGTAATTTTTCAAACTGACTGTTTGATGATTTAAGTCTCCTCCAATGATGAGTACAGTTGGGGAACTTATGTACTAGTGAACTTAGGTTTTCTCAAAAGTGTCTGGTTACATCTGGAGGAACTTTTGCCTGATGCTTCCTTTGAAACTCCCAACAACCTCTGGTTCTTTCAAATTATCCAAATTTTCTGCCTTTCTGCAGTTTATTTAGTTTTATTCTGCAGTTCATAACCAGCAAATTACAGTAGTAGTTCACATCTGCTCCTGGAAATGATTTGCAGTCAAAATGTGATTTGGAAACCTTTGTCTTACCATTATGTAATCTATATGAATCCTTCCAGTGTCTTTAGGTCTCTTCCATGTAAACAATCTTCTTTCATGATTTTTAAACCAAGTTTTAGCAATGATTAAATTGATCTTGATGCAAAATTCTACCAGGCAGCTTGCCATCCATTCCTCTTGACCAGTTCCTATCTTCTACTATTTATCCTTCTATGTTTATTATGCACATTATCCCAGCATCCATCATAATCTGAGATTACAAAAGGCATTATTATATAATTAAGATGGAGACAGAACTATACAACATGACTAGTAAGAACATAGATGGGTAACTTTTTTCATGACATAGAAGATATTGCTCTTTTTGAGATGAGTTATAAAAATATGAAAAAGCTTTCACAGTATGTCAGAAACTAATAATTCTGAAAATGAAATCAAAATAGTATGTAGGATGGTTAGATAGGAACTGACAGGGAACAAGACAATATACTAATTAAAGATGATGAGCAAATGGTCGATAATAACAAACTTGTAGCAAACCTCTTTAAAAATCACATCCTGAACATGTCAGAGAAACTGTGTACAGTGAGTTCAAATGAAAAATCACTGTTCTAAATTTTAGAATTAGTACTACAAGCATTCAGTCAATCTGATGTCTTCCAAGAACACAATCATCTTTCTAAAGCAAAAATTCTTGAGAGACTGGTAGCTTTTCAAATAGGATATTGAAAGCATTGTAGAGGGAGACCAAACCCTGACTACAAAAAGTGTGTTAAAGTGGATGTAGCTTACAATAGTTATATTACTTTGGCAGACACTGCATACACCACTAATAGGCAATAATTTTTAAAAGAGGAGCCCATTTGTAGTTTACAAAATGTATTATGTAACTAAAATGTGGTAATTATGATGGTTGGGATGATGTATTTAGAGAAAGATTAAAATCTTCTGCTGACTCGATAAAATTACCCTTCAGCCATATTCATAACCAAAGACTCAGAGTTCAACAATGGAAAATCCAGGATGGAATATAACAATATTATGAAAAGGACAGATGCTACTCACCAAATAGCAGAGATGCAGAGTTTCGGATAGGCACAACAAAAAGACTGTCAGAAAATGAGCTTTTGGCCTACAAGACCTTAGTTGGAGATAAAACACACACACACACACACACACACACACACACACACACACACACAAATGCAACTCACACAAGCATGACCACAGTCTCTGGCTGCTGAAGCCACAGACTCAGAGTGTATTTCATGATAAAATTAGATATGCCCTAGTGAAACCATCACTTAAACTAGAGATGAGCTAACCACCTCTAACTACAGCAGACCCATTTCTCTCCTGTCAGTGTTTGCAGAAGTTTTTGAGAAAGTAATTTATAATAGTATTCAGTACTGACTCATGTTTAAGGCAGAATTTCCCTACCACCTCTAAGTTTGGCTTTTTTATAGAGTAGTCTATAGAGGAATTTGTACAGCAACACACAATAGGAATACTAGCAGAGCAATATCGTCCTACAACATGGGATAAAACACACCATTCATGTCAAACATGAATTCATGGCAAAAGCATGGACTCTCTTCATAGAGGTGATAAGGCTCCATCTCCAAATTTAAATTGTGGAGCAGCCAGTCAAACTGTCCATCATATAGTTACCAAATGTTCCAACAGGGCCTGTTGTGGTACTTCTGATGATTTCCTGATAGCAATGAATGACACAATTGATTATATCAAAAATTTGGATGTCTGTTAGTAAATTACATGTGTTATTGTCTGTATTATATTTAATATTGGGCTTAAAAACTGTACAATAAATAAATCAACACACGGAAAATTTTCCTGTTTGTATATTCTGTAAACTTGCCGAAGCCATTGATTGTGTGACCCGCAAAATTATAATTGAGCAACTAAAATGTTGTTGCATTAATGGCATTTCACATTCTTAATGGAAGACAAAGGGTCACATTGACAGACTGGCAGGAATAAAACTAAACTCAGAGTGGAGGAACATGACGTGAGGTGAGGAGGGGGAGGGGCATAAGGATTGCTCTTATTCTTATGCTACATAAATAATTTTCAAGAGAGAGTTCAAAAGCTGTAATGTTTGCTGTTAGCACAAGTATGTTAGTTAAAAAGCAAAACTCAACCTTTCAACTGTGAAAACTGCAAGAGCTCTCTAAGATGACTCTCTGCTTCCAATCACTTACTGATACATAAGAAGAAACCCATGTACTCATTGTATCTTGAAAGCCATACACTTTCAGTATTGGCAAATACCTGTTGTGATTTTTTCAATCCAATGCCTTAAACAGATCGAGTAAAGTCATGGAAAGTAAAATTTTGCCTTCAGGTACATTCCTACACAGTCAACAAAATAGCAGATGGCATGGTCAGTGGAGAGGCCCTTCTAGAATCCTAATTGTAACAGACTCAGAATACAGTATCGTATTTACAGACATAGTCAACTATTCTTAAGTGCATTACCCTTCTAAAAATATTTTTAAAAAAAGTTTACAATGAAATGAGTAATTATTAATATCTGTTCTAATTTATTTTTTAAAGAGTGGTCTAACAATTACATACTTCAATCAGTCTGAAAAGATACCCTGTGGAATTGATGTTCCACAGATCCTATCTTCAGTCATATGGAATAAGTCAATTAATGTATTAACAAAAGACAAGTAACTTATTTGCACACTGTATTATCCAAAAAGTATCACTATACTGTTCAGTTCTATTTTTGTATATGCTCACTAAATATAACCAAAAAACTAGCAGGAAAGACACTATTTTGAAGGAAACAACTGCTGTTTCCTCAGTTGCATCAAATAGTAGCTATTGGTTTCCTCCTGGTGGCTTAGTATTTACATGAATACATTGGTATTTTTCAAATAAAATAGTTACTTACACTGAGGCTTCTTTACAGTGTACCACTACTTCTCACACAGTTTTATAATGTATACTGTTACTTGCCATGAAACTAAAAGGAATTCCGAATTCTCACATCTAAATATACAGATAATCTTTAGGAGTGGCTAATTAGCTTTTGGATTGGCAGATATTCAAACTGGCAGATATTCACAGTTTCTTTCTTTATGTTAGATGGGGAACTTGTTAAAGATCTTTATGTCAAATGTATAACTCCTCCATGAAAACTACCCAAAGAGACAAGATATATGTCAAAATTATATTTGTGTCACTTAGTGAGGCATGACTAGAGGACAAATGTAAGGATGTAGAGGCTTATCTCACTAGGGGTAAGATAGATACAGCCTACAGGAAAATTAAAGAGACCTTTGGAGAAAAGAGAGCCCCTTGTATGAATATCAAGAGCTCAGATGGAAACCCAGTTCTAAGCAAAGAGGGGAAAGCAGAAAGGTGGAAGGAGCATATAGAGGGTATATACAAGGGTGATGTACTTGAGGACAATATTATGGAAATGGAAGAGGATGTAGATGAAGATGGAATGGGAGATAAGAAACTGCGTGAAGAGTTTGACAGAGCACTGAAAGACCTGATCAAAACAAGGCCCCGGGAGTAGACTACATTCCATTAGAACTACTGACGGCCTTGGGAGAGCCAGTCCTGACAAAACTCTACCATCTGGTGAGCAAGATGTACGAGACAGGTGAAATACCCTCACACTTCAAGAAGAATATAATAATTCCAATCCCAAAGAAAGCAGGTGTTGACAGATGTGAAAATTACCGAACTAACAGTTTAATAAGTCACAGCTGCAAAATACTAACACGAATTCTTTACAGACGAATGGAAAAACTGGTAGAAGCCGACCTCGGGAAGATCAGTTTGGATTCCGTAGAATTGTTGGAACATGTGAGGCAATACTGACCTTAAGACTTATCTTAGTAGAAAGATTAAGGAAAGGCAAACCGACGTTTCTAGCATTTGTAGACTTAGAGAAAGCTTTTGACAATGTTGACTGGAATACTCTCTTTGAAATTCTGAATGTGGCAGGGGTAAAATACAGGGAGCAAAAGGCTATTTACAATTTGTACAGAAACCAGATGGCAGTTATAAGAGCCGAGGGGCATGAAAGGGAAGCAGTGGTTGGGAAGGGAGTGAGAGAGGGTTGTAGCCTCTCCCCAATGTTATTCAATCTGTATATTGAGCAAGCAGTAAAGGAAACAAAAGAAAAATTCGGAGTAGGTATTAAAATCCAGAGAGAAGAAATAAAAACTTTGAGGTTCACCGATGAGATTATAATTCTATCAGAGACAGCAAAGGACCTGGAAGAGCAGTTGAACGGAATGGACAGTGTCTTGAAAGGAGAATATAAGATGAACATCAACAAAAGCAAAACGAGGATAATGGAATGTAGTCAAATTAAGTCGGGTGATGCTGAGGGAATTAGATTAGGAAATGAGACACTTAAAGTAGTAAAGGAGTTTTGCTATTTGGGGAGCAAAATAACTGATGATCGTCGAAGTAGAGAGGATATAAAATGTAGACTGGCAATGGCAAGGAAAGCGTTTCTGAAGAAGAGAAATTTGTTAACATCGAGTACAGATTTGTCAGGAAGTCGTTTCTGAAAGTATTTGTATGGAGTGTAGCCATGTGTGGAAGTGAAACATGGACAATAAATAGTTTCGACAAGAAGAGAATAGAAGCTTTCAAAATGTGGTGCTACAGAAGAATGTTGAAGATTAGGTGGGTAGATCACGTAACTAATGAGGAGGTATTGAATAGGATTGGGGAGAAGAGAAGTTTGTGGCACAACTTGACTAGAAGAAGGGATCGGTTGGTAGGACATGTCCTGAGGCATCAAGGTATCACAAATTTAGCATTGGAGGGCAGCGTGGAGGGTAAAAATCGTAGAGGGAGATCAAGAGATGAATACACTAATCAGATTCAGAAGGATGTAGGTTGCAGTAGGTACTGGGAGATGAAGGAGCTTGCACAGGATAGATTAGCATGGAGAGCTGCATCAAACCAGTCTCAGGACTGAAGACAACAACAACAACAACAACAGTGAGAATATGTAAATCACATTTGAAATGAAGCAGTTTTTTTATTGTCAGCAGCAAAAACAATTAAGGAGTAAAAGAAATGGGTTGGTAGTGCAAGAGTATCTATATCTTTAAGGATACCTCTTTAGGATTGTGGTTCTCTATAATACATAATATTCTTACTGTTTATTTCTGCAGAATGAATACTTACACGAAAGATAGCACCTTAAGACAAAAAGGGATGAAAATCTGCAAAACAATCCACTCAACCACATATAACCCTTCATACCAGTTAGGTGACAGTGCCAGAACAATTTAGCTTAGGAAAACTAGAAAATGGAAACTCCAAGTTGGGATATCAACCATATTAGGAAAATTATAGAGTACTGCTCGCCATAAGGATAACACATTGAGTGCAGACAGGCACAACAAAAAGTCTGTTGTGCATTTAGCGACTGTCCTAAGCTTTATTCAGAAAAGAAAACACACACACACACACACACACACACACACACACACACACACAGACACACACATTCATACAAGGATGCACATCACACACACAAATGACCACCATCTTTGGCAGCTTGGGCCAGAATGCAACTCTCATGTAGAACAATAGTGATAATCTAGAGTGTGGCAGGAAAGGGGGAGGGATAACAGGGTACAGGTTGGGGGAGAGAAGACTGCTGTCTGGCAGAATATGCAGGGACAAGATGGAGGCATGACAAGCTGCTAAGTGCAGTGTCGGGAGGAGTGAGGAGGGGAGGTGGGAGAGTGGAAAAGGAGGGGAGCAAGGAAGGAAAAGATGGGTGGATGTGTTGGCAGAGGGTGGCACACAATGAGGGTGGTGGACATGAATAGGAAGGAGGTGATTGGACAGAGGGAACAGAAACTGTTGGATGGAGGATGTGCAGGCAGTAGGTTTTTGAAAGTTGAGGCTGGGATAATTTTGGAAGTGTGGGGATAAGGCCCATCTGCACAGTTCAGAATAGTGGTGGTGGAGGGGAGGATCCAGATGGCTTGGGCTATGAAGCAGTCATTGTAAACAAGCATATTATGTTCAGCTGCACTTTGTGCCACAGGGTGGTCTACCATGCTCTTGGCCATAAAGTTGGTGATGGTCTTCCACCCTGATGGACAGCCAGTTGCTCGTCATACCAATACAAAATGCTGTGCAACGGTTAGAGCAGAGCTGGTGTATGATGTGGTTGCTTTCACAGGTGGCTCACCTCTGATGGGGTAAGATAAGCCTATGGCAGGACTGGAATAGGAAGTGCTGCGTGGGTCAATTGGGCAGGTCTTGGACCTGGGTCATCCACAGGGATATGATCCCTGTGTCAAGGGGTTAGGACTAGAATATTGTGGAGGAACACCATTTTAGGAGGGGCTGGAATGATCTTGGGTAGGATTCCCCTTATTTCAGGGCATTATGAAGAAGGATGTGGTTCAGTTGTTGCAGTCCAGGGTTGTATTGGATGAAGAAGGCATCACTGCTTTGCAGCTGATTCTTGGTGATGGGAGAATTGGGGTATGTGTGGGGAAACTGGAGGGGAAATCTGTTTATGGAAAAGGTCTGGGTCATAGTGCCTGTCTGTGAGGCTTTGGTGAGACCTTCAGTGTACTGGGTAAAGGAGTTCTTGTTATTGCTGATATGCCATTTCTGGATGGCCAGGTTGTATGAAAGGCATTTTGTGGTGTGGAAGGGATAAAAACTGATGAAATGCAGGTGTTGTTGGTGGTTGGTGGGTTTAATGTTGCCAGAAGTGTGGATGGAGTCATCAGAAAGAAGGAGGTCAATGTCTAGGAAGGTGGCACGTTGGGTTGAGGAGGACCAGGAGAAGTGGATGGACAAAAGGTATTGAAGTTGTCAAGGAATGAGAACAGTGTGTCTTTGCCCTGAGACCAGATCATGAAGATAACATCAGTGCATCTGAACCAGACCAGGGGTATGGGGTTTTGGGAAACTAGGAAGGTTTTTTTCTGGAGGGCCCATAAACAGGTTGGTAAAGGAGGGTGACATTCGGGTTTCCATGACTGTGCTCCAGATTTATTTGTATGCCTTCCTTTCAAAGGAGAAGTAGTTGTGTGTTAAGATAAAGTTGGTGGGGTGCAACATGGTGTGTTCCAAGGTTAGAGGACTTTGGGAAAGGTAGTGTTCAATAGTGGCAAGACCATTGGCATGAGGGACGTTGGTGTTCAGGGAAATGATGTAAACAGTGATAAGAAGGGATCCTGTAGGTAAAGGGGTGGGGATGTTGGAGAGTCAGAGAAGGAAGTGGTATCTTTGATGTGGGGGACTAGATTCTGGGCAATTGGGTGCAGATATTGGCCAATGAGGGCGAAATTCATTTAGTCAGGGCACAATAATTAGCTTCAATGGGGTGTCCGGACTGCTGGGTGTGCAAATTTTGGGAAGGTGGATATGTGGGGTGTCAAAGGGGTGAGGAGGAAAATGGATTCAGGGAAGAGGTTTGGGAATGGCCTAAGGTTTTAAGAAAGGATTGAAGGTTGTCTTGTACTTCTGGGATGGGATCACTCTATCAGAGTTTGTAGGTGGAGGTGTCAGGTAATTGACAGAGGTCCACCACCAGGTAATCACTGTGATTCATAATGATAGTGGTGGAGCCTTCATCTGCAGGTGGGACGATTAGGTCAGGATTTGTTTTTCAGTTGTGTATGACTGTCCTTTTTTCTGCTGAAAGGTTGGTGTTCTTAGGAAGAGACATGGGGATAGATGGTGAGGTCAAGTTGGAGGTAAGGAATTCATGGAATGTGATCAGGAGGTGGAAGGTGGAAAGGACTGCAGTTGGATGGTGGTATGAACTGAGAGAGATAGGGTTCAATGTTGGGCTTAGGTTGGCTTTGGTAGGAGGGACTAATGGCAAAGAAGTGTTTCCACTGCAGGGATCAAGGGAAGGAGAGTACATCTTTGACAAGTCAAACATGGTTAAATTTGGGTGTAGGGCTAAAGGCAAGGTCTTTGAATAGGACTGAAACTCCTGTGGGGCTGAGGATTTTCTGGAAAGGTTAACAGCAATGTTCTGGAATGTTGCAGCTCTGGAATTAGCAGAATGTTGCTTGGGAGTTTTGGGGGCTATGGCAAGTTGAGAAGGTCAACTAGGCAGGGTCTGGATGCTATGAGGGGTTGACAAGGAGGAACACTGTGGTTAGAACTGGAGTTGGATAGTGGTGCCCCAAGGCAGCAATAGGATGTCAGTAGGTTGGATAACTTACGCTGGAGAGCAAAGGAGTCAATTTCAGAGATGTGATGTATGTAGCTGGGATTGCACAGTAGTGTTATCTTACAGACAGAGCAGAGGTGGTTCTGGCTGCCTGGGTGGTGGACATGTGTTTTTGCAACATCAGATTTGTGAGGGCTGGGGATTGGTAGAATCTCAGTCTTACCAACTTTACCCTAACACACTACTATTGCTCCTTTGAAGGGAAGGTATTCAGACAAATCTGTGGCACAGCCATGAGCACCCACATTGCACCGTCCTATGCCAACATGTTTATGGGCCAATGGGCCACCTAGAGGAAACCATCCTAGCCTCCCAAAATCCCATACCCCTTGTCTGGTTCAGGTTCATTGATGATACCTTCATGATCTGGATGCAGGGACAAGACACTCAATCCTCTTTCTTTCACAACCACAATATCTCTCCCACCCTCTTTACCTGGTCTTCCCCAACCCACCATGATACCTTCCTGGCTGTTGACTTGCTCTTCCCTGGTAGTTCCACCAACACCTCTGTCCTCTGTCCTCTTTAATTCCACCAACCAAAAACAGTACCTGCATTTCAACAACTGTCATTCCTTCCACACCAAAATATCCCTCCCATACAGCCTGGACTCTTGGAAATGTTGTATTTGCAGTGACAAGAACCCCCTTGCCCAGTATACTGAAGGTCTCACCAAGGCCTTTACAGACAGATACTAACCCCAGACTTACTCTGTAAATAGAGCTCCCATGCCATTTCCCCACACAGCCCCAATCCTCCCACCACCACCAAGACTGAGCTACAAGGAGGCACTTCTTTGTCACTCAGTACCACCCTGGACTGGAACAACTGAACCACATCCTTTGTCAGGGCTTTGATTACCTATCACAATGCCCTGAAATGAGGGATATTTTAATTAAGATCATTCCTGCCTCTCCTAAATTGGTGTTCTGTCACTACTCAACCTTTACAACGTCCTAGTCCAACCCCCTGCCACTCCCAATCCTTGCCACAGGAATCATATCTCTGTGGAAGACCCAGGTGCAAGACCTGTCTGAACCAGCAACACCACACTTTCTATTCCAGTCCTGTCACAGGCTTATCCTACCCCATCAGAGGGGAGTTATCCTTACAACAACCATACTTACCCCTTCCAAAACCTACAGTAACCTATTGTCCTCAAACCCTCCATCCAACAGTTTCTACCCCCTCTGTTCTATCACCTACTCCACATTCACATCCCCCACCCTCATTGTGTGCCACCCCTTGCCAATGCACCAGCCCATCTTTCCTCTTCCCTGCTCCTCTCCTTTTCTGCTCTCGCCCTGCCCCTCACCCTCCTTGCCTTATAGCCTCCCGATGCTACACCTAACAGCCTTGTCATGCATCCCTCTAGTTTTTGCAGGCACTGCCAGACAGCAACCTTCACTAACCCCCAACCATAACATTCTATCCCTCCCCCTTCCCTGCCCTCTCCTTATTGCTGCTTTCCTATGTGACAGCTGCATTTGGGTGTAAGCTGCTGGAGGTGGTGGTCATGTGCGTGTTAGGGGTATTTGCTCATATGACTGTATACATGCTTTCTTTTCTGAAGATGGCTTAGGCCGAAAGCTAAAAGTCAAACAGTCTTTTTGTTGTGCTTGTCTGCAACTCAAAATGTAATCTTTATGGTAAGTAGCAATCTTATCATTTTCCTAATATTTTTGTTTTATTGAAACCGTTTAATGTGAACCAAATACATACCAGTTCAGCTATCATATGGAGTGTGCCTTGTAAGTTTGAGCTGGCACCCATGCCTAATGCCCAATTTGGGCACTGGTGTTGTAATGGAATGATTATAAGTGACAAGATACTGTGTGTTGATGTTAAAAATGTGATGGTGGGGCAACCCAAAACTCATCAAGAGAAATTAGAAATGCAGAAAAAAATTATGGTGATCAAGGCAAGTGTATAATCATTAGTGCCAACATTGTCACAGATCCCCTGTAAGATTTCGTGTCTAAGGTGCTTGTCCCATTAACAAACATCCTGTTTTGGAGCTTTCCTGGTGATAACTACTCTTATCTTTTGTTATTCATTTGACCATTTTCTTGTTTCACATGTGTTTCAGTGGGTCCTTTATTATTATGTTCTTTGTTACATGTTAGACAGTTGTTAATCATGTTTATATAGTATCTCAAATTAAATTAAGGGAATTTCACAAAGTAGTTTTAGAAAATGAAATATTATTTGACAAAGATTTTCTTTAAACACAGATGATGTGACTTATTGAACGAAAGTGCTGGCAGGTCGATAGACACACAAACAAACACAAACATACACACAAAAGACATATTTAAAGACAAAGAGTTTGGGCAGAGATGTCAGTCGAGGCAGAAGTGCAGAGGCAAAGATGTTGTTGAATGACAGGTGAGGTATGAGTGGCGGCAACTTGAAATTAGCGGAGATTGAGGCCTGGTGGATAACGGGAAGAGAGGATATATTGAAGAGCAAGTTCCCATCTCCGGAGTTCGGATAGGTTGGTGTTAGTGGGAAGTATCCAGATAACCCGGACGGTGTAACACTGTGCCAAGATGTGCTGGCCGTGCACCAAGGCATGTTTAGCCACAGGGTGATCCTCATTACCAACAAACACTGTCTGCCTGTGTCCATTCATGCAAATGGACAGTTTGTTGCTGGTCATTCCCACATAGAATGCGTCACAGTGTAGGCAGGTCTGTTGGTAGATCACGTGGGTGCTTTCACACGTAGCTCTGCCTTTGATCGTGTACACCTTCCGGGTTACAGGACTGGAGTAGGTGGTGGTGGGAGGGTGCATGGGACAGGTTTTACACCGGGGGTGGTTACAAGGGTAGGAGCCAGAGGGTAGGGAAGGTGGTTTGGGGATTTCATAGGGATGAACTAAGAGGTTACGAAGGTTAGGTGGACGGCGGAAAGACATTCTTGGTGGAGTGGGGAGGATTTCATGAAGGATGGATCTCATTTCAGGGCAGGATTTGAGGAAGTCGTATCCCTGCTGGAGAGCCACATTCAGAATCTGATCCAGTCCCGGAAAGTATCCTGTCACAAGTGGGGCACTTTTGTGGTTCTTTCCGGGACTGGATCAGATTCTGAATGTCTGCTTGTGTCTGTATGTGTGGATGGATATGTGCGTGTGTGCGAGTGTATACCTGTCCTTTTTTCCCCCTAAGGTAAGTCTTTCCGCTCCCGGGATTGGAATGACTCCTTACCCTCTCCCTTAAAACCCACTTCCTTTCGTCTTCCCCTCTCCTTCCCTCTTTCCTGATGAGGCAACAGTTTGTTGCAAAAGCTTGAATTTTGTGTGTATGTTTGTGTTTGTTTGTGTGTCTATCGACCTGCCAGCGCTTTCGTTCGGTAAGTCACCTCATCTTTGTTTATATATATATATATATGTTCATTGTCATATAGGCTTACATAGTTTCAATTTGTTTGCTATGAAATTCGCAAAGTTATTTAAACAAGGCTCTCCATGACCAAGTGCATGCTGCAAGATTATGAAGATGTAACTTTCCATGTATAACTAATGCTAATAATCTGATTGTTTTTCCAGTTTTCAATTATGTGTACATAACTGAAATGTATTTTGTGTTATTCTTCCTTGTCACACTGACTAATAATTCACAGACAAGACACAAAACTTATGTGCATAAATTTCAAGAACTTACTTCAAGTAACCATCCATCAATTTCTTATTTGAAGAGTAATTTGAACAGTGTGGCATGTCAACTCCAGATAACCATGGGGCAGAACAACCCACATTTTCAGCAAGCTGCTTGTGACAGCACAATTCTTCACACTGTAATAAAGCATAATAATTTATTGTAATGAACTACTATTTCATTATCAATGAATGGATGAATATATTTTCTTTGTGAATTTTGGGAAGGACATTTTCCTTATCATATAGCACATATGACTCTGGTGTCCCACTCTGCAAACATTGTCCTGTGAACTCTGTTATGACTGCCTATTCTGAATTTATTACTAGTAGGATATTGTGTAGGTGAAAGCAATCCTGGAATTGACTCATATCCTGTATATACTTGTGTGCATTGACCCAGGATAATCATCATCAGCTGTTTTATATGCTGGATAAAGAACTGTTCTAGATCTCTTCATGCAAGTCTTCTATGATACTCCATGCTGCGTCTGCATGGTTGGTTGGTTGATTTGGAGAAAGGGGAGTGGGGGGGGGAAGCAAACAATAAAGTCGTTGGTCCCATCAGATTTGGGAAGGATGAGGAAGGAAGTCAGCCAAGCCCTTTTAAAGGAACCATCCCAGCATTTGCCTGAAGTGGTTTACAGAAATCACAGAAAATATAAACCTGGTTTGAACCATCATCCTTCCAAATGCAAATCCTGTGTGCTAACCACTGTGCCATCTCACTTGGTGCTTCTGCATGTTTTCTAATGTTATGTATCCACTAGGTCATATTCTCATTCTCTCACATCATGGGATCAAGCAAATGATTTACTTGGCCCCTCCTCTATATATTTACCTGGTTACATGCATAGGACACTTCAAATTCACTTTCATTGGAGCCATAATTATATTTTACACTCTAATCTGTTCTCTGGTCCATTTATTTGGTTCTTTTCCATGCCTGGTAATTCTAAAATATGTATGTCTCTATTGCCTGTTGAGAAATATTCAGCATTTTAATAGTTTTCACATTACCTGTCCATTTCCCACTGCTGCAAATAAAAACTAATAATACTTTAATGGGATTTAGGTTTACTTGATGCTTCATGGGATACCTTTCATAAGGAACTGTTGTGCACAGTGGCCTTAGACTATTAGGAAGGAGAGTCATGCAGGAATCAGTCATATTCCCATTAGTTTTTATTGCTCTTGCATATCTAGATTTTGGCTTCAGTCCATTTGAGTCTCATGACATAAACTGCAAGGAGTTTGTTGGATTGTATCTCCAATGCACTGAAGATGGCTATGTATAGCCAAAAGCTAGATATGCAAGAGTAATAAAAACTAATGGGATTGCGCCTGATTGCTCTGTGCCTCTCCTTCCTCATACTTCATGGTGTCACCTTTGTTGTTGATATATATCTGCACTGAAGGCTAACAACATAAAGTTTTCAGTAAAAAGGAGATGGCTCCAGTAGGTTCCATTACCAGATTTTTTTGTGTGTTCCCCCTCAATTGGGGGTCTGAAAACATTCTCTGTGCCACTGAGAATAGTTTTAGTGACATGGAACCTCTTTGCCTAATTATTGTTATAGGTAAGAATTCTTCACTATTCTGACATATTCTAATGGAAGCAGCAGCATTTGCAGATACATCCAAATAAAAGCAGTAGCATTTAAGCTACACATATATACCATACAGGTCAAATCAATTCCTTGATTCTCATGGGATCTGTAATACAGTTTTTGTTGAAAGTGAGCTTTCTCAACATTAATTAATCCTATATAAAATTTTCATTCATACTCATTGCTAAATTCCATAAATTTGGATTTGTCTTGCAAATGGCCCATACTGTTACATCCACTTTTACAGCCAACTTAAAACTTCACTGAGTACAGTACTTTGTACTTTTTTCTATATAGTTGGTGATAATAGTATTAAATACCTTGTACAGTACATAGAAGAGAGTGATACATATTCCATAAATTTGGATTTGTCTTGCAAATGGCCCATACTGTTACATCCACTTTTACAGCCAACTTAAAACTTCACTGAGTACAGTACTTTGTACTTTTTTCTATATAGTTGGTGATAATAGTATTAAATACCTTGTACAGTACATAGAAGAGAGTGATACATCCACAGCTTTTTATGTATCATGTGTCTGCTTCCTGGTAAAGTTGAAAACACAAAGCATTGTTCCAGTTTTGGGGAATAGTCTTCCTTTGCAAAAGTAATGTGATTTGGGGAAATTTATCCATCCACACTTAAATATTTTGAGACCACATGTGTGTCAGATGAATTATTAGTGGTGCAAAATCCAGAATTCTTTGCAGAAGCATATTTATTCGTCAGTGAAATTTGCAATAATAAGTTATCTGTCTTGCAATCTAACACTCCATTTTCAGAATCAATACTATGAATAAGAACAATTTAATTATATTAAATTTGTTTTCCTTTTTAATATTATTACCATGTACTGCCAAGCACTACAGAATATTCAGTTAATGTTAGGAACAATTTACATAAAGACCTTGTTCCAGAAAGATTTATATTACTGAAGAATGCTCATTTTCAGTAACATGTTGGCGTCTGTGAAAAGTTTATTTGTTAATAAAGTGGAGTTTAATGTGAGCCTAAATGATTGATTGAAGGTCAGTTCCTCCCATTCCTTTGATGAATTTCTTTACAAATTTAATTGGTGTATAGAAGATTTAGGGTTCAATCTTAGTTGTATCTAGGATTTTTAGTCTGCCTCATATCACATCTTTTACCCAAAACAATTATTTGTAAATGTGAAAGTTAAGAAGCTGCAATGTGATTTGTAATTGATGTTGAACTGTAGATTTTCATATAACTGATTGGGGAAGTCAGTTCAGAGGAAGACAAGGTTATACTACATCTAAAAGAACCACACATAAGAAAACCCTATGGAGTTTAAGCAAATCATTCGGTTGGTGTCAACTTTACTCTATTATTAATAGTATTGCATAATGTGAATAGTACAGTAAGGTAATGCTCATTTCTTGCCTGATGCTGGCTGAGATTTGCAAACGTAGGATGTGTCCCAATGAAGGCTGAGTAGGGCTGGCTAGGTAACAATATGAGATGCATTCCAAGGGAGAGTTTGATAGTACACAGACATGCACATAGTGGGCAAGTACTTGGATAGCTTGATGAGGAGAACTGTGGATAGACATATGAGGCCTGGAATTTCCTAGCTATTGTATGTAGAACACCAACCATGTCATTCCTGTTGCATGCAAGGAGCCCCAGTGGCAGTCCTTGTGTCAAGCTGCAAGCAAATCTAATTCTCAGTGTTCCAACAAAGTTGCAAAAATGCCAATTATATAAGCAAGGTTGTGTCAGTGAGAGCAATTGCTTGTCACTTAATATAATGCATGATGAAAAGTAAGGCAGCTATAAGAGTTTACATAAATTAATGATTACACAAAATACTTGTAAAAACTGCATGTAGATACAAATATTCACAATCACAAATGAGGTGACAGATAATGGATGTGTGTGTTAGGCATTACCTCTGACAACCTTATTTCAAGGCAAGAAAAACTTTTGATGTCACACCAGACTTTAATTAGATCTTATTATGCAAATGTGTGAGGACTTCAAATCTTCTGCATTTACACATTGCATGAATGCAGCATTATGTGCTGCCTCCCACTTTCTGTCTTCCTATATGTCAGCTGTTTAGGCTTAAGATGCTATGTACTTCATAGCTAAATAAGTACTTCTTTATTTTGGCCAATAATAAAGACATATGTCATTTGGATATAATGCAGCTCATGTAATTTATGAAAGCACATTCAAAAAAATCTCAAGAATTGCTTAATTTAATCAGCACATGTTTATTTACACGTGAAGTTTGATCAATACTATTAATGTAACTCTTCAGGCTTTCCCGGCGAGATTTTGACATGTGGAATAATAGGGTGCCAGAGTGACACAAACATCTAGCAGTAGACCTGATTATTCCACATGTCAATATTATTAATGTTTAAAGTACTAAGCATGTATATGTAAAATATGTATTTTTATTAATTAACAAGGAACAAGTGAACTTAAGATGAAGTGTGAGGTCAGAAATTGACCAATGAGGAGAGGCACTCCTTGCAACATGGTAGCTGTAAGTCACTGTTACTGTAAATTTGAGAGGGAGCCATTTTACTGTTGTTCAGTGGGAGTGTAGAAGCAGCCCAGATGTGCCTGATATAAAAATGGTACTAAGTCATTAGTCCCATTATTCTGCAGCAAGTTATGCTCACCTATTCGACAACTCTTCTAAAAAATAGACATGAAATACACCTTTTTTCTACTCCTTAAATGCATCTTTACTCCAGTGACCTACAACTAACTATTGCTAGAAGGGGAGAAAATTATTTTGCGTAATCTGTATAAGTCTATGGAAGTTTCACATTGGATTCACTTGCCTTTCATCTGTCCATAGTTTAGCTTGGTTTTCTGTTTAATGATCACTTATCACAATATCTGTCATTTTGGCACTTGTGTAATGATAGAAAGGAGGAACTATATTACAGTCTTTTGGAGAGAAGTAATTTCAAAAGATGAAATCCAATAGTTTATCCCTCTCTCTCAGCCATCTCTGTTTCACTGACAGTGTAGTCACTGATTGACCTTATAAATCATTTTAATCTATTTACTGACTTTACATTGACCACTTTTTGTAGTTGAATGATTAGCATCTCTGCCTTTGGTGCAGAAGGAGCTGGGCTTAACTCCCAGTACTTCCTCAGATTTTTTTCTGAGGTAGGGAGGTCTGGTAATGGACCCACTCACCCCTTGTGAGGTCAAATGAAGAGCTGTTTACTGAACTGGCAGTGGCATTAATAGGTTCAACTACTGGCAGTAACCACTGGAGGGCCTAGTGACATGCTGATCACGTGTCCCTTGGTCATAAATTATTCATCATACTGCCTTGTAGACAGTAGTCAGTCATTTGAAACAGGCCACATTTGTCAGTGGTGCTTACATATACCTCTTTACATAAGACCAAAACTTCTTAGAAGTTTACATCAGATTGACAGACAAAATTTTACTTTAAAATTCATTGAAAAATTCTTCCATTGATCTCCCTGTGTTCATTTTGGCATCATTTAGCTTTTTTTTATGGTAAGGCTTTGATCTGCTTCAATCTGTGATGAAGCTCTCTTTGCAAAGTAACATTTTGTGCATGGCTATTGAGCTGAGGAAGTTCTTTCCTCAGAATATTCTTTGGAGCATACATGCTTAAAGCATATTGTAAAATATTCTTGAATTTTATCCACTGCTACTTCACATCTTCATCACCAGAGATGAATGTTGATGTTAACTGCTCAGATAATCTGCAGTCTGATTCTTCTCACACTTGCCAAGGAAAAACATTTTCCTACCTTAGTGCCTCAAAGTTAATTATGCCACAATAGCCTTTTGTTCACTGGTTTTCTATTCTATGGTAGCTGAATCAAAGCGCTTGGGTCTATTGGTTACTAAGGGATCTAAGATGTTGTTTTCACTCATGAATTCCTTAACTAACTGCTGTAAGTAATTTTCAGAGAAGATGGAACAATCTCACACAAATCTCTATATGTAGCTCTTCTTTTAACCATATAAGTCTTCTTGTCTACTTCTTGAAGTTGAAATCTTCCACTATTATCACAGCATGATCAGGAAATTTAAATGTGATACCCTCAGAGTCTTCTCTGACTCTCGCTCCACAGCTCCTGAGGCTGTTGGTCTATATAGTGATGCATTCACTAACCATGTTTGACCTACCTTTGATGATTAAGTCCCAGCAGATTATATTACTCTCTAAATCTATAATAAGTTCACTAGATACTACTAATTCTTTACTACAATAAAGACACTGCCACTATTGGAATCTAGCCAAGTCTTGTGACTTATATTCCATTCAAAATCCATGAATTTTCTGTTGTTCACTTTTGGTTTCAACCAGTTTTTTTGTTTCTAGTACTTTGTGGCCATCATTCTTATTAATAAATGAAACTACATGTGCGGCCTTACTATGCATGTATATGTAGCCAATTTTTATGACATTAATTAAGGTTGTGTGCCACACATACTCTGCTACACTAATAACTGGTTCCTGTATGTAAAGTACACCTATCCTATTGAGGAGGACATGACAGTTTTCCTCCAAATAGCAGAGTTCAAGAAATCTACATCAGCAATCATCACACAATAATCTGAGCTCTACCACACAATGATCTGAGCTCTGGTTGAAACTCTCAACTGAGTTCTAAACCAGGGACCGCAATGAGTGAACTTTGCTTTTCTCCCTTTTGTGAGGCTCATTGTTTTACCTGATTCAGCCTGCCATCTGATGGTCTCTGGACATAGGTGGCAGATATCATCCATTATGACACATGGTACAATGTGTTGCCAGCTGCACCCAGCATTTTAATAGCTGCTGGCAGGTTTTCCTTCACATCTTGAATGAGACCCTGGGCAAACGTATCAAGTGCATGCTGGTCTTCCTTCCCAAGCTGCCAGCTGCTTACCTGTCTAATGCCGAAGTTCCCAAAGACCAGTACACTCATCCTCTGTGCTTGTCCAGATTTTGCAAGAACATTAGTCACAGGTCCAATAGTAAGACATTCTGGCTGACAAGCACTCATAGCCAAGAACAGCACCTAATATCCATTACTAAGATGCAAGGGAGCAGTTGTGGAGCCATTACACATAGTCACATTTTTCCCAATGATCTGCCAACCCATCAAAGCTCAAAAGTTTAGATCTGTCTCTAATTCCAAAGAAATGACGATTTTTCACCAAAATGTGGGAGGACTTGGTAATAAAGTAAATGACATTACTGTTCTGTTAGAGGAACCACAAGGAATAAAAGATACTATTATGTTTTAGTGAACATCATGTGAAAGATATTGAAAGGTTACAGCTAAGTGGTTACTGTCAGGCAGCGCATTACTCAAGAACCATCATGGAAAAAGGTGGAGTGGTAATTTATGTAAAAAACAACATATCTTACAATGCATTAGATTTAAAGAGCCATTGTATAGAGCAACAAATTGAAGTATGTGGTGTTGAGATTACTGTAAATGACTTCACGGCTGTAGTGTTAGCACTGTATAGATCTCCCTCAGGGAATTTGAATGTATTTCTTAAGCACCTAGATTCTTTATTATCCATACTGCACTCAAAGTCCAAGAACTTGATAATTACTGGTGACTTTAATGTTGATTTCCTAAATGAGAGCAATAGTAAAGCTGATTTAGTACATTTAATGGAGTCTTATAATCTGATGCCAATAGTAGATTTCCCAACTAGGGTTACTGTTAACAGTAAAAGTCTGATAGATAATATATTTATAGATAAGTCTACATGGAATGAGATCACTGTACATCCAATCCTTGGCCTTTCTGACCATGGTGGTCAATTGCTTAGGCTCAATTACATCAGTGTGTGCAACAGTTCTGAGCATTCTTGGAAATCTTTTAGGATAATAAATGAACAGGGCCTTAAAAAATTCAATGATGGCCTAAAAGAGATAGACTGGAGCCGAGTTTATAGGGAAACAGATGTAAACAAAAAGTACAATTCATTCATAAATGAATTCATGTCTGTATTTGAGTCCATCTTTCCCAAAAAAGTAGTTAGAAATAGTCATATAGGCAATGCCAAGAAGTCTTGGATCACTACAGGGATAACAACATCTTGTAGAACAAAGAGGATGTTATACAGTTCTCTCAGGACTTGTAATGATCCAAAGAAACGACAACACTACAAACTTTACCGTAGCATTCTCAAGAAGGTTATAAATAAATCTAAAAGTATGTGCATAAAATCAGAAATTGAAAGCTCAGAAAATAAAATTAAAACTATATAAAACAGGGGACAGTATCATAAAGAAACCTGAGTTGGTTGCAGAAATATTTAATAACCACTTTTTGAGAGCAGCAGAGAAGACAGGCTGTAATGGTTCCATGGAAGAATCATTGTCCCTCCTACAGAAAGCTATTAGCAACAGAATCTCACAGTTATCCTTATCTCCAGTTACTGTAAGTGAAGTCATAAGAGTAATTAGATCATTAAAAAATAAAAATTCTGCTGGTGTGGACAATATTTCTAGTAAAATACTGAAACACTGTTATAAATTTGTAGTCCCGTCTTATGCAACATATACAATGCATCCCTACAAGATGGGATTGTCCCTGGCAGACTTAAGTTGGCTGTAGTGATTCCTCTCTTTAAAAAAGGGGATAAAAGCATTGTTACAAACTATCGCCCAATATCCCTATTAACTACCTTCTCAAAAATTCTAGAAAAACTCATGCACAGGAGGATTGTAGACCATCTCAACTTCCACAGTATCTTAAGCAAAAATCAGTTTGGTTTTCGTGCCGGTCTTTGTACTGAACAGGCAATATTCTCTTTCAGCAACCAAGTTTTGGAAGCCATTAACAAAAAAATGTCTCCAGTGGGTATTTTTTGTGATCTTACAAAAGCCTTTGACTGTGTAAACCACCAAATTCTTTGGAAAAAGGCAGAATACTATGGTTTAGGTGGTACTGTTGGCTTGTGGCTACAATCATATCTACAGGATTGGAAGCAGACTGTAATGCTAAATGGCTCTTCTGGAGAACCTGCCTCGTCTGAATGGGGCACGATAACGTGTGGTGTGCCTCAAGGCTCCGTTTTGGGCCCACTGCTTTTCCTCAACTTTATTAATGATCTTCCTCCTTGTTCTGAGACAAACAGCAAATTTACCCTGTTTGCCGATGATACCACAATTCTAATTGACGATTTGATTGATCATGATCTTGAAAAAACTATAAATAGTGTTTTTAATGACATCTTAAATTGGTTCTCCTCAAATGGTCTCTCACTCAATGCAGATAAAACTCATTATATGAGGTTCCATACATCACAAAGTAATCCCGATGAAATTGACATAAAATGTAGAGATCAACCAATACAGAAAGTTGAAGACACAAAATTCCTGGGTGCTTACACAGACAGTAAATGTAATTGGTCAGTTCACATTCTTCATCTATGTAAAAAACTTAGCTCGGCAACATTTGCATTACGGGTAATTTCTTCAGTGGCTGAAGTTGACACCATTAAGGTTGCCTACTTTGGCTACTTCCACTCATTGATGTCATATGCTATCATATTCTGGGGGAACCAACCACTTGCAAAAAAAGTTTTCACCATCCAAAAAAAAGCAATCAGAATAATGTGTGGGGTCCATCAAAGACACTCTTGCAGGCACTTGTTTCGGAAGATAGGTATCCTAACAACTGCCTCACAGTATATTTTTTCCTTGCTGACCTTTGTGTGCAAAAATTATTCCATCTACCAAGACAACAGTAAATTCCATGGTTATAACATCAGAAACAAAAACAATCTACATTTAGAAATGAAACGTCTCATTCTGGTACAAAAAGGAGTTTACTACTCCAGCATTAAGCTGTTCAATGCTCTACCACTACATATCAAATGTGTTCATACAGAACTGCCAAAATTTAAACGAGTTCTCAAAGATTACCTGACAGAGAAATCTTATTATACTGTGGATGAATACCTGAAAGAAAATGTATACCATCACTAAACGTATTGTGTCTAGAAGTAGCTCAATTGATTTTATTGTGCATTTGGGCATTAGCACACTTTTTGTAACAACAGATTGGCTGTACATGTATTTACTCTTGTAGGCCTAATATCTGATTTAACTTTGTGCTCTTATCTTTAACCTTTATTTGAAACTCCTTTTTCTGTCAAATGGTTGTTATGCTATCTAGCTGACATTGTATCTGTTACTGTATTTATAGTATGTCTTACTTAAACTATGTACAATTTGCCATTAAATTGCCCCTGTATTTATTGTAAGTTTAAATTGAAACCTGTACAATTTGACACGTTCCATATCCTTGTGATTGACTCACTAACTGGATCTACGGAACAAGAAATAAATAAATAAATAAATAAATCACTCATCCTCAGATGGGAACAAACTGGATAGGTCAGGTCCCTCAGAGGATACAGAGATATCAGAATGTTTAGAGGCACCAGAGGTGACATAGCTTTTGCCACAGATGCTTCAGAATCACTACAACCCAGGAAGTCACCTGAGGCCTGTTGCAAATTTCTCTTGAACCTGAACCCAACAAATACATTCTTTATTTGACTTCCACTGTACAGAACTATACAGGGTGTACTATAATTCAGTTGCCATAAACTTGTTTGGTGCATTAATAATAAGCAAATGAAAATACAAATTTATTATCAACATGGTGATATACACAGAAATAAATGGACCCACAAAAAATGCTCAGAGTGGTTTCTGTGCTGTTACAAGATAACAGTGCCTCTTTTCAATACCAAATTTACAAATTTTGTCAGAAATCTTCCAGGACTATAGATTTTCAACTCTGATCAGATTCTTTCCTTCAAATGCTCAATATTATGAACTTGATGGAATAGATGACCTTTTTTAGTATATCCCAGACTGAAAAATCTGTGGGTGCTATATCTGGGGGATATGGAGATATTTCAGTAGTGCCCCATCTGCCAATCCATTCATTAAAGTTCTCAGTTATAAGCCTCTCACAATAACTTTGTATAATGCGGGAATATTCCATCTTATTGCCATACCAAGTTTTCCTTAACCAACTGCAGTGCCATACCAACTTTTCCTTAACCAACTGCAGATGTTCAAAAAGTGGACTATTTCCCTTCTAACAACACTTCTTGAAGTATGTTTGCGTAATTTACAAAATTGACAGTACTGTTAAAAAAAAAGAAGGCCTGATTAGTCCACCTTTGAAAAAATGAAATGAGCGTATGGCATCGTTGGCCGGGAGGCCCCTATTCAGGGAAGTTCAGCCACCAACTGCAAGTCTTATTTCACTCGATGCTATATTGGGCAGCTTGCATGCCAGTGATGAGGATGAAATGATGATGAGGACAGATGATGGGAACAACACAACAGCCAGTCCCCAAGTGGAGAAAATCTCAACCCATCCAGGAATCGAACCCGGGCCCGCTTGCATGGGAGTCGAGCACGTTACCACCCAGCTAAGCAGGCAGACTCTAACTTTGAAAATCCCTGCCCATAAATTCATGACAGGATAGTTAAACTCTGTCTCCATCACTACAAGGGAATTTGTAGAACCGTGATGTATACAGTTTTATCTGTTCACTCTGCCATTCAGTTTAAAAATCACTCCAAAGAATGCTTTTGTAAAACATGGGACCAGTTTCCTATCAGATTGTGTACAACTTGCAGAACTCTACATACGTGTCCAGATCATCTTCATACAGGCCTTAAAGTAAATTAGTCTTATACAGTTTCAATTTCAGCTTTTTCTGAATCCTTAATATGCTTCTTCTCGCTATTCTGTACTACTTAGCCGCTTCTCTTGACGATTCAGTTGGTGACTTCACAAGACATTATGTGACAACATTAAAATTCTCTTCTGTAGTAACAGACTTTGGTGTATCTTAACGAGGAAGGTCTGCTACCGAACTAGTCTCTTCAAATCTAAAATTTAATTTGCAAATACCTTCTTGACATTTAGAAGTTGGATATTTAGAAAATATCCCACAAACTAATCACAATCAACACTGTGATTATGGTCATATTTTCATCATGGTTGCTAAACAATCAACTTTCTCTCTATTGTGTCTCAGACAACACAAACATAATAATCTCAAATTGCTAGCATCAGATGATTTATAGATGCCACACACTAGTCAAATTGATAATGACTATCACTATGCTAAGCAAAAGGAAGTCTTAAGGACTGCTAGTGATGATTGACACCCTGTATAATAACATGAAACTGAAGACTAACTGAAGAGACCATTGCAATAAGAGACAAAACTACACAACTGTGGCATTGCAAGCAGTTGGTGCAAAGCAACATTGGTCAAATATGTACTATAGAGTGTGGTGTTGCTTTGTTTCTGTCATTTGTGTCTTAATTTTTACTTGTTATGTGTTTTTCCCACAAAATTTGATAACATTAGTTTCCATTCATTTGCAGGTTGGTTGTTGTACTCTGTGAGAAGGGAAATATAAAATGATACATAGAGCAGGGGCAACAACTATGATAAACTTTGAATTTGTCTGTCATCAACAGTATTCATTAAATATTGCTGCTGCAGGAAATGGAAATTCTAATTGTTCAAAAAAATCACAGTTAATAAAATTACACTCTCATGTAAAACATAATCCAGCTCTCTCAAAAACCATCATTATCTGTTTGAAACTGTTCCGTAAGAACCTCTTCTGACTTTGAAGATTGTAACAAGAAGTATATCACTTGGTAAAAATAATCTTCAAATTTCAATAAATTAATACATGACTTTCCGTTAAAATATGATTCAATGTGAATTATCACCACCAACTCTCACTAAACAAACTTTTATTCTCTTTGAAGTTAAGCTGACAAGCTCTCAATAACATGACATTGGTAACTGACTCTGATCCTATTAACATGAAGTTACAAAAATTATCGTAAGAGTCTCACTGAAAAAAATGGAGCAATATGTGATCATTACTCTGAGGGACAATAGTGCATTATGACATACGACCAGATATTTGACATCATTTTTCATCTCTCAAGGTTTCACACTTTCTCTCCATAGTTAGCCTTTACACAAAAAAAGAAAAATACATTTTCTTTAGTCAATAACATAAATATAATTCAAAACATTATAAAAACTTGAGTAAATGTGTCAAATGTAATTTAGGTCAGCGATTTGGTGGTGGTGAGAAACAAATGTCACAAATAAATTTGTGGCACCACTTCTCCCCATCATCAGCTGATCAATATGTGAATGTCAAACTGTTTCTTTAAAACATTTAACTGGAATAGTCAACATTCATTATCACTCAATACAGTTGAACAAGGAGCTAATTTTGATCCTCACTCTAAATTTTATAGTTTCAAAATTCTTAACAATAATAGTTTCAGTTATTTACATTTTTCTTTAATTGTCCTTAGCTTCATTACATAAATCTTACCATCATGTGTCTCACACAATTTCTTTTCAGTCATCCGGTTGGTCAAATTACTCATTTTTGTATCAACTTATTACTGTCTAACTTCTATTTTGAATATTGTGTGTCAATTAGTTTTCATGTTCAGTTGCTTATATGGTTAATAATTCCATAATTTTTTCAGTTTGTAATAATAATTACTGAGAAATGCAAACTCATTGTTACTTTCCAGTATTCCTTTTAATAATATTCATTCATTTGTAATCACAATTAACTTTTGTTGACATTCTATGAAGAACTTAACTAGTACTGTATTTATTCCTAATGGGTACTTTGCTCTTCTGACCATTGAATGTCAGTAGTTCTTAAATATTATTCCACAAGGTGACAATTAAGTACAACTATATGCGACTCCTCCCTTCTATAAAATGGATAAAATGGTTCACAACTGTGAGATTGCCCTCTTCTTCCCTGCATTGCCCTCACAAAAATAAACAAGCTCCTAGGGTATGTTTACTTCACAAAATACATCCTCTATGGGCCCCAGCCAGTGGAAGATACAGAAAAGCCTCAAGGAGGGGGCGCTAAAGATGTCTTCAGCTACCTTTACTTTTACCATAATAAAAAATAATCGAATCACATGAAAAGTTTAAGAAAGTTTTATTTAAACTGATTATACACATACACAAGACAATGCCATCTTATGATGTAAAAAAGTTACAATTTTGGTTCTCTTCCTTAAATTGTGAATTTATGCACCTATTCTTCCTGGCAAATTGGTTAATTACTTCATCAATAGGACACTCAATGTCAGGGTGAGTGTTCAACAGAACTAAGCCATTAAGTCAATCTTCCTTTATTGGCTACCTCAGCCACGTCTTCGTAAGCCGCAATGTTGAAAAACTTATTTCTACTGTAGCAATAGATGCAGGTAGACAAGCAAATATTTTGTACAGTGTGTGCAAAATAGAATAGTCAGATCTAGGACAAACAGACAATGCTTGCATAACAGAATCATGATCATTCAGGGCATTTATTCTCATTTGTTTGTATTGAAGAATCTCTCCCATTAGTCTCTTTTTAATCACAAGGAGTGATTCTTCTCCAAAGAACAGTAGTTCAGTTAAGCACCAATTCAATTCATGTGCCAGATCATTACTGTCATGTTTCAGTAGTTGTGAGGGCAAAAGTATGTTGAATTTTAATGATAATGCTGCATAGGAAAGTACAAGTACTCGATAAGTTGATTCAGTTGAGTCAACTGATGAGAGAAACGAATGAATAGCATGCGGGCTGACTGGCAGGGGTGGCGCAGGTGACAATGTGGGTGGCCCCATGAGGGGGGCCACGCATCCCCCCCCCCTTTCACCCATATGTATCCGCCACTGGAGCCAGCTCTATTACTGTATTAGCTTTTGAAGTACATCATATTAGCAAGAAACCCCCTCTGTTTCCCAACTACATAACTCTACCACCTTCCTCCTTAAATACTATTATTTATTTATTTGTTTGTTTGTTTTCTGTCCATATAAGAATCAGTTTTTGGACATTGTCATCAATTTCAGTTCATATATACAATGGTTTAGTCAACATACATAAGTGCACACATTGATATAAATAGTGAAGATCAGAAATTATCATTTTTTTGTTGTTGCCAAAACAAACTTATGCTATATATATTTAGAAAGTGATATTACAACTTGAAATCTTCTATTGAATAACAGCTTTTCTCTATTAATAAATGCTTAAGTTAATTCTTTAAAGTGTTTAAATTAGCTTTCTTGGGGTCGGATTGTAGTTTGTTATAAAAGATTATCCCTATTGTGTGTGGACTATGGTCTGCAACCATTTTTTTTACTTGCAATTCTGTGAAAGCTTTCCCTTGCCCATGTATTGTACCTATGTACATTACTGTTTGTTATGTTATATTCTGCATTGTGTTTCACAAACATTATTGCCTGCAAGATGTACATTGAGTAGTAGGGATTGCACAGTAGCAGTATCTTGTGGACGGAGCAGAGGTGGTTTCGGGTTGCCTACCTGTGCAATGTAAATGTGTTTTTGGAGTAGCAGGTTTGTGAGGGACAGGGACTGGCAGAATCTGAAAAGGTGGAGGTCATTTTGAAAGGAGGGGCAGGAATCAGAGAAATACATTTTTCTGGTTAGGCTGTTTGGGTAGATTCCATGGTTTATGCACATTTAAGGAACAGGATCTGGGACTGGATTTTAGCCAGGGAAAGGGATACTATTCTGAACTTGTCCAGGAATATGGAGCAGTGGCCCATTTTGGTGGGGATGACATTGGAGAAACAGAAAATGACTTAGGAAGTGCCCAAATGAAGGCATTGAGTGTTTGTGAGGGAAGATGGATAACAGAAGAAGACATGTAAAATATGTACAGGCAACCAAAAAAATGCACAGATAGGTACAAACACGAACAAATACATAAATGTAGGCAGAAAAATCAAGAAATACAAAAAGAAAAAAAAACACGTACAAAAATGTGGCAAAAGGGCAGATGAGGTAATGGAGTTCATATGGCATAGGTGGGTATGGAAAACAAAATGCAAAAATATGCAAGGGTGAAGGAGGAAATATGATCAAAAGGAATAATTATAATAACTGGCGGGCAGAACGTGGGGCATTAATGCTGCACCAACAGTCCATTCAGCCACATAGCTGTATGCGGTGGGCGGATGAGATCATTGATACATTGGGACTCAGAAGTCAGAGGCTGTCTGCTATGGAAGGTGATGAAACAGACATGAAAGAAGAGAAAGAACAGACACTGAGAAGAGTAATGTGTTAGATATAGTAACAAAGGAAAATAGCACAGAGTTGTGGGATGGAAGACAAACTGTTAGGCACAATCAAACAATGGGAACTCCAGGTAGAATATCAACAGTATTAGGAAAAGATTAGATTGCTGCTCAGTATAATGATGACCATTGAGTAGCAGAAAGGCACAATGTAAAGAATATTACACGTTACAGCTTTTGCTCAAAGCATTCTTCAGCTAAGAAAACACACACAGACATTCACACACACAAGCACACCTCATGCACACTTGACTGCTACCACTGGGAGCCCCAACTGGATGTGAATGCCATGTGAATAGCAATCTGTAGTAGGGCAGGGAAGAGGGAGGCATAGCAGGGTATGGGTGAGGGGAGAGAAAAGTGCTGTATAGCATATGAGGGAATGTGGAAAGAGAGGAGCTGACAGGACGAGGGAGCGGAAACTGTTGGGTGGAGGGTGACAGGACAGTAGGTTACTGTAGGTTGAGGCCACAATAATTTCAGGAGTGAAGAATGTGTTGTAAGGAGGTGGTGGAGGGGAGGATCCAGATGATTTGGATTGTGAAGCGGCCATTAAATCAAGCTCGTCATGTTCGGCTGCATGTTGTACCACAGGGTGATCTACTTTGCTCTCAGCCACAGCTTGGCAGTGGCCATTCATTGTGATGGACAGCTGGATGGTCCACTTCTCTGAGTTGTGCATATGAAAGTTATCATTACAACATATTCTTTGCTCTCACAGTTATCCTTGTCTCAACCTATTGTAACCTACTGTTCCCACATCTTCCACTCAACAGTTTCTGCCTCCTCTGTCATATCACCTCCTCCAATTTCACTACCCCTCACTCTCATTGTGTACTGTTCTCTGCCAACACACTTACTGATCTTTTCCCTTCCTGCTTCTTGCCTTTTTCGCTCCACCCTCTCCATCCCCCACAGCCTCCCAACATTGTGCCCAGCAACCTTGTCCTGCTCTCATCTAGCCCTGCACACTGCATTAGACAGTGTTATTCTCTCCCCCACCCCTTCAATGATACCATATTATCCATCTCCCTTCCCTGCCCCATGAGTGCTGCTTTTGTTCACTGTGGGAGTTGCATTGTGGCCACATCAGCTGGAGATATCGGTCATGTGTGCATAAGATGTGCCTGCTTGTGTGAATGAATGTGTATTGGTTTTCTTTTCTGGAGAAACTCATTCTGTAACAATCTTCTCATTGTGCCCATCTGCAACCCAAGCACATCATCTTTATGGTGAACAGCAATCTATCCTTTTCATACCATTGTTGGTATTCTAACTTGGAAATTCCATTGTCTGAAACAACATTCTTTCATACATATAACATGTCAACAATAAATAAACTGTTTTCAGAGTCAGTGACACATTAAATTTCAGTGATTGTCAGCTCTGCATCTCACCTCTATTTCTGTAGACAGGAAAAGAACTATGTACCAAGTTGTTTGCTAGCTATTGTTGATGGCAACCAGAAAGCAATCACTACCAGTCAATGTAACATAATTTCTATTGATTCAGCTGGTCCCATCATCAACCTAAGCAAGAATCATCTTGGAATGTCCATATAGCATTACCCTTCAAGCAAATTGGCTAACCTTGAGATACAGTATGCATTTACTAAGCATGGGGCCTCCAGCAAAGTTAGTGTGCAAAGTGGGTTCAGAGATAATCTCTCTAGGTCAATTCAACAGAAGATTCCCCATTGCAGCAGCTGTCTCTGTTTCAGAATGTGTATAGTATTACTACAGCAGATCTCCAAAAGAACTGCCTTGTTGCTCAACCTGTCCTTTGAAGGGACTTATAGGAAAGCCTGAAATCATTGCAAGTGGAAAGCAGTCATCAGTCTTGTTTACTGTTGGGAACTCACATTTGTAATTAATACAGCTAGGAACTCAGGACATAAGTTAGTTTGGGTTAAACATTATTACAGGTACAGAACGGGACAGAAGCACAGACATTTCAGAATGAAATAAACATAAATAGTGGAAGGAGTTGAAGCACTGAGTAGTTGACAGGCACATAAAGAAGACTGAAAATACTGCTGAGGTTTTAGACAGTATCCTCCTTCTGAGCTAATTAATATAACACACACACACACACACACACACACACACACACACACACACACACACACACACACACACACACGCACACACACACCACACATTGTCTAGGCTGACTACATTGTCAGCTCAATAATGTGACAGTGTGTGTTGCATGTCTGTGTGTGTGTGTGTGTGTGTGTGTGTGCGTGGGGGAAAGGGGGGGGGGAGGAGTGACACAAACACAGAGCATGTTTTGCCTATTACAGGCTTCTACAGGTTATAGAGGGGACTTACTGGATAAAGTCAGATAAATAACCACCTTTGGAAATCTGCTATTTGTATATAAAATAAGTTTCCAGATCATATCACTTTCAAATCTTCCACTTCCTTGTATGCACACAATGGAGACAGTGAGCTGTGACCCATTTGCTGTACTGTAGCTGCTCTATGTGTTGACTCTACTGTTGGTTACTGAAGGTGTACCAGTGATGCATGCTTTTATACACATGGTCCACATACAACAGCACAGTTAACTCTCCTAGTTGCAAACACATCAGTTAATTGCAGCTGTTGTAAGCAGATGAAAATGGTACTTAATGAACTGAGGCTGTGGACAGAGCAGGTTGCCCCCACCATCCTACTTCATGTGTCTCATATTTCTTGTATAAAGGTCTATACAAAATTTCGCTAACTTTCTTTTCAAAATTCCCACATTGAAGTTCTCACATTAAGTACATACTACACATATTATTAAAATGGCTTAAACAAATTCCTCCCCCCCCCCCCCCCCAAAACCTTATTATTCAGGTCATTCAGTTTGTTGTCCTGGTGCAATGAGCCAATTAGTTTCATCAGAAATGATGGCAATCAAAAGTTACTGCAACTATAAAATTTAGTACATGTATCCATAGGAAAAATCTCATGAACTAATAGCTAAATTCAGAAGGAAAGACCATTTCCAAACTAGAGAGTTATTTTTCCTCTCTTCAGTGAAATGTTGACATTAATCCAAAGATAATTAATTTAAAAGATATTATTAATTACAGATTTCACTGGGTCCAAACTTTCAGTGCCAATTATAGCTAAACTACTGCAAATTTTCAGGATCTATTGATATACTTCAGATTGCTTGATTTTTCCATATCTATTGACACCCATAATAATGAGCAAGAGTCCTCAATTAAAAATTTTCAATAACTAAATCTTAACATACAAGATGGATCCAATGCTCATAAAACCAGGATTCCCAATGCATAGCCATAAATTAGTACTTCATTCTTTAATAGCCTCCCCCATATGAACTATGGACCTTGCTGTTGGTGGGGAGGCTAGCATGCCTCAGCAGTACAGATAGCTGCACTGTAGGTGCACCCATAATGGAGGGGTATCTGTTGAGAGGCCAAACAAACATGTGCTTCCTGAAGAGGGGCAGCAGCTTTTTCAGTAGTTGCAGGAGCAACAGTCTGAATGATTTATTGATCTGGCCTTGTAACATCAATCAAAATGGCCTTACTGTGCTGATACTGTGAATGGCTGAAAGCAAAGGGAAACTACAGCCATAATTTTTCGAGAGGGCATACAGCTACACTGTATGGTTAAATAATGAAGGTACCATCTTGGGTAAAATATTCTGGAGGGAAAATAATCTCCCATTCAGATCTCCAGGCAGGGACTACTCAGGAGGATGTCGTTATCAGGAGAAACTAAACTGGCATTCTATGGATCAGAGCAGGGAAATTCAGATCCCTTCATTGGGCAGGTATGTTAGAAAATTTAAAAAGAGAAGTAGATAGGTTAAAGTCAGATATAGTGGGAATTAGTGAAGTTCAGTGGCAGGAGGAACAAGACTTCTGGTCAGGTGAATGCAGGGCTATAAATAAAATATCAAATAATGGTAATGCAGGAGTAGGTTTAATAATGAATAAAAAATAGGAACACGGATAAGCTACTATGAACAGCATAGTGAGCATATTATTGTAGCCAAGATAGACACAAAGCCCATGCCTATCACAGTAGTACAAGTTTATATGCCAACTAGTTCCACAGATGACGAAGAGGTTGAAGAAATTTATAATGCAATAAAAGAAATTATTCAGATAGTTAAGGGAGATGAAAATTTAATAGTCATGGTGTACTGGAAGTTGATAGTAGGAAAAGGAAGAGAGGGAAAAGTAGTAGGTGAATATGGACTGGGGGTAAGGAATGAAGGAGGAAGTTGCCTGGTTGAATTTTGCACAGAGCACAACTTAATCACAGTTAACACTTGGTTTAGGAATCATGAAAGAAGATTGTATATATGGAAGAGGCCTGGAGACACTGGAAGGTTTCAGATAGATTACATAATGGTAAGACAGAGATTTAGGAACAAAGTTGTAAATTATAAGACATTTCCAGGGGCAGATGTGGACTCATTGGTTATGAACTGTACATCAAAACTGAAGAAACTGCAAAAAGGTAGGAATTGAAGGAGATGGGACCTGGAGAAACTGAGAGAACCAGAGCTTGTACAGTGGTTCAGAGATAGCATTAGGGAACAGTTGACAAGGACAGGGGAAAGAAATACAGTAGAAGAAGAATGAGTAGCTTTGAGAGATGAAATAATGAAGACAGCAGCAAGGATTGAGCAGGTATAAAGATGAGGGCTAGTAGAAATCCTTGAGTAACAGAAGAGATGTTAAATTTAATTGATGAAAGGAGCAAATATAAAAATGCAGTAAATGAAGCAGGTGAAAAGGAATAGAAGATGTCTCAAAATTTGAGATCAACAGGAAGAGCAAAATGGCTTAGCAGGGATGGCTAGAGGACAAATGTAAGGATGTAGAGGCATATATCACTAGGGGTAAAATAGAAACCACCTACAGGAAAATTAAAGAGACCTTTGGAGAAAAGAGAACCACTTGTATGAATATCAAGAGCTCAGATAGAAAATCAGTTCTAAGCAAAGAAGGGAAAGCAGGAAGGTGGAAGGATTGTACAGAGGGTCTATTCAAGGGAAATGTACTTGAGGACAATATTATGGATATGGAAGAGGACTTAGATGAAGATGAGATGCTGTACTGAGTGAAGAATAGTCAAAATAAGGCCCTGGGACTAGACAACGTTCCATTATAATTACTGATAGCCTTGGGAGAGCCAGCCATGACAAAACTCTTCCATCTGGTGAGCAAAATGTATGAGACAGACGAAATACCTTCAGACTTTAAGAAGAATATAATAGTTCCAATCCCAAAGAAAGCAGGTGTTGACAGGTGTGAAAATTTCAAAACTATCACTTTAATAATTCATCGTTGCAAAATACTGACATGAATTCTTTACAGACGAATGGAAAAACTGGTAGAAGTCGACCTCAGGGAAGATCAATTTGAATTCTGTAGAAATGTTGGAACATGCGAGGCAATACTGACCCTGCGACTTATCTTAGAAGATGGGTTAAGGAAAGGCAAACCTACATTTCTAGCATTTGTAGACTCAGAAAAAGTTTTTGACAATGTTGACTAGAATACTCTCTTTCAAATTCTGAATGTGGCAGGTGTAAAATACAGGGAGTGAAATGCTTGAAACGCTATTTAGAATTTGTACAGAAACCAGGAATGTACTGAATCTTGAAATGAGAATATGAGTTGAGGGGCATGGAAGGGAAGCAGTGGTTGAGAAGAAAGTGAGACAGGGTTGTAGTCTATCGCCAATGTTATTCAATCTGTATATTGGAGAAGAAATAAAAACTTTGAGGTTTGCCAATTACACATCTGTCAGAGACATCAGAGGACCTGGAAGAGCAACTGAATGGAATGGACAGAATCTTGAAATGAGGATATGAGATGAACATCAACAAAAGCAAAACGGATGAATGTAGTCAAATCAGGTGATGCTGTAGGAATTAGATTAGGAGACACTTAAAGTAGTAAATGAGTTTTGCTATATGAGGAGCAAAATAACTGATGATGGTCAAAGTAGAGAGGATATAAAATGTAGTCTGGCTATGCCCAGGAAAGTGTTTCTGAAGAAGAGAAATTTGTTAACATTGAGTATATATTTAAGTGTCAGGAAGTCTTTTCTGAAAGTGTTTGTATGGAGTGTAGCCACGTATGGAAGTGAAACATGAACAATAAACAGTGCATACAAGAAGACAACAGAAGCTTTTGAAATGTGGTGCTATGGATGAATGCTGTAGTTTAGATTGGTAGATCATGTAACTAATCAAGAGGTACTGAATAGAATTGGGGAGAAGAGGAATATGTGGCACAGCTTGAGTAGAAGAAGGGGTCGGTTGGTAGGATATGTTCTGAGGCATCAAGGGATCACCAATTTACTATTGGAGGGTAAAAATCATAGAGGGAGACCAAGATGTGAATACACTAATCAGATTCAGAAAGCTGTAGGTTGCACTAGTTATTTGGAGATGAAGAGACTTGCACAGGATAGGGTAGCATGGAGAGCTGCATCAAACCAGTCTCTGGACTGAAGACCACAACAGCAACACTAGTTATTTGGAGATGAAGAGACTTGCACAGGATAGAGTAGCATGGAGAGCTGCATCAAACCAGTCTCTGGACTGAGGACCACAACAGCAACTTTAATAGATGCTACTCATGATAAAATATATGCAAACAAATCTTGATGACAAAATCAGTAGCCAATAATAGATTAACTTTCTGACCTACAGAATTTGTAAACTATTATAAGTTAACAAAGTTCATTAATATCCTTTATAAGGCCAAAGCTCACTCCATTTTCAGTCAGTCTTGCTTTAGTCTTGCTCTAGTCTAGTCAGTCTGCTTTTAATATTAAGTCTTGCTCTAGTCTTTCTTTAGTTTTCGTTCAGGCTTGTAACCAGCTACATGCAGGGCTAATCTTGCATCTGTCTGTTCTCTAACTCAACTTTGGGAACCTTTTGAGCTGTATCTCCTTTTATGTTATCTGGGTTAAGAGAACATTTTATAGTGATGATTAACAAAGAATCAAAATGTGTGTTTTGGTTCATTTGCATAATAGTTGTGACTATCATATTTGTCCTGCAACTTTTTCTATACAGCTGCATGTGAAGCAAACAATGTTTACTTCATCTGTACTGCATGAAATTTTCACTTGAAGAAATAAGAATTATTATGGTCTGCATATGTCTTGTAAACATTAGAGACTGTAAGAGACCTGGTCATCAGTGTTTTAAAACTCGTGAACCTTCAATTTGGGGTCTTAAAAAAGGCATCTGGCTATTTATGTTAAGGATAACTCCAACTGCAGCACTTTTAGGTGGTGATCTAGTGAAGCAGCACAGAGACCAAGGCTTATTGCATAAGAGGTAGAACTAGTTTACGCAAAAAGGTGATCCACAAAACATTCTTGATACATATGGTGTTCAGCTGTACTATTACAATGGTACCATAAAATGACAGATGTGAACATGATTTGATCTTCAGACTTATTTTATATTATGAAGGCATATTTCTGGATATGGTTTCCATATTGAAACTGTCTACTAAGTCCCATCTACAACCTCTAGAAGCCTGTAATCGGAATAGTGGAATACCATGTATATAGTGTCTATGTTTTGTATTAGTTAGCTCTGAAGAAGGACATTACCAGTAAGCTTAGTAAGATTTTCAATCTTTTTTATGTGCTTGTCAACTGCTCAACATCTCAACTGTGTATATATGGTGAGTTGATACCCATACATCTTCCATTATTTGTACACCATCAAAGACCTTCCAGTAACATATTTAGATAAATGTAATCAAGACTTCATAGCAGATTTTATTTGCCCAACATAGAAGTGTGAAATAGGAAACAAAAGCTGAAATATTGCAGTATCTCTATACAAAACAAAATAACTTTCACACTTACCGCTGAATAACTGTACAATGATGAAGCATTACAGGGGGCTGATACTTGACCAATAGCTTTATATTGCTGAGCAGCGACTCTAAGATGTAATTCCTCTTGTAAATCCAGAAGAAATGAATCTTGCTGACCTGATACTTGAAGGGAGTTTTCTGCACAGAAAGTAGAAAATTACTAAAGCAATTATTATTCATATTTAAACTTTCTATCACTGATGGGGCAGGCCACTAGGGGGTGTCACTTCATGAGTGATCAGGATTTTCACAGGTTCTGGAAGTCAGGAAATATCAGGGAATTTCAAACAGGTCAGGGAAATCATGGAAATATCAGCGAAATGTGAAAAAAACATTGGAAAAATCTCATTTTTTGTCTCAGTATATGAAATGGTGTTTTTACTGAGACATCACGAATCATCACTGGTTGAGTGCAACTGAGCATGTACACTGTTTCCCTGCTCCCTCATTACTACTGTATCTCCCCTTTCTACCGCTGCCCTCAGCTCGCTGTCGGTGCTGCCACCCCTTCTCACCTCTAGCCTAGCAGCTGCAGAAGAGAGGCAGGAAGGCGTAAGGAATGGTTTGTTTGCATCTGATTCTCAGAGACTCAAGACGCAGCAGCCAGATATGGCAGTTATGTGTGCATGAGTCTTGTCTGGGTGATTGTGTCAATGAGTGTGTGCTCTCATTTTCTGACAAAGGCTATGGCCGAAAATTTAGTTTTGAGAGTGTGATTATCTTTTCTACATGCCTGCCTGTGGCTCAGAGATCATGTTTACGTTGAGTTGCTACCTATCCTCATTATTATTGATTCTCAGGGTATTTGCACAAGTTATCTGTTGCACAGATTGATCACAATGGTCCCAATTCATGAACATGCTGACTGACTCCAGAAAAGCTGGCCACACTAGTGGATTTCCAGGACAGGCCAAAACTGCAGGCCATTTCTTCATGTATCTCTAACGGATTGAGCTTGCCAATCTGAAGCCCTTCATTTTCCAATAATGTTCAGGTCCTGCCCCTCAGATCTAGTCTGACCGACCTGCCCACAGGTCAGGTCTGTTAGTGTGTGGCATAATGCAGAGGATTTTCGTGGTTTATCCATGAACCCAGGACTGCAGTGCTCCTCAGCAGGCCAGAGGCCAAGGGTGATGGATTTCAGAAATTGCAAAATGTGATGTTTTAGAGACACTTATTTATTGTAGTATATTTTGGCGCTTTGAAAGTAGTTTATGTATTAGAAAATATGGATGATAAGGAGAAGAAAATTGTGGCAGTCGCTTGCGGTTTGTACGCTACTTAATCCAATATTTCTCAAGAAAACGTCACATAATGTCTGGAAATTAATGGTTGTAACACAGTGGATAATAACTGACAATAATGAACATAGCAGAACCAACATTTTATTGGTGATCACCTACACTATGTGATCAAAAGTATCTGGACACCTGGCTGACAATATGGTGTTGGCCCACCCTTAGCTGTCATGATAGCTTCCACTCTCACAGGCATATGTTCAGTTGGGTGCTGGAAGCTTTCTTAGGGATGGCAGCCCATTCTTCACAGAGTGCTGAATTGAGGAGAGGAATCAATGTCGGCTGGTGAGGCCTGGCATGAAGTTGGCATTCCAAAACATCCCAAAGGTGTTCTGTAGAATTCAGGTCATGACTCTGTGCAGGCCAGTCCATTACAGGGATGTTATTGTCATGTAACCACCCTGTCACAGGCCATGCATTATAAACAGGTGCTTGATCATGTTGAAAGATACAATCACCATCCCTGAAATGTTCTTCAACAGTGGGAAGCAAGAAGGTGCTTAAAACATCAAGGTAGGCCTGTTTCGTGATAGTGCCACACAAAGCAGCAACAGATGCAAGCTCCCTCCATGAAAAACATCACCACACCATAGCACCACTGCTTCTGAATTTTACTGTTGGCACTATACACGCTGGCAGATGGCATCCACCAGGCATTCACCATACCCACACCTTGCCATTGGATCGCCACATTGTGTACCGTGATTCGTCACTCCACACAACATTTTTCCAGTGTTCAATTGTCCAGTGTTTATGCTCCTTACACCAAGCGAGGCATTGTATGGCATTTACCAGCATGATGTGTGGCTTACGAGCAGCCGCTCGACCATGAAATCCAAGTTTTCTCACCTCTCGCCTAACTGTCATACTACTTGGAGTGGATCCTGATGCAGTTTGGAATTTCTGCTTGATGGTTTGGACAGATATCTGCCTATTACACATTATGACTATGTTCAACTGTCGGCGGTCGCTGTCAGTCAACAGATGAGATTGGTCTGTATTCTTTTGTGCTGTAAGTGTCCCTTCACATTTCCACTTCACCATCACATCAGAAACAGTGGACCTAGGGAAGTTTAGGAGTGTGGAAATCTCATTGTACAGATGTATGACACAAGTAACACCCAATCACTTGCTCACATCTGATGTCCGTGAGTTCCGCGGAGTGAACCATTCTACTCTCTCATGATGTCTAATGACTGCTGAGGTTGCTGATATGGAGTACCTGGCAATAGGTGGCAGCACAATACACCTAATATGAAAAGCATATGTTTTTGGGGGTGTCTGGATACTTTTATCACATAGTGTGTAGTGTTGGTTTACACAACTCTTCCCTCCCTTACGTGCTTCTTTCAAGAGGCGTATTTTTTTCTGAAATTATTTCTAAAATCAGTGAACTTATTTTTAATCTGTCTTATGACTCCAAGGAAATGTGTATTTTTGCCACCATATGTGCTTCGTTTTATTGAAATAAAATAACATCAGTGGTCTTAATGAAACGCATATATCATTTGGCTTGCTTTCTCAATTTAACAACTGTTCATTAAAAATATGTTGATGTTAGTACTTCAGATTTTTGCTCATGTTAGGAAACACCATCTGCTTGCAAGTTTTATTTAGGTATTTCCTCCTTTGGCACTATGGTTTTTTGCACTGTAGCTGCAAAGACAGATTGTCAAGTTACATCTTTACTTACCCTAGAGGTCTCAAAATTTGTCAGGGGAAAATTCTGAAACTTGCTTGGAAATCATGGAAATATCAGGGAATTGCACTTGGGATACCTGTGGTAACACTGGTGATGTTGTGGGTCCTTAACTTGATAGTGCATGTTATTGAAGGACAGTTGATGTTAGTTAGATATGGTCCTGTGATGAAGATACTACACACTGATTTGATGCATATACAGGGTATCCCATTTATCTTGACCACCCTAAATAACTGTTTGTCCAGATGCAAACTACAAAATGTTTCAATCAAATGTTCTTTAGCCATTGGTGGACATCAATCAGCATGATTGCCTTCGTTGTAGCTTTGTTTTTTACAAAGATATGAACAGTGGTATGACTTTTTTAAATGGCACCCTGTTTTTTATATTTTGTAATTCATTTCTTCTCCTAAAGACCTATTCAAAAATGTATCACAGTGTACCATTCACTGAAACGCAACATTATTAATTATGTAACACAACATTGATGTTGACATTCTCAGCACTTAGTGCAGGTGCTCGTGGTAATGGAACACATCCACTTACTGATTTTGACAGAGGACAAATGTAAACATAAGCAGAATGAACACCTATCATTCTGTCAACCATCGTCAGTTGAAGAGTTGTGTGAGTAGAATGTACACCAACGAAGAGAAGGTAGAAATGCTGCTCATCTATGGGGAATGTAAGTTAGCAGAACAGTAATTGCAATACTGTTTTCTTATGTACAGGTACATTTAGTACAGTAGTTTGGTCCTTTTAAATACTTTTGTGTAGAACAGGCATACAGTAAAGGCTGTCCTTCCTACAACATTGACATAATGTTTCCTTTACTGTTGTTGTTATTGTTGAAGGTAGGCAAAATGCTACGCAGGCAGTGGAACTGTGCAGAGAGCAATATCCTGACAAGAACCCACATTCCCAATGGAGGTTTTCTTGTCTTGTTGCAACACTTCAGGAAATAGGTAATTTCAACCCATGACAACGCAATCATTTTAGCACTCACACAGACGAAGTTGCCGAAGTTACTGTCCTCGCTTCTGTTTTATGAATCCACATGTGAGCACACGACATCTTGAACATGAGACTGGCATTCCGAAAACCAGTGTACGTCATATTCTTACATGTCACCAGTTCCATCCTTACCATGTACACCTACATCAAGAATTGCGTGGGAATGATTTCCAGAATCGTGTACAGTTCTGTCAATGCTCACAGCAGCAAATCTTTGCCAACCTGAACTTCTTCTCCAATGTTCTATTTACTGATGAATGCTCCTTCTCAAACAAAGGACAGGTAAATACAAGGAACATGCATTATTGGTCCAGCAACAACTAATGATGGCTTAGAAAGGTGGAACATCAGCGTCAGTGGAGAGTTAACGTCTGGTGTGGGGTGTTTGGTACTATAATTATTGGTCCTCATTTCATCAACGGTAGTCTAAATGCCATAGTGTATGCCAGCTTCCTCAGGCAAATTCTTCCTCCTCTTCTGGATGAAGTGCTGCTAAGAACCAGAATGCTTATGTGGCATCAACATCATGGATGTCCAGCAATAATGCCTTGCACGCACATTGTGTTCTGAACTGAAGATATCCTGCCAGATGGATTGGTAGAGGAGGAACAGTTACTTGGCCTGCTAGGTCTCCTGATTTAAATCCTCTGGGCTTTTTTTATTTGGGGATGCATTAAAGACGTTGTCTATCACAATATTCCAACAACTCCAGAGGACATGCAGGAATGTATCGTGCTTGCTTGTAATTCTCTTCAGTAGGCAACACTGGAAGCAGTAAATAATACTTTCATTCAACAAGTGGCCCAATGTATTGGTGTCCAGGGTCACCACTTTGAGCAACTTTGAATGTTCTACTCATGGGCAATGGCACAGGAGAGTCAAAGTCAATGTTGTGTTGTGTCTTTACTTGGTTTTCATTTTTTTTTTCTGATAACTCTAGCAAAGCAAGTGGACGGGTTTGTGATCCCGGGCTCAAAGTCAGTGTTGTGTTATGTAATTAATAATGTTGTGTTTCAGTGAATGATACAATGTGATACATTTCTGAATAGGTCTTTAGGAGAGGAAATGAATTACCAAATAAAAAATACAGGGTGTCATTTAAGAAAGTCATACTGCTGTTCATATCTTTGTAATAAACAAAGTTATACTGAAGGCAATCTTGCTGATTGATGTCCCCCCGATGGCTAAAGAACATTTGCTTGAAACATTTTGTAATTTGCATCTGGACAGACAGTTATTTAGGGTGGACAAGATAAATGGGGCACCCTGTGTATCAGATACATCTTATGATGAATTAGAAGCGTTACAACTCATCATAGTATAATAAAATGAAGAGCATTTACGTGCAGTCTGAGACAGTTTCTCTATTACCTTAGTTGTTATTCATACAGTGACATTTTCTTTATTGACTAGCAAGATAACCAAGTCATTATTCCTATGTAATAAATGTAAGCCACATCATTACTCCTGGCTAATACTAGATTTTGGTGGCTTAGTTTTCACTAGAATATGGATAGCAGTTAACCTGACATCCTCAACTACATCATGTGAGGGATGCCTAATGCAGAGGCATGCCACAATGAAAGACTCTGAAGATGCTTTTCTCATTACTTTAATAGAACTCAAATTATGGGCAATTTTAATTATGTAAATATTAATTAGCTGAAAATAACAAAATAAATAATGTGAAACAAATTAGAAAAGTAATGCATGGTTTATACATAGGTTTTACAGCATGTGCTGCATAGCTATTATGTGTAACTCTCTTGTTTCATTAATTAAACAGACTTTTTATTAGATTATACTTATTTCGTGTAATAGCAAATGCGGTACCATATTTTTCATGTATTGTGCTCTTTCAAATGGTGAATTGTGCTTTCCTGTAATCTGTTTGGGTGCTGTGGTATGAATATATACTTGTGTCATAAAGGTCTGGTAACTATAAGCCATCAGCAGAGGTCGTTTCTCAACCTGTGACTTCCAGCGTTCAGCTCCAACAGGTGCATATAGGACTGAAACATGGTGAGGTGGAATAGCTCCACTTGCCGTAATCCCACTCCTCTAATCTCTCTCTCTCTCTCTCTCTCTCTCTCTCTCTACTCTGTACATAATACATGTACTGTGAATAAGTCAAGTCTCCAATTTTTTCTGAATGCTGTATTTTTCAATATTTTATTATTCAGTATACAATTAACAGTTTGCTGATAAAAATAATAGTGACCGTTCATGTTGAAACTTTGTATCTAGAAAATTTTGAAGTTTTGCAATTTGTGAAAACCATATTTATTGCCGAAACATGACCCCACTAATAATTCTCCATTTTACTTACTCTTACATGGAAGCCCCCATTTTAATATTTCTAAAGGACATATTATCTTCCCTGAAAACTGTATAATTCAAAACTTATCTTTATTTAAAATTGTTGGTTTGTAGATGGTTCAAATCTCAAAATGTAATCCTTCTGAAAATTTAATGTTATTGTCTTGTAGCCCTAATTTTTCTGCTTCCAAAAATGTATAATTTTCTGAGAAAAAAATGACAGCTTGTGGAATGTTTCAGTTAGAAAATCTTAGTTTCCAAAAAGATATTGGTCACTCTTGGAAATCCCAGTGTGCACCCAAATTTTCACTCCATCAAGTAGAACCATAATTTGTACCAATTTGTGGACATCCATCCAACTGTTGCTCAAAGTAATATATTTACCTAAAGTGCATTTGTAATATATACATTTTCAGTCTTTTAAATTACTATCTAAAATATAATAATTTTGTATTTTAACATTTTGAGTTATCTATCCAACTTGCATCTTAAAATAGACATCATGCACAAAGCTGTAGTCAATCTGTAGCTGGCACTGAACAAGTACAAACACTATATAATGTTCTGTGCCAATCAGTATTATACACTGAGATGACAAAAGTCATGAGATAACTCCAGATATTTTATTGAACATTGTTTTGATCAGTGTCTTGCAGCAACTTGATAGGGCATGGTCTCAACAAATCGTTTTAAGTCCCCTGCAGAAATACTGAGCCATACTACCTCTGTAGCCATCCATAATTGCAAAAGGGTTGCTAGTGCAGAATTTTGTGCATGAAATGATCTCTCAGTTATGTCCCATAAATGTTTGATGGGACTCATGTGAGTCAATCAGCAGGGACAAATCATTTGCGTGAACTATCCAGAACGTTCTTCAAACCAATCGCAAACAATTGTGGCCTGGTGACATGGCACATTGTTATCCATAAAAATTCCTCATTTTCTGGAAACCTGAAGGCCATGAATGGCTGAAAATGAACTCCAAGTAGCCAAACACAACCATTGCCAGTCAATGATAAGTTCAGTTGGACCAGAGGACCCAGTCCATTCCATGTGAACATAGCCCACACCATTCTTGATTCACCACCAGCTTGCACAGTGCCTTGCTGACAACTTGGATCCATAGTTTTGTGGAGCCTGCATCACACTCAAACCTTACTATCAGCTCTTACCAACTGAAATTAGGACTCTTCTGGCCAGGCCACAGTTTTCCAGTCACATAAGGTTCAACTGGTATGGCCACGAGCCCAGGAGAGGCACTGCAGTTGACGTGCTGTTAACAAAGGCACTTGCATTGATCATCAGCTGCCATAACCCATTAATTCCAAGTTTTGCCACACTGTTTTAACTGATATCTTCATCATACATCCCACATTGATTTCTGCAGTTGTTTCCCACAATGTTGCTTGTCTGTTAGCACTGACAACTCTCTGCAAATGCTGCTGCTCCTGGTAATTCAGTAAAGGCTGTCGACCACTGGGTTGTCTGTGGTGAGAGGTAACACCTGAAATCTTGGTATTCTCAGCATACTATTGACACTGAGTGTCTTGGAATATTGAATTCCGTTATAATGTCTGAAACGGAATATCCCTTGCATCTAGCTCAAACTACCATTCTGCATTCAAATTCTATTAATTACCACCATCTGGCCATAATCACATCGGAAACCTTTTCACATGAATCGCCTGAGTACAAACAACAGCTCTGTGAATGCACTGCCCTCTTATACCTTGTTTTATGTGATCCTATCAACTATATATGTGCATATCACTACCCCGTGACTTTTATCATCTCAGTGTGTTTTAAAGGCAGTTGGTGACATGGATTCAAAAAACAGACATTACTATGACAGTCAGATTGCAGCTAACACTCAAAGAACATGATCACTATGTTATTTGTTAGTCAGTTTGTTAATTTAGTTAATGGGTGCCCAGTATTCATCAGGTGAAGGTTTGTGTCAGGCAGTATCGCAAATAATCCTGTGTTTAAAGCCAGTCTATGGTTAGAACACAGTATGGAAAGTTCTATGTCAATCAGCATATTTTCAAGTGACCTAGCGCTATATAATTATTGATTATTGCAACTTGTACGTAAATTTGCTGAACTGTTAAATGAAACAAATGCACTCTGTTCTAAAGCTGATCATCATTGTGAGTGATACAGTTAATTGACATACATAAATGTGAATATATGTTCCCATGTTGTTGTATACAATCATTTTAAAAAATTGGATTCAAAATTCTTCAGATCAACAAATGAACTTTGAAAAAAAGAAGACTACTAAGGAATGCGATTTGCAGGTCAGAAAGCCTACAGGTCAGTGGCGGCCATCTCAGTGACAATTGCCCCAGGCGTCCACCTGGTGTCTTCTGATACAAATTAAGCCAAGCCCAACTTAGTTATGAGCCTTCTGTTTGTGGTATTGCATGTCCCATTATTGTGCTCTCATCTTCTCCAAATTTCTCCCTCTTCGCAAGTCTCTCTTTCTTACATACTCTGCCCCGTCATTTTTGTGACTGTCACCACAAATAATCCATATGTTTCCATTGCTGCTGTGGCACACTGCTCATGGCAGCACTTGCCTATCCTTTCTTGTTCCCCCTTCCCCCTCCTTGTACCATCTACCTGGGTAAATGTTTATAAATTGTCTGCATTGGCCACAGGCGAATACACGTGCATACCTCTCTCTCTCTCTCTCTCTCTCTCTCTCTCTCTCTGTGTGTGTGTATGTGTATGTGTGTGTGTGTGTGTGTGTGTGTGTGTGTGTGTGTGTGTGTGTGAAAAGGGGGGGGGGGGCTCACTCAGAAGCTAGTTATAAGTGCAATATTTACAGACTGGTATTTGGGCTGGAATGAGGTTTAAATCCATATCTAGACATTCGTATTTCCATTTCCCATGTTTTCCTGATATTACTGAAGTTAGATCTCTTCACCAAAACCCGAAATGATTTCCTACTCCACCCTTGTATAACTGAGTTAGTGCTACACCTATAATGACCTAAGTATCTGAGGGACATTAAATTACATAACAGAAAAAGGAACACCACATTCTCTCCCTATATGTTACAAAGGCACTGCAGTTTGAAATCTGAGGTTCACATTATATGAATTGTTTGACAACATACCTTGGAAAGAAAGCAGTAATGACTTTTGTGATGGAAAACATTGAGTAATAGTAAGGATATTAAAAAGTCACATTGCATAACTGTAGACAGTCACACAAGACCTCCTAATGTAAATGCTGCTTTTGGAATTTTTACAGACATGGATAATCAAAGCAGAAGAATTAAGGTTTCATAACAAACACATTGACTTGTGAGGTTGGAGTTTCTCCCAGTGTATTCAGTGTTCAGGTAACTTATGAAATGCAGCCAGGTGACATCATTGACAAACACCAATATTTCGACAGGTGACCGCCCTGTCAATTTCAAGGCAAAACTCCTACAAGTAAGCACTATTCATGGAAATTTAAAACCTCAGTTAGCAGAGAAATTCCAGAAAGATAACACACACCCACACTTTAACACTAGCACTACCACACAACCAAAGATGACTGGCACCTGACATTATAGGTACTGAAAATTACTACACAATGGGTGAGGTAGCATTAACTCTGCCCTTCTGTTGACAAGGGAGAAAGCAGGATTTCATACAGAATTTAAGAAAACACCTCAATCTCTGTTTAAAAGGATGTCTGCTAATTTAATTTCAACTGCTTCCTTAATAATACTACCTCCATAGCAGGAAGTGCATGCCAGAATTTCCATATTGCTACATTCCCTAGGATTACCAGTGGCAAGACAATGTTCTGGAACAGCCAGTTTGCTTGGCTGTTGAAAGTGTGTGTGACACTTATGCTCAGTACACTGGTCTTCCATGGTCCTGATAGTCTGACCAATATAGGACATGACATGACTGTGAGGAATACAATAGAGAGATGGTGTACAGTTGGTCAAAAGTGCAACATATGTCTGATCTGCCCTTCACTATATCCAGTCTGATGAAAGGTGATTGCAAGATGGGTTAACTCAGCTGACAAACTCTCAGGGTGTGAAATGATGTGGGCTCTGTGAACCAAGCTACAAAGTACCCCTACATGCTGAGCTGGCTGTAAGGTGTACATTGTTGAAATTCTTTATACTATCCTTTGGATAAATGAGCTTATTAACCATGAAGGCACAACAAAAATGTTCCATTCTTTCATAGAAATTCACCAGACTTATCAAAGCACCCTAGTATCCAGAACTGCAATGCCACTTGCACAGAGTGATTGTAGTTACATGCCATCAATCTCAGAGAGTTCACAACCTGCATGAGCTTCATACAGTGATGCCTCCAGTGCCCCAGTTGTTCACTGTATTACTTCTTGTCTCAGCTTCTTTGTAACAATCTCTCCATCCTGTACAATTATATAATTGTACTTTAAGGTATATTTCACTATCATTTCTGTACCAAAAAATACATCTTCAACTGCTGCAAGGCCTACATGAATAAATGAGCAATTGAGCAATTGAAATCTCTAGGTTTTATGTGATGCCTCTCCCCCCAGGTGCTATTTATAGGGACGTATTAGAGCAGAGAGATTGTTCTTATTATCATAATTATCATTATTATTATTGTAATTAATTTTAGTTTGAACACTTACAGTATACAATTTTTGTGGCACACGTGTAGTAGCAGTTTTTAAATGGGTGACATGAGTGTATGATAAACCAGTAGGAGGTCATTAGTGCTCTGAAGGTAGAGAAAAGGTACATTACCTCTATAATTTTGTTAACACATATCCAGCATTGTGAGAATTGAACATTAGCACCCATCTCGTCAAGGAGGGAAAGAAAAGGATCAGAAGTACTAAATGTAGACTATGATGCATGATGTGAGGTACACATGTTGCATTATGGAGCTATTGTTATGGTTCAAAATGAACACAGTTTGTACACCATGATCACAGTGTAGACACTTTTATTGTTCCAAGATGGCTGCCATCATCCAATTTTATGGAACCCGTTATAAAATTGTCATGTTACATTTCATGAAGTCAAAGCATTAAATACCACTCCCTACATACACATGTCTGTCTCTGAGGTCTATCTTCTTTATTCCTGTTATAAAATTGTCATGTCACATTTCATGAAGTCAAAGCGTTAAATGACACTCCCCACATACACATGTCTGTCTTTGAGGTCTATCTTCTTTATTCTTCGGTTCCAACATTCCTAACCTTACTTTTCCCTTCTTTCTTCTCCACCAGGACTACCATTTTATGCTTTCTCTTTCTGCATTCATTATTCTCCATTATGGAAACCCTTTTCTTGCCCATATACTTTAACCTGTTTTCACATGAGTGCCCGAGATATAGCAATACCCAAGTAGATCCTGGATGTGTTAGATAATTTTAGATTCACAGCATGAACTGACACTTACCTGATTTTTGTTGGGAATGAATAAAAATGGTTGCTTACCATGACTTAATTGAGATATTTGAGATTAAGATAGAGGTGCAAATTGTTTAACAGCCCTCTTTGTGGTTAGTTCACAAGTATAGATGAACTGAAGAAACATACAAGTAGTTTATGAATCAGATATTTATGGATGTGTCATACTTAAAAAATTTAAAGTGGAATTACATTATTTATGTGAGTAAAGGGAACTAGTGTTTCGTATTCCAGTTTTATAATGATAACACACTTACAGTTATTATGAAATATGTTCTACGGTTGTAGCAACATCATTTGTCTAAGGGGGGATATATGTGGTGTAACAATGTGATGCATGGGACACCACTACTATGGTTTACCACATGTTGCAGTACCTACTGGGCATGGCATTTGTTCTATGCTATGATGACCCTGCTTGGAGAAGCAGGTTTCACTGCCAAGTAAAGGGTGTGCCATGACAATGCTGATGGTGTCATTGTGGACAAAGCCATTGAGAGAGATCTGCTGAAAACTGTTTTGTATCAAGCTGTCAATTGAACATTTTCAATTGAGACTACGAGTAAAGCGATTATGGTAATGTCCCTTTGCAAGAAATGTTAATATGAAGAGTTATTGTATTTGAGAGTAAGAAGACATGCCACCTTAATTATTTACAAAATTCCATATTATGCTAAACTCTACACTTCCATTGACTATTGTAGAACCTGGAGAAGTCATAATTTTGTAGTTTTTATGTTCAGGAAAAAATAAAAAGGTGAGCTGAATAATATCCAGTAATTATAACTCATAAGCAAATTAGTCTTGTACATTGAGTGAAAACATTACAAGCTGTTAAAAACTGTATCAGTAACTAACTATAGCTAAACAGCTATAAACTATTTGCATTTACTTAAATTAAGTTAAACACATTAAAGTTGACCATATAATCGGTACTTTAGATTAAAGAAAAGTTACAGCTTCCTAAGTTATACTAAAAAGCTGCTGTTTATCTACTAATTCTAATTTGCTGTCTACATAAACACACTACAGTCATCACAAGACCACTGTTGCTGGTATGTACTAAGTAAAGAGTACTGATTACAATGGACATTGCTACTCATATTATGTTAGATCTGAGCCTGGTGAAGAATTTTGCACTTAACACTAAACTCTATACTAGGAAGCAATTTTACATGAAACGTTCTTCCTTTCTGTTTCATATTGTAGTTGTGGACAGCACAATTCAGTTTAAACAGATTTTAATTATTAGCAATAAATACCACCAATATGCAACAGTAACAAGAAATGAGAGAATTATTCCAAAGGCCTTTGCAGAGGCCTCTTCAAGATATGCTGTCATTGGTTTCACACAACACAGATGCTGTTCACTTTTGCTAAGTAAATACCTTCCTTACTTTGACTGTGTTTCCCAAAATATAATTCTGTAAATCAGCATGGAGGTGCATGTAGACCTACCCAAAATCAGCTAACACAAGAGTTTTTAAGCAAATACAATGGCAAATATTTCTAAGAGATAACCCCACTCTATTGAAATGTTGATATAGTTTATGAGTTTTTAGTCTATTTCGCTAATTCAGCTGGACCCCAGGAAATTTTACACACCGTGTTTCATTAAGCATATGACCATTAATATTTATTTTTAGTATCTGGAGATCATTTCTGTTTTCCTGGAATTGCACAGTATAGATATTTCTAAGATTAAGATTTCAACTGTGTGCTGTTAATTGGTTTCAGGCCTTTTCATTTATGATCTGGGCAGTGTCTGATATAGCTGACAGTCTGTGGATGGTCCTTGAAAGTCTCTAAATGGCCATTTACATAGGTTTAGAACAGGAGCATATCCAGACATGTTCCCTATGGGAATCTATATTTTATATTAATTTTGAATTAAATTTTATTCCTGTGGTGCCCTCAGGGGAAATTCAGAAAATGTCACAAGGCTTCTAAAATAATAAGGAGCATGTGCATTCCTGAAAAATGCATAGCCTGTCTACTATTGTTAAAAAATTTGAAAATACTTTCTATTCCGTCCCTTTACATATATAGGTCCTTATATAAAAATCATCATACACTTGGCACTTTCTATTTCAACCACAACCACAGCACTCACCACAGAAAGAATTTTAAACTCTCAACACCCTGTTTAAAACTTTATGCCCAAACACCAGAATATATGGGATTAAAAATGTACACTAAAATAAAAGGCAGTGATATATTTAACATGGAGCTTTTTTCATTGAAAAGTTTGATCTTTACCATTCTTGTGGAAAAGTGTTATTATTCTATTGAAGAATTCATTGAGGACAGTCTCACTCTTTCAACAAGGGAACTATACATTTTACTTTTTTGTATGCTGGAAACCACAATATATATTTGTGCAGCAGATTCTCAGAAACTTGTGTAAAATAGTGTAAACTTTTGTTATTTTTCTTAATAATGTTTCTTACTGTAGATCTTGAAATGTATCCTAGACATCAAATCAAATTATTTGAAAACTGTGTCACATGATGAGCTAATGGCATTTCACACAACTGCTTTTTGTTACAAAGAAATGACATTTTAGTTTCCTATTAGAACTTTATGGTCAGCAATGTACAGGACTGATAAATCAAGAATTATTCAGTGAGAAGATACACACGTTTCATGCTCCTGGTGAGCATTTTTCTGCACACATGAAATCACCTAGAGCCCTTTGTTTATCTACCACCAGCTCTCCATAACCAAATGACGTGCACCGCTATGCTGCTACACGTTATCAAACTGACTTACCCAGTTGTCGTCTTCTGGCTTGAAACTAAACTAATCAAATGGCAAGCCATTAAATGTGTGATATCATACAAATAAAGTTATTTTTCAGTCACTAATAAAAATCAGGTGAGTGTATCCCATCATCCATATTGCTAGGCATCTTCGCAGGAAGTGTTGCCAAGAAGAATACCTGCTTCTACAAGGCTTTTTGGGAAAAACCACGTGCTTCACAAATGAGCACAAGATATAGTATTGTTTGATGTTATGCACAGTCTGTGATTCTCCATATGTCATTTGACATGTCATCTGCATGGTGATAGCCCATGTGTATTGGCAAATGGGTGGCACTTGTGAAAATGGATTTGCACCTAGCCACACAGTTTCCCCCTTGTGAGAGATGACAGTCAGCTGATGAATGCAGTGACTGCAGCCAGTGTCAGTCAGCACTCTGAGGCGGGCAATGATGGGTGTGGGTGGCATTGTATGTAGTAACCTCTGGTAGATGATCTGGCACTGGTCATGGAGGACAGTCGCATGTTGAGCTACCAGTCAGGGAAGGGGTGTCGAAGTGTTGCAGCCAGCTGGTGGGGTCGGATGGGCTATGTATTTCTTGGCACCTAGGCAGAATGTACAAGGCATCCTATGTGCAGGGTGTACTGCACACCATCATTTGCTGGTGCCACAGGCTGTCATCGTAAAATCTTGATGGAAACATGGGTCATGTGCTGTCGTGTGGGCACAGGCTGACATTGTGGGGTTGGTGACCCATCACTCATCCCACGGCCGAGGTACAATAGCTATGTGTGAGACCAGTGTCTTGGGTGTAGCAGTGGCAGGCATCATGGGTAGCTCTGGCAGTGTAGGTGGTGATGGGTATGGTAGCACAGCCCCCAGACTGGAGTCCCAAGTGTCAGCTGCTGGGTTGGTGGTGGCAGCCGGCGTTTCGCTTACAGTATCCAATGGAAACTCAATCTCGATGCTGGATGTTCCACACAGGCTGGGAAGGTCCAGTGTGTATGCCAGCTTTAGACAATCAGTAGAAATTGTGATGGGGTTACCATGGAGATGGATAGAAAAAAATCTTCTCTCCTCTCTTGACCACCAGGTGCTGACAAGAATATTGTGAGGGTAGAGGTGGCTGTTCAGTGTCCACTCAGAGCATAACATGTGTGCACATGTGGCGGTCTTTGTGCATGAAGAACTTGTGCTTGTCATGGCAATGTAGGTGCACCAGACGAAGGTGCACCATGCAGTCGTGAAGCTGTTGAATGAAGGCTGGAATTCGGCCAGTGGACAGCATTGACTGGTGCTCAATGAAGTCTCATGGGATGATGAGTAGTTGCCTGTATACTATTTCATCAGTGGATGCACTCAAGCTGGCTTTGTGGGCCACATGGAAACCTAGGAGAATCAGCAGTAATGGTAGACCAGACTGTATTTCAACATGTGAGGAAAGCTTTCAATGTTCTGTGGAATCCCTCTACTGTGCTGTTTGTGGAGGGGGGGAGGCAACTGGTGGTGAACTGATCGAGTCTGCCCCATGTTACAGCTAACATTTTAAATAGGCCTGATGTGAACTGTCATCCACAGTCTGTTGTTATGTGATGTGACAGGGCACCCAAAATGTGAGACCCAGGTGTCCATGAAAGCTGTAGCTACTGTATCCACCCATGATGTTGGGCAGCAGTATGGCCTCTTGCCACTGGTTGAACCTATCAATGACAGTGAAAATATATACCTATGGTCATTTGACACTGAGGGGGGCCCAACAAGGTCAATATTGATATGGGAGATATAATGGTCAACCAGTGGGAAAGAGGCAACTGGAGCATGGACATGGTGGCCTCCTTTGGCATGCTGATATGGGAGGCATGATCATGCCCAGATGGTGCAATCCCATTGTTTGCATGGCCATATGAAGTATCCTTGCACAATAATTATGGATGCCTGAACACCAGGGTGAGACAAACTGTGGAGGTTATCAAAACCCAGCTAACAGAAGTTGCGGGATAGGTGGGCTCATATGCATTCATTAGGACTATCTGGATGGCCAGAACTCACACATAAATTGCACCAAATATATGACCCCATACCTGGGATCATATACAGTTAAAGGTTGAGTCTGGTGCTGGGATCACTGCACAGTCTTTGTAATTTGTGGTAGGCAGCATAATCAAGGGGGGCTGTAATTGTAGGCAGCTAAGACAGTGACAATATTGTCAATGCCTGCCACATGTCATATGTCAGTTGTGATTTCTGCAACATATTCTTGTTGTTGGAACTGCCAAGGGAAAATTTGGCTGCTGTCTTTTTGTCAGGAACCTGTGGCGAGGGACTGGTGGTCAGGAACACTTTAAAGGGGTGCCCTTCAACAGAGAGGTTGAAATATTTTATCACTTCGTATACAGCAAGAAGTTAATGGTAGTAAGTGGCCCACTGCTGATTTGGTTCAGACAGATTCATGGAGAAAAAAGCCAGCGGCTGCCGAGCACCTTAGATGTGTTGCAGTAGGGGAGTCGTGTGAGCCAGTTTGTAAGCAGTAGGTTATTCGGTATTATCATAGGTTCGGCCAGAGCACACAAATGTTTCAGGAGCTGTGAGGGCTGCATATCAGTGCATTCCTCTTTTGAAAATAACACATGTGTGTGCTCCATCTCTGACGAGGTCAACTGGCCTAATCAGTCAGTCTTTAAGTGCATGGAGTTTGCCCGGTTCAGCTGGAGCAGTAATGATGTCGCAAGCTTCTACAGCAATTGAAAGCTCCAGCTGTGTGACCATCAGAGTGAAACGTCTAGTGTCATGAGCCACTGAAGACCCTGCAAAAATTGCTTCAACGGAGGCAAACCACAGCTGGGGGTCCCAAGAATTAAAAGGCAGCAGGTGAACCACAGCATGAGCTGGCTGGGTGGGGGAAGGTGGGGCATGTGCCCGGCAGTGGTGTTTTGTGTGAACTGTGCATCCTGGGGGGAGGGGGGGGGGGGGGCTGCCAGCCAGAGCAGAGCTCAAAAGCGGGTGTTGGCCAGCTTTCCGGTTTGACCTATGATTCTAAGTTCTTAAGGCATCTGTTATGCAGCTCAGATGGGGTCACCAGTGTGGGAACGGTTGTATGTTCCATGATCTAATCTGCTCCAAATAAACGTTACATAATGGATGTGATGGAATGGCCCAGGGAATATGTCACTTGTAACAACTTACTATTTATCACAAAAAAGAATTAATAAAATTAAAAGAAAGAATCTCATTGACAAATTACAATGATCATGTTGACACTGACAGTAGTAATTTGTGCCTAATTTTGAATAAGTAAATATTTGGCAATATATAACTTGAAAATCCCATAAGTTCTGGAATCAACACTGGCATGGAACAGCTAAGTCTCACACTAAAACAGAAACTATTAATAGTGCTCCATGCAGCATGTATCGGACAGTGGTTTCTTGCATTGTCTACAGTAACTGATACCTTTGTTTTCAGAATCAATGTAGTTAGTTGACATTAACTAAAAATAGTTCACAGAATAATATTATTCAGTGGATAGTTGCTCGACCACCATTGACCAGGCGTTATCAATTGGTGAGAGATCTGGAGAATGTGTTGGCCAGGGCAGCAGTTGAACATTGTCTGTATCGAGAAAGGCCCATACAGGACCTGCAACATGTGGTCGTGCATTATCCAGCTGAAATGTAGGCTTTTGCAGGGATCGAGTGAAGGTTAGAGCCATGGGTTGTTACACATCTGAAATGTAACATCCACTGTTCAAAGTGTCGTCAATGCGAACAAGAGGTAACCGAGACGTGTAACCAATGGCACCCCATACCATCACACCAGGTGATACGCCAGTATGGCGATGGCGAATACATGCTTCCAATGTGTGTTCACCGCGATGTCACCAAACACGGATGCGACCATCATGATGCTGTAAACAGAACCTGAATTCATCTGAAAAAAATAATGTTTTGCAATTAGTGCACCCAGGTATGTTGCTGAGTACACCATCACAGGCACTCCTGTCTGTGATGCAGTGTCAAGGGTAACCACAGCCATGGTCTCCGAGCTGATAGTCCATGATGATGCAAACGTCATGGAACTGTTCGTGCAGATGATTGTTGTCTTACAAACATCCCCATCTATTGACTCAGGGATTGAGATGTGGCTGCACGATCCATTACAGCCATGCAGATAAGATGCCTGCCATCTCGACTGCTAGTGATACAAGGCCGTTGAGATCCAGCACGGCATTCTGTGTTACCCTCCTGAACCCACCGATTCCATATTCTGCTAAAAGTCATTGGATCTCGACCAATGTGAGCAGCAATGTCCCGATATGGTAAACAGCAATCGTGATAGCCTACAATCTGACCTTTATCAAAGTCGGAAACGTGATGGTACGTATTTCTCCTCCTTACGCGAAGCATCACAACAACGTTTCACCAGGTAACACCGGTCAACTGCTGTTTGTGTATGAGAAATGGGTTGGAAACGTTCCTCATGTCAGCATATTGTAGGTGTCGCCACCAGTGCCAACCTTGTGTGAATGCTCTGAAAAGCTAATCATTTGCATATCACAGCATCTTCTTCCTGTCTGTTAAATTTCGCATCTGTAGCATGTCATGTTTGTGGTGTAGCAATTTTAATGGCCAGTAGTGTACATAATACACAAATTTCTAATATTTTCATTGTCCAGTGGATTCACAGATGGGCCTGCTTAGTACAGCAGGTTCACACCTATGTTACTGTGTTGCCCTTTGCCTACTGATGCAAGGTTTAGAATGCAATTTATACCATAGGTTCAATTCAGTGGGGTCCGATAATCAGATGCTCCATGCATGTAATCCTTAGTCTCTGGCAAGCATTTTTCTGCACATACAAATCATCTAGAGCCCCTTGCTTATATACCACCAGCTCTCCACACGCATGTGCCATGCACTGCTATGTTGCTAAGCAATATCAAGCCATTTTACCAACTTGGCATCTTCTTGCTTGAACTTAAACTAATCACATGAGAAGCCAGTAAATTTCTGATATCACATTTTTCAGTTATTAACAAAAGTCGGGAGAGCATATCATATAGTGCATAGTGCTTGCATCTCTGCAGGAAGTGTTACCGAGAAGAATACCTGCTGCCATGTGGCATTTTGGGAAAAACTCCATGCTTTGCAAACAAGTGAGCATGAGATATACTACTGCTTGCTGTTATACATGGTCTGCAATTTTCTGTGCTCCAGTTGATGTGTCATCTGCTCAGTGCTAGCCCATCTGTAACAGCAGATGGATGGCACACACGAACGTGGATTTGCGCATCACCACACAGTCTATATTTAGCAGTTGTTTACTCTACTTTTTAATCCTTACATATTTTGCAATTTCTAAGTGCTACATAATGAATAATTACTACTGTATTTACTTGAATCTAAGCTGCACTCGAATCTAAGCCGCACCTGAAAAATGAGACCAGAAATCAAGGAAAAAAATTTTCCAGAATCTAAGCTGCACCTGAAATTTGAGAATCGAAATTCAAGGGAAGGGAAAAGTTTTAGGCCACACCTCCAAATCAAAACAAAGTTGGTCCATTGTAATATGAGACACAATTTAGGTCGAATAAATGACGATACAGCTACAGTAGTTTGGTTCGAGTCATAAGCTTAGCAGTTAAGCTTTACCAGGTAGCCAATGCTATGCGTCAGGTGCTCCATCCATATTTATACGGGTACCCTTCCTTTTTCACGTATTTCATCTGCTTTGAATAGATTGCTTACTTTTCTTTGATCTGATAAGTGCCGTTCTCTTTGTTACAGGTGTTTACGTCACTCTAAGCTGAAAATGCATTACTGTACTGTCATGCATTGTTTGTCGCATTCTGATAGTGAGTGTTTACAGCCTGTTGCCGCTCACGGCATGGCTTGCTTTTGTGCGCGCTACCGCCGCTTACAATTAAAAAAAAAAAAAAAAGAGAGAGGAATTGTCTCATTAGCGAAACAATGGTAAGAGACTGCTATTTGTTGTTACTTACACTGCTGCTTTCTTTGATAATGATTAACAAACAATAGGCTGCATATGATAGAAGGTGTTCTGAACGAGAGTTTAGTGAAAAATTTTCTCCGTTTGAAAATCTTTGCAGATGCCTCTTTAGTGCATTATATTCTGCACAGAAATTAGTCATCTTAGATTTAAAAATCTAGTCAATTGCCGTGCTTCAATTCTGACTGTATCACTATTAGGCATAAGAATAATACGAATATAAACATGACATGATATGTATATTCTTTCGCGTTTGCTGTTGTCTCACTCTAGTTTCGTAGTTTATTAGGCAGATAGCGGCAAACACGAAAGAATACATGGCAAAATGTTTATATTCGTATTATTCTTATGGTGGAGAGAATACTGCATGTGATTCACAATTCATAAAAGTTCCTATTAGCAACCATCTCTTCTCACAGGTAGGAAAAAATTCAGAATGTAGAGTTGGCCATATTGACGAACATCTCAAACAGTCTTGCAAGTCGGATTTTCGTAGTACATTGAAATGCTGCTACTTTCGAAGATGAACAATACGGATTTTGTATTTACTTCGTTGGATAATGTATGAAAATGCAGTGGTCGAAACTCGGGGCAGAGAAAAAAGCTCGTCTTCCACTTTTTTTTTTTAAATTTTTTTACTGACGCAGATGTTTTGGTGCCAGTATTTATCTTTGTGCCTGCAAAGCATGCCTGTGTAGCACTACATATATTTGACGGCAGAAGTTAGTTGTAGTTGTGGCGGCACCTACCAACATTTTTCAGAACTTTCGCTTACTTTGCACTCGATTCTAAGCCACAGGCTGTTTTTTGGATTACAAAAATCAGAAAAAATGTGCAGCTTAGATTAGAGTAAATATGGTATTCATTAAGGTGGTTTAGTTTTGAGATAATACAAATAATTATTTTCAGTTTGTTACTGAAAAATGATACCTACACAACTGAACAATAATTCCTCTTATACTGTTTCGTATTGTGAGTCAAGTAGTGCTTTATCTTTGATAGTGGTCTTTCTCACCTGACCAAGTTTCTGTTTGATCATGGATGTATATGCTCCAACCAGTATTCTGTCGAGATGAATATGTTCCATAGTTCAGTGTAACAGAATATCCAACTACACGTCCAACTGTTTCTACTTGAGTCAATGGTTTCAGTGTGTAGCATCGTCCTGAGTTGAAAAATGTTTTGCTGGTTACCTCTACATCTGTAGTAGAAAAGAAAGAATAGTAAAATGAAATACATTCTTGATGAAATTTTGCTGTAATACAATAGAAATCATATGACACTTTGCAATAGTTAACAATCGTTTTCAAAAATATAGGAAGCTCTGAAAGTAGAAGATATACCTACCACACTCCATTGTGATTTCATTTGACCAGGACACTACAAGAGTCTCAATGTAAATAGTGTAAAAGAAGAAATAAGTTCAGTTGGAGACATATATTTAATGTCATGGAATGTGGTTAGTTGAGGGTAAAGGAGTGCTTTTGACAGAAATATTTGTAGTGGAGTTTTCATCTAATGGAGAGAACACTATAAGGAGCATATTACATTATGAAAAAGATAAACATACAAAAATAAAAGTAAATTTTTAATGACAGTAAGGCATCTCCTAAATTAATAAATATGAAGAAATATATCTTTAAATAAAAGTGGTAGGAATGAATATCAATCCAGATTGGTTAAAGGTCTATTTACTAAAATAAAAGGCAGTAAAACATTTGTAGCTATATTCAAGAAAACAATGAATGTTAAACTTCGACAGTGAAAATTTGCTTCCATTAGAGTGGACAGATATTCAGTAAGAAGGAAACATTTCAGAGGACTTAATATGGAAGCGACTCAGGTATAAAAGTTAAACAAAATCGAACTTAATTATAGATGAACAAGACATATATACAACACAAAAAGAATGTGGCAAATTATTATAATGAGGTAGGCTTGTTGTGACAGTGCCACGACATTTAACAGTGCCGCCACGACAGTACGCGCAAATGGCGATAGAGGCGCTCCGCAACTCGGCTGAGCGCGGGAGCGCCACCTAGCTACGAACGGCACCGGCCGCATGTCACGGCACGGCAGTTGAATAAGAGATACTGAGTTGTTATCATGTAACGTGCTATTGCTTCTAAGTGAGTGTGTTTGAATATCCACACAATTATTGATGATTAAAGGTTATAACACTTTTTGGCGACGAGGTCAGATACTTTCACTGCATTGTGGATTTGTGTGTTCGTGACGGGGTAGACATGGAATAGCTTATACAAGTGCTCATTGAACAACAAACACAGCTGACAGCTGCTATTCAGGCATTGTCAACGTCACTTACTCATCATCTGTCTTCCGCTTCTCCGCCTCCATTCCCTCCTTACGACGAGGCCGCTGAAGAATGGGAGGATTATGAGAAGCGTTTGCGGCAACACTTCTTGGCTTTTGGCGTTGTCGATGCTCCTATGTGTAAGTCGTTATTTCTATCTTGGATTTCCCCACAGATCTATCAGCTGCTATCTCAGTTAGCCCCTCTGCAGGAACCTGCCTCTCTGTCCTTCCAAGAAATGTGTGACTTATTGTCTAACTATTACCGAAAAAACACCCACGTCGTTGCCGCCCGCATGGCGTTCTACAGGTGTCGTAAACAGCCCCATCAATCTTACCGGGCTTGGGCGGCGGAACTACACGGTCTGAGTAGGAAATGTCAGTTTGTCACGGACACCCATCATGAGTCTTATGCTGATTCAATGGTTAGGGATGCTATTCTACGGCTTGCTCCTGATAAAGAAGTTCGGCAACGTGCCCTACAACTGCCAAACCCGTCGTTGTCGGAAGTTCTAAGCATCGCTCAATCCTTTGAAGTGTCTCACGCTGCTGGCGTGCAAATAGACGTGTGGTGTGATGTAGGCACTGTACAGTCAACTTTTGACATGGACAATTTGCCTGTTTCACAGGAGAACGAAGATGTGGCAGTGGTTCACATGCGTAAACAACGTCATGTTGGGCCGCAATGCTCGCAGCGAAAACAGCAACCACAGAAGCAGATTCGTTCCGCACTTCCTTCTTGTCCACGTTGTTTCGTACAGCATGACAGGGCCACGTGTCCAAAATGTTGGGCCATGTGTAATTCATGTAGGAAAAAAGGCCACAATGCTTCTGTGTGTCAGTCCCCTAAAGTTCCTGTTGACAAGGATGAGGCATCAGACATGGATGTTAACTGTGTGCTTTCTCAAACAAATAAGTTGTTTGTTACTGTTCGTGTTCTGGATAAAGACATTCGCATGCAAGTGGACACTGGCTCTGCAGTAACTCTCATTAATTCTTGCACGTATTTGGAGTTGGGCTCCCCTCCCTTGTCTCCAGTTACGCGAAATCTGAGAACTTATAATAAACAGAAAATTCCTATCATTGGCCAGTTTGATGCTTCCACTGCCTACAAGTCTGTTGTTAGGCCCCTCACGTTTTATGTGGTGGATCATGCGGGCACTGAAAACCTGTTCGGTTATGATGCTTTCCAGTTGTTCGGGTTCTCCATTGATGATGATGTGCACCTCATATCTGAGGATATTCCGTATCAACAGCTGGATGGATTGTGTTCTGAATTTTCATCCGTGTTCTCTGCTGGTCTGGGTCGTGCCAAGGATTTTGAAGCCCACATTACTCTTAAACCTACAGCTTGCCCTAAGTTTTTCCGGGCACGCCCTATTCCGGCGGCGTTGCGTGCACCTGTCAAGGCTGAGATAGACAGGTTAAAATCTTCAGGGATTCTCCTTCTTTTACCTCCAGCGAATGGGCATCGCCAATCGTGGTGGTTTCTAAACCAAACAGGTGTCTGCGATTGTGTGGTGATTTTAAAGCCACTATCAACACACAGAGCCTCATTGACACTTATCCTCTTCCCTATCCTGAGGAGTTATTTACCAAGCTCGCTGGGGGCCAGTTCTTTTCCAAACTTGACTTATCGGAGGCGTACCATCAGTTGCCATTGGATGCTTCTTCCAAGGAGTTTCTCATCATCAACACACCTTGTGGGTTGTATCAGTACCAGCGGTTACCATTTGGCGTCGCTAGCGTGCCGGCCATTTTTCACGGTTTTTGGAACAGCTCACGGCTTCCGTTCCCAGCTGCATAAACTATCTGGATGACATTGTTGTCATGGGGGCCTCCACTGAGGAGCACCTTCACAATTTGCGTTCACTGTTCCGGGTTTCGCATTTGGCTGGGTTGAGTTGCAATTTGGCCAAGTCACAGTTCTTCCAACCCTCCATTGAGTATCATGGTTTCCACTTGTCGCGTGAGGGTATACGTCCTCTACGTCAGCACGTTGTGGCCATTAATGCTCTACCCCGGCCATCTACGGTCAAAGAACTTCAGGCATTTCTAAGCAAGATTGCTTATTATCACAAATTCATTCCATCCGCGGCGGTGGTAGCTCATCCTCTGCATCAGTTGTTACACAAAAACGTCCCTTTCTGTTGGTCCGACGAGTGTGAGCAGGCTTTTGTCCACCTGAAGGCTCATTTGCAGTCGGTGCCTTGTCTTCTCACATTCCATCCGGGTCAGCACTTGGTTCTGGCGACTGACGCGTCACAGTATGGCCTAGGGGCTGTTCTCGCCCATCGGTATGAGGATGGGTTGGAACAACCCATCGCCTATGCTTCCAAGACCCTCAACAATGTGCAACAGCGTTACTCTCAAATCGAAAAGGAGGTGCTTGCTTTCATTTATGCTCTAAAAAGTTCAGCGTTTTTTTGTATGGTTCTAAGTTTCAGCTCATCACCGACTACAAGCCACTGGTCTCTCTGTTCAGTCCATCGGCGTCACTTCCGAATAAGGCAGTACACTGCCTGCAACGTTGGGCCTTATACTTGTCTCGCTTTCACTATGAGATTCACTATCACCCCACGGCCCAGCACGCCAACCCTGATGCATTGTCACGGTTGCCGATGGGCCCCGACCCGGTTATCGATCGTGATGAACTACTCTGTTTCCACATTGATGAGGAAGAACGCCGTGCGGTCGAGGGTTTTCCACTTACAGGTTCACAGGTCGCGTCGGCTACTGTGCGGGACCCGGTCCTGCGTCAGGTGATCGGTTTTGTTCAACGGGGTTGGCTGGACAGGACCAAGGGCCGGGCATTGGATCCCCTTCGCAACTACCATGACTTGCGCCTTCGTCTGTCTGTTCATGATGGTGTTGTTCTTCTGGCCACGGATGGCGCATCTCCACGGGTCGTGGTGCCAGCCTCTCTTCGCAAAGATGTTCTCAAACTGTTGCATGAAGGCCATTGGGGTATTTCTCGGACGAAGTCCCTGGCCCGCAGGCACGTTTATTGGCCCGGTATTGATTCGGACATCGCCCACATGGTGGCTGCGTGTGGTCAGTGTGCTCAACAACTGGCTGCACCTCGTACAATGCCCTCTCTGTGGCCTGATCCAGCGCAGCCATGGGAACGGGTGCACGCTGACTTTGCCGGCCCCTTCCTCGGTACTTATTGGCTACTGTTGATTGACGCCTTCCCGAAGTTTCCGTTTGTTGTTCGTTGTCCGTTGCCCACCACTGCGGCCAAATTCTTTGTGCTAGAAGTCTTCCATCCACAATCGTCATGGACAATGGCCCTCAGTTCTCTTCGCAGGCCTTCCGTGATTTTTGTACTGGACAAGGGATTCATCATGTTACAGCACCGCCCTTCCATCCGCAATCGAATGGGGAGGTCGAGCGCCTTTTCCGCACTTTCAAAAGCCAGATGAAAAAATTCCTTAGTGATTTTTCCACAGATGACGCTCTGCTGCAATTTCTGAGTTCTTATCGCTTCACGCCTCTGTGTGATTGCAGCCCTGCTGAACTCTTGCATGGTCACCAACCGCGCACTCTACTGCACCTGCTTCACCCTGTCAGGCCTTGTGCTGTGTCCCCTAGTGTGGAAAAATACTCGGTGGGCGCTGACGTATGGGCACGAGGGTATGGATCTCGCACTAAATGGATTCCAGGGGTGGTCAAGGCTCTTCGCGGCCGCCGGCTTTGTGAAATACGTACGGATGACGTTGTAACATTACGAGTCAAGACAGCTGTAACGGAACTTGAATAGCGTAAAGTTATCGTTAAAAACGCACGCCGCGCAATTTGTTATGATTTGGTCGGTCATAATAGTAGTAACATGCTTTTGAATACAATTAAAATATAATGGCGATACCTGTTTAGCATTATTGGAAATAATATGTAATAAATTAATGATTAAGGTAGCCGATCCTATAAGAAGAGGTAAAATTGGGCATATTAAGGTGTTTTGCTTTATATCGACTAAGCCGATGATACGGCGTCTTTTTTTTCCGTTTACTCTTAGAAGCAAAAAAAGAAAACGAGTAACGAAGTGCTAATTGTGCGTTGTGAAAAATATAGGGGCGAATTTTAAATAGCTACAGTGTATAATCAGACTTACAAATGGACATTCAGTTACACGAAATAGCGGACAGTGAAGTGTGGTCATTAAATTGAGTACACCTACAGGGCGGTCAGTTCCAGGATAAGTCTATTCGCGTCTCACGAGGCACGCGGTATTGAGACCGTTTTTTTTTTATTATATCACGGAGAGCGGGCTTCAATTTATAAAAAGGAGAAAAGCTGTATCATTATCATTGACTGTTGGTGTTATGCAACCAAAACTGTTCATCAAAGGGTTTCAGTGAATGAGTGGTGAATGCGAAATGAAACTGTGAACGAAGTTATGTTAAATAAAGCAGAAGAGACAAGACAGTTTGGTCGTATCTGTTATTATTCCATAAACCGTAACATGTACTCTCGTTGTACGAAGCCTTTATAGACGATCGTATGACAATTTGCTTTGAAGGGAACTCGTTACGAGTTAAGTTTTGGGGACCTGGTCAACAGGGGATAGTTCGTAGATCTTAACTACTGCAGCTATTCTGGAATCAGGTGCTACCGTGACCGTTGTGTGTTGTCTATGGCTTAAGGTCATCATATCTCATGCTCTAAGATCGACACGCCTTTCCTCTTGGTATAACAGTGTCTCACGGTAACCACGACAACGCCGACGGCGAAGGAAGATACGGTAGAAGTGGCGCCACAACGTGCGGCTCGATCGAGGAGGATTGCTGCATCGAGTCGGGTGTCATCCGGATTCACGAACCCTAGAGTTGGAAAATATTGTAGCAGCCAGTGAGTCTGTCCAATGAAAGAGGTATTCTTCAATAATCGCTAAAAGTGAGCGATACTACCAGGTATGATTAAAATAACTGTATAGTTATAAAAAAATAAAAGGAAGTTGAGACTTGTGATTTCGGAAGATAAATATATATAAATACATAGTGAAAATAAGTGTATGTCTTGGTAGTGAATAATCATGTCAAAACGAACGAAAAGAATACATGACAATGTGCAGTTGAGTAGAGTAATGAGTGGAGAGAGTGAGAAAAGTGAAGAGGATAGGGATGATGCATCCCATGAGCTCAATGTGGGACAGGAGACATGTATAGATGATAATACAGTTATTGATTTAGAGCTGTTAGGAGATTCAAATACAATGATAAGTAAGGTAAGCAGCGTGGGAGAACATAAAGATCTTGAGGTTTCAGAAGTAGATCAGCAAGTTGATCCTCAAAATGGAAATATTAATCAAAAAAATGTTTGATATGCTGGTATCAATAAATACTCAAATGGGTGTAATGAATGGAAGACTTGGTTCACTAGAAAAAGATAATAAGCAATTAAAAGAGGACAATCAAAAGTTAAATGAAAAATTTGAGGCCAAATTTGGTTCATTAGAAGTTAAAATGGATTCTTTGGAAAGCAAACTGAACACCTTTGATTATAAACTGGAAAATACTAAGAAAGAATTAAAGGCGGACTGGGAGACTCAATTAAATGCGAAATTTGGAGAACTAGATGTAGAGTTTTCTAACACCTTAGAAAGGCAATATAATAATTTAATGGGAAAACTTCATGAAGTAGAAAAGAAATATGAGGTAGTTTCGAAGAGTTTTGATGGCTTGTCCAATAGGATGGTTAAGTGTGAAAGCAGCTGTTTCAATGCTAGCGCACAGATAGAAGAGCTTTCAAAACAAATAGTCGAGTTTGAGTCCGATGCTCGTAAGGGGATTGACAAGTATTTAGTAGATCAAACTAAAAGACTTGACGAAGATCTATCTGAATGGATAGAAATAAAAGGAAATGAAATTGTAGACAAGGTTAAGACTACTATTGGATCCCAGCCAAATGAAAATATCAATGAGCACCTGAGTAGAAATGATGAATTAATTAAGCTCTTCACTAGCGAATCTCAGAAAATAAAAGACAAAATAGTTGATGAGTTACCTAAATGGCAAAAGGAAACCAATCATAAATTGGCCGAGTTAGAACGAAAGTCATCACAAAATTTGTTGACAGAGGACGAACGTTCGGAGAATAGGTCGGAAAACAACCGAACATGTGATAATACGAAGTACAATTGTGGTGAAAATTTGCATTGGGAAGTTGATGATTCGGTTGGTAAAGATGATGATTCTTTTGGTCAGTGAGGATATTTGTCTTCTTTAAAGGTGGAGAACAGCATTTTTAAAAGTAGACAATTCCCAACATTCTCCACTGAAAAGAACAACCTGCATCCGAAAATCTTTATCAATAATTTCAAAAGAATATTTCCGCGTAGCTGGTCAGAACACGACCGACTTCAATTTATAGTATCCAAAATTACCGGAGAAGCCGCATTATGGGCCGCCGAAGTAAGTGAAAGTTGCCATACTTGCGCTGAGTTTGAACAACTTTTTTTGGCTAAATACTGGTCGTCGAGTAAACAAGAGAAATTAAGAAAAGAGGTTTACCAACCTGAGTATTTTAACAGTAAAAGGAGTACTTTAAGGCAATATTTTGAAAAGTACATAAATAAGACACGTTATTGGAGTGATCCAATTTCTCACAAGGAAGTGATCAGAATTTTGAAGGGAAGGTTGCCCATAAATATACGTGAAAAGTTAATAAATGTTCCTGACCACGACGTAGAACAATTCTTGTCGGTGATTGACTCTATAGATATGATTATGGAAGACGCAAGACAAATGAGTAGTAATCAAATGTCGACTCACACTCATAGTAATACGAATAATTACAATAATAATTTAACGTATGATAATAATAATACCGAAAACCAGGTCAAACCCGCATCACAGGAGCATGGACAATCTTCATCCTATGGTTGCAATAAAAACAATGATTGTAATAAATATAGAAGAGATACTTACTGTGCTAGAGGTAAACCTCGATGTGGTGACGCGAATGTGCATAGTAGTGATATTAATAAGAGTAACAGGTACCCAAGTGATGAACCCAATTGCATTCGACCTTGGGAAGATAATTCGAAGCATAATGTTCATCGGCAGGATGAAACAAATGCCTCGAGTCCTCATCCAGCACAAGGAGTTATACCAATGGGCGAAGGAGCCTCCAATGTGCGACGGGGTGAATCCAATGTGCGACGGGGTGAATACCACAACTCGGATCATACTGTACGGATTGTGGAAGTTCATGAACCCCCACCGATGACTCAACGAGATAGATTAAACTAATACCAGTCACCAAATGCCTTCCTAGGATGACTGGAAAGGAGAAGGAAGGCAGGCATCAATTTGAAGTGAGAGTATTAAGGTACAATAATCATCAGGATATAAGGAATGAGTTAATTGAAGAAAAACCTGAAGTTTCTAATAAATGCGGACAAATTTTACAGGCAATAATTCCAACAAGTATAAATAATGTTGATGTTGAAATATTAATTGATACTGGAGCAACTATTAGTGTCATGACGTTGGACTGTTTAAAACAGATAAGCCGAGGGGTAAAAATGCCTACTTTTCCTATCACAGGATGTACCGTGTCTGGCGCGTTCAGCGCAAAAATGCAAAAAGTTGTGAAACAGGTACGTATTGACGTTACAATACAGGGGGCTCAAATAGAAAGTACATTCCTGGTTGTTCCTAAAATGACAGTACCATGTATCTGGGGTTTGGATTTTTTATGTGAGACCGGTGCAATCATTAATTTAGAGAAAGGTGAATGTATATTTAATTCCAATGGTAATGTTTTGACAGCCACCCTGAGAAAGGGCCGAGTAATTCCAAATCAATTGTGTATGAATCTAATGGTAAAATATGTCAGTATTGATGATGAAAATGTGTATGATATATGCCTTATTGAATGTTCTGAAGAAATGATGGATAAAATGTCATTGCAGGAAAAGGTGTTAGAATCAGAATATTTATCTGTTATCCAAAGGGATGAACTGTACTACTTGTTGGAAGCATATCAGTCAATTTTTAGTAAACGTCCGGGTATAATAAAAGACTTTGAATACCATATAAAGACGTATGCACATAAACCCTTTTGTCGTACTTCCTATTCTATCCCATGGACAAAGAAAGAAGTAGTCAGAAAGGAAATCAATAAAATGTTAGAATGGGGTATTATTGAGCCCTCAGATTCTGAATATTGTAACCCTCTTGTTGCGGTAATTAAACCCAATGGTGACATCAGATTGGTGTTGGATGCCAGAGAGATCAATAAGATCATTATACCTGTACAAACGCGACCGGAGAACCTAGAAGAGTTAGTACAAAAGTTTTATGGTGCCCGCTTCTTAACTTCTTTGGATATGCGTAGTTCATATTGGCAAACTAGAATATTGAAAGAATCTAGAAAATATACTGCATTCGTTTTTCTGGGCCGAAGTTACCAGTTTACTGTCATGCCATTTGGGTTGAAAATAAGCGGTGGTGTTTTCATATCGGCATTAGATACCGTACTGGGCAGAGACCTTTTGAATGAAGTTACTTTATATGTGGATGATTTGATAATTGCTTCTGAAACTTGGGAGGAACATTTGGACTTATTAAGAAGAGTTTTTGCGAAATTTTTGGAATACGGAGTTACTGTAAATTTGAGCAAATCCAAGTTTGCTCATAACCAATTGAAATTTCTTGGACATATAATCACTCCTGAAGGGATGAAACCAAATCCTAAAAAGATGGATGCGATTAACAGATGTGCTTATCCAAAGAATAGAACGGAATTAAAGTCATTTATCGGCTTAGTTTCATTTTTTTCGACGATTTTTACCCAATTAGTTAGGAAGCCAAGACTGTTTGTTACGGCTGTTAAGAAAAAATGTCATGTGGGAGTGGAATTCCGAATGCACGCAAGCTTTTGATAACATTCGCAATGCTTTGACTAATGCTCCACTGTTACATCATCCGAGACTTGATCAAGATTTTTATATTGCTGCGGATGCTTCTGAAACAGGATTGGGTGCCACTCTTTTCCAGATGGACAATCCAGAAGATATCAGTACCATCAAGATAATTGGGTTTGCCAGCAGAACACTATCTAGCTGTGAACGTGTATATTGTACTACTGAATTGGAAGTACTGGCCGTGGTCTGGTCACTTAGAAAGTTTCGCTGTTTTGTATATGGAAAGAAGATCATTGTATTCTGCGACCACAAAGCTTTATCTTTTACTTTAACAGGAAGGATGTTCCATTCACGTTTAACCCGGTGGGCCTTGCTACTGCAAGAATATGATATTATGCTCAAATACATCAGAGGGAAAGACAACATCATAGCCGATGCTCTTTCAACATTACCGAAAAGAAAGAATGCTGACGAGTGTGAAGAACGGACTATTGACTTTAAAGTCATGAATTTATCAAGGCAATATTGTGAGAGGCAGATTTCACAGCTATCTCGAAGTCTTCCACAACTGCAAGAAGATGATAAGTTGTAGAAAGCCATTAGGCAGGCTGTTGAAAGCAAAACGCTAAGTCACTCTCAAGAACAGTATCAATTAAAATCCGGAATATTGTATCGGAGGAAGGATGAAGAAGATGTTTGGAAAGTTTGTGTTCCAAATAAATATTTAGAATCACTAGTATGGTACACTCACTTGAATTGGGGTCATTTTGGTGCCGCTAAATGTACAGCCAAAATAGCACAATACTGCTATCATCCAAATTTGGGACGTATAGCTACAAATATTATTAAGAAGTGCAAAATATGTCAGAAGGCGAAACCCATAAACTATTGTCGGAAGATAGAATTACATCCTATCATCCCACAACAACCTTTAATGTTGGTGTCATGTGACGTCTGTGGGCCATGTCCCATGACACGTGAACGGTTCAAATATGTATTGGCTTTCTATGATCTCTTTTCAAAATATGTGAAATTATATCCTTTGAAAAATCTCCATGTTCGACCCATGTTACGCAAATTTATCAACAACTATATAACTGAGCTTGGCAAACCTATAATGATCTTGACAGACAACGCTGCTTATTATACAAGCAAAGTATGGAGAGACACTATGAAAGAACAAGGAATCCAGCACATTTACATCTCAAGATTTTACCCTTGTGGAAATCCGGTTGAAAGAATCTTCCGAGAGTTGAACCGATTTTTACGGACGTACATACCCAAACAACATTATAAATGGATCGATTGGATTTATGAATTTGAGAAAGTGTATAATGACTTACCACACTTATTGACAGGTTATTCACCTAACCAAATAGTATTTGGTGAAAGTATTGTGCCAGAATGGATGAAGAAATTACCTGCAATAGAACAAAAGATTACCAAGAAAGAAGATATGGTGAAGAAGGTCTACGAAAACCTGAAGCATCAAGCACAATTGAGAAAAACCCGTTTTGATAAAAATGTGAGAAAGTAGTCACATATGATGTAGGGGAAGAAATTTTATTGAGAAATCACCCAAAAGCATCAACCAGGAAAAGACTGAATTAGAAATGGCAATATTTATATACAGGTCCATATAAAATAATGAAAATACCTCATGAAGGGAGCTACCTCCTGGCAGATTGTGATACTGATGTAATTTATTACAAATTATTTCCAATAACGCTAAACAGGTATAGCCGTTATATTTTAATTGTATTCAAAAGCATGTTACTACTATTATGACCGACCAAATCATAACAAATTGCGCGGCGTGCGTTTTTAACGATAAATTTACGCTATTCAAGTTCCGTTACAGCTGTCTTGACTCGTAATGTTACAACGTCATCCGTACGTATTTCACAAAGCCGGCGGCCGCGAAGAGCCTTGACCACCCCTGGAATCCATTTAGTGCGAGATCCATACCCTCGTGCCCATATGTCAGCACCCACCGAGTATTTTCCCACACTAGGGGACACAGCACAAGGCCTGACAGGGTGAAGCAGGTGCAGTAGAGTGCGCGGTTGGTGACCATGCAAGAGTTCAGCAGGGCTGCAATCACACAGAGGCGTGAAGCGATAAGAACTCAGAAATTGCAGCAGAGCGTCATCTGTGGAAAAATCACTAAGGAATTTTTTCAGGCGCATCTCCACGGGTCGTGGTGCCAGCCTCTCTTCGCAAAGATGTTCTCAAACTGTTGCATGAAGGCCATTGGGGTATTTCTCGGACGAAGTCCCTGGCCCGCAGGCACGTTTATTGGCCCGGTATTGATTCGGACATCGCCCACATGGTGGCTGCGTGTGGTCAGTGTGCTCAACAACTGGCTGCACCTCGTACAATGCCCTCTCTGTGGCCTGATCCAGCGCAGCCATGGGAACGGGTGCACGCTGACTTTGCCGGCCCCTTCCTCGGTACTTATTGGCTACTGTTGATTGACGCCTTCCCGAAGTTTCCGTTTGTTGTTCGTTGTCCGTTGCCCACCACTGCGGCCAAATTCTTTGCGCTAGAAGTCTTCCATCCACAATCGTCATGGACAATGGCCCTCAGTTCTCTTCGCAGGCCTTCCGTGATTTTTGTACTGGACAAGGGATTCATCATGTTACAGCACCGCCCTTCCATCCGCAATCGAATGGGGAGGTCGAGCGCCTTGTCCGCACTTTCAAAAGCCAGATGAAAAAATTCCTTAGTGATTTTTCCACAGATGACGCTCTGCTGCAATTTCTGAGTTCTTATCGCTTCACGCCTCTGTGTGATTGCAGCCCTGCTGAACTCTTGCATGGTCACCAACCGCGCACTCTACTGCACCTGCTTCACCCTGTCAGGCCTTGTGCTGTGTCCCCTAGTGTGGAAAAATACTCGGTGGGCGCTGACGTATGGGCACGAGGGTATGGATCTCGCACTAAATGGATTCCAGGGGTGGTCAAGGCTCTTCGCGGCCGCTGGCTTTGTGAAATACGTACGGATGACGTTATGACCATTATGACCAGATGTGCCCACCAGTGGTGGCCACGCCGGTGCCACCACCCCTTCCTTCGCATCCACCAGCCCGAGAAGCCAGTCCTGTCACTGCTGCCGATCTACCGTACGTGTTGATGCAGCCGACTTCAGTACCGCTTCTGAGTACGCCGGAACCGGCCCCAGTCGCGACGCCACCTTCTCCAGGACCCATCTCGCTGGAGCACACCCCCCGGGTCCACGACACCTATGGATGCTGCTCCAGAGTTTTCACCCATCATCTCATCCAAGAGGCATGTTCCACGCACGAGCTTCCGTCCTGGACATTTTCGACCATACTCTCGTGTCTCTCCGCGGGATCTTCTCAGGGCCTGACAAGAGGCCATGGATGTCTCCGCACTGTCCATGTCTCCACGGAAGTGAGCGTTTTTTTTTTCAAGGGGGGAAAAGTGTTGTGACAGTGCCATGACATTTAACAGTGCCGCCACGACAGTATGCGCAAACGGAGATAGAGGCGCTCCGCAACTCGGCTGAGCGCGGGAGCACCACCTAGCTACAAACGGCGCCGGCCGCATTTCACAGCACGGCAGTTGAATAAGAGATACTGAGTTGTTATCATGTAACGTGCTATTGTTTCTAAGTGAGTGTGTTTGAATATCCATGCAATTATTGGTGATTAAAGGTTATAACAGGCTAGAGGAAAAAGATATAAACTTGAAGGAAGAAAGGAAGATTATGGTTTAATGTCTCATCAACAGTGAGGTCATTAGGGATTGGATTGGCTCAAGGATGGAGAAAGAAATTGACTGTGCCCTTTCAAAGGAACTATAACAGTATTTCCCTGCAGTGATTTATGGAAATCGGAGAAATCCTGTAAACATAAAAACATCAAAGGGGTGATAAGTAAAATTAAGACAACTTGAAGAAATCTGGATGGTATGTACAGGGTGACACAGAAAAAAGGGAATTTTTCCACAATCCAATAAAACTATAAGTGATGAAGTAAAGAAATTACATTCATAGTAATTGAAACCTTACAACTTTGCCATTTACAAAACATTGATGGCATTTATCATTTTTAAAAAATTACATCCTTTAAATGGCATCCTCCTGTACAAATACGTTCATGAAATCTGCTATTGAGATTCCTCATTGACTGCTGCAACATCTCAGCTGGGATACCGTCAACGGCATCCTGAATTCTCTATTTTAACTCATCCTGGGTTCTTGGTCGAGTCATGTAGACTTTGCTCTTGAGGTAGCCCCACAAGAAAAAAATCACAAACAGATAAATATGGCGACCTAGGGGGCCAGGGAATGTTATTGAATTGTGATATCACACAGTTGCCAAACAATTCTCGCACATGTGCCATTGATTGCTGTGCAGTGTGTGATGTCACTCTGTCCTGTTGAAACCAGGCTTCTTGAACGTTTGGAAACTTGTTCAATGCAGGTGCAACAACAGTTCATAACATCTCCATGTAACGATTGGCATTGACAGTTATTGAATTTCCCTGTTCATTTGTGGAAAAATATGGTCCGATACCCCATGTGGTGAAACACCCCACCATACTGTCACTTTACTAGTGAGTAAAGGTCGCTCATGAACATCATTAGGATTTGTGTTTTCCCAGTAACGGTAGTTCTGTAAATTCACATAATCTGTGAGATGAAAATGTGCCTCATCTGACATTCACAACTTGTTTAAAAATTTATCATCATTGTTTATTTTTGTTATCATTTGTTGACAGAATCCTAATCATAACCAGTAATCATTGTCCTACAATTGTTGCATCATCTGTAGTTTGTATGGATGAAATTTTAAATCAAACTGAAGAATTCTATGAACTCTCTCCTGGAACATTCCAACCACTCCTGCTTGCTTACGAAATGAACGCCATGAGCTCTGTAACACAGACTTGTGTATAACATCAATGTTTGCTGAAGAACACACACTTCTTGGTCATCCTATTGGTTTCTTCTTGAGGGCAGATCCAGTCTCTTCAAAGTTATTAATCCAACATTTTCTTACATGTTTTGACAGAATGGCATCATGATGTCTTAAATTATAAAAATGTCGAAACTCCCTCTGCAGCACTACAAAAATACCATTGTTCTTATAAAACATTTTTATGGCTAACGCATGCCATTGTCCATTCCACTAATCCATGATTGCTGAAATGGCAGACTGTTTGCTCACTAACTGTCGTGAACCTGCTGTGCTGCCACTTGCCCATGGCTGACACTACTCATTTCCAATATTCCCGTTACTCTGTGTCACTCTGTACTATACAGCTGCTGGAGGATAACATTCTGATGTGTTGCCATTAGAGAGTAGAATTTAAAGAACCATCAATGTGGGTCTCTCTCCTCCCAACCCTTCTCAGAAAAACTGATTTACAGAGTTTAGACTGCCTAATTTTCATATTGTCGTGCAATTTTTCAATAATAAAGGAAATTTCCTTTCATTTGTCTAAAATAGTTTGAAGTTTCTGGGAAGTCTAGCATCCCATATCCTATAAAATCATTGAAAGATGTAAAAGTAACTTCAGGCATGTTCTAGGGAAGTTTGTTGGGAGTCTTGCTCCTTGTATTGTACATTTAGAGTCCTGCCAAACAATGTTAACAGTAACAGCAGACTTTTTTTGCAGATGTGTAGTTATCTACAAAAAAAAGTACTAACTGAAGAAAGCTTTACAAATAATCAGACATAGCATGATAATATTTCAAAAAGGTGCAAAGATTGTTTTAAATTTTCAAAAATGTAAAACTGTGGAGTTCACAAATCCAAAAACATGATACATTATGGATGCAACATCAATGAGTCATAGTTGGAATCAGTCAACTGGGTGTAACTACTTATGGGGATATGAATTGAAATGATCTCATAGGCTCAGTCACAAGGTAAACAGTCTTCATGTGGAAGTCTTTATTCGACTGGTAGGATACTGGGAAAATCCAATTAGTCTACAAAGGATATTGGTTACAAAACAGTTGTGTGACACATCCTAGAATACTGCTCAAGTGTGTGGTATACATACAAAATAGGATTAACAGCAGATATTGAATGTATACAAATAAGAGCAGCACAGTTTATCACAGGTTTGTTTGACCCAATGCGAGCATCACTGAAATGCTTAAAAACATGAATGGGAGAACACTTGAATGTAGACACTATCTATCCCATGAAAGCTTACTTACAGATTTTCAAGAGCCAACATGAAGATGGAAATTTAGGAATATCCCACACATTCCTACATAGTGCTCCAATAGGAACCACAGTAAAGCTAAGACTTTGCCTCCTGTAAGTTTTTGTGGCTTCATAATTGGATAATTTTTTTTGTTCATAAGGTGCCAATGGACGAGAAAGAAGCCCTGACACATTGTAAATGTGAAATAATCTCTGAATGGTTGGAGCCGTATGGATGTAGATGTATGTCAATGGAGACAACATTATACACACATCAAAGAAAGTTTTGCATCCACCCAGTGCCCAGAACTCCTGAAGATAGACATTGACTGTGGATATTGTATTATAGACACAGTCCCTTTGGTTATTCAGAGATGTCACTAAACATGCCCAAAGATGTAAACAATCATGCATGAGCAGCACCTATTAGATGGAGGGGGCCCGACAGCCAATCAGTTCCAGTCATTCCACCAGAAAGGAGGTACACGGCTCATGTTGTATGTAGTTCAACCTCGCCTAGATGGTCAATACCATGGTTTGATCATGTCCGCATTGTTACTTTGTGCCAGGAAGGGCTCTCAGCAAGGGAAGTGTCCAGGTGTCTCGGAGTGAACCAAATCAATGTTGTTTGGACATGGAGGAGATACAGAGACACAGGAACTGTCAATGACATGCCTCGCTTAGGCCACCCAAGGCCCAAGGGCTACTACTGCAGTGGGTGCCTGCTACCTACAGATTATGGCTCAGAGGAACCCTGACAGCAAGGCCACCATGTTGAATAATGCTTTTCATGCAGTCACAGGATGTTGTGTTACAACTCAAACTGTGCACAATAGGCTGCATGATGTGCAACTTTGTTCCCGATGTCCTTGGTGAGGTCAATCTTTGCAACCATGACACCATGCAGCACAGTACAGATGGGCCCAACAAAATGCCAAATGGACCACTCAGGATTGACATCACGTTCTCTTCACCGACAAGTGTCGTATATGCCTTTAACCAGACAATCGTCGGAGACGTGTTTGGAGGCAACCCGGCCAGTCTGAACACCTTAGACACACTGTCCAGTGAGTGCAGCAAGGTCAAGGTTCTCTGCTGTTTTGGGGTGGCATTATGTGAGGCAGACATATGCCACTGGTGGTTGTGGAAGGGGACGTAACGGCTGTGTGATATGTGAATGCCATCCTCTGACTGACAGTGCAACCATATCGGCAGCATATTGGTGAGGCATTTGTCTTCATGGACGACAATTTGCGGCCCCACTGTGCACATCTTGTGAATGTCTTCCTCCAGGATAATGGCTTCGCTCAACTAGAGTGGCCAGCATGTTCTCCAGACATGAACCCTATCGAACATGCCTGGGATAGACTGGAAAGGGCTGTTTATGGAGAACATGACCACCAACCATTCTGAGGGATCTACACCGAATTGCCATTGAGGTATAGGACAATCTGGACCAACAGTGCCTTGATGAACTTGTGGATTTTATACCACAATGAGTACAGGTATCTGGACCACCACCTCTGAAGGTCTCGCAGTATGGTGGTACAACACACAGTGTGTGGTTTTCATGAGCAATAAAAAGGGTGGAAATGATGTTTATGTTGATCTCTATTCCAATTTTCTGTACAGGTTCCGGAACTCTCAGAACTGAGGTGATGCAAACCTTTTTTTTAATGTGTGTATTTATTACTGATGATATTCATAATTTTTCTTCTAGGTGATTCTTATGTACAGAATAATACAAGGAAAACTTTAAATAATTACTTTTTGCCTTATGGTATAAGCCATAAAGTACCAGCACTTCATCCTGTGTGTATGATGCCTCATCCCAAAATTGCTGGAGAGAAGCATTTTCATATGGAAAATATCGCCATTCGGAAGTCCAGTGTATCTTAGTGCCCAATTTATATTTCTAGAAAGAACATACAAAATATATTAATATAATATGAAATGCAGACAATTATATGAAAAAAGAAATCATTCAGCTTTTAGTGGAGGTGTTGAAAAGTGTACACCAGGGCTGTCCAACCTTTTAGCCTACATGGTTCACATTGGAAGAGGACAAGTATTTTTGGGCCACACACAACATACAACCACAAATTATAACCACTGAGCATATACATTAATTTATGATCCTTTATTCTGAAAAAGCAAGATGGAATTAATTTGATGCTTTATCTATGATATTTCGCTAATAATGTTATAAGTAGGTCATTATAAATGTGCCATTTGACTTTGAATTTGGGAAACTGATACCAGTATTAGGTTTGATCAAAGTGGCTGCAATTCTAGGGTGTCCTCAATGTGTTTGTCTGAAATTTTGTTTCTATTTTTAATCTTTGTGTGCTTTGCTCTTGGAAGTAACTGTTCACAAATGTATGTGTGTCCAAATAAAGATGACATATATAATACATGGCCGTGCAGCATGGGAGATTTGTCACTGGGCAGGTATGATTTGTAAAAGTCCAATGAAAGACACAATCAAATTTTTCTTTTCATTGGATGTGGGACTGTAGTTTTATGCATTCCATCTGAAAATCTTACGATGCTGTTTCTATATTGTTTGTAAAAGTGTTGTATAAATACATTTTTTTCCCAGAAATCCTGAAATCAGTTTTAAAGTTATTCCATTAAATTGAAAAGTTTGGCTGCATATATCAATCCATTTTTAGGATTATGTTTCAGTTTATCATTTTACATAAACAGCTCTTTTTTTCCCCTCGAAAGGATATTCACTTTGGTCTGCATGCGGCCTGCAAGGTGGACACCCATGGTGTTCATGTATGTAAAAAAAGTCCTTGGCTGCCAGATTGTTTTATTGTGTCTGTGGCATTGTGTGCTTTGAGGATGCATGGTTGATTAATTGCTTACATACTGTGTCCATTTATACTCAGTTTCTCACATACGTAGTAAGTGATTGTCATTTTTTTACCAAAAATATTTTCACTAATGATCTGTGATCCACATAGCATATTAGCATCATAAATTCAGCAAGAAATTGTCTATGAAATAATCACATGAAATTCAACAGACTCTGTTTATCTGGTGATTATGACTCACTTAATATTGTACAAGTACATGTGACAAACGATTGAAAGTGACATAAATGTGAATAGTAGTTTTTTGGAATAATAAGAATTTTTTCAGATAATGCAATTATCTATAATGAGGTACCATCTGAAAAAAGCTGCAAAATTATTCAGTCAGAGCTAAATAAGATTTAAAAGTGATGCAAAGATTCGCAACGTCCTATAAATGTTCAGAAATGTAAAATTGTGCTATTCACAAAATGACAACAGTACAGATTAGTCACAGTTGGAATTAGTCAATTCATACAAATATTTGAGCAGGAGTATGAAATAGAAAGATTACGTTGGCTCAGCTGCAGATAAAGCAGGTAGCACACTTTGGTTTACTGGTAGAGTACTAGTGAAATGCAGTCAGTCTAAAAAAAAGAGATTGCTCACAAATCATATGTGCAACATACACTAGAATATTGCTCAAGTGTGTGTGACCCATACCAAATAGAACTAACAAGGGATATTGGAAATACATACAGAAGGGCAGCAAATGGTCACAGTTTTGTGTGACAGAGGTACTGAAAAAACTGAACTGGCAAACACTTGAAGATAGATGCAAACTATCCTGAGAAAGCCTACTTACAAAGTTTCAAGAGCCAGCATTAAGTTATGAATCTAGGAGTATTTTGTAACTCCCAATGTATTGCTCCCACAGGTATCACAAGGATAAAATTACAGCACCCACAGGGGAAGTTAAACAGTATTTCTTCCCATGCTCTACAAGTGAATGGAATGGGAAGAAGCCCTAATAAATGGCACAGTGAGAAGAATAAGCTGTAGATGTAGATAGATTATTATTTTGCATGTTGTAACAAAAACTCTTAAATAATTAAAGTAAAATTTTAGCACGACATATTCAAAGCTGTCATAAATAAGTAAAATACAATCTCAGACAAAATAAATAAATAGAACAAAATAAAATAAAATAAAAAATAAAAATAAATAAATGAGTAAAAATACACACTGTGGAGGAATTACCTGAATGGGATGGTAATCAGTAGATGTAATGTACATGAACAAACAAACAAATGATTACAATTTCAGAAAAATTGGATGATTTATTCAAGAAAGATGTTTGCCAGTTGTGTAAGTCAAGAATGTGTTGGTCCATCTATAGTCCTTACAGAATCAGTTATTCAATTTGGCATCAATTGATACATTTGTTGAATGTCTGTTCAGTTGGCATGTTAGACTGATAAAATCCCAAGCTGGTTGGAGGGCTCTACCCATAATGCACCAAACTTTCTCAATTTGGGAGAGATCCAGGTAGCTTGATGGCCAAGGTAGGGTTTAGCAAGCACAAAGATAAGCAGTAGAAACTCTTGCCATGTGCGAGTAGGCGTTATCTTGCTGAAATGTAAGCCCAGGAAGGCTTGCCATGAAGGACAAGAAAATGGGGTGTAGAATATTGTCAATGTACTGCTGTGTTGTAATGGTGCTGCAATGTCCACCAAAGTGTTCCTGCTATGAAATTAAAAGGCATTCAGACCAGCACTCCTTGTTGTCAGGCTATGTGGTGGATGACAGCCAAGTTAGTATCCCACCACTGTGCATGATGCCTCCAGACGCAGCTTCATTGGTCTTCAGGGCTCAGTTTGAAGTTAGACTCATCAATGAAGACAATTATTCCCCAGTCAGTGAAATTCTAGGCCAAAGACATGTCTGGAGATGCACTAGACAGCGATGGGATACCAACCTGACGGTTACCTGCCATATGGCCTGACAACCAGCAACAATGCTCTGGAGTGCCATTCATTTTCATAACAGGACTCCTTAAGTTCATCCATGGTACCCTTAAAGCACAGCAGTACATTGATGCAGTTTGTTGCCATTCATTGCAAGTCATCCTAGTCTTAAATCATCTCCTCTCCAGAGAGGTACTTGATGTACAGTTTCAACTTTTCGCAGTGTAATGAATAGTCCATTAAATTATGGGCATGCAGCCATGCAAATAAAATTTCTTCCACAGATATTTCAACCATGTATCATCTGGCCACCCTCAGAGTGAGTCACAAGACTGAAGACAAGGTGCCAAATGCGGCCTTAGGCTCCACTGCAGCATTACACACCTGCAAGTCACAGACACTGGTCAGCAGCAAAAAGGTTTTCTTGCACACACGCTGCCTGCGGTGAAGGCATACAGACATTTGAGTCACTTATTGATGTTTGTATTGATGTTTGTTTGGTGGTGATGACACCATGATGACTTCTCTGCAGTTTAATTTTCCAAAGAACCGGATTCCATGCTTTGTCCAAATTAAAACCATTACTTCTATTAATTAAATTATTAGCTAATTTACTCTCTATTTCCATGAAGACATAGTCCCAAAAGGAAGAGGTGGATGTTAGAATCTTCACATCACTGTAGTTTGTGGAATGCTCTGTATCAGTACAATGTTGGACCACAGCTGAGTTGTCTGGCTGTGATACGCATGTGTATCTTCGATGTTCCACACATCTCTCATGAATTGTACATGTTGCTTGTCCTATGTATGACTTCTCACAATTTCTGCAAGGAATCTGAAACACACCAACCTTATGAAGCAATAAATCGTTCATTACAGAGCCGAGTAAAGCTACAATCTTCATGGGAGGCTGGAAGATCACCTTAACACATTGTTTCTCAAGAATACAGCCTATCTTGGAGGATGGAGTACTCACATAGGGCAAAAACCCACTTGATCTGAATGAATTTTTATCTTCTTCCCCATCAGATACCTGCATTTTAAGGTTTACATTGAATGCTCTACGAATTTGTCATGGAGAAAATCCATTCACTTTAAAAGTGTTCTTGATGTATGTGAGCTCTTCTTGCAAATTATCTTTATCGAATGTACAATGTGCCCTATGCACTAAGGTCTTAAGGACACCTATGGTCTGTGAAGTGTGATGGCAGCTATCGGCATGTAGATATAGATATGATGTACGGCTGCCATCAACTTTATGGCAAACGACAACATCCAAAAAGGGCAGGCAACATCCATAGTAAATTTGATACTAGTATGGATGGAATTCAAATGCTAAAAGAAATCGATGTAATTCATCCATCCCATGCAGCTATACTACAAATGTGTTGTCTTCATACCTCCAGAAGACTGTTGGTTTAAACCTTGCTGAATCCAGTGCATTGTCCTCAAAGTCTTCCATGAATAAATTAGCTACCAGGATGGAGAGGGGGCTTCCCATACCAACTCTATCAATCTGATCATAAAATTCACCATTAAACTGAAAATAAGATGGCAAAAGCTCATGTTCTTTAAATAAGGCCATGATGTTCTTATCAAAATGTTGGCTGATAAGAGATAAAGAGCCCTTTAAAGATACTTTGATATATAATAGTACCACATCAAAACTATTGAGCACATCTGTACTATTGAGCCTGATGTTGCTGAGCCTCTGAATAAAATCCACAGAATTCTGAATGTGCTGACTACATTTTCCTACCAATGGTTTTAATAAGGAAACTAAATATTTGGCAGAAAAATATGTTGATGAACCAATAGTGCTCATTATAGGCCTCATAGATAGATCCTCTAAACACTCATCCTACCCATCTTGTGAACTTTAGGAAGCCCATAAAATCTCAGTGGTACTACACCTTGCAGTTTTAAACTTCTTACGACTTCCTTTGGCTGTGATGAAGTGTTCAGCAAGGCAGCAGTCCTTATTGTTACCTTGTTGGTAGGATATTTGTTGATCTTCTGGTATGCACTAGAACTAAGTAAACCACATATAATTTCCTTGTAGATTTTCTGAGGCAAAAGGACACTAGCATTCCCTTTATCAGCATGCAGTATCCTCACATAGCTTTTGTATTGCAAATCTCTTCCTTGGAAACATCACTTCTTTGTGGATGATGTTTCGTAATTGATTCACAGCTTTCATGTCTGATTACTTCAGATGAATCCTCTGATAGAGGTCAGACACCTTCTCCAATGGCACTCATGAAAGATGATATCAGCAAAGTCTTTGGAGGAGGGGCAAAATTTAGCCCTTTAATAAGAGAGATAATGTAGGTTCATCCAGATCCTTACCCGGCAAATTTATGACAGGATGTCAAATAACAGAGTCCACCTAAGAAGGCTGGTCTAATTGGCTATACTTGGAAATCTGTCTTTTTGTATCCACTTCACAAACCCAGTCAGACTTAGCCCATCTTGTGCCATCAATCCAGTCCCACGAGTCAGGAGATAAAGCAGCTGCTATCTTCAAATGCAGATGATACAGGTGTTCAGAAACAATGTCCAACTTCCGATGTGTAAAACAAATTCTTTCTCTGACAATATCAGAACTAGTCCTATGTAAAATTCTATTTACTGCAGCATTATTGTCAAAGTGAACCAACCTTGAAAATTTTGGAACAACTCAGTGGTCCTGGCATTTCAGTAAGAAACTCAAGGAGTTCAGTAGTCTTGGTCTCTGGTGTCATAATTGTCCAAACTATGGACCCATGAAACCATCTCCTCCCCAAAGAGGTACTTGTGCATTTTCAACTTTTTGTGGTGTAATGAATAGTTCATTAAATTTCCAGCATGCAGATAAAATTTCTTCCACTGATGTTTTGGCTGCATATTGTCTGGCCATCCTCTGAGTGAGGCACAAGACTGATGTAAAGGTGTCAAGCACAGCATTATACTTTCCACCACAGTGGTACATGCCTGTGAGTGACAGACATTGATCAACAACAAAGAGATACAGTTATACATGTGCTGCCTGTGGCAAAGGTGTACAGACATGCAATTCACTTATCAACACATGTTCAGTATCAATGACGGGAAAAGATATGTGGTTTACTCAGTTCTGAAGCATACCAGAAGACCAACAAAGATCCTACCAACAATGTGACAATAAGGACTGCTGCCTGGCTGAACGCTTCATCACTACCGCAGGAAGTCATGAGAAGTTCAGAAATGTGAGGTGCAGTATCACCGAGATTTTATGGGCTTCCTAAAGCTCACAAGATTAATAAGGATGAGTGTTTAGAGGATCCGTTTATGAGGCCTGTATGAGCACTATGGGTTCACTAACATATTCTTCTGCCAAATATTTAGCTTCCTTATTAAAACCATTGGTAGGAAATGTAGTCAGCACATTCAGAATTCTATGGATTTTATTCAGAGGCTCAGCAACATCAGGCTCAATAGTACAGATGTCCTCGTTAGTTTTGATATGGTATCATTATATACCAAGGTACCTTTAAAGGATTCTTTATCTCTTATCAGCCATTATTTTGATAAGAATATCACGGCTTTATTTTAACATGTGCTTTTGTCATCTTATTTTCAGTTTAATAATGAATTTTATGAGCAGATTGATGGAGTTGGCATGGGAGGCCCCCTCTCCCCCCTGCTAGCTAATTTATTCAAGGAAGACTTTGAGGACAAGACACTGGACTCAGCAAGTTTTAAACCAACAGTCTTCTGGAGGTATGTGGACAACAAATTTTTAGTATGGCTGTACGGAATGGATGAATTACATTGATTTCTTGAGCATCTGAATTCTACCCATGCTAGCATCAATTTTACTATGAAAATAGAAAAAGACAGCTGCCTCCCCTTTTTGGATGTTGTTGTTCCCCGTAAAGTTGATGGCACATTCAGACATGCCGTATATCATAAACCTACACATACAAATCTACATCTACATGCCAGTAGCTGCTGTCACCCTTCACAGACCATAGGTGTTCTTAAGACCTTAGTGCATAGGGTGCACTGTATATCTGATAAAGGTAATTTGCAAGAAGAGCTCACATACATCAAGAGCATTTTTAAAACAAATGGATTTTCTCCATAACAGATTTGTAGAGCATTCAATGTAAAACCTAGAATGCAGGTATGTGATGGGGGAGAAGACAGTAATTCCTTCAGATCAAGTGTGTTTTTGCCCTATGTGGGTACTCTTTCCTTGAAGATAGGCCATATTCTCGAGAAATACTGTATTAAGGTGATTTTCTGGCCTCCCATGAAGATTGTAACTTTACTCGGCTCTGTAAAGAATTATTTATTGCTTTGTAAGGTGGGTGTGTATCAGATTCCTTGCAGAAATTGTGAGAAGTCATACATAGGTCAAACAACATGTGCTGTTCATGAGACATGTGTGGAACATTGAAGGTACACATGCCTATCACAGCCAGACAGGTCAGCTGTGGCTGAACATTGTATTGATACAGGGCATTCCACGAACTACAGTGATGTGAATATTGTAACATCCACCTCTTCCTTTTGTGATTCTGTCTTTAAGGAAACTATTGAGATTAGATTAGCTAATATTCTAATAAACAGAGGTAATGGTTTTAATTTGGACAAAGCATGGAATCCAGTTCATGGGATAATTAAACTGCAGAGAAGTCATCATGGTGTCATCGCCACCAAACATACATTGATAAGTGTATCTCTTTGGTGCTGACCAGCATCTGTGACTCGCGGGTGCGTACCACCATCATGGAGCATATAAGACGACGCTTGGCACCTTGTCATCAGTCTTGCAACTCACTGTGAGGATGGCCAGATGGTAAATGGACAAAATATCAGTGGAAGAAATTTTATTTGCATGGCTGCATGCCAAAAATTTAATGGACAATTTAAATAATCTATCATAGTGTAGAACCCTTCATGGTGTAGAATATATCACTGAACAGATACTTTTTAACTCCATATTTGTATAAGGTTATCTTAGTAATCTCCTTGGACAATTTCTTGTGCAATTTTATTTTTTTGGTTACTATTCTTATGGTTCTTTCCTGTAGTTTGAAAATTGTGTTCATATTTTGTGTATTTGTACTGCTGAAAAGAATTCACCACACAGAAGAGACATTAAGCCACAGAGAGGCACAATAAAAAAAGACTTCTAAACTATTAAACTTTTGGAAAAAGTTCTTCTTCTGAAATAGAAAACACACATATATTCACAAAAACACAACTTGCACGCACATGGTCACTGTCTCCAGGCACTGGAGCCTAACTGAGACTCAAGTGTGTGTGAGTTGTTCTTGTATGAATGTGCGTGTGAGTTCTCTATTTTGGAAGAAGGTATTTGTCCAAAAGCTTAATATTTTATCAGTCTTTTTCATTCTGTCTGTATGTGACTCAGTGTCTTCTCTATGTGGTGAGTAGCAATTTATCTGCTCCATATAGTTGTTATTCTATCCTGGTCTCTTCATTGCCATAAAAGAATTCCATGCATAAGAAATAAGTGTACATATGAATAGTATGCAACTAAAAGACACTGGCTGTTACACTCTGATGAATTCTGTTTATAAGTGGTTTTGTTTGTTCATGCCATTTCAACAGAGAGTCAACATTCATTCCTAGAAATTCTGTGTTTGATACACAATTTTTAGAGGTAAAACTTACATTTAAGTTCCCAGTGTCATTTTTCCTCTTAAAACTGAAATTCGTCATGTGGTATTTGTTTTCTTTATGTTCAGTGTAACATTATTGCCTACGAATCTATTGTAAACTTCTTTCATGGCTTTATTTGCTTTACCTGCAATGAGTTCTCTTATTTTCACAGTGACTAATTTTCACAGTGACTAGTCATTGATGTACACTGCCTGGCAGAAGAAGTTAAGCATCCAGAAGGCACAGTCAAATGTCACAAATGTCAATCTAACTTCACACACACACACACACACACACACACACACACACACACACCATAGTGGATATATGAATGATTATAGAGTGGGCAATTCTCTGTAACAGGTAGAATGGCCACTAGAGTGCATTCATTTTGTGCATGTTTAGTGTTGTTACCAGACTTGGTAGGGTGCATAAATGGCATGAACAAGTTCAGATGTTGGGTGGTGGAAGATGTGGAGATGTCTCACACTCATGCGAGACAGCATTATCAGTGCCTGTCAGAATTTGAAAGCAACCTCATTGTGGGTCTCCTGTTGATTAGGTGGTTGAATCATGGATTATGCAGATTTGAGGGGCATTTGGAGGTGACAGTGGCCCAACATTTCACTACATGGGAATGTGATGGCGGGCAATGGCAGGTATGCTCATTGTTAAGGCTTAGGTTGACCACATTTGAGCACCATAAGGGAAGATTGTAGTGTTGTGCACCAAGCACCTTGTAACCATTTCAAATCTATGCCTCCCATCCCAGGATAAGTAATGGAGTCCCTGCAACATTCTGTGTCATCCCACACTGCTGGTTGGAGACTAGCAGCAAAGTCATAGAAAAATATAAGTATATGCCTGTGACACACACATCCTTTTATGAGCATCAAGTACCACTTTCAGAACCCAAACTGGGATTCACTTAGGAGTTGTATTTATTCATTAATCTATCTTTCATGGCTGATTTTATTATTTTTAAGAATGATGATAGCAGGGAATAGGGCCTTTAGTTTTTTACATCTTGTGCATTATCTGTCTTTTGCAGAAGCACAAATCTTGCATATTTAAAAAATTTTTGAAAATTTCATTATGTTTGTTCAAGGAGTTGGTATACACTGTTTCAGCAGACAGGTTGCATGCAGACAACTGCTGACTTTTTATTTTTTAACTTTTTTTTATTTTTTAGCTCTTGTTTGCTATTATTGACTTTATACTCCATGGTTGGGAGTAACATTTATGTACTTAGTGATTAGTTATCAACAGGTATTATATTTGGTTTTGCTGATTCACATAGTTATGCATTTGTTTGTCTCTCTGTTTCCTCTTTCATGACTTTGCTTTGGACTTGTTCTCTGCACTTCAAATTATTTTGTAATTAAATGACTGTTTGTGCAGCAATCTGCACTTTCCCATAAATCTTTTTGTACCCATGGTAGGAATTTAGGAACTTTGGCTCATTAGTATTCTTTTTCATGAATCTCAGGTACTTAGGATTTGGGAGGACTTTCTAGTACAGTTTCTCTGTAACACCTCCTTAGCAGAATACAGGATGAGTATATGAGGGAGCATAAAACATTGAGTCCCCAAGAGTCAGTCTTAGGTTAGTTGTGTTCATAATGTATGGCCAAATCACAACCTAAAATGGAAACAAAACAAGAATAAACAACTCAAGTTGCTCAATAGGGCATATTTTTCACTTAGAAGTGTTCTTCATTGTGTTGGCATGAAAGCAAGGGCAGTGGGTTATTTTGCATCCTTGTATTATGTCTTGTCTCATGAAATTTTCATTTGGACCAGTGCAGCTGGAGTAAATATTCACTCACTAAAAGCAACTAGAAAGAGTACTATGTAATGCTGGATGAGATAATTAGATTAGAGTTTAACATCCCTTTGACAGTGAAATCATTACAGACGGAGCAGGATGTCAGATGGTGGAAGGATGGGTCAAGAAATTGGCCATGCCCCTTTCAAAGCAGCCATTCTTTGTAAAGTTGGTAAATATGCATCTTGCAGAGATGTCTCCAAATATTGAGAAACTCTCACAACTAGTTTCTAGTACATTTACTCTTTAATGCCATTTTTGTTAGTTTCACTTTCACTGTGATGTTTACAACTGCAGTGAAAGATAGGAACAAGGAATTTCCCTATAGATTTTGCCTCATTATATAGCATTCAGAGTGGTTTGTCGGTCTACAAGAAGCTCCCTCCTGGCAGAGAAGAAAGAAAATTAATAGTGTACTAAATAAAATTTGCACAAAGCATGGGATTTGAACCCAAGTCTCCTCACCAGGCAGATGTGCTAACCACCACGTCACCCTGGCACAGTGGCTTTGCACACCTGTATGGACTACCCTAACATGCCTCCCTCTCAATCCAAATTAGTAGGGTAGTCTATGTAGTTGTGCAGACTGCACAGACTAGGCAGATGTGCTAACCATTGAGCCACTGTGGCACAGCAGTTAGTGCATCTGCCTAGTGAGCAGGAGACCTGGGTTCGAATGCTGGCCTGGGTACAAATTTTCATTCATTGCTTCATTCTCCATATATACATCATAGATGTCTGAGACTTGAAAAGGTCTTTGGAACCATATAGTTTCATTTGAATATTCACAGAGTACAATTCTGCAGCTTTTTTATCAGCCAACGTACCTATTTCGTTAGTCCTTAATACAATATTCCAATGTTTAAATAACTGCTTTATTTTTCCTGAAATTAATTATCTTTTGTGTTAATTGAACTTGTGTTCAGTGCTACTTTTCATTGTAAATTCTATCACAGCTACTGTGAGAATCCTAATTTTGACTACACACTTTTCTTACCATAATTTTTCTGTACAGTATGACATAGTGTTGATTAATTAACACATTAGTTAATAATGTTATGGAATTTTCTATAATTTCCAAAATTGTACTTATGCACTTAAATGAGGTGATTCATCTTGCAGAAGAAAAATAGTGTCCATCTACAAGGCATGTTTTTTAAGTAAGTACCATTTTGAAATTAAAAACAGATGTGCTAAGATATCTCAATAATTTTATTTTTACATGAAAGCCTGTACCTTAATCTACTTTTCTACATAATTTCCATCAATATTGAGGCACTTGTCATAACGTTGTGCCAGTTTTCATAGAAGTCTGCCGCCCGACTTGTTAACCACTGTTTTGACTTCGTCATCGTCTTGAAGCCACTGACCGCTGAAGTGTTTCTTCAAGTGCAGGAAAAGATGGTAGTCACTGGGCGCAAGATCGGGGGTGTATGGAGGATGATCTAGAGTTTCTCATAGAAGAGATGTGATGAGATCTTTAGTCTGATTCTCCACATGCAGACGGGCATTGTCTTGCAGCAAAACGATGCTCATGCTCAAGTTGCCATGTCTTTTGTTCTGAATTGAATGGTGCAGATTGTGCAGTGTCTTACAGTAAGCAAGGAGGAAATTGTAAAGCATCTGATTTCTCTTACCTTATTGTCCACTTCCTGCACCAAACTTTCATTAATGACCAAAGGATGCCCACTCCGTTGTTCATCATTACATTTGTGCAGCCATCTTTAAATGCTCTCACCCACTTTTTTACCATCACATCTCTCATAATGTTTTCTCCATAAACTGCACAGATCTCATGATGAATATCGATCGCTTTTAGGCCCTTAGCTCTAAGAAATCTTATAACAGTCAGCGGGACTCACGATTATCGGAGGCATCTTAAACACACAGTACACAATGTAAACAAGGAAGAATCAGACTGTAATGGCGTCAGTGCATAGACAACTGATATAGGTACCCAGTGCGCATGTGCAGAAAGCTGACCGCAGTGCTGCGGCTGTGGTGTGGCAAAACGGTACTTACTTAAAAAACATGCCTTGTATTTTTGACATAATCCATATCACTTCAGGCAGGGGGTTTACCTTCATAATCTTGGATGTTATTGAATTTAGCATATGTTAAAATTCAGGAGTAAGTAAGAAACATGTATTTCTTTTTGTTTTCTCCAAAAAAATTCCTGCCCCGAGATATAGGCCTTCAAACATGACACTGAGAACACCATTTTGAAGATGGGAATTTAGGAATTTTTTTTAAAATGCTGGATCTACCTGTATAACAGTTCTAGATATTTTTTAGAGTTCTTTTATTTTAAAGATAATTTCTTTATGATGATAATGGTTCCTCCATTTGGACATATCTGTCAAAGTTCTTATACTGTCACCTTTTGAATGTTTTTTATAATTTACAAAATTATTTTTTTCTTTTTTTTATGCCAATCCAGAAAAAATAGATTTATTTCTGTTGTTTAGTGCCATGTTGTACTATTTTCTTTGTAAAGGAGAACTTCTACTTTTAAGTTTGACAGGTTTTATTTTAAAAAATCATTTTTTTTAACTTTCAAGAGTAATGTACTACACATGCAAACAAAGTTGACAATTGGCGTGGTGGCTGATGCAAGCGACCGTAAAGGCATTTCCCATTTTAGTCGCTCCTGTCAGTCACTGTGCTGAGTGTCAACTTTGTTTGCACGAACAATACCTGTATGTCTCCACTGAAGTTTTTTCTTACTAATTTCTTTGTAACAATGTTTATTTCTATTGTCTTTGTTGCAGGTATTTCTTATCTCTTTCTCTGTTGCAGTTATTTCTTATCACTTTCTTTGTTGCAATTATTACTTATCACTTTCTTTTTTGTAGTTGTTTCTTTTCACTTTCATTGTTGCAGATATTTCTTACACTTTTTTGTAGTTTCCTGTCAGTTTCTTTGTCATGGTCGTTCATTGCAGGTTTTTGTATTGTAGTTGTTCAGCGCTAATTTGTTTACTGAAGAGACTTCTAAGAACTCTGAGACCATCCAGTTAGTTCTGTGTTTTTGTGAAGAATTTGCAGTTCATACAGTTGCAGTGTGTTTTGCAAAAAGGACTGTTTGAAATGTCTTCTGACTGGGGTCACCGGAGAGTGAAGTGTGCTGACTATTTGAATACCCATAATAGAGTGATACGTAAGAAAAACAAAATACAGACTTTGTTCAGTTTGGGAATAAGTGTTCTCATTTGAAGACTCTGTTTCAAAGTGGAGATGTTTCCAGTGACGATTTTTTGTGTTCTAAATGTTTTGACAGAATAACAACAATGATAGTCACGTCCATTATAATTATCTGGACTGTTGTGCCGTGGTTGGTTGATGAATTCTGTGTCAATTCCCAACATTTCGTCCCCGTCTGTGAGGGACGTCTTCAAGGGGGTCTGTAGCTCAATGGAAGGTCCAACACACCCACTGGCTCGCTACTGACTGCCACTAAATTCCATGCCCAGGCACTCCCGTGCCGAGGCGTGATGTCACGTGTTTTGCTAATGTCAGCTCAATTAGCTGTTGTCTGCTGCTGTCGATCGCCATTGCCATCACCCAGTGGTGGATGGGAGGTACACATCTTCTTCAACACCGGCATCCATACACCATTTAATTTCATGCCCTCCTCCTTTCAATTGAAATTATTAGGGTTTTTGGCGATTTCAATTGTCTCTCTGTAGAGCCTTTCGTTATATCTGCTTGTGGCCGCTAGTACTTGCATCTCCCTAATAATTTCAATCAAAAGGAGGAGGGAATGAAATTAAATGGTATATGGATGCTGGTGTTGAAGAAGATGTGTACCATCCATCCACCACTGGGTGATGGCAACGGCGATCGATGGCAGTGGACAGCGGCCAATTGCACTGACGTTTGCAAAACACGTGACGTCATGCCTCGGCACGGGAGCGCGCAGACACGGAATTTAGCGACTCTCAGTAGTGATCCAGTGTGTGTGCTGGACCTTCCATCGAGCTACAGACCCCCTTGAAGACGTCCTCTGCAGATGGGGATGAAACTTTGGGAATTGACACAGAATTTGTCAACCGACCATGGCATAACAGCCCGGATAATTATAATGGACATGACATTTCTGGCTGTGAAAGTCTACATTTTAGTAACAATGATAGTGTCTGAACAAGGTGAAGCCTTCCACTATGCAGATGTTGCAGATTTTTCATCAACAGAGGAAGAATTAAATACCATGAATCAATCAACTACAGAGGCAGGTGTTAGTCCTGTTAAGAAACCGTGGTCAGTGAAGCTGAGTCATAAGCTCTATGCATCAAGAAAGCACAGAGAAATTACTAAAGCTATGGATGAATACATTACAGCAAAACTGACCACTCACTTCAAACTAGGAATTCCATCTCCAGAGGAAAATGAACCAAAGCACTCTTGTACCTCTTACCAGGAATTTTTCACAAATATCAATTAAGCTGTTGAACATTGTGCATCCTACAGGGAAAAGGTGCAAGTTTTGACTATTATTTCAGAGACATTTTCAAAGAAAACAATTTTCAACTACATTCCATCAGTATCAAAGTACATGGTAGACAAATCAATAAACGTGAGGTCTGTAAAAGGTGTCTTTGGAAGACCAGATCCCTATTATGGTCATCCTGTAGAAGCAGCTCAAGTACAAATAGTGCAGTCATTTTATCTGGAAGATAAATGGGACTGTTCTTGCCAGAGTGCCAACAAAAAAGACACTATAACTGTAACAGTTGAAGGTAAAAAACTTATGAAAGTGAAGAGGTACATGACTCACAGTATTAAAGAAACTTTTGCCATTTATAAGAGCTACTATAACTGTAGAACTTCACATATTGGAAGATCAAAATTTTATGCATTACAACCTAAGTGGGTAGTTCCACACCCACCTAGAGATGTCTGTTTATGTGTGTACTGTGTGAATTTTGACCTTTGTGTGGTAACTTTGAACAGCTTTTTGGAGCACAGACATATGACACCTTGGCTGGGCATGTGAAGTCGTTGATAGTTTGTAATGTAAAGCGAGAGACTTGTTTGTTTCTAGAATGTGGTGACTACCCTGGAAAAGGAGAACTTCTTTACAGACACTTGGCCTGGTAGACATAGCAGGTAACTCTTCAGAAATTACATATGTGACATGGTGGGAAAATAAACCAATTAAGGAAACCATTGCCTTTGGCAGTTTCATTGATGAACTTGGTAAATGGTCAGTGGAAGCAGTAACACACCAGCATCTGAAGAAATTGCAACAACAACATATTGTGGAAGTGAAAGGGTGTGTACAGGCTGAAGAACTATGTTTAGTTCTTCACTGTGATTTTGCTGAGAACTGGCCTGTAATTCTCTCACAAGAAGTACAAGGGAATCATTGGAGTAATGACCAGGTTTCAATTTTTACAGGAGTGACATATTTTCAAAACAAGACCACAAGTGTTGCAGTTATAAGCCGTGACACAGGAGATGACTCAGCACATGCTTTGCTTGCAATGTGCAAAATTCTTCAACTGCAAACAGGGGCAGAGAAGATCATCATTATTTCTGATGGTGCTCCTAGTCATTTTAGAAATCATCACCAGCTGTTTGAACTGAGTAAGTCGTTTGTGCCAACTGACTGGGAATACAGTGCCACTGGTCACAGGAAGGGGCCTTTTGATGGTGTAGAAGGCCTGCTGGAGCACATGCTAGAAAACGTCATCCTTCCAGACCAAATACAGCTGCAATTCAGAATGCTGAGGATTTTATGAAAGTCCTGAAATCTTACACATCCGCAGCCCTCATTCTTTTGTCCAAAGAGGAAATTGAAGAATTCCGTGAGCAGAAAAAAGAAGAATGGTTCACACAAACTATTCCTGTGAAAGGAATTCAGGAGACAAATTTATGGACTCAAAGTGATGGGCGAGCTCATGCTGCACACACTTTAAAGAGCAAGAAAGAAGAAATTTCGTTTGTTCGGCCAACACCTCAGAAACAGCAGGATAATATTCAGATTCAAAACCTGAGAAAGGGGATGTTTGTGGCATGTGTGTATGACTGTGACTGGTGGTTTATAGACATCAGTTATGAGTTAAATGAAATTGTAGTGGACTTTACACTACCACATGGACCAGCTGCTGGATATATGTTTCCAGCTGAAGGACAGCAAAACTACCATCAGTGCTCACTTCCTGTTCACAATGTTTTGAAGATTGTAAGTGTTCCAGTTCCTATTGGTTCAACAGGATGGCATCACTCTATATCAAAGGAAGATATGAAGCAGTGGAACACATTTTTAGTTCATTTACAGGCTAATTTCAGTAAAAAACAGAGTGCACAGAATTTGTATAAATTGAAACCTTTAAGTCTTTGGACCTTTCACATACATTTTGGAACCATTTAAAATTCTTGAAAAAATGAGTCTCTTACTCATCTTTCAAAACTATAATTATGTTAAATATGACTAGGTTTTGATTTTTATGAGCTTGTTATGTGATGATGTGGTAATGAAACAGGTTTTATGTATGGTAAAAATTTCAATTGTTTATAAATCCTGTTCAGCCTTAAAAAATGGAAGCTCTCCTTTTCAGGAAATGTAGAACTATATGGTACTAATCAACAGGAAAAAAATTATGGATTGACATTTTTTTAAAAATAATTTCGCATAAATTATAAAAATGTTCAGAATACTATAGCAAAAGAACTTTGACAGATAAGTCCAAATGGAGGATTTCTTTGGAATCATAAAGCAATTATCTTTCAAATAAAAAGAATGCCAACAAAATATCTAGATCTGTTCCAGAGATACAGCATTTTGAATTTTTTTCCAAAATTTGCATCTTCAAAATAGTATGTGCAGTGTCATGTTTGGAGAGCTGTATCTCGGAGCATAAATTTTTTTGAAGAAAACAAAAAAATGCATATTCTTCACTTGGTCCTTCATTTTAACATATGCTAAATTCAATAACATCTGTGACTGTGAAGGTAAGATTTTTTCCTAGCCTGCCTGAATTAATATGGACTATCCCTTTTCTAAATTTGTAACCAGGAACATTTTCTGTGATACAAATTTTTGTTTGTTCTTGAAGTTAGCCAACAACAGTAAATTCTAATCTAGCCAAGTTCTAAAGCATTAAGTAGTCTTCAGAAGAACAGTTTTTTCCTATGCCAGCCTTTATTGAGACCATCTCAGTTATGAAATAATCAGTCCATGGTTTGAAAGTATGGAAGTAACATTTAAGTCTTATGTTTGCATGACGTTGGCTCTCAACACAATTATGAATGTTCTGTACCTGAAAATAGATAATCTGGTAATTCCATAACTCGGTAATATTAACTTTTGAGTGGATTCTGCAACCTAAATCAGTGAATAGTTTCAATGAATTGCATTATAATTAACAAGAGTGTGAAACATAATTATCAAAAGAGTGAATTATTGTTGGACTCTGTGACCTGTATTATGGACAGATTTAAATGAGCTATGGACTGTCATTGTTTTTAAGAGGAACTGTAGTAAGTAAGAACTATGACTACTTTTTATAAAAATGAAGTGTTTGTTTAGTGCCACAACAGCACAATTTACTTCACAATTGTAATTTTGGGTGCTGATTCTTTATAGTGCCACTAACAATTTTTCTTAGTGTAAAAACAGGTCACCGCAACAAATAACTGAACTCCAAAATCACGTCCCTTTTAGTGGGTAAATTCCTTCTTTTCAAAACCCCACCTGGGTAACAGATGGATCTAAATTCACCCAGACACACCTTAAGATCTTAATAAATTCTTTTTTTGGGTAGCTTCTGGCCAACGTGATGTTTTTGCCACTCAATGAGTTCTATGTTCCAGGTAGTTTTTTAAGGTTTTGTCACACTGAAGTCCAATGGCTGGAGAAGCTGGAATGAATGAGGGGCCAAAATTAAAAATGTGATGTTTTCATGCCTTCCCATCTCTATCAACTTCAAACATACATGTGCTTTACACCCATGACATTTAATCAGAGCAGGCCTACTTCCTCCTTGTGATGGTAAAAATGATTTCTCGAAAAAATTCTCAATCACATCAACTTCCATACTGCCACTGTGAGCAGCTGCATAAATAAGTTCAGGAAAAGTTTCTGCTTCAGAAGCTTGCTATGCACTCCACATGAATTTTGCTCTTAAATACTACTAATGGAGGGCGTTTGTTCACGACTGAAGATATAGTAAACAAGACAGAAATATTATCCCACCATGGAGTACTTGTTGTTCTTGACAAAGGTAATCCTCTGCCTCTCACAACTTTAGCATTTGAAGGATCCCTAGCAAATCCTTTCTCACCTAAATTTTCAAGGCCATGAGCTTTTATAGCAACTTCAATGAAGTTGTAATGGGGATGAGTAATGAATAAATCTACACAATTTTTTTGCACATTTTAGTGTTTTGGAGTTTTTTAATAGATAAGTTATTGCCTTATATGAATTCATAGGACCAGTCATAGTTTACTTTGTCATTTGTGAATGGCATTTTCAGTTTATTACGTTTAACAGACTTGCCCACCAATGATGAAACATGCTACAAGGCAGCCTAAAGCCATGTTTTTGTATCTCAATTATTTTGCCGCCATGCTCTTTTTGACATCAAGTGAAAATGTTGTTGAGTGACCCTGAGAGTATTATGGGGCTTCTGTTCTGCCTTTGGCATGATCTCTTAATGTAAAATATGGTACATTGTACATCTTAGAAATGTGATTTATGTTCATTTGGCCAGATTGCACCTCCTCCAAAACAGTTTTCAGAGCTCTTGCTGTATACTTCTTTCCTCTCTCCAATTGCCTTGAATAGTTTCTCATTAGAATGAGATTTTCATCCTGCAGTGGAGTGAGCCAGGAAATTTCATATCAGCTCACACTCCACTCTAGAGTGAAAATCTCATTCTGAAAGCATCCCCCAGGCTGTGGCTAAGCCATGATTTGGCAATATCCTTTTTTCCAGGAGTACTAATTCTGCATAGTTTGCTGAAAAGCTTCTGTGAAGTTTGGAAGGAAGGGGATGAGGTACTGGCAGAATTGAACCTGTGAGGATAAGTTGTGAGTTGTGCTTGGGTAGCTCAGTCAGTAGAGCACTTGCCTATGAAAGGTGAAGGTCCCAGGTTTGAGTCTCGGTCTGGCACACAGTTTTAATCTGCTAGGAATTTCATATCAGTGCACACTCCACTGCAGAGTGAAAATCTTATTCCGGAAACATCCCCCGAACCTGTGGCTAAGCCATGTTTCCGCAATATTCTTTCTTCCAGGAGAGCTAGTTCTGCAAGCTTCATAGAAAAGCTTTTGTGAAGTTTGGAAGGTAGGAGATGAGGTGCTGACAGAATTGAAGCTGTAAGGATGGGTCATGAGTCATGGTTGGGTAACTCACTCTGCAGAGCACATGCCAGTGAAAGGGAAAAGTTCCGAGTTTGAGTCTCAGTCCGGCACACAGTTTTAACCTGCCAAGAAGTTTCATTACTGTGCACACACTGCTGCAGAATGGAAATTTCATTCTAGAAACATCCTCAGTCTGTGGCTAAGCAATGTCTCCGTAATATCCTTTTTTTCCAGGAGTGGTAGTTCTGCAAGGTTCGCATAATAGCTTCTATGAATTTAAGAAGTTAGCAGATGAGGTATTGGCAGAATTGAAGCTGTGAGGATGGGTCATGAGTTGTGCTTGGGTAGCTCAGTCAGTAGAGCACTTTCCTGTGAAAGGCAGAGGTCCTGAGTTTGAGTCTCAGTCTGCGACACAGTTTTAATCTGCTAGTTTCAGCTCATCATCATTTCTCACCATAACATAATTCTACAAAGAGTACCTTTAAAAACGTTGAAAGTAGTTAAAGAACAGTATTCATTCAGCTGAGAATTTTATGCATTAGCTACTCATTCATTTTCTTGTCCAGCATTTTGGCCTTACTGTGCGCTTCCCCCAAGAAAATTCAGTAATGGAGCAAGTGCACAGTACTGTGCACTTTTCTCACAAATTACAGTGCACTAACCCCAGTATGAATTTTGTGGAGATGACAAGGCCTAAGTCTCAAACACAAAGAAAGTTGTTAAAAGGATAATGCATTTGCTAAACTACACTATCAATGCTATTTCCTTATGTTCTCAAAACTGAAAAAAAATGCAAACAATCCTGTGAATATGATAGGTTAGAGAGACATGCTGGAACTCAGCAGCCCTGCTGTGATGGAATGCATGAGTAGGAATGCTTCTGGAAATACTACGCCTGACACTAAGAAAGCCTGAGAGATCACAGCATTCAAAGTGTTGTTCAGCACAATATCCCTTAACCTGAAGGGTTTGGGAGTTAATGCCAGTTTTTTTCTTTTTATATATATATATATATATATAGGCACTAACCTTTTGAGCTACTGATTCTATAGTAGTAATGTATTAGTTTGTATCCATCTACATTTTTTTTAAATTTTAAGTGCTTTACCTGATGATTTTATTTTAAGCTCAGCACATCTGCTGACAACCCACACTATCATTTTTGTGTATAACAGTAGCAGCTCCTCCTTGCTAACATTCATCACTTTGTCCAAGCTGCAGTGCTTCATTTTGTTAACAGTTGTTATGACTGCATCTACAATTATCTTGCAGCTTTGCCTTTTGGAAGAATTTACCATTAAAAATCCAAATAAAAATACCTTGGAAAAACAGGATTTCACTGGCATAGGAGGGGTACTGAATGCTCTGGTCAAACTGGATGCTTTTAGTAATTACACCAGTAAGAAGCCTCTTACCACAAACATTTAGATGCAGACTTTGTTGTGTACATCCAGTCGAGTGAAGTGTAATGATTCAGTCACACACATCTGGGCTGTATTGCAGCCCAGTATGTATTGGTTATGTATGGTCCATGATAACAAGATTAGACAAATTGTAGTATGCACAGAGGCATTTAAGCAGTCTCAAATGAAACCACAATATGGTACAACGGGAAGTCCTTTTCCACGTACTTCATCATGACTTTCAGAGGGCAGATTAAGTGTAGATATGGACACTCTTATTCTCTATATGCACAAATGATGTGATGGAAGGGTGAGCAGCAATTTGTGGCTATCTGCTGATGATGCTGTGGTATTTGGGAATATGTCATTGTTGAGTGACTATAGAAGGATACAAGATGATTTAGGCAAAACTTTTTAGTTGTTGTGATGACTGACAGCTTGCTCTAAATATAGAAAAATGTAATTTAATTCACATGAGTTAGAAATACAACCCCATAATGTCCAAATACAGCATTAGAAGTGTGCTGCTTGAGACAGTAATACTGATTAAATATCTTGGCATAATGTTGCAAAGTGATATTAAATGGAACACAAATGTAAGAATATTAGTAGGGAAGGTGAGTGGTTAACTTTGGTTTATTGGGAGAATTTTACAAAAGTATGGTTCACCTGTAAGGAGACCAAGTATAGAATACTACTGGGACTCATTCGTGAGTACTACTTGAGTGTTTGGGATACTTGCATGACCAAATTGAAAGAAGACATTGAAGCAATTCAGAGTCAGGCTGCTGATTGCATTACCGGTACATTCAATCAACACACAAGTTTTATGGAGATGCTTTGTGAACTGAAGTGAATGTGCTGGCATATGCCTTTGCCAGCCCACCAGTTGGCACTAGGAAACATTGTATAGATTCAGGAATCAGAACATGTTATTTGATTGTTGTTAACCAAGAAATTTAGATTGGCCATCATTGAAGTTAAGTTCTCAATTGGTTCCTGTAATAAAGGGTATTTTAACCATGTGTGCCTTTTGTGTTGTAGTGAGAAGAAACCGGCCACCCATCCATCATACTGCCCTCTCCTCATCCAGCCAGGAACCACAAAACATTGCAAGAGGGCACAGCCACAACAAGTGGTGACAAGTCTGATCAATACATTTTTCTAGGTTGCTGCAAGGGAGCTGTCATTACAGTGCTTCTATTTGTTCATTTGTTCTTGTTGTTGCTTGTATTACAGGAGGGGAGCTGCAGAACTAACCTATTTCTATTTTCAGCAGCTTTGCACACTGCTTTTCTATTTGTCTTTTCAAATGGTTCAAATGGTTCTGAGCACTATGGGACTTAACATCTGAGGTCATCAGTCCCCTAGAACGTAGAACTGCTTAAACCTAACTAACCTAAGGACATCACACACATCCATGCCTGAGGCAGGATTCAAACCTGCGACCGTAACAGTCTTTTCAAATTTTGCTGTAATTTATTAGCATTAGAATTGCTACCTATCCCCTCCACCCCCTGCCCCTGCATCTAAGCTGCAGACTGCTCCTGCTCTGGTATTAAATCAGATTTTTCAGTTTCAGAGCCAGCAATTCACCACATTGCTGTCTACTGTACAGCAGTTTCTTACTGCACAAACTGTGCTGGCTGCCCAACCGACCAACCACCTGATCCAACAAGTGTCACCAAACAACATTCCACCATTTCAGCACTTCGATGAAAAAGAAGAGGAATGGCTTGGGTGTACATCCCATGAAACCCTGTTTTTCACTTTCTTCAAAAACTCTTCCCTACATTGTCTCCCAATCCACTCTCCTGTTATGAAATAGTAGATGCATTAAGTCAGTATTATGAACAGCAGTTTCAGGTCACATCAGCCAGATTTCAGTTCTTTCACCTTAAGAAAAGGCCAGCACAGATATACCATCAGTGGTACACTGACTTATGGGGTCTCACTAGGAAGTCTAAATTCAAGTGTAATTGTGGCAACTTTTAGAGTGACATGTTGCTATCATCTGCAACTTGTGGTCTAATGGCTAGCATTGCTACTGCTGGATCACGGGGTCCCATGTTCGATTCCTGGTCAGGCGGAGATTTTCCCTGCCTAGGGACTGGGTATTTGTGTTGTCCTCATCCTTTTATCATCATCATCATTCATGATTATGGCTAGATTGGACTGCATTGGAGTGTGAAAAAATTGAACTGCAGTTGAACCCCCCATAAACCAAATATCATCATCATGATCATCATCACCATCATCATCATCATCATCATCATCATCATGCGATCACATACAAAGTCCCTGATAGCAGAATTAGAGAACAGATTCTCAAGTACTCAGATCCTTCACTACATAAAGTGTTGTAAATATTAGAACAATTTGATTCCGGACCCATAGCCACCGATAAATTTGATCTGGTCACGATTTGTTGGGTCGAGTCACCTCTTGCCAGTGACCCCCCACTGCTGCCACAATGAGCATGCACACAGATGCACAGATAGCCTATCAAACAAGTATCCAAGCCTGTAAATCTAGTGAAGTCTTGCCCTCACTCTTTTGCTTGGAATAAGCGGCAAGATTGCCTGTCACACAAAGCGACATGTTACTCATGTGGAAAGAAAGGCCTTGTCCAGGCAGTTTGCTTGCAATGGCAAATGAATGCCAATTCTGCCCACTCCCACTACAACAGTTCTCATGCACATTCTGTGAATGCAGTGTTTTCAACATCAACTCTGGGTTCTAGCAGTAATACAAGTAAGGTTGTGCCCTCATCTTGCCCCAGAGCAGTGTTTGCTATTCCAACAAACTATCTGTAACATTACAAATTTCTGGCTGTCGTGTTGATTTTCAATTGGTCACAGGTGCTTCAGTAACTTTGCTTAATCATGCCACTACAAACAGTTAGGCTCACCATGCCTGTCAGAATCTTGCACGCTCCTCACTGCATAAAATGGACAAGAAATCCCAGTACTTGGGCAGTGTAGTTTGCCTGCCACTTGCAAATCTCACACTATGACAATGAAATTTACTGTGTTGCAATCAAGAGACAGTGAAAATATTTTTGGCTTCAGTTTGTTTGACTTGTTTGGCTTTAGCATCCACGACAATGTACTTTCAGCGACTGCTTTTAATCCAAAAGAAAGTGTAGCTAGTTTGCTTAGGTAATTTCCTGAACTCTTTTCTGGTGGACTTGGGAAAGTTAATAATTTTATACTGCACATTACCTTGAAAGACAATGCACAGCCCATGTTTCCCAAGATCGGCCTGTTCCCATTGCTTTACGAGACAAAGTGAATTAAAAGAATTGCAAGACAATGGTGTGATTGCTCCAATACACACTAGTTAGTGGTCAGTGGGCAAGTCCACTGGTTTTGAGGATCATCCCTTCTGGTCGCATTCACATTCATGTTGTCTTCAAAAGTACAGTCAATCCACAGACTATAATTGACACTTATCCATTGCCTCACCCTGAGGAACTTATGGACAGGCTTGGTGCTGGTCGCTACTTTTCTAAGATAGATTTTCATGATGCTTATTTGCAAATACCACTAGATGAAGAATCACAGAAAGTGTTTGTTGTTAATACACATTTAGGCCTTTTCAAGTATTTGTGTATGCCCTTTGGCAGTGCCTCTGCACCCACCATTTTTCAATGTTACTTGGAACAGCTAACTGCTCAAGTGCCATTCTGTTCAAACAACCTTGATGATATTTTCATCTCAGGTTGTTATTTATTTTATTTATTTATTTCATTCATTCATGTTCTGTAGACCCATTAGCGATAAATCGCTTGGGTGTAGAACGTGACATTTACATAGATTTGAGACATTTGTTTATAATAATTGGTTGTACAATGAATAATATATTGTGCAACAGAGGAACACATTGCCAATTTGCATACTCTTTTTCAGGTGTTGTCAGATGCAGGACTCAAGTGTGATCTCGAAAAGCATGGTTTTTTTCAGACAGAACTACAGTTCTTAGGTCCTGTGATAAATAATCAGGGCACACCCCCTCAAATCTCGTTTGCTTGTAATTCGTGATCTGCCTGCTCCTCACAGTGTTTCTGAACTGCAGTCAGTGCTTGGCATGTTGACATAGTATATTTATTTCATTCAGAATGCTTCATAGATTGCAAATCCATTTCATCGCTTGCGTCTAAAAATTGTGCCTTTCATGTGGACCAAAGAGTGGCACAATGCATTTCAGAAACTCAAAAATGCCTTGCTCAGTGATAGGTGTTTAGTAAATTTTGATCCTATCAAAACAGTGATTTTGCAAGTAGACGCTTCGTCTTACGGAATCAGTGCATTGCTTTTGCACAGAATTGGTGCACAAGACAGACCTATTGCTTTTGCCTCAAAGTTGTTAACTCAAACTCAGTGCAATTATTCACAAATTGAAAAAGAAGCTCTTGCTATTGTGTATGGTGTGACAAAATTCCATCACTATCTGTTTGGTTGCAAGTCCTATTTAGTGACAGATCAGAAGCCTTTGCAGTCCTTGTTTCATCCGTCAAAGCCAGTTCGCACATATACTGCTCAAAAATTGCAATGTTGGGCTTTGCTTCTATCCCAGTATGAGTACAAAATTGCCTACAGACCTACAGCACAGCATGGCAATGCTGACACCCTTTCTTGCCTTCTGATCAGCCCCAATGCTGATTTTGGTTTCTCTGACCCATCTTGTTGCCAGATCAATGTGTAGGTCTCTTAATAGCTGCAACCTTTCCCATTAAATTACAGAGAAATTGCACAGGCCATGGAAGCGGACCTTGATCTGAAGATTTTGTTGCATTACATTTGCACATGTTAGTCTCACTGATTGAACAGTATAGAGAACTCAGTAGTGTGTTGATATTTTGCTCGTCAGCATAACCTTTCGGTTCAACAAACTGTGATTTAGTACAATCTGACAGTGAACAACTGCATATGCTCATTCCCACAGTGTTGCAAAATAATGTGTTACAGCTGCTACACCTAGGACATTGGGACACTGTTCACACTTAACAGTTAGCACACCAGCATTGTACTTGGCACAGCATGGACTCCTACACTGAACAGATGACATCACAGTATCGCGCATGCATGGGAAACCAATCCAATCTACGACAGATCTTCTCAGCTTGGCCTAAGACTCAATACCCATGGCAATGAGTGCACACAGACTTTGCAGGACCATTCTGAAACACTCGTTGGCTCGTAGTAGTAGACTCTTTTAGCAAGTTCCCATTTGCATTTCCTATGAACTCTACCACATACTACATCATGTAGCACAATTCAAGTGTTGTCCTCATTTTTTTGTGTTGGAGAATTGCCTGAAGTCACTGATACAGACAATGGACCTTAGTTCATGCCACATGACTTTGAACAGTTTTGTTACAAAATGGTGTTCATCACCTAACAAGTGCTCTGTTTCACCCCCAATCCCATTGAGAAGCAGGATGCTTTGTATGCATTTTTAAACAATGATGTCCAAGCTTCACGCCTTCCACACATGGGAATGGGCACTGCAACTCTTTCTCACCTCCTACCGCTCCCACTCATGCGACAGACCATCGCAGGGGGAGCTTCTACATGGCTGCTTCCATCGGACACTGCTTAAGCTGCTCCACCTGCTGCACCATCTGGCGCTGCCAATGGTCCGCAAGTATCACTTTGCACTGCTTGATCTTGTTCTTTGCAGGGTTTTGGTGTGACACCAGCACTGGGAACAAGATGAGATCCAGAAATGTATAGGCACATATGTGTATCTAATTGCAGGTCCAGATGGTTTGCAGCTCTGTCACCAGAATAAAATTTGCATTTGTCATTTGCCCGATGATTCTGCTGCTTTTCTTCCCTCAGATTCACAGCCTCATGTGACCATGTGGCCTTTGCAGCCACTTGCTGGTGTCACCACTGCATTCCAGGACAAGCCAATGGACATCACACCCTCGCCTCCTCCATCAGTGCTCTCCGACCCAATGGACCTGGACCCACCATTACCATCACTGCCACTGTCATCACCCCAGGAGACACCCTCAGGATTGAACACATATCCTGGGCATTGTTTCTGGGAGGACGATCCTCGGCTCTCACAAGCCACATGGCAGGGTATGGCCGTGAGTACGCCGTCCTCCACAGCTACAGCTCCTGGCTCATCTCTACATCCAACTCCCTGCCTCCCCCCTCCCCCCCCATTTCCATTGTCATTTGCATCTCCAGTACATGGCCTTCACCTGGTGTACACACTGAACTAAGCATGCCTATGACAAGAGAAGACCAAGAAATGACCCCAGGCTATGTGCTGATAATGCCACCTGAGCAGTGTGCAATAGGTTGCTGCTGATGGTTGAGCTCTCTCAATCTCAGCACCTCAGTACGTTGCATTGGGGCTCAGTTCACATTGCACCTCAATATGTCACACTGTGCTCTAGTCTTCCACAATGATAGTCATCACCTTGCACCTTAGCTAGCTGGGAGGGAATGTTATTCATTGTATATAGCTGTGATATGGACACAGACAAGATTCAAGAATTAGTACATGTTATTTGATTGCTGTTAACCAGAGAACTTCAGATTGCACATCACTGAAGTTAAGCACTCATTTGGTTCCTGTAATAAAATGTGGGAAACTGGCCACCTACTTATCATACCTCCCTCTCCTCATCCAGCCAGGAACCACAAAACATTAACACAGCCACAACAATGAGAATCCCTGGAAGGAAGATGACATTCTTCTTGTGAAACAATGAAACAATGTGGAGAAGATTTAGAGAAGCAGCATTTGAAGTTGACTGCAGAATGGTTCCACTCCAACCAACATACATTCTGAGTAAGGACCTTAAGGATAATATAAGAGAAATGAGGGTTAATACAGAGGAGTACAGATAGCCATTTTTGCCTTGGTCTGTTCGTGAGTGGAACAGGAAAGGAAATGACTAATAGTGGCTCAAGATACCCTCTGCCAAAAATCATATGGTGGCTTGTGGAGTATGTATGTAGATGCAGGTTTATGAATACCTTTCTCTCCTATACAATTCTCCAGCCATACACTAAAATGCTCCACAGAACACTTCATCCAGGGCTTATCATACTGCTCAAAGAATTATACAATGTCCTTACAGGGACACTGCCTGTGTCATTCCATATTTTACTTTTTCTAAAATTCTATGCTTGACAGGTCTATGTATAATGTAAGTAAATTACACAAATAATTATTTTATATCCTAAAGATAAAGATAACGCTGTCTTCAACCCAAGGTTGATTTGAATACCACAGTGCTTTATTAGCCATGGTTATATTGGTACTTTCCTTCAACCTTTGAATTGATGTACCCAGCGAGTTATTGGTGAGTGTACAATTTAACATGGAAAACTGAACCACAATGCAACTTGGTATTTTTCACATAAAAATCATTGCCAATGGTGAAAGAAGTGAGAGAAAAAGAAAATTACTGGTAATACATATTGCATAAAAAGTAACATGAGTAATAGAGAATAAGAAACAAGAACAATAGTGATAACATTTGAAATTGTAATTAGTGATTCCTTACCAATAGTGCGTCTTCTTTGTAACCTTCAGCACGGCAAATTGTTACAGCAGGGTAAGTCATGGTCTTGTTAAATGTTATACGTGAATGTGTAGAAACTGGAGGCTCAATCAGTCTACCAAAGCATTCCATAAGCTGGAAGAAAACAATTATAATGTTAAACAGTTACAGTGGAACATTGTTACTTTTTTCATAATGTTAAACAAGTATGGTGAATAAAAATATTTAATTATTTTATAAAGGGATGTATCAAACCTGTAATCTTAAACGAAAGTATAAAAAAATCACAGTGAAGAATTAGGATTGTATGGCTTGATATTGTTATACAAAAATTATTATTATTATTATTTCAAATAAAGATGTACAGGATGGCACTGCCAACATTTCTCTCACTTGATGACATGTGCTATAACTGCACATGCCTATTGGGGGACTTATAATTTGTTTTGTTGATTTATTTATCTCATTTTCTGCAAGGAAGAAAATTGCTTGCGATAATGTGGATTTCAGGAACAAACACATTTACTTTTTTAAGAAATATAGCTCTTTGTGTTCTGTGAATGGAAGAGGCCGGGCATAATTTGGGAAAGAGGCCACTTTCAAATAGTGCTGGCTGACTAAGAAACTTGGTGACATTATTACAAAACTGAAATATGCTGTGTTAACTCAGTTTCTGAAGCCTTGCTCTTTGGACATGTGGCACAGTCAGTAATATTACAAGAAAATTAACTTGATTTCTATTCTTTTGGAACAAGGCAAGGCATTTCTGTATAATACGTGCATTCACTTTGCATCATTGTCTGAAACCTGAATGAAGTTTTATATAATATTACTAAAATCTTTATTAGATTACTAGTACAAAAAATGAGGCTCTCTGCAAATTTAAATTTATTTTTAACCATACATTACTAACTAATTCTGTAAATGATTTGTTTATGTTGATGTAAACTATATGGTGCAGTTCAGTTTTTGAGGGCACAACATTTTGCACCTTGTGGCATTAATTGTAGGTTTGTCACAATATATGTCAAAGATGTTATTAATGTGGCCATTTGTCACAAGTGTTGCCTAGTAATCAAGAACAGATAACAGTGAGATGTTATGGTGACTCTCCATCATTGTGAATATACTTTAAGAAAAGGTAAATCTTGTCATTAAACAGGACATAAATCATTCTGATAATGAAGAGACCAGTTGCTGTTAAAAGATTCATAGAGTATAGGGATATGGATACCTTGGAACATCAGTGCTGGCATGACTCCAGTATAGCATGAAAAAGCTGTCACTTACATGGATAGGACTCCAAATACAAGCTGTATGTTGCTGTTATGTTCTGTCTAGCCAAGGTATCAAGGAATACAAAAACATACATGCTGGATGAGAAATAAAGCTCATCCCATTTGGTAAGTCTCTCCTGACCTGGGGTTTGGGGTGACGTCTAAACTGTAACCCTTTCCCTAAACCTCTTCAGTCATTTTCCTTCACCACTCTTCTTTCTGCTTCAACTCTTCCACAAGGAAGAAAAAGCCACTGGCTCCAAAAGCTTCTGAAAGTTAAATTGTTTTGTGTGTGTGTTCCCCTGCCACTGCTTGGTGAGTAGATTCTTTTATCTGTCCTTTCACATTATATTATCAATAATTGGTTGTTTTCATTGTTACATTTATTATTGTTTGCACTATTAATTTTCTGTAATAATAGTGTCTGCAAATGATTATCACTATCTTTCACAAATGGACAACACTTTTTTTAATACATTTGTATTTGGATGTTTATTAGGAACTGCTACAGTCGCTGTCACTGCAAGAAGATAATAATCATTGACTCTGATTGATTGATTAGTTGATTTTTTATTGGTCAAGTTTTATCATACAGCACAGATTTTACACTTGATATTGGACAGGTCAGAGAAAAGTTGCAGTGGTAGATAGTATTAGCTAATAGTAAGCAAATTAAAATTCAGTACCTATTATTATAATCTAATTTTTGAATAACATTTTTGTTACATATTCAGAAATACCTTTACACAATAGAAACAGTGCTTTATGTGAAATGCTTTCAGTTAAGTTTTAAATATTTCCTCTGGTGTCTTATTATGTAGTATTACACCAATGTTACTTATGCACTGCTGATAGGCTTTTATTCACGATATTTTTATGTATATTTGATTTCCCTCTGGTACAACAACTGTGTACTTTTTTGTTCTACAGTAGTTTGCCTGTTTTCAAGAGATAGTTTCTAGTGAACAAGATAGTTTCATAAATGAGTAATAAAGTTGGAACATTCAGAACACCAAGCACAGTAAAATGAGACCTACAGAAATCCATCTCTTTAAGGCCACAAATTATTCTTAGAGCTCTTTTTTGCATTCTAAAAACCTTTACACTCTGAGCTGAATGCTCTCAGAAAATGATCCTATATCAAAGCATAGTATGACTGCAGTACTGTTGTTTTGCTTGTTGTTGACTTTAATATTCATAAACCATAGCACATGGGTGAGAGTTCCCAAGACAAGTTATTTATATGTGTCGCACTTTAAATCTTACTGAATCCACAGACACCTACATTTTCTAGGGGATCCTTTTTTAATGATGCTTGAATAGACATTTGATTGGATAGAAAAAATAAATGAAAGTTGATGCACACAGTTTTTCAGTATTTACAGTGAGTTTGTTTTTGGTGAACCACTTTAGAAAGTCTTTTCGTAGAACTGTCTGCTGTTGACTGCAAGGTTTCTGGGATGGATCCAGTAAGCAATATGCTGGTGCTATTGGCAGATAGGGTAGTTTTTTGGGCACTCATTTATTCAACAAAGTCATCCACATAAGTAAAGAAGAGTAGTGGATCTAAGGTTGAGCCCTGCAGTATGCCATATATTATTGGTAATTTGCTAGAAAGGAAGGAGTTGTTATTTGTTTTACTCTTAGTATTGAATTCTTACTGAAGCAACACCTCTGGATTTTTAGGTGCAAATACAACCAGCTCTGTGTACACCTCTTACTCCTGATGTTTCTGACTTTTTGAGCAGATGCTATGGTACAGGGTGTTGAAGGCTTTTGACAGGTCTATAAAAATACCTGCAGCTAATTTATGTTGATCAAGGGCTTTAAAAGCACAGTCTAAGAATTTGAAAATTACTCTCTGTGTGCATTTAGACTTTTTAGAACCATGTTGTTGTACGGTAAGAGGACGATATTTATTTATAAACTTAACAGCATCATTATAGAGTTTTTCCAGAATTTTTGAGGAGGAAGTTAAGTGTAACACAGGTCAGTAGTTTGATATTTTATCAGAAGAACCTTATTTTAGCAGTTGCTGAACTTCTGCTATTTTGAGAGTGTGTGGAAAGACACCAGTTTTTAGAGATAGGTCGAAAATTTTTGCCAATGGTTCTGTTATGTGGTGAGCATATGCTTTTAATATGAAATCAGGTACTTCAGCAACTCTGAGCGAAATGACAGTGTTCTTTTGACACTCGTTTACTTCCATGAAATATAATAATGCTAGTCGTTCACAGAATTTAAACTTTCCAGAATAATTCCTATAAAATTTGTGACTTTTTTCATGATACTGTAGCCTTCTCCTAGGATCAGCACCTATTCCTTGCTTGTGGGTTGACCTTATGAGAGCACTTTCTCTTTCCATTCTGGTAGGTACACCCCTTATAAAACATCCCTATTTTTTAGGCCACTGGTCATCCTATCTCCATGTAGGTATGCCTGCCCTTTATACTTAGTGAATACTGGGTATGCCTCCCTTATCGTTTCTGAGTAGTCCTCACAGTTCATTACCCTAGTATACATTTCTCTGTCTAACATAATTAAGTACTTTCTGGTAAAGATATAAGTCTATCTTAAGCTTCACATTTATTCTTTAATACATCATTTACTCTCCAGAGTCCTCCTCTACTCATCAACTTCTATACTTTCAGTACATACTGTGTCAACATATACTATTCATGTTCCACTATCCTTCAATTCATTAGAGTATTTATTATACTGACATTTCTTATTGATCATCATGATTAACATTCTCTCCTGCTTTCATTTTCTCTCTTTGCTCATGCCTCTTTCTTAGTTTATATACACATTTTCTTATGTATATTTGATGTAGAAGTGTCACAGCTTCCTATATATGTGTGCATATTTCTAGATGTACCTACATTTTCCCCTACAAAATTCTGATGCATATGTGATGACACTGAAGAAACTTCAAGCTCAACTGAGTTGTGTTCGACCACTTCGCCAAAAGTACGATGTTTTGCTGTTGCTCGACAATGCATGGCCACATGTCAGTCAAAAAATCATGGAAGCAATCACAAAAACAGTGATGGACAACACTGAAACACCCACATTACAGTCCTGATCTGGCTCCATGTGACTATCATCTCTTTAGGAAACTGAAAGACTCTCTTCGTGGAACAAGGTTTGAAGATGATGACTCCCTTGTGCATGCTGCCAAACAGTGGCTCCACCAGGTTGGTCTAGAATTTTACCATGCGGGTATATCGGTGCTGCTTCCAAGATGGCATAAGGCAGTTGAGAGGGATGGAAATTATGTGGAGAAATGAAACCATTGTTCCTAAAGAATGTATCTAGATACTGTAAAACTTTCAGACATGTAGAATAAAAGATGGATTTTTTAAAGTGTGCATTTCTTTTGGAGTGACCCTCATATACCACATCTCATAAAAGGTATAAAATACTCTGTACAAAATAGAAAAGCTATACATTTCAGTACCACAGTTGTTTAACTCGTCACATTATATTATCTATAAATATAATAGTCTATTTGGCTTATTTTGTCTAGATAGCACTTCTTTTCAGTGATTTTCTTAAGTTGTTCTATATTTTATAGTCATATTTGGTTTTCTGTGCAATAAGACTCCAGGATAGTTCTAGATTTTAAAGAATAGATGACAGAATAGTTTAATATTTTAAAGGAATTCCGTACAGGAAGACTATTTTGGAAGAAACATTGAAAACAGCTTGGTATCCACCGATCATCACTCCAACCATTAACTCAGAATGTTAACAACCCTGGAGGATAGATAACAGAAAGTTTAGGATTTTAGAGGAATTTTGTGCAGGAAACTATTTGGAAGAAACACCAAAAACAACTCGGGATCTGACAGTCGTCACTCCACCTGTTAACTTAGAATGTTAACATCCCTGGGGGAATAGACAACTCCACCCGGATCACATGGATCTGATATTAACTTATCTTGTGCACTGGCAGACCAGTATTTCTCTTTAAATTTCCTTTGAAGGTTCTCCCAAGAGGAAAAATTCTCAGTATTTACCATTCCCCATTCTGAGGCTTTCCCTAGAAGGTATCCCACAGCAAATTTGATTTTCTTAGAATCTTCCCAATTTTTTGGTAATGCTTGGTTAAACCTTTATAAGAAATGGGTCAGTTGTACATCTCTGTCCGGCTTAAATTTAGGGAATTCTCTAGATAACCCTGAATTAGCTCCCCATTGTAAATCATTCACTGCTTCACTAGTTAATACCACATTAGGTGATGTTACCCTTTTTCTACTTTATCCCGGACAAGCTTGAGTTCTCTCCACAAGTCATCTGTACCCTTTCTGGTATCACTAAGTTCGGAAGACAGAATAGGCAATACGTTTCCAGGGGTTATTCTCTTGGTAACTTTTAGATCTATCATTTCTTCAAATTGTTCCTCCAAACTACTTCCATTTATGATTTTAGGGTTCGTTATTTTCTCTTTGAAATTTATTTCTAGATTATCTACTTGTGTACTGACACCTGTAATTTGTGATTGAATAAATGGTATTAATTCATTATTCTTATCTACACTCCCCTTCAAAGTATTCAATCCCTGCTTTTCAGCATTAAACTCAATATTGCACACATTTTCAAAAGATCCTAACTATTCATTAATTTCGGATTCCACATTATTACATCTGTCCTCAATGTTGAATTCTAACCTTTTTGATAAATCTTGGAAATTGTCATTCTGTTTCTGACTAAAGTCACGGCCCCATGATGTGTGTGAGAGCTATATACTCCCTGCACTAGATCTTCTTGGTTGAAGTGTTCTACGTGTATTTCATCTTAGACAAATACGTCGAAATCTTCTTTGCTGTTTTATAGTTGTGAATTTTCCATGTCTTCAACATTTTTCATTAAAATTTTGCTTCATTGGATACTTGGACATATTCCAGTGTCTCAGAGTAAGTCCCTTGCTGTGTGATGTTTGGTTGCTAGGGCAACACGTAACAACTTCTTTTCTAGTTTTTGACTTAAATTTACCATTTTCTTGGGTCCTTTCTAAAGTTTTTGACAGTGGTTTAAAGCGAGAAGTAGACATACAAACTTCCCACTTTTTTTTTATACAAGGTGACTTACTTGAGATTCACAGCCAATCTTCTTTGCTGGCTAGCTGGCTGCTGGAAAATTCTCTTGACTTTGTCTGCGTAGAATGATGCTAGGTACGGGAACACTTAAGCCTCTCTCTCTCTCTCTCTACTTGTGAATAAGTAGATACGTGAACTTCAATTTTCATCAACTAATGGTATATTTGAACTCCATACAGAATAAAATTCTCACTTTCCACATACATATATAACTTCCAGTAAGTCACTTGCTACATCCAATGTTAGAAACAAATTTAATTACATTTATAAAAGAGTTGACTTAATAACCATGACTCTCCTTCAAATGAATCATAAAGAAGGTCTTGCCTCTAACAAGGCTGGATTAACAGTTCACATGATTACTTTTTCAACTGTTCTTCTTTCACATAACAATAGTCAATGACACAATAGTCAAAGAGATGTATAAAAACTCCATGGTTCTTCCTCTAAAACATCTATGGATTGCCCAACAAGTACTTGTCTGTGCCATTCGACTGCCGCATCTACTTTCTTCTTGCAACTGACTTTAAACCTGCCCACACAAACATGTGACGTGCAGTAGGTAGGATTTTACCATCCCACATTCATATGTAGAATATCCTGTGTTTGAGACGGTAGAAGGCTGAGTGGTTCTAGAATTTACACAGAAATTCTAGAATCACTACAAGCTGCAATGTTCAACAAGTGAAGAAAGAGACAGAGAGACATTCATCTGTTCCTTCTAGCAACAGTTTATTCACCATAAATAGCATCAACAACATCTGCGCTACCATGCGTGTCCGAGAGATACTGAAGGAACTGAACTGGAAGACTCTTGGAGATAGATGCAAATTATCCTAAGAAAATCTATTGACAAGGTTTAAAGAATCAGTTTTAAATGATTGCCCTAGGAATATACTACAACCCCCTATGTATCACTCACATGGGGATCATGATGATAAGATTAGAATAATTACTGCACACACAGAGGCATTTGAACAATCATTCTTCCCATGCTCTGTATGTGAATGGAGCAGGAAGAATCCCTAGTAATTGATACAATGGAACATACCCTCTGCCGTGCACCTCATGATGGTTTGGGGAGTATAGATGTAGGTGTAGATGTAGGTACTGGATTAGTGCTTTCAACATGATAATTTTATCCATGAGTGACTGAACATTATGGTGTAATACAACAAAATCTTTTGGTGGTTATGGATTTCAGAGAGACATCATTTCTGGTACAGATATTTCCTGAGAATTCAGTTTCATTTGCATTACTATTCATGTTTATTTTTTGGATTAGTAGGCTTATTAATAGAAGGTTACAGAGTAGATCTAATAAACAATTTTTATAATGTTCCAGAAAAGGAGAGGAATTAAATTTTGTAGAAGCTGATTACATCATGCATCTCTAGCAGCTACCTTAAGATGGGTTCATGTGCCCTCAAAATTGATGGAATTATTAACTGAATACAACTATAAAAGCAGCAAGAAAAATTGTTTATACATTGCTTGCTCAATGTTTACAAAAGTACACATACAACTATTTTCAAACAATGAAAAAACACCAATATATAGTCAAACAAACTTTGCAACAGTGTACAGAATTCCCCTCAAAACAAAAGAAACCAAAGTCTTCTGCATCTTATATCATTATTACACATGTTGTACCTTATCCAAAAATTATTTTTATTATTGCATAAAATACCGTTAATGAGTAGATACACTGGAAAAGGGAATAAAAATTCACAGTTTTTAAAAGAGAGCTGTGCAAGACATTGAGTTACCAGTGAACTGAACAAGATGACAGCTCTGTGTGCCAACATACACTAAAGTATGCAAAATAAAATACTTCTATCAAAGAGAAAATTCAACTGAGAAAACTGCAAAATAACTGGCTAGTACTTACCTTCAAGTGGCAAAAACGTAAAGCTGGTAATGGAAACACTTGAAAATACTGCTGCTTGTGCAAACTGAGGTTATTAAAGAAATTTCATTTGGTGCTTATTTTTATTTTATTTATTTATTTATTTATTGTTCCGTGGGACCAAATTAAGGAGAAGTCTCCATGGTCATGGAACGAGTCAATACATGAAATTATAACACGATATCAGAAACAGATAAAATGAAATATATATAAAAAAAACATATTCAGGTGACAAGTCATCAGTTTAAATAAAGAAAATCAACAATGTAACACTGGAATTTGCTTAATTTTTTAGCTCTTCCAGGAGCTCCTCGACAGAATAGAAGGAGTGAGCCATGAGGAAACTCTTCAGTTTAGACTTAAAAGAGTTTGGGCTACTCCTAAGATTTTTGAGTTCTTGTGGTAGCTTATTGAAAATGGATGCAGCAGAATACTGCACTCCTTTCTGCACAAGAGTCAAGGAAGTGCATTCCACATACAAATTGGATTTCTGACTAGTATTAACTGAGTGAAAGCTGCTAACTCTTGGGAATAGGCTAATATTGCTAACAACAAATGACATTAAAGAAAATATATACTGTGAGGGCAACGTCAGAATTCACAGACTATGGAATAGGGGTCGATAAGAGGTTCTCGAACTTACACCACATATAGCTCGAACAGCCCGTTTTTGAGCCAAAAATACCCTTTTTGAATCAGAAAAATTACCCCAAAAAATAATACCATACGACATAAGCGTATGAAAATATGCGAAGTAGACTACTTTTCGTGTTGAAGTGTCACTTATTTCAGATACTGTTCTAATGGTAAATAAAGCAGCATTTATTTTCTGAACAAGATCCTGGACATGGGCTTTCCACAACAGCTTACTATCTATCCGAACGCCTAGGAACTTGAACTGTTCCGTCTCGCTTATAATATGCCCATTCTGTCTGATCAAAATATTGGTTCTTGTTGAATTGTGAGTTAGAAACTGTAAAAACTGAGTCTTACTGTGATTTAGCATCAAATTATTTTCCACAAGCCACAAACTTATTCCATGAACTACATTATTTGATACTGTTCCAATATTACACACAAGATCCTTCACAATCAAGCTGGTGTCATCAGCAAACGGAAATATTTTTGAATCACCTGTAATACTAGAAGGCATATCATTTATATAAATAAGAAACAGCAGTGGCCCCAGCACCAACCCTTGGGGAACGCCCCACTTAACATTGCTCCATTGGGACTGAACATCACAACCACTCTCAGTATTGCGGAGAATTACTTTATGCTTTCTGTTCTTAAAGTAAGAGGCGAACCAATTGTAAGCTACTCCCCTTACTCCACAATGGTCCAACTTCTGCAGTAATATTTTGTGGTCAACACAGTCAAAAGCCTTCACTATATCAAAGAAAACACCTAACGTTCGCAACCTTTTATTTAATCCATCCAAAACCTCACAGAGAAAAGAGAATATAGCATTTTCAGTTGTTAAACCATTTCTAAAACCAAACTGAACATTTGACAGCAAATTATGTGAATTTAAATGCTCCAGTAACCTTGTATATACAACCTTCTTGATAACTTTAGCAAACACCGATGGCATAGAAATAGGTCTAAAATTGTCAACATTATCAATGTATCCCTTTTTATAAAGTGGTTTCACTACCGAGTACTTTAATCGGTCAGGAAACCAACCACTCCTAAAGGAAAAGTTACAGATATGGCTAAGTACTGGGCTAACATACATAGAACAATACTTCAGTATTCTGCTAGATACCCTGTCATATCCATGAGAGTTCTTGGTCTTTAGTGATTTAATTATTAACTCAATCTCCCTCTTGTCAGTATCATGGAGGAGCATTTCAGGTAACAGTCTTGGAACACTTTTTTCTAAGAGCGCTATATGATTCCCTGTTGGGACTAGGTTTCTATTTAGTTCACCTGCTATATTCAGAAAGTGATTATTAAATACTGTACATATATGTGACTTATCAGTAACATGGACATTCCCACTATGCACTGATTCTATATCCTCGACCTGTCTCTGCAGACCAGCCACTTCCTTTATGACTGACCATATGGTTTTAATTTTATCCTGAGACTTAGCTATTCTATCTGCATACCACATACTTTTTGCCTTCCTAATAACATTTTTAAGCACCTTACAATACTGTCTGTAATGGGCTGCTGCATTTAGATTTTGACTGTTTCTAACGTTTTGATATAATTGCCACTTTGTTCTACAAGATATTCTTATCCCTCTAGTCAGCCACCCAGGCTGCCTGTTTCTGCTAGTACCCTGTTTTGAACGTTCTAATGGAAAGCAACTTTCAAAGAGTGCGAGAAAAGTCTTAAGAAAAGCATTATATTTATCGTCTACTGTATCAGTGCTATAAACATCTTGCCACTCTTGTTCCTTGATAAGGTTTACAAAGGTCTCTACAGCAACTGGATCAGCTTTCCTAAACAGCTGATGACTATATTTAACACGTGTTGCTGCACAAAAATCTTTTAGAGTTAAAATTTGTGCATCATGATCTGAAAGGCCATTCACCCTTTTGCTAACAGAATGCCCTTCTAGTAATGAGGAATGAACAAAAATGTTGTCTATGGTTGTTCTACTGTTCCCTTGCACTCTCAGTGGAAAGAACACGGTTTGCATAAGATTATATGAATTAAGGAGGTCTACCAGCATCCTCTTCCTTGCACAATCACTTATACAATTAATATTGAAGTCATCACATATAACTAACTTTTTGTATTTCCTATAAAGTGAACCAAGAACCTCCTCTAGCTTTAGCAAAAATGTTATGATATCGGAGTCTGGGGGTCTATAAATAACAACAGTTAGAAGTTTAGCTCCATTAAATTTAACCACACCTGCACAACATTCAAACACCTTTTCAGTGCAGTACTTTGAAACATCAATTGACTCAAATGGGATGCCATTTTTCACATACATGGCTACTCCCCCACACCACAAAGAGCTCCTCGAAAAGCTGCCAGCCAACCTGTATCCTGGTAAAGGAAGCCTCTGAATTATCTCCTTATTTAAGAAGTGTTCAGATATACCAATAATTTCAGAGTCAACATCTATAAGCAGTTCACTAACTTTATCTCTAATACCTTGAATATTTTGATGAAATATACTAATTCCCTCATTACACGGATACCTAAGCTTTGTCAAAAGTGGTTCCTTTGTTAGAGAGACTTCCCTTAAGCAGGAATACCTATCAGCTGACTTCAATCTAAAAAAGGTGCAGCTCTAACACCCACTACTGCAGGAATTTTCCCATGAGTGATCCCACCAACCCCACCTATGCTGTCACCTATAAGCCTTACCAACCTCCCCTTCCCAAACCTGTTGAGGTGCAGGCCATGTCTAGTGAAACCCATCCTGCTGATAGACTCCACCGACACCACTGAAATGTGACCCATGCTTTCTGTCATCAGTGCACCCCCAAGTCTTATGTTATTACGCCTGACGGCTGTGTTAAGATGAGGCCGATCGTGACGCTGAAACAGTTCCGCGAAAAGCACATTCGCGTTGACAGTCTGAGTGGCTATCTTTTCCAGGTGCTATCCATCAAATCACTATAAACCTACAAAATAAAAAAGATGAGCTTCTCATGTGCATACAAGAAACTGAAAGGGTAGATCAATTTCAGCAGACCACCTGTGCCCATCAAAACATCATACAGAAATCACTGACATTGAACAGGATCATCTTGAGGGAGAGAGGGTAACATCATGTTGTGTCTGCATATGTGTGGCTGGATATGCGTGTGTGTGTGAGTGTATACCCATCCTTTTTTCCCCCTAAGGTAAGTCTTTCTGCTCCCGGGATTGGAATGACTCCTTACCCTCTCCCTTAAAACCCACATCCTTTCGTCTTTCCCTCTCCTTCCTTCTTTCCTGATGAGGCAACAGTTTGTTGCGAAAGCATGAATTTTGTGTGTATGTTTGTGTTTGTTTGTGTGTCTATTGACCTGCCAGCGTTTTCGTTTGGTAAGTCACATCATCTTTGTTTTTAGATATATTTTTCCCACGTGGAATGTTTCCCTCTATTATAGTAATATCATACTACTGTATAATCAATATGAAAAAAGGGATCAGCTATATGTGCAGTTAAGTCTGAGACTCATTTGGTTAATGAATGTTGTGTTTATGAATGTTGTGACACAATAATGGACCAGGAAACACACAAGCTTGTAGTACTGACAGTTTACTGGTCACCAGCAGGAAATGTCCTATGCTTCATAAAGCAGCTAGAAACAGTTTTAATAAGGTTATGCACTTAAGCATCCACTTGAGTTTCAGTCTGTTTGGTTAAAGTTGGGGAAAAACCATAAGCTTGCCCTGGTATGGGTGACTATTCACCGTATTTTATTTCACATGCAAGAATCTTTTGCCGTAGCATTACTGTTTCTTTCTGTCAAAAAGGGGGTGTGGAATTTTTCTCATCACTATGATTTCCATCCAGTATTACTTCATTTGTTTCCCAAGCATACTGTTTTTTTAATGTTCATCACGCTCTTTTCCAAGAATGGTTTTTATTTTCACTGACTGCAGCTCCACTGCAGTTGGGTGTTCTATGCTGATGAACTGATATGCCCTTTTGTAAATGTGATAAAACATTTTTACCTCTCCATCTGTCTGTTTGGACCTAGCACAAGTCCATACTAGCATAAGGTCATTTACTTTGTATACTACTAGGTACACTAATCAGTCATAGGTTGCTTTTTTTATCTCTCCTTTCTTCAGAAGATCACCTGTTACTATTGTTATTTTCTCTTCTCTCTTTATTAGGAAAAATCTCCTAACACCTCCTTGAAAGTACTTCTTGGCTCATGTTTTATCAATTTTTCTACCAGCTCAAAACCCATCGACTCATGAGTAGTACTGTTTATAACCTCCTCAAACTGATAAATATAATTCAACCAATGTTCATATATTGTGGCTGCAATATGCACGACACATGTGGTTTATCTCCTTTTTCACTCTCTCCATTGGTTTCAATGCCGTTCTGTGTCTTGCCATATATAGGGTCTATGTGCTTCCTCTCCAGCATGCCTTTCCATATTTTTGACATGAATTGAATCCCATTTCACAAAATACTTGCTTAGGTACACAACACTTTCTTAAAATAGTGCTTCGCTATCATCTCCATTGACCTGCTGCTTACTTGACTTACGGGTAAAATCTCACAAACAGTAACATCCTCTTTTTACACTTTTCATTGCGCTGGTCCAAAAAAGTGTAAAATACAGGACAGTGTAAAATACAGAAATCACAGGAAACGCAAGGGAAAATGAGTAAATTACTCTTACTGTCATTCTCTTTATATTGTTAAAAATGGAAATTAAAACAATTATTTAAATTTTGCTATATTTAAAAAAAAAGTCTGAAATAATTAATTGTTTTTGTTTCTTGCTAACACCAGTTAGCTCTACTCTTTTGTGAAACCACGTTATAAAGGTATTCATGTTTCTAGTGTGAGACTTATTGTTGATAATCACCATAAACCTGAGGCATATAAAAGTTGTAACACAGTATTGGTCAATACACTAAAGTTGACAGGCTTCGTAAACATAGAACAATAGGCATGAAATCTACAGTCTGTTGCTGGCAGCAAGGTCACTCTGTTCATGGAAATTATGGGTGAGAAAGATGGGAAGAAATTTTCATAATGTTGCAGAGCATCTTGAGGAGAAATGTTTACATCTGACATCAAGTCATACCAACCTTAGGACTGCCCACACTGCCACCTACTACAGATTAGTGTATTTTCACACAGAAGTAACAACAATTTAAGAAAGCCCATTATAGAGAAAGCCATCTTCAAAAGTGGTGTTTGTTTGTATAAATGACTGGAAATTAAAGCTGTTGTAATACAATGCAATGAGCAGAAGGAGGGTTGTTACTAGTCACTATTATCAGATCTTGATTATCATCAAGGCAGTGACTCAGCTTACTTTCCTGTCCTTGCAAACACTGTGAAAGTTCAAAACTCACCACATGTTTGCTATTGTGGGACCCTTAAATGATATGAAAGCTAGGAAGCAGAATCACAATGTTACGCAAATCAGACTGAAGGGGGTGCATATTGAATCTACACAAGGTGTGTAACACAATCTTAATTTGACCCTGATATAAATCCTATGTGGCATGCATAGCCTCTCATGTAATTTATTCATTAAATTAATTGACCAAAGTTGCACCTCCCCCCCCCCCCCCCCCCCTCCAACAGGTAAAATGTATAATATTGATAAACAAGTGAGTAATCAGATTCAGTACCACAGTACCATCCAAGGAGGCAATGTGGTTCTATGGATGCCACCACTGAGAAACCACAATCCGAATTTTGGACAGCTGAAAAGTCAACTGAAACCCTACAGGCTGGCATTGTGTATATTACTGACAGTATGGAGCAAGGTGGCATGCTGATGATGGCTGCTACTAGTGGCTGGCTGCTGCATGGAAATGGACCCACTTTGGAGACTGATCAAAGCATGAGTGCAAAAAAGACTAAGTGTCTGGGTGGCCAGACAAGTGAAACTGTGAATGAAATTACTCTGCAGCAAGGACAGCAAAGTATGCGGCTGACTCCTGTGGTGATCAGGAATCAACCACCCTAAAAATTCTCTTCTGACCTGTACCCAGAGAGTGATCACTCCACTGATCCAGAACTTGGCCAATCATCACTGACAGACAAAGCTTTCACCAATCACAGCTATACTCTGTGAACTTAGGGCACCAGTACCATTCCTTCCCACCAATTTCTGACAGTGACTGCAAATGTGTGCTAACTAACAGTCAAGCAGCCTATGCACAGCATCTGTCAGCACTTTGTGTAGGAAGGTTTCTTGTGATGGGTGCCAATGGAATGTGATAATTGGGTGTGACGTGTTGCGCTGTTCTGTCTACTATTCCGTGAGCCTCAGTGACCCATTGCTCTGAAACATCCCAAACAATAGCACAGACGTGGTGCTAAGCTGACACATTCCTGCTCAAAACATAATGCTTTTGTTAAAAAACTATCCCCATTCACTGTTAAAGCTTTCATGAGAAAACTGACCCCAGCCATTGTAAAAATAGTGAGCACTCTGTCACTCTGGGCCCTGAGACTCTACAGCAAAAGAGAAAGCTGCCAGACATGGGTAGGGACTCTGTCCACAATTCCCAGTGACTGGATGTCCCCCCACCTCCCGCTGCTGTGAGCAGTGTGCCATGTCACAGTCCAAAAGTTCCTGCTCATCTCCTAAGTGAAATGAAGAGAGTTATGATATGCATGCATCATACTCTTGATCATGTACATGCCAGTGCATATCATCTGATTACCTACTTTGCATGACAGTGTAATATGGCAGTGAAATGACTTCGATTAGCATGTATGCAAAATCAGATTTCAAAAATGATAGATAGACTGGAGTGTGCTGGCCCTTAACAAGTGTGTGGAGAGACCAGAAGTCCTGTCATCTTGCATTACCTTGCTGCACACTATATTTTTATGCAGCATGTGTGCCCCACTTCAGAAATGGGAATAGTGTGGCACAACGCCAAGAAAAAATCAGACCTAACCTGAATGTTTCACAACATACCCAAAGGTTTCAATAAAGAAACAGAGGCTAAGAATTGCCAAACCTCTAGCCATTCCTCATAACTAAGACAGACAATGTGGAGACATCTTCTGGAACACCACATTTATTCACTCAATTTACCACACCATTCAAAGAACCGAACACCAGGCTGCTGATTGTGATATTTGAAGTGAGTGTGCCAGATGGAACAGAGGTCATTACAATTAATGTGCACATATAATGAATTCCAATAATCAAAGAAAGTTTTTTCCTCTAAATGTAACACATGTCCAAAAAGAAATGTTATCCAAGTTAATGATGCTGTTCACAATTCTGATTTATGAGAATCACCATGAATGTGGTGCAGAAACCACAAAACTATGAGACACCATGGAAGGTAACTCACTAAAAAAAGATAAAGAAAACTTAACAATTAGCACATGGGCACCACCAACTTAAATCTAATGTGGATCTAAAAAAAGATTCAAATAATTGATGAGGGAGAAAAAAAAGAAACTAATTACTGTAGTGTGATCTGCAGGGTACGTAACCCAAGGCAAGGGCCGACAATATGGAAAGTAACCACATGTTTGCTATTGTTAGACCCTTAACTGAAATGGAAGACAGGGGGCAAAATCATGATGTTATGCAAATAACACCCAAGTGGACTTATATCGAATCTACACAAGTTGTGTAACACAGCCTGATAACATATAAACATCTAATACAGGTAGCCATAAACCAACATGCCAAAAATGAAATTTTTCTTACTGTGCTAATGCTACGTTACATGATCAATAACTTTGTGTGTAGTCTGAATTTTCTGCTGTATTGCTAGACTGACTTCGAGCAGGAATGTGATGCACTTTTTGCAGAAATCTGTATGAAAATCAATGTTAAAGGTCGTGACAATCTCAAAGAAAATTTAAAATGCATGAAATGTTGTACGTGGAACTTTTAATGATGGAAAAGTATTGCATTGTCAGAATAGAACTCCTATTTAAAAAAAATGGGGGGGGGGGGGGGGGGGGAATATAAAAACGGAGTTTTGCTGTACTCAGTGGCTACTAAAACTTGTGTGACACCTGCCTTTGCTATTGGTAAGAGGCCTAAGATGTTCACAGCTACTATTTCTTTCAGATATTGGGTGAACACTGCATGATGCTGTCAATGTGCTCGAGGGTGATCTTCTCACACAAGTGTTGCATTTTAAGCACCTTTTGTCCTCTCCAGGCCATGCTGTCAAAGGTACAGTCTTAGACATAAAAACTGACCGCCAGCCAGCTGCCATAGAGACTAAGTCTGAGTCATTCACTTAAGGTGGCCAATAACATCAACTGCCCCTGACAATGCTAAGTCCAGCCATCTGCACACTCTGGCAACACTGTAAGATACAGAAGTGTCAGGAGGCAGTATTATCTACTTCTGAGATGTTGTTGGGTAGTGTGAACCCGTGGTCTAATGGTAATCGTCGTGCATTCTAAACTTATAATTGCATGTTTGCGTCCAACTGTATCTCTCTTTTTTCTTACCACATTTCAGCCCCCGTCTAAAGTTATGAGTCTGATTGAACATCAAAGATAATTCGTTTCATATTCTACCCACTAGTAATAACAAATACTTCCAGAAACAGTTCCACAGGACAATTCGTGGCAGCGTCGTTATCAGAACAGCTTACACTCGAGCATTTCCTCTGCTGCAGCAGCTGCCGGCCCTTGGCTAGATGCCACCCACCACCTAAACTCGGGTACCACCCAGGTGAACACTGCATGATGCTGTCAATGTATGTATCAACTGTCATTTTCGAATATGAAGTTCTACTTATCATCTTGCAGTTAAGCATTAGATTTTGCATACTTGAAAATCATGAACTACGGGTTAAGCGTTGTAAAATTGGATTGCAAGTGGAAAAAGTTGTAACATCTGTAACACAATATTTACTTTTGGTATAATAGATGGGTGAATTCAGAGGAGGCAGCTTGAAAGATTTGAACTGTGTGTGGAGCCAGTGCATTTGGGAAAAATACGTCAGAAAAAGATATTCTTGTTTCAACAAAGATCATTCTGGTATGAATGATTTTCCACATTAAGGAAGTCACAACTACTGATATTAGTGACCGATTACCATTTAACCATCATACAATGTTTACAATAGACAGGAAAGGTTCAGAAGTCTGATGTAGGAGTACTGAATGCTCTAATTCGAAACAACAAAAATCAACGGAGTGGCTATTATTGCTGTTTTGCTTGAATGTCATTAGGCCACTCATTGAGTATTCCTATGCAATACTGTTACTGGTGATGAGTTATGATGCCTTTGACTTTAACTTCCTAAGAAGAAATGAAAGGCTGAGCCCCACCAAAAGGTGTAAACTCGAGCAAAGAGTAGTGTTAAAATAATATTTTCCATCTGATAGCTCCAAAAGTGTGTTTTGCACTACAAATTCTTCCCAAAGAGTGTGCCTATCACAGCTGGAATTTGTTGCCAACAACTGAGACACCTTTCAGTCACAGTGTAAGAAAATTAACCAACAAAACTATATCACATGTGCTACTGCATGATAATGCACTCTGTTCATTTGGGAAACAAAACTATCCATGAGATTGATAGGGAAGTCATCTCTCAGGCCTTGTCCCTCTGATCATATACTCATAAAAATTTACCTTTCCCACTCTTGATTGGTCAACTGTCGAGGCAATTCATTTATAGATGAAAATGCTCTTCAAACTGCACTGGTTTAATGACATCATTAGAACTGGTAAGTTTCTACAGGCATAGAATTAGTAAACTACTTTAGCATTGTCAGATTGTTTTAGATATTGTGAAAGAATATACAGTTGCTGATAAAGTTCTCTTTGATAATTACTGTTGTGTTCACTAAACTAATGGAAAACACAATTAAAATCTTCCCTGTACTAACACAAATTAAATTCAACTTAGTATATGACATCTGTCTATCTTAATAAAGCATTATAATAGAAAGAAACATTCCACATGGGAAAAATTTATTAAAAAAATGCTGTGACTTACCAAACGGGAAAGTGCTGGTAGATAGACACAATAAAAAACACACAAACACACATACACATCAAGCTTTTGCAACCCATGGTTGCTTCATTGGGAAAGAGGGAAGGAGAGGGAAAGACGAAAGGATGTGGGTTTTAAGGGATTAAGGGAGAGGGTAAGGAGTCATTCCAATCCCAGGAGTGGAAAGACTTACCTTAGGGGGGGAGGGGGGGGGGGGGGGAAGGGACAGGTATACACTCACACACACACACATATCCATCCGCACACATAGAGACACAAGCAGACATATGTAAAGCCTGGTGGTGACCAGATTTTCACTCAGACGTGTCTGGATTTTGGGTTCAGCGGTTTGAATAACCATTGAGGATTGTATTAGTATTTGGTCCATCCAAAGTATTTGATTTTCTCAGTACCACACATATCTGGGAGGCTTTCCCCTATCCACCGCCTGGGGAGGTGCCCGATGAATGGTCTAACAACCTCACACGGGATTATTATTATTATTATTATTATTATTATTATGTCATCAGTAAATCCAATGTGGTGTATCTTCCCACGACTGAAATAGATGTGTATTGTTTGATTCAATATTTGCATCACACAAATATAGGTTATAATTACGTTACATTGCTGTTAGGACACATATTTCTCACTTTTTCTTAGACAGTTGCTACCTGTTACTCCATCAAAGGAATTTATGTGTGCAGCATTGTTGCAATATAGACAATCAAATTATTTGACTTCCGTAATTTCAGTTTGGTACCAGATCATTCTAATCGGATTCAGCCAGTCAGTCTTAATGTGGATTTCCAACTACAATTCCCATCATATGATAGACTTGGTAAACCACATTCCTAATCGGACTGTTGAAGCTAGTTCATTTATCTATGACAGGACCTGAATTCTTAAACACTATGGAAAATACTAATACAATGTGCTTATTATAAATATGTTATTTAAAAATAAAGAAATGAAGTATGGAGATAACAATTTATTTACAGCAGCACAGACCCATCCATCAGAGCAAAGCAGTGCAAGATTGGTTTCAGGGCCAAGAGAGAATAAGTCTGTTGCCGTTTGTTCCATGATCACCAGACCTTAATCTGATACAGAATATGTGGGCAGAGGTAATGAGGTGACTGTCATGTGGACCTACAAATGCAAGTGACCTTTGGATGAATATAGAAAAAGTAAAGCACCACGATACTCTATAGAGGACCCTAGTGGAATCAATGCCCCGACACCTTTGAGAAATCTTACATAATGATGGTGAGTGGGTTGGTTACTAAAAGTATACTTATCCACAAAACCCACATGGACAATTATCTAATATTCGGTCAAGCTATGCTTTGTCGCAGTTCTTTAGCATACCGGTCCATTTACTTTCAGTCTCCTGCTTACAATTCTTGCAATGCAAGGTAACTGAAAAATCTCATCCACTTGACACCAACTAAGGAATTGGTTGTTGGCGGATGTGTTGTTCAACAGACAGCACTCATCACTCTCACTGGAATCAATGATGGTGTGTGTGTGTGTGTGTGTGTGTGTGTGTGTGTGTGTGTGTGTGTGTGTGTGTGTGCATTTTTTGTCTTCACACACTATCTGAATCAATACTATTAACATTAGAAAGACAAGCAGCAATAAAGATTGCATCAAATATAACTGAAAAGTATTTTAATGCATTGGAAAGTTACAAACTGAATTTTTAGCCAACACATGTCCTGTATATTACGTTAAGTATGTAAGATGTATCATCTCCATAATATCATTAGCAGAGACAGTGCACTCTTGTTGTCATGGCTCATGACAAGTGCCACGACTAGCAGTGCTCAATGCTGCCGTGATTTGTTTAGATAGGCTGAGCATAGACACTGCAGCAGATGCTTTGCCATAAACAGAAAGAAGTCACCTTGGCTTTGACTGCAGTGAGCAGACATCACTGCTTGCATGTTCTTATAGTAACAAACATGACACTCTACTCACAGGTGCCACAGAGCAATTAGAATGGGTATCGTGTCATTAGTCATCAGAATATCAACCAGTCATGAAATGTCCACTCTATTTGAATCTCAAGAAAAGAGAAACCTTCTCACAAATTAGTGTGAGGTGATATAAAAATTTATCCAACACACAAAAATTAACTACAGAGCTTTCATTCCCGCAGTACTAGTACAAGAGGAAATATTATGTCCTGGAAGCTTATACTTCATTTCCTCCTTTCATATCAATGCCCTTGTTTGAGTACAAAGTGAGAAAATAATCACAAAAAATTACAGTTTCTGAGGAGCACAAAAGTCATTTCCTCTTCTCATATCATAGCTTTTTTTTACTATGAAGTGAAAAAATAAACAATTTAGGTTCATGAAGCATAGTATGACACCAGATTCTTATTGTAGGCCCTATCGGAAACACAAAAAGCTAGGAGCTCTCCATTCTTTTGTCCAACAGTCTGTTTCCTTTCATGCATTACTACTGCTCACAGATTATTATTTAAGGACCTGCTGGCATCAAGTTCTACAGCAGAATGAGCGTGGCATTAAGTTATACAGCAGAATGAGCGTTATGTTACTGTGCTAATTATGGTATGGAAAAAATGCAACAAAGACGAGTTCCCCTAAATCAGTGATGATATTTGCACATGTCTGTATTCAGCAATGACTGCCAGCTGCCACAATACTTTACAGAATTCTTGTGGCAGACAACACATCTGTGAGTGCATTTCAGACTTCATTCAGTAAGTCATCACGAGATGGACAGAAATGTCAACTTAACGTCAATTTCCAAGTCACATTCAATCCAAAATGAGGTGTTGTTAAGGTAGTTGAGCATTCTAGCAATTACACTTTGATAATTCCCGTACGAGTATTCTGATAGCCAAAAGAACCCATTAGTGTGAAACCACATTATTATCAAAGTGCAAGAACTCGAGACAATACGTGGACTCTTTCCTTCACTGGGTAACCTCTTACTGTTATTTAGGATTCTCTCTGACCAAGGCATAATGCAAATAGAACTTCACATTCACGAGGTGCTTTCCGCTATTCTTGACAAACATCAGCAACTTGTAATTACTGCAAGTAACAACTGTGTGATGATTATGGTACATGTTGTCAGTGGATGTGGTGGTGTTATGTTGTCAAACTGCTTACAGTAACGTTACAGGTTGTCAGTGGATGTGGTGGTGTTATGTTGTGAAACTGCTTACAGTAACGTTACAGATTGTCAGTGGATGTGATGGTGTTATGTTGTCAAACTCCACCACACACCGTCAGGTAGCTTGCAGAGTATGAATGTAGATGTAGATCTACATCCATACTCTGCAAGCCACCTGACGGTGTGTGGTGGAGGGTACCTTGAGTACCTCTATTGGTTTTCCCTTCCATTCCAGTCTTGTATTGTTTGTGGAAAGAAAGATTGTCGGTATGCCTCTATGTGGGCTCTAATCTCTCTGATTTTATCCTTATGGTCTCTTTGCAAGATATACGTAGGAGGGAGCAATATACTGCTTGGATCCTCATTGAAGGTATGTTCTTGAAACTTCAACAAAAGCCCCTACCGAGCTACTGAACATCTCTCTTGCAGAGTCTTCCACTAGAGTTTATCTATCATCTCCGTAACACTTTTGCAATTAGTAAATGATCCTATAATGAAGCGTGTTGCTCTCTGTTGCATCTTCTCTAATCTTCTATCAACCCTGTCTGATATGGATCCCACACCAGTGAGCAGTATTCAAGCAGTGGGCAAACAAGTGTACTGTAACCTACTTCTTTTGTTTTCGGATTGCATTCCCTTAGGATTCTTCCAATGAATCTCAGTCTGGCATCTGCTTTACCGATGATTAATTTTATATGGTCATTCCATCTTAAATCACTCCTAATGCCTACTCCCAGATAATTTATGGAATTAACTGCTTCCAGTTGCTGACCTGCTATTTTGTAGCTAAATGATAAACGATCTTTCTTTCTACATATTTGCAGCACATTACACTTGTCTACAGTGAGATTCAATTGCCATTCCCTGCAACATGCGTCAATTCATTGCAGATCCTCCTGCATTTCAGTACAATTTTCCATTGTTACAACCTCTAGATATACTACAGCATCATCCGCAAAAGCCTCAGTGAACTTCCAATGTTATCCACAAGGTCATTTATATATATTGTGAATAGCAACAGTCCTATGACACTCCCCTGTGGCACATCTGAAATCACTCTTACTTTGGAAGACTTCTCTCCATTGAGAATGACATGCTGCATTCTGTTCTCTAGGAACTGTTCAATCCAATCACACAATTGGTCTGATAGTCAATATGCTCTTACTTTGTTCATTAAATGACTGTGGGGAACTGTATCAAACTCCTTGTGGAAGTCAAGAAACACAGCATCTACCTGGGAACCCGTGTCTATGGCCCTCTGAGTCTCGTGGACGAATAGTGCAAGCTGGGTTTCAGACGATCACCTCTTTTGAAACATGTGCTGATTCCTGCAGAGTAGATTTCTAATCTCCAGAAAAATCACTATACTCAAACATAATACGTGTTCCAAAATTCTACAACTGATCAATGTAAGAGATATAGGTCTATAGTTGTGCACATCTGTTCGACGTCCCTTCTTGAAAACAGGGATGACATGTGCCCTTTTCCAATCTTTTGGAATGCTATGCTCTTCTAGAGACCTATGGTACACCACTGCAAGAAAGGGAGGCAAATTCCTTTGCGTACTCTGTGTAAAATCGAACTGGTATCCCATCAGGTCCAGTGGCTTTTCCTCTTTTAAGCTATTTTAATTGTTTTTCTATCCTTCTGTCATCTATTTTGATATCTACCATTTTGTCATCTGTGTGACAATCTAGAGAAGGAATTACAGTGCAATCTTCCTCTATGAAACAGCTTTGGAAAAAGACATTTAGTATTTCAGCCATTAGTCTGTCATCCTCTGTTTCAGTACCATTTTGGTCACAGAGTGTCTGGTCATTTTGTTTTGATCCACCTACCACTTTGACATAAGACCAAAATTTCTTAGGATTTTCTGCCAAGTCAATAAATAGAACTTTACTTTCAAATTCGTTGAACGCCTCTTGCATAGCCCTCCTCATACTACATTTCGCTTCGTGTAATTTTTGTTTGTCTGCAAGGCTATGGCCATGTTTATGTTTGCTGTGAAGTTCCCTTTGCTTCTGTAGCAGTTTTCTAACTTGGTTGTTGTACCACGGTGGCTCTTTTCCATCTCTTATGATCTTCCTTGGCAGGTACTCATCTAATGCATATTGTACGATGGTTTTGAACTTTGTTCACTGATCCTCAACACTATCTGTACTTGAGATAAAACTTTTGTGTTGGGCCATCAAGTACTCTGAAATCTACTGTTTGTCACTTTTGCTAAACAGAAAAATCTTCCTACCTTTTTTAATATTTCTATTTACGGCTGAAATCACCAATGCTGTAACTGTTTTATGAAAGCTGATTCCCTGTTCTGTGTTAACTGTTTCAAATAGTTCAGGTCTGTTTGTCACCAGAAGGTCTAATACGTTATTACCATGGGCTGGTTCTCTGTTTAACTGCTCAAGGTAGTTTTCAGATAATGCACTTAACAAAATTTCACTGGATTCTTTGTCCCTGCCACCCGTTATAAACATTTGAGTCTCCCAGTCTATATCTGGTAAATTAAAATCTCCACGCAAAACTATAACATGGTTGGGAAATCTACTGGAAATATTTTCCAAATTTTCCTTCAGGTGCTCTGTCACAACAGCTGCTGAGCCAGGGGGCCTATAGAGACATCCAATTACCATGTTTGAGCCTGCTTTAACTGTGACCTTCACCCAAATTATTTCACATTTCCGATCTGCGTCAATTTCCTTCAATACTCTTGCACTTTTTATCACTACAAACACGCCTCCCCTTTCACTGCCCAGCCTGTGTCTCTGGTATACATTCCAATCTGAGTTTAGAATTTCATTACTGTTTACATCTGGTTTCAGCCAACTTTACACTCCTAGTACTATGTGGGCATTGTGACTGTTTATTAATGAGAGCAGTTCTGGGAAATTTCTACAGATGCTCCTGCAGTTTACTATTACCACATTAATATTGTCATTCTATTGTCATTCCCTGTTGTGTTTTGCCTATTGTCTGAGCCTCTGGTTTAAGCCTTCCACTCGGCTCCAAAGCAGAGGACTGCGATCGTTTCTGGGAATGACACTACAAATAGTTAGCTCAGATTTCACCCCATGAGTGAGGCTTTCCACCTTCACCAATGCCGCCAACTGCCTGTATGAACTCAAGATGACCTCAGAACCCAGATGGCAAGAGTCATTGGTGCTGACATGAGCAACAATTTGCAGTCGGGTGCACCCAGTGCTCTCTATCGCCGCTGGCAGGGCCTCCTCCACATCTCGGATGAGACCCCCTGGTCAGCAGACAGAGTGAACACTGGCCTTCTTCCTGAGCTTTCTGCTATTTCCCTACGCCTAACATTGGAGCTCCCAATCGCTAATAAACCCCTCCCCCCATGTGCCTGCTCAGACCTTGCTGCAGGAGCAGCCATATGTCCACTCACAGGCAGAGTGGGCAATGCGACATGGCCAGCCTCCACATTGACCCTCCACCTCATGTGATGCGAACGCCGTTGAACCCGCCACTCCCCTTGGGGAGAGTGTGGCTCAACTGCGCCCAGTACCCACAAAGATGTCTCGACAGCAGGGACTGTGGGCGAAGCATGTAACACCTGGGTGTACCATGCGATGTACCAGACTCCCCACTGCCACTACACTCCGAGGCAGCAGCCTGAAGACGGCTGACTGCGGCCATCAGCATGTTCAGCTGTTCGCAAACAGTGGCCAGCTCCTCCTGCATCCATACACAGCAGTCACACATCCTATCCATCCTAATAAATCAACAATTTACTGTAAAGAGTTAAGTAATCAACTTTTAACTAGACTGCTAATTCACTAAAGGCAGCTGATAGCTGAATAAACTGTGGTTACTGGACACTTCTCATTGGAAACAATGAAAATAAGCACTAACTGTCTCTAGACTGTATTCAAAACAAACACAATATCTATGGAACACTATTACTAGTATTCGAAAATTAAATCTTACTAAAAGCAAAAACACACAGAAAAAGAAGTGACAAGTAAGAAAAACACAGTTAATACTTAAATTTACATAGCTTGCTGCACAGGAGATGTGAAGCAGATGGTAGTTACGAAGACACTGTGTTGCAATCCTGCCTCTACTGTTCATAAATACTTGTATACTGACCATTCGTTATTGGACTAAATATGTGCTACAATACGATTCACATATATATGACACGGGTTAGCACCATCACAAAGCAGTGACTAAGGAATGATGCCATTGAAATCCCGTTACATTGATGGCAAGACAAATGTTTGCAAATCACCTGTATTGCCTCAAAAAACAATTGCATCTGAAGTATTGAAGGACTGGCATCCACACTGTCACATGGCATTGAAATACAGCAACGACGGCAGATGAAAATTTGTGACCACCCGGGGTTCAAACCCGACCTCTTGCTTACTCGACAGATGCACTGACCATTGCATTATCAGGAGACAACGGCCAACCTCCCAGCAGGATCTACCTATACACGCTCCTCATCAGATGCAAATTCCCATCTTCGCCACATACCACATATGCAGTACCCCCCCGTACATTATTCCACTTGCTCGCAGCCACACTGTATTCCCACGAGGGTTTGAATGATGACATGCGTCTAGCATTGAAAACTTTTGATGGCTCATTGAGACCTGAATAATTACACAAGATGCTTCAGGAGAATAGTAAATATTGTAGGAGGGGTAGTACAGAGAAATTTCAGAAAAAATTCCATATAACATGTGTCCAATTTTTATTGAGTACATACAGATGGGTTCAATGCATTTTTATTTCATTTGTTGGTCCTTACAAGACCCTGTTGTCTACACTTCCTTGAAAATGAGCTTCCAGCATTATTGGAAGAGGTTCCTTTGGCTACCAGAATGCATATGTTCTTCCAGCATGACGGGGCTCCTGCACATTCTAGTCATCAGGTGACACATCATCCAAACCTAACATTTCCCGGAAGATGGCCCAGTGGATGTGGGCACTTTTCTTGGCCACCTAGTTTCCTGGACCTTATCTCTTTGGATTTTTGCCTGTGGGGATAGTTGAAAGACAAAGTCTACAAAGAATAAGTAAACCCAAGAGCCAATTTGATCGTTTGGATTATGAATAGTGCAGCCCTCATAAAAGAATGCAAAGATGATCTGAACTCAGAAGAGTTACACTTGTTGTTATCAAGAGAAGTCAAAAGTGTGCTATCATGCAGTAGCATATGCGATGTAGTTTTGTTGGTAGATTTTCTTACATTGTGACCAACTGAGCCACAACAAAGCATTTTCAGCAGTGTTTCCACTAGGCCCTCCAACCTGTTACCACCATCAGTCACCCCTCCAAGTGCAACGGCATTCTTGATAGTGGTATCAGTAGAGGATCTTCAAGTCTGTCACCAAGCCATTTGGTGACAGCAGAGGGAGCGACCATACCTACAACTCCTATTCCTGGATGAAGAAGATGACTTGATGAATGCAGGTGTGCCACGAGGTCTATCCACAAAGTACATTACGTTTTGGAATTAAAAATAAATAAAGTATTGGAAATTTTTTTTTATTATATACAGATGAAAGCCACACTTAAATACTACTTTTCTACACAGTTGCCATTTAAATTAAGGCACTTATCGTAGCAATGAACGAGCTTGGAAATTCCTTCGTCGTAAAATCCGGCCGCCTGCGCCTTCAACCACGTGGTTACCTCTTCTTGAAGCTGGGTGTCGTCATCAAAACGCTGCATAGCCAACCACTTCTTCATTGCTGGGAATAAGTGGAAGTTGCTCTGTGCCAGGTCAGGACTGTACGGCAGATGAGGAAACAACTCCCACTTAAAAGATTCAAGAACTTCACGAGTGGCATTTGCCGTGTGGGCCCGGGCGTTGTCATGAATCAGCAAGATCTTTGAGCTCGACTTTCCCCTGCGCTTGTTTTGTATTGCTCTTCTGAGGTTGTGCAGAGTTTGGCAATACCTTTTAGAGTTTATTGTAGTGCCTCTTTCCAGGAAATCCACAAAAATCACACCTTTTCTGCCCCAAAAGAGGTAACCACGTGGTTGAAGGCGCAGGCGGCTGAATTTTACGACGAAGGAATTTCCAAGCTCGTCCATCGCTATGATAAGTGCCTTAATTTAAATGGCAACTATGTAGAAAAGTAGTATTTAGGTGTGGCTTGCATCTGTATATAATAAAAAAATTTTCAATACTTTATTTATTTTTAATTCCAAAACATAATGTACTTTGTGGATAGCTCTCATATATTTTTGACACATAGTGATGAGTGCAGTCTTTATGTTTTGTTTTTGCTTGACTGTGAGGTCAGGGCAAATCAGTGGGTTAGGTCAGGGGTTGAGTTCAGTAGATAACAAGTGAACTCAGATTGTATTTTGAGGAGGCATAAATATAAGTGCTAGTTTTCACCTGGTTGGGATGGGAAATATGAGTGATAGTATAGAGAAATGTATTAGTGTTACAGTTAAGAGCCCTCAAAATTTAATTCTGTTTCATGCAGAGCAAGCAAAATGGCTCAGTATTTAAGAATCTAAGACAGTGGGATGTTAGGACGGTGGTATGTTTAAATGTTTCTTCCTCATTTATGATTGTGTAATTGATAAGAGATAATTGCATTGTAGTCAGTACCATAGGGAGCAGGGATTTTGATACTGCAAGGGGCTACAACAGAGGAGATATTGAGAATTTTAAGAGGCAAAGTAGATAAGTTGCTTTTGGAGAAGGGACAGTGATCTAAAAGGTTAGAAGCACTTGAAATAGTTTACCACAAAACTGTGGAGTATAGGGAGGGCCCAGAGAGACCATGAGGATTGGAAAACAGGAAGTGGGTGTCAGAATGTGAGGAATGTGTTGAAGAAAAAGAGTCGAAGCACAAAGGAGGGAGATGGAGGAAGCTGAAAGGGACAAGGACATGCATGTGGATAGTTTACTTGTTCCTGTGGAATGGCTGTCTGCTGTAAATGTAGTAGAACCTGTCTGTCCTGGGAAGATTAAATTAGATGTAGAGAATGACAAAGTACAAGTTCCTGAGAATTTACATGAGGCACTGGATAATGATATTATTAAAGTTAGGGTGGATAATGTAGAAGTGCCACCCCAATATCCAGGGGAATTGTGGAGTCTGAGGTAGCAGGAATGAGTGTGGGCTGTACAAAAGTGATTAAGTATGGGGATGGCAACATGGGTGATTTAAATGTAGTAATATCTCCCCCATTGGGCAACAGTGGGTGTTATGTTGAGGCCAGAGAGGTAGATACAGATGCACAGGGAAGTGCATTGGGCAACAGTGGGTGTTGTGTTGAAGCCAGAGAGGTAGAGCACAGGGAGGTGCATGTGCTAATGATTTTTGTGTACTGCAGAGCGGAACTGCAAATGATTTTGTTGTTTTAGATACTACACAGAATGCACAAGAACTTGCTGATAGTGTTGTTGCAGATAACCAAGTCAACAGGACTCAATCTGCTCAAGAGTGTATGCTATAGGTTTAGAATGTGGCACGGTTGCAAATACTGGATCATAGCCTTGCAAGGCAAGCAGCTGACATGTGCAGTGTGCTGTTTACTGTGCAGCCAAAGTCTCACGTATGTGACGAGTATGAACTGGGTGAAGGGTGCTCTGTGAGCCTGACTGTGCTGATTGAACATCATGCCTAAGTTAACCTTCAGTGACACAAAGCTGTTGCCAGTGTAGAGCCGTCATGAGGTGTAGCTATTGTACAAGACAAACCAGTTAAACTGTATACAAATCCATTAAGGAGTAATTTACTCATCAAGAGTTGGCAGAACACATACATAAAAGAAGGTTATAGTTAGGGAAGTTTTCAGAGCCAGTGGCTCCTTCTTCAGGCAGAAAGGTTGAAGGGGAGGGAAGAGGGGTGAAGCGAAAGGACTGGAGAGGACTAGCAAAAGGGGTAGATTTCAGGAAAGTCACTCAGAATTGCGGGTCAGGGGAGACTTACTGCACGGGATGAGAAGGTAAGACTGATTGCTGAGGCTGCATTGGACAAGATTTGAAAACCTGAGAGCTTACAGGAAATGGTTGGTATCTTTGATATAAGAGGGAAGTCTTTGTACCATGGGTTGCAGGTATTGATCAACTAAGGGTGATATATGTACAGTGGGTGTTTAGAAGCCAGTAACTATTGGATGTCCAGGATGATTTGGTTTATGGATCTTATGAAGAAGTTAAAGGTGGAGGTGCATGGTTTGGGTAGAGTGACGAGTTCTATGGAGTGAGGTGTTAGGCCTTGAGAGGGGCCTGTGGTTTTAAGGAGGGGTGCAGGTCAGTTTGATTCAGAAGGACAGGATCCTGATGGCAGACACTGTATGAAGAGGTGTCAGACAACTAGTGTAGACCTTCACTAACATACTCCTTTCGGTCAAGTGCCACAGTGGTCAATCCTTTGTCTGTTGGGAGGATAATGATGGAGTTATCAACTTTTACAGAACATGTCTGCTTGTGTCTGTGTATGTGTGTGCGAGTGTATACCTGTCCTCTTTCCCCCTAAGGTAAGTCTTTCCACTCCCGGGATTGGGATGACTCCTTACCCTCTCCCTTAAAACCCACATCCTTTCGTCTTTCCCTCTCCTTCCCTCTTTCCTGATGAAGCAACCGTTTGTTGCGAAAGCTTGAATTTTGTGTGTATGTTTGTGTTTGTTTGTGTGTCTATCGACCTGCCAGCGCTTTTGTTTGGTAAGTCTCATCATCTTTGTTTTTAGATATATTTACAGAACATAGGTTGGACAAGCTCGATTTGTAGGAGTAGTGGTTGATGGTGTGGCTGTTTAAGAAGCTGCAGAGAGACAGGAAGGGAAACATCACTATTCAGGTAGTTTAGGAGAAGGTGGGATACCTTTCTGAGGTGAAGTCTGGCATGCTGTTGCCGTTTGAAGTTGGCTTGGAGGATGATACCATCCAAGGAAACATGAGGGGCAGATAACTGTAGGATATTGTAGAAGGAGAGAAGTCTGGTGGAGTGGAAATTGGCTGATGAGGCATATAGATTACAGGTTAGCCAGGTAAGAGCAAGAGAATGCTGTATTTGAAACTGTAAAAGAGTCTGGTGTAGAGTAGGATTACATCCAGAAACAGGGACTTTCAATGATAGGCCTTTTGGAGTAACTCCAAGCACCCACCGAACTTATATCTGCCTTAGTTGATCAGTAGCTTCCACACGTAGTACAAAATTTCCCTCCAATATCAAAGATACCAACCATTTCCCAGATCATTGAAATCCATGTCCGTCCCACTCCCTCCACACACCTTGCTTGTTATCATTGATGCCACCTCCCTGTATACCGACATTCCCTATGTACATGGTCTGTCTGCTGCGGAACATTTCCTCAGTCAGTGCCAATCTGACACAAACCTATGACATTCTTCCTACTCACTTTAATCAACTTTATACTTACCAACAACTACTTCACCTTTGAGGGGCATATATACATAGAGATCAGGGCTGAGGTCATGGGAACCAGGATGGCTCCTTCCTATGCCAACATTTTTATGGATCACTTGGAAGGAACTTTCCTGGGTTCTATGTCTTCAGCTGCTGGTTTGGTTTAGATACACTGATGACATCTTTACCACATGGACTCATGGTGAGGCTGACCTATTAAAGTTCCTGGAATCTCTGAATACCTTCTCCCAATTACGTTTCACATGGTCCTATACCAAATTCCAAGCCATTTTCCTTTATTTTAATCTCATCCTCACCATAGGCCAGCTACACATTTCTGTCTACATTAAACCTATCAACAAACAAAAATACTTAAATTTTGACATTGCCATCCTTTCCATGTCAAACATTCCCTCCCATACAGCCTTGGCATTCGAGGCAAATGTATTTGTTCTGATGAACTCTTTATGGCAATACACCACCATTCTAACCTCAGCCTTCACTGGATGTAATTACCCCACTGGGCTAGTTCAAAAGCAGATTTCCTAGGCCATCACATCCAATCCTGGTACTGCTGATACCTTCACACCACTGGTCACTCAGTATTATCCTGATCTGGAATGTATTGATCACCTACTTCAACAGGGCCTTGACTTCCTAAAATCAAGCCCTGAAAAGAGATCTATTCTGTCTGAAACCCTGCCCACCACTCCTAGAATAGCTTTTTGTTGCCCTTCCAGTCTCACGATATTCTTGTCAGACCCCATGCTCCTTCTGCACCCTATGGCTCCTACCCCTGTGACCATCCCCATTGCAACACTTGCCCTATGCACCCTCCTATCTCTACCTATACCAGTTCTGTAAAGGGCAAAACACTTACTATCGAACAGAGAGCCACCTATGAATCAACACCTGTCATACATCAGGTGTTATGTAAAGATTGTTTGGCCATTTATAACGGCATGACTACCACCAAATTATCAATTAAGATGAATCAGCATAGGCAGAGGGCGTATACTGACAACATGCCATATCTGTTGCAGGGCATGCTCTAAAACATGACAATCATGACCCCGGTGCCCGTTTCATCCCCACGTGCCATCTGTATTCTTCCCCCCAGGCACCAGTTTCTCAGAACTCCACAGATGAGAACTAGCAGTGCAACATGTCCTTGGTTCTTGCCACCCACCTGACCTTAATTTATGTTAATTTCTTCCATCTCAGCATTTCTTCACAGTAACTAGTCTTTTCTTCACTCTCTTTTAGTTCTCTACATCTTTCATTGTCTTACCTGTCTGTTTTTCACTGCCCCCCTTCCCACCTCTGTTCTGTACAATGCACTTAGCTTTTCACTCTTATTAACTAATGCATGATATTTAAGCAGTAATTTCTGTCTTGCATATTATCGTGTCCTCCACCTTTACGCTCTCAGGTTTTCAAATCCTGACCCATGGTTCTGGATTACTTTCCTGGAGTCTACCCTTATTCTAGACTTCTCCAGTCCTTTTGCTTCACCCCTCTTCATTTCCCTTCAACCTTTCTGCCTAAAGAAGGAGCCACTGGCTTCGAAAGCTTACTTAATTATTACTTCCTTTTGTATATGTGTTCTGTCACCGCTTGTGTAGATTTTTTTATCTATCCAATTAAATTACTTTGGGAAAAATTGATAGTTTTCATTATTGCATTAAGGAGTAATTTGTGTGCTTTAGTGCTGCCAGGCACCATGAAGTTGTTTTGGGTGAGCAAGAGTATCGGTAAACCAAGCGTTTAGAGAAGAATTTGGTTTATAGTGGATACTACAATAGAAGGGATGCATGGGAATATCTGTGAAAGTATTGTGAATGGTAGTAGTGTATGTGGATTTCTCATGATAGTTTTTGAAGCATGTTGTCTTTGGAAGTATAAGGAGAACTGCTGTTGCAAGGACAAAGTGCTAAAAGTTGTTCGAAAACAAAGGATGGGCATTAGCGAGGAGGGTGGAATTGAAACAACAATAATACAGGTAATTATGGGAAGAGAGAAGGAGGAAATTAAAGGAATAATTATTAGGAAAGAGGTGACAGAAAAGAACCAGAGTGGAATGACAGGAATAAGAATGGGAGTAGAATATACGAAAATAGAAATAGATCATGACAGGGAAATAACAGAACATTTCACAACAATAGATATGAGAATAGGGGTAGTGATCAGATAATTAGGTATCATTCCACTGGGAGCCTGTAAGTTTGAGGAGAGGAAGGGCAGACAAAAATCAGGCTAATTATCACAAAAAAGATTATGAAACAGGGAGAAATTTTGGGCCCTAAAGGTAACGAGAAGCAATAAATAGATTATATTTTAATAGGAAATTTTGGCAGCGAATGAACATTGACACTTGTGGGGCAGATAAGTAAAAAGTTATTCACAGTGTGGAAGTAGGGCGAGGTGCATAATCATTAACAAATTTTACAGTCTTTCATGTAATGAGGTTTTATTGGGAGAGGAAAGAACTGATGATAATGTTCATGATGTTGAATTTGGGCTACATAAGTTAATGATTGAGAATATTGCAGATTAAAAAAGGGGAATTTACTGGTTTTTTTTATGTTGAAGGTAGTCATTAGACAATGAAATTCCTGAGGAGGAGGTGGTCATGTCAGATAATAGCAGTAAGAAGAGTGAAGAGGATGTGATGTTTGAAATTTTCCCGGCGTACTGATTGTTCTATAAAAACACGGGAGAACTGCCGTAAGTCAGTAACATCTTGCCACGATATTTCGGCACAAAGTCTTTTGGCCATCTTCAGGTGAGTACAGCTGCCGAAATATCGTGGCAAGATGTTACTGACTTACGGCAGTTCTCCCGTGTTTTTATAGAACAGTGAAGAGGATGTTTTAGATAATTAATGAAGAAGATATGACTGCCAATAGTAATGAGAATAGTGAAGATCTTGTGGAGGATGTTGAAGATAAAGGATTAGAGGAAGGTATTTATGGGGATAGCAATGGACACAACCAGGAAAGCCAAAACTGTGATAGGAAGGTACATGAAAGTTGGCTTTTGCCAACTGATATCAGTAAAACAGTAAAGAGTTGTTAAGATTGGAGGGAATTTGAAAAAGGTGCATAAGTAATAACATTTTAAGGGTAGCTTGTCATTATGATAATAAAAGTACTGATAGTAGTATAAAAGATAGGCTGAAAAAGGTTTGTGAAAGTTTGGATCCAGAATGGTGGGATGAGACAAGAGATAATTTAGAGAAAACTGATATTCTTCTGAGATCCACACCACCAAGAGTGGACACAAACACAAACAAAGTTGAGGTAAAAGGCATGGGGATCAAAGAAATTGAAAAGGGTCTTTTGTATGAAGGAGAAAAGAAAAATGATTGTGATATGCAGGTAAGTTCATACACTCAGATTCACATAAATGGAAAAGTAATTGTCTGAATGATACAGAGAGTCCAGTTTATGGAGTGTCTGAAAGATTATGTAAAGACACAATCCAGATTTTGTTGAGTTACCTGTAATAGGAATTAAGATTATAGGAGCTACTAAAAGACATTGTGAAATAGTGAATCAACAAATATTATTGTCATTTAGGATTAACAACATACCATTTGTGCAGGGCAGTTTTGTGATACCTGATTTGAGCAAGGAAATTATTTTGGGCAGGCATTGGATTGTAAAAGTTAAAGTAGAATACTGTTGGACAAATAAGGTATTAAGTTTTACTGAACATAGAAGTGAAATCTCTTCTCAAACAAAACTGATCACTGTAAATGGCATAAATAGTACTAATCAAGTCAAATGAGTGAAGTGCATTGATGACAGAGGATGCTTTGAAGAACACAAGGTTGAAGTGTTTTTCTTGTTAGTTTAGGATATTATGTAGCTGTTGGCTTACTGCATGTAGTTGAAGCTGAATTACAACACTTAATGAGAGCTGTCACTCAGTGTAATATCTGATGTATTTACCATTAAAAAGAAAAAAAAAAGAAAAAAATCCGATCAGCATAGTAGTTTGTGAAATAGAGGTCCTGCAAACCAGTGCCTCTGAAATCCTGTGTGTAGCCAAGGAAAGGCTTGACTTCTTCTCCAGCTGTTATTGGAGCAAAAGAAGATAACTTCTATTTGTATAATGAAAAAGCACACTGCTTTTCATTTACAAACATATATTTCCATGAACAGGTGTACAGATCAATAGACTGACTCTTGAATTAAACAGAATATAACTTTCCATATGAGATGCACCTCAAAAGCTCAACATGACATCCAATGTTACCATATATTTTGTTTGTGACAAAACCATTCAGTCTTCTGTTTTCATTCTTGGAGAGTGTGGTTGCACCTTGTTGCTGAGGCCACCAACAAGCCGTGATGCCAAAACATAAAAGGCCCCACCCACAACAGGTGACACCATTTACTTGTCATCACACCTTGCTGTTTTCTCATATTCCACACCTCCTGTTTAATGTTTGCACATATGAAAACAAACATCTGCATACAGTTTATGTTCTGCAACTTACTCCCTACTTTATATTATTCTGTCACAACCATTTTTCCTTGTACTACACAAGGTGTGTGAAATGTTGTTTGCCTAAATGACATGTAACACTTCATGTTTCCCCAATTAAAGGAAATACATATTCCCTCTTTTAAAGGAAAAATGTTGTGACCTCTCACAATATCAAAATAAATAAATAAATAAATAATAAAAATAAAGGGTTTCTCATTAACATGCAACTATAAACAACCTAATTACTTAAAAACACATGCTATGTTTTCCATCTTGAAAAAAGAATAAAACTTCATTTTTAATAATATGTCTTTTGAATTTTGTTGTTTCATTTCAGGTAAATTGTGTTAAACAGTGTTAGTCTACTTTTTATATCTCTATCTTATTTACTTCACATCCTGTGTGATGCAAGAAATTGTCTTGCAGTGTCCAGTCTTTCTATATAGCAAGAAATGACTTTAATATATATTCGTGTCATGATTCAACTGAAATAAACTTCTTCAACTTTCTTACAGTTTTTACATTTATCTGTTTATTTAATAATGCATTGCTTTCAAGCCAGTATACTCAGGAGTTTCTTGTTTACTTCTTGTATTTGTACATGGTTGGCTACCTCTTACTCTTTCTCACATTATTATTACATGAGTAATAGCTTGTTGGGTATATGCTACTATTAATTCTGTAGAGTCAAATCTCAGCACAGGCTCTTGTCAACAAATGTGGAACATTCCTGTTCCAACAACTTTCATCTTTACTATCAGGTAAGATTACTTGATTATAGAACCAGTTTGGAGAAAACTTTCATATTGTGACCACCAATCATTATACAGCTTCATACTTCTGTATTCAGTGCACTTACAGTCCTTCCAGGGGCAGTCACTGTGTCAAAACTCTATACCATATAGATATTGGCATACCTTCATTAAAAAAAGTATGGTAGAGGTCATTCCCTCAATGGATTCACCTGACCAAGATATAGACCATCCCTCCTAAGGGTCCATCTAACTTACCTCTCTCTCCTATCTATATTAAATGGTACAGGTCATTCCTCCCATGGATTCACCTGACCAAGGTATAAGCCATTCCTCCTATGGATCTACCTACTCTTTTCCTCTGCTACACCTGATCCACTATTTCTGTATGTGCCATCTTAACTTCATCAGTAAACACAGTTTCTAGCACACTTTTACTGTCTTTTCTCACTCCAAATGATGGGTTTCTCCAATAATTGCTTTCTGCTGACATTTCCTGATTGCTCTCTATCTAAAATAATGTCACTACATACTCATACTTCTCTTGCTTATTTATTGTGCTTCTACTTACTGATACACATAGCTTATCCTTTACTTTCTTATAATCATAAGATTTAGACAATTCAAAAGATTGTATTGTATTTCTTGTGACTACACTTCATCTCCTGTTACTAAAATTTATTCCTCATGGACCTACTCCTTGTTGAATACTAGTTATAAAACCTTCTTGTTCTCTTGTTAACTCTTAAGACCTTGTTTCTTATTTAGCCAGGCATGTTAGCACACCATCAGTTTGTCTTGCCTTCCATCTCCTACCTGGACTCTTCTCCCCTACAACGTATGGTGTGACTAACATGTGTCACTTACTTAACCCCAAAGAAATCCTGTTATTCTACTGTTGTCATCATACACGAAATACTGGCCAGTGCAATCCTGCTGTTGTAGGTTACAATTTCTACTATACAGACAGTAAAAAGAAGAGATCCTGTGATAGGAGCTACCCCATCTGCTGAGGTACTCCATCATGGCACCGGAGGGAGAAGTTGTTTAGCATTCCTTACATAATGGACTTGCCATGGTTTCACCATTGCAGACACCCTAACAATTGACCCTAACAAACCCCTATGAAATGCAATGGAATAGGCAAGTGTATTCATGCAAGTCATCGTCAACGGTCAGTATAATTTCTGTGGTCAGTCTATTCATTGGTCAATACTCAGTAGACATGATGTCACTAACTATGTTTAACCTCCCCTAAAAAAGTTCAAATATAAACCCAACCATTCTATTATTCTTTCTTTATGTTTAAAAAATGTGCCCAACCAATAACTTCTTACTCTAAATTCCAGAATATTTATCTTACTATATTCGTAGCTTATGCAAAGACCTTGTGAGTTAAAGCATTTCCAGCAAGTGTCATACTACTATAACCTCCTCCACTTCTATTACTATCATGTGATAATAGAGCTAAAATCATTCTTTCTCTTGGCTTTTTGTGTTCTACACATATATTGTGCATCTTCAAAACTTTCCTTAAAATTTTAATTTATAGTTAAGTTTATTAACGAAGCTCATGGCTAATTTTGTAAATGTACCAATGCAAGTATTATTGAATAAATACTAGATGCTATGCATACAGGTATGGGGCTCATATTTTATTTTATTTTTACAGTTCTATTTCTGGAAGAAATGGTAGTAGAAATTGTAATATTAATTAAAGGTAGTAGATGAGTCAAAGAAGAGAGAAACTGTCCCAGAGAAAATTAAGATAGAAATATGGAAACAATTTAACTCAGACTGCCAGTGGTCACCTATCTGTTGATTTTGCAAAGGGTTCGAACTCTCCTGGGGCCTTAAATCTTTTAATCATATCTATACTGTGTAATCCTTTATTTTGCCCTGAATCAGGGTCTATTAGATATACTGCTTTTTGAAGCAGTATTCTGAACTTTAAAAGATCCACTGTAACACTGAAAAATTTTTCTTGTTTCCTTCTTTAAATTCCAGCTGTGATGAAATTCATGTACTAATACCAAATCATTTATTAGAACTTTGGTACAACAGCTTTATCATTAAAAGTTCTGACTATTTTTGTGCCTGTGTAATCAGATTCTCTTGCACCTTCCCTTGCATCTTTCGAAGTCAATCACTGGTGAATTTGGCCATGTAAACAATTTTAATAAGGGCACCCCTATAGAGGTTTTATTCATAATTTCTACAGGAGTTAGACCTGTTGTCACATGCAGTAGTTCATAAAGGATTACTTGAAATTCTGTCACTAGTTGTGCCCAGGAAGTGTGCCTCATAGAACATCATGTTTTACACAGTCGTCCTAATTCCTTCATAACACTTTCACAGGGATTAGTTTGTGGACTATAATTGGATATAGTTATGTGTCTTACCCCTTCCCAAGCCAAGAATTCCTTAAAATTATGGTTAATAAACAGTGGGCCATTATCAGTTAATAGATGTGGTTTACCCACATCTTAAAAATGCTCTTGCAAACAATGCATTACTGTAATAGTATTTGCTTGTTTGATGGGATAAAGTTAATCATACTTTGACCAACATTTGACCAACACCAATACATAATTTACTCCTCCCCTACCTGTAGTAAGGAGGATATAAGATGAACATCAACAAAAGCAAAAGGAGGATAATGGAATGTAGTTGAATTAAGTCGGGTGATGCTGAGGGAATTAGGTTAGGAAATGAGACACTTAAAGTAGTAAAGGAGTTTTGCTATTTGGGGAGCAAAATAACTGATGATGGTTGAAGTAGAGAGGATATAAAATGTAGGCTGGCAATGGCAAGGAAAGTGTTTCTGAAGAAGAGGAATTTGTTAACATCGAGTATAGATTTAAGTGTCAGGAAGTCATTTCTGAAAGTATTTGTATGGAGTGTGGCCATGTATGGAAGTGAAACATGGACAATAAATAGTTTGGACAAGAAGAGAATAGAAGCTTTCGAAATGTGGTGCTACAGAAGAATGTTGAAGATTAGGTGGGTAGATCACGTAACTAATGAGGAGGTATTGAATAGGATTGGGGAGAAGAGAAGTTTGTGACACAACTTGACTAGAAGAAGGGATTGGTTGGTTGGACATGTCCTGAGGCATCAAGGGATCACAAATTTAGCATTGGAGGGCAGCATGGAGGGTAAAAATCGTAGAGGGAGACCAAGAGATGAATACACTAAGCAGATTCAGAAAGATGTAGGTTGCAGTAGGTACTGGGAGATGAAGGAGCTTGCACAGGATAGAGTAGCATGGAGAGATGCATCAAACCAGTCTCAGGACTGAAGACCACAACAACAACATACCTGTAGATAATTGCCAAAGAAGTCCACTGCCATTAAATCATGTCAATCTTTTGGAATTATCGGATATAGTTTATAGTGCACATGACTGTTATCCTCTTTAATGAGCTGACAGGTCATACATGATCTCAACACAGTAACTGCTTTCTGGCTCATATTCTTGAAATAAAAAGATTCACATGTGTGTTTAATACATTTCCTTATTCCAAAATGATCATATCCTTTGTGTGTGAACCATATCAGATCTATTTCTACACTTCACGGAATACTTTGTCTCCATCATAACTGTCTGATGGTGCTTTCCAAAATAACACATCTCTTATTATCATCCATTCAGAATTTTCAGACTGGTGTAATGATAGCTCTTTACAACTGTTACATATATCATTAATGTAAGGACCTTCTTTCATGTCTTGTTTTATCCTTAAGGCTAGAGTCATTACATCACTGTCCATGTAACTTAATCCAAAAAAACTGATGGCAAAAATCACCCCAGTCCTTCAGTTTGTTTAACATTATTCATACCTAATGGTAATCATCATAATGTATCAGGAACTATATTCTGCAATTCTTTTACATAGCTAATTTTTATGTGATGTTCTTGTAAGAACACAGCCCAGTGCATGAATCTTTGATGCAATAACCTGCTTGCCATCAAAAATGACAACGCTTGATGGTCGGCATAGATAATAGTATGTGATCCCCATGTTATTGTCTGGAATTTGTTAGTACTCCAGACTATTGCTAACAGTTCTTTCTTTGTGACTGTATAATTCATTTCATGCTTTGTTAAGGCTATCATTCTGTACTCCCCTACTTTAGTATTCCACTCCTCTTGGAATAATTCTGTCTGATTCTATACTCTGATGCATCTGTGGCCACCTCATTCATTACAGGATGACTGAGAATAGCTGCATCTACCAGCACCTGTTCAATATTTTCGAATGCTTTCTCTGCACCCTCACCCCATAACCACACAGTTTGCTGCTTTAAAAGCTGTAGTTACCATGGATCATTCAGTACTTGTTCTTGAACATATCAATGGTAGAATCCTGCCAATCCAAAAAACAAGTGCAACTGTTTTATTAGATTTTGAGGTTCTGGACACTTGTATAGTTCTTATTCTGTCTGGATTTCATTTTATGCCATTAACCCCAACTATATATCCCAAAAATTTTAATTCTGCCCTTGCAAAATGCAATTTTGACAGTTTTATGGTTCTCTCCTTTTCATTATAGCTCTGCAAAGCTTTTGTGAGTAAATGACAATGGTCTTCCCAAGTTTTTGATACCAGAAAAATGTCATCTACATAAATAATGAGTTCTTGTAACAGTTCATTACCTAACTCCTTATCGAGTGCCCATATGAAGACTAACACTGTAATATTTAATCCAAACAGTAACACTCTAAATTGATAACATTTTCCATCAAATAAAAATGTGGTATATTTTCTGCCAATAACCACTTGTGAGATCCAAGGAGGTGAAATATTTGGCCTGTTCAAATTTAGTTAGTAATTCCTCTATACTAAAAGGTCTGTCCCTTTCAGTTTCTATATGTTCATTTACTGTATGAGCATCCAACACCAAACAAACCTCTCCTGTAGCCTTCTTCACTACAAGTAATTGATTATAATTCTTGATTTTGCTCTGGAGTTAACAATGGTGATTCATAGGGTGTGTTAAATATCAGCCTTTCACTAGTTTGTGTCATTTGCCATTTCTTGTGAAACTAACTAAACAGTCACAATTAAACATGTTTTTGTGTTTAAGATAAGGGCTGGATTTATCTCGGCACCCAACTAAATGGTATTTCACTGCTGCTTCCATTGAAATTAGAAAATAAAGTCATAGAATCAAAATATACAACAACTTTATACATTAACAACAAATCCATACCAAGTAATACATGTAAATTTATATTCGACACTATTAATAAAGTTTGCCAAAATTCACGTTCTCCTGTGGTGATATTTATTCTTGTCTCATGCTTCACAGGCTTACCTTTGGTTCCAGTAATACCTACTAAATATACTCCTGCACCAAGTACTGTTGGAAATACAGATTTGTTTTTCATAGTATGTACCAGTTATTGTGAAACTGAAGATACTTCACTGTACAAATCAATATAAATATCCACAAGTTTTCCATAAATTGTCCCAGTTACTATTGGTTTCAGTTGAATACCTTCCTTTTCTCTTTCTTCCTCTTCTTATAACAGTTCTCTTGTAGGTATTGTATGGGTAAAGGAAACTACCTTTTGTATGTATGGGCCTAATAGCTGTTCGTTATGTCCTGGATCATGGCCCCTGTTCCAGGACAGTCTCCATTTTCCGTAACTATTACAGGGTAATGCATTGCAATTACTGTATTCTCTGTTCCTCTTTGATTTTCCTGTGTTCTGTTGTCCTCACCATTAGTTACTACTTTAGGCATAAATACTTGTGGGTATGGTATGAATCATTTGTTTTGTACGATTGTCCATTTTTACCAATGAAACATAATAGGGAGTAGATATATTGGCATGCAAGTGTCAGTATCCCTAATTTTCTGAAAAGGTTCCTACAAAAATGTCTAGGCTGGACTCCACTCATTATCCTAATAACTCTCTTTTGGGCAATTAATATTTTTTTGGAAGGTATATTGCTGTTTTGACACTATTTATTGTGTTGGGGGTAGGAAATGTTTTGCCCAGTTGTACATGTATTCCTGTTTTTGCTTTCTCTTCATACTTGGCAAAGATTAGGATTTTGTTTCTTAATGAACTTATTTTGGAATCATTCATTATCCATGCTATTACTTCCCCTGTTATCCTCTGGCATATGTTTATTTCTTTCTTTTTTCAGTGTATCTAACTCCTCTACAAAAGTTAATTAACCATTAACATTCATCCAGCCTTTATACCACACTAACCTTTCGTACATAACATGGTAACCTATGTGCCAATATTTTGAATAAATTGGACACATCTATTGTCTTATCTAAGTATTTACAACGATTCAGGTGCCATTCCATATACTTCTTAAAACTTCTACAAGAGTTATTATAGTATTTTGGGTCTAATAACTCTAATGTCAATTTCTCTTGTGTGCTCTTAGAGCAATATTTTCTCCTAAATTTCTCCTTAAAATCCTCCTAAGATGAAAAATCCTCAGAATGAGCAGTACACCATTCTGTTGCACCACCTATCAAATAACTCAAGGCAAAATCTTATCTTTTGCTATCCTCCCAGGTTCTTGTTACAAATCTAGAAAATACTATCAAAAACAGGAGGGATGTACTGCTCCACCAGGTTTGAATTTTGGAAATTCCTTTGATAAATTCGTATTAATTCCTGATTGTAACTTCTCTAATAAACTCATAAAGTTATAATTGGTGGAGACTTTAATCTACCCTCGATTTGTTGGCAAAAATGCATGTTTAAAGCTGGTGGTAGATAGAAAACATCTTCCAAAATTGCACTAAATGCTTTCTCTGAGAATTACTTTGAACAATTAGCTCATGAGGTTGCGAAAAAACGCTTTACCTCTTAGCCACAAATAATCCTGATCTTAGAGCACATCATGATTGGTACAGGGATTAGTGAACACAAGGTCATTGTAGCAAGGCTCAAAACCATATGAACCAAAACCACTAAAAATAAACGTAAAATATATCTATTTAATACAGCAGATAAAAACTCACTTGATGCCTTCCTAAGAGAGAGTCTCTATTCCTAACAAGCTGGTTATGTAAGTGCAGACCAGATATGGCTCAAATTCAAAGATACAGTATCGACAGCAATAGATAGATTCATACTGCATAAGTTACTAAGAGACAGGACTGATCCACCATGGTATGCAAAACACGTCAGAACACTGTTGCAGAAGCAACGAAAAAAGCATGCCAAATTCAGAAGAACGCAAAATCCCCAAGACTGGCTAAGTTTCACGGGAGCTCGAAATTTAGAGTGGTCATCAATGCAAGATGCTTTTAATAGTTTCCACAATGTCTCAAAATATGGTAGAAAACCCAAAGAGCTCCTGGTTGTATGTAAAGTACACCAGTGGCAAAAAACAGTCAATACCGTCACTGCATGATAGCGATGGAAATGTTACCGATGATGGTGCCTCTAAAGCTGAGTTACTAAATACGTTTTCCATAATTCCTTCATGAAAGAAGATGAAGTAAATATACCAGAATTCGAAACCAGAACAGCTGTTAGCATGAGTGACATAAAAGTAGATATCTTAGGTGTTGCCAAACAACTCAAATCACTTAAGAAAGGCAAGTCTTCCAATCCAGATGGTATGCCAGTCAGGTTCCTTTCAGAGTATGCAGACACAATAGCACCTTTCTTAGCAATCATATACAACTGCCCAATTGACAAAAGGTCTGTTCCTAAAGACTGGAAAGTAGCACAGGTCACACCAATATTCAAGAAAGGAAATAGGAGTAACCCACTGAATTACAGACCCATATCACTGACCTCAATTTTCAGTAGGATTTTGGAGCATATGCTGTACTCGAACATTATGAGTCACCTTGAAGAAAATGACTTATTGATACATAACCACCACAGATTTAGAAAATATCATTCTTGTGGAACACAACTAGCTCTTTATTCCCATGAAGTAATGAGTGCTGTTGACTAGGGATCTCAGATCGATTCCATATTCTTAGATTTCCAGAAGGCTTTTGATACCATTCCTCACAAGCAACTATTAATCAAATTGCATGCATATGGAATATTGTCTCAGTTGTGTGAATGGATTCATGATTTCCTCTCAGAGAGGTCACAGTTAGTAGTGATAGATGGTAAATCATTGAGTAGAACAGAAGTGATATCTGGCATTTTGCAAGGTAGTGTCATAGGCCCTCTGCTGTTCCTGATTTACATAAATGATCTAGGTGATAATCTGAGCAGCCGCCTTAGATTGTTTGCAGATGATGCTGTAATTTACCGTCTAGTAAAATCATCAGATGATCAGTTCCAATTACAAAATGATCTAGAGAGAATTTCTGTATGGTGTTAAAAGTGGCAATTGGCACTAAACAAAGAAAAGTGTGAAGTCATCCACATGAATACTAAAAAAAAATTTGATAAATTTTAGGTATTCATTAAATCACACAAATCTAAGGGCTGTCAATTTGACTAAATACCTAGAAATTCAATTACGAGCAACTTTAATTGGAAAGACCACATAGATAACATTGTGGGGAAGGTGAAACAAACACTGCGCTTTGCTGGCAGAACACTTAGAAGATGCGACAAACCCACTACAGAGACAGCCTACATTACACTTGTCCATCCTCTGCTGGAATATTGCTGCATGGTGTGGGATCCTTACCAGGTAGGATTGATGGAGGACATCAAAAAAGTGCAAAGAAGGGCAGCCCGTTTCGTGTTATCACCCAATAGGGGTGAGAGTGTCACTGATATGATATGCGAGTTGGGGTGCCAGTCACTGAAACAAAGGCAGTTTTCTTTGTGGCGAGATCTATTTACGAAATTTCAATCACCAACTTTCTCTCCCGAATGTGAAAATATTTTCTTGATACCCATCTACGAGGGCGGTTCAGAAAGTAACCTCCGATTGGTCACAGTGCGGGTTGTGGGGGGAGTAGCGACGCCATCTGTGCGTTCACGCTCTCAACAGGTCAGTCGGCATCAAGCCGTGGTCGAGTGAACGTCGTACCTGCGCTAGTTTAGTTTTTGCGGCAGTTTGAAATGTGTGCTGCAATAGAAAACCCCGCCAAATGTGAAGTGCGTGCTGTCATAAGGTTTTTTACAGCCAAAGGATATTCTGCAGCAGCTATTCATCGTGAGCTTTGTGCCGTGTACGGACCAAGAGTTATGAGTGAAGGAGTTGTCCGTGAATGGGTACGTTTATTTAAAAGTGGACGAGAAAACGTTCATGATGAAGAGAGGAATGGTAGACCATCATTGGTGACTGACGAACTTGTTCAGACAGTTGATGCAAAAGTTCGTGAAAATCGACGTTTCTCAATGTCGGAGTTGTCTACTGGTTTTCCACAGATTTCTAAGACTCTCTTGTACGAGATAGTGACAGCAAGATTGGGTTACCGTAAGTTCTGTGCACGATGGGTGCCCAAAATTCTTACCGACCACCACAAAACTCAAAGAATGGCCTCTGCATTAGACTTTCTGTCACGTTATGAGGACGAAGGAGAACCATTGTTAAACAGAATCGTGACCGGTGACGAAACCTGGATTAAGTACGTGAACCCTGAGACAAAAGAACAATCAAAGATGTGGGCACATTAAAATTCGCCTACCAAACCAAGAAAAGCCTCGCAAGATTTTTCTGCCAGAAAACTGATGGCAACGGTGTTTTGGGATGCCAAAGGGGTGTTGTTGGTTGAATTCATGGAATGTGGTACGACCATTAATCAAGACGTGTGCTGTGAAACAATAAAAAAGTTACGACGGGCTATACAGAACAAACGCCGTGGTATGCTGACTTCCGGTATCGTTTCTTTTGCACGATAACGCCCGTCCTCACTCTGCTCGCAGAACAACGGCCCTTCTTGAGTCCTTCAAGTGGGACATTATCAACCATCCACCTTACAGCCCAGACCTGGCGCCAAGTGATTATCACCTCTTCATGCATTTGAAGAAATGGCTTGGGTCACAGCGGTTTGATGACGACGAAGAGCTCAAAGATGCGGTCACAGGCTGGCTCCAGGCACAAGCGGGTGATTTTTATGCAGAAGGAATGTCAAAGCTTGTGAAGAGATACGATAAGTGGCTCAATCGCTATGGAGACTATGTAGAAAAATAGTGCAAAGATGTAGTTGTAAGATGTATATATTAAAATATTTTTATTTAACTTGGTGTATTTTTTTAAATCAACCGGAGGTTACTTTCTGAACGGCCCTCATACATAGGGAGAAATGATCATCATAATAAAATAAGAGAAATCAAAGCTCAAACAGAAATATTTAGGTGTTCCTTTTTCCCACGCGCCATTCAGGAGTGGAATGGTAGAGAAGTAGTATGAAAATAGTTCAATGAACCCTCTGCCAAGCACTTAAGTGTGAATTGCAGAGTAACTATATAGATGTAGATGTAGATGTAAATGTACTCAGTAACCCACTGTTATTTACACCTGCCTTCTAATGGATTTCCTGCGAAGTATTCTCAATAGCCTTCCATAGCCTCATAGTTCTTTTTTGTGTTCTTCAGCACCTTCCTTAAAAAGAGTGTTAGTATTAAGTGATTCTACTTTCTCTTGTATGGTAGGATTTACAAATTAATGTAATTCTTTCTCTAAATTCTTTGAATTGTTCTAAAATGGTTACATGTTCATTTGCCTCTGAGATTTGCTCTTTAATGTGGTAAAACTCTCTAATTGCAAATTGACCTACATGGTTAATTTTACCATCTAATTCTTTGAATTGCTCTTTTACTTCCTTGCAAACTAAACTGCACTGATTATTGATCTCATCCTTCAACTCCTGGCGCAAATGGGTCAAAGTACTTGTAATGTTAGTTAATTTAGTTTCTATTTCCTGTTTGATGTGTTCTGTTATCACTAAGCAATAAAATTATTTGGGATAAGAAATATTATACAATTAAAACCATACAAGGTTGGAACCAAAATTGGTAAATGGGTTCTGTCATTACAAAAGAGTAGTAACCTAATGTTAATGGATATAAGCAATGATGTAGAATCAAAGTGGACTCTCAGGGAGAAGCATTATCCTTATGCCTCAAGAGTGTGTTGAACTCTCAGACTGTAGCCATGTGGTTCATATTTCAAAAATTTCAATTTCCAGTACCTCATTATTCTTTGTTCTTTCACTCTCTTATATACAAGACACACTTCTTACTTTCTTCATATAGTAATAACACACCCAATCATGTTGAATATACTTTGTTATCCCAACACCACGAAAAGGGTAAGAATTGATATAACTGAGGAACCATATGCTGCTATGGGCAATTACCTGATTCACAAAAATATTTGTAAGACTTATGTTTTGTGGAAGCATTTTTAAGGACATGCAGCAGAGAAATAGTGAGTAAACTGTTGAAATAAACAAACAATTTCTATATGAGAGGGTGATAGTTGTCAATTGTGTGTCATATTTATATTCCAGATTACAAATGTTGCTCATTGTGACAACCATCTGCATCCATAACTGTGTGGACCTGCACTAGAGATTATTCACAGCCCTTTTCGAACCATGGATTGTGGAATGTTCAGCTGTCATGACACAGCTCATACACTGCTTGAAGATTGCACATGGCATCCAGTAACATCTTCAACAATTTGTGGCACAATTGGCTATTGGCCTTTCACAGGGGCAGTTCCCAAATCACCAGTTAATATGAACATTTGAATAATGGTTTTCAGCTGCATTGTGGAAATGGGACCTCTCTGTGTTACTTTAATGTGTCAATACCCACAAAGAGCAGCAGCCCTATTGTTGTTGTTTTGGTACATATTTGTGAGTAAACCCCTGTTCGCCTTGTCCACATTCATGTTGACTGTTTGTAACTGTAATGCACACTGCTGCTTGTGTTTCAGCCTTGTGCCCCGAGGCAAGTACCGGTACCTAACAGCAAGTCATGACACTAACATTAAGAACAATGCAAATCCTGCAGTGAATAGTTTGAATATAATTCCTATTTAGTTGGCTTTCCATATGGTAAATAGTTTTCTGTCTACACTTACTCAAGTAGCACTAGTTTAATTATAACCACCCTGTATACCAGCTGGAAAATGCTCCTGTGGGAACACAAAAATAACGGATACACTCCTCTTTAAAAGAGACAAGCAGAAAATTGAGGAACCAGCTGCCTCAATCCTTGTTCCATTTTCCTAAATCATTTTCTCCTCATCTCTCTTTGTAGTGAAGCCTTCATAATCAGCATCTCCCTCTCACTGCCACTGTCTATACATGTCTCTCTCCAACCGACTCCGTTTTCTCCCATTGGCACTGTATCCTGTCTGTCTCCCTCACTGTTACTGTCTTCATCCCTTTCTCTTGCTCTTCTTTGCCACTGTCTCCTTCTTTGCCACTTTTACTGTCTCTGTGTTTCACTATCATTATCTTTATCCCATTCTTTTTCCCTCCCATTGCTGCAGTTTCTTTCTTTGTCACTTATAGTTTGTTGGCTTTCTCTTCAACCCCCATTGTATCCTCTGCACAAATGTCCTTGGGGATGGCTTTCTTGGGGTTTTGACCCCTAGACTGGGAACTTTAACATATGGGTATAGGGGATGGGGGAATGTGGGAAAATTTGTTGTGTTAATGTCTGTGGATTCCAGCCCCCCCCCCCCCCCCCCCCCCCCGAGCTTAGTCACAACTCTCATTTCCACTGTCTCATCTCTCTTCTGCTCCAACTGCTGCTATCTCCATCCATCTCTCTTTCTCTTTACTGTCACTGTTTCTCACTGACTAATTACTGTCTCATCTCTCTTTGTTTCCCACTGCTATTTTATCTATCCATCTGTCTTTCTCTTTCAGTGCCACTTTATCTCTCCCATCATCACTGTCTCCTCTCTCATTCTCTCCCATTGGCACTGCCTTGTCCCCTCTTCCAGTGTTACTGTCTCTGCTACTCTATTTCAGAAAAAAAAGTGCAAATACATTTGCATGCCAAAATTTTTGGTGAGGAAGGCAGAATGAGACCTAAAGCACCTAGTTCTACACTTTTTTGTCAGTCTTTTAAAGAGGAGCATATTTGCCTTTCTTGTGCTCCCACTGGAGCATTTTTCAGTTGGTTCCTTCCTTCCAGTGTTACAGCAGGGCACGATGCCTATATTTTTATTCATTTATTTTTCATTTATCTTTATCCATCCAAGGGTCATCTCACAATGATATAGGATTTGTCAAGGTAATACAATGCCAATAAATAGGCCAAAATACAACACACAGCACATTTAGCAAACTTTAAGAGGATAGGACAGGTATCCTATGGGAACAGGACAGGTGAACAGTCATGGCCCCGATTAAGGAACCATCCCTTCATTTGCCTTAGTGATCTAGGAAAACCACAGAAAACCCAAATCAGGAAGGCCAGAAAGAACAGCTCCATTGCCCTGAATATGTCAGTTTCTAACAGCTGCACTGCCCCATTCACTAATTCTCCACTGTATAATTTTTGTTTATTTAAATACAAACTGTTAGAGGTAACTTGCAGTATCAGACATAATTTCCTTTATCGCTGCCCACAAACTGAGGACACACTGTGATGACTTCTGGACAGTTTCTGGTCACTTGCAATGTAAAACATAATTCCACTCTTCACTGCCATTCCCACTAAGACACCCACAGATAACTGCCAGACTGAGAAGATGCTGCTGTGCTCCTTGCCTCAGTTCTGGACTCCATATTCAACTATGTGGTACTGTCCACGTGAAAAACTGGACATTACTAATCATGCATTATACATCTTGACACTTGAGCCTTGTGAAAGCAGGAAGCCATAATCATGTATTAAAATCTGCTTTAGTTGTGCCCTTTCATTATTATCCACTACTCTGAGTCCCCCAGGTAATCTTTAATTATGGAATATGCATTACTTGTCAAGAATGTTTCAGCTGCCTACATAAACAAATGTGTTTTAGTAAACTTTCTCATTTCCTTTGGCAATTTATTTTACAGTTTTATCACTGATATAATTTTTTTCCCCTGGGTGAATGTAACTCCAAACTGGCTCTTGTTCCATGATTATGAGATTAATATTAGTACAGTATTTACTAATATACGTATTTTATATGCACCACAGACGGGTATATGTACTTGCTTGGTTCAAAACGAATGCCCAACTTTTTAAATAGCTCTTTACATTGAGCCCAATGACAACTTACAATTGTTATTCATACAGACTTTTTCAGCAGTTAAAGAACTGTGTCCATGTTTTCTGTCTTTGATCCACAAAAAAAGAATCCCATTGCTAAGAAATGAGTGTATGTAGGCATAGTATGTTGTCATAAAATATTGACTGTTAGAAACTGATGCTAACACCCTAAGAGAATAGAAAGCTGATGAAATTATTTTTGCCAGTAACTTTGTGTGTTCACTCAATGTTAGCTAACAATCAATGTTCATCCCTGAAAATTTTGGGGTTGCTACAAGATCTATAGTTTTAACATCTGTGCTTAAAGTGACAGAGTTGCTTCCTCTCTTTATGCTGAATTGTATACTGTTTATTTTCTTTATGTTCAACATCAGCTTATTACATACTGCCCAGTTTTAAACATCCTTTAGGTTTTCATTTGCTTTTTGTAACAGGAGTTCTAATGTGTTCTCAGTGACTATGATGTTGCTGTCATCAGCAAAGAGAACTTTCTCTCCATGTCTTGCACTGACTGAAAAGTCATCAGTATATATTAAGAACAGAATTTGACCCAGTACATTAACCTGAGAAACTCCTATGTGTATATATTTCTTGGATGACAATTGTTTTACTAGCAATTTATCATCAGCAGACATAGAACAATCTCTCCTGTTTGGACCTTGTTTTCCAAGTGATAATGAAACCATTCATTTGCTGTTGATCTTACATTACTTGCCTCTAGCTTGCTCAACAGTATTTTATAGTCAACACAATGTCGAAAGCCTTGGACAAGTCTAAGAAAATGCCTGTAACACAATCTTCCCTATGAAGAGTTTCAAATATCACTTTTTTAAAACTCTGCAATGGCTGACATTTTACTTCTTCCACTTCTGAAACCAAATTGTGCTTCATTAAAGATGTTGTATTTACTCATACAACTTATCAGTCTCTCTCTCATGATTGCTTCAGTTAATTTTAAGAATGAAAACAGCAATGAAACTAGTTTTGTAGTGTTTTCCACATAACCTTTTCTTTAGCACCTAAAGCACTGTCGTTGTTTTGGTATGTACTTATGAGTAAACCCCTGTTCGCCTTGTCCACACTCATGTTGACTGTTTGCAACTGTAATGCACACTGCTGCTTATGTTTCAACCTTGCTTTAGGTACTATGGGAAAACACCTGAACTAAAGTTTTATTCTGTTATGTTTGTTAATGGGACTTGTGTGGTATCTATGCACATCTTCATAACAGAGACAGGAACCTCATCTATGCCTGCTGACTTCTCATTTTGTAATTGTTGTATTGCCTTCCTGACTTCAAGCTCTGTTGTGGAAGCAACATCATTATGCCTGCTGTGTAAGTCATTGTGGTTGCTATACGTGGTTTTAGGAAGATTTTGCTTCAGTTTCTCCACAACACCACAGACATGATCATTTACAAAATTCCAGAGGACTTTCTATTTTCTATCCCCATATTCGGCTTGTATGTTATTATACTTGTGTTTATCTTTTCCAGTTTCTTGTTTCATAACATCCCACTCCACTTTGCTTTTATTTTCTGCATTATATATTAATTTGTCACTAAATAATTTTTTCCCTCAAGCAGTACTACTCCTGCGTATCTTTTATACAGGATGGCGCACATAAAACCAGCCCAAACTGGAATGCGAACACATGTGAGTAGCATTACTAGCTTGTCAGTTTCTTTGCCACCTTCCAACAGCAGTAGCGTGTGAGTAGCTCACACAGAAAGCAAACCGTGCACTTCATTGTCATGCCTTACTGGATTGAAGAACATGTGTTCATTGTTGAAGAATAAGTGCAGTCTGAAGCCATTAAAGTTGTTCATGACATCTTTCATAAAAAGTTTCCTGAAAGTAATATTCCTGCAAAATCAGCAGTTCAGGATCTAGTGAGAAAGTGGCTTTTGACAGACAGTGTTGTTAATTCAACGAGAAATAAGGCACTGACTCTACGTACACCTGAAGTTGTGGCAAACGTGATGGCACACATTGAAAGAAGTCCCTACAAGTCAACACGACGATTATCACAGCAATGTGGAATATCTTGCAGGTCATGTCAACGCATCCTTCAGGGCTTAAAAATGTAACCTTACTGTGTGAGTGTTGTTCAGCAAATAAAAGAAGCGGACATGGGTAAGCTTACACATTACTGTAATTGGTTTCTGGAAAATGACGTTGGGGGCATCTTGATCCATTCCTCCTTTTTTGATGGATGAAGCTTGGTTTCATCTGTCAGGTTACATTAATTCACAAAACACAAGACACTGGGCTACAGAGAATCCCCATGGCATTCTGCAAAAGCTGTTATGTGATTTAAAAATTGGTGTATGATGTGCTGTATCTGGTAACAGAATTATCGGGCCATTGTTCTTCAATGAAACTGTAAACACACGTTTACTTGCAATGAATTTTTGGCTCTGTTAACTCCAAATGAAAAAATGTTGTGCATATTTCCAGCAAGATGGGGCAACTTCTCAAACATCAGAGTTGTCCTTAGTTTGTATACATACTGATTTTACAGAAGAGAGGACCATTAGTAAGGGCTTGTGGTCACCCCACTCTCCCGACATGTCACCATGTGACTTTTACCTCTGGGGATTTCTAAAGATTAGATTCTACTGCAGCAATCCCAGTACACTTGGCACATTAAAAAACAACAAATGAGAAGAAATTTCGAACATTCCTCAAAGAGTACTGAAAAGTGTTTTCCTTAACATCCTTTGATGTGCACAACTTTGCTTGGATGTTGGCGGAGAACATTTTGAACACAGACTTTAAATTCTTTTCTAAAATATGCTCACGAAACTAATAAAAGTAAGTCTGTCACTTAAACAGTTAATTACATAGTTAATAATGAAACTGAACAATAAAAATATAAGAAAGCAATGATGTACGTTGATTTTCTTCATTCATATTCCATTCAGTGCAGGGGTCGGTTTTATGTGTGCCACTCTGTACCTATAATAGTACTCAAACAACTGTAGATTAGTGCAACACTTTTACAAAGGACTGAGAAATTTAAGTCACTGCCAAGACTTTCTAATACATATCAATCTATTTTCCTTAGTGCTGCAGTAGAAATGGCTACTTTTGGAAATGTCACCACAAACATTTATCTAAACAAAGTGCAAAATTTAGAGAACTTTGCATGTACATTGCCTTTTACATACCCTTCATCCCAGGTTTGATTTGTCAATGCCTTAGAAAGAATATGTATCTTATGGTCTGAGAAAATCATTTATAGGCTTGCACTTTTGCGGGTTTCACTGAACCTTTCTTTACCTTTATTATCTGACAGTAATGATCCAAAGTGTCAAGATCTCTTATATATACTTCACAATTTTCCTCTTCAGTGTCCATAAGTACATGATCTAAAATTGAAGCCTAACTTTTTGAAATCCTCGTAGCAATGTTTACCATTTGTGCTATGCCAAAATTGCTCAAAATATTTAGAAAGTTATTACTAACTTTGCCCTCAGCACCTGATTAATATTCATGTCTCTCCACATTATTGTGCTAGTTTTGGGGGCTGAGATTCTTTTCAGGACTTCAGTTAATTTGTTGAAGAAAGTTTCCACATTACCACTAGGTCAGCAGTAGACAAACATAACGATTAGCTTCCTATAGGGATCTAGTTTTGTTGCTTCAATGGCTGACAATTTGAAATATTTATCTTCACTAATTGTGGTCAAATCTTCTGTAGCTTTAAAATGTGTACCACTCATTATATACATAAATGACCCTCCACCCTTTAAGATAGACCTACAGTAGCAACTTGGTGATAGCACTGTATGCTGCAATTCATCCTCTCTCAATCACTGCTCTATAATGCACACTACCATGCTGCTCAAAGACTAATTCAGCTTCATGATGGTGTACTTTATTTTCAGTGAACTAAACATTTTTATGAATAATAGATAAATATGAGCAAATTTACATGGTGCTTACACACTCCATTGTGGTACATTCTATTTCTAACATACACAGTGCACAAGTCTCCAAGCTGGTTGAGATACTTTTAAGAGAATGCAACCTATTGTCACGGTGTATCATACCAAAGGCGTAGGCCTCCTATGCATGCAACAGGTATTTGATCATGTGTGGCACCACACCCATCCACTATACTCTCACTAATCAACTTCACCAACCTCTCTTTCCCAAACCCGTTGAGGTGCAGACCTGCCACGTGTAGCCTCATCTCTCTACAGCCCCACCAGCATCAACGCAATGTGTGACTGGCCAACAGTCATCAGCATCATTTTTGACTTTACATTGACATGTCTTACAGCCCTGCCAAGATGAGGCCAATCATGCCACTGGAACAGCTCTACCATGCTCACATTGGTGCCACCAGTTAGTGAAGCTATCTTTTTCAGGTCACCACCTATTTGTATGCCATATCCCCATCCAGACTGTTCCCTGCCCCATCAATTGTCACAACCTGATGATTTTTTGTGAAACACTTACATAAAGGGCCTAAACCCTCAATCACCTGATCAAGCCCAACAATCAGATCATAAATACTGGTGATGTCTTCTAATTTCTCATGTAATAGAAGGTTTACACGTCTGCCAAGACTCTTACCCATCAGCAGTACTCTCTTACTCCTAACATTAGTGTTATTCCTAACCTGGGCTGAGTCTGTTGTGCATATCCTATTTCTACATCATCTCGAAACGCCTCTCTCCTCAAGTCTGGAAGCTGAATCCTGCTGCTGGTAGTCACAGAAAAACTGTCAGATCATGTCTTCCTCCTGCTAGTCCTTTTGTCAACTGTGCCAGTTCCTAACCATCCCCTTCACCACTGCTCTGTCCGCTCCTGGTAGCTGAGTGGTCAGCGCGACGGAATGTCATACGTAATGACCCAGGTTCGATTCATGGCTGGGTCGGAGATTTTCTCTGCTCAGGGACTGGGTGTTGTGTTGTCCTTATTATCATCATTTCATCCCCATCAACACGCAAGTCACCGAAGTGGCATCAACTAGAAAGACTTGCACCAGGCAACTGGTCTACCTGACAGGAGGGCCCAGCCACATGGCATTTCCATTTACCACTACACTGCCTCATCCTCAACAGCTCTTTCCTAGCTTGATCCATTTGTTCATGAAGGACACAGATCTTCCCTTCCTGCTCCTCTATTACCATATTCTTGCTGCATATTTTGCACTTCCAGAAAAGGGTCTCATCGATCTCCCCAGAGTCTGCCCCACTCCCCACGTTGGCGCACCAGATACATATATGTGGCCGCGAGCTCAGCTCCAGTTCACCACTGGCAATGGAAGGTGAAGATTTGACAATGCCAGCCGCTCATGCTGGCGAAACTTCAATAAAATCATTAGATGAACATCGGCCGAATAACCTGAGACAGAAGCCAATAGGCAGTTTGTCAACAAGTGGCCATGAAAGCCTTAACAATTTTCATGACTACTGTCAGAAATGTCAGACCAATTCTGTAGGTCAGTAAAGTTGTGACAATTTATTTATATACTTCGACACATTTATAGACTTTGATACATCATAACCTGGTTAGAACAGTGACACAACTCAAAAGTGCAGACTAAGAATAAGAATCTTTATTAGCTGTTCAATATTTTCTTATACAATGGGCTTCATCAATAAGTTCAATTACAGTATGAAGATGGTTATATTCTCATAACAATGTATATATAAATCATATGAAAGTTAGTGTAGTACAATAGCACACATTTGGAATTTTATATAATGTTAATTTCACAATAAAAAAGAAAACATTATACAACTTTATATTAAGCAGGGAGTATTCATGTTGATGACACTATGTCATTATCATATACATGTTGATAACACTATGTCATTATCCTAAGATATTGATACAAATATAGAGCACGTGAAATAGGTCTCTGCTTATATGTTAGATATTGTATTTCCAAATTTAGGTCCTACTACAGGCAGAGGTACCTTTCTCTATGTTAAAACAGAAAATCTGCCATATTACAATCCGTATATTCATCAACTGAGTAAAATGCTTTACCTTTGAGCCATTGACCCAATGTTGTCTTAAATTTATTTTTAGATACTGTTTGTACCATTTTAGGGAGCATATTAAACAGTTCGAGGCCTACATATTTATAACTATTATGTATCTTGGACAATCTAGAGTATGGCAGATCAATTGTGTGGTTTCGTCTCGTATTATGGGTGTGGACAGATGACCTAAGGGGATATTGAGCTATGTTTTCTTTTACATGTAATAAGCAATAATAGATGTACAAACAAGGAACTGTCATGATGTTAAGTTTTTTGAAATATTCCCTGCATGTATTCCTAGGAGATTAACCCACTATACATCGAAGAGCTTTTTTTTTGCCATCTGAAAATTGATACTGAATTGGGAGAATTTCCCCAGAGCAGAATACCATATGAAAGATGGGGGTGGATATAAGCAAAATATGAATGCAGCAGTAAGTTTTGGCTGACATTATTCCTAAGCTTATAAAGTAGGAACATAGCACATGCCAGTTTAGAACAGACGTATGTGATATGTTTATCCCAGCTAAGTTTCTGGTCAATCATCATTCCTAACAGTTTAACAGACTTATTTTCTTTGTCTGATACCTTCAAATTAAAGAATATTTCCTCAGTTTTTGTTTCATTTATGTATGAGGAGTTTACACTAAACCAATGAACTGATGTTTCAAATTTTATATTATCTTTTTCTCATAGAGATTCAAGAGTCTGTCCTGAATTGTATGAATGATATGTGTTAGCATTAATAAACACTTTATTATTTTACTTTTCTAACTGTTAATAAATTTTATGTTATTGGAGAACTGATGAAAGTTTATTTATTTATTTTTTGCTGCATAGTGAACTCCTTTCTGAGTCACAGACAGCTTCAATAGTGGGTAGTAAACATCATTTTTCCCTCTGGTGTTGTAGGTATGGACATTATTATTCTTCTCAAATTGTGATATATTATTTGTGATGATTTTCATAAGCAAATATGTGTATTGTGACAGCACAGTTAGAATGCTAACTCCTTGAATAGGTACCTACATGTGATTTCCACGGGTGAACACCATATATTATTTGTACAGCTCACTTTTGTGCAAGTAGTATTTCCTTTCTGAGTGACAAGTTACCCAGAAAAGGATTCCATAAATCATTATTGAGTGAAAATATGAAAATATTCAAAATACGTCAGAAAACCACTTTATAATTCTTTGGAAGCTATCATTTATCATCTCCTCTGTTAACAGAGTTAACACTAATATCATCAACAGAAAGTACTGATTCTGCCTGTTGAATGTTACGTGGAAGGTCATTCACATGTATAAGGAATAGTAGAGGACCCAAAATTGAACCCTGTGATACACCCTTTGTTTGTTTGTTTGTGTGTGTGTGTGTGTGTGTGTGTGTGTGAGAGAGAGAGAGAGAGAGAGAGAGAGAGAGAGAGAGAGAGAGGGAGAGAGAGTCTGTTTCTGTGTGTAAAAGGATCTATTCCTTAAAACTTGCATTTCCCTAAGAGAGTAACATGTTCTGCACAACCAAATGCATTGAGATCACAGAAAATATCAATTGGCAATATTTTAGTATTGAAAGCCTGTACTATTTGATGAGTGAATGTATAAATAACACTCTCTGTCATGTGACCCTTCTGGACTCCAAACTGTGATATGGTAAATAAATTGTTTCAACATAAGTGTGAGACTACTCTTGAGTACATGGCTTTTTCAGATAGTTTGGAAAAAGATGTCAGTAATGAAACTCAACAGTAATTGTTTAAGCATGTCTTTTCACCTTTCTTATGAGGATTTTAACAACTGCACGTTCGAACCATGTGGTGGTTTTTTTTTTTTTTTTTTTTTTTTTTTTTTTTTTTGGGGGGGGGGTGGGGGGTGGGGGGGTGGGGGGGTATCTCTTCATAATGGGTAAAGATTTTTTGAAAATGGGAAAAATGGCATTTCTAGATAAATATCTAGAGAATTTTTCAGTTAAAATTTAAGCCATTTGCTATGGTTAGTTAGTGAGATACTTGCAGCCCACCATGCAAAAATGGCTAAGAACTGGTTTTTGCAGTTTTCTGCATATGTACAGTAACTTCGAATCTCTAGATCCTGGTAACAGATGATGATACTGAAAATTTTTTTGAAGTTTCCTGACAATATCACATTAAGAACACATGGAGGGGAAAAACTACAAGTGGTAGAGAACTTCAAGTACCTGGGAAGCATGATTGAAAGTAAGGGGGGAAACGCAATGGAAATAAATGAAAGGTGCAGAAAAGCAGGGCAGTTCTACAAATGCATTAGGGGGCTTATTTGGAGCAAGGAGGTGCCACAGAAATCCAAGGGAATTATATACCGAACCTACTTTGTCCCCATATTGGCATACGGAAGTGAGACATGGGTAATGCACAAAAGCGACAAAAGTAGAATACAGGCTAGTGAAATGAAGTTCCAGAGGAGCAGGTTGAGTGTAACAAGACGAGACAGATTGCGAAATGTGTATGTGAGGGGAAGACTAAAGGAGGAACCAGTACAGGACAGGATAGAAAAATCAAGACTGCAGTGGTATGGACACATGAAGAAATGGATGAGGGAAGAATTTCAAAGAGGATGTTTGATCTGCAACTGGAGGGGAAGAGGCCCAGAGGAAGACCAAGAGATAGATGGGTGAAGGGAGTGAAGGAATGTGTGACGAGAAGAGGAGAGAACTGGACGAAGGTGGAAGAGGGGGAATGGTGGAAAGACAGAACACGATGGAGAGGCTTGTGTTCCCGACAGACCCAGCCAGTGGCTGGAAACTGTCCAAGATGATGATGATGATGATGATGATGATGGTAAAAATTTCAACAATTTGCCATGAATGTAATTTTTTTTTTTTTTTTTTTTTTTTTGGGGGGGTGGGGGTGGGGGGGGGGAGGGTGAGGGTCCTCTCAGGAGCCACCCACAAACGAATGGTGCTGTTATAAGCCCATAAAGCCCATCTACACCACACCTAATGCAAAAGAACCAACCGATTTGCTCTATTTACCAGCGCTGTAGGGAGAGTGTAATGTTTAAATTTTGACCCTTTACTGTAGGATAGCTATAGTATGCCTATTCTTCTGATAGATACACAGATGGCAGCTAGGCTGAGGGCTATGTTAAGTTTAGTCAAAAGCATTCAAATGAACATCTGTGGACTTGTGTGAGCCACGACCTTTTTATGCCTCTGCATTTATGTAGTAGCTACTTATGCTTTGATGTAGTAGCTACTTATGCTTTGCTCAGTCTCAGTACATGCCTACTTGACTGTCTGTCGCTTGCCGTGTATAACTGTCATTGTGTCACGTAATGTTATGTCCCCTGTATACTACATCATGTAGCACTCAGTGCAGTATAATATGTGAGTTTGTTTTAATCTGGTATGGTCTAATAAAGCGTCAAGTAATACATTCGTCAGTGTTCTCAATAGAAGTAATTTCCTGGCAGTATCTACATGTGTATATCCATGTCCATTACAGCTCCCAACATGAATCTAAAACAGTTGACCCCTTATTTCTGTGATCAGTAGAATCTGAGATGTGAGCTCCTGGAAAATTGCATTTTCATATGCAGCTTTTTGGGATATATTGACACTGTGCACTGTTGTGAATGTTCCAATATATCTGAAAGAAAAATTACACTACATCCCAGTTGCAATTTTTTTACACACTGTTTTCAAAGTGGTATTTATGAATTTGAGATTGTTTCCAAATGTGTCTAAATTCACTGTATCATATTTACACTCTGTTATGTTACACTGTATACATAGTAATTGACATTACACACATATACATGAATTATAACATCATTATAACATCAAGCTGAATGAGACAGGATTACTATGTTACCCTGATACAGATTCACTTCTCATCTCTTCTATTCCTGCATTGCTAGATCACTGACTTGTGATACATCAAACTCAATGTTACTGCATAACTTGTGCTTATGAATACAATAACTTCACTGAAACATGAACCATGGACCTTGCCACTGGTGGGGAGGCTTGTGTGCCTCAGCGATACAGATAGCTGTACCGTAGGTGCAACCACAACGGAGGGATATCTGTTGAGAGGCCAGACAAATGCGTGGTTCCTGAAGAGGGGCAGCAGCCTTTTCAGTAGTTGCAGGGGCAACAGTCTGAAGATTGACTGATCTGGCCTTGTAACACTAACCAAAACGGCCTTGCTGCGATGGTACTGCGAACAGTTGAAAGCAAGGGGAAACTACAGCCGTAATTTTTCCCGAGGGCATGCAGCTTTACTGTATGGTTAATGATGATGGCGTCCTCTTGGGTAAAATATTCTGGAGGTAAAATAGTCCCCTATTCGGATCTCCGGGTGGGGACTACACAAGAGGACATCGTTATCAGGAGAAAGAAAACTGGCGTTCTAAGGATCGGAGCGTGGAATGTCAGATCCCTTAATCGGGCAGGTAGGTTAGAAAATTTGAAAAGGGAAATGGATAGGTTAAAGTTAGATATAGTGGGAATTAGTGACGTTCGGTGGCAGGAGGAACAAGACCTTTGGTCAGGCGAATACAAGGTTATAAATACAAAGTCAAATAGGGGTAATGCAGGAGTAATCCATGGAGAAGAAATAAAAACTTTGAGGTTCGCCAGTGACATTGTAATTCTGTCAGAGACAGCAAAGGACTTGGAAGAGCAGTTGAATGGAATGGATAGTGTCTTGAAGGGAGGATATAAGATGAAAATCAACAAAAGCAAAATGAGGATAATGGAATGTAGTTGAATTAAGTTCGGTGATGTTGAGGGTATTAGATTAGGAAATGAGACACTTAAAGTAGTAAAGGAGTTTTGCTATTTGGGGAGCAAAATAACTGATGATGGTCGAAATAGAGAGGATATAAAATGTAGACTGGCAATGGGAAGTAAAGCGTTTCTGAAGAAGAGAAATTTGTTAACATCGAGTATAGATTTAAGTGTCAGGAAGTTGTTTCTGAAAGTATTTGTATGGAGTGTAGCCATATATGGAAGTGAAACATGGACGATAAATAGTTTAGATAAGAAGAGAATAGAAGCTTTTGAAATGTGGTGCTACAGAAGAAAGCTGAAGATTAGATGGGTAGATCACATAACTAATGAGGAGGTGTTGAATAGGATTGGGGAGAAGAGAAGTTTGTGGCACAACTTGACTAAAAGAAGGGATCGGTTGGTAGGACATGTTCTGAGGCATCAAGGGATCGCCAATTTAGTATTGGAGGGCAGCTTGGTAAAAATTGTAGAGGGAGACCAAGAGATGAATACACCAAGCAGATTCAGAAAGATGTAGCTTGCACAGGATAGAGTAGCATGGAGAGCTGCATCAAACCAGTCTCAGGACTGAAGATCAAAACAACAACAAATGAAATACTATATTGTACCCACTGTGACATCAAGCTATTTGTATAACTAAGGGTTTGAAACCGACCAAGAATTTTCACCTGGCAATGCACCATCTGAGCAAGAACTTGTAAGCAAGTGTACCTTATACCAAGAAATTAAAATCCTATAAACAAGAATATTACCTAGTTACATGAAATGAGGTGCTCTAAACTTGTACACATAGTTAATACTGAACTAATTCAGAGAATGTAATACATTTGAAGCTTTCCCTTAGTAGTGACTGCAAATTCCATTACACCCAAAAGAAACAAATGCAGAGTTTTCTCTTGTTAGTTCTTGCCAGCCCTTGCCAGTTCCAGTATACTCATAAGAAAAAAAAAATGTGAAGTATCTTTTAGTAATGTCCAACAATTCCAGTATATTCACAAAGCTGTAAGAAGCATAAGGAGATTATCATCTTTGCTGTAGAGTTATATTATTGTGAAAGCAATACTTACAAAAGTCCATACTTGATGAAACAGAGTTAATTATACACTATTATAGTGTCACATAGAAGGAGGTGTAATCAGATGAATGACAAACACCAACTTCACTTAACGAAGGTTTATTCAGCACTCACACATACAAGAGTGTGGAGCAAACTGCCTCCAGCCAGAACACATACAGCATATATACAGCAACAGAACAATGATTCTTGACATTTGTGGATAATTCTAGATTGTACTCGAACCGAATATAGAAATTAAAATTTTACAGTCTAGGTGAGTTTTGAACTCACAACACTCCATGCAACACTTTAGTATCATAACCACTATACCACGGATCTCCTCAGGTTCTTCTGTGATATTGCTCCCTCCTTAAGAGAACAGCATCTCAGTGTTATGTCCTCCTAGTCCAGGAATGAGTCATCGGTCCTGCACACTCTGACTCCTGATGACTGATTCTCACCCTGGTGGTGATCTTCTTAGAACTTCTTTTGCCGCTATGCTCTTAATCTCCTTTCTGCTTCTTGCCTGTCGCTGGAGCTTCGAATTTACCCTCGGTTGCAGGGTCCTTATAGGGCTTCATTCAAAGGATGTGGACCGTATCTCTGATCTTTCGTCGTCTTGTGTTGGAGTCGAAATCTTCAACTTCACAAGTAAAATCAGACAACTGTCTTACAACCTTATAAGGTCCAAAGTAGAGCCTGAGGAGCTTCTCAGAGAGACCAACCTTCCGAACAGGAGTGAAGATCCAGACGAGGTCATCAGGATGGTAGGCAACAGGGCAGTGGCTTGTGTCATACCTTCGGCGATCGTTTTCTTGAGCCAGCAGTGCACGAAGTTGAGCTAACAGCTGAGCTTCCGCAGCTCTGATTAACACCTGGCCGATATAGTCATTGTCCACGTCATCAGGATGTAATGGAAACACAGTGTCCATCATCATAGTTACCTCACGCTCATGCATGGGGAAAAATGGTATAAATCTTGTGGTGTCTTGTTTGGCAGTGTTGTAAGCAAACGTCATGAAAGGTAGCCCCTCATCCCAGTTGCTCTGCTCAACATTGACGAACATTGACAGCATGTTGGCCAAGGTCTTATTGAGGCTTTCAGTTTGTTTGTGGATGGTAGGCAGTTGTCATGTGATGAGTAATGTTGCACCGACAGTTTATCTCTGTCACAAGATTTGACTGAAAAACTTTCCCTCAATCCATAATTAATGACCTTGGAGCACCATGTTTTAATATAATGCCTTCCATGATGAATTTAGCTACTTCGGATGCTTCGGCTGTTTTCACAGCCTTTTTAATGGCGTAGCATGCCAGATAATCAGTGCAAACAATAATCCATCTATTGCCACTAGCAGACACTGGAAATTGTACAAGGGGTTAATCCAACATACTGGAAAGGTGTTTTGGCTGGTGGAATTGGTATGAGTCGGCCAGGTGGTTTCAGAGGAACTGTCTATCTCCTATGGCACTACAGACAGTGTGACACATAGTAATGGATGCTCCTAAATAAACCTGGCCAGAAAAACTCTCATGGATTCTATTGTATGTCTTAATAAATCCTAGATGTCTGGACTCAGGTATGTCATGGAATTTCTGTAGAACATGTTTTTAGGAAATAATGGCAGCCACCTCTTTCCCAATGAATCAAAGTTTTTCTTGCAAAGTAATCCATTAACTACCTTACATTGTCCTTTCACATCCTCTGACCAATTTAAGGCAAGCAAAATTTGAGATATATTGGCGTCCTTCTTCTGCTCAGCAGAGATATCCTGGAGTGCAGTGAGACAGTCACTATCTTCATCAAAGTCTTAATGGTCTTGCACAGGGTTTCTTGACAGACAGTAGGCATCTTGGTGTTTTCTTCCACTTTTTTACACTATGGTAATGTCATACTCTTGAAGACGTAGTGCCCACCTGGCGAGTCGGCCTGTTGGATCCTTAAGACCTGTCAACCAACAAACTGAATGATGGTCTGTAACAACTGTGAATGGCTTTCCATTGAGGTGCTGTCAAAATTTGCACATGGCCCAGGTCACAGCAAGACATTCTATTTCTGTAGTTGAGTAGTTTCTCTCAGCTTTTGTAAGTGTCCTAGAAGCATAGGCTATAACCTTCTCTTTTCCATCCGAAATTTGGATCAGAACAGCACCGCTCCCATACCTGGTGGCATCTGTGTGTAGTTCTGTAGGTGCTCTTTCATCATACAGACCAAGTACATGTTTAGTCATCAGAGCTTTTCACAGCACATCGAAAGAACCTTGTTGAGCACCACCCCAGATAAATTTAGCATCAGCTTTTAACAACTCTTGGAGCGGTCTGGCTTTCATACAAAAGTCTTTGATAAAACGATGGTAATAAGAACATAATCCGATGAAGCTTCTCACATCTCTAATACTTTTAGAAATAGGAAAATCCGTTATAGATCTCACCTTTTCTGGGTCTGGCCGCACACCTTTATTTGACACAAGGTGTCCAAGTATTTTGGTTCCTTTTGCTCCACACAGACACTTTCTTGGATTAAGTTTCAATCCACCTTGTTGGAGACACTTAAGAATGGCAATCAGTCTTTTTATATGTTCATCAAATGTCTCTGAGACCACTATAATGTCATCTAAAGAACAAAGACATATCATCCACTTCAGGTGACCTAGAAGATTATCCATCATCCATTCTAAAGTTGCTGATGCATTACACAAACCAAACGGCATTACCTTAAAGTCCTACAGACCCTCAGGGGTGATGAATGCAGTTTTCTCACGATCACCCTCATCTGCTTCAATCTGACAGTATCCCGAGTACATGCCCATGATTGAGAAAAACTTAGCCCCCTTCAGACAATCTAGTGTAATGTCAATTCGTGGAAGAGGGTAAACATACTTTTTAGTTATCTTATTGAGCTTCCTGTAATCAACACAAAAGCGCCAACTGCCATCCTTCTTCCTGACGAGAAACACTGGTGATGACCAAGGGCTCTGTGAAGGCTGAATGATCTCATTCTTCATCATTTTCTCTACCTCATTGTGCATTATTTGCTGTTCCATTGCTGACACACAGTATGCTCTCTGGCTTATTGGTTGATGGTCTCCAGTGCTAATCCAGCATTGCACCATCGATTTGTCTAATTTGATCTTCACCTGTGGACTGAAGCATTCAGAGAACTCTTGAAGAATGGTGAGTAGCTTCTTCTGTTGTTCCTGAGTGAGATCTGGTGATAGTCGAGCTAGAAGATCTTGTCTCGTAATGGTAGCACTAATTTTGCCCACAGACTCGGCATGGGAGGTTTCTATGACACTCAATTGTTCTTCAATTAATGGCTCAGCATTTGCTATGCACATGCATCTTGGAAGTATCTGTGGTTCTCGGTGACAGTCAACTATCCACAATTCACTGAATCCATTCTTAAATGAGACGACAGAGGCTGAGATGACCAAGTTGTTCTTCAGTGGTATGCTTCTCTTACATTACACTACATGATCCATGGGTTGATGCATGGCATGAGACGTGACAGTAACCTTTCTAGCACTGACTGCAAGAATGATCACTTCATCCAGCACACATAGTCTCCACACACTCGGATGCGCATCTTCCTGTCCACAGTACCTTATCTCATCTAGCATAATCTTCGAGTGACCACAATCTATAAATGCCTGAGAAGCTTTCGAAAAGTCCCATCCAAGAATGACGTAATGACTACACTCCTGTAAGATGATGAATTCTAAGGGCTGTGTATGTCCTTCCTGTAGGTTTTACATATTTCCCATTCGCCACCTTCAGCAGAGATGTTTTGTTGTCGACAAATACGGTTTTCTGCAACTGGCAATGGTACTTCTCCGAAATGACTGAATATGATGCTCCAGAGTGCACAAGAGCTTGGGCTGGTTGACCATCCATGAGGATACCAACGTAGTTTCCTATCATTTTTGTAGTGATTGACGACAGAGGATTTTTCTCTTCATCGGCCTCACCTCCAAGGAAGGTCACACCCTTTAGTTTTCCAGGTTGCAGCAGCTAGGTGATTGGCTGGAGTTTCTAAACGGCAGTGGAGACCTTGAACAGCTTGTCAGGGTGTGTCCTCTCCAGCAGCTAGCTTGCGGCAATGGTGACCTACGTCGTCCTGCACCCACATCTTCTTGTTCATCTTCATCGTCCCGGAGCTGACATCGGCTGAAATCAGTCTGCCATCTTCTGGCATGGGTGCCATCATATATCCACCTCCTTTCTTGACAATAGTGCACCACATGTCCTAGTCATGCTCAGTGGAAACATACTGGCTGGTTATCCTGGTTTCTCCAGACGTCTTCCTTGGTGCCCAAACAGGTTACTCATGCGGCATTGTAGGAACGTAACTCCGCCTGGGTCTCGACTTTTTCACCATTTTAAAGGGAAATGAAGGATGAGGGATTGGGTTCAATGTCTGTTCCACTTCCTCCCTTATGACCTCTTGAAGCATCTCGGTTTTTTGCTCGCCATTCAATCCAAGTGCCTTCTGAACTTCCTCTCTCACTATCTGACAAACAACACTTGTGAAATCAGTTCCTTCCCCAATCACAGACATCAATATGACATTTGGAATATGTTCAAACTTCTTGTGTGTAATTCTTTATTGATGCATTGTCTCAATATACTGGCACCATTTTATGAAGTTGTCTGCTGTGGAAACCTCCTTCAGGAGTAGGGCTTGATACATGTCCTCAGCAACACCCTTCATGAGATGTGCAACCTTATCTTCCTCCTTCATTCTAGGATATACTTCTTTACACAGCTCCAAGACGTCTTGAATGTAGCATGCTGCAGTTTTTCCTGAACACTGTGCCCTGCACTTTAATTGATCTTCAGCCTTGCACTTCTGTGATTGTGTGTCGCCGAAATACATGTGTAGTTCTGCCTGGAATACTTCCCAACTTGTGAACTTCTCCTAGTTGTTCTCATACCATTGCTTGGCAGTGCCCTCCAAGTAGAAAAATACATTAGCCAAACACACGGTGTCATCCCACTTGTTAAATTTGGATATACGCTCATATGCTTGTTTGGATCTTGGTCATAATCACCAGAAAACCCGGAAAGATGTCTCATGTGGTGGCACACAGTTCCAATCTGTTGAATATGGATCGAACTCAGGTTTCTCACCATATAAATGTTGGCTCTCTCGTGGCCTGATGGGAGCCACTGTGTCGTCGATAATGTGTGCTATCACAAGTTCCAATACCCAGCGCCTCCACAAGAATAATGTCATGTAGAAGTAGGTGTATGTAGATGAATGAGGAACACTAACTTCACTAAACAAAGGTTTATTCTGCACTTGCACATACAAGAGCAGGGAGTGAACTGCCTCCGGCCAGAACACATACAGTATATATACAGCTACAGAACTTTTCAGTACAATGAGTCTTGACATTTGTGGATACTTCTAGAATGTACTCAAACTGAATATAGAAATTAAAACTGTACAGTCCAGGTGAGTTTTGAACTCACTACCCTCCATGCAATACTTTATTATCATAACCACTACACGACGGAGCTACTCAGCTTCTTCTGTGACAATATGAACTTCACAAGTCCACAGGCTTGAAAATACACATAAGATCGTTTGTATCATAAATGTTTAATTACATGAGAAATGATGAGAGGAAACTGTTTTCAACTGGTTAAAACCTGTATTGGGTACAGATATTGAATCTAGTATAATGTTATCAACTAAAATAAATACTACACTACTGTTGTTGTTCAAGCTAAAGAATTTGTGTTTACTGAGGATTCACACTGGTGTTCCATTACATGTATTACCTTTTACAAAACTATTTCATAACAGTAAAACCTTTTGCAGGGACAGCAACATCCAGCATCTTTTTATATGGCAAAATGACTGTTGTTATTTAAGATACATGATCCTTTTAAAGATAGCTTCTGCGTGGAAAGTCTTGCTATGTCATTTTTATATGCATAATTTCATATACAAATACTAGTTAACATTGTTGGAAAAGATAGATTGCTACTTCCCTTGCAAAAGAGCATGTTAAGTTGCAGACAGACATAATTAAAGGACACTTACATAAAGCTTCTGGCAAGAGCCTTCATCAGTAAAGGAGAAATGCACACTATTCATACACACAAGCAAGCATACCTCGCACAAATATGACTGCCAACTCCAGCTGCTTGGGCCAGAATACTTGTTACATATTTGAAGAAACAATCTCAGATAATTATTGCTTATATGAATTCACTTCGATGGGCCACAACAGTATAATATGGTGAAGATAATTTACAATATTTGTTTGTGATTATTATTTGAGATGCACAATTATGTAAATATTGTCATGATATGAAGAAAATTGCCATTCCTTATACAAACATTATGCTTAAACACTTACAAGTATGTACACTATACTAAATGGAAGATGAAGAAGTGCCTTTACTAGAAAGGGGCGTAAGAGGCTGAAACTGATTTACCACTGAAATATGTTCACATAAGAAAATACTTATCAATGCAGAAACCAAATTTCATAGAAAAAGGAACTAACACCTGTCAGTTTAGTAGCTAGTACTAATGAAAAACCAAAGCAAAGTTCAAAGACAAATAAGAAAACAATTTATATTTCATTTAATGTTTATGCTGTCATATTTTAAATGCTACTTGCTGAACTGACAAAACAATCAAATTAATTTGTGACTACTAATGCTTTTGATTAGCACATTATCTTGTAAAATTTGGCTCCAAATATGCTAGAAGCATCCTCAATGCTAGAACAAGAAATACTAGTTACTAGAAATGTATATATAGAAATAAGTTGCACTATCTGAAATGTAAATGATTTACTCATATGCTTCAACCATATACTAACACAAGTACTCGAGACATTTAACTTTTAACTGTGTAATATAAGGAACTGTAAAACCTAACCATGCAGTTTGATCATTTAAAATTATTTATATTTTTTTGTAGTTGCACTCTGACTGAACTGTTGGTAATGGAGACTGTCTATTATTTTAGAAAAAAATGTTAGCGTGAAGTTGAGAAGAAGTATGACACCGAATAGTGATCTTTCAAACATCGGTTTTGGTTATGGATACAAGTTCATAGAGTGGAGGGAGGAGATCTACAAAGCGTTTATAAAACAACAACGTATGTTAATAATCTGTGTAATGATATGTCAAAACAGTACCTTGTATGAAATATCTATGTAATGTAAACAATATATTAGAATTTATCATTCCTTTATTTCACAAAAATATACAGACACTACCGTCTCTTTGTGTAACAAACTTCCTATTCAGATGCATGCATATTATGACAACATCTCTCCCACAGTTCTTATGTGCAGAACTCTGTGAGTCTATGTAATGTGGCAGTACGGAACAGTATCAAACGCATTGTACGATTCCTTCCATTTCAGGGATAGCAATACTATCATGCAATCTTTACTCAAAGTTATATGTGTGCAGAAGTTTTAATTGAAACGTTTTTAGCTTACTATATCTATGAAAAGTAGTTGATGTTTGATGAAATTAAACTAATAGTATTTAATTATCATCAATTTATAGAAAAATTTTACTAGAAACCAAAAATATTTCAAATCAAATGTAAACACAGACTGAAATCACCCTTTGTACAAATAATACACAAAAGAGTAATAGTAATGATGACAGAACTCATTGCAAAGCCACTGAAATCATGATACATTCAAAAGTAATGCTGTGATTGTGAAGTAATGAACAAATATAGGCAAATTATTGTTATCAATGTACATCTCATGAAATTTCATCATGAAAACAGACATATTTCAACATGCCAATTATCACAATTTTTAACCAGTTTTAGGAAAGCATATAAATTTCATTTGGAAGTTTAATAATGTTTAGTTTAAACAATATGTAATGTGATCTTGTTAGTTGTTGTAAAAGCAGCAATGGGAGTAGCCATAGAGCATCAGTATTTGTCAGTATTAACTCCATTATAGTATCAAGTTTTGTTAGTCTGGATGAGATTTTGGTGTATGTCTCTGTAGAAATAAATTAGTGAAAGTGTAATCCCAGTGTATTGACTGTCTTGACGTGCTCACTGCAGGTCCCCCGGCCAGTGTGGCTGAGCGGTTCTAGGCGCTTCAGTCTGCAACTGCGCGACCGCTATGGTCGCAGGTTCGAATCCTGCATCGAGCATGGATGTGTGTGATATCCTTAGGTTAGTTAGGTTTAAGTAGTTCTAAGTTCTAGGTGACTGATGACCTCAGATGTCAAGTCCCATAGTGCTCAGAACCATTTGAACTACAGGTCCGGTCTTAGCTGGCACGGGGCTAAGTGCAAAACTTCTGTGCAGTGCACTCCCATATGCCCTTCTTCACGTTCAAAATAATTCTAAGTTTCTTCATTGACATACTACCAACATATCAAAAGACTGTTACTACAGCAGACTTATTGTTGTGATAAAAAAATAATTAATCAGAGATGGAATCTTAATAGGTATGGTAATTACTAAAATGTTAATCATACACAAATCCTTCCAGTTTAATGAAATTTAAAATCTGATAAGGTTCACAAGTGTTGTTCAGGATATACACTTAAATGTTTTCATCACTTGGCAGTGTTTTATATTTACAAGAAATTAAATGAGTTGTAGGTTATAGAAACTAAAGATTCTCTGCTTTACACACTTTGCACAAAACATCTTTTCCTTGCTTTTTGATGAGCAAATTCGTAAGATATTAAAAATTCAATTTTGAAACCACATAGTGTTCCACTGACAGCATGGCAAGAGAAGACAAGTGTTCTTGTGAGATGCTGCTTCTGAAATAATTCTTGATAAGCTTTAAATGTGAAAAGCTCCTTTCAGCAGAGACAATAATCATTGGCACAGTTAGAACAGTTCTGTAGGCAAAATAAGTGTTGGGAAATGGTTTTCCAATGTCATTCAAGTATTTCAGTATTAACATTGGAGTTTTCACATCCCCAGGCACCATTTCTGTAAACTGTTCAACTTCTGTCAAAAGGTCTGGTGCAACATCTTTCAAACATTCACCATTTATGTTTACACTTAGCTATTTTTCAAGATTTTTACATAGTATTTTCAGGTCTTCATCCTGTTTATATTTTTAATCTTCACAAGAAAACAAAAAGCCAACTATTTTGGAGTACTTTACCAGCTGCCCAAACCTTTCTTTCAAACTTTTAGCAGTGTATCAATGACGGGGTATAAAAAATTGATTTTGTATTTCTCCTCTGAAGGCTGAGCTCTGCAAACCATGTCATCACCTTCATAATCAAATTGCTTCACCTTCTTGCCAATTCTCTCTCCTCAAAAGTTTGGTTCAATATGTAAATTTTCAGCTATTACTTTCGCTGTTATTGGTGCATTAACAAAACCTTCTTCACAGAAATTCTCAATAAACTGTACTAGACTGTTGAGGGATTTAGTTATTACTTTCATGTCCATGTTTTCTGCTTAAAGTGTCTTACCAAATTATAATGCCTACAATAAACTTGACGCTTTCTAATTCATTCACTGCAAACAACTGTGCTTCATTCTTTGTTCATTCAACAGTACCATTGAACACCTCATGAAAGGCACCTCTGACTTCTATTGTTTCGTATCTTACAGTTTTGACGCTCTCCACCGTACTGTCCGTAAGAGTACCTGAAAGCTTCTTGACTGTTAAAGCTGGTACCCTACTCGTTAAGGTTTCCCTTCTCTGAGTGTATGCAATGAATACAATGTATAGTCTTGTAATTAGAGCAAAAATGTGAGTGCTTATGCTGTGTATGTTGCTGCATCTGATAACACAAGATTAATACTGGATTGTACTTTAGGTATTTGGCTTGAGCTTCCACTTCACTAATATTTCATATTTGCACAATTATCATAACTTTCGCCTCTGAAATCATGAATATTGAGTCATAGTTGATCCAGTTTCGACAAAAGGATTTCAGTTAAACTTTCTCCTGTTGCTGAAGTGATGTTCAGAAAGTTGAGAAGTGTTCTTCTACAGTCACTGCATCTTCTGATAAATGTACAAACCTAACAATTAATGTCATTTGTCCATGGCGGCTTTTATCAGGAGCAAAATCAAATGTGACAGGAAAATGTTTACTTTCTCTTACAAAATTAACAGTGCTATTTTTTACTTTGTTGGCAAGCAAATGTATGAGTTGATTCTGAATTTTTTCCCAAGACAATGGTCATGAATTTCTTGAGTTTTTACCTGCATTAAATGATCCTGCAAAACAGAGTCAAATTCTGCCATCATTTCAACCAAACCACAAAAACTACCATTATTTTCTTGACACAGCCTGTCACTGATTCCCCTAAGGCCATATTATGTTGAACTAGGTACTTTATGGTGAGTATAATTCTTTTTAGAACCTAATGCCCATGTTCTTTCTCTTTTTCCAGCAGTTCACGGTCAGTTTGGACCTCACATTTTATCCATTTTTTGCATGATTGTTCATTCCACTGAAGCCAATTTCCTGAATGAGCCCAACCATGGAGTCCATCACTTGACAGCAGGTTTGACAGAGATTTTTTTTTAAAAAAAAGAAAAGTGGTGGTGGATTTAATACACAAGCCATGTATGATCCCTTTTTTCTCCATTGGGTAAAGTTCTTACGTGAAAATAAGTTGAAAATTTTCTTCTGTTCTCATTTAAGGGATACTCAAAATTTACAGTTTTAATAGAGCCTTTCTGTCCAATTTCATGTACCATGGAGAATGTTAATATACTACACCAAGTGCCTGAGTCTGAATTTGCCTTTACTTCACAACTGCTACTACTAGGCCTACCTGAATGTGGGCTAGCAGGAGGTTTGCATTCCAATACCTCATGCTCACTTCTATCTAAAGAATCACATGATGAGAAGCTACTGTTAATGTGATCATCCTTTAAACATGTTTTAGTCTCTCAGTCTGAAGTCGTTGGCTGAATAGATTTTTTTGAAAGTGCCTTTTTGTGAGTTCAAAAGCTGTTTATGTTTTAGCTTTATCTTGATCTTTTGAAGCACCTGAATCATATTTTCTAAATCTGTTCCTCTCATGAGATATTTTCCATTTGGCACTTCAAACTATAGAACAGACAAAAACACTGTATCTTCATACAGAGTGCACACACAACATGTGAAATGCCGTGAAATGGAAAAGTACCTTATGTTTAAACTGACAACAATGAACAGATCATTCTGTGGGAAACATCTGCTGACAAAACAATGTAATGCTTGATTATTGGCCACAACAATGAGTAGACAGGGCTCAGAGAGGTGTTCACAAACAATGAATAGCATACCTCTTAATTAACACAAGAACACTAATCATGTGTTGACAATAGATATTACTATAGCGCATCAATATCATAGATCCTGGATCCCCCAATTCTGATATAGGCAGAATTTTCTGAGATGTACTCCAGTGGCCATAGCTGTGTCACAATGGACATATAATTGAATTACATTACATTAAAAGTAGTTTCAGAAACACCTTACTTTATTTTTTTCAATTCACCTGTAATAACAAAACTACAGGTGACAGTTTTCAGATTACTTTCTAATGTTTTGTGCAGGCCTCGAGAAGTGCGGAGCCCCTAGAACTTCAGGGCCCTGCATGGTTGCACCGTTTGCACATCCATAAGGTCAACCCTAGCTGACTGAATTACCAACTGTGCTTCATAAACCATGCATTATTTATTTAATGAACAGTTACATCACCCATTCAGTGAGAACAACTATAAACATTAAATATTCAAGATTGTTCTCAGAATCAATGAAGCATTGTACACCACCTAACTATAATTCTTGTGTGTCCAGGTGGGATAGGATGGATACATGCTCTGTTTCTGTTTCATTTCTTTGAAATCTCTCTTGCATTTTTGTGTCCACTGACAAAACTTTGTTTCTTTAATGATCCTTGCAAACTTAGTTTCCAATGAAAATCTACAAAAATTGCACAGACCAAAAACAGAGTGCAGTAGTTTCTTGCCTTTACGTGTAGGTAAATGGCAAATTGCCTTCTGTTTCTCTGGGAATGGTGCAATACTCTCATAAGTTATAACGTAAACAATAGTTTAGAATTATTACTTGTTGTCAAAAGCTCGGTTGTATGGGGTATCCATCAAAATTTGTGACTGAATTGAGAACTTTTTGTTAGGGAGAAAACTGCTTGTTATCTCCAATGAAAAGTGTTCACAAGATGTTGAAGTAACTGCAGGTATGCCCTGGGAAATGTGATGGGACCCTTGTTGTTCATATTGTATATTAATGACCTTGCAGACAATATTAATGGTAAGGTTAGACTTTTTGCAGATAATGCAGTTACCTATAATGAAGTACCATCTGAAAGAAGGTGCATAAGTTTTCAGTCATATCTTGATAAGATTTCAGAGTGGTGCATAGATTGTCAGCTTGCTTTAAATTTTCAGAAATGTAAAATTTTGCACTTCACAAAATGAAAAAGAAAAGGTAGTAGCCTATAATATCAATGAGCCACAGCTGGAATTGGCCAGCTCATAGAGCTACCTGGGTGTAATACTTTGTAGGGATATGAAACAGAAAGCAAGTGGTAGACTTCAGTTTATTGGTAGAATACTGGGGACATGTAATCAGTCTACAAAGGAGAGTGCTTACAAATCACTTGTGTGATCCATTCGAAAATATTGCTTAAGTATGTGGGACCCGTACTAAAGAGGATTGACAGGCAGTATTACATGTATACAGAGAATGGGAGCTTGAATGAGCACAGCTTAGTTTGACCATGTGAGAGTGTTACAGTGATGCTGAAGAAACTGAACTGGCACAGCCTTGAAGATAGACATAAACTATCAAGAGAAAGTTTACTAACTAAGTTTCAAGAACCAGCTTTAAATGATGATGCTAGACATATACTACAATCCCCTACTTATTGTTCACATGGGGATCATGAGGACAGGATTTGAATAAATACATCATGCAGAGAGTCATTCAAACAATCATTCTTTCCATACTCCATACATAAATGAAATGGGAAGAAACCCTAATAACTGGTTCAATGGAACATACTCTCTGCCATGCACTTTTCAGTGGTCTGAAGAGTATGGATGTACATGTAGAGTTATAATGTGACCAACACCTTTTTCATTTCCTCCACCGAATTCAGGTTTCTGTAAATTTATGGTCACTCCAGCTTTCTTGAAATGATCAAGTACTTCTGCAATCAGCTAGTCTCCTAAACAGTTATCTATTATTGGATGAAAGTGGTCAATGACAGGTTAGATCTGAATGGTAGCATCCTGTACTGCTAGCACCCACCCGCACAGAGGGACACAGTATACTACCAAAATGCTTCATGCAACTAGATTCAGTGTTAACCCAGTGTGAGATGCATGTTGTTAAATAGTGCAGTCCCATTACATTTTTGCAAGAGTTCCTCCAGATTTTCTGGATGATCTAGTTCTTTCCTTATAAATAACAAAATAGTGGGCTCCCCATTCCATTTGTCCACTAAAAACAACAGACTGTTATAATGGCTAGCAGACCTTTCCATTATACCCAGTTTTAGCAACCCCTGTATTTCTTTCTCGATTGATGTTTTCTTGACATGTGGTATCAGGTATGGCTTCGAAAAGTACAGTTCGCATGGCTTTATTTTTATCTTATATGGTGGTGCTTTTACTATCCCCAACTTCCTGAAAAATACTATCTTATACCCATTCAGTAAGATGGCTAATTTATTCTTTATTGTACAACAAGTATTTCCTATTTCTGTGATCTTCTGGGTAATTTCCTGTTCTTTAATTGTGTATTCTTCACTTGGTAGATGCTGTTGTATTTCATATGATGTTTTTCTTCCTACTTCCCAGAGTACTTTTACTGTAGAGTAGTAAATCCTTGTAAATGGATCCATGTCCTATATGTTATTCATTCTCCTCCTCTTTAATGTAACCTTTTGCTACTTTTCACTCTTCTGAATCTTCACTGCATTTTTACTGAAATTAATCTCCACTTGATGCTCAGTCATCCACCGTATTTCCAATATATGGCCAATACATAAATCTGGTGTGTCCCAAACATCCATTTTATACATTTCTCCCTACTTCACCATTCCAATAATACTTGACATTTTATAGGTTTGCTCATAGCTCCTATTGTGCCTATGATTTTGTTCGCAGGGACTTACTAACTTGTCTCTATTTTTCGACAGCATTTCATAGAGATTTTTTGAAATACTAGAAGTATCACTTTCTGGGTCTAAAAGAGCTTTCACTCCCTATTTCTTGATTTTGATGTTTATTGTTGGTGACCTTTGTTCTTTTTCCCATATCTTGTCCTCTGACTTCAATTTCTGTTGGTCTTCTTTTAGATTATCACTATGTATTACTAGCATTTGTGCTGACCCTGCAGTACCAGATCAGGTCTCTTCTAGAACTTCACTTAGTTCTCCAGTTCCTGAACAAGGACTCCTCCTTCCCTTTGTTCTTCCTGCATCTGCTACACCTATTCATGCCACTGATAAATCACTCCATGTCCACAGCTGCACCTAATGGTGCCGCGCCTCACCTCACCTCCTCATTTGTGGCAGCTGTGTTCCTGTCAAGTTTGTGGAACTGGCCCATTTATGCCATCACCACTCCAATCATAGTCTTGTTGTTGGTAACTCATTTCTGCTTCCTACCAACTTCCACATTAATTACTGTTCACCTGTTGTAGGTTCCACTGGAAGTGCTTTTCTTGCTTGAATTTCCATTATACAACCTACTGTGCTGCATCCATGGATTCCATGACTGCCCAGCTAGCTTGGTTTGCAAGTCCTATGACAATCTTTTATTAGAACCAGAGATGAAAAATTCTGCTCAATACATTTGTAAATGTCAAGCTGTCAAACCCACAAGTGAGCAATTATGAATGAGAATGAAGAGAAAACAAATTTAAAGACCCAGACATTTCAGTACGTAAGGCATAGTTTTCTCTTACAGAACCATAAAATCACAAGAGAATAGCCTAGAAGGTTCAAAAAAATGTGAACAAATAAAATTAATATATCAAAAGTTGGAAAGTTTAGAATGAAAGTGTTTACTGTATATGATCAGCTAAAAAGTCACTTTTCGAATAGATCTTAGGAGGAGAAAGTGAAATTTAAAGAGTGAAGTAGATCTTCTCCAAGTGTAAATCTAACATCATGTGCACCTGGATGAGGCTCACCAATTTGACTCAAAATACGTTAATAGAAGCAAGTAAATGCCCCTTTCAAGTTCCCAGAGTATGTTGCCTGATAGTGATAGTGCCACAAGGGAAAGTAAAATGGTCTACAAAGATTTATGCGTGTAGTATGAGGAAAATTCATACAACAGATGTCAACAGGCATGGCAGGTGAGTGCTTAAGAGTGCAGACTTGCAAACTAGCAATTTGATGGCCTATGTTTGAATCCTGCTGTTACCATAATTTTTTTCCATTATTTTATTCCTCGTAATGTTAAAAATTGATTATAATATTTAAATACACTTAAACAGTTCTATTTATATAATTAAAATTAATATATTCACCATAGCTATGATTACTACCATTGTAAGTCAAAGAGCTATACGGCACCTTATTGTAGAACATTTGTCGAATTTTGCATGAACCACCACTGGTACTAGCTGAACAATCGCCTTCTTAGCTTGAATATAAATATAAAATACAGTTGTAATACACTTCATTCCCAACTGTCACATGTTGTTCCACACCCCAAGGAACACAAAAACTTGATAGTTCTGCACAAATGCCCTATGGTGGCAATGTTAGGCAAACTACTTGGTTGGTTTGGGGAAGGAGACCAGACTGCGTGGTCATCGGTCTCATCGGATTAGGGAAGGATGGGGAAGGAAGTCGGCCGTGCCCTTTCAGAGGAACCATCCCGGCATTTGCCTGGACTGATTTAGGGAAATCACGGAAAACCTAAATCAGGATGGCCGGACGCGGGATTGAACCGTCGTCCTCCCGAATGCGAGTCCAGTGTCTAACCACTGCGGGCAAACTACTGTCTTGGTTCATACAACAGTTACATTTCATGATCTTGCACTGTTACAGCTATGCGGTGTGATGTGTACTATGATGCTGAAGGCTGCTCCCTGTCATTGTTGTAGTTTCTTCTGTCATTTCACTTTTGTGAATACATTTTGTTTGTTCAGTTACCATGCGAAATTCCACCACTTCATTCCAACTGCATTGTTCACTATGGTGCCTCTCTGTTCAGCAATGGGTATGGTGCATTTGGGAGCGCAGGGTGGGGGGGGGGGGGTGGGGGGGGGGGGAATAGTGAATACCCAGTAGTAACATACTAGCCACTCAATGTGTTGATCATTTGGAAAGATAAATAACTTTTCACACACCACAGTCATGTCAAAGAACTATCATTATACTGAAATGGCTTCTTTATCACAAAAGAATACAAACACACACACTTGGGCCTATTTATGTAAATGTTCCTGCTTCAACTTCTGACAATAGCTTTTGGTATGATGACTAATCATGACAACTGTGTGCCAACTACTTGCACTCCACACCTAAAAATAAAGATCACTGTAAGGCAAAGATACCCTACAATGGCCTTTCATCCCATGAAGTTTCATTCTATTTGCTCCTCCCTTCCTGAGTGTTTAACTTTTTTTGTCAGCTAATGTATATTATTTATGAGAAATTTCATTATGGAATACATAAGCTGGAAAGTAGTAGTTAGTACTGACAGATCCTTGAACAGTCCTCTACAGGACAATCTTGAGTTCACACCAAAAACAATTTGTACTACATGCTTTTAAACTTAGACAGCTTTAGCACAGCTTCATGAATTAAATCATCCCTATGATCCCTCATAACATTATAACAATGAACATAATCAATTTTTGGCAAAATAACTTAATTGGATAGATAAAAAATCTACTCACCACGCAGCAGCAGGAGAACACACGTACAAAAAAGGTTTTACTTATGAAAGCTTTTGTAGCCAGTGCCTCCTTCTTCTGGCAGAAGGATTGAAGGGTAAGGAAGAGGGGTGAAGGGAAAGGAACTGGAGAAGTTTAGGAAAAGGGGTAGAATTTGGAAGAGTCATCCAGAACCCTGGGGAACGGGAGACTTACCAGGCAGGATGAGGAGGAAAGACTGATTGTTGGGGACTGCACAGGACAAGATTTGAAAGCTGAGAGCTTAAAGGTGGAAGGTGGTATGCAGGACAGATTGGTGCTAAAACATCGTGCATGAGTTAACAAGAGTGAAAAGCTAAGTGCATTGTTTGTAACAGAGATGGCAGGAGGATGGCGAAAAATAGACAGGTCAGAAAATGGAAGATGTAGAAAACTAAAACAAAATGAAGAATGGAGGAGTTAGCGTGAAGAAATTCTGAGACAGAAGAAATTAAAGTAAATTAAGGCCCAGTGGGTGCCAACAACCGAGGAAATGTTGTAGCACTAGTTCCCACCTGCAGAGTTCTGAGAAATTGATGTCTAGGGGAAGAATACAGATGGCACATGTGGTGAAACAGGTACCAAGGTCACAACTGTGCTCTGCAATATGATATTGTGTCTTGCCAGTATACACCCCCTGCCTATGCCCATTCATCCTACCCAATAACTTGCTGGTAGTCATGCCAATGTAAAAGGCCAAACAGTGTTTACATAACACCTGGTATGCGACAGGTGTCATTTCACAAATGGCTCTCCCTTTGATAGCATATGTTTTTCCAGTTACAGGTCTGGTATAGTTGGTGGAAGGAGGGTTCATTGGGCAAATGTTGTAGCGGGTTTGGTAGGACCACATGAAATTTAATTGGGAGAATTTATTTAGAGATTCCAGGAATTTTAATATGTCAGCCTCACCATGAGTCCATATGGCAAAGATATTATCAATGTATCTAAACCAAACTAGAGGCTGAAGTGTTATGGGTCCCAGGAAAGCCCCCTCCAAGTGGCCCACAGAAAGGGTGGCAGGAGCCATCCTAAATCCCATGGCTGCATCCCTGATCTATTTGTACGTTTGCCCTTCAAAGGTGAAGTAGTTGTTGGTAAGTATAAAATTGAGTAAAGTGAGCAGGAAGGATGTTGTAGATTTGGAATCAAGTGGGCATTGACTCACAAAATGTCCAACAGCTGACAGAACATGTACATGGAGATGCTGTTATAGCAGGAGATGTCATCAATGGTAACAAACAAGGTGTGTGGTGGGAGGGGGACAGGCACATTATGAAATGCAATAAAGTAGAGTATGCTATCTTTTTTATTTCTGTATCATCTATGTCTGACAACATCCACAGTGCAAATAAGAGTTTGGTTATTGGCTGCAATGGTTCTTTGGTATTCTTCACTCAATTCAATTGATTACTAAGTTGTAATCCCAAGAATTTAACACTGTCAAGTTCTTCTATTAGTTTCTTATTATATTTTAGACACATACTCTGGTAAAACCTATAACAATTTCTCAACAGCATATAATGGGTCTTTTAAAAATATAATTACAAAGAATCAGCTAAAAACATTTATTAAGATCTAAGAAAATTTTATTAATTAATCTTTCTATAGCTATACTTGATTTGCTATGTATTTGGATGTTTATGTCATCAGCAAACCAAACAAACTTGACGTGTGGTAATGTTACTGATGGAAAGTCATTAATATACACAAGAAAAAATAAGGGCATCAAGATGAAATATTATGAACACCAAATGTAATTAATTATTTCCTGAATGGACAATGACCAATAGCAAAATACAGGATCATTCTCTATTGAAACTATTGTTTCCTGCTAGAGAGATATAATTTTAATGATTTCCAGTTATACTGTAATAATCAATTTATCTAAAATCATAGTGTTATTTACTTAGTCAAATACTGTTGACAGACAACAGAATATTCCAGTATCCTGTAATTAGTTATCTAATGAATTAAATACATACCAGCTGTATTCGTAAACAGTGTCCTCAACAGTGAAACTGTTTAGAAATCTACATTGTAACTGTAACAACATATTATTTATAGTCATGTGGTTAAGAAGATGCTTGTATATTAAGTTATCTAATTTTAAAAAATGCTGAAAAAAGTGATATCGGGTGGAAGTCTGGGGATACTTATTTGTTTCCTTTTTTATAGAGCTGCTTAAATTCATGATATTTCAGCCAGCTGGGAAATGTTCCAGCTCAATCTGGCGCTGGTGAGACAACTGTGCAGTCACATATTGATGTTTTATTTGTCGCAACGCTTTACGTCCAGATATTAGCAGTAGGATGGATAGGGTGTGTGTGCGGGCACAGGAGGAACTGGCCGCAGTTCGCGAGCAGCTGAGCATGCTGTTGGCCACGGTCAGCCGCCTTTAGGCTGCTGCCTCGAGGTGCAGCGACGGCGGAGGGTCTGGCGTGTCGCTTGAGACACCCCAGGTGTCGCTTGCTGCATCCGCTGACTCAGCCGCGGAGGCACCTTCTAGTGTGTAGCCGGCGCGTTGGGGCTGCCCTCACCTCAGGGTGAGTGGCGGACTGCAATGCGTTCGCGTCGCTCGAGGCAGAGGGTCAATGTGGAGGCTGGCTGGCTGGCCTTGTCCGTTCCTGTCAGTGGGCAGGTGGCCACTCCTTCAGCAGGGCCCAAGCAGGCACACGGGGGCAAATGCTTGCTGGTTACTGGGAGCTCCAATGTTAGGCAGGTGATGGAGCTCCTTAGGGAAATAGTGTACAGGGCTGGAAAGAATTCCAACGTGCACTAGGTTTGTCTGCAGGGGGGCCTCATCCAAGATGTGGAGGCGGCCTTGCCTGCTGCTATCGAGCGTACGGGATGCAGTCATCTGCAAGTAGTTGCTCACATCGGCACCAATGATGCCTGTTGCTTGGGTTCTGAGGCGATCCTCAGTTCATACAGGCGACTGGCGGATTTGGTGAAGACCACTGGCCTCGCACACGGGGTGCAAGTAGAGCTCTCTACTTGCAGCATCATTCCCAGAGTAGATCGGGGTCCTTTGGTTTGTAGCCGAGTGGAGGGTCTCACCTAGAGGCTTCGTCGACTCTGTGACAGTCTTGGCTGCAGATTTCTAGACTTGCGCTATTGGGTGGGGAACTGTAGGATGCCCCTAGATAAGTCAGGATTGCACTACACAAAGGAAGCGGCTACTTGGGTAGCAGAGTACTTGTGGCGTGCACATGAGGGTTTTTTAGGCTAGGCAGTAGTGTGAAGTGTCCTGATGAACACTCACCAGTCAACGTGCAGGCAGGGAAATCAGGACGCGCTCAGTGTAAACACACTTCAGCTATCAAGATATTAGCAGTAAATTTTCAGAGTGTTCGGAATAAAGTTCCTGAATTTAATGCCCTCCAGCAAGCGTGTGGCGAGCAAATTATTCTCGGGACTGAGACCTGGCTGAACCCTGAGATAGGAAGTTCTGAAATATTTAGTGAGGGTTGGAACGTGTATCGGAAAGACAGGTTAGACACCGTAGGAGGTGGTGTCTTCATTGCAGTTGATAAAAATATTGTGTCTACTGAGGTCGAAGTAAAGTGTGATTGTGAAGCTCTCTGGACATGTTTAACAGGGCTGGGAGAAATAAAGTTAATTGTTGGGTGTTATTACCGGCCACCAGGTTCCACCGTGACAGTTCTAGAATCATTCAAAGGGAGTCTACACTCTGTATCGCAGAAGTACCCGGATCATGCTATATTAGTCGGAGGCGACTTGAACCTACCTAGTATAGACTGGGATGTCTATGGATTCATTACAGGTGGTACAGACAAGCCGTTGTGTGAATTACTTTTGAACACATTATCCGAAAACTGTTTTGAGCAGCTAAATCGACAGCCAATGCATAATGGAAATATTTTAGATCTGGTAGCCACGAACAGACCAGACCTCATTGACAGTGTCAGTGTTGAGACAGGGATTAGTGATCATGATGTTGTCATTACGACTATGGTTACGAAAGTTAAAAAGTCAGTCAAGAAGGCTAGGAGAGTATTCTTACTAGAAAGAGCAGATAAGCAGTTGTTAGCATCCCACTTAGTAAATGAATCGACTTCATTTACTTCCAGTATGATGGACGTGGAAGAATTATGGGCAAATTTTAAACACATTGTAAATCACGCATTGGAGAAGTATGTGCCGAAAAAGTGGGTTATGGATGGAAAAGACCCACCGTGGTTTAACAGCGCAATTCGGAGAATGCTCAGGAAGCAAAGATAGTTGCACTTGCGGGGTACAAGAAAGATCGGAAGAATGAGGACAGGCAAAAGTTTGTAGAGATTCATGCTGCTGTAAAAAGAGCGATGTGCAAAGCATACAACCACTACCACCATCATACCTTAGCGAAAGATCTTGCTGAAAACCCAAGGAAATTCTGGACTTATGTAAAATCGGTAAGTGGGTCGAAGGCTTCCATCCTGTCACTCACTGATCAGTCTGGCCTGGTAACGGAAGACAGCGAAACGAAAACTGAAATTTTAAGTTTAGCATTTGTGAAATCTTTCATGCAGGAGGATCATACAAACATACTGTCGTTTGAGTCTCGTACAGATTCCCGTATGGAGGACATAGTGGTAGACATCCCTGGAGTTGTGAAGCAGCTGAATGGGTTGAAAATAAATAAATTGCAAGTTCCTGATGGGATTCCAATTCGGTTTTACAGACAGTACTCTATTGCATTGGCTCCTTACTTAGCTTGCATTTATCGCGAATCTCTTGCCCAACGTAAAGTCCCGAGCGACTGGAAAAAAGTGCAGGTGACGCCTGTATATAAGAAAGGTAGAAGGACGGATCCTCAAAATTACAGACCAATATCCTTAACATCAGTTTGTTGTAGGATTCTCAAACATATTCTCAGTTTGAATATAATGAATTTCCTTGAGACAGAGAAGTTGCTGTGCATGCATCAGCATGGTTTTAGAAAGCATCGCTCCTGCGAAACGCAACTCGCCCTTTTTTCACATGATATCTTGCGAACCATGGATGAAGGGTATCAGACGGATGCCATATTCCTTGACTTCCAGAAAGCGTTCGACTCAGTGCCTCACTGCAGACTCGTAACTAAAGTACGAGCATATGGGATTGGTTCCCAGTATGTTGTCCTCGATAGTGAGTGTTCATCGGAGGTGAGGGTATCATCTGGAGTGCCCCAGGGAAGTGTGGTAGGTCCGCTGTTGTTTTCTATCTACATAAATGATCTTTTGGATAGGGTGGATAGCAATGTGCGGCTGTTTGCTGATGATGCTGTGGTGTATGGGAAGGTGTCCTCATTGAGCGACTGTAGGAGGATACAAGATGACTTGGACAGGATTTGTGATTGGTGTAAAGAATGGCAGCTAACTCTAAATACAGATAGATGTAAATTAATGCAGATGAATAGGAAAAAGAATCCCGTAATGTTTGAATATTCCATTAGTAGTGTAGCGCTTGACACAGTCACGTCGATTAAATATTTGGGCGCAACATTGCAGAGCGATATGAAATGGGACAAGCATGTAATGGCAGTTGTGGCGAAGGCGGATAGTCGTCTTTGGTTCTTTGGTAGAATTTTGGGAAGATGTGGTTCATCTGTAAAGGAGACCTATTCTTGAGTACTGCTCGAGCACTTGGGATCCCTATCAGGTTGGATTGAGCGAGGACATAGAAGCAATTCAGAGGTGGGCTGCTAGATTTGTAGCTGCTAGATTTGATCATCATGCAAGTGTTACGGAAATGCTTCAGGAACTCGGGTGGGAGTCTCTAGAGGAAAGGAGGCGTTCTTTTTGTGAATCGCTACTGAGAAAATTTAGAGAACCAGCATTGAGGCTGACTGCAGTAAAATTTTACTGCCACCAACTTATATTTCGCAGAAAGACCACAAAGATAAGATAAGAGAGATTAGGGCTCATACAGAGGCATATAGGCAGTCATTTTTCCCTCGTTCTGTTTGGGAGTGGAACAGGGAGAGAAGATGCTAGTTGTGATGCGAGGTACCCTCCGCCAATCACCGTATGGTGGATTGGGGAGTATGTATGTAGATGTAGATGTAGATAATTGACTGGTTACACAAATAACTTACTGAATTCAGAAGAATACTGGCTTATTAACTTTTCTGTTATTTCATCATAGTCATTACAATTTTTTGATTGTCAAGATTTTATGATGGACATAACATACCCTCTAAATGTTTACATGATTATTCTGCAGTTCACAATTAAGGGCCTGGCAGAGGTTCATTGAACCAGCTTCAAGCTATTTATCTAACATCCCACTCTCAAACACTTAAATGTTTCTGTGTGTGCTCTGATTTCTCTTATTGTGTTATGATGATTATTTCTCCCTATGTAGGTGGGTGCCAGCAGAATATTTTGTCACTCTGAAGAGAAAGTTGGTGATTTAAATTTCATGAAAAGATCCTACCACAATGAAAAACGCATTTGTTTTACTGACTTCCACCCTAATTCGCATATCATAACTGTGGGACACTCTCCCCTGTTCCACAATAATACAAAATGAGCTGCCTTTCTTTGAACTTTTTTTATGTCCTCCGTCAATACAATGTGATGTGATCCCATACCACGCAACAGTACTCCAGAAAAGGATGGACAAGGGTGCTGTAGGGAATCTCTTTAGTAGACCTGTATCGTTTTCTAAGTGTTCTGCCAGTAAATTGCAGTCTCTGGTTTGCTTTCCCGAAGACATTTGAGTTTAAGAAACTTCCTGGCAGATTAAAACTGTGTGCCAGACCGAGACTCGAACTCGGGACCTTTGCCTTTTGCGGGCAAATGCGCTACCAACTGAGCTACCCAAGCACGAGAGCTTCTGTAAAGTTTGGAAGGTAGGAGATGAGGTACTGGCAGAAGTAAAGCTGTGAGGACGGGGCGTGAGTCGTGCTTGGGTAGCTCAGTTGGTAGAGCACTTGCCCACGAAAGGCAAAGGTCCCGAGTTCAAGTCTCGGTCCAGCACACAGTTTTAATCTGCCAGGAAGTTTCATATTAATGCACACTCCGCTACAGAGTGAAAATCTCATTCTGGAATCATTTGAGTTTAAGTTATTTGAAACTGTAATTCCTAAGTATTTAGTTCAATTTACGGCATTTAGATTTGTGTGCTTTATTGTGTAAGCAAAATTTAATAGATTCCTTTTAGTACTTACGTAGATGACTTCACACTTTTCATCATTTAGAGTCACATGCAATGCCAACATTTTGACTGATATAGTGCAGCAACCATTATCTTGCGAGCAGTACACTGCCAATGTAGACAAGTTAGAAGTGGCCTTGGAAGGAAGTTAAAAAAATCATTGTGCCATTCAGCACTCTAAAATGGTGTGTCAGCAGAATCTGTTCCCAGAGCTGTGAATACTTCAGGACAATGCAAAAGGGACACACACTACAGCATTATTATGAAATGTTTTTGATAGTAAGAACTATCCTCACAATACTACCATAGATGCACTGCTGGTGGGCACTCTTGCATTTCTAGAACTCCTACACTGACTGTTCTGCCAGTTTGACAAAAAAAGAGCACTTCAGGATAAATCTCATAATCATCCACAGACTGCAATAGCCAGGTGATAGTACCGAATTAGAACAGTTGTAACTGTCAGTCGGTGATCTATTGTGACTTTGCAACTTTCCACTTTGTGTTTGTACATAGCTCTGTGAGCAAATACTACTAGCACAGCAGTCCAATGTGTTAAATGGTGTAACCTCCTTCCAAGGCCACTCTGAAATACTCTAGTCCAGCTGGAACCAATACACCACTTGCCAGAGTCTGTCACAGCTCCCAGTGTATGCAGGGACTTGAGCTTGCCTCCACTGTGTTGATTCCAGTGCAAAGCCAGACATAACACTTGCAATGTACCTGCAGTATGTGACAACTCTATTTTGCAACATGGCATCACATACTGAACATGATCTTTTTAGTAAAAGTTATGAAATGCTCCTTAAAAGTTTTGTAAGGTTGCAAAAATCTGTAATCATTGAGGGCATATTTCCTGACAGACTTAAATGTGCTGCAGAAACCCCCAACTACAGAAATGGAGCTAAACAAACCACCTGTAATTACAGATGATACAACACTAAGTCATTTAACTGTGTAGAATTTGTTACTACTTCTCAGTTCGATTTTCCTCAAAGAGTCTACACAGAGAAAGCAACATAATACTTCTGTAATGAAACACTAACAGAGCCAAACAAGAATTATTTTCTACATCTATATCTATATCTACAGCCATAATCTGCAAACCACTGTGAGGTGCATGGCAAAGGGTACATTGCATTGTACCAGTTCTTAGTGCACCCTGAAATTAATCTAATTTTGTCCTCACAATCCCTATGGGAGCAATGTGCAGAGGATTGTAGTATATTCTTAGAGTCATCATTTAAAGCTGGTTCTTGAAACTTCGTAAGTGGCTTTCATCTGCCTTGAAGTTTTTGCCACTTTAGTTTCTTCAGCATCTCCATCACATTTCCTTGTGAGCTGAATAAACCTGTGACCATTTGTGCTGCTCATTAGTTCTATGTGGTATGGATCCCACACATTTGACCAATATTTCAGCATGGACCGCACAAGTGTTTTATAAGCAATCTCCTTTAGAGACTGATTGCATTTCCCTAGAATTATGTCAATGAACCAGAATCTGCCACCTGTTTTACCCACAACTGAGCCTATGCCATTGTTCCAGTTCATGTATCTTCGCATTGTTACACTTAGGTATTTGTATGAGTTGACCAATTCTAATTGTTTGTCATTAACATTGTAGTCATAGGATACTGTTTTTTTTATTCTGTGAAGTGCATTTTTATATTTCTGAACATTTAAAAAAAAATTTGCTAATCTTTGGACCAATTTGAAATCTTATCAACACCTGACTGAATATTTGTGCATGCGGTTTTTTTCAGGCAGCATTTCATTGTAGACCACCATTTCTTCTATGAAAAGTCTGACATTGCTATTAATAATGTCTGTCAGGTCATTAATATAAAACATGAACAGCAAGGGTCCCAACTTCTCTGGGGCATACTTGAAATTATTTTTACATCTGCTGATGACTCTCCATGCAAGATAATAAGCCCTGTCATCCCTGCCAAGAAATGCTTAATCCACTCAACACAATGTTGGTATATTATGTATCCTTGTTAAAGCCTTTGACTGTGTGGATCCCAAAATTCTACTTTGCAAACTAAAGTCTTATGGCATTAACACCATCCCTTCTTAACAGAAAGCATATGGGCTCATTAACAGGGTGTGTTGCAGGCATGAGACTAACCTTAGGTTAGGGAAATATAAATGTTGAATGTCACAAGGAAAGGCCTTGGATCCACTGTTGTTTCCAATCAACATAAATTATCTTCCTATGATTCTGAAAGGTGACTGAAAAATTTTAATGTTTGTTGATGATATTAGCAATCAAAGACCCAAACTCAACCCTAACAGGCAGGTCAGAACATGGCTGAACAGGCCTACAAGCGATTCACAATGAGTTATTTGAGTCTTAATCTCGCTATGACTCATTTTATGCAATTTTAAACCAGCAAATCTGCTAGCTCTGGAAGAAGACCTCAATGGTCATACACTAAATGAAACACACTATGTAAAATTTCTTTAAGTCCAATTGGATAACAAGTTAAAGTGGAGTCAACACATAGATATACTAATCAGAAAGTTCAGTTCAGCATGTTGTGTCCCTGTAAGCATCTCTCATTGTGTTGACGTTGGGAGAAAATGCAAATGTTGGAGATTGAGCCACAAACAGTGTTTGAGGCCTTCATAGAGCATTTTTGTAATGAATGCAGATAACAAACTGATTAATCAACAGTGTAAATAAACTAATTTTTCTCACAGAGAGTAATAGAATGCAGGGTAATGAAAATAATCTCAAAACTCAAAATAAAAACACCTTGTGGTTGGGATGACATATTGTCCACATTACTTAAAGAATGCAGAAATGAATCAATAAAACCACTTAACACATTTAATAAACATTTCAGTTGGCCAGAGGACATTTCTTGACCTTTAAAAATCATTGAGATATAACCAGTGTATAAAAAGGGAGCAACAACAATTGACATAAATGTTTACAGGCCAGAATTGTTAACTTCAGTGTTTGGCAGTCTACTTTTAAGAATACTTGTAGAGAAAATTTAATCTTCCTTCTATAAATACAACCAACTAAACAACTCAGAGCAAGGGTTCCAAAAAGGGCAATCCACAATAACAGCAGTAACATTTTGTGTGAACTGCTAAAAAGGTTGAATACAGGAAACAAAGCCAATGGGACTTTTCTAGATTTGTTAAGACCTTTGAAACTGTGAATCATGCAGCACTTCTATCAAATTTGGAAACTTACATTGTAAGAGAGGAGCCACTAAATTTCTTGAGTTCTTGTCTCTGAAATAGAAGACAATCCACTAAACTACATTATAAGAACGAAAGTAAGATCCTAACAGTAAAATCAACATTTTAGGCTCTCAAATATGGAGTCCCACAGGGAACAATTATTGGGAAATTTTCGTTTCTCATACCTATAGTTTTATGACACAACACAGTCACAGAACTCATAAGCTAGAGAAGTAGGTTGACCATAATCCTTATTATCTGGGGCTGTACTGAACAGCTAGTATCACAAAACAATAAATAGAAATTTGATATGATCACAGAATATCTAACCAATGAATAAACTTACTTTCAGTAAGAACAAGACTGTATTGGTGAAGTTGTTCTTAAATTATAACCATCCTCCAGAGGATATAAAAACTGTGTTACTATCTATGGCTGAAACATCCAATACATACAAATTTTTAGGTATTGTGGTTGATGAACATTTTAAGTGGAAAGAGCATGACAGCTACAAACATAAAAAAATAGCTGCAACATTTAGTTTTTAAAACACCTTGCAAATATAATAACTTCTCCTCTTCTTATACAAATATGCTATGGTTTAAGTCATTCGTATGTGCAATAAGCAAATGAATATTGTAGCAGTGCACCCACAGTCAACATGGATAGGATATTAAAGCTTCAGAAGAAAGCAGTTTGAATAATTGCTAATATAAGTAAATGCCAGTCCTGTAGCAGTACTTCATCAAGTATAACTTAGTGGTTGTTTGCTCTTTCTATGTCCTTCAGACAATTATGCTTCTACAAGAGAATGAAGAATTAGTTCATAATTACAAAATGTGAACCAGTGTGATTATCACTGGATACTGAATAATAAAAGAGCTACAAATCGTAGTCCACTTGCTGGTAGAAGACAACTGCCAAATAAAACCAAGCAACTCTAAGGAAATGTTTTTAAGGGAAATTTAAAGTAGTTTTTAATTAAAAGATTTCTAGACTCCATTAATATTTTTGTTCATTAGAGCATATTAGTAGTGATAAATATTTATATAATACTATCTAAGAGGAACTTGTATATATTGATTACATTTATGAGATAGGATCATTGTAAATATTTTTTAAAAAATTATGATATCCACAACTGCAAATTTATTATGGACACATAAAGATTATTATTATTATTATTATTATTCTGGGGAATTGCACATAATGTAAATAACATGTTTCTTCAGCAGTAAGAATATTGTGTAAACTAGATAACTGTATCTTTTGCAAAACCCTTTTTAAGCATCTTGGGATTCTTACACTCACTTCCTAGCACATTTACTCATTAATAGTTTTTGTTCCCGATCGTGAAACACATATGTGCCTAACAAAGATTCAGGACCTCAATTACTTAGTGAGTTGTTACCTTAACTCCTTAAGTTATTTATGTGACTTAGTAGCTTGAGGGAGATTTCTTTCAAATTAGCATAAAACTTTAATGATCTACTGTAATATTGTCAGTAATGGAAGAATAACGAATTTTGAACAATCTTATTTTTGTATTTTCTTCAGTGTTCCTACATTATTAACTGGACTATTGGTGGTAAATACTATAACTGTCACAGAATGTCTAATGCATCTATATTTGATTATGTATTGATAGTATTTATTTTTAATGTCTAAGAAACAGAGAGGGGTGAAATGATAGTGGTAGCATAAGAAACCTCTGCCACAAACCATAAAGCAGATTATGAAGAATATATATGTAGATGTAAATGCTTTTGGGAAAATATCCATCTTCTTGTTCATCGCCAAGCTGTAGTGTTTTTCTGTGTAGTACATGTTTCAACTGAGACCACATTTATTCTGCAGCTTGCCATTTCAAAACGACCTACTTTAGAAAAAGGTCAAGTAAGCTCATCGTTAACCACAGGAAATGGACAGATACTCCTTTGATCAGAGTGAATGCTTCTAGAAATTACCTATCAAATAGAAGCATACAAATGCAGTCCAGGTTGTGTATGATAAAATCCAATGATGGAGAGTAGACAGGACAATATATAATATGTTCCACATAAACCTATAAAGCCACTGCATATTTCTTGTTAAACATTTTAACAGCTATATGTGCTAAATTTTCAATCTAATATCTATTCATTATCCTTGTTAAGACATGTAGTAATTAGTAAAATTTACACTAAACTTTTTTTACCATGAAACAACTATATAAAAAGTGCAGGAAACAGACCTGCAAGATGACAACCAGTGTGCAGACAAATAGTACCACTGCTCTGACAACATATCTACCACCACCAGTATACTGTGTGCACAATTTGTTCACACATGAATTACTGCAAAGAGCAGCACACATTATTGTGAGGTATGGTACATGTCACAAGGAAATTCAGAATCTAAATGACAAGCTGAAACAATGACTTTGTATGTAAGTGTGTGTATCTTATCACATATATGGGCTAAACACTTACTGCTTTCATTTAGTCCAAGATAAGAAAAAAATGACTGCTGATAAAGCAGACAGTTATTAACATATCAACCATATTATGATCAACAACAGTAAATCACACTCTCTTTTAATATGAATACTGAGATTTACTGCTGTCATTATATGCACCTATGAGATTCACATAAAAATAAGAAACAACATGCAGAAGATACAGAATATTTTATTTCAGTATATGACACATATCGGTTCTTGGTAAGGTACACTGCAATAGGAATCTAGCTCTTTATCACACTGTTCACTACAGCATTCTATAAACAAATTAATAACACATGTGTGTATCCATATATGAAGCATCTGAACAAATCTCTATTTGCAATGTGAATTGTGTCAGACATAGGGTATATAAAAATGAAAAAGCTGGCATACTATGCTTACTTTCATTCCATAATGTCATATGGGATTATTTTTTGGGGTAATTCATCAAGCCAAGCTAAAGTTTTCTGGGCACAAAAATGTGCAGTAAGAGTTATATGTGGTGTGAACTCAAGAACATCCTACAGAAGCCTGTTTAAGGAACTAGGGATACTAACTACTGCTTCCCAATATATTTATTCCTTAATGAAATTTGTCATTAAAAATATATCACTTTTTCAAACCAACAGCTCAATTCATGGAATCAATACTAGAAATAAGAATAATCTTCACAAGGATTTAAAGTCACTTAGTCTTGTACAAAAAGGTGTACATTATTCAGGAACACACATTTTCAATAACTTGCCAACAGCCATAAAAAGCTTAACAACCAATGAAATTCAGTTTAAGAGAAGCCTAAAGGATTTATTGGTGGCCAACTCCTACTCCATTGACGAATTTCTCGGTAAAACCAACTGATTTGTGTATACAATATAACTTCTGCACAATTTCAGTGCAGTAATGCGTTCATTGTAAATATGTGTGTGTGTGTGTGTGTGTGTGTGTGTGTGTGTGTGTGTGTGTGTGTGCACACGCAAGTACAATCTAACTTGTGCACCATTTCAGTGCAGTAATGTGTTCATTGTAAATAAGTATTATAGTAGTTGTATTACATGTTTATTACCTTATAAATAAATAAAAAACTTTTTTATTTTAAATTCAGTGCATTAGTATTTGTAAAATGACTATTTCATATAGTGTTCATTAAAAAATGACAATCATTCCACTTGGGACCTGTGCTTATTTGTTTTAGATGTAAATATTTGTCATGTATTGTTGTTTTTCTGACATGTTCTGCATCCTGGAGGACCTCCTCACTATGGATCAATCGGAATGAAAGTAAATCTAATGTAATGTAATTAACTGAAGCACAGCCTACTGATTTGTGTACATTTTTGTGTTGCTTGTATTTCAGTTCTCTCTCATTATCATTATTATTATTATTATTATGTTATTATTATTATTATTATTATTATTATTGTTGTTATTATTAAGTAAGGTCTTTTGGTATCCTGTGAACTGTACATGTGGGATATATGCCATGACAAAGCATGGCATGACAAAGTACATTAGGCTCAAATAGTTGCAAAGAACATGAGATGATAAATGAATAAAAATAAAACAGGAAAATTGGTAATAGCCACACTGCACAACCCAAGTTAGTAAAAACAAGTCTTTGAGCCATGTACAACTACCACCATTATTTGAATAATGTTGTGCAGATGTTGTATTGTCTATGAGTCTTGTCTGCTCCTTGTTGAAATGATACAGGATGTTCTAGTGATGTTTAATTGTCTCTTCAAATACAGATATGAGTTAGTACTTCCTACCCATGATCTGTTACTCATTACAAAAATGTAAATTATTCTGTAAAAGGAAAAACTGTTTCAGATTGTTTTCAAATTTAACTTTGCTGTCTGTCAGACCTACATTAGAGGGTAGGTGATCAAAAATTTGGTGGTAGCATTGTGAAACTATTTTATGCTAAAGAAAACCTTAATGTGGAGTAATGAACATCATTTTTTCTTCTGGTCTGGTACTTGCGTATATCAGTGTTCCTGTTGAACTGCTGTGGAACTTTCACAACAAATTTCATGAGGGAATAAATATACTGTGAGGCAGTAGTCAAACTGCCATCCCTTAAACAGATGTCTATAAGATGATTGTGGGTGAGCACAGCATATTGTTCTTCCATTACTTTTTTGAGCAAGGAAAATGTTCTTTCTTAAAGAAAAATTACTCTCTGAATGTTTTTCCATATGACATTACTGACACAATAAAAAAATAAAAACATGACATTACTGAATGAAAATATTAAAAACATGTCAATTTACTGATTTGTTCATCTCCAAAATTTACAATGACTGGACGTGCAAGTATGGTTGAAGTAACTGGTTTTCCGAGTTCCAAAATGTGTTTTTTCCAGTTTTAATTCTCATCATGGAGGACACCTAAAATCTTTGAAGTTTCCACCCTAGTCATTATTTTCTCCCCATATGTTACATTTATTATTGGTGTAGTAGCTCTATATGTGTAGAACTGATTATGTTGTCTTTCTGAAATTGAGATTGAGACCATTCACAGAGTACACTCAACAATATTTTTAACTACATGACTCAACTTTTCTTCTGTTGCTGTATGTATAAATGGATTGATTATAGTACTAGTGTCATCCACAAAAAGAGCTAATTGGCTTGCTGCATATTAAATAGGTTGTTCACATAGATGAGAAACAACAGTGGACATAAGATTTAGACTCATGGAACCATAAAAGTGATTTCTCACCAGTCAGAAGAGTCTTCCTTCTTACACTGATCAAATTATTAAGTACAACTTTCTGCATTCATTTGGTTAGATATGACATTCATTGGTTGGCTATAACCCAATTTATCTGGGAAAATATTGTGAGTCACACAGTCAAATGCCTTGGTAGGTCACAGTAAATACTGACACATGCTACTTTGTTACTTACTGCTTGTGAAATATCGTGAGAGAATGTGTAAGTTGCTTTCTCAGTTGAGCATCTCTTTTGAAATCTGAACTGTGATTTAGTGAGGGTCTTATTGTTGCACAAGAGGTATACCATTCTAGAGTACATCACTCCCTCCAAAATTTTGGAAAACGATATTAGTAATGAAATGGGTTGATAGTTATTGACATCTCTCCTATCACCATTCTTACAGAAGGGTTTAACAATGGCATACTTCAATCTCTCTGGGAAAATGCCTTGAGGTGATGATAAATTACACATTTCGGAGAAGACAGCACTTATTATACAGGAACAAGTCTTTAATTTTCTGTTGGAAACACCATCAAATCCAGATTACTTTTCGTTTCTGAGAGAATATGTAATCTCGTTACTTTCAAAAGGAGAAGTGGGTGAGATACCTACAGGTAGGTTTCAACATGTTTTAAATTTTCTCTTGAAAACTTTGTCCTTATATTTTCTGCTATATTTAAGAAATCATTTTAAACATACCTGCTACCTGTGATGTATGAGGTGTGTTTTTTAAGTAAGTACCATTTTGAAATTAAAAAAAGACATGCTAAGATATCTCAATAATTTTATTTTTACATGAAAGCCTGTACCTTAATCTACTTTTCTACATAATTTCTGTCAATATTGAGGCACTTGTTATAACGTTGTACCAGTTTTTGAGTACCCTCCTCACAGAAGTCTGCCGCCTGACTTGTTAACCACTGCATCACCATTGTTTTGACTTCATCACCGTCTTGAAGACGCTGACCGCCCAGGTATTTCTTCAAGTGCAGGAACAGATGGTAGTCACTGGGCACAAGATCGGGGCTGTATGGAGGATGATCTAGAGTTTCCCATTGAAAAGATGTGATGAGATCTTTGGTCTGATTCGCCACATATGGACGGGCATTGTCTTGCAGCAAAATGATGCCATTGCCCAACTTGCCACGTCTTTTGTTCTGAGTTGAACGGCACAGATTATGCAATGTCTTACAGTAAGCTGCTGTATTGATTGTCTCATTATGAGGCATAATTTTCACAAGCAATACTTCTTTTCTGTCCCAAAAAACTGTGCACATGATGCAGTGGTTAACAAGTCAGGCGGCAGACTTCTATGAGGAGGGTATACAAAAACTGGCACAACATTATGACAAGTGCCTCAATATTGATGGAAATTATGTAGAAAAGTAGATTAAGGTACAGGCTTTCACGTAAAAATAATTTTTTTTAAATTTTGAAATGGTACTTACTTAAAAAACACACCTCGTATTATTTATAGCCCTTACATTGTAATCAATACTGATGTTATCCTATTCTGTGGTCTTCTTTTCACTAGAGTCCAAATACACTGAAGAGCCAAAGAAACTGGTACACCTGCATAATATCATGTGGGATCCCCACGAGCATGCAGAAGTGTCACCACATGACATGGCATGGACTCAACTAATGTCTGAAGTAGTGCTGGAGGGAATTGACACCATGAATCCTCCAGGACTGTCCATACATCCATAAGAGAACAACAGGGTGGAGATCTCTTCTGGACAGCACGTTGCAAGGCATCCAAAATATGCTCAATAATGTCCATTTCTGGAGAGTTTGGTGTCCAGCAGAAGTGTTTAAAATCAGAAGAGTGTTCCTGGAGCCACACTGTAGTACTTCTGAACACATGGGGTGTCACACTGTCCTGCTGGAATTGCTCAAGACTGCCAGAACGCACAATGGACATAAATGGATGCAGGTGATCAGACAGGATCCTTACTTATGTGTCACCTATCAAGAGTCATATCTAGATGTATCAGGGGTCTTTTATAACTCCAACTGCACACACTCCACACCATTATAGAGCCACCATCAGCTTGAACAGTCCTCGGCTGACATGCAGTGTCCATGGATTCATGAGGTTTTCTCCATACCCATACATGTCCATCCACTCAATACAATTTGAAATGAGACTCATCTGACCAGGTAACATGTTTCTAGTCATCAACAGTCTAACGTCAGTGCTGACAGGCCCAGGTGAGGCATAAAGCTTTGTGTCGTGCAATCATCAAAGGCACACAAGTGGGTCTCCGGCTCCAAAAGCCCATATCAATGACGTTTTGTTGAATGGTTTGCACATTAACACTTGTTGATGGCCCAGCACTGAAATCTGTAGCATTTTGAGGAATGGTTGCACTTCTGTCATGTTGAATGAATCTCTTCAGATGTCATTGTTCCCATTCTCACAAGATCTTTGTCCAGCTGCAGCGATGTCGGACATTTGATGTTTTACTGGATTCCTGATATTCATGGTACACTTGTAAAATGGTCTTATGGGAAAATCCCCAGCTCATCGATACCTCGGAGATTCTGTGTTCCATCGCTCATGCACCGACTGTAACACCACATTCAAATTCACTTAAATCTTCATAACCTGCCATTGTAGCAATCTTCATAACCTGCCACTGTAGCAGCTACAACTGATCTAACAACTGCGCCAGACACTTGTTGTCTTATATAGGCACTACTGACTGCAGTTCTGTATTCTGCCTGTTTACATATATCTGCATTTGAATATGCATGCCTATACCAGTTTTTTTGGTGCTTCAGTGTAGATATAAGTCTGTTGTCAGAATTATTGTTTTTTGTAATACTGTGCATGTTCTTTGATATTTTTTTACTTTTTTCTTAGGAATTGTAAGTAGTTTTCCTAATTTGCAATTACTGCAGAATTTTCACTTTTTGGTGCCAACAGATACATTTACCTTTTCCTTTCACAACATACTTTAATCCCACTAGTGATACATGCTTTGTTACATGATAGTTTAATGTTATTTCTGATCAGTTACATGGAAAACTATTTTCAATTGATACGAAATTATCATGGCATAGATTAATTTTTATGTTAGCATTTGCTTTCTTATAAATTTGGTGCCAGGTCATCTCTTGTACACTGTTCTTAAAAATATTTGTCATCAAGTCATTATTTATTCCAGTTTCCACTGAGGAGTACCTATACTGTAAGACACTGTATTATTTACGCTAACAAATTGTCCATTGGAGAGCATTTGTTACTTTGCCAATTAGAATCTTACTCTCGTTATGAAATTTGTAGTGAAGTTAATTAGTGACACCAATTTTTAGTATCCAAATAAGGCTCCCAGGTCATTTTTATCAACAAAATCCTTTAGGAAGCCTACATTGAAGCCACAACAGTCTCTGAACTGCTTGGTGCTGTCTGACAGATAATGTAGTAAGGAATCCAAATTCCTCATAAACTGTTCAAAATTTCCCAGCGGGATCTATATCTAGTTACAATTATAAGTGAACTATTTTTCAGTATTAATTCATGAGCACACACTTCTAATCACTACAGAATCTACTAGTCTCAATCTTTTTGAACTTGTGTTCTGTTAATGTATGAAATAACTCCTCCTTTTCCAATATTACTCCTACATGAGCAAGAAGCTGGAGTGTAATCTTTTATGTTTGACAACTCTAACTCTGTGGTTATGTGGTGCTCAGATAGGTACAGGTTGTCTATCTTTTCAGTGCTCTCTAATTTCCAAACAGACCAAAAGCTCTTCTACTTTAATATCCAATTTTCTAATACTGCGATGAAATAAAATAACCTTACTGTACAGTGCTTTCTTAAGAATTTTGTGGGGCTCTTCTGTTGTATTAAATTCTTTCACAACAGGGTGCCTGATTCCTGACTGTAACCTAAAAAAGGTACCTCTCTGACACCAGTAACAATAGGGATCCGGCTTCGTGTAATGGTAGGCACTGTACATTTTCTGCTTGGTAAGGCTTGTCTGAAAACTATCTCTAAACATGAAGTACTCTATTCAGCTATGATTTGGGTGATGAGACTAGGACATATTAATCCATGGATTGAGTATTTACTGTTTACTAACATGCTGACTGATTAATGAAATTTTCATACTATACCACAGTGTGGTATCTATGGTTGGTACCAGTACTGCACTATTGTGACCATTTTAGATCTTAAAATCATGAAAACTCTAAATTACAAAAATGAAGAATATGTTGCAACAAGAAATCTCACCTGCACAATTCAGAAAACTCTAAGGACTCAAAGATACTTTTCTTTTCTTTCTTAGTCTGTAATAGCTTAATTTGAAAGAACAATATGGACATATGTGGTCCATGTAAGGAATCCACTGCATTGTGGTTCTATTCACTTTAATCACAATATTACATTTTAATAGTTCATCTGGTAGAAGAAATGGTGAGTTTCTGTGACAGATTTAGCTGGCTTGGTTGCAATCTGTTCAACCACCACTGCTGTCATGTCACTGAGATGATAATTAGCTATGTTTGTCACATAGAACCTTCATATTTTTATTTAATGAAGTCCAATGTAGAAGTTTAAACAGAATTTGGTGCGTGTATTATTTTAAATCTCGAAATCATGGAATTCTTGTAACCAAGCCACTTAATCCTAAGGAAACATTTCATGTTCCATTTTTTAATGAAATTGAGAGGGAGAAGTATTTAATAATGACAATATTATTCTATTATTAGTATTATTATTATTATCATTGTGACAGAAATTTAATTCAGTTTTCTCTCTCTGTTGAATCCGCATTTTTATGTGGTGTGAAACCATGATTCGTTACTGAACCAGTCTGACTTTAGATGCTGTTACAACACAATGATTCTTTGCAATTCTTTTACTGCTCAGAATCCATATAAGTGCCATTATAAATCCTGGTTTTGTGAGAAGGACCCACATGCCAGAGGCTGTGAAGCAGTTGTTGAATTCTGGAGAGAGGATTCAATACACTTGTACCAAAATATTGTGTCCCAGTAAAGGGTGTTTACTAAACAAGAAGATAAACCATTTCAATATTCTGACTAGTACAGACCATTTAAATACTTGTTAATAATTATTTATTAAGTTTCAGGTGCTATCTCCAGCTAAAATGTTTTGTACTCTCCTCCTACAAAAAGAGAGGAGAGAGAGAGAGAGAGAGAGAGAGAGAGAGAGAGAGAGAGAGAGAGAGAGAGAGAGACCGTGTGTGTGTGTGTGTGTGTGTGTGTGTGTGTGTGTGTGTGTGTGTGTGTGTGTTTGGCTTATGATTTAAAAAATAATAATTAAAAAATGAATCTGATGAGAAAAAGCAAGTGGATGCAATAAGAGAAACAGAATGCAGATAAGGAAAAGAAATCAGCAAAGGACAGTGAAAGTAAATGCTTGAAGTCACAACAATAAAGAAAAATACCAGGCACAACCATCACTGGATAGTGTACCATTTGCAAAATTTTCTCTCAGTTGTAAATTCTGCACTAAGTTATGGCCTACAACATTTTTTTTAATTATAAAATTAAAGTGTGTAGAATCTTATCTTTTCAAAATTACTTTTCTTATATAACTGGAAGCTATGCAACATTTTTCAGTAATGGAAAAATGTGGAACATTCATGTATGGTTGTCAAAAAAAAGTGCTACTAGATTGCATCCATTGCTTGCACAGCAAAAAATATTTCGGAACTGACTTACTTTTGTTACACATGTAGTTTTTACAAACTGATGTGGTAAAATTTAAATTATTTTCTATTTAACTACATGGTCTTGAATAATGGATCCAAACAGGAATATTACTACCAGTATTCAGTCATATTTGCAGGATAAGATGCCTTGCAAGGTAGAACACAAAAAGTAACTATAATCAAATGGGCTCCTATTATTAAAATTGCAACAATATTTTCCAAATTAGAATTACTCACAGGTTTCGTGGACACAAATGCTGGTGAGCAAAGCTGTGTGTCACAGACTCTTGGTCACTTGTCGCAAAAAGTAGAAAGTATGGCCAGAAAGCTGGAAAAACTGTTAGAAAAATACTTAATTGCGTATTAATCATTACTTATGATTATAATAGAGGGAAACATTCCATGTAGGAAAAATTCAGTCTCCCATCCTTCATCAAAGACACCAACCACTTTCTTGAACGCCTGGAATCCTTACCCAATCTGTTACCCCTGGAAACCATCCTTGTAACCATTGATGCCACTTCCTTATACACAAATATTCCACACGTCCAGGGCCTCACTGCGATGGAGCACTTCCTTTCACGCCGATCACCTGCCACCCTACCTAAAACCTCTTTCCTCATCACCTTAGCCAGCTTCATCCTGACCCACAACTTCTTCACTTTTGAAGGCCAGACATACCAACAATTAAAGGGAACAGCCATGGGTACCAGGATGGCCCCCTCATACGCCAACCTATTCATGGGTCGCTTAGAGGAAGCCTTCTTGGTTACCCAGGCCTGCCAACCCAAAGTTTGGTACAGATTTATTGATGACATCTTCATGATCTGGACTCACAGTGAAGAAGAACTTCAGAATTTCCTCTCCAACCTCAACTCCTTTGGTTCCATCAGATTCACCTGGTCCTACTCCAAATCCCATGCCACTTTCCTTGACGTTGACCTCCACCTGTCCAATGGCCAGCTTCACACGTCCGTCCACATCAAACCCACCAACAAGCAACAGTACCTCCATTATGACAGCTGCCACCCATTCCACATCAAACGGTCCCTTCCCTACAGCCTAGGTCTTCGTGGCAAACGAATCTGCTCCAGTCCGGAATCCCTGAACCATTACACCAACAACCTGACAACAGCTTTCGCATCTCGCAACTACCCTCCCGACCTGGTACAGAAGCAAATAACCAGAGCCACTTCCTCATCCCCTCGAACCCAGAATCCCCCACAGAAGAACCACAAAAGTGCCCCACTTGTGACAGGATACTTTCCGGGACTGGACCAGACTCTGAATGTGGCTCTCCAGCAGGGATACGACTTCCTCAAATCCTGCCCTGAAATGAGATCCATCCTTCATGAAATCCTCCCCACTCCACCAAGAGTGTCTTTCTGCCGTCCACCTAACCTTCGTAACCTGTTAGTTCATCCCTATGAAATCCCCAAACCACCTTCCCTACCCTCTGGCTCCTATCCTTGTAACCGCCCCCCCGGTGTAAAACCTGTCCCATGCACCCTCCCACCACCACCTACTCCAGTCCTGTAACCCGGAAGGTGTACACGATCAAAGGCAGAGCCATGTGTGAGAGCACCCACGTGATCTACCAACTGACCTGCCTACACTGTGACGCATTCTATGTGGGAATGACCAGTAACAAACTGTCCATCCGCATGAATGGACACAGGCAGACAGTGTTTGTTGGTAATGAGGATCACCCTGTGGCTAAACATGCCTTGGTGCACGGCCAGCACATCTTGGCACAGTGTTACACCGTCTGGGTTATCTGGATACTTCCCACTAACACCAACCTATCCGAACTCCAGAGATGGGAACTTGCTCTTCAATATATCCTCTCTTCCCGTTATCCACCAGGCCTCAATCTCTGCTAATTTCAAGTTGCCGCCACTCATACCTCACCTGTCATTCAACATCATCTTTGCCTCTGCACTTCTGCCTCGACTGACATCTCTGCCCAAACTCTTTGTCTTCAAATATGTCTGCTTGTGTCTGTATATTTGTGGATGGATATGTGTGTGTGTGTGCGAGTGTATACCCGTCCTTTTTTCCCCCTAAGGTAAGTCTTTCCGCTCCCAGGATTGGAATGACTCCTTACCCTCTCCCTTAAAACCCATTTCCTTTCGTCTTTCCCTCTCCTTCCCTCTTTCCTGATGAGGCAACAGTTTGTTGCGAAAGCTTGAATTTTGTGTGTATGTTTGTGTTTGTTTGTGTGTCTGTCAACCTGCCAGCACTTTCATTTGGTAAGTCACATTAATCATTACTTATTAAGTTACAGCTAAACATTTTATACTCTCCGCTCATTAAAAAGTAATAGTAAATATTCAGGAAAGATAACACCTATAATAACCAAATAAGAATAATGAACACCACATAGTTCACCACCTTTTGTTGAGCGGCATATTTGGCAACCAAGTTGTCTAGTAGGAACTTTGACACTGACAGTGGTCATTCACCTGGAGCTGTCTTTTTGGGGTTCTGCCCATGTAGAATGATGCACAGTGGTAACAGAAATTTGTTATCTGATGTGGCTCCACTTGTGGCCAAGCTCCTGCAGGGGGTTTGGAATAGGAGGTGGTGAGTAGAGTGCGTTTGAGTGTTCCATGGGCATAAAGGTTCAAATATGGATACAAAGCAGTCTGGGTAGGCGGCAGACTGAGACTTTGGGGGGGAAGGGTGAGATGGAAATGACAATGTAGAGGATTTACACATTTCAATTCACAGAATTTTCTTCTAAACTGACAGCTTTGGGTCCTAAAACACTGAAATTCGGTAAATGGAGAAAAACAAGAATAAGCTGTGGTCACCTGGTTCTAAGCAACTAAAGCTATCTCATCATTTAACGTAAAACATTGTCAAATTTGTTGGCATACTACAATTCACGCAGATATTATTCTCTCTTTACTGCTGAAAATTATTTTGAAACCAAAACACAAATCAATATAATCATTTTCTTCAAATGAATATTTTTAGTTTTAACTAAAAATATGTAAACAACTGTAATATTATTAAATTTAAAAATTAGTTTTTGAAATTTTAAGATCAGTCAGAACACAACTACTGCAATGAAATCATTAATTTCATTTAATGCAATCATAATGAAAAATCAGTGCTATGAAGTAAATAGGAAATAGTTTTGATTACAAAAAACATAATGTAAAAATTCATCATAACTTTCACAGATATTTTTATTTATTTGAACACAAAGTGCACACCAAAGAGAACATAGTTTGAGCACAAAAGAATCTGTTGTACCACAGACATTATCTCTAAATGTAAAATGAGCAATGTGGTATCAATCTAGCACTATGGCAGACAAAAGTCCAAATTTCTATCTAGCCAGCCAGCCAGATTTAGGTTTTTTTTATGGTTTTTCTAAACTGCTTAAGACAAATTCCTGGAAACTTCCTTTGAAATTAACACAAATGACTTCCTTCTCCATTTTTTCCCTAAATGAAGTTTAGTTTAGCTTTTCTCATGTTCAGTGACAACGCATTTTCAGTGAGAACTCAGATTCATGAAATCTCATCATGATGTGGAATATGTCAGAAGGTTTACAAATGAGATATTCTTTCTCTGTCAAAATGTAGCTATACAGCTAGCCATTTGCATAACAACTTGGTTTGAATGCTCAAAAACATAAAACTGTGTACTTCACAAAACAAAAAAGCATAGTATCAATGACTCAAAGCTGGAGTCAGATGACTTGTACAGATACCTGGGCATAACACTTTGTAGTGATACAAAAGAGAATGGTCACACTAAATAAAGCTAGCAGGGAAACCATACAGATAAGTGCAGCATGGGTGGTCACAGGTTTACTTGGCCCTTGGGAGCATGTCACACAGATACTGAAGAAACTGAACTGGCAGGCATCACAATAGACACAAACTATCACTAGAAAGTCTACTTACAAAGTTTAGAGGATGAGCTTCAAATAATGAATCTAGGGATATACTACAACACACTTCATATATCTCCTGCATAGATCATGAGCCCACGATCAGATTAATTACAGTACACACAAAACCAGCTTTAAATTATGAATCTAGGAATATACTCCAACATACTTCATATCTCTCTTTCATAGGTCATGAGCACAAGATCAGATTAATTACAGCACACATAGAGTCATTTAAACAGTCTTTCTTCCCATGCTCCATAGGGTAAATCTGGGAGCAATGCCGAATGCAGTATAGACAGCATGCTCTGCGTAGTTTCGGCAAACACTGACACAGTATGTGTGTATCGGCACTGCACTTGCTCAGTGGATGGGAAGTTTTACATGAGCTCTGGGGGAATAACTGAGGTATGTCTATAAACATTACTACACAACCATTTTTAAGCATAATGATTAGTCCTTTATGTATTTTAAATAGTTAGATATGAAGTCTGTTCAAAAAATTCTGGAACTTTGTCCACAAAATTTTTCTATGCTTACCTTTTACTTATTGTGCATGGTCCCGTTTGAAATAGTCTCATTCAAACTGATACACCACTCCCAATACCATTTCCACTTCCAGAAGCAGTCTTGGTACGTCTCTTGCTGGATCGTGTGAGGTGCCGTCTGTGAATTTTCTTCTGTGCTTCCAACGGGGTTTCCAACTCTGGAAATAGGAAAAAGTACACAGGGGGAAAGTCTGGAAAGTTCGTAGGATGAGGCAGCACAGTGATTTCGTTTTTTGTGCAATAGTCACACACAAACAGGGATGAATGTGAGGGTGCATTACTGTGATTCAAGAGCAATGAATTTTCTCACCATATTTCAGGCTGTTTCCTTCTCACATTTTCTCTCAGGCATTGCAACATGTCCTGATAGTACCTTCAATTATCATTTGTCCCTGTGGCATGAATTCATGATGAACTAATCCTTCAAACTCAAAGAAAACAACCAGCATGGCTTTGACATTTTTCCTGACCTGACCCTTTGTGAAGACTGAACCTTGGTGTCAACATTACAACCATAGACCCACGTCTCATCACTAGTTATGATTCTCTTAAGGAACTTCTTGTTCTCATTTCTGTGATCCAAAAGATCTGCATGGATTGCAAGGCAAAGGTCTTTCTGGTCTTGGCTCATGAGCTATGGGACAAACTTGGCAGCAACAAGTTGAATACCACAATGCTGTGTCAGGATTTCATCACATGATCCAACTGAAATGTTGCAATCTTCTGCAATCTCTTGGATAGTCAATCTTTGATTGGCATGCACAATTTCGTTGACATTCTTGATATGAGTGTCATCGGTAGATGTAGAAGGGCGTCCTGAATGAGGGCCACCTTTAACTTATACCCGGCCACTTTTAAACCATGTGAACCATTTGTAACAACAGGTACGGCTTAAGCTCTCATCACTGTAGGCTTCCTGCATTATTTGGTGTGTCTCTGTAAAGGTTTTCTTGAGTTTCACACAAAATTTAATGCAGGTGTGTTGCTCCCCTAACTCTGCCATCTCGAAAATCGCAAACTGCATGACACAATGTTCTACTCAATACAGCACTGAACAATAACTAACAGACATACAACAATGAAACTTCTGGCAGTTGCACATTAAACATAGGCATGTGCAGGGACGCAATCCACAGATTGCTCCAATACACCAATGACATGAAATTATGAATGTTCTGAAATTTTTTGAACAGACCTTGTATTTCCAGATGTTTGAGTAGTTGTATTAAAAGTAAATTCTATTGGGCATATTTTTATTCTAGTGTGAACATCTTGGACAAATTAGATAATGGTTTTAAAAATTTCAGACCCAGATGATGACACAAAAGAAACAAAAAAAGTATCCCTACATATGTATAAGGAGTGCAGCAGAGAATTATACCCTGAAGAGAGAGAGAGAGAGAGAGAGAGAGAGAGAGAGAGAGAGAGAGAGAGAGAGAGAGGCGGGGGGGTGCGAGGGAGGGGGGGGGGGGGGGCACTGCTCACGTTGTGCAGCTCGTAAGATTTAGTTACACAAAGGTTGCACAAATTTAAATGTGTTGTTTTGCTTGTTGCCAAGAAAATAGAAATAAAGCCAGATAAACCAAGTTTGTAACTCTCACTTTTGTTTTTGATTTACTATTTCACTAGGGATAATTGAGTTTGTTAACTTACGATAAATGGATTATATGTCTTAGTTTTAGTGTTCTCAACTATCAATATGTAAACTAGTTATCAAAAACAATGAGCTACTTAGGTATATGAATAAGATATTACTAAAAAAACTATTGTTAACATTTCATCATTATTTCTGTGCCCCCACAGCATATTTATAACCAAAATTGTATTTATAAGTATATACATATAGGTTTTGACTTAAAAAACAAGATATGTTTGCAGTTTTTAGCATGTAGCATATCACCCACAGCACAAGGTATAGATGTCTCAATGTAAAGATGTTTTCATGGTTCAATATTATGCTTAAATGTTACACTGAAGAAAAAAAATCAGTAAAATTGTATGTCATAGATAACTGGTGTGTTTAGCTGTACAAAAAGAAAAGTTTTAGTAAAAGTGTACCATAGGACTTTAAATATGCTCTCCCAGATTTACCGTACATGAATGGAATAGGAAGAAGCTCTCTTAAAACTTGTATGATGGGAAGTGGCATCTGCTGTGTGCAGAGTATGGATGTAGATGTAGAACCAGATTTTTTTTTTTTTCAAAAACAGTGACTGAAAAAAACTGCAACACCAAGAAGTTGTGTGACATAAACAAAAGTTGGTAGGCATGTTTCTACAACTGAAGGATGATCTCTATTCACATTTTGCGTGAGGCGCATAAGAGTGGCTGCAGTAGTGCCACTATGAAGATGCAAATCAGATCTGATTTAAATACATGCTGTGACAGTAGTGAGTAGCAACTACCTTTGAGATTGGATGTGGTGAGTTGATTTTTTCAAAAAAAGGAGAACATCTCACTTAGTTTGAATGAGGTCGTATAATACAGCTACAAGAAGCTGGATGTTCCTTCTGCAGTGTTTCAGAAAGATGTGACAGGAATGTAGCCACTGTACATCCTTGCTGGCAGTGTTGGTCACAAGAAGGTATGGTTGCAGGAGGACCAGGCTCTGGATGGCTAAGTGGCACTACTGAGAAGGAAGACCATCATGTTTAGTGTCTGGTTCTGGTGCATTGTACCACATCTGCAGCAGCAATCTGACCAGCAGTTGGCACTACAGTGACACAATGAACTGGTAAAAATCAGTTACTTCATGGTCAGCTCTGAGTCAGACTCCCTGTAGCATGCATTCCACTGCCTCCAAGCCACCACCAGTTGTGGCTTCAGTGGGATCAAGCAAGAGCTCATTAGAGGGCAGGGTGTTGTCTTTTCTGATAAAAGTTGGTTCTGCCTCAGTGCAATTAATGGCCAACTGCTGGTTAGAAAGTGTCCTGTTGAGATCTCGCAACAAACCTCCCTGCATGCTAAACATACTGGACCTGCATCTGGAGTTATGGTCTGGTGTGCGATTTTGTATGACAGCAGGAGCACTCTCATGGTTATCCCATGCACTCTGACTGCAAAACTGTACATCAGTCATATGATTTGACCTGTTGTGCCACCATTCAGGAACAGCATTCCAGGGGGTGTTTTCCAACAGGATAATGCTCACCCCACAAACTGCTGTTGTGACCCAACATGCTCTACAGAGTGTCTACATGTTGCCTTGATGTGCTTGATCACCATATGTGTCACTAGTCGAGCACATATGGGTCAACATCAGATGACAACTCCAGCATCATCCAGAAACAGTATTAACCATCCCTGTACTGACTGACCAAGTGCAACAGGCATGGAACTCCACCCCACAAACTGATATTTGGCAGCTGTACAACACAATGCATGCACATTTGCATAATTGTATTCAGTATTCCTGCAGTTACACTGGTTATTAATGTATCAGAATTTTACAATTGCAATGGCTTACCTCGTGCTTACATCAACCTGTGATCTAGCAATGTTAATCACTTGAATATGTTACTTAGACTAGTGTATACCTGAAATTTCATCACTCTACATTAATTACTGTTTGGTGCTGTTGTTTTTTCCATCAGTGTATCAAACTACAATGACATCTCATCAATGAAAGCCAACCACATACATACTCAGATATTCAGCTGTGGACTAGAGGTAGTTGTCAAGTAGAAATAATTTCAGTTTGTTTTTCAAAAATTCATTATGTGCTAGCATCTTTAATTCACAGGGAAGGCAGTCAAATATATTGATGGCTGCAAGCTTTTCTCCTTTCTTTACAAAAGTAAAGTTATGGATAGTGGGGGCCTTTAGTGTTCCTAGTGTTACATTTATGAATGCCACCACTATTTACAAATTGTGCCTGAATTTTCACAATTTAAGAAATCTCATAAGAGATTAATGTAAGGTTGTTTACACTATGTCTAATTTTGCAAACAGTTGCCTACAAGAAGTTGAGGATGAACACCAGGTAATATTCTTACAGCCAGGGGCGGTGGCAAGGGGGGGGGGGGGGTCTATGGGAGCTATAGTCCTCCTCCCCCCCCCCCCCCCAATGGAGTATCATATTACACTGGATAAAATGACTTCAGAAATCAGCGAATATATTACTTCAACAGATTCAGAAGGAGAGCTGAAACTACGGAAGAAAAACTGGATTGATGAAAGTAAAAGATTTGAAACAGCAACTGAAGATTTAAAGAACTGTGACAAGCAGTTTTCCCAAATGCATATACTTTACTTCTAATATTTGGCACTATACCTGTCACTGCAAACACTCCTGAACAAAGCTCCTCAACTTTGAGACGAATAAAGACTTATTTGCGTAACACAATGGGGCAGGTGAGACTAAATGGATTGGCTCTTGCAAATATCCATAAAGAAAGAGATATGGATATTGAAAATATCATTGCTGTATTCAGTAAAAAGAAACAGAGAGGAATGAGCATGACAAATTGGGCAGAAGACGGAAATAACGAGTGAATTTTGTAACAGAAGTTTTTTTATATTCATGTCAAGTTCAAGTTTTTACATTCATATCATCTTCTGTATCCAGAAAATTAATGAAAACATTTGTTGTAAGTTGACCTTTTCTATGGTTTATGTAATTTATAAAATCTCCCATGTTAAAATAAGTTTTTTTCCCCTTGTTTTAACTACTTTAAGCAACACCAAATTTTACCAATTTGTCAGTGGAGGACTCTCCTTTTGTTAAGCTGTATTCAGTAAAAAGAAACAGACTGACTTCTAGAATCGCCTCTGCTTACAGTATGTTTCTGTGTAAAGGGTATTTGGGCCTATGCCCAATGAGAAATTATTTAATTTGTAGATCCATACAGTAGGGTACAGTGCAAAATACATACAACATGATATCGCATGGAATAAAAGCTGTATTCTGCTCAAAGAGTACACAGCATGAAAGCGTGTCTGCTTGATCTAAAACCAAAGAGTGCACTAATTACACAGTCAACTCCACAGATAATCCCTAGTGAAGCAAGATCAGTTGTCAGTGGGGTTATACAACATGGTGTCTGCCAGTGCTCCGTGATCTGTATGGATTTGCCTTATAGACTATAAGGAGTTCATAGTCAAAGGCAAACCATTCGCTTTGAGAAATATTCAGTTTTTGTGTGAAAAAATCGGAGTGGTTGCTGTATGCCTCCCACTTTCTGCTGGAGGACCATACAAATAATGAAGCCACTTGCACCCAACACTGTGGTTAATGTGCATGTGGAAGTGGGTGTGCCAGTGTCATTGCCTGAGTGAGGCAGTCTTTGAACTAGTTGATGTCTGTTGCATGTCAGTTGTCTATGTCAGCTTCCATTTACTGTTAGTGTTTTTCCCTTTGAGGGCCTCTGTGAGTAGGGCCTGAATGGTGGCTCCCTACAGGTGGTGACACGAATAGAAATTGATCATCCTTAGAAATCAGCACAATTCTTGGTAGTCTTGTAGGGGCAGTAGGTGGCGAATGAGTTCTGTTCATTGTGGTGTAGGACATATGCCCACAGGTTTGATAACATCGACCAAGAAAAATAACTTCAGGTTGTCGGAGTTTGCTATTTTTCTAATTAATTATCATGCCATTTGCAGTAAGCACACTGAAAACTTGTTTGAGGCGAGAGTTTCAGATGTCATTACCTTGGGGGAAAATAAGGATATCACTGAGATAAGCAAGAGGAGAAGGGTAAATTAAATAGAATACCATCTTGTCACGCATGGTTGAGACTTGGTGCACTGTACCATTTCTGATGGTGCACTGGGTGAATATAATTTGAGGAGAAATCAAGGTTGGTTGACGCACGGGGTTCGGGGTGGGAGTGGGGAAACATTTGAGTATGTGGTATGTTACTAACCTTGCCGGTATGTGAAGGCTGTGTAGGTGTTGGTGGTTTCTCAGAAGCTGCTGTATACACATCAGAAGGGTGTTGCATCAGCATGGCAGACTCATTGTTAAAGGATGTCATGCTGTGGTGAGCTCCTCAGACAGTTTTTGGGTTGCGAGTAATATTGATTCATTCTCGTGTTTGAATCGCAGAGACTCCAGTCAGATCTCAAAGTAAAGAAACTGATTTTGTTGAGTTTTAGTGAATGAGTTGATTCAGTTAAGTAGATGATGATAATGGTTATCCATTGAGGAATGCTGCTGTGGGTCGAGTGGAGAAGATGTAGTGAGGTTGTGTTGTGTTTCCAGGAGAGGACGGCCAATGATGCCAGCGACTTCACATCTGGTGTCATGTTGAATCAGTATGCTGTTGGACAAGTCTACTAGAAGCTGGGAATGGCAGAAGAAAAAGTTTGGCAATGTCTATCCATGTGGACAGACAGCTTGTTAGTTGTCATGTACACGTAGAAAGTAGCTCAGTGATTGAACCTAGGTTTGTAGACCACATGACTGCTTTCAAGTGGTACTATCTTTGATGGGGTGAGATAAGCCAGTGACAGGACTATGGTAGGTGGTAGATTACATTAGAAGTACTTTTCGTTCCAATACACCCATTGTGAGGAGGTGTTCCTGAATGTAGACCACGTCAGAAAAACACACTAATTACAAACGAATGTGATAATGTACCTCCCACAGATTCCAAGTGATGAGACCCTCATGAATGCGGAATATGTAAAAAAAATCTGAAACATTTTCACTTAACCCTTGCAGTACCATGTGTTGGGGGTTAGGTTACTTTATTTTCATCTTTTGAAAATATTGTAATGTAGTCAGTTACTTTTTATTTTAAAATTTTGAAAGAAAAATTTTTACTGTTTTAAGAATTTTTCTACCAGATTCCATATATGTTTCAAATTTTTCGGCTAAACGTAACCCAAAAATTTAAGCAAGCTGATGTCACTTTCCCCAAAGAATGCTGTGTTCAGTATTTTGAGGTTCAGAGCCTTACATGTCCATATCTCTTTAAAAAAAAAAAAGAAGTATGTTGAGAGTAAAAGTTATAACAATATCTGCATTTTCAAATTTTTTTGTGGTCATGAAGGCAGTAGAACTTGTTATTGGAAGTGCACTGATATTGGTAAGATGTGCTAATAGGTATTTTCAGGTTCTAGACCCCATGAACACATCAATACCTTTTTAAAAAGTAGATCGTTAAGATAATTCAACAACAATTAATGAATTTTGTTATTTTTTAAATTTTTTGTGGGCATGAAGGAACCTCCCCCTCCCACATTTTGTAATGTGTGTAATGGAAAATGACTTGGTATTGCTAGGGTTAAAAGGTAATAAATACCTTGCAAGAAAACATGTAAGTGTTCAGTACACTGAGATGCATATGATAAATCTTAGGCTATTGTAACCATGCATCATCAAACAGAAAAATCATTTTACAACACTTACTTACAATGATAGAGGCCAGACTATACTAACACTTGAATTATTTGATATTATTGGTAACAAATACATATCAGTTGGTTCTACTATGAAATTCATCAATAGAGCAGAAGAAGTTGGCCATTATTAAATCCTGTTGTCTCCTCCTAAACTGAACTTTATTAGAATTTAAATATTTTATGGCTGCCGGTATGTCATTGAAAATGTGTTTTCTTGAATAACAGACAATTTTTAGACCAAAATAAATAACTTTCAGTCTTTATGAAGATTATTATTAGTTACAGTATTAATTAGATGCACTAACCATTGGTTTGAAAAAGGCATACATTTTAATGACAAATTTCATAAGGGTATAAATATTTAGGAAGCAGCAATTAACATCTCCAGCTCCCTACACTGGCTTCTGCAGGCTGTTCTCTAGTACACACAACAAATAATTCACATTAGGCCTATACATTTTTGGACCCAGAAAACTTTAGTTTGGCTTGATGAGTTACCCCAAAAATAATCCAATATGACATTATGGAATGAAAGTAAGCATAGCCTAGCATAGTTTTTTTTACTTTTATATACCTAAGTCTGACAACATGTGCACTGCATATAAAGATATACAATTTTGTTTTTGTGCCTGGCCACAACCTCTAAAAATTTCGTAAGGGGAAATATGGTCCATAGTATATATATACATAATAATAAATATTACAACCTACTATGGATGAGGTTTTCCTTTACAAAACAAAGAGATATGTTTAGACACTTGATCAGTTCTGTGGTATACTCCTCCCAACTGAATTTATTATCAAGCCGTAATCCTAAGCGTTCAACACTGTCAACTATTTCTCTTTGTCATCATATTTGAGACTTATACTAGCAAGAAACATTTTACAAGTTCTAAACTGCATGTAGTGTGTTTTTTCAAAGTTTAGTGACAAAGCATTTGCTATGGACCATTTATTAACATCCTTGAAAATTTAATTAACTGATCTATCTAAGAGTATGATTGATTTCCTATTTACTGCAATGTTTGTATCAGCTGCAAACAAAACTTGGCATCTGGTAATGTTACAGATGAGAAAGCACTGATATACACAGTAAAAAGTGTGCTACAATGGAAACTTATGGGTCACCACATGAAATTAGTTCACAGTTGGATGATGCCTGATTTATGCCTCTCTTCTAATGACCACCATTTGTTTCCTGTCACATATATAGGATCTGAACCATTTTGCAGCATTTCCTGTTACACCATAACATTCTAATTTACTTAAAAAGACATTGCCTTTGACAGATCACAAAATATACCAGTGGTCCACAGTTTATTGTCTAATGAATTAAGTACATTCTCGCTGTATATGTAGATAGCCTTTTCAATATCACAAATCTTGAGAAATCCAAAGTGTAACTTTCATAATATATTATGTGTTGTCATATGGTTAAAAAGCCAACTATATTCACCTTTTCTCAAATTTTTGAGAATTCTAGCAAAACTGAAATTGGATGGAAATTTGATAGTATTTGTTTATCTCCTTCCTCAAACAAAGCTTAACTTCAGTCTATTTCAACAGATCATGAAATGTTCTGCTGATAAACATCTGGTTACACAAACTTAACACGTTTCTAAACTCAGAAGCACACTCTTTAATTTTGTTGATATTTTATCATGACCACCAGATTTTTTTTTTAATTATTATTATTTTAAAGATTTATGATGGACATGACTTCTCCTCAAGCAGTGAAGGGCACATTCACGTTGCTGAGGGGAGGTTGATATTGAGGAAGGTGGCTTGTTGCGCCGAGGACCAGGTGAAGCAAATGGAGGACATTGTATTGAGGTCCTGGAGGAATGTGGACAATGTGTCTACACACTTGCTCCAGATCATGAACATCTCTTCAACGAATCTGAAGCACGTGAGGGATATGAGATTCTACGTGGTTAGGGAGGATTTCTCTAGATGGACCATGAATAGGTTAGTGGCTATCCATTGCTGTTCCAAGGATTTGTTTGTAGGTGATGCCTTCACAGGAGAAGTAACAATGGGTGAAGACATAGTTGATCATGGTGACCAGAAAGGAGGTTGCAGGTTTGGACTCAAGTCGTGCACTGGGAAAGGTAGTGTTCAATAGTGACAAAGCAATGGGCTTTGGGGATATTAATGTACAGGATGGCGGCATAGACAGCTATGGGCAGAATGACGGGTGGTAAAGAAACAGGAACTGCAGAGAGTTGGTGGATGAAACAGGTGTCTTTTATATAGGAGGGTAGGTTACAGGTTCAAGAAAGTGTTGGTCCACAGGAGCAGGGATTCTTTCTGCAGCTGCCACCTCCCCTCTTCTCTCCCTCCCTCAACACGGCCTCCCAATGCTGCAACTCACACCCCGATCCTGTCCCCACCACATCCCTGCATGCTCCCACAGGCATATTCCCCTCACCTACCCTGTTATCTAAACCCCTATGCCTCCTCCTCGTCCCCACTACCCACCCCAGCTACATTGCTGCTCATGTCAGTAGCTGTGAGGCCTTAGCAACCAGAGATAGTGACTGTAGTGTGTGTGTGTTCTTTCTATTTCTGAAAGAGGATTTTGATGAGATATTTCTAGCATTATTTTACAAGTGCCTGTCTATGAGCCTATGTGGTGTGTAGCACTGTATCCTTTCAGTATTTTATTTTTAAGTTACGTGTTAATAAAAAGGAAATCCCTGGAAGGAAATAACTGAATGTTGTTACTATTAATTTTATTATTGAATAAGTAAGTCCTTAAGGGACATGATTTAAGGAAACTCTTTCTTGGCCAGGATAATTGCTTTTCAGTATTCCTGTGATTTAGCTGGTGATTGTGCAATTGAAGTTATAACTCAGTGCTCCATTAAGTCTTCCTAATTAAATAATGCTTCTATATTTGATTTATTTGGATCTTTGATACTCAGAAACACAATGGATAAGGTCTGCCTATGAATCTATGCAACTGTATGACAGCGATGTCCCTGAAACTCCTTAAGAATTATTTAATGCAAAATGAATTTTAATGTGTAAAGAAGTTTGTAAATAATGGGGAATAAGTTGTTATTATTATTATGTGTGAACTGTTTTTATCTGTCTATGAAAATAATTTTTGTACTTCAATATAAATCAACAGCTAAATGTAAAATTATTTAAACTATGCTGTAGTTTCCTGATTTAAAGTAATTTAAATAACTTTGAGAACTAAATTTAAATATGGGGTTAATGTCTATGTAATATTACTACGATATTTCCCAAATTTGTTTTGAACTGTAATACATAGCCTAGGTTAAATATTAAGAGATTTTATGATGACTTGTCCTATATTAAAAGTATACACAGACTGCACATGAAGAAGTCAAACAGATCCAAATAAAAGTCAATGAATCAATCAACTTACACTACCTGCCAGTGCCCTTCAACACTGACACAAAAATCTTTTATTTGAAGGTGCTGTTTCTGAATGGTTATATCACTAGACCAATTGAAAATATTTATTCACGAGTCACTATGTGTAATCTAACTGATGAGATTTCAAAAGCAGGTTCAATCCCTCAATTGCTATGGGGACTTCTGTTGTGAGTCACCCAAAAGCAGGTTCAATCCCTCAATTGCTATGGGGACTTCTGCTGTGAGTTGCCCATATTATCTACAAATAGCCTACAGTGTCATAGTTCAGTTGTGAAGACTGCAAAAAAATTAAAATCAGTTATTTACATCCCATGTGAGACAGACTAATATCAGTTCGAAATAGTAAATAAGATAAAGAAAGACTGAACATTTGGCTTTAGCGTCCAATCGACCAAATCATCATACGGTCAAAATTACACAGTTCATTTTCTGTCTGGTTTGTATTGTGATAATTTGTACATAACTAGCGTGCATCCAAAACATCGGGAATGTATTGACACTCTTTACTTAGATATCTGTTTTTCGTTGTGCGTAGTGAACAACAAAACCATTGTGATGGTAAAGTCCCAAATCATTACACCGCAGAAAACATTTCCTATAACTTAGTTTATGACACAGGTTTACTGGAAATTCACTTTCGTGTGCCTACGCTATAATTTGGTGTTGATTTACGTGTCACTAATGTTTTTCTGTTGCTACACTAGAGTTGCTACCGAGGAACGTGTGCATTTTTGTCTGGACACTGTGCCCCTATCTTTTCCCATTTCACTAACAGCTAAATGAATTTCACTATCCTACCACTGCAAACACAATATTGTAATTATTTTTGATCGGTTCCATCATTTTACAATGTTAATCATATTTGGTGCGGTTGGGTTTACTCTAATTAACGTAATCAAACAACAATGTAGCCTCGTAACACCAAATTTATTACATTTTTGGTTATATCATTAATATGCTTTGAACATCGATGACAATACTTAGACATATGCAAAAAAACAATCGGGTACCAAAATCAGAAACCGCACATCAGACACTTTATAAGAAAAAAAAGGAAAAGATCGTATTAAGCCTCCATTAAGTAACTACCCACATTCACATTGCACTAATACGCAACGGATCACTTTTACAAACGCATAAACATCACCAACATCCATGTTTTCATTGTTTTGTCTAATATCCCGTTACTGCTTAGCCACGGCCACCTATATTAGATGTAGGATGCAGTGATTTAGCGGCTTAGCGCACTTGTCTGTGATTGTCTGACAGCGTACAGCATCACTCACAGCAACGATGATCAATCACTACGGACTACGACACGGCCTGTATACAGGCGGCCGTGACTACGGTGTAGTGTCGGTTTGTGTCTCAAATACTACTGCAGTTCGAAAATTTTGGAACTGTAGCAGCGCTATTGTTACGAAAAATGAATGAGTCCCATGGATGCTGCGGAACTCTCTGAAAGTCTATATATAAATTTTATCTGTATAAAAAGCTATACATTATGAAGGGAAACAAAAACCAAGCAATTGTATCTCGACAGTATCTACCAATCAATCTAGTTATAATTCATGTAAAGCTAACGAGGATGGTTTACCTACATGGGAAATGCGCATGTTTGGATATTACAGCGTTAAAAAATATGATTGCTTTTGATGATAGTCATGTTTAATGTGCAAAATAAATAAGTTATGCACATAAATTAAAAAGTATATGTAGTGTCCCCCTGATACATTTAAAACAAAATTACTTCCAGGTCAAGACTTTGTAATTCCTGCATTTACAATAAGATATTTCCGATTTTCTATATTAGTTCCACATGTTCATGAGTTTCATGGTTCATTTGCTGAGGCCGTCTATGCCTGAGACAGGGAAGCTGGGTAGGACGTAGACCTCTCTGACGAAGGATGGCTATCATTTTTGTATTGCACATTGGTTTTGCAGTTTAATGTATGTTATTTCGAAAATCATGGATTAATTCTGAATTATTGGTTTTCTCTTCATAGATTCGAGTACTTCATCCAATTTCCAACGCCGCAGATTTATTATTGGATAATCTGGCCCTACTCTTGATATAACTTCAATGCACGTTATTGATAAAGAAATAAGTTGAGTCTTGTTTCCGGATAAAATCACCAATATGATTCTTTATAGACTCTGGTGTAATATTCATTTATAAATGTACCTATTACACTATCGTTTTCTACTTTATTTGATCAAAAAACTTTCTTCGTTTTTTTAATATTTTGCCACTAAGCTTTTTGGCTTGCATAATTGAATATACATTAGCAACCTGCTTAACTTCTGACCCCGGAGTGGAAACCTGTCCTTGTCTGGACATATGCTTCAGCCACAGTCTATCAAATTCTATACTCTCTGGCGGTAGATCTTTAGGCTCTTGTGTTTTGTCACAGAAATGACGCTTTGCGTATATTCTGCTGTATTGAATGATGTCTGTGCACTGTACATCTCTTCATTTTCAAAATACGCCTAGCAGGATAGCAGGGATTTAATTACACTAGTACAATGCTCGCATATACCGATAATCTTAGTAAAATGAATGTATACAAAAATGGGATGGTCGTAATTGACAGCCAGTTCGTACTGGTTGTTACAGTTACTTGGAAAAGCTTTGTTTGAGAAAATTTTGCACGGTACATGACACCGCCTACTCAGGATAATTTAGAGACGAGACCACAGTCCTAAATACGCTGATACTTAAAAAAAAAAAGGCTGCAATCATCTTTGTATTTTGGCAGTTGTGTTCAAGTAATCGATCCAACGGTGCTTAAAGTCATGAAAAACAGTTTTATTTACATATATTCGATGACATTGAAGAGTTCAGCCTGGTTTAATGAGGAACGTAAATCATTTCGTTGTTTTGTTAGGTTGAGAGAAAACGGTGGAGGGGATGAGGTGAGCTTATTGCTATCGCCATCGTTGATGGTGGTGTTGCGTCGTAGATGCGGGCGGCTACAGAAGTTTTTCGCAGTGGTAGTGGATGTTTTGGGTTTTGAAAGTACCACTGTGTAATTTATTACGAGGTAGTCGAAGCTATATTCGTTCAAGATATTACTTCACGTCACAGAGGTGGGTATAGAATAGAAAATAAGAGAAATTTGTGTTCTAGCCTGAGATGTCTAGGTAAGCTGCAGGAATATGTGTCTGCGCATGCGCAGACTTGCAGAAGGCTGTGATGTACACAAACTCACGTGGAATAACACAAACATAGTATTTGTCATTAGTTGTGCAGATATTGACATGATTCACACAAAGAGTGCGTTTTTCCGTTAGTTAAACAGTTGTCAACGCTGAAGAATTGTAAATTTACACATGTTTATGTTACGAAATGATTTAAATTTTGATTAATAAAGTGCACTAAGGGGTGTCCCTAGCAGAAATGTGATCGTGGCCATGAATGGTGTTGTTATAAACACGATAATGCTAGCAGCTTTAAAGAAACTAATGATTCCTGCATTTTATCTCAAGTAATGAGCTGCTTCACAGTTGACAGTTCAGCGTTGTATAATATCGACTAATATTGTAGTTTACCATTTGTTTCTATTACTTTTCAGGAATGTCAGATACTCAGATTGAAAGACCTGTAAAAATGGAAAATACTGACGATAAAGAAACTTCCTTGACGAAAAGCTGTGCTAAGGAAACTGAAAAAATGAACAATAAGAAATTTCCTTTAAATGCATCGACTAAGAAAGGCAAGCATGAAAATGAAGCCAGATTCAAATTCGGAAGAAAGCGTTCTCAGAGTTTCATTGCAGGCAACGGCAAATTTTTTCCGCCGTATAAAAGAAGGAAAAAAGACAGTATAATACCACCGACAAAGTTTCTACTCGGCGGTAATATCAGAGATCCTTTGAACTTGAACAGCCTGCAAGATGAAGAAATAAACAAGTAAGTGTACCATTGACCATGGTTAAATGGTCATAAGACACATTTGAATTACTAAGTATATTAGTCTTCTTTGCAAAGCAAAACAGTAAGCCTTTTTCGGTATCAAAGAAGGCCATTCGTGTGTGTGTGTGTGTGTGTGTGTGTGTGTGTGTGTGTGTGTGTGTGTGTGTGTGTGTAAAAATAAAAATTCAAACATTTACTAATTTTGTTTGTTCAGGGCCATGAATGCTGTTACACCAAAGTCTTCACCACTCCCGACGCCCCATCACCGGAAAGGTGAAATTGAAGTTATTATTCCGCCAAATTTAAGGGATCCACTAAATTTAATATCGGGTGCAGATGATGCAGAATACGAACAGCAACTTGTTTCTCCAACCAAGAAGGGCAGAAAGTCTAGGAACAGGAAAAAGAAACGCAATTCATCTTCTGGTGGTTCAACTAAAGATGACAGTGTTGATAATGGTGTCTCTGGAGGTGCTGAATCTGCTGTAGCTGTTGAAGAGACCCAAGATAATGAGAAGGATGTTGTTATAGAATCAGCTGCACAAATTGTTCAAACTGTGGAGGATAATGATGCAAAAGAGCCAACAGCCGCATCTGAAGTTTCAAAAGAAAAGAAAATACGGAAATCTTTAGACGAGCCAGGAAAAGATAAGAGGAATCGCAAAACGGAGCACACAAAAGACAAAATAGTGAGCCCTGTTATACCCCAGCCAGGAGCATGGAAGCGGCCTCTTCCTTATGGTCATCGCATTACCAATCCTTCAGGAGCTGTGTGCAGGAATCGCCCAGGTGGGAATCAGCAGAAAAAAGGTGGCAATGATGCACGTCCCAATTTTCGGGAAAAAGATGCAAGGTTCCAGTATGGCAACTATACAAGGTATGTCTTGAGCAAAAGTCAGTTTCACATTGTATTTTGACGTTGAAGTTGTGATTGATGTAGTACACTGTACTATTATGACGACGGAAGTTTAGCCTTTGTAAGAACACTCTTAAAGACTGTTGAAGCCATATTTGTAGTGTTCAGTTGTCAGTATTTTTTCTAAAAATCCATGTACATTCACAGTTTTTGCTCTGCCAGCAACATTAAAAATAAGTTTGAAGTAAATGGTATTGAATATGTTGCAGGCCAAATGACAGTTATACGATTTCTCTGGCACCTGTGACTGATAGTAAACAGTCTGCAGTATGTAACTATGTCATAGTTGAATGTCACTGAAATAATTTAATTCTGAATCTTAATCCTTCTTGGATGATAGAGGAGGTAAAATTAAAGTTACGATAACATTTACCAGTAACTGTAAGGAATGATGCTTTCTACATGTTCTCCATAAAGGAATAAAATATATTATTACAAAATAAAGATAATGATCTAGAAAAAGGGCATTAAGAATTTTATGGAGTCATGTCAGCAGCATTTGCTGTGAGATGTGATGGGAACTCAAGGGGGTATTAAAACAGCTAGTTATAGGTACATTGCAAGAGAACTGCAGGCAAACAACATATGTTGCAGGTTGGATTTAAACCAGTTGTGCCAAATTCTGACATGGACATAATAGTGGAATGTGTAATATATTCAGTAAAACAGCAGTTGTAATCCAGATGGTTCATGAGATATTCTCTATATCAGTAAAAATAATTTCATGACATATAATACTCACTTAAGCTGCAGGGCATGGTAGTGAGGCATACCTAGGTGCCAATTGCAGACTATGTTCTGAATCACTATACCAACTTTCAGTAGCAGTAGATCAGCTGCATATGACATCACACTGGTTGGGTTTGGTGACTCACAAAATGTCATATTCCAATCTAGCGTAAACCTTGGAAATCATTGCAAATCAGTCACTACAACCTAAAAGTCAAAAAAGTTGTTAAAAAATTCAAAGCATTCACAGTGACAATTTAAGACAAACCTTCATGGCCCACCAGTCATAATACATTGCCTTTTTCCTAAATTCTTATTGGTTATCTCAAACTACTGCATATTGCAATTGGCTACAGAAAGAACACCTTCTGCTCTAATCTTTAGGGTAGAATTAACACAATTTTTGTCATAACATTTAACTTCTGTTGTTATGTTGTCCTCAGTTGCAGGTAATATGTTGATAACTCACTTCAGGCCTGCCTAATTAAAACTGAACAAAATAAATTTTTTTGTCCCATATGCATTTCACATTTATCATGTGTAAATATTCGTTATTGACCTAGGAAAGAAGAAAAAATGGAATAACAATAATATTATGAAAAGGATAGAGTGCTACTCACCATAGAGAGCATATATTGACTCAGATAATTGCAATGAAAAGACTGATATACATTTAAGATTTCTGCTGAAAGACCTTCTGGAGTAGAAAGCACACACAAGCACCCCCCCCCCCCCCCCGCACTCCCACCCCCTAAAACAACATTGGCCAGTGGCCAGAGAGAGTGGTCAAAATTATAGCAGTCTTTTTGTTGTGCCTGTCTGTGACTTGACTTCTCCTCTATATGGTAGGTTTTCTCAACCTTACCTCACAGAAGTTCCAGTAAGTGAACAAGTGTTATACTCATCACAAGGATTATTTGGTCATGCAGTTTGGGAGACCCATAGCATTGGGTTGTTGACAGACATTGTTTTAGCCACATATTATGTGAACTGACTTACATATCAGTATCAATTTTGTTTGACTAGCTGTTAAAATTTGGTCTTCATAGTTCAGTGTTAATGGCAAAATGATAAATGTTGCTGCTAGGTTTCTTAAATTGGGCTTTTTAAATTCTTCCTGCCCTGGCATCAGACTGGGATGTGTGAAATGGGGCCTAATGCAGTGTTCAAATTGTAATATGCTTTTCTGTGTTAAAATAGTACCCTCTTGTAACTCCCAGTCATAAAAGAATTTTGTTTTGAAGTCTTTGGACATGTACCAGTAAATCCTCCCGCAATATTGTTGAAACTCTTCAACATGAAGTTTAAATTCTTTTGTATCCCCCTTGGAACTTAAAAAAGTCTACTTATAAATCTCAATTGTATCACAGTTAACACAATTTTCACTCTTTTATTTTGTTTATATACATATTATGTAAATGCGTTTGTGAGATAGATACTGCTTTGTGGATGTTAATAGAGTTTTAACACCTGCGCCGTACACTACCACTGCCTACCATCAAGGTATCAGGTCTGAAGATGATAAAAACTGAACGAAACCAGTTACCACTTTTTTGTGGTCAAGACTGTGTATTAATTTTTAATGCTTTAATGATTTCATTGAATCTCTATACCTTGTATGTTCTTGTGATATGTAAATCCATTTGTAAAATGTCTAACTTCTTTACCTTACTTGCTGACATTTACTAAAACAATTTAATTAGCATTTACTCCTACGCTATATTGCGGAATAGGCATAAAATAATGCATTACTTCTTGAGGCATTTTGTGCTATTTATGATGGGGTATGGCTGTTAGTTCTGTCACCCATGTAGAGGAAGGAAATGTACAACAGATTCTCTGCCCTTAAACCAATCACAGGTACTCAATAATGCTAAAACTGAGTGACTTAAGTGAAGTTTTTATCAGATAATTTAGAAGCAATGCTGGCAGTTGAATAAGGCATTGTTATAATGAAAGTTAGTGTTCTTGTTGTCATGAAAGTTAGTGTTCCTGTTGGCATTAGGGAAGTATCAGATTCCTCCTGTCTGCTTCGACCCATGGTGTCATCAAGATAGCAGACACCCCTACAGAAACTCTCAGATTCACTTGACCAATTAATATACAAACAAAACGCTATGCACCAAATCAAACTATAAATAATGCACAAAAAATGAAAAACTAACTTAACTTACCAACCTTAGAGACCGATGAATACAGCCAGGTTCCCCCTCTCAAAAACACTCACAAAGAAATAGAACAAACAAAAACTGGAACCATTCACACATTAAAGAAAGGAAAAAAAGCCCTCAGAAAACAAAAGAACTACTCCTCAAAGATGAATGATAACAAAAATAATACATAAGTAAAACAATATCCCTAAAGGCCAAGATAGATTGTTAAACCAGGTGTCCTGTCAGATTGCCAAATATTGTCATGACACCGCCACATGTTCAGATCCCTAGTCCGAGAAGCCGTAACTCTAGTCAACTTCATAGTCTCATTATGCATGACACCTCATATAGTTGACAATCAAACATTCTGCTGCAAAAACCTTATTGCCATAATCGTATCATTGCCCAGTGCACCTTAGTGTAACTAATTATTAAATATGTCTGTAACATCTATCTTTAACAAAAAAAACAAGAAAAAACTATTACATTTTGGTCCACAAAAAACACGCGACACTACTCACACCTAACATAAATTCATAAACCCCCAAAAAATATTATCACGCCATCTCCAAACATGACATGACTCAAAGACACAGTGCCACAATGACGTCACACAACACTACATACATACATTGTGGGTCAAAGCAGACGGTTCCCTTGACCTCCAGAATTCCTTCAGTGATATGAGTGTTTACATAATTATTTGAAATAACATAACCTTCTACAGCAACACTAAAACTGACAAATACTATGAAGATTTTTAGAGTTTATTGTAATGCTTCAGCACACATTCTCAACTGAGGATAATTTGGTACTTGTATAGCTGACCCACCTGTTTGTAGTAAGTGTCTTCAGCATCGTTGGAGACAAGATACCTTTAGTGATACCCTGGTCAAGGACTACTCTACATAGTTCACCCATAGGTCACTATGTTTGAGGTGAAGTTCTTGGAGATGTACACACTGAATGGAATTGTGGACGTGACATTAGCATTTCCGTAGAGATGGGGTCAGGAGAGTGGTCAGGTGTTTGGCCTAGCTGTATGTTGCGATTCCTGTATTGCAAACTTTAGGACACAGTGGAATGCCCTCTATGTGGATCTTCGGAAGTCCTTAAAGTCGTGGTGCAGCAGCTCATGGTCAAAGTCTCCTAACAGATTTTGCATCAGAGGTACTGTGTAGAAGTTTGATTGTTTTTCTTTGGAGGTGACTTATTAGATCTCCTTCCACTGTGGAACCAGATGGCACACTCCTCTTTCTTGATATCCTGTCATAGACATGTGCCATTTGTGTGAGGATAACCAGTCTTTAACTGCTGCTTTCACCTTGTCATCTTTTGCAAAGCGATTGGTGCCGGAAACTTTTCTAGGTAGTCAAACAAGTGAAAACTGTTTGGTCTTCAAGAATCTTTTCGCCCACAACTTTACCCAAACCTTCTGAGACCACCTTGGGTGGCCTGGTCATGGTTCATCATGGACAGTTTGCCATCCGTCCTTGAAAGCTCTCATCTGCTTATGCACTTCGCTGTCGCTAACCAGATTGTGACCATACAACTTACTTATCTGTCTATGAATTTCCGCTGTTGCGATGTTTCTTGCCATCAAAAACTGACGCGCTGACAGTACTTCACAGTTGGCAGGCTGATCAGTTGTTTTAAACATTTTGAACTGACACTGTAAACAGCACACCACAACAATATTAATGCAAATGGGGTCATTTCATGAACATGGCATGCCAGGAGTTGGTGTGCATGCACATTTCAGCGTTCATGGTACATTAGATTACCTACGGCAGTTTGGACCTTAATTTCTGAATAACTCTTGTATTGTAACTCTAAATACAGGTTTTTGAAGACTTTAATGGAAGAATGGGGAAAAGGAAAAATTGACTTCATAGTAGGACAATATAGGGAAGAAGTCTGATTTGAAAATAGGGTGACATTGAGACATGCCAACAGTTTCATGGAAAATTTTATATGGATTATTTAGGCATGAGGATTCGTAAGTACACATGGACATAATTAACAAAGAGGTAAAAGCTAATCATAGATTATATCATTATGCTGCACTGGGCATTAAGATTAAGAAAGGTGGAAGTTATGGATCAGATTTCTTTATTGGTCAAAGGCACAAATTTCTTTTTAATTTATTCATTCAAGCAATGTGTTCTGGAAATCCTACCATGAAAGAGAGCCTTCAGAAATACGAAACAAGTCAAGTTCAATGTTAAGATGTAGAAGCAACCAGTCCTGGCCATTGTTGCAAAGCAACCCAACAATAAATTATAACTAGCACTAACATACTCACTCATAATTATGGTAATTACTTCTAGATTCCTCATATGTATATATTTATGTTAGGGAAAAAGCAGCTTATTTGAAGGGGGAAAAAAGCCATTGGTGCTCTTCCTATACAATACTGCTGCTGTTTTTATCTTGCGTTTCATACAGATCACTATCAGCTGTCTATTTACTGACACAGTAACGGTGTGTCTAAGACAAATATTGGGGTTACTTTGAATCTGGGGCTTTTCAGTTTCCTGCCTGATGCCCACTGACAGCTGTTATAAACTTTTACATCTGAACATTAAACTTAACAATGTAGGAAAAGACAGATTGCTACTTACTGTAAAGAAGACATACCAGGTTGCAGACAGGCACAATTAAGACACTTACAAAAAGCTTTCGGCCACAGCCTTCATCAGTAAAAGAGACACACACACCATTTCATTCTTAATCTAGAGAAGGATGCGTGACCTATGTGGAAATCATTTCCACATCTAGTGTTACGGCTGTGAACTGCTAAATTCATCGTAAGATGTTGGAGTTAGCTGCCTTGTATGTGTGTGAGGTGTGCTTGCTGGTGTGAATGAATGGTGTGTGTGTGTGTGTGTGTGTGTGTGTGTGTGTGTGTGTGTGTGTGTGTGTGTCTCTTTTTCCGACAAAGGCAGTGGCTAAAATCTTATGTGTAAGCGTCTTTTAAGTGAGCCTGTCTGCAACTTAGTGTTATCTATAGGGTAAGTAGCTGTATCTCTTTTTCAACATTGTTGTTGTTCCTACCTGGAGTTTTCATGTTTGAATTCATCCTAGCCTGGACAGTCCTGGTTTTTTAGTACTGCCAGTGTAATATCTTGTGTTGCAAAAAGTCTGATTTGAGAATTTTATGAGTGGTGAGAATTTTTTTAAAAAGTCTTAGATCTATATGTTCAACATGGTGTTTTGCAACATTCTGTGGCAACTGAGCCTCTCTCATCTGACCTTGTAGTAAGCACTAATGTTGATGGTGATGTGTGGCTACCAGTTCCGCCACAACTTTGAAGTTATTTTGCAACAATACAGGGGCAATATGTTCATTGTGTTTTCATGTATTGATAGTTACAAAAACCTATTCCATTATTCTCCTGGCTGTGTCTGGTATGAAAGTATTACGGTGCTTTATTACTACACCTATGTCATCTGCAAACATTGCAGTTTTTGAAGAGCCATTCAGTGTAACCCAAGGCTGGTGCTACTAAGAGGGAACAAGATTCCAGTACTTTGGCTGACGTACCATTGCAGGCAGAAGAGTTAATATTTCTGGTTATGTTTGCTGACTTGCTAACCCCTTAAATAGAAGACTCAAAGGATATCACAAGTAAATGTTCAGGACAAGGAAAAGAAAATAAGTAATACTTGGAAAACTTTGCGTGAATCAGCTAAATTCCTCCACCAATTGAGATTAGCAGAGAGAATTGCACGACTGCTCGATAGCTTCACAAGTTAATTGTGTAGAATGTTAAAAGGGTATCCACAGCAAATAGAATGCTCTTAGAAAGCTGCAGAGAAAATTAATGGGTAAGAAACACTAATTGACATAATAAATCATGGAGATTAGTTAAAGATAAGAAAGATTTGAACTTTTGGTGGTTAGCAGCTGTGGACATGAAACACAGACAGGTTTGTGGAAGGTACTGTCAACGTTGAAGAAACTAGAATGCCATGTGGAATAAGAATTTTTATGAAATTTATACAGTGTCAGGTGAATCATGCTCAATTGTTTCATCAAAAATGTTAAGGAATTTGAGAACAAACAAGACAGATGACAATTTATTCAAAAGACATCCATAAGTGGAAACATTACTATGAAGACCTGGTGACAGAAAGGAGGATAGAGTAAAAAGACTGCAGTTGCAAATTGGAAGCCGTTAAAGAGCACCATCAAGTGTTCAGAGTGAAAGAAATTGGAGGAGCATTAAAGGGGGTGAAGAATAACAAACTTCTAGGCCCAGGAGGCATATTTGTAGAGCTTTACAAATATGTGCCCATAGCATTAGAGGTTCTAGTTAAATTGTATACCAAATGTGGAAATGAGGAACCTTGTCAGAATGAAAGTGTGCTGGTTTTAGCTCTACAGGAGGAGGCAGAAAAAATATGTATAAATTGTGCTGGAATGAGTGTAAGTGCTTTGTCAACTAGATTGTGTGGAACATATGTTGTGGGGGAGAGTTTAAGTACAAACAAGAGAACTTGAAGATCCTGTGTGGCTAATCTGTTTATCCTTATACAACTAACAGGAAGCAAAAAATGTATGCAAGAGGTCCACTTGGTATTTGTCAGCTTCAAGAAAGTATATAATAGTGTACTAATAAGTAAATGTGTTGGCAGCAATGGAGTTAAAGGTGTACATTGAAAACACACACAACTTTGAAAATCTTATTAAATACAGTACAAATAGAATTAAAATATGCTGAGGGATTCATGTCACTTCCCAGTACATAAGGGTCTCTGACCAGGTGTTTCTATTTTGTGAATATTACTAAAACTCATTACAGCGGGAAATAGAAAATTGGTTCAGAAAGTGTAGTCAAAGAATTGTACAACCTGGAGAAAGAAATCTTCATAATTGCATGTTTATAGGCAAGTTGATTATCCTACCTGCAGAATGAGAAGATAGTTAATGTATATGAAGGAAACTGATAGAAAAATATGCAAGGATATAAACATGAGGAAAAGGACAATATATTTTATAATTAGGCATATAGGAAAAGACTGGTAAGAATATAGGTAAAATAAATGTTTTGCAGTTTAGATACTGGGAGTTACTCTAAATGCAGAGGCATGTGGATGAAAAAGGTGTTCTCCATGAAGTTAGACTAAGAAAAACCATGACAAGTAAGCCAAAATCTGCCTTGATAGAGATGCCTTAGAAAACTGTACAACTACAAGTAGACAGAATGGCTGGACAATACTTATCTGTATAAGGAAAAACTCAAAGTACTGTAAATATACATTTAGAAGCAGGAAAAAACTCTTGTTTAGCTTTCAGAACTATTGTCCCTTCTTTAGGAAAGAAAGAGAGTGTAGATTACAGAGCCCCAAGACGAGAGGGACTCACTCACATTCTGACACCTCATCTTCATCACCATCTCATCACATTCTCACAGTAGGTGAATTTCTCTCAGCTTGGAGTCTGAGTGACGTACCCCAACCTAGACCTACTTTCGCCCTGGAGGAGGATCTGCTAATTGTAGAAGGATGATAATGATAATAATAATAATAATAATAATAATAATAATAATAATAATGTTTACCTACTTCTAACATCAGAATAAAGACAAGATTCACATTTTCAAGTTATTTGTGGAATACACCATGTATGGATCATAACAATGGTGTCTGAATTAAAAAAAAAGTAATAAAACAAGAGTAAGCAGCATAGAAAATGAAACTTCCTAGCAGATTAAAACTTTGTGCCCGACCAAGACTCGAACTCGGGACCTTTGCCTTTCGCGGGCAAGTGCTCTACCAACTGAGCTACCGAAGCACGACTCACGCCCGGTACTCACGGCTTTACTTCTGCCAGTACCTCGTCTCCTACCTTCCAAACTTTACAGAAGCTCTCCTGCGAACCTGCAAGGGAAAAGCAGCTATGTTGGTATGTGACATGATGAGGTTACTAGAGCTGAGGCTACAAAAAACTTGGAAACTAATCTTTTGTGAAGAGAATGAAAGGAGATAGAAAAAAGAAAAGATGGATGGAGGAAGTAAGTGCTTGGCTGGGTAATCAGTTCAAAGGTTGGAGGAAGGCAATGGCGTACCACCTCCAAAAGGACCATGTCTAATAGAACACTGTGGTGTTCAAAACAGTCTTCGAATTGAAGACTGATTCGCTTTACGGAAACAAGTACTTAAAGGACAAGGACAAAGAATGGTGAAATATATGATGATGATGATGATGATGATGATGATGATGATGATGATGATGATGATGATGATGATGATGTGCTAAGGGTGTGACAAGTGGGCTTTGGACTAAAAAGGGAAGAAAAGAGTAAACATCATTTGCTGCTGCACTGAATACAGTGATTTCACTAATTGGTTAAGACAGCAGCCAGGCTGGTTCCTTTGGAAGAGCACATCACATTTACTTAACCAATCTAAGCCTGAGTTTCATCTCTAATGGCCTTGTCATTGATCGGATGTTAAGTCCTAATCTCATTTCTTTCTTTTTGTGTCATACAAACTTGGTTAATTGAACCAATCCATTTCAAATAGTCATGACACTAGAATTCTTAAGCGATATGAAAAAGTCCATCTTTTCATATTTACTTTGGGTCAAGTGGGAGAGATTTCTAAGTCATAATAATCTGATGAGACCTAAAACTCTTAGGTAATGTGACTCACATTTTGATGATGTCAGAGAGAACTACTCTAGAAATCTAACCATGTATGGCTGCAGAAGACTGTTTTTTCCAAGTCATCCAGACTTTTCAGGATGTTTAACCAGCAGAGAAAATATTATAGGTTTAAATGAGATTCTGTGATGTACAAACATATGGGTGAACCTTTTCATCACAGTTTGTGTGGACATGCTGTTGGCAGTGAGGTTTCACGAATACTCCTGTTCAACTAAACATGTTTTATTCAGGGACATAAGTAGCTCTCTACTTGCCTTGCTGCATCTTCTGTGCTCATAAGATGACTGGTGTTTTCCATGTCTAATGTTGAATTTCCTCCTCCAGTTAGTAAGTAAGAGTAGGAATACATTCTTCAATCTGTTTACAGAGTGGTTAATGGAGTCCCCCACCCCTCCCCCGTCTCCTCTTTCAGCTTATGATTAGTGGTAAGAGCTATATGCCTTTTTTGACCAGGCATTGAACAGTCCATAGCGTATATGTTACATGGCTGTGTGGGGATGATATTGTGTAGTTTTCATTAATATAAAATCCAGCATAGAATATAATTTGTATGTGTAGGTTGCTACTTACTAAATAGAAGAGGCAATAATCACTGCAGAGGTACATATGAAAGACTGAATGATGTTTACATTTTGCACAGTGTCTTCCAGGAAAATAAAGGGGGTTTGAATGAGGGAGAGATATGGGTTGGGATGGGAGGTGGTTGGGAAAGATCATGCTGGGGTAAAAAAAAAAATGTAAATACATGCAGAGGTAAGTTATGGGATGTTGAGATACACACAAAATGGTGAGAAGGGACAGGAGTAAGGTAGAAGATCCAGAGTAGGAGAAAGACTTATGCATGCACACACACGTGTGGTTCTCATATCAGTTATATTTACATCTGAGTGATTAGTTATCACTGATATTCAGTGATTTAATTTTTCCTGTAGAGGGGGGAGCTAATGTCACATTCTGGTATTGTGTATACTTCTCAGTCACAAAGCAATAAAGCAGTGTGACATTAGTAGGGAGTTCCAGATTTTACTGTTAGAGTGTGTCATGTTGGGAATGCATGTAGTACACACTTATGCAGTTCTGTTCAGTACTAAATTTAAGTGCTGGTAATGACACTAGTGTGCCTATATGCCACTTTTGAAATGTTATTGTTTGAGAGCTTATTGATAACTGTTCTTAGTTAACTCTTTACTTGTTCTTTACTTACATATGTCTTTATGTAGAATGGCACCATAATATCAAATTTGTAGCAGACTTAATTTATGTACAGTACCTGTTAATTTGCAAATTACACTGTCATTTGTTATTTACAGGTATTACGGCTATCGAAATCCAATGCATGAGGAGGACTCGAGATTAAAATGTTTCATGCAGAGGCCAGAGCTATTTCAAGATAAGGATGTCTTGGATATTGGGTGCAACATAGGCCATGTGACACTTATGGTGGCACGTGACCTTGGTGCACGTAGTGTTGTTGGCATTGACATTGATCGGAAATTAGTTGAAATCGCACGTAAAAATGTGCGTCATTATGTGAATTGTGCTGAATCTCCTCCAGGGGATAGAATGATGTCCGATTGCCCACCAAATAGGTTTTTCCCCATTTCAATGCCTATTTTGTATGGCCCAGTGGATGTGCCTGGCTTCACAAAAGGAGAAAGTCCATCGGTGCGCAAGAAATTTCCTCACAATGTGTCATTTGTACAGGTAATAACTACTTTCTAAAACTTCTTTACTGTAATGATTATTATACTTCAAGCACTTAGTTGAGTTCATTCCTGCCCAGTGGTGGTGCAACTGCTGCTTTCTCTACCTCTTTAATTAGAGTCTTGAAGTTGGTGGTATGTCACTTGAAGACAAGGTTGATGGACACAGTGTATATTTATTAGCTTGGTGAACCGTGCGCGCGCGCGCGCGCGCACGCGCGCACACACACACACACACACACACACACACACACACACACACACACACACACACACACACACAAACTGTCGTGACTTGAACCAGATCTAGTCTCTTGCAAACAAAGCTGCTAAAGTAGGCGAAAAACTACAGTTCACTGCTTACATGATCAGGGACACCCTTATACAGAGAGAGATGATGGGAATGAGCATTCAAAGCAAAAAGTCTAGTAAACACGGGCTCTAAAGTGCTGATGATTCTGTGTGGGTCAGTGGCCAGGTGCTAAGCTTTCTGTTGGCTCTTTCTATTGGCCGCCACTTCAGTGACTCGTGTATCCCTAACCTATCCCTGTTATCCAACTAGGGAAAGGGAACCCACAGTTTAATGTGGAATCTGAACAGCATATTGTTTACGTCAGCTTCTCATATTGTTGAGAGGTGTAGCTAGGTAAAAACGATGACTGAAAGATCCATAGTCCAATCGAGATTGAATCCCATGATGTCTGTTCTCTGTCACATGCTTTACCAGTAGCTCAACAGGCCTGACACTTGTGTGTGTGTGTGTGTGTGTGTGTGTGTGTTCTCCTATTGCCGCTTGGTGAGTAGATTTTTTAATCTGTCAATTTACATTCAAATACAGCATTTGACATATATGGCCGCAACTGTTGATTGCACTGACTTAGAAGCTTACATTTTTTACACCGCAAAAGCATTGTAGATCTTAGTATGTGACATAAATTTGAACTTGATGGCTCTTTTCCTTCCTAAGGAAAAGGGATCTTGACAGACAGACAGGCAGGCAAGAAAGTGATCCTGTAAGAGTTCCATTTTTACCGTTTGACGTATGGAGCCCTAAAAATGTATACATGGTGAAAGCTAAAGCCTAAAAATGTATAAATGCCCATGAATTTACAACAATCATGGTGAAAAAGTTCACGTAAAGTGAAAAATCCAGCTTTCTACTTGTACAAATCAAAAATTGTTATCTGTCTGAAAAATGGTGTTTGTAATGGAAAGTTTTATGAGACTTGTTCAGGTTATTATGACTATACACTGTACTGTTTGCTGAGCATTGACAGTGTTCCTTTGTCGCACATGGGGAGGTGCTTCTCCCCACAGATGACCCTGCTTTCAGGCCTGCAGACCAGCCTAATCCATATACTTTCATCTCTTATGCAATTATTTCTCATGTCTGGCATCAATATTGTTGATATTACCACTCCTATGTGCTGTTACAGTTCTTATCATATTTATGACCGATGCCAAGGACTCCATATTCAGTATGAGAGAGGGACTGATGACCTTGCTATTTAGGTCTTTAATAGCCACCAGCCAACCAATTAATCACGGAGTGTTGACTGTGAAGTAATGTGGATACTTCTTATGGCATCCCAAGTACTTCTGGATTCAGTTGCTTTCAGGGTACTGTCTAGTGCAAAATGTGATACATACCATCACAGCTGCTAAATTAAAAGAAGTGGATACTCAAAAGTGTTTGTTGGACTTCCTGACAGCATGTGTTAGGGATTACCAGTGCAGGGAAAGCTATTGCATGTTTTAATATACATTATACGAATAAAAATGAAGTGTATATGCAAAAGTTTGTTAAATTCACAGACATAAATGGACTTGCTGGTACTTGGCTTCTTCTTTGTCTCCACTTGTTGCCACATTGGTTGGGTCGCACGATGGGTGGGTCGCCCTCCACCCAACCTCCGAAGTCTGAGGTTTGGCCGAAATGCTCTGTTTTTTCTATCTCTGTCAACCTGTTCATCTTTCCGTCTGAGGAAAGAATTCCAAATGCTAGGCGTTGTTCCTTTTTTGCTATTTTTAAATGTTTCTGTCAGAAGTACGTGGAATTTTATGTGCTGGTGGTAAGGACCAAAATTTTGTCTCCTTGTAACTTTAAAGTATGCATTTATAACTTTTTTTTCTGGATTGTGTAGCTGTTTCTCTTTATTTCCAGGGAAATTATGTATTGGAATCGGAGGCATTGTTAGGCACAGAACAGCCACAATTTGATGTCATTCTGTGTTTGAGTGTCACAAAGTGGATTCATCTTAATTGGGGAGATGCTGGACTTCGCCAGGCATTCAGGCGCATGTTTGCTCAATTAAGACCTGGTGGACATTTGATACTTGAGGCTCAGTCCTGGGATTCTTACAAGAAAAAGAAGGCACTTACGGTATGTTCAGTAATTCATAAAATTATTTCAGATTAGTGACAGTCAGTGCATGCCAGTAGGCTTGCAAGTAGTATACATTGTCTCGGCAAAAATATTTCTGCGTACTGGCCATTTACGTAACTGAATTTTTACTTTTTTCTTAATCTACAAGTAAACTTTAATAAACATAGCCAACCAAACACTGGTGTTGTGTATCCAAATACACGTCTGTGGGGTAGGTGTTACAGAAATTATTTCAGTTTGTTTTAAAAACTGTTCAGTGTCTGCCAGCATCTTTACTTTGTTAGGGAAGTGGTGAAGTGTGTTGCTGCATCCTTGCTCTTTGCTGTGGAATATTAATGGTAAATTGTGGATGGTTGAGGCAATTTTGAGGCTGCCGTTAAATTTATGAGTGCTACTGTGTTCTTGAATTGTGCCTGTTTTATCACAACAAACTTCATGAGAGAATAAATATCATTAGGCTGCTATTAGCATACCTAGCTTTTTAAATGTATTTTGTGTAGAATTATCTGAGAAAATTTTTCCATGTGACATTAATGAATGGAGGTGTTCAAAGTGAAACATTTCTCTGGTGTTTTCGCCATGAAAAGCAGTAATTACACTTACAGAAAATGCTGTCAAAACATTTGATAAGCTATGCAATATTATGATTTCCATTTAAAGTTCTGGTCAAAATGAACACCGAGGAATTTTAAAAACTTGGTTTTACCTATTTCCTGTCCCCTGTGTGCATTGGCACTGGCTATTCAGTAAACTAACTGCTGATGAGTTCTGAAATAATTGGTCTCATTAAAAACCATTCATTTCTTAGGACTGCAATATACACACTATTCTCTGGAAGGTTTCATGAGGGAAGAAGGTTGGAGGTACGTTTCGAAAAATGTGATAAATGAAAAATCTGAATTTTTTTCTCTGTGTATAACTGTATTTTATCTTTAATTTGTGTATACTCTGTTTGGTAAAGAAGTTTTTTCTGTTTTATCATGTGTTGGTATTTTCTGAAGCTCCATCTAGGGCTTACTTGATTAGTTTTCAGTTGAATATTCTGTCTGGAAACTATTTCTGTTCTGTGTGTCTCTTGCAGCTGTAACATCTATCTCTAAATATTCCAGTCCTTTTTCATTGCCAACTTTTAATTAGTGTTTCACTGTGTTTTGCAAATGAAAATCTCCTGTCTATAGGTGAACGCTAATGTAAAACTGTTGTAGGGATTTTGATACAGTTTCCACTAATAGCTGATACACTGATTCATGAGGAAGATTCGTGTGTATAACAAAGGCCAACAGTTGTTGTGATGCCAGGGCATTTGAAGTTGATTTTGCATAAATTTGATGCCGTGCATTCAAATATGGCATTAGTTTTTGCCTAGGAGCTCAGGTTTCTAGGCCATAACATTTTATTGAAATACATTGCACTTTTAAGTTAAACACATGGACCAAATTAAAAAAGACAAATTTCACAATGTTAGGCAGATATTACTATACACACAAATAAAGGAATAAGTTGTTGATGAAACCAACTAGTCACTGAACACTTTGGAAGCTTCTTTTCAGCGTCATTCTTAGAATGTATTTTGAAACAATCCTATCTCAAACTCTTGTGGTAATCTGTCATCATGTTTGTATCGTATTTTCCTTGGTAGCAGTCCTCCATAGTTTTCATATCATGGTGAAATCTCTCACCTTCTGCCACAATGGTGTCACCTAAACTTTCAGGAAAACTGAGTAACCAGTGGTGTTTTTTGTCTCTGCTATCCTAGAGACACAAGGAGCATGGATATCTGTTGTGGTCCCTTTGCTGTTCAAGGAGAAAATTTACCATTTTTAAGTCCACACAAATCACTCATTGATGTTTATAATACATGATCTTTTCCAAGACCAAAACTCTAATGTCATGTTCTTTTATTTTTTGTTGAGCGAGCAATTGGTGTTTATCCATATTAGTTCCTGTTGTGTATGGCACATTCCAAATTTTGATTTGAACTGTCAATAAATAGGTGCCAATCATCTTGAAAATATCCAGAAGACCCATTTTTTTCCAGGAGCTATCCAATTTTGTAACAAAATACAGAACTGTCTTTGAGAGAAGGGTTGCAGTCACTCTCTCCTTGTATAGTAAAAGGTAATTTTGGTTCCTTGTACTAGTAAATTTTTGTCATTCAACCTCGAAGCTAGTAATTCAGAAGCTTCTTTTGACAAGTTGAGATCTTTGGTGAGGTCATTCAACTCTTTCTGGTTGAAACATTGAGGAATTGATGGCATTCCCTCATCAGTCACCTTCATTAGTGTCAGAGACACTGGTCATCAGACACCCATCCTGCAATCCAGATTGTTTTCCATAAATTCCCAAAATTATTCCAGGTAAATGCAGGGACGGTTCCTTCGAAAAGGGTACAGCCAATTTTCTTCCCCTTCCTCTTGTAATCAGAGCTTGTGTGCCATCTCTAATGACCACGATGTCAACAGTATGTTAAACTGTAATCTTCCTTCCTTCTCACAGAACTGTGGTATCTGGTGAAACATTGGGATCAGTCACTTCCTCTGAGTGAAGTATTGAGCATCTTGCAGACACTAAATCAAGATAAGTCCACTTGCTATGGTTGTTTAGATTGATTCCGGTAAATTTCACTAGACATAAATAACTCATCAAAGTGGTTTTGGTCTTCTCCAGACCCCCGCTACACCAGATCTCAGATGTTTTCTTTTTCCGGTACTCCATTGTTGCAAATGTTTTGTAAGAGTTTTGTAGAACTAATGTATTGCCAAGTTTTATCCTGATCACCAAGCCTGAGAGCAAGGTAAGCTCTCTTTACAAAGAAACTAACAGTTTCCTGTTGTCTTTCGACATGTCCTCCAAATATGTAGCAAAACACATCAGGATAATTTGCATAACTTCTTCTGATTGGCCTCATTTTATTTCTATTCAACATCACAAATAAAATAATCTGCACTGCAGTACAGTTTTAGATTAACTTCGTAACAACTCTTTTCTACATACATATATTACAAGAGGCCAGCCTGATTCTACATTGTGTGGCAAGAATTTACAAACTAACCTCAGCTCATGTATTGAAGGTCACCTAGCTTACCAAATGCTTCCTCCTGGTGAATTTTCCTCGAGTTGGACGGCAGACTGACAATAAGGCAAATAAGCAGGAACCAATCCTTGTATATATGATTCAGAGCTGCACTAAATGGACTTAGAACTGCACATTTTATATAGAACTGATTGTTAGAAACAACACCGATCTAAAAATCTAGAGCAGATAGAGAAAAATTGAAATCATATCAAGAATCAGTGAGGTCAAACATCATGAGTACACTGTCGTGCTCCTTAAAACCACTATAGCCCAGTTCTGGTCATGCGAGACTAACAGTTAATCTTCTGGAAGACGTGTCGTGATACCTTCACATGTCACATGAAAGCCCAGTTGAGTGCCCCCTCCCCTCCATGGCATAATAGTGGTCCCACCAGCTTGTGTCCATATCATGGTGCATGTTTCAAGCAGCTATTTGCCTGGATGATGACATGCATGGACCCAACCATTGACCTGGTGTAACAAGAAACGTGTGTCATCCAATCAGGGGACATATTTACGCTGATTGACACACCAGTCTAAATGATCCCATCTCACTGCAATTGTTACTGACAGCTGTCAGCTTGTCATGGGAGCACATGAGGTTTGTCTTCTGTTCAACAATATGCACTGAAAGTGTGTCCTGAAACACACATGCAGACATCGTCGTTGTACTCTATTATCACATTTTCAACTGATGGCCACCCACCCTGCTTTGAAGAGTGAGGAAATCTCAGATATCCAGGCTCTGTGGTGAGGTGTAGATGTCCAAAGCCTTTTCACCTGCTCGTGGTTTCACTATCCTTCAACTTTTTACCATAGATGCTCACACCAGTAGCAAGCAGACAGCTGACCAGCATTGCCTTTTCTGAGGTGCTCATTCCCAGGTGCCAGGCCATAACAATTTGTCCTTTGTCAAATCATTTACGTTGGTGGATTTCCCCATCTGCAACCTGTGTTGTCACTAGAATGATTCCCAATACCTCTTTGTCCCACTTATATACTCTCCTTACTGCTACACATGCCCACATCTTCTCCAAGTGGCATTCAGTCTTGCAGTGTCAAAAAGTGTGTGTTTCTGTTACTGATATACTCTTTCTGCCTCAGGCTTGTTACCCCTTCCTCTTTCATCATCATCTAGTCAGTAGTTCAGTCTTTAGATTAGTGCTCTTCCTTCTGCATCTTCATTGAAGGGTCTTTCTGCTGTCCTGAAATTTGCTTTTCCCCCTCTTTACATTTGGTGGCAGGAGTGATCTTTCATTGTCTTTACATCCAGTGCAATGTCATAATGTGTAAGGAGGGTGCCAGTGAGTGGCCAAAGTTTTGGAACACTGATTATCATCACATCATACTCTGTGCTGACCTGTTTAATGCAATGCCCATGTGCTGAGAGTCACGTTGTCTTAACTGATGTTCACTGCACACTGATGAGTCTCTCATATCCTGCACATCTTTTTCATGATCAAAATATTCTTTGGTGTTGCTGGAGTGGTAGTTGAAATGTCATCTCTGCAATGTGATGTTGCCATTGGGCATGTCTGCTTCCCTGTTGAAAAAGTGCAGACCTATGTCTTACTAATGCTTCACTTCAGGAACTTGCATAACCAAGGCAGAATTAATCTGTAATCTGCATCAGTTTCTCTTTAGCCTTCATAGAATTCGAAAGCCTCCATGTCATTTCAAAATTAATGTGTCTAGCTTGGTTTTTGCATTGGCTGATAATGTAGATGTTATCCAGTACCAGGAATCTTTCTTCACCTTGAAATGATACACAGTCTCATTTTATATAGGAAAATGCCAACCAAGGATGTAATTCAGTGTTCTCTTGTTAACTCACCATGTTAAGTGAAAATCATCCTGAGATTGGTGTGTTGTACATTGATTTAAGGTTGGTAAAAGTAAATTATGTTATCCTCTTTCACCTGAAGCAGTATTTGGTGAAATGCTACATTTAGGTTTGGACTATTACTAATTTTTCCAGGTCTGAAGTCTAGTTGCGAATAGATGAGCCCCTCTTCCTAGGTATTCTTATCTCAGTCTTCTGTGGCATTTCAGAACATTAAAATGTATGGCAGAGCAGTGACCTGTATAAGAAGTTTGTCAAATCTTTCAGTTCAGTTTTCCAATTTCAGCAAGCCTGTGACTTTCTTCTTGGTGTTCTTGAAAAAGGCATGTGAAAAATGACATCCAGAAACCAGTGATTTCAGCTAATATTATTGACTTCCAAGTACTCTACTGAATAGTTTCAATTTTTGTTACTATTTCTGCAATTCACGATTTAAATAATGAACTTACTTACAAGAACTGGTGCAGTTTTCATTATTTAAATCATGAATGATTCGGTTGCAGGCTTTCCTGAAAAATCAAATGTGATGAATGAAATTAAATTTCTGCAATTACTTTTAGTGATTACAGACTTGTTTCAGCTTTCACTCTTATGAAGTTACCTCTGCTTGTAAAAACATTAGCACAAACTTGTGAAACCAATGACTGCAAAATTTTTTTTGGTTTCATTTTGACTGGTGTCAGTTACACTCCAAACATCTTCTGCAACTAATGCCCCAAACTGTTCATATTGCCAGCTACCATTGCTTCTAGCCTCGTCTGAGAACTGCATTCAGTGACAGTCAGCTGAAAAGAAGAATGTATTGGGTATATTACAACCCTCATATCTGGCAGAAATAATTCCTCCACCCCCATTCATTTTTCTTTTTCCTGGTAGTACGAGCTCCATGTTATCATCAGTCACGCAATTTCACACACACTGCTTTGTCCACAATTCACCACCTTCATTGTCTAAATCATTTGAACATGCTTTTGATCAGATGAAGCTCAAGTGTGCTATTTTAAAAATATGAAAAACCAAACTTCTGGCTGAAATACATCTTCAATATCTATGGTACTTAGTTTTCATTCATTTGCACCCATAAAATATGAAAAGAGGGAAAGAATAGTACTAAAATGTGAAAACTTATATTTTCTAAGGACAATGCTATCTCCGAATGATATGTGGCTGTTGGTTGTAAATAATGGAAGAGTTTTGTGAGCCATACTAAGTGTCTCATGTTATTTTATGATTTAGCATCATTTATTGGTCAGTAGCATTTCTGAAATAAAACTAATGTGATACCTAGTTTTAATTCTAGTAATACTGTGAGGCTATGAGGTTCTTCAAATCAGCATTCAAAGTTGATGTTTTACATATAAAATAAAACATTTTATAGTGAAGTAAAATAATTATTATTATTGTGATACATAGTCTATAATGCCAATACTTTAACATATTTTGTCTGTGCTTCTTTTCGCAGGAAACTATTTTCAGAAACTTCAAAAGTATTGAGTTTTTTCCTCATAAATTCACACAATATTTGCTTTCCTCGGAAGTTGGTTTTTCGAAGTGTGAAGTTATTGATACACCCGTACATAGCTCTAAAGGTTTCCAAAGACCAATTCAGCTCTTTACGAAGGGTGAGCACTCACCCTGTCATTCAGTGGTGAGCACTGGTACAACACCATCACATCAGATGGCTTCAAGCAGAAGCAGAAAACCAGTTTATGCCAGTGTTACAACTTTGAGCGAAGAGACTGGAGAAGAGAAGAGTGTAGAAACAGAGCAACAAAAATCAATGGAAGTGGGGAAATGTGAACCAAGTACAGACATTGCCAGTTCCCATGACTTGGCTGCTGACAACCCCAGTACAGCCAGAGTGTGTGAGCATAGTGATGTAACTTTAGGAACTGAGTCATTTGATTATGATTCTGGTGTTGTAGACAGTGTTGCATCTCAGATGGAGCTGTCTGTGATAACAGAAGTTTCTAAAGAAAATACTGTTGTTTATCAGGATTCCGTTTGTGAAAATGCAGACAGTGTTCATACAAGAAGTAGTGATAACAGTAGTAATGCCACTGCAACAAGCACTAGCAGTAGTACTTCTTCTTGTTCAGGTTCTTCACCTTCTTGCTCAAATTCAGATGTAGAACGAGAGAGGGGCAAGGCCAGATAGATGAAGCTCCATTGATAATAAATGTTGAAATTGCACTGAAATTGTTTTTATGTTTTGTTATTCTGGCACACTTTTATTGAATAACTCATATTATTAGTAAGAGTGTATGCTTTTATAATCAGTTAAGACTGAGGCATTTAGTAAAAGTGTCAAGAGATAATTTTCTGCTTTATACAATACGTTTGTAAAAAGACCAAGAACAGTTTGTAGAAAATATTGTATTGTTGTTAACAGTTGCTTGCTGTAAGCTTTAATAAGTTTGTTCTTTGTAAAGTGTGAGATATAAATATATTTAACACATATGTGCTTATATGAAACATTTATTTTTCAAAAACTGATTTTGTTGCATATTTCTTGTAATATATTGCACAGTGTTGAAACTACCTTATAATTTTATCAAGATATCAAATTAATTTGGTATATGCTGTCCCGGTGACTTTTGTCCTGTCATTGTCTTGTTTTGTTTTCTGTGTCACGTATTTCCTGTACAATAATGTGTCGTATTTTTAATGCCCCACTTGGGGACATTAATAGGTAGTATTTCTCACTTATTTGACTGCTGCATGAAATGTTCCAGTCCATTATGTTATACGTAATTCTTTATTTCAAATGTTCAAATCTATTATATCCTCCTGCAATCAGTGGTATGTTTGTGAGTATATAAGTGTTTAAACACATTGTTGTATAGATGTATACTTATGCACTAAATAATTGTTGCTAAAATTTAAAATATTTTAATGTGTTTTTATGTTTTTTACTGAGTCTGTAAAAACCATCTTTAGACTCCCAACTTGCACAGTATTTTAAACTACTTACTGTGTTGACTTGGGAGAATGGTATCAATTGTTTTCTTGTGTAACTTCCATAGCTTGTTAGGTGGTGGTGATTGTGTCAATGTTACATTGTTTCTTAAGCCAAATGTTTAGAATCAAAATTGTACTCATCATGTCACACATTTTAGGGGCATTATTTTGCCTCTGTCAGTTGCAAATTTTCAGACTGCACATTGAATGTTTGCCCCTAATATTTATGTTGGTGCTTTCATGGTGATAGCACTATTATAACAGCATTCATTATTGGCCAAAGAAAGTAATAATACCAAGTATTACACAAGCAAGCAACCAACTAACTACTCTGTCTGCTTGTGTCTGTATATGTGTGGATGGGTATGTGTGTGTGTGCGCGAGTGTATACATGTCCTTTTTTCCCCCTAAGGTAAGTCTTGCCACTCCCGGGATTGGAATGACTCCTTACCCTCTCCCTTAAAACCCACATCCTTTCGTCTTTCCCTCTCCTTCCCTCTTTCCTGATGAGGCAACAGTTTGTTGCGAAAGCTTGAATTTTGTGTGTATGTTTGTGTTGGTTTGTGTGTCTGTCGACCTGCCAGCACTTTCATTTGGTAAGTCACATCGTCTTTGTTTTTAGATATATTTTTCCTACGTGGAATGTTTCCCTCTATTACAACTAACTGCTCAGTTTCACATGTGTGTATGTTTTTTGGGAGAATCCGAAGCGAGAATCTGCACACACACACTTGTCTTTGTCAGCACACACTACTTGAACACTGTTGAAGATCTTAATCTCTTGTGAGTTATGGTATGTATGGGAACAGAATAATCAACAAAAGCAAAAAGTATCTACAATAACAATTAGGAAAAGACAGATTGCTACTTATTGTAAAGAAGATATGTTAAGTTGCAGCTTTGGCCACAGTATTCATTGGTAAAAGACACACACACACACACACACACACACACACACACACACACACACACACACACACACACACACACCATTCATACACACAAGCAAGCACATCTCACGCACACATAACTGCCAACTCCAGCATCTCGAACGGGAATGCACTAGCACATGGGGTCCCAGCAGGAGAATGCTCTCGGTTGTTCTGTGGTTTCCCCTAATAGGGATTTTAAAGTGCATGTTCCAGAACAATTTACAAATTATGATGCAGAGTTATATGGCATTCTGATGGCACTGGAGAGGGTTGACAGACATCACTGTATGAGTTTTCTTGTCTGTTCTGACTCTCTTAGTGCACTGCAAGCACTTCATTAAATGTATCCGGTAGACCCACTGATTCAGCTCATCCACGACTCCTTGCAATGGTTCAAACGCCGTGGCAAGGTGGTGGTCTTTTGCTGGGTACCTGGCCACATTGGGATTCAGGGTAACGACATGGCTGACAAAGCTGCCAAGGAAGCGTGTTGGGACGGTGCTGTCCATCAGTGTCCCATCCCGTTGCATGCCATTATCTCATTTTCTGACAGATGCATCATGCATCAGTGGGAGACTGAATGGTTGCAGGTGTCAGACAACAAACTGCAGTTGCTCAAATCTACCACAAAGGCTTGGCGGACTTCGTGTCGGCCTCGCTGCTGGAAGGTGGTTTTGCTTACCAGACTGCACATCGGGCATAGCCCTTTCACACATGACTTCCTCCTCTGGTGAGAGGATCCACCATTCTGTGAAGTTTGTGGTGTGCTGCTTTCAGTTCAGCATACTGTGGCTACGTGTGTCCTGTATACTGATATTAGGGCAGCCCTTGGTCTCACTGGAGATCTGTCCACCATCCTCGCCGATACTGATACCTGTGTTAACAGTGGTGAAATTTTGTGAACTGTCAGGCCTCACCCCTAAACTGGTAGGGAAGGGCGACAGACTGTAGTACGTTATAAACAAAGTCTGTCCCCGTTCATGAGATTTCATGTTGACTTTTTGTCAGGGCGCTGATTACCATGATCTCGAGTGCTCCCTCAACTAAATTATCATCATCATTGTCATCATCATCATCATCATCATCATCATGGGGATGCAAGCAGCAATCTGGAGGGGCAGGGAAGGGGAAGAGGGAGAGGGTGGTCGTGTACAAGTGGGGGGTGGGTGGGTGGGAGGAGAGACAAGCACTGTCTTAGTGGGGCGTGCGGGACTAGAATGCCAAGAGACGCAGTGTCAGGAGTATGTGGGAGAGGGAGGTGGGGAAAAAAGGAGAGGGGCTTGATATTCCTACCTGGAGTTTCCATTAGAATAACAATTTTATTTTCAAAAGTGATGATAAGGATTTTCGGTAGAACAGTTAAAGCAAATAAACACAGCACAGTGTCTTATGTGCCACAGAAGCAGATCTTTCAACACAACACAGCACTGTACTAACTACCAAACAACTCCCCAGGAACATTGTTCATTTCGTAAATTTCTGCACCAAATTTGTTCTGCCTTTTCTTTTCCCCATGAAGTTTAAAGGTGAGTAAATCGTGAATTTCTCACAAATTTTCGGTTGGTGCAAGAAAGACTTATTCGATGGTTCCAGATACTTTGAGAGTGGTCTTTATTGTTACCTTCTAAATATATGGTATTGTGTTCAAAGCATATTCATTTTTGATCAATCCACAATAAGGATGAACTCTTTCATATATTATTCAAACAGGTCCTGTCCTCAATAACACCACTCAGTAAATATATTTGCAACCAGATATTCTTTTACATTCAGTTTTATGTTTGACTCAAGTATCCGTTTTCCTCCTGGAAGAAAATGTTTAACATTTACTGGAGATACTTCAATATATTGATTTTAATGAATGACCAGTGTTCAAGAACAGCAACAAATGTTTATCAACTGTGTTTTTAATCCAAGTAATGATAATTATAACTAAGTGATATCATTTTGTATACTGATCATGTCATTATGAAACAGTAAATAAACTAAAATTCCACCATTCTAACAAACCTTGCAGTGGTTCTCTTCAGGATAGCTAACTGCTGGATTTCCCTACATCTGTCTTGTTTTGGTTGTCAGGTGGCTGCTGACATCACATTCTGTGATTATATTGAACAATTTGAAGATTACTTTGAAGAGGTGGCTGTACAGTAGGTTACTATGTGAGCTACTCTCGCGTTAGTGAATCACCAACTTGTAACCAGAAGCAGAGTTTTCATGCAGCAAGACATTGTCACACAGCAGTTCTGTTGCAGCCCCTTGTTTATACTGTTGAACCCAGGTCATGTGGAGCTGCTGGTTGGTGAACAAACATGGCCCAATAGACTGGGACTGCTGGCAGCCATGCCATCAGTAACTTGCAGCAATCCTCCTTGTTCATGCTGCAATGGTATTTAATTATTTCAGTAGCCTATCTTATTTTTCGCTACTGTTGGGCACGCACACAATGTTCTTGGAAAATAATAAACTGGCCTCTAGCCTGGTAGTGGTCAGCTGTAGCTGGTTCTTTGTGTTTTCCCAATCAAACATAAGTTTCATGCTCTGATGCACAAGTGCTGATTGGTTTCGTGGTTTCACCTTTGTAGACTTCACTGCATCAACTTTGATGTTTATAGGTGCCCACAGTGTAAAGAACCTCTACAGAATTTTCCATGGACCTAAACAGATCTCAGATCTTGTGACCATTCTGGAATATTGGTTTAATTCCTCCCTGGAGCAGCACTTTGTGTAACTGATTGCTCATACCCCTCACGTAAGGTAAGCAAGCAACAGGAAGAGGTTTCTACTGTTCCTTTGCCTATTTTACCTTCACTGTCCAGTTCTTGTTGCCATGTCCATTCACATGGAATGTTCTCGAGAGCTCATTCAGTTCAGGTTGGAGATTGTCAGCATAGATAGCACAGTGTTCTTTTGTGCTGTATGATGGTGAGACTTGACATGCAGATATCTGTTGGTGTGGATCAGTCTCGTGTGTGTGCTGTGTCATGGTTTGGTCTAGATATTCTGTAAAGTTGTACATCCAGAAAAGGCATCTCTCTGTTTTTTGCTGTTTGTAGCATGAACTGAATGTTTTTATGCTAGCTGTTGAGGTGCTGATGAAAACTGCGTAGTTTCACGTCCCTGTGCGGGTATATGATGGGATGTTTCATCTACAAATGTCAGCGAACAACTTGACACACTGTTCGAATGCTTCCATGAATGTCAGCTGCTACAGGTGAAAGGAGCAGCCACTTGCCACTCCATCTGTCTGCTCGTAAAATTTGTTCTGCCAACTAAAATATGTTGATGACAAGTATAATTGCACCAAGTTGCGTGCATCTGGCGAGATTTCTTCCTGTAGGAGGTTAATGGTTTAAGCCATGGGCACATTGGTAAACAGAGATTTTTATGTCAAAGCTGACTATTAGATCAATAGCTATTATTTGCTGATCTCATTTGAGCTGGGTGAAATCCATGGAGAATCCTTTACACACTGGCCAGACAGCATAATTCAGGGGCCATTTTGCAAGAAAATATGTGCGTGAGTTGCTCCCACTACCCAGTTGTCTTGGAGGACAGACTTCCTAAGGCACCTTTGATACTTCCAGATAATATTTGTGTCAGTAGAACCAGCAATGTGAGCACCAGGGTTGTGTCAACAACAATTCTAGAACCCCTGATTAGACCTTTGTGTCTGTCCCATTATCTTCACTGTGGTTTTACTTTTCAGTTCCTTGGGTATGAGATCAGTCAGCAACTCGCTTGTTTTGACTTCATATTATGTAGTGTCCATTATTTCTTTGCATTTCCTTTATCCGCCTGTAAAATTACAATATCAATTACATCTGCATACATACACACAAGCCACAGCATGGGGCATGGCAAAGGTTACTTTATACCGCTGCTATCCATATCCTTTCGTATTCCACTTGCAGTTAAGTGAGGAGAAAAATTGCTGGTTCTTAAAATTTTCTCAGTAGCATTCTGTGAAAAGAATGTTGTCTTCCCTCAGACGACTACCGCTTGGGTTTGCTAAGTAATACTGGCATGTTGAATGAACCTGCCAGTACCAAACCTAGCATCCCACCTCTGAATTTTTTCGCTGTCTTTTTGAATCTGACCTGGTGGGGCTCCCGGACACTTGAGTAGTACTTCAAGAATGGTTCACAGTAGTCTACTGTATGTTGCCTCCTGTACAGATGAACCACACTTCCTTAAATTTCTCCCAACAAACTGAAGTTAATCACTGGTCTTGCCTGCTACCATCCTTACGTGCTCATTGCATTTCATATTGCTGTGCAATGTTAGACCTAGTTATTTAATCAACGTGGCTGTGTTGAGCATTAAGCTACAAATGCTGTATTTGAACATATAGCATTGTTTTTCCTACTTTTCTGCATTAACTTAAATTTTTTCCTAGATGTAGAGCAAACTGCCACTCACCACATCAACTAGAAGTTTCATGTAAGTCATTTCGTATCCTCCCACTGGCACTTGGCATCACCTTTCTGTACTGCACAGCATCATCAACAAATGACCACAGACTGCTGTTCGCCCTGCATGTCAGATCATTTATGTATGTAGAGAATAAAAGTGGTCCTATCACATTTCCCTGTGCCACTCCTGACAATATCCTTGTTCTTCATTATCCAGAGTTCACTTAGGGTAACTCTCTCTTCAAGTAATACATTCCGCTTTGGAGGCTCTGTGTACTGCAGGATTCTAACACAGCCCCTGGTTACGAGATGCTGATTCACTATTGCCTGCCAAAACAGTGCTGGCAATAGCCGATGCAGCACCCATCCATAGCAACTGTCCAGTGCAGTCCCAGTGTGTGATGTAGGTAACCATGTGACAACCAAAATAAAACAGAATATAGGCAAAGACCTTCATCAAAATCCGGCAGTCAATCTCCGTGAAGAGGACTGCTGCACATTCAATTGAAACATGGTTTTGTTTTAATGTCTCATAACTTGCCCCTTAATATCCAAAATGATTTCACTGATATTGATATTTGCCATGGTAGCCAATGAACTTAAATAATCAATATTTTCCAACCTATCTTTGAAGTATGTGTGCAGTAAGCACTTGTTTTCTCATGTTGGTGGTGCATAACTTCATCTATTGCTGTTACTTTTGCTCAGAATAACTGTTACATACACAGTATTCTGAGTGAGGTGATGCAGTGATTGGTTGAGTTTGCATTAGGGAGGACTGGGGTTCAAATTCATTTCTGACCATCAAGACTAAAGATTTTATGGTTTGCCTAAATTCATGAAGGTGAATTCCAGGAGGATGCTTTTGAAAGGGGCACAGCCAATTTTGGTTCCAATCCTAAGTAATTCTAAGCTTGTGATCCAAGTCTAGTTACCTTCTTTTTATCAGTAAGTCCAATGTAATATATTTCTTGCAACAAATTTTTAATACTTTTGCTCCATTACCTTAACAAGTTAGCAAATTACCATTTCATACTGGACACATTTTCAAGTTTTTCTGGGTTTTGGTAATCCTCAGATCCCTGATTGTCAGTCATCTTAATTGTTTACTTTCTTAAGTAATAGTACATGGCGTGGCTACATGGATCTTGTGTGTGAACCGAGAGAATGTGAGGTACCCAAGACCTTAACCCAGTGGAGAAGCACCCACTGTTTATTATATCAGTAAATTTACAGTATGCACTGTAAATTCTTTCGAGCTGCACACCATGCATGTTATTTACATTGTAACTTTTTGTTGTACTAATGCTTGGGGGTGTCATTACTGGTTCAAGGACAGTTTGACTACTGCAACAGTGTATGTCTGATGGTGCATAAATATCAAGAAATTAATGTTTAGTTTAATTCCAGGTAGAAGTTGTTTTAAGTAATTTGTGTTGGTTCATTTGGGAACTGAGGCTGAGACTGGTTGAATGATAGTTGTTCTCGGCATCTGTGCCCTGAAAGCTTCAGGATGGGCTTTTCTAAAGCAAGATATTTAGTTTGGTGATAAACATTCTCACGTTAGGACAAGCCTTTTGAAAATGAGGTTGTGCTTAACCCTCCAACTGCAGACAATTTTTCTGTGTAAAATTGCAGACCAATTTTATACAATATTGAGGATAATTATAAGGACTGTATTAAAGGAACGTAAGAAGAAAACAAAACTGAAGCAATTTTTAATTGCCATTTAATGTACATAATGCAAGGAAACACGAAAATTGCGTTCAACTTTATAAACCCAGGAGAAACTTATTGATAATTTTCCGAGTGTGTTATCTCCTGAAGCAAGGTTCCATACACAAGCTCGCAAGAAAAGGTTACAAAATTACTGGTGTGAGAAGAGAGACATGTAAGTGTGTTGTCAAGGCTTGAGAACTTGTAACATGTGACTCATATGTTCTAAAGCAACAGAAAAATGTTTAATTGGAAAAAGAACAACTTCCATTGTACAAATAGCCCAGACATTATATCCGATGTAGTAGCCCTGCACAGAATTATACTGACCCCCGCGCGCACGCGCGTGTACGTACTCATCACCCGTGGCAGGAGTCTTAAAATTTGTTTACCACATAGGTTCTATATAATAGTGCTATGTCACAAAAAGTCAAGTCGCAAGAGAAGTTTAACCTAAGTGGTGTTCTTGGGTAATTTTCTCTATTCTGAAGGGTTGGGTGGGGGCGGCTAGAGAGAGTGAAATTATGCGTATATAACACAAGCTGTCAAGTACACTTAAAAAAACACAGTTATGTCTGCGTCTCCAGACAACACACTTTTTTTTGTCTCTTCCCCGTGTACGGGAAGAAGTACGCTATTGGGTTTTGCCAATTAAAAATATTAGCATCTTTGAAGCAGTATACATATACTGCTGTGGTTGAGTTAATAGTACTAAAATAGTCAGAAGTGCCTGTAGATGACTTCTCTACAGAATTTTAGTGGATGATGATTTCCTTAGTACCAATAGAGAGATTACTTTCATGCTGCAAGCAGAAGTATGTAATCCCTGCCTTGCACATGGGCAGGGGGGGAGCAGAGGGGAGGGAAAAAGTCCCAGCCCCCTCACTAGACAGGCAGTACGTGAAAGAAACAAACATGTACCTGGCTTTTGAACTTTTAAGAAAGCACCAGTAGTCAGGCCTGTGCCTGGAGACCAAAAGTTCGGAGGACTGAATTTCGGGATCAGACCACGGAATATTTAACTCTGCCTTTAAGTTAGCTTTCACCTGTCAGTAGTGCGAAAATTTCATTTTAAACCTTAAGTCCCCTTTCCCTAGCAGAATAACAAGCAGGTTAGAGAGAGGCAGGTGGCTGAAGTGGCTTCCAATTTAAGGACTTGCACCTCCTTCAATTACACCCCACTTTTTCCACTCGTGCATCCTAACCTACCTGTTATCCTACTGCGGAAAGGGAACCTACAATTTAAAATGGAATCCAAACCACATGTTGTTCTTGGGGAATTATCACACGACTTACTGGTGAAAGCTATGTTAAGGCTTAGATAAATATTCTGTGGTCCGATTGTAGATGATGATGATGATGATAAATTATTATTTTTTATTATGAAAGCAGATGTGACAAAGCAGCAGTGTTTACTGAAATTCTTTGTGTAATTGAAACAAATCTTATTTCCTTAAGTTCATCATTTTTCATCAAAAAATGTAAAAATAAATTATATTGATGTAATGCTATGAATCACCTCTACTCTTGTCATCTATGGCTGTATCCATATATGAGTCATCTGATTTGTACTTACACTAACTTGGCACAATTATTTTCAGTACACAGAATTCATCAGTAGTGCTTCAGATCATCTGTTTTTGGCCACTACAACACTTTAGTTTGTACCACTTCACCTTAGTGAAATAGAAGACAAATGTTCCTAAAAATACCAGGCTGTATTGCAGTTTAAATCTGCTTCAAAGTAAATGTTTTCTGCTATAGGATCATAAGTCCATTCTTATTTCTCCTTTTTGCAGCACTCCAGAATGTTCATCATTTAATGAACACTATTGTGAATAATTGGCTCCCTTTTAGGAATAGCAGTTGGAGTCGGCAGCAAACTCTGTGATGAACTGTACCTATCCTCTTAATTCGCTTCTAAATGTAACAGATAGTGATCACAATACTGGACACTACATTCATAATGGCTCTTAAAAGGATAAAACGCTAATCCATGCTCTGTTGTTTCCTGCCTAAGCCCAAATTAATTGAACATTTACTAATTTCACCATTCCCAGTTGCTCCTGTGAGAAGTGCCAAGTTTTTGCATCCACTGTTGTGACACCTTTACATCCCACCACAGGCCTCCACAGAAATGTATTTAGGAGGGGGCAAAAATTTTAAAACTGCAATTTTTCATGTAACTGATGTTGAGTTTGAAAATGTGTTGTGCCGCTAGCATTAATTTTGAGAGGAAGTATACAAAACTAACTTATCTGCAATGACTGATAATTATCCAGTCAGTACTTTTAAGTAGGTTGCTTTGATCCATAAACTATATTCATATTTCACGTGTGTGTGTGTGTGTGTGTGTGTGTGTGTGTGTGTGTGTGTGTGTGTGTTTTTTTTGATATTCAACAATCTGACATTATATCATATATTACATTCAGTTAACTAATTACCTATGAAATATGTGAAATATGGGTGGAAAATGTTTTAAAAGTTGTTATATTTCAGTGGTTTTAGGGTGACACTGCCATGATAAAATCTGTGGTACAAACATTCAGAACGAGAAAATTCTGTTGGATATCAACAAAAGAAACCAACAAAAAGTGCCACATTAATGTTGCATGATGTGGAGAAACAAGGAACATCAAACAACACTTATTCAGAAGTTTAATGAATGGGTGACAGCTGTCAAAATGGAGGTGGTGTTGGTGCATTTGATATGGACAGACATATTTATGGAGCCATCTGAGAGGTGGAGATTGACATCTAGGAAGTTAGCACGATGAGTTGAGAATGACCAGGTGAAGGAGATTTGGGAGTAATTGTTGAGGCTATGATGGGAAGAGCAAAGGTTGGCCTCTGGGCATGATGAATTTATTCTAACCTTATCTCCATGACCCATATGTGAGTGATACGTAGGGGATTGTATATTCATAGTGTCATCATTTAAAGCTGACTCTTGGAACTTCATTGATAGACTTTCTCAGGATAGCTTAAGTCTATCTTCAGCAGTTTTCCAGTTTAATTCCTTCAGTATGTCTGTGACTCTCTCCCACAGACCAAAGTGATCGTTCGTGCTCCCCTTCTCTGTATACATTCAGTACCCCCGTTAGTCCTATTTGGTATGGGTCCCACACCCTTGAGCAATATTCTAGAACCGGTCACAAGAGTGATTTGTAAGCATTCTTCTTAGTAGACTTGGCTGCATTTCCCCAGTATTCTACCAGTAAAATGAAATCATCCATCTGCTCTACCCATGACTGTGCCAATGTGATTATTCCATTTCATATCCCTCTAAAATGTTACACCAAGGTATTTGTAGAGCTAGCTGATTCCAACTGTGACACATTATAGTCATAGGATACTACATTTTTTTTGTTTTGTGAAGTTCAGTTTTACACTTCTGAATGTTTAAAGCAAGTTGCCAATCTTTGCACCACTCTGAAATCTTATCAAGATATGACTGCATCATCTGCAAAAAGTTTACGTTACTATTAATATTGTCTGCAAGGTCATTAATATACAACATGAACAGCAAGGGTCCCAACACCACTCCCTGGGGCACACCTGAAGTTACATCTACGTCTGATGATGACTCTCAATCCAAGATAACATGCTGGTCCTCCCTACCAAAAAGTCCTTAATCAGCCACAAATTTCCCTTCATACCAGATATGATTGTACTTTTGACAGTAAACACAGGTGTGGCACTGAGTCAAATAATTTTTGGGAATCAAGAAATACTGCATCCACCTGACTGCCTCAATCCAAAGCTTTCAGTATGTTGTGAGAAAAGGGTAAATTGGGCTTCACATAATGTTTTCAGAATTCATGCTGGTTGACATTGAGAAGAACATTCTGTGTGAGATACCTTATTTGTTTGAGCACAGACTATTTTCTAAGATTCTACAACACATCTATGTCAAGGATATTGGACATTAGTTTTGTGGACCACTTCTATTTAACTGTGATTTTGTCCAAGAACTGGGCATGGTTTTTTGTTTGAGGGATGTACAATAAATTATAATTAGAAGAGGGGCTAACTCAGCCAAAGATTCAGTATAGAATCTGACAGGGATTCCATCAGCCCCTGGAGCTTTGTTCAGTTTTAATGATTTTGGCTGTTTCTCAAGATTACTGACAATAATACTGATTTCACTCATCTTTTCAGTGGTATGAGGATTAAATTGGGGCAGTTCTCCTGGGTATTCATTTGTAAAGGAACATTCAGAAATGGAGTTAGGCATTTCAGCTTTTGATTTGCTACCCTCAGTTTCAGTTCCTGTCTCATTTGCTAGGGACTGGACACTAACTTGGTGCCATTAATAGTCTTTTTGTATGACCAGAATTTCTTTGTGTTTTGTGAAGTATCATTTGACAATATTCTGCTATGGCAGTCATTGATGCCTTCATTCATTGCTCTATTGGCAGCCACACATGTTTCGTTCAGAATCTTTCTCCCTCTATAGCACTACACTTTGTTTTACACCTATTACACAGTAGTCTCTGCTTCTTTAAAAGTTTCTTTACTATTACTGTGTATCATGGAGTTCCCTTCCCATTATGAACTGTTCTACTGGGTACATATCTATCCAGTGCATGGTCAGCTACTTTTTTTAAACTTGGAACCATAGCTCCTCTACATGCTCCATCTCTGTGCTGAAAGTTTCAAATTCCTCATTGAGATATGACACTCCTTATTACTGAACATATATTTCTTTTTGTGTGTTTTAGTTGTCCTTTGTACTTTGATAATCATTGTTGCCACAACTACATCATGGTCACTGATACTAGTTTAAATATGGATGTCCTCAAAGAGTGAGGTCTGTTTGTTGCCGTTGGATTTCAGAGAAGGCATTTAGTAATGGTTCACATGATGTCTTATCATGCCCACCGCTAGCAAAACTGTAATTTTCCCAATCAATTGTTGGATGATTAAAGTCTCTACTAATAATTACAGTATGAGTGGGGAACTTACATACAAGTGAACTGAGGTTTTCTCTAAAGTGTTCTATTACATCAAGAGATGAGTCTGGTGGACAATAGAAGGATCCAATTATCATTTTATGCCCATCCCTGATACTGACTCTTGCCCAAACAATCTTACATGCAGCTTTGATTTCTATCTTGGTGGATTTCTGTTTTTTGTGTACTGAAACAAACACACTGCCTCAATTTCCAACTTGCCTATCTACACTTAAATTTTCCCCAAAAATGTACTTGCTATCAATTTCAAGCCTTAACCAGCTTTCTGTGCCTAGCAGTGTCTTGAATGTAAAATTATGGACAATAGTTTGGAGGTGTTTTTCAGTGAGGGACTGTTCTGTGGGAGCACTGTAACCAGCCACAATAAGATGACCTGTAGGTTTAAATTTGTGAAATAGGTAAAATGTAGGAATGTGGAGTGCTGCTGTCATGAGGAGGGAGGTTGCTCCATACAGGAAATTCCATTATTGTTATTCAACATTTTGTTTGCTTGAGAAATTCCATATCCGATCACATTAATGGATTTACTGCAATATTTCCAAGCTTTCTATTTTTAATGTTGAACTGGAATATCTAAAGTTGAATTAAATGTGAAAGGACGTTACATTTTTTGGATTGGTTGGCACAAGCATACCCCAGGAGCAGGATTTGAATGAATGAATGTGGGAAATGCAAAACTAACCTGAAAGGCCTGGTAGAACAGACTTTTTAACAGCCTTGGACTGAACTGAGGAAGTCCTTGTCCCTACATTTGTCACACTATTGTGCACTCAAGCCAACTGAACTGCAGACTTCGTAGCTGTGTAACTGAATTTGGCACAGTGTTGCGCTCTGTAGAGTTCAAAAGGGTCCAAATTACCTGGAGAGGATGTCAAGAATTCGTCATAATTTCCTGTGAATGACATGACAAAAAAGAAATACAAGACATATTCAGTGATCCCTAAAGTCACAGCATTTCGCTTTGGGCTCAGCAGTCTAGTAGAGCTGCTGATAATAATTGCTAGAAATATACAAGAATTCTGTAGTGAAGAAAAAGCCTATATCAAGATTCCAGGAGGGACCAGTGTTCTCTCCTGCTTCCTCCCTGCCCCCCCTCCCCCCTTCTGTGGACATCCATGTATGCTACCAAAACTGCATTTTCTTTGTATTTCCGAACAGTTTGTGCTATTTTGTAGACAAGAATTATGGAAAACAGTGGTTTTAAATTTCTTGCTAAGAAATTTTGGGATCACTCTCCAGCCCCTTTAAGACATGTCACTACCACCCCATTACAGCTCTGTAGTTTGCAATCTCATTCTGTTGACTCCTCATACCATCTCCTATGCAATCATGCTCATCTCATTTTCTTCTTTGGTCTTTCAGCTTGTTAGTATGATTTCTTCTCCATCCTCTTCTCTAATGCTCTTACTTGTCATTTTAGTTCCCTGGTGTAATCTTCTATATTATTTGTCATTTTGGTACCTCTTATTGCATTTGTCTTTCTCCTTCCCTCTGTTTCTGTAAAACTTTTTAATTATCTGTCTCTTTGCTGTTTCCATTTGTCATCTTTCACATCCATCTAATAGTACCTCGTTATTGTCTCATTAGCTTTCTTCCTTTGTTTAGAGTTTTGTTTCTGTTCCTTATCTTTTTGGTATGTTTTGTCTCACTTCAGAGATTTTGGTCCTTTTGTTGTTACTTAAAGAATAATATGTACTTTTGTTTTGCTTGCAAATTGTGGAACTGTTTGACATAATTCATACAAGGAAACAAGCTTCTATTAATAAAGAACTGCAGATAAATGTAAACTGTTTTATTGATATCTATCTAACAAACTTTTATAAGAAATAAGGTTATTTAACTGTAACTTTTCATTGCCAACTGCTTTTGAATTGCATTTTCAGTGTTCTATCTAATACAATAATATACCTCCTGAAATACAATTTTTTTCTAATTATTTACATTCATAACAGTAAATTGATGATTCATGATATACAAAGTATAAAATTTTTTATATAACATATATGTATCCAAATTTAGTGGTCAGTGTGCAGAAGCATTTTTTGCCCCTTCTTCATGGTAAATCTTGTTTACCAGACAATGTACTGCTAATCATCCACAACATCCCATAACATCAATGCAGCATCAGTACCTCCTACAGTAACAACGTTTTTGTCATTAAAGAGAAATCTTGCAACTGCTATCTGCATGCTGTATACCTTTTCCTCATTATATTCAGCTTTGGGACTAAGGCATGGATACCTGCAAAAGTAAAATATGTTTCATTATTTTTCTGTATAAAAGGAGAACATACATACAAACACACCAGATGACTGAAACAAAATTTTGTGTAGTACCGGTAATACTAAATACTGAAATTTTCTTACTGATGAAATTAATAATATCAGATAACACTGAGCAAGATCCAGCAGTGGTTACAACACTGTACTTGCATTTGGGAGGATGGCGGTTCAAATCTCCAGCCAACCATCTGGATTCAGGTTTCCTGTGATTTTCCTGAATCATTCAAGGCAATTATTGGGGTCTGTTGCAAAATACATGACTGAATTCATATCCCAGTCTGAACAAGTGCCCATTATCTGACAACTTTGTTGTCAATGGAACATCAAATCCTTTTTTCATATGCTGACCTAAAACAGCATTTGGAGACTTCCCTGGCCTTAACAAAATGATAATTATATACGTGAATGCAAAATATAGGGAAAGAACTATTTCTATGGAAATGATCAGAAAAAGATGTTAAGGTAAAGCAATGACAGTGGTGTTTTTCATCTAAAGGACAGTATCAATAGCACAGTTTTTCAAGAGGAATGTTGGAGTCTTTAGATGAAAGAACTATTTATAAAACTGATGTTATTTCTTCAGTCATTAAGCACAAAGTAGATAAAAATGTAAAAAATCAGATAAATAAACAGAAATTAGTGCTAATCATTTATTAATCAGCATAAATGTGAGAGAGCAATGGAAACCAAATGTGGATGGGAAGCTACAGATAGTCACCAAATTAAATTGTGGTAGATCAGGATACCACAAAAGTGCATAGCACTGTCAAGGCTATTGTGACTACCATTTGGTTTAAGGTACTATGACACACAAACTGAAAATTCAGAACTGATATGTATTGTAATCAAAAACAGATTGATATACTCTCAAAACAAATCGGCAAAAGGTGAACACTGTTCAATCGAGAGTGTGAGGTATCTGCTATCAATGAGAGCCAAAAACTAGTAGGGATACCAGCATGGTAGTTTTCAACAAGAAGTCAGATTGGTTTGAGAAGAGCAGAAAATCTGTGTTAAACATTACTAGAGGAAGAACAATAAGATTTTCTTAGTAACCCACTAATTAACTGTGCAGAAAAGTTAAGATGTTCCAAGAGGCCAAGGCATTAACCTCATTTGCAAAAGATTATATAAGAGTGCTATTTCTGGACTGAATATGTTGATGATCTTGTTAACTTTGAAGAACTGCTCAGTTTTCGTGAGTCTGTAATGGTGTTAACAAAAGTACGGAACATAAAAACAGTTGAACAGAAAGATTTCTAGGGAACTTGGAACAAAAGCTGCAATGCATTAGGCTAGAAATAATGTTCTTGGGCATGTCCACACTAATGCTTTCTCACAAATCGCTGAGAACACAGCAGATTTTGTGTAAATATTCTGCTGGAAGGTATTTGATCATCCATTCTACAGCTGGGTCTATTGACTTTGCTCCCATCAATTTCCATCTTTTCTTACACTTAAAAAATTTCTGTCTTGGTAAACATTTTGACAATGGAAAAAAGGTTTAAAAAACTGGTACATACTGTTTTCCATCCTAGACCAACCTCTATGACATGAGAGCACAGAAGTTAAACATGTAGTATCAGTATGAAAAGTGTATCAATTCTGCTGTGGATATGTTGAGCAGTAGCTCAATGACTGCTGTATCTGTCCAAATAAGGGCTTTCAGGTTACTACGTTTTCCTTCTGTGTGCACTAATGAGAAAAATTGCTTTCTGGATAAACCTAAAACATGTGTTACTTAGACAGGTGAAGAGTAAAAGCACTAGTAACATCATTTGAAGCCACCTAGTTGTGACAGGCTTAAGATGGGGACCTGAGTTATCATTAATTCTGTTTTATGAAGCACTTGGTGGAGTTGTAATAGACATTTAGAAGGTAGGTTGTCATAATGTTCATTTGGACCACAAAAATATAACACATTTAGTCTATGTTGAGATTATTATTTTGGTATCACATAGACAAGCCAAAGTGGGAAAAAGATGACAGAAACTTACAAAATAGTAGCAGTTAATGTTAGCCTAAAAGTGAAAATTTAAAAATAATTTTTTTCATGGTATTAATATGATACTGGAAGCTACTGGGTGGAATATAAATATTGTAAGACATAAAGCTAACCACTATTAGCATACACATGAATATGGCCAGGCACTAAATGAACAACAGTCACAAACAAGACTGATAAATCACACACTAATTCTCTGTGCAAATCAAAGTTTTCAGCAGTAGGTCTATCCACATTATCTTCATCAGGAAAGCAACTGACTATCAAAGAAGTAACTGAATCACACAGAAGTAAATACTGTAATAGTACCCATTGAAACCAAGGATTACATTAGCACCAATGATGAAATATCACTTGCAGCATCAATGTTTCACTCAGGACACACTCCTATTCAATATCTTGTTAACAAATGACTCAACACACTGCTGAGAACACAATCCACATCTTTATTAAAGTTGTTAACACACATTCTAATTTCCACAGCTTCTCTCATGATCAAAAGACATTTTAATCCCACGTCTGTCTATGAATCATTACAATTTTTCTTGATGTTGCTCCACAGGTATAAGGAATGCCAAATGTTGATCTTGTTCTGTTAACTGACTGGATTTTTGTAAGCATTTTCTAGACACAGCTGCCTTGATTTCATGTTCCTGTCTTATCTGAATGCAGGGGTTAAATGGATTAATTTTGTGCTGACATAGTTCTTATCTGCTACACTTTTAACTCTGTATCAGATTATTCAACAAAGCTCTCTTTTGGGCAGAATGGTGGAAACTGTGCCCATTGAGACATTGTTCTGTATGGGCCAGTTGAAGTTACACCAAGTTGTTCAAAGAACTGTCTAAAATGGCCAGCTTTCCTTCCTTCTGTTCCACAGTAAATTTTATGTTGGGATATGTGCTGTTCACATCATCAATGATTTGCTGCAATATTTCCTTTCCATGAGAACAAATAAAACGATGGTATCAACTTAAGAATGAAAACAGGTTAGGCAAACAGGGGCATTATTTAAAGTGTGTTCTTTAAAATTCTCCAAAAATTAGCCATAGCTGGTGACAAGGCTGAATGCATGACAATTCTGACACTCACTTCATAATATTTATCACTATATGGAATGTAAGAGATGGTCAAAGAGTGCCAGAATAACCCGATGGTTTCTAAAGAGAACAGGTTGACAAGCAAACTATGTAACTTCAACAACTTTATAAACAGAGGCATCACATAGAACCTGACCATAATTTTGTCTGCATTGAGAATTCTTTGTTTCATTATGTCAACAAAGATCTGGGAGCTCATAATGTGGTTGTGGGAACACTGCTCCATGAAGCATCATTGCTGGTGGTCAACTAGACTCTGGGCCAATGGACTCTTTAACCAGCAGTCAGTCTGGTTACTTGATTGTGTTCACACATTTGTGTATGAATGCTCTTATCAGTAATAAATATTGTTACACAATGTGTGAAGGTAGTGGTTATTTGCTGTAATCACACCCCATACTCTGCAGATCTACACAGCAGCCAAAAATTGGTGACATGAATTCTGTTAAAGATTTGGCTAGTCTTTATACTGTAGAGCCAGTTGCACCATTGAATGGTCTTAGTGGCATGCCTTCTTTGTGTATTTTAGGAACATATGATCGTAGTGGCCCCAAAGCCATTGGTCACAAACTCTTCCCATCTTCAGAATGGGCTGATTTCTTAAAAGTAGCTCTCCTGTCATTTTACTTAGTGCTCATGTTGGATGACACATTAAAATTTTGTATGCATTATCCTCTGACAAAACAGAGAATTTATCTTGATAATCTATGGCATTAATAATAACAACTGTATTTCCCTTATGGGACAGCAACACAATTAAATTCCTGTTATTCTTCAGAAGCCTGGGTCATTATATTTTCACTCTGCTAATATTAACCTTAGGGAGTTTGGCAATTACTAAAACACAGACAGCACAGTCTTATATTGTCTGCCATCTATTCAGAAGATGACACAGAGCTAGTTTCACACCAGATTATACTAATGATTGGAGTTGGAGCACAATTTAATCATTTATTGAGATCGCAAATAGCACCTTCATCAAGCTCCTTATCCAGTAAGTTCAAAATTATGCTTCATTGGCCAAATCATTTCCCTGTTATTTAGTAATAAGATTGAAGTTGTGGGTTTGCTTGATCATTTTATGGCTTAAACCAACATGCTGATGCAGGCTTATGGAATCGTTTAAAATCATTCCTGTCCCAGTCCCTTGGTGAGAACTGGTCATTTTTGGCCTCGACGTGGCTGGAGCTTCTCTTCCAGAGAGCCATCCAAGCTATCGCAGGCTCGACGCCGAGTGCTTTCAGATGAAAGTCTTCGAACTGCTCAAGGACGTGCCAAACCCCGCTGAGGTAGGGGCAGATGCCGCCCTAGCATTCTTTACCTGAAGAATACTCCAAGCAGCAGATGAAGCCACGCTGAGACATCGCCAAGGGCTACGAGACTTCTCGCGACAGCTACTGCGCCCTATTATGGACACGATCACCGAGAAGAACCGACTGTTTCGTGAATGGCAGCTCACTCACCAACCAGACATGAGATGACGCTTAAACCACATGAAACGGGAAATTAAGGCAGCAGTTGAGCAACACCAGAACCAGGAATGGGCAGACCTTGTGTCTACCCTCAGTTCTGAGGATGGTAGTGCATGGAGGGTGGTAAAATCCTTCCTACGCCAACGCCAGCAAATTCCGTGCTTACAGGTCGGGAATGACTTCGCCAGTGATCCGGATGCTTTCGCAGTGAACTTCATATAGGTGGCCAACATCATCAACGTTGATCACATATGGTGGGTCCACGAGCAACTACCAACCTTCCATGCCACAAGGGAGGAAGGTGACGTTATCGAGCCAATAACGGAGGAAGAATTTGCTATGCAGCTTCACTCGCTGAATGCCAAGAAGGCTGGAGGCAGCAATGGCGTCACAAACCTTCTGCTGAAGAACCTTCCACCTGGATTACACCGGCAACTTGCCAATATTTTTAACAAGATCCTCCGATCAGGTGTCTACCCCTCTGTGTGGAAACACATGGAGGTTGTGGCTATTCTGAAATCTGGCAAGGACCCACACCAGGCATCCAGCTACCGACCCATCAGCCTGCTCCCATCCCTCTCGAAGGTTTTCGAGTGGCTGTACACGAGAAGACTGATGTGACACGTCACCCAGGAGGGCATCATCCCAGATGAGCAGTTCGGGTTTTGAGGAGAACATGCCATTTCCCACCAGCTCCTGCAGGTGGTAGAACCAGCGATGAAGGCACTGGAAATGAGGGAATACCTTGGGGCAGTGTTCCTCAATGTCTCCCAAGCGTTTGACTCGGTGTGGCACGGTGGTCTCGCGTTCAAACTTTTTGAACATGGGATACTGACGTCCCACATGATGCTACTTTGTTCGTACCTGTCTGAACAAGCCTTCTTCATGAGGGCCACGATGGTACATCCACAGACCGGTAGATATGTGCAGGAGTGCTGCAGGGGTTTGTCCTCGTCCCCCTAATGTATCCCTGTACACTGCCGATGCCCTGAAAGTGACAAGAGTTGAACTGCCACTGTACATGGATGATATGGCCTTGTTCACTTGCAGTATGAATGCCCAAGTACTGAGAAACCACCTCCAATGCGGGTGCAACGCCTTGGGCTCATGGGCAACAAAATGGCAGCTGAAATTCAACGCCACAAAGAGTCAGGCAGTTGTCTTCACCCAAAGACTTCTGCCAGCAGGGCTTACGCCAGTCGAAATCCTGGGAGACAGCGAAATACCTAGGGGTCACCCTAGACCATAGGCTCATCTGAAGCATCACATCCATGATGTGCAAGGGAGAGCAATAGGACATATTTGCACCCTGTATCTGCTGCTAAACCCACAGTCATCACTGCCACCGCAACACGGCATCATGCTATACCTAACATTGGTCTGCCCACTGTTAGAGTATGCGGCTGTGATCTGGGGGAAAACTGCAAATGCTCACATTGTGACTCTGCAGCGGATATAGAACAGCACCCTGAAGACTGCTATGCATCCTCCGTGGTGCTTCCCGACACACCAACTCCACGAGGACACCGGGATTGTGCCTCCCCGAGACAGATTTTGCACCATTTTCAACCACGTGTTGACCTGTCCTGCTAAGGGATTAATTTTCACTAATCCCCCATCAGAGTGTGTCTTTCTCTTTTTCAGGCTCCACCAGCAAGGACAAATCAACAAGAGTGGTAAGATATATTCTCTCCCCCACAGGAACCACAGGAATGACAAATTTTGTCCAAACTGCACCATCCCGAGCCAAGGATAGGCTTGTCTTTTCAGCATGAGCATTCCTTGGTGAGAGAACAGTCAACAGAAAACAATGAAAGTTAAGTGAAGTGCAGGCATTATGTCTCATTCATATCTTGTGTGCCACATCCTGTCCTTCATAACTGCAAGGGTTATCTTCCATATAATCTTCTCTACTGCAGGAGATCTTACTTGATGTTTAATGACTGTGAATTTGGGCACAACGTCTTTATCAAAAGAGCACTGCAGGAGTGCTAGATTACATAGCAGCTATAATTTCATGCAGGACTGCTCCAGTTAGTGAACATGACACTATGTCCTTACCATAAAAGGCAGAAGCTCCCTAGCTAACAAAGCTCTGTACCTTTTGTTTGTGTACCTATAGACAATGCAGCACTTCTGCCTTTCGGTGAGTCATCTCCTTTATTCCTAAATAATTCGTATTTGTCGACCTGACTTTCTGTACATTATCCTTACCATAAAAGAAACTAATATAGCCATAAAGTATTTCACAATGGATTTGTTGTACAAAATGTTCTTAGTGCAGTTGTTGCATTAAATATCTATGAAAATCCAAGCTTTTGACAATGTCTATCATTGCCTTTGTCATGAAAGCAACTGCATGTCAAACTATCACACATATATATAATGTAGTAGTGACCTCTGCAACCAGACATTGCATTGGCACTAACAATGAAATGTCACTTGCAGTGTCTTTGTTTACATCATGATGTGATGCAAATAATGAAAATAATTTGGTCACTGGTGAAAGGGTACACGAAACTGCACCAGATTCAGCTTCTCTGTAATCTCTTCTATATATTTTTTCTTTTCTTTTTTTTTTTTTGCATTTGGTTCAGGTATGATAAAAAATTTCATATGGGGTACAGTTTCATTCAAGTAAACAAGCTTTTCTACACAAAAAGGAGATGAATAAAGTACCATGTGTCTGCATTATAACACATTTAGTTTCTGATTATTTTTACTAGTGTTTTGCTATACAAGTGAAAGATCACTTACCTGAAAAGCCGTAGGTAACCATCTGAGTCACCACACACCAAAAGGTCATGTGCTGATGATCTGTTTGCAGTCATAATCATGGATGTCATAGGATAATACCTGTTGTTCCATATTCCTGTTGAGAAGGTAATTTTTATAGCATATGGAATTTTTTGTGTGGCTAGCATACCATACCACACAGAAGATTGCACATCAAGCATTTACTCTCACAAGCATTACACATTATATTCACCACATAAGGAAATCTAGAATACTATGAACCCAATGAAGTTTCAAATGAGAGTATACTGAAATGCTTGGGTAGTTATAGTCAACAAAGCAGTGCACAAGGATACGAGTAGTCATGGAGTGTAATACTGTCTTGAAGGAAACTGTTTTTCAATAAATCTGTTCAACAGAAATCCCTGATTCAAATCAAATGCCTTCAGAATCGACATCACAAGCAAATGATTTAGGTAATTAATTTTCAAAATGGCACTTTTGCCAATATTAATTACTTTAACAAGTTTTTGTGTGGTAATATACCAGTCTGATATTGTGGTAAACAAAGTTTTCTAGATTTGGTTTCATTATTTATAAGTAACTTAAATACATTGACTACTTGCATTTTATTGAAATTAATCTGCTGTCCATACTTCATTTTTAGTTATAATTATGAGGTCTAATTGACAAAATGAATTGCATTCCAGTCCAGTCAACGTAAAATAAGTTTTTTGAATTGTTCTTTTCCATTCAGCCAGATGGCATCATGTGACATTTTGGCAATTCTGATGTCTAACTGTCTTTCACTGGGCACTGTCTTTATGTTACCTCTCTCCTGCTGTCAGCAATGGGCCAGCAGTACCTGGACACAGCTCTACTGATGATGTGGTAAGGTAGTGTGTGGTCAGTACATGAGCAATGGTCTTCAATGTTTGTGTTGTCACCATTGGGCTTGGGATGCTAAGGAGTAGTGCCAGCTCTTCAGTTGTCATGATGTGAGTGCATCTTCCCACAGACTGCCATTGTATTAGAGCACACTCTAGCTGGGTCTCAAGTCTTACTTAGTTGGAAAGCATAGTCTTCATTTACTAGTTCACCTTGTAGCTGGATGTCTGCAGACTCCTAAGGTGCAATCTCGGAATGTGGTGGCCTTTTCTAACAACCCGCTGCAAAAACAGTGTTTTCCAACTAAGTAAGGCTTGAGACCCACCCTAGAGCATGCTTAAAACACCAACAGTTTATGGGAAAATCTGCTAGTATGACAGCAACTGAGAGTGGAGAATAGATCACACATCTGCATCAGCAGTGTCCTGATCCCAGTGGTGGTGGCATTGTGACTGAGGACAGCAGCTCATAGCAGAAAACAGTATGGAGAGTTTATATTGTCACCCAGCGGCAGACAGTCAATCATTAGGACTACCTGCAGATGGTAACAAATGAGTTGGCCAAAATATCATGCCATCTAAACAGCAACACCCAGCTGAATTCCCTCAAAAAGTTCAAAATTAACTTATTGATAAAAAGAAATATTCAATATGAGTCACAGGAAACATCTGACAAATGCTGTAAACAACATATAACTTGATATCTGTAGCAATTTTTTCAAATGGTCTAAGCTACAGATCAGTCTGTCACCACAACCAGGCTTTTTTCAAAATTTCACATTCATTGGCTTTGCCAACTCACACCCAAACAGTCAACTTTCAACCTAACGTAGATCTCAGCAAAGATACGGATCAGTCTGTAACCACAACCAGGTTTTTTGTTTTCAAACTCATTATATTAACCAACTAACAACAAAATTGTGAATATATGCCCCACAAAGTGACATCACAGCAACCATTAACATTACACCAGTGGTCAAAGCCACTGTGATAGGTAATGATTTAAAATACCAGCTAAAGGCTTGTATTTGCAATGAGAACAGGCAGACATACTTTTACACTACTTAAACACGTTTTCCAAAAATTACCTTGAACAATCATTTAGGCATCCAGTTCATGAATCTGCCAGAAAGAAACATTTCCTAACATTTTGACATGGTGAATGAGGAAATCGAGGTCACAAGGTGGTTTTAGAATCATGGATCACCAGTGGTGAAGGAAAGTTAGGAAGTATATGAAGATACTTCTGCTTAACAAAAATGATAAGAAACTACCAAACCAGCTAAACACAAACATTCAGTTCTGTCAAGAAGAGTGACCATCTCCATGCCAACCAGCATGGATTCACATCAGTCATGTGAAACCCAACTCGTACTTTTCTCACATGATTCCTAGAAAACTATGGACCAAGGATACTAGGATGATGCAGCATTTTTGGAATTATGGAAATTAGATGTTCAGAATCAGAAAATACAGAAATGAGGTATTCTAGTATGTTAACAATATTAATGAGTCACAGTTGGAATCAGTCAATTTGTGCAGCTATAAAATGGAATGATTATCTGGGCTCAGTCATAGGTAAAGTAAGTGGCAGACTTCAGTTCATTGGAAGGGTGGTAAGACAATGCAGTCACCATTTTGTGCAGTGTAAACTTAACATCTTTGTAGTTTTGTCACAATGCCTGAAAAATTGCATACAATTTATGCTTTTTACATAAATACCAGACACTCTGTAACAAATGATTGACATACCCAATACACTACAAAAAGTGATCAAAGAATGAAAAATAAATAGATAAATATGTTGCAGCAAATATGGAGGATCACACATCAATGGTAGAACACACAGCATTTGAGTCAATAAGCAGACTCGTAAGATATATGTTACTTATTGAAATTTTGCTGGTGGATTATGGAACATATTTTGTGTTTCATTTGATCCTTTTGAATGGTGGAAAACTTGTCTGTATGACAACATAGAGTTTTAAGCATCAGCTGTCGAAACTCAGCTTGCTCTGTTCATTCACAAGATCCTTAAAGTAGGGCTCCTCAGCTGACAGGTACCATGGACAGTCATAAAGCTTTAATTATACAAAAATCAGGCTGTGACCTCAACTGATTCATTGATTGATTGATGGGGAGGGGGGGGGGGGGGGGGGGCGGGGCGAGGGTTATGGGATTAAACAGCGAGAACATCAGCCCTGCAATTCAAAAGTCATGTGTGAAAAATAGAGATGTCCAGGAAAAGTGAACGGATCAAGTCAGAGGGCTCAAACTATAAAACAAGGAAGCTAAAAGCAGACTCAGCAGAAGGCATAAAAGGATAGATAAAATCTAAAAACTGGAAAAATAGAGGCATAAAACAGTGGTCTTTGCACGGGGGAGTGGTCATGGGTCCCACACCCACAAAACATGAGGGGAGGTCCCAACTGCAAACACCCTGCACCTGCTCCAGGAGAAAAGGAAAACCTTGTAACTGAAAACAAAAACCACTTTCACAAAGGAAACTGAGGACCAGTTCTGCCATCTGTGAATCATTCGCTGACGTTAAAGTCAAGGAATTTGGAAGATCATACTATGTGCAAATGGCCAAAAGGAGGGGACATTCCACCAATATATGGGATACTGTCAGTCTGGCTCCACAACTACATTATGGGGGTGGCTCATTATACAAGAGAAAAAGGGGTGAGCCTAGATGACAAATGCATAGATAGCATAAGACAGTGGACTCCTTCTGGGAGGAGGGGAAGGAAGAATGTCAAACTGCAGTAGTCTCCTTGATTGTGTGGAGTTTATTACTGACATCAGTAGTGCACCAGATGTCATTTCACTTTTGGACAAAAAGAAATTTGATGTGAATCCGCATATCTACATTTGGGATCATGAAAGGGAGTGGGAAGAAAGTATCTGCTTCTCTAGCCAAATGCTCAGCCAGTTCATTCCCTGACTTGGGACTCAGACAAAGACAACTGAGCAGGCAGCATGACCAAGGACAGAAAGAAGGTCATGGATAGCAGAGACCAATGGCAGCCAGTAACATCAGTCTATAGCCTGCTCGCTTCTCATTGAGTTGGTACATATTAAAACACTGTGGAGGGAGGCCTGTGTAACAAAATGGGGGGCCCTGTTAATAGGTTGCAGCTCTGCTGTGAACACACTACATGATCCTGGCAGTGAATGGTGTTCCATGCCAGTAGGAGATGTAAAAGCATATCCTATCTTATCTATCATTTTAGAACCATCAGTGTAGAAGATGGTAGCACCCTGGAACTCCTGAAAGATGGAATGTAAAAGACACCACTAAATCATAAGGATGACATAGACCTTAGGATCCTGGAGCAGGTCAGTCCTAATCCATGGTCGAGGCACCATCCAAGAGGAGTGTGGGACGAAATATGAGGGGCACTTTCTAGCGTCTGGAGATGGAGATCCTGACAGAGAGAAGTGAGATGCATTGCAACCAGCCGGAGGGAAACATCCCTCATTTGCATAGAGGATGGGGTACACAGGATGGTCAGGGAATTGTCGAATGACAATTATGTAAGAAACCAGGAGCTGGCTCCATCATATTTGCAGAGGGGGAATCCCCACTTCTGTGAGGAGGCTGTTGATGGGACTAGTGGGAAAGGTTCTGATAGCCTGACACACCCCATAATGATGAACAGGTTTAAGCAGTTTCAGAGTACTGTGTGTGTGTGTGTGTGTGTGTGTGTGTGTGTGTGTGTGTGTGTGTGTGTGTGTGTGTGTGTGTGTGTGTGTGTGTTGGGGCTTACTGATGCTCAACGTCAAGGTCATCAGTGCCCTGACACACATTAAAAAAAATGAATGTGGACAATTTTAGTAAAATTTAAGCATACAGGCAAAGAAATTGGGAAAAGATGAAAACTGCTGTATACGAAAATAAAACGTAAGGAAAGCGAGAAAGGAGTGTCAAGGATTCCACAGGAAATTGTCACTGGCTGGACACTTACATAAAATATGGGTGACCCAGTCACACTGTGAACAAATTAAGACCCTCTCCCTAAAATCTTGGTGAAAATATTGGACAAGTCACAAAACTTTAAAACTTTAACCACATTCATTTGAGTATTTCCTAAAAGAGATGGCAGATCCACCGGCAAGTCAGCTGCGGCCCGCTGCTCAGAAAATAAAATGCAATCCAATAAAATGTAGTGCACATTGACCTGGATGCCACAAGTACCCCACATTGGAGGGTCCTCTCACCAGAGCAGGAAGCCATGCAGCATAGGACTGTGGCCTATCCAAAGCTGAGTGAGGAGAACCTCATCCCGTATATGTGGCTGGAAGGAAGTACACCACACACACATTGTGGGCTTGACTAAACAGAGGTTATTGTCAGTCATTTACAGCCACCTATCCTCCCACCAATACGTGACTCGTGAGCTCAATAGTGAGGTGTGTGTGTGCAGGGGAATGGCACAGCAAAATGCTTGCAGATTGAGACACGCTGCCTTGGCTACGAGATTTGCCGTTTTATTCCCAGCAATGCTGATGTGGCCTGGAACCCAGCAGAAAGCCAACTCCTCACCCAGTCATCATAGTTGGAGAGCATCCTGGATGGTCTGGACTATTTTATCTGCTGGATAAAAATGTTGCAGTGAGTGAAGGGCACTTAGTGAATTGGAACAGACAAGAAATTTAGGATGGTAAGAGTGTCTCATCTGCTCCAGTGCCCGCAAGATTGCAGACAATTCTGCATCAAAGACAGTAAACAATTGAGGCAGTCAGACTTTGAGGACACAATCTGGAAAAACAACAGAGCAACTAACGAACTCCCCCTGTTTTGACCCATCCGTAAAAACAGCTACATAGTCATGTGCTCAGATAAAATGGCAGAAAATGTTGCATTAAAAATGGAAGCAGGTGTGCAATCTCTCTTGTACCATACCAAATCTAAAATCACTCTGGGCCTTTGCAGTAACCAGGGTGGCAGGCAGTTAAAACCCTGGATTTGGGGCCATATGGGCTCCACATTGAGAGACTCCAGCACATGTTGCACACTGATCCCAAATGGCATCACGGCTCAGGTACGGTGGGAAAAGTGGGAAAAAAGATGGTCCAGAGGCAGATGAGCAACAATATGGTAAGCTTACGAGGTTGGAGCTGCAAGAAACTTACACACCTGGTGCATCAGGAGGAGCTGCCACCAGATGGTGAGTCGTGGTTCCCCAACCTCAGCACAGAGACTGGGAATGGGACTGGTCTGATAAGCACCCATGACTGGTTGAATCCCCGCATGGTGGACAGCATCAAGGATCCACAATTTAGAGGGCGTCACTGACCGATACACCATGCACCCATAGTCCAGCCGTGAGTGCACAGAAGCCCTATAAAATTGGAGGAGATGCACCCTGTCTGCTCCCCAAGACCTGTAGCTGAGGCACTTGAGGATGTTCAGTGACTTCAGGATTCTGGCTTTAAAGTCTTGCAGTTGTGGCAACCATGACAATCTGGAGTAAAAAATGAGGCCCAGAAACTGCACTGGGTCTCTAAAATGTAGGATAGTGTCCCCCCATATGCAAGGCAGGCAAATTAAAAGGATGACAAGAATGATTAAAATGAACACACACACACACTTATTGGCAGAAAAATGAAAACCCATTTTTGCAGCCCACTCCTCTAACTGCCACACTGTAAATTGCAACTGATGGCTCACCATTGCAACATTGGAAGAGGAACAGAAAACAGCAAAGTCGTCCACAAATAAGGAGCACCATACTGGACTCCTTACCATAGATGTTATACTGCTAATGGCTATGGCAAAAGAGGGTAACACTTAAAACACTGCCCTGGGGACAACATTCTCCCACTCAAATCGATCAGACAGTATGTGATCAACTTGGGTCCGAAAAAACCAATGAGACAGGAAAGACAGAATGAAAATGGGGGGGGTGGCCATGAAAGCCCCATTGATGCAGTTGTACGAGAATACAGTGTCTCCAAGTAGTATTGTGTGCCTTATTGATGTCAAAGAATATGCTGATACAATGATGCTGATGGAGGAAAGCCTGCAGAATAGCCACTTTGAAGAGGGTCAGGTCATCGACCATGGACTGAAATTTTCAGAATCCACACTGAGAACAGGTAAGCAGTTACCAGGTCTCTAAAAGCCAGACCAGACGATGGTTAACCATCTGTTCCAGGGTATTTCCTATTCAGCTTATCAAGGTGATACTAAACCTGACAACCATAATCTAGTCTGGATGAAACCAGAGCATGGTAAAGATGAAGAAGAGTAGCATGATCTGCACCCCAAGATGTGGGGGCCAGGAGATGGAGAGCATTAAGCTTCAGCATTAAGTAGTCCTCAGTTGATGAATATGGGGCAGCCATGTCAGCTTTTTATCAAAAAGGAGGTCCAAGAAACAGAATTGTGCTACAAAATCTAGGTGCTAGTCACCTAAATAAAGTTCTGGATCTGGGTGTACTGTAGGTCTACAGCAAAAATGCATAAACCACATTTTTGAGGGAGAAAACTAGACGCCACAGGAAATGGCCACACAGATACCATCAGATGGCACCTTGGAGCTGACTTTCAGCAGACACTACTGAGGGGGCGTGGCACCAGATGCAGAAATCATCAACTTACAATGCCGGGGTAACCAGAGACTCGGTGGAAGGTACAGGCCCATTGATCGATGAGAAAGAGTGTTACACTTAACACGCAACCCTGTGGAATACCATTTTCCTGGGTCCAAGGGGTGCTGAATGAGGTACCAACACGAACACAAAAGAGTTGATGTGATAAAAATCATGGATAAAAACTGTAAGGGGGCCACAAAAGCCCCAGTCATGGAGAGCAACTAAAATGTGAAGGTGCCAAGCCAGTTGGTAAAAGCCTGTTGGATTGCTGTTTCTAATATGAGTAAATGGTCAGTTGTAGATCGTCTTTCCTGGAAGCCACACTGACATGGAGACAAAAGGCCCCAACATAATCAGAAGCTAACCATCCTCTCATGCAATTTACAAAGTATGTTGGTCAGGCTAAACGGTCAGTAGCTGTTGCAAGGCGTTGGGTTCTTCCCAGGCTGTCTCACCACTGCAAGGGGAAGGCATCTGTGAGCCAAATACAGTTGAAGACCCTGAGTAGATGTTGCCTCTGGGTAATGTCCAAGTGTTGGATTATCTGGTTGTGGATGGAATCTAGGCCTGGGGATGTGTCTGTCAAGAGGTAAGAGTCAGCACAAATTCCCATTCAGTGAATGATTCATTATAGGCTTCAGCTTGGTGGGAGTTGAAACAGAGAGGGGTTTCTTCAACTCATCATTTCTGTCAGAAGAAGGTAGCAGGATATGAAGAAGATACTGATGCTGTCACAAAGTGTGTCGCAAGCTATTCTGCAAGTATCAATGGACCACTACACAGAGCACACTATAGGATAAGACTTTGGACAGTTGATTGTCACTGGCAGCCCAGAAGGCTACAGAGCTTGGTACAAACCTGCAATGCAGAGGCATATGTCCCCAGGGAGGAAACATATGGCTCCCAGCATTCCTTTTTACCCTGCTTAACAAAGTTGTGGGCCTTAGCACAAACACGCTTAAAAGCAGCAAGGTTGATCTTTGGAGGGTATTGTTTAAATCAATGCAGCACCTGTATGTGGTCCTGTACAGTGACTGTGACATCCTTGGTCAATGATGAGGATGACCTATGGTTAGGGGGAAAGCAGTACAAATGACCTGAAGGATAGTGGCAGAGCCGTCTTGCACAACTGTATCAATGCAGTCTGAGAGCAAGGTACTGAAGTGAACAGCAGACATATATATAGGTCTACTGGCTCTGTGGAATGCCCAACATGGGCTCTGCCGGTTGCCAAAGGGGAATCACCATAAAGTGGTCACTGTCACAGAGATTACATTGGTCAACCAATGTAGGGAAGCCACGAGAGCAGGGGAGGAGATCATGAGATCAATAGCAGAAAAGGTGCAATGAGTGGCACTGAAGTTGGTAGGATTTGTCATTGAGGAGGAAGTCTGTACTAAGTGATCAATTAGAAGACCCCTACCCATTGAAGTTGCAGTCCCCCACAGGGGGTGGTGGGCATTGAAGTTCTCGAGGGGGGAGATATGGGAGTGGGAGGTGCTGTATTAATGTAGGCAGTTCAGTATAAGGAAGTTGCCTACTGCCTACCTGGAAGGAGGTAGACATTGCAAATGATGATTGCTGGGGTTGTTCACACTTGTACCGCTATTGCTTCCAGGTTGGTATGAAGGGGGATCCAGTCACTAATGATATTGGTGCAAACCAAAGTGCAGACACCTCCAGATGCTATGCTGGGGCCAGCTTGGTTCCGACAGAATGCCTGACAACACAAAATGTTGGAAAGTGGTCATCACAGAATTGTGTTTCTTGAAAAGCAAGACAGAATGCAGAATAAGAGGAAATAAGGTACTGCACTTTTAGTAGGTGGTGATAATATCCGTTGCATTTCCACTGGCTTAGCATGTGATGAGAGTCCAGGTTAGACATAAAGAAGCCAAGGGGAAGTCATGTCACTCACTCAGTGGTCGTCACGGATGGGGATGGTGTGACATCCATAAATAACAGGTCAGGCTTAGGTTGTGAGGGGGGAGATGCCTGCTTCGCGGGCACCAGGGAGGCCCTGTCCTGGGCTTGTGTTTCTTCTTCTTCTCATTCACAGGATGAGGAGAGCAGGGCACAGAGGATGAGCAGGCTCCTGCAAGATCCAGGACCAAAAGAGAGTGAGTGTCATTGGGGCCCACAGACATGTGTCTTGCAGTCGAGCTGTGGTAGCAGGCTTCCAGCCTGAGACACACTGGGGGAGGGAACCCAAGGGGGAGCCCCATAATTGGTGGATGCTGAAGAAGGGGGGGGGGGTGCACTTTTTTGGCTGGGGAGGGGAGTATCACCTGGAGGGGAGGGCATGGGAACTGGAGGTGGGACAGGGAAGGAGGGGGGGGGGGATGGGGCTGGGGTAAGGAAGAGGGAGGAGGGGGAAAGATGTAACAGAGGCAAAAGTTGAAGAAACTGACACTGGATGGAGTCGGTCACATTTATGGCAAGTCTCAGTGTAAGATAGGTGGTCCAGGGACTTTTACTCTTGGATCTTCATTTCTCCCTTGTAATTTGGGCAATCTGGCAAACATGTAAAGTGGTGGTCATGACAATTTAGACAGACAAGTGGCAGAAAACAGGAGCTTTATTCATGGAGTGGGTGTCCACAGTCACCACACGAAGGGTCTGCCATACAGTGGGAAGACACATGCCCAAAACCCAAGCACCTCAAGGATGGCAGGACATATATCTTCCCATTACATCAGTCACACATGACCTTGACCTTCTCTGGGAGGGTATTTCTCTCAAAAGCCAGAATGAAGGTGCTGGTTATGCTGCAGTTGTCTTTATGATCCTTCTGCATGCATTGAACAAAGGGAATGCTGCATCACTCCAAATTAACGTTGGGTTTCTCATCTGTTTGCAGGGTGAGGTCCTGATGAAAAATCTCTCCCTGGACCATATTCAGTGATTGGTGAGGGGTAATGGACACTGGGGCATTGCCAAGACAGTCACAAGCATGAAGAGCTGCAGAGTGGGCCCCAGAATAAGCTTTGATCAACAGGGAGCCTGACTGCATCTTACTGAGAGACTATGGCAGTGAATGTGTTCCCATCCTTCCTAGTACAGACCAACTAGCAGGGAAAGTTTCACCCCAAGATTGTGAGCCTGGCCCTCCTCCCAGGGTGTAGCCAGGGAAGGGAAGGCTGGAGGGTCATATAAAGCAGTGTTCAATTAACATTTACCACTCAGAGAGATGGCAATTTGAGAACAGCAAAGTTCTTGCAGCTTGATGTGCTGAATGTGCCAAGCATCTGCCCTGATACCACTCACTCCAGTCAGGGACTCTCCCCATATGTGCCGCCCAACCACAGCAAGGGCTGCCTGGCATGGCATCCATTGCGGTGAGTTCTGATGCTCCAGTGTGACAAGCAACCATTCCTCGGCATACATGGGGAGGTAACAGCTCAGTTATCAGTTGTGTGATCTCTGTGTTGTCAGAGGTTCAGCCAAATGACTACATAACAGCACTACCACATGGACTACCACATGTGCTGGTGACCTAGTGGGGTGGAGGGGGGCAACAGAGGGGAAGGAAGAGGGTGGAGGGGGGGGGGGGGGGGGGAGAGGAATCCACACTGTAGACATGGAAGTGGATGTCAGACCCAAGTGGGGACCAAAACACTGAAAAATATTAAAGAGAAGAGGCAAGAGGAACAACATTGCAAGGAATACAGGGAACAAGGGGGGTAGCCAGGTCAACATAAATCAGAACATGGAGAGGGGAGTGAGGGGGCAGCAGAGGCAGAGAAGGAACAAGGATATGGAGGAAGGAGCACAGTGAAGGAAGTGCAACCAGGGAAGGAAGAATGGGCTGCAGTAGCTTGGGGCTTGGGGCCCTTGTGTGCATCAAGCATGAACTCACGAAAGAACTGTGAGCCCCATTGGGGAGGGGGAACGGTTGTGACCATGACCTCAAAACTTGGTGATGATGACATTAGTCCTCCTCTACATATTCACCCTTCACTCTGACACATTTCTCCCATCAATGGATGCCTAGGTAGAAGTCTGCATTTTGGATGTTCAGGAAATAAAAATCACTTTGTCATCATTCTGGAGATGCCTGCCATACAATGTTTTTTTTCACCTAAGGAAAGGAAAAGAAGTCACTGGATCCCATGCATGAAAATATGGGGACAAGATAAAATCTGACAAAACTGTCGATTCTTGCATATGTTAAATTTATCCGAGGTGTTTCATTAAAAAAAAAAAAAAAAAAAAAAAAAGTCATATGGTTTTGTATAAGATGTATTATATTTCAGGCTAAAGTGTATAAAAAAGAAATTACTGTGCTACATCCGATATGTACTAACAGTTAAAATTACTCTTCTTTTAAAAATATTTGAAATTACGAACTTTCTGGTATACTTAAAATTCATATTATTAATTGCACAATCAAACACTAATTATTTAATTTATTTCTAGATTGATTTATAAACTAATGATATATTTTAGCAAAGATTCTTCTTTGGTGAAGAAAGTTTGTAAACTCTTTTGCTTTGTAAACTCTTTGCAAATTATGAGTATGACAGAGTGTAAGTAGTGATGGGCATGGCTCTGATGGAAGTAGACATTTTCTAAGTTTATCACCAACTATGTAATTATTGATTTTTTTTCTTTTGAATGTGGTAAATGTAAAAGCAGTGTGATGTTGAAAGATGTGACAAATAAAATTCGAGAATGATACAGGCAAATCTTCATCAGTTATTTAGTCATCAAGAACCTACAAAATCGAAATTTCAGCTGCAAGAATGTACCCCTACACAAGACTTTGAGGTATCAACAACAATGAGATAATGAAGATAAGTAAAAAGTTTCTCTTTTGCATATCTTACACCTCTTGAAGCTTTCAAAATTTGTGCAAAAACAGAGAATTTTAATAGTGATGTGTGGGAGGGTGAGATTACAAGTGGGGGCTCAGCCGGGATTTGTTGACTGATAAAGTTTGTCTGTTGCGAAAGAAGAAAGAACAGTTATGTGTGTCATTTCTAGAGAGAGAGAGAGAGAGAGAGAGAGAGGTCTGCCCAACAAAGCCATATCAACAGTTATGAGAATGTCATGTGATATCAACAATGACGGACTGGATGAATTGAAAGAGGACTTGACAACTACAATGAAGGACATCAGAAAAGATAGGTGCAAATCATTTTTGAAATTAATTTTACTTGGTGGACTCATGTGATTGCTAGTGAAATAAATAGAGATTAGGGTAGTAGTGATGAAATGAAAGCTGTAGGACCCAGTGTAGACATGTTTGAACGTGTAGTTAGCAAAGAAACAATGAAAATTGAAGGAAATGAAGATGGACAACAATAGCAAATTTCGTGCAGTCAATGACAAATTAATAGAAATATGATCTGAAAACAGCGATAAAATGGACAAGGCACAATACTGAATTGACAAATGAATTGTCAGAAGGATTAAAAAGTGTGAATGAAAAAGTCAATGTATTAGAGAATAAATTTATTGTTTTGGAAAATTAGTTTGTGGCCCAGTTGGCACAACAAGTGAAGAATGTTGATGACATCAGAGTTGAACAGAAAGCCATAGCAGAAAGAATGGAACAGAACTTTAGTGGTTTAGATCAAAGCATTTTAAATGTCGAAAACAATATGCTAACTTATGTAAATGTTTTAAATCAAAAAAATTCAATAGTTCAGGAAAATTGTATTCACAAAAATCTTTATTCAAACAATGGTATTGCATGGTTCACATTCCAATCAAGAGTTTTCCATCAGACACTTAACATCAGTGGGTTTCTACACCACTGTAGAGATAGTTTTGTGTCAGGTATGAGTGATAACCAAAAGATTAAACTTGTTAAAAGATGTCTTGAAGGCGAAACTCTGTCATGAGCAAATCTAAATTTAAGTCAGTGGGAGACATATCAAAGTGTCGATAAAAGTTTTTAAAATAAATTTTGGTCAGAAGCTGAACAAGGGAGAATTAAAAGTGAAATTCTGAAGGGTCCAAGGTATAGGAATAGGGATGGTACACTGAAATAATTTTATAAGAATCAACTTCAGGAATTAGCACACCTTAACGGGCCATTTGATGAAATGACATTAACTGATGCACTAAAAAGTAGATTACCAGAAAGGTTGCAGTGGGATTTAGTGCATGGAACTGACAATTGCCTAGAACAATTTTTGTGATATGTAGACAGGCTGGATAGGGCAGTAGAAAGAAATATGTACCATAACAATCAAAAGATAGAGATCACAATGGTAACTGTGGTGTCACCGCCAGACACCACACTTGCTAGGTGGTAGCTTAAATCAGCCGCAGTCCATTTAGTACATGTCGGACCCGCGTGTCGCCACTGTGTGATCGCAGACCGAGCGCCACCACAAGGCAGGTCTCGAGATACGGACTAGCACTCGCCCCAGTTGTACGGACGACATTGCTAGCGACAATACGGACGAAGCCTTCCTCTCATTTGCCGAGAGACAGTTAGAATAGCCTTCTGCTAAGTCCATGGCTACGACCTAGCAAGGCGCCAATTGTAACAGTGCATGTATCTTACGAGTCTCATTTGTATAGTCAAGAGAGATGTATCACAAGGAGTGATTAAAAGTTAAGTATATTCCAAAGCTACGTATTTTCTTTATAGCAGTCATAACGTATCCTGTTCCAGACTTGACGCCAGTCGGCGTGTGTGTACGCGTGCCTTTCGGCTCCCTTCTCAGTGTGGCGTAACTAGCTTGTTACGCCACAACAGATTGGCGACGAGAGAAGTGTTCTTTCTGATTGCTTACATTTACTTGTGTCATGGGTTCGCCAGATGTACTGTCCGAATTGTATCGCTTGCAGAATCAGCAGACGCAGGCGTTATTGGATGCCCTTGGACAGCTCGTCCAGGGTCAACGTGCCATTCAAACCGATGCGGCAGCCACCGCTTCACCGCTACTGCAACCACAACTCGCAGTTGCACCGCCTTTTAGGCACTACGATCCAGCGCAAGAATCGTGGCCAGAATGGTCCCGACAGTTTGGCTTTCATCTAGCCGCCTACAGAATTCAAGGTAATGAGCGGCAGCCGTTTTTGCTTTCTTGTGTCGGTGTGTCCACCTACCGTGTGATAGTGAAATTGTTTCCCCGACGCGACGTAGCAACTCTGTCCTACGAGGAAATTTTGTCGGCTTTAGATGCCTATTTCAAAGAAACAGTTAATGTAGTTGCAAAAGGGTATACTTTCTTTCGTACAAAACGTACGGCCGGTCAAACTAATAGGGAGTGGGTAGCAAGGACTTACTAGGGCCTGTGCCTTTGACTGTGACTGTGGCCTTTCTTATTCAGATACAATGGTGCGTGATGCAATTGCACAGAACGTTTCTGATGTTCGCATACGGGAGCAAATTTTGAAACTAGTTAATCCCTCCCTTCAACAAGTGATAGACATATTGGATAGACAAGACACACTTGACTGTGCTCAGGAATCTTTTGAAACTTCGCCAGCCGTGTGTAACATTAACCGGCCCGCTGGACGCGCTGCGCGGCCCGGTAACCTGCCCTCGCTCACTTCGACGCAGCTGCCGCCGCGCTCTAAACCAGGTGTGCCACGCCAGCCCACAAATGCAGTGAAATCATGCCCGCGGTGTGCTACTAGACATTCGCGTGAACATTGCCCGTCACGCCAAGCTATTTGCTTTTTCTGCAATAGGAAGGGACATGTTCAAAGTGTTTGCCAGAAAAAGCTCAGATCAGACAATCACAACCATTCCAGGCCCTTTGCTTCGCGGCGGAATCGAACCAAGGACACTCAGGCTCGTGGACCTTCGCCCATGGACATTCATGTCATTACTTCCACCCCGTCCAGTGCCACTTTCTCTAACAGTGACTGTGTTCATCCCACAAAAAGTGTGCGTCGACGTCGCCGGAAATCACGTCGCTTAGCAAGTGATTCTGTACCAGTGTCTGTTCAAATTGCACGAGACAGTCGCTCTTGTCGTCAGCAGGACAATAAACTTTTTGTAGATTTGGACTTTAATGGCAAAGTCATTCCATTCCAGCTCGATACCGGAGCTGCAGTTTCATTGCTCAATCACGACACGTACAAACAACTGGGCAAACCTCCGTTGCGTGCTGCAAAAGTTCAGTTAAAAAGTTATTCAGGACAGCAGATCCCTGTGTTCGGTCAGTGCACCCTTCTTGCAACATACAAGGGACAAACAAAACTTGTGTCCTTTTACGTTCTTCGTTCTTCTTCTGCAGTGAACTTGTTTGGTTTAGATTTATTTCAGTTGTTTAACATGTCTATTGTAAATCAGGTCCTATCAGTGATTCAGACTGTGCCTTCAGACAGTGTTTCTCGGCTTATGTGACGAATTTGCAGACATTTTTTCACCGGGCCTTGGTTGCGCTACAAACTATGCAGCACATTTGGAACTGAAAGTAAACGCACAACAGAAATTTTTCAGAGCGCGCAATGTTCCTCAAGCATTGCGTGATGAGGTCGCAAGAACATTCAACGGTTTAGCATCACAAGGTGTGAGTGAATGAGCGCAATGCCTCTTTCATTTCAGCTCCGCTTCATCGCTTACGCCGTACAGGTGTTCCGTTCGTCTGGACGACGGAATGCGGACGCGCCTTTCGCCAGTTGAAATCAGCGTTGCTTTCTCATACTTGCCTCATGCCTTTCGATCCCCAGAAACCCCTTTTGTTGATGGTAGATGCATCGGATTTCGGGATTGGTGCTGTGCTTGTGCACAAAGTTGGCTTGCATGATCGCCCTATTGCCTTTGCGTCCGAATTGCTCTCGTCTGCGCAAAGAAATTATTCACAGATAGAGAAAGAAGCTTTGGCTCTCGTGTTTGGTGTTACTAAGTTCCATGATTTCTTGTATGGTCGTCACTTTACCATCATCACTGACCACAAACCTTTGACGTTGCTTTTTCATCCGAACAAGCCTGTACCTCCGCGTACAGCGCAGAAATTCATTCGCAGGTCTATTTTCCTCTAGCAGTACCGCTACGATATCTTGTATCGGTCCACTGCTAAGCACGGAAACGCTGATGTGTTGTCCCGTTTGCCTGTTGCTGAGGATAGAGCATTCGATTCTTCCGAACTTGCTTGCATGTTCATTGATTCGGAAACCGATGAAGTGGTCGAATCGTTTCCGATTGATTTTCGCCGTGTAGCTACAGCCACAGCTGCTGACCCTGTCCTTGCTACCGTTTTGCGTTTTGTTGCTACGCAATGGCCCTTGTCAAAGTCTCGGATCGAGGATCCGTTGGTTCACTGCTTTTTTGCTCACAAGGAGAGACTTTTTGTACGACGTGGTGTTTTGTTGTTGCGTTCTGATAATGATCAGTCCAGAGTAGTGGTACCACGTTCGTTACAGTCCTCTGTTTTACGGCTTCTTCACCAAGGACATTGGGGTATAGTGCGAACGAAACAACTTGCTCGTCAGCACTGTACTTGGTTCGGACTCGATGCTGCGATTACGGAAATGTGTTCTTCTTGCATGGTGTGTGCCGAACAACAATCCGCACCGCCACGGAAAGTCTTTGCATGGCCAAAAGCCACTTCCCCTTGGCAATGCTTGCACATTGATTTTGCTGGTCCGTTCTGGAATGCTCAATGGTTGGTTCTGGTAGATGCCTTCAGTAATTTTCCTTTTGTTGTCCGCATGTCTTCCACGACGTCATCTGCCACCATCCAAGCGTTGTCTGCTATCTTTTGCATTGAAGGTCTTCCGCAGACTATTGTTTCCGACAATGGCCCACAATTCATGTCCGCAGAATTTCAGTCATTCTGCAAGGCCAATGGTATTCAACATCTGACATCCACGCCATTTTCGCCTCAGTCAAATGGTGCCGCTGAACGACTGGTCCGGACTTTCAAGTCCCAGATGTTGAAGTTGAAAGAGTCGCATTCTCGGGAGGACGCGTTGTTGCTCTTTTTGTCTTCGTATCGCTCTCAGCCCCGAGATGGTCGCTCGCCGGCTGAGTTGCTCCACGGTCGTCCTCATCGAACCTTGATGTCTTTGCTGCATCCGCCGCATCAGGTTCCTGTGCAGTGGCAGACTCCTGCTTTTGCTCCTGGCGACATTGTATTTTATCGTAACTATCGAGGTTCACGGCGTTGGCTCGCAGGGCGCATTCTTCGCTGCCTCGGCCGCGCGATGTATTTGGTTCTAGGGGCCTCTGGTGAGGTGCGTCGGCATCTCAATCAGCTGCGCCTCTGTCGTCGCCCGGGTTCTGCCGCTCCCCGTCTGTTTTCAGCGACGGTGCCGTCCGGTCAGCGCCCTGGGGACCCATCTACTGGCTCGCCTCACCGACGCCTTACCGACGATGCCTTCCATTTTGCCCCATGGCGACGCGCCGCTGCGGCCGCCGCCACCGCCGCCGCCGCTGCCGCCTGTTCTCCCGCAGGCGCCGCCCGCATTCGATGCTTCGCTGCAGCCGCCAGGCGCCTCCCTGGGTCACGCGCCGCCGATCGCTGCCCGTGACCAGCTGTCCTCCGCCATGGACCTCTTGCCCGCTCCGGTCCACATGGCGTCTTCGCACGTCGGGTACCCCGACGCAATGGAGGTCGACCCTTCGGCCCCTCCTGTCTCTTTACGGGCGCATACACCGCATGTTGACGTGCACCCTGGACTAGGTTTTCAGGCGTTTCCTAGCTCCCCTCAGACCGAATGGCTGGGTGTGGGTGGCACAGCCTCGCCTGTTGTTAGGCTCCCCACCTCATCGCATACGTCAACATGGGGTCCTCCCCACGGAGGGCGGAAGCCTTATAACACGACCGTTCGCCGATTTGCGGGGGAGGAATGTGGTGTCACCGCCAGACACCACACTTGCTAGGTGGTAGCTTAAATCGGCCGCGGTCCATTTAGTACATGTCGGACCCGCGTGTTGCCACTGTGTGATCGCAGACCGAGCGCCACCACAAGGCAGGTCTCGAGATACGGACTAGCACTCGCCCCAGTTGTACGGACGACATTGCTAGCGACAATACGGACGAAGCCTTCCTCTCATTTGCCGAGAGACAGTTAGAATAGCCTTCTGCTAAGTCCATGGCTATGACCTAGCAAGGCGCCAATTGTAACAGTGCATGTATCTTACGAGTCTCATTTGTATAGTCAAGAGAGATGTATCACAAGGAGTGATTAAAAGTTAAGTATATTCCAAAGCTACGTATTTTCTTTATAGCAGTCATAACGTATCCTGTTCCAGACTTGACGCCAGTCGGCGTGTGTGTACGTGTGCCTTTCGGCTCCCTTCTCAGTGTGGCGTAACTAGCTTGTTACGCCACAACAGAAACAACTGCAGAATGAAGGATGGTGGTAACTACAATCAGGGTCAAAATGGTAAGAGACACAGAAATTTTGAACATCAGCAGAATAGGAACAATTGGGATAACTATGGGAAATTTAATAGGAGAAACAATCATAGAGGCAACTATTTGGGAAATGGCAGTCCACCTCAATGAAGGTCCACAGGTTTTGGGCGAAGAAACACAAGAAGTACAGATCCCCCAATTTACACGTACATTTAGACAATAATAATAGTACTACTAATGTAGCACAGGTATCTGATGTTGATCAGAAGGAACATCAGATTTCTCATTTATGTTTTGATCATAATGTTTGGAATACTTTGTTTAATTACAATGATGTAGATACTAATTACAAACCAGAATGTGAGAGTAGTGAGAATTTTGATGTAATGGGCACTGGTGATTTCTTCTCTTGGTTATAAGACATTGTGATTGATGTAAGTGAAACAGGTGGTGGCTGTATTGGATCTGAATTAGGTGGTATTTTTGATGCAGATGTGAGTGAGAGCTGTGAAGTGACTGGGGTTGGTATGTCTGAGATTGGTGACTTATTGCAAATGAATGTAGGCAAGGTGTGTGACTATCGGGGAGATGAGACTTGTGATGTTAGTGATGTTATTGATGAAGTAATTTTGGGAGAATATGATGATAATGATGAGTATCAGGTATTTGTGGAATTTAAGAATAATGAAATTTCAGAGTTATTTGTGAATACAGAGAAGGTAAGTAATATATGTGATGATGTAAGTGAGATTCATGGAAAACCAGTCCAGTCAAATAGTTTGTTGTTAATGTCATGCAGAGTGATGATCCAAACAGTAAAGGTGGGTTATCTGTAAGCTTAGAGAATAAAGGTGAAAGTTTTTTGAAATTTGTTTGGGGCCATATTGATGATAACATAGATAAATTTGCATTCTGGAGTAAGTTAGCTTTGATTAGTCAAAATCTGTATCCAAATTGGTGGAATGAAGTGAAAGAAGATCTAAGTAGGAAATGTAACTTCGACAGTAATATATTTTGCGTTCCTTCTGAAATAAGTGATGTTGGTTGTGTTATGGAACCCATGAAGTGTGTCCAATGTTTACCTAACAACATGTGTAACCAAAGTAATGCTATGTTACCAGTAAAGTTAATAAAACCCTCCAAAAACAGTGTAGATCAGCATTTGATGAAACTGAAAGTGATCTTTTACATGAAGTGTCTAATAACAGAGATAATTTAGATTCTGGATGTCCTTACATTATGATTAAGATTGATCAGTGGGAAGGGAGCTGTTTGATTGATACAGGTAGCCTGATTTGTGGTATATCTGAACAATTTAGAGACAAAATGCAGTATAGTACAAATTTTGTAGAAAAGCCTATTGTATGTGTAGAGATAAGACGAGCTACAGGTAAACAAAGCAAATTGGTAAAATCTCAGGTGCTTTTAATGTTTAGTATAGAAGGCAAAACCTCTGAACATGGATGCTTAGTGATCCCTAGTCTGGAAATTCTGTCACCACAAGGGAGGGAAGAATGTGTTAGGGAGATGATGAAAAAATAGGGGGATAGGAGAAAGCAGAGACATGATGGCAAAGGTAGATTTTCTACATCTGAAGTAGGAGATTTCATGTTGGTGAACGCCAAAGAGAAATCTAAAGTGTTAACATCCGAGATAAAGAAATTTTTTGACATTTATATTGGACCATTCGAAGTTCTTGAAAATCCACGTCCTAATGGATACAGACTTGTGTGTCCAAAATCTAAGAAGTTGCTTGGATTATGCAGTATCTCTGAACTGAGGGCATATAGACATGATCCATAAGTATCTAATTTTCTGTTGTTTGTTCTTTTTCCCATTGTCAAAAATTTAGTATATAAGATGATGCAATTTCTAGAGTTCTGTTTTATCCATTGACTGAGTTTAAATATGTCTGTAGATTCATAAGACTATGTAACTGTGTTTTGTTTGTCTGGAATTTAGTATGTGAGATGATGTGATTTTTAAAGTTTTGTCTTATCTGTGGAATGAGTTCAAATCTATGACACACTATATAGTCATGTTCTGTAATAGACTTGTACTTTAGAATTTAATACATATATGCCATGAGATTAAATAAGTAGATCTTTTTACAGTTTTGAAATGGGACAATATTCATAATTTGTACTGTAAAGATTAGGGATAGTATCTGAGCATATATGTGTGTATTAACTTATTAGTCGATTCTTTTCATTGTGTTTAACTTTATTTATTAATGTCTCTTATGTGAACACTTTAATTTCACCTGACATAAATCCCATATAACTGATTACCATGGAGAACATATCTCGTGTGATGCAAAGGAGATATTGAACAACATATTTAGTACACAAAACAATGTTTCAGGATTTGATGTGAATGCTAGACAGGAAATTACCTATCTGCTGGAGCATGTGATGATAACTCTACAGAGGAAGTTGAAAGATGTGGGCTGATCCACTCCCCACGTGGTTTCATGGCCTTATCCTGCTGGATCTTTCAAGAGATTGTGGGTGCTGGGTAATGTACTCTAGCATCTGTCGACTGGAATGTGTGTTGTGTCTGTTAATTGTGAATTGTTAACCAAGACTGCTAAAGGCAGTGTCATTCAGCATAAATTCATGTTCTTTTTAGATTTTTATTTATTTATTTTTTATTGGGGGACTGACTTCCCAATCATTGTGTAACTTTAAATCAGTATGTATTTTTTTTATTAATTGTAAGTGAATCTTCTAGGTCTTTATGTATGTAGGTTAGTGTGGAAGATATTTACTAGTATGGACAATATAATAAGATGTATACATATCTGCCTTCATACACTGATTTTGGGTCTCAAGCTGCTGAATAATGTCATCATTCAAAGCGATTTATGATTGTTTACCTGAATTTACCCTGAATATTGCAATTGTATCTGATTGGAACTTGAGTTGTGGACAAACTCATGCTTAGCTCTGTGTGTACTTCAGAAGAGCATACAGCCATTGATTGGAGTTAGAAGCTTCTCACAATTACCTTTTGCATATAACTGAACTTATTGATATGATTATGAGTTTCATTCCACCGAGCAGTCTAAGGCACTGCAGTCATGGACTGTGCGGCTGGTCCCGGCGGAGGTTCGAGTCCTCCTTCGGGCATGGGTGTGTGTGTTTGTCCTTAGGATAATTTAGGTTAAGTAGTGTGTGCTTAGGGGCTGATGACCTTAACAGTTAAGTACCAAAGATTTCACACACTTTTTTTTTTTTTTTTTGAGTTTCATTCATTTTGTTGTGTCAAAACATTTTTGCTGGTTTGTACCCAATATGGTTTGGATTCTTGGGTTGGTCCCCACACCAAAAACTCTGGTCCTAATATTTTTCCATTATTATGTTCTTTCATGAGTCAATATATCCTTGAATACTCTGGTTTGTGTGGCTGATTGATTCTTGCTCATGATTGAGCATATTCTTCTGGTCTGTATGCATCATCGTGAGTTTTTTGAGTCATACACTTAGGCTCCGAAATTTTTTTCTCTTCTCTTTTGAAGATTTTGAAGGTTTTATTGTATAGATCTTAGCTTAAAATTTATAAATTCTAGTAATTTACATTGTCTCTGTAATTATTTCTGTAATTTAGTGGTGTAATGTTGTAATTTTGACTTTGAATTATTTGTCTAGTGACAGTATGTTCCACAGATCTGAAAGACTGAATACCATATCCTGATATATGTATAGATTATGATTTGTATAGTATACATTTTTCTTATTTGCAGCACTAGTGTGACATATTCTTAAGTACTGTGTGAGTGTTTGGGATCCTCACCATCTCAGAATAAAGCAAGACATTAAAGCAGTTCAGAGGTGGGCTTCTAGATTTGTTACTGGTAAGCTCTATTAATATGTGAGTATTACAGTGATGCTTCGTGAAGTTAAGTGGGAATCTTTGGAGGGCAGATGATGTTCTTTTCATGGAACACTATTGAAAAAATTTAGAGAAGCAGAATTTGAAGCTGACTGCAGATCGATTCTACTGCCACCAATGCCACCCTTGCTTTATTTTCAAGTGGGACAGGAAAGGAAATACAAGGTACCCTCCACAATGCACCATGCACTGGCTTGCAGAGTATGTGTGTAGATGTAGATTTAGAGGTAGAGACTGAGTGTACACACTGGTATATCCTACAATATAAAAGGCAGTGTGAAATCATATGTGTTATTTACCAACTAACGTGTTTACTCTGCACAGTGTTTGTTCAGCAAACACCACTACTGAACTATGAACTATAATTTAATGATGCTTGGATGTTTGGGTTGGTCCGAAGTTTTTACGATGACTGCTTGTGACAAGTGGGGTATCTGTCTGAGTCTCAGCCTGGCAGAAATTTTCATGTCAGTACTGGGTAGTAGAATGATACCTAATACAGCTGATGTCAAAGAATTCACAGTCAGTGGATTAATCTTGAATTACTACTAAACTGGTACATGAATGGGCATGGATGAACTGTTTGTCTTGGAAACACCTAGTACCCTGTTGCTGAACTTACTCTACAGCAAGACTAAAGCCTGAGTTTCTGCTGCACCACATCGGTTATCTGGCTCTGTACAATCAATACAAGTTCCCTCAACTCCTGATATTGGAAATGGTCATATAGCATATCTTGACATTCTCCTCCTGGTCGTACCCTCCATTAACACACTATTGCAACCCTCTCTTATTAGATTATTATCACTTTTTTCATTATTTTTTATTTCTTTGTTATTTATATGTTATATCGTGTCTTACTGTTTACTTTACTGCTTTTTGACTCTCCATTTCACTCTCCATCCCCTCTCTTTCACTGTTTTCCCATATCTCCTTTTCCTGTTTGGTCTGAACTATATTGTTTATTTGATTTCTGTTTCACTTAATTTATTGTTGCTTCTCTCTGTGTCATCCTCATCTCAGGACTGAAGCTGGTAGAGTGCTTACTAATGTATTTCCTTGCTCTCTCTGTTGCCTCTCTCTTCATGTCTGCAGCTCGTGGTCTCGTGGTCGCGTTCTCACTTCATGAGCACGGGGTCCCAGGTTCGATTCCCAGCAGGGTCAGGGATTTTCACCTGCCTCGAGATGACTGGGTGTTCTCCTAATCATTTCATCATCATTCATGAAAGTGGCGAGATTGGACTGAGCAAAGGTTGGGACTTTGTATGGGGGCTGATAACTGCACAGTTGAGTGCCCCACAAACCAAACATCATCATCGTCATCTCTCTTCATCTTTGTCCCCCTTGGTTTTACAACCTGTCACCTAGGTATCTGAGTTACCTACCATTTTCTTTTTAACCTTCTGCTAACTATCTCTGTTTCCTCCTTGCAGAAGGCACAAATAATTTCAGAAAGTTGGATTGTTTCATGTTTCTTTTTTTATGTGTCTATTGGCAAAACTAAAAATTTTGTCTTTTGAAGGAAAGTTGTGGGTAGCAATTCGGTCTCATAATTTATAGTTTTCACAAGTGAATTTTCTTTTTGATACACATATAAGGAAGAGTCTGCTGTGATAATAGGGAACTGGAACTTAATAAAAATTAATAACATGTGCTCTGTTAGTTCAGTGATAATGCACCTGCCATGAAACAAGACATACACTTGCATTAACAAATCTGCTACACCATTAAAGTTGGCTTAAAACATTCAGATATACAGTTTTACTTGTGATAAACCTATGCTATAAAGCAAAAGCCTTTAAGTGATTAAAAACTACCAAGTTGAAGGATGCGCCGCTGCAGTCAGCATTACTAAGTTCACTTTTAAGGTTCTGTACCTCAGTTTTTAAAAATGGAACCCTTACAGGATCACTTTGTTGTCCATCTGTCAGTCAGTCTGTTATGACCCCTTTTTTCAGAAATGGGTAGATGTATCAAATTGAAATTTATGTTAAATACTAAAGTCTACGGTCCCTTGGCAGCATAAAAATATTTAACATTCTAAGTTAACATTGTCAAAACCTATGGCATTTATGTCACATACTCACAAACTCACTCATCAAAACCTTTGGTTGTACTATGTATACATAACTAAATCAATGAAACTAACCTATTTTTGAAAATATAATATAGATAGATAGAAGATCTACTCATCAAGCAGTGCCAGGAGAAAACACCCAAGAAAGTTAAGGAAATATGCAAACTTTTGAAGCTATTTGCTCCTTCTGGCAAAATGGCTGAAGGAGCAGGAAGAGGAATGAAGTGAAATGACTGGAGGTTTAGGGAAAGGGAAGAGTTATGGAAAAAATTTCCACAGCTTGGAAAAAACTTTCCATAACTCTCTCATTTCCTAAACTAAACAATTCCTTTTCCTTTTCTTTCATCCCTCTTCCTTCTCCTTCAGCCCTCCTGCCACTGGCTCTGAAAGCTTGTGCATTTCCTTAAATTTTATGTGCATTTCCTCTTGCTACTGCTTAGTGAGTAAATTCTTTTACCTATCAAATTATTTTATGGACACACGATGAAGTTTGTGTGGAACCTTCAGATCATTTGTCCATTTTAATTTTAAAGTCATAACTGCTATAAATCTCATCACACATATCCCCCCAGTTTTGGAGCAACTATTCTAAATACAGATCTTATTGCAAATGATTTCATCTTTCATGTAAGTGCTAGTCTGTTAACATAAATATGTAACTATGATAGTTCATTAATTATTGGTACAGGTTTTAGACTTCCCAAAAAAAGATTCCAGTTATTGCTTATATTTTAAAATATTAAAAAAGCTCAAGTGGAAGAAAAAGAGCTCTCATTTTAAGTGAGCTTACCTGCAACCAGGAAACCGACAGTGGAATTATGAGTGTACCACTTCACATCTTTCATGGCAACAGCACTCTTCTCTGGTGTCAAACTTTTCACATCCCCTTAGAGAAAAAGACATTTTATTCTAGCAAACTTTCAAATTTGTTTCATATGGAATAAAACAGTGAAAACTGTAAGACATGATCAATGAATATGCATTTTACAGATCTGCTGCTATGCTAATGTACCTACAACATGTTAAGTCTGTAGAGAAGGAACCTGAAAGCACTATGTGGTCATGAAGTTCAGTAAGTGCAAGTTGTTTCCTAAGGAAAAACTTTGTTTTAGAGAGAAGGAGTGAAAGGTATAAAAACTTGTGGACACCAAGATCTCTGGCCCCTCATAGTTTGAGTCAGCAATGTTCTTGTAACACCTTCAATCAGTTAGTCAGGCAAGAAGAGAATAATACCAGCATATTACCTATAATATACACTGATGAGCCAAAGAAACTGGTACACCTGCTTAATATCATGTAGGGCCCCCCTGAGTACGCAGGTGTGCCACAACACAACGGGGCATGGACTTTACTAATGTCTGAAATAGTGCGGAGGGAACTGTTACCATGAATCCTGCAGGGCTATCCATAAATCTGTAAGCATACAAGGGGTTGGAGATCTTTTCTGTACAGCGTGTTGCAAGGCATCCCAGATATACTCAATAATGTTCATGTCTGGGGAGTTTGGTGGCCAGTAGAAGTGTTTAAACTCAGAAGAGTGTTGCTGGAGCCACAAAGTAGCAATTCTGGACATGTGGGATGTTGCAATTGCCCAAGTCCATTGGAATGCACAATGGACATGAATTGATGCAGGTGATGAGACAGGATGCTTATGTACATGTCGCCTGTCTCATATCTATATGTATCAGGGATTCCATATCACTCCAACTGCACACACTCAACACCATTACAGAGCCACCACCAGCTTGAACAGTCCTCTGCTGACATGCAGGGTCCATGGATTCATGAGGTTGTCTCCCTACCTGCGCATGTCCGTCCACTCGATACAATTTGAAATGAGACTCATCTGACCAGGCAATATGTTTCCAATCATCAACAGTCCAATGTCATTGTTGATGGTCCCAGGAAAGACATGATGCTTTATGTTGTGTAGTCATCAAGAGCACATGAGTGGGTCCTTGGCTCTGAAAGCCCATATCAACGATGTTTTACTGAATGGTTTGCACACTGACACTTGTTGATGTCCCAGCCTTGAAATCTGCAGCAATTTGCAGAAGTGTTGCATTTCTGTCAAGTTGAACAATCCTCTTCCATTGTCATTGGTCCCATTCTTGCAGGGTCTTTTCCCATCTGCAGTGATGTCAGAGATTTGATGTTTTGCTGGGTTCCTGATATTCATGGTATACTCGTGAAATGGTCATATGGAAAATCCCCACTTCATCACTACCTCAGAGATGCTGTGTCCCATTGCTCATGCACTGACTAACACCACATAAATGTTGATAACATGCCATTGTAACAGCAGTAACCAATCTAACTGTGCCAGGCGTTTGTTGTCTTTTATGGACATTGCCGACTGCAGTGTCATGTTCTCCCTGTTTGTGTATCCCTTTGTTTGAATAAGGATGCCTATACCAGTTTCTTTGGCACTTCAGTGTATAATAATGAGAATATTTATACTGGAAAGCAAGTTCAGAACTTTTGGTAGCGGATTTTTGTACTTTTTCTCCATCACATGATACTGATATTCTGCATTACTGTGTAGCTACGTTCATAACGATATTAGTCAAGTCATAGAAATATCAATAAGTAACACTTTGTATGAATACAAAATGGAATGATCACTTAGGTTCATTCATAGCTAAGGATGGTGGCAGATAGGATGGTGGCAGACTATGCTTCAGCTGGTAACTAATGCATTAGAAAATGCTTTGTATATGCAGTTATTTAATTGCATGTAAAAACAAGTCTGTGTAACTAAGTACTATTTTATATCTAAAAACAAAGATGATGTAACTTACCAAATGAAAGTGTTGGTATGTTGATAGAAACAATAACAAACACATACACACACACAAAATTCAAGTTTTCGCAACCCACAGTTGCTTCATCAGGAAAGAGGGAAGGAGAGGGAAAGACGAAAGCATGTGGGTTTTAAGGGAGAGGGTAAGGAGTCATTCCAATCCCGGGAGCAGAAGGACTTACTGTAGGGGGAAAAAAGGACAGGTATACACACACACACACACACACACACACACACACACATATATCCATCCGCACATATACAGACACAGGCAGACATATGTAAAGACAAAGAGGTTGGGCAGAGATGTCATATAGGATGTAACTTACCAAACGAAAACCTTGGTACATTGCCCAACCTCTTTGTCTTTACATATGTCTGCCTGTGTCTGTATATGTGCAGATGGATATATATATATATATATATATATATATATATGAATATAATAGAGGGAAACATTCCACGTGGGAAAAATATATCTAAAAAGAAAGATGATGAAACTTACCAAACAAAAGCGCTGGCAGGTCGATAGACACACAAACAAACACAAACATACACACAAAATTCTAGCTTTCGCAACCAATGGTTGCCTCGTCAGGAAAGAGGGAAGGAGAAGGAAAGACAAAAGGATATGGGTTTTAAGGGAGAGGGTAAGGAGTCATTCCAATCCCGGGAGTGGAAAGACTTACCTTAGGGGGAAAAAAGGACAGGTATACACTCACACACACACACATATCCATCCACACATATGTGTGGATGGATATGTGTGTATGTGCGAGTGTATACCTGTTCTTTTTTCCCCCTAAGGTAAGTCTTTCCGCTCCCGGGATTGGAATGACTCCTTACCCTCTCCCTTAAAACCCATATCCTTTTGTCTTTCCTTCTCCTTCCCTCTTTCCTGACGAGGCAACCATTGGTTGCGAAAGCTAGAATTTTGTGTGTATGTTTGTGTGTCTATCGACCTGCCAGCGCTTTTGTTTGGTAAGTTTCATCATCTTTCTTTATATATATATATATATATAGATATATATATATATATATATATATATATATATATATATATATATATATATGTGTGTGTGTGTGTGTGTGTGTGTGTGTGTATCCTTTCGTCTTTCCTTCTCCTTCCCTCTTTCCTGATGAAGCATCCATGGGTTGTGAAAGTTTGAATTTTGTGTGTGTGTGTGTGTGTGTGTGTGTGTGTGTGTGTGTGTGTGTGTGTGTGTTTGTGTTTGTTATTGTTCCTATCAGCTTACCAACGCTTTCGTTTGGTAAGTTACATCATCTTTGTTTTTAGATATAGTTTTCCCACGTGGAATGTTTCCCTCTATTATATTCATAAGTACTATTTTAGTTTGAGGAAGCATTGTAAATTAATGCGTTGGAATGTTCTGAGCATTTAGAGTCACAAACATGAGATTTTGTTGGTACTACAATGGATTGTGAATGACAAAAATACACAACTATGTTTCTGCATGAGAAAATTATAATATTATGCTTACTTTTCCATAAATATTGTCATCTTTGATTCCTTATTATTTCAGAGTTGTGCCAATATTTTCTATTAAGCTGCTTTGGGCAATATTGTGATACATGTCCAATCTGTGATTTATACTCTGTGCACAAATAACCCACTTTCAGTGTCTGGCTAGAGGAACTTTAGTGAGTGATAGTGTGTGTTGCCCATACTTGTTCCAATAATGTCCCATCAGTAGAAAAATGGATCAATACCTGATAAGCTGATCACAATAAATTGGGATCTTCCATCATATTCAGTCACTGTGAAGGAACTTCTAAAGAAAGAGTGACTACTGCACACTAGGCCAAAATTAAAGCAGAGGAGTATAGGTAGAGAGATGTTGAATGAAACGTGTGTGGCTGTCAAAAGAGCAGTACATGAAGCCTTCAGAGACTATCACAGCAGAATCTTATTGAAAAATCTCTTACAAAACTCAAAGAAATTCTGATTGTTTGTAGAGGCTGTTAGTGGTACCAACTTAATGCCTAGACACTCATGTATGGCACAGAAACTGAAAGTGAGGGTAGCAACATAAAATCAGAAATGATGAATTCCATTTTTGAATGTTCCTTTACAAAGGAAAGCTTAGAGCTACTGCCCCAGTTTAATTCTCATATCACTGCAGAGATGAGTGATACAGATATTAGCACCAGTGGCACTAAGAAACATCTAAAACCAGTACATTTAAACACAGGTCCAGTGCCAGAGGGAATCTAACAGTTTCTACACAGAAACTGCAATTGAGTTAGCTTCAGTTTTAACCATAATATACTGTGGATCCCTCGAATAAAAAATCCATGCCTAATGATTGGAAGACTTGTTAAGTTTTAGAATGTATTCTGAGCTCAAACATAAAGAGGTATCCGTAACAGAATAACCTCCTCCATACCAACCAGCATGAATTCCAATAACAGTGGCCATGCAAAATGTAACTCAGGGTTTCCTCATATGACATCCTAAGAGCTGTGAATCAATGCGGTTAAGTGGATGCAGTATATCTTGACTTACAGAAAGCTTCTGACCCAGTATCACACCAATTCTCATTAACAAAAGTACAAATATATGGGGTACTAATCAAAATTTATGGGCCATTCAAGGGATTCTTGGAAAGAAGGATGCACCATGCTACCTTGGATGGAGAGTCATTGACTGAAGTAGAAGTAACTTCAGGCATGCTGCAAGGAAATTTGTTGGGACATTTGTTGTTCATGTTGCATGTTAATGACCTGGCAGACTGTATTAATAGCAACCTCAAACAATGGAAAATCCAGGATGGAATATAACAATATTATGAGAAGGGAAGTTGCTCCTCGCCAAATAGCGGAGATACTGAGCCCCAGATAGGCACAACAAAAAGACTCTCACAATTATAGCTTTCGGCCAGTTAGGCCTTCATTGACAATACTCACACACACACACACACACACACACACACACACACACACACACACACACACACACACACACAGAGTCATGCAAACGCAACTCTCACGCATGACTGCAGTCTCAGGCAACTGAAACCACACTGCAAGTAGCAGCACCGGTGCATGATGGGAGTGGCAACAGGGTGGGGATAAGGAGGAGGCTGGGGTGGGGAGGGGGAAGGATAGTATGGTGGAGGGTGCGGACAGTGAAGTGCTGCAGATTAGACAGAGGGCAAGAAGTCTGAGGTTCTTTATTTTTCACAAGGTCATTAATCTCCAACATGAAAAGGAAAGGGTTCAAACACTCTTCCCTGCAACACACCCAACATTACTTCGACATCTGATGATGACCAAAAAATCCTCAATCCAGTTACTAATTTCACTTTATGACTGTACCAAGATTCATGTCAATGATATTGGATGGTAGATTTGTGGATCACTTCTACTACCCTTGTAAATGACTGTGACCTGTGCATTATTCCAGCTGCTGGATGTAGTTTTTTGGTTGAGGGATCTATGAAAGATTTTTATTATAACAGGGGCTAACTAAGCTACAAATTCACTATAGAATCTGATAGGGATCCCATTGGGCCCTGGAGCTTTGTTCAGTTTTAACAATTTCATCTGTTTCTCAAAACCACTGACATTAACACTTATATCACTAATCTTTTCGGTGGTACAAGGCTTAAATTGGGGCAGTTCTCATGGGTTTTCATTTGTAAAGGAACATCCAAAAAAGGAGTTAAGCATTTGAGCTTTACCCTTGCTTTCCTCAGTTTCAGTTCCCGCCTCACTTGTAAGTGACGAGGCACTAACTTTGGTGCCACTAACAGCTATTACATATGAATGGGATTTCTGTAAGTATTGAGAAAGATCAAAGGCTTCACTCATTGCTCTTTTGATAGACAAACATGTTTCATTCAGCATCTCTATCTATAGCCCTATGCTTTGTTTTACACCAGTTAAGCAGTAGTCTTTGCTTCTCTAAAAGTTTCTTTACAGTGACTATAATGGAGGGTCTCTCCTATTATGGACTGTTCTACTGGATTCCTATCTATCCAATGCATGGTTAAGTCACTAATATCAGTTTTAATGTGGTCATCCTCAAAGAGGTCAGGTCTATTTGTTGCCATTAAATCTAATATATTTACATCATGAATGAGCATATGAACTATCTGTTATAGTAAGTTTTCAAAGGCAACATTTAGTTATGTTTCACAGGATATCTTGTCATACACACTACTAATAAAACTATAATCTTCTGAATAGATGATTAAAGTCTCTATTGTTGATTACAAAATGATGGGGGAACTTATGTACAGGCGAACTGATGTTTTCTCTAGAGTTTTTGGTTACATCAGGGATTAATCTGGTGGGTAATAGAAGAATACAGTTCCCATTTTATGCCCATCCCTGATGGTGGGTCTAGCCAAAAGAAAATCACATACAGCCTCAATTTCTATCTTGGTGGGTTTGAGTTTCTTGTCTACTATGACAAATACTCTACAAACATTTCCCATTAACCTATCCTTCTGACATATACTTTTATTTCCCCCAAAAATCTCACAGCTATCAATTTCAGGTTTCAACCAGGTTCCTGTTCCCAGCATTATGTGAGCTTCACTGATTTTCAGTAGTTCTTCAAACTCTGACATTTTGTTGCAAATGCTTCAGCAGCTAACTACTATGATTTTAACACTACCACCTGTGGGGAGCATTATTTTGGATCTTACACTTCTAGATCTCTTACAGCTGGCATTATCTGACTCGATGGAGAGTCACATAAACTAAAAAAACCCTCAATTGCACCCCATACACAGTCAGCTACCTGGGTAATGGTTTCTGATATGAGTCACAGCTGACTCTACAGTTTTCAACAATATGGCACAAGTGCAGCAGGTCACAGGCAAGCTTCTCACAGAAACTTCAGTCTTTGGTTTAGTCCTTCCAGTTGGAACCAGGGGACCAAGGCCACAATAAGTTCTTTGGACAAATCTGCAAATTGTGAGCTTTGTGGAAATTCTGTATGCCAGGCTGGTCTTCTCAACTTTCTCTGCCAGTTGCTGGAATAATCTAAGTGTGACTTTGGTGCCCAGATGACAGGCATCATTTGTTCCAGAGTGTGCCACAATCTGCAGTTGGCTAACCTGTTCCCTCAATGGCTGCTGGAATAGCCTCATAAACATGCTGAATGAGGCCCCCAGACATAGACACACAGTGAACCTGATGTTCCTTCCTGTCACTTGCTGCCATTTCCCTAAGGGCCACCATTAGTTGCCATGCATTTGAACTGGCATCAGTTATCAGACCCCTTCCCTTTTGCATTTGCCTCCTCTTGAAATGTGACAAAGCAAGTTTTCCCAAAACAGGTGAAGTGAGTTCCACTGACTCAGTGGGTGCAATGGCACATGTGTTAACTGTAGAAGCATTTAATAAAAAGTACTACACCTAGGCCATTTCTATTGCCACTACCAGATAGAACAATATGAACCTATCCTAATAACTCATGAGATTATGATATGTGTGAGTAATTTCAAAGAAACTGTTTCAGCTCCATGAAACCAACTGTCAGATCTTGTTAGCACTACAAACACAGGAGAATAAGTTACTGATACTATCCACATTGCCATCAGGGAGCTTTTGTGTTACATTTTTCTGGATCCCTATGTTGTACTAAATTAAAACAGAAGCAAATAACTGAAAGATCATAAAATGCTATTTATAGCAACTGAAGAAGAGGTTCAAGGTGAAGAGTTCTTTCCTGTAATTGGAAATGGGCCACACATAAAAGTAGCTGACTTTTGAAAACAAGGACTTACAGAAAGTTAGGTCATAATCAGCAGTCACAGTCTGCAGGAAGTTGCCATCTGTGCTCCAGTCCATTTGAATAAGTGGCTGCGCTCCCCGGATCTTGTTTGATTTCTTGTAGGAGAATCCATCTCGGCTCACTCTGAACAGGTAGATGCTGCCATTCTGGGAGCCAACAGCAATAACATCTCCCGCTAAAAAAATATTAATAAAATATGCATTAGTTCACTCATTCATTTATTCATTCACTGATTTATTCATACATTGTGTTCCAAAACCCATCATGGAATAGAGCCTTCAAATATGCTGAACAAGTCAAGACAAATCAACTAGCTTAGGCTACTTCTGTAAATTATACAAACAACAGATTATAACATCTGTTAATTTACTCACATTGACAGTTATGGGAATTACTTAAATACATCTGATATGAATAATAATTCAGTCTGAAATTTACTCCAGAAAGTTAAAATGTTCTGATTAATTTAGGACTGGCCAATAAGATGCTCTTCTATTTTACTTTAGAATTTTGTGACACTTACAATTTTCTGCCTGATGTCAGCTAGTACAGTAATCTGTTAAAGACTTTACACCAGAATAAAACATTCAAATGATATTGTTGGTTCATTCCTGTCATAATATTATCAAGATAATTAGCACGCTGAACTGCATGTTGTGTTACTTGTTCCAGAAACATTTGGAATGTTGTGGAGGCACTTGAGATTACAAAGGGGAACCTGTTATACTGACAGAGTCTAAAAGAAATTATCTGTAATGGTTCATCTACAGAGAGTTGTAAGTGAGCATAAATGAGGTTCAGTTTAGAAAAATACTTTCCATCCACTGATTTAGCTAAAAGTTCATCCAGGCACTATTATATTTTTATTTTTTGTGAATCATACACTTTAAATCCCACAATCTCTGAAACCTAGATAGAGATGCATATTCAGTTTGGACATTATTGTTCCTTGTAATATTATGGACATCAATTTCACAATTCATCCTGAATTCATTGTTAATATTACCCCACATACAATGAAAGAGTAATGTAACAGCATTTGAGTGAATCCAGGGTCGTTGAAGGAGCTTCCTTAAGAGCTTTGATTAACAGCTTTGCATAATATTCTTACTGCATACATATAAGCAGTACTTGATTTGTGATGATACGCACTGATATACTGTACTGTTACCTCTGACAAGAGAAAAATCAGCACCACAGATTTTGACATGTGGTAATAGAACTTTCACTGTGGTTGAAGCTATGTAAAACAAATGTTGTTTTCAAAATTTTAAAACGTTTAGAAAAGCATTAGAATAACGTTTTGAGAAGTTTAAATTTCAAAAACATCTCTCGAAGGTCACAGTACTGAAACATCTTTTTTAAGAATGAGGCACTGCTGATAAGGAATAAACACTATTTGGATTTCAGCGGCATTGTTTCAGTTTATGCCACATGACAGTATTGGGTGAAAGTATGTAGATTATGCTAGCAGTCCCATCAGCCGGTCAAGACAATGAGAAAAACTTTAAAGCTCAAAAGAAGCCAAAGTTAGCCTTTTTTTGCTAATATCAAGAGATAGCAGCTTCAGCAATCCTGAAGCAATAGAGACAGCAGCACTGGTAGTTCTGGTATGCAGACTGTGAGATTGGTGACCAAGCTTGACACGGACAACAACTCTTGTAATCAAACATCTTAAGTGCAACGTGCAGACCTCACATCTTATTCGCTTTTAACCATTCAGCATTGTGCTGGCTCAACTCCCGTTATTATTGACTGTCTTATTTGTCCTATTCAGTACAGTTGTTGTATGGTAATGTAGGCCGAGACATAGAATACATTATTATATGTTCAAAAATAGAAGAAAAAGAAACAATACTGCAAACATACACATACAAAGTATACCTACAATTTTAATTCAAGGTTTCAAGAAAAATGCAGTACTGCAGACAGTATACATATAAGATATACAATATTACATACAATAGCATACAAATTATAACATTTATAATATAACCAATCTCATACAGAACTTATAGCTCTAAAAATTCATTTAAATTATATACATTATGGTTTATGGTTTCTTGAATACAAGATGTTTATCAATGCCCTTTTTTATATCCAGTGGGAGCTTCTTGTAAATTCTTTTAATTGGACTGGATAACTCCATTTGGATTATACTGAGAGTTATTGAATCTCTGTGAAGACTTTGCTTCTTCTGCCCTGTGTCATGATTGTGAATACCACTGATTACAAATATTATTGGTAATCACCATGGTCATTGATTAGACTACAGACTTGCTTGCTACTTGATTCTGGAGTGCTGATCTATGTATTGTGTATTGTGGTCTGTATATTGTTATTGAGGTTATAGAATAAACACATTAAGGATAGAACATAGGCAATGAGAATATCTGAACCTAATGTTTGCACCATTATGGATCCACTGTAGGTAAAAATTTTACAACAGTAGAATCAAGAAAATCAGCAATAACTAGATATTGTACACAAGAACTGGTATTGCAGAAAAAGCAGCAGGAACAGCAGATTGAACAGTAAGCAAAAATGATCAACATCAATTTGAAGACTAGTAACTCCTGCTCAACTGGCATCTGAAGCTAAAATATCATCCCATAATACTGACTGTGCTGGTCCTACAACCCCTGTCTGAGTTCCCACTCAGGGCATTTTTTACACTTTATGATGAGGCCAAGGCAACTTCATCAGCATTTCCAGTCATTCTGTGCATCATATTCAAAGCATCAAAAGTCTCTTGTTTTTGTGGTAAACCTGAGATTTTTCATCTGTGCATACTCGCTTCTTTAGTAGAACCAGTAGAATTGTCATTTGAGGAAATGTATAACTTATTAGGCTATTAGGTTTGGAAATGTATGCATGCCAAAGCACCTCAACTAAAATTCTGTCAACTTCACAAGTGATGTAAGTCATCATGTTACTCATCATTTACTGAACTTTAGCCATAAATGTAAATTTAATTGCGAAAAGTGTGTCACATCTTATTCAGAGTTGTTAATTCTCAAGTTATCTTATGCTGGTAAATTTGACAGGAAGTACTGAAATTAATGAACTTCTCCTTAGAGGAATGTAAACCAAATGCCTGCTTTGGGAATGTAGTGGGAGGAGCATTTGAACTAACTAGGGATTTGAAACATGACAATGCAATTATTATTTTTGCAGGAACGAATCACAGTCGTAATAAAATCAACTTTTTCCATGATTTAGTAAAGGTGATCTCAAAACTTGATCACACAAACTTACTAGTGTCTACCATTCCTTACTGTTATGATGTACCAGAAACCAACCACACAGTGAATAATTTAACAGATATGTAATGAATATATCATCAAGGTTTGCTAATGTGAAGGTAATTGATGTCAATCCCTTTTTGCAAAGAGGTGACTACACTAACCATGGGCTACACCTAAACAAAAAACAGCACTGGGAAGTTCAAAATATGCAAAAACATTGCATCAATTATAAGAAAACTGTGGAACTGAACTGACGTACTCAAAACTCTTTAAACCTGCTCTGTTAGAAAAGTCACCTCTTGTGCTGCAGAAGGTACTCCATGCCAGTCTATCAAGGAAAAAAATAAGAATGCAGGCAACACCCAAATATGTGAATCTCATCTATCATTGCTAAATTTAAAGATAATAGCTTGCTTCCTCTACACAAGGTAAAGCCTTTTTCATGGGCTAACAACAACAGCATAACAATAATAATAATAATAATAATTGTTATTATTATCACTATTATTGTTATTAAATCCATCACATACTTCACCCACAGAAACATCATTGTCATCTGATGCTTCATCCGAAGAACCTAAAGATCTTGGAAGTGTTTCTGCTGCTGTACACGGAAGTGAAAAAATGGACCATGAGCCTCAACAAGAGTAAGATGAGTGCCAAAGGGAAGTAGTGATTTTTTATGGCTGGAACCCTCACAACCACAGAGATATCATCAAGTGGACAAACTGCTGGCTGTGACATAGGTCACAGTAGGGCAAATTCAATTCTAAGTGAAAAAGTGAGATATGGTGTGAACATACAAAGGAACTCTCAACAGGACAGTGAAGGTAGCTCTAACAACCTTATTATTTTTCATCAAAATGTCAGAGGTCTCAAAAATAAACTAGACTTTCTATCTGTAAATTTAGGTGATATAGATTTTATTAATCATGCACATGTTTATGCCTTACTGAGCATCATATGACAAATGGAACTGGAGGGCTGCAACTTGAGGGGTATAATTTAGCTACTTATTATTGTAGAACAAGCAGAGAGAAATGTGATGCTGTAATTTATATTGACAACAAAATTATTTATAAACGTTTAGGTTTAAACACATATTCTGCAGATCAACATTTTTAAGTCTGTCGGATTGAAATAACTGCAAAGAACCTGTCAGTTACAGTGCTTACAGTTTATAGAGCTCCAGCAAGGAAATTTTGTATTTTACTGAATAAGCTAGAAATGTTTTTGGGAAAACGTTAATCCAAATCCAAAAATTTAATAGTTTCTGGGAACTTTGATGTCAAATTTGTAAGTGATAGTAACAGTATGACTGACCTGTACATTTAATGAATTCTTACAACTTGGCTGCTGTGTTTAACTTCCTCACTAGAGTTACAGAAAATTGCAAAAGTTTGATAGACAGTATTGTCATTGACAAGATAAGAATCAACAATGCAAGTATAAGCCGAGTCATAAACAGCCTTTCTGATCATGGATCATGATGGCCAACTACTTGAGGTTAACACCATCAGTTTGTGCAGCAAAGTCTCCCACATCTACCAGTTCTTTAGATGTATAAACACAGAAACTCTTTCCAACTTCAATTACCATCTATCACAAATAGTTTGGGACCCAGTTTATAGGACAAGTGATGTAAATAATAAAGTTAACATTTTTGTAAGTGAATTTATCTCCCTGTTTGAAATGTCTTTTCCAAAAAAGAACTGTCAGGAAGAACACTGAGGTTTCTTCTTGTAAAGCATGGATTACAGAAGGAATTAAAATTTCCTGCAGGACTAAGAGGGAATCATATGCCTCTTTAAGATTGTCAAATAATCCCCTTAAAAGATATTATAAACAGAACTGTAAAGTTTTAAAAAGGGTGATAGACAAATCCAAAGGCTTATATATTAAATCTGGAACTGATAACACTAAAAAAATTAAAACCATTTGGAATGTCATAAAGAGAGCCTAAAAAAAAAAAAAAAAAAAAGCCATAATGAAATGATGATGTGGTACATAATCCTGTAGCAATTTCTAAAATATTTAACAATCATTTCTTAACAGCAGCAGATCATGTTGGTGTAAGGGTTCATTAAATATGGCTATGAATTTATTACAAAGGGCTGACCACAACATATATGACCCAATTTTTATGGCTCCAGTCACTACTAGCGAAATTAGAAATATAATAAAATCCTTAAAAAATAAAATTCCACAGACATTGACAACATTTTATTGAAAGTTGTAAAGCAACTCCTGTGCCACATTTCTAATGAATATTTTCAGCAAGGTAATGTCCCAGAGTGGTGGAGATTGCTGTTGTGAAACCACTTTTTAAGAATGGTGACAAAACTAATTTAACCAACTATCATCCAATATCTCTGTTAACCTGCTTCTCAAAAATATTAGAGAAAGTAATGTAAAAAAAGAATTGTAGAGCATCTCACAATTTACAACATCCCCAACAAAAATCAATTTGGCTTCCAAAAAAAGATCAACAGAGAAGGCTATTGTCTCTCTTACAAATGAAAATTTCTTTCATTGGAATTTTCCGTGACTTGTCAAAGGCCTTTGACTGTGTTGACCAGTACATGCTCTTAAGGAAGGCCAATTTTTATGGTTTGAATGTTAGTACTGGTAGATGGATTGAATCATATCTACACAATAAGAAGCAGAAGGTGATACTAAATGGTTTTGATGGATGTCCTGTCTCATCTGACTGGAGCACATTAAAGTGTGGAGTGCCACAAGGATCCATTTTGGGGCCTTTACTGTTTCTTGTCTTTGTCTAAGATCTCCCATTCTGTACAGACACTGAGAGCAAATTTACATTTTTTTTGCTGATGACACTACTATTATGCTTGAAAGTCGATGAATCAGTGAACTAGTAAATAAATGTAATGCTGTACTTGTAGATGTCTGACACTGGTTTAAGTCTAAGGGATTAACACTAAATATTGAGAAATCACAACATATTCAATTTCATGCATCACTGCAAGAAAATGAAACAATTAAATTATACTGTGACAGTCAAAATATATTATAGTGTGACATCTCAAAAGTTTCTGGGCATTATAATTGACGACAAGTTAAACTGGTCCTAGCATATTCTAGATCTTCATAAAAGGCCAAGTGTAGCAACTTATTCCCTGCGTGTAATTACCCCTGTTGGTGGTATAAATGCTATCAAAGCAGCTTACTTTGACTACTTTCACTCCAACATGCCATTTTTTGGTATAATCACCTTTAGCCAAAAAGATCTTTACTGCACAAAAGAGAACAAATAGAATCATGAGTTGTGCAGTGAATCCAAATAAGTTCTTAAGCAATAAAAGCCTGGGTAAAGATGGTCTTCATTTAAACAGATTAGGATAAAAAATTCTTAGTAAAATGTTCGCTGATACTTGTAGAATTCCGAATAATGAGGGAAACATAAGGAATGATGGGGATGAGAAACAGTGTCTGGTAACTAAAATGGCAAGACCAAAATGGTGCCCAAGAAAGAATATACTGCTTGAAACCATAAATAAGAAGGAATGTTTCTACATAATGCACTGGAATATAAATGGTCCAAGTGCTGACTTTTAAAACAAATGTCATAAAATCGACGAATTACAAATTATTCTTTCAGAGTGTAAAAAGATCGAAGTTATTTTCCTCAATGAACGTTGGCTTACATGTGATAATATTAAAATTCTTAACAAAATCGAAAATTTTGAAGCAGCAAACAACTTTTGTAGACGTGAGAAATCATGTGGAGGCTCTAGCATACTTACTCATTCTGATATAAAATACGTAATAAGAAATGACTTTAAACATTTGAATGACGATAGTATATTTGAGAGCTGCTGTATCGAGTTAAGGGACCTAAATATCATAGTAGTTTCTATTTACAGAGTACCAGAGAAAGCTGCAATTGAAGCTTTTTGGGCCAAATTTCAGTGCTCCTTTAAAATCTAAACAAAGAAAAAGGAAAAAAAAAGGTTTTAATAGCTGCTGACTTCAACATTAATATTCTAGGTGAAATCAATGATGTGTCCAAATTCACTGACATAGTAAAAAGTTAAGAGTGGTTGAATGGTCTTATGACAACTGCATTTCAAGAAGTAGTAACTTTGACAAATTTTTGAGCAGCTTTCGTGGGGTGTTTAATGAAGCTTTTCCACTTGGAACCACATGTAACAAAATCGCAGGTAAAGTTAAATGGGTAACTCTGAGTATAAAAATTTCTAGTGCTAGGCAGAGGTAACTACATAATGAGCTGAAATATAATAAAAACAGGTATTTTCCTGAATAAGTTAGATGTTATAACGCTACCTTCGAAAAAGTTGTAAAAGCAGCCAAACAAATGGCAAACAATAAGTTCATTTCACAACATAAAAGTAAAACAAAGGCAGTGTGGTCTGTTGTCAAATCAGAGTTAGGTGTTAGAATTAATAGAAATGAAATATCTAGGATTAAAGTAAATGATAGCCTTATTGTAAACCCAGCTCAAATATCTGAGTGTTTAAATGAATTCTTCATAAATGTGGCAAAGTCAGATATTGATATAGTAGAGTGTCAGAGTTAAGTAAACCCCTTTGGACTCCAGCAAAGAGCTGAGTATCTCACAGATTTTAAAAAAGGTCTGAATAAAGCATGTGGAAAATATTGTATTATCATTAAAAAATAAAAACTCAGTTGGGATGGATGGGATACCGACTAAAGTGATTAAAGCAGTGTACCACATAATTTTACCTCCACTAACTAAAATAATTAATCAATATTTTGAACAGGGATGCTTTCCTGATGTGTTGAAGTACGCTGAAGTCAGACCTCTGTTAAAGAAAGGGTTGAATGAAGCGATGGGAAACTATCATCCTATTTCTATTCTTCCAGTCTTACCGAAAGTGTTTGAGAAAGCAGCTGCAAACCAGGTACAAAATTTTATTGTAAAAATGATATTATTATAAATAATCAATAATCAATTTGGATTCCAATGAGGAAAAACACCATGGATGCAGTAAATAACTTTATTGAAAAGATATGCAAAGCACTAGACCAGAGGAGTAAAGTTGCTGGTATTTTCTGTGATCTTAGAAAAACCTTCAACTCTGTAAAGCATGCCCTGCTTATCTACAAATTAGATAAATATGGGATTAAGGGTAATACTCTCAAATGGCTTACATTGTACCTGCAGAACAGAAAACACCGGGTAACTATCGCTTCAAATGTGGTGAATTATTTTTCGAAGTGAAGTACTGTATAACAAGGTGTGCCTCAAGGCTCCATTTTGGGGTCAATCTTGTTCCTACTCTATGTAAATGACTTATCCACAAATATCAGTTCCCCATCAGTTCTGTTTGCAGATGATACTTTTGTTTTAATTGAAAATGATGATGCAAAAAAAAAATCCAAACTTCATTGTGAGCACACTGGATAACCTAGAAAATTCGTTCCAGTTAAATAGGTTGAAACTGAACATTGTAAAAACCCATGTGTTACATTTCAAAACCAAACACTCAAAATATGCAGAGCTTAAAAAAACAATGAAATAATTAACTTATGGAAGAAGCTGACACTGTCAAATTCCTGGGACTAAATGTGAACAAGAACTTGAACTGGAGCACACATATTGACTCCTTATCAAATAAACTACGCAATTTTGCATTTGCAACACAGATACTTGAAAATTCTACCAACATGAGTACACGAAAAAATAGCATACCATAGTTATTTTGAATCACTCATTAGGTGTGGTGTCACCGCCAGACACCACACTTGCTAGGTGATAGCCTTTAAATCGGCCGCGGTCCGGTAGTGTAGGTCGGACCTGCGTGTCGCCACTATCAGTGACTGCAGACCTAGCGCCGCCACACGGCAGGTCTAGAGAGACTTCCTAGCACTCGCCCCAGTTGTACAGCCGACTTTGCTAGCGATGGTTCACTGACAAATTATGCTCTCATTTGCCGAGACGATAGTTAGCATAGCTTTCAGCTACGTCATTTGCTACGACCTAGCAAGGCGCCATTATCAATTGCTATTTATCTTGTGATGCATGTACCGTCAGACCGATGTTCACCAATTATGGATTAAAGTTAAGTATTCCAGAAGCTACGTACTATTTTTGCTACTATAAAGACCTTGTCCTGTTCCAGACCTCACGCCATCCTGTGTGAGCTTAAACACATGCCCTTCGGCCTCCTGTCCTAGTGGATTGGCTGTCTTGCCAGTCCACAAAATTAGGTATGGTACAATTTTCTGGGGAAGTTCAAGTTATCTCGTATACTGAAACTTCAGAAAAAAATATCAGATACATGTGTACTGTACAGAAAACAGAATCTTGTCACCCATCATTTCGACAACTGCAAATCCTAACTGTACCCTCCATATACATTTATGAAATTATTATCTTCCTACACATCTGGCAAAAATTATTTGAGGAAAATCATTTTAACCACACATACAGCACAAGAAATAAAAATAATTTTATGTTTCCCACACACAAATTGAAATTATATGATTGGACTCCACAGTATATGGGGATGACAATGTATAACAAAGTAATGGCCAAAAATAGACCATGAAACTGACATGCAAGTCACCAAAGTGGTGTCAAATTGAAAAACTTTTACCAGATTGGAATTTACATAACATTTATTTAGAGACCGTAAGGTGGTTATTGCATTAATGACTTAAAGGGATGTTGAGATAGTATCAGTGGCTTAAGAAGTGATGTTAATAAAGGTAATAAGATATTTTTTCTTCAGTAGTGTGACAGGAAACATGTTCCAAATTATGTGAGCAGTCAACATCAAATACTCATCTCCAAGGAATGCAATATGGAGCATCAATAGATAAAATTCTTGAATATTATACAGTATACTTGAGAAATAAGTGTGCCGAGCAATGCCCAGAGGCATGCAAAAGACTCTCCAATAATTGACAGCGATGTTAGGAAGTTGTTAGAAAAAGGGATGAAGCTTTGTCAGAGATTTAAATGAAGATAAAAGCTTTGTTGACAAACAGAAACTGAACAAAGTCAAAACAGATTTTAGGACAGTAATGAAAGAAGTGCTCAGAGAATTCACAGGTAAAATTTTGCTTGTTGATCTGATCAAGAACATAAAAAAAATTTGGCCTGATAGTCACTAAAATGGTCAAAATCATATATACAGCCACTTAGTGATCATAATGGCACTGAAATGGTGTATGAAAAAAGCTGAAAATGTGAATCTCATCTCCTGAAGTAGTTTTCCTGAGGAAGACTGTAATTTATAAAATCATTTAAAATCACTCTGCAGAATGGATCTTGGGTAGGATACCCATATGATTGTATACCAATAATTCAAAAGAACTTGCTTGGCTTCCAGCCACACTTTCCTATAGGTGAGTGGAGCAACAAAGTATTACAGATGATCAGAGAAGGGATCAATTGAGCTTTCAGGAAGGATCATTGCAGAAATATATGCAGTTACAGGTCTATATTTCTCACATCAGTCTGTTGTAGAATTATAAATATGTTTTATGTTTGCATATTGTGATCTTTTTCGAGATTGAAAATCTTCTCTGTAGAAGTCAACATGCATTCCACAAATAGCAAACTTGTAAAATTTAACTTGCTCTTTTTACAGAATAAAAATCCAATTCAGTGGTTTTTTCTTCTATAAACATGGTCCTCAGTTGTGGATGTTCACCTGATCAAATATTTTGTCAACTCACGCTGTTCATCAATGACATCAAAATGATCAGGCATGGCAGCTGATTTTAGATCACCACAATGACCACTTGACATGTTAATTTCGTAACAAAATGTCTGGTATATTTATATTTTTCTCTTAAGCTTGCACTTTTTTATCTACATCTACAACTGTACCCTGTTAGCTACCTGATGGTGTGTGGCAGACAGTACTTCTGCTACCACTATCTGATCCCACATTCCTTGTTCCATTTGTGAACGGTGGTGTGTGGTAGACTGATTCCTGGGGAAGATTTGTGTATATAATCTATAGTTATTTCAAGCAACTGGTTGTGGAAATGATGCCATTGCCATCTAGCAGAACTCACTGGAATCGTCCACACAAAATATAAATTAAAGACCCGTACCACGTTCTTCTGTCTGTATGAGAAGGCTAATTTTAGGAACTACTGTTGGGATTTTGATACGGTATTCATTAATGGACCGACTGATTCAGAAGGTAGGATTCTGGGCACAGGAGATAGATTTAAGGCCACCCAACTGCAGGGTCAGCTCGGTGTGAGCTACTGCTGCTTGGAGGCCGGTGCAAGCCACTACTGACTCCTAAACGACCTGTGATGCAAGAGGTATCAGATATTAAGCCGATAAGGACATATTTTTTGATACAGAGTTAATGTTTAAGGAGAGTGATGGGAAATGCAAGGAATGGTCACAGACAAAATGTAGCTCACACAAAACTGATACTGCAGTTGAGTGGGCTGGCTGGTGTGGTAGCTCACAACACCCACATTTGCCACAAGATGTCACCACAAATGCCAGTTAAATGTGAAACAGCTAACATTTGTGCCTCCAGAGAACTTTCTTGGCACACACAACTTAAATTGTTTAAGTTAAATGTGAGTGATGATATTCAGTTCCCCTAACATTGTTCTTTGAATTGTAATCATAACTCTATACAGTGGCCTGTAAACAAAATTATCACTATGCCAGACAAGTCATCCAGCCATAGATACTTTGAGCTACCCATATGAAGCTGGGGCAGGTGGCTAGTTTATACATATTGTAAACAGTGACGGCTGTATTATGTTTCCTTTGGGTACTACTGAAATTATCTTTACATCTGTCAGTTTTGCTCCATTAAGAGTGACGTTTTGAGCTCTCTCTGCAAGGGAGTGTTGAATCCAGTCACAAATCTAGCATGACAGTTGGATACATTAAACGACAGTGTGGAACTGTATCAGATGGCTCCGTGTAGTCAAGGACCACGGCATTAACCTGAGTGCCATTATCTATAGCGCACTGGATCTCATGGAGGAACAGAATGAGCTGAGTTTTGCAAGATCTCTGTTTGCGGAGTCCGTGTTGACTTTTATTGACGAGATTTTTGTTTTTCAAAAATGTCATAATATGTGAGTGTAAAACATGTTCCATAATTATATGTGCTTCTGTTCTACAGCCTTCTATGGAAACGGGAATGAACTGTGCATTTTTGCCGTCGCTAGGTAGGCCCTACGCTTCAGTCCTCCAGTGAACTAGGATAAACTGCTGCTAGGAGAGCAAGTTCTTTCATATAATCTCCGTAGAGTATTACAGTCTCTCATCTTGTCCACATTCCTTTCCACTACTAAGCGACTGTATTTGCTTTTCTATTTTGCAGTCACTTACCTCAATATCTGCCATTTCAGCACTCGTATGATTATTGGAAGGGGGGACTGTATTATGATCATCCATACTGAAATATTTTCGCAACACCAGACTCAGTATTTCGATCTTCTCTCTGTCATTCTCCATTTCGTTGCCAGCATGGTCAATAAGTGATTGAATAAATGGTTTCCGTCTGCTTACTGATTTGTAAGACTGGAAATTCTTAGGGTTTCTGGTCAGATTGACAGGCAAAATTTTACCTTCAGAAACCGAACGCTCGTCTCATTGCTCTCCTTACGCTCATTTTCACTTCGTCTGGCTTTTGTTTGACAGTTAGGTTTGACTGCTCTCAAATCTGAGATGAACCTTTCTTTGTTTATGAAGCAACTTTGTAACAAGTCTATTAAATCATGCCGAATCCTTCCTATCCTTTAAGACCAAGCTCAAAACATTTTTCTGGGGCATCTTGAAAGATGCTTTTCTACCGGGTGATCAAAAAGTCAGTATAAATTTGAAAACTGAATAAATCACGGAATAATGTAGATAGAGAGGTACAAATTGACACACATGCTTGGAGTGGCATGGGGTTTTATTAGAACCAAAAAAATACAAACGTTCAAAAAATGTCCGACAAATGGCACTTCATCTGATCAGAATAGCAATAATTAGCACAACAAAGTAAGGCACAGCAAAAATGATGTTCTTTGTAGGAAATGCTCAATATGTCCATCATCATTCCTCAACAATAGCTGTAGTCGAGGAATAATGTTGTGAACAGCACTGTAAAGCAAGTCTGGAGTTATGGTGAGGCATTGGTGTCGGATGTTGTCTTTCAGCATCCCTAGAGATGTCGGTCAATCACGATACACTTGCGACTTCAGGTAATCCCAAAGCCAATAATCGCACGGACTGAGGTCTGGGGACCTGGGAGGCCAAGAATGACGAAAGTGGCGGCTGAGCACACGATCATCATCAAACGACGCGCGCAAGAGATCTTTCACGCGTCTAGCAATATGGGGTGGTTTTTCTTTTTTGTTCTAATAAAACCCCATGTCATTCCAAGCATATGTGTCAATTTTTACTTCTCTATCCACATTATTCCGTGATTTATTAAGGTTTCAAATTTATACTGACTTTTTGATCACCCGGTATTTTACCCATTAGTGTTCCACATTTACGTCCTAAGCACTAAATATTTGATGTTAGCTACTCTGATACTGTGCAATTTGTATCTTGTCACTCATGCTAAACAAAAATATTTTCCTACCTTTCTTCATAATTTTTGTAACACCTGCAGTGATTGATGCTAGCACGATCCTGTGGTCACTGAAGCTCTTTTCTACGTTAACTGACCCGAAAAGTTCAGGTCTGTTTGTTGCTAGAAGGTCTGAGACGTTACCTGCACAACTAGTTTCTCTCAGCATCTGCTCGACATAATTTCAGGTCAAGACATTCAGAATAACATCACAGCAGTCCTTGTCTCTGGCACCAGTTTTGATTCTATAACAGACAAATTGAAGTCTTGCCCTATTACAACAACGTCATCAGGGAAGCTATTCACGAAATTTTGCAAATTCGGATAATTACCAACTGCAGTGTATACGCCAAATGCAGTCCAAACATCTGTGAGTAAAATAATGTCTTCCAAATAGATCGCATGATTCTGTATGACAGTATCAAATTTCACTCCGCTACAACGAGAATAAATAAAAACTTTCAGGTTCGCCGATGGCATTGTAATTCTGTCAGAGACAGCAAAGGACTTGGAAGAGCAGCTGAACGGAATGGGCAGTGTCTTGAAAGGAGGATATAAGATGAACATCAACGAAAGCAAAACGAGGATAATGGAATGTAGTCGAATTAAATCGGGTGATGCTGAGGTATTAGATTAGGAAATGAGTTTTGCTATTTGGGGAGGAAAATAACTGATGGTCGAAGTAGAGAGGATATAAAATGTAGACAGGCAATGGCAAGGAAAGCATTTCTGAAGAAGAGAAATTTGTTAATATCGAGTATAGATTTAAGTGTCAGGAAGTTGTTTCTGAAAGTATTTGTATGGAGTGAAGCCATGTACAGAAGTGAAACGTGGATGATAAATAGTTTGAACAAGAAGAGAACAGAAGCTTTCAAAATGTGTTGCTACAGAAGAATGCTGAAGAATGGATAGACCACATAACTAATGAGGAGGTATTGAACAGAATTAGGGAGAAGATAAATTTGTGGCACACCTTGACTAGGAGAAGGGATCTGTTGGTAGGACATGTTCTGAGGCATCAAGGGATCACCAATTTAGTATTGGAGGGCAGTGTGGGGGGTAAAAATTGTAGAGGGAGACCAAGAGATGAATACACTAAGCAGATTCAGAAGGATGTAGGTTGCAGTAGGTACAGGGAGATGAAGAAGCTTGCACAGGATAGAGTAGCATGGAGAGCTGCATCAAACCAGTCTCTGGATTGAAGACCACAACAACGAGGAACCAGCGTTTCAAGAGAGTAGCTTTAAGATGGTTATTATCTGTTCGAAAAATATCACCCGATATCGACAGTCATTATTTTAAATCTGGGTAGAAAATATTTGAAATTCTTCCTGCCTAATTTAAATTACGGTACTGTATGTAGCACACTAATGAAAGAATGTGTTTTAATATATCTCCAGAGTCAATAACTACGAGCTACGCCTGGTCCACTCGCAAGCAGCAGCTACGAAACGCGGAAGGCCTGTGGCGCTCACCTGGGTTGTAGCCGACGCAGTTGAGCGGGCTGCCGCAGACTCGCACGCTGGCGACGGGCGCGCCGTTGTCGGCGTTGAGCACGACGAGGTAGCCCTCGCTGCTGCCCGCTGCCAGCGCCACGCCGAACGGGTGGAAGCACAGCGACACCACCTCGTACGCCACCTGCGCCGACCACAGCAGCTTGTGGCGCCGCCACAGCGCCACCAGCTTGTCGTGGCCGCCCGTCGCAAACAGCTCGTCGTCCGGGTGCACAGCCAGGCCCCACAGCTGCCGTGAGTGTCCCAGCACCACCTGCCGTCCCATTCAATCCTCGCGTCACAGCTCGTTCGCTTTGCCCTTCGCATCGGAGTACCCCGCTAACAAACACTATGTTAACATGCGACACATTTTCCGAAAGACGAAAACGGAATTTAGGAAACCGTTTATCGCTGTTGTGTTTGCATATTAACCTCTGAAGGGGATATAGTTTCCTGCCGTTATGTAGACAGGAGTGACACCACCAGCAGTCGACCAATGGTATAAACGCCCAGAAGATGACCCCTACGTCGGGTTGAAACTGGTTGACGGTATTATAACAATAATAAATGTGATTAAGACTGTTCTTGAATTATTGATCAATCATACTAATCGCTGCTTCTCTCCACAACCATTTTGTCCAAAAAAATACATCTGCAACAGTTCGATTTCTCAGCTCTCTAAGAGTAACTGTCACACATGTAGGATAAAGACTCCGTCTTTCGTGTACCCTCACACAAAAAACTCGAAAGGTGAGAGGTCTGGTGACATGGGAGGCCAAAGCAATGAACAAGATCTTCTCGTCTACTTCTCTCAATCCATTGTTGCGGGATGGTGGTGTTAAGATAACGCTGCCCGTCACAGTGAAAGTGAGACGGGGCGCCATCCTCCATAAAAATGAAATAATTGGAATCTTCGTGAAGTTTAGGAAACAAACAGTTCTGCAACATGTCCAAGTACGACATTTCTCTCAGAGTTTACTCCGTAAAAAAGAACGGTCCATAAACTTTGTCAGCACAAATGTCACAAAACAAATTCAGTTTCGTTGAGACTCTTTCATGTTCGACAACGACGTCAGGGTTCTGTGATACCCAAATTCTTCCATTATGGCGGTTTATTTTACGCGATAAATGGAATGTTGATTCGTCCTAAAAGGCGAGTCGTTCGGAAAAAGTATCCTCTGCCACATCCTGGAGAACTCAAATGCAAAATTCGTAGCTACTGTTGTAGTTGCTGGGGTTGCAGCTACTGCTGCAGTAACTGCAACCTGTAAGGCTTCATATATTGGTATCATTTCAGAACACACCTCAGCAGTTGGCCGGTGTGGCCGTGCGGTTCTAGGCGCTTCAGTCTGGAACCGCGTGACCGCTACGGTCGCAGGTTCGAATCCTGCTTCGGGCATGGATGTGTGTGATGTCCTTAGGTTAGTTAGGTCTAAGTAGTTCTAAGTTGTAGTGGACTGATGACCACAGATGTTAAGTCCCATAGTGCTCAGAGCCATTTAAACCACACCTCAGCGTTGTTTGAGGAAGTACAAGCCCCTGGCCCGCCTTCCGAGGGCTCAGTATGAACGCATCTCGATGCACTCGACGTTTTCATCAGACGTGCATGGCCGGCCAGTGCTCTTCCCTTTGTATATGCAACTAACTTTGTATGCGAGTCATAAACCTACCTGAGCAGAGGCGGTTTCTTGCTGACTCGGCGGCAGAATGTACATTGCACTTGAACAATGGATTGACTTCGCGCATATTTCGTCACACAAATGATTTCTCTTGTGGTATAGTCATCATGTTACTACTAAGAAACAAGAGCGCAGCTGTGACAAAACTTTGCACTTTCCTCTATCTGGTGACATGCGCAATATGTTTCTATCTTTTATAGCTTGTTTGTAATAAACAACTGAAATCTGTTCTTTCTTTTTGAATCTCCCGGTATTTCTGTCACATGTAAAAAAAAAAAAAAAAAAAAAAAAAAAAAAAAAAAAAAAAAAAGGTCAAATACCGGGTGATCAAAAAGTCAGTATAAATTTGAAAACTGAGTAAACCACGGAATAATGTGGAAAGAGAGGTAAAAATTGACACTCATGCTTGGAATGACATGGGGTTTTATTAGAACCAAAAAAATACAAAAGTTCAAAAATTGTCCGACAGGTGGCGCTTCATCTGATCAGAATAGCAATAATTAGCACAACAAAGTAAGACAAAGCAAAGATGATGTTCTTTACAGGAAATGCTCAATATGTCCACCATCATTCCTCAACAATAGCTGTAGTCGAGGAATAATGTTGCGAACAGCACTGTAAAGCATGTCCGGAGTTATGGTGAGGCATTGGCGTCGGATGTAGTCTTTCAGCATCCCTAGAGATGTCGGTCGATCACGATACACTTGCGACTTCAGGTAACCCCAAAGCCAATAATCGCACGGACTGAGGTCTGGGGACCTGGGAGGCCAAGCATGACGAAAGTGGCGGCTGAGCACACGATCATCACCAAACGACGCGCGCAAGAATTCTTTCACGCGTCTAGCAACATGGGGTGGAGCGCCATCCTGCACAAACATCGGACGTTCCAGCAGATGTTTATCAGCCAGACTGGGGATGATGCGATTCTGTAAAATATCGTCGTACCTCTCATCCGTCACGGTAGCAGTTTTGCTGTCCAGTGCCATCTGTCGGACATTTTGTGACCTTTGTTTTTTTTTGTTCTAATAAAACCCCATGTCATTCCAAGCATGTGTGTCAATTTTTACCTCTCTATCTACATTATTCCGTGGTATATTACGTTTTCAAATTTATACTGACTTTTTGATCACCCGGTAGAATGTTTCAAACCGCTTGTTACCATTTCATCCTGCCAAATGTAAAATCTGTAACAACTGCATTATTATTGGGAATTTCGGAGAAATTAAGTATAATACTACTACAACACGTCATTCAACTATAAAAAACAATTATCGATTTCAGTTGTAATTGAGAAAAACTGTACGAATGGGCTCCACTTTGCATAGTGCGGAATGACTCGGTTTTCGCCCTTCGTAGCGTGGCTTGGATGTTGGTTTCAAACACAGCAGAGATATGGGAGTGTGTGGTCTATAAGGACATGGTCTAAGTACACCTCGTTTTCCCATCTTCTGTTTACGATAAGAAGTCTTTCCCTTGGTCTGCGATTATCAACGCACGGTACTGTCACAGTGTTATTTCTACAGCGTCATTTCGTCCAAGTAGCACCGTAAAAAACGAAAACTACCGAACACATGTCTGTCGCTAATGTGGTCGATGAGGCAACAATGCAACTCATTCACACAGCTGCCGCCTACTCACATTCAGTAGCCATTGTAGGATCTTCCAAATGTTGTTGAACGGGTATGAAGCAAATATGGTATTTAATAACAACTGAAATGAAAAACGGATCTCATAAATATCACAGCATTTCATGTGACTTTAATTCCCTGCTACGAAACGCCTTAAATGAAAGCTATATACATCTAGAAACATATGTAGCTGACTTTGGTGCCGTATATAGCAGAGACAGTGATACAACGGAGCTAGATAAAGAAGTGGTTGCTGCCAAGTTCCAGATGAAAGAACTGATGACGAACATTAACACGATTTCCAATTTGGTTACTACTGAAGGTTTTTTTAAATTTTTTTTTTCAAAGTCTAGGATGTTTATCCAAACATGGAAACTGCTTTGAAGATATTTATGACAATGCCAGGGACTGCAGCATACTTTGAACACAATGTCAGCAATATTTTTTGAGTCATCAGCCTTCTGATCGGTTTGATGCGGCCCGCCACGGATCCCTCTCCTGTGCCAACCTCTTCATTTCAGCGTAGCACTTGCATCCTTCATCCTCCGTTATTTGTTGGATGTATTCCAACCTCTGCCTTCCCCTCCCGTTTTAACCGTCTATAGCTCCCTCTAGAACCAATGAGATTATTCCCTGATGTCTTAACACATATCATCTTCTTCCTTCTTTTTGATAAAGTTTTCCATATGTTTCTTTCTTCTCCGAGTCTGCGGAGAGCATCCTCATTCCTTACGTTAAAAGTCCACCTAATTTTCAACAATCTTTTGTAGCACCACATCTCAAACGCTTCGATCCTTTCCTTTCTCACTTTTCCACAGTCCACGATTAATTTCTGTATAATGCTGTGCTCGAAACGTACAACAAGCTGTGCGACATAAACAAAAGTTGGTAGGCGTGTTTCTACACCTTGTAATGGTTCTTTATTTACGTGACCATTACGGCACTCCAACCCCAGTTCTCGATACCAGTAATATCATACTACTTTTCTATGAAGTAACAGACATACTTTTGTGACAATATTCACATTTGGTTTTATTAATGTATAGGTACTCCGATGTATCGATATATTACAGTGATATGGTTCTTGTGTGTATTCATTTCTGTGAGACTGTCATAATCTTTGACTTACTTGTAACCGTTTTGGCGCGAATGCGCACAGAGCAGTCTTTGTTTCACTTCGCAGAAGTTAAGTTGTTATTTCGCTTTGTAAAAGAACAGTCAAGTCTTGTGTTTGGTTAAAGTGGAAATTAAAAATATGAAGATTGATACAAAACTATTTTCTTGATGATGTGACAATTAAGAAGAAGTATATGTGAATTTACAAGAAGTTTAATAAAAATGTGGATCGTGAACACCAGGTCAAAAATTATTTCTACCATACCATTGTTCTGGTCTGGGACTGTTTGATCATTAAGAATTTCCTGAGAAGCGCATTTGTTAGGTCCGCAAATATTGCTAAAATACAGATATGGACCTTCTAGCAGTCAAAGTGGAATCACCCTAGAATCAACAAGATGAGCCATAACAACTTCGACGAAATCTACGTGGGAATCCATTCAAGATAAGTACCAAAATTAATTACTTTTTTACAGTGACTTCATTATTTCCATTCTGACGATACCATCCACAGTCAGTAACTTTGTTGTTGCCTGATAAAACGAACACATGCTGCGTGAGCAACATTATTAATCTGATTTCTAACCTACTTTGCAAGTGGTGGTATTGTTAGAACCTGAAATATGATATCTCTTCAGATTTCGCTCCAGTTGCATAGGAGTGGCGCTAGTAGTCCGACTATGAGGATCCACATCAGGTTTGCTTAAATACGCGTTGTAACGGTCGTTAGAGTTAATTACATTTGAGATTGAACGCGGTGACTTGATGTTAGTCAATAATGCCATTATCAACACCTCGTCGAGTTTGAACGAGGTCGTATAATAAGGATACGAGAAGCTGGATGTTCCTTCCGCGATATTGCAGAAAGACTTGGCAGGAATGTAGCCACTGTACATGATTGGTTACAGCAGTGGTCATGAGAATGTATGGTCGCAAGAAGACCGGGCTCCAGATGGTCACATGGCAATACCGAGTAGGGAAGACCACCGTGTTCGGCGTGTGGTTCTGGAGCATCGCATTGCATCTGCAGTAGCAATCTGAGTAGCAGTCGGCATCGCAGTGACAAAACGAACTGTTACAAATCGGTTAGTTCAAGGATAGCTCCGAGCCAGACGCCCTGTAGCGTGCATTCCACTGACCCCGAACCACCACCATCTACGACGTCAGTGGTGCCAAGCGAGAGCTCGTTGGAGGGCAGCATAGGAGGTTGTCGTGTTTTCTGATGAAAGCTGGTCCTGATTCGGTCCCACTAATAGCCGTAGGTTGGTTAGAGGGAGACCACTTGACGGCCTGCAACCAACCTATCGCCGTGCTAGACACACTACTTCTACATCTACATAAATACTCCGCAATCCACCATACGGTGCGTGGCGAAGGGTACTTCGTACCACAACTAGCATCTTCTCTCCCTGTTCCACTCCCATACAGAACGAGGGAAATATGACTGCCTATATGCCTCTGTACGAGCCCTAATCTCTCTTATCTTATCTTTGTGGTCTTTCCGCGAAATATAAGTTGGCGGCAGTAAAATTGTACTGCAGTCAGCCTCAGTAGCGATTCACGAAAAGAGCGCCTCCTTTCCTCCAGAGACTCTCACCCGAGATCCTGAAGCATTTCCGTAACACTCGCGTGATGATCAAACCTACCAGCAACAAATCTAGCAGCTCGCCTCTGAATTGCTTCTATGTCCTCCCTCAATACGACCTGATAGGGATCCCAAACGCTCGAGCAGTACTCAAGAATAGGTCGTATTAGTGTTTTATAAGCGGTCTCCTTTACAGATGAACCACATCTTCCCAAAATTCTACCAATGAACCGAAGACGACTATCCGCCTTCACCACAACTGCCATTACATGCTTGTTCCACTTCATATCGTTCTGCAGTGTTACGCCCAAATATTTAATCGACGTGACTGTGTCAAGCGCCACACTACTAATGGAGTATTCAAACATTACGGGATTCTTTTTCCTGTCCATCTGCATTAATTTACATTTATGTATATTTAGAGTTCTCTGCCACTCTTTACACCAATCACAAATCCTGTCCAAGTCATCTTGTATCCTCCTAAAGTCACTCAACGACGACACCTTCCCGTAGACCGCAGCATCATCAGCAAACAGCCGCACATTGCTATCCACCCTATCCAAAAGATCATTTATGTAGATAGAAAACAACAGCGGACCTACCACACTTCCCTGGGGCACTCCAGATGATACCCCCACCTCCGATGTTAGGAATTTACACGTTCACGTCTCGACGTTCACATGTAGTTACGGTCTGCGGTGCGATTTAGTATGACAGCAGGAGCAATCTCGTGGTTATCCCAAGCACCCTGATTGCAAATTTGTACGACAGTTTGGTTATTCGACCTGTTGTACTGCCATTCATGAACAGCATTCCAGGGAGTGTTTCCTAATAAGAAACCGCTCGCTCACTTACCGCTGTTGTAACCCAGCATGCTCTACAGACTGTCGACATGTTGCTTTTGGCCTGCTCGGTCAAGAAATCTGTCTTCAATCGAGCACGTATGGGACATCATCGGATGACAACTCCAGCGTCATCCACAAACGGCACTAACCGTCCCAATGTTGACCGATCAAGTGCAACAGGTATGAAACTCTATCCTAGGAACTAGTATCCAGTACCTGTACATCACAATGTGTGCACGTGCTTGATGGGTTCCCGGGAATTACGCCGGATAATATCGTAGAAACCGCACAATATTTCAGCGAGACAACTGCCCGCCATCTTCAGGTGCTACTGTCGCGTCGCTGAGAAGCTCTCCAATTTATATGTTGGCTTTCTGGAACAGCGCAGGTGCAAGCAGGGCCATAACGTCATCGAAGGCCAATCGTAAACGGCGTCGAATACCAGAGCCCTCTGCCGTATGTCGGTGGCGTGTCTTTTAAGATAGGCAGAATTTTCAAGAAATACCGGATTCAATGTGTTTTCCGGCCTCCAGCATGAGTGCAATCAATGCTGGGCTCTGTTAAAGACAACCTCGGCCTGAGGAGGCCAGGAATATATAAAATCCCGTGCCACTGTGGGAAGTCTCATGAAAATTCTGCCAGACGTGTCGTACGGTTAAAGACAGATGCGACGAACATAAACGTCACACGAGGTTGGGTCAGCCAGAGAAATATACGGTTGCTGAACACTGCCTTGACACGAGACACGGCATGAACTATGAAGAAACCAAGATGCTCTCGTATGCTTCCACATACTGGGACTTCGTCATCAAAGAGGCGGGCGAAATACGTATAAGCAGTGACCTAATAAACAGAGACACGGGGTTTCACCTGAGCAAAGCCAGGGAGCCAGCCTTGGCGGCACTAAGGAATCTTCAGCCGCAGATTAGCAACTGCACCGAGTCAACGCAGATGGGAAACCTTAGCGCAGATACTTAAATCGCGCGCCATCACCACGCAGCTGCGAACGGGGTCCGTCGCTCCCGGCCGCATTTCCCGCGCCGCGGCGCGCCTCCGCAGACCGCGACCCGTTTCTCCAGCCGAGGCTCTGGTATTCGCTACCGTTTACGATTGGTCTTTGATGACGTTATGCCCCTGCTGGCGTCTGCGCTGTTCCAGAAAGCCAACATATAAACTGGCGAGCTTCTCAGCGACGCGACAGTAACACTTGAAGATGGCGGGCAGTTGTCTCGCTGAAATATTGTGCGGTTTCTACAATATTATCCGGCGTAATTCCCGGGACCCTACCAAGCAGATGCAGCGCTGGGAAAGCCTCAAACAGCACAGTGTGAGAACGTTTGCATGTTCGCATCTTGTAATGTTAATCACTTAAATACGTTACCTAGACAAATGTATTCCCCAGATTTCATTACTGTACAGTAGTAATTTTTTGAGGTTGCGATTCTTTTCGTCAGTATAGTTTACGTAGTCCACAGCTGCCTTGGTGCTTCGATTACTGCCACTGGTCCTACGGAAGCCCAGGCTAATGTCCCCATAGCATAATACTGTACCCACTATCGTGCGTGAGTGGCGCAGTGCATGTTTGGAGCAGCCGTTCCCTGGATGACGGGTATCAGGACACGACCGTTGATCTGGTGTAGCAAGCAAAGTGATTCTTCCGAGTGATCTATACAATCCAGTCTCGATGATCCCGTGCGAATTGCTGCCGTAACTGGTAATGTCGTTTGCTCAATTGGGTTCGAATGGTTCGAATGGCTCTGAGCACTATGGGACTTAACTGCTGAGGTCATCAGTCCCCTAGAACTTAGAACTACTTAAACCTAACTAACCTAAGGACACCACACACTTCCATGCCCGAGGCAGGATTCGAACCTGCGACCGTAGCGGTCGCGCGGTTCCAGACGGAAGCGCTTAGAACCGCTCGGCCACACTGGCCGGCTGCTCAGTTGGGAAGGTTTCGTTTACAGCGGAGCCCCATGTTCAACAACTGAACTGCGTACTCCGAAGCATGTGGCCCTGTTGGGTTGTTGATAAAATATTTATATTTTTTTATAAAAAATGTCGATATACAGGGTGAGTCGCGTAAGACGTAACACCCCCTTTATTCCGGAGGCGATTGCACGTGTTGGCATGCGGTTTTCGCCGAATCATAGCGGACTACGGGGCACATACGTTGGTACATGCACAATAATCACAACGTGTATATTGACCGAGATAATGAGGCAAGTTCATGTTTTTTAAATGGGACACTATACTTTTTTTACCACCATTCGAACGCTCTGGAAAAGACGCGTATAGTGATGTAACGCATGTTGCTATTGTGATGCAAACTTTGCTTAAAAGAGGGCGGATGCGGATTTACCTACGTAACGTAGGTTGTGCATGCTGCATAGAGCACGGCAACTCGGCCTGTGAGTCGAGGCGTCTTTATAGTCTGCAGCCTACTCCGACCGCCTCGACCTTCAATCGCACAATATTTCCCAGCGTCTTTTAAGCCAAGTTTGAATCACAATAGCAACATGCGTTACATCACTATACGTGTCTTTTCCAGAGCGTTCGAATGATGGTAAAAAAAGTATAGCGTCCCGTTTAAAAAATATGTACTTGCCTCATTATCTCGGACAATATAAACGTTTTGATTATTGTGCATATACCAAACTATGTGCCCCATAGTCGGCTATGATTCCGCGAACACCCCTTGTTAATACGTGCAATCGCCAACGGAAAAATGGGGCTGTTACGTCTTATGCGACTCATCCTGTACATCGGCGATCCTTTCGCCGCCGACATATCAATATATCTATATGAAAAAATCAATATCGAGTGCCGATATTTTTATCTTATATTGTACTGCTTTTAACAATTTTCGGTAAATATCTGAAGTTGTTCTTTTGAATTTGTAGTAGAATGTAATTTTACTTACACTGTGTGACGGAGTCTTACTAATTTTTGAGCTTTCATCACGTCCAATCTTTCTCTTTGACTGTGTGAAGCAAGTATAGGTGGCACAAAAGAAGTTCGATTGCACTGCGGGAGGAGAGGGGGAGGGGGGGGGGGGATTTGGCGGCGTGAATGGAATAGCAATTTCCGATGTTGCATGTTGCTGTTTCTACACACTGGCCGTCTTCAAAAACAGCTGTTGAAAACTGCGAACATAAATCTAAATGACGGGATTGGCCTTTGCTATGGGCGGAGACGTGCGAGGGGAAATGCTGACGCAATCGGTACTCGGTGCTACCAACAGAAACTGCAACGTTTAGGTTCACTACGCAATTTTGACACTGCAGCTGCTAGGTCGCTGGTGTCGACAGAAATGAAAAAACAGGGAAGTCGACATGAAGTATTCCGGATAAAAACTGAACGACGGACCCATTGGATATCTTTTATTGTGACACTTACATGCAGTTACCATTTTTAGCAAAGTGGTTAACGCCAAGCGTGAATGTGCATCGTTTTCTTTTCAATTCTCGCTCTAAGGGGGACAGGTAGGCTGCTAGCTTGTTCATGTACAGAATATCTAATAACAAATCAGTATTTAAACATACAGCTCTAAAACCTGCCGTATATTTACAATGTGCAGCCAGTATTTTTGTATGCATGTACGTCAATATATTTTCGTCGATATATCGATACTTTCTTCGGTATTTTGAGAGCTGGCAGCGACATTTTTTAAAATATCGATATATCGGAATTACTGATGTTTTTAAAAATATCAATAGTCATAGTGCCTGTATCAGCATGGTACTTTGTCGTCCGAACGCCACGTTCACCACATTACAGATCGGGAAAGCCTTTGACCTCAACGTTCTGTGATGATGCATGGACGTCCAGCACCTCGTCATCTAGTCGTGGTTTCACTGTCCTTCGATCGCTTGCTCACGACAGCAGCACACGAACTGTCGACTTGCTCCGCCGTTTCCGAGATGGTCATTTCCAGACGCCGCACCACAACAAAGTGCCTTTTGTCAGAATAGCTTACATCAGTGGATTTCCTCATTTGTGGCCTTTCTCATCCCCAGAGTGATTCCCCCATTCCGCTTATACACTTTCCTTACCGCATAGCGTGCTCGCAACAACACCAGGTAACAATGAATCTCGCGGTAATGTTTTGGCTCATCAATTTATATTCGGGTATAAAAGTAGCTTTAATATTAGGCTCTTCTATAGTGTTCAGAATTACATTACTAAACACATTTGCAACGTTTTATCTCAATATCCTGAGAGTGGCGACAGGAAGAGCATTAGGCTACTCTGCACCAATGACGTTGCCGATTACAGATTAACAGGGCGAGCCCGTCAAGATACGGGATAAGATCGTGAAGAAAGAAGAGGGCCTCAATATACTGAGAATACTTTTTGTCGCGATTTTGAATTAACTACAAGAAAACTACCGAATCGATTGAACTCAAGTTTGGCCAATATAGCTAACTTTTAAACATTGTGAACACGAAAGTAAAACGAAATTTGTACCTTAATATACAATCCAAAAGTTTCAAAAAAATATCGTGTAATGTGCTGAAAAATCTCACTCAGTTATTACCTTATTATGAGGCTGTCCCTACTAATCAACCGTTGAGTATTGATCCCTTGATTTGGTAGCTGCTTCCTTTTTATAAAGTCCTGAAATCTGTTCGCACTTGGCAATAACTAATTGCTTCCTTTCAAGCCGTAATTTACCGCTGAATTACTAAGCAAAGAAGGGAATGCTGAAAAGTGGAAGGGACATATAGAAGGGCTATACAAGGGAAATATACTTAAAGGCGATATTGTAACAAGAGAAGAGGTCGTAGATGAAGATGAGGTAGGAGGTATAAAACTGCGAGGAGAATTTGACAGAGCACTAAAAGACCTATGTCGAAACAAGGCCCCTGGAGTAGACGACAGTCCGTCAGAACCACTGAAATCCTTTGGGGAGTCAGCCATGACGAAACTATACCACCTGGTATGCAAGAGATGTGATACAGCCGAAATACCTTCAGACTTCAAGAAGAATGTAATAATTCCAGTTCCAAAGAAGCAGGTGCTAACAGGTGTGAATGTTAGTACCAGGTTAATAAGTCGTGGTTGCAAAATACTGTCACAAACTGTTTACAGAAGAATGGGAGAACTGGCAGAAGCCGACCTCGAGGAAGATCAGTTTGGATTCTGGAGCAATGTAGGAACATGTGAAGCAATACTGATAGAAGGTAGGTTAAGTAAGAGAAAATCTACGTTAATAAGTTTTGAAGATATGGAGAAAGCTCTTGAATATGTCGACTGGAATACAGTCATTGGAATTCTGGATGTAGGCGGGGTAAAATACAAGGAGTGAAAGGTTATATATAACTTATACAGAAACCAGATGGCAATTATAAGAATTGAGGGGTATAGAAGGGAAGCAGTGGCTGAGAAGGTAATGAGACAAGATTGTAGCACATTCCTATGTTACTCAATTTGTACACTGAGCAAGTAGTAAATGAAATCAAAGAAAAAATTTGGAGAAGGAATTAAAGTTTAGGGAGAAGAAATAAAAACTTTGAGGTTTGTAGATGACATTGAAATTTGACAGAGACAGCAAAGGGCTTGGAAGAGCAGTTGAACTGAATGGAGTGCCTTGAAAGGTGGATGTAGGATGAACATCAACAAAAGCAAAATAAGGGTAACGGAATGTAGTCGAATTAAATGATGCGATGCTGAGGGAATCAGATAAGGAAAACGAGATACTAAAAGTAGTAGATGAGTTTTGATATTTGGTAAGCAAAATAACTTATGATGGCCGAAGTAGAAAGGATGCAAAATGCAGACTGGTCATGGGAAGAAAAGCGTTTGTAGAAAAAATAAATTTTTTAACATCGAACGTAGATTTAAGTATTAGAAAGTCTTTTCTTAAGGGGGGTAGGACGTCAAACGGGCCGACTTCGAGAAGGAGAGGCCCCACAGGATATTTTAATTTGCACTGTCTATACTTTCTACAAATAAATTCATAAAACTTATCAGCATGGCCAGGAAGGATTCAGGATTCACACTTATAGCAGTGGAAGTTCAAAATCACGAAAAAATAATATTTTTTAAATGGGAAATTTCATGATTTTTTCACTTACTGTTGGCTGCATTTGTTGCTATAGGTACACTTTTCTTCATAAGTAAGAGAGATTCTTCGATGAATTTTGCACAGCTTACAAACCATACTTACAGGTGTATGAAACTCCAGAATTTACTTAATATATGGAAAAATGAATGGGCTGTTACGTTTTAAACTTCGTGTTTAGAGAAAACTCGAATTTTATAGTTAATTATCTCAATTTTTACTACAGTTTTTAACAGATTTGGGAAATTCTAGAGTTTCATACACCTGTAAATATGGTTTGTATGCTGTGCAAAATTCATCGAAGAATCTCTCTTACTTATGAAGAAACGTGATCCTACAGCAACAAATGCAGCTAATACCAATTGCAAAAATTCCACATGTAAATAAAATTTGTTTTGTTGTGTTTTTGAACTTCCTCTGCTATGAGTGTGAATTCTGAATCCTCCCTGGTCATGCTAACAAAGTTTTATGAATTTATTTGTAAAGGTATAGACAGTGTAAATTAAAATGTCCTGTGGTGCCTCTCCTACTCCAAGTCGGCCCGTTTCACGTCCCACCCCCCTTAAGATATTTGTCCGGAGTGTTGCCCTGTATGGTTGTATGGAAGTGAGTCTTTGGCGATAAACAGTTGAAGTAAGAAGAGAATAGATACTTCTGAAATGTGATGGTAGAGAAGAATGCTGAAGATTAGATTGATAGATCATGTAACCAATGAGGAGGTACTGAAGACAACTGGGGAAAAAGAAATTTATGACATAACCTGACTAAAGGAAAGGAACGGTTGATAGGACACATCCTAAGACATCAAGCGATCACCAGTTTAGTACTGTAGAAAGTGTGGGGGAGGAGGGGGGGGGGTTAAAAATAGTAAAGGGAGATCATGAGATGAATACAGTAAACAGATTCAAAAGGATGTAGGTTGCAGTAGTTATTCGGAGATGAAGAGTCTATCACAGGGTAGAGCAGATTGGAGAGTTGCATCAAACGAGTCTTCGGATCGAAGTCCACAATAACAACAAACACGATGGCCTCAGTGTGAACTCTTGCCCGCGTTGAGGGAAATGCGTGCCGCTGCGGTGTACTGGAGCGCTTACACTGAGGTTCACCTGATTAAACCGCCTCTGCAGCGATCCCTCCATTATGTTGTTGCGTGTGGTGCCCACGTAGATGTTGCCGTCGTTGCGTCCTGGTCGTTGGGGGTAGATGCTGCGCACGCCACCCGCGGACTCCGGCAGCTGTCAACAAAAACAGCACATTGTAACCTACAGCTGGAACACAAGATTGCACTCATATTTTACATAGTGACACTTTTAGAAGAAGTTTGCGATGCTGTCCTTACTCAGTAGAAACTCTCCAGAGCATTGTGTCCGTCTGACTTCTGACTGTACTATATATGATTAGAAAATTGAGGAATTCAGTGTATATTGTATATATTCCAACCTGAGACGTTTTCTGGAGCTAGTGCACGACAGATGAAATTGGCGTGTTTTAGTTCACGGCGTCACGAAGAGTTGAAATCGGCTAAACGACTAGAGAGTGAGAGAGATGGTGTTATTGTTTATGGAGCCCGTAGATGTATACTGACTATATGTTCAAAAGCATCTGGACACCTGTTAGAGAACATTAATATGGGTTGTGTGAAGCCTTCGCATTTATAACCGCTTGAACTCTGCTGCCCGCCTGCGTGGTCGAGCGGTTCTAGGCGCTACAGTCTGGAAGCGCGCGACCGCTACGGTCGCAGATTCGAATCCTGCCTCGGGCATGGATGTGTGTGATGTCCTTAGGTTAGTTAGGTTTAAGTAGTTCTAAGTTCTAGGGGACTGATGACCTCAGAAGTTAAGTCCCATAGTGCTCAGACCCATTTGAACCATTTGAACTCTGTTGGAGACACATTCAACGAGGTATGTGAATGTCTGTGGAGGAATGACAGCCCAATCTTCCTCAGGAGCCGAAACCAGAGAATGTAGTGATACTGGACACTGGGGCTAGAGTGAAGCCGACCTTATGACTGACAACGTAGGTCTTCCACTGGGTTCAAAAATGGTTCAAATGGCTCTGAGCACTATGGGACTTAACATCTGAGGTCATCAGTTCCCTAGAACTTAGAACTACTTAAACCTAACTAACCTAAGGACATCACACACATCCATGTCCGAGGCAGGATTCGAACTTGCGACCGTAGCAGTCGCGCGGTTCCGGACTGAAGCGCCTAGAACCGCTCACCACCAAGGCCAGCCACTGAGTTCAGTTTGGGACTAGGGTCATACGAGTTCATTTCACAAACCATTGCCTCACATATGCTGTTTTGTGGCAGGGTGCAGCGTCAAGCTGATACGAGGAATCAGTGTCTCCGAACTGTTAGTCTATTTTACACAGTAGAAAACGCTGTAACATGTGTTCATATCCTTCCGCATTTAGCATTTAAGTGTAATAAGGGGACCAGAACCTATCAACGAAAAACACCCCCACACCATAATACCACCTCCTCTGTAATGCACTGCTGGCACTATACATGAATGCTAGAAACGTCCTTTAGGAATTTTCCATCCCCAACCCTTCCACAGAATTGGCACCAGTTATAGCGTGATTCATCGTTCGAAAGGATTCGTTTCTAGTCATCCTCTGTCCAGTGGCGTCGCTCTTTATCCCATCTCAAACAGCGCTTAGCTTTGACTACAAAAATGTGTTGCCCTGCTCGACCATTTTATTCCATTATTTTTAACTCAATACGTAACGTTATAGTGCTAGCTGGACCGCTGGTAACACTTCGAAAGTCTCGAGTGATTCCTTACTCTGATCTGATGTGATATTTCCCTATGGTCCGTGTTCGTTAGTACACGAGGCAGGTGTGGTCTTGGTTTAACGGTGGTTGTTCTTTCGTGTTTCCACTTGACAGTCACATCACCAACAGTCGATCTTGGCCGCTGTGAAAGAGCTGATACACCGAAGAGCCGAAGAAACTGGTACACCTGCCTAATATCGTGTAGGAGCCCCACGAGCACACAGAAGATCCGCAACATGACGCGGCATGGACTCGAGTAATGTCTGAAGTAGTGCTGGGGGGAACTGACACCATGAACGCTGCACGGCTGTCCATAAACCCGTACGAGTACGAGGGGGGTGTGGGTGGGGGGGTGGGGGGAGATCTCTTCTCAACAGTTCGTTCCAAGGCATTCCAGATTTGCTCAATAATGTTCATATCTGGGGAGTTTGGTGGTGAGCGGAGAGGGTTTAAACTCTTAAGAGCCGCTCTGTAGCAATTCCGGACATTTGGGGTGTCGCATTGTCCGGCTGGAATTGCCCAAGTCCGTCGGAATGGACAATGGACACGAATGGATGCAGGTGATCAGATAGGATGCTTACGTTCATCTCACTTGGCTTGAGTCGTATCTAGACGCATCAGGGGTCCCATATCATTTCAACTGCACACGCCCCAAACCATTATAGAGCCTCCACCAACTTGAACAGTCCCGTGCTGACATGCAGGTTCCATGGATACATGAGGTTCTCCCCCTACCCGCACACGTCCATCCGCTCGAAACAATTTGAAACGAGACTCGACCGTCATTGCAACATGTTTCCAGTGATCAACAGCCAAAAGTCGGTGCTTCGGTCCTAGCCGAGGCATCGAGCTTTGTGTCGTGCAGTCATCAAGGGTACACGAGTGTTGCTTTCGCTCCGAAAGCTCATATTGTTGATGTTTTGTTGAATGATTTGCATGCTGACACTTGTTAATGTCCCACCACTGAAATCTGCAGCAATCTGCGGAAGGGTGGCACTTCTGTCACGTTGAACGATTCTCTTCAGTCGCTGTTGGTCCCGTTCTTGCAGGATCTTTTTCCGGATGCAGTGATGTCAGAGATTTGATATTTTACTTGATTCTTGATATTCACGATGCACTCGTGAAATGGTCGTAGCGGAAAATTCCCACTTCATCGCTACCTCGGAAATGCTGTATCCCACCGCTCATACGCAGACGTTCTAATTCACTTAAATCTTGATAACCTGTCATTGTAGCAGCAGTAAGAGATCTAATAGCTGCGTCAGACACTTGTTGTCTTTTACAGGCGTTGCCGACCGCAACGCCGTATTCTGCGGGTTTACATATATCTGTATTTCATACGTATGGCTCTACTAGTTTCTTTGGCGCTTCAGTGTGTTTTCCTGATGTTCTTATAACTGGCCGTTCGCCAGCCACTTCTGCTTCCAGCACAACGCTCGCGACTGGCGGGTAGCCTGTCCCACTGTTGCAGGCGCCCCCCCCCCCTTTCCCCTCCGCCACTAACACCACCCGGAGACAGATGTGCGCTGAGCATCGCAAGAAGGGAGTACGTTGCGTCACGTGTTCGCCGAGCGATGTGCGACGTACTTCCGCCAGCGGCCTAATTCAGACGCGGCTCGATCGCTAGCAAGCAGCATACACTCACGCTTCGGGCAAACGCCTGTCGCTTCACGCGTCCCGCGTTCCGGGTCCGTCAGTCGGACTCGTAGCCGAGCCCAGCACCGGTGACCACACCTACATTGCAACTCACCGCGGCGCGTCTCCAGCGTCGTCAGGGATGAGGCTTCGCAGCAGCCACTCCGAGCTGCCAGCCATCTTGCTCGGGGCCTTCGCCTCCTCTGATGTTGGCCTTCCAGGGACTTGGTGCCACTGGACTGATAGCGCTTCTGTGGAACTCCGTCCGTGTACTTTTGTCTAGTAGTGTCCACTATGACCAAACTCGTTACAGACTGATTGTGTCCTACTAATATTGGATCTTTCGTTGTGTTATTCTGATAAAACTCTACCATATGGTGAGCAAGAAGTATGAGACAGGCAAAATACCCTCAGACTTTAAGAAGAATATAATAATTCCAATCCCAAAGAAAGCAGGTGTTGACAGATGTGAAAATTACCGAACTATCAGTTTAATAAGTCACAGCTGCAAAATACTAACGCGAATTCTTTATAGACAAATGGAAAAACTGGTAGAAGCCGACCTCGGGGTAGATTAGTTTGGATTCCGTAGAAATATTGGAACACGTGAGGCAATACTGACCTTACAACTTATATCAGAAGAAAGATTAAGGAAAGGCAAACCTACGTTTCTAGCATTGGTAGACTTAGAGAAAGCTTTTGACAATGTTGACTGGAATACTGTCTTTCAAATTTTTAAGGTGGCAGGGGTAAAATACAGGGAGCGAAAGGCTATTTACAATTTGTACAGAAACCAGACGGCCGTTATAAGAGTCGAGGGGCATGAATGGGAAGCAGTGGTTGGTAAGGGAGTGAGACAGGGTTGTAGCCTCTCCCCGATGTTATTCAGTCTGTATATTGAGCAAGCAGTAATGGAAACAAAAGAAAAATTCGGAGTAGGTATTAAAATCCATGGAGAAAAAATAAAAACTTTGAGGTTCGCCGATGACATTGTAATTCTGTCAGAGACAGCATAGGACTTGGAAGAGCAGTTGAACGGAATGGACAGTGTCTTGAAAGGAGGATACACGATGAACATAAACAAAAGCAAAACGAGGATAATAGAATACAGTCGAATTAAGTCGGGTGATGCTGAGGGAATTAGATTAGGAAATGAGACACTTAAAGTAGTAAAGGAGTTTTGCTATTTGGGGTGCAAAATAACTGATGGTGGTCGAAGTAGAGAGGATATAAAATTTAGACTGGCAATGGAAAGGAAAGCGTTTCTGAAGAAGAGAAATTTGTTAACATCGAGTATAGATTTAAGTGTAAGGAAGTCGTTTCTGAAAGTATTTGTATGGAGTGTAGCCATGTATGGAAGTGAAACATGGACGATAAATAGTTTGTACAAGAAGAGAATAGAAGCTTTCGAAATGTGGTGCTACAGAAGAATACTGAAGATTAGATGGCTAGATCACATAACTAATGAAGAGGTATTGAATAGAATTGGGGAGAAGAGGACGTTATGATGCAACTTGACAAGAAGAAGGGACCGGTTAGTAGGACATGTTCTGAGGCATCAAGGGATCACAAATTTAGCATTGGAGGGCAGCGTGGAGGGTAAAAATCATAGAGGGAGACCAAGAGATGAATACACTAAGTAGATTAAGAAGGATGTAGGCTGCAGAAAGTAGTGGGAGATGAAGAAGCTTGCACAGGATAGAGTAGCATGGAGAGCTGCATCAAACCAGTCTCAGGACTGAAGCCCACAGCAACAACAACATTCTGACAGTCCATAATGTTGACTTGGGTTTTGTGTGTTGTATAAATAAAAGTGTTCTTAAATGCTACCAGGGAGTCATTACTCAATAATCAGTAGTCTGTGCTGCGAAATTCGGCACTATTGTGCAAAGATTCGCATCTGGCTTGATTGAGCTCCAGTGTCTACACTGACACTATATTAGAGGAAACGGCAATATTTCCCGTGCACGACTGGGTGGTTATAACTAAAGTGCAGCTACTTATGGAGGTCCACTATGGGCAGTGATTATTGTATGGCAACAAAACGTGGTTGGTATGCTAATGAATTAATGCGATTTACACTGGAAATTTGGCAACCAAGTGCAAATATGATGCCGTACATTGTATGAACGACAGTGTGATATTCACGCTGTCATTTGGCAAGACATAACGTGAGTGAACTGAAGAAAGGAGATCGTGCGCAGCTAGTAAAAGTGTTTTATGTGAACAGCAGCAATTGCAGTGCTGCACTGAGACAGTGTCGCCGACTGGAAAGTCTGAGGAGAAGCTCGATGTCATTAAATAGTTTGAAGATGATGATAATGAAACTCAAAAACACAGGCGGACTTGATGTGGCACGTGGAAGAGGAAGGTGTCCTGTAACGGTGGAAGTTAGTGACGGGGTTGCCGTTGCTTTAACTGACCATGCAGCACGTGTCTTTGCTAAGGCTAGTACTCGTGCAGTGTCACGAGGATCGTCCATCCCATGGTCAACAGTACAGCAAGTTTTGCCGTCTGTTTTACGCTAGTAACCGGACGCGATCCAGACAATGCAACAGCTGAAACCTCTCGAAGCATAACAACGTTTTAAATTTCATCTTCAGTTTCTGGCAGGTATCAAAGTTGATGACATGTGGCTGGGAGATATTCCGTGGAGTGACGAGGCATTTTTTACCCTACAGGGCGCAGAGACTGCACAGAACTGGCGAATTTGGGGTACTGATAAACCACGTGTTGTCCACTGCACACATCGCATGTGACTGTGTGGTGTGGATTCACAAGTACCTTTGTTCTTGGTCCGGTCTTCTTTGAAGAGAATATATCCAGAGGGTCTGTCAGGTGTACTGTGACGTCTGCATGTTATCGAGACCTCCACGTATGGCATGTGATTCCCGCTTTGGAAGAGCGCAACTGTGCGCAAACTACTGTTTTAATGCAATATGGGCCAACATCTCATGTCGCTCGCTCAGTGAATATTTTGCTTAAAGCAACCTTCTACTATCGTATTATCTCTAGAGGCTTCCCAGACACATAGCCTGCAAGATCACCTGATCTAAATACTTTTGACATTTGGGTTTGGGGGTATCTGATAGAACGAGTTACTAGGGACGTGTTCGATCTCTCCCTGATCTGAAGGCTAGTACAAAGGAAAGTGTTGTTCAGATTCCACCGGAACTGCTGCGAACAACCGTTGATCACGTCGTTTTGCGGGTGCAGCATCTCGTCGGCGTCTCTGTAAGCGATGGTTGATAATGAAATCAACATTGTGCCTTTCTCGCTTGTTCAACCAAGCGAGGTGGTGCAGAGGTTAGCACATTGGACTCGCATTCGGGAGGACGACGGTTCAATCCCGAGTCTGCTCATACTGATTTAGGTTTTCCGTGATTTCCCTAAATCGCTCCAGGCAAATGCCGGAATGGTTCCTTTGAAAGGGCACGGCCGACAACCTTCCCCATCCTTCCATAATCTGATGAGATCGATGACCTCGCTGTTTGGTCTCTTCTCCCAACCAACCCAACTCTCGCTTGTTCGAACGTTCCTAATCTTTATTTGTAAATTTCTAATCCACTACACATGGAAACATTTCTATACGTCTTTCTTGAATTCGTTGCTACAGATTTGCACCTGGTGATCACAATTCTAATTTTTTTTCAGCGTTAATCGGTTCCGCATTAACGTATTAGAATATGTACATACCTTCGCTGCCTTATTATAATGATAACGTACATTGGACTTCTGTGAGTAGCTGCATGTTAATTATAACAACCCGGTACCTGACAACGAACTGCATTTGTGAAAGCAAAACTGAATTCTAAAAATAAGTGTAAAATTAGAATCCTTAGCTGCAGCCTCGGGCACTAGCCCGGTGCGCCCGCCGTCAAAGGAGCATCAGAGTTTAACGTTCTGTTGAGTATGAGCAAATTAGAGACGGAACAGGTCAGATTAAGAAAGAATGGGGAAGGGAATCGGCCTTGCCCTATTCAAAAGAACTAATCCTTTATTTGCTATACGAGATTTAGAGAAATCATAGAAAACTTAAATCTGAATGTGATGGCCAGGCGGAGATTTGAACCGTCGCCCTCCCGAACGCGAGTCCAGTGCGATAACCGCTGTTGAGAAGTCACATGCTTCTTATTTTCCAGCGTATAATCATTTGACGCCTTGAAGCTGATTACAGACAGACTGTCTGCATGCTCATGAAGTATTACACTCCTGGAAATTGAAATAAGAACACCGTGAATTCATTGTCCCAGGAAGGGGAAACTTTATTGACACATTCCTGGGGTCAGATACATCACATGATCACACTGACAGAACCACAGGCACATAGACACAGGCAACAGAGCATGCACAATGTCGGCACTAGTACAGTGCATATCCACCTTTCGCAGCAATGCAGGCTGCTATTCTCCCATGGAGACGATCGTAGAGATGCTGGATGTAGTCCTGTGGAACGGCTTGCCATGCCATTTCCACCTGGCGCCTCAGTTGGACCAGCGTTCGAGCTGGACGTGCAGACCGCGTGAGACGAAGCTTCATCCAGTCCCAATCATGCTCAATGGGGGACAGATCCGGAGATCTTGTTGGCCAGGGTAGTTGACTTACACCTTCTGGAGCACGTTGGGTGGCACGGGATACATGCGGACGTGCATTGTCCTGTTGGAACAGCAACTTCCCTTGCCGGTCTAGGAATGGTAGAACGATGGGTTCGATGACGGTTTGGATGTACCGTGCACTATTCAGTGTCCCCTCGACGATCACCAGTGGTGTACGGCCAGTGTAGGAGATCGCTCCCCACACCATGATGCTGGGTGTTGGCCCTGTGTGCCTCGGTCGTATGCAGTCCTGATTGTGGCGCTCACCTGCACGGCGCCAAACACGCATACGACCATCATTGGCACCAAGGCAGAAGCGACTCTCATCGCTGAAGACGCCACGTCTCCATTCGTCCCTCCATTCACGCCTGTCGCGACACCACTGGAGGCGGGCTGCACGATGTTGGGGCGAGAGCGGAAGACGGCCTAACGGTGTGCGGGACCGTAGCCCAGCTTCATGGAGACGGTTGCGAATGGTCCTCGCCGATACCCCAGGAGCAACAGTGTCCCTAATTTGCTGGGAAGTGGCGGTGCGGTCCCCTACGGCACTACGTAGGATCCTACGGTCTTGGCGTGCATCCGTGCGTCGCTGCGGTCCGGTCCCAGGTCGATGGGCACGTGCACCTTCCGCCGACCACTGGCGACAACATCGATGTACTGTGGAGACCTCACGCCCCACGTGTTGAGCAATTCGGCGGTACGTCCACCCGGCCTCCCGCATGCCCACTATACGCCCTCGCTCAAAGTCCGTCAATTGCACATACGGTTCACGTCCACGCTGTCGCGGCATGCTACCAGTGTTAAAGACTGCGATGGAGCTCCGTATGCCACGGCAAACTGGCTGACACTGACGGCGGCGGTGCACAAATGCTGCGCAGCTAGCGCCATTCGACGGCCAACACCGCGGTTCCTGGTGTGTCCGCTGTGCCGTGCGTGTGATCATTGCTTGTACAGCCCTCTCGCAGTGTCCGGAGCAAGTATGGTGGGTCTGACACACCGGTGTCAATGTGTTCTTTTTTCCATTTCCAGGAGTGTATTTCAATTCCTTGGGTACGATTCCGAGAAGAAGTAAATATCTGTCGTTTCCCAGTGTAACATGGATCAAGTGCAAACGGTCCTGTATAGGGCGAAAGCCAAAAATATCTGCTAGACATTTTAGACTCGAGAGTTTATGTTACCTATTGCGGTTTTCGACAAATCGTGTACTGAAGACTCATAAGAAAGGATAAGGTTTAATGTGCCGCTGCCGACAAGATGATAAAGTACAGAACATAGGGTTAAACTCAATCCATCGAAACCCCAACCGATCCTGTTTCGTCATTCTAGAACCGTTAGCCCAAAACATCGATTCTCAGGTTTGTAGATATTAGCAAAATCTTTGATAATGTCGACGTTGATATTTTACTTGCCATATTAGTAGCCTAAATTTCTCTTCAAATGTAGCACAATAGTTTCCATTTGTACCTGACTTCTTGCGAAGACCAGTACCACAAAGCTGCAATAAGGACAAATGCACTTGTGTGCAAAACGTGAAGACGAAATTCACTTTCGCATGATGTGTCACTACGAGGGACCAAAGCTCGATCAGACTTGAGCCACACACAGAAAAAATTTCTAGTGTATAGTAAAGAAGAAATACGCAAAGGTATATGCAAAGAGACGAACATGACTGACACTTTTATTCGAAGACACGCACCTGTGCTGTCGACGCGGTCGTGCATTGTCATCTGTAGCAGATGAGGTCAGGGCCGAATGTATCCCTGAAAACACGCACATGGGGAAGGAGAACAGTGTCATAATAACGGTGACCGGTGAGTGATGTGTACCCCTTACAAGACAGAAACCTGCAACCGTGTAACACATCGCGTGGATGGTCGGGCTTTAGGCATCGTCTACCGCGGCAGCTACACGCGCCTGTAAGCCAAACAACAAAACGTGCTCGTCCTGCAATTTGGTAAATGTTCCGAACAACATCATCTCCAAAAAAAGAAAAAAAGAGAAAAGCAGCACGCTGATTTATTATTCCTGGAGTTTCTGGGGGCTGACACGAGAGGCGCCACTTGCATTACCAGTGGAGTGTACTTCCACGACAACAGCGTGCGATCTCTGGCACTATTTTCCTACGGCATTTCACATGCTCACCGAAATCTCGCACCGTATCTGTGCGCGTGTATTTGGACCGGCGCTCACCGTGGGTAGGCAATTTGGTCTCAGCTATCAAGCCAGTTATTTCTTCGAGCTCTCTGGTCCAGGTGCTAGTAGTATATGTATGTAGTTCCTGGACCGGAGAAAATATTTTTTAAATAATTTACAGATTTAAAAACAAGATTTTAATTTTACTGTATCCCATATTCAAAAATTTATCTATACCCACGAATAAAATTGTCATTAAATTAAGAAATAAATTTATTCATTTAAAATTTAATAACCAACAAACTACATATATTGAGTTAAGAAAAATTAAAAAGTACAAAAAATTTATGCAAATTCAATAACATGAACTGGTTTATCTTTATTTTGTTTTTTAACTCGATATAACGGGGGATCAAAAAGTCAATATAAATTTAAAAACTTAATAAACCCCGGAATAATGTAGTGAGAGAGGTAAAAATTGACACACATGCTTGGAATGACAAGGGGTTTTATTAGAACAAAAAAACAAAACAAAGTTCACAAAATGTCAGAGAGATGGCGCTGGACAGCAAAACGTCAGTGACTGCGCATGACAATCGTGTATAAAAGGAGCTGTAATGAGAGAGAGAGAATCAGATGCGCCAGCAGTCGAAGCATGTTGACGTTACCTGAAAAGGCGCTTTTAGTGAAGCTGTATTATCAGAATGGGGAATGTGCTAGTTCAGCATTACGATCCTATCGCCATAGGAAGGGGATTCGAACGGGTAAAGGTCCGTTGGCAAATGCAGCTGTGGCGAGAATGATTTCTAAGTTCGAAGCCACGGGTTGTTTAGACGATAAACCCCGTAGTGGCCGACCGAGCACAAGGCGTAATGCTGTTGAGACAGTTCAGGAAGAAACTGAGACTGTAGCGGGTTCGTCTATGCACGGGGAAGTCAGCGCTCGTGCAGTCGCACGTCGCACTGGCATTCCATACACTATTGTTTGGTTGGCACTTAGGCGTACCCTCCAAGGCTATACGTACAAAATCAATCGGCATCATGAACTCTTACCTGGCGATTTAGTGAAGCGGAGGGCATTTGCGGTGTGGACGTTTCAAAATATGGTGGAAGATGACGATTGGTTAAGTAACGTGTTGTGGACCGACGAAGCTCATTTCACGATAAGAGGGTCTGTCAACGCCCACAACTGCAGAATTTGGGCTACCGGAAATCCTAGAACTATCGTAGAAACTCCATTGCACGACGAGAAAGTCACGGTATGGGTTGGATTTACCACATCTACCGTTATCGGGCCATTTTTCTTCGAGGAAATGCGTGATTCTGGTTTTGTAACTGCTACCGTGACGGGCGAGAGGTACGCCGATATGTTACAGAATCGCATCATCCCTAGTCTGGCTGATAAACACCTGCTGGAACGTACGATGTTTATGCAGGATGGCGCTCCACCCCATATTGTTAGACGCGTGAAAGATCTCTTGCGCGCGTCGTTTGGTGATGATCGTGTGCTCAGCGGCCACTTTCGTCAACCTTGGCCTCCCAGGTCCCCAGGCCTCAGTCCGTGCGATTATTGGCTTTGGGATTACCTGAAGTCGCAAGTGTATCGTGATCGACCGACATCTCTAGGGATGCTGAAAGACAACATCTGACGCCAGTGCCTCACCATAACTCCGGACATGCTTTACAGTGCTGTTCGCAACATTATTCCTCGACTACAGCTATTGTTGGGGAGTGATGGTGGACATATTGAGCATTTCCTGTAAAGTACGAGGGCAGTTCAATAAGTAATGCAACACATTTTTTTTCTCGGCCAATTTTGGTTGAAAAAACCGGAAATTTCTTGTGGAATATTTTCAAACATTCCCGCTTCGTCTCGTATAGTTTCATTGACTTCCGACAGGTGGCAGCGCTGTACGGAGCTGTTAAAATGGCGTCTGTAACGGATGTGCGTTGCAAACAACGGGCAGTGATCGAGTTTCTTTTGGCGGAAAACCAGGGCATCTCAGATATTCATAGGCGCTTGCAGAATGTCTACGGTGATCTGGCAGTGGACAAAAGCACGGTGAGTCGTTGGGCAAAGTGTGTGTCATCATCGCCGCAAGGTCAAGCAAGACTGTCTGATCTCCCTCGTGCGGGCCGGCCGTGCACAGCTGTGACTCCTGCAATAGCGGAGCGTGCGAACACACTCGTTCGAGATGATCGACGGATCACCATCAAACAACTCAGTGCTCAACTTGACATCTCTGTTGGTAGTGCTGTCACAATTGTTCACCAGTTGGGATATTCAAAGGTTTGTTCCCGCTGGGTCCCTCGTTGTCTAACCGAACACCATAAAGAGCAAAGGAGAACCATCTGTGCGGAATTGCTTGCTCGTCATGTGGCTGAGGGTGACAATTTCTTGTCAAAGATTGTTACAGGCGATGAAACATGGGTTCATCACTTCGAACCTGAAACAAAACGGCAATCAATGGAGTGGCGCCACACCCACTCCCCTACCAAGAAAAAGTTTAAAGCCATACCCTCAGCCGGTAAAGTCATGGTTACAGTCTTCTGGGACGCTGAAGGGGTTATTCTGTTCGATGTCCTTCCCCATGGTCAAACGATCAACTCTGAAGTGTATTGTGCTACACTTCAGAAATTGAAGAAACGATTTCAGCGTGTTCGTAGGCACAAAAATCTGAACGAACTTCTCCTTCTTCATGACAATGCAAGACCTCACACAAGTCTTCGCACCCGAGAGGAGCTCACAAAACTTCAGTGGACTGTTCTTCCTCATGCACCCTACAGCCCCGATCTCGCACCGTCGGATTTCCATTTGTTTGGCCCAATGAAGGACGCAATCCGTGGGAGGCACTACGCGGATGATGAAGAAGTTATTGATGCAGTACGACGTTGGCTCCGACATCGACCAGTGGAATGGTACCGTGCAGGCATACAGGCCCTCATTTCAAGGTGGCGTAAGGCCGTAGCATTGAATGGAGATTACGTTGAAAAATAGTGTTGTGTAGCTAAAAGATTGGGGAATAACCTGGTATATTTCAATGCTGAATAAAACAACCCCTGTTTCAGAAAAAAAATGTGTTGCATTACTTATTGAACTGCCCTCGTACATCATCTTTGCTTTGTATTACTTTGATATGCTAATTATTGCTATTCTGATCTGTCGGATATTTTTTGAACTTTGAATTTTTCTGGTTCTAATAAAACCCCATGTCATTCCAAGCATGTGTGTCAATTTGTACCTCTCTATCTGAATTATTCCGTGATTTATTCAGTTTTCAAATTTATACTGACTTTTTAATCATCTGGTATAACATTCAATCCTATATTTTCACTAATTTATCTTCGTTTTCTGAAAAGATTTTAGTACAATTATCTGGAAGAGTAATTTTATATGTATTACCTAAAAGTAATGAAACTTTTTTACCATATTTAGTTACTAAAATTTGAGCTTTTGAAGCCGGTCAGTGTGGCCGAGTGGTTCTAGGCGCTTCAGTTTGGCACCGCGCGACCGCTTCGGTCGCAGGTTCGAATCCTGCCTCGGGCATGGATGTGTGTGATATCCTTAGGTTAGTTAGGTTTAAGTAGTTCTAAGTTCTAGGGGACTGATGACCTCAGATGTTAAGTCCCATAGTGCTCAGAGCCATTTTTTCAGCTTTTGAAATATTATAAGATTTACTTTGTTTGGTTTTGTTAATTTAGTGAACACTTCTACACAACTACTATTGTAACTGTTAAGGTCACTAACTACATTTTCAATGTGACTATTTATGTTCATTATGTTTTGCTTTTAGTTATATAGAAAAAATTTATATAGAAAAAATTAAGATTTTCATATTTTTGAAATTCAGAATTTTAAAAATTTGAAAAACATGAATTTTTGAAGTTAACGCTTCTATAACTTTTTTCTAATTTTTTATTCATTTATGCAATTATTAATTTTCAGTACGTATTCTACATTGTAAAACACAAGTTGAATTCTTTTTACCATACATAATTATATATGCAGTGGTATCATTTGGTATATTTTCATTAAAAATAAACATAATTTCTTGTTTTTCTTTGTACTTAAGACATTCATTCTTCAAGACATAAATATTAAATAGATAGGATAATTTCGAATAAAACTGAATGGACTCACATTTAAATCGTTATTTAATTGTGTTATTCCTTTAAAAACTCTAAATGGATCATAAGCTTAAGCTTTTAAAAGGTTATTCGGTGGATAAAGGCTCCATAATTCTTGAGGAAAAATTTCATTTCTTCCACTTTTTACATAGAATCATTTAACTGGTTATTTTTCGATTAGTTTGGAAAACAATTAAAATAATGTAAGGCATACCATAATCAGAAGTGTTATAATAATTCGTAATATCTAGTTCAAAATTTCTTTTTCCATGTAGTCCAGCAAATATAATTGTTTATTGATGAAGGTTTCTCAGGTCTCCAGCCAGGTGGTACCATTGACATATTGCGAAGTGTCGAGATTTGATTCACGGAGAGTGGGGTATTTATAAGCATGGTCACCCCCGTCCACTAGACCTCAGGAGGCTCAGGTGGTATGGCAGTGTGCATGTGGTGGTTAGAGTAGCAGTCGCTCCTGGCAGCCACGTTTGGTTCTTGGTGTTAGCATTCTATCTGCGTCCGTGGCGGAGGACGTTGATGGGAGTGCTCCTGATGGTTTGCTGCTATCGCGGAGTTCCATGCTGAGTTGGAATCTCATGTCCCTGTTGATCAGCTTGTCATGAATCCTTATTTCTAGGGATTCTTTGATAATACTTTCCCATAAGCCAAATGCTTGGCACAGCACCTTCATGTCTTCGAAGTTGAAAGTGTGTTCTTCATTTATGCTGTGTTCTACTATGGCTGATTTTTCTGTGTGTCCTAGTTGGACACATCTGGTATGTTCTTCACAGCGTTTAGATATACAGCGCTGTGTTTTCGCAATGTATTGTTTACCACAGTCGCAAGGTATGCTGTAGATTCCTGATGTGTTAAGCATCAGTGGGTCTTTGGCAGAACCTAGGAGCTTCCTCGTCTTTGGTGGTGGGCGAAGAATGGTTTTGATATTGTATTTGCCCAGAAGTCGTGCAGCTTTGGCCGAGAGCAGACCCATGTATGGAAGGAATGTGTGTCGTTTGTCTTCTTCTTCTTCTGGGATTGTCACTGCTTCCTTCTTCCCTTTAAGAACGCTCTTGATCTGCATTCACTGTAGTCATTTTGGTGGAAGATTTTCCTCAGGTGTTGAAGCTCAGATGATAGTCTGTCTTTGTCACAAATGGCGTGTGCCCTATGTACCAGGGTGGTGAGCACTATTTATCTTTGTGCTGCATGGTGGCAGCTTGTAACATGAGGTTATAGGTCTGTGTGTGTCTTCTTCCTATGTACTGCATGGCCTAGTGAAACATCTGCCTTCCTCTTAATTAGTATGTCAAGGAAGGAGAGGCATCCATTTTCCTCCATTTCCATCATAAATTTGATATTTGGGTGGATACTGTTGAGGTGCTCCAAAAACTCATATAGCGCCTGTTTGACATGTCCCCACACGACAAAAGTGTCGTCAACGTAATCGAAGAAGTGGTTTGGTTTCTGTCTGGCAGTTTGAAGAGCCATCTCCTGAAAATGTTTGCAATCGCAGGAGCCATTGGGGAGCCCATGGCCATACCATCGATCTGCTTGAAGAATTCCCTGTTGCACTGAAGTATGTGATTGTTAGTATGTGTTCGAAAAGGCTGACTGTTTGTGGTCCAAAGCGCTGAGCTAAAAGTGCAAAGTGAAAAGCGACATCATGTCGAAGGTCACAAGTAGGTCCTTCCTTTGTAGTTGCATGTCCCTGAGTATTTTTACGAATTCGGCTGAGTTTCTCACATGGTGGCTGCAGCGTCCCAAAAGCGTTTTGAGCAGTGTCGCTAGGTATTTAGCTAGTCCGTGACTGTGAGAGTTGATGGAGTCCAGAATCGGCCTCATAGGTACCCCTTCCTTATGGATCTTGGGGAGTCCATAGAGGCATGGTATCGCTGGCGATCTGGGGTGCATCCGCTTCTTCATTGGCTCAGGTAAGTCAGATTTCTTCAGCAGAACTATCGTCTTTCTACTCATCGTTGGGGTTGGATCCTTCTTCAGCCTCTTGCAGGCCTTATCTTGCAGCAGCAGGTTCATTTTCTGCTGGTACTCGGCAGCGGTTAATAGCACTGTAGCATTCCCTTAGTCCACTGGTAGGATCGTTAAATCTCCTTCCCAAATTATTTTTTTAAATTCGTTAAAAATCCACCAAATATTTCTAATGGATAAAGAACTTCATTCTGTTTGTTTTTAATTTTACTGTTGTTAAGTAAATGTTTCCATAATCAATACATTTGACAGAGATGAAGTTAATTGAATAAGATTTGATGATGAAATAAATGGATGTTCTATTCTAGACAAAATATTGTTTCTTTTTTTAATTGTACTAACATAAAATAATACATAATTATCAGTTAGCTCAATATTTGATTTACCATCACACAGTGAAAAGTTTATTCCATCTGTGTGAATAACAGCAAATGTCATATAAAGTTGTGAATAATTAGGATGAATTAATATTAATTTCTGTTTCCTTGTTTGGACTATTTAAACTATTTTTTGTTTTCTCATTGACAGAAAATGAGTAAGATGTATAACTCTTGATTTTGTTCACGATTTATTAATGGAAACATTTGTTAATTCATTTTTAAAATGAATGTTACACCAGCACCATTGAAGTCAATCAAATTATCATTTTCTCCAGTTATAGTAATTATTAAATTCTGAATAGTATTAGAAATTGGAACATTTATAGGATAATTTGGTTCATAAATTATTGGTGAGAAAGAAAACTGTCGTTCTATGGATCGGAGCGTGGAATGTCATATCCCTTAACTGGGCAGGTAGGTTAGAAAATTTAAAAAGGGAAATGGATAGGTTAAAGTTAGATTTGGTGGGAATTAGTGAAGTTCAGTGGCAGGAGGAACAAGACTTCTGGTCGGGTTACTACAGGGTTATAAACACAAAATCAAATAGGGGTAATGCAGGAGTAGGTTAAATAATGAATAGGAAAATATGAATGCGGGTAAGCTACTACAAACAGCATAGTGAATGCATTATTGTGGCCAAGATAGATACAAAGCCCACACCTACTACAGTAGTACAAGTTTATATGCCAACTAGCTCTGCAGATGATGAAGAAATTGAAGAAATGTATGATGAAATAAAAGAAATTATTCATATAGTGAAGGAAGACGAAAATTTAATAGTCATGGGTGACTGGAATTCGATTGTAGGAAAAGGGAGAGAAGGAAACGTAATAGGTGAATATGAATTGGGGCTAAGAAATGAAAGAGCAAGCCGCCTGGTAGAATTTTGCACAGAGCACAACATAATCGTAGCTAACACTTGGTTTAAGAATCATGAAAGAAGGCTGTATACATGGAAGAAGCCTGGAGATACTAAAAGGTATCAGATAGATTATATAATGGTAAGACAGAGATTTAGGAACCAGATTTCAAATTGTAAGACATTTCCAGGGGCAGATGTGGACTCTGACCACAATCTATTGGTTATGACCTGTAGATTAAAACTGAAGAAATTGCAAAAAGGTGGGAATTTAAGGAGATGGGACCTGGATAAACCGAAAGAACCAGAGGTTGTACAGAGTTTCAGGGAGAGCATAAGAGAACAATTGACAGGAATGGGGGAAAGAAATACAGTAGAAGAAGAATGGGTAGCTTTGAGGGATGAAGTAGTGAAGGCAGCAGAGCATCAAGTAGGTAAAAAGACGAGGGCCAATAGAAATCCTTGGGTAACAGAAGAAATATTGAATTTAATTGATGAAAGGAGAAAATATAAAAATGCAGTAGATGAAGCAGGCAAAAAGGAATACAAACATCTCAAAAACGAGATCGACAGGAAGTGCAAAATGGCTAAGCAGGGATGGCTAGAGGACAAATGTAAGGATGTAGAGGCGTATCTCACTAGGGGTAAGATAGACACTGCCTACAGGAAAATTAAAGAGACCTTTGGAGATAAGAGAACGACTTGTATGAATGTCAAGAGCTCAGATGGAAACCAGTTCTAAGCAAAGAAGGGAAAGCAGAAAGGTGGAAGGAGTATATAGAGGGTCTACACAAGGGCGATGTACTTGAGGACAATATTATGGAAATGGAAGAGGATTTAGATGAAGTTGAAATGGGAGATACGATACTGCGTGAAGAATTTGACAGAGCACTGAAAGACCTGAGTCGAAACAAGGCCCCCGGAGTAGACAACATTCCATTGGAACTACTGACGGCCTTGGGAGAGCCAGTCCTGACAGAACTCTACCATCTGGTGAGTAAGATGTATGAAACAGTTGAAATACCTCAGACTTCAAGAAGAATATAATAATTCCAATCCCAAAGAAAGCAGATGTTGACAGATGTGAAAATTACGGAACTATCAGTTTAATAAGTCACTGCTGCAAAATACTAACACGAATTCTTTACAGACGAATGGAGAAACTAGTATAAGCCAACCCCAGGGAAGATCAGATTGGATTACTAGAAAGATTACTAGAAAGATTAAGGAAAGGCAAACCTATGTTTCTAGCATTTGTAGACTTAGAGAAAGCTTTTGACAGTGTTGACTGGAATAGTCTTTTCAAATTCTAAAGGTGGCAGGTGTAAAATACAGGGAGCGAAAGGCTATTTACAATTTGTACAGAAACCACATGTCGAGGGACATGAGAGGGAAGCAGTGGTTGGGAAGGGAGTAAGACAGGGTTGTAGCCTCTCCCCGATGTTGTTCAATCTGTATATTGAGCAAGCAGTAAAGGAAACAATAGAAAAATTCGGAGTAGGTATTAAAGTCCATGGAGAAGAAATAAAAACTTTGGGGTTCGCCGATGACACTGTAATTCTGTCAGATACAGCAAAGGACTTGGAAGAGCAATTGAATGGAATGGACAGTGTCTTGAAAGGAGGATATAAGATGAACATCAACAAAAGCAAAACGAGGATAATGGAATGTAGTTGAATTAAGTCGGGTGATGCTGAGGGAATTAGATTAGGAAATGAGACACTTAAAGTAGTAAAGGAGTTTTGCTATTTGGGGAGCAAAATAACTGATGATGGTCGAAGTAGAGAGGATATAAAATGTAGACTGGCAATGGCAAGGAAATCGTTTCTGAAGAAGAGAAATTTTTTAAAATCGAGTATAGATTTAAGTGTCAGGAAGTCATTTCTGAAAGTATTTGTATGGAGTGTAGCCATGTATGGAAGTGAAACATGAACGATAAATAGTTTGGGCAAGAAGAGAATAGAAGCTTTCGAAATGTGGTGCTACAGAAGAATGCTGAAGATTAGATGGGTAAATCACATAACTAATGAGGAAGTATTGACTAGGATTGGGGAGAAGAGAAGTTTGTGGCACAACTTGACCAGAAGGAGGGATCGGTTGGTAGGACATGTTCTGAGGCATCAAGGGATCACAAATTTAGTATTGGAGGGCAGCGTGGAGGGTAAAAATCGTAGAGGGAGACCAAGAGATGAATACACTAAGCAGATTCAGAAGGATGTAGGTTGCAGTAGGTGCTGGGAGATGAAGAATCTTGCACAGGATAGAGTAGCATGGAGAGCTGCATCAGTCTCAGGACTGAAGACCACAACAACAACAACAAATTATTGGTCCTCCAAATTCAGCATTTGGTTTAAATAAGGCAATAATATTTATGTCACTATGAAAATGATCATTATGTTTAACAAACATGCCATCAGCTAAATTAAAATCAACCTATATTTTGTAAAATCGAATATCTTTACGAACATTATTAGCAATTTTTTATTAGCTTCAATATTTTGATTATTAAATCCTAAAAAATTGACCATAACAATCTTCTTTATCTATAAATAATTTATTACCACTTTTAATAACAACTCTATTTAAAATTTTATCTTCTTTAATGAGTAAATTAGTTTTTTTTGAGTGAATAAATTTGTCTAAATTTTTCGAACTATGTTGCCCCTACAGGACTTTCTATCTTTTCTTCGTTAATATATAGCTTATTAATGTTTGATGTAATATTTGGAGTTAAGGAGGTTGTATAAAATCCAACTAGTGAAACGTTTTATAAGTTTCTATTGTCTACTCAGTTAATCTTTTTTTTGAGAACAGATGATTTAGCACTCAATTTAAGTAATCTACTAATTTATATTAATAAAATTTATGTGAATAAATGACACATTGGGAAACAAAAATAATAATTCCATAAAAAATTAAAAATGAACATGGCACACTTTTACCAAATCCTATTTCACATTCAATAATAGGGCCAAGCAGTTGTAGAAAAACAACACTAATGATTGACAATTACAGTCTAGCAGTTGAGGGCTAAACTGAAATGAAATTAAACATTAGTACATTTATCCCAAAAACTTAGATCAACCAAAATATCAGGAATTTATAAAAAGATATAAAAAATTGAAGATTAATGAAACAATTACCGCTTTTATGGAAAATAATGATGAAATTACTCCATTAGATGAATGTGAAAATATTTCACTTGTATCTTTTGATGATTTCGTTCTTGAAAATCAGGACAGAGTTAGAGATTATTTTATTAAAGGTAGATAAAAGGAAAAGATAGGTTTTGTTTAAAGGGCTTAGGATGTCAAACAGACCAACTTGGAGCAGGAGCAGCACCACATGACATTTTAATTTCCACTGTCTATGCTTTTAACAATGAATTCATAACACTTGATCAACATAACAATGAAGGATTCAGGATTCACACTCATAGCAGTCGAAGTTCAAAAAAATAACAAAACAAAACAAACTCTAGAATTTATTTAATTTATGAAAAATGAGTGATCTATTACAGTTTAAACTTCCTGTTTAGTAAAAACTCAAATTGTATAGTTAATTATCTCAATTTTGACAATAGTTTTTAATAGATCTGGAAAATTCTAGAGTTTTGTACACCTGTAAGTATGGTTTGTGTGGTGTGAAAAATTCAATGAAGAATTTCTGTTACTTATGAAGAAAAGTGTACCTATAGCAACAAATGCTGCCAATAGTAATTGAAAAAATGATGAAATTTCACATGTAAAAATAACTTATTTTGTTATGTTTTTGAACTTCGATTGCGATGAGAGTGTTTCCTGAATCCTTCCTAGTAATACTGAAAAAATTTTATGCTCCAAGTCAGCTCATTTGACATCCTACCCCCTGAACTAAAACACATTCAGAAATATCGAAACAATTAGTTAGAGAAAATCTTAATTTTTAAAATATTTTCAGACAAGATGATACAAAGTTGAATCATATTTATTGGTGATCTGATGTTGATTTAAAATTTGATGATTTTAAAGAAATATGTAGTAAATGTTGCGGTAAAGATGAATTCGGTTTTATTACGATAGATATGACTAATAATGGCAAATATAGAGAAAAGATTAACAATTTTCAAACATTAAACATAAATTTTAAAAATAATAAATGTAAATGTTAAACATAAATGTTGAACACAAATGTTGAACAGAAATGTTGAAGAGAAATGATGGATGTAGAATGAAAATGATTTCTGTTTTTTTATCCTTAAGATATATTTTTAAAATATGGCCCAGAGATTGTTAAAAAAGCGAAACGAAATAGAAAAGTAAAAGAAGAATTAAAACAAGAGTTTTGAAAAAGGAAAAGCCAAGCATCAACAGAACACAAAAGTTTTAAAAACGAAATGAATCATTTATCGATGCAATTGAACAAATTAAACAAGGAATTGAAGGATTAGGTGATAACATGATAAAAGCTATTGCGGAAAACAGAAAAGTTTAAAAACAAATGGTTCCTTAAAATTAACATTCTTTAGTAGAATTTAATGACATTCCAACAACTAAACAATAGCATAGTGATAAAAGAGATTATATATTAAGTGAACAAGGAAGAAATAATTTCATAGAGAATTATCAGAAAGAAAGAAAAAATTAAAAGACAAAGATGTTAAAAAATTAAATGTAAGTGCAAGAATCTAAGATTGATCAATCATATCGAAGATGCTGTTTTTGGATTAACTACTGTTGAATCTTTTAAATATATTGGTAGATAACCAGTTGAATTCAGTGGTGATAAATTAAAATAAGATGAGAAGTAGGATGCAATGTTCTGAGAAGGCTTTCACAGAGCACTTAAGAGTCCTAAATCTCCTCAGATTTATTATATGAGCGATCAAACAGTTTCTGCTCGAAGGCCGCACAGTCCAGAATCTGTATGCAAATGAGGCAAACTCGCCGTGAGCATTGAGGTAATCATCCCACTGACGCAAGAGGTTGAAAATACTTGTTTGGTAAAACATCGTGTGCTGCTGCACATCCTCATTCGACAGGAACCATCGATCCTTCAAGGTCTTTTTTAAGGGACTGAAGGCGTAACATCGCATGGCAAGAGATCAGGACTCTAGGACGGATGGTCGAGTGTCTTCCGCTTGAGTTCGTGTAACTTCTGCGATACAAAATTTACATTATGGAGACGTGCGTCATCATGAGGCAGTAGCACTCCTTGGCGCACCATTTTACAGCGGTGGTTTCCCACAGATATTGCTACCCCTTATACATTCTTCATTCTCAGATGGATGGCTACTGATATTTGTCCTCCGTCAACCAAGAAATAATAACAGTCCGTTGGTATTGTTTGGATGGTTTTGGTAGTAACACAGTCATAGTTCAAGTTCCCGCATTTACCGCACTCATGTCGGAGACACACGAATTCCACATTAATCCTTTGCCCATATGTCGGCGCTTGTTGGCTGCGTTGCGTATACGCTGCAGTAACGCTTTCAGCCGGAAACTTTTTGATCACTCCTTATAATATGCTTGAAAGGATCAGTCTCCACTATCTCTCTGCTATTTTACTTGTATGAAAAATTTACGAGACATGTGAAATACTCTCAGACCTCAAGAGGAATATAATAATCTCATTTCGAATGAAAGCAGATGTTGACAGGTGTGAATATTACGTATTATCAGTTTAAAAATGTAATGTTTGCAAAATATTGGCAAGAATTATTTACAGAAGAATGGAAAAACTGGCAGATGCCGATCTCGTCTAAGGTCACCGTCTGAAATGTAGGAACACTTGAGATAGTTCCGACGCTCCGACTTATCTTAGAAGAAAGGTTGAAGAAAGGCAAACATACATTTATAGCATTTGTGTATTTAGAGCGAGCTTTTGACAGTGAACACTCTGAAATTCCGAAGGTAGTAGATATAAAGTACAGGGAAATAAAACTTATACAAAGACAAGAATGCAGTTATGAGAGCCGAAGGGCATGAAAGGGGAGCACTGGTTAAGGAAGTGAGAGAGGATTGTAGCCTGTCGCAAGTATCATTCAGTCTGTTCACTTAAGACGTAATAAAAGAAACCAAGGAGAAACCTGGAAAGGGAATTACAATTCAAGCAGAAGAACTAAGAGTTTCAAAATTTGCCGATGACGTTACAGTTCTAACAAGGGCAGGAAGTGAGGCTGAACGAAATGGGTGCCATCTTGAAAACAGGTAGTCGTAGTAAATCAGGCGATGCTTAGGGAGTTGGATTAAGAAATGGGATAGTAAAAGTAATAGATGGGTTTTGCTATGGGCAGCAAAATAGTTAACGATAGCTGTAGCAGAGAGACGTCAAAATGCACTCTGGCAATGACAGGAAAAGAAAAATAGGATTATTATATTAAAATCGAACGTAAATTTAAGCGTTACAAAATATTTACTGAAGGTATTTGTCTGGAGCGTAATCTTGTACGGAAGGTAAAACATGGACGATAAGGAGTTCAGACAAGAAGAGAATATAATCTTTTGAAATGTGGTGCTGCAGAAGAATGTTGACGATGAGGAGGTACTGAATGTAACTGAGGAAAATAGAATTTTATGGCACGGCCAAATGAAAACAAGAAACCGATTGATTGAATGGATCCTGAGGTATTAGGGAATTGTCAGTTTGGTGATGGAGAAAAGTTTGTAGGGTAAAAATTGTAGAGGGAGATAAAGGCTTCAATGCGGTAAGCAGATTCAAATGTATGCGGGTTGTAGTAGTTAAGCAGAGCTAGAGGGAGTGGCAAAAATCAGACTAGCATGGAGAGCTGCATCAAACTAGTCTTTAGAATGAAGACGATGACAACAACAACAACACCAACAACAACAACCATTACTGGCTGCAGTTATGTTACATATGGGCAATGAAATATTAGTCTGAAGCGTTAACAACATACAAATATTTGTAAAAAGCTACCACTTCTTGTAGGGTTTTGGACAGTGTTTCATGTATAGAATATTTTTCATCGTGACTGTAGCGTTACGTAAGATTGTGTTACAGAAGATTTTCATGTTTGTGATGTACAGAATTGCTATTTTCCTCGTTAACTAGATTTCAATATCAATCAAGAGTCATTTCATCATACCACAAATGGTGAAGTGTAAGCGTACCTTGCTTTCTGTGATCTTCTTGTAATTTTGCAGCGAGTCCCAGGCTATGATTTTGCGGTCTTTCTCTCCTCCGGACAGCAGAGTGCCTTCAGAAAGCATAATCAGCGAACTGATACCTTTCGTGTGAGCCTGGAAATGGAGAAGTTATGATAAGATAAAAAGAGTTTGTTACCGCATGATTTACTGCGAGGGGGGAGGGCGTATTTTGACAAAAGCGAGGAATGCAATATAATTTTGGTTCTTTTCTTTTAAACTTAAAAATGAGCATTAAATACGCTATAATTGTGTTCCCAAGAGCAAATTATTTAGCACGAACGAGTTTCACTATCTCTATAAATTACACGTCAATAGACTGCCATAAACAAATGCCGAAGAATCTTCATTATTATGTTCTATACGACAACAAGGAATATTGTCTCAGTGCCCATAAATGTTTAGGGACACCATTTTTAGATCCTAGCGAATGACAGCTCAGAAAAAGAGCCTAAGACTGTTTGAAACTGAAAGAAAACACAGAAGTGGTAATTAAGTACGAACGAACATTACGATTTTAATGAACTTCAGTAATGTTTGTAAATGCGTTGCAAGATTATCATATCGATATACTTATGTCTGAAGGTTATTTGATAATATGGGGATTTTAAAGAATGATCTATTATTTAAATTTATTTCCCGAAAAATAACTTCGGAACACTATGCGCGATGATGGGAATGTTTGAGAATTACTGTGGTTGATACATCTACAGGCCTCATAGAGCCCTACTCGCTTATATGGCAATTAATGGCAGTGCTGGCAACCACGAGTCTTTTCTTTCGCCAAGGGATATTGCTCTCTTTTTAAGCGCTACGCACTCTTTTACTGCTGAAAAATTTTCGGTTGCCTTCATTCTCTCGCTACTATGAGAAAAGAAACGAGGTCTAAAACTTATTCAGTTCACTACAGATGAGAGGAAAAAATGTAATGAAATATATTCAAAACAACGATTTCTGTTTTTCCTGAAAACTGCTAAGATTGTATAACAATTACCTTAGTTTGTAACTGTAAATAAATTCTAGATGGAGAACTGTACTTATTTTGCTTTATTGTATTATTATTTTGACAGCGAAGCAACTTGTCCTAGAAAACTGAAGTACCTTTGACGATGACAGTGAGAGAAAGAAAACGTCATGGCTATTTTCTTAGTGATGTGAATATAGGATGTAAAATTGAAATCAATTTATCGTTATCCTATGTCTCCTCTTTTGAGTGTCATGTACATTTTAGCCTTCTAATGATGACATAGTTAACTTACGAGAGTTTGTCATGAGGATGTTGTTGCGCACGCTAAAAGTGTTATTGGTGACTAGTGAAAAGACGTTTTGACGGTGAAGACACAAGAAAACAACAATTTCTCAGTAACTAAAGTAGGAGTTATAAGTTGGTCTATGACTCGTGGTGGACTGGATAAAACGTTTCACAGCGACACTAAATCGACTCCCGGTTATAAAGCCTGGAAATTTTATTGCCACTGTTCCTTATGAAACCACGTAATAGAAGAATCCAATACGCAGATGCTTAGACCTACAATTGATCTTGGGCTGCACTGGCATCGTTTCAACGTATAAAGATAATTATTATCTACAGGAGAATAGTTGTTTCTGAACAGTAAGAAGCAAACCTCAAATTCCATCCTGACGAAATAAGCGCCGTCACTGTCCACGGAGTAGATGGTGATGAATCCATCTCCATCTGCAGTTACGACATCGCCGTCTTGCTCGAACTGAATGCTGGTAATGTTCGTTCTCGAAGGCTGAAAAGAAACAAAAACCACAGCATGGATAGCAATATCTTTGGGAAAACTGGTTTTTGTATTCTACACCGAGAGCTATTTCCTAGCTTTCGGCATGACAACACTTGCTAATGCGTGTTTTGGATGCTTGCTTCCGTGATGCAACAAAGTCCTTAAATTTTAGACCATGAACTTTTAACACTACTATGCAGTCGTGGCGTTTACTTCACATGACTGGTTTCGTTAAAAGTTTCCTCTACATTATTTTCCAAATATCAGGAGCCACAGTAATGAAGAACTGTCTTAATGAAAATGCCTTCACCATGTGTGTGGTATTATATGACAATCCCTGAGTGGTCAGATGACGAATATTATGTTCTTCACATGTGCTACGGCTTGCAACATAACTAACTTCAAAAGGATAGCAATGAATCAACTGAAAGTGGTTACACAGCCGAAATTGTAATAGTGTCCAAAAGGAAAAGGAAATAACAGTTAAATGAAGAAAGTATTATCAATTAGACAGTTTTCTCTACATATTAACAGCCGACATATCCCTGCAGCCTTTTTCACTATAGCTTTCGAAAATATACATAGCTACTTTTAAAAACACCCATTCTAGCTTCAATACTTCGACTCAGAAAAAAGTGATGAGTAATAACTTAGTAGACAAATACAGATCGATTTGGGTAGAAGACTTGCACAAAAATCTTTGTTTATCTCATATAGAGTGTAAAGTACTAAAGAAATACGGGTATATGGTCCATTTTGTCACTACACTAGGTGGTTGCACAGAGCACGTATGCGTGTAACATTTATGCAGTAACATCTCCAGCTGGGACATCAGTTATAGGTTTTGGATATTAAGGTCACTGCATAAAACCCTCTGTACCAGTATATCCAAATTTCGACAGTGCTGGACACTAGTAAACCACTTATGAGGACTGTATGACTCATAATGAAAGAATTTCTGTAAAGTGCATTGCACCAAGAAATATATGATCGCCTTGTGTATAATGTAGAACGTTCCTAATATCATTTTCTTCGCAGTTTGTGGTTAGAATAATACCAATACACATTCAAGAGCAATTAGTAATATCGTGCTCCTCTCTGATGAAGGAAATCTTCCGTTTAATTCCGAAGTTCAGTACTTCGTAATTCTGCTTGTTAACACTCGATATCTTTTTTCCGCAGTCAAAGAACCTGCAGAAGACATTAATTCAGCTGACGGCGTAGCATTCAGATGTCATCGGAACATGAAGACAAGAGCAAAGAGACGAATAGAATTCCCTTTCATGAACAGAATGTGGACGCAAGAGGCATGTTTTAAATTTGTGTGGGCAAAATGCTAGTATTAGATTTATTATTATTGTTATTATTATTGTATTGTGAGAACATGATTAATAAACCAGGTGATATTTGAAGTCTGTTTTATGATGTTCATATTTCATTTCTGTCATTGATTTTGATATCGTTGAGTCGTTGTAGTTAACATCAGTCCCTTAATGTTGGTAGAAAAAGTGAAGCTAATCTAAGAGAAGATTATATAGTGGGCGACCCGAACCTGTGTCTTCAGTTACATTTAATGTAAAAGAGTCTCTACAAAAATTTTTGTGGTGTTACACAATCAAACTTATTCCGTTCTCCAAATTTAGATGCAAATATTATTTTATATTGGTAGTTAGGGGCTCGTAATGTTAACCAATAAACAGTTTGTAATAATACCTGAAAGTGTATTTGTTATGCAAACATAAACTTTTTTAAATGAAACAATGCCGCTATCTATGATCATTTTGTACACAACCTGTGATGGTCCGTTGTCTCGTTACTAGTCAGCATCCACGTGGCTGATTAAGACGAGGTATCTCAAACAGAATGATCACCTCCATGCCAACCAGCCGGGGATCCGTTCCATACAGGGCTTACACAGGGTACTGAACGTGTACAAAGAAGGGTGGCACCAACGACAGCAGGTTTGTTTGACTCACAGCAGAACGCCACGTAAATTCTGTGAAGCTTGAACTGGAAAATGCTTGAAGACAGACATTTGTCTTGCGATAACCACTTACAAAGTTTCATGAACCAGTATGAATTGAGGAATCCAGAAATATACCACATCCAGCTACGTATCGCTCCCGGACATCGCGAAGACAAGATTAGACAAACTGGACTGCGCGTAGAGAAATATAAGTAGTAATTTTTTGTTCACTGATTACGCGAATGGAACGATAAAAAATCGTAATACACTACTGGCCATTAAAATTGCTACACCACGAAGATGACTTGTTACAGACGTGAAATTTAACCGACAGGAAGAAGATGTTGTGATATGCAAATGATAAGCTTTTCAGAGCATTCACACAAGTTTGGAGCCGGTGGCGACACCTACAAAGTGCTGACATGAGGGAAGTTTCCAACCGATTTATCATACACAAACGGAAGTTGACCGACGTTGCCTGGTGAAACGTTGTTGTGATGCCTCGTGTAAGGAGGAGAAATCCGTCCCATCACGTTTCCGATTTTGATAAAGGTCGGATTGTAGCCTATCGCGATTGCGGTTTATTATATCGCGACATTGCTGCTCGCGTTGGTCGAGATCCAATTACTGTTAGCAGAATATAGAATCGGTGGGTTCAGGAGGGTAATACGGAACGCCGTGCTGGATCCCAACGGCCTCGTATCGCTAGCAGTCGAGATGACAGGCATCTTATCCGCATGGCTGTAAGGGATCGTGCAGCCACGTCTCGATCCCTGAGTCAACAGATGGGGACGTTTGCAAGGCAACAACCATCTGCACGTACAGTTCGAAGACGTTTGCAGCAGCATGGACTATCAACTCGGAGACAATGGCTGCGGTTACCCTTGACGCTGCATCACAGACAGGAGCCCCTGCAGTGGTGTAATCAACGACTAACCTGGGTGCACGAATGGCAAAACGTCATTTTTTCGGATGAATCCAGGTTCTGTTTACAGCATCATGATGGTCGCATCCGTGTTTGGCGACATCGCGGTGAACGCACTTTGAAAGCTTGTATTCGTCATCGGCATACTGGTGTATGACCCGGCGTGATGGTATGGGGTGCCATTGGTTACACGTCTCGGTCACCTCTTATTCGCATTGACGGCACTTTGAACAGTGGACGTTACATTTCAGATGTGTTACGACCCGTGGCTCTACCCTTCTTTCGATCCCTGCGAAATCCTACATTTCAGCAGGATAATGCACGACCGCATGTTGCAGGTCCTGTACGGGCCTTTCTGGATACAGAAAATGTTTGACTGCTGCCGTGGCCGGCACATTCTCCAGATCTCTCACCAACTGAAAACATCTGGTCAATGGTGGCTGAGCAACTGGCTCGTCACAATACACCAATCAATACTCTTGATGAACTGTGGTATCGTGTTGAAGCTGCATGGGCAGCTGTACCTGTACACGCCATCCAAGCTCTGTTTGACTCAATGCCCAGGCGTATCAAGGCCGTTATTACGGCCAGAGGTGGTTGTTCTGGGTACTGATTTCTCAGGATCTATGCACCCAAATTGGGTGAAAATGTAATCACATGTCTAGTATAATATATTTGTCCAATGAATACCCGTTTATCATCTGCATTTCTTCTTGGTGTAGCAATTTTAATGGCCAGTAGTGTATGTGCTATTGTGGTAAGTACCTTCTGTGATGTTTAAAGCGCTTTCCCGGCGTACTGATCGTTCCATAAAAACACGGGAGAACTGCAGGATGTCAGTAACGTCCTGCCCCGATATTTCGGCACAGCGTCTTCTGGCCATCTTCAGGTGTGTGCCACTGTAGTACAACTACGGTGTTACTCACCTGAAGATCGCCAGAAGACTCTGCGCCGAAATATCGTGGCAGGACGTTACTGACATCCGGCTGTTCTCCCGTGTTTTCATGGAACAGGCACCCTCTGGTACCTTGTTCACAACGATTTGCACATTGTAGATATAGATGCGGGGAAAGAGGTGCTATTCGCTACAAGGTACGTGTCTGTAATTCATTTGGTCATGAGCATATCTCAATAAGGAGCGCGGAAATTCTGTTACCGGTTTGATGATGTCCGTCCGTTCGAAGAAACCATCCTTGCGACGCGTCCAGAAGGTGAGGTGCCCCTTGCCGTGGGTGATCAGCAGGTTGTCGTCCAGCGGGTGGAACACCGCTCCCGTCAGGTCGTCTTGTAGCGTCTAAACACAGTAACAAGCCTTGTGTAAGATATCAGCAACCAAACTGGCTACTCGATTAAGTTCTTTCAGTGTTATAAACACAAGGAACTATTCAATTTCTTCCATTACTGTCAGTGTTGCCTCCGTGACTGTATAAAGTAACCCTGTCACAACTTGTGATTTTATTTGAATGCACGAGGTATTTCAAGCCCTGAGGGCTCATCTTGAGGTGCTTGATCAGTCTACACTAGTTTTCAAATCTAAGTTAATGGTGGTCCTGTTAAGACTACACAGGTATAAAGGGTAGTGAAATGAAAACGACACTGTTGAAAAAAAGTAAACAAGCGGATTATTATTCCAAAAGTAGACTAATTGTCGTAACTGTTAATACATTTATCCCGCAGTGAGAAAAGACGGTCAGTGCCTTCAAGGAAAAATGTTTGCCATTGCCTACGAAACCATGATTGAACACAGGGGCGCACCTCGTCGTCCGAAGCAAACAGGCGGCTATGAACATCTTTCTTCAGGTCTCCAAAACTTCGGAAGTCACATGGGGAGAAATCGGAGCTGTATGGAAGATGCCAGGTTTCGAGACAAAGTTTCGCTGCGGAAACTGCATCTCGCAATGAACTCCACGCCAAATTTCAAGCTTCTGTAAACGACCGCCAATCTTGGGGATTTTGCGTCTGTTTAAATTTGGCACGTTTGTTTCATTGTTTCTGCAACAGTGTTCTAACCCGTTTTGTGTACCACGGAGGATCAGCTCCGTCGTTTGTTAATTTATTTGGTATAAATCTCTCGACTACTGCCGATACAATTTCTTTGAATTTAAGTCACATCTGGTCTATACTTATATTATTAATTTGGAATGAGTGGAGATTGTCTCTCAGGAAGGTGTCAAGTGAATTTTTATCTGCTTTTTGAATAGGTATATTTTTCGCTTACTTTTCGAGGATTTGGGGATTACAATATTCAATTTCGCTACGACAACCCTGTGTTCACTAATTCCTATATCGGTTTTGATGTTCGTTATTAACTCAGGATTATTTGTTGCTAACAGGTCAAGTGTGTTTTCACAGCCGTTTACTATTCGCGTGGGCTCATGAACTAACTGCTAGAAATAATTTTTAGAGAATGTGTTGAGCACAATTTCGGATGATATTTTATGCGTACCTCCGGAATTAAACATGTATTTTCGCCAACATATCGAGTGTAAATTAAAATCACCACCAACTATTATCGTATGAGTCGGGTACGTGTTTGAAATCAAACTCAAGTTTTCTTTGAACCTTTCAGCAACTGTATCATCTGAACTGGTAGGTCGGTAGAAGAATCCAATTATTATTTTACTCCGGTTGCCTACAATGACCTCTGCCCATACTAACTCACAGGAAGTATCCAATTTCACGACAAGTTAAGCTACTTGTGACAGCAACAAACACGCCGCCGCCAACTGTGTTTAGCTTATCTTTTCAGAACACGATTAGGTTCTTCGCAAAAATCTCGGCTGAGCTTATATCCGGGTTTAGCCAGCTTTCAGTGCCTATAACGATTTGAGCATCAGTGCTTTCTATTAGCGCTTGGAGATGTGTAAGGGTTTCGCAGGGAAACTGCTGCAGCATAGCCTAAACGACCTGCCAACAAAATGCGCGCCCACACGTTGCCAAGTGGTTTTGAGTACACGGTAGAAGTTGCGCTGTGAAACCTTTACACACCATTCATTCGGTCCCAATCTCTCACCATGCGATTTCCACATTCTTGACGAAAGAAGTGGTGCACGCCTAGCTACAATCATGGTTACGGAGGCAACCGCAAACATTTTTCTATGAATGCATTGACAGTATTAGCTAATGTGGGACTAAATGTGTTAACAGTTAAGGCTATTAGTTTTGGAATAATAATCACATAACTTACGCTCGTTTACGTTTCACTGCCCGTTATGTAATTACAAAGTGGCACTTGTCGGATACAAGTTTTAAAAACTAAGACAACATAGAAAAATTATTTACTGCTCCAGAAGTGGTTATGTGGTTTTGAAGTACACTACGAGCAGACATATCTATGAACGTCTGTACACTTTTCGTCCTACAGGACAGTTGTAAACATAGTTCAAAACAAGTCAAAGTATATGAAAACGTAAAGGTGCTACCTTTCTACATATACACAGGTGTTAGTACTTCAAGGAAGGCACAAAGGTGTTACATTATTTATTAAACATAGATGCCTTTTGTAAAGCAATAATTTTCATAAATATCAGATGTTATATAATGATGGTACTATTAAGTATTTGTTTGTTTAGGGAAAAATAAACTTTTAAAATAGCTAAAAAACTGTGGCTGTTAAACTCTGAGTTCTAATAGATCAAGTTTTCCACCATTATTTTCTGTATGGAGTACACTTAGGCTGTTGTGAATATCACTTAGTTTGTGTCTATTAAGTGATTATATTAGTAAACTTAATCCCGTTTTCTTTGTTGGCGGTCCAAATATCTAGTGAGTTTGGTTAATTAAGATTTCTACAGTAACTGGAGAGCACGAACCTCACTTACGTGTGTCAGAAATAGCCTCTGAAACCAATAATACGCCACGTCATTTTTTTTAAACTTAGTTTTTTTTTTCAAACAACTTGTTTGACGTATTGCTCTTCATGAAAATGTTAATCTTTAGCTCTCCTTTTTGTCAATTTGCACTAATTTTAAATGATGTTTCCCTAATGTTTTGCATACTATTATATTATACGAACATTTTGGACTAGGTAAATCTACGAGACGGAGTGGAACGCGAAATCGGACCCTTGCTTTGGCTTGCAATCCTACATTCCGACATATGATTCTGCCCGATCATGAATGTTCACGATATCTTGTTCTAAATTCAGCTTATTGTGGAATTTTGGCTCGTAAAAGGAACCAGGCAAAAAATGAAACCAACGTTCGTGGAGCTAAATAATATCCTCTCAAAGTGTCTTGCTATTTTGGACCAAGGTCGATGCAAGCAATTGAGGGAAGTCAGTAGACCTTTATCTGTCGTTTTCGATCAATGTATTTTTCAAGGGGAAACGTTCCATAATGTTCTCCAGCTTCCACAAATATTCTCGAGTGCTGACAAGTATTGCTGATTGTTCTCGACTGTTCTCGAAGGTTGTAGAATACAACTTGGAAATGTCACATATCACAGTGATCTGCACTCCAGCAAAATCTTCCTAACCGATGAGTTATGCAAGCTAAAGAAACAGAAAAAACGTCGAAAATGTATCCGTTTGTAGAGAGAAATTGCGTAAACAAAGAACTGTTGTGGACCGAACAATTTTAGCAACAAAAAATGACTTAGTTCAACAAACAAGGAGGCAAATACATAATATTATCCCAGGAGAAGAAAAAAAATTGAATCAGGATGAAAATGTGAACTTCCTAACAGAATCTCTAAATTCCCTCCATATTTCCGATATGCCCTTGCAAAAGAGCTTCTAAACCACGTCACAGAAGGGGAAGTATTAAATGGACAAGGAAACCACGAATTCTAAGCATTTCAATCGACTAGCATTCACCTTTGAAAGACTCTAGTTTCCAGTACGATGAGATTACGATCAATAAAGAGCAAGGGCAGGCATTCTAGTGTTGCGGAGTAGATTTAAAAGAATGGTGTTTCTCGCACAGACAACTACAAGTAGCGTAATCGCGTGTTGGACAACCACAAATCTTACTCATCATTGCACCGAAAGCAACACACCAAATATATGTAGTTTATAAGAACATACTCCGAATAACTTAGATGCTGTACAAATGAGATAATTACTTCAAATTTTTCCAGTTGAGAAAACAAATTAAAAACTAAGACCTAGCGAAGCGGAGTCGCTTTTAGCTAGTGCAAAATATTTGTTTACACCGCTTAACTAAAGGTAATAGGGAGAAAAAACACAGAAGATTTCTGTTCAGTTCTGTACTGATGCATCATACACAGTACAAGGGAGAGGAAGTCTCCCATTGTTTGACAGAAGTGAAGGAGGAAGATAATGTTGACGTCATCCAGTAATGGGTTCAGAATTCGATAGAGTACAAAATAATCTAAGCTCAAATTAATCTGCAGTAGTCGGTGACATACCGTCACAGTTACTGAAGGTGTGGGGTTCAAATGGCTCTGAGCACTATGGGACTCAACTTCTGAGGTCATTAGTCCCCTAGAACTTAGAACTAGTTAAACCTAACTAACCTAAGGACATCACACACATCCATGCCCGAGGGAGGATTCGAACCTGCGACCGTAGCAGTCGCGCGGTTCCGGACTGAGCGCCTAGAACCGAAGGTGTGGGGACCACACCTCGATCAAAATAACGAAATCATTGACTGTTGACTATGGGAGAGGGCGACGTTGTTGGTTCACGTTTATCTGTGCACACAACATGGCTGCGACAGCAACAGATGGGCGTTCTCGTTCTGGACACATTCACACGCTGCCCATTAACATGTAGTACTGTGTTTGATTGAAATTTTCATAATAGTCTTTCCAATTTTCTGCACACTCTCGTTAGGAAATTCTGTCGCTGTCGTCATTGGCTACTGTCTGGTAGCATGACTGCTGATACGCCATTTATACTTTAGCTGCCAGCTGTGTCGTCACTGGTGCTCACGGGATCGCCGTGTATAAGTGGAAAAGTTTTTTTTCGAGTGGTTATATTTGGGATATATTGTATAAGATGGTATCACTGCTGGTTTCCAGTATCTGTAAATAATCTTCTTCATTTTTGTTTAGTTTTGCTCCGGTTAGTGTAGATATGTCTTTGTGTGCAGTGATATATGTTTCAGTGACGGAGTGATAGTTTCATTTTAAATATTGACAAAATTGGCAATAAAATGTTGCTCTAGCATGGAAGATCAGTTGCTTACCTGAAATAGACTGTGGGTGATGGAAGCTAAAGCATTCGCTCTTCAAGTCTCATAGAAACAAGAAGTGCTGAAAGGAACGCGAAGAAGAAACTTGAAGATGAAGAACTGCAGCGCAGTGAAGACTATGCTTCTACAATGTTCTGAGGCACAATTTAATATGACTCCTATACTTTTTTTCAATTTCCCACGAGTTGCATTTTTCGGAGTTTAGGTACACATATCTCCGTAGATGACGATCAGATAGACTTAAGGAAAGGTAAAGGCACCAGAGAGGCAGTTCTGATATTACGACTGATAATGGAGCAAGACTGAAAAAAAAGACACGTTGGTAGAATCTGTCGATCTAGAAAACGCGTTCCATAATGTCATATGGTGCAAGGCGTTCAAAATTCTGAAAAAAAATATGGATAAGCTACAGAGAAAGACGGGTAACATGCAATATGTACAAGAGCCAAGAGGAAACAATAAGAGTGGAAGACCAACAACGAAGTGCTCGGATTAAATAGGGTCTAAGACAGGGAAGGTACAGATGAGCGGAATATACGCTTGGTGCTGAAAGGAGCGTTAGTCGGGGTACACAAGGTGTTTCAAAGTCTTTGCCTCAAACGTCTAGGGGTGACAGATCACTTCATTGTGAACAACTTTTTTCTTAGAGACAAAATGTTCAGGGTGACACTTCCGGTGACGCTAGGTGTCCGTTAGTATTTACTAATACTGGCGCGACGAAACTTCACCAAACTACCAGATCCTACTAACCAGGCATGCTGCATACTAAACATTCCTGTAAATTGATCGATTTTGAGCAAGAAAAGCACAAGGATGAATGTCTATAATCACAGAAACATATTTTAGAAGAGAATCAGAAACTTTAATTTTCCTCTGTCCCACATCCCACCCTCAATCCTATTTTATTATTCTCTCTCTGCTTTTTTTTCTTCGACCTCTTTATATTCAATTAAATTCTAGGAGTAGTTACGTAGTATAACGTGATGTAGGTTTCGTGGCTGTACACTAAACTGCACAACGTAAGAGAATTAAAATGCCACTTTTTTGAAGCCTAATAATTTTCTCCCATTGCCAGAAAGAAATTCGAAATTTGGTTCGAACGTTCTACCATCTTCCTGTGTAATGATGCAAATATTGTCGCCCTACTATGTAACCCTCGCGCTAGGAAACGCTTCAATCAGCAAAGTGTCGAGACATGTAAAAAAACATAAGCGATGCAAAAAAAGACTCAGGAGGTGTTACAAAGGGCGAGAATGAAACCACCGCTGCCCTTGGGAAGTTCATTTCCACACATTTCGTGGTCGAAAACGAAGAGTTCGCTGTGTGATGTGCAACAGGACGACGTTCTTGACAATCCTTGAGACTGGTGCCTCCCGCCTTGAGTGATGCAACCATTCTGTAAGGACATCCAGGGGCTACATTCTCACTGAGCGCGATCTCACCTGACCGTAAGTTTTTGCTTTCGTATAAAGGATGGAACTGCTAGGACCATTCACATTATTCGACGAAATCTGAACATGACTCGCCTTCATGTGGAGCCATAAAAGAAGAAATTTATGAATTTATTGTGGACCTTAATAATAATAGTGATAACAATAATAATTGTGAAAATGGCCAGCAGTAGCTTCTAGTGTGCAAGTGATACTTACAATAGCAATTAAGAAATAGAAAATTAAAGAAATATCAAGGCATGCTATCGTTATTGTCGACTACCGGATGCAGATATACAACCTTACAATTAGGTCAGATCAGTGTAGGGGACGTCAAACCCAGAAAATTTTTCAAACAAACACAGATCGGAAAATCATCATTGTAGAGCAACGCGTATAAAACTACAGAAATATATGCGAAGAGCACGCAGAAGTTTGTCTGGTAACCGAACATGTTTGGGTGTACAGCTTGACAGTGCAGCTAATTATTTAACTAAATTACTGGTATTACTACAATTTTAGCGAAGCGGATTTACTAACATCACAGAAAATTGACATCTAACGCAACCACCGTGGACAATAATTAAAATTTAATCTAGTTCTGAGAATTCAGTTGAAAACATTATGTTCAGTTAATGCAGTCAGTTACTATGCTCTCAAGCATAACAGGAATGTCTAGGGCCAAGCGTATACTTCCGCACGGTTATCGCTAAATGGCTGCCGTTTTATCGCCGTAGCTCCACTCTGACATTCTTGTCAGTTGCTTTCCCCCCCACGGTAAATGGTTAGCTGTTGTCTTACGACGATCTAACAAGGTGAAAATCGAAACTTCCTATCAGATTAAAACTGTGTGCCGGACCGAGACTCGAACTCGGGACGTTTGCCTTCCGCGAGCAAGTGCTCTACCAACTGCGGTACCCAAGCACGAGTCACGACCCGTCCTCACAGCTTGAATTCCACCAGTACCTTGTCTCCGAACTTCCAATCTTCATAGAAGTTCTCCTGAGAAACTTGCAGGACTAACACTACTGGAAGAAAGGATATTGCGAAGACATGGCTTAGCCACAGCCTGGGGGATGCTTCCAGAATGAAATTTTCACTCTACAGCGGAGTGTGCGCTGATTTTGAAACTTCCTGGCAGATTAAAACTGTGCGCCGGACTGAGACTCGAACTCGGGACCTTTGCCTTTCGCGGGAAAATTCTCTACCAACTGAGCTACCCAAGCAGGACTCACGACCCGTCCTCATAGCTTCAATTGCGCCGGTACCTCGTCTCCTACCTTCCAAATTTCACGGAATTTCTCCTGAGAAACTTGCAGGACTAGCACTACTGGAAGAAAGGATATTGCGGAGACAGCCTGGGAGATGTTTCCAGAATGAAATTTTCACTCTGCTGCGGAGTGTGCGCGGAATTGAAGCTGAGAGGACGGGTCGTGAGTCGTGCTTGGGTAGCTCAGTCGGTAGAGCACTTGCCCTCGAAAGGCAAAGGTCCCGAGTTCGAGTCTCGGTCCGCCACACAGTTTTAATCTGCCAGAAAGTTTCAAAATCAGCGCACACTCCGCTACAGAGCGAACATTTCATTCTGGAAGGTGAAAATCGGTCAATACGATAAATAAATACCAAAGAACTTCTGCAGTTCGTTTACATTGACATACACAAATTAAGCTACATTCAGAGTGGAAGGAACTGGAATGCTGCATCTGACACCTGTGATCTTTATGGCCGATGTCAATGGAGCCCACGATGTAGAACGAGGTAGAGAATGTCATCAAAAGCGTGCAACACGAGACACTTAGTGCAGTAAGCGGGCAGCGCACGTCGGTACTTACGGCGACTTTGCCGAGCAGGTGCCCCCACTGCCACTGCCACACGGAGAGGATGCGCTCGCGGCCGCCGTCCACCGCCAGGACGTAGCTGCCGCCGTTCTTCGCCGTCCGGGGGAAAGACTGAGATCACACATCACTCGCCACTACCCGCTCTGGCTGCCAAGCGGGGAACTAGCGGCGCAGTCGCAGCCGAAGCTGTCTGCTGCTCAGCACTAGCGCTACATAATAGCTAAGCACTCTGGAGAAAGTGTTAGTCACCTCCAATGGACAAACCGGCAAACCGTGCAGCACAGCCTCTACTCTTAATAGTAGCCACAATTCGTCGAGGAAGGCAAGTTTCTTCAGGTCTCCCATCGATTATCAGATCCAGTACACGTAAACTAAACGTAAACTCCGTCCATAGCCCTTGGTTGGCCCATCTGTATTGACATGCCACCATGTCATACTCCGCCAATAGCGGCACTGGATGCAGTATTTTGGTCAACGCACCACTATAGCAGCGGTCGTCAGTTTTCGTGACCCGCAGCCGCTACTACTCGGCCAAGTAACTCCCTAACTGGCATCAGGAGGGGGAGTGCACCCCGTTTCATTCTTATCACTACGAAAAGAATACTTAGTAGTACCAGGAATCGTACTCGGGTCTTCCGAATGGCAATCAGCTGCCCTGACAACTCAGTTACGGACGCGGAATGACTAGATTCAGTAGAGCTGCCATTGCGGGAATGCTGATCGCTACTTTTCACTCGCTGTTTCAAATAGTCCCGCATGTTTCTATGAGATCAAGATTGGGTCATTTAGTGGGTTAATGCGACACGGTTTCCGAATATTAATCAAACCACGTCCGCCCACGGTAGCTGAATGATCAGCGTGACAGATTGTCAATCCTCTGGGCCCTGGTTGGATTCCCGGCTGGGCCGGGGAATTTTCTCCCCCCAGGGACTGGGTGTTGTGTTGTCCTCATCATCATCCTATCATCCCCATCGACTGCAAGTCGCCGAAGTGGTGTCAAATTTAAAGACCGGCACCCGGCGAACAGTCTGCCCGACGGGGGGCCCTAGCCATACGATTAAATAAATAAATAAAATGTAGTCAAACCACAAACGTATGCGTACAATGCAGTGAACATGGTTTAGTCACTTTAGAATGTGGGAGGGTCCACGGTATACTCAACACGAACGTGTAGAAGAGAGAGCAGAATTGGGTCACCAACACTCTTGAGACAAACATCCTGGATTACGTTCATGGTTACTAGGATGAGCAAGCCCAAGTCATGGTACGAAAAACATCTCAAAAATATCAAAAAGCCACCTCCGGCGGAACTACATCGTTCACACCGCGGGTTACATGTCTCGCTAAGCTGTCAATGCACTCGACGCCTTGGATCACTTGAAAAGAAGCCAAATGGCGATTCGACATGCCCCCAGACAGCTATTGTCCAGTTTGTGTTATTTGGCCCATAGAAGGCTTGCAGTTTATGTGCCGCTGTCAGCATTGGCCTTTTGCGTGCTACTCACTTCGAAACGTGCATTACATGTAATTCACTTCTCAATTTTCACTCGGAAACTAGCTGAGATGGACGTGCATCAACTGACATTACCAATTATTGTTTGGTTTGAATCCGGTTGTCAATGACACGATAACACACTCGTTTCCAGTCCTTGTAGGGTAGTATTACGCCGTATTACTTGCCTGTAAGTGGTGCACCATTCGCTGTTGACATACTGGACAGTCGACGTTGATACACCATCAAATCTAGCAATCTTAATTCACTCTATGGTCATAGGGACTCTCAAATACGATGGCTGCCATTATGTTCACGTCTCCACAGCGACACGTTGCTGTAGGTATCCATACAACCGATGGCACACACACATTACTTCACTTGTTTTATTTACGTCAGTGGCTGTGGGTCAGATGTCTGCCTGGAACCAGTTTTAACACCGTGTACAACGCTCCTGAGCGACCAGTGTGGTCTTTTAAGAGGTGACTAATATTTTCTCCAATAAGCCTATAAGAGTCATTCCAAGCAGGTTTAATGACAGTAAAATATTTTCTTTAATATAACTGGCCAGAGCTAATACCTTTTTCTTATTACATACAAAACCATGTAATACGTTGTTCATAATTTATGTTTCATGCTCTTTTATTTATACTTAAGAAACATTATAATACATAATTCTACTGCTCTGCGAAACACTGGAAGCCCTGGAACCACTGTCCCGTAACATGCCACTAGAAGAACCCAGAAAAAAATGGCACAGTTCATTTATAAGGTTTGTGGAAGTGTGCGGCAACACTGGACCATCGTATGACACAGTGGCGATGTAGCATAGGCTCTTCCAGTGTGGTCAACGAGTCTGAATGACGAAGAACGAAGTAGCAGAAACTATCGTAAGGGAAGTGAAGAACACGGTGTTCGATGACCAGCGTATCACCATCTTTTGAACATGACAAAAGTTGCCTGCTCATAGCTTTTACGACATTTTGAAGGTCGCTGACTGCCCATGTATGACGAAAAGGTTCCCCCTGATCCGAGGCAGCAGCTTAAATGTTCGAATGAAGTTATTCCGGTTTAGATTGCGAAAGTATTATTTATTACGATTGCGGTTTCGACATATGGTCATTGTCAAGCATTCAGAAAAGAATCAATTACCAGGATAAAACACATTATGATTAAAAAATTAATAAACATTTAAAACCGAAAATTCGAAGCTACTTTCGTGTGATATTAGGACCTATTAAACATAAAATTGTGCTGGAACATATTTTCCAGCTGTGCAGCTGTGTAAAACCAGATACACGCAGTGATGTAAATCTACCCACTGTTCTATACACAATGTGAACACACGTGAAGAAGCTGATAACATAACGGCAAACCGCTAACACAATAGCAAAAACGACTTCCACTATAAACAGTCAAATCAAAAAATTGTGTAGCTGTCGTGGTCGATGGAGCAAAATGGCGTCATTTTATAGTGAAAGCTGTTGTAGCTTCGAATTTTCAGATTCGAATGTTTCTTAGTTTTTTAGTCATAGTCTATGTTCAGAACAAAATTTTATCTTCGCATCAGATGTGCGCTGATAGGAAACTTCTGGGCAGGTTAACACCGTATGCCAGCCCGAGACTCGAGCTCAGACGATTGCCTGTCACGGGTAAGTGCCCCACCGACTGAACTACCCAAGCACGACTCACAGCTTTACTTCGGATAGTACCTCATATCCTACCTTCCAGACTTCACAGAAGTTCTCCTGTGGAACTTACAGGAATAGTACATCTGGAAGAAAGGATTTTACGGAGACATTACTTAGGCCCAGCTCAGGGGCGTTCCTAGAATGAAATTTTCACTCTGGAGCAGAGTGTGCGCTGATGTAAAATTTCTGGCAGCTTAAAACTGTGACCTAGACCTAGACTCGAACTCGGGATCTTTGTCTTTCGCGGGGAACTATTCTACCGACTGAACTGCCCAAGCACTAGTCATGTCTCGTCCTGGCCGGCCGAAGTGGCCGTGCGGTTCTAGGCGCTGCAGTCTGGAACCGCGAGACCGCTACGGTCGCAGGTTCGAATCCTGCCTCGGGCGTGGATGTGTGTGATGTCCTTAGGTTAGTTAGGTTTAACTAGTTCTAAGTTCTAGGGGACTAATAACCTCAGAAGTTGAGTCCCATAGTGCTCAGAGCCATTTGAACCATGTCTCGTCCTCCGGAGGCTGTGGCAAAGCCATGTCTCCACAGCATCCTTTCTTCAGGAGTAGAAGGTTCTCAGGTGAATTTCTGTGAAGTTTGGAAGGTAGGAGATGAGGTACTGGTGGAAGCAGAGGTCTAAGGGTGGGCCTTGGATCTCAGTTAGTAGAGCACTTGCCCGCGAAAAGGCACAGATCCGGAGTTCAAAAATGGCTCTGAGCACTATGGGACTTAACAGCTGAGGTCATCAGTACCCTAGAACTTAGAACTACTTAAACCTAACTAGCGTAAGGGCATCACACACATCCATGCCCGAGGCAGGATTCGAACCTGCGACCGTAGCGGTCGCGCGGTTCCAGACTGAAGCGCCTAGAACCGCTTGGCCACACCGGCCGGCGCCTAGACTTCGAATCTCGGTCTGGCACAGAGTTTTTACCTGCCAGGAAGTTTAACAGTGTGTTTTATTTGGTGAATGGTTCCTTACAGAATGCTGGACAATACTGAGTGGCAGCCATTAGCAGAATGATGGCATGATTTTCGAGGTTGAACGTTTCGTGAGAAGTCGAAATGTAGACTTCTGGAATATAAGTCACCATGAAGTGTCCCAGCCCTGGGAAAATTTGTGGCTTTGAAGGATGAACTTGCGGGAAGGATTAAGACCATCACCAGCATTTTTGCTCGCGGCTTTTGTCTCGAGGTGATAATTAAAACTTTATGACTACTCCTCATATGTGGGGAAATGATGAAATAGTGAATTTTATTGTTCTGTCTACATTTACATGTCTTCTCACTGAGCAACATTCTGATGTTTTGAACACCTGTCGTTCGATTAATGTGCTGTTAGCAATCTACATTAAGGCTTATGGCCTTAAATACAGCTCGTCCCTCCCCCCCCCCCCCCTTCCGCACCGCCACACTTGTCCTCCAACGCATAGAAACAAAGCAGGGTGTGGTAGCGTGTGACGTGTGAAGGGCACTGCTGCTGCTGATGCTGTGGAATCACACTGTACTAGAATGAGATTTCCACACTGCAGCGGAGTGTGCGCTGATATTAAACTTCAGGGCAAATTAAAACTGTGTGTCGAGTTCGAGGCTCGGTCCGGCACACGGCTTCAATCTGCCAGGAAGTTTCGCACTGCGCTATACTAAGCTATACTCACGAGCTGCGAGAAGGCGACGGCGGAAGCGGCCACCTCGAGTTCGCCCATGCCGAACACGTAGAGCGTCAGCAGCGTCTCGGTGCTCCAGATGCGGATGTGCGCTTGCGTCTTGCGGCTGCGGCCCGCGCGCTGCCCGGACGCCACCATCTCGCGGGACGGGTGCAGGTCCATGCTGAACACACAGGGAGTAAGGCACACGACTGGTGGTCAAGTAAACAGAGAACGGAAGTGCAGTATATAGGGTGTCCCAGTAGAATAGTCAGTATTCGGTGATATAACGGCAACATTATTTGAAGCAAGAAACATTGTATGTACACTACCGGCCATTAAAATTGCTACACCAAGAAGATGCAGATGATAAACGGGTATTCATTGGGCAAATTATTATACTAGAACTGACATGTGATTACATTTTCACGCAGTTTTGGTGCATAGATCCTGAGAAATCAGTACCCAGAACACCCACTTCTGGCCGTAATAACGGCCTTCATACGTCTGGGCATTGAGTCAAACACAGCTTGGATGGCGTGTAAAGGTACAGCTGCCCATGCAGCTTCAACACGATATCACAGTTCATCAAGAGTAGTGACTGGCGTAATGTGATGAGCCAGTTGCTCGGCCACCATTGACCAGACGTTTTCAATTGGCGATAGATCTGGAGAATGTGCTGAACTTGGCAGCAATCGAACATTTTCTGTATCCAGAAAAGCCCGTATAGGACCTGCAACATGCGGTCGTGCATTATCCGGCTGAAATGTTGGGTTTCGTAGGGATCGAATGTAGGGTAGAGCCACGGCTCGTAACACATCTGAAATGTAACGTCCACTGTTCAAAGTGCCGTCAGTACGAACAAGAGGTGACCGAGACATGTAACCAATGGCACCCCGTACCATGACGCCGGGTGATGCGCCAGTATGGCGATGACGAATACACGCTTCCAATGTGCGTTCACCATGATGTCACCAAACACGGATGCGATCATCATGATGCTGTAAACAGAACCTGGATTCATCCGAAAAAATGATGTTTAGCCATTCGTGCACCCAGGTTCGTCGTTCAGTACACCATCGCAGGCGCTCCTGTCTGAGATGCAGCGTCAAGGGTAACCGCAGCCATGGTCTCCGAGTTGATAGTCCATGCTGCTGCAGACGTCGTCGAACTGTTGTTGTCTTGCAAAAGTCCCCATCTGTTGACTGAGGGATCGAGACGTGGTTGCACGATCCGTTACAGCCATGCGGATAAGATGCCTGTCATCTCGACTGCTAGTGATACGAGACCGTTGGGATCCAGCACGGCGTTCCGTATTACCCTCCTGAACCCACCGATTCCATATTCTGCTAACAGTCATTGGATCTCGACCAACGCGAGCAGCAATGTCACGATACGATAAACCGCAATCGCGATGGCCTACAATCCGCCCTTCATCAAAGTCGGAAACGTGATGGTACGCATTTCTCCTCCTTACACGAGGCATCACAACAAAGTTTCACCAGGCAACGTCGGTCAACTTCTGTTTATGTATGAGAAATCGGCTGGAAACGTTCCTCATGTCAGCACGTTGTAGGTGTCGCCAGCGGCGCCAACCTTGTGTGAATGCTCTGAAAAGCTAATCATTTGCGTATCACAGCATCTTCTTCCTGTCGGTTAAATTTCGCGTCTGTAGCACGTCATCTTCGTGGTGTACCAAATTTAATGGCCAGTAGTGTATATATGCTCTATTCCGAAGTATTTTTGAGGCAGAAGACATTTAATGTTCATTTGTTTTTGGGTTAGTGGCCTGTCCGTTTGTGTCTTACCAACCCAACGTTTTTGACATTTTATTCTAGCTCAATGTATCTCCTTGGTTTCCACCTCTTTGTTCTGGATTTATTTCTGCAATTAAAGCAGCCGTTGAATACACCCTTGTCCAAGGCGTGTTTATTCTTAAGCAGTGTGAGGAATTGAGAGTGAATCAGATAGAAGCATCGGTTAATGTGTTTGGGCACGTACTGGTTAAACACATGTTCTTCCAAGAGTACATAAATCAACTGAAGTTGGCGGTGGGATATTCGAACTATACAACGACTGGTAATGTACGACAATAATTTACAGAAGGACGGAAAAGAATACTAAGGCACTGTTAGATGACAATCAGCTTGGCCTTAGGAGAAAAACAGACACCAAAGAGACAGTTCTAATTTGCGGTTGATAATGAAAACGAGACTGAAGAAAAATCAAGACACGTTCATAGGATTTGTCGATCTGGAGAAAGCGTTCTACTATATAAAATGGTGCAAGATGTTCGAAATTGTGAAAAAATATGGGTAAGCTACAGGGAAAGACGGATAATATACAATATGTTAAGAACCAAGAGGGAACAATGAAAGTGTAAGAGAAAGAACGAAGTGCTCAGATTAAAAAGGTCATAACATGGGGATGTAGTCTTTTGCCCCTATTGCTTAATCTACGCATCGAAGAATCATGGCGAAAATAAAAGAAAGCTTCAAGAGTGGGATTAAAATTCAAGTTGAAAGGATATTAATGATAAGATTCTCTTATGATATTGCCATCCTCAGTGAAAGGGAAGAAGAATTTACAAATCTTTAACATAATGCAGCACTTCAGCAACCTTGAATTGATCAGAAAATAAGAAATTCAACCTTCAGTTGCAAGGCAAATTTTTTTTTAGGTTACCTCGGTTTCGATGCCAATAATGGTGTTTTCTCCAGAATAAAAATTAAATTATTTTGAGGGCCAAACGTTGGCCATGTCAGATTAAAGCTAATACAGAATAAAGACGTATAATCATAAGATTATGTCTGTCAATACTAGAAACAATAAGAAAATCGTAGACGGAGCTACGCCGGGCCAGGAATAAGGGTCACACGTAAGCAACAAGGAAACTTTATTCTGTATTAGTTTTAATCTGTGACATGGCCAACGTTTGGACATAAAAATATTTTAATTTTTGTTCTGAAGAAGATACCATTACTGGCATTTAAACCTAGGTAAACAAAAAAAAAATTACCTTGCAACTGAAGGCTGAATTTCTTATTGTCTGAAGAAGAATTACAGGATCTCTAGAAGGGAATGAACAGTCTAATAAGTACAGTATATGGATTCGGAATAACTGGAAGGAAGACAAAGTAGTGAGAAGCAGAATAAATGAGAACAGCGAGAAATTTAACATCAGAATTGGTGACCACGAAGTAGATGAAGTTAACGAATTCTGCTTCCTAGGTAGCAAAATAGCCCATGACGGACGAAGCAAGGGGGATATCAAAATCAGACTAGCAATGGCAAAAGGGAATTCCTGGTTAAGAGAAGTCTACTAATGTCAAACATATGCTTTACCTGAGGAATAAATTTTTGACAATATACGTTGGTTGTTTTTGTGGTCTTCAGTCCTGAGACTGGTTTGATGCAGCTCTCCATGCTACTCTATCCTGTGGAAGCTGCTTCATCTCCCAGTACATACTGCAGCCTACATCCTTCTGAATCTGCTTAGTGTATTCATCTCTTGGTCTCCCTCTACGATTTTTACCCTCCACTCTGCCCTCCAATACTAAACTTTCGAACTCTTGATGCCTCAGAACAAGTCCTACCAACCGATCCTTCTTCTAGTCAAGTTGTGCCACAAACTCCTCTTCTCCCCAATTCTATTCAATACCTCCTTATTAGTTATATGAACTACCCATCTAACCTTCAGCATTCTTCTGTAGCACCGCATTTCGAAAGCTTCTCTTCTCTTTTTGTTCAAACTATTTATCGTCCATGTTTTACTCCCATACCTGGCTACACTCCATACAAATACTTTCAGAAAGGACTTCCTGACACTTAAATCTATACTCCATGTTAACAAATTTCTCTTCTTCAGAAACGCCTTCCTTGCCATTGCCAGTCTATATTTTATATCCTCTCTACTTCGACCATCATCAGTTATTTTGCTCCCCAAATAGCAAAAACATTTACTACTTTAAGTGTCCCATTCCCTAATCTAATTCCCTCAGCATCACCCGAGTTAACTCGACTACATTGCATTATCTTCGTTTTGCTTTTGTTGATGTTCATCTTATATCCTCCTTTCAAGTCAATGTCCATTCCGTTCAACTGCTCTTCCAAGTCCTTTGCTGTCTCTGACAGAATTACAATGTCATCGGCGAGCCTTAAAGTTTTTATTTTTTCTCCATGGATTTTAATACCTACTCTGAATTTTTCTTTTGTTTCCTTTACTGCTTGCTCAATATACAGATTGAACAACATCGGGGAGAGGCTACAACCCTGTCTCACTCCCTTCCCAACCACTGATTCCCTTTCATGTCCCTCGACTCTTATAACTGGCATCTCGTTTCTGTACAAATTGTAAATAGCCTTTCGCTCCCTGTATTTTACCCCTGCCACCTTCAGAATTTGAAAGAGAGTATTCCAGTCAAAATTGTCAAAAGCTTTCTCTAAGTCTACAAATGCTAGAAACGTAGGTTTGCCCTTTCTTAATCTAGCTTCTAAGATAAGTCGTAGGGTCAGTATTGCCTCACGTGTTCCAACATTTCTACGGAATCCAAACTGATCTTCCCCGAGGTCGACTTCTACTAGTTTTCCATTCGTCTGTAAAGAATTCGCGTTAGTATTTTGCAGCTGTGACTTATTAAACTGATAGTTCGGTAATTTTCACATCTGTCAACACCTGCTTTCTTTGGGATTGGAATTATTATATTCTTCTTGAAGTCTGAGGGTATTTCGCCTGTTTCATACATCTTACTCACCAGATGGAAGAGTTTTGTCAGGACTGGCTCTCCCAAGGCAGTCAGTAGTTCCAACGGAATGTTGTCTACTCCCGGGGCCTTGTTTCGACTCAGGTCTTTCAGTGCTCTGTCAAACTCTTCACGCAGTATCGTATCTCCCATTTCATCTTCATCTACATCCTCTTCCATTTCCATAATACTGTCCTCAAGTACATCGCCCTTGTATAAACCGTCTATATACTCCTTCCACCTTCCTGCTTTCCCTTCTTTGCTTAGAACTGGGTTTCCATCTGAGCTCTTGATGTTCATACAAGTGGTTCTCTTATCTCCAAAGGTCTCTTTAATTTTTCTGTAGGCAGTATCTATCTCACCCCTGGTGCGGTATGCCTTTACATCCTTACATTTGTCTTCTAGCCATCGCTGCTTAGCCATTTTGCACTTCTTGTCGATCTCATTTTTGAGACGTTTGTATTCCTTTTTGCCTGCTTCATTTACTGCATTTTTATATTTTCTCCTTTCATCAATTAAATTCAATATTTCTTCTGTTACCCAAGGATTTCTACTAGCCCTCGTCTTTTTACCTACTTGATACTCTGCTGCCTTCACTACTTCATCCCTCAAAGCTACCCATTCTTCTTCTACCGTATTTCTTTCCCCCATTCCTGTCAATTGTTCCCTTATGCTCTCCCTGAAACTCTGTACAACCTCTGGTTCTTTCAGTTTATCCAGGTCCCATCTCCTTAAATTCCCACCTTTTTGCAGTCTCTTCAGTTTTAATCTACAGTTCATAACCAATAGATTGTGGTCAGAGTCCATATCTGTTCCTGGAAATGCCTCACAATTTAGAACCTGGTTCCTAGATCTCTGTCTTACTATTATATAATCTATCTGAAACCTGTTAGCATCTCCAGGCTTCTTCCATGTATACAGCCTTCTTTTATGATTCTTGGACCAAGTGTTAGCTATGATTAAGTTATGCTCTGTGCAAATTTCTACCAGGTGGCTTCCTCTTTCATTTCTTAGCCACAATCCATATTCACCTACTACGTTTCCTTCTCTTCCTTTTCCTGCTATCGAATTCCAGTCCCCCATGACTATTAAATTTTCGTCTACCTTCACCATCTGAATAATTTCTTTTATCTCATCATACATTTCTTCAATTTCTACGTCATCTGCAGAGCTAGTTTCCATATAAACTTGTACTAGTGTTATAGGCGTGGGCTTCGTGTCTGTCTTGGCCGCAATAATGGGTTCACTGTGCTGTTTTTAGTAGCTTACCCGCACTCCTAGCCGACCGGAGTGGCCGTGCGGTTCTAGGCGCTACAGTCTGGAACCGAGCGACCGCTACGGTCGCAGGTTCGAATCCTGCCTCGGGCATGGATGTGTGTGATGTCCTTAGGTTAGTTAGGTTTAATTAGTTCTAAGTTCTAGGCGACTAATGACCTCAGAAGTTAAGTCGTATAGTGCTCAGAGCCATTTGAACCGCACTCCTGCATTACCCCTAATTGATTTTGTGTTTATAACCCTGTATTCACCTGACCATCCAATATTTTACCCAAGAGGACGTCATTATCATTTAACCACAGAGTAATGCTGCATGCCCTCGGGAAAAGTTACTGCTGTAGTTTCCCCTTGCTTTCAGCCGTTCGCAGTACCAGCACAGCAAGGTCGTTTTGGTTAGTGTTACAAGGCCAGATCAGTCAATCATCCAGATTGTTGCCCCTGCAACTACTGATAAGGCTACTGCCCCTCTTCAATAAACCACACGTTTGGCCTCTCAACAGATACCCCTCCGTTGTGGTTGCACCTACGGTACGGCTATCTGTATCGCTGAGGCACGCAAGCCTCCCCACCAACGGCAAGGTCTATGGTTCATGGGGGTGCTACTGAAATTTACATCTTGCTTTGAAACAGATGCGCCTGTAAAATTATTCAGTGCAAGTTCAGTCACTTGGCGGCACAAAAGAAGGATAAAGTGATGAAGGGTCGTTGAACACATGAATACATGGCAGTTTTGTTTATAATACTAAGAGGGAACGGAAACATTTCTATCTGACGGCGCTGCCTCGGTGTAGCAAATACTGAAGTTCTCGGTATCACCCGCCTATTTTGATCCATAACTTCATAAAAATTGCGTTAAGATAACATCAATTGATATCCAGTGTGTATAAAATACGCCCCAGAACAACGGTTGTAGTGTAGATACTCTTGGCCTATCGAAGCAGCTTAAGCCACTTAATAAAGAAAAGCTTCCAGTGCAAGATTTATGTCAGTTAGGATTCTTTCAGATTATCTCGAAGAAATAGCTTCATTTTCTGACAATCACGTACAACCACTCGTTCGATGGAATATCCGTACCTAAAGCCTAGAGAAAGTTGCACAGGTTTCACAAATAGACATGAAAGGAAGTATAAAGAATTTCCTGAATAATAGACCCATATCATTGACATCGATTCTTAGTAGGATTTTTGAATATATACTGTGTTCCATTGTGGAACAAATCGAAGAAAGCGATCTAGTGACACATATCCAGGATTTCTTCGGAAAATGTCGGTGATGTAAAACACAAAAGCCTCTTTATTCGGACGAAATGGTGAGTGGTATCGGCAAGGTAAAGAAAGTTGATTCCACATTTGTAGATTTCCAGAAGCTTTTGACACCGTTTCTCACAAGCAGTTTCTAATCATATTGGGTGCTTATGGAATATCGTTTCAGCTGTGCGATTCGATTCGTGATTTCCAGTCAGAAATGTCACAGTTTGATAACTGACGGTTAAGTGACTTGGGCTACATTTGAGATTTCCCATGTAGGCGTTATAGGTCCTATCCTGTTCTTAATGTACATAATCGGTTCAAGAGACTCTTACACCGTTTGCAGATGATACCACCTTTTACTGTCTCGTAATGTCTTCAGAAGATAAAAAGGAATTAAAAAGGTTTTAGGCAAGATATCTGTCTGGTGTCAAAAGTGGCGACTGACCTTGAATAACATGTAGTATGTGTACCTCCATATGGGTACTTTTCGGTTACACGTTAATCAAAGGAAGTTAAAAGTTGTCGACTGAATTAAATACCTGGGGAATAAAATAATGGACAAGTAAATTGGAACCATCTCATTGAAAATGTTGTGGGGAATGAGAAACCAAATAATGTATTTTATTAGCAAGATACTTGGTACAACAAATCTACTAAACTGACTGTCTACATTACGTTTACTGAAGTTAAAATCTTCTGGGTTATTAGGCCGCGTCATGCTTCTTCTAAAATGATCGACGTTTCGATCCCTCTGCCATCGAAGCATCCCTGTTTCGTCTTCCGAAGGTGCAGGCCGAAGAAGTAAGACAAGATGTGTCGAGAGTTCTACGGAAATCGCAACCTCCGAAAAGCAACATATCGGCGCAGGAAAGGAAATCTTATTGAACTTATGAGAAACGAAAGCATCGTTGTAACAAAACTGTTGTTTTGGACGCTGTAGATTATCACAGGGGGATTGAACAACTACATGCTGATCCTGTGTATCGCAAGTTAAAAAGCGATCCGACCAACATAATAGTTCGGAAAGTGAAAAACCTGATATCAGACTCCAGACTGGACAGCTCTATTACAAAGAATCTAACACCTCGAACACCTGTCTCATGCAGAATGTATGGACTACCGAAAATACATAAAGAATCGGTTCCTTTGAGGCCTATAGTCAGTGGGATTAAGTCGCCGACTTATTTTTTAGCTCGTCATTTATCTAGCAAACTGAGACATCTAGTTGGTAAAACAAATGCTTTTATAAAAGATTCGGGACATTTTTTAGAAATTATACGCACACTGAAGATATGTGCAGGTGACATTCTTGTTAGCTTCGATGTGACATCGTTATTTACTAACGTCCCAGCATCAGATACAATGGAGATCATAAGGGAGAATGAATTCTATGAACAGGCTGACGGCCTTGCTATGGGCGCACCCATTTCGCCAGTTGCAGCTGACGTTTTTATGGAACATTTTGAGCAACAGGCGTTAAGTAGTGCTCCTTTGAAGCCTTCTTGCTGGCTCCGCTACGTGGATGATACATTTGTTATAGGGCCACACGGCGAAGAAGGACTTCATGCGTTCCACATTCACCCCAAAATCAAATTTGCCTTGGAGGCTGAGAGTGAGGTCGGTCTCCCGTTCCTAGATGTGTTGGTATACAGAAGATCTGATAACACTCTAGGTCACAGAGTGTACAGAAAGCTGACTAACACAAACAGGTATTTAGATACCACTTCGCACCACCACCCAACCCAGCAGAAGCAAGCAGTACTCAACACTCTGTCTTCATGTGCCTTCCGTATCAGCAATGACGAGAACTTGGAACCGGAGTTGAATTTTTTAAAGAGGACATTGAAGGCAAATGGGTATGGTTCAAATGGCTCTGAGCACTATGGGACTTGACATCTGTGGTCATCAGTCCCCTAGAATTTAGAACTACTTAAACCTAACTAACTTAAGGACATCGTACACATCCATGCCCGAGGCAGGATTCGAACCTGCGACCGTAGCAGTCGCGCGGTTCGCAAATGGGTATGATAGTTATTCAATCGACAGGGCTTTTAGGGGGAATATTTATACTGCTAATAAGAATGGCGAGGAACCGCTTCTCATTCCGTCAGGTTACCGTTCGTTTCTGCTGTCACTAACCGCGTAAGCAGAATTTTAAAGAAAAATGGTATCCAGACAGCTTTCTTTAGTCAAAGCAAAATAAAAGATTTTTTCCGACGGAAAACGGATGCAACTGATTGCTTCCACAATACAAACGTCTATCAAGTGACATGTGGCGGCGGCAAAGAGTATATAGGCGAGACGGGAAAAACTGTTAAAGGACGCATTAAGGAACACGAACGGCACATGGCGGCTAAAACAAAATGCAAAATCGACAGTAGCGGAACATCATGAGAACTGTGGCTCTGACATCGATTTTAATAACGTACGTGTACTGGCTAAGGAAACAAACATTTATAGAAGAAAGATCCGAGAAGCGGTTGAAATTTCTAATAGTGGATCTAATTTCAATAGAGAGGACGGCTATAGGCTTCCGGCATCGTGGCTCCCCGCCATCAAGAAAGTAAATACGCGGCCGAGGTATGTGAGCGGCATAAACAACGCACTGCAAATCACCTCGGCGGACAATAATATTTTGGGTAAACATGCCCCCTCTCTCGCTTTGTCCGTTTCGAATCTAGCCAATGATGACGACCAACCAATAGCGGTAGCAGGAATTTCAACCAATAACCCTCCTCCAGCGTAAGTGTGGCATAGGGCCTTTCTATCCAATGACGATGGGCTGCCAATGGTATATACAGGAGATTAGCTAACAACGACGCCCCTTCTTCTGCGTTAGAGCGGGAATATTAGCCTATGATTATGGCCTACCAATGGTAGCCATATGAATTTTAACCACTACTATCACTTCTTCAGCACGAACGCGAGAAAACTCCCCTTTTATAAGAGGACGCGACACTCGTCTCTGACAGTGTTCTAGCAGTAGTGGACACCAGAAGATCCCGAGGAAGATCCCAGCAGAGGGGTCGAAACGTCGATCATTTTAGAAGAAACATGACGTGGCCTAATAACCCAGAAGATTTTAACTTCAGTGACAACGGTCACGAAAGCCTGCAGACTTACATACATTACGTTTTCCCGTCCTTTTTGGTAGTATTGCTGGCCGGAATGGAATCCTTGCTGGGTAGAACTGACGAAGAACATCGAGAAACTTCAAAGACGCGGATGTCGTTTTGTATTATCACGAAATAGGAAGAGAATGTCACGGATATGATATGACAGTTGGAGTCGTAGTTATCAAAAAAAGGATTTCTCATCGCGGTGAGGTCTCCTCATGATATTACAATCATCAAATTTCTCCTCTGAACGACCATCGTGATAAAATAGGAAAAATCAGCTCCCACGGAAAACTTTAGGAACACGTTTTTCATAGATACTATTCGAGAGTGCAGTTAGGGGGAAATAGTCTGAAAGTGGTTCTATGCACCCTCTCCCGAACACTTAAACGTGTTTTGCAGAGTAATCACGTAGGTGTAGAACACACATTTCGAAATATGCTATGGGTCATTCTTTCACCAGAATCCACATTCCGCCGCGCGGGATTAGCCTAGCGGTCTTAGGCGCTGCAGTCATTGATTGTGCGGCTGGTCCCGGCGGAGGTTCGAGTCCTCCCTCGGGCATGGGTGTGTGTGTTTGTCTTTACTGTCTTTGGGATAATTTAGATTAAGTAGTGTGTAAGCTTAGGGACTGATGACCTTAGCAGTTAAGTCGCATGTGATTTCACACACATCGGAACATTTGAATCCACATTCCAAGAAATAATGTAGAAGCTAAATGCTGTTAGTGTTCTCTTTTATCTCTGTCTACGCAAGCAAGACACCACGCGACACAAGATCGTTATAGGCTTGAGCCGTATATTTGGCATCGGTAAGTTCAAGCCACACGTGACGTCACGCAAAGCACCCAACAATTTCGGAATGCAGGCAAGATGTGTTATCCGAAAGACGTGTTTTCTGTCGAAATCACCAGAGGGATCGAAATGAGCAACTCGTGCAAAGCGTGATTACAGACTATTACAAAGAAATTTCGTTGTAGATAAGCTAGAAAGATCAAGAATAGAATGATCATCCCAGCAGAGAGGGGTCGCTCTGCTGTCTAGAAGCCACTGATCACAGGAACGAATGCGCGACGTTGTTTACAAACACCACCGTGAATGGGATGTGGAGCAGTGGAAGGTTTTATGGAGTGATGAGCCACGATACCTGACATGGATCAATTTTAGCCTAATGTGGACATGACGATCGCCTGGGTATTGGTATTGGCCAGTGTGTACTGTTGCGCCAGTGTAATTAAATGGAGTAGATGTGATGGTCTAGGAATGTTTTCCCTGATTTGGGCTTACCCATTATTAGGCCTTACCATCGTCAGAAGGATATCAGTACTACTAAGTCTGTATGCGTTCGTGTTCATTGTCATTGAAGGTAAAATCTTCTAGGTTGTTAGGCAGTGTCAAATTTCTTCTACACGATCGATGTTTCGACCCCTCTGCTGGGATCTTCTTCACGATTTTGTGGTGTCGACGATTCAGTAAGCCATGGACATCATAACACCCTAAACATGACCGAAACGTCGATCGTGTAGAAGAAACATGACGCTGTCTAACAACCTAGAAGATTTTGCCCCCGATATCAGTATTGCCTGACAGCGACTGACGTCTTCTGTCGTTGGCTAGCAGCCTCTCCAAAGAAAGATACATTAGAAGCACCTGTAGCGACGAACTGCTTTTGTGAATGACTTGCACGCTTCAGTGTTCCCCTCCTCATAACTACCGATCAGAGCAAACATTTCGAATCTACATCTTTAATACACTTTCAAAATTACTTGGCATGAACCGAATTCGAACCCGTGCTTGCTACCTTGCTGCTAAAGATTTCGTGGATCAGCTCCATCAGCGCCTACTCACCGACCGGACAGCAAATACATGCACTCCCACGTCGCGCGGGTGGCCTAACCTCAGGCGTCGTCCACTTCTGCTCAGGCAGCTGCAGACCAGCTACGACCACAACAGTTTCCGTGTATTAGTCGACCCAATATTATTGCACTTGGGTGTGATGGAGCTTCGGTCGGCTTATTGTGAGTTGTTATCGTGATATTATTCAAGGGCACGCAGAACCAACTGATAGTATATTCACAACTGATCTGAAAGTGTTGACAGTGCGGTGCATTCTCCTTAGTCATCACTGTAGTTGTTTACTGTAACGTCCCGACGTGTTTCCAGCAACGGCAGGCGAAGTGCAGTAACATCATCCGTCGGTAGCAGCAAGCTAGCACAACAATAACAACACGGTTTGTTATCGGTAAGAACTCAGGCCACCATCACTGAAGGTGCTACTCTCGCTGACAGGTACCATTTCTATCGACAACAGGAGGCACATACAGCGGGGAACGGTTTCCCTCCGCAAGTCACTGGATCACGGGGACCCCGGTTCGATTCTCGGCCGAGTTGGGAATTTTCTCTGCGCAGGGACTGGGTTTTTGTGTTTCCATTTCATCATCATCATCATCATCATTCGTGACAGTGGTTAGATTGGACATTGTAAAAAATGGACTGTGTAAAAACTGGGACTTCGCTGATGACCGAGCAGTTGTGCGCCCCATAAATCAAACACCGTCATTACCATCATCATACGCAAGTCACTTGCCTGAAAATAGTCCACGCTGTATACCCCCGCCTAGGCAGCACTTAGGCCAGCGTACGGCCTTCGAGGTCTCATTCGTTGTCGGGAGTCACTCTGGGTAGTTGCGCCAACCTTACCGCGGTCCCTCATCCGGACTAATCTCCTGACCAGCGCCGATCCTGGGCGGAACGGTCGTAGCGGACACTGACTTGTAGACCCAGGTCTCGTGCTACGCCTCAGTGTGCTAGGGTTTTGTCACGAAATTTCCCACGGAGTTCCTTGATAGCATTTTCTCTTCCTGTGGCTAACATCAGATCTTCACAAGAAACTGTAGCTTGTTTCTTCCTGTAACTGTTCCTGAATAATATTATTTCCACGTGACTAATGTTTTATCTGTATGTATCAAACTCCAGTCCACTAAATCATCGACAGGCCTCACTCAAATACCAAAGATCATTGGACTAAAGACCTCCCTATTATCTTACTAGGCCTCTGAATGGTTGTCACAGGAGATCTCAACGCGACAACGCCTGAATTAGTATGTGGACAACTGGCTAGAGAATTCTGTACTGACATGTCAAGAAATATTATTCAGCGTCAACTTTGTACAACATCAGCTACAGGACAAAATGGTCAATGGCTTTACGGAGAAATGTTTTCGTTTGCCTACGGAACCGTTACTGAACCCACGTGTGCACCCCTCCGTCCCAAGAAAAGCGACCACCACCGCAGGGCTCCAAAAATACGGAAATTGCGTGGGGAGAGATCGAAACTGTATGGAGTATGTGTGAGGGCCTCTCAGCGAAAATTTTGAACCGTAGGTGAAACAATCTGAACAACATGTGAGCGGGCATTATCCTACTACAGAGTGGCGTCGTCCGTCAGCATACCTGGATGTTAAACTTGATGTCGCGCTTCAGTTTTTGCAAAGTGTCCACGTACCGCTGTAAGTTAATTATGGCACCGTGTTTCAGAATGTCAGTGAGCAGCAGGTCTTTGCAGTCAAAGAAAAGGATCACATGACTTTTCCGGAGCTGGTGTACCTGTGTACCTATTGTTTGGACTATACTGCGCAAGTTTCGCTAGGAGGCCCTTACACATACCCCATTCATTTATTATCTCTACCCACGCGATTTTAATGTTTTTGGAGCCTTTAAGAAAGACATTCGTGTGCGTCAGTTTGCTTCGGAGAAGGAGGTGAACACCTGAGTAGAATTGTGGTTCGGTTGGCAACCGTAAGCATTTTTCCATTAAGGCTTTGACCGTCTTCTCTCAAAGCGGGATAAATGTGTTAATGGTTACGGCCGATTACAGTTGAAATATTGAACAGTTTACTTACTTTTTTCCATTTGTCTTGTTTTCATTTGACTGGCTCTTGTACACGGAACTCTGAAAAACCGTGCACAGTAAGTTAACAGAATCATTATTCAAGACAAATCTGAAAACGATTCTATTCCCATACTATCCGGCTGCATAGAGATAGTAATTTTTCCTGCAGTTGAGTCAGGAGCGGGAGAGGAAAAAGACGCAAATAGTTGTACAAAACACCATCCGCCAGTTGCGTGACAGTGGTTTGAGAAATGCCTATTTAGACGGTCATTCAGATCACTGAATAGAAAAGGGCCACCTGTTGTATCAGCTTCGTGCTGCTTTCAGAGAGCGTTATCATACTATCTGACTTCAAACACACGAATCAGAACAGAAAAGTTGAGACCTCTTACCAAGTTCACTAGTCTTTATTAGTATTTATTTCCAGTTTTTGGCCAGTTTTACAGCTGTAGGAAACGAGACCTTGGTTTAATGTTGTCTCTAAGCCATCAAATAATACCATGATTCATACGGCATGATCTTTCGAAATCTCATTTCCGCAGCAAAGAACGTGCCAGCAGGCCATATCTACTAAAATTCCCATATCTCGCTTAGGTCTCCGCTGTACCAAAGTATATCAAAGTTTGAATCAGTGGATTATCAGAAACCGCACACGCAAAATTGGACTCACAGCTTTCCTCAGATCGCGAAACGGTTTCTCTTTCGCGCTGGAGGCCACCGTTTGCCTTTAAACAGTTCCGTAAAGCGAGGGAGCCGATAAACAGGCCGTTATCTCGAGTCCTGAGCACGCAAACGCGGAGGTACTTATCTGCAAACCTAACAAGAAACGCTAGGCAACACATGAAGGTTTGCCGGACGAGTGAAGTGGCACAACGCTAGGACGCAAGGCAAATAGTCTATGAAAAGCTGTTGTGTGGAGTTGATTACTTCTCATTGCCTTAGCAGCATTTAGAAAGAATGTTCGTATCGACTTTTATGCAATGATAATTTCGTATGTAGTTGTGAAATGAGACAAGTGCGTTGTCCACGTGACTCATTTGTAATGGCGTTATTAAAACCCACGCGCCACCGCCGTCTGTACAAACCCTTGGAGAACTGACTATGCAGTCCAGAATGTTCGTATTAATGTTCAACTTTAGGGACTCAAAATCTTTTCATGCTTTTGAGAATCAATGAAGCTGCCTATTTACTCTACTGATCGACTGAGATCTCCGCTTTTGTTCAGTTGGAGAAGGATAGAATGAAAAGCGACCGTAATTATTTTTAGGGAAACTTACCGACATTTGCCTCAACCGATTAGTGAAACGGTATAAAACGAAAAAAATAGTCGCTAGATGATTTTAAGTTTTCTCCTCTCGAGCCCTGTATGCGCCATCTTATCACTCATGTCGATTTTCTGCAGGACGGGAAGGAGGGAGTGCGTCATATTTCGGATGTATCCTACGGCTCGCAACTTAAAGTTTATTGTAAGTATGTGTCAAGGTGAAAGTATAGTGGCCTTTTTAGGGATGATGTGTATCTTTTATTAGATAATAATAATGTCGTACTGATCAATGGTCGAGTACAAGTCTTTCGATTAGATACCAATTCGCGACTTTTGTGTCCCTAACCTCCTCGTCCAACCGGAGAGGGGAGCTGAGGTTTAATGAGGATGCGAACCACGTGTCTTTCCTGGCTACTCGTCGAGAAGTGGTCTAGACTAAAAGTAGACTGAAAAGTTTTTGTAGTCCGACCGGGGTGTGATCCACCGACGGTTCGTTTCCCAAGTTCACGCTTTACCGCTAGCCCACCAGTCCAACTCTGTTTTAGATGAGAAATACATTCATTCTTTTTAAAAAAAACACCATTTAGGACATTACTCATTCAACACCATTTTTCCGGTGAGCAGAATCCATCCCTAAAGAATTACTAAGGAATGAATTCAAAATATCCATCTACGGCTGCCAGCCATAACCTTATCATTGCCCTTAAAATGCCCTTTAGCCAGATACCTTTTATATGTGGGAAAAGAGCAGTCAGAGGGCGCTAAACCAACTGAAGTGCCAAAGTAACTGATATCGGCATGCGTATTCAAATACGGAGGTATGTAAACAGGCAGAATACGGCGCTGCGGTCGGAAACGCCTATATAAGACAAGTGTCTGGCGCGGTTGTTAGTTCGGTTACTGCTGCTACAATGGCAGATTATCACGATTTAAGTGAGTCTGAACGTAGTGTCAGAGTCGGCGCACGAGCAATGGGACACAGCATCAGCGGGGTAGTGATCAAGTGAGGATTTTCCCATACGACCATTTCACCTGTAACGTGTAACGTGAGTATCAGAAATCCAGCAAAACATCAAATCTCCGACATCGCTGTGGCTGGAAAAAGATATTGCAAGAACAGATCAACGACTATTGAAGAGAATCGTTCAACGTGACGGAAGTGTAACCCTCCCGCAAATTGCTGCAGAATTTAGTGCTGGGCCATCAACAAGAGTCAGCGTGCGATCCATTCAACGAAACATCATCGATATGGGCTTTCGAAGGCGAAGCTACCTTTGATGACTGCTCGACGCAAAGCTTTACGCCTCGCCTGGGACCGTCAACAGAGACATTGGACTGATGATGACTGGAAGCATGTTGCCTGGCCGGATGAGTCTCGTTTCAAATTGTATCGAGCTGATGGATGTGTACGGGTATGGAGACATCCTTAGGAGTCCATGTACACTGCATGTCAGCAGGGAACCGTTCAAGCTGGTGGAGTCTGTGTAATGGGGTGGGGAGTGTGCAGTTGGAGTGATATGGGACCCCTGATACGTCTAGATATGATTCTGACGCCACACTTACGTAAGCATCCTGTCTGATCACCTGCATCCATTCATGTCTATTGTGCATTCCGACGGACTTGGGCAATTCCAGCAGGACTATCCGACACCCCACACGTCTAGAATTACTACGGAGTGGCTAGAGGAACACTATTCTGAGTTTAAACATTTCCGCTGGCCACCATATTCCCCAGACATGAACAATATTGAGCATATCTGGGATGCCATGCAACTTGCTGTTCAGAAGAGATCTCCACCCTCTCGTATTCTTACGGATTTATGGACAGCCCTGCAGGATTCATGGTGTCAGTTCCCTCAGCACTACTTCAGACATTAGTCGAACTCATCCCACGTCGTGTTGCAGCACTTCTGCGTGCTGCCGGGGGCCCTAAACGATATTACACAGGTGTGCCAGTTTCTTTGGCTCTTCGCTGTATGATGATTAGCGCGGATGTTCCAACTGTTACTTTAAATTCCTTACTCTTCCCAGAAACAAGAGACTTTCCTAGGCAGCTGCATCAGCGTGAAAAATCATAATATTTAAAAAAATCTAGCACCGTTTTCGTGTACCGACTCAAAAAATTTGCATAGGATTCGACAGTCATTGTTTTACCGGAATAAAATATTCAATTAGTAGAACCTGTCCTGTAGTCGTGGAACACTCTGGAGTCTCCGCGCCAGAGTATTGTTGCGTGCAGCTATAGGGCGCTAAAGCAAAATGGCGCATCCCACCTCCACTGTGTTAATGGGCCGTAAACAGCATCCGTCATTTGTTACAGTTTTTGTTGTTGTCAGACACGACGTTGTTTTGTGCAGCATTTGTAAATATTTCGCGTTCTGCACATATAAGTAGTGTACAATGTATTAAGCTACTTGAAGTATATTTGTTAAATATTCAGTTATAGAACCTTATGGTGAGTGGAATGTTACATTTTTAGAACTACTTATATGGCATGTGAACAATTAAGCCATACCTCGTAGGTCGTGCTTCGTCTTGTGCCTTGAAAAAGAAGACGATCTTTCCAACTTAACAGAGTTTGGTTAATGTCTTAACGGTTTAAACCGCGTTGAAAATGGGAATTTGTGTTAGTTGCCAATAGCTTCTATTTCAAGAGGTATTTAGCTTGTAACTGGTTTTTGATAAATTTTCTGCTTAATCTGATTTCGCTTACTTTTATTTTTGTGTATTAGAGTAATAATGTAAAAAGGTATTGACAAGATTTTCTTGACTGCAACGCTTTAAATTTCAGTAGAATATTTGTACCTAGGTACGTGACGATGTTAGACCTTGGAACATGTTTAAACTTTAATTTGACGAATAATTCGGTTAATGTCAGAAAAAGACTTTCAGCATATAAAAAGTGAGACGAGGGCTAGTAGATATCCTTGGGTAACGGAAGAAATATTGAATTTAATTGATGAAAGGAGAAACTATAACAACGCAGTAAATGAAGCAGGCAAAAAGGAATACAAACGTCTCAAAAATGAGATCGACAGGAAGTGCAAAATGGCTTAGCAGGGATGGCTAGAGGACAAATGTAAGGATGTAGAGGCTTATCTCACTAGGGGTAAGACAGATATGTACTTGAGGACAATATTATGGAAATGGAAGAGGATGTAGGTGAAGATGAAATGGGAGATGCGATACTACGTGAAGAGTTTGCCAGAGCACTGAAAGACCTGAGCCGAAACAAGGCCCCGGGAGTAGACAACATTCCATTGGAACTACTGACGGCCTTGGGAGAGCCAGTCCTGACAAAACTCTACCATCTGGTGAACAAGATGTATGAGACAGGGGAAATACCTTCAGATTTCAAGAAGAATAGAATAATTCCAATCCCAAAGAAAGCAGGTGTTGACGGATGTGAAAATTACCGACCTTTGAGTCTGATAAGTCACGGCTGCAAAATACTAACGCGAATTCTTTACAGACGAATGGAAAAACTGGTAGAAGCCGATATCGGGGAATATCAGTTTGGCTCCCGTAGAAATGTTGGAACACGTGAGGCAATACTGACCCTACGACTTACCTTAGAAAATAGGTTAAGGAAAGGCAAACCTACGTTTCTAGCATTTGTAGACTTAAAGAAAGCTTTTGACAATGTTGACTGGAATACTCTCTTTCAAATTCTAAATGTGGCAGGGGTAAAATACAGGGAGCGAAAGACTATTTACAATTTGTACAGAAACCAGTTGGCAGTTATAAGAGTCGAGGGGCATGAAAGGGAAGCAGCGGTTGGGAAGGGAGTGAGACAGCGTTGTAGCCTCTCCCCGATGTTATTCAATCTGTATATTGAGCAAGCAGTAAAGGAAACAAAAGAAAAATTCGGAGTAGGTATTAAAATCCGTGGAGAAGAAATAAAAACCTTGAGGTTCACCGATGACATTGTAATTCTGCAGCAAAGGACTTGAAAGAGCAGTTGAACGAAATGGACAGTGTCTTCAAAGGAGGATATAAGATGAACATCAACAAAAGCAAAACGAGGATAATGGAATGTAGTCGAATTAAGTCGGGTGATGCTGAGGGAATTAGATTAGGAAATGAGACACTTAAACTAGTAGATGAGTTTTGCTATTTGGGGAGCAAAATAACTGATGATGGTCGAAGTGGAGAGGATATAAAATGTAGACTGGTAATGGCAAGGAAAGCACTTCTTAAGAAGAGAAATTTGTTAACATCGAGTATAGATTTAAGTGTCAGGAAGTCGCTTCTGAAAGTATTTGTATGGAGTGTAGCCATGTATGGAAGTGAAACATGGACGATAAATAATTTAGACAAGAAGAGAATAGAAGCTTTCGAAATGTGGTGCTACAGAAGAATGCTGAAGATTGGATGGGTAGATCACATAACTAATGGGGAGGTATTGAATAGAATTGGGGAGAAGAGGAGTTTGTGGCACAACTTGACAAGAAGAAGGGACCGGTTGGTAGGACATGTTCTGAGGCATCAAGGGATGACAAATTTAGCATTGGAGGGCAGCGTGGGGAGTAAAAATCGTAGAGGGAGACCAAGAGATGAATATACTAAGCAGATTCAGAAGGTTGTCGGTTGCAGTATGTACTGGGAGATGAAGAAGCTTGCACGAGACAGAGTAGCATGGAGAGCTGCATCAAACCAGTCTCAGGACTGAAGACCACAACAACATCACTTATTACTGGAAAAGGAAATATATTAAATTTATATTATAATAAGGTGACAAAAGTCATGGGACAGCGATATGCACATGTACAGATGGCGGTAGTATAGCGTACACAAGTCATAAAAGGACAGTACATTGACAGAGCTGTCATTTGTTGTCAGGTGGTTCAGGTGAAAAGTTTTCCGACGTGATTATGGCCGCAAGACGGGAATTAAGAGAGTTCGAACGTGAACTGTATTTGGAGTTACACGCATGGGAGATTCCATTTTGCAAATCGTTAGGGAATTCAATATTTCGAGATGCACAGTGTCAAGAGCGTGCCGAGAATACCAGATTTCAGGCGGCTCACCATGGTCAACGCAATGGCCGACGGCCTTCATTTAACGGCGCTTGCGTAGAGTTGTCAGTAATAACAGGAAAGCAACACTGCGTGAAAAAACCGCAGAGATCGATGTGAGACGTACGACGAACTTATCAGTTGCCACAGTGGGCCGAAATTTGGCGATAATTGCTACAACGCGACATCGCCTGCAGCTCCTCCGCTGGGGTCGTGACCGTATCGGTTGGACCCTAGACGGCTGGTCTGGTCAGACGAGTCTCGATTTCAGTTGTTAATAGCTGATGGTAGGGTTCGAGTGTGGCGCAGATCCCACGAATCCATGGACCCAAATTGTCAACAATGCACTAAGCAATTGGTGGTAGCTCCACAAAGGTGTGGGCTGTGTTTACATGGAATGGACTGGGTCCTCTGGTCCAATTGAACAGATCACTGACTGGAAATATTTATGTTCGGTGCTTGTCACTGGGCCACATTTGTTCACGACTGGTTTCAAGAACATTCTGGACTGTTCGAGTGAATGATTTGGTCCCCCAGATCGCCCGACATGATTCTCATTGAACATTTATGGGACGTAATCGACAGGTCTTTTCGTACGCACAATCCTGCATCGGCTTTCGCTTTTATGGACGGCTGTTGAGGCAGCATGGCTCAGTATTTCTGCAGGGGACTTCCAACGACTTGTTGAGTTCGTGCTACTTAGAGTTCGTGCCACTTGCTGCACTGTGCCGGGTAAAAGGAGGTACGACGTGATATCAGGAGGTATTCCATGAATTTTGTCGCCTCAGTGTACAAAGGTGGCTGAAGACTGAGAAATGTATCCAGGTGCAACACATTTCCATACTAATAATCGCCGATACCACCAGAACCAATGACAGTAGTAGATACAGCAAGCACTACGTTTAACACGTCAAAGGTAATTTAAGAAAAGTATTTCACAACGAGAGTTAATTGTCAAAATGCGTTGTGATAAAGACAAAGTAAACTTTTAAAAGTTGTAACTGCAGTAGCAAATGGGGTAATAGAGTAAACGAAGTCGAAGTTTACTGCACTTCTTAAACACCGACATGCGGTATAAAAGTTAAAAATAAAAATTTAATCATTAGGTTGCTTTAGTTGCTGAATCTTCACAATTAGAATGACATATTTTCGTTTTTGGTTGCTACTTAATTCGAGTTGAATATAGACTAATAACATGAGAAGTAGACCGCAAGGAAATAATATTTTGTGGAAAATAGGGTACAGAAAAGTGTGTACGCATATACGCTCAGCACGAAATAGTTCTTGGCATTAATAGAAGAACCAATATACAGACGAAAGAAAATAAACATCAACATTTAGAACGGTCACCCTACTGTTTCAGTAGCGTGCTGTGTAAACGTAGCATCGAATAACGCCGAAGGCAGCGTGAAGAATTCGCCGGAAGGTAATCCCATTTCCTGGAGGGAATTTCTCTGCAAGGTAATCTTGTATATCACATCGTGAGCATCTGGTAGCGGGAAGATTATAAGGTTTCGACGAGCACGAACTTTCGTAACGGCACGATATGGTACGACACAATCTTTCTACCGAAGAAGCTTCAAGGAAAAAATAAAAACTGAAAAAGGTGCTGTAACTTGACCCAATTTTTCGTCACGTAATTCTTTCACCTATTCCGAAGTATTTCCGTTAGTATCTTTCTCCTAACAATTTTCTAGCCTGATAAAAGCTCTCCCATCTTCAAAGATTTCTGCCAGAGACTGCAGAGGAAAATATTCAACTCTCCGCGCAAGGGAAATCAGAACTAACACATCGACACAGTATAGCATACATTTCTAATATACAAGGAAAAACCCCTTTTGTTCGGACTTCGCTGCAGGGGTAGAATTTTCTTCCAGAAATCAATTTTCAGGTCGTTGTTAAGACCTTAACGTCAATGTCCTGTCAATTGCGCAAGATGGTATTTGAGGTGAATATGAAAGTATGTGAGATATACTGACTATATGAAGCTCTGCGTTAGTCCGTGAAGAGTTGAGCAGTAGCATTACTACGATTTGTTGACTTAGAATTCCTGTCTTTTTCTAGTATGTTCTTTTAATTGTGTTGTTTCATCATTGTTGATGCATTGAGCTTTCAAACGGTGTCCATCTTTTCCAGTAATTTACTTTCGAACCCTCCTGAGGAAGCTACAAAGAAAGTTTCTGAGCGTCGCTCTTTAGTTTTGTCCTTAACCTGACGATTTCCGTAACCACAATTTCCTCCCACCAGAATAAAGAATTGTGAGACGAAGACATAGGTGCTACTAACTCCACAGGACTAGCTCAGTTGCACGTGGTCTGAGGAGGCTATGATGTTGATAAAAGCATGACTCAAGTATTAGCCTGAGAAGATTTTGAGGAACCAGAAAGAACCTTATCCGGATCTGATTGGAGTTAAAATCCTGATCCAAATGCGAGTGTCTTCACAACTGCGCATCGTTGCCGGTATGGACATTTGAAGTCTACGTTTAGTTGACGTTCAAGGATTCAAGTGAGATGCCTTTTATTCCATCCCGTCCGCCTCCAAAGACGAAATTACAGATCCGCCATAGACGGTAGGTTTGTGTATAGTTTCGGGCATGATTGCGTTGGTTTCGTAATGATGTTCAGATGTTCAAATGTTCAAATGGTTCAAATGGCTCTGAGCATTATGGGACTTAACATCTGAGGTCATCAGTCCCCTAGAACTTAGAACTACTTAAACCTAACTAACCTAAGGGCATCACACACAACCATGCCCGAGGCAGGATTCGAACCTGCGACCGTAGCGGTCACGCGGTTCCAGCGCCTAGAATTGCTCGGCCACATCGGCCGGCTGTTCAAATGTGTGTGAATTCCTAAGGGATCAAACTGCTGTGGTCACCGGTCGCTAGACCTACCCATTACTTAAGCTAACTTAAACTAACTTCATACTAAGAACAATACACACACCCATGCCCGAGGGAGGACTCAAACCTCCGGCGGGAGGGGCCGCGCAGTCCGTGACATGGCGCCCTAAACCACGCGGCCCCTCAACGCGGCTCGTAATGATGAATTTGCCCAACTGGACTTTAATTTCGCAACTGAAGACATAGATTTTTAGAGGAATATTGACCGCTGTTTTGTAAAGACGAAACACCGCCTGGGCCGCTAACTATATGTTTTATTATGTAACCAATTTCAATGTGGTACATAGATTATCTTCATATGCAATACTTCGAAGCAAGAATAAAAGAGTACCACTTTAAACAAATTACAGGAGTGTAATACTAAAAGACTTAGAAAATAAAACGCGTGAAGTTATCCATACCTACTGCAGTTTGTCTAAATGGCAAGGATGTAACAGTACAGTATGGAGAAAGTACAAGTGATGCTCTAAGGAAAGTTACGTGATCAGCTACGTGACAGCGTCCTAAGTAAATGAGAAATATATTCATGACATGTGAAAGTATTATTAAAAATTAGAAAATAGACCTAATGCATTCCATATGTGACTTTAAACATATCTATTCCCATATCGTAGAACCTGAAAAGGAGTAAATCTATAGGCTGTCCGCAATAAACGGTCGTGACGGTTACTTTTGAAAAAGAAAATTCAACTGATTCTGAATTTCTTAAACAGAATTTTCCATTTATTTCTCAGGCGTTGTTTGCTAATTAATCAGAAAAGAAAAGAGAGAGAGATTTCTGATACTATATGTTTGGTGCACAGTTTTATATGAAACTGACGACGACAGTGATGAAACATTTAAATAAGAAATTGAAGACACTTTAATTGGGGTGTTGCAGAAGTGAACTGATGAAAAAATGGCTCTGAGCACTATGCGACTTAACTTCTGAGGTCATCAGTCGCCTAGAACGTAGAACTAATTAAACCTAACTAACCTAAGGACATCACATACATCCATTCCCGAGGCAGGATTCGAACCTGCGACCGGAGCGGTCGTCGGCTGCAGACTGTAGCGCCTAGAACCGCTCGGCCACTCCGGCCGGCCGAACTGACGAAATGCTAAATGTATGTGCATTGTAGCAAGGGGCGACGAAGGCTATAAAATAAAGAAAAAATCGCTACATGTGAAGCTGCAGGAAAGCTGATGGTTTTTTGCGTAACCAGAACTGGAAAGAGGTACACTATGGCATGGAGGAACTGAGATGTGACTTTCCCAAATAAGCAATCTTAAAACGAAAAATTTAAATGTTATTGGCTAACAGGAACACGACTTGATGCAGCTGTCCAATAAGTTATCAAGCTATCCATCTCCCTAAATCTTAGAATCCTACAGCTTCTTTTGGTACAATACAGTGTAAAACGATAACTCTTTTGCAGAAGTGGACAAGTTTCTGAAATTGCCATTTTTATACAACTAATTCTGGATTTTTTTGGCTTGTCGTCCTCTAAAAACATAATGTGACGGAAGCACATAAAACTAACGTTTGATAGTCTTCCACTCAATATGACTTTGAAGATAAAATTAGTTTGATGCTTAAACGGTAAGCACATTTCTTTAGAATGTGTACATCTTACGACATGATTAACATCAATATGGATGCCACCTTTCTAATTTAATTGTCAGAAATTAAATCCTCAAATGACGGAATCCAGCGTATCCAACGAGCTATGAAATAAAGGTACAAAATAAATGGAAAATATGTGCTTACTCACATACTACTAACGTTAGGTTGATACTGAAAATTAAAAATTTGAAATACGGAACCACATGTATTCCAGAAATTATGTTGGATATTATCGAAAGTAACCAACAGAAAAAGCTACTGATTAAGTGGAGAAACAGAAATAAAGGAAAAAAGGCTTAATCAACTTTGATCCCATCTATTACACTAATTTTGCTTACAAAACTTAATATTGTTCATTTTTATGCTTTATTACAGTATTTTCATGATCTCTGGTTTATCATGTTGACTGGTTCCACAAAAGTTTTACAAAATGTGTTCTGAAAGCAACATTTTGTCTTGGATTGTTTAGATAAAGTGTAACCCAACTCGGTCATCCGACGACATGAATGAAAGAAACCTTTCAGAACAATCTCAAACTGGCCTAGAGAATTGACTTTTAACAACGTATAACTGAATCGAGATTGACTTCGTCTCCTAGTTTGAAACTTGTTTGTGATTCACGTCAGCTGGACTGCACAGATCGTAACTCTGTATGTTGCATTGAGTCATTGAGTTGAAAGTATTTTATTTCTACTTTGGCGACGTTCAATAAAGGTTCGTAACAACAGAAAAATCTGACTGGTTGTGAACCTAAGAATTATCTGAAGCCCCGAAGCAACTGATAATAACACCAGCAGCAAAATTTAAAAAATCGAAAGAGCTGATAACTATATTTTTGTGTGCGAGCGAGAAAACAGAGGCTTTAAACGTGAAAAATAACACTAGTAATTACTGTGTTTTACAGTTAAGTACCGTCTAATTCTACACCCGCAGTTACATTTCGTAATGCTTCCTATAGGGAGTACATTTGAGTATTTGACTTTGCTTTCACGTTCGATTCGCAATCCCCCCCTCCCTCCTTCCCCCCTCCAGCACTCCCAGTTTCATCGTTCTCGCTCTACCCACAGCAGAAAAAAACTGATTTCCGCTCTGCTACTGTTGTGCCCTAATAACCCCTTCCCTCTCCCCCACCCACCGCTCCGACGTTATCGTGCTGTTTGCAAGATTTGCGTGCAGGGAGCAGTGTTATTAAGTTCACGAAATTTTAAAAGTAGCCCGTCTCGTGTTATGCAACACCTTTCATGATGTGTTCTTACGGAGGTTTATGTGCTTCTCTCGGTGTCGTTACCAGTGGCTAAGACATTGGACTCACATCCGAAAGGAATGAACTTCTTACCATCGTCACCATCCAGCCATCCAGATTTGTATTCGTCGTGGTTTCCCTAAATAACTTCAGACGAATGACGGAACAACTCGTATGGAGAAGCCATTCATGATATTCTGTAGTATAATTTTCGAATCATAACTTACGTTCGCCTAATTCCCTTATTGTAGACGAGATGTTAACCCATCATGTTTATATATGTCGTCGTGGATAAAAAGTTTTACTATTTACCATGTATTATAGAGAAGTATCCAAAACGGCAGTGAGACGATAAACATAAAGCAAGTAACGTGAAAACTTAATGTATTCTTATTGTGGCAGTACTGCGCAACATTATCACATGACGATCAGGAGAGCAGCATAATGTGGACATAGTAAACAACTGCCTGTACGACAATAAGACGGTATTGGAGAATGCTATAGACGGTTGATGTAGAAACAAACCGCCTCACGTGGCGTACTGTTTGATTGGTTTCGCTCATAAGACGCGAGCATCCTCGGATATTCACTGTCCTGTTGGCAAAATGTTAAGATGTTTTCATCACTGCTCGTCACCATCGTCAATACAAGTTGATGTTAATTGGGTCTGCAGGCTAAGTATGTGGGGTAATACATTCCCTAATCAAAAGCATCTGGACACCCCTAGATAATGCTGAGATGACCGCTAGATGTCGCTAAAGGCGGAGGCGGCAATGGTAAACGAAGCTTGGTGTCTTCGAACGTGGACTAGTCATAGGATGTCACCCGAGCAACAAATCCATTCAGGGAATTACAACACTCCTAAAGCTGTCCAAGTCGACTGTTGACGATGTAAGTGTGAAGCAGAAACGCGAAGGAACATCAACAGCTAAACTAAGAGCAGCCAGATTTCCATGTACTGAAAGACAGGGACTGTCGAGCATTGTGGATGATGGTTACGAAAAGTCACATGAAATCAGCTGAAGAAATCATTCGTGAGTTTCAAAGTGTTACCTGCAGTCCAGTTAGCACTATGACATCGCGTAGAATGAGCTACAACCGTCGGGTAGCTTCTCATAAGCTACAATTTCTGTAGTCAGTGGAATGCTGCACTTGAGGTAGGGTAAAGGACGATGCTACTGGACAATGAATAACTGGAAACAAGTGATGTGAAGTGGTGAATCACGCCATACCCTGTGGCAATTCCATGTGAGAAATTGGCTTTGGCGAGTGCATGGAAAACATCATCTTTACATCGACATCTACACAGATAGCCGGCCGTTGTGGCCGAACGGTTCTAGGCGCTTCCGTCTGGAACCGCGCGACCTCTACGGTCGCAGGTTCGAATCCTGCCTCGGGCGTGGATGTGTGTGATGTCCTTAGGTTAGTTAGGTATAAGTAGTTCTAAGTTCTAGGGGACTGATGACCTCAGATGTTACGTCCCATAGTGCTCAGAGCCATTTGAATCATCTACACAGATACTCTGCAAATCAAATTTAAGTGCCTGGCAGAGGGTTCATCGAACCACCTTCACAATTATCTATTATTCCAATCTCGTATAGCGCGCGGAAAGACTGAACACCTACATCTTTCCGTACGAGCTCTGATTTCCGTTATTTTATCGTGGTGATCGTTCCTGTGTAGGTCGGTGTCAACAAAGTACTTTCGCATTCGGAGGAGAAAGTAGGTGATTGGAATTTCGTGAGAAGATTCCCTCGCTACGAAAAACGCCTTTGTTTTAATGATGTCCAGCCCAAATCCTGTATCATTTCTGTGACACTCTCTCCCATATTTCGCGATAATACAAAACGTGCTGCCTTTCTTTGAACTTTTTCGATGTACTCGTTCAGTCCTATCTGGTAAGGATCCCACACCGCTCAGCAGGATTCAAAAGAGGACGGACAAGCGTAGTGTAGGTAGTCTCCTTAGTAGATCTGTTACATTTTCTAAGTGTCCTGCCAATAAAACGCAGTCTTTGGTTATCCTTCCCCAGAACATTTTCTATGTGTTCCTTCCAGTTTAAGTTGTTCGTAATTGTAATACCTAGGTATCTAATTGAATTTACGACTTTTAGGTTAGACTGATTTATCTTGTAACCGAAGTTTAACGAGGTCCTTTTAGCACTCATGTGGATGACCTCACACTTTTCGTTATTTAGGGTCAACTGCCACTTTTCGGACCATTCCGATATTTCTTCTAAATCGTTTCGCAGTTTGTTTCGATCTTTTGACGGCTTTATTAGTTGATAAACACAGCGTCATCTGCAAACAACCGAAAATGACTGCTCATATTGTGTCCCAAATCGTTTATATAGATAAGGAACAGCAAAGGGCCGTCGCATGTAACTCCAACAGTGAAGTACGGAGGGGATGGTGTTACGCTATTGGGGTGTTTCCGTGGTTTGGGGTGGAGTTCCCTTATTGCACTTAGGAAAACTCTAAATGCAGAAGAATACGAAAATGATTTCAATACTGTGTACTGCGCACAGTAGAGGAACAGTTCGATGACAATGATAGTATCAGTGTGACAATGCACCCTATAATAAATCAGTGTGTTTGTGGAATAGTTTGTGGAGAATAACATTCCTGAAATGGATTGGCCTTGCCCAGATTCGCGATATGAAACCAGTGGACTGCTTTTTGGAATGAGTTTTAACGACGACTTCACTCCAGATCTCACTTTCCAACTTCACTACCTTCTCTGGTTTCGACTCTTGAAGGAGTGTGTGCTGCCACTCCTCCACAGATCTTCAGACACCTTATTGGAAGTATCGTGCACCAGAGTTCGCGCCGCTGTGAAGGTGAAGGCTGCACACACACTATGTTAATGTCCAGTAATAGGTGTCTGGATAGTTGGGACAACAACAGTGGGACACCGACATATTGTGTAGCTAGATGGGGCGGTTAGGCTATAACTTCCTCTAGACGAAATACAAGCTCTGGCCGGAAAAGGGTGGGGAACGAGTTGATGGTGTTCTTTTTGAAGGATCTACCCAGTACTGGGCTTTAGTGAAACCACCTGAAATTTAAATCTGGATAGCACACATTCTTTCGTGATCAGCCCTTTGACTGTCTAATATCGCTCGCCTTAACTTTCTATCCTGTGTCAAATTCATCTCAAAGTAGCCATTGTGACTAACGACCTTGATCATTTGTTGTTTGTTCTCCAGTCTCTGTTTTGGCCTACACTCTTTTCTCCACTACGGCTCCTTATACACCATTTATGTTATTCCCTGCTATCATAACACATCAGACTGCCCCTCTTCCAGTCCGTATTTTCCACATATTGTTTTCCTTAGCCATTCTCTACTTCTTTCCCCTATTCCATGACACACTTAAACACAATGTTGTAAATTCACAGTAATTTTTTCTCAAATAAAGGCATTTGATGCTAGTAGCATTCTTCTTGTGAGGTATGCCTTCTTTGCCTGTGTAGTAAGTTTGGTATGTCCACCTTGCTTCGTACATCATGTGTTATTTTGCTTCACATCATCTACTACATGCGCCACAATTTTGGTGTTCCGCTTATCGCTACTCTCATTCATGCTACTTCTCGTTACTTTAATTACCTGTTTTCTTTGCATTACAATTAGTCGATATTCTGTGTTCAATATACCAATCCAAACAGCTATTGTAAGTCCTTCTAACGTTCGCTAAGTATAGCAGTGTCATCAGTAAACCTTACCATTGGTCAATAGCACTCCGTCTTGAGGCCACAAGTGGCCCACCGAGACCATCCGTTCGCCGTGTCATCCTCCGAGGAGGATGCGTATAGGAGGGGCGTGGGGTCAGCACACCGCGCTACCTGTCGTTATGATGGTTTTCTTTGACCGGAGCCGCTACTATTCGGTCGAGTAGCTCCTCAATCGGCATCACGAGGCTGAGTACACCCCGAAAAATGGTAACAGCGCATGGCGTCCCGAATGGTCACCCATCCAAGTGCCGGCCCCGCCCGACAGCGCTTAACGTCGGTGAGCTGACGGGAACCGGTGTATCCACTGTGGCAAGGCGGTTGCATACCATTGGCCTTAAGTTACCATAAATTTTAATCCCACATCTGAATACTTCTTTCATTTCTGTGATTGCTTTTCGAAGTATAGGTTGAACAGTAGGGGAGAAAGACTGCATCACTGCCTTATGCTCTTTCATCTAAGGATATTTGTGATTTGGAAACGTTGGTTTGAATTTGTAGACGTTATAGCAGCCATAGACCTTCTAGAATAGTATTTGGAGGGTACAATCTTCTTACTGAGTAACTGTTGTACGAAGTGAATTGATCCAAAAGGCAAATGATCTACATAACACCGTTGAGTGCACTGTTAGGATGTTGGGTACTCACCAGAGGATGTCCTCGGTGTGCCCCGTGTAGTGCCGCTGGCAGTCCTCGTCCCGGTCGTAGAGCACGGCGACTGCGGCCACGTAGTACAGCATCTCCCCCGTCGGCAGCACCCACAGGTTCCGGTGAGAGTCCGTGCCGCGGTACCCGTATCTGACGTCACTGTCAAGGGCATTCTATACATCACACCACACCACAGGTAATGAACACTACCAACTTCACTGCTTGCGTACTTTTAGTATTAAACTTTTTAGACCCACTAGCCACAATTACGTACGTTAGATTTTACTGTCTCTTTCGTGGAACAGAAATATATTTCCCAGTGGAAAACTCATGTACCCATTTGTGAATGTTCAATATTTTTTATCATGTACAAGTGCTGCCAACTGTTGAGCTTCACCATGAAATATCAAAAAGACGATGTAGCAGTACGCAGCAGCTTGTGACTGCCAGAATACACGGAAGTGTTTGGGTAGTTATATTGCACTGTGTGTACGAATATCATTGTTAGTGTTATAGTGCATAGTATTTACAGAATGATCAGTTTATTTATTACAACGATGAATATTGCAGAATTAGTTATTTTAGCCCATAAAAAGAAGCCAAGTGTACAAAGCATGTTTTGAAAACAGGTACATATTTTTGTATAAATCTTGCATTTAAAATCATTAAAAAATCTTCTAAGAGCATTACGGAACGAAGGAGGAGCTTTCTTCGTCCAGCAAAAAATCGGGTCTGAAAGGATTAACTGCCAGTCGTAGACGAAAAACTGTGCAGCTCCAGCTGTAGCTAAACGGTTCGTATCCTGATGATGGTACAAATCTTCAACAACAGTGTTCGATCAGTAATGCAAAGAAGAGAGCTGCTACCATTCTGGCGAGACAACAAACGCCGGAACGAAGATGCGGAACGCAAGACCAGAGAAGGCGCTGAGGAAACGGCGGCCTATTGTACGCGGAATTGGACCGCGTCGTACCAGGCGCGCCCCCTGTAGGCCGTGTATAAAAGCGTCAGTGGGTGCTAGCCTGCTGTCACAACTATCAATTATAGGTGGAAGCATAAGCGGCCAAAGACATTACTAGCTATGGCATAACCATCTATAGCAAGCTAACATACACCAAGAAGCGACAAACGTCGGCAGGCCCCTGCATATCAGCAACGTTGACTGGATATACCAGCTGCTATTAGAGCCAACCAACAGGCCACAGCAGGGAAACCGACGAGCTCACCCACTGACGCACAAAGAAATCGCCAATATCACCCTACACTGTTCATCCGATATATGACCTATCGGACACAAAAACAATGATGAACCTAACTGTTACAGGTATGCTGACGCTGATCGAGAGTTCAACACCGGACCCAGCGGCAGCCGCCGAGCAACAGCACCGCACAATGTCAAAGGTATATGTACCGTGTACTTATAAAAAAATTTTATCGGGTCTTGCTGCTGTAGGTGTTGACTTTAGCCTTTGACTATGCCTATTTAGGCAAGCTGTTTTATAGTTGTTCTGAAGAAGGCGTGGTTACCCACGCTAAAACCTAGGTAAACACCAGGTAGTTTGTGCAATCGAGGCGGATTTTTCATAATTATTTTTTCGGCTTTTTACCCCAATTTTCTTTTTATTTGTGAAAATACCTCCACGGCAGTGATAAAACCTGTAATATGCAAATACCAAGATACACAATACAAGTCAATATAAATGTCCATCTTGATCGCTATATTTTTTTTTATTTTCTAAAATTACACACCTTAATGCGTTTCGCTCACATCCGTGTTCAGAATCGCATTTAAAATCTCGTTACACTGTTTCTTGTCAGTTCTCATGTACACTTGTGCCATAGACTAGTCTCTGGTACAAATGTACAGGGTGATTATAATTAAAGTTAGGCTTTCAAAATGCTGTAGAAATAACGCTTCTGGTCAGAATGAGGTGAAATTGTAACGGAATATTAACGGAGAAGGAGGAAAACGTATGGCAGAAGAAAAAAAAATAGTACGAAAATTGATCAATAGGTGCCGCTGTATGTGTCAGAATACGTAAATGAATACACCTGTCATGCTCACGAACCACTGAAGTTGGTAGAAACACGCCGGGCACGCGGCTTTTCCTCCTTTCGCGTCTGCGACGTTCGCCATGACTGTCTCGATGCAGGACCGCGCTCTGCTTGTAAAGCTGTATTACAAGAATGACGACTGTGCACACGCCACTCTGGCAGAAGTTCCGGACACTGAAACGTTTGAAAAAGGCGTTGGTCCAGTAACTGCCCTGGGTCTGGGAAAATGATTCGGAAATTCGAAAAGACGGGTTCTTTTGGTGTGCAACCTGGTAGAGGGAGGAAACGAATTGATTCGATGCCAGTGGAAGCAGTGGTCACAGCGATGCAGGAGGAGACGAGTGGTGGTGTGCAAACGTGTAGTCCACGGAGAATTGCCCAAGCATGGGTCATACCGGCGAGCACGGTGCGTAAAATCCTACGAAGCATCCTTCTTTGCTATCCATTCAAAATTACCCGTGTGCACGAGTTGCTTCCTGTTGACCTGGCAGCAAGAGAGACCTTTGCTTTAGAATTTCTTGTTCGCATGCAAGTGGACAATGACTGGTCGTGGAAGATTTTGTGGACAGACGAAGCCCACTTCCATCTGGCAGGATATGTCAAGCGCCATCTATTGCTACATTTTGTAACTATTTGTTTTTCTTTTACCATACGTTTTCCCCCTTCTCCGATAATATCCCCTCGCAATTTGACGTCATTCTGACCAGTGGCGTTATTTCCACAGTGGTTTGAAAGTTTAACTTTAATTATAATCACCCTGTACATGAGAACTAAAAAATACAGTCTACCGAATTTTAAAAGTGGTTCTGTAGATGACTGTGGCTGAAATCCGTTGAGGTGTGTAATTTTAACAAAAAATAGTAATGCAGCAACTCTCAGATGAAATATGTACTTTTTACCATAGCTCAACGTAGTGTTGAACATGTTTATTTCCTATGCTTACCGTCACAATTCGCACCGTTGTGCAGATACTTTCAGTGAAATGCAGAAACACGAATAAATAAATGGAGGTAAGGAATCAAACGAAATGCAATTACCCTGTATCGACCAGCTACAGGCCTTGGGCCACATGTACAGTGTGCTGTGAATTAGCGATTCGTGTCACAGTCGTTTCCATCTCCACACCTAGCTGTTGACGGCAGTACTAATGTTCCCTTCCTCTGCGGCAAAACGCGTCTGCTACAGGAAAACAGCTGCTCGCCGCATTGAGACGAGGCGTGGAGTGCCTCGCTGTCACAGCGAGTAGCAGTCTGGCGTATGGCAGTGAACTGTCAACAACAACATGGAAAGCGCCGGACGAGATTCCCTGTTTGATGTCAAGCTACGCATAGCGCGCCAGCCGACCTTGTTTATCTGCCCACCGGGATTTACTGGTGACAACGGCCTCGTGTAGATGGAGGATAGGCAGTCGCTGTCATCACGTGGACTCTTGGCAGAGTGGAGGCACGTAGAAGATGGCCAGCTAGAAGCAACACAACTAGCAGTTTCCGACGAGGGCAGCCGGCTGGACATAGCAAAGTAGAAAGAAGTGGACCAGAACAGCGAGGCAGTCGGGGACGGCGGTGGCTTGCTGTCAACAGCAGGGAATTGTTCGAGTGTGGACCTGTGGGCGGTGCTTGACTTCATGGATCCAGTGAACACAGCGTGTAGTGTTGTTAGCTATAGTATGTTTTCGGCTGTGACAGTTACCGGAAGTTGTGCTGCATGTGATCAGTGTAGTCTTGTAGCTCAGATGAGTGTGTCTGGGTTGGCCAAGTTAAAATACCAAGAGATCACAAATTTCAACTGTGGCAGGGCTCCTGCAGGCATCAGTGCGTTGAAATTAAAAATTTATTTATTGTTGATGTTTTCAGTGAAATTTTAATCTCTTCTTGTAGCTAGCATTCGTTGTTTTGTTGTTTTCATTTATTGTGCCCAGCAGAGGGTCGATTGGGATGGCGTATTAACGCTGATTTGTAGTCCCTTCATAAATCCTTATTTAGTGTTTGTTAGAGTGTCGGATTTGGTTACATATGTTTTAGGCGTTGATATTCTGGACTAACCATGGGACCGCTCCTAGCTGTTACCACAGACTTCGTCCAGATTTACGGTACATGCAGGGCTTGGCCAGAAATGAAAGTGACAGAAATAAGGGGTTAAGACGGCCAAGCGTTAGAAAAAATTGCGTTTTTGGCGAGGGTCGGGCGCGATATGAGCCATTTATGTTAGTATATATTTCAGGTAGCGACTGGTGGAATGTAAAAACTACAGAACTACAGACCAGAGGGTTGAGACACTATGCGGAAACTTCTGTTTAGTTTTCCATTATTACGTTACTTACACGGCAAACTGACCGAAATATGAACAAAGTAACCCACTAGTATACAGCGCAGTGTCCTACAGCTCTTTTCGAAAATTTTTGCCTACGAGTCCTGTTTCTTTTGGGCAGAGAATTCAAAAACGGTGGACGAGTTACGGCGAAATATAGATATGTCGTCATTAGTTCATCAAAACCTGGAACTTACAACGCCCCTATGCAAATAATTTTTGACTCATGCTCAAGAGAAGAAATTTCTTCCTTTAACTGACTCGCGAGAAAGGCAAAAATCTTCACAGTTATACGACAAGGCTTTTCAAGATGAAGGACTGCCATCGTGCAACATTAAAGTGATTCCACCCAAATGCACTCCGCTAGTGCAACCCTATGATGTCTGTTTTTATGATCAGGTACATCAAAAACTTTAAAACTGCTCTTATCTCATCTATGGAGAAAAAACGAATCACATTACGACTTGACTTCACCACAATACATTGCACTGTATATCACCAGTTACTTTCACCAGTATTTGGCGACATGATGCTTTACGCATGATTTGCTGCCAAACTGTGCGATGACAGAGAACCTATTATGAATGCAAATTAAGTTTGTTTTTCTGTAGAAACAACCACGTAATCAGCAGAATAATGCGCCTATCGGAGCACAAAAAGGCGAATACGCTCATGCTTAAATGCCCCTGACTGAAAAGTAGGCTATCAGCTGTCTCATTATACCTTCCTCAGCTCCTTTAAAAAATTTTCCAAAAGTTTTGGGCTGCGAACATATTGGCGCTTTTTTTTAACATACAACTCACCTCTGACTCCCCTAACTGTAACTCGCTCACACCCACTAGCCCATCACTATAAGTCGCTTATCTCCACCCACACTCACTTCCCATTCTCAGTCACTCGTTCAGCCCAATTCATTATCATTATCTCTTTGAGTACCTCTAACTGTCACTGTCTCCTGTCTCAGAACCACAGTCTCCTTAGTTCTGTTCTACTACTGCTGTCTCCTCTCTCTGTCGCCCACTTGCCATCTCTCACTGTTACTATCTCATTCAATCCTTCACGCTGCTGCTGTCTCTTCTCACTGTCACCCTCTCTCTCTTCCCCGTTGTCATTGTCATAGACTCTGTCTCTCATTATCATTCGCCCTGAACCGCTTCCGCTTTCTCCTACTCTTTATTCCTCTGTCAATGGCACTGTCTTATTAACTCTTTTCTTAGCACTGTTCAGTCACTGTCCACTGCGTCCCTCTCTTTCTTTCACACTGTAGTCGTCTTTTTCACTCGTTTTATACCACATCCACTGTCTATCATTAGAGTATCTGCGCTGGCAGAATAGAAATTCGGAAAACACAAGTGTGAAAACAATTTATTAGACTCACCAAAACTAAACAATAATACAATCTCCAAAAGAAGAACAGACTCGATCCCAAATGCTGATCGTCACAAATATAATATAATCATTAATAATAGAAAAGCCCCGCCTCTTCATGGGGGGAGATCACAATAAAACAATTCTACAATGTCAAGATGTTCTTCGACTATACCAAGTCCATCTGCAAGAGATCGGCCAGCTACACTACCTGATCAAAAGTAACCGGGCACCACCAAAAACATACGTTTTTCATATTAGGTGCATTCTGCTGGCACCTACTGCCAGGAACTCCATATCAGCGACCTCAGTAGTCATTAGACATCGTGAGAAAGCAGAATGGGGCGCTCCGCGGAACTCACGGACTTCGAACGTGGTCAGGTAATTGGGTGTCACTTATGTCATACGTCTCTAGGCGACATTTCCATACTCGTAAACATCCCTAGGCCCACTGTTTCCGATGTGATAGGGAAGTGGAAACGTGAAGGGACACGTACAGCACAAAAGCGTACAGGCTGACCTCGTCTGTTGGCTGACAGAGACCGCCGACAGTTGAAGAGGGTATTAATGTGTAATAGGCAGACATCCATCCAGACCACCACACAATAGTTCCAAACTGCATCTGGATCCACTGCAAGTACTATGACAGTTCGGCGGGAGGTGAGAAAACTCATAAGCCACACACCACGCCGGTAAATGCCAAACGACGCCTCGCTTGGTGTAAGGAGCGTAAACGTTGGACGATTGAACAGTGGAAAAACGTTGTGTGGAGTGGCGAATTACGGTACACAATGTGGCTATCCGATGGCGGGGTGTGGGTATGGCGAATGCCCGCTGAACGTAGTCTGCCAGTGTGTGTAATGCCAACAGTATAATTCGGCGGTGGTGAGGTTATGGGGTGGCCGTGTTATTCATTGCGGGGAGGGAGGCGGGGCTTGCACCCCTTGTTGACGTTTTAATCACCTAAATTGATGTTTTAAGCACCTTCTTGCATCCCACTTCCGAAGAGCCATTCGGGGGTGGCAATTGCATCTATCAACACGATCGAGCACATGTTCATAATGCACGGCCTGTGGCGGATTGGTTACTCGACAATAACATCCCTGTAATGGACTGGCCTGCACAAAGACCTGAATCTTATAGAACACCTTTGGATTGTTTTGGAACGCCGACTTCGTGCTAGGCCTCACCGACCGACATTGATACCTCTCCTCAGTGCAGCTGCCATTCCCCAAGAAACCTTCCAGCACCTGATTGAACGTATGTCTGCGAGAGTGGAAGCTGTCATCAAGGCCAACACCATACTGAATTCCAGCATTACTGATGGAGGGCGCCACGAACTTTTAAGTCATTTTCAGCCAAGTGTCCGGATACTTTTGATCACATAGCGTAGAAAAAGCGTCTGGCCATGGCTGCCAGGGTGGCAGCTCTGTATACTTCCAAGCAGTGCATCGAACTGCCTTTTGCCAACAGTGCGCCGCCCTATCAAGCCGGTTTGGCGGATGTATCTGACGGAACTATTTGCGACCACGTGCTTGGCGTATCGAAGTAGTTCCTGGGCTAGCTGCGACCTCTGGTGAAGGTGTTCCGCAGGCTCCGCGGACGGGTTGCGGTCCCTGGCGGCCGTTGCAGGAGACCTGATGTTGTGTTGTGTTGTGGCCGATGGTAAATATTTGTGTTGACAACACAGACGACGTAGGTTTTCCTTGTGAATATATGTCCTGTGATGCAAGCATCCCATGTTGGTGGGATGTGAAGTGGGATGACGATGCAGTAGGCGCTACGATGTATGAACTGGCCTCTCCTGTGCCGACCTCTTCATCTCAGAGTAGCACTTGCAACCTACGTCCATAATTATTTGCTGAATGTAATCCAATCTGTTTTCCTTTACAGTTTTTACCCTCTGCAGTTCCTCCTAGTACCATGGAAGTTATTCCGCAATATCTTTGCAGATGTTCTGCCATCCTGTCCCTTCTTCTTGTCAGTACTTTCCATATAATCCTTTCTTCACCAATTCTTCAAAGAACCTTCTTTCCTTGTCAGTCCACCTAAATTTCAACATTCTTCTGTAGCACCACATCTCAAATGCTTCGATTCTCTTCTTCACCGGTTTTCCACGGTCCTTTTTTTACTACCATACAATGTTGTGCTCCAAACCTATATTCTCAGAAGTTTCTTCCTCAAATAAGGTTTATGTTCGATAGTAGCAGATTTCTCTTGGCCAGGAATGCCCTCTTTGCCAGTGATAATCGGCTTTTTATGTCCTCCTTGCTCCGTCCATTATGGGTTAATTTGCTGCCTGGACGATCTGCTTCGTGATCATCAATCTTGATGTTAAGTTTCTCGCTGTCGTCATTTCTGCTACTTCTCATTACCTTCGTCTTTATTCGATTTACTCTCAGTCCATATTCTGAACTCATTAGACGGTTCATTCTTTCAGTAGATACTGTAATTCTTCTTCACTTCCATTGAGGATAGCAATGTTACCGCGAATATTATCATTGATATACTTTCACCTTGAACTTCAATCCAGCTGTTGAATCTTTCTTTTACTTCCATCATTGCTTCTTCGATGTGTAGTATGAACAGTAGGGGCGAAACACTACATCGCTGTCTTGCACCCATTTAAATCCGGGCGCTTCGTTCTTGGACTTGAACTCTTATTCTTCCCTTTTGTCTCTCGTACATATTGTACGTTACTCATCTTTCACTATAGTGCACCGCTATTTTTCTCAGAATTTCGAAAATCTTCCATCTCTTGACGTTGTCGAACGCTTTTTTCCAAGTCTACAAACAATATGAACGTGTCTGGATTTTTCTTTAGTCCTGCTCCTATTGTCAACTACAACGTCATAATTGCTTCTCTGGTACGTTTACCTTTCCTAAAGCCAAACTGATCGTCATCTAACACATCCACAATTTTCTTTTCCGTTCTTCTGTATATTATTCTTGTCAGCGACTTGGATGCATGAGCTGTTAAGCTGATTGTGCGATAATTATCGCACTTGTCAGCTCTTGCAATCTTAGGATTTGTGTGGATGATATTTTTCCGAAAGCCAGATGGTATGTCGCCAGACTCACACATTCTGCACACCAACGTTAACAGTCGTTTTGTTGCCATTTCCCCCAACGATTTTAGAAATTCTGATGGAATATTATTTATCCTTTCTGCCTTATTAGATCTTAAACCTTCCAAAGCTCTTTTAAATTCTGATTATAATACTGGATCCCCTATCTCTTCCCTTTCTTCTTCTATCATGTCATCAGCAAAGTCTTTCTCCTCATAGAGGCCTTCAATGTACTCTTTCCATCTATCTATTCTCTCCCTTGCATTTAGCAGTGGAATTCCCATTGTACTCTTAATTTTACCACCCTTGTCTAGTTTCACCGAATGTTGTTTTGAAATTCTATATGCTGAATCAATTCTTCCGACAGTCATTTCTTTTTCGACTTCTTCACATTTATCATGCAGCCACTTCGCCTTAGCTTCTCTGCACTTCCTATTTATTTCATTCCTAGGTGACTTGTATTTCTGTATTCCTGAAATTCAAATGGCTCAAATGGCTCTGAGCACTACGGGACTTAACATCTGAGGTCGTCAGTCCCCTAGAACTTAGAACTACTTAAACCTAACTAACCCAAGGACATCACACACATCCATGTCCGAGGCAGGATTCGAACCTACGACTATAGCAGTTGCGCGGTTCCGGACTGAAGTGCCTAGAACCGCTCGGCCACCGTGGCCGGCTATTCCTGAAATTCCCTGAATATTTTGTGTACTTTCTTCTTTCATCGACCAACTGAAGTATTTCTTCTGTCGTTCACGGTTTCTTCGCAGTTACCTTTTCTTACCTATGTCTTTCTTTCCAACTTCTGTTATTGCCCTCTTTAGAGATATCCATTCCTCTTCAAGTGAACTGCCTGTTGAGGTATTCTTTATCCCGGTATTTTTAGTCTCAGAGAACTTCAAGCGTATCTCTTCATTTGTTAGTACTTCCGCATCCCACTTCTTTGCGCATTGGTTCCTCCTGACTAATGTCTTAAACTTCAGCCTACTCTTCATGACTACTAAATTGTGATCTGATTCTATATCTGCTCCTGGGTACGCCTCACAACCAGTATCTGATTTTGGAATCTCTGCCTGACCATGATGTAAGCAAGGGAACACCCTCGTCTTGTGATGTCTGAACAGAGTATTCGCTATTACTAGCTGAAATTTATTGCCGAACGCATTCCTATTACCGAGCCCATATTCGCCCGTAAGCCTTCCTTTTACTCCTTCCCTACAACCGCATTCCAATCCCCCATAACTATTAGATTTTCATCTCCCTTTACGTGTTGAATTACCTGTTCAATTTCCTCATATACTTTCTTTGTATCTTCATCTTTAGCTTACGATGTCGACATGTATACCTGAGCTATCGTTGTCGGGCTTGGTGTGCTGTCGATTCTGACGAGGACAGCCCTATAACTGTTCACAGTAACTCACTCTCTGTCTTAGCTTCCTATTTGTAACGAATCCTTGTCCCGTTACGACATTTTTTGCTGCTGTTGTTATTACCCTACACTCATCTGAGCAGAAATCCTTGTCTTTTTTCCATTTCACTTCACTGACCCCCACTATATCCAGTTTGAGCCTTAACATTTCCCTTTTCAGATTTCGTAGCTTCTCTACCATGTTCAAATTTCTGACATTCTACGCCGTGACTTGCAGAATTTTATCTTCTCGTTGCTTATTCAATTTTTTTCTCATGGTCACCTCCCCGGTGGCAGTCCACTCTGGGAGATCCAAATGGGGTACTAGTCTGAAATCCGTTGCCAATGGAGCAATCATCATGACACTCTTTTAACTACAGGCTACACTTCCTGTGTGTGTCTTTAATGCAGTGGTTTCCATTGCCTTCTGCATCCTCATGCCGTTGATCATTGCTGATTCTTCCGCTCTTAGGGGCAGTTTCCCATCCTAAAGGCAAGAGAGTGCCCTGGACCTCTGTCTGCTTCTCCGCCCTCGCTCACAAGGCCGTTGGTTGAATGATGGTGACTTCTTATGCCAGACGTCTTCGGCCGCCATTGCTGATGATTTTTATTCGAAATTTAAGGGATGGCGGGGTTCTAACAAGGGGCCGAGGACGCTTTGGTTACCAATCAGAGACGCTACCGCTAGACTGCAGTGCATATTTCAGCTAGATCATTTTAAACTGGAGTATATTTTCCTTTTGTGTGCTCCGATAGGAGCATTTTTCCGCTGGTTCTTTCTTTTCCCTGTAACAGTGGGGCGCGTCACTCATATATTGTACTTACAATAATTGAACACTAATTCTCCTTTTTTCAGTCTAAGAAAGGTAAATATTTAAATCTGAAATCGACCCACGACCGTCGGAGTACCGTTCTCCCCTCTTTCTGCTGCGCCAGCCACTGCGTGGAAGCTAGACTAACGTGTATGACTCGTGCTTCGGCCGACCTGCGCGAAATGGATATTTTCTCTAAATGCCTGGCCGTTCGAAGCCCCCACTTCTGTCAATTTCATGTCTGGCCAAGCCCTCCACATAAGTAAATTTGGACGAAATCAGTGATAACGAGTAGGCGCGGTCCCCTTATAAAATAGATTATTGCGTGTTTTCTTTCTGTCCTTTTACAGTTTGGTATTTATATTTTATATACTATTTCTTGCCCCCTTCATTGTAAGATTGGGTACATTAAAAGAGGCGGGTTATTTTACCGTTTCTTTTATTGTGTTGGATACTAAGTTTAGCATTTTGGAAAACTGAGCGCTGAATACCATAGTTGCTTGGTTTCGTGTATGTTCTCAGAGTTGTTGGGAATGGTAAAAAAATTATTTAAGACTTTATGAGTATTTACACCCGCACCAACCCCAGTCACTTTCTACTTCCACTGTTCTCTCCACTACAGCAAAAATACTCAGAAAAATATATCTAAGCAGACTACGAAATGTTTGTCGGTGGAGTTCAGGTTCACTCTAATATGAGGTAAGAAACAAGTACTCACACGCGTACAGCATCTCAGGTTGTTCCAGATGTGAAACTACATTTCCAGCAGACACACATTTTTGATTTGTCGAACTACTCTCTCTCTCTCTCTCTCTCTCTCTCTCTCTCTCACTCACTCCCTCCGTCTCTGTTTGGTTGGTTGATTTGGGGAAGGGGACAAAACAACAAAATCATCGCTCCCATCTCTCCTAACGCTCTCTCTCTCTCTCTCTCTCTCTCTCTCTCTCTCTCTCTCTCTGTCTCGCTCGCTCTCTATCGCTGTCTCCCTTCCCCCCTCCCCTATGAAACAGCTATGCTGTACTAATATACACGCTAAACGACGCACCACGAGGGAATTATCCGAATGGAACTGAAAACGATAGACGTGATGCAGATGTACTGACAAAGAAATTATTACAATTTCAGAAAAATTAGATTATTTATTCATGAGAAAAAGCTTCGCAAACTGAGGAAGTGAATATTGGGTTGTTCCACCTCTGGCCTTTACGCAAGCAGTAACTGGGCTTGGTATTGATTGATATAGTCGTTGGATGTCCACCTGTGGGATATCGTGCCAAGTTCTGTCGAAATGGCGCATTAGATCATCAAACTAATGAGCTGGTTGAAGGACCCTGCCAGTAACGCTATAAATGTTCTCAATCGAGAAGAGGTTCGGCGGCGTCGCTGGCCAAGGTAGGATTTGGCAAGCCGAAGACGTGCAGCAGAAACTCTCGCCGTGTGCGTACGGGCGTTGTCTTGCTGAAATGTGGACCCAGGATGGCTCACCATGAAGGGCGACAAAACGGGGCGAGCCGGCCGGAGTGGCCGAGCGGTTCTAGGCGCTAGAGTCTGGAACAGCGCGACCGCTACGGTCGCAGGTTCGAATCCTGGGCATGGATGTGTGTGATGTCCTTAGGTTAGATAGGTTTAAGTAGTTCTAAGTTCTAGGGGATTGATGACCTCAGAAGTTAAGTCCCATAGTGCTCCGAGCCATTTGAACCATTTGAAAACAGGGCGAAGAATATCGTCGACATACCGCTGTACCTTAAGGACGTCGCGGATAACGATGAAAGGGCTCCTGCTGTGAAATGAAATGTCATCCCAGACCATCGCTCCTGGCTATCGGGTCGTATGCCGGGCGACTGTCAGGTTGTTATCCCACCGCTGTTCGGGACGTCTCCAGACACGTCTTCGTCTGCAATCTTATTGACTGGTGTAGAACTGTCTTTAGTGATGAGTCTCACTTCGAACTAAGTCCCCAGACCAGAGAAGACGTGTCTCGAGACGCTCTGGGCAGCGGCGAGATACCTACACGACTGTCCCCCGCGTACGGCCCGCCAACCGGGAGTGATGGTCATGGGTGTCATTTCATTTTATAGCCGAACCCTTTTTGGTTGTCATCCGCGGCACCCTTGCAGCGCAACGGTACGTCAACGATATCGTACTCCCTGTTTTGTTGACCTTCATGGCAAGCCATCGTGGGCTTACATTTCGACAAGATAATGGCCTTCCACACACGAATTTCTACAGCTTGTCTCCATGCTGGCCCAACCTCACCTTGGCCAACAAGGTCGCCCGATCTCTCTCCAATTGAGAAGTTTGGAGCACTATGGACAGGATCCCCCAACAAGGTCGGAATTTTGACGACCTAACGGGCCAATTGGACATAATTTGACACTATATCCTTCTGGAGGACAAATATGTCAATCAGTGCCAAGCCGAATAACTGCTTGTATAAAGGCCAGAAGTGGACCAACGCATTATTATAAATAAACTGGAAGCAGTCTTGATCGCTTAAGTTTTTTAATGGTGACCGCTTTCGATCTTTTTATCAGACCGTCTTCGGACCTACAATAAACAGGAATTGATAAGAACACATAAAGGACGAAATCATACATTCATCAAGCAGTAAATAACGCTGATATACCGTGAAAGTCTGCCGGAAGCAATGGCGCATGGCAATTCTCTTGTTTGTGGCTGGTGGTGTACTGCACGTGAAGAACACCAGCCACTATTTAAATACATGAGGCCCCGCCCACCGTCTCCGGCATTACGTCACGGATAGCCAGTCACGTAAGTTGCATTTCTGCCGCTTAAGAAAGTAACGTGGTAGTTACTTTAAGTCATTTTACCATCTATAGGACTTATAAAACACGCTAAAATCTTATAGCTTATAAAATATTGTGTAAAAAGGTAATTACTGCGACCTAAACAGTGTGGCCCTCTATCATGTACTGTTATCGATCAACGCAAAGATGATGGCAACGACGCCACTGTAGTAACCTTGGCTACCTACTCGTCTTACTAGGACCAAAGATGATAGCAAGGATGCCACTTTAGTAACCATGGCTACCTATTCGTCTTACTAGGGCCAAAGAGGCTGTAATGCTATTGTAAATACACTCCTGGAAATGGAAAAAAGAACACATTGACACCGGTGTGTCAGACCCACCATACTTGCTCCGGACACTGCGAGAGGGCTGTACAAGCAATGATCACACGCACGGCACAGCGGACACACCAGGAACCGCGGTGTTGGCCGTCGAATGGCGCTAGCTGCGCAGCATTTGTGCACCGCCGCCGTCAGTGTCAGCCAGTTTGCCGTGGCATACGGAGCTCCATCGCAGTCTTTAACACTGGTAGCATGCCGCGACAGCGTGGACGTGAACCGTATGTGCAGTTGACGGACTTTGAGCGAGGGCGTATAGTGGGCATGCGGGAGGCCGGGTGGACGTACCGCCGAATTGCTCAACACGTGGGGCGTGAGGTCTCCACAGTACATCGATGTTGTCGCCAGTGGTCGGCGGAAGGTGCACGTGCCCGTCGACCTGGGACCGGACCGCAGCGACGCACGGATGCACGCCAAGACCGTAGGGTCCTACGCAGTGCCGTAGGGGACCGCACCGCCACTTCCCAGCAAATTAGGGACACTGTTGCTCCTGGGGTATCGGCGAGGACCATTCGCAACCGTCTCCATGAAGCTGGGATACGGTCCCGCACACCATTAGGCCGTCTTCCGCTCACGCCCCAACATCGTGCAGCCCGCCTCCAGTGGTGTCGCGACAGGCGTGAATGGAGGGACGAATGGAGACGTGTCGTCTTCAGCGATGAGAGTCGCTTCTGCCTTGGTGCCAATGATGGTCGTATGAGTGTTTGGCGCCGTGCAGGTGAGCGCCACAATCAGGACTACATACGACCGAGGCACACAGGGCCAACACCCGGCATCATGGTGTGGGGAGCGATCTCCTACACTGGCCGTACACCACTGGTGATCGTCGAGGGGACACTGAATAGTGCACGGTACATCCAAACCGTCATCGAACCCATCGTTCTACCATTCCTAGACCGGCAAGGGAACTTGCTGTTCCAACAGGACAATGCACGTCCGCATGTATCCCGTGCCACCCAACGTGCTCTAGAAGGTGTAAGTCAACTACCCTGGCCAGCAAGATCTCCGGATCTGTCCCCCATTGAGCATGTTTGGGACTGGATGAAGCGTCGTCTCACGCGGTCTGCACATCCAGCACGAACGCTGGTCCAACTGAGGCGCCAGGTGGAAATGGCATGGCAAGCCGTTCCACAGGACTACATCCAGCATATCTACGATCGTCTCCATGGGAGAATAGCAGCCTGCATTGCTGCGAAAGGTGGATATACACTGTACTAGTGCCGACATTGTGCATGCTCTGTTGCCTGTGTCTATGTGCCTGTGGTTCTGTCAGTGTGATCATGTGATGTATCTGACCCCAGGAATGTGTCAATAAAGTTTCCCCTTCCTGGGACAATGAATTCACGGTGTTCTTATTTCAATTTCCAGGAGTGTATAATACTGCCATTAATCTGTGTATTTTCAAATTTTTTGTTCCATAATTATTTTGAAAAACTAAGCAAATACAATAAGGAGAGTAAGCTTTTGCCAAGTGTAGTTTATCTGTTTAAAATAACCTCTTTGACGTAGGCGGAATAAATGTATTAAAACATATTTTGTAAATAATTATGTAATATTTCAAGTAAAACTGTAATTAATTATGTCAATTTTGTATGTATATGCTGTCATGCAATTGTAAATGGTTCATACGTAGGTTTTTTGTTAGCAGAAGTGTAAATTGAAGAGGTGTAGGGATCATAGGTAGAACGGAACTCCGTTCTGTGATGGAATGGAAAAATGGTAGGGCGCGCGAGTGAGAATTGGCGCGCAAGTGGCATATACAGTGATGAACACGCAGTACGTTGGTCAAGCACTAGAGGTCCCGAGTTTACTTGCAAGACTGGGTTTTGGCCTCGGACGTGTTCTACATGATTGGCGCAGTACGGCAACAAATTAATAGCTCAGAAATTTGCAATTTTATCGTCGCCACCAAGAGGAAGACAAAGCTGTGTACATTAAGACCCGTACCTGCGCAATGTTACTACGCAGCACCGCCTCACGCCAACTTCGACATCTGTAACAGGCAAAGTACTTTATTTAGAAGTGTATCACAGTATGAACCATCCATCTTCAATCAGTGGAATATAAGTGTTAAATGTACCTTTGTGTTTAACCGTGATTTTCCTATGTCATTTACCTCAGTAGGATCCTTACCTAAACTAATTTATTCTGAGTATCATGATGTTTATGGAAGTTCGAATAATAGTAAATTACTGGAAAGAGTACTGTTTTGGTAGTAAATTCTGAAAATCATTGTTAAATACTAAAGTTTGCACGTATCAATTTAAGGGCCACCACTTTGCGAGACCATGAGGATAAGTTTCCATTAGTATTTCTGAAAGTAAAGTAACATAATTGTTTAACTGCAATAATCTTAACAGTAATTGTTCGTGTTACTTCTCCATGTCAAAGAAAGCCAGACAAATATTGGCGTTAGTAAAATGGTAACAAATAACAGTCCTAAAGAAATGAAATATAGTCGTGTTAAATAATAGTTTTGTTCATATGAATGATAGCTATAAGTTTTATATTTTTTTATCCATGTTGAAACATATGTGTATCTTCTTTAAATAATTACTGAAGTATAGTGATAAATTCAATAAGTAACATAAAGTGGGATTAATAGTACTTACTGCCAAGTGACCGTAGTAAGTGAAAGTAGTTATTTATTCAGTGTCGAAAACTGACTTCATCTTTTTGTATAGACACTGTGCCCGATTTGGCCTGGCGGACGTTTTATTAAGCGAAACAGTTTATTGTTATAACAGGCTTTGTCTGATAAAAGGTTTCCAAAAGTAATTATTCTCACTGATTTTACCACAAACTGTATGATTCGGAGAAAAATAGTTCGATACTGGTAATTGGGTTGAATACGATTAAAATCTTTGTCCTAGAGTCGATGGTTTGGAGTGCTAGTGCTGCGTGATTTTGTGGTGGTGTTCCTGCCGCTACTTGCTGCACAGTTCTGACATTCCGAATCGCGGATCTTCCGTCTTTACAGTGGTAGAACTTAAACGTTCTGGTACCGTAGTCACGAGAACGCGAAAGTACCGTTGCAAGGCTGCATGTTGAGAAAGCGTTCTGGTCGCTCTAAGGGTGCCAGGGAGACCTAACGAAGGTCAATCAGTAAGTACATGATATGAGTAAGTGATATGCACATGAGTTCCTGTTACCATTAACATTTTAATTGAAAGACATCTCGTCAAAATAACTTCTAAATTGTTACGTCTGATATGCGATTTCAGTAGTGGAATGTTACAGAAATTTTATAAAGTAGGAGCTTTATTACCGTTACGGTCGTTGGTCTGCATAGGATGCAACGCGATGGCTATCATTGAGCATAAAATTAATGACATTGTGCCAATAATCGTGGGCGGGGCTTCATGTATTTAGTTAGCGGCTGGTGTTCTTCACGTGCAGTACACCACCAGCCACAAACATGAGGATTGCCACGCGCCACCGCCTCCGGCAGACATTCATGGTATATCAGTGTTATTTACTGCTTGATGAATATATGATTTCGTCCTTTATGTGCTCATATCAATTCATGTTTATTGGTGGTCCAAAGATGATCTGATGAAAAAATCGAAACCTGTCACCATTAATAAAGTTAAGCGATCAAGACTGCTTCCAGTTTATTTATAATAATTACAGATCGCTGTTTTTCTATATAAGAACTATGTTTTTTTTGGGGGGGGGGGGGGGGTAGGACGTCAAACGGGCCGACTTGGAGCAGGAGAGGCAACACAGGACATTTTAATTTCCACTGTCTACACTTTTACAAATAAATTTATAAAACTTCGTCAGCATTACCAGCAAGGATTCAGGGTTCACACTCATAGCAGTGGAAGTTCACAAACATTACAAAATATTTTTTTTTTACATGTGAAATTTCATTATTTTTTCAGTTACTGTTGGCTGAATTTGATGCTGTAGGTACACTTTTCTTCATAAGTACGAGAGACCCTTCGATGAATTTTGCACAGCATACAAACCATAGTTACAGGTGTATGAAACTCTAGAATTTATTTAATTTATGAAAAAATGAATATGCTGTTACATTTTAAACTTCATGTTTAGAAAAAACTCAAATTTTATAGTTAATTATCTCAATTTTTACCAAATTTTTTAATAAATTTGGAAAATTCTAGAGTTTCATACACCTGTAACTATGGTTCGTATGCTGTGCAAAATTCATCGAAAAATCTCTCCTAGTTGTGAAGAAAAGTGTACCTATAGGAACAAATGCAACCAATAATAAGCGAAAAATAGATGAAATTTCAGATATAAGAAAAAATTATTTTGTTACGTTTTTGAACTTCCACTGCTATGGGTGTGAATCCCGAATCCTTCCTGGTCATGCTGAAAAAGTTTTATAAATTTATTTGTATAAGTATAGACAGTGGAAATTAAAATGTCCTGTAGTGCCTCTCCTGCTCCAAGTCAGCCCGTTTGACGTCCTACCTCCCTTAAAATGTTCAACGCTTTATCGACTTGCTGAATTTGTGATGCTATTTCTGTCGACTAAATCACCCAAGTTTTCTGAAATTCTAATGATTTATTTGTTTGTACACGTACGAGTGCATCACATCTACCGATTTCCGTCCCTTTCGGATAATTCCTTCATGGTGCGGCTTTTTTTTCCCGCTACTGTTGCAGGCAGCCAGCAGGCAGACGCAGCGCGCCTGCTGCTGGCCAGGCGGTCGTGCAAGGATACACCCAGGCGAGCTGCAGGCGCTTCTCGGGCGGCGCGGTGTCGCTGGGCGGGTGGTGCAGCGGCGGGTAGAAGGTGCGCCGCATCCCGCGGATCGTCACGCGGATCGGCTCCTCCTTCAGCACCTCCAGCAGCGTGTAGTCGGACACTGCAACACGCACGTCATCTCACTGCAGTCGCACCTCCCCAAAATGCCGCTGGAAACTGCACATGGTGACTCACGTGTGTGGACCAACCGGTTCCTACTACATACTGTGTTTTTCTATATGAAATACAGTGCAGTAGACTTGTTGGAGTCTCATTAGAAAAAATTGAGTAGTAATAAAACGTTACTCGTCCACCCTCGGAGCTTCCGTAGGCTCAAACGATGTCCAGTTCGATGCCGCGACAAGAATCCACGACCTCTCAGTGCTGAGTAGCGAAGAATTTCTCCACAGATTGATCTGGAAACATTTATTCTCGAGCATAATTAATTCTCTACGCTTCTACACATGTAAAATCAGTTTAAATGTTGTGTTGTTTGTATTAGGTGATGGGACTGAATGTTGCAACTACACCAATATCGAGACTCGAACTCGGGACCTTTGCCTCTCGCAGGCAATTGCTCTACCAACTGAGCTACCAAAGCACGACTCACGCCCCGTTCTCACAGCTTTACTTCTGCCAGTACCTCGTCTCCTATCTGGCAGGAAGTTTCATATCAGCGCATACTCCGCTGCAGAGTGAAAATCTCATTCTGGAACTACACCAATAGCACAACTTTCAACAAATTTTGTGAGTAGTGTTGAAGAAGCGTGTAACTTTTATTACTTTACAGAAGAAATAAGAAGGAAAACGCGCTATGTACTCTTTTGAAAATTCCTCCTGTACGCAGCAACTTCACAGGAAGAACTGCACTACTGGTTATGTCAAACATTATCAAGAACTGCTACTATCTAAAATTTGACAGCAGTAACATACATGACAAACTGTGTACTATGTTGTAGGAATTATTTCAGATCCTGTCGTCTTAACTGACAAGCCTGTCATTGCTATAGAAGTGCATAATATAAGTAGACTTATATTGCTGTTATTTTTGTACAGTCATCATTTTGAAGAAATCGATGCATATGCAGTTGTTTGTTCCTCTATAACAGATGCCACTGATGATAGGTTATGAACCCAAGAACTGGTTTTGGGAAATAAAAAAATGTACGGGGTGGTCCATTGATAGTGACCGGGCCAAATATCTCACGAAATAAGCGTCAAACGAAAAACCTACAAGGAACGAAACTTGTCTAGCTTGAAGGGGAAACCAGATGGCGTTATGGTTAGCCCGCTAGGTGGCGCTGCCATAGGTCAAACGGACATCAACTGCGTTTTTGTAAATAATAACCCCCATTTTTATTGCATATTCGTGTATTAAGTGAAGAAATATGAATGTTTTAGTTGGACCACTTTTTTCACTTTGTGATAGATGACACTGTAATAGTCACAAACGTATAAGTACGTGGTATCACATAACATTCCGCCAGTGCCGACGGTATTTGCTTCGTGATACATTACTCGTGTTAAAATGGACTGTTTACTAATTGCGGTAAAGGTCGATATTGTGTTGATGTATGGCTATTGTGATCAAAATGCCCAACGGGCGTGCGCTATATATGCTGCTCGGTATCCTGGACGACATCATCCAAGTGTCTGGACCGTTCGCCGGATAGTAACGTTATTTAAGGAAACGGGAAGTGTTTAACTACATGTGAAACGTCAACCACGATCTGCAACAAATGATGATGCCAAATTAGGTGTTTTAGCTGATGTCTCGGCTAATTCGCACATCAGTAGCAAACAAATTGCGCGAGAATCGGGAATCTCCAAAACGTCGGTGTTGAGAATGCTACATCAACATCGACTGCACCCGTACCATATTTCTATGCATCAGGAATTGCATGGCGACGACTTTGAACGTCGTGTACAGTTCTGCCACTGGGCACAAGAGAAGTTACGGGACGATAACAGATTTCTTGCACGCGTTCTGTTTAGCGACGAAGTGTCATTCACCAACAACGGTAACGTAAACTGGCATAATATGCTTTACTAGGCAACGGAAAATCCACGATGGCTGCGACATGTGGAACATCAGCGACCTTGGCGGGTTAATGTATGGTGCGGCATTATGGGAGGAAGGATAATTGGCCCCCATTTTTTCGATGGCAATCTAAATGGTGCAATGTATGCTGATTTCGTACGTAATGTTCTACCGATGTTACTACAAGATGTTTCACTGCATGACAGAATGGCGATGTACTTCCAACATGATGGATGTCCGGCACATAGCTCGCGTGCGGTTGAAGCGGTATTAAATAGCATATTTCATGACAGGTGGATTGGTCGTCGAAGCACCATACCTTGGTCCGCACGTTCACCGGATCTGACGCCCCCGGATTTCTTTCTGTGGGGAAAGTTGAAGGATATTTGCTATCGTGGTTCACCGACAACGCCTGACAACATGCGTCAGCGCATTGTCAATGCAAGTGCGAACATTGCGGAAGGCGAACTACTCGCTGTTGAGAGGAATTTCGTTACACGTATTGACAAATGCATTGAGGTTTACGGACATAATTTTGAGCATTTATTGCATTAATGTGGTATTTACAGGTAATCACACTGTAACAGCATGCGTTCTCAGAACTGATAAGTTCACAAAAGTACATGTATCACATTGGAACAACCGAAATAAAATGTTCAAAGGTACCTACGTTCTGTATTTTAATTTAAAAAACCTACCTACCAACTGTTCGTCTATAATTGTGAGCCATATGTTTTTGCCAGCGCCACCTATCACAAAGCGAAAAAAGTGGTCCGGCTAAAACATTCATATTTCTTCACGTACTACACGAATATGTAATAAAAATGGGGGTTCCTATTTTTAAAAAACGCAGTTGATATCCGCTTGACCTATGGCAGCGCCATCTAGCGGGCTAACCATAGCGCCATCTGGTTTCCCTCTTCAAGCTAGACAAGTTTTGTTCTTTGTAGTTTTTTCGTTTGACGCTTATTTCGTGGGATATTTGGCCCGGTCACGATCAATGGACCACCCTGTATACCTGAAAGTTGTGGAGCACGGAGCACCTAGCAATGAAGATTTTTAAGTCAGTATTTTTTAAAAGAAGAACCCTTTGACTCGGAAACAGTAAGGTGACTTTAAATCAGCTACATTCGATTTACTTTCAGTAATTATCGTACTTGCTATTTTCCTTCCGTGATGTTCCAGTATTATTTAGATATCTATGTATTAGGACTAACTGTGTTGTAATATAGATATTGATTTCTTTAACGAACAGTGTATCCTGTTCTTAATGAGACATGTTTCCTTTCAGATGATCGACTGTATTTTGCAATTAATGGTGTTGGATTACGTATTGAAGGTGATGTAAGCAGAAATCTAGAGTCTGTTAAGAGCCGCGATTGAGGAAATGCTTTTCTTTCTTTCAAAGGAAAGTCTGCGACACTAGCATTATTTCTCAAGTTATAACAGCACTTGATAATACAGACAAGCATTACGGGAAAAGTGTCTCTTTCTATGAAGATTTCTTACTGTGTGTCAAAATGACTCATGACTAGGAACGAGAGGTCAGTGTTCTCCTGTTAAAGAGTACGGGTGATCTACATATGGCCTCCCTCTTTCCTCCCAGTAGCCACACGTTTATCAGGATATTTACTAAAGCGTTACAGAGACATTTTCGTGTTTATAGTCACTCTGAAAGGTTTGCGCGAACTCTTGCCGCAGGGCCAGGAACAGGATACGGCGCATTTGCGACAGCTCGGGCCGCCTTGGGGTGTCACGTAGTGGGTTTTGAGCGGCGTGCTTCCGGATGGGCGCCGTATATATTTCGGCGCTATCGCGGCGCTAATGTATGCATCATGTCCGCCAGCTATTCCGGAGGCAGGCGGTCACGCCACCGCGCAGACCGAGCCCCGCGCGTGGCGGCGACGCGAGAACCGTCTTCTGCCAGACGTGCCCTATTGGATCATGGAAACTGCTGCATTACTCGCATCAACGCTGAGCCTGCGAAGCGCAGAGTGTTCGTGGAGGGCGTGTACTACAGCGATGCGATGTTAACACTTTTAAGTTCTTTTGCATACACAGTTGGACTCACTTAGGTGCAGAATATGACCATCTCGTTCTGTAATACGAGGGTCACTCCAAAAGATATACACACTATTTTTTTAAATCCATCTTTTATTCTACATGTTTGAAAGTTTTGGTGTGTAGATACATCCTTTAGGAACAATATTTTCATTTCTCCACATAATTTCTATCCCTCTCAATTGCCTTACGCCATCTTGGACCCCCGCCTGTATACCTGCACTGTAAAATTCTGGACCAACCTGTTGGAGCCACTGTTTGGCAGCGTGCACAAGGAAGTCATCATCTTCAAACCTTGTTCCACGAAGAGAGTCTTTCAGTTTCCCAAAGAGATGATAGTCACGTGGAGCCAGGTCAGGACTGTAAGACGGGTGTTTCAGCGTTGTCCATCCAAGTTTTGTGATCACTTACATGGTTTTTTGACTGACATGTGGCCGTGCATTGTCGTGCAACAGCAAAACATCCTGCTTTTGCCGATGTGGTCGAACATGACTCAGTCGAGCTTGAAGTTTCATCAGTGTCATCATATATGCATCAGAATTTATGGTGGTTCCACTTGGTACGATGTCCACAAGCAAGAGTCCTTCGGAATCGAAAAACACCGTAGCCATGATTTTTCCAGCAGACGTTGTGGTTTTGAATTTTTTTCCTTGGGTGAACTAGATTGGATGTGGGTATTTCCCACTGTCTCGTTTTCACAGCACAGGAATTCTATGACAGCACGTTGCTTCTGACGAACGTCAAGTGTAGCAGCCATCTTGAAGACATACTGTGAGGGCGCCACTCACGGGAACAGGTTGAACGAAGTTTGAAAACAAGCTGGAAGGATGTGTCTACACACTGTAAAACTTTCACACATGCTGAATGAAAACTGTATTTTTACAAGAATAGTGTGCATTTCTTTTGGAGTGACCCTAGTATATCGCTGATTTTTGCGAGGAGGAGAAGGAGATTAGTGTTTAACGTCCCGTCGACAACGAGGTCATTAGAGACGGAACGCAAGCTTGGGTGAGGGAAGGATGGGGAAGGAAATCGGCCGTGCCCTTTCAAAGCAATCATCCCGGCATTTGCCTGTACCGATTTAGGGAAATCACGGAAAACCTAAATCAGGATGGTCGGAGACGGGATTGAACCGTCGTCCTCCCGAATGCGAGTGCAGTGTGATTTTTGCGAGGTATTAAGTCAAGTGGCCTTCGAAAATTTTCTCTAAAATTGCTGTACACACTTTCTGCACCGCGAGGGTTCTTTTTCTCGCTTCGTAATGGTTAATGTGCAAAAGGGAAAGGTAGTGTTTAACGTCTTGTCAACGACCTGGTCGTTAGAGATGGTGCACAACTGCGAGTTCTGGAAGTATGAGCGAGGAAATGGGCTAACTACCAGAGTTGGAACTTAAATAGTGGCAACTATTTATTCACAATCGATACAAAATAGATACATGTTTGCACATGTTACTGTCCTTCAAAGTAGTCACCAGCGTTGTGTAGAACCCGTTGCCAGCGATGTGGAGAGCGTAGTATACCGTTAGCAGAACCTGTTCTGTTGATGGTGCGAATGGAGCAGTCTACTGCCGGTCGAATCTCTGGAACAATTCTGAAGCGAATGCCATGAAATGGTTCCTTCATCTTCGGAAACAAATCAAAGTCACAAGGACTTAAGTCCGCGGAGTATGGTGGGGGTACAGTACTTCCCAGTCCTATCGACCGAACAGAGCTGCCACAATTGGCGCTATATGCACCCGCACATTGTCGTGCAAAATGATGGGAGGGTTGCGTCGAAAGTGTCGCCGCTTCTTTCGCAAAGTTGGTCGCAGATGATGCTCCAAAAAACGAACAGTAATACTGTGCTTTGACGGTCTGCCGTGGAGGAACGTAATGCGTTAGGATAGCACTATCACAGGCGTACACGAGAATCACCATAACTTTAGACCGCTCCATTCGCACCATCAACAGAACAGGCTCCGCTAACGGTATACTACGCCTTCCACATCGCTGGCAACGGGTTCTACACAACGCTGGTGACTGCTTTGAAGGACAGAAAGAGGTGAAAACATGTAATTCGTTTGTATTGGTTGTGAATAAATAGTTGCCACTATTTAAGTTTCAACCCTCGTATAACGGCAATCGCCGTAGTTAGAGAAATCACAGAAAACGTGAACGTGTATGTCTGTGTGTGAATTAGAGACCACCTCCATAACGGATCCGTTGTCTCACCACTGCGCCACCTCCTCTGGTGGCTAACGTGAGTAGTGCAGTCGTCTAACCACTGTGTCACACTCATGTTCAATAGACCACTCTGTAAAACTGTGTGATCATGTAAACATTACAAGAACATTAGAGAGATTCTTTTTTCTTCTCGGTGGTCATCACAGTATCGATAAATTTGAGGAAAGGCCTTATTCTACCAGGCCGTATTTTAAAACACTTTATTCCACACTACTGGTTTCCTACACGGTCCATTTTCATGTGCATCTACAGCAACAGATGTGGACATCGATGTCATTCACAAAAACGCATAGCATGGAGATGTATCTATATCTATATCCATATTTCTCTTATTTTATTACGATGATCATTTCTCCGTAAGCAAGTGGGCGTCAACAAACTATTTTGGCATTCGGAGGAGAAATTCGATGATCGAAATTTCGTGAAAAGACCTATCGCAACGAAAAACACTTCTTTTTAATGATTGCCACGACAACGGGCGTTTCATGTCCGTGACACACTATTCCAGTTTCGACAGAATACAAAAAGAGTTGCCTTCCTCTGAACTGTTTCGATGTCTTCCAGTCAGTATACATCTGTTGCTGTGAATATACTTGAAAATGGACCATATTTGAAACTAACAGTGCAGAATAAAGTATTTTGTCTTTCTTCACATTAGTGGGAGTAACGTGTAACTGAAAATCGTGTCGGCAGGATACCGAGCAATCAGTGTCAACTGAATAGTCAGTAATGACGATTTCACATCTACAACCAATTGTTCCTCTATGAATCAAATCATTCTCTAGTGGTAGGCGACGACATTATAAAACACTACACTGTACCACAGACGTTTTGACTGTCTTTGGAGCAGTCTTCTGACGGCGACTAACTGCTGCGTTTGTCTCCCCTATATACCGTTCTACTTCGGTAATCAGATGACTACCAATCTCACATTCTGTGATTCCACTGGATACTTCGAACTGAAGATTCCTATAAAGCGGTGGCTTCTGGTCGGGCTCTTCCTGTGCTACTCTGCAGGCAGGCGATAGCGAATCGGGCACTTATACCCTGGACTAATGTTTTCCTGCAGCGGGGCATCGATACCAAACTACTTGCTCCGACGCATTCTCTTCTATGCAGATGTGCCATGGATATCTGCCCCACTAATGTTCTATAACCCAGTTAAAATCCTTGAACGCCATGTACTCCGCCTCGATTTTCGCATGCGCTTCCTTTCCCCCACATGGAGTCTCTATCTTCGGAACAATGTCCGACCGCTCCTTACCCACATTTGTACTATCCACAAACTACGAGGGTCACTCCAAAAGAAATTCACACTATTTTTGTAAAAATACAGTTTTCATTCTGCATGTGTGAAAGTTTTACAGTGTGTAGATATATCCTTCCCACTCTTTTTCAAACTTAGTTCAACCTGTTCCCGTGAGTGGCGCCGTCACAGCATGTCTTCAAGATGGCTGCTACACTTGACGTTCGTTAGAAGCAACGTGCTGTCATAGAATTCCTGTACTGTGAAAACGAGACAGTGGGAAACATCCACAAGAGGTTGAAAAAGGTGTATGAAAATGCTGCTGTCGATCGCAGTACAGTTAGTCGGTGGGTAAGCAGGTTACGTGATGAAAGCGGGCACGGCAATATTGAGGACTATGAAACTTCCTGGCAGATTAAAACTGTGTGCCCAACCGAGACTCGAACTCGGGACCTTTGCCTTTCGCGGGCAAGTGCTCCACCAACTGAGCTACCGAAGCACGACTCACGCCCGGTACTCACAGCTTTACTTCTGCCAGTACCTCGTCTCCTACCTTCCAAACTTTACAGAAGCTCTCCTGCGAACCTTGCAGAACTAGCACTCCTGAAAGAAAGGATATTGCGGAGACATGGCTTAGCCACAGCCTGGGGGATGTTTCCAGAATGAGATTTTCACTCAGTCGTGCTTCGGTAGCTCAGTTGGTAGAGCCCTTGCCCGCGAAAGGCAAAGGTCCCGAGTTCGAGTCTCGGTTGGGCACACAGTTTTAATCTGCCAGGAAGTTTCATATCAGCGCACACTCCGCTGCAGAGTGAAAATCTCATTCTGGAAACATCCCCCAGGCTGTGGCTAATCCATGTCTCCGCAATATCCTTTCTTTCAGGAGTGCTAGTTCTGCAAGGTTCGCAGGAGAGCTTCTGTAAAGTTTGGAAGTTAGGAGACGAGGTACTGGCAGAAGTAAAGCTGTGAGTACCGGGCGTGAGTCGTGCTTCGGTAGCTCAGTTGGTAGAGCACTTGCCCGCGAAAGGCAAAGGTCCCGAGTTCGAGTCTCGGTCGGGCACACAGTTTTAATCTGCCAGGAAGTTTCATATCAGCGCACACTCCGCTGCAGAGTGAAAAATCTCATTCTGGAATATTGAGGACTGTCCTCGCAGCGGCAGGCCTCGTCTGCACACACTCCAGACAATGTGCAGAGAGTTAACGAATTGGTGACTACTGACAGACGCATCACAGTGAACGAATTGTCACGCTACGTTGGGGTAGGGGAAGGAAGTGTTTGCAGAATACTGAAAGTGTTGGCGTTAAAAAAGGTTTGTGCCAGGTGGTTTCCCAGGATGTTGGCAGCGGCTCACAAAGAAACAAGAAAAATGGTATGCAGCGAATTTTTGGGAACAGTAAGAGAATGGTGGAGATGAATTTCTTGGGAGAATTGTGTCAGGTTATTAAACATGGCTCCATCATTTTTCACCAGAGACGAAGAGGCAGTCAATGGAGTGGCCTCATGTAAATTCACCCAAGAAATTCAAAACCACACCTTCTGCTGGAAAAGTTTTGGCCACGGTGTTTTTCGATTCCGAAGGACTCTTCCTTGTGGACATCATGCCAAGTGGAACCACCAAAAATTCTGATGCATATGTGACGACACTGAAGAAACTTCAAGCTCGACTGAGTCGTGTTCGACCACATCGGCAAAAGCAGGATGTTTTGCTGTTGCACGACAATGCGCGGCCACATGTCAGTCAAAAAACCGTGGAAGCGATCACAAAACTCGGGTGGACAATACTGAAACACCTGCCTTATAGTCTTGATCTGGCTCCACGTGACTATCATCTCTTTGGGAAACTGAAAGACTCTCTTCGTGGAACAAGGTTTAAAGATGATGACTCCCTTGTGCACGCAGCCAAACAGTGGCTCCAACAGGTTGGTCCAGGATTTTACCGTGCGGGTATACAGGCGCTGGTTCCAAGGTGGCCTAAGGCAGTTGAGAGGGATCGAAATTATGTGGAGAAATGAAAATATTGTTCCTAAAGGACGTATCTACACACTGTAAAACTTTCAAACATGTGGAATAAAAGATGGATTTTAAAAAAAATAGTGTGCATTTCTTTTGGAGTGACCCTCGTAGATTCGAATTGTTTCCCATCCTATCACCAACCGTGGTGTGCTACCACATCTTTACACGTTCCACCGTCCCAGCTCCTACACACACTCCGCATCTTGAAACTTCCTGGCAGATTAAAACTGTGTGCCCGACCGAGACTCGAACTCGGGACCTTTGCCTTTCGCGGGCAAGTGCTCTACCAACTGAGCTACCGAAGCACGACTCACGCCCGGTACTTACAGCCTTACTTCTGCCAGTATCTCGTCTCCTACCTTCCAAACTTTACAGAAGTTCTCCTGCGAACCTTGCAGAACTAGCACTCCTGGAAGAAAGGATATAGCGGAGACATGGCTTAGCCACAGCCTGGGGGATGTTTCCAGAATGAGATTTTCACTCTGCAGCGGAGTGTGCGCCGATATGAAACTTCCTGGCAGATTAAAACTGTGTGCCCGACCGAGACTCGAACTCGGGACCTTTACCTTTCGCGGGCAAGTGCTCTACCAACTGAGCTACCGAAGCACGACTCACGCCCGGTACTTACAGCCTTACTTCTGCCAGTATCTCGTCTCCTACCTTCCAAACTTTACAGAAGTTCTCCTGCGAACCTTGCAGAACTAGCACTCCTGGAAGAAAGGATATAGCGGAGACATGGCTTAGCCACAGCCTGGGGGATGTTTCCAGAAAGAGATTTTCACTCTGCAGCGGAGTGTGCGCTGATATGAAACTTCCTGGCAGATTAAAACTGTGTGCCCGACCGAGACTCGAACTCGGGACCTTTGCCTTTCGCGGGCAAGTACTCTACCAACTGAGCTACCGAAGCACGACTCACGCCCGGTGCTAGTTCTGCAAGGTTCGCAGGAGAACTTCTGTAAAGTTTGGAAGGTAGGAGACGAGATACTGGCAGAAGTAAGGCTGTGAGTACCGGGCGTGAGTCGTGCTTCCGTAGCTCAGTTGGTAGAGCACTTGCCTGCGAAAGGCAAAGGTCCCGAGTTCGAGTCTCGGTCGGGCACACAGTTTTAATCTGCCAGGAAGTTTCATGTCAGCGCACACTCCGCTGCAGAGTGAAAATCTCATTCTGGACTCCGCATCTTATACTAGAGCGACTTCAACTGATTCCACCTTCCAGACAATGAATTCCGACCAGGTATTTACCTGTTCTACCTCATCCATATCCTCTCCTATTTCCTCCCCATCACACCCTATCCTTTCTTCTCTTGATTCCACGGCCTGACCATATACCAGACTCATAGCCACCTCCTGTCCTCCCACTGCCTACCCCAACATCTACCCTCATCTTCACAGTTCCTACTCAACGACCTTTATCTTTTTAGAAGCTCTTGGCTGAAGAGCAGAATGTTGTACCGCTGACAGGCCATCACCCGCCCATATTGGGCGAAGGGGATAAAATATCAATTAAAACAATGCCATGCGACTCTTCTCTTGTGAGCGCTTGTTTAAACTGTTGAACGCTGGTCATGTAGAGTTGCTGAATGATGAAAATACGCTGCCCGTAGAAGAGAGGTTGCTGGCAGCCAGCCCTCGGTAAGTTGTAGTCATCCTCCCTGTTCATGCTGTTGGCGTGTTGAATATTTCAGTAGCTTCTCTAATTTACGCTACTGCAAACCTTGCTGTCAGAGAAAGTAAAGGGGCTTCTGTAGAACGCATCGCATCGCAGGTGGTGTATAGCTACAGTGATTTGTTGTGTTGCCCCAGACGCACGTAGCGTTCATGCGAATCGGTCTCACGTTTCTTTCAAATAATCTTCACTGAGTTCACGCCGAGGTTCATAGGTGCTTACAGTGTGAACAGCATCTACGGAATTCTTTGTGGGCCCCAATAGATCTTGTATCTTGCGGCCGCTCTAGAATATTGGTTTAATTCCTACGCGCCACGGCATCTTGTCTATACGGTTGTTGACGCCTCTCATGAGCAACTGAACGAGGTACATAGATTTCCTCTTCTACGTCATAATTACAACCATATGACTACTCTCGCTTGCTCTGTAAAACGCTAGATGAAACTGCGACAATAGCATGCAAAATGGAAGTACCGAAGAGAATGTTAAATAAGATTATTCTAATGGACTACAATAACTCAAAATCAATAAAGTGTTTGCAGTTCATGGAGGAACGGTCACAACATGTTGGGTTAATACGCCCCTGTTGCTGCAAAGGGACAGTGAATACAGCATTTACGTCGTCTTTATTAATCTTGAAAAGTTGTGTCATGAAGTTCTATAATGTATATGAGAAATAATAGAAATAAACTGAGGCTCTAGTCGAGTGGAAATTCAGCCCAAACTTCAAAATGCACCGGGGGACAAATGTCAGTTTTGAATTCTACAGTCCAACTGCTATCTTACGGTTCACACATACTAGTTGTTGGAAGGTCATTTACCTTAATATCATAATAACATTAGGCAAGGCCCTTAACAATTTTCGATACGTACTCGATTGCATGACAAGAAATCTTTGAAATTTTTGTTAACTGCTATAAAATATACTAGAGTACGAAATGGAACCACAATGTCTAAATTCCCGAAACATTTGTCTTTGAAAAACAGATCTAAAGATTTTTTTTGACAGATTAAAACACTACTGGGACTCGAACCGTGATGTTTGCCTTTGCAACTGAAGGTCTTCCAAACAAGCAAAGAATAAAGTTCATTCTGCCAGTAACGAATTTCGATACAACAATTTCGATACAACAATAGTCCGCTCCGGAGCCTCGTATTAATTGTGGAAAAAAGAAGGATATATAAGTTCCTGTATCTTCAATCTGTGGAACATCTTTCGCTGGGATAAATAATAAATACCAGATTATTCACATGTTTACTGAAAGCAGTGATGCAGTATATATATATATAATCACTCTAAATGCATCTACACGTGTCCAGTTATTAATCTAATGTGACTCTTGAAAAGTATTAAAAATAAATCTTGAAGAAAAAATTAAGATAAAATGCAACTAACGAGTGAAGTCCATGCCAGATGGCAATTGAAAATATTGTCATAGGCTACAGACATGTTGGTTGTTGTTTAAATGTCTAGTGTGCTTATAGCGGTGAAACAGGAGAGAGTAACTAATTTTTAAAAAGTTTTACTTACCTTTGTGTCGAGTTGTTTCATAGCTTTTATACCGAGGCCTTACTTATCCAAAATAATTCAGAAGGGCACATGCTTGCCTGGAGACGGAGAGTTGACATTTCTATACACCACTCCCTTCAAACATTGCTGCCTAAAGGTTGACAAAGGCGTGGGTTTTCTAGTACATTCTACTTCAGTTATACACAAATATTATTATTTGAAAGGATCAGGTTTTTGCTAGGTGCCTAAATGAAAAGAGTCCGTAGAAGATTGGGGTGGATGTTTTCAAACACACTAGGACAGCCGATTACAGCAATGAACTGATTGACACATAGTTAGCTTCCTTCTGCTGTGGTTATTCATTTAGCCAAGGGCCATGAATCGCAGTTCAATGCGTTCAACGAGTTACATTCTGAAATGTTTCATTTTAAATAAATGGTTTAGGAAATAGTCTAGACGTAATTATCACTGTAATGAAAACGAAGTAGATTTTATGGGTAGGGAATGTTGTAAAGTGAACGGTTGGACGAAAATCCAACGAACTACTTTGCTAGTCTTCAAGAGATAGGACCTAATGATAGGGATAAATATTATATTAAAAATTTGCAGGAGCGACACGGGTGCCTACATAGGGATGCCGTGTAACATGGAGAAGTCTATAAGTGGCCTTTATCCAAGAGTTGGTTTCAGATTCCCGCTTTATGCGGTAACTATGGTACGCTGCAGGTCGGTCCATCAGCAGTCTTGAGCTCCAAGACTCACAATACGGTAAGAGAAAGTATGAAGATTCATGGCTGGCCTAATCTACGTTGGGTTAGTTATTTTGTACTGGCTTAAGTTAGAGGAGGGTAGTTCTTGATTCTGAAAATACATGAAACTGGGACAGAAAATGTAGGGTCAATCTGGAACTAAGAAAAAAGGGTGCTGAAGACATCGGTCGTTTGGTCGGTAGATTTAACCGCTGTAGGGGTTAAAATAGTTATTTTCCGAGAATGTGGACAGCTTTGAAAACGACCTCATAAGCAGCTAAATTCAGACATTATACTAGTTGATGTTTATAAAATGTACACTGGCAATAGCAAGAAAAGCGTTTCCGGAAAGGTGGAATTTCTTAACGTGGAATATAAATTTAAATATTAATAATTGTTTTAAGATTGTATTTGTCTGGATTAAAGGCTTGTATTGAAGTTAAACGTTGACGATAATCAGTTTAGACAAGAAGAAAATTGTGTCTATGAAATTTGGTGCCTAAGAAGAATGCTGAAGATTAGATGAGTAGCCCATATAACTAATAACTAATAATGAAGTACTAAATCGAACTGAGGGGACAAGGAATTTATGGTACAACTTGACGAAACGACGGTATCGGTTGATAGGACATGTCCTGAGGCACTAAGGAATCGGCAGTTTGATAGTGGAAAAGTGAGGACGGGGGGGGGGGGGGGGTGGATATTGTAAAAGGGAGACCAAGGCTTGGCTACTGTAAGCAGGTGTAGGCTGCAGATATGCAGATATCATAGAGAGATGAAGAGGCTTACACAGGACAGTGGACAGTCGCGCGTGGAGAGCTGCAGCAGATCGGTAGTAGGACTGAAGCCCACAACAACAAAGCAAAAATAACAACATGGCAAGCATAATTGAAATAGCAACTGACGCACAATGATTGCAGAATATATTAAAGTTGATTAGCTCTAGATAAAAACGTATTACGGTGTGAGACTGAAATATAAACACTCCATCGCAAGGGACGTATGGGAATTTGTGAATTTTATTTTGTTTAACTGAAAAAATAACAGTTTTCGAAATTTTAGATTTTACCATATGGGTAATTCATGGGTACCTAGGGTGAGGGAGGTGGGGGGAGCAGATGCACTGCTTGTCCTGAAACGCTTCCATTGCTCACATTTTCCCCGTTGCAAAGAACAAGGCCTATCAAAGTCATTCAGTTTCACCAGACTACGTCTTTTACATGAATTAAGACAGAAAAATGGTGTTGATTTTAACTTACGCAAAGGAATAAAAAACTCCCATTTTCAAGACAACAATCCAATTTTACAAGGGTATGTCTTTTAATGTAGGCGCACAGAATTTTGGATTATTTTCAGAATAACGTTAAGTATAAAATTTTTCATTTAGCTTATTACAAATATTCCAGGTACCATCCACCGCACGCAAGACAAACTTCCATAAGATAATAAAGCTCTCCCCATAGTGTTGAGAGTACATCTAGAGTCACTGCTGTTGCTACGCTGCGTCACAGTTCACCAGAAGTTGTTGGAAGAGGAGGCGCAAAGACGGAGCCTTTCACAAAACTCCACAAAAGAAAACACATACTGCGAGATAGGGCGATCTTGGAAGCCAATGGTGCAATGCAAAATCAGAACGCCCCTTATATTGTAGGAGGTGCGGCGATGTGCACTACAGGAAAATCACGCCGCACAGTTGCAACTGAACTGCACCTGTTGAAACGCAGAACGGATAACGCGTTTTATTCCTGTGTTCTCGCAGTCTTGGCTCGACGCACAACGGGTAATAAACGAGAGAGCGGAAGAACTAGCTAATTGCATGCGGGGGAAACCTACCGACAACCACATCAACCGACATCTCACAACCAGCACCCAGGTAAACTTTTGGTTTCTATTCGTAACTTAAAATTACCCCTACGTTTCTATCTTTATTCATCGTTCCTCATGCAGATCACTCCGGCGTGAGGATTCTTTGGCGTACAAATCACCGACTGCATTTTACACTGTCCAGTCACATTAATGTGGACATCTGTCAAAAACAGCGGAGACCACTGCGAGTCGTGCAGGAAGAGAGTCAGTGAGGTTCCGGAAGATATTGCCATGGGTATGGAGTTACGACGACTCCAGTACAGTTGCCAGCTCCGCTAGGTTTCTCGGCTCAGTCTCCATGGCACGAACAGCTCGATCAACGACGTCCCATAGACTCTCGATTGCATTTCTCCCAGGGAGTTTGATGGCAGTGTAGTGTGGTAAACTCATCCCAGTGCTATTCGAACCCCGTCTCATACACTACTGGCCATTAAAATTACTACACCAAGAAGAAATGCAGATGATAAACGGGTATTCATTAGACAAATAAATTATACTAGAACTGACATGTGATTACATTTTCACGCAGTTTGGGTGCATAGATCCTGAGAAATCAGTACCCAGAACAGCCACCTCTGGCCGTAATAACGCCCTTCATACGCCTAGGCATTGAGTCAAACAGAGCTTGGATGTCGTGTACAGGTACAGCTGCCCATGCAACTTCAACACGATACCACAGTTCATCAAGAGTAGTGACTGGCGTATTGTGACGAGCCAGTTGCTCGGCCACCATTGACCAGGCGTTTTCAGTTGGTGAGAGATCTGGAGAACTTGCTGGCCAGGGCAGCAGTCGAACATTTTCTGTATGCAGAAAGGCCCGTACAGGACCTGCAACATGCGGTCGTGCATTACCCTGCTGAAATATAGGGTTTCGCAGGGATCGAATGAAGGGTAGAGCCACGGGTCGTAACACATCTGAAATGTAACGTCCACTGTCCATGCTGCTGCAAACGTCGTCGAACTGTTCGTGCAGATGGTTGTTGTCTTGCAAACGTCCCCATCTGTTGACTCAGGGATCGAGACGTGGTTGCACGATCCGTTACAGCCATGCGGATAAAATGCCTGTCATCTCGACTGCTAGTGATACGAGGCCGTTGGGTTCCAGCAAGGCGTTTCCTATTACCCTCCTGAACCCACCGATTCCATATTCAACTAACAGTCATTGGATCTCGACCAATGCGAGCAGCAATGTCGCGATACGATAAACTGCAATTGCGATAGGCTACAGTCCGACCTTTATCAAAGTCGGAAACGTGATGGTATGCATTTCTCCTCCTTACATGAGGCATCATAACAACTTTTCACCAGGCAACGCCGGTCAACTGCTGTTTGAGTATGAGAAATCGGTTGGAAACTTTCCTCATGTCAGCACGTTGTAGGTGTCGCTACCGTTGCCAGCCTTGTGTGAATGCTCTGAAAAGCTAATCATTTGCATATCACATTATCTTCTTCCTGTCGGTTAAATTTCGCGTCTGTAGCACGTCATCTTCGTGGTAAAGCAATTTTAATGGCCAGTAGTGTGTAATTTCGCGCTGTGATATGTTGCATTGCCCTGCTGGTAGATGCCACCGTGCCGAGGAAAAACAAGCTTATGTTGATCCATTGTGCATTTCCAGAATGACAAGGTCTCTCAGGGAATGCCACGAAAACATTCGTCAGACTACAATGGTCCCTCCTCCGGATTGGACACTTCCGACGATAGTTGCAGGGTGTTTGCTCTTGGGTATTTCAAGCCGTACAAACGCATAAACGCTGATTAATCTGAAAACGCCACCTGTGACCACTGAGTGCACTTCCAGCTGTGGTACTGGCTTTCGAGTTCCAGCCTTCGTCACCGATGAACAGCAGTCAACATGGGTACATGAAGCAGGTGCCTGCTGCTGAGACCCATACGTAGCAACGTTCGCTGAGCGGTCGTTGAGGAGACAATGTTAGTAGCCCCTTGGTTCATATGGGCGGTCGGTTGCCCGACAGTTTTGCGTCTCTGCACCCGTATACATCTCCTCTCAACTCTGTGGTGCACCACAGTTCCCCTGCCGCTTGATTTGGATAGCGCCGTTTTGTCATACACGGTATACCTTAACTACTGCGCCACGCGAACAGCTTAGAAATGTTTGGAAATGCTTCCATCCTTGGCCCGAACGCTAATGATCAAGCCTTTCTGGACGTCAACTAAGCCACTCCGTGTCCGCATGACAACGACTGCACTGTCTTTCGAGTCCCCAAGACTTAATATACTCTCCACTGCTAGCGCTGCCCACTGCCTTTGAGTGGTTATTGTACGTTGACCACGAACATAAGCTGTGGTTACATTAATGTGACTGGACTGTTTATATTGTGATGAGATGGTAGAGCGAATTTAATTGGAGATCTCCCCTTTAATTTAGCTGATGACGAGACGTATGTGGTGAAGATTTCAAAATTGTATGTCTCTGTACTCGAGCCTAAGCTTTTATGCTGGAGATGCTATTGTGTTGCAGAGTGGCTGACACGTCCGTTTTACTCCAGCGATCATCCAGCCATAGCTCCCCGCTGTGTTATTTTAATTCTCTACCCCGAATTTTTCTTTTTCCTGCTAGTTCTCAGTCTGACAACGTACGCGATTTTCGTCGGTGTGTGTGTGTGTGTGTGTGTGTGTGTGTGTTGACGCTCATGCTTTTAGCGGATTATTTAAGTTTTTCCTTGTATATCAGGTTTTTCACAATTTTGCACTCTTTATATGCACTCGTCTCATACTACTTTAGTTCGAGCGCTAAAGGGGTTCTAGTTGTCCACCTACACCAAACGTATCATCATTACCATCCTCACCATCACCATCATCATCATTAGACATGTAGAAGATATAGTCTTGTGAAATCGGACGAATCTGTCTCAGACATATTGTAGTTTTGATTACTGTGGGCTATGACCTGATATTAGGCAGATTCATGCACATTTAAATGAGGACATGAGAGCAGTCAGTAGTAGAATACAAATCTCCAATAATGTCAAACGTATGTCCACAGTACATTTATATTACATAAGAAAGAGTGGCGAAAAATAATGCACAAAAGATATGCTCATTCCGAAAGACATTCGTACACCGCCACCATAAAAGGGTGGTAACTCTTCGAAATTTCGAGGGAGGAGACAGTTTTAGAGAGCAAAGTGACCTCTGCAGGCCACTTTGCACACAAGGAAGGAAGCAGGAGAAAATGGGATTGGGGGGAAGCAACTCTAGACTTTTTTCATTGCACAAAACTGGATGGCCAAAGACAGATGGCGAAAGGTTACTTCGCTGGAGTAATTGCAGCTCCGCAGCCAGGCAGCATGTGCGCCACTGACAGGTTACCTGCTGACGTCACCGCAGCCGCCGCAGCCGCCCTCGCCGTCTTCTCTGCGCCTCGTGAAGTACAACGGACGGCGAGTTGTCACTGCGACCATTTTGTGAAGTGCCCCATCTTAAAGGCTGATCATCGTCACCGTTGCGCGATCTACAGTCTACTGTTAAGCGAAGAAGTAAATCCATGCTTGAAGTGTGTTCTGCACTTCTTCTACCAAGGCCCTTGGATGTTCGGCTATGCAGCACCATCGCATCTAAGTGAAGTCTGCAGCTAAGAAAAGTTTGTTCGATTTAAAGCATCTACCATTCTTAAATGGAACTACAGTTCGGCTATATATCTTCTAACGTAGTTGAGGCACTTTCCATGCTCTTTCAATGAAATCGGACAAAAATTCCTCTAAGTTTTCTAGATCGTATTTACACTGTAGCCATTCTAGACATGCCTAGAAACTGAACTGAACATATTTTTAACCATTCATCCTTCTACGCTAGGCTTTGGCTGATGTGCCATGAAAGAACATAACACTACGAATAAACGCGTGCATGGATTGAAACTGTTCTTAGTTGGGAGAGGAAGATCAAAGGTAGTCAGCACGACTCGTAAAGTCGATTCCCACCGTGTTAGCATTTTATGAAAAATATCACAGAGCTAATCACATTTCTTAAGTTTAGTTTGGGTGAATTATTCAATGACTGTAGTGTGCATAACTGAAAGAGAGGAGTAATCAGTTTCCTTTGGGTAACATGTTTTATAATTTTATTAGCGTTCAACGTGCTGTATCACGATTTTGGGTCTTTAAAAAACAGTTTAACATTTTTTTTGCAGGTAAGCCACATATACAGCACAACTGTAACGTTATAGCTTTGGATCAGTGTTTTTGTCCAACGTAGTACCTCACGGATATTTATTGTGGGGCACATTCATGACAATAATTGTTAATCAATTTTTTATTTAATTGATTCGTTTCAGTGTATTAGATTTGCATAATAACGCATCGTTTTATCTACAGGACTGCAGATTCTCTTGCGAAACATTTTTGAGTTCATTAAAATATCTCTCAAATCACAGCAAGTTGTATTTATTTTCGGAAACGTAGTTCGTTACTGTGGTTAAAGATACATGAACTGCATTTTAAGCAGATCAAATTCGTGTCTGTGTTTCATGAGACTTGGTAGGGATCAGTGTTTCATGATACTTGGTGGGGAGCAGGCCGGTGAGCAGGAAGGGAGGGCGGGGGAGGGGGGGGGGAAGACGACAGGACACTAAAGTACGATGTAATATATAAATTTTATGACTTTCGGGAGCATCATTGCAGTGTGAAGTCTCATACTGTACAAACGTTGGTCTTTCCAATAATTTTCTTAAACATAGACGTACTTTAGAATACACACTGCCAATATTTACCAAGTCTCACTGAGAGTCTCAATTCCAGTAGTATTATTTGGAGCTTTACAGGAAAGTGGTCCCGAGAAGTGCTGACACCTTTGGTGTGAATGATACAACTTCGGTCGCTAAATTCCAGAGAAATACGTCTTTCCGAATAGCTAGTCATGCCCTGGCGAGCTGTAGCACGCTGCCATGCGGCACCTGTTGTACCAGACTGCCGGAAGAAACTCTACATGTCGTAAGTGGGATGCGGTTTGATAGTGACTCGCTGTCATATGGCGTACCGTTGCGCTGGTGGACAACTAACTGTTGGCATCGGAATGGCCTGTTTGAAAAATTAGGATTAAAGGGTAGGATAAAAGCGATATTCCGCAAAACTGCTTATCGGAATGGTGTTGAAAAAGCTTTCCAATTTCATTCACTTTTCCGTAGTCGGTGGGAAGGACAACGGTTATTTCTTAAATTCACTCTCGCCACCCTGATCAAGAACGAAAACTTCAACTTTAGACAGCACTCCCGACGACAAATAAGGTAAAGGTTAAACACAATTTTTATTAAGTCTATATACTTGAGAAGCAGGTCACACGAATGATATCATTGCCAGTTTCGACTTAATACGTAATTGATATCTACTGTCTTTCATACCAGATGACACGTACTACATTGTTAATGTGCCAGTGACATGTCCTATTAGTAAACTCTTTATGTAAGGGGGGAGTTTGTTGAACATCCTTGCGAAAAACTCATGAAAATTTGTGCAAAATCCATCAGCAAACAGTGTGTTCACATGGCAGACCTGTATCATAAATGTAACGAAAATTTCATGGAACCATAAAAAGCCACTAGTTTGCGTTTTTCAACAGGCTAAAAGTTTTCTCCTTACTGTTATTAGCCAACCGATATGCCTTCATCCATCAAATTGCTGAAGGCGTTAATGAGAAGACGATCAGAGTAGTGGATCAAATCCTGGAACATTATTACGCAGAAGGGGTCTCGGAGCCCTCTCTCGCCTAAAGTGGGAAAAGTAGAAAAAAGAGTTCATGGCTCGCTGAAATAACACACAAAACTCGCGATTTGCAGCCACGACAATTACTGACAGAGTGTTACTTCTATACAACGGGTTACTTCGTTGTCACTAATTTCTGGAGCTGATGTTTATTTGTCCGGTGCACGCATGACGTACAGTTAATTCCATTTCCATTATTCCCACTATCATTATCCCACTTATGAGCAATGTTCAAAGTAGCAGAATGCGTTCTGCTCACAAACAGTGGTATCTTGTTCCCTAAAACTTAACTCAACAAATATTTTGCTGTTTTTGTGTGTTCTAAAACCGAACTATTCGCACTGACTCTAATGGAAGCCTAATGAATCCAACACGCTAGCTGACAACACTTGACGGATTCCGCATTTACACGTGTAGTTTTCGAATTGCAATTATGCCCCAGGTAAAAGATACTATCTTTCTACGAATTAACGTTTCTTCTCTCTTCGACTATGGAGAAAGTGTGCGAAGAATGATTCCTTATAGTTTCTGTGCAAGCTGATGTTAGGCTCATTTAATCTTTACGATCAGTATGAAAAGTGTATGTGGCAGGCCACACAATATCACTGCACCATATTGCTCCTCAGTTTTCTAAGCAATTTTTCTGAAGATATTAGGTTTCTTTCTTAGACTATGAGTCAGTTAGAATTTCTATATTTCTCTTACACTTTCTTGCTAGTCAAACGGGCCTCTGATGATTAACGTTGCTCTTCTATGGGTATGCTCTAGGTTTATTGTTAAACCAATCTCTTATGCATTCCACACACTGCAGAAATATTCCAACGTACGCCGTGCAAGCATTTTGTAAGTGGTTTCTCTTGTAAAAAGTGAAGTTTGCACTACCCCAACAATCAATGAAAGACTTCCGTTTGCTGCACTCATGGACGGATCATGATTATCCCATACTCAGTCCCCGCTTAGTGTTATTACAGGTTTTTACGTGGTATGGTGGATTCCAGTTGCGACTTATTAATCATGTAGTCAAAGACTACTACATTTCTGAATATCATGAAGTGTACAATTTTATTTTTTTCTGCATTAAGCAACAATTCCCAATCTCCACACCACACGGGTATTTAGTCGAGATATGACTGGATAATATAATAGTTATTTTGACTAGGTGACAGTGAATTGGCTACTCGCTATTCGTCTTATCTGTAGCAAGCATTGATAATTATGTGACTTGAGGAGAGAAATAAATTGAAAATATGAGAACTAATGAGAACGTACAGATATTTCGGGTGCCCTAGGATATCGACACGATTTTGGATGTACAACTGGAAGTTGGATGAAGCCAGTTTTTCGTACTGGTATTGCATCTGCCATACACCGCTTGGTGGCTAGCGGAGTATATATATAGATATGTAGTATCCAGTACGTTCCACGCAATCGCAACTAACACCATTATGGAGCCACCACCAGCTTGCACAGAGCCTTGTTGACATCTTGGGTCCATGGCTTCGTGGGGTCTGCGCCACACTCGAACCATACCATCAGCTCTTGCAAACTGAATTCGGCTCTCGGTCGTTGTCTGAGAGGTAATGGCTGAAATTTGGTATTCTCGCCACACTCTTGACATTGTGGATCTCGGAATATTGAATTCCGTAACGATTTACGAAATGGAAGGTGCCATGAATCTAGCTCAATCTTCTATTTCCCGTTCAGAGTTTGTTAGTTCTCGTCGTGCGGACATAATCACGTTGCAAAAATATTTCACACGAATCATCTGAGTACAAATGGCAGCTCCGCCAATGCACTGCTTTCTTATGTACGCACTACTGCTGCCATCTGTATGTATGCATGTCGCTATTCCAGCTACCTAAGCATAAGAAAGATGTTGTGAAATTCAGAGAGGCTTAGTCTCAAAATCTCGAGAGCTGACCTCCAGTACAAGATATTTCCTCAAACAAATACCTCGCGTTAGAGAAATGCGAGCTTATGGAGAGGGGATCCGACAATCCTTCACGTCTCATTCTTTCGCGAAAGGAGTAGGAATGTAGAGGTGTAAATATCGGGTGATCAAAAAGTCAGTATAAATTTGGAAACTTAATAAACCACGGAATAATGTAGATAGAGAGGTAAAAATGCTTGAAATGACATGGGGTTTTATTAGAACCAAAAAAAGTATTGTTAGACGCGTGAAAGATCTCTTGCGCGCGTCGTTTGGTGATGATCGTGTGCTCAGCCGCCACTTTCGTCATGCTTGGCCTCCTAGGTCCCAGGACCTCAGTCCGTGCGATTATTGGCTTTGGGGCTACCTGAAGTCGCAAGTGTGTCGTGATCGACCGACATCTCTAGGGATGCTGAAAGATAACATCCGACGCCAATGCCTCACCATAACTCCGGACATGCTTTACAGTGCTGTTCACAACATTATTCCTCGACTACAGCTATTGTTGAGGAATGATAGTGGACATATTGAGTATTTCCTGTAAAGTACATCATCTTTTCTTTGTCTTACTTTGTTATGCTAATTATTGCTATTCTGATCAGATGAAGCGCCATCTGTCGGACATTTTTTGAACGTTTGTTATTTTTTTGGTTCTAATAAAACCCCATGTCATTCCAAGCATGTGTGTCAATTTGTACCTCACTATCTACATTATTCCGTCATTTATTCAGTTTTCAAATTTATACTGACTTTTTGATCACCCGGTGTATGAACGAGGGGTACAGCAGTTGTCCACCAGCGCAGCCGACTACAGGGCAGTGGCGTGGGTCGCGGCCTCTGGCTGGGGTACCTTGGACGGGGGCGTCCCTGTCGTCGTCGTGAGCGCCGTTGGCGCGCCAGCGCGGCGGGGGCGGCGGCGGCTGCTGCGGGGGTGGCAGCAGCGGCTCGTGGTCGAGCAGCGCGGGCGGCGGCGCGCCCCAGCGCCCCTGGGCGTGTCCGGGGGCGGAGCGGTCTCGCTCCCGGTCCTTACCGTCGCGCTCCACGGCGGGCAGCGCCAGCGGCACGCGGCCCTGCCGACTCTTGCTGCGCGCGCGCCGCGCCGCCTCCTGCTGCACCATCAGCTGGTTGGCGCCGCCGCCGCCGTGCGTGTTGGCCCGCGACCGCGACCGCCGCGGCGAGCCGCCCACCTCGCGCCCGCCGCAGCCCAGGTAGAACGTGTCCACGTCCGCGAACTCGTTGCGCAGCTGCGAGAAGCTCCGCACCTGCCGGGTGTTCATTTCACTTGTCATCCGAAGCAAATAAAGCCATTAGCTGCTAATGGGCTTTGAAGTAGGACAGTGGGGAAAGCTGAAAATTTTTACGAAAAGCTCTTCAAATACCGCTACCAGCCACAAAAATTCTTGACAACTGAATTATTTACTTAGCGACATGTTCCGAGGTGATACCTCATCATCTGCTATACTGGCTTTACAAAAACATTTAATACAGACACACTACGAACCTCTGCACTGCCTTAGTGTACTCTGCAGCCGAGTACTGTGCACCAGCGTGGTTAACCGGCAAGCAAGTAAACAAGGTGAATACCCAGCTCAACGCTGCTATGAGAACCATAACTGGATGCATAAAGACTACCCCACTATATTGGCTTCCAACACTTAGTCATATATCTCCACCCTCCCTGAGAAGACAGGAAGCTCTGATGAAGGAATACACAAAAATAATGAATAACTCCCTACTTCCTATCCACGAAGATGTCCCAACTTTGGGAAGAATACGACTCCGCTCCAGAAATCCCCCTTTAAGGCTGGCCCAACAACTGCCAGCTGCCAACTTCAACATGGGTACTAAATGGCACGAGAGCTGGAGTGGTAGTGCCTCCCCTGACAACTGTGAACTTATCTGTCCATCAGAGAAACCTAAGGGCTTTGAACTTCCACGACAGCTATGAAAAAGCCTAAACAGAATCCGAACAGGACATGGACTATGTGCACACAATTTACACAAGTGGGGAAAGCTTCCCAGCCCTAACTGTGGGCCGGCCGCGGTGGCCGAGTGGTTCTAGGCGCTTCAGTCCGGAACCGCGCGACTGCTACGGTCGCAGGTTCGAATCCTGCAGCGTCACCTGCAAACAACATAAGACGGCTGCTCGGATTGTCTCCCATATAGTTTATATAGATAAGGTACGTCAAAGGGCCATTAACACTACCTTGGGGGATGCCAGAAATCACTTTTGTTTTACTCGATGACTTTCCGTCAATTACTATGAACGGTGACCTTTCTGACTGGAAATCACAAATCCAGTCACATAACTGAGACGAGATTCCATAAGCACGCAATTTCACTACAAGCCGCTTGTGTGGTACAGTGTCAAAAGCCTTCTGGAAATCCAGAAATATGGAATCGAGCTGAAATTCCTTGTCAATAGCACCCAACACTTCATGCGAATAAAGAGCTAGTTTTGTTTCACAAGAACGAGGTTTTCTAAATCCATGTTGACTGTGTGTCAATAGACCGTTTTCTTCGAGGTAATTCATAAAGTTCGAACACAATATATGGTCCAAAACCCTGCTGCATATCGACGTTAATGATATCGACCTGTAATTAAGTGGATTACTCCTACTACCCTTCTTGAATATTGGTGTGACCTGTGCAGCTTTCCAGTCTTTAGGTATTGGTCTTTCGTTGTATATGATTGTCAAGTATGGAGCTAATGCATCAGCATACTCTGAAAGGAACCTAACTGGTATACAGTCTCGACCAGAAATCTTGCTTTTATTAAGTGATTTAAATTGCTTCACAACTCCGAAGATATTTCAAAAATTGTTCCAATGGCTCTAAGCACTATGGGACTTAACATCTGAGGTCATCAGTCCCCTAGACTTAGAACTACTTAAACCTAACTAACCTAAGGACATCACACACAGCCATGCCCGAGTCAGGATTCGAACCTGCGACCGTAACAGCAGCGCGATCGGCCACAGCGTCCGGCCCGAAGATATTTACTTCTACATTACTCATGTTGGCAGCTGTTCTTGATTCGAATTCTGGAATATTTATTTGCTTCGTCTTCTTTTGTGAGGGCATTTCGTAAGATTGTGTTTAGTACCTCTTTTTTGGCAGCACTGTCTTCGCTAGTATCTCAATTGCTATCGCGCAGAGTTTGTTTCTTGCCGCTAACATACTTCACATACGACCAGAACCTCTTTGGATTTTCTGCCAGGTTTCGAGACAAATTTTCGTTGTGGAAACTGTTATAAGGATCTTGCATTGAAGTCCCCGCTAAATTTCGAACTTCTGTAAAAGATCGCCTATCTTGGGGATTTTGTGTCTGTTCAGATTTGGCATGTTTGTTTCGTTGTTTCTACAACAGTGTTCTAACCCGTTTTGTGTACCAAGGGGGATAATTTATTTGGTATGAAACACTCAATTGCTGCCGATACTATTTGTCTGAATTCAAGCCACATCTGGTCTACACTTATTTAGTTGGAAGTAGTGGAGATTATCTCTCAAGAAGGCGTCAAGTGAATTTTTAACTGCTTTTTTGAATAGGTATATTTTTGTTTTTTTAGCATTTTTTTTTGGGGGGGGGGGTTACAATATTCATTCTTGCTACGACAATCCTGTGTTCACTAATCCCTGTATCCGTTTTGATGCTCGTGATTAACTCAGGATTATTTGTTGCTATGAGGTCAAATGTGTTTTCACAAGCCTTTACTATTCGCGTGCGCCCATGAACTAACTGCTCGAAATAATTTTCAGAGAATGCGTTTATCACAATTTCGGATGCTGTTTTATTCATACCTCCGGAATTAAACATGTATTTTCGCCAACATATCGAGTGTAAATTAAAATCACCACCAACTGTAATCGTATGAGTCGTGTACGTGTTTGAAATCAAATTGAATCTTTCAGCAACTGTATCATCTGAATTGGGAGGTCGGTAAAAGGAACCAATTATTATTTTTTCTGGTTGCCAACAATGACCTCTGCCCATACTAACTCATAGGAACAATCTACTTCAATTTCGCGACAAGATAAACTACTTCTAACAGCAACAAACACGCCACCGCCAACCGTGTTTAGCCTATCCTTTCGGAACGCCATTAGGTTCTTCGCAAAAATTTCGGCTGAGCTTATCTCCGGCTTTAGCCTGCTTTCAGTACCTATGATGATTTGAGCATCAGTGCTTTCTATTAGTTACGACAATTTACAACTGTCATGCCGATGGTTCCTGTATTTACGTTCTTTCTGTGTTCGGCCTGCACCCTTGACTGAGGCCCTTCTTGTGTTTTCCCGAGACCCTCTAACCTAAAAAACCACTCAGTCCACGCCATACAGCCCCTGCTACCCGAAACCCAACCACCCTTTGGCGCAAGTCGAAGAATCTGCAGCCTATACGGTCGTAGAACCGTCCGAGTGCAAGCAAGACTGCCAGCCTTTACCACTTCTGTTAGCCGCTCGAAGCCAGAGAGAATCTCTTCTGATCCAAAGTGACACACATCATTGGTGCCGACGTGAGCGATCACCTGCAGTTGGCTGCACATCTGGGATGACTCCACCCGACATGCACGCGGAGTGCACATTGGTTTTCTTTTCCTTCTTGGCAGCTATTTCCCTAAGGGGTCCCATAACGCACCTAACGTTCGAGCTTCCAACTATCAATAATCCCACCCTCTGCGATTGTCCGGATCTTGCAGGCTGAGAGCTTTCCTCTGAAACAGGACAGGTGCAGCATGTGGCTCAGTGACAGTGTCGGCCACAGACAGCACCTGGAAACTGTTTGTCAGACAAACCGGGGAGGCCTTACGTGCGGCCGCCTGGGAAGTCTTTAGCCGCCTGCTATGCCCCAGGGCGACGTCCTTCTCGACCACAGGTGAGAGGGAAACCTCAGTGCGAGCAGTAACTGGGCTGGCCACCGGTGAGGACCAATCGGAGGAATTGGACTTGCTGGACGTGCGTTGGATCCCTACGGCAGGCCCACGCACAGGTCATGTAACTCGCCTAAATAACGGGCCGCTGCTTTGCGAACGCGGTGACGGCGCCAGGTAGCGACCCACATGGGTTCCATAAGATTTACATCAGGCAAATTTGGTCGCCAAAGCATCAACGCAAGTTCACTATAATGCTACTAAAAGCACTGTTCCACGATTCTGGCTCCGAGACAAGGACAGTTAAACTGCAGAAAGATGATATCGCCGTCGGGGAAGACATCAAACATGAAGGAATGAAGATGGTTTGCCGCTGTCGGCGTGTCTTCGTTTCCTACCGCAGGTCCCATGCAAGCGCAGGAGAATGTCTCCCGTAAGGTAATACTACTTCGTGGGGCGCTGCAAGTTTCGAGCCGCCGTTCACCCCGATGACGGCGTTTGTGGAGACTACCGTTCACCTAGTGTATCAAAAATGTGATTCACCCGAAGTGATGAGGCGATTCTATTGATCGATGGTCGAATCCCATTGGTCCCTTGACCACTGAAATCGTAACTGACGATGACGTTGGGTCAACATGTGAATACGTATGGGTGGTCTGCTGCGGAACTCCATGTTCAACAATGTACGATGAATAGTGTGCTCTGAATCACTTGTACGTGCACCAGCATTGTGCTCTATCGGCAGAGATGCCACAGGTCACCATTTGTCCTGCATTACAAAGCAGGTAAGGTACTTTCGTTCCGCGTCACAGGCCCACAGCACCAGCAGGCGGTATCCAAGGTCGCGGTAGGCAGTGGTCATAATGTTTTGGGCGATCAGTGTACAGTGGGTGTATGACTGTTGGAGAGGAATTGAATCATGGAACGAGTAGACGAGTGCAGAAGAAATCAAAAAGGGCTGACAATAAACTGCATGTAGTCCATCACCTATGTCCTCGTATCTTTGAAATAAAAAGAATAAAATAAAAAAATATCTTGTTATAAACACATTTTTATCAACATTGTGATATTCGCGATTTTTGGCTTCATTAAAACAGCAAATAGTTAACACTTTCAGCAGAAGGCAAATACTTGTTTATCGCTTCCCACGCCCGGGTTCCCGGGTTCGATTCCCGGCGGGGTCAGGGATTTTCTCTGCCTCGTGATGGCTGGGTGTTGTGTGCTGTCCTTAGGTTAGTTAGGTTTAAGTAGTTCTAAGTTCTAGGGGGCTGATGATCATAGCTGTTAAATCCCATAGTGCTCAGAGCCATTTGAACCATTTTGAAATACTTGTTTATAAAGAATGATTAATGTACAATAAGATGTCGCATAGCGACGGTGGAATTTCCTAAATAATGTAATTCGTCGTCTTTGAGCGGCAATATAAACAGAGGAATACGGATCGATATGCGATCCTTCACTATTTTGTTCGCTGGAGAACAAATGAAGCCCTGAGCGCTAAACACTTGTACTGTTTTTCTTAAGCAAGACGGACGCAGATTTGTGGCGGTCTGATCTAATTTTTACTATTTGTATAAAAACGTGTTCCGTCTAAGTTTGAGTGAAGTGTAAAAAGAAGAACTGTTATAACTTATCGTGGCGATACACGGGCGACTCAAGAGGACGATGGCTATATAAAGGAGCGCTCAATGGACATGAAACAGACGTAAAAATCTATCGTCATTGTTCTACTAAGCATAAGGTACGATATGTTTTAGTTGTAATAAATATTTGTTCTGCAAATATTGAATCATTTAGCAGCGCTCATTCCTATCATCTCCTCAGTATTATTTTCATTTTAATTATGCATTTTGCTAAGATTACAGAAACCAAGATGAGCAGTCCAATGTGCGTGTTAAATCGACAAAAAGAAAACTGTTTCATCGTCTTATTGCATCAGCTTTAATATTGAATTTCCCTTTTGTGTGATGTTACAGTTGTTTTTGTGTCCTTAAGAACTTTCTGGTCCCTTAGGAAATTGTTTTGTCATAACAATAACTTCACGACCGGGTATGATCGTATCTACGATCATGAAGTAATTAGAAAGACGATAATGCAATTTCGTAATCAATAGCACTCTAGCTGTGACTGCTTCAAGTTACGCGAAACTGCAAGTAAAGACTATTCACATTGCATAATGCAATATTTTATGACAATGGTCAATCCATGATTCTTACGCCAATTGTGATTGATAAAACAGTAAGCGAAATCTCAAATTCCAACTTTTCCATAGAATAACAACATCAATTTTATTTTGTTACATGACAACATCCCTGCTTGAATATTTTGTATAAGATTGGAAAAAATGATTAAAACACTTTCTAGCTTCTTCTGAAAATTTTACGTTCTGAGACGTTATGCGTTTTGAAAAGATGCTACTCATATGTGATACACTTTTTTGTAGTTTGCATTTACATTTCCCCTCCCATTGCAGTGAGTTGTCATTGACCACTCATTAGCTTTTATTTTAAAAGGAGTTTAAATTTACACACTGTTAACTTACTTCTCATTTAATACAATAACTGATGAAAAGCAGCTGGACACCTGTTACTTGACATTAATATGGGGTGTGTCCAGCCTTCGCCTTTACGTTTGGATTCCGATGGGCCATCAAAACCATACAGACACTTATAAGTAGGAAGGAAGATCGGGTTTAATATCCCGTCGACGTCGAGGCCATTCGAGACGAAGCACAAGCTCGGATTGTGTCAAGCCTGGGGAAGGAAATCGTCGTGCCTCTTCAAGGGAACCATCCCGGCATTTTCAAAATGTTCAAATGTTTGTGAATTCCTAAGTGACCAAACTGCTTAGGTCATCGGTACCTAGTCTTACACACTACTTAAAACTAACTTATGCTAAGAACAACACATACACCCATACCCGAGGGAGGAGTCGAACCTCCGGCGGGAGGGGCCACGCAGTCCGTGACGTGGGGCCTCAAACCGCGCGGCCACTCCGTGCGGCCCGGCATTTTCCTGGAGGGATGTAGGGAAATCACGGAAAACCTGAATCTGTTTGACCGGAGGCGGGTTTGAACCGTCGTCCTCCAGAATGCAGACTCCTATAAGTATAGTTTAATATGGAGTGTGTTCACTGTCTGCCTTGATGACAGCTTGAACTCTGCTGTAGACAATTTAAATGAGATATCTGAATGTTTCTGGACGAGCGGCAGCCCATTCTGCCTCAGTAGCGAAAACTAGAGAAAGTATGATTGAATTGCATTTTCCTGGAGACATATGAGTCTCACCTCTAGGACAGATACTGAAGGAATGAATTGAAATTTCTACTAAGTCCGAAGCCAGGCATCCTGGTTACTAGGCAGATGTGCTAACTACTACACCACCGACGATTTAAGAAGGGAAAAATGGGCCGAAGGCCTGATTTTAGGTTTGTATTAGGGAGGACATTGGACTAAGGTGCCCGTGCAACCCTCTGACCCACAGTGCTATGGTGGTGTAGTGGTTAGCATATCTGCCTAGTAGGCAGGACGCCTTGGTTCCAGTCCCAGATTTAGTACAAATTTTAATTCATTACTTCAGCTTCTATCCGTATAGGAGGAAGTATGTTGGAAGTTTGGGTCGAAGTTTTAACTCATCCCAACGGCGTTCCATTGGGTGCAGGTCGGGAGACGGGGCAGGGCAGTCAATTTCAGGAATGTTATTGTTCACAAACCTCTGCCTCACAGATGCTGCTTTGCGACAGGATACACTGCCATGCTGATACAGTCATTGCCTCAGGACTGCTCCTGTTCTGTTTTCAGTACACAATGCTGTAAACTATCCTCATGCCCTTCCGCATTTAGCGCTTTCTTAAACGAAATGAGGGTCCATACCATGTGAGTTAAGGAGCATTGCGCTCTCATTTAAATATAGGGTCGAGAGAGTCAGCCTACAAGAATTGTGCAACGAACCCTGTTATCCAGGACCGCGTGCCACAAAGGGCGTAGATTCACCACAAAAGGGGGAACTCAAAGGCGTCTATTGTCTGTTGAGGCCTAAGCGCTGTAGTGTGCGAGTGAGGCAGACGAGACCCTACGTCATAGGGAAACCCAGTAGAAGCCGTTTGTGGCCGAGTAGATGAAGCAGTGTTAAATATGGCGGACCTAAGATCGGCCATAAAGGGAAACATGTATGAAAACTATTTAATTCTGTAGTAATGCAGGGAATCAAGCCACAGTAATTTTAATCTGCCATCCCCTATAAATTGTTTTCGTGGGCTACTAAATGTAGTGATGATCTAGGAGAAAGAGGTGACAGTTCTGGCGGAACGTGCTAGCAAAGTTGAGTAAGTTGGTGGTGTGCAAGTTACGGCTGAGCGGAGAGGAATTTTCGGAGTAAACACTACAAAGAAGAAGATGCAAAATGCACGTAACAAATATCTCGTTAGAAATATGGATGAATACGTTACTAGACAACAATTTTTTGGTATTTTGAACATCAAAACGAAGTATCGAATTTGTGAAAACTTCGCACCTTTGCCGCAAAGAAACGTGATTCGCGGTTAGCAAGGGAACTTTAAGAAAACTTGTTCTACCTATGATGATTGTTTTTAAAAGGTGTCAGAACAGATAAGTGGTCACATGTGTGAACTGAACGACGTAGTTTTTTCTTTTTTCTTTTTTTTAAAAAAAAGCAGATTACCTTATATTTTTACGAAGAGGTTAAGCATCAGAAATAAAGTGGCCAGTCGTTCACTATGTATACTATCCGTCTCTCCCTGCAGCTTGCTCCAATTTGTCTCGGAATATTGAACATCTTGCACCATTTTATGTTGTCGAACGCTTGTCTGGGTGATATATTTCCGAAATTCTGATCGTATGTCTCCAGTTTCGTATACTCTACACACTAACATGAATAATCGTTTGGTTACCACTCCGACCCAATAATTGAAGAATTTTGGATGGAACTTTACCTATGCCTTCTGTCTTTTTTGCTGACGAGTCTTTCAAAACTCTGCTAAGCTCTGGCTGTAATGCCAGATGACTTGTGTCTTCCCGTACAAAAGCTATTTGTGTGTGTTTGTCCGTAAAAAAAGAAAAAAGAGCAGTAAATTAAACTTCCAAGTACCGTAACAAAAGCTATAAATTCAATAAACAAATGTCATAAAATCAGTTTGCAGCAACTCAAAATGACTCAATATATGTAAGTATTTACTTCTTCACACTCATAGTGACGTAACTATTTAGCATTCTTCGATCAGTCGTAGAGCTGTAGTCATTTTACTGTAAGCACTTCTCAGATTTCATACTGTGAAGCTATCGAATTTGTGATTATGACGTTAGCATATTCCTACTGCATTGGAGTAAATAACAGCTACGTAACATAAATAACAAAACTAAGCAACATTTTGAGATAATAAACAACACTTGAAATACTACTTCGCAACGTAATGTAACTAAAAAAGGTGCGAAACACATATTTCTGTTCGATTTTAGTACCTAACATTGGAAATATTAACTATCAAATTTATAACATTGTAAGTGATTCATTTTTTCAGAATGACTGATTTGGTTGTCGATTACAACACATAGTTTCACTCCTTAAGTTGTGAAGGCGATAGTTATTGATGGTTTCAACTTATGGCCTGTCTTCATTTTCTGCGTGAGTGGACTAAAGTATAACCAATATCTGTGTTTAAAATAATGATTGCAGAACACTCCCGCCACATTTGAGGAATTGGATTAATAATGACAGTACTCACCTCCTGCCCGGAGACGGTGTACATACGCTTGGCGCCGATCATCTTTAGCACCTGTCCCAGGTCCTCCAGCACCTCTTCGAACGGTTGGGACGTGCGAAGGTTCAGCAACACACGACACTGTGCACAGATATAAAAAATGTAATTGAAAATTCTCATTAGAGATAAAGATTATAAATGATGGAATATACGCAGAAGATAATGAGAGTGTAAAACTACGAACATCTTGACCGAATAATACCAAAGTGAAACATCAATATTCTCATGCTGTAGGTGAGCTGTGCGCGGCTCGCGGTCATGCCGTTTATAACTCGTTATCTTGCTTTTATGGTTCTGTCGCATCGTTTTCCTTTAATTCGATTTACTGGCGTCACTAGGTTGCTGGTTTGCTTGCCCGTGAGTGGCAGCAGCAGCGCTAGTCGATAAGTGCACTGTCATACTATCTGTGGAGCGATCGCTAGTATTTCCGGGTCATCGTGTGTCTGGAGTTCAGTCGGGGACGGAGCGGCAGTGAGGCGCGGACAGCCAGTACTTGCCGACCGCTGGCCACACACATGAACTATCCGACGGAAGTAGATTGGAGCGGGAACGACCGTCGGTTGGTCGTCTCATCGGGCGACGTGTATTTGATCTTTTGACTGTTTCTGGGCCTCGTCAGTTGGTCATTTTGCCGGACATGGGTCGGTTCCTTCCTTGTGCAGAGATGTCGTGGCTAATGGACAAGAGTTACCTCAGCATGGTTGGATCCGAGCCAGTGTGCCCGGGTCGCCGTGTCTCCGAGTTCCGAACGGACATCGAGTTGAGTCGGGTTGGAGCTGCAGTGAACTCCGGACAGCCAAGACGCGCCCGACCGTTGCCGACACTCATAATTTGAGTGGCGACGACCTTGGTTAGTCGTTCGGCCGGTCGTCTCATCGGACGACGTGTATTTTGTCGCCGACCGCTTGTGGAAACTCTGTGTGTGTTTGACTTGTCATTTCTCCTGATTGTTCCACGGTGATTGGTTTTAGGATTGTCGGAGCTCTTGGTGCAAGTGTTCATGTGGAACTGTGTGTAGCTTCTGTGATTTTCGTTGAGCAGGCGAATGCTGTCCGCGTACTGGAGTAGGTAGTCGGTCGGTTGCGACAGAGTAGAGAGAGGGAAGGCACTCAAATTGGAATTGATTAGGTTGTTGGTTGGTTCTTCAGCCGTCCCGAGGTCGTGCTGCCACCTGATTATTTAGTGTTATGCTTGGCTGCCTGTCTCACCTAACCTGTTGTTAGAGATTCCTCCCCAGGCCGACCCTTGGAACACTTCCGTGCACCACTGTTCTGTTGTTTGTGATTGTGACTTTATTTTGTCGCAAGTAATGTGCCAGACCTTCAGCCGTGTATTAATTTTGTCTGTTCTATGTTCAGTATATGGCCTTCAGCGGAACCTTATGTGAAGTATTTTAAGATTAGGCCTTCAGCCGTGTTTTATTTAGAATTATTGTTTGCTCTGTATTTAGGCTTTCAGCCGCATTTGTTTTAAAATTTGTGGCTTTCAGCCATAATATGTAAATTCCTGTCTGTAAGGTTTCTCTTTAATTATCTTGAATTCTTAAAATGCCCTTCAGCCGCACTGTGTAAGCTTATCTTAAGGTTTGTCTTTAATTATTTTGAATAATTGTTTGGACCTTCAGCCGTCAAGATATTTCGAATTTTCTAAAGATGGTTTTCTGTTTTACTGTGTAAATGCTTGTCTTTGAAGGTTGCCTTTTGTTATGCTGAACTATTATTGGGCTTTCAGCCGAGGAATTAATTTAAGTTTCCTTAATATGCTTTTAGCTGAGATTTGTAAATGCTCGCCTTTTAAAGAATTTCCTTTGCTGACCTGAAATATTATTTGGGCCTTTAGCCGAGAAGATATTTTAATTTTACTTAAGTAAGGCCTTCAGCCGTTTGTCTAAATTCTTGTGTCACCAACTGCGACATAATCGCGTATACAAACAGTGATCCAATACTGTAAAATGCTTTTTTATTCCAGTCTCTGATCACAAGTGAATTCTTTAGACGATGATCGGTTTCAGTCTGTAATGACCAACCTCAGATATTTTTTACACGATGTCCTAAAATGGTACGGCCATAATGGCATAGTCAAAACATATAATCAGCATAGCCTCGTCACATAGATTTAATATATGGTGTAGAATAGGCCACATCGTCCACATAGTGATTATTGCCAACTAGCTAGTTGTAATCAACATAGAGACTGGAATAAAAAAGCATTTTAAATTCTTATGCTTTAAAAGGAATTATTTGAGGATAAGTTAATTTTACTTAAGTAAGGCCTTCAGCCGTTTCTCTAAATCCTTGTGTTTTAAATGGAATTATTTAAATCTTATTATTGAGAAGTTACTTGGGCCCTCAGCCGTGAATTGATCCTTGTTGTTTTAAAGAGGAAGCTGTGCATTGTGTTTTCGAGGAATAAAGTTCTGTGTTCTTGTGTAACTAACAGTAACTGATCTTGGCCCCTTTCCACAACCTGATCCGCTCTGTCCTGCGAAACCAGATTTCAGTAGGCTATGTTGATTACAATTCAATCATTATGTATACATGATTTCAGAAGCCCACATCTCGTGGTCGTGTGGTAGCGTTCTCGCTTCCCACGCCCGGGTTCCCGGGTTCGATTCCCGGCGGGGTCAGGGATTTTCTCTGCCACGTGATGGCTGGGTGTTGTGTGCTGTCCTTAGGTTAGTTAGGTTTAAGTATGTAACTCTTCAGGCTTTCCCGGCGATCTAATGACATCTTGGGTTGTCGGGTGTTCTGCCGGACATCAGCGTCGTACTTGCACGATATTTCGGTCACGTAGCTCGAGACCTTCATCAGGTGCGACCTGAGACTGCTCCTCGAGTGGACCTGGTCCAGTATTTATGCCTATGGCCTTCCCCCTCCACCAACGGCTGCAGGCGCTTCCTCTGTGGTCCGCGCCCATTCCCTGTGACCTGCTGGAGCCTTGCTGCTCCGTTTTCCGTCCGCTGCGGTTCTAGGTGTTCCCTCTGCGGTCCGCGCCCACCAAACCCGCTCCTGGGGGTTTCATCTACGGTCTGGGGTACCAGGCGTTCCCCCTGCGGTCCGCGCCCGCTCACCACGACATGCTGGAGCGTTTCCGCTCCGTTTTTCGTCTGCTGCGGCTCCCGATGTTCCCTCTGCGGTCCGCGCCCACCAGTCCCACTTCTGGGTGTTCCATCTTCGGTCTGGTGCTCCTGGCAGTCCGTCAGGGGCTCGTTTACCATCTCCATGTCTCTGGTTCTTCTGTTTGTGTAGTGTTGCAGCTGGCCCCGTTGCTCCTTTAACAATTCCAGAGCCGGATCCCAGGCTCTGCTTAGCTGGTACCCTGTGTCACGATTCATAAGATCGTCAGCCACTTTAATCTCAATCGATTCTCTTATAACACTGTCCCAAAATCTGGGTGTTTGTGCTAGAATCTTGGTATCCTCATACTTCATGGCATGATCTAGTTGTAGACAGTGTTCAGTAATGGCTGACTTAGTCACCTGTCTTAATCTAGTGTGCCTCTGATGTTCTTTGCACCTGATCTCCACAGTTCTTGTCGTCTGGCCAATGTAGGACATGCCACATTGACAAGGTCGTCTTTGACACTCCCCAGCAGTCCCCCGATCTTGTTGGATGGACAGAAAACACACTTGATATTGTGTTTACGCAGGATCCTACTGATTCTGGCAGAAATAGAGCCAGCATAGGGCAGATATGCCACCTTACTTGCTTCATCTTGGTCTTCTTCAGGAATCTGTGGTATAGTGGCTGGTTGGAGTGCCCTCTCAATTTGTCTGTCCATGTATCCATTCTTGGAGAAAACTGTTTTGAGACGTTCTATCTCTATGGGTAGATTCTCTTGGTCTGATAGGGCACGTGCTCTGTGGACTAAAGTCTTCAGAACCCCATTCTTCTGTGCAGGGTGGTGACAACTGCTGGCCTGCAGATATAAATCAGTGTGTGTAGGTTTTCGGTACACACTGTGGCCAATTGATCCATCTGCTTTCCTCTGGACTAGTACATCCAGAAATGACAGCTGGCCATTCTTCTCCAGTTCCATGGTGAACTTGATATTAGGGTGGCATGAGTTAAGATGTTCAAGAAACTCATTGAGCCTGTCCATCCCATGTGGCCAGATCACGAAGGTGTCATCCACATACCTAAAGAAGCATGTGGGTTTAAATGTGGCTGTCTCCAATGCCCTCTCCTCAAAACTCTCCATAAACATGTTGGCAACCACAGGGGACAGTGGGCTGCCCATAGCTACACCTTCAGTTTGCTCGTAATATTGGTTTCTGTACAGGAAATACGTGGATGTCAGTGTATGACTGAACAGGTCCAACAGAGCACCATCAAATTTCTCTGCAATCAGTTCTAGTGAGTCCTTCAGTGGGACCCTGGTGAACAGCGATACCACATCAAAACTAACCATGATGTCCGAATCTGTGATGTGCAGTTGCTTGAGGCGTTGCAGGAAATCTTCTGAGTTGCGGATGTGGTGATTACATTTCCCCACATATGGAGCCAGGAGACCTTTCAGGTACTTGGCTGTTGTGTACGTAGGTGCCCCGATATTACTGACAATAGGACGTAGGGGCACACCCTCCTTGTGTATTTTAGGCAGACCATACAGTCTAGGTGGCACTGGCGCTTTTTCCCGTAGTTGTCTGATGATCTTATCGGGCATCCCTGTTTCCTTCAAGTTCTTTTCTTCTAAGTTCTAGGGGACTGATGACCATAGATGTTAAGTCCCATAGTGCTCAGAGCCATTTTTGAACCATGATTTCAGAATTTTCAGTGCAGAAGAATAAAATTCCTACAGATGAAAAGTGGCATGGGTACGTGGTGGTGTGTCTGACATCACTGGAACTTTTCAGATGGAGAGTGTAACGCTGGTTCGGACTTGTAATTGCAGCTTATGGACTTTGAGGAAGGTCGAGTAACTGGAATGGGGGACACGTCAACATGCCAACATCTGGCATAGACGCATGGCAGTAGTGCAATGGCTGCAGAACGAATGGTAACCAGATTGATTCGGACCAGCAATGTGGCAAAAAGAACAGGCACGACTCCTTCCAGAAGGAGTTAAAACGTATCTTTTACGTTGGGATAAATTTATTTTATTTTTTGTTAGATGTTTTCGTTAAATAGCTGAATAAATTGTAATTAGGAATAATCTAATTAAGCAGAGTAGAGAAGATAAAGTCAAAGAGATGTTCATTGGGCGGACATGGTCGTAATGTAACGTCATTGCGTTGTTCGGTTGTTGAAACAAGTCGTTTGTGTTCCGTTCTGCTGTTCGGTCGTGCACGTATCTGAAAGGAATTAATTCGGGTACTAAAATAAACTTTCATATAATAGTTACGATTCGATGTTCCGACAAAAGGGGTTAACGTCAGTGTTAATTTGAATTGTGGGCGACACGATTAGTTTTGACAGATACGCGAAAATGGACGTAACGAAAGTTGTTCGCATATCATCCTTGAACGTGACTTTTTATTTAATTAACGATTGCGGGCTCATTAAAAGCTATTATCTCATGATTAGGATCAATCCCTCTTTCCTCCTAGATAGTGATCATTCATTAACATTTATGTCATAAGAAAAAGGATTATTAATAAAAGTGATGTTAAATGACAATTAGGTGTTATTCCGTTAGTGTGGAACCGATGTAATATCTCTGAAATGACATTGATATATAATTTGTGTTAAATACTGAAGTGAGATAGGAAGTAAATTGAAATTAGTGAACATTTGATACTGAGACTACAAAAGCAGAAGTGCTTAAGGTTTCTCTTCTCTAAAATGGCAAAATAGGTACGAACTTTAACTTAATAGTCGACAATATGTATTGCAAAGAGATTAGCATTTCATACTTATTTTGACGACGCTTTGTTAAACAAAGGAACGTTGAGTCTCTGTACGAGTAATAAAATTAAATCTAAAAAACGTAATTAATAACGGCGAACTCCGCTTTAACAAACTGTATTGCGAACCCTGTAGACTTGTGCGTTGAAATTCGAAGTTGGGCATATAAAACGAACTTAAAAATCCATTCAAGCTACAGTGGAGTCGGCACAACACGACGTGGGCAGTTATATAGAGTGCACAATTTGTAGGAATGTTGGACTGGCTATCGCGAGTAGATGGATGGCAGTTGCTGAAATTCAACCTGAAGTTGCTGGCAGAGTGTCACCACGAACCGTTAGAAACAGATTACTAAAAGCTCTGTTGAGATCTCGAGCTGCCATGCCCTGTTTACCGCTGACACCGTACCACAGATAACAAATACTTGCGCCTTGTTGATCCAGAGTCAACTGCGAAATTAAGTGAGATTTTGTAGTGGTCAATGATGAATCTCAGTTATCGTGGCAATCAGATCGACCGAATGTGCCCATAGAGGACCTGGTGAAATGTTACAGGAAGCAGCGATTCTGGAGACCGTGCGTGTTTATGGAGAGGGGAGCTACTGGACGTGACTACAGGATTTCTTGTCATACTTTTCACGAGCAGGGTATCAAATGGCATATTACAGCAGCATAATGCAGAGTCCCACACTGCAGCTCACATCACACAGGCCGTGGGGAATGAATAGATCCTTGAGTGATGTGCCAAGTTCAGTGAATTGTCATTCACAGAGCGTGTCTGGGATGCGATGGGAAGACGTATTCTTTCATACCAACCTCCAACCAGCAATCTTCGTGAACTGAAAGCGTGTCTTTAAAGGGGGGACGTTGATGAAAAACACACACTATTTCAAAAGTGCACCAAATCCACAGTTTTTGGAGATATGGCAATGAAATTTTGTACCACGCTTTACATGAAAGTAACACATTTGCGTATAAAATCCTTTGATTATATATATTCAACTTTTTTAATGAAATTTGAAGTTTTGTTTTCTAAAACTAATGTACGTTTCTTTTTCTCAGAAAGTATTCCAGAGATTTCTACAAAGTTTGCTCTGTTTCATCTCTTTATATGTTGTAAGCACTTTGCCCCATATCTCAGCTTGCAACCAGAATTTCAAAATTTGCTCTTGAGACAACGTTTATTAGGTTCACAGAAATATGTGCACAAAATTTTATAATTCTAGCATTCATAGAATCTGAGGAAAATGTACACAGACTTTAAAAAACAAACTTTTCAGGGAACGCAATTTAAAGTTTGACCTAACTTTTTTCCTTATATCACCTCTTCAGAAGGCTCCACATTTGTGCTCTGGGTCGTCTTTCCGTTCAAGGCATCTCTTCTGGTTTCTTGTTGTGTGTCTTCTTTTCTTTACCAGGTCTTCGACTGACTTTTCAGCTGCAGAGACGCGCTGTAAATTTATTTTTCTCAGGATGTCTTGAGTAAAATTGCCTATCTTGAAGCCCATTCTTTCCAATACCTTCATCCTCCCGACATTCCCATCATTAAATACAATAACTGCATCATAAGTTGCAATTCTGACAACTGTAGCAGATGCAAATGTGTTTTTAGGGCATCGTTTCCATATGATAGCACACTCGACTCGCATTCGGGAGGAAGACGGTTCAATCCCGTCTCCAGCCATCCTGATTTAGGTTTTCCGTGATTTCCCTAAATCGTTTCAGGCAAATGCCGGGATGGTTCCTTTGAAAGGGCACGGCCGATTTCCTTCCCAATCCTTCCCTAACCCGAGCTTGCGCTCCGTCTCTACTGACCTCGTTGTCGACGGGACGTTAAGCACTAATCACCGCCAACCACCGTTTCCATATGAGTGAATTTAGCGACTCATTTGGATTTTGGGTTTTGCGATGAACACACTTTTTGAGAAGTACAGGATCGGTCAAAGATGATCCATAAAACCAAAGAATATTTATCATGACCTTATAAATGCATCCCGCACGCGTTTGGTTGAAAGTAATACACAGAACCGTTGTTTACTGAGCTGGTATTGAAGTACTGCTTCAAAACTTGGGCGTGACAGGGAGGCCGCGTCACACTTTGTAATTAATTTTCAGGCACTTCGGATGCGATTTGAACATTGAAACTTTGGGAACTTATTATCCATGAGTTATACTAACAAATAAAAAATAAATCGAAAATTGACATTTTTGGTCAATTTCATCAACATCCCCCCTTAAATACAGCAAGAGATTTAGTAGGATGATATTCGGAAGCTGTTTGTTCAATGTGACAGCGAATACAATAGTGTCTTCCTGCCCATCTACATCTACATCTACATCTATACTCCGCGAGCCACCTTACGGTGTGTGGCGGAGGGTACTTATTGTACCACTATCTGATCCCCCCTTCCCTGTTCCATTCACGAATTGTGCGTGGGAAGAACGACTGCTTGTAAGTCTCCGTATTTGCTCTAATTTCTCGGATCTTTTCGTTGTGATCATTACGCGAGATATATGTGGGCGGTAGTAATATGTTGCCCATCTCTTCCCGGAATGTGCTCTCTCGTAATTTCGATAATAAACCTCTCCGTATTGCGTAACGCCTTTCTTGAAGTGTCCGCCACTGGAGCTTGTTCAGCATCTCCGTAACGCTCTCGCGCTGACTAAATGTCCCCATGACGAATCGCGCTGCTTTTCGCTGGATCATGTCTATCTCTTCTATTAATCCAACCTGGTAAGGGTCCCATACTGATGAGCAATACTCAAGAATCGGACGAACAAGCGTTTTGTAAGCTACTTCTTTCGTCGATGAGTCACATTTTCTTAGAATTCTTCCTATGAATCTCAACCTGGCGCCTGCTTTTCCCACTATTTGTTTTATGTGATCATTCCACTTCAGATCGCTCCGGATAGTAACTCCTAAGTATTTTACGGTCGTTACCGCTTCCAATGATTTACCACCTATGGCATAATCGTACTGGAATGGATTTCTGCCCCTATGTATGCGCATTATATTACATTTATCTACGTTTAGGGAAAGCTGCCAGCTGTCGCACCATGCATTAATCCTCTGCAGGTCTTCCTGGAGTACGTACGAGTCTTCTGATGTTGCTACTTTCTTGTAGACAACCGTGTCATCTGCAAATAGCCTCACGGAGCTACCGATGTTGTCAACTAAGTCATTTATGTATATTGTAAACAATAAAGGTCCTATCACGCTTCCTTGCGGTACTCCCGAAATTACCTCTACATCTGCAGATTTTGAACCGTTAAGAATGACATGTTGTGTTCTTTCTTCTAGGAAATCCTGAATCCAATCACAAACCTGGTCCGATATTCCGTAAGCTCGTATTTTTTTCACTAAACGTAAGTGCGGAACCGTATCAAATGCCTTCCTGAAGTCCAGGAATACGGCATCAATCTGCTCGCCAGTGTCTACGGCACTGTGAATTTCTTGGGCAAATAGGGCGAGCTGAGTTTCACATGATCTCTGTTTGCGGAATCCATGTTGGTTATGATGAAGGAGATTTGTATTATCTAAGAACGTCATAATACGAGAACACAAAATATGTTCCATTATTCTACAACAGATTGACGTAAGCGAAATAGGCCTATAATTATTCGCATCTGATTTATGATCCTTCTTGAAAATGGGAACGACCTGCGCTTTCTTCCAGTCGCTAGGTACTTTACGTTCTTCCAGCGATCTTCGATAAATTGCTGATAGAAAGGGGGCAAGTTCTTTAGCATAATCACTGTAGAATCTTAAGGGTATCTCGTCTGGTCCGGATGCTTTTCCGCTACTAAGTGATAGCAGTTGTTTTTCAATTCCGATATCGTTTATTTCAATATTTTCCATTTTGGCGTCCGTGCGACGGCTGAAGTCAGGGACCGTGTTATGATTTTCCGCAGTGAAACAGTTTCGGAACACTGAATTCAGTATTTCTGCTTTTCTTCGGTCGTCCTCTGTTTCGGTGCCATCGTGGTCAACGAGTGACTGAATAGGGGATTTAGATCCGCTTACCGATTTTACATATGACCAAAACTTTTTAGGGTTCTTGTTTAGATTGTTTGCCAATGTTTTATGTTCGAATTCGTTGAATGCTTCTCTCATTGCTCTCTTTACGCTCTTTTTCGCTTCGTTCAGCTTTTCCTTATCAGCTATGATTCGACTACCCTTAAACCTATGATGAAGCTTTCTTTGTTTCCGTAGTACCTTTCGTACATGATTGTTATACCACGGTGGATCTTTCCCCTCGCTTTGGACCTTAGTCGGTACGAATTTATCTAAGGCGTACTGGACGATGTTTCTGAATTTTTTCCATTTTTGTTCCACATCCTCTTCCTCAGAAATGAACGTTTGATGGTGGTCAATCAGATATTCTGCGATTTGTGCCCTATCACTCTTGTGAAGCAAATATATTTTCCTTCCTTTCTTGGCATTTCTTATTACACTTGTAGTCATTGATGCAACCACTGACTTATGATCACTGATACCCTCTTCTACATTCACGGAGTCGAAAAGTTCCGGTCTATTTGTTGCTATGAGGTCTAAAACGTTAGCTTCACGAGTTGGTTCTCTAACTATCTGCTCGAAGTAATTCTCGGACAAGGCAGTCAGGATAATGTCACAAGAGTCTCTGTCCCTGGCTCCAGTTCTGATTGTGTGACTATCCCATTCTATACCTGGTAGATTGAAGTCTCCCGCTATTACAATAGTATGATCACGAAACTTCTTCACGACGTTCTGCAGGTTCTCTCTGAGGCGCTCAACTACTACGGTTGCTGATGCAGGTGGTCTATAGAAGCATCCGACTATCATATCTGACCCACCTTTGATACTTAACTTAACCCAGATTATTTCACATTCGCATTCGCTAATAACTTCACTGGATATTATTGAATTCTTTACTGCTATAAATACTCCTCCACCATTGGCGTTTATCCTATCCTTGCGGTATATATTCCATTCTGTGTCTAGGATTTCGTTACTGTTCACTTCCGGTTTTAACCAACTTTCCGTTCCTAATACTATATGCGCACTATTTCCTTCAACAAGAGATACTAATTCAGGAACCTTGCCCTGGATACTCCTGCAGTTTACCAATATTACGTTAACTTTTCCTGTTTTTGGTCTCTGAGGACGGACGTTCTTTATCAACGATGATAATGTCCTCTCTGGTAAGCCGTCAGGTATTTTATCGTTTCGCCCAAGGGGGGGGGGTCCCTCTAACCTAAAAAACCCCCGCGTGCACGCCACACGTACTCTGCTACCCTAGTAGCTGCTTCCGGTGTGTAGTGCACGCCTGACCTGTCTAGGGGAGCCCTACAGTTCTCCACCCAATAACGGAGGTCGATGAATTTGCAACCATTATAGTCGCAGAGTCGTCTGAGCCTCTGGTTTAGACCCTCCACACGGCTCCAAACCAGAGGACCGCGATCGACTCTGGGCACTATGCTGCAGATATTAAGCTCAGCTTGCACTCCGCGTGCGATGCTGGTTGTCTTCACCAAATCAGCCAGCCGCCGGAAGGAACCAAGGATGGCCTCAGAACCCAAGCGGCAGGCGTCATTCGTTCCGACATGTGCTACTATCTGCAGCCGGTCACACCCAGTGCGTTCAATAGCTGCCGGAAGGGCCTCCTCCACATTACGGACGAGACCCCCCGGCAAGCACACCGAGTGCACACTGGCATTCTTCCCCGACCTACCCGCTATTTTCCTGAGGGGCTCCATAACCCGCCTAACGTTGGAGCTCCCTATAACTAATAGGCCCGCCCTCTGTGACTGTCGGGACCTTGCCGGAGAATCGGCCACTGGCCCAACAGGCGAGGCATCCTGTGGTGGCTCGGAAACGATGTCATCACCACTAGGAAGCACCCCGTACCTGTTGGAAAGAGGTAAGGCAGCTGCCACGCAGCCAGATCCCACCTTCGCCTTTCGGCCAGGCACGCGCGAGCCCACCACTGTCCGCCATTCACCCTGGAGTGATGGCTGACCGGTAAGATGCTCACTGCCGGAAGACGCAGCGACATCAGGGGTTCCATGTGATTCCAAGGCCACCGAAGTAGGCATAGGTCTCACCACAGTTGCCCCAACGCCACTACGAGCCGACGCCTGCGCCTCGAGCTCGATGAGCCTAACAGACAAAGCCTCCACCTGCCCCCGAAGAGTGGCCAATTCTCCTTGCGTCCGCTCACAACAACCACAGTCCCTACACATGACTATGTTTACCCTACTCTATACGGTGACAAATTCCCAAGATAATCTTCTGATGAGCTACTCTGATAATCAAGAAACACTCACTGAAATACGAGACGCGAAAACTACGCTAGGTTTTCCCAGAAAAACTATTTAAAAGCTAAGCGCAGCAAATAAGTACAAAAACGCTTTATACAAACAGTACTCGCTGCTGCTGGTGCTCTCGCTCTGGCTGTCACAAGAGGATTACAGCTCATGCTCATGTTGATGGACAGTTTCGAATGGAAAGAAAATTTAAGCGTTTAATACCAGTTATGTTATGAACATATTCACAAAGTTTGATTTGTATTTGACTGATGCTTCATGTGTAGCGAAGCAAGTGCTATGGCTACATAGCAACGGTGGCGAGCGAATGAGAACGGTACTTCCCCGACACCCGACCAAGACTAAGGTAGTCGCACTTAACGTGTGAATGAGCTTTCAAGTCATTGTGAAACAATCTAAAGCGAAATTAAATATTTAAATAATGTCACAGTACTTTGCCAGATGATGTAAACCTATGCCAGCGTAACATAGTTTGGGTTTCAACATAATCTGATGATTAATTCCCACATACACCCGTTTTTACGAAATTTCAAAAGCGCGAAATATTAAAGATTGAAAGTTAAAATTTTGGATTTAGATTTTATGCAAAAAATATGTAGTTATCTCTTTTCAAGTTACTGAGGAAAAACTTACTTTTGTACTAAAATTTGTAAACAAGGTAACAATGATAAAATTACAGCACTATGTTCATTAGAAGTGATGATGGAGATGAAGCAAATTGCAAGACAATTATGTAACTTTACAGAGGTGCAGACGGTTGAATAGTGACAGTTAAGAGGTCTGAGTCTACCGTCGGTTCCGTTCGAAAGCTTCTAGTAGTCGTAATTTAAGATTTACCAGCTTTTTTAATGGAAAGTGCATAGAGTGTAGTACTGCTTATAGAAAAAAGGGGGGAGTTGTTATGTTCAGCTAACACGATAGGAAAGGTGTCATTTGAGCGCTGTTGCGGGAGCTTAAGGCTTTCGAAATACTGGTGCTCTGTTTGCTGTCCGGCGCGAAACCGCACCGACAGTATAAAAGGATCACCGAAGCGATATAAAGGATTCATTTGATAGTCATTAGTGGCCCTGATGAATGTCACTACGCTTCAGGATGTGACGCATTTCTACCCGCGACCGCACGTACTCTAAACCACGGCTGGCACTGAGGACGACTGACTTGAGTGGCTATCGATCTAATTAGTTATCGCCCGTTTCGTGCAAATACTGTATGTAGAGCTGTACTGTCGTAGATCGATAATTTACTGGAAAGCCTGTGTTTTAATTTCAATGTTTTTATTTTGCATGCCACCCGCAGTGTTGTAGAAAACTGTGTGGCTAATGGCATAGCTTATTCACCACTTTTAAGGTCAGCAGTTAACTGTCCTAAATTAATAGACAGAGCGATAATTAGCAATACATGGAGCTTCGAGTAGAGGTCCTATCGAGTGCCGATTACGACAGAAAAACTGTAATAAATTACAAAATTATCAATTTGTGATATTTTTTGAATATACTGACTTGTTAAAGCAGTAAACTTTCATTTATCTTCGTAGTTCCGGACAAATTTTGATTGTAAATAGTGAGTTAGAATATTTTATTCTAGTTAGGCGAGCTGAATTGTGGACTGGTGGACTGGAGATTACGGGCAACAGGCTTCTCTATTAGTTTCTGGCTGTCCGCGCAATCAATTCAATCAATTTCCAGGGTCTCCTAAATGGCAGTGGTATTTAAAATCGAACAAATGCATTGTAAACGCAACAAAACAAACAGTATCTCATAAAGCACTAGAAAAACTTTTAACCCGCTGCCCTGCACAAGGTGGAACTGTTTCATTTCGGCTAGTTTATTAATAAAGCAGTGTAAATAAATGCTCTCATCGTTAATCTGCAGTGTCGCAATATCGAGGAAACGTGAAACGTCAACTGCAAGAGCGGAGCCTCCCTTTTCCCATCCTCTCTGTTAAATGCCACGGTGAGGATTCCTTTTGTTAACTGGAAGCTGATATTTTGTACGTAACGCAGAGTGAAGTAGATTATTTGATCTACAATGAAGAGTAAACTCCCAAAAGAATAGAAAAAAACGCAAAAGTTCTGCCCGACAAACATATGTCGACAAACATGTGACATACATCCACGATCTGAAGATCAACTTATCGTTAATTTGATAAAGTTGTGACTGATTACCGTGTTTCTTTTTTTTATTTTCTTTTTTTTTACTGACTAGAAAGAGAAACCTGTTGTAAAGGTTTAGCTGCTATGCCTCAACGATATTGATAGAAGAGGGAGGAATATGTGGGGCGGTAATGTTTTCCCTCTCTGCTGAAACCCTCCGTTTACGTATAGCTCTGCAAGCAGCGCTGTGGTCACAATACATCAAATTAGTCTGTGTTTGCTGTTAGACTAAATCAGATTATCCTTATGCCATGGAAATGTGTTTAGGAGTTACTAAGTGTTTCACCCTAGTCAGTGAGACAGCCAGTAACTGAGAGACTGTTGATGGAGTACCTTCGTATTACAAAAGGTGTATTACCTACAGGAGAAGAGGATCTTATTTAGAAACAGAAGTTGACAGAAGAGTATGCTGTAATAGGAGAGGTTACTACACTTTTAATAGTTGAAGAGGCATCAGAGGAAGAGGCACGAGATGAAGAGGTATCAGATGAAGTGGCATCAGACGAAGAAAATGATAATGCCATGTTGGTGAGAATCGAAGCAATATCACCAGTGACGGATTTACAGGGAAGCAGTGGTTCATTTCATCCGCCATCGCCTCTAAGAAAACGAACGAAGTTTCCAGGAGGATATCTGGCTGATGCGTACAACATAAGGACTAAACAATCAATGGAAAAAGATGGAGATGTTGATCCTACCCGTCCGTGTCGTCCTGGATTAGCAACTGATAAGACAACTTGCCTGAAAATTACAACAGTTTTGAATCAGGAAAGAAAAATAAAGAGCGAAACTTTGTTATAAAACTTTGAAAACAGGCTAAAACAACGTCATTCCTCAAACCAAAAAATTCGGCAGGATGTGATAAATCCTGAATGATGTAATAATTTTATGGCAAAGAGACAGGAAAATACAATAACACGTGACCGCAAGTTGAGGCTTTGAACACTGAAAATAAGGAAGACGATTGACTCTCACAATTCATTGCAGTTCAGAGCTTCAAACTTATCGGTAAAGAAATTTAAGTGTAAGAATAAGAATGCCTGTCGCAAAATAACCTACAAAGTTAGCAAGCGGTTTGTTGAAGGGGATGCCGATATTTAACGAAAACGTTGTCAGTTCCTGAGAAAAATCTGGTCTCTCACTGAGGAAAAACGTCTGTCACCAAATCAAGTAATTAATGCCGACCAATCAAGATTTGATGAAGAGCAACGATCTAGATAAACTCCCGTAGTGAAGAGAAGCAAGCACGTCTTTGATGCGGTTGGATCCATAGTGACAACCATACACTCGTATTTGATAACGCCTGGTATTGTGAGGCATTGTTCGCTGCTACCCCACTTGTATGTCCTTGTATCGGAGCACACGGCCTTTTTCCTGAAAATATGGATGTAAATTTACCCAATATCCAGGCGTTTGATAGCAAATCTGGTAGTATGATGAAGAGGGATTTAAAAGTCTTCCCAGCACAAGTAATGTGGCCAGATATCCAAGAAAAAAGCTAAAGTCCTTCATTTCGTTGAATCCTGGATAGCCAACAGAGATGAAATGTACAACTCTGCAGTTCCTGCAGGCGTTGAATTCATCAAGAAGCTGATCACAACGAATTCTACAGGCATTGTGCAACCTGCCGACGTTCTCTTCTTCCGTCCATAAAAAAGATTGTGAAATCTATCACAGATACAATTGTGGTATCTTCTGACAATCACATTAACACATGACACAAAAGAACTTCTTACGGCCTCAAACGTTTGCGTATTTGCAGTTCTCGGTAGCACGATTCTCCCACTTAATCAAACTTACATTTTTATACTGTGGCTACATCAGAGACTTTTCTGGTGTATTTCAAACATCCTAGGAGTACTACTTCGAAGAAGGATTAACGGAAGACTGTTTCCAGAACTGTGACCAACCTGCTTTCATCAAATGTGCAGAATGCGAGAGCTGCCTACGTAATGAATATCCTGTTATTGCTGACCTGTTTATTTTTTGCCTTCGACAGTGTAGTCAAATAGGTAAACTCTGTTACAGTGTGTTCCATGTCATATTACAGACTATTTGTCTCAAGTAATCCATTTGTGCAATAAAACATTCATACCTATAATATTATCATCGTAACTTTGACGACTGATACCTCTCGTTCTAATAGCACATAGCAGTTGCAATTTTTTTGATGTATGTATATTTTGTTGCTCTATTAACTGCCCTATGAATAAATATAATTGTCTCAACAACATATCATGACCTTCCCTTGTTTGTGTATTTTTCGATGGTTAGCGTTACTTGAGCTGATTTTGTGGTGTGGATTACAGTGCTAATAATAGGTGATTGCCGAGGGGAAAAAATCTGCTCTATTTATAGTAATGGCCATGGATTCCGCAGGCAGTGATTGTGTAAAACTCTGATCTCTCTCTTTCTCCCAGCCCATGCTCATCACTCTAGCTTCTACTCCTTCCGCTATACCAGCTCTCCAATCAGGGTTATTTTTTTCGCCCCACCTCACATGGTTTGTACAGGCATATATTCCGTCGCATATTTCCTCAGTAATCTCATCGCCAGCTTATAATACAGGCATATAAATCCGTACAGTGATGGTTAGCCTTAGCTTAATTTCAGTCTTCAGAAGAAATACTCGGTTATCGTTTTGCCCATAGTAACGCAACCTAATTTTACTTTTGTCACGGTAACAACATCTGTTACACTGCTCAGTGATGCTGTTGTTATTATCATATCATCTTCTAACCAGAAGTTGCTATCCTATTTCAGTTTGACTCCACTAATACTCAGAAATGCCTTCTAACACCCATTAGAAGAACCGTAGAAAGTTTGCCGTATCCTTTACCTTTTGATGATTCCATCCAGAGTAGTCCCAAACCGGTGATTCGAACAGTGAACAAGTTTACCTCCGGAATTGTTTTGCAGAGGAAGTGGTAATTGTGGAATTATTGTAAAGAACTGCATATCCTGTGAATATATTTTATGATTGGTTAATGTAGCGATGTCTATTACCTTTTCTGATGTCGTTGATCATTGCTGATTACTACGCACTTTGTTCAAGCGTCTTGAATTTCTATCCGCTAAGGAAAGATATTGGTACTCGGGGAAGCTTTCGTTAGACACCGTAAGGTGGTTTTTGGAGTACTAATGTAGATATAGAAAATGTTAGATGTTCATACTGAGTGATTAGAAACACATCTGACGACATTTTCAGGCACTAAAGAACAAACACTGTGTTTTCAAAATTACGAATCTGTATTAATCATTGTATTATCTTATAATATTTCTATAAACTTCTATAATTTGCATCTCGGTATAGAACGTCTTTCATTACAATCCGTATATCTGCATCGACATCTGTACGCTGCAATAAACCTTACACTATATGGCAGAGTGCGCTCGTGGTACTGCCGTCTGATCCCGTCTTTCCTTGTTTGATTCGCGAGTGGTGCATAGGAAGAACGATTGTCGGTAAACCTCCGCTTAGCTCTAATTTTCCGGATTTTATAGTTGTGGCCAATTCGTGATCCATTTGGGGGAGGAAGGAATATGTTACACGGTTCCCCACGGACTTCGATAGTAAATGTCTTCGTGATACACAACGCGTCTCTGTAGCGCCTGCTTTTGGAGTTTGTTGAGCATTTCCGTGAGGCTCTCGCACCAGTTAAATGATCCTGTTGCGAATCGTGCAGCTCTTCGTTGGATCTTGTCTCTCTTCTATTAATCCAATCTTTCAAGGATCCCACACTAATGAGCAATACCCAAGACTCGGTCGAGCAAATGTTTTGCAATCCACTTCTTTCGTGGATAAATTACATTTCGATAAGATTATTCCTCTGAATCTCAGTGGGGTAACTATTTTTCTAATTATTAGTTTTATGTGATCATTCCGCTTTATGTTTCTCCACATGGTTAGTCCTAGGGGTTTTACGGTTGTTATTGTTTACAGCAATTAATCACTAATACTGTAACAGTGCAGTAGAGGATTTCCACTCCTATGTATGCGAAATGTATTAGATTTATTTTTGTGTGGGGTCAACAGCCATTGTAACAGTGCAGTAGTGGATTTCGTCTCCTACGTATGCACAATATATTACTTTTTTTTTCATTTAGCGTTAACTGCCAATTCTTGCGCCATTCATCCTCTGCAGGTTATCCTGCAATTTGCTAAAATCTGGCGTCGCTACGTTCTTATCCACAACCGCACCATCTGCTAACAGTGTTAAAGAGCTTCCGGCGTTATCAGGCAGATCATTTACACTATGTGATAAAAAGTATCCAGACACCTGGCTGAAAATTACTTACAAGTTTGTGGCGCTCTCCATCGGTAATGCTGGAATTCAGTATGGTGTTGGCCCACCCTTAGCCTTGATTACAGCGTCCACTCTCGCAGGCATACGTTCAGTCATGTGCTAGAAGGTTTCTTGGGGAATGGCAGCCCATTCTTCACGGAATGCTGAACTGAGGAGAGGTATCGATGTCGGTCGCTGAGGCCTGGCAGGAAGTCGGAGACCCAAAATATCCCAAAGGTGTTCTACAGGATTCAAGTCAGGACTCTGTGCAGACCAGTCCATTACAGGGATGTTGTCTATAACCACTCCGCCACAGGCCGTGCGTTATGATCAGGTGCTCACTCGTGTTGAAAGATGCAATCGCCATCCCCGAATTGGTCTTCAACAGTGGGATGCAAGAAGGTGCTTAAAACATCAATGTTGGCCTGTGCTACGATAGTGCCACGAAAACAACAAGGGGTGTGAGCCCCCTCCATGAAAAAAACGACCACACCATAACACCACCACCTCCAAATTTTACTGTTGGCACTACACACGCTAGCAGATGACGTTCACCGGGCATTCGCCGTACCCACACCCCGCCATCGGATCGCTACATCGTGTACCGTGGTTCGCCACTCCACACAACGTTTTTCTACTGTTCAAACGTCCAATGTTTACGCTCCTTACACCTAGCGAGGCGTCGTTTGGCATTTACGGGCGTGATGTGTGGCTTCTGAGCAGCCGCTCGACCATGAAATGCAAGTTTTCTCACCTCCCGCCTAACTGTCATGATACTTTCAGTGGATCTTGATGCAGTTTGGGATTCCTGTGTGATGGTCTGGACGGATGTCTGCCGATTACACATTACGACCCTCTTCAACTGTCGGCGGTCTCTGTTAGTCAACAGACGAGGTCGGCTCGTACGCTTTTGTGCTGTACGTGTCCCTTCACGTTTCCACTTCACTACCACAACGGAAACAATGGACCTAGGGATGTTTAGGAGTGTGGAAATCTCGCGTACAGACGTATGTCACAAGTGACTCCCAGTCACCTGACCACGTTCGAAGTCTGAGTTTCGCGGAGCACGATGTCTAATGACTAATAAGGTCGCTGATATGGAGAACCTGGCAGTAGGTGGCAGCATAATGCACCTAATATGAAGAACGTATATTTTTGGGGGTGTCCGGATACTTTTGATCACAAAGTGTATATACGAGGGTAAGTCAATTATTATCTGCAATTTACTTATATTTTTGATTATTTTGGTAGTATTGTCATTTTATGGTGATGATGCATGCTTTGTTTATTTGTTGTTATATCTTTGCAATTTTCAAGACGCTAGGTTAGTTTCGTTATCGCTGCCGTGCTGTTAATCATGGCTGCTCCACTGAAGAGCAACGTTCAGTGATCCGTTTCTTGTGGTCGGAAGGCGTATCAAGGGCAGAAATTCGTCGAAGACTTTCGGTTCAGTACGGGAACAGTGTTGTGCCTCAACTGAATGTCAACGAATGGATTGAAAAATTCCGGAATGGTCGCACAATTGTTACACACGATGAAGGAGCCGGACGACCGTTTACCGCCACGAATGAAGAAACCATTGAGCGTTCACGTGAAATGATTCTCTTAGACAGACGATTAACTATCGACCAAGTGGCACATCGTCTACAAATTAGTCACGGTTCTGCCTACGAAATCATCCACAACAGATTTGGGTTTCATGAAGTTTGTGCAAGATGGGTCCCAAAACAAGTCACACAACTGCATAAACAAACGCGTTTGGACATCTGCAAAAAATATTTGGATCGCTATGGTAACGAAGGGGACAACTTCTTAGACAGGATCATTACTGGTGACGAAACATGGATCCATTATTACGAGCCGGATAGTAAACGGTAGAGTGTGGAATGGAAACATCCAAATTTACCGTGCAAGAAAAAGCTAATGACCCAACCGTCCGCAGGAAAACTGATACTTACGGTTTTTTGGGACGCACAACGTCCAGTACTGGAACATTATGGGGAAAGGGAACAACAATGAACAGTGTACGTTACAGTGAGACACTTACTGCCAAGCTAAAGCCTGCAATTCTGAGCAAACGCCGAGGATTGCTGTCAAAATGTGTTGTGTTGTTGCACGACAATGTCCGTCCCCATACTGCTGCCCACACTGCTGAAACGTTCCAGAAACTCAAATTTGAAGTACTGGATCATCCTCCATATAGTCCCTATCTTGCCCCTTCTGACTGTCACTTGTTTGGTCCACTCAAACAGGCATTAAGGGGCCGTCGATTTGCCTCGGACGAAGCAGTGAAAGAAGCGGTGCATTCCCAGCTCGCAGCTCAACAGAGAGCCTTCTTTTATGAGGGCATCAGGAAGCCTGTATAACGATGGACTAAGTGCGTTGAAACGCAAGAAGACTATTTCGAAAAATGATTTGCTTCTAAGTTTCCTATCTGATCACAATAAAATTTTGTAACTACTTTGTGGGTAATAATTGACTTACCCTCATACAATGCAAACGGTAACGGTCCTACCACACTTCTCTGGGACACTCCTGAAATTCTAACTACCTCTGTCGATTTTGTTGCATTAAGAGCAGTATGTTGAGTGCTGTTTGGAAGGGAATAGCTAATCCAGTCACATATTTAGTCCGGTGATCGAAAGGAGGGACCATATTACGATATTATTCGGGGAAACATTTTCAGAAGGTTGAATTAATTATTTCAGCTCTCTGTCGTCTTCTGTTTCGGTGTCAGTATGGTCACTGAATGGCTGGATAGATGATTTCAATCCTCCTTCTGATTTTACGTAACACTGTAACTTCTTAGGTTCATAGCCACATCGATTGGCAAAATTTTACTTTCAAATTCATTAAAAGCTTCTCGTGTTACTATCCTTACGCTTCTTTTAGCTTCGTTCAGCTTTTGTTTATCAGTATGTCTTGATTTCAGTCAAACGTGAGATGAAGTTCTGTTTCCGAAGCAGCTTTCTGACACGGCTATTACTCCCGTCAAACGTTGCTCGAGCATACTTATCCAAGTCGGTTTGAAGGATGCTTCTGAATTTTATCGAGTGGTGCTGCACGTCTTCGTCCTCAGAGCTGTGTATTAGATGTTGGCTAGTCAGATACAAGTTGTATACTGTCACTCTTGCGAAGCAAAAATATTTTTCTACCTTTCCTAACATTCCTTATAGACATCCAAACTCGTTCATCTTGTCACAGCCTTATTATCACCATGCCTACCTCTACGTTTAAGACTGTTTGCTGATAGAAGGTCTAAGATGTTACCTTAGAGTTCGTTCTCTGTCTGCTTTAAGTATGTTTCAGGCAAGACATTCGTATCGGCTCCAGTTTCGATCCCACGACTCTCCCATTCTTCTGCCGGCAAACTGAAGTCTCCCTCATATTATAATAGCATGGTTCAAATGGCTCTGAGCGCTATGCGACTTAACTTCTGAGGTCATCAGTCCCCTAGAACTTAGAACTAAGTAAACCTAACTAACATAAGGACATCACACACATCCATGGCCGAAGCAGGATTCGAACCTGCGACCGTAGCGGTCTTTCGGTTCCAGACTGTAGCGCCTAGAACCGCACGGCCACTCCGGCCTGCTATAATAGCATTATTAGGAGAGATATTCCCAATATTCTCCAAGTTCTCTCTGAAGCGCTCTGCCACTGCAGCTCGTGAGGCAGAAGATCTATATAATTATCCGATTACCATGTTGATCTACCTTTCACGCTTAACTACACGCAGATTATTTTATATTCAGAATACGTTATAACCTCGCTAGATATTATAGAATACCTTACTGCATCACCCAGTTTTACCGGCGCGTACGTCACTTCGTTACATATACAGGCCTCAGTGTTTTTACGTACTTTATGCAATGAAATAGCTAACATTATTACAAACTTTTGGTAGATCTCTTATTCATCAGTTGATATACTGCCACATCATTACATAACGGGCAGGCTTTTTCGACATTTATCCTCTCTATCCACCTCCTTCATCACTCAGTTTCTGCTCCGTGGCAACGAAATGCGTTTTCCGTCTTCTGCTCATGACATCAATCTGTTCTCGATTTATTTGAGTGCTGTGAGTATTAACATCACAGTCACAGGAAAACACAATCTCTGCTTTCGGTTTCTCCATGGACAAGATCGATCGTAAATGGCACGCAGGCTGTGGGAATTCAAAATTCTCGGTATTTGAAATGTTTGTGTCATAGACATAGTCACTGACAAATTTCACAAAATAATCGGTTTCGACGGTTCAGCGGTCATCTTCGGAGGATAAATAACAGTGCAGTATTCTATACAAGTAAGAGGCGTGTTTACCAACTCTCATTATTTATTTCTATTGTAACTGCGCCTGTTTTATCACTAATGCATTCAATATTGCTTGAATATGTAAAACTATACTATATTTTTCGCAGGAAATTAAATACTTCACACATCATCGAATACAAGTCTATATTTTTAATTGGAGGAGAAGATGTAAAATATCGCTAGTACTCCGATCCCAGTATACAAAAAATATTTGTAATTATATTCGAGACGATGTGAGATACCACATAATTTGATGGATTTAAAACTTCAGCTACGCCTACATTACCATAAATCGTCACTTTCAGCTCACTACTGCTCGTAACGCTAGAATAGAAATGTTCTTGCGGCACATAAATCAGAAGACAAGAACTGGCCCGCTATTCCATATGGATTACGGAAATGGGTTATGGGAATAGCAGTCTATGTGAGTGAACAGTAGAACGTGGAGTGACGTTGTAGTTAGGTAATTCTGTTGTTTATAAATAATACTTTTGAATATTCCATTATCTGAGAATTCTTCGGTTACAATGCTGTCTGCTATTGCGAGAACGTTTGCACGCCTTGTTAACATACAACCGTACAGTGTAATGAGATTTAAACGGAAAACCATGATGCACATGTCACGCGACGTCTGTGTTACAGGAAGTACACCAAATGCAGCGTGAAATTTTTGGACAACTCGACATTACAGTATTTATATAAATATTTAAAGCCTTTTTTTTCTATTTGCATCACCTGCACAGACTCTAGATCGCGGTGCATTAAGTGTCCTGCCTCAAGCGTGGATGTCGTTAAAACGATGCAACGACAAGTAATCTTACGACACAATTTTAGTACGATTAAATCCAGAGAACGACACAGAAAATTACTGTCCAGCTGTGCATCTGTTTATTCACACACACAATCTTGCAGGCGACTTGTGAGTTCAGCAAGACAATGCACCACCTCACCCCTCTCGCCTGTGCAAGAATGGTTTGAAGTACACTCCCTGGATGTGAGTGCCTCCTGTCCCTCCTCCACGTCACCAGACCTCAGTCCTACCGACAGTATCTGTATCTACATACACTATGTAATCAAAAGTACGCCGACACCCCCAAAAACATACGTTTTTCATTTTACCTGCTTTCTGCTGCCACCTACTGCCAGGTATTCCATATCACCGACTTCAGTAGTCATTAGACATCTTAAGAGAGCAGAATGGGCCGCTCTGCAGAATTCACCGACTTCGAACGTGGACAGGTGATTGGGTGTAACTTGTGTCATACGTCTGTACGCGAGATTTCCACACCCCTAAACATCGCTAGGTCCAATGTTTCCGATGTGATAGTGAAGTGGAAACGTGAAGGGACACGTACAGCAAAAAAGAGTACCGTCGACAGCTGAAGAGGGTCGTAATGCGTAATAGGCAGACATCTATCCAGACCCTCACACAGGAATTCCAAGCTGCATCAGGATCCACTGCAAGTACTACGACAGTTAGGCGGGAGTTCAGAAAACTTAGATTTCATGGTCGAGCGTCTGCTCATAAGCCACATATCACGCCGATAAATGCCAAACGACGTCTCGCTTGGTGTAAGGAGCGTAAACATTGGACGATTGAAGCCGGCCGGTGTGGCCAAGCGGTTAAAGGCGCTACAGTCTGGAACCGCGTGACCGCTACGGCCGCAGGTTCGAATCCTGCCTCGGGCATGGATGTGTGTGATGTCCTTAGGTTAGTTAGGTTTAAGTAGTTCTAAGTTCTAGGGGACTGATGACCTTAGAAGTTAAGTCCCATAGTGCTCAGAGCCATTTGAACCATTTGGACGATTGAACGGTAGAAAAACGTTGTGTGGAGTGACGAATCACGGTACACAATGTGGCGATCCGATGGCGGGGTGTGGGAATGGCGAATGGCAGGTGAAAGTAATCTGCTAGCGTGTGTAGTGCCAACAGTAAAATTCGGAGGTGGTGGTGTTATGGTGTGGTCGTGTTTTTCATGGAAGGGGTTTGCTCCCCTTGTTGTTCTGCGTGGCACTATTACAGCACAGGCCTACATTGATGTTTTATGCACCTTCTTGCTTCCCACTGATGAAGAGCAATTCGACGATGGCGATTGCATCTTTCAACACGATCGAGCACCTGTTCATAATGCACGGCCTGTGGCGGAGTGGTTACACGACATTAACATCCATGTAATGGACTGGTCTCCACAGAGTCCTTACCAGTATCCTGTAGAGCACCTTTGGGATGTTTTGGAACGCCGACTTCGTGCCAGGCCTCAGCGACTGATATCGATACCTGTCTTCAGTGCAGCACTCCGTGAAGAATGGGCTGCCATTCCCCAAGAAACCTTCCAACACATGATTGAACGTATGTGTGCGAGCGTGGAAGCTGTCATCAAGGCTAAGGGTGGACCAACACCATACTGAATTCCAGCATTACCGATGGAGCGTGTCACGAACTTGTAAGTAATTTTCAGCCAGGTGTCCGGATACTTTTGATCACATAGTGTATATACTCTGTAAACCATTGTGAAGTGCATGGCAAATGGTACCTCCCATTATACTATTTATTAGGGCTTCTTCCCATTCTATTCACGTATGAAGCGTGGAGCGCGGTGAGAATGATTGAGCGGCTGTGGCCGCGCTGTAATTAATTTTGTCTGTGTGATATCTGTGGGAGCGATAAGTAAGATGCCTACTCCTAGATATTTCACTCAATGAAACTAGTTCCAGTTGTGACTGATTGATATTTTAGTCGTAGGAAAGAACGTGTTTGCGTTTTGTGAAATGCACGGTTTTACATTATTATATGTAATGCAAGTTGAATTGTTAATCTTTGCACCACATAAAATCTTTTCAAGGTATCACTGAATATTTGCCCAGATTTTTTCAGACAGTGTTTCATTATACATAACCGCATCACCTACGAAAAGACTGAGGTTTTCATTAATATTATCTGTCTTGTAATTAATATAATACGAACAGCAAGGATCCAACTAGCTTTCCTAGGACACACTTCTCCATCTGTCGATAATTTTCCACTCCAGATAACATGATGCACTCTTCGTACCAGAAAGTCTCAGTTCAGTCACAAATTGGTAATGATACCAAATACGATTGTTCTTTCTTTAATAAGCGTACGTGTTATGTCTATTCAAATATTTTTCTGAAGTCAAGAAATGCTGCACCTACCTGAGTCCCTTGATCAATGACTTTCACGACGTAATGTGAGAAAGGTTTTCGCACGGTCGATGTTTTTAAGATCCATGCTGGTTAGCACTGAGACGGTCGTTTGTTCTATAGGCCTTATTACGTCTCAAGTCAGAGTGTTTTCCAAGACTCAATACCAGGAGGATATTAAGGACGTAGGGGTGATTTGTGGGAGATGGTTGAGCGCCTATGAATCACGATCGCACACCAAAGCTTTCAGCGTCTCGTGGAGTCCAAGGCAAAACGTGTCGCCACAGTCACTAGGACGTAAGTAAATACTGTAAGATATTTTGCAGATGTCTCTAATCCAACTGCTCTTGAGGGCTCAGCATCTGATCAAGGGCATAGGAAAATTAGTTGGAGGAGGAGATTAGATGAGGTCCCGTCACACGTTTAGAGGCCCTTATTGTTACAGGGCAAATTCACAGCAGAGGGCCAAAATGAAATATCTGACATGCCTTTCATCGACCGAGGAGAGATAGGTAACGACCAGCAACAAGTAAGAACTCTTGTATCAATAAGATGGAGTGATGTGACAATGAAAAATGTGTTTTGTCTACAAGGTGAATCCTACTTCCACTGAAAAACTTTCGGGGGTGGTTCAGCGACATTTTTTTGAGGTTTTTGGTATAAGAGTCCTGTGTCTCTGGTGGAACGTTACAGAGTAGTTGTTCACTTAATTGTTGTTGGTGCTGCAACCACCTTCTAACTTGCAATTGTGAACGTACTAATCTATTACGTCTATATTGAAAATTTTTAACGTTTCTGTTTTAATTAAGCAACGAACTTGTCACTGTTGTGCCTGATTGGTTCATGGTCTGCAACATGAATATGAACAGTTTGGTCACTGAGCGTTTGTACCACGATTTACGAAAAGTTCATTTTCAAGTTTTCTTTTCGTTCATAGAGCCTATCCATGTTGAAAGAGCAACAGTGGACGAAAATGCGCCTACTCAAAAGTATATGTAGCAGACAATTGTCTTGTATCAATGACGCAGTTGCAGGGTGATCATCACCAATCCACAGCAAACATACAAATTGTTTTTTTAAGAAATCAACGTCCGTGATTTTTCTCGCAAATTTGAAAAAATGTGTTTGTGATAGGTGGCTTAGAAAGATTGTTTGGTGTTATCGGTTAGGGGGCTCCAAGGGCAGATTCAGCAGCGTACCTGGAAAAACTTTCGTATTTTTCGCACAATGGCAGATTTTCTTCTCACAGTTTGAGTGTTTTAAGTGTCTTGTACGTTGTAGGTAACTGTGATGAATCTGGATGGAGTTGTTGATGTCGATGAGAAAGAAAGGAGAAGATGAAAGTCGGTTACGGCACATAGCCTACTCCTGTCAGATACCAGGAAGTGGATCCCCGAGATTAACGGTCCCATCCGACGGATCACCAACAACAGTATCACATGACATCACTCCGTAAGACATGGGGAAAGGTTTGGAATTTAATTCAGAACTTCGTGCAGTTTCTCATGACCAGGAACTTGACGCCATTAGCTCTCCTACCAATGCGGATCAAATACTGGTGATGAAAGTGGCGGAGCCGTCCGGAGTGGCCGAGCGGTTCTAGGCGCTACAGTCTGGAACTGCGCGATCGCTACGGTCGCAGGTTCGAGTCCTGCCTTGGGAGTGGATGTGTGTGATGTCCTTAGGTTAGTTATGATTAAGTAGTTCTAAGTTCTAGGGGACTGATGACCTTAGCAGTTAAGTCCCATAGTGCTCAGAGCCATTTGAACCATTTTTTTTAACGTGGCGGAGGCTAGTAAAGCTGCCTTTATAAGCTATTATGGTCGTCTTCACTAAATAAACCCGACTTTCTAATCGAACTAGGGTAAAAGATGAATTATCAGATCATGTTGATCTTTTCACTGTTCCACAACGGGGTAGTCGCAGATGTTTAAACCGTCTCCAGTGATTTCCAATTAAACGTCGAAATCATGTGCCTTATTCAAGACAATTCAATACACAAATGAAAGAATCTAGACACCATTATATGCCTGAAGCGTACTGCAATTTGCCTAACAGTGAAAAGTGATCAAAATTGTCAATAAACGCGTGATGGAAATACGGTTTCAATATATGGAGCTCTTTCGCAGAAATAAACGCATTTATGTCGTCTGGATAAAATCACTTGCAGAAATCAACAACAATGGAATAGACGGCAAGAGAGGCTACTACATCCGATAACCTCTCTGTCATTTACAGTGTGCACCGATCAATACTGAACAGCGGTAGAACAAAAAATTGGGACGCATCATATACATAGAAAAGTCAATACAACACTTCTGTCCAGTCAGACATTCCGCTTCGACTCTGCTATAACAACTCAGCAGCTCGTCGACAAGTAGAGAGGTTCAACCACTGCAGTTTCCCAGAACACATCCCTCCCTTGAATTTATGTGTTACTGATATTTGCGACTGTGGCGTGGACGAAACGGCGATGTCCACCACTTGTTCACCAAACACAGAATGCACGTGAGAGCCAGGGAGAATATATGGACTTAAAATTTTTTAAATATTCAATGTCAAAATATTTATAGATATTTAATGATTTTTATGGAAAATTCTTGGAGGAACATAAACATATAAAAAACTTGAACACATAATATTAATGGCCTACAATAATATTTATTTAATAGTTCGATACGAATCGGCTTTCAGCTTTTTCGGCCATCGTCAGATAACTTAATACTAAGCAGATAGTCCACACAACTTCAGCGAGACCTGATAGCCGTACAAAGATACGTGACTTTTAAGACTATATCGATACAAAACACAAGCATAATGTAATACGCAAAGAGACTCTGACAAATACACTCCTGGAAATTGAAATAAGAACACCGTGAATTCATTGTCCCAGGAAGGGGAAACTTTATTGACACATTCCTGGGGTCAGATACATCACATGATCACACTGACAGAACCACAGGCACATAGACACAGGCAACAGATCATGCACAATGTCGGCACTAGTACAGTGTATATCCACCTTTCGCAGCAATGCAGGCTGCTATTCTCCCATGGAGACGATCGTAGAGATGCTGGATGTAGTCCTGTGGAACGGCTTGCCATGCCATTTCCACCTGGCGCCTCAGTTGGACCAGCGTTCGTGCTGGACGTGCAGACCGCGTGAGACGACGCTTCATCCAGTCCCAAACATGCTCAATGGGGGACAGATCCGGAGATCTTGCCGGCCAGGGTAGTTGACTTACACCTTCTAGAGCACATTGGGTGGCACGGGATACATGCGGACATGCATTGTCCTGTTGGAACAGCAAGTTCCCTTGCCGGTCTAGGAATGGTAGAACGATGGGTTCGATGACGGTTTGGATGTACCGTGCACTATTCAGTGTCCCCTCGACGATCACCAGTGGTGTACGGCCAGTGTAGGAGATCGCTCCCCACACCATGATGCCGGGTGTTGGCCCTGTGTGCCTCGGTCGTATGCAGTCCTGATTGTGGCGCTCACCTGCACGGCGCCAAACACGCATACGACCATCATTGGCACCAAGGCAGAAGCGACTCTCATCGCTGAAGACGACACGTCCCCATTCGTCCCTCCATTCACGCCTGTCGCGACACCACTGGAGGCGGGCTGCACGATGTTGGGGCGTGAGCGGGAGACGGCCTAACGGTGTGCGGGACCGTAGCCCAGCTTCATGGAGACGGTTGCGAATGGTCCTCGCCGATACCCCAGGAGCAACAGTGTCCCTAATTTGCTGGGAAGTGGCGGTGCGGTCCCCTACGGCACTGCGTAGGATCCTACGGTCTTGGCGTGCATCCGTGCGTCGCTGCGGTCCGGTCCCAGGTCGACGGGCACGTGCACCTTCCGCCGACCACTGGCGACAACATCGATGTACTGTGGAGACCTCACGCCCCACGTGTTGAGCAATTCGGCGGTACGTCCGCCCGGCCTCCCGCATGCCCACTATACGCCCTCGCTCAAAGTCCGTCAACTGCACATACGGTTCACGTGCACGCTGTCGCGGCATGCTACCAGTGTTAAAGACTGCGATGGAGCTCCGTATGCCACGGCAAACTGGCTGACACTGACGGCGGCGGTGCACAAATGCTGCGCAGCTAGCGCCATTCGACGGCCAACACCGCGGTTCCTGGTGTGTCCGCTGTGCCGTGCGTGTGATCATTGCTTGTACAGCCCTCTCGCAGTGTCCGGAGCAAGTATGGTGGGTCTGACACACCGGTGTCAATGTGTTCTTTTTTCCATTTCCAGGAGTGTAAATCTTATATTACAGTACTTTCAAATATTAAAACTATTTGAATGTGTAAGCCAAATATGTACTACAAGATAGTAATGGCACAAGCTAGTATGCCACATGGACAAACTGGTAAATGTGTTGAACAGATCGAGAAAAGGGGGAGGGGGGAGAGTGAAATTTGTGGAATGTGGGTGTTGAACGGCTACAAGAAGCTTAGTATCTAACGGTGACAGAAATAACAACTGACTGCTGTTTTAGTAAGGGTGAGTAATGGAACTTTGCTGTCACGGGCCAGATCAGGATTTTTTAATTGTTTTTTTATTAATGGCCAGAATTTTAAGTCATGTTAGTTTTATGCCTTTAGTTCATCTATGGAGAACATCATACTTCATATCGTATGAAAGACATTCATTCAGAGGATGGATGTTCAGCAAAGTTGGCATCTTTCACTTTCAGTCTCCAACCCCTTTTATGCACAGGTCATTCAGGTAGGGCTTTGACTACTAGACTAGCTGTGACGAGACTGTTATATCTTTTGTAATTTGAATTTGTTATTGGGCAACTAACTAACGAACTGAAAATGGGTGTATAGTTCAGATAGGCCAAAGACCAAATAAATAAAATGTATTCTAGTGATGCTGGTCCACATCCTACGTTCTCCACAATATTTTCCACAAAATCATGCTCTCGATGGTGAAAAGAACTTCATAGACTGACACATGGCATCATGTGTTTAGACTAACCTTAATGGTAGTTCACTTCATGAATTGACGGTTGCCTGTTCATACATACCAGCATGAGCCGCTGCTGATCATACACCGCAGCACCTTAGAAACTGCTGCAGGCATGCGTATTCAAATATCGAGATATGTAAGCAGGCAGAATACGGCGCTGCCGTCGGCAATATCTATATAAGACAATAAGTGTCTGACCCAGTTGTTACATCGGTTACTGCTGCTACAATGGCAAGCTATTAAGATTTAAGGGAGTTTGAATGTGGTGTTACAGTCGGCGCACAAGCGATGGGACACAGCATCTCCGAGGTAGCGATGAAGTGGGGATTTTTCCGTACGATCATTTCATGATTGTACCGTGGACATCAGGAATCTCTGGCTTCGGTGCGGCCGGTAAAATATCCTGCAAGAACGGGACCAACGACGACTGAAGAGGATCTTACAAGGTGAGAGAAGTGCGTACCTTCCGCAAATTGCTGCAGATTTCAATTCTGGGGCATCAAGTGTCAGCGTGCGAACCATTCAACGAAACATCATCGATATGGGCTTTCAGAGCCTAAGGACCACTCGTGTACCCTTGATGATAGCATGACGCAAAGCTTTACGTCTCCCCTGGGCACGTCAACACCAACATTGGACTGTTGATGACTGGAAACATGTTGCCTGGTCGGAAGAGTCTCGTTTCAAATTGTATGGAGCGGATGTGTGTTAATTCCTAAGAGACCAAACTGCTGAGATGATCGGTCCCAATCGAGCGGATGGACGGGTACGGGTAAGGAGACAACCTCATGAATCCATGGACCCTACATGTTAGAAGGGAACTGTTCAGGCTGCTGGCGGCACTGTAATGATGTGAGCGTGTGCAGTTAGAGTGATATCGGACCTCTGATAAATCTAGATACGACTCTGACAGGGGACATTAACGTAAGCATCTTGTCAGATCACCCGCATCCATTCATGTTCATTGTACTTTCCGACGGTCTTCGGCAATTCCAGCAGGACAGCGCAACACTCCACACGTCCAGAATTGCTACAGAGTCGCTCTAGGAACACTCTTCTGAGTTTCAAATGGTTCAAATGGCACTGGGCACTATGGGACTTAATTTCTGAGGTCATCAGTCCCCTAGAACTTAGAACTACTGAAACCTAACTAACCTAAGGACATCACACCCATCCATGCTAGAGGCAGGATTCGAACCTACGACCGTAGCGGTCGCGCGGTTCCAGGCTGTAGCGCCTAGAACCGCTCGGCCACTCCGGCCGGCTTCTAACAGTCATGGGGGACTGGAATGTGGTTGCGGGGGAAGGAGTAGAAGAAAGGGTTGTGGGAGAATATGATTTGACAGTAGGAATAAGAAAGAAGAAAGACTATTTGAGTTCTGCAGACACCTTGTAGGTGGGGCAACCACAGCTAAGAGTATTAATCTTGAATATTAAAAAGCGCTTCAGTTGTAGCGGTTTTTAATATCCAAGGTATGCGAGTTCTGCAATACATCTGGGATGATAATAGCGAATACTCTTTAAATAATCACATGAGGAGGGGAAATACTTGGAAAAGACGCGAAGACACGAGAAGATTCCAGCTGGATTACTTCATGGTAAGACACAGACTCCGAAATCAGGTATTGGTTTTTAAGGCGTACCCAGGAGCAGATATGGACTCCGATCATAATGTAGTAGTGATGAAGAGTAGGCTGAAGTTTAAGCGAATCGTATGGAAGAGTCATTGTAAAAATAAGTGGGATGGTGAAGTACTGAGACATGATGAAGCATATTTCAAGTTTGCTAAGGTGTTTGTAGGCAGTTGAAGAGGAGTGAAATCTCTAAAAATAGTAATCACAGATGTTGGACAAGCAAACGTAGGTACAAGGAACGAAACTGTGAAGAAACCTTGGGTAACAGAAGAAATACTTCTAATTGCTCGGTGACACAAGGAAGTGCAAAAATGTTCAGGGAAAGACAAGAATAAAATAATATACTAATAAATCACTTAGGAATTACATAAATAGGAAGTGCGGGGAGGCAAAGTCAAAATGGCTGCTTGAAAAATGTGAAGAAATCGAAAATGATCTTCGGAAGACTGACTCAGCGTATAGAAAACAACCTTAGGTGAAATTAAAAGCCGGCCGAATTGGCCGTGCGGTTAAAGGCGCTGCAGTCTGGAACCGCAAGACCGCTATGGTCGCAGGTTCGAATCCTGCCTCGGGCATGGATGTTTGTGATGTCCTTAGGTTAGTTAGGTTTAACTAGTTCTAAGTTCTAGGGGACTAATGACCTCAGCAGTTGAGTCCCATAGTGCTCAGAGCCATTTGAACCATTTTTTTTGAAATTAAAAACAAGGACGGCAACATTAAGAGTGCACTGGTAATTCCACTGTTGAACTCAGCGGAGAGGGGGGTAGGTGGAAAGAGAAGTCTGAAGGTCTGTGCGGGGGGGAGGAATTGTCTGACAACGTGATGGAAGAAGAACGTCGATATGGAAGACACAGGAGACCAGTGTTTAAAAGAGCCTTGGAAAAATTACTTGGAAGGCTCACAGCGCAACAAAACGGCTACCCGTGTGGTCGTTTAGAATCAATGAGACTGGCGACATACCATCAGGCTGCCAAAAAAACATCGTCGACACAATTCCGAAGATAGCAAGAGCAGGTAAATGCGACTACTATTGCACAGTCAGCTAAGGAGCTCACGCATCAAAGTAGCTGACACGAATAACATACCGCAACGCAAAAGAAAGTTGAGGATCCATTAGATGACGATCATATTGGCCTTATGAAAAGTAAAGGCACCAGAGAGACAGTTCAGACGTTGCTATTGATAATGAATGCAAGGCTGAAGAAAAATCAAGACACGTCCTTGGAATTTGTTGACAAGGAAAAGCGTTCGAGAATGTAAAATATTGCAATTTGTTTGAAAAACTAGAAAAAATAGTAGTAAGCTGTAGGAAAAGACAGATAATATACAACATGTACCAGTAAGACTGGAAGATCAAGAACGAAATTCTCAGAATGAAAATGGTTAAGGCGGGTATGCAGTCTTCCACATCTACTGTACAATCTGTTAATCGGAGAAGCAATGGCGAAAAAAAAAATCAAGAGTGGGATTAAAATTCAGGGTGAAAGGACATCAGTGATAAGATTTGCTATGGACATTGTTATCCTCAGGTGAGATGAAGAGGAATTATACGATTTGTTGAATGGAATGAACAGTCAAATGAGTTCCGAGTATGGACTGATAGTAAACCGAAGAAAGACGAAAGTAATGATGTTCTTCATCCTTTCTTGCTAGGCTAATCTCTAGCTGGCCGTCCAGGGTGAAATGAGGGGTCCTGAAGGAAACAGGCTGTAGCCTCGGAAGAAGAAGAAAATAATTATAAGTAGCTCAAATGATAACTGCGGGAAGATTAACATCGGAATTAGTGATCACAAAGTAGTCAAAGTTACGGAATTCTGCTACCTTTGGAGCCAAATAACCCATGACACATGAAGCAAGGAGGACATAAAAAGCAGGTTATCAAAGAGAGCATTCCTGGCCAAAAGAAGTCTACTAGTAACGAACATAGACCTTAATTTGAGGAAACGTTTCTGAGATTGTACGTTTGCACAACAGCGTTGCTTGGGGATGAATTATGGACTTCAGGGAAGCCGAAACAAGAGAATCAAAGCGCCTGAGATGTGATGCTACAGAAAATTAGGAGGACTGATAAGATAAGGGACAGCGAGGTTCTCCACAGAATCGGTGTTGAAAGGAACGTACTGAAAACACTGACAACAAGAAGGTTCAAAAATGGTTCAAATGGCTCTGAGCACTATGCGACTTAGCTTCGGAGGTCATCAGTCGCCTAGAACTTAGAACTAATTAAACCTAACTAACCTAAGGACATCTCACACATCCATGCCCGAGGCAGGATTCGAACCTGCGACCGTAGCGGTCGCTCGGCTCCAGACTGTAGCGCCTAGAACCGCACGGCCACTCCGGCCGGCTAACAAGAAGGGACATGATGACGGGACCTGTGGCAAGACATCAGGGAATTATGTCCATGGTACTAGAGGGAGCCGTAGAGGGTAAAAAGTGTGGAGCTAGACAGAGGTTCGAATACTTCCAACAAATAATTAATGATGTAGGGCGCAACTACTACTCTGAAGTTGAAGCATTACTTAAGGAATGTCATCTCTTTTTATGTGTGAATTATTTGAAAGTATTTTATCTTGCTCGTAAGTGTGCCTCGCAATAGTACAAGTATTTTACGTTGTTTGTAAAAAGTTAATGAAACATAGAGAAGCGAAATACTGTGCAGGAAAGACTATACGAACTGCATATTCAGATTAATGATATCAGAGAAACGAGACTGTGGCTGAAACGAATCGCAGAGTTCGTAATTTCAAATGTTTTAGAACAAGCGACGAACGAAGCTCCTCTCAAAAGACTTGACGTATTTATCTTGTCTGCATCGATATGAGCAGACGTATTTTTCGTGCCTCAGTAGTAGGTTACACATTTAATTTATAATTAAATATGTTAAAAGTATCTCAGATTCTTTTAGTCATTTATAACTATAAGTTATGAAATGAATTTTAATTCTGTAATATTTGTTTCAGAAAAGTTAGCTGGAAGTGCCAGCTCAGCAGATCCTAACAAAGAGAAGCGATTCGCTTGTTCTGCTATAAGCAAAGTTCGTTCCTGAGATTAATTGCCGATCATTTTATAGTGTCCCTCCGATTATTCTGAGCAAGCGCAAGTTACATATGATCTGGGCATTGTCTCCGGCCTGTGAATCTACTTTCCTCTGTCTGTCGGATACAGGGCCAACAAAAACCGATGGTGAAATGATAATTAAACTGACACCCTATCTGCAAGCAGGCGTTGATACACTTCATTGGGGATATGATGAAAATGTGTGCCCCGACCGGGACTCGAACCCGGGATCTCCTGCTTACATGGCAGACGCTCTATCCATCTGAGCCACCGCGGGCACAGAGGATAGTGCGTCTGCAGGGACTTATCCCTTGCACGCCCCCCGTGAGATCCACATTCCCAACATGTCCACAACACTACATTCGTAGTGCGCCTAATAGATGTTTGCCCATCATACTCATTACTCGTGGTAGATTAATCTACCAAGTCCCGTACGAGTTCGGGCATAGCGTGTGCGTTCGGGAACAGATACTACCGTCATATATAGTTAAAAAACCGATGGTGTTATAAAATTGTTACGATTCGCAAATGTGACGATTTTACTCTGAAATCATCGGATTTTTTTTCAGAAGCGTGTGTGATATAGTAGAGAGAACGCATGCCACCACCAACGATGATTGTTGCTCCATTGCTCAATGAGAAAGGAACTAAATTCATTTAACAAGTTGATTTGTACATATTTTGCTACAACTGGTTCTCTGCATGACTTGAAGCCCGCACACTTGATTAGTATGCCAGTACAACCTATATAAGTGTTTTGTTAGCAGTCTCTGTCAAAGACAAAATGCAGTGTTGTGTATTCCACCAATGAAACAGAGTATGACATTCACTTTATGAACGCAAGACCTATGAATGATTTTCCCTCACATTGCCGCTGCCAGGTACTTGTGCGACATGACAGATTCTGGTAGTCATTCGTAGAGTATATTGTGGTTTGTTTTATGTATTGGTAACTTATTATATTTTTCTCAAGAATCAGACCACCGACCAAAAATGCATCTAATAACGTCCACTAAATCGGAACTGTATAGTATGCATAGTATCAGTCCTATCACAGATCCCTACGGCACACCAGAAATTATTTCTCTCTCTCTGTGGATGTCTGCACGAGTAGCATTGCCTTTCTGCGAAGTGCTGAAGGCACTTCAAAATTAGCAAGATATCCCTCTGCATGTTAACGAATTTGCTTACCAAGCATTATCGACCTGTGAACCCAGCTCTCAGAGCTACTGAGTAAGCCTCCGTGTCACCTGTATCGTCCATTCACTTGTGGTTTCCGAAATATATGCTGAAACTAAGTGTGGCTCGATTCGTTGCTTGTAAGCAATGTTAATTGGTGGATGTGGTGTTGCGGGAGTTATACCGAACAGCCAGCAACATACAAGTGGCGCTTCTACGGTAATGCATATTGTACAGTCATCGTCGATCTCCATAGCGGGCAGCTTGCTTGAGATCTCACTGGCTCCATATACTACTAGTCGTTGACTAAGAAATTGGTAAGTTTTCATCTCTCACTTATCATTTGGCCTGGCGATGATACCCTTTTACTCCAGGTCGCAAGACTCCACCACGGCTCTATTCCCAGAAGGCCGCAACCAACTGTTTTAATGTGTTTCATGAGAACTTCTTAGCATGAGTGATTAATGATATGTTTTCGATTGAGTTAAAGGTTTATGCGTTAGACGATTGGAATAATCTCGTCTTCTTTAGGTTTTGCGGGTAGTGGTTTCATATAAGCTCACTGCCAAGATTCGATCGACTATGCTTATAGTTAGAGGAAGGAAATGAGAGTTTCGCATCCCCCGTCGACGACGAGTCGTTAGAGACGGAGTCGGGTTTGATGAAGCGCTTCGCCTGCAAGCCGAAACGTGGCAGGATCAGGTCCACGCCGGATCACGAAAATTTTCAGTCTGTCTTGAATCTAGCCTTGCCTGTCAACTATGTGAAGTGTTGCCAGGATTCCAAGTTATACTGTAAGTCCCTTTTGCGGGTTGTATAAGTGCGGTATTTTAGGGACACGCAAGTCGTCGAAGCTGCGTCCAATTGAGAGACTTGTACCCGACCATTGGGCCACACGCAGTTATTACTTGAACTCGATACAAATTAGGGTTGGACAAAGTAATTCGGCCGTCTCCTTTTAAAGGAACAATTCTGGCACTCGCCGTAACCTATATAGAGAAATGGGTGGATGGTACCCTACTCCAGTAGCGTGTTCTGCATGCTACCTCGATCGGCGGTTGTAGTGCAGACACGGAACACGTAAGAGACACGACTTGAAAGGCCTGAAGGTTGGAGTTTAACGTCTCCTCGATAGCGTGGTCGTTAAGGACGGCACTGCTCAGGGCCCCTGACCAAGAAATCGAGGTTCACTGTCGAAATATTTCACATAATAACGTAACTGTGAACTCAGCTAGGAATCCGAAAACACACTATTAACTAACTTTAAACTGTACGGTTGGCAACGATACTGATATGTTACTATTTCTTCAGTTTTATGAATTAGTTACGTTCAAATATGAGATACTGGTGACTAGGTTCCAACGTACCTGTTCATTTTAAACAATTCCCTAACTCTAATTTCATAGTATAAGAACTGCCTCGGCATATGGAAAAGTCATAGCAACCTTCGATGAAATTAAAAATAAGGGCGGTAACATTAATAGGTAATTCCACTGTTGAATGCAGAGGAGAGAGCGGATGGGTAGAAAGAAAACATTGAAGATCTCTTTGAGGGGGAAGACTTGTTGTTGACGTGGCACAGGAAGAAACAAGAGAGGGTATCCAGTATTAGAGTTAGAATTTAGGAGAGTTTTGTAGGACGTAAGATCAAATAAGGCAGAAGGGACAAATAATTTCTAAAATCCTGGGGGAAGTGGCAACAAGACAACTATTTATGTTGGTGCGTAGGACGTATGAGACTGGCGATATTCCATTAGTCGTTTGGAACAGTCATCCACACAATTCCGAAGGTAGCAAGAGCCGACAAATGCGAGAATTATCGCACAATCAGCTTAACCGCTTACGAATCCGTGTTTCTGACAAGAGGATATTTTAGATGATGATCAGTTCCGCTTTACGAAAGGTAAAGGCAGCAGTTGGTAATGGAAGCAAGACTGAAGAAAAATCAAGACACGTTCATAGGATTTGTCAGTCTGGAAAAAGTGTTCGACAGTATCAAATGGTACAAGGTGTTTGAAACCCTGTAAAAATAGGTGTATACTACAGAACAAGAACTAAGAGTGAACCACAATGGAAGACCAAGGACGAAGTGCTCAGGTTAGAAAGTAGGTAAGGCGGGGATGCAGTCTTTCACCCTTGCTGTTCAATCCATATGTCGAAGAAGAAATTACGCAAATAAACGAAAGGTTCATAAGGGTGATTAAAATTTTAAAATTCACGGCGAAAGGAAATAATGTTAAGATCCATTAATGACATTACTATCTCCTGTGAAAGGCGAGAAGAATTAAGGACTCTGTTGAATGAAATTGTGGTGTGCGTACTGTATGACCTTCGGTACACACACCATCAGATTATTTGACTTGTTGCTCTAACGAAGTAGGCGAGTGTCAGCAATATGTCTCGTGGTCTTATTGTGGCGTGTTTCTCTTCTGCCGTTAGGTCAGACGATAGAAATGCCACTTGCACGCTTAGAGTAGCAGATTGACGGTGACCAACTTTAAACAGAACCTGATTAATTTTCACACACATTTATTAAAATAATAAAAATCATAGATATTACGTAACTTGATTCTGGATGCTGTTTACAATTGACAATCTGAAGTTCCTTTGGTCTTGGTACGTTAATCTTATTCTCACATATCTCTGATACTTGACAAAGTGTCTATACATTTCTCTTCATGGCTATGTACAGGAATATGATAATCTTATTAGGCGCAGACTGAAACTTGACTATAGACTAATGCAGACTAATGCAGACTGACTAATCGGAGGTCTGTACACCCGTTATAATACCTCGAGCGTTCAGGTATCACTGCGCGAGTGTGATCCGCGAGGAGAAAAGGTCCTACGTTAGCAGCAATCTCATTGGCTGCGTGACATATTAATACGCGGATCGGCGGAATCAGAATTTGGTCCGTCTCTAAGACAGTGCAATTTCGTAGTGCGGAGACGGACGAGCGCTGCGCCTGCGCTGTTGTGCTTAGCGGGGCGCGCGGGAAAGTTGTGTACGCGCTGACTACGCGGAACTATGTACACAACAGAAATGAACAGTCTAATCGGTACAGAGTACGGATTGGGAGTAAACTGAAGAAAGACGAAAGTAATGAGATGTAGCAAGAATGAGAAATGCGGGAAAATTAACGTCATAACTGCTGATCACAAAGTAGATAAAGTTAAGGAATTATCCCACCTAGGCAGCAATATAACCCAAGACGCACGAAACCATGAGGACTAAAAAAGAAGAGTAGCACTGTAAAAAAGGGCATTCCTGGCTAAGAAAGCCTATTAGTATCAAATATAGGTTTTAATTTGAGAAAGGAACTTCTGAAAATGCTCATCTGGAGCACAACTTTGTATGGCAGTGGGACATGGACTGTGGAAAAACCGGAGCAGAAGAGAACAGAAGCGCCTAAGATTTGGTGCTAGAAAAGCACTCCGTCTTCAGGCCACGAGTGGCCCATCGGGACCATTCGATCGCCGCATCATCCCCAGCTGAGGATGCGGATAGGAGGGGCGTGTGGTCAGCACACTGCTCTCCCGGTCGTTATGATGGTTTTCTTTGACCGGAGTCGCTACTATTCGGTCGAGTAGCTCCTCAGTTGGCATCACGAGGCTGAGTGCACCCCGAAAAATGGCAACAGCGCATGGTGGCCCGGATGGTCACCCATCCAAATGCTAGCCACGCCTAACAGCTCTTAACTTCGGAGATCTGATGGGAACCGGTGTATCCACTGCGGCAAGGCCGTTGCCCGGTGCTAAAGAAGAAGGTTGAAAATTTGATTGCCTGATAACGTAAGGAATGATGAGGTTCCCCGCAGAATCGGCGAGGCAAGAAATACATCGAAAATACTGAGAAGAGGTCAGGATGATAGAAAATTTGTTAAGACATCAGGGAATAGCCTCCATCGTACTAGAGAGAGCTGTAGAGGGTAAAAACCGTATAGAAAGACAGGGAGTGGAATACATCCAGCAAATAATAGAGGAAATAGGTTGCAAGTTCTAGTCTGAGATGAAAAGGTTGGCACAGGAAAGGAATTCGAGGCGGACCGCATCAAGCCAGTCAGAAGACCGAAGCTTAAAAAAAGGTATAACTTTCAACACATCTCGAACTGTTCTCAGCAATTTACACTATAACATTCCGTGTCCATGATTAACGTAGTTAGGCGTGGCGCCTTATATCGCTCCTGTGTAGAGCCTGTGTATCGGGAAAATGACTCATGCGTGCACAGTGACAGATGGTCTGAAGCGGGTTCAGTCGTGTACATAGCTCTAATTTCCATCTGCTAGAGGACAGTAGCGGACAAGACTAAACAGAAAGAATTAAAATGTAGTTAAGAATTGTGACCACCAGAGTCCGGTAGTGCACAGACATTCAAGAAACAGGTCAGGATAATGTTTTCGTGAATTGTTCTGTTTATTTCTTGAAGGTTTTTTTGTTTATTTATGTTTGTACAGTTTTGTATATGCTTTTAGTAGTGTGAATGATGCGTGAATGTGGTCTAAAGTAGATCACCGTTCTAGTGATGAACGCTGTACAAAGTAGTGTGAGAAAGTTTTCAGACTGTGTGAATGCAGAGGATGGGGAATTTTGTGTCATAATATTTATGTTAAAAGGAAAGCTAATTCGAGTGCAAATGAAAATAGTTAATAACGTAAAGTATAAACAAAATATCAGAATGCTAAATATTTATTTCGGAAAAAAGTACAGTTCGAAAGTGTGTTATTTGTTGATTGGTTAGTCATGAACAGCGCGGACTAACACGGGAGAATAATGTTTTTCTGTTGTCGTTAAAGAAAACTGACCAATCAGAAATGAGTATTCTTCGCACGTCTTTTCTCTGGGAGATATAGAATGCTTCCAGCAGTCTAGGGGAATCGGAGCCCAGCCTTTCAATGGTACATTCGTGTGTAGTATGAGCTCCGAGGAAGTTATAGTTTGACGGTTTTTGTTGTGCTACTTGTTTCAAAAGTGTTTTAAAGTGAAGGCATGTTTATTCCGGTGTGTTTTTTAGAAACTACGGATTTTTTAAAGTAATTTTGTGTATGAGAAAAGACAGTAATTCCGCGTGGCTTGTTGAGCAGATCGGTGACTAAAAACTTGACTGCATTAGACACAGATAAACTTAATAGTATGGCGAGCATTTTCATTTAAGAACAATCCGTGCTCAACAGCGGTTAAGATTACGGAAAATACGTTACCATAAACTTGATAACGTGAATGAAAGAGTTTGTGCATGACTGCGTTAATGTTAGCACGGGCTTGGCAGTGGACGTGTGCATCACAAGGTTCCGAATAAACCGAAGTTTTGCCAGTACTTCAACCTTTCATTCAAAATTAAGACCTTTTCCCGATTCTTAGAATAGTTATGTTGTACGCAGCCTGGTGCAAGTAGCAGTACGGTAGGTTTCTGCTCGGCTTTCCTACCAGCGATCTGTTACAACGAATTCACAGGTAGGTGCAGGTAATGGAAGAACGTAACCGCGCCGCCGCTTTAGGATTCACTGTATAAATAGTTAACAGCTTCGAGGACACAGATTGTTCAAATGTGCACTCTTGAGAACAGCTCGAAACGTTTCCATCCTTGTAACTATTAAGAAATTCTAATTTAAAGGCAGTTATTAACAGGAGGACTTAGGGTAGCAACTATCCTATGTGACTCTTATTTCTATTGTTTTAAGTGCAGGATCTTTAATCTACACCACCTAAAAAAAAAGGCGAACACATGGGGAGGAGCAAACGAAATGAAACTTCACGGGTCGAGAGGGTGTATGACGTTATTACAGTGATTACAAAATCGAGTCAAATTTTCAAAGAACCTGGCAGTATGAGCCCACTTATCGTTGCAGCCCGTCTGGCCTGGATGCATGCACTGGATCGACTGGGCATGATGGCGTGAAGTCATACTCGATACTCCCCACACTATGACGTCAGGAATAACACCACTGTGCCTCGCCAAAGCACTAGAAGAACATGATTTCCCCAGCTCGCCGCCTTACTAGCCGATGATGGTCATCCGGGGTAGTGCAGAACCGCCATTCATCTCTGAATACAATGCGACGCCTTTCATTAACAGTCCATACTGCCCGGTCGCGACACCATTCCAAACTCTGTCGTTAGTGTTGTTAACAGCAGTCTACGCGTGGGATGGTAATTCCCTGGTCCCGCTGCTCTTATTCTACGAGCAGCTCTGCGGGATGACACAGAATGTTGAAATCAGTCCGTTGTTTGTTCTCGGACGGCAGGTGGAGACGAGAAGCCATTGCCATGTGTTTGGTGGGCAATGCGGAGAATCTCCCTTGTGTTGGTCGGACGTGGTCGACCGGATCCATGACGACGGGTGTGCTAGCCCTTCAACAGTTGCATTGACAGATAGGCACTTTCGATGCGTTACCCAGTCTGTAACAACAGTACCGGAAAACATGACGAGGTTGAAGTGCAGCCTCTAAATAGCGATTATTATTAAAATAAATTTATAATAATTTTCGAAATGAATTGTAAGCTACGTAACTCGCTGTTAGCCCACAAACGCTAGCTGCTATGATCAAAAGAGTAAAGCGCGCTTTTCTGTCGCTTGGCTATAACAGTGAAGTTACCTTTTGTCCAGTTTTCGTTTGATGCATCACACACGTTTCTCATGGCGGAGACGGAAAGAACATCGTTTCCATTGGACAAAATTTGTGTGTTTTTTCTCTGTAACGTGGACTGTATCTTAAACGGATCCTAGACGCCACTGCTACTTTACTGTAACATATTCAAAATTATGTTCTTTGCAGCAATTAATTTTCGTCTTATACCCCCCAGGTCCTCACAAAACACAGCTTCCTTATAGATCATTTGATTCCGACTATCGGTTATTTCGCCTTGTCAGTGTTACTTTACAGCAGCAAGATCATGTGCTGATCTTCCGTACTAGCAAGATGTCACGAGAGAACGAGTCGTCGAGTACGAAGCGACCGCAGCGCCACACTTCTCAGACTCGTTAGAGGCCTACCTGCGGAACTACAATGGGACCGAAGGAAGCCCGGTAGCACGTACGTAACAGCGGCGCCTTGATTTATGAAGCAAGCAGCCCGCAAACTTACATTGGTACTCGCCTTGTCTTGGTACTCCTCCGTTTCTGATCTCTACTGCCTACCCTACAACACAGCTGCGTCATTGTCGATTGGTAATTCTGGACAGTTGTATATTGGTGGTCATAACGCATCGTGCGCCAGACCAGTCATAAACGCTTATTGGTCGGTAGAAATGAAACTTTTTCTGTACGGGTAAAGCTAGAGGCTGTGGACACTTAGTACCACGCCAGTATCATGAACGCATCAACAAACGACGTTCATTTCACTCACTCTCCCAGAGGATACATTAGCGAATGCGCAAGTATGGGACCTTCCATTCAATTAAGGGGCTCCGGAAAGGCTCAAAATCATGAAAAGTTCAATTTTTACTTTTTTGCGTTTTCTGAATCTGCAGACTATTACCTTTTAATAGATATATAATTTATTCAATTCCGAAGACTACAACTATTTTTAAATTTTTTTGAAATGTGTTCTACATGGGCGTGACCCACTGTGGCGCTGTTAAACTGCTGTCAAATGGTGTTATTATTAACGTCCGTGTTCTTCAGGTACATTTTAGTGATGTGAGATAAAGTATGTGTTGTGGCTAACCTGTGATGGTTCAATATATATCGCTGGTGTGATTGTCGATTGTTTCATGTTTATTTACTCTGTCGTTATCTCGAAAATATTCGTAATTAATTCTGTTTCTAGAGTCTCTGTTTTGTTGAAGTATAATATTGAGTAAAAGTAAAGTTATTAGAAATCCTCTGAAGGCTTTTAAGAAAAGGAGAAATGTTGGAAAGCCAAAGGTATGTGTTATTACTGTAAACAATAAGGACGATAACCAAGTGAGTGAACCTAACCTCTCAAGTACACCTGCCCATAGCAGTCAAAGTGGGAAAGAAAATACTTCACAGAAGAAGCTTGGTTCAATGAGTGAAAACTATGAATGTTTTATGGGCGAATCGGATGTGAATGAAATATTTGATATGTCGGTTCTCAAAGGAATTTTTTCAAACTGTGTAAGATGTATTCATTGTAGTGAAGTTGGTCTGGAACTCTCCATAATAAAGCACGTAGGACTTGCTAGTGAAATACAACTGAAATGTGATAAGTGTTCATACATGACCACCTTTTGGAACAGTGTTGCAGTAACTGCAACTGAAGAAAATGGTAGCAAACTCTACGAACACAACAACGAGCGATGCTTGCTTTAGACAAGGAACGCCTTCGGGCTGCAGACAGGGATGTAAAGAGTCTAGAAATACAAGCAAGAGTAAACAGGAGGAGGAACGAGAGGAAGCTGGAGGAGGAGTTTGCAGAGGATGAAGATAATCCATCCTATGGACCTGGAATGCACTAAAAAGTTAATCCAATCTTTGTCGCTCGATTCCCAAAACTTTTATTTTCTCATACTAATTACATGTTTTCTAAGGATCTTCCAAACATATTTGTTTCAAACTTTCAGTAAATGTTACACAGTACCTTCTGCATAATTTAACACAGCCTTTTTCCAAAAAACTGTATATTTTTGAATATATAAATAAAAAATTGCAAAAAAATGTTGTGAATTTTCATTACAATTGAAAAAAAATCATCTTTAATAACTGAACTAAAATTTTGTAAAATCCCTGTGTTAAGTTGTAGCCCATATTCCAATAAATAATCTGTAAAAAGTTCAACTTCCTACCTCAAATACTTTGTGAGGAAAGATGTAATTTATAAGCGTTATTTTAACATTGCAAGTATAGGGCGTTCCGGAGCCTCTTAATGATGGCATCAAAACAGGAAGTGTTTGTACGCCGCTATTTGAGGTGGACTCATCCGCAATCACTCGAACTCTCCATCAGCGCCGGTTACATCCATTTCAGTTGCAGGAGGTACAAGACCTAGGAGCTCCTATGTGGATTTCCCAGTTGTTTATGCAGCAATACATTACAAGCCGGAGTTTGCGTCTTGTGTGATGTTCACAGATAAAGAGTGTTTCCCACAACAACCACGTATGAGCAGAAGAAAAACCACGTGGAATCGTGGTCAAACATCAGAAACAATAGTTTTCTGTAAAAGTGTTGGCTGACATCATGGGCGAACGTGTTACTGGCCACGTTAGTGTTCCAGCTCGTCTAGACAGCCAGAAGCATCACAAATTTCTGGGAAATGGCTTACTCAAGCTATTAGAAGACGATGGACGTACGAGCGAAAATGTGGTTTCAAATTGACGATACCACCATCACATTGTAACCGCCGTGTACTTAGCATCTCGCTGACACAGACAGTGTGAACTGGATTGGTATAGTCGGCTCTGTGACTACCACGACCTCACACCAGTTGATTTCTAACAGTGGGCTCGCATCAAAAGTAAGGCGTATGCTATGCCCGTAGAAAACCGCGACATTCGCGTAAAAGGAATAGAAGCAGCTTGTAATGCCGTTCAAACCGCACCGGGCATCTTCGAGAGAGTTCGCCAGGCAATTCATCGGAGCTGCGAGATTCTGCTGAAAACAAGAAAGGAATACATTACCTGTGACAGACTTTGTGTGTGTGTGTGTGTGTGTGTGTGTGTGTGTGTGTGTGTGTGTGTGTGTGTGTATGTGTGTGTGTGTGTGTGTGTATGTGTGTGTGTCGCGAGTTTATTTTGTCCTGGAGCGTCACGTGTTTTAAAGATGCTTTTTTCCATGTTTCGAACTGGGTAGTCACCCCTAATGGAACGACTTGAAATGGATTGTTGTGGTGAAGTCGCACTGTCTTTCAGTGATTAAAATATAGGATGTGCCACGGCCTCATTTTGAAGTCAATCCGTGGCCCTCACTGAGAGGAAATAAAGTGTAGGAAAATTTACTTCCCTCGCAGCAGGGAGAACTCGTAAGAAGAGGCGTGTTGCCCACAATGAATTCGGCGGCGCTGAGACGAAGAGATTTCTGCCGAACTACAGCATACTACCTACCCCAGTTAACTGAGAGTCTGTAAGAGCATAATGATACTTTAGAAGCGAATCAGGAACTTTTAATTTTTCTCGGTCTACACCTTTTCACACGAAGCAGTTGAGTGGACTATATGCAACACGCTTCGCATATGTACGCCACAGATTGCCTATGCACGCCACAAATTTCTTGTACTTGCAGTAATAAAAAGACTCATAGCGTCGCCGGAAGCGCCAGCGAACATTTTGTTTCTTACACAAGTCGTTTCCCATGACATGCTCTAGCACCCCTGGGTTTGAAACAAAGACTCTGAAACACACACATGTTCGTCACGTGCACGCAATGTATTTAGCCATACACGCAACACATCACGATCACAGGAGATATATTTAGACAGTCTGAAACACGCTGTTTTCAAATCCCTTCACAACAGTAGTAGACAGATATTAATAATACGAGGGCCGTTCAGAAAGTAACATCCGGTTGATTTAAAAAAATACACCAAGTTAAATAAAAATATTTTAATATATACATCTTACAACTACATCTTTGCACTATTTTTCTACATAGTCTCCATAGCGATTGAGGCACTTATCGTATCTCTTCACAAGCTTTGAAATTCCTTCTGCATAAAAATCACCCGCTTGTGCCTGGAGCCAGCCTGTGACCGCATCTTTGAGCTCTTCGTCGTCATCAAACCGCTGTGACCCGAGCCATTTCTTCAAATGCATGAAGAGGTGATAATCACTTGGCGCCAGGTCTGGGCTGTAAGGTGGATGGTTGATAACGTCCCACTTGAAGGACTCAAGAAGGGCCGTTGTTCTGCGAGCAGAGTAAGGACGGGCGTTATCGTGCAAAAAAACGATACCGGAAGTCAGCATACCACGGCGTTTGTTCCATATAGCCCGTCGTAACCATTTTATTGTTTCACAGTACACGTCTTGATTAATGGTCGTACCACGTTCCATGAATTCAACCAACAACACCCCTTTGGCATCCCAAAACACCATTGCCATCAGTTTTCTGGCAGAAAAATCTTGCGAGGCTTTTCTTGGTTTGGTAGGCGAATTTGAATGTGCCCACATCTTTGATTGTTCTTTTGTCTCAGGGTTCACGTACTTAATCCAGGTTTCGTCACCGGTCACGATTCTGTTTAACAATGGTTCTCCTTCGTCCTCATAACGTGACAGAAAGTCTAATGCAGAGGCCATTCTTTGAGTTTTGTGGTGGTCGGTAAGAATTTTGGGCACCCATCGTGCACAGAACTTACGGTAACCCAATCTTGCTGTCACTATCTCGTACAAGAGAGTCTTAGAAATCTGTGGAAAACCAGTAGACAACTCCGACATTGAGAAACGTCGATTTTCAAGAACTTTTGCATCAACTGTCTGAACGAGTTCGTCAGTCACCAATGATGGTCTACCACTCCTCTCTTCATCATGAACGTTTTCTCGTCCACTTTTAAATAAACGTACCCATTCACGGACAACTCCTTCACTCATAACTCTTGGTCCGTACACGGCACAAAGCTCACGATGAATAGCTGCTGCAGAATATCCTTTGGCTGTAAAAAACCTTATGACAGCACGCACTTCACATTTGGCGGGGTTTTCTATTGCAGCACACATTTCAAACTGCCACAAAAACTAAACTAGCGCAGGTACGACGTTCACTCGACCACGGCTTGATGCCGACTGACCTGTTGAGTGCGTGAACGCACAGATGGCGTCGCTACTCCCCCCACTACCCGCACTGTGACCAATCGGAGGTTACTTTCTGAACCGCCCTCGTATATGGCCAGTCTTACTACTTACGTCCTTCACGACCCTAGTGATAAACATTATATTTGTAAGAACCATAACGCACCTCTTTCAAAACAAGATATTTAGTCTCCATCTGGATTTCTAAAGGGTTTCTCCGCTGAACGGGCGTCTTATCAATTCAAGAATTACATTAAAAATATGAAAGACAAACTATTTCCAGTTAGTACTTTCTGTAACTTTACAAAAGAATTTGATTATGCACTTCACAGTTTTCTCCTAGAGAATCTAAAACATTATGGTATCAGAGGCTTTGCTGGTAGCTGACTCTCAAGCTTTCTATCAAAAACGATGCAGAGTTTTGCATTAAGAAACTCGGGCAGAGTACATAATGAAACTGTATCTTTAGGACGGGGAAACTACAAAAAGTGTAGCTCTGTGTTTGATACTGGATCCACTCTTGTTCTTGTCTTATACGTAAATGATCTCCCATCATATATTCAAGAAGTAAAAAATAATTCTCTTTGCTGACAATAAAAGTATTGTTATCAAGCTTAATGGATCAACTTCAACAATTCGAAAGTAAGTAATATCTAACTGAAAATTAATAAATGGTTCTCATCTTTTTGAAAATTAATTAATAGTTCTCGCCCCCCCCCCTCCTTCCATGAACCAGCGGGAGGCTTGCGTGCCTCAGCGATACAGAGAGCCATACCGCTGGTGCTACCACAGTGGAGGACAGGCAAACGCATGGTTCCTGAAGAGGAGCAGCAGCCTTTTCATTAGTTGCAGGAGAAACAGTCTGGATTATTGATTGATCTGTCCTTGTAACATCAACCAAAACGGCCTTGCTGTGCTGGTACTGCGAACTGCTCAAAGCAAGGGGAAACTACAACCGTAATTTTTCCTGAGGGCATGGAGCTTTACTGTGTGGTTAAATGATGATCACATTCTCTAGGGTAAAATATTCCGAAGGTAAAATAGTCCTACACTCGGATCTCTTGGCGCGGACTACTCAGGAGGACGTTGTAATCAGGAGAAAGAAAACTGGCGTTCTACAGATCGGAGCGTGGAATGTCAGATCCCTTCATCGGACGGGCTAGAAAATTTAGAAAGGAAAATGGATAGATTAAAGTTAGAGATAGCAGGAATTAGTGAATTTAGGTGGCAGCAGGAACAGGACTTCTGGTCCGGGTAATGCAGGGCTACAAATAAAAAATCAAATAGGGGTAATGCAGGACTATGTTTAATAATGAGTAAAAAAAATACGAATGTGCATAAGCTACTATGAACAGCGCTGCTGCAGGCAGGATAGACATGAGGCTCACACCCACGACAGTAATACAAGTTTATGTGCCAACTACCTCCGCAGACGAGGAGGAGATTGAGCAAATGTATGATGAGATAAAAGAAATTATTCAGATAGTTATGGGAGCCGAAATTTTAATAGTCATGGCAGACTGGAATTTGATAGTTGGAAAAGAAAGAGATGCAAAAGTAGTAGGTGAATACGGAATGGGGAAAGGAATGAAAGAGGGAGTCGCCTTGTAGAATTTTGCACAGAGCATAATTTAATCATAGCTAACACTTGGTTTAAGAAACATGAGAGAAGACTGTATACGTGGAATAGACTTGGAGCCACGGGAAGGTTTCAGATTGTTTATATAATTCAAGAACCTTCAACATCGCAGCGCGTCAGCAATCGTTGGTTAATATATTAAAAAACGAGAAACCCGCCTCGATTGCGAAAAAAGCACCTAGTGTTAACCTAGGTTTCGGCGTAGGTAACTACACCTTCTTCAGAACAATAAAACCCACAAGTGCCTAAGAAGACCTTTGTCAATGATTAAAAGAGCACCATAGCTATACATTTATAAACGAAAAAAGGAAAACACGACCTGTCGTAGAAGATAGGTTGAGGGAAGGCAAACCTATGTTTATAGCATTTGTAGACTTAGGGAAAGCTACTCACAATGTTGACTGGAATTCTCTCTTTCAAATTCTAAAGTTGGCAGGGGTAAAATACAGGGAACGAAAGGCTATTTACCATTTGTACAGAAAATAGATGGTAGTTATGAGTCGACGGGCACAAACGGGAAGCAGTGGTTGAGAAGGGAGTGAGACAGGGTTGTAGCCTATTCCCCATGTTATTCAAACTTTATATTGAACAATCAGTAAAGGAAATAGGAATTAAAGTCCGGGGAGAAGAAATAAAATCTATGATGGTTGCCGATGACATTGTAATTCTGTCAGAGGGAACAAAGGACTTAGAAGAGCATTTGAACGAAATGGGCAGTATCTTGAAAGGAGGATATAAGGTGAACATCAACAAAAGCAAAACGAGATAATGGAATGTAGGCGAATTAAATCAGGTGATGCTGAGGAATTAGATTAGAAAATGAGACACTTAAAGTCGTAAATGAGTTTTGCTCTTTGGGAAGCAAGAAACTGATGATGGTGGAAATAGGGAGGATATAAAAAGTAGATTAGCAATGGTAAGAAAAGCGTTTCTGCGAAAGAGAAATTTGTTAACAACGAGTACAGATTTAAGTGTCAAAAAGTCCTTTCTGTAAGTATTTGTCTGGAGTGTAGCTTTGTATGGAAGCGAAACATGGATGATAAACAGTTTAGACAAAGAGAGGATAGAAGTTTTTGAAATGTGGTGTTACAGAAGAATGCTGAAGATTAGATGGATAGATCACTTAACTAGTGAGGAGGCGCTGAACAGAACTGGGTAGAAGAGAAATTTGTGGTACAGCCTGAGTAAAAGAAGGGATCGACTGTTAGAACACATTCCGAGGTATCAAGGGATCACCAATTTAGTACTGGAGGGAAGCGTGGGAGGTTTAAAATCGTAGACGGAGAGCAAGAGATGAACACAGTAAGCGGATTCATAGGGATGTAGGATGCAGTAGTTACTCGCAGATGAAGAGGCTTGCGCAGGATAGAGTATCGTGGGCAGCTGCATCAAACCAGTCTTTGGACTGAAGACCACAACAACAACAACAATACCTGGAAGTACAGCACAACGCTTGTCCACACCATTGAAAATGGTGCATGAGAGCAAACCAATAAATGAAATAAAATACTCTAAATTTTGATACGAGAGCTCTTCAATAAGTAATGTAACTCACTTTTTCCTGAAAGCAGGTTGGTTTTATTCGAGATTCCAATACACCATATTTTTCCTCATTCATTCGGCTACAAAACCCTATTTTGCAAAGTAATTTCCGATCTGCGAGAGCCTTACGATACCTTGTGGGAGGTCCTGCATGCGCGCAAGGTATAACTCTACCGGTCGACGTAGGAGCCAACGTCTTGCCGACGGAAGCCAGAATGTGCGAGATCCGGGCTGTAGTGTGGACGAGGAATAACGGTCCAGTGAAGCTTTGTGAGCGCCTTCCTGGTGCGCAGACTGGTGTCCATGAGGCGCATAGGACAGTAGATAGCAGATCCCATGTTGAAGATATGTTCCTTGACTTCCGGAAGGAGTTTGATACAGTTCCTAAAAAGTAGAACACGCTATGCCATACTCAAATGTCAGAAATTTTCAGGTGTAAGACCTCGGGTGTAGCCAAAGGGGTGTCATAGGCCTGTCACTGTTCGTTATATACACTGATAAGACAAAACATTATGACCACTACCTGCCGCGACGTTGAATGCCGCCTGCTGGTGTTGGGGACCCATGACGCCGTAGCAAAAGTGTAATAGCGAAGCATTACACAGACGGGGAATCATCCTACTGAAGATAAGGGCTGCGAATGGGGAAATCCATCGAGATAAGCATCTCTGACAAAGGGCAGATCGTTATGTGAACGAGTATCTCGAAAACGGGGAGGCTGGTCGAAAGTTCACGTGATACTGTCATGAGCATCTACGGAAAGAGGTAGAAGAACAGTGAAACTACCACCAGGCGCTAAATTGTTGGTCGTCCACGACTCTTCGCAGAACGGAGGCTTGTGTGCTCTGTAAAGTAGGATAAATGGTGATCTGCGGCATCTCAGCCGAAAGAGCACAATGCTGGTGCACGCACAAGGATTTCGGACTACACTGTTCATAGTACATTACTGAACATGGAGCTCCGCAGCAGACCACCACGACGTGCTCACATGTTGACCTGACAACATCGCCACTTACGACTGCCGTGGGTACAGGACCATCAACATTCGACCGCCGACCAATGGAAACGTATTGGCTCTTTGGGTGAATCACAGTTTTACTCCATTAGGTCGATGGTCTTCTCCACAAACGCCAGTCACTGAGGTGAGCGGCGGCTCGAAGCGTGCAGAGCGCCACGAACGCAGGTTGGTGGGAGCGGTATTAAACCATGGGAGACATTCTCTCGCACTTGCACGGGTCCTGTGGTAATAATCGAAGACATACAGACAGCTACGAACCACTGCTTCCCTTCGTACTTGGCCGGCTGGAGTGGCCGATCGGTTCTAGGCTCTGCAGTCTGGAACCGCGCGACCGCTACAGTCACAGGTTCGAATCCTGCCTCGGGCATGGATGTGTGTGTTGTCCTTAGGTTAGTTAGGTTTATGTAGTTCTAAGTTCTAGGGGACTGATGACCTTAGAAGTTAAGTCCCATAGTGCTCAGAGCCATTTGCTCCTTCATGCTTGATATCTTCCACGACGGCGATATCAGCAGTGTAATTGTCCGTTTCTCGGAGACAACACCTTGTTACAGTCGTTTGAGGAGCATTATAGTGAACTCGGTTGATGACTCGGTGACAAAATTGGCCTGATGTAAATCCTATGGAACCCAGCTGGGTCACTACCTGGCGCTATCACCACGTATGCAATCAGCGGCCCGTTATTTAGGCGAATTAAGCGGCCTGTGAGTACACATCTAATACCACATACTTCCAAAAACCTACAAACAAACTGTTGGATCCCTGATATGCAGAATCAGTGTTTCATTCCTACGACGGATATATATATATATATATATATATATATATATATATATATATATATATATATATATATATATTTTTCCGTCGCTGGAATTATATTGAAAGGTATATACACAGAGTAAAATTTAAAATTTTATGTTGAACCGGAGATGGTCAAATGCAGTATTACCTGTGTAGTAGCGCCGCTGCTCAACAGCGATCGCTGGTTCAAGGTTTTATGGGTAGTTCGTTAGAGTAACTTTAGACAGACAGATGTAGAGAGTAACTTTCGATAGAGAGATGTATGGAGGACTGTCACGTGTAAAGACGTGTTGTATCTAATGTATGCTGGATATATGCCTATTCGCTACGGGCGGTAATGATTTTTATTTGCAAAATACTATACTGGAAATAATTTATGTAAAGAAAATTGTTTTGTTGCCAATGCAATGCGCGTATTCATAAGTGATGATTGAGACAATATATAGCACTCACATCCAATGATTTTGTAAAAGTAACTGTTAATGTATAATGAGTTTATCGGTGTTAATTGTGAGCATTATAATTTTGTCAAAATACAAATTTTAAAGTTAGTGCCATATTAGTTATCACAAGTCAGTACCAGTTTCCGGATCCATCTCGGTTTGATTAACTATTTTGTTCAAGAAGTTATTGTCTCAGACATATTCGATTTAATTAAAATGCATTTTAAGCAACAGCATTGCACAATAGCTCTATATTACTGTATAATTTAAAGTAGTAACAGAGCGGTGCGAGGAGCGTTACGGTCGCGCAGGTAAGGGTAAGAAATTTTATTATTTCAGGGACAGCATTCACTAAGGAGAAGGATGGTTATTTTCAAGTTGATCAAGTTTTGTTTTATTGCCAGGGCCAATTTCAGATCAATAGTGTTGCATCAGATTCAGTTTTTGTGATACGTAAATTCATGCAGTTTTGGTTCGGTTTAAAGTTACATTGTCGCAGCCAGAAAAGTTCAGTACAGGTTCAAATGGTTGAAATGGCTCTGGAATCTCGCTAAGGAATCGATTGTATATTACTGTCGGTTGCGTAATTTCAATTTTCGCTTTAAGCGCAAGAGCTCCAGTTGCATTAATATGTTGTTGTGAGGTGCGCATTGTCTGGTGTTTCGACAGTCGTTTGATATTTTGTTTTTGCAGTGTGTAAGTTAAATTCTCGCAGCCAGAAATGCTTAGTACAGGTTCAAATGGTTGCAATGGCTCTGGAAATTTTAGGAGTGAATCACGGTAAGGAATGGATTGCACGTTACTATCGGTTACGCAATTTCAATTTTCGCTTCAAGCGCAAGAGCTCCAGTTGTTTTAGTATGTTGTTGTCAGGTGCCATGTCTGGTGTTTGGACAGTCATTTGAAATTTCGTTTTTGCAGTGTGTAGCTGCAATCAGCCCACGCAAATACTGCACATCACGGCATTCATGCGACTCCCAGGGTCGACCGAAACCGTCGGTTTATCTCCCCTTGCAAACGAAATGATTTCTAAGATGCTATTTCACGCACTCATTCGATAGAGCGGTTTCGGTTTAGTTTAGTGCAATACTCCGCTTGTCGGCACGCACTAGCAGGACAATAAGACTCGATGAATAACCAGTACTGCATGAGCGATTGAGCAGCGCCTCTGCACGACCGTAGCAGCCAGCGCGAGCCAGGACGGCATACGAAACGCTGCGGGAGTAGTAGCTATTCTCTGTGTCTTACTGTCACTGTTAATACATATATATATATATATATATATAAAACGGATATCGCCCTACAGTAATTTGAAACTGTTCTATCGAATGAGCACTTAAAGCTGCGCTTTCAACAACATTTTGTTTGTAAGGGGAAACAAACTGACGCCTTGCGCCGACGATGACTCCAGCTACACACAGCAAAAACGAAATTGCCAAAATCTGCCGAAATACCAAAGAAAATGTGCCCGATGAGTCTTAAACATGTACGACCCCCCCCCCCCCCCCCACTGTCCTCACCATACGTACACACAGTACACTACTACACGTTCAGCTATTCTTTTACGGAGTACAAGTTGTTGGCAAGCAGATAACATTTCAGATTGTGTTTGAAGTTAATCTTACTATCCATTAAAATCTTTAAATCATTCACTAGGTAGTGAAATATTTTTGTGGCTGAATAACTCATTCCTTTTTGTTCTACACAAAGGCTGGTTAATGGAGAGTGACAATGATATCTCCTAGTATTATATTTTTGAATGTTACAAGTGTTTGCAGACTATAACTGATAGTTGATAACAAACTTCATTAAGGGAATAAAATACTTACCGTGAAGCTGTTGTCGCTATGCACAGCTGTTTGAAGAAGTCTAAGTGAACACTACTTGTTTTCTCACTGACCAGTTATCTCAGAATATGATGCCGTAAGACATTAGTGAATGAAAACGGGGAAAGTAAAACAGGTGTTTGACATTTGTTATCTCCAAAATATGGTATTATTCGTGATGTAAGAGTTGCAGAGTGTGGGCGTTTTGAATATCTTAACAACTGACTTCCATTTCGGGTTCTTATCAATGTAAGCATACGAGAGGCGTTCATAAGCAATGCAAAACATTTTTGAAGTGGTTTTTCAATTTCTCCCGGCGTATTTTATGACGAAATAAATCTCGGGTGAACAGCCTGGTATGAGTGTGCATGTTGTTGTTGTTGTTGTTGTTGTTGTTGTTGTTGTCTTCTGTCCTGAGACTGGTTTGATGCAGCTCTCCATTCTACTCTATCCTGTGCAAGCTTCTACATCTCCCAGTACTTACTGCAACCTACATCCTTCTGAGGACACAATATTTCGGCAATCGACCTCGTTGCCATCATCAGGTGCGCTGATTTACATCAGAGCACCTGATGATGGCAACGTGGTCGATTGCCGAAGTATTGTGTCCTATGAACACTCATACCAGGCTGTTCACCCGAGATTTATTTCGTCAAAACATTTTTATCTGCCAATTTCGGTTGAAAAAAAAACACAGAATTCGTTATAGGGTGTCGTGGAATCAGCCACTACAGTTTCATTAAGTTCCGATATGTATGGGCGCTATACGTAGCCTTCTATATGGCGTATGTAAAAGAGTTGCGTTCGAAGCAGAGAGCTGTCGTTGAATTTCTTTTAGTGGAAAAAACAGAGCACTGCAGATATTCGTGGTCGCTTGCAGAGTGTCTACGGAGACTTAGAAGAGAACAAAAGCACGGTGAGGCGTTACGCGAGGCATCTATCGTCATCGCAACAAGGTCGTGCAAACCTGTCCGAACTCCCGCTTACCGGATGGCAGCGCACATCTGTGACCCCTGCAAAGTAGGAACGTGCGCACACTCTCGCTCGACTCGTTCAAGGTAATCAACGGATCACAGGCACACACATCGCTATTCAACTGGTAGTGCTGCCACACTCCTCCACCTGTTCGGATTCTTCGCTGCCTAACAGAAGACCATAAAGAGCAACGGAGGACCTTCTGTGCGATTTGTATTCGCTTACGAGGCGATCGTGACAATTTTTTGTTGAAGGAAACGTGGGTTCATAACTTCGAGCCGCAAACAGAACGGCTATGCATGGGGTGGCGCCACACCATCTCACCTCCTAAAAAAAATTCAAAGCCGCACCCTCAGCAGGTAAACTCATAGATGCGGCCTCCTGAGACTCTGAAGGGGTTATTCTGTTTAATTTCCTCCATCACGATGCAACGATAATCTTTGAAGAGTACTGTGTTACCCTCAGGAAACTGTCGAAAAGACTTTAGCGTGTTCGCTGCCACAAAAACGCAAACGAACTCCTCAATCTCCATGACAACGCAAGGTCATACTCTAGTCTGCGCCGCGAGCATCTTTGACGATGGTTTTGGCGCGCATTTTTGGGTTTGAAATACCGGGTGCGAAAGTGCGATGGGCAGTTGGACAGTAGGGCAGCTTTGGAGCAGTGATTCCAGGGTGTGGAATTTGGGCGACGTGTGCGAGCTACCAGCGAGACGACGGAAATAGGCCATCGATATGTGTTGCACGGGGCCAGAGGCTGATTGTGCAATTACTACTGGTGATGGACGAAACGGCTTCGGGAATTAAGTGCACCTTGCATAGTCTAAATTGTTGGGTGGTGAAATAGGAAGCGCCGACCGCTGTGAAGGGCGGTTCTAGGCGCTTCAGTCTGGAACCGCGCTGCTGCTACGGTCGCAGGTTCGAATCCTGCCTCGGGCATGGATGTGTGTGATGTCCTTATGTTAGTTAGGTTTAGGTAGTTCTAAGTCTAGAGGACTGATGACCTCAGATGTTAAGTTCCATAGTGCTTAGAGCCATTTGAAATAGGAAGCTGTGATCAAGTTCGTTTGGTGTGCAAAACTGGAAGTGTAACTCTTGGTACTGTGTGCTACTCACCTGTTGTTCGATCAGCGTAAGATACCAGGTGGCTTCTGTTTATCAGAAGTGAGTCTAACCTTACTTTATTGGAAGTCAGTTGAAATTAAACCCTTTTTTTAAACTGCCGCCATGCTTAAACAGGTCTTGTGATTCTATTTTGGCGAATGTATAAACAGTGATTTATTTTGCGAGCTCTGTGACAGCTATGGTTGTGATTGTGATTACAAAAAAAAAAAAAAAAAAAATCTGCCGATGACTGGCTTGGTTTAAACATTTATCGCCTGGGCAGCGTGCACTTTAAGACTGTTCAATAGACTCTGCTGGTGCATGTCATGTGTTAAAGAGACTGATTGAAATTATACGCCTTCTGAAGGCGATTCCTGTATTCACGTTAATCATAAGAAACCTTAAATGCTGTTGACGATGCGCTTATGGATTTGTCAGGCTGAAGAAACCGGTATTAATACCTGGGCGTAAGCGCGTTTGATTAAGCGGATAAATTATTAAAAATTTGCCTTATTCAGGGTGGTACTGCAAAAATTATTGGACTATTTGTTAAAATAGTCACTGAGGTAAGTGAAGTACTGTTTGTTATTTAAAGGGACCGCCATATTCAGTTTAAAATTTGGCGATCGTAAATACTGCTATCTTAAAATTCTGTGGTAAATTGTCAAGTGATTTTGAATAAAGGAAATATTTTATTTGATGCGAGCCATATGTTAGGGTTGTGTGGAGTGGGATATAATACCTTTCCAAGACGGGTTGGACAGCGCCAGATGCACTTGAAACTTGTTTTGGTTCGCTAGCAGTTGCCTTCTAACGGCCAATTTTTGAGCTCGTTCATTTCCTGTAAGTACTTAGCTTGTACTTTCTAATTGTATCACCCGTTCGTTTGGAGTGGCATTTGGCGGGCATTCTAATCACGTACGTACCGATCTAAGCAATACCTTTAAGCAGCTTTGCCTTGAGACGGACTCCCGCTTTTGTCTTATAGCTCACACAAGCCGTTGTGTATTTTTCATTCTTCGCTGTGTGATATATTGTTATTAGTCCGAGGGTTGTTCGGAAAGTAAGGAACGATCGGTCGCGAAATGGAAACCACAGTGAAAATCGAAACTGTTTTCTTTGCACATTTAGCTACACTTTCCAGGTACTTCTCTAAATAGTCGCCGCACCGACTTAGACATTTATCGGAGCGTTATACCAAATTTCCAACACCATCGTCATAGAAGGAAACCGCCTGTGCTTTCCGATAATTCTCTACGCTGGTCTATAGCGCGTAGCCTGCGCCCAAGTGTGGTCTTCGTATCCAGCGTTTCATGTGAACTGAGATGATTCTCAGGGCGAGCCAGTTAGGGATGTGTTGTGGCTATCGAACACTTCCCATCAAAAGGCTGCGGGAGCATCTTCACTGCCTCTGCAGAGTGCGGCTGAGAATTGCCATGAAGAAGGAAGTTTGTGGCAGTTGTGTTAGGTGGGCTGCATTCATTAAGGCGAAACCTCTCAGCGGGATCTCCTACTTGGCGGGAGACATTGTTGTTCTAGGCACCTTTACTCGCTCACAGTGCGTTCACAACTGAAAAGAGCGTCTTGATGCGATCGACGGGCATACTAGAGACACTGCCCAAAACGTCTGTGAAAAGCCTCGTCGGATTTTCACAGTGGTTTCCATTTCGCAACTGATCGTTCCTCACTCTCCGAATAGCCCTCGTATAATTGTTGTATTCTGATTGTACAATTTTATTGTTCTTCCCTATGACCTTGTGCTATGCCATCCGAGATCTTAGTTTGTTCTAGAATGAGCTTCCCCGTATTCTGCATGTTCCGGTGGTCTGTGGTTGGACAGATTCCCGTGAGGAGTCGAACAGCATAAGCTAAAACCCGAAGAATATTGAAATTGTTATGTCTAATTCATTTAAACTACTACTAATTGTGGTGTCATTCTAAGTGCATATTTCTACTGTAACGGATATGTAGCTCGTATCTTATTAAGTCAGAAACTTGTTGTATTAACTAAATTTTTGAGAGAAGCTTTAATCAATTAATTAATTGTCTGAGGGACAATTGTCTCTGTAGTCTCTCCCATCATTTATCATCACTGGATTACCTGATTTATCCGAGCTATTAAGCTCATCTAAGTTCTTGTTATCCTGCATTTGTTTCCTAATTTATTGTTTTTGTTATTAAATAAGTATTGTATTGCTAATGTTGGCTTACAACGCCTCTTTGATGGGTTTAATTTGTTAAATTACATCTCGTACATCTGTCGCAGACATTAGGTCAGATGTGTGTGCCTATGTGATTTACTAATTTCAAATGTATCTTTAATTGACACTGATACTGCCTTCCTACATTTATTTCGAAATAAAAAAACTGCCCAGAGAGGCACTTTTCCCTTATCTTGATAGTGCTTGCTCTGAATAACTGATTACATTTAAGATTTTCCTGATTGGCTTTCATTGCTGCCATGTTATATTTTTAAATTAACGCGAAAATAGTTAGGAAAAGGAAAAAAATGATTTAATGTAACTTAATGAATGCCCTTCAGTGGCTGCCGTGACTCATTTAATCGTTCATTGTTTATCCTTTACTGGCGTAGTACTAAAGCACTGTGAACGAAGTTTGAGAAAATTCTCTTCACACCCCAGGTTACAGTCTTTTCACTGAGCACCCGATTGTGATGGCGCCAAACTAGCGTATGGTGTTAATGATCACAACGACCATCATGGAATCTGGCTGAGAATCTTTGAAAATCTGGGCTCGTCATTAGCTTGGTACGGCTTGCTCAGATCTTGGGCGTTCGCAGCTCGTGGTCTAGTGGCTAGCTTTGCTGCCTCTGGATCACAGGGTCCCATGTTCGATTCCCGGTAGATTTGGGAATTTTCTCTGCCCGGGGGTCTGGGTGTTTGTGTTGTCCTAATCATTTCATCATCAGCATTCGTGACAGTAGCTAGATTGGACTGTGAAAAACAATTGGAGTGTATAAAATCTGGGACTTTGTACGGGCGTTGATGATCGCGCAGTTGAGCTCCCCAGAAAGCAAACATCATCATCTGATCTTGAGTCCGTATTCACAGTACGCAGATTTCGGTGACACAGTCTCCACGTAATTTTTAGTGAGCAGTGATATACGGTTCGCAGTACTTGTTCATTGCTGAAGGTCAACAGACAGACAGACCGACCCCCGATTGACAGAAGACTCTGACTACGACATGTTTAGTTCAGAGGCACAGACCTGGTGGAATTTTCACCACCCGAAAATAATGAAAAATCGGAAAAGATGCTGTGCTCAGCCTTATGTTTAAAAACAATCTTTCGCGGTAGTGTGTATTAGTGAGATTTGTTCTTGCAAACGTTAAATGTATATTTATTGGTTGGGAAGGGAGTAAGACAGGGTTGTAGCCTCTCCCCGATGTTGTTCAATCTGTATATTGAGCAAGCAGTAAAGGAAACAAAAGAAAAATTCGGAGTAGGTATTAAAATTCATGGAGAAGAAATAAAAACTTTGAGGTTCGCCGATGACATTGTAATTCTGTCAGAGACAGCAAAGGACTTGGAAGAGCAGTTGAATGGAATGGACAGTGTCTTGAAAGGAGGATATAAGATGAACATCAACAAAAGCAAAACAAGGATAATGGAATGTAGTCTAATTAAGTCGGGTGATGCTGAGGGAATTAAATTAGGAAATGAGGCATTTAAGTAGTAAAGGAGTTTTGCTACTTGGAGAGCAAAATAACTGATGATGGTCGAAGTAGAGAGGATATAAAATGTAGGCTGGCAATGGCAAGGAAAGCGTTTCTGAAGAAGAGAAATTTGTTAACATCTAATATTGATTTAAGTGTCAGGAAGTCATTTATGAAAGTATTCGTATGGAGTGTAGCAATGTATGGAAGTGAAACATGGACGATAAATAGTTTGGACAAGAAGAGAATAGAAGCTTTATAAATGTGGTGCTACAGAAGAATGCTGAAGATTAGATGGGTAGATCATATAACTAATGAGGAAGTATTGAATAGGATTGGGGAGAAGAGAAGTTTGTGGCACAACTTGACCAGAAGAAGGGATCGGTTGGTAGGACACGTTCTGAGGCATCAAGGGATCACCAATTTAGTATTGGAGGGCAGCGTGGAGGGTAAAAATCGTAGAGGGAGACCAAGAGATGAATACACTAAGCAGATTCAGAAGGATGTAGGTTGCAGTAGGTACTGGGAGATGAAAAAGCTTGCACAGGATAGAGTAGCATGGAGAGCTGCATCAAACCAGTCTCAGGACTGAAGACCACAACAACAACAACGTTAAATGCGAATCAGTGTAGATTGCCAGACAAAAAAAGTCAGGAATTCAAAGAAGGAGAGTAAGAAAAACAAAATTAAGCTTCACGGGATGAAAGGGTATTCTTTCAGTGACTACCAAATAGGGTCAAATTTGAAAAGCGTTCGTTAGTATGAGCCCACTTATCAATATGATGTTGCACCGCCTCTTGCCTGGAAGCATGCACTAACTCGGTTCATAAACCCTTTGTATCCTCTCCTGAGGCAAATTGGCCCACAACTGGAGTAACTGGTCCCACATATTTTCTATTGGGGGCAGATCTGGGGATCTTCCTCGTCACCTTAGCGTCACGCAGACAGTTGACAGAGACACGAGCCATATGTTAATGTGCATTGTCGTATGGAAAAATAGCATCATAGCATCGTGATACTGTCGCCTGAGAGAGAACACACGAGGACGCCTGATGCCCGTGATACACCGTTGTGTCAACATAGTTCACTCAATCACCTCAAGGCATTCCCGACGGCGTACCACACTAAGACGCTAGGAGTAACACCGCTGTGCCTCTTCGAAACATTGGAAGAATGAGACCTGTCCCACGTCGTCGCCAATCTTGCTGACGACGGCCATATGGGCTAGCGCACAGCGTGATTCATCGCTGAACACAATGTGACGCCATTCATCATGAGTCCATGCTTTAATTACAGCCTACGCATAGGAAAGTAATTCCCAGTTCAGCGGCTGCTAGTCTCCGACAAATGATGTGAGACGACACACGATGTCGCAGGGCGTCCATTAATTTTTCTCGGATGACAAATGCAGATGGAAGGATCGCGTTGTGCTTGGTGCACAATACGACCTTCCTCCCTTGTAGTGAACGAAAGGTTGACGACGAGTTCCCATACAGTCCCACATGGAGTCACATTCAAATCCCACGCAAATTATGATTCGCACGATTCGACCGGTGGCCAAATGGAGACCACAGTGGGGCCCATTTCAAACTATTGCAGGAGCTGATAACGTTGCATTCCCGTGTTCTTCACAGTGATTACTCAACATGTGGCGTCGTTCACGTTCCTTATACTCTGCCAGGAAAAAAAAAATAGTACACCCTTTTAGAGGTTTCCAGTTCACTCAAGATCTGTTGTTGCAACAGTGCATATGCAGTACATGAAATAAAATCATTTACATCTACATCTACATCCATACTCTGCAAGCCACCTGGCGGTGCGTGGCGGAGGGTACCTTGAGTACCTCTATCGGTTCTCCCTTCTATTCCAGTCTCGTATTGTTCGTGGAAAGAAGGATTGTCGGTATGCCTCTGTGTGGGCTCTAATCTGTCTGATTTTATCCTCATGGTCTCTTCGCGAGATATACGTAGGAGGGAGCAATATACTGCTTGACTGCTAGGTGAAAGTATGTTATCGAAACTTCAACAAAAGCCCGTACCGAGCTACTGAGCGTCTCTCCTGCAGAGTCTTCCACTGGAGTTTATCTATCATCTCCGTAACGCTTTCGCGATTACTAAATGATGTTGTAACGAAGCGCGCTGCTCTCCGTTGGATCTTCTGTATCTCCTCTATCAACCCTATCTGGTACGGATCCCACACTGCTGAGCAGTATTCAAGCAGTGGGCGAACAAGTGTACTGTAACCTACTTCCTTTGTTTTCGGATTGCATTTCCTTAGGATTCTTCCACTGAATCTCATTCTGACATCTGCTTTACCGACGATCAACTTTATATGATCATTCCATTTTAAATCACTCCTAATGCGTACTTCCAGATAATTTATGGAATTAACTGCTTCCAGTTGCTGACCTGCTATAATTAGAGATTAAAAGCAGAAGCGGTTCTTAGTAAATGGTGTAGCCAACATGAGCGCCAGTCCAGGCGCTGACTCTGGCAGCCCATCGATCGGACAAATGGCGAATACTGTTCTCGGGTACGTTATGACACGCCAGATTGATTTGTCCATGCAGTTCTGTAAGAGTTGCTGATTGATGGGTCGCACGAGTCACTACTTGTCCCATCATATCCCACACGTTCTCGGTCGAGGACAAGTCCGGAGACCGTGCTGGCTAGGGACGTTGCTGCACGTCTTGCAGAGCACGTTGAGTTTCACGGGGTGTGTGTGGGCGAGCGTTATCCTGTTGGAAAAAACACATCACCTTCCAGTTGCAAGAACGGCAGATGGGTGTAACAACATCCTGCACGTACCGAGCGCTCGTCAGCATCCCCTCCAGAAACACCAAAATTTAACTAGAGTTGTAGCTTATGGTATCCAGACCAAAACGTCTGGGGTGGGTCAGTGTGACTTGCATGAATGTACACTACGAGACAGCACTCACCAGGTCTACGTCGTACTCGCAAACGACCATCACTTGCGTGCAGGCAGAATCTGCTTACATCTTTGAAGACCACGGCGTGCCATTCCATCTTGCCAGTGATCCTCTCACGCTACCAGTCGAATCATGGACGTCGGCGCTGCGGCGTGAGTAGAAGACGCGCTAGAGGTGTGGTTGCCCGTAGTTCCACTGTTGATAACCGATACGTAACCATGACATGCATGGGCTCACAAGCTCTCTTTGCTGTACTATGGTAGCTGTACGATCTGCCACCGCTGCCCTTACAGTGCGACGATCCTGGCGTGCGCCTGTGCTGCGTGGACGTCCAGAACCTCGTCTACGGGTGTGAGAATGTTTACGTGACGACTGATACTAGTATAGTTGAAAAACTGGTGCAGCACGTCCAACTTATGTGGCAATTCTCCGAAAGGACCATCCAGCCACTCGGAAAGCCACAATTTGATCCCTTTTAACCTCGCTCAGTTGGCGGTAGGAAGCACGAGGGCATCTCTGTGACATGGTTGCCTACTTGTTTTGCACGTGTGCACCAAACTGAGTCATTTGGCTTTGAGCGTTCCCTGTTACATTGTAGACACAGATGGCTCTCTGGTACTTGCCACTACGCTATCTGTTGGCGAACGACGTTGAAACAATCCACCACGTGGCATATCCCGTAATTGGATCAAAATCGACGTTGTCTCTCCTGATGTTCTAATTTTTTTGCGACAGTGTGTATCGTACCAGATGAGCTAACAACACCAAACACAAACAGCACTAATGTACTCTGATGGTCATTCTACCTGCCAGAGAACTTTGCAGATTTATCATTTACATATCCACCGATCATGTACTCTGAAGCGCGGAGGAAACTGGTATACGCATGCACATTCAAATACAGAGATATGTAAACAGGCAGAATACCACACCTTTATGACAACAAGTGTCTGGCGCTGTTTTTAGAATGGTTACTGTTGCTACAATGGTAGGTTATTAAGATTTAAGTGAGTCTGAATGTGGTGTTGTAGTCGGCGCACGAGCGACGGGACACAGCATCTCCGAGGTAGCGATGAAGTGGGGGTTTACCCGTACGACCATTTCACGAGTGTATTGTGAATATCAAAAATCTGGTAAAGCATCAAATCTGCGACATCGCTGCGACCGGAAAAATATCCTGCAAGAACTGGATCAACAGCGATTAAAGAGAATCGTTCAACGTGACAGCAGTGCAATCCTTCCGCAAATTTCTGCAGATTTCAATGCTGGGTCATCAAGTGTCAGCGTGCGAACCATTCAACGAAACATCATCGATATGGGCTTTCGGAGCCGAAGGCCGACTCCTGTACCCTTTATGACTGCACGACACAAAGCTTTGCGCCTCACCTGGGCTCGTCGACACCGAATTGGACTGTTGATGACTGGAAACATGTTGCCTGGTCGAACGAGTCTCGTTTCAAATTACATCGAGCGGATGGACGTGTACGAGTATGGAGGAAACCCCAAGAATCCATGGATCCTGCATGTCAGCCGAGGACGGTTCAAGCTGGTGGAGTCTCTGTAAAGGTTTGTGGCGTGTGCAGCTGGAGTGCTATGGGACCCCTGATACGTCTAGATACGTCTCTGACAGGTGACACGTACGTAAGTATCCTGTCTGATCACCTGTGTCGACTCATTTCCAGTTTGCATTCCGACGGACTTGAGCAATTTCAGCAGGACAATGCGACACTCCATACGCCAAGAATTGTTACAGGGTGGCTCCAAGAACACTCTTCGGAGTTTAAACACTTCCGCTGGCCACGAACTCCCCAGACATGAACATTATTGAGTATATCTGGGATGCCTTGCAACGAGCTGTTCAGAAGAGATCTGCACCCCCTCGTATTCTTACGGATATATGGACAGCCCAGCAGAATTCATGGTGTCAGTTCCCTTCAGCACTACTTCAGACATTATTCGAGTCCATGCTACATCGTGTTGCGGCACTTCTGCGTGCTCGCGGGGGCTCTACACGGTATTAGACAGGTGTACCAGTCTCTTTGGCTCTTCAGTGTATATTTACATGTATATTAAATTACACTGACATACGACCCTGTCTTATCAGTACTTCACATTTTTGTCAGGCAGTGTACATTACAGAGGCTGGATGCAAATAGAAGTCGAATCCTAGCATACGAAGAAAAAAAACTGCCTACACTTCAACGACAGGAGGACGAATGTTTGAAGAAGGCCGCCCACGCGAGATGGCGTGGTAACAGCGGTATGTGCTGATGGCTGAAGAAGCGGCTATGACTGCCACCGGATGATGACGCCCCGCTAGCCGCCTGGTTGCATTGTGGTGGTCCGGACGTTTCGTTGATAAATGGCACAGAAGAAAACAAGGTGCGAGCCGGATCTGCAAAGGGGAAACGTTGGAGGGGGGGGGGGGGAGGTAGGGGGCGGCGATAGGGGTGAAGGACGCTGGGCAGAGGCCGGCGACGAAGACACGCGACCTGCCCACGCCACCGACCGCGCTTATCGCACGCAGGCAGCCCTGTCGCGCCGCCACCGCCTACACGCTCTCTGCCTCTCCAGCGTCTCAGCTGGCAGCCAGTTCGCTGAGTGTTGCAAAACATTTTAGATGTACTTCAGTAAAGAGCAAACACGATGTGGTATCCAGAAGTTCCCGAAATGTGGTCGTTCTCGGACAGTATTCGGGCTCACTGATGTTCGTTTCCTATGTGTAAGAAATTTAAATTCCAAATTTTACGCACAGGGGTTGCCAGAATTAGTGACAGTGATTTATGGCTCCACCTCACCCTTTTATGAGCAGCTAGTTCCAGTAGTTGGACTGGAGGATACAGGACAATACATTGATTTGCTATACAGGGTGACCGGGCCAAATATCTCACGAAATAAGTATCAAGCGAAAAAACTACAAATAACGAAACTCGTCTAGCTTGAAAAGGGAAACTAGATAGCGCTATGGTTGGCCCGCTAGATGGCGCTGCCATAGGTCGAACGGATATCAACTGCGTTTTTTTTTAAATAGGAACCCCCATTTTTATTACATATTCGTGTAGTAAGTACAGAAATATGAATGTTTTAGTTGGACCACTTTTTTCGCTTTGTCATAGATGGAGCTGTAATAGTCACAAACGTATAAGTACGTGGTATCACGTAACATTCTGCCAGTGCGGACGGTATTTGCTTCGTGATACATTACCCGTGATAAAATGGACCGTTTACCAATTGCAGAAAAGGTCGATATCGTATTGATGTACGGCTATTGTGATCAAAATGCCCAACGGGCGTGTGCTATGTATGCTGCTCGGTATCCTAGACGACATCATCCAAGTGTCCGGTCCGTTCGCCGGATAGTTACGTTATTTAAGGAAACAGGAAGTGTTCAGCCACATGTGAAACGTTAACCACGACCTGCAACAAATGATGATGCCCAAGTAGGTGATGTAGCTGCTGTCGCGGCTAATCCGCACATCAGTAGCAGACAAATTGCGCGAGAATCGGGAATCTCTAAAACGTCGATGTTGAGAATGCACATCAACATCGACTGCACCCGTACCGTATTTCTATGCACCAGGAATGGCATGGCGACGACTTTGAACGTTGTGTACAATTCTACCACTGGGCACAAGAGAAACTACGGGACGATGACAGATATTTTGCACGCGTTCTGTTTAGCGACGATACGTCATTCACCAACAGCAGTAACGTAAACCGGCATAATATGCACTACTGGGCAACGGAAAATCCACGATGGCTGCGACATCAGCGACCTTGGCGGTTTAATGTATGGTGCGGCATTATGGAGGAAGGATAGTTGGCGTCCATTTTACATGTATCACATTGCAACAACCGAAATAAAATGCACAAACCTACCTATGTTCTGTATTTTAATTTAAAAAACCTACCTGTTATCAACTGTTCGTCTAAAATTGTGAGCCATATGTTTGTGACTATTACAGCGCCATCTATCACAAAGTGATAAAAGTGGTCCAACTGAAACATTCATATTTCTTTACGTACTACACGAATATGTAATAAAAAATGGGGGGTTCCTATTTAAAAAACGCAGTTGATATCCGTTTGACCTATGACAACGCCATCTAGCGGACCGACCATAGCGCCATCTAGTTTCCCCCTTCGAGCTAGACCAGTTTCGTTCTTTGTAGTTTTTTCGTTTGACGCTTATTTCGTGAGATGTTTGGCCCGGTCACGATCAATAGACCACGCTGTATAGTGTGGCAGTCGGATGGAAGGATTTGGGTGTGGTAAATGCCTGGAGAATATATGGCGCCAACATTAAAGTCTGATTGAGGTTGCGTACCCTGCGGGGGTGTTTTTCGTGGTTAGCGTGTGGTTCCATTTTTGCGCTTAAGAAAACGTTAAATGCGGATGAGTATGGACACATTTAACAGCGTTGTGTACTGTGTCCAGTAGAGGAGCAGTTCGGAGACGGTGATAGTTATAAACATAACTGCGCACTCTGTCATAAAGCATCATCTATGAGACGATGGTTTGTGGACAATAACATTCCTGAAATGGACCGGCCTGACCAGAGCCCCGACTAGAACCTAGTGGAACGCTTCTGAGATGAGTTAAAACGTAACTTCGCATCCAGCACCACTATCTTCTCTGGTTTCCTTCTTCGCATAGGACACAGCCATGTGACGCACGGTTCTTGCTTCGGCGTGAGTACCTCCAACGTGCGGTGCTAGGGGCGTGCAGACATTGGTGCGCCATACGAGTATTTTAATGGATAGTATTTTGTATTCGGACAAGCACCAACTCATCATCCAGCCGATATACCCTCTATTTTAAGTGAGAATAACATGAATGTGATACGCATTTTAAGATTTTATGAAATGTCCAGTTTGTTCCCCAAAATTCTGGGGTGATGATTTTAACGTGTTTTTAGAGCAGCTGGCTCATCCATGTTTCATGTAAGTGATCAGCCAGCCACATATTCCTGCGAATCTATTTTAGTTTTCCTCTCGTCTTACTTGTGTTTTGACTGACTGTTTCAGAACACCTGACCATTCTAACACTATCTTATAGGATGTGATCTAGTGCAATTTTTCGGGTGATCGTGGATCAGAGAGAGAGAGAGAGTGCAATTTTATCTTAAATTGCTTCTTACTTCTTCAATCGTGTTTTCTACATTTTAACCACATTCATTTGAACTAACTTTATCTTTGTATGTACTTTGATAACCTCGCCGTTGAGCATCCTTAGACCTCAAAAACACACACAACACACACACACACACACACACACACACACACACACACACACACACACACACACACACACACTTACCTAGTTTTAGCTCTTGAGGAATAAAGGGCTGCCACTTCTCCACAGACACTCAGAAACTTCACTGAGTGTGCCCACAGCAGCCGTGATAAAGGGGAAGGGAGGGCACAGCCACTAATAGGCGTTCGTAAGATGAGATAATGTGTGTATGCAGCAGCAGTTAATAGTGCCAGCAGAATGAATGTTAAGTATATATATTTCGATATTTTAGCGCAATATGAATACACAACGTGAATTAAAATGTTTCGTTTGGTTGCTTTTCGCACTAATAACGTTGTTTATTATCCTTCATATGTGGATGGACAAGCTGTGTCCTTAACCTTTAGCCCCTTATGACAGGATTGCATTGTAGGTGAGTGATACGTAGCTGTTCAAAAAAAGTACCAACGCGGATTGCTAAAAGCGTCGGTGGAAAGTATCCTGATGGATAGTGTTATAGAAGAATTTAACGATCCTTCATCTTCGGGTGGGAATACAGTGCCTGTGGTCGATCGTGATCCTTCAATATCTCGGACCTCAGAATACTGTTCTCACGTTTCCTGCGCTCGCCTCTCAGCTGTGAAAATGTTCGGGATAAGGTCTTTTGGTGGGTATGTAACGAAAAGTTCAGATCTGTTATCACTCCTTTGCAAAACATGGGTAACGATGTGCGCCCTCTCCTGTTCGTTTTCAAGCAGTATGTTCTGTCGGAAAGAAGTCCTTTCGGAATAAAAGCGTATATTATGTGTGGCTGTGAAACTGTATTTGTACTACATTTCTTAGCTTACACTGGTAAAACGACTGATGTGAAAGCTAGTCAAGGTTATTTAGAAAAATCGGGAAACACTTCCGGAATCTTATTTGAACGAGGACGCAAACGTGTTGAAAACTAGTACTCAAATCCACCTTCATTTTCAGTATTTACATGACACAGGAACTAATGTTGTAGGTACAGTTCGCGTCAATAAAAATGAGATACCAAAACTCTACCACAGGTTGCAGAGAGGAGAACTGGAAATTAGCTTCGCCGCACACATCAATGGCATTAAAATGGCGAGACAGAAGAGACGTTTATATGTGGGTCATCTGAAATTAAAGAACATTTAGCTCTGACGAGTTTGTCTAATGTTTATTTGTGCGATTTTAACATGTTTGACAATATTAACGGTCCAACCAAGTGCGAGGATCATAGTCTGAAACGGTTTCTGAAAGAGAAAAACACCTCCTGCTCTAACCGAAGTTTATGAAAATGTGACGAATAAAGCTTCATTTCTAAAATGATGCATTATGTTTAATGGCAGACGACGAATATTCGTGATGAACAATGATCAAGTCAACTGGCCGGAAAGCGCCTTGGAAATGACAAAAAACTGTAAGAGGACGTCAGTGACTGTTTCAGCACCTTGGCGGAAACTGAGTATGCACTAGTCATAGAAAAATCTTGCCGAGTGGTACGAAAAATAATTAAATTTGAAGAGCGGCTAATTGGAAAAATAGATAAAATATCAAAATGTGCTGCGAAAAAGTTTTTTTGATTCTCTTGAATAAAAAAGCGTCTGGAAAAACAAATATTCTTTACTTTTTCAATGACCCTCATGTGTTGTACACATGCCAAGTAGCTGAAATAGCATCATTACAGAGAACATACCTTCCCGCGCCCGGGTTCCCGGGTTAGATTCCCGGCGGGGTCAGGGATTTTCTCTGCCTCGTGATGACTGGGTGTTGTGTGATGTCCTTAGGTTAGTTAGGTTTAAGTAGTTCTAAGTTCTAGGGGACTGATGACCATAGATGTTAAGTCCCATAGTGCTCAGAGCCATTTGAACCATTTTTAAGAGAACATACCGCCAAAGCAATCACGAGAAACTGAAACCGGTATGCGTGGTGAACTACAGCCAGTCAACGGTAGCAGCAGACAAGTACAATATGGCACTAAACGCAAATGAGTGTGCAGAAAGAAATTTAATTCTGGCTGGAAACATCGCCGCCCCCCTTCCCCCCCTCCCCACAATGCTGTGGCTACGCCGTGTCTCCGCGATATCCTTTCTTCCAGGAGTGCTAATTTTGCAAGTTTCGCAGGAGAGCTTCTGTGTAGTTTGGAAGGTACGAGACGAGGTACTGGCTGCAGTACAGCTGGGCTTGCTTGGGTAGCTCAGCTGGATGCCGGCACGGTAGCTCAGCGATGTGGTCAGAGGGCTGGTTGGCCACTGCAATAAAAAGCTGAGTAAAGGAATCAACGACCAACTTGAACGGATGTCATGTGTTGTCCGCCCAGACCAAACACAACGAACAATACCGAACAAAATGAAAAAAAAAAGAAGCCAGTTGAGCACTTGCCATTGAAATGCGAAGGTACTGAAATCGTGTCTCGGTCCGGCACACACTTTTAATCTGGCAGGAAATTTCAAATGAATGTATCTGAAAATCACGAAAGAGTATAAAGGTTCTTTTTTCACCCAATAGACATATGTGTACTAGTACCTACATCGCATCTTCCCCTGATCAGTGTCGGCCATATATCGGCCCCGTTAATGTATGTGCTCACGTCCATCGTTGAACATAGTTACATTCGGGGGCATTTACCGACGTCCCTACAGCCGTCATCGAGGGACGTGTACCATCTGTTTCTTCGGCATAACTCCCGGACCAGGGTAGAACGGAAACATCCTGCCGTTAATTGGCAAGTGGTGTGGTGCATGGTACACCATCCTCACCTACCTACAACAGTCAGGTCAACGTGGTACTTTGTAGTGAATCGGGAATACCCAACGAATCACGAAAAGTACGCCACATATTTGGCGGATTCGCCCAGGTGTCAGCAATGCGGCATGCTGCATACCGACGAACACCGGCTGGTCTGCGGCGAGGCGCTGGCTGTCTGGACTCTAGCAAGAAAGATTATAGCGCTCCTGCGGCGCGCTATACATACAGCAATATCTTCCGACATTGTATCTTTTCCCGAGGAAACGTATTTTCCGCGTCATAAGACGAACGCAGCGGCGTGGATCACAAGTACAACGGTCCATTACATATATAGAGATGCACATATGAACGTACTGGATTACTGGCAGCACTGGCAAGACGGACACACAAAACTGTTACGGCTACGAAAGTAGAACGACTGGTATGCAAAATTTCCTAGGAACAGTTTTTGCCCCCCCCCCCCCAGATAGTTGGGGTGTGCCGGGTGCGCAAAGATGAGTTTGTGGAACCGACCAAGTAAAGTGATCAACTAAGGAAAACTACGCAGCAAGTATGCACTCCAGGGGGAACTGAGAGTTGCACAACTAGGTATGGAATGTTTCTTTTAATTTTGTTTTAATATATATTTTATAATAATATAAATACTTTTTTAAGGCTGTCGGAGGTGGCCTCACTTTGACTTTGTTGTTACTTCCTGCTACATGATAGAACGGCAGCGATGTTCCTTCCACGACAGTTATTATGTTATAGGGACATACTGTGGTTTTATGAATAATAAAGGTTTCTTGTTTCTCCCACCTCCCCCCCCCCCCCCCGAAAAAAATTAAAAAAATCAGTAGAGCACTTGCCTGCGGAAGGTGAAGGTACTGAGTTCGAGTCTCGGTCCGGCACACAGTTTGAATCTGCTAGGAAGTTTCAAATTAGTGCCTTTTGAAAATCATGAAAGGGTAAAAAGAATTCTTTTTTCACACAATAGACATATGTGCCATAAATTATGAAGTAGCTTAGTAAGTCCATTCCAGAGAAAACCTTATACTGTCTGATTTACATATGACTATTATTCGTGACATTGTAGAGAAGGTTGCCTGACGGCACAGCAAAGTGCCTTGCGACGTCTATGAAGGCTCTTCAAAGACACAACTTCACCCTGTAAGGAGATACGACTTTTACAGAAAGAAAAACAAATGTAAGAAATCGCAATATCTGAAGTAAACAAACCGATGAGGGGATACGTTTTGTTCCACATTTCCAACTATACCAGTCGGCCGGGGTGGCCGAGCTGTTCTAGGCGCTACAGTCTAGAACTGCGCGACCGATACGGTCGCAGGTTCGAATCCTGCCTCGGGCATGGATGTGTGTCATATCCTTAGGTTAGTTAGGTTTAAGTAGTTCTAAGTTCTAGGGGACTGATGACCTCAGAAGTTAAGTCCCATAGTGCTCAGAGTCATTTGAACCATTTTGAACTATACCATACTCGAGGGGAGAATCTATGGGATGTAGCTTTATCGTTCTTTGTAAGGTTTTTTAGTGTCAATAAACAAAGAAACGGGTACAGAGGGATGGTAATTTGGTGCGGCAGTGTCAACGCGCTCTGCGTCAGAAGTGGGGGCGGTTCAGCACAGGGCAACTGCGGCCGAAGTGGGGCGAGTCACGCACAGGGCAGGCGTACTGCTGACTGCAACTCAGCAGCGAATCGGTTCAGGAGGAACCTTAGTCACCTACCAGTCGCACTAACAGCAAGTTCGCAAAGAATGTGCAATATTGGAGTCAAACAACTGGTTTCACGTGCGAAACAATATTGGTTTGATAATTTTTGCATAGTAATACTTTCGTTCAATTTTTCCGCGCAAATCGGTAAGGTTTCATTCGGCAACAGAAGCATTCATTCCGTGAGAACATATAACCTTGCTGTACGCAGTTTTGTCAACAATCGCTCACAACCACGGCTCCGACGCACGCAATTTCTTGCACGGGGGTTGGATTAGATTTCCTTCTGTGTTAATGAGTGGCCTTGTGCCCAGATCTTGTCCTGATTCGCTGCAGCACGCGATAACCAGATCACGGTCTCTCGCGCGCTACAGTATGTTGCGTGCGGTGTTCCATCTTGTATGTTTTGTAGCCGGCACTCGAGCGCTAAGCTTTCCAACCTTGAGACGCTGCGTACGAAACTACTTGTATAGCTAAGTTTGTGCCACTTCTCTCCCGTCGGATTATGAGTCGTACTGTGTATATACAAGGGCTATTTTTTTCAACCTTCGTTTTTTTTGTGCAAAATTTTTTTCGCAACGTTTACCTTCACCTTCCATCTACTTGTCTAAACAGTCACCGTTCCGACTTAGACATTTGTTGTAGCGTCATAGCAACTTTCCAATACCCTTGTCATAGAATGTAGCAGAATGTTTTCTCCACCAGTTCTCTACAATGGTCTACAGCTCGTTGTCTGTGTCAAAAATTTGTAAATTTGTGGTAAGTTCCAATGGGCCCAAACAGCTGAGGTCATGGGTCCCTAGGTTACTACCCGAGGGAGGACTCGAACCTCCGACGGGAGGGGGGAACAACAGCGCGAAGCGTGGCAAGGCGCCTTAAACTTCGCGGCTCTGTGCCAAAATTCTGTCTTCATAGCCAGCTATACATGCGAGAGAGGCAAGCCCGTGGTCTAGGGGTAGCGTCTTTGATTCATAATCAAAACGTCTTCGGTCCCGGGTTCGATCCCCGCCTCTGCCTAGGACTGCCTAAATTTTGATAAATAATCAGCATTGGCGGCCGAAGACTTCCGGCATAAGAAGTCAGCCTCATTCTGCCAACGGCCTTGTCAAAGAGGGCGGAGGAGCGGATAGAGGTTCAGGGCACTCTCTTGTCCTAGGGGTGGGAAATTGCCCCTAATGGCGGAAGAATCAGCAATGATCAACGACATGAGGATGCAGAAGGCAATGTAAACCACTGCATTAAAGACACGTAACGTGTATCCACAGGACATGTGGCCTGTAATTGAAGAAGTGTCTTGATGATCTCTCCATTGGCAAAAGATTCCTGAATAGTCCCCCATTCGGATCTCCGGGAGGGGACTGCCAAGGGGTGGTTACCATGAGAAAAAGATTGAATAATCAACGAAAGGATAACGTTCTACGAGTCGGGGCGTGGAATGTCAGAAGCTTGAACGTGGTAGGGAAACTAGAAAATCTGAAAAGGGAAATGCAAAGGCTCAATCTAGATATAGTAGTGGTCAGTGAAGTGAAGTGGAAGGAAGACAAGGATTTCTGGTCAGATGAGTATCGGGTAATATCAACAGCAGCAGAAAATGGTATAACAGGTGTAGGATTCGTTATGAATAGGAAGGTAGGGCAGAGGGTGTGTTACTGTGAACAGTTCAGTGACCGGGTTATTCTAATCAGAATCGACAGCAAACCAAGACCGACAACGATAGTTCAAGTATACATGCCGACGTCGCAAGCTGAAGATGAACAGATAGAGAAAGTGTATGAGGATATTGAAAGGGTAATGCAGTATGTAAAGGGGGACGAAAATCTAATAGTCATGGGCAACTGGAATGCAGTTGTAGGGGAAGGAGTAGAAGAAAAGGTTACAGGAGAATATGGGCTTGGGACGAGGAATGAAAAAGGAGAAAGACTAATTGAGTTCTGTAACAAGTTTCAGCTAGTAATAGCGAATATCCTGTTCAAGAATCACAAGGGGAGGAGGTATACTTGGAAAAGGCCGGGAGGTACGGGAAGATTTCAATTAGATTACATCATGGTCAGACAGGGATTCCGAAATCAGATACTGGATTGTAAGGCGTACCCAGGAGCAGATATAGACTCAGATTACAATATAGTAGTGATGAAGAGTAGGCTGAAGTTCAAGACATTAGTCAGGAAGAATCAATACGCAAAGAAATGGGATACGGAAGTACTAAGGAATGACGAGATACGTTTGAAGTTCTCTAACGCTATAGATACAGCAATAAGGAATAGCGCAGTAGGCAGTAAAGTTGAAGAGGAATGGACATCTCTAAAAAGGGCCATCACAGAAGTTGGGAAGGAAAACATAGGTACAATGAAGGTAGCTGCGAAGAAACCATGGGTAACAGAAGAAATACTTCAGTTGATTGATGAAAGGAGGAAGTACAAACATGTTCCGGGAAAATCAGGAATACAGAAGTACAAGTCGCTGAGGAATGAAATAAGTAGGAAGTGCAGGGAAGCTAAGACGAAATGGCTGCAGGAAAAATGTGAAGATATCGAAAAATATATGATTGTCGGAAGGACAGACTCAGCATATAGGAAAGTCTAAACAACCTTTGGTGACATTAAAAGCAACGGTGGTAACATGAAGAGTGCAACGGGAATTCCACTGTTAAATGCAGAGGAGAGAGCAGATAGGTGGAAAGAATACATTGAAAGCCTCTATGAGGGTGAAGATTTGTCTGATGTGATAGAAGAAGAAACAGGAGTCGATTTAGAAGAGATAGGGGATCCAGTACTATAATCGGAATTTAAAAGAGCTTTGGAGGACTTACGCTCAAATAAGGCAGAAGGGATAGATAACATTCCATCAGAATTTCTAAAATCATTGGGGGAAGTGGCAATAAAACGACTATTCACGTTGGTGTGTAGAATATATGAGTCTGGCGACATACCATCTGACTTTCGGAAAAGCATCATCCACACAATTCCGAAGACGGCAAGAGCTGACAAGTGCGAGAATTATCGCACAATCAGCTTAACAGCTCATGCATCGAAGCTGCTTACAAGAATAATATACAGAAGAATGGAAAAGAAAATTGAGAATGCGCTAGGTGACGATCAGTTTGGCTTTAGGAAAAGTAAAGGGACGAGATAGGTAATTCTGACGTTACGGCTAATAATGGAAGCAAGGCTAAAGAAAAATCAAGACACTTTCATAGGATTTGTCGACCTGGAAAAAGCGTTCGAGAATATAAAATGGTGCAAGCTGTTCGAGATTCTGAAAAAAGTTGGGGTAAGCTATAGGGAGAGACGGGTCATATACAATATGTACAACAACCAAGAGGGAATAATAAGAGTGGACGATCAAGAACGAAGTGCCCGTATTAAGAAGGGTGTAAGACAAGGCTGTAGCCTTTCGCCCCTACTCTTCAATCTGTACATCGAGAAAGCAATGATGGAAATAAAAGAAAGGTTCAGGAGTGGAATTAAAATACAAGGTGAAAGGATATCAATGATACGATTTGCTGATGACATTGCTATCCTGAGTGAAAGTGAAGAAGAATTAAATGATCTGCTGAACGGAATGAACAGTCTAATGAGTACAGAGTATGGTTTGCGAGTAAATCGGAGAAAGACGAAGGTAATGAGAAGTAGTAGAAATGAGAACAACAGGATTGATGGTCACGAAGTCAATGAAGTTAAGGAATTCTGCTACCTAGGCAGTAAAATAACCAATGACGGACGGAGCAAGGAGGACATCAAAAGCAAACTCGCTATGGCAAAAAAGGCATTTCTGGCCAAGAGAAGTCAACTAATATCAAACACCGGCCTTAATTTGAGGAAGAAATTTCTGAGGATGTACGTCTGGAGTACAGCATTGTATGGTAGTGAAACATGGACTGTGGGAAAACCGGAACAGAAGAGAATCGAAGCATTTGAGATGTGGTGCTATAGACGAATGTTGAAAATTAGGTGGACTGATAAGGTAAGGAATGAGGAGGTTCTACGCAGAATCGGAGAGGAAAGGAATATGTGGAAAACACTGATAAGGAGGAGGGACAGAATGATAGGACATCTGCTAAGACATGAGGGAATGACTTCCATGGTACTAGAGGGAGCTGTAGAGGGCAAAAACTGTAGAGGAAGACAGAGATTGGAATACGTCAAGCAAATAATTGAGGACGTAGGTTGCAAGTGCTACTCTGAGATGAAGAGGTTGGCACAGGAAAGGAATTCGTGGCGGGCCGCATCAAACCAGTCAGTAGACTGATGACAAAAAAAATTCATGTGAGGAGAGAGATGAAACTCTGAGGGAGTCTTATTCCATGGTGGGTGATCAAACACTTCCCACCGAAAATGCTGTTGGAGCAGTGAGCTCTTGCAACATTGCTGCAATTTGCTGTCACGTGTGCCATCTACGTTCGGTGCACTCACGAAATCAGGCGGAAAGCCTCAGCGAATGACAGCACACACTTCACACTTGCTGGAGACGATATTGTTCTAGGCATCTTTATTTTTTCACTGTGCGTTCAGCACTGCAAAGTGCGTCGCGTCGCAATCGATGGGCATAGTAGAAACACTGCGCAATACATCTGTGCAATGTTTAATCGGATTTTCGTCACAGATTGAATGCTGAAGGAAGAAAAAAGGATCACGTAGGTACAGCAGAACTGAAGGGGGAAGAAGTGAAGCCCACTGTGACAGTTGCTGTGGTAGAGGACTCAGCGTAGACTTGAAAATTCTTAAAATCTGTCCAAAACGATGGGAGCTCTTTATATACCAATACTTTCTCCGCAAAATTAATTTGCTCCTTCTCATTACCTTCTCGTAACACATTAAGGCATTTCTTTGCAGTCTTGATGAAGAGTGTGATATAGAGAAAGGTGTGAAATCAAAGTCATTAGGCAATGGAAAATCCATGCTGCTGCAACAGCCCGCAACAGTCATAGATGAAGGGAAAATAATTGTACATTGAATTTAACTAATACTGAATTTATGAAACTGAATATTGCTAAGCTGAACAACAAAACTGAATGGTTGTTTTGTTGACACTGTGTAACAGTCTCCCATTGCGATGCTCAAAGGTGCCTACGCCGTGCGACGTCAACCTAGGGGTGGGCGACGCATCAAACAGCAAGTCGTCGTTACTTGCGAAAAACGAAGGCGAGAGCTCAGAAGTTCGTGTGAGGTAGACGGTGGTTTAATGATGTCACATTGCCACCAGAATTTCACCATGACCCTGCACAGTGCTACTGTGGACGTGTCACACCAAGGAAAGTTCGTCACCCCCCCCCCCCCCCTCCTCTGTTACTCGGATGCCACACCTTCCCTTGACGCCTCCGCGATGGAGGCCGGAAACGCGACGCCCAGCATCGAAAACACGCGGTTTTGTTAATGTGGGCAAGGAAAACGTTTAAGGGGCACCGATGCTCAGAATCAACAAGAAAGGCGCTCAGGAGAATGCTTAGTACGTGTCAATAAAACAGCCGCTTCTCTTGGAACCTGAATTTACACACATTTCGTCGGGCCGAAAGCAACAGTTTGCTACTTGTAGCCCCCAGCCCTCCGGGCGATTTAACGCTTTTATAAGGACATCCAGGGGCTGCAACACCATTGCAAGGGGTCGTTCAGTCTGATACAGCGAAATTTAATCGTCATTAGAATCAGCAAAGAGTGTTTATGAATTTGCAACTCTACTGTTTCGCATCCTCCTGCAGCGTGATCATGTGGGAGGGAGCGCTACGAAATTGACGAAGGCAAGAATGAAACAGCGAAGAGTACACCTCCAAGATGCCCCTCCCCCCCCCTCCCTCTTCAGTCTGGCAGCACTCTCAGTGCCACCTTCGTGCATTAAAAATATTCCTACACAGACAACCAGTCACTGGTAGCGGAAGCCAGTGTGCCAGGCGTCCCTTTCGATACCCTTTCGATTTCACACGCGGCTAGCAGGAGTTAGTTCAGCAACGAGACGTAGCGCCATTCAGTTCAGGGGTGTCGAAATGGTTGCCTGTCACACCGGCGCCTAGGAATCAGTGAATGGCTGTCTCTGTACAGAGATACTTTAAAAGTGCCCAACAAAGGTATGCGGGTGGCACCAAGGGTTTTGCCGAACTGGAGGTCTTAGAGGGACTCCTTGCCGTTTCATTCACGTGTGTGTCAATGTCGCACCCTCCTATGATCATACTACAAGAGGGTGCGAAGCAGGAGGACTCTGACCACGTTCGGAATTCGTCGAGTAGTTTTGAATGTGTACGAGAGCAAAAATTGTGGTCGTGTTCCATTCCAAAGTGGTCAGATCGCGTTCAGTGTGGTCCCAGCCCCACAATGTCTTTAGAGAAGGGTTAAATGCATATTTGATGTCAACAGTATCGAAGGGTGCAAGAGTTTGGTTCTGTTGCACACCGCAATGTCATTTTCGAGCGCGGAATATGTGCAAATCCACGCCCCTAGAGAAGTGGTGGTTTAATTGACGTCCTTCGTACCATATGGTGAGGCCTTTTCGTTTCTATTCTGAGCGGCGGTGTTTCTGAAATGTTTTCCTGAGCTACCAACAAGAAAACAACGCGATTTCAATGCTGAGCGTCGCGATTGTGACCTCCCAAAAATGGTTCAAATGGGTCTTAGCACTATGGGACTTAACACCTGAGGTCATCAGTCCCCTAGACTTAGAATTACTTAAACCTAACTAACGTAAGGACATCTCACACATCCATGTCCGAGGCAGGATTCGAACCAGCGATCGTAGCAGCAACGCGGTTCCGGACTGAAGCGCTTAGAACCTCTCGGCCACAGAGGCCGGCGATTGTGACCTTCATCGCAGAGGCTTCGAGAGAAGGAGTGAGGCGTGATGACCTTTCTCCCACATGCTTCGGCGCTTTGCTGTTTCAAGTATCGCCGAGCCGAGGGTGAAGTCGCAGGGCAACATGCTTTGCAGAGTTATACACGAAGGATATAGTCATCCTTGAGCCAAATTTCACACTTCTGCGTCGCAATGGGAAACAATTACGTGGTTCCAGTAAAGAGAGCTTTTGTTGTGTTGCGAAGTGTATATCCTCTTCCCTTTGGCCAACTCATCTACTACTTTTCCTAATCCAGTCCCTCAGCATCTTCTGACAGACTGTATACCATTACCCTTGTTTTAATTTTGTTGGTGGCCATTTTATTATATCGTTTCAAGACGCTATCCATTCAGTTCAACTGCTCTTCAAAGTCTTTTTCCATCTCTGACAGTACTGTAATGTCATGGGCAAATCTCAAAGGTTTTATTTCTTCTTTCTGAACTTTAATTCCTTCTCCAATTTTTTCTTTGGTTTCTTTACTTCTTGCTCAAAGCACAGATTGAATAACATCAGAGATAGGCTACGAACCCGTGTCCCTCTTTTTCTCAGCCACTGTTTCCCTTTCATGCCCTTTAACTATTATGACTGCAGTCTGTTTTCTGTGTAAGTTGTAAATAACCTTTCGCTCCCTATATTTTATCCCTTCTACCCTTAAAACTTCCAGTCAAGATTGTCAAAAGCTTCCTCTAATTCTACAAATGTTGTGAAATTAGGTTTGCCTTTGCTTAAAGTGTCTTGCAACCTAAGTCGTAGGGCTAATATTGCTTAGCGTGTTACTACATTTCTCCAGAATCCACATTGAACTTCCCCAAGGTCGACTTCCATTTTTCTGTAAATAATTCCTGTTAATATTTTGCAACTACGACTTGTTAAACTGATGGTTCGCTAGTATTTTCAACTGTCGGCCCCTATCTATTTTGAAACTGGAATTATTGCAGTCTTCCTGAAGTCTGAATATATTTCCCCTGTCTCATATGTCTTGCCCAACATGTGGAAAAGTGTTGTCATAGTTGGCTCTCCCTAGTCTATCAGTAGTTCTGAAGGTATGTCGTCTACTCTAGTGCCCTTGTTTCGACTTGACTCCTACAGTGCTCTGTCATATTCTTCTCGCAGTATTGTATCCTCCATCTCATCTTCACCTACCTCCTTTTCTACTTTTAAGTTGTTCTCAACAAGTTTATTTCTGTTACATAGAACCTCTATATGTACCCTCCACCTATCCGGTTTCCCTTGATTGCTTCGTACTGGCCTACCCTCTGTTATCTTGAAATTCTTATAGTTGCTTCTCTTTCCTCAAAGGACTCTTCAATTTTCCTATTGACGGTATCCATCTCTTCCTGAGTCACGCTTGTTTCTACTGTCTTGCATTTGCCCTCTAACCATTGCTGCTTAGCCATTTTCACCGAGCGAGGTGGCGCAGTGGTTAGCACACTGGACTCGCATTCGGGAGGACGGCGGTTCAATCCCGTCTCCAGCCATCCTGATTTAGGTTTTCCGTGATTTCCCTAAATCGTTTCAGGCAAATGCCGGGATGGTTCCTTTGAAAGGGCACGGCCGATTTCCTTCCCCATCCTTCCCTAACCCGAGCTTGCGCTCCGTCTCTAATGACCTCGTTGTCGACGGGACGTTAAAACAACACTAACCTAACCTAACCTTAGCCATTTTCCATTTTCTATCAATCTGATTTTTTTAAACGTTTCTATTCTCTTTCGTCTGCTCCATGTGCTACATTTTAATATTTTCTTTTTTCATCAGTTAAATTAAATTAATCCTGTCTGATCCAAGTATTTTTGCTTGGCTTTGCCTTTTACTTTTACGAACCTCTACTGCCTTCTCTTAAAGATGCCCATTCGTCTTCTGTTACATTCCTTTCCCCTACTTAATTCCAACATCCCCAACGCTTCCTTTGAAACATTGCGCAACCTCTGGTTCTTTCAATTTACCCAGGCCCCATCTTCTTTTTGCAATTTCTTTACTTCAGAACTAATAAATTACGGCCAGGAAAAATCTAATAACATCTTATTGTTTAAATATCTGATTCCGAAATCTCTGTAACGTGAGGGTCGTCCACAAAGTAAGTTCCGTTTGGTTATATAAAACAAACGTGTACAGATACAGAAAAAATATTTATTGTATAAAAACCTACAACTGTTAAACTACTTTTCTACATAGCTTCCGAAATTTTGTAGACACTTGTCATGGCGTGGCACAAGTTTTTGTATGCGTTCTTCATAGAAGGTTGCTGCCTGTGTATTCAACCATGTGGTAACATGTTGTTTCAGCTCGTCATTTCAGAAACAATTTCATGAATTAGTGACGTGAGATTTGCAGAACTTTCATAGCAAGGGCACTAAGTGTAAACTTACGGTTGTGCTTAATCTTCTCTTCAATTGTATGAACCAGTTCATCAGTAACGACAGACGGGCGTCCACTTCGTTCTTCATAGTGCATTTCATCACGTCCTTCATTGAACAGTCTGACCCATCTTCTGACCATTGAATCACTCATAGTATTTTGTCCTTAAACCTCGCAGATTTGCCGTTGAATTTCCTTTGGTTTAAATTTCTTTGCATTTAGGAAACGGATCAAAGATCTGATTTCACACGTGGCGGCATTTTCAATTACGGCTGACATTATAAAGAAGCACTAAAGAGCACACGTCGGCAGCAGCGATCTGAAAATGGCGTACATGTCTTCTCATTGAGTTAGAGTAACTGCCGCGCATTCTCGGAACTGCGATCGTAGCGCTACCGCGGATAGAAACAGAAACGGAACTCAGTTTGTGGATGACCCTCGTATCATTAGTTTATCAACGTGAAACCTTCCAGTGTCCCCGTGTCTCTTCCATACACACAACTTTATTTGATGGTTTCAAGCTCTCTTACAACACGAGGAAAACAAAGTCGCAACACCAAGAAGGAGTTGTGTGACGTAAATGGAAGCTGGTAGGCGTGTATCTACATCCGAAATACGATGTCTAGTTAAATTTCACACCGATCGCATAAAAGTAGCGCTACTGTTAAGATGCAAATCAGGTTTGCTTTAGATATACACTGTAACGGTCGTGAGTTGATGTTAGTCAAGAATGCCTTTAAGGCGACAAGGATTCCATTATGAACAGTTCGCTGAGCTTGAACGTGGTGATGTAATACGGCTACAAGAAGCTGTATGTTCCTTCTGCTATATTGCAGGAAGACTTGCCTGGAATGTACACACTGTACATGATTGGTGGCAGCGGTGGTCAAGAGAACGTCCGGTCGAAAGAAGACTGTGCTCCGGACGACGACATGGTACTACCGAGAAGGAAGACCATTGTGTGCGGCGTACGGCTATGTCGCATCGTATGACATCTGCAGCAGCAATCTGAGCAGCTGTTGGCACCACAGTGACACAAAGAACTGCTACAACTCGGTTACTTCAATGACAGCTTCGAGCCAGGCACCATGTAGCGTGCATTCCACTGACACCGAACCTCAGCCATTTGCGATTTCAGTGGTGTCAAGCAACAGCTCGTTGTAGTCCAAGGTGGAGGTCTGTTGTGTTTTCTGATGAAAGCTGGTTCTGCCTCGGTGCCAAAGACGGCCGTTTGTTGGTTAGGAGGAGGTCAGTTGGGGGCTGCAACCAGCTTGTCTTCGCGCAAGACAAACTGGACCCAAACCGGGGCTATGATCTGGGTTGCAGTTTCATGTCACAACAGGAGTACTCTCGTGGTTATCCCACACCCCTTGAATGCAAATCTGTACGTCAGTCTGGTGATTCGACCTGTTGTGCTGCCATTCAAATATAGTACTTCACGGGGTGTTTCCAAAAGGCTCCCGTGCAGCTGGTTCTGGCTTTCTTTTTCTTTCTTTTTTTTTTCACCCGTCTTCTGATTGGTTTCATGTGACCGATCACGAATACGTATCCTGTGCCAACATTTTCATCTCAGAGTAGCAAATGCGATTTCAGCTTACGTCCTCAACTACACTACTGGCCATTAAAATTGCTACACCAAGAAGAAATGCAGATGATAAACGGGTATTCATTGGACAAATATATTATACTAGAACTGACATGTGATTACATTTTCACGCAATTTGGGTGCATAGATCCTGAGAAATCAGTACCCAGAGCAACCACATCTGGCCGTAATAACGGCCTTGATACGCCTGGCATTGAGTCAAACAGAGTTTGGATGGCGTGTACAGGCACAGCTGCCCATGCACCTTCAACACCATACCACAGTTCATCAAGAATAGTGACTGGCCTATTGTGAGGAGCCAGTTGCTCGGCCACCATTGACCAGACGTTTCAATTGGTGAGAGATCTGGAGAATGTGCTGGCCAGGGCAGCAGTCGAACATTTTCTGTATCCAGAAAGGCCCGTACAGGACCTGCAACATGCGGTCGTGAATTATCCTGCTGAAATGAGGGGTTTCGCAGGGATCGCATGAAGGGTAGAGCCACGGGTCGTAACACATCTGAAATGTAACGTCCACTGTTCAAAGTGCCGTCAATGCGAACAAGAGGTGACCGAGAAGTGTAACCAATGGCACCCCATACCATCACGCCGGGTGATATGCCAGTATGGCGATGAGGAATACAGGCTTCCAATGTGCGTTCACCGCGATGTCGCCAAAAACGGATGCGACCATCATGATGCTATAAACAGAACCTGGATTCATCCGAAAAAATGACGTTTTGTCATTCGTGCACCCAGGTTCGTCGTTGAGTACACCATCGCAGGCGCTCCTGTCTGTGATGCAGCGTCAAGGGTAACAGCAGCCATGGTCTCCGAACTGATAGTCATGCTGCTGCAAACGTCGTCGAACTGTTCGTGCAGATGGTTGTTGTCTTGCAAACGTCCCCATCTGTTGACTCAGGAATCGAGACGTGGCTGCACGATCCGTTACAGCCTTGCCGATAAGATGCCTGTCATCTCGACTGCTAGTGATACGAGGCCGTTGGGATCCAGCACGGCGTTTCGTATTACCCTCCTGAACCCACCGATTCCATATTCTGCTAACAGTCATTGGATCTCGACCAACGCAAGGAGCAATGTTGCGATACGATAAACCTCAATCGCAATAGGCTACAATCTGACCTTTATCAAAGTCGGAAACTTCATGGCACGCATTTCTCCTCCTTACACGAGGCATCACAACAACGTTTCACCAAGCAACGCCGGTCAACTGATGTTTGTGTATGAGAAATCGGTTGGAAACTTTCCTCATGTCAGCACGTTGTAGGTGTCGCCACCGGCGCCAGCCTTGTGTGAATGCTCTGAAAAGCTAATCATTTGCATATCACAGCACCTCCTTCCTGTCGGTTAAATTTCGCGTCTGTAGCACGTCATCTTCGTGGTGTATCAGTTTTAATGTCCCGTAGTGTATGTGTTGGCTGTATTACAATATGTGACTTTCTCTATAGTTCTTACCCTCTACAGCTCCCTCCAGTACCATGGCAGTTATTATGTGACGTCCTAACAGATGTCCTGTCATCCTGTCCCTTAAGGCTTCTTGTCGGTGATTTCCGTATATTCTTTCTCTCGTCGATTCTCCGTAGAACCTCCTCATACCTTGCTTTATCAGTCTACCTGATTTTCAACATTCTTCCCAAAAGATTCGACTCTCATTTGTTCCGATTTTCCCACGCTTCATGCATCCCTTCATGCAGTGATCCAAACGTACATTTCAGAACTTTATTCCTCAAATTAAGACCTATGTATGATACTCTCTTGGAAGGAATACCTTTTTTGCCAGTGCTAATCTACTTCTTATATCCTCCTTGCTCCGTTCGTCATGGGTTATTCTGCTGTCCAGATAGCAGAATTCCTTAACTTCGCCTACCAGGTAATCCATAATTCTGGTGTTAAGTTACTCGCTGTTCTCATTTCCGCTGCTACTCATTACTATAGTCTTTTTTCGATTTACTCTCAATCCATTTTCTGTACTGATTAGTGTGTTCATTCTCTTCAGCAGATCCTGTACTTCTTCTTTACTTTCTGTCAGGATTGCAACGTCATCAGCGAATCAGATCATTGATATCCTTGCACTCTGAATTTTAATCGCACTCTTGGAACTTTCTTTTATTTCCGTCAGTGCAGCTTCGATGTATAGATTGAACAGTAGGGGTGACAGACTACATCCCTGCCTAACACCCTTTTTAATCCGAACACTACGTTCTTGGTCTTACAGTCTTATTGTTCCCTCTTGGTTCCTGTACATACTGTATTGTATATTACCCGTCTTCCCCTATAGATTATCATTACTGTTTTAAGGATTTAGAACATATTGCTGCAATGTACATTGTGGAATGTATTCTCCAGGCCGATAAATCCTATGAACGTGTTTTGATTTTTCTTTAGACTTACTTGCGATATCAATAACGACGTCAGAACTGTCTCTCTGGTACCTTTACCTCACCTAAAGCCAAACTGGTCATCATCTAACAGATCCCCAATTTTCTTTTCTGTTCTTCCGTATATTATTCTTGACAGTAATCTGGATGCATGAACTGTTAAGCTGATTTTGAGGTAATTCTCTCACTTGTCACCTCTTGCAATCTTGGGAATTGTGTGGATGAAGTTTTTCCGAAAGTTTGACGGTATATCGCCAGTCTTATACATTCCACACACCAAAATGAAAAAAAAAGTTCAAATGTGTGTGAAATCTTATGGGACTTAACTGCTAAGGTCATCAGTCCCTAAGCTTACACACTACTTAACCTAAATTATCCTAAGGACAAACACACACACCCATGCCCGAGGGAGGACTCGAACCTCTGCCGGGACCAGCCGCACAGTCCATGACTGCAGCGCCCTTGACCGCCCGGCTAATCCCGCGGGGCAGCAAAATGAATAATCGTTTTGTTGCCACTTCTCCCAATGATTTTAGAAATTCCGATGGAATGTTATTAATCCATTCTAACTTATTTAATTTTAAGTCTTTCAAAGCTCTTCTGATTCTAGTGCTTGAACCCCTGCCTCTTTCCTATCGATGCTTGTTTCTTCTTCTGTCACGTCACCAGGTAAGTCCTCCGCTCATAGAGACCCTCAGTGAACTCATTCCGCTTATCAGCTCCCTCATCTGCATTTAACGGAGGAATAAGCGATGTACGTAGGTGGCCACCTAGGTTTAGGTTTTTTTTTTTTTCTTTTTGATAAATCTAGGTCGAAAGGTAACGATTTCCTAAGAGAAGATATTGTCCCTTCTTTCGACAGTCTTTTTCTAATGAACTAAAGCTCTGCCTCTAATGACCTCGATGAAAATATAATATTTAACGACTTTACTAAGTAAAAAATATAAGGACAATTTAAAAAAGACTTACTGCTCTTCGTGTCTTCAGAACGCACAAATGTAAAATAAGGTCAGTTACATTGGTTAATGCTCCCCTGGTAGCTAGTCATTTGCTTCGTAAACGTTTTATTTTGTTTCTGGACAAGAAAATTACATGAAACGGTCAGGATAAATTGAACATTCTGTTATTGCGCATTAACCTAAGATCTGTGCTCGCATTTAGCACAAACAACGTAAGCAACAAGTTAAGCATCTAACCAGTTCATTACAACAGAAAGAAGCAACACTGTGACGACCCACTCAGAAAGCCATTTCTCCTCCAACGAGCCCACGGCCTGGTATACTGCTGAGGTCTCAGTTACGAGCGTCTATTAATCATTCATAATCGTTCGCGTTTCTCGCCTGCAGAGAAGCATTACCATAGTGAAGCACGACAGCGAGGTCTGATTTTTTTATCAGTGCCTGCTTCAGAAAGAGAAAGCTTTTGACAGTGTTGACTGGAATAGTCTTTTTCAAATTCTAAAGGTGGCAGGAGTAAAATACAGGGAGCGAAAGGCTATTTACAATTTGTACAGACACCAGATGGCAGTTATAGGAGTCGAAGGACATGAAAGGGAAGCAGTGGTTGGGAAGGGAGTAAGACAGGGTTGTAGCCTCTCCCCGATGTTATTCAATCTGTATATTGAGCAAGCAGTAAAGGAAACAAAAGAAAAATTCGGAGTAGGTATTAAAATCCAGGGAGAAGAAATAAAAACTTTGAGGTTCGCCGATGACATTGTAATTCTGTCAGAGACAGCAAAGGACTTGGAAGAGCAGTTGAATGGAATGGACAGTGTCTTGAAAGGAGGACATAAGATGAACATCAACAAAAGCAAAATGAGGATAATGGAATGTAGTCGAATTATAGCGGGTGGTATGGAGGGAATTAGGTTAGGAAATGAGACACTTAATGTAGTAAAGGAGTATTGCTATTTGGGGAGCAAAATAATTGATGATGGTCGAAGTCGAGAAGATATAAAATGTAGACTAGCAATGTCAAGAAAAGCGTTTCTGATGAAGAGAAATTTGCTATCATCGAGAATAGATTTAAGTGTCAGGAACCCGTTTCTGAAAGTATTTGTGTGGAGTGTAGCGATGTATGGAAGTGAAACATGGACGATAAATAGTTTGGACAAGAAGAATGTGGTGCTACAGAAGAATGCTGAGGATTAGATGGGTAGATCACATAACTAATGAGGAGGTATTGAACAGAATTGGGGAGGAGTTTGTGGCACAACTTGACAAGAAGAAGGGACCGGTTGGTAGGACATGTTCTGTGGCATCAGGGGATCACAAATTTAGTAATTGAGGGTAGCGTGGATGGTAAAAATCGTAGAGGGAGACCAAGAGATGAATACACTGAGCAGATTCAGAAGGATGTAGGTTGCAGTAAGTACTGGTAGACGAAGAAGTTTGCACAGGATATAGTAGCATGGAGAGCTGCACCAAATCAGCCTCAGGACTGAAGACCACAACAACAACATCATACTGGTCAGAGTTCCTTGGGACATTTGTGGGCATTTGACACGGGCGATTATTCTGCTGGAAGACGCCATCGTCTTTGGGGAAGACGTCAAGCTTGAAGGGACGCTGGTTCTCCACAATAATGTGGACGTAGTCTACAGCTGGCATAGCTTCTTCGCTTTCTACCACAGGTGAAAGTCCCCAATGGGATGATTTTGATCTCACTGACCTGCGACCGTGGTGTGGTGCATAGCTCCAGCGACCTTCCACTTAGATTACGGCGTATTCTTGCCCGACCTGGTGTAACAAGAAACGTGATTCATCCCACCAGGTGACATGTTTTCATTGATGTACAGCCCAATGCGGAAACACGCTGGAGGCATCTGCTGTGCAGCCCAATATGCAGCTATGTGACCTGAATGGTGTGCTCTGACAAACTTGTACTCTGTCGTCAAATCTGTCACTGGCTGCAGCCTGTACTGATTTACAGAGAGGGCAAACCTCCGACACTCACACTCTGTTATGAGGCATGGACGTTCCACATCTTGTTGCCATCCTTCAATCACTTACCATGGATGCGCTTGACAGTAGCATGCGAACACCCTGCCAGCATCACCATTTCCGATATGCTCGTTCAAGTCGCTAGGGGTCAGAACAATTTGCTCTTCATACGTCACTTAGTGGATTTCTCCATTTGCAGCCCGTATCGTTAATATAAGGATTCCTTATTCGTCTCTACTCCGCTTATATAGTTTCCTAACGACGTCAAGAGCCTGCAACGCCATCAAGAAGCATTAAATCTTGCGGTGGGCGGTGACCTTAATGTTTTCACTCTCAGCGAGTATCATAAAATTGTGTCTTGTTAAATAATTATTCCATATCTCTATGGAAACTAAAGTAAGTAACTAATTAATCATCGTTGATAGTAAGTAAATGCAGTCACCTTCCTGTTTCTGGAAAGTGTGTGAGGTTATGTGGTACAGAACGCAATAAGTTTTCGTCGAGAGCCGGATAAGATCGTTACAAGTAATATAAAGAAAATACTAGGAGATGAAATGTCTCTACTGACACAGCGAGAGTCCATCTAACAGACACGGGGAGTTGAATGTCTCTAACGACCTCGTTGTTGACGGGGCGTTAAACAGTAACTCCTTCCCCTCCGGCTAGCAGAGTCCATGAAGTGTTGCTCTGGTTTTAATGGCTCAACTAGGAGAAACTCACTCTTCACTTCACATCCAGTATCTTCCCATGACCTTTGGGCACTCGTTGTAAATTGCGTGTGTTTTTTTCAGTGAGTAATAATGTAGATGTAAGCTGTACAGAATTTCTTGAGTAGTTTGTGCCTTGTACTCTCAAATCTGTGTGGCTTTTTTGACTTACAAACTCGTATGACTTACAAACCACTGCGTAATGTCTGCTACTATTTACTTATTTATTCGTTCGGCATTTACAAACGCAGTAGTCACATTAAATGCTTAGCGCAGTGGATTAACGGCAATATTATTCTAGCTGTGAACTGAATTACAATATTCTTTTCAAATATTTTTATAATTCTGTACTATACTATCTGACGAAATGTATACGGACAGTTATTAGTGGAGATTAATATGGAGTGTTTCCACCACCATCGTTATGACGGCTTACACTACGCTGGGTATACTTCCAATGAGGTATCTGAACGTCTATGCAGGAATTACAGTCAGTTCTTCCTTAAGAGCTGAAACCAGAAATGGTAGTAATGGTTGATACTGTGGTCTGTAGTGAAGTCGCCTTTCTAACTCATCGCGAAGGTGCTCCATTCAGTTCAAGTTAGAACTCAGAAAAGGCTAGTCTATTAAATGAATGTTATAATTCACAATGAATTGTCTCAATTGTCTCACTCATACTGCTTTATGAAAGGATACATTGTCATGCCGATACCAACGACCACCACCTCTGCACTATACAATGCTGTGAAATGTGTGAATAGCCTTTCGCACTCAGCGTTTTTTAAGCGTAACAAGGGAGCACAGTCTAACCACGACAAACATTTCCATGACATTATATCACCTCCTCCATACTCTACGTTTATCAGCATTGCGTACTTCAGTTGGACGTCCACTTTAGCTACATGTGATTCTTCAGGCGCACTTGTTGTTGTGGTCTTCAGTCCAGAGACTAGTTTGATTCAGCTCTTCATGCTACTCTATCCTGTGCAAGATTCTGCATCTCCAAGCAACTATTGCACCCTACATCCTTGTGAATCTGCTTGGTGTATTCATCTCTTGCTCTCCCTCTACGATTTTACCCCCCACGTTGCCTTTCAGTACTAAATTGGTAATCTCTTGATGTCTCAGAACATGTTCTACCAACTGATCCCTTCTTTTGATCAAGTTATGCCACAAATTTCTCTTCTCCCCAATTCTGTTCAGTACCTCCTCATTAGTTACGTGATCTACCCATCTAACCCTCAGCATTCTTCTGTAGCACCACATTTCGAAAGCTTCTACTCTCTTCTTGTCTAAACTATTTATCGCCCATGTTTCACATCCATACATGGCTACACTCCATACAAATGCTTTTAGAAAAGACTTCCTGACACTTAATTCTATATTCGATGTTAGCAAATATCTCTTCTTTCGAAACGCTTTCCTTGTCATTGCCAGTCTACATTTTATATCCTCCCTACTTCGACCACCATCAGTTATTTTGCTCCCCAAATAGCAAAACTCCTTTACTACTTTAAGTGTCTCATTTCCTAATGTAATTTCCTCAACATCACCTGATTTAATCCGACTACTTTCCATTATCGTCGTTTTGCTTTTGTCGATGTTCATCTTATATCCTCCTTCCAAGACACTGTCCATTCCGATCAACTGCTCTTCCAGGTCCTTTGCTGTCTCTGACAGAATTGCAGTGTCATCGGCAAACCTCGATTTTTTTTTTCTTGTCTATGGATTTTAATTCCTACTGAAAATTTTTCTTTTGTTTCCTTCACTCCTTGCCCAATATACAGATTTAATAACATCGGGGGTGAGCTACAACCCTGTCTCACTTGCTTCTCAGTCACTGCCTCCCTTTTGTGCCCCTAGACTCTTATAACTGCCATCTGGTTTCTACACAAATTGTAAACAGCCTTTTTCTCCTTGCATTTTTTTACCCCTGACACCTTTAGAATTTGAAAGAGGGTGTTCCAGTCAACATTTTCAAAAGCTTTCTATAAGTCTATAATGCTATAAACATAGGTTTGCCTTTACTTAACCTATCTTCCATGAGAAGTCGTAGGGTCAATATTGCCTCACGTGTCCCTATAATTCTACAGAATCCAAACAGACCTTCCCCGAGGTCCACTTCTACCAGTTTTTTCATTCTTCTGTAAAGAATTCTTATTGGTATTTTACAACCGTGACTTATTAAACTGATGTTTCGTAATTTTCACATCTGTCAGCACCTGTGCTCTTTGGAATTGGAATTATTATATTCTTCTACAAGTCTGAGGGTATTTCCCCTGTGTCTTGCATCTTGCTCACCAGATGGTAGGGAGTTTTGTCAGGCCTGGCTGTCCCAAGGCTATCAGTCGGACTAGTGAACAATATTCAGCCTCGCTATAGACAAGGCCTAGCGCTAAGGCCCTCAGCGTGGTCGCTCCACAACCCCACGTCGTTCCAGCCGTTTTCGACAGGATAGCATTGCGTGGCTTTAGTTTCTGTATTTTAGCTTTACATGTGGGTTTTATTTAAAAGTGCGACCTAACTTTACCCACAGGCATTCAGACTTATTCTCATGCCTCTCGGTCCATGCGAAGGCAAACAGAGGAAGGTATACAGTGACACGCAACTATCCATTGAGATGACTCGATGGTTACTGCATTAGAGGGCTAGTGGTTCGGCGGTAAAGTTCTAGTATGAATTTCTCATCCTCTGATCATGACTCAGGAGTCTCTTGGTCTACACGAAAGTGCTCAGATGTAAGCTGTGTCGAGTGTGTTATTTCAACGAGACCACAGTACTGTATCGAAGTGAAGCGCGACAAAAATGGGAAACTTTCGTTTAATAGGGTGTCAGAAGGATTACAGAATGAGCTAAAACTTAAACATAAACATTTAGGATACAACAGGTATCAAAACGCATAATTACACTGACGGATAAAAATCGCAACAACAAAAAATAATTAATTAATATAATGAAATGTCGCGAATACATTTGTCTAGCTAACGTATTTAAGTGAATGACATCGCAAGGTCACAGTCTAATGTGAGCGCGCAAATGTGACATGGTCGGTCGATACAGGGACAGTTAATGATGGTTGAGGATGACGCTGGAGTTGACGTCCGATGACGTTTCATATAGGCTCGATTGGAGGCAGATCTGGTGATCGAGCAGGCCATGACAACATGTCGATACTCTGCAGAGTATGTTGGGTTACAACAGCGCTAAGTGGGCGAGCAATATCTTGATTGAAAGCACCCCCTGGAATGCTGTCCGTGAATGGCAGCACAACAGATCGAATCACCAGACTGACGCATAATTTGCAGTCAGGATTCGTGGGATAACCACGAGAGTGCTCCTACTGTCATACGAAACTGCTCCCCAGATCATTATCTCCACAGTGTCCAGCACCCAGACAGGTTGGCTGCAGGCCCTCAACTGGCTTTCTCCTAACCAACACTCGGCCATCACTGACACCGAGGCAGAACCAGCTTTCATCAGGAAACAAAACAGATTTCCATCGTGCCCTCTAAACAGCTCTCGCTTGAGACCACTGATGTCGCAAATGGCGGTGGTTTGAGGTCAGAGGAATGCACGCTACAAGGCGTCTGGCTCGGAGCTCTCCTTCAAGTAACCGATTAGTAACAGTTTGATGTGTCACTGTGATGCCAACTGCTGCTCAAATTGCGGCTGCAGATGCGGGGGATATGAATACCACTAACTGGCATAGGTGTTTGTCGGAAACGCACAAGGCCAACGAAAAAGTGTTGTTCCATATATCTGTTCAATCTCCACCACGACTTTACTGGTGAGATCGACAGCTGGCTACAAGTTTCTTCCAACTCGCATGCTACAGAGACTGACCTGCACGGTGTGGTCCATGCTGTTGACGATGCGGATGACGCGGCCGGAGGAGGGCTTGCCGTTGCTGTTGGTGGCGGGGGTGGGCACGTCCCCGTCGGCGAGGCTGGCCTTGCGGCTGAGCGGCTGTGCCGGCTTGCTGGCCCAGCCGCCCCCGCCGCCGCCGCCGCCGGGGCCCGGCCCGTTGCTCGCCGCGTACCACGCCGCGCTCTTCTTGCCGTAGCTCGCCGACTGCACACAAGATACAAACGAGGCGCCGTCAGCAACACCAGGCCCCACATAATTAAACTGTCTTAACTGCGATTTCGGCGGAAGCAATACAACTGCGACGCCTGTCTGAACCAACAGCGAAATGGAATAGAACATAAGCACGTCTGGTCAGACAACTATAGGCTAATATCAACAGCAGCAGAGAGTGCTGTTACTGAAGTAGGATTCTTTATGAACACGGAAGTAAGTCAGAGAATGTGTTACTGTCAAACGTCAAAAACTGGTCACAGATGAATCATCGAAACAGGAAGAGGCTGTACTGGACTGCGAACAAGAAAGCAAAATAGAAACAGTGAACGGTGCAGAAACAACAAGTTCAATATAGAGCTACCTATATCAACAAAAGCGCCGTAAGCGATCATGGTGTTGGACTACAAAGCGTGCGATCCTTGTTCAAACCTCGCTCGTGCCAATTTTTCCCCCCTTTTCGCTTTATTCAAATTTGTATCTGTGTCGTGGAGTAACGTTCGTTTGCAACAGTAAGGTGTAAGGGTGAGACCTATAATAACAGTTAATTCTGCACAGCTACTCTATTATCAGCCGAAAGGAAGTGGTTTTCGAATGCGAACCGCAGACCTTTGATGATAAGGTGGCAAGTCAACCGAATCGTCCATCGGAAAACACGTCTGGTGTGTCATACACGGCATTAGTGACAGTACGTGTGCCATATGATAGGAATCTCTTATCGACGCACTTAATTTGCATGCCTGATAACTGTGTTATAAAAATGGTTCAAATGGCTCTGAGCACTATGCTACTTAACTTCTGAGGTCATAAGTCCCCTAGAACTTAGAACTACTTAAACCTAACTAACCTAAGGACATCACACACATCCATGCCAGAGGCAGGATTCGAACCTGCGACAGTAGCAGCAACGCTGTTCCGGACTGAAGCACCTAGAACCGCTCTTGCGCAGTGGCCGGCTCACAGTTCATCACCTTTACTTGCTACGGTAACGTATTCTTACACATGACGAGAGTTTTGAACACGGCTCGTCCACTTCGCGTCCAACATCATGATCACGTACCCACAACGCATTTTCTGAGCTGTAACTGGCAGCTTGTTATTGCACTTGTTGCACTTGGGCCGCTCACTGTTTCGATTCCGCTTCTTTTTTCACAGTTCAATACACCTTCTTCCTGTTTTCATGCTTGATCTGTGTTCAGTTTTTGACGGGCTCTCCATTGTACCACCTTACCACTAAATCTGAGTGGGGGGGGGGGGGGGGGGGTGCGGTGCGATTGGGAGTTGCCCTTGTGAGCAGAATCGACAGAAAACCAATGCCAACAGCAGTAGTTCAGGTATAAATGCCGACGTCACAAGGAGAAAATGAGGAGATCAAGTACACGAGGATACTGAACGAGTAAATCAGTATATAAATGGACATCATAATCTAAAAATCCTGGGGAACTAAAACGCCTTAGTAGGGGAAAGAATAGATGAAAGAAATATTTGTATCTCATTGTCTTTGTTATGAGGCGATTGTAATTAGTTATTTAGCTTGATTTTAGCAACAGTGTTGTTTTGTTGAAATGTAATGAGTTCCCTCCAACAATAGTACATATAAGTTTGCCAATAATTAGCTTAATGTCGTTCTGCGCCAATGTAGCGTGTGGCATATAGTAAATTCTTGTATTCTTTGTTTTCAGTTCACTCCGCGTTTTAGAAGTTGACGTTTTTCCGTGAAATGAGTTCTCGATAAACCATGTACACTCTTTGTTTTCCTCTGCTCGTTTGAGACTACATCGTGTTCAGTTTTGATTCTTCTGTTATGTTCTGTGCACATGAGACGAAACATCCGGGTGCTAACAGTTTAGGACGCTGTACATACGTCTTTAAAGTTCGTTGTTGAACTGGTTTTTACATTCGTAAGTGTCCCTGATTTCCTTCATTTATGATAACGAAGGCAGAGTTCGGTGACTGTCTGTTAAATTACTTGAAGTACAACAACCATCCACTTTTTACAGAATTTTATTAATGCGAAGATTCGTGTCGTATTTTTAAACCAACTTCATTTGGCGTAATACGTTTACATTTACAACAATACTATGTTTTTTATTGAGTTTATTTTGAACACTGAATCTGCCTGTCATTTCGTAACTTATAGTTCCTTGTTTCGTATTGATATAAATAACACACACACACACACACACACACACACACACACACACACACACACACACACGCACGCACGCAGACTTTTAGCTTCACTGATGCACTGATATAGCGCAGAATTCACAATGCTAGTAGTTTTTGTGCTTTTAAGTTGGTTGATGCATATAAAGTCAGCCATCACGATTTTGCGTCTTCACCCATAAAGGTTAATTTTTAACGTCAAATATTCATCACTTTAACTCTTCTGTAAAGTAATCAGACGTTCGGAACTTTTTTATACAGAGGAGTTCGATTCTTAAAAGAATCGGATGTTGGGTTACTATTAGGGAAGATCGGACAAAGAGCGACGCTTTATGTCACGGTTTCGTTTAGTAAATGAGGAAACGTGGAGTAGATGCTCATCAAAGTCGAGGTGATATCTGTGGCAAAACACTGGGCTCGTATTCGGTAGGGTAGCGGTTGAAATATCAATTAGGTCATCCAAATTTACGAGGGCATCCTGAGAAGTAACGCCTCTGCATTTTTTATGTGAAAACTCTTCAAAACAAACGTTATTGAAACTCTACATCTTTATTCTTATGCCTCCATATTTATTTCTCAACATAGTTATCCTGGCGACGAACACATTTCTCCCAACGAGAGACCAGTTTGTTGATGCCTTCACTGTACGATGTTTGACTTCATTGACAGACCTGAAACTTCAAAATCGGATGGTGACAAGTCAAACTGTAAGGCAGATAATCGGTGACAGTAAACTCAAGGTGTCGCATTGTTGCAGATGTCGCGGCGCTCATGTGCGATCTGGTATTGTTACGCTGAAGCAGAGGGTGCTCCATATGTGGACGAAATCTTGGAAGTCGAAACTCGACCACAGCACGCTGTTTCTCACCCACAGACATAGTTACGTTATACATCGCCATGTTACATGCCGCACTTTGGCGCCCCTCTGGTGGCAGAGGGCTACAAATATGTGGATATGAAAGATAAAGATGTAAAATAATAATAACGTTTGTTTTATTTAAAGAGCTTGAAGAGTTTTCAAGTAAATTCAGTGGCAGTACTTCTCAGCACGCCCTGATAGCATTCCCAAGGTTTCATTAAACCCTTAAGGCATATGCCAGGTTGGTTCCATCGATAGGGCACTACCAATTTACTTCCCCAGTCTTCGCCTATCGTAGTTTCCGTTGCCAATGACGTTATCGTCGGTGGAAAGCTTAACCGCAATCTTGCTTTTTCTGGTAGCAGATGCCACAAGAGAGGCCCTTGTGCGTCATGGTGAGGACTATAAAACGGCTCACCGACAGTCGTTCTTCTTGCCTACCAATCGCGGACGAAACTGGAAGAAAACGGGAAGGAGAGTAGCATTTGTTTCTTTTATTCCACCCTATGATCACAAAAACTGTCCTCAGGTTATCGATTTCGAATAGTGGCGATCATCTTGAGATCCCTTTAAAACACAGTGCTGATATAATTAAGCGAAAATGTCAACATCAAGAGATATAAACATCGTCTCATGACGATGCCACTCTTGTTTTATTCTATCAGAATATGTTTTAAACGTATCTTAATACGGTCACCGTTGACCTAAATCGATAGTCTGCGGACAGTTGTTGTGTTTATAGGCTGGAATAAAAGAAACAAATTCTACACTTTCCGGATTATTTTATTTTATTTTTTTCGTGACTATGTCACAACTTGGTAACGGAAAATGATTGCGGTACCAGAAGTACCTTCTTGGCATGCGAAATGTAAATTGAGATTTAAGCGTGTGTTGACAGCATGAGAGAGAATTGTTACGACTTATGAGAGGAGACACGGAAAAAATGTTTTATTTTATGGACAATTTCTATATTTTTTAGCCAATTTCGATGTTTTTACTGTCAGTTGTGGTGTTTCTGTTACTATATTTGGCGTTATTTTTTGTCAGTTTTGGTATTATTTTCCGATCTCTTATTTTTGATGTAGCACAGGTACCGTACTTTTGTCTTATTTCATTGTTCTTCAGTGTTTCTGAAAATAAATTTGATCCTATCAATTACATTGTATTTATCGACGCCACATTATTCAATATATTAGTTATATTAAATCTATTATATCTAATAAACTAAAGAAAGTTTTCCTAAAGCAGCACTGTCCGAAAATCAAAGTTCTCTTGTGAGACATTGTGCCGCCATTCCATCAACACCTCGTTTTACTGTGAAACAAGCTGCCTGTAGTTTAAAACTGAATACTGAAGACAAAGTGCGTTCTTCATGACATCAGACATTTAACTATGTTCGTATATCATTCATCCTGTTGGCTTGGAAAGTTGCTTTCCCATTAGATTATAAAGGTTATTGCAACTCTTCAGGAAATCTTACGAGACTAACACTCGCCATTCCACTAGGTACATGGTGACTCTTCGCCATGGCAGCGTTAAGAAAGTTCACTATCATCCCATGGTTGAAACAAGAACTTAGAGCTATGAACGCAGATTACATGGATCTGAGGCAATACGAGTTTTTAGCCTGATATGATCTTGCAAACCAATGAATTTAATGTTTTCTTCACCTTTACCTCAATTACTCGTCCCTCCAGATTTCTCAAAAGCTTGAGCTTTTCGTCACCTAAAATTTACTTTCCCACAATAATGTGGCAATCCTTACTAGTCTGGAATACAGGTAATTTTTTTAGCCAGCAACATCACATTTCCTGGTATTTTTTCGTAACAAATCGAACGCGATTTGGGGAATCTTTGATGCAATGCCTCAGTTAAATAGTAAATTTTTTATGGCAGGCAAGTATAAATACGAAAATGAGGAAATACGGTACATCAATAACTTTACAAATACGTAAATCAGCATGGTAGCCCCTCGGTTTGCTTACAACAACCAATCAGAGCACAGGGCTCGTGATGCCATTCAAATTGTCTATGGCGATAAAAAATAAGACAGACTCTGAGAATCAATCTTTCAATGTACACTGAAGTACCAAAGAAACTGGTATAGGCATGCGTATTCTAATACAGAGGTATGTAAAGGAGCAGAATACGACGCTGCGGTCGGCAACGTTTATACAAGACAACAAGTGTCTGGAGCAGTCCTTAGATCGATTACTGCTGCTAGAATGGCAGTTTATCAAGATTTAAGCGAGTTTGAAGTGGTGTTATAGTTGGCGCACGAGTGACGGGACACAGCACCTCCGAGGTACCGATCTGGGGATTTTCCCGAACGACCATTTCACGAGCGTACCGTGAATATCAGGAAGCCGGAAAATCATCAAATCTCCGACATCGCTGCGGCCGGAAATAGATCCTGCTAGAACAGGACCAACGATGACTGAAGAGAAACATTCAATTCAACGTTACAGAAGTGCAAGCCTTCTGCAAATTGCTGCAGATTTCATTGTTGGGTCACCAACAACTGTCAGCATGCGAACCATTCAACGAAATATCATCGACATGGGCTTTCGGAGCCGAAAGCCCACTCGTTCACCGTTGATGACTGCACAACAAAAAGCCTTACGCCTCGCCTGGGCCCGTCAACATCGACATTGTACTGTTGATAACTGGAAACATGTTGCCTGGTCGGACGAGTCACTTTTCACATAGTATCGAGCGCATGGACGTGTATAGGTGTGGAGAGAACCTCATGAATCCATGGACCCTGCATGTCAACAGGGGACTGTTCAAGCTGGTGGAGGCTCTGTAATTGGGGGGGGGGGGGGGCTGTGCAGTTGGTGTGAATGGGATCCCTGATACGTCGGGATACGACTCTGACAGGTGACACGTCGGTAAGCATCCCGCCTGATCATCTGAATCTATTCATGTCCATTGTGCATTCCGACACGCAATTCCAGCAGGACAATGCGACACCCCACACATCCAGAATTGCTACAGAGTGGCTCCAAGAACACTCTTCTGAGTTTAAACACTTCCGCTGGCCAAGAATCTCCCCATATGTGGGATGCCTCGAACCGTACTGTTCAGAAGAGATCTCCACTCCCTCGTACTCTTACGGACTAATGGACAGCCCTGCAGGTTTCATGGTGTCAGTTCCCTCCAGCACTACTTCAGACATTAGTCGAGTTCATGCCTTGTTGTGCTGCGGCACTTCTGCGGGCTCGCGGGGGCCCTACACGATATTAGGCAGGTGTACCAATTTCTTTGGCTCTTCAGTCTAAATTCAATATTATTTTTGGTATTTTGTGACTGAAATTTGAGTTGATGGCGTGGTCTGTTGCTGAGACAGAAGCCTAGGTTAGTATGAAATATGATTAGACTCAATGTTCCTTTTGTCACGTCGGCGGCTGCAACCGTTACTGGAATGGAAATAGTTGGAAGTGCTCCTAGGGTATCTTCATCTGACGTTACATCTCGAGCCACAGTCCTTTGCGCGAGATATCAATTGTGAAAGATTCTCTGCATTGAAAAAAAAAGAGACAAAACCTAATTTCAAAAAAATGGTTCAAATGGCTCTGAGCTCTATGGGACTCAACTGCTGAGGTCATTAGTCCCCTAGAACTTAGAACTAGTTAAACCTAACTAACCTAAGGACATCACAAACAGCCATGCACGAGGCGGGATTCGAACCTGCGACCGTAGCGGTCTTGCGGTTCCAGACTGCAGTGCCTTTAACCGCACGGCCACCTCGGCCGGCAGCTAATTTCAACGTTTAATAACTATCAGTTAGTAATATTAATAGACTGTCGCCCTCATCTACATCTACACCTACATCTAAATGGATACTCTGCAAAACACTTAAGTGCCCGGCAGAGGGTTCATCGAACCACCTTCACAATTCTCTATTATTCCAATCTCGTATAGCGCGCGGAAAGAATGAACACCTATATCTTTCCGGACGAGCTCTGATTTCCCTTATTTTATCGTGGTGATCGTTCCTCGGTATGTAGATCGGAGTCAAAAAAATGTTTTCGCATTCGGAGAAGAAAGTTGGTGATTGGAATTTCGTGAGAAGATTCCCTCGCAACGGAAAACGCCTTTCTTTCAACGATTTCCAGCCCAAATCCTGTATCATTTCTGTGACACTCTTTCCCATATTTCCCGATAATACAAAACGTGCTGCCTTTCTTTGAACTTTTTCAATGTACTCCGTCAGTCCTATCTGGTAAGGAACCCACACCGCGCAGCAGTATTCTAAAAGAGGACGGACAAGCGTAGTGTAGGCAGTCTCCTTAGTAGGTCTGTTACATTTTCTAAGTATCCTGCCAATGAAACGCATTCTTTGGTTAGCCTTCCCCACAACATTTTCTATGTGTTCCTTCCAATTTCAGTTGTTCTTAATTGTAATACCTAGGTATTTAGTCGAATTTACGGCTTTTAGATTAGACTGATTTATCGTGTAACCGAAGTTTAACGAGTTCCCTTTAGCATTCATGTGGACGACCTCAAATATTTCGTTATTCAGGGTCAACTGCCACTTTTCGCACCATTCAGATATTTTTTCTAAATCGTTTTGCAGTTTGTTTTGATCTTTTGATGACTTTATTTGTCGATAAACGACAGCGTCATCTGCAAACAACCGAAGACAGCTGCTCAGATTTTCTCCCAAATCGTTTATATAGATAAGGAACAGCAAAGGTCCTATAACACTACCTTGGGGAACGCCAGAAATCACTTCTGTTTTACTCGATGACTTTCCGTCAATTACTACGAACTGTTATCTCTCTGACAGGAAATCACAAATCCAGTCGCATAACTGAGACGATATTCCACAAGCACGCAATTTCACTACGAGCCGCTTGTGTAGCACAGTGTCAAAAGCCTTCCGGAAATCCAGAAATACCGAATCGATCTGAAATCCCTTGTCAATAGCACTCAACACTTCATGTGGATAAAGAGCTAGTTGTGTTTCTCAGGAATGATGTTTTCTAAACCCATGTTGACTGTGTGGTTCAAATGGCTCTGAGCACTATGGGACTTAACATCTGAGGTCACCAGTCCCCTAGAACTTAGAACTACTTGAACCTAACTACCCTAAGGACATCAGACACATCCATGCCCGAGGCAGGATTCAAACCTGCGACCGTAGCGGTCTTGCGGTTCCAGACTGCAGTGCCTTTAACCGCACGGCCACCTCGGCCGGCAGCTAATTTCAACGTTTAATAACTATCAGTTAGTAATATTAATAGACTGTCGCCCTCATCTACATCTACTCATACTACCTTTCTTGAATATTGGTGTGACCTGTGCAACTTCCAGTCTTTGGGTACGGATCTTTCGTCGAACGAACTGTTGTATATGATTGTTAAGTATGGAGCTAATGCATCAGCATACTCCGAAAGGAATCTAACTGGTATACAACCTGGACCAGAAGACTTGTTTTTATTGAATGATTTAAGTTGCTTCACTACTCCGAGGATATTTACTTCTATGTTGCTCATGTTGGCAGCTGTTCTTGATTCGATTTCGGAAGACTGTGTTTAGTACCTCTGCTTTGGCAGCACTGTCTTCAATAGTATCTCCATTGCTATCGCGCAGAGAAGGCATTGATCGTTTCAAGATAATGTATGCAACATTATCAGACGGGCATGGCAAAATGACAAATTAGCGACATTACGTGAAAACTACAGTTTTCGCTGTATTTCTCTACAAGCCACAAATGTCGCGTTATTTTTCGCTTATGGTTTACCCGAAATTTGCCTGTCCCTGCTGATAAGAAAGGGAAACTACGACATTCCAAAAATATAAGCTCTCCACATCTACAACCGATGCCCTTTCCCAATCCCAGTCGTGGCTGCCTCGACTTCTTCAGACACTACGTTCCCTCGCAATACACGGGTCTTTGACTGACAGTGGCATTACATTCACGTACATACTTCTCAAGCCACTGCACGGTCCGTGGTGGAGGGTGCTAGTACCACTGCTAATCATTTCCTTTCCTGTTCCACTCGCAAAGAGACCGAATGAAAAACGACTGTCTAAATACCTCTCTATGAGCTATGTTTTCTCGTATCTTATCTTCGTGGTCCAAACGCAAAATGTATGTTGCCGGCAGTAGTATAGCTCTACAGTCAGCTTCAAATTTCGGTTCTCTAAATTTTCACAATAATGTTTCTTCCCTGTTGTGTTTTTTTGCGAAACATCTCTGGTCGATCAACCGGAAACAAATCTAGCAGCCTGCCACTGAACTGCTGCGATGTCTTCCTTTAATCCGACCTGGTGTGGATCACAAACACTCGAGCAGTACTCAGGGATAGGTCGTACTAGCGTTAAATATGCGGTCTCCATTGGAGAAGAACCGCTCTTTCCCAAAATTCTTCCCATAGACCGAAGTCGACCATTCGCCTTTCCTCCCACGATCCTCAGAAGCTCATTCCATTTCATATCATTTTGCAACGTTACGACCAGATATTTGAACGTTTTGGCTGTGTCAAACTGGGCACTACTAATACTGAATGCGAAGACCACGCGTTTATTTTTCCTGTTCTTCTGCAATAACTTACGTTTTTCTACGTTTAGAGTATTGTATCCTCCTGCAGTCGCTCAACTTCGACGCCTTCCCGAACACCTCAGTATCAGCAGCCAACAACCACAGATTGCTGCTCATCCTGTCCGCCAGCCCATTTATATACACAGAAAATAGTAACGTTTCTATAACACTTCCATTGGGTACTTCGCAATATATCAGGTGAGAAAGGGGCCTTTTTTTAATACGTGAGTCACCTGCGCTTTTTCCAGTGGCTTGGGTCTTTGCACTGGTTGAGAGATTCGCGATAAATGCGAGCTAAGTAAGGGGCCAGTACCGTAAAGTACTCTTTGTAAAATCGATTTGGGATTTCATCCGGACCTGGTGACTTATTTGTTTTCAACTCTTTCAGTTGTTCCTCTTCACCATGGATGCTTACTACTGTGACACCCGTAAGGGACTCAGTGCGATGGTCAAACGACGATGTGTATGTACGATTCTCCTGAATGAACGATTTCTTAAACGCGAAATTTAAATTCGTCTTTCGTTTTGTTACCTTTTACTGTCTTACCAGACTGTCAACGAGTGACTGGATGAAAGCCTTAGGCCCGCTTCGCAATTTTACATAGCATCAGAATCTCTCGGGTTCTCGGACAGAACTTTTTCTAAGGAATGACAGTGATAGCTGTTCTGTGCTTCACGCATGGTTATTTTCACAGACGTACGAATCTCTGGTAACCTTTGCCTGTCTTCATTTGCGCGTTCTGTTTTGAACCGAGAGTGCAACAGCCTTTGTTACCTAATTCTTTTCGAATTTCGTTTTAAAGTACGGTGGATCACTTCCGACCTTAACCCACTCACTAGGCACATACTTGTCCAGACCACAATTTAAAATCTGTTTAAACTTTGCCCATAATTTCTTTACGTTCATCATTCTTGAACTAAATTATGTCAGTTCATTGTCTAAGTGAGATGCTAACAACTGCTTATCTTCTGTTTCTAGCAGAAACACCCTTCTAGCCTTCTTGACCCATTTATTAACTTTCGTAACCATAGTCGCTGTGTTGACATCTTGATCATTAATGACCGTCTCTATATTGACGCCGTCGATGTGGTCGGCCTGTTTACCCAAGATATTTCAATTGCGAGAGATCTGGCGAACTAGCTACTCAAGAATGCGTCCTAGTCTATATTGGGTACGTTAATTTCGTTTGATCTGGGTATTTACGCGCTACTGACAATTAACTTGGTTTCACCTATACTTGTTACACACGACCAGATAAATCCAGCGCCATATTATGTTTCAACCTCAATAGAGACAATATTTTTGTCAACTGCGATGACCACTCCCCCGCCTTTGGCGTCTAATCTGTCGTTACGTAGTGGTTGGACGTAGTTTAGAACCAGTCTCCACCAAAATGCAAAATACATTACGTAACCGCTACCATACCTCGGTCGGTATACGTTGTCAGATAATTTGCGCCAGTTGTCACTTGGATAAAAACGACAGGAAAGAAGCAAAGCCAGGAAGTAAAATATTTCAGGTTGTTGTGGTGATGAGGGCGCTTCTCAAAGGTTAAATACATTTTTTCTGCTTATCGTGACTTTCCAACTGTAATAAAGTCGAGATAAAGTGCGTGCCTAGCGATGAGAACATCGCAATGATGTCCACTTCTCAGGTGTCAAAGTGTTCATTCAGTGCATATGAAAAATGGAGCGGAAGTCTTTTCTTCAACAGTACATTTTGCTTTGTGTCAGTATTCTTGGATAAGTATTTCTTGATTTAGTTGCCTCGTCAAATTTGTTTGTAAACTCAACATTCCAATGACGTGACCGTAAACGTCAAGTATTAACTGTGGTACTAATAGGACAAGTGGTAGATACGTGTGTAGTTACCCAAAATATGTCCTGGAAGTATTAAGAAGTCATGGAAACTCCATATGCTGTCAGAGGGGTTTTCAGTGTGTGTGATCGACGAAAATTAGTAGCGATGCTGATTCCATTAAGTGGTGGCTAACGCAGGAAATTTATTTCTCTGTAGCCATTCAGCATCAAGCGCCTGCTTCCATGCTTCGCTAAGGGTGCTGTATCAGTTAAAGTCATTCTGGAGTCAAAGGCTTCCTTGATGACAGAATCGCAGTAAGTTGGTCCATGGAATAAAATTTTCCCTTCATGACTTATAACCGTATGTTTGTTTATAAGTCTGTATTCAACGGATTTGTCAACATCGTTTCTGTAAGGGCCTGTAGTGCGTGGTACATAAAATGCGACGTCATAGTTTGTTGGTACAGACTGTTAAGAGAAACACGTTGTAAGCTGACGAATAAAAGTAGTTCACAGATGATCACAGACGATGCTGACAAAGGCATAAAGCAGACAAAAATTTCTATTATGGTGCACTCTGAATGATGATTTATACGTTTCTGATTTATGTGGTCCGGTATTGTCTTTGGAATGCGGAGTCGGTCTGTATCGTGACTAAGTTGGCAACTAATATGGAAATATAGCCCTGGATCTCGTCGAAGCCTTCAGTGGAATTATTGTCAGCGCCTTTAGCCTTTAGCCACATGGTTCGTTCGCTGCAACGTAAGTGTTGGAACACCTCACTTATCGAAAAACGATCTAAAATATGTATTTGAAATAGTCCAGACAAAAAGTTTGTTCAATAATATACTCCACCCACCAAGAATGTAATCATGCACCTATTGTGTATTAAAGTGACTATGATTTAGGCTAAATAGCACAGAATTTGCTGGGTCAAGGCGGGCAAATAGCAGCCGTCATGGGGCAGGCTCTGTCTGGAGTCATCTGCTATCTGAAATGCGAGGAATGCGTAAATATTGATTAGTGTTTTCCTGAGAAAGTCATTCATGGTGCAGCTTTGTTGCCGGGGGCTATGTGTAATAATAACTAGGTAATGCATTGTCTAACAGAGATCTAAGATTGACTGGGTCGGCTGTCCAGAAATGCTATATATGCTGAGCTAAATGAAAATACGGATTTCGTACCACTGACTTTTCTAATCTAACGCCTAGCTTGTTATCGACGACCTTCACTTCACTGAAGTACAGAACATAAGGAAACTTGACACGACATTTACGGATAAAATCTAAGATAAGTAACCAGAGCAGGTCAGTAGGAAGGACACCCGATTTCGCAATATAAGCTGTGCCTTACGACCCAGATAAAAGCAAGAAATGTTTCTGTAATACATCTGTTTGCACTGATATCTAAAGACAAATAAAATTTTCAGTCTAAGAAGAGTAGCTGTTTCGACAGAAGGCGAAAGATAGTGAGTGATCTCGGACCGATATTTAGTTGATTCCGATCGCTATCAACCTTAGGTTTCAGTACTGTGTATTAAAGTGACTATGATTTAGGCTAAATAGCACAGAATTTGCTGGGTCAAGGCGGCCAAACAGCAGGCGTCATGGGGCAGGCCTCTGACATTGTTATAGCTTTATTCGTTTCCTTGTGAGTGAGTGTGATCATATATAGAGTACATCTAGTTTCCCGTATTTAAATCTAACAAGATAATTCCATTTAAGAGAATGTGGCCAGCTAAGGTTGGCTATGTTGGCTGCACCGGGAAAGCTGTGGGTGCAGACCGAGACCAAACGACTTCGATCGAAACATTTACACCCATCAACCGCCGCGCTGAGAGTCTAATTAGAATTACCTGTTAGTACACAATTCTTACGAACTTTCAGTGTATAGTGGGCTGCGTCTATTGCTTTTTCTTTAGAGACAGAGTCACACTGAAAATCGTTTCTTCCGTAGTACGACTCTAGCGTCATAATTTTGCTCATTTAGTTATTGACAAATACGACTGTTATATCTGCCATCCACACAAAACTACAAACGAGTTATTTTTTGAATTACGTGAGTTACAGAACGTAATTCCCGGAGTCTGATGTTAGAAAGAAGGTCAGATATTAAAACGTTGTAGCTGGGGTGCCATAGCCTTGGCGAAGGGACCAACCCAGCATTCGCTTGAAGGAAAGGTACGAGAAACCTGATTCTCGAAGGCGCCTTGTTAGGGTCTCAACCCTTCTCCTCCTGACTACGAGGTCAGTGCCGTAAGTTCTGTGCTACTTTTCGGTGAATGTAACTTTATATTGCCGAGTTTCACATCTTTTCTTCGGGACGACTGTTCCTTTTGCTGGTATGTATACAAGGCAAGAAAAACATGAGATGAAAGATCTAGGACAGCGAGTAGCTGCAGATATTTAGACAAATGCTTGTGCCGCCTTCTCTTCCTACAATGTAGCATTCCGTTTGCGAGCGGTGACGGTCCCAGCTGAAAGGGTATTTAATTTAGGCAATGAAACACCTATGTTCCTAGGTGAAAGAAGGATGAACAATAGTGGCCCTGTGAATAAAACTGTACCGCTTTAGCGAAATAAGTGAGTATAAAACCATTTACAAAAGTTAGGAAATATTCTCTCTAAGTAAAAATATTTCAACTAATTGATGTTTTCCAGGAGTTAAATCGTTAACGTGAATAACGTGAATAACAAAATACAGAGTCTTACACATAAAATGGACATATCTATTGTTTCGGAAATGATTCAGTGCATCGGAACAAGATTTTAAGACCAAAACAGAACATAAAATGGCAATCACTTGCATGAAATCAGCGGAAGCAACCACTCGTGAGATCCTAACCAGCAGGCCAATTTGCGCAGTGACTGTGCATTGAGAGTTAAAAGGAATGGGGTCAACCACATATTTCTGTAGTCAATGCTAAGCGATGATCGAGGTGGTGTAAAGAGCGACTTCACTGGACAGTGAATGACTGGAGTGATTTAGAGTAATGTATCACGCTATACGCTGTGGCAATCCGATGGAAGGGTTTGGCTTTCGTTAATGCTTGGAGAACATTACCTATCATCACGTGTAGTACCAGTAGTGAATTACGGAGCAGGTGGTGTTATGATAGAGGGATGTTTTTCGTGATGAGGATCTGGTCCCCTTACTGACTTAAGAAAAATCGAGATGCGGAAGGATAACGTGTACTACAGTTAGGAAACGATGATTGTATCAGCATGATAATACACCCTGCCATAAGGCAGCAACTGTGAGGCAACCGTTTACGGACATTCACACTCCTGAAATGGACTGACCTGCCCAGAGTTCCGACCTGAACCCATTAAAACACATCTGGGAAGAGTTAGACTGTCGACTTCGATCGAGACTTCAGCGGGTCTCTGGTTCAGTTGTTGAGGGGTAATGGGCTGCCATTCCTCCACAGACATTCAGGCAACTCATTGAAAGTACCGCAGCAGAGTTCAAGCCGTCATAAAGGGAACGGTGAACACTCTCTCTACTAATGTCCATTAACATGTGTTCGTGTACTTTTGATCAGACAGTGTGTAGGTATCCTAGCTATCGATGGTGGCACAAAGGATGATCTAACAAGACAGGTTCTCAGCGATGCCGCACCTGTATGCTTGAAATACTTTCTGTGAACAGTGTTGCTCAGCTTCAGGTTCCTTAAGGGGGGGACGTTGATGAAATTGACCAAAAATGTCAACTTTCGATTTATTTTTTAATTTGCTAGTACAACTCATGGACAATAAGTTCCCAAAGTTTCAATCTTGAAATAGCATCCGAAGTGTCTGAAAATTAATTAAAAGTGTGACGCGGTCTCCTGCCACGCCAAGCTTAGAGGGCTAACATCCCCTACATTGACAAGGAGAGGCTTCCGAATTGTATCCTGGATCTTACCAAGCCCACTTACAGGTTTCTGGCCGATCCTGCACTTCTCAAAATGTGTGTTCATGACAAAACCCAAAATCCAAATCAGTCTCGAAATTCACTCATATGGAAACGATGCCCTAAAAGCACCCTTGCATCTGCTACAGTTGTCAGAATTGCAACTTATGAAACAGTTATTGTATTTAATGATGGGAAGGTATTAGATAGAATGGGCTTCAAGATAGGAAATTTTACTCAAGACATCCTGAGAAAAATAGATTTACAGCGCGTCTATGTAGCCGGAAAGTCAGTTTAAGACCTGGTAAAGGAAAGAAGACAGACAACAAGAAACCAAAAGAGAAGCCTTGAAGGGAAAGAGGTACCAGAGTACAAATATGTTGCCTTCTGAAGAAGTCACATAAGGAAAAAAGTTAGGATGAACTTTAAATTGCGTTTCCTGAGAAGTTTGTTTTTTAAAGTTTATGTACCTTTTCCTCAGATTCTATGAATGCTAGAAGTATGAAATTTTGTACACATATTTCTGTAAACCTAGTAGACGTTGTCTCAAGAGCAAATTTTGAAATTCTGATTGCAATCTGAGATATGGGGCAAAGTGCTTGGAATTTTGCATGAATTTAAAATTGTACTTATGGAATTATAATTAAAAATTATAAAAATTCTCCTATTTGACCTGTTCCAAAAACCTCATGAGAGAATGTTACAACATATAAAGAGATGAAACAGAGAAATTTTTGTAGAAATCTATTGAATACTTTCTGAGAAAAAGGAATATACATTACTTTTTGAAAATAAAATTTCAAATTTCATTCAAAAAAAGTTAAATATATATAATCAAAGGTTTTTATATGTAAATGTGTTACTTTCATGTAAAGCGTTGTACAAAATTTCATTGCCATATCTCCAAAACTGTGGATTTGGTGCCTTTCTGAAATGCTATGTGTTTTTCACCAACGTCCCCCCTTAATCAACGGTATCGTGAATCCACCAAAAGGTGTTGTAATCTGAGTTCGTTCATAGACCAGTCTGCATCTTCAGGTAACGGAGTAATATCCCATCACGTTAAAAGGAGGTTTCTAAGTGTCAAATAAACAATTGTTTTGAGCTGCAGTATCTGTCACATGTAGTACATTCATGTACGTGTGATAATGGAGTCTTGTGCATGTGACAATTGCTGAAATTGGAAACATATGTTTGACGCCAAGGAGCCTACCTTTAATGTGATGCAGAGTGAATCTCTGACTTGAAGATGGTTGCTTGACCGAAACTGGTTGTCTATGAACAAGTATTCATTAGGGTAGCTTTTGGTTCGCTCCGTAGCTGAGCGGTCAGTGCAGCTGACTGCCATGCAGGAGACCCGTGTTAGATTCCAGGTAATGCCAGGGATTTTTCTAAGCTGGAGGACTGGAAAGGGATGCACACAGCCTCGTGAAGCCAACTGAGCAGCTACTCGACCGATTAGCAGCGATCCCAACGTGAAGAAGCGCGACAGCGAGAGGGCTGACCCCACGCACCTCCATACCGCATCCGATGGCGCCATTGGCAGACGGTGACACCGTGGTCAGTCGGGCCCGATTGTCACGTCCAGGGCCACAACGCGGAACTTAAACAACAGCATTTGACGGCCCGCGGTGCTGTTCTTTAAAGTATACGCCTGAATACCTGAACAAATGTTCTGTCAACAAGCCGAAGATACACTGACGCGACAAAAGTCACGGGATAGCCATATGCACAAATACGGATGGCGGTAGTAGCGTTTACGCAAGGTATAATAGGGCAGTCATCGGCAAGAGCTGTCATTTGTACTACGATGATTCATGCGAAAAGGTTTCCGAAGTGATTATGCCCGCACGACAGGAATTAACAGACTCTGAATGTGAAATAGTAGATGAAGCTAGACGCATAGGACACTCCGTTTCGGAAATCGTTAGGGAATTCAATATCCGGAGATCCGACGGCCTTCACTTAACGACCGACAGTAGTGTCGTTTGCACACAGCTAACTGACAAGCAACACTGCTTGTAATAACCGCAGAAATCAATGTGGGACATACTACGAAAGTATCCGTTAGGACAGTGCGGCGAAATTGGATGCTAATGGGCTATGGCAGCTGACGACCGATGCGAGTGTCTTTGCTAACAATACATCGCCTGCTATGGTCGCAGGTTCGAATCCTGCCTCGGGCATGGATGTGTGTGATGTCCTTAGGTTAGTTAGGATTAAGTAGTTCTAAGTTCTACGGGACTGATGACCTTAGAAGTTAAGTCCCATAGTGCTCAGAGCCATTTGAAAAATGTTCAAATGTGTGTGAAATCTTATGGGACTTAACCGCTAAGGTCATCAGCCCCTAAGTTTACACACTACTTAACCCAAATTATGCTAATGACAAACACACACACCCATGCCCGAGGGAGGACTCGAGCCTCCGCCGGGACCTGCCCCACAGTCCATGACTGCAGCGCCTCAGACTGCTCGGCTAACCCCGCGCGGCAAGCCATTCGAACCATTTTGAACTGCAGCGCCTCTCCTTGGCTCATGATTATATCGAGTAGACCCTAGACGAGTGGAATACCGTGGCCCGGTCAGATGAGTCCCGATTTCAGTTCGTAAGAGCTGATGGTGGGGTTGAGAGAGGCGCGGACCCCACGAAGACCGAAGTCGTCAACAAGGCAACGTGCAATCTGTTGGTAGCTTCAAAATTGTGTGGGCTGTGTTTACATCGAACAGACTGGGTCATCTCGTACAACTGAACCGATGAGTGACTGGAAGTGTTCGGTTCCTTCATTTGCAGCCATTCATTGACTACAATTATAAATGACAATTCGCCCTGTCACTGGGCCACAACTTTTCGTGATTGGTTTGAAGAACACTCTGAACAATTCGAGAGAACGATTGTGCCACCTAGACTGCCCAGCATGAATCCATCAATCATTTATAGGACATAATCGAGAGGTCGTCTATAAAGGCAGCTTGGATAAATATTTCTGCAGGGGACTTTGAACGACTTCTTGAGTCCATACCACGTTGTGTTGCTGCACTACGCTGAGCAAAAGGAGGTCTGACACGATATTATAACGTATCCCGTGACTTCTGCCACCTCAGTCTATAAATTACGTGAAATATCTTGTTTTTAAGTGACGTGAAATTCATAGGTTACATGCTGATTTGTAGTGAAATCCAGAGCGATTGTTGGCACTACCTTTACCGTGTTAATCACGATTGACATCACGTACCGGGATTTGCTGTAATACCTTATCGTATAGACTTCGTTTTGTTTGTTATAGTGTTGTAACAGTTCGTGTGTTGTGTTTTTGAAGCAGAGGCGGGAACCAATCAGGCTTTTTCCTTCACAGGTGCGAGAATACACGTCAAACCGACACACCTGGTGTACTAGACTAATTACCGTAAATTTAGCTTGCTAATTTCATCTGAGTCTAACAAACATTCTTCTGCAAATGCGGTAAGACATTATATCACTGCTCTCTTCTCTTAGAGATACGTGGAATGTCGTCAGGAGAATTTCTCCGCCTTAGACCAAATCAAAAAGTGAGTTCTTACAAGTCTGTACTCCCCACAAAAATTTTACGAATATGATCCATGCGGTACAAAAAACTTATTATTAACCTATGGCTTGCTTGGAAGCTTTCGATAACTTGAACCGTGTGGTAGAGAAGAGAACCCAGATTGAACGACTTTTGTTGCTTCTGCAGCCAAAGATATTAGTGTCGTTAATCAAACAGGGTGTCTCAGGCGGAATGGTCGATATTTCGGCATTGATAGGAACGATCATTCGAAGTAAAAGTGTATAGTAAACATTGGCTCTAAAACTCATACCTTAAGGGCTAGGAGCGCTTCTTCATGCTCGCTACTGTGAAACATATCTCTTCTACTGAACAAGTGCTCATAGCTCTTAAGGTATGCATTTTAGAGCCTTTTCTCGCTTCACAATTTTTTCTTCTTTTGGCCTATTCTACCTCCTAAAATATGGGAGGCGAAGAGGTTGCAGTGGACGAGATTTATTTCACAGTATCGATAAAGAAGTGTTCATGGCTATTAATGTATGCAGTTTAGAACCAATGTTTACTAGACATTTTTGCTTCGGGTGATCGTTCCTGTCACATCGCTAAATATTGTCCATCCTCACTGGGACATCCTCTATACTGCTGAACAGAGACAATGAGGAGAATACACCATACGCAATGTGGAATGCTAATCTGTCATCACCAATCCGTTTTCCAGGTACTACACATTTTGATTTGAGCTTTTTGCAAAGTCCAGCAATCCGGACTAAGATCCTCAATATTATCTCTCATTCAGGTCTTAAGTCGAGTTGTTATTCCATTTTATGCTCTCGGCCACTCGAAAGTACTTCATTAATGTTCCGCAAATTTTAACTAGAAACATTCTTCTCCACGGCCACACCTTGAAGAGTGCCACCGCAAACTCCGTAAATTCCCTATTGTCTGCTACACGTGCTACCGAATGATATATTACTACGCGAGAAAAGTTTGTAAATACAGGCAGGTGGATAGCGCGATTGTAAGGGAAACGATAATTCGTCCGTGTTTCTTGCGGTGTTTAAAATGTCACGGGTGAAATGTCGCGAGTCGCGGCAGGGCTGAACAGTGGGAACGCATTTTTAAATCGAGCAAGATCTCTGGCTGCTGCGTGCCCGCCCTCAGTGCCATTGATCACGCTATTTTCTCAAGGGCCGCCACGTTAGTCATGGTTGGACCTCGCTACCGGCACGGCATGCTTAATAACAACGCGCAGACCATGCAAGTTCCTCGTGCTAGGCATTGATCCCTCTCAGCCGCTAATTTTTAACCTCGGGCCTCGTTCACATAGCCACTCGTGTAATGCGGCATTGGAAATTTCCATAATACATTTTAACTGCCTAATTATTCGACTCGAAATGCCCAGGGAGCCATTCTAATGGGCCAATACGGGCAACCTTAGCACATACAGGGTAGATCAGTTCGCCGTTCGAGGACCTTCCTACACGTCAGATGTCTTTCTCTCCTTATTCTAATAGACGGAGAGGACTATATAGCCTTACAGCAGCAGTTCTGACTCAAAATAATGCGGGGAGCTGCAATGGTAAAGGCACATAATCAAATTTTGAACCTGCTATCTATTAGTGCAATTTGAAGACTCTTTTAGCCTCAAATATATACGAATGAACATTGCTTGCGGAATGGTAATCGAGACTTATGCTTTCATGGACACTGCTTTACCTACTCAACTATCCGGGTTCATCTGATAGCCCTACTCAAAACTTCAGTGTACATCTACATCTACATTTATACTCCGCAAGCCACCCAATAGTGTGTGGCGGAGGGCACTTTACGTGCCACTGTCATTACCTCCCTTTTCTGTTCCAGTCGCGTATGGTTCGCGGGAAGAACGACTGCCGGATAGCCTCCGTGCGCGCTCGAATCTCTCTAATTTTACATTCGTGATCTCCTGAGGAGATATAAGTAGGGGGAAGCAACATATTTGATACCTCATCCAGAAACGCAACCTCTCGAAACCTGAACAGCAAGCTACACCGCGATGCAGAGCGCCTCTCTTGCAGAGTCTGCCACTTGAGTTTGCTAAACATCTCCGTAACACTATCACGGTTACCAAATAACCCTGTGACGAAACGCGCCGCTCTTCTTGGGATCTTCTCTATCTCCTCCGTCAACCCGATCTGGTACGGATCCCACACTGATGAGCAATACTCAAGTAAGAACGAGTGTTTTGTAAGCCACCTCCTTTGTTGATGGACTACATTTTCTAAGGACTCTCTCAATGAATCTCAACCTGGTACCCGCCTTACCAACCATTAATTTTATATGATCATTCCACTTCAAATCGTTCCTCACGCATACTCCCAGATATTTTACAGAAGTAACTGCTACCAGTGTTTGTTCCGCTATCATATAATCAAACAATAAAGGATCCTTCTTTCTATGTATTGCAATACATTACATTTGTCTATGTTAATGGTCAGTTGCCATTCCCTGCACCAAGTGCCTATCCGCTGCACATCTTCCAGCATTTCGCTACAATTTTCTAATGCTACAACTTCTCTGTATACTACAGCATCATCCGCGAAAAGCCGCATGGAACTTCCGATACTATCTACTAGGTCATTTATATATATTGTGAAAAGCAATGGTCCCATAACACTCCCCTGTGGCACGCCAGAGGTTACTCTAACGTCTGTAGACGTGTCGCCATTGAGAACAACGTGCTGTGTTCTGTTTGCTAAAAACTCTTCAATCCAGCCACACAGCTGGTCTGATATTCCGTAGGCTCTTACTTTGTTTATCAGGCGACAGTGCGGAACTGTATCGAACGCCTTCAGGAAGTCAAGGAAAATAGTATCCACCTGGGAGTCTGTATCTAATATTTTCTGGGGCTCATGAACAAATAAAGCGAGTTGGGTCTCACACGATCGCTGTTTCCGGAATCCATGTTAATTCATACAGAGTAGATTCTGGGTTTCCAAATACGACATGATACGCGAGCAAAAAACATGTTCTAAAATTCTGCAACAGATCGACGTCACAGATATAGGTCTATAGTTTCGTGCATCTGCTCGACGACCCGTCTTGAAGACTGGGACTACCTGTGCTCTTTTCCAATCATTTGGAACCTTCCGTTCCTCTAGAGACGTGCGGTACACTGCTATAAACGTACCTCTCTCGCACCTTCTAAACTCCGCAACCCACTATCCACCGCAGACTGATGGATTTACCCTGGCAACACTCTAACTTATTAATAACTCTACACTTCATTACCATTTCCATCGTTGCACACAACAAAATAGTTAATATAGGAATATTTGTTTCCAAAATCAGATTTACTCAGCTACTTAAGTTGTGCAGCGAGTGTTGTCGCTACATTTCCTTATCAGCGCTCTGAGAAGGTATTTCTGTCAAATATTTATATCACGAATTTGCGAATGTGTCGAAGCCATAAATTAATCAATCCAGTTGTTGTTTACCCTTTCTTTGCTCCACTTTAAGAACTAAATTATGCAGATAGTTATGGGAAGACCTAAGTTTAACCTATAACCCAAACCGATTCGAGTATGACAGCTGTATAAATAAATAAAAATTACTGGTTCTGACAATGAGCTAAATTCTGAACTCTGGCGATTGATCGTACAGTGTCAAGCAAACTACCACACTGATTGAGTTGTAGGGGGAGGGCCAAGAATCGGCGTGGGTCAGATATCCAAAGGCTTAAGGTGAACGCCGAATCGGTTCCTTTACTACAATTACGGCAGACACTCTCCGTTGCGTAACAAGCTGTGGTAGCGCTCTGTCTGTAATAATCATGATATCACTGAGATATAAAACTCTTGTCTCCATTAACCTTTGCCATTTGAGGTACACATACGTATTTTTTTCAATGCGTAACATGCATCACGAGAGCTCTCATGCGAGTTTCTGACTGTAAGAGGTTATACATCTTAAAATTAAGACTCACTTCCTGAGTCTCTGTTTGCTTCAGAAATGATGACATTCTAAACCTAAATATCAGCTGAACTGCAGACAACAGACAGTATGTGTTATAAAGATATATTTTTTTGTTAAAATGTTATGAATATAATGATAACAGACGCAAAACTACCTGTATTACGATACAAATTATATTTGTTATACAGCAGAAAATAAAAGTAACCCACTGATCATTCTGAAATTTAGCAGATATATGGTGAAAAACAAGAAAACTGTATTTGCTCAAGACTGAATTATTTTTCAAAACATACACTCCTGGAAATGGAAAAAAGAACACATTGACACCGGTGTGTCAGACCCACCATACTTGCTCCGGACACTGCGAGAGGGCTGTACAAGCAATGATCACACGCACGGCACAGCGGACACACCAGGAACCGCGGTGTTGGCCGTCGAATGGCGCTAGCTGCGCAGCATTTGTGCACCGCCGCCGTCAGTGTCAGCCAGTTTGCCGTGGCATACGGAGCTCCATCGCAGTCTTTAACACTGGTAGCATGCCGCGACAGCGTGGACGTGAACCGTATGTGCAGTTGACGGACTTTGAGCGAGGGCGTATAGTGGGCATGCGGGAGGCCGGGTGGACGTACCGCCGAATTGCTCAACACGTGGGGCGTGAGGTCTCCACAGTACATCGATGTTGTCGCCAGTGGTCGGCGGAAGGTGCACGTGCCCGTCGACCTGGGACCGGACCGCAGCGACGCACGGATGCACGCCAAGACCGTAGGATCCTACGCAGTGCCGTAGGGGACCGCACCGCCACTTCCCAGCAAATTAGGGACACTGTTGCTCCTGGGGTATCGGCGAGGACCATTCGCAACCGTCTCCATGAAGCTGGGCTACGGTCCCGCACACCGTTAGGCCGTCTTCCGCTCACGCCCCAACATCGTGCAGCCCGCCTCCAGTGGTGTCGCGACAGGCGTGAATGGAGGGACGAGTGGAGACGTGTCGTCTTCAGCGATGAGAGTCGCTTCGGCCTTGGTGCCAATGATGGTCGTATGCGTGTTTGGCGCCGTGCAGGTGAGCGCCACAATCAGGACTGCATACGACCGAGGCACACAGGGCCAACACCCGGCATCATGGTGTGGGGAGCGATCTCCTACACCGGCCGTACACCACTGGTGATCGTCGAGGGGACACTGAATAGTGCACGGTACATCCAAACCGTCATCGAACCCATCGTTCTACCATTCCTAGACCGGCAAGGGAACTTGCTGTTCCAATAGGGCAATGCACGTCCGCATGTATCCCGTGCCACCCAACGTGCTCTAGAAGGTGTAAGTCAACTACCCTGGCCAGCAAGATCTCCGGATCTGTCCCTCATTGAGCATGTTTGGGACTGGATGAAGCGTCGTCTCACGCGGTCTGCACGTCCAGCACGAACGCTGGTCCAACTGAGGCGCCAGGTGAAAATGACATGGCAAGCCGTTCCACAGGACTACATCCAGCATCTCTACGATCGTCTCCATGGGAGAATAGCAGCCTGCATTGCTGCGAAAGGTGGATATACACTGTACTAGTGCCAACATTGTGCATGCTCTGTTGCCTGTGTCTATGTGCCTGTGGTTCTGTCAGTGTGATCATGTGATGTATCTGACCCCAGGAATGTGTCAATAAAGTTTCCCCTTCCTGGGACAATGAATTCATGGTGTTCTTATTTCAATTTCCAGGAGTGTATTTATACAAAGGATGTTGCTATGGCTTTTCGTTTCTGCGCACTGCATAAAACTCAGCAAGCCTGCAGAACAAAATTACGAACAACTCGAACAGCTCCTTCATCGTACTTTGCAGATAAGCGAGGTCAGTTCTGACTGAATCTCAAGGAAAACTTACCGGAATCTTCCCTATAAGCCAATGATTCGAAAGAAGGAATGAAAGAGGTTGTTTTGTCGATGTAGGGTTTTAGCAAAGATAGAGAAGCACACAGTTAGGCAGGTATCCGCAGGAAACCATTTAAGGAATGCACTTGAAACCTAAATCAGAGTTTTCGTTCAGTCATCTGAATTCTATGTCTCTTAAATTTGAGTCCAGTAGCTTAACTATTACGTTATATTACACGGAAATGAAAGGCACTGCCAAGTTGTTGCAAATGTCAAATTTAGAGTGACATACGCGAGAATCAGTTACGGTTTATTTAAATATCATTAAAAGCGATTTCTTCTCGTTGTCTTTTCACGCACTTTCGCTTATTTACAAATACATTCATAAGTAGTGATTATGACAATAATAACAATGATAATGATAATGATGTGTGGCATACAGTTCACCTGGGTCAACAAACGTAAATTTCGACTCATATAAACGATAATAGTTCTTCTGTTAACCGAAGGCAATTTTGTAGATGTGAAGAAGAAAACGGTAGTACATGATAAACATTCTGGATCCTTTGCTCAAAGATGGTGGCTCAATTCTGCGATCAAGTCTACGTTTGGCGTACAATTTTAAACTATGGACAAAGTTATGTTATTAACAACATTAATGATATTCTTCGAAAATCATTGATTGCATTGAGATGTATTGTCGCTTTAGTAAATAACCAGTTCCGATTATAAGAGACCATTCTTAGGTATAATGTGACATCATTACTCAGATGCATGCAAATCGTATCTATTAACAAGCGTCATCTCGTAAACCAGTTAACAGTTATGATCCGTCACGCATCTGATTAACGACGTCACATGCATGCAATTCGTAACTATTAACAAGCATCATCCCGTAGACCAGTTAACAGTTATGCATCGTCAAGCACTTGATTTGCGATGTCACATTATACATGAAGATGGTCCGTTTCTGACTGAAATTGGTCGTTTAAGATAGTACAATACAGCTGCGTGCAAACAACGAGTTTCCAAAAGTTTGTAGAAGCTGTAAATCACTGCATCCTGAAAATAAAGTTAACAATATTCGTACGACAGTCCCGTAATAGACAAATTTATTTCAATACAAGTAGGTAGGTACAAAACTTTTCAAGTAGATTTTCACGAAAAATGTTCGAGTCCACGAGTAGAACCACTGGTTGTGAATTTGCTTCCCAGTTAGTATCAACGATATTATTCTCGAACATCAGAGCGAGGTGGCGCAGTAAGACATTGGTCTAGTTGCAGTAACGTGTTTTAATTTGAGATGTACGCTGGTATGGTCAGAAAACCCACACATTTTTCGTATGGGTTTGACATCTGTGACAGTTGTGTCCCTGCCTACTACAGTTGTGTGAAACTTTTACAGGGCACGCCATAACATGTTGCTTCTCCCCCTACTGCTGTGTGGGTCATATCATATATTAAGGGTTTGTTATGAAGTAGCTTGACAATGCGCTAGCGCCTCAAACTAGCAGAATGGTAAACATGCTAACGCATTTCATGGTTCATGGTGTACGATCCCGGTTGCAGCTTGCTTATCTAATGGCTTGTGAGGGCAACAGGAGTTTGATTTTCAGTATTTCACATAACTACTGACCGGATTTAAAAATTTTAAACGCTGTCGTAATTTATTCGTTTTTATCATACCTCACGAAGAAGATGTAACATAGTGAGACAAGCATTACAGTCAGAAACTGTGAATATACACCACGTGATCAAAAGTATCCGGACACCCCCAAAAACATAGTTTCATATTAGGTGCATTGTGCTGCCACTTACTACCAGGTACTCCATATCAGCGACCTCAGTAGTCATTAGACTTCGTGTGAGAGCAGAATGAGGCGTTTCGTCGAACTCACAGACTTCGAACGTGGTCAGGTGATTGGGTGTCACTTGTGTCATACGTCTGTACGCGTGATTTACACACTCCTTAACATAACTAGGTACACTGTTTCCAATGTGATACTGAAGTGGATACTTGAAGGGTCACGTACAGCACAAAAGCGTACAGGCCGACCTCGTCTGTTGACTGACAGAAACTGCCGTTAGTTGAAGAGGGTCGTAATGTGTAATAGGCAGACATCTGTCCAGACCATCACACAGGAATTCCAAACTGCATCAGGATCCACTGCAAGTACTATGAAAGTTAGGCGGGAGGTGAGAAAACTTGGATTTCATGGTCTAGTGTAGCGACTGCTCATAAGCCACACATCACGCCGGTAAACGCAGAACGACGCCTCACTTCGTGTAAGGAGCGTAAACATAGAATGATTGAACAGTGGAAAAACGTTGTTTGGAGTGACGAGTCACGGTAAACAACGTGGTGATCCGATGGCAGGGTGTAGGTGTGGCAAATTCTCGGCGAACGTCATCTGCCAGCGTGTATAGTGCCAACAGTATAATTCGGAGGCGGTGGTGTTATGGTGTGGTCGTGTTTTTCATGGAGGGGGCTTGCGCCCCATGTTGTTTTGCGTGGCACTATCACAGCACAGGCCTACATTGATGTTTTAAGCACCTTCTTGCTTTCCACTGTTGAACAGCAATTCGGGGATGGCGATTGCATCTTTCACCACGATCTGGCACCTGTTCATAATGCACGTTTTGTGGCGGAGTGGTTACACGACAATAACATCCCTGTAATGGACTGGCCTGCACAGAGTCTTGACCTGAATCCTATAGAATACCTTTGGGAAGTTTTGGAACGCCGACTTTGTCCCAGGCCTCACCGACCGCCAGCGATACCTCTCCTCAGTGCAGCACTCCGTGAAAAATGGACTGCCATTCCCCAAGAAACCTTCCAGCACCTGATTGAACATATGTCTGCGAGAGTGGAAGCTCTCAACAAGCCTAAGGGTGGGTCAATATCATACTGAATTTCAGCATTACCGATGGACGGCGCCACGAACTTGTAAGTCATTTTCAGGCAGGTGTCCGGACACTTTTGATCACATAGTGTAAATTGATGTACAGTAACTCACGGAGTGCAAATAACCTGCAGTATATTCATGCGATACTTGAGAATGAGAGCACTTAGCGATTCGAAACAAACTTCCCACATAATTTCAAACCTTTTCGAAACTTTTTCTTGCTGACACCCCGATAAAATAATGAAACGAAAGAACTGTATCGCTTACTACATTTTCGCTGTTTATGTAATATAGCCTCAGCATCAGTCATGGCATTTTAATTTATTACATCTTTACTACTCATGCTACTTGCAACACATTTTTCAGATAGAATCAGTGTGACGTCATATGACGTCATAAATTTTAAGCTGTATGGAAAACCAACTTTTGCTTAAAACGGTTTGCGAATTACTCACACTATATTGATCCAGTTTTGTCTCACTTACATGTTTAACGTCAAATATCTAACAAATTAACTCATTTTCAAAGTAATCAGCTGTTTGAAGTTGTTTTATAGAAGAGAGTTCGATTCTTTACAGAATCGGGGTTGGGGGTTTATCGATTTCGTAATAACAAAACCCTAAATCAGTTAAGGCAATGTTGGGATGGTTTCTTCGAGAAGCACATGTCCGATTACTTTGCATAATCCGAAGTTCTTCTCCTTTGCCTGGTCCTGACGAGGAGCTAATATCTAATCTTCCTTTGTCTTCCTCCCTTCTGAAATTCGATCAGAAAATCGAGCTGGTAAATATTTATTGAAAAAGACATGGGATGACTTACTCTACAGCTTAAAGGGGAATTTCACATCAAGGACTTGTGGTTAAATATTCGTGTTCAAAAAGATTATATCAGAATATGTTTCAGTAAGTAATGGCCTATTAAGAAAAGCAACGGAGAGTTGGAATAGAAATCTTTTTGATTTAATTTAATGAACATTACGCGTTGAGTATTTCTTTCTTTAGGAAGGGGTTGGAACAGAAGGTTCCACGGAAGAATGAATGCGCGCTTCTGTAGCCATCACATGAATATATGCATGACAGCGTGAATGTATAACATAGCAGGCAGAACGCTATAAATCAGCAAGAGCATAAATTCCGCAGGAGATATCTGTGAGGTCTAGGTAGTGAAAATGCTTTGGATAAGGTGAGGGTTACTGCCCTACACCGTGTGGAAGACCATGACACGGAGTGATTGCATGGTTTCTAGTGCAGAACTTTGAGAAGGTTACAGATTTTTAGTTCCAAATTGCAGCAACAAATGGGACTGTTTCTGTTAACAGATGCTGTGGGCTCAACATGTTCAAGATTATTATATTTGTCATCACGATAGCACTGTGCTCTCTTCATTCCAGCGAATTCCTATGGGAGATCGAAACACACATTGGTACAATTCACTTCTGCTACGAAGTCCGGCTACGAAAAGAAGACTTCGTCATGTTTTAATTATACGGCCTTTATCCTGTACTCAAGTCTGAGAACTTTTACTTTCATAATAAGAGTCTGTGACTTATCGTGTACACAGCCTCCGTGTTACAGATCACTGACGATTGTGCGATTTGGCTTCTGATTTTATCAGGACGTTCAGGAGAGGGATAAAAATTAAGGGTGAAAGGATACCAATTACATTGTCATCCTCAGTAAAATCGAAGAGGAATTACCGGTCCTGATGAACAGAATTAACAGTCAGCACAGACTATGGATTGTGAGTAAACTAAAGAAATACGAAAATAATGAGGAGTAGCAGCAACGGGATTGGCGATAGATTTAACATCAAAGTTAGAGACCACGAAGTAGACAAAGTGAAGGAATTCTGCCACCTTCGAAGCAAAATAACTTATAACGGGCCAAGCAAAAGGGACGTAAAAAGCACGATAGTATCGGTAAAGAGAGAATTCCTGGCCAAAAGAAGTCTACTTATATCAAACACCAGCCTTAATTTGAGGAGGGTATTCGGAGAATGTACTGGTGCTCATCATTGTGTAGTGGTGAATCACGTATAGCCAGGAAACCAGATAACAAGAGAATCGAAGTGTTTCAAATGGGGTGGTACAAAATGTTCCTGACAATTAAGTGGACTGATAAGAATGAGGAGGTCTTAAGTGGATTTAAAAGAATGAGGAAATACACTCCTGGAAATTGAAATAAGAACACCGTGAATTCATTGTCCCAGGAAGGGGAAACTTTATTGACACATTCCTGGGATCAGATACATCACATGATCACACTGACAGAACCACAGGCACATAGACACAGGCAACAGAGCATGCACAATGTCGGCACTAGTACAGTGTATATCCACCTTTCGCAGCAATGCAGGCTGCTATTCTCCCATGGAGACGATCGTAGAGATGCTGGATGTAGTCCTGTGGAACGGCTTGCCATGCCATTTCCACCTGGCGCCTCAGTTGGACCAGCGTTCGTGCTGGACGTGCAGACCGCGTGAGACGACGCTTCATCCAGTCCCAAACATGCTCAATGGGGGACAGATCCGGAGATCTTGCTGGCCAGGGTAGTTGACTTACACCTTCTAGAGCACGTTGGGTGGCACGGGATACATGCGGACGTGCATTGTCCTGTTGGAACAGCAAGTTCCCTTGCCGGTCTAGGAATGGTAGAACGATGGGTTCGATGACGGTTTGGATGTACCGTGCACTATTCAGTGTCCCCTCGACGATCACCAGTGGTGTACGGCCAGTGTAGGAGATCGCTCCCCACACCATGATGCCGGGTGTTGGCCCTGTGTGCCTCGGTCGTATGCAGTCCTGATTGTGGCGCTCACCTGCACGGCGCCAAACACGCATACGACCATCGTTGGCACCAAGGCAGAAGCAACTCTCATCGCTGAAGACGACATGTCTCCATTCGTCCCTCCATTCACGCCTGTCGCGACACCACTGGAGGCGGGCTGCACGGTGTTGGGGCGTGAGCGGAAGACGGCCTAACGGTGTGCGGGACCGTAGCCCAGCTTCATGGAGACGGTTGCGAATGGTCCTCGCCGATACCCCAGGAGCAACAGTGTCCCTAATTTGCTGGGAAGTGGCGGTGCGGTCCCCTACGGCACTGCGTAGGATCCTACGGTCTTGGCGTGCATCCGTGCGTCGCTGCGGTCTGGTCCCAGGTCGACGGGCACGTGCACCTTCCGCCGACCACTGGCGACAACATCGATGTACTGTGGAGACCTCACGCCCCACGTGTTGAGCAATTCGGCGGTACGTCCACCCGGCCTCCCGCATGCCCACTATACGCCCTCGCTCAAAGTCCGTCAACTGCACATACGGTTCACGTCCACGCTGTCGCGGCATGCTACCAGTGTTAAAGACTGCGATGGAGCTCCGTATGCCACGGCAAACTGGCTGACACTGACGGCAGCGGTGCACAAATGCTGCGCAGCTAGCGCCATTCGACGGCCAACACCGCGGTTCCTGGTGTGTCCGCTGTGCCGTGCGTGTGATCATTGCTTGTACAGCCCTCTCGCAGTGTCCGGAGCAAGTATGGTGGGTCTGACACACCGGCGTCAATGTGTTCTTTTTTCCATTTCCAGGAGTGTAAGTATGTGGAAAACTGAAAAAAAGAAGAAAAGGATGATAGGATATGGGTTAAGATGTCAGGGAGTGGCTTCCATGTTACTAATGGGAGCCAAAAACTGTTGGGGAAGACAAAGGTTGGAATATATCCAAGAAATTGAAAAAAAGTCCGCAGATCGTTTATGCTCACGATTAAATCCCAAACGTCTTCACAGTGTCTCACAGACTGATAATTGATGGTGAGCCTTCTGTCGAATCCGTACATTATGCACTAAAGACCCTTTGATGGCGTTCAGTTGGAATGTTTTGCTGTGTATCACACCATGTTTCACCCCTCACCGACACCAAAAATCTCTTCACACACTTATCATGACGGTCCACGCAAGAAACACATACAGTTCGAAGGAAAGGTGCTAATCCACGTCACGTGTGAAATCCTCACCAGATAGAGAATCAAAAACGCTTCAGTATCTTACGGTCTATTATGGCATGCTCTTATTTGTATTTCTCTTTATTTATTACATCAGAGTCTTCTAAAAGCTCATGAGAATTGTTGTTACACTATGCAAAACAAAATGCGCGCGGCGAAATATTTTGGTAGAACTCAGATTATGCATGTGGCACAGGATTACTATAAATGAATTATTACAATGCAGATTTTCTTCTTAGCCGTTAAAGTGTATGGAGTGTTTTTCCAAAGTATGTGCGTCTTTTCGTGTTATTTCTCGCGGGCTCGATGGTGTCACACACGTAACTATAGCTGCGAAAGTGACATTTCGAGGTTGTTTAAAATAAGCGACACTTTCCGTTCTCTTATATCTTTTTACGAAAGACGTAATAATGAAATTAAAGTCCCATGAAATCAGTAAGACACGGTAAGGACTACATTTTATGGTTTCTAAGTCAGCCATATTTGCTGTCTCCTTGCGCATGCTCTCATTCAGGACTTTTGGCGCGAAGACTTTTCATTCAGCGTGGATATAGTACCGTGAGGCAGCCAAACTGTTTTTAGGACACAAGCATCCGTGTACTTGGTAAAACGAGCACTTTTAGGTCAAAACTGTTACCAAGCAGGTGGCGTGCTCTAACTTCCTTTACTTCATTTTCGGCATCAGTATGAAATAAAGGCATGACATAAAGGAATAAATACTGGGTAATGTTTCGGAAAAAATATCTGGAACACAATATAAAATAGTTTTATGGTAAATTTCAATAACAGTAATACAAATGCAAACAAACTTACCGAAGAACAACGTAACAATGTGTAATGAAGAGATACACAATTAATGACGGAATCATTTAACGGGTAATCTTAAGATGTAGGAGAAAACAAAAGAAACTACGTGAAGACTTCTCGAAATGCGTGAAGTTTCTTGCTAAAGTAAAACAGCCAGCGAAACAGTTGAAGATTTGAGGTCGGTATAACTGATTTCTTTATGAACTAACTAAATTTCCAGAATTCCTTGTCTAGTAGAGTATTTTCCGCGTTGGAAGTGGTGATCCGTGAAAAAGCCACTCCCATGACTGAGATCATTTAGAACGTTCTCTGACGGCACTCTCTCTCTCCCTCTCTTAGCGTCAGCCCGCTTTCGTTATTGGTTTTAAGACTGCCTGCGTTAGACAGTTTGTTTAGAGCGTACATTCTACTCTCAGATTCACGACGTGTGAGATAACGAACTTCTGAGTATGCATAGAACAAAGCTACTTTGTATTAGTTACATGAGAAACTGAAACCTAACAGGAGCGATCGGAGTTAATCGATAGCTAGTCACAGTTTGTGACCACGGTGATTACGAAGAGGGTAACGAACTCTTGAAGATCTGAGTAATGTGATCTATGTAAATAAGTGTAGTTGACATCAAAAACTCCTCTGAGATAGGAGAATAATATAGTAGAAGTAGAATAGACACGAACAAAAAAATGAAACTATTCTGTATGCCTTTAGCATAATTTATATCTATATATACTGTAATTTAGTTTTACAACATTTTTGAAAAATGAGTCGGATATATACTGACATCAACACTCGCAACATACTTGACAGGAGGAGCAAATTTCAAATGGAATGTAGTGTCTCTTTCTTAGTCGTCCAAGCAAAAAGGAAAGAATAACACAAACTTAAATTTTATAGTAAAAAGTTTGTGGTATCTTCGTTGGTATGGAGGAAGAATATGTTGAATTTTAATAATAACAAAAAAATTGCCTTGAGAAAGCATGTAAAGTGGACGTAAGTGATTTTAAGATTACCTTTCACATATGTGAATTCAGAATTCCTCTGTAAAGACACATATTTAATACTGAATTATAAATTAGGGAAGTTATTACAAATAACGAAAAGTACAATTAAGGCACATAAAACGAATACACTAACAGGTTTGAGGAATGATTTAACATACCAAATGATAAAAAATGCAGAAACAATAATAATGAAGAGAAAAATTTATAATTTTTAAACATTTATATGTAATGAATGACAACATGGTAACAAAACAGATCTGAACGTACCTCTGGGGAAAGCAAATAACCAGCTGGACCCGAGAAAAAATAATGGGTTAGGATACCCATCACTGAAGAAGCAGAAAGAACATGAAAGATGTGATATGAAGACAGAGAAACGAAGGAAGTGAAATCATAAAAGAATATTGGATGAAGAAGAACGATATATTAAAAGAAATTTGCTTCGACTTTAATAAACGATTGTAACGAAAAGACAGAAAGAATATGGATGGAATTCCACCTTATCTGTTTAACAAAACAAAAAGACACAAAAATCGTATTGACAGATAAAAGTGAATTGGTAGGTGCATTCGTAATGAATCACAGCTGAAGAGAGGAAGTTTATGTAAGTTTGTGATTCAGAATGTCCAAACGGACTTCAGTTTAGGCCCACAACTTAAGTCGAGAGAAAATGCATATTTCTAATGGGAGATTCGTGGATTCGTAAGTGTCATGAAATTAGGCATTGGATTAGGACATCAGTGCAGGGCTCACGTATAGAACAGTGACTTACTTGGAACATAGAACACTAAAAGCAATATAATTACTAAATATACCATACAAACAAGGAAAAGAGGAAAAAATAGTGGAATTCCAATGCAAATTTCGAATACAGTGTATGTGTAATAAACAAATAAATTTAGCTGTATACTTAATAGTACCAATGTGGGAATGGTGAATGAATTAAAATAATTTTGCTAAAAGAATAAGTTTCTCATTACTATTCCAACGTGATAACGTCAGATATATTTCTGTTGTTACTGTCATTTAAATATGGAAATAAGCGATAATTCAGCCTATGAGGGCGCCTATAGAACCGCATGAGCATACTTCGTTTTGCACATAACTTTTAGTTAGTGTGGGTCATTCACTGGGTGCCACTGCTCATATTCTCAGTTGTCAGAGTCAGTATAACACCTTACGGGAGTGATTTCCTTGTTATTTTCGCGTAAATGACACTGCTTGTCCAGTGTGTTTCGAGATCTGAACTGAGTTCATGATCTATCAACACTAATGCCACGCTATTCAAAAGCCTAAACATTAAAACACGAAGTGTGTAATGAATATGTGGCACGTTTGTTCTGTAGACGTAATAAATAGGCAAAAAATCTTTTTGCGAATTATATTGTTGGATTGCTTTCGAAGCTATATTCTTAACATTTAGTAAAAAGAGAAATAAAATAAGGTTTAAGAGACCCACCACTGTACGGCATTAGTAAAATCTTTTCATAAAATGAAATTGTTGTAGTTCGGTTTGATTGTATTTTAACTGGCCAAAGGCAACTAAAAATCCTGAATAAAAACGATACAAAACTTTACAAATACTGAATTTGGTAATATCACAGAATATAAAATGTTATTTTCAAAAATACGGATGACACAAAGCCCAATCATGCCAATTCTTAGAAGAAAGGATATTATAATTAGTACTAATTTCAAAATGAAAATAAAATATGAATCGACATCAAAAGTTTGCAAAAAAAGAATTCAAGTGTCGATCGTAAGGAAACTTACTTGTTGATATATAGCAGGTATTCCTATGACGTGAAACGACCCGAACATAGGGTAATCGTAGAAGTGGCGGATATCGTAATTCATAGCGTGGCGCCGCGGCGAGCTTGCAAAGACTTGTGCGCGAAAGATACCCCACCGAGACTAGCAGCACACCGTCGGGCGTGGCTCGCTCGCGAAGCGGTTTCTGCGCATGCGCTCTCTCCCCTCCCCCCTCCGCCAAGGTTGCGCTAATGTAAGAGTCGATTTTTTCTGGGCGTTTCATTTCGAATTCAGCAAAAAAATTCTGCCCCGACCAAGGTCATATGGATATCAGAATCCGGCACGGAAGACGTTCAGTCCGCCCCCGAGCCCCTCCCTGACCGACGGCGCCATTTTCAGTCCGGTCGCTTCTCTTCACCTCGCCTCGCCCCGCCGCAATTAAATCTACTCTCTGCTTCGCCCTTCGCTTCGTACCACTTTGCTCGTTCTCTTAATGGCTGGCTCAGGGAACAAACCGTGTCTGTGGCAATTGAGGAATTTCACCTATGTGCAGATATACTCGTCCTTCATGACACGCAAGAGCGGGCTTTCCACCAGAGTGAGAAAGGTCGTGGCACTCTTCGGTTTTCACAGAGTCGCAAAGCAAGGAGGACTTACAGAAACGATTGCGACAAGAAATTGCGGATGATTAGGTTTTTGGTTAAACTTATTTTATTTCGTTTTTATTGGTGAGTCACCCCTCTCTCCGAAAACAGATGTTGAGATGCCAGCAGTAACATTTACATCAGTTTTTCAACCAAAGGAAATGAACAGTTAAAATAAACAAAAATGTAAATTTTCTGGTCTAAAAAAGGAATGGAGAAGTCATGTTGGTGCTTTATTTAAAAGAATGTGATTAATGATGATTTCAGGATTCAGTAAATGTTAATGGTAAGTGATTTTCATGGTATGGTAGTACTTCATATTACTGGAAAACATGGATAGAAAGACAATGAAATTAAGTAGATTTTGACTTGAGGAATAGCTTTAAATAAGACGTAAGGTGGTGTGGATTTTAAACGTTAACATATACAGTTAACCTTAACTGTGAAAGTTACGAATATCAGTTAAAAACCAATGTACTGTAAACAGGCACAATTATTATTCTTCCCACGTGGATCCTTTTTAAGAGACTTAAGTTCATCTATTACTGGAGTTAACTCTTAGTGAGAAGTATAATAAATACGCATGGCTACTGTAAATGATACGTTCAATTGGTGCTGGGGAGTTCACATGAGAGTTGGTCGTATGAAAGAGAAAACGAATGAGGTGATTGGCTAGAGGATCACGAACCAAGCTGATGAAAGTAAAGGAGTGGCAAAGCAGAGGATGAACACTAGCATCGAGAGAAAAATGGGAATTCTGTTATGCCTTTAAGCATAGATTCCAAGTCAGATGGGAGGAGGTACTTAAAGCGGATTGTTGTAAATTTTGACATGTGCTAGTACAGACTGTGGAATAGTACTGAGGCTAGAAAAGTGGATTGTTGTACATTTTTAGATGTGCTGATACTGACTGTGGGATATTACTGAGTTTAGAAAAGGAAGATTTATAAGGGTTTAACGTCCTATCAACAATGAGGATATCAGACATGGAAAACAAGCACTGAATGAACAAGGGTGTAGAAGAGTACTGGCCGTGTTCTTTCCAACGCAATCAACCCACATTTCGCCCCAAGGTATGTAGATGAACTAGGCATATGTTAAATCTGCACCATGGGGATAGGGATTTGAATCCAGCAACTCCTGGATGTGCAAACAATACTTTAACTACTGAGCCATTTTGCTCAGAGGACGCCTGGAAATCGGACACAAACGATAGAGCGTTGGAACGAGCTCATATGAGATATAGGATAAACAAACGTGTTTAATACCGGAGAGGTGCGTGCACAGTAAATGAGATGGTAAACAGATTCATACTGAGAGGAGAAAGTGTGAGCCAAAATTCAGGCTCACTGACCAAGTATCTATTGATTAGGTATATAACACAATCAAAATTTAAAGAAAAATGGTTTGCAGACGTCACAACGCAAGTCTGTATCGGAAACATCTACGGTGTACATCCCTTGTCATTACATATATTTACTTCACGAATTTTTATCTGTTGCAACTTACAACTAAATCAATATAAATATTTTCATTAGGTGTACTTATTTCACGCATTTCGATATCGAGGAGCTTATAAATCTTTATTTCTTAAATTAAAAAATTTCGGACGAATACATTGCTAATTCATCTATTACATATATTGTAATGCCTAGATACATCACTTTTATCGCCATTTGCCGCTGTCGAACCAAACAAAAGATAAGAACGTAGCTTTTCGTCGCCATTGTCACTGAACTTAAAGGTTCTTGGGGTTTGATGAGGCATCATTCTTTCCAGAATCTTCGGATCCAGTGTTTTGACATTCTTGATAAAGCCTTTTCTGTGAGCAGTGAGCAGCTAGTTACCACAAGAATAAGTAAGTAAAATGGTCAAAACCTCAGATCCGAAGATTAACCAAAGATCTCTTAACTTCATCAAACAATATATGTTTATACTAAGAAAGAGTTTTAATTGTATTATTGTAAATAAAATAATACTAAGAAATGAAAATCTCAATGTTAGTACCCAGAGTTCGAAATGTGTAGCTCAACAGATAAAAGTAAATATAACAGTAAATGTGTTGATGATGTCCGTTACCGAATTTGTAGTGAGTGATCCCAGAAAATGAAGTTGAAAACAAATTGAGAAATGATTATTCAGAACAGTTTATAATTAATTGAAAGTGCTGAACATTTTCAGGGGCTTGATAAGCTCTGAAAAACTTTACCAAGTTATTTAAAGTATTGTTGGTGGAAGAAGGCAACGTAATAAATTATTGTCTCGCCCCTTTGCTGTTATGATTTTCTGGTGATAAGCCTCATGGAACAGCAAACTACGAAAAAAGCTTTGAACTGGGTTCCATGTGAGTAACCAGTGGTAAAGTGCCTGTTACAGTGAATGATACGAGGTAATGGTTCACACATATCACTTCCGGTTTTGCTAGTCTTTTCGTATTCTTATTTCTTCCTTGTTCATTTACAATTTTGAAACGCCGTGACAGAACTGAATACTGAGCTGGGAATCGAATGTGGACCTTTCCATTCCGCAGGTAATGAGTTACTCAGACACAAATCAGTATCTCTCTCTTGCCTTGCAAGCTCCACGTAGTCTCCCTTGCATATCATTTTCAGTTAATACCCTTTAAGGAAAGGTACACATTAGCGTCCCAGACATACAAGAAACTTTAATCTGTCAGGAAATTTAAAAATAGCTTACACTCCTCTGTAGAGGAGGGAAAGAAATCTTACAATGTAGTTCAGTAAATCTCCTTCAAAACCTTTATTGTTAGTCCCGAGAGTCAGTCTATTAAGTACTACTCTTGTCGCCTAGTCCATATTCAACATGCAGTATTAAACTGCTCGGAAGTTCCGAAACAAGACACGCCCCAACACAGACAGAATCACTAGCCAGTATTCTGTATGTAATGATATAGAAACCTACCAGATTTTACACTATAATCTTTCTTCGAGAATGTATAAATGAAAAATAGTTCTATCTTCCTTACATTCAAGAGCATTTGCCGCAGGAAACTGCCCCTTCCCCTTAAATTAAGCCATCCACATGAGTCTCACGACTCGAATTACAGTTTCAACTGCCGTGATACCTTCTCCATATCTAAACATATATTCGGCATACCTATTGTGCTGCATAGCTATAAGCTCTGCAAGAAATGGTAAGGTGGTGGACTGCTTCTACCGAGTCTTATGTTCAGTGATGGATTTCAGATTCATGTTACACGTTTCACGATTGCTGTTACTAAAGATCGTGGTCGAATAAATTTGATCGCTGTACAGAATTAAAACCAGACCTTTTCTCTTAGCACTCTTAATGACCTGCCACACATTTTCATTCTGCAGATTCTTGTGTCCGCACTCCAAGTTCCTGGTTCCTCTGCCAGTTCATTGTTTCTGTCTTGGAAAGAGCAGTATCAATGAGACAAACAGGTACGAGTTCGGATACAGAAAAACTGCTTTTCCTGATTGATGAATGCGTGGAATTTTGCATACAGATTAACTCATGTATGGGAAATTGAGTATTACAAATGATTGTTATTGCCTGTGTTTATACATCATTAAACAGAATACATTATCAAATAGAAACTGTGCAACACGATACAGTTTATCAGCGCTAGAAACAGACCAAGATATTTTGGATATCCGTTGCTTCATATCTTTGTTGAAATTCCACCCGTTGTTTGTGCAGTAGTGTCGTATAAAAGTGAAAAAATAGCTTCAGTTTTGTCTGATGAATAACGATCCAACAGTTGATTTCCTCATTTAATTAAATTAATAAGTGAGATCGAATCAGTTTGTCGAAGTTATGTATGTGATCAACATAGATATTGGAAACCATTTTACCGAAGGAAGCTCAGGGGTTAAGACACGTATTTGAAAGGGCGATATTCATATCTCCGGTTGCTGACAATGTTTTATGCTTTCCATGGCTTCTCTCCATAATTTTAAAGGCGAACGCAGGAATTGTTCCTTCAAATAAATCGCAGCTGACTTCCTGCCTCATTCATGTCCAATCCGAATTTCCGTCCATCTTTGATGAAATTTCAAACGTAAAACTTCAACTTCCCTTCCTAACTGTAAGACTCTGATATGTTTCACGATCGGATCATTCTCTACTCGATACCGAAAGCAGCGACGCACATTTTGAAATATTCTGTTCAAATCAGGAACAAAGGTTTTTATATCCCCGTTTGAGCATCCAATTCGAGCATCCCGTTTTCGGTCTTCCTTAATCAATGCTGGCGAGTGCCATAACGTGTTGGATAATCCTTAGTATTTCTTGTTTATAATGACTCCACAGTTGTTCAAGAGTCAAACCCTAACCTACTGCCTACCATTTGCATTGTATGAAGGCTTTGTGTCTAAACCTGCTCCTAAAACCACCTCAGAGAGGCATATATTATATCTTTCCAATAACTGTCGGATCGTGACCCAAACTTGTAAATTTTAGCGGGAAATTGTCTGTCACATTTAGAGAAAAACTGCCCTCTGATCATTGTAGAAACGCGAAGAGAAATTCAGGTTTATTGCGAGTATGTGTTCTGGGACGCCTCGTAACGCTGTATAATAATAAATTAAATAGAGTCCTGAACAAAGATGAAGCCACCAAAGCCAAAGCTCCTTATAAGAGAACTACGCAGGCAGCAGATGTTCGAGTCGTGTGTGTGCCACTGGTAGTCTACATCGTAGGTTCCGGTCTGCTAGCAGTTCTGAACACTATTCGTTGTTTATCTATTTCACTACACTGCCAGACGTAAACCAAACACTAATTCTTCATCACACTGCCAGACGTAAATCAAACACTAATTCGTAATGACGGTGTACAATTTGAAAAAAGAAGAAAGTAATGTGGAGTAGCGAATAAGAGTAACGATAAATGTAATGTCGAACACAAAGCAGACATAGTGAAGGAATTATGATACCTTAGAAACAAAATAACACATGATGGACGAAGCAAGGAGGACATAAAAAGCAGAATAGCATGGGCAGAGCAGGCATTCCTGACCAAGAAAACGCTGCTAGTGTCGTAATTAGGGATCAGATTTCATGCAGCAATAATCCCTTAAATATGAGTGCATTCATGCACCAAAAAATTCTACAACGAGCACATAAAATATTAATGCAAACTGTTCGCATAAAATGATATAAAAACTCCGTTGGCATCGTTTTAACACAGAAAGGACTAACAAATGCCTGAAATGATCCACAAAGAAGCGTTAACAATACAGGCAAGAAAACTGGTATTTGTATTAATTTACGGAAACCTATTGTACTCACAATTAGTTTTCCACTTTCCTTCTGTTACAGTTCGCAATAGACTGAGCGAGGTAGCGCAGTGATTAGCACACTGGACTCGCATTCGGGAGGACGACGGTTCAATAATGCCGGGATGGTTCCTTTGAAAGGACACGGTCGACTTCCTTCTCCATCCTTCCCTAACCCTATAGGACTGATGACCTCGCTGTTTGGTCCCCTTCCCCAAAACCAACCAACCAACTAACAGTTCGCAATCACTGTATGTTTCAGGTGTTCGGAATAAGCCATCTCCCGTGCTTGTAACAGGAGATACTTCTCTCTACCTCACAGGTGCGTGCAAAAGGGGCTCCTTGCTCCTCTTAGCGGCCTGTTGCTCGGACGTTTAGCGCGCTTATCGATTACAATTTCTTCAGTTATACAAAATTTTTCTTATCCTGTTTTTTTAAGTATGCTCTGGACATGTTCCTTCACTATTTCAACTCTTCCAGGAACAGAGTCAGGTTTAGAGTCTGCGCTATTAAGCACATTGAGTAGAACTGCCCGTCTCCACAGTAACAATTGCCACTAGAAAATGAGAAAAATGCGCATATATACACGCAAAACTAGCTCCTGTTTCTGAGGTGTTCAGAACGTCTTGGGCAATTTGAAATGACGCTGTACTTTTATGATGAAATGTAGAAACGACCCTCTTAAAAGTTTCTATATGTTAGATGTAGTAAATAACTGCAGACAACCAAATGCCCCAGTGCGTTATGATTAGCTCTGGTGGCAGGGGAATATCAACTGCTGCTGCTCTGAAGACTTGTTTTCTATAAGGTGCTGTAACAAACACCTTCATCACAACAGACATCAACTTGTCAACAGGACGAAATTTGTACGAACAGTTTCAGCAACGCGATATAATCCATGAGAAAGACAAGTCAAATGTATGATATTGGGAAATATAACTTTGAGAGCAGTACTAGTTTTGATCATGTAACTTGCTGCATCAGTTACAAACAGCAGCACAAGCTCGTACTGAATGCAACTTGGTAATAATAAGTTCATGAGATCGATAAAAAAATGAGGAAACTTCGGATATATTTGTCATTTGAAACTGCTTTATGGCAACTAGATACGGAGCAGACCGTACATTTTTGTTAAGAGACCCAATTACAATAATTGAAATAAACCATCCCTCACTTTCTTGTGTTTCGTCGATTGACACCCACATAAAATTATTTTGAATCTGATCTCTTATTTTTGTACTGATTTGGCCATTGCACTGCTGTAGGTAATTTTTACATGCAGTGGCTTCGTCTGGCACTTCGCACTCTGTAAACTTCTGAATGAAATTTCTCATAACAGGACTAGTTAATTTCCACAGCGGAATATCTGCCGACAAGAAGGCTTCACACAAATCAAAACTGCGAAAAAGTACTGTAGAACATTCACCTAACAACTGCTGGAAGGGAGCACTTTTTGTTGATTCTCATCTTACTTTCTGTTTGTGTTTATTGGTATGCTCACGCCGAACGACTTGGAACAATTTTCACTATCAACTGGCTTTTCAGTACGCACGGCAATAAAGTATTTTCCCATCTGTCGTTATCATCTCCCCTTCGAACTCCCACTGATACTGTCGCAATCTAGAATGATTACTTGTTTTCACTTTTAGCATCGCACTTAATTGTGAAGAACTTAAAACACATCACCAAGCCACCAGCCAGTAATCACCGCTTACTACAAATATGAACCGATTGTCTGTAGATAGAACATGGAGTCAAATGAAAATAGGTAAGTTAGGGAGGCTCCGAAAATGAGTCATTCGCCACTTTAGTGTTGTATTAATTAAAATGCTATGAATATTATGAAATTAAATGTTTAAAAAGGCATATACAAATCGAATAATAACGTTAAAACTGTTGATGGTTCCTTGCAAACAGCTTCAAAACACAGCCAACTACCCCCTTAACACTCTTGTTGACAGGAGAAATCACACAACCAAGGTCACGAACTACGTGAGCAAGCGCGAATGGTATCTCATAGCAGCGAATAAGGAAGAAAGGATAATCACAAATAAATACATAACAATAAGCTTTCACAACAACCGACCATGTGAACACACAATTTGAAATGTCCATATTTTTAAAGAATAAGTTTTTTAATTGAAAAACACGCAAAATATGCAGCATAATTAAAGATTTTCGAAAATATTATTTTTGTTCACAAAACGGAAAAAATATCCATTTAAATGCACTACAAAACCATGCCTAAAACGTAAAAAACGAACTAATAAGAAAAAATTATCCAAATAGCGTAATTCTGGAATAATAGAAAAAATTAGCGTCTTGACGAAAATCCGGTCCCAAATCATAATATCAAACATCGACTTTAATTTGCGCTGTAAATTTCAGAGAATGTACGTTTGGAGCGTAGTATTGTGTAGAACTGAGTCGTGGGCAGCGGGGAAACAGGAAAAAAGAGAATCGAAGCATTTCAGATGCGGTGCTGTAGGAGAATATTGAAAATTACATGGACTCATAAGAACTGAGGAAGGAATATATCGAAAACTGACACAAAAATAGACAGATCATGTTTTAAGACATCAGGAAATAACTTCCCTGCTACTAGGGGAAGTTGTAGTGCGTAAAAACTGTAGAAGAAAACGGAGGTTGTTACATACATAATTGGGGTTGTTTTACTCTGGGATGAAAGGGCTGGAACAGGAGATGAAGTCGTGACGGACCGCATCAGACCAATCAGAAGCCTACTTTTCCTTGTACCTTTTTCCCTCATCGACGGATGGTCGGCACCTTTATTAACGGATTTGGCGTAGTTAATTTAAGGAATGGCTGGATACCCTTCCTGCCCTCACCCCCTAATCGCCCCAGGACGGAACGTATGTGTGTAGCATTATTCATGTGGAAGTCAACTAAAATTTTCTAAATGTGTGCGAACCACGTAACTGAAACAGCCTAAAAACCACATTCAGTCTGGTCGGCACACTGTCCCTCGTCGTTAACATGCCGGGAGGACTGGATCCTGGGCCGCCCCACCTTCCCATCCTGGAAGCGGTGCTTTAACACTCACGGATATCCTAGTTGGTCTCAACCCGGTGTAAAGAGTGATGACCACAAAAACAGCCCTCATTTGTTGCTTTCATATCATTTAATATCGTCATGTCTCTGTAATATCACTTCTCGAATGAAGCTTGTCTCCTGTTCATCTACATCTACATCCGTACTCCGCAAGCCACCTGATGGTCTGTGGCGGAGGGTACCTTGAGTACCTCTCTCGGTTCTCCCTTCTATTACAGTCTCGTATTGTTCGTGGAAAGAAGGATTGTCGGTATGCCTCTGTGTGGGCTCTAATCTCTCTGATTTTATCTTCATGAACTCTTCGCGAGATATATGTAGAAGGGAGCAATATACTGCTTGACTCCTCGGTGAAGGTATGTTCTCGAAACTTCAACTAAAGCCCGTACCGAGCTACTGAGAGTCTCTCCTTCAGAGTCTTCCACTGGAGTTTATCTATCACCTCCGTAACGCTTTGGCGATTACTAAATGATCCTTTAACGAAGCGCGCTGCTCTCCGTTGGATCTTCTCTGTCTTTTCTATCAACCCTATCTGGTACGGATCACATACTGCTGAGCAGTATTCAAGCAGTGGGCGAACAAGCGAACTGTATCCTACTTCCTTTGTTTTCGGATTGCATTTCCTTAGGATTCTTCCAATGAATCTCAGTCTGGCATCTGCTTTACCGACGATCAACTTTATATGATCATTCCTTTTTAAATCACTCCTAATGCGTACTCCCAGATAATTTATGGAATTAGCTGTTTCCAGTTGCTGACCTGCTGTATTGTAGCTGAATGATAAGGGATCTTTCTTTCTATGTATTCGCAGCACATTACACTTGTCTACATTGAGATTCAATTGCCATTCCCTGCACCATGCGTCAATTCGCTGCAGATCCTCCTGCATTTCGGTACAATTTTCCATTGTTACAACCTCTCGATTTACCACAGCATCATCCGCAAAAAGTCTCAGTGAACTTCCGATGTCATCCACAAGGTCATTTATGTATATTGTGAATAGCAACGGTCCTACGACACTCCCCTGCAGCACACCTGAAATCACTCTTACTTCGGCAGACTTCTCTCCATTGAGAATGACATGCTGCGTTCTGTTATCTAGGAACTCTTCAACCCAATCACACAATTGGTCTGATAGTCCATATCCTCTTACCTGGTTGGGCTGGGTTGGGTTGTTTGGGGAAGGAGACCAGACAGCGAGGTCATCGGTCTCTTAGGATTTGGGAAGGATGGGGAAGGAAGTCGGCCGTTCCCTTTCAAAGGAACCATCCTGGCATTTGCCTGGAGTGATTTAGGGAGATCACGGAAAACCTAAATCAGGATAGCCAGACGCGGGATTGAACCGTCGTCCTCCCGAATGCGAGTCCAGTGTCTAACCACTGCGCCACCTCGCTCGGTCTTACTTTGTTCATTAAACGACTGTGGGGAACTGTATCGAACGCCTTGCGGAAGTTGACTTCCGGCATCTACCTGGGAACCCGTGTCTATGGCCCTCTCAAAGCCACACAGAGCAATGCCTCATACATATGCCACATTTACTAATTTCTGAGGTGCTTACTGGGACTGTGAAATACTTTTCTATTTCGTGAAGGCAGTCTTTGCTTGCGCAAGTGTACTTTCGAGCATTAATTTGCTCTCTCATAACAGAGGCGGGCCGCTACCAACCAGTCTGAAGGAAAAGAAGAAAAAACTATAACTTGTGTGCATCACTACATGGATCCTTACAGTTTCAACCCACATTACCTACAACGAAACTCAACAACATTTTAAGTAATCCGAGCTTCATGACACTTGTTTTCAAAAACGGTAATATTAATATAGAACAATAGCTTTGGAGTCAACATTAATAAGGGGTCTACTGGAATACCAATACGATGTTCACAACTTCATGTTGCGCTGTTAATAAGCAACTTATCTTAGTCCACTGAGCTAGCACAGCCGTACGATTATTTGATAACACTACCAATGTTACTTAGCTCTTTTTCTACATTATATCTCCAAGTATTGGGTCACTAGACATATGCATAGATGATAACTAACGTTCTGAAAGCTCAGGTTACCTTCCATTCGGAAAGTGGGTGCACTCAGCGACTGTTATGTGGCTTATAAATTATAGAGTGCAGCAATCAGTCGTCCTTTTTTAGGTTTTATTACGCAAATCCATATTTCGGCTAGTGGCTAGCCATTCTCAATGCACTGTTTTCTATTCCCGATGAATGTAAGTCCATGTTGTTCGGGCGTCAGTCACATTTCTTTGAATATTGGTATAGTAGTATTCAAAGAAGTGTGACTGACGCCCGAACAACAGGGACTTACACCCATCGAGAATAGAAAATAGTGCATTGAGAATGGCTAGCCACTAGCCGAAATCTGGATTTGCGTTATAAAACCTAAAAAAAGGATGACTGGTTGCTGCACTCTATAATTTATAAGTTCTGTAAGATCTTTTCTTCTGCTCAGTCTTGTCCGAATTGCATTGCACGAGGGAGTAAGACGGTGTCCCATTATGTCTAAGCGCTCATTGTCCTGTGTAGCCCATAAATGTCCGTTCTAGTGACATCGGATGAATCAAAGTTTATCTTTATTCTCTCAAGATCACTGCTAGTCGAGAATCATCTTTTAAGGAAAATCAGAATAATTTCGTGTGAAGGTGGCTAAGACCCAACTAATGGGTCGTACTATTCATGTGACTAAGTGAAGGTACAGTACGTCATCTAGCGGTGTGTTCATTGTTATTAGAGAACTGTTCACATACGGGCGTAAGTAGGTTATGTTCTGGTATCTTACAAGTGCCGCTATTGTCACGAATTGACGCGGTGGTTAGGATGTGTCGTCATCACACGCTCTCAATCTGAAACCGTTGTAACTGGAAATGAATTTGTTATCCAGAAGATTGAGTCAATGAAGATAGAGTAATCGAAGTCTATGTGAATTTACAATAGCGCATACAAAATTCAGCGTGGCATCCAGCCAACAGTTGTGGATTCGAACCACGGGGACCTTAGACCCAGATCTGACCAGCCACCACGAGTTGTCGACGGTGGTGGATCGCCATGAATGGCTTCGGTGTCTCGCGGAATCTATATCACGGATCGTTGACGCCGTCAACATGACGTTATTAGGTAGCTGTCTCAAAACATCACGAGAACGAAAATTTAAGCGGCTTATAAGGCATGTATTTTGATACGTGAGGACGCAAGCAGGATAAGGGTTGTCAGACCAACTCTTAGATGAAGGAATATTTCGCTAGCCACAATGGAGATCCGAGTAACTTTTCACTGACAACGAGATCTAATATCCGTTCCCTTTCAAGGCGACTTATGTTAGACTCATGTTTCTTCGCCAAAAGAACCATGACAGGACAAATGTTTCAGAACGTACTATTGTACTCAATAATGTTGCAACTCGCGATAGAGACTCAATTTTTCTACTATATGGGATAATGCTTTATTCCATAAGAACGTCAGAGTGTACCTAGACGACCTCTGTCAGGCTGGTGGATTGATCTCACGTTGGTTACACACACCTTCTCCTCGTTGGATTCTTCAGTATTTTATCTCTTCCAGTGGGCTTAATTCAAGGACCGAGTATACATCTCTCCGTTTAAAGCTTTTCTTTTCTGTACTCAAGAGAGAGCTTACGACAGTCATCGAGAACACTGCACGTGGCTTTAGAGAGCTTGATGAGACAAGGATAACTGCCTGGTTTTGCATCCTGTGGAAGATGTTGCTGTTCGCCGTTCGCCCATCCTCATCCGCACTTAGGTTATAAACCATTCTTTTTTTTTCAGTTTACTACAGCTGAATCGTCATTACGATTTCCTTCTTCATTCTTATCGAACTGTGTCAATACTCTGTCTCGTATGAGCCCAACGTCGATGTCTATTTCGGTTTTGTATTATTTATTTATCTATCATGTTCCGTGTGACCATGTCAGCCAAGGCTACCTGCCCGTGGAACGAGTTGGTACACAGTATTCAGAACGTTGATTAGAAAATTATTAACAAAAGAATTAAAGAATTAACACAACAAGAAACAATTTCGAAACAGTATATGAATAAATAACACATTACAGAGAAGAATTCTAAACTACTTTGAGGAACTCCTATGCAGAATAGAAGGAGTGTGCTACAAGGAAACTTTTCAACTTGGATTTAAATTCAATGGGTTTATCAACTTTTTTTTTCAGTCCTGCTGCTTGAGCACGCACATGCTACCCCAATAGCTGTTTCACGACTGTGCATATAGCTCTAATTTTGTTCTGCGAACTTCAGTTCTCTTCATGCAAAGTTGTTTTAGCCTATCGGATAACATTCCCCAGCAATCTGCAGTATCGTCTGCAGTGAAACTCTGTTACTGGGCTCTGACTCTCTTTCATGGTAAGATACAGCTTCGGTTTCGCCCTGTTTGATAATCTAATACCATTAGTTTTTCAAAACGGTTGTTTATTAATATTGCATGTCTGCATTCAGTTTTTTAATGGAAAAGAGATATCAAAGAATGTGATAGAGGTTTGGAGAAATTTATATTTGTTTTTAAGTTGTCTGTAATGTAGATTTCTTGCCAAATTTGCCCTTCGAGATTGGCTTTAAATGCCTGAATTGCAAGCTGACTTATATCTCTAAAACTGTTGTTCACTAATCGGGATATGACTCTGTCTTGATTCCTTTAAGTATTACTGCCTGTGCATCATGAGCTGACAGGACACTACTAATTTTTCTCACACTTTTCCCGTCAGCTAGAAAATAATCTATGAAGATAATGTCTATGACCGCGGTGCTGTGAACAGTAGCTGGAAGGTGTACTGTCTGTACCAGGATGTACGTTTCAGCTAAATCCATTAACATGTTTTTCTCTGGAGAATCAGTCAGTGTTTGTATTGGAATCCTCACACAAAGGAAACACATGTCTTTAAGAACCGAGCCTAGTACAGCGTCAGGTACGGACAGGAAAACCTTGTAATATGAATTGGGGGATTTTTAGGTGTCAATAATGAAAAGGTTTTTTTTCTGCACAACGTTCAAATATTTGATCTTTACAGTGCTTTTACACATACATCCTTCTAAATGGAACATTACATTCTACATAAATGGCTAGTCGTCCTTTCTACAACGAATTCCCTGCGTGGAAATCATATAAGATGTCTTATCCCGAATGACCACAAGTCCCTGTAGGTAACTGTGCCAGCACTCATCAGTCTGTGGGTTGTGACGTTCGGCTGTGTTGAGGAAAGGTTAGGATACATGGTGCTTGTTTAGAGGGAAATTCTGGGTCCTACAACAGAGGTTCCCAAACTTTTCCTCTGGCGGAACGCGTTGAAAATGCTGGTACTTCGATGGAATACCTTGTTTGTTTTGAAGGTTAATAAAATTTTAAGGAATGAGAAAGCACTTTTTATTCAGTGATTACTTCAATTTGAAATCATTACTCAAAGCATCCGAGTCTTTGGCGTGGGCGTGATCCCTCGCGAATAACTGGCTCGATTGCCAGGCATTTATCTTTCTTTAATTATTTGGTGGCACCTGACGATGGAACTTTAGGCTTCGAAAGCTCTCGTGTAATAAATAATAAATTACTGGCTACTGGAGCAGATTTTTATTCTACCAAAATATTATTGGCAGGTTTTTCACAGAGCACTTATTCATTTCCTTTGGGTCACCATTGACATTTGAGATGCCAGCTAGCTCTTTCAGTTTCAAAACGAGGAAATCACGAATTATCGACACAACTATCACGCATAGCGAATAGCTAACGTTGGGGCAACCGGAACGTTCAGTGAGTCGTGCTACCCAACAGGTTTACAAACCATTCAAAAAACAATGTTTAACAGTCTCACAAACACCTCATAAAAACGCGCCCCAACTACGTTACGGCATTTCTTTGAAGTTCGTAACGCACAGAAACTAGTCACTTAACGCCAGATTTATTCGAGTTACTCTCCTTGTCTGTGACGTGTTTGTCCGACGTCAGTGGTAATAATAATCTTGTCCATGGTATCCATAGTACCGTCCATTGGCAACAATGGTATGGTGTAAGCCACGTTTAAATTGGAAGAGCTTGCAACTCACCTAATCCACGAGGAATGCAGAACTGGTTTTAGTATTGTGATATCCTGGAATCCAACAATTTTGTGGTTTTAAACAAATGCTCATGTGTTACCCAGCGAAACAACAACGTTCCTAGCTTCAGAGTGTCTGAGTGTAAAGAAAAGTTGAAGGATCTTTTGTGCCTCTAAACCAAAATTTCCTTGAGAGTGGCATCAGAAAAAGAGTAAACTGATAGTGCTCCATCGAAGTCAGCCTTTACTCAGCAAAGAAATGGAGAAGCTTTGCAACTAGAAATTCGTGGTTCGTTCGCATCATAAAATTTTTTGGGAAAGTCTGTCTCTAGACTTTTCTCGATTTCCTTTGGCGACAAACGGATGATGACGCACAGTTGATAAGGAGGCGGACTATTTTTGGTGTATTCTTTCAATAACAGTTTTCGTTTATGGTCTAACAGATTTCAGGTATTTGGTCGAAGAGGGAATTGTGACATACAATGGATTTAACTTTATAGCAGAGGGAATTCTCGTCGACGTATTGGCTGGTTGTTCATGTATGATTTGCCGTAAAGAAAATTGTTATACAAAAATTGCTTGTCATGATACTTCAATAGTGGGAAACTCATAACTATTTACCAAAATTTGGAACTAAGAAGTTACCGCGTATTTCAGAGTGAAGAGCAAGGCAAGTTAAGAGTGGAGCCGAGGCACACAGGGAGGAGATCGCAATTCGGATATTAGGGTAGCACAAGTAAGCTTTATGTTCAGGGCACACGAACGTAGCTTAAAATAGCAACTGCCTAGACTGTGAGTTCTACAAGGATGGCTGGTGCCTTAATAATATACGACCTACATTCAGGACAATTTTACACGTTATTTGCTCTGCTGCCGACGCTTTATTCTTTTCTCGTGCTACTAAGAGCCAAAATGATTTTAAATTAACTTTTGTGATGCTTTAAATTATATAATATGAAAAGAAGTACCTGTAGATCATGACATGTGCAGCATTTTGTTCAAAACTATTATAGGGCAGCATTATGCATGTTACCTTCGAGGATATCGTATTGCATTATGCATGCTATGATTGTTGAGCGATATCAGTGCAATAAGTTGACACAACTCACGCATCACTGCTGTAAGGAGGCTGTCCTCGAACATTTTCGGTATTATATTCTCTAGAAAATTCTTCGAAATTCATATGGAATCTAATCACTACTTAAAATAAGTAAACGTCGTGACCCAACATCAGAGCATGTTGACTGCTACAAGAACAGCTGAAAAAAAAATACTCACCTCACATGCATTCAGGTGCCAGAAAATAGCACGGAACAAGCTGTAAGGGGGACCTCTATTCCGATGATGTCGAATAGTGTTTAGCGTGCAAAAAATACAATAGATGTCTTTGGCCGAGGGACGTCTTCTGCTAAAGAAGTTTGCACGCAACATCTACTTCCCTTTGCTACTGAAAATTGTTACACTTACTTCACTTTTCCTATCTGGGAAACTATTCAATTATGGTGTCTGATCCCTATCATTTCTTGTAAAATTTGTGCTCCGTTAGCCACAGCTTTTCGATTGTGCACTTACAAGGACTAATAGGACAATCTAACGTGTGACCTATATCCTGACGTCACCATCCCATCTTGATTGGTTTTTCTTTACTGGTGCAACATCTGTTCGTAGTCTATTGAGGTTTCCCCAAGTTTCCTAGTCCACTTGGGTACTTAGTGGCTCAGTTTCTTGTGGTGGGTACGAATCGGTTCTGTGTCCACTCTGTTCATGAAACTGTGTTACATGTTTTTCATCGAAAGTCTGAACTTTTCCGAGTATTCTACTGTTGATTATCGAATACATGACCAGAGAAACTAGCTGCTCTACACAGTTTACTCAGGGGCGTAGCCTCCATATAGCTAGTTGTTAAATCGCATATTTCATTAGGATGACATCCGCTTTTCTCATGTGGGCAAATTTAGTCAACGGTGGGGAGGCGTATTGTCCAGGGGAAAAGCGCAGGGCCTTTATCAGTTGTTTCGTGGACAGTGGGATTTGTTCCCCGCATAGTACAAGAAAGTTTCTTCAACATTTCGTTCCCCGTTGTTACTTTCTTAGCAGCATAAACACAGTGATTTTTATAGGTTAAATACCTGTCAAAAATACTCATATATACTGAGGAGTGTCTACGTGTTCCAGGTGCCAACCCTCGCAATATATTTTGAGTTTTTCTCTTCCCAGTCTATATCTCAAGTGAAATACACTTACCTGTGTTTTTAAAGAATTTGGTCTCAACGTATTTTGTTTGTAATACGTTGACGACTTAGACAAGGCCCCTGTTAGTTGCTCTTCAAGAAGTTAATTTTTACCCTGTGCACCAGTAGCAAGATCAGCTGCGTAGAGGAAACGCTTAATGTTACAGAGATTTTGTGTACAAATTAAATAAAGTTTTTGCCAGTACACTTCACTGAGGGAGAGAATTACACATTCTTTATCTTCTTTTTTCTTGTAGTAGTATCACGTAATCAAATATACTGTATGTTCATGAAGCACAATCGAATGTGAGGCTATTTACGGAAATCGGCCGAAACCTGACTTATAATCATTCGACATGAAATTGGACGTCACTGGTACCGAATATGTGTACGATGAAGATCCATGCTTGAGAAGTAGTGGGGCGCTTAGTTTTAATCTATAACTTCATTAAACATGCTGTTTAAAGTCTATCGATATGTGGAACGTTTTGAGAAATAACTTGCCATGGAGCAACTCTTGGGTTCGTATGTGATGGCTACCAAAGGAAATTTCAGAAAAAAAGCAATGCATTCAACTGCTTAGTTAATTTGAACAGAAAGTTGGATAGTAGCTTGTTAACTGCACTCATCTCTGATCTCTCAGACATTTTGCTTTTTTATCGAGTACTTTTGGGCTTTTAGCGTACTCTTCATGCAGCTACTCTAACGTTACAGTGCCCTGCAAAATGTGATGTCATGGTGTATAAGCAACCAACAGTGGTGGTTGCTCTGCTGTTTACTGTTACTAAATTGATGTTTATCTTGTGAAGTACACTGCACACCGCCCAGCCGGGCAGCTGAGACCACTTATAGGAGACTGTTTGCATTATAGTATCATTTCACTTCGGGGAAACGCCCATAATATAGCCCAAGGGTGGGGCCATTTCTTAAGTGATCTCTTGTTTGCAAAGGAAGCTATGAGATTCAAACACTCGGGAGGGCGTGTACCTAGGCCCATAGAAGAACAGCGGATTTCCGAACCTTTCAATTGAGACAACCGTCTTTGTTAATAGACTCTGTGACATTATAGACTTTTCCAAGAAACGACGAGGGGCCTATTAAAACAGAAGGCTGTTGAAGTATAGCAAATGTCATTAGACTCATGTGTACTATTCTGCGATTGATCACTCATCTCAAACACTAGCTCTGTTAAAATCTGTCTGTATGGCTGTTGAAACAATACTTGAGAGACAACTGTTGACCAATTAGAAGACACTGAAGTGTGAAACTGAATTTACTTATGTTTGAGAGTTCATATCTTCATATGTTTACGTAAGTAATATTACATATATATTATGTTACGATTTCTAGTTGGACGTCACATAAGTTGCAAAATGTTATTTTGTGGCTGTTCTATCGATCGAACTCCTCTTGAAAGAGACATACTCCAATGTATTCGCGTATGCTTACATTGCGTTCAAATTATTGAATTCGTTTGTCTCCTGCAAGAAACTTGGACTAATATCATACATGTGCTACCTTCAATATCTTTCGAACGCAGTGTTATCGTATTTTTATCTGATTTTCATTATCCGACTTTCATTATAGGCGTAAACGCGTCTAAGAAAGCTATTGCAGTTTTGAAATATTTTCAGTTGTTAGTATGTGTGCCACACCTTGCTGTTATTTGTCGAATATCATGTCGCCCACTGTCAGCTCTTATGGAAAACTTTATTATTTCTAACAGTTTAGGTTTTTACTAATCATTATCAGTGATAGGAAGAAGACCGGTTACAGCATCTGTGTGGACATAAGGAGTGTAGAAAAGTTACGTATACTGTCGGCAGTAGAGGAGATACACAGGGAAATACTTTTGTAATGGGTACCGTTCTTCCGCTATGGGTCCTTGAAGGGTTTGACGTTAGACTTCCCTAATGCCCATACTGTAGCGTAAAATTTCTTTGACAGATCTTTTATAAAAGCCAGAACTACGCTCTAACTTTTATAAAAGATGTGATAAATGTACCCCAGTACACCGTCAATGATTTTATAAAAGATATTTAACAAAGACTGTGCTTTTCACTATCAGCCATCAGCTAGTACTGCTTACAACAATCCGACTGCTCACTATCTTTTACGTAACACACTCGGTGGAGGGAATTACCGTAGCTTTCTCCGTAAAATACGATCCCAAATACTGGAGAATGTCCCTCTAGCAGTTAGGCAACGATTATGCTTCCAGGATGATGAGAACTCACCACACTTTGCCGTTGACATCAGGGATCGTTTAAACAGTATTTTCCCCCGGGATGGGCTCGTACCTTGACCAACACAATCAGCCGACCTCACGCCTGTGGATCTCGTTTTGTGGAGGCCATGAAGCGTTTGGTGAACGAGACATCAGTTGACTCTCCATAAGAGTTGATTTCCCGTTTGGATGCAGCTGCAGCCATTATTCGTGAAACACATGACTGTTTCGAACGTGCTAGACAATCTTAGCACGCGGATGCCAGTTCCAAGGTAATACAGAAGGGGTCCTTTATCAGCTCCCTTTCATGTAATGTTTCTCATCAATATTTAAATTACGTTCAGTTAATATAGCAGGTTGATCTGCTGCCGTTCGGTGTAAACATAATTAGACCTGGGAGTAAGAATGCCAGGGGAACCATTGTACATTAGTTTCATTTCAGAGTATTTAACATCAGCATCCTGTGCCATTATTTTACCATATTTCCCTTCAATAATAAGCTCTGTAATACGTGGATGAAATGAGTAATTGAACGTTTATTTGTAACTAGAAATACAGAGCAGCTTGTCTTAATTATTCTTTGTGAAGTCTGGTAATTTTCAGTTGAAGCTTATTTTTCACGCTGGTTTGTAGCCTGAGCTAACTGTAGGCAACGAGCATCCCGCTCTTCTTAACATTTACAACTACATCTGCATCTACGTGATTACTCTGCTATTCACAATAAAGTGCCTGGCAGAGGGTTTAATGAACCAACTTCTAGCTGTCTCTACACCCTGCCACTCTCGAACGGCGCGCGGGAAAAACGAGCACTTAAATTTTTCAGTGTGAGCTCTGATTTCTCTTATTTTATCGTAATGATCATTTCTCCCTATGTAGGTGGGTGGCAACAGAATATTTTCGCAGTCGGAGGACAAAATTGGTGATTGAAATTTCATGGGAATATCCCGTCGCAACGAAAAACGCCTTTGTTTTAATGATTGCCACTCCAGTTCACGTAGCAAGTCTGTGGCACTATGTGTCATATTTCGCGATAATACAAAACGAGCTTCCCTTCTCTAAACTTTTTCGATGTCATCCGTCAGCTCCACCTGATGCGGATCCCACACCGCACAGCAATGCTCCAGAATAGGGCGGACAAGCGTGGTGTAAGCAGCCTCTTTAGTAGACCTGTTGCACCTTCTAAGTGTTCTGCCAATGAATCGCAGTCTTTGGTTTGCTCTACCCACAACATTATCTATGTGATCGTTCCAGTTTAGGTTATTTGTAATTGTAATCCCTAAGTATTTAGTTGAATTTACAGCCTTCAGATTTGTGTGACTTATCGCGTAATGGAAATTTAGCGGATTTCTTTTAGTACTGATGTGAATAACTTCACAGTTTTCTTTATTCAGGGTCAACTGCCACTTTTCGCACCATACACATATCTTACCTAAATCATTTTGCAATTAGTTTTGGACGTCTGATGCCTTTAGAAGAGAGTAAATGACAGCATCAGCTGCAAACAATCTAAGAGGGCTGCTCAGATTGTCTCCCATATCGTTAATATAGATCAGGAACAATAAAGGGCCTATAACACTGGCTAGGGGAACCCCGGATATTAATTCTGTTTTACTAGGAATTGTGACCTTTCTGACAGGAAATCACGAATCCAATCACACATTTGAGGCGACATTCCATAGGCAAGCGTCTTCTAACCAACCTGTTAGAAAGGTCACAGCTCGTAGTAATAGACGGAAAGTCATCGAATAAAACAGAACTAATATCCGGCGTTCCCCAAGCAAGTGTTATGGGCCCTCTATTGCTCCTGATCTATATTAACTTCATATGAGACAATCTAAGCAGCCCTCTTAGATTGTTTGCAGATGATGCTGTCATTTACCGTCTTGTAAAGTCATCCGAGTCCGCCCCTCGTGGTCTCGCGGTAGCGTTCTCGCTTCCCGAGCATAGGGCCCTGGGTTCGATTCCCGGCGGGGTCAGGAATTTTTCCTGCCTCGAGATGACTGGGTGTTGTTGTGTCGTCTTCATCATCATCATTCATTCCCATTACGGTCGGAGAAAGGCAACGGCAAACCACCTCCATTAGGACCTTGCCTAGTAAGACGGTGCGGGTCTCCCGCATCGTTCCCCTACGCTGTGTGAAGAAGCATGGGATTTCATTTCAAAGTCATCAGATGATCAAAAAGAATTGAAGAATGATTTAGATAAGATATCTGTATGGTGTGAAAAGTACTACGTGTCACTGGCCAAGACAGAGTACATGTGGGGAGCTGTGGAAAGTTCTACTGAGTTTTCTGTTCGGCTCTTGTACGGTGGGTTTCGGTGGGAACAAGGCACAAAGTTTCTGACGGTTGCCTGGCGCCGACAGCAGAGGTTCTAAGAAGTTGGAAGAACACAGAGAAGCTGTGATTTCTTTTTTCTTTATTGAATTTCAATTCCCCCCGAAGGGGGAGGGCTGGCAGCAGCTTAGTATGCCGCTCTTCAGCCGACAGATTTTGTGACAAAGATCAAGAGAAGAAATAATAAAAAACAGGCGATAAAATCGGAGACTTAGAGAGTAACAAGGCGAAAAGAAATCGTGGAACTTAAAACAACAACACAGGGATGATGATGCTAATAAAAATACATACGAAGCAGACATGGAAAAACAATAGACAATTAAAAAAAACACGGCGACACTCTGGATTCTGTTCGCAAAGGACATAAAATTCACACCTAGCGACAGCATGGTTTCTGTTTGCAACACGAGAAAGACAAACAACACTGAATAGTCACTGGAACACTGCACTAAAAAGTTGGCAAATGTGACACCACAGTCGAGAGCAGGTGGGGGGAAACTGGACAGAAGATGGGAAAACAAAAAAGGGGGGAAAGGAGAGTAAAGGCGAAGGGGGGGGAACCGGGAAAGGAGCTGAAGGAGGATGAGGACCCATAAGAGGGGTGGGGGGCAGACGCAACAGGGAGTGGGGTAGGCAGAGGAGGGGAATACAAAAGGACTGGGGGGGGGAGAAGGGAGGTAGGGAGAGGGTTAGTGGCGAGAAAACAGGACGGAAGGGGGGGGGGGGGAGAGAAGCTGTGACGACGAGATGAGTAAAATATGCTCTTACGAAGGCTCCCAGTGTGAGCTGATTTTGGACAGCATCAGTTCAGTTAGTTCGTAATCCGATGTACGTGTTTACTGAGTTACTTTAACCAAAACTCCAAGTGTATTACGAGGTGCATTCAAGTTCTAAGGCCTCCAATTTTTTTTCTCCGGACTGGAAAGAGATAGAAACATGCGCATTGTTTTAAAATGAGGCCGCGTTCATTGTCAATACGTCCCACAGATGGCAGCACCATACGACAGATGGAATTTTACCGCCAGTGGCGAGAATGAGAACTGTTTTAAATACTTAAAATGGCGACTTTTCCTTACTTGAACAGTGTGCAATCATTCGTTTTCTGAATTTGCGTGGTGTGAAACCAATTGAAATTCATCGACAGTTGAAGGAGACATGTGGTGATGGAGTTATGGATGTGTCGAAAGTGCGTTCATGGGTGCGACAGTTTAATGAAGGCAGAACATCGTGTGACAACAAACCGAAACAACCTTGGGCTCGCACAAGCCGGTCTGACGACATGATCGAGAAAGTGGAGAGAATTGTTTTGGGGGATCGCCGAATGACTGTTGAACAGATCGCCTCCAGAGTTGGCATTTCTGTGGGTTCTGTGCACTCAATCCTGCATGACGACCCGAAAATGCGAAAAGTGTCATCCAGGTGAGTGCCACGAATGCTGACGGACGACCACATGGCTGCCCGTGTGGCATGTTGCCGAGCAATGTTGACGCACAATGACAGCATGAATGGGACTTTCTTTTCGTCGGTTGTGACAATGGATGAGACGTGGATGCCATTTTTCAATCCAGAAACAAAGCGCCAGTCAGCTCAATGGAAGCACACAGATTCAGCGACACCAAAAAAATTTCGGGTAACCGCCAGTGCTGAAAAAATGATGGTGTCCATGTTCTGGGATAGCGAGGGCGTAATCCTTACCCATTGCGTTCCAAAGGGCACTACGGTAACAGGTGCATCCTACGAAAATGTTTTTAACAACAAATTCCTTCCTGCACTGCAACAAAAACGCCCGGGAAGGGCTGCGCGTGTGCTGTTTCACCAAGACAACGCACCCGCACATCGAGCTAACGTTACGCAACAGTTTCGTCGTGATAACAACTTTGAGGTGATTCCTCATGCTCCCTACTCACCTGACCTGGCTCCTAGTGAGTTTTGGCTTTTTCCAACAATGAAAGACACTCTCCATGGCCGCACATTCACCAGCCGCACTGCTATTGCCTCAGCGATTTTCCAGTGGTCAAAACAGACTCCTAAAGAAGCCTTCGCCACTGCCATGTAATCATGGCGTCAGCGTTGTGAAAAATGTGTACGTCTGCAGGGCGATTACGTCGAGAAGTAACGCCAGTTTCATCGATTTCGGGTGAGTAGTTAATTAGGAAAAAAAATCGGAGGCCTTAGAACTTGAATGCACCTCGTAATAGTCTTTGGTAGCGTACGCCGGTTAAAATATTCTAAGATCAGAGCCTAGTGCAAACGATTTTACACGACACTGCGCAACTGTGGCAAATACAAAAAGAAGAGAAAGAGAGTTCTCCAAAAGACGAAACAGCAACCTTTAAATGGATGATATGTTCAGCAACATCTCTATAATAGTGTTCAGCATACGGCAATTTGAGCACCATCTCTGAACATTAAAACCTTCCTCGATTCCTAGCGGGGAAATGATAAGCGTGTTACACTTTTCTTACATTGAGAAAGGGTATCATTTTATATTCTCGAAACACTCAGAAATATTGTATATGTTGTTTTAAATAAACAACTTTAGGCACTCAACATAACGTCATAACACCAATTGGATAATTTAGCACAATAAAGAGAATGTTGGAACACGTGAGGCAATACTGACCCTACGAAAGAAGAAAGATTAAGGAAAGACAAACCTACGTTTCTAGCATTTGTAGACTTAGAGAAAGCTTTTGACAATGTTGACTGGAATACCATCTTTCAAATTATGAAGGTGGCAGGGGTAAAATACAGGGAGCGAAAGACTATTTACAATTTGTACAGAAATCAGATGGCAGTTATAAGAGTCAAGGGACATGAAAGGGAAGCAGTGGTTGGGAAGGGAGTGAGACGGGGTTGTAGCCTCTCCCTGATGCTATTCAATCTGTATATTGAGCAAGCAGTAAAGGAAACAAAAGAAAAGTTCGAAGTAGGTATTAAAATCCATGAAAAAGAAATAAAAACTTTGAGGTTCGCCGATGACATTGTAATTCTGTCAAAGACAGCAAAGGACTTGGAAGAGCAGTTGAACGGAATGGACAGTGTCTTGAAAGGAGGATATAAGATGAACATCAACATAAGCAAAACGAGGATAATGGAATGTAATCGAAATAAGTCGGGTGATGCTGAGGGAATTAGATTAGGAAATGAGACACTTAAAGTAGTAAATGAGTTTTGCTATTTGGGGAGCAAAATAACTGATGATGGTCGATGTAGAGAGGATATAAAATGTAGACTGGCAATGGCAAGGAAAGCGTTTCTGAAGAAGAGAAATTTGTTAACATCGAGTATAGACTTAAGTGTCAGGAAGTCGTTTCTGAAAGTATTTGTATGGAGTGTAGCCATGTATGGAAGCGAGACATGGACGGTAAATAGTTTGGACAAGAAGAGAATAGAAGCTTTCGAAATGTGGTGCTACAGAAGAATGCTGAAGATTAGATGGGTAGATCACATAACGAATGATGAAGTATTGAATAGAATTGGTGAGAAGAGGAGTATGTGGCACAACTTAACAAAAAGAAGGGACCGGTTGGTAGGACATGTTCTGAGGCATCAAGGGATCACCAATTTAGTACTGGAGGGCAGCGTGGAGGGTAAAAATCGTAGAGGGAGACCAAGAGATGAATACACTAAGCAGATTCAGAAGGATGTAGGCTACAGTAAGTACTGGGAGATGAAGAAGCTTGCACAGGATAGAGTAGCATGGAGAGCTGCATCAAACCAGTCTCAGGACTGAAGACCACAACAACAATAACAGAGAATGTGAACATTGTTCTGATGATTCAATATATCACTAATAGAACAGTTTACCTCATCCAGTATCTGGGAATTGAAAATATTTCGAATACCATTACTACTAGACTGAGCTCAGTCATCCTCCCGAATTTTTCCGGCCCTTGGAAACTTAGCATTGGGCACCTCACTCTCTTCACCAAAACAGCTCCAGGTCATTCATCGACAGATTCTATGGGTAGACTCTGTAGGTACCTTGAATCAAAAGGTCTCGGCATTTATAAATCTTAGCCAAAGAGGTTATTCCTATCCATTTCCGCGTTCGGTCCTTTGTACTGTTTGTTTTTCATATTTTGTTTTCTTCTTGTGGCCAGCATATTTTATGAGCTTTTAAAACTTCACAGTATTTCAAGAAGAAATTAGCTATAGCAGTAAAAAATCTTGCAGTTATGTTGTCCACTATTCCCTGAAGAAGTTGCTGCTTGAAAATTGCGAACGACTCAAGGTGACCCTGAATGTTTTTCTAGCTGATCATTAAGCCTGAGCAGCTTGAAGGTGTAAGTTCCTACACCAGGCATGTTTTTCTTTGCAGCTAATGCACCAATACATAATTTTCTTGCCTAAACAGCATTTATAGCGACAGATTTTCTAGAATGCTGGAACAAGAAAAGTGCTTTTATTGTTTACAGAATATCCGTAAAGAGTACTAACACCATGTCAACATTCCATGAATTCATTTTGTGGAGGAATCCTCGGCAAGTTGCGCTGCTTCGTGATGATTTTCTCGGTTTGTCAAATACTGGATGAGAGAACTGTAGCACGATATTACAGGTGTCATGGTTTAACATGAGAATGCCCATAGCGAATATCAAACATTCTTCCCATTTTTTTTAAATGCAAGTCCCAATGCCATGGTTATGTCTGTCAATTCACCTCTGTTTTTTTGGGATTCCAGAAAAGGCCATGAAATACTTCAAATGTAGTGGAACAGCTATTGTAAATGTTACAGCATCAGCTGCAAGGTCCAGTTTATGATTCAAACAGTGAATAATTACAATGTTAGAATTACATTTACCACGAATATATGTAGCTGTTCCTTTATGGATTCCTTGTAGATTTGCAGCCCCATCTGAAACGAACTCTGTCAACTGACTAGCAAAAGTTCCTTCAGAAATTCCATTACTAACGAAACACGATAGAATACCGCCGGCAACTGCTTCGTCTGATATTGGCTGTAACTCTATATGTCATAAAGGCAGTTGCATTGTGTACCATAGTAGACGCAACGGATTTAAATAATTAAATATGATTTCTTTGTTTGGTTAGTTATTTCGTCTACTAAAATACTGAGAACGAAATAGGAATCAGTTATGTGTTTTGATAGGAGAAATGGATTGTGCTCGCTAATGAACTACATTTTTTTTGCACACGTATGATCTTTGAGCCCACTTGAGCCCATTCAATGCTTGCAACTCACATAAAGTTCTAAGAAGTAAGAACGGCTCGTTTTGTTTGTATATGAGATGTGCTTTTCTAAAAAAAAAAAAAAAAAAAAAAAAAAAAAAAACGTGCAGTCACTTGTAATGTCTCTTTTTTTCTGCACACTTTCTGAAACTATCAGAGAGGGATTTTCCGATTATTTCCTTTTTCTTTTCATTCAAAATAGATTCACACTTTAAATGAAATTTTCTCCTGTCATGGTCACTAATTTTATCGGTTACTGGAGTGGCCCAGAGTCATTTTACATTTGATGCGGTACAGGAGAGATAGCACTCCTGCTTCTGTTTTTAATGCGGTATTTTCTGCTGTTTTATCTGAGCACCAAGAGAATGTAGCTGTTTTTACGGATGGGTCTAAGCAGGTTGACTCCGTTGGTTGCTTTGTCGCCTTATCGGATCGTGTCCTCAAGGTCAGACTGCCGAATTTACCATCTTAGACGCAGAGTTATATGCGATCTTGCGGGCTCTGGAGCAGATGAGACATGCTCGCAGTGTTAGATTTCTCGTCTGTTCAGATTCTTTGAGCGCCCTTTATTCCCTCCAGCGTTTGTACCCAGCAGATAAAGTAACCCAGACTATCCAGGACGCCCTCCTCCAACTACAGCAACTGGAGAAGGAGGTGTCTTTCTGCTGGGTACCGGGGCACATGGGAATTCCTGGGGAATGAAAGGGTTGATCGAGCAGCCAAGGAGGCGTGTCGTGACCGTCAGGTCTTTCAGTGTGCTATCTCCCCTGCATGCCCTCACCTCGCTGTTGCAGTATACAGTTTTGTGTCGCTGGGAGCATGAGTGGCTAGAAGTGGCCGACAACAAACTCCGTGTCGTCAAGCCCAAAACTCGGCCGTGGGGTACTTCCTTCCAACCACGTCGACGGGACGAGGTCCTCCTTACTCGTCTTCACATCGGCCACAGCCCTATGATTCACGGACTTTTACTCCGGCGAGAGGACCCTCCGATGTGTGGTACTTCTGACGTGCAGATCACGGTGCACCACATTTTATTGGACTGCATTTTATGTGCTGACCAGCGGACTGCAGCGGATTTGCCGGCAGATTTGCAGTCTATTTTATGCAATGATCAAACGAATGTGGTTCGCGTTTTAAGGTTTTGTGAATTGTCCCACGTTTTTAACAAGATTTTGGGGAGATGTTTTTAATGTGTCAACAGGGTGGCTGTCTCACCCAAGTTTTTTGTAAGTGGTCAGTCAGTCACATTTCCCTGTGCTGTTCTTTCAGCTCTTATGTGTTTTGTTTTCCCTCTGTTTTAATTTCTTGATTAGCTATCTTGTCTCCTCATTGGTTTTAATTGTCCGCCCCCAGTAGCTGAATGATAAGCGTGATTGTCAGTCCTCTGGGCCCGGGTTCGATTCCCGGTTGGGTCGGGGAATTTTCTCCGCCCAGGGACTGGGTGTTGTGCTGTCGTCATCATCATCCTATCGCCCTCATCGCCTGCAGGTCGCCGAAGTGGCGTGAAATTGTAAGACCGGCACCCGGTGAACGGCCTGCCCGACAGGGGGCCCTAGCCATACGATAAAAAAAAATTATTTTAGTGCATGAGTGAGTGCCTGTGCGATAGAGTAAATGCGTGGTCATTTCCTGTGCATGCGTGTACGACAGTTTTCGTTCTTATCCATATACGTTTATTTTAATCATTGTTGGGGCGCTGATAACCACACATTTAACTTATTGCTGTTGTTTGCGTTCATCCCTAAATAAAAGCTAGCCCATTGTGCATATTAATATATTTAAGAGCCCCGTGATTTTGTATTTTTGAGCAGTACAGGAATGTAATTCTCCCAGAACTGTTTGATGAAATCCGGAAGTGATTTGTTTCCAATTTTAAAGCATGGTTTTGTTTGTACATCCCACGATTAGCGTAATACACTTACTCTAACTATTTTCATTAATATGTGTAGCTGCCAATGGTGCGGGTTTTAACTGAGAAGTTGTAATATTAACGTTGCTTGAAGTTAAACCTTAAGATTCGAACTTTAATACACTACAGTTATTACCTTCTGTAACTTTAAGCTTTCTTGTCACAAATTTATCCATGCTGACCAACAACAGAACTCTCATTGTTGCAAGAAACTGAACTGAATACTGGAAGTTACAATCATCATTGCTGGTGCAGAACTGCTGGAATTGTGACCCTGAATGCCAACCCAGCTAATGAACCTAATAACTGTTTATTGTTTAGCTTACTTAGAATTAACGGTATGATACTTTTGCTTACACGCTTCTCGCACGCATACCATGTACAGTCTGTAACGAAAGTATTTCGTTTCATTTTGTATTTTCAAAGAGCAGTAACAGCCCTTACAGCAAAATGAGAAAACTATTTGCCCCTGGCAGGGAAGGAATTCTTCTTGTACGAACCGGGGAAATTATTTAATGAGAGGGGGGGGGGGGATCTCCCTCACCGTCTCCTCCCCCCGGCTAGTCGAAGACTGCAATACACAAGGAAAGACTCGGGCAGGAAAATAAATGCGCAGTGGGCGAGCTTAAGGGAAAAGGACATGGAAAAGATGTCTTGTCGCCTACTCAGCTATTGGTTTCTGGGAGAGCGTTATTAAGCAGGCAATCGTGGCACGAGTGTCGACGATTAATGTTACTCGTGATAAGGGCTTCATCCTCAGCGCAGATTGCCAACCAGCTTTTGAAACAATGACGGGAGAAGCAGCAGTCTAGATTCGTAGGGCATCGGTTGACGGAGCACGGCTACGCAAACATAAGACTGGACCGCTGTTGGTCCTTTGAGCACCAGTGGTTTCACCCTGAAACCACAATTTTACTAATTTTTTTTAAAGTGCCAGTGCCTTTCGCGTGAAACGACCGATGCTATTGCAAGGAAAAATATCTAGTAGTACACTGAGCTTTTCGACGAATGTAGTGAGCTGTAGCAGCACTTACAGCGTTCAAAACAACATCGGCGCGGAGATTATGCTACGTGACTGTAGCAAATTTTGACATAATGTCTTTTATTGTGATCAAAGTGAGGAGAACACTGACAGTGAAAGTAAGTGTATTTAAAGTTGCTGTAACGTAAATGTGAGTTTGTACTTTTGTAAAAATGAGTTGTTTCGAAATGAAACCACTGGGGCAGTATGTACTTTTGATATAAATTTATGAAATTTTAGGCCCATTTTGGTTTTTATTTAGGACTATAATTTGTGTTTGATGTTATGAGTTCACGGAAATTTCGATATATGAGATTGTCTTTCGCAAAAATGCCAAATCGCTTTAAAATATATCACATAAAATAAATGAGTTCTTGAAACCTGTATGTCCTTGTGGTTCGAAAGTGAAATCACCTCCATAAAGCAATTGACTGTTTAACTTTCTTCTGTTTTTCTTCTTGTATCCATTGCTTACCACGATAGTAAGGGTCAATCGTGTGAAAAATTTTAAAATTGAATTCCAGAGTGAAGCCAACTCCTTAAGACAATTGTCTGTTCACTTTTGGCCATTTTTTCTTGTATTCGATGCTTGCTATAATATTAATAAATGTTACTTTTGGGGAAAACTTTAAAATTATATCTGATTTAATGTTTCCTTCAAATAAAACTTCCCGGCTGATATCTCGTAGTTGATGTATGAAACTCTTCCCTGACGTTTCGTCTCCGACTGCGGTAGTTCGCCGCTTTAACTCAGAGGATGTCTCCTGAGCCGGCCGCTGTGGCCGAGCGGTTCTAGGCGCTTCAGTCCGGAACCGCGCCGCTGCTACGGTCGCAGGTTCGAACCTTCCTCGGTCATGGAAGTGTGTGATGTCCTTAGGTTAGTTAGGTTTAAGTAGTTCTAAATCTAGGGGACTCATGACCTCAGATTTAAAGTCCCATAGTGCTCAGAGCCATTTGAACCATTTTTGATGTCTCCCGCAGTCGGAGACGAAACGTCAGGGGAGAGTTTTATACATCGACCACGGCCTATAAGCCGGGAAGCTTTAAGTGAAGACAATATCGAAAGCCTACATTGCATGATTTCATATTTGTTGGGACTCAAAGGGTTAAGCTGTCGTCGGAGTGAACGTTGCGAGATTTAAATGCCCCTATATAAGAAAATGGACTGATAAACATCGTCACTTCGGCAGTAGATGGAAGAGAGAATAGCCTTTATAAAAAGTCGCGATCACACTGCGATCTTCTGCGGCAAGAAACCCACGGAGATATTTATTTCTACACAAAATTATGTCATTGAAGGCAGTATTTCTATGCACTCCTTTGGTTTACTACTATGAAAGATTTCTAGCTTACTTCTGGTATTCGATAAAAGTGGTGTGAGGTCTCTTTTATTCGGTATGTCATACATCACATTTGTATACCAGATAATTTGAAACAGAAATTTTCAGTAGTCTACATGTTACGCCACAGCGGGTGTGAATACAAGCATTGAGATGTTTGGTTCTACATCTACATCTACATCCACACTCTGCAAGCCACCTGACGGTGTGTGGCGGAGGGTACCTTGAGTACCTCTATCGGTTCTCCCTTCTATTACAGTCTCGTATTGTTCATGGAAAGAAGGATTGTCGGTATGCCTCTGTGTGGGCTCTAATCTCTCTGATTTTATCCTCATGGTCTCTTCGCGAGATATACGTAGGAGGGAGCAATATACTGCTTGACTCCTCGGTGAAGGTATGTTCTCGAAACTTCAACAAAAGCCCGTACCGAGCTACTGAGCGTCTCTCCTTCAGAGTCTTCCACTGGAGATTATCTATCATCTCCGTAACGCTTTCGCGACTGCTAAATGATCCTGTAACGAAGCGCGCTGCTCTCCGTTGGATCTTCTCTATCTCTTCTATCAACCCTATCTGGTACGGATCCCACACTGCTGAGCAGTATTCAAGCAGTGGGCGAACAAGCGTACTGTAACCTACTTCCTTTGTTTTCGGATTGCATTTCCTTAGGATTCTTCCAATGAATCTCAGTCTGGCATCTGCTTTACCGACGATCAACTTTATATGATCATTCCATTTTAAATTACTCCTAATCCGTATTCCCAGATAATTCATGGAATTAACTGCTTCCAGTTGCTGACCTGCTATATTGTAAGTAAATGATAAGGGATCTTTCTTTCTATGTATTCGCAGCACATTACACTTGTCTACATTGAGATTCAATTGCCATTCCCTACACCATGCGTCAATTCGCTGCAGATCCTCCTGCATTTCAGTACAATTTTCCGTTGTTACAACCTCTCGATATACCACAGCATCATCCGCAAAAAGCCTCAGTGAACTTCCGATGTCATCCACAAGGTCATTTATGTATATTGTGAATAGCAACGGTCCTACGACACTCCCCTGCGGCACACCTAAAATCACTCTTACTTCGGAAGACTTCTCTCCATTGAGAATGACATGCTGCGTTCTGTTATCTAGGAACTCTTCAACCCAATCACTCAATTGGTCTGATAGTCCATATGCTCTTACTTTGTTCATTAAACGACAGTGGGGAACTGTATCGAACGCCTTGCGGAAGTCAAGAAACACACCTGGGACCCGTGCCTATGGCCCTCTGAGTCTCGTGAACGAATAGCGCTAGCTGAGTTTCACACGATCGTCTTTTTCGAAACCCATGCTGATTCCTACAGAGTAGACTTCTAGTCTCCAGAAAAGTCATTATACTCTAATATAATACGTGTTCAGTAGCATTGAGTTGCCAGTGGAGCATTCAGTGAGAAGTAAGTGAGAGAGTCTGGTATTGGTCACGCTGCTGAGCGCTCTAGAAATAGCTAGCAGAACACAGAGATACAAACGCACAGGATGATGTTTTTCGGAAAGATGGTTTTATAAAGATACATTTGAGAAGCGTGAAGACATTCAGGTAACGTTGTCGCTGTGCTGCTTACTCACCTTTAATTTATTTTGAGAAAGGCAAATTTTTAGCATGATTTTTGTCGTTGGTTCTGGCCAGTTAGTTTGACTGTGGAGACGTGATTAACCAAACTTATCCGCTCACAGAGCTTGAACTCAAGAGTTACCAATTCACGACTCATTTCCCATTTCAGTAACGTATTGTTTGGCAGAGTAAGATATTTTTGTAATAATTAATTTTGTAAAGATTGTTCTAACTGGTGAGCAGTCAGAGTTTCACAATATAGTTTTTGATTGCTAGTCTCTTGTACATCATTCAATAAATTCAATTACTTCCACCATCTCCATCGTTTCATTTCTCTGCCAGACAATCTTGTTCTTACATTGCAGTGTTACATTTTCGCCTGTGTGCCATTTCGAGTTAGGAATTTTATTTAGTCAGTTTCCTTGCGTAAATTTTCTGGGAAATTCTTACAGAAGCATTTTGGACAGTTATTGTTTCAAAATTCGGTTTGCAGTTTTATGTGGAATTTACACTCCCTTAGTTTCTCTGTGTTTGAATTGCAAGACGCGTACTGTGACGTTACGCATTGTAGCACCATTCACTGCACTGCGCAATACAAAGTTCCACAGGAAAGCTTCATTAGGATATAGTTTTCCATTTTCTAATTATTTCTGGTGAAAGTTAATTGCAATATAGTTGCGCAATTTGAGATACATTTGATGATTCTTTTTATTAGGTAGCGTTTACATGACCACACCACTTGCAGTGTTAACGTAAAACAGACACACACGAAAGTTAAGAATAGGAAGGCTGTTTATGGTTCAAATGACTATAAGCACTATGGGACTTAACATCTGAGGTCATCAGCCCCCTAGACTTAGAACTACTTAAACCCAACTAACCTAAGGACATCACACACAGCCATGCCCGAGGCAAGATTCGAACCTGCGACCGTAGCAGCAGAGCAGTTGCAGACTGAAGCGCCTAGAACCGCTCGGCCACAGCGGCCAGCTGATGGCTGTTTACATCCACACAAAAACTAACAACAATAACAACAAAACAGATACAACTGTTAAGTTTTCAAACAAATATCAGATGAAACGAAACATTCTGTAATTTTTTTCCTGTGTGATAAAGAATACAACTGGATCCTTTCCAGAGCGTTCTAATTTCTGCTTCAGTATTTCTGAGTAACACTGGCAAAAGCTTTATTTAAATATTAGGGACCCGAATGTCCATCGCTTATAACACGTCGTTTCACATTTTCAGTGCATCAGAGTAAGATAATTTTACAAGAAATTAGTTTTGTAAAGATTGTTGTAAGAAAACATTTAATGCAGCTGCTCCTAATACATAACGTATCTTTGTGCAGACTATGTTTGTAAACAGCTTCAAGAAAACTGGTAGTAAGTGAATAAGTATCCTTATTAAGATCCATTCATGTTGCTTTCTTATGGTCTTTGAATTGTTTAATCATACCGTGAAAAAACTCATATTAACGAGTGCAGCACTAATATGAAGTGCTGTGGGAATTACAGTACTTCACCAGAAAATTATCTGTATGATTCTACGTCTTCATGATTGATTTCATTTGTTCACGTGCTCCTTGGAGTTATAATTTTACGCAATTAGCGTATAGTGCACACTAAACGTTCTGCATGTCTGTCTTTGCTATAATTAATATGGAAATATCATAATAAATATTGTCAAATATTTAATGCCTATATGAACGTTATTAATAATATCATTACTCTACATTGTTCCATATTTATAGACACATGACAACAGGGTACAGGGCCCTAAGCTTCCTTCGGAGAAATGCATCAGAAATTACTGTCAATGCCGTGGAAATATTTCATTACGTTGGTATGCATTCACATGTGTGCTTTTTTTTTTAAGCCTTATTTCTAAGAGTGGGATGGATAGGACCCTTAAGACTTACGAGTTTTGATGTGTAGGGAGCAAAATAATTGACGACAGTAGAAGTAGAGAGTATATAGAATGGGGATTTGTCATAGCAAGAAAAGATTTTCCGAAAAAGAAAAATATACAACATCTAATCTAAATCCAAGTGTTAGAAAGCCTTTTCTGAAATATTTTTCCGGAATGTAGGGCTTTTCGGCAGTGAAACGTGGACGATGAAGAGAAAAAGACAAGAATAGAGTATAAGCTTTTAAAATGTGGAGCTACAGAAGAAAGACGAAAATCATGTGGGTAAGTTGGATAACTAATGATGGGGTACTGATTCGAAATGGAGATGAAATAAATTAACGGCACAGCTTCAATGAAAGAAGGGAACGGTTCACAGGAAACATCCTGAGACCATGGCGGACCGAGAACATTTTCCCACACGAGCGGCTTATTGATTGGCACCTCCACCTCCCCTTTTTCCCATGAACACATGAACACTTTTTTCATTACTAATACTAAATTTGCACTTGGGAACCCCTAGCGCGCATTCAGATTGACGCCGCAAGCGGCCACTACTAATTGCAGTAAGTCCTGTATAGAAATCTTACCGTTGTGGCGCCTCTGGAGCCCTCGCCCCCCCCCGCCCCCCCCCCAGCTTGGCGCCCCAAGCTGCGGGTCAGTCACTTACGCATTAAACCAGCCTTCCCTGAGGCATCGAAGGATCGTCAGTTTCGTAATGGAAGAAACTGTGGGGGCTGGGAGTGGGGGTGATTGGGGGGGGGGGGTAAGTTTCAAAACTTATGCAGGGATTAAAGACTTGCACAACGTGGGCTAGAATGGCAAGCTGCATCAAACTAGTCTTCCGACAAAAGACCACATCAACGTCTTCTAAGGAATGCATGTACCAGAGGTTTTTTTTTTTTTAGATGACGCTCTTTCCTGTATTAAGTATGTAGGTGAATTATTTAGAGATGACAGATTTTAAATTTTGGTCATATCCTAAGAGAAATGGGTTTGATGTCTGCTGTAGGACTTTTGATCGCTATCATTTGTTACCGTTGACAACTAAGAATACTTTCCTGAGGTATGCGTATATGGATGAAATTTCTGATTGTTACTGGAAGATTGTTTTTTAGGTAAAAATATCCATTTCTCATTTCGTCAGTGAGAGGATTCTATCCCTGAAGTACGAGCCTGGAACATTCAAGACATACCCATCTACGACCGACAGAATGTGTTAATTTATTTCAAAACGCTTTCGAGGCACCCATCCTTTAAATGCGAAAATAGGTGGTAGTCATAAAATGCCACATCTGGCGAATAGGACGAATATTCCGCCAAATCATACATCAAAATATTTAGCGTTACATCTGTCACATTTTTTGTTCTTCACAAGAGGATTGTCGGGAAGAAAGACGATTTATTTTGCAATCAAGATCTTTCATCATCATGTCCCCTTTCCTCCACCCGCTTCCCCGCCCCCCACCCTCCAAATTAAAAAAAAAATCAGTTAACACCAACGTCTTGCGGAGTATTCATCCGTTTTTGTTTCACACTTTGCAAGGAAAGACTTCCACTTACATTTCAGAAAACTCTGGCCATTACTTCTTTGGAAGATGTATGACCAACAAAGGTTTTGCCTTAGGTCCACATGAAACAAATGCGATATTCATCTTGGACAAGGATACCTCAAATTTAACTCTTCAAGTAAAATTCTTTGACGTAGGGTTGTATTTTAATTTCCTTGCAGTGGAAAATGAGAGAACAGTATCCTTATAGATGTTCACCACTATTGGATGAACTGATGTTAGTGAGCTGCTGCTCAAAACGAAGAAGCTAATACTCTAGTTTATCTAACAGGATAAAACAAGCACCATACGACTAAGTTAAGAAACCTTTACAAACATCAATTTGTATAACACGGAAAAAATGTGAGTATAATAGTCAAAATTTCATTGATATCAACGCCCTCTCCGATTCACAACGAAAAATTTTATAACTGTTCTAATATTTTACCGTTTCAACGGACAATCGTATAATTTATCATGGCGAGCGAGATGGTGCAGTGGTTGAGACCACTGTACTCGTATACCGTACGTGGGAAAACCGGGGATGCAGCACCTCAGACATCGTGATTTGGTTTTTATTTGTTTCCAAAATCATTACAGGTTAATGCAGGTGAAATTCCTTAAGCGCTACCAGGTCTCGTGTGACGAGTCCTAGTTCGTGTTACATTATTAAATGGCAAGGAAATTTGTGATCAGCAGGAAAATATCTTACACAAACGTGGAAAACATCCTTACTATTTATACTGTTGTTGCTGAACGCAGTTGTTTCGAAAAATCTGCCCGCAAAGTACAATCAGTTGTACTGTCTTGGAGTGTCACTTTACAAATATAACATTAATTATAGTGTGACAGGTTTTAAATAACGAGCAACAGCCGAAAACACTTCTTGTAGAAATAAACCAGGCGTTTCCTGTGACCAAAATGTGTAATCGAAAGAAAATAGCTTTAACTGACTGCATTTCGGAAGCCAGAGTGGATATTCTGTGTTATCACTAATATAGAGAACAGTTCTTGGGAAAGATTTCTACAACCGGTGATGGTACATCTAATGATCTATTGATATCCTGTTTCATGAAACAGCACACCACCCAGAATCAGTTTTCTATTCGGTCTCCCAGTAAGTCTCCATCCTCATAAATGGTGAAGTGGTGTTATTTTAAGTAATACTTCGTTGGGTATATTCTGTACGTGTCTTTGCTACTTGTTGTTATAATATTTTCCTCTTAAGCTGCAAATGTTCAGATACTGCCGTGTCTTCACGATACCCATCTTTTCTTGTGGCATCTATAATTGGCAAAATTAAATGTAACATACGGCGTTCTTGGATTGTGCATTTGTACATTTTTTGTTAGTCATTTTCCACTGAATTGTAGGTAGCCCGTTACAATCATTAGTACACAAAAATTATTTCTATTTAATCTCCTCTATTTCCTTTGTTCCATTGTATTTGTAACAGTTCCAGTGTTGTAATACAGATTATGATCAATATGCGCTTTCTGGTTAATTATGTACAGCAATCCAAAAGCTTGAAATCAGTAGCTTATTGTGTGGAATTTCTTCCGTGGATAAGCGTCCATCCTACTGGTGTCGGTCTTATCACAGACATGTTGTGTATTGTTACAGTCTCAATGGGTTTTGTAAAGTACTCATAAAATTGCTTCCTAGCCTGGTATCAATACATGATGCTGGAAATGAAATTATTTCTATTATTATCTTAAACGTGTTAAAGTGGGAAATAATTTCATTATTTCTAGACTTTTCTTTTGGCCTCGTGAGAGAAAATGTAATCTATGACACCAACCCGGTCGCAGAATAACACTTTGTATTTAGTTTCGTGGTTCTATGCAGCATTTCTGTCTTTAATTTTTCTCGTTACGAATCCTGTACTGTCTATTACGCGCCCACTTGAGTGATTTTATCCCTACTGCTGTCTCATTTTCAGTTGCTCTGAAATAAACCGGAAAAGGCAGAGGCAGACGTAATTTGTCTTTTCCTGCTGAATGTTGAACTAAACGAACGCAAGAAAGGACCGCTCATGATTACGTAAGAAATTTAAATAAAATGATGAATGATAAGCTACTACATTAATTATGAACATGTTCAATTATTTTGTATTTGTATTAATGTAATGACGAAGGAAAAAAGTTTTCAAATTAAGTAACGAAAAGTTTGCTTCCTATAGTCCCATGAGAATCACGTAGGAAAGGTTTCTTATAATTAACAGAATGTGCGCTTTACTTTCAGCCAACTATCTTAAAGATAAACCTTTTACGAATAGAATTGTTTATTCCTAAATAACTTTGTACTACTGAGTTTATACGTTGCAAAATATTTATCAATATGGTTGTTATATTTTTGGTATATAGATTACTTTCCATAGTTAGTTTGTCATTTTTTGTAGATAAGGGACGATCAAAAAGATTCCATTTGAGGGCGTTGTTGCAGAGTATCTGCAACGCAACGTGACTCCGATGGCCCGCATCTCGTGGTCGTGCGGTAGCGTTCTCGCTTCCCATGCCCGGGTTCCCGGGTTCGATTCCCGGCGGGGTCAGGGATTTTCTCTGCCTCGTGATGGCTGGGTGTCGTGTGATGTCCTTAGGTTAGTTAGGTTTAAGTAGTTCTAAGTTCTAGGGGACTGATGACCGTAGATGTTAAGTCCCATAGTGCTCAGAGCCATTTGAACCATTTTTTTTTTTTTTTTGTGACTCCGATGTGGATAGATAAGTATCGACATATAGGCAAGGTATCACTGTGACATCCGTGTCTTTCCGACGTGCATGCAGTAAATGCGGAAACGTGATCTATGGCAAAGTTATTGCCAAATGCGCCCAAACAAGTTTAACGTGCTATTATTCTTCTCTTGGCTGCCGAAGGGCAAACACTGGTAGACATCCATCGGAGAATGAAGAAGACTTTTTGACCTTTTCCCGCTGCAAGACGAAACGTTCCGGAAAACTGAGACAAGGGGTGCAGTTGCTTCATGATAATGCACCTCCCCATATCGCAAATGTCGTGACACAAGAAGTTACAACTCCAACTCGAGAAGCCGCCCTATAGTCCTCATTTCTCCCATGCGATTATCACATCTTCGGTCCCATAAGAAAGGTCTTTAAGCGTAGACGATTCCTGTCGGATGAAGATGTGCAGCGGGTAGTTACGGACTACTTCACCCAGCAGGACACAGCATGTTACCAAGGGTATCATCAACCTAGTGCGTCGGTGGAATGATTGCCTCAATACTCACGGCGATTTTGCCTGACAGTCATAGCGATTCTGGACTGTATGTCCTTCGAACTGAAACTTTTTGATTGTCCCTTATAGTTTAACATCATAAACTACAACTGTATCCCCTGTATGTTCTTGTATCGATGAACAATTTTTGAAGTCTTTGTTGGTTATAAATTAATCAATGGTTGATTTGGTACTCTTTGTACTCCAAGTGTATGGCTTGATGTACGACTTTTTCTTCCCTCCCTTAAGCCTCTATATTCCTTTCATATGAGAGCTACAAAAATTTTGAAGCTGATCCTTTCGAATTCTGTCGTTTATATCTCCCCCTGTTAGTAAATACTGATTCTTATTAGCATCTATTGTAATCTTCATTTTTCAGTAAAATCGTTTTCCTTGTTGTTCCCGACCGTCTCCTGATGTTTGTGCGCCCATAATGTGAAGGCATCCTGCATCAGTTCCGATTATCGGCGATACTGATCGCTTGTTGAGAAAGTTATAACTTTTGTCTTACAATATCATCGAATAAGGTTATTTATCGTCAAGTCGTTTCTGCAGTATCATATCACAATATTTTATAGTGAATAGCGTCATGTCACGGGATCTTTTCAATTTATTATTGACCTACATTTACTATTCCTCTTCCTACAAACTTTTACCAGAATTCTTTCGCTTTTTTCTTTAAAAAAATAGTATGCTCTGTAACTAAATCTTTATTTTGTAAGGAAGTCGTTTGATACATGATCCGAATCGATCACTTATATTGTTAAATGAGAAGTTACATAAGCCACTCTAATAATCAATGAAATCTGCTTATAAAACTACACTACTGGCCATTAAAATTGCTACACCACGAAGATGACGTGCTACAGACGCGAAATTTAACCGACAGGAAGAAGATACTGTGATATGCAAATGATTAGCTTTTCAGAGCATTCACACAATGTTGGCGTCGGTGGCGACGCCTACAACGTGCTGACATGAGGAAAGTTTCCAACCGACTTCTCATACACAAACAGCTGTTGATCGGCGTTGCCTGGTGAAACGTTGTTGTGATGCCTCGTGTAAGGAGGAGAAATGCGTACCATCACGTTTTCGACTTTGATAAAGGTCGGATTGAAGCCTATCGCTATTGCGGTTTATCGTATCGCGACATTGCTGCTCGCGTTGGTCGAGATCCAATGACTGTTAGCAGAATGTGGAATCGGTGGGTTCAGGAGGATAATGCGGAACGCCGTGCTGGATCCCAACGGCCTCGTATCACTAGCAGTCGAGATGACAGGCATCTTATCCGCATGGCTGTAACGAATCGTGCAGCCATGTCTCGATCCCTGAGTCAACAGATGGGGACGTTTGCAAGACAACAACCATCTGCACGAACAGTTCGACGACGTTTGCAGCAGCATGGACTATCAGCTCGGAGACCATGACTGCGGTTACCCTTGACGGTGCATCACAGACAGTAGCGCCTGCGATGGTGTACTCAACGACGAACCTGGGTGCACGAATGGCAAAACGTCATTTTTTCGGATGAATCTAGGTTCTGGTTACAGCATCATGATGGTCGCATCCGTGTTTGGCGACATCGCGGTGAACGCACATTGGAAGTGTGTATTCGGCATCGTCATACTGGCGTGATGGTATGGGGTGCCATTGGCTACACGTCTCGGTCACCTCTTGCTCGCATTGATGGCACTTTGAAAAGTGGACGTTACAATTCAGGTGTGTTACGACCCGTGGCTCTACCCTTCATTCGATCCCTGCGAAACCCTACATTTCAGCAGGATAATGCACGACTGCATGTTGCAAGTCCTGTACGGGCCTTTCTGGATACAGAAAATGTTCGACTGCTACCCTGGCCAGCACATTCTCCAGATCTCTCACCAATTGAAAATGTCTGGTCAATGGTGGCCGAGCAACTGGCTCGTCACAATACGCCAGTCACAACTCTTGATGAACAGTGGTATCGTGTTGAATCTGCATGGGCAGCTGTACCTGTACACGCCATCCAAGCTCTGTTTGACTCAATGCCCAGGCGTATCAAGGCCGTTATTACGGCCAGAGGTGGTTGTTCTGGGTACTGATTTCTCAGGATCTATGCACCCAAATTGCGTGAAAATGTAATCACACGTCAGTTCTAGTATAATATATTTGTCTAATGAATACCCGTTTATCATCTGCTTTTCTTCTTGGTGTAGCAATTATAATGGCCAGTAGTGTAAATGTACCTCGTGCACACATTTGTATTTCTGTCGTCGCACTTCAGGCAAGTGCTTGTACGATATTGATTATCCAGGATGGTATTATTTGTTTCACTCTGTATGGGTACGTAATACTGGGTAGTTATAATTAAGCTGAGGGTGTATCGAGTGCTGCAGTGCGAGGTGTATACATCGAAGTACTCTCAAACATCGGAGGTGTTTTCATTAATCGATGTACTCATGGATTACGCTGAAAAAATTATAGTTCCACGTTCTACCACCAGGTGACTTCATGGCGCTGTAAACAGTTAGATTATTGAGTGGGTGCAGAAAAAGGGGAGGAACAATAAAACACACTATAACAGTGGTTTTCGCACGTTTATTAGGATATAGCTTGAAGTAACAACATGTATTCAGTATGATCTCCTTTCTTAACGACCTGCTGCATCCGTAACACGCATGATCGACAGCTGCTCGCAGCATATCCAGTGTAATCAGGGCAAAACGAAGTCGTATGTTGTCCTAAGAGTACAATGGGGATTCCACTGTTAATTGCAGAGGAGAGAGTGCATAGGTGTTAAGAAAACATTGAAGGTTCCTAGGAGGGGGAGAACTTATCTGATAACGTTATAGAGGAAGAAACAGGTGTCAATATAGAACCAATAGGGGATCCAGTATTGGAATAAGAATTTAGAAGATGAGCTTCGAAAAACTTAAGACAAAATAAGGCACAACGGATGGATATCATTCCATCAGAATTTCTAAAATCATTGAGGGAAGTGGCGACAAAAAGACTATTCACGTTGTTGTGTAGAATGTATGAGTCTAGCGGTATACCAACTGATTTTGAGAAAAATATCACCCACACAATTCCGTAGACCGCAAGAGCTGAGAAGTGCGGCAATTATCGCACAATCAGCTTATCAGTTCATACATCGATGTTGCTGACAAGAATAATATACAGAAGAATGGAAAAGAAAATTGAGGATGTATTATATGACGATCAGTTTGCCTTTAGGAAAGATAAAGGCACCCGAGAGCAATTCTGATGTTGCGGTTGATAATGAAAGCAAAAATGAAGAAAAATGAAGACATTTATAGAATTTGTCAACCTGCAAAAGCTTTGGACAATGTCAAATGGCGCAAGATGTTCGAGGAACATAAAGTTGTAAGGAGAGACGGGTAATATACAACAAGCACAAGAGCCAAGGGGGAATAATAAGAGTAGAAGACCAAGAACGATGTTCTCAGATTGAAAAGGGTGTAGAACATGGATGTAGTCTTTCGTCCATACTGCTCAATCTATACATCGAAGAAGCAATGATGGAAATATAAGAAATGCTCAGGAGTGAAATTGTAATTCAACGTGAAAGGATATCAGTGATACGATTCGCACATGCCATTGGCATCCTGGGTGAAAGCGATGAAGAATTATGTGATCTACTGAATGGAATCGACAGTATAATGAATACAAAATATGGATGAGGATAAATCGAAGAAAGACGAATGTAATGAGTAGTAGCAGAAATGATAACAGCGTGAAACTAACATCAGAACTGACGGTTATAGAGTAGATGAAGAGAAGAAATTCTGCTATCTAGACAGGAAAATAACCAATGACGAACGGAACAAGGAGGACATAAGAGCAGACTAGCACTTTCAAAAAGTGGATTCCTGGCCAAGAGAACACTACTAGTATCAAACATAGGCCTTAATTTGAGGAAGAAATGCCGGCCGCGGTGGCCGTGCGGTTCAGGCGCTGCAGTCCGGAACCGCGGGACTGCTATGGTCGCAGGTTCGAATCCTGCCTCGGGCATGGGTGTGTGTGATGTCCTTAGGTTGGTTGGGTTTAAGTAGTTCTAAGTTCTAGGGGACTTATGACCTAAGATGTTGAGTCCCAGAGTGCTCAGAGCCATTTGAACCATTTGAGGAAGAAATATCTGAGAATGTGCGTCTTAGCACAGCTTTGTATAGTAGTGAAACATAGAGTGTGGGGAAACAGTAACAGAAGAGAATAGAAGCATTTGAGATGTGGTGTTACAGACGAATGTTGAAAATTAGGTGGACAAATAAGGTAAGGAATGAGGTGGTTCTGAGCAGAATCGGAGAGAACAAGAATATGTGGAGAACTCTGACAAGAAGAAGGGAAGGATAACAGGATATCTGTTAAGATATCAGGGAATAACTTCCATGGTACTAGAGGCAGCTGTAGAGGGTAAAAACTGTAGAGGAAGACAGAGATTGGAATACATCCAGGAACTAATTGAGGACGTAGGTTGCAAGAAATGGTTCAAATGGCCCTGAGATGGGACTTAACATCTATGGTCATCAGTCCCCTACAACTTAGAACTACTTAAACCTAACTAACCTAAGGACATCACACAACACCCAGTTATCACGAGGCAGAGAAAATCCCGGGAATCGTACCCGGGAACCCGGGCTAGGTTGCAAGAGCTGTGGTCTAAGATGAAGAGGTAAGCACAGGAGAGGAATTAGTGGCGGGCCGCATCATAAAAAAATCGTTTCTGCAGATCAGGAAGAGTCCATATGTAGCAGTCACATGGATTTATGTCGGGGGATCTGGAAGGCCAAATATTCTGATATTGCCTAGAGATGATGCGATCGTTACCGAATGTTTTTTGAAACAAATCTTTCACTTGGCAAGCGGTGGTGGCGTCGCCCCACCTTGTCTGAAAATATTGGGGTGGACACAGTTGCGTTCTAGCAAAGGTGGACTCATTTATAAATATAGGCTTCCGTGGCCGTTGTCACAGTCGATAAAATTCTTCTGGGTTAGCAATATACCCTGAGGAAGGCATCTTGCAAAAGTCGCCGAAACGTCGGAATTTTATAGTGGACAATGTGGCCCCACACCCAGAAAAATTTTATCGACTGTGGACTCACTTGTTCACAAGGAGGTCCTCATAACATGCAGATATCACAGTACACCTAACAGCTCTGCAAGATGCCACCTCCTCGACGAAAAACAGACCGAGAATGTAGACGCTTGCTAAACTACATCACACATTCACAGTAGCTGAGCGCAGTGGATGTTCCTGCGCAACATGTGATCGTGTAGAACTCCATATGCAATACTTCTGTGCTTTTACGGCACCGTGAAGAGTAAAATGTGCCTCGGCCGTTCAAAGAACAGTCCATGGCCACATATCCATTTTCATGCGTGCAAAATAAAATAAATAATAAAAAACGAAGGGCAAAGTCATCGCGTTGAAGACTGTCTTCTTCCTTTGGCGCACATTCTGAACATTGTAGGGATACCATTGTAAAACGAGCCATAAAATCTTGTGAATTGTTGACCACGGGGGAGACAAAGCTCGAGCACCGGGTGTAGTATTTGAGGCATGTTCTGCACAGGCAACTGTAGCTAAAGCAACTTCGTTTACAAATGCCACGGGAATGGGCCACCTACTTCTTCCTGCTGCGCCAGATTTCTTGATCATATTCTTTAGCCCATTTATTGACATCTTGCCTCTTCGCAGCTGTTTCTTTCGGCGATATTCTTGCAAAGCAGCGCAGTTATTGCTGACGTTCTGATAAAACCACTTTAAAAACAACTTTACTAGCAGTGCAGGGTCATTCTTCTCAATAACCATTGTGCTTCGAACAGAAAACTTCAACCTTCTTAACCATTAACACAACACGTTACTTCACAAAGGAAATCAGAACGCGTCGCCCAGCGACAAACAGAATGCTCACGCGAAAACAGGAAACATTTGACATTCCGACTGCTTACAGCGCCTGGTGGCAGAATGTGGAACCTTTTTTTTTTTTTTTTTTTTTTTTTTTGAGCTCCTGAGGGCGGGCGGTCGTCTTAAATCCCCTCCCCTCGCGAGGCGTTTTCTCCGCGGTACGATCCCGCGCGTCAGCAGTCAGTGAGACGCTTGCATCGGCGCCTGTGGTGGCGTCGGTGTAATTGCCTAATCCGCCCTAGTCGCACGTTCGTTCCTTTGCTGAGCGTCTTTTTAATTGACTCGATGCGTTATGCGGCCAATGCCTCGGTAGAGGCCGCAGTAGCGGGGAAAGTCGCCACCTGGTTATACCGGCGGATACGGCCTGTCCGCTTCCTACGACGTCTCGCTCCAGGAAGACAACGGATGATCAAGACGCAAAAGCACGAGACAACGCTGGTGGATCGGGTAGCTGTTATGCGACTTCTACCTCGGTCGAGGAAGCCAGTTGCGGGGGGAGTCGCCGACCGGGGGATAACACATTACCGGCGGCCACACCTTGTCCACAGCCTACAGCAACCCGTTCCCAGAAATGGAACAAGAAGAAGTAGAACCGCACCATTTCTATGGCAAGAGTTATGCCCTCCTACGCAGTAACCCGCGCACACGACGTGGGGGGACCAAAGAACGCCACCGACAAGATCAAGACACCTGGAAGGGTAACACCGCCCACTGAAGACCCAGTCTCCTGGCCTGAAGTCGGGTCACGAAAGCAGATAAAAGACGTCTTCGCGGACACCGTTCAACGTACGGCCCAGTTCATGCTGGTGAACGATGGAGAGGATGTTGAAGACGCGGAGGATATGGAGGTGGAGGAAAGTAGCAATTATGAAGCGCCCGGCGGAAACGAGTCCGGAAAGCTAACGGAAACGTGCGACTACCGCCGCTCCCACCATCGCACCGACGCTGCAAACACGAAGAAAGGCGTCGTCGAAAGGGAGTAAAGCCCATAAGACGACCACTGACGCAGATGGGTTTCAAATACTCAAACGCAAGAAGATTGGAGGATCTGTAAAGATGGCCACTGCTGCAAGCGTGGTCGTTAAAAACCGGTTTGCTGAGCTCGAACGGAAGGAGGAGGAGACAGCAGACCAGCAGCAGAGAAGCAAGGAGCTCCCGCCGCCACCCATCATGGTGAAATGGCCTGGCTCCTTCAAAGAAGTAGAACAGGCGATCCTCGCGGTCGTCAGGAACAACTTTACTACAAAGACAGAAAGTCACGATATGTACCGCGGAAGACTACAAAAGCGTTACTGACCTCATTGACAGCCGTAGTCTAAACTGGTCCTCGTACTCGTCGGAACCCACAAAGACGCTCAAAGTAGTCTTTCGCCGCCGCCCTTCAATATGGACCCCAAGAACCTCAAGAAGCTTCTTGAGACCAAGCGGTACACCATAAGGACAGTATCCCTGATGAAGTCACCGAAAGACAACGCAGCCACACCACTCTTCCAGGTCATACTGGATGACACACCGGAGCATAGGAGGATCTTCCAAGAAATGAGAGTGTGAAGTGTCAGCGGGGTCACAGTTGAAAAACTGAGGAGTCGGAGAGGCCCGCTTCAATGCTTCAACTGCCAGGGAATCGACCACCTGGCAAAATACTGCAAAATGTCCCCACGTTGCTTAAAGTGTGCTGGGGAGCACCTGAGCCGGCAACGTCCGTTCCAGTTCAAGAGACACCCACGTACTGCAACTGCATTGAACGACACGTCGCCAGCTTCCGCGGCTGCAAAGCCTTCAAAAAAGCAGCTGCAAAAGGGTGGCAGGCACCCGCAAGGAGGGTTCAGCCGGAAAGAAACTACGCTACTGCAGCATCAGCGGCGACCGCGGCAGTGACTGCAAGGGAAACGCCTGCAAGACCGGCACAGCAACACGCAGAGCAGGTGCGGCAGGCGGAGCGGCCTATCCGCGCAGCGGAAGGCGTTCCTCGACCGCCACGAGAGGAGCACGAGACGCCGGGCAGAGCCGGCCGGATACGTGGGCGTGGAGGAGGGAGGCCGCCACAGCGCGATCCCCTCCCCCCTCCCCCCCCCACTCCCACCACCTATGCCTGCCCCATCACCTCCGACCACTGTAACCACCGAGGCCGCAGAACTACGAGAGATGCTGCGGGAGTTCAAACAGCTGCTACTCCAACTACCGCAGATGATCGTGTCTGCACTGATTGCGGCCAACAAGGCCAACACCACAAGAGAAGCCAACAACACCCATGATGCCTAATCACATCATAGGTCTCACCGTCTGCGTATGGAACGCAAACAGCTTAAGGCAGCAGGACGGCGAATTTAGGCAGTTTCTACGCGACGAGGCCGTGGATGTGTGCCTCGTGTGTGAGACATGGCTAAAGCGCGAGGCACCTAACTATAGGTGCTATCGTGACGATAGACCAACAGCATGTGGCAGAACTGCGGTCTACGTAAGAAAAACGCTGCGACACCACCAAATCCAGCTATCAGAGCTGACGCAACTAGAAGCAACAGGCGTCGCAGTCAGCACCTCAATGGGTCAAGTGACGTTCATAGCCTCGTACCAGAAGCCTAGGGAACTCCTACGACAACAGGCCCGTTATTCCTCAAGGACCGAAACTGGACACTGCGCTCTAGAGCGAAGTTGAACTTCTAACTCATCACAAAGGTGCTCCATTGCTCTGGGCAGGCCAGGTCATTTCAGAAACGATACTGCCCACAACTCATTGCCTCACAGACGCTGCTTTACGACTGGTTTCAATGCAATACTGATACTGTCATCGTCTCCGGACTGTTCCTCTTCTTTATACAGTAAACAATGCTGGTGAATGTGTACATGTCACTATGAATTCAGTGATTTCTTAAATAGAAGACGAGGGCGACATCCACGCCCATACTTTAACACCTCCTCTTCCGTTCTTCGCTGTTGGCACTACAAATGATGGTAGGTAACATTCCCAGGCCATTCATCAAACCGAAGCGCGATTCATCAGTCCAGATCACTTGTTTCCAGTTATCCACTGTCCAGTGACGCCCCTCTTCACACTACCACAAAACGTCGCTTTGCACTGACTACAGAAATGCGTGGCCTGTGAGGCCCTCCTCGATACAAAGGGAGGAAGATTAGGGTTTAACGTTCCGTCGACAGAGTTGTCATTAATCTAAATCTGTATGGCTGGACGCACATTTCAACCGTCGTCTTTCCGGATGTTTAGTGTGCTGTCCATGACACCATCCCGCTTGGTGGAACTGCTGGGCCATTTTCCACCATTCTTTTTAACTCCCGACGCACAGTCATTGTGCTAGCTGGTTTACTGGTAGTTTTTTATAAATCATGACTGAGTTCTTCCGCTAATTTCATGTGATTTTTACAGTTACCCTCCTCAATGAAACTTCCTGGCAGATTAAAACTGTGTGCCGGGCCGAGACTCAAACTCGGGACATTTCTTCCAGGAGTGCTAGTTCTGCAAGGTTCGCAGAGGAGCTTCTGTGTAGTTTGGAAGGTTGGAGACGAGGTACTGGCAAAATTGGAGCTGTTAGGAGGGGTCGTGAGTCGTGTTTGGGTATCTCAGTTGGTAGATCACTTGCCCGCGAATGGCAAGATCCCGAGTTCGAGTCGGCCCGGCGCACACTCCGCTGCAGAGTGAAAATCTCATTCTGGAAACCCTCCGCAATGGTCGACGGTCTATGTCAGTCGATATATGAAACCTGCCTTGTCGGTTTAGCTGTGGTTGTTCCTTCTCAGTCATATCACCAACAGTCGGCACGAGCAGCTTTACAAATATGCCTAATGGATTTGTTACTCAGGTAAAGTTTAGTGACTAGTTCATTTCGAAGTCACTTACCTCTTCTGCTGTTACTACTTCTCCACTGATAACACAGTACACCCTGCCTCCTTTTGTACTGGTGAGTCCACCTCGCCGGCCCGAGTGGCCGAGTGGTTCTAGGCGCTGCAGTCTGGAACCGCGCGACCGCTACGGTCGCAGGTTCGAATCCTGCCTCGGGCATGGATGTGTGTGATGTCCTTAGGTTAGTTAGGTTTAAGTAGTTCTAAAGTTCTAGGGGACTGATGACCTCAGATGTTAAGCCAACATTTTAGAGTCCGCCTCTCATGACAACTAGCGGTCAATTCCGTTTTACATAGGGTTGTCCGGATAGTTTTCATCAGACAATGTACTTTCCGACTTCCGAGCTGTAGCCTCATTTTTATCTCTAGTCACCTTCATCGCACTTCATCCTTCCATTTTCTTCCTCCTACATCCTCCTTCCTCCCTCCCCCCCCCCTTCCTCAATAACTCAGTTACTTCCTGTTATTTCACAGGGCCCCGTTGTAAGACTCATCATTCTGCCTCCGTCATGACCTTGATTGCTTTCAAGCATCATCAACATGACATTTTATAATAATCAACATTGTCGTCGTCATTGCCATCTTTCTCACTAAATTTCGGCTGTGCAGCCGGGCAAAATTCCATTTCTTCTTCTAATTTTTATGGCTGCAGTCCCTAAATTTAATGGAACAGTCACTGAACCACGAAAACATGTAGATGCACATCATCATCTGTGTTTACATTTCAACTGTTTGCTGCTGTGTTAAACCATCTCAACAACTTTAAAAAGCATAAAATAATCTTCAGCAACGTATATTTTAATACAAAATTTATTTCATCTGCTTCAGATAATTGAAACTTTGTTAAATGTGTGAAATATTGGACTAAGGAACGGTTTCATTCGCTGCCAGACCGATCGCTCGGGATGAACTGAAACAGCAATAAAATAAAAGAAAAAATGAAGTAATCAGAAATGGGAAATTTGATTCAGATCGTTATCTCTCTGAGATTAAAATGCGGTTTCTCCCATCTAAAACAAAAAATACAACCAAGAAAGTAATCAGATACAACGCCACTAGAGCTAATATTACGATAGAAAACATAAAAAAAATTAGAGAAGAAACTGAGACAGAAAAACGATGTGATTGGCATGAACTCCAGGCACAAATTACTACAGCAGCAGAGAAAACGTTAGGACTGGCCAAGAATAAAAAGAAGACATAGTGGAATAAAGAGTGTGAAGAAGCAGTAGAACCAAAAGCTCAAAACTGGAGATGTTAAAAACAAAACGAAGAACAACGTTTAGAAGAATTCAGAAAACAAAGAAGAAACATCAAAAATAATCCGAAAAATCAAAAGAACATTTGAAAAACTGTTTATGGAAACACAATAAAATTTTAACAAAAATAATTCTAAAAATTTGTACCAGACTTCTAAACATATACTTAAAAGTTACCAAGCAGCAAGTATTTCTCTCAAAGATGAAAATGGCAAATAGGATTAAATAAGAAAGAAAACTGCGAAATACTAGCAAAAGTTTTTGACATGCTCTTAAACTGTCGGTTTGCAATAGTTAAATTGGAATTTCTTGCAATATCACAAAATCTGGGGAAAGATTTCCCACCAACAAAGCAAAAAATTCGTGAAGCCATCAAATCACTCAAAAACAAAAAAGCAAGTGCTCAAGACGCCATGACAACAGAATCGTTGAAATCTTTAGAAGAAAAGATTATAAATGATCTACATCTGCGTTTTGAGAGCCTTTGGAACACTAAAAAAATTCCAGAGGAGTGTAAAAGAGCGTCAATCCACCCGTTAAATGAAAAGGGAGACAAACAGAATGTCAACAACTACAGAGGAGTATCACTTCTCCCAGTGGCATACAAGATATTATTGACAATGCTCCTGGACAGACTGGTAGAAACTTTAGACAACCAGTTGGGAGAATATCAGGGAGGTTTCCGAAAGGGAAGGTCCTGCACAGAACAGACTGTTACCTTAAAATCAATAATTGGCCACAGAATGTTAACCAGCAATCCTATAATAGTATCATTTGTTGATTTCAAAAAAGGATTTGATTCAGTAGACAGGGAGACAATAGACGAAATCATTAGAGAATTTGGTGTTAAAGCAAAATTAGCATACATAATTCATGAAACTCTAACAAAGACGATATCTAAGGCTGAATTTGTGGGAGGATTGTCTCAGCCATTTAAAATAAGAACTGATAGTAGACAAGGAGGTGGTGTATCATCTTTACTGTTTAACTACGCCTTAGGAAAAATGTAAGAATCTGGAATTTATTATTTATTTTGTTAGCACCTTGTTCACTGACAGATTGTTTGAAAATTATTCAAATATTTGGTTTTGCGTGAAATGTAATGTAATCAGCTCATTATAATTTTTTCAACATATTTCTTCCACTATTTGGCACTTGCTTGTCCCACCTAGAATAATATAAAGGTGAAGGTCGTACTTGTGGCAACAGGCGACAGCAATGACAAACGCAGTAGGCCTACAGAACGATAAATGAGCTGTCGATCGCTTTTGCATATAGAGGTACACGTCTGTGCTTCTTACATGTGAATCTGTGTGTTTATATTCTTTTGATATCAACGTGGTTAACTGCAGTTCTATCCAATGTCACAACTGTTTCTTCACGAATGTGTGGTAGCTTGCCACTCGATTCACGGTTTTTGTCCATACTTGCGCTTATTTTAGAATCATTTTTAGAAACATATATGCCTTCTGATACTACACAAATCCTTAGAGGAAAGAAAATAACTCAAATATTTCGTAAATTACGTAGGAAAGGGATGCAAAACAGACATTATGCTTACGACACTTCTGACGTTCATCACACTCGCCGCTTGGAGCGCTAGTGTCGCTCCATCTGTCAAACGGCAACTTTTACAGCAGTGAGTGTCGCGACTGTTATGTTAGACCAACGACCTATATATGTATACCTCCTTGTGTTATACCGCGGTAAGGGCCTGTTGACGCGGACAGTGGTGTGGGACGGTGGGGGGGGGGGGGGGGTTAGGGGGGGTTACTGCAGGTCTGTCAGATGACGCGGGATGGCGCTGGGGTGCGAAATGCCCAGGCAGCGGGCAGCAGGTAACCGCACACGAGGCCGTGAGAGTGGAAATCCCCACCACCACTTCCCCACAAATGCCGGCACAGGGTAACATCCAGTTGTTCTGAAACATTTAGTCGCTGCGGAAGTTTACGTTATCGCTACCGAGTATTTTCTGGAAGTGTTTTTGAGAATCTGTGGTGCGTTATGTCAGAAAGAAATTGTGCGTGTAAGGGGTGCGGATACAACCGGAAAGACAGGGCGATGAAATTCTTTTTTTTCCCTGTGAAAGACGAGTAAACAAATTGTTTTACTTTAGCTGTTGTTGCGTTGAGAATGAGTATCTGTCTTGTGCTAAAACTCCCTGGAAGTTAAAACTGTGTGCCATACCGAGACTCCACACTGCCAGGAAGTTCCGTATCAGCTGCAGAGCGAGAATCCATTCTGTCTTGCACTACTCCAACAGATACACAACCTTTACAACCTTAATACTTTTTAGGATTCCGTCCCTAAATCGGTAGAAAGAGAATCCTTATAGTCTCACTTTCTCCTCCATCCGTCTGTTTGCCTGCCCGTCTGTCCGACCCTTAAAACACGTTTTTCTTGAGAATGTGTAGAGATAATTAGCGGAAATGTATGTCACATACTACGGTATACTGTCCCTTCGTTATGTAAATAAATTGAGCTTCTGCGTCAACGCAAGCAAAAGATACGGTAATTTATATAAAAGAAATACTCTGTGCCGTTACACATCTCCGCAACCGTCTTTCATCCCTGTCATCTGTGGCCAATGGTGCACCACAGTTACCTCGGCGCCAGTTTTGCATAGCGTCATTTTTCCATGCACGATATACTTTAACCACGGCGGCAAGCGTCCAGTTCACGAAGTGAATCGTTTCGGAAATGCTTCCACCCTTGACCCGAAAACCAATGATCATGCCCTTTTGGATGTCAAATAAATCGCTCCGTTTCCAACGACCACGCTGATTCCGCGTCCCCACGACATGCTTTATGTACCCTCCACTGCTAGTTGTTACCTGCCGTCTGTGAGTCGTTATCGCATCTTGACGTCGAACATAAGCGTTGGTCACATGAATGTGACTGAACCTCGTATTGTATTTCAAGTAAAGGTGGTTAGAATACTCCAAGCACTTTCTTCCCGAGAAGAATCTTCGTAGCAGCCTAGTTATTCATATTGTAGATATTATTAGGAATTATTATAACAGTTCCAAACTCCGATGTTGGATGCAACGGGAACAATATTCAATAATCATATAATACAGTATTAATGGCGCTTTGTTGCTGATATTTTGTCGAAAATTGACATTTTTGAAACCGTGCTGTGTACAAAATAATAGTTGATTCTTGCGGATAAGAAAACACCAACGTCCACTGTTTATTTACACAAATAGCGACGTTACCGGTTTAGAACCGACATGTTTGTCTTCAAACGGCTGTTCTCGTTAATATTAAATTTGTTGTTGTATACTTCAGTTATTGGAAAAACATCCAAGGACTATTGTAAAAACAAGAACTGAAAGTAAACCAACAACTAATGTAAAGAACAAGAACTGAAAATGAACCAACAACTAACGTAAAGAACAAGAACTGAAAATGATCCTGAAACCGGCAACGGTGCTATTTGTGTGAATAAATAACATTATTAGCAGTGGCTGATTGCTGTTTCCTTCTTTGCAAGAATGAAATGGTAAAAACGTTCGTATTGGCATCAGTGATTTTCTGATACCGCACTTAGAAAGTTCTTAATATTTATTTTCTATTTTGTCTCATTATACGCCAATCGGTAAAAACGGAGCCCATACAGGATCACTTTGCTGTCCGTGTGTCTATTGCCTGCCTGTCTATCGTTCGACTATTAAGATCCCTTTTTCCAGGGTTGGGGAAAGGTATAAAGCTGAAACTTGTCAAATATTAAGGTATTCAGTACCTTGACGGTGTAAAAAATTTAAGCTTCTAAGCCTATTCAGTCAAAAGATACGGTCATTTATGTTAGATATTTTGATACTAGCAAACTCACTCAACAGCTATAGAAGATCTGCCTGTAAGCATTGTTAAGTTTGTACGGAACCCTTGCAGTGCGAGTTCTACTCGCTATTGCAGGGTCTTTTAGATACAAAACAATTATGTACAACCTGAGATACATTGTTTTTTCATCCTCTTGACAAATGTCAGATTTGGCACGTAGAACATTTTGCATTAACAATATGATACGTGACAAGAAACTAGTTGCAAAAGTTTTCACGAAAATTACACAATTAAAATCGTTTCTTTCAAGCACGTTCTGCACATGCTGCGGTATTCACGATATCCGATTTGTCTCATTTTTCTTTTTGGATAATTCAGTAATTTAGTGCATAATTTGTAAAAAAAAATTACGCAGTTATATCTAACTTTAATGTCACAATATGACAGCTTTATACGAGTCAAATGTAGAATGTCTAAAAACTAAAAGCGGTTGGGATGCCAGAAAATACGGAAAGGCTCAGTCTCGATATGGTAGGAGTCAGTGATGAAAGTGGAAAGAAGATAAGGATTTCTTGTCTGACGATTGTAGGTAACATCAACAGCAGCAGAAAATGCTATAAATTCAGCAGCATTCCTTATGAATGAGAAAGAAGAGCAAAGAAAGAGTAACTGAGAACAATTTAGCAATAGGATTATTCTCAAAAGAACTGAAGTCAAGCTTATAAGAATAGTTGAAGTGTACATCCCGGCGACACTAGGAAAAGATGAAAAGATTGAGAGGGTACGTGTTGGAATTGAACAGGAAATTCAATATATACCGCCAGATGAAAATCTAACAATTATGAAGAAAATGGCTCTGAGTACTATAGGACTTAACTTCTGTGGTCATCAGTGCCCTAGAACTTAGAACTACTTAAACCTAACTAACCTAACGACATCACACACATCCATGCCCGAGGCAGGATTCGAACCTGCGACCGTAGCGGTCACGCGGTGCCAGGCTGAAGCGCCTTTAACCGCACGGCCACACCGGCCGGCAATTATGAAGAGTTGGGGCGTTACTGTAGGGGGCGCATTAGAAGGCAGAGTTGCGGGCTCCGTAGTAGGAATGGGACTGAAGCGAGTTTGCTGGACTTATGCAATAGATTTTAATCGTTAACAGAAAACAATGTATTTTAAACATAGCTGCGCATCAGCAACGGTTCCACGTAATAAGACTAAAAACAGCCGACCAGTTGCAATGGATAAAGTAATCTTTACCTAGGTTCCGACAGATTTAAACCTGTCTTCTTCAGAAGGCGGCAGTATTACATTTATATGGAATGATCATTCCATATAAATGTAATACTGCCGCCTTCTGAAGAAGACAGGTTTAAATCTGTCGGAACCTAGGTAAAGATTACTTTATCCATTGCAACTGGTCGGCTGTTTTTAGAAAACAATGTGTTCAAAAATCGTACGTGAGGAAATATTCTTCAGAAAGACCAGGAAACGCAGAAAGACACCAGTCGTATTAGATATTACGAGACAGAGATTCTGAAACCGGATATTTAACAGTAAGGCGTACTCATAAGCAAGTACAGACTCAACTCAAAATTTGGTAATGATGAAGAGTTGTCTAAAGATAAAGATAACCGTCAGGAAGAGTCACATACAAGAAAGTGGGATACTGAGATACTGATGGATGATGATGTGCGTTCGAAGTTCTTTAAGGCTGTAGGTACTGTACCTCAATAATTAACTCAGTTAAGAACAAAGGATTGTGGATATAAGAAGGGTAGCTAGAAGAAATTGAACAAAAGAAGAAGTACTTCAGTTGAAGGACAATAGAAGCAATATAGACGGACCAGTCAAACATTGTGCCCACTGCCAACCGTGTGATTGACTAACGCCTGGTTATGTCGCGGTCACGTGACGCTGTACGGAGTCAGTCTAATGGTGAATCATTCTAGCGACGATAAGGACCACAATTGGAGAAATCCATTGACATAAACAACTTTGAAGAATGGTGGACTGTTGTGATTGGGCACCTAGGAGCAAACACCTCGGCAACGGTGAAGCTGGACGGCTCTACGTGTGATATCGTGGTGAACATGTACGTAATGTAATTGATGGACAGTGAAACCGGGAGTAACTGACAAGGTCACGGACGTCCACGCCTCGTCATAGCACGAGGAGGTCGGCGGCTTGCCCGCTCTGTAAAGCATGATAGGCAGCGGTATGTACTGGATCTGAAACTGAGAGTACATTACTGATGCAGGCAGAAGTATTTCGGAGCACGTCGTTCAGCGCAAATTGTTCAACTTGTTCGTAGCAGTTGACTGCTGAGTGTTATCAATTGGCTGATTATGATTACATTTGATACGGGGTCAGCCGGCCGGGGTGGCCGAGCGGTTCTAGTCGCTACAGTCTGGAACCGCGCGACCGCTGGTTCGAATCCTGCCTCGGGCATGGATGTTTGTAATGTCCTTACGTTAGTTAGGTTTAAATAATTCTAAGTTCTAGGGATACTGATGACCTCAGAAGTTAAGTCCCATAGTGCTCAGAGCCATTTGAACCATTTGATACGGGATCATCGATATTGGAACGTGGATCAATGGAAACGTTGCGCTTGATCGGGTGGATCACGCTTCTCGTTGCACCCGATCGACGATCATGTCTCGATAGGCCGTCATCTGGGCGAAAGGCTGTTCGAAATACAGGGTGGCTATAATTAAATTTCGCTAATTGAGAGGTCCACCTTGAAGAAAGAGTGATCGTAGAACAATGAAACTTTGTGGAAACGTTTATGAGAACATGTGGAGAGAAACAAGGAATAAACGATGGAAAGAAACACATTTAAATTTCCACATGAGACACTAACATTCGTTAAAGGCGTACCATTTTTAAGTTCCAGGCTATAAACGTTGCTAAATGTGACGACCATCTGAATCTTCGACAGTCTGGAACCGCGCTAGAGATACCGTTTCACAACTGTTCCCAGCGTTTTATAACAGCTGGTGCACAGCTTGAAGATCGCACATTGCGTTCATCATTCTCTGTCATAGCAACATTAACTACTTAAACAGTTTGTGGCGGAATTTACCATCGGTCTCTCCCAAGAGCAATTCCCAAATCACCAGTTCATTTGAACTTCTCAATCATGTTTTTCAACCGTGGTGCAGAAAGAGAAACTCTCCCTATTCCTTTAATGCATCAGTGCTGACAAACAGGAGCAGCACTGTTTGGATAAAATTGCCTTACGAGTAAAGCTCTGCTTGTCCAGACCAATGCTGACTGTCTGCAACTGACGCTTGTTTTTCAACCCCACGTCGCCGTATCAGTACCTGCGTCAAAAGCAAGTCATGATACTAAAACTTCTAACAAAGAAAATTCTGCAACACACAGTCAGAACATCATTTTCTTTTTCTTTTAGTAATCAGTCTTCTGACTGGTTTGAAGTGGCTCGCCACGAATTCTTCTCTTGTGCCAGCCTCTTCATATCAGAGTAACACCTGCACCTTACGTCCTCAAATATTTGTTACATGTCTTTCAATCTCCGTCTTCTTCTATAGTTTTTACCCTCTACAGCTCCTTCCAGTGCCATGGAAGTCATTACGTGATGTCTTAACAGGTGTCCTACCACCCTGTCCCTTCTTCTTGTCAGTGTTTTCCATACATTCCTTTCCTTGCCTATGCTGCGGAGAACCTCCTCATTAGTTACCATATCAATCCACCTAATATTCTACTGCAATACCACATCCCGAATGCATTGATTCTCTTCTATTCTGGTTTTCCCACAGCCCATGTTTCACTACCATAAAACGGTGTGCTCCAAACGTACATTCTCAGAAATTCCGTCCTCAAATTGAGGTCTGTGTTTGATACTAGTACATTTCTCTTGGCGAGGAATGCTCTTTTTTCCAGTGCTAGCCTCCTTCTTATGTTATTCTTGCTCCACCCGTAATGGGTTTTTTTGCTGCCTAGGTAGCAGAACTCCTTAACTTCAATTACTTCGTGTGCAATCCTTACATTAAGTTTCTCACTGTTCTTATTTATACCACTTCTCATTACTTTCGTCTTTCTTCGATTTACTCTTAATCCATATTCTGTACTCACAGGACTGTTCATTCCATTCAACAGATCCTGTAATTCTTCTTCACTTTCACTCAGGTTAGCCACGACATTAGTGGTTCAAATGGCTCTGAGCACTATTAACATCTGAGGTCATCAGTCCCCTAGCACGTAGAACTATTTAAACCTAACTAACCTAAGGACATCACACACATCCATGCCCGAGGCAGGATTCGAACCTGCGACCGCAGCAGTCGCGCGGTTCCGGACTGAAGCGCCTAGAACCGCTCGGCCACCGAGGCCGGCTCGACGTTAGTGAATCTTATCATTATATACAGGGTGTTTCGCTAAATGTGTTTGCCTCTGTAAGTTACGAAGTAATAGGCGACGGAAATATTTATTGCGGTAGGTCACCATAAGAAACGTTACACTGTCTGCGGAGCTATGAACATAGATTATTGTGTTGTTATCCAAAGCGTTACAGCAAAAAGATACAATTTTTTAAATGGAACAATAGTTGTTTGTATCATCCACTGGAATCAGTAATACCAGCTGCGTATACGTTAATTTAAATTACATTCCTATCACTTTTAGTTTGGGAGCTACAACCCTTCAGTATTTCAGGGGCAGATACCACACGCTGTACATACTACATGGCTGTCTGGTGGGTGGTGAATGTTCTGGCGGTGAGAAGTTGATTTAAATGTATGTTCAAATGTATGTCCATGTTCCTGAATGCACAATGCAATGCGCCTTCTAAAGTACCTGCGGACGAAATGTAACATCGTCGGTGTCACGGAGCAACTTGCGTCCTCGATGCGCCGTGTTAGATCATCTGGGGCTGTGGGCTCAGCGACATAAACACATTCCCTGATATATCCCCTCAAAAAGAAATCTAATGGTGTTAAATAGAACGACCTTTTGGCCCATGAATGAGTACTATGGCGCCCCAACCACCTTCCTGCAAACCTGTTGTTTAGTTCTTCCGTAACAGCACGCGCAGGATGGGCTGGGTGACCACCCAAACTGTCGACTATGAACGCGGGATATAACTCACCTGTCAGTGTGCCTGGGAAGTAGTGTGGACCGATGACTTCATCCTCAAGGATTCCCCACCACACTTTAACAGACCACCTAAGTTGACGGTCGACAGGTCGTACCCACCGAGGATTATCTGCTGCCCAATAGTGCACGTTATGGCGATTCACTGCACCATAATTTGTGAATGTGGACTCATTAGAGAACATAACACCTTCTAAAGACTCCAGCGTGAAATTACGCATGGCCCATTCACAGAACGTAACTGTCGCACGAAAATCGTTCCCATGCAGCTCCTGCGTCAGTGAGAGGCGGTACGGGTGAAACCTGTGGCCGTGTACTATACACCACACAGATGTGAGCCTGACACCAGCGACTGCAGCAACGGCTCGTAAGCTGACATGAGGATTGTGGTGTACTGCAGCTAAAACAAACACCTCAGTCTCCTCACTTCTTACAGTTCTTCGTCTGTTCCTGTGGCGTATTACCAAGCTGCCTGTTTCCCGAACTTCAGCAACATATCAACGTACTCGTTGATCGTGTATGCTATCTTCATTCGATGTCAGTAACTGTGGTATATTGAGCCCCGTTTCTTTGTGTGGCTCGAACTGTCCGGTATACGGCCGTGTGCGGCGACAGTCGGCAGTCTAACAACGCTTCGAGGAAGCTTCTCGCTCCGTGACACCGGCGACGTTACAACTATGGCGCACAACATTTAGAAGGCGCATTGGGTTATGCGCAGCGTGTGTGGTATCTGTCGCTGAAACTTTGAAGGGTTGTAGCTCCTCAACTAAAAGTGGTAGGAATGTAATTTAAATTGGTGTATACACAGCTGGTGTTACCGATTCCAGTGCATGATAGAACAAACTATTGCTCCATTTAAAAAATTGTATCTTTTTGCTGTAACTCTTTGGATAACAACACAATAATCTATGTTCATAGCTCCGCAGACAGTGTAACGTTTCTTATGGTGACCTATCGCAATAAATATTTCCGTCGCCTACTACTTCGTAACTTACAGAGGCAAACACATTTAGTGAAACACCCTTTCGCCTCGACTTTTAGTTCCCCTCTTGAAAATTTCTTTTATTTCCGTCATTGTTTCATCGATGCATAGATTGAACAGTAGGGCAAAAGACTACACCCTTTTTAATCCGAACACATCGTTCTTGGTCTTCCACTCTTTCTGTTCCGTCTTGGTTCTTGTAAATATTGTATGTTGCTCGCCTTTCCCTATAATTTACCCCTGTTTTCCTCAGTACTTCGAACATCTTGCACCATTTGACATATTAGAACGCTTCCTCCAGGTGGACAGATCCAATGAACGTGTCTTGATTTTTCCTTGGTCTTGCTTCCATTGTCAATCGCAACATCAGAATTGCCTCTCTGGTGGCTTAACTTTTTATAAAGCCAAACTGATCGTCATGTAACAGGCCCTCAATTGTTTTTCTCATTCTTCTGTTATTATTCTTGTCAGAAATTTCGATACATGTGTTGTTAAGCTGATCGTGCGATAATTCTCGCACTTGTTGGCTCTTCTTCGGAATTGTGTGGTTGATGTTTATCTGAAAATCAAAGGGTATATCGCCAGTCTCTCACATTCTAGACTCCAACGTGAATAGTCGCTTTGTTGCCACTTCCCCCAGCGATTTTAGAAATTCCTATGGAATGATAACTATCCCCTCTGCCTTCTTTGATCTTAAGTCTTCTATAGCTCTTCATCGAAATTCTGATTCTTGTAGTGGATCCCCTATCTCTTCTCTATCGACTCCTGTTTCTAACACGTCTTCAGATAAGTCCTCCCCCTCATAGAGGCCTTCAGAGTTTTCTTTACACCTATCCGCACTCTTCTCCGCGTTTAACAGCGGAATTCCCGTTGCACTCTTAATTTTACTACGTTTGCTTTTAATTTCACCGAAGGTTGTTTTGACTTTTCTATAACTTGACTCAGTCCTTCCGGCAATCGTTTCATTTTCGATTTCTACACTTTTTCATGCCGCCATTTCGCCTTAGCTTCCCAGCACTTCCTATTTATTTCAATCCTTAGTGACTTTTATTTCTGATTTCCTGAATTTCCGTGAACATTTTTGTACTTTCTTCTTTCATCGATCAGCTGGAGTTTTTCTTTTGTTTCCCATGGTTTCTTGCATTTACCTTCTTTCTGCCTACGGCTTTCTTTCCCACTTTGTGACTGCCCTTTTTAAATAAACAGTTAACAAATCACAGCATGTGTAGCCTCAGGTAACTTCAGGCTTATCTCTTCATTGATTAGTACTTACGTATCCTACTTCTTTACGTACTGATTCTTCCTGGCAAATCTCTCAGACTTTAGCCTACTCTCCACATAACTAAATTGTGATCTATGTCTATATCTGCACCTGGGTACGCCCTACAATCCAATATCTGATTTCGGAATCTCTGTCTAACCATGATGTAGTCGAACTGAAATCTTCCCATATCTCCTGACCCCTTCCGAATAGGATAAATCCAGGAGAGATGTCGCAAATTTTGAAAATCGCATATCCCGTGGTGCACTTTCAGTAAAACTTTTTGTTTGTACAACTAAACACACCAGTTGTCTATGAAATACAGTTTTTTTTAACACGTTTGTTTGCATGGCCATCTCCGCAGCAAGCACAGAAATATTTGTTTTCTAAATAAAACCGCCTTTTCTTGCTGCAGCAGCGCGGGATTAGCCGAGTGGTATGAGGCGCTGCAATCATGGACTGTGAGGCTGGTCCCGGCGGAGGTTCGAGTCCTCCCTCGGGCATGTGTGTGTGTGTGTGTTTGTCCATAGGATAATTTAGGTTAAGTAGTGTGTAAGCTTTGGGACTGATGACCTTAGCAGTTAAGTCCCATAAGATTTCACACACATTTGAATTTTTTTTTCTTGCTGCACCTGTAATTTATTTTTCCCAGACGCGTTTCGCCTTTTTCTTACTCTGCGGCATCTTCAGTGGTATCTGGAACGATACCCTTTTGTTATTTTTAGATTATCAAACAGTTCCGAGAGTACTGCATAATATTGTGCATTGGTCTTCATGAGGCAGTGTGAACACCCTAAAAATGCGTGTTAAGCCATTTCAACGAAAGTACTAAAAAACATAAATATTTTGACTTATTTAAAACTATTATTTTATTTGTGCGGCAGATATCACCAAAGACAAAATGTGCGGCATATGTACCTGACTTTATTGCGGCATGTATTCCGATCTGTAGGGGAAAGACGTCGCACCTTATAAACTCGTGATCTTGATAGACAGGATTGCCGCAGTAGAATCAAAACACGCCAAATAGAACTTACTGTCAATACGACTAATATTTAGCACACAGAAAGAACTAAACGTGACGTTGTAAAAGGTTTCGGAGGGATGTTTACGGAGTTACCTCCGTTATTCCCCAATAGCTTATGCAAAACTTCCTCAGTCGAAACGTAAGCGTTTTTTGTGGCCTGACATTCACTAAGCAGCTACCGTGCCGATACGCTCGAAATGTGTCGGTATTTGCAGAAACTACGAGGGCTGTGCAATCTATACTGCATGCGGCTCCTCTCCGCACTTATCCTATACCTCTTCCTCTTGTGATTTTTTAAGAGTATTCGCTATTAATAGTTGAAATTTATTGCAGAACTCACTTAGTCCCTTGGACCTGTGGCTGTAATATTTGTAACCATGAAAACAGGGGCTAAATCAGCATTATTGTTGACCACCTGCGCTCCTTCGTGCTTGATGTCTTCCACGACGGCGATGACCTCTGCCAGCAGGAAGATGTCCATGCCAGTATCATGCTGCTGTAGTTTAAGGAACATGATCATGAACTCACTTTCATGTCTCGGCCGCTAAATTCGCCTGATCTGTATGAAATGGAGAACATCTGAGACGCTACCTGGCGTCAGTTTCACACCCACAAAGCGTTAGCCTGTGGGTGTTATCTAACAGATCTTTAATTTTTTAGGTATATTATTCTTGTCAGCAACTTGGACATTTGGGACATTAAGCTGGTTGTTTGATAGTTTCCGCACCTATCTGACCTTGCTATCTTCAGAACTGTGTAAGATATTATTCCGAAAGTCTGATGGTATATCGCCAGTCTCATATATTCTACATATAAATCTGAACAGTCCTCTGGTAGCCATTTCCCGCCAACGATTTTAGAAATTCCATGGAATGTTACCTATCCCTTCTGCTGTATTTAATCTCAAGTAATCCAGACCTCTTTTAAATTCTGACTCTAATACTGGATCACCTATGTCTTCCTTATAGACTCGAGTTTCTTGTTTTATCAGATCATCGGACAAGCGCCCCCCCCCCCCCCCTCACAAAGGCCATCAATTTACTCTTTCGATCCATCCGCTCTTTCCTCTGTAATTAGCAGTGAAACTCCCATTGCATTCTTAATGTTACCATGTGACACTCCCCAAGAATAAATTTGAGAGGAATTGGTAGGTTGTGAGAGTTTGTAAATGGTTCAAATGGCTCTGAGCACTATGGGCTTAACATCTATGGTCATAAGTCCACTAGAACTTAGAACTACTTAAACCTAACTAACCTAAGGACAGCACACAACACCCAGTCATCACGAGGCAGAGAAAATCCCTGACCCCGCCGGGAATCGAACCCGGGAACCCGGGTGTGGGAAGCGAGAACGCTACCGCACGACCACGAGCTGCGGACTGAGAGTTTGTAGGGCACTCTCACTTCTGATATGGAGTTATGCTGCGTAATGTTCTTAGGAAAGTTGATCTTTATTCAAAAATGGTTCAGATGACTCTGAGGACAATGGAACTTAACTTCTGAGGTCATCAGTCCCCTAGAACTTAGAACTACTTAAACCTAACTAACCTAAGGACACCACATACATCCATGCCCGAGGCAGGAGTCGAACCTGCGACCGTAGCGGTCTCGCGGTTCCAGACTGTAGCGCCTAGAGCCGCTTGGCCACCCCGGCCGGCTGATCTTTATTACTTGGTTGCTATATCTGGATACGATCTGTCTTCATTCATATGATGAAATTGTTGGCAGTAGTTAACGCTCTTGGTTGTGCGCTCTATGCGCTCTAGTGAAGGAATAGTGGTAAGCTTTACCTGCATTCAAAGGAAGAGGATGCCAATTTAAACGACTGCAGTAAAAGCGTACAGCGGCTGATGGCCTAGGGGAATGTGTTTTTTTTTTTTTTTTGGGGGGGGGGGGGGGGGGGACATTTGCAGACTGTCCAGTCCCTCGGTTTCACTGTGCAGACACGTTGGATGGCGCCGGTCAGTCGGCGGCCGCGTCCAGGTAGGCTGACTAGCGCCGAGGAGTCACAGCTGCTATGGGCAGAGCATTCATGACCGGCAATAAAGCAGAGGGTGGGCCCTTCTTAGGCAGGAAACCGATGAGACGACTGCGTGTTTCTGCGAATTTCTGTTGGACAGGTCAGTGGTGCCAAGACATCCAGACTCTGGTACAAAACATGTTTGTGAAGGTACAAAGCTTTTATGGAGTTTATGGTCCTTCTTTGGAAAGTTCGAAATGGACGCAACAGGGGAGATAACGACGTTTATATGGAGGGCTGTGATTCCATCCAAGTTGTGCTTTTAGCAAAAGACACAGCATAAACATGAGGGAAAGAACCCGCGAAGCTGAATGTTTTTTCCTCTCCCCCCAATTAATTTTTAAAGTCGCTGATTGGTCAAATCTGTATATGCAGAGCAAGGGGAGGTCTCCCCTCCCAGCTTCGAGTGCGGTGCTCCAGCTCATGATTGGCTTGGGCTAAAGTGGGAGTGGTCTAAGACGTAAAAGTGCTAGGAAAGCTGAGAGAAAGAGAAGATGTCACTCTTGCACTGGCGCTTCGGTAGTAAAAAACTGTAGGTCTTTATCCAAATGGTAAGACTTGTGTCCTTTGCTAGTGTGCCACTTAGAGTCTGTGCCAGTCACCATTTGAACTGTCAGAGGTACTCCTTCTATCATCATCCACACAATGAGCGTTGCTAGGGTGTACTTATCTGTTCTGAGTAGGCTGCCCAAACATTTGACACATTCCTTCACGCATAGTCGTGGCATGGATCAAATTGGTTTGGCAGACCAGACATGGGTCCACCTGCATGCTTGAATCCACTGGGGTTTCAGAGACTCATAGGGAAGTACCTGCATTCCGAATTAGCCGAAAGTGAGACTGCGTATTTGTATTTTTTCGGGCGTGAACCATTAATAGCAGATCCTGCCGTCCATGATTCTAGTCGCCGAGCGCGTCGTGGTGTGCTGCCCTGACCAGCAGGAGGGTAAAGTATTCGTTGGTATGGCGTAGGGCTCCAATATATGCTTCTTTTTTTTGGAACCATATTTTTCTCTATGGCATAGTATCGATTGTCAGAGCATGTGCTTCGATAAGTTCGCAGTGATAAGGAATACCACTAAATCCATGATAAGAAGATTGCAGGTCTGCATTGATACCAATGGTCATCACTTCGAACAAATGGTTCAAATGGCTCTGAGCACTATGGGACTTAACATCTGAGGTAATCAGTCCCCTAGAACTTAGAACTACTTAAACCTAACTAACCTAAGGACATCACACACATCCATGCCCGAGGAAGGATTCGAACCTGCTACTGTAGCGGTCGCGTGGTTCCAGATTAAAGCGCCTAGAACCGCTCGGGCACAACGGCCGGCGACTTCAAACACCTTCTGTAAACGGACGTTCATGCCACCTTTTTGACCTTCTTTGACCTTCAAAGACCTTACTATTACACATCATTGGATTCATCTCGATAGCCGCTAGCAGAAAATAAGTACCAAACTATAGCATCCCATTTAGAAAAACAAAGTTGACCTTCGTATCTCTGAAGCGACCCCAGCTAGCAACAAAAATCCAACGTCATATTATGGCCCCCGTTGTCCCATGCAACATTTGTCCCACAACCTTTTCAGCTACTATCATGCTTTCGGAGTTATTCTAGGTGGCAATTGTTAGTGACTCACCCTATATAACCGCATCAGAGTAGCGCTTCATTGCTTATACGCTGCAGTAATGCCCTTAGATAGAAACTTTTTGATCATCCCTTGTACACTTGTACTAAGCAGGTTAATAATAAACTGATTTCAGTTTATTTTTTATTTTGTGCAAAATGTAACGTCTTTTGGATTCGCCTGCAAACTCGTCTACATGCACTGCCAGACACTTTGTTCTTGTTATAACATCGAAAAGATTCCTGCTGCGTGACATCGTAAGATCTCATGTTTCTCGCATTCGGGAGGACGACGGTTCAATCCCGTCTCCAGCCATCCTGATTTAGGTTTTCCGTGATTTCCCTAAATCGTTTCAGGCAAATGCAGGGATGGTTCCTATGAAAGGGCACGGCCGATTTCCTTCCCAATCCTTCCTCTAATGACCTCGTTGTCGACGGGACGTTAAACACTAACCACCACCACCACCTCTCATGTTTCATTTTATATTTTGTATTGATGAATCCTGTGTTGAGCCACCGCTCGAAATATGAACTATTATGAATAAATCGAGCGTTTCAAAAGAGTGGTTTACATTCGACAGGACCACCCTGACTGCAGTTATTTGAATATGTCACAGTATTTTGTGCCTGTTACTCACTGAATTTCACTGGCCACTTGTTTAAAATTAAAACGTGCAGATAAGAATATACAAGCAACGGTGGACAACCGCACACCTCAGTAGACGAGCCTTTTGCTAATGATTAGGTTGTTCACTCTCCCCTTCGATGGGAAAGTGCCGTTGGTTCCTGTGTCTTGCTGCAGTTTAATAGGTACGACAGGTATTTATCAGTGCACGCTACGCCCCCAGTACGTTGCAATGTTGTAACACGTCGATCATACTATCAGGATGCAGAATCGTACAAGAAACCACCTGCTTGATACAAAGGCTATCACTTCAAGATGCGTGGATGAAGTTTGCTTCAGTCCGCTATAGGAGACATTACGAAGAGGGAAGGAAGATTGGGTTTAACGCCCCGTCAGCATCCAAGTCATTAAGACGCAGCACAAGTTCGGATTGTGTGAAGAGTGGGGAAGGAAATTGGCCGTGCCCTTCCAAAGGAACCAGCACGGCATTTGCTTGGAGCGATTTAGGGAAATCACGGAACTTTCGCCCATTAAGTGTTATAGAAATAAACATGATTTGTCTGGTGTACGCCGGCCGAAGTGGCCGTGCGGTTAAAGGCGCTGCAGTCTGGAACCACAAGACCGCTACGGTCGCAGGTTCGAATCCTGCCTCGGGCATGGATGTTTGTGATATGCTTAGGTTAGTTAGGTTTAACTAGTTCTAAGTTCTAGGGGACTGATGACCTCAGCAGTTGAGTCCCATAGTGCTCAGAGCCATTTTTTGTCTGGTGTGCGATAATATAGTTGCTAACCTTTTGTATCTTTTCAGGGCTAATGTGTACCACACCAGATTTTTTTACTAAGTCAGATATCTGTGCGACAAGGTCATCATTTTATTATAATCCAGTATATACACTACTGGCCATTAAAATTGCTACACCACGAAGATGACGTGCTACACACACGAAATTTAACCGACAGGAAGAAGATGCTGTAATATGCAAATAATTAGCTTTTCAGAGCATTCACACAAGGTTGGCGCCGTTGGCGATACCTAGAACTTGCTGACATGAGAAAAGTTTCCAACCGATTTCTCATACACAAACAGCAGTTCACCGGCGTTACCTGGTGAAACGTTGTTGTGATGCCTCGTGTAAGGAGGAGAAATGCGTACCATCACGTTTCCGAGTTTGATAAAGGTCGGTTTGTAGCCTATCGCGATTGCGGTTTATCGTATCACGACATTGCTGCTCGCATTGGTCGAGATACAATGGTTGTTACCAGAATATGGAATCTGTGGGTTCAGGAGTGTAATACGGAACGCCGTGCTGGATCCTAACGGCCTCGTATCACTAGCAGTCGAGATGACAGGCATCTTATCCGCATGGCTGTAACGGATCGTGCAGCCACGTCTCGACCCCTGAGTCAACAGATGGGGACGTTTGCAAGACAACAACCACCTGCACGAACAGTTCGACGACGTTTCCAGCAGCATGGACTATCAGCTCGGAGACCGTGGCTGCGGTTACCCTTCACTCTGCATCACAGACAGGTGCGCGTGCGATAGTGTACTCAACGACGAACCTGGGTGCACAAATGGCAAAACGTCATTTTTTCGGATGAATCCAGGTTCTGTTTACAGCATCATGATGGTCGTATCCGTGTTTGGCGACATCGCGGTGAACGCACATTGGAAGCGTGTATTCGTCATCGCCATACTGGCGTACCACCCGGCATGATGGTATGGTGTGCCATTGGTTACACGTCTCGGTCACCTCTTGTTCGTATTGACGGCACTTTGAACAGTGGACGTTACATTTCAGATGTGTTACGACCCGTGGCTCTACCTTTCATTCGATCCCTGCGAAACCCTACATTTCAGCAGTATAATGCACGACCGCATGTTGCAGGTCCTGTACGGGCCTATTGGATACTAAAAATATTCGACTGCTGCCCTGGTCAGCACATTCTCCAGATCTCTCGCCAATTGAAAACGTCTGGTCAATGGTGGCCGAGCAACTGGCTCATCACAATACGCCAGTCACTACTCTTGATGAATTGTGGTATCGTGTTGAAGCTGCATGGGCAGCTGTACCTCTACACGCCATCCAAGCTCTGTTTGACTCAATGTCCAGGCGTATCAAGGCCATTATTACGGCCAAAGGTGGTTGTTCTGGGTACTGATTTCTCAGGATCTATGCACCCAAATTGCGTGGAAATGTAATCACATGTCAGTTCTCGTATAATATATTTGTCCAATGAGTACCCGTTTATCATCTGGAATTTTTAATGGCCAGTAGTGTATCTTGATTTCAAAATTTACTTTTTTGCCCCCCCCCCCCCTTTATTGTCATGGCAGTGGCACAATTCTCCGCTCTTCATCCAAGAGATTACATAAAATACCACAGTGGAACATTACATGTATAAATATGTGGATAAAAGATGAAATGTACACATAAGAAGGGGGAAGCAATTGCAGTTAAAATACAGATAAGAGGGGTAGTCGGACGAGTTATGTTTACATCAAATCCACATACAGTTAAAATGGCGCTCGTTGAAGACGCAGCACGTAAACACTGGCGACAAGAATAGCACAGTTAAGAACGACGTTCACAGTGTGGGAGGACGACACTGAACACACATTGCACTGATGTTACATACACGGCGGGCTGCAAAACACGACAAAGAAATTGCAATAAAATTTGAAAGGCCTGCCAAGGGAGGGGAGGTCGGAGGGCTAGGAAAGAGGAAAAGAGATGGGGGGTTGACGGAGGAGGGGGAGCAGGAAGGGGGGGGAAGGGGTGGATTCGGTAGCACACTGGCAGGATAGCAAAATTTACTGTGTATCAATATATTTATATATACTCAAAATCCACGTTACCATCTCAAATATAATTGTAAAAGCGATCTACAGATGGATAAAACCATTACCTCTGCCACTACTTGTAATCTACAGAAATTGCCTGACTGACGTATGCAGATCTGATACTAGTTATTTTCTGTCATGCATCAAAGACTTGTATAATCCATTCTACGACATCCTGCTGCTGTTACACACTATCTGACCAAAACTATCCAGGCATCCCTTTGTAACGCGGAACTGGCGATTACATGTCACGAGAGGGGGACCCGATAGTACATACATCAAAAAAAGTTTTGCATCACCCCGGTTCCCAGAACTCCTGAAGATAGACGTTGACTGTGGATTTTGTATCACAGACACAGTCCCTTTGTTCACTAAACCCGCCCAAAGGTGTACACAACCATGCATGAGCAGCGCCTATTAGACGGAGGGGGTCCGACAGCCGATGAGTTCCACTCATTCGACCAGGAAGGAGGTACACGGCTCGTATTGTCTATAGTTCAACCATTCCTAGACGGTCAATACTGCCGTTCGATCGCGTCCGCATTGTTACTTTGTTCCAGGAAGGGCTCTCCACAAGGGAAGTGTCCAGGCGTCTCGGAGTGAACCAAAGCAATTGTTCGGACATGGAGGAGATACAGAGAGACAGGAACTGTCGATGACATGCCTCTCTCAGGCCACCCAAGGGCTACTACTGCAGTGGATGACCGCTACCTACGGATTGTGGCTCGGAGGAACTCTGACAGCAACGCCATCATGTTGAATAATGCTTTCCGTGCAGCCACACGACGTCGTGTTACGACTCAAACTGTGCGCAATGGCTGAATCATGCGCAACTTCACTCCTGACGTCCATGGCGAGGTCCATCTTTGCAATCACGACACCATGCAGCACGGCACATATGGGCCCAACAATGGACTGCTCAGGATTGGCATCATGTTCTCTTCACCGATGGGTGTCTCATATGCCTTCAATCAGACAATCGTCGGAGACGTGTTTGGATGCAACCCGGTCAGGCTGAACACCTTAACACACTGTCCAGCGAGGGCAGCAAGGTGGAGGTTCCCTGATGTGTTGGGGTGACATTATGTGGGGCCGACGTACGCCGCAAGTGGTCATGGAAGGCGCTGTAACGGCTGTACTATATGTTAATGCCATCCTCCAACCGTTAGCGCAACCCTATCGGCAGCATATTGGCCAGGCATTCGTCTTCATGCACGACAATTCGCGCCCCCATCGTGCACATCTTGTGAATGACTTCCTTCAGGGTAATGACATTCGCCAGCATGTTCTCCCGACATGAATCCTATCGAACATGCCTGGGAAAGATTGAAAAGGGCTGTTCACAGACCACGTGACCAACCAACCACTCTGAGGTATCTACGACGAATCGCCGGTCAGGAGTCGTACAATCTGGGCCAAATGTGCCTTGATGAACTTGTGGATTGTATGCCAGACATGCATCTATGCAAGAGAACGTGATTATTGTTACCGGCGTGTAAAGTAATCCGAACCACCACCTCTGAAGGTCTCGCTGTGTGGTGGTACAACATGCAATGTGTGGTTTTCATGAGCAATAAAAATGGCGGAAATGATGTTTATGTTGATCTCTACTCCAATTTTCTGTACAGGTTCCGGAACTCTCGGAACCGAGGTGATGCAAAACTTTTTTTGATGTGTGTATAAAAGGTGGCGGGGAGCACCGCTTTATCAATAGAGCAGCAATAACAGCAGTGTGGGTCGGTCAGGAAAGCTTAGTGTCTTCGAGCCGGACGAGAAACATAGATGAGAAACATAGAAGTAGATATCCTCGGTATAACAAAGCAGCTTAAATCACTTAATAAAGGCAAGGCCTCCGGTCCAGATTGTATACCAGTCAGATTCCTCTCAGAGTAGGCTGATAAAATAGCTCCATATTTAGCAATTATATACAACCACTCACTCACAGAAATATCCGTACCTAAAGACGGGAAAATTGCTCAAGTCACACCAATACCAAAGTAGGAGTAATCCTCTGAATTACAGGCGTATATCACTAACGTCGATTTGCAGTAGGGTTTTGGAAGTACCTCGAAGAAAACGATTTATTGACGCATAGCACGGATTCAGAAAATATGACTCTTGTGAAACACAACTAGCACTTTATGCTCATGAAGTAATAAGTGCTTTTGACAGGGGATGTCAAATTGATTATACATTTTTAGATTTACAAAAGACTTTCGACACCGTTCCTCACAAGCGTCTTCTAACCAAACTGCGTGTCTACGGAGTATCGCCTCAGTTGTGCGACTAGATTCGTTATTTCCTGTCAGAAAGGTTACAGTTCGTAGTCATCGAGTAAAACAGAAGTAATATCCGGCGTTCCCCAAGACGTGTTACAGGCCCACTATTGTTCCTGATCTATATTGACGACATAGGAGACAATCTGAGTAGCCGTCTTAGATTGTTTGCAGATGATGCTGTCATTTACCTTCTTGTTAAGTCATCAGATGATCACGACTTGCAAAATTATTTAGATAAGATATCTGTATGGTGCGAAAAGCGGCAATTGGTCCTGACTAAAGAAAAGTGCGAAGGTACTCACATGAGTACTAAAAGAAATCCGCTAAATTTCGATTACGCGATAAGTCACACAAATCTGAAGGCTGTAAATTCAGCTAAATACTTAGGGATTACAATTACAAATAACCTAAATTGGAACTATCGCATAGATAATATTGTGGGTAGAGCAAACCAAAGACTGCGATTCATTGGTAGAACACTTAGAAGGTGCAACAGGTCTATTAAAGACACTGCGTACACCACGCTTGTCCGCCCTAGTCTGGAGTATTGCTGTGCGGTGTGGGATCCGCATCAGGTGGGACTGACGGATGACATCGAAAAAGTACAAAGAAGGGCAGCTTGTTTTTTACTATCGCGAAATAGGGGAGATAGTGCCACAGACATGATACGTAAGTTGGAGTGGCAATGATTAAAACAAAAGTGTTTTTCGTTGCGACGGGATCTTCTCATGAAATTTCAATCATCAATTTTCTCCTCCGACTGCGAAAACATTCTGTTGGCACCCACCTACATAGGGAGAAACGATAAAATAAGAGAAATCAGGGCTCGCACAGAAAAATTTAAGTGTTCGTTTTTCCCGCGTGGCGTTGGAGAGTGGAACGCTAGAGAGACAGCTTGATGGTGGTTCATTGAACCCTCTGCCAGGTACTTTATTGTGAATAGCAATCACGTAGATGTAGATGTAGATGTAGATGTAGATGTAGCTGTAGACTAGTCACCTAAGGAACAAATCCAGCAGATACATTTCAACCCTCCTAAAGCCGACCAAGTCGACTGTTGGTGATATGATTTTGGAGTGGAAAGACGAAGGTACAACCACTAATCCAAGACGGGGCAGACATCTTGTACTGACAGAAAGGACCATCGAGCAGTGCGGAGCATGGTTGTACAAAATCGCACGAAATCAGCAGGAGGAGTCGCTCGTGCATTCCAAAGTGCTACCAACAGTCCAGCTAGCATAATGCGTGTTTGTAGGATGTTAAAAGGAATGTTGTTCAGTGGTCGAGCAGCTCCTCGTAAGCCACAGATTTCTGTTGTCAGTGCCAGGCGAAGATTGAGGTGGCGTAAAGAGCGACGACACTGGACAGTGGGTGACTGGTAACGAGTGATTTTGGGTGATGAATCACGTTATACCCTGTGGCAATCCGATGGAAAGGCTTGTGTTTGGTGAATAGCTGGAGGATGTCACCTCTCATCATGCGTCGTGCCAACAGCGAAGTTTTGAGGAAGTGGTGTTACGATGTGGGGGAGTTTACATGGTTAGCTGTGGTCCCTTTACTGAACGCTGAATATGGAAGAGTATGAACACATATTCCAGCATTGTGTACTGTGTACAGAAGAGAAGCAGTTCAGAGACCAACACAACAATGCATCCTGTCATAAAGCAGCATCTGTAAGGGAATGGTTTGTTGACAATCACATTCCCGAAAAGGACTGGCCTGCCCAGAGTCTTCAACCCAATGGAACACGTTTGGGATGAATTAGAACGTCGACTTCGCTTTAGTCCACTGCATCCAATACCACTGTTTTCTCTGGTTTAGTCTCTTGAGGAAGACTAGGTTGCCATTCTTCCACAGATATTCAAATACATCACTGAAAGTACCTCCAGCAGGGTTCAGATCGTCACAAAGACGAGGGGTGGAACGCCCCATATTTATGTCCCCTAACAGGTGTCCGCTCGCAGCTCGTGGTCTCGCGGTAGCGTTCTCGCTTTCCGAGCATGGGGTCCCGGGGCTCCCCATGATTGCAACCCATTTCCACGAGCCAAGCGGCTGGCGACTCTCTGGATCCTCGCCATGACGACACACGCCATCGTAGCAAGGAGGCAGACCGACCAGCCTTCCTGATGGACCTCTGGGAGGAGAACAAGACCGCCCAGCAACACAGGCGCTACCACACGAAACTTCAGAAACTTCCTGCAGATTCCACTGCAGACAGCGATCGCCAGAGTCTTCCCCAGCCTGTGACCCTCAGCACCACCACCAGCCACCTCACCACACTCACCACAAGAAGAAAGTGTGCAGTGATAGTGAATAAGTGCAACAAAGAAGATAAAGTGTATTCTTCTCCCTAGTGAAGTATAGTATTTTAAAGTGTTTCTTCTTAGTGAAATCACTGATACAAAGTGCTTCTCACCAAACCTCTGTCATTCTCGCAGCCAAATCAGTCTCAAAAGTATGCCCAGTAGTACTAACAGTGTTTTCTTTTTCATTATTTGTGCTATATTGCCTAGAATACAAGCATTACTTAGTGAAAAATGCCAACTTCTCATAAATTTGTTTTTTTTCTGAATGATTTCTATAAAATTTATATCGTTTACTCACACTTTCCTCTCTGCTTCTCTCATATAATATGACATGATTTTTTCTTTCTTCTTCAATTTATGTATAAACCGTAGTATATATAAAAAAAAAAAGTTTTCTTCCACTTCTGCTCCATCTATCATGCTGATATTTTTCCTCATACTGTCCCATGTAACAGTGCAAACTAGAGGAAGAGGTCAAACCAGAATGCACAACGTGCCTGTGGCATCACAAGTGCTTGACATACACAAGTTTGAACTCAAAATCAATGTGTCGATGCTACAGATAAATTATTATGCCTGTCCTGCAATGTTTTACCCAATAAAATGGACGACAAATCGCCATGTAAAAGGGTTCAAGGAACAACAATAAGAGAAAAATGAAAAACAAAAGAATATACAAATGAAATACTATAAAACGACAGTATTGTTAACCAACTCTAGGAATATAATAGGTTAAAAGAATGAAAAGATTTTCAAACAAATGTATCGTTGTTAATATACTTAAATAAATATATGTGGTTACAAAAAAAAGGTTCGATTCCCGGCGGAATCAGGAATTTTCACCTGCCTCGAGATGACTGGGTGTTGCTGTGTCGTCTTCTTCACCGTCATCATTCATCCCCATTACGGTCGGAGGAAGGCAATGGCAAACCACCTCCACTAGGACCTTGCCTAGTACGGCGGTGCAGGTCTCCCGCATCGTTCCCCTACGCTCTGTCAAGGAATACTGGACTTCATCATCATCAGTAGGTGTCCGGATAATTTTAATCACACAGTGCTCATTACGAAAACTGGTTTAACATACTATTAAGTAGTGGTCGTAATACTCTAATATTTACTCCCAAATGTATTTATGTACAAAAACAATATCACAAATTTTTCGAAAACTTTGTTCTTTACCAAATATTTCTTTATCTGCGGATGGCATACGGAAGCTTTTTACTGGAGTGGAATGTTCCAAGCCTGAAACAAAAGAGTATCGCAAGTGCATTCGTTTTAAACTGCGCAACGCGTCGAGAAACATCGAAGAACCTGTTTCCCGAGAAGTACTTGCATTGTTTTTATCAGCTCCGCTAAATCAAGTCAGAGAGTTTCCGTGACCGCGTTAAGAACCGCAAGCATTACGGGTGTGTCGTGTTGAGATTCGTGAGATTGTAGAGTTGCTAGTAGTTCCTGCTGTGGCGCACAGATGGCGCGCGCTACCACGACTGCTGCCGCTCTCTGCCACGACACTGGCCGCCCACGACCTCTGCACGTGACGCTCTGAACACACAGCGCGTACAGAAATCTAGTCTGACACATTCAGGGCCGTGCCGAGGGCGTGGCTAGGTAGGTCCCTGCCAAGGGCGCAGCCAAAGAGGGCTCGCAGAAGTGACCGAAAATATCCAAGCCAGAAAGGTGGCTTACGAATTAACCCAAAGGGATATATGAGTTCAATTGTCTCTCGTGTTCCTGTCTTCTGTCTATGAGAAAAAATGTTGGCCTAGACCCGTAACTGTAAATACAGACCTCTGTTGCATTTTATTCCCATTGTGTCATTTCGTCTGTGTACCGAACAGGCACCTGTACTAAGATGTCTTAAGTGGAAACAGTACACATGTTTCATACAACTGCCAACTACACAATTTGCTCATGTTGCTACTATTTCTCTGCAGTGTTTTAGATTTTCGATAGTTAAGAGTGTAGATGTCGAAGCATATAGACTATTTGTCCGAATACTTCCGATTTTTCTCGATTCCTGTCGAGTGATGTCAGGAGCGAGATGCGAAATGCAGCAAACTAACACAAAAGACGGGGGGTATATATAGTTTTACTAATCCCTCCAGCCAGTACTGCAGCTCTGAAACTTGAGCTTCTTCTGAGTGTAATGTCCAAGGAACTTAACTAAATGCAGCCAGCTAACAAATTCGACAACTGCCAAAACGTTACCAGGTGAACACGCTGACTTTTCCAAGGCACAACTGAAATATGAAATATGATATCGTTGTGCTTGAGAACTACGGCATTTACAAAAAATGTTCAACTGTGTTGGAAAAGCCATAGACATACGCTAAGTGATCATTTTAAATCTGCTTAATTTAAGTAAGACTTTTGGTGCTGCCGACTTTAATGTCTTACTTTTGACATTAAGACAATCAACTTCTGGTAAGGTTCGACATCTACGAGATAAACAGATTTCTCTGAGATGTTTGTAAGACGGAAAATCTGCCACGAAATATGTACTCGGAGAAGTTCTTCAGGATTCAATTCTCGACCCATTCTTTTTCTTCTTGTGTACCAGTGACAGCTCATCTATGTTACATTCTTCTAGCTGTCACTTACTTCAGAGACAACTTGTAGAATATGACAGGTTTCCTGATAACGCTATTGTAAGAAGAAGATTGACAGAGTCATGCAAGTAAAAATGATGCCAGAGAAATGGATTCGTGCGCACTTGTTCTGAGCGTCTAGTCTGAAAATCACTTCCAGCGAGTAGTTACAGAACCGACGCGTTTAAACAGTTGTACAGGCGTCCTAGTAACTAAGACCCCCGAAATTTTCGAATCAGTCAGCATCGAGGAGGGAATCAGTGATAACAAGGCTGTGATAGCGTCAATCACTACAGTCATTACAACGAATGTTAGAAAAGTTAAATATTTTTAGCTAGCAAAAGTGACAGAACAAATTGAGAACATTTAATAAGTCAGCATCAAATATTCGGCTCTGAGAATGCAGAAGTAGAGCACAAATAATTGACAATCAGAAGCATTGCACAATATAACTTAGACATGTATGTGCTGAGCAAGATTGTGGGAGATGGTTCAACAGCCGTGTTAGGAAGTTGCTACGAAAGCAAAGAAAGCTTCATATGCGATTTAAGCGAAGTCAAAACCTGATAAACAACAACTGATTGAAGCCAAAAAGAGCACGAGGAGAGCGGTGCGAGAAGCATTTAATGAATTTCAAAGTAAAAATTTGGCAACCGATCTGACTAAAAAATCCTAAGAACTTTTGATCTTATATGATCTTACATAAAGTCAATAAGGGGATCCAAATGCTTTGTTCTGTCGCTCAGTGACAATACTGGCACCGAAAAAAAAAGATGACAAAGAGAAGGCTGAAATAACGAATTCGTTCTTCTGTAATTGTTTCATCGTGGAAGATCAAACGTTGTCTCATTTCAGTTATCTGACGAATATCAAAATGGCAGATATTGAAATAAGTGATCGCGAAATAGAAGATCATCTAAAACTGCTCAAAAGTGAAAAGGCAGCTGGACCGGATGAGATACCTGTGAGGTTCTACAGAGATAATGCAAAAGAACTTGCTCTCCTTCTAGCAGTATTTTATCGTAGGCTCCTGGGGCAACGAAGGGTACCTGGCGACTGAAAAAAAGCGCAGGTTATTCCCCCTTCGACGAAAGGCAGTCGGACAGACCCGCATAGTTATAAGCCTATATCCCCGACGTCACTCCCTTGTAGAATTATGGTGCACGTTCTACGCTCATGTACACTGAAGAGCCAAAGGAATTGGTACACCTGCCTAATATCGTGTAGGGCTCCCGCAAGCACGCAGAAGTGCCGCAACACGACGGGGCATGGACTTGACTAATGTCTGAAGTAGTGCTGGAGGGAATTGACACCATGAATCCTGCAGAGCTGTCCATATCTCCTTAAGAGTACGAGGGGGTGGAGATCTCTTCTGAACACAAGGTTGCAAGGTATCCCAGGTATGCTCAATGATGTTCATGTCTGGGGAGTTTAGTGTCCAGCGGAAGTGTTGAAATTCAGAAGAATGTTCCTGGAGCTACTGTGTAGCAATTCTGGTCGTTTGGGGTGTCGTATTGTCATGCTGGAATTGCCCAAGTTCGTCGGAATGCACAATAGACATGAATGGATGCAGGTAATCAGATTGGATGCTTACGTACGTGTCACCTGTCAGAGTCGTATCTAGAAGTATCAGTGGTCCCGTATTACTCAACTGCGCACGCCCCACACCATTACAGAGCGCAAGGCGCAAGGCTTTGTGTCGTGCGATCATCAAGGGTATACGAGGGAGCCTTCGGCTCCGAAAGCTCATATCAATTATATTTCGTTGAATGATTCGCACGCTGATACTTGTCGATGGCCCAACATTGAAATATGCAGCAATTTGCGGAAGGGTTGCACTTCTGTCACACTGAACGATTCCCTTCAGTCGTCGTTGGTCTCGTTCTTGCAAGATCTCTTACCGACCGCAGCGATGTCGGAAAGTTGGTATTTTACCGGATTCCTGATATTCACGGCGCACTCATGAAATAGTCTTATGGGAAGATCCCCACTTCATCGTTACTTCGAAGATGCCGTTTCCCATCGCTTTTTCGCCGACTATAACACCAAGTTCAAACTCACTTAAATCTTGATAACCTGCCGTTGTAGCAGCAGGAACCGATCTAACAACTGCGGCGACCGCAGCGCCGTATTCTGCCTATTTAGATATCTCTGTGTTTGAATACGCGTGCCTACACCATTTTCTTTGGTGCTTCAATATAGTATGACGTTTATGAAGATCCAATATGTCCTAAATAAAAATGATCATGGATTCCGTAAGCAGAGATCTTGCGAAACTTAGTTCGCTGTGCTCATCGATGAGAACCAGAGTACCGTAGGTAGAAGCGCTGAGGTTGATGCTGTGTTCCTTGGATTTCGGAAAGGCATTAGTTGTAGTTTCGCACTGTTGTTTAGTAAACAAAATACGAACGTACCAATAATCGGACCCGATTTGTGTGAGTCGATACAGGACATCTTTGCAGATAAAACTCAACATGTCATTCTTAACGAAACAAAATCTGGGCTGCTGTTATTTACACTGTTTATTAATCCTGGAACACTAATGGCGGATGGAGAGGGGGGGGGGGGTAGTGAAATGGTACAGTTCTACTAAACCATGGCAAATTTTATTCAGAGAAAGTCATAATTTATAGACTATGCATTAGTTAAAGTATTAGATCTCCAATGGCGTGTTACATACCAAATTAAGTACAAAATGTCCTGTTTTATACTCTACTGCGATAGAAAATTTTACGACGGCTCAAAATGGTTCAAATGCCTCTGAGCACTATGGGACTTTATTTATTTATTTATTGTTCCTTGGGACCAAATTAAGGAGAAGTCTCCATGGTCATGGAAAGAGTCAGTACATGAAATTATAACACGATAGTAGAAACAGACAAAATGAAATATAAGAAACATATTCAGGCGACAATTCGTAAGTTTAAATACAGAAAATCAACAATGTAACACTGGAATTTACTTAATTTTTCAGCTCTTCCAGGAGCTCCTCGACAGAATAGAAGGAGTGAGCCATGAGGAAACTCTTCAGATTAGACTTAAAAGTGTATGGGTTACTGCTAAGATTTTTGAGTTCTAGTGGTAGCTTATTGAAAATGGATGTAGCAGAATACTGCACTCCTTTCTGCACAAGAGTCAAGGAAATGCATTCCACATGCAGATTTGATTTCTGCCTAGGATTAACTGAGTGAAAGCTGCTAACTCTTGGGAATAATCTAATATTGCTAACAACAAACGACATTAAAGAAAATATATACTGTGAGGCTAATGTCAGAATTCCCAGACTATTGAATAGGGGTCAACAAGAGGTTCTCGAACTTTCACCACACATAGCTCGAACAGACCGTTTTTGAGCCTAAAATACCCTTTTTGAATCAGAAGAATTACCCCAAAAAATAATACCATATGACATAAGCGTATGAAAATATGCGAAGTAGACTACTCTTCGTGTTGAACTGTCACTTATTTCAGATACTGTTCTAATGGTAAATAAAGCAGCATTTAGTTTCTGAACAAGATCTTGAACATGGGCTTTCCACAACAGCTTATTATCTATCCGAACGCCTAGGAACTTGAACTGTTCCGTCTCGCTTATAATATGCCCATTCTGTCTGATCAAAATATCGGTTATTGTTGAATTGTGGATTAGAAACTGTAAAACCTGAGTCTTACTGTGATTTAGCATCAAATTATTTTCCCCAAGCCACGAACTTATTTCATGAACTACATTATTTGATACTGTTTCAGTATTACACACAAGATCCTTCACTACCAATTGGTGTCATCAGCAAACAGAAATATTTTTGAATCACCTGTAATACTAGAAGGCATATCATATATATAAATAAGAAACAGTAGTGGCCCCAGCACCGAACCTTGGGGAATGCCCCACTTAACAGTGCCCCATTGGGACTGAACATCACTACCACTCTCAGTATTGCGGAGAATTACCTTCTGCTTTCTGTTCTTAAAGTAAGAGGCGAACCAATTGTAAGCTACTCCCCTTACTCCATAATGGTCCAAATTCTGCAGTAATATTTTGTGGTCAACACAGTCAAAAGCCTTCGTTAAATCAAAGAAAACACCTAGCGTTCGCAACCTTTTATTTAATCCGTCCAAAACCTCACAGAGAAAAGAGAATATAGCATTTTCAGTTGTTAAACCATTTCTAAAACCAAACTGTACATTTGATAGCAAATTATGTGAATTTAAATGCTCCAATAACCCTGTATATACAACCTTCTCGATAACTTTAGCAAACACCGATGGCATAGAAATAGATCTATAATTGTCAACATCATCCCTGTCTCCCTTTTTATAAAGTGGCTTCACTACCGAGACTTTCATCGGTCAGGAAACCGACCACTCCTAAAGAAAAAGTTACAGATATGGCTAAGTACTGGGCTAACATACATACACTCCTGGAAATTGAAATAAGAACACCGTGAATTCATTGTCCCAGGAAGGGGAAACTATATTGACACATTCCTGGGGTCAGATACATCACATGATCACACTGACAGAACCACAGGCACATAGACACAGGCAACAGAGCATGCACAATATCGGCACTAGTACAGTGTATATCCACCTTTCGCAGCAATGCAGGCTGCTATTCTCCCATGGAGACGATCGTAGAGATGCTGGATGTAGTCCTGTGGAACGGCTTGCCATGCCATTTCCAGCTGGCGCCTCAGTTGGACCAGCGTTCGTGCTGGACGTGCAGACCGCGTGAGACGACGCTTCATCCAGTCCCAAACATGCTCAATGGGGGACAGATCCGGAGATCTTGCTGGCCAGGGTAGTTGACTTACACCTTCTAGAGCACGTTGGGTGGCACGGGATACATGCGGACGTGCATTGTCCTGTTGGAACAGCAAGTTCCCTTGCCGGTTTAGGAATGGTAGAACGATGGGTTCGATGACGGTTTGGATGTACCGTGCACTATTCAGTGTCCCCTCGACGATCACCAGTGGTGTACGGCCAGTGTAGGAGATCGCTCCCCACACCATGATGCCGGGTGTTGGCCCTGTGTGCCTCGGTCGTATGCAGTCCTGATTGTGGCGCTCACCTGCACGGCGCCAAACAAGCATACGACCATCATTGGCACCAAGGCAGAAGCGACTCTCATCGCTGAAGACGACACGTCTCCATTCGTCCCTCCATTCACGCCTGTCGCGACACCACGGGAGGCGGGCTGCACGATGTTGGGGCGTGAGCGGAAGACGGCCTACCGGTGTGCGGGACCGTAGCCCAGCTTCATGGAGACGGTTGCGAATGGTCCTCGCCGATACCCCAGGAGCAACAGTGTCCCTAATTTGCTGGGAAGTGGCGGTGCGGTCCCCTACGGCACTGCGTAGGATCCTACGGTCTTGGCGTGCATCCGTGCGTCGCTGCGGTCCGGTCCCAGGTCGACGGGCACGTGCACCTTCCGCCGACCACTGGCGACAACATCGATGTACTGTGGATACCTCACGCCCCACGTGTTGAGCAATTCGGCGGTACGTCCACCCGGCCTCCCGCATGCCCACTATACGCCCTCGCTCAAAGTCCGTCAACTGCACATACGGTTCACGTCCACGCTGTCGCAGCATGCTACCAGTGTTAAAGACTGCGATGGAACTCCGTATGCCACGGCAAACTGGCTGACACTGACGGCGGCGGTGCACAAATGCTGCGCAGCTAGCGCCATTCGACGGCGAACACCGCGGTTCCTGGTGTGTCCGCTGTGCCGTGCGTGTGATCATTGCTTGTACAGCCCTCTCGTAGTGTCCGGAGCAAGTATGGTGGGTCTGACACACCGGTGTCAATGTGTTCTTTTTTCCATTTCCAGGAGTGTAGAACAATACTTCAGTATTCTGCTAGATACCCCGTCATATCCATGAGAGTTTTTGATCTTTAGTGATTTAATTATTAACTCAATCTCCCTCTTGTCAGTATCATGGCGGAGCATTTCAGGTAGCAGTCTCGGAACACTTTTTTCTACGAGCGCTATATGATTCCCTGTTGGGACTAGGTTTCTACTTAGTTCACCTGCTATATTCAGAAAGTGATTATTAAATACTGTACATATGTGCGACTTATCAGTAACACAGACATTCCCACTATGCACTGATTCTATATCCTCGACCTGTCTCTGCAGACCAGCCACTTCCTTTGCGACTGACCATATGGTTTTAATTTTATTCTGAGACTTAGCTATTCTCAACTTCTGAGGTCATCAGTCCCCTAGAACTTAGAACTACTTAAACCTATCCAACCTAAAGACATCACACACATCCATGCCCGAGGCAGGATTCGAACCTGCGACCGTAACGGTCGCACGGTTCCAGACTGTAGCGCCTAGAACCGCTCGGCTACCCCGGCCGGCTTTTACGACTGTTTAGTAATCTAGTGTTAATGATCTAGTGGATAAAGGAGGCTCTGTAGGGCTATACGTGAACGATGTCGTTGCATCTAGGAAGGCTACATCACCAGAAGACTGACGCAAAATGCAGGCAGACCTGTAGAGGATCGTCGGTTGGTGGAGGGACTGGGAGTTGACACTGAAAGTAAGTAAATGCAACGTACTGCGCTTAAATAAGCGAAGAAATCAATTTCTATTCGATTACACTATTGCTGACAAATCAGTGTAAATAATAACTATCGTAAAATACCTGTGCTTAACGATGCAGTGCGATCTACGTGTGGAATGACCACACAAAACAAATAGAAGCAGAGGCCAGACTAAGGTCATAGGAAGAATCTTGAGGAAATCCAGTGGCTTAAAAACACTTTTTCAGCCGATTGTGAATATTATGTATCAGTCTGCGAACCTTACTGAGCAGGAATAACATAAGAGAGGGCGAAGTTGCAACGAAGAGCGCTGCTTTTCATCACGGGATCGTTTATTTGGCAAAAAAAAAAAAAAAAAAAAAAAAAACAAAAAAAAAAAAAAAAAAAACACGTTACGCGTGTGCTCAACATACTTCTGTTGCAAACGCTATAAGAGAGATCTTCATCAAGAAGACGTTTACTGTTGAAATTTCGAGAGCATACGTCCAAGGACGAGTGATGAAACATATTACTTCCACTAACAATATGTCTCGCTACATTATGACGACGGGAAAATCAGAGAAGTTCGTTGTCATACGGAGCTATACCCGAAAAAGGCCGGGATATGCGCGAAGATTTTACTTATATTACATTGTGGTGAGGCAGAGACTACTAAATCAGATACTGGATTGCAAGGCGTACTCAGGGGCAGATACAGACTCAGGTTACAATTTAGTAGTGATGAAGAGTAGGCTGAAATTTAAGAGACTAGTCAAGAAGAATCAACGTGCAAACAAGTAGAATACAGTAGCACTAAGGAATGAAGAGACTCGCTTTAAGTTCTCTGAGGCTATAGATACTACGATATGGAATAGCCCTTATAGGCAGCAAAGTTGAAGAGGAATGGATATTTCCAAAATTGGTAATCATAGAAGTTGGGGAGAAAAACGTAGATACAAAGAAGGCAGCTGCGCAAAAACCGTGGGTAACAGAAGAAGTACTTCAGTTGTTCGATGAAAAGAAAGAAGTACAAAAATATTCATGGAAATTCAGGTCTTCTGAAATATACGTCACTTAGGAATGAAATAAATGGGAAGTGTAGGGAAGCTAAGCCGACATGGCTGCTTGAGAAATGTGAAGAAATCGAAAAAGAAAAAAAAAAATGATGGTTGGAAGAACTGACTCAGCATATAGAAAAGTCAAAACAGCCTTCGGTGAAATTAAAAGCAAGGGCGGTAATATAAAGAATACAGTGGGAATTGCACTGTTACATACAGAGGGCAGAGCCAATAGGTGGAAAGAGAACACTGAAGGCCTCTATGACGGGTAGACTTGTCTGATGGCTTGATAGAAGAAGCAAAAGAAGTCAATAGGAAAGAAATCCAGTATTACAATCACAATTTAAAAGAGCTTCGAAAGACCTAAGAGCGAATACGGCAGACGGGATACATGACATTTCATCAGAATTATTAAACTGATTAGGGGAAGTGAAGACAAAACGACTATTCTCGTTAGAGTAAGAATATATGACGCTAACGTTGTACCATCTGACCTTCGGAAAAATATCCGCACAATTCCGAACATTGCAAGAGCCATCGCACAATCAGCACGATCTACTTAACAGCTCATTCTTCCAAGTTCCGACAAGAATAATATACAGAAGAATGGAAAAGAAAATCGAGGATGTGTTATATGACGATCAGACAAAGGCACCACAGAGTCAACTCTGACGTTGCGGTTGATACGGTAAGGGTACTGAAGAAAACTCAAAATACGTTCATAGGATTTGTCGACCTGAGAACAGCGATCGACAAAGTAAAATGATGCAAGATGTTCGAAATTCTGTGAAACATAGGGGTAAACTATAGGGTAAGACGGGTAATACACATTACGTACAAGAACCAAGAGAAAACAGAAAGAGAGGAAGACCAAGAACGATGTGTTCGGATTAAAAACGGTGTAGTCTTTTGCCTTAATGTTCAATCCATGCATCGATGAAACAATGACGGGAATAAAAGGAAGTTTCAAGAGCGGAATTAAAAGTCTAGGCGAAAGGCTATACATATAATGATAATATTCACTAATGACATTGCTATCCTGAGTGAAAATTAAGAAGAGTTACAGGTTCTGCTGAATGCAAAGGACAGTCCAGTCAGTACAGAATATGGATTAAAAGTAATTCGAAGAAAGACGAAGGTAATGAGAAGCAGTATAAATAAGAACAGCGAGAAACTTGACGTAAGGACTGATCATGAAGTAGTTGAAGTTAAGGAATTCTGCTGCCTAGGCAGCAAAATAACCCATGACGGACGGAGAAAGGGGTACGTAACAAGCAGGTTAGCAACAGCAAAAAGGGCATTCCTGGCCAAGAGAAGTATGCTAATACCGAGCATAGGCCTTAATTTGAGGAATAAATTTCTGAGAATGTACGTTTGTAGCACAGTACTGTATGGTAGTGAAACATGTACTGTGGGAAAACTGGAAACAAAGAGAATCGAAGCATGTGAGATGTGATGCAACAGAATAATGTTGAAGATTAGGTGGACTGACAAGGTAAGGAATGAAGAGGCTTTCCAGAAAATCGGCAAGGAAAGGAATATATGAAAAACACTGACAAGAAGAAGGAACGGGATGGTGGGACATCTGTTAAGACATCATTGAATAACTTACATGGTACTAGAGGGAGCTGTAAAGGGTATAAACTGTGGAGGAAAACAGAGGTTTGAATACATAAAGAAAATAACTGAATATGTAGGTTGTTAGTGCTACTCTGAGATGAAGAGGTTTGCACAGGAGAGAAAATCATGGCGGGCCGCATTAGACCAGTCAGAAGGCTGATGGCGCGCACACACACACGCACACGCACACACACACACACACACACACACACACACACACACAAGCAAAAAAAATGGAGCCTTACAGACAATCGTTTTTCCCCCTCAACATTCGCTAATGGAATAGGAAAGGGGGCAAAAGATACCAGAAGTATCCTGCATCACACGCCTTAAGGTGGCTCGTGGGGTATAGATGTAGATGTACATGTCCTTGATATCTACAGGGTGTTTCAAAAATGTCCGGTATATTTGAAACGGCAATAAAAACTAAACGAGCAGCGATAGAAATACACCGTTTGTTGCAGTATGCTTGGGACAACAGTACATTTTCAGGCAGACAAACTTTCGAAATTACAGTAGTTACAATTTTCAACAACAGATGGCGCTGCGGTCTGGGAAACTCTATAGTACGATATGTTTCACATATCCACCATGCGTAGCAATAATATGGCGTAGTCTCTGAATGAAATTACCCGAAACCTTTGACAACGTGTCTGGCGGAATGGCTTCACATGCAGATGAGATGTACTGCTTCAGCTGTTCAATTGTTTCTGGATTCTCGCGGTACACCTGGTCTTTCAAGTGTCCCCACAGAAAGAAGTCACAGAGATTCATGTCTGCCGAATAGGGAGGCCAATCCACGCCGCCTCCTGTATGTTTCGGATAGCCCAAAGCAATCACACGATCATCGAAATATTCATTCAGGAAATTAAAGACGTCGGCCGTGCGATGTGGCCGGGCACCATCTTGCATAAACCACGAGGTGTTCGCAGTGTCGTCTAAGGCAGTTTGTACGTCCACAAATTCACGAAGAATGTCCAGATAGCGTGATGCAGTAATCGTTTCGGATCTGAAAAATGGGCCAATGATTCCTTTGGAAGAAATGGCGGCCCAGACCAGTACTTTTTGAGGATGCAGGGACGATGGGACTGCAACATGGGGCTTTTCGGTCCCCCATATGCGCCAGTTCTGTTTATTGACGAAGCCGTCCAGGTAAAAATAAGCTTCGTCAGTAAACCACATGCTGCCCACATGCATATCGCCGTCATCAATCCTGTGCACTGTATCGTTAGCGAATGTCTCTCGTGCAGCAATGGTAGCGGCACTGAGGGGTTGCCGCATTTGAATTTTGTATGGATAGAGGTGTAAACTCTGGCGCATGAGACGATATGTGGACGTTGGCGTCATTTGGACCGCAGCTGCAACACGGCGAACGGAAACCCGAGGCCGCTGTTGGATCACCTGCTGCACTAGCTGCGCGTTGCCCTCTGTGGTTGCCGTACGCGGTCACCCTACCTTTCCAGCACGTTCATCTGTCACGTTCCCAGTCCGTTGAATTTTTCAAACAGATCCTTTATTGTATCGCTTTTCGGTCCTTTGGTTACATTAAACCTCCGTTGAAAACTTCGTCTTGTTGCAACAACACTGTGTTCTAGGCGGTGGAATTCCAACACCAGAAAAATCCTCTGTTCTAAGGAATAAACCATGTTGTCTAGAGCACACTTGCACGTTGTGAACAGCACACGCTTACAGCAGAAAGACGACGTACAGAATGGCGCACACACAGACTGCGTTGTCTTCTATATCTTTCACATCACTTGCAGCGCCATCTGTTGTTGAAAATTGTAACTACTGTAATTTCGAAAGTTTGTCAGCCTGAAAATGTACTGTTGTCCCAAGCATATTGCAACAAACGGTGTATTTCTATCGCTGCTCGTTTAGTTTTTATTGCCGTTTCAAATATACTGGTCATTTTTGAAACACCCTGTACCTGTATTTATGTATTATAGAATTAGTTTATGGGTACAGAGTTAGAGAAGTATAAACACAAAACTCAGTTGAAGCCAACTGCTAAAATAAGTGGCTAATGTCAACAAAAACCCAAAAATGCGTGAGGTAATGTGTACGTAACTAACTCTGTCAATTACTGGAATTAGAGTAGTATACCGGCAGTTCAGTGATATGGTCCATTTTGGATTGTAGGTGGCGAGCTTCATTGTAATGAAAAATTCCCGTTCCTAACGATATCGGTTCTACCATTGCAGGTATGATAGTTGACCTTTATTCAGTATTGAAGCATTAGAAAATTCTAGAACTAAAACTGAACCCTACGAAGCCGCAAGAGATCCTCATATCGCACCCTAAGTTGGTCGGTGTAGAAGGGGATTATGACGAAATTACATGCATTTTTGAAGACAAATGTTGGTGTTGGGACAGCAACCAACCACAAATTTACTTTCAGTTCCTTTATTCAAAGGGTGCCGGTACCGGTTTCGAATCGTTATGATTCATCTTCAGACGGTTTACGCGATTTCCTTATAATATGTGGTCCGTTTTTTACAGATTAAATGTCCTAAAATATAAATAATACATAATTATAAGCACGCCACACACAGATGGTTGCGTTACAGATTTTTGTTGGATGTGACTTACGTGAAATGTCGGTTTAGAGTGTTTGTTTTCATTGTGGATAGGTTCTCACTGCATTCTTATTGTTGCACACACAAATTTTTCTCACTGAACACTTTAGATTTGTCACTGCTCCTGGTAAGCTAGTAAACTGAGCTCTCAAAGTTAATCTTCTGCTCTGCCTAAAAAGGAAATTTTTCAATCAGTGTGTGCTATCAGTTTTTAATTATGTCTGTTGGATATGGATTTTAAATGCAAAGTCCATTCTAACGTCGGTGGTCTCTCAGTGGGCATTCGGGAGATGCAAGATGGAAGTTATTAGGAGATGCAGGAAACGAAACGAGCAGATGAGAAAACAGATTCAAGTCTGTAATAAAATGTAAGCGGATCGGACATGTAGCCAGGCGACTGTATAGAAGGTGGAAGAAGAAATTTTTTTGCTAGATTTCAAGAGAGACGAAACAACTGAGATGATAAACTACTGGAAGTGAGCAATGTAAGAAAACATACAGGATAAATAGAGATACATACAGTTGAAGTTGACAATGCAAGAAGAAAGCATTTATCCAGCACTGAAAAAAAATGGAAAATGATGATGATGATGATGATAATGATGATGATGATGCCAAATTTAGTAGTAAATTTTGTGTTTCGTGGCCCCTCAAGAAGCCTCCCTCAAATCTGTAAGATGATATCTAGATAACTCCAGAAAACTGACGTATCAGCCTTTGAGCTAGTCACCACTGACTGATAGAATTCTGACTCAGTCCGAAGCATTTTCCTCCATGTAGACACCTTTGACCACTTAACAACTTTCTGCAAATTCTAAAGGAATACTACGTGAACAGTCGAAACCTCCAGAGCCAAGTTCACCCCTTCGCTAATGGATGAATCGCTATTGGCACAACGCTGGTGCATCTTTTGTGGAAAAGCCACCGTATTTAGTGCCTGCTCCTACCACTGACAGGAAGAATCACGCCACTAGTACGGCGATCTCACAGTACATAGTGAAAGAAGAATCATTGCCTAAATTAAATACCTGACAAGTTTATTTGCTGCCCTAAATCCAGTCCGTCAGGCTTCGGGATGAACGATAGAATCAACAGTAAATTAGGCAACCTAATATTTTGTATTAGCCTTTGAAAATTTCATGAACTGTCCTGAGATACATAGCAGGTACGACGTGCGGAAAACTGACCTCAACTTGTCCTGCAAAATATTATCTGTTCTGCGTGAACATGCACTTCAAGAGCACAACGCAGTTAAAGTGCACGATAGCACGTAACTTGCAGTTCGCAAGTACCTTATGAGGCAATTACGTACTTGCATCGGCGAACGACACACGTCGTAATGGAAGGTTGCTCAGAGCTGTTATTCCTTGTCGGGAGGTGTAACACGTTCTCTCTCACACGTTTTGTAAAAACATCGCTAAATTATAGTGACTTATAGTGGATAAACTTGGACTGAATCACAGTGAATAAATACAAGTCAGTATGACAACAGTTACATACAATTCGCATATGCTTCAACACTTTTTTCCCTGACGCTCAAGAACCTCGAGAAGTGAACATTTTATCAACCAGTAGAAACAAAGTTTATAACAAATTGGTATGATAAACTGAAGGGCAGTGATGAGTGTTTCTCATTTGGAAAACATTAACATGTGTACATCAGTTTGTCTGATACAAAAGAGTTACTACAGCTAAAACTGTACGTAAACTGCTTGACAATGGCTAGGGAACGAACTTCGTTGCTTGCGATATTGTAGGGATGTGAATGCAAGATGTTGCCTGTCGCAGATAGTGTACCAAAGATCCCCACATTCCTACTGACGTGTATTTACCCTTTTATTTACCGACGAAGGAAAGTAGGAAAATTTGCAGAGCATGGTCTCTGCTGAGGAATCCGTGAATTGAAGTTTTCCGAAACCAAAATTTTATCTACGACGACTCTCCAAAGCTGATAGAGAAACTGTTGAAATGTGCAAACACGGGGACAACTTTAACAGAAAAGAAGAAGCCATGAAAGTTAGTGTTATGTGGACAGTAACTCTACAGAGTCGATAGACAAGTTTTATCTCTCACAGACGGCAATTCAGTGGTTAAATTTTAACTTTGACTGAAGTGCGCGTCATTTATGACGGCGGCCGAGTTTAGGTTCGTTCTGCGCATCTGACGTCATAAAACACAGCCAGCCAATGAAAAGAGAATGACGTTGCCAGAGCTCGACTGCAGTGCAGAGCATGGACGAGTGTCTTCAGTTTTAGAAACGTTCAGTCATAAATAAAGTAATTGAACAAAAGCAATGTCTTGATAGCAGACTTCCTTTTATAAAAACTCTGGAAAAAGCATTCTTTATACCAATTGCTTCATATTCTATTAATTAATTGAACCAAACAAGCAATAAGCCTCCTAATTCAGGCAATAGCAAGGAAAGGTGTTTGTATCATTCTCACTAACCGCTTTTTCGCAATAAAGAACAGCGGTAATTGTTATTTCCTATTGTACTTCGACGAAACGTGAGTAATTCATAGCCACACCAAGTGTTTGTCGGTATTTTGCGTCAGCTTTTAAAGTCCTCCGGGAGGTGCATTGAATGACGAGCTGTGTTAGCATAATGGGTAAAGTGTATGGCTGCTAAGCGAAAGGTTCTGAGTTCAAACCTTGCTTGGTGCTTCATATTTTCATTATTTAAAAACAAAATCGAAGTGTTTTACTTCATGAATTTTATTCGTTTGAATGCAATTTTTTGAAATTTCTAGTGGCAACTAAAATCGACCATATGGAAAGTATACGCTATGGACTTTTACCTCTGCAAACTCTTCAAACTTTCGTCCAATGGTTTACTACATCTAATGTTGCACAATAACTGCGTTGAACATCGAAACAACATGAAGTCATTTATGGGGGGAAGGTATCATTCAAGAAGATGTGTAAAAATCAAATTTTTGGGCCAAATAGTTTTTATGAAATCGAATGATAAAGTGTGTCAAAGCAGTCGAAACACCCATGTGTCTGCACAGGCGAGCAATGCAATGATGACAAAATCGCGCACATCGCGGAATGCGGGGAACACGTCTCCGTAGCAGCGAAAGGGTTAATACGGCCGTGGTGTCTTTACTTCATAATTTGCGCGCTCCCCCCTTAAAGGTAAGGTTGCGAACTATACTATGGCGCTGCTTCTCTTGGCGCGTACAACTGGCAACGCAGCAATCTCCCGCGTCTGGGCGGGCATGCGCGAATCGCCAAGATAAAAGAATTTAACTATAGTCTTATCTCTGTCAATCAGACTAAACACCTACTACGCACCTTTTCACGGTATTTATGTCGATTTCCGACATCCAGCCTGTCGATCGCTAGGCTCAGCAGAACCAGGATCACAGTTTCAAGGACCATGACCGTATAACCCGAAAGATTCCTCAGCAACTAAGACAACAGGTTATGAAAGCTTTCAATATACAATACCACAAGGTAACGTCACAAAGTTACACAACCCTGTAGAGGACTCGAAGTTGATGGGTTAGGTAAAGGTTAACATTTCTTCCTCTTCTTCAATGTTAACAGAATTTCGGTATCACCTGTATGTGAGAACTTGGAAAAATGACAGCACAAAAAGTGTTTTTGGGAAGGGGGGTGGGGTGAGGCCAGTCATCTCACGCCCATATACATTCCCTGACACAGAGACTGTTTGGAAGAGTGTCATAAAGTCGTAGTAACCTCTCCCGCGTCAAGCTAGCCCACAGCTGTGTGACAGGTCGCAGATAACGTGGAGATTAGCTCTAGGACAAAGTTGACATCCGATATGGTCCCACATGCGTTCTATCAGGGACTTGTCTGAGTATCATGCTGGTCACTGGAGTACACGCAGGTCATACAAACACATCCCATGGATTGAACGGCATTGTCCTGTTGAAAAATGCCTATTGAAAGCAGAATTCTCACAAATCGAGTTTAATAGATTGCAATATCGGATGGTCTGACTTAGCTCAGACGATTTATATTCTCAGTTCTAATTCTGAATACTGGATACAGTCTTTCCTGGGCACCTAGGCACAGATGCAAATTACAGCAGTGAGATTGAAATGCTTACGGAAACAATTCTTACGGCGTCTTAGTGCTACACATAGGAGTGCTGAAAAGTAATGCCTCTGAATATTTTATGAGACAACTCTTGACCCTACTTAAACAAAACGAATTTAATCAATATTCTACATCTCTATTCTTCATTTCTACATATTTACGCCTCAACATATTCGCCTTGGCGACGAACACATTTCTCCCATTGAGAGGCAAGTTTGTTGATACCGTCGCAGTAGAATGTTTGACTTGGTTTACGGAGCCTTGCACGCTTCATCACTATCAAAATCAAGTCCGCGAAGGTATTCTTTAAGTTTTGGTAACATATGAGAATCGGATGGGTCTGAATGGAGGATGATCGATGACGGTGAACCCAAAGCACCGGACTGTTGCAGACGTCACAACGTTCGTGTGTGGTAAGACATTGTCATACTGAAAGAGAGGGTGCTCCATGTGCGGACGAACTACTCGAATTCGTGCTTTCAGTTGAGTGAATTGTTTCTCGGGCATCGATATAGTGACGTTACACACCAGCATGTAACACGCTACAATTCGGAGTCCTCTAGTGGCAGAGACTTGCAACTTGTGTCAACGAAGCGGTAAAGTCGACCGAATAATATGCATGACATGTAATACCTCAACGGATACTGATAATAGAATAAACATTCGGAATCATTACTTTTCAGCACGCTCTCGTGCATTCCATCTCCCTGTCACTCACACTAAGTGGGTTTGGAGGAACTCTGAATACATATATTCATCTGTACTGTACCACTGCTTACATACAACTAACACTGCCGGAAAGAGAACGCTAGACGGACTGAACAGTACACAAATGAAGTTGGAGCATGAAGAGAAAAGCAGAAATTTAACTGGATTGTTAATAGCGAGAACTGTAAGCCAATGCAAACGTGTTCTCTTCATACTGTTTACACATTCCGCAGTAGGATACAAGTATCTTCAGTAACGTTTGGGTATTTTCATTACGAAAGAGCCACAACATTAATTGGAGTGACAAATAGAACAAATTACCCTGAACAAAGTCAAAGATATAACTAACGCTGTTATTTCTTTATTTCTATTTTTTGTAATGTTTCCTTCCAATTCCCAAAACTCTAAGCCATTGATGCTGATACTGCCGTCAGCATACAGGTTCCTTGTTCTCAACATGCTCTGACATCCATTGCCGACTCATGGGTACTCCAACCATTTTGTCCAACCATCTCGATTATAATACTAACACAGTTGTATACATCAATGACCTCTTATGTAGGTTGTATCGTAGTTAATAGCGAAAACCGACAAGGGAGATGTATACGACAATAGAAGCTGAAACGTCCCACATGGGTTTCCAAACGAACTGTTTTCGAAATAATTGGAATTGTACGGTTGCGAGCCTTCGCTAACCTCAGTATGAAATATTGTACCAGTCGTTAGTGTAAACACATCTGAAATGTAAACACGATTTTTATCTCAAATTACACAGATGGTCCATAATTGGGTTTGAATTTCATCCATGCCCCTTATGCAACATTGCGTAATTACATTTTACTGCTGATGTAACACCAAATGCGCCAGTACGGTCCAAGAAGCTGGAGCAGGGGCCTCTGCCTCGGTGTCCAAGATCATCTGACCTCAATCCTCTGGATTTTTCTATCAGAGCTAATCTCGGAAGTAAAGTGTACAGCATTCATGCTGATCCAAGTGAAAAACTAGAGTACAGAATTAGACAGTCTTTTTAATCCTTACGAGACGACCCATGGTGAATTCGTAACTCACTGCTGAGACGAAAAATATCACTCCGAATCAAAGCCCTCATCTTGTTGGTAGACACTTCAAACAAATTCTCGCTAGTCCAATGGCAGAACAATGGATCGCTGAACGAGCGGCGGCCAGTGGTTACAGGGAGTTATAATCTCAGCGGCGGCTCCGGAAGTAGGACATACCGAATGACTCTCCTGTCCACTCTGCTTGTCATGCCAGGTAGCCCACGTAAGTACCCGGAGGGAAGAATGATATCGGGCAGCGCTCAGTTTTCCGCACGTGACGGGCGATACGAACTCGACAGGCCGCACCGGAAGTAGAGGCATTGCCGTACGTCACCCTGCCACTTACCGCCTAAAGTATATGCAACACAAACGACACTACTGTAACGCGTGGAGTAACTGTACCCCTTGAGTTACAGCAACAGACGATTGAAATATTACATCCAATGCGAGGATAAAGTGCAGTCCATCTCCTTCAACAGCTACTAGTATACAACAAATTGTGTCATGAAACGTGCTGAAATCTAATTCTATTTCTTTTAAATACTGGCCGTGTCTGAAATTTTAGTCAAATGAAATGGAGCGTTATCCAAATGTTTACATTTCAAATACATTTGAACTAATTGGGATAATGTATCATACTGAAGTCAGTGGCGGCTCCTCACCATAAATTCGTAATTGTCTCGCAAAGTGCTTGTTTGCAGATCCATGTTTACTGGGACAATTGCCTTCCATTATACAGGATGAGGCATAACGGATGAACGGTTTTCAAATGAACAATACATCTCTAGGAGAGCTTAAAAGTTTTTAATTACAGAATAACACTCAAATAATGTTCCCATTTAACAAAATTAATGCTTGAAAACAATATCTCCCGGTCTCGGGAGTTGGCTTCAAAAATGGTTCAAATGGCTCTGAGCACTATGGGACTCAACTGCTGAGGTCATGAGTCCCCTAGAACTTAGAACTACTAAAACCTAACTAACCTAAGGACATCACACACATCCTTGCCCGAGGCATGATTCGAACCTGCGAGCGTAGCGGTCGCGCGGTTCCGGACTGTAGCGCCTAGAACCGCTTGGCCACCCCGGCCGGCAAGTTGGCTTCAACTCTCTGCAACATGCCTCTGTGTATTTGGACGATTAGCACGCGAACAGCTTCCTTCAATTCTTCAAGTGTACGTGGTTTATGCACGGATAGGCCAGAGGAAGGCGGCAGCCAATGAATGTCCCTGATCTGGGAAATAACTCTACCACGAAAAACAGTCTTGATTGCTTCCATAGTCAATCTTTCTGTGTGAGCCGTAGCTCCATCGTGCTGAAACCACACTCGCCGGATAGTAATGCGTTTTCATCTTCATTCAGGTAGGAATAATTCAGTGATCAGCTCTCTATATCGTTCAGAGGTTACCGTTCCCAATAATGACAGTTCTGCTGATTTACCTTTCAGTTCAAATGGAAATGACCTTCACCACTCATAAGCAGAATAATGATGTCATTTTACTCAAATATGGCCTCCATTTCTCAGGCAAAATTTAGCGGCCCTTCATAATCTCTTGGGTTAATTTTTGCACAATGGCCATTTTGTACGGATGAAATTTTAGGTTAGAATGCAAAATACGCCTTACCAAGCGATTACTGAGGCGCAGCTGAGCCGAGTGTCTTCTAGCAGATCGACCAGAACTACAGCGTATGTGATAGTGAAGTGGAAACGTGAGAGAACACGTACAGCACAAAAGCGTACAGGTCGACCTCTTCTGTTGACTGACAGACACCGCCGACATTTGAAGAGGGTCGTAATGTGTAATAGGCAAACATCTATCCAGAACATCACACACAAATTCCAAACTGCATCAGGATCCAATACAAGTACTACGACAGTAAGGCGGGAGGTGATAAAACTTGGATTTCATGGTCGAGCGGCTGCTAATAAGCCACACATCACGCCGGTAAATGCCAAACGATGCCTCGCTTGGTGTAAGGAGCCCAAACATTGGACGATTGAACAGTGGAAAAATGTTATGTGGAGTGACGATTCACGGTACACAATGTGGCGATCCGATGGGCAGGGCGTGGGTGTGGTAAATGCCCGGTGGACGTCATCTGCCAGCGTGTGTAGTGCCAACAGTAAAATTCGGAAGCGGTTCTGTTATGGTGTGGTCGTGTTTCTCATGGAGGTGTCTTTCACCCCTCCTTCTTTTGGGTGGTACTATCACAGCAAAGGCCTACGTTGATGTTTTAAGCACCTTTTTGCTTCCCACTGTTGAAGAGCAATTCGGTGATGGCTATTGCATCTTTCAACACGACCGGGCACCTGTTCATAATACACGGCCTGTGCCGGAGTGGTCACACGACGATAATATCCCGGTAATGGACTGGCCTGCACAGAGTCCACACCCGAATTCTATAGAACACCTTTGGGATATTTTGGGACTCCAAGTTTTTGCCAGGCCTCACCCACCGACATCGATATCTCTCCTCAGTGCGGCACTCCGTGAGGAATGAGCTGCCATTTCCAGTCTAGGCTAAGGGTGGGTCATCACCATACTGAATTCCAGAATTACCAATGGAGGGCGCCACGAACTTGTAAGTCATTTCCAACCAGGCGTCTGCATACTTTAGATCATATAGTGTATACGTATTTCTATTCATCCTGTGCCCCCCCCCCCCCCCCTGAACCATAGACCATGCCGTTGGTGGGGAGGCTTGCGTGCCTCAGCGATACAGACAGCCGTACCGTAGGTGCCACCACAACGGAGGGGTATCTGTTGAGAGGCCAGACAAACGTATGGTTCCTGAAGAGGGGCAGCAGCCTTTTCAGCAGTTGCAGGGGCAACAGTCTGGATGATTAACTGATCTGGCCTTGTAACACTAAACGGCCTTGCTGTGCTGGTACTGCGAACGACTGAAAGCAAGGGCAAACTACGGCCATAATTTATCCCGAGGCCATGCAGCTTCACTGTATGGATAAATGATGATGGCGTCCTCTTGGGTAAAATATCCCGGAGGTAAAATAGTCCCCCATTCGGATCTCTGGGTGGGGACTACTCAAGAGGACGTCGTTATCAGCAGAAAGAAAACTAGCGTTCTACGGATCGGAGCGTGGAATGTCAGATCCCTTAATCGGGCAGGTAGGTTAGAAAATTTAAAAATGGAAATAGATAGGTTAAAGTTAGATATAGTGGGAATTAGTGAAGTTCGGTGGCAGGAGGAACAAGACTTTTGGTCAGGTGAATACAGGGTTATAAATACAAAATCAAATAGGGGTAATGGAGGAGCAGCTTTAATAATGAATAAAAAAATAGGAGTTCGTGTAAGCTACTACAAACAACATAGTGAACGCATTATTGTGGCCAAGATAGACACGAAGCCCACGCCTACGACAGTAGGACAAGTCAATATGCTAACTAGCTCTGCAGATGACGAAGAAATTGAAGAGCTGTATGATGAGATAAAAGAAATTATTCAGATAGTGAAGGTAGACGAAAATTTAGTAGTCATGGGTGACTGGAATTCGATAGTATGAAAAGGAAGAGAAGGAAACGTAGTAGATGGATATGGATTGGGGGTAAGAAATGAAAGAGGAAGCCACCTGGTAGAATTTAGCACAGAGCACAACTTGATGATAGCTAACACTTGGTTCAAGAATCATAAAAGAAGATTGTATACATGGAAGAAGCCTGGAGATACTGACAGGTTTCAGATAGATTATATAATGGTATGACAGAGATTCAGGAACCAGGTTCTAAATTGTAAGACATTTCCAGGGGCAGATGTGGACTCTGATCACAATCTATTGGTTATGAACTGTAGATTAAAACTGAAGAAACTGCAAAAAGGTGGGAATTTAAGGAGATGGGACCTGGATAATCTGACTATACCAGAGGTTGCACAGAGTTTCAGGGAGAGCATAAGGGAACAACTGACAAGAATGAGGGAAAGAAATACAGTAGAAGAAGAATGGGGAGCTTTGAGGGATGAAGTAGTGAAGGCAGCAGAGGATCAAGTAGGTAAAAAGACGGGGGCTAGTAGAAATCCTTGCGTAACAGAAGAAATATTGAATTTAATTGATGAAAGGAGAGAATATAAAAATGCAGTAAATGAAGCAGACAAAAAGGAACACAAAAGTCTCAAAAATGAGATCGATAGGAAGTGCAAAATGGCTAAACAGGCATGGCTAGAGGACAAATGTAAGGATGTAGAGGCATATCTCACTAGGGGTAAGATAGATACTGCCTACAGGAAAATTAAAGAGACCTTTGGAAAAAAGAGAACCACTTGTATGAATATCAAGAGCTGAGATGGAAACCCAGTTCTAAGCAAAGAAGGGAAAGCAGAAAGGTGGAAGGAGAATATATAGGGTCTATACAAGGGCAATGTTCTTGAGGACAATATTATAGGAATGGAAGAGATTGTAAATGAAGATGAAATGGGAGATATGATACTGCGTGAAGAGTTTGATAGAGCGCTGAAAGACCTAAGTCGAAACAAGGCCCCGGGAGTAGACAACATTCCATTAGAAATACTGACAGCCTTTGGGGAGCCAGTCCTGACAAAACTCTACCATCTGGTGAGTAAAATGTATGAGACAGGCGAAATACCCACAGACTTCAAGAAGAAAATAATAATTCCAATCCGAAAGAAAGCAGCCGTCGACAGATGTGAAAATTACTGAACTATCAGTTTAATAAGTCACGGCGCCGGCCGCTGGTGGCAGAGCGGTTCTAGGCGCTTCAGTCTGGAACCGCGCGACCGCTTCGGTCCCAGGATCGAATCCTGCCTCGGGCATGGATGTGTGTGACGTCCTTAGGTTAGTTAGGTTTAAGTAGTTCTAAGTTCTAGGGGACTGATGACCTGAGATGTTAAGTCCCATAGTGCTCAGAGCCATTTGAACCATTTTAATAAGTCACGCCTGCAAAATATTAATGTGAATTCTTTACAGACGAATGGAAAAACTGGCAGAAACCGACCTCGGGGAAGATCAGTTTGTACTCCGTAGAAATTGGGGAACACGTGAGGCAATACAGACCCTACGACTTATCTTAGAAGCTAGGTTAAGAAAAGGCAAACCTACGTTTCTAGCATTTGTAGACTTGGAGAAAGCTTTTGACAATGTTGACTGGAATACTCTGTTTCAAATTCTGAAGGTGGCAGGGGTAAAATACAGGGAGCGAAAGACTATTTACAATTTGTACAGAAACCAAATGTCAGTTATAAGAGTCGAGGGACATGAAAGGGACGCAGCGGTTGGGAAGGGAGTGAGACAGGGTTGTATCTCCTCCCCGATGTTATTCAATCTGTATATTGAGCAAGCAGTAAAGAAACAAAAGAAAAATTCGGAGTAGGTATTAAAATCCATGGAGAAGAAATAAAAACTTTCAAGGTTCGCCGATGACATTGTAATTCTGTCAGAGACAGCAAAGGACTTGGAAGAGCAGTTGAACAGAATGGACAGTGTCTTGAAGGGAGGATATAAGATGAACATCAACAAAAGCAAAACGAGGATAATGGAATGTAGTGGAATTAAATCTGGTGATGCTGCGGGAATTAGATTAGGAAATGTGACGCTCAAAGTAGTAAATGAGTTTCGCTATTTGGGGAGCAGAATAACTGATGATGGTCGAAGTAGAGAGGATATAAAATGTAGACTGGCAATGGCAAGGAAAGCGTTTCTGAAGAAGAGAAATTTGTTAACATCGAGTATAGATTTAAGTGTCAGGAAGTCGTTTCTGAAAGTATTTGTCTGGAGTGTAGCCATGTATGGAAGTGAATCATGGACGATAAATAGTTTGGACAAGAAGAGAATAGAAGCTTTCGAAATGTGGTGTTACAGAAGAATGCTGAAGATTAGATGGGTAGATCACATAACTAATGAGGAGGTATTGAATAGGATTGGGGAGAAGAGATATTTGTGGCACAACCTGACTAGAAGAAGGGATCGGTTGGTAGGACATGTTCTGAGGCATCAAGGGCTTCACCAGTTTAGTATTGGAGGGCAGCGTGGAGGGTAAAAATCGTAGAGGGAGACCAAGATATGAACACACTAACCAGATTCAGAAGGATGTAAGCTGCAGTACGTACTGGGAGATGAAGAGGCTTGCACAGGATAGAGTAGCATGGAGAGCTGCAGCAAACCAGTCTCAGGACTGAAGACCACAACAACAACAAACTGTATGTCTTCTTACATTACCTACACAGCTTCCAGTACTTTTTGATCTCAGTTATTTCGTATCTCTTGAAACCTAGCGAAGAACTTTCTTGTTTCATCTCCTATTCAGTCGCTTGGTTACATGTCCCACCAAAATCCATTTCGTTTCAGACTTCAGTCTGTTTTCCCATCTGTTTGTTTGTTTTCCTATATCTCCTAATACCTCCCAACTTGCGTCTAGGGAATGCTCACTGATAGACCATCAACGTTAGAATGGACTTCGCATTTAAAATCTATGTCCAACAGTGATGCAAATTTACCACCTTACCAATAGCATTTCAGCTCATTGTCATATGCTGCTCATACAGCCATTATAAAAAAAATAAAAAAAAAATGGCTCAAATGGCTCTGAGCACTATGGGTCTTAACATCGGAGATCATCAGTCCCCTAGAACTTAGAACTACTTAAACCTAACTAACCTAAGGACATACAAACAAATGATTACAATTTCAGAAAAATTGGAAGATGTATTAAAGAGAAAGAGATTCACAAATTGAACAAATCAATAACGCATTGTTCCACCTGTGGCCCTTATGCAGGCACTTAAACGACTTGGCATTGATTGAAAAACTTGTTGGCTGTCCTCCTGAGGGATATCGTGCCATAATCTTTCCATTTGGTGCGTTAAGTCGTCAAAATTCCAAGCTGCTTGGAGCACCCTGCCCACAATGCTCCAAACGTTGTCTATTTAAGAGAGATGCGGCGACCTTTCTGGCCAAGGTAGGGTTTGGAAATCACTAAAGCAAGCACTAGAAACTCTCGTCGTGTGCAGGTGTGTATTATCTTGCTGAAATGTAAGCCCAGCCATTTCGCAGGATCTCTCCCCAATTGAGAACGTTTGGAGCATTATGGGCAGGATCTTCCAACCACCTCGGAATTCGACACTCTAACTCGCCAGTTGGACAGAATATGGCACGATGTTGCTCAGGAGGACATGCAACACGTCTGTCAATCATTTTCAAATCAAATAACTACTTACACAAGGGCCAGAGGTGGACCAATGCGTTATTGCTATGCTCAATTTGTGAGGCTCTTTCTCTTGAATAAATTATCCAATTTTTCTGAAATTGTAATAATTTGTTTGCTTGCACATGTAAATCATATCTACCGATTTTCGTCTCATTCGGATATTTCCTTCGTGGTGCATTTTTATTTTATTTTATTTTTTTTTTTTTTTGTCGTAGAGAGTATGTATTGAGAGCAGTAGACGTTCTTGGGCACACTCCATGCTACTTTAGCTCCCCTGGAACATTCACCGACCAGTATAACGCACTGGGTTGTATTCGTAAAAAATTCCTCGAGCCAATAACATATTCATTTCTCCTGCGTATACTGTTTGCAGTATGTAGTATGTCAGTCAAGCAAGCTGTATTTCACAGGGCTGGTTTTTCCCGAACCCGTGCTGATTATTTTAGAAACTTATTTTCCTCCAAGAATGTTACAATGTTTGAGCTTAGAATATACTCCAGGATTCTATAATTGACCTTCGCCAGCTATTTTTATTTGTAATGCAGAGCAGCCGACCTTTTGCCGTTGTTGTAAACGGAACTTACCCGCGTTCTTTTTAAGTCACACGGAACTACTGCCCATGCAAGAGATTCTCGGTAAATATGAACTAGAAACGGAGCGAACTGCACTCTGCGTTTAGTGTAAATCTAAGTGGATCTGCGTCAGGTCGTGGTGCCTGGTTCCCAGTTAGTATTTTTAATACTAGAGCTGCTAAATCGGTATCTCTTACTTGTGAGTCTCTACGGCGATCAAACACTGGTGCTGTAGTATCCTCATTAGTGAATACATTATTAAATGCGGAATTTGAAATTTCTGCGTTCCGTCTGTTGTCTTCAGCTTCAGTTCCAGACGCTTCCATGAGATCCGTAATGGAAGATTTTGACCCGTTTATTGGCTTTGCGTACGATTCTGCGCTAATCTTTCGCCACCATATGGTCTTCATGCATGGCGCTTACTAAGGATGCACGAGTTCCAACTAACTTTTCTGTATCAATTTCCCTACAATGCCTTCTGTAACGAGAGTGTGGTAGTCTCACCTATAGCCTTATTTTACGGATGGTATCACTAACTAAGGTGGATCCTTTCCGTCTTTTGTTACATTTTGTAGGAACGTTCCTATCCAGATTGCGGTTTACATCGTCTTTCAGTCGTAATCAGTATTTTTCTGCATTTTACAGATCTGACTGTTCTTAATTTGTACTTTGAATAAGATGATATTGACTCTGTCAGTTCCACCAAATACAGATACTCTCCTAGCTTTGTTGACGAACCTTTCGCCTTTAGCGACCTGTGTTCTTGTAAGAGCATAATGTAACTTGAAAGTCTGAAATATTTATTTCGCTAATGGGTTATCGCACCAGTTATTTGAGGCATTTTTCAGACATAGTTTCCAATATTATTTCGCAGGTGTGTTTGTCCTTACAGCCGATAACACATGCGTATTTTTCTAGGTAGATACTGAGCTGGTTAATATAACTATCTATTAGTATCGTGTGGTCGGGGTATTTCCTGTTACCGAGTTCAGGCCATCTACAAATGTCTCTACGACCAGTGTGTGTGTGTATCTGGTGGTCGGTAGACACATTTGACTATTAATTTAAGTCCACCGACCCCGGTTACTCTTGTCTGTATTAGTTCTTAGGCGGACATCGCTAGACGCAAAGCTTTTGCTTGTCGCTGTAAACACTCCTTATCCTCCTGGAGCGTCTAACGTATCTTTCCGATATGCGTTACACCTGTTGTCGAACATTTCTCTTTTCTGCTTCGGGCTTCAACTAACTCTTGGTTCCTAGTATGATATTTGGGGATAACTGCATTATACAAGACACGTAAGCTCTTGGTCTTCACTGTGAATACAACTTATATGTGCGCGAAGATCTCAGGACTGAGGCTTGTTGCCTTCATCATTCCGTCACTCTTCGGAAAAGAAATGAGAATGTCCTCAGAGCGAAAGCGACGGAAGTCGGTGATGCCACGCGAGTGTCGGTCTGCATCTGGCTGCAGCCAGTTCTCTCATCTGCTCCCGGTAGAGCGTATTCCGCATGGTGGATAGTTCCTTCCTGGATATACGAGGTGCGGCTAGAAAAAAACCGGACTGATGCTGGAAAAAACATTTATTTACAATTATTTACAATTTTATGTTATCTCCTTCAATGTACTCTCCTCCTCGGTCTCTACACCGCTCCATACGAATTTTCCACTGTTCATAGCAATGCTGCAAATCATTTTCGGTAAGTCCATACATTACTTCCGTCGCTTTTTCTTTTACTGCTTCAACAGTCTCAAATCTAGTTCCTTTCAAAGCTGACTTGACTTTAGGGAAAAGAAAAAAGTCACAGGGGGCCAAATCAGGTGAGTAGGGTGGATGATCTAAGATGGGAATGTTGTGTTTCGCCTAAAACGTCTTCACTGACAACACACTGTGAGCTGGGGCATTGTCTTGGTGAAGGATCCATGACTTTTTTCTCCACAAATCGTTCCGATTTCTCCGTACTCGCTCACGTAGGGAAGCCAGGACGCTAATGTAGTAATGCTGATTCACTGTTTGTCCCTCTGGTACCCAATCAATGTGCACAATCCCTTTGATGTCAAAAAAAAACAATCATCATTGCCTTGAATTTCGATTTTGACATTCGTGCTTTTTTTTTGTCGTCGAGAACCAGGAGTTTTCCAATGCATCGATTTTGTAAGAAGGTGGGATCACTTTCAATGTTTTCCAGGATGTCAGAACAAATCATTCTTCGGCGTTCCTTCTGTTCAATTGTGAGACACTTTGGAACCATTTTTGAACACACTTTGTTCATGTTGAAACTTTCACGAAGAATCTGCCTAACACTTTCCTTGTCAACTCCTGTTAACTCTGACGCTGCTCTGATTGTTAAACGGCGATCTTGTCGAACAAGTTTACCGATTTTTTCAATGTTTGCATCAGTTTTTGCTGACAATGGTCTGCCAGTGCGAGTGTCATCACTGGTGTCTTCGCGGCCATCTTTAAATCGTTTAAACCACTCAAACACTTGTGTTCGCGATAAACAATCATCGCCGTACACTTGTTGTAACATTACAAACGTTTCACTTGCAGATTTTCCTAGTTTGAAACAAAATTTGATGTTAACACGCTGTTCTTTCTGTACACTCAACATTTTCCGACGCACAGACAAAACGTCAACTACTTAAAACAGACGCCACGGGCAGACTGAGTGCAGGAGGCAGATGAAACTCGAGCAGTAGGCGGAGCGAGAGTCACGTGACAGGCCACGCGACTTTCAGCCTTATTGCATTCGTTTTATTGTTTCACCCGTACTAGTCCGGTTTTTTTCTAGCCACACCTCGTACACCGAGGGCACATTTAGTTCGTTTCCCTCTTGTGTCCCTATTTCCTTAACAGGGGCCATGACAGATATAACTGGAATTTCCTATCACTAGAAACCCCATTTTTCACTCTGTAGGTCTCCTGACCGCGATACAGAAAGATTGCTGCACGCGTGTAAGAGGCAAGGCTCGCTGGCACTGTCTCACTATGAGCGGAAGGCAATGTTGAAACCTACGTATTAGAGGTATTTATGTAGCTTTGAGGCTGTCATCGACGGACAAACTTCAGCAAGATTACAGTCGATAAAAAAAGAGTCCGACCGATTTTGCGCGGAGATTTGTTACTGAGTATAAGACACGGGTCCACCAATTCACACTAGAAACGAGAAAGCAGTTACAACAGTGGATCCCCTCAGAAAAGCGATCTCTTTAATTTCCCCAAATAGTGATGCTAAGTGCTTTTGAGATGCAAAAGGTATTTCTCTTATTGACTACTTTATAAAGGGTAAAACAGTACTGGCATTCGAAAAGACGACGATTCGAATCCCCGTCCGACTATCAACGTTAGATTACCCATAATTTCTATAAGACAGATGTCGGAAAAGGTGCGGTCGATTTCCTTCCCCATACTTCCCCAGGCAGAGTTTATGGTCTATCTCCAATAATCCCATCGTCGATTGAAAGTTTAACCCTTATATTCCTTAAATGCAACATTCAAAACTTCTGGATGAACTGGACTATGTAATAAAAAAATCTAATTACCGAAATAAAATAAAACATTTTTTCTTAAGACTTACCAAACGCAAACACACATTTAGCAACAAGAAGATTTAACCAAGGACAACCAAGGACCATAATTTACTATAATGCACTCCAAATGATTTAAAGAAGTGTTGCATGTCCTGCTGAGCAATATCATGCCATATTCTGTCCAACTGGTGAGTTAGGTAGTCGAATTTCCGAGGAGGTTGGAGGGCCCTGCCCATAATGCTCCAAACGTTCTCAATCCTGCGACCTTGCTGGGCTTACATTTCAGCAAGATATTACACACCTGCAGACGGCGAGAGTTTCTAATGTTTGTTTTCGTGATTTCAGACCCTACCATGGCCAGAAAACACCATGGATCTCTTTTCAATTGAGAACGTTTGGAGCATTGTGGGGAGGGTCCTCCGAGCAGCTTGGAATTTTGACAACCTAACGCGCCAAATGGAAAGATTACGGCACGGTCTACCTCAGGAGGACAGCCAACAGGTCTGTCAATCAATGCCAAGTCGTTTAAGTGCTTGCATAAGGGCCAAAGGTGGAACAACGCGTTATTGATTTGTTCAATTTGTGAATCTCTTTCTCTTGAATAAATGTTCCAATTTTTCTGAAATTGTAATAATTTGTTTGTCTGTACATGCACTGCACATCACATCTACTGATTTTCGTCCCATTCGGATAATTCCTTCGAGAGGCATTGTTTTCTTGTTTTAGAGTTTATAAACGATTTATTAAATATTATCGGCACCACTATACGATTATTCATCGATTGTGCTACATTTCGCGATTCATCCTACCGACTGATTCCTTCTTTTGGTCAAGTTGAACAACAAAACTATTTCCTTCCCAATTTGATTCAGTACCTTCCCATTACTTATCCGACCTACCGATCTCGATTTTTATTTTTCCTTATGACAATATCCTGAGTAACTCCCGCACGAAGACACGAATATGGGATGTCATCCTCATTAAACCACGAAGTAGATCTAAATGTTCACGGGAAATACTGTAAATGTCTGTAGTTCCCCCTTGCTTTCAACCTTTCCGCTGTACCACATAGCATGGCCATGATGACTCATTTTACAAGGTCAGATAAGCCAGCCATCCAGATGCACCTAAAAATGCTGACAATGCTACCACTCTTTCGGAGTCACACATTGGTATCGCTTCTCCACAGATACCTCTCTGATGTGGTTGTAGCAGCGATATGGCTATCGACGAGGCATGCAAGCCATCACATCATGGCAATATGTATGGCATTTACCGGCGTGATGTGTGGCTTATGAGCATGCGCTCAACCATGAAATCTAAGTTTTCTTACCTCCCGCCTAGCTGTCATAGTACTTGCAGTGGATCCTGATGCAGTTCGGAATTCGTATGTGATGGTCTAGTTAGATGTCTGCCTATTACATATTACGACCCTCTTCAACTGTCGGCGGTCTCTGTCAGTCAACAGAAGAGGTCGACCTGTACACTTTTGTGCTGTACATGTCCCTTCACGTTTCCACTTCACTGTCTTATCGGAAACAGTGGACCTAGGGATGTTTAGGAGTGTGGAAATCTAACGTACAGACGTATCACACAAGTGACACACATATCAGCTAACCACGTTCGAGGCCCTTGAGTTCCGCGGGGCGCTCCATTCTGCTCTCTCAGGATGTGTAATCACTATTGAGGTCCCTGACGTGGAGTACCTGGCAGTAGGTGGCAACACAATGCATCTGATATGAGAAACGTATGTTTTTGGGGGTGTCCGGATACTTTTGATCACGGAGTGTAGATAAAGTTGATAATGGAGTATTAAATCGCAAATGATAATGATCCACAGAATGATGACGATGCCAAATTTACTAGAAAATTGTGTGTTTCGTGGGGCATAACGAAGTGTCCCTCCAACTGCAAAGGGGTTTACTGTCTATTGTACAGTTCCATGATATCTAGGCAACTACAGGAAATTAACTTACCAGCCTCTGAACTGAGTACGGAGAAACCACATATAAGACTACTAATACTCTGGGGAAACTCAGCTTTCAAACAGGGCGAGATAGGTGCTGCGTCTTCCTTAAGCCGTTTCGTTGATGGCGCTGCTCGCTTGTACAGCAGGAGGTGTGGCTTTATGCTGGCCACAAATTGGCGGGGCCATCACATGGTTTACCGCCAGCCTCGGGATACGTACAGTTTGGTGTGGTATGGATAACATACGACAAAACACAAGTACTTTTTTTTACTTGGAAGCTATGGAATATTGAAACATAAGTCTTAAATTGGACACAAATTTATTGTCTGATTTTATTAATCCTTTTATGGTTTGATAATCCTCTACAGTCATTTGGTATATCTTTTATTATCCTGTTTACGAAAGTTCAATTTCGATTGTTTCCCAGAATAAATTACTTTCTACTATTTACTTTTGTTGTCCTAATATATGGGCGAGTGGACAATGACGATCGCATATTTTATATCTAAATTGTGCTGCCAAAAATGATGACTATCACTTTTCTGATTTAGCTTGCTATGCAGCTGCAAGGAATACAGTATGCTAACAAAGGTAAAATTACAGGGTGAGGCACAAAGGACAGACGTTTTTAGAGCCGCTAGTATTCAGGCTCTGGCGGTCGGAGGGGGGGGGGGGGGGGGGAGTGTAGTGGTATCTTGATCGGTAACTCCTGCCATTTTCTTTAGTCAAGGTCATGGAGCCGTGGACTGTGAAACATTTTGTGTTTAGCTACGATAGTATTATGCGCAACAGTGAGTCTATTGTTACAGTGCAGCGTGAGTTTCGTCGCCATTTCAATCTCGCTAGGCATGGTAGTGTTCCCACTCGTAACACCATTTTACGTTGGGTAGAATCATTTCGAACACGAGGAACAGTTATGAACGAAAATCTCCCAGGAGCTCCATGCTCACTTCGGACACAAGAAAATGTGGAAAGAGTTTGGCAAGCCATGCACTGTAGTCATGGGAGACACTCGGCTGAGCTGTGCCTCAGTAATCGCTCGAAAAGGCGTATTTTGCATACTAACCTAAAATTTCATCCCTACAAAATGGTCATTGTGCAAAAATTAAACCCAAGAGATTATGAACAGCAGCTTAATTTTGACTGAGAAATGGAAGACATATTTGAGCAAAATGGCAACATTATTTTGATTATGAGTGGTGAAGCTCATTTCCATTTGAATGTAATGGTAAATCAGCAGAACTTTCCTTATTGGTAGAGTGAAAACCCAAAACTACTGCATGAGAAACCATTACATAGTCCCAAGGTGAATGTTTGGTGTGCTGTGACAGGTATAGATGTTATTGGACCATACTTTTTCCAAGACGAGAACTGGAACACTGTAACGGTAACCTCTGGACGATATAGAGAGCTGATCACTGAATTCTTGCTACCTGAATTAAGAAGAAAATGCGAGTGTGGTTTCAGCAGGATGGAGCTACAGCTCACACAGAAAGATTGACTATGGAAGCAATCAAGACTGTTTTTCGTGGTAGAGTTATTTCCCAGATCAGGGACTTTCATTGGCTGCCGCGTTCCTCTGGCCTATCCGTGCATAAACCACGTACACTTGAAGAATTGAAGGAAGCTGTTCGCGTGCTAATCGTCCAAATACACAGAGGCATGTTGCAGAGAGTTGAAACCAACTTCCGAGACCGCCTTGAGAAGTGCATCGCTGAATCCAGCCGTCATTTGGGAGATATTGTTTTCAAGCTTTAATTTTGTTAAATGGCAGAATTATTTGAGCTTTATTCTGTAATTAAAAGCTTTTTTGAAGCACTGCTAACGATGTATTGTTCATTTGAAAACCGTTCATCCTTCATGTCTCACCCTGAATAACGGAAGGCAATTGTCCCAGTGAACATGGATCTACAAATAAGCACTTTGCGAGACAATTACGAAACTGTGGTGAGGAGCCGCCACTGACTTCAGTATGATATACACTCCTGGAAATTGAAATAAGAACACCGTGAATTCATTGTCCCAGGAAGGGGAAACTTTATTGACACATTCCTGGGGTCAGATACATCACATGATCACACTGACAGAACCACAGGCACATAGACACAGGCAACAGAGCATGCACAATGTCGGCACTAGTACAGTGTATATCCACCTTTCGCAGCAATGCAGGCTGCTATTCTCCCATGGAGACGATCGTAGAGATGCTGGATGTAGTCCTGTGGAACGGCTTGCCATGCCATTTCCACCTGGCGCCTCAGTTGGACCAGCGTTCGTGCTGGACGTGCAGACCGCGCGAGACGACGCTTCATCCAGTCCCAAACATGCTCAATGGGGGACAGATCCGGAGATCTTGCTGGCCAGGGTAGTTGACTTACACCTTCTAGAGCACGTTGGGTGGCACGGGATACATGCGGACGTGCATTGTCCTGTTGGAACAGCAAGTTCCCTTGCCGGTCTAGGAATGGTAGAACGATGGGTTCGATGACGGTTTGGATGTACCGTGCACTATTCAGTGTCCCCTCGACGATCACCAGTGGTGTACGGCCAGTGTAGGAGATCGCTCCCCACACCATGATGCCGGGTGTTGGCCCTGTGTGCCTCGGTCGCATGCAGTCCTGATTGTGGCGCTCACCTGCACGGCGCCAAACACGCATACGACCATCATTGGCACCAAGGCAGAAGCGACTCTCATCGCTGAAGACGACACGTCTCCATTCGTCCCTCCATTCACGCCTGTCGCGACACCACTGGAGTCCGTCAACTGCACATACGGTTCACGTCCACGCTGTCGCGGCATGCTACCAGTGTTAAAGAGTGCGATGGAGCTCCGTATGCCACGGCAAACTGGCTGACACTGACGGCGGCGGTGCACAAATGCTGCGCAGCTAGCGCCATTCGACGGCCAACACCGCGGTTCCTGGTGTGTCCGCTGTGCCGTGCGTGTGATCATTGCTTGTACAGCCCTCTCGCAGTGTCCGGAGGAAGTATGGTGGGTCTGACACACCGGTGTCAATGTGTTCTTTTTTCCATTTCCGGGAGTGTATTATCTCAACTAGTGCAAACGTACTTGAAATGTAAACATTTGGATAACGCTCCATTTCATTTGGCTCAAATTTCAGACATGGCCTATATTCAAAAGAAACATAATTTGATTTCAGCCCGTTTCATGACACAGTTTACGGTATACTACTAGCTGTTGAAGGAGATGAAGTGCGCGTTGTCCTCGCATTTGGATGTAGTATTTCACTCGTGTGTTGCTGTAACTCAAGAGGTACAGCTACTCCACGCGTTACAGTAGTGTCGTTTGTGTTGCATATACAGCAGACGTTAAGCGGCAGGGTGACGTACGGCAATGCCTCTACTTCCGGTGCGGCCTGTCGAGTTCGTATCGCCCGTCACGTGCGGAAAACTGAGCGCTGCCCGATATCATTCTTCCCTCCGGGTACTTACGTGGGCTACCTGGCATGACAAGCAGAGTGGACAGGAGAGTCATTCGGTATGTCCTACTTCCGGAGCCGCCGCTGAGATTACAACTCTCTGTAACCACTGGCCGCCGATCGTTCAGCGGTCCATTGTTCTGCCATTGGACTTGCGAGAATTTCTTTGAAGTGTCTACCAACAATATGAGAACTGATTTGGAGCGATATTTTTCGTCTCAGCAGTGAGTTACGAATTCACCATGGGTCGTCTCGTAAAGATTAAGAAGACTGTCTAATTCTCTGCTCCAGTTCTTCACCTGTATCAGCATGAATGCTGTACATTTTACTACCGAGATTATCTCTGATAGAAAAATCCAGAGGATTGAGGTCAGATGATCTTCGACACCGAGGAAGAGGTCCCGCTCGAGCGTCTTGGACCGTACTGGCGCGTTAGGTGTTACGTCAGCAGGAAACTGTACCAAAAATGTTCAAACGTGTGTGAAATCTTATGGGAATTAACTGCGAAGGTCATCAGTCCCTAAGCTCACACACGACTTAACGTAAATTATCCTAAGGACAAACACAGACACCCATCCCGCGGGAGGACTCGAACCTCCGCCCGGATCAGCCGCACAGTGCATGACAGCAGCGCCTCAAACCGCTCGGCTAATTCCGCGCGGCGAAACTGTACCATTTTACACAATGTTGCATAAGGGGCATGGATGAAATTTCAACCCAACTATGGACCATCTGTGTAATTTGAGATGAAAATCGTGTTTACAATTCAAATGCGTTTACACTAACGACTGGTACAATATTTCATAGTAAGGTTAGCAGAGGCTCGCAACCGTACACTTCTTATTATTTCGAAAAGAGTTCGTTTGGAAACCCATGTGGGACGTTTCAGCTTCTATTGTCGTATACATCTCCCTTGTCGGTTTTCGCTATTAACTACGATACAACCTACATAAGAGGTCATTGATGTATACAACTGTGTTAGTATTATAATCGAGATGGTTGGACAGAATGGTTGGAGTACCCATGAGTCGGCAATGGATGTCAGAGCATGTTGAGAACAAGGAACCTGTATGCTGACGGCAGTATCAGCATCAATGGCTTAGAGTTTTGGGAATTGGAAGGAAACATTACAAAAAATAGAAATAAAGAAATAACAGCGTTAGTTATATCTTTGACTTTATTCAGGCTAATTTGTTCTATTTGTCACTCCAATTAATGTTGTGGCTCTTTCGTAATGAAAATACCCAAACGTTACTGAAGATACTTGTATCCTACTGCGGAATGTGTAAACAGTATGAAGAGAACACGTTTGCATTGGCTTACAGTTCTCGCTATTAACACTCCAGTTAAATTTCTGCTTTTCTCTTCATGCTCCAACTTCATTTGTGTACTGTTCAGTCCGTCTAGCGTTCTCTTTCCGGCAGTATTAGTTGTATGTAAGCAGTGGTACAGTACAGATGAATATATGTATTCAGAGTTCCTCGAAACCCACTTAGTGTGAGTGACAGGGAGATGGAATGCACGAGAGCGTGCTGAAAAGTAATGATTCCGAATGTTTATTCTATTATCAGTATCCGTTGAGGTATTACATGTCATGCATATTATTCGGTCGACTTTACCGCTTCGTTGACACAAGTTGCAACTCTCTGCCACTAGAGGACTCCGAATTGTAGCGTGTTACATGCTGGTGTGTAACGTCACTATATCGATGCCCGAGAAACAGTTCACTCAACTGAAAGCACGAATTCGAGTAGTTCGTCCGCACATGGAGCACCCTCTCTTTCAGTATGACAATGTCTTACCACACACGAACGTTGTGACGTCTGCAACAGTCCGGTGCTTTGGGTTCACCGTCATCGATCATCCTCCATACAGACCCATCCGATTTTCATCTGTTTCCAAAACTTAAAGAATACCTTCGCGGACTTGATTTTGATAGTGATGAAGCGTGCAAGGCTCCGTAATCAAAGTCAAACATTCTACTGCGACGGTATCAACAAACTTGCCTCTCGTTGGGAGAAATGTATTCGTCGCCAGGATGAATATGTTGAGTAAATATGTAGATGTGAAGAATAGAGATGTAGATTATTGATTAAGTCTTTTTTATTTAAATATTCGGAGGCATTACTTTACAGCACACACTCCTATATATGGCACTACGACGCCATAAGAATTGTTTCCGTAAGCATCCCAATCTCACTGCTACAATTTGCATCTGTGCCTAGGTGCACAGGAGAAACTGTATCCAGTAACCAGGATTAGAATTGAGAATACAAATCGTATGAGATAAGTCAGACCATCCGATATTGGAATCCATTAAACTCGATTTGTGAGAATTCTGCCTCCAATAGGCATTTTTCAACATAACAATGCTCGTCCATCCATGGGACGTGTTTCTACGAAATGCGTTTAATCCCGTGGCCAGCATGACCCTCAGACAAGCCATGGGACCATGTAGGATGTCAACTTTGTCATAGTGCTAATCCGACGTTATCTGCGACCAGTCACACAGCTGTGGGCTAGCTTGACGCGGGAGAGGTTACTACGACTTTATGACACTCTTCCAAACAGTCTCTGTGTCAGGGAATGTATATGGGCATGAGTTGACTGACCTCACCCCACCCCTCCACAAAAACACTTTTTGTGCTGTCATTTTTCGAAATTCTCACATATAGGTGATAACGACATTCTGTTAACATTGAAGAAGAAGAAGAAGAAATGTTGGCCTTTACCTAAACCATCAACTTCGGGACCTCTACAGTGTTGTGCAACATTCTGACGTTACTCAGAGGGTAAGAAGGGCGCACAGATGGGTGTAGGGAGCGGTAATTTCCACCATTCTCGTACAGTGCTGTCACCAAACGTGTTCGTTTTGCACTTCGTACCCATCATTTGCAGTGGTAGAAAGAAGTAAGAAACTTTCATGAATATGCAGTACAGGTACATTAATATTCCAATCTGATGCTCATTTGCAGTACAGAATATGAAATTAAATTAAGCACTTTAAAAGACATTTACTGTAAGATTACAAAGATTGGTAGTAGCTGGAATAGGCAAGAAATATACCGATGAGAACTATAGTGCCTATGAGTAAAGAAAAGAAGGACAATGAAAAATATGACTTTCGATACTCGTAACATCGTATAATCGATATCAATGATTTGGGTATAGGAGCTATACATTGATGTTAACATGAAAAGGTATCGACATCGTGGTACACCGAAATATCTTTCCCGTCTCTGGGTAAAACAGATATAATACCAACAACATAGAAGACAAACCTATCCACAGTTAATAATAAGTTATTTTCTCACCTATTACGATGCCTAGCGCTGTCGTATTTGAGGCAGGCTAACATGTTGATTTTAGTTCCCTCCTGGGTCCTGACGTCTTTTACCCTGAAGCAGAACGCCACCGAAGAGCTCCCAAAACCAGTACCAGGTTTCGGAAGCTCTTAGGTAGCCGCCTCCTTCAGGACAGGGACGTCAAGACCCAGGAAGGAACTAAACTTAACATGTTGGCCTGCATCAAATATGACAACGCTAGGCATGTTAGTATGTGAGAACATAACTTATTGTTATCGGTAGATAGATTTGTCTAACATTTTGTTGGCACTATAAGAAGCTATATCAGTTTTGCCATCAAACAAGTAAAACTTCATTAGTCTTAGGGGCTCAGTGTAAGGCAATGTGTTGTATCGTTCTTAGCAAGTAGCGCACTAGACTTCACGTAAGAAACTTACGTCAATAGGGGGCGTTAGTATGTTTTTATTAACTGTAAATGGTTAAAATAGCCTTTTCATATTGATATTCAGTATTTTATATGGTGTTAACAGATCTTTAAAAAGTAAAATAAAAATAAAATAAATATTTGTATTAACTTTTATATTTCTTTTTATTAGTTATTTAGTGTATCACTTTAATAACTAAGGTACTAGCGATTACGCTAGATGTTAGCTTTTTATGAATTGGAATTAGTATGTAGCTATTTTTTTATCAAGACGATCTTAAAAAAAATTTCTTATTTTTATTTTGCATCTGATGTAACAGTTCTGTAGGGGACAGTTACATGAACTAATTAATGATCTTTTGTGTCAGGTTTCGTGGATTGCTTCACCACTAACATGTGAACAAACATATTGTACATCGGCGTTTCTTGATTTATCTTAAAGGTGATATGCAAATATGCTTACTGATTTTATTTAGTAAAAATGGGTTTTAAACTACTATTTTGGAAAGGAATTAAGTTAGCTAGTTTTTGGAATAGCTAGTTTTTGGAATATAGAGGGCCTGACGCAGACTGAGACTGATGTACTTGTTGTAAACAATAACTGCAGTTTCCTTCTGCCTGTACAGCAATAAAGTCGTGTGGTGACAGATATTAATTGGAGTTTGTTGGATTATAACTCACAAAAATGGTATGTTGACTAAAATGGATCGTGTCTATTGGATGACGTGGTATTTTACTTATTGTTTTATGTAAATGAATTCTGATTCCGTAATTTGTATTTTAGCACTGAAGATCGCTATTTACAGCTGAATTCAGGATATAAAAGAATAATATAAACCAACGGAATGGCGATTGATTGCTGCTTTCCTGCCCTCCCTTATGATAATACACAGTCACTGTGCACAACGGTTTCATATGGAGTGAAAGTTTGTGCACATTATCCTTGTGAGTGATACGACCTTGCAGAGTAACCATGGGGCCCATGGAATACCATGATATGGCTGCCCAAATCATGACCGTTTATCCGTCGTATTTAACTCTTCCGACGTAAACTCAGGTAGAAGTAGGAAACAGTGTGGAACAAGACTCATCCGACGAAATCACTTTCTTCCATTGCTCCGTACTCTTAATTTTATGAGTTCGGCATCACCTTTTCGTGTTAACGACATCTCTGATAAGAGATTTTGTTGTAAACAATAACTGCAGTTTCCTTCTGCCTGTACAGCAATAAAGTCGTGTGGTGACAGATACTAATGGGAGTTTGTGGATTATAACTCACAAAAATGGTATGTTGACTGTGACTCCCTCCTTATGCAGCTGACTGCGCGTTGTTATGGTGCTGACACAGTTCACGGTTGTGACATTCCGTTCTTCGGTGAATTTTGCAGCTTTCGTGCTCCTGTTTTTCAGCACAATTCTCTTCAATGATCGTTCTTCACGGTAACACAACACAGTTTCGTCCGTGTTGTGTCTTAGCGGATGATTTTAATCCGCTTTTCCCGTATGCTGAGTAAATCTTCGATACGGCTTCTCTTAAAACACCAAACGCACCCATCATACGAGCACCAACAGTTTGTCCACGTTCGAATGCTGTGACATAATGCTCTCACGACTAGATGGATTTCCGTTTCGACGGCGAGTGACACTTGCAACGTGTTGAGGTCATTGCACAGGTGCAGTTCGCGAGCAGGTACAAGAGCTCAAGCTGCAGGCTTCGCTAACATCTGCATTTACACTACTGGCCAATAAAATTGCTACATCACAAAGATGCCGTGCTACACACCCGAAATTTAACCGACAGGAAGAAGATGCTGTGATATGCAAATGATTAGCTTTTCAGAACATTCACACAAGGTTGCCTCCGGTGTCGACACCTACAACGTGCTGACATGAGAAACTTTCCAACCGATTTCTCATACACAAACAGCAGTTGACCGGCGTTGCCTGGTGAAACGTTGTTGTGATGCCTCGTGTAAGGAGGAGAAATGCGTACCATCACGTTTCCAATTTTCATATAGGTCGGATTGTATCCTATCGCGATTGCGGTTTATCGTATCGCGACATTGCTACTCGCGTTGGTCGAGATCCAATGACCGTTAGCAGAATATGGAATCGGTGGGTTCAGAAGGGTAATACGGAACGCCGTGCTGGATCCCAACGGCCTCGTATCAGTAGCAGTCGAGATGACAGGCATCTTATCCGCATGGCTGTAACGGATCGTGCAGCCACGTCACGATCCCTGAGTCAACAGATGGGACGTTTGCAAGACAACAACCAACCGCACGAACAGTTCGACGACTTTTGCAGCAGCATGGACTATCAGCTCGGAGACCATGGCTGCGGCTACCCTTGACACTGCATCACAGACAGGAGCGCCTGCGATGGTGTACTCAACGACGAACCTGGGTGCACAAATGGAAAAACGTCATTTTTTCGAAAGAATCCAGGTTCTGTTTACAGCATAATGATGTTCGCATCCGTGTTTGGCGAAATCGCGGTGAACGCGCACTGGAAGCGTGTATTCGTCATCGCCATACTGGCGTATCACCCGGCGTGATGTTATGGGGTGCCATTGGTTACACTTCTCGGTCACCTCTTGTTCGGACTGACGGCACTTTGAACAGTGGACGTTACATTTCAGATGTGTTACGACCCGTGGCTCTACCTTTCATTCGACCCCTGCGAAACCCTACATTTCAGCAGGATAATACACGACCGCATGATGTAGGTCTTGTACGGGCCTGGTTGGCGTAGCAGTTCGCGCATTTGCCAAGTGACCTGGGTTCGAATGCACGTCTTGGTACGAATTTTAATTCGTCATTTCAGTCTGCATACATACACCATAGGTTTTGCTTCCTTATTTCCTGCCGCCTTTGTACAGCTAATAAAAATAACACTGAAATACTCTGAGAAAACCTAAGCATTCGGCCAACAGTACGTGCACTGAGGTGACAAACGTCATGGGGTAGTGATATTCACATATACAGATGGCGGTAGTATCGCGTACAAAAGGTGTAAAAGGCAGTGCATTTGAACTCAGGTAATTCATGTGAAAAGGTTTCCAGCATTTTTCTGGCCTCATGACGGTAACTAACTGACTTTGAACACGAAATGGTAGTTGGCGCTAGACGCATGGGACATTCCATTTCGGAAATAGGGAATGCAGTATTATCTGATCCACAGTATTAAAAGTGTGTCGACAACACCAAATTTCAGGCATTTTTAGCAGTACACGACCGACACGACTGCCTTTGCGAACAGCACAACACCGCCTACAACGCCTCCCGTGGGGGCGTTACAGTATCGGTTTGATCCTAGACGACTGTAAAACAGTGGATTGGTCAGGTGAGTCCCGATTTCCGTTGGTAAGAGGTGAGGATAGGGTTCTAGTGTGGTGCAGACCCCAAGAATCTATGGACCCAATTTCTCAGCAAGGCACCGTGCAAGCTGTTGGTGGCTCCATGATAATGTGGATTGGGTTCTCTGGTCCAACTGGACCCATTATTGGCTGGAAATGGTTATGTTCGGCTACCTGAGATCATTTGCGGCCGTTCACGGACTTCATGTTTCCAAACAACGATGGAATTTTTATGGATTACAATGCGCCATGTCACCGGGCCACAATTGTTAGCGGCTGGTTTGAAGAACATTCTGGACAGTTCGAGCAAATGATTTGGCCACCCAGATCGCCCGACGCGGGACGTAATAGAGAGGTCAGTTCTTCCACAAAATCCTGCACCGGCAACACTTCACCTCGAGTTGCTGCACCACACCGAGCAAAAGGATGTCCGACACGATTTTAGGAGGTGTCCAATGATTTTTGTCACCTCAGTGTATATTGCTATGAAGGTGACTGCGTGGTAAGTCAGAAAGAATGAGACGGGACATACGGCATTAGTTTGCAAAGAGAACAATTTCTTTTTAAATTAACATATGAGAAATAGGGCGGAACATCCTAACTCAAAAGCTGGCTTGTGGATGAGCATGAAACATCTCACCGGTGACAGCAAAATAACAAACCTTTGTACATATCAATTAATAGTGTGAGAGGTGAAAGAAGAGGAAAAGTAACGTATAGCTTTATACTCTCAGACTGGATTCACACAAAGATGAAGATTCGAGAGAAATTAGCTATTAGCATAAGAATGCAATTACGCCAAAGAGATTTATACCGACTGAAACAATTTTACTGATATAGGGATAAGATACGGAAATTCGTGCCCACGATATGTATAACAAAGGAGAAAGAAGACTTTCGTAAATAGATCACCCATCGGGTGAGACCTTAGTCAGACTTATAAAAATTACGAAATTAGTAAAAAAAAAGAGTATACGATTACAAAGTCAGACTAAATCATGAAGAACGCGAAAAGATCAACGAAACCAAGAATACTGAAGGTCCCACTGATTCATGCTCCACGTGATCCCCACCAACAAAAGGTTATTAGAAACCCTCAAAACTAAAAGAATACAGTACTCAGACAAAACGTTATGTGCTGATTATTCAATCTAACTAGGATAACTTGTTGAAATAGGGCTTATTGAATGAGGAACTCGTGGAAATAGATATAACGAAGCACACGTGGGAATCGGTAAATCTAAGCACACATCAATCTGAGGCATGAAAAGACCCACAAATTGGAACAGAAAGAAACAAAGGAAGACACATTTATTCTCACACTCAGACAAGGTAAAGACCACTCTAACTTGGCCTAACCATTACGAGGTGGAGAAACGTTCCACACCATTTCGAAGGAACAGAGCAAATCCAGAATAGTGAATAAATCGAATCCGATAACGTTCCCTAACATTACTGAAGCCATATGCTTTTAATGGGACACATCCTGGGAAGAAGACATTTCGTTTCAAGTAGTCTGAAGAATTTACACATTCAGAATGACTTTCAAGTAGGAAGACCGCAGTTAAGACCTACGAACCGAACTCACCAACAGCCAGTAGCACAGTGCCTCCCGAGTAGTAGCAGCCAGAGGACCAGCCAGGTGAGGCGGAAAAGGCCAGAGGGGTCGTTTCCGCCATCGAAATGTAGGTTGTGTTCCAAAAATGAACAACATAGAGACAGAAGGGATGACACTTTCTGCAGGACCTGACCATCATTTCTCAGGACAATGCTCAAGCACGTATAGTGCAAGCTGTTACTGATTTGCTTGACTGATGGGGCTGTTAAGTGCTATACCACCTACTGCACTCCCCTAACTTAAGCCCTCGTGAGTTCAACTCGATTTCTAAACTGAAAGAAACGCTTCATGGCATTCGCTTCAGAACTGCTACAAATTCGTCGGGCAATAGACGGCGTCGCTCGAACTGTCAACACAACTGGCACTGCTAAGAGTATCCTACGACTTCCACATTGCTGGCAACGTGTTATACACAATGCTCGTGACTACTCTGAAGGCCAGTAAAACTTTGAAACACGTATCTATTTCGTACGAGCTGTAAATAAATAGTTGCCGCCATTAAAGTTCCAACCCTCGTAGGTAGTGCTTTTCGCGTAAGGTCCACGAAGATAAGAGAAATTAAGACTCGTATGGAGGCATATAAACAGCTGTTTTTCTCTCGCTCCATTTGTGAGAGGAATATTAAGAGGAATGACTAGTAGCGGTGCAAGGTATCCTCTGCCATGTACCGTATGGTGGAATGCTAAGTATGTAAATGTAGATGCAGATGTAAAATAGTCCCCCAGTCATAGCTTCGGACGGGAACTATCCAGGAAGTTGTCGTCATCAGGAAAAACAAAAGTGGTATTCTGCTGGTCGTGGCATTGAACATTAGATCGCCTAATCTGGTAGGTAGGTCAGAGAGTTTAACAAGGTAAATGGCTAGGTTGAACAAATAGTGGAAATTAGTGACGTACGGTGGCAGGAAGAAGAGGACTTCTCATCAGGAGAGTACAGAGCTATAAACACAAAATTAAATAGCGGTATTGCAGGAGAAGGTCAATTAATGATTAAGACCATAGGAATGCGGTTAAGCTATTATGAACAGCATAGTGAACGTATTATTGTAACCAAGATAGACATGACGCCAACACTCACCACAGTAGTACAAGTTATATGCCAGCTAACTCTGCAGAAGATGAAGAGACTGAAAAAATTATGATGAGGTAAAAGAACTTATTCGGATAGTTAAGGTAGGCGAAAATTTACTTGCGGTGGGGACGGGCTTTCGATAACAAGAGAACGAAGAGAAGGAAAACAATAGCAGAACATGGTCTCGGGTAAAGTATCAAGGAGGAAGGCGCTTGCTAGAAGCTAGCACGGAGCATTTATTAACTATCTTTAATAGTTTAAGAATCATGTAAGAAGGTTAAATACATGGAAATGACCTGGAGACACTAGTTCTTTCAAGCAGTTAAGATAGAGATTTCGAGATTAGATTTTAAACTGTAACACATTTCCAGGGGCAGATGTAGAATCTGACCATAGGTTGTTGATTATGACATGAAGATTTAATGAAGATTTAAGTCGGAGAAATTGCAGGAAAGTAGAAAATTAGGGAGATGGTGCCTGGATGAAGATCGTTGAGATTTTCAAAGTGAGGGGAGGCAACGTTTGACTGAAACGAAAGTAAGGAACACAACAGAAGATCAATGAGTAGCCTCGAGAGATGAAATTTTGAAGGCAATAGAGTATCAAATACGTAAAAAGTAAAGGGCGTAAGATGCAGTAAATCAAGCAGTCAAACAGAATATTGATATCTATATAAGATTGACAGAAAATGCAAAACGGCTAGGCAGGAAAAGTTAGTGGAAAAACGCAAGGCTGTAAAAGCACGTTTGATTAGAGAAAAGATACTAGTAGATGCCGTCTAAAAAAAAAAAAAAAAAAAAAAAAAAAAAAAAAAAAAAAAAAACTTTGGAGAAAGGAGAAGCAGTTGCATGAATATCAAGAGCTCAAGCGGCAAGCTAATACTAAAGAAAGAAGGGAAAGTTGAAAGATGGAAAGAATATCCTATCGCACAGCTATTCAAGGAAAATGAATTTGGAGGGCAATATTACAGGAAGCGATGTGATGGCAGATGCGTACAGCCAGTTGAAGGTCAATGCGACACAATGCGCTGGTGGGATCGAAAAGCTGAGGTTTATATACCGTGCATATCACATTAGTAACGAAACTGACACAGGTGACAGTGTACGAGGGAAAAGGGGGGAATTGGGGGGAAGGAAGAGTGAGGCGCCATACGGTGAATGGGAAAATGTTCTTGAATTGGGCCTGGGGATATAATACTACGAGAAGAACTTGACCGGGCACTGGGAGACCTGAGTGAAAATAAGGGTCAAAATGGTTCAAATGGCTCTGAGCACTATGGGACTTAACATCTATGGTCATCAGTCCCCTAGAACTTAGAACTACTTAAACCTAACTAACCTAAGGACATCACACAACACCCAGCCATCACGAGTCAGAGAAAATCCCTGACCCCGCCGGGAATCGAACCCGGGAACCCGGGCGTGGGAAGCGAGAACGCTACCGCACGACCACGAGATGCGGGCAGTGAAAATAAGGCTCCTGACGCAGACGACATACCCTCAGAATTATTGAGACCCTTGGCCTATTCCACCTGGTGTGCAAGATATATGAAACAGGCGAAATACGCTCAGACTTCGGAAAGAATGAAACAACACCAATTGTTGCATGTGCTGGAAGATGTGAACATTACCAGATCAACAGATTAATGAGTTAGGGCTGAAAAATACTGACACGAGTTATTTACAGAGGAATGGAAAAGCTTGTAGAAGCCGACCTCTGGGAAGATCAGTTTGGTTGCCGAAGAAATGTAGGAACACGCAAGGATTGCCCGGCACTACAGCTTATCATAGAAGACATGTTGAAAGGCAAACCTATACTCCCAGTATTTGTAGATTTAGGGAAAGATTTTGACAATGCATGAAATGTAATCGCAGTTGCGAATATGATCAACCTTCAGCTGTGTGATGGAATGACAGCAATGAAAATTTGTGCCGGAGCGGGACTATGAACTCAGATTTCCCGCTTATCACGAGCGGTCCCCCTACCATTTGGCTACCCGAGTATGACTCACGGCCAGATCCAAACATCCATATGTTGTAAACCATGTGTCTCCAATCTGCACTCGTACATCCATTACGCGTATTCCCACACAGCGACATTTTACTTGAAAGTCACTTGCCCGGTGTCGGCGGATAAATACGATATTGCAGTGCATGTGTTATTCCGAATTACGATGCAAATAAGCAGGCATGTGCGTAGGAACTTTGAATCATAACTCGGAATAACAAAGGCACTGCAGTATCATATAAAGCTTTTGAAAAATGGTGATTGGGAATATGACATTGATTTCATCAAGATTCTTTATTGCAATTCAATTAAACGCCTTAACTGTAGAGATACTCTGAACGTACCACAATGATTATTCTTATCATAATTATTATTCCTCTTCTAATAAATAGGATTAATTATAGCGAGACATGTATTCGTTGAAAGATAAGGGGAGGAAAGAAATGACGTTGCTGGGAATTGATATCGACAAAGACGGTTAAAGGCGCTGCAGTCTGGAACCGCAAGACCGCTACGGTCGCAGGTTCGAATCCTGCCTCGGCCATGGATGTTTGTGGTGTCCTTAGGTTAGTTAGGTTTAACTAGTTCTAAGTTCTAGGGGACTAATGACCTCAGCAGTTGAGTCCCATAGTGCTCAGAGCCATTTTTTGAATTTCATCAGTAATGTATGCAATTGAACTCTGTGACGGTTCTTTTATATGTTGTAGAATAATAGCCACTACATGTCAAAATATTGCGACAGTCACAATATTCTACATTCTATTCATGGAGGTAAAAACAAAAAAAAGAAGAGAGACGCACTATAGATTTAACGCTGTACGTTGTTTTCAAGCCAGAATGGGCGGGGCTTGTCGCCATTTCAACTAACCCAAAACATTAGCAGACTGCTGTTTACGATTACTTCTTGCTCATTATTTCTGTCTATTTTAAATACTAAAAATTACGGTGCTTTCATGAATAATGTAGTGTCAAGAAGGCAATTTCGAATGTTTTTCTGTTCTTAAATCCGTATTTTTCTAGTAATACGACACATTTGACCTCGTTAATGTAACTTGTTTTTTGTAGATATATTTCGTATAACCAAGAAGAGAAGGACGTGATGTTAAAAACATGCTTTCGTAATCCATTTTATTTCACTTTACTGTATTTGGGTCGATAGCAAGTGAAGCTGTAACTACGAAACCAATGCTTGTTTCCTTACTGGTACTGGTTCTTGATCGTTACATTTTCAGCTTTCAGCTTGTATGCACAACATTTTTAACTATGTCTCCATGCTGATCATTTATTACTTTTTACGTAGACCTCACCATTTATACTTTACAGTAATAGAATAGGTGGAGTTTTCAAAGAGAAACGTTTTCAGTTTGGTTTCAAATGCTACTTTACCGTGTGTCAGGCATTTTATACCAATGGGTAAGTGATCAAAATTTTTGGTTGCAGCATTGTGGACCCCTGGCTATGCTACAGACAACTTTAATGTGGCGTAATGAAAGTCATTTTTTCTCTTCTGGTATTGCAATTATGTACATCATTGTTGCTATTGAAATGCAGAAGATTATTTACAACAAACTTCATAAAGGAGTAACTATACTGTGAACGAATTGATTGCTACTCAAACGCCGAGTACAAGGCAGGCACGACGAAAAGTCTGTTCACGTAAATTTCAGCCAAAGCCTTCTTCAGAAAGGAAGCAAAGTACACAGACACATTCATAAAATCATACACGCGTGACCGCTGTCTCCGGCTGTTCTAGCCAGAATATTTTTTTAAGGAGGAGGAAATGTAAACTATGAATAATAATCATCGTCAAGAGGAATTTAGGGCATGAGATGTCGCCCCAACAATCAGCGCGGTTACGTAGCCGAGTGTTGTGCGGGGACGACACCGCTGGCTCAGATGTCGGAGCGTTTGCGATTTGAAAGACAATGACAAACACAGGAAAAAAGAGAAAGAATGGACAGTGAGTAAAATAAGGCAAATCTAAAGTAAAGTGACAGAAATAAAACCACTGCAATAAAAGTAAACAGTACAAACAATAATTCCCCAACCGGGGAAGTTCGGCCGCAGAGTGCAAGTCTTATTTTAGTCGACGCCACATTGGGTGACTTGCGCGCGGGTGAAGTGGATGAAGTGTTGATGAGAAGGACAACACAAAACACAGCCCACGAGAGGAGGTAATCTGCAGTCCGGCCGGGAATCGAACCCGGGCCCGCTGCACGATAGGCAAGCACGTTACTTTTTTTTTTCTTTCATTTTGTTTGGTATTGTTCGTTGCGTTTGGTCTGGGCGGACGTCACAGGACATCCGTTCAAATTGATCGTTGATTCCTTTACTCAGTTTTTTTTTTATTACAGAGAGCAACCACCCCTCCGACTGAACACGCTGAGATACCGTGCCAGCACCCTCTTAGTGAAGCAGGCGGACAGGTATACAAACGAAAATATTGCTCGAACAGCTCCAATTACGAATGAAATGCAATTCCTTTAAAACTTAGGTAACGCTCGGAGCGATTAGGACACCCGTAAAAAACGCAAGCTGACATTTCTGATGAAACAGCTGCGTCTCCAGACGATCAAAGTACCCAGCACGTTCTAAACTGGGCACAGGCACGTCCGAGGCCCACGAGAAAGACAGGCCGCGGCGCGTACGTCACGAAGGTAGTCCTGCGCTCGTTCGCTCGCTCAAATCAGCGTACAAACTACGTTTCTACACCTATTAACTCGTAACTAGGCGTGTCCGTACAAACTAAAACTGAATCTTCTACTGAAATCCGCTATTATGGAATCTTACTGTTATTAATCCTCTAATGATGGGAAGTCCATGGGACTACTTATAATTTGTTATGGCTTTACTGGCGTACAATAAAATAAAATCATGCTAAAATGATTATCAGTTGCATAAGGCACCACTTCCAGCATGTAATGAGTACTGCTAATCAGAAGAGACTAAATGCTATAAACACGCCGTTGTACCATTTATATCGAGTACTGATCTTAAATTAAATTTTGCTGTAGTACTGTTGGTCAGTAAGACTTCATAATAGCAGAGTCCAGTGGAAGATGCAATTCTCGTTAGTACTTACACGCCCAGCTGCGAGTTAACAGGTTTAGAAACGCATTTTGTCTGCTTAGCTGAGCGAGGGAGTGAGTTCAGGACTACCTTCGTGGCGTTCGCGCCGCGGTCTGTCTTTCTCGTGGGCCTCGGGCACGTCAGAGTGACGTCAAGGCGAAGTATCACCGCAATGAACTACTGATGTGTGAATGCGGTGTACCTGGCGTTTTGGGCTATTTAAGGTGGTGGACATCGGCTTCAAGTTTGTGACGTAGTGATACTTCCCTTCTTTTATTTACCTCCACCATTCTTTTAAGGGGGGACGTTGATGAAATTGACCAAAAATGTCAATTTTCGATTTATTTTTTATTTGTTAGTACAACTCATGGACAATAAGTTCCCAAAGTTTCAATGTTGAAATCGCATCCGAAGTGCCTGAAAATTACTTACAAGTGTGGCGCGACCTCCGTATATCGCCCACGTTTTTAAGGCCGTGATACATACTCTCTGTTTTTATAGATATCATTGACTCTGTTCCGTATCTTATAAACTCATATGGAAACGATGCCCTAAAAACACTTTGCATCTGCTGCAGTTGTCAGAATTGCAACATATGATGCAGTTATTGTATTTAATGATGGGAACGCCGGAAGGATGAATGTATTAGAAAGAATGGGATTCAAGATAGGAAATTTTACTCAAGACATCCTGAGAAAAATATGTTTAGAGCGCGTCTCTGCAGCTGAAAAGTCAGTAAAAGAGCTGGTAAAGGAAAGAAGACAGACAACAAGAAACCAAATGTGGTGCCTTCGGAAGAAGTGACATAAGGAAAAAAGTTAGGTTGAACTTTAAACTGCGTTTCCTGAAAGGTTTGTTTTTTGAAGTTTATGTACCTTTTCCTTAGATTCTATGAACGCTAGAATTATGAAAATTTGTACACATATTTCTGTAAACCTAATAAACGTTGTCTCAAGAGCAAATTTTGAAATTCTGATTGAAAGCTGAGATATGGGGCAAAGTGCTTGGAATTTTGCATGAATTTAAAATTGTACTTGTGGAATTATAATTAAAAAATTATGAAAATTCTCCTATTTCACCTATTCCAAAAACCTCATGAGAGAAGCTTACAACATATAAAGAGATGAAACAGAGATATTTTGAAGAAATCTCTTTAATACTTTCTGAGAAAAAGGAACATATATTATTTTTTGAAAATAAAACTTCAAACTTCATTCAAAAAATGTTGAATATATATAATCAAAGGATTTTATATTGCAAATGTGTTACTTTCATGTAAAGTGTGGTACAAAATTTCATTGCCATATTGGTGCATTTTTGAAATAGTGTGTGTTTTTCATCAACGTCCCCCCTTAAAGGCACTTATGTCTTTGATTTAATGTGTGTTGATATTTGCGATCTGATTCATTGAAAACTCTTTGTGATGTAAGTTCTATGACCGTAAATAAAAAATTGTGTTGATATGGAGTCACTGCTTACTACTCACATCACTACATAGAAATCGGAGTAGAAACACGAGAGATTTTAGCGATTGCTGCTGTGACATCACGACTTTTGACTGCACCTCACATGGCAATGATTGTTACGCCAGGCAACAAGCTGCTCCGTCGAGAACTGACTATAAAGACAGGTAAGTTTATTGCAAGTTCACGCCAAAAATATTACGTAGTTCCCGTAGCAAGCGCAGTTGAATTCGTTAGTCGTATATTGCCATTGTGACTGTTCTGTTGAGGGTGTAACGGATTATAATAAACTTTACACTACACCTGTTGCTTTGTTTACCACTGCTGTTGCCCTAAAAAAAAAATCAAATGGCTCTGAGCACTATGGGACTCAACTGCTGAGGTCATTAGTCCCCTAGAACTTAGAACGACTTAAACCTAACTAACCTAAGGACATCACAAACATCCATGCCCGAGGCAGGATTCGAACCTGCGACCGTAGCGGTCTTGCGGTTCCAGACTGCAGCGCCTTTAACCGCACGGCCACTTCGGCCGGCCCTATGTTGCCCTCTGTCAGCTGTTTATCAAACTACGTAATGCCACAGCCCACCCAAACAAATGCACGTCGGCTCACTAAATCTGACCCCAGATCTTACGTGATCTAGAGTCTGACACAGAATACGGCGATTGCAACAATTATTTGCAGTACCTGACAAGGTTATAGGCAAGAGTGAGAGTAAAAATACAGTATAACACGCTTTTTGAACGACTGCACCGACTTTAATGACACAACTTCCACTCAAGATCACGAACATTCTAAATGTCGACTACAGGACTTACGGTGCACACTCAGAGAGTGATGAAGAAATCCAAAATTTTCTCGATGATGCTGATTAAGTTGCTGACGCGTCCAAATGTTAAGAATATATAGACACAGCAAAACGCACTATTTTACACACGTCACGGGGAATAGAAGGGAAACTGATGAACTCCGGGATCACACTACAATTAATGATAAACATCCTGCAAGGATCATCAGTTGTTTTGCAAACTATGAGAATGCTCATTATAAAACAACACGTTTTCTGGTAATAATGAGATCTGGGCTCGTTTCTGGGAACAGTTTTCAGCAATCGATTGATCAGGAACCCACGATACCACAAACTAGTCTGAGAAGCAAAGCTGAGGTCAGATTTGCCAATTACGTTTAGTAGCAATACAAGACAAACGCTCCGATTCTGCAGTGATAAGCATTTTGAAGTATGCGCTGCAGAAGTACAACTGATGGGAAGTTGATATTAATAGTTACGATACACTATACTCCATCTCATCATTCATAGTTATTTATTTATTTGTAGTGGCCTTTTTGCAAGTACTCATACCGACACGGAGAACAATGGCCACTGCTACTAAGCATCGGTTCATTCCTCATAGCAGAAGTTTTTGACACAGGGGCGTTCGTAATGCTGGGTGACATTGCTTGTCAAATCGCTCGTGTGTGGTAGTGTCGAAGCGAGCGGCTGACTGCTGCGATATCACGAGCGACAAATCGTGTGTGGAGCCCTTAAGAAGGAAAGTAGAGCCAAACGCTATGGCCTCTGACACATATGAAAGAACCAAGAAAATTCTCACAGCAAGCTATGGCGCTTATAATACACTCCTGGAAATGGAAAAAAGAACACATTGACACCGGTGTGTCAGACCCACCATACTTGCTCCGGACACTGCGAGAGGGCTGTACAAGCAATGATCACACGCACGGCACAGCGGACACACCAGGAACCGCGGTGTTGGCCGTCGAATGGCGCTAGCTGCGCAGCATTTGTGCACCGCCGCCGTCAGTGTCAGCCAGTTTGCCGTGGCATACGGAGCTCCATCGCAGTCTTTAACACTGGTAGCATGCCGCGACAGCGTGGACGTGAACCGTATGTGCAGTTGACGGACTTTGAGCGAGGGCGTATAGTGGGCATGCGGGAGGCCGGGTGGACGTACCGCCGAATTGCTCAACACGTGGGGCGTGAGGTCTCCACAGTACATCGATGTTGTCGCCAGTGGTCGGCGGAAGGTGCACGTGCCCGTCGACCTGGGACCGGACCGCAGCGACGCACGGATGCACGCCAAGACCGTAGGATCCTATGCAGTGCCGTAGGGGACCGCACCGCCACTTCCCAGCAAATTAGGGACACTGTTGCTCCTGGGGTATCGGCGAGGACCATTCGCAACCGTCTCCATGAAGCTGGGCTACGGTCCCACACACCGTTAGGCCGTCTTCCGCTCACGCCCCAACATCGTGCAGCCCGCCTCCAGTGGTGTCGCGACAGGCGTGAATGGAGGGACGAATGGAGACGTGTCGTCTTCAGCGATGAGAGTCGCTTCTGCCTTGGTGCCAATGATGGTCGTATGCGTGTTTGGCGCCGTGCAGGTGAGCGCCACAATCAGGACTGCATACGACCGAGGCACACAGGGCCAACACCCGGCATCATGGTGTGGGGAGCGATCTCCTACACTGGTCGTACACCACTGGTGATCGTCGAGGGGACACTGAATAGTGCACGGTACATCCAAACTGTCATCGAACCCATCGTTCTACCATTCCTAGACCGGCAAGGGAACTTGCTGTTCCAACAGGACAATTCACGTCCGCATGTATCCCGTGCCACCCAACGTGCTCTAGAAGGTGTAAGTCAACTACCCTGGCCAGCAAGATCTCCGGATCTGTCCCCCATTGAGCATGTTTGGGACTGGATGAAGCGTCGTCTCACGCGGTCTGCACGTCCAGCACGAACGCTGGTCCAACTGAGGCGCCAGGTGGAAATGGCATGGCAAGCCGTTCCACAGGACTACATCCAGCATCTCTACGATCGTCTCCATGGGAGAATAGCAGCCTGCATTGCTGCGAAAGGTGGATATACACTGTACTAGTGCCGACATTGTGCATGCTCTGTTGCCTGTGTCTATGTGCCTGTGGCTCTGTCAGTGTGATCATGTGATGTATCTGACCCCAGGAATGTGTCAATAAAGTTTCCCCTTCCTGGGACAATGAATTCACGGTGTTCTTATTTCAATTTCCAGGAGTGTAGATTTAAGAGCTCACCTGGATTATTTGAAATCTATTAAACCCATACACTTTGTAAGTTCTGTATTTATCGACTAGAACCGCCACATCAAAGCTTCGCGAGCGTTCGTTGCAGCTGTAAATGTTTATGGTTGTGTTCTAGCACCAAAAATTGTCAGAACTTTTCCTGATGATGGTTGCCGTCGCTAGCTTATTGATGTGAAGCAAGTCTGTCTTTCAGAATTGGATATATTTCAGTTGATGGGGTTTATAGGAGCTGTAATAGACGTAGTGCTCTCTTCTTAGACGAACCGCTGTGAGAATAAAAGTCGACTTAGACTCATAAGGCAGCAGCCATTATTGTCTACTCAGAAACAAATATTACCCATAGCCAATAACAGTTACGATCTATTTTGCGTCTTTTGGTCCTAATCATGATTTGGTTATGTTTTCTGCGTTGTGGCAGATTTAGAAACCGTAGCCCTCCACGCTTCTCTGTCTGCGCTTCCCTCTTCTTTCTTTGGTACCCTCCTAGCGGTCTACTCATATGGTTCAAATGGCTCTGAGCACTATGGGACTTAACTTCTGAGGTCATCAGTCCCCTGGAACTTAGAACTACTTAAACCTAACTAACCCAAGGACATCACACACATCCATACCCGAGGCAGGGTTCGAACCTGCGACCGTAGCGGTCACGTGGTTCCACACTGTAGCACCTAGAACCGCTCGGCCGCTCCGGACGGCCTAGCGGTCTACTGATGTTATCCAGCATCTGGTATCATCTTCTGTCATTTCCTCTCTTCCCTGGGACAAAACACCCTATTGCCTCTGCCGGCCGGAGTGACCGAGCGGTTCTAGGCACTACGGTCTGGAACTGCGCGACCGCTACGGTCGCAGGTTCGAATCCTGCCTCGGGCATGGATGTGTGTGATGTCCTTAGGTTAGTTAGGTTTAAGTAGTTCTAAGTTCTAGGGGACTGATGACCTCAGCAGTTAAGTCCCATAGTTCTCAGAGCCATTTGAACCATTTTTTAATTACCTCTGCTAGAAGGCAACCGTCTCAAATTTTGTCTTATCCAGTTTAGTTTCCTATTCTTCACTGCCAGCAAAATCCTATCACCTTCTCCATTATTTCTCAATACCTCCTCATTCCTGGCTTCATCAGTCCAGTTGATCTTCTCCGTTCTGAGCTATATCCACATTTCACAAGCTTCAATTTTCCTCGCGTCCTGATTTGATAATGTTCATGTTTCCGGTCCGTACAAGGCCACGCTCCATATCAGGCATTTCACTACTCGCTTTCTTAATTGTTTGTTCAGATCACTAGCTAAGAGTCCTTTCTGCTTTTTAAAAGCCTTCCAGCGTCCCAAATGCTTGAGTACTGTGACCTTTGCTCTTCGTTTGGTCTAAGAGTGTAGTAAAATTACTGACGTCAATGAACGAAAACAGAAATTGAAAGTACTAACCAGTGTTTCCTGTACCTAAATACGGGGACTAAAGGACCAAATTGCGGGAGGAAGGGTAGGGCTTTTTTGATAACTATAAAAAAGCTCATCACAAGTCGATATGTGTCGAAGGTACGACGTGTAAAATCTCAGCAGCACAGAGCAAGGTCACTTCTGTTAGTAAAACTGACGCAACTACACAAAGTTTCACAATCTTGCAAACAGCTCAGGTGCGCGTCGTAGGACCGACATGACTAAATGAACTTATTCGATGTGTGATAGACAATGGAAGTCAAGCATCCTCCATAGCAAAGTCATTAACAGAAGATGTGAAGCTGCTTATATCCGACCAACGACAATTTAATGTTTACGCCCTCGAATCTCATACTAGCTGCTTTCGAAGGCGTAGGCTTGTTAGTTTCGAAATTATAGGAGCGTTGACTAATTCTACTTCCTGCAGTCCGTACGAAAGTTTCACAAGATATTAAGGATATGACACATTTGTCTTGGTAACACGTGATTAACACTGAAAATTACCGGTTAACGTAAGCGCGAGGTAAGCCATTGCAAATGCAAAATTCTCGCACGTTAATATCCGGGGTAACCGCTAGAACGTTCAGTGGAAGCATGAAAACGTGTATACGTCGTGTTTTACAGTTCCAGGATGTCAGTTTGTGGGATAGAGTTCCATGCCTGTTGCTCTTCGTCGATCAATACAGGGATAGTTAATGCTGGCTGTGGATGGAGCTGGAGTTGTCGTCTGATCATGCCCCACGTGCTCGATTGGAGGCACATCTGGTGATCTGGTCAATACTTTGTATACCATGTTGGATTACAACAGCGGTTTGTGAGCGAGTATTATCCTGTTGGAAAACACCCCCTGGAATGCTGTCCATGGATGGCAGCACAGCGTCTCGAATCATCGGAGTGACTCCAGTGTTTAGCACACTGGACTGACATTTGGGAAGACGACGGTTTAAATGCTCGCCCAGCCATTCAGATTTGGGTTTTCTGTGTTTTCCCGAAATCGTTTAAGGCAAATGGTGCGACGGTTGCTTTGAAAGGGCATGGCCGATTTCCTTTTCCGTCCTTTCCTAATCTAATGACCTCGTTGTCGATGGAAAGTTAAATACTAATCTCCTTCTCCAAACTGACGCACGTATGTGCAGTCAGGGAGCGCGCGCTAACCACGGGAGTATGCGTGCTATCGGCCGAAATCGCATCTCAGACCATAACTCCAGGTGTGGGTCCAATGTGTTCAGCAAACAGGTAGATTGGTTGCAGGCTTTCAACTGACCTGCTCCTAATCAACACACGGCCATCACAGGCACCGAAGCAGAGCCAGCTTTCATCAGAAAACACAAGTGGGGTAAGTGGAATGCATGCCACAGGCCGTCTGGTTCGGAGCTGTCTTTGAAGTACTGTGTGTTACAGTGGTGCCAACTGATGCTCAGATTGCTGCTGCAGATACGTTACAATGCGTCAGAGCCGTACGCTGAACACGACAGTCGTCCGTCTCGGCAATGTCAGAGCTCGGTTTTCTTGCGACCGTACATTCTCGCGACCACAGCTGCCAGCAGTCATGTACAGTTGCTACATTCCTGTTACGTCTTTCTGCAGTATTGCAGAAGGAACAGTCAGTTTTTGGTAGCCCTATTACACGACCCCGTTCAAACTCAGTGACGTATTGATAATGGTGAATTTGTCACCTTAAAGGCATTCTTGACTAACATCAACTCATCACGCCCAAACTCAAAGATAAGTATCACTCACGACCGAAGGCTACACCGTGTATTTAAAGCAAACCTGAACTGCTTACTCCTAATGGCGTTACTAGCGACAATGTTATGCGACTGGCGAAAAATTTGAACTGACCTGATCTTTCAGATGTAGAAAAACGTCTACCAACTTTCGTTTATGTCGTACAACTATTTTTTGGTGTTGCGATTTTTTCCGTTTTTATATATGCAATTTTCTACTAACCGACAGGATGTAGAAAGAGTTTCGTAGTTTACACATTATTTAGGTCAAAGACTTCCGTACTGAATACTTAACAGCAGAATGCTGTGCATCTGTCTGTCTTGATAATCCATATGTGAAAAAGACAGCTGTACGTCTTAATGAATCCACGTGTACTTTTGATAGGTCAGTATTATTTACTCCCACATACTGGTTACCTATCTTGGGTCACTTTCCTCATCCTGATATCAGCCGAAAGAGTACGCTACTACGTGAGCACCAGAAAACTGTTAGTAAGCCAACCTTCCAATACTGAACGACGATTTTCCTATGCAGAGAAAAAGGTTAGCATCAACACGTCCCACTCTTATCTCTGCCAGGACTCTTAACCGAAAATGAATTCATTGCCATCGATGAATGCGAATGCTGTACGCAAAACACGTGTCCTCCACAATGCCTCGAACAGACCTGCGTTAAGGAAAAACCATCCTGGATTTCAGCCGTGCCGGAGATTTGGACTACCATGAGTTGCATCCGAACGGGCCATGGAAGATGTACAGACACTCTCCACAAGTGGAGCAAACCTTCAGCAGAATCTTTTCAATGTGGTGCGGAACGAGAGACAATTATTGAATTGTATTTGCATGTCCTGCAGTGTCTGCAAGGGTCCTTTCTGGGATTTCCAGACAGCGACGAGTGATGTGATAAACTATATAAAAGTTCTTGATATTCGCCTACAGAAGTTATCATTTGTTTTACATTATTCTGGAAGATATGTATCAAAATGTTGGTACGTAGTTGTTTAGATTAGAAAACTCTTAGTATAGGCCATACGATAAAAGTCACCCGCGCAGATAGACTCGCGTATTAAAAGCCCCGCTTCTAGGACGGAGAGGCGCGCAGGCTCCGGACCGAATCAGCCCGGCCGATTAACGGCAAGGAGGACTAACAAGGAGAGGCCGACAATTGTGAAATTCAGATTAGATTCATACTGCGCATAGTAAAAGCTCATGGCCAGATGTGTAATGTGGCAAAGCACCAAGATGCACTTCTCAGCCGTTGTCGAGAAAATCGACAGTTAAAAGAAACCGTTGCGGTGAAATACTCTCTACGATAAATAACTTTCCACAGCGTCGTGGCGCAGCGGTAAGCGCTCGGGTTTGTAATCCGAAGGTCGCCGGATGGAATCTCGCACCATGCAGCTTTTTTTTTTTAGTATTTGTTTTTTGTAATTCAAATATATATATATATATATATATATATATATATATATATATATATATATATATATTTCCGGCAATCAGTTGCAACAATTGTGCATATAATAAGTTGTTGAAAATCGTTTGTCGTGGAAAAACTGGCGACTTCGAACATCATTATGTTTTCCGCAAACAAAGTTGTATTTCACAAATGTTATTAATTGTCTTCATAATGTTAACCACGTATAGTTAACGGAAGACGTAGAAACGATATTCCGAAACGAATACGTATAACGTAAGTCAAAGGTTCGAATTAGAAATGAGACCCCACGAACACAAATTCGCTGTGGCAGGTATGAAATATAAACTCCGTAACTCGCTCGTTACACTTGAAGGACAGATGTTGAATGGGCCGAAACGAGCCGCCGCATAACAGCGTAGTTGCCTGCTAACTTCGAAAGAAGGTAGATGCGGTCCCTAGCGCAACTTATAACATCGTCGAAAATCAGTGCGGACGGGAGAGTTTTGGTACACCCTGTTAAAAAAAAGGAAAAATGGAGGCGGTACAATTGGAGAGCGATCCGCCTTCACCAACATGCATAAGCAATATATATATATATATATATATATATATATATATATATATATATATATATATATTTGAATCCAAAAAACTAATAATAAAAAAAAATTGCATGGAGCGAAATTCGATCCAGCGACTTTCGGATTATGAACCCGAGCGCTTACCGCTGCGCCACGACGCTGTAGAAAACTACTAATCGTAGAGAGTATTTCACCGCAACGGTTTATTTTAATAGTCGATTTTCTCGACAACGGCTGAGAAGTGCATCTTGGTGCTTTGCCACATTACACCTCTGGCCATGAGCTTTTATTATGCGCAGTATGAATCGAATCTGAATTTCACAATTGGCGGCCTCCCCTTGTAAGTGCTGGCCTGCCTGGATATGATTCTGAGGCGGTTTCGACATCCTTCTAGATAAGTACTGAGCTGGTACCCAAGCCTCAGTTACACGGTTCGCCAACATATATAAAACTTCCACTCACTTTCGCGTGACTAACACTACGCGCAGACAGTTGGCGTACACACAATCTTGTCGGGGGTTAACGGGATGGAGACGGGAACGGCATCCGGCCACCCCTTAAATTAACCATGCCACATTCATTAATACACATGTCGATCCTGCGCTGATGCGGGACAAAAGCGCAAGAAAATGATCAATAATGATACGATAAATAATAATCAAAGAACTCTTAGCAACGACTCCTTAAAGGGCATTTACCACCGTTTTATGTTGGTCTACACTGCAAAGAACTATGTAGCAACAGCTATTCCTGAAGGCCCATGTAACACCATTCTTTACCTTCCGCGTCAGGCAGCTGTTAGGCGCGTTAACACGGGGCTGGAGGGGACGCTGATGGCAGAGGGCATGGGTCACATTTCAGTGGTGCCAGTTGGGTCTATCAGCAGATCGGGTTTCACTAGACATGGCCTGCACCTCAATACGTATGGGAAGGGGAGGTTGGCAAAACTTATAGGTGACATTGTAGTGGTTGGTGGTGGGATCACTCATGGAAAAATTCCTGTAGTAGTTGGTTTTAGAGCTGCATCTTTTTTAGACTGAAGTCAGCTGACAGGTATACCTGCTCAAAGGAAGTCCGTCTAATTCAGGACTCACCTACAGAGGATGTCATGTTTCCAAGTAAAGAAGGAATTAGCAAATTTCATCAGAATAGAAGAGGTATTAGAGATAAAGTTAGTGAACTGCTTACAGGTGTTGACTCTGTAACTATTGGTATGTCGGAGCACCACTTAAATAATTTGACAATTCACAGGCTTTCTTTACCAGGATACCGATTAGTAGGCTGTTTTTCATGGAGTTTCTTGCAGGGTGGGGCAGTGGCTACGTACGTAAAAAACAGTATTCCATTTGAGTCCATAGACGTATCACGGCACTGCAATGAACATATATTTGAATGTTGTGCAGGGGCACTTGAATTTGGAGAAACTAAACTTCTAATTGCTGTTGTTTATAGGTCCCATAACTCTGACTTCAGAGCACTTCTGCTCAACCTAGAGAGGGTTCGCGATGCACTTCGTACGAAGTACCAGAAATTAGTTATATGTGGTGACTTCAATAAAAGTTTTGTATATGATGATGCAAGAAAAAGGATGTTGATAGATCTCCTAAATTCATATGATCTGATGCAGACTATGTTTTTTACAACTAGGGTGCAGGGGAACAGTAGCACAGCCATAGACTATATTTTTATTCATTCTTCATTACTCGGTGGGCATTGTGTTAGTCAAAGGGTGAAAGGCCTTTCAGACCATGATGAACAAATATTAACACTAAAAGGTTTTTGTACTCAAACAGATGTTACATGTAATTACAAACTATGTAGGAAAGTTAATCCAACAGCAATAAACAGTTTTTTAAAACTTGTCAGAGAACAAGAGTGGCAGGACGTTTATAGTCTCGATAACATAGATGATAAATATAATGTTTTCCTTAACATATTTCCCATTCTCTTTGACCGTTGCTTTCCATTATAACGTTCTTAACAGTGTACGAACAGTAATAGGCAGCCTGGGTGGCTGATTAGTGGGATAAGGATATCGTGTAGAACAAAAAGGGAATTATATCAAAATGTTTGAAGTAGTCATAATCAAACTACAGTACCCCATTACAAACAGTATTGTAAGGTGCTTAAAATGTTATTACGAAGGTAAAGAGTATGTGGTATGCAAATAGAATAGGTAATTCACAGGATAAAATTAAACCATATGGTCAGTTGTGAAGGAAGTGTCTGGTCAGCAGCACAGGATCGACGATATAATGTCAGTTCGTAGTAAAAATATTTCTGTTACTGATAAATCAGATATATGTACAGAATTTAACAATCATTTTCTCAGCATTGCTCGTGAATTAAATAAAAATTTAGTTTCTACAGGGAATCATATAACTTTCTTGGCGAATGCCTTTCTGAAACTGATGTCTGAAATGCTCCTCTGTGATACAGACTAGGGGGAGATTGAGTCAATAATTAAGTCACTGAAGACTAAGGACTCCCATGTTATGATGGAGTGCCTAGTAGATCATTAAAGTACTGTGCTGCACATGTTAGCCCTGTATTTAGCCATATTTGTAATTTTACTTTTAGGAATGGTCAGTTTCCTGGACGATTAAAGTATTCAGTAGTAAAGCACTTTTATAGAAAGGAAGAAAGGGACAATGTAGACAATTTTAGACTTATTTCTATGCCATTAGTATTTGCCAAAGTTATTGAAAAGGATGTGTATGTAACGATAGTTGATCATTTCATACCAAACAATTTGCTGTCAAATGTAAAATTCGGCTTAACAACTGAAAATGCTATATGCTCTTTTCTCTGTGAGCTACTGGATGGATTAAACAAAAGGTTTCGAACTCTAGGTATACTTCTTGATTTAACTAAGGCGTTTTATTGCGTTGATCACAAAATATTGCTCCAAAAAAATTCAAATGTGTGTGAAATCTTATGGGATTTAACTGCTAAGGTCATCAGTCCATAAGCTTACACTACTTAACCTAAATTATCCTAAGGAGAAACACACACACCCATGCCCAGGGGAGGACTCGAACCTCCACTGGGACCAGCCGCACAGACCATGACTGCAGCACCTTAGACCGCTCGGCTAATCCCACATGGCAATATTGCTCCAGATGTTGGACCATTACGGAATATGGGGCGTAGCTCACAATTGGTTCACTTCTTTACTTTAGCAATGCACAGCAAAAGATCATTATTCACAATGTTGAGAGTGGCTGTGATGTGGGGTCTGAGTGCAGTACAATCGAGTGGGGGGTGCCCCAGGGATCAGTGTTGGTGCCATTCCTGTTCCTTATTTATATAGATGATATTCCCTCTAGTATTACAGGTAACACTAAAATATTTCTGTTTGCTGATGACTCTAGCTTGGTAGTAAAGGATGTTGTGTGCAACATTGGCTTGGCTTAAAATAGTGCAGTTAATGACATAAGTTCATGGCTTGTAGAAAATAAACTAACGCTAACTCACAGTAAGACTCATTCTTGACAGTTTCTAACACACAATTCAACAAAACCTGACGTTTAATTTCACAGAATGGGCATATGATTAGGGAAACAGAACAGTTCAAATTTCTAGGTGTTCAGATAGATAGCAAAGTGCCGAGAAAAGGCCACGTTCAGGAACTTGTTCAAAAGCTTAATGCTGCTATTTTTACTATTCGAATGGTATCTGAAGTGAGTGGTCGTTCGAAACGAAAATTAGTCAACTTTGCTTATTTACATTCGCTTATGTCGTATGGTATTATATTTTGGGGTAACTCCACCCATTCTAAAAGCATATTTTTGCTCAGAAACGGGCGGTTCAGGCAATAAGTGGTGTAAGTTCAAGAATCTCTTATCGACCCCTGTTCACGAGTCTGGGTATTCTGACATTGGCCTCTCAATATATATATTCCTTACTGTCATTTCTTGTTAACAATACTATCTTATTCCCAAGAATAAGCAGCTTTCACTAAGTTAATACTCGGCAGAAATCAAACCTGCATTTGTATCGGACTTCCGTAACTCTTGTGCAGAAAGGTGTGCAGTATACTGCTGCATCCATTTTCAATAAGCTACCTCTCGAATTCAAAAACTTAGCAGCGATCCACGCGCTTTCAAATCGAAACTGATGAGTTTCCTCAAGGGTCACTCCTTCTATTTTGTCGAGGAGTTCCTTGCAAAATTTAGCTCATTCTTGCTGTATTGTTGATTGCGTTCACTTAAATTTATGATTGACTTTTTTCGGGTTCATAAACATTTTATTTTTATCTGTTATTACTTTTATGTTGCAATTTCTTGTACTGACACGTTCCATGACCTTGAAGATTTGCTCCTCAGTTTGGTCCTACGAAAAATGACATGTAAATAAAAATAAAGAAGGAGACTCTTGGGAAAATAAAGTGGAGATCATTTTCGATGCCTCCTCTCATGTCATCATAGCATCCTCTCCCAACAACGTGTTAGAGACGGGACCAAACCTTCTGCCAGAAATACTTGCTGTTCTATTAACATTACATCCCGTGTCTATTATTTGCGAGTCCGAATCACGGGTCTGTCGGTGCCACGTCATTGAAAAAGGAACACAACAGATGAGAATAACTGCGATGTGGGCCACCTGGCGCCGCGTCATAAGCAACAATATAACTGGACTGTTTTCATAGTAAACTATGGCAACCTCCACTGTGACCAGCAGCATCAGCATAGTCAACAGGCAGCCTTTACATTGCAAATAGGGGAAGCGACGATCACAGCATTACTTGCCTCCGCCAGGTCACGTGCAGGCAAGTAGGCCGGGCCGTATTCCTCCAGTGCTACAGTATTTATGCCAACGCATGGCCACAGGCAAACAGTTTCAGCCAGCAAACCTGTCCGACTCATCAGCCAAACCAATACGTATTGCAGCCGCCAATCCAGGATCACTTACCCTGCACCGTCCTCCAGATCAACTAACCTATTTACCACGAGACTTCGCGTCATCGACCATTGGCCTCGGGTTTGTTCTTGGTCTTCGCCAGCACTGTCCTCCAGAGCAGTCAGTCGGTCCACGACGAGCCTTGGGCTCATCCACCATGACCTCTGAGAACTTTGACCTTCGGACTTGGTATTCAACTAATAGACTTTATTATTGTGAACGGAGGACAGCAGTCCAGCTCGTAGCCTATCCGGTCAGAAACATTAGACTACTACTTACAGTGACTGTGCTCCATTATGGATACTTAATTGAGATGTGTCAGCGATTAACAAAACTGCCAGTAACTGGATGACAGCATATGTGGCTGTTTCAGTGAACTTTCAGTAACTGCATGACAGCCTATGTGGCTGTTTCAGTGTATTTATTTATGTTATTCCTAATAAAATGTGTTACTTGTCTACTTAGGAGCTAGTTCTTTCTGTGTGCACCATGCCCTGGCCACAACAGAGTCACTGTTTACTACTAACATCATGACGAACGTGACTCGTAGTACCTGGTTCACAAGACTTTAAACCGCAGTTTCTTGAAAACGCTTCAAAAGCGCATCGTTCTAGATCATCATTTGTTACGTTTGAGCGGGTACTAGAACTTTGCGAAAGTCGAGTAAAATCGGTACTTTCTTACCTCGTTAGTCTCTCCCTCCACGAGTTATGGTTATAACGAAAGCTTTACAACAAGAGACGGGAGAATCAAACAGCTTTCTGTCTCTAGTATTACGTCAGCTTCACCGTTCTTCAGGAGCGCTCCAAACTCTGGCACTTTGTTTCGAATGCTTCGGCAGTTAACCACTAGGATTTTAATATTGTCGCCTGTGGCGGGGGCGTTTCTTTCGATCTTACACTAATATTTCGAGGTCTGCTGTAGCTATAATTTTCTGAACTGGATGGAGAGTCACCTGATCCAAAAAAATCTTTGCGTGTACCCACCTTGGTAGCTGCCTCTGATGCGTAGTGCATACTTGGCCCGTTTAGGGAGACCCTACAGTTCTCAATTCTATGGCACAAGTTCAGGAAGGTACAGCGTATCTTGTCACAGAACCTTCGGAGTCTCTGGTTCAAGCCTTCCACGGAGCTCAGAGCCAGGGGACCACGATGTGTTCTGGGGACAATTCCGTTAATTATGAGATGCACTGAAACTCCGTGAGCAAGGTTGGTATTCTCAACCTTCTCTGCCACTCAATGGAATGGTCCGAGTGTGACCTCGGGGCCCAGACGACAGGCATCGGTTGTTTCGATTTGTGCCTGTTGTTCCGTTCCGTCAATGACTACAGGAATAGCGTCTTCAACATGTCGAACGAGGCTCCCAGGCATGCACACTGAGTGCATATGGTGTTCCTTCTTATCCCTTGCTCCTAAGGAGTATCATTAGTAGCAGTACGTCTGAAAAGCCGGTGACTGACATGTACCTACTCTTTTATGTTTGCCTCACGTTGATACGGGTCTCGGCGCCTTTTAAAAGAAGTGAAGTAAGTCTTACCGACACAGTTTCCGCTTCAGTGTAAGACAGCACATCGAAACTATTCGTTAGGGGGATGGGCATAACACACTCAGTTTTCCATGGTCCGTCTCTCCCTTTTACAGGATGTCTAGACCTACCATTGACATGCCACTCAGTCACGGTGGAAGACTAGGGAGAGATCCTCTATTTCCCAGAGAAGAGACATTATACATAAGAGAAGAAACGTAACTCTTGGTAACCCTCCCAACACATCCATTCGCAGCAGCTTCCAATCGTTTGACAGTAGCGAGGGCGATTTTCAGCTGCTTGCAAACAGCTACAAACTCATCCCGTGCCTGTGACTACCATACACAGTGGGACCGCATTATGCCGGGTGCAGTACTTCACAGAACAGTAAACAAATAACTGCTAAGCATGTCGATTATCTTTTAAATCTCTGGTCATGTACGCTACAAATATTATCAGCAGCCTTTTGGTACCGAAGCGATAAACAGTCAAAACTCTGTAGCTATTACAAGAACAGAAAAACTTGGTAAAAATTTACTATTTCTTTGAAACGTTATTCAGATTACGATCGCAACAAATTCGAAACTACCATTATTTTACATGATTTTAGTCGATATCAACTTCTATTGAAAGTGAAAACTGATGTGACACGATAGGTTAATCATTTACAGTAACGGAAAGTCAAAACGCCAATTTACTACTAAACAGATTACGCATAATACTCGCAACTTATGAACGTTCTTGAAAATATACGTTTGAAAGCGTCCAAAATTTCTCAAAAATACGTATTGTTTCATGTAATGCATAACAAATTACAGAACTATTGGATCTGAACGATGATACTGTGCTGGAAATTTTCAATAAACCACAGTTTAAGATCGCAATTGACGACAAAGTACAAGTTTAATGTTAAAAAAACATGAACAGCGGAATGTTAGAATCTAGAATTTCGAATCGAACTTATATGCACCGGCGGTCTCACGCAAAGAAAAATTCGTAAGTCGAGTTCTATACGTAAATAAACGTGCAAATTGCATGAATTTTTTAGTTAGCTGATTGTGACACATTCTACATTGGCACGCCAAAAACGTACACTGCAGCTTGAGGTTATCACAGTCGAAATTTCGAAAATCGCGGAGCACCAATAGACTAAATCTTTCGCCTGCGGCGGCTATCTGCATTGTCGATCTATGTATTTAATCCGCAAGAGTCTGTACAGTGTTTGGTGGAGTGTATTTTGTGTCGACATTAACCACTATCTGGAGTTCCAGCCTCGTAAGGAACGACGGAAAAATTACTGTCTGCCTCTACAAATGCGTTAATTTATATGATCTCATTCTCGTGATCCGCTCTCGTGACAGAGCACCAATGCATCAGAATTGTTGGAAAGTTCGCTGTTATACAAATTTTCCAAATTGATTCCGAAAAACTCTGGTTTAATTTCTGTGAACATCAGGGCCTAGCAACACATCTCTTATTCGTTTATACCTGTTGTCAGGTCTATTTGAGAAGCACTCCAGAGGTCGCACTAGCCTCCTATACGCGTTTTAGCCCCGGCTGATGTCATTTGTTAATTCCATTTTATATCGCTTCGATATTAAAACTGTGTGTCAGGCTCTATAAGTTGGTGAATTACGGTTTTTTTCGGTTACTGTAGGATATTTTCTCTTGATTTCCGGCACTCTCTTGTACTTACCCCTGGTAGCTGAGTGGTCAGCGCGACGGAATGTCATACCTAACAGCCCGGGTTCGATTCGCGGCTGGGTCGGAGATTTTCTTCGCACAGGGACAGAGTGTTGTGTTGCCCTTATCATCATCATTTCATTCCCACCGACACGCAAGTCGCCGAAGTGGCGTCAGCTCGAAAGACTTGCACCAGGCGAACGGTCTACCCGACGGCAGACCCTAGCTACACGGCATTTCCATTTAACCACATTTCAGGATAGCTACCATACAACACAATCCTTATAGATTTCCAGCGAAGATAGTTTTCTGCAGATAAAAGCATCATTGGCAGTCCTTATAGCCGCAAATGATAAATCATAGAACGTTACTGGTCTTCTTATGCTCCTAGAGGTACACCCCACGCTACTTTCGTTTCCGTTAAACCTTCGCTATCCAAAATAAAATGCATGAGATGAAAGTCTATAATACGTCAGGCGAATTTAAGCAGAGATCGGTAGTCGATCACCGTGCACCAAAGCAACAGTGGTTCATTTCATATGGCTGAAGATTGTGGTTATAGTTTTCTGGTATGAAGTAGAGATTATTCTTACTAATTAGCTCACAGAGGAAAAACAGATTGGATAACAGTGTAAAGGTTCTGAGGACCAACTAGATGTAACACCACGCAGGAAATGAAGATTCATTTTCATGTTACGCGAAAACTGCGGCCCAGAGAAAAAAGTCGATATCCAGCAATACTGTATAATTAAATTACTAGCATCAGAATTACAATATTTTTATGCGGAAACGGAGAAAATACCAAATTTAGCGATAATCCGTAATCAACAAGGATTTCACTTTATCACTTAAAATCGCTGATTTCGTTTTTTTCGGGTTATCGTTTACTTGGAATTTCGATAACTCTAGACACGGGTAGTAGTATAACAACACAACTATAACTAAAACACGATCTATCATATGCCTCTAACCATCTCGATATAAGTTACTCAAAAATCGATGGCCAAATTGAATCCATAGGAGTGGTGAACTACTGCGAAATTTTAATACCTATTGGTCACTTGCATTCTCCGTGGGTCGCAACTGCGATAACCCACTGTGAGGCAAGACGTGTCTTCAGGTTTATAAAGAAGACATACTTTCTCTGTGAAAACAATAGTGTATGTTGGCCATTTTAATAAACTGGACTCTTAATTTAATCTTAATCTACAATGACTTTTAATGAATGCAACGAAAACATATACATGTATTATCTAAAGCAAATGTTACTGGACATTAGCCTTTGGGAAAACCTATAAAAGCTGTTTTCAATTCAAGTTCTGATCAGTATACATATCCAGGATTTCAGTTTTGCATAGTCCCTTGCCATCAGACACTACTAATACAACTAATATTACTACTAGTACTATTATTATTTATTGTTAAATATTCTGTGTGTACTGAGTTCAAGGAACTGTGGTTTTTTTCTGTGTTATGTATTCGGCTATCTACCGATAACTATTCAAAAATGTTTCTGATTATTTCATTTATTTTTCCTTCTGTTTTTTTATGTATGTGTGTCCTGCTGTGATTCTTGCCTCGCCAACAAAGAATGCTATATCTAATTTTTCAATGAAAATGGGAGGTAATTTGTATAGTCAGTATGTTTCATGTTGAATGGATCATTTTGCACGATAAATCGCAATCATGCGGTGCGAGTAATTTTACATTCATGTCGCAAATTAATTTGAACGAATGGTTACACACTGAACATTTCTAAGTTGTTTCTTTCCTTTTCTTTTCTTTTTTGAAGAAAATGGAAAAGATATGGATATGTGAGTTAGTAATTCCTACTCACCACCTTTTACACATTACAAAAATAGAAATTCTTCTATAAAATAGAACTTTTCAAGTAGTAACTTTCTCAGTTCGTTTTCAAATTTTGCTAGCTATCTGTCAGATATTTTATTTCATGGGTAAGCGATAAAATCTTTTTGTGCAGCATTGTGCACTCCTTTTTGCACTAAAAACAACTTTAATGTGGAGTAATGAATATCATTTTTCCTTCTGGTATCGTAATTATCTGCATCATTGACCCTTTTGAAATGTAGTAGATAATTTGCAGCAAACGTCATGAGTGAATAAATACACTGTGAAGTAGTTGTCAGAATGCCCAACTACTTGAACAGTTGTGTAGAAGATGAGCACCAGATATTATTCTTGCAGCAAGTTTTTGAGCAACGAAGACTTCCTTTCCTAAAGATGAGATATCCCAGAACATTATTCCAGATGACATTACTGAATGAAAATATGCAGGATATGTTAACTTACTCCGTTACACTTATTATTGGTGTAGTTCCTCTAGATGAATAGAACTAATTATGATATGTCTCTTTAAAATTGAGGGTGAGACCATTCGCAGAAAAACAGTCAATGATAATTTTTAAGAACTTTGTTTACCATTTCTTCTGTTTCTGTATGTATGCTTGGATTGCTTATAATAATACTGTCATCTGCAAAAAGTACTAATTCTCCTTGTTGTGTATTAGACGTAAGGTTGGTTCCATATATGAGAAACAAAAATGCACCTAAGATTGAGCCTTAAGGAACCCCATACGTGATTTCTCCACCATCAGAATTACGTCCCCAAAACATATTGACTGAATTACTAAGTATAACTTCTGATTTTTGTAAGATGTGACATTGTCTATTGGTTAGCTACATTATCAGTTTATCTAGGAGAATACAGTGAATCACATAGTCAAATTCCTTAGACAGGCCGCAGAACATACCAGCTGGTACTATTTCATTATTTAATGCATGTAAAATCTGGTAAGTGAACATGTAATTGGCATTCTTGGCAGAGCAACTCCTGTGGAACGCGAACTATGATTTGCTAAGGTGAGATACTATTTTAGAATACATCACATTCTCACAGATTTTCGAAAATGATGTCAGAAATGAAACAGGTCAGTAGTTATTGACATCTTTCTTAAAGAGGGGTTTAACAGCGGTATGTTTCAATCTCCCTGGAAAAAGGCCATGAGTTAGTGATGCATTACATATTTCAGATAAAGGTGGGCTTATTATATGAGAACAACTCTTTAGTACTCTACTGCAAACATCATCACCCAACATGAGCTTTTATTTTTGAGATAATGTACAGTTTCCTTAATTTCTGGAGGAGAAGGTGGTGGTACATTCAAATGATTAAATTTTAAGAGAGTTACTTTTTCAACATACATTTTTCTCTTGAACTGTTTGTCCTTATGCTTTCTACTATATTTAAGAAATAGAAATGATTATTAAATACATTGCTTCATGTGACTGATGTTTTATAACCCTTCCATTCAGTTCGATAGTGATGTTATCTTGTTCTCTGGCTGGCTGTCCTGCCTCTCAGTTCACAACATTCCGCACAGACCTAAGTCTGTTGTGAGAATTATGATTTCTGACATTATGTGCGTGTTCACTGATTTTCTAATAACCTTTATTAGTAATTTTTCGTAGTTCTCGTAGTGCTCAACCACTGCAGGATTTCTACTTGTTCTTGCCAAAACATACACTTCCCTTTTTCTTTCAATAGATACTTTAATCCCTCTAGTTATCCATGGTTTTACATGGCTGTTTAATGTCCTTTCTGATTTGCTTATGTGGGAAGCTATTTTCAAATAACGATATGAATTTATTATGGAATAGATTAAATTTTAAGTTAGCATTTACTTCATTATAAATTTCATCCCAGGTAATCTCTTGTAAACTGTTCTTAAAAACATTTATCCTGAAGTCATTAATTATTCTAACTGATTTCCACCGAGGAGTGTCCATACTGTAAGGTACTATGTTATTTATCCTAACTAACTGTGCATCATGAGCAGAGAGAGCATTTACTACTGCCTAAACAGCTGTTTTCTTGCTATGAGCTTCACCAAAGAAAACTTAATCAGTTAGGTTCGTCTGTCTTTATCCACCAGTGTTGGAAAAATGTGTACAAGATCAAATTGTGGTATCCGAAAAAGGTTTCCAGATCATTTTTCCTTCCAGAATCCTGTAGAAATTCCACACTGATGTCACCATAGAGTATTAATTGTTGCTGCTGTTTGACAGACAGCACAGTAAGGGAGCCAGATTCCTCATAAACAGTTCCAAAATTTCCCAATGGGGATCGGTATATGGCTACAATTAAAAGTGAACTATTTTTCAGTATTAATTCTCAAGCACACACTTCTTCGTGCTGGTCACTATAAAACGTACTTGCCTGCATGATTCTAAACTTGTACTCTATCTTTATATATGCAACAACTTCTTCTTTTCCCATATTACTTCTCCATGTGTAATCTGCTAAAAAATATTTTTTTTATGTAACTTATCTAACCCTGTCGTTATGTGGTACCCAGACAGGCACAAAATGTCTATCTTTTCAGAGCTCTCTAACCTGTCCAAACAGATGAGAAGCTCTTCTGCTTCATTGCTTAATCCTCTAATATTCTGATGAATTAAGTTGTCTACATTTATGTGCACCCTTAAACATTTTGAGGGGTTCGTCTTTTATTTTGACTGCTTTCAAAACAGGATGCGTGAATCCTGATTCTAACCTAAAAAAGGTGCTTCTCCAACACCAGTGGCCACAGTGTATTCCTTTGTTTGACAGTACCCCTCCAATCCTCTCCCCATATATTATCTACAAGAAGCTCAGCCAACCTATCTTTCCCTCTCCTGCTCAGATGTAGGCCATGTCTAGTATACACCCATCTCTCGACTGTAGCAACAGGCACTGCACTCATGTGAAATACATAAAAACTAAAGCAGCGCTAAGATTGTAGGGTGTGGAATGTCAGCTGTAACAAGATTATCTGTCGAACATGAACTGGTGAATTTTGTAAGTGAAACGTCAAGTGAACCACTTACTCCTTGTGCATTGAAAGTCATAAACATTAAGTTTCTACAAAATTGTCATTTGTGTAGTGCCTTACACGGACCACAGGAGATCCCAGTTAGGTGAAATTAAGTTATGTAGGTATTTTAAGATACTATTGGTGATATGAAATTGCTAGTGGAGAGGCCCTTCTGGAATGCTGATTTAGAACTTCAAATATTCTGAGATACTCAACAATTAGTAAGTACTCTGTGTTTTTTGAAACTTTTTTAGAAGGAGTTAATGGTTTTTCATGTATCTGGAAAGACATCTCATGAAGGTGTTGCATTACTATACGCCTAAGTAAAGTAGTTATATCAGATGAATATGCTCTTAAAATTTTGAAGCAGTATAAACCCTACGAAATTTTTTTTTTTGCCTCAGGATATTTAAGTTTTTCTTCATTTTTCTGGAAAAAGTTGAGTTATTTCAAATTATTTGAATGTTTTGTGTACACATTCTCTCACTCACTACAAAGATTTTTCTTTTGACCTGACTGTACAGAGTTCCTCTGTAATTTTTAGAAAATAAAGAGTCTAATTACATGTATATTACATGAGAATGAAGAGTCTAGTTACATGTATGTTTCCTGGATAATTTTGTCATTATTTTTTATTCCTCGAGCATGCTATTTCTTGGTAGTCCTTCCACCTTCGCTTCTAACAACGCCCCTGTTCTGTGTAAGGTTGTTGTGTCATTTTAGTTTTTGTATGTTATCGATGTGCACGTCAATGAGAGAGCAAGTTGCGTTACTATTAAACAATCTTTGGTCTTGTCGTGGCACAGTCTTTGCCTCTGAGTAGTCTGATACATTCTTAATCGAAAGGGAGGTAGGTGAAGGTTGTATTCTGTAGTGCTGTATTGACCTGTGATTGTATGTGTTAGATGAAGAAAGATTTATTGTAAAGGACAGCTAGGCTGAATAAGATGTATGTATTAGAAATCGAAGAGAATATAAATTTTGAATTGTGTTATTAATTTTTGAAAAGAAGAAGCTTGAGGTAAGACTGCAGCACTGCACAGCTAATTTCACAAAATTATTATTTTCAGCTAGTTAACTTTGGACATTTGCTGAGAGCTGAGAGAAAGATCACCCCACTTCCCTGATTCATGCATTAACATAGTAATTGATTAAGATGTTTAATTTTTATAAAAATTCTCTGTTAACTTTGTATCCTCTTTAAATCATTGTTCACTTTGTTAAGCATAGTATTGTTCAGACGTATGTTACATGTGAAGATCACACGAAGCTATACTCTGTCTTTTTGAATATATATTTCATTCTAAAATCGTTGTCTCGGAATATCATTTTTTAGGAATAGTTACTCTCCCCATCCCACGGTTTATCATTACACATTATCACATCTCAACAATTTGAATTTAATTCGGAAATTTTATCTAGAAATAGAAATCAAGCTTAGCCGCTGCCTGCTTGCATGCTCTTTTACTATTGTGTTGTCGAGAAATCTGCATCAATGTTGTCAAGACGCGACGTAAGTGGAAATTTTGGTTAATGCTAGATAATTGTTTTACTTCAGTTGCGCATTTAATTTAAGACAAGTTGCATTTAGATCAGTTACAGTCCAGTTCAAATTAGGTTCTGTTTAGTCAAAGGGTAGCATACGAGTTTAAGTTAGATAACTGGTAATATGTTGACTTTTATAGAGTGGGTGGTAAAGTTCATACAAAAACGAATATAGTGGGGATGTTACAACTGTTTGATGTAATGTCTTTAAAATATTTAATATATGACAACATACAACTTTTTCTTTTTCTACTTTTTATAGGTCAATATAGAGCAGTGCTGTCCATGGTATGAAAGACGTTGAAAATCTGTCTGTCTGAAAGTTACTTGGAAGTGCATTAAATTTAGAGTTTACAGCTAGTGCCTTATATACCTCATTCCAACTAATACTTTTTCCTTCTGTAGTGTCTGTTGTGAGATCGTTAATTATTCAACATTTTTAGCTCATTTTTGCTGTTATTGTAAGCTATTATTTAGGCGCAAAGCGTTTAAAGAGTCATTTCGGAGGAGGCAAAAACGCTAAGAGTTCGATTACGTTTCGTATTCTTCTACAGCCGTGCATTTAAGATCACTTCTGTCTGTAAATTATTAGTTACGTGGTGTTCAGGTAACGCACTGTTAAAAATAACGTTCATATACAGGGTGATTCCATGATGACTATAAAATGATGGAGAAGGGTAAATGTATCAATCTGAGGTAAGGGACCCTGGTCCAGAAATGGACAAGTCGGAAGTTATAATTAAAAATCGTTCTGACACCTTTGACACTGGAACACATGCACTGGAACTGTTGCTAAAATGGTTCAAATGGCTCTGAGCACTATGAGACTTAACATCTGAGGTCATCAGTCCCCTAGAACTTAGAACTACTTAAACCTAACTAATCTAAGGACATCACACACATCCATGGCCGAGGCAGGATTCGAACCTGCGACCGTAACAGTCCCGCTGTTCCAGACTGAAGCGCCTAGAACCGCTATGCCACAGCGGCCGGCGGTACTGTTGCTGCTAAGAGCATAGGGTAAGGTAGGGTATGGATCAAAACAAGAGTGAACGCCTAGTAAACACAGACTCAAAATGCATACCTTAAGGGCTATAGTATTTGTTCATTTTCAATACTGTGAAACACATCTCTTCTGCTGAACTAGTGCCCATTGCTCTAAATGTATGCATTTTGGAGCCCATATTCACTAGACATTTTCTGCTTGTTTTCATCCTTACTACCAACTGCAGAAATATGTAAACCAAAGAGCTTGGAGTGAAAGAGATGTCTTTCACAGTGTAGAATATGCTCATAGACCTTTAGGTATGCATTTTAGAGTCCGTGTTTACCGGATTTTTTTTCTTGTTTTGTTCTGTATTATCACCTCTGATAGCTGCGTACCCCCAATCTTAACAACAATAGTACCGGTACGTGTATTTCACTATCGGAGGTATCAGAAAGATTTTCTCTCAAACTGCCGACTCGGTCGTTTTGGACCAGGGTCCCTTACCTCAAATCAATACTTTACACTTCATCATCCCTAAAAGTAACGTCTGTTTTGGTAAGGCCTACTGAGCCAGCAACCAACTACACAGACTGGTTATACGGTCAAGGACCTCGCAGGGGACAGCTTTTGAAATGACGGAAAAAGGATGACCGCACTCTACCTGGGCACCGGCTGGCAACCCAAGCGTCGCCAGCGGTCACTGGCCTCACGGAACTTTTCTCATCTGTCCAACACTATTGCCTGCAGTATCCTGGCGCCCAGGCAGTATTTAGGCAGGCACCCCGGCTACGTTTGGCGTGTTCACTCTGAGTGAGGACTGACTAACGTTTTCATTACGGACAATCATTTTTTTACCGCTGGCCGAAACGACATAAGTTGCAAAAGGTATGTAGAAGTTATAAGGGCCCGTATAACATTATAATGGCAGGCCAATTGATTTTTAGTAAATGGTGCAGTACACTTCTAAGAATCACAGATGCTTGACATTCCTTTCAACATAGTTACCAACAATGGTCGGAACGTTCTGCGAATCGTTTAATTTCTTGACAACAGAAATCCTCTCCGTGGTCACAGAACCATTCGAGAACTACTGTATGAACGTCCCCTCTAGATGTTTTATCAGCATACTGAAAAAATGGAAATCATAGAGTGCAAGAACTAGAATGAACGGCGGATCAGCATCCCCCACGTCTGTGCAGCCTTGGTCTAATTATTGGCAGCATTTTGCTACAACTGGACGCGACACTGCATTTCGTCCATATACCGCCACAGTTTCATGGTGAATCTCCTCCTCAGTCCTGCTGTGCCCTATGGAGGACATAACGCATAGCACTATTTGAAAATTTTTCTCTGAGCTCATATCATGTTGGCAACACTAAAAAGTGTTTTTGAAGAAAGTTCAGAGATGGCAGCACGTCATGCAATAGCAGTTCATCATCGTTGTGTTGAATCATATTGTTGCCAGGCAGAATAGAAAATGGCTGACAGGAGAAAGAGTGTTTTCAGAGCAGAGGCTCTTTGTAAGAATTTTATTACTGCTTTATTCTATTTTAGTCAATATAATTTATATGGGATAATGTATAGTCAGAGAGTAATTATTTAAAATTATAATTTTAATAATTTTACAGTTGTCTTTGAAAAATGTATTGAAATTCTAGTGTATCCTGTAGGAGACATCATGAATTAGTGTAATGTATAACGTGATTCGTCAACGAAAATTGTTCATTTTATATTCTGTGGTGAATATTAGATTAATATTAATTATGTTTCAGGAAATTGTAATCTACAGGCGAACAATTTTAAAATTTTTTGGCCTAATTGCGATTATTTTTCAGTTTCAAAGGCATTTGAAGATTTCGTAAATGAATAATTTGATGGAAATGTTAGTGAACTGGAGTTCTCTGATGATGGTGACGATGATGATGGTGATGATGATGAAATCTGTACAGATCCGATTACCATATTATTGATTAACAGGACTTAGATATAGCTAATTAAGATGAAGACGAAGCTGAAGACAGGAATTATAGCAGATCTGAAAGAATCTGCTCTAGTAAATCTACCACCGGCAGAACATTTTGGAAGAAGACTTTGGATTTTTTCCCTTACCATCCGCACCTGAACATGACGAGCAAGTGCTAGTCAGTGTGAACTTATCACCTCATGTCTGTGTGAGTAAATATTTGCCAGATAACATTTTTAACACCCTTACCGAATATAAAAACAGAAGCTATATTAAAAATACTAGGAGAGAGCGGAAATGTATTGTAGTTGAAACAAAAATGTTTATCTCTCCAACAGTGATGATGTCATACTTGTGCTTCCCTAGGATTCGTATATATTGGGCCAAAAAGACTAGGGTGGTAGGTATTGCTAAAAAATTTGCTGTGTCAGATATGTGTAACTTACTCTCTGAAGTTCTTACTAAAACTTGACATGTTTTGGTATGAGAAATACACTTATCGAGCTCTCGTATATGCATCATACATAAACACACACACATACACACACACACACACACACACACACATATATATATATATATATATATATATATATATATATATATATATATAATGTGTGTGACTGTATATATATTTTAGAGGAATTGTATTTTTCTTCTATATCTTGTGCAAAACCTAGATTGTCAGAGTAATAACTGTACAATACAGTGATCACAGCCAGCTAACTAGCCACAGCATTAGAAATATCCAAAGTAGGACTATCAGTTTTTTGACATATGAAAATAGCTGCATTCAGTTTTTGCTTCCGCATAACTTCTCCTTTTCTTATTCCGATATATGGCTGTGAACGTGGAAGTGGTTCTTCCTATTATTAGGCCGAAATGCATTACGCTGTAATCTTCACACAAATTGTATTTCCTTACGAAAGCTTTACTTTCCTTGTTTCCTGTGAGATGAATATAATCTTATATGTATTTCTCTTTTTTTTTCAGTGGTCCCATCGAAAAGACTGAGGGAGGATTGTTCGGTGTTATAACGACCGGACGCTAGCGTGTTCTTTCGTTATGTATTACTCATTTCAAAGCCGAACCATTCTGAGATTTCTTTACCGATCGTTTTCTCAATGTCACTAAAATTTTTAAGTAAGAATTTTTTGAACATATCGATCATTTATCACCAAACAATGGCCTCGTCGATCGCCTGAATGTTCTGACAAATAAAGTCGCATGATTTTCTTTTGATGATGAATTATTTCATAAATGAATGCTGACTCACTTATTGGAGCGCTCTCTTTCTCACCGCGGTATTCGAGCTATGCAGATTATCTTAGTATTCATATTACTTTCATATCGTTACCTACTGAGAAAATTTTTTGTTGAAATATCTCAGTGTTTAGAAAAAGGAGGAACGCTTCACTACGTAACAAGAGGGAAGTTACGCTGTATCCTCACACAAATTGTATTTCCTTAAGAAAGCTTTACTTTCCTTGTTTCCTGTGAGATGAATATAATCTTATATGTATTTCTCTGGTTTTTTCTTTTTTCAGTGGTCCCATCGAAAAGACTGAGGGAGGTTTCAAAAAATGGCTCTGAGCACTATGGAACTCAACTGCTGAGGTCATTAGTCCCCTAGAACTTAGAACTAGTTAAACCTAACTAACCTAAGGACATCACAAACATCCATGCCCGAGGCAGGATTCGAACCTGCGACCGTAGCGGTCTTGCGGTTCCAGACTGCAGCGCCTTTAACCGCACGGCCACTTCGGCCGGCTGAGGGAGGTTTGTTCGGTATTATAACAACCGCACATTGAACACAGGTTGCCAGGGAAAGGAGACCGTCTCGACTGGAGGAAGGCAGAGGGTGCACATGAAAAATAATTTGGGTACAGGACCCCATCAGGTGCGTGAATTAATATAGGAAAGCCACTGAAAACGTAAATCAGATATTTCGAACGGAGATTTGAATCATATTAGTCCCAAAATCGAGTCAAATACCTTTTATTGTAATTATTTGTACCGTTGTTCACTATGGTCAGATTAAGGTCTTCGGTTCATCTCTTCAATTACACCAGACAACCTACGTTTTACAATGCAAGTATACCGTTCAGTAAATGGCCTATGTGAAACTTTATTCGTATAGTGATGGCCATAAAGTAAATACATGATATGTGATGAGAAGGATATGAGAAAGGGGTCAGGAAAAAAGGCAAAGAAGGAATTAAATTGTGTCCAGGACTTCTGAGACAACAGAGTGGGTGTATATGGGCTCAGTGAGAAGTGAGGGAAAAGATACAGTAGTTTCAGGAGGGGAGCCCTTTTTGTTTGAAACTAGAAAAAATGTAATTTGTCTAAGTCATCCCGCCATTTACTTTACAGTCGGCGCTTGTAATGCTTCGACAGAATGCTATTCTCTAATTTTTCCTACTAATATTTGTAACGTGCATGAGTACCAAAATTGTCTTTAGATAGTCACAGCGTGATAAGACATATAATCGACCTTCGGGATGATTTTTATTCGTGTTTGTAGTTTTCCTCATATTCGTTTATCCACTCATTGCCGAGATGATTCTCAGTTCAAATAACCAACACAGCGTTGGACTACAATCAAAGCAGTGTATGTTATAAAGCAAGAGTAGTGATTCAGCGTTTCACATAATTTCACAGCTTTCAGTCACATTTACAATAAAATACATAAGTTTTAATAAGCAGCCTTGGAATAAATTGTTATAGAGATCATTAAATTTTACATATATTTTTACAGTACAGTATTCAGTCTGTACACCAAGAAATGGATAATTAAATAAGAATCTTAATTACACACATCTGTTTCGTATGTGATGCAAGACTTGGCAGATCTTAAGCCTGAAACGAATTTGTTAAGAATGCTGGAGCGTCACTTCTGCAAGTAGAAAGTGAAAGTGAACGATGTTTCTCTAGAATAATTAAAAAAAAAAATCAAATTCAAAGCGACATGAGATTATCCGCAATATGCAGATCTCAGGTCACATGTTCTTTACACTACATTGGTTGTTTCTTTGCTTATCTATCGAGGTCAGCACGCACTCGACCTGATTACAATGTTTGCAAGTTGGGTAATACAGTTCCTTAGCGGCATCGCGTGCTCCTGGCGTCGTATCTCGGCCGCTGTATGCTAATGCCTGGATGACCACTCCGCTACTAGCCAGGCTGAAAACACTAACTCTTCACGGTTTCGAAACAATCGATTTGGCATTACACGAAACCTGAACGCTTGAGTAGAAGGCCTCGACGGGATTCCGGTGGGTGGCATCTTTTCTGAAGCCTTTCCAACTCTCACTGTTCATCTCAGTTGGATTTTCGTCTCTCTAAGATATACAAAAGAATCGGCAGAGAATGCAGTTTTATTACTTAATACATATACTGGAAATGCAAGAGAGGCAGTGCGCCTCCGATGAAATCAAATGCATCAATTTGCAATGCTATACAACAGTGAATACATTTCCAGTCCTTCCCCCTCCCCCTCCACCACCTTTCCTTCGTCCTAAAACTCTAAACAGCGACAGCAGATATACTTCAATTTTCTTTCCATAGGAAAACGAAAATACTTATTGATGAATTTTTAGTGCCGAGTATGTCGTTTGCTGTTCGGTTAGCAGGCGATCTTTGTTTTATAGTCGGCAGTATTTATTTAAAGTAAAAGTAAGGCATAACGTAACAACAAAAGAATCCATATTCTATTACTTTCTTATTGTTTCTGAACTTCCACCGTGGCGATAGTTACAGCAGAAACCTTCTAAACTATCTTTCCTACTTCTTTCATTTAAATATTTTTGCAGTACTCAAGTATTTTGATGCTCAAGGAGGTTAATTAGGATATTTGTAACACACAGCTATTTGTGAAAATTGCTTAAAACTTGTAGCAATCGGAGACTACTCGATTACTAGAATCAGAACACAAGCAAAATTGTATATCTATTGTGACGTAACGACAGTGTCCTTGGTGAATGATCCGTGTGACATTCGCAGAAGTGGTTAATGGCAACAACGAAATTCTTAAATCAGGATGACTCTAGTTATGGACTTCTGTAAGAATAACTGTCGTAACCACTCCGTCACCCCTTTCGCTATCATTTAATGTTCACTAAGAGAAAGTTAGTAACGCGTGAAGAACTCACGCGCCTTGGTAACAGTTCCCATATGTTCAGAATTAACTGGAAAATATTCATGATATGTCCTGGGATATGGACCATTGTTATAGAAGGCAGTTCTTTGATGAATAATGACAGCTTGGGCGGGCAGTAACCGATGATTCTTTCGAAGAACGAGAAAGATGTAAAAGATCAGAACAGAAGAAGAGCTTTACGTAGCGCGAGAAACAACGTTTCATATCAGTGATACAGATCAATAACAGACATTTGATGTCATCGAGCTTAGCCATCAGTTATATTCTTATCGTTCCCCGACACTGTCCCCACCCTGATCGCCTCCAGGGTGATAAAGAGCTGAATAGACCAGCAGGCCTTCGTTCCAACGGGTTATCGTGGAATCCTGTTCATAAATAACTGGCACGTCAGTGGGTTCATCCGTTGTTTTGGAACAATAATTGAAGACAGAATTCTTTTCTGTCTCCTGATGCACTCTCAGCATTAGCGTTGGAGATTCAGCCGTAAGACTTACCCTCCACATTCCCTTCAGAACCCTCGAATTAGTTTCTTATTTGGAAAAGGGAACTCTTGCTTGCCTAAAACAGTTCGTGGTAAATGTTTACTATTTGTTCATCATCTGACGCGTAGTCGCCTATGAAGGTACTCTTCTTGTCCGTAAATGATGAGTTCGGTGCGTGCTGAAATAAAGCTTGGCGTGCATCACAAATATTTGAAATCGCAAAACGTCGGGTAGCAAAGGGCCTGTTTCTTGGGAAACATTCAACGACGGGTGTGATGAACTACCGGAAACGATTTCGTGATTCTGTGACTTACCCTGATGTGCTATGACCATATGTCCTCATGCTTAATAGCGGGATGATATGCCTTTAAAACGCATTACAGCAGCTATTCAGGTGACATGGATTCGACAAGTGCTAGTTAGGTTTGCGGAGGTTAGAGGCCTAAGCACAGCACACGTGCTTTTCGAAATTACGGATCGGTGGTTTGTGAGAGCGGAGCTGGCGACCGATAACGTCGCAGATGTGTTCCATTGGGTCCGGATCAGACAAATTATGTGACCAAGACATCAACTTGAGTTCAATATTACGTACCGCAAATCACTTAGCACATTCAGGCCTGGTGACACTGGCAGCTTTCCCGCTGTATGATGATACTGCCGTGGGCGAAGACATCAAGAATGAATGGATGCACGCAGTCTCCAGTAAGGTCCCAGTTGTCCATGTGTCTTAGAGCTTTCGATTATTACCACAGGTCCCTTGGAAGCCTAGGTCAATGACCATACAGCATAATACTCCGCCCTGCCTTCTCTCCTCCACAACCCGGCCTTTATTTCGATGTTCTATCAATGCGAACTACTCAACGTGCCTACAAGGAACAGGGTATGACACGCAACGATGTAGCAGAGCGTAAGAAAAGTGGTCGCAAATACACTACTGGCCATTAAAATGGCTACACCATGAAGATGACGTGCTACAGATGCGAAATTTAACCGACAGGAAGAAGCTGATGTGATACGCAAATGATTAGCTTTTTCGGAGCAATCACACAATGTTAGCGTCGGTGGCGACACCTAGAACGTGCTGATATGACGAAAGTTTCCAACCGATTTCTCATACACATTTTCCTGGTGAAACGTTGTTGTGATGCCTCGTGTAAGGAGGAGAAATGCGTGCCATCACGTTTCCGCCTTTCATAAAGGTCACATTGTAGCCTATCACGATTGCGGTTTATCGTATCGCGACATTGCTGCTCGCGTTGGTCGAGATCCAATGACTGTTTGCAGAATATTGAATCGGTGGGTTCAGGAGGGTAATACGGAACGCCGTGCTCGATCCCAACGGCCTCGCATCACTAGCAGTCGAGATGACAGGCATCTTATCCGCGTGGCTGTAACGGATCGTGCAGCCACGTCTCGATCTCTGAGTCAACATATGGGGACGTTTGCACGACAACAACCATCTGCACGAACAGTTCGACGATGTTTGCAGCAGCATGGACTATCAGCTCAGAGACCATGGCTGAGGTTACTCTTGACACTGCATCATAGACAGGAGCGCCTGCGATGGTGTACTCAACGACGAACCTGGGTGCACGAATGGAAAAACGTCATTTTTTCGGATGAATCCAGATTCTGTTTACAGCATCATGACGGTAGCATCCGTGTTTGGCGACATCGCGGTGTATGCACATTGGAAGCGTGTACTCGTCATCGCCATACTGGCATATCACCCGGTGTTATGGTATGGGGCCCCATTGGTTACACATCTCGGTCACCTCTTGTTCGCATTGACGGCACTTTGAACAGTGGACGTTACATTTCAGATGTGTTACGACCCGTGGCACTACCCTTCATTCGATCCCTGTGAAACCCTCCACTTCATCAGGATAATGCACGACCGCATGTAGCAGGTCCTGTACGGGCCTTTCTGGATAGAGAAAATGTTCGACTGCTGCCCTGGCCAACACATTCTCCAGATCTCTCACCAACTGAAAACGTCTGGTCAATGGTAGCCGAGCAACTGGCTCGTCACAATACGTCAGTCACTACTCTTGACGAACTGTGATATCGTGTTGAAGCTGCATGGGCAGCTGTACGTGTACACGCCATCCAAGCTCTGTTAGACTCAATGCCCAAGCGTATCAAGGCCATTATTACGGCCAGAGGTGGTTGTTCTGGGTACTGATTTCTCAAGATCTATGCACCCAAATTGCGTGAAAATGTAATCACATGTCAGTTCTAGTATAATACATTTGTCCAATGAATACCCGTTTATCATTTGCATTTCTTCTTGGTGTAGCAATTTTAATGGCCAGTAATGTATATCCTAACAGACACTGATGGGAGGCGAGTGTCACGTCTTATCAATGACAATCGTTTAGAGTAATGATCGTCAAACTGCGGCCCGCGAACCGCATGCGGCCTGATTCAAATATTCGTGCGGCTCGCGACCCTCACCTGTATTTTATAATAATTCGCATTTAGCAACTAGCAGCCGAATCAAAAAACGTGAAGTAACGTTAGCAGCTTCTTAAGAGCGTAGTGCTCCTGCTCCATAGCAAACAAAAATATTTGCAGAGACACTACCATTTCAAGATGTGTTCAGTTCTAATTAACGTTGGTGAATTCGGGCGCTAACCTCAGGAGCAGAGTGCTTAGTAGCACGGCCACTCCGGGGCTAGAAGATGTGAGAGGGGGAATGCTTTGTTGTCTTCATTACTGATCACACACGAGCATGAGCGACTCGTACAGATCTGCTGCTATGGTATAAATTTTGACATGAAAGTAACATGGATCCATGAATCCGCATTACCTATAAGGTCCTCTTCAAATGCGGTAGATGTTTGTAACACGGTATATAAAACTGAATTAAGGCTGTCGTAATACAATGTAATGAGAGGAATGAAAATGACATTCAAAACATGTGTGATCGTGTGTCACATTGCATAATGAATTTAAATACACTCCTGGAAATGGAAAAAAGAACACATTGACACCGGTGTGTCAGACCCACCATACTTGCTCCGGACACTGCGAGAGGGCTGTACAAGCAATGATCACACGCACGGCACAGCGGACACACCAGGAACCGCGGTGTTGGCCGTCGAATGGCGCTAGCTGCGCAGCATTTGTGCACCGCCGCCGTCAGTGTCAGCCAGTTTGCCGTGGCATACGGAGCTCCATCGCAGTCTTTAACACTGGTAGCATGCCGCGACAGCGTGGACGTGAACCGTATGTGCAGTTGACGGACTTTGAGCGAGGGCGTATAGTGGGCATGCGGGAGGCCGGGTGGACGTACCGCCGAATTGCTCAACACGTGGGGCGGCAGGTCTCCACAGTACATCGATGTTGTCGCCAGTGGTCGGCGGAAGGTGCACGTGCCCGTCGACCTGGGACCGGACCGCAGCGACGCACGGATGCACGCCAAGACCGTAGGATCCTACGCAGTGCCGTAGGGGACCGCACCGCCACTTCCCAGCAAATTAGGGACACTGTTGCTCCTGGGGTATCGGCGAGGACCATTCGCAACCGTCTCCATGAAGCTGGGCTACGGTCCCGCACACCGTTAGGCCGTCTTCCGCTCACGGCCCAACATCGTGCAGCCCGCTTCCAGTGGTGTCGCGACAGGCGTGAATGGAGGGACGAATGGAGACGTGTCGTCTTCAGCGATGAGAGTCGCTTCTGCCTTGGTGCCAATGATGGTCGTATGCGTGTTTGGCGCCGTGCAGGTGAGCGCCACAATCAGGACTGCATACGACCGAGGCACACAGGGCCAACACCCGGCATCATGGTGTGGGGAGCGATCTCCTACACTGGCCGTACACCACTGGTGATCGTCGAGGGGACACTGAATAGTGCACGGTACATCCAAACCGTCATCGAACCCATCGTTCTACCATTCCTAGACCGGCAAGGGAACTTGCTGTTCCAACAGGACAATGCACGTCCGCATGTATCCCGTGCCACCCAACGTGCTCTAGAAGGTGTACGTCAACTACCCTGGCCAGCAAGATCTCCGGATCTGTCCCCCATTGAGCATGTTTGGGACTGGATGAAGCGTCGTCTCACGCGGTCTGCACGTCCAGCACGAACGCTGGTCCAACTGAGGCGCCAGGTGGAAATGGCATGGCAAGCCGTTCCGCAGGACTACATCCAGCATCTCTACGATCGTCTCCATGGGAGAATAGCAGCCTGCATTGCTGCGAAAGGTGGATATACACTGTACTAGTGCCGACATTGTGCATGCTCTGTTGCCTGTGTCTATGTGCCTGTGGTTCTGTCAGTGTGATCATGTGATGTATCTGACCCCAGGAATGTGTCAATAAAGTTTCCCCTTCCTGGGACAATGAATTCACGGTGTTCTTGTTTCAATTTCCAGGAGTGTATAATTAGAATTACTGTCATTATTCAATTAATCACACACTCACACACATAATATAACGATTGTGATGACCACTGGTTTAGAACCCCGATAGGAATTGCTGCTGTCAGTGAAAGTAGATCATCTCAACCAGTTTTCGGATGATCATTGTTCAAATGTTCAAATGTGTGTGAAATCTTATTGGACTTAACTGCTAAGGTCATCAGTCCCTAAGCTTACACACTACTTAACCTAAAGTACCCCAAGGACAAACACACACACCCATGCCCGAGGGAGGACACGAACCTGCGCTGGGACCAGCCGCACAGTCCATTACTGCAACGCCTTATACCGCTCGGCTAATCCCGCGGATGATCATTGCGAAGGGCGTTGCAGGCAGTATACTTTTGGAGGGGATACCTCGCAAAAAAAGGGCTTTGCTCAAGACGGTACATATAGCTTGACGTCATCAGTGAGCCAAACAGAAATTGAACAGAAGCTCGCTGAGGGCGGACAGTGCGGTCAGACGCGTCACGTTATTGCCTCTTTTCAAATGATGCAACGCGTCAAGGCAGCAACATCAGAATGAAGCACTTAACACCCGGCGTGTGACGTATGTAGCTCAAGCCAGAGGGTGTTCTGTTATGTGTCGTCTCGCGTAACCGTGTTGCCCTTCCTTCTACGTATACATCTTCACGATGTGTATACCGTGGACACCCACATGTTCCAAGGATAACAATTGTCTGGGTTACACCACTGCGCACAAACTTTTCTTCTTAGACAAACACCGGCGTACAACTACTGGCCCGCTAAATCGCCGGATCTTCATCCCGTGCAAGTTGTCTGCGCGTATTTAGAGGAGTAGGTGAAATGTAGCAGTGAACATTCTCACCATCTGGTAGCTCTACGGGAATTAATCATCAATGAATGGCTTCAGCTACATATGCCATATCTGAAAAGACTTGTACACTCTTTTCCTCGTCAAATCGAGGCCATTATCACGAATTAGCGTGATGTCTTCTAGGGGAGATTATTTCTTTCTTTTTTTTTTGGGGGGGGGGGGGGTGAGCTTATTATGTGCCTTACACGGCCTACGTCGTGCTAACTGTAGCCAGAAACTGATACATTCGTTTGGAGCAACACCATGTTCTCTCTGGCGTGCCATGTATGCCACGTGTGTCCACATGGTATCGTGTGAGTCTCAATAACTGAATAAATAGCATGAATGAAATAGCTCTTAAACTCAGTCGTTCCATATAATGCAGGTATGACCACCTAACGATCAGTCGTACCTAAGTATCGCAGATTTTTTTTGTCGTAAATTTCACGTGATTAGGGAATCAACACGAAATCATCATTTGAAGGAGTCGGCAAGACGTGTTTAGTCCTAAATTTGCAGAGATGGGTGTATGATATCAACAGCAAGGCAGGAGAAGATAAATCTCTAAATATTTACTAATGTGCTGTTTAAGACATTCCAGAGTTAAAAACTGCTTGAATATTCTTGGGCGCTGCGCCGAATGGTGTTACGGGGACTGCACAATCTTTCTACGAGGCAATAGCTCGTCATCGCGAGGTACGACCGAGGCTTATCTTCGTGGTCCTTACGCGACATGTATGTTGGTGGCAAAAGGATCGTTCTGCAGTCAGCTTCAAATTCTGGCTGTCTAAATTTTCTCAGTAGTGTCCCTCGGAAAGAACGCCGCCTTCCCTCCAGAAATTCCCACTTGAGTTTCCGAAATATCCCCATAATACACTCATCTTCAGAAGAAAAAGAACACCTTGAACGAATAGAGATAACAGGGCATGTTCTGCAGAAATGATTAGCATTTGAGTCACCTCGGTTCAGCATATGTCCTGGTGCCTTGTAGACACAGGGTTGACGATGGGTCCTGATAACTTGTTCCACGAGTGATGGCATCGACGCGTGTAAGGCGCGAACGGCGTCCTGGTATAGCCATCCATGCTACATTCACCCGGTTCCAAAGTTCATCGGTTGTTGGCATTGTGTCACAGCGCTGCACCCGTCATTTCACCACATCTCACACATTTTCGATTAGCGACATGTCTGGTGATCTGGAGGGCCAGGGTAAAAGGTTGTCATACTGTGACACGAAGAAGGCACGTGTTCGTGCATTAACATGTGGCCGCGAATTGTCCGCAGAAAGAGTACAGCTACAAGTCACATGATTTCTTTCACGTAGATCATACTGGTCACGATGCGATGCAACTGCGATTTGTAGTTGTATCCAATAACACCTCACTCCATAAGGCCTTGAGTTGGAGCCGTAGGTCTTGTGCGAATGCAGTCACTGTGATGCCCCTCCCCCTGTGTATGGCGAACCAAAATGCGGCCACCATTTTCAAATAAAAAGTACCTGCGAAACACTGTCTGATGCCATTCCTGTATTCAGTGACGTCGTTGCATACACCACTGCCGTCTACATGTTTCTGCACATTCGTCCAAGGTATGTGCAGAAGCGGAGTACGCACACATGACCCATGCTAACGGACTGGTACCCCGGATAGTGTACGATGTGTTACTCTGTTCCCCTGAGCCGAGGGGGACGCACATCTATCCTGCAATATCATTCTGATGAGGTGTTGATCTTTCCTGGAGTGGTCTGGGTGATGCGACGTGACTCATCTCGTGTTTTACGGCTTTCCGTGAACCATTCTGCACACGCCCGTTGCACTGCCGAAACACTTCGTTCCATAAAAACAGCAATATCCCGGATGGAGGTATCACATACTCTCATACTAATAATGCGCCCTCTTTTAAACTCACAGATTTGACACTACAGATCGCGTATACGTCTGCGAGGCGTGCTGCACGTCTGCTCAAGTCGCACCGACCCATTACCTTCTGTTTAAAGCGACAACGAGAGCCGCAGCCCTATTTTACCGGTAAATGGTGTTGCGTCGCGATATCGGTTTTGACCTTGAACCCGCGGGCCAACAAAGTTCAAATGCTAATCATTTCTGCAGAACGTAGTAATGTACATGTCCTGTGAATAGCAATTTCCAGGCTCTAGTTGTTCAAGGTGTTCTTTCTTTTTTCTGAACGTGAGTGTACTTGCGTGTTGTTCGAACCCATCGGTAACAAATCGGCAACAAATAAAAAAAACAAAAAAACAAAAACAAAAAAACAAGTCCGCCTCTGAATTTCTTCGACGTCTTCCTTTTATCTGATCTGGTACACATCCCAAACATTCGCGCAGTAGTCACTAGCGTGATACATGCGGTCTCCCGTACATAAGAACCACACTTTCCTAAAAATTCTCCCAATAAACCGAAGTCGACCATTTGCCTTCCCTACCACAATCCTCACATGCTCGGTCTATTTCATAAGGCTTTGCATCGTTACGTCCAGATATTTAAATGACGTGACCGTGTCAAGCAGGACACTATTAATGCCGTATCCGAACATTACGAGTTTGCTTTTCCTACTCACCCTAACTAACTTGCGTTTTTCTACGTTTAGAGCAGGCTGCCATTCACCACACCAACAAGAATTTATGTCTAACAAGGGGGCCCTCCATACTGTAAATCACGGATTTTGATGTGCTTCAAATATATTGTAGAGGCATTTATCCTGAGTACCTGGCTATCCGGTTTTTTTAGCGACGGGCCTTGGTTTATGAGAAAATCGATTTTGAAGTTCATTGTGCGGTTTGTATAACCGTATCATTAAATATACTCCAAGCAACTCAGCGTAGCGCATCGGGTAAGGTTCACGGCCACCGTGCTCGCGATACAGTGTTCGAATCCTGCTCGAGTACTTTCGTTTTTTTTTTTTTTCAAAATCGACCGAATTTTTCAATTTTATTTCAAAGAATACCAACAAACATTGTAAGGCGTGCGAAATTATAAACATATATTCAGTTACTAATTTTTTCTGTCATCGTCCACATTGGTTGATGTGCCAGAACAATATTGTGGGTGATACTTATCATAGAAACAACCGAAGCACAAATTTTCGCAGAACGCGCATTTTATGAAAGCAACCGTCGTGCAGGCGCATGGTTTCTTCAAGAGCGATACTGGAAAACACAATACTTTTGCATTCAAAAAGATTTCTCTTTCATCCGCTAATTTCGATGCGAACCATGTGTATCCAATCATGCTTTCAAAATTAGGTGCGCTAAGTTGATGTGGGATTGGCGAATGTAATTTTATCAAATCTTCCCTAGAAGCGATCTCTCTATTGTCTTTAATCAAGTCGGCAGCATTATGAATAATTTTCATCAAGATTTTCACTTGTCGGTAAAAATAAACATCGCAGGCCAGGCAATAAGGAGTGCACTTTGGTGGGACCACTTGTAGGGTGCAAGTGCTCGCTTTCCTTTCATCAGTGAATAGATAATCGGTTTGCCCTCCCCACGAATCGATAACGTAGAAAAAAATTTTCTGTTCCACGTACGGAAGAATTAAAGAAAGCAAAAATTGTTCGTACACCAGTTTCGAGAACTTTCCGGATTTCGTGCAGGACACGACTACATTTCTATATTTTCCCAGTTAATTCGTCTACTCGTACATACATAAAAAACATATGGGAGCAGGATTCGAACACGGTACCTCCAGCGCGGTAGCCGCGAATGTTTACCGCTGCGCTACGCTGGCTTGCTCGGAATTTAAGTAATGTTACGCGTATATAAAGCACGCATTGAACTTCAAAATCAATTTTCTCAAAAACCAAGGCCCGTCGCTAAAAAACCAAATAGCCAGGTACTCAGGGTAAGAACCTCCACAACGTAATTGAAGCGCATCAAAATCAGTGGTTTACAGTATGGAGGGTCCCCTTGTAAGTCATCTTGTGTCAAGAGTCACTCATCTTTGACACCTTCCCGTACACTGCACCATCACCAGCTAACAACCGCAGATTGCCGCCCTCCACGCGAGATCTTTTACTTATATAGAAAATAATAGCATTTGTATCACACTACCTGGGGCACTCCTGAAGATACGCTTGTATCTGACCGATACGCCGTGGACAACAACATACTGTACAGCAGCTACAGCCAGCTACAGTTGCACCTGACGAAGATGAGCGGCTGCCTCGCAGAAACTTTGTGCAGTTCCTACAACATCATTCGACGTATGACCCGAGGACCTCTCAAGCAACTATTTAAGTCAGTCTAATTTCAACTGTAACGTAAGAGAAATTACACTGGTGAGCCAAAACGTGATGGTCGCTGCCCACCGCGACAATGACTGCCGCCTGGTAGCGTTGCAGGCGGTAAGGAAAGTACGTAAGCGGAGCACAGGCTAGTGTGGAATCACTCTAGCGACTATACTGACTACAAATTTGAAAAAACCCACTGATGTAAATGTCTTTGACTTGCGCCTGGGACCGAGCATCTCAGAAACGGCGAAGCTGATCGGCATTTCGCGTGCTACTGCCACAAGGGTCTACGGCAAGTGGTTAACGACGGTGAAACCTACAGAAGCGACACGATGTTGGACGCCCATGCCTCATAGCAGAACTTGGTGGTCGGAGGCTTTCTCGCTCTTACAAAACTGTATAGGCGTTGATCTGTGACAGAACTGACGACAGAGAACAATGCTGGTGCACGCATAAGTGTTTAACAGTACACCAATCAGCGGACGTTGTTGAACTAGAGGCTCCGCAAAAGACGACCCCTAATAGTTTGATTGCAGTGCGCTCGGAATCATAGATATTGTACCGCGGATCGACGGAAACGTGTCGTCTCGACCGCTGAATAACATTTTTTGTTTCACCAGTTCATTGGTCTGTAATAAATTAATTTATTATAATTACAATTTATAAAATACAATGTACGATGTAAGACTGATTATCTAAAATCTCTGATGAATTTAGATGTTCATTAAAAAAATTTGAGGCACGATTCTGTTCTTGTCACATGTCGCTCTCTCCTTCCCGTTCTTCTGCCATACTGTAAGCATGTCATGTTATTTGCTCGTAGCGTATTTGAAATAATAACAATAAAAAGTAACTTTGTCTACGTTTTATGTATCAAGAATGTATTAACGCAGTGTAAAGTTTTTTATTTTCTTTCAGTGCCAATTACGTAGGAAAGCGAAAAGTTACTGAATTGAAAAAAAAGTCAAATATAAGAAATAAAATAGAGTTGAGAAACATTTGACGCGCCTTCGAATGATGCTCGAAGTCACGTACAGCATCTGAGATGCTAACATGTCAGTACTGTAAGGAGACCACTGAGTTCAGTTCCAGCAGACAAACAGCCTCCAGTACTCTTTAAAATTCTACTTTAAATATTGAATTAACAGAACCTTCCGTCGGTTCTTGGTAGAACAACATTATAATAAATGAAAAGCACCAGTTTGCTTTTGTTCTACAATATTGTAGAACAAAAGCAAACTGGTGCTTTTCATTTATTAAATATTGAACTTTAAATTCTCAACCAGCACATCATCTGCTGTACATGATTTCGAGCATCATTCAAACACGTGTCAAATTTCTCTGCAACCAATTTCGTTTCTTACTTTTGACAAATCAATTGACCTTTCTTTTTTTGGCCGTTTTGTTCAGGTTGCGAAGGATATATTATATTTAAATATCGATGGCTATTTCTGTTATTATTAAGAGTATATAGTCATTTCATATTTTTGACATTTCATTTACATATTTAGCAGAAGCTGATGGGGAATATTTCAATTTTCCCTCAAATCACTCATTAAATTTTTCTTAATTACCTTGATTATTTTCAAGCAGTTAGTATTCCTTTTCAAAACTTGACTTCACGACGAATCAGTTTGATACTCCATTTGTTCCTTTCCAATCCTCGTTTGATTCTGAAAATTGGACAAAAAACTATCGAGTAATTTATAGAAAATGTTGTTTTCGTTCCGCTCAAACATTTGATCTAAAACAGAAGAAACTTGAGGATTATAACAGAAAATACTTCATCTTTGTTCTTGTAAAAGTTTATTTTCTTAGTTAATCAGACTAAGTGTTCCGACTTGCACTGTCAAAGGCCAATGCTAGTTGCTGCCAACAAGTAATAACGAACGAGTTGATGCAGCAGTTGAGACGCTGGACTTGCGTTCATGAATAGCTAGGTTCGTATGTCCCTCTTCCTTACCCATTAGTTATCCAGTAAATGTTTGTGTTCCGTCTATAAAGACCCTAATCTTCTGCCTTCATTCGCAACCTCGTTCGGAAGCTTCTGTTGGGGCTTGTATTAATTCTCGCTGTCGACGAAGAGAGCGCAGTAGTTGTACTAGTACAGCATAGCGAACAGTGACGTGAGACCTCTTTAAAAGTAGAAATACTACGCTCTCAGATCTATGAGTGACTTTCGAGTGGAGTGAGAAGAACATACTGATTTAGTGTCTTGAAAATGTCGCGTTCCATATCAAGCGTTTACAGATACTGTTAATCCTTCTGCTCTCGTCTCAAAAAATATGCTGTGAAAAGTCATCGTTTTCTAGCGGAAGCGTGTAGATAATACGCTCTGTAGGAAACAACGAGCAGACATTGATTTCGACGACTCAAAGAACACAATGTTGAGGTGAGTGACAAAATGCGTCCTGCTGCTGCGACTGGGTCAAACTCTGAATGCTGAGCACATTACTCAATCTGAATAGCGCACTTACAAACAAACACCTTCAATATCCTCAGAGAACGACAAAGTCATTCTGTTTGATGCCAATGTCAAACCGCATGTTGGAAACCGAGTGAAGGATACCTTAAAAGGACTTCGATGGCGTGTCTTACCCCACCAGCTATGTTCGCCAGACATCGCCTCCTTTCATTTATCGTGTGTTTCGGTCCTTCCTGGACAACACTTCACACATTTTAACGATCTCGAAAACTGGTTCAATGAGTGGATCACTTCGAAACAGCACGATTTTTTTTCCACGGAATCCATTTCTTACCTGAAAAGTAGGAAGGGGTTGTAGCTGTCGAAGACCGCTACTTTCAGTAAATTATCTCACACAATTCAGTTAAATAAAAATCTGTTTTTTGTGTAATAAACGGCGAGGTTTAATCCAAGTACGCAACAGAGGCTACAAGTGCGAGAATTATTGTACAATCAGCTTAACAGCTCATGCATCCAAGTTACTGACAAGAATAATATACAGAAGAATGGAAAAGAAAATTGAGGATCCGTTGGATAACGATCGGTTTGGCTCTAAGAAAGGTGACGATACCAGAGAGGGTCAAAAAATGGTTCAAATGGCTCTAAGCGCTATGGGACTTAACATATGAGGTCACCAGTCCCCTAGACTTAGAACTACTTAAACCTAACTAACCTAAGGACATCGCACACATCCATGACCGAGGCAGGATTCGATCCTGGGACCATAGCAGCGGCGCGGTGCCGAACTGAAGGGCCTAGAACCGCATGGTCACAGAGGCCGGCTCCAGAGAGGCAGTTCTAACATTGCGATTAATAATGGAAGCAAGACCCGTTCACTGAGTTTCTCGGTCTGGAAAAAGCGTTCGAGAAGATAATATGATGCAACATATTCGAAATTATGAAAAGAAATAGGAGGAAGCTACAGGGAAAAAAATGGCTCTGAGCACTATGGGACTCAACTGCTGAGGTCATTAGTCCCCTAGAACTTAGAACTAGTTAAACCTAACTAACCTAAGGACATCACAAACATCCATGCCCGAGGCAGGATTCGAACCTGCGACCGTAGCGGTCTTGCGGTTCCAGACTGCAGCGCCTTTAACCGCACGGCCACTTTGGCCGGCAAGCTACAGGGAAAAACGGCTAATGTACAATACGTACAAGAACCAAGAGGGAACAATAAGACTAGAACACCAAGATCGAAGACTTTGGATTGAAAAGGGATGTAGGCTTTCACCCATACTATTGAATCTGTACATCGAAGATGAAACGACGGAAATAAAAGAAAGGTTCAAGAGTGCGATTAAAATTCAAGGATCGAGGGTATCAATGACAAGATTTAATGATGACGTTGCTATCCTCAGCGAAAGTGAAGAAGAATTACAGGATCTGTTGAATGGAATGAACAGTTTAATTAGTGCAGAATATGGATTGAGAGTAAATAGAAGAAAGATGAAAGTTATGAGAAGTATCAGAAATGAGAATAGCGAGAAGCTTAACATCAAAACTGAGGCTCACAATGTAGACGAAGTCAAGGAATTCTACTTCCTAGGCAGCAAAATAAATTCATGATGGACGGGGCAAGGAGGATACAAAAAGTAGACTAGCACAGGCAAAAACAGCATTGCGGTCCTTGAAAATTCTACTAGCTTTAATTTGAGGGAGAAATTTGAAGTTTGAAGCGGAGCACTGTATGGTAGTGGAACACAGACTGGGAAAACCGGAGCAGAGCAGAATCTCAACGTCGCAGTTCTTGGTGAAAACATTCAGATGTGTTGTATTTCGCACAGTACTACAAGTTTCGGTTATAGACCATTTTCAAGTTTAGTCTAAACGATGAGATGCAAAGAGTAGTACAATTTACATGTCAAATTGTACAGTCTCTAACCTTACGTATTTTCTCGTTTAGTCTTAGCCTTAAAATGGTCTATGACCGAAACTAGTAACAATGTGCAAAATACACTACTGGCCATTAAAATTGCTACACCAAGAAGAAATGCAGATGATAAATGGGTATTCATTGGACAAATATATTATACTAGAACTGACATGTGATTACATTTTCACTCAATTTGGGTGCATAGATCATTAGAAACCAGAACAACCACCTCTGGCCGTAATAACGGCCTTGATACGCCTGGGCATTGAGTCTAACAGAGCTTGGATGGCGTGTACAGGTACAGCTGCCCATGCAGCTTCAACACGATACCACAGTTCATCAAGAGTAGTGACTGGCGTATTGTGACGAGCCAGTTGCTCGGCCACCATTGACCAGACGTTTTCAATTGGTGAGAGATATGGAGAATGTACTGGCCAGGGCAGCAGTCGAGCATTTTCTGTTTCCAGAAAGGCCCGTACAAGACCTACATCATGCGGTCGTGTATTATCCTGCTGAAATGTAGGGTTTCGCAGGGGTCGAATGAAAGGTAGAGCCACGGGTCGTAACACATCTGAAATGTAACGTCCACTGTTCAAAGTGCCGTCAGTCCGAACAAGAGGTGACCGAGAAGTGTAACCAATGGCACCCCATAACATCACGCCGGGTGATACGCCAGTATGGCGATGACGAATACACGCTTCCAGTGCGCGTTCACCGCGATTTCGCCAAACACGGATGCGAACATCATTATGCTGTAAACAGAACCTGGATTCTTTCGAAAAAATGACGTTTTTCCATTTGTGCACCCAGGTTCGTCGTTGAGTACACCATCGCAGGCGCTCCTGTCTGTGATGCAGTGTCAAGGGTAGCCGCAGCCATGGTCTCCGAGCTGATAGTCCATGCTGCTGCAAAAGTCGTCGAACTGTTCGTGCGGTTGGTTGTTGTCTTGCAAACGTCCCATCTGTTGACTCAGGGATCGAGACGTGGCTGCACGATCCGGTACAGCCATGCGGATAAGATGCCTGTCATCTCGACTGCTACTGATACGAGGGCGTTGGGATCCAGCACGGCGTTCCGTATTACCCTCCTGAACCCACAGATTCCATATTCTGCTAACAGCCATTGTATCTCGAGCAATGCGAGCAGCAATGTCGCGATGCGATAAACTGCAATCGCGATAGGATACAATCCGACCTATATGAAAATTGGAAACGTGATGGTACGCATTTCTCCTCCTTACACGAGGCATCACAACAACGTTTCACCAGACAATGCCGGTCAACTGCTGTTTGTGTATGAGAAATCGGTTGGAAAGTTTCTCATGTCAGCACGTTGTAGGTGTCGACACCGGAGGCAACCTTGTGTGAATGCTCTGAAAAACTAATCATTTGCATATGACAGCATCTTCTTTCTGTCGGCTAAATTTCGCGTCTGTAGCACGTCATCCTGGTGGTGCAGCAATTTTAATGGCCAGTAGTGTAGAAGACAGCTGAAGGTTTTCATCGCGATTTTAACGGTTATTAGCAGCTGATTTTCCCCATCGGTATACATACATAGAGTATCTAAGCGTTTAAGATGAGGTGCTACAGAAGAATGTTGGAAATAAGGTGGACTGGCAAGGTAAGCAATGAGGAAGCTGTCCGCATAATCGGCGAGGAAAGTAATATATGGAAAACACTGACAAGGAAAAGGGAAAGGATGATAGGACATCTGTTAAGACATGAGGGAGAGACTTCCATGGTACTTGAGGGAGCTGTAGAGTGTAAAAACTGTAGAGGAAGACAAAGATTGGAATGTCCATTATAATTATCCGGGCTGTTATGCCGTGGTCGGTTGATGAATTCTGTGTCAATTCCCAACGTTTCGTCCCCGTCTGCGGAGGACATCTTCAAGGCGGGTCTGTAGCTCGATGGAAGGTTCAACACACCCACTGTGGAGATGTTTATGTGGGTATCACTAAAAGAACTGTTTCTAAACGTTTGGAAGAGCACAAGGGCAACTGTTGAAGAGGAGAAACGGAACGATCAGCTGTTGCAGAGCATGCTTTCCAACCAGGTAACCACCATATTCGTTTTGAGGAGACGCAAGTACTAGCGACCACAAGCGAATATTACGATAGGCTCTACAGGGAGACAATTGAAATCGCCAAACACCCTAATAATTTCAGTCGAAAGGAGGAGGGCGTGAAATTTAACGGTATATGGGTGCCGGTGTTGAAGAAGACGTGTACCAACCGTCCACCACTGGGTGATGGCAACGGCAATCGACGGCAGCGGACAGCGGCCAATTACACTGACGTTTTCAAAACACGTGACGTCACGCCTCGGCGCGGGAGCGCGCGGACACGGAATTTAGCGGCAGTCAGTAGCGAGCCAGTGGGTGTGTTGGATTTTCCATCGAGCTAGAGACCCCCTTGAAGATGTCCTCCGCAGACGGGGACGAAACGTTGGGAATTGACACAGAATTCATCAACCGACCGCGGCATAACAGCCCGGATAATAATAATGGACATGAGATTTCCGGCCGTGAAAGTCTACATTAAAGATTGGAATACATGCAGCAAATAATTGAGGACGTGGGTTGCAATCGCTATTCTGGGATGAAGAGGTTGGCACAGGAGAGGAATTCGTGGCGGCTCGCATCGAAACCATCAAAACAGTTATGACAAAAAAAAAAAAGCACATTAGTTGGCTGGGGGCTAGGATGCCCAGAGAAGATGCTGCGGTACAGCGTGCGGTGACATCGCGGCAAACACTCTCTCGCTGGCGGCGGCGGCGGTCGAACACGAGAGCGGCGGCGGGTCGTTCGCGCCAGGGAGAGCTGGGCTACTCCAATCGGAGCGGCGGCCTTGGCGGGCCTGAAGAATGAGCCCGCGGAAAATCCCGGCGGCGCCTCAAGGCAGCCCCGGCTGAGGCAGGGGGTGGTGAGTCACTGGATCGATGGCTGCCGGACGCTGCGCTGGACACGTGGGCCGGCGGCGCTGCGCCGTGGCCTGGCCTGGCCTGGCGTGGCGAGCCGCGGGTCAAAACTCCGGCCGCCGCCCTTATCGCCGGCGCTCACGGAAGTCGGCCGCTTATCGGCCATCTGGCAATGCGCGGCCCCTGATCAAATCTGCGCCCTCAATAGCAAACAAGAAAAATATCTGCTTCCTCAACTTTATTCTTGCAAAAGGTTTACGCTATGATAGCATTTCACGTCCCATTGATAGTCAGCTCATTTGCAGCTGTGCATTGTCGCATACATTGTCTAGGGCCACTATTGTCTAGGGATAATACTACAAAAAGGGATGACCATGTGAAATCAGTAATAGGAAAGTCGATCGGAACTCCTAGATCTGCTCTGAGAATTCTGGCTCAAAAATGGCTCAAATAGTTCTGAGCACTATGAGACTTAACTCCTGAGGTCATCAGTCCCCTAGAACTTAGAACTACTTAAACCTAACTAACATAAGGACGGCGCACCCATCCATGCCCGAGGCAGGATTCGAACCTACGACCGTAGCGGTCGCGCGGTTCCAAAATGTAGCGCCTAGAACCGCTCGTCCACCCAGGCCGGCGAATTCTGGCAAACTGCGACACGTTTGTATAGGTAACGGCATACAAGACACTAGTACGGCCCATTCTACAGTAGTGCTTCGCCGTCTGAAGTAGAAACGAAGATTGCAATATAACCTCCCAGCGACTACAAACGCCATTAGAGAGGGCTCAGCAACCATGATGCTGTTACAGGAACTATGGTCAAGAAAAATAGCCATAAAAAAAACCACGTAGGGAATTTCCGTTTGTTCGAACTGATGGTCACTATCAACTTACTTAAAGATATGGCAATAAAAAAACTCGTAGCGAATTTCCGTTTGTTCGAACTGATCGTCACTATCAACTTCCTTAAAGATACGGCAAACACAGAAGCACTGTGGTTACAGTTGAAAGACATGACAACTTAGTTTTCCGCGATTACATTCTTGAATAACTGCTTCACGGAGTTCTTGCCGCGTCAGATTATTCGAGCTTTCGACGATTTCCATCGTCATAGTCAGGAGATTTCAGTAGGCTGTTAGGTATTTTATTTAATTTGCCGATTTACTATGTCGCGGAGACGCCAAAAAATGACAGAACTTGCTTATGCTACCAGACGTTAGCCGATGTCTGTATCTGAAGAACATTGGTAGCGATGCTGGTTTCGTTAGATGGTCGATGCCTCAGCTGATTTCTCTATTGCCTTTTATCAAGCGTCCGTTCACATGCAGCAGCAACAGTTGTTTCACTAGCCTGGTCAAATGTCGTTACATATTCTGATCACAACGGCTTCGTTGATGATGCATCGCAGTAGGCAGATACATTACCGTTTTATCGAACACAGTCTACGGTTGTGCATAAAACTCTCTTCGGCAACAGCAGATTTGTCGAAATAGCGATGTCCAATGTGGTTCCAATGGTTCAAATGGCTCTGAGCACTATGGGACTTAACATCTGAGGTCATCAGTCCCCTAGAACTTAGAACTACTTAAACCTAAGTAACCTAACGACATCACACATATCCATGCCCCAGGCAGGATTCGAAGCTGCGACCGCAGCGGTCGCGCGGTTCCGGACTGAAGCGCCTAGAACCGCTCGACCACCTCGGCCGGCTGTCCAATGTGGCTTCGGTGGTCTATGCAGCGTTCTGATATCGTTCCTCCTGACCGGCTAATTTAACTGCTACTAAATTTACAGGATCCTTCATTAATTACAGGCAACTTAGGTACGATTCGTTTGTGGAGAGGCTAAACAGAGTATAGAGGCAAGTGGTGGAGTGATGGTTCGTTGGTTTGTGGGGGTTGAAAGGACCAGACCACAAAGGCCATCGGACCCTTTTTCCACGACCACGAAACACCCATAAGGAAGAAAAACAAGCAACGGAGATGAGGTGCAGTGACCACAGTATGTCTGACCGGGGAGAAATACAGAGGCTTCTACATTGTCCTCAGACTCCGTCGGATGCAGATTTGTGCAAACGGTGCCTTTCCACTACGAGAACGACTTTTTGTTTGGTTAGCGCTTTTTCACTGGAAAGGACGTTAGATTCCAGTACGTGTTGCTAACCCTCAAGGAACATTATGCAGATATGTCTTTTATTCAGCTACACACAATTATTCGCCGGCCGCTGTGACCGAACGGTTCTAGATGCTTCAGTCCGGAACCGCGCTGCTGCTACGGTCGCAGGTTCGAATCCTGCCTCTGCCATGGATGTGTGTGATGCCCTTAGTTTAGTTAGGTTTAAGTAGTTCTAAGTCTAGGGGACTGATGACCTCAGATGTTAAGTCCCATAGTGCTTACAGTCATTTGAACAAATTATTCCAAGAGTTTATTTGTTTGATTCACGACTGAAAGACCCATTAGTGAATCGTCACCATTCATCTCCAAAAGATTGCTCGTGCAATTACTCGTATAAGAAGGTGCTGTTGACCTCTTGAATGCTTAACTAATCTCTCCTTTGCCTAACATGATCTATGGAATTATCTTTGTGAGATCAAATCAGGTAAGTTTAGACCGAGGTGAATGCTTTCATTTTGTCATACCAGCTTTCCCTGCTGTCCATCTACAAGTGCATAATGTATACTCTAAGTGATTACTTAGAGGTGTTTGTAAATCATTTGAGTCCCTTTCACACATAAATACTGTGTAAATTTCAAAAGATGGTTCAAATGGCTCTGAGCACTATGGGACTTAACAACTGTGGTCATCAGTCCCCTAGAACTTAGAACTACTTAAACCTAACTAGCCTAAGGCCATCACACACATCCATGCCCGAGGCAGGATTCGAATCTGCGACCGTAGCGGTCACGCGGTTCCAGACTGAAGCGCCTATAACCGCACGGCCACGCCGGCCGGCGTGTAAATTTCTTACCTCGTTTCCGTGATCATGAGAAATATTAAACTGAGTAAAATCTGCATTTATAGAACCTGTTCCGCAGTTAGATAATGCGTGCCGCTTATCATTTAATAATTTTACGAAACTGGTACCCATGATTCATCTACAAGGAACCCAGAGAGTCCAGACGGGATCTGGCATTAAATCGATTAACCAAGTCATTGCTCAGCTCTGGCTCGTTGCGTTCTATGGCAACCCTGCCATGATTTTGTTACTGTGGTATGTATTAATGTGAAGCAGCTAGATGCAAAAAAAACAACAAAAAAAACAAAAAAAATTAGAAGGAAAAGATAGTACAAAATATTAGTTCAGAATGATGTCACTTGTAAATAAGTTTGTTTCCGGTTTTATCAGTGTTCCATGTCCTCTTACGTTTATGTGTCTTGGTCTTTTCTTCTTGTCCTGTTGTTGTTTGATGGCGTTGCCATACTGGTGCTGTAAATTTTGGGATTGATTCATATGTGGTTGTCTTCACGTAATTATGTTGCATGAGTACGTTAGGGGACCAGAAGTAGGATATTCTTTTGATTAGGGGGATGAAACCGATGCAGGCACACAGCCGACATAGGGCCACAGAAACTTATTGGTTACTCGGAGGTCAGTAAGCATGGAAGTAGTTAGCAACGTGAAACTGGTCCAAGTAAACGATGTGCAATTGGTGCTTCCAGCAATGCAGTCATATGCACGTAGGGAAAAGGAAAATCAGGGGAGCTTGATGAGCGTACAAAACAGTGAGGGAAATGTAGTTTTAGTTCCTGGGGAAAATGAGGCTGCAGATGCTTCGCTGTCTCAGCGAGCCTGTTCCATGATGATTTATAAAAATGCAGAGAAAGTCATTAGGTAGACTTTCGACTCTGGTCACAATTTGGCAGAATCGTCCTGCCAAAAGGATAAGTTTAACATGAAATGGAGTTCACAGCAAGGCATGGAGGACACAACGGATTAGCAGCTGTAAGAACTCAAACAAAGTATAACCTAGATGGTCGAATTCGACACAAAGGTTAGGGAGATGGCAGGAATGAAAAACGAGTAGGCTACAGTATGCAAAGGAACCCTTTTGATTGAGGGCGGGCAGATAATGGCTGTAGAAACACGACTAGTTGAGGGCGAGAAACAGCAGAAGAAAAATAAGTTACTTATAATGTAAATTAGCTGTAACACAAGAACAAGTCAGCCAAAATGTAGATGAAGTGAGGGAAGAAACTGAGGGCAGATTGATGAAAAGGATAGATGGCTCAAATGGCTCTGAGCACTACGTGAATTAACTTCTGAGGTCATCAGTCGCCTGGAACTTAGAACCAATTAAACCTAACTAACCTAAGGACATCACACACATCCATGCCCGAGGCAGCATTCTAACCTGCGACCGTAGCGGTCGCTCGGCTCCAGACTGTAGCGCCTAGAACCGCACGGCCACTCCGGCCGCAAAAAGGTAGAGATGCTTACCATTTGTAATAGGGAAATGATGATACAAGAACTTAGAAAAGCACGAGAGGGCTCTGATGATACGCGTCCAGTACCTGTGGTCGAGACTGAGGAAGTAAGGTCACTGCTCACAATCAGAGAGAATCAAGAAGAAGTCAGTAGGTGATGGCGTGAAGAAAATCGGACTCTGGCCAGTAACTATGAGAACTTCGAATTTGCTCAAGAGCTGAGCGGAACTCACCACAGAACTGCAGAGAGAGAGAAAGCTTAGTATGCAAGCCGAGTTAAGATAGGTCAGTCAGGCTCTGAATAATGTGGATTGAGGAAAGCAGCCTTTTTTCTGGCCGGAGATAATCTTCTCAAGCCATTTCTTAAGGTGACTTTCTGGCGCCGTGCCCTCTGCGACCACGCCCAACCACACAACGATTGTTTGGTAAAGCATTTCGGGGATAGAATTCCGAAGTTTTCAAAATGCCAGTACTCTGCCATAAACTTACGCCACACCGTTTCGATCAAAAACAAATTTTCCCTCTACCTGTGATAACCTAAAATTTGCTACTCTCAAAATTTCATTATGAGGGTGTTTGAGAAGTGGATTCCTTCTCGTCTGACTGGTAGACCAACAGTTGCACGAGTTTGACTGGCCGCGGAAAATTAGGTATGTTTCATTTACGGTGACGATGAGAGTACAGAGGCGAATGGTGGAGATGACACTCTAAGGCAGACCAGGACGATATTTAGAAGCTTTAACTCTGGCTTCAGGCACCGCCTGACGCAGACTTCAAAATTCCAATGGACGCAGATGGTGCCAAGCATCTACAACAGAATATTTTCGTTTGGTAAGCACTGTTTCGCGTATTAGGCCCGAACAGGCGTTGACAATCATGAAGGAACTTTACAAAGACGTGTTTTACTAAGCTCCACACCAATAACGCAATAAGTTTATTTTCTTTGATTAACGAGTGGACGACAGATTAATGAAATGTCGCTATATGTTTACAAAAGATTGCTCATGTATTACCAAGCAGGCGTTGTTGTGGTCTTGCACGTCTAATTAATCTCCCCTTTGCATAACATGATCCATGCAATTGTTTGTGTACGATCGGACCAGATAAAGTTTGGCCGAACTCACTGGGGTTGATCTCTATCATTTTGACACACAAGATTTCCCCGCGGCCGACGCACAAGTGTACAATGTATAGTCGAAGTGATTCCTTAAGGATGTTTGTTAATGATTTTGTTTCCTCTCTCATATATAAATGCTCTGTAGATCTCTTATCTGATTGCGTGATCATGAGCAATGCACTAATCAAAAAAAGGTTTGCATCACCCCGTTCCCAGAGTTCCTCAAGGTAGACGTTGATTGTGGATATTATACGACAGACAGAGTCCCTTTGATTGCTCAGGGATGTCACAAAACCCGCCCAAAGATGTAAACAACCATGCATGAGCAGCGCCTATTAGACGGAGGGGTCCGACAGCCGATCAGTTCCAGTGATTCCACCATGAGGAGGTACTCGGTTCGTGTTGTCTGCGGTTTAACCATGCCTAGACGGTCAGTACCGCGGTTCTATCGCGTCCGCATTGTTACTTTATGCCACGAAGGGCTCTGAACAAGGGACGTGTCCAGGCATCTCGAAGTGAACCAAAGCGATGTTGTTCGGACATGGAGGATGCAGAGAGAGAGGAACTGTCGATGACATGCCTCGCTGAGGCCGCCCAAGGGCTACTACTGCAGTGGATGACCGCTACCTACGGATTATGGCTTGTAGGAACCCTGACAGAAGCGCCACCTTGTTGAAAATCGTGTTACGACTCAAACTGTGCGCAATAGGCTGCATGATGCGCAACTTCACTCCCGACGTCCATGGTGAGGTCCGTCTTTGCAACAACGACACCATGCAGCGGGACAGATGGGCCCAACAACATGCCGAATGGACTGCTCAGGATTGGCATCACGTTCTCTTCGCCGATGAGTGTCGCATATGCTTTCAACCAGACAATCGTCGAAGACGTGTTTGGAGGTAACACGGTCAGGCTGAACGCCTTAGATACACTGTCCAGCGAGTGCAGCAAGCTGGAGGTTCCTTAATGTTTTGGGGTGACATCATGTGGGGCCGACGTACGCCACTAGGGTCATGGAAGGCGCCGTAACGGCTGTGCGATACGTGAATGCCATCCTCCGACCGATAGTACAACCATATCAGCAGCATATTGGCTAGGCATCCGTATTCATGGACGACAATTCGCGCCCCCATCTTGCACATCTTGTGAATGACTTCCTACAGGATAACGACATCGCCCGATTAGAGTGGCCAGCATGTTCTCCAGACATGAACCCTATCGAACATGCCTGGGATAGATTGAAAAGGGCTGTTTGTGGACGATGTGACCCACCAACCACTCTGAGGGATCTACGCTAAATCTCCGTTGAGGAGTGGGACAAACTGGACCAACAACGCCTTATGAACTTGTGGATAGCATGGCATGGCGCATAAAGGTATGCATCAATGTAAGAGGACGTGCTACTGGGTATTAGAGGTACCGGTGTGTACAGCAATCTGGACCATCACCTCTGAAGGCCTCGCTGTATGGTGGTACAACATGCAATGTGTGGTTTTCTTTATCAATAAAAAGGGCGGAAATGATTTTTATATTGATCTGTATTCCAATGTTCTTTGCATGCTCCGGAACTCTCGGAACCGAGCTGATGCAAAACCTAATCTGATGTGTGTATTTAACTGGGCGGAATTTGGTTTTATAGAATCTGTTATTGTTGTTGTTGTTGTGGTCTTCAGTCCAGAGACTGGTTTGATGCAGCTCTCCATGCTACTCTATCCTGTGCAAGCTTCTTCATCTCCCAGTACCTACTGCAACCTACATCCTTCTGAATTTGCTTAGTGTATTCATCTCTTTGTCTCCCTCTATGATTTTTGCCCTCCACCCTGCCCTCCAATACTAAATTGGTGATCCCTTGATGCTTCAGAATATGCCCTACAAACCGATCCCTTCTTCTAGTCAAGTTGTGCCACAAACTCCTCTTCTTCCCAATTCTGTTCAATACCTCCTCAATAGTTATGAGATCTACGCATCTAATCTTCAGCATTCTTCTGTAGCACCACATTCCGATAGCTTCTATTCTCTTCTTGCCTAAACTATTTATCGTCCACGTTTCACTTCCATACATGGCTACACTCCATACAAATACTTTCCGAAACGACTTCCTGCCACTTAAATTTATACTCGATGTTAACAAATTTCTCTTCTTCAGAAACGCTTTCCTTGCCATTGCCAGTCTACATTTTGTATCCTCACTTCTTTGACCATCATCAGTTATTTTGCTCCCCAAATAGCAAAACTCATTTACTACTTCAAGCGACTCATTTCCTAATCTAATTCCCTTAGCGTCACCCGATTTAATTCGACTACATTCCATTATCCTCGGTTTGCTTTTGTTGATCTTATATCCTCCTTTCAAGACACTGTCCATTCCGTTCAACTGCTCTTCCAAGTCCTTTGCTGTCTCTGACAGAATTACAATGTCATCGGCGAACCTCAAAGTTTTTATTTCTTCTCCATGGATTTTAATATCTACTCCGAATTTTTCTTTTGTTTCCTTTACTGTTTGCTCAATATACAGATTGAATAACGTCGGTGATAGGCTACAACCCTGTCTCACCTCCTTCCCAACCACTGCTTCCCTTTCATGCCCCTCGAAACGGCCGTCTGGTTTCTGTACAAATTGTGCCTTTCGCTCCCTGTTATTGACCCCTGCCACCTTCAGAATTTGAAAGAAAGAATTCCAGTCAACATTGTCAAAAGCTTTCTCTAAGTCTACAAATGCTATAAACGTAGGTTTGCCTTTCCTTAATCTATTTTCTAAGATAAGTCGTAGGGTCAGCATTGCCTCACGTGTTCCAGCTAGCTGAATACCCGGCGTTGCCAGGGTATGTATTTATTCCAGTCTTTTATTAGTCCATCTCTCCCTGTCCATATCCTCCTTCAGCTCTTCTCTGTCCATCTCCTGCAACCCCTCTCTCTGCCCACCCCCTCCACCTCCCCTCTGTGTCCATCTCCTCCTCCTCTCTTTCTACGTCAATCAGCTCTTCCATCTATGAAACTTCCTGGTAGATTAAAAGTGTGTGCCGAACCGAGACTCGAAATCTGGACCTTTGCCTTTCGCAGGCAAGTGCTCCACCAGCTGAGCTACCCAAGCACGACTCACGACTCGTCCTCACAGCTTCAGTTTTGCCAGTACCACGTCTCCTACCTTCCAGACTTCAGAGAAGCTCTCCTGCGAACCTACATTGTTCCGGCAGTGCTAGTTCTGCAAGGTTCGCTGGAGAGCTTCTGTGAAGCTTGGAAGGTAGGAGACGAGGCACTGGCAAAAGTAAAGCCGTGAGGACGTGTGGTGAGTCGTAGTTGGGTAGCTCAGATGGTAGAGCACTTGCCCGCGAAAGGCAAAGGTCCCGCGTTCGAGTCTCGGTCCGGTATACAGTTTTAATCTGCCAGGAAGTTTCAAATCAGCACACACTCCGCTGCAGAGTGAGAATTTCATTCTGTCCTTCATCCTATGTCCATCTGCTCCTTCCCGCTCTATCAGTCTCCTCTTTCTGCTGTAATTCTATTTCCCCCTCCCCCCTCTCTCTGTTCATTTTCTCTTCCGCCCTGGCTGTGCCTATCTCCTTTTACCCCCCGCTGTACGTACATCTCCTCCTTGCTCCTTCCCTCTCCACGTTAACAAGCTCACCCCAATTTGGGACTCGTGTTTCTTACCACCACAACATTTCTTTCCAGGTGGTAACTAATATCTGCGACAAATTTGACTGAAATCGTTCCAAAGATCTAGAATGAGATTTTTTTACCCTTGGTTTTACCGGCGTACGCAAGTGTGTCATATATTTCACATATTTCGCCAGTATTTGTACACGTGTTTCACCTGTATCTCTAGCGAATTTCATCCTGCAGTGTTATTTTCACGCAGCTCAACTTTTGTGAGGCCGTATCTCCTGAACTATGAGCTGTACAACGATACAATTTTGCGTTTACACCCAGCAGTATGTGTGGACACTGTCTGCAAATTTTGCCGGGAACAGTGTTAGCAGTAAAAGCAATCAATTAAAACGTCACACATGATACCGCAATTTTTCACGCATCTCAATATTTTACATTTTATCTACAAAACTATGTATCGTACAATGATATATTTTTTGTAGGTGAACTCGTTGACATATGTCGATAATGTCTGCAGAATGTGTTGCGAATAGAGTTAGTAGTAAAGAAGTAATAAGTTAAAACGCCAGGCATGATGGTGGTAGTTTTTCACGTATTAGTGTGTATTAACGCTTCGAAGCCTCCAGAAATTTTTCGCCCCTACCCCACCTCTTTGACAGGTAGGTTGTTCTGATTTTCAGAAAGGAAATGATGTGTGTGGAAAGTATGGTTGAAATTTGTCCAGTGGTTTAGGGGGAGATGTGGAACACACATACATACATACATTTTTATACAAGGGCTATTCGGAAAGTAAGGAACGATCTGTCGCGAAATGGAAACCACACTGAAAGTCCGATGAAGTTTTGCACAGGTGTGTTGGGCAGTGTCTCTAGTATGCCCGTGTATCGCGTTACTTCGTTCTTTTTAGTTCTGAGCACACAGGGAGCACATAAAGATACCTAGAACAGAAGTGTCTCCCGCCAAGTACGAGGGTCTGGTGAGAGATTTTGCCTGAAGCTATGCAGCCCTCATAACATAAATGTCACACGTTTCTTTCTTCAGGACAATTCTCAGCCGCATTTTGCAGGAGCAATGAAGATGGTCCTGCATCGATTTCAGTTGGAAATGTTTGATTACCCACAATACAGCCCGAAATTGTCTCCCACTGAGTTTCATCTCTGCCCACATGAACCGCTGGCTATGAAGACAACATTTTAGCACAGACAACGAGCTGTAGACCAACTTAGAGAATTGGCGGAAAGCACTGGCGGCTGCCTTCTATAACGAGGGTATTGGAAAGTTGGTAGAACGCTAAGACAAACGTCTAAATCGGATCGGCGACTATAGAGATAAGTAGCTGGAAGTTGTAGCTAACCGTTGCAAATAAAACAGTTTTGATTTTCACTGTGGTTTCTATTTCGCGACCTATCGTTCCTTACTTTCTGAATAGCCCCTCGTACTACTGTTGGATTCAGTAGTTAGATAATTCCTGCTCTTTATCATTTAATAATTTTGTAAGACTAGTGTCCATGGTTCATCTGCGAGGGCCCTTTCTGCGTTATCTGTCGAGTACATTGCGTATCTGAATGTATAGGACGTTCCTTGATTTCCAGAAGACCAGACGGGATCAGGCATTAAATCGACTAGTCAAGTCAATGCTCAGGACTTGTGTTTTCTTATGGCCCGTGTCTCTGTGAACCGTCTGCGTGATTCTGAGGTATTTCCATGGCTAGCATGATCTCAAGATATGTCTCCGAGAGAACCTGTGCGGGTACAGTTCGGACGCCCACTATGACTTATTGCCTGTATTTGGAATATCAAGGACCAGGTACAGAAGTTGTGGGGCAGCTTGTCTCGTAAGAGGACACAACGGTTTTGTGGCTCCCTCTTCACCTGAGCCAGAACATTCATCCACGTCAAAGAGGGTGCAACGTGATACTATCAAGTTCTTTATAAATTTCACTCGATTCTGTAATCGCTGAAATAACATCACACATCCGTGGCGTTTCATTTCGTTTCCTCCTCCCCTTAAGAGTGCTCAACGTTCTCTCAGGCTGCGTAAAACAAATTTTTTTTTTTTGCCAATGATCCAAGAGGTGCTATAATGTTCGTATCAGAGGTATGAAGAACATGATGGGATCACTATTTCACATGGTCTATGACACATAGCAATACGGAGTTTTTATGGTCGTAGCTATGAGATCGAAATAAATTGTTCACGATACAAAATCCATCTTTCTTTTTTTTAACAAGAAGCTACTTTTTCTTTGTGTATTTTGAATATGGCTTTGAGTCAATTAAACTCGGCAAAAGTACATCAGAAGCCTCGATTAGTTCGCTAAGTATATGTTTTCCCTTTTTACCCTCGGGTACTGTGCCAATTAACAGCACTACTTTCCTTGTTTTAGGCCACTGCTGAGATTGTGTTTATTGGTGTAGGATATAAAGTGGAGCCATTCCTTTCGGGCACTACTAGGACCCGTCATGCAAATCTGTGGCCTTGTGGTAGCGTGACGCCCATATGTTTTCACAGCGGGTAAATCAACCTCTTGCGGAAGTCATGAGAGGGAGAGAGAGAGCGGCGGAAGGAAAATCGATAGATCAAGGTGATGATAAAAGCGTTCTGAGAAAAAATTGAAAGCCCTTATTGTGAGACGTTATAACCCTGTCGTGATTCATTTTGTTTCTTTGAAACATAGCCTCTAGTTTTCTCTGTGTGGGCGTTTCAAGAGAAACACTTAACCGTGGAGATGAAGAAATTAGTGGATTCGTCCTTTTTATTATTGTGTGCTTTCCGCTACCACCAATGCCTTCAGAGACAGAGCTCTCAGTTGGAAAGAGGTTAGCAATGACAGAGGTTTCATACAGTCTACCATCGAATGTCTTAAACATAGCTTCATTTTCCTCGTCTCAGATTATTCACTTTTCCACATTGAGATAGAAGAATAATATGTATGACTTGCCGTGTTGATTACATCTACACCCCCCCTCCTCCCCCCCCGCCCCCCCCACACACACCCCCACCTACAAACACACACACACACACACCAACCCACACCCACACACACACACACACACACACACACACACATATACAGCACTTGTTAGAAGGTACCTTGTACCGCCTTCCAGGTCCACTCGCAAATGGGGAGAACGATACCTAAACGACTCTCTATATGCCTCTGTAGAGTCCTTCCGTACGAGTCCTAATTTCTCCTATCTTGTCTTCGGCGTCCCTAAGGGAGACTGGGATCCCAAACACTCCTGAGGTAATCAAGAACGGGTCCCACTAGTCTTCTACATTCGGTCTCCCTTACAGATGACCTACACTTTCCTAGAATTCAGCCAATACACCCAAGTCAACCATTCACCTTCCCTAAAACCGAAAGCTTGCGTCATCCCACAACATATCGCTTTACAACGTCACATGTAGATACTTAATCGACGTAACTGCGTCAAGCAGCACACCACTGTACTCGAACATTACAGGATTATTTTTCCTACGCATCTGAATTAGATTACGCTTTTCTACATTTGGAGTAAGCCGTCATTTATTACATCAAATAGATATTCTGTTTAAGTCGTCTTGTACCTTTCTACAAACACTCAACAACGGCTCTTTCTCGCACACTGCGGCATCACCAGCAAACAGTCACAGATTACAGCCTACTCTATCCGTGAGGTATTTCATGTACATAGAAAACAAGAACGGCCCTATCACGCTTCCCTGGGGTACCCATGCGACAATGAACTCTCGCTGTCCATGTGATAACAATACGTTCTACTACTTAGAAAGTCTTTTTATATATGAGAGTCACCTGTTTTTTTTCAGTCGCTTGACACTTAGTGCCGGCCGCGGTGGTCTCGCGGTTCTAGGTCCGGAACCGTGCGACTGCTACGGTCGCAGGTTCGAATCCTGCCTCGGGCATGGATGTGTGTGATGTCCTTAGGTTAGTTAGGTTTAAGTAGTTCTAAGTTCTAGGGGACTGATGACCACAGCAGTTGAGTCCCATAGTGCTCAGAGCCATTTGAACCATTTTTTTGAGACTTAGTGCTGCGGAAGATATTCGCGATAAGTGGAAGCCACGTAAGGAGTCAGTGCCGAAGAGTACGCTCATTAGAACCTAACTGTGATCACTTCCAGAGCTGGTAACTTACTTGTTTCCAACTCTTTCAGTTTCTTTTCAGCGCTAGGGATGCCTGCTTTTACTCCTGCATAAAGAGTAACTAACTATCTAGGAATTACATTTACTGGGGACCGATGGTCTAAGCAGTTTGGCCCCTTAGGATTTCACAGATGATGAACAAAGGCGGTTTTCGTTGAGACTAAATCTTATCACGAAATTTCAATCACCAACTTTCTCCTCTGAATGCGAAAATATTTTGTTGACAGCGACCTATAGAGGGAGAAACGATCACCATGATAAAATAGGGGGAATGAGAGCTCGCACGGAAAGATATAGATGTTCGTTTCTTCCCGCGCGCTATACCAGAAGATTGTGACGGTGGTTCGATGGAACCGACTGCCAGGCACTTAAATGTGATTTGCAGAGTATTCAGGTAGATATAGGCATGTAGATGTAGAAGTCTATGCGACGGTCAAACGATGGTATGTCTGTACGATTCTCCTGTTGAATGACTATTTAAACGAGCAATTTATAACTTCAGATTTCTTTTTACTGTCCTCTGTTGACACACCAAGTTGTCGAGGAATGACTCAATATAAGTCTTTGGCTTCTTAGCGAATTTACGTAGGACCAGAATTTTCTCGGGACCTAGGCAAGATCTTTCGCTAACATATGACAGTGGAAGTTGTTGTATGCTTCACGCATCATATTTTTACAGAAGCACGAATTTCTAATAACTTGTACCTGTCCAAATTTCTGTACTCTTTTTTGAACGTGAAATTATCTATGTTTCCTCGATATTTTCTGAACGTTGTTGTTAAATCACGGTGGATCATTTTCGTCCTTAATTCACTTACTCGCCACATATTTCTTCAGAGGGCAATTTGCAATCAGTTTAAACTTTATCCATATTTCCTCTAAGTCCCTCATATTCAACTAAATGATGCCTATTCATTGTCTGGACAGGATGATAACAACTGCTTATCTGCTCTTTCCAGCGTAAAAACTCTCGTAACTTACTCGATTGATTTATTAACCTTAGTAACCATCTTCGCTATGACGACATCATTGTCAACAGTCCCTGTCTCTATACCAACACTGTTGATAAGGTCAGGCCTTTTTGCGAATCTTCCAGTTACAAACAGGCATGACCTTCCATTGCATGCGAATTTTTGAACAGCTCAAGACAGTTTTCGGAGAATGTTTTCAGAACTGCTTCACAAGACTGTATTTCCGTACTACTTCAACGAACCACAGACACCTCACTCTATACTCGGTAGGCTAAAGTCGCCTCCTAGTATTGCATGACCCGGGAAACTTCCGCGTAACTCAGCGCAGACTTTCTTCGAATGAGTCTACAACTGTCACAGTGGAATCGAGTGGCTGATAAAAACATGTAACGATTAACTTTAGTCACTTACGTGGGTTGACAGTAACCAGATACTTTGTGGGTCACTACAAACAATAACGTCAGACGCCGTAACACTTTTAAAGATAAAGAAAAAACACAAACTCGAGCTGTTAGCGACGGAGTTGCATATTCAAACAATATTTGCAAGTGGTCATTCAAGACGCTACAGTAGATCTGATATCGTAATTTTTCGCATTTGGAAGTACTATATTTCGTTTCAGATGTCTCTATTCCCTCGTATATAAATTGTCGTCATACGTCTAACAGAGGCACTAACGACCTCTAACGCAGTATGTCGCTTTTATCCCCTTACCGGTAAAACGCCACGCAGGAAATAAGTTCGGCGGGTTGCCTGCAACGAGAGCGGCAAGGCGTACGTATCAGGTCTAGCCGATTTCGGCAGTCTACGTCCAGACAAGTCACCGCGTATTCAGGTGCTTATAATTGTAACGCTGGGCTCATAGAAAGCTCTAACGGTAAGACGATTTCGCTGTTACCCCAATTACATATTTAAACTTGTATTTCCCAAATAAACATGACATTTTTGTGAATTTCTCATAAGTATGACCAGCCAAGCAATTTGACACATGCAGATTTATACTGCGCTAGTTCGTACGTCCACTTTTTTTTTTAAAGTGACCTAATAATATTTTCGCCATTGAGAGTATGAGAATAACTGCCTTGGCAGTAATACTAAGATATGTGTTTTATTTATTATGGGAATTTCCAATTTGCATTCTACACTGCCCAACAAAAGTTTGGAATGCCATCGTAAAATGTAGTCTACGATACTAGAGGTCTCATCGACCTAGGCACCTCATGCATTATCCAGTTAGAGCCCCTTTACTAGACTGTGTTTACTCTTGGCATGCTTTGTGGCAGTTTCCCAATCATGTAAACATACCGCTGCCGCAGCGGCACACCGCGAGCAGTCCAGTATCAACAACAGTTTCATTCAGTTTATCTTCAGCACTGCAGTAACATGCCATGTAGAGGTATACAAAACTTTGCTAGAGTGAGGGTAGTTAGTGGCTTTACTTTCAGCAGGTCACACACAGCAAAATGGTACCGATCGGTTACATGTCACTCAGAGCACTGTGTCTGAAGTGTGGAGAAAATACAGAGTCGAGAAATATCAACTATAGATCTCACTGTGGCCGTCCTTGTACGACAACACCAATGCAGGATCGTTTCCTCCAACAGTCGGATCGCAGGCGCCCAACATCAGACGCCATAACTGTGTGAAATGACTTCTCTCAGGCAATAGGGAGTCGTATCTCTGACCAAACAGTGCGTAGAAGATTGCATCAGTCTGGTCTTCATTGTGGAAGACCACTAAGAAGTTCTGCCCTGAACCACCGGAGCCGACGCAGTCGAGGGACATGAGCTCTTGCGCATCAACATTGGACCGTTGAATGGAGTAATGGAATAATGTCAGGTTTGCTGACGAGACCGGGATTGACATGTGACCGGCTACTAGAGATGTTATAGTTTGAAGAAAGGCAAAACGACACCATAAATGCCGATACGTTCAAGAAGTCCATCCGTTTGTAGCTGGAAGTGTAATGCTCTGGACGACCCCTCTGCTTCCCAGCTATGGCAATCTGACTGATGCCCGATACCTGCAAGAGGTCTACGTACGATTCTAAGATCCTTCAAACGTGAAGTCAGTGACAACTTCATCCTAGTCGATGACAATGCAAGACCGCACCGTACTCAAGCAATGTCTCGGTATCTTCAAAGATGCAACATCAACCGAATGCATTGACCAGCACAGTCCCCAGACATGAATCCACATCTCCATATACATGGATACTCTGCAAATCACACTTAAGTGCCTGGCAGAGGGTTCATCGAACCACCTTCACAATAATTCTCCATTATTCCACCTTTGTTTTAATAATGCCTATCTCAAACCCAATATCATGTCAGTGACATTGTCTCCCCTCTTCTCGATAATACAAAACGTGCTGCTCTTCTTTGAACTTTATGTATACTGTTAATCCTACCTGGTAAGGTTCTCACGCCGCGCAGCAGTACTCCAATAGGAGACGGACAATTGTAGTGTAGGCAGTCTCTTTAGTAGATTTGTTGCATCTTCTAAGTGTTCCGCCAATAAACCGCAGTCTTTGCTTCGCCTTTCAAACATGTTCTCCCTGTTCTTTCCAATTTAAGCTTTTCTTAATTGTAACTCCTAGGCATATAGTTGAATTTACAGCCTTTAGATTTGACTGATTTATCGTATAACTGAATTTCAACGGATTCCTTTTAGCACTTACGTGGATGACCCCACACTCTTCATAATTTAGGGCCATTTGTCAATTTTCACACCGTACAGGTATCTTTTCTAAATAGTTTTGCAATTTGTTTTGATCTGCTGATGACTTAACTAGACGATAAACGACAGCATCATCTCCAAACAACGTAAGACGGCTGCTCAGATTGTCTCCTAAATAGTTTATATAGATAAGTAATATCAGAAGGCCTATAACACTACCTTGAGGAACGCCAGAAACCACTTTTGTTTTCCTCGGTTTTCTTCCGTCATTTACTACGACCTGTGATTTCTATGAATGCAGCTGATCATGCGTGGGACCATTTGAATGTTGCCATTGAACAGCGTTCGAATCCACCTGACAGTCTTCAGGACCTCACTGAAGGTGCCGTTGAGAAGTGTGACCTCATACCCAAGATAAATTTCATCGTCTCATCCAGAGTATGCCTCACAGAGTGGAAGAACTCATTCGTGGCTGGGGAAAACATACTCACTACTAAAGATTGATAATCATCATCAGGAGATAAAGATTTTCACTGTTTTTGTTGTCTAGATGTGCACTTAGGATAGAGGCTGCTTTATTTTGTAATTATTTTTTGTAACTAACCAAATATTTCTTATTTTCAGAAGGAATTATGTTCATTTTGTTAATAAGGTATTGCACAAAACTCAATGGTTGTACTATAAGAAGACGTTGTCGGAAACTCTCTGATTTTACAGACTTTTGTCGAGGTGAGTAGATATAAAACCATGCTGGACAATAGTTTATTGTTTATAATATAAGTGTTGATATTTCCGAAAAATATCGCGATCACACTTTAGACTTGACTGAATTTTATTATCAAATTTGAATTTCTCTGGTACAAAGAAAAGGAAGGTAATTTCGTTTCTTAATGTCGTATGACAAGTTTCTTGAATTTCAGCAAATTAACAGTGTTGGGGAAACTTATTCTTTCCCTATACAATTATATATAAAGTAAAAATAGCAACGAAGTCTGGCAGAAAATTTAAAAATTATATCATCGTCATACACAGGCAGAAAGAAGTATAAACTTTGCACGGGAAGCGAAAGGCAAATCTGTCTCTCCCTCCTCCAGAAAAAAATTAAAAAAACCTGATGGAACACACTAGAACCAACATGCAGCTATTGTAATAGTATTTCCCAGTCAGTAACATTACCAGCGGAAAAATACTCCTATCAGAGCACAAAAATTTTCGAATATGTTCCTGTGTAGTTAATGGGGCACCAGCTGCTCATTCTATCTTCCTCAGCACCTTTAAAAAAAATTTCCAAAAATTTTGGTTTACGAATATATTCGCACTTTTTTTTTAAACGTGCACCTCACCCCACACTCCCACATTTCCCCTAAGTGTAACTCACACACACCCACTATTCCATCGCTGTAAGTCGTTCATACCAATCCACTTCTCGCTATCCTTTCTCACTCAGTTATTAAATCCAACTCACTGTCACCATCTCTTTGTGTCTCTTTTTTGTCATTGTCTTCTGCGTCACTGCTATAGTCCCCTTCATTCTGTCCTACTAGTACAGGCTCTGCTCTCTGTCATTTTCTCCCTCTTGCTCTCTCTTACTGCCAATATCTCATTACTTCCTTCCTGCTTCTGCTGTCTTTTCTCACTATCTCTCCGTTACCCGTTGTCATTGTCATACACCTTGTCTCTCGTTATCACTGATCTTCACCCACCTCGACTTCTTCTTTCTCTTTATCTCCCTCCCCCCCCCCCCCCCCCAAATCACTGCCTCCTTCATCCTTTTTCTAGAACTGTTCTGCCACAGTCAACCACGTTCCGCTGTCACTGTGTCCCTCTCTTCCCTTCATACTGTCATTGTTTCCTTCGCTCTTCCTATAACACAACCAATGTGTGACATGTTCCAGTATTTATTACGTTTCCATCTCTTTGTCACTGCCACTGACTTCTTCTCTCTCGACACAAAAAAAGCGCGAACATGTTCGCTCGCGTGCCAAATTCTTTGGGAGAAATCTTGACATGTGATGAGGAAGGTAGAATGAGGCAGCTGGTACTCCACTTTTCAGTCAGAGTCTTTTAAATAAATGGGAAAATAGACAAATTTTTGTGCTCCGATAGGGGCATTTTTCCTCTGGTTTCCCTCTTTTCCTCGCTGTAGCAAGGCATGTAACTCGTATGAAAAGAAATGTAATAGTCAATAAATTTTAGATAGTTTATTTATGAGAAATTGAAAAAAAAAAATAATTTTACACCTCGGATTTTACGAGGAAAAAAAATTGCATGTGCTACAGTACTAGAAAACGAGGTAGCCATATGATAATGGAGACACTTTACAACATGTTTCTCCGTGCTCTGTCACTTTATAAATTACGTTTTCCCCTCATACTGGATTTTACGTAACTACTTCACGTGTACAAGAATGGTAACTTTGAGCCTCTCGGATAAAGAAAAATGGCTCTAAGCACTACGGGACTTAACATCTGAGCTCATCAGTCCCCTAGACTTGGAACTACGTAAACCTAACTAACATAAGTACTTCACACACATCCATGCCCGAGGCAGGATTCGAACCTGCGACCGTAGCAGCAGCGCGGTTCCGGACTGAAGCGTCTAGAACAGCTCGGTGACAAGGCCGGCCCTCGGATGAAGACATAAAGAAAATTTTCAAGGTTGTCGAGATTAGGATCTTCGGGATACATCGTAATAATTACAGCCATTTACCGTGCATAGTCGTCTTCGAATCCTGGGCTGGGTTTTGGTCCGCTGGTCACGAGGAAATATGGCAAAAAATCGTTTTGTGGGGTTTGAAGAAGAACCACCCATGAACTAATTGTGCCACTATAAGTTCCATCAAGCGCACCGTAGACCACATCAAATGCAAGAAGAACTACAGATTTTCTGCATTTGCCTAGGTAAGGGAAGTGCGTAATATTCATACTTTGATGTAGCACTGTAGGATAGTGACACTACGACAATTCTTCTGTTGTGAATACAGATGGTCCCTAGCCAAGGACTATTCAAAATACTTGACCCCACATTGAATTACAAATAGAACCCGAGGTAAGAGCACCGGAAAATCTCGTTTTTATGCCCGCGTTTTGGAACATATTAGCTAAGCACGCTGTCGCATGCATGCCGATAGACAATTGTTCATCCGCAATAGTTACAGCAGTATGGGGAAGAAGTCGTCCGCCCCGCACACTCACGAACAATTAAATTAGACACAACTACCCAGTGGCCCAGAAGGCAGCAGCTAAGCGTCGCTTCATCAACTACACGAAACATCAAAAATATTAAGGAGGCATCCTGATCAATGAAGGCTCAACTGCAGCCCACAAACCACTAAGACTGGTCTGAACCGGAATCGATTGGCGCACAACTCGCTCGATGACGTCTTGACATAGCCAATAGGATTGCGTCCCAAAAGTGTTTCGTTGGGTTTCGTTAGGCGTATTTTGTGGCCAAGACATTACCGTGTGTTCACCATTACGCTCCTCAGTTTAAAGTATGCCTTGTCATATATACACTTATGAAGCTGGAAGATGCCATCATCGGAGGGAGAAACAGAACGTGTGAAGAGATGGAAGGGGTATTACGGTTGTGAAGGTGCCTTCGATTACTACCACAGGTCCCACAGGATCCGAGGCGAATATCCCCCGTAATATAAGAACGTGTGAAGAGATGGAAGGGGTATTACGGTTGTGAAGGTGCCTTCGATTACTACCACAGGTCCCACAGGATCCGAGGCGAATATCCCCCGTAATATAAGATTATCTCAACCACCCTGTGGCCGGCGTGCAGTGCACCCGTCAGTAATCCGTTCGCTGGATGACGGCTAATCCAGATACGACCATCGACGTGGCATAAGTTGATTTATCCAACGAGGCGACGCGGTACGATTGATCTAAGGTCCAGTATCGTTGATCTCGTTTATACTGCAGTCGTAACTGACGATGTCGTTGGGTCAACACGGGAATATTTAGGGTTCGTCAGCTGTGGATCTCCATGTTAAACAAAGAGCGCTGACAGTGTGTTCCGGAAGACCCGTATAATCGCTAGAATACTTACCTATTCGTCTCTAGCCGCCAGGGTAGCCGAGAGCGCTAACGCGCTGCTTCCTGGACTCGGTTAGGCGCGCCCGCCCGGCGGATTAACGACAAGGGCCGTTGTGCCGGCCAGCCTGGATGTGGTTTTTAGGCGGTTTTCCAAATCCCGCTAGGTGAATACCGGTCTGGTCGCCATGTTCCGCCTCAGTTACACGGCTCGCAGACATCTGTACACTTTCGCACTATTCCATGGATTACACTCGACACAGACAGTAGGGGTACATTAATTCCGTCCTGGGGGGTACAGGATGGTGGCAGGAAGGGCATCTGGTCACCCCTTACACATTAACATGCCAAATCCGATTAATGATGGCTGACCATGCGTAACTGCTGGACAAGGCTCAAGCGATAGATAAAATTCCCTATTCATCTCTGTTCTGCTTATAAGCTTATTGTACCATATCATGTGCCTGAAACTTCACCATGAGGCTTCCAGCCTCGTGCTGGACATGTCATAATATTTTAGATCATCGCAGTAGTTTTTCGTAACGTTCATCAGTGAGAGACAAAAAATGGTTCAAATGGCTCTGAGCACTATGGGACTCATCCGCTGTGGTCATAAGTCCCCTAGAACGTAGAACTACTTAAACCTAACTAACCTAAGGACATCACACACATCCATGCCCGAGGCAGGATTCGAACTCGCGACCGGAGCGGTCGTGCGGTTCCAGACTGTAGCGCCTTTAACAGCTCGGCCACAGTGAGAGACAATGGTAGATTTTCAGCACAAAAAAAGTCCACAACCATCTTGATCAGTGCTGGATGGCAAGCCGGATATATCGTCTCGTGTGGATTCCGACGTACTCACCACTCCATCGGCATATTACACGGCGTATCGCGACTCATGGGTACACAGCTGACCTTCATCCACTATTCCAGCGTCCATTGGCCTCTTGTTAATACTTGTGCACTGTGGAGTGCAGTGAGCAGAGATACGCGTGTGGATCTGTGGGACGCCATAGCCAAGTGATGGTTCTGGCTGGTGTGGCTGCTCACCGGTTGTGGTTGTTGTTGTGCAGCACTGAACTGTTGAGTGATTTGCTGACCATGGCCCGACAGACGGAAGCTATAAACCTCGATAGCCAATGGCGACCCTCGGCTGATAGATACGGCCACGGCTGTTTTCTTCAAATGGATGTACTTTCGGTACATCCTTCACACAAAAGTTCGTATCGATATTTGAAACTCCCTGGCAGATTAAAACTGTGTGTCAGACGAGGAGTAAAACCTAGGACTTATGTCTCTCGTGACCAAGTGCTCTACCGACAGCAATCTAGGTACAACTCACGACCAACCCCCACCGCTTTACATCCGCCAGTACCTCATTTCCTACCTCATCTCCTACCTGCCAAACTTCACAGAAGTTCTCCTGCATTACTTGCGAAACTAGCACTCATGTAAGAAAGGATACTATGGTGACACGACTTAGCTACAGACTAAGGGATTTTTCCAAGAATAAATTTTCACTGTGCAGCGGATTATGTACTGGTTTGAAATACGAGGTGCATTCAAGTTCTAAGGCCTCCGATTTTTTTCTCTGGACTGGAAAGAGATAGAAACATGCGCATTGTTTTAAAATGAGGCCACGTTCATTGTCAATACGTCCCAGAGATGGCAGCACCGTACGGCAATGGAATTTTACCGCCAGCGGCGAGAATGAGAACTGTTTTACATACTTAAAATGGCGACGTTTTCCTTACTTGAACAGCGTGCAATCATTCGTTTTCTGAATTTGCGTGGTGTGAAACCAATTGAAATTCATCGACAGTTGAAGTAGACATGTGGTGATGGAGTTATGGATGTGTCGAAAGTGCGTTCGTGGGTGCGACAGTTTAATGAAGGCAGAACATCGTGTGACAACAAACCGAAACAACCTCGGGCTCGCACAAACCGTTCTGACGACATGATCGAGAAAGTGGAGAGAATTGTTTTGGGGGATCGCCGAATGACTGTTGAACAGATCGCCTCCAGAGTTGGCATTTCTGTGGGTTCTGTGCACACAATCCTGCATGACGACCTGAAAATGCAAAAAGTGTCATCCAGGTGGGTGCCACGAATGCTGACGGATGACCACATGGCTGCCCGTGTGGCATGTTGCCAAGCAATGTTGACGCGCAACGACAGCATGAATGGGACTTTCTTTTCGTCGGTTGTGACAATGGATGAGACGTGGATGCCATTTTTCAATCCAGAAACAAAGCGCCAGTCAGCTCAATGGAAGCACACAGATTCACCGCCACCAAAAAAATTTCGGGTAACCGCCAGTGCTGAAAAAATGATGGTGTCCATGTTCCGGGACAGCGAGGGCGTAATCCTTACCCATTGCGTTCCAAAGGACACTATGGTAACAGGTGTATCCTACGAAAATGTTTTGAAGAACAAATTCCTTCCCGCACTGCAACAAAAACGTCCGGGAAGGGCTGCGCGTGTGCTGTTTCACCAAGACAACGCACCCGCACATCGAGCTAACGTTACGCAACAGTTTCTTCGTGATAACAACTTTGAAGTGATTCCTCATGCTCCATACTCACCTGACCTGGCTTCTAGTGACTTTTGGCTTTTTCCAAAAATTAAAGACACTCTCTGTGGCCGCACATTCACCAGTCGTGCTGCTATTGCCTCAGCGATTTTCCAGTGGTCAAAACATACTCCTAAAGAAGCCTTGGCCGCTGCCATGGAATCATGGCGTCAGCGTTGTGAAAAATGTGTACGTCTGCAGGGCGATTACGTCGAGAAGTAACGCGAGTTTCATCGATTTCGGGTGAGTAGTTAATTAGAAAAAAAATCGGAGGCTTTAGAACTCGAATGCACCTCGTATCATGGCATATTAAAAGCACGTGCTGGATCGGGATTCGAAGGTGGGACCTATGCCTCTCGAGAGGGGTTGCTACACCGACTGAGCTATACAAGTACGACAGGCGACTCGGTCTAAGAGCCTTACATCAGCCAGTGCCTGGTCTCCTAACTCTACAGAAATCTCAGTCCGACAGACAGCTTCAATCCTCCAGAAAGTTTCAAGTCAGCGCACACTTACGTGCAGAGTGTTCAAAATGTGTGTGAAATCTTAGGGGACTTAACTGCTAAGGTCATCAGTCCCAGAGCTTACACGCTACTTAACATAAATCATCCTAAGGACAAACACACACATCCGTGCCCAAGGGAGGACTCGAACCTCCGCCGGGACCAGCCGCACAGTCCATGACTGCAGCGCCTTACACCGCTCGGCTAATCCCGCGCGGCTACATGCAGAGTGCAAATTCATTATACTATCGACATTTTTTTTACAAAAAATTTCCTTTTATTGTGCCATTCATCGTCAAGCTACTAAATATTGAAGAAACGTAGACAGTCAGTACTAAAAAAGTACTGAAAGAAACAAATATTTCAAAAAACAAAACAAAAAATTAGGTCCCCCAGGAGACATTACGCAAACGAAGTTAAACATACGATCTAGCGTTGATATGGACTCTATTCTGAGATGATGATGACGTTCGATTTGTGGGGCGTTCAACTGCGCGGTCATCAGCGCCCGTACAAATTTCCAATTTTTTATCAATCCAAGTTTATCACAATCCAATCGAGCCACTGTCACGAATAATGATGATGATGATGATGAAAAGATGATGACAACACAAACACCCAGTCCCCGGGCACCTCTATTCGGATAGGATGAGAATCCACAAGTTTCTTCAGGTCTGCTATATCCTTCCGAAGTCAGTTATTGATTTTTAAGCTGTGTAGTCACATTTATGTGACTACCACCTATGTTCGACGCCAACGTGCAATAACCACTCTCAGTAGGTGGCAGCACTAGCAGTGGAGGGTATATAAATTGTGACAGGCGAATGCGGAAAACAGTACAGTCGTTGTCGCTGTGTGAAATGGAGCGATTTATCTGACGTCCAAAAGGGCATGATCATTGGCTTTGGGGTCGGGGGTGGGGGAAGCATTTACAAAACTTGTAAACAGTTTGTGTGCAGCCATGGCTAAAGTACACCGTGCACGGATAAACAGCACTATACAAAACCGGTGCCAAGATGGCTGTAGTACATCACAGTCTACAGTTAACAGGGATGAACGACGGCGGGGAGACGGGTGAGGGCGAATAGGCGTGCAGCTGTTGAGCAGATGGCCACCCGGATGAATCACGGGAATACCAGTAGGCGCCTGGTTCATGGACCACGATGACTGCTGTTCATCGGCGACGACGGGTGGAGTTTGCACGCCAGTATCGCAAATGGACGTCCGCTGAGTGGCACCAAGTAGTTTTTTTAGATGAATCGCGATTTGTGATCCATCAGACATATGGAAACGGATGTAAAGTGTCTGTAAACAAACACCGTGCAACCATCGTCGGAATGGTCCACGCCAGATGACGGAGCGTTATTGTCTGTAGAATGTTTTCGTGCAATTCCCTGGATGATCTCGTCATTCTGGAAGCCACTCTAGATCAATACAAGTATGCATCTATCCTTGGGGGCCATGTCCATCCCTACATGCAGTTTGTGTTTCCTCAGCGCACACTTAGATGCAGAGTGCAAATTCATTATAGTATCGATATTTTTTTTACAAAAAATTTCCTTTTATTGTGCCATTCATCGTGCAGCTACTAAATAATGAAGAACCAGAACTAAATAATGAAGAAACGTAACAACAAGACAAAGCAACACGTCGGACATGTTGCAGTGTACGTGCGTGGTTCTAAAAGCATCAGGTTAAGTTTACCGTACTCACCTGACCACCAAATTCCCGGGATTTACGAGGGTCACTCCAAAAGAAATGCACACTATTTTTGTAAAAATACAGTTTTCACTCTGCATGTGTGAAAGTTCAAATGGTTCAAATGGCTCTGAGCACTATGGGACTTAACATCTATGGTCATCAGTCCCCTGGAACTTATAACTACTTAAACCTAACTAACCTAAGGACAGCACACAACACCCAGTCATCACGAGCAGAGAAAATCCCTGACCCTGCCGGGAATCGAACCCGGGAACCCGGGCGTAGGAAGGGAGAACGCGACCGCACGACCACGAGATGCGGGCTGTGTGAAAGTTTTATAGTGTGTAGATACATCCTTCCCGCTTGTTTTTAAACTTAGTTCAACCTGTTCCCGTGAGTGGCGCCGTCACAGCATGTCTTCAAGATGGCTGCTAAACTTGACATTCGTCAGAAGCCACGTGCTGTCATAGAATTCCTGTGCTGTGAAAACGAGACAGTGGTAAATATCCACAAGAGGTTGAAAAAGGTGTATGGAGATGCTGCTGTCGATTACGTAACAGTTAGTCGGTGGACAAGCAGGTTACATGATGAAAGCGGGCACGGCAATATTGAGGATTGTCCTCGCAGCGGCAGGCCTCGTACTGCACACACTCCAGACAATGTGCAGAGAGTTAACGAATTGGTGACTGCTGACAGACGCATCACAGTGAACGAATTGTCACGCTACGTTGGGATAGGGGAAGGAAGTGTTTGCAGAATACTGAAAGTGTTGGCGTTAAAAAAGGTTTGTGCCAGGTGGGTTCCCAGTGGATCACAAAGAAACAAGAAAAACGGTATGCAACGAACTTTTGGAACAGTACGAGAATGGCGGAGATTAATTTCTTGGAATAATTGTGGCGGGTGATTAAACGTGGCTCCATCATTTTTCACCAGAAAAGAAGAGGCAATCAATGGAGTGGCATCATGCAAAATCACCCGAGAAAAAAAATTCAAAATCACACCTTCTGCTGGAAAAGGTATGGCTACAGCGTTTCCCGAATCCGAAGGACTCTTGCTTGTGAACATCATGCCAAGTGGAACCACCATAAATTTTGATGCATATGTGACGACACTGAAGAAACTTCAAGCTCGACTGAGTCGTGTTCGACCACATCGGCAGGAGCAGGATGTTTTGCTGTTGCACGACAATGCGCGGCCACATGTCAGTCGAAAAACCGTGGAAGCGATCACAAAACTCGGATGGACAACACTGAAACACCCGCCTTACAGTCCTGACGTGGCTCCATGTGACTATCATTTCTTTGAGAAACTGAAAGACTATCTTCGTGGAACAAGGTTTGAAGATGATGACTCCCTTGCCCGCGCTGCCAAACAGTGGCTCCAACAGGTTGGCAGAAAATTTTGCCGTGCGGGCATACAGGCGCTGGTTCCAAGATTGCGTAATGCAGTTGAAAGGGATGGAAATTATGTGGAAAACTTTCAAACATGTAGAATAAAAGATGGATTTTAGAAAAAAGTGTGCATGTCTTTTGGAGTGACCCTTGTAAACCAAGTCGACAATCTCTGTGACCAATTCGATCGGGCGGTTCACGCAATGGATTCTCAAACGAGAAGCCCAGCTCAGCTGGCCAGCGCACTGCAGTTGACGTGGCTCCACTTCTCTCTCCGTACCTTCCAGAACGTCATTGATTCCCTTCCCACACGACATGCAGAGGTCTGCGTTGCAAAAAGTGGTTATTCCGGCTTTTGACAGGCTGTCACATTAATGTGACTTGACAGTACAGATGCAGTAGAGCTACCAAATTGTAGGATTATAGGTTCCTATGATTCACCCACTGTTCTAGACAGTCTAAGACATTTTCTGTGGATTAAGATCGAGTGGTTTAGCGGGCCACGCTAGGGGCAACAGAGTGCTCGAGTGTGCGTCCAACGAGGAACATACGCGTCCAGCCCTGCGGACACCATTGCGACTGGAATACAAGAATACCCACGGTATATTAATCATGAAGATATAGCAGATAGGGCAACACTTTGAGACAGGGTTTCTGGGTCGTGTTCACATTAACCTCAAAGAGCAGGCCCAAGTTATAAGAAGAAAGACACTCTCAAAGTATCTCCGAACCACCAAACCCATCCAGCCCACACGTTGCGCGCTGGTGAAACGCCTTATTGGTCAGTCGGTGCACTCGACGCCTTGTAATGATTTTAAAAGAGGCAAAATCGTGGTTCGTCGGGCCAAACTACAAGCTTCCGGTCAGTTACTGTCTAGCTTATATGTTGTTTCGACCCTTGAAGACGTGCAGCTTTAGGTGCTACTGTGAGACATGGCCTATTGCGAGGTACGCGATTCCAAATGACCATTGCATTCAGTTCCAGAATATTTCCAATAAAATAAAAGCGCTGCACAGCGTCATTTTATTTTAAAGAAAGGTATAATGGAACCTCTAAAAGTTGCAGTAGTGTGCCGGATGTTTCAAAAAGAATATCGGGGTTTTAAGGCTTTGTAGCACTTACAAAATTCAATCTACGATTATAAATAATACATCAAACGAAAGAGCAACTTAAACAGTTTTTCTTACAAGTGTTCAATGTGAGTACCATTCGTCATCCGGCACACATCGTCTCAATATTCGTATTATGCGACTCAAATCCTACTACTCATTATGCGGACGCTATAGTTCCCTTCTGCAAATTCATTGACATGGACCCACGCTGGAATTGCCCTGACAGCAACAGTTACTGGCAGGTTTGGAGCAGATTGTCACTGGTAAGGGGTGGTACGTATCTCGGGCCATGTTGCTAGGATCCTACCGTTCTTGCACAATGTTACACAGTTATGAGTACTACACCATTCCATGTAGGCACGTGGTACAGTCCTCGTTCATACACAAACAAATCATTTATGGAACTAAGTGGGCGTGAGCTAACACGATAACTCTGTTCTGCCGGTATATCACGTCCACCCACCTCATTGCAGTGATTCCATACAACTGATTTGCACATACACACGGCTTCTCCACCATGATTTATCGTTTATCGTTTGTGGTAGAGGTCGCGTGGCTGACTGGTCCCCTATTTTTACACCATCAACAGCTCTAGAAGGCGACTAGTGTGCTCTGCTCTTCTTTGAAAAAAAAAAAAAAAAAGAGAGAGAGAAAGAGAGAGAAGGTAACTAATCTTTTGTCGGATGAGCGGAGCGGAGTTGAAAATGCCACTCACAAAGGAGGGAATACTGATAGATGACAATTTCACGAGTAAAATAATGTCTTATGGCTGCATATCAGACACTGGTCACTGAAAGTTCAAAAAAATTGTCGGAAGGAACTTCTATGTTATATGCCCATATGGGAATGGACAAAGAGGAGGTAACAAAAGAAAATAGGGCCTCTATAGACAGCTACAAAATTAGCATCGCGAAGATAAGAACAGATTTCAGTGTCGGAAGAGGCAGTCATCCCTAAGAAAATACACTGACGCAAAAAAAAAATCGCAACAGCAAGGAGTCGTGCGACATAAACGAAAGTTTCGCCAGTCGCATAGGAGTGCATGAGGATGCAAATCAAGTTTGCTTTAAATACACGCTGTAACAGTTGGGAGCGATAGTTATCTTTGGGATTGGACTTAGTGTGTAGATGTTAGTCAAGAATGCCTTTAAGATTGCAAAGACGCCGTTATCAGTACCTTACTGAATTTGAACGAGCACGTGTAATAGGGCGATGACATGCTGGATGTTCCTTCTGTGATACTAAAAAAAATGGCTCTGAGCACTATGGGACTTAACATCTGAGGTCATCAGTCCCCTAGAACTTAGAACTACTTAAAGCTAACTAGCCTAAGGACATGACACAACACCCAATCATCACGAGGCAGGGAATCTGTGATACTGCACAAAGACTTGGCGGGAACGTAGACAGTGTACATGAGTGCTGGCAGCGGTGATCACGGAAATGTACAGTCGCGAGAACACCGGGTTCCAGACGGACGCGTGGCACTACCGAGACGAAAAAGCGTAGTGTTCGTTATGTGGCTCTAGCGCATCGTATTGCATCTGCAGCTGCTATCTGAACAGCAGTTGGCACCACAGTAACACAATGAACTCTTAGAAATCGGTTACTTCAGGGACAGCTCAGAGCCAGACGTTCTGTAGCATGTATTCCACTGACCCAAACTACCGCCTTTGCGACCTGAATGGTGTCAAGCGAGAGCTCACTGGAGAGCAGCGTGGAGGTCTGTTGTGTTTTATTATGAAAGCTGGCTGTCCCTGGATGCCAGTGATGGCCGTGTGTTGCTTAGAAGGAGGCAAGTTGAAAGCCTGCAACCAACCTGTCTGCGTGCTAGATTCACTGGGCGTACACCTGGAGTTATGGTCTGGGGTGCGATTTCGTATGGCAGCAGGATCAGTGTTGAGGTTATCTCACGCACTCTGACTGCAAATTTGTACGTCAGTCTGCTGAGTCTACCTGTTGTGCTGCCATTCATAAACAACATTCTAGGGGATGTTCTCCAACAAAACAACGTTCGCCCACACACCGCTATTGTAATCCAACATGCTCTACAGAGTATCGACATGTTGCCTTGGCCTGCTCGATCACAGGATGTGTCTCCAATCGAGAATATATAGAACATCATCGGACGGCTACTACAAAGCCATCGACAACCAGCATTAACCGTCCCTGTATTGACTGGCCACGAGCGACAGGCATGGAACTCCATCCCACAGACTGACATTCAGCACTTGTACAACGCAATACATATACGTTCGCATGCTTGCATTCATCATTCTGGCAATGAATTATTAATGTACCAGCATCTCACATTCGCAATTGCTTGTCTCGATTTTACGTTAACCTGTGATCTTGTAATGTTAATCACTTAAATATGTTACCTAGACACAATTCACGAAATTTAAATACTCTGCATTAATTACTTTTTGGTACTGCTATTTTTTCCCATAATTCTCCTAAGCAGCAAGAGATCAGTCGCTTATTATAGACTATATCCTAATCACTGGAAAAATGGAATAGCTATTTAGGAAGACTGGCGTACAAAACGGTGAGGACATATGTCGTACGCAGTGTCTACTTATATTAAAAGCGCAGTTGTGCTGTCAGTGGTATAACACTCAAACAAGGGTTGGATTGGATTGTTTGGGGGAGGAGACCAGACAGCGAGGTCATCGGTCTCATCGGGTTAGGGAAGGACGGGGGAGGAAGTCGGCCGTGCGCTTTCAAAGGAACCATCCCGGCATTTGCCAGGAGCGATTTAGGGAAATCACGGAAAACCTAAATCAGGATGGCCGGACGCGGGATTGAACCGTCGTCCCCCCTGAATGCGAGTCCAGTGTGCTAGCACTCAAACAAGACAAATATCTGTTACATGAGAAAGAAAATTAATTTTCTGGAGAAACAAGATCAGAAATTTATAGATAATTGACACTATGTCGCATAATAATATCCCATCCATTTAAGGAACAAAGTGGGAAGATATTTATGTGTTTGAAGGGTGGCCAATGCCATCCGATGTAACACCCGAGAAACTTTCAAGCAGTTCAATAGTTATTATTGTAAAAAGAGTAGCAGAAGTAATAGAAGAAAAAAAGGAAAAAGAAAGTGAACATCTGGAATCGCAAAAAAACATAGCTCAGCAAAACAAAAGTAACAAACGTATAACGACAATTGTAAAATATCTCAGAAACAATCAAAATCGAATAGAAGCAAAGCAATTCTATCAAGGATTTCTTCAATATAGAAGCAGATGCTCAAGGGTGAGAAAGAATGGCTTGCACAGTATTAAAAGATTTCATTGTTGTTGTTATCTTCAGACCGAAGACTCGTTTGCTCCTGCTCACCACGCTAGTGCATCCTGTGCAAGCTGTTCATCCCCGAACAACTACCTCAGCCTACACCCATCTGAATTTGCCCACATCCCCCCCCCCCCTTGCCGGCCGGAGTGGCCGAGCGGTTAAAGGTGCTACAGTCTGGAACCGCACGACCGCTACGTCGCAGGTTCGAATCCTGCCTCGGGCATGAATGTGTGTGATGTCCTTAGGTTAGTTAGGTTTAAGTAGTTCTAAGTTCTAGGGGACTGATGACCATAGATGTTAAGCCCATAGTGCTCAGAGCCATTTGAACCATTTGAACCAACATCTAACTAACGGAACTAAAGACAAAGCGCATGAAAAAATAGTCTATGAAGACCTATGGCTGGAGTTCTATGAAACAATTTCAAAAGATGAAGATATGCAGGAAAGAAAAAACAGTAAAGGGTAAATTTAAAAAAAAAATCTGTAAATAATGAGCGACTTAAGCTTTGGGAAGTTATAAGATAAGTGGAGATCCATTGAAATATATGTAGCTTACTGTAGAAGAGAAATTCGGCTAATACATAAATTCGTGCTTGAGAAGTAAATATATCCCCTCTGAATGGGAATACAGTATGGTATACTCTTTATTTAACAATCCAAACTGATATCTTTATGATAACTGTATACCTGTAGAGTTACTAGTCTGTTAAATGTTGGCTAAATAAGTAAAGTGAAAGATACAAGTTGACATCGTAACATAGCTGAGTCCGGCATAGGAAAAGAACATCGTAGAATCAAGAAACGAAGGAGGTGCAACAAAGAAATATATGTTTTATTTCTAGGTCACATAAAAACATTACACTGAGTAAAAGAGGCAAAATTTTTAACATACGGGAAAACAGAAGCTTGCAACAAAATTTAATAGAAGTAATTAAAAGCATTTATCATGGCCATGTAACCAAAATGAGGGAACACTCATACACAAAAGAATATGAGCATAGGACAAGGATGCAGTTTAACAACAGTACTGTTTAACAAATTTATAAACGCAAATGTAGACGAGGGCTGAGTGTTGTACCCCAGAACGCCTAAATCGAAGAAAAAGAAACAGGCTATATGTCAAGCCTCTACGTTTTGGAGACGACCTACATGGGTTACACAACATAATTTGCAACGTTTTGCCTTCCAGATTCCAGAATCTCTATTCAAAATTTAGTTTGGAAACTTGTAGATTCATACGAAAGTACTGTTTAGTAGTATACAACAAGATAGCAGTTGTACTTTGAAAACGCTTTAGGAAATAGATAAACAAAAAATAAACGTTTTGTTTTTTCAGCAGATATATTTGAAGTACATTGCCTTCCAACCACTCTGAGCCGAATGGTCTGTTTCTCAACTACATGAATGCATGTTGTGGCAAAATTTCAGGAACAGGGAGATCTCAGAACACTTTCAAACCAGTTTGTTGCAACAACTATGACAGACGTCTTCCTTGATATTTACTACACATTCTAGCAGTTCAACACCTTTCTGTTTCGCTAAACAACAGTAATAAGAAAACAATGTTATCGTTTTCTTCAAGAGTATTGGCTCCTCTGGTGTATTTCTTTGAGTGTTCAGCTGCAATCAACACTGTAACAGTAAAACAATGTAGCATTATATGGAGCATTTTCGTCGGTTTATTGCGCAAGTAACGTGAGTGATCATGTGTAAATCATGCAAAACAGGAAGTAAACAACACTCTCAAAATTAAGCGTTTTAAACTACGTAATACCAGAAATAAAGGCAGTTGCATATCACTCGAAGACTAATCAAAAGTGATTGTCAATACAGCCGCTTCTGTAAGGATCTTAATCACTTTGTAAGAAAGCGATGTATAAATGGTTGGTTCTGAGCACTATGGGACTTAACATCTATGGTCCTAACTAACCTAAGAACATCACACAACACCCAGTCATCACGAGGCAGAGAAAATCCCTGACCCCGCCGGGAATCGAACCTGGGAACACGGGCGCGGGAAGCGAGAACGCTACCGCACGCCCACGAGCTGCAGACAAAGCGATGTATAGATTTTATTCTTTACTTCAAAGCAAACATGTCGATGAAACGGGAAAAACGTTAAAATCATAGCTGATGAATGCGTGATAGAAATACCACACCTGCCATTGTGTCTTAGGTTTCCGTCCTATACACAAATGCTGGGACAATCGCTGAAGAAATTCTACATTTGACGTACCAGAGGTAGGATTCTGTAAGCTACATTGCATTTGGAAGCAGCAATTAAAAACAAAAAATCATTTATAACACTGTGTCAAGGCAGGGGATGGAAGACAGCAAATCATATGTGTAGCTATCACCTAGATAATTCTTGGAACGTGCGACGATTTTTCTTCATTCTGTAGTAAATTTTCACTGTGAATATAATAGGCCTGCCATTGTAGTAATTCTGCGGCTGTAGAGGCAACAGCGTTCTCTGCGGACGACAAAAAGCCAAGGGAGTCCTCCTTCTTGCAGTATGTATTGCGTTACAGATTGGCGTTAGAGGTGCTTAACCTCTAGAGTACCACCTCAGAGCTAGATAAGAGCTGGTTGCATACGATCAATAACGTGTTCCACTAGCAAGAACAACAACACGCCACTGCCCTACACATAGATGAACAATACGTCGTGTACCATGCATTGCGCCACGTGAGGGAATGATATTCTAATTTCACACAGTAATAAACAATGCAGAGCAAAATAAATTAATCAAAAATGGTTTACTTCTACGTTGCTCAATATCAAAGTGAATTTTACTTAGATGAGACAGTATATGCTACTGCTACCATTCAGTTTCGAGTAGTACGTACTGCATCAAATACTAAGGCTATAAACTGGCGTTGCCTTTTGTTCTTAATAAAACATAAAAAAAGCCTTGCAGGTTCCGCGTGAGTGTGTCTTTCTAGCCCTCTACGTTAAATATCTCGCACGTTATTGTCAATATTACTGACTCGTGTGTATGGACATTACGATAGCGTATGCTGATGCAAGGATTTAATTGTCATCGAGATAAATTAGGCTCAAATCCTAAGAGTCTGTTATGAGCAATAAGGAAATACTGAGTACACGTTAAATGTGTTGTACAGATATTAAAAAATACTTTCTATTGTTCCTCATTCATTAATGTTAACATTAAATGTGTCCCACGATTTTTCGTATAGTTGTTAGTTCCTCTTAGTTTGTTCAGTAATTATACCCCAATTCCACCAACAAAAGTGAGAAGGTTGTTCAGGAATATTTTCCGACTGTTGTGGTATAGGGGGTGTGCCATCTTGGACCGGGGGAAAGGGGGGAAGAGGTCGTTCCGTAGTAATTACATTTCGTTTGCTTTCTTGTCCCTGTAAGTAGGCTGTTTTTTTTCTAAGGGGACGTTTCATCCCTAAATTTTCTGTACCTGTACTGCGTTGAAAATACTGTTCAGCAGTGTAAATGGCCACGGTATATGCTGCGAGGCTTGGAAAAAAATTGCTCCATTCACTCACGTCACTCGTTGTCGACAATATTCGTGCCCAATTCTACGTCTTCAATCTTGCATACAGTACAGCTCGGTTCTGTAGTGACGACATCCGCTTCCCTTTGCATATGAGGATTTTTACACTTAATTTTTCGTTGTACTTTTGGAGATTCCATATTACAGCCTTTTCACTGTTGTGAAAGTATTTTCACAGGAAGAAAGGTATTAGAGTAATCGATCAAATAATTCATAATAACTTTGTAACGAGTTACCGGAGACGACGTGTCTCTTATAGCTACCAAAATAGGCCTACTTCGAAACTATTCCTGATCATCTTTCGAAATTTTATCGGTGGAGCTCGGCTTCACCGTGTATGCCTCACTTGAAGTTCAGATGGAAAGTAGACCTGGTAATGCATACGCAATAAAGGCATTTTAATGATCGACACCTTAGCGCGTAGCGAAACTAAAACCAGCGAGCTCCACTTCATGAGTCAGTGTCGCTATCCCGGGTCTCGAGATGCTGGTATTCCTAACAGAGAGCTGTACCCCTGAAATTCTTGACAGTACTTGTTTAGATATCGCTATTTGCATTCCCTCTTTAAACCAGCTTGTGAAAAACGGAAGTTGAACGATTGACAGCAGCAGTAATGGCTGTCCGTTTATAGCCCTCCACGCGAGTTTAAATGCTGCAGGAGCGGCAGAGATGAAAAACGACACTGCGGCGGGCGCGACCTTCCAGCCGTTACCTACGGTACTGCAGTATCGGGACAGGGCTGTGAGCCCAGGCGTGTTGCTTACCACAGCGCATGCGCGTCACGTGGTAGCCGACTGTGATGTGTAAACATTGGAACGTATATCACCGAGCTACAGCTGCTGGGCGCGGGACAATGCGAAAGCGACACGCGGCCTGCGTCAATTGAACCTACCGATACTGGAGGTCAGCTTTAACTCGTCACAAAATTACCTGTCGTGTGACGCCTAACGTGCGCTAACAGAAAGCGAACGAAAAACATTGACAGCATTTATTTTGCGTCTATGTTAATTTTTTGGAATGTAGGTTTTGGTGACTGACCGATCTGCAGCGTAGCCTGAGGTCTAGATTAGGTTGCGACGTGACAGTTTGTTCGGGAGCTGGCGAAGCCAGTGAATTTAGATACTAAATTTTAATTATGTTGCTATACTGGCCTGTAGAATAGACGGAGGTCTACACTCTGCTCAAAATTATTTTAGGATTGACAGCTGCAAAGGAAATAGTGAGGCGAGACTCAAGAGAGGAGCATAACACGCATTGGCCTTAGCATTCAGGCACAGTTGCCAAGCCCTCACTTCATCACTAAAACACTTCCTGTTTGTCGCAAGCTTCAGGTTAACTCAGCTTTCTGTACTATGGGATCGTTCGTTATGCGCTGAGATTTCGTTTGTTTCCGCTTCTTACTCTAATGTGGTAAATATTTTATCTGTTATTACTATCGTTTGTCGTGTGATACTGAATTATGTCAGAAGCAAGTTCGTCAAATGTCATTCGATGTAACAGTTCGACGACGCTCTCTTGGCCAATGGATTGCCCAACGAGGTCTGTCGAGAATAATGAAAAATTGTTTTGAACTTCAAGTGCATTCACCGTCAATATTTGTTTTTCGGAATGCTTCTAATCATCCTATTATTGTGCGAGACGTCTTCTTTGGAAAATCTAAAGGAGATGCTTAACTGGTTTCAGCATCTTAAGCAAGTGGTAATTTTAAAATGGTAGTGCTTAAGCGACAAATCTCCACAAGTCATTGTTCGCCAGTTGCTAAATAGAGGAGCTGGCAGAAACATGCGGGCATTACAGCATTAAGCTGCGACTTTATCGTTGCCATTTGAACTCGACAGAAATGGTAGGGCCCAAACTAAAGGTTAAATTGTGAGCAGCAATAAAAAGAATTACTCTACAGTGAAGGATGCAACAACGAAACTGATAGGCAAATCACCTCTGAAAATTGGAGGAAAGTCATAAGCCATACACAGTGCATTACGGAAAGAGACGTGGAAGAATGAAGCTATTTTAGAAAGTTCAGCAGAGGAAATGATCACGTCGTTAAATAACGACAATGACTGTGCCGCTTCGAGCATGTGTGATAGGGATAAGAGTAATGTCAGTAACAGTTGTAATATTAGAAATAATTAGAGAATTTCATCACAAAACGTGATGAGAGGTTAATTCTACACCTAGCAATCTGTTTCTCTTAATGAAACCAAATGACTGGTGTTTAGTGTCCAACGAGCGAGCGGAACATTATGCAGACAGAGTTCCGTTTTGGGGAAGACGAAAATATGAGTTATTCTTAAGAGGTAGTTCTCTTACTAAAATCACACAAATACAAAACAAAAAACTTTTTCGCATTTGGAAAATTCGGAAACGTCACTTTCGCAAATAGTATTTTAAATATTTGCAGCTGTTCCAGAAGACACTGATGCTAGTTCCATCTGAAAAGTTTGCGAGTTTCAGGGAGCTGAATGAAATGTAGTATTGGCGTAGGCTTCGTGCGGGTTGTGGCGTCTCTGTTTCACTCCACGTGCTCTCGCGGAAGTTTCTGTCCTCAAGTAATACTGAACAGCGTATAGGTTAGGTTGAAAGGTGACAGTCTGGTCGATCCTAAAGTAATACTGAACAGCATATAGCTTAAGTTGAGAGGTGACAGTCTGGTAGTGGGTTGGGGAAGCCAGTGAACGTGGTGGCACGAGAATAGCTGTGATCCTTGTTGCGGTAAGTATGTTACAAATGTATTGGATTTCGACAGGGCATCTACTTTCGCCATTTTGATGGCGTCGGTGAAAGCTGAAGGGTGGTATCAGAGGCTGCAGTTAACAGCGCGGACTCACCTTGAACGTTTTGTAGGACGAGACGACGTAGGCGCCGCCGTCCTCGAGTTCCTCGAGGTGCAGCTTCCGCTCGCCGTCCATGGAGAAGATGTAGCGCGCGCCGCGCGGCAGGTCCAGCCGCAGAGACAGCTTGTCGAGCAGCGCCTCGAGGGTGCCGATGTCTCGGCCCGGCTTAAAGCGGAACTCGACGCCCGGGAAGAAGGGGTCGCCGTTGCGGTAGAAGGTGACCTTGCGCGCGCGCCAGTAGGACAGGTTGTTGTACTTGGCGCCCGCGTCGACGACGGCGTGCGCGCGCGACTTGGGCCGCGACGGCGGCGGCCCGTCGGCCATGTCCAGCAGGTCGGCGTCGTCGGAGGCGTCGTGGCGGCCGGCGCCGGCGTTCTGCTGCTGGCCCCAGTAGCCGCCGGCGCGCGTGCGTCCGCCGCGGGACGCGCGCGGTCTGCGCTGCTGCTGCTGCTGTACCCGGTGCTGGCCCTCTTCGTCGTCGTCGTCCGCCTCCTCCTCGTCGTCGTCCTCAGTGCTCTGGCTGTTCACGACGGTGATCGCGGACTGGCCGCCGGTTCCGTTCTGCTGGGGCTGCTCCTCCTGCTGCTGCAGGTGGTTCGCGGGTTGGTCGCTGGGCGGCGCGGCCGCGTCCTCGGCGCCGGCGGCGTTCACCGGCATGTCGCCGCCACCATTCTGCGGCTGCTGTGTCTCCTGTGTCTGTTGCTGGTCCTGCGCGCTTCCGCTGCCGCTGCCGTCCCCCTGCGGAGCTGGTGACCGACTGCCGGCCGACGAAGACCGCGACGAAGAGGGCTGCACCACGACCTGCGGCGCGATCATGCTCGCAGGGCCCCGCTTTGCTTTGCTAATCAGAATAATACTGCCTTCCGGCCGCCGTCCCACCCCAATGGGCCCTTCCCCTCGCCCCCGTGCCCCGCTGGCCCCTTTTTTTCTCCGCTCTGTTTTCGGCGCGTCTGGGAGCGCCTACTTTGCCCTCCCTTCCAGCCGCCTCCCTCGCCTCGATTATTGCTCTTTAGCCCTGGCTAAAGCTTAGTGACTTTTCAGTCACCTGACCGAGTGCTGTCGCCTTTGCCCTTTCACCCCCTCTCCCAGTGTTTCGCACGTGGATAACACTCTCCCCACCCCTCCCCCACCTCCTCCTCAGTCTAACCCCGTATACTAAGCTCGCGGAGGCGGAAGCGGCGGACCACAACAGCGTACAGAGATTGGCGGCGTTGCCAGCTGCGTGGCGCCCACCCCTCCGACGCGTGGCCTCGCCGAGACGGACTTGTTGCGCTCGGCCGCCCCCCGCAGCCCCCTGCGGCATCGATCGCTGCGGCAGCGATATGGCAAGCGTGCCCGGCATCCCCGTTGGGCGCCGGCGTCGAGCCGCGACCAATCGTGAGCGCCGACTCCGCCTTGCGGGTCGGTGGTGGGGGCAGCTCCACGAGAGGGGTACTCCGTACCCGGACGTCCGCTGGAGTCTCCGAATTGCAAATTTTCTTCCTGCACCCTCTCGTTATTTTTTCGAGAGGGATCGACTGTCAGACCTCGCTAATGACGGCCTTAATTGAAGGCACGCGATAGGAAAGCACAGTCGCTTTCTCCCTGCTGGCCTTCACCCCAAGGAAACGCTTCCGAAACCCTCATGCTGATTAACAATCGACAGTTGGACCATTCTCCATACGTATCTTTCCAGCCTGGTCGATCGTAATCACATTAAAACATAACAAATTTGTTTGTGTGGCCATCCTCCGCAGCAAGTATTTAAATACTTGTTTCGTTAACAAAACTGCCTTTTCCTGCTGCTAGTTACTTTATTTATTTTCAAACGTGTGTGCAATCTTATGGGACTTAACTGCTAAGGTCATCAGTCCCTAAGCTTACACACTACTTAACCTAAATGATCCTAAGAACAAACACACACACACCCATGCCCGAGGGAAGACTCGAACCTCCACCGGGACCAGCCGCACAGACTGCAGCGCCCTAGACCGCACGGCTAATCCCGCGTTGCACTTTATTTATCCCATACGCGTTTCGGCGTCTCCTGTTCTAAGGCATCATCAGTGAGATCTATAACGATACCGTTTTGTTCAAAAAATGGTTCAAATGGCTCTGAGCACTATGGGACTTAACATCTATGGTCATCAGTCCCCTAGAACTTAGAACTACTTAAACCTAACTAACCTAAGGACATCACACAACACCCAGTCATCACGAGGCAGAGAAAATCCCTGACCCCGCCGGGAATCGAACCCGGGAACCCGGGCGCGGGAAGCGAGAACGCTACCGCACTACCACGAGCTGCGGACCGTTTTGTTAGTTTTAGATCATTAAGCAGTTCACTTCGCGATTTTTTTGTAAAAAAAAGTAATTACTTACGATTTGCTGATCTGCGTTTCCTCACATCTGGCCTGGAGGTCGCACTACCACTTTTATCACTGCTATATAATCACATCTTTGTGTTCTCGCCTTCCACACACTGTTCACCGTGTTTCTCATTCTTTTTTGTGGTGCACTATCGTTCTTTTGTCACTCGATACAACTATTTCGTCGTACACCGTTTCTTACAACGTAAATATTGCGACTCCGTTACGTGTGTCATCTTCTTTGGTATTTTGGCAAAAATTAGGTAAACATAGCAAAGAAGATGAAACACGTAATGGAGTATCTTGGTAACAAATAGGTAAACATACCAAAGAAACTGAAACAAGTGATGGAGTCGCAATATTTACGTTGTGAAAACAGTGTGCGACGAAATAGTTGTATCGAGTGACAAAAGAACAATAGTCCACCACAAAAAAAGAGTGAGAAACATGGTGAACACTGTGTGAGAGGCGAGAACACAAAGATGTGATTATATGGCAGTGATGAAAGTGGTAGTGTCACCTCCAGACCAGATGTGAGGCAACGCAGATCAGCAAATCGTAAGTAATTACTTTTTTTACAAAAAAATCGCGAAGTGAACTGTTTAATGATCTAAAACTAACAAAACTGTATCATTATAGATCCCACTGATGATGCCTTAGAATAAGAGAAGGCGAAACAAGTATGGGATGAATAAAGCAACTAGCAGCAGGAAAAGACAGTTTTATTTACAAAACATTAAAACCTATTTCATTGTTCATTTTTTTGTATTATACCTTGTCATAGATAACATTTACTCACATAATATTTTGTAAATATTGACCTCATAAAATTACGACAAAATACGAAAAGCTGTTATTCAGTAATTCTTAAACTAATACTTCTAAAGTAACGAATGTCGTTTGTATAAAGCTGCAGTCTGGAGCCGAGCGACCGCTACGGTCGCAGGTTCGAATCCTGCCTCGGGCATGGATGTGTGTGCTGTCCTTAGGTTAGTTAGGTTTAATTAGTTCTAAGTTCTAGGCGACTGATGACCTCAGAAGTTAAGTCGCATAGTGCTCAGAGCCAATTTGTCTGTATAAAAACAAACGAGAATACTGTCTTCGATAGGAAAACGTGTTTTGTGTGTGTGGGTATGTGTGTGCGTGTGTAAAGCAAGAACAGAAAACTTATGGACTCTCATTCTATCTACAATAGATTAGATTTTATGTCTCTCTGTGTACGTTACCTGTCGAGGAAAATTAGATGCAGTCGAGTAAATATGTGTAAAGAATATGCCTCTGAGCAATGAAGAATATAGTTACGCACGCACTGTTAACAGAAGCACTAGCGGAACGCCAGAGTAAAAAAGTATCTGTCTGATAAATATTTCCTTTCCGGATAATCAGTTACTGCACACCTAGTTTACCTAAGAAAACGGGCATTTTCGTTTGCATTTGTACCAAACGAAAGGATAAGTACCAAGAAGCTCTCAGCATTATATGACAGTTATATGGCGTGGAACTATCTATTACAAACAACTACCCGATGGAGCTCTTCTCTAGGGTATGAAAGTGATTACTTTCTAACAACATTTCGAACTTATATTAATATAATAGGAGGTGTCATTGCAGGATATTTCTTTTACATTCTGCCATTCTTTAAAACTGCAAATTAAATGGCCATACTAATTTCCAGTTTACAAAGACGGATCGAAAATGAAAGGTAAAGGGTATGCAGGATGTCCCGTTTGGTGTCCACTAGGTTCAGTACGGAAACTGTTCCTAATTCCTCTAGAATCTTCTTAATAAGGAGCCTAAATCACTGGGATAATAAACATATTTATTCGTATTGGACGACACTCAGGACACTGAAGTTTTAAAGAAGAATATAAGTAACAAAATGGTAACTATTAACAGTCTCGATGTCTGTAGTCAAAGTACTGGCAACCAGGAACTGATCCAGGACAAACAACAAAGCATTATTACGTATAAAAAGGAGTTTATAGACTGTAGAAACCGGAGTCACAGAGTAGAAAAAATCTGGATTAAAATACACAGCGGTATAACCGATATTAGAAGGCTGCCCAGCTGGAAAAAGAGACAATTTCTAATCTGTTATGTCTTGATATTATGTTTCCATATGAAGAATTTTAGATGTATATCTGCGTGGCATCGAGAATTGCGACCGATTGGAAAGGACACCGGAACGCGTTAAAACTCGTTCGGGGAAGGCACAACTGTTCCCACCAAGACCTGGTTTAATCATCATCACATGTAAAAGTGAACCGTCACCACGGTTTTCAGGATGAGATTTGCTGGTGCACGTTTTGTTTTTTCTTACCTGTAAAGAATCAACGTCAATAAGCGATGCTTCACGGGCGTGGCCTGGCGTTAATGTGATCTCAGTCCTTACAAGGAAAACATAGACTTACTGATACCATAAGCGACTGTGCTGGAGATGATGTATTATTTTGTAATTACTATTACTCTCCGCTTCGCTACTCCCACACGAAAGAACCTGTGATTCTTACGGACACCCAAAAGAAGATCAAAACCTCAGATCGATGAATTATACATATGCAGCAGGGCATATACTAGAGTTATTCCGCTAAGAGTCCTTAAACCAGCAAAATTTGTAAATTTGTGGTAAGATCTTATGGGACCAAACTGCTAAGGTCATCGGTCCCTAAGTTTACACACTACCTAATCTCACTTAAACTAACTTACGCTATGGACAACACACACACCCATGCCCGAGCGAGGACTCGAACCTCCGACGGGGGGAGCAGCGCGGACCGTGACAAGATGCCACAGACCACGAGGCTACCCACGCTGCAAACCAGCATAAGAAACAATGTTAATACCTCTCAATAACTAATAAATTCAAGTCCTGCTCAGATGCTATGCTTTTTATCGATCTGAAGCTATGATATGGGTGTGCAAATATCTTGAGCGTATATTCTGGTAACTATGAAAAACGAGAATTTTTCAACTTATTCAACCAACTATTCAGCATATAAAAGGTCTTCTGGTCGCTATGTTTTCAAAATAATGAATGAAATAATTAAATTTTTCGTTCTTCTGTAAGTTCACTTTTCCTGCTTATCGTCATTCATTGGTAAGTTAATCTTTAGGACCAAATCAACAATGTTATTCCATTCAGATATAAATCACTCCATATTTTGTTTCGTAAAATGCTTTATTAATAAATTAGATAATTTAGTTTTGTTATAAAAAAATTATTCTTCATACATCTGATAGAGTACCTGAGTTAAATTACTCCTATAATTCACCATTCAATAAATGCTATGCTTTCTTTGGTTACTTCAAATTGGGAATTAAAATTTTTTTATATTCTTGCTTTCAGTTATTTTATGAAGGTAATCTAATACTTTTGAGGTAAATAGCAAATAGTTTTTTTATACTGTAATGCAATATTCTTTTTAAATTCTTTCTGTAGTGGATACACTGGCTGTTTTCGAACACCACGGTGTTTCCCACCTTAAACTAATCATGGTCTTTCATAAAAAAATTAAAAGAAAATCTAGTTGCCACCACCACTTTTACCTTACCTCTTAAACACTGAAACAAAAGATTCATTGGCTTCTCGCTACTCGTAAATATCAAAATAACTGGTTACAAAGAATGATGGCTACTCTAAGTAGCCTATTATTATTAAATTATGTTGTTCCTTGCATCCTATAGATAGAAAATATCTTCTTACAAATCGGATATCAATAAGCAAATGTTTTCTACAAGGAAGTCCATATTACGTACGTCCTCCGACACATCGAACTATACAGAAGTCATTTGTATTAGCACGATTTCACCATCCAAATACCACAGAGTTTACTTTAACAACCAACGTAGTATGTAGTCGCAATACCAACAGAGAAGTAAGTCTATACTCACTTGAAACAGTGGTGTCTATGGATTACCTACGAATACAGTTACTGATCCCACAACTTTACTTTAAACATATCTCCAAACCCATTCAAAACATAATTTAATGATCACTATTTTTCTCCAACATAATACTCCATTACCCGGATTAAATATTAACTGGAATTCACCTACTGAAAACAGCAGGATGTACCTAATTTATCTCGAAAATAATTACTTCCCTATTACCAATTATACACTACGTGCAAAACTTCAGGACGAAAGTAACTTTCGCATCATGCGTCACTGCAAAGTAATGTAGCTCGATGAAACTTGGACCTTACATAGAGAAAAGTGCTACAGTATAGTACGGAATATAACAGAGATAAATACCCAATGAAACGAACGGAAATGACACTTTTACTCAAGGACAATAATTACACTGAAGTCACTGCGACTTATGATGGTTCCCGGGACATGGTTCTCAATTGAGTGCGTTCTCTGCAACTTGCTTCCATGCTGACCACAAGACTGGTAACGAGTTGACGGGTGTACATTCAGATACATAACCGAGCAAGAATTTCTGAAATCAATCCTAAGGTGTTCTTTGTACCCTATCATATCACTCTCTCAGGTTTTGCGAATAACATGCTATTGCAAAGACTCCACTATGTGTGCCTTTTTTGTGGACTTAGAAAGTTTGTACGTGTTTCACTCAGCTTCCAGCCACAAATGGACGATCCTTCTGAAAAATGTTCGCGCTACAATTAAGAGACTTTCAAATACACGATGAAGTGCTCACTACGATGTTAAGTCTGTGTTTCGAAGATTTAAAAAGATTATTGATACCACTGAGGAAATACCTTATTCCTTGGGAACTATAGAAACCAGAGGATCTGCTTAAAGTATGTTGTCTGCACTGTTCTCGTGTTTATGTTTTTTTGTGGTTGCGGAGCACTGACTTAGCAGAAGTCAACGAAGCACAGAAGTATTTGCAAATTCTTGAAGCCATCTTCGAAATGTGTATTACGTTACAGATGGGGAGTCTGAATCTCTGATCGAAAGTCATGAGAAATTACGTTGTCGACGAAGCATTTGGATTTCCGAAGTAGCAAGTGAAGAGAGGGGCATTTGTGCGCAAAAAAGGGGGTTGGGGGGGGGGGGGGACAAGAAAATGATACCTATAGAGTAAGCTGCAAATAAGAAGCTGACCTTGCACCAAGAACTGAGAAGGTCAATGATGGAGTTCATAGACAGATTTCTCCAAGAAATCGAAACACGCTGCAAAACCATGGAACATTTTGCTATTTTAGAACCCAGAAATCTGATTAAAACTTCGGTAAGCTTCTCACTATTGTAAAAAGGTTTTATATTTTGTGACTGAAGCGCTGTTTTTATTCGTGTTTGCTTCCTAACATGTAATTATGGAAATCCGTTTCTGCCTTGAGAAAATAAAAATTCTTTTTTAATACCCAAACATTTTTCGTAAGCTTCACCATCGTCAGTAGGGGCATTCATTTTCTGACAATTAACATGTAAAGAAATTTTGCACAATAATACATAAGTTTTAACATTATGGCATTCAAACTTATAAAAATAACAAAAATTTTATGTTTTAGTATCATATATTGATGTTTCAGTTAGATTACGTCATGGTCAGAGATTCTGAAACCAGATAATGGATTGAAAAGCATACATGGGAGCAGATATAGCCTCTGATCACAATGCAATAGGCTGAAGTTCAAGAGATTAGACAGGAAGAATTAATACGCAAAGAAGCGGGATACAGAAGTACTAAGGGATAACGAGAACCTCTTGAAGTTTTCTAAGGCTATAGATTCGGCAATTAGGAGTAGCTCAGTTGGCAGTACAGTTGAAAAGGAATGGACAACTCTAAAAAGGGCAATCATAGAAGTTGGAAAGAAAAACATAGGTACAAAGAAGGTAACTGCGAAAAAATCATGCGTAACAGAAGAAATCCTTCATTTGATTGACGAAAGAAGAAAGTACAACAATGTTCAGGGAAATTCAGGAATACAGAAAAACAAGTCGCTCAAGAATGAGATAAATAGGAAGTGCAGAGAAGCTAAGGTGAAATGGCCGCATGATACATGTGACGAAATCGAAAAAGAAATGATTATCGGAAGCACTGACACAACGTACAGGAATGTCAAAATAACCTTCGGTGACTTAAAAAGCAAGGGTGTTAACATTAAGAGTGCAACGGGAATTCCACTGTTAAATGCAGAGGAGAGACCCGATAGGTGGAAAGAGTACATGAGGGGGAAGATTTGCTTGATGTGATAGAAGAAGAAACAGAAATTGATTTAGAACAGATAGGGGATCCAGTATTAGAATCAGAATTTAAGAGAGCTTTGGAGGAGCTAAGATCAAATAAGGCAGAGGGGATAGATAACATTTCATCAGAATATCTAAAATCATTGGTTAACAAAATGACTATTCACGTTGGTATGTAGAATCTATGAGTATGGTGACATATCATCTGACTTTCAGAAAAATATCATCCACTCAATTCCGAAGATTGCAAAAGCTGACTACTTCGAGAATTATAGTACAGTCAGCATCCAAGCTGCTGACAAGGATAATATGCAGAAGAATGGAAAAGAAGTTTGTGGTGTGCTGGATCAGGATCAGTTTGGCTTTAGAAAAGGTAAAGGCAACAGAGATGCAATTTTGACGTTGCGGTTGATAACGGATGCAAGACTAAAGAAAAGTCAAGACACAGTCATATGATTTGTAGATCTGGTAAAAGCGTTCGACAATGTAAAACGGAATAAGATGTTCTAAATTCTGAGCAAATTAGGAGTAAGCTATAGGGATAGACGGGTAATATACAATGTGCACCAGAGTCAAGAGGGAATAATATCAATGGACGACCAAGAACGAAGAGCTGCGACTGCATGGGGTGTTAGACATGGATGTAGTCTTTCCCTCCTACCATTTAACCTGCGCATCGAAGGAACTTGCTCCCCTTCTTGCAGCGGTGTACCGTAGCTCTCTAGAAGAGTGTAGCGTTCCAAAAGATTGGAAAATGGCGCAGGTCATCCCCGTTTTCAAGAAGGGACGTCGAATAGAAGTGCAGAACTATAAACCTATATCTCTAACGTCGATCAGTTGTAGAATTTTGAAACCCGTATTATGTTCGAGTATAACGACTTTTCTGGAGACTAGAAATCTACTCTGTAGGAATCAGCATGGGTTTCGAAAACGACGATCGTGTGAAACCCAGCTCGCGCTATTCGACCACGAGACTCAGAGGGCCATAGACACGGGTTCCCAGGTAGATGCCGTGTTTCTTGACTTCCGCAAGGCGTTCGATACAGTTCCCCACAGTCGTTTAATGAACAAAGTAAGAGCATATGGACTATCAGATCAATTGTGTGATTGGATTGAAGAGTTCCTAGATAACAGAACGCAGCATGTCATTCTCAGTGGAGAGAAGTCTTCCGAAGTAAGACTGATTTCAGGTGTGCCACAGGGGAGTGTCGTAGGACCGTTGCTATTCACAATACACATAAAGATGTGTGAATATAAAATTAATCGTCGGTAAATCTGATGCCAGACTGAGATTCATTGGAAGAATCCTAAGAAAATGTAGTCCGAAAACAAAGGAAGTAGGTTACAGTACACTTGTTCGCCCACTACTTCAATACTGCTCACTGGTGTGGGATCCGTACCAGATAGGGTCGATAGAAGAGATAGAGAAGATCCAACGGAGAGCAGCGCGCTTCGTTACAGGGTCATTCAGTAATCACGAAAGCGTTACGGAAATGCTAGATAAACTCCAATGGAAGACTCTGCAGAAGAGACGCTCAGTAGCTCGGTACGGGCTTTTGTTGAAGTTTCGAGAACATACCTTCACCGAGGAGTCAAGCAGTATCTTGCTCCCTCCTACGTAAATCTCGCGAAGATACCATGAGGATAAAATCAGAGAGATTAGAGCCCACACAGAGGCATACTGACAATCTTTCTTTCCGCGAACAATAAGAGACGGGAATAGAAGGAAGAACCGATAGAGGTACTCAAGGTACCCTCCGCCACACACCGTCAGGTGGCTTGCCGAGTATGGACATAGATGTAGAAGAAATAATGATGGAAGTAAAACAAAGGTTGAGGAGTGGAACTAAAATTCAAGGTGAAAGGATACCAATGATATAATTCGCTGGTGATATAACTATCCTGAGTGAAAGTCAAGAAGAATTACATCATATCCTGAATGGAATGAACAATCTAATGAGTACAGAATATGGACTGAAAGTAAATCGAAGAAAGACGAAAGTAATGAGAAGTAGCAGAAATGGGAAAGGCGGGAAACATAACATCAGGAATGATGGTCACGAAGAATGTACGTCTGGAGCACAGCCTTGTATGGTAGTGAAACATGGACTGTGGGAAAACTGGAACAGAAGAGAATCGAAGCATTTAATTTGAGACGTGGTGCTGCAGAGGAATGTTGAAAATTAGGTGAACTGATAAAGTAAGGATGAGGAGGTTCTGCGCAGAATCGGGGAGGAAAATAACATGTGGAAAACACTGACAAGGAGAACGGACAGGATGATAGGACATCTGTTCAGACATCATGAAACGACTTCCATGATACTAGAGAGAGCTGTAGAGAACAAAACTGTAGAGGAAGACAGAGATTGGAATTCATCTAGCAAATAGTTGAGGACGTAGGTTGCAAGTACTACTCTGAGATGAAGAGGTTAGCACAGGAAAGGAATTCGTGGCGGGCCGCATCAAACCAGTCAGTAGACTGATGACCATAAAAAAATTGATGTTTACATGACTGACGTTTCAGTGCAGCTGATATTTTGCTCCAGTTTGTCAGTATTTTAGGCCTAAAATTAAATTATTCGCCTAAAATGAAACTATTGTTTTTTCTACTCTCTTAATGTTCATTTGTTTTGTTAAAGTAATAGGTTTCGAAAATGTAGACAGGATATGTTGATTGTGAATGTTGGTGGAGCAAGTGAATATCTAATAAAAAGTGACTTTGCTTATTTGGAAACACACTCTACATTCCCTGTGAGGCATAAAAAAGCCGAATAAAGTAAGTATACCCAAATTACATTCTCAGATCCCTTCCTGCAGATCAGTTTCAAACGTTTATTCGTAATCAACATATCACAGCAACATTTTCGTAAACCATTACTTTAAAGTAACAAACGACAGTTAAAGAATAAACAAAAAACCGTTGACAACAGAACATAAAATGACAGTAGTACTGTTACATTGGCAAAACGGGAAAAAGCGGCAGTTTCACTCTAGGCCTAATATTTTGGTAAATATAAGTAACATAATATTTTAAAAATCCTAATTAATTGCAGGTGACAAACTGGAGAAAAATATTATCTGTACTGCAAATGTTAGCCACAAATGATATGTATTTTTTCTGGTAATAGCTTTATAAATGTAAATACCATAATCTCAGAACTTTTGTTTGATCATGCATTATTTCTTTAGATATAATTTGACAGAAAATAGATAAAGTTGTTGATTGTTGACATCATCAAAATATGTCTGGGTGCTAAACAAGAAGTATTTGTGTTTGGTCAAGGCAGAACTGCATCACTATAATTATATATGTAAAAAGTTTAGTTGACAATTATGATGAGGCTTATAAGCATATTATCCTTGCAGAAATTCCATGCCTAAGATTTCTGTGAGCTGTCAGTGTCCCAAAAGGAGACAGCTTAAAGATTCTTACAGTTCGTGGTTGAGTATAAGTTTTCCGAATCTGTTTCCAACCTCATTTTGGCGTTAAGATCTTTGTATGTTATAGTAGCGATATGTGAGAGGAGTTTTTCAAAAATCAAACTAATTACGAATTATCTTAGGTCCAATACAAGTCAAGCACGATTGTAATGCGACAATTTTGCTAATAGACGATAGTGCACCTAAGGGTTTAGGCTTTGGTGACGTAATTTCGAAATTTATTTCAGTAAAAGTTAGAGTAAAGACTCTAAACTACATGTTAAAGTCACCTATCACCAAGATATTCGATTGTTTGTGCAATTTCATTATAATTAAACTATGTTATTTATAAAAATGTCTTACTTGTTTGTTCCCTTTGATAAACACTGTTTACACTAAAGTTAACATTACACTTCTCTTTTTCTCACAAAATTTCTTCCCCAAAAAACACAATTTCATGTTTTTGTAGGGTTTGTGGGGTGGAGTGTGACAAACTAAAATGCCACACCGAATACCAAGCTACCTAGCTATCCCGCTGATATTTTGTTGTGCTGTGTTCTAATACTTATTAAATGCATGTTCAGAAAGATGTTTGTGCTGAAGTTTTGGTTTAACATTTTAATGTAACTTATTATAAATAAAAGAAGGGCAATTTTATTTTGCAGCTGACAATAACTAAGTAGGATGGATGGCTGTAGCGATGTATTAATCAAAATAATTATATAAAAGCTATGTAGAAACAGAGTGAAAAACGTGTATTGCTACGTACTATACCGCATTCTATCGAAACTGAAGCATAGTCACATACTTATCCACCTTGAGGAGGTGAAATGCGGACAACCGGGCAGCCTACGTGTTGTGTACTAAGCAAGATCCCACGGGAGGCCTCCACCACAAATGCACAACCACTGGTCTGAAGCCTCAGACCCGAGCAGCAGCCTCCACATGACGCTCACAATCCGAACCTCTTTCTGCTGCCATGCCACGGCCTTCAGCGTGTGTCAGTCGCCCACCGATAATGTGGACGGCCACGTAAGAAATCCCTATCAGCTGTGGACTACGTTGCTTCCGCCTTATACTGGAGGACAGGGAAATCCTTCTGCCGTTGAGCACAAAACACATGCCACAGACGCTCATACAGTACCAAAGCAGCAGTCAGACAGTTATGCGCCTACAGCCAGCTGAGCACAGTTCTCTTCAAAGCTACATACTCGCTATCTACGGAGTAACAGCACAATCAAGAGTGTCTGCAATATTACTATCTGTCATAGTGACAATATCATAGACTACCAAGAGGCAGCAAAGTTATTTAGATATCAATGTATTAGGTTTAGGACATATAGTGCCATAGTAACAGACTGTACCAAAGTGCCATTTCGTAGCATACTATTAATAAATGTCATTGGTTATTTCTTATTATGTTGTCACATTTTTGTTCTAGTGCCACCCTGTCAAGCAAGTGTTCAATTAATATGCGTGCAGTCTAATACCATTAAAGAACTGTAGCAGTAAAACATTTTTCTGATACCATAGATGTATGGGCTGAGTTAATAATTACATTCAGAAACAAGATTCCAAACATTTCGGTGACAGGAATAAAGTTTACATGTAGTTTATAACAATTTTCGCCAGTGCTGATCATTGGATGACGATAAAAATTGGAAACTGTTGAAAACGAATTTCGTCAGTTTCCAACACTAGCAAGGAGGTAGAGCAAACCCACAGTATTTTCATCAACAGAGGCTACAAGCAAAAAGAATAAAACTAAACAGGACAACTTTTCATTTTTCTTTATTTTATAAATCACCACACCGTGTTCGATCATAAGCTCGAAGACTCCTTGCGATTCATTACACTCCCGCCTCCCTGCTGCTGTGCCTCGCTTCACTGGTTCCCAGATTGTTTTAACAACTGTTCAGTTTCAGTGGGCGTGGAAATATTAATCACATGTTGCCATACCCAAAATTATTTAGAAGCTTGACCATGACTGGACGCGGAATTATGATAATTACAGGTATCGCAATTAATGCAACAAAACCATTGTGTACGTTCGCAGGACGGTTTATCACATCATGGTGAACTGCAAGCAAAATTTTCCAAAAATATTAAGTCCACCTAGTCATGCATTGAGACCGGGCTTATGTTTCTTCATCATCATTGCCCCTTCCCTAAGAACTGCTTTAACGGATGAGACCCGGCGAATATTTATTTTTGTTGCATGCATTGATACAAGGAAGCCACCACCTTGACCTACTCGGGATCTTTAATTAGCGTGGAGAGAGAAACGGACGATGTAGCTACGGAACTTCTTTACAGAGTGTGTCTCTAAGCGCAACAGATGACCATTGCGGTTTACGGATGTAGTGATGATCCAAAACTTTATGGACACTGCACACCGTGAGATTTAATGCCTCGCGGTGGCATTGTGGGATAAGGAAAGCATATAAGCAGGGCAGATACAAATGGGGGACGATACGAGCCGCAAAGACGGAATTCCATTACGAGAGGGACTGCGACAAAGGCAGATTGTTATGGCCCGTCGCCTGAAAAGAAAGAGCATGTCGCAAACAGCGAAGGTGATCGGCTTTTCTAGTGCTACGGTACTGTCGTAAGCCACTGCAGCAATTGGCTGAAGGACGACGACAAGGTGTTGGACATCAGCTTCTCATCACAGAACTTGGAGATCAACAGGATAGGCGTCGATCCATGGCGGATCTGACGACAGAGAACAGTTCTAATGCAGGCACCAACGACATAGTCAACTGCAATTGCACTGCACACGGGATCGTAGATAATGGAGCGTGGATGAATGAAAACGTGTAGCCATGTAGGACGAATCACTTTCCTTGTTACACCAGGCTGATGGACATCTCGGCACCCGCCGTCATCCGGACTCGAAACATGTACCGGGGCACGACATTGGCCGTGGGGCAGTATCATGCTATGGGAGATTTTCACGTGGACCTCCGTAGCACCAGTGGTAGTAATCGATGGCACTATGACAGCTGTGGACTATGTGAACTTTATAACGGACCACATGTATCCTTCCATGTTTGATATCTTCCCCGCAGGCGAAGGCATTTACCAGAAGGATAATTGTCCGTGTCACAGACCAGACTCATGCTCCTGTGGTTTGAGGAGCATGACAGTGATCTCAAGTTGTCTTGGCCTCCAAATTCGCCTGATCTCAACCTGCTGGAATACATTTGAGACGTTATGGAGTGCAAGCTCCGTACCCACATACCTCCGGCTTATAATTTACGGAAATTCCTGGCCTGTGCGTCGACACCTACCAAGGACTCGTCAAATCCATGTCACGCAGAATCGCTGTTGTGCTGCATTCAGTAGGTTCACAAACATGCTGTTAAGCGGGTGGTCATATTTTGATCATCATTGTAAAAGGTTTTAGTTAGTCGACTGAATATTGTTCAAAAAGGTTTAACGATAATCTTTACTTTTTGAAATTGAATATTAACGCAGTTGTGCGTTATGTGAACTGAAATGCTATTTAGTTTTGTTTCATATTGATACACTTCTGGCCATTAAAATTGCTACACCAAGAAGAAATGCAGATGATAAACGGGTATTCATTGGACAAATATATTATACTAGAACTGACATGTGATTACCTTTTCACGCAATTTGGGTGCATAGATCCTGAGAAATCAGTACCCAGAACAACCACCTCTGGCCGTAATAACGGCCTTGATACGCCTGGGCATTGAGTCAAACAGAGCTTGGATGGCGTGTACAGGTACAGCTGCCCATGCAGCTTCAACAAGATACTACAGTTCATCAAGAGTAGTGACTGGCGTATTGTGACGAGCCAGTTGCTCGGCCACCAATGACCAGACGTTTTCAGTTGGTGAGAGATCTGGAGAATGTGCTGGCCACGGCAGCAGTCGAACATTTTCTGTATCCTGAAAGGCCCGTACAGGACCTGCAACATGCGGTCGTGCATTATCCTGCGGAATGTAGGGTTTCGCAGGGATCGAATGAAGGGTAGAGCCACGGGTCGTAACGCATCTGAAATGTAACGTCCACTGTTTAAAGTGCCGTCAATGCGAACAAGAGGTGTCCGAGACGTGTAACCAATGGCACCAAATACCATCACGCCGAGTGACACGCCACTTTGGCGATGACGAATACACGCTTCCAATGTGCGTTCACTGCGATGTTGCCAAACACGGATGCAACCATCATGATGCTGTAAACAGAACCTGGATTCATCCGAAAAAATGACGTTTTGCCATTTGTGCACCCAGGTTCGTAGTTGAGTACACCATCGCAGGCGCTCCTGTCTGTGATGCAGCGTCAAGGGTAACCGCAGCCATGGTCTCCGAGCTGACAGTCCATGCTGCTGAAAACGTCGTAGAACTGTTCGTGCATATGGTTTTTGTCTTACAAACGTCCCCATCTGTTGACTCAGGGATCGAGACGTGGCTGCACGATCCGCTACAGGCATGCGGATAAGATGCCCGTCATCTCGACTGCTAGTGATACGAGGCCGTTGGGATCCAGTGCGGCGTTTCGTATTACGCTCCTGAACCCACCGATACCATATTCTGCTAACAGTCATTGGATCTCGACCAACGCGAGCAGCAATGTCGCGATACGATAAACCGCAATCGCGATAGGCTACAATCCGACCCTTGTCAAAGTCGGAAACGTGATGGTACACTTTTCGCCTTCTTACACGAGGCATCACAACAACGTTTCACCAGGCAGCGCCGGTCAACTGCTCTTTGTGTATGAGAAATCGTTTGGAAACTTTCCTCATGTCTGCACATTGTAGGTGTCGCCACCGGCGCCAACCTTGTGTGAATGCTCTGAAAAGCTAATCATTTGCATAGCACAGCATCTTCTTCCTGTCGGTTAAATTTCGCATCTGTAGCACGTCTTCTTCGTGGTGTAGCAATTTTAATGGCCAGTGTAGTATGCATCCGAACAGCATTTCTTTTCATTTCTCTAGATCGACTGCGCGGTTGAAATAATGAACCACTGCTAAAACTCCCGGAAACATTCGTTAGAATGGATATGGGAGCAATTTTAATGTAACTGTGGTACAGTATATTCCAGACGAAAAATTTAAGTCCTAGTGAATGTTAATGCGTATTGGTTTACGTGTCGAAAGGTCGCTATCGATTCACTGCATCTGAGCTGCTGTAGATATCGCTAATTTCAATGTCTTGTAAAAGCTCGCAGCATTTGCTGCGAGCGTAATGGGCCTGACTGCAACCCCTTTGATTGCAGAATGATACGAACCAAAATAAATTCTTGAATGAGATTTTCACTCTGCAGCGGAGTGTGCGCTGATATGAAACTTCCTGGCAGATTAAAACTGTTTTAATCTGCCAGGAAGTTTCATATCAGCGCACACTCCGCTGCAGAGTGAAAATCTCATTCTGGAAACATCCCCCAGGCTGTGGCTAAGCCATGTCTCCGCAATATCCTTTCTTTCAGGAGTGCTAGTTCTGCAAGGTTCGCAGGAGAGCTTCTGTAAAGTTTGGAAGGTAGGAGACGAGGTACTGGCAGAAGTACAGCTGTGAGTACCGGGCGTGAGTCGTGCTTCGGTAGCTCAGTTGGTAGAGCACTTGCCCGCGAAAGGCAAAGGTCCCGAGTTCGAGGCTCGGTCGGGCACACAGTTTTAATCTGTCAGGAAGTTTCAAAATAAATTCATGTTTTCGAATCCAAGTATATCACTGACAAGAGGACAGCGCCTACTCGTTATCATCACCGATATCGTCCAAATTTATGGTATATACACGGCTTGGCCAGAAATGAATATGGGAGAAGTGATAACCAAGCGTTCAGAAAAAAATAGCATTTCTGATGCGGGTTATGGTGAGGCATGAGCCATTATGTTCACACAGTTTCCAGACAGTGGCTGGCACAGCGTGATGGTTACAGAACAGTTATGAGAAGGTCGTCAGGTGGACCCTATACATGGGAGGTTTTTCATTTTTCAGTATTTACGTTAGTTATACCGCAAAAAAACGCTACTGATGCTCAATATTTTGCGTTTGTTAATATTTTTATCAAAGGCATAAAAGAATAAACAAAGTATAATAGAGATTACAATAAATACGATACGCTGAGCTGTTGTTGTTGTTGTTGTTGTTGTTGTTGTTGTCTTCAGTCCTGAGACTGGTTTGATGCAGCTCTCCATGCTACTCTATCCTGTGCAAGCTTCTTCATCTCCCAGTACTTACTTCAACCTACATCCATCTGAATCTCCTTAGTGTATTCATCTCTTGGTCTCTCTCTACGATTTTTACCCACCACGCTGCCCTCCAATGCTAAATTTGTGATCCCTTGATGCCTCAGAACATGTCCTACCAACCGGTCCCTTCTTCTTGCCAAGTTGTGCCACAAATTCCTCTTCTCCCCAATTCTACTCAGTACCTCCTCATTAGTTACGTGATCTACCCATCTAATCTTCAGCATTCTTCTGTAGCACCACATCTCAAAAGCTTCTATTCGTTTCTTGTCCAAACTATTTATCGTCCATGTTTCACTTCCATACATGGCTACACTCCATACAAATACTTTCAGAAAAGACTTCCTGACACTTAAATCTATACTCGATGTTAACAAATTTCTCTTCTTCAGAAACGTTTTCCTTGCCATTGCCAGTCTACATTTTATATCCTCTCTACTTCGAGCATCATCAGTTATTTTGCTCCCCAAATAGCAAAACTCCTTTACTACTTTAAGTGTCTCATTTCCTAATCTAATTTCCTCAGCATCACCCGACTTAATTCGACTACATTCCTCGTTTTGCTGTTCATCTTATATCCTCCTTTCAAGACACTGTCCATTCCGTTCAACTGCTCTTCCAAATCCTTTGCTGTCTCTGACAGAATTACATTGTCATCGGCGAACCTCACAGTTTTTATTTCTTCTCCATGGGTTTTAATACCTACTCCGAATTTTTCTTTTGTTTCCTTTATTGCTTGCTCAATATACAGATTGAATAACATCGGGGAGAAGCTACAACCCTGTCTCACTCCCTTCCCAACCACTGCTTCCCTTTGATGTCCCTCGACTCTTATAACTGCCTTCTGGTTTCTGTACAAATTGTAAATAGCCTTTCGCTCCCTGTATTTTACCCCTGCCATCTTTCAAATTTGAAAGAGAGTATTCCAGTCAACATCGTCGAAAGCTTTCTCTAAGTCTACATATGCTAGAACCGTAGGTTTGCCTTTCCTTAATCTATTTTCCAAGATAAGTCGTAGGGTCAGTATTGCCTCACGTGTTCCAACATTTCTGCGGAATCCAAACTGATCTTCCCCAAGGTCGGCTTCTACCAGTTTTTCCATTCGTCTGTAAAGAATTCGCGTTAGTATTTTGCAGCTGTGACTTATTAAACTGATAGTTCGGTAATTTTCACATCTGTCAACACCTGCTTTCTTTGGGATTGGAATTATTATATTCTTCTTGAAGTCTGAGGGTATTTCCCCGCTCTCATACATCTTGCTCACCAGATGGTAGAGTTTTGTCAGGACTGGCTCTCACAAGGCCGTCAGTAGCTAATTGATGTTTGATTGCACTGTAAGTAACATAAATATTGCATATAAAAATGTTCTCGCAGGGGGAATCGACCCCAAGAGCCTTCCTTTCCCATTCCGTACTCCTTCCGCTGCGCCAAACGCTGGCTGGAAAGTACACCAACACAAATGGCTCGTGCCTTGCCCGACCCGTGCCATAAATACTATTTTTTTAAACGCTTGGCCGCCTGGAGCTCCCACGTCTATCAGTTTCATTTCTGGCCAAGCCGTGCGTATATTTGGGCGATGTCGATCATGATGAGTAGGCGCGGTCCTGTGGTGAGGGAAATGAAATCTATGATTCTAGAAATAATAAGTGCTTCGGAGTACTGTTACATTAAGTGTTTTTAATCCACTACAATTTAATTTAAGAATGCCTAGCCATTAAGTAAATTTCTTCCTAACGGTAGTGGCGCAGTTGACGAAGAAAAAGCCATTATACTAGTGCCAACCTAGAAACGGAAGAAATACTTACACGTTTGCATTACCTGTTCGGGACATGAACTTTTAAAGAATAATTCAGGATGTACGCAAGAAAAAATTTGTATCACGTGGGACATTTGGCTATGCTGACACTCACCCTAAAGAAAACTGGGAAGCATAACTGATTGGTTATTTAGGGTATTGATGTTTGCAGTTATCTACAATTACATCTACAACGGTACCCCGCAATCCACCGTACAATGCGTAGCAGAGGGTACCCTTTACCACTACAAATAATTTCCCTTCTTGTTCCACTCGCAAATAGAGCGAGGGAAAAACGACTATCTATGTGCCTCCGTATGAGCTCTAATTTCTCGTATCTTATCTTCGCGGTCCTTTCGCGCAGTGTATGTTGGCGGCAGTAGGAAGGGTGCGGCAGTCTGCTTCAGATGCCGGTTCTCTAAATTTTCTCAATAGTGTTCCTCGTAAAGAACGTCACCTTCCCTCCACGGATTCCCATTTGATTTCCGAAGCACCTCCGTAACACTTGCGTGTTGTTCAAACCTACCGCTAACAGATCTAGCAGTCCGCCTCCGAATTGCTTCGATGCCTCCCTTTAATACGATCTGGAACGGACCCCAAACACTCGAGCAGTACTCAAGAATGGGTCGCACCAGCGTCCTATATGCGCTGTCCTTTATAGACGAACCACTTTTTCATGAAATTCTTCCAATAAACCGAAGTCGATCATTCGCCTTTCCTATCACAATCCTCGCGTGCTCTCTCCATTCTATATCGCTTTGCAACGTTACGCCCAGTTATTTAAAATATGTGACTGTGTCAAGCAGGACACGACTAATCATATCCAAACATTATGGGTTTGTTTTTCCTACTCATGAGCATTAACTTACGTTTTTCTACATTTAGAGCTACCTGCTATTCATCACACCAACTAGAAATTTTGTCTAACTCATCTTGTATCCTCCTACAGTTACACAACTTAAAAAACACCTTACCGCACACCACAGCATCATCGGCAAACAACCGCAGATTGTTGCCCGCCGTCTACGCCAAGTCATTTATGTATATTGAAAACAATAGAGGTCCTATCACACTTTCCTTGGGCACTCCTGACGATACCGTTGTCTCTGATATACTTGCCAAAGAGGACGACATTCTGTGTTCTATAACTTAGGAAGTCTTCTGGTCACTCAAGTATGTGTGAACCTATTTCATATGCTCGCACCTTCTTTAACAGCCTGCAATGGGGCACCGTGTCAAACGCTTTCCGGAAATCTAGAAATACGGAATCTGCCTGTTGCCCTTCAACCATGGCTCGCAGTATATCATGTTGGACATTTGTCTCAAGTGAAAGCTGAAATGTCACAAAATGTCCGACCTGATACATGACAAAAGAGCAAGCTGAGTTTCGCACGAGCGACGCCTTCTTAAACCTTGCTGTTCGTGGAAACAAGCTTCTCGGTCTCAAGAAAATTTATTGTATTCGAGCTGAGAATATGTTCAAGGATTCTGCAGCAAACCGACGTTAAAGATATTGGTCTGTAATTTCGCGGGTCTGTTCTTTTGTCCTTCTTGTACACAGGAGTCAGCCGTGCTTTTTTCCAGTCACTTGTGACTTTGAGCTGGGATTGAGATTCACGATAAATGCAAGCTAATTAAGGGACCAATGCTGTAGAGTACTCTTCGAAAAACCGAACTGGGATTCCACCCGGACCTAGTGACATATTTGTTTTTCAACGCCTTCAGTTGTTTCTCTACGCCAGAGATGCTTATTACTATGTGGTCCATACGGGAGTCTGTTCGATCGTCAAATGATGGTATGTTTGTACAATTATCCCGCGTGAACGCTTTCCTGAACACGAAATTTAAAACTGTGGCTTTCGTTTTGCTGTCTTCAACTGCCTCACCAGACTAGTTAACAAGTGACTGGGTGGAAGCTTTAGACCTACTAAGCTATTTTTCGTAGGACTAGAATTCTTTCGGGTTCTGTGCCAGATATTAACATATGTTGGTCGCAACAGTTGTATGCTTCGATCATAGATCTTTTCTCAGACTCCTGAATCTCTACAAACTTTTGCTTGTCGTCATTTGGATGAATTCACTGATTTACCTGTCGTCAAACAGGCTAGTTAGATCTTCACTACTAATGAACAACACCGCAGTCGACAGCGTCAACGCAGCTGCTGACCTGACAAAGTCTAGCGCTAGAGAGGCGGTTACGTAAGCCGTAAACCACAGTTCACAAGTCCTAATACACAATTACGTCGTGACAATTAATTTACCTGACTCTCAGATCAGTCATCTACAAAGGTTCTTCAAAGGCTCAAGAGTGAGATTAAAATTCAAGATGAAAGGATATCAATTGATTCGCTGTTGACATTGCCGTCGTCAGTGAAACTGAAAAATAATTACATGATCTGTTGATTGGAATGAACAGAGTAATAAGTACAGAGAATGGACTGAGAGTATATCGAAGAAAGAAGAAAGTAATGAGAAGTAGCAGAAAAGATAACAGTGATAAACTTAAAATCAGGGTTGATAATCACGAAGTTAAGGAATCTGCTATCTAATCAGCAAAATAACCCTTGATGAACGGAGCTAGGAGGACATAAAAAGCAGACTAGCACTGGCGAAAAGGACGTTGCTAGCCAAGAGAAGTCTGCTAGCATCAAATATAGGCTTGTATTTGAGGAAAAATTTTCCGAAAATGTATGTTTGGAGCATAGCATTGTATAATACTGAAGCACGGCCGGTGGAATAACCGTAACAGAAGATAATCGAAGCATTTGAGCTATGGTGCTATAGGCTAATGTTGAAAATTAGGTGTTCTGATAAGATAAAGTTTGAGGAGGTTCTCCGGAGAATCGACGAGGAAAGGCATATGTGGAAAACACTGTCAAGAAGAAGGGACGGACGCTAGACATCTCTTAAGACGTTGGGGAATAACGTCTATGGTACTAGAGGGAGCAGTAGAGGGGAAAAAACTGTAGAGGCAGACAGAGATTGGAATACATTCCGTAAATAATGGAGGACGTAGATTGCAAGTGCTACTCTGAGATAAAGAGGGCGGCACGGGAGAGGTATTCGGGGAGGGCCGCATCAAACGAATTAGAAGCCTGATGGCTCAGAAAAAAAAAGAACCACGAATAAAATGGTTGGTGTAGGAAATTTCTGATAAATTTCCTGGGTAGAGCGTCTGACGGTAAGGCTCCTTATGAGCTCTGATTTCCCGTTGGGGTCATTTCAAGAGATATATTTGTTGAGGTATTACGTTGCCCGGATGTTCTCGGAATTTATAATGTAAGCTTCTCCGTGATGCTTAATGCTTTTTTTTTTTTTTTTTTTTTTTTTTTTTTTAGCATTGATCACTGCAGTTTAATAAGTTTCTCCGTTACACTCTCGGGCTTACTAAAATAAACGTGCATTGAAACACGCCGTTCATTTGTTGAACCTTCTTTATCTACACCATTAATCCTACTTAATAATTCACACTGACGAGCACTACTCAAGTATCGGGTGAACTCGTATTTTCTAATCCACATCAGTGATATAAATTTCCTTGATCTTCTTCTCACGAATATCAGCCCAGAATCTGTTTTTCCTATAAACAGTTTTGTCCGGTCGCTTCTGTTTCGAGGAATACGACAGTAAACTACTCATTTGCACGGAAAGAGAGTTGGTGTACCTCTTCTTCCTCATATGTGTCGTCATAATTCCACTTTTGGGGATTCATACGTGCACACGCAACATAGGCTGTTAATTTACTTTGAGTTAATGTGCTGAATTAAAAATGCAGCTATGCCTTCTTGCCGCCGAGTTATTTCCAAACCAGAGGAAAGGATACGGGGCAGAAAATTCACGCAGCTTTCTCTTTAAGGCAGTCCACAGTTTTAATCTTATCACGCTACGCAGCGATTAAGTCGCTTGCGTTACTTTTGGAAAATAGGGCGGGAACACAATTTCTTCGTCTGCGCCACATAAGTAGAGCGTGAAATAAGTTCAGCGTTGCGTTACATGAATATGGCCTTACACTTTATTTACATACAAGTACGGCTAAAAGCAGCAAGAATGAAGAAATTAGGAAGACTTAATCTCCTTCATCGTTATGTTGAAGTCGTGGTCGATTAATAACAAAGCAATGCAAGTGTAATGGGATGAATACGAAAATATCAAGAGCGAATGAAGGGCCGAAGAAATACCTCAAGAAAGCTTTTCTCTTATTTACGGGAAAATACGAACATGACTTATTAGTTACGCTTCTTCTGTCTTAATAACTATAAAAAGACATTAATGGCCTGTAATATATTTGTAGTATGATAACAGCTAACAAATAATCCTCTTCATGAAAGATGCTGCGAGACTGCGGTGTGGATTCTACAGAAATATCTGGAGGAATGAACAAATATATCTAGAAATATTCTACACTCACAGTGTTCTGCAGTTTGCACAAAACACAGGAAGTTCAATTTCGAGACTATAAGTCAATATCGAGTGCGCACAATTTATTTTTAGAATTTTATTGTGCCATATCGCTATCGGTTCATATGCTCACATTCACCAGCGCGCCGTTGTAATATGTATCATAACGATACGTACAGTTTCTTTAGAAGAAATTTCCAACACTTAACTATAAATTACTATACATTTACTTCACACAATCATGATTTTGGCTTTATAACCACTCTCAAGTGAAAGTTGAAATGTTACAAAATGTCCGACCTACCCTAATGACATATCACCCAAGAAATAATACCTATTTGTTCATATAAACCAGTCATCGTATTAATGAATTTGAATACATGTCGGCAGTACTTAATATGACTGATATTGTGCAGAGCGGATACACATTAACAATCTGTATAGCTTATTTGAGAACCAATATATGGACGTAATGTATTGGCTGTCAGTCAGCCGTATTATCTGTTTTTGATATCCTGTAAAACGACGATTGGTTTATACAGTCAAACGACGGAAATTTCTTTCAAAACGTTCTACATGCCTGTGTTCCCCTAATGGTTCAAATGGCTCTGAGCACTATGAGACTTAACATCTATGGTCATCAGTCCCCTAGAACTTAGAACTACTTAAACCTGACTAACCTAAGGACAGCACACAACACCCAGCCATCACGAGGCAGAGAAAATCCCTGACCCCGCCGGGAATCGAACCCGGGAACCCGGGCGTGGGAAGCGAGAACGCTACCGCACGACCACGAGATGCGGGCTGTGTTCCCCTACAAATGAAAAATCGTTAGATATGTACAGTGGTTACTGAAGATCCGATAGTGATATGACACAATAACTTCTTCAAGGAAGTCCTGTACACACGATGTCGACGTATAGTCACAAAAATGTTGTTTCGCGGTATATCTGCAAACGTGGTAAGACTAGTTATTTTCAGTGGGGGTATTAGGTTGCTATGTTGCTCACATAATCGGTGAGCTATCATATGCGCTAGTGTGGACACACCAATGAACAGGCTGTTGTGACCAGGCGAAACTGCATTTGTGCGAACACAACTATGGGGTCTTTGATTGCTTTGGGAGTAGGCTCACCATACTAGAACACATGAAATATTAGTTCACTTTATTACATGATTGAACAAAAGATTTACTTGACTTTGACACAGCTCTTTGCCACAGAAGTACAATAATTTACAACTGTAGCGGCACAGCCGTTTAGGGTAGGGAAAGTTAGTTTTGTGCGATATTCTGAGCACCAGTTACAGCCAGGTGCGGGCGAGATTGCAGTGAGTTACGCATACCAGCAGTTACGAAGGCAAATAGAGGCCACAGGGGCGTAGAACTGCCGGATAGGGCGCACACAGCAGTTTCCATGGCGCAAGTCACAGGCAGAAGGGGCCACTGGCCAACCTGTTATGCATACGTGACTCGGAGCAGCACATCAGCAAAACAGGGATGCACAGCCGAATATAAATAAGCGCCGTTTTCTAACGAGATTATCCTTCATCCGTCCCAACCTCTGTTATGCCAGTCCTGCCTGGATATCTGCCCCCCCCAAATTCTATCAGTCCCTCCAGATCCTTGAGCGTCATGCACTCCGCCTCGCCTTCCGTATCCGCCTCCCGTCCCCCACGCGGATCCTCTATGATCTCATTCCTTTCCCCCATCTGCTCCTATTCCTCGAACATATCCGCATCCTCTACACCTCCCGCCGTCTTGAACCCCCTCACCCCCTGGTTGCTCCTCTCCTCTCCCATCCCCGCCCCCTGCCACGTCTTCACCGTTGTGTTCCCCCTACCCTCCATCTCTACACCCTCCATCTCCTTTCCCAAGGTGGCTTCCATCAACTCCCCCTCCCGGATGATGCCCTCTCTCCCTCCATTTATCCTTCCTATCAACTCTGATCCTCAATCCCCCTCCTTTCCTCTGTCCTTTCCCTGGGCTCCCTCTTCCCCCCCCCCTTCTGTCCTGTTTTCTCCCCACTACACCTCTCCCTCCCTCCCTTCTCCCCCCCAGTCCTTTTGTATTCCCCTCCTCTGCCTACCCCACTCCCTGTCGCGTCTGCCCCCCACCCCTCTTATGGGTCCTCATCCTCCTTCAGCTCCTTTCCCGGCTCCCCCCTTCGCTTTTACTCTCCTTTCCCCCTTTTTTGTTTTCCCATCTTCTGTCCAGTTTCCCCCCACCTGCTCTCGACTGTGGTGTCACATTTGCCAACTTTTTAGTGCAGTGTTCCAGTGACTATTCAGTGTTGTTTGTCTTTCTCGTGTTGCGAACAGAAACCATGCTGTCGCTAGGTATGAATTTTATGTCCTTTGCGAACAGAATCCAGACTGTCGCCGTGTTTTTTTTTTTAATTGTCTATTGTTTTCCCTGTCTGCTTCGTATGTATTTTTATTAGCGTCATCATCCCTGTGTTGTTGTTTAAGTTCCACGATTTCTTTTCGCCTTGTTACTCTCTAAGTCTCCGATTTTATCGCCTGTTTTTTATTATTTCTTCTCTTGATTTTTGTCACAAAATCTGTCGGCTGAAGAGCGGCATACTAAGTTGCTGCCAGCCCGCCCCCTTCGGGGGGAATTGAAATTCAATAAATGAAAAAAAAAAAAAAAACATAACGAGATTCATTCAAGTGTGGCAGCTCTCCTGGACGGCAGGGCGTGTCACACCACCAGCTACACACAGCAGCAGATAGGACGCCAGCGTTCCAATCCACAGCGGGTCGCTGGTTCGACCCTCTGAGGCCGACGCGGCATCCATAGGCAGCGGTGGGTCACTCTTCAGCTCGCTACCGTGGCCAGTCGTCTTGGCTTCCGACACACACCAGAGGCAATCCGAGGCGAGGGGCACAGATTCGGACCCTGGATCGCGGGCGCTTGTTGGTGCTGTGACTCAGGCCACGCCGATGAGGACGTGCGGTGCGGGTATCTTGCAATTTCCAGCTGCCCGTGTGGCAGCTCCCAGCGAGCAGCACTGAGGCGACATTGGCGGAGACCTCTGAGTCAGCAGCCGGCGCATCCTGACGTAATCAGAACTCCGCTGGCGTACAAGACCGGCTCCACACATCACTGCATTGCACGGGCCGCTGGAGTGCTTCCTCAGCATTGCAGTGCCCTGTGACACAGACCAAGAGGAACAGGAGCACGGTAGTTGGAAACAATAAATCACTTGCAAAGCTCGATCGAGTTTTAATACGGTACCTCCTGGCGCCATCCACTGCATTTGGTGTCAGAATAGAGGATGTCGTCTGTACAGTGCAACTTTCGAGCCCACCGCTTGCATTGCGGTAACAAGATGCGGTGACTTTTGACCAGTTTTCTTTTGAGTACTGGACATTTTCTTCCCTTTTTTTGTTTTTTCGAGGATGGTTCAAATGGCTCAAATGGCTCTGAGCACTACGGGACTCAACTGCTGTGGTCATAAGTCCCCTAGAACTTAGAACTACTTAAACCTAACTAATTTAAGGACATTACACACATCCATGCCCGAGGCAGGATTCGAACCTGCGACCGTAGCGGTCGTGCGGTTCCAAACTGTAGCGCCTTTAACCGCTCGGCCACTTCGGCCGGCTTTTCGAGGATGGCTCCTGGCAAGTCGCATTGTAGATGTTTTGCATGGGCAACGTATTTTTTGTTGTCAGAGTAAGTGTTAGTGTATTTGGGGCAGTAAGATTTATTATTTTTTTCGTCGCATTTAATTACTTTTGTATTGTGATTCTTCGCCGGCCGAAGTGGCCGTGCGGTTAAAGGCGCGGCAGTCTGGAACCGCAAGACCGCTACGGTCGCAGGTTCGAATCCTGCCTCGGGCATGGATGTTTGTGATGTCCTTAGGTTAGTTAGGTTTAACTAGTTCTAAGTTCTTGGGGACTAATGACCTCAGCAGTTGAGTCCCATAGTGCTCAGAGCCATTTGAACCATTTGTGATTCTTCAGTTTCTCCCGGCGTATTTGTTGCTCGAACAGTCCATGGGTATACTGGCGGTTCATAGTGTTCGTTGGACATTATGAACCAGCAGTATACCCGTGGACTGTTCGAGCAGTCTTGTATTGGTTTATGATGATACTGAGTGTGATGATACGGAGCTGTAGAAAGTCAGGTTGTTCTTGTACTTAAATTTTTTTTTCAGGGCTAACTGGGAATGAAAGCAACACAATGGCAGAGTCAGGGACGCGAGGAGTGTTGGATCAAGAAGTGGTGCAGATTTTGATGGAAAAGGTAGCACAATTGATAGCACACAATACGCAGTTGAGAAATGAATTAGAATCTAGAAGTGACTGGGAAACCGCATCTGATCAGTCGTTGTTGCCTAGGGTGCAGGAGATTGATCCAGCTGCCACGAGGTTGATTATTCCATTTTCTGGCAAGGCATTTGAGGATGTGTTAGTGGAGTACTTGGAAATTTCAGCTGTGAAGAATGGTTGGTCTGATGAACAGTTGTTACATGTAGCCAAGATTAGATTAACGGGTGAAATGAAGACATGTGTATGGTGTTCTGAGACCTTAAGGAGGGTAGGACAGATTAAGCAGTTGAAGAAGGAGCTTTTACAAAGGTACAAGAAACAGAATAGCGCTCGGTACTTTAGAGAGAGGTTAAGTACAATGACAAAGAGACTGGGGTAGACGACGGAGAAATTTGTGGACAGGATAAGGGAAATTAATGAGTATACTTACGAGTTGGCTCAGAGCGATGAAGTGAATAGTGTTCTGTTGCAGGAGGCTGAGCAAAGGGCACTTGATGTATTTTTGAGAGGGTTACCGGCGCATATGTCCTGGAAAGTGCGTGAAGGGAATTCGATTGATTTTATTCGGCCATTCAGCTGGTAATTCAATGTGAGGAAATAGACGTGGCAACAGGGGTACGCGAGAAGCAAACAGTGTTTACAGCGGGTATAAAATGTTACAAGTGTGGTCGTACGGACATGTGCAGAGGCAATGTACCCAGTCACCAAGGAATAGAGGAAGGGGTGGAAATCAGCAGCGTGGAGGATAGATGAGATAAGAGAGGTGGACAATCGTTAAACGGCAGAGGGGGCCCAAGACCCACCTAACGGAGCTCCCATTTAATTTCAATGCTATGAATACGTATGCAGAGGTGGAATGTTCAGAGGTAGGCTCCATAGGAACAAAAAAGTTTAAGATTTTGGTGGGCACAGGGCCGCAAGTGTCAGTGGCTACTAGGAATATAATGGGACAATGGAAGCTAGACCCACCACGTTATAGGTTGCGTGGAGTCTGGGATAAGGAGGTCCCACCTTTGGAGTCGGTGACAGTTGACTTTCGAATAGATAAAGTCCGATTTAATGCATGCATGGAGGTAGTACCACGGGTAAGTGAGGGCTACGACATAATCCTAGGAGTAGATTTCTTGCATCAACATCATGCCAAAATTGCCCTTGGACAACGAACTGTGGAACTTGGTGGAATGTTATTTCAGCTAGGGTAAACTGTTGTCAATGTAGAGTTGTCACGAGGGGCGTTCAACGTAATGAACAAACCAATTGAACCGCGTACATTAGCATTAAGGCTTAATTTGCAGAGTGTGTGTCTAGTGGCACTGGGAAGTCGCTATGGGTAAGTGTGGAGTCAAATCTACCTGTTGGTACAGTTTGTGTTACTGAACCATTGGAAGATAACGAAGTTTTGGTTCACTGGATTGTTTGGTGAAACGTAGTGTTGTACACTCACAGGAGGGGAACAACGGGCGAATAGTTCCCGTGAACGTGGATATTTTTTGCGCTACAGACGCGAATTTGTTGAAAGGAGTTTTAGTAGCAAATCTGGATGTGCCAGATGACGAAGACTGGTGTTCAAGAAGTAGGCGAAGCGATCAACCACTAACTGCCGATAGAACTGCATTGCGTGGCAAAATTAAGCATTTGAAAGGAGGAGAAAGAGAGCATATGGAAGAATTATTGTGCGAATTTAAGGATTTTTTTTTCCTCAAGGGCCGTTACCAGCAACTCCATTGGTTCAACATAGGATACCAACAGGGAATGAAGCACTTGTTTACCGTAAACGATGCAGAATACCGAGGTATTTGCAGCCGATTCTGGAGGATTTAATTGATCAACAGCTTGCGGACGGTATTATAGAGCATAGTAATAGTTGCTGAGGAGCAGGCATTGTTGTTGTGCCTAAAAAATCTATAGATCGAACTAAGAAATACAGGTTCTGTTGTGGCTACCGATAGCTCAATAATAAGACAGTAACGGACGCATACCCCATTCCAAATGATCAGAGACTTTGGATCACTTGGGACAGTGCCAGTACTTTTCTACGATGGATTTGGCAAGTGGTTATCATCAGTTAGAGGTGGCTCCAGAGGATCGTCCAAAAACTGCTTTCTCTACACCTGGAGGCCATTACCAGTACATTAGAATGCCATTCGGTTTGAAAAACGCTCCAGCAACGTTTCAGGGGTTTCTATACAGTGTCTTGAGGGGTTTGAAACCACGGCAGTGTCTGGTCTATTTGGATGACATTATAGTGTTTTCAAGTAGTATGGAGCAACATAGACAGCGTTTAAGGAAGCCTTTATGATGTTAAGAGCAGCTCTTTTGACGTTGAGCCTGGAGAAGTGTCATTTTGCATTGGAAGGAGTAAAATATTTGGGTCATATTATCAGTAAGGACGGAGTGCGAACAGATCCGAGGTTCGTACAAGCTGTAAGGGATTTTCGGAAACTGAAAGCAGTTGAGGAAGTGCAGTCATTCATCGGAATTTGCAATTTCTATCGAAAGTTCGTGAAGGGTTTTGGAGATTAGCACAGCCATTGACGCGATTGTTATGGAAGGGTGTGAAATGCGAGTGCACAGAAGAGTGTCAGAAAGTGTTTGACAAACTGAAAGAAGTGTTAACATCAAGTCCGGTTCTTGTGTTTCCAGATATTGAAAAGGAGTTTATACTAGCATGCGAAGCGTCGAATCAAGCATTAGGGTGTGTTCTTAGTCAGGAAATTGATGGGAAAGAACATCCTGCAGCCTATGCGTCTAGGCAGTTGAATGCAGCAGAGAGGAATTACTCAACAACAGAGAGGGAGATGCTTAGCGTAGTCTATGGAATCACATATTTTAAATGTTATTTATATGGGAGAAGATTTCGGGTAGTGACAGATCATGCTGCGTTGAAGTGGTTGTTGGGGTTGCAGGATCCGTCCACTAGACTCGCTCGATGGGCTGTGAGGCTTAGTGAATTCGACTACGAGGTGGTGCACAAGCCTGGGAAGAAGCACAGTAATGTGGATGCACTAAGTAGGAAGGTGGCAAAAGTAGAAGTCATAGGTTATGACCTAGCGGTATGGCAAGAATTACAGGACGCAGACAACGATTGTAAATTGTATCGGACACAATCACGAATTATATGTCCGACGGTCTTCTGTGCAGGGAAACGAAGTTAGGTCCACGGGTAGTAATGTCACCGATGTTGAGGGATGAGGTTTTAAAGGAAGCACATGATCACGTGTTATCCGTCATGGAGGGTGTAGAGCGACAAATAGGAGAGTGGCGGAGATGTATTGGTAGAGAGATAGGAAAGGAGATGTGGATGAGTATGTCAAGAATTGTATACCATGTGGGCAGAGAGCAGATTTGAGTCAGAAACTGATACAGCTACAACGATTACCGGAAGCAACATGTCCATTTTCTTTGCTGGGGATTGACTTCTTAGGACCTTTTAGGTGAACACCATCGGGGAACAGATTCGTTCTCACAATAATAGACCATTTTTCGAGGTAAGTGGAGATGATGGCTATGCTAAATCAGCAGGCAGCAATGGTCGCGCAAGCGTTGGTAAATAACTGGATTTTGAAGTTTGGTGTGCCAGAGACAATAATTACTGACCAAGCGACCAACTTCATGTCGAATTTAATGAAGGAACAGTGTAAATGGCTGAACGTAAAGAAGTTGAGGATGAGCGCGTTGCATCCACAGGCCAACGGTAAGACAGAACGGGTATACAGAACAATCTGGAAGATGCTGAGTTTTTATGTGGATTCTCATCACCGTCAGTGGGACGAGTATTTGAAGCATATTGTATGTGCATACAATGCAAAAGTCCATACAAATACCGGTTTGTCTGCATTTGAGGTAGAGTACGGGCGAAAAATGCCGTCAGCGTTTGATTTAGTGAAGCTACAGAAAGGAAGGACTGGTGAATCAGTACGTCAATTCGCAAGGATGTTTGGAAACTGGTACAAAAGACGAATACAAAGGCCTTGGAAAGGCAGGAAGACGCAGTAAAGCGGAAAGGAAGTTTACCACAGTACAGAGTGGGGTAATGGGTAATGCTGTCCAGCCCCTATACGCAAAAAGGGAAAACGAAGAAGTTCCTCACGAGGTATCAAGGGCCAAACCAAGTTGTTGAAACCACGTCTCCCGTTAATGTTAAGCTTCAGCTGCCAACTAGAACAACGATAGTATATACACATTGGGCAGTTATGGCCATTTAAGGGTTGTCCAGATGTAATTCCAGGTGTGTCACAGGAAGGACAAAGGATGAAAGAGAGAGTGAAGAGAGGTAAGAGAGGTGCTTAGCACAGGGAAAACCGTGAAGATAGAGCACAGCATGAAGTACCGTATGCTTTGCGATCAAGGAAGTAGTAGAGTATTTGTAGTTTTTTTTCGTGTCATGTATCATTGGGTCTGTGTAGAGTAATTAGGCATTGTATTTTGTATGTATTTTCGAATATAGCCTGCTGCGGACAGCAGTCATTTGAAAGAGGGAAGAAGGGTGATGGAGATCGCTGTCATCAGGTCACTGAAAAGGGAAGTGTAGCATCTGACGTATGTGGAGTGTATTTGGAGGAGAAATAAAACGCAGTTCTTGAGAATGCGTCGGGGTAAATTTTGCGGCAAAGCCGTAATAAATATGTGTTGAACGATGTCAGAGTCGTACGATTTCCTGTTTAAATTTTTAGTTATCGACATTGCTGGGTCAGGGAAGTCGTGTTTATAGCACCAGTTCATATAATGTAAATTTAAGGATGAAAGTAGTCTCACAATCGGTGTTGAGTTTGGATCAAAAATAGTGACTGTTGGAGGAAAATCTGTGAAGCTACAAATATGGGACACATGCACGGTACAGTTATTTTTAGCCAGGTGGGAAAGGAATAGACTGTCCAAGGGACATCGTTGAGCCAAAACTGAGCTTGCAATGAGTCGGGATGCATTGGATCTTCTCCACCTACAAGAAATTGGTATTAGTAGCAAGTTGTTTTGAGTGGGGAGTATTTGCAGAAGCGAAACGTATAGAGCTCGACGGGAGCGGATTTTTAATCAATGGAACTAAGGTAACATAATAGGACCAACCTTCCATCTGCCAGCGTCAGTTTCAGAAGTCACACAATTGAATGTTACGCAGCCACAGCTGTACTGGCCAGAAGCCACTTTAGAGTTTTGCCAAGGCATAATCTGACCTTGTTAAATCAAACTCCGGAGCCAGGTCTGTTGAGATCCGTAAACCAGTCCATTTCAGAGCAAGAGGGGCGCATATCAGCCGAACAGCTTGTTCAACATGTTGTTCAGTATAGGGAAAGACAATGGCAAATAAAGATCATTTTGAGCACCTGTGTGCCAAGCGTCATTGCAGCCTTAACGTTGTTATGTGTTGTTTTCATTCTGATCAGGCGGAGAGCCAATTCCAAGAGGGAACCAAGGGTAGTCCAAATCCCAGTGGATTGGATACCATGGGCGTGAGACGAATAGGTAACGGGTTGATCGAGCAGGGTCGTCCAGTAAGCAATTTTTACGCTTTGGTTCATGTCATGGTTTTAAGAGGGCACTAGACGACATTTAAGTTTTCTAGGAGTAAGGAAATATGCCATAGGTGCCAACCCAAACAAGATGAGAGCTAGTTAAGGGTCAATCCGGGGACAGGGTCTTTCCGAAGAGGGGAAAGTGTTATGCTTACGTGACTCGGAGTGGCGCGTTAGCAAACAGGGGCACACAGTCGAGTATAAATAGGTGCCGTTTTCTAACGAGATTCATTCAAGTGTGGCAGCTCTCCTGGATGGCGGGGCATGTCACACGACCGGCTACACACAGCAGCAGACGGGGCGCCAGTGTTCCAGTCCACGGCAGGTCGCTGGTTTGACCCTCTGCGGCCGATGCGAGGTCCGTAGCCAACGGCGGGCCACTCTTCGGATATGTAGCCTGGGGACCTGTGGAGCTTTGTTAGACGCCAATGAAACAAAATTAATTTTTACTCAGTTTATTGTTCAATACACATTTCATAGTTGTGGCCCGAGAGACGGCCGGTTGCTACGTACGCTGTAGTGGAATCTGCTATCATCGGCAGCAAACTCAAGGTTGCCAAAGTTTTCAGTGTGAGCCGAAGATTCGTGGTCTGAAGTGTTCCCCACACGCCGACCGGTAGGCGCTTTCCGTGTGCCAGATTGCTGCGAAAAAGGCGTGATCGTGGTGTGTGTGTGTGTGTGTGTGTGTGTGTGTGTGTAATCGACTGACAAGCCGCCCTGAGAGTGCTCGGTCCCTCTCTGCTCACAGTACACGTTATAACATCAGACGGACCACGGTGTCGGATGCTGTGATGTCACGATGAACTCTGATCGTAGTGTCGGCTGTGTAGGCCGTCTGGTCCGTATGAAGCTGAAGTTTCAGAGCATCGTACCCTGAATTGGAATGGTGTTCGGTGGACCCATGGACGACCAATCAGTGACAACTGCAGACCTGGACTCTGGCGTCGGTTATCCGTGGTTATGGTACTGCTCTCATTATGCCAGGCAGCGAAAGTATAATTGCTACAGTGTGACAATACAGAAACAATCTTACACAAAATGTCCCAGTACAATAATCAGAGAATCGAATGCCAAAGACATGGACGCTTTCGACACTACCGATCGACTGCCTCTAAGCTAGCTGGTCGGGGTATAATATTGCACCGAGGAGAGGCTCTGCTGTGACACATCACTCGTAATGACACACCGCGTGGAGTGGCGCAGTGGCTAGCACACTGGGCTCGCATTCGCGAGGACGACGGTTCAGACCACGTCCGGCCACTCAGAGTTAGGTTTTTCATGATTTCCCTAAATCGCTAGAGGCAGATGCCGGGATGGTTTCTTTGAAAGGACACGGCCGATTTCCTTCCCCATCCTTGACGCAATCCGAGCTTGTGCACCGTTCTAATGACCCCGCTAATAAGCCCAGTCTCCCTTCCTTTCCTTCGTAATGATCCAGTTTTTCCTGTTTACTACGACTGGTCAGCTGCTCTAGGCCTGCTACATTTCCTTAACGGTTTTTTTTTCAGTACTGCACCTGCTACGTCAGGTTCCTGATAGGCGTTGTTGTTCCTCTTTAGTGGATCCTAATCTTACCAGGGCAACGAAGGCAGTTTGGTGTGGGTTTCTCGTACAATATTTCTTTCGTATTCGAACTTAGCAGTGTCGACGTCACACTCTTGGTAGCCGACTAACCGCGTCGAAATGCTTATGCTTTGCTGCTGGCTTGTGTTGACACTTCCCTATGCTGAAGTAATGCCGGGCTGTGGGGACTTTTTTCTAAATTTCTAATTCTTTAAATCAACAATAAGAAGCTTAACCTAGTTTAAAATTTTTTCCTTCTTAATACATTTTCTCTAGAATTTCTACTAGCTTGTGGGAATCCATTCCTTGAAGACTTCACGAACGGTCGCTTTGTCCACCTGAATGATTTTCCTTTTTACACAAAAATAAATTTCACAAGTGAATGCTAGTATCGGGATAACACTAGTATTTGATACGATGATCGTAATAATAATGTCTACGTTTTTCTTGATACTTCCGTACATGCTGTAGTAGCATTTCATCTGCCAAAATTTGTACTTTTCCGAAATAATTAATTCATCTATTGTTTGTAGCAAAGTGGGCTCCAAGGTCCTATTCAGGATGTTAAACATAGAGGTTTCTCCGCCCAATGCAATAATGATCGAGTGCGTGTGATTATAGTGGTTCCGGTAACTAACCGTACCGGGAGTGTGAAATTGTGTTCCAGTTGTGTCAGACTTGGCTCCAGTAATCAGTCAACCACTCTGCCGTAATTCTAATTTCGTCATACCTGTAAATGTTCTATGTCATACAAATTAACTGCTACCGTTTCTGTCTGGAAGCCGCTCCGGGAAGCCGCGTTGTCTCAGGCGTCTTGTCACGGTCCGCGCGGCTCCCCACGTCGGAGGTTTGAGTGCTCCCTCCAGCATGAGTGTGTGTGTTGTCCTTAGCGTAAGCTAGTTTAGGTTAGATTATGTAGTGCGTAAGCTTAGGGACCGATGACCTCAGCAGTTTGCTCCAATAAGACCTTGCCACTAATTTCGACAAACATTTTCTGTCCAGAACAGGAAATAAATCCAGTGACTGTCAACCCTCTGAAAGTGTGACTGTGGCATTGATACTACACTCTTGCATTCTGGTGCTTCCATTCCCCCTAGAAATAGCTATCTTTCACACTATCACTTGTCAGTTCGTACCATTTGAGCTAGGCAGATGGCAACTAATTTCTTGATAGACTTGGTGAGATCTCCTACTGACGTAATAATGTGCGTCCTCCTTTGTTCCGAAACCAGTAGTCGTGAGTTTGAATCTGTACCCATTTACACTGAGGTAGCAAAAGTCATGTGGTAGGGATATATACATATACAGATGCCGGTAACATTACGTACACAAGGTATAAAAGGGCAATGCATTGGCGGAGCTGTTACTTGCACTCAGGTGAGTCATATGACAAGGTGCCCGACGTGATTATGGCCGCAAGACAAGAATTAACAGACTTCGAACGCGAAATGGTAGATGGAGACAGACACATCGGAATTCCATTTCGAAAATCGGTAGAGAATTCAATATGCTGAGATCCATAGTGCCAAAAGAGTGCCGACAATACCAAATTTCAGACATTAGCTCTCGCTTAACGACCGAGGGTAGTGGCGTTTGCGTAGAGTTGTCAGATCTAACAGACAAGCAACACCGTGTGAAACTGCCGCAGATATCAATGTGGGGCGTACGACTAACGTCTCTGTCAGGACAGTGTGGTGAAATTTTGCATTAATGGGCTACGGTAGCAGACGACCGACGCGAGTGCCTTTGCTAACAGTACGACATCACCTGCAGCGCCTGTCCTGAGCTCCTGACCACATCGATTGGATCCTTGACAGCTGGAAAACTGTGGCCTGGTCAGATGAGTCCCGATACCAGTTGGTAAGATCTGATGGTAGGGATCGAGAGTGAAGCACACCCCCAAGAAGCCACGGATCCAAGTTGTCAAAAGGCACTGTGCTGGCTGGTGGTGGCTCCCTAATGGCATGGGCTGTGTTGAAATGGATGGACTGGATCCTCTGGTCCACCTGAACCGACCATTGGCCATTTGCTGTCATTCATGGACTTCATGTTCCAAAACAACAATGGAATGTTTATGGATGGGAATGCGCCATATCGCCGGCCCAAAGATGTTCGCGATTGGTTTGAAAAACATTCTGGACAGTTCGAGCGAATGATTTGGCCACCTAGATCGCTCGACATGACTCCCATCGAAAAGTTATTGGACATAATCTTAAGGTCAGTTCGTGTACAAAATCCTGTACCCCAAGGGGGAGGTGACAGTGAGAAAAAGCGTGAATAACCACCGAAAGGGTAATGTTCGACGAGTCGACGCGTGGAACGTCAGAAGCTTGAACGTGGTAGGGAAGCTAGTAAATCTGAAAAGGAAAGACAAAGGTTCAAGCTAGATATAGGAGTGGTCAGCGAAGCGAAATGGAAAAAAGACAAAGATTTCTCGTCAGATGAGTACAGTGTTACTATCAACAGCAGAAAATGGTATAACGGGAGTAAGTATCGCTAAGAATAGGAAGACAGGGCAGAGAGTGTGCTCCTGTGAAAAGTTCAGTATAGGGTTGTTCTTACCAGAATCGACAGCAAACCAACACCAACAACGATAGTTCAGGTATGCATGCTGACGTCACAAAATGAAGATGAAGAGATGGAGAAAGTGTATGAGGATACTGAAAGGGTAATACACTACGTAAAGGCAGATGAAAATCTAATAGCCATGAGGGACTAGAATGCCGTAGTAGGGGAAGGAGTTGAAAAAAAAAGTTAAAGGTTACAGGAGAATATAGACTTGGGACAAGGAACAAGAAGGCCAGGTGATACGGGAAGATTTCAGTTAGATTACATCGTGGTCAGAAATTCCAAAATCAGATACTGGAATGTAAAGCATACCCAGGAGCGGCTTTAGATTCACACCACAATTTAGTAGTGATGAAGAATAGGCTGAAGTTTAAGAGATTAGTCAGGAAGAACGAATATGGAAACAAGCGGGATACGGAAGTACTAACGAGTGACGAGATACGCTTGAATATCTCAAAGGCTGTCGAAACAGCAATAAAGAATAGCCCAGTATATAGTAGAGTTGAAGTGGAATGGACATCACTAGAAAGACCAATCACAGAAATTGGAAAGGAAACATAGCTAAAAATAAGGTAACTGCGAAGAAACAATGGGTAACAGACGAAATACTTCAGCTGATTGATGAAAGAAGAAAGTACAAAAATGTTCAGGGAAATTCAGGGATACATAAATACAAGTTCTTGAGGAATGAAGTAAATAGTATGCGCAAGGAAGCTATGACGAACTGGCTGCATGAGAAAAGTGAAGAAGTCGAAAAAGAAATGATTGTTGGAAGAACTGACTCAGCATATAGGGAAGTCAAACAACCTTCTGTGAAATTAAAAGCAAGGGTGGTAACATTAAGAGTGCTACGGGAATTCCACTATTAACTGCAGAGAAGAGAGCGGATAGATGGAAAGATTACATTGAGTGCCTCTATGAGATGGAAGATTTGCTGGATGTGATAGAAGAAGAAACGATATAGAAGAATATGGGATCCAGTATTAAAATAAGAATTTAAGAGAGCTTTTGGAGACTTAATACCAAATAAGCCAGCAAGGATAGATAACTTTCCATCAGAATTTCTAAAATCATTGACGAAAGTGGCAACAAAACGCCTATTCATATTGGCGTATAGAATGGCTGCAAGAACCGACAAGTACGAGAATTGTCTCACAATTAGCTTAACAGCTCATACATCCAAGTTGCTGACAAGAAAAAAAATAAATAGAAAACTGAGGATGTGTTAGATGACGATCAGTGTGGCTTTAGGAAAGCTAAAGGCACCAGAAGGACATTTCTGACTTTGCAGTTGATAATGGAAGCAAGACTAAAAAAAAAAATAAAGACACGTTCATAGAATTTGTCAATCTAGAAAAAGCGTTAGACAATGTAAAATGATGCAAGATATTCGAAATTGTGAGAAAAATAGGGGTAAGCTTTAGGGAGAGACGGGTAATGTACAATATGTACAAGAGCCAAGAGGGAAAAATAAGAGTGGACGACCAAGAACGAAGTGCTCGGACTAAAAAGAATGTAAGATAGGGATGTAGTATTCCGTCCCTGCTGCTCAACCTGTACATCGAAGAAGCAGTGATGGAAATAAAAGAAAGGTTCGAGAGCGGAATTAAAATTCAAGGTGAAAGGATATCAATGATACGAGAATGAGATTTTTCACTCTGCAGCGGAATGTGCGCTGATATGAAACTTCCTGGCAGATTAAAACTGTGTGCCGGACGGGCAAGTGCTCTAGGAAGGTAGGAGACGAGGTACTGGCAGAAGTAAAGTTGTGAGGACGGGGCGTGAGTCGTGCTTGGGTAGCTCAGATGGTAGAGCACTTGCCCGCGAAAAGTAAAGTTCCCGAGTTCGAGTCTCGGTCCGGCACACAGTTTTAACCTGCCAGGAAGTTTCATCAATGATACGATTCGCTGATGACATTCCTATCCTGAGTGAAAGTGAAGACGAATTACATGGTCTGATGAATGGAATGAACAGTCTAATGAGTACTGAATAGGGATTGAGAGTAAATCGACAAAAGATGAAAGTAATGAGAAGTAGCAGAAATGACAACAGTGTGAAACTTAACATCAGGATTGATGGTCACGAAGTACATGAAGTTAAGGTATTCTACTACCTAGGTAGCAAAATAACCAGTGATGGATGGAGGAAGGAGGACATCAAAAGCGAACTAAAACTGGCAAAATGGCATTCCTCGCCAAAAGAAGTCTGCTAGTATCCAAAATAGGCTTTTATTTGAAGAAGAAATTTCTGAGAATTTGCGTTTGAAGCACAGCATTGTATGGTAGTGAAAGGGAAAGCCGGATCAGAAGAGAATCGAAGCATCTGAGATGTGATGCTACAGATGAATGTTGAAAATTAGGTGGACCGATAAGGTGAGGAATGAGGAAGTTCTGCGAAGAATCGGAGTGGAAAGAATATGTGGGAAACACTGACAAGGAGAAGGGACAGGAATTTCCCAAACTATTAGCTAGTTCTTGTAGCAATTTGGCTGCTCCTTATCTCTCAGCTAGTGTAGTCAAGTGATTTTGTATTCAGATCTTTGTTTGGTGTATCCGTAGTTTCTTTTGTATACTGCTGTGACTCTGTTGTTATTTTAAGCATCGCTTTAGTACTGTTCAGTATTCCTTGTTCCACATTCGCGATCTGTGCCCTATGCCAACTTACAGTTGTTTCTGTGTTCATGACTATGATCTGCGACATCTCCACTGTATTATTTAAGTTCATTATGTCCTCACTGTTGCCGCTCTAAATACTGTTTTCAGCATCTTTCCACCAACGTCTAACCAAACTCTCTTATTTCGCACTAGTGACTCCGCAATTACTCCTGTCAGTTGCTGCAACTGAGCCCTTATCAGTATGTCCTCTACCGTTTATCTTCTGGTTGCCTCAGCAGACAAGTTTATAAACATATCTTGCAATCGTAGTAATTCATTTCTTACCTCCCAGATACTAAATGTGAACTCTAATGATCCAGGTGTTGTTTGTGAGAAGAACATCTGGTTGCCTTGAGAATACGATTTCAGTTTCCAAGTACTGGTTCTGAATCACATGTGCCTTACATGCGTGTAAGAACACTATGTTCACAACAATACGTTTGAACACAATCGTCGACACCACCTAGGAAAAAAGGAACTATCATGAATACCCTCCTACCTTAGGATCAAGGTGTATCTCAAAAGAAAATGACCCATACCACAGCAAACTAAAGAAAACGACATTATCCTAGGTAACATAAAACAAAGTTAAACACATGTAACCCGATTCTCTATTAGTTATCCCTGGACATCAATTCATATGGGACATTCGTTATGTGTCCGTTTCGTCCCGCATGGTAGCTACTCTATCTGCGGTAAAGGCGAAGGTACGCGTAGTAACGCATCAACGATACACTTAAAAGGCTTTATCCACTAATATGTACTACCGACGTTTGGGACGCTGAGTGCGTATCTTGACATTTACCGGTGAAGACATCTCTTCTACCTGATATTGTCCTCGAAACTTTGTCAACAATTTCTTAATTTTGTTTTCCACTAGGGAATTCCAGTCTCCGTCTATAAATACGACACCCTCTTTTGGTGTCAACAGCAATAGTTCTTGAAGATCTCCATTGAACTGGTCAATAAGATCATTTTCAGAATCGGTGATTAATGCGTCAACTTGAATGACTGTGATATGTTAGTAGTTTGATCTTGGAATCTTATGGGAACCATTCCATCATTTTTATCCCAGGATGTTTCCGTAAGACCTGAGACGCCCTGCTTAACACGCAGACAGGACAGATAGTATAAATTGTGGAAAGGGGCCAAAATAAGGGGCTTGCAGTTACACTCGAACATACAACTTTATTATTTGATCAAACGTTACAAGAATGCAATAAAAATTTTTTTTAAACACACACCTTTAATCTTTGGGACCATATTACCGGCTGAAAGCTACTTTAATTTAAAAACGGCTGAAGGCCAATAACTTAAAGCGCAAACATAACCAGAAATTTAAAAGACAAGCCTTATCTTAAAACAGTTCTTTAGTTAGGCTGAAGTAAGCGAGTTAAATTCAAATCGGCTGAAGGCCTAACACTTAAAACTACATAACATTAATTTTTTTAAATACCAAAGGCCTTAGGTGAAACAGTACAATAATTTAGGCTGAAGGCCTTAGAAACAACTCAAACTCCAAATCGGCAGAAGGCCCAAAACTTAAAATTTCAACAACATTAAAATTTTTGAAAAGCCAAAGGGCTTACGTGAAACAGTACTTTACACTAGGCTGAAGGCCTTAAGGGCAAAACAACCCCAATTTTAAAAAAATCGGCTAGAAGCCATACAAGTACAAACAACAAGAACGAATTTTAAAAAAATAGGGCAGTACACTCAAGGGCGCTCAGATGTTCGAGGGCCGGCCTGTAATTCAAACACTAACGCTCGCTTGGGTGAGAAATGCAGTCGGGCCAACCATTCACTATCTGGCGACAACCCAACCGACCGACAGTCAGCGGACCCACCGACAAGATAACTTCCACTTCACCCAACCAGGGCACAACAGAGAGTTCAACGAAACAACATAGAAAATATTGGCTCCCACAACCAATTATACATTGAGCTGTCAAACTACACACCGTGATGGACAGCAACAACTCGATGAGGAAACTACACTGCCTTAAATTTACGTCAACGGCCAGGGCAGGTAACCGCAACGTTAACGGCCACAAGGCAGAAGATTCCGCTGGTGCACTTCATTTCAAATAACCAAATACTGTGAAACTCCACCGGAGGGTGGCTAGAATTTTCCAACTTATAAACCACGTTGTTGCTCGCGGGAATATCCCAACAGCCGACAACGAACTCCAAACGGCACAGTGTGAAAAGTCTTGACTTGCTGGTAGGTTAAATCAAAACTCAACTTTTGTGTCCAGGGTCGGTGAGCCACAGACCTCGTAGCAATTGGAACAGCGCCGCACTCCGACACCGCGTAGAGACCGCCAGTGGGCCGCGGCCTAACTACGCCCCGCCGGGAATTCCTGGCTGCTCCACGCCAACCGACCGACTGAGAGCCAGTACGCCGACAATATTTAAAATAACTTGTCAGTCAAAATCACACAAACCACACAGAGTTTCACGTACACTTGCCTGAAGAACTAGACAATGCTAACGGCAGTGACTGTACAATAACACGGAAGAATCACGAGTCGGCACACACAGCCATCTCATAAGTGATCGCCGGCCGAAAAATCGTCGTCCGACTAGACGACCGACCGACGACCAACCAAAGTCGTCCCCACTCCAGTCATGTGTGTCGGCAACCGTCGGGCGAGTCATGGCGGTCCGGCCCTCACTGCTGCCGCGCCCCGACTGAACTTGTGCCACGTTGTTGTTGTTGTTGTTGTGGTCTTCAGTCCTGAGACTGGTTTGATGCAGCTCTCCATGCTACTCTATCCTGTGCAAGCTTCTTCATCTCCCAGTACCTACTGCAACCTACATCCTTCTGAATCTGCTTAGTGTATACATCTCTTGGTCTCCCCCTACGATTTTTACCCTCCACGCTGCCCTCCAATACTAAATTGGTGATCCCTTGATGTCTCAGAACATGTCCTACCAACCGATCCCTTCTTCTGGTCAAGTTGTGCCACAAACTTCTCTTCTCCCCTATCCTATTCAATACTTCCTCATTAGTTATGTGATCTACACATCTAATCTTCAGCATTCTTCTGTAGCACCACATTTCGAAAGCTTCTATTCTCTTCTTGTCCAAACTATTTACCGTCCATGTTTCACTTCCATACATGGCTACACTCCATACAAATACTTTCAGAAATGACTTCCTGACATTTAAATCTATACTCGATGTTAACAAATTTCTCTTCTTCAGAAACGATTTCCTTGCCATTGCCAGTCTACATTTGATATCCTCTCTACTTCGACCATCATCAGATATTTTGCTCCCCAAATAGCAAAACTCCTTTACTACTTTAAGTGTCTCATTTCCTAATCTAATACCCTCAACATCACCCGACTTAATTCGACTACATTCCATTATCCTCGTTTTGCTTTTGTTGATGTTCATCTTATATCTTCCCTTCAGGACACCATCCATTCCGTTCAACTGGTCTTCCAAGTCCTTTGCTGTCTCTGACAGAATTACAATGTCATCGGCGAACCTCAACATTTTTATTTCTTCTCCATGGATTTTAATACCTACTCCGAATTTTTCTTTTGTTTCCTTTACTGCTTGCTCAATATACAGTTTGAATAACATTGGGGAGAGCCTACAACCCTGTCTTACTCCCTTCGCAACCACTGCTTCCCTTTCTTGTCCCTCGACTCTTATAACTGCCCTCTGGTTTCTGCACAAATTGTAAATAGTCGTTCGCTCCCTGTATTTTACCCCTGCCACCTTTAGAATTTGAAAGAGAGTATTCCAGTCAACATTGTCAAAAGCTTTCTCTAAGTCTACAAATGCTAGAAACGTAGGTTAGCCTTTTCTTAATCTTTCTTCTAAGATAAGTCGTAAGGTCAGTATTGCCTCACGTGTTCCAGTATTTCTACGGAATCCAAACTGATCTTCCCCAAGGTCGGCTTCTACCAGTTTTTCCATTCGTCTGTAAAGAATTCGAGTTAGTATTTTGCAGCTGTGACTTATTAAACTGATTGTTCGGTAATTTTCACATCTGTCAACACCTGCTTTCTTTGGGATTGGAATTATTATATTCTTCTTGAAGTCTGAGGGTATTTCGCCTGTTTCATACATCTTGCTCACCAGATGGTAGAGTTTTGTCAGGACTGGCTCTCCCAAGGCCGTCAATAGTTCCAATGGAATGTTGTCTACTCCGGGGGCCTTGTTTCGACTCAGGTCTTTCAGTGCTCTGTCAAACTCTTCACGCAGTATCGTATCTCCCATTTCATCTTCATCTACATCCTCTTCCATTTCCATAATATTGTCCTCAAGTACATCGCCCTTGTATAGACCCTCTATATACTCCTTCCACCTTTCTGCTTTCCCTTCTTTGCTTAGAACTGGGTTTCCATCTGAGCTCTTGATGTTCATACAAGTGGTTCTCTTATCTCCAAAGGTCTCTTTAATTTTCCTGTAGGCAGTATCTATCTTACCCCTAGTGAGATAAGCCTCTACATCCTTACATTTGTCCTCTAGCCATCCCTGCGTAGCCATTTTGCACTTCCTGTTGATATCATTTTTGAGACGTTTGTATTCCTTTTTGCCTGCTTCATTTACTGCATTTTTATATTTTCTCCTTTCATCAATTAAATTCAATATTTCTTCTGTTACCCAAGGATTTCTACTAGCCCTCGTCCTTTTACCTACTTGATCCTCTGCTGCCTTCACTACTTCATCCCTCAAAGCTACCCATTCTTCTTCTACTGTATTTCTTTCCCCCATTCCTGTCAATTGTTCCCTTATGCTCTCCCTGAAACTCTGTACAACCTCTGGTTCTTTCAGTTTATCCAGGTCCCATCTCCTTAAATTCCCACCTTTTTGCAGTTTCTTCAGTTTTAATCTACAGGCCAGAGTCCACATCTGCCCCTGGAAATGTCTTACAATTTAAAACCTGGTTCCTAAATCTCTGTCTTACCATTATATAATCTATCTGATACCTTTTAGTATCTCCAGGGTTCTTCCACGTATACAACCTTCTATCATGATTCTTAAACCAAGTGTTAGCTATGATTAAGTTGTGCTCTGTGCAAAATTCTACCAGGTGGCTTCCTCTTTCATTTCTTAGCCACAATCCATATTCACCTACTACGTTTCCTTCTCTCCCTTTTCCTACACTCGAATTCCAGTCACCCATGACTATTAAATTTTCGTCTCCCTTCACTATCTGAATAATTTCTTTTATTTCATCATACATTTCTTCAATTTCTTCGTCATCTGGAGAGCTAGTTGGCATATAAACTTGTACTACTGCAGTAGGCATGGGCTTCGTGTCTATCTTGGCCACAATAATGCGTTCACTATGCTGTTTGTAGTAGCTTACCCGCATTCCTATTTTCCTATTCATTATTAAACCTACTCCTGCATTACCCCTATTTGACTTTCTGTTTATAACCCTGTAGTCACCTGACCAGAAGTCTTGTTCCTCCTGCCACCGAACTTCACTAATTCGCACTATATCTAACTTTAACTTATCCATTTCCCTTTTTAAATTTTCTAACCTACCTGCCCGATTAAGGGATCTGACATTCCACGCTCCGATCCGTAGAACGCCAGTTTTCTTTCTCCTGATAACGACATCCTCTTGAGTAGTCCCCGCCCGGAGATCCGAATGGGGGACTATTTTACCTCCGGAATATTTTACCCAAGAGGACGCCATCATCATTTAATCATACAGTAAAAGCTGCATGCCCTCGGGAAAAATTACGGCCGTAGTTTCCCCTTGCTTTCAGCCGTTCGCAGTACCAGCAAAGCAAGGCCGTTTTGGTTATTGTTACAAGGCCAGCTCAGTCAATCATCCAGACTGTTGCCCTTGCAACTACTGAAAAGGCTGCTGCCCCTCTTCAGGAACCACACGTTTGTCTGGCCTCTCAACAGATACCCCTCCGTTGTGGTTGTACCTACGGTACAGCTATCTGTATCGCTGAGGCACGCAAGCCTCCCCACCAACGGCAAGGTCCATGGTTCATGTGCCATGTGCCAACTCAAATACTGCCAGGTCCGAACTAACTCACTACACACCACGATCGGGAAGTGATAGCAATCCAGCAAAGATAATACAGCAAGGGCCTATATATCGATAAGCACTGCTGCTGCCACTCGCGGGCATGCAAGGCAGCAACTCAGTGACACCAGTAATTGAAAATTAACATAACGAGGTTATGTAAAAAAAAAAAGATGTTAAATAAGAGATGGCATGAACACGAGCCACGCACGGTTCAAGACGGTGCAAAACTTTAACAGGACTCTTAAAGGATGATTCACTGAGCAGTTTAAGGCAGAAAACCTGGTGTCGGAGAAGCCAGCTTAAGGAGATAATAAGAATAAAATCCCAGTACTGTGTATTTGCTGCTGAAACTGACGGCCATCAACCTCATTGCAAGCATGATATCGACGAACAAGATTCTGAAGCATCCCGATAAATAGCCTTGGTGTGTTTCGAATCACACCACAGGCAGCTACAATTCTGGCAACTAATTTCATCTTCGTATCTACTGGGGTCTCATACGCTAATGTCTTTAAATATCCCCATAGGAAATAATCAAGGGGATTCTGCTCAGGTGACATGGCAGACCATGGAATCCAGCGACCAAGAAGTACTGTACCAATACTGTTCCATCGTACTGTACTGTACGTCTGTGAATAGCACTGGGTGATGAACGGGTCTGTCGTTGATTCATAGTATGTTGTGTCATGGGACAATGAAAATACGACTCAACAGAGGCAAGTAAAGCAAAGAAAACCTGCATCATGACTTCATGGTAATTAGCATCGTCCTCCTTTTTTCCTTGCAGCAAATAACGAATGTACATGTAAATAAACAGGACAGACACTTCGTGTAAACTTTTAAGCATGTTAGTTGTGAATAAGCTGGAAAACAGTAATGATAGACAAAGCGGTAGACAGGTTTACTTCCATATCTCCTTAAGCTGACTCCTCCGACAGTCTCAGTCGAGCACTCTCTATGTCCCGTTACATTTGTGCATGCTCTTACCAAAACACCCTGTAGTTGCAGGGCATTACAGTTTTATTACTCTCTTACTAATTATGAAGGCTATTCCATTACTTCTGTTGTTAGAAATAATATACCGTATAGACATACGAAGCAAATTCTACCATACCATTATGCCTCATTTCACTCGTTTCCAGTTTTTGATTCCAATTCTCTCCATTTCTCTGTCGGCTACGTCTAGTTATCCTTGACATGTGGAGCTTACATTCCATGTTTCTAAACAGTACTGCTCCTTGCACCATCGTACTTTTCTTGAGGCTTGTCAAAATCTGATTTTCCGCGGAAATCCGAATTGGTAACTTGAAACTCCGGAAAAATAATATACCTGTCGTAAAAAATAAGAATGGCTGACACATTACGATTTATAGTTCTATTGCACAATTTCGGGAATCACAGTGTTCTTCAACTGAAGTTAGGGCATTGTTCGATGTCAGCCTCCACCTCTGCTGACCATAAGAAATGAAAAAGCCACAAAGGAGAAAGGCTAAGTTGCCTCTTTGTATGAAATTGGCCAAGTCTAACTATGTTAGGAATTACCTTTCAGTTTGAATTGGGAAACACGAGGTCGTCTTATCTGTCAACAATCGCCAGTTGACATTTCGACCTGCTGTTATCGGTTTAAGAACAGTATCGTGCGGCAGCTGGAAGCAGGCTGGTCACACTCTTATCTTTGTAGTTGCTCTGATTGTCGATTTGGGTTAAATTTATCAGGTAGTGGACGGTGTACAAAGTGCTACTTAGCACGCGAATATGCGTAGCAACGCCGATTTCACGGCAAATATTTGAAAGACCAATTTTCAGAAACGTGAAATGAATAATGGCAGCAGTCTTTCTTTGTTGTTGGTATTTGAGAGCTTTAAATAACAACTTCGTATCGATTTCAGAATGTTTGAAGCAATAATGAACTGTGACTGCATGTTAGAAAGTAACGACGGACATGGTGTTTCAAAAATATTCATTTACGCCACAAGACTATATCTTTTACGCAAATGAAGATCGAAACTTGGGCTGAAATTTAAGTTACGGTGGTAAGCTGGTTCGAATCCTGCTGGTGGAAAATTTTCACTGCCACTATTTGGTCGGCAATATAAGGAGAGTTGGTAGCATGAAGCTTATGGTTTTCGTCAATATTCTGGATTAAATTCCAATCCTGTTCGCAGCGTATCGTGAAGTGCGAGTATGCAATAGTACTAATCGTGATCCGACCGTCGGATAAGGACGTTAAGCTAGGTAGCATCCTTTGTGCATTTCGAGAAGAGTGGCTACACAGGCGGAAAAAAATCGCAATACATAAAAATATTGACTTTAGAGTAACGCAATAAGGGGAATAGGTAACATATTTAATTGATTAACTTTCCAAGATCACAGGTTAATGTAAGTGCGAAAAAGGCCGTAGTAAAAGCGAAATGATGCTACATTAATAATCGGTGTAACCACCATGATATTGAATGGAAGTATGCAAATGTGCAAACATGTCAATTTGTGGGACGGAGTTCCACGCGTCTTGCACATGCTCGATCAATTCAGAGACGGTTAATGCTGTTTGTGGATGACGCTGCAGTTGTCGTCCGATGATGTCCCACATGTGGTTCATTGAACACATATCTGATGATCGAGCAAAGCCACGACAACATGTCGACACTCTGTACAGCATGTTGGGTTACAGCAGCGGTATGTGGGTCAGCGTTATCCAGTTGGAAAACACCCCCTGGAATACAGTTCATGACTGGCAGCACAACAGGTCGAATCACCAGACTGACGTACAAATTTGCAGTTAAGCGTGCATGGCATAACCAGGAGAGTGCTCCTACTGAAGTACGAAATAGCACCCGAGACCATAACTCCAGGTGTAAGTTCGTTGTGTCTAGCTGGTTCAAGCCCTCAACTGGCCTTCTTGCAACCAACACACGGCCGTCACTGACACCAAGGCAGAACCAGCTTCTATCAGAAAACACAACAGACCTCCACTCTGCCTTCCAGTGAGCTCTCGATTGACACCACTGAAGTCGTAAATGGCAGTGGTTTGAGGACAGTGGAATGCACGCTACAGAACGTCTGTCTCCGAGGCGTCCTTGAAGTAACCAATTTTTTTTTTTTTTGTAACAGTCCGTTGTGTCATCTTGGTGGCAACTGCTGCAGATGCTGCACGATGCGCCAGCCCCATACGCCGAACATGATGGTCTTCCCTCTCGATAGTCTCACATGGCCGTCCGGAGCCCGACCTTCTTGCGACCGTACATTCTTGTGACCACCGCTGCCAGAGGTCACATTCCAGCGCTACTAGCGCCATTGTTGTGCGAATGGCGTGAAACGTGAACATTATCTTTCAGATGTAGAAACAAGCCTCGCAACTTCCTTTTAATCCTCCAGCAGGCGCGTCAACTTTCATGACGCCACTAGTCGCGATGTATCTCGTGGATACATGCGACGATTTTTGTGGTTTTTTGTTTGTTTACATGTTCTTTTTCTTTTGTTTTTGTTTTAAATTGCAGTTACCTTTATTGTGACAGATTTTACAAATACAGAAGTGAACATCAGGCTCATTACAGTTTCAAATTAACGGAAATATTTGACATTTTGTAATGGAGAAGTACATGAAATTCTTTTAAAAATTGATTTTATTATAGATACAAATAAATTGTTGAACTAATCAAAACATGTCTCTTTTTACTGATTGCCCTCTACAGAAAGACATTGTTCACAAATTATTTTTGCGAACTTTTGCAAACAAAGATGTGTACCGCATTTTTCACATGTATACTTGCTGAGACAAGTATTTTTTGTCTCCCTGTAGCATGACTGGCACCTTTTTCTTTTCTTGTTTTCTGATTCCAAAGATTGTTCAGCGTTTTCTTGCTCTTTTCCTTTAGGTTTGTACTTTACTAGCATTGACTTTATATCATCAGGTAGAGTCATAATAAGAGCTCTTCTTTTGAGATGATCTTGCAGTAGAGTCAGAGCCAAAGTTTTGAGGTACTCGTGCCGATTTGTGTATTTATTCTTGTTGCCCAAGAAAATTACTCTTGAGCTGATGCCTGCAATGTTCAACAGGTGGAAAAAAATCACCATAGGCCATCTTCTTGTTGACCTAGCTACATTGTAGGTTGCACAGAGTTTGTCAACTACATCAACTCCAGATTTGGTGTCATAGTGTAGAATAATGGCTGGTTTTTTCTCTAAACCTTCCGAAACCTCACTTAACGATACATGCATACTCAAAAGGAGGACTACAGTTTTCCCTATTTTCGGGACATACGACACAAGGGTTTCATTCTTGCTGTAGACAAAAACGCTATCATATTGCTGTCTACTTTTTGGTGCTACGAAATTCGATGGCAGTTCCTTCTTGTTTTTTTCTAATTGTGCCTACAAACGACAGTCTCCTTTTATGCAGTTCTCTTACTAACTCCAAACTAGTGAACCAGTTATCTGCTGTAATGTTTCTACCTGTCCCATATATTGGTTCGGCATGTCTCAGAACTACTTCTTTGGCGGAGTTGTTATTCTGAAAGGGTCCTTCTGGTTGTAATCCACACTATATTTCCATGTTGTAAGTATAATAAAGCTTGGCATCACATAGGCAGAAAATTTTGATGCCATATTTAGATGGTTTGGATGGTATGAACTGGTGAAATCCACACCGGCCTCGAAATGCTAGTAGCTGGTCATCAACTGTGACATTCTGACCGAGGGAGTAATGTGTCTTGCAGTTATTCAAACACATGGTGAACATTTTCCTCACGGCTGCTAATTTGTTTGTATTGCACCGTTCTTGTCTTGTGGCTCCATCATCAAAACGAACACATCTTATTAGGAACAGCAAACGTTTTTCGGACATGGTCATTCCAAAAATATTCAGACCAAGGTCATCTGCTGTCCAAAAGTTGTGAACATTCTGTCGCCCTCCACGGAACACACCAGCAAGGTATAACAAGCCAAGAAAGGCTTTTATTTCGATTGCGTCTGTGTCCTTGCAGTCACTCCCGCGAGCAAAGTTTCCTTTTAGATCAGCTATACGCCTGTTAGTGTTGACCACAATTAGATCTAGGATATCATTACTGATGAATAGGCTCCAACAGTCAATTTCAGTTACCATTTTCTTTGTGTCTCCAACTACCCCAGGCAGTTTGGTTAGTATATTATGAGGCCGTGTCTGTGTTGCTTTCCAAGGCACTTTCCTCCATTTAGTTCCATCCCTACCTAAAATAAAAAAATAAGTACATTACACCATTATAAGATATTGTTATTATTACATCTGAAAGCATATTTATTGTCTTTTCTACTCACCAAATTAGTAATGTTCATCAGTTTCCTGCGCTTCATTATTTTCCTATTCATCAAATTTATGGTCTGTGTCTGAGTCTACAGATCGTGTTTGGAGTATATCTTCGGTTTCTGAATCAGTTTCTGCAAGATCATCTTCGTCTTCAATGGATACCTCGTCGTCGAGAAGAAGGCGATGTACTTCTTCCAAATCCTTAGGATTTTCTAGATCATATCGTTTACTCATTTTGAAAGAGAGTACACATAGCTACAACGAAACGTTGCCTCATTTAGAAGACAACAACGCATCTGCCGACTCGCGTACGCTGCAAACAATGCAACAGCTGCAGTCATTAGCGGCGACAAAGTGTTACCCGATCAGGCGCACTGTATCTGAGAGATACAGACAGTACACGTTCCCACACCTGACTCATTTATGACCTTGTCAGTATCAGGATAAGACTGGAATTCCTGTGAAGCAATAAGAAAGGTATACACAAGATGTCGTGGGCCAGCAAACCGTTACCACTGTTCATTGCGGTAATGTTAGAGAAAAAGTAGGTAATGTATCTCACAGATACACGAGCGACTGTCGGAGGGGACAGTGGAACGCACGCTACAGAACGTTTGTCTCCGAGGCGTCCTTGAAGTAAACAATTTTTTTTTTTTTTTTAACAGTCCGTTGTGTCATCTTGGTGGCAACTGCTGCAGATGCTGACGATGCGGAGCCCGACCTTCTTGCGACCGTACATTCTTGTGACCACCGCTGCCAGAGGTCACATTCCAGCGCTACTAGCGCCATTGTTGTGCGAATGGCGTGAAACGTGAATATCATCTTTCAGATGCAGAAACAAGCCTTGCAACTTCCTTTTAAGTCGCACAATTCCTTCTTGGTGTTGCGATTTTAACCCTCACCGTTCCCTTCATCCATAACAATACAAACGCAACATTGTAGTGTGCAGGCACATAGCACAGTCACGACACAAATACCGACTTGAAATTTCGTAACAGGTAGGAGCAAGGCAAGGACGAACCATCTCTAATAAGACCTTGTCACGAGCGGCCATGTAGGATTCCCACATATGTTCTAGGCGCCTCAGTCCGGATCCCCGCTGCTGCTACGGCCGCAGGTTTGAATCCTGCCTCGGGCATGGATGTGTGTGATGTCCATAGGCTAGTTAGGTTTAAGTAGTTCTAAGTCTAGGGGACTGATGACCTCAGATGTTAAGTCCCATGGTGCATAGAGCCATTTGGACCATCTCTTCAAATGCGAGCCTGGAACTGCAGTAAAATTACGCTATCTCTGTTCGAATGCAACTCGAAATTGCACTAAAATTACGTCATTTCTTTTGGAATGATTGCTGGTATGCAAATAAAACGGACGAAAACATGTTTTGTAGTGCTCTCTCCGATGCAACTAGAAACCAGTGTCGAGTGCTAAAATGATGGTTGGCTGCACTTCAACCAGTTCAAAGAGGGGGAGCAGCTGTTTTCGACTATACCGGTACATGCTTTTGATTTGACGTCATCCCTTCCAGCGCTACGAGTGCTACATTGATCACAGCATAAGGTCACTATTTTTCATTGAAATTGCGAGGGGGAGTATTGTGCAAGCGTAGAATATGAATGGATTTTATGAACAGTTGCAGTGACGGCTCTGTAGAGGAGTGTCTAGGTGTGGTGGTAAGTTGTTAGCCCAGGTTGGATTCCTGCTGCCACCAAGATTTTTTTTCATTTCATTTTATTCCTCGCAATCTTAAATGATGAATTATAAAATTTAAATATATTTAAACAATTAAATTTCTATATATAAAATTAATACATTCAGTTTAGTTAAGAATACTACCCTTATAGGTCAAAAGGCTGTAGGCCCCAGAGTCTAGCATATTAGTGAAATTTTGCATGAGATGTCAATGTGTGCAAGACAGACTTGTAAAATCGGATGAATGTTATTGAAATCCAGTAGTTTAGTTCCCCAACAAATATAAGTAAATAAACTGAGACAGAGTCTCGAAAGAATTGTAAGAAGTACAGCGGAAAACGTTTCATTTGGGGGATAAGGGTTGAGATCCTCGACTGTTGTTCCCAACCGTGAATCCCCGTGGTTTCCTTCAGTCACTTGAGGCGGATGCAGGGCTGGTCACGTGGCCAATGCCACGGCCTGTTGTTCCCGTCATCCAAGTCTAAGTGAGCTGGAACTGCCAATTGTAACAATCTTGATAGCATCGGAACTTCGCTTCCCATTTGCTCGACATGAGCACAGGTACAGTTTCAGACGAGTTCGACATGTGTCTCCCAACATTCATAGGAAGAGTGCTGCGCAGAGTGGCCGCGCGGTCAGAGGCGCCATGTCACGGATTGCGCGGTCCCTTCCGCCGGAGGTTCGAGTCCTCCATCGGGCATGGGTGTGTGTGTTGTTCTTAGCATAAGTTACTTTAAGTAGTGAGTAAGTCTAGGGACCGATGGCCTCACCAGTTTGGTCCCTTAGGGATTCACAAACAATTGAACATTTAGGAAGAGAGGAAATTTACTGCTAGTTTCATTTCAGCTTAACTTCTTCAAGTACTCATCTCACGTCAGAATTGTTGCACGTATTCATATAACTAACTCACACACAAATACTATTGAGAAAAAAATAAATTAAATATGATATGTAAATGGTCAGCGAGCTATTAAGAAGTTCATTTATTGAATCAGACTATGCCAGGGTAAAGCAAAATAGAAGATTAGGTTTAAAGTGCCTTTGGCGCCGATGCCAGAGACACAATTCAAGTTCAAATTGGGGGCGAATGCGGAAGGAAATTGGCCGTACTATTTTCGAAGACTCCTCCCGGCATTTTCATTCGGCAATTTAGGGAAAAACACAGAAAAGTAAATCTGGATGATCCGACATGGATTTGAATCGCCATCCTCCTGCGTGCGAGTCCAGTGTTTTACCAGTGCGCTCGGTCACTATGAGTAGTGCGGAACGTGTGGCATGATATCAAATTTGTTACAGAAAAAGATGTCAATAACTAATATTATAGTTGCTAACAGTCCACTATTTAGGCACACTCTTACGTCCTCCTATTTCGTGTACAACGGCCAGTATTACGATCAGACAGACGGCGTAGCAATGGGTAGCCCGTTGGCTCCAGCTGTTGCAAACCTCTTCATGGAGAACTTTGAGGATATTGCCATAGATACTGCGCCACTGAAGTCGAAGTGTTTCTTTCGATACGTTGACGACACGTTCGTCATTTGGCCACACGGACGCGAGAAACTAGACGAGTCTTTGGAACACCTCAATGGCATCAACAGTAATATCCAGTTCACCATGGAGGTGGAAAAAGATAATGCATTGCACTTCCTCGACATCCTTGTCCACCGTAAACGAAATGGGTGCCTTGGCCACAGCGTCTGCAGTATACCACACAGACCTGTGCCTGCACGCCACCAGCCATCATCATCCAGCACAGAAGCGCACAGTATTACAAACATTGGTACATCGTGCAAGAGTAATATCAGACGACGATAACCTGCCCCATGAACTGAGCCACCTACGCAAGGTTTTCAGGAATAACGGCTACAGCGCCCATAAAGTGAAAGAAGTGATTTTTGGGAAATATCAGAATAAGACCACCGACAAAGAGCAGGAAAAGAAACTTGCTTTGCTGCCATTCTGTGGCTCTGTGTCGGGCAAAATATGTCGCCTGTAGAAAAGACACAAGATCAAATCAATCTTCAGGTCTCCAACAAAAATCCGTCAATTACTGAGACCAGTTAAAGACGTAGTAGGTCTCAGAACACCTGGAGTCTACGAAATACCTTATGAGTGTGGTCAGAAGTACATCGGACAAGGAGTGCGCACTGTGGAACAACGCAGGAAAGAACATGAAAGGTATCATCGCCTCCGCTATCCATAGAAATCTGCGTTAGCTGAGCATGGGTTAGAAAACGGTCACCACATAAAATTTGACGATACTTCTGTCGTGGCTCGCACTAACAGCTTCTGGGACAGTTTAAAAAAGGAAGCTATTGAAATAAAAATTACCGCAAACACCCTTAATAGAGACGGTGGCTTGCAGCACAGCGCTGCGTGGGATCCAGCGATCGCGCGGTTGAAGAGGGCACATCGAACGCCGACTCAAAACATGCCCATATTTGGCAATGTCACGGGCACCAGTGACATCACAGCCGACAGCTAGCGTATATAAGGGCGCACCAACAGCCCACTGGCAGTCATAACACTTGACAATGGCCAGGAGAGCTCGGCCGAAAGCTCGTGTAGTTTTAAGCAATTGACGCGTTTGGAAACCCGAGAACATTTTATTCAATGTTACCGCGGCGAGACTCTGCATTCATTCAAAAATATTTTCCTGAAATTAAAGCTGATCTTTGATTACAGTAGACTATATGCCTTTGCTAGTTTGCTTTTTATTTCCCCCTTGCTTCGTACGTCATGGGTTATTTTACTTCCCAGGTAGAAGAATTCCTTAACTTCGTCTGTTTCGTGATCACCAATTTTGATGTTAAGCATTTCGCTATTCTCATTTCTGCTACTGCTCATTAGCGTTGTACTTCTTCAGTTTATTTGCAATCCGCATTCTATATGCATTAGACTATTCATTCCTTCACTAGATACTGTAATTTTTGTTCACTGTTGCCAAAGATAGCATTTCGGCCATATCCTCATATGATGAGAGGTGGTTATGCGCTCAAAAAAAAAAAAAAAGTTCACATATGTGTGAAATATTATGGGACTTAACTGCTAAGGCCATCAGTCCCTAAGCTTACACACTACTTAACCTAAATTATCCTAAGGACAGACACACACACCCATGCCCGAGGGAGGACTCGAACCTCCGCCGGGACCAGCCGCACAGTCAATAATTGCAGCGCCCTAGACCGCTCGGCTAATCCCGAGCGGCTATGCACTCAGAAACATTGTCGAATATGATCGTTTTTGTGGTCTAGGTGTTATGGTGTGGGGAGGCATAATGTCGCATGGACGTACTGACCTCCAAATCTTTGAACACGGTACAATCATTGGTTGCCGCTATTGTGCCACTGTACTTCGTTCCCCACGGGCATCTTTTGAGGCGCTCATTCGTCCCTGACTTGATTTTTTATGGATAACAATGCGGGACCGCATAGAACAGCGCAGATGTAGGAGCGAGAGGGTATTCGGCGAATGGACTGGCCAGTCCGTTCCCCCGACTTGAATCTGATCGAGCACTTGTGGGACACGTTGTGGAGATACACTACAGGCCATTAAAATTGCTACACCAAGAAGAAATGCAGATGATAAACGGGTATTCATTGGACAAATATATTATACTACAACTGACATGTGATTAAGTTTTCAAGCAATTTGGGTGCGTAGATCCTGAGAAATCAGTACCCAGAACAACCACCTCTGGCCGTAATAACGGCCTTGATGCGCCTGGGCATTGAGTCAAACAGAACTTGGATGGCGTGTACAGGTACAGCTGCCCATGCAGCTTCAACACGATACCACAGCTCATCAAGAGTAGTGACTGGCGTATTGTGACGAGCCAGTTGCTCGGCCACCATTGACCACACGTCGCTAAGAAGTGTAGTCAGCCACCTTTGCTACAAGTGTCGCCAGAGTTTGCGATGGGGTGATTTGGTACTTGGTGAATCGAAGCTTAATCTGCTTTCCTACAAAATTATACTAAGAATGTGCCTGTAAGTCGTATTAATAACCTTGTAAGAATTTTGAAATCTGTAAAGTCCTCTTAGAAACACCCTGTACATCTTAATTTCCGAATAAAACAAATCAAGCATACGGTTATGGAATTAAAGGCGCTCTATTCTCGTAGGATGGGATCATAGAAAATCAAATTGAAGAATCGACTGGCGCACTATCGGACACTCTTCTCCTGAGCGGTTTCCCCCTCCTACCCCCCCCCCCCCTCACTTGTGCTCCCTTGCAGTGTCTCTGCACTCCCTCCTGCCTTATCTTCCCTCTTCATCTCCTGCCCCAACAGTCTCCTGCCTCTTGGTGTACCTGCTGACGCCCCTACTCCCTTCATCCCACCGACTCCCCTGCTGCCCTTTGCTCTCCCCTCCTTTTCCATCCTTTCCGACCTATCCCTCGGCAGGTCCCACCTGGCAGTTTTATACTTCACTGCATGTGCTCCAAGTGGGTTTTAAATGTGTTGTTGTGGAGTGTTTTTAATACTGTGGCTGACTTTTAACCTGTGCATGTGCATTCAGTGTCTTCTTTATGTTTTAAGAATCGCCAACTGTGTATTTTAACTTTATGGTGACTTTTTTAATTGTCCCCCCATGAACGTCTCCCTGTCAGTGTATTTTTACCCCCATTATCTGCCCTTACTCTGTTTTATGTTCCCCTTTTTATCGCCTTACATATATATATATAGCATTTTATTCTTGTTTTAGTTGTCATGTCACCCGGCTGAAGAGGGGCGGATTGTGCCACTGACAGCCCTCTCCTGCCCATATGGGGCAGGGGAATGAAATCACAATAATGAAAAAAAAACACTATCGGAATCATTACGAAATTTAAGTCGAATTTTTTCACCATAAACGTAAAGACGGCTCAAGAAGTCGCAAGGCGCGCTTCAGAGGAGGCAACAAGCTGGAACGGCGAGTACCGTGAGCAGAGCGCACAGCACACCGCCTGTGGTACGACAGCTGCCATCATGCAACCACCTTACGCTGCTGTAATTTATATTTATTTACAGACAGTAAATTACGGTCAAGAGAATATACTGAATACTGCAAGGACTATCGATTCTTGAACTAGGTGAGTGTGGCGCAGATTCCACGTATCAGTTGACCAAGTTGTCAAAAATACTCTCTGCAAGCTGGTAATGGCTTCATAATGGTGTAGGCTGTGTTTACAAGGATCATTGGCTGGAAACGTTTATGTTCGACTACTTGGAGATCATTTTCAACCATTCGTGGACTTCATCTTCCCAAACAACAATTGAATATTTACGGATGACAATGCGCCCTGTCACCATGCCATAATTGTTCGTGATTGGTATGAAGAACATTCTGAACAATTCGAAAGAATGATTTGCCCACCCAGATCGCTCGACATGAATCCCATCGAACTATAATGGGACATAATCGAGAGGTCAGTTCGAACACAAAATTCTGTACTAGCAACACTTTCGCTGTTAAGGACGGCTATAGAGGCATCACGGCTCAACCTGCATGTGACTTCCAACGACTTATTCAAAAATAACTGCTTAAGTATCGCACACAATGTAACTAAAGAAATACGCAATGAGACGAATAGAAACGAAACATTCAAAGACAATACTTACACTGATTTATGATGGTCCCTTGGACACTGTAAATGCGAGACGTGGTTTTTAACAGGGCGTGTGATCACCGCGGACGACAGTGCATGCTCTCCAAGGTGCTCCCACTGTAGCCATATGGTTGATAAGGAGTTCTTTTGGTAGTACTTTCCGTTCCTCCACCAGCGCCACTGACAATTGCTGGTGCATGTGGACATGCCTCCCCCACACAACGTGTCCGATTAGAAACCTAACACCAAGCTTAGCCATGTGACAGAGAACATAAGGCTTTATGCAGAGATTTTGATGAACAAGATCAAGTACTTGTAGCGGGAACATCAGGAAATAACCTGGCTAGCAATTTTGAGTATAGTATTAAAGTGACCAGAAGGAAATAGGTGCAGCAATAGCACCAACTCGTCTAGGGTTAGTGGAGGTCTTACAGCGCATGATCAGTAATGGGTTAAAACGGCAGTCAGCAGTGAAAACAAAGAGCTGTGTGGATTGCTTTTGACTGAAACGAAGTGTCTCATCTGCGCTGTACCTGTTGCTCCATACAGGAGATGGGTATTCACAAATCATGGCCTGCACCCGAAGAGAAGAGGGAATGAATGATTAGCTGAGCATCTTGCAGAAGGGGAGCAACAAGAACGCAAGGCAAAACCCCTGTGAGTAGTGTAGTCAGATAGTTCAACTTTTGGATCAGAGACACATTATAGACAGACGATCTCTAACTAGGCTAGAACAGAACAGAATCATAATATATGTAGCAACTTCTGGAAAGTTAGGGGACTGAAGAACAAGACAGATGAGCTTCTTGTACATCTAGAAGATGTGATAAATTCTGAAGTGATAGATGTTCTGTGCCTCTATCAGCACCATATAACCACAGGGATAGAAAATTGAAATATAAAGGGTGAAACGTCACAGGTTTACGCTTCATTTAACTGACTGATTAATTTCTACATGTTTAATAATTCATTTTACGCCGAGAGCGTCCTTTCAATGTTTCGTCTAGCTAATTAACCTCTGGATTCAAGAGTGCTTCCGTGTATATTTTTTCTTCTGTTGGTGTCACACCTCCTCTCATCCTTTGATTCCATGATGTATGTGGATGGATAAACGTAATTATGTATGGAATATATAATAATCTGGGTTAGTCAAAGATGGTAGCAGTAGGGTAGTTTATCACCAACATAACAACGTGAGCAGATTGTGCAAAGAGTTCGCGATTCCAAAGTTAGTGGGGATGAGCAGGGCAGAGTTTGTGAGTTTGGTTCTCGCTGAGGTCCTACCCCCACCAGCAGTTTTTTTGAACGGTTGGCGGTTGGTCCTGGAACGCGCCATGTTAAGACACTCTGGGGCCGCCGATTGAACGAGACGGACGCAGGGGTGCGGCGCTCGTAATGGATGGTGAGAAAAATTATTCATAATGTAGGTTTTTTGGGGTAGCATTGATTATGAAGCATGTTCGGGTGTGAATTAACGCCGGGAAACGTTCAGCCGTATTTCATTTGTAGACATTTTTCAGTTTAACGTGTTTCAATTAGTGGACTTAGGCGCGAGGTGATTGAGGGCGTGAACCAACGGCTCTTGTTCTTAGGTCAATAGCGAATTGGTTCATTAATGTTTCATTTGTTGCATAGTTTCGTTCTGGATAAATGCAATATAAATTTTTCATGATTCAACGGTTTATTTTACTCATTTCTTTGTTGTCGAAGTTGGCCACGTGTTGCCAGCATTCATAACGGTAGTCACTGGATTTGCCATTCGTTAATTATAGTATGAATAATGTGGAGTCCTGAAGCCTGGGCGGGTTTGCTCACGTTGCATTGCGGTTGCGTAATACGCGGTTTCAACATGAACTTATCCGCATGGTACTGCATGTGTAGTAACACAAGTAATGTTTGAGAGAGTGAAAGGTAATATCCTTCCCTACACCGCGCGGTAAATAGGTGTGACAATAACTACATGGTGTTAAGAGGACACCATTCAGTAACATTCATTTTTACTCATTTTAATCATTAGTGGATGTAACTGGCGACGGTATGACGAGATGAACGAGATAGTGAGCGCTTCATGTAGGTTTTGTCACAGAGAGCGGTAATTTTCTTAAATATAATAGATTTCATGTATGTTTTGTCACAAGGAGTAATAGTTTCCTTAAATTTTTTGTCACAGAGAGTAATAATTTCCTTAAATGTTCTGTCACAGAGAGTAATAGTTTTCTTAAATATTATCGAAATAAATCAGAATGATGATTGAAATTCTCTCTTAGCGTTGTTTAGTATCCTTCATCCATACCACTAAGATAATGACTATATTCTATGAATTTGCAATTCAGGCATATCCATTGTAATCACTATGCACTTCATGCGACTAACTGAATTCATAGTATCAGAAAAAGAAAGTCTTACCGTCCCTAATGTGCATATATTGTTCCATGGCCATTCCCCGATGTTGCGTTATCAGTTGCTTCATTTTTAAATTTGAATACTATCCGAGCGGTCGAGGGCGCTGCAGTCATGAACTGTGCTGCTGGTCCCGGCGGAGGTTCGAGTCCTCCCTCGGGTATGGGTGTGTGTGTTTGTCCTTAGGATAATTCAGGTTAAGTAGTGTGTAAGCTTAGGGACTGATGACCTTAGCAGCTAAGTCTCATAAGAGTTCACACACATTTTTTTGAGAATACTATCTTTTCTAGCGGGTTTGATTACCCATATCTCAATTTATCGGGCCTAATTGAAAGAATTAGACACATAGCGGTAGAAATGGGAACCATGGAGCACTGCGTCCGCTTATATTAAAGGGAGATGCTTCTTACATGAAAATTAATCAGCTAAACAAACAAGGGATAGACTTTCAAGGGTTATAAACTAGCATCATTATTGTATACTCTGAACTTGGAAAACGAGGAGCGCGACATATGTAAAAGTTATACACTAAGTCAAAAACAATTTTTGTCTAAATAAGACCCTAGAAAGATGTGCCTGTGAGTTGTTACTGCTGAATATTTCTCTTGTAATTGTAACAGTCTACGGATCCCCACTAGCAAACTTCAACCTTTTTATGAGACATCTAGATGCATTATTGAGCTACCTGTCAGACAAGAAGAAACATTTGGTAGTTTGTGGAGATTTCAATGTAGATTTATTAAGAGATGCGAACAGGAAAGATGAACTGGAATCATTATTTTGGCATTTCAATCTAATTGTGGTGTTTAATTTTCCAACTTGTGTGGAGGAAGATAGCAATTTCTTCTCTTGACAACATTTTTATAAAAAGTGTTCAGGTTGAAACAAATGGCGCGCACCCAGTACTTAATGGACTATCTGATCATGGTGCATAAGTAATGGAAATAAACAATACACCTTACACGCCTGAAGCAGATTCTTACCAATTATGAAAAATCGATCCACTGTTTCAAGAGTAAGTAAAAAGAAAAGGTGGTATAGGATGAAGAATATATATAAACAAAGAGGTGCTCATGTTAAGATTCAATTTATTCCATAGTGAATTTGTGTCAATATCTGAAATTAGCTCTTCTAAAATGTTATCCAGAAAATCCATTAAAAAAGGTAAGTCACAGATAACCAAGGGAACTAAAATCTCATTTAAGAGGACTAAATAAATTTATACAAAGGGAAGAACAAGTAAAGATTCGACATCTTGCATACTACAAAAATGTTGTTATATTTTAAGGAAGGTCATGAAATTGCTCCTAAGATGCACAGCCTGACAGAAATTGATAATGCATACAGTAAGACTAAAATTATATAGAGTATTGTCAAATAGGAGATAGGACAGCTAGCCAATGAACAAAATACCATAACAAATTAAATGACAACGCTGTGACCGAAATTTCACAAGCTGAAAGTGCTTTTAAGAATCATTTTCTGAACGTAACAGCAAAAATACGATTAAATTCTTCAGTTGAAGTATAAAAAAAAACTAAAAATGTCATTCCAGCTACTTTAAGCCACAAAGCAACTTTAACAAATAGAACTGAGGAGAATCGAGACACCTAGCAGGTGTGAGTGTGGACATGTCATAATTTTTTGGGTGCTGCACAGATACAAACGATAACCGCACTGCTTGTCTGAAATGTGTACATGTTACAGTGTAAAGTTACTGTGGCTTATGTTCCGGCATATGCAAAGAAAATTACTTTTTCCGGTCGTAAGGGACGTATAGAATCAACGCATCTGTAGCTGTAAGAGTATTAGAGAGATTTTACAGGTTTTAGAGATATTGAGATTCATTCCAGAACCACAGCTGTCAAGAGAAGACATTTCCTGCATATCACTCGGTGTCAGACTGCAGCAGGTATAGTAATATTTAACTGTAATGGCATTGATAATATATGTGCCTCGTTCCCTATATTCTTTTGGGTCTGGAGGTAGCTGTACAAAGGATATTAGCAGGCAAGCAGGTCGGGGCCCGAAACAATAACGCCTTGGTTCTGGGTCGGAGCTGGCCCATCCTTTGTACACCAGTTTGGGGAATCCGAGAAAGCCTCCAGTCTGCCGAAGTTAATAACAATTTGGCTCGTGGCTCCCCCTAGACGGGTGAATAGTGAACTTATACCCATCTTGCGCTGAGCCGCCTTCGGGACCAAGTGTGTTGCAAGTATACTACGTGGATATTTGACAAGATTCAATACGACAAGCGTTGACGCTGGGGGTATTGATAACATTCATATTCCTATCACACATGTCCTCCTGCGGAGGACCCTCCACTGCTGACGGGGCTCTCTAGCCGACACGCGCTTCTGCGGCTGTGGCCATGGACCGAGTTTATGGCGGCAGTTTCCCCCTGGTCTCTCTCTCTGAGCATTGGCGCCGTATTGTGGCACCTGTGCGGTGTGTGGGGACGTCCGAAAGGTAGTGTTTTCAACGATCGCAGGCAGCTACCCATGAATGGATCATGTTTCTCAATACACCGCAGTGGTATTTGTTGTTGTTAGTATCCTACGAAGCGGTAGACCCTTTCTTCCCTCCTTCATCGCGATCAACTTAATTCTACAGTACTTTTAAAAAAGAAAATACACTTAGCAGACTGTCGTGGTCGGTAGCTCCATAACCGTGATGGCATGAACTGACGTCCAAATTTGAAATTCCTAATACGTGACGCCGTTGGCTCCAGTCGCTTCTCTGTATTCACCTACGATTTCTGTGATCGACTCTGTATCGCGTGGCCGCGGTTTTCCTCTTTGATCACTTTTCGGTTATTTAAGCCCACAACGCTCCTCTCCAGCCTCGAATCCCTCAGCGGGTCCCTACCAGCGATTTTTTATTCTTCATGAGTGCTCCGTCGTTTCCAATGGTTTCTTAAGTGTCGTGCTCTGTGTGATTTTTATCCTGTAGCCGACTTTTAACTTGTGTTTGCCTCTAGTGTTTTTTTAAGTGCACTTTGTTTTGCCAGCTGTGTTCTTTTAACTTTATGTCGACTTTTTAACTGTCTCCCAGTGCATGTCCCCATCTTAGTGTATATTTTAACTCCCATTATCTCCATTTACTGTGTTTTTATATCCCCCTCTTTACCCCACCTTTTTATGTAATCACCGTTCTGTATTTTTGTAAAGACAATTGGCTGAAGAGTGGTGGACTGTGCCGCTGCCAGGCCTCCCCTGCCCATATGGAACAGGAGAATGAAATTACAGTAAAGGAAAAAGGGGGAGAAGGCTCGTTTTAGGTCGGTTGGTTGGCGCTCTGGTGTGCAGTGTGGTTGTCAGCAGTCGCTGTTCGTGCATGCTCTGCCTCTTTCTGTCATGTGAGCAGTGGAGCTGCAGACGGGGACGCGTGTGAGGTTGGCGAGAGTGTACTGCGTCTAGTGAGAGGTCTATGGTCTCGTTTGTGCTGCTAAACGATGTGAACCTGTGAAAGTGACTTTGGAATGCATCAGACTGCAACCGGATACGCTACAGAATGACATGGTGGGAATTATTCAGGTTCTTAAAGTCCTGCTGAACATATCTACACTGAATTTCGTGCTGTTTGCAGGTAACGGCCCTCTGGTGTTTGTACGCCCATGTTATCTCTTTCGTGTTGACCACTGGTGCACAACTTGTTGAACATTGGTCACCTGTGTTGATGAAGTTCGCCTGTTTTGGACGCGCTTGAGATATGGGCAAGAAGTATATATCCAAGAGCGTGTCTGTGCACTCCGAAATAACCACAGGTTCGATTTTCTGGCTGTCTGCTGGTATTTAGGTAATGTGTTCAGAGGTGAACAAGCAGGGGCTTAAATGAAGAAAAATTTGTTGTGTGCTAGGTTTCTGTCGTATTGTAATTATTGACTGTGTATTTATGGAATATATATAATTAATCACATTCGGAATCTGAATGGCTTGTGGGTCCCTTGTGGCTGTATTCCTGTTTTGAAATTTTTCTGGTGTTTTAAGGATTGTGTTACTCTACATATTGCCCAGTTGCTGTGTGGTTTTATGTTGTTGTTTCAGTGGTATAATCAGCGGTGCGCGTCGTTTCTTGCAGGTGGTCGTTTAACTGTGGGATGACGCCTTGGCGGCGGCCAGTTTGAATTGTAACAGATAGCGCGGTCGCTGTGTGTATCAGTAAACTCCAGATCTTCGGCGAATTTGAGTATTATATTTGTTCCTGGTGACGCCGGCGTCCGCCTTTCCTTCTTCACCATTCCTTTCAGCTTTCATTCCGGCTCTATTTGAGTTGTAGTTTCCGTGCACCTCTGATGTGCCATTACTTGTGACTGAAATATTATAATACCCGAAAGATGCCTTAGATTGTACTGGATTTTTAATATCATATTCAGAAACAGAAATTGTGAGTTGTTTTTGCTGTTATATCTTAAAAGGTCTCCTGCTTCTGTGGAAGTCTTCTCAGTATACCGTTTATTGTTTGTATGATTCTTAAGATATATGTAAAGAGGGTTTTAAAATTATTTATTATTTGGTGTGAGCTTTGATGCCCGTAGACATTTTGTCTGATCAGTGATGTTTCAAATTCTAGGGCAATTATGTATATCATTCTGGAGTAAGAGCAGTTTGCTGTTGTCATGCAATTGTTAAATAAAATCTGTTGGGAATTACAAGCCAGACTTTGTGTCTGATTGGTAGTTATTGCCTTGTCTTTATTGAATTGAAGTATCCTTGAGCGTGTATCCCATGTCCCAATTCCAACTATCATTTCATACACCAGCGCTTCCAATCTTGACGTCAATCTTGGGTTATATAATGAAATTTCTAGTCAAAAAATATAAGACTATTGTTTATGCATGCAAACTACTGTGCAGTGTCAGTCTGTTTTTATTTCGAGTTATTTTAAACTGTGTGTGTTTGAAGCAAATTTTTTAGACTCCTATATTTCCTGTGCTACATCTTCTGAAGCAACATTTGTGGCATCTTCAAAATATGACATTCTGGACCATATTTAATAACTCCTGAAGCAGTTAGTGAAGTGTACCGCAAGAAAAGTGCGCCAGGAAGGCTGGGTCAGTTTAAAGTCCATGGTGGAATGAAACGTTTCATGCCAGTCATGTGCTCGCTCTCTCTCTCTCTCTCTCTCTCTCTCTCTCTCTCTCTCTCTCTCTTTCTCTCTCTCTCTCCCTCTTTCTTTCTTTCTATGCAAGGATGTGTTTTTTTCAGTGTATTTCGAGTCACCCTGGCATTAGTTTTGTGTGTGTGAAATAGCTACCGCGTCCTCCTTAATCCCCTACATCATTATCATGTGACCGGAAATTAATTATTTATTAACTTCAGCAGTATTTCTGGATCTATTCCCAGTCTAACATTTGCTTTGGAAGGAAGGCGTCTCACATGCGCCGGTATCCGACAGGTCGGTTCACGCATGCAGACCATTGAGAAGGCGGTGGAAATCGACAGGAAGTGTGTGTTTGCTCGTGGAAGGCTTCGCCCGCTGCTACTTGTAGCGGTTAGCGCGGACTCAGGTGGTTCCAAGACCCCACTGCATAAGCCAGAGCGTGCTGCTGAACGGACCTAAACAGTGAGCCAGCCGACAGCCGCCGCGGGCCTTGTGGTGCGCGTGGCTTCGCAGGCTGTGCGGGTGGCGAGACGCGACAGAGTTTTTCATATATGTTTAAACGATCTGTGACAGTGTTTCCTTGTGCGATAGGCATGAAAAAAGCGTCGCAGTTGTCTAAATATTCCACACATTGCAATCGATTTTAAAAAAATGGTTCAAATGGCTCCTAGCGCTATGGGACTTAACATCTGAGGTCACCAGTCCCCTAGACTGAGAACTACTTAAACCTAACTAACCTAAGGAATTCACGCACATCCATGCCCGAGGCAGGATTCGAACCTGCGACCGTAGCAGCAGCGCAGTTCCGGACTGAAGCGCCTAGAACCACTCGACCACAGCGGCCGGCTGCAATCGATTTCCTGACAAATTCTTTAAATAAAATATATTCATACACCACCTTGTATCCTGCAAATTGCTAAAATAAACAATATTCCATGCATTATCTAAATTGCTTAGACAACATTCTATACACTGCGCTCGATCAATCAATATTTCCAGAAGGGGGAGTATGTCTAGGAAAACTGAAGCATACGCATTTAATTGATTGATTGATTATTCCTCCAGTTTGATACCGTGGTAGGGGAGGAAATCGAATAACCTGAAGCAGCTCGTGAATACTGAAAATGGTTTCCCGCTAATTTTTTTCAATCAGTTTAATTGATTAATTAATTATTTTGATATCAGAAGTGGTGCTGGGTTTCCAAGACGGTGGGGAGGGATAGGAGTGACATGGAAAACCATTTTTTTCTGAGTCATCAGTCTTCTGACTGATTTGATGCAGGCCGCCACGAATTCCTCTCCTGTGCCAAACTCTTCATCTCAGAGTAGCTCTTGCAACATACTTCCCCAACTATTTGCTGGATGTATTCCAATCTCTGTCTTCCTCAACAGCTTTTAACCCCTTTAGCTCCCTCTAAAAAAATGGTTCAAATGGCTCTGAGCACTATGGCACGACTGAAGCGCCCAGAAACGCTCGGCCACACCGGCTGGCCAGCTCGCTCTAGAACCATGAAAGTTATTCCCTGATGTCTTAACAGAAGTCCTATCATCCTGTGCCTTCTCCTTGTCAGTGTTTTCCACTTATTACTTTCCTATCTGATCCTGTTCAGGGCCGGCCGGGGTGGCCGAGCGGTTCTACGCGCTACAGTCTGGAACCGCGCGACCGCTACGGTCGCAGGTTCGAATCCTGCCTCGGGCATGGATGTGTGTGATGTCCTTAGGTTACTGAGGTTTAAGTAGCTCTAAGTTCTAGGGGACTCATGGCCTCAGAAGTTAAGTCCCATAGTGCTCAGAGCCATTTGAACCATTTTTGATCCTGCTCAGGACCTCCTCATTCCTTACCTTTTCAGTTTACTTAATTTTCAACATCCGTCTGTAGCACCATATCTCAAATGTATCGATTCTCTTCTGTTCTCGTTTTCTTCCCACACTCCACGTTTCACTGCCATATAATGCTGCTCTCCCAACGGACATTGTCATAAATTTCTTCCTCAAATGAAGGCCTATCTTTGTTATTAGTAGACTTCTCTTGTCCAGGAGTGCCGTTTTCACCAGTGCTAGTCTGCTTTTGATGTCCTCTTTGCTCCGTCCGTCATTGGCTATTTTGCTGCCTAAGTATCAGAGTTCCTTAACTTCATATACGTCGGGAGCATTAATGCTGATGTCAAGTTTCTCGCTGTTTTCATTTCTGCTGCTTCTTACTTCTTTCTTCGATTTACTCTCAACTCATATTCTGCAGTCATTACATTGTCCATTCCATTCAGCAGATCATGTAATTCTTCTCCGCTTTCACTCAGGATAGTAATGTCATCAGCGAATCGTGTCGTTGATATCTTTTCATCTTGAATTTTAATTCCACTCCTGATCCTTTCTTTTATTTCCATTATTGCTTCTTCGATGTACATATTGAACACTAGAGGCGAAAGACTACATCCCTGTCTTACACCCTTTTTAATCTGAGCACTTTGTTCTTTGTCGTGCATTCTTATTATTCCCTCTTGGCTCTTGTACATATTGTATATTACACATCTCTCCCTATAGCTTACACGGATTTTTCTCAAAATTACGAACATCTTGCACCATTTTACATTGTCGAACGCTTTTTCCAGAGCGACAAATCCTATGATCGTGTCTTGACTTTTCTTTATCCTTGCATCCATTATCAACAGAGACGTCAAAATTGCCTCTCTGTTGCCTTTACCTTTCCTAAGGCCAAACTAATCGTCATCTAACACGTCCTCAATTTTCTTTTCCATTCGTCTGTATATTATTCTTCTCAGCATCTTGGATGCGTGAGTTGTTAATCTGATTGTGCGATAATTCTCGCACTTGTCAGCTCTTGCAATCTTCGAAATTATGTGGATGATATTTTTCGGAAAGTCAGATGATATATCTCCAGATTCATACATTCTACACACCAACGTGAATAGTCGTTTTGTTGCCGCTTCCCCCAATGATTTTAGAAATTGTGATTGAATGTTATCGATCCATTCTGCCTTATTTGATCTTAAGTCCTCCAAAGCGCTCTTAAATTCTAATACTGGATCCCATATCTCTTCTAAATCAACTCGCGTTTCTTCTTCTACCACATCAGACAGATCTTCCCCATTATAGAGGCCATCAATGTACTCCTTGCACCTATCCGCTCTATCCTCCGCCTTTAACAGTGGGATTCTCGTTGCACTCTTAATTTTACCACCCTTGCTTTTAATTTCACCGAAGATTGTTTTGACTTTCCTATACGCTGAGTCAGTCCGTCCAACAATCATTTCTTTTCCGATTTCTTCACATCTTTCATGCAACCAATTCGTCTTAGCTTTACTGGACTTCCTATTTATTTCATTCCTAAGCGACTTGTATTTCTGTACTCCTGATTTTCTGTTAACATTTCTGCACTTCCTTCTTTCGTCGATCAATTGAGGTATTTCTTGTGTTACCTATGCCTTCTTCGCAGTGACCTTCTTTGTACCTATTTTTTCCTTCCCAACTTCTGTTATGGCCCTTTTTAGACATGTCCTCGATTCCTCTTCAACTGTATTGCCTACTGAGCTATTCCTTATAGCTGTAGCTATACCTTTAGAGAACTCCAATTGTATCTTGTCACTCCTTAGTACTTCTGTATCCCACGTCTTTGAATATGGATCCTTTCTGACTAATTTCTTAAGCTTTAGCTGACTCTTCATCACCAACTCATTGTGATCTGAGTCTATATCTGCTCCTGGGTATGCCTTACAATCCAGTATCTCATTCTGGAATCTCTGCCTGACCATGATGTAATCTAACTGAAATCTTTCCTTATTACCCGGCCTTTTCCAAGTATACCTCCTCCTCTTGTGTTTGTTAAACAGAGTATTCGCTGTTATTAGCTGAAATTTATTACAGAACTCAGTTGGCCTTTATTCTCTCTCATTCCTTGTCCAAAGTTCATATTATCCTGTAACCTTTTCTTCTACTCTTTCCCCTACAATTTCATTCCAGTCCTTCATGACCATTAGATCTTTATCTCCCTTTATGTAGTGTATTACCTTTTCAGTATCCTCATATACATATACCTTCTTTATCACTTCATCTTCAGCTTTCGACATTGGCATATGTAACTGAACTATCGTTGTTGGTGTTGGTTTGCTGTCGATTCTGATAAGAACCACCCTATCATTGAACTGTTCATAGTAACATACTCTCTGCCCTACCTTGCTATTCATAACGAATCGCACTCCTTTAATACCACTTACTTAAACAGTAGGTTAAGAACCTGTCAATGAAAAGCATGGATTTACCCCAGGGGGTCATAACACTCTTAGCAGAACAATAGGTTAAGGACCTGTCTGTCAAACGAGACAATAGGTTTGCCCCTGAACATGTATTTGACCCTCAATGCAGGCAACCCACACCAACAAATTGAACTGACTTCTATGTTGCTCTACTACTGCTGTGTCTCACACATGGTTATTATTTTCTTAGGAAAGTGTGATACATCACAGTTGACACAGGATAAATGTTGTTTTTTGCTCCAATGAAATCGTAGTAATATACAATAGTTTAAGGGAACCCAGCTCAGGCTATGATATAGGCCAGTATGTCACCACAATATCTATTCAGACCATATTTCTTCGAAGGATATTGGAATCGAAATAGTTGATTGAGTATGTTGTAAATGTGTTTATTATCCCAGCTCGAAGAGAAGAGACTGATGGATCACGTGTGGTAACAGCACGACGGAGATTCAGCATTTTTTGCCATTCATATGCATGAATTCCTTAAAGAACAATTATGTGGCTTCTGTTTCACCATCATCTGTAGCCTTATTGATATAGCTACCACGAAGGCCAGATAACTCATTCTGTGGAATAATCATGTCCCAGGTGGCTCAACGTCGTTACGAGACTAATGAAGGATTGTGCGAAAGTGTTGAGGAAGCCTTTCGATACGTAACTGCTGACATTCTCCGCAAAATTTCAAGGAAGACATGGAGAGGAACAGATTTCTGTGAAAGGTACGATGCTGCACATACAAATACGTTGGCTACATAGCTTTTACATATGATTACTGTAATATACAATATACTGTTTTGATGTATATGTAAGGAAATATCTCGGCAACACTGTATGTCAAAAACGTTTATAACCTTCACTCTATTACCGCATAAAATGGCAATCAGGACAAATTTCAGCACCGGCGATCTCCTTGTGTACTCACATATTGCAAACGTTGTTCACTAAAATCGTCTTATGTAAAAGTAAATATTCGATATTTGTAATCAAGATAATGAACAACATATAAAGAATAAATGTATTTCCTTTGGAATGAGAAAGTGAGTACTCATAGCGTAGACGCCGATGTTTCTGTGCAGTGGACAATAGCTCGCTGATACCCAGAACCACGCGGATTCACAAGAAAGTGTAAACCGGCGCTCGCCTCTTCTTGGCCAGTAGGGCGCCCGGCAATAAAACGTATCAGCGATGGATTCGGTGCGAAGGATGGATAAACTCACGAAGCAGGTCAAAAGGGGTCGGCTTCGTGCAGAGCTCAACATTCGGCTGTAAAGTTGTATAGTGGCGTCATAAAATGGAAGGAGGTTAAATGCGAGAACTGGACCACGGGTAGCATTGCTGAGGTTAAACACATGAAATCAATCGTCGACAAGTGTCTGCGCAAACTAACAGACATTCGTCGCAAGATTGTAATGGAACTAAAGTATAATAAATAAATAAATGGAATAAATAATAAATAAATAAATAAATGTGGAGTGTAGTATCTATATCAAGGTTTTCCTTAGTTGACAAAAGATAATTTAACGGTAAACCGGCTGATGACGAATCTCAGTATTACGCAATTAAATCTATTGAATTATACAGAATGTATCAGAATTAACAGTGAAAAGTAGCACGGCTGCAAGTATACAGTGATAGAAGCAAAAATGTTCCAGAATACATGAATCCACTAACGAGCCGATTGCGAGTTAAATGCGATTGTATGGTTGTGACCTGCCACTGACTTCACACAAAATATTGTTGTACTTGGCTATGTAATTGACATGAAAGCTTTTTTATTTGGCCTATCGTTGACTAATGTGGTACATGAGCGATGGGATCCTCTGGATTTTTGTTTGCGGGGCCATCTCAAAAGAGAAGTCTCCAGCAGTCCCCTTGATGCGGTTGAAGAATTCTGCCGGCGAATTGTGTAGACTTTGTAACAATTGCAAGACGATGCAGAGGAGCTTGAAAGGATTGATAACTCTCTGCAGAGGAGTGCAGCACTCCATTAAAATGCGAAGCCGACACGTGGAACACCTCATTACCAGGAATGATTGTACACTAAACTGCAAGATGAGTCGTTCTGAAGTACTACTGTGCTCCTTCTTAAGGTAGGACGGGGGTGAAATTTGAGCCCAATTAGCTAGGGATTTAATGTAAAAGTTCACAATCATTTTATCTTGAAAACCTTCCACTAGTCTGTGTTTGCATGAAAATAACAATATTGGATTGTGGTCCACCTCGATGAAAACACTTTTCTTTTATTTATTTTCTTTCCTAAACTAGTTTCAATGACAAAAATATCATCTTTATTCTAAAATACGCAAAATTAGCTTAGTTATAAACATTATTACATGGGTACTGTTTGGCTCTAAATAGTTTTACAATATCTTATTTAGTTTAAAGCACAGCATGGTTTCTACGTTTCTTGCCGCTATTTTCGGCATGCATCATATCTGCGATTGCACGTTATTAACAGGTAAGAAAAAGGCAACTTACATACGTCAGCGTTATACTACTGGCAACTGCGGTGGTAGATACAGTTTTGGTGTGCACTAGATTGTTACGTAATCTATCATGTACTCATGTTAGTTGATCGGCTTGCAGTTCCTTTTAAACACATAGAAACACAACTCTTGAATCTTGCTCATAATACAAAACTTTACACCTTCTTGTTGTTCGCGTGTGTCGCGAGAATGTATTGCAGCCGCGCGGGGTAGCCGAGCAATCTTGGGCGTCTTCTCAGAGTCCGCGCGGCTCCTCCCGTCGGAGGTTGGAGTCCTCCCTCGGCCGTGGTTGTGTGTGTTTCGTCCTTAGCGTAAGTTAGTTTAAGTTAGTTAAGTAGTGTTTAAGCTTAGCGACCGACGACCTCAGCAGTTTGGTCCCATAAGACCTTACAAAAAAAAAAAAAAAAGTATTGCATACTGCGAGAAGGTTTTTAAAAATTGTAGTGGGAGCTATGACGACTTCTGCTCACTGTTTACGTCTGTGTGTGTGTGTGTGTGTGATCGGGAGTGTGGTGTATTATTCCTGTTCCGAGTCTTGTGTCAGTTCTTTTAGAGCCGTAAGGAGTGTGTTGTTGCAAAGTGTTGTATTTTCATTTATTATGTTTTTCCCTCCCACTGTATCCTTTCGTGAGTAAGTATTTCTTTTATGTTGTTAGTGTTCTGTATAAACTGTTGCTGTATTTAAGGATGTGTAGATCAGTTTCAGCATTAGTGAGAAAGGGATTTTTTCTCATTCCACACATCCTGAACACAGAAAATATGCCACAGATGACGGCAACAAACATAGAAACCATGGTGTGACTTATAATGACTGAGGTATTGTGAAACTATTTGCAGAGTACAGTATTTGGAGTCAAACGGTACACACGTAATAATGTTTTATATTTATAACGAGGGTAATTTTGAGTATTTTAGAATAAAGAAAACCTGCTGATGACTAGATATTTCTATGTCGCTTAAATTAGTTTGGGAAAGAAAATAAATAAAACAAAATCATCAAAGTGGACCAAGAATCCTGTATTGTTGACAAAATTTCACGTCTGTTTTAAGCAGGCTAATATTTCACGCTGAAGTCAATATAAAGTTCACATTTGTACCAAGACAATGTTTAATACCGAAGTCAGTGCTGGCTCGTAATCACAGATTCAAAGTTATCTAGCAAATGCTTCGTCAGAGGACCAATGTTTACGGGAAAGTTTTTGCTTCTATTGTCGTAATCTTTCTCTCGAGTCAGTTATAGCTATAAACTGTAATACAACCAAAACATTTTTTTTTTAATTAAAATCATGTAACTTCGGCAATGCTGTTTGCCCTGTAGGATAAATGGGTATTCATTGGACAAATATTTTATACTAGAACTGACATGTGATTACATTTTCATGCAATTTGCGTGCATAGATCCTGAGAAATCAGTACCCAGAGCAACCATCTCTGGCCGTAATAACGGCCTTGATACGCATGGGCATTGAGTCAAACAGAGCTTGGATGGCGTGCACAGGTACAGCTGCCCATGTATCTTCAACACGATACCACAGTTCATCAAGAGTAGTGACTAGCGTACTGTGACGAGCTAGTTGCTCGGCCACCATTGACCAGACACGTGTATTCGTCATCGCCATACTGGCGTATCATCCCGCGTGATGGTATGGGGTGCCATTGGTTACTCTTGTTCGCATTGACGGCACTTTGAACAGTGGACGTTACATTTCAGATGTGTTACGACCCGTGGCTCTACCCTACATTCGATCCCTGCGAAACCCTACATTTCAGCAAGATAAAGCACGACAGCATGTTGCAGGTCCTGTACGGGCCTTTCTGGATACAGAAAATGCTCGACTGCTGCCCTGGCCAGCACATTCTCCAGATCTCTCACCAACTAAAAAGTCTGGTCAATGGTGGCCGAGCAACTGGCTCGTCACTATACGCCAGTCAATACTCTTGATGAATTGTGGTATCGTGTTGAAGCTGCATGGGCAGCTGTACCTGTACACGCCATCCAAGGTCTGTTTGACTGAATGCCCAGGCGTATCAAGGCCGTTATTACGGCCAGAGATGGTTGCTCTGGGTACTGATTTCTCAGGATCTATGCACCCAAATTGCGTGAAAATGTAATCACATGTCAGTTCTAGTATAATATATTTGTCCAATGAATACCCGTTTATCATCTGCGTTTCTTCTAGGTGTAGCAATTTTAATGGCCAGTTGTGTAGTATAGGGGAGAGCAGATGCAGGAATCTTGCACCCCCGCTCATGGCAAGGTCCTACTGGAGATGGTTTGCCGTTACCTTCTTCCCATCTGTTATGAAGCGTTAAATGTGTATCTGTGTTGTGTGTGTGACTGTGATAAGTGTTTTTACATTGTAGCGTTAGGTTTGTGTTGTTATAGAGGAAGGGAATGGAGAGTGTAAATCCAATGCCATGGCACAGCTTACGCCTCTCGGAAATCACCAAGGGGCTCGCCGAACTAAACGTCCGCATCCCACGAACAGATCACTATCAACAGTGCCACATGCCCTCAGTTCATGAAACTCTACCGATTGGTTTGGAATTTAACCCAGGACACTGACGGAAAGACTGGTGACCAGTAACTTTACCCCACCACCTCTCCTCCCCTTTTCGACCAAACACTGGCAGTGAAAATTTCATCCACCGCCAGGTTTGGAACCAGCTTACCTCCGAGTCGAGCGCCAACGCACAGTCGTGCATTAACAATCTCGGCTACGGAGATGGATATACCGCATGTGGTATTAGTGAACTTAACAACCATATTCCAAATGAACTCAGCAAGGAACTAAACTCTACGCTAGCGTCAGTGCTGCTGGGTTGCCTTTGATGATTTCAATTTTGTGACCGATTGTGTAACCGGCCAATGTCTCCCGGTGTCACTTTTCCTGTCACCACACCCGGCCTTAGCGGGCTACCTTGCTTAGCTGACCAGAAAACGGTAGCCATAAACGTCCTGAAAGAATTGGAGGCGATAATGTCTCCTCACAACTCGAATTCTGTTCAATTTGCCTTCGCCCTTTCCACAAAAAATCCAGAAGTCCAGAGAACCGGCCGCCGGTTGGTTTCGTTGTTTTCAGAAACTTGCTTTGGAATTCAACGACCGATTAACTTATGGTAGCCATAGTTTAGTCACTATCTCATGTAAAACACTGCGGAATTCGTGAAAATGTGTGCGACAGTTGCAGTGGTGCCAGTTGAGTCTATCAGTAGTAGATCGGTAGGCATGGTCTGCACCTCAATAGGTATGGGAAGCGGAGGCTGGTAAAGCCTACGGGTGACACAACAGTGGGTGGTGGTTGAATGAGCTGCACGTTATTTGAATTGAAGTCAGCTGATAGGTGTACCTCCTTAAAAAAGTCCCTCTAACTAGGGAATAATCTTCAGATGACGTCATGTTTCCAAGGAGAGAAGGAATTAGCATAATTCATCAAAATATAAAAGGTATTAGAGATAAAGTTAGTGAACTGCTTACAGATGTTGACTCTGAAATTGTTTGCATATCCGAGCAAAACTTAAACAACTTGACAATTCAGAGGCTTCCTTTACCAGGATACAGATTAGCGGGCTGTTTTTCAAGGCGTTCCTTGCGGGGTGGCGGAGTGGCCATGTACGTAAAAAACAATATTGCATTTGAGCCCATAGACGTATCACGGTACTGCACTGAACAGATATTTGAATGTTGTGCAGGAACAGTTGAATTTAATGAATTTAAACTTCTAATTTTTGTGGTTTATAGGTCCCCTAACTATGACTACAGAGCATTTTTGCTCAAGCTAGAGAGGGTTCTTGTTTCACTTTATAGGAAGTACCAGAAGTTAGTTTATATGGGGTGACTTCAATATTAATTTTGCATATGATTGTGTAAGAAAAAGGATGTTGATAGATCTCCTAAACTCATATGATCTGACGCAGATTGTGGTTTTTTTTTTTCAACTAGGATGCAGGGGAACAGTAGCACAGCCATAGACAATATTTTTATTCATTCTTCATTACTAGATGAGCATTCTGTCGGTAAAAGGGTGAATTGCCTTTCAGACCATGATTTAAAAATTTTAACACTAAAAGGCTTTTGTACTGAAACAAATGTCACATATAATTACTAACTACGTAGAGAAGCTACTCCAACGGCAGTAGAGAGTTTTTTCAAATCCGTCAAGGAACAAGAGTGCCAGGATGTTTGTAGTGACGATAACATAGATAATAAATACACTCCTGGAAATTGAAATAAGAACACCGTGAATTCATTGTCCCAGGAAGGGGAAACTTTATTGACACATTCCTGGGGTCAGATACATCACATGATCACACTGACAGAACCACAGGCACATGACACAGGCAACAGAGCATGCACAATGTCGGCACTAGTACAGTGTATATCCACCTTTCGCAGCAATGCAGGCTGCTATTCTCCCGTGGAGACGATCGTAGAGATGCTGGATGTAGTCCTGTGGAACGGCTTGCCATGCCATTTCCACCTGGCGTCTCAGTTGGACCAGCGTTCGTGCTGGACGTGCAGACCGCGTGAGACGACGCTTCATCCAGTCCCAAACATGCTCAATGGGGGACAGATCCGGAGATCTTGCTGGCCAGGGTAGTTGACTTACACCTTCTAGAGCACGTTGGGTGGCACAGGATACATGCGGACGTGCATTGTCCTGTTGGAACAGCAAGTTCCCTTGCCGGTCTAGGAATGGTAGAACGATGGGTTCGATGACGGTTTGGATGTACCGTGCACTATTCAGTGTCCCCTCGACGATCACCAGTGGTGTACGGCCAGTGTAGGAGATCGCTCCCCACACCATGATGCCGGGTGTTGGCCCTGTGTGCCTCGGTCGTATGCAGTCCTGATTGTGGCGCTCACCTGCACGGCGCCAAACACGCATACGACCATCATTGGCACCAAGGCAGAAGCGACTCTCATCGCTGAAGACGACACGTCTCCATTCGTCCCTCCATTCACGCCTGTCGCGACACCACTGGAGGCGGGCTGCACGATGTTGGGGCGTGAGCGGAAGACGGCCTAACGGTGTGCGGGACCGTAGCCCAGCTTCATGGAGACGGTTGCGAATGGTCCTCGCCGATACCCCAGGAGCAACAGTGTCCCTAATTTGCTGGGAAGTGGCGGTGCGGTCCCCTACGGCACTGCATAGGATCCTACGGTCTTGGTGTGCATCCGTGCGTCGCTGCGGTCCGGTCCCAGGTCGACGGGCACGTGGACCTTCCGCCGACCACTGGCGACAACATCGATGTATTGTGGAGACCTCACGCCCCACGTGTTGAGCAATTCGGCGGTACGTCCACCCGGCCTCCCGCATGCCCACTATACGCCCTCGCTCAAAGTCCGTCAACTGCACATACGGTTCACGTCCACGCTGTCGCGGCATGCTACCAGTGTTAAAGACTGCGATGGAGCTCCGTATGCCACGGCAAACTGGCTGACACTGACGGCGGGGGTGCACAAATGCTGCGCAGCTAGCGCCATTCGACGGCCAACACCGCGGTTCCTGGTGTGTCCGCTGTGCCGTGCGTGTGATCATTGCTTGTACAGCCCTCTCGCAGTGTCCGGAGCAAGTATGGTGGGTCTGACACACCGGTGCCAATGTGTTCCTTTTTCCATTTCCAGGAGTGTATAATGCTTTTTTTAAAACATTTCTCACGCTCTTTGAGAGTTGCTTTCCATTAGAACGTTCTAAACGATGGACTGGCAGTAAAAGGCAACATGGTGACTGACTAGTGGGATAAGGATATCATGTAGAACAAAGGGGGAATTCCAGAAGTTCGAGTGTCGGTCCGGCACACAGTTTTAATATGCCAGGAAGTTTCAAAGTGGGAATTATATCAAAATGTTAGTCACAATCAAGCTACAGCTGCCCGTTAGAAACAGTTTTGTATGATGATTAAAAATTTTATTAGGTAGGCAAAGAGTATATGGTGTGCAAATGGAATAGCTATTTCACAGGATAAAATTAAAACCATATGGTCAGTTGTGAAGGAAGTGTCTGGTTAGCAGCACAAGGTCGACCACATAAAGTCAGTTCGTCGTAAAAATATTTTTGTTACCGATAACTCAGGTATATGTACAGTACTTAACAATCATTTTCTGAGCATTGCTGGTGAATCAAATAAAAATTTAGTTTCTACAGAGAATGATATAACTCTCTCGGAAAATCCCTTCCGAGACTTATGTCTGGAATACGACTCTGTGATACCGATAAGGGGAAGACTGAGTCAATAATTTAATCACTGAAGACTAAGCACTCTGGCCGGCCGGAGTGGCCGAGCGGCTCTAGGCACTACAGTCTGGAACCGCGCGACAGCTACGGTCGCAGGTTCGAATCCTGCCTCGGAAATGGATGTGTATGATGTCCTTAGGTTAGTTAGGTTTAAATAGTTCTAAGTTCTAGCGGACTGATGACCTCAGCAGTTAAGTCCCATAGTGCTCAGTGCCATTTGAACCATTTGAACTAAGCACTCTAAAAAGCAGTTAAGTCCCATAGTGCTCAGTGCCATTTGAACCACTTGAACTAAGCACTCTAAAAATGGCTCTGAGCACTATGGGACTTAACTGCTGAGGTCATCAGTCCCCTAGAACTTAGAACAACTTAAACCTAACTAACCTAAGGACATCACACACATCCATGCCCGAGGCAAGATTCGAACCTGCGACCGTAGCGGTCGCGCCATTCCAGGCTGTAGCGCCTAGAACCGCTCGGCCACTACGTCCGTCACTAAGCACTCTCACGGATATGATGGAGTGTCTAGCAGAATATTAAAGCACTGTGCTGCACATGTTTGCGCTGTACTTAGTCATATTTGTATTTTTTCCTTTAGGAATAGTCAGTTTCCTGAACTCGGTAGTAAAATCGCTTTATAAAAAGGGAGAAAGGGACAATGTAGACAATATTAGACCTATAAGTATTTCTATGCCATCAGTGTTTGCTAAAGTTACTTAAAAGACAGTGGTTGTAAGGATAATTGATCATTTTTATCACACAATTTACTATCAAATGTACATTTCGGCTTTAGAAGTAGTTTAACAACTGAAAATGCTGTGTTCTCTTTTCTCTCTAAGGTACTGGATGGGTTAAACAAAAGGTTTCGATCGCTAGGCATGTGTTTTGATTAACTAAGGTGTTTGATTGTGATGATCACAAAATATTACACCAAAAGTTGGACCATTGCAGAATACTGGGAGTAGCTCACAATTGGTTTACCTCTTACGTTAACAACAAACAGCAAAAGGTCATTGTTCACAGTATTGAGAATGGCTGAGATGTGGGCTGAGTGGGGTACGGTCAAAAGGTGGGTGCCCACGGAACAGTGTTGAGGCAACTCCTGTTCCTTATTTATATAAATGATATGCCCTGTAGTATAACGGGTAACTCTAAAATATTTTTGTTTGCTGGTGTTCTAGCTTGGTAGTAAAGGATGTTGTAGGCAACATTGGATCTGTTTCAAATAGTCCAGTTCATGACCTTTGTTCATGGCTTGTAGAAAATAACTAACCACGGTTGTTGTTGTTATGGTCTTCAGTCCAGAGACTGGTTTGATGCAGCTCTCCATGCTACTCTATCCTGCGCAAGCTTCTTCATCTCCCAGTAACTACTGCAACCTACATCTTTCTGAATCTGCTTACTGTATTCATCTCTTGGTCTCCCTCTACGATTTTTACCCTCCACGCTGCCCTCCAATACTAAATTGGTGATCCCTTGATGCCTCAGAATATGGCTTACCAACCGATCCCTTCTTCTGGTCAAGTTGTGCCACAAGCTCCTCTTCTCCCCAATTCTATTCAATACCTGCTCATTAGTTATCTGATCTACACATCTAATCTTCAGCATTCTTCTGTAGCACCACATTTCGAAAGCTTCTTTCTCTTTTTGTCTAGAGTATTTATCGTCCACGTTTCACTTCCATACATGGCTACACTCCATACAAAATCCTTTCAGAAACGACTTCCTGACACTTAAATCTATATTCGATGTTAACAAATTTCTCTTCTTCAGAAACGCTTTCCTTGCCATTGCCAGTCTACATTTTATATTCTCTCTACTTCGATCATCATCTGTTATTTTTCTCCCCAAATAGCAAAACTCATTTACTACTTTAAGCCTCTCATTTCCTAATCTAATTCCCGCAGCATCACCCGATTTAATTCGACTACATTCCATTACCCTCGTTTTGCTTCTGTTGACGTTCATCTAATATCCTCCTTTCAAGACACTGTCCATTTCGTTAAGCTGATCTTCCAGGTCCTTTGCTGTCTCTGACAGAATTACAATGTCATCGGCGAACCTCAAAGTTTTTATTTCTTCTCCATGGATTTTAATTCCTACGCCGAATTTTTCTTGTTTCCTTTACTGCTTGCTCAATATACATGGGATAGGCTACAACCCTGTCTCACTCCCTTCCCAACCACTGCTTCCCTTTCAAGCCCCTCGACTATTATAACTGCCCTCTGGTTTCTGCACAAATTGTAAATAGTCTTTCGCTCCCTGTATTTTACCCCTGCCACCTTCAGAATTTGAAAGAGAGTATTCCAGTCAACATTGTCAAAAGCTTTCTCTAAGTCTACAAATGGTAGAAACATAGGTTAGCCTTTCCTTAATCTATTTTCTAAGATAAGCCGTAGGGTCAGTATTGCCTCACGTGTTCCAATATTTCTACGGAATCCAAACTGATCTTCCCCGACGTCGGCTTCTACCAGTTTTTCCATTCGTCTGTAAGGAATTCGTGTTAGTATTTTGCACCCGTGGCTTATTAAACTGATAGTTCGGTAATTTTCACATCTGTCAACACCTGCTTTCTTTGGGATTGGAATTATTATATTCTCCTTGAAGTCTGAGGGTGTTTTGCCTGTCTCATAAATCTTGCTCACTAGATGGTAGAGTTTTGTTAGGCCTTGCTCTCCCAAGGCTGTCATTAGTTCTAATGGGATGTTGTTTACTCCCGGGGCCTTATTTCGACTTAGGTCTTTCAGTGCTCTGTCAAACTCTTCACGCAGTATTATATCTCGTACTTCATCTTCATCTACGTTGTCTTCCATTTCTATAATATTGTCCTCAAGAACATCGCCCTTGTACAGACCCTCTATATACTCCTTCCACCTTTCTGCTTTCCCTTCTTTGCTTATTACTGGATTTCCATTTGACTTCTTGATATTCATGCAAGTCGTTCTCTTTTCTCCAAAGATCTCTTTAATTTTTCTGTAGGCAGTATCCATCTTACCCCTAGTGATATGCGCCTCTACATCCTTGAATTTGTCCTCTAGCCGTCCCTGCTTAGCCATTTTGCACTTCCTGTCGATCTCATTTTTGAGACGTTTGTATTCTTTTTACCTGCTTCATTTACTACATTTTTGTAGTCTCTCCTTTCATCAATTAAATTCAATGTCTCTTCTGTTACCCAAGGATATCTATTAGCCCTCGTCTTTTTACCTACTTGATCCTCTGCTACCTTCACTATTTCGTCTCTCAAATCTACCCTTTCTTCTTCTACTGTATTTCCTTCCCCCATTCTTGTCAATCGTTCGCTAATGCTCTCCCTGAAGCTCTCTACAACCTCTGGTTCTTTCAATTTATCCAGGTCCCATCTCCTCAATTTACTACCTTTTTGCAGTTTCTTCAGTTTTAATCTACAGTTCATAGCCAATAGATTGTGGTCAAAGTCCACATCTGCCCCTGGAAATGTCTTACAATTTAAAACCTGGTTCCTGAATCTCTGTCTTACCATTATATAACCTATCTGATACCTTCCAGTATCTCCAGGCTTCTTCCATGAATGCAACCTTCTTTCATGATTCTTGAACTAAATGTTAGCTGTGATTAAGTTATGCTCTGTGCAAAATTCTACCAGACGGCTTCCTCTTTCATTTCTTACCCCCAACCCATATTCACCTACTACGTTTCCTTCTCTCCCTTTTCCTACTGTCGAGTTCCAGTCACCCATGACTATTAAATTTTCTTCTCACTTCACTATCTGAATAATTTATTTTATCTCATCATACATTTCATCAATCTCTTCCTCATCTGTGGAGCTAGTTGGCATATAAACTTGTACTACTGTGATAGGCGAGGGCTTCGTATCTATCTTGGCCACAATAATGCGTTCACTATGCTGTTTGTAGTAGCTTACGCGCATTCCTATTTTTTTATTCATTATTAAACCTACTCCTGCATTACCCTATTTGATTTTGTGTTTATAACCCTGTATTCACCTGACCAAAAGTCTTGTTCCTTCTGCCACTGAACTTCACTAATTCCCACTATATCTACCTTAAACCTATCCATTTCCCTTTTTAAATTTTCTAACCTACCTGCCCGATTAAGGGACCTGACATTCCACGCTCCGATCCGTAGAACGCCAGTTTTCATTCTCCTGATAACGACGTCCTCCTGAGTTGTCCCCGCCCGGAGATCCGAATGGGGGACTATTTTACTTCCGGAATATTTTACCCAAGAGGACGCCATCATCATTTATCCATACAGTAAAGCTGCACGCCCTCGGGAAAAATTACGGCCTTAGTTCCCCTTGCTTTCAGTCGTTCACAGTACCAGCACAGCAGGGCCGTTTTGGTTAGTGTTACAAGGGCAGATCAGTCAATCATCCAGACTGTTGCCCCTGCAACTAATGAAAAGGCTGCTGTCCCTCTTCAGCAACCACACGTTTGTCTGGCCTGTCAACAGATACCCCTCCGTTGTGGTTGCACCTACGGTACGGTTATCTGTATCGTTGAGGCACGCAAGCCTCCCCACCAACGGCAAGGTCCATGGATCATGGGGGGCAAAATCACAGTAAGAGTCAGTTTTTGCAGTGTCTGACACGTAATTCAACAAAACCCGACATTTTAATTTCACAGAATGGGTATATGATTAGTGGAACTGAACAGTTCAAATTCATAGATGATCAGATAGATTGTAAAGTGTCGTGGAAAGCCCACATTCAGGATCTTGTCCATAAACTTAATGCTGCCATTTTTACTACTCGAACGGTATCTGAAGTAAGTGATAGTTCGACGCAGAAATTAGTCTACTTTGTTTATTTTCATTCGCTTATCTCATATGGTATTGTATTTTGGGGTAACTCCTCCCATTCTAAAAAGGATATTTTTGCGTCAGAAACGGGCGGTTCGGGCAATAAGTGGTGTAAGTTCGCGAACCTCTCGTCGAGTCCTGTTTGCTAGTCTGGGTATTTTGACATTGGCCTCCCAATATATATGTATATTCTTTACTGCCGTTTCTTGTTAACAATATCAGCTTATTCCCAAGAATAAGCAGCTTTCAGTCAGTTATTACTCTCCAGAACTCCTACCTGCGTTTGGATCGGACTTCCTTAACTCTTGTGCAGAAAGGTATGCAGTATACTGCTGCATCCATTTTCAATAAGCTGCCAGAAGAACTCAAAAATCTTAGCAGTAATCCAGGCGCTTTCAAATCGAAACTGAAGAATTTCCTCATGGGTCATTCCTTCTATTCTGTTGAGGAGTCCCTTGAAAAATTAAGCTGGTTCTTATGTTATATTGTTAACTGCATTTACTGAAACTTATGGCTCAACTTTTTTCGGGTTCATAAACATTTTATTTTTATCTGTTATTACTTTTCTATTGTAATTTCATGTACTCACACGTTCTATGACCTTGGTGATTTTATCGTCAATTTTGTCCCCTGGAACTTGGCGTGTAAATAAATAAATATCGTGAAACGTCCGTTTTCACAAGTTATTCCGTGTCAGCATCATGAACGTCGGTTCATCCACTCTTAAATAATGGACATCCCCTTCTCTACGCATATGACATATATCTCGCAATGAGTATCAACAGCTTGGAGCATTCCACCACAAAAAAAACCTATTACACAATAAATTTAACATTTGGCGCACATTCCAGGCGGCTACTTTAGACGAAAGGGAATCAATGTGAATTTTTTTGTTGTCAGTGCTTTAAACACACTGATCTACAGACTGAGTCAGTGTAGCGACTAATCTGTTCCTCCCATTACTTCCGACGATACAAATGGAGGCTACTTTGAAACGACGCTAAAACGTTTAGAAAGAGTGCAACCTAACATGAAACTGAGACATAAATTGAAAAACAAACTTGCAGCTAGGCAAAAGATGTATATGTCATACAATATCTCAATGTCTGCTTAGTTTATAACAACAAGTCAACAAAACGCAAAATTCTTGAAGCATGCAAGACAGAAATTATTATTTCTGTGTGCAGAGCAGTTGGGTAGAGACCAGTCTCTCAGAGAATCGTTAATGCCCGGTACTGAAACTCTTGAACGGTTCTCACCATTGGTCAGTAATGTAGATGAAGAAGAAAAAAGGATACAATTAGCAGTTTCATTAAACATCGCAGAAAAACTAAGATCGGTGAAGTACACAATGGTGCCAAGGAAGAAGCCTATTCGCTAGTTGGAAAACCTATAAGTTTAACCAAGTATGCAATATGGATTGGCGACAGTAAATTTGAAAGAACATCTGGGTCACTGAATCTAATACCCTTAAAAACTTCAAGCCATGATGAATATCAACAGCAAGTTTTAAATGTGTATGCAGAAGTATTATGCATGACAATGTACACAGGAGAACGATAGATGAATAAAAAGTCCAACAAGTAGGAAATACAGATACATTATTAAACCAGCATTAGATCATAAATTTTATGGAACTGATGTTGTAGACATTCAACTAAATATGAAGAATCCCTCTCCACAAAGTATAAAGTATAATGAGCCCTACAAAATAGCGTAATAATGAAGATTGTTCCCTGGATGAACTCCATAGGCTGTACAGCTCACACAAATAAAATCATATAATCATTTCAGAGCACAAAGAAAGACACATTATCAAATAATCATGTAGACTGTAGTTCGTATGCTACACAAACAGGCATGTGAAATATTCCCGCTTATGTGTGTTTCAATATGAGACTTCGATGAATTATAGCAGACTGACTTTATAGATATTAAGCAGCATTGATGGGAGAATAAAGTTTTCAAATGTATTTTATTGGCCAATGGTACATGCTCTAAATTTGGTTGGGCTTTATCTCTAAAATCAAAGACAGGAAATGATATTATATAAGTGATCAATCAATTGTGGCAGACAGGAGCATATCGCTGCATGGTAAATCTACAAATAGACCACAGTGGTGAGTTTTATATTAGATATTTTAAGACAGTACTGGAGCGATATGAAATACACCATTATTCAGCATTCACACAGATGATAGCTTGTATTGTGGAACATTTAAACAGAATAATAAAAACTCGTATATGAATGCGTTTTGGCCTTCATGGATCATACAAATGGATATACATACACTCTTTCACAACTTAATGAGCAATATAGTCGAACTCCAATCGAACAATAAGCATGAAACCTACTGAAGTTTATGATAATCGGTTCTGGATACTCTATACAGTCAAATTAAAATGATGTATACGTGCAAACAGAAATTTAATGTTGGTTACATGGTAGGTATTAGAAAATGCAAGATTGCATTTGGAAAATAATATCTAGCAAATTCGTCAACAGAGAATTTCACCTTATCCAAAGTGCAATAGATGAACCAAAGACTGTACTTTCTAAGTGACTGTAATTGTAGCAATAAAACTAGAAGATAATTCAATGGGGCACCACAGGGGGGTATTGAGTCAGAAATGTTTCTCATAGAGCATGTCATCAGACGATGAGGAGACAAAGTGCAGGTTTCGTGACTTGGTTTTCTTTGATCATACAGTAGTTGGGTAGATGCCAAATATGTGGTGTATAACAAGGCTCACATATCATCAAACCATACAGTAGCATAACATGCATGGTAGGAAGCATATCAGACGTAGTACTCTCGGCAAGCTGGCAATAGAATTACACATTTCTTTGTATAACCATTGTGGGCTGGTACTGAACTGGAAAATATTTTAGCACACAGGAAAATATTTTAGCACACAGTGTCAAGAAAGTAATTTGTTGACAAAGCGTGCATAGAATACAATATGGTGCACACCACAAATATAGACCACCATGCTGCAGATTTAATTTTAGCTAAAGCTAAACAAATATATGCAAGAAGAGACTTTGACATAGGACAGTACATCGCTTAATTGGCTCTTGGTAAAATAATGCATGTCAAACCTAAACTGGGTGCTGGCATAAATTTTTGTGAAGTTATGAATATTGCTGTGAATACTGGTAAAAATCACTCATGAGTAGTTAAAAACTTGTGTTCAGTCATCTTCATCAGCAGCTGAATGTGTATTGAAATAGAAAAGAAAAAGAAGACAGGTTAAAACACTGAGGAGTCTAATGATACCTCAGTGAAGAACGTCTAGTGGAATTCTTCCATTCACATTTCCTAGACTGGAAGGACTTTCAGATGTCAGGTCTTTAGCTTGTGCAGTGTTGGCCACAACCAGAAAAGTGAAAACTGCAAAAAAGTGCTCAAGAACAGCTTTATGAGGCGAAAAGACATAACAAAATTTGGAATCAGTGATTTTCGGCAAAGGATGATATTTAAAACTATACACACATGGAGTAAGACTGTTCATAGAAGGTTTCTAGTTATACTGCCCGTCAGACTATTTACAAATATATATTTGCCTAAATTCACCAAAAATTTCCGTATTCCAATATTTTGTGTAGTTTTTGTGCGAAATATGCTACCTTAAACTATGTGGAAATCAATAGCATATGGAATTGTAAATTTAGATGTTGTTGAAGGATAAGGAACTGACTGAGTGACACAAGACAAGAGAAACCGAGCTAGTATGTGCTATTCTGATTCATTCTGAGATCTACACTCATTCAAAGAATTACGTTACAGTTTTACCGATAACAATATTTTCTACAATTTACAAAAATATAAAAACATTAATAGACACAAGTGTCAACATTTGTGCCTCATGTTTCTACTGACAGCTGCAGAGAGGAATAATATATATAAAAGCTACCAACATGCACCCATTCTTGATTTGAGATTTAGTTGTGATATCATGTATAGTGATTTTAAAAGAACGATCTTCAGTTCTTCATCCAAATTGCTTTCCACCTACTGATTTACGCAAAGGAGCTTAGATTAGTGCATTGACTGATTTCGTGATATGTAACAGTGTTCCTAATACCACATCATCAAACTGTAAGTGACAAAGTTGTGCATGTTTCCTATGGTGTGTATGATGCTGATGATACAAATATTTAAAACAATTTGAGCAAGAGATTGAGTTAATGAAATTATAAGTAGGCTTCAAAGTGAAATACGAAAAACAAAAGAGTCAATAGATTTGGACAGAGAGATTCTATAGGATTCCTATAACGTTTCCCAAAAGACCCATCTCTGAAACTCAGTCCTGATAAATTTTACGAGTTAGCTCAGCATGTAGAGCTTTTGCCGACTAAATATAATTGCACATTGCAATAAATGCATATCTCAATGGTAAATTGATTCATACAACCTACGGATTTTTCCTTAAAATTGGTCCAGGATGTAGAAATGTAGAATCGTTGAGAGACTGGCCATACCTTCCAAATTTTGTTTAGACATTAGAAAATCTTGAGTTAAGTATGTTACACTAAAACAAACATCTCATAGACTTATATGGGGAAGAAATCGTTTACACTTGAGGTAGGAGATTGAGAATACACTATAAAACCAATTTACACAGTTATCGGTGTACCACATCACAGCTTAAACACAATGTGCTAACACAGACCTACAAAATTCCTTAAGTTCATTGATATGAAGCTATGCAGTGGCATCACTCGATACAACTGCTCCAGAGGATTATCTTTAATGGGTTGTACAGCATGAATATTTCTCATACAAACCTTTTGTTTTGGTAACATTTAATGACATGTATGGATTAGAATTTTAACACATCGTCAGGATGCTTTATGCAATACAAGCAATATTTTCCTACACCTGCAAGGAAATTTTGTACTAATTGATGAAAAACCTACAAAAACATCATATTGCTGCACCACAGAATGATGCTCTGTGTGAACGTGAATTTTTTTTGAGTCTCTCCTTGCAGAGCGCCGAGCCATGCCAAGGCAGGCTCAAGTGCATCGTCTAGATCGAAACGTCAACCAGCTGGGAAAGACGATACTGCAAACAGCATGGCACACAACTGAGCCCACTGACACACATCACTTGCGCTAGGTGTCTGAGTCGTCAATTTAGCCGTATGATCTCACTGGAAGGGTAGCATAATGCCATTCTGTGAACCATGCACAGTGAGCAATGCTGCTTACGTAAACCATACGCAAGAATGACTTTCAGTACACTGACGCCACTGAAAGTAACAAGCTGAAAGCCTGAAACTAAAGGTCGTATGGGGACATCATGGTACGATGAAGAGCACTGCTCACTGCGGGACAAACTGATGGTGTTTAGCACTCTGTCGAGCTGCTATTGTTCTGCAGAGGCACGCTAGTCCTGCTGCTGCTGCTACCGCTCGTATTTGTACCTATGAGTGGGGGGCAGCGTCCGTAGACTGCCTTTGGTGGGGAGGCGACGACAAAATTACACCACTGCCATCATCCTGTGCAGAGCTGCTGAGAGATTAGTAGGACATTGTCTTCTATGTCCAAGAGTGCGCCCTGGTAATCCATGTCACCACACTGTTGGGCGGCACGGCCGAACTGGCAACGCCAACCATCCTCTGTGTCTGCTACACTCTTGTGTTTGCAACTCTGACCACGTCACATACCCTATTTCATACGATTCTGTCTGTTTTAATTATTCGAGAGTTGGCCGTCTGGTTTTAAACTTTCTTTGCTTTTTGCTTTTAATTTGATTGGGAAACCGTTGAGATTGAACTTAACATACACATGGATGGACATGAGAAATGAAAGGTTGCAATAAATTTTTTTCTCTGTGGTTATTACTTTACGTATGAAATATTCTGTTTCAGATTAATAAAAATGAATTTCTTTGAATATTCCAAAATAATGATTCAAGTTTTACTTTTATTCAAGTACTAAAGCTGCTTGTGGAAGAATGAAAATATTATTGTCCACCGAACTTAGCAAACGTTTTCACGTTGGAGTGGATTTTTGTTTAACTGGATATACCCCGACTAGCTTTGTAGCATAATACTATCTTTACTATATGAGAATGATTTGTTTTTTACATTGCTAAGCTCTCATGAAAATTATCCACTTTTAAATACACCTTATGATATGTTCAGAATTTATTACTTTCTTGAATGAAAATTTACAAAAGCAGCAGCTTGTATCCACCTTTTTATTCTGCGTCGGGAACACTGTGAAAAGAAACACTTCGTTATTTTCCTTCACCTCTACCTGTACCCTTTTTAGGATGTGGTTGTTATTGCGATCGTATATTTAAATCTGCCGCTGCTGCAGACTGCTCGCTCGCGGCGCAGCTCCGCGCCGCCAGCGATATCCAATAAAATACTGAAATTTCTTAAATAAAACGGGTAATGTCCGGTGCGAACTTTGCAGTAATTGTGACAAACAGATTGTACTACATAAATATATTTTAACAGAAACAATTAAAATCTTTACACATCTTTTGCAATCCCAGCTACAAATGGCGTCGATCATTGACTTATGACAAATGAAGACTACCTAAGAGCCTAATGCAACGTCACGGGTTCCTCTCCCATTCAGTCCGTGCAGAAGACAAGCGATTCTATTACAATATATTGCCTATTTATATCTTAACTAATTCTTGTAAAGTCTTTGTCATTTTTAATTACATATCGTTTCTTCTGTGGCAGTTTTCACATCCTCCGTCACAGATAGTATTTCACACTCTTTGAATAATCATTTATGATACGAAAATTCATAATTGTCTTTTTCCTCACAAAATTACGTGTCCTTTTGAAATGCAATTAACAGAAGTATATCTAAATTATTTGTTACAGTGAGCATTATACATCGAAATGTTCTTTTAATTTTCACTTTGGATGCGTGCTGCCAGAGAACGTTACACGTACCACGACACATACCCTCGAGACTGCTTAAGTGGACACATCCTTTCATCCCAATTCTACGTACCTGCTTCTGCTTTTGTCGCTTATGCAATGGAGAAGACGATTCAGTTGTAAAATCAAAGACAATAAATATGTAAACCGCTAATGCTGCCTCCTTAGCGTCTCCAGGTGCCCAAAAGGTCCTCACCACCACACTCCGTGCTTCACTATCCTGTATCTAAAGGATTCATGCTTCACTGACCTCAGCAACATCTGGTATGGGAAGTAGGACATGAAATGAATGGATATCAAATTGTGTATATGAGAAATGTGGGGATGACATCAACCCTTAAGACATATGTTTCTGCATCCAAATCAGATCTGAACAGCTTAGAAAATGCAGTATGGATTGCCGCCAAATCACTAGGTAGATCGGTAACTGAATACAAATGATTCAGTATCTGAATACCGCTTAAAATGTTAATACAATATTCCGAAGCTAAGAAACTTGCTCTAATCGATGTAAACAATAACTCATCCCGATTTTAAGCAGAATGGACTGGAACCCTCAATTGGAGCATTGAATTCTGAGTCGGAAAGTATAAAATTGTAATTTATAAGCTCAAATGGCAGATTCCGCATATTTTAATAACTGCTTAGGAACACTTAAAGCTTTTGAAAGTATGAGGTGCTAGAGTGCAATGGCCATTAAGTTAGATTCATAGGACGTGTTTGATTATCCTCTATTACCGAGTGCCACTCAACAAACATGACATATTAAAACATCAGTTCAATTAGAAATATCTCAGTTTATCATACTTGCATTACAAACCAATCAGAAAACAAAACCGAAAATTTAGTCAGTCGAATTCAAGAACAGAAAACTAACTCCAAAATTTACCTTGATTCAGCTTATTGCTTGACATACAGGACGTTTGTTTTAACACGAGACAACTAAATATCTCGAAAATGATGCATCATATCAAAAAATAGATTCTTGGTGAAAAGTCATTATTAGTAAAGGAGACATCCGCCTGAGCTACACCTGGCCACCTCCCAGCACCCCTCCTGTGTGGGCGAGATCAAAATTGTATTTTCAAGTAGCAACCCTAATTTCCAGTGCATTTTCGGATTCTGTGACAAAAAATATGTATGATGTGCTCAAACCATTGTTTCCCAATAGTGGACGAAGTCGCTTTAATCGAGAAATGTCAAGTGTGCCTGATTTTGCAATTAAGAACCTACACATCTGATTCTACATTTCATTTACAAAACACAAAACCTTTGTATTCTAACCGTTGATACTGATGTTGAAACGTTACTTGAGTGTTGCAAATGTGTTTGTACAGTACAAATAATACGGCAAGACATTGACATTTCTGTAAAATAAGCTACTTGTACGGCCACGTAGTTTTCTGCTCATTACAGGGTTGATTGTGGTGAATCTAACCATCGGGATGATTGAGTTCATTGTCCCACCATCACGGTACCTGATTTTGGTGTGTGTTTCCATCCAACTGCCATATCTTTCGAGCTGGCAACTACTCATCTACTGTTGGAATACAAACCACATCCACTGTGATAAGGTAAAATGTCTATGAGATGATAGTGACAGGTGCACCTGCCATAGATACTCACCAAAGTCAAGGGTCCCAACGGTCACAGGCAAGGGGACTCACCGAAATCAAGCAACAGAAAACTTTTACATTCACATCGTTGTTCCTAAATCATGCTAAACATAGTTGTAATCAGGCACTGAAAAGGCTGACCATACAACATTGTATTGTACAATCAAATATGCAACAATGAAGTAATCTTCGAACACAAATATCAACTGTCAGATCACAAAGGTTTATATTTACATCTTAAATGAAATGTAGTATCAAATGCGTCGGGTCTTAATTGCAAAAACAGGCAAACATGGTATTTTTCGATTTCAGTGGTATCTACTGTGAATAAAAAACAATGGTTTTAGTAAATCACATGTATTTTTTGGCGTAAAATCCAAATACGTATTAAAAATTGGGGGGTCTCCATTTGAAACTACAAAGTTGACCGCACCCACGCAGAATGGGTAATTAGAAGGTGGTCATTTGCAGCACAGAGAGATGTCCCCGTTATTAATATTAACTTTTCATTTAGAACTTTTTTCCTTATGATGCGTCGTTGTCTAGATACTTAGTTGTCTGAAGTTAAAACAAACATTTGCAAGGTTACTAGGACACTGAAGAATTAGATTGCCTGATCACTGCATGAAAATTTAAGGTGGTGGCATCCACTGTCCAAGTAGACAGCTCAAGACTGAATCTATAAAATCAGGTCCTATTGATGTTCATCTAGACTTCGATGTTTCAGAAAACTTTCCCTAAAGCACAACAGCATATCCGCTCACACAACATGAGCACGTAGTGAACTATTCACCATTCACAACAATACTTCAAAGGTTTGTATAATTGTGTCGATACAACAATGCATTAAAAGCATTTCAGTATGACGTCTCAAAGTGCAAACATTGCTACGATAGTCAGGGATTCTGTGAGGAACATAGCCAGTTCATGATTAAGAATATAGCTTTCATTGCCTACACAAATGATGGAGAATTGCGTCAAGAAGTTATAAACTTAAGTATGGTTAACACATAATTACTATGGAATACATCATAACGATCCAGGAATAGCCTACACAGATACCGTAAGAACGATCGGGGTAGTGAGAATGATTTATGGATTTGCATTATTTACGAAAATTCAATATGGATATCCTGCACTCCACCTTTTGAAGAGGAAAAATAGTTTTGTTTGTACTTCTGAAGCTGTGTATTTGCCGTGTCGTAATGTAGTCACCAGAATTAAATGGTCTCTTCATCACCCATTTAAGAATGAAGACATCTTACACCTGCCAGAATTTAATTACGATGCAGACAGTTTTGGCCGAAACAAGCCGCTAGTTATCGGTTTCTCTCGCTATAGCACAGGATTTGGCACTCAGCAGCCTCATAGGAAAAACAGAGAAGGGAAACTCTTGATTAAGATGTAATCACCGATATCAGCAGTAGTAGATAGATGGAGTGGATCCACTTACTGCTAGAAACAAGTTTTGGGGGTTGTGTGCCCAATCAATCCAAAACGTTTTGATAATGTGTTAATAAATCATAGATAACAGTTAAAATAGTGGATTTGATACTTTTTAAGTGTTTTATATGGTCCAAGAAGGAAGAAAGATTAGGGTTTAACGTCCTGTCGACGTCGAAGTCATTACAGACGGAGCACAAGCTCGGATTGCTTCGAGGTTGGGGAGGAAATAGGCGGTGCCCTTTCAAAGGAACCATCCCGACATTTGCCTGGAGCGATTTAGGGAAATCATGGAAAACCGAAATCAGGATGACTGAGTGAGGTGGCGCAGTGATTAGCACACTGGGCTCGCACTCGGGAGGACGACGTTTCAAACCCGCGTCAGGCCACCCTCATTTAGGTTTTCCGTGATTTTCCTAAATCTCTTCAGGCAAATACCAGGATGGTTTGTTTGAAAGGGCACAGCCGACTTCCTTCCCCATCCTTTCCTAATCCGATAGGACCGATGAGCTCGCTGCTTGGTCCCCCCCCCCCCCCCTCCCAAATCAACCAACCAACCAAATCAGGATGGCCGGACGCGGTTAAACCGTTGTCTTACAGAGTGCGAATCCAGTGTGCTAATCGGTTTTTACATAGTCTTCTCCACTTGAGTACAATGTACGGAGCGTTCATACAACAGAATCGGTCAGGTGTGATGTAAGGGGCTCTGGCAAGAGAGTTGTTATGTTCCAATGCAATGGCGGACAGGGACTAGTAGATGAACTTATGGCGTCCAGCATTGTACAGCCAAGCGTATGACCGTTCCTATACCGGCGGTATATGCGGAAGTCTATGGCCATACCATTAAAGTAGTTCTTGATACAGGTGCAAATGTGAATGCGATCTCCGCAGCACAGTTTGAGACACCGTAAACTACCAGTCTTTCCTGTCAGAAATTATGAAGTTATAGGTGCAGTCGGTACCAGGGCACAGAAGGTAAAGATACAAACTTTTATTGAATTAAGAATAGGAAATATAGTGACTTTATTCACGTTCCTAGTAGTAAATAAATTCATAGAGGACTGTATTTTGGGTATTGAGAGTATTCGGGAGAAGGACGTAAAATTCGACTTCTCTGCGGGCTGTGCCTCTTTTAAAATTGATGATGAGAATGTGTGTGTGCGGAGCGAATCAGAGAAGACTGTAACCACGGAAGATATTGTCAGGGTTCAACAATTAAGCTTGTAAGGTGATTCTATAAGAATCAGAGATCAAATGCAGAAGAGGTTTATCAAGTATGCACATTAACTCATGTTATATCTCAAAAGTCGTCTAAATCTGTTTGGACGATCGGCAACGAAACCAACTGGCAGACTTATTGCAACAGAATATCGATGTCTTTAGCGATAAACAGGGTATAGCGAAAAGCTGTACGTGTAATTTAGAAGTATACTCACATAGTACATATTGCTAAAGCTTTTATCCTGTACCTTGGCTACTTCGGCGATCTGTCGATGAAGAATTGCAACGAATGTTGGACTGGAAGTTGCTTCAGCCATCCACAAGCCCATACTGTAGTCCTTTATTGGTTGTCCCTAAACCAGAGGGCAAAGTTCGACTAGTCTTGGGCGCAACACAGATAAATAAGATTATAGCTCCCATCCGCACTCATCTAGAAGATATCGATGAGCCTATACGGAAGTTTCATGGCAAGAAATTCTTTTCAAATTTTGATCTCAGAAGTTCGTACTGACGATAATGCTAAGTCCTGAATTGAGGAAGAACACAGCATTTGTTTATAGAGGGAGAAGCTATCATTTTAAGGTTCTTCCATTTGGCCGGAATGTTAGGTCCGGTGTGTTTATCCAGGCATTGGATTCTTTTTTACGACCTGAACTGCGTACTCAACTTCTGTTTTTGTCGATGATATTCTCATTGGTACATCGTCTTGGCCAGAGTCATAAATGCATTTAGTGAAGCAGGCGTGACAGCTAATCTTCAAAAATCTCATTTTTCACTCGAACAGATCAGTTTCCTTGGCCATATAATGGACAATAAGGGAATAATGCTGGATTCAGCAAAGGCGAGCGCCATCAAGAATTTTCCCACACCATCAATCAAGAAGCAGTTAAAATCTTTCATAGGAATGACGACCTTCTATAGGCGATTTTTAAACAAATAGGTGATAAATGCAGAGCCCTTGCACCATCTTCTACGAAAAAACGTACTGTGGAGGTGGACAAATGACTGTGATGTTGCATTCCAGCTTATCAAAGACACTCTTGAGGATACAAAATCCTTTCACCACCTAGTCATGCCTTCGGAGTTTGGTTTGATGACTGATTAATCGAACGTTGGTTTAGGTTGCTGTTTGTTTCAAATCAAGGAAATCAATAATCAGCCAACATTCTGCCCCATAACTTACGCAAGTCGCGTGTTATCGTGTTGCGAGCTCTCCTACACAATCACAGAATTGGTAGCTTTGGCGATTGTGTGGGCGTTTCGAAACTTCCACTATTACTTGTTCGGAGCACGCACTGCCGTGTACTGCGATTATTAAGCTCTCACTTACTTGCAAAAACGCAAATTACTTCACGCTCGTCTATCACACTGGACCTTGGCATTACAGGGATATAATTTCAGAGTTGCATACATAAAGTGACAACATAAACAGATCGCAGATGCTTTATCTAGACTATCTGAAGGTTGGGAGAACATTGGCATTGTGGAAGATGAGGATATTGCTGATGAAAGATTTGGAATCCAGGAGATATTATTTATACATGTGTAGTAACCTATCTGTCCTCCAGCAACGAGATGGTCATTGGTGTACAATTCTGAATAAACTGAGTCAGGCAGATCTGAAGATTTTTCAAAGTAGTTGATAAAGTTTTGTTCTACAGAAGGTCTGATACTTCAGATAAATGGTGTGTATGTATACCAGAAGATTACTTGGAAAAGCTCATACTGCACACTCACTATGTTTCGGGACATTTTGGCGTGCTTGAATGAGCAAGGAAAATAGGTAACTACTGTTCTTTTCCGTATATCTGGAGAAGAGTTCAGCAGGTTTTGAAGAAATGCAAAGTTTGTCAGCTGACTAAGCCTTGTAACAAAGGTACATAAGATGAGAAGCACTCAATCATTCCACATAAGTCCTTAGATCTGATCGCTGTAGACATCTGTAGGCCAGTTCCTAGGGCAAGAGCAGGTAGTAAATACATAGTTGGATGAAACTTCCTGGCAGATTAAAAACTGTGTGCCGGACCGAGACTCGAACTCGGGACCTTTGCCTTTCGCGGGCAAGTGCTCTACCAATTGAGCTACCCAAGCACGACTCACACCCCGTCCTCACGGCTTTACTTCTGCCTACCTTCCAAACTTTACAGAAGCTCTCCTGCGAACCTTGCAGAACTAGCACTCCTGAAAGAAAGGTTCCCAGGAGAGCTTCTTTAAAGTTTGGAAGGTAGGAGACGAGGTACTGGCAGAAGTAAAGCCGTGAGGACGGGGCGTGAGTCGTGCTTGGGTAGCTCAGTTGGTAGTCGGCTCTCAGCCGTGGCAGCGTGCGGACGGCCCCGCGCGCCGGCCAGTGCTCCGCTGCAGGCGTTGTTTACTTCCGCGTCGTAGCTTTAAGGCTTGTGTCCGTCCACCGTGAACATGTCCAGCGCTTCCTTCCCAGTTGAACATGCGCGACCTCATGCACAGGAAGTTGAAACGTTCATACGTGAAGAAGTTCGTTTAGATCCTAACCACGTTCTCGGAATCCATTTTTCGATCACGAGTAGTGTCGTTTACATTAAAATGACAAACACCGAGGTGTGTGAAGATGTTATTCGCCGCCATGCCAATGGACCTAAGTTCAAATACTCTGATGGTCAAGTCGGAGCTGTAACACTTGAACTCGCAGAGTACGGTCAACGCACGATTAGGCTGTTTGAACTACCTTTTGAAGTGCCGAAGGACGAAGTTGTCTCTGCGTTACAACCATACGGCAACGTCATCGGTTACGTAGAGGAAAAATGGCAAACCTTCACGACCTACCATGTCCTTAATGGTGTGCGTCAGGTCAAAATTGAACTGAAAAAACATATATCGTCATACCTGACAATTGGCGGGGTGCGAGCCATTGTCATGTACGACGGCCAACCCCGAACATGCGCGGGTTGTGGACAAGAAGGCCACGTCAGATCCGCCTGTATGCGACGCCGCCTGATCCAGACGCCGGTCGGCGAGGAAGCGTCCCCAGCGGTGATCACTCAGCTCCCTGTCACATATGCCAAGGTTGCCAAGGAAGGTAGCACCTCTACACAGGGATTCCTGCTCCGTTGACGTCGTCTGATCAGGTAGATGCAACCGCTACTGAGATTCCTTCTGAGGTGCCACAGACGCCAGATCCTGACCTGCCGAATCTTCGCAGCACTGTGACTTAAAATGCTACTGAGATGGACGTTGATTCGGGAGTTGTGCCTACTTCTGTTTTCCTTCAGACTGGTCCGGAGTCAGACGAAAGCCACCCGCAATCAGACCCTGAACGACATGTTTCTAAAACAAGGGTCGACACGAAAGAGAAAGAAACATAGCCATTCTACGGATGGATACCAGGGATGCAGACCCGAAGATGGACGACAAACCGCTCTTTGATGACCCAAAGTCTGATGCGAACGACGCGCCACAGGCGACCACTGGTAACGAACACCCCTCCTTACTGGCGCCGTCGCTCCCACAGGTCGACGTTGAAGAGAGCCTATCCTCTGAGCCGAAAACTACGCCTCCTCTCCACGTGGATGATGTGCACAGCCGATGCCCTACCGCAGTATGAGTCTCCCGGGCAGACGACGTGGAGATCGAAGGGACTGGGGTGGACGGTGCTGATGATGGGGCACCCCCATCGGTTGCGCCCGCAAGCTCTCCACAATAGCAACCTCTTCAGCGGACCGGAGCCCTACCTGTGCCTGTGAGACTCCAACACCAGCATTATCGTGTCGCAACGATTAACCTCGCGACCATTCGTGCGCCCCACAAACTACCGCTGCTCCGCGATATGATTTATGATGCGGACATAGATATTGCGCTTTTTCAGTAAGTGCATGTCGCCGACTTTTCACCACCACATGGATTCACTGCGCATCTTTCTCCCGCTTCGGACAACGGTACTGGTGTTGCCATCATCTTACGCGAAGGTCTTCCTGCCGAAGATGTCATATACCTCCCCAACGGCAGAGGTATGGCCCTTACTCTCTTTGGTGTAAGCATCGTCAAATCTATGCGCCGTCGGGCTCCAGCTACCGTCGTGAACGCAATGCTTTCTTCGCGAATGAAGTTACACCCCTTTTTATGGGACCACGCGATGACTGGGTCATGGGTGGAGACTTCAACTGCACCCAGCGACCTCAGGATCAATTGCCGCGTCACTCACCATGGAAACAGTTGTCACGCGGGTACAATTTGTCGACACGTGGAGACATGTTCACGGTGATCTTATGGGCTTTACGCACTACACTGCGCACTCCTCTAGCCGACTGGATCGCATCTACATCTCGCGATCCCTAATTCAACACACTCGACAAGCTGAAATCTAGCCTGTTGCTTTCTCAGATCATGAGGCTTACTTCTGTGATGTTGTTCTCACAAGACAGTCAGTATGGCACGGACGTGGTTTATGGAAACTGAACACGTCACTTCTTAATTCACCTGACTGTCGACTTCTAATAGAAGACACTTGGATCACATGAAATAGACGCCGTCCCACGTGTCCGTCTACTATATCCTGGTGGATCCAGTGTGCAAAACCTGCTCTTCGAAAAACTTTGATCCGGTATGGCAAAGATGTTGTAGCCTGGAGGAAGAGCACTATGGACTTTTACTACAGGATCCTACGAGAATGCTCCAAGATGCCAGCCTCCCCTGAGCGCCATACAAGGGTGAACCATGCTGAGGAACAAATCTCCAATCTCATGCGACGGCATTTGGAAGGAGCGATAGTACGATCTCGTACTGCTGATAGCATGCTTCATGAACATCCGTCGATGTACCATATCATCCAAGAACGCTAAAATCGACGCCAAAAATTGATTCACGTCCTAACAGACCAAGAAGGGCGTCGCTACGTAACCCAATCTGCAATAGCGAATGTGCTTCACGCCCACTACCAGCAGCTCTACGCCGCAATTCCACATTCCCCAGAGTTGATCGAGGAAGTCTCACAGCTCAACTTCGGTGGTATGCCAGGAGATGCGGCGATTGACTTGATGTCAGAGGTGATGAAGAAGTCCGCGATGCGATCCGGGCAGGAACCGTCAATCGCTCCCCAGGACCCGACGGTCTTCCCCTCGAATTTTATCGCACCTTCCGTGATTTGTTAGAGTCCACCTTCACCTCTATCTATCGGGAACTGATGTCTCCGGAAGTACCTGTGCCGGACGCTTTCATGGAAGGAATTATTATTCCTGTACATAAACCGCATGGTGGCAACAATATCAGTGATTATAGGCCCATCACCCTCCTTAACAGTGATATGAAAATCTTCACTCGCCTTTTGGCGGCACGACTTAAAAACGTTGCCCAATATGTTGTGTCGCCAGACCAAGCATCTTTGGGAGGGGATAATAATATCCGCACGGCTTTATGCCGCTACAGAGGTCTGATCGCCGTTACCCAGGCACAACGCCTCTCTGGGGCACTTGCGTCTTTGGACTTTAGTCAAGCTTTTGATAGGGTTGACCATTCGTTCCTTACGGCCGTTCTCCACCATATGGGTTTCCCAGTCGCCGTTATCACGGTAGTGATGCGCCTTCTGCGAGGTGCCTCATCTAGGATTATGTTCAATGGCAGACTCACTCCTCCGATAAAAATAGGTCGATCCGTACGTCAAGATTACCCTCTATCAGCGATTTTGTACGCCTTTTCCTTGGAATCCTTGCTATGTGGACTAAGACAACGTTTGGTAGGGTTGTCCATAGATCGCTACCGATTCTGTTGCACGGCCTATGCTGACGATGTAGTCATCTGTTTACGTAATGCCGACGAGGTTCGAGCTGTTTTGATGTGGGTAGCGACTTATGGTGAGGCATCGGGTAGCTCTTTAAACGTACGTAAGTCACAAGTTATGTTCATTGGCACGGGACTTCCCGTGGAGTGCGTTACACCTCTCACCACCGTTGATACCACTCGCTGTTAGGAAATAGATTTTTCATCTGATCTCCGGCGTTCAGCCACCATCAACTGCCGACGCCTCCTTTTAATGATCAGAGCAGGTCTTATGGACCATCGCCTTCGATCCCTAGATATTCTCCAACGAGCTCGATATGTAAATATATATATCGCATCCCGAGTTCCCCATGTAGCACAAGTTCTACCTTTCCCGCTCACTGTGGCACGTCGCATGTTGGCAGCGATGGCATCTTTCGTCAGCTCTGGGCTGTTGTTCAAAGTTAACTATGCAACCCTTACTCTTCCCCGTGAACGGGTGGGATAGGTCTGTTTCACGTGCCGGATAGAGCTCGCGCCCTATTTGTCAGCTCCCAGATGACGGTATGGACACGTTGCCCAACGAGCCTCATTGGTCTCCTCCTGTCGGCATATTCGCCTGTCTCACTGTCAGTCCCAGTGATGATCTCGGATGTTCCGGCCCAGTTCCATTATATACGATACTTCTTTCTTGAACTCAGTTATCTACGCCTCATCTTACCAAGACAGCTTTTACTCAAGACAAAGGCAGTATACAATGTCCTCCAATTAGGTCGTCCACCTAAGCCGATTGAACAAAATTTCCCCCAGGTTGACTGGCGTCATGTATGGCGCGCGGTGTTCGCCTCTTACCTTGACACGAATGTTCAATCTGTCTGGTACCTAACTGTCAATGGTAAGCAAATCAACCAATTTCGCCTTCATCGTATCCACCTCGCCCAATCACCTCTATGTTCCACGTGTGGAGTGCCAGACAGTGATGAACATCGGTTTGTTTGCGGACCGGCGCCGGAGGTTTGGCACTTGGTTCGTCGTATTGTGGCTTTTCTAACGCGGGACATTCCGGATCGGATTACTCCCCTTTCATTATTATTTCCGGAACGTGACTATTTTCCTCGGACAAAGACCAATGCTGTGAATTGGATTCACGGACACGCCATTCACTACCTATTTGGACAAACTGTAGACTCTGTACTCGCTTTTTGGACATACCTCAACGACCGTCATTATGTCGTTGTCCGTCACCCAAAATACAGACAATTTTTCTCGAACTTCCTTGGGAGTCCTTTCCACGATCCGCCTCGCAGCTGGAATGTGTTAAGCCAAGATAGAAGAAGGTTTCCTGTTCGAACCAACGAACATTTCTGAACAATTGAACGGAACACATCAATTTCGAGAAGACGTGACTCAACATATTACCAGCGGGGCGAAGAAGGCCTCTGATCGATTACACAACAAAGCTAACCCAAAAATAAATAAATAAAAATAAAAACAATAAAACTAAAAATAAAATTCAGAGAAGGAAGATTTTGTTTTGTTTGTAAGGATAGCCCTAACCTTGATTTCCCATATTTCCCCTGGTATACAGGTAGCTGTCTGGAGTAGGTTTAGTCGGGAGCCAACGCCTAAAATGTACCAGATTTTTTTGTTATAGGATGAAAAGTGGCGGTGGCACTTAGGTTTTTTTATTAAGGGACTTTCTAAAAATTAAAGAAGGAAAAGAGAATAAAAGAAAAAAAATAATTTAAAAAAATTTAAAAAAGCGGTTACAGTCTGGAACGTTCCAGCGCCTCGGCTAGGGCTGTTCGCCCCAGCCGGGCTGGGGTTCAATCCCCGGCCGGCGCTGGAATTTTCAGACTCCCTGGCCCCTGGCCTCAACCCCTCCCCCGGCATGTGGAGCATGCCGGGAACCCCCGTGGGGTCCGGGCTTCGGATCCCACGTGGACCACACCAGCAAACTACAAAACACAGCCCGATTATGCTGTAGCTAACAGTGATCATTATTATACATTTCATTTCTTTCCTTTTTGTTTAAAACTGAAGATTTGATATATCTTGCATTTCGTTTTGAAAGTAAGATATTTCAAGGAAAAAGAAATTATATGTTCAACTAACTTATGGGTTTGCTGCTGGGTGACATCGTCGACCCAGCAGCAAACCCGTAAGTTACTTGAACATTCAATTCCCCGGAAAAAGTTAAGGTCTCACAAGAAATTATAAAATTACGTACAACACTTTACATGTATTTTCAGCATTCTTTTTTCTTAAAATAACTCACTCTCGAAACAAATTTTACTATATAATATCTCTACAATTACAACAATTTTTAAAAAAATGAATGGTTTATTCGTATGACCTTTACTGTGCTGGTTGTCAATGTAACAAAAAAAAATTAAGACACTTTTACAGTTAATACTGAATATATATAAAAAACATTTTTTCATGAAAAAAAACGTTGGTAGAGCACTTGCCCGCGAAAGGCGAAGGTCCCGAGTTCGAGTCTCGTCCCGGCACACAGTTTTAATCTGCCAGGAAGTTTCATATCAGCGCACACTCCGCTGCAGAGTGAAAATCTCATTCTGGAAACATAGTTGGATTTTTCGAAATGTTTTCTAAGTATGTAATGTTGTATCCAATTCGATCAGCCTCCAGCAAATCCGTTATCAAGAAATTGTTTTCTGATTTTATTCCATCTGTTGGGAAACCAAGAACGTTTCTGACAGACAGTGTAACGATTTTTACGCGTTATACTTGTAAGAAGGCATTGCGGGAAGCAAATATTAAAATATTACACATGTCAAAACGTCATGTTACAATCACGGAGCGAGTCCTATCGAACGTGTATTTAGATAGTGGAATCGTTTTATGAGAACCTATTGCTCAACGAAGCAAACCAAGTGGATTGATCTGTTGCAAGACTTCACTACAATCGTAAATAACCTACCGCATACAACTACTGGTTATACTCCGGAAGAATTACTCCTAAATACCGAAGAAAATAATGAGTGGGTGCAAGCGTTATCAAAGATATCCCAAAACATGATTTCGTTGGAAGAAAAAATTCGTGATGCTTACCTCAACACGAAAGAGAAAGCTCTTATGAGAAAGAAGAGACACGACGAGGGATTAAAGAGAAGACAATATTATAATGTTGGAGATTTGGTACTATTGAGGTCTGATTCAAAATCTTCACTTCTGGAGGAGAGGACGAAGAAGTGGCAAAGAATATACCAGAGCCCATATGTTATTATAAAACTGCCACATCTGTTGGCATATCCAAAGACATTGACGATAAAGGGTGTGTACCAAGGATTTAAGAATGTTCTATAAATAACTCTGTGTATTTTTTATGTATGTCATGATTTGTGTAACTATATGATCTCTAAATAGTAGTTACTTAAATTATGTAATTTGTTTCCTATGACATGTGTTGATAATATGCCACTATTTTGTGCCATGAACTTGTGTTCTAAAATGAGTGAACTTTCAGTCCAGATATAGGGATATAACTATGTGGTTTAGTCAAAGTTACTTCTACAATGCTTGATTTTCTTGTCAGTTGTTAGTACTAGTAGGATAATCTGCATATCGTGTTTTTTATTCTGTAGGTTATGCCATTTTCTGCAAGTTTCTGATTTTGTGTCTTAGAGTTAAGTGAGTGTAGTGGATCGTTTCGTCTGAATAGGGTATTCTATCCCTTTTCCTGTTATTTTGTTCTTTATTAGTCTAGTATTCTAGTGTTTTTGGAACCTTCAAATCGTTAGACAATTTTTTTTTCCGTGCTGCTCAGATTATGAGCATACATGTATATACCTTAGATCACAGACGGGAGCATTGTTGCTGTTTGACTGCAAAGGTAAAATTTGAAAATGTACCGTAACATTGTGTGTTGTATTTCGTCGCGATTACTATATCTCATGCTAACCAGTCACTGTTCTGGACAGTATTCTTCGGAATTGTGTGAAGTCTCCTTCAGCGATATAAATACAGTGACCTTTGTTCCTGTGAGTTTTAGGCCAGTGTCCTGTCTGACAATGAAACTTCAATGAAAGTGTTGCCGATTGACAGTGGTGTTTTTGTGGTGTTATGCAAACTAGTGTTACTATGTTCAGTCGCTAGTACACATGTGACTGTTTGCACCAATCTTCTCTGAAGAGTGCTAGTGTCATTTTTGAATATGTGGATATTCTGGACAACGTATCTGGTGTTGCGAAGATATCTCAGTGTACATTGTTTCACCGTACTGCGACTTTTTTTTTGGGGGGGGGAGGGGGGCACTCTGTAGTGCAAGTACAAACACGAACCGAAGTAGACTGTTTATACACAGGAGCGAATCGGGTAGAGTTGGACGCTAACCCGTTTTAATTCACATAGGCGCTGTAGTCCGCCTTTGTGTCCTTGCTTATTCTTTTGTACCTTGTTGCACGTCGAGAGAACTTGTATCTTGGCGCTGTGGGGCCTTAGCAGTACCATCCCAGCCTCCACTAACAGCTTCACATCTAACCACCTGACCAACCATCACCACCGAGCACCACTCCATCCCGATGTCTGGCAGCTTCTCATCATCCTGCTGTACCGTCGGCATCGCACCGTCGACGTCGTACCGTTATCAACGCATCGTCGACATAATACCCAGAACATGATTGTCTAATTAAATCAATTTTGCGTTATATGAATAACTCCGTTTTCAAAGACTCTAAACAGCTCTGTGTACATGGAAACAATTATCTGTATTTTTCTTTTTGGTTCCTTACTAACTATGGAACATTTTTTTTTATTCATGCTGCAAACCAATCTATTTGATTCAAAATTCCGCTGTTTTGTTAAATATGTTAATTACAACCGATCTGGAGAGACCCATTGGGGAGTTTTGATCTCGGGTTTCCTCTGCCAACCGTGCCCGAATGGATGGGCCTCAATTTTATTGCAAAATCCATTCCCAAGAAAGTTAATAAGATTGTTTATGCCTGCCGGTGGTAGGAAGCAGCAACTACCTGCAACTGAACGATATTAGTTGACTGTGGTTACGTAATTGTTCAAAAAATTAGGGTTATGTAACGTCCCTACGTAATGTAATATGATTGTAATATTCCGGCTGCGAGCACCAGCGATGATGTGCTACCGGCATTTGATACGTCAACGCTCTTTGCTCTGACGTCAACTCTCTTTGCTAAAAAAAAAAAAAAAAAAAAAAGGAGGAGCATCTATGTTTTCTTGTAATTGTTGGAGATAAGTAATGCCGTTTGGACATTATGTTTTTTTGTTGGAGATAAGTTTGCATATAGAAGTAATGTGAAGTGAAGAGGTCAACATGTAATAGCGATTATCAAGAATAAAAATTGAAGTTGTGAAAAAGGTAAATACCGTTTAAGAACTTAAGCCGTCGTAAAGTTAGCTTTGAAAAGCGCGCCGCAGCGCGTAGAGTGAAGCAGTCGCCCTAGCGGTGGCGCCGTTGTCACAATTGAAGGCTTCGGTGTCTCAGTCTAGCGGGAAACGGGAAAAGTGGGCTGTTCGCGTGGGTTTAAGGAGTGGCTGTATGGGCTCTCGTGGAGAGTTGGCAGTCGGGGCATCAAGAAGCGACTTCTCTGCCGGTGCTAGGGGGACAGCACGCAGACCGCGGCATCAGCGTAAGCGACGCGAGCAGCGGCTCCGTGGTATGGGGCGTTAACTGCTCGTCGCCAAAGGAATCTTCCTGAGCGTGGCTCCGCAAGGGGCCTAATTTGCAGTTCGGCCGTATGCTGTCGAACGGCGAGGAGGTTCTGAAAATCGGCGCGCCTTCCTGGGTCCGTTGAAGCGGCTGGCAGCGGGCGGCTCGATAGTGCATTTGGAGGTGCTGCGTTGGTTTAGTCCTGGGAGTCGCAACGCACCAGAAGTTGTTAACAGATTTTATGAAGTTTAATTGAATTCAATTTACTTATTCTTGTCAATTATACCAGCCGTATATTTTGGGGGTTTTCTGCCATTCATTCTCGTCTGCCCACCCGCGGGAAGGTGGTAATATTAGAAAGGATGGTCCGTTAGTCCCCTTTTGAGGATGAAAAGGGGGGGGGGGGGGGGAGTCAGAGTAAACCTGTGGCTCGGATTGCTTCTTTCCCCTCCCAGCTTACCTACGGGATATTCGGCTGTTAGCCTGTGCCATGTCTGTGAAAGTCTAAGGCACCAATGTCTGTACTGTTTAAAGTCCAAGGCAGTAAGACCTGATCCATTCTCTCGCCTGCCATTACTAGTATTACTAGACTCACGTGTAAAAGGTACTCTAAGAAAGAAGGAAAAATTCCTTTTTGCCTCGTGGTAAGAACTAGTCAATTACATAACGAATTCCTGCTCATCTGGAAGCTGTAACTTACGAAAATTTGTGTTTATGTATATTTGGCTATAGTCAAGCAAGGTTGTTAATGTTCGCCGTAGTGGATTTTTTATAATGTTTCTAGTCATCAAAAACTGTTATGTTCTTTTTACAATTTAATACGTTTTAAGGCTTTTACTCAACGTGCTTATGTGTTTTATACAGGTAGTTGGTTATTAGTGTGTTTTCTCGCCATGCAGAAGTTTGCCATTTCATTGCGGGTAGAAATTGTTGTTTGGAAAGGAGAATGTTGTAAAAGTTCGCAAGTCCTACCTTGCGAGCGTGTGTGTTTGCCGTAAGTTACCTGGCAGAAATTTGTAAAATTTGTTTTTTATATATTTTAGAAATGTTAATGTTATTAACTGTGAGTGCCCCCCCCCCCCCCCCCCCCCCGTGTTCGTGACTCATGCGTTTTGGTTTTTCTATTTTGAGAAACTTTGTAAACAGGATTGTCCTTATATGTTGCAGACAAGTTAGATTCTGCGCCATTTAATGAGCCTCAGTGAGGCTGTTGTGGGCGGCCGTAGCTACTGCGGTTGTAACCAAATGGGAAATTTGTCTGCCCAAAAGTGAAGTCATATATTCAAATTGTATTCATTTATTAATGGAGTGAAATTCACCTGTAATTTAGCTGAGCTTTAAATATTATACAGCGTCGCGTTGTATACGTTAAATTGCTTGCCTGTACTTGCCTTTTACTGGCGTGAAATTTTTTATAATAATTTAAAAGTCCTTTCCTATCGTAAATTGTGACTTATTCGTTAAATGATTGTTGTTTTTTAAAAAAAATATCGTAAAGTCTCGCACCAAATTTGAATAAAGAGTGTTACTGAAAATTGTGTGTAATTTCACCAGTTATTCCTTGGCACATACTTCCACTTTACATTTTGTGTATTAATTGTGATTAATTACCTTTGGTGAACCAGTAGTAATTTTACGGTTCAGAACCTTTATTCGATGTTGGATCTCCGGACCTTCAAAAAACACTTTTAGTGTGTTTTGAAATGCAGTGCATAGTGATTTCTTTGCGAATTAACACTGGGCGAATCTGCTACTATCACGATCCGAACGACGCACAATATTTCGCCGTCAGCTTGTGTGTTCAAGACGTTCCCTAAGCGACCAGTTTGTTAGTCAGAAGATACCACAGTGCTACTGTTTTTTGACCTTTTCATTTTGAAAGTTTTTTCCAGAAAATCTTACGGCGACTGTGAGTTCTATTGTGGCCAAGAGGGAGACGAGGTCTTCATCACGAGTTGTAGCAGTTTTCTCCAAAGTTGCTGGCGTTCTGTGAGAGCTGGAGAAGCGGAAACCTCCGAACGCCAACTCGTCTAATACCTAACCCGTTCTCTCCTTACAGCAGCCACAACGAAAATATATGCATCTATAGTCAATTTTTTTCATAGATTCTTTTATTTTAGACAGGTAAAAAATTTTATAATGTTGCATCTAGGCAAAAGAAATTCAAAAGAGTTTTTTAATGCAGTACCTGTCCTATCTGTGTAAAAGACAAAAGTCAAAAAGTAAGTTAATTAATTTATTAATCTTTTTTATGAGTAGCAGTTTCATTTCAAGTATGACACCTCAGTAGCACCATTCATGCAGAAGTTCAGAGGATATCTCTGGAGGCTTTTGTCAACTTGCTTTTCTTTATCATAAGAGGAATGCTTTTCTGGCGTATGTCGACGTATTCGGAGTCTACTGAATCGTCTCAAAACGAGATTAGAGAGGCTAGATTTTGCACTGACTAGGTCTGCAGTATAGAAGAACGAGTCTACATTCATTTTTAGGGATTCTATCGGCAAATTATACCGTTAATATCCTATTAAACTGTGTATGCTGTTCACAAGCCCAAAAGTTACCATCAGTGTGGTTTCTCAACGTTGCGCAGTGACAAAGTTCAGTGTAGTGAGCCAGACACGGGAATAGCGGTGTTTGAAATCAACGCTGGCTGGCGAGCTTCATCAGATACCGCAGGAAAATTCCTAAATTGGGAAATAACAACGGTCGTAACACATCGTGATCTTCTTGTAGCATAATTATTCACTTAGAGTATTTTTTATACGAAAACATGCTGAAAAGTAATGCCTCCGAATTTTTTTCTGTGGAATCTCTTAAAGGTTTTTTAATAAAACAAACGTCATTAACATTCTACATTTTTATTCTTCAGGTCTATATATTTACAGTCTTCCGCTGTAGAGGGCTGTGAATTGTACGAATATAGCATGGCGGTGTGTAAGGTAACTATGTCGGTGAGTGAGAATCAGCGTGCTGTAATCTAGTTTCGAATTCTAAGAGTTCGTCCACACATCGAGCGCCCCTTCTTCAGCATGAGAGTGTCAGATGACACATGAGCTTTACGGCATCTATAAGAATCCGATGCCTAGGGTTCGCTATTATCGATGTCCTCCATAGATTCTCGACTTGGCCCCATCCGAGTTTCATCTGTTTACGCAACTTTAAGAATAACTTTGATAGTGATGAAGCGGTACAAGCAGAGGGGAGGTTGTCTCTGCGTCAACAGAGTCGAACATTCCAGAGTAACGGTATCAAGAGACTGATTTACATCTACATCTACATAGATACTCTGCAAACCACCTGCACCACTACTAATCATTTCCTTTCCTGTTCCAGTCGCAAATAGAGTGAGGGAAAAACAACTATCTATATGCCTCCGTATGAGCCCTAATGTATCTTATCTTCGTGGTCCTTATGCGCAATGTATGTTGAAGACACTAGAATCGTTCGCAGTCAGCTTCAAAAGCCAGTTCTCTAAATTTTCAGAATAGAGTTTTCCGAAAAGAAAGTCTCCTTGCCTCCATGGATTCCCATTTGAGTTCCCGAAGCATCACCGTTACACTTCGTACCTACAGATAGCTAATCTAGCAGCCCCCCTCCGAATTGTTTCGATGTCTAGTTTTAATCTGACCTGATGCAGATCCCAAACACTCGAGCAGTACTCAAGAATTGGTCGCACCAGCGTCCTATATGCGATCTTCTTTACAGGTGAACCATGCTTCACTAAAATTATCACAATAAACCGAAGTAGACGGTCCGCCTTCTCTACCACACTTGGTTCGTCCCATTTCATATCGCTTTGTAACGGCACGGCCAGATATTAAAACGACTTGACTGTGTCAAGCAGAACACTACTAATACTGTATCTGAAGACTACAGATTTTTTCTTCCTACTCATCCGCTTTAACATACATTTTTCCACATTTAGAGCTAGCTGCCATTCATTACACCAACTACAAATTTTGTCTACGTCGTCTTGTATCTTCTTCAGTCCGGAACCGCGCTGCTGCTACGATCGCAGGTTCGAATCCTGCCTCGGGCATGGATATGTGTGATATCCTTGGGTTAGTTAAGTCTCATAGTGCTTAGAGCCATTTGAACTATTTTTCTTTTATCTTACTACAGTCACTCAACTTTGACACCTTACCGTACACCACAGCAACATCAGCAAACAACCGCAAATTGCTGCCCACAGTGTCCGCCAAATAATTTATGCATGTTGAGAATAGCAGCGATCCTATCACACTTCCCTGGGTCACTCCTGACGATACTCTTGTCTCTGATGAACACTCGCTGTCAAGGATAACATACTGGGTTCTATTACCTGAGAAGTCTTCGAACCATTCACGTAGCTGTGACCTTATTCCATATGCTCGTACCTTCGTTAACAGCCTGCAGTGGGGCTCCGTTGCAAATGATTTCCAGAAATCTAGAAATATGGAACTTACCTGTTGCCCTTCACTCATAGCCCGCAGTATATCATGTGAGAAAAGCGCAAACTGAGTTTTGGATGAGCAGCCATGCTGATTCGTGGACATAAGCTTCTTGGTCTCAAGAAAATTTATTATATTCGGAATATGTTCAATGATTCTGCAGCAGACCGATGATAGAGATATTGGTCTGTATTTTTTCGGGTCCGTTCTTTTGCCTTTCTTATACAAAGAGATCAACTGTGCCTTTTTCCAGTCGCTTGTGCCTCTGAGCTGGGCTAGAGATTCACGATAAACGCAAGCTAAGTAAGGGACCAATGCTGTAGAATACTCTTTAAAAAATCGAATTCAGATTCCCTCCGGACCTGGTGGCTTATTTGTTTTCAACTTCTTCAGTTGTTTCTCAACGCCAGGTGTGCCTATTATTGTGTCGTCCATACAGGAGTCTGTCCGATGGTCATTCTCCTGTGTGAACAATTTCTTGAACGTGAAATTTAAAAATTCGGCCTTCGTTTTGCTATCTTCAACTGCCATACCAGACAGGTCAACAAGGGACTGAATGGAAGCCTCAGACCCGCTTAGCGATTTTATGTAGGACCAGAATTTTCTTGGATTCTCTGCCAGATCTTTCACTCTCTCGTTGGGAGAAATCTGTTCGTGGCCATGGCGAATATATTGAAATATAATTACGTTATACTTTAAAATTAGAGGTATAGACTGTTAATAACGCTAATTTTTATAGAAAGCTTTAAAGGCTTAGTCACATAAAAAAATTCGGAGGATTTACTTTTCAGCACTCTTTCATGTTATGGAGTATCTAATTCAGGATTTCTAAAAGGGCATTTGAATTTTACTTCCCTTTAACTGACTCCATCTCTCCTCATAGGTCGAGTAGCGCTGAAAAATTATCGATGTGTCGTGTCTGACAGCTAGGCCGCACGCGCTAGGGTGTCAGCGATATTTCCTTCTCTATATATCGCTAGACACGGAAAACTAGCTGAAGTTATGTAAATAATAACGTAATTTTTGTTTAAGAGTCGAATATAAATCGGAAATATCGGCTGGACACAAATGGAACGGCATATTTATTGCTGCCGGTTAAGCACTGAAATCTGACACGATCTATGCTGATTCAGAATGTAAAATTCTCTCGGTGTAAGTAAATATGCAGAGTGGGCTAAATTTGCAGACACGAAGCTTTATAAGTGTGGGAGTCAAGTCGCAGTGTAATTTAGAATGGTCGCGTAAAAAAAGTGGACCAATTTTACTGATCTTAACATTTCAAGCGTCGACTTTAGGTTAATAGTTATGGTCTATGATATTTATTGTAGGTGGCAAAAGCTGATGAAGTATTATGACGGCACTGGCAGAGTGCTCGATAAATGGTTTTTAAAACTGAAAAATATTGAAAATGAAAAATGTCTTTTTCTTCATCAAATCTGATAAAATACTGACATTTAACCATCTGAAAAATCGGGATGCAATCAATCAACAGATTGAACGGAAAGGAAGATAAAGTTGACTTGAATAAAAATTGCAATTGGCTAATACTCGTATATACTGCGTGTCACGCTGATTAATTGTGATCTCTTCATTTAATACTAACAACAGAAAGCTGCGGAGATGAAAGAAAGAAAGAGATATATTATAATGCTAAGTTAATTCTCGGTTAAACTGAAATAAAATTAAATAAAAACTCTGAGAAGTCGTGTGCACAGTACTTCTCATGAACTCTGAATGCAATTTATGAGATACTACAGCCACATGTCGATTATGTCAGAAAATTCTAATTTCATTTTACTTGCTAAATTTATTTGTTGTACCCGATGACAGTAATCCCGAAAATGGTAACGAATAGAGAAATGTTTGGAACGTCAAATTCCGTATTTCAGAACTCGTCCATGACAAAAACAAATCTGTTTCCTTTGCTTATGTCATGGACGAATGTAAAACAAATGAAACAGCGATAGCACTGGTAGTTTACAGTATTGCTTGATATAGATACACGGCAAACTGTAAAGCACTCACCAATCGCATGTCCGTTTCTTTTATTAAGGTCGTTGTTTCCTATGTAGGCGATGCCAGCTCTCGCTATCGATAGATAGCTTCAAGTTTATAAGTAAAAGAAGTTCACATTACATTCTGCACTGAATGTACAAGGAATTTTTTTTTTAATTTTTGCTGTATATCAGCTGAACTAAAAGAAATCTCAGGAGTCTTTATTTTGTTTTAACAAACACATTAAACTGTAAATCAATGTTATCTTGTTTTATTTTAGGGCATATTTGTTCCTAAAGAATAAATAATTACTCATTATTAGTTGAAATTTTTGCAAACACTAAGGAATAGAGAACAGTTCACATTTTACTCTCGTCAACGAATGAAGCAATTTAGTACTTAAATATTACATTATAATCACCTGTATGAAAGTAGCTGAACATTTGTCAAATCTAGATGTAGACAGTGTAAGTTAGGTACATGCTGCATAGATCATTTGAATGATTCTTTTACCGAAATGGTGTCGAACAAGTCAGTTAACAGAACGTATATACGTGATCAATGTTAATATTAATGAACATATTATCTTCTTTAGTCCTACTCATACAACTTCACTCAAAAACAATATTACTATACAAAATGAAAATGACTACTAGTTTTTAATAAGAATTCGTAAATTCGTCAATGGAATAAAGCAGGATCTGTCTTGGAAAAAGGATTTGAAGTTAGATTTAAAGCTTACTTTGCCACCTGTCAGGTTTTTTATTGTATTTGGCAAGTCATCAAATATTTTTGTTCATTTTTCCCTCAAGTGTTGTTGGTATGGATAGCACTGTTCTTCGCAAGTGTGATGGACTATTTATGACGAATTCCTCTAGCGAATACGTTTCCCCTAACTGCGCAGTTAAAATGCCTAATTCCTTGAAGAGGTACCTAAATGACGACCGTGGGTGAAAACTGTATATTATTCATACTGATCGCTTTTGCCCAACCAATACCTTCTCTCTAAGTGATGAGTCAGCCCAGAAAATTACTCCATAAGACATTATTGAGTGGAAATATGCCAAATATGTTAAGATGTTAATTTATTTGTTTCCAAGATTAGCAATTGTATAAAGAGAAGCTCAGCGAAACTGAATATAATGTTATCTTTTTTTTCAAAATTAAGAGAGAATCAATTTTCTGAGAACCACTTTATAATTCGTTGGAAAATATCATTTACAATCTCTTCTGCTGCCCTCTCTCCTGTGGAATTTGTTATAACTCTAGTATCATCTGCAAAAAATACCAATTCTGTTTGTTGAATGTTAAGTGGAAGGTCACTCACATATATAAGAAATTGGGGCAGACCCAAAGTTGAACGCTGTGGGATGCCCTTTGTGGTTTATCCCCAGTCACTAAAATTTAGAAAAACTGATGTAAAGGAGTGGAGTGAGGGACCAATGTATCAAAACAGGTATATCTGCAATTATTTGATACCATCTCTCTGACATGACGACTCCAACCAGTGTTCTAGTTTTCAGGTGCTGTTAAAACTTTCTCCACATTCAACGCATTTGGCGTCATTTTCAGTTATATCACTTTCCTGTCGACACTAAATCACTGTAACCTCATGCTCTTCATTTAAATGTAGGAAAGATGCTCATCTGTGTTTTCCTAAAATATTCTTCCGCGTATTCTTTATGATCAGTCTTATTCCTCTAATTCTCAGCTCTATGAAAGTGATCGTCAAGGCATTTCTATTTCTAATACTTTCTTCTTTGTATTTCTTTTCGTTTCGGCGTTGTTTTCAAGTGAAATGTGCTCTGTAAAAGTTAACAGAGCAGCTAAATATTTTGCGAGATATCTTTCGGAAGTGATGGATGTGGAATAGATTTATTCTAAAACCTTTCCTGAAGTCAAATCTGAAACAGATGTAGACCTCCAGGGCACCTTGCTTCAGAGTCTGTCGGTTCGGAGCCTGTATAATGTTCGTTCTTTTTTAACGGTATGGGGGCGTTCTTCGCTTTTCTGCTTACATTTGACCAGGCGCTGTACAAGCACGATCGAGAATGATGTAATGATGTCAGGATTCCAGGAAAATATTCCTACAGCTCTGAAGTCTGTACCAGCATTTCCAACGGAGGCGTACTTTCCCCAGCTTTGTGTTATGAATTCACCAAACGGCAGTCGATCTACCCTTCATTTTTCCTCTCATCCATTCTCTGCAATTTTGAAAGTAATAAGACTTCAGGGGATTGAGAAACGCTCTCTCAAGTGACCGCAAATAGTGTGTAGTATACAGAGGCATGCGTGACGGCTGTTTCTATAAGCTTAGCAGATGAATGTCCGTCTAAAATTAAAAATATCCCTCACCCTTGCTTGACAGGAGGTAATTTGAAAACCAGCGTAAAAATATTTCTTCTATTACGTTGGCTGATTTTTTTAGAGATAATAATATCTTAACCTGATGGCATCTAATCAGTCCACTCAGACCTCAGTTTATTGTCTATAAGGCATTGGAGACAGAAAAATGATCCTCGGAACTTCAACAGGCGATTCAAAAGACGGTTTAACATTTCTGCTAGTGAGTTATTCAAACAACTTAACTCACTCATCTTTCTGCTACAACATAGCCCGACCAATTGTTGAATTGCAGCCCTATTTCATCTTTGTCGAAATGCATTTCTTTTTATTCTTGCGTAGCTTGTAAAAGTTAAAAATAATTCCCCAGATTTAGGAGATCCTTTCCCTGATCTCGTCTGACAGGTACATCCTCAGCTTTCCAGATAGAGAGATCGGATTTTCTTCCTATAAACGTCTTAAGCATCGGCATTAGCAATTTGCTTTCCCTGTGATCGATATGAAGACTTTCAGCGAAATTATAGGTAAGTTACCGAACATCAGGCATAGTCATAGGGAATCTGAATTTTTTAGTCTTTTTAATGCGTACAATACGTAGCTTTCTTTCTTTAACTCGCATCGTCATGCATTACGGGCACATTCAACTTATTGTGGAGTTTTGGTCTTTCATTCAAGGGTCTCTCAGGAATGCCGCAATTTTAAAAGGCACAATTTACAGACAAAACATTTATGACAGCTTCTACTGCATTTCTGAAAGTTTCTTTGTAATAGTTTTTACTATTAGCGTTTTTCCTTTTGCATTGTGTTGACATTTTCCTGTAACAAATTTGAAACAAAGGCAGTGAATGGAACAGTACATGTAATGCTGAAAAACGCGTTTGGCTGTCAAGTGAGCAATGTGTGAAGCCTTCGTTGACTCCCGTAGCACAATATTGTCAAATGATCTTCCGTAGAACCAAAAGAAATTCTGGTCGTATGTAAAGGCTGTTAGTGGCACCTAAGTTAGTGTCCAGTCATTTGCGAATAAGATAGGAACTGAAGTTGAAGGCAGTAAAGCGAAAGCTGAAATGCTTGACTCCGTTTTCAAACGATTCTTTATTACAAAACTCAGTAGGACTGCCCCACTTTAATCTTTGTACCACTGAAAAGATGAGTGTCAGTGGCGAGACCCGAAATCATTAAAATTGCAGAAACCTGCAGGACCCGATGGATCTCTTATCAGATTCTATACCGAATTTGCGAGTGAGTTAGCCCCTCTTCTAACTACACTACTGGCCCTTAATATTGCTACACCAGGAAGAAATGCAGATGATAAACGGGTATTCATTGGACAAATATATTGAACTAGAACTGACACGTGATTACATTTTCACGCAATTTGGATGCATAGATCCTGAGAAAACAGTACCCAGAACAACCACCTCTGGCCGTAATAACGGGCTTGATACGCCTGGGCATTGAGTCAAACACAGCATGGATGGCACGTACAGGTACAGCTGCCCACGCAGCTTCAACACGATACCACAGTTCATCAAGAGTAGTGACTGGCGTATTGTGACGAGCCAGTTGCTCGGCCACCATTGACCAGACGTTTTCAATTGGTGAGAGATCTGGAGAATGTGCTGGCCAGGGCAGTAGTCGAACATTTTCTGTATCCAGAAAGGTCCCTACAGAACCTGCAACATGCGGTCGTACATTGTCCTGCTGAAATGTAGGGTTTCGCAGGGATCGAATGAAGGGTAGAGCCACTGGTCGTAACACTTCTGAAATGTAACGTCCACTGTTCAAAGTGTCGTCAATGCGAACAAGAGGTGACCGAGACATGTAACCAATGGCACCCCATACCATCACGCCGGGTGATACGCCAGTTTGGCGATGACGAATAAACGCTTCCAATGTGCGTTCACCGCGATGTCGCCAAACACGGATGCGACCATCATGATGCTGTAAACAGAACCTGGATTCATCCGAAAAAACGACGTTTTCGTGCACCCAGGTCCGTCGTTGAGTACACCATCGCAGGCGCTCATGTCTGTGACGCAGCGTCAAGGGTAACCGCAGCCATGGTCTCCGAGCTGATTGTCCATGCTGCTGCAAACGTCGTCGAACTGTTCGTGCAGATGGTTGTTGTCTTGCAAACGTCCCCATCTGTTGACTCACGGATCGAGCTGCACGATCCGTTACAGCCATGCGGATAAGATGCCTGTCATCTCGACTGCTAGTGATACGAGGCCGTTGGGATCCAGCACGGCGTTCCGTATTACCCTCCTGAACCCACCGATTCCATATCCTTCTATCAGTCATTGGACCTCGATCAACTCGTGCAGCAATGTCGCGATAAGATAAACCGCAATCGCGATAGGCTACAATCCGACCTTTATCAAAGTCGGAAACGTGATGGTACGCATTTCTCCTCCTTACACGAGACATCACAACAACGTTTCACCAGGCAACGCTGGTCAAATGTTTGTGTATGAGAAATCGGTTGGAAACTTTCCTCATGTCAGCACCTTGTAGGTGTCGCCACCAGCGTCAACCTTGTGTGAATGCTCTGAAAAGCTAATCATTTGCATATCACAGCGTCTTCTTCCTGTCGGTTAAATTTCGCGTCTGTAGCACGTCATCTTCGTGGTGTAGCAATTTGAATAGCCAGTAGTGTATAATCTGTCATAGATACCTCGATTAACATACTCTGCCCGGTAGTTGGAAGAAAGCAGAGGTCACACCAACAGTCACACCCTGTACAAGAAGGGTAGTAGAAGTGAGCCGCAAAATCATCGTGCAATATCCTTGACACCAGTTTGCTGTAGAATCTTAGAATATATTCTAACCTCAAACACAATGAGCATAACAGGCTTGCCACAACCTTTTTATCATGTTTTGATATGCTGCTTTCAGTTCGCTTAACTGCGCACTGTATATGACACAGACAACCACCAGGAACTAGCTGTCATAATTTTAAATGGCATGCCCTTATGATACCGTTGTTTAAGCTTTAGAGGTTTTATTAATTGTACTTCATATTCTGTCTATTTGCATTATGTCATGGCCCCGCACTGCCTCACAGTTTCCTATGTCAGTTCTTGGTGTGCCCGCTGTAATAGTGACTTTTTCATCCTTTGACATGACGCTGTCAGTTAACTACATAGTACTGCATATTTCACGGACGCTTATTTGCAGCTACCTTTTATAATTGGCCCCACATAAAAACTCTAGCTCTTTCTTAACATGCGTTTTAACGTATCCGATTTAGTTTTATGCAGAATGTTTGAGACCATATTTCTGACTATGTATCATACCGCTACAAACTGCCTTCGGCCAGCGACATCTAGCTGCCACGCGCCGTCAGCTATTTACACAGTAGTTGACAGTGCACCAGCGATGACCCTACATGACGCGTCGTGAATGTTTACCGTTTTATCATAATTTCACTCTGTGTGGTGATGCTATTTATGCCTGTTGCCGGCCCGCAGCAGTCGGCTGCTCAGCCCGCCGCAAGCCCACTGCACTGCGAGGGCTGGGCGCCTATCAAATATACATCCCGCACTGCGTACCAAGCTCTAACACACCAGGCGTACTGCCAGCACCTCTCAGTAAAGGATTTCCATATGTGCTGTCAAAAGCGTTTTACACGAAACTGAAGGGGCCAAAAAATTTTTCTTTGTTAAAATTAATTCATTTTACACTATACGTGCGAAATAAATGCTCGCCAATATACACTGAAGAGGCAAAGAAACTGGTACTATCGAGTAGGGATCCCGCGAGCATGCAGAAGTGCCGCAACACGACGCGCCATGGGCTTGACTAATGTCTGAAGTAGTGCTGGAGGGAACTACCACCATGAATCCTGCAAGGTTGTCTACGAATCCGTATGAATACGAGCGGGTGGAGATCTCTTCTGAACAGCACGTACTAAGCAATCCCAAATATGCTCAATAATATTCACATCTGGGGAGTTTGGTGGCCAGCAGAAGTGTTTAAACTCAGAAGTGTTCCTGGAGCTATTCAGTAACAATCCTGCTGGAATTGCCCAAGTCAGTCGGAATGCACAATACGCATGAATGGATGCAAGTTACCAGATATGATGATTATGTACGTGTCACCTGTCAGAGTCGTATCTAGATGTATCAGGTGTCCCGTGTCACTCAAACTGCACACGCTCCACAACCATTAGAGAGCCTCCACCAGCTCAAACAGTCCCCTGCTGACATGCAGGGTCCTTGTCACCATACACGTGCACGCCCATCCGCTCGATACAATTTGAAACGAAACTCATCCGACCAGGCAACACGTTTCCAGTCATCAACAGTATAGTGTTGGTGTAGATGGGCCCAGGCGAGGCGTAAAGCTTGTCGTGCAGTCATCAAGGGTACACGTGTAGGCCTTCGGCTCCGAAAGCCCATATCGATAATGTTTTGTTGAATGGTTCGCACGGTTACACTTGTTGATGGCCCAGTACTGAAATCTGCAGAAGTTTGCGGAAGGGTTGCATTTCTGTCACGTTGAACGGTTTTGTTCAGTCGTCGTTGGTCCCATTCTTGCAAGGTCTTTTTCCGGCGGCAGCCATGTCGAAGATTTGATGTTTTACCGGCTGCCTGATATTCACGGTACACTCGTGTAATGCTCGTACGGGAAAATCCTCACTTCATCGCTACCAAGGAGATGCTGTGTCCCATCGATCGTGCGCCAACCATAACAACACGCTCAACTCACTTAAATCTTGATAACCTGCCATTGTAGCAGCAATAATCGATCTAACAATTGCGCCATACACTTGTTGTTTAATGTACGCGTTGCCGATCGCAGCGCCGTATTCTGCCTGTCTACGTATCTCTATATTGGAATAAGTGTGCCTATACCACTTTCTTTGGTACTTCAGTGAATTACAGGTAATTTATTGAAACGCTATTTGCTGCAGTTGCTAATACATCTGGTTAGATACATTTGTTTACTCTTTGAATATCTTCACTTTAAGCTAAATGATGGGCTATATTCGTATAGATTTCTCGTCCATTAGACACATAAGCGAGGTTTCGACACATCCGGAACCTGTAACACTTCCGTTTATTTATCCCGACCTGTTCTGATCGAATAGCAGCCCAATAATTATTATTAATGTGACCGTGTACCTAATGGGGCTGGCAATCGGAATTGACTGCTACGGAAGTTGTTACTTTCCAGTTCGTCCTTCTCAATACTGTAATAATGAAATGTCTGGTAACAAGAAAAACACCAACACAGTTTCACTAAATTACGAACCTATATTCATCTCAAAAACACAAAAAAGGAGACAGCCACTGCCTTCGTCATACATATCTAATTACGGCTAATCTCAGTACAAGCTTCTTCATTTTCCATCATCGTCACACGCTAATCCATCACTGCATCCAACACTGCAATCCAAGGTGATGCCGGCGCGGTAGACGCGAAACTAAATATCGGCCCTAGAAATATCACTGATCACTTTCGTAATAATACTTCTTCACTTTCCCGGTATTATTCTAGTACAAAGGGGTCTAACCACGGCGATGGCGACTCCCTTCACCGTTAAAGCCTTGCATTTCAACAACTAGCCTCCACACACCTCTACCCGCAACATGGCACTCCGCTCAACTCCACACTCGCTCTCGCAACACGACACTATCGATTGTTCGCCCTATCGACCTGTGCCGAGTGCAAATTTATAGTAAGGGCCTACGGACTCCTTACAAACCGAATTCGAAAACTAACTAGTACAATGAAATGTGCTGACCAAAAGCAGCATTGCTTATTCTGTTCTCTCGAACAAATAAACAAAAATAAAAACAGAAATTCTGGATGTTGGTGAGACTGCATAAGGTATGTAGTGAATATCTAATTTTGCTTAGAAGCGGGTTGTTGTCGTGTCAAACAATTTTGTTTTGTGCTAAAAAAAAATTGAGTGTGTCATTACGCCGTGTCCAAATTACTATTTCATGTCAACGGGTTATTGAAATTAAATGTTTTCATGTTAAAAGATTGTCATTGCACTAACATCAAAACATGACTACTTGAGCTGCGATAAAGCTGCCAACATAATACCTGCAGTGCAGAAATAATTCACAAAGAAAGAGATTCGTTTATTTGATTGCAATAAATCAACTTTAACTTGAGAACAGTTCGCATAAATGAAAGCTACAAGTCAAACAGATTCAATAATCGACAATCGACTTAGAGAGAACATAAAACAAAACATGGTGTGAAACAAATTACAACAGTCATTTTCTCTTATGTTGGATTTGCTATGAAGAAACAGAAGAGCATCACCATTGTCTGGGTCCAGAAATTATCGTCGTACACTTATTGTTAGAACGAAACTTGCAGCACTATTATCTCTCTCTGTGCAAAACTGTACGACTGTACACACAAAACTTTTCTAGATATCTTGTGGAGAGTCGGAAATATTTTTGCGTTTTCATTCGAATGTTAACCTACATTTTCGACCAATTTACAGTTCTTGTTTAAGTACGTAACTCATCCGTGGGAGTCGGATTGTCGTCAGTATCTGCCCACAAAGCAAGCTTCTGTACTCTTGTTCATGGTGGTAAAATAAAGACTTTCAATATACAGTTTGCAAATCATCGGAATGTAAAAGTACTATTGGAAAAAAAGTTCCGTTTTTAAAAATATTTGAATTATTTCCCAGCATTTGTGGACTTTGTTAAAGTTTCTCTCAGATTCTAACTGGACAGTCTGACAAAGAGTTCACGTATACTTGTCAGTTATTTAGGTGAGAATATACCTGAGGTGGCAGTCTTATCTGCGGCCGAATTTAGTTTATTTGGAAGACGGTGCTTCACGAGGGAGCGTCCTTTTGGAATGGTCACTTGAAATTATTGATGTAGTAGTTACTGAACTACATGCTTTGCCTCTCTGAGATTCAGTTTTCAGATGGCGAAATGGTGACCACAGGAAACAAGCTAGCTCTTGGTGCTTTTTTCTCCACGTAATTTTTCAGATGGATTCGCAATAGTTGTTCCAGTGGCTTCTCCGGCCAGAGGTTTTTTAATTAGGGGTGTCAGGACTTCATCTTCCATGGCAACAGGAGGTGCAGTGTAGGTGATTTTTCCGTTTCCAGTTCTTTTGAGGTCTTCTTGAAGGGATGTAAGAAAAATGCCTGCTTTACAATTCCTCAGATGATTTACGTGCTAGTGAATACCAGTTTAATATGAAAACACAACAGCATACATACCGTTAGAACAGAAATCAGTTGTCCATCAGTTTATGATGTCAATCTTCCTGTTCTCTCTGTTTCTCATTTCTCAGAGAGCTTTTTACACATACCGAATACAGCCGTTTGCCCGATTAAAGCATGGTCAATCGTGTGTTCCAGCGAGTATCGTTCGACTGCTCCAGTGTTCTTTCTAGGCTATGAACAAGACCACTTTGCTTTACAAATGTCACAAGTTCCTTCACTGCAGTCGGAACAAAATTAAGCTGCGGGAAATTGTATAACATATACCACACATTAAATACATTTCTTAGCACTATGTTCAGCATGTTACGTAACTGTTCAGTCTAGAATATCCATGAAGAGCTGCGATAGTGTTGCCACCTTGGTTAGACGTAAAAGGTGCACCTTCTAGATAAATCGTCTCAAAATTCCTTTCTAACATTTTCAGCTGTTTCAGTCTCGTCTGGAAACCGTGTCGTAAACAAGAAACGTGATCTGATGTCTCAATTAACAAAATAAGGAACTGTACGTGTCAGGCAATGAATTCTCTTTGCGCTACAAACCCACATACCTTTGTCGCTGAACATTCACCTCCTTTTACGTAATAAATTACTTCAGGCATAACTTCCTTTCTAAGGTTTTTAACTTTTTCTGTAGTATGTCGAGAGACAATTGTGGCGTATTAAGATTTGCGAATACTTTTCCATAAGTCGCTGCAGTGTCGACTAATTTCTGAGCCAGATCCAAAAATCCTTCACCTCCAACAGCTTCATAAAATATCAAATCTCCTGCACACACAGCCACAAATTTACCAGTAATCTTGCCCTGAGCAGATTTTGGGAAGGCGTTATTGGTCAACATATGCCACTTGTTCGTTAGACACACAAGAATAGCATGAAATATGCGAAGTGTCAGATGACCCTTAAGCATCCAAGTGAAGTTGGTTACGCTCCCCACAAAGAATATAATTAACACGTTGCCATTACCATCTGCTTAAACACTGACCAAATTGAACTTCCGAGATCTGGATCAGGCTCTGTAGTTCTGTACTCACCAGTTATTAGTATTTGTTTTATTTCCCGTTTTCTCGACATACTTCCCTTTCTTTTCTAAGTACTTGCAATTTCCGCATTCATCTTCTATACAGCAGGAGAAACATGAAAGCCTCTTGTCCATCACTTCTGTTTGACACATAATAAGACAAAGTGTCTTTGCAAAAGATTAAATACTGGCTTTTGTAAACGATTTCCTAGAATTTATGAATGATTTGTGCCTCATTCATTTGTGTCCGCTGCAATACAATTGCTACTAATAGTGTTGGAGCAGCTGTGTCACAAAGCATTTATTTTAGAGGTATGAAGACGTCACAATGTTGTACAACTGCCGCCATCCTGGTTGTAAAAATTAAAACATCTTAAACCGTTTGCATGAAAATGGCAGAGGCAATAAGGCAATAAAGTGACAGATGTGAGGAACGACGGCAACGAACTAAAAAGCAATACGTTACAAAATATCAAAATACAGAATTCCAGCTTTTCTACGTGTGCTTCTGCAATATCGTACGCTCCTTTGCATTAAACTCTAAAGTGAGATTCCAAGATTTCAGACATAACACGTATTTCTGTGGGTAAGAACACAAAAATCGCAATACGTTGAGAAAGGAATATCGTCTCTGTCTAACGATATAGATTGCACGTGAAAGAATATCAGAAAAAGATGACGAGAATTGAGAAAAGACAGGGAACGTATTATTGTATGACTGTGCACATCGAAGGAATAAAAGGCTGCAGATGCATCTGATCCAATTAATAATAGTTCTACGCTGCAGCAGGAAGATAAGTAAACACATATCCGGATATGTTTGTTGATGTTTTGACACAGAGTGGTTAACAAAAATAATTTCTTTTGATAATTACCGAGACAGATCCCAGGCAGGCAACCTGCGCGAGATAAAGCCAAAATAATACTGTCATATAGAAGATGGTGTAATTAGATGAATGACGAACACTAACTTCACTTAACGAAGATATACAGAGTATATACAGTTAAAGAACATCCAGTACAATGATTATTGACATTTGTGGATACTTCTAGATGTACTCGAACCGAATACAGAAATTAAAATTTTACAGACCATGTGAGTTTTGAATTCACCACCCTCCATGCAACAGCCCAGCATCACAACCACCACACACTGCGACCGAACTACTCAGCCTCTTCTGCGGTAATATGTTCGAATCGTGGCCTCCAGTAACAAATTCCACGAGATATTTTCCTGACCAATGCATTTGCCTCAAGTTTTTAAACAAGAATGTTTCAGCGTATTACTACCAAAAACAGAGCATGTAGTCACTAAAACCGTACAAAAGCTATGAAATAAAATGTCAGCAAGTCTAGTTCAGGTATACACGCCACAGCCACAAGCAGAAGATGAAGATATAGGGAAAGCATATGAGGATATTGAACGGGTAATTCAGTAAATAAAGCGAGATTAAAATCTAATAGTCATGGGGGACTGGAATGCAGTTGTAGGGGAAGGAACAGAAGAAAGGGTTACGGGAGAACATGGGCTTGATACTAGGAATGAGAGAGGAAAAAGATTAATTGAGTTCTGCAATCAATTTCAACTAGCAATACCTAACACTCTGTTCAAGAACCAGAAGAAGAGGAGGTATACCTGGGAAAAGACGTAAGCTACGAAAATATTTCAGTTAGATTTCATCATGGTTAGCAGAGATTCCGAAACCAAATACTAGATTATAAAGCTTACCCTGGAGCAGATATAGATTCATATCACAATTTAGTAGTGGTGAAGAGGAGACAGAAGTTTGACACTAGTCGGCCGAAGTGGCCGTGCGGTTAAAGGCGCTGCAGTCTGGAACCGCAAGACCGCTACGGTCGCAGGTTCGAATCCTGCCTCGGGCATGGATGTTCGTCATGTCCTTAGGTTAGTTAGGTTTAACTAGTTCTAAGTTCTAGGGGACTAATGACCTCAGCAGTTGAGTCCCATAGTGCTCAGAGTCATTTGAACCATTTTTCAACCATTTTGAACACTAGTCAGGAAGAGTCAATACGCAAACAAGTGAGACACAAAAGCATTAAAGAATGAGGAGAGACGCTTGAAGTTCCTTGAGGCTATAGATATTGCCATAATTAATAGCTCAGTAGGCGGTTGGGTCGAAGAGAAATGGACATCTCTAAAAAGAGCAATCACAGAAGTAACTGCGAAGAAACCATGGGTAACAGAAGAAACACTTCAACTGATCAACGAAAAAAGGAAGTACAAAAACGTTCAGTGAAGTTGAAGGCCTCTATGAAGGCGACGGCTTGTCTGACGTGACAGAAGAAGGAGCATGAGTCGATGTAGAAGAGATGGGAGATCGAGTATTAGTAACAGAATTGAAAAGAACTTTGGAAGACTTTAATATCGAATCAGGGAATTTCTAAAATCGCTGACTATTCAGGTTGTTGTGCAGAGAGTATGAATCTGGAGATATACCACCCGACTAGGGGAAAAAATCATTCACAAGATTCTGAAAATTGCAATAGCCGAAAAGTGCGAGAATTATCGCACAGTCAGCTTAACAGCTCATGTTTCCCAGTTGCTGAGAACAATAACATACAGCAGAATGGAAAAGAAAATTGAGAATATGTTAGATGACAATCAATTTGGCTTTAGGAAAGAGAAAGACACAAGAGTGCAATTCTGACTTTGCGGTTGATAATTGAAGCAAGACTGGAATCAAAATTCAAGGTGAAAGGATATTAATGATACGATTCGCTGATGACACTGCTCTCCTCAGTGAGAGTGAAGAAGAATTACAGGATTTCCTGAATGGAATGAACGGCCTAACGAATATGGGGCGAAAGTGAATCCAAGGCATACGAAAGTAATGAGAAGTAGCAGAAATGGGAACAGCAAGATACTTAACATCAGGATTGGTGATCACGATGTAGATGAAGTTAAGGAAGTTTGCTACCTGGGCAGCAAAGTATCCCATGACAGACGAAGCAAGGACATAAAAAGCAGACAAGCACCGGTAAAAAGGGTATACCTGGGCGGGGGAAGTCTACTAGTATCAAACGTAGGCCTTAATTTGAGGAATAAATTTCTGAGAATGTACGTTTGGAGCACAGAATTGTACGGTAGTGAGACATGGACTGTAGGAAAACCGAAACAGAAGACGATCGAAGCATTGAGATGTGGTGCTATGGAAGAACGCTGAAAATTAGGTGAACTGATAAGATAAGGAATGACGAGGTTGTAAGGCGTCCAGATTTTGACGTGATCTTACATGAACTTTAACCATAACGACAGTACAATAGAGTATGTGATCCTTGGAAAATAATAATTACATTATATCAACAAAAGGCAATTGCAGTTAATCTCATGTGCCCAAAAACTAACAAAACAATCTCTACCAATATATGGAGGTGGCATGAAACAAACAAGTTAAAGCGAAACACAATTTGGAGACGAACCGATCAGGTGGATAATGATATTGTAAAACTCCCATTAGAAAGAGAACAGCGAGCTTCAGCGCAGAAAGGGATAAGGGCAGAACAATACAGATTAATGTTATACGGAATGCAGGAAAGTTGCGACTGAATGAATTCAGTCAAGGCCAGAGTAGATCCAGCACAGAGACAACGCCGTTGCAGATGCATTTTGGTAAAGTACCATCGCGGATTAGGCCACAATAAATGTTGAGTCTAGATATTGCTCTCCAACTTGCGTACGCTTTGGCCATTGAATATGAAAAGCTAGGATACTAACCTACCCTCACATCGAGTACATGACAGGTTTTTTTTTTTCATTTGTTCAAAAAGTAAATTTATTTTCCACCAACACGGTGCATTATCCAGCTATGACAACGTAGATTTAAATGAGCCGATGAGGATTTTTAATATCCATTCTTTCCTGTGATAAAAAGTTTTCACGTGTAGAGATAACGATTGTAATAAACGTCATTTCATTACATCCAAGAATTAAATATTTTGTTATTGATGATCAAAAGTAATTGAACATGATTCTTGTTTATCACTTGAGCCCCGAAAGCAACAGTTGATAAATTATATGTAGAATAGACCCCAAACTTTCACTTTTATTAATTCAGGTATGAACAGCAGCATTTCTAATGATTTTTGTTACGACCCGCACCTGATATTAGCTGCCTTACAGGGCCAGGTTCATATTTATTTACAATGTCTGTTTGACATCCTGGGCTTGAGAAGACAGTTCAGAAGTTTTGTCTATTTGCGCGCTAAGTGGTACGCTAAGTTTGCACACATTAGTACACTCACTGTGCAGATACAAAGGTCGAACATACGACAAAGTTCTCCAGAGAGTCAGTAAAGAAAGAAATATATAGAAAACACTGACAAGAAAAAGGCACAGGGTAGTAGGACATGTGTTAAGACATCATGGTACTAGTGGGGAGCTGTAGAGGGTAAAACCTTTAGAGGAAAACAGAGATTGCAGTAAATTAAGTAAACAATTTAGGATGCAGGTTGTAAGTGCTATTCTGAGATGAAGGGTTTGCCACATCAGAGGAATTGCGGCGGGTCACATCAAACTAGTCAGAAGACTGATGACTCACGAAGAAAGCTCAGATAAAGTACTACTGTCTATGCTGAAACAATACATAGAGCGTATACAAGCTTCTTTAAGAAACAAAATAAATTAATCCTCCGCAACAGGGAAATTTCCAGAGTGTGTAAAAGAGAGAAGAGTTGTACCTCTGTTATGCAGAAGACACAGAAAATTTCCCTGCTGTCACCATTCTGAACAATAATGGACCCTATTATGAAAGGCAAATTCATGAATTATTTGACTAAATAAAATCTTTTAAGTGAATCACAGTTTGGTTTCTGAAGTGACAGAATTATGGAATCAGCCATGGTAGAATTCACCGATGTAGTACTTTCACAGGCATAGCTTTAGATCTTTCTAAGGTTTCGATACTGTTGATCATATGACTGCATTAAATAATCTAGAAGCATTAGGAATAAGTGGGCTAGAGAATGGTTGGTTCTGATCATAGCCAGCAGATAGAGTACAAGATTAGAGATAACACATAGTAAGACCAAACCTTCAGTAAAACATCCATCAGAATCAAAACACATTAATATAGGAGTTTCTCGAGATAGCATATTAGGACCAATAGTGTTCCCAATAAATAGCAATTAGTTTCTCAGTAGTAGATTTTATTTATTTATTTATTTTTGAGTCATCAGCCTTCTGACTCGTTTGATGCAGCCCGCCACGAATTCCTCTCCTGTGCCAACCTCTTCATCTCAGAGTAGCACTTGAAACCTACGTCCTCAACTACTTGCTGGATGTATTCCAATCTGCGTGTTCCTCTCCAGTTTTTGCCCTCTACAGCTCCCTCTAGTACCATGGAAGTAATTTGCTGGTGTCTTAACGGATGTCCTATCAACCTGCCCTTCTCCTTGTCGGTGTTTACCACATATTCCTTTCCTCCCCAATCCTGCGCAGAACCTCCTCATTCCTTATCCTATCAGTCCACCTAACTTTTAATATTCGTCTCTAGCGCCACCTCTCAAATGCTTCGATTCTCGTCTGATCTGGCTTTCCCATAGTCGATATTTGACTATCATACAATGCAGTGCTTACCACGTACATTCTCAGAAATTTATTCCTCAAATTAAGGCCTTTGTTTGATATTAGTAGACTTCTCTTCACCAGGAATGCCCTTTTTGACAGTGCGAATCTGCTTTTGATGTCCTCCTTGATCCGCCCGTCATTGATTATTTTGCGCCTAGGTAGCAGAATTCCTTAATTTCATCTACTTCGTGACCATCAATCCCTACGTTAAATTTTTCACTGTTCTCATTTCTGCTACTTCTCATTACTTTCGTGTTTCTTCGATTTACTCTCGGTGAATATTCTGTACTCATTAGACTGTTCATTCCATTCAGCGGGTTATGTAATTCTTCTTCACTTTCACTGAGGATAGCAATGTCATCAGCAAGTCATATCATTGGTATCATTTTACTTTGAATTTTGACTCCACTCCTGAACCTTTCTTTTACTTCCATCATCGCTTCTTCGATATAAAGATTAAACAGTAGAGGCGAAAGACTACATCCTTGTCTTACAGCCTTTTTAATCCAGGCACTTCGTTCTTGGTCGTCCACTCGTACTATTCCCTCTTTGCCCTTATACATATTGTATATTTCACGTCTCTCCTACAGCTTACACCAATTTTTCTCAGGATTTCGAACATCTTGCACCATTTATCATTGTCGAACGCTTTTTTCAGGTTGACAAAGCCTATGAACGTGTCTTGATTCTTCTTTAGTCTTGCTTCCATTATCAACCCCAACATCAGAATTGCCTCCCCGTTATCTTTACCTTTCCTAAAGCCAAATGAATCGTCATCTAACAGACCCTCAATTTTATTTTTCATTCTTCTGTATATTATTCTTGTGAGCAACTTGGATGTTTTTCCGAAAGTCAGATGATATGTCGCCAGACTCATACATTCTACACACCAATGTGAACACCGTAGAAAGACCGAAGTACTTTTAGAGTAATCTCAAGGTAATTATTATGTAAATTTCAGTAAATGGGCATTTTCCAAATTGAACACAGTCGACTGAAGAAAGTCAGCACAAATTATTAGTGGGGAGGAGGCCGACTAGTTAAAGTAGTCCATCCCACATATCATGATCTAGAGGTTTCCGTGCATGGAGCAGCAAACACGAGTCGGTGGCAGCGGAGGACCCCCCCGGGTCTTGTTAAAATTGTATTGTGGGGAGGACAGAGAATTCTGTTTTTGAGCAGGTTGTTGCGTAGTCATGGTGCAGGACGTAAGAAAGAAATGTAGCAGGTGAGTTCAAATGTACAGAGCAGTGTCAAAATTTTTGTATCTCTTTTTCGGCAGTTATTTTTGTCTGTATTTTTCCTATCGCCAGGTTTTGGTAAAGGTGTTACTACAAGAGGTGAACTGCGCGCATTTCTGGATTCGGGTTAAGTTTCGTCCGAATTATCTTGAGACGTCTCTGGAAACAGTTTATTTGGCTGTTCTGCTTTGCAAAGCTTTCTGGAAGCTCATTCGCAACCTGCTGTCTGTCACCCACATAACTTGTTGAATAAACCGTATCTGTGAATGTGTCGCAATTTAATGGATATACCCGTATTCCCGTTCATCAAAATCCTGAAGAAATATTAAATGGTTCAAATAGCTCTGAGCACTATGGGACTTAACTTCTGAGGTCATCAGCCCCCTAGAACTTAGAACTACTTAAACCTAACTAACCTAAGGACATCACACACATCCATGCCCGAAGCAGGATTCGAACCTGCGACCGTAGCGGTCGCGTGGTTCCAGACTGTAGCGCCTAGAACCGCTCGAGCACCCCGGCCGGCGAAGAAATATTAGATGGAGTCACTGCATGAGTATATGTACGAGAAATGAGTAGTCATGTATCATACGTTTTCATTGTTCTCCCTGGGTTGATAATCATCCAGGTGATTTGAAGAATTTATTAAACCGGCCCTAGACACTACGATCAAGAGGTTGGACTTAATGTACAAAATGTGGAGAAGGATAACACTACGTTTCCATTGGATGTAGTGGCACTGACAAGTGAGTCATCATATGCAGCTTTAAGAATTGATAACGTGTACATTTTTCCCTTCCTCGCTGCTCCAAACGTGATGTCTGGAGCAACTTCTTCTCGGTCTGTATTTTTTTGTGATTTCTCTCTTTAGCTGACACAGACACGAAAACTACTAAAAACGCCTGCCGGGTATGTTTGGCATTTGAAAAGAATCCCCGAAATTTTCGTAACTGCTAACATCGGGCCCACGTTTCAACCAAAAACCGAGCTGGGAAAACAGAACCTGAATTTAACATTAATGTTGATACAGAACAACAACGCGCACTTGCTATAAAATAAGACACTGATGTGACGAAACTCGTGGCATACCTCCTAATCTCGTGTGCGACTTCCTTTTTCCGGCGTAGTGCAGCAGCTCGACGTGGCACGGACTCAACAAGTCTTTGGAAGTTCCCTGCAGAAATCAAAATACTCTGTAACATTACGATAACAGCATCTTCCGCCCGTACATACGTAAGAACCAATCTTTTTCCATAGCCGTCCATGAGTGCGAAAGTCTTGCCGGTGCAAGATTTTGTGCACGAACTGACCTCCCGACTGTGTCCTATGAATGTTCGATGAAATTCATGTTGCGCTATCTGGGCGGCCAAATCATTCGCTCGAAACGTCCAGAACGTTCGTCAAACCAATCGCGAACAACTGTGTCCCAGTGACATGGCACATTGTCATCCATTAAAACTCCATCTTTGTTTGGACACATTAAGCCCATGAATGACTGCATATGCCATCCAAGTAGTCGAACATAACCATTTCCAGTCAACGTTTGATTCATTTGGACCAGAGAACCAGTCCATTCTAAGCAGACACAGTTCGCACCATTAATGAGCCACCACCAACCTGCACAGTGCCTTGTTGACAACTTGGGTCCATAGCTTCGTGGTATCTGCTCCACACACAAACTCTACCGTTAGCTCTTACCAACTGAAACCGGAACTCATCTGACCAGGCCACGGTTTTCCACTCGTCTAGGATCCAACCAGTTTAGTCACCAGCCGAGGGGAGACGCTGCAAGCGATGTTGTACAATTAGCAAAGGCACTAACGGCGGTCGTCTGCTGCCGTAGCACATTAAAGGCAAATTTCATCACACTGCCCTAACGGATACGTTCGTCGTATGCCCCACACTGATTTCTGCTATTACGTCACGCAGTGTTTCGTGTCTTTTAGCACTAACAACTCTTCGGAAACGCTGCTGCTTTCGGTCGCTAAGTGAAGATTGTCGGCCTCTGCTTATTTCGTGGTGAGAGGTAAGACCGTAAGTTTGGTATTCTCGGAACACGCTTGACACTGTGGATCTCGGAATATTGACTTCCCTAACCATTTCCGAAATGGAATGTCCCATGCGTCTAGGTCCACCTATCATTCTGCGTTCAATGTCTTAATTCCCATCGTGCGGCGATAACTACGTCGGACACCTTTTCACATGAATCATCTGAGAACAAATGACGGATTCGCCAGCGCACTGATCTTTTATACCTTGTGAACGCGGTATTACCGCCATCTGTATATGTGCATATCGCTATTCCATGACTTTTTTCATTTCAGTGTAAAAATAAGCGGGATACACCTTTACCGAATACAGAGAGAATAATGAGCGTAAATTACACTATTGGCCATTAAAATTGCTACACTAAGAAGAAATGCAGATGATAAAAGGGTATTCATTGGACAAATATATTATACTAGAACTGACATGTGATTACATTTTCACGCAATTTGGGTGCATAGATCCTGAGAAATCATTACCCAGAACAACCACCTCTGGTCATAATAACGGACTTGATACGACTGGGCATTGAGTCAGACAGAGCTTGGATGGCATGTACAGGTACAGCTGCCCATGCAGCTTCAGCACGATACCACAGTTCATCAAGAGTAGTGACTGGCGTATTGTGACGAGCCAGTTGCTCGGCCACCATTGACCAGACGTTTTCAATTAGTGAGAGATCTGGAGAATGTTCTGGCCAGGGTAGCAGTCGAACGTTTTCTGTATCCAGAAAGGCCCGTACAGGACCTGCAACATGCGGTCGTGCATTATTCTGCTGAAATGTAGGGTTTCGCAGGGATCGAATGAGGGGTAGGGCCACGGGTCGTAACACATCTGAAATGTAGCTTCCACTGTTCAAAGTGCCGTCAATGCAGCCAATGAGAACAAACAATGTATTTACCTTAATAGTGCTCAAAAGTCATAATATATATATAGCAGCTCATGACATCCATTCTTACAAATGTACTGTTTCTGATGGACACACGTCCAGATCAATTGCTCTCAAAAATCCACCATCTCACTTCCCCACATCCACCACTGCTGGCGGCTCACCTCCAACTGCGCAACGCTACGCGCTGTTAAGAGCCAACTGCCCAACGCTACAATGGCAGACAACAATGCAAACTAGCCACAGACTGCACACAGCACAGCCAGTGATTTTCATACAGAGCACTACGTGGCGTTACCAATAAGAAAACCTAAACAGCCTACTTACAGAGTAAATGAATGCTTATGGCTGAAAAACGACAGAACCTAGAATTCTGTCACCAGGAAGTAGAAACTGTATACGCTCCATACAGAATACTGTAACCGTACTATTATTTTAGTTTAGCCCTCTAGGAGGCTATATCGACTGAGAAGTTAGCCTTGTGTCAACCAACCCATGTCGCAACCCGCCCCAGTCTCCCCTGCATTCCGCTGTTCACTATAGGCGTTGCTCTCACACAGAAACTGTACGACCACATGTCCTCTGAGATATTATTTATGAAACAGGGGCCAACGCTCGACACGTCAGCGACCCAATTACCGCCCCCAGCGTCGCGCGTGTGGTTCGCGACGCAGGGAGGCGGCGCCGACGCGGAACGGTGGCGACGCCTGCTTTGCATTCCTCCGTGTCTGGCTTTCATTCTCCGCGGGCCACTCATTGGCTATGGTAATGTATGAAAAGCAGAGAGCGCCGCGGCCCGGGTGCCGCGCCGGTGGCAGCGCTGGGGACGAAATTGAGGCGGACTTACACGGCGAATACATTACACGCGGCATTACCATAAGAATACTTTGGGCGAGGCGCGTGGACACACGCACACAAACAACATACGTCTGTGTGAGAGAGGAAACAGGCTAGAAAACGGTCAAAGAAAAAGAAACAGAGGGCTTGTCACAAACACCACACGCAGAAAATTAACCACGCAACAGATTAGTGCGTTGATATCATTCAAATTAACTTCTTAATTGCATCTGATTACTTCAAGAAATGAGGCTAATACTCTTTCTTCATTCCTTAAAGCACCACTGATAAGGTTTCAAGCCAATTGACTTCATTCGGTAATGAAAATTCTCTATAAGATTACGATAACAGCATCATCCGCCCGTACATGCCTAAGAACCAGCCTTTTTTTTCCATTCAGCAGTTAGCAAAAATCTCCTGATGAAAGTCATTTACAATTGTGGCCGAAAGTCGGAGAATTTTACGCACTGACTATGGGCCACATATCACGAAGAATCTTGTTGACTATTAACTAAAGTTCCGTTTGTTTTCTGGGTGAGTATAACGCTTTCGCTAAATTCCGTGAACCGTGAATTTACTTTCAAAATCTTTTCTTAAAGAATTTACTTTATTTACTAGCGATTCATCAAGAACATTAACACATTTAATCACACTAGGTGAGCGTGGAAGTAGTTGCCAGGGAGTAACTCATGAAAATGAAATTACCTTTAACAAATGGGAATTTTATTCATAAAAGCCTTTTCAAAAACAAATTTAAAATTTATAAGCAGAAAAGCACCCTCGAAATATCAAGTTAAAATTTTATTTAGAGGCAGAAAGAACAATACTGACAGTATGAGCCTGCGGGCTGAGAAGCTTGCCGCTCCCTTTCGACACGGCCGTAGTCACGACCGCTCACAACAACCCCTGAAAGACTACACTGGTGCAAACCTGCAACACACCAGATTACTTTCAATTAAAAATTTTAACAACTCACACAAACACATTAACTATGCACCCCGTAAAAGGGATGGAAATGGTACAAACACTCACACTAAGAAATTATTTGCCACCGAAAGTGCAATTTGTCTTTAAAAGGGCTCTTATTTAAATAAAACCCATGAAATTCAGACTTACATAAAATCTACAACACGCTCTACATTACACATATACCTCCTTGCAAGACGATAGGCAAAATAAAAACATATTTTAGGAATTCGGCCTTTACACCTTAATTCTATAAATTCGTTAACACCGAATCCGACAAACATGACAGAGGCAGCTATTAACGTATGGCAGACCGACAGACAGACAGACAGATAATAACTGGCTAACAAATGCGGATGAGAGACAAACGAACAAGCTGGTGACGAGAGACTGACCAAGAAAACAAGTAGAATTTAACAAGTAAATGACAACGTATCAAGAATCACTTAGCTTCTAATAACTGCGACGTCTGGCGAAGACCTGGCGCAGCACCCCGGAAACGCTCTCCCGAACCGTCCGCTGCCAGCCGCTTCAACGGACGCGGGAAGGCGCGCCGACCTCCCGTCTCACGGCGTCGCAGCTCCCGCTGGCCAGACCGATGTCGTGGGTTGACTCCTGTTGCTCTCGTGTCGACCGCGAAGCCACTACCCCTCGCTATACGCCGCGGCCCACTGGACTCACGTGCGTCGACGCTCAAGACGGACAAGTCATCCTGTGTCCCAGTGCGCGACCGACCAACCGATAGATCGATCCAACCGCCAATGACCATTGCCCTGAACAACTCGAGCAGACTGGCGACCTAACACATACTAGCACTCCGGACAACAGACAGACACTGACTGTCCCACACTGATCCGGCTGACCAACTGCCCAGACTCGCTGAGACTGACAGACTGACCAATTGCCTCCGACTGACTCTCTGCCGAGTTTTTTTTTTTTTTTTCCTTTATTGATTTTCAATTCCCCCCGAAGGGGGCGGGCTGGCAGCAACTTACTACGCTGCTCTACAGCCTACAGACTTTCTTGAATAAAGGAAGAAGAAAGAAACAAGGAAAAAAACAGGCGATAAAATGGTGACTTAAAGTGTAAAATGGCGTAAAATTGCGGAAAGTTAAAACAGAAAGCAAAAGGGGTTGACAATGTAGATAAAATACACAGGAATCAGACAAGTAACATAGTAGACACACAATTAAAAAACATGGCGACAGTCTGGTTTCTGTTCGCAAGAGATAAAAGGCACACCCAGCGACAGTATGATGGCCGTTCGCAACCAGTCCCAAAAAAAACACAACACGGAACACTCACTGTAAAATACGCACTGTAGAACACTCACTGTAGAACACTGCACGAAAGTGGCAGCACAAAGACGACACTCCCGAGCCAAAGGCAGATGGGGGGGGGGGGGGGGGGACCTGCAGGAGGGGGAAAAACAAGGAGAGAGGAGAGGAAAAGACGAAAAGGGGGGAACCAAGGAGGGAGAGGACTAATAAAGGGGGAGAAGGGCAGACGCGAGAGGTAATGAGAGGAGGCAGAGGAGGGAAATGGAAAAGGACGTGGGGGAGAGAAGGGGGCAAAGAGAGGGGAGGTGGGGAAGAAAGAGGATGGAAGGGGGGGAGAGGGAGCCCGGGAAAAGGACAGAGGAAAGGAGGGGGAGTGAGAATCAGAGTTGATAGGAGGGGTAAATGGAGGGAGAGAGGGCATCATCTGGGAGGGGGAGTTGATGGAAGCCACCTTGGGAAAGGAGATGTTGGGTGTAGAGATGGAGGGTAGGGGGGACACAACGGTGAAGACGTGGCAGGGGGCGGGGATCGGAGAGGAGAGGAGCAACCAGGGGGTGAGGGGGTTCAAGACGGCGGGAGGTGTAGAGGATGCGGATATGTTCGAGGAATAGGAGCAGATGGGGGAAAGGAATGAGATCATAGAGGATCCGCGTGGGGGACGGGAGGCGTATATGGCCTCTGCCGAGCTGACAGCGCCCCTTAAATTCACGTGAACAGGCCACCTTTCCCCTTTCCCATCAGAGGGAGACACCAAAGCTGCAATTGCCACAGCGGCGCCACCGCCAGAAACGAAGGGCGACTGTTTCACACTACGCGCTGCGGCGCGCTCTTCAAAACAGCAAATTTTACCACGGCTCATTCTGGAAGTCAGCTTTTCCCTGTCTCGGTGAGAAAATGTCTCCATTAAAAATGTTAAAAGTTCTGAAGACGTTAATGGTTAGAAAAGATATAGTTACAAAGACGGTGCTACTTTGAAGTAGTTTAGCCATTTAACAAAGTAATAAATAATGTCTTCATTCAAAGGACGAGTAGAAGATCGGCTACAAGGGTTTATTGCACCACTAAATCATTCTCATGAGTAAAGATATCATCCATCAGTCTTATTCCCACAACTTTAAATATCAAGATTTTGATATTATAGTAGTTCGTGGAATGTCCAGTATCGATGCACTAATTAGAAACAGCACATCTTCGCTGAGTTCTCAGGTACACCTCTAATGTCTTCAGAAAGTGGCGGATTTACCGAGAAGGTAAATGTGTGTCAATTGCGGCTGGATGCATCAAAATTTCATAATTAAAGAAATTTCGAAGTTCGGTCGAATGTATGTTTCATTAAAAAAATAAACTTTTCGATAGTCTGTCACAAATTTGATGAGTACAGAATAGGACACACCACTTTTGGAAAAAGGCTTAGAATTTGCACTACTTTGAAGACGCTTCGAATATCAACTCTCGTGAGCATAAACGAAGACGATGCTTGACGACGCACATTGTATGCAGAACGAAACTAAGAGCTTGTCAGATAATGTTCCTTCCGTAGATAAGAATTTGCAACGAAGAAAGCTCGCTTACATAACCTTCGTGATGTTCCTCATACCGTGGTATTCCACAGATGAAGGTAAAACCAACGTCTTCGTGAGACGAAATGTCTGCACTGGAAAGATGAAATGTTTTCTGAATGATTCTACGTATTCGAGGATTGACTAAGGCTCTACCAAAACTGTTGAAAAAAAAAATCGACCCACACTTGACCTGCTCTTTCTTCTCTCATGAAGCAGCAAAACTGAAGTACTGCTAGTGGTCGCCCGGGTGTGGTTGTTAAATTTATGTAAAAATATGAAAGAGTTCCCTATCTGTGGCGTACATTAATTAATCACCCTCCAAAATGATGAACTTGGAGTCCTACAACTACTAAATGAGAAAAGAATTGCAATTACTTTGATTTGTTCTTATAACGTCATGCATAAACAATTGAAAAACAATGACAACAGTAATATAAAACACTTTGGCGTATCTGAAAAAGAGGTTGCGGGAAGGGGCAGGGGAGGTTCTAACAGTCGCACAAGTAAATTAACTGAAATCACAAAGTGCCCCGTTATTTTCATGATGTTAATTGAAAGACAGATATTACACTCCTGGAAATTGAAATAAGAACACCGTGAATTCATTGTCCCAGGAAGGGGAAACTTTATTGACACATTCCTGGGGTCAGATACATCACATGATCACACTGACAGAACCACAGGCACATAGACACAGGCAACAGAGCATGCACAATGTCGGCACTAGTACAGTGTATATCCACCTTTCGCAGCAATGCAGGCTGCTGTTCTCCCATGGAGACGATCGTAGAGATGCTGGATGTAGTCCTGTGGAATGGCTTGCCATGCCATTTCCACCTGGCGCCTCAGTTGGACCAGCGTTCGTGCTGGACGTGCAGACCGCGTGAGACGACGCTTCATCCAGTCCCAAACATGCTCAATGGGGGACAGATCCGGAGATCTTGCTGGCCAGGGTAGTTGACTTACACCTTCTAGAGCACGTTGGGTGGCACGGGATACATGCGGACGTGCATTGTCCTGTTGGAACAGCAAGTTCCCTTGCCGGTCTAGGAATGGTAGAACGATGGGTTCGATGACGGTTTGGATGTACCGTGCACTATTCAGTGTCCCCTCGACGATCACCAGTGGTGTACGGCCAGTGTAGGAGATCGCTCCCCACACCATGATGCCGGGTGTTGGCCCTGTGTGCCTCGGTCGTATGCAGTCCTGATTGTGGCGCTCACCTGCACGGCGCCAAACACGCATACGACCATCATTGGCACCAAGGCAGAAGCGACTCTCATCGCTGAAGACGACACGTCTCCATTCGTCCCTCCATTCACGCCTGTCGCGACACCACTGGAGGCGGGCTGCACGATGTTGGGGCGTGAGCGGAAGACGGCCTAACGGTGTGCGAGACCGTAGCCCAGCTTCATGGAGACGGTTGCGAATGGTCCTCGCCGATACCCCAGGAGCAACAGTGTCCCTAATTTGCTGGGAAGTGGCGGTGCGGTCCCCTACGGCACTGCGTAGGATCCTACGGTCTTGGCGTGCATCCGTGCGTCGCTGCGGTCCGGTCCCAGGTCGACGGGCACGTGCACCTTCCGCCCACCACTGGCGACAACATCGATGTACTGTGGAGACCTCACGCCCCACGTGTTGAGCAATTCGGCGGTACGTCCACCCGGCCTCCCGCATGCCCACTATACGCCCTCGTTCAAAGTCCGTCAACTGCACATACGGTTCACGTCCACGCTGTCGCGCCATGCTACCAGTGTTAAAGACTGCGATGGAGCTCCGTATGCCACGGCAAACTGGCTGACACTGACGGCGGCGGTGCACAAATGCTGCGCAGCTAGCGCAATTCGACGGCCAACACCGCGGTTCCTGGTGTGTCCGCTGTGCCGTGCGTGTGATCATTGCTTGTACAGCCCTCTCGCAGTGTCCGGAGCAAGTATGGTGGGTCTGACACACCGGTGTCAATGTGTTCTTTTTTCCATTTCCAGGAGTGTACAACAGAATGAAGTGCGTTGTGCCGGCCGCGGTGGCCAAGCGGTTCTAGGCTCTTCGGCCCGGAACCACGCGGCTGCTATGGTCGCAGGCGCGAATCCTGCATCGGGCATGGATGTGTGTGATCTCCTTAGGTTAGTTAGGTTTAGGTAGTTCTAAGTCTAGGGGACTAATGACCTCAGATGTTAAGTCCCATAGTGCTTAGAGCCATTTGAACCATTTTGAAATGCGTTGTACCGGTGGTCCGAAATGAAAGCAGACTGTTCACTAAATTAAAAGTGCAAGTCTTCAAAGCGAAGATTGAAACGGAAGAAATGTTATGAAGTGACTTTAGTTTCCCTGCAAATCGCCTCTCGGTTGTGGCTCGATCTCACCATAGTGTTCTAGATGGAGGCTGCAGAATCAATTGGCGCTAATGACCCTCGCTAACGGCAAGTGCAAATCAGCCCGAATTTTCTCTAAGTCTGTATATCAACTGTGGGGACGGTAAACAGGCCAGATGACGCAGTCACTGGAGAAAACTCTCGCAATGCCACGTCTTACGTCTCTTGGGCTTCGGATCTTCAGACTGCTGACTAATCAAACTGCTTCTTAGAAAATGCTACTCCCCTTCCACTATCCTTTCTTCAGTTAACCAGTAACGTGTATTCCAACATATTACACCGAAAAATATGGTCTCACTCTCTCTCCGTCTCTCTTTGTTCACTGAGGCCGTCCTCATCAGCACAGCCAAGCTTCTCTGTCTAACCTCTTGTTTATTTACGTGAGGCAATCCCTGTGATTCTTGTACTGACTAAACATTTAGTTTTTTGTTAAATGAACTTATCCAATTGTGTCTCACACTTTCGAAAGCCTAAAACTGTGGGTCCCCATTCTATTTTTGAAATGTTTATCTATGGTGTCCAGTGCTTTACGGAGATAAACTTAGCTTTCTATTTTTACCCGGACAATAGTGCCTTCTACAAAACGTTTCTCCTTTGCAGCAGGGACTCATGCGCTACAGGAGATTCTATCTGTGTCTGTCCACGGTGCTTGGACGCCTTGGTGTGGTAAATGCAGAGAGTTGTGTGGCACATGGGCTACTGACGTGAGCCTCCCTCGGGTGTCCTTCCACGAAATGGCTTGGAGAGAAATGGCCTGCTTTTACTCACCTGGCGGCCTGTGTACTTCTGTACCATTCAGAATACTTTCAACATCCTCTTATTTATGTGAGGCTCGCAGATCTGAATCAAGAATAAACGAGGAGTTAGGTTACAGTATTCAGTTGCCGACAACCACTAGTACTGTGCTTTACCACATTTTTCGCTGTTGACTAAATGTTCTGATTAAATGTGTCTTCCTTTATGACTTCATAATGTTACGTTATTGTTTCCAGAAAAACGGTCACGTAACAGTATCATAATTCAATAGCACTTATATTTTGTGATCGTCCAAAAATATGTAATAAACATGGACCATGGTGATTAATACGAAGTACTGTAAGAATTATTGTCCAGTGGTCTCAAATGTGCAAGAGAATTATCCTAATAGCAGAGAGAGCGGAAGAGCCTAGGGGAGTAAACCCTGAATTTTCTAGCAAGTTTCCAAGTTGTTTCGTTAGTCACCAAGATTCATCTCGGCAATTCATTGTCACTAATCGGCGGTAGAATAGATTCTGATGTTACTGTTTCAACATGGGCTTACCTTTAACTTTTTATGTATCCAGGAAAATTTTACGTATACTGACAATATCACAACTTTTTTTCTATTCCGGAAATATCTCTCTCTTTGTTCACGGCATCTTCTAGATCCTTATACTTGTAGAAAGACAACGGCTGTGCTTTATACGCGATGGGACATCACCCGGTTTTCTATGGATCATGCGACAGCACCTCACCGCAGCGTTTCATGGGAGATAAATTGGTCGACGAGGTCCAGTAGCACGACATCCTCGTGCTCCGTACTTCAGTACGTTAGATTTCTCGCTATTGGGACATTTAAATGGATGCTCAACTCATCGACCATACAGGAGCGTGAGATGAATGCATGTGACGCAGTCCCAATGGATCCATGTCTGAGTTTGACAACGGTCTCAGGCTGCATTTCGTAAGTCGCCGTCTTTATTTTCTTACCACTATGAAATTTCGTTTAATGTTCCTATGGCCACGACGATTAATCGAACAATTACCATATCTACTCATTTACTTTGCATGTAAAACATCCTTTGGAATTCTGAAGTTATCAGGGACAAAACACAGGGAGCGAAAGATTGTTAGCCCTCACTGCTAACAAGGGAAACTCCCTATCCCACCTCCTCAGATTTAGTGGTAAGATGCCCCAGTGGGTAGCCCGTCAAAAACTGAAAGAGACAAACCTGAAAACAGGAAGAAGTTGTACTGAACCGTGAAAAAAAAAACACAATAAAAACAGCAAACGTTCCAAGCTAACAAATGGAATATCGAGAGACATTAAATAGCCGAGGCATCATGATTACGTGATTGCGGTGTTGGTCTATAGATCGGACGAGCTGTGTTCGAAACTCCCGAGATACGAAAATGGTTCCAATGGCTCTGAGCGCTATGGGACTCAATTTCTGAGGTCATTAGTCCCCTAGAACTTAGAACTACTTAAACCTAACTAACCTAAGGACATCACACACATCCATGCCCGAGGCAGGATTCGAAGCTGCGACCGTAGCGGTCTCGCGGTTCCAGACTTCAGCACCTAGAACCGCACGGCCATTTCGGCCATCGCGAGATACCACATAGACGTCTCACAGAAATGGAAACAACAAATAAAGGAAGTAAACTACAGGGTGTCCAGAAAAGGACTCCCTGATTTCAAAATTAAATATCTCGAAAACAAAGATCGATAGAGGAATGCAGTAAACGGTATGTTTATTGTGAAAGCTGTAAGAAGTTTATAGAGCAGTTTGAAATAATAGTTACAAAAGCTGCTAACAGATGGCGCTGTACGCTGTACAGCTCATATCAGCATACATAAGTGAAATAATCGTATGAAAACAATCTTTGCAAACAATCACATCACAATGTTTTCAAAATGTTCACCATTAGCACTACAGAGGTGGCGCAAACAAGAATGAAATTCGCCATCACATTTCGCAGTGTCTCAACCGAAATGGATTCACATGCCACAGAGATCGCCGATTCAAGCTCGTCCAGCGTGGCGGGATGCTTCGGGTAGACCATGTCTTTCACTGTGCCCCACAAAAAAAAGTCACAGGGAGTCAAATCCGGCGAATATGGAGGCCAATCCGTGCCTGCACCAGTAAATTTGGGATATTCCAAAGCAATGACTCGATTTCCGAAGTATTCCTCAAGAAAGCGAAACACTTGTTCGGTCCGATGTGGTCGGGCTCCATCTTGCATAAACCATTCAGTACCTGGTCGATCCTCTAACGCTTGCTGTGTGGCGACAAATTGTTCCAAAATTGCAACGTAGCGTGCACCAGTGACCGTTCCTCGAATGAAAAAAGGGCCAATAATGCCTCTGCTGTATACTGCAGCCCACGCAGTAACTTTAGGAGAATACAGGGGTTTCGCTTCACACCAATATGGCTTTTCGGAACTCTAAAATCGCCAGTTCTGCTTATTCACGTATCCATTCAGGTGGAAGTGTGCTTCATCTGTAAAACAGATGCAGCCAACATCAAATCCTTCACTATCAATCATTGTGAGCATCTGATTAGCAAAGGCAACCCTTTGTTGCACAGCTCGTACGGGTATGGCCTGGTGCGTTTGAATTTTGAATGGGAACATGTGTAGGCTCTTTCTCAGTATTTTCTGCGTGCTGGAACGCTTCAAACCAGTCTCAGATGCAATTCTACGGACGGATGACATTGGATTTCGCTGAATAATTCCAGAAACTGTGGCGATATTTTCAGGCGTAACTGCCGTTTGCTTGCGGCCAACATGCCCCACTAGATCATCAGTTACGCTGCCTGTTCGTTGAAATTTTGCGAAGAGCGTACAAATGGTTTTCGCCTCTGGTCCTTTTAGAACATTAAATCATGCTTGAAAACGTCGCCTTGTTGGCGTAGGACTCTCTTCTAACCTGTGGTACTCTAGCACCAGAAAAACGCGTTGTTCAATGGAGTACGTGGTTTTAATCTCTTCCTTCGGTACGCTAACCTCCTTTCATGTTTCAATAGTGGAACTGATCGCTCTGGGCTTCGGATCACTATTTATACTAGGCATTACGTATGGCGATTACGCTTCGTCGCTAAATAGAACGAGCGCAAAAAATCTTTCTTCGTCCCGTAATTACTCTTGTGCCCAGTGGTAGAACTGTACACGACGTTCAAAGTCGTCGCCATGCAATTCCTGGTGCATAGAAATATGGTACGGGTACAATCGATGTTGATGTAGCATTCTCAACACCGACGTTTTTGAGATTCCCGATTCTCGTGCAATTTGTCTACTACTGATTTGCGGATTAGCTGCGACAGCAGCTAAAACACCTACTTGGGCATCATCATTTGTTGCAGGTCGTGGTTGACGTTTTACATGTGGCTGAACACTTCCTGTTTCCTCACATAACGTAACTATCGGGCGAACGGTCCGGACACTTGGATGATGTCGTCCAGGATACGGAGCAGCATACATAGCACACGCCCGTTGGGCATTTTGATCACAATACCCATACATCAACACGATATTGACCTTTTCCGCAATTGGTAAACGGTCCATTTTAACACGGGTACTGTATCACGAAATAAATACCGTCCGCACTGGCGGAATGTTACGTGATACCACGTACTTATACGTTTGTGACAATTACAGCGCCATCTATCACAAAGCGAAAAAAGTGGTCCAACTAAAACATTCATATTTATTTACGTACTACACGAATATGTAATAAAAATGGAGGTTCCTATTTAAAAAAAAACGCAGTTGATATACGTTTGACCTATGAGTCATTCCATGTCAGTTCAACTACGGGCTCCAGCTCATAGTCTCAGATTGGACTGAAATTCAGTACACTAATTCTACCATGTGTGGAACACTCGTGTACAAAGTATTAGTTTCCCTTGCCCGTTAGTTCCAGAATTATGACTTGTGAAAGAAGGCGTGACCCGGAAATTGCAACCCGCATCTGGCAATCTATCTTCAGACCCAACTTCAGGTCTTAATAACTTTGGAACTATTCCACACAGTCCAGTGAAATTTTTACAACCCAGTAACATCCATTTAGAGAACACACTCCATGAATCAAAACACAAACAATATATTTCAGAGGGAAAATAAAGATTCCAAAATGTAATTAAAAAAATGTAATACGTTAAAAGGTACGTATTGTAGGTGCCCTCTAAGCCAAATATAATTCACTCAAAAAGGGTATAAATATTTGTGGTAAACTTAATGTGGCCTAAACACACACAGAACTCATCATGCCCATATCAGTCACAAAAACTGAGTTACATGCACACGAAAATACAAAAATTTGAAAAATTACCTGAAAAACATGGACTTTCGAAGTGTGGTAGCACAAAAGGGACGAGTGGTATCCAAGCCAAATTTCACACAGTGCATAAGTAGACCATAATGATATATATCTCAAAATTTCAGCATGTTATTGCAAGACATTTGTGTACAATGGAAGTTGACAGATGTATGTGGTGATGTGGCCATTGTTCTACAACACAATTTTGTAAAAACATATCGTAAACTGTTCTGCCTCTTCTTATCCTCTCCCACAACTGTTTAATCACTAATCAACAACTTATAGACAGATTAACACAACCCATCATTAATGTTTACTGCACCTTAACTGCCAAAAACCAGTCGATTGTGCATCGAAGAGAAGTTCTCCCACACTTTAGCTACTGCACTCTGTACATTGAGTGGCAAATTGTACTGTCTTCTTGGCACTGTGGTAGGAACTGGAACTGTCATAAGAATATGTTTAAAAGGAACCCAACACCTGTCGGCCAAATGTGGCCAATGAAATGATCTTGCTGGTCCTGCTGGTGCCATGAAGTTCACAAATACATCACCTTCTGCTTCACAGCACTCTGCAACACATCCTAAGTACCATTTGTCATCATAAACAGCAATAACATAGCAACGTGGTTGTATGTTACTGCTTTTCCTTCTGAATCCTGAATCAGACACACTGTGAAGACACATGTTGTGCATGAACCTATAGTTGTAACCGGACAGTCTGCTCATTTGCACATTGTCAGAGTCCACTGGAGAGAAGTGATGATGGCTCCTTGTGCCTACAACAGTTTTAACGTGTTCTAGTCAGCTTTTTAGCAACTCTTCGACTGATTTCACCTCATCTTTCGAAACATAGAATGACTGTATGCCTGAGACATTTTTCTGTACCTAGGTAAATAATTGAAGAGGTGTTAGAATATGACCTTCTGTAGGGTGCTGCAGACTAGCTCGTGATGTCATGCGAATAATGGTAGCACCAATACCATCACATACATTTTTACCATGACTTGTTGTGAAAAAAATTCCACTCTGCGTGAATCTGAAAATCATGGTAGTGCATGCATAAATTTTTGAGATTTTTACAGTTTTTGTACTGACTAGCTGCCCCATCACTGAAATATTTCACAAAATGTATGTGAGGCAGCTTGTTTTTCACATATGCCATGACTGTGCGAATGTGGGCATGAACTGCAATGGCATCATGAATTAAACAGTCACTAAAAATGCACAGGTTCATGACAGACACATCACCTGATTCACCTCTATAACAAATAGCAAATGGCTGGAGAGTTGCTTGACTGTTGTCCCAATGATATCCTTGGATGGCATCTTGAACTATAAATGCATAATTTCAGGAAAGTCTAGTATTACTATAATTTCATCTTGTTTCAAATTATCCTTACAAAACTGGAGATAAGCCGACTGTGCTGTTGCTGTGAAGCCATGTGTGGTCAGTTTGTCCGTTTTTTTTTTTGACAACACATTTCAACAAAATTTTCGACTGTACTTTGCTTTGTTTCAAGACTTGTGCGATCCATGTGTGTCCATTGTTTATAAAAAACAAGTTCATCGTCATCCACAAGGAGTTCACCATACAGTTTGTTATTCATGTGTTCTGCAAGATTTGCCTTACCAGGACACTTTTCACACCTGTGTATCATCCACTGGTAGGAACTGATGTCACACACTAGCAGCTTCATTGTACCTTTGTAATCCAGACCAGAATCCTTTATAGCAGCAAACATCAGCTTAGCATCTTGATGGGTCTCACATACACAAACATTGTGTGTGCCCCTTGCACTTACAGGGCACTACCCATTTTGGCCGAAGATTGGAAAAAGATGATAAACCTACTTTGGTATTGGGATACTTTTCCTTGAATTTTACATATAGTTCTGATATGTTGCATAGCAACAGTCATTTTTGCATATGTACATTTACATTTCCGATTTTCACCGTTACATAGTCTTTTTTCCATGCATTATTTGGCTGTATTCAGTATTTTCATAAAACTCCGACACTAGCCCCTTTATTTCTGAACTCAATTACTTACCCTGAGCCTGCTGAAGTCGTGGATGCACTACCTGGGTTGCTTTTATTTTCCTAGCTTGCTTTACCATATATGTAGAAACATTGAACTCCTTTGCAGTGTAGTCAATAGGCCAGCTGGAAGGTGCAAGGGTAAGAATAGCAATTTTTTTCTGGCGTGTGGATATGGCACATTTTTCTCTCAAATCATGCACAATTTTGTCCAAATCAGAGCATTTCTGGCATGATTTCTGTTCCTTTGGAGCAGATAGTTCTTCCTCTTCCACCATTAGTGTGTCAGCTATTTCGTGTTTTAATTCCATTTGAGCTTCTTGTAGTTTTCTTCTACAATAGCTGGGCCTGTCTCTTTTCCCAACTTTGTGTGTCTTCATGGAAGACAAACAAAGAGCAGTCACTGAAGTATTTAATTGCTCATCCGCTGTGGTTGTAGTTGGCTGATACTCTTCGTCACTGTCATGTAAATTATCAGAATATTCTTCATTTATTAGCAGTGTAATACACTTGGAACATAACTTTTGTCCTGGTTTCATGTTAAGTCCCATGCACTGATTCACTTTTAATACTGATTTTATATCAATTTCTCTGAGGCTACACTTCACTGTCTTCTTATGAATCCGAAATGGATCAAAACAACTTCTTTGTAGGAAAGAATACTTATCCAGAAACACTTTCATATGATGATAACAAACACTTAAGTTTCTTGGAACTGTACTTCTTGTGCTATTTAGCGACGAAGCGTCATTCGCCAACAGCGGTAACTTAAACCGGCATAACTTGCACTATTGGGCAACGGAAAATCCACGATGGCTGCGACAAGTGGATCATCAGCGACCTAGGCGGGTTAATGTATGGTGCGGCATTGTGGGAGGAAGGATAACTGGCCTCCATCATATCGATGGCAATCTAAATGGTACAATGTATGCTGATTTCCTACGTAATGTTCTATCGATGTTACTACAAGATGTTTCACTGCATGACAGAATGGCGATCCAATATGATAGATGTCCGGCACATAGCTCGCGTACTGATTTCTTTCTGTGAGGAAAGTTGAAGGTTATTTGCTATCGTGATCCACCGACAACGCCTGACAACATGCGTCAGCGCATTGTCAATGCATGTGTGAACATTAAGGAAGGCGAACTACTCACTGTTGAGAGGAATGTCGTTACACGTATTGCCAAATGCATTGAGGTTGACAGACATCATTTTGAGCATTTATTGCATTAATGTGGTATTTACAGGTAACAGCCCTGTAAGAGCATGCGTTCTCAGAAATGGTAAGTTCACAAAGCTACATGTATCACATTGGAACAACGGAAATAAAATGTTCAAACGTACCTACGTCCTGTATTTTAATTTAAAAAACCTACCTGTTACCAACTGTTCGTCTAAAATTGTGAGCCGTATGTTTGTGACTATTACAGCGCCATCTATCACAAAGCGAAAAAAGTGGTCCAACTAAAACATTCATATTTCTTTGCGTACTACGCGAATATGTAATAAAAAATGGGGGTTTCTATTTAAAAAAAAACGCAGTTGATATCCGTTTGACCTATGGCAGTGCCATCTAGCGGACCAACCATAGCGCCATCTGGTTTCCTTCCCCCTTCAAGCTAGACAAGTTTCGTTGTTTGGAGTTTCGTGAGATATTTGGCTCGGTCACGATCAATGGACCACCCTGTATATGAGACGATCAAAAAGTTTCCTTTCCAAAGCCGAACAGTCCACAATCTGTACGCCAATCAGGCAAAATCGTCGTGGGCGTTGAGGCAATCATCCCACTGATGCACCAGGTTGAAGTTACACCTTTGATACAGCACCGTGTCTTGCAGAGTGAAGTAGTCAGTAATTGCCTGTTGCACATCTTCGTTCGACTAGAATCGTCGACCCTTCAAGGCTTTCTTTAAGGGATCAAGGGCGTGATGATCGCATGGGCAGGGATCAGGACCACGGAGCGGGTGCTCGAGTGTCTCCTACATGAGTAAGTTTTGCATTATGACAGTTGGGTTATGGGAAGTGCTTTATCATGAAGCAGCATTAAACCTTTGCTGCACTTTTCCCCGGCGGTGCCCATTACAAATTCTTCATTCTGCGAAGGATGTCTACCGATGTTTATCCTTTGGCAGCCAAGAAAAAAAAACAGCAGCACTTTGGCCCTGTTTGGACGCATTTGTTAATAACGTCGACATAGTTCACGCTTCCGCATTTACCGCACACGCGTCGGGAAGAGAAGGATGCCCCGCTAATCCCTTGTCTACATGTCGGTGCTCGCATACCCTCATCAGAGTCGCGATACGTTGCACATACGCTGCACCAACGCTGTCAAACTAAAACTTTCTAATCGCCCATTATACTGCTGGGTGGTAACGTGCTTGTCTCCCATGCTCTGAGCCCGAGTTCGATTCCCGGCCGTGTTGGAGATTTTTCTCTACTCGGAGACTGGGTGATGTGTTGTCCTCATGATCGGCCGAAAGTCGCCCAATGTGGTACCGAATGAAAGAAGACTTGGTGGCTGAACCCACCTGGCACCTCCCGGCCAACAACGCCATACGATCATTTCATATTTTTCATTTTCAAAGAGTTTCATCAAACTATTTGAAGTGTTTCAAAAAATAGTTCAAAGGGGTCTGAGCACTATGGGACTTAACTTCTGAGGTCATCAGTCTCCTAGAACTTAGAACTATTTAAACCTAACTAACCTAAGAACATCACACACATCCCTGCCCGAGGCAGGATTCGAACCTGCGACCATAGCGATGGCGCGGTTCCAGACTGTAGCGCCTAGATCCGCTCGGCCACCCCGGCCGGAGAAGTGTTTCAGATAAATGTCCCGAACAAGTGAATGGAACTTAACATGATATTTTTTACCAATGGTGAATCGTAGCACTTTAGAAGTACAAGCTACATGTGCAGATAATACTTACTGTAAAAGTTGCACTGTATGTTTAAAGATGCTAATGGTATCACTGCATTCGAAGTTCCTCATTTAGCTAGAATTTTGTTGGTGTTCGAAAATCAGATTATATTAGTAGCAGGGTGGAAGACGTTTGAGTTAAACAGCTTGCATGCAGTATTTAGTTCGTGGGATAGGTGTTTTATCAGAGCAGTACTATTGATCTGTTGGCTACTTAAGCAACCGCAGCAGTGTTACAGACCTGTGGAAAGCCTACGCAAAATCAGCAATGTGGAGAAATAGGCAAATAAGAAACATCCGACAGCCCATGCTAATCAACACTCACACGTGTGCGGAAGAACACAGCGGCCGCATGTATACGGAGTACTAGCACGCCTCAGCCGACACTAGGCAGTAAGTAAACAGCCCTACGTCACACCTGCCGGCCGTTTTCACCAGTGCCAAGCAATTATCCAAATTCCTATCAAGAACGTTCATTTCAACCAATGAAAATAAATAATGCAAACACCAATAAAGAACGTCTAACACCCGTTCCACCCATCCTCAACAATCAGTAAGATCATGATAACAACCTCTTCCGCCAGTATATAAGAACCAGTACTTTTCTTGCTTATTCGAGCCATGCTGCCACGGGATGGTAGGTCTGTAACTGTTCATTACTGAGGAAATTGGAATTTTTTTTTATTTCGTCTGTCTCAGTTGCTTTCATATAAAATTCAGCTGTGGTTGTTACCGGTTTCAGGCTGACACGCCCATTTTCAAAGCACAGGCACAAAATTACAAAGTATATGTCTTACAATAAAGTGTAAATCTGTATGTATGTCCATATTATAGGTACTCATATGCTTATGGATATACCTTGCTATTATACACACGCGCATGCACATATGGCTCCCTATTAGTTTTCTGTGGTGCTGCCGCAACCATTGTCATTTTATTGTTAGGTTTTAAATGTAAACAAATATGAAATTTACATAATAGAAAACGTTGACAATTTTGTTTTACAAAATAACGTGGTACTCAAACGAAAATATCAGTTTTACGTTACAGTAACTGTTAACAATTTTTTGCAAAATTACATAGCGTCCAAAAGGAACTTTCAAAGTCAGGAAGCGACTTTTCTCATTGAAACCATGTTGCTTCTGGATCACAGGGTCTCGGGTTCGAGTCCCGGCTGGGTTGGGGATTTTCTCTGCCCGGGAACTGGGTGTTTGTGTTGTCGTCATCATTTCATCATCATCATCATCATTCGTGACAGTGGCTATATTGGACTGTGTACAAAAATTGGGACTTTGTACGGGCACTGATGACCGCGCAGTTGAGCGTCTCACAAACCAAACATCATCATCATCATTCAGACCGTTACTAAGATAATTATCTTAGTCGAAGAACTGATAAAAATAGTTGACTAAAAGTACGCCATGGAAAGAAGATACACGATGGATTTAAAAATCTGCACCTGGAATGCGAATGAAGTTCAAATAAGAGAGCAGAACTACAGGACTTTGTCTCCACTAACAACACTGATGCAACTTTACTAAAAGAAACACATATCACCACGTCGAAAACTTTCGAACTACGGGATATAACAGGTTACGGAACGGACAGACAAAGTAGAAGAGGAGGTTGGACGGCAGGTTTCCTCCGCAACAACATCACGCATCGGAAAGAAAGGCTGCGACTATTACAACGACTTGAGACAACGGCAGTAACCATCTGGATAAGAGAACACGTAACATCGGTAGCGGCTTATTTAAGAACAAATATCCAGTTAATACCTCAAGACCTATGGATGATACTTCACAGTTTCGACAAAGCATTTCTCGGTGGAGACCCCAACGCAAAGAACCCGACATGGCACCCAATCAGAACAAATCCGAAGGGGGAACAACTGTTGACCTTGGGGAAGACCTCGATGCCATCATATGGGTACCGCTCCAGCCTACCCATAGTCCAGTACAAACTAATCATCGACTGACTTATTGGACATAGCGATACATAAAGGCATGGACGGTGATACCGAGTTAATAACACTGGTGGACCTTTCTTCCGATCACCACTCAGTAATTGGAAAAATTCAAAGAGCTATAAAACACCCACGACTTTGGATAACGACTGATACTGATTGGAACAGATTAAGCAAATATAGAATAACGAAGTCAGACCAACTACAAGCACTGCAATTGCAGAAGACCTAGATACGGCTATTGACTACCTCACCGAAAAGATACTAAAGGTGATCAGGGAGGCCAGTAACGCTACAGATTGCAACAAGAGACTTTTCCTTCATTATTACAGGAACTTCAGTACCAGGAAGATAGAACCACTAAGAGGTGGCAACAATTTCGGGACGTCTATTGTAACGTAGCAAGTTATTACGAGATGACATTGGTTGCAGTAAGGCAAGCAGCCGTTTGGTACGGTGGCTGTAGGACGGATATGATTCTGTTGTCGCTTTACTCACAGCGCAGGTGACGCTGCCTGCCGTGAGAACTGCATAGCTTAACAGTCAGTCAAAACGAAGATTCATACCCTCTACGAATTTAAATAATCCATATTAGTTATTATCCGATATTGTTCAAATTTGGTACACAGCCTTTTGTTATTAATGGAATGACGCTGTCAAAATTTCAGAGTTTTATTTATTATAGTTCCGGAGATAGATAGAATTACCTAAAATTCCTTAAAACGATGTTTGTTTTTTAAAACCAAGTCAGGAAAAAATACAGATTAACTTTCATTATCATTTGAAGCTATTACAGATTTATCAGTGCATAAAACCAGTTATTTAGAATTTTCTTTTCAAAACTGTAATCACTGTGCATTACGTAATACAAAAATCGGTCAAATTTATTATTTTATTATATTTAGTTGTGTGAGTGCGTGAGAATGATTGAGAGAGTCTATGTGGGACATACGTTAAAACTTAATATGTCATATTTCATAAAACCTTGTACAAATAGACCGTGGGAAAGTTATGGTGCAACCATGATTCAGATGACGTATGTCGGTGCGAGCTTGCTTTTGTATAAAAGCAGCCAGAATAAAAGTTAGAGGCGGATTAAGTTTATTTATCAATTTGGAGAATAATTCGTACTTCATTTATTTTCATTAAACAATATACTAGAAACTGAAATTTTAATTATGTTCATTACTATCAGATTATTGATTTGATAAGGCATGTTTTGCCGCGAGAATGATCTGGAAGGGACATTCTGGTTGGTCGTTTAGATCAACAGCCAATCAGAATTAAGCTGCTCTCGCGCGAATATAGTGGAGTGGGCAGTAAGTAGAATAGTTCGAGAGAGTCGCTTGCTAACCGGCCTATGGAGAACACGATGTTAGATGGCTCCGAAAATATAGTCTGTAAGACGAATAAATAGTGAGTTAATTGCGGTTCGAATACCTCTTGACTGAAGCGACTGCAGTTACGAATATTTTAATGAAAGTTTGGTGTTTCTAAATTAAATAGATTGAAAGTTATGAGTGTGTGAACTTTCTGGTCAGAGTAACGATTCCGCGTGGCATGTTTCGTGTTCTGTTCGGAATACTTCGGCGAACACTTCATACTAAGAAGACCACTGAAACGACCGAATGTTTAACTTGCGAATAGTTGTGGGTTTGTGACTGTTAGAATATGAAAATTGGTCTGTTCGGACTTGCAAAACTTCTTGCTGCTTTTCGAGTGAAACTATGTTGTACAGATAGTGAACTTTGAATGATAGAGCATTACCATATTAAATACAGACTGATAGCCATTTCATGTATTTCCATATGAATAAAAAGCACATTCAATTTAATTTTAAATGCTTTCTGCAAGTAGAACGCATCCTCCGAATGCCCGATTTTTTAAATATGAACTTTCAGGAACTGACTTCCATCTCGAGTTACGCGGCCTCTGTGTGGTAGGCATTAGGTAGTGGTTTCATCAACATTGCTTTACCCTGCCTAGCACGTATCTGCTACTACAGAGCGAAGGGGCGTCAGAAAGTAGCATAACGAGGCAGGTGGACTTGCGATAAGTGATAGAGAGAAGGCAGATGACCGAACGCCCCCCCTTCCCCCCGCCGCACTATGACAGACGAAACGTATATAAATTCCATCGTGAACTATAGGAGCGATTATTGGAATGGTAAACTGAGAAATTCGAAGACAAACCAAAGATGAGTGGCAACTTGTTAGAAAAGTGAGGAGGGGAAAAACGCGAGCCTTTCGCTGGAGGCTAGGAACGGACTAACAAACGACCCGTTGAAAAAGCAAAAGCCTTTGCTAAGACCTTCGCAACACAAAATTGACTAATACAGGAAGATCTGACATCTGGTAAAGATAGTACGAAATAACAACTAACCAAACAGCGCAAAGGATAGCCATACAAGAGACCAGGAATGCACCTCGACTAACAACACCCAGGAAAGTGAGGACCAAGTCAAAGAATCTTGAGAACAACGAACCACCAGGCCCAAATGCAGTAACGAATGAACAACTCAAGAGACTACCCAGAATTTACTACAGCTGCTTGCTTCAACTGTTACTTTGCGGAAATGTGGCAGTTGGCGCACGTCATTCCCATTCCAAAACCAAAGAAAGACTTAACTCAACCTGCCAATCACAGACCAGTCAGTTTACTGATCAGTTTTGGTAAAGCTTTCGAAAGGATCATTAAGGGCAGACTACAAGACATTTTAACGGAATACGAGACGATGTGACCAGTGCAGTATGGGTACCAGCGGAAGATTTCGGCTCAGTTTCAAGTGTTGAGATGTATGGAACATGTCGCGATGAATGTCAATACGACAACCTCGACAGCTGCTGTTTTTCTAGACGTGGAACAGGCATGTGATAAGGTTTGGCATGATAAATTGTTACGGAAGATGAGAGACCAAACAACGATCCCAGACAACTATATTAAACTTAGAATGACCTTTCTCTTCAACAGAGGAATGCGAGTGCAAACTGAAGGCATCACATCGGAGATCAAATTCGCAGAGGCCGAAATTCCGCAAGGTTCGGTCTCGCCACCACGCTTGTTTACAATCTACGTCGACGATTTCAAGTGTTCATCTGGAAAAGTTCACTGACGACAATGCGTACTTTACGAGTGGACGCCAACATAATGCCAACATCATAAGATTACAGACACAGTTGAGCCTCATCATAGAGTGGTGTGGACGAAGCAAGATTAAAATTAACCCGGCCAAAACATCAGCAATATATCATAGCAAAAAACATCCAACGGCCACAACCAAGCAGAGACCTTACAATACAAGGGCAGGAGGTACTACGGAGCTCAACTCTCAAGTATCCGGGAGTCACACTGGATCGGCACCTTTTTTTTCATGGGCACGTGTAAGACGAAAAGCTTAATGCCACTGGCATGGCGAGGAAAGCGATTTCACTACCCCGCAGTAGGGAGCTTAACATCTCAACAAAAGTTAGAAGCTATAAGGCAGCTGTACTATCAAAAATCCTGTATGGGAGCACATCATGGGGCCTCTTAACAAGACCCAAATACAACATATCCAGGTATAACAAAACAAATTCCTTCGGTGGATACGTAAGGCCTCACGATACACGTGCAACCAGACACTATCTGAGGAGCTTAATATGGAACCTCTTGTAGAAAGGATCAAATTAAGGTGCACAAAAATTCATGAGGAATTAAACCAGCCGGCCACTGTGGCTGAGCGGTTCTAAGCGCTTCAGTCCGGAACCGCGCTGCTGCTACGGTCGCAGGTTCGAATCCTGCCTCGGGCATGGATGTGTGTGATGTCCTTAGTTTAGTTAGGTTTAAGTAGTTCTAAGTCTAGGGGACTAATGGCCTCAGATGTTAAGTCCCATAGAGCTTAGAGCCATTTGAACCATTTTTTAACCAAACCAACTCGGACATATCATACGTCACATTTGAGAAGTAGATACCACCAGAGCGGAACCCTGGGATCGGTACAGCAATTTTCTATTGCTTGAATAGAAAATTAGGAATGAGACACTACCAAAAAAGAAACAAACCGTCAGAGCAGTGATTTACGAATCTATGACCCTTGAAAGTCCTTCCCAGGTGCAATAAATAAACTGGTGATAACTAGCGCTACCTTGCCACCGAGAGGCGGAGATCGCTGAAGAAGCGATGAGCTTAAAAAAGATCTCATTTAGCAATTAGCAAAAAAATCCTGAGGAAGCCATCTGGAATAGTGGCCGAAACGTCGAAGAATTTTATACATCGACAATGCGGTCACATACTCGGAAAAACTATATTGGTGTGACAACGGCCGCAGAATTCTACGCATACTTTTAACCAACCCGTATGATCAGAAAATTTGGTCGTCTTAAGACATTGCTCATAATTTTGGGCATCAAATTTCTGGTTGTAGTAGTAACTTAAACGCATTGTGCACGCTGGGATAATTCCTGATGTGCAGACACAACATGTTAGTGCAGCAATTCATGGACAGCCTGCAATAATCGAAAGAATGCCACCATTAATGATGCGACGCACAGGCGCTTCCATTCGTTCCCATGGACTGCAGTTTGAGCACCTTTTGCGTGGATGAAAAACTCAGTGTCATAATTCTGTAAAAGCGGAAGATATCCTGTAAGAGTACAGCGCCATCTGTAGCGTAAAATAAGCATTTTAGAGGATACTTACATATGACTTTACTTTGTTCCATGTTGCTGTTGTGATGCAGCTCTCCATGCTGCTCTATCCTGTGCAAACTTCCTCATTTCCGAGTAGCTATTGCAACCTATATCCTTCTGAATCTGCTTAGTGTATTCATCCCTTGGTCTCCTTCTACGATTTTCACTCTCCGCGCTTCCCACCAATAATGAATCGGTGATCCCTTGATGCCTCAGAACGTGTCCTACCAACCTATCCCTTCTACTCGTCAAGTTGTGCCATAAATTCCTCTTCTCCCCAATTCCATTCAGTACCTCCTCATTAGTTACGCGATGTGCCCAGCTAATCTTCAGCATTCTTCTGTAGCACCACATTTCGAAAGCTTCTATTCCCTTTTTATCTAAAATATTTATCGTCCATGTTTCACTTCCATACATGTCTACACCCCAAACAAATACTTTCAGAAAAGACTTCCTGACACTTAAATCTATACTCAATGTTAACAAATTTCTCTTCTTCAGAAACCCTTTCCTCGCCATTGCCAGTCTACATTTTATCTCCTCTCTACTTCGGTCATCACTTATTTTGTTCCCCAAATAAAAAACCCATCTACAACTTTATGTGTCTCATTTCCTAATCTGATTCCCTCAGCATCACCCGATTTAATTCGACTATATTCCATTATCTTTGTTTTGCATATCTTGATGTTCATCTTATACCCTCCTTTCAAGACATTGTCCATTCTGTTTAGCTCCTCTTCCAGGTTCTTTGCTGTCTCTGACAGAATTACAATGTCATTGGCAAACCTCAAAGTTTTTATTTCTTCTCCTTGGATTTTAATTCCTAATCCAAACTTTTCTTTTGTTTTCTTTATTGCATGCTCAATATACAGATTGAATAACATCCGGAATAGGCTATAACACTGTCTCACTCCCTTCCCATCCACTGCTTCCCTTTCATGCCCCTCGACTCTTGTAACTGCCATCTGTTATCTGTATAAATTGAAAATATTGCCACCTTCAGAATTTGAAAGAGAGTATTCCAGTCAACATTGTCAAAAGCTCTCTCTAAGTCTACGTAGGTAGAAACGTAGGTTTGCTTTTCCTTAACCTTGTTGCGTAACCTGTCATAAACCACCTAATGTTTGCACCGTTGAAATTCATCCAGTATGTTTAAAAATGAAGTAGGAAACCTTGGCTCTATCTGTATATTTATCACTTTTGTGTTTTACTTTTGTAAATCTCATGTCCGAAACGCATCTTGATCACATACATTATTTAGCAATTATGACTAAATGAAATAATCAATTTTAACTCGTCAATAATTGCTGCATCTCTCAAATAGTGATCTTGTTTACACATAAAGTAAATTCTAGAGTGAATTGTCACTCTGCAGCGTAGTGTGCGCTGATATGAAGCAGATTAAAACTGTGTGTCGGACCGAGACGCGAACTCCTGATCTTCGTATTTCACTGGCAAGTGCTCTATTGACTGAGCTACGCAAGCACGACTTTGGATTCGTCCTCACAACTTTAATTCCTCCAGTATCTCATCTCCTACGTTTTTGACAGCTCAGTAGAAAGAGCACTTGCCAGCGAAAGGAAAAGGTCCCGAGTTCAAGTCTCGGTACGACACGCAGTTTTAGTCTGCCGAGAAGTTTCATAAAGCAGATTATTAGTTTTCCACTCCTGATTGCTGACCCTATCTTAGATTGCTGGTATGGAGACACAAGCATTTGCCACACACATTGCCACCAATCATAACGAAGGATTCCTAATAAATTGTTTAACCTGTAATAGTCGTAAGGGAACTGGATAAAATAACAGTCACAAATAAAATGGGTCTGAACCCCCTTTCGTATCGTAAAGATCCTGAATGCTCCTAATGTGCAGTATTTTGCACCACTCCTCGGAATGACAAGATTCCAGACCCTTGAGAGGCAGGAGTGGAATAACAAATTTTTAATTTTTTCCAGTACATACCACAATAAGACGATAATATTCAAGTACGTCTATTTTTGAGATCGGGGAAGAGAGATAGGCTACTTCGTGTCTTCTTTGAAGTCCCTGAAATTCGTCTAGGAAATTTCCAGTTGTTATTGTGGGCATTAAAGTCTTGAAGCATTTATTTCTTTACTGGAACCGAACTACTGAATGATATGACATCACCTATGTTCAGAGTAGAATTACATATTAATACCTTCATTTGCTGACGGGCGTTGATATATATCAACGGGGACAGGTGAAAATGTGTGCCCCGACCGGAACTCGAACGCAGGATCTCCTGCTGACATGGCAGACGTTCTATCCATCTGAGCCACCGAGGGGACACAGGAGAGTTCGACTGCAGGGACTACCTCGCGCATGCCTCCGGCGAGACCCACATTCCCACCTTATTTGCCCACACACTACATTCGTAGTGTCCCTACCCAACACACATATTACTCGTGGAAGACATTCTTACCAAGTCCCGTAAAACTTCGGGTAATATGTGTGCATCCGCACAGAAGAAGAATATCGTGGCCGATATTGCCAGAATTATACACTTATATATACATCCGAAAGAACTTACACCATATCCATATAAGTATATAGAATGTTCAGATTTGTGTATGAAACCCACGGCTAGAAACCATATTTACTATATCAAACAAGGTCCTTTCCCTCTTTTACCAAGCAGGCACTAAATATCATCCAGTGCATTATGACGGAGCGCCCGACAACGATCCAGATATACGCCGAAGTATCCAAATCCATCGAAAGAACAGGATTTGCATAATTCTCTCCCACTTTGGAAACTGCAACTATGTACAAGCTTTTCCCTAATATGAAAAGCATTACGACCGAGGCTCTAGGAATAAGAAAGGCTCTCAGATATGCATTACATAATTTCAACGGTATTCTGATTGCATATTTGAGTCATCAGTCTTCTGACTGGTTTGATGCGGTCCACCATAAATTTCTCTTCTTTGCCAATCTCTTCATCTCAGAGTAACATCAATAGACCCGGTGAAGGGTATACAGCCTATAAAGACCATTTCTGAATTGGGACTGAAGGAGAAGAGTAATATTGTTCTAGATGTAATAAGAAAGTGCTTCGGGAAGAAACTAAAAGTAGCGTATCCGAAGACTGCTGCTATCTCGCTAATGCACGTACATCAGTCAGAGATCCATAAGTAGAAAAACAGGAGTTTCTCGCTTGTGTCTCCGCCGAACCGAATCCACACTTTTCTCATTTCTTTTTAGGATATCCTGTGCTTCTCCTTCATTTCCCTAATTGATGTACACGCCGATAAGTAAACGACGAATTATAAACACAAGGGTTGTTTCGTTCAGTTAAAGAACAAATCACCTGATCGTTGTTTTTGGAAGTGAGGTAACGAAATACTGCAATAAAGGATCTACACGAGCCTGTCAGAGTGAGGAATACACTTGCCAGATGGAGGTCCACTAAGCGATGCACCAACTCTAACAAGACTAACCTCACTAGACACTCTTAAGAGTAACAACTCTCAATTTCAAGTCTGTCTGAGATCCTTGTCGAACGAGAATGATTAAAAATACTGAAAGGGCTTATAATCGAGTTGCGGGTTTCAAGGAGGTTTTTGTAAAAACAAAAATTGCATGGCAGCAATATAAAAATACGAGAATCTATATCTGTATCTACATTTATACTCCGCAAGCGACCCAACGGTGTGTGGCGGAGGGCACTTTACGTGCCACCGTCATTACCTCCCTTTCCTGTTCCAGTCGCATATGGTTCGCGGGAAGAACGGCTGCCGGAAAGCCTCCGTGCGCGCACGAATCTCTCTAATTTTACATTCGTGATCTCCTCGGGAGGTATAAGTAGGGGGAAGCAATACATTCGATACCTCATCCAGAAACGCACCCTCTCGAAACACCGCGATGCAGAGCGCCTCTCTTGCAGAGTCTGCCACTTCAGTTTGCTGAACGTCTCCGTAACGCTATCACGCTAACCAAATAACCCTGTGACGAAACGCGCCGCTCTTCTTTCGATCTTCTCTATCTCCTCTGTCAACTCGACCTGGTACGGATCCCACACTGATGAGCAATGCTCAAGTATAGGTCGAACGAGTGTTTTGTAAGCCACCTCCTTTGTTGTTGGACTACATTTTCTAAGGACTCTCCCAATGAATCTCAACCTGGCACCCGCCTTACCAACAATTAATTTTATATGATCATTCCACTTCAAATCGTCCCGTACGCATACTCCCAGATATTTTACAGAGGTAACTGTTACCAGTGTTTGTTTCGCTATCATATAATCATACAATAAAGGATCCTTCTTTCTATGTATTCGCAATACATTACATTTGTCTATGTTAAGGGTCAGTTGCCACTCCCTGCACCAAGTGCCTATCCGCTGCAGATCTTCCTGCATTTCGCTGCGATTTTCTAATGCTGCAACTTCTCTGTATACTACAGCATCATCCGCGAAAAGCCGCAAGGAACTTCCGACACTATCTACTAGGACATATATATATATATATATATATATATATATATATATATATATATATATATATATATATACTGTGAAAAGCAATGGTCCCATAACACTCCCCTGTGGCACGCCAGAGTTACTTTAACGTCTGTAGACGTCTCTCCACTGACAACAACATGCTGTGTTCACGTCTTCATGGATGTAAAATGCAAAAAATCCAAATTTCCACGGCTGGGCAGGTTAAAATTATCACAATGACCCAGTTTATTATGCCGTGGACTACTCAGATCTGTTAGATAACTTTGCTTCGAAACCAGAAACTCCCGCCATCCCTTGGAGAGGTCTTCCGCAAAATGGGGCGAAACTTTTGGTTATCTAACAGATCCCAGAAAAACACGGCGTAATAGCCCGGAAATTTTAGTAGTTTTATTCTTCACAGATGATTTACTTACTCCTTCAAACATACTTCGCAAGAGTAAGTGAAAAAATTGTGGATATCTACACAAAACTCGTATTTTCGTTCATCATCCTTTTGTACCGAGCGATGTGGCGCAGTGGTTAGCACACTGGACTCGCATTCGGGAGGACGATGTTTCAAAACCAGCTTCCGGCCATCCTGATTTAGTTTTTCCTAAGTCGCTACAGGCAAATGCCGGGATGGTTCCTTCGAAAGGGCACGGCTCATTTCCTTCCCCATTCTTCCGTAAACCGATGGTACCGATGACCTCGCTGCTTGGTCCCCTCCCCAAATCAACCAACCAACCATCATTTTGTAAAAGAGGGAAATCTGCTGAACAGACTGTCTGCACTACACCTCTCCGTCCTCTCTGGGTTATCGCTGCGGGGTGTGGGATGCGTACAAGATAGGATTGGTGGAGAGCATCGAAAAAGTACAAAGAAGGGCAGCTCGTTTTGTATTATAGCAAAAAAGACGAGAGACTGTCACGGATATGATACGTGAGGCCGGCTAGCAGTCATTAAAACAAGGGCATTTTTCGTTGCCGTGAGATTTTTCACAAAATTTCAGTCACCAACTTTCTTCCTCCGATTGGAAAGATATTTCTTCCACATGCTAGTCGATAGTGTAACGAAAGAGAAATAATCTGAAAGTGGTTTGACGATGCGCCCTCTCCCAAGCAGTTCAGAGTCAACTAGAGGATAATAATACATGTGCAGAAGTAGTGTTAACAGGTACGAGGAATCGCTTTAGCACGCAGCCCGCAGTTACCTCAGAAAAATAAACTGCGAAGCAGTAGCAGATAAGTCGTAAGGCCTAACCCGAACTGGCTAACGACTTCGTTCCTTGGAAAAACAAGAGGTGCATATTAAAGCCGGCTAACAGCGTCAGGTCAGCTGCCTCAAAAAAGCAGCAAATGTCATCTGTGGCGGTACGACCCCGTGCGTGCACGCATGACCTTAAAACAACCCCTATCGCTCCGACCACACGCCAAGAAACAATCTGCGGCGTATTACGTAGAGGGTACGCCGAAACTCTCTGAGTCAAGGCCGTACCCTGGGAAACACAACAATTTCCCCTTCTTGCCTGTGTCCTGGCTTCAAATCACACAGAGGTCGTTAAGGACCGAGTTAAACCAGCACAAAGACTTCACGGAAACGTTCACGCTCTTTTTCGCTGAGCTTGTTGCAGAGAACTGGCAGGCCCAAAACTGTAATGTCAAAGAAATAGAGACTAGGCACGATATCACAGGAGGCACCTTGTTTTGTTTGTCAAAACTAATTTTGAAACACACCCTTTGTCATATTTTAGTTGCAACTAGCCCCCCAATTGAATCAAATGTTGCCAGATACAGCACAGTTTCCCGTGGCATCGAACATATGGAAATTTTAAGACTGGCGGGATTTTGAAATAAAAAACTGGATTTTTTATTTTAATTTCGAGTATAAGACGTATCTGAATTTTGGAGACAATTCCTCGAAGAAAAAAGTGCGTCTTACAGTCCGTAAAATACGATGTCTACCGAGGTACTACAGCAACTATAGTTTTCTTCGCCTTCTTCTTTTTTTTAATGAAACAATATACGTTTCTAAACTTCCTGGCAGAGTAAAATTTTGTGCAAGACCAGGACCCGAAGAGGGTCCTTCGCTTTTCGTAGGAAAGTGCTCTGACGGCAGGACACTTAGCTGCAAAAGGCAAAATTCACAGGTTCGAGTCCCTGTCCGATAAACAATTTTAATCTACCAGGATGTTTCAAATCAGGACGCTCCGTTGCAGAATGAAAAATCATTCTGGACTCTTAAGTATTGTCAGCACAAATCGATGAAGTTTAAGAGGAGGCGTTCAGTTATGCTGCTCTCATTAATATTGCATCGACGCTATTCGTAGAAGTTGTTGTTGTTGTTGTTGTGGTCTTCAGTCCTGAGACTGGTTTGATGCAGCTCTCCATGCTACTCTATCCTGGGCAAGCTTCTTCATCTCCCAGTACCTACTGCAACCTACATCCTTCTGAATCTGCTTAGTGTATTCATCTCTTGGTCTCCCTCTACGATTTTACCCTCCATGCTGCCCTCCAATACTAAATTGGTGATCCCTTGATCCCCCAGAACATGTCCTACCAACCGATCCCTTCTTCTAGTCAAGTTGTGCCACAAACTTCTCTTCTTCCCAATCCTATTCAATACCTCCTCATTAGTTATTTGATCTTCAGCATTCTTCTGTAGCACCACATTTCGAAAGCTTCTATTCTCTTCTTGTCCAGACTAGTTATCGTCCATGTTTCACTTTCAGAAACGACTTCCTGAGACTTAAATCTATACTCGATATTAACAAATTTCTCTTCTTCAGAAACGCTTTCCTTGCCATTGCCAGTCTACATTTTATATCCTCTCTACTCCTATCATCAGTTATTTTGCTCTCCAAATAGCAAAACTCCTTTACTACTTTAAGTGTCTCATTTCCTAATCTAATTCCCTCAGCATCACCCGACTTAATTCGACTACATTCCATTATCCTCGTTTTGCTTTTGTTGATGTTCATCTTATATTTTCCTTTCGAGACACTATCCATTCCGTTCAACTGCTCTTCTAAGTCCTTTGCTGTCTCTGACAGAATTACAATTCGTAGAAGTATATGACTTAAATTGAAGGAGGAGGGGGAAAAGTAATGGAAATGGAAAGGATTATTGATATCAGCTTCATCAGAAATCTGTGCAGCATCAACGGAGACGAATGAAACTGCGTGCTGGACCTGGATTCGAACCCGGAATGTCCTGCGTACTTTTTTTGTCCGTTGTATTTGGTCGTAGCGGACGCCACATGATATCCGTCGAAGTTCGTTGTTTGTCCGTTCACTCAGTTTTTTTTTTTTTTATTATTACAGAGAGCAGCATTCTCTGACCGAACAAGCTGAGCTACCGTGCCGGCACTTACTAGGCAACTGCGTTAACCCTTGCGCCACCAGGACAAAATATTTACAGCAACTGCAAGGGCTATCTCGGCACGCCTCCTTGCCGACCCACACTCCCACCGAGCACCACCTATCCACAGTCCCTCCACCTGTCCGCCATGATCCCTACTCAGAAATTCCTGCAGGAGGCCAGACGTACTTGTGCATCCGTAGTGTAGAGGTGGATCCATTGCACATCTAGGCAAATTAGTTATATGAATTCCTGGAGCCTGTTCTTTCGGACATGTCTGGAAGAACAGACGCCACGTATTCATACAATTCGTTTGAATATTCTAAATGCGAGCACCAAGGTTCGGTTCTCTCGCCTTTTGGGATTTTATATGGTAGCAGTTGTCCCGGGCACTATGTCACGAGGTTTGCCCATCACATTAAGATCCCCTGTAAAAATTAACCACTACAAGCTTTTTTTTGAAACGCTCTCGATTAAAAAAGGTAGCACAGTAGATGAAAATGTATTAACGTACAGCAATTAAACAGAGAAATATTGAGATGAATCGTGCTTAATTTTTGTCATCAGTGTTTATATAGTGCTGCTCCTTTATAGAGAAGCTGTAATAGCAGAATGGGTCACTGAGGAGAACTCAGTGGCTTCGAACGAGGACTGGTGGTTTCGGTTGTCACCTGAGTAACAAATAAGTCAGAGACATTAGAACTAAAGCTTTGAAAGATCATATTTGTTCCATCAGTCGATACCGGTAGATAATAAATATACAGCTGCACAGCCGATGGCACAAATATTCTTTTTTCGAAATATTTAACAGCCGTAGACCGTTACTTACGAAAAGTGTTATCTTCTAAAGCTGTCCAAGTCCACTGTTATCACGTGATTGGGAAGTAGCAACACGAAGGAACAAGCCATAGCAAAACCAAAACCAGCGAATGCACATGTACTGACGGGCAGCGACCGTCGAGCATCGCAGAGACTGATTATGACAAATCACAAGAAATCAACGGAATGAATCGTGCGTAAGTTCCAAAGTGCTACTAGCAGTCCAGCTGGCAGAATGACTGTGCGTAGGGAGTTAAAAAGAATGGGGTGGAATGATTGAGCAGCTCCTCATTAGCCACATCTATAGTCAGTGCTGAGCGACGCTTGATGTGATGTACAGAGCGACGACACTGGACAGCGGATGATTGGAAAGAAGTTATTTGGATTTCGAGAGATGAATTGTTAATAATGGGGGGATTTAAGTGGACAGATCGGAAAAAAGTTTAAATGAAACGTTCCAGGACAACGGGGGAGGATGTAGAGAATAATAACGGTATGAGGTTGATTAACTTCTGTAATTTTCAGAAGCGTACTGTTGTGAATGGACAATTCCAGTAGAAAGAAATTCGTGAATACACCTTAGCTAATCCGTTTAGGAACCTAAAACAGACAACGTAAAAGTGCAAAGACTGTGGCTTATTAAAGTACAAGGAGTAAAGGTAGAAACAGAAACAGAAAGTGGGTCCGATCATTAAATAATTATTTCAGAAATCTCTCTTCCGATTAAGACCAAGACAAAACAGAAGGAGAAGTAGGGAGATGTTGGAGTACAACCATATAGAAACCAAGATATAGCAAACCTATACTACAAGAAGAAAGTGTGAAAAATTTGTATTAGTAAAAATTAAATCCAAGATTAGAGGCAGTGGAAGAGGCCCATAGTGCCAATGAACTACACCGTTTCCTGACATAGACGATTAAGGAAGCTGTGGAGGAGGCTTAATGAAAGAGAGAGAAGAGAAGAGTAAGAACTGAATGGGTGACCACGGAGCTATAGGAGCTGGCTGAGGAGAAGAAGAAACTATATCGAATATGAGTAATCTCTGGGAGTGGTGGGGATTGGAATATTACAAAGTTTATAAAAAGAGGACTAAGAAATTAACAAGAAAGACTAAGGAACAGGCATGGGAAAGAGTATATGGGGATTAGAGCATTCGCTTGTATATAGGAGATCGGGGGAGGCATGCACAATGTTAAGGAAGATTAAAGTCGGCGCATCTCACTAGTTCTGTACGAGACATACTTAGGCTCTATAGGATCCAAGAGCATATTTTATATTTAATGTTACATATATGCAGATCTGTCAAGTAGCGCATTACATGATATTAGATCCAATGTTACATGTGATATTTTAAAAAGTCTTAAGACAAAGCTCCACAGCAAGTCATGTATTTTAAACGGTGATTAAGTGTATGTCACGCACATGTACTGGACAGAGTCAACGACTCTCACATTGGATATAGATAATGTGATTCTACGTACAATACCTTCCCAAGAAGCCATGGACAAGGTTTAATAAACGTATATTTTGCAACTGGTTGGCTGTTATTCAGCTGTTGAAGCTCCTGCATGCGCAGCTGCTAGAGCGCAGCCATCTTCAAAATCTTAGAGATGATAATGGCTAGCAATCCCGCGCCTACATGACAACCTATGTTCGCCAGACAGTGACAAAAGCACTTTGAAAACCTTCTAGTAGAAAAAAGAACAGACAAGCCGATAAAAGCGTACAGTGAAAGCGCTACTTTAGGTAATATGGAACCTACACTACAGGAAGAAATAAAAGAGATGCTGAGAAAAAGCAAGAGATGGCAAGGTGACTGGGAGGAGTTGTGATAGAACTGCGGAAATAAGAGCCCCCTCAAATGGTAAGATTTATATCTGAGTTGTTCATATTATAGGAGGTGAGAAAATACCAGAGAGTGGTATCATACACAGAGTGATTCACGAAGATATGCAAATATTTTAATATGTTATCCTAAAATAAAACTAAAGAAAAAAGCTCGTATAAATATAGGTTCACAAATGCTTAGTTACGTAGTTACGGCTAATAAAAGATTTTCCCTCAATTTTAGCAACTTCGCTAATATGAAGCGAGGTTAAAGTAAAGCCCGATTTCCATATATTTTGTTGTTATTGGTCCGGTGAATCTGATAAAACATGTCCCAGACGTCTATCTGCAGTAGTTTTCCACAACATCCAGAGAATCAAAGATTATTATAGATGTAAATCTTTCCATTAAGACTCTAGAAACGTTTATGTCATTGTTGGCAACCGTTAGTGAGTTGTTTCATTTGTTTCCTAACCTTGAAACGACTTAGTTTTCTGTATTGACCAGTGAAAGAACATAATAACAACAGCATATTTAAGGGAAACCACCTAGTAACTGTTGTAGTTACTTATGGAATAGGGATGCCTTTCAAGTTTATAACAGACGAACACGCCGATAGGGTGTCTATTTATGGCAAATGTGATGGTAATGCTACGACTGCAGTTAACGAATATCGCGTGCGTTATCCAAGTCGGAGGATTCCGAATGCACGAACCATTAGTGGAGAATTTCGATTGTTACGGGAGACAGCTTCTCTAACTAACGTTCATAATCAGTACGAGTGCTCGATACGTGAAGACGATGATGAGGACATTACGGATGCTGTTCAACGTAGTTCGGGTACCAGTACACGACATATCCCTCAACGATTAGGTATTTCACAATCTGAGGTATGGAGTACACTAAAGTACAATAATCTATATCCTTACCATAAACAAAAAGTGCATCATTTACATCCGGGAGATCCTGTCCTTCGCTTGGAGTTGTGCAACTGGTTAAATACTAATCGGCAGTTACACAAATACAGTTTATTTACTGATGAGGCACAGTTTACTCAAAATGGTATCAACAATTTACATAACGGGCACGTATGGTCTGAAGCAAACCCACATGCAACGCAATTTCCAGCAGAGATTTAGCATAAATGTGTGGTGCTGTATAAACACGCACTTTATTGGACCATTAATTTCCCAGGACGTCTAACTGGGGAGACGCACTTATAATTCCTTCGAGAAGAAATGCCCAGCTTGATCGAAGAATTATGGCTTAACAGACTGTGAGAGAGAAGGAAAGATGCTTTATTGAAGAAGAGTCGTCTTGTGCTAGATCAGTGTCGTAGTCATTTGTAAAATTCTTTGAAAGAAGAGACTGGAAAATACAGAGCTTGCTGTTATTCTGCGAGGACTTGCTTCACAATTGCAACCTCTTCATGTCTCGACAGAAAAACCACTTAACGTGTATATGAGAGAGGAATGGAAGAAAGGGATGACAGATGAAACCCAACATGAATTCGCGCCGAAGGGAGCATCAAAACGACCTATACTCAAACAAGCGTGTCGGGGGATAAAATGGTCTTTGTGTAGAGTCAGAGATGACATTATTGATCAATCTCTCAAGAAGTGCCGCATAAGTAACCCTTTCGATGGCAACGAAGACTATCTTATGTATTAAGAGGACAACGATGACGATGAGGAAGAAGAAGCAGAAGAAGAAGAAGAAGAAGAAGGAGAAGGAGAAAGTTCAAATGACGATTTTCAGGGATTTTAAAGGTCAGTTCGGATTTATAAACTAAGATCTTTTTAGTCTGGTTTCGGAATCTAATAATAAAAATGATAGATTTTTTTAAGTGCTTAAAAATTAAGGTGCCTCTTGCAGTCCGTAGCGTCTTATAGTCCGTAAAATACGGTACAGAAGTTATAGGAATTACTCACGCAGGAAAATACTTACTCGTTGGACTACTGACTCTTGCCGAACAGCCGGCCGCGGTGGTCTAGCGGTTCCAGGCGCGCAGTCCGGAACCGCGCGGCTGCTACGGTCGCAGGTTCGAATCCTGCCTCGGGCATGTATGTGTGTGATGTCCTTAGGTTAGTTAGGTTTAAGTAGTTCTAAGTTCTATGGGACTGATGACAACAGATGTTAAGTCCCATAGTGCTCAGAGCCATTTGAACCATTTGAACCTTGCCGAACACACTCAATCTACACCTTAAACCATACCGAAATATTAGGGGTATCTTTGTTGCCGAAGAAGGGAAAGTGGAAGGATAAACGTCCCGTCAACGATGAAGTCTAGAGACGGATCACGAGCACAGACTAGAGTGTAGACGTGCAAATTTTCGAAGGAATCACGTCAGAAGTTGCCTTGAACGTTTCAAGGAAACAACAGGAAATTTAAATCTGGCTGACCGGACGGGTGATTTGAATCTTGCCCTCCGAAATTCGAGTTCAGTGCATTAACCCCCCACCACATCGATCATTTTCAGATTACTTATACCATTTGAGACCTTCAAATTTTACTGCCAACGAACTGAAGAAAAACTTACAGTGTCTATCCTTGTCTAATCCGTACTAGCACTCCGTCGTTAATGACTTCGACGTTGACAGGACGTTAACACAAATCTGTTTTTAATTATTTCGCTCTATTAGATTAAACACAGAAGTATGGGAAGATGAATCGTGCTTACATTCTTCATGTCATGAGTCTTTTGACTGGTTTGATACTGTCTTCCACCTGTTCCTGTCTTGTACCAAACTTTTCACCTCTTCGTAACTATAGTACCTAAGTCTTCTATAACTTCTTTCGCACATTCTAATCTTTGTCTCTACATTTTCTCCCTCTCGTACTCCATCCAGCCCTAGGTTAACGGTTGCAGGACGCAGTATAGTATGTCCCACTATCCTGTACTCTTCTTGTGGTAACAGTCTCCCGCTGACTTCCTTCCTTACTTATTCATTTTAATATTTCTTAATTTCGTATTTTATCTGTCCATTTCATTTTTTACAGTCTTAGGACCGCATTTTACATGCATTCAGCTTCTTTTCTGGTTTTTCGATGTTCTCTTTTCACTTCCATACTAATTCCATGCTTCGAAGTACACTGTCAGGGGCTCTGATTTTGCACTGCTTATACATCAGCCATAATCCGAGCTAAAAACGTTATCCATGCCGGTTAACAGGCCTGCTAAGACTTCCTCAGATTAGCCAAGAAGCACCCTTTCGGACGAATCCTTGGGTTTACATCTGTTCCCCTTGAATTTTTATTCATCAAGTGAAAACTTCTTTCATTTCATTGTTTCTTCGACACAAAAATTATTCATCACTCGTGGTAAGCCTTACTCTGCCTCACATCGCTCTTAACACGAACTTGCTTTCTTGATCAACCACTTTTTTTGTCCCCGTACGCATTTTATAAATGTCGTAGACTATCCGTCTCCTAAGAATTGTGAACATGTTGCTCCACACTACCGGACGCTACCTCTAGGTTCACAAACACATGGAAAGCATCGTGATTTTTCTCCAAGCTGCTTTCGTTTTCCAAGAGAAATGTTAGAATTACTTCTCTGGTACCTCTTCCCTTCCTAAAACCAAACTGATCCTCGTCCATTTTTATTCATATTCTTTTGTATCTATAAGCCGCAGTATGCGATATAATTGCTATAAAGTGTATTTTTCTGCTGTTTCTATAGCAATGAACAGTCAGTTTCAGTTGTATAACTACGTAATTGGGCAGCAATTTCCGTATCGTGAGCAGCACATCAGAGACCGGCGTATCGTTTGTAACGAACTTCTAGTAAGTAGAAGCGGCTTTTATGTTTATTTACTATGTGCATTTTAGTCTAAAATCTTAATTTTCTTGCGTATTTGTGTGACTAGTAGGCACAGATGTGTACTTTAAATGTCTGGTCTTTAGTTCCGCTGTCTTTAGTACAGATAGGACCTGCGATTACTGTGTAGGGGCGCTTCGCCCACAACTCCAGTCGGTGTCGGCTTCGGGCATGCAGCTTGGGGCTGTTGCCAATAGACATCGCTGTGGGGCGCTGGACTTGAGATGCAGAGTACGTCCAACACGTCCCTTGTGTCACCCGATCGGTCCACTATTGTGATCGTACCGCTTACTGCCCACACTGTTAATTACTCCTCATCCATGCTCGAGTGGGACGTTCTTTCAAGGTGTGGCAGGTAGTGAAAGACTTTCTGGGGACGCAGATCGAAGGGCATCCCCAGCTCTTTTGACGTACAGGTTTCAGGCGCTGTCTATGTCTGACAAATTTCGTGAGCCAGATGCAGCCGCTCGCCCTGTTGCACAAAAAGCCTCAAGCATTCAAGATCTGGGCATTCACAGAGGGTAGGATTACAGGTAGTTGGGAGCTCCAGTGTCAGACGCGTAATGGCGCCCCTTCGGGATACGGCTGCCAAGCAGGGGAAGAAACCCAATGTACACTCTGTCTGCATACCGGGAGGAGTCATTCCAGATGCGTAACGAATGCTTCGGGTTGCCATGACGAAAACAGGGTGCAGCCAATTTCAGGTGGATGGCTTGCCGCGATGTGTGTCACTTTGGATCAGAAGAGGTCCTCTCTTGTTCTGGGCTGCTAGCTGAAGTGATAAAGACAGTCATTTTTGCTTGTAAGAAGAAGGTACACCTCACCATCTGTAGCATTACTGACAAGGATGATTACAGACCCTTGGCACAGAGCCGAATGGAGTGTCTGAAGCAGATCCTGAGACGGTTCTGCCACAGTGTAGGTTGCAGATTTCTCGACTAGCCCCATAGGAGGACGGGGTTTCGGGTTCCGCTTAATACGTCTGTTGTCCACAACATGCAGGAGATGGCTATAAAGGGTTGTGGGGTCTGTGTGGAATGGACTGTGCTGTTTCTTAGGTTATAAGGTCTGGTAAAGTATAGAAATGACTGCAGTCTCAAAGGGTGCAGGACAATCACAGGGAGAGGATAGACATAGCAGTAATCAGCATTTCGTTGTAAACAATTGTAGTTATGTTGGGTAATAACCAGAGCTCCAGGCGCTAATAGAAAGCTGAAATCGTTACAGCTACCGAAACGTGGCTAAAGTCGGAGAGAAGATCAGCCGGATTTTTACAAAGGACCTAACGTTGTTTAGAAAGTATAGACTAAATGCAGTTAGTGGTGACATGTTTCTTGCTATTGGAAGTAGCGTATCTTGTAGCGAAATTGAAGCATATACAGGGTGGTCGGAAATTCCCGTTACAGACTTCTAGGACTTGTAGAGGGGAGTGAGTACATCGTATTTTGAATAGGAACCCGTGGCTGGAAACGCCATCCAATGGGACTACAGAGCTCAAAGTTATAGGCGCAGGTGTCTGTAGATGTACGTATACACGGATTGATTCCGTGATGATGTTACAGACTTTCTGGGATGATGGAGAACGATAAATGTATTAATTTGAAGTAAGGATCCCTGTACCGGAAACAAACGAGTCGAAAGTTATAAACGAAAACCGTTCTGATACCTCTGACAGTTGAATACACGTACCGGTTCTTGTGTTGCGAAGAGTGTAGGGCTGGTAACTTTCAGTGGTGGTAGTGTGGACAAAAACGAGAAAAAATATCCAATAAACGTGGGCTCTAAAGTGCGTACCTTAACAGCTATGAACACTTGCTCAGTAGAGGAGATGCTTTTCACATTAGCGATGATGAACGAATGGTCATAGCTCATCAGGTATGCAATTTTGAACCCACGTTTGTCGGACATTTTTTCTCGTTTTTGTCCACACTATCACCACTGAAAGTTACCAGCCCTACACTCTTCGCAACACAAGAACCGGTACGTGTATTCAACTGTCAGAGGTATCAGAACGGTTTTCGTTTATAACTTTCGACTCGTTCGTTTCCGGTACAGGGACCCTTACTTCAAATTAATACATTTATCGTTCTCCATCATTCTAGAAAGTCTGTAACATCATCACGGAATCACCCCGTGTATACGTACATTTACAGACGCCCGCGCCTAAATCTTTGACGCTCTGTAGTCTCGTTGGATGACATTTCCAGACATGGGTTCCTATTCAAAATACGATGTACTCACTCCCCTCTTCAAGTTCTAGAAGTCTGTAACGGGAATTTCAGACCACCCTGTATAGTTCATGTGAGTTAGCAGGGGTACAGGCTATGCTTGACAAGCGAAATAAATTAATAATTGGTTCCTTTTACCGACCGCCCCCCTCCCTCCATCCTACGATTCAGATGATTCAATTGCTGAACACTTCAAAGAAAACTTGAGTGTCATCTCAAATAGATGCCATACTAACATAGTTGGTGGTGACTGCAATCTACCCTCGATTTGTTGGCGAAAATAGATGTCCAAAGCCGATGATAGGTGTAAAAAATAGTCAGAAACTGTACTAAATGCTTTCTCCGTAAATTATTTTGAGCAATTAGTTCAGGAGTAGAATCAAAGTGTAAATCGTTGCGAAAACATACTTGACCTGAGCATCATGACGGACACATGCATTAGTAAGCACCAGATCGTTGTAGCGAGAATCATCGTAGCTCCCAAATCCCCCAAAAGTAAACTCAAAATATATCTATGTAGAAAAATCAGATAAAAAATCGATTTGCTAAGAAATCGTCTCCTCTTTTTTCCAATTAACTATGTAGGTATAGACCAGATGCGACTTAAATTCAGGGAAATAGTATCAGAGGTAGCTGAGAGATTTATACCGAATAAATTAATAAAAGATGGTACTTGTCCACAATGGTACACAAAGCAGATCAGAACAATGCTGCAAAAGCAGCGAAAAGGATGCCAAATTTAAAAGAACCAAATATCTCCAAGAATGGCGAAGTTTTACTGAAGCACGAAACTTAGTGCTGACTTCAATGCGAGATGCTTTTAATAGTTCCCACAACGGAACTCTGTCTCGAAAGCGTCAGGAAACCTGAAGAGACTACGGTAGTCTCTGTTGTATCCACTAGCAAGTGAATAAAGTATGGAAAAGACTCTCCATGTTTTAATAACGAAATTCGGACGATTCTGAGGAAGCAGAGATTGTTGAACTCTCGGTTCAAGAGGGAGCGCATAAATGACGACAAGCGAAGGTTAGTAGATATCGTGCATCTGTGAAAAGATCTGTGCGCGAAACATACAACTACCATCGTCATACTTTAGTACAAGATCTGGCAGAGAACCCTAGAAAATTCTGGTTGTATGTAAAATTGTTAAGCTGGTCAAGACTTACATTCAGTCCCTTGTTGACCAATCTGATGTGGAAGCTGAAAGTAGCTAATCGAAAGCCGAAGTTTTAAATTTCACTTTCAAGAAATAGTCCACACAGGAGAAAGGTACAAGCGTACCGTAATTTGACCATCTGACAGACTCCCGTATAGATGACATAGCAATAAGCATACCTGGCATAAAGAAAGCTCTGAAAGCAAATAAATCAACAGGTTGGGATGGAATCCCAGTTCGATTTTACAAAGAGCACTCTAAAGTATTCGCCTCTTATCTGTCTTGCATTTATCGTGAATCTCCCGCCCAGCACAAAGTTCCAGGCGACTGCAGAAAAGCGCAGGTGACTACAGTATATGAGAAGGGTGAAAGAACGGACCCGCAAAATTACAGACCAATATCCCTAACTTAGGTTTAGTGCATAAACCTTAACCATATGCTCAGTTCGACTGTAATAAATATTCTTGAAACAGAAACTTATGTGCACGAATCAGTATGATTTTAGAAAGCATCGCTTGTGCGAAACTCAGCTTGCCCTTTTCTGACATGATATATTGGGAACTATGAATGAAGGACAACAGGCAAGCGTTTGATACTGTGTCCCATTGCAGGCTGTTAACAAAGGGTACGTGTATGGAATACGTTCACAGCTATGTGAGTGCCTCGAAGATTTCTTAAGTAATGGAACCCAGTATGTTGTCCTCGACGGCGAGTGCTCATCAGAGACAAGGGTATCGTCAGGAGTGCCCCAGGGAAGTGTGAGAGGCCCACCGTTATTCTATCTACATATAAATGATTTGGTGAAGGGGTGGGCAGCAATCTGCGGTTGTTTGTTGATGATGTCGTGGTGTACGGTAAGGTGTCGAAGTTGAGTGACTGTAGGAAGACACAAGACGAATTAGACAAAATTTCCAGTTGGTATGATGAATGGCAGCTAGACTAAATGTGAAAAAGCGTAAGTCAATGCGCATGAATAGGAAAATCAAACCTTTAATGTTCGGATACAGTATTACTAGTGTCCTGCTTGATACAGTCAAGTCGTTTAAATATCTGGGTGTAACGCTGCAGAGCGAATTGAGGTGGAATGAGCATGTGAGAACTGTGGTAGGGAATGTGAATAGCCGACTTCGACTTCGGTTTGTTGGGAGAATTTAGAAAAGAATGGTTCACTCGTAAAGGAGACTGCGTATAGGACGCTGGTTCTTCCTATTCTTGAGTACTGCTCGAGAGTTTGGGACCCGTACTAGGTCAGGTTGAAGGAAGACATCGAAGCAATTCAGAGGCGAGCTGCTAGATTTGTTACCGGTGGGTTCGAACAACACGTAAGTATTACAGAGATGCTTCGGTAACACAAACAGTAATAATCCCTGGAGGGGGGGGGGGGCGACGTTCTTTTCGAGAAACGCTACTGAGAAAATTTAGTGAACCGGCGGTTGAAGTTGACTGCTGAACGATTCTACTGCCGCCAACATACATTGCGCTTAAGGACCACGAAGATAAGATACGAGAAATTAGGACTGATACGGAGGCATATAGACAGTCGTTTTTCCCTCGCTCTATTTGCAAGCGGAATGACTAGGAACGGAAATGACTAGTAGTGATACAGTGTAGCCTCCGCCACGCACCGTAAGATGGCTTGCGGAGTATCTGTGTAGACGCAGAATACTAGAAGCAAAGCACAATCAGTATTTTCACAAAGCGATACCAATAGTAATATTACCAATGGGAGCAACACTGAAGTTGATTTATTAATCACATTTATTCGAAATTCCTTCAGCAAAAAAGTAAATATTACAGAATTCAAATCAATAACAAATGCCAAAATGAGTAACTGAGAAGCAGATATTCTCGGTGTAGCAAAGCAGCTTAAAGGACTTACTAAAGGTAACCTGTGGTCTATGGGCGGCGGCAGTTCCACCCTGAGCGTCGAGATACGGCAGATTGTTCTTGCTTCCGACAGTATAGAGGCGCCGCGTGTGTCGAACTTGTTTCTACTCTGTCTTGTGCGTGTAATGGCAGGCGTTGCATCGTTCTTGCCTAGCGGAGTTTGTTGTCGGTTTGTTCTCTGGTGGCAGCGTTGTCTGCCCGCGCCATGATGTCTGTCGAGTCTCACAAGAATATTTCTCGTCGGCGTAACGTTCGTTTCAGTTATGACAAGAGTAAGCGTCATGTTCAACCTGGCTCCCTAGAAATTCAAGATTTGTTGGTTGGCACGATTCGAGTTACATCCGATCAGGTAGATACCGCTTGCTTTGATCCTGATTGGTATACATTTTTTGTGAAGTTTCAAGATCCCTTGCAAGTAGTGCTGGTCCCGTTAGCCTAATCCACCTTTTAAATGCAGCGATCGAGGATATTCCGGTCAGAGTTTTCAATCTCCCACCCGAGGTGGACGATTCATTTCTTGGGGGGGGGGTTGCGTCCTTATGAAGTCGTTCGGCATATCCGACTGCAATGCTGATCCGTTCAACATCGCTTGCAATGTTACAGTGGTATCCCAACAGTATCAATGTGTGTTCAAAAGAATATTCCTTCACACTTGAATGTTTGTGATTACCGGATTCATGTTACGTATGCAGGGCAAGAAGGAGCCTGTTTCACTTGTAATGAAAGTGGACATCTCAGGTCTAGTTCCCCACGGCGTGTTACAGTTTTAAAATCGTCCTATGATGAACGTTGTCCGTTGGCATTAGCTGAATTAGTGCTCTCAGTACTTCTGCAGCCTTACAAGACGTCGGGGAGACATTGTCCCCCCCCCCCTCTCCCCTCCCTCCGTACGACTTTCCGACGTTACAGAAGCGTTCAGATGCGGCCCTTGCTGCCGTAAGGCGCCGGCACCGGTGCCGGAATTTAAACACTGTCGGACTCAGGATGGCGAAGATTTTGAAGTCACCCCTCCCCAGTTCCGCCCCTCCGTGAAGATGGTGGTGGAAGGTGCTTCTTCCAGTGGTGATACTTTGAACACTGATGTTAACTGCGGTTCTTGTTTCTCCAGGGATGACAAGACTGGTCCTGTTGATACTGAAATGAATGTTACAGCTGTGTCCTCTCCTCCATCAGTAGGAATGTCTCTTCCGGTGTGTTCCGATGATTTAACGGAGACATCGTCTGTTATTCTGTCTTTACAGTGTTCTAGAGAGAAGAACATACGTATTTCGCGCCTTGAACGTGTCGCCATCCTTATCAGGCGTTTGCGGGAAGTGTTACCCTTCTTCTCCCATCTCTAAAAAATATGCTGCGGAAAGTCATCGTTTGCTAGTGGAAGAGTATGGAGAACATGCTCTGTCGGAAACAATGCTTAGAGATTGGTTTCGACGATTCATAGAGAACAGTTTAGAGGTGAGTGACAAAATGCGTCCTGCTCGACATGGTGAACCATGAGCTGTTGCAAACGGGTAAAACTGCGAATGCTGAACGCTACGAAGCACAGTACCTCAATTTGAATCGCGCGCTTGAAGATAAACGTCCGCAACACAGTCAAACACATTACAAAGTCTGTCCGTTTCATGACAGCGCCAAATCACATGTTGCAAATCAAGTGTAGCGAACCTTAATGGTCCTTCCACAAGAGAGGCCGTGCATATGGATGCAATGAGTCGCTTCTCGCTGCCGGTCTTCGGCACACAGAGTTGGAATCCCACTCATTGCAGTTTTTCTTCGGCTCCCGTTCACCGCAGCTGTCACGTGGTATCTAAAAAGACCTGCTGCCTGTTGGGGTGTTGTTTCTATAACCACTCAGTAAAAAAAAAGTTTTCTGCAGAGGAAGTAGTTGTCGCTTCTGCAGTTGTCATGACGACACCCAAAGTAAAGAAAAGAAAGCATTAGTGCGGCCCAATAACTAGTTCTCAATTAAAGTTAGGAGCTTTCAATTGCCTTCACGGGACACTGGGAACAGATCCTGAGAAATTTTTGTCATATGTCATTAACATTATTCGATGAACTGTGTGCAATACTGAAACCATTCTTTCGGTTCGTGGATAACAACATGAAGAAGCGTGTAACAGTGGAAGAGAGGGTGTCTGTTACACTGAGATGGGTGCAAAACAAACTTCTTTGTTGCAGAAACATAGAACATGTTATTAGCACTGTAAAAAGTTATTTGTCATAGACACAAATGTCAATCAACAGAATCTGATGCCCTGGAAGTTTCTCCGAATTGTACGACGACTGAAGTATTGTATGTAGTATTAACGAAGTGAGAAGTTTTTCAGAGGCTCAGAAGTGACGAACTCTCAGATTCGTTGTCGATTTCTGGAGTGGGCTGAGAGGAACGTGTGCATAAGTCCCATTTACCGCGATTGGAGATGCATGAGATGGGGAGGGGGGGAGTTGGGTGATTCGTTTCAAATGCGTTTGTGGAAAACTGCTAGGGTGACTAAAAAGCAACTAGGCGAACATCACATTGTTGTGCCATGTGTACTACAAAGTTTGAGTAACGTGGCTGATACATAATTGTAGAAGTTGTAGAAGTCGTACGGATTGGCGATTACGAAGTAAATAAAGTTACGGAATTTTGCAAAATAATCTATGATGGACGAAGCAAGGAGGGCATAAAAAGCAGACTATCACTGGCAAAAAGGGCATTCCTGCTCAAGAGAAGTCTTATAGTATCACACACAGGCCTTCATTTGATGAATAAAGTTCTGAGAATATTCGTTTGGAGCACAGTATTGTATGGCAGTGAAACATGGACTGTAAAAAACTGGTACAGAAGAGTATCGAAGCATTTGAGATGTGGTTGAAAATAGGTGGAATCATAAGGTAAGAAATGAGGACGTCCTCCGGAGAGTCGGCGTGGAAAGAGATATATGGAAAACACCGACAAGAAGAAGGGACGGGATGATACGACATCTGTTAAAGCATCAGGGAATAACTTTCATAGTACTACAGAGAGCTGTAGAGCGTAAAAATCTTAGAGGAAGACAGAGGTTGGAATGCATCCCACAAATAACGGAGGACGTGTGTTGCATGTGCTACTCTGAGATGAAGAGCTTGGCATAGGAGAGGAATTCGTGGCGGGTCACATCAAACCAGTCAGAAGCCTGATGACTCAACAAAAAAAAAACAAGTCTTCCAGTCCATATAGAATACCAATTAGTTTCCATTTAGAGGACGCCGATACAATAGCCCATACTTAGCAATCATATACAATCGCTCACTTGGCGAAAGTTCAATGCCAGAAGACTGAAAAATTGCACGGGTCATACCAACAGTCATGAAAGGAAATAGAAGTGATTCGTACAATTACAGACCCATATCATTGATGACGCTTTGTGGTAGGATTTCAGAACATATACTATGTTCGAACATTATGAATTACATCGAAGATAATGGTCTATTGACACAGAGCACGGATTCAGAAAATGTCGTTATTGTGAAACACATCTTGCTCTTTACTCTCACGAAGTAATGAGTGGTATCGACAGGGGATCTCAAATTGATTCCACATATTTAGATTTCCGGAACGTTTTTGACGCCGTTCCTCATAAGAGACATCTAACCAAACCTGCGTTCCTATTGAGCATCACTTCAGTTGTGCGACTGGATTCGTTATTTCCTGTCAGAAAGACCACAGTACGTAGTGTTCGACGGGAAATCTTCGAGTTGAATGGAAATTATATCCGAAGCTCCCCAAGCAAGTGTTATAGTCCCTCTGCTGACCATATAAACGATTTAGGAGGCAATCTTAGGAGCTCTCTTAGCTTATCTGCAGGTGATTCATTTACCACGTAGTGAAGTCACCCGTAGATAAAAAAACAATTGCAAAATTACTTAGACATGATATCTGTATGGCGTAAAATGTGTCAGTTGTCTCTGAATGAGGAAAAGTGTGGGTCACGCACATGAGTAAGCAAAGAAATCCGTTAAATTTTCGTTACACGATAAGTCACACAAATTTAAATTCCTAGGAGTTAGTTTTACGAACGACTTATATTGGAAAGATCACAAAGACAATGTTGTGGGGAAGGCAATGCAAAGACTGCGTTTTATTGGCAGAATACTTGGAACATCTAACAGGTCTGTCAAAGAGATTGGCTACAATACACTTGTTCGTCTTCTGCTGGAGTATTACTGCGCGGTATGGGATCCTTATGCGATAGGATTGACTGAAGACATCGAAAAAGTCCAAAGAAGGGCAGCTAATTTTGTGTTATTGCGAAACAGGGAAGAAGGTGTCACGGATACGATAAGAAAATTGGAGTTTCATCGGTTAAACGAAGGCGTTTTGCGTTTCATCGAGATCTTTTCACGAAATTTCAATCACCAAATTTCTTCTCTGAACTTGAAAATATTTTACTGTCGCCAACCTACATAGGAAGAAATGATCATTGTAATAAAATAAGAAAAATCAGAGCTTGTACAGAAAGATTTAAATGCTCATTCCTCCCATGCACTGTTAGAGAGTGAAACAGTAGAGAAATAGGCTGAAGATCGTTCGAATAACTATCTCCCAGGCACTTAAGTGTGAATTGCAGAGCAGTCATGTAGATGTAGATGTGTGTTATTCTGGCCAGCAGTGTACAGGCATGACTCCTTAGACAAATCTTCCGATAATTTTCACATTTATCGGCATGTGAGTTCTTCGGCAAAGTGTTGATAATGCCTTTTTTAGAAATCTGTCATAAGTGACACATTTCAGGAGATTTTTGACGTGAACTCAAATCACATCTTAATTCCTACTGCACCTTGTTTGACTTCATGGCATTCAATGCCCTGTCAAGCACTAACCACAATTAGTGAATCATCTATTTTTCCGTATTAGTTTCCTCCTCTTCTTCTATTATATTTCAGGGTAATTCTTCACCATAACACAGACCTTGAGGTATTGTTGCAATCTGTCTGCTGCTTCTTCTCCATTTAATAGAGGTTTTTCACCTGCATTTTATATCTATACATTTTACTTCTCCAAAGTTACATTAAATCTTTCTGTTCATCGTGTCAATTTTTCTTGTAATCTTATCATTATTAATGTATTTACTTTTCTGGTTAATTTCCTTCGGAAGCAATCAATACAGGTGCATTCCTATTTCATTCATATACTTTCTTCTTCCATTTACAAGTTTGCGTATTTCCTGTTACTCGCCAGTTCTACTGCAGAATGAAATTATTGGTGCACGTAAAATTTTGAAGCTTTTCCCCCAACAATTGCAAAGCTGACACAAGACAGGCCTGAGCATACTCTTGTAATAAAATTGCCCATCTAATCAACATCCTATGCAACAATCCACTTGTGATTAAGGCCTTTATAGCTCAGTGACCTCAATACACAACTACTTTATATCCATAAAACAAATCCTTAAATTTCTTAATGGTCTGTACCATAGCAAAGGTTTCTATTTCTTTAATGCAGTAATTTCGTTCACATGACGTTAGCATTTGTCTAGCAAAGGTATACAAAAATTGCGTGACCTCAATACACAACTACTTTATATCCATAAAACAAATCCTTAAATTTCTTAATGGTCTGTACCATAGCAAAGGTTTCTTTTTCTTTAATGCAGTAATTTCGTTCACATGACGTTAGCATTTGTCTAGCAAAGGTATACAAAAATTGCGTATCGCTTCATCCCTTGCTCATAGTAGTCTTGAAACATCTCGCAGTCCATACCACATCCTGATGCTTCTACCGTAACGCATAATTCCTTGCTACCTTTAGGATGTTCTAAAATTCTGGCAGTACTAAACTCCCGTTTTAAGGCTTCTCACTCTTCCTGACACTTCTCACTCCATAACTATTATGATTTTACGTTTAATAGTGCATTAAGATTAAAGCAGTTCTTAACCTGACTTGGAATATATTTCCTATAAAATCCGATTAATCCAAGAGAAGGGTTCAACTGCCTCTTATTTTTAGGTAGAGGACAGTTTTTTATTGTCTAAATCTTTTCCAAGTCAGGTTTGACATCTTGTTAAATTACGATATGACGTAAAAACTTTATTTCACTAAACCCAAAGTGCGTATTCGAGAAATTAACTTTAGCATCTTTTTCACCGAGTCTTCGCAACAACACCTTCAGAAGAAATGGGTGTTCTTCTCAGATTTTTTATGCAAATAGAACATCGTCTACATATACAAATACCTTTTCCAATAATTCCTCCTCTAAGGCCAAATCAAGCGCACGTATGAACTCCGCAACAGATATATTGAGACAAAATGGTAAGACTTTGAATTATTTTGTAACATCTCACAACTAAGAGGAAAGCAGTATAATTTCTAGATTCCATATCGAGAGGAAATTACCAATATCCAGCAGAAAGATCAATTATATTTAATATTTTGCGTTATGGATCCTAACCAGCATATATTCAATGGGAAGAGACTGATCTCTCTCAATCTCGATTATTTTGTTTAAAATTCTTGCGTCAAGTACCACTCTAAGGTCACCTTTAGGTTTCTTTTCCACCAAAGTTGGGTTCCAACGAAGACTATCAGATCTTTCAATAACTTCTCAGCTGACGATTCGCTTTATTTTCTTCCTAACAGCCTCTTGTACACTTAAAGAAATAGAATATAGAGGTCTGAAAACTGATACATGTTTAATCTTGAGTTCACACTCATATCCTTCAAACACTCCCTGGTTTTCACTAAAAACTCTCTCTTTTCTTTAAAAACTCTCTCTTTTCTTTGCAAAACATTTATAACTGATTCCTTTCCTCTTTAGTAAACGCAGTTGATTGATTAAACTTTTCCCTATCTTGATTTTCCAGTTCAACCCTTTCCCATATAATTACCTACTTATTTTGTTTGATCATCATCTTGAACTCCTACCTCTATCTCTAACTTGATTTTCCAAGCTACTCACATTGTCGTCTGCAGCAGGCCCTTATTCTACGTCACCCATACTTGTCTGTTTTGAACATGTATGAGCATTCAGTCTCAGAGCAAATCCAACAAAACTCGATAACTCCTCAGGTATGGTAGCTGTGCTGTGGTCCCCGAGCGCCGCGTGTACCAGGCGCGGTGTGCTGCCTAAGAGTTCAGAACCGGACTCTCGATTCTGCGCTCATAGACAGCACACCGCGCGTTGTACACGCGGCGCTCGGGGACCACAGCACAGCTACGACACCTGAGGATGGACTCATAACAGTCCGAAACCGGTCGTGTGAAAATTAAGTAATTTACAACTGAAGCGGTATTTTCAGCCTCTGCTATAATGCTCATTTGCGGATGTTCATCCAACAGGATTGTTTGCTCGTATAATTTCTCTATCTACAAGACAGCCGACGGCTTTTGTTCCCTTTACCCACAACTAAACATTGAACCTCAGACCTTATTTGTATTCAAATAGGCCTACATCCTGAAAACACAGGGTCGCCATTCTCTGTACTGGAGCGAAGGGTGAGCCCTATCACTCGTGCCAAAACAAAGATCTTTCTTATTATGCGTACACGTACACGCAACGCTTAAAATATAGGTAACGAAGATACCCCAAATTCTTTTAGAATATGCATGTGCAAATATTCACGTATATAGGATCACAAATATCAAAGCTTATTCGCAAAGTAAGTGAATAACTTATCCATTATGAATAGCTATATAATAGGAAACTGCAAATTTTACGTAGCCACTGCACACACTAGGTTCCGATATTCAGTTTAAATATGTGTTCTACAGTACGTAGCCTCCAATATTCAGCTGCAAAGCCGGCCGAAGTTGCCGTGCGGTTCTAGGCGCTGCAGTCTGAAACCGCGAGACCGCTACAGTCGCAGGTTCGAATCCTGCCTCGGGCGTGGATGTGTGTGATGTCCTTATGTTAGTTAGGTTTAACTAGTTCTAAGTTCTAGGGGACTAATGACCTCAGAAATTGAGTCCCATAGTGCTCAGATCCATTTGAATTTTGAGCTGCAAATACTTATCATTCCTTGTAATGGGTATCATTTCCCATTCCAGCAAGTAATTATTCTTCGTAACGTCAGCAAAGTTGTGATGCTTACTCGCAAACGACACGATGGTTGTATCTCTGACTCTATTTCTAATTAAATTCAAAATCTCTCAACGTTGGATAACTATTACAAAACTTGTCATCAGAATGAATTAATGCATTAAATGATATTTGGACATCGTAAATTATCTCATTATTTGCTTATCCCCTTTTAGGCCAATTAAAATTTCCAACGGCCTTGCCGTAGTGGTAACATCGGTCCCAATCAGATCACCTAAGTCAAAATCTGTCGGGTTGAGCTAGCACTTGGATGGGTGACGATGAGGTCTGCCGAGCGCTGTTGACAAGCGGGGTGCACTCAGCCCTTGTGAAGAAAACTGAGGAGCTACTTGCTGGAGAAGTAGCGGCTCCGGGCTCATAAACTGACATACGGTCGGGAGAGCGGTGGGGTGACCATATGCCTCTCCATCCATTGACGTCTGTGGGCTGAGGATGACACGGCGGTCGTTTGGTACCGTTGGGCCTTCATGGCCTGCTCGGGCGGAGTATAGTTTAGTTTTAGTCACTAGGTTCTTTTGCCTAATGATTCTTCCATCACGAAAGCAATTATCTGTTAATTCGCAAAATCAAAGTATAATATCTGTACTTACTTAAAATTACATTACTGGCCATTACAATTGCTACACCAAGAAGAAATGCAGATGATAAACGGGTATTCATTGGACAGATATATTGTACTAGAACTGACATGTGATTACATTTTCACGCAATTTGGCTGCATAGATCCTGAGAAATCAGTACCCAGAACAACCACCTCTGGCCGTAATAACGGACTTGATACGCCTGGACATTGAGTCAAATAAATCTTGGATGGCGTGTACGGATACAGCTGCCCATGCAGCTTCAAAACGATACCACAGTTTATCAAAAGTAGTGACTGACGTATTGTGACGAGCCAGTTGCTCCGCCACCATTGACCAGACGTTTTCAGTTGGTGAGAGATCTGGAGAATGTGCTGGACAGGGCAGCAGTCGAACATTTTCTGTATCCAGAAAGGCCCGTACAGGACCTGCAATATGCGGTCGTGCATTATCCTGCTGAAATGTAGGGTTTCGCAGGGATCGAATGAAGGGTAGAGCCACGGGTCGTAACACATCTGAAATGTAACGTCCACTGTTCAAAGTGCCGTCAATGCGAACAAGAGGTGACCGAGACGTGTAACCAATGGCACCCCATACCATCACGTCGGGTGATCCGCCAGTATGGCGATGACGAATACACGCTTCCAATGTGCGTTCACCGCGATGTCGCCAAACACGGATGCGACCATCATGATGCTGTAAACAGAACCTGGATTCATCCGAAAAAATGACGTTTTGCCACGCGTGCACCCAGGTTCGTCGTTGAGTACACCATCGCAGGCACTCCTGTCTGTGATGCAGCGTCAAGGGTAACCGCAGCCATGGTCGCCGAGCTGATAGTCCATGCTGCTGCAAACGTCGTCGAACTGTTCGTGCAGATGGTTGTTGTCTTGTAAACGTCCCCATCTGTTGACTCAGGGATCGAGACGTGGCTGCACGATCCGTTACAGTCATGCGGATAAGATGCCTGTCATTTCGACTGCTAGTGATACGAGGCCATTGGGATCCAGCGCGGCGTTCCGTATTACCCTCCTGAACCCACCGATTCCATATTCTGCTAACAGTCATTGGACCTCGACCAACGCGTGCAGCAATGTCGCGATACGATAAACTGCCATCGCGATAGGCTACAATCCGACCTTTATCAAAGTCGTAAACGTGATGGTATGTATTTCTCCTCCTTACACGAGCCATCACAACAACGTTTCACCAGGCTACGCCGGTCAACTGCTGTTTTTGTATGAGATATCGGTTGGAAACTTTCCTCATGTCAGCACATTGTAGGTGTCGCCACCGGCGCCAACCTTGTGTGAATGCTCCGAAAAGCTAATCATTTGCATATCACAGCATCTTCTTCCTGTCGGTTATATTTCGCATCTGTAACACGTCATCTTCGTGGTGTAGCAATTTTAGTGGCCAGAAGTGTATTTTGCTTCCAGTTCGAAGAGATGAATTCATTTTTCTCTGCGCGTGATGGTGTTCAACAAAAAATTGTCACGATCAGGCTCGTAACGCGCAAGAAATTCCGTCGTCTGTTAGGCGATGAGGAACCTAGCAGACACACATCTTTGAGTACCCCATCTGGTGGATAAGTTTGTCAGCAGTACCAACAGATACATACAGTTGGACAGCGAGGCGTTTTATTGTGATCTGTAGATCACCTGGAATGAGAGTGTCCACACGTTCCAGTACTGCAGGAGTCGCAACTGTGTGCGGCTGACCGGCACGCGGGAAACCAGACAGGTCTGCGCGACCTCGATGCGATGATGAGAGATGCCCCGCGCAACGGCTCACCGTGCTTTTGTTCACTGCCAGGTCTTCGTAGACATTCTGCTTGCGCCTGTGAATATCTGGGATGCTCTGGTTTTCTGCCAAAAGTAACTCAATGACATGTCTCTGCTTGGGACGTAACTCGTAACACACGCCATTTTGAAGGCAACGTGTAGCGCGGCCACCTATCGGAACTTCATTAAACTGTAGGGGCTGGAGCGGGAATATTCCACGATGTCCCAGAACAAATTCCGCATCTTCAATCGAAATGGACGGAGAAAAATAATTTGTTGCATTGCTTACTTTTAATTTAATCGTATGGCTAGGGTCCCTCTTCGGGCAGGCCGTTCGCCGAATGCCGGTCTTCAAATTTGACGCCACTTCGGCAACCTGAAGTCGATGAGGATGATATGATGATGAGGAGGACAGCACAACACCCAGTCCCTGGGCGGAGAAAATTCCCCGACCCAGCCGGGAATTGAACCCGGGCCCAGAGGACTGACACTCCGCCACGCTGACCATTCAGCTACCGGGGCGGACCATTGCTTACTGAACGTCTCTCGTACAATTGATAGATACAATAGGCGCCACCTTGTAGTAGACAAATTAATAACATCATAAACTCACACGCCTATGTGACGATTTAAATACGTTTAACACTTGCACGTTACTCTTGTTCTGTGGCGCAATCTCTAAAATAATTTGTAAGTGTCAGTTGTATGGGTACAAGAAAACTGTCCCACTCGGAATAAATTGCTGCCATCTCGCTGCTGGAATTTTTTGGATACAGTAATCTCTACTACATGCATAATAGGCTGAATTTATACTATTAAGTTTTTATCTAATCTTTTTTTTATAGTCTTCTTTCAGGTTTCTTTTTAAAACTGATGGAAACTGAGAAAAATGAAAATTTGGTACGGTTCACTCGAAAGAAACTATGAAAACAAGCTCTCGTAAATTTATAAGCTTATCTGCGTTTGTCACAGCACATATCGTTAGCTACAGCTTGCACGTGCTACATTTGCATACAGTAAATTTAGTATGTGCGCGGAGAAATAAAAGGACGGCATGCAGTTAATTACGTGAGGTAGCAGGCAGAGGAGTGGAGATATCGCGAAGACGGATGGGCGACCACATTAAAGCACCGTGTGAACTAGAGCTTGGCGAGAAATGACCTAGAAGCAAGCTGACAACATCGAGGGTGATGCCAGCGCGACAGAACAGACTGCGTTTCTTAAATGGAATACGGAGGCACACGTTCGGCAGTTAGTGAAAGGAAAACAATGTTAGGATAAGAAATGATCATTTATGACGCTCAAATCAGCATGTAGCATACACCGATGAGGTATCTGATCTCTCACAACCTACCAGACTGCCTCATACAGTGATGAGACAAAAACATGATAAGCACCTTCTTAATAGTATGTTGGTCTATCTTTAGAACGCAGTGTAGCAAAGGTTGGGTTGGTTCGGGGGAAGTGGGGGGAGGGGGGGGGACGAGACATCGAGGTCATCGGTCTCATCTGATTAGGGAAGGACGGATAAGAAAGTCGGCCGTGCCCTTTCAAAGGAACCATCCCAGTATTGGCCTGGAGCGGTCTGGAGAAATCACGGAAAACCTAAATCAGGATGGCCGGACGCGGGATTGAACCGTCGTCCTCCCGAACGCGAGTCCAGCGTGCTAGCCACTGCTGCAGCAATGGTTCTGCGTGGCGTGGATTCGACGAGTCCTTGATAGATTTCTGGAGGAATGTGGCACCAGATGTCTACGCGCAGGTCATGCGACTCCAGTAAATTACGGGCAGCTGGTTTGTGGGCACCGAGTTGGCACTAGGTACAGCCCGAGATGTGTTCCATTGTTTTGGAATCAGGCGGATTTACTGCCAAAACATCAATGTCATTTCACTGTCATCCTCTTGAAGCCACTGTAGCATGATTTTTGTGACGCGTGCAGTTGTCCTACTGGAAGATGCCTTCACCGTCGGGGGAGACACTAAGCATGAAGGGGTGCAGGTGGTCCACATTGTCCCCAGCTGTCATGGTACCTATGATTACTACCACAGATCCCATGGAAATCCAGATTAATGTCCCCCGCAGCATAATATTGTCCCCACTGGCAGTGTCTGTGGCACCGTTCGCGAGGATGATGGTGTATCAGGACACGATCGGCGATCTAGCGTAATAAAAACCGTGATTATTTCGATTAAGCAACACGTTTCCACTGAGCCACAGTCACATCTCAACGATCCCGTAATCAATTATGTCGTTCGACCAACGTGAGCACATGTAGGGGTCGTCTGCTGCAGAGCCTCATGTTCAACAATGTGCACTGAACGGTGTGCGACTGTACCAGCATCTTACTCCGTCGACAGATCTGACACAGATAGCCGGCTGTCGTGCTTTAAAAAGAGGGCAAGTTTCCGACCTCCATGTTCTCTGATGCGGCATGGACTTCCAACACCATGTCGCCTGTTCTTGGCCTAGGTACTTATATACTACTGGCCATTAAAATTGCTACACCGCGACGATGACGTGCTACAGATGCGAAATTTAACGGACAGGAAGAAGATGCTGTGATATGCAAAAGATTGGCTTTTAAGAGCATTCGCACAAGGTTGGTACCGGTGGTGACACCTACAACGTGCTGACATGAGGAAACTATCCAACCGATTTCTCATACACAAACAGCAGTTGACCGGCGTTGCCTGGTGAAATATTGTTGTGATGCCTCGTGCAAGGAGGAGAAATGCGTACCATCACGTATCCGACTTTGATAAAGGTCGGATTGTAGCCTATCGCGTTTGCGGTTTATCGTATCGCGACATTGCTGCTCGCGTTGGTCGAGATCCAATGACTGTTAGCAGAATATGGAATCGGTGGGTTCAGGAGGGTAATACGGAACGCCGTGCTGGATCCCAACGGCCTCGTATCACTAGCAGTCGAAATGACAGGCATCTTATCCGCATGACTGTAACCCATCGTGCAACCACGTCTCGATCACTGCGTCAACAGATGGGGACGTTTGCAAGACAACAACCATCTGCACGAACAGTTCGACGACGTTTGCAGCAGCATGGACTATCAGCTCGGCGACCATGGCTGCGGTTACCCTTGACGGTGCATCACAGACAGTAGCGCCTGCGATGGTGTACTCAACGATGAACCTGGGTGCACGAATGGCAAAACGTCATTTTTGCGGATGAATCCAGGTTCTGTTTACAGCATCATGATCGCAGCATCCGTGTTTGTCTAAATCGCGGTGAACGCACATTGGAAGCGTGTATTCGTCATCGCCATACTGGCGTATCACCCGGCGTGATGGTATGGGGTGCCATTGGTTACATGTTTCGGTCACCTCTTGTACGCATTGACGGCACTTTGGACGTTACATTTCAGATGTGTTACGACCCGTGGCTCTACCCTTCATTCGATCCCTGCGAAACCCTACATTTCAGCAGGATAATGCACGACCGCATGTTGCAGGTCCTGTATGGGCCTTTCTGGATACATAAAATGTTCCACTGCTCCCTGGCCAGCACATTCTCCAGATCTCTCACCGATTGCAAACGTCTGGTCAATGGTGGCCGAGCAACTAGCTCGTCACAATGCGCCAGTCACTATTCTTGATAAACTGTGGTATCGTGTTGAAGCTGCATGGGCAGCTGTACCTGTACACGCCATCCAAACTCTGTTTGACTCAATGCCCAGGAGTATCAAGGCCGTTATTACGGCCAGAGGTGGTTGTTCTGGGTACTGATTTCTCATTATCTATGCGCCCAAATTGCGTGAAAATGTAATCACATGTCAGTTCTAGTATAATATATTTGTCCAATGAATACCTGTTTATGATCTGCATTTCTTCTTGGTGCAGCAATTTTAATGGCCAGTAGTGTATTACTCAACTGAGTCATATTGTGACTCACAGATATTGTAGTCATAGGATACTGCATATTTTCGTTTTTCAAGGGCGCATTTTCATATTTCTGAACATTTAAGGCAAGTTTCCAGTCTTTGCACCACTTTAAAATCTTATCAGGATCTGACTAAATATTTGTGCCATTTTTTTCAGGTAGTACTTCATTATAGATAACTACGACATCTGCAAAAAGTCTGAGATTACTGTTAATATTGTCTGCTATGTCACCATCATGCATCACGAACAGTAAGGTTCCCAGTTCACTTACCTGGGCCACGTCTGAAGTTAGTTTGTCGATAACTCTCTATTCAATATAACACGCTGCGTTCTTCCTACCAAGAGTCTCAACCCAATCATAAATTTCATTCCGTATCTCATATAACTGTGCTGCTCTGTGGTACTGAATAAAATGCCCTTTGATGTTTTCAGATTATGCTTCTATCTGACTTCCGCCGGCCGGAGTGGCCGGGCGGTTCTAGGCGGTACAGTCTGGAGCCGAGCGACCGCTACGATCGCAGATTCGAATCCTGCCTCGGGCATGGATGTGTGTGATGTCCTTATGTTAGTTAGGTTTAATTAGTTCTAAGTTCTAGGTGACTGGTGACCTCAGAAGTTAAGTCGCATAGTGCTCAGAGACATTTTAACCATTTTATCTGACTTCCTCGTTCGTGGCTCTCAGGATGTCATGTATGAAAAGCACGGCTTTGGTTCGGATGATCAACATTTTCGGACCTCATACTGGTTTCCATGGAGGACGCCATTCTATTCGAAACATTTCATTAGGTATGAGCTCAGAATATCTTCTAACATAAAGATCAGATGGATGTCAAAAGATATTGGTCGGCAGTTTTGTGTATAGCGTCTGCTTATTGGGTGTGATCCGTGCTTTCTTCCACCTAATCCGCACAGTTTATGTTTAGGGATCTATGGCATATTAGAGTTAAAAGATGTGCAAACGCAGTCACAAATTCAGCATAGAATCTGGTAGGGATTCAATCGGGCTTAGAGCTTTGTTCGGTTTTTGAGATTTTAGCTGATTCTCAACTAATATCTGTATCATTCATCTTTGCAATGATGCAAGAACTAAGCTGGGACGATTTTCCTTTGTAAAGGCGCGTTTGAAAAGAGAGTTCAGCACTTTTGATTTTTTTGTATCCCTCAATATCAGTTCCTCTGTCATCCAAAACTGCCTGTATACTAACTTTGGTACCCCTGACGGCCTTTATACATGACCAGAACATCTATATGTTGCTGACAGATCTTTCGAAGATTCTGCTGCGGTAGCCCTTGGAGGCATCAAGCGTTGCACTTTCGACAACCATACACATTTCGTTGGCGTTCTCTGTCCGTAACCCTAGTCTTATACCTTTTGTGCAGTAGCCGCTATTTTTTTAAAAGTTTTTTTATGGGGATGGTACCGTGGACAGATTCTCTCGATGCGATCTATTTAACTATACACTTTTTATCAATGTTTGTTTGGTTTTCTTCAAACTCCAGTCACAGTTATTCTACAGGCTCCTGTCCAGAGCTGTATGTTTCATTTCCTCATTGAGACATGCTTCGTCATTAACCGATATGATTTTAATAGATTTGTCTGCGGGCGTGGGTAGGGCGGGGGGGGGGGGGGGGGGCATTTCGTTTACTCTAATGCTTCGGATTCTCCTAAAGCTATCATTATCTGGACTGGAAATCCTTATTGCATACCATACACAGCTACCTGTGTAAGGTTCTCTGATGTGTAGTACATCCCATTTACTGAGATCCTATAATTCTTTATGGCGCAAGTCTAGGAAGCTGCAGCGCAGCTTGTCACCGAACTCGTCAAAGTACCTGGTTGAAGACTTCCATTCGACTCAGAATGAGGAGCCCGCACGAAGTTCTAGGGACAATGTTGCAGATTGTGAGCCTCCCTGCAATCCACGAGTAAACCTCGTCTTCCCATCTTTTCTGCCACTCTCTAGAATGGTCGTTATTTGTCTGGATTTCTGTCATCCACAAGCAAATAGCAGCACTATATGATACCCCAAATAATTATTGTCGCCGCTTAGGTTTTCCGTGATTTTCATAAATAACCAGCAGTGAATGTGCTGTTCACTTGAACATGCTCACAGTAGTTCACCTCCAAGTTTGTCAAACCGAGAAGGTACCCAGTCAACCGAATTTCATGCTGAGCAGATTACTGCTTAGGAATGCCCCGCACACAGTGCGCGTGTGTATGGGTGTATATACTGAAGCGCCAAAGAAACTGGCTTAGGGATGCAAACGCCTATATAAGACAAGTGTCTGTCTGGCGCAGTTGTTAGATCTGTTACTGCTGCTATACTGGCAGGTTATCAAGATTTAAGTGAATCTGAACGTGATGTTGTAGTCGAGGCACGAGCGATGTGACTCAGCATCTCCGAGGTAGCAATCAAGTGGGGATTTTCCCGTACGACCATTTCACGAGAGTACCGTAAATATCAGGAATCCGGTAAGACGCCAAGTCTCCGATCCTGCAAGAACGAGGCCAATGACGACTGAAGAGAATCGCGACAGAAGTGCAACCCTTCCGAAAATTGCTGCAGATTTCAATACTAGTCCATCAACAAGTGTCAATGTGCGGACCATTCAACGAAATATCGTCGATATGAGCTTTCGGAACCGAAGGCCCACTCGTGTATCCTTGATGACTGCACGACACAAAGCTTTACTCCTCGCCTGGGTTCGTCGACACCGTCATTGGACTGTTAATGACTGGAATACGTTGTCTTGTCGGACGAGTCTCGTTTCAAATTGTATCGAGCAGATTGACATGTACGGATATTGAGATAACCTCTTGACTCCATGGACCCTGCATGTCAGTGGTGGACTGTTCAAGCTGGTGGAGGCTCTTTCATGATGTGGGGCATTTGCAGTTCGAGAGATATGGGATCCCTGATAACGTCTAGATACGGCTCTGACGGGTGACACGTACGTCGCCTGCATCCATTCATGCTCATGGTGCATTCCGACGGATTTGGGCTATTGCAGCAATACAATGCGACACCCCACACTTCCAGAATTGCTACAGAGTGGCTCCAGGAACACTCTTCTGTGTTTAAACACTTCCGCTGGTCACCACTCCCCAGACATGAACATCATTGAGCATATCTGCGATGCCCTGCAACGTGCCTTTCAGAAGAGATCTCGTGTGCTCACGGGGGCCCCACAAGATATTAGGCAGCTGTCTTGTGACAGCCAGAGCGAGAGCACCAGCAGCAGCGAGTACTGTTTGTATAAAGCGTTTATTTTGCATTTTGTTTACGACCTTCCACTAAGGAAGGGATTCTATTTGTGTTTATCTGCTCTGCATAGTAACTAACAGTTCTTGATAAAACTTTACGTAGTTTTCGTGTTAGATTTCTTAGTGTTTTCTTGATCGTTTAGAACAGAAAGCGCCCTAAAACCGTCTTTTGTTTGTTTCGCGGCCGTTAGCCACTAGTCACTTGAATCAGCAGTTGTCTTGTGACAGCCAGAGCGAGAGCACCAGCAGCAGCGAGTACTGTTTGTATAAAGCGTTTATTTTGCATTTTGTTTACGACCTTCCACTAAGGAAGGGATTCTATTTGTGTTTATCTGCTCTGCATAGTAACTAACAGTTCTTGATAAAACTTTACGTAGTTTTCGTGTTAGATTTCTTAGTGTTTTCTTGATCGTTTAGAACAGAAAGCGCCCTAAAACCGTCTTTTGTTTGTTTCGCGGCCGTTAGCCACTAGTCACTTGAATCAGCAGTTGTCTTGTGACAGCCAGAGCGAGAGCACCAGCAGCAGCGAGTACTGTTTGTATAAAGCGTTTATTTTGCATTTTGTTTACGACCTTCCACTAAGGAAGGGATTCTATTTGTGTTTATCTGCTCTGCATAGTAACTAACAGTTCTTGATAAAACTTTACGTAGTTTTCGTGTTAGATTTCTTAGTGTTTTCTTGATCGTTTAGAACAGAAAGCGCCCTAAAACCGTCTTTTGTTTGTTTCGCGGCCGTTAGCCACTAGTCACTTGAATCAGCAGTTGTCTTGTGACAGCCAGAGCGAGAGCACCAGCAGCAGCGAGTACTGTTTGTATAAAGCGTTTTTGTACTTATTTGCTGCGCTTAGCTTTTAAATAGTTTTTCTGGGAAAACCTAGCGTAGTTTTCGCGTCTCGTATTTCAGTGAGTGTTTCTTGATTATCAGAGTAGCTCATCAGAAGATTATCTTGGGAATTTGTCACCGTATAGAGTAGGGTAAACATAGTCATGTGTAGGGACTGTGGTTGTTGTGAGCGGACGCAAGGAGAATTGGCCACTCTTCGGGGGCAGGTGGAGGCTTTGTCTGTTAGGCTCATCGAGCTCGAGGCGCAGGCGTCGGCTCGTAGTGGCGTTGGGGCAACTGTGGTGAGACCTATGCCTACTTCGGTGGCCTTGGAATCACATGGAACCCCTGACGTCGCTGCGTCTTCCGGCAGTGAGCATCTTACCGGTCAGCCATCACTCCAGGGTGAATGGCGGACAGTGGTGGGCTCGCGCGTGCCTGGCCGAAAGGCGAAGGTGGGATCTGGCCGCGTGGCAGCTGCCTTACCCCTTTCCAACAGGTACGGGGTGCTTCCTAGTGGTGATGACATCGTTTCCGAGCCACCACAGGATGCCTCGCCTGTTGGGCCAGTGGCCGATTCTCCGGCAAGGTCCCGACAGTCACAGAGGGCGGGCCTATTAGTTATAGGGAGCTCCAACGTTAGGCGGGTTATGGAGCCCCTCAGGAAAATAGCGGGTAGGTCGGGGAAGAATGCCAGTGTGCACTCGGTGTGCTTGCCGGGGGGTCTCGTCCGTAATGTGGAGGAGGCCCTTCCGGCAGCTATTGAACGCACTGGGTGTGACCGGCTGCAGATAGTAGCACATGTCGGAACGAATGACGCCTGCCGCTTGGGTTCTGAGGCCATCCTTGGTTCCTTCCGGCGGCTGGCTGATTTGGTGAAGACAACCAGCATCGCACGCGGAGTGCAAGCTGAGCTTAATATCTGCAGCATAGTGCCCAGAGTCGATCGCGGTCCTCTGGTTTGGAGCCGTGTGGAGGGTCTAAACCAGAGGCTCAGACGACTCTGCGACTATAATGGTTGCAAATTCATCGACCTCCGTTATTGGGTGGAGAACTGTAGGGCCCCCCTAGACAGGTCAGGCGTGCACTACACACCGGAAGCAGCTACTAGGGTAGCAGAGTACGTGTGGCGTGCACACGGGGGTTTTTTAGGTTAGAGGGACCCCCCCTTGGGCGAAACGATAAAATACCTGACGGCTTACCAGAGAGGACATTATCATCGTTGATAAAGAACGTCCGTCCTCAGAGACCAAAAACAGGAAAAGTTAACGTAATATTGGTAAACTGCAGGAGTATCCAGGGCAAGGTTCCTGAATTAGTATCTCTTATTGAAGGAAATAGTGCGCATATAGTATTAGGAACGGAAAGTTGGTTAAAACCGGAAGTGAACAGTAACGAAATCCTAGACACAGAATGGAATATATACCGCAAGGATAGGATAAACGCCAGTGGTGGAGGAGTATTTATAGCAGTAAAGAATTCAATAATATCCAGTGAAGTTATTAGCGAATGCGAATGTGAAATAATCTGGGTTAAGTTAAGTATCAAAGGTGGGTCAGATATGATAGTCGGATGCTTCTATAGACCACCTGCATCAGCAACCGTAGTAGTTGAGCGCCTCAGAGAGAACCTGCAGAACGTCGTGAAGAAGTTTCGTGATCATACTATTGTAATAGGGGGAGACTTCAATCTACCAGGTATAGAATGGGATAGTCACACAATCAGAACTGGAGCCAGGGACAGAGACTCTTGTGACATTATCCTGACTGCCTTGTCCGAGAATTACTTCGAGCAGATAGTTAGAGAACCAACTCGTGAAGCTAACGTTTTAGACCTCATAGCAACAAATAGACCGGAACTTTTCGACTCCGTGAATGTAGAAGAGGGTATCAGTGATCATAAGTCAGTGGTTGCATCAATGACTACAAGTGTAATAAGAAATGCCAAGAAAGGAAGGAAAATATATTTGCTTAACAAGAGTGATAGGGCACAAATCGCAGAATATCTGAGTGACCACCATCAAACGTTCATTTCTGAGGAAGAGGATGTGGAACAAAAATGGAATAAATTCAGAAACATCGTCCAGTACGCCTTAGATAAGTTCGTACCGACTAAGGTCCAAAGCGAGGGGAAAGATCCACCGTGGTATAACAATCATGTACGAAAGGTACTACGGAAACAAAGAAAGCTTCATCATAGGTTTAAGAGTAGTCGAATCAAGGCTGATAAGGAAAAGCTGAACGAAGCGAAAAAGAGCGTAAAGAGAGCAATGAGAGAAGCATTCAACGAATTCGAACATAAAACATTGGCAAACAATCTAAACAAGAACCCTAAAAAGTTTTGGTCATATGTAAAATCGGTAAGCGGATCTAAATCCCCTATTCAGTCACTCGTTGACCACGATGGCACCGAAACAGAGGACGACCGAAGAAAGGCAGAAATACTGAATTCAGTGTTCCGAAACTGTTTCACTGCGGAAAATCGTAACACGGTCCCTGACTTCAGCCGTCGCACGGACGCCAAAATGGAAAATATTGAAATAAACGATATCGGAATTGAAAAACAACTGCTATCACTTAGTAGCGGAAAAGCATCCGGACCAGACGAGATACCCTTAAGATTCTACAGTGATTATGCTAAAGAACTTGCCCCCTTTCTATCAGCAATTTATCGTAGATCGCTGGAAGAACGTAAAGTACCTAGCGACTGGAAGAAAGCGCAGGTCGTTCCCATTTTCAAGAAGGGTCATAAATCAGATGCGAATAATTATAGGCCTATTTCGCTTACGTCAATCTGTTGTAGAATAATGGAACATGTTTTGTGTTCTCGTATTATGACGTTCTTAGATAATACAAATCTCCTTCATCATAACCAACATGGATTCCGCAAACAGAGATCATGTGAAACTCAGCTCGCCCTATTTGCCCAAGAAATTCACAGTGCCGTAGACACTGGCGAGCAGATTGATGCCGTATTCCTGGACTTCAGGAAGGCATTTGATACGGTTCCGCACTTACGTTTAGTGAAAAAAATACGAGCTTACGGAATATCGGACCAGGTTTGTGATTGGATTCAGGATTTCCTAGAAGAAAGAACACCACATGTCATTCTTAACGGTTCAAAATCTGCAGATGTAGAGGTAATTTCGGGAGTACCGCAGGGAAGCGTGATAGGACCTTTATTGTTTACAATATACATAAATGACTTAGTTGACAACATCGGTAGCTCCGTGAGGCTATTTGCAGATGACACGGTTGTCTACAAGAAAGTAGCAACATCAGAAGACTCGTACGTACTCCAGGAGGACCTGCAGAGGATTAATGCATGGTGCGACAGCTGGCAGCTTTCCCTAAACGTAGATAAATGTAATATAATGCGCATACATAGGGGCAGAAATCCATTCCAGTACGATTATACCATAGGTGGTAAATCATTGGAAGCGGTAACGACCGTAAAATACTTAGGAGTTACTATCCGGAGCGATCTGAAGTGGAATGATCACATAAAACAAATAGTGGGAAAAGCAGGCGCCAGGTTGAGATTCATAGGAAGAATTCTAAGAAAATGTGACTCATCGACGAAAGAAGTAGCTTACAAAACGCTTGTTCGTCCGATTCTTGAGTATTGCTCATCAGTATGGGACCCTTACCAGGTTGGATTAATAGAAGAGATAGACATGATCCAGCGAAAAGCAGCGCGATTCGTCATGGGGACATTTAGTCAGCGCGAGAGCGTTACGGAGATGCTGAACAAGCTCCAGTGGCGGACACTTCAAGAAAGGCGTTACGCAATACGGAGAGGTTTATTATCGAAATTACGAGAGAGCACATTCCGGGAAGAGATGGGCAACATATTACTACCGCCCACATATATCTCGCGTAATGATCACAACGAAAAGATCCGAGAAATTAGAGCAAATACGGAGACTTACAAGCAGTCGTTCTTCCCACGCACAATTCGTGAATGGAACAGGGAAGGGGGGATCAGATAGTGGTACAATAAGTACCCTCCGCCACACACCGTAAGGTGGCTCGCGGAGTATAGATGTAGATGTAGATGTAGATGTAGATGTAGATGTACCAGTTGCTTTAGCTCTTCAGTCAATCTTGGATGGAGTGTCGCCCAGTCTAAAAACAGCTTTCGTAGACCCCACAAACAGTCGGTTACCTAGGTAACAAAAAGTAAGTCCTAGTAGACTGACAAAAAGTATACGACATTTTGAAAAATTAAAAGGCAGATGCAACTGTCTTAGAAAAATGCATTAAGACACAGAAGAAACTGGCTTAATTAAATAGAAAATTAAAAACAGAACAAAATTTAGAAAAAAGTTGAGAGGCGAGAATGTATCCAAGACAAAACAATTACAAAAAGACAAGGCACAAAATAGACATCAGAAGACGGAAAGAAAAACGTGAACAGCAGAAGATGGAAAGAAAATCATGGACAGATGAAGGAATAAGTTTTGGAGCAACTGTACAGCTAACTTATTGTCTTAAACGGGGGCCTTAGGAGAAGAAATTGACGATATACAGGATGTTCGGAAATTCCAGTTACAAATTTCTAGAACTTGTGGTGGGGAGTTGGTACGTAATATTTTGAATGCGATCCCATGTCCGTAAACGTACCGTTTCCATTCTACGACAGTTTCAGTTCAGGATGTGTAAGGCGTTCACGTACGCTGAGGGAAAGAAAAACGTCTCCGAGTTGCGTGCCGACCGGAGTGGCCGAGCAGTTCTAGGCGCTTCAGTCTGGAACCGCGCGACCGCTACGGTCGAAGGTTCGAATCCTGCCTCGGGCATAGACGCGTGTGATGTCCTTAGGTTAGTTAGGTTTAGGTAGTTCTAAGTTCTAGGGGACTGATGAGCTCAAATGTTAAGTCCCATTTGAACCATCAGCGTTCCTATCGTGGTAAGCAATAGTGTAGACAGTATGACGTGTACTTAGTCAGACGGTCGCTTGATGTCACTTGCCGTCTGCCTTCCTGCGAGACTGCTCTAGAGACAAAGGAAGATCTGCTGGCCTGAGTTCTGGCCCCTTCACTAGCAACTCAAGAGACACCAGATGGGATGGAGAGTGGTTACCAGGACATGCTTCGTAGATACAATGTCTGTGGCAACGTTGGTGGTCGCCACATCGAGCCGCTGTTGTAATGCATCAGTACTGTTGTGTACATACAGTACGCTGGGTTCTTTTTTGTTTTGGAACAGTGCAAAAAAGTAATTTTTAAGTGTTTAATACAAAAAATGTGCGTAAGTGATAAATGGAAGTTTCTTTACGTTTCCTTTCTAATAGTTGCCTAATAATTGTACTACATATGTCCTAATTCAGTTGTTGTTGTTGTGCTCTTCAGTCCTGACACTGGTTTGATGCAGCTCTCCGTGCTACTCTATCCTGGGCAAGCTTCTTCATCTCCCAGTACCTACTGAAACCTACATCCTTCTGAATCTGCTTAGTGTATTCATCTCTTGGTCTCCCTCTACGATTTTTACCCTGCACGCTGCCCTCCAATGCTAAATTTGTGATCCCTTGATGCCTCAGAACATGTCCTACCAACCGGTCCCTTCTTCTTGTCAAGTTGTGCCACAAATTCCTCTTCTCCCCAATTCTATTCAATACCTCCTCATTAGTACGCGATGTGCCCATCTAATCTTCAGCATTCTTCTGTAGCACCACATTTCGAAAGCCTCTATTCTCTTCTTGTCCAAACTATTTATCGCCCATGTTTCACTTCCATACATAGCTACACTCCATACAAATACTTTCCGAAACGACTTCCTGACACTTAAATCTATACTCGATGTTAACAAATTTCTCTTCTTCAGAAACGCTTTCCTTGCCATTGCCAGTCTACAATTTATATCCTCTCTACTTCGACCATCATCAGTTATTTTGCTCCCCAAATAGCAAAACTCCTTTACTAATTTAAGTGTCTCATTTCCTAATGTAATTCCTTCAGCATCACCCGACTTAATTCGACTACATTCCATTATCCTCGTTTTGCTTTTGTTGATGTTCATCTTATAGTCTCCTTTCAAGACACTGTCCATTCCGTTCAACTGCTCTTCCAAGTCCTTTGCTGTCTCTGACAGAATTACAATGTCATCGGCGAACCTCAAAGTTTTTATTTCTTCTCCATGGATTTTAATACCTACCCCGAATTTTTCTTTTGTTGCCTTCACTGCTTGCTCAATTTACAGATTGAATAACATCGGGGAGAGGCTACAACCCTGCCTCACTCTCTTCCCAATCACTGCTTCCCTTTCATGCCCCTCGACTCTTATAACTGCCATCTGGTTTCTGTACAAATTGTAAATTCAGTTACTCAAGCAAAAGTGGATGAGTTAAACATCTGAACTGAAACCCTCGTAGAACGCAAACGGCCTGTTTGTGGACGTGGGTTGCTGTTCAAAATATTATATATTCATGCCCTATATAGCTCCCAGAAGTTTCTAAACGAGATTTCCGAATACCGGGTATCTTCTAACCACCAGAAAATTCATCCATGTACCTGTTTCTGTGCTTAACTTTCTTGTCAGATAACGTAGCTAGTGGCATTATGTGCCAGACAGAAGAAGAAAAGTCATTCCTTGTTCATCACAAACATAATCAGAAGTTATATGAGTAAATGTAAGGACGATCTCCAAGTTCTTTAGCTTCGTCTTGGGCTGACAGGACACTCACAGATCATGCATTTAGTAAGAAGTAATGTCTTCTGAGAACAGAGGGGCACATTAAATTGTGCAAGCGGTGCGAAGTGATTACGTAGAGTCTTCGTACGTGAGGGTGGCTGACCAGATATTGGCAATTAGGCTGGTTGTGATGGCTCCGCTGGTGGCGTGCCGGCCAGTCGTTAGCCCATCACCGCAAATCAGCTTTCAGCGTGAGTACGGTAGCCAATAAAAGTAATGGCCTCTTCCGCCGCCGGTCGTGATGTAGGCTGGCCGTGGGAGAGAGGGCGGGGCCCGCCTTCCCGCTGCTCAGCGCCCTCTTGTCGCGGAGGGCCGGCACGCGGCACTCAGGAGAGCTTCCTTTGCACTGAAGTAGTGATGGCATCAGAGGATCGAGCAGGTAAAAAGGCAAGGGTCAATATAAAGACTGTGATAACACGTTTCTTCTTCCTTCCTCTTTTGCCTAAGATTTATCCCGTCTAATAAAGTATTGTGGGCTAGGAGCGTTCACTTTGATTAACATCTCTCTGCTTCTGAAAAAGACTATAAAAGGTCTCAAGATTTCTGGTAATTTTTTGTGGAAGCAGCGATCTGGTATTCTACAGGGTGGTCCATTGATAGTGAAAGGGCCAAATATCTCACGAAATAAGAGTCAAACGAAAAAACTACAAAGAACGAAACTCCTCTAGCTTGAAGGGGGAAACCAGATGGCGCTATGGTTGGTCCGCTAGATGGCGCTGCCATAGGTCAAACGGATATCAAATGCGGTCTTTTAAATACGAACCCCCATGTTTTATTACATATTCGTGTAGTACGTAAGGAAATATGAGTGTTTTAGTTGGACCACTTTTGTCGCTTTGTGATAGATGGCGCTGTAGTACTCACAAAGGTACGTGGTATCACGTAACATTCCGCCAGTACTGACGATATTTGCTTCGTGATACATTACCCGTGTTAGAATGGACTGTTTACCAACTGCGGAAAAGGTCGATATCGTGTTGATGTATGGCTATTATGATCAAAATGCACTACGGGCGTGTGCTATGTATGCTGCTCGGTATCCTGGACATCATCCAAGTGTCCGGACCGTTCGCCGGATAGTTACGTTATTTAAGGAAACAGGAAGTGTTTAGCCACATGTGAAACGCCAACCACGACCTGCAACAAATGATGATGGCCAAGTAGGTGTTTTAGCTGCTGTCGCGGCTAATCCGCACATCAGTAGCAGACAAATTGCGCAAGAATCGGGAATCTCAAAAACGTCAGTGTTGAGAATGCTACATCAACATCGACTGCACCCGTACCGTATCTCTATGCACCAGGAATTGCATGGCGACGGCTTTGAACGTCGTGTACAGTTCTGCCACTGGGCACAAGAGAAATTACGGGACGATGACAGATTTTTTGCACGCGTTCTATTTAGCGACGAAGCGTCATTCACCAACAGCCGTAATGTAAACTGGCATAATGTGCACTATTGGGCAACGGAAAATCCACGATGGCTGCGACAAGTGGAACATCAGCGACCTTGGCGGGTTAATGTATGGTGCGGCATTATGGGAGGAAGGATAATTGGCCACCATTTTATCGATGGCAATCTAAATGGTGCAATGTATGCTGATTTCGTACGTAATGTTCTACCGATGTTACTACAAGATGTTTCACTGCATGACAGAATGGCGATGTACTTCCAACATGATGGACGTCCGGCACATATCTCGCGTTCGGTTGAAGCGGTATTGAATAGCATATTTCATGACAGGTGCTTTGGTCGTCGAAGCACCATACCGTGGCCCGCACGTTCACCGGATCTGACGTCCACGGATTTCTTTCTGTGGGGAAAGTTGAAGGATATTTTCTGTCGTGATCCACCGACAACGCCTGACAACATGCGTCAGCGCATTGTCAATGCAAGTGCGAACATTACGGAAGGCGAACTACTCGCTGTTGAGAGGAACGTCGTTACACGTATTGCCAAATGAAATGCATTGAGGTTGACGGACATCATCTTGAGCATTTATTGCATTAATGTGGTATTTACAGGTAATCACGCTGTAACAGCATGCGTTCTCAGAAATGATAAGTTCACAAAGGTATATTTATCACATTGGAACAACCGAAATAAAATGATCAAACGTACCTACGTTCTGTATTTTAATTTAAAAAACTTACCTGTTAACAACTGTTCGTCTAAAATTGTGAGCCATATGTTTGTAACAGTTACAGTGCCATCTATCACAAAGCGAAAAAAGTGGTCCAACTAAAACATTCATATTTCTTTACGTCCTACACGAATATGTTATAAAAAATGGTGGTTCCTATTTTAAAAAAACGCAGTTGCTATCCGTTTGGCCAATGGCAGCGCCATCTAGCGGGCCAACCATAGCGCCCTCTGGTTTCCCCGTTCGAGCTAGAGGAGTTTCGTTCTTCGTAGTTTTTTCGTATGACGCTGATTTCGTGAGATATTTGGCCCGGTCACCATCAATGGACCACCCTGTATATCAGACCAGTGAAACAGCAGTCTGGATCGCGATGGTACTTTATTTAAATAATCGGTCTCGGCCTATACGAGATATCAACTTAAGCTAATGGTGCTGTCTGAAGGTGGCCTAAGTATAGGCGGAAACCGGGCATTTTAATAAAGTACCATCGCGATCTAGACTGTTTTTTCACTAATTTGATGCTAGTAGATGTGTACTGGTAGGATGGATGAATGGGTCTTAGGGCCGCACAGCTATAGTCTAAGTAAAACAGAACAGTGAATAGTAAAATATGTTGCTCAACTTTGGTAACGCTGGTTACAGCAGTTGTAGAACGCAGGTTTAGCCAATCTCTCCTGCGTTGACGACAGTTCCAAGAACACAAACTAAATAATATTCTATGAACTAAAGTCGGAAGAAAACTAATCTTCTGTCTTGATGTACTATTCGAAGAACAGTTCCAAACTAAGAGTACTCAGTTAAATCTCTAGGCAGGCGGTATCTATCTACATGCGATAATTCTACTCGTTGTTCTGTTTCTGCTGAAGACTAACCACTGTCTATCTATTGGCCACTGTTTCCGTCTCACACGACGCATTGAAGACTTCAAGACACGACAAATGTTCTGCAGGAACCGCCTATCGCGACTCGGACTGACTGACAACTTGCAACTGACAACTTCTGCTCGTGCACCGTTACTTACGCACGCGTCTCCCGCCCTGGTGGCGCTGCCGCTCCAGCGGGCGCGATCCTCTAAGGAAACGAGCGGGGGGGGGGGGGGGGGGGGGGGGGGGGAGCGTGGTGATGGGTTTGCTGAGTGTTGCCAACAGTTAAAGTGAGTGAGCTCCCCACCAACTTCAATTGCAAAAATTATGAGAAAACCACTAGCAAAAATACCCCTACTCTCTTAATCGCTAAAATTTCCACTAAAAAATTTTTAAATTATTATGAAAGAAGACTAATTATATTAGTAATTAGTTTCCTTTATCATTAAGTAATAAAATATTCACAATCATTAAATGAACATACAATAAATAAATCAGCAAGTGAAGGTTAGAAACATACAAAAAGTTCTGTAACAGTTAATTATTTAAATGAATTCGACTTCCTCAGATGAATCATTTTTGTCTGCATCATCGTCATCATCATCGTCGATTTCAGATTGATACGATTCCCTCGTACTGATTTGTTCTACAACGTTTATTGGAATTTTATATTCGTTGCAGCATTTTCATTCCAACCTCAAACAACAGCGCATTCTTAATATAGCAGTTAAGAGATTAAACTTCATCCTATTCCTCTGCTTGTGTTTTATTACAGTCATACTGCTGAATAGACTCTCAACATCGGCATTGAAATGAGGCAGTATTAGCAGAGTTATCGCAAAAGTCGCTAATTCCTCAAATCTGGATTCCCTCTGAGCATCTTCCAAATGCAATACTTCATTCCAAATTTTTTGTTTTGTATCTTTGGTCGGCACATCCCTTTGTCCGGGCAGAGCTGCAGCTGAGGGTAGTTCCGTTGGAAAGTGTCCAGTTCTTACGGTCGGTAGTGGTGCGCTTGTTGTGCATATGCACGACTACTAGTCATGCATCCTAAAACACTACGGTCACTGCTAGTGTGGAAATCTGCCTTGACCTTGCTGCACGAGTCTATGCACTACCGCTGAGTCCGCTGTTTCAGCAAATTAACCGGCCTCACAACACTGATCGGCCTTGTTTAATTATTAGGGTGACAACAACCGCCAGCTGGTGTGGCCGTGCGGTTCTAGGCGCTTCAGTCTGGAACCGCGTGACCGCTACGGCCGCAGGTTCGAATCCTGCCTCGGGCATGGATGTGTGTGATGTCCTTAGGTTAGTTAGGTTTAAGTAGTTCTAAGTTCTAGGGGACTGATGACCATAGATGTTAAGTCCCATAGTGCTCAGAGCCATTTGAACCATTTTGGACAACAACCCACGCTCGCCTGCCGTCAACACTGCCGCAATACACAGGTCAGGTACACATCATTATCCCCTTACACCGAGGTAACAAAAGCCATGGGATAGCGATATGCACATATACAGATGGCGGTAGTATCGCATGCACAAGGTATAAGAGGGTAGTGCATTGGCGGAGCTGTCATCTCTACACAGGTGAGTCATGTAAAAGGTTTTCGACGTGAAGATTGCCCTACGACGGGAATTAACAGTCTTTGATTGCGGAACGGTAGTTGGGGGCACACGCATGGGCATTCCATTCCGGAAATCGTTAGGGAATTCAATATTCCGAGATCCACAGCGTCAAGAGTCTAACGAAAATACCAAATCTCAGGCATTACCTCTTACCACGGACAACCCAGTGGCCGACAGTACTCACTTAACGACCCAGAGCAGCAGCGTTTGCATAGAGGTTCCAGTGCTAATAGACAAGCAAAAGTACCTGAAATAACCACAGAAATCAATGTGGGACGCACGACGAACGTATCCGGTAGGACAGTGCGGTGAAATTTGGCGTCAACGGTCTGTGGCAGCAGACGAACGACGCGAGTACCTTTGCTAACAGCACAAAATCGCTTGGGCGCTTCACCTGGGCTCGTGACCCATTTCGGTTGGACCATAAACGGCGGAAAAACCGCAGCCTGGTCAGACGAGTACCGATTTCAACTGGTAAGAGCTGGTGGTGGGGCTCGAATGTGGCGCAAACCCCACGAAGCCTTGGACCCAAGATTTCAACAAGGGACTGTATAAGTTGATGATGGGTATATAATAACGGGCTAGGTAATCTGGTACAACTGAACCGATAATTGACTGGAAATGATTATGTTCGGCTACTTTGAGACCATTTTCAGCCATTCATGGCCTTCATGTTTCCAAACAGCGATGTCATGTCACCAGGACCCAACTGTTCGTGACTGGTTTGAAGAAAATTCTGGACAATTCGAGCGAATGATTTTTCCACCTAGATCGGCCGAACATTTATGGGACATATTGGGAAGGTCAGTTCCTGCGCAAAATCCAGCAGCAGCAACCCTTTCGCAGTTATGGACAGCTATAGAAGCAGCATGTATGTATGTTTTAAACTGGGGACCTAGAAACGACGGAGAGGCTTCATACCGCCGCAGCCCTAAGTGGTTCACAACCCCGCAACAGGCCACACCGCCGTCCCACACCGAACGCAGGGTTATTGTGCCGTTTTTTGGCCCCCAGTGTGCCCCCCCCCCCCTCCCCCCCCTCCTCCCGCCACCGCCCTCTTGGGAACGTCTCATACCAGACGAGTGTAACCCCAAATGTTAGTAAGGATGGTGGAAGCGTATGTGGAGACGATGTTGGCGCAGCAATCGCCGACACAGTGTAACTGAGGCAGAATAAGGAGAATCAGCCCGCATTCACCGAGGTAGATGGAAAACCGCCTTAAAAACCATCCACAGGCTAGCCGGCACACCGGACCTCGACACTAATCCCCCTGGCGGATTCGTGCCAGGGACCGGCACGCCTTCCCGCTCAGGAAGCAATGAGTTAGACCGCGCGGCTAGCCGGGAGGTCATAGAGATAGCATGGTTCAGTATTTCTGCAGAGGACCACCAACGCCTTGTTGGGTCCATGCTACGTTGTGTTGCTGCACTGCACGGGTAAAAGGAGGTCCGAGACAATATTAGTCCCATGACTTTTGTCACCTCAGTGTATGTGGTCGGTGCGCTACAGCAGGAATGGATAGAGGAGAAATGCAAAGCTGTAGAAGCAAGCATGACAATCGGAGATAGGTGCCACCTATAAGAGAATTAGATCTTTGGCGAAAAGATAAGCGCCCATATGCATATTAAGAGCTCAAACGGCAAGCCAGTACTACTAGGTGGACTGATTATATACAAGTACTACACAGAGAAACCGAACTCGAAGATAATGAGGCGATAGGGAAGAGGAAGTAGATGAGATGGTAGTACAATACTGTGAAAAAAATTTCACAGAGCACTGCAAGACCTAATTTGAAACAAGGTACCTCGAGTTGATGATATACCCTGAGAATTACTCAGATCCTTGGGAGAACATGCCTTGACAAAACTATCCCACCTGGCATACAAGAATATGAGGTACGTGAAATGCCCTCAGACTTCAAGAAAGAAGTAATAATTCCAGGGCCGGCCGCAGTGGCCGAGCGGTTCTAGGCGCTACAGTCTGGAGCCGCGCGAACGCTACGGTCGCAGGTTCGAACCTGCCTCGGGCATGGATGTGTGTGATGTCCTTAGGTTAGTTAGGTTTAAATAGTTCTAAGTTCTAGGGGACTCATGATCTCAGAAGTTAAGTCCCATAGTGCTCAGAGCCATTTGACCAATAATTCCAGTCCCAACGGATACAAGTGCTGTTATGAAGGATTGTTAACAATCTCTCAGTTAAATAATTCTCGGTTGCAAAATATTGGCACGTATTATTTACAGAGAAATGGAAAGACTGATACTATCTGGCGTCAGATAAGATGAGTTTTGGCTCCAGAGAAATTTATGAATACGATTTATCTTAGAATATAGATTACGGGAAGGCAACCCAACGAATATAAGATCTGTTGGCTTGGAGAAAGCTTTAGGCAATATTGACTGAATTACACTTTATGAACTTATGAAAGTAGTAGAGATAAAATACAGAGAACGAAAGGATATCTACAACTTGTACGGAAACGAGACTGCAGTTTTTAGGGTCAAAGGACATCTAGCCTTCAAGGGTGTGAGACCGAGTTGTGGTCAATCCCTAATGTTTATCGAATTAGAGAAGGAAGAAAAACTGACTGAAAGAAGGAATCAGTTGATAAGACACATTTTGAGACATCAAAGAATCGTCAGTTTCGTGATAAGGGTGATGTGTGGTGATAAATATTGTAGAAGGATATCAAGACTCGATTACAGTGAATAGGTTAAATTCGATGTAAGCTGAAATATACTACTCAAAATGTTCAAATGTCTGTGAAATCTTATGGGACTAAAGTGCTAAGGTCATTAGTCCCTAAGCTTACACACTACTTAACCTAAATTACCCTAAGGACAAACACATACACCCATGCCCGAGAGAGGACTCGAACCTCCGCCGGGACCAGCCGCACAGTCCATGACAGCAGCGCCGAAGACAGCTCGGCTAATCCCACGCGGCGAAGTACACTACTGACCATTAAAATTGCTACACCAAGAAGAAATGTGGATGATAAACGGGTATTCATTGGACAAATATATTATACTACAACTGACATGTGATTACTTTTTCACACAATTTGGGTGCACAGACCCTGAGAAATCAGTACCCAGAACAACCACCTGGGCATTGAGTCAAACAGAGCTTGGATGGCGTGTACAGGTACAGCTGCCCATGCAGCTTCAACACGATACCACAGTTCATCAAGAGTAGTGACTGGCGTATTGTGACAAGCAAGTTGCTAGGCCACCATTGACCAGACGTTTTCAGTTTGTGAGAGATCTGGAGAATGTGCTGGACAGGGCAGCAGTCGGGCATTTTCTGTATCCAGAAAGGCCCATACAGGACCTGCAACATGCGGTCGTGCATTATCCTGCTGAAATGTAGGGTTTCGCAGGGATCGAATGAAGGGTAGAGCCACGAGTCGTATCACATCTGAAATGTAACGTCCACTGCTCAAAGTGCCGTCAATGCGAACAAGAGGTGACCGAGACGTGTAACCAATAGCACCCCATACCATCATGTTGGGCGATACGCCAGTATGGCGATGACGAATACACGCTTCCAATGTGCGTTCACCGCGATGTCGCCAAACACGGATACGACCATCATGATGCTGTAAACAGAACCTGGATTCATCCTAAAAAATGACGTTTTGCCATTCGTGCACCCAGGTTCGTCGTTGAGTACACCATCGCAGGCGCTCCTGTCTGTGATGCAGCGTCAAGGCCTCCGAGCTGATAGTCACTGCTGCTGCAAACGTCGTCGAGCTGTTCGTGCAGATGGTTGTTGTCTTGCAAACGTCCCCATCTGTAGACTCTGGGATCGAGACGTGGCTGCACGATCCGTTACAGCCATGCGGATAAGATGCCTGTCATCTCGACTGCTAGTGATACGAGGTCGTTGGGATCCAGCACGGCGTTCCGTATTACCCTCCTGAACCCACCGATTCCATATTCTGCTAACAGTCATTGGATCTCGACCAATGCGAGCAGCAATGTCGCGATACGATAAACCGCAATCGCGATAGGCTGCAATCCGACCTTTATCAAAGTCGGAAACATGATGGTACGCATTTCACCTCCTTACACGAGGCATCACAACAATGTTTCATCAGGCAACGCCGGTCAACTGCTGTTTGTGTGTGAGAAATCGGTTGGATACTTTCCTCATGTCAGCACATTGAAGGTGTCGCCACCGGAGCCAACCTTGTGTGAATGCTCTGAAAAGCTAATCATTTGCATATCACAGCATCTTCTTCCTATCTGTTAAATTTCGCGTCTGTAGCACATCATCTTCGTGGTGTAGCAATTTTAATGACCAATAGTGTAGTTATGCAGAGATGAAGAAGGTTGAGCAGGATACACTAGCTTGGAGAATTATATTACGCCACTACCTTTCCAAGCCGGCGTCTGTAACTTGTGGCTACACGAGCCAGAAGAATGACATAACAAAAGTATGTGTGCGGTCACTGAAACGGTCTGATTACCATACATCTTGCAGTTCTCCCACCACTAAGGATGTAAAATTATCGACAAAGCATCAAAGCATGGTATGAAGACCAGACCGCCACATTGGTGACTTGGTTCGCACCATACCGAGGCCCAGTGCTACGCCACTTCTGAGGCTTGTGTTCTCAAACGTGATGTCATGTCACATCAGCACCCGGTCAAGTGCTCATAAATACGTGCGCTCCAGCCATCATTATCTTGAGAAATACGACACGCCAGTCGTCGACCTAATGAGGGTAATCCAGCCTCAACTGCTACTAGATGCTGTCTCCGTTAGCTTCGAGTCTATGAGCCGTGCCTAATACTGATGCTCCTAGGAACTTTGCTAGTGCCTTCAACCTGGGGGACTACTGCTCTTTGACTTTAGGTAACTTTAGGACGCCAATAATGAGTCCTTGGTCTGATGGTGTCTGAAGGCGCCTCCTTCCTGACCTTCTGCCACCCTCTGCTTGCGTTCGACGCTTCAGCCATCAGGACACTGGTGAAAGCGACTCCTACTGCTGGCGTCCATTCACAGCCAGCACATCACGGGTGTTGTGCTGGCGTGGGCTGTGGGCTCGGCTGTCTGTAGACATTGCGCCTCATCGAGATGATACTCGAACTTTCAATTGCTATATGAATTCTATTAATAAACTCGTTATTCTCAATGCCTATATGATTTTTGGTGAACGAGGAGTTGGCTCATCGTACCTGCCGCTCTGTCTTCCAGCCTGCACCAGAATCATGCCCTATAATGAGATTAATAACATTAGGCCCCCACCGTTGCCCCGCTTCAGTTGCATCAAACCAATCCTCGGACTGAAGACCACAACAACTACAGTAAATAAATATTACAGTGTGGCACTAGGACTGTTGCAACTCTTTCGGTGTGGCGTCACTTAGGCAACTTCCATGTCAGTTGCCTTACTTATTTTATCATGCAGCTTCTCGTTAGAACTCTTGATGCTCAGTGGAACCCATTCCAGAGCTTCCACCACATGGAGGTCTGAGGTGACCACAGGGAATCTGAACCACGACGATGGCGTTTATGGTCAACGCTAACAACAAGACCACGAAGACATCTTCTTTTGCGGTTTTCTACTGTAAAAAACTTAATGGCAAAGTACCTGTGATACTAAGCTGCAAGATGGTTCGTAGACATGATGAAGCTGATAACTGGGTTGATTCATAAACAAAGGAATGCAAAAGACGCGATGGATACATTTAAAGTCAAACGTCCATCGAGGGTTAAGTGTCGGGGTCATTGTTATTTTACATACTGACATATCTTTCATACTCTGACACCATAACTGATCCGTATATCGACATTATTTGATAATATCTGAATATCAGATCAGGAAATCTGAACTTCAGTAACGAAGCTCTCCAAGCCGTTTAACACTGCAGTAACAGAATAGGGACTCAAGTTGAGTATTATTGAACTGCAGTCATCGCAGGATAGTCACGTCAGTTCAGATCCGAGCGGATTGCTTCCACACCTTATTCTAAGTAATCTCCTTCATTTCTACAGTCAGAGACTTTTCTGTCACGCTGGTCGAGCACTTAAACTGGAGTGAAAATGCTTTGTCTGTGAGTCACAAGATATATGTATCGGTGCATTATTTCAAGAAAAAAAATACAACATTCTTTTTCTTCGAGATACACAGAGAAAAATATAGTTCAAAACATTCTTCATCCACCTTCGGTTTTTGTGATGTCTTACAACAACCCCTTACACCATCACAATTATTGACTCACTTTTTCCAACCCTCCCCCCCCCCCCCCCCTGCCGCCCAACTCTCTGTCCAGATCTTTCTCATTTACCGAAGTCCCAGCGTGGCGCAGGTTACTTTCTTTTTCTTAGCACTTGTCCATAATATCTCACTCTTGTGTTACGCGAAACGACGGAAGTTCACATGATGTCCGGCAGAATTCTGTCAGCGAGAGTTAACCATTGCAACGGACAACTTATCCATACTACAGAGCAATTCAGTCCGCGATGGCAACATTGGCCGGCTGACCACTCGTATCGCGAGGACTGCCCCCGAGGTGTAGAAGTGACCGGAATAACTGAAGCCTTCGATACCACTTCATCAACTCACAATTAAACTGCAACCTTCAACTAAATCTAGGCTGCGGTTCACACTAGGGAATAGTAGTTAATTGCAACTAAGATTTCGTATTCACATCAGTTGGCTTCGTCAACTCCCAACAGCTTTGAACCTAACCTCTACCTAGAGCTACGTCACAATTCTGTCTGTAACAACAATTCATATCTCAAAAAAATCGTGCTCAAAAAATATCTTTGCTGTCTGCTCAAAAAAATCGTGCTCAAAAAATATCTTTGCTCTCTGATCTCTTTCATTCCGCGCATGTATGACTTCATACACCACAACATTGTTACATCATGGGAGAAAGTCGACATCCAGTATCGGTAGGTTCAGCTGACCAGAGAGAGCCCAGTATAAATGGAAACACCAGATGATATCAGCAGTTCGCTACTGGATCAGAAGCTCCCAAAACTTTGACTGCTCAATACAGCATGCCAGACAAGGGCAAGCTGAGTTTCGCACGAGTGATGTGTTCTAAATCCGTGTTGATTTATAGACAGAAGCTTTCCTGTTTCAAGGAAATTTACTGTATTCGAATTTAGAACATTCCCAGCAATCAGAGAAAGGGAAAGGTCCCGACTTGAGTCTCGGTCCGGCACACAGTTTTAATCTGCCAGGGAGTTTCATATCAGCGCACACTCCGCTGCAGAGTGAGAATCTCATTCTGGAAACATCCCTCGGCTGTGGCTAAGTCATGTCTCCGCAATATCCTTTCTTCCAGGGGTGCTAGTTCTGCAAGGTTCGCAGAAGATCTTCCGTGAAGTTTGGAAGGTAGGAGACGAGGTACTGGCGAAATTGAAGCTGTGATGACTTGTCGGGAGTCGTGCTTGGGTAGCTCAGTTGGTAGAGCACTTGCTCGCGAAAGGCAAAGGTCCCGACTTCGAGTCTCGGTCCGGCACACAGTTTTAATCTGCCAGGAAGTTTCATTCTCAGTAATTCTGAAGCAAATCGATGTTAAGGATATCGGCCCGTAAATCTGCAGTCCGTTATTTCATTCTTCTTGTGGAGGTCATCTGCGCTTTTTTCTAGTTTCTTGGGATTTGCGTAGGGCGAGAGATTCGCGATAAACGCCAGGTAAGTGCGAGGCCACTGCCGAAGAGTACTTTCTGTAAAAGCGAATTGGAATTCCATTCAGGGTTGGCGACTTATTTGTTTTCAAGTATTTAAGCTGCTTCTCAAAGCCACGGATGCTTCCTACTATGACCTCCACACACCTATCTGTGCGACGGTCAAACGACTGTGCGTTTGTACGATCCTCCTGCGTGAATGATTTTTAAACGTAGAATTTAAAATTTGAGGTTTTCTTTTGCTGTCTTCGATTGCACACCAGTCTGATACATGAATGTACGAACAGAGGCCTTCGACCCGCTTAGCGATATTAGTTAATAACAGAATATTCTCTGATTCTCGACTAACGTATTACGGCGAAAGTTTTTGTGCGCTTCGTGCACTGACCTTTTAAAGCCACACGGAGTTCTATTAGCTTTTGCCTGTCGACGTTTCTGTATTCTTTCTAGAAAGGAGAGTGTAACCTCTGTTTTCTCTGCATTTTCCGAATTTTGTTATTATACCACATACTTCTCCAGAGCGGATTTATAGTCAGTTTAAAATTCATCCATAATTCCTTTACGTGCATCACGTTGTAACTAAATGATGTCTATTCAGTGTCTAAGCAGAATGCTAACAACTGTAAATCTGCTCTTTCTATAATAAAAACTCTCCTAGCCTTCATGATGGATTTATCAACTTAAGTTACCATCGTCGCTATAGTAACATCATATTTCTGATGTTGCCACAACGACGGTGGTTACTTAAAAGTTGATAAATCCATCATGAAGGTTATGAGAGCTTAAACGAAACCCATCAAAGACATAAGTGTGAGTTCTTTCCATATGAGAAATAAGGAAACCACCCGCAAGTTAAGGATAGAATGGTCAGGGGTTTCATTGGAACACTGTGGCACTCCAAAATACTTAAGAATAACGCTTAACAGATCTCTAACGTTCAAAAAACACTGTATGAATTTCAAATCAAGACTCCAGGAAAAACCTACTGAGAAAACTAGCCGGATCACAGTGGGGCAGCCAAGCTGAAACCGTCCAGAGTAGGCCTGTCCTCTTTGGTATAAGTCAACACATGCCAAACAGGTGTTTATTGCCCTAAACGATGCATGCAGAATTAAAACATGCACCTTGAAGTCAACTCTAGGCGAATGGCTCTGTCACCTTGCAAGAATTGCACTATCTCCTGTTCGAAGGGAAATAGCACCAAATGAGAAAACGCGTCCCATGAATGGGCAAAAACCCTACCCACAATGACTTAGGACAAGGAAAAATTTCCTCAGAACATCGGAGAAACTAATGAAACACATGCGTTTGTAGTAACGTAATTGGCAGTAGCCTGCAACTCATCTGTTAGACTGGGAATGGCATGCGAACGTGTATATTATCTCGTCGCTTATGCGCTTTGCCCTGTACTGAACTTTTCTGACTGCGAGACTGTAAACTGTCAATAACTTTAAAACAAACTAAAACTGCATGAATTTACATAACAGAAAAACTGAATTTGATGCAACACTATTGATTTGAAATTGTCCCTGGTAATAAAATAAAACTTGATCAGTTTGAAAATAATGGTCCCTGTGCTTACGGAATGCTATCCCTGAAATAGTAAAATTTCTTACCTCTATCTGCGCAATGGTGACACTCTCCGCACTGTTCTCTTTTAGTACTTTATATTGTGTAGTTAGCAGGCAGCTATTGTGCAAGGCTGTTGCTTAGCATACTTTTTAATTAAATCGAATATGACTGGGACAATAACTTCTTGAGCAAAATAGTTAATCAAAAACGACATGGATCTAGGGACTAGTACTAACTTGTGGTAAGTAACAATATGGCACTAACTTTAAAACTTGTATTTTGACTGTTTGGAAGTTAATAATGCTCACAATTAACACACAGCAAACTGATTATACATTAACAATTAGCTTTGCAAAATAGTTGGATGCGAGTGTGTGGGGCGGCGGATAAGTTTGTAAAAATAATTAAATTGCTGATTGCTGGATAAATGCTTGCATGTAGAATCAGTTTCTGGCTTTTAGAATGTTGTTAATGATGTCTTTCGCCGTTCTCAACACTGGCTCTCTATTTACTTTTTGGCACCCAGAAAGTGATTTAATAAAACATGGAACCAGTAACTAGAGATCCTAGTGCCCACTTTATCTGAGAATGTTATTATAGCTGCAGCTTATAGCTCTGAGGAATTAGGAGATTGTCCGGGATTTCTAATCAAAAACGGTTCTCCAAAATAGTTGAGTATATTCTGAAATTCACTGATAAAAAACACAAGTATCCCTACAACCTAACTAACAGAGCAGTTCAAAGTCTTATGCGCTGATGCAACTATAAATGTCCGAATTAAATGTTAAAAAGAATGTTCGCCATAATTTGATGAAAATACTTCATCAAACGCCACGCTAAATATTTGGTAGAATGTCTGTACCGCGACGGCACGTGAAAATACGACAATACGGAAACTGAAGCTAGATAATGAAAATCATCCGAGAATTAACACTTCACATGAAATGTTTTCATGGTTCCGCGTATCTCTAGTAACTTAATACGGCACCCGAGGCTGTTTGTAGCAGTGACACTGACGCGACGCGACTCCCGACACAGATGGCGTGTCATTCAGTGTCTGGAGAGAACTGGGGCCTTTCTTCCTCGCGCAGCGTTCTTATATATAAAGCCGCGGTGCGGACGGCTAAGGGAACGACTGATCTTTTCGGCTCTCCCGACTAGCCGCTGGGCTAGTAACGCACCACTTCAAGTTACATAATAATTTATAGCTTCTTTTGCTGATGGGGGAAGAAGCTCTTAATTTAAACGTGCATTCAGCACGCAGGTAAGTATTGATAATAAAATTTTGACGTGGCTAAGTTAAATATTCTGGGCGAGAGAATTAATTAAATTACACTGCACGCAGTAGATGAGCTCTGAACTGGCCCTTTTGACATCCGCTATCGCTATAAATTTATAGGTATTCAAAAGAAACTTTACACATCTTCATAGTCATAGCGGACCTCCAACCTATTTAAATCTAAACATCCTAGCCTTATTTGTTAGCCTACTTAATCTATCTTGCTTCCTTCAGTTTTGAGACGAAAACCACAAAATCATGAATTTCCACTAAAGTCTTAATTTGTGAAATCCAAAGTACTGTTTTTATTAAATCATTATGAAAGATGAATCTAAATATAAATTTTGAAGTCTCTAGCTCTTTTCTGTTGCGCCAATGATTTTTTTAGAAAAATGTCCAAATTTCGAAAATGACTTAAGTTATCGAACTGATATTCAACACACATTAATTTAGTATTATTCCTGACATGATAGAAAAGTTTTAGGTCATTTGCTTGATTTTTAAGGTATTGTGCAACATTTATGACGTCAGAGCTAGTTACAGCAGACTGGCTGGCACACAATGGAAACTGATGTGAATTTACTACAGCGTGAGTAGGCTGCTTCCCTACAAGTGCTACACATTATCTCAATCATCACTTATGAATACGCGCATTTCATTCGTAACAAAACATGTTTCTTTACCTTAATTATTTCCAGTATTGTATCTTGCAAATAAAAAGTCGTTACTGCCCGTAGCGAGTAAGTATATATCCAGCAGACATCAGTTAGAACACGTCTTTACACTTGAGAGTCCTCCATACATCTCTCTATGTTGAGTTACTCTAGCACATTACCCATAACACCTTGAACCAGCGATCGCTGTTGAGCAGCGACGCGACGCTACTACATAATCGATATTAAATTTGACCATCTCTGGTTCAATATAAAATTTTCTTACAACGTTTTACCCTTTCACTAACAAACATTGATGAAGTAACCAGGCTACAGTTATGGATGGTTCAAATGGTTCTAAGCACTATGGGAATTAACATCTGAGGTCATCAGTCCCCTAGACTTAGAACTACTTAAACGTAACTAACATAAGGATATCACACACATCCATGCCCGAGGCGGGATTCGATCCTGTGACCGTAGCAGCAGCGAGGTTCTGGACTGAAGCGCGTAGAACCGCTCGGTGACAGCAGCCAGCGCAGTTATGGAGGGCTGAAATATACCACCCTCCTGGTTGGAGAAGATTTTTAGAGTTTTTACCCCTGGTCATGATGAGAATTGGCCAGTCTGGAAGTCCTTGATTAGGCTTAGGTCAGGAATGGGCATATCACGGCTAACCTGGCAAAATGGAGATGCAGTGAAGAAAACAAAACTCAGTGTGCCTGCAGGGAAGAACAGACTGTTCAACATATGCTTCAGTGTCGACTGTGTCCAGCCACTTGCAACCTGCACAGAAGATGACATTCACCAGGTAATGGAAAATGCAATGGAAGTGGCCAAGTTTTTGTCTAAGATTATATAAATTGTGTTGGTCTGTCAGTAATTGTATAAACTGTGTTTCATGTACGTTTCTGACACGAGAATAATAATAATGGTAGAATCATTATCACTAATGCCAGTCTCTACACTTATAGTCTCGATAAGGTCAGACCCATTTGTAGCTACAAGGTTGTGGCGATCCCCTTATCAGTCGATCTCAAATAAGCTTCGAGAGTAGATGTTCTGTCCACCGTCCGACCTACTTGAAACCTGTGGGCTCCAGTTGCAATCACCATCTCAGGGGGAACCCACATAAATCAAGAGTTAACCTACAAAAACGTAATATTCTGCATTTAAACGATTTTTTGATAATCGTGAAAAGTTCCTGACTAACTCTGACTGATCATAAGAAGTCGACATTAAGACCTTACTATTTTAACCATCGTGAGAGAGAAAAGAATACGAAAGTAAAAGAATAATTTACCTTCACAAAATAATCCCATTATAATTCGGTAATTAATCAATACTTCAGTTATCCTTGGTAAACTCATTAGAACCGCACTACTACGCCGATCATCCAGTCATATCAGTATCAAACCATATTCAAAGGCGGTCAATAATACGTAATAACGAAGTTGCATCCTCACATAAACCCTACAAATATACCGACATATCCCTGATTACCTTGAAAATCATTAACCTCAATCGGAGTTTACTTAAAGATACGAGGGCAGTTCAATAAGTAATGCAACACATTTTTTTTCTCGGCCAATTTTGGTTGAAAAAACCGGAAATTTCTTGTGGAATATTTTCAAACATTCCCGCTTCGCCTCATATAGTTTTATTGACTTCCGACAGGTGGCAGCGCTGTACGGAGCTGTTAAAATGGCGTCTGTAACGGATGTGGGTTGCAAACAACGGGCAGTGATCGAGTTTCTTTTGGCGGAAAACCAGGGCATCTCAGATATTCATAGGCGCTTGCAGAATGTCTACGGTGATCTGGCAGTGGACAAAAGCACGGTGAGTCGTTGGGCAAAGCGTGTGTCATCATCGCCGCAAGGTCAAGCAAGACTGTCTGATCTCCCGCGTGCGGGCCGGCCGTGCACAGCTGTGACTCCTGCAATGGCGGAGCGTGCGAACACACTCGTTCGAGATGATCGACGGATCACCATCAAACAACTCAGTGCTCAACTTGACATCTCTGTTGGTAGTGCTGTCACAATTGTTCACCAGTTGGGATATTCAAAGGTTTGTTCCCGCTGGGTCCCTCGTTGTCTAACTGAACACCATAAAGAGCAAAGGAGAACCATCTGTGCGGAATTGCTCGCTCGTCATGTGGCTGAGGGTGACAATTTCTTGTCAAAGATTGTCACAGGCGATGAAACATGGGTTCATCACTTCGAACTGAAACAAAACGGCAATCAATGGAGTGGCGCCACACCCACTCCCCTACCAAGAAAAAGTTTAAAGCCATACCCTCAGCCGGTAAAGTCATGGTTACAGTCTTCTGGGACGCTGAAGGGGTTATTCTGTTCGATATCCTTCCCCATGGTCAAACGATCAACTCCGAAGTGTATTGTGCTACTCTTCAGAAATTGAAGAAACGACTTCAGCGTGTTCGTAGGCACAAAAATCTGAACGAACTTCTCCTTCTTCATGACAACGCAAGACCTCACACAAGTCTTCGCACCCGAGAGGAGCTCACAAAACTTCAGTGGACTGTTCTTCCTCATGCACCCTACAGCCATGTTCTCGCACCGTCGGATTTCCATATGTTTGGCCCAATGAAGGACGCAATCCGTGGGAGGCACTACGCGGATGATGAAGTTATTGATGCAGTACGACGTTGGCTCCGACATCGACCAGTGGAATGGTACCGTGCAGGCATACAGGCCCTCATTTCAAGGTGGCGTAAGGCCGTAGCATTGAATGGAGATTACGTTGAAAAATAGTGTTGTGTAGCTAAAAGATTGGGGAATAACCTGGTGTATTTCAATGCTGAATAAAACAACCCCTGTTTCAGAAAAAAAAATGTGTTGCATTACTTATTGAACTGCCCTCGTAGATCATTACAGGAATCATTACGTAACAGAATTCTGTCTTTATTTTTCATTTTCAGCGCCGGCAGTCGGTAATCATTACTTTTGGAGTCATTAGGATCCTCGAGAGGCCGTCTGTTATACGCCGCCTGTGGCCAGATACGCTATCCCCTGACAGTGACTGACAGCTTTGCCATCGTGGAGGTAAAAAAATAAGGGAGGTGTCATTACGTCATAAACTTGAAGCTGATGTCCGTCATTTTAACTAGCCCAAAACATTAGGTTACTGCGGTGATACTTTCCCGTGACATCAGTCTGACATGCCCGTGGTAGCTGTTTCATCAAAAACGCCAGCTTGCGTTGTTTACGAGTATAATAATCGATCCGATCGTAATCTAAAGCTTAAAGGAATCACATTTCATTCGTAACTGGAGCCGTTCAAGCAATATTTTCTTTTGTATACATGTGTTACGGTTGAACTGTTTACTTTTGTCACAGTGGTTTTATTTCTGTCATTTGATTTTATATTTGCATTACTTTACTCAGTGTCAGTTTTTTGTCATCATTCCTGTGTTTTTTCATTGCCTTCGAATCGCAAACGCTCCGACATCCGAACCATACCGTATCAACGATCTCGCCCCGTATAACACACGGCTACGTAATCGCGTTGATTGTTGCGGCAGCATCTGATGCCCCACATTCCTCTCGCCGATTATTATTATTCATTGTTCCCATTTCCTCTCCCTTTAAAAAAGATTCTAGCTAGAACAGCCGGAGACAGCAAAGCATGACTTTTGTGTGTATGATTGTATGAAAGCGCATGTATGAAAAAGGCTTTGGCTGAAAATTTATGTAAAAACTATTTTAGTCGTGCCTGCCTTGTGCTCGGTGTGTGAGTAGCAATCTATCCGTTTCACAGTAGAGTTATTCCTTCCTGAAGTTTGTTGTAAATAATCCGCTGCGCTTCAACAGGAACAATAATGGGCTTAATTATAATGTTGTTGTTGTTGTGGTCTTCAGTCCTGAGACTGGTTTGATGCAGCTCTCCATGCTACTCTATCCTGTGCAAGCTTTTTCATCTCCCAGTACCTACTGCAACCGACATCCTTCTGAATCTGCTTAGTGTATTCATCTCTTGGTCTCCCTCTACGATTTTTACCCTCCACGGTGCCCTCAAATACTAAATTGGTGATCCCTTGATGCCTCAGAACATGTCCTACCAACCGATCCCTTCTTCTGGTTAAGTTGTGCCACAAACTTCTCTTCTCCCCAATCCTATTCAATACTTCCTCATTAGTTATGTGATCTACCCATCTAATCTTCAGCATTCTTCTGTAGCACCACATTTCGAAAGCTTCTATTCTCTTCTTGTCCAAACTATTTATCGTCCATGTTTCACTTCCATACATGGCTACACTCCATACGAATACTTTCAGAAATGACTTCCTGACACTTAAATCAATACTGGATGTTAACAAATTTCTCTTCTTCAGAAACGCTTTCCTTGCCATTGCCAGCCTACATTTTATATCCTCTCTACTTCGACCATCATCAGTTATTTTGCTCCCCAAATAGCAAAACTCCTTTACTACTTTAAGTGCCTCATTTCCTAATCTAATTCCCTCAGCATCACCCGACTTAATTAGACTACATTCCATTATCCTTGTTTTGCTTTTGTTGATGTTCATCTTATATCCTCCTTTCAAGGCACTGTCCATTCCATTCAACTGCTCTTCCAGTTCCTTTGCTGTCTCTGACAGAATTACAATGTCATCGGCGAACCTCAAAGTTTTTATTTCTTCTCCATGAATTTTAATATCTACTCCGAATTTTTCTTTTGTTTCCTTTACTGCTTGCTCAATATACAGATTGAACAACATCGGGGAGAGGCTACAACCCTGTCTTACTCCCTTCCCAACCACTGCTTCCCTTTCATGTCCCTCGACTCTTATAACTGCCATCTGGTTTCTGTACAAATTGTAAATAGCCTTTCGTTCCCTGTATTTTACCCCTGCCACCTTTAGAATTTGAAAGAGCGTATTCCAGTCAACATTGTCAAAAGCTTTCTCTAAGTCTATAAATGCTAGAAACGTAGGTTTGCCTTTCCTTAATCTTTCTTCTAAGATAAGTCGTAAGGTCAGTATTGCCTCACGTGTTCCAGTGTTTCTACGGAATCCAAACTGATCTTCCCCGAGGTTGGCTTCTACTAGTTTTTCCATTCGTCTGTAAAGAATTCGTGTTAGTATTTTGCAGCTGTGACTTATTAAGCTGATAGTTCGGTAATTTTCACATCTGTCAACACCTGCTTTCTTTGGGATTGGAATTATTATGTTCTTCTTGAAGTCTGAGGGTATTTCGCCTGTTTCATACATCTTGCTCACCAGATGGTAAAGTTTTGTCAGGACTGGCTCTCCCACGGCCGTCAGTAGTTCCAATGGAATATTGTCTACTCCGGGGGCCTTGTTTCGACTCATGTCTTTCAGTGCTCTGTCAAACTCTTCACGCAGTATCATATCTCCCATTTCATCTTCATCTACATCCTCTTCCATTTCCATAATATTGTCCTCAAGTACATCGCCCTTGTATAGACCCTCTATATACTCCTTCCACCTTTCTGCTTTCCCTTCTTTGCTTAGAACTGGGTTTCCATCTGAGCTCTTGATATTCATACAAGTGGTTCTCTTATCTCCAAAGGTCTCTTTAATTTTCCTGTAGGCGGTATCTATCTTACCCCTAGTGAGATAGGCCTCTACATCCTTACATTTGTCCTCTAGCCATCCCTGCTTAGCCATTTTGCACTTCCTGTCGATCTCATTTTTGAGACGTTTGTATTCCTTTTTGCCTGTTTCACTTACTGCATTTTTATATTTTCTCCTTTCATCAATTAAATTCAATATTTCTTCTGTTACCCAAGGATTTCTACTAGCCCTCGTCTTTTTACCTACTTGATCCTCTGCTGCCTTCACTACTTCATCCCTCAAAGCTACCCATTCTTCTTCTACTGTATTTATTTCCCCCATTCCTGTCAATTGCTCCCTTATGCTCTCCCTGAATCTCTGTACAACCTCTGGTTCTTTTAGTTTATCCAGGTCCCATCTCCTTAAATTCCCACCTTTTTGCAGTTTTTTCAGTTTTAATCTACAGGTCATAACCAATAGATTGTGGTCAGAGTCCACATCTGCCCCTGGAAATGTCTTACAATTTAATTATAATACCAGAAGAAAAAAATGACATTCATTATGTCACATTAAGGCTTTCTCTAGCATAAAAAGGGGTTCACACTGCTGCAGCCAAAAGTTTTTATCACTTACCGATTGATATAAGATGCCTACACACAGCAAAGTAAAATTTGAAACTAAACTGGAAACGTTTCTCTTTGATAATTCCTCCTATTCTGCGGAAGATTATCTATTACTGTAATGTGTAATGCTGATGGATAGGAATTATTGACTAACATCTGTCTGTCTTTAATTAAAAAACGTAAAAACTAATAATGAATCAGCATGGATGTATGTATGTTTACAAAAAATTATGTGAATATATAATGACTCGTTCCATATCATTACGATTTATTGTGCAAATGACACATGGAACATAAGAGTAAGTAACTAAGCATTGGTATGCCACAAAGCACGGTATACACTTATATACTTTGAGAACTTCAGAACGAAATACAATAGTAAAACCAAGAAGATGATCAAAGTAAACCTACATTCCAATTGTGCTATATTTTGTTATTCCCGAAAAACTGACAGAGTTATCGTTGAGGAAAATTCCGGGTAAAAAAGCAGACAGGCCACTATTGGAAAGGTAGGCCAACATCTTACACAGTTTACACTATAATTGCTAAAAAGTTACTCACATAAATGTTAGCGGCCCAGTTGAAGATTAGCCGTTCTACGAGCTCTACAGCAGCGACTTAAGCAACTGTATAATTTCACTTGTATTAGGCATTGTCTACAGGGTGGTCCATTGATCGTGACCTGGCCAAATATCTCACGAAATAAGCATCAAACGAAAAAACTACAAAGAACGAAACTCGTCTAGGTTAAAGGGGGAAACCAGATGGCGCTGTGGCTGGCCCGCTAGATGGCGCTGCCATAGGTCAAACGGATATCAACTGCGTTTTTTTTTTTAAACATAGGAAACCCCTTTTTTATTATATATTCGTGTAGTACGTAAAAAAATGAATGTTTTAGTTGGACCACTTTTTTCGCTTTGTGATAGGTGGCGCTGTAATAGTCACAAACATATGGCTCACAATTTTAGACAAACAATTGGTACCAGGTAGGTTTTTTAAATTAAGATACAGAACGTAGGTACGTTTGAACATTTTATTTCGGTTGTTCCAATGTGATACATGTACCTTTGTGAACTTATCATTTCTGAGAACGCATGCTGTTACAGCGTGATTACCTGTTATACCACATTAATGCAATAAATGCTCAAAATGATGTCCGTCAACCTCAATGCTTTTGGAAATACATGTAACGACATTCCTCTCAACAGCGAGTAGTTCGCCTTCTGTAATGGTCACACATGCATTGACAATGCGCTGACGCATGTTGTCAGGCGTTGTCGGTGGATCACGATAGCAAATATCCTTCAACTTTCCCCACGGAAGGAAATCATCATTTGTTGCAGGTCGTAATAATGTAACTATCTGGCGAACGGTCCGGACACTTGGATGATGTCGTTCAGGATACCGAGGAGCATACATAGCACACGCCCGTTGGGCATTTTGATCACAAAAGCCATACATCAACACGATATCGACCTTTTCCGCAAATGGTAAACGGTCCATTTTAACACGGGTAATGTATCACGAAGCAAATACCGTCCGCACTGGCGGAATGTTACGTGATACCACGTACTTATACGTTTGTGACTATTACTGCACCATCTTTCACAAAGCGAAAAAAGTGGACCAACTAAAACATTCATATTTCTTTACGTACTACACGAATATGTAACAAAAATTGGGTTTCCTATTTTAAAAAACGCAGTTGGTATCCGTTTGAGCTAAGGTAGTGCCACCTAGCGGGCTGACCATAGCGCCATCTGGTTTCCCCCTTCAAGCTAGACGAGTTTCGTTCTTTGTAATTCTTGCGTTTGATGCTTATTTCGTGAGATATTTGGCCCGTCACTATCAATGGAACACCCTGTATACTGATGAGATTTCTTATTTTGTCTGTAGGCCAATGCTTACGAAACCCCATTGCAAATTCTCAAAGTTAAGTATTGTCATTTATTTTTCTGTAAATGAAATTCATTTATACAATTTGCTTGAATTGTTTTCTAGAAATCTGAGAAAGCAGGTTTCCTAGGCACCCCATATTCGACGAGCTGGTAGGACACAACAAATAATCATTCACGTTGTTGACAAGCGCAAGATACGATAGAATGCCTGGCTTCTTTCCTCATTCCAAACGTTTATGGGCTAGCAAAGAATATGTAGGTAAGCTTTTTAGCAAACACAAACACTAAAAATGTTCTGGATACGAGCTGAAAGCCGAAAATGTAACGTACAAGAAGCAGTACCGGTACGAGTAAGCAAACAAGCACTGGTTGCGGAGTTTCAGTTTCATTTGATACCGATACAAATGCAGGAAGGACCTTAAACAAGAAAGTATGAGAGAAGAAATCAAGAAAAAGAGATTAAGATGGTATGGGCATGTTAAGAGGATGCGTGGACAGAGACTTCCCAAAATTATGGAAGAACTAAAGATGGATGGAAAAAGACCTAGAGGGCGCCCAAGAACGCGGTGGGAAACGGGAGTGAGAATATCTGTGGAAAGGAGAGGTGTGACCCGGCAGCAAGTGGAGGAAGGAAAGTGGTGGGAGGACCGAGCCAAATGGAGAGGATTCGTCAGCACCCAGACCTGACAGTAGCTGGAGCGGGATCCGGATACAAATGCAGTAAAAGTGGAATTAAAGGGATTACGAAAGCATACTTTTCACACCATTTCCTACTGTTTCTGGTTATCCTAAATACAGCAGCAAAACGTTAACGAGGCCAAATGTCTCGTATTATTAGACCAAATAGCATTCAAAAAAATAAAAACGTCCGCAATTGCCCTCCTGACACTATGTTATTCACGTAAGCTCTATAATTTTTAGTACTTAAGACAGCCATTTCGCGCACATCACAGAAGTAATGAGCAAGCAGCGATCGTAAACAGTAGTCTACTAATGCTTTGGGCTACTTAAAATGGTGGCAGGCCCCACCCACTCTTGCTTCAAAACAACGTACAACGTATATCTGTAGTGCCACCGCCCTTATTTTTTTTACCTCCATGTTTGCTGTGGCTTTGCCCTCATGCATCTCACCATCTGTAACATAAAATATATAATAAAGAAATTCCCCCTCTTGGATCATGTGTACTCCCCTGCTGACAATCTCTCACTTAGATTATTCAACCAACCCGTTCACTAGGATGTTACGTGAAACATAATAACATGTTGGCAATAGGCAGACCCTCGCTGCTTAGAGTCAGCTTAACCCTTGGTAACAGCTGAGTCTATGACACTAGCACGGGGTCAACAAAATTAACCTTTTTTCTTCCTTACTGGTTTTTTATTCATAATATTATAATATTTGTAAAGCCATATCCATTTTTTTCTTGTACCGAACACAACACATGACTTTTCATCTGACACCCTCCTAAATCCCTTAACAATCAACTCCACCATAAAACCAAAACATTTATTTTATCACTTAATAACTATTAACACACATGATAACCTGTCTTCACGTGTCAACCATTAAACCTACATTTTAAAAGAATGTTCATGTATCCATTTTTTACTCATCCTTTTCACAGAAATTCATTTACCATAGCTAACTGTAAACTGAAGGCTAAACTTTCTCGTTCACCTTAGAATCTCATCTAAACAGAACATTAAAATCAACACAACAACACTAATATCACTTCTTTTATCTTTGTATACTTTATGATCTCTTCCTAACCTATACACTAATAACATAAATGCCCGTACAGCCTGCATTTTGGTACAATTGTGGTTCGTGGCCCACTCTATAGTTAGTTAACACTCCATACGACTCTCTACACAGGATATATTCCGTTCCAAATATATAAATTCAGTACCTATTGCTTCTTATTTACCTTTAATACTTTTTATGTCTTCCTATTATTTAGTTTATTTCGGACGTTGGTAGTAGAACTAAAATTCCATTCCACATGTTTACAAGTTCTAATGTCATTGGCTCCACGCGTATTTCATAAATAATACTCGTTTTACTCTTAAGGTAATAGAATACCTCCAAAGTTATTCTTACACTCGAGTAAGGCAGCTCATTTCTATAACATTATTTTTTATTCATTGTCGCTAATATTGTTAAGTTTACAAAATAATTCCACCTAATTGTCTTCAATATTCCTTCACAACATTAACAGGCCATGTATAACAATTACCAGTTGTATCATACAGTTCGTATGAGGCACCTGCGAGACGTTTGTTGACCTTGACTATAAAGATTCTTAAGCACATATCTGTCGGACCAACGATTATATTATAATGCAGTAAGCTCACGTAGAGGGTGTCTTACATATCACTAAAATACATTTTCAACACTTACAATAGTAATTTAATATTCGATTGCAATAAAGTGAATACGATGTTTACTGCACCTGCAAGAAATTCATTTAACATTAATCTTACATTCTGTTGATAAACCAGCGATCTTGTCATAATACTATTCTTCTGCCGCAAAGTTAAAAATGGCTCCTGACACAGTGTAAATAATGAAACCTTTACAGCTTCATTACCTTCCGTTAACAGCAAGTAAATAAATGCGTAATGAGACTAATGCGCCTCAGGCAGAAAATAAAATAACATAAATGTAAAGAAAATTATTGCATTACTCTACCTAAATAACAGAAAGTTCTTGCAGTACTGCGTCAGACCGAGCGAGGTACATCAAATCCGTATTGATGCCATCTCCATTAAATACCTTACCTCCTCCTTGGTGGGGAATGTAAGTAAACCTCAAGTCACCTCCTCCTGTGTCTCCCTTAATTAACACCCTTCTCACTAATAAGTACGTGGCATTTACTAATCGTAATCCTGCATACACTACAACCATACTTCACTCTTCCAACAGCCAATTGTTCACATAGTATTTTAAGACATACATGTCCATAGCTTAAAGTTCCTTTTTCATATTCATTAATATTGACATACTTATTACCATTAAACTTAAATACAGTACACACATGATGTCTCTACTATAAGCCAACTTCCTTGACATGTGATGAAGTCAAAACTCAATCCCATATTTGTACACTAATTACAATTTAAATATTTTTCATATTTAGGCTGACAAGCATTATACACTTAAGGATATTCACTAGAATGCATCAATTTTCTCTTAAAAACCATGTTAACCTTGTCCACTGACATAAAATTATCCAAGTATTCAGTGCATATCCTTCAGCCTCTACTCTTAAACATCCAACAATGATCCTAATTTTCTTAACATCACCCCAATGGTACGGAAATTTCCCCCCAAATGTCTTGAGAAATAACAGTGGGGGTACAGAGCTCAGAGGATTGTAAGTAACTATACTGGGTAGAGAAAGTTCATCATTATGCAGTGACTCTGCCTTAAATGCAGACCTAAATATGAATACATATATTAGATTCTGGATGGATTAACTTATCAGGCAGGTATGCAGTAACAGTGGATTTATCTTTAACAATTTGCACTTGTGAGGTTTTTTTAAATTTTGTTTTTGAACCACTAAAGTTCCTTGACTCATTTTTTTTACCAGTAACTTGCTCTTGACAGTGTTTGGATATCTTTAAACGATTCGCTTCATTCATAAGTTGTATCGTACTCAATGCAACCGTAAGGGAACTAGTTCGTGAACATAAACGGAAATGTTGAAACATTTTTCCGTTTTTTAAATTGTGTAGGTCCAAAAATAAGTATTGTATAAGACCATGTAAATCTTACCATCCTTTAACAGTTCTTTTGAGAACAGTTTGATGCACGAGCCACAGCTTTTGATGCCACACTATTTCCTGAATTGCATTTTGTGTTGCAAGTGAAATAAAGCACGTTAATTATTTATGTACAGCATAGATACACTATCTCGAAGTAAAAACAAAGTAGATTTTTTCTGAAAGTTCTTCATACTATAATGTTTAAAGAAGACTTTGAAGCCGATTTTGCTGTCGTAAATTATGGATGAAAAAAATTAATAATGATTATCAAAAATTTCGTTTATTAACTCATAGTTTTTTCTTAAAAAGACTTTAATTTTCGAATTTAATTGAAAAGAATAGTCTACTTCCAGTTAAGTATGTTTTAAGACAATATACAAAATTTCATCCCTCTATCTTTAATAGTTTTTATCCGACGTGTACGAGAACATAAAAAGTAAAATTCCAAGAAGTTCAAGATAAAGTTAAAGCTTATTTCTGTAACTACTCTACTGAACACTAATGCATCCCAGGTCCATACTCATTTTGTTTCTTGTGTTTTCTCCCTCCTTTTTATTTTTCAAACTTCTTCTTCCTATTCTTCCAACATTGATTTCTCTCCTTTAAAGCATCTCCTGCGTTCAGCAGCAATTACAGTTCTCTACATATTTAGTCCGCCAGACACTCCCATCAGTTCTATAACCTGTACCATTACTGAAACATAGCAGAGCATCCAGCACATCTGTCTTCAAAATATTTAGTACCACCAGAACAGTTTTTGGTATCCGTTACCGTATACAATTGTTAAAAGTCGCATTTAGGTTTTGAATCCTACCATGTAATTAGTTCGCTGTTAATCTTTATCACTAAGACAATAGAGACTGAAAAGACATAAAAAACAAACAAGTGACAGCAAAATTCTCTTTTAACAGGGCTGTGTGTGTGACGTGGGTGTGTCGTCATGTGTGCAAACACTTTTAAATTCCTCCAATTTGGGGTTTTCTTCGGTACAATTTCCTCGAAGTAAATTTTCTCTTTTTCAGGCAACTATAGAGAATTTTTTAGACAAAAATTTAAATATCGATTTTTTGACACTTATTCACGAATTCTACTGGAAATGGAAATGAAATCCCATGCTTCTTGACAGAGCGGGGAACGATGCGGGAGACTCGCACCGCCGTACTAACCAAGGTCCTAAAGGAGCTGGTTTGCCGTTGCATTCCTCCGGCCGTAATGGGGATGAATGATGATGATGAAGACCACACAACAACATTCAGTCATCTCGAGACAGATCAAAATCCCTGACCCCGCCGGGAATCGAACCCACGACCCCGTGCTGGGGAAGCGAGAACGCTACCGCGAGACCACGAGCGGCGGACTGCGTAGTCTACTGGTCCCCTTAAACTCTTCTCCTCGCACGCTTTTTGGCCAGATTCGAGTCTTTCCACTCTAGTCGTATTTGCTTCTGATTTAAGGTCTTTATCGCCAGATTCCAGTCTTAAGTCTAGTAAATTAAAATCTGGGCGACATCTCATCCCTAAACATCTTAAAGTCAGATCTAATTTCTTCCCTTTGTGCCTGAAGCAGTTTGATTATTTCGTGCAACAAACTCTGTCTTCCTTCCGTAGCACAACATTTATTACTAAACGTCTTACTTATATTAAATCAACAGCACGACAGTTGGTGTCACATGATGATGGTGACAGCCGGCGTGGTGCGTGGATGGGCTGTAGGAAGTCGGAGCGTCGTACCGCAGCCAGCGCTTGCAATGATCGATAGCCACTGCCTGGATTTCTCGCTCCCGCGGAGGGCAATGATCCTCTCCATCAGCTATCGGCTCTGTATCCAGCAGCTCTCGGCCGTGTAGTACTCGACACTGCTAGCTGCAGAATTGGCGAGCACAGGAACCCTTGTCTCAGTACAGAACTGAAAGGGTTAGATCTGACTGTCCTGAACGAGCGAGCAAGAGAGCGAGCGAGTTGTCGCCCAGAATGTTACACCCGTCGCCGCTCGCCCTCACTGCTACTGCGGCCCACGGACTGCCACTGACCTCCCTCACGGTCGGCTGGTCTCAGGTTCTTCCCAACGGCCACCGTCGCACACTAGGACGTTCAGGCTGCACCCGCCATCAACACGACCAGAAGCGCGAAGAACAACCCTTCTTCCATCCGACTGGCAAAGATGGGTCCCCAGTGCGGCGATTCCCTTATCAGTCAGTCTCCTATATGCTTCGGACGTAGATGTTCTGTCCACCGATCGACCAACTTGAAACTCTTTTGGAAATTTGTGGTAAGTTAGTATGGGACCAAACTGCTGAGGTTATCGGTCCCTAGGCGTACACATTACTTAATCTAACTTAAACTAACTTACGCTAAGGACAACACACACACGCCCATGCCCAAAGGAGGACTCGAACCTACGACGGGGAGAGCTGCCCGAACCGTGGCAAGACGCCTCTGACCGCACGGCTACCCTGCGCGGCGACCAACTTGAACCCTGTGGTCTTCAGTTGCAATCACCGCCTCGGGAGGAACCCACATAAATCAGTGGCTAACCCACAATATTGTTATCCCCTGGCTATAAACAAATTTTTGCTAATTGTGAATCATGATCCCCTCTCCATTATATGCCACAGCCTAATTCGCAATCACTAATTCAGTTAGGTAAAACTCAGTAGACCCCACTGCTAAACACTAACGTAACAGATCACGCAGCTCATCCATTCGAATCAGTACTAAATCACGTTTAGAGGCAACTAATAATAAGTAATAAAACATTTGTATTTTCTCGTAAGCGATTCAAGTGCACCGTCAAATCCCGGACTACCTTGAAAATCTTTAATAACCTAAATCAAAGTTCAGTTAAAGAGACCTCGGTGCTCTTGATCATTACAGGAAGCGAGTTTTTGGTGTTTTATATTCATTTTCAGCGGTTGCCTTCCATATCTTTCTCTTTGGCATCAGCAATATCTACTACCGACCGTCGGTTATACGCTACCAGTGATCATTTACTAAAACACTGACCGTGGCTGACACCTTTGCCCACATGTTTCTCACCATTTTGTAACGTTAAAACAAGGAAATAACCCCTCAGACCACATCTGTATAATCTACTGCCCATTTGCCATTTACATCATTCAACTAATCCCGACACTGGAATGTTACTTGAAACGTAATAATATGTCGGCAATAAGAGGACCCTTACAAAGTCTAAAATATTTCCTTGCCTGAGGGTTGTCGAACAACGCAGTTTTCGGAGAATGTGTTCAGAACTGTTTCATAAGATGGTATGTCTGCACCACTTGCAAAGAATCCAGACACTTTCCAGTCTATACTGAGTAAATTCAATTTGCTTCCTACTACGAGAAATGCTACATGATCAGGATACCTCCGCACTACTGAATGAATACTCTCTTCGAACGAGTCTACAACTGTTACGGCAGAAACCAGTGACCAACAAAAACATCTCACGATTAACTTGAGTTTTCCAAAGGAATTACTCGCTTCCATATAGCTTCGCAGTCAGATTCAACATTGACCTCGATAGACATAACATTTTTGACGATTACAATGAATACTCCCTTTCCTACGACGTGTAGTCTGTCTTTTCGATATACATTCTATGACACGCTAAATATTTCGCAGTTTTCTACTTCGGGTTTCGTCCAGCTCTCGGTTCCTAGCATAATTTGAGCGTCACTATTGCCCTTGACGGTGCTACATTCGGAGACTTTGTTACGATTGCCTTAGCAGTTTACTGTCAAAATTCTGACATTCGAAGCCTCTTTACTTCGTATGTGATCAGATTTTCGTCTCTGCGTGTGGACTGGCGAGCTTCATCAGAGGACCTCGAAGTATCACCTATCGTCGTCCGCCCCGATAGCTTTAAGCCGGCACCGTAGCTCAGCGTGTTCGGTCAGAGGGTTAGCTGCCCTCTGTAATAAAAAAACTGAGTTAATCGATCAACGACGAACTTAACGGGTGTCTCACGACGTCCGCCCCAAGCAGATGCAACGAACGAAAGCGAACAAAATGAGATTTAAAAAAAAAAAAAATGGTCAGTGTGACGGACTGCCGTCCTAAGGGGCCCGGGTTCGATTCCCGGCTGGGTCGGGGATTTTCTCCGCTCAGGGACTGGGTGTTGTGTTGTCTTCATCATCGTTTCATCCCCATCTGGCTCGCAGGTCGCCCAATGTGCGTCTAATGTAATAAGACCTGCACCAAGGCGGCCGGACCTGTCCCGTAAGGCGCCTCCCGCCCAATGACGCCAAACGCTCATTTCAATTTTTACCTATCGTCTAGCCAAAATAAAAAAATAAAAAAAAACATTGCACTACACAAACGATCTGCTACCAGAGTAGCTGCTCTCTCTGTGCAGTGCTCCCCCGACCTATCAAGGAGAATCCTGCAATTCTCCATCCCATAAAGCTTCATCGTATATACGTTCAACGAAAAAACCATGAGTCAAAGTCAGAGAGAATCCAACACAAGCGAAAGTTCACTAACACACGTTCTTCGTACGCTCCTCTACCGTAGTAACAAGAAAGGGTACAGATGACAGTCGTTCACAATTACACTCCGCCACACGCCATATCGTGGGTTACGTAATATAGACGTAAAAAACCATCTAGGAGTGTCTGTATAGTGTGATTTACGTCTTTTTTTACGATGCGGGTGGAATTGAATAAATAAATATTATCGAAGTTGCCTGCAAGCATCCAGGTGTGTGGTCACACATTACTTCCAAGGTTTCAGTTCGCGTTAATGACACACAAAAATAAAAGTCTCTTGCCGGAAGCCAACCACTCCCTCATGCCGAAAATGCAGGTTACCCGCGACGTATTTTTGTTTTACGTAAAGGGTGACAAGTGTCACCCAGATTTCTGGTTTCGGGGTGACGGTCTGGGAAAAGACCGGCGTTAGCTTATCTGCGATATTTCGGCGCTTTCGCAGCCCGCGTCCTTGGTCGCCGCCACGGGCAATTCGGGTCGCAGCGGCTGAAGACCTGCGCCCGCGGCCGCCGGGTATGTGGGTCGCGCCATTATACGGCGCCAGCGCCTCTATATTTACCAGCACGCGCCATAAACACGGCCATCTAAGTGGCACATCGCTACCACCACCGCACGCCGCACGGCAAGGAACTGGTCAAGCTCCTTGCCGCACACCTCCCCCTTCCTCCCCTATCTTACACAAGTGAGAGTGGGGAGCCCCCTGGTGAGGCAGTCGCGCGAGGGGTTGTCGTCCGAAGATTATCACAGACGCAGCCCTGTTGCTTCATTCCGAACATATCTATATGGCTCAGAAAATGGTTCTAATGACTCTGAGCACTACGAAACTTAACATCTGAGGTCATCAGTCCCCTGGAACTTAAAACTACTTTAACCTAACTAACCTAAAGACACCACATACGTCCATGCCCGAGGCAGGATTCGAACCTGCGACCGTAGCAGTCTCGCGGTTCCAGACTGAAGCGCCTAGAATCGCTCGGTCACAGTGGCCGGCCTATATGGTTCGTTGGTTCTCCTAGGAGAGGGGTTACAGTGGTACTCCAGCGAAAAGTATTTTCTTTTGGGTTAGGGACATAAAGAAGGTGGTTTTATCAAAAATGAAATCTGAAACGAGGACAGAGAGATGGTGGTATTTACATAAATATCACTTCTGAATAACAATTGCACTGTTTAGCAACGAACAGGTTCGATCTCAGCCAGTGCTCAGATATTGCTTAAAAATTGTCAGCAATGGCGGCCGAAGACTTCCGGTACAAGGAGTCACCTCTGTTCTGACAATGGCCTTGCCAAAGGGGGTGGAGGAGCTGACAGATGTTTGGGACACATTCTTGCCTTTGGGATGGGGAACGGTCCATAAAAGGTGAGGAATCTGCAATGAAGATGCATGAAGCATGAGGGATCTCTGCAGAACAGGCGAGGAGAGGAACGTATAGAAAACTTTTACAAGAAGAAGGGACAGGATAATAGGATTAGTGTTAAAAAAACAGGGAATAACTTCCATGGTACTTGACGGAGCTGTAGAAGGTATAGGAGAAGACAAGATTGGAATACATTCAACAATTAATTGAGGATTTTGGGTGCAAGTGCTACTGAGAGATGTAGAGGCTGGCACTCCAAGAAATCAGTTAGAAGACTGATGAACCCCCAACCCCACTCCCTACCAGAAAATAAAACACAGGCTCTTTCGCGACGAATTTCGAGAAAACTGATATGTGAAACTTGAATTGCTCTCGACATATAAAATTTTCAAACAACTTATTGGAATGCAACCGAGCCACATCTTCGACAGGCGCGGATAATCCTACAAGTGCACACCCTGCCAGTTTCAAGGCACTAATGCACATCTTGCAAATGACACCTGTCGAAACATCTGCAGTTACATAAGATGCCACCTGACTGGATTCCCGTAAGTTGTCTGAATAACCAGCATCGTCTTTGTCATGAAACCACCAGACATTACAATGACTCCAGCGATGAAATGTCATACTTGCTGTAATCTCTGGTAGCAGTGAAAAAGTCCATGTAAAAATCTACAACATCTGTCACATCTGCGTGATTTCATTACCTCGAGAGTCAGCTGCTTTCACAGAACACCAAAAATAGTTGCTTTTCTTAAGAAGAAAATGCTGGTTACTGTCGAAAGTTCAGATTTTTCATACATACTGTGACAAGTGTACCGAGAACAATTTATGAAACAGCGTTGTATTGCACTATTTACATGCCAAAATTCTTCATATACTAAATTATTAATTAATTAATTAGTCTGGCATAACAAATAGCATTGGGCGCTGACATCCGAGACTCTATATGAAATTAAACGGCAGGTCTTAAAGCGTAATCATTTCAGAAATCAACTCTCTTTTTTTAATTAGGTGTTCAGCGCGTCCCATTTCTGTTTATTCATCAAAGTTGCTTTCAGAGTTACCTGTTTCGCAGAAAAGTAAAGCCCGTAAAGTAGAGTACAGCGTGTTGAAGTGAACATACCAGTTTCCTTCATTCTCCGTATCCAGCAGAAAGGAACGGTTTTTAATGTTCTTTTAATCTGTGGTGCGCCGCGTGCATTGCAGTAGACAGTTGTTAACGGTAGCTTCTTTGGCGTTTTCAATCAGTCCTGAGACTGCAAATGCATACAGCCCACAGCACCAGTAGGAGGTGTCCCGTGGAGTGGACTGCGTGCATTTACAGTCTCAGGACTGAAAACGCCAAAGATGCGACCGTTAACAGCTGTCTACTGCAGTGCACACGCGCATCTCAGGGTTACAGCAGTTGTGACTCCTTTTCTTGAATAGATTTATTCATAAATTTTACTCCTTTCAGTATTTCTTGATTCCAAATTAAATTTCTCTTAGGCATCATTATGATTGCTCATTAGACTCTAGTGCGGCAGATAAATAAGGACTGCCACACACACACACGGCGTAACTGAACAGAACGTAGGACACTTCACTTAAAACTGACTTTAAAGACTATTCAGACCCCTATTCATCAACTAAACGCAAATTCTTGTGTGTTTGCAGTTTCCACGGCTTGGTATTCGTCTCTGCTAGATAAGGTTTTTAGGATCCCGTTTATCATATCCACGGTGGATATGTGTATGATATAGTACGCAAACAACGAAATTCTGCTCAGGTGGGCCGAAGCAGCCCTGAAATGAACGACGCACTGCGGTCATCCGGGGTACACCGCTGGTAATTCTATCGCAGCTATCAGGTGTTTTTATTTTTGATGTTGGAACCTTTGTCTTCGGGAAAGTCTCTGTTTTAAAAGTATCGCAGCCTGTGGCGAAGTCGTAGATGCAATTTAAATCCAAAATTCCAACCCTTTGGACTCGAAGGCGAAGCTTTATTTACGTTCTGTGCCGAGTGAAAATTTAACTATACCTCTATGGCATTAGGTAGCTTCTTAAATTCAACAGAAAACAGACTAAATTAAAGTTTTTTAAAATAATAAAAGTTGTTTTCAGCGTATAATCTCTAATGATCTCAATTCTTTTTTTTTTTTATTCCATCAGAAAAAATTGTTTTACTGGAAACTATTTCGCCGGCCGGTGTGGCCGAGTGGTTCTAGGCGCTTCAATCTGGAACCTCGCGACCGCTACGGTCGCAGGTTCGAATCCTGCCTCGGGCATGGATGTGTGTGATGTCCTTAGGTTAGTTAGGTTTAAGTAGTTCTAAGTTCTAGGGGACTGATGACCTCAGATGTTAAGTCCCATAGTACTCAAAGCCATTTTTTTGGAAACTACTTCCAAACCCAGCCCATAAACTCTTCCCACTCCTATTTCAATAAAACAATTAGAAGAATCAAGTTTACCAGTCATGTAGCTTAATAGAATTTCCTACTGAATTTCATAGAGATTTATCACAATTATCAGTCCAACCTCATGATTCCAGTACTGCTCTTCCTTATGTCCGCATTATGGGGACTGGTTTGATGCCATTCCATCTCGTAATATCTTGTGCTAAATTTTTATCTCTAGATGGCTCCCACACAGAAAATCTTCACTAATCCGACCTATATGTATTAATTTTCAGCTGTCCCTACAGTTATTCGCATCTACTTCTTTTCCCACTGCGCAGTTAGCTATTCATGGACGTCTTATTAAATATATCGAGGACCTGCCCCTTCTGTTGGTTAGGGAGTTCCAATATGCTTCTTTCTTCACGTGTTCTAATTTGCTACCAATCCATTTCTCACTTCATCTGCGTATTTAATTTCTGACATGCTTCTTGAAACACCACATTATGGCTGGATTTTCTCTCATTACCACAGACACAGCTTTGGCATTGCAGCTTCAACTCCTAAAGCGATTTTGCAATCTTTGTATTGTAGCATATTCAGAAATTAAAGGAAAATCATCATAGTCAAATAAAAGTTATTTCTTCTCTGTCCAGAAAAAGATTGCATCAGCCACAACTCAGCCCCACCGTGAGTACCGTTCTCGGGTGCGGGGTGGATTAGCTACGGTTCGTAAGTATCAGCAAATCGCCCTGACTGCTGTCAAACAAAAGACAGCAGTTACAGCAAATGATAGCGTTGTATCAGTTACTGAGAGTCATATATTAGAGATACCACAGGTGTGTCAGGTACTGTCGTCTCCCGTGGACTCTACCTCCTCTCCGGGAAGTACGGGACCTATCACCACTCACCGACATGACTGTCAGAAGCTTATCAGTAGTCGATTTGGGACCCTGTATAGGGAAGGCGAGGACCAGGAAAGGCTTAGGGTACTACACCCTAATCAACAAATCTGAGGTGCTCCCTCGCACTCAAACTGAATACGAGCCAGTGCGACTTACTTCATCCTATTACGAATGCTGTTGAGTCCCGGTTGCGTGCACAAAGTGGTATGAGCCTGTTAACTGTCATCAGTTAGCATACAGCAAATAATAGTACCACTTAGCGAAATGGTAGTAAGAGATGGGAAAGATTACCTTCTGCACTCAGTATGTATGCCTGGAGGCCTTATTCAAGATGTCGAAGAGGCTGTTCCAGGAGAACAAGGTACAATCAACTGCAGGCTGTGGCGCACGTTGAAACAAACGATGAGTGTTATCTGGCCTGATGAGTGTCATCTGGCCTCCGAAGCCATACTTACGAGCTGAGGATCTGCAACGCTGGCCCCAGAACTGGTCGCGGCTCCCCACCACGAAAGAAAATACGTTTTACTTTAAGAATTTATATTTTTATTTCTAATTTTTCTTTGTAATCTTTATTGCCCTATTACGTTCCTAACAACACTTCTTTCAGGTACAGCTTAGAGTTCATCGTTAAGCATTCACTTGCATATAAAGCATTCTAGTCTTACCACGGCGGTACGAGGGTTTCGTATCGGCATTCTAGACAAGCATTTTGTGTTGCAGATATTTTTAGTTGACTCATATGCTCTTTCCATTTTATTAGTTCTTAAATCATCTGAAAATTATTATGTGCTGTATTGTTTCTTGAAGATATTAAGATTTACTCAGTCGCTCTACTTTAGTTATTTGTTTTTTCTAGGTATTTTGGAGTAGTTATTACATTTTTCATAAAATCTGTTTTTTCAGCTGAAATTCTGAGACCATTTCTGTTGGTTACTCTCTCGAGTGACTGCTTTTGTCATATTTTCTGAAAGTATTTGATTTCCTTCCCAGAATTATTGGTTCAATTTTGTGATTTTTTTGGTCAAGTTTCGTGAACTACATTTACTAATTTTTCTTTAACATTAAAATCTTTCATGACGTTATTTATTGTTTCTCTGCCTACAAAATCACATTTTTTGTGAAAATAACACTATTATAGATTTTCTTCTTCTTCTACACTTCATGGATAAGGCATTGAGCCTGTTCTATCTTCACAAATTGTCTATCCATCTGTTCTTAGGTTTCCCGTCATCTCTCCTTACTGGTGGCTTGTAGGCTGAGGCTGGTTTGGGAAGTAGTTTACAGTCCATGCTTTGCACCTATTCATACCAGTGTTGCAGCCTCTAGCTTCTCTACCTTCAATGGCCACTACTTTTAGTTCTTGCCAAATAGTTTCGTTTTTTGTGGTCTGTTCTTGATTAGCCTCTTGTTCTTCTTACAAGGGATACTTTTGACCTCGAACGCTCGGAACTAAGCGAAACTATGCTTACAATAACACTCGATCTGCCGGCCGCGGTGGTCTAGCAGTTCTAGGCGCGCAGTCCGGAACCGCGCGACTGCTACGGTCGCAGGTTCGAATCATGCCTCGGGCATGGATGTGTGTGATGTCCTTAGGTTAGTTAGGTTTAAGTAGTTCTAAGTTCTAGGGGACTGATGACCATAGATGTTAAGTCCCATAGTGCTCAGAGCCATTTTAACACTCGATCATAAAAAAGCGGTAGTCTGTGTCATTTCTGTGCAATATGTTGCATTCTACTACAAGTGACATTTTGATAGGGAGAAACAAAGTAAGAAGATCTCTGTACCATAGGAGGGAAACTATACGTAATTCACTGGCGCCAGCGTGTCATTAAATTTCCAATCAACAGTGCCAAAAATCTTCTGCTTAAAGCAAAACACACATATCCTAAGTACCTGATAGTTCTTATATTAGTCCTCACAGTGCCGATGTAGGATTTCGGTGAAATGGTCGAAACAAAGAAACAGAGAACAATGAACACACTTCACTAAAGCCACGTTTATACTTTCAAAATCACTTTCACATCCAAGCAGTCCAACACCAAAAGCCACACCAATTACGTTTTCAGATTATGTTATGGTGATGTCAATGTCATAACCTGCCTTTCACCAAGCATGTACATGTTCAGTAAACTAGATATACAAGTAGTAGTGCCATATCTCAAAGAGGAATCAGAAACATTTAGATCGGTATTTGTCGACTTAAAGATTAACGATCGTGCGGGGTATCAAACTGAATTTATGGCTGTACTGAAGATTTCTTGGTTGGGAGGAACAGGAAGAAGGCCTGTCATGTGATAAGTTGAAAAAATCCTCTGCCATCCACTTCACACTGGATCTGGAAATACATTAGTTATTATCAGTTTAAAATAACGTTTGCTGTCAAGATGTTTAAGGGATGTTTGCCCTCCAGTCTGTCAAGAATAAAGAGTGGAGACCAAGCTATTCACACGTGTTCTACATCTACATCTACATACATACTCCGCTAGTCACCAAGCGGTGTGTGGCGGAGGGCACAAATCGCGCCAAAGTCATACACTCCTGGAAATGGAAAAAAGAACACATTGACACCGGTGTGTCAGACCCACCATACTTGCTCCGGACACTGCGAGAGGGCTGTACAAGCAATGATCACACGCACGGCACAGCGGACACACCAGGAACCGCGGTGTTGGCCGTCGAATGGCGCTAGCTGCGCAGCATTTGTGCACCGCCGCCGTCAGTGTCAGCCACTTTGCCGTGGCATACGGAGCTCCATCGCAGTCTTTAACACTGGTAGCATGCCGCGACAGCGTGGACGTGAACCGTATGTGCAGTTGACGGACTTTGAGCGAGGGCGTATAGTGGGCATGCGGGAGGCCGGGTCGACGTACCGCCGAATTGCTCAACACGTGGGGCGTGAGGTCTCCACAGTACATCGATGTTGTCGCCAGTGGTCGGCGGAAGGTGCACGTGCCCGTCGACCTGGGACCGGACCGCAGCGACGCACGGATGCACGCCAAGACCGTAGGATCCTACGCAGTGCCGTAGGGGACCGCACCGCCACTTCCCAGCAAATTATGGACACTGTTGCTCCTGGGGTATCGGCGAGGACCATTCGCAACCGTCTCCATGAAGCTGGGCTACGGTCCCGCACACCGTTAGGCCGTCTTCCGCTCACGCCCCAACATCGTGCAGCCCGCCTCCAGTGGTGTCGCGACAGGCGTGAATGGAGGGACGAATGGAGACGTGTCGTCTTCAGCGATGAGAGTCGCTTCTGCCTTGGTGCCAATGATGGTCGTATGCGTGTTTGGCGCCGTGCAGGTGAGCGCCACAATCAGGACTGCATACGACCGAGGCACACAGGGCCAACATCCGGCATCATGGTGTGGGGAGCGATCTCCTACACTGGCCGTACACCACTGGTGATCGTCGAGGGGACACTGAATAGTGCACGGTACATCCAAACCGTCATCGAACCCATCGTTCTACCATTCCTAGACCGGCAAGGGAACTTGCTGTTCCAACAGGACAATGCACGTCCGCATGTATCCCGTGCCACCCAACGTGCTCTAGAAGGTGTAAGTCAACTACCCTGGCCAGCAAGATCTCCGGATCTGTACCCCATTGAGCATGTTTGGGACTGGATGAAGCGTCGGCTCACGCGGTCTGCACGTCCAGCACGAACGCTGGTCCAACTGAGGCGCCAGGTGGAAATGGCATGGCAAGCCGTTCCACAGGACTACATCCAGCATCTCTGCGATCGTCTCCATGGGAGAATAGCAGCCTGCATTGCTGCGCATGGTGGATATACACTGTACTAATGCCGACATTGTGCATGCTCTGTTGCCTGTGTCTATGTGCCTGTGGTTCTGTCAGTGTGATCATGTGATGTATCTTACCCCAGGAATGTGTCAATAAAGTTTCCCCTTCCTGGGACAATGAATTCACGGTGTTCTTATTTCAATTTTCAGGAGTGTATTTCCCCCCCTCTGTTCCACTCGGAGATTCGTCAAATATAAGTTCATCTTCGTGAAATACAGTTGTTGATATACGTCATGAATCTGTGGACAGTTTACGAGCCTTGTTATTTAATGTTACAGTTGTAACCAGTAATCCTGTGATCAGAGTCGATAACAATCGCAGATGAGGTAGTGCTACACCTGAAGGTGGAAGCTTGTAATCCCAACGGTGGAAGAAATATTGGCTGGTAAGAGAAAGGAAGAGGGGCAGCCTACAGCTCGTTACTACCACATTGTGCACCATTTCCTGAAATAAACCCCAAGCCTACCAACAGTATCCCATTCGGTGATGGCCTATGACCCAATGGCCTATGTTGACAGTGACCCCTCTGTCGGATGAGGACATTATGCACTGCGTCAGCCTTGCTCCTAATCAAGAGAAATCGGCTACTGAGTCTTTCTGCCCACAGTGATACACGGTTCTTTCCAGCCTTGGACACCAGTGACAAGAAAACCGTACACTTGTACACAGTATGATAACAACTGTTAGGGAATGAAAACACATAGTAGTGTAAGAATCTACAATATTGTCAAATATTAGACCAGCGTTGTGTGATTTTTCATGCATGATGTATAAAACATTCTACCAAGAACAGTTAACTGAATATTAGTTTCAGTGGGTTACATTTCCTTACATCATGTGGCAAAGGGAGTTCCTTTCTGCGGTACGTGAACACAACGAAGGAGAGTACATTCTTCCTTTCTTCAGGCTTCGTTGCAGAAGTATCCGTTTGCGTACACTGTTCAGCAGAGCAAAAAATCTTTTTTTACTCGTACTTCTACAACAATCAATTAATTTCTATAGTTTACTACAAGTAGAACGACAATTTCGAGCATGAAGTTCCATAACATATGACTCTGTTTGCCCCGGAGACTACATCCATTACATTACCATAATAACTTCAACTACAGTTGCAGATCAAAGCTTACATGGCGCAGCTCTGACTGGATAAAAACTTTTTGCAAGTGCACCGACGCAACAGAACGGCAAAGCGAATGTCCTCTGATAAGGACAGAAAAAAAAGACAAAATCCTACGTTTTCTTCTTCTTTAAATCCGCACCTGAAGTTGAGATCTTAATTCCGTTAAACACGCACATAACTTTTTTCATTGCATAAATTCTCTTCCTTGAGGAACTAGGAGTCATTTGAGACTCCAGCCGTTAACGAAGATTGTTATCTCTCGACTAATAACAGAAGTGCCCAACTAGCTCATCACGTAAATCCCGTTCTATATACACTGTGGCGTATTTTCTTACTCACTCTGTGTGAATTGTTGGTACTCTTGACGATGTTATTGCAGCAGTAATTTTTATAAGACCATGTGCTCCAATCGAGATACATACTAAAAGTAAGTGTGGTTTGTCTATGCAGACTGCTATAACTTTCCAACGCTCCATCGAAGCCCTATGGAGGTTATGTTTTATGGTAGCCTCCATCTCCCATCCATGAAAAAGGTTTCAATTTGGAACTGCAGAGGCTGGGTTCGAGGATATGAATGTCAAAAGAGGGCATCCATCAGTGGACGTCTTATGGGAAGTCCGTGAATATGCTGGGAATCGAAAGGCGAAGACTGGCCGGAATGTTCCTTCTATAATGTTCGAGAATGTTCCAAAATGTTACAGAATCTTAAACAAGTTCAAGAATGGGCTACAGCGTTATAGAATCCTTCTGAAATTTCGAGACTGTTCCAGACTTTTCTATAATTTTTCAGAATACTTGTGAATGTTCTGGAATGTTCCAGGATGATCAAGAACGTTCCCTTATCCTGTTGTGGTGGGGATGCGTTCTAGCTCAGAACAGTATACATAGGCGATGGCGTGACGCAAGCGTCTGTATATTTTTGGGAACTGATTAGAGCAGATCAAGAAAAAGTGAAAGTGTAGAAACTACAATAAATTCTAGTGGAAGTGATTTCTTAAGGAAGTGAACAGTGTATTTAGTAGGTTTTTAGTATGTTAACTAATATTAAGAGGACACTGAAAGGTAAAAGAGGAGATCTTGCCAGTGGTGAACTGAAAATAAGGTAACACGAAGAACAGTGAAGAAATAAAAGAGACAAGGAGGGAGAACTACATTTAGCTCCACAGCGGAAGTGAATGAACAGATTGAGAGAAAACTTTACAGATGAACAACGAGATGAAATTACGGAAGAGGATCGAGTAAGACACTCAGCAAGCTGACGTAGGGAAACTGCTGAAGAAACAAGATTACGAAATGAATTAAGTGGAGTTGCAATTAGTGAAGTTTAGTGAAAGACAACGATTGCAAATGCATGAACAAAGCATTAGTGTACGAGAAGTCCAAAGCAGAAGTGGAAATTAACAATCTGTCGATGAAGCATTCCGTTATGATTCCACTAAGCTCTCTGCTACGATGGGCTGTGTGTGTGTGTGTGTGTGTGTGTGTGTGTGTGTGTGTGTGTGTGTGTTTGTGGGAGAATGGAGAATTTTAAGACATTCATCCACCGACAGTCATTCGTTTTTGTATATGGTGCTACCACTGAATCCACAGCTGTGTCCTGTTGTGGTTGTGTAGTGGTATACGTTGTAGTTGTGGAGAACAATAAATTATGAACATGATTTGTATGCAAACGGAACCGGCTGTCTGTGAAGTTTCCCGAATCCTGTTTTGAACCTCAGAATCATATTGAAAATCGGCCTTTAGTGTCTCACTTTGAGCCTGTTTAACACCATAGGAATGATGTCATAACTTACCATATTTTTTAAAAAAAACTGCCTCAGTTAAGTTGGGGCTGTACTGTGAGAGCTTTACATTGAGCTATGGCGGTTGGAAGAGGTAGCCTCATATGAGACCGTGCATCGTCGATTCTTACAGCTAGTAAGAAGGTAGCACTGATGACGACCATATTGGAGTACAGCAATATGTTTTATTTTGCTCTAAATTATGATAAACAAACACCATGCAAAGTTGTTGCTTATTTTCAAAAGGTTTTTTTATGTTACAAATGGCTCTGAGCACTATGGGACTTAACATCTGAGGTCATCAGTCCCCTAGAACTTAGAACTACTTAAACCTAACTAATCTAAGGACATCACACACATCCATGCCCGAGGCAGGATTCGAACCTGCGACCGTAGCGATTTATGTTACAATCTTCAGCTCCATCTCAAATGTCAACTGAAGTCGTGGAATTGCAACCTTGGACAGAATAAAACAAGGTAGGTACAATATATTCACAGGAGTTGTGGATTTGATAATTTGCTGATGGAGCTCGAATAATACAGCTAAACAGTAAGATGATTTCACTGCTGCAAAGGTGACTGCAATTTCTTCGTGTAACGCTCGAGATATATTTGTTGACATCACTGTTCTACGGAACCAGACGATAGGCACTGAAGGCTAGGTAATTTGTACAGAAAAAAAACCTCTGAGGTACTTTACAATGTCGATAAATCATAAGTGACTCCTTCCTTCCTAGTCTACTTGTATTTCTAATCTCTAAAGTAGCCCTGCCGACGGTTATTAATCGAGCGACTGTAATCTCCGTAATACTCAGGATTAATCATCGCTAATAGCTGTCGTAGATAATCTCACGTCGCTGATTGCATTAAAGTTCCTTCCCAGTTCTAATCGCACGCTGGCCCATCCTTCAAGATAAGCCTCTCTTTCGAGACAAAAGTGGCCTTTAAAGGAGCTAATCTTGTTACTGTGCACTTACGAGTTAACTTAATTCACACAAATGTGTGTATCAAGACATTTACTTCACTGTTGCTAACTGAATGTGGACCATATCTTATCTAAAGGATTATTTGTTGATTAAATACTATAAAGCTGTTTTCTCTGTTGTTACACCCATGATTACCTGCATCTTAGTGCCAGGCAATGGAACGAAAAACACCCTCCTGTCTCATAGGCACAGTCTCCTTCAATCTGTCCTAACACGACTGTCTTTTTTACGGCGTAAAGCCGAGCGCCGACGCGCCAGTTAGGAAACACAGAGCAGAGAAGGCTGTGAGAAGAAGTCAACCAATCATACCCTGGCTGGACGTTCCTCCAGGACGACAACACAACAGTGGCCTCTATGTGAAGAGGACATAAGCACCGCGCCCGACAGGTCGCGGCCCAGTTGACGAGAAGCTTCAAGGCTAGTGACGTGGATAGAAGTGTCAACTCTATTACTTCGTTTGTATTAGGATTGTTCATACTGAAGAACATTACTTATTTTGCATGTCGCAGGTCGACCCATGTGTGCAACACAAAGTTAAGTACTGTAAGTGCTCATTTTCTAATAAAACTCATTAATACAATTTGCCTGAATTGTTGTCTTGCGATCCGAGAAAGCACGTTTCCTAGACGCTGTATATTTGATGACTAGACAGGATTTAACAGTCACCTTTCACTGCCACTGTCTCCCACTTGCTGTTTCTTCCTTCCTACTGCTGCTGGCCTTTCTCACTGTCACTATCCCTCTCTTCTTCGTTGTCACTGTCATAGATTCCGTCTCTCATTATTGGTAGCTCTCTCTCTCTACCCATTCTCCTTCTCTTTGCTACTCTCCCACTTGCAACTTCTCCTTCACTCTTTTCCTAGCACTGTTCTGTCACTGTAAACTATTTTCCACTGCCACTGTGTTCCTCTCTTTCTCTCACACTTCGATTGTCTCCTTCACTTGTTCTACATCACAACCACTGTCTACTATCTTCCAGTGATTACTACTTTTCCATCTCTTTCCTCCTTCTCTCCCAGCATAAAAAAAGCTCGAATATGTTTGTACGCGAAAATTTCTGTAAAAATTTGTAATGGTGCTGAGGCAAGTAGAATGAGGAAGCTGCTACCACAATTTTCAGTTGGAGTCTTTTAAGTAGGAGCATATTTGCCTTGTCTTATTTTTATCTTTTTTTTTCTCCGATAAGAGCACTTTCCCGCTGGTTCCCTTCTCTCTTCTCTGCTACAACAGGACTTGTCACTCATATTTGGAAATTTGTGGTAAGTTCTATGGGACCAAACTGCTGAGGTCATCGGTCCCTAGGCTTACACACAATCTAACTCAAACTAACTTACGCTAAGGACAACACACACACACACACATGCGCAAGGGAGGACTCGAACCTCCGATGGAGGGAGTCGCACGAACTGTGGCAAGGCTCCTTTGACCGTATGGCTACCCCGTGCGATTCACTTATGTGAAGAGAACATTATGGATCAGTAAAATTTTGATAAATTACTAGTGTGGAATTGAAATATCGCAAAACTAGTTTCATACCTCAGACCAGGTTTTACGTGCACAAAAATTTTGCATGTGCTTCAGTACTACATCGGATTCCCATAAATCTGCCGATGATTACGGAGACACTTTACAGGATATTTCTCCGTGCTATGGCCTTTATTAACTACGTTTTCTCCTCACAGAGGATATTACGTGCGAATTTTGGGTGTACAAATATCATAAATTTGAACCTCTGTATCCCGGAAACGGATAATGAAGTCAAGAAAATTCTCAAGGCTTTTTGAGGTCGGGATCACAGGAACATATCGAAAAAATTTGTCATTTTCTATGAATAGCCGTCTTGGAATCCGCGGCTCGGTTTCGGTACACAAAACCCATGTTTTTAGGGCGTTCAAACTTTGACCCCGCATTGTACGATAGCTATAGTAAGGGGATCGTTCTGTTGGGTATAAAATGATCCCTAGCCCAATGGCTATCCAAAACATTTGACCCCACCTTCCTATCACCAACAGAACCCGAGGTATGAGCCCCGAAATTACCCCGCTTTTAAGCGCGACTTTTTGGAACATACAGGAAGCACATGCTGTTGCCTGCGTACCGGTATATGATATACATTTATTTGATGACTGCCAGAGAATGTTTCTCAGTAGAACAAACTGCTAATTACTGTTGATCACATAGCTTAAACATTGTAAAGACCGAAGCAACGATATGCCCTTTTCTTTTACCACTGTCATATTGTTTCTTAAGGCACAGAGACTCAAAAGCTGCCTTCTAAAACTGCGATACATTTCACAAAGAATCCTTACCTGCCCATGCAGACATTCCTTCAAACTGTACTGCGTAGTACTGTAGCTACAAGAAATGGATAACATTGTTTCCTATTCCAACCAGGTAAGGCTTCTGTGCTCCTGTAAAAAAAAAGCACACATTGTCGAAGTAGATGGATGCAACGAAACAGCGGATGGACATGATCGGGCGTATTGGCCACCGTAACATGTTCCTGAGCAGGAAATTTTTGCTTCGTCACTGACCATCTTCACCTATAACTCATTTTCAACGAACTTCTCTCGCTCTTCTTCATAAATATCTGAAATATTTCAAAATAAATCGAGGGATACACGAACGCAACGGAAAACAGTTCACAATGTACAAGCTGAGATTGCTCTAATTGTAAGGCTAATTTGTTTCTTTCTCTGAGCATAAGTGACCCTTTATCTCTCACTCGACCATCAATGTATCTGCTACCTCTCTTCTGTATCTACATCTACATTTGCACTCTACAAACCGCTTTGAATTGCTTGGGAGAACGTATTTCCCATTGTTCTACAAATTAGAGTCTACCCTTTTCAATCGTGTTCAAAGTGCAGGAAGAATGATTGCTTAACTGTCTCTGAGCGTGTTGCAATCAGTCGAACCCTGTCTTCACGATCCCTATAAAAGCGATAAGCAGGAGATTGTAGTACATTCTTAGATTCCTCATTTAATACTGGCTGTTGAAACTAAGCAGTCTTTCACGGGGTAGTTGTCTGTCTCCAAGCGTCTTCGATTTCAGGTTTCTCAGCACCTCCATGAATCTACACCATGGGTCGAACAAATCTGTACCCATTCATGTTGCCTTTCTTTGTATACGTTCAACATCTCCCGCAGAGATGGTAGACGTTCTCGTGCACAAACGCTTGAAAATCGTCGCTGGTTACGAACACCAGTGTAAAAGTTATGCTGATACGTCAGGACAACGACATCCGATATGTTCATAAACCGCTTTAAGAGTGGCCAGAATTGAAATGGAAAACAGTTCCCGCTGTCATTTGCATAGAGTGATGCCCTTATCGAGAAGTCTGAGGTGGAGTTACAGACTCTGCAGATGCTTCGTCTAGAGAGCTACCTGAGAGGAAAGTCCTATAGTTGAAACTGCGAAAAGACTCATTCCAAGGTCACCCGAGCACCATAATACTCCCCTCATCTACTGTTTGTCCACGATATGTTGACGATTGGCGCTGTAGCCGCCGGGGACTGCTGTACTCCCCAAGTTTGGCTGCCGATGGTAGAGCAGCGGCGAGGTGAAGGCAGTGTCAGCTGCTTTGTGCTGGGACGACTACCCGTGTTTTGCGCTTATCACGAAATCGCAGGCGGTACTCGCGGAATTATTACCCGTTTAAGTGACACTTCCGTCGGATCGTCGATCATCTAATTTGTTGACATATTCATGCTCAAAAGTTTTACCTATTACCTATGTATTATTTATGTATCGGAAACAATAAAAAATGAATGTAGATGAATGTACGACTTATTAAACGAAGACAGCAGTAATGTTTAAAACGTGTAATTAATTGTGCCTGAAAGAACTGTCAAAATGGTGATCACAAAAGATCATCGCCATTTGTGTTTGTTACAAGATCATCATCATCATCGCTTGAGGGCGTGGTATTGATGATAACTTCATCGATGGCCATTTCCGTTATCCTGTCTCGTGTCCAGTACCTTTGCTCCAGCTCTTGCACATTCCTGCAGAAACCTTGCCAGCCCTGTGTAGTAACCGAAAGGAAAGCAGCATTAAGGGGGGGGGGGGGGGGGGATGTAATGGATTTTGGTCCAAAAAATCGATTTTTCAAATATTATTTTCTTGATGTACACAGTTTAATCTATGTTCTGCGCGAATGTTATCGTGATACCAGGTTTAGAAATGCCTTTAAATTGTTAAATTGATTAACTCTACGTGGCGGCCACTCTCACCCTTTTCGACATTTGGGAAACTGCTTGCTTCAGCGGAATTTTTGTCAGTGTGAAGGCTATTTTCTTTCGATATCTTTGGCTGACATCTGTATCTCTGGCTGACGTCTATATCTTTGCGTGAAAACTTTCTTGCATGTGGTTTATTTACGTTTTGACAATACTAACACATATTAGTAAGTGGAAGGTTGAATTCGCAAACCTTTACGTGGAAGTCAAGATTTATGCATAATAGGTGGTGGAAAAACTGTGTTTAGGAAACGGAGGTTTCATGGAAATCGGTTTACCAACAAAAAAGATGAAACAGCTTGAAATGAAGAACATAAGCTCTCAGCTTCAGCATCGAAACTTGGGACAGGAGAATTGCACAGGTGGTGAATAGTGTTGGTGTGGATTTCACTGCATTCAGACTTATTGATTTGGAGCTTCTCTGACAGGCTATAAAGTTTTCATGTTCATGTGTTAGCTGTAAAAATATGGAATGCATGATTGTTGTTGAAGATAGAAGAATGGGAATAGCTTGTGATTTTAAATTAATTTGTAATTCGTGTGGCTATTAATTTTCATTTTCCTCCTCCAAAAAAGCTGACACTGGTACCTGTTGTTGTGGTCTTCAGTCCAGAGACTGGTTTGATGCAGCTCTGAGAGCAATTTTAGGTTAGCATTTGCTCCGAGATGCCTCGGACAGGGTAGGGAAGGAGGTAATTTATTGTGAGGTTTTCAGAACATGCCTCCACCTTGTGTAAGGTTTGAAAAAATAAATAAAGAAATGCCTGATGCTGTGTGCAATACAGCCAAAGTTTCTATGAAGAAAGCAGTGGAGGAATTGGTAAAAATAAACCAAAGAGAAATAGATCCTGGGGTGGATATTCACGACAGTAAATCTCCTACAAATGTTACTGACCTGTGTGTGTCTGTAGATGGGACCTGGATGAAAAGGGGTCACACATATCTGTATGAAGTTGCATCAGTTACTCGCATTCACTCGGGTAAAGTTTTAGATTTAGAAATGTCTAAATACAGCGGCCAGTGTGCAACAAGGAAAATGTCCAACAATGGAGACAGTGAGAACCTGTGCCAAGAAAAGCATGCAGTAGCATGCTCTAAAAATTATAGTGGCTCAAGTGGGGGCACGGAGTCTGCTGCAGTTGTGAGGATGTTCTCCAGATCTGAGGACCAGTATGGTGTTATATTAAATACCTTGGTGATGCGGACTCGTCTTCGTTCAAAGCTGCAACGGATAAAAATCCGTACAATACTACAATAGAAATGTTGAAATGTATTGGCCACATCCAAAAGAAGCTTGGTGGTAGACTTCATCGCTTGCTGGAAGAGAAGAAAGGTGAAGTACTTGAGGATAAACCACTAGCAGGAAAAGGCAGGCTTACTGGGATCGAAACTAATTAATTTCAGTTATTTTATGGAAGAGCTACCAGGAAAAACACACACAATTTAGAGGCAATGAAGCGTTCTGTGTGGGCAATTTTTTTCCACAAACTATCCACTTACCAAACACCAATGCACAGTCTGTGTCCGAAAGACGATTGGTGTAACTTCACCAACAGAAATGAGACGTATTCACGTAAACACTCATTACCAGAACCTATTTGAATGCAATTAAGCCCACATTCAGGTCTCTTGCAAACCTGATTTATTGAGGAAGTGTCTTCACGGAAAGACACAAAATGCAGATGAAAGCCTCAATAATTTAATTTGGATTAGATGCCCAAAAAGGGCGTTCTGTGGACTTTAAGTAATCAAAATAGGTGTCCATGATGCAGTTTTATGTTACAATAACGGAAATAATGGCAGAATTGAAGTGCTGAAGAGAGTTGGTATAGATCCTGGTGTGTTTACAACTAAACCATTTCACACCATCGACGAGAGCAGGGTCAAGAAAGCTAACAGATCGGTGTCTTACCTGCAAATACAGGCCAGGCAGATTCGAAGAGGAGAGAAGAGAAACCTGGAGGATGAGGAGTATCAGTATGGAGGATTTTAAAAAGGAAGTAAGCTTATTACATATAGAAGTATGAGAATAAAATCTTTGAACCTCATTTTCTCTGTTTTACATTTTTTACGTTACTAGAAACCTCTCCTCAAAAAGTATATTCGCTAATATTATGAAATTTTCAGGAACTGTTCTCATCATGTTGCTGTCTTCTTGGAACTAAAAAATACGAGATGCTGCGATTACATTCCGATTTTTAGATGATTCTACGTAGAAAAAAATGTTAATTTTGGAAGTGCAAAATTAAAAACTCTGTTATAGATACAATAGCTGTAGTTCAGTGGTCTTATAACCTTCTCAGGACACTACAATAAAATTTTCAGATTAATTGCATTATTAGAATTTATGGTTTTTTATAAAAAAAGACAATGAAAAAACTAAAAATTCAAATTTCTGGCAAAATATTAATGCTGGGTATTTTATTATATTTTTCCGTTAAAACACAGCTCTTTCCTTTACACATGAAAAAGTTTAGATTTGTACATTAATAAACATAACTGTAATGATTTTTTTAAATAAATGTTTACATTTTCCGTTACGTCCCCCCTTAATAAGATTCTGCAATTTTTCCTTCCACGTGTCACCTGCGACGTTGTTGTCCCTGAAATTGTGTTTTATTTTGACCTATGCCAATTCTATTTGATTTAGATCACTGCTGTAGTGTGGTAAACGCATTACTTTGTGGCCCCTGCTCTCAGTAATTTTATTCACGACGTACACTTTCATGGTTGGTTGTTTTCCTTTATTGCAGATAACAGTTCTGCCTTCCTCAATGAGTCGTTGCGGTTTATTTGCCCTCTTGCAACCACACTGACATCGTGATCCTGAAATCATATTTATTAGGCATTCTGTCGAATTTCCTGCTGTGGTATGACGCATTATCCATATAGTCACTGAAATGGGTGCAATATTATGAACGATCACACCCAGTATCTGCAACCCCGCCGCTAGTTTCGTCAAATTCAAGAAGTTCGCAGGTTATTGAATACAGTTTCTTGCACGAAACTTTCTATCATAGTAAACCTGTGTGCCATATCGGGTTCCCAAGTTCGAGCCTCGGCCCGGCACACAGTTTTAATTTGTAAGGAAGTTTGAAAGCAGTGCATACTCCGCTGTGGGATGAAATTTCGTTCTAGTTTCCTGCATCTTGCTGCAAGTACTTTCCGAATTTGTCTTTTCATGGAAGTTCTTCTCAAACTTACAGAAGTTGTGTGTGTTCAGTACCTGTACGAAAGAATTATTGTTGAAAAGAAGAATGGCACAAAGACAGATGGATCGAAACAAATGAACTGTTGAAATCCCTAAACACACATAATTGGCACCATCAGTCAAGCAACTGTGAAATGAGTTTACCAATCAATTTGTTTCACCAGAAAGCAAAGTAGAACGGGAGTACAGACGTCTTTAAATTTTAGTTGATTGTTTAATGTTACTGTAAACTTAAATTAATTACATTTCTGATAAATTTTGTAAGTACTGCTTGCAAAAATCGAAGAGCAATTAAAAAGTAGTCTCTTGGTGAGATACAGCGCTGCATTTTTGTTTCCTGTTATCGAATTCTTCGTTATACAACAGAAAAGAGATGTTCGAAATTTGCATACGACAGACTCAAAGCTTTTAATCTAAGTTAAGTCCTCTGATTTTAGTTAAATGAATAGTGTTTTTTGGTAACATCAATATTTACTCCTCTAATATTTTTTATGATTTTTTTTATTTTGATTTCTGTGTTTTGTCACGATTTTTATTCATTAATAACAATGCAACAACAATTGTAAGTGTTCTGCTTTTAAGAATAATTTCAGTTCTGTGGCAAGTACCTGCGGAGAGTTCCTGAAACAAACTTGCTCCAGTAATCTGAACAACTAAACTTGAGTACGCTTTTGGTCTAATGTAAACACCTAAGCAAGCGCCTACTCAAGTTATTTGCTAAGGACGCAAACCTTTTCTAATACCTCGCATCTAGGGGCAGCTTGACTTTGGCAGAGCCCAGAGAGAAATGAATATCTTTCCCATAGGCCGACTTTCTCCGCATGTGGCAGCACTAGCTAAATCTTCAAGATATAGCGGCCAAACAGCACATTTATACCGCTAGATGGCTAAATCGGTCACCTGGACACCCAGTTATTGTTGCAGGTTGCTGTCTAACAGCTTCCAGGGACAACAAACATTTGATCTCCAGTATTTCATGTAATTATTGACCGAATTTAGGAATTTAAAGTACTATTACAATCTACTCATTAAGAGATGTCTTACGTCATAGTTTAACACAACAAGTGTTACAGTTAGTAACTGTGTATATCTCATGAGGAAGTTTAACTCATGTTGTGCAAATTACCCAGACTATATTCATCCAGTATTTTTAAATTAGAGCACTTAGCAACATAATATACTTCACATATAATTTCGGATCTTTTAAAAACTTGTTCTCGCTGACATACCCATAAAATAATGAAAGGAAAAAAGTTTCTCTCTTACTATATTTTCGCTGTTCATACAGTAAAACTTTGCAGTCAGGCATGATATTTTAGTTTATTACTTATTTACTACTAACCGTATTAGCACAGTTTGCAACAAAATCCACATATACCGCAGAATGCACTTGCAAAATTGTACCTTGGTATGTCGCATAGTGCAGGAGATATGCCGACATAAACATTGAGATGCACAAAAAACAAGATTTTTCTTATAACGTACAGCAGATTACCCTGGCTACACTCATTCAGTGTTTGATAATGAGGGCATTAACTCTTTGTAAAGTAATCAGACGTTTTGCAACTCTTTTACACATGGGATTTCGATTCTTTAAAGAACTTTGGGGAATGGGGGGAGGGGCGTTCTAGTACATCGTCAAAGACAATAACAGTAAAATCAGGGGTTGCAGATGCCGGGGGATTAGTACGATGGTGGTTCACGATATACTGTACGGCACATACACAGCAATCAGTCGTTACGAGGGTTGACTAAAATATGGAACTACCAGGAATACAGACTGATGTAACGAACATCAGAAATTTACGGTCGGTGGATAAATATTTGTATTTTGCATGTCGCGATATTGTTGGATATACAGGCTGTTTCTGCGACGGCGTCATAAACTGCCGAGGATCCTTGAGAAGGGTAAATGCATCACTGCGAAACAAGAACCCAGGCACATAAACGATTACGTCGAAAAGTTAGAAGGTAAACTGTCGGTCTGCTGGCGTTAGTAAAAATTATAGCAGACATTTTTAACAATTATATTTGTTTGGACAAATTACGTAAGACATCACATTCACAACAATTGTTCTACGTTTATAGAAGCATTACATATCTGCTAAAGTTGTGACGTACCATTTGAGCTAAGCCGGAGTAATTTCAGTTATGTGACATACAGAGAGAATTCTTGTTAGAGGATCGTCTACATTGTCAACGAATGTCCCATACAGAAATATTTCAAATAGCCCTTTACAAAGAAGTCAAGTGCGGTGAGATGAGGCGAACTGGTCACTGAACAGGATCTTCTCTTCTTATTCAGCTTTTGGGGAACTTTCAATGAGTAAGCGTGGCAGGTTCAGTTGTTGGCCACACTGGTGCAGTATGGAGGACAGAGCAGCAGAGACAATGGACCAGCGTCGAGGAGTCATACAGGCAGTGAGAATGACAACTTTAATAGAATTCATACAGCAGTCGAAAGCGTCATCTCGATGACGTGCAATGTCTTCAGGAAGCCGAGCTTTCTCCAACGCAAGATCTTTGGTGTGTTTGCTGTACATGGAACATGCCGTTGTTTAAATATACGTGACGAGAAGTATTGTGGCTGCGCTCCTTTCGTAGGTGTACTGTGACTTTCTCGAAGGCACCGATATAATGTCTCTGTTGTCAAAGTATCGTCGTGACTGCTGTAGCTATTCTAGCAGACAAATTAAAACAGCATCTCCAATTATTTTACCGTAAGGAATCTTCAGTACAAAGTCGACATTTTCGCCGTCGGCAACTCACCAACAGAAGACAATCTCATTTTCCTGATGAATAACTTCTTCAAAGTAGCTTCTTTCCTACGGCATGTCATCTTCAGTGCCGAGACAACATTTTGTTGGCCCACCGAACAAAATATTAGTCACTTCCTAAAAGAAAACAATGGTCGCTTTGTAGAGTTTTACATAATGCAGGACTGATACCAGGCAGTCACGGGACCCTCCACCGCAGGTGCAAATCATGGCAGTGAAATGGTGTCTATGTGTCTGTTTGTTGTGTGGCATGAGATCAGTTATATGGAATCGAAGGCGGGGCATGACACAATAGCAGCAAGTAGCTGTCGAGTTAAGACGTGACCATGACGACACCTTGAAGATAGCTTCCCGGCCTGTTGATGTATCAGTGCAGACTGTCCAACTTGACTGCACGGAATGGTCTATCATTCGCAGCCGCGTAACACGGCGTAATAACAGTGGTCAATAAAAAAATCGTAGTCGACAGGCACAGAGACAAATGTCATGCCTTGTCGATAACAGTCGGTTTCAAGCCCGTCAGAAATTACTGCTGGCGGTGGTTGTGGGTCCATATCACACAGTTTCCTAGTTAATATTAAGAAGGGAACTGCATACAATGAACATTTGGAGTCGGGTAACTCGCAGAAGGCCATTTCTCGAAGTGGAACGTAAACATTCGCGTCTTCAGTGGGCCTAGCCACACTATAAGTGGGCAGTATCTGTTTGGAGGCATGTAATGCCGCACTTTCAGTTGCATACTAAAAGTGGGCAGTAGTTGATTGGAGGTATGTAATGCCGTACTTTCAATTGCACACTAAAAGTGGGCAGTAGCTGGTTAGAGGCACAGTTCAGGTAAGAGTATTTGCCCTTCCTCATTCATCTTCATGATGCGTGTGCTGTGGACACTCGCGACTTCTTAAATGACAATAGCTGTGTTCACAGGGCTGCAGCATAAACTCTCGGTTTTGGCGATCACTCAGGCACCCTATCACTAAATCACTCGATCTAAATCCAATGGAAAACTAAATCACTCGATCTTAATCCAATAGAAAATGTCTGAGAGTGAACAGCAGGTCAAACGTAGCAGTCAGCATCCCAGAAATTTGGTAGCTATGTGACATCTAATTGTCAATGAGTTTCTTCATCTGGAAGTGGCATACCGGTATCTGAAGAAACGTGTAGACTCCTCGCTGAAATGAGGCCAATATCAAGGCTATAGGCAGTATAGATGGCATCAGTGTCATATCTCCCGGATGTGACGAAAATTCTGACCAGTGGGCTTATGGTGTGTATAATCATCTCAGAAATCGATTTTACCAACGTTACATGTATACCAATCAGCATATGAAGTGGTCCACTTTCTTTGTCGGGTTACAGGGGATAGCATCTGAAGTAGGTGATATTCTCATCACTAGGTATCATCTACACAGCCCAGTCACATTAATGTGACCACTTGGCAAAAGCCTGAATAACCACCATTTGAATCGCAGATCGCTGTGAGATGTGCCGGAAGAGAGTCTGGAAGGGATGTGGAGCCACACCGACTTCAGCGCCATGGCCAGCTGCCCTAGGTATCTCGGTTGAGGACCCCAACCATGGTCGAGGTGGTCCCACAGATTTTAGATTAGGTTTTAATCCGGGGAATTTGGTGGCCAGGGCAATACGGTAAACTTATCTTGTGTTCTTCGAATCACGCACGTACACTGGGAGTTGTGTGACACGTTGTGTTGTCCCGCTCATATATCCCATTATGACGAAGAGAAACAAACTGCATATAGGGGTGTACATGGTCCCTAAGGATAGATGCATACTTGTGTTGATCATTGTGCCTTCCACAATCACAAGTGAATGCCCTCTAGCCTGGACCCTTCTGACGAGTGTTGCAGGGTATTTGCTTTCAGACCTTTTACATCGCGCACGCCAACGGCCATCTGTCCGATGGAGCATAAAAAGTAATTTAACTGAAAAAGCCACCTGTCGCCACTCACTGGACGTCCAGTCGCCGTGTTTGTGTGGAAATTCCAGCCACCGTTGGCGAAGAACACCATTTAGCATGGGTGCGTGACCCAGGTACCTGCTGCAGAGGCCCATACGTCGCAACGCTTGCTGAATGGTCGTTGAGGAGACACAACTGGTAGCCCCTCAGCTCATCAGCTCGGATTAATCACATAACCCAGTGACGATAAATGAAAGGATAGACTACGGAGATCAATTGATTGATTAAAGCTTCCCTCAGAAATTTAGCTGATACAGCTATTACACAATTCTGGTTTATTAAGTTATGGCTACAAATCCATTACAGAAGAAATATGCACCATTGGCGGTGGTTTCAGTGGGTTAGATATAACAATTTGATTATTCCTCGGGTTACAGCTTATTCTATTTGTGCTCAGACTCCCCACGGGCATCAGTCCAATCACAGACCACCGAAATGTACAGAAAACTCGGAAGTCTGTTGTAGTACAAACTAAGATCTCGGATGAGAATCCATTTGGCATTGGCGTAACACTAGGACACAGGAAAGTACAATCATTTTTTTACAATCGAAATACTACAACTCCGTAAATAACAAAGTATTGCATGGTGAAGAGTGAGAAATACACAACAGCTTGAGTGAGTATGTGAATGTAGGCTTTCCCGGTGTATACTGCTGATGAAATCTTCTCGGGCTTCCATCCGAGTAGCTGCGTCGAAAATCCGCGACGTTTCGATGAGTGTCATTCTCATCATCTTCTGGCGAAGTGACGCAGCTACCCGGACGGAAGCCTGAGAAGATTTCATCAGCTTGAGTGAGCTTTCAGATAAAGGTGGGAGCCCGTACTCGAGGTCAATCCTCTTAAAGGGATTGCTTAGAATGGTAAATTCTACTGCACGTACGCGATTAGAATACGCGACAAACGCTACTCCTGAAGAGTAGGTTATACAACTAGAAAATGCAAGGGATAAGTACCTATACGAAATGACTGAGTTTAAACAGCGGTCCGTTAGAAGACAGATGCTAGCGAACCTAAACAAATTTCAAGTTCACTTAGCGCATTCCAACCCATCTTGGATAATATTTTCTCACAGCCCCAACGTTTGGCTCATGACAAATAAAATATTATCTTTACTCGAAATCACTTGAAAATTTACCATTCAATTTTAAATGAGCAGTTTTTACGTCGGCCAAATTTTAACCTGAGTATGGCGGTCCCTTCAAACAACAGTGTTTGAGGCACACAACTGAATGCTTTAACAAACATCCAACAACTATTGCAGCACCCTGAATAAGGCACAAGTTTTTAACAATATTATCGCTTAACTAAGTGCACTAATGCCCTGATATTAATACCAATAAACCCAGTCTGCCAAATCAAGGTTTCTTATGATAAACGTGACTACAGTAACCATGTATAGAAGGCTCGTAATTTCAGTTTATCTCTTAGTGGGTGCCAGGTACCGGAAGAACAGAACAGCCATTGAAGTGCATGCTGCCTGGACGGTAATGTCTAAACTAAGCCGCTCGTCACCACTTTTTTTAATTTTTATTCTTTGCAACTACCGTCATAGCTGTTGCAGAAATCACAAAACGGATCACTATTTACACATTGGTCATTCTCAAAATAGCGTCACAAGAGGCGGTTGTTAAAAAAGAAAAAAAGGGTTAAACTGAACTAACTTCCAGTAACGTAACGTCAAACTCACCTTCGATAAACAGAAGTCACCTGGCACTTTACATTAATTGAACAACAGATGAGTAGTACACAATACTAAGAGTTACACTTTCCATTTTGCTCCCCAAACGAATTTGCTCACAGCTTCCTTTTTCACCATTCAGTTGTTTAGACCAGCCTAAGTGCACTTAATTCCCGAAGCCATTCCGTCCTCCAGCAGTAGTAATGCACAACCAGCCTCTGGCCCCGTGCAAGACACATCGGCGGCCTATTTCCGTCCTCTGGCTGGTAGCTCGTACACGTCGCGCAATTCCACTCTCCGGAACTGCCCCACAGTCCAACTGGCCACCGAGTTTTCGCATCCGGTATTTTTTAAGCCAAACTGCGCGCTAAACTCAGCGTCAAACTCCTCGAAGTGGGCCGCGATGATCGATAGCGGGCGGATATCATTGGGCTGCGGCCAGGCCGTGGCGCCAGCAAATCATATGAGTCGGCATAGCTCATATATCATGTATCTTGTTCACTGATGAAGCCACATTTACCAATCATGGCAAGGTAAACCGCTGAAACATACACTATTGGTCTGTTGACAATTCCCATTGGCTTCCTCAGTGAAGCGTCAGCATCCATAGAGTGTTGGATAGTGAACCATCAGCTCATAGGTCTCATAGCAGACCATCTTCCATGGATGCTAGAAGACGTTCCTCTGCAGACTAGAAGGAACCTGTGGTACCAGCGTGATGGCTGTCCAGCCCATAGTGCACGAAGTACTACAGTATGTATTCACAAACTATTATCAATTCGTTGGGTTGGATGCACAAGACCTCTACCTTGCGTGGCCCATTCCCTCAGATTTGACGGCTGCAGACTTTTTTCTGTGGAGAAAGCTGAAAGACAGTGTCTACAAGAACATATCAAATACATCTGATGATATGCAACGACATATTATTGCAGCCTGCTCTGACATCTCTGCTGAAATATTAGCACATGTGGAGCAGTCATTCCATACCAGACTGGAACCGCATATTGCAGCTGTCAGCGATCATTCTAAACACAACCTTCGATGGTCAGATGTCTCGTTATTGGTCAGAATCCTCATAACTAGAGTATGTACTTGTGTTGTTCTTCAGTGTGCTACCACAGGTATTGTACAGGTGTCAGCGTAGGAACTCTTCAAAATGCGGTCCCTCGTAAAGGACTCGCGCTAAATTCTCGCAACAAACACCACTGACTTTCTAATTTACCCTACTTTTATTTTGTTAATGGCAATAGGCACTGTTTCATTTAAAAAATGTATGTTTACACTTTCCAATATTATTACCATCTACAAGCCCCTGACTAACAATTCATTCTGTGAAAACCGCACATCAATAGCACCTTCCATTTCTGAAATACTTGTGGTGCAAGTCTTAGGTGATTCACCCTGTATAAAGTAAAAATCGCTGAACTTCCAACCCACGGGTAAAATCTCCTTGCTGTACTGTTGTATTCACATATTCCACAGTCTGTCATTGAGAGGTGGGCGAATGTTGCTTCGGTTTGTCAGGATGCTTTCCAACCAAGACGTTGCATGTTCGATTGGTAGGGCGAGGAAGGTGCGAGGTAAGTGCAGCTGTGACGTAAGGCCCAAGCAACACAACTGGTGCGTATACAGGATGTCCGGGCTAAAGGCATGCTTATAACGAAAGAACAACACCACGTCATTAGCATAGGCGCGTAGATGGGCACAAATGCTTAACGAGCAGCAGGCAGATGTATTCCTGACAGTCAACATGTGGGCGCCACAACGAAAGGTGAAGTGTGTACTATGGTTAGCAGAGTTAAAATTTGCAACACGTGTTGAGCAGAATGCATCAAGAGCATGGAAAATGGATGCTGCTGCACGTAAATCCATTTATCAGTCGGACAGAACTCTTCGAGAAATGGGAAGTTTGATTTCAAATTCTGGAAAACATTCCTAAAACACACTGAATCAAGAGACCATGTAATGTGTGCGCTAAACATTCGCTAGAAGCCCGTGCAAAACCATTAGGTGAGCTAGTAGAGAACAAGCCATCCCATATTCAATGGTGCACAACATTCTGCACAAACATCTCCAGTTGCATGCTTGTGAACTCCAACGTTTGCTTCACATTAAGCTTGAGGATCACCGCAGAAGATGTAATTTTGCAGCTGAAACGTTGCAACTTACAGACGAAGACAATGATTACCTTATTGCAGTGTTGTTCAGTGATGAATCTACCTTCCACATATCTGACCAAGTTAATGACATGGGGAACTGAGACGAAAGCAACACACCAAAAGATAATGTGTGGTTAGAATTACATAAGCATTATGTGAATGGTCCATTTTATGGAGTTTACAGTAACACAGAACATCTCTCTCGTCATATTAGAGAACTATGCAGTTCCAAGGATGTATCTCATTATTTTCTGGCAGGATGGTGCCCCACCCAACTATTACGGGGATGTTACCACATTTCTTCATGAGACATTACCTGAAATGGGGACTCATCACCTGACTCCCCACTTCGTCTCCCAATCGGGTCTGCTCGATGTCAGTGCATGGGGTTTATCAAGGACATTATTTACAGAATAAGAGTTCAAGATCTGGTAGATTTCATACAACGGATCTACGCCACACAAGAGGCCATAACACCTGCCATGCTTATGAATGTGTGGCAATAAATAGGATACAATTTCGATATCTGTAGAGTTACAAATGGTACTCATATTGAACTGTACTAGTATACACAATAATGTTTGAGCTCTGGTATACAATGTTGGACAAATAAGTTATAAACCTTAACACATACTGAAATACAAACAAATGTTTTTGTATATCTGTAGCCCAGATGCTCTGTATAATTATTAGTGATAGCTGATACAGGCGAAAGAATATGATGATTACAATTGGAATTCCATGTGTTATCCTCACATGAATTTATTTACACAAGATTTCTCTTTTGTATCACGCAAACTTATGTTTTCCCTTTTCACATTGATACATAAAACTTTTCACCTTTTTCTGAAATTTAACTACTTACTAGTTAGTTTTCTTCAAATATAATATCCAACTTCAATATATATATATATATATATATATATATATATATATATATATATATATATATATATGTGTGTGTGTGTGTGTGTGTGTGTGTGTGTGATGTCTGTTCTTTTGGATATGTCTGAAAGAACAGATATCATACTGATCCACCAGTTGTTATGAATTAAGACACTGCTCCCTGCCGCCGTTGGATAAGCAGCTGCAGCAGCAAGTCGTATACTCCTAGCTCACTCATTTGTTACATAGTTTAATTCGTAATTTCTTTGCGTGTTTTTGGTACTTGCATTGTTTAATTCATAAATTTCGGGCGTATTATAGTACTTGAGAGTTGTAGCATCGCGTTTTAATACCTGAATAGTGTAAATTCGCGTAGTCGTTTGTCTTCTGTTTTTGTTTTGAACGGCCAGTGTCGGTTGGTCACAGTCAGTGTGCTCCCTGCCGCCGTTGGATAAGCAACTGCAGCAGCAAGTCGTATACTCCTAGCTCACTCATTTGTTACATAGTTTAATTCTTAATTTATTTGCGTGTTTTTGGTACTTGCATTGTTTAATTCATAAATTTCGGGCGTATTATAGTATTTGAGAGTTGTAGCATCGCATTTTAGTACCTGAATAGTGTAAAATCGCGTAGTCTCCTTCCGCCGCCGAGCAGTGTATCAGCAGTGCGCAAGTAGCAGCATTACTGCATTTACTAGGCAATCTTGTATTTCAATAACCGTTAAAATTTTGTGTCGATTTGTTTGCACTCTCTGTAGATTAGTTCAGACGTTCTTTGCACAACAGTTTTTTAGCATGGATATGGACTGCAACTGCTGTGTTCGGATGCAGGCTGAGTTGGCATCCCTTCGCTCCCAGCTTCAGGCAGTGTTGGCTTCGGTCGCACAGCTTGAGCCTGTTGCCAATGGGCATCACTGTGGGGGTCCGGATGGGGGTTTGTCGGCGACGGCCAGCTCGTCCCCCGATCGGACTATGACTGTGGTTGCCCGGGATACTGCCCCCATTGAGGCTGATCCCTCACCTGTGGTAGAGTGGGAGGTCGTCTCAAGGTGTGGCAGGGGGCGAAAGACATTCCGGAGGGCTGAACGGAAGGCCTCTCCAGTTTGTCTGACGAACTGGTTTCAGGCTCTGCCTCAGGCTGATACGGATCTTCGGCCTGACATGGCTGCTTGTCCTGTTCCAAAGGTTGCCCCTCAGTCTGCAAGATCCGGGCGCTCGCAGAGGGTGGGCTTACTGGTAGTTGGGAGCTCCAACGTCAGGCGCGTAATGGGTCCCCTTAGGGATATGGCAGCAAGAGAGGGGAAGAAAACCAATGTGCACTCCGCGTGCATACCGGGGGGAGTCAATCCAGATGTGGAAAGGGTCCTTCCGGATGCCATGAAGGATACAGGGTGCACCCATCTGCAGGTGGTCGCTCATGTCGGCACCAATGATGTGTGTCACTATGGATCGGAGGAAATCCTCTCTGGCTTCCGGCGTCTATCTGATTTGGTGAAGACTGCCAGTCTCGCTAGTGGGATGAAAGCAGTGCTCACCATCTGCAGAATCATCGACAGGACTGATTGTGGACCTTTGGTACAGAGCCGAGTGGAGGGTCTGAATCAGAGGCTGAGACGGTTCTGCGACCGTGTGGGCTGCAGATTCCTCAACTTGCGCCATAGGGTGGTGGGGTTTCAGGTTCCGCTGGATAGGTCAGGAGTCCACTACACGTAACAAGCGGCTACACGGGTAGCAGGGGTTGTATGGCGTGGGCTGGGCGGTTTTTTAGGTTAGATGGCCTTGGGCAAGTATAGAAAGGGCAACATCCTCAACGGGTTCGGGGCAAAGTCAGGACATGCGGGGACCAAGCAGCAATCGGTCTTGTAATTGTAAACTGTCGAAGCTGCATTGGTAAAGTACCGGAACTTCAAGCGCTGATAGAAAGCACCGAAGCTGAATTCGTTATAGGTACAGAAAGCTGGCTGAAGCCAGAGATAAATTCTGCCGAAATTTTTACAAAGGTACAGACGGTGTTTAGAAAGGATAAATTGCATGCAACCGGTGGTGGAGTGTTCGTCGCTGTTAGTAGTAGTTTATCCCGTAGTGAAGTAGAATTGGATAGTTCCTGTGAATTATTATGGGTGGAGGTTACACTCAACAACCGAGCTAGGTTAATAATTGGCTCCTTTTACCGTCCTCCCGACTCAGCAGCATTAGTGGCAGAACAACTGGGAGAAAATTTGGAATACATTTCACATAAATTTTCTCAGCATGTTATGTCTTAGGTGGAGATTTCAATTTACAAGATATAGACTGGGACACTCAGATGTTTAGGACGGGTGGTAGGGACAGAGCATTGAGTGACATTATACTGAGTGCACTATCCGAAAATTACCTCGAGCAATTAAACAGAGAACCGACTCGTGGAGATAACATCTTGGACCTACTGATAACAAACAGACCCGAACTTTTCGACTCTGTATGTGCAGAACAGGGAATCAGTGATCATAAGGCCGTTGCAGCAGCCCTGAATATGGAAGTTAATAGGAATATAAAAAAAGGGAGGAAGGTTTATCTGTTTAGCAAGAGTAATAGAAGGCAGATTTCAGACTACCTAACAGATCAAAACGAAAATTTCTGTTCCGACACTGACAATGTTGAGTGTTTATGGAAAAAGTTCAAGGCAATCGTAAAATGCGTTTTACACAGGTACGTGCCGAGTAAAACTGTGAGGGACGGGAAAAACCCACCGTGGTACAACAACAAAGTTAGGAAACTACTGCGAAAGCAAAGAGAGCTTCACTCCAAGTTTAAACGCAGCCAAAACCTCTCAGACAAACAGAAGCTAAACGATGTCAAAGTTAGCGTAAGGAGGGCTATGCGTGAAGCGTTCAGTGAATTCGAAAGTAAAATTCTATGTACCGACTTGACAGAAAATCCTAGGAAGTTCTGGTCTTACGTTAAATCAGTAAGTGGCTCGAAACAGCATATCCAGACACTCCGGGATGATGATGGCATTGAAACAGAGGATGACACGCGTAAAGCTGGAATACTAAACACCTTTTTCCAAAGCTGTTTCACAGAGGAAAACCGCACTGCAGTTCCTTCTCTAAATCCTCGCACAAACGAAAAAATGGCTGACATCGAAATAAGTGTCTAAGGAATAGAAAAGCAACTGGAATCACTCAACAGAGGAAAGCCCACTGGACCTGACGGGATACCAATTCGATTCTACACAGAGTACGCGAAAGAACTTGCCCCCCTTCTCACAGCCGTGTACCGCAAGTCTCTAGAGGAACGGAAGGTTTCAAATGATTGGAAAAGAGTACAGATAGTCCCAGTCTTCAAGAAGGGTCATCGAGCAGATGCGCAAAACTATAGACCTATATCTCTGACGTCGATCTGTTGTAGAATTTTAGAACGTGTTTTTTGCTCGAGTATCATGTCGTTTTTGGAACCCCAGAATCTACTATGTAGGAATCAACATGGATTCCGGAGACAGCGATCGTGTGAGACCCAACTCGCTTCATTTGTTCATGAGACCCGGAAAATATTAGATACAGGCTCCCAGGTAGATGATATTTTTCTTGACTTCCGGAAGGCGTTCGATACAGTTCCGCACTGTCGCCTGATAAACAAAGTAAGAGCCTACGGAATATCAGACCAGCTGTGTGGCTGGATTGAAGAGTTTTTAGCAAACAGAACACAGCATGTTGTTATCAATGGAGAGACGTCTACAGACGTTAAAGTAACCTCTGGCGTGCCACAGGGGAGTGTTATGGGACCATTGCTTTTCACAATATATATGTAAATGACCTAGTAGATAGTGTCGGAAGTTCCATGCGGCTTTTTGCGGATGATGCTGTAGTATACAGAGAAGTTGCAGCATTAGAAAATTGTAGCGAAATGCAGGAAGATCTGCAGCGGATGGGCACTTGGTCCAGGGAGTGGCAACTGACCCTTTACATAGACAAATGTAATGTGTTGCGAATACATAGAAAGAAGGATCCTTTATTGTATGATTATATGATAGCGGAACAATCACTGGTAGCAGTTACTTCTGTAAAATATCTGGGAGTATGCATGCGGAACGATTTGAAGTGGAATGATCATATAAAATTAATTGTTGGTAAGGCGGGTACCAGGTTGAGGTTCATTGGGAGAGTCCTTAGAAAATGTAGTCCATCAACAAAGGAGGTGGCTTACAAAACACTCGTTCGACCTATACTTGAGTATTGCTGATCAGTGTGGGATCCGTACCAGATCGGGTTGATGGAGGAGATAGAGAAGATCCAAAGATGAGCGGCGCGTTTCGTCACAGAGTTATTTGGTAACCGTGATAGCGTTACGGAGATGTTTAACAAACTCAAGTGGCGGACGCTGCAAGAGCGGCGCTCTGCATCGCGGTGTAGCTTGGTCGCCAGGTTTCGAGAGGGTGCGTTTCTGGATGAAGTATCGAATATATTGCTTCCCCCCTACTTATACCTCCCGAGGAGATCACGAATGTAAAATTAGAGACATTAGAGCGCACACGGAGGCTTTCAGACAGTCGTTCTTCCCGCGAACCATACGCGACTGGAACAGGAAAGGGAGGTAATGACAGTAGCACGTAAAGTGCCCTCCGCCACACACCGTTGGGTGGCTTGCGGAGTATAAATGTAGATGTAGATGTAGATGAAAAGCATGACAGACACTGTCTCCAAGTGGACATTGATTAATATCAATGGGGAAAGATGAAAATTTGTGTCAGACCTGGATTTGAACCTGGGTCTCCTGCTTACTAGGCAGATGGTCTGATCACTAAGCATTTGGACACATTGGTCAGTGCAACTGCATAGACTACCCTAACATGCCTACTGTCAGACCCGAATACTCAACTTATCCACACGCACATGAATGTAGTGCCCTTCTCCATTATCCCTATTGTTGTGAGCAATGCCATGAATTGTTCTTCAACTGATCACTTGAAAAGATCTGGCATCCATGTCTGGACAACTACATTCCAGCTATGCATCTAAAACATTTTATTTGTACTATGCATCTAAAACATTTTATATGGATGTACTTTTTTTTTTTTTTTTTTTGCAAGACATCGCTGTAATTTTTTGCAGGCTGTCACCCTATTGGGCAGTTGTGTCATTTCCTCCCCTCCTCTCCTCTCATTGGCTGAAATATTAGTGGGAAGTTACCTGACTGGTTGAACGTGCATCTTGCCTTCCTCTTCTGGCACAGCAGCAGCAGCTGTGTTGATAGACATGATCTAATGGATTTCTTGTTGTTACAGACGAAAGTATGCAGACGCCACTGATGGTTAATGATAGTTTAGACCTCTGTATGGAAACTGTTGCTGGTCCACAGGAAGGTGGCTGGCTCAAAATGGCTGAACCAGCTGCACTAAAAATGAAGTCTGGGATCATAAAATACAAGTCTTTATTAGTGTGAATAATTTTACAATGGTTATCAGTCGTTTATATGGCATCTGCATAGTACCTAATAAACACATTTATTGACTCATAGCTTATCCAACTTAATTTTATTAATTTATTACATTTATTTGATTATCAGAAGTTAATGGGCTAGCTGGTTTGCCAAATACTGTATTAATCACAAAACTTCAGTAACTTCCATATTTCGTTTTCATTGTTCATATGTAAACTTCCAATCAATTCCTAACTTCCTGACAAAGCAGATGACAACACTATACAAGTAACTAAAACTCTCATACAATCAGTCATGACTTGCACTCATTTAATTCTCAAGTAATTAACATCCTTAGTTACAATATTGTTACAGAAATAGATTCCTGCATTTAGACAAACTAACCAACATAATTCAACATAAATACTTACTATACCTGGAAGTCTTCATTAAAATGAAACTCCATCCCTATTCAGTTACTCCTAAATGTAAATTTCTAATTGTAAGTTGTGAAAATCTGACAAACAACGATAGAAAACTTCAGTTTTAATTATTATGAACTTATAAAAGAGGCATGTTGGGAGTCATTTTAAGCCATGACTGTGCAAGATCTATGTCTGCCAATATGGACAAATGTACAGCAGATGAGTTAGTACAATGCACGTGTTGTACCAAGTTTAATCTAAATTTGGGATCCCGGAGTCTTTTCAGTGATTTATTGACTGCTTAAATGGTTAACTCGAAAGTGGATGTGTAATTGTCATTATGGTATTAAGGGCTGTGTAAGACTTCAGTAATGCTAACGAAGACAAGAGGATCAGGCTATGAGCAGTGTTACTTACTGCATATGCTGTGTTCATTCTGATATTATTATATGCTGGGAAGGACAGTGTAATAAGTAGGTAATACAGTGACTGTATTAATGATGTACTTGACATATGTTAATGATTGTGATTAATTGCATTAGTGCTAAATTACTAGACTCAAACAATCATATTATAGGACATCAACCAAATGTAGTATGTGGCTATCCATTTGGCTACTGACAGCTAAAGTAGGTGAGACATGAACTGGCCATAAATAGCAATTAATTCAGTATCAGAGTGCAATTGAAGTGTGTCAGGTATAAATCTAAAATTGATTAAAGTACAAATAAGTATTCACTCATATTTATAATAATAATGAACTCTATTCCCAAGTAATAATTAACAAATAATTAAAATTTCTTAACGGACCTCAGTTTGATATGTGTCTTGCATCTGCAACCTACAAAAGCCAACCAACAAAAGGTAAAAACAAAGCAAGACAAACGCAGATCATAAAAGGAATTTACAATTATCATTGTCTTTGTATGATACATATCGATATGGCCAGTTACATCATAAAATATTGTATAAATAATTAATATTTATCATCATTTTATTTCACTGTTTTTTCATATGTCAGATAGATAATGTGTATAACTGTTAGAGGCGTAATTTCCTCTCGTCGCACTGAAGCTGAAATTTATCTCATGGATGTTACATTGCCCCTTGGGCTGAGAAAAAAAATTATTGTACCTATTGTATATTTTTTTATCAGTCCACGTAATCCACGTAGATTTGCTACTCTCAAGATGCAAATGTTCAGTTTCAATGTTGTTTCACACATGATAAAATTATAGCTGAATCAACTACTTTAAATAACTTCAGTGACTGTATTATGTCGGAAGTTGCTGTAGATACTTCCCGGATTAACTTACCCCCTCCCCCATTTGGGTTCACTGGACTCGGAAAACCGGTAATAAAACCGTTCAAGGGGCGTCAAGAAAATACAGCCACTTACTTTTAACAGTCAGGCTTGACATGAATGTAATAAAATATGCTGGAAAATGCAAATTTATGACTGTTGTAAGCATCTGAGACAATGAATGTTTTTTTTCATGGTGGTATATCATAAAATTTCCAAAGTCACTCATTTATCGAATGTCATAACAATTTGCCACTGACGTCGTAAGACCGCCCCCGTGTCGAGCTGTTGGAACACAGACATGTAGTGGCTGCTGCTGGACCACCCCCGGCCAAGTCGGTGGGGCGTTGGCTGCCATCGGCTGCATCGTGGTTTGGATTTGCTGCTGGCTAGAAGTGGCACTGTAGCAGTTCTTGCTTCTCCTTTCCCACGTCCCTCAGTTTAAGACGGGTACATGAAATGTAAAATATAATCATCAGTGACAAGATAATTACTATTCTCATCCTGTGGGAAAGTTTATTATTGTCCATTTCACTCGCATTCACAAGGATGGAAATTTTTTTTTTTTTTTTGAATATGTTCTGTAATTTGACACTGTTCAACACAATGTAGTGATTCACATGTAAGTTTATCAGAATATGCACATTTTGAACACTGCACCGTTAATCATACAAGTGTCCGTAGTGTGCTTCATTTACTTAAGCGAAATGTAAATATTTAGCGACGCGCTGCATAGTCAACATTGCATTATTGTTTTGCCGTGCAGCTGGCTGTACAGTCTGTCACACTAAATTTGGCATGCGAAGACGCTTCGTATCAAACTACTAAAGGTCATCAGTTCAAGTTAATTATTAATACAGTCAACAGTACTCAACTTTCATAGCGTTGCTGCTAACTTTGACACTCCAAGAGCGTTCATAAGGTTACATGATCACAGTTTTTATCGCTGTTCATCATTATTCACAATATAAATCACAGTTCTTCATGCATCCACTAGTTCCTGCGAAAAATCTTTCACTGTTCTGATTGCTGTCAGTAGTTTTCCACAGTACTTAATAGACAATCTATATGCAGATGACACTTATCAAGTAATGAGATCTGGTACACTTGCACATAAGTTCATATTACCATGATTGAATAACAAAATTTAAAATTTTACACTGTCACATAAACATGCGACAATACAAAATTTTCAGAATCTGCTACATTATCTTGACCATGAGATCATTACTGAACTGTCCAGATAACAGTACATTTCCATTTTTGTTACAAATACATATTTCTATTTTTCATTGGGATTGTTATTTACTATGTTTTTGGGACAGATGTCCATGTTCAGTTTATCTAACTGGACTGTTGCTCATAAGAGCATTTTATATGACTTTGTAATTAAACCATGTACAGAAATCAGTACACATTCAGATTTCGCTTCACTAGTGGTCAAAGCAGTTTTTTTTTTTTTTTTTTTTTTTTTTTTTTTTTTTTTTTTTTTTTTTACAGTCAGGCAGCTCACACACCACCAACACTCGCTACGTGTGTTGGACTACATGACTCAATCTTATGAAAATAATTTTGTTATATCCATTCTTACACATGAACAAATATATTATTTAAGCATTTTAATCATATCTATGCTACGTATAGAAAGGTAAAATTCCTCACATTTAATGCAATAACACTCAAGTGTTTATCACGTTATTGATCCCTTTTAGAGTAAAAATACATTTATTATGGAGATTCTCTACTCCTTGTTCAAATAATTCAAGAACATTACAGTGTAATACTTGACATAAAAGCTTATAAACTGAGATATACATAATATTATCACATTATTACAGCTAATTATTTCACCATAAACATTATATTTACAGTTATGGGATGTTGCATTTGCACTTCTGATTCCTCCTTTGTATATTCACGTCGTTTTTCTTAGTCCAGAGGACCGTGTAAGATGCTCTGCAATAGGTCTTGTGCGGATATACTTTCATATTATACTGGTAATCTTTTATGATTCCAGGGTGTTCAATGAATACTTCGAGGTATCCGGATAATAATTCTGTTACTTGTCTAGCCTCTGAAGCATTAATGCAAGTTTCCCCGTGTACTTTCTCTTCTATTGTTGTGACGATGTCACTCACGTTGCTGGGTGCATCGTTATTTCGATTTTTGTGACACATCAGTGGGTGCTTATGATCCTACACAATCAACTACTGTTTGCTGACAGAAAGATTCATTTTTCTCATCAACGGAACGTTCGCACCGAACTCCCAATTCAGCATTAATGTTGTTGGTCGCTGTTGGTACTTGAGTGCACATGTCCCACGTGCGAGATCAATTACAGCTTCCCTTTCCCGAAGGAACTCAAGACCCAGAAGCACCGGTACTGACCAGTTATCCATTAGTAGGAACGTGCATAATGTCTGGTATTTTATACTCTGTGCCTTTTTCCCAATGCCCCTATAACCTTACATTTTGCAACAGGAACAATCGGCAATCTTCTTATCTCCGATACCTTCTTGAAAAACTGCGTGTTCATAACTGATACATTCGCACCTGTGTCAAGCAGAATAGTAGTTGTTAAACCATTTACAGCTCCGGTGACACTTGCTTGGATATTGTCCCTTTGTGGCTTATGAGAGACAGCAGGTTCCTGATATAGCTCATCTTCGATCCTGTTGCCATCCTGAAACCTTATCATGTTTATTTTTTGTTTCGTCGACCTATTGCCTTCATTGTTGGCCTTGGTCACCTGGCGAAGGTCTACAGGGGCCGAATTTAGTTTGTTGACTTCTGAGTGTTTTGTTTTGCTTCTGGAGGTACCTCCACTATTCTAACATTTTCTGAATTTTCAGTGGTAGGTGGTCTGCTTGGATCCCGCCACAGTGGATATTGATTGTTTGGTATATGTATAGCCTGTACATAATTTATTGGCTGACCTGAATTGATAGAATTTTGCTGCGGCTGCCAATGACTTCCCCCTGGCTGTCGCCAACATTCACTGCCACCCTGCATATTTTTAGGCTTGTTATTATATGGACTGTCTTGACCTGTTGTCATTTCGTCTCTTTCGGTTCCTGTTGTTATTGTTTGGATTTTCGTTGTGGTACTGCCTCTGATTACCATTTGGTTGTTGGTATTCTTTGGCCTTCTGATAATTACTGTTATTATTATTAGGATAACAAAAATTTTGGTTGTATGGATTCCTACTATTATTATTATTATTATTGTACTTTCCATTACTATATGCTTTACTTTTATTTTTCTTTGGACTTCCTTCACCCCTATTTCCATTATTTCCATTCCATGATTTTTTTCTATTAGGGCTATTGTTATTGCTGATCACATTAGAATTTTTTCTGGTGTCTTCTTGCACTAGGTCCACAGAATCAATTACAGACAGAAATTCTTTCAGATCGGTGTCTGTAACATTAAATAATTTTTCTTTAATATGTATGGGTAATCTAGCTTTTAACACTCGCAATAAGTCTCTGGTGGTTACTGGCTCATCCTAGTACCCGGTCATGTTAATATATTTTTCAAAGTACTTTCTTAAGGAACCTGACTTTGGGTTGTACATTTCTGCATTGTAAACAACTTTACGGAGTCGCTCTTGAGTAGACATGAACCAGAATTCATCAAGGAATGCCTTCTCAAAGTCGTGGAAATCTTGTAAGTTTCTGCTGCATTTAATGCCCAGACCAATGCATCACCAGAAGTATGTGAAACCACAAACTGTATTTTCTGTTCTTCCATCCATGGTTTTGGAAAAACACTTTTGAAATTTCGAATGAAAACTACTGGATGTATGTATTTCTTACTTTCTTAGTTAAATATTTGAAACTGTCTATGCTTAATCAGGCTTTCTTCATGCATCAAAGTAGTAAAGTGCATGGAATTGCTATCATTCACAGGTGGTGTGGTTACTTTATTACAAGTACATTCTATTTCACTCTTATTGTTCCTTGGTGTCACATATTGCTCTGGTAATATCGGTTGATTACCAAAATTTGATCTTCCTTGTGGTGCATCCAAATTCGCCGTTAGATTATCTGCAATCTTTTGCCTGTCAGTACCAGTGTTGTCATTACTACATACTGTCAGATTTTCAAAGTTTTGATTTTCAGAGCTCAGCACCCTGGCTACTTCTGTTCGGACTTGCTTTCGGATTTCCGAGGGAATGTCCTCCTACATTGTTTCCACAGCGGTAGCCAAAGCTTTGAATTGGTTCTCTAGTCTATCTACTTCAGTCTGAAGGCTATTGACCTGAACTGGAATGTTTGTTAATGGTTCAATGGTGGTTTTTACTGCATCGATTTCCTGCTTAAAATCGGTAGTAATAGCATTATCACGATCGACCAACACTTGATTTATCCTACGGACAGTTTCTTTATCTCTTTCCAGAAAAATATTGTTTATGTTTTCCATAAATTTCTTTTCCTTTTCTTGGTCCCTGAGCTCCTGTTGCTGTTTTTCTATAAGCTTTACCTAACTATGTTTTTCCTTTTCCTGCTGACATTGTCTTTCATGCTCCTGCTCTTTAATAGTAAACTTTTCAAATAATGCTGTTAGCATATCCTGTATTGGCATAGCTTGAGCATTGCTACCTTCTGCCCCTTGCCCAGAAGAAATATTGTCATTAATTCCTGACTGGTTGAATGCAAGAGTGTCAGTTTGTTTTGGTAACTCCTCAGTTTTACTATCACTCGGAACATCAGTTATTAAATTATCATTCATAATTAAATATTCTAATAATTCGACAGAAGTATGGGTAGATTGTTCTGCCTGAGACTCTGATGTCATTTCTGCATCAGTATGCTCATTCGGTTTAATCTGTTTCTTTTGCTTAACTATTGTATCACCAATATAGCACAACAAATATATAAATCACTGACAAGCACCAATTGACACAAAATAATCTTATAACTAACACATGTACACAAATAACACTTAAAAATATTATTCTTGCTGCCAGAATATTCAATTATTACTACTTATAGCTGCAGGTACTGGTTTCAAATTTAAATGTCACAGTTAACAGTTGTTGATCGTGTGCTGCTATGTAACTGCTGAACTTGAACATCTGTTCCTACCTTTGTTCATTGTGAGTGGTGGACAGCACTGCTTATATGAAGTTACTCCTGTCTCTATCACCAGTGCAGATACAGATTCGTACAGCAGTTTGGTAGGAAGATGTCAATACTCATGAAGCAAGTAAATATACAATGATTACTAGTTTGTTATGGTACCCCGTACCTGTACTAGATCACTATTTCAATTATTAAAATGAATAAATGTGCATTGGTGGCGCCACATTGGCCGCTAGTGTGGTGTTCACTGTGTTATTCAGTGGTTTGGTATTTAACTAATTTGTAAATAAAAATGATAATCTTATGTCATTACAGTCACTAATTACTAAATGCTTTTTCTCTTCCGGCTAAAGATTTGGTCAAGTTGCTAAAGAACTCCAAGTTAATGTTGTGTTAAAGTGGTGTCTGTAAGTTGTGTAAGTATCACTAAATCACAGTTCATACAACAGATTCTACACAACTATCGGTTATGATGGAAACAATTATCTTTACCAAAATGATCATTAAAACCACTGAATATCAGCCACTTTTAATATTTTAGAGAAAATTTTTTATTTACCTGATTTTTTGCAATTTTAGTACAAGAACGTTTGTTGTTAAACTCATAACATTCCTACAATTACCCCCCTCCCTACCTCCCTTCTCCACTCTTAGTCCCTCGCCTTCCATTTTGTAATGTTACTGTTTCATGTCCTTTGCAGATTATACACCCATTGTTCTACGTTATTAATATTTTAACAAGAATTTGTACATAACAATAATTTTTATAATTTTAACAAGACCCCTCTTGTTAAACTAATGACATACCTGCAATCCTTGCTCCCTGCTTCCTTTCCTCTCTCCCAATCATTCCTACTGCATTTTCCCTTTCCCTATCTTCCCTCTTTCCTCCTCCTCTCTCTGTTACCTCCACCAGATACTTGGATAAATTCTACATTTATTCTTTTCCACTTACTGTAAAATATTGTATGGTACATATTTAATTTTATTTTGTATTTAAACTGAAGCAGATCTAGAGTAATCGAAACATAATGACATATGACATAAAAATGCCTACTGTCCCAAGAAAGGTAATGTCATATTGTGTAAAAAAGGGTGTAAGGTCCAAAATAGTCATTGAGAAAACAAAACAAGCTCTCTTGTATTTATTGCTGTAAAATATTAGTTATTGTTTCAAATTGTATATCCTATTGAATCTTCTTTCAGTTCCCAAATATTTCTTTATGAATGTTTTACTCCTTATCCTACCCATCTACTTAAGATAGATTCGCATTCATTTCTTTTAGTTACAATGCAGTGTAGCCACCCAGGGCTGTGGTCACGTTGTGACTAGAGGTGAAGCAAATAGTGGAGCTGAGTAGTCTAGCGCACACTCAGAGGTTTCAGCGTTATCTGTAACAACATTCACTGGTTGAGCAAAGTTTACAAAGATATAACTTTCTTCAGAGCTGCAGGCCGACCAGTCACAGGTGAAGATGCTGTGAAGGGATGCTGATACCTCATTAGCGAGTCATGACATCACTACCACAGATGCCATGGCTGCATGTTGTGCTGCTGACTGTAGCTGAGTGAGAACGTTGTGGCCTACCCAGAATTACTGCAAAACAGCCTGTCATATGCTCATGTGGAGACTGCCAGCTGTGGTCTGAGTTACATGTTGTGGTGAAGACTAGCCTCCTGTCATCAAACAAGACTGCAGCAAATGCTCACAAGATGGCCAGGAGCAGTGTAGAAGCACCTTGTCTTCTCACGGAGTAGATGGCAGCTTGCACATCGTCTGTGATGGCCCAGTAGTGGAGAAGGTGTAGCTGTGTAGCTGCTCACCCGTCTTCTCATCAATTATGTCCCAGTAGGCAGCAGTGGCTGACTGCAGCTGTGGTATGCAACAGGTTGGCTGCCTCCCAGTGTAGAAGTCAGTAAGCAAGTAACAGGCTGTCTATCATCGATTAGCATGTTGTGGCTCAACTGAAGCTCAACAGACTGTCATTTTCTCTAGTTCTAGCTACACAGACAGACTGGCAGCATGATAGAACGTGTTCTTGAGCTCCAAATGCTCTCTATTTAGTGGGCTGAGACCGCACCTACGACGTAGTGGCTCTGGTTCTATGAGAACATTTGTCCTCATTCATGAGACTCATCAGCACTGCTTGTCTCGCTGTGGTAACTTCACCAGTTAGCAATCCCTTGTTGTATTTACACCAAATGTTTTCTCCCTTGGGACACAAGTAATGATGGGGATTTTCATCAGCTGAAAAAGTGTGGAAAAAGGAGCCCAAACAGCCCTCTTCATTTCATCAAGACTGTGTGTGTTTTGCCTAATACCCATTCCATAACAGTTCTGTATTTTGTCAATTACACTGTCAGTTAATCTCCCTTCCCATTCAACCCTTTACTATGACTGAGTTTTTGTTTTTTGTGCAGAGTTTCAGTCACTGAAGTCTTGATCTCATGTACATGTCCAATACACTCAAATTTCTGCACTAAAACATCGTCACCAAAGGGCTCCAGTTCTTGAATATGTTTGAATCAGCATCACCAAGGTAATGCTGCAGTCAAGTCTCTGTTACCACTGTTTTCTATTACTGCCTCTTTGACAACTTTCTTCATAGATTCTATTCCGACATCATCTACTTTAGACCCTATAAATCTAAGAATTTTCAATATTGTGCAGGCCTGTCAGCAACTGTGATAATTGAACATGTAACACATCAGCCTCACTTGCAAACAGAAACCAAACTTTACCTAGGTTTCACCAAAAATAATTTGGCCTTCTTCAGAAGCGAGTGACACTAAACTACTGCATGGCAGAGTTTGGCCATGTCAAGTATATATGTATTAGGTTCCAGTGCAGCTCTCGTGGCCTACCAACCTCGTCCGCGCAGTGGGGCCTGTGGTTTCTCTTTGGCATGCAGTAGTTTAGTGTCACTCGCTTCTGAAGAAGGCCATATTGTTTTGGCTAAAACCAGGGTAAAGTTTGGTTTCTATTTGCAACTGAGCCTGACGTATCACATGTTCCCTGTAAATCTATTATAGTTCATAAACTTGATTGCGGGTCTTGGAAGACTCATCATGCCACAGAAAACTGCACCTGCAGTAGCACACTTACAAATTGTACACAAGCATAAACAAATCTAATTTTGTGTGCACAGAATTTGCTACTATTTTCTTCATTTTGAGTTACTGCAGCACTGTTCCGAAAGGTGGTCATATATGAACACTTTCCACACTTCAGTTCCATTTCACTGGCAAGTTCTATGTCATCTTTTATAGAGAGATAGAGACCGACTTCATCACACTGAACACACCTTACACAGTTTGCAAAAATTCCGTTGAGAACAGACATATCAAATATTTCATTCACATTCGATTCACCCATAAAATATTCACACTTTTCACTAACAGAACCAAGCTTCCTCTATGAAGTACTTTCTCACTTTCATTGCAATAAGCCCATGTATTAGCAAGGTTAGATTGACAGACTTGGTTATCATCTTTATCGTTTACAGTAATAATGCCTACATTTGGCTTTTTATCGTTTCTACTTTTTTTAAAAGCCTTCAGAGGATTTCTATTTACTTTATGTTTAACCACCAATATCCTTCCATAAAACAGAGATTTCAATGAACAGAGGCCACTATTAATATTTTCAGGATTACAAAAGAGTAAATTAACATGAAACATTCAACAATCGAGCAAGTGATATACATCGAACTATCACAGGTTAGCCACAACACTTACTTTGTAACATTTACTTTCTCTCACATAACTCAAATGTACATGATGAGCATGTAGATTCATGAGTGTACCATTTGACAACAGTTTGACAGCGCCACAGTGGGTCATGCCCATACAGAACGTATTTCAAAAATATTTTAAAAATAGCTGAAATTCTCCAAACTGAATGAATTATAATTCAATTGAAAGGGGAAAGTCTGCAGATTTTTAAAATGCAAAATAGTAAAAATTGAATGTTTCATAATTTTGAACTTTCCAAAGCCAATTAACATTCACACGCAGGAAAATATGTTGTAAAAAGATTATTTGACTTTGTATTAAAATTGCATACTCAACTTGAGGCAATAAAGTTCCTAGCAATAGAGTACTAATGGTGCTCGGTCACTGTGTCACTCAAGAAGCCACCTCCAACTTCATTACAATAACAAATAAATTATTTCCATGATTCAGTTAATGTAAAGGAAATGATAGGTTAATTAGTTCACTGAAAGAATGCAGTTTTCAACTAAGTGTGACGTTATTAAGCATAAAAAAACGTACAGTGTCATAAACTTACATCTACAGTATTCAGTGTCCAGAAAAGGAAGAATGATTAATTAAAAACAATGTAACAACATTTGTTCCCCTTTCTTAAATAGATAATCATAACTTGAGAAGACAGTTAACCTAAAATCGTTGCATTTTACGTAATTAACTTTTTTAATAATGGTTAAAATAACTAGATTTATGTTTCATTCAATAAAAAATGATATCACATTGTTAAATACGTTGAATAATAATTACCACACAGAACCTCACGAATAGGAATTTATTTAAAAGTACTATTTTGTAAGGTATCAATGTCTGGTGGGAGGGGGGTGAATTTTGATAAAATATATGTTATATATCACTAAAATAAACTGTATTGAACACTGAAATATCTACATCCTGTATCTTTCTAGTACTACAATCTAGTGACACACCAGAAGACTAAACAGTTAAATGAAGCAGAGTACGGTTTCAGCTGACACAGTGCACCTGTTTCACGAAAATCAAATGAGCTACCTCTCCATTCCACGAATGTTGGAAGTGAGTAAGTTTGTTTCCTTATATGGTATATACATTGCTTTGAAACATTGTTACACTCATCACTAATTTCGATGGTTTGTACATCATTTCTAATTAGTGGGACGAATATGACCAGTAAATTTCATAGAATGTAAGGAATGTTAGTGTGAGATGTATCAAAGCCACCAACAAATTTTATTTTGAAGATTTATATGCAATATTTGACGTTTTTCGTTGTCATGACAATAAATGTGTTTTGGCACTGATTTGTTATATTTTCCATATTAGCCATTCCTGTAAAGTCTCTCTACAAATAAAAATTCTCTCTGAAAATCATATTTAAATGAAAACATGGACATAGACAGGATTGTCATACACATGTGTCCCACCACTGATTTTCAGAATTAGCCAATTTAAAATCTTTCTATAAGTGAAAGTGTCACACTGATCCTCCTGCAAGAGAGTTTTTGACTTTTATTGTTGAAATATATTTAATAAGAGCTTTAACCATAAAAGCATTAAGAATATTGTCATTGTGTGGAATGGAAAATGCAGTGAAATGTCTATAATAATTATATCTGTTTATGTTCTGTAAAATTCCTTCCACTGACAGAAAAAATCTCTTTGTTATGGTGGAAAAACATTCTTCACCATAACAGGTGAAATGTAAACTATGGGTTCTTCTTTCTCAGAGTAAGTTGCAAGTACAGGTGATAATGAGAAGATTTGTACTTTACTACTTTAACGATCATTGTTTATATCAATGAACTGATATGACCTATCATGTCAAAGCCTGCAGTAAGTTTTTGGCAGACACAGCTAACATCATTCATGCCACATAAGAAATTTGGGATGCCGCTACACATTGAAAGTTATCTAAAAATTCCTGATTTGATGCTTCCAATAGTTGAACTTTAAACATAAAACAAAGTGTAAATAAATCATCGAAACAGATCGGAATGAAAATTTACTACTCATAGTGGGTAGCTATCTGAGAAAATAAAAATAACAAAACCGACCAAACTGGATTGGTGAAGGCAGCATAAATATAGATGAGAAATCTAGAAATATGAGTGGAGCCAAGAAACAAAAAATTCTTCCCTTAGCAGAAAATCATGGACGATACTGTGAAATGTTAAACTAAAAAATATGGCCTGATTCAAACACCTGTGATAAAACCAAATTAACAGGTTAAAGAAGTTGTAAACAATATGGAAGACAAGACTGCAGTTTAACAAAAGAAGACGGTTTCATCGCAAGTCTGCTGCAAATGATCATAAGGGTGACTACGAATATATTACAGAGGCTTGATCATACAAATAAAAAAGAGGACATTCTCTGGAAAAGATTCTCGAAGTAGAAGTACATTCTCTGAGAAAGTTCTGAATTTTACATGAATAAAAAAATTCGCAGAATATTCTCTGACCAGGCAATTCTTTCTCACTGCCACCACCCCTCCTTGAGTAGGTACTCTATGTTGAACCCTCAGTTTTCTGGGATCGTAGCATTTGACATCAGACTGCCATGTACCCAGTGCTGCCAGTAGATGTCACACTCTGCAACAGCCTGTCAATGAGCTAAAATCCCGTAGAGTGGTTAACACACAAGTTACAACACTCCTTGTGGCAATCATTTTTAACTCAGCTACCATTTTCACAGTGGTCAAAACATGAAGGGGAGCTCAATGAGTTAAAATCAGCCTTGTGAATTCCCGGATTTGATTAAGTATGGAGACATGGTTGGATCCTGACAATTTCTGTTTCTTTATGCAGTAAAATTATTAAAATAATCTCATGGTGGAATTCCATTTTTTGTTGCCTAGTATACCTGTTTCAATGATCACATTTTCAAATACAAAAAAACTGAAAGCACAATATGCCTAAGTACAACCAGAGAATGTGCTACTGAAGAAGTATGTACAACAATTTAACGTGTGACACAAAAGGCAAAGCGCCTTTGAGTTGCTGGGTATGTCATGCAGTTTCTGTGAAACAGTGAAAATACAGTAAATCTTCTGAAGCATCTTTCGCCACTTCAAACTAGTTGTTAAGTATCACAGTATTCTCAACAAATAAGGAAACTGCCTCTGACTCTACGTTTTTATTCTGCTAAGGCTCACACTTACAAAAGTTTGTGAAATTATCTCACCAAGAACACTTCACTCCAATACTGAGAAGTTCCTTATATGTATAAACAGAATCATCTTTCCACAGCATCTGAATTTGGGGAAAAATGCAGTATGTGAAATATAAAGTTGTACCTCAGTCATTATTTTGTCTGCAGAATAAATCGTTTCTTTAAATCTAAATCTTTTAAACAAATATGTCAAGCTGCAAGACAACTATATACCAAGCTAACTTTATTTAAAGGTCAGTGAAAACATTGCAGAAGCAGAATGTCAATGAAAAAACTGTGGAAATCAAATGCCATTGGAAATATTTTAAAAATGATATGTCAATACAACAATGTAAAAATTCAATGGCAATAAACTATTTTTTCTCTTTTAAGTCATCATCATCATTATCATCATTATTCAACTACTTGTGTTAATTACTTGCAACATATATATTTTTTAAAACATTCTCATCCATACTGGAGTTGATTTTGAGGTTGCAACGTTATACTTAAAATAAAATCAAAAACACAGAATTTCTGCTCCAGTCACCGTTTCTATTAGCTAATCAAAATGCATATCGAAGTCTAATACACAATTTTCAGGTACTACCTTCAGAAATTGCATTTATTTAAATTCAGTTTATGAGCAACAACAAGTTATCATGAGTAGATGTACATACGTTTTATCAACACTGAAAAAGAGTTTATCGATATTTGAGTAAAAGCTTTACTTTTTAGCTGACAGTGTACATAGAAGTCATTGGCGTTTACTGTTTTGAGAAAAATAAAGCTAGGATAAACTATTCAAAGTTAATTAAAGGGGATGTGACAAAGCAGATGATACCTTTGATTACAAAAAGAATAGGGGAATGGTAATTCAATTTGCTTGAAACGTGGTGGATGTATATCCACTCTATGAAATTTAAACTCACTGGAGCCTATTTACTGAGAGAAACTGTGAACATATTTCTGCCAAACATTGAAAGCATATATGAACAGGCATTAGCAGCACGTAAAGCTCACCTCTGGCACTGAGCCAAAAACATAAGACGAAATTGTGGAAAGTATGTTAGTAAATGTGTTTTGACATATTGTATGGTTAATGGATCAATAACATATCTCCCTAGTGCTATCTAAAACAGCGATTGTAGAAGATATTTATACAACTACATATTTCCACATTGAGGATTGATCAGGAGACAAATCATTGCACTAACAAGAATGTAGCTTGCAAATTTAAGTGTTTCAATATTTTTTCCATGTCAAGTGCAAGAAGTTAAACGGAAAGTAAAAATGATGAGATAAAAACTGCACAATGAATATTAATTTACGGTGTAAATCTGTGTTTGTGTGTGTGTGTGTGTGTGTGTGTGTGTGTGTGTGTGTATGTGTTGTGTGTGTGTGCGTGTGTGTGTGTGTGTGTGTGTGTGTGTGTGTGTGTGTGTGTGTGTGTGTGTGTGTGTGTAACTACATACCTGAAAAAAAATGTGCTCACAATTTATCCACACAGTCAGTAGTAATAATGAAACTGTTACACAGCCTGGTGTTCAGGATCATGATAATACTGTGACTGAAACTTTATATTAGCAGGAAGGAATGGGAAGTAAAGCCTTCATAAAGTCTGGTAGTCCCGTGCACGAAATTGTCAAGAAATGTAGTCCATCAAAATATAGGTGAAATGAATTATGTTTACACGAACGAACTAATATAGACAAGAAAAACTTTGAAAGTCACTGTAAGTAGAGTGGAAAAGCAAACAAGTATTGTGACACACATCTCTCACAGTAGTCAATTGATAGATTTTAATATCTACTTGCCAATATCTGCAGAAAGATCTGTTGGTCAATTGCAAATGCATATTTTTCCTGGGTATTTTACATCTCCTCTGTTTCTTACTAATGTCCACTAATTTCTTCTTCCTTCATTCCATGGAGAAACGAGCATAGAAAATTCACCGCTATTAGTGATTAAATTTCCTGGCAGATTAATATTGTTTTAATCTGGGATGAATATTAATCTCGGCAAGCAGAGTGGAAATTCATTCTGAAGTGTTACTAATGTATATAGCATGTGACAAAATGCCTTTCTAAAATGTTAGAAGATTGTAGAAGATGAAATTTTGTATTTTTTGATACAAGGAACCAATAGCCAGAAATATGAAATAAAGTTTTCACAGCCATCTCTGGGGTGTTGAAAAGCCGTACTCTATCCATAGGATAAGATACCAGGTGAGATTCTCAGTGAACATTTGGGATAGAATTCTTGAAGGTCACCCTACTGGGCCACACATCTTACTAGATCGTTGAATGGTGCATAGTATTTGAGTTTTCTCGATAACAACTTACTTGAACTAATGGAGGATGTTTCCTAGTAACTGTGCACCAGTTTGTGGTTTCAGAATGATGGTGCTCCAACATATTATGAGCGTCTGGTCAGGGAATATCTCACAGACATGGTGCTCCAACATATTATGAACGTCTGGTCAGGGAATATCTCACAGACAGCTTCAGGCAGAGAGTAATTGTAATAAGGTGCCCAGACCCTTGACCTGAGCTCTGCCTTGGCCTCACTGATCTCTGCTGTTTCCTCTGGGGTTACAGTAGGAACAGTGCCTGAGCTTACTCAGTGCATCATTCATCATTTAATATCATCAGAGGTGAGTGTGGAATCTTGCAAAGAATCAGACAAAACATGTATCGCTGTTGCACATTATGTAACAAAATTGGTTGTAGTCAAACTGAACATTTGCTCTATGGTAGAGAAACCACTGCTTCAGTTTAAGATATCTGATTGTTCTCTACTGTTTTGTCCCTAAACGTTGTGCAGATTATGGTATCCTGGCATTTTATTTAGCCTATCGAGTGCAAAGAAAGTGCATACCAGTGTACAACATTTTTTGCAAATTTCTGGCTATACATATCAAAATGTCCCCTGTTTCATCCCCACAATCTGCCACATTTTTAAAATGTCATTCTGTTACACCATGTGTGAGTCATTTTACGTGTGTGAGAACAGTACTTTCATTTGTATGATGTCAAGCACTGTGCTCGGTGACATATTGAACCTGAGTACATGCAAAACGACAGCTGCTTGTACTGTGGTCCAGAATAGACATTCTTACGAAATGGAAGTAACCTGACTAAACGAAAATTTTACAAAAAAAAGCACTAATGAAACAAGTTGTCATAAATCTGTAGTTAAATTCATTATTGCCACAGTTTTTAGATTGAGACAACAACGTTGCTACTATGTCTTGTAAATATTGTTTTTATCCTGTTTTTATTTTACTTATTAATTGTTACTTTCTCGGACTTTGAGCTGATAAATCAAATTTATTTCCAAAAGAAATAGCGGTTGTGGTACTATCAGCAGGAGTTTCAATTTTTGTAGCAGTTCTGGAATTTTCATTCATGTTTTCAACCTGAAAGTACCACTTGGTGAAGTAGTTAAGGTGACTGCTTGTGAGAATTGGGAAATCCAGGCCTGAGTCCTGTTCTAGGATGTTACTGATAGTCAGCGAATTTCTTTCGAATTTACATAGATATTACTTTAAATGAAGACAGTAAATAGCATGAAAATTGAGTTTATACAAATGTATTAGGCCCAGACCTCTAAATCATGCGATGTAATATCAATAATATTTGTTTAATAAATGATGATTGATAATAGTCACAAAACAATTTCTCTCAAGGTTTATCCTAAATATGACATGTATTTCAGCTTTTCCATATTGTAGCATTCGATTGCTTAACTTTTGGGTGGCAGGTTGCAGTGTGGAAGAAAAGGAGAACTTGAAAATTTAGTTTTCATTTTGGCACTGAAAAAGCCCACCCATTCTTCCAAAAGACCACTCACCACCTGTGGAAGTCTTGAACTCCATATTTTCAAGTTGCTTAAAGACTTTCAGAACCTCACTCTGCAACATGGGCACAGAATGAGTTAAGTTTGATTACCTGCACTCTTACGAACCATTCCCACACTATTTTGTTAGTTTCTTCATTTTCCGTTTTCTTCATATTTCTTTTCACTTGTCCATTTCTTTTTATCCACTGATTCTGTATCTAATCCTTGTTTCTTAAAGTATCATAATTTACTGTTTTACCATATCTGAAATATGATAAGTACATGTATTATGCCCTTTCTAGCGTACTTTAGAACAAAATGTAAGTTTTTAAAAATCGGGAAAACCACAAAAATAGCATAATTTTAATCAAAAAAGACTATTTTCCCAAAAAAGTCAGATTTTTAATAACAGAAGTCAAATTAATGTACACTGAAATCAGTCATGGTCTAATAAAAAATTTCAAGCGTTTTTCGGCTTTTTACAAATATATTCGTCATTTTTCCAATATACTGATTAATAAATTCAAACATTTGTATCATTTGACTGAAGATTTTTCAGATATGTACCAAATACTACAAAAAAATCGTGAAATTTCATGAATGAAATCTAGACATAGAAGTTACAAATCATTGCCTCATTTTTAGTTTTAAAATCCTATATCATGATATTCATTTTAATCTCCTTCCTTTATTCTATCTTTATATCTCAGTTTAATAACCCCATCTTCAAAACAGTTAAAATTCCATTCCATTATTAATTTGATACAACTGTTTGGCCAAATAATATTAAGTTCATTATTTAGCTCCATACAAATGTTCCCTGTACTTAGTGTTCCAATAATAACATCCATTAATGTTACCTAAAACATCTATGTCTAGCTCATTAATTTTTATTATTTGCACTGACGAGTTTTCCAAGTAGAAATTATGTTTATCTAAAAAACTTAAAAGGTTAATTTGAATTTATTTATCATGTACTTCACTAGAAATTTCTGTATATAATAGATATGAAAAATTTTCTAACAAAAATTTTATTTCTTTAAATGACCTCGAAAAATAAAAATAACAAAAACGAAAAAACAAAAAATTTATGCAACTGAAAACATAGTAGATATGACATAATAATATATATAGTTTTCAGTTATCTCAAAACACAAAATTTCAACTTTTGATGATATAGTGGAAGAACATAATAGAGAAGGATTAAGAAAAGTTGATACCAATTTTATTATCAGCATCAGGAGTTATTGGTTAATTCGCTGGCATAGCAGCAGCTATCGTTAAACCAGTTCATGATAAACATAAAAATTATGAAGAATTAACAGCACAAAACAGGTTTCATCAAGTGTTAGAAAAAAGTGCCTGAACACAAAATTAAACTGAAGAAAAATACTAGTATGTATCCTAATGCTTTAACTAATTGTGATGTAGAAAAACTTGCAATACAAATGATAATTAAGTACTTTTGTGTTGCTTTTATGATTGACAAATTACCTAACCCACCTAAAATTTTTAAATTTCTATCAGTTAATTTAGATACTTCAAATAATATTCTTGCACTTTAGATTTGTAATTATAAAACAAATAAAAGATAATTGTTTTGATTCATTTGGCAGAAATATACCTAATCAACTAGTTAAATATTTAGGTGAAAATGAATTATTTTGCATAGTGAAAGAATATGAGATTATTATGTTTTATTTGTGCTATGGCTATTGTCAAATAATTAAAAATTTAATGGTAATATAGATCCAATAAATGGACAAGTTCAGAAATAAACTAAATGTGCAAATTATTAGAAAAATAAAATCAGAAGAATTGGAAAAGTCAAAAATCTGATTAAAAGAACGATATTATCTAAAAGAGGTAATTAATAACATTCATAGTAAACTGATTAATGTCTTAGAAATAATTAAAACTTATATTGATTTCAATGTAATAGTAGGTGTAGATTATTCAACTGATAAAAAGATGTCATTAACAGAAGATATATAGAAAATTAATTAAATAATCCAGTTAAAAAAGATGGATCGACCAGATGACCAGATGACTATGTTCTTATAACAAATCTAAATGAAGAAATAAACAAAGAATTAAAATCTTCCACAAAACATTTTACTGATGTACTAGAAAGAAATGCATGTGACAAACAAATAAATGAATTTTCATTTCTGAAAGGAAATGAGTAACAACTGTATGATTTTGAATATGATTTTACACTGAAAAGAATTGTCATTGGCAAAAATAATATCAAAGATTTAACATTTAATAATTTTCGTAATACATAAGTGTATATGATAATCTACATCAAAGAAATAGTAATAAAAAATCAATATTTTAAAAATGGTAGTGAAATATGCAAAATCAACCTGTAATCATAATCAATCAACAATTCAGCGTAACTCAAATTTTCTAACTGTAAAATTAAAAGATACAGTTAAAACTGAACCAGCGATGTAAAACTAATTTGATTTGGTGGAATGTAATCTATATACATTGTCAATTATAATTTTATCTTGTATCTTAAGTGCAAAAAAATTAACGAAACTCAATCCTGAATGAACAATAACTAAAAACGGATGAGACAGGAATGAAGAACTTCGTTGAGAATATAAAAGTAAAAAAAGTAAGTTTGTTAAAACAGTTGTAAATATTCATGAGAAAATTATTAATGTATTACATATAGAAGTGAGAAAAAATTTAATCGAAGACATGTTTCACTTGATTTATGAGATTCATGGCAACGGGTTTAGGAGACATAAATTCCAAAATATTAAAAATAATTTCAATAATAAATAAAGGATATGAGCATTTATTGATTCTAACTATTTTTTTTCAAAATTTGTTTGCACTATACTGTTTACAGACAAAACAGATAACGTTTCAGACAGTTTTGAAAAAAAAAAATGTTATAAGAACATTGAGAAATCTGAAACAGACAATGGTAAGAAATTGTACAAGAAAGATTTTCAAGAAATTACGAAAAAATACAAGATTAACCATTACTCAGTTCTTTCAGAATTAAGAGCATCAGCTGAAGACCTAACAGAACATTGATGAAAATGTGGAAAAAATTTACTAAACTTGGTAACTATTACTGGCCAGCGGCCTGGCCACAGTGGTAACACCGGTTCCCGTCAGATCACCGAAGTTAAGCGCTGTCAGGCTTGGCTAGCACTTGCATGGGTGACCATCAAATCTGCCGAGCTCTGTTGGCAAGTGGGGTGCACTCAGCCCTTGTGAGGAAAACTGAGGAGCTACTTGACTGAGAAGTAGCGGCTCTGGGCTCAGAAACTGACATATGGCTGGGAGAGCGGTGTACTGCCCACATAACCCTCTATATCCGCATCCATTGATGCCAATGAGCTGACGATGACACGGCGGCCAGTCAGCACCGTTGGGCTTTCATGACCTGCTCGGGAGGAGTTTAGTTTTAGTTTTTTAGGTAACTATTACTGGACTCCTCTAGCTAAAAAATCGTTGATGAATATAATAATACAAAAGATTAGACAATAAAACAAACCTATTGCTGCAGATAAATTTAAATTTGACTAAAATTGTATCTAATGATTAGGAATCCAAATTTACAATAGGCGATAAAGTAAGAAATGTGCACTGAAAGGAATTTTTGGGAAATGTTTATTGCAAAGTGCTTAGCAGTTTTTTGAAATTTTGCAGATCCACCTACATTCAAATTAAAAGATATCAGAGGAAACATTTATGAGCAATAAATACAAAATATAAAATTTCTGGAGATACACGTCGAACTAATGAAGTTTTGACATAAAAAGATGGTAAAATGATCCTTGAATTGTCAGCATTTGTTAACTCACATAGTAGATGGGTAAATAAAGATAAAATTCATTCACAAAAAAATTCTTTATGTAAATGAAGAATTTTGCACTTTCATTTTATATCAGTACTGTATTCTAATGATGATAAAGTATCTCAATTCATAAAGCAACATACTGATGCTTATGTTTGCCATTTGATTCATCTAAATGGTGATGAAAAACGTATTGTTTATGTTTATTTAAAAAAACTAATATGTACATTACACTGTTACCTCAAATATACCTTTACTTAAATTAAATATAGTTTCCAAAATATTTTGTAACCACACTTTTGTCTGATTACATCATCTTTGTTAGGAATAACTGTGTAACACTCTATTATTGCATTTTATTCTTTATTCTTAACTGAAATTATCTAATACAAATTTACCCATTATCATTTTTTACCTTTAGTCGTAATTTTTTAGATAATTTGGTTACATAACTGTTTATCTTCTTCTCTCCTTTGTGATTCAACAGCCAATCTAAATAATTATTCAATAAAACGATAATGAACATAATTCCCCATGTACTAACATTCAAATTTATCATCAGGCAGTTCACCAGTGTTATACATAGATTCTCTACGTTTATTTTTATTGTTCCTAATATTTAATAAAAATTTTATTCTTGTATTAGTATGAATTAACAGTAGATATGATATCAGTTTGCTACTTTGTTATTAATCTTACTTAACATTATACTTTTTGTTTTACTTCTTTTAACTCTTTGTCGATGATTTTTAATTTTTTCTCCAATCCTATGACATTTTGTTGACATTTATATACTGAAACATATTTTATGATATCTGCAAATATTTATTTATAGTTAAGTCCTATTTTCTTATTTCTTTGCATTTTTTGTACAAAATGTTTCTATTGATTCTTTTTAATTATCAACTGTTTTAAAATACATTATTTTCAAAAAAATTGTTTTTTAAGTTTTAATTATGTTATTGATAAGATAATTTCTTAATTTTCGATATAATTTCAGGTGACATATTTTTACCACAACGAATCTCATTTACAAATGATAAAATAATACTTGTATTCAACACATCTTTTATTAGAATAGTGGACTGCATTAGGATTCAAATCATGTTCCCATGTTTAATTGATGGTTGTTCTGATAGATAAAATCTAAAACATTTAATATTGCTGCTCAATTAGATTTATTTTAAACTCACATATATTCCATTTAAGAAGAAAAATGTTGTACTATAAATGTGTTTCAAAATATCCACTGGTATGCTGCCGGTCTATAGTGTCCAACGGGCCCGTTGGACACTATAGACCGGCAGCATACCTGTGGATATTTTGATTATCAAATACGCTGGGAGAAACTGAAGAATCACATAAATATGTTTGTTTTATAGTACCTTTGGTCCTTTTAGTGACAAAATTAATAGAAGGAAAACAAATTCAATGAAAAATTATAATTTGGTTTTCATTTCCCTTAAGTACTTCTAAACTGAGGTGATGAAATGTTATAATATATTTTTGTCTTGTAATTATTTTCTTTTAAATTAAAGCACTGAAACAATTACTGAAGCAGTCCTCAAACGTTTTCAAAACTTAAAAGTGTAAAATGCAAGAAATTGAAAATTTTAATGTACAGAAATATAGAAAATATAAGTATGGCAGAATATATATGGACTTTGTTATAACAAGTATCATAAAAACTGCATAATGATAAATGAATTCTTAATAATTGTGGAAAACATATTTCTAAATGTTATTACAAATGAAATTTAAAAAACGGTTCCACTGATGATATTATTATTGAAGGAAAATTATGAACAGATTAGTGTGATAAAAAATACATTAACTGTCAAGCAATTACAGATTTCAGTAATTTTTACTTAAATCTGCCATTTAAAGACAAATATACAACTAAATGTAAAAACTGTATCTGGGAATATCACAAAGAAAATTTTATCAGAATTAGGTTCAAATTCATCAGAGTAAACGAATAAAATTATTAACAATCCAGAAATTTCTAATTTTTATGGTTTTTGCAAAAATATGCCATCTGAAAACACATATTCAACCACTTATAAAAACTATCTTCCAGAATTTATCAAAAGTAATGTTAAAAAAATAAGCTTAAACTCAAATACATTTATTTTTAATGACTCTAAGTACATTATTTTTTCTCATTTTTATTTTTCTAACAAAGTTTTTCCTTTTGTAAATAACAAAGCAATCAGGTGACAGAAATTTCACTTTCCTTCCTTATTATTTTACCATTATTGACTGTATATCTTTCCATGCAATTTTTTCAGTCCTTGCTAAAAAAATTGCATGGAAAGATATACAGTCCTTGCTGAAAAAATTGCATGGAAAGATATACAGTCAATAATGGTAAAATTATAAGGAAGAAAAGTGAAATACATCCACTAGAGGTTTGTGGTGGCTTTTTTAAGATTGTAAAGAAGTAATGTGGGAAGGAGATTTTATTGTAATTGTTGCTTGGAGCTTGGGTTCGAATGATATTGTCATATGGGAGTTCTTAAAGATGCTACAGTTGAAATGAATGATACTTTGTCAAAAGAAAGAATAATTATAGTTGAGATTATGGAAATTGGAGTTGCAGTTATTAAATATGAACCAAATTATGAGAATGAACAACGAGAACTTATATTAAAGAATACTAAGACATTAATTCCTTGTTAGAAATTAGAGACTACAGAAATAGCAGGAATAACTGGTAATAAAAATTTTCATATTGCTATCAAAAATTATTTAAATTTAGTTTAGATTGACATATACTATTTTATTTTAGTTGTGTTTCAAACTAATCGTAAAAATCATCAGTTGATTGATTCATCATTGCATGATAATGTTAAATTATGTACATTATATTTGAAAAATTTGAATATTTCTGCAAGAGATGTGGAATTTAGAGCCAGCAGATAATTTTATAGCGATACGTTTAAGGTTTGTTTTGTGATTTTAAAGGAATTATGCAATTACAAGGAGATACTGATATAAATTTGTAATTTCCTATTATAAATTATCCTAGTTGTGTCATATACAACACACAGAAGAAAATAGTGTAGCAATACAAAAAAATGACAATGAAATTATATACTATTTTTAATTTTTAATGTATCAGTTGATCCACTAACATATGGCATTCAACAGAATATTACCTAAGCACTTATAAATTTTTCATTATTTTTTAGGTTTTGAATATTATCATCTTCTCTTTAATCATTTTCTTTCACATTCTTCAACTTAATCATCAAAAACCGGAAATTTTATAATTTTGTCTTCATTTTGAGATAACTGAAAAATATCTAAATTGTTACATATGGTACCTACTGTCTTTTCACTTGTATAAATTATTGATTGACATTTCCGCTGTTCTTTTTTGAGTCTGCTTATAAGAAGTAAAAATTTTAATTAGAAATAAATATTTTTAGTTGTGTTATATATAGAGAAATTTCTAAAAAATATCATAAGTAAGTTTAAACTTTTTATGAAATATTTCTCCTATATAATTGGCGCCTCATTTAAAATCTTAGCAATGTAAACAGTAATAAACTGTATAAGAACACTGCTGGATGTGATTATTATGAAAACCACACATGGAGAAAAAAATTTATGGAACTAAATAATGAATTTTAAATTATTTTGCAAAACAAATATCTGTACCTAATAAGTGGATGGGATTTTCAGTTTTTTGATGATGGAAATATTGAACTCAGATATAAAGGAAATAGAAAAAGAGCTTATAATAGATATCATGGAAGGTTTCTTTAAATTAAATTTGAGACAATAATTTGAAACTTTTACATGTAGATATTATACTTGAAAGGTCACAATTTTTCTTTAAATATTTTCAACATATTTGAAAAATCTTTGGGCAAAAGATATTAACATTAGAAAAAAATGAAATGAACGAAAAATGATAAAAACATTCGAAAACACTCGAAATATGGTTGAAATGCTTGAAAAATGGGGACTGTTTTTCCTTTACATCAATTTGTTCTTGCTATTATTGTGGAAAAAACGTGATTTTTGTTTAAAATTTCGAGATTTCTTTCTTTACCTTAACTTTTTAATAATTTACGTTTTTCACTAAACTACACTAGAACTGGCATAATATATTTGCTTGTTGTGTTAGCCTTTATCACTTGCCTCAGTTACCTTAATCTTTTCATAATGTGTTAGTAACACATACTTCTGGTTCAACATTATTTTGCCACTTACAGTAATACTAGTCAATGGAAACTGGCAGGAAATAATGCAAGTAATGTTTTTCATTGAAATGTGTGAACCTACTGGCTAAAACGATTCTTTAACAGAATAACACCCACTACTTTCACTGCATAGAGTTTTCATAGGTACCAAAAAAAGTTCCAGAGGACACCCACATGCATCAGTAATAATGGATAACTAGTAACGTCACACGCAAATGAACTGATCTAACAACTGCGCCAGACACTTGTTGTGTTATATAGACGATGCCGACAGCATCGCTGCATTATGCCTGTTTACATATCTGTGTATTGGAAACGCATGCCTACAACAATTTCTCTGGTGCTTCAGTGTACATTTTAAAGAAATAAAGAAACCAGTGTCATAGAGAATCCTCTGTTGATATTCGGAAAGTGGTGTATATGTTACTATAAATGTAAGATAATGGGTAAGTACTAGAATTAACCGGTGAAACCTAAGATTTACCGTCCTGGTGTGGTAAAAGTCCGAAATTTCTCATTATATGCATATATTTCGAACTTTTACCAAGAGACATTGGTAAATCTTAGGATGTACCAATGCAAACTGGTAAAACCTGGATCCAAGATTCCCACCTCAGTCGTGCAGGTTCAGACAAGTTTCAGTGTTGCCAATTTTGTGTTCAGGTAAGTTCCTTTGTTGGCAATTATAAGTTCTCGTCCTCTCACCACTGCATAGTTTCAGTCAGTGTCGAGCATCGTGTGTACAGTCATCTTTGCGACTTGTTTTAGTGGTGTTTCTTCTGCAGCTTTGCATCAGAATCAGTGATGTTATGTGTCACAGATTTTACGAACTTTTAAGTGAATCAGTGACTAAGAAGAAGGACAACAATTTTTATGTAACTGCTGAGCAATATAATATTCTGGTAAGTGAAGTGAAAAATGCAAAAATCGTTTCCAGTAATAAATCTGTTCACTACAGACGCTTGAAGCGATATGTTGTTCTCAATATCAGAGGTGAAGAGAAACTAATAGCACCAGTGTCTGCTGTAAAAGGAGAAACACGTTATTAAGTTCATTTTGATGAACTGTTTAACATACTACATGAGACCCACATTGCTATAGGTCATGGCGACTGAACACAGATGATTGTGGAACTAAACTGTAAGTACAAGAATGCGACTGTCGAATCAATCGTTACTTATCTGAGATTATGTGAACCATGTCAGAAAAAGCAAAACACATTGAAAAGGGGTGTTGTAGTGAAATCTATCAAACACAGTAAAATGAATTCACGATGCCAAATTGATTTAATCGACATGCAGGCAAACCCAGACAATAAGTCGAAGTTTCTACTTGTATACCAAGAACATTTGATAAAATTTGTTATCTTCTGTGCACTAACTTCAAGCAGGGCTGATGAAGTAGTTTATCATCTTTTGGACATTTTTATCACCTTTGGTGCCCCGGTATCCTTCATTCTGATAATGGTAGAGAGTTTTGTAACCAAGTCATTCAAAGTTTATGTGTGTAGTGGAGTGGTATAAAGATAGTACACGGGGAGCTGAGGCACAGTTAGTCTCAGGATCAGTCGAAAGAGCAATTCAAGATATCGAAAATATATTATCAACTTGGATGGAAACAAATGAAACTTCAAAACGGTTTGAAGGGCTGAGATTTCTGCAAGCAGTAAAAAATAGGGCTTATTATGAAGGGATCAGGTGTTCACCATATGAAGCCATGTTTGAGGTTCCAATGAAAATGGGCATTGCGACTTCAGTCATATGAAGCCATGTTTGGGGTTCCAATGAAAATGGGCCTTGCGACTTCAGTTGATTCACGTGATTTGCTAAAAAATATAAACGCTGAAGAAGACTTGGAAACAATGTTATACACCACTTCCACTGACTCACAGGAACTTGAAAATCTACATCTACATATATACACCATTAGCCACCAAGCTGTGTGTGGCGGAGGGCACAATTCGCTCCAAAGTCATATTTCCCCCCCCCCCCCCCTCTGTTCCACTTGATGATCGCGTGAGGGAAAAACGATTGTCTGAACGCCTCAGTACAAGCTCTTATTTCCCTTATCTTTGAATGGTGATCATTAAGCGATTTGAAAGTTGGTAGTAATAATGTATGCTCTACATCCTCAGTGAAGATTGGATTTCGGAATTTAGTGAACAACCCCATCTGTTTAGCGCATCGTCTGTCTGCAAGTGTGTCCCACTTCAAACTTTCTATGAGATTTGTAACGCTCTCCCGATGGCTAAATGAACCAGTCACGAATCTTGCCGCTCTTCTTTTGACCTTCTCAATCTCTTGAATCAAACCCAACTGGTAATGGTTCCATACAGACGAACAATACTCTTAAGACTGGACGAACTAACGTATTGTAAGCTATTTCCTTTGTTGAAGGACTGCATCGCTTCAGGATTCTACCAATAAACCACAATCTAGAGTTCGCCTTACCTGTGATAGCCAAGAAATTGATGCCAGTGAATCAAGTACTGGAACAGAAGGAATGGAGGCAGAAAGCGCAGCTGCAGAAGGTAAGGAAGCACCAGAGACACAGAATTTGATGATAGTTAACAACGACACTGGCACCGGCTGATAGTTGTGACGAGACGCCTCAACTTCCAACAGTCTTAATAAAGTAAAACGGATCTGAGAAGCTGACAAAGAAGGTCTTCAATTGCAGGCAAACAAAATGAAAGCAGCCTTATGTAACAAAATTCAAAAATCTTCATTTGGACAGAATGTGAGAATTAAAGTACCAGATGCAGACAGGGCAAAAATAGCAATAGTGATAAATATTCAGGATGACGAATTTTATCAACTTGGTACCAAAGCTGGCAAACTGGAGTCATTGTACATTAGGAACCAACATACATTGTGGACGAAATTTTTACCAACATTAAAGAAGTAGCAAGAGGAGAAATTAGTTTATGGGAAATGGTTGCCAAACAATTGTTTGTTGGAAGACAAGAGTTCAAAAAGCGCAATTGCTTAAAAAAGTGTTCAACTAAAACATCCTGTGTAAATCGTCTTCCATATTATGAATTCGAAATGCCACAATAGTCAGCCTTGTTGTAACAAAAATTAGCGTTCACAAGGTAAAATATTTTTACAACATTTTTCAGTAATATGGAATATTGCTTATTATAGTCACATTGGAATGCAAGAATGTTTAAAATACATGAATTTACAATAAATACAAACTATTTCAACAAATCGCTATGTTATTTTTTTAATGAATATGGTTTTACCATCTGGTATGGGTACATCATAAGATTTAACAACGTCTCTTGGTAAAAGTTCGAAATTCATGCAAATAATAAGAAATTTCGGAGTGTTACCACACAGTGGTGGTAAGTCTTAGGTTTCACTAGTTAATTCTAGGATTTACCAATCATCTTACTTTTACAGTGACATATACACTGATTACCCTTACATAGACCTATTAAAATTCTTTTGTGATAAAATGTTACTAGGAAAATTGAATCTGAGGTATGATACGCACGAAGGCGATTCGAAAATGTAGACCGTGCGCACTAATGCTGCGTTGCTGCATCATGAAGCTCTGTCAACTGATGGCCTTCAAACATTTTGAGGGCTCTTCAATATTTCTGATACCGACATTACATCAGTACGAGCTCTCACACGATCAGTACATCGATTCTCTGGTGAAATGGAACATTTGCAGTTTGCCACAAAAACAAAGCGCAGTAGTAAAAATAAAGATTAAGAAGGCGTAAAGCACAAAACCCACGACTATAAAGTGAGTGAGCGCGCGAAAATCGGTTAACGTCTGATGCTGGCAGGCGACACAGCCGTCAAAACTTTCTTCCCAAGGAACCTTGACGTGACTTGACCTGACGATCTGACGTTGGCTTGTGCGAATGCGGCCATTTAAAATGCATTGTGGAATGTTTTGACGTGACGTGACAGCCAGTGTGAATTGCCCTTAGTGTGACTGTAGCGGACTCCGTTGTAATTACAGATACGCATTTGAATAAATAATCTTTCGCTTTGACGTGTTTAGCATTTCCTTTGCAACTGATATTAAAAAAGCATGCGTCTGAATTCGTCGTAGTTTCTCTTGTGTGATGCTAAATAAATAACCTAACATCCGTGGTAAACATACTGGAGAGTGGAGACACTTTCGTATTAGCTTTGAACCATGTGTTTGGTCTTGTAAACATTGCCTATGGCGATCAGGTGGTGTAACAAAGCTTTGGGAGGATATGTCAGAAAAGAAGTCACATTCAGTGAAAGTTCCGAGGACGTATAAAGTAGCGGCTAAAATATTGAAGGAAGTTATTGCTGGTGGAAATTTGAAGACGCTTGTTTACAACCAACGCTTTTATGTGAGTTTTATGACGATCGCAAGTGTGCATCATTAGCTATAGGGGTATCGTATTATACTCTTAACGCAGTTTGTTATTGTGTCGCCTTTTGTAATGTTTATAGCTTCATGTACCTGGAAATATTTAAGTTAATTTTCCGTGTGGATAAGTTATGATATTATGAACTCTGATGAATTTTCTCATTGCTTCACAAATATGTGTTGCTATGCCTACTACTTATGCTACCTAACACTCACTATGCGGTTATAATTTTTTACATTGTGGATGTTTCTCTCCGCGTATTATACAGGACTTACACCAATTGATGCCCATTAAAAAGGTTTGAAATTCTTGAACTGGCAGTTTCACTGTCATGTTGTGGTACAGCGTATTAGCGTGATTTTCGTCGACTTAAGCAGACCTGGTACTTTTAGAAATTTTTTGTGTATTTTTGTCTAGTAATTTTTTTTAAATACTGGATGATAGCCTCCATCCTGTAAACTAACTTCTTTATGACGAAAGTAATTGTAAATTTTGTGGGCCATGTTTTTGGCCGATTTCATTACCTGACGAACTAAAAGTCTTTGTTACAGAGTAAGTGCGCATGAATTCCGTTGTTATAGGCCACTGTTTAGATTTTGTATCCGTTTTAAAATAATGGGCCATCTCCATAATTAATCAGTATATTTTTGTGTACATAGTACATTTTTTGCCACCAAAAGTTCAGAAATAAAGTTTCAAAGACAGTGAATACCTGCAGTCAATTCTTTCTCGTTTTGCAGAACATTAAGGCGCTGTATGCCTTAGTAGTAGAAGCACTTCGTCATGCAAAAGTGCTGGACTATGTAATTGAAAAGAGCGAAATACTTCTTAAAGAAGAAAGATTGGACCCGTCCCTGGCACGAATTCTCATCTCTGAACTCCTGTGGGGAAAAAGACAACTTCCTGGGAACAGCAAACCTGTAGAGACTGTAATTTCGTACAAAGACGAATTGGTCAAGGCAGAACATTGCTATGAAGAGTTTCTGTCTAAGGAACAAGAAAGTAGAAGAGGTAACAGTGTCTTTTTATTTGTAATTTTGTTTCTCTTTTATTTCAGATTGGATTAAATTTATCATGGAAGGCAAGGAACCCACTGAAGGTGAGGGTGTCTCATTCAGCCCACCTGTGGAGAATACGTCATTTGCCGATTCTGCAAGAGTGCTGGCCTCTTTTGTTATTTATAGCCTTGCAATGTTCACATTGCCATTCATTGCATACACTGGTACAAAGTATACACTGAGGACTCAGTTTCATATTGATGGATTTCAGAACACAGTGTGGTCAGTTCTTGCAGCTGTTATAGTAACAAACATTATCATATTAATGTACGCATGTAAGGGATACAGTGAGGCAGAAGAGGATGAAAGTAAAGCAACTGCGAGTAAAAGTGATTTGAACCAGAAAAAGAAAGATTAAAAGTGCTGTTATTGTTTTTTAAGTTAACAGTTCACTATACTAAGTAAGATGCTGTATTAATTGCACTGCTGATAGTGTTGGTAAATCAATTGAAATAGCCACACATAATTGTTGGATTGTGTTGCCAATAATTTTTTATGCATACTTTGTTCATGCTGTATTTGTATTGTCTCAGCTTTATTTATAACTCTGAAGAAGTACTTTAAGCTTCATGCTAATAACCCTGAGAGATTTTACAGATACGTGTAATTTGCCACCTGAAAGAACCTATGTATATCTAACTTTTTTGAAATGCTGGAAAAAAATGATTACTGGTGTAAACTGTGTACTGTGTGAATCAGTGGCTGGTTTTTCTTTCCATTAAGTGAAGTGTTATTCCTCTTTTTGTAACTATCATCATAATGTGTTGGCATCACAACTTGATGCTACAGCTTGACGTGTCAAGTTGAGTGAAAGATACGGGCAGAATTAGTGATGTCTATTTCCTGAACCTGTTCCATATCAGTGTAATTTTGTTTGCTTAAAGAAGGTCATATGACAGCATTTTTGATTGCTCATATCATTCCATTGACTGTTCTGTGAATGTTGGCACTGATACTGTCTACCTTTTATTAATATGTGGTAGGCCGAAGTGGTAGTATTCATTGTAGAATTACTTTACAGTCTGTTTAAAATCAGTAATAAATATTGTACACAAACATTAGTTCCTCTGCTTTCTATATTTTCATATGCCCACTTTCGTGTATGTAGTTCAGTACCGAAAAGTCATTTGGTGATTATAACAACATAAAATAAAAGGGAATGTCGAGCAGTGTTTAGCTGTAAGTATACTTGTGAAACTTAAAAATTTCATTATGTTTCAGTTTTATAAAAGCATAGTGCAATTACAGTATGGTTCTTTTTAATGCCCCTTGTGGGGACATGTGTTATTGGTTAAATACACTATTCAAAAATGTAAGGATGACAGAATTTCTTGAAGGTAGAAACCATGGTTTCACTGGGGCAATAAGCATTTTGTCAAAATTTTAAACTTATTCACATCCACTTTTGGCCGGTTTCAGTTTTTGAGTGACCACATTTAAATTTCATCACATGTACGCATCAACCAGCACTTTAACTCACATACAATAGTGGACATACATATCTCAAGAAGTAATTTCTATGTTGACATTCTGCATCTTTGTCAACCATATGTATTAAAAATGAATTGACAAATTAACTAAATATAACAGGTCATGTATTGTAATAGTGGTTGACTAGAGGCCTAAACTTACGTGCGGGTGTAACAGTTGTAACTAAATAGCTACTGAATGAGTTCAGCACAATATGATAGGGACGGTCAGTCAGTTTCATGTTCCATGGATAATTTTACACAATTGATCATGATGTACAATAAGTCATTTTGCATGTGGTGTTGTTATGGTCTTCAGTTCAGAGACTGGTTTGATGCAGCTCTCCATGCTACTCTATCCTGTGCAAGCTCTATCATCTCCAAATAACTAATGCAACCTACATACTTCTGAACTTACTTAGCGTATTCGTCTTTTGATCTGCCTCTATGATTTTTACCCTCCACGATTCAATGCTAAATTGATCATCCGTTGGTGCCTCAGAACGTGTCCCACTAACTGGTCCCTTCTATTAGTCATATTGTGCCACAATTTCCTCTTCTCCCCAATTCTATTCAGCACCACCTCATTAGTTACATGATCTACCCGTCTCTTCAGCATTCTTCTGTAGCACCACATTTTGAAAGCTTCTATTCTCTTCTTCTCTAAACTATTTATTGTCCATGTTTCACTTCCATACATGGCTACACTCCGTGCAAACACTTTCAGAAAAGACTGCGTGATGCTGAAGTCTATACACGATGTTAACCAATTTCTCTTCATCAGAAATGCTTTCCTTGCCATTGCCAGTATGCATTTTATATCTTTTCTACTTCGACCATAATCGCTTATTTTGCTCCACAAACAGAAAAATTCATTTACTGCTTTAAGTGTCTCATTTCCTAATCTAATTCCCTCAGCATCACCTGACTTCAGTCGACTACATTCCATTATCATTGTTTTGCTTCTGTTGATGTTCATCTTATATCCTCCTTTCAAGACACTGTCCATTCCATTCAACTGCTCTTCCAGGTCCTTTGCTGTTTCTGACAGAATTACAGTGTCATCGGCAAATCGCAACATTTTTATTTCTTCTCCGTGCATTTTAGTCCCTATTCCAAATTTTTGTTTTGTTTGCTTTACTGCTTACTCAGTATACAGATTGAATAACATCGGGGAGAGGCTACAACCCTGTCTCGCTCTCTTCCCAACCACTGCTTCCCATTCATGCCCCTCGACTCTTATATCTGCCATCTGGTATTTGTACAAATTGTAAATATACTTTTGCTCCCCTGTATTTTACCCCTTCCACCTTCAGCATTTTAAAGAGAGTATTCCAGTCAACATTGTCAAAAGCTTTCTCCAGGTCTACACATGGTAGAAACGTAAGTTTGTCGTTCCTTACTCTGTCTTCCAAGATAAGTCATAGTGTCAGTGTTGCCTTGCATGTTCCAACATTTCTACGGAATCCAGACTGATCTTCCTTCTGCCAGTTTTTCCATTCGTCTGAAAAGAATTCATGTTAGTATTTTGCAGCCATGACTTATTAAACTGATAGTTCAGTAATTTTCATATCTGTTAACACCTGCTTTCTTTGGGATTGGAATTATTATATTATTCTGAAGTCTGAGGGTATTTCACCTGTCTCATACATCTTGCACACCAGATGGTAGAGTTTGGTCATGCTATCAGTAGCTCTAATGGAATTTTGTCTCTTCCTGGAGCCTTTTTTAGACTTAGGTCTTTCAGTGCTCTGTCAAATTCTTCACGCACTACCATATCTCCCATCTCATCTTCATCTATGTCCTCTTCCATTTCCATAATATCGCCATCAAATACATTGCCCTTGTATAGACCCTCTACGTACTCCTTCTGTCTTTCTGATTTCCCATCTTTGCTTAGGACTGGTTTTCCATCTGAGCTCTTGATATTCATGTAAGTGGTTCTATTTTCTCCAAAGCTCTTTAATTTTTCTGTTGGCAGTATTTATCTTACCCCTAGAGGGATATGCTTCTATCTCTTTACATTTCTCCTCTAGTTATCCTTGCTTAGCAGTTTTGCACTTCCTGTCAATCTCATTTTTGAGACATTTGTATTCCTTTTTGCCTGCTTCATTTACTGCATTTTTATATTTTCTTCTTTCATCACTTAAATTCAGCATCTCTTCTATTATCCAATGACTTCTACTAGCCCTCGTCTTTTTTCCTACTTGATCCTCTGTGACCTTCGTTATTTCATCTCTCAAAGCTACCCATTTTTTTTCCACTGTATTTCTTTCCCCTGTATTTGTCTCATTCCCTAACGCTCTCTCTGAAACTCTCTACAGCTGGTTCTTTCAGTTTATCCAGGCCCCATCTCTTTCATTTCCTACGTTTTTGCAGTTTCTTCAGTTTTAATCTACTGTTCATAACCAATCAGTTGTGGTCAGAGTCCACATCTGCCCCTGGAAATGTCTTACAGTTTAAAACCTGGTTCCTAAATCTCTGTCTGAAACCTTCCAATGTCTCCAGGCCTCTTCCACGTGTGCAACCTTCTTTCATGATTCTTGAACCAAGTGTTAGCTATGATCAAGTTATGCTCTGTGCAAAATTCTACCAGGTGGCTTCCTCTTTCATTCCTTACCCCAGTCCATACTCGCCTGCTACTTTTCCTTCTCTCCCTTTCCCTTCTATCAAATTCCAGTCCCCCACGACTATTAAATTTTCGTATCCCTTAACTATCTGAATAATTTCTTTAGTTGCATCACACATTTCTTCAATCTCTTGATTATCTGTGGAGCTAGTTGACATATAAACTTGTACTATTGTGGTAGGTGTGGGCTACATGTCTATCTTGGCTACAATAATGTGTTCACTATGCTTTTTATAGTAGCTTATCTGTGCTCCAATTTTTTAATCATTATTAAACCACCTCCTGCATTACCCCTATTTGATTTTGTATTTAGAACTCCTGCCACCAAACTCCACTAATTCCCTCTATGTATCTAACTTTAACCTACCCATTCCCCTTTTTAAATTTTCTAACCTACCTGTCTGATTAAGGGATCTGACATTCCACATTCAAATCTGTAGAATGCCAATTTTCATTTTACATTCACATCGCAAACTAATTTGTGCATGTGGTAACATTCTACACATATCTAAGTTTCTTCCAAAAAGAAAATGAATGCCAGCTGATTAGAACTAAAGCTGTGACATTTACTGTTTAGCACTATTTTATGCTAACATTTTCTCATTATTCTTTGCCATTTCATTTTTTGTATTGCTTGTGTCGTTGACTTATTAACTGATTGAATTGATAGCCTAATAAAGAATAAATTGAACATGCAGTCACATGATGTCATCACTACAATTAAAAATAACTGTTTGTGAGATAATCTAACTTTTATGTGTTGAACCAGTTCTATAATAAGCTTTTTTTGCTTGTTTGCTGAAAGATTCAAGCCACAGTTTGAATTTTATCAAAAGATGAAAGCACGTAGGGAAAAAAACTTTAAGATTATAAGGTAACAGAATGGCTTATCATTATTTACCTTCAGGAGGCAAATTTTCTGCACTGTCAATAGACGCATTAGAAGTAGAAGAATACTCTTCCTATCTTTCAGAACGGTTAGTTCCTTCACCAGGGAGGAAAGAGACATAGGTTTGGGAAGCATATGAAGTAAGGCCAGGTCATGCAGACCTTCTCAGTCTGTTTGTTCTTACGTAAGTTGACTTTCTGAGACACTGCATATACTTTCATTTGCATATCCATGCTCAGTGCCTCTCCTGTAGCCTTTAGTTCAGTGCATTATATATCAAAGTTATTATCAGCACTTACAAACATATCTCACTTTAAATGCATTTCATTTCTGGCATGAAATAATAATCCTATGCTGTTGAAGGAAGCCTTTCACCAACAGTCTACCGTTTCATGTGCAGTTAAGATTACATATTTTCTTTTTGTCACTTTACACTCCTGTTTTGTGATGCACATTACTGTGTTATTTAAATATTGTAGTTCAGATTCAAATTGGTTTTCTTTATTTTTTACTGATTATATATGTTTTACTTTGAGATGTATAAATTCCAATTTTACCTGTCCTCGTGACAGGCTAACATTTCTCACATAACTGGTGTTCAGTAAGCAATATGTGCATTATGTGTCATGCCAAATGATGAGCACACATGGACTTGGCTTTTAGCTGAGAACAGGTTTGACCTTTCAGCTTGGTATGAGTTTGACGGACCTGTGTTCCCTAAGTTGGGGAGAGGTGAGCACCACCAATTCTCTACAATCATAAGCTCAGTACATGCTTTATTGAAGTCTGTGTCACACAGCAGTCAAACCTTGTATGTCAGGAGTGCCTGTCCTTTTAGCTTACCTGGGCCACATTGGAAGAACACAAGTATTTTTAGGTTGCATATAATATACTTAACACTATTAACAATAACCACTGAGAGAAGAGATAGAGGAAGGGGGAGAGAATAAAACAAAATCAAACAGTGGAAACTCCAGGTATGAATATCAACAATGTAGGAACAGGTAGATTGTTTCCAGAATGAGATTTTCACTCTGCAGCGGAGTGTGCGCTGGTAGATTGTTACTTACTGGAAGAGAACATGCTAAGTTGCAGATGGGCACAATTAAAAGACACATTTAAGCTCTCAGCCTACATCGGAAAAAGAGGGGCACACTCGTTTCATCCACACTAGCAAGCACACGTGACCACCTACTCTGGGAGCTTGGACCACAGTGCAACTATCATGGAGGTAGCAGCAGTCTGGAGGGGGTAGGGAAGGAATAACTGTATATGGGTGAGGGAAGAGGAGTGCTGCCTGGTGGAGTACACAGGGACTAGAGTGCCAACAGGCATGGAATCGAGGGGTTGTGGGGCAGGAGGGAGGTGGGGAAAACAGAGCGAAAAAGGAGACGAGCGAGGAAATGTTGGCAGTTGCATTGGCAGAGGGTGGCAAACAAAGAGGATTGGAGATGAGAATGAGGAGGGGGGGATATGGCAAAGGGGTTGGAAACCGTAGGGTGGAGGGTGTGGGGTCAGTGTTTACTGTAGTTTGAGGCCAGGATAATTATGAGAGCAGAAAATCCATTGTAAGGATAACTCTCATTTGCACAGTTTAGAAAAGCTGATGGTGGAGAGAGGGATCCATATGGCTCCAGTAATGAAGCAGCCATTGAAATTGAGCATGTTATGTTGAGCCGCATGTGGTACCACTGGGTGGTCTACTTTGCTCTCACCCACAGTTTGGCAGTGGCCATTAATCCTGGCAGAAAGCTGGTTGGTGGTCATACCAATATAGAAATCTGTACGATGACTGCAGCAGAGCCAATACGTGACATGGTTGCTTTTGTTGGTAACCCGATGCCTGATACGGGAGGATAAACGTGTGACAGGACTGGAATAGGGAGTGCTGAGTGGATGGATTGGGCAGGTTTTGCACCTGAGTCTTCCACAGGGATATGATCCTTGGCAATGGGTTAGATTTGGGTTTGGCGGCATACGGATGGTCTAGGATGTTTTGCTCCATGCATTCTAGTCGCCGCACCTTTCATCAGTCAGCACTCCTCTTCCCCCACCCATACACCTCTGTTCCTTTCCCTTCTCCGCCTCCCCCCCCCCCTTTCCAGATTGCTGCTGCCATCACACTTGATAGTTGCGTTGTGGCCTGACCTCACACTTGTTGTGTTGTGGCCCGACCTGCCGGAGTAGGCAGTCATGTGTATGGAAAGTGTGCTTGCATGTGTGAATGGATGGCGTGTGTTTCTGTTTTCCTAACGAAAGCGTATGTGTAAGTGTCTTTTGATAATGCCTGTCTGCAACTTAGTGTGATAGTAGCAATCTCTTTTCCTTCATTGTTATTATTCATACCTAGAGTTTCCATTGCTTGATAGGGCCGAACAGCTTTTCTTCTATCCTGCAATTCTGTGATGTTTCCCTTTGTTACTGTTCTCTGTAGCATTGCTCTTCTCAGTGTCCATTCTTTCCTGTCTTTCCTTTGTTTTTTTCACCACCCTCCAAACCGCATCTACTTCCGAGGCACACTGTATAACGATTGTCCGCACACAGCACAGGCTTCGTGACCACATGGATTGTTGATTCAACTTCTCAGGCACCAAATCGTTTCCTCCAATAGTAGTAATTATATTTATTCTTATTGGACCCACTTCATCCCTCATCCTGACATACTTTAGTGTTTTATTTTAATTTTCCACACCTGCTCATATCAAATGAACTCAAATTTTCGACCTAACCCAGTCTCCTTCTACCCTCTTCCCTATCACAACACACACGTACTCCCATACTCATCTGTTCCATTTCTCTCTCGTTTCTGTACTTTTTATGCACTTTGCATATTTTTATGTATCTGTGCATATTTCTGCATACATGTGCATGTTTTTGTGTGTCTTTGCGTATTTTTTACACATATTTTCTCTTATCCAGCCCCTCTCTCAACCATCAAGACCTATTTTGTCCATCTGTGTGTCATGCCCATTTCCTTTGCACCATTTATGTCACAATGGACTCCTTCTCCAGCTTTCTGCACCAGTTCGGAAAAGTATTGCTTTCTCTTGCTAAAACCCAGTCCCACATCCTATTTCTTAAATGCTGCCTAAACCATTGAATCCCCCCAAAAGGCCTAACTATAAAAATTGCTTTCTCTGGATCCCACCCCTCCTTTCACAATGACCTTCACCTTTCAGATTCCACCAGTTGTTGGCCTTCACAAACCTGGTACTGCAAAAACATATCTCCATGGCACAGGCATCCCAGAACCACCTCTGCTCCCTCCACAAGATACAGCTACTGTGCAATCCCTGCTTCATACATCATGTCTCTGACACCGAATCCCTTGGTCTCCAGTATCTGGAGTAGCATTCCAGATATCACCTCCATAAGTTATCCGACGCGGTGGCATCCTACTGCTGCCTCGAGATGTCACTCTCCAACCCCTATCACCCACAATGTTCCTCCTCCTTCCACCCCTCATAGCACCTAAACCCTTCCTAGGTGATCTTTTCAACTTGCCACATCCCCCCAAAACCTCCTACCAAACACTCCACCAAATCCAGAACCACTGTTGTTAACCTTTCCTCCAAAACCCTCAGCTCCACAACAAAAGTTTCTGTCCTACCCGAAGGCTTCACCTTTAGTCACACACATAAATTTAATCATGCTGGACTTATCGAAGTCCTACTGTCCTTCCCCCAATCCCTGCAGCGGAAACACTTCTTTGTTGCCAATCCTTCCAACCAAAGCGAACCTAATTCCAATATTGCCCTGCCTCTCCCAGTTCATACCACCATACCCAGCACATCCACTTTCTACATGCTCCCCAAAATCTGCAAACCCAACAATCCTGGATGCCCTGTTGTGGCTGGTTATTGTGCCCCCACTGATAGAATTTCGGCCCTCATTGACCAACACCTCCAACCAATTTCCCGTAATCTAGCCTCCCACATCCAAGATACCAACCATTTCCTTCACTGACTTTCCATCATCTCCACCCCTTTACCTCCTGGATCCGTATTCGTCACTGTTGATGTTAGTTACCTATATAGCAGCATCCCTCATGCCCATAGTCTTACTGCTGTTGATCACTAACTTTACCAATGTCCTTCAGACTTCAAACCCACTACCTCATTCACCTCACTAACTTTATCTTCTCTGAAGGCAAGGTATACAAACAAGTCTGTCGCACAACCGGGGAGACATGCACGGCACCCTCCAATGCCAACCTGTTTATGGGCCATCTAGAAGAGACCTTCCTAGCCTTCCAAAATGCCAAACCCCTAGCCTATTTCAGGTCCATTGATGGTGGTCCTCATCAACTTAATGTGCCACCTTCCTAGATGTTGACCTCCTCCTCTGTGATAGCTCCATCAGCACCTCTGTCCACAGTAAACCCACCAACCGCCAACAATACCTACATTTGGACAGCTGTTATCATTTCCACGCCAAACCTCCCATACAGGCTAGCTATCCAGGGAAGGCATATCTGCAATGACAAGAACCCCCTTGCCCAGAATGCTGAGGGTCTCGCCAAGGTCTTCACGGGCAGACACTATCCCCCAGACTTAGTCTGCAAACAGATCTCCTGTGCCCCCTTCATCAACCAATACCATCTTGGACTGCAACAAGTGAACCACATCCTTCGCCAGGGCTTTGATTACCTATCATCATGCCCTGAAATGGGGGACATTCTACCTGAGATTGCACCCCCCCCCCCCCCCTAAAGTGGTGCTCCATCACCCACCCAAAATCCACAACCTCCTAGTCCATCCCTATGACACTCCCAATCCCCATCCCTTGCCACAAAGATATCACTGTGGAAGACCCAGGTGCAAGACGTGCCCAATCCATCCACCCAGCACTTCCTATTCCAGTCCTGTCACAGGTTTATCTTACCCCAGGAGGGACTGGGCCATCTGTGAAAGCAGCCATGTCATTTACCAGCTCTGCTGCAATAATTGCACAGCTTTTTACATTGGTATGACTACCACCAACCAGCTGTCTACCAGGATAAACAGCCACTGCCAAACTGTGGTCAAGAGCATAGTAGACCAACCTGTGACACAACATGCAGCTGAAGATAACACTTGATTTCAACGGCTGTTTCACTACTGAGCCATCTGAATCCTCCCCTCCACCACCAGCTTTTGTGAACTGTGCAGACAGGAGTTATCCTTACAATACATTCTCTGCTCCCATAACTATCCTAGCCTCAACCTACAGTAACATACTATCCCCACACCCTCCACCCAACAGTTTCCAATATGTGCGTCCTATCACGGGAGAGTCTTACAATCTTTGTTTGCAACCCTATGCCAATATGCCTGCTGATCTTTCCTCACTCCTCTCGTTTTTCCCCCCATAGGGAGAGAATAGTATCATGTGGCAGGCGTTTCACATTAAAAATACTAATTTTATCATGGCTTTATATAAATGATTTTTTTTTAAGTTGTCATGTGATAGATGCGTACTTCTGGATCGATATAGATACTTGCTTTGCGCTGCATGCGGACCACAGGTTGGACGCCCCTGTTGTATGTTATAAGGAATGGGGTCTTCCCTTAACCTCCTGGATTGTGGGGATTGTGCAAACCTCTACAGGGCTATTACAAATGATTGAAGCGATTTCATAAATTCACTGTAGCTCCATTCATTGACATACGGTCACGACACACTACAGATACGTAGAAAAACTCATAAAGTTTTGTTCGGCTGAAGGCGCACTTCAGGTTTCTGCCGCCAGAGCGCTCGAGAGCGCAGTGAGACAAAATGGCGACAGGAGCCGAGAAAGCGTATGTCGTGCTTGAAATGCACTCGCATCAGTCAGTCATAACAGTGCAACGACACTTCAGGACGGAGTTCAACAAAGATCCACCAACTGCTAACTCCATTCGGCGATGGTATGCACAGTTTAAAGCTTCTGGATGCCTCTGTAAGGGGAAATCAATGGGTCAGCTTGCAGTGAGCGAAGAAACGGTTGAACGCGTGCGGGCAAGTTTCACGCGTAGCCTGCGGAAGTCGACGAATAAAGCAAGCAGGGAGCTAAACGTACCACAGCCGACGGTTTGGAAAATCTTACGGAAAAGGCTAAAGCAGAAGCCTTACCGTTTACAATTGCTACAAGCCCTGACACCCAATGACAAAGTCAAACGCTTTGAATTTTCGGCACGGTGGAGATCATGATTAGCAATTCATGTCATGGCCTCCACGCTCTCCTGACTTAACCCCATGCGATTTCTTTCTGTGGGGTTATATGAAAGATTCAGTGTTTAAACCTCCTCTACCAAGAAACGTGCCAGAACTGCGAGCTCGCTTCAACGATGCTTTCAAACTCATTGATGGGGACATGCTGCGCCGAGTGTGGGAGGAACTTGATTATCGGCTTGATGTCTGCCGAATCACGAAAGGGGCACATATCGAACATTTGTGAATGCCTAAAAAAACTTTGAGTTTTTGTATGTGTGTGCAAAGCATTGTGAAAATATCTCAAATAATAAAGTTATTGTAGAGCTGTGAAATCGCTTCAATCATTTGTAATAACCCTGTATTTAAAAAACCACCTTAACCTCAATGTGTGCTATATGTCAGTTGGGTGGATGGTAGTTGATGTGAAGGACAGATTATCGGGTAACCTCTTGGGGCATGTGCCTCATGCCAGTAAAATAAGGCTTAGCCAGATAAGTTAGACTCTATCTGTGGGGATCTTTAGTTCCGTAGCTGTTCATGTGATGCTAACAGATCCTGCAACAGCCACAAACTCTCGATAGCTCCAATGGAAAGTGAATACACCCCAAACCAACCTTGTGTGGCTAGTCTGCCAGTCTTGGAGACTATGGTTAAGAAAGTTAGTGATAGACCACAACCTGCAGTAAATAATGCTGTGCTTATCTTTAACATTATTAAAAGAGAGGCATAAATATTTGAGTAACTGTCACCTTTCTACAGCAATGAAATTTTAAGAGGAACTTGCAGGGTCACTGAAATCTATTAAGAGACTGAAGAAAGGCACACTGGTAGTCCAGACAAAAAGAGCTGACCAGGTAAACAAGCTGTTAAATGTTAGATTGCTAAGAGAATATTTTGACCAGAAATCTAAACATACCCCTAAATTGTGGAAAAGGGCTAGTCAGCTGCAGGGTTGGGCAGCTGGACACAAAAGAGCTACAACAAAGGTGGGAAATAAATGTATGGCAGAAATTAGAAATATTGTGAAAAAAGTAAATGATTATCTAGAAGAGACTGTAGCTTTTATTTAGATTGTTCAGAGCCTAAATTACTGGATTACATTGAAGCAAGTTTCATCTGCCATAAAGTTAGGGCTTACGCACCTAACCCATTGCATTGTCTTTTAAAGGCTAACATTTTGGGCACAACACTGGGGGCTGCACAGAGTAGGCGCTGTGTGTTAGATGTGTTTTGTCTACCAATAAAGGAAATACTCCATGTAAAACTTTTTCCACATGTGTTAACTGCTCCCAACAACATCCAGTGTGTGTCAAAGAAAGCCCACTCATCTAAAAGGGCAAAAAGGTACAGGAAATCAAGGTTACACAGTGTATCCAATAATGTGAGGCAAAAAATGTAATTAAGGCTGTCCAGCTGCCTACCTTCGTGAAATCATTCACCGCAGAATTGAAGCATCTGTTATTGAAGACAGTGACAATTTATGAAAGCACTTTCTTCAGTAACAGGTGCTTCAATTCTGAAGTGAATGGTTTCATAAAAATAGGCAGCTGGATAGCCTTAAACACATTTTTTGCCACATATTATTGGAGTGACAGATTATAAAAGGTTTGAATACTAATTATCTTTGAATTTAAGAAGTCTAACAATCGAAGGGGGGATATTTTCTTTAACGAATACACTTCCTTTGTTCAGAAAAGTAAGGCTATTCATGGCTTTATGTTATAATTAATGGTTGCTTTATTTTCTGTTGAACATGTCTGACAAAGTCTCATAATTTATTCTGTGCTGTTTCTGTAGCCTCATGCAAAAGCTACGAATCAACTGTTCCTGAAAACTTGATAAAAAATAATTAATTTCAGCTTTATAAACCACTCGGGGTCAGCATATGTGCTAACATGGCATTTATGAAGAGTGGATGAGATAATCTTGTTGCCGTGAGTTAAAAATTGTTGAAATGGCAATTTTTTCCTAAAAAAAAAGAGAGAGAGAGAGAGAGAGAGAACCTGATCATGTTTTAAAGTTCTAAATATCCATCCAGTCTTCATCGATCTGCAAGATCTTTGAATATCCGAAATATCTTTGATCAAATTAGAACTCCAACGTATGTTTATAAATAATTAACAAATTTATATTCTGGAAGAGGCAGTACACATTTGCCCTACCCCTTTGGTGAGATTTCTTTCTTATCTAGCTCACAGTAAATACACAGAATTCGTGTGAATTGAAAGTTAAGTTACAGTGGCTGCCAGCAATGCCTAGACTATACAAAGAATCTAGTCAGTATGTCTACCTCAGTTCCATTTCAGTGAATTGTCATTTCATGGAGTAAATGTCGCAATGCAAAGAGCGATGAGCTTTCTTGCAGACAAATCTACAGTATCCATCACATTTCTCCAACACCAAATTCGTGTGGTACCATAAAAATATTTGTCATCTTCGACAAGAGAATATAATATCATTTTCCATTTAACATACAACAGGACACGTTACAACCTGTAAATGTTCCTTCAAATGTTTGCCACTGACTAAACACACTGGTATGCAGAAAACAAATTCTGTCCAAATAGGCTCAACAGTACCAACTGACTGCATTGTCATCCTCAGCCTATATGTGTCACTGCGTACATATATGGAGGGGCATTTGATGAACATAGTGCTCTTCCAGTTGTCGTCAGTTTTAGTGACTGGAAACACACTTTTATGCCTTGAAGGAAAAAAAAAAATTGGTGGTGGAGCATATCGAAAATAACAACATACCATCACGGCAAACAGCTAGTGAGATTCAAAAGAATCATTCTGTTAGAACAGTTTATCATCATTCTCAGAATCCAAGCAAAGTACCAAGTCCGACAATGAAACAGACCCAGTTAAAAAAGGAAAAAAAAACTCTCAGAACACTCAACCTGTTTCATGACTGGTAGATCTGATGACCATTGCATATGCTGTACAGGAAGTCAGTATGAGGAAACTGACAAGACTCTTAAATAACTCCCTCATTGCTGCAGACTCTCAATCTCAGAGGAAAGAGGTTCAGAAACCCCACTGCCAAGACAGCTGCAATGGGCTCAGGCAGACATGGGGAACTAAAAGTTCTAACACAGGGAAGACCAGTGTGAATATATTTTCAAGAGATTCTGTGATGCTCCTGTGCTGCATGCATACAGTCTTTGCAAAAAGAACGAGCTAAAGGAGTCTTGAAACTTCCTGGCAGATTAAAACTGTGTGCCCGACCGAGACTCGAACTCGGGACCTTTGCCTTTCGCAGGCAAGTGCTCTACCAACTGAGCTACCGAAGCACGACTCACGCCCGGTACTCACAGCTTTACTTCTACCAGTACCTCATCTCTTACCTTCCAAACTTTACAGAAGCTCTCCTGCGAACCTTGCAGAACCAGCACTCCTGAAAGAAAGGATATTGTGGAGACATGGCTTAGCCACAGCCTGGGGGATGTTTCCAGAATGAGATTTTCACTCTGCAGCGGAGTGTGCGCTGATATGAAACTTCCTGGCAGATTAAGGTAGGAGACAAGGTACTGGCAGAAGTAAAGCTGTGAGTACCGGGCGTGAGTCGTGCTTCGGTAGCTCAGTTGGCAGAGCACTTGCCCGCGAAAGGCAAAGGTCCCGAATTCGAGTCTCGGTCGGGCACACAGTTTTAATCTGCCAGGAAGTTTCATATCAGCGCACACTCCGCTGCAAAGTGAAAATCTCATTCTGTAAAGGAGTCTTGGTTAATTTCATAAGCAATACATACCACACATTGCCTCTCCCCCCTCACTGACAGGCTGCAAGCTGTCACTTTTCCCATGTAAGTACATCATAAACTAACCATATGTACCTTATCCGCTCTCAGAATTAAATTCTAGACCTGAGGTCTCCCATAGAGCTCTCTGGAAATTCCCTTGTGGAGATTTTAATCCATATACTGCTCAACAACAACCTGTGTGAGAAGTAGGGCAATTCAGAGCTTCTTAATGTTACCTAGTACATGTCTGTTGTAGGGAGCAGAGTTCGCACTTAGTGCTGCAACAGGGTCATTCACTGCTATTGATATCTTAGTATGTTCCACAGCCTTCACATTTGCTGCTCAAATGGAAGGAGTTGATGACTTGCACTTTACTGACTACTTTTCAATTTGTATTCACCTGTCACACAGAATAGTTCTCAGAAGAAAGCTGCTATGATTGGTGCTCAGTATGGCAAACTAGATACTATACAGTGAACTTGCTGTGTTTGAATAGCATGACAGCTTCCAAGAATTGTTGTTGTGGTCTGCAGTTCAAAACTGGTTTCATGCAGCTCTCCCTGCTATTCTATCCTGTGCAAACCTCCTCGTATCTGAATAAATACTGCAACCTACATCCTTCTAAATCTGCTTACTGTATGCATCTCTTTGTCTCCATGTACAATTTTACCCATTCTTCTGTAAAGAATTTGTGAGTATTTTGTGACTATGACTTACTAAAATGATAGTTGGGTAATAGCCATACCTGATTAGTATTATTACATTCTTCAATTTCATCTGTTTCATACATCTTGCACACCAGGTGGAACAGTTGTGTCATGGCTGGCTATCCCAAGGCTATCAGTTGTTCTGACGAAATATTGTCCGCTCCAGGGGCCTTGTTTTGACTTAGGTATTTAAGTGCTCTGTCAAATTCTTCTCACTGTATCATATCTCCCATCTCATCTTCAGCTACATTCTCCTCCCATTCAATAATACTTCCTTCAAGCCTGACTCCCTGGTATAGACCCTCTATATACTCCCTCCAACCTTCATCTTTCCCTTCTTTGCTTAGGACTGGTTTTCCACCTGAACTCTTGATATTCATACAGCTGCTTCTCTTTTCCCTAAAGGCCTGTTTAATTTTCCTGTGTGCAGTATCTATCCCTGATGAAGTACACTTGTAAATTCATACATTTGTCCTCTAGCCTTTCCTGCTTATCCGTTTTGCACTTCCTGTCAGTCTCATTTTTTAAACATTTGTATTCCTTTTTGCCTGCTTCATTTGCTACATTCTTATATTTTTTTCCTTTCATCAATTAAATTAAATATCTCCAATGATGTCAAACGATTTCTACTAGGCCTTGTCTTCACTATTTCATCTCTTCAAGGTACCTATTCCTCCTCTACTGTACTCCTTTCCACTCTTTCAAATCCATCATTGCCAAATGCTCCCTCTGAAACTGTAAACAACCTCTCATTCTTTCAACTTATCTAGGTCTGAACTTCTTAATTTTGTACCTGTTTGCAATTTCTTTAGTTTTAATCTACAGATTATAACCAATAAACTGTGGTCTGAGTCCACATCTGCCCCTGGAAACATCTTAAAATTTAAAATCCAGTTCTGAAATATCTGTCTTGTTATTATGTATTAAATGTAAAATTTATCTCCAGGTCTCTTCCACGTATATAACCTTCTTTCATTATTCCATGTATTAGCAATGATTAAATTACGCTCTGTCAAAATTCTACCAAACGGCTTTCTCTTTCCTTTCTTTATCCCAGCTCGTATTCTCCTAGCATTTTTACTTCTCTTCCTTTCCCCATTGTCAAATTCCAATCCCCCATCACAATTAAATTATCATCTCCCTGAACTCCCTGAATAATTTCTTTTATTATATCTTATGTTTCTTCAGTCTCTTCATGTACAGAGCTAGTTGGCATATAAACTTGCACTACTGTGGTGAATGTGGACTTTGTGTCTATCTTGGGTTTGATAATGTTTACAATAGAGTTTACCCACATTCTAATTTTCTTATCCATTATTAAACCTACTCCACCATTATCCCTATTCTGTTTTGTATTTATAGTCCTTTGCTCACCTGACCAGAAGTCCTTTTGTCCCTGCCATTGAACTTCAGTAATTTGCACTATGTCTAACTTCAAGGTATCCATTTCCCTTTGTAAATTTTCTAATGTAGCTGCCTGATCAAGTAACCTAACATTCCACACTCTGGCCCGTGGAGTGCCAGTTTCATTCTCTCATTGACAGTACCATCCTGAATAGTTCCCGCCTGGAGATCCAAATGGCAACTAGCTTACATCTGGAATATTTTACCCAATAGTATGCCATCATCATTTAATCATACAGTAGAGCTGCATGCCCTCAGGAACAAAGCCATTTTCGTTGGTTCCCAGGAACCAAATGTTTCCTGGCGTCTCAACAGATGCAACTCCATTGTGGTTGCACCTTCAGTATGGCTATCAGTATCAGTGAGGTATGCAAGCCACCTCACCATCATTGAGGTCCATTGTTCATGGGGGGGGGGAGGGGGGGGAGGGGGAGCTTCCAAGAAATGGATCATGTTAAAAACCCAATCCACTGCACCATGGGAGCATAAAGGTCAATTGTGATTTCAGTTCTGCCAGTGAAGAGGTGTAAAACAGCTCATTTTCCATGTGGGAGCTTGGTTCTGTATTGTCTGTGGTGTGTTGTACACCATGTGACAATCAGGCCCCATGCAATTTTCGTACTACCTATATTTTGCCAAAGGTGAAGCAGATCTCCATCTTCGCTTCTTAGTAGGTCCAAATATATTGTATAATTGATTAATTTTAAGAAGGAATGCACTCCAGGTTTACTTTATAACTCTTTTATCTTTTAACACTTCAGGTAGGCATCATGATTGTAGTATAGTATACATTGATGGCTCGAGTAAGTGTATTCCTTTATATGTTCCGTCGTTTTCCTCAGGCATATCTTCAGGAGTCAAATTCGTAGTTTCTGCACTGTATTCAGTATACAACTGCTTGTGATTCTGAAGACAGTGAAGCAGATGAGTTATCGAAGCACCAAGTTCTGCTTTGCTCTAACTGCCTTTAGGCCTGATAAGTATTTCAGCAAGTGTCCCTACAATGAAGCTGATACAAGCAATGCAAGAAAAACTGCTGCTTCTTCATCAGCAGGTGAAACATGTATCATTTTGCTGTGTACCAGAACTTGTGAGAATCTGGAAAAATGAACAAGCAAGACAAGGTGGTCTGCAAGCAACACAGTGTTGATTCCCCTGCAGGCAGTCATCTCACAGTCAGTTGAGAAAGCCATGCAGTTATAGGAAGAGCAGCAGCTAGCAGTGAGGAACAAAAGCTGCAGTTATTGAAGCCAACCATTCAGCTGTGGCATACATGGTACAAGTCATTATGAGGTGGTGAAGTTACCCTCGCTCAAATAAGACATAGTCCATTAACTCTTGGTTTCATATTCTGGCCAGAGGAATCCCACCTCTCTGCCTGCTTCTCCTCATTTGTGACATGCAGAGCTACATGCCAGATATTAACTGTGTGTTACATTTTGGTTAGAGAGCAGAAGAAATTTATATGGGACCTGCCCTCTACCTAAAATTTTGTGTAGTGTCTAAGCTTTTGTGTGGAAATGTTAGTGTGTTGAGTGGCTGACTCATCTTGGTTCACTCCAGCGGTCACCCAGCCACGTGTATCTCTTGAACTGCCTTAGATAGTTTCACTGCACATTTGTGGGGGTTTAATTCCTGTTGAATTTTTACCACTTGTAATTACTCACATCATTTAAGATTTTAATGTGTGTGCTAAAGACCTGGCTGTCTTTAACCCCAATGAAAATCAATATATCATCACTAAAAAGGGCTTGAAATGAATTATAAGTAATGGTGTGTTGCAATCATTAAAGCACTGGACTCACTTTCAGTAGTTGCAGGCTTAATTCCCCATGCAGCCAATTTAGAATGTCTGTAGTTTCCCGAAATTTGTCAGGGTGAATACAAGGATTGGTCCTTTGAAAAGGACATGACTGATTTTGTTACCCATCATTGTGCAGTCAAGGCTTGGACTCTTTCTAATGATGTCTCTGTTGACAGTTTGTTAAACCTTAATCGTCCTTCCAGCTTTAAAATGAATAACCCCATTCCTCATTAGTAGCTAACTGTGCCTGACAGTGGTGATTTCCCTAAATCGCTTCAGGCAAATGACTGGATGGTTCCTTTGAAAGGACATGGTCAACTTCCTTCCCCATCCTTCCTTAATCCAGTGGGACTGATGACCTCGCTGTTTGGTCCCCTCCCCCAAATCAACCAACCAACCAACTAATGATAATGGCTAGAAGTGATATAAGGTCAGGGTATACTGAGAATCTTATCTGAATTTTTTGTTAGTTATAAAACATTACTTTCAATGCTTTTTGTTTCTGTGATTCCCTTACAAAACATCTGTATCTGTTACTATAACTTTTTCTTCAAAAATATTTCTGAATTTTTATTTAAAAAAAAAGGTCCACAGAATTTTGAAGAATTTTCCTCATTTGTCTGGTCCAGTGCAAGCAACTTCTCCCATTTCAATCATTGGATTTTTGACTAACTCTGTTTTACATTTTACAAAATGTTTCCTTTTGATATTTGGACATTCTCAATCATTTCAGAAAAATGTGGAATGTGTAATCCAAAGCAAATCATGTAGGATGTATTACTATTGCACAAGCTATCCACTTTCCAAAAATGTAATTCAACTGCCTCACAACCCCTACAGTTTCTGTATTAACAATATTAGCAACTTAATGTTTTACAAAGAAATATAATATCATAGCCACACAACTGCCTATGAATTAGTTCAGTTTTTTAGTGTGTGTTTTGTATATAGTATTTGGAAAAGCCAGTAATTAAAAATATCTAGTCATTAGTATCATATCCACTCTTTCAGAGGCTGTGTAACCCACAAAAAATAAAGCTAGATTACTGGTTCATCACAACTCTCACATGCCATGTGGAAAGGGGCCATTGAGCATGAAGGAAGGAAACTCATTCCAGTTAAGCAGTTGAACAGTACCTCATGGACGCCAAGCCACCATTTTCATGCAACGCTTTTTTTGTTTGCAGAATGTTAGCTACAGACCAGGGCTAACAATTGTGTGTCATTGACAGTGTCAGATATCTTACTGGTAGTAAAGTCAGAATATTTTGTTTTGTCTGAATTTTTTGGATGTCTCTACAACAATAATATTATGATTATATTGCCTACAAATACAACGGCAATGAAACGATTTTAGTTGGAGGACACATCAAGTAGCAAACTGATAGAACCCCAGATATGTGGAATTTGATATTCTCTCATTAATATGAGAAAGTGAGAAAGGCAGCATGAATGGTCACAGGGTTTACTGACCCATAGGAAAGTGTTACAGAATAGCTGGAGAAACCGAACTGGCTAACTCGTGAAGGTAGAGGCAAACTATCCTGAGAAATCCTCCTTACAGAATTAAATGAAATGTCTTCTCCAGGAATACACTGCAACTCACAATGTATTGCTGTCTTATGGATTACGGGGACAAGATTAGATTAATTACAGCAGACACAGAAACATTTAAATTATCATTCTTCTCACCTTCCATACATAACTGAAATGGGAAAATACCATAATAACTAATACAATGGGACATACCTTTCTGCTATGCACTTCACTGTGGTTTTTCAGAGTATAGACATAGATAGTGTTTATACATATATAGTATAGAGTATATACATAGATAATGTGTTGTTCTAGCCTTTAGCTATGATTGTCATGAAACTAAAATGGATCTTTTTTTTTCCAGTAACATTACCTCGATATGTTCGTGTGAATACCATCTATAAATCAGTTGAGGATGTTGTAAAATATTTTTGTAGTGAAGGTTGGGAGAAGATGAGAATAAAATTTAAAAGCTATTCTCAGTATTTGGAAAAGATACGTTCTTTGAAGGAGGAGCAGTTTATGCAGGATTTTCATATTAAAGAACTTCTAGTTTTCCCACCAAAAACAGATTTTCATGAGCACGATCTTTACATTAATGGCAGCATTATTTTGCAAGACAAGGTATGTGTTAATTATACATATATTTCTGTAAAATATCATGAAATTCCATTAACAATGTTACATTATGCAAAAATTTTCTGTGAGGAGATTTTTAACAGTTTACAATCTAAAATAGAGGTTATCCAATGTAAAACTTATGAGACAGAAAAGGCTGGTGTGAACGTAGCATGAATAGAGACAAAAAATTTATGACATGTGAAAAACAAATGCATGCTAGTTTCTGATAACATTTCTAATATGGGGATCACAAAAGCTAAAACTTCTCACTGTAGTATAAGTTTGTATGCCAATTTGCTCTACAGATGATGACGAGATTGTAAGAATGGATGAGATAAAAGAAGTCATTAAGGTAAATGAAATTTTAATTGTGATGGGTGGGGGACTGCAGTTCAATAGCAGAAAAAGCAGGAGAACGAAAATTAGAAGAATGCAGACTGGAGGGGAAGGAATGAAAGTTAACACTATTTGGTAGAACATTGCACAAATCATAACTTAATTATTGCTGACAGTTGGTTTCCAAACCATGAAGGAAGACTGTACACCTGGAAAAGACCTGGAGGTACTGGAAAGTCTCAGGACTTTTTAACTGCAAGAATTTCTAGTGGACGATGTGGTCTCTGACCATAATTTTTTGGATTACGAACTGCAGATTAAAACTGAATAAACTGCAGGAAGGTAGTAAATGAATATGGGATCTGGATAAATAGAACAAATCAGAAGTTTCTGAGAGTTTCAAAGGTGACATTAGGAACAGTTGACTGAAACTAGAAAAAGGAATATGATGTAAGATGAGTGGGTAGCCTTGAGAGATGGTACATTAAAAGCATCAGATGCTCTAAAAGACAGGGATCTATAGAAATCTTCAGATAACATGCGAGATACTGATTTTAATTTGTTTAAGCAGAAAATATAAAAATTAGGCAGGAAGAAAATACAGAGGTCTGGAACTGAGAATGCAAAGCTTTAGAAGCATGCATGACTATAGAGAAAAAAAAAAGGTATCTCTTATATGAAAATTAGAGAACCCTATGCAGAAAAGAGAAGCTGCTGTGTGAATATAAAGAGCTCAGGTGAAAAGTCTGTACTAAGCAAAGAAGGGAAGGCTGCAAGATAGGAGGAATATATTGGAGTGTTGCACAAAGGAAATTAATTTGATGACCGTGTTATGTAAAGGAAAGAGGAAGTAGTGAAAGATGAGATGGGAGATGTGTGCAGTGGAAGAATTTGACAGCTCACTGAAAGATCTAAGTCGAAACAAGCCATCTGAAACAGATGACATTCCCTTAGAATTATTAATGTCTTTGGAACAACATACCATGTCTGAACTGCCCCACTTGGTGTGTGCAAAATACATAAAATGGCCATTGTATCATCAGACTTGAAGGAAAATGTAATAATTGAAATTCCAATGAAGACAAGTGTTGACTGGTGTGAATATTATGTAACCGTCAGTTTGATTTCCAAAACGTGACACAAATTATTTAAAGAAGAATAGAAAGACTGGTAAAACCTGACCTTGAGGGAGATCATTTTCAGTCCTGGAGAAATATAGGAACATGGAAGCAGTATTGGCTATATAACTTTTCTTGAAAAAGAAACTGTAGAATGGCAAACCTAAGTTTAGAGCATTTGCAGATATAGATAACTGTTTTGACACTGTTGACTGGAAAACGCTCTTTGAAATTCCAAAGGTAGCAAGAGAGCAAACAGTTGCCTACAAATTGTGTAGAAACGAGATGACAATTGTAAGAGTCAAAGGGCAGGATAGGAATGCAGTAGTTGAGAAAGGAGCAAGATGGGGCTGTAGTTTATTGCCGATGTTATTCAAATTGTGCATTTAGCAAGCAGTAAAGGAAACCAAGGGGAAATATGGAAATGGAATTGAAATTCAGTGAAAAGAAATAAAATTGTAAGATTTTCCAATTACATTGCAATTTTGTTAGAGACAACAAAGGACTTCAAAGAGCAATTCAATGAAATGGACAATGTCTTGAAATATCTTCCCTTAATAAGCATATATCCTTGAGATTTCTTCCTTTTCAAAACACTCTGTTTTAATATAGTCTGCCAGAACTTCTGTTTCATACCCCACCACTGAAAAGAAGTATTTCATCTGCAAAGCTATTTTGGTCAGACTTTACTACTGATAAGTTTCATGGCTTTTGTGTACAGTATACCAATCCCACAGTTGTTTCACCCAATATTTTTTCTTCCTTTAATTGATTATAATCTAAATTTGTATCTTCTTTGGTCACACAGACTAACTCCATTTCTACCAACACCACATACCCCTGTTCTAGATTTCCAATCCTTAATTTTTGTTTACAAATCGAATGTGGCACAATTGCCTGACTCCAAGTCTGATGTTGAGTATACTTGGTAAATAAAACTTCACCTTAAACATATGGCCCATGCATATGTACTTCATCACACAAGCATGCTTCTCCAGACACTGCTGCATATTTCAAAGCTACTGCAGGTGTAAAGGAAACTGTGTGAACCAGTGAAGACAGATATCACAAGGATATCAGTTTAGTGAAATAAACTTGTGTTAATTAGTGACTGGTTCTTGTTATTATTGCATCATCTAATTCTCTTCATCTAAATTGCCTGAATTTATCTGTTTTGTGATTATCATTTTTTCAATCATTGTGATAAGTATCTTTCCTTTAGGATATGGATTTCATCTTTTTGTAGCTATTACTACTGACTCTTACTGTTTTAGGCAAGTTGCCTTCCTGCGTATTTGCTTGCACCTGAACCTGGTAGTACTGTGCTTGATATGTGTGCTGCACCAGGAATGAAAACAACACACCTTGCAGCCCTAATGGAAAACAGGGGGTGAGTTTAAACAGAAAATGCATATTTGTCAGTGCTCTTTTAAATTGTGTTTTGTCTAGAGAGTAAAGATGATGCAGAAATTAATGCTTCTTGAAAATTTGCTTTTGTTTGTAAATTAGTTGCAACATAGCTAACAAATGATGCGGTTATCACCTCGAGTTATTTATGTAGCCACTGTTGACATCACATTGCACGTGTCTTCATGTGCAAACATACCATATTCTGTTAATCGTGGCGAAGGCAAGAAGTGTGAGCAAAATGTGATGAGAGCGCATTGTCTTGTTATGGTGTGTGAAAAATGCAGATCCTACAAGACCAAATAAAAGCTGTCATCATTCTGTTGTAACCATTTGTACCACCGTGTTGCAGTTCTGAGTTCTGCAACACACTATTCAAATCTCTATAAGTAATTGTTCTTGAATCTTAGAACATGAATTCACAGTGTTGCAGTGCTCCAGCAATCCAGCTTCCTTTCTAAGTTCTTAGCAATTCTGCCAAATATCTTTGCTCCAAGTATTTGACAGTTTTTTTCAAAGGATGCATGCTTCTAAAGTAAGCTGTTTTTGAAGCACAAATAATTGGAAAGAACTGTTATATAAGACCAAACTAAGACCGTATTTAAGAGGTTCCATGTTATGCATTCTGATAGATGTATTTGTGAAATCATACAATTTTTACGTGTATAAGACAATTTATTTCTGAGTTGCAGAAATGCAACATTGTGTAAATACGGTCCTCAAAAAACCGACTATTTAACGCATGACACTCAGTCTTATTGCAAGCTTTATTTTATGTTTTGTCATTAATGTGTACCCTGTGGGTATGCATTTCACAGAATGTCTAATGGTTTAAAGTGCCGTGAAATTTTGAATTTGCTGAACAACTGAAAATGGAGCATAGATGGCCTAGATTCATCAGATGATGACAGCATTCAAGATTGGACTTTCTTGTCACAGTCTGTTTCGGAAGATGAAACAGTTTGTGAAACAGATTATGATGCTTTCGAACATGGCTTGATCAGTAATTAAAACTAAAATTATGTAGTGGAAGTTGAAAAAATTATACATGGTGTCAGTCCTGAGAAGGCTGGAAACTTTCAGGAGAACACAGTGTTAGTTTCTCAAACTATCTAACCAAGACATTTGATGGAAGGAGAGAGTGTTAATTTTAAATGAAAAACGGTTGTTGTTTCTTAATAGTACAGTCGCACCAATAGTTGTTCTAGAGTTAGATGGTCCAATTCAAATTTTCCAATACTCATTTACAGATGATATAGAAATTATTAGAGATCAAGTAAATCTCTGCAATGTGCAAAAAGTTTCTGTAGTTAATTGCATCAACATTAGCAGGGAAGGCCTAAATCACAGGTGCAATGGTGGAAGAGGAAGGGGGGGGGGGGGGGGGGGAGGTGGATTCTAGCTTGTTAAAGGATTCATCTGAAACACAGAAAAAAATTTCATCCTTTTTGTGTACCTGTTGATGACTCAACACTCCCACTCTTTGGTTCAGTTGTCTCCTTTGCTCTGAACTTATTTACATTCAGACACAACTTCTCACCCTATTAAGGAATGAAGTAGAAAAGTCATTCAGTACTCTTGGTTGCGCAACTAGCACAGCAGAACATGATATGATGAAAGTAAATAATTTTAGTAGTAAAATTGTTTCAATCACATGTGAAAGTAGCTTGTTTTGTTACACAGGGATGCATAAATACTGTTGTAAAGGTATTTGCCAGTAAAGGCAAATATATTGATCAGCCAGAACATTATTGATTGAGAGGTTTATACCAAATAAACTAACAAATGATGGAACTGATCCTCCTTGGTACACAAAACGGGTTAGAACACTGTTGCAAAAACAATGAAACAAACATGCCAAATTTAAACAGACACAAAATCCCCCAAATTGGCGATCCTTTACAGAAGCTCGAAACTTAGCGCGGAGTTCAATGCGAGATGCCTATAACAGTTTCCACATTGAAACGTTGTCTCGAAACCTGGCAGAAAATCCAAAGAGATTCTGGTCGTATGTGAAGTATGTTAGTGGCAAGAAACAATCAGTGCCTTCTCTGCGTGATAACAATGGAGATACTATTGAAGACAGTGCTGCCAAAGCAGATCTACTAAACACAGCCTTCCGAAATGCCTTCACAAAAGAAGAAGTAGTAAATATTCCAGAATTTGAATTGAGAACATGAGTAAAGTAGAAGTAAATATCCTCGGAGTAGTGAAGCAACTCAAATCACTTAATAAAAGCAAGTCTTCTGGTCCAGACTGTATACAAATTAGGTTCCTTTCGGAGTATGCTGATGCATTAGCTTCATACTTAAAAATCATATACAAATGTTCACTTGACGAAAGATCCGTACCCAAAGGCTGGAATGTTGCACAGGTCACACCAATATTCAAGAAAGGTAGTAGGAGTAATCCACTAAATTACAGACCCGTGTCATTAACGTCAATATGCAGCAGGATTTTAGAACATATGTTGTATTCGAACATTATGAATTACCTCTAAGGAAACGATCTGTTGGCACACAGTCAACATGGGTTTAGAAACATTGTTTCTGCGAAACACAACTAGCTCTTTATTCACATGAAGTGCTGAGTGCTATTGACAAGGGATTTCAGATCAATTCCATATTCCTGGATTTCCAGAAGGCTTTTGACACTGTACCACACAAGCGGCTCATAGTAAAATTGCATGATTATGAAATATCGTCTCAGTTATGTGACTGGATTTGCGATTTCCTGTTAGAGAGGTCACAGTTTGTAGTAATTGAGGGAAAGTCATCGAGTAAAACAGAAGTGATTTAAATGATTTGGGAGACAATCTGAGCAGCCGTCTTCAGTTGTTTGCAGATGACGCTGTCATTTATCGATTAATAAAGTCATCAGAAGATCAAAACAAACTGCAAAACGATTTAGAAAAAAAATCTAAATGGTGCAAAAAGTGGCAGTTGATCCTAAATAATGAAAAGTGTGACGTCATCCACATGAGTTCTAAAAGGAACTCGTTAAACTTTGGTTACATGATAAATCAGTCTAATCTAAAAGCTGTAAATTCAACTAAATACCTAAGTATTACAATTACTAACAACTTAAATTGGAAACAACACATAAAAAATTTTGTGGGGAAGGCTAACCAAAGGCTGTGTTTTATTGGCAGGACACTTAGAAAATGTAACAGACCTACTAAGGAGACTGCCTACACTACGCTTGTCCATGCTCTTTTAGAATACTGCTGCGCGGTGTGGGGTCCTTACCAGGTAGAACTGACGGAGTACATCGAAAAAGTTCAAAGAAAAGCAGCACATTTTGTATTATTGCGAAATATGGGAGAGAGTGTCACAGAAATTATACAGGATTTGGGCTGGAAATCATTAAAAGAAAGGTGTTTTTCGTTGCGACGGAATCTTCTCACGAAATTCCAGTCACCAAACTTTCTCCTCCGAATGCAGAAATATTTTGTTGACACCAACCTACATAGGGCGGAACGATCACCACGATAAAATAAGGGAAATCAGAGCTCGTATGGAAAGATATAGGTGTTCATTTTTTCCACGCACTATACGAGATTGGAATAATAGAGAATTGTGAAGGTGGTTCGATGAACCCTCTGCCAGGCACTTAAATGTGATTTGCAGAGTATCCATGTAGATGTACCTAGTAGCAGGTATGCCCATCACTGGCACGGATAACAAGGTGGCATTGTGATGTTCACCTGACGTATTTCCTCGTTGATTGTTCTCGGTGTCGATGTACTGCATTGCTGTACTGACTGGAAAATGCGGGGGTGGGGATGGAAGTTCAACACTGACTACTATAAATAATGTGGCCAACAGGTGCACATTTGTGTTCCCCACACTTATATGGCCAGTCCACTATTGGTTAACTTTGATAAGCCTCATTAATAGGTTGCTAGCAAACATCAACATACTGCTACAACAGTTTACTGTTGCATATGTATGAGCAGTAAAAACCTAACCACACAGTTCACAGTTCTTGGAGAATAATACGGTACATATTGAACAGATACTGTCATTGTTTTAATACATGGCCTATTCGTCTTACACTGATTTCACAGTTAAGTTGATGCATTGTTGTTGACCTAACCAACATGGGTTTCTCACTGCAAATTGGCCCTGAAACTACATGTTGTTTGATGTTTAATATACAGAAATTACAATCAAAACATAACTCATTAAATTAACTGAATACATCAAAAAATTGGTTCTTCTTAACAGTTTCTTCTACCACGATGGTTAAGCCATATTATTTGTTTAAATCATGAAATTAGCAGATACAGTGATTAAAATTCTTGTGGGTATTATGCCGCGTCATAGCTAAAGTGAGTCATGCCCTGGGGAAGGCCATTGCAATTTGGCCGAAACGTCGGTTTTAGTTTATTATTGTTGTTAGTTTTTAGCAATGACGCGGCATAATACCCAGAAGAATTTTAATCACTATGACACCGGCCGTGGAAGCCTATGTTCTTATATTAGCAGATATAGTTACGCAAACAATACCTTTAACAAAACTGGTAATTACTGTGGGATTAAGGGTTGGCTTTGCTAACATGTTTTTGAATAGAGCCAAAATAAATACTTTAAGAATGCCATTGTTTCGTCTTACTAAAGTTTATAATTAGTACAGAATTGGTATTTGTTTGTAAGTCAACAATAGAATTTAAGTTATGAAACAATTACTGATTTCACCCTACAACAAAAGTATTAACTAGGAATAGTCAAAGTAAATTAAAAAAATTATGACATGCACAAAACTAAGCACAACACTAGATCTGGTGTTATAATCTTTAAAACTGAGGGCCAATCTTTATATGGAAATCCAGATTGTACTGAAGTATGTTAATGGTAATTAGTCTGACATGAAAAACTGAATTTTAAGGAGGCAGATGGCAAAACAAGAGGGGAAGTAAAAATTTACCAGCTTGCTTCATCACAGCGTGTCATGGCAAGGAAGCTGTGAGGCCTTGGTAGGTCGCTAGAGAGACTTGTACCACGTTTGCACACCCAAGTCGCCTACCTCCTGTAAATTCTGTGAAGGGGGGGAGTGAGGCATATCTCACTAGGGGTAAGATAGATACTGCCTACAGGAAAATTAAAGAGACCTTTGGAGAAAAGAGAACCACTTGTATGAATATCAAGAGCTCAGATGGAAACCCAGTTCTACGCAGAGAACGGAAAGCAGCAAGGTGGAAGGAGTATTTGAGGGTCTATACAAGGGCGATGTGCTTGAGGACAATATTATGAAAATGGAAGAGGATGTAGATGAAGATGAAATGGGAGATATGATACTGCGTGAAGAATTTGACAGAGCACTGAAAGACCTAAGTCGAAACAAGGCCCCGGGAGAAGACAACATTCCATTAGAACTACTGACAGCTTTTGGAGAGCCAGCTCTGACAAAACTCTACCATCTGGTGAGCAAGATCTATGAGACAGGCGAAATATCCTCAGACTTCAAGAAGAATGTAATAATTCCAATCCCCAAGAAAACAGATGTTGACAGATGTGAAAATTACCGAAATATCAGTTTAATAAGTCACGGCTGCAAAATACTAATGCGAATTCTTTATAGATGAATGGAAAAACTGGTAGAAGCTGACCTCGGGGAAGATCAGTTTGGATTCTGTAGAAACGTTGGAACATGTGAGGCAATACTGACCCTATGACTTATCTTAGAAGTAGATTAAGGAAAGGCAAACCTACATTTCTAGCATTTTAAGGCTTAGGGAAAGCTTTTGATAATGTTGATTGGAATACTCTCTTTCAAATTCTGAAGGTGGCAGGGGTAAAATACAGGGAGCGAAGGGCTATTTATAATTTGTACAGAAACCAGGTGGCATTTATAAGAGTTGAGGGACATGAAAGGGAAGCAGTGGTTGGGAAGGGAGTGAGACAGGGTTGTAGCCTATCCCCAATGTTATTCAATCTGTATATTAAGCAAGCAGTAAAGGAAACAAAAGAAAAATTCGGAGTAGGAATTAAAATCCATGGAGAAAAAATAAAAAATTTGGGGTTCGCCGATGACATTGTAATTCTATCAGACACAGCAAAGGACCGGGAAGAGCAGTTGAATGGAATGGAAAGTGTCTTGAAAGGAGGATATAAGGTGAACATCAACAAAAGCAAAATGAGGATAATGGAATGTAGTCGAATTAAGTCGGGTGATGCTGAGGGAATTAGATTAGGAAATGAGACACTTAAAGTAGTAAAGGAGTTTTGCTATTTGGGGAGCAAAATAACTGATGATGGTCGAAGTAGAGAGGATATAAAATTAGATTGGCAATGGCAAGGAAAGTGTTTCTGAAGAAGAGAAATTTGTTAACATCAAGTATAGATTTATGTGTCAGGAAGTCGTTTCTGAAAGTATTTGTATGGAGTGTAGCCATGTATGGAAGTGAAACATGGACGATAAATAGTTTTGACAAGAAGAGAATAGAAGCTTTCGAAATGTGGTGCTACAGAAGAATGCTGAAGGTTAGATGGGTAGATCACATAACTAATGGGGAGGTATTGAACAGAATTAGGGAAAAGAGAAAGTTTTTGGCACAACTTGACTAGAAGAAGGGATCAGTTGGTAGCACATGTTCTGAGACATCAAGGGATCACCAATTTAGTATTGGAGGGCAGTGTGGAGGGTAAAAATCATAGAGGGAGACCAAGAGATGAATACACTAAATAGATTCAGAAGGATGTAAGCTGCAGTAGGTGCTGGGAGATGAAGAATCTTGCACAGGATAGAGTAGCATGGAAAGCTGCTTCAAACCAGTCTCTGGACTGAAGGCCGCAACACAACGACAAACTTTCTAACACACTTGTCCCGTTAAGGACCTAACTATCCACGCTGTGGCCTATAGAATTCGCAGCACAGCAAGGCCGTTTTGGTTAAGTTACAAGGCCAGATCAGTCAATCGTCCAGATCATTGCTCATGCAAACATTTAAAAGGCTCTTGCCCCTCTTCAGAGACCACATATTTGTCTGACAACCATCCTTCCATTGTGGTTGCACCTACAGTATTGCTATCTGTACTGCTGAAGCACACAAGCCACTCCATTGATGGTAAAGACCATGGTTCATGGGGGATCAGTACATACATATTACTTATAAAACAGCATTGAAAATGAAGCAGGGAATCAGAAAAAAGAACAACAATAAGTACTGTCAGAGGTTGAAAAAATAACTAAACCACTAACTAAGTCACAAAATAAGAGTCCTAGTACGTGAGTGGAGATGGGTGTGTGGCCAGGGACTAGCAGAGATTGAGGACAGGAGAATTACAGAGTAAAATATGCTGCAAGGACCTCTTGCATCTAGTGTGAGAGGGTGATTGAGGAAGAGAGAGGGTGGCATCGAGATGTCACAGGTTGTGAAACAGCCATTGAAATTGAACATACTGTGCTCAACAGCGTGTTCCATGACCGATTGGTCAATTCTACACTTGACCAGAGTTTTATGGGGCATTTCATTTGGGTGAACAGTTGGTTGGTGGTCATACCCATGTAATTTGCTGTGCAGGAGTTGAAGCATGGCTGATAATTGACATGATCACTTTCACAGGTTGCCCTCTCTCTTATGGGATAGGATAAATCTGTGACAGGACTAGATTATGATGTGGCTGGGTAGGTGTATTGGACAAGTCTGCACCTGGGTCTTCCACAAGGATATGACCTATGTGGCAGGGGGTTGGGATATTTGAGAAAAAAACAAAATATAATAGTGTTGACATCCCTCTTCTGTCTACCGTTATTCCTAATCTACGTAAACAAACTTCTGATTACTTCGAAAGATCGTTCAAAAAAGTGTAGTAATCAGCGACCCAAATTCAGCCATACCAGAAACAGCCCAAGCCCATAATTGGTTCACAGCAGACAGTCTTATTCTCAAAAATATTTATTGTAGTGTCAGCAGACTTGCCAACACTACGCACACTAATTGAAAGAGGCGGCCAAGATGCACGCGCTAACTCACGCAGGCGGGCGTTAGGTCTGAAACAGGATACCTAATGAATGCTATAAAGAAAAGTACGTAGCTGCTGGAATACTTAACTTTAATCCATCATTTGTATACAGCGTTCTTGATGATACAAGTGAGACTCTCTCTAGATAAATGCAATATAATGCTAATGGCGCCTTGCTAGGTCGTAGCCATGGACTTAGCTGAAGGCTATTCTAACTATCTCTCGGCAAATGAGAGGAAGGCTTCGTCAGTGTAGTCGCTAGCAAAGTCGTCCATACAACTGGGGCGAGTGCTAGTCCGTATCTCGAGACCTGCCTTGTGGTGGCGCTCGGTCTGCGATCACTGACAGTGGCGACACGCGGGTCCGACATGTACTAATGGACTGCAGCCGATTTAAAGCTACCACCTAGCAAGTGTGGTGTCTGGCGGTGACACCACAATTTATATTGTGTAATTTCAAATAAATACAAATGATATGTTGGTACCAGAAAATAAACAGTTTTAATCACACATAAAATGAAATACAGTGTGTACACTATCTGACCAAAGGTAATGTGACACCTATTAGTGAATGTTAACATGTGATTGGCCCACCTTCTCCTTTATAACATCTTGAACTCTGCTGGGGATACTTTCAATGAGTTGGCTGAATGTCCACAAAGAAATGCAGCCCATTTTTCCTCAAGAGCCAAAATTAGATAAGGTATGATGTAGGACACTGTTTCTGTACCAAAGTCAACATTCTGATTTTTCCCAAAGATGCTGCATTGGGTTCAAGTCAGGACTCTCGGCAGGCCAGTCAATTTCAGGAATGTTATTGTCCACAAACAATTGCCTCACAAATGCTGCTTTTGACAGGTTGCATTCTCATGCTGGTACTATCAGTCACGTCTCTGAACTGTTCGTCTATACTCAGTACATAATGCTGTAAAATGTGTTCATATACTCCTGCATTTAACTTTTTCTTTGTCACAGTGATAGGAGAACACCCAAACAACAACAAAAATCCCCAAGACATAATATCTCTTCCATACTTCACTGTTTGCACTACATCCAAGGGTAGACAACATTCTCCGGAGCAGCCTACACTTATCACAGCTGATGCTGATTAAGTAGCCATTATCTGTTCTGCATAGGTCATCACTGTTGGGACTGAGTAGGGTACCTCCAGTGCCACTACAGCTGTGTTCTTGAGAGTGACTCCAGCTCAGTAACTGGTGCCAGCAGATTATGCCACCCCAGATGAATTGACAGAACTAGGCAAATAATAGGTTTCTGTGGGAGTGACAGTGGCAACAGCTGTGGGGTCAGATACACGCATATATGTGTCATGCATGCTATCCTCGAAAGCTTGTCATTGTATTTCTTTATAATGGATTTGATGACTGTGGCAGCCACAGGCACTTTAGCAAATGTGGCTCATGTCACCATGGTGACATAGGTAGGGGCAGTGGCAGTAGTGTAGCACAGTGCCCAGCCTTGCTGACATAGCCCACACAGCCAATGGAGGCATTCATAGAGGACACATTGCCCATGCCTGCAAATAACCTCACTATAGAGACTGCGTATTTCCGCTTGGAGGTGGCAAGCTCTGCCGGGCCACACACCACCACAATTCTAGAAGATGTAGAATATGCACCTAACCTAGAAGTGGCATAGCCATTGGATGCATAGGTGTGTGCAGTAGCACTGCTGGTTGTGTGGGTGGCAGCAGCTGCAGGCCTGTGTTGGTTCACACTGCAAGTGATGGAGGTAGTGTCACCAGGACCACCACCTGTTTAACCATCACTGCCATCTTGAGGTGGCAGCAGATTGCATTATTCTTGAGCAGAAGGGACTGGAGAGTGGTGAATGCTGGTCAAAAATGCTTGCTGCCACATGATGTTGACCCATGTAATCATTGATGCAGCAAGCTATTGTCCTGTTCTAGAAGAGGTTGATCTGATTGCCGTAGTTGATTTTCTTAAAGTAGAGGTCCTGCTAATCAGTGCCTCTGAAATTGTGTGTAGCTGAGGAAGGCTCGACTTCTTCACATTCTGCAGCTGTTACTGGAGCAAAAGAAGATAATTTGTACTCTTATCATGGAAAAGCAAGTCCAATACTTTCCTTTTACAAACATTTATTTCCTTGAATGGATGTACGTATTATTAGAGTGACTCTGAATTAGAGTAGAACACAACTTTTGATTCGACATATGCCGCGAAGGCTCAACATGATATTCAAGATCACAAAACATTTTATTTGTCACCTAATCATCTTCTCTTTTGTTTTCATCCTTGGAGACTGTGGCTGCTCCTTAACGGTCAGGACACCTCCAAGCCATAATGTCAAAACATAAAAGGCTCCGCCCACAGCAGGTGAAGCCATTTACTTGTGAAGCCATTTACTTGTCATCATGCATTGCTATTTTCTCATATTCCGCACATCCCATTTAATGTCTACACATATGACAACTGCACAGTATCTGTTCCGCAACCTACTGCATACTATTTATTCTGCCATGATAATCTTTCCTTGTACTACACAAGGAGTGTGAAACATTTGTTTAAATGGCATGTAACACTTTGAGATGTCAAGCAGGAAGCATGTCCTCTTATGTTTGGCTGCCTGCATTCTATTTCTCTGTAAATATGGTACAGAAGTTATGCATGTGCTCCTGTCAGGAGACTACCGTGACAAGTAGATTAATTCTTTCACTGTGTAACATGCTGTGTTAGCCGCTCCAAGTACCTTTGGAAGATCACAGAGGCTGATGCAGTATCAAAGGGGAGTTGCTAGTATTTGTGTAACCAAAATTTATATTAATTACAGTGACGTTTCGTGCTTATTTTTCAAAAGGCAGTTGTAAATATGCATCTGTCAGGTCAGTTTTTGAGAAGTATTCTCCTCAATTGTGTGTTGATCCTGGTTTTGTAATCTACACGTAATCAGGGTGAGCTGTTTGGTTTTTAGATGATGACCATTGTTGTGGCCCAGGCACTTGATTTTGCAAGCTCAACTATTCTGGTCTCCTGAAGTCAGTCGAGTTCCTTTTCAGTGCTGCATATAATGTGAATGGCATGGGTCTTGAATGACACATTGGTTAGTTGGGTTGGAGAGAAAGGGACCAAACTACAGGGTCATCAGTTCCATGAATGACTGAACTGTGTGTGTGTGTGTGTGTGTGTGTGTGTGTGTGTGTGTGTGTGTTGTATAAGAGAATAAAACATAAGTGAAATGGAAAAGGAGCTTCAAGAATGCCACAGAAAATTGTCACTGGCTGGCCACTTACGTAAAATATGCGCGAGCCAGTTACCCTGTGAACAAATTAAAACCCTCTCCCTAAAATCTTAGTAAAAACATTGGATAAGTTACAAAACTGTAAAATTCTAACCACATTCATCTGATTATTACCTAAAAGAGATGACATATCTGCCAGCAAGTCACCCAAGGCTCGTTGGTCAGAAAATAAAACACAATCCAATAAAACATGGTGCACAGTGACCTGGACACCACAAGCAATACACATTGGAGGGTCCTCTCGCCGAAGCAAGAAGCCATGTGTCATAGGACTGTGGCCTATCCAAAGATGAGTGAGGAGAAACTTGACCCACCTACGAGGCTGGAAGGAAGTACACCACAAATGTGTTTTGGGCTTGACTGAACGGAGCTTATTGTCAGTCACTTCCAGCCACTCATCCTCCCACCAACACAGATGCTGCTTTTGACAAAACTGAGGCACTGCATCTGGGTGGAGGGTGATGTCAACTGTAAAGCCTGAGGCACATCCCATGTCTTATTTAGATATAGGTATAAACACAGTACAGAGATAGTCCAGATCCTAGAATGAGGCTGTCTCTGACATGACCTGAACCTCACCTGTTATCAGTCTGTGCAAATTTGAATGTGTGTGTGATGTGCAAGATGTTCCGTAGTGATTGATTGCCTAGTTTTAATATTGCTATGTGTTCTTCCATCTCTGGTGCAGTAGAACAACATCTTTGTGAATCAAGGAGTCAGCATAAGAAGCCTTTCTTCCTGAATTTGTGCATATGAAATGGCATTTGCGGCTAATTCCTTGCAAACTAGTTACTGAGGCTTTTTGTGTTGTTACGGTATCACAGTGCCTGTGTTGTTCAAAAATATGATGCAGCGTTCCTTCAGACATGCATGCCTGTCCGATGGAACAGGCACTGCAGCAACTCCAGCCATTTTGAAATACACAAAATGTATTCGCAGTTGTGGATATGGACAATCATCACATGTATGGACACATGATTGATGACATATGAAAGTTTTGGTCTGACCATGAGTCACTCTTGGATAGCCTACTAGTAAGGAACTGCTTGTGATAAATGGAAAATCTGGATTTGAGTCCCGGTCCAGTACAAGTTTTCATTGTCGTTATTCTATTATACAGCCCACATTTGCAATTGCAAATACCTCTAATGTATTTTGGAGTATTTGTGGAGCTCTAGTGTTGGAGCAGTAACATGGTACCTCTGGGCATAGTAATTAGTCAACAGCATCCATGAACGAGGTGAGAACTGGGTCGGATAGTAGTTCTAATATCCTGAGGAGGAAAAATTGTCTTGTTATGCCTGTGACAAAAACAGTGATTGCTGCAATTAGAGTCTGTCATGAAATGAAATCCTGTGAAATGCTGTTACAGGCATTATTCCTTAGTGCTGCTACAAGGCAGAAACTCAGGACAGTGAGTAGGAGTATCCGCCGCCAAGTACACTGACGCCGGGATTGACTGACCCTCTTGTGCTGTAATCTTGTTCACCAGTAATCGGAGTGACCTATTCAACAACTTCATCCGCTACTGCTGCTGCTCCTACTGTTGTTCCAGAAGGCAAGTCAGTGTGGCTTTCAGGATACTCCATAATTTCCTTTTCTCCATAACTAATTCTGTAATCATGAGGTGACAGAGTCTCAGAGTGGGGAAAAACAGCTTGAGGCCAAAACTGGGCTGGACAGAGTAGACCTGGAGATCGATGGAAAGAACAAATGACAAGTGGACTTGATGAGTTGTTCACAGTGACAACAGGAGATGGACAAGGGAATGACAAGCAAACAGATTCAGAGCAGAGACCGTGTGAGAAACCTAGTAAAGATAATCCAGAGACAGGGGAGATGGCATTTTTGTGGAACAGAGGTGAATACCAGAGAGATGGATCATCAGCCATATTTCTCTCTGTCTTGGCCAGTGAATTCGCATGGAGAATTGTGGGTAGCACTACCATGGTGACTGCAATGCTTCACACGCACACCTGTCTCCTGTTGTGTTCCTGGATCCATTTCTTCCGGCAGGCATTCAAATTTGTTAGGTCACAAAACCAATCAATAGAGCCTGTGCTTGTTTCCTGAATGAATTACCATTTCCTTAAGATTCTTCCAGTCAGCCTCAGCCTGTTTCCCTTTTAAAAGTGTATAACAATAATGGAAATTCATGGCTGGAGCAGTGTGTAAAATAAGGAAAATGTAATAATTCATCTATAGCCGATCGATGGGTGGAACACACAAACACATACATAACGGCAAACAGCATTTGCACTACTTTCAAGCCCTAGCTCATATTCTGGCAATGAGTCTTGCTTCAGCCCAGCCATGGAGGAGTGTGTGTGTGTGGGGGGGGGGGGGGGGGGGAGAGGGAGAGAGAGAGAGAGAGAGAGAGAGAGAGAGAGAGAGAGAGAGAGTTCCATACTGCTATTATTTTATTGTGTAACCTGTCAATTTGTAACATGATTTGAATACTCCCAGACTTTTTTACTACTTTTTTTGAAATGTGACATTACTGTATAGTATGAAAGTATTTCAGGGTTCTTTCTTATTGTGGCTGTTTTGTATGAGGGAATGCTGAATAAGTAATGCCTCAAATGTTTTTATGTAAAAACTCTTGAAGCTTTTTAACTAAAACAAATGTTATAAACATTCCACATCCTTATTTTGTATGCCTATGTATTTGCAGCCTTCTGTCACTAGAGAGCCCCAAATTGAAATGTGTAACTATGTCAGTGTGTAACAGAACTATGTTACTGCATGTGAAACAGCATGCTGTAATCGAGTTTCATATCCAAAGAGTTCATCCACACATGGAACACCCTCTCCTTCAGCATGAAAATGCCAGACCACACACAGGGCAAGCAGAGGTGCAAAGTCAAACATTCCATAGTGCCAGTATCAACAAACTGGTCTCTCGTTGGGAGAAATGTGTAATGTTGTTATCACCAGGGTGACTATTTTGAGAAATAAATGTGTAGTTATGAAGAATGATGGTGTAGAATTTTAATAACATCTGCAAACAATCTAAGGGGACTGCTCAGATTGTCTCCTAAATTGTTTATGTAGATCAGACTAAATTGTTTATGTAGATCAGACGTGGCAGAAAGCCTATCCTTCAGTTATTACGAACCATGACCTTCTGGCAGAAAATCATGAATACAGGCACACAACTGAGATGATACTCCATAGCCATGCAACTTGATTAGGAGTCACTTGTGAGGAATAATGTCAAAAACCTTCTGGAAACGTAAAAATATGGAATCAGTCTGAAGTTCCTTGTCGATAGCAGTTGTTACTTTGTGACAATAAAGAGCTAGTTGTGTTTCACAAGAACAGTATTTAAGAATCTGTATCAGCTATTTGTCAGTAAATCATTTTCATCATAATGTTCAAGCACAGTATATGTTCCAAAAACCTACTGCAAATCAACATTAGTGATATATATCTGTAATTCAGTGGTTTACTCCTATGTTCTTTCTTGGCTATTGGTGTTACTTCTGAAACTTTCCTATCTTTGGGTATGGATAGTTCTGTGAGTGAGCAGTTGTGTATGATTGCTAAGTATGGAGCTATTGTATTAGCCTACTCTGAAAGGAAACTGACTGGTATACAGTTTGGACTAGAGCCTTGCCTTTATTAAATGTTTTAAGCTGCTTTACTACACTTCTAAGTTACTCATATTGGCAGTTGTTTTTTATTTGAATCTGGTATATTTACTTTGTCTTCTTTTGTGAAAGTAATTTTTGAAAACAGAGTTTCGTAATGCTGCTTTAGCAGCACTGTCATTAATAATATAACCAATTATCGCACAGTAAAGGTATTGATTGTGTCTTGCTGCTGGTGTCCTTTACATACGACCAGAATCTTTCTGGGTTTTCTGTCAGATTTCGAGAGAGGATTTCGTTGTGGAAACTATTAAAAGCATTTCACATTGAATTGCATGCTAAATTTTGAGCTTCTGTGAAATGTCACCAATCTTGGCTATTTTGCATTCTTTTAAATTTTACATACTTTTTCAATTGCTTCTGCAACAGTGTTCTGGCATCCCATTTCTATATACCTTGTCTGTTCCAACATTCTTAAATTAATCATTTCATTTCATTTTAAATTTACTGAAAGATGCAGTCATTGTGGAAGAGAGACCTAGAAGTGACACACACACACACACACACACACACACACACAAAGTGTATATTGTAGGAAACAGTTTTATAAAACTCATCATCATTATCTTAATGCAGATTAAAAGATAATGGTATCTCTCTTGGGTTATTGTGAAGAGATAATATAACTAATTAATAGTATAAAACATTAAAATTTTAGCTTATCATGAAATTGAAGGAAATGCCAATTACACCAGATACCAGTAATGGATTTCCAGCTCATGAATTATTTCTGACATAATGAAGTTACTATACTTTGCTCTTGTATAAATTGGAGAATTCTTAGTAACAGACCTTCTTTATTTTGAACATATATTCATTCTGTCATCTCATCTGAAACTATGATTTAGGGGTTATATTCAGATTTAGTTTTTATAGCCTAGTCAGCTCAAACCATTGAGAACTAAGGGTAGCTTGCTTGATTCGTGCACTGCCTGACAAAAAAGAAAAAGAAAAATGAAACACGCGGAAGGAGGAAAGGAAGTGAAATGAAACCTTGTGGTTTGAGAGGATTTCTGACATTATTTTGATGAGTGCAAGATCAAGTCAAATTTATAAAGAATTGGGCTGTGTGAGTCAGCTTATCAGTATGACATTGTATCCCCTTCTGGGTTGAATGCTTGAACTGATTCGGTTGGGAAGGGTGTCATAAAGCCATTGTATCGTCTCCTAAAACAAGCCGGCCCACAACTGTTGTAAATGGTCCTGGATATCCCGGACACTGGCCCTGGGATGTAGTTGACATCCAAGCTGGTCCCACCCATGTTCTTTCAGGAACACATCTGGGAATCTGCATTTTCATGTTGAAAAATGACACCACAATACTGTCTCATGAGAGGTAACACTTGAGGATGCAGGATGTCCGTGACTTATCATTATGCCATCAGAGTTCCTTCAGCCATGGCCTGAAATTGTATCCGATGGCACTCCACACCATAAAACCACAAGTGAAATTGCTGTGCCTCTCCAAAACATTGGAAAAATGAGACCTCCCCACAAGTCACAGTCATACTCGCTGGCATTTGTCACCTGAGTATTGCAGAACTGTGATTATAGCAATCCAGTGACACTCGTCAGCAATCAGTGCTTCACCATTCCAAATGCAACTGTTTGTATTGCAGTAGTAATGGCAGCCTAAACATGGGATGGCGATTCCCTGGTCAGGCTGCTGCTACTCTTCAACAAATGGTGTGGAATGACACAGAATGTTGCAGGGAGTCTGTTACTCTTCTCAGATGGTAAGTGCAGATGTGAAAGAGCAATGATGTCCTTGGTATACAGAATGGTGACCTTCTGTTGTGGTGGTCAGATGTTGTCAACCAGAACCTTCCCATCCCGTCCAACATCAGGCCACTTGCACTTTCAAATGCCACATACATCTGGATATTGCAACATTCAACAAGCCAGCCAAATGCAGACCCACAATGAGGCATTTATAAACTCTGTTGGATGCTGATAATGACATATCTGAAGAGTATGCATCATCTCCATCCTTCACAGTGATCACTTCACGTCTGATGGTGTTCCTGCCCCTTATATATCCTACCAGTTGTAGTAACAACTGATTATCTTAAAACTGGGGTAACCACAGTAAAATAGTCATATGTAATTAATTGACAATTCATATAGTAAACAGTTGTTTAAATACAGATGTTAAAACTAGTAAATATAAAACTGAATGAAGAGTCCAAAAGTTGCATCTTCTGCTGTATATCTGTACAGAAAAAAAAATTAAATTGATGCCTAGATAATGAGGAATTGAAGTTATCTGAGATATCTTATTAAGTAGTGAGTGAATAGTCTTAAACATGGTAGAAAATACACTGAAGAGCCAAAGAAACTTGTACTCTTAATGTCTGAAGTAGTGCTGGAGGAAACTGACGCCAAGAATCCAGTAGGTCTGACCATAAATGCATAAGAGTACTAGGGGGTGGAGATCTCTTCTGAACAGCACGTTACAAGGCATTTCAGATATGCTCAATAATGTTCATGTCTGGGGAGTTTGGTGGCCAGCGGAAGTGTTTAAATTCAGAAGAGTGTTCCTGGAACCACTCTGAAGCAATTCAGTGGGTTGTTGCATTGTCCTGCTGGAATTGCCCAAGTCCATCGGAATGCACAATGAACATGAATGGATGCAGGTGATCAGACAGGATGCTTTCATATGTATCGCGTGTCAAAACTTATCTAGACATATCAGGGGTCCCATATCAATCCAACTGCACAAGCCCCACACCATCACAGAGCCTCCACAAGCTTGAACAGTCCCCTGGTGCCATGCAGGTCCATGGATTCATCAGGTAGTTTCCATACCCATACACATCCATCCGCTCAATACAATTTGAAACAAGACTCATCTGACCAGGCAACATGTTTCCAGTCATCAGCAGTCCAATTTCGGTGTTGACAGGCCCAGGCGAGGCATAAGGCTTCGAGTCGTGCAGCCATCAAGGGTACATGAGTGGGCCTTCAGCTCTGAAAGCACATATTGATGATGTTTCATTGAATGGTTCACATGCTGACACTTGTTAATGGCCCATCATTGAAATCTGAAGCAATTTGTGGAAGGGTTGCATTTCTGTCACATTCAACGATTCTCTTCGGTTGTCATTGGTCCCTTTCTTGCAGGATCGTTTTCCAGCCGCAGTGATCTCAGAGATTTGATGTTTTACCGGATTCCTGATATTCATGGTACACTCATGAAATGGTCGTATGGGAAAATCCCCACTTCATCGCTCCCTCAGAGATGCTGTCTCTCATTGCTCATGCGCCAATTATATAATACCACGTTCAAACTCACAAAAATCTTGATAACCTGTGATTGTAACAACATTAACCAATCTAACAACTACGACAGACACGTGTCTTATATAGGCATTGCCAACTGCAGTGCCGTATTCTGCCTGTTTACACATCTCTGTATTTGAATATGCATGCCTATACCAGTTTCTTTGGTTCTTCATTGTATTATGCATCTAGTTAGGAAACTAGGTGTGGATCACATATGCCCCACAAAGGTTGGGTCTACACATATATAATGAATAAGATTGGTAATTTCATACGATGTGAAGGTTACATACAAACACTATGTCATGTGGTATAGGGAGTAGTTACAGAATGTGCCAGAGTAACTTATCTCGTAGCTAGGCAAAGTTTTCATCCCTTCTCCATTGATAAAAAACCATCACAATTCATAAAGAAAAAAACAATCAGTGATGAATGTTGTGTCTAAAAACGAAAGAATAGAATTAGTAGTCAGAAATGGAACTACTGAGGAATTGCGGTCACAATGCAAACTGTTAGACTTGACTCTCTGTAGTACATAAAAATGAACCTGGATAATACTAATATAAGTAATGTTACTAAGATGAACTACTACTTTCTGAATCATTAAAGTAGTGTATATATTAAATGGATCAGATGACTTCCAAGTGGATCAGAGTGTGGGAGTAAACATGAATATTAACATAGAAAAGCTCTAATAACCTAACAAACTAGTTAGATGAGACCCCTAACTTCAAAAATTCAAATAGTCAAAATTAAAACTTGGTGCCTTGACTCCATTGACAGTATTATCAGCAGACTGCCTTACGGACTTTTTTATCTCCTCAAGTACATTTAAAAATTGCCCTTTCTCTCTTTATGTAGTATCTCTAGGTTATTGTGGATATCTGAAATAGAATGTTGATTATCACATAAGTGAGATGTTAGCACAGATTTTGAACTACTCACATTGAGATGTCTTTCAAAGCAAATTTCAAAACCTCTACCCATTTGCTCAGTGTACTTTTGAGAACAGTCATTACAGGAAATTGAACAAACCCCTGTGTTCTTATGTATGTTCCTGATTGACTGTTCCATGTGTCTATACTTAGCACCTAAATTCTGCAGGATTATTTCCCCCCCCCCCTTCCCCCCCTCCCCCTCCCTCCCCCCTCCCCCCTTCCCCCCTCCCCCCTTCCCCCTCCCCCCCTCCCCCCTCCCCCCTTCCCTCTCCCCCCTCCACCCCACCCCTGAAAAGGGCCATAGTAGTGAATGCCGTAGTAGTTCTTGTTGTCCTACCTAACAGGTGATAACGTGGTAGAAAACATGGAGTGGATATGGGAAGAACTTATCTTGTTCAATACTTCCTTATGAATATTGTGAACAAAATTTGTATTGTAACCAGTAGCAAGTGAAATACTTTGTATAACCTGGTACTTCCAGTCAAAGGCCAAGGGGCTTAGGGGGATGTGTTGGAGATGGTAGAGAAGTGAACGAAAGACTGTCTTTTGATATTTCATGAGATGATTACAAGAATGATAGAGCACAGTCTCAGTGAATGACAGATTCCATAAATATCAAAAACAAAAGTACTGTTTCTTATTGTGATTAAGAGATCAAGGTAATGGCGTGTGCCATTAACACTGTGTTTGTTTGTAAATTGAATACCAGAATGCTGTGAATTCGGGTGGTCCCCTAAGGAAATGCAAAACTCATTGGTCCCTTTATATAGTAAGAGAACATCATAAATGTAATGAAACCACCCAAGGATTTCTACATTGTGAGATGAGTGCTTTTGTACAAAATCATATTCAAACTTCATCAGAAAAATGTTTGCCAGGCAAGAAGACAAAGGAGAACGCTTTGCTAGTTGCTGTTTTTGAATGAAAGAAGAGTCTCTAACTTTAAGTAATTATGATTAAGAACAATTCCTAATAACTTCAGCATTTCATTAATTTCGTCAGGTGGACGACTCTTATGGGGATGCAGATTTTCCGCAATAATATTCTGGACTCGGTCCATAGGTACATTGATATACATATTTTTAATATCTGAAGATGCTGTGTTTGCATCTCTGGGAATGTTCAAATTGTTTAAAATGGAAATTACATTTACATGATTGTGTAGTGAAAAGCTACATGGGTATACATAATGCCTGTTAATATACTTGGATAATAACTTTTCTGACATTGATGATCGTGTGCACTGGAAGACCTGTTTTATATAACTTGATTACCACTCTTAAACTGTGTGCTTGTGGATTCATAGATATGAGAGATCTATTTTGAGAAGAGGTGGGAAAAGATGAAATGGACTTCGTGTTTTTTTCAATTGGGCCAAAAACTTTGCCGTTGGATCAGATCTGCAGCAAGAGATGTTGTTTTCTTCTAAGAAATCCTGTACTTTGGCTACATATTCATTGTCCTTCATGACAGTACTCATTTTAGCCTTATGTGCCCTTATTATGATTGCTCTACGATCATTTAGTTTTTTATTAATGGTGCATAGAGCAGTGTTGACTCCGAATACCCATGTGGACCAACCCCTTGCTGTTGAATGTGTACCATTTACCGTATTAATTTTAATGGCTGTTACATTTCTTTGGGCAGTTGAAAGTAGAATGCCATCTATGGGAGCTAAGGAGTGTGCAACAGAATTGGGATAACAGCTTAGTGGTATTATGTGCTAATTCTTTCTCAGGTAGCCATGTTTTGCAGGTAATGAGTCTAATGTCAGTTAGGTTACAAATCTGGAGAGTCAAATTGAAACATGCTTTGAGGAGTGCTGGAATGGTGAGGTTCCCTACTTTGATAACACAAGTTTTGTAGTTTCTTTTGATGAACCAAAGAAAGCCTGTACCTTAATCTATTGACACATCCATTCACATGCTCACATACTGCATCAAAGGTCCTAATGCTAATCATACTAGCTAACTTCAAGTGTGCCATATACTGCACCTTATTGGTTTTGTCTTTTTTCGCATATGACTTGTGGATTTCTGCATGTAAACAGAAAGTCATAACACATTTGGCTGAATGTGCTAACATATGAGCACACTTATTAAGTCTATTCACAATGTAATTTGGAAAAAATATTGTCCACTAAACATGATCTGTTGACTCGTCCTCTGTGGGGCATATGTGATCCACACCTAGTTTCCTAACTTGATGTGTAATATTTTTTCCATATTTGTCTATTCATTCAGTACTTTAAGATACCTCATATAACTTCAATTACTCATTATCAAAGTATTAATTTTAAAAAAATTGTTCAGATATACACCAGAAAATGCTGCTTAAAAGTTGTGAAACCAGTTGTATGGGTCTATAATCGATTTAAATATATATATAACTACAGCAGACTACGGGGCTTTTCATTCAGTTTTATATTTAATAGTTTTAACACTTATATTTAAACACATGTTTACTGGACGAGCTGTCAATTAATCATGTATAAGTAGCAACAACAGTAAACACGAACAACACTAATGCACTCCGGTGGCTGTGCCATTTGTCAAACAGCTGCAACTCTAATCATTTATGTAGATACTGATGGCCTGTACAAGTACGAAGTTACATTAACTTCTGAACATGTCTTCTGGGTGCTTCACTCTTTTTGTCAGGTAGTGTTTCTTGCCAAAATAGACGTTTTAATATGTGTACATTGTAAGTGTACAACAGGAGATTTTAGGAGAAAAAAATTATTGAAAGACTTGTTTATTGTCTCCAAGGAGAGTTTAGCATAATTGGCTTTCAGAAAAATATATGTGAGGCATTATTCATTGCCTCAAAAAATTTTTGACTTTTGTAATCCAGTATATTGCACTGGATGACAAATCTTCCACAGAAATGAATGTAACATCATGTGTGCCCCAAGGAAGTATAATAGGACTGTAACGTTCTCAATACTCATAAACAGTTTATTGGCAGCACACACTTACCACTACAATAATATATGTACAAATACCACACAGATTATCTGCTAATGTTACTGTTGTCCTCAGGAAACTATGATTGCAAACTGTGAGGGAATGCAGAACTTCTTGGACTGTATTTTTGCTTGGTACAGTGATAGATAGCTCTGTCTAAATGTCGGTAAATGCAGCTTAATACCTGTAAACAATAGAAAGAACTTGACACCTTCCAGTTGCATTTTTTTATTTTATGCATGTTCCTGTGGTATCATCATATTATAATTTTTACTTATTATATTTTCTCTCTTCCGGTTTTGTTGAACACCATATAACAATTCAGACAGCAAAGCATGTCAATCAGAGTTCTGTGTTTTCTGCTTTGTATCAAAATTCTTCATTGACTGATGATATTAATTACCATTTTCATATTGCATGTTTGACTTTGTGCTGTGTGAGAAGGGAAAGACAATAGGATACATAGAGCAGGGGTGACAACCACGATAAATTTCTAATACAATGATCAGCCAGGACATTATGACCATGACCTATTATTGATATAAACCCATCCAGGCGATAACAGCACCACCTGGAGAGGAATGGCTGCTAGTCAGACACAGGCACAGTGCCTGTGGTATCAGTGAGCGTGCTGTCGGTGTATAGAATGGCAAAGACACGCGATCTATCTAAGTTTGACCGAGGGCAGATTGTTACGGCCTGGAGGCTTGACACAAGCATTTCAGAAACTCCACGACTTGTCGGGTGTTCAAGGAGTGCCGTGGTTATTGTCTTCAACATGTGGCAAAACCATGTCCAGACACCAAGGGGATTGGCGGCAAACTGTGGCGGAACTAACATCAGAATTTACTGCTGGTCAGAGTACAAGTGTGTCTGAACACACAGTGTACCGAACACTCCGAATGATGGGCCTTGACAGCCGATGACCTATGCTTGTACCACCATGACATTGGCATCTACAACTGAAATGGGCATGTGACCACTGGCACTGGATTTTGGCACAGTGGCAGAGCATTGTGTGGTCTGGTGAATCCCAGTACCTTCTTCATCATGACGATGCGAGGGAGCGAATCCGTCGTCTTCAAGGGGACAGCTCCTTGACACCTAAAGTAACGGTATGGAGACAAGCTGGCAGTGGCTCCAATATGCTCTGGGGGACATTCACGTGGTCATTCATGGGTCCAGTGGAGCTTGTGCAAGGCACCAGTAAGTATCATACTCCCTGGCAAGATAATACACGATGCCAGGAGTGTGACGGGTTGGTTCGAGGAGCACAGTGGTAAGTTCCAGTAGAGCGTGCTGGCCCTCAACTTGCCAGATGTGATCCTGATTGAACACATCTGGGATGTGATCAAACATGGTGTCAGAGCTCATCACCTCCCCTCTCCAGAATTTACGGGAATTAGGTGACTTGTGAGTGCAGATTTAGTGCCAACTCCCTCCAGCGACCTACCGAGGCCTCATTGCTTCCATGCCACGATGCGTCGCGGCTGTTATCCATACCAAAGGTGCACATACCATCTATTAAGAAGGTAGCCATAATGTTCAGGCTTATCAGTGTATATCTGTCAGCAATAGCACTCATTAAATCACTGCTGAAAATCGTGGAACTCCTATATATATGATTCAAAAACATTAAACCAAATTCTTCTCTCTCAAAGTTGTCTTCATTTGCCTGAATATTCACCAATATTTTGTCATATGGCCCACCAACTCCTCTTCAGGCTCCAGTATGTAACATCATCATCATCTTGGACAGTTTCCAGCCACTGGCTGGGTCTGTCGGGAACACAAGCCTCTCCATCGTGTTCTGTCTTTCCACCATTCCCCCTCTTCCACCTTCGTCCAGTTCTATCCTCTTCTCATCACACATTCCTTCACTCCCTTCACCCATCTATCTCTTGGTCTTCCCCTGGGCCTCTTCCCCTCCAGTTGCAGATCAAACATCCTCTTTGGAATGCTTCCCTCATCCATTCTCTTCATGTGTCCATACCACTGCAGTCTTGATTTTTCTATCCTGTCCTGTACTGGTTCCTCCTTTAGTCTTTCCCTCACATACACATTTCGCAATCTGTCTCGTCTTGTTACACTCAACCTGCTCCTCTGGAACTTCATTTCACTAGCTTGTATTCTACTTTTGTCGCTTTTGTGCATTACCCACGTCTCACTTCCGTATGCCAATATGGGGACAAAGTAGGTTCGGTATATAATTCCCTTGGATTTCTGTGGCACCTCCTTGCTCCAAATAAGCCCCCTAATGCATTTGAAGAACTGCCCTGCTTTTCTGCACCTTTCATTTATTTCCATTGCGTTTCCCCCCTTACTTTCAATCATGCTTCCCAGGTACTTGAAGTTCTCTACCACTTGTAGTTTTTCCCCTCCACAAGTTATATCCACATTTGGCCTATTCTTCTTCCTTATTGTGACAATTATTTCACTTTTCTTTGCAGAGAAATGCATTCCATATTGTGCTGCCGTTGCCTCCCATACATCTAACTGCTCTTGCACCTCCTTCTCGCAATTTCCCCATAACATCAGGTCATCGGCAAAAAGCACTGCTTTCATTTTATGATCTCCAATTGCATCTGATACTTGCTGTAGGATTTCATCCACAACAATAATAAACAATAAAGGCGAAAGTGCACTTCCCTGTCGCAGCCCATTTTCCAGCTTGAACCATGCAGTACGTTCCCTCCCCACTTTCACACAACTCTCACTTCCCTCATACATTTTTCTGACTTTTCGTGTTATCTCTTCATCTATCCCTTTTGCGTTCAGCACATCCCAGAGCTTGTCCCTATAGATACTGTCATACGCCTTCTCAATATCTAAAAAGGCCATGATTAAGTCCTACCCGTACTCATAGTGCCTTTCCTGCAGTTGCCTTACCGCAAATATGAGGTCCGTTGTTGATCTTCCCGGTCTGAAACCATACTGCTCCTCTTGCAGTCTACTTTCAATACTGCTTCTTATTCTCTTCTCCAGGATCTTTTCATAGATTTTTCCGCAGTGGCATAGCAGGGTGATTCCTCTGTAGTTCTCACATCTCCTTTTATCCCCTTTCTTGTTCTTCGAACAAAATCAATTTCCCTCTATTTCATAAAATTTTGTATATTAAAATCTATATCAACTATTTTTCATAGGTTTCAAGATACAATAAAAATTTATTGATGGAAGATATATATATATTATAATGAAAAAGCTTATCAGATAAACTGGACTCCATTTAATCCAATTCCATTAACATAAAGTTATGACATGAACATTGCTCTGAGGGACAGTGGTCTTCACCACACCACAGCTTGTGACCAGGTATCTGTCAGTGCAGCCTGCCTTCAGAGGCATTACACATTCTCAGTGTGGTCAGCCATTACATGAAAAGAGAAAAATACAATTTCTGTAGTCAGATAATAGACACACATTTTAACATTGGAAAATCCAGGATGGAATAATGACAATATTATGAAAAGGACAGGTTACTACTCACAATGTAACAGAGATGCTGAGTCGCGCGCGCGCGCACACACACACACACACACACACACACACACACACACACACACACGACCACATTCTCTGGGTGCCGAGGCCAGACTGCGAGCAGCAGCACATTTTGTTAGAAGCAATCTGGGTGGTGAGGAGGAGGCTGGGGCGGGGAGGGATAGCAGGGTAGGGGTGGGGAATGGTAAAGTGCTGCTTGTGGGAGCATAAAGGGACAGAGAGAAGTAAAGATTGTGTGTGTGCTGGTGGAATAGAGGCCTGTCTAGTGCTGGAATGAGAACATGGAAGGGGATAGGTGGGTAAAGGATAATGGCTAACAAAGGAGGAGGCCAGGAGGGTTGCGGGAATGTAGGAAATATTGCAAGGGCAGTTCCCACCTCTGCGTTTTAGAAAATCTGGTCTTGGTAAGAAGGATCCAGATGGCACAGGCTGTGAAGCAGTCATTGAAATAAAGAACATCGTGGTATCTTGGTGAGCTGCATGCTAAGCAACTGGATGGTCCAGCTGTTTCTTTGCCACAGTTTGTCAGTGGACATTCATGCTGACAGACAGCTTGTTGGTTATTGTACCCACATAGAAATCAGCACAGTAGTTGAAGCTTAGCTTGTAGGTCACATGACTGGTTTCGCAGGTAGCCATGCCTTTGATGGGATAGTTAATTTTTGTGGTCAGGCTAGAGTGGATGGTAGTGGGAGGATGTGTGGGACAGATCTTGCATAGAGGTCTATTACAGAGAGATTAGCCATGAGGCAAGGAGCAGGGAGCAGGGTTGTGTAGGGATGGACGAAGATACTGCGTAGGTTTGGTGGGCAGTGGAATACTACTATGGGAGGAGTGCCAGAAATAGAGGGTAGGACATTCCTGATTTCAGGGCACAATGGAGGTAGTTGAAACCATGGCAGAGAATGTGATTCAGTTGCTCCAGTCCTGAGGGGTACTGAGTCACGAGGGGAATGCTCCTCTTTAGCCGGAAGGTGGAACTTTGGGAGGTGGTGAGTAACTAGAGAGATAAGACACGGGGTATCTGTTTTGGGGGCTGGGGTAATTATGATCTGTGAAGGCCTCAGTGAGATCCTTGGTACATTTCGAGAGGGATGCTTGTCACTACAGATGCGACAGCTGCAGGTGGCTAGGCTGTATGGAAGGGACTTCTTGGTATGGAATGGGTGGTAACCGTTGAAGTAGACTTATTCCTGATGGTTACCAATACCTTCACTTTGACAGCTGCCACACATTCCATACCAAGAAGTCCCTTCCATATAGCCAACTGTGGCTGTCACATACATAGTGACGAGCAGCCCCTCTCAAACTATACCAGGGGTCTTAGTTTGCACGAGAGCTGATGGGGAGTCTTTTCTCTCCACAAAGCCTCAGTTCTTCGTCGAGCATTTAGAGGACAAGTTTGGGGAGGTGGAGGGCTTGTCTAAAATGCGCTCTGGGTCAGTACTGATACAAACGGCATCCTCCGCCCAGTCCCGCAGGTTGCTTGCTTGTGACAAGTTGGGGGATGTTAACGTTACTATTACACCACATAAGAGTTTAAATATGGTCCACGGTGTTATTTTCCATAGGGACCTCCTTTTGCAGTCTGATGACAAGCTGCGCGCCAACTTAGAACGTAGAGGTGTTCATTTCGTCCGGCGCGTTCATCGGGGTCCGAGGGACAATCAGGTTGCTACCGGTGCCTTCATCTTGGCCTTCGAGGGTGATACGTTACCGGAAAAGGTCAAGGTGATGGTCTACCGATGTGACGTCAAGCCTTATATCCCTCCCCCGATGCGGTGCTTCAAGTGCTGGAAGTTCGGCCATATGTCTTCGCGCTGCACTTCCAGCCTCACATGTCGAGATTGCGGACGCCCATCTCATCCCGATACTCCATGTGCCCCGCCTTCCATCTGCGTCAACTGTGGGGAGCACCATTCACCTTGCTCGCCAGACTGCAGAATGTTCCAGAAAGAGCGCAAAATCATGGAATATAAGACCCTGGACCGACTGACTTATACTGAGGCCAGAAGGAAATACGACCGATTACATCCAGTGAGAATGACATCTTCCTACGCCGCTGCTACAACACCTGTGCTCGCCCCATCAGTTTCGCGACTTCCGGCCGGATCGACGAGTGGTACAACTCCTCCTGCTCCCTTGCCAGTGGGGGGCTCTACCCACCGGGTTGCTCCTGTGCCACCTACCTCAGGAGCAACACCATCCCCCCCATCGAGGACGTCGGTCCCTGCTTCTAAGCCGGCGAAGTGTCCAACTTCTTCGGCTTCTCATGCTCGCAAGGGGTCCCTTGGGTCCCTCCCTTCCCAGGTTTCCACCAGCGGGAAGGCTGACGACCGACAGTGGCGTAAGTGCCCACCATCAGCTGGTCGACGGGCTTCACGATCCTCCTCAGTCCCAGATACTGAATCGGTGAAGCCCTCCCAGCCAGTTAAACCCAAGGGGCAGCGTGAGAAATCAAAGAAGAAGAGCTCTAAGCCCAAGGACCTTGCAGTGGCAGCCACCCCACCGCAACCTTCCAGCTCTGCGTCTGAGGACGAGGTGGAGATTCTGGCGTCCGCTGAGGACCTCGATCTCGCCGGTCCCTCAGACGCCATGAATAGCACTAGCGCAGGTGCTCAATCGGAGGCAGCAGGTGACCCAGCGGCATAATCTGCCTTCCCTGTCCCGTCACGCCTTTCCCAGCCATGGACAACACCATCATCCAGTGGAACTGCAGCGGTTTCTTCCACCATCTAGCTGAGCTCCGCCAACTTATCAGCCTTCACCCTTTCTTCTGCATTGCTCTGCAGGAAACTTGGTTTCCAGCAATGCGAACCCCCGCCCTCCGTGGCTATCGGGGTTATTATAAGAACCGAGCAGCTTATGAACGGGTGTCTGGTGGCGTCTGTATATATGTCCTTCACACTCTGCACAGCGAGTCTGTCCCTCTCCAGACACCTTTAGAGGCTGTCGCTGTACGGGTGTGGACGCCACAGGCTGTCACCGTCTGCAGTCTTTACCTTCCACCGGATGGTGATGTCTCGCAGCCTGTCCTGGCTGCACTGGTAGCCCAATTGCCGCCACCTTTCTTGCTATTGGGCGACTTCAACGCCCATAACCCTCTGTGGGGTGGGTCAGTGGCAACAGGTCGAGGCGCCATCGTTGAGCATTTATTGTCGCAGCTCGATCTCTCGCTGTTAAATGATGGTGCCTTCACTCACTTCAGTGTGGCGCATGGCACATACTCCGCCATTGACCTTTCCATCTGTAGCCCTAGCCTCTTACCGTCTGTCCAATGGAGTGTGCATGACGACCTGTGTGGTAGTGACCACTTTCCGATCTTTCTGTCACTACCACTGCGTCACTCTTCTGGGCGCCCTAGCAGATGGGCTATGAATAAGGCTGACTGGGACTTGTTCTCCTCCACTGCCGCTATTGAGCCTCTCTCTACTGATGACATTGATGCGGTGGTTCAATCGGTCACCACCGGCATCGTTACTGCCGCCGAATCTGCCATTCCCCGTTCTTCTGGGTCCCCTCGGCGGCGGGCTGTGCCTTGGTGGTCGCCTGAGATCGCTGAAGCGATTAAAGATCGCCGGCGGGCGCTCCAGCGTCACAAGCGACATCCCTCCGTAGACCACCTTATCGCCTTCAAACGGCTGCGTGCGCGGGCCCGCCTCCTTATCCGCCAAGGCAAGGAGGAGTGCTGGGAGCGTTATGTGTCCACCATTGGCCTCCATGTCACTCCATCGCAGGTCTGGGCCAAGATTCGACGCGTCTACGGCTATAGGACCCCTGCCAGCGTCCCTGCGCTCTCACTGAATGGAGCAGTTTGTACAGACTCCGACGTCATTGCAAGCCGCTTGGCAGAGCATTTTGCTATGAGTTCCGGTTCTGCGAATTACCCCCTGGCCTTCCGCTCCATTAAAGAGCGGATGGAACGTCGGAGCCTTTCGTTTCGCACCCACCATCCAGAATCGTACAACGTTCCATTCAGTGAGTGGGAATTCCACATTGCCCTTGCTGCTTGCCCTGATACCGCTCCTGGACCAGATAGCATCCACTGCCAGATGCTGAAACACCTCTCAGTGGACTGTCAGCGACGGCTCCTCGACCTTTACAACCGTATTTGAGTCGAGGGTGAGTTTCCGTTGCAATGGCGGGCAAGTATCGTTATTCCCATTCTGAAACCAGGCAAGAACCCTTTGGCGGTGGACAGCTACCGCTCCATTAGCCTCACCAACGTTCTTTGCAAGCTTCTCGAACGGATGGTGAGCCGGCGCTTGACTTGGGTACTGGAGTCTCGGGGCCTTCTGGCTCCGTCTCAGGGTGGGTTCCGTAAAGGCCGCTCCGCCGCCGACAATCTGGTGCACCTGGAGTCGGCCATACGTACTGCCTTTGCCCGCCGTCAGCACCTGGTCGCTGTCTTTTTCGACATGTGGAAGGCGTACGATACGGCATGGCGTCATCTCATCCTTTCTACGCTTCATGGATGGGGTCTTCGGGGCCCTCTGCCGATCTTTATTAGACATTTTCTGTCGTATCGTACCTTCCGCGTTCAAGTCGCAGCCTCATATAGTTCCACCCACGTCCAGGAGAACGGTGTGCCACAGGGATCTGTTTCAAGTGTCTGCCTGTTTTTAATAGCCATTAACGGGCTCGCTGCGGCCGTGGGAAATTCTGTCTCTGCTTCCCTGTATGCTGACGACTTCTGCCTTTATTACAGCTCTCCTGGCATTGCAGTTGTTGAACGTCAGCTACAGGGTGCTATCCGCAAGGCGCAGTCTTGGGCTGTAGCTCATGGGTTCCAGTTTTCGGCAGCCAAGACCTGCGTAATGCATTTCTGCCAGCGACGCACTGTCCACCCGGAGCCGCGGCTTTATCTTGCCGGCGAACTTCTTTCAGTGGTGGAATCACACAGGTTTTTGGGGGTGGTTTTCGATGCCCGGTTGACTTGGCTGCCTCATATCCGGCAGCTTAAACAGGTGTGTTGGCGGCATCTAAATGCTCTGAGATGCTTGAGCCACACCCGCTGGGGCGCCGACCGATTTACCCTGTTGCAGCTCTACCAGGCGTTAATCCAATCCCGTCTGGATTATGGGAGCCTGGCTTATGGCTCAGCATCCCCCTCTGCGTTGCGGGTGCTGGACCCAATACTACACAGCGGGATCCGACTTGCCACTGGAGCCTTCCGCACCAGCCCTGTGGACAGCATCCTTGTTGAGGCAGGTGTCCCTCCACTGCGGTTACGACGCCAACAATTACTGGCTGCTTATGCTGCCCATGTTTTTAGCTTGCCCGGGCATCCAAATTACCGTGTCTTGTTCCCGCAGTCGGTCGTCCATCTGCCGGACCGTCGGCCCCGGTCGGGTTGTCCGATCGCCGTACGTGTCAAGGAGCTTCTCTGCGGGCTTGGGTTTTTCCCTGTTCCACCTCCTTTCCAGGCGCCTCTGCGTACACCCCCGTGGTGTGTTCCTCGCCCTTGCCTTCAGCTCGACTTGGCACAGGGCTCGAAGGACTCGGTCCCTCCAGAGGCCTTCCGCCGCCACTTTTATTCCATCCTGGCCACGTACCAGGGCTCTGGAATTGTGTACACCGACGGTTCGATGGTTGCTGGTCGTGTCGGGTATGCGCTAACTCTAGGGGACCATTCCGAACAACGGTCCTTGGCGGCTGGCTGCAGCGTTTACACTGCTGAGCTAGTCGCCATCTTTCGAGCCCTAGAGTATATCCGCTCCTGCTCAGGTGAGTACTTCGTTATCTGTAGCGATTCCCTGAGTGGTTTACGAGCTCTCGACCAGTGTTTTCCTCGTTCTCGTCTGGTGATGGCTATCCATGAGTCCCTGCATACTCTTGCGCGTTGCGGCCGTTCTGTGGTCTTTGTGTGGACCCCCGGTCATGTCGGTATCCCGGGCAATGAACATGTTGACCGCCTGGCGAAAGAGGCCACGAGTAACCCATCTCTGGATGTTGGCCTCCCAGAAACTGATTTGCGGGCAGTCCTCCGCCGAAAAGTTTTTGCGCTTTGGGACGCTGAATGGCGCGATCGGATCACACCCAATAAACTCCGTGCCATTAAGGAGACGACGACTGTGTGGCGGTCATCCATGCGAGCCAACCGCAGGGACTCAGTCGTCCTTTGTCAGCTCCGCATTGGCCACTCCCGGCTAACACACAGTTATTTACTGCGCCGGGAGGACCCTCCTGTATGTCGCTGCGGGGCGGCTTTGACAGTGGCCCACATTCTGTTGGCCTGCCCCCTTTTAGCTGTGGTCAGGCAGACATTTGCGCTGCCTGATACGCTCCCTGCCGTTTTATCTGATGACCCTGTTATGGCTGCCTTAGTTTTACGTTTTATTAGGGCAGGGGGTTTTTATTCTTTAATCTGAGTGTTTCTGTTTTATTTTATTGTTTTGTGTTGATTCTGGCCTTTGGCCTACGGTTTTAAACTAAGTTTTTAATGTGTTTTCGGTGGTTGGCTTTTCCCTTTTTTTTGTTCCTATGGTCGGCCAACCACCGTCACACTCCGTGTGATTTTCTTTCGTTTTGTCTGGTCCTTGTCTATGTTTCTTTTGTTCTGTGTCGTCTGTCTCCTATTCTGTTGAAAATTTTTTTTTCTTCTCTGTGGGTATTTTTAGTATTTTGGAAAAAGGGACCGATGACCTCTGCAGTTTGGTCCCTTTAATCCTTAAACCAACCAGGGGTCTCACTGACGCCTTCACATACCATAATTACCCTCCCTACCATGTACAAAAACACATCTCCATTGCCTTATCTCTTCTGTCACCCACCATCTCCCAAAATCCCACTGTCTGGCCACAGAGAAGCATTCCCCTAGTGACTGAGTACCACCCAAGACAGGAGCAGCTGAATCACATTCTCTCCCAGGGTGTCAACTTCTTCACATCATGTCCTGAAATCAGGAATGTCCTACCCACTACCCTTCTCACCCCTCCCACAGTGGTATTCCACTGCCCACCGAACCTACACAATATCCTCGTCCACCCTTATACAACCCCTGCTCCCAACCCCTTGCCCCATGGCTCATATACTTGCAATAGACATAGATGCAAGATCTGTCCCATACATCCTCCCACCACTACCTATTCCAGTCTAGTCACAAGCATCACCTGTTCCATCAAAGGCCTGTGAAACCAGTCATGCGACCTACAAGCTACGCTGCAGCCACTGTACTGCATTCTGTGTTGGTAAGACAACCAACAAGTTGCCTCTCCACCTGAATGGCTACGGACAAACTGTTACTATGGAACAGCTGGACCACCCAGTTGCTGAACACACTACCCAATATGACATTCATCATTTCAGTGATTTCTTCACAGCCTGTGCCTTCCTGTTAACACTAGCTTTTCTGCATTGTGCAGATGGGAAATCTCCCTGCAGTATATCCTATGTTCCCATAACTCTCCTGCCCTCAATCTTCATTAGTCATTATTCTTTACCCACCTATCCCTTTCCCTGACCCCATTCCCCCCCCCCCCCCCCCCCACTCCCGCCTTTCATCTAACCTCCCAACTGCCAACTGCAGCTAGGTGCCCTACCTTCTCTCCACCTCGTCTTTGTATCTCTCACAAGCAGCCCTCATCAAGATTGGTTCTCCCGTCATTTGCTGTTGCTCACAGTCTAGCTTCAGCAGGCAGAAACTGTGGTTGTGTGTGTGTGTGTGTGTGTGTGTGTGTGTGTGTGTGTGTGTGTGTGTATGATGGTACGGTGTCTGGTTCCAGTGAAGGTCTATTGGCCAAAAGCTTACTTGTTTGGCAGTCTTTTTGTTGTGCCTATCAGCAACTCAGCATGTCCGCTATAATGTGAGTAGTAACCTATCCTCCTCATAATATTGACATACTTTAACATGTAATATGACTTGTAAAACTGCTTGTACATTCATTTGGTTGCTGACAATTTCATTACAATACATTGCGTAGATTTTTGTGTCCATGGCCAAGCAGTGCAACAGACTACCAACAAAACGTGCAGGTGCCACAACTGTTTATTACAGATATAAGAGACAGAACTCAAATACAATGTCCGTGAATTAATGTCCATACAATTTGAGCACAAATAGAAGTGTCACTTATAGATATTTCCTGGGCTGCATCTACATGATGAAATCCATGAGTCATAGTAGGTAGCACAGCAGAAAGATCCGAGGATGATCCAATGTGGCACATAAAGTATGCCCCCAAGTATGAAAGGCTCCAGGGATGTCGGGGATGGGTGGGTATCAGAGGTGTAACTCGAAGACAATAGCTGTTCATGGACCAAAAATGCTTCTGGAACATCAGGTGTTGGTGGTTGTCAGAGGTGATGGCTCAGCGACAGTAGTTACTGGCTGGTTGGCGATGCTTCAGGGATGTCAGGTGTAAACAGTTATCAGAACTGATGTCTCAATGATGGCTGTCACCTATGGAATGACGTTCAGTGAGGCCTGGCACCTGGAATCAGCAGACAGTGGTTGTGCATAGTGCCGGTAACAGGTGCTTTATGACGGGGCAGTAAGTCCAATCAGAGGGTTTCTGGTGGATCAAAGATGAAAGCTACTGGCCACAGCAAGGTCCAGCGGTGGCCTGAATACTCTCCAGCAGAGGGATACCAGCAGTGCTGAATGGACTCATGATGTGGCATGAGAAAGAGATCTCTGACTACAGTGCTCTCTATCACAATAGGAACACTGCCTGTCAACGAGATTGGAACCGCCAGACACTGTGGAAGATATGTGAAAGGTACAGTGTAAACAGCCTAAGCCATATGAGGTTAGGTTTGTAAACAGCTTGGTGAATTATGTTTATGTGATTTGTTTATTCACATCCTCCTGGAGGAGTGGCAGTCCATAATACTTCCCTGGTTTGCAGAGCAGTATAGTCCTAGGCCTATACTATATCCCTCTCCCTTAAAATACATGGTGCAGCCAGCTCAAAGGTGAAGCAGCTGCTGCCACGAGAAGGCACCCCAGGAATGGAGAGCTGGAAATGGCATTGGCAGGCAATGCTGGCCAATAACCATGACACTTCCTCAACTGTGGCTGGCTATAAGAAAACAGGGCTGACATGATGGTGAGGCATGTGATGTGTAATGCAGCCATCAAAAGGCTACCTTGACTGGGGACCTGAAAAATTATAGACAGATAGGCAGACAGGATCAACATAGTAAAAGACCAACCGGGTACCAGCAGGGGGGGCTGTCATCAGTCATCGCCCATTGCCTGAGGTGGTGAAATTTCCAGGATCGTCAAAACCAAACCACAGCAACCGAAGTAGCAACCCACAGCAAGCCCAGCTGAAGCATGTATGCACAGCAAGCCCAAGAGGCACAGGAAACTAGGTGTGGGATGAATCAGGGACACCTATGATGGCAGTGGGGTCAGTAGCAGTCAAACCAGAGGCAATGGCACCAAGGCCACTCATGATAGGGATGGTGGTGACAAGGCTGCCAATGGAAGGGCCGGCGTTGCCAGTGATAGGGCTGTCTGGAACAGGACCAGCATCGACTAGGATAACAACAAGAGAGCTGTGGTGCAGGAGGTGGTGGCAGCGGGTGGAGAGTCATCTACAGCCATGGCTGGTGTTGGGGGGTGGGGGGGGGGGGGGCAGCAGAGATGAAGGGTGAAGGTGTCTGCACAGTCACTTGGGCTAACATCAGCCCAGTGCAGAGGCTGCTACGAAAAGGCCGGCAACGAGCAGTGTCAGAGGCAGCAGAGGAGAAGGAACCTCCACAGTTGCCCAAGCTGACTCTAGTGCATCGACAGGTGTCGGAGCACATGTCAATGGATTCAGGACTGGCAAAAGATGCTGTCGTCCTGGAAACGAGCTTCATAGAGAGAGAGGTGCCAGTCCACAATATATGCCTGGTATGCAGAGCTGTACAGTCCCAAGCAGATACAATGTACTGTTGTGCTTATATCAACATATGAAAGAAACATGAATTTATCAGAATTATTTACTTGGAAAGCTTACATTTGCAAAGTCATCAATAAAGTAGTAAAGCAAATCACCAAAAATTGCTGTAATTTAGTTTTGAGTAATTTACTCAAGACATTGTCAGTTGGGCAGAAATTTTTGTTTTCTAAGAACATAGTAGTTCTCTATAGTTATTAATTGGTTGCGGGAGATACAATCATTTCATCACAAATAATGGAAACTTGTTGTTTGAAGGTAACCATTATCTCATCAAGAGCTACTCACAACCCGCCTTTTTAGAGACACTTAGAAAATGTTCATCAGAGGTCTTTTCAGTACCCCAGTTACCCTTAATTTCATTGTGATTAAAATTAAGGACAGTATTGAGGGCTTGCTGACTATCTGTCCCACATATTACACTACACATAATTTTGGTTATCTTACACAACTGACTAATTTTGTCCTGTAAACACGTACGTATGGGCATTCACTTTGTTTAGAATTTTGCAGTAGTTTCTGTAGCTCACTTTATCTGCGTTGATAATTAAGAAATCCACACGCTCAGCTACATTGTCCTAGCAAAAAACATGCTCTGATGTTAGTCTAGACTGCATTCATAAAAATAAAAATAAAATGTTGAAATATTTTTGTTTGAACAGCTCTATGACACTGTAACTGTAACATGCTACACAGTATCTAAGATTCTAGTGTGTCCTATTTTAGAGTACTGTTCCAGCATTTGGAGTCCTTACAAAGTAAGCATGTGAGAAATGCAGACATATTCTGCTAGGACTGTTGCAGGTTACTTCATCCCACACAAAAGTGTAATGGGGGTGCTTAGGGAGCTACAGGAAATTTTTGGAAGAAACATGACATTGTTATCACAAAAATCTGTTGACTGAATTTGGAGAACCCATGTCCGAGATAGACTGTGCAGCAATTCTTCTTCCTCCCAAGTGTAGTTCATAGTGGGATCATGAGCATCAAATAAGAGAGAGCAGGGGACATAGGATAGTCTGAAGACATTCATTTTTTCCTCATTTCATTAACAAATGAAACAGTACAGGGATGGACACACTGGTATAAATTATATTTCCATCGAGCCCTATGCAACAGGTTTTGAAGTATTTATTTACGTTGATAAATGTATACACGTTTCATCATAGGGTGTAATGCAATGTTTATTTAATCATGAAGTTAGTTAATTTCGACTGACCATCATTGTCGACCACATTTGTAACATCTGAATTTCATGTCCTTTTCAAATCACTTTTAATTAAAAGTAAAAAGTCTCCGTATTCTGTCATTTTATGAAAGAATCCACACTACAGTGACATCTTTTAAGATCATACTCTGAAATACAGATGTTACAAATATGCTTGACAATGGTGTTTAGTCTAAATTAGCTAACTGCGTGATTAAATAAACATCACATTACAGTTTACTATGGATCATGTGTATGTTTATTAAGTATCTGGAAGCTGTGGATCCCCACAAATATAAAATTTTATTTTTTTCAAAGACATCTTGAAGACAGAGGAAATACAAGGCAATGGAAACGCAAGGTAACCTCTAACAAGAGGACAATGATTGATATTTGCAGATTCAGTCTTTCTATTCAGTTTTGAATAAATGTTTGAACATGTTTTCCAATGCTCCTTTGTAATATCACTTAGAGTCATATGGACATTTGGTTCATATCTATGCATGTCACTTTCCAAAATATATATCAATAATGTGTTTGGAAAGACAAGAATGTCTGTGCCCCCCCCCCCCCCCCCCCCAAATACATGCACACGCACGCACACACGCGCGCGCACACACACACACACACACACACACACACACACACACACACACACACACACACACAAAGTAGTAATTAAAACCGAGTGTGATACGGCTGAACCTCTAAAGATTTTTTTTATGTTTTATTCATTTCAGAAAAATATATGCAGTTGAACGTGATCTGAAAAGATATGACGTACTGAAGAATACAGTAAAATTATCTGGTGCCACATGTGTCGAAACCCTGCTTGGTGATTCACTGAGCATAAGCAGCAGTGACGTTCCTGGTGTAGAGTATATTCTTGTTGATCCATCATGTTCTGGTTCAGGTAAGATGAGTATAAGTATTGATTAAGTGTCATCTTTGTATCAAAAGGGGACTTCGTTTTTGAAAACTAAAATCCAAAGATGATAGAATGGCTGACTGGTATCTACCTTCAAAATGTGAAATTTCAGTATTACTAATAGATGAAAAAGCTTGCACAGGATAGAGTAGCATGGAGAGCTGCATCAAACCAGTCTCAGGACTGAAGACCACAACAACAACAAATAGACACATTTTTTTGTTCAAAAGTCGTCACACATGATGAGGTTGAAAGGTCTCACACGGAACCAGATTTCATTGTGTATGGGGAAACTTCGACAAACTGGTACGGGTTGACCTGTCTAGTTGGATATTCAATAGGTCAAAATATGCTGTGCCAAGCCACTGAAGGTAGGCTTTGTTAAACTCTTGACTGTAATACTAGATTCTCCATGTCTCTCCTATTGACTCCCATTTCATCTTCTGTTGCATAATCAGATAGTTCCTCCCCCTCATAGAAGCCTTCAATGTACACTTTTTCTCATCCTCCTATGCATTTAATGACTGAATTCCACTTTCACTCTCAAGGTAGGCACTTTTTGATTTTAATTCAGGGTTTATATACCCTGGGAAATCCACGAAAAATGTGAGGAGTTTTTCATGTTAGAAACGCATGGGAGTATTTTAGAATTCCAGGAACTTTTCATTGTTTTAATTTTCAGTAAAATTTTTGTAGTTTTGACTAGTAAGAACTAATACCCTTACAAAGAATTTTACTTTAACCCTTTACTACAGTATAATACTGCACCAATAAAACATAAACAAAAAAATACCAAAATAAAGCTTCCATTGGAAGGAAAAAGCGCCATTTATAACATCAAAACACAGTGCACACACAAGTGCCTGCCAACAGCAAAATGTGTCAAATGCATTAGGATGAAGACTATGCAGTACTTTGTAATAAAACTGCTTTCGATGAGCGTAACATCACAACTGTTTAAATTTCTAGCAGGTCGCAAGAAAATATGTTGAATAGTTGTTTGAGCAGCATTGCTTTCAAAAGTAAATTTCTTTCTATGCAAGGTGAATTATGGCATGTGTCAGTATGTGCAATGAATTATTAAATCACAGAGCACTTTATGCTCATTCAAAACTTAATGTTTTGACGACCAGCCACTCAGAACAATTTCAGAGCCAGAAAACCAGCCGTTATGTCATTATTTAAAATTTTACTGATACATTTGTGTTTGATATTTCTTAAAGGATAACACACACTAAAAAAGACCACACTTCAAGTTTAGTTTCTCATATTTATTTTAGTTCTGTCATAGATTACAGACTATGCAATAACAATTGCAGATAGTGTAATTAGCCTCCAAAAAAAATGTGAGGTGAGTTCTTGAGCAATTTCAAACATAACCAGATTTTCTGTCGAAAAGTCGACGTGCTTGATGGAACATGTATTCATCTAGGTAACCCATGAAATGTGTGGTGCACAGCACTGAAATTTTTAATCCTGCTTTGCTATTAGGATCCCACCTAGCAACACCCTCAGGGAAATAAAATGTTTGATGACCAATGTTATATGCAAAAGCTAAGCTTTTTCTTGTAACTATACCGTACATATATTAATTTAAACCATTAAATTTTCCTAATTGTGTGTTCATACTACTTAAGAATGATGTTGCTATTGGCTGGTTGCACACTTTTACTTGGGTCTGGAACAGAGGATGCTGGGAGCGGAAGCTTGCAATTGGCTCATAGCATATAGGCTGCTGAGACAAGCCTCACCTGCTTTTCCCAAAGCAGCCAGCTTATAGGATATAAAAGAAACAAACATGTAATGGATTAATCTGTCGCAGAAGTGACACAGAAGTATATGTCAAGTCATAGAAGGGCCCGGTACAGCCTCTTCACTTATTTTTGTAAATAATATTAACAGTCACTACACACAGCAATGCACTTGGCTGAAGACTAGAGTCACAGTGTCTACTTACTGTTAAGGAGCACAATATTTTTATGTAGCTAAGGTTGGCAGTGAGTGAAAGTATTTCAGAGTGGTACAAAGTCAGCCAACTTCCACTGATCACAAAGAGGGCCAACTAAAAGTGTACGACCTAGAGTTTCATATGTCCTATGCTCTGAATATATGCTGTCATTGGCTGGTGAGATCACGTGACATGAACTATAATCGGCTGGCAAAAGTGCATCATGCAGCACGATCTCAATTTCAGTATTTCAGAAGCTACCGTGCTGTACTTGGTGAAATTTTTATATATATATATCTAAAAACAAAGATGATGTGACTTACCGAACGAAAGCGCTGGCAGGTCGATAGACACACAAACACACACACAAAATTCAAGCTTTCGCAACAAACTGTTGGCTCATCAGGAAAGAGGGAAGGAGAGGGAAAGACGAAAGGATGTGGGTTTTAAGGGAGAGGGTAAGGAGTCATTCCAATCCTGGGAGCGGAAAGACTTACCTTGGGGGAAAAAAGGACAGGTATACACTCGCGCACACACACACACACACACACACACACACACACACACACACACACACACACATATCCATCCACACATATACAGACACAAGCAGACATATTTAAAGACAAAGAGTTTGGGCAGAGATGTCAGTCGAGGCGGAAGTGAAGAGGCAAAGATGACGTTGAATGACAGGTGAGGTATGAGTGGCGGCAAATTGAAATTAGCGGAGATTGAGGCCTGGTGGGTAACGGGAAGAGAGGATATATTGAAGAGCGAGTTCCCATCTCCGGAGTTCGGATAGGTTGGTGTTGGTGGGGAGTATCCAGATAACCCGGACGGTGTAACACTGTGCCAAGATGTGCTGGCCGTGCACCAAGGCATGTTTAGCCACAGGGTGATCCTCATTACCAACAAACACTGTCTGCCTGTGTCCATTCATGCGAATGGACAGTTTGTTGCTGGTCATTCCCACATAGAATGCATCACAGTGTAGGCAGGTCAGTTGGTAAATCACGTGGGTGCTTTCACATGTGGCTCTGCCTTTGATCGTGTACACATTCCGGGTTACAGGACTGGAGTAGGTGGTGGTGGGAGGGTGCATGGGACAGGTTTTACACCGGGGGCGGTTACAAGGATAGGAGCCAGAGGGTAGGGAAGGTGGTTTGGGGATTTCATAGGGATGAACTAACAGGTTACGAAGGTTAGGTGGACGGCGGAAAGACACTCTTGGTGGAGTGGGGAGGATTTCATGAAGGATGGATCTCATTTCAGGGCAGGATTTGAGGAAGTCGTATCCCTGCTGGAGAGCCAGATTCAGAGTCTGGTCCAGTCCCAGAAAGTATGCTGTCACAAGTGGGGCACTTTTGTGGTTCTTCTGTGGGGGATTCTGGGTTCGAGGGGATGAGGAAGTGGCTCTGGTTATTTGCTTCTGTACCAGGTCGGGAGGGTAGTTGCGAGATGCGAAAGCTGTTGTCAGGTTGTTGGTGTAATGGTTCAGGGATTCCGGACTGGAACAGATTCGTTTGCCACGAAGACCTAGGCTGTAGGGAAGGGACCGTTGGATGTGGAATGGGTGGCAGCTGTCATAATGGAGGTACTGTTGCTTGTTGGTGGGTTTGATGTGGACGGACGTGTGAAGCTAGCCATTGGACAGGTGGAGGTCAACGTCAAGGAAAGTGGCATGGTATTTGGAGTAGGACCAGGTGAATCTGATGGAACCAAAGGAGTTGAGGTTGGAGAGGAAATTCTGAAGTTCTTCCTCACTGTGAGTCCAGATCATGAAGATGTCATCAATAAATCTGTACCAAACTTTGGGTTGTTAGGCCTGGGTAACCAAAAAGGCTTCCTCTAAGCGACCCATGAATAGGTTGGCGTACGAGGGGGCCATCCTGGTACCCATGGCTGTTCCCTTTAATTGTTGGTATGTCTGGCCTTCAAAAGTGAAGAAGTTGTGGGTCAGGATGAAGCTGGCTAAGGTGATGAGGAAAGAGGTTTTAGGTAGGGTGGCAGGTGATCGGCGTGAAAGGAAGTGCTCCATTGCAGCGAGGCCCTGGACGTGCGGAATATTTGTGTATAAGTAAGTGGCATCAGTGGTTACAAGGATGGTTTCCGGGGGTAACAGATTGGGTAAGGATTCCAGGTGTTCGAGAAAGTGGTTGGTGTCTTTGATGAAGGATGGGAGACTGCACGTAATGGGTTGAAGATGTTGATCTACGTAGGCAGAGATACGTTCTGTGGGGGCTTGGTAACCAGCTACAATGGGGCGGCCGGTATGATTGGGTTTGTGGATTTTAGGAAGAAGGTAGAAGGTAGGGGTGCGGGGTGTCGGTGGGGTCAGGAGGTTGATGGAGTCAGGTGAAAGGTTTTGCAGGGGGCCTAAGGTTCTGAGGATTCCTTGAAGCTCCGCCTGGACATCGGGAATGGGGTTACCTTGGCAAACTTTGTATGTGGTGTTGTCTGAAAGCTGACGCAGTCCCTCAGCCACATACTCCCGACGATCAAGTACCACGGTCGTGGAACCCTTGTCCGCCGCAAGAATGACGATGGATCGGTCAGCCTTCAGATCACGGATAGCCTGGGCTTCAGCAGTGGTGATGTTGGGAGTAGGATTAAGATTTTTTAAGAAGGATTGAGATGCAGGGCTGGAAGTCAGAAATTCCTGGAAGGTTTGGAGAGGGTGATTTTGAGGAAGAGGAGGTGGATCCCGCTGCGACGGAGGACGGAACTGTTCCAGGCAGGGTTCAATTTGGATGGTGTCTTGGGGAGTTGGATCATTAGGAGTAGGATTAGGATCATTTTTCTTAGTGGCAAAGTGATATTTCCAGCAGAGAGTTTGGTACAGATTTATTGATGACATCTTCATGATCTGGACTCACAGTGAAGAAGAACTCTAGAATTTCCTCTCCAACCTCAACTCCTTTGGTTCCATCAGATTCACCTGGTCCTACTCCAAATCCCATGCCACTTTCCTTGATGTTGACCTCCACCTGTCCAATGGCCAGCTTCACATGTCCGTCCACATCAAACCCACCAACAAGCAATAGTACCTCCATTACGACAGCTGCCACCCATTCCACATCAAACGGTCCCTTCCCTACAGCCTAGGTCTTCGTGGCAAACGAATCTGTTCCAGTCCGGAATCCCTGAAGCATTACACCAACAACCTGACAACAGCTTTCGCATCCCGCAACTACCATCCCGACCTGGTACAGAAGCAAATAACCAGAGCCACTTCCTCATCCTCTCAAACCCAGAACCTCCCACAGAAGAACCACAAAAGTGCCCCACTTGTGACAGGATACTTTCCGGGACTGGATCAGATTCTGAATGTGGCTCTCCAGCAGGGATACGACTTCCTCAAATCCTGCCCTGAAATGAGATCCATCCTTCATGAAATCCTCCCCACTCCACCAAGAGTGTCTTTCCGCCGTCCACCTAACCTTCGTAACCTGTTAGTTCATCCCTATGAAATCCCCAAACCACCTTCGCTACCCTCTGGCTCCTACCCTTGTAACCGCCCTCGGTGTAAAACCTGTCCCATGCACCCTCCCACCACCACCTACTCCAGTCCTGTAAGCCGGAAGGTGTACACGATCAAAGGCAGAGCCACATGTGAAAGCACCCACGTGATTTACCAACTGACCTGCCTACACTGTGATGCATTCTATGTGGGAATGACCAGCAACAAACTGTCCATTCGCATGAATGGACACAGGCAGACAGTGTTTGTTGGTAATGAGGATCACCCTGTGGGTAAACATGCCTTGGTGCACGGCCAGCACATCTTGGCACAGTGTTACACCGTCCGGGTTATCTGGATACTTCCCACTAACACCAACCTGTCAGAACTCCGGAGATGGGAACTTGCCCTTCAGTATATCCTCTCTTCTCGTTACCCGCCAGGCCTCAATCTCCGCTAATTTCAATTTGCCGCCACTCATACCTCATCTGTCTTTCAACAACATCTTTGCCTCTGTACTTCCGCCTCGACTGACATCTCTGTTCAAACTCTTTGCCTTTAAATATGTCTGCTTGTGTCTGTATATGTGTGGATGGATATGTGTGTGTGCGCGAGTGTATACCTGACCTTTTTTCCCCCAAGGTAAGTCTTTTCGCTCCCGGGATTGAAGTGACTCCTTACCCTCTCCCTTAAAACCCACATCCTTTCGTCTTTCCCTCTCCTTCCCTCTTTCCTGATGAGGCAACAGTTTGTTGCGAAAGCTTGAATTTTGTGTGTGTGTTTGTGTTTGTTTGTGTGTCTATTGATCTGCCAGCGCTTTCGTTCGGTAAGTCACATCATCTTTGTTTTTTTTTTTTTAAATATATATATATATATATATGAAAATACGCAATGTACATGTTGCTGTGCATCAAAAGATCTTTTCAAAACTCTTTGTGTTTGCTGGATTTCATTTCCAAAAGTGCAGGGAAGTTCTGTGCTGTTGTGAAAAACATTTACCATTCGAAGAATTTATAAGTTAATTACAGCTCTGAGAGAAAATGTATTGTCACTTAACATAGAAAAAGCATATTTTCACCCAGGAAAAAGTGAATTTGTAACTGAGAAATATCCAGAATTTTTTTTCTTGTCCAGTTACATGCCCTGGTTGATGGAGTCAGGTTTCACCAAAATTTGTTTTGACTTTCCTATATGCTGAACAAGCTTTTCTTGAGACCATTTTATTTTTGATTTATTTGAAATTTTCCTGTAGCTGTTTTGCTTTGACTTCCCTTCTCTTCCTATTTGTTTCATTCCTAAGTGATGTATGTTGCTGTTTTCCTGTCCTAAATGTTTCGAATTTTGTGAGTTTATGTCTCTGTTTTTCAGACTAGTTTGTCTTTACTGCATAACTCCTTTCAGTCTGAAATCAGCATTGTCAGATTACATAAAGAATGACATGTTTAACTGAGAAGAATACTGCTTTGGAAGTTACAGGAAAGATTGTGAGCTGAAACAGCTTGTTTAAACTTCATAGGTGGAAGTTGCCCCTGTAATGCATTTTTCATTCCTGTAATCCTGCTGGCCTCAATCTCTCTTAGACCCCATACCCACCCCCACCACCATCCTTCAATATGCCCCAGGATCTAACTTGATTCATACTGAACCTACATCTTCATCCCCACGGTCTCCAATTTCTCTGCTCTGCCATCCCCTTCAAGTCCACTCCTCCATGTCGTCATATGCTATACCAACTCACTGGTACTGGTGCTTGTGTTGCATTCCTGTCCTGTCCTGTGCACCTGCTACTTCCCCCTCCTGTGTTCCTATCTTGTGCACCCGCTGCCTCCCTCTTAGCAGTCAGCCACCCTTCCCCAACACTCCCTCCCACCCTTACCTTGTTTATCCCCTGACCCACTCCACCCATCAGTCTTTCACCCCAGTCAACCTTCAGAACTGCAGATGGCATAATGTAGTCATACAGGTGTGTGTTGGGGGAGGGAGGTGGCACACTATGTACTCTTCCTTGAGGTAGAATTATTCGAAAGTTAGCATAATTTTCAGTCTAGTTCATATGCCTGGCAACAACTCAATGCCTGTGATGGTTGTATCTTGTATTTATGGATACATAAGTTAATTTCAGCACATAAACAGAAATATGCACTACCAAATTTATTAGCACTCTTTTTTGCATGAGTTGTTGGTTTATTTCTCGTATGTAGCCATTCCATTATTTACTTAAACCTTTATTGCTTGTGAACAAATTAGTGAAATGTCACTTAAATTGCATTTAAGTAATGTATCTATATATAAAGGAGCCAGTACATTCAAAGACCATTATAAACTCTGCACATCCGTTGACCAGTTAACACTCCAGTGTAGTACCTAAATGCTCTCTGGATGATGATCGGCTAGGTAGGAGTTCGTATTTCGTTGTTCTTCACTGGAAGTGAAAAATGCCTGAGATTCTATGTAAGCTCTCAGAAAACAACACACACAAAAGTTTGAGCAGCAGTGAAATGGATTATACTTTGTAGACAGCCACCACTAATTGAACATATTCTTTAAATACGCTAATTACATTATCACTCTCAACTCTTTTGAGCCAGAACCGTGACGAATCCACATTTTCAGATGTAGCTCAAGAAAAAATCTGTAGTAAACTTATTGACCACAGCCATGAAATTTATCAAGAACCAGCTGAAGTTTGTCACATTGTAACAACACTGTTCAAAATTAAAAAACAATTTTGCTTTAACTCAGTGACAAACAGCTTCTTTGGAATGAAAGTAGTATTTTTTGTTTGTTGTGAAACCTCATATTCTTCATCTCGTATTGTAGACCCTCAGACTTAATGAATTTTAATGTACAAAGATGTGTGTGTTGGTGTGGGCATATTTTTAAAAAATCACCAAGCCTTCTCTTTTATCTCATTGCAGCACTCACATTATTTTCTCAGTTAATCTTGTTTTGGTCATCTGCTGCTGTTATTATTTACCAGATAGATGTTTCAATAGTTATCCATTTATCCCTGATTAAAACAAGTAAGGGGCAACACAGAAGAAAATAGTTAATTTTAACTATTTGGGAAACAGCATGACTTTTTACTGTTAGAACTCCAGTGAAAATTCACTGAATTTGTATTTGTCATCTTACATTACCATCTGTATCTTCATTCGAGAGAAATGTACAACCAACTATTGATAGCCTCCCCAAACAGCACTGGAGGTAAGTATGGATGTATTTGAAGAGCCAAACAAAACAATTTCTATTCCCTTGAATGAGCTTCGAAAATATGAGAGTAAGTCAAAAATTATCCAGACTTTCTCTATGACTAGGGACCTGAGAAAATTCACATTTTGCAATAAATGTGTATATAAGAACAAAATGTGTTTCAAAATGTAAAAACCCAAAATTATTCAATAGACGTTATTTCATTGTGAAATCAGTTTTCAGTTACTGGTATTGCACATTATCTGGTGAAGCTCAATTTGAAAAGATAATTTGTGTAAGAATGTGTTTGCAAACTAAAAGGTACATGAACACAAGGCATCAGTGCGCTCTGTGCTCAGGCACCATGCAGTCATGAGTGGTTGAATTGTCTGTGTAAAATATATGCCACATAATGCAACATAGTACTCAGCTGTGGGACCTAGAATCGTAGAACAAAGAGAAGTGTACATTTGTTTACTATTTAAAGTTCAAAAATTGTTATAATATGGACACATTTAACATGACAGTTTTAGGAATCAGGTGTTTTGAACAGTGGGCCAAATAGCAATAGAGGTTGGACCTGAAATGTCCTGTTCTATCATGCGAACCTCAACATGTAATTGCACAGTAGCCATTAGTGATTGCTTTGTGTTGTGCCTTGGTCATTGTTTTCTTTTCTTATTTTGAAGTTAGTTCATCAAGGAGTTTAATTATGACCATCACAACACCAGAAGGGATTGATAATCCCTGTGACCATATGTCTGTTCTGCTTTCATAAAAATGCTGAGATGGGGAGACTGGAATTTTTTCCCTGCATCACTCCTCTCCCCTCCGGCAGTATTAATTCTAGTTTGTTTACACTCGCAGCTGACTGGCAGATTATAATATCTGCATTTTAGCAACAGAAATTGTGACCAAGCCAAAATTGTCCCCAGGGTGCAAGTAATAGTTATTTTTGGTTGTCAAGTGTGGGTCACATGGCTATGAATGCTCACAAAAGGGTGACATCGGTATTCTGTAGATTCTCAGCAGTTTAGACTAACCATCTTCAACAGAATAATCACAGAAAATGAGTTGTGGGTTCATCACTATAAACCAGAATTAAAATTAAAGAAGGGTGGCACATATGGTCATAGATTTGTATGACACACAGAAGAGCTTGGTGAAAATTTTGAGAATATAAACTCTCAGGTACTTGGAGATAGACATCAACTATCCTGTGAAAGTCCACTTAAAATTTTTCAAGAACTGCTGTTAAATGAGGACTCTAGGAATGTACTACAGCCCTCTACATATTGTTCCTTTAGGAATCACGAAGACAATATTGGACTATGTTTGGTGTGCACAGCTGCGTTTAAGCAGTAATTCTCCTTGCGTTCCACACACAGATGGAAAGGGAAGAAATCCTAATACAGCATAGATCATAAATACCCTCTGCCTTTCACTTCACTGTGGTTTGAAGAGTGGGAATGTTGAGGTAGATTTAGATGTGTTAGAGCATGCAGTGGAAATATTTAGAAATGCGAACTAAGCTGCTACTTGTTATAGGAATGAGATTGGCAACGAGTTCTGTTTATAGAACAAGATAAAAGAATGGATGTACTGTACTGCAGACCAATACACTTAGTATCCATCTGTTGTAGATTCAAAGAGCAAGTTATAAATTTGGACATTCTGAGGATCTTGGAGGACAAAAGCGTATCTCCAAGAATCAGCACAGGTTCAGCAATAATCATTCATGTCAGCACAGGTTCAGCAATAATCATTCATGTTAAACACAACTTGCTTGTTTCACACACAATATCAATTCAGACCTCACATAAAGACAAATGTTTAATTGTGTAATGGCAATTAATTAAGGCAATAGTATATCATAAATAAGTAAATTAATATCTAGTGTAAGCCATCAATTGAAGGTTCCACATTTATTTGCGTGTTTTTCAGAAAAAGAAAACATTTCATACGTGTGATTTTGGACTAGGTTTGTTTACGTTATCATATACTGTAAGTTATTTGATTATTTCAGTAAAATACAGTTTGTATTGTTAGTTTAGTCTTACACACTATCTATTTGATTCCCTAGTAAGTAGCTCAACTGAAAAGTTTGGAAATAAGTGAAAATTTCATATACTGTAGGCTCAGCTCATTGTTTACTTTTGTGCAGTTACGTAGTTTCTATTTCTCTGGAAATTTTCAGTTAGTATCCAAACTTTATGCCTATACTTTCTAAGAAATTTTATATATTAATTGAATAGTCTAGGAAGTTATTCTTGGTTAATTTAGACTACAGGTAAAATTTGTTTGCCATGTGTGAGAAATGTATTACTTGCCATAGGATCGATAATAGTTCTTGTGTATGGTGTGAGGGTTGTTACGGTTTCTTTCATATGGATTGTTGTGGGAATTGGGGAAATAAACAAGGCTCATTGGTTGTGTACGATCTGCTGTACAGGTAGGAAAATAGTGGGACAAGAGGAGAAGATTGCTGCCCTTCAGGTGGAACTAGATAAGACAAAACAAGATCTGGAAAAGTTAAGAGGGGAGAAGGGAAAAGAGTGTGGGAAGTGACAACAGGCTACAGAAGAAATAGGAATATGACTTCTTCAGACAGTTTTGTTGTCAGTGTGGAAAACAGGTTTGATCTGTTGTCACAGTGGGAAACTGATGAACCACAAGTAGATGTAGTACTAGGTAGGACACAGCGAACTTTCAAAAAGTGTTTGAGAAGTAAGAAGTCAGAAAAAGTTGTGAAGAAGAAGAAGAAGAAGAAGAAGAAGAAAGTTGTGTTGTTAGGTAGTTCACATGGTAGAGGTGTTGGCCAACTGTTGCAGGATGAACTAAGTTACCGGATCATGAGGCTGTTTTACCTAGTGCAAGTCTGGATAAGGTGATAGATGATGTAGGTTCACTTTGCAGAGACTTCACAAAGGAAGACACCATGGTAATAGTAGGTGCGGTGGGCAACAGCATAGACAGGGACCCTAGTTATTCAGTTGAGCGTGACCTGGTAAAGATGGCATCAGCAACGAGACATAGAGGTGTTGGACTTGTATCAGTCCTGAGGCGCCATGACCAGCCCCATTTAAACTCTTGTGTTAGGAGAGTTAATTTAGAGGTGGAACAACTGCTTGGCTCAGGTCTGCGGTCTCATATCAGTGTGGGACTGCACTAGGCATGGCCTTCATCTCAACAGGAAAGGGAAGGGAAAACTGTCGGTTCTAGTAGCAAATAACTTAAGTGAGGGCACTATCACAAGTGCTAACATACCTGTGGTACAGTACAGGTGATGTGACAGAGCACAATTCATGCAAACAGCCCCTTATTGAAACTGGAGATATTCAAAAATTGACAGAAAAATTAGATTTATCCAGTTGTAATCCGGACAGTGCACAAAATCAGTTATCCTTATTGCATCAGAGTATCTGAGGATTAAGGGGAAAGCTTAATGAGTTGCTTATTTGTGTGGAAGAATTAGAATTGAGCAAACCGGTTGATATAATCTGCCTCTCTAAACATCGTGTTAAATGTTACAGGATGCAAGTTAGCTTCTTACTTCTGCAGAGAAAATGTGGAGAAAGGAGGAGTTGCCACATTTGTCAGAAACTGTTTTGACTTCAAGAATATTGATATTAATAAATTTTGCTCAGAGCAGCACTTAGAAGCTTGTGCAACAGAAGTAATATTTCATAATGGAAAAAAGTCATATCACAAAACCAATAGCAAATGGACTACCTGATCATGACATGCAGCATCTTTTGTTAAATGTTGAAACTTGGAGGATAAAAAATCTATTAAATCTGAGCACAGTCAAAAATTGAGAATTTTTATAGATTGCTCAAAGACATGAACTGGATAGATGTTTACAATACTTCTGACTAAAACAGAAAATACAGAGCATTCATTAATAAAGTTGCTTCCACTTTTGAAAATTGTTTTCCCCTAAAGGTAACTCAAGTCAAACAGAAGTCAAAAAATAAACAATATATTACACAAGGAATAAAGATATGTGGGACAATAAGGAGATTGTACCTACTATCTAGTAACAGCTCTGATGTTAGCATTGTAAAACATTGCAAAGAATACTGCAAAGTATTGAAGCATGTGATCCAGAAATGCAAGCATCTTTATTATGAGAAAAAGATAATTATATCAGGCAACAAAATACAAACTGTATGGGTTATAATGAAGACAGAGACAGGTGGGCTCTAAAAATAAATGAGTCATTGGTAACAACTGCATGTAGTGTTTCAAACCACTTAAACAAGTGCTTTGTTTGTGTTACTGACAGCTTGGGGTTATCAGGTCGGTAAACAGTGCAATGGAATACCTAACAACACTCCAAACAAGTAACTTCAGTCAAATGGATGTGACACTCATGTCTCCCAAAGAAGTAGCATGCATCATACGATCCTTAAAATCCAACTGTCCTAGTGATTATGATAACATATCAATGAAGTTAATCAAAGAGTGCTTATGTGAGTTGAATTCTATCTGAAGTTATTTCTATAATCACTCTCTTATTAGCGGAACATTTCCAGACTGGCTAAAATATGCTGAAGTCAAGCCTCTATACAAGAAGTGAGGTAAAGAGATACCATCAACCTATTGACCAGTTTCACTTTTACAGGATTTTTCCAAAAATATTTGAAAAGGTTGTGTTCAAGCATCTCCTTAGGCACTTGACTGCAAATTATATATTCTCCATTTCAAAGTTTGTGTTCATTACGGCTTCCGATACAGGACAGCTTTTTACACATACAGTGACAATGTACTTAATTCACTAGATAACAAACTAGAGGCTACTGGCATTTTCCATGACCTGTCAGAAACCTTTGACTGTGTGAATCACAGCATTCTCTTCAGTAAATCAAAATATTATGGTATCACCAGCAGTGCTGTGAAATGGTTCGATTCTTACCTAACTAACAGGAAACAAAGGTGGTGGTGGTTGTTGTGAAATACCTGATAACAAGCAGTCAGTCTTCGTCTGATTGGGAATTAATTACGTGCGGTGTTCCTCGAGGTTCCATCTTGGGTCTCTTGCTTTTTCCTGTGTACATTAATGACCTCACGTCTGTTACATTGCCAGATGCCAAGTTTGTTTTGTTAGCAGATGGTACAAACACTGCAGTAAGTATCAAGTCATGTACAGATTTAGAAATGACTGCTACTTAAATTTTCACTGACTTTAATAAATGATTTAAAGCTTATTCACCGTCATTAAACTGTGAAAAGACTGACTATATGCAGTTCAAAGCCTGTAAGAGATATCCTTCCAGCATGTGTGTAACATATGAAGACATGCAAATCAAAGAGGTTGACAGTGTAAATTTCTGGGGTTACAACTCAATAATAATAAATCGAGTTGGGAAGAGCAAACCACAGAATTGCTGAAGCACCTAAACAAGTCTGTATTTTCAGTGAGAATGATGACAGATGTAGGAGCTATAAATATAAAGAAACTTGCATACTTGCTTACTTGCATTGTATTATGTCATACAGGATCATACTCTGGGCTAACTTGTCAAACTGAGCAAACGTTTTTAGCATACAAAAGCATGTAATAAGACTCATGTGGTGTAAATACAAGAACATAATGTAGAAACCTGTTCAAGGAACTTTGGTTTTACCCACTGCTTCTCAGTTTATTTATTCCGCAATGAAATTTGTTGCAAGTAATATATCTCTACAGAATGAGATTTTCACTCTGCAGCGGAGTGTGCGCTGATATGAAACTTCCTGGCAGATTAAAACTGTGTGCCCGACCGAGACTCGAACTCGGGACCTTTGCCTTTCACGGGCAAGTGCTCTACCAACTGAGCTACCGAAGCACGACTCACGCCCGGTACTCACAGCTTTACTTCTGCCAGTACCTCGTCTCCTACCTTCCAAACTTTACAGAAGCTCTCCAGCGAAACTTGCAGAACTAGCACTCCTGAAAGAAAGGATATTGCGGAGACATGGCTTAGCCACAGCCTGGGGGATGTTTCCAGAATGAGATTTTCACTCTGCAGCGGAGTGTGCGCTGATATGAAACTTCCTGGCAGATTAAAACTGTGTGCCCGACCGAGACTCGAACTCGGGACCTTTGCCTTTCGCGGGCAAGTGCTCTACCAACTGAGCTACCGAAGCACGACTCACGCCCGGTACTCACAGCTTTACTTCTGCCAGTACCTCGTCTCCTACCTTCCAAACTTTACAGAAGCTCTCCTGCGAAACTTGCAGAACTAGCACTCCTGAAAGAAAGGATATTGCATAGACATGGCTTAGCCACAGCCTGGGGGGTGTTTCCAGAATGGAAAGGCAAAGGTCCCGAGTTCGAGTCTCGGTCGGGCACACAGTTTTAATCTGCCAGGAAGTTTTAATATATCTCTATTTCCAACCAGTACCTCAATACATAATGTCAATACTAGGAATAAGAACAATCTACATAAAGACCAAAAATCACTTACCTCCGTCCAAAAAGGAGTCCAGTATTCAGGTACTCACATTTTTTATAAATTGCCAGCAACCATTAAAACAGTTTAAACAGAATTTAGAAGACTTTTTTATACACAACTCCTTGTACTCTGTAGATGAATATCTTAACAGGGACTGTTAGACAAGCTTAAGTAAAAATGTGTGGTAGATTTCAGTTTCGACAGCGCTTGGTCACAACAGTCCAGATTAGGTATTTTGTGTATGATAAACTTATTAAAAGTGCATAACTATGTTTCATTCTGACAGTGTGTTAATTCTGTAAATATTATCAGTTCCAGTTTACTGTAATGTACTCACCTATTTTGACAATCTCCTGACAGATTATCGGGGTACTGAGTATTATATTCAGATGTTTTTGCTTTTTATTTTATACTTTCTGAGTTATTCCACACCCTCTCATTTTTGGGTCAATGGTATGAAAACTAAATCAAGTTAAACTAATCTAATGTAGCATACAATAGGTGCAGATCACTAGGTAGCCACCTTCCTAGATTTCTGAAAAACAGTCAGCACCTCATCACATAGTCGATTAATAAACAAGGTTATACAATGTATCTTAGCAAATAAGGGAAAGCCTTGAACAATTTTTTGCTAGTAGAAATTAGTATAATATATTGGATGGCAAATATTCAACAGAAACAAAAGTAACATCAAATATGCTCCAGGAAAATTCAATAGGATCACTGTTGTTCTCAGTATACATAAATTATTATTTGTGAGGTAGGGTTAGAAACACACTCAGATTGTGGTGGTGCAGTTATCTATAGTGAAGTTTTTTGGAAAATTAAATAAATAAATGTAGGACAACAAAAACTGTATTGTCACATGGTGCACTGCATGGAGCATTAAATGTTGGTAAATGCGAGACACTAACCGTAACAAACAGAAAAAAAACTCAACATGACGTGATTACAAAATTGGTGTTTAATTTCTGTAGCCTGTCACTTGATTTTGAGTAATATCAGTAGCAGGGAAAGCAGCTAGAAGTCTTACATTTGTAGGGAACATCTCCAAAAGTTTGATATGTCTATAAAGGAAACAGCATATCAGATGCTAATGTGACCAGTATTGATCCTGTGTTTGAAGCTGGGATGAGGAAGAAATAGAAAAAAATTCAGAGGTGTGCTGCTAGGTCGATGTACTGTCCTTTCTGTTTGTATGTTCTATATCATATGCTATTCTTTTATCGTTGCTGCATTTGGTCCTCTCTTACATGTTTCTTTCACTGTATGGCAGTAATTGCTGCAGATGTGGAAGAAGACTCATATTCCCCCACCCCTCCCAGTCAGTGGTCCGTTTTTCTTTCTTTGTCCTTCATCTATATATAAACTGACAATGCAGCTTCCATTTGCTTACTCTGCATCCACATTGATACTCTGCAAGCCATCGTATGGTGCATGACAGATGGTAACCTGCACCACTATTAGTTGTTTCCTTTCCTTTTCCACTTGCAAATAGAGCGAGGAAAAAATGACTATCTATATGCCTCCATATAAGCCCTAATTTCTGATATCTTATCTTCGTGGCCCTTACGCGCAGTGTATGTTGGCGGCAGTAGAATCGTTTGGCAGTCAGCCGATTCTCTAAATTTCTTATTCTCATGTGAAATGAATGATATGGTCACAGTGAAACTTATAGACATCTTTTGAATTGGAAATGTTTTCTTCGTTCACTTGAAGTCAATGTCAACATTCTTATCAGTTTCAGACATTACATCTATCTGCTTGGCTTTAGCATATTTTATTCTAAATCTATGCTTCAATGTGAGTGAAAAACAGCAAAAAGAATATGATTTAAAGAATCTTAAATATTTAAGGCTATTTAAAATCATTGTGTAATCAGTATGCATTGAACTTCCAAAGAAATTATTTCTTTGTTAGCACTATTTTATAATTTGTTTCTTTGTAGGTATTGTGGACAGAATCGAGTTGGAACCAGAAAGGAGCAGTGATCCATCTCGTCTTTACAAGCTTGGTGGCTTTCAGATTAAACTATTGCACCATGCTCTTACAGAGTTCCCACTTGCAAAAAAAGTAATTTATTCTACATGCTCATTGAATGTTGAAGAAAATGAAGAAGTTGTGCAGAAAGTTATGTCATATTTCCCTGACCCACCAGAGTTTAAGTTGGTTAAGAAAATTTTGCCTGACACATGGAAAAATCGTGGCAGTAAATGTTATGTAGGTGGTAAATATTGCCTGTATTCAAGACCAGAGGAGGATTTAACCAATGGTTTCTTTATTGCAGTATTCGAAAGGCATAATGGTTCATGTGAAAAAGAAAAATGTACTGACAAATACGCTAGGAACTCGGAAAAACCTGAAGAAACCAGCTTAAAAATACCAGAAACTGGTACGGCACACACAGAAATTGCTTCTTCACATGACATTTTGAAGGACAGTGATAGAAAATTAAAGCTTGTCAAGCATCACAGAAAGAAAAGTCAATTAAAGATTTGTGATGCAAATACCACTGCTCTCGAAGAAAGTGTAGAGGATGAGCTTGATGGACTTACAAGGGAGGCTACTACCAGTGGAAAGACATATCAGACAGAACATTTTCAAAAGAAGGATTCTTTAGTATACAATTGCACAGAGAATCTCAGTCATGAGACCAGACTGGCAAAATTTGGTCAAAACTTAAAAGCAAAAAAACTGAAAAAAATAAAAAGTGTGTCTGATCATACAAATAGTTCACAGGAAACTACTTCTGGCTCTCCCCTTGGTGACACTCCAACTGTTAATATATCATCTGAAAAAATTTCTCACATTGGGTCCAACAATTCACACAAAAATTTAACTGTAGAGACTGGAAACAGCACAAAATCAAAATCAGAAGTAAGTGGTGATTATGATACAGTATCAGTGAACCACAAACGAAAGAAACAAAAAACTACTAGTGAATCTTTTTTTAGGGGAAGAATAGATAAATCAGAAAGTCACAGTTCTTCTCTCGACGAACATAGCTTAAGACTTGATATTCCAAAAGTAGTAGTTAATATGAAAAAGAAAAAGAAGACATTGGTAGAAAAATCCAATGAACTTGGTGATGTACAAGAATCTGAAGACAGCAATATGCTGAATAAAAGACACAGCCTCAAAAAGAAAAGAACATCTCATTATGATGATGATAGTGGCAGTGTAAACATTTTAGGCAGTGTGACAAGAACTGTTCTGAATAATGTTATCAGTGATAGTTATGACAGTCCACTCAATAAATTTAGTTACAATTTGGAAGAAACAAATCATTCAAAAAAGAAAAAAAGGAAGAAAGAGGAAAAATGTGACAGGTAGCATATTCGAAAATGAACTGAGGTTCTCACATCAAATGTAATGCTGATATTATTTATCGGTGTTATTTCTCTAGGTATCCTGGAATGGTAATATGATACTGTGCGTCGAAGACTCTCTGCTGTGTTTGGTAAATGTGCTGGTATTGGGTACGTACAGTAACCATGTTCAACAGGAATTCCATGACACAATATAAGAACAGTTGTCTTCCCTAAATGTAATATGAAATGGAAATAAAGGCATGTCATCAACAAAAATGTCTTTAGGCTAGTAATATACACCAGTCAGTTAAGACTAGTGTGCTGTATACCCTAGAAGAGCACAGTTTTGAGAAGTGCATTGCAAAGAAAAAACCAAAATACACATGTTGTAGAATCTAATTGTGCCACACCAGTCGAAAATGAAGAATGTCCATTCTATGTCTTCATTTTCTAGACAGTCACACATATAATGACTAGACATGGTACAAGAATTGTTTCCATTTTTGTGAATGAAAATATTAAATAGGATTCACCAAACTGATCGGTATGCTGTATTTGGAACTTGTATTTGTTTCTTACAGACTATTTTGATGTCTGATTTTAATAAAACTGTATTTCTTATTTGCATTACTTTATTCTTTTCAGTGTGATACATGTCATTTGTTTGATTGTTTTACAGCCACATGCATTTCTTTACCTCTGTAAATTTTAAGCGTAAACCAGACAGATAATGCACAAGAGCATTAGAAAAAGTTAATTCTAGTCAGGAAGAAGAAAAAATTAGTTCCATCTTTTGTGATATTGTTAAATTTGTGTTTAGTTAATTGCCAAAGTCCCCTGAAAGATGGAATGCCAATGGCACCATCTTGCCATTTTGCAAATTTTCATTTGTCTTTGTGTCATACTTTACCTTGATATTGAACTTGACAAGGTAGGCTTATAAGTCATAATGGAAACAAAGAGGGAAAGTTTATGGAAATTGAAAAAAGAACCGTTTGTTTACATTTTTGGGTTCTCAAGACTGCTAATATATTTCCTGATTCCTGAGCATAGTGTTGTTATTGCACAGACACATTCAAGATAACAAAATAGCAGAAATATTCTTGGTGAAAAGAAATAAAAATGATGACTAGAGAAACTCCCTTTGATTTATTAAAGCTGCCCATACCCAAGCTGACTGATCCGCCGTCCTGCTTGCTGAGCGGGTCAGTCCTGACCCTCTTTCCTGCATTTGAGTGACTAGGTCTGTTGTTCAAGTGCCTTGTTTCCACTGAAAAGCCTCTGCCTGCTTGTCCAAACTGTTGCCTGCCAGCCCACATTCTGTCAGTGCAGGAAGGTAGGGTCCACCATGTGCTTACCAGCCTCCACACGCAGTTGGTTGGTTTGTGGCTATTGTTGGCGAGCAGGTCAGCTAACCAGTTGGGCTGTGAATGGACATTTTAAAACACAATTACATTTTATTTTTGGACGTTTAGTGAACAGATTCAATTTCTTTTTTAAATTCTGTTTGGGCAAGGTAATATTATAAATAACCCATTTATTCGTCACTGAATAATGATGTCCTCTCTGTGCTTTTTGAAAGTTGATCAGTGTTTAGCATTAAAATAAAACATCTTGTGTTATAGTACCCCTATATTTTAGTTCTTTGAATGTATTTCTGCAGAAGTGTCATGGTTACAATCCTGCATTGCACCTGATAACTTTTTTGTGTAGTTTTACCAGAATTTGTATGCATATCTCTTGGATTTTCTGACACCAATGTAAATTGCTATGCGTGAGGGATCAAGGTATTTGCATGGAGCATTAAATGTTGATAAATGCGAGACACTAACCATAACAAACAGAAAAAACTCAACATGGCGTGATTACAAAATTGGTGTTTAATTTCTGTAGCCTGTCGCTTGATTTTGAGTAATATCAGTAGCAGGGAAAACAGCTAGAAGTCTTAAAATTGTAGGGAACATTTCAAAAATTGGCATCAGGGTCCATCTCCAAACCTGTAAAACAATTATTTATATTGCAGAATGGCAATAAGTAGCTTAGGAAGAGCATGTAATGCTAATTTTTTTGTGCACTTTGGAGATGTTATTGAATAGTAATTGGCTATCGTATTGTGGAGAAACTAGAAAAATCAACAATTTTCAGAGTTTTCCCCCTAGACTCCATGAAAAAGATACATTTGGAAGTGCTGGATTTTGCAAAATGACACCCATATAATCATTACAAGGTAGAGCATCACATCCAGGCTTTTGAGAGAGTTTCCTGGGTTGAGAATCTCTGGCTGCGAAATCCAGGTCTTTCTCATTTTCTACCACTCAATCCTGCTCATCATTATTTTTATCTGGGTCCTCTCTATCAATGTTTCTGTCTTCTGCCCTTTTTTCTTTAAACTTACTGCAAAATTATAATAGAAATATACTATAGCAATGAAATTTTATTACCTATTGATAAAATTTGTTAGTTTGCTTACCATAGAGATGATACATTTTAGTAAGTTTTTATTCAAATTATATAAGAATATTAATCTATCATGGCAAGAAAAACAGCTTCCTTAGAGGTGTGAAACCATCTTCTTTGCAAAGAAGTTTGTTTGAAAGTGATTACAGGTAGCAGTTCTGTGTACAATCGGGTTAAAGTTAACACATCTTTTACCTTTTTATGCTGACGTCATAATTATGTACAAGGTTTTTTTTTAGATTTACTGTAAATTACTAAACAGAAGAACTATATAGCATAGTCTAGTACTGATGAGAGATTACAAAAATAATTCTCATATGAAAGTTTTCCCACAGTCATGCAAGAATAGATAAATACTTATTGAGACATTATCTGCTTCAGGAAAGTTGTCATCAATTCATTTGTTTCTGCCAATACAAATGAACAGCAACTGTCATTTAGTTTGTACTATGTCATAGCAACCAGTATGTTGAGGAAGTTTAATGAAATAAATTCACCAGTTATTTTTAGATTAGTTGCTGAAAAGCGTACTGGCAACAGAATCAGAATCAATTATTTTCTGTATATTTATATTCGCGGAAGGTCACAAGAAAAAGCTAGTTAATAATAAATCACAAGACGCTTGAATAAAACCTTCCATTAACAATAATAGTAAGACTCTACTTATAGTGCACTGTTAGACAGGAAAAAGTTTGTATTAGAAACAATTGCTTAAAAACAGTCATGTAGGCCTACTAAGGACCAGTGAGGTGGGACTTTGCTGCTTTTTAATTTTAATTATTGATTAGAGCAGGTATCGCCAATATGTTTTGCTGTGGGTCTGAGTCAAGTAAAATATATTGAGTAATTGGTTTGAATGTCTTAGAAACAGTACTTATTTTTGGAACAAAGAATTAGATTTTATGGATTGTAATTACAACAGAAAGTGTGTTGGTTCCATGTCACAATACATTACTTTATGCTCCATGTATAGTACTGTATCAGGGACCTACTATCCATGTGGTTGCCACTGCAAGTATTCTACAGTCGCAGGTATTTATAGAATACAGAATTCCAATCCAGCAGAAAAATTAAGTCACTGTGTAGATGCACAATGGGCGAGTTCCTTTTAAATTAAGAGGTTCTCTCTGTTTCCGTCCATTCTGTATGTGTGGATTTGGGTATTGGCTTTAACCACAATAATAAAGAGGTTTACTTCAAACACATCTGACATGTTTGAGAGCTGTGAGATACTCTCGCTCCTCACCCATTTGTTATTTTATTCGCTGCTTTTTGTAGCCGGTCTGTAGTTAGAGAGTGAAACTGCTAAATCGTACGACAGTGTTGTTTAGAGCACAAAAATGAATTAGGCCTACCGGTAAATGAAGCCAGCAGGTGTCACACCTGTTTTCTATACCTGCTCCTTCCAGATAGTTTAATGCTATTCCGTTGCTTGGGAGGATCTTAAAAGGCTTAATCAAAGCCCCAATTTCGAACAGGATTATAAATATGGTGTCAAAATATTAATGACTATTTTCTCAAATTAACAGTACGCAAAAGCTGGCATTTATATCAACACTAATAAGTAATCATAAATAGATGTATATAAAAACTGAAAGCACTCTCATCAAAAAAAAGTTTCTGATATTCATGTTGTGTGGCTGTATATCTGTCTGCAGCTCTGTACTTCCAACAAAACTGTTGCCATCCTAGGTGCAGTCTCACGGCCCACTAGCGTTTAGTGACAGACTGTTGCTAATGCTTAGTGGTGGGGTAGGGGATTAGAGTGTTGTCTGGTTTTTCCTTCCTGAACAAATAATCCTTCGCCAGTAGCCACTTAAAGGGTTTTAGAGTGCTACTTGCCTCAGACACCAGACCTGGTCTCTGCCTAGTGGTTTCAGCGTCCAGTTGTTCACCTGCTGTTTGTCTTACCCAGTACAGACTTGAAAGGTACTATTTTAAAGTGGTTCGATAACACATCAGAATGTGATGCCACATCAGAAAGAGCATCATTTTGTCGGGTGTTCGGTGTAACAGAGCGAAGCATGTCAGTTGTGACAATGCAAAATCTACTCCAGAGGAATATGCAGCATGTTTACCATTGTTGCAAGAAACCCGTGCATTGAATGCTCTATTGCATGAGTCATGATGACTTTTCTTGAACTAATGAATGATTTTTTTTTACCTTTGACGACAGCAAACGGAGAGCTCAAGCACAGATAGAGGCTAGATTGTGTACGTATATCACGTGGATGATGTAATGACTGTATACATGTCATGGTTTTCACTGTCCTGTCGAGTGTTGAATTAAACACATTTTTAATTCATTATTCTTAAATCTTATTGCTTGCTGCTCACCAAATGGTTGTTGTCGACACCGAGCCTCATTCCAAGCAATGGTTTAGTTTTTACTTTTTGGAGGTATTACTACATTGCAAAACATAAGCTCAAAAATATGAAACGTTACTTTCATCTGTGCTGGATCTGTAGTACATTGACAAACAACATTCCATGGCCAAAATTAGTGTAATGTAGAGTTACGAAGATCAAGTAAAAGCGAACAAACCCCACTACACAGTCCAACAATGCACCTTGCCGGTTGCGCCCTTTTTTTGTGAATGTCTCTACTTTCTTGGCTTGCAGTAGGATTTGACTTTGCCATACAGAACTATTTAATTTTAACTTTCAACTTTGTTTCAAATTAAGGCAGCCACGACCGGGAGGTCTGAGTTGTCTCACCAACTGGGTGACCAGTATGAATTTAAAAAAATCTTTGAATCTCAATGGAGGAGGCAGCTGCCCCACCCCTGGCAACGACCTTGGGTGAAGGTATTCTGTTGTGTAGTGCTCCTGGTCTATTTTACATACAAGTGGAAACTCTTTGGATTTTCTGAGCACTTTTGAGGCAGAGTTTCTCACATTGAAGTCCATTTTAAATTTCGACATTCTGTAAAACATCACCAATCTTGGAGGTTTTGCATTGTTTCAAATTTGGCATGCTGTTTTTGTTGTTTCTGCAACACTGTTCTGACCTGTTCTGTGTCCAATGGGGAATTAGTTCCATCTTTTCATCTCTTAGTTATTTATTTGGTATAACTCTCTGAGCTGCTGTCAATGTTATTTCTTTGAACTGAATTTTAATTTTGGTCTACTCTTACATAATTAGTTTAGAAGGAGTGAAGACTGCCTGTTACAAAGGGTGCAGCAAATTTTCATCTGCTTCTTTAAATAGATACATTTTGTGTTTATTTTTGATGGACTTGGATGTTACTGTATTCAGTCTCACTGCAATAATCTTGTGGTCACTAAGCTCTGTATCTGTCTTATTGTTCTGGGTAATGTGTTGTTAAGAGGTCAAGGTTTTTTTCTCAAACATTTACAGTATGAGTGGACTCCTGCAGTAATAGCTCAAAATAATTTTCAAAGAAAGCATTTAGTACAGTTTCAGATAATGTTTTATGCCTACCACTAACTTCAAAGATGCATTTTTGTGAACATATTGAGGGAGACTGAAGTCTGTGACAACTATATCTATCCAAAACAATTCAAGCTTTCTTTGAATCTTTCAGCAACTATATTGTCTGAGTCTGGGAGTCAGTAAAAGGAACCAATTATTATTTATTGTGGTTGTAAGTATAACCTCTACCCATACTAACTCATTGTCTACTTTGACTCAGTACTTGTAACAGCAACAAACCTGTCACCATCAAATGTATTGAATGTACCCTTTCTGAACAGCATTAAGTCTTTTGTAAAATTTTGGCTGAATTTATCTCTAGCTCTGACCACATTTCAGTACCTATAACAATTTGAGCTCCTGTGCTTTCTATTAGTGCTTGAGTTCTGGTTCTCCCCCCAATACAACCATGACAATTCACAACGTCAGTGCCAGTGGTTCCTGTGTCTACCCTTGCCCTGTGTTTGACCTGCACCCTTCGAGACTCTAGCCATCTTGTACTCTCCTGAGCCCTGTAACATAAAAAAACTTCCCAGTCCATTCTACACAGCCCCCACTAGCCATGTATCTGTCTCCTGTGTACAATGGACTCCTAACCTATTAAGCGGAACCTGAAACCCTGCCCTAAGGCATGTGTCAAGGAATCAGCAGCATACATGTTCACAGAATTGTCTGAGCCTCTGATCAGACCCTCCACTCGGCTGTGTAGCACAGATCTTCAATTGGTCCTGTCAGCTTTGCTGTAGATAGTGAGCTCCGCTTTCATCTCACAAGCAAGACAAGAATGTTGTTGTAGGAGCTTTTGTGATGTCTCGAAATTCTTGTCCTAACAGGACTTGTTCACGAAAGTAGCCCAGAATAACATCAAATGCATTCTTCCTGATGGTCCTGATGAGGCACACCATCCATCACGTGTTACTCTTCCTGGAAATCATCATGTCATGCTTTCAACAAACGTCTCTGAAATGGTAAATGTTCTCACCACCATGTAGAGGTTCCTGTGTCCCAGAAGAAAGGATGTCTTGTGGACAAGTAGTGCATTCTGATTGGCTCTTACTGAATTTACCCAGCAAATTACTGATGCTGCCGGTGTGGGAGCATTGTCTGCCTTTCTTGTCTGCAGACGAGACTTTCAGTGGCAAGTTAACACAATTCATATCCTACACTAAACAAAATCATCACTTCTGCATCGTGCGTATAGCTAAAGACCACCAGACACTCGTACATACACCAAAAAGACAGACACAGGATAAGCATATTGACCGTTTACAGTCCTCACAGCACTAGATATTTCCCGCGAGGTTGGTGGTCATCCACCGCAGCCGACACACACACACACACACACACACACACACACACACTGGCCCGACACGTGACCATTTTCGCGAGGCTTGTTGATATCAAGCACGTAGCAGTATGTTACCAATCATTTGCACATACACAGACATACAGAAAACAGAGCAAACGCACTGCAAATGTAGAATATGTTGGTGGAGGCGACTGGATGCATTTGAGTACAGTGCTACACTATGCTGCCTGACCAGAAAAGTAGTGCATTTGTGCTAGGTGTTGGCAGCTGTACTGCATTTACAAGCAATTTTAGAACACGGAATGAGAAGTGATATCATAATTGCATGGGTAGAAGTGACATAAAACCGATAGAATTACGACGAATGACGGAAAATACGTGTGAATTGAGGGAAAAATACACCGAAATGCGGGGAAATTGAGGAAGTACTTGCACGTCTTCTGTTTGTCGCAGAACAATTCTTGTACATGGGAACGAGTATGTGACAGTGAGAGGAATCTGAGAAAACTTTGAGATGGAAGTGCCGGGAAGCAGGAAAACAGTCACTTTTTTTCTTTCAAGGCAGAATTATACTGCATATCTGTTGAGGTAACAGTGATACACGCGAGTTGACGACTGTATCTGACGCTTTGCAGATAAACAGAGAACCATCTGCCTCTAAACTTACATCCATCTGCATCAAAGGATGACAGGGAGTGGATCGAGTGATCAGTTGAGATAGAGCTGTAATGAGATACGGTTTAGGGGCAGACTGATGATGCATTCTTGAGAGGTGTGGGAGATGTTGCTACAGTTCATTTGACCATTTTTTTCCGTTGTTCTGGCAGGATGCGTCAGTTGTGTGACATAGCCTGTGTATGATTCGTATACAATCATGAGTTCTTTGTGTGACTTAGAGCACTGCCTACTTGCGATCGTTAACAGCTAACCTCTCGGTCATCAGAGGACTTCCATCTTGCGTGTGTTGAAACATGACCATCCTATTTCGACACATTCCTCTACACGAACGAAGATTTATGTAACATACTCCATTCCCCTGTTGCATCTTTGGTATAAAATCGAGTCTTCAGTTTCATAACTAAGATGGTTCTAAGTTAGCGACAGGTGTTTGTAAGGCACTGCAATTCCCGTGTATACATCTGCTTGTCAGATGCCCTGTTTACAGAGTTAGTGGCGGCATGATGTGTAATTTTACATGTCAAACGCATTTGCAGTGCGTTTACCTGTTTCCTTGTAAGAGGTATTCTCCGTTACTAAAGATCATTTTATAAAGAAGTGATGCGAGCATAGTATAATTTATGAACCATGATCAGATGTGAACAGTGGATGCTATACATCTCTGGAAAGCTATATTGTGCACATATCACATGGAATCGATTTTTTTGAGGGAGTAGTTTTTTTCATTTTACAGTCAGTTACCATAGTTAATCGTAGAGAAATGTGCAAGAAGAATGTATGTCATGGGCTGGAAATATATTTCGTACATTTGAATATTAACAGCGTTACATTCCTCACAACTATTGACTGTTTTAAGTGCAGAACCGTGTAGCCTTAGGTGTGCGTGCGTGCGTGTGTGTGTGTGTGTGTGTGTGTGTGTGTGTGTGTGTGTGTGTGTGTTCTCTCTTACCAGTACCTTCCTGGTACTGATCCCAGACACTTGAAGAACAGTGTAATTGATTTATGTAAAATGTTTCGAACTCCATGTGTCTGGAACTTCGTCATGCATGGAAACAATTTGTTTCTTGTTCTTCTGTTTCTGCTGTTACATGACAACACTTTCAAATCTAATATTATATACCAATAAGTGGTGCTAACCACCTCGACTTGCACGCATCTGGAGAAATCTTGTACACTTGGATGGGTGCGCACTTGGCAAACTCCATTCATTCACGAGATGCAGGATGTAGTGGTATACTTCTGGTCAGCTGCAGATTAAATCGGTAATGGTGCTGTATGGTGGGTTGATAAAAGACAGTGCGAGACGATCTTTCAGTCTGTAACTTAATCCTAAGAATGCCAGAATGCCCTGCGACTCCCATCCATGTAGTGAAAGATCGTAAATTACGCACTATGATCGAGGTGCTAGAAATATGTAGATCACTGTCTGGTATACTTTGATGATGTAATGTTCGAGAATTAACAATGAATGGACGTACTGCACAGTCATCTATCTACATTTGCAAGGGTACTCGCAAAGTAGAGGAGGCGGCAGTTTAGCGATGATACTGCAACTGGGAAGCATGCTGTCACATCATTGGTCGATGTTGAAATTACTGTAAGACTGCTAAAATTGTTCGCACTATCAACTGTGATGCTTATTATTATGGTACATCAATGGTGTCTTTTCCATCCCATCTGTTCACTGGTATGCTGTTGATTACCACATAATGATTGACTGACATCATATGTTTGAGATGGAGAAAGAGTCTTGGTGGAGGGGCAACACCTTCTGGGGATGGCTAGCACCGAAACAGTGATCGTGTACATGACTGCAATATGAGGAATCAATCGAAACGGAACAAAAAGTCATGAGCTATCCTGTCACTCTGACAGATGAGTTTAAATGTAAATGTCGACAGTCACCTCCAGACAGCAGTTCAGAGACGCCCCACGACACAAAACTCTTCAAGTTTCCTTATGTTGTAGCTGTCTTTTATTTAAAATCATCCAGTGTGTGTGTGTGTGTGTGTGTGTGTGTGTGTGTGTGTGTGTGTTTTGTGGTAGCAGCAGCAACAACATAATTTAATGCGTGCGATGTCTATTTTTCCATGAGAGGTGATGGATCAGAATGTGTTAATGTCAGTTTAGAGTCTGACACAGATCTCGAAGTTGTGGTGGTAAAAACAAAATGTATGGCAGCGTACATAGCATGTGACAGCAGAAAAAAAACAATGTTTCAAACGACACAGAGCGCCTCTCTTGCGAGTGATAGTATGGTCTGTGGGATACGGTCATCCTCCTCCACCTACAGTACAGGCGTTGACACATTACACTGGCTGCCTGCTCCAATGGATCAATAGCTGTACATTTAATAGGATCATTACGTGCTCGGTGCCGGCATGCATACAGTATTTGTTTTCGATATATGATAGGAGAGATGCAGTAAAAATCTTATCGAATTCTCTATCAAATTAAGTTAGAGGAGCCGGCCGTGGTGGCTGAGCGGTTCTAGGCACTTCTGTCCAGAACCACACGGGTTCGAATCAGGCATTGATGTGTGTGATGTCCTTAGGTTAGTTGGGTTTAAGTAGCTCTAAGTCTGATGACCTCAGGTGTTAAGTCCCATAGTGCTTAGAGCCATTTGAAGTTGGCAGAGCTTTTATAGTTCGTAATTTTTCTCTGTTGGATGGTACAGAATAATGATCATAGAATGTTGGGGTGATAGACGTGAATGGACCCTGAGGGATGCAGATCTCCTTCGAACTGCAGTACCTGCATGATGTTGAGGATTCCTAATTTTCCCAGTAAGAAACACAATCGTAACTGTTCTTATTGTCTTTATACTACCTCGTGTTGCAGGAGCAAGCTTCATTTCTACACAGACTACAGAATGTGGTAGGTATAGCTTTCTCCAACTTCTACTCAGTTCCAACTTAAATTGGAACAATCACAAGGGTTGGCTGCCCAGAGTCTGAGGGGCAGTTGCAGGATGCATAGGGATTATCTAAAATTTTGCTGTAGTCGATCAGTTCAAAAAGTTGACTTGTTTCAAAACACGAGAATGCCAAAAATAATCCAACGCAGGTATGTTGTTGAATGGAAAGACTTGATTCCAAAACGCAGACAGCATTTCTACTGGAAAGTGTAGCACTAGAGATCTGAAAAGCTTGTGTACATTTCTTATGACCTCAATCAGCGCACCATCTACCTTTTGTGATCCTTCTCAACCAACCATCATCTGTAACCCAGTGGATATATTGCAGAACCTCTGACATGAAATAGAGACAGAATGCTTCACAAATACTGGACAAATATCTAGTGGCAGCAAACGGGAGTTGCTAACAGCGGCTTCATACCATGTTCCTTAGACGAATCACTTTCTAAATTCACTGATTTTACAACGAGCTTAAACTCGTCGCCGACGTGTAAGTGATCTGTTGTTCTGATAATATATACTTCAACAATCACTGTCTATATTCAGTGTCGTGGTATTTGTCTGGAAAAACCACTTCATTTGGAGGTAATGCAATACCTCGATTTATAAAGCCAGTATAACTTTTAACATGGATACTTGCGTGCGCCGGTAGAATCAAGACCTATTGTGACAACAACATGGTTGTTTGCGATCGTGTTTTTAACATCTGGTGGCTTGTAAAACGATTACACCTCTCTTTCTAAGACACAGTGGTACCACTCGCAGGAAAAACTTACGAGCCATGTCCACCCATTGCTGATTTGTTCTCAGTATTGTTTCGTATTGCTAGCAATCAGTTATTGGCGAAATATTATACTCAGTAGTAGGGGATGCGTGATAGGTTTGCCTTGAGCATCAGGCTTATAAAGTATGTGTGTATGCGCGAAGAAAATGACTATGTCCAGTCATAAGGAAGGTATGGATCTGACGTGGAATACTGCTATAGCAAAGGGAAAAGTATGTCAAGTCATGCCTGCCCATCTAGCATAGCGGTCTAACGTACTGCTTTTCGAGTGCGAAGGCATATCGCGGTCCCCGGCATGAATCCGCCCGGTGGGTTAGTGCCAAGGTCCGGTGTGCCGGGCGGCCTTTGGATGGTTTTTCAGGCGGTTTTCCATCTGCCTCGGCGAATGTGGGCTGGTTCCCCTTATTCTGCCTCTGTTACACCATGTCGGCGATTGCTGCACAAACGCTGTCTCCACGTACACATACACCATAATCACTCTAACATGCAAACATTTGGGATTACACTCGTCTGGTACTGCACAATAATCCTGGGTTTGGTGTGCGGTGGTGATGGGGTGGCCTGTTGTGGGGTTGTGAACCAGCAGGACGAAGCCTCTCCATCGTTTCTAGGTTCCCAGTTCAATACACACAATACACAACGTCAAGTCATAAGAGTGGTACAGACATTTCTATCTGCTGAGCCAGTGCCGTCAGAAGGGGGTATTTACGATCCTTCGCTCATTGTCGAATGTCATCCAATTGAGACCGCAATCGTAATACAGTAGAGTCTTGTTAATCCGAACTAATTGGGACCAGACCATGTTCGGATTACCGATTTGTTTGGATTAGCTGGAATTACGGTGACGAGTTTTTAGAATGAAGTATATTAAGCAGACAAGTAGGTACACCATGGTAACAAACGGAAACAGGGGTGGGAACAATGGGTCACTCTCACTCCCTGCCCTTGTTGTTGTGCATAGTTGAGACCTTTGTAGTGCCTCAGGTCAGTGCACTGCCAGTTGGCTCGCAAAGCGCTTGGTTATGGCAGTTATCGATCGCGGGCACGCGTAGCAGTTGTATTGTATTCGTTCAGGTGTAGTGGTGTAAGTATTTTCGTCATGAGTAAGCGGAAACATACAACCTTAACTCTCAAAGAAAAACTGAATGCTTTGAAGCAGATAGACAATCGTGAGAATGTGTCTAAACTGACAATGGAACTTGGTGTTGGTAAAGCAACCATTTGTGATTGGAAGAAGAACTGAGTGATGCTTGAACAGTCCTGTGCAACGTCTTCGGGAAAATACTCGAAATTCGGCAGGCTTTGAAACAGTCCCAGTACGATAAAGTCGATGAAGCTCTTTTCCTTTGCTTTACGCAGGAAAGAGAAAGGGGAACTCCTCTGAGTGGAGCATTGGTTCAGGAGAAGGCTGTTTAACTGAACAAGTTAATGAAAGGTGGTGAGTCCATTAGTGCGAGTACGGGTTGGTTGGACAGATTAAAAAATGTCATGGAATCCGTTAGCTAACAATTACTTTCTTCTGACAGTGATGCAGCGAAGTAATACTTGGGTGAGTTTGAAAAAATGATAAGAGAGTGAAAGTATTCTCCCCAACAAATTTATGACGCTGACGAGACGCCTCAATTTTAGGGCATTGCCACCAAAAAATCTGGCATCAAAAGCAGAAGACCATGCTCCTGGTTTTAAAATGTGTGAAGATTGTGTGACTTTATTAGCGTTCAGCAACACTTCTGGTAATCACAAGCTGCCTTTAATGCTGGTCGGCAAATCTGCTAGGCCCAGAGCTTTAAAAAACTGCAACATGGAATCCCTGCCCGTATACTATCACAACCAGAAAAACGAATGGATGATTGGTGAGCTGTTCAAAGAATGGTTTCACGGACAGTTTGTTCCCTCTATTCGACGGTTATCTAAGGAGAATCATTTGTCTCCCCGTGCAATCTTTTTGATCGATAAAATAAAGGTCGTATGACTAGGGCCTCCCGTCGGGTAACAGTTCGTCGGGTGCAAGTCTCGATTTGACGCCACTTCGGCGACTTGTGCGTCGATGGAGATGAAATAATGATGATTAGGACGATACAACACCCAGTCCCTGAGGGGAGAAAATCTGTGACACAGCCGGGAATCTAACCCAGACCCTTAGGATTGACATTCTGTCGCACTGACCACTCAGCTATCGGGGGCGGACTTTTGACTGACAACGCGCAAAAGCCCCGGCACTGAGGAATTACGTGATGGAGAAACTGTGACGAAGTTTTCGCCGCCGAATGTTACACCACTTCTACAGCTGATGGACGAGGGCGTGCTGCAAACATTGAAACTGATTTACAGAAAACAATTTTCAAGAATGCTGATCCAAGATAATAGCATTCTTTTAGTGGACAAAATATAAAGACCAGTGTGAAGGATGTTGTTTACTGGGCCGCTGAGGCATGGCAGAATATTTCAGAAAATACTCTGAGAAAATCATGGAGAAAACTGTGGACGTCTCTTCAATTTCAGGACAATGTAATTGAAAATGAAGAAGAAAATCTACTACAAATGATACACAACCCCCGGATGTGAAGAAGCTAGTGAAGGAGACGTAAATGAGTGGATGGCAGCGGATGGGGCATGTGTGCAGAACCTTACTGACACTCATTTAGTTGCTGCTGTGATTCAAGAACAGGAAGAAGTGGACTGCTGTGATGGAAGTGACGACGAGCCTGAAACCGACAAAGGAGAGCTGGTGCCACACAGTGACGCAGCAGAAGCCCTTTGACCTCGCGCTACGTTATTTGGAGCAACAGCCCACTGCTACACCCGCTTATTTGATGTTTATGGGACAATGGCGCAACTATGCGTCATATAACAGACTGTCGTCATTACGCCAAAAAACAATGACTGAGTTTTTGTCATCTAAAAATTAGGAATAAATATCCGCTGTATTTTAGTAAGTTTGACAGCTTTTCTTTCATTGTTATGTATTGTTTGAACCTAATGTATTCTTGTCAATTTTTCTAATACGTGTTTACTGTACTGTGTAAATTAAAATAGTGGGTAGGTACAGCAGTTTACTGCACAGTTTTCCATACGTAGGCTAACATTTTTCATGTTCAGATTAACCGAACGTTCAGATTACCAGGGTTCAGATTAGTGGGATTCTGCTGTATTTCATTGTAAGTACTGTGATAAAATATGTACGTTGCCAGTTTCATAGGACGATTCTGTCTGGTGTGCAAGAAGTATGTGGCGGCGGTGGCCTGGGGACGGAATGATTCACGTTTTCAACTAACGGCAGGAACCACCTGAATGGAGAGACCAGTTGGGGGTACAGGAATGTAGCTGACTTACACGTGTCGCCCTCTCGATGGCTGAATAGTGAACTAATACTCACTATGTGTGTGACAGCTTTCATGATCACGCGTGTTCTCTGTGCAAATCTGAGAAGATTCAATATGGACATGTGTTTGCATAGGATCACTATTACCTCCCACGTAAATTGTTTGGTTGACGGCTTGTGCACATTTCCCACCTTTATCTGGTTGAGACAACATCGATTGTGGTGTGCGCATCTAGCAGGTAAAAGGCGAGTGGACGACATATTTGCTGGTTCTTTAGACTAGGGAAACACCTTAGTTGACATTGTAAATTATAAGGATGATTCGGAATTTGTTACATCACCGACATCAGTGTTCATGAGTGGAAATATCATTTTCCTCAATTTTTTTCGAGTTTTCATGTACAGGTCTTTGCAGATGGGATAAGTTTCTCGTTACTCAAGGGTTTAGAGCACTGCACCTCGCTAAATTTTCTGGTTTCTACAGAAATAATTTCCGGTCTATATCTTCGGAATTATACTGTGAAAGCGATCAGTAACATACTGCTATGTGCTTAATATCGAGAAGTATCGCGAAACTGCTATGATGTTCAGACAAACCATGTGAAAATACATATGTTCTTGTAATCCCAGAGTCTGCAGATGGGTGTAGAAAGCAAGCAAGCAACCAGAAACAGTAACACGTTTGTTCTGAGAGAACAGACCCAGCCTTTGTACAATGGTTCAGAGAGTGACCTCAGTCCACTGAGCTTGCTCTGGTCACATGTTGAGCCAATGTGTCTGCGAGGGCATATGACTTGCGAGCGTCGGATATGGTGGATGACCTACTGCCCTCATGGGAAATATCTAGTGCTGTGGGGACTGTATACGGTCAATGTCCTTATCCTACCTGCCTTTGCAGTATTTGTGCTAGTGTCTGGTGGTCGCAGGATGCAGAAGTGATGATTTTGTTTGGTGGAAGATACAAATTGCGTGTTTACTGCATCAAGACGATATGTGGTGATATATAGCCGGGTTGGAGATTAGTTTCACGCTGAAGTATTCAAGCTTCTGTCGTCAGTGGCAGAACAGTGTAATTGAGTAAGTGTCTTTGTGTATTTCATGACCTGTGGGCCACTTTTGCAAGGTTTAACTGTCAAGTGCACTCTGGTGATCTGGACAAAATAGTTCTGCCGCTGGAAGTCTTGTCTACAGAAAAAAAAGGAGACAGTGCTCCCACACCGGCAGGATCAGTAATTTGGTGGGTAAATTCAGTAAGAGACAATCAGAATGCTCCATTCATTCACAAGACATCCTTTGTGCTGGGACATAGGAGCCTTTACATAGTGGTGAGAATGTTTACCTTTTCGGAGATATTTGTTGAAAGCATGACGTCACTAATTCCAGGGAGGGTAACTTATGATGGACAGGGTGCCTCATTAGGACCATCAGGAAGAATGCATTTGATGTTATTCTGGGCTATTATCGTGAACAGATCATGTTAGAACAAGAATTTCCGTGCAAACAATCAGAAACATTACGAAAGCTCCTACTACAACAAAAGTGACTGTTAAGGATTAGTGCGGCACTTTACGATTTTCGAGAGGGAGACTTGGCTCTCATTTACATAGACATGAGATGTCAGTGTAACACTGACAAAATTTAGCTGCACCCGTGCTTTTTTTCTAAAAAAAGTTTGAGGGTACTCCGACATTGGATATAATGCAGCGAAAATTACTTATAACTGAAGCATAGGATGCCACCCGTCTGCTTTTAGCCGTATCATCATCATCATGTCGAACTAAAAAAGGTATCAGACTCTTCAGTTGACTTTACTATAGCAGGGGAACAAGTAAAATAGTTTGTTAGTTTTCTGCTCATCTCTCACCTCCAACTTAACTTACAAGTCGCAACGAAAGACAGGACAACTGTAAAACTTCACACAACCGACAAGAACGGAACAGCAAACACAAACGAATAAAGAACAACAAAACAAAGATGGCAATGAATCGCGAAGGATCATGGTAGTGGGACTGTAGAGACATCTATCGATAGCTCGGCGTTTGAGCGTACGCATATCCATTTACCACTATCATCGCCCAATATCAGCAGGCGAGGGCACTACATCCTTGTCGAACTGGCTGCCAGCGATTCAGTTGTTGAGAACGGCTGCCGCAGCTTCGAAATGCTTGAAACAGTCAGTGGCATAGCTTTTACCACCAAAACCTGCACTTGTATCGTTCGTATTGCAATTACCAACACGAAAAAATGAAATAAAAAAATCTACGTCCATGAAATAAATCTTTGGCACTCTTCCAAGTTTTCAACATCGTAAAAAACTACTTTGTCGATGAAAAAGTTTAGGGGTATGCATCCCCCAGCGTTCCCCCAGAAAAACAGCACTGGCTGCACCTGTGTGCTTGAGTTGCTAGGGAAACATCTCACTTGGCAACTAGGCCAGCGCTGGACCGGAGGTAAACATGTGCGTGGCCAGAGGTGTCTGGCATGTGAGAAGAGCTGTCCCATTAGGATCGCTAGGAAGAATGCATCCTATGTTATTCTGGGAAGTATTGCAAAATATTTCTACAGCGCTGCCAGAGGGGGACTAGACTGTTATTTACGTAGACGTGAGACGTCAGAATAACGCTGTCACCTTTTAGCTACACTTGCAATGGTGAGTCGCTAACGAAACATCTCGCGACTATGCATCATCGTGCCTGCAATGATGCTTAGGTAAACACACGTGCGTTGCCAGAGGCGTCTGACATGTGGGACAAATTGGATCAGTGTGAGCGCACTGCCCCGGCGTGCACGCCTTGTGAACTCTGCAGAGAACAGTTCGTTGATATGTTGCAGTCGAATTTCTTAAGGATAGTTCGAAAGCAGTTTTGCATGCAATGAGTGTTTGTGCACTCGATTATTTCGTCTGTTAAAGCGTTGTGAGCATGTTTGCTGAGCGTTATACATGCATTATTTTGACAGCTTTACGTGTAGTGAAGGTGTCTGTGCATCAGTGTACTGCATTATTTTGTGAACGTGTCTGTCGCCTGTGCAATGCATTATTTCAACAGTTTACAATTAGTGAGCATGTTTGCAGAGCGTTATACATGCATTGTTTTGAGAATTTACGAGTTGTTTCCGTGTCTGTACATCAGTGTACTGCTTTATTTCGGTAATTTACGAGTAGTTTGCAGGTCTGTAGGCTATTTACTATGACACCAAGCACGCCAGAGCGCGTGTTTTTTTATCAGCATAATAAACAAACTACATGAAATCTGTTGTTCTTAAGTTGTCCCAACTTCGCACTGAAAATAAATAAAGTTCACTCCTTCCTCTCTCCAGCAACTGGACCCAGATTGAGTCCTGTTCCCACCATTTTCCCCAGATTGCCTTAGGATGACAACGCCCTCTGGTGGCGGTACTGTGTGTTAGGTGAGTTGGACTCCAGACCTCACGGTGAACACACTGGATGGAGCTACTGCCTATGACAAATCAAATTGTTTAAATTAACATTGCATGCAAAATAAAGACTTATGTCCTTCCTCTCCAGCATCCCAGTACAGACTGAGTCCTTTTCCCTCCAATTCCAAGGACAAGGTGATTGTTGGATGATTTAGGTTAGTGGAGGTAGCCCAACTGATCTATTTTCCCACCAAAATTGTCCCGCCGTTTTCTTTGGTTAGTGGAGGTAGCCCAAGTGACCTTTTTCCAGCTAAAATTTGATCTCCCTGCCATTTTCTTGGGGAGAGGAGAGGGGAGGAGAGGAGAGGGGAGGAGAGGGGAGGGGAGGGGAGGGGCTTAGGTTAGTGGAGGTAGCCCAATTGACCTAAATTCCCACCAAAATTTAAACTTCCCACCATGACATCATTGTGACGTTGCCACATCTATCACCGCCATCTTGAAAAAAATTTGGTAACAATGGAACGTGAGACAAAGCGAAGTTTGCCCTACTGCTAACGCAGTAGTCCAGTGTGATCCACGGCACATGATCGCTGCCGCGATTGTGCGATGCCCGTGTTCGATTAAACCATTACTGGCCAGATGGTAACTAGTAGTCCGGTGGTGCACTGTGCTGCATAACTTGGCTAATTGCAAGAATGGTTCAGATTCGAATTGGCAGCCGTGATCTGTCGCCACATGTAGTGGGCGGCCAGAGCGAGAAATCCAGCTTGATGTTGTAGGCGACTTGCCTACAACAAATAATTGTATAGCCGTCCAGTATAACGTGTTAACGAAAAAATATTTATTCGCAAAAACACACAATGAGAAGAAACTAAAAAAACAACAGAGAAGTAACAAAAACTAGGAGACTCTATAGTCTTACGGCAAAGATAAAAACCACATGACCAGAAAAAAATTCTCTTGCGCACTTTTGATATTACTTTGCACCAGACATGAAAAATATCACTGCCACACAGCCCCCCCCCCTTAAAGTGCGGAGATACAGGGATATCTTGATACTTGAATTTTATTCAACGTCCAGCTCTGGTGTGCGTCGGGTGTCTCGGGGGCGGTGACGTTGTTGTTTGTGGTGGTGATTCACCCGTCTCGGACGATGTACTGAGCGGTGTTTCAGTATGCTCTGCGTCCATCATGTGTTGATGCACAGGCGTGGTGTCAGAGGTTGGAGAGGGTAAAACCCATGCTGGCTTGACACGTTCAATCGATACCTTAGTCGGAACACCACTGTACATTATGTACATGGTATGCTTATTTCTACTCAGCACCTGAAATGGTCCCGTATATGGTGGTTGTAAAGACGATTTGACTGAGTCTGTTCGCAACATTACATGAGCGCAATCGTATAAGTCTTTGTGCACAAACACCTTACAGTTGCCATGGCGAGAAGGTGGCGGGCAACGTATATTTGTGCAGTGACGTTTTAGCTGCACTCAGTGTGTGAGGCCCTCTGATCCAGGTAGTGAGGTTGGTACTAAATAATCTGCAGGAATCTGTAGTGGCTCACCATAAACCATCTCGGCAACTGATGCACCAATATGGGGTTTGTGAGCTGTCCGCAGGCCTAACAACACTAATAGTAATGCTTCCGTCCATCTCTCTTGATGACACATCAATGCTGCTTTGAGTGTTCTGTGCCATCGTTCAACCATACCATTACTGGCAGGGTGATAGGTAGTCGTGTGGTGGCGTTGGAAACCGCACATTTTGGATACCTCGAGGAATAAAGTAGATTCGAACTGACGTCCTTGGTCAGTTGTGACGTGAAGGGGGCATCCAAAACGGGCAACCCACGTACACATAAACGTCTTCGCAATAGTTTCGGCTGAAATATCGACTATTGGAGTTGCTTCTGCCCATCTTGTGCACCTATCTGTGGCTGTAAACAAATATCTGTAACACTCTGACTATGGGAGAGGTCCAACGAGGTCCACGTGAACGTGTGCGAATCTAGCAGAGGTACCTTGAAAATCTCCAATATCAGCACGCACATGTCGTCCTACTTTAGTTTGTTGGCAAGGAATGCAGGAACGTCCCAAAGGCGCGCGTCTCTTTTCATAGAAGGCCACACATAGCGGTCTGTCAGCAGCTTGATTGTAGCGTTGGCTCCTGGATGCAATAGCGTGTGGACACTGTCGAATGCCGTCTTGCGCAATATTTCTGAAATGAATGTTCTTGGTCTGCCTTGAGAAAAGTCGCACCACAGCTTCAGCTCGGAGTTAGCCAACAGAATTTGCTCGGACTTCAGAACTGTAGACAGGTCATTAACAGCTGTCGTAGCTCTTATAATGGATTATACTGTAGATGATGAAAGTATGTGAATGCAGCTTGCCGCTAACTTGGAGTAATGTTTTGTCTGTAAAGACGTGTATTTGTTGCCTTTATGATTCCTTCACTCTCACACATAAATCTGTACCGTAAAGTAAGGGCCTCCTGTTTTGTCTTTAGGCTGATCCGTGATAAGACAGGCAAACAATTACACTAATGGAGGATTCTGCGTATTTTCTCTAATTTCATTCGCTCTCTCTCTCTCTCTCTCTCTCTCTCTCTCTCTCTCTCTCTCTCTGTCCTTTATCCATATACAGTTTTAAATACAATATTTCATTACGTGAACTCAGCCCAATAGAATCTCTGGTGGAGCCCTTCGTCTTAATATTCAGCGGCTGGCTTGCTGTAAAAGATCTTTATATCTATTATTATTGTTAAGCGCTGCATTCAGTTGGGAAAATCGATCGTTTGAACAATTCGTTCATTTTACGACAGATTTAGAATTTCAGATGTGTCCGAAGCCTTTTTGGACGATTTTATAAAATCTCGGTGATGCAGGCTCTCTTCGTCACAACTGAAACTTCCCCACTAATTACAGGGCCAAGACAATCACCAATGATTCAGACAGAGAACTCATTCGTCATTCACTCTAGAATAAAAGGGTCACAAACCTTATTTCTGAGGAAAATTGTATATTCAATCCATCTCCATTACATGTTCCGTTTTCTGTTGATTCCAAGTCTTACTTAATTTGCGTTTACAGTTTTTCTCTCTCTTCAAATAACCCGCTAGTGGCACAAACGTTAATAGCTCGCTTTAGCGAGAAGAAGAGCAAATATGTCTCTTTTAGAAACCCGACAATCTTCCAACCGATACTTCCGAAGCTGTCCTAGTTATCCGTCTATAATAACCATGGAGAATACATATATGTATCTCTGTTATTCCAAAGAATAAACGTACTAGAAAAATACCTTGGCGTCGACGAGCTGTCGGCGCATATATTACTAGAAAATCCGATCAGATACTTTTCAAAAGTGAATAAATGTGGATGATTTGATTGACCATTATTAATTATTGCGTGGTAGAGGGTAATTTTCCGTGGGGAGATTACAATGCCCCTCGCAGCGAGCGAAGTTTGTGAGCTCAATTTTGATTTACCGTACACACTTCGTGAGCTATCTATTAGTGTGGATAACCCGGAAGTGATGATTGTCAGTCCTCTGACTGAAAAAGAATATTATGTTTAAGGCAGACGAAGAAAAGAAATGTTGAAAACAGAAGAAATGAAGAGACAGGTACCGCGGCTGTATTGCTTTTACGCGCATCAAGGAAGATGATCTTTCATGAAACTGTTATCAGGGTCTACCCATTCGGGAACTTTCTTAAGCAGGGAAACCTTGGAAAACCTCTTAAGCCTAGACCCCCAGCTTACGGTACATAGAAGATAGGAAGCCTATAGAAGGAAAAAAAAATAATTGTGGAAATAGATCTCTAAAGGAAAGATAGGGATCGATTTATATAACGCTTTGGAGAAGAGTGATTTGTGCCTCTAGCAAAAAAAAACATTTTACAATAAATAACGTAAGTTTTCGTTTTACAATCTTGTTCCTAGGACAATCTCTTGCAGTGGTAAAACTCCCCCGGGTCTTGCATGTCCCCGACGTCCACATTTGTAGTCGGTCTTCTACGCGCCCCACAATGGGAAGAGTAGAAGGGACAGGGATACTCGAACCCACATGCAACATTCATTCCAAAAGAATTAGCAATGATCAAAGGGGAAACTCTTCCTGTAAGAGAACTGGTTAGGTTGCACCGTCCAAGATTCTCCTTTTTGAAAGCAAAATCCTTATGGCTTCATGCATCCTTTTTCTTACGACGTACTTCAAGGAATTTTACCATTAACTAATGCTGTTGCCAAAACATCCTCATATTTATTCTAGTTTGAATACTCTTTCGGACTTTGCATCCCCACTTGTGCTTATAAGTCCGAAAATTCCGACACATTTCTGTCAGTGATTTGTTCTTCGTAATTTAAAGGATTCATGCCACTTACAGTAGATTTTGGATTCAAATCATCGAATAATGGAAAGTGTGGTTCATTTTATACAAAGACATAATCCCTCATTTCCTTGAAAAGTCATATAATTTATCTATACTCAAAAACTTTTTATTCTAAATACATATATTTCTCCGCTTGATTGCTGTAATGTAAAAGGTTTTTAGCATTGAGGAATGCGGATCACTTCTTTCATTTATTCCCTGATTCATACGGCGTTCATACATGCACATATATGGAAATGGATTTTCAAACACAATTCCAAAACGAACACGAATCATTAAATAACTACTAATTCTATGAATATTACTTTCTTTAAACATTCATTAATAAATTAAAAACTCTTAACTTCTAATTATAACACCTTTTCCTTTTTAAAGTTCAACATGAATCAGTTTACCCTCGCGTTTGGTGCGAGTCTCTTCAAAGCATATCTGTGTCGTCTATATCGATTTTAACTCTCGCGCCGACGTCAACTGTTTTGCGCGGGAAATTATCTTTGCGGCGTTAACCGTCACTCACGATTCACTGCCACAACACATCCCTTCACACGTTTACACATCTAAGCATGCCCTTGAAACTATATATGAACATTCATTCGGAACCTCTTTTGATTATTCGGCGTCATTTGCGGGAAACATTTCATTCTTCTTGAAGGTTAGTGAGATCCTTTATAAATCTTGATGACATTAGCAATGCTAAAGTTCCATGTTCACCCCAAACACAGGTGAAGCCTATCTCCACTATCTTCTTTGCAACACTCGATAGTAATAGTTAGTCACTATTTCTATAGTCTATGTCACTGATTAATTATTTCAATTTAAAGTTTTCTAACACTACACACACAGTTTATTGTTATGATTTTCACGAGGGTTCATCTCTGTCACTCGCAACACCATTCCTCCCTATCTTCTAATCTTCATTAAATTTTTTCAAGTCGTTATGTGAAAATAACCCTTTTATTTTGTTCGATCCCGGGTATGCTAATAGATAAGCCCCAGGATTCGGAATTTGTAGGATAATGTATGGGCCAGTATATAGTAACTCCCATTTCTTTATACTTTTCTTTATTAAGGATGATTTGGTATGTCTTTTGACTAGTACCTTTTCTCCGGCCTGGTATGTCTGTACCCTCTTGATTAATTTGTCAAATTGTTGTTTTCTCTGATCAGCTTTTTTCGTCATATTTATGATGGCTTGTCTTATTTTTTCTTCTCAAGGCATCTCAGTTTCCTGAGTTTTGGTCATATGGTCAGTCCAGAAGTTTTCCTCTTTTGCTTCGAACATCAATTCATGAGGTGTATATCCAGTTGAGGAGTGGGGCATGTTATTGTATATCTGCTCAAACTCTTCCACATAATTTGCCCACGCAGTCTGCTTATTATGGCAATACGTCCTCATAAATCGATTGAATTCTCTAAAAATTCTCTCAACCAAATTGCCTTGTGGGTAGTAAAATGATGTTAGTATGTGTTTCACACCGACTTGAGACAAAGTCTGTTTCCATCGGAGTCCCGTGAATATTTTAGCATTGTCTGTTATGATCGCCTTAGGTGTACCAACATGTGGAAGATAATCCCTTATCAATCTTAATACAATTACTTTGGCTGTAGCCGCCTTTATCGGGTATAGCTTTACGTATTTCGTACACACATCGAGAAATGCCAACACATATTTAACACCACCTCTTGAAGTAGGTAACGGTCCACACAGATCGCACGAAATTAATTCTTTTGGTTCTTGGACTAATATAGAGCATAATGGGTGCTTACTCCCTTTTGAATCCAGCTTTGTTTTTTGACAGATTATGCATTTCTTTAAGACCTCATGCACTCTGCGCTTTATGTTGGGAAAATAACAGTACCTACTTATCTTGTCTGCACATTTTGTCGCACCGAAATGTCCCCTGGTTAAATGGGTGAACCATACAAGTTTCTCTATTTGCGCCTCAGGTATACAAACACACCAACGGACTTTGTTTTGCCTTCCATAGCGGAAAAATAATACGCCATTTACCAGTTTGTAATAATTTGCCATCTGATTCGAAGGTTGGTGTTGTAACCTTTGAATGACACTTCCCCATTGAGCATCTCTTTTCTGTAACTGTGCCATATGCGCACACAAATTGACGTAGTACGTCTTAAATGGATTTTCCTGCAGCAGCAATACAGGGAATTCAGAGTTATTATTTACTTCAATCTCTTTAGTCAAACCCTGCGGTGACCTTGATAGAGCGTCAGCAATAATGGTTTGCTGTCCTGAGACATGCGCGATCTTAAATTGGTATTGTTGCAGAGCGAGAGTCCATCTAGCCAGTCTGGGGTGTAACAGTTTACACGTTTGTAAAAACGTTAATGATTGATGATCGCAATATACGATAGTCTTTGACCCATATAGATAATAATGAAATTTTTTAAATCCCCAGACGACCGCAAGAGCCTCTAATTTGTCGTCGTGTAAGTTCGTTCACAGTTGGACAAAACACGACTAGCAAACGCAATAGGACAGAAGGTAAGTTGTCCATTTATCTTGCGTACTTGGAAAAGGCACGGTCCAAGACCCACATTCGACGAATCTGTTGACAAGTAAAATTCTTCTTGCATGTCCGGATGGTACAAAAGCGGTGCATTTACTAATTGCTTCTTTATCTCTTCGAATGCTTCTTGACACTCTAATGTCCAGAGCCAGGGCACATCCTTCTTCTGCAAACTATTTAGAGCTGCTGCGTTCATGGCCTGATTTGTTATAAATCTTCTAAAAAATGAGGCAAGACCCATAAACCCTTTTAATTGCCTCCTATTTCTGGGTGTTGGAAACTTACTAATCGCAATTAGCTTCTCCTTGGTTGGTAAAATTCCCTTTGCGTCAATTATATGCCACAGGAACTTGATTCTGTTTAGTGCAAAATGGGATTTCTGTAGGTTAGCAGTTATTCCCATGGTTTTGAACACGTCCAACACCCGACTCAGTAAGGTAATATGCTCCTCCCAAGTCTTCGATGCTATAAGCAAATCATCAACAAACACTGTTATCCTGCTTCTTAGTTCTGGGCCTAGTGCATAATCTAGAGCTGCTATAAAGATTCCAGCACTAATGTTGAGTCCGAAAGGAACTACAGTAAATTGGTAACTTCTTCCGGAATAAATGAAAGCCGTATATTTCCTTGATGACTCATCCAGCTTGACTTGTCAATAAGAACTCCGCAAATCAATGCTTGTCAAATATTGGACATCCTGGAACCGTTGTATAAGTTCGTCTATGTTTTCCGGATGTGTTCTCACTGGAATTATAATTTTATTTATTTCTCTGGGGTCGAGTACCAGTCTCACAGTCCCATTTGCTTTTGGCACGACCAACAATGGGGAGCAGTATGGGCTTGTAGAGGGTTCGATCAAACCCCATTTCAACATGCGATCTATTTCTTTTTGAACTTGAGCCTTTAACCTCCAGGGAACAGGATAGAAAGTTCTACAATACGTTTCGTGCGGCTTAACGTAGAGATGGCATATGTATCCCTTAATAACTCCTGGCCTTTCATCAAACACGTTTTCATACGCTAATAATAATTCTTTGAGCTGCTTCTTCTGATCTTCAATAATGCAGTCGGATTCATTTAACTTCTCATACACTAATTGACCGAAATCTCCTTTGACTTGGAACTCATTAATTACGTGCTGTTTAGAATTTTGTGCCGTCCTGATTACTTGCACACTGATCCCACTATTATATTTTCTAGTAAGGCTTTCTTTTTTCAACAAGTCCAACTCAATTTCTTGTTTATTAACATTCAACCAAATTTTTCCTATTTTAAAATCTATTCTGCATCCGTATTGACATAGGCTGTCGACTCCGATAATGCAGTCTACCACCAAATTTTTCACAACAAGGAATGTGCTTAATATTGCTACATTTCCGACTTCTACACTAAGTAGTGACTGCACTTTTACATTAGCCGATCTAGCCCCAACGGCGCCTATTATTCTGCAATTTTGAACTGGAAAAATTGGTACTCGTCTTATATTTCTGATCTTGTTGAATAGAGCCTCCGAAATAACATTTGTGGTTGCAGCTGTGTCTAAAACCGCCACTATAGGTACAGTCTCCAAAATGACTTGCACTTCGGCTACTGCCACCTGTTCCTTATCCTCATCCTGTGGTTCTAAGTCCTCGGTCAGTTCATCTGCCAGTAATCGTCCATCATTATACGTTAGCATGGGTACACATATCCTGTTGCCCCTCAACCAATTGTTGACCGCTCCTCCGGGGCACGAGTGGGTCCTTACAAGTTTGTTGGATTTTGATTTGCCTGCTGGTTGACATCATCCGTCACTTCGGTAATTACCGGTTGATTCGTAGATGTCCGTCCCCACTGATGTTGGTTATTTGAGTTCATTCCCCCCGGTTGATTCCACTTTCTATTACTGTTATTATTCCAGGCTTGAGGTCTGAAATTCCTTTCGTTCCCCCACACGGGATTGTATCTTTTCCCATTCCTGTTGTTCCTTGGATAGCCCCTCGCAAGACTATTGCCGGTATTACTATTGAGATTTTGAGGGGTTTCTCCGCTATTTAACGATCTCTGTCCATTCCCTTGCCTACCGTTTGGCGGAGGTTCTATCTTCCTATATTGGAATCTGTTATTACGGACTTTCTGGTTGTTCTCTTCAATAATATCTATATGGTCTAACGTCATGAGGAACGACTCCAAGTCTTTATCATTGCCGTAAATCAATTGATTCCAGATGCTAATTGGTAGTCTTGCCTTAAGTATGTTTATTATGTCTGGCAAGGGCATAGGTCTGTCCCAGTATCTAGTTTTATTTATATATTTTTCAAAATACTTCCTAAGGCTTCCTTTTGAAAAGGAGAAAGGCTCTGGGTAGAGCACCTCCTGCCCTAGGCGTTCCTGTACCCCTTCTGACCAGAACTTTGCTAAAAACGCCTTCTCAAAATCGTCATATGTCGAGCAAACAGAAGTCATGTCCGAGGCCCAAATCGCCCCCGAACCTTGTATATATCCTGTAACGAAACTGATCTTCTGCCACTCCGACCAATTTCTGGGTAGCACTCCTCTGAAACTTCGAATAAAAACAATTGGATGGACCCCCCCCCCCTTTTGTCAGTGTTAAAAATCTGGAATTGCCGATGCTTTATCATTTTTTCTTCGGCATGGCAAAGGCTTTCGTAATCTCCGTTAGATAAGACTTCACGCGAACAACTAGCTCGAGGCAATTTAATGTTTGAGTTACTTACACAAGTCGGTATCGTGTGCGAATGTGCAGTAACTGGCTCTATAGTCGCTGCCAACTTCTGCTGCTGGCCTGTATTCATTTGTTCTAAGCCTTGTTGTGAAACGCGTATCGACTCTTCTATCGATTGTTTCCAATGCTCGAAATCAGCACCTAACTGCTGTCGCACTTCCTCAAGTCCTTTCGCAAACAAATTCTCTTCCTGTTTGCCAAATAGACTCGAGAATGCTGCCTTAACATTTTGCTCAACGTTTTCACACATTAGCCTTTTGTTTTCTAATGTGATTTCGGATAATTTACCCGTTAATACATTAATTTGGTGGTCTATAATATCTTGACGCTCTGTCAGATGTTCAACACTTTCCTTTAGGTTAGTCTGCGTACGTGCCAATTCAGGAAGTTGCGCAATTGCACGACATGGCATCTTGCTTTTGTACTAATTGCGGAACCATTTCCACCTGTTCCCGTACGGTATCTATCTTAATAGCCACATACTCCGTCATTTCTACACGTACGCGGTGAGTAGATTCCTCACATTGAGCTTTCACCAATTCTATTTGTGCAGTTAATTTTCGTTCCGTCTCTTCGGCCTGATCTTTAAGTTCCTTTGTCTTCGCCTCTATCCGCTGCTCTAATTCGGAAAAACTGTCTTGTAACTGCTGCTTAATCTCAGTTTTCAAATTTTCCTGCCCTTCCGTAACTGAGGCTAATTTCGCGTTCAAATCATTTTGCCCTTCAGTAACTGAGGCTAATTTCGCGTTAATGTCGGTTTTCAAATTTTCCTGCCCTTCAGTAACTGAGGCTAATTTTGTATTCATATTATTCATGCTCTCGGTTATCATCTGCATCTGTCTCATGATAATGACCAATGGATCTAATCCATGTTGCGTACTTGCCGTACATGTCCCTCCGTATCTACAGGGCGTTCTATTGCGCTATCTGTAGCCATCGGTTCTACAACACTTCTTATTGCATCATTATTATCAGTGCTAACAGCTGAAGGCTGTTGCGTGCTGCTCTGCTCTGCTTGACTCATCTTAAACATTGCCCTTGTTAAAACCATATAAATGTTCTACCGTCAATATATATATATATATCCCTTCGACTGTCACTATATGTAACTCCGTTCACACAAGAGTACTTCTGTGGCTAGTTTCTTACTGTACTTATACAGATAAATGCAACTGGGGCCGGTTAATCAAACTACATCTAGCATGAACACAATTAATCAATGTTCAAATATCCAATAATACTAAACACAAAAGCGTATACTTCATCTATACTAGCAAGCTTTAATAATAAAATTATAGATCTGGCCTTTTCTCTGCGCCCAGCGTGTTGTTTTATGTTCTTATTTGTAGATCCACTTAATGTGACTGCGAGTATTTCTTCTCTTTTCCAAGCGTCAGTTAAGTTGGCTCGTCATAGTTCACATGAAACAGAGAACAAAATTATTTTAACAACGTCCAAAAACGTGTCCTGTCACGGATTGGTCATTATAATGGATTATACTGTAGATGATGAAAGTATGTGAATGCAGCTTGCCGCTAACTTGGAGTAATGTTTTGTCTGTAAAGACGTGTATTTGTTGCCTTTATGATTCCTTCACTCTCACACATAAATCTGTACCGTAAAGTAAGGGCCTCCTGTTTTGTCTTTAGGCTGATCCGTGATAAGACAGGCAAACAATTATACTAATGGAGGATTCTGCGTATTTTCTCTAATTTCATTCGCTCTCTCTCTCTCTCTCTCTCTCTCTCTCTCTGTCCTTTATCCATATACAGTTTTAAATACAATATTTCATTACGTGAACTCAGCCCAATAGAATCTCTGGTGGAGCCCTTCGTCTTAATATTCAGCGGCTGGCTTGCTGTAAAAGATCTTTATATCTATTATTATTGTTAAGCGCTGCATTCAGTTGGGAAAATCGATCGTTTGAACAATTCGTTCATTTTACGACAGATTTAGAATTTCAGATGTGTCCGAAGCCTTTTTGGACGATTTTATAAAATCTCGGTGATGCAGGCTCTCTTCGTCACAACTGAAACTTCCCCACTAATTACAGGGCCAAGACAATCACCAATGATTCAGACAGAGAACTCATTCGTCATTCACTCTAGAATAAAAGGGTCACAAACCTTATTTCTGAGGAAAATTGTATATTCAATCCATCTCCATTACATGTTCCGTTTTCTGTTGATTCCAAGTCTTACTTAATTTGCGTTTACAGTTTTTCTCTCTCTTCAAATAACCCGCTAGTGGCACAAACGTTAATAGCTCGCTTTAGCGAGAAGAAGAGCAAATATGTCTCTTTTAGAAACCCGACAATCTTCCAACCGATACTTCCGAAGCTGTCCTAGTTATCCGTCTATAATAACCATGGAGAATACATATATGTATCTCTGTTATTCCAAAGAATAAACGTACTAGAAAAATACCTTGGCGTCGACGAGCTGTCGGCGCATATATTACTAGAAAATCCGATCAGATACTTTTCAAAAGTGAATAAATGTGGATGATTTGATTGACCATTATTAATTATTGCGTGGTAGAGGGTAATTTTCCGTGGGGAGATTACAATGCCCCTCGCAGCGAGCGAAGTTTGTGAGCTCAATTTTGATTTACCGTACACACTTCGTGAGCTATCTATTAGTGTGGATAACCCGGAAGTGATGATTGTCAGTCCTCTGACTGAAAAAGAATATTATGTTTAAGGCAGACGAAGAAAAGAAATGTTGAAAACAGAAGAAATGAAGAGACAGGTACCGCGGCTGTATTGCTTTTACGCGCATCAAGGAAGATGATCTTTCATGAAACTGTTATCAGGGTCTACCCATTCGGGAACTTTCTTAAGCAGGGAAACCTTGGAAAACCTCTTAAGCCTAGACCCCCAGCTTACGGTACATAGAAGATAGGAAGCCTATAGAAGGAAAAAAAAATAATTGTGGAAATAGATCTCTAAAGGAAAGATAGGGATCGATTTATATAACGCTTTGGAGAAGAGTGATTTGTGCCTCTAGCAAAAAAAAACATTTTACAATAAATAACGTAAGTTTTCGTTTTACAATCTTGTTCCTAGGACAATCTCTTGCAGTGGTAAAACTCCCCCGGGTCTTGCATGTCCCCGACGTCCACATTTGTAGTCGGTCTTCTACGCGCCCCACAATGGGAAGAGTAGAAGGGACAGGGATACTCGAACCCACATGCAACATTCATTCCAAAAGAATTAGCAATGATCAAAGGGGAAACTCTTCCTGTAAGAGAACTGGTTAGGTTGGACCGTCCAAGATTCTCCTTTTTGAAAGCAAAATCCTTATGGCTTCATGCATCCTTTTTCTTACGACGTACTTCAAGGAATTTTACCATTAACTAATGCTGTTGCCAAAACATCCTCATATTTATTCTAGTTTGAATACTCTTTCGGACTTTGCATCCCCACTTGTGCTTATAAGTCCGAAAATTCCGACACATTTCTGTCAGTGATTTGTTCTTCGTAATTTAAAGGATTCATGCCACTTACAGTAGATTTTGGATTCAAATCATCGAATAATGGAAAGTGTGGTTCATTTTATACAAAGACATAATCCCTCATTTCCTTGAAAAGTCATATAATTTATCTATACTCAAAAACTTTTTATTCTAAATACATATATTTCTCCGCTTGATTGCTGTAATGTAAAAGGTTTTTAGCATTGAGGAATGCGGATCACTTCTTTCATTTATTCCCTGATTCATACGGCGTTCATACATGCACATATATGGAAATGGATTTTCAAACACAATTCCAAAACGAACACGAATCATTAAATAACTACTAATTCTATGAATATTACTTTCTTTAAACATTCATTAATAAATTAAAAACTCTTAACTTCTAATTATAACACCTTTTCCTTTTTAAAGTTCAACATGAATCAGTTTACCCTCGCGTTTGGTGCGAGTCTCTTCAAAGCATATCTGTGTCGTCTATATCGATTTTAACTCTCGCGCCGACGTCAACTGTTTTGCGCGGGAAATTATCTTTGCGGCGTTAACCGTCACTCACGATTCACTGCCACAACACATCCCTTCACACGTTTACACATCTAAGCATGCCCTTGAAACTATATATGAACATTCATTCGGAACCTCTTTTGATTATTCGGCGTCATTTGCGGGAAACATTTCATTCTTCTTGAAGGTTAGTGAGATCCTTTATAAATCTTGATGACATTAGCAATGCTAAAGTTCCATGTTCACCCCAAACACAGGTGAAGCCTATCTCCACTATCTTCTTTGCAACACTCGATAGTAATAGTTAGTCACTATTTCTATAGTCTATGTCACTGATTAATTATTTCAATTTAAAGTTTTCTAACACTACACACACAGTTTATTGTTATGATTTTCACGAGGGTTCATCTCTGTCACTCGCAACACCATTCCTCCCTATCTTCTAATCTTCATTAAATTTTTTCAAGTCGTTATGTGAAAATAACCCTTTTATTTTGTTCGATCCCGGGTATGCTAATAGATAAGCCCCAGGATTCGGAATTTGTAGGATAATGTATGGGCCAGTATATAGTAACTCCCATTTCTTTATACTTTTCTTTATTAAGGATGATTTGGTATGTCTTTTGACTAGTACCTTTTCTCCGGCCTGGTATGTCTGTACCCTCTTGATTAATTTGTCAAATTGTTGTTTTCTCTGATCAGCTTTTTTCGTCATATTTATGATGGCTTGTCTTATTTTTTCTTCTCAAGGCATCTCAGTTTCCTGAGTTTTGGTCATATGGTCAGTCCAGAAGTTTTCCTCTTTTGCTTCGAACATCAATTCATGAGGTGTATATCCAGTTGAGGAGTGGGGCATGTTATTGTATATCTGCTCAAACTCTTCCACATAATTTGCCCACGCAGTCTGCTTATTATGGCAATACGTCCTCATAAATCGATTGAATTCTCTAAAAATTCTCTCAACCAAATTGCCTTGTGGGTAGTAAAATGATGTTAGTATGTGTTTCACACCGACTTGAGACAAAGTCTGTTTCCATCGGAGTCCCGTGAATATTTTAGCATTGTCTGTTATGATCGCCTTAGGTGTACCAACATGTGGAAGATAATCCCTTATCAATCTTAATACAATTACTTTGGCTGTAGCCGCCTTTATCGGGTATAGCTTTACGTATTTCGTACACACATCGAGAAATGCCAACACATATTTAACACCACCTCTTGAAGTAGGTAACGGTCCACACAGATCGCACGAAATTAATTCTTTTGGTTCTTGGACTAATATAGAGCATAATGGGTGCTTACTCCCTTTTGAATCCAGCTTTGTTTTTTGACAGATTATGCATTTCTTTAAGACCTCATGCACTCTGCGCTTTATGTTGGGAAAATAACAGTACCTACTTATCTTGTCTGCACATTTTGTCGCACCGAAATGTCCCCTGGTTAAATGGGTGAACCATACAAGTTTCTCTATTTGCGCCTCAGGTATACAAACACACCAACGGACTTTGTTTTGCCTTCCATAGCGGAAAAATAATACGCCATTTACCAGTTTGTAATAATTTGCCATCTGATTCGAAGGTTGGTGTTGTAACCTTTGAATGACACTTCCCCATTGAGCATCTCTTTTCTGTAACTGTGCCATATGCGCACACAAATTGACGTAGTACGTCTTAAATGGATTTTCCTGCAGCAGCAATACAGGGAATTCAGAGTTATTATTTACTTCAATCTCTTTAGTCAAACCCTGCGGTGACCTTGATAGAGCGTCAGCAATAATGGTTTGCTGTCCTGAGACATGCGCGATCTTAAATTGGTATTGTTGCAGAGCGAGAGTCCATCTAGCCAGTCTGGGGTGTAACAGTTTACACGTTTGTAAAAACGTTAATGATTGATGATCGCAATATACGATAGTCTTTGACCCATATAGATAATAATGAAATTTTTTAAATCCCCAGACGACCGCAAGAGCCTCTAATTTGTCGTCGTGTAAGTTCGTTCACAGTTGGACAAAACACGACTAGCAAACGCAATAGGACAGAAGGTAAGTTGTCCATTTATCTTGCGTACTTGGAAAAGGCACGGTCCAAGACCCACATTCGACGAATCTGTTGACAAGTAAAATTCTTCTTGCATGTCCGGATGGTACAAAAGCGGTGCATTTACTAATTGCTTCTTTATCTCTTCGAATGCTTCTTGACACTCTAATGTCCAGAGCCAGGGCACATCCTTCTTCTGCAAACTATTTAGAGCTGCTGCGTTCATGGCCTGATTTGTTATAAATCTTCTAAAAAATGAGGCAAGACCCATAAACCCTTTTAATTGCCTCCTATTTCTGGGTGTTGGAAACTTACTAATCGCAATTAGCTTCTCCTTGGTTGGTAAAATTCCCTTTGCGTCAATTATATGCCACAGGAACTTGATTCTGTTTAGTGCAAAATGGGATTTCTGTAGGTTAGCAGTTATTCCCATGGTTTTGAACACGTCCAACACCCGACTCAGTAAGGTAATATGCTCCTCCCAAGTCTTCGATGCTATAAGCAAATCATCAACAAACACTGTTATCCTGCTTCTTAGTTCTGGGCCTAGTGCATAATCTAGAGCTGCTATAAAGATTCCAGCACTAATGTTGAGTCCGAAAGGAACTACAGTAAATTGGTAACTTCTTCCGGAATAAATGAAAGCCGTATATTTCCTTGATGACTCATCCAGCTTGACTTGTCAATAAGAACTCCGCAAATCAATGCTTGTCAAATATTGGACATCCTGGAACCGTTGTATAAGTTCGTCTATGTTTTCCGGATGTGTTCTCACTGGAATTATAATTTTATTTATTTCTCTGGGGTCGAGTACCAGTCTCACAGTCCCATTTGCTTTTGGCACGACCAACAATGGGGAGCAGTATGGGCTTGTAGAGGGTTCGATCAAACCCCATTTCAACATGCGATCTATTTCTTTTTGAACTTGAGCCTTTAACCTCCAGGGAACAGGATAGAAAGTTCTACAATACGTTTCGTGCGGCTTAACGTAGAGATGGCATATGTATCCCTTAATAACTCCTGGCCTTTCATCAAACACGTTTTCATACGCTAATAATAATTCTTTGAGCTGCTTCTTCTGATCTTCAATAATGCAGTCGGATTCATTTAACTTCTCATACACTAATTGACCGAAATCTCCTTTGACTTGGAACTCATTAATTACGTGCTGTTTAGAATTTTGTGCCGTCCTGATTACTTGCACACTGATCCCACTATTATATTTTCTAGTAAGGCTTTCTTTTTTCAACAAGTCCAACTCAATTTCTTGTTTATTAACATTCAACCAAATTTTTCCTATTTTAAAATCTATTCTGCATCCGTATTGACATAGGCTGTCGACTCCGATAATGCAGTCTACCACCAAATTTTTCACAACAAGGAATGTGCTTAATATTGCTACATTTCCGACTTCTACACTAAGTAGTGACTGCACTTTTACATTAGCCGATCTAGCCCCAACGGCGCCTATTATTCTGCAATTTTGAACTGGAAAAATTGGTACTCGTCTTATATTTCTGATCTTGTTGAATAGAGCCTCCGAAATAACATTTGTGGTTGCAGCTGTGTCTAAAACCGCCACTATAGGTACAGTCTCCAAAATGACTTGCACTTCGGCTACTGCCACCTGTTCCTTATCCTCATCCTGTGGTTCTAAGTCCTCGGTCAGTTCATCTGCCAGTAATCGTCCATCATTATACGTTAGCATGGGTACACATATCCTGTTGCCCCTCAACCAATTGTTGACCGCTCCTCCGGGGCACGAGTGGGTCCTTACAAGTTTGTTGGATTTTGATTTGCCTGCTGGTTGACATCATCCGTCACTTCGGTAATTACCGGTTGATTCGTAGATGTCCGTCCCCACTGATGTTGGTTATTTGAGTTCATTCCCCCCGGTTGATTCCACTTTCTATTACTGTTATTATTCCAGGCTTGAGGTCTGAAATTCCTTTCGTTCCCCCACACGGGATTGTATCTTTTCCCATTCCTGTTGTTCCTTGGATAGCCCCTCGCAAGACTATTGCCGGTATTACTATTGAGATTTTGAGGGGTTTCTCCGCTATTTAACGATCTCTGTCCATTCCCTTGCCTACCGTTTGGCGGAGGTTCTATCTTCCTATATTGGAATCTGTTATTACGGACTTTCTGGTTGTTCTCTTCAATAATATCTATATGGTCTAACGTCATGAGGAACGACTCCAAGTCTTTATCATTGCCGTAAATCAATTGATTCCAGATGCTAATTGGTAGTCTTGCCTTAAGTATGTTTATTATGTCTGGCAAGGGCATAGGTCTGTCCCAGTATCTAGTTTTATTTATATATTTTTCAAAATACTTCCTAAGGCTTCCTTTTGAAAAGGAGAAAGGCTCTGGGTAGAGCACCTCCTGCCCTAGGCGTTCCTGTACCCCTTCTGACCAGAACTTTGCTAAAAACGCCTTCTCAAAATCGTCATATGTCGAGCAAACAGAAGTCATGTCCGAGGCCCAAATCGCCCCCGAACCTTGTATATATCCTGTAACGAAACTGATCTTCTGCCACTCCGACCAATTTCTGGGTAGCACTCCTCTGAAACTTCGAATAAAAACAATTGGATGGACCCCCCCCCCTTTTGTCAGTGTTAAAAATCTGGAATTGCCGATGCTTTATCATTTTTTCTTCGGCATGGCAAAGGCTTTCGTAATCTCCGTTAGATAAGACTTCACGCGAACAACTAGCTCGAGGCAATTTAATGTTTGAGTTACTTACACAAGTCGGTATCGTGTGCGAATGTGCAGTAACTGGCTCTATAGTCGCTGCCAACTTCTGCTGCTGGCCTGTATTCATTTGTTCTAAGCCTTGTTGTGAAACGCGTATCGACTCTTCTATCGATTGTTTCCAATGCTCGAAATCAGCACCTAACTGCTGTCGCACTTCCTCAAGTCCTTTCGCAAACAAATTCTCTTCCTGTTTGCCAAATAGACTCGAGAATGCTGCCTTAACATTTTGCTCAACGTTTTCACACATTAGCCTTTTGTTTTCTAATGTGATTTCGGATAATTTACCCGTTAATACATTAATTTGGTGGTCTATAATATCTTGACGCTCTGTCAGATGTTCAACACTTTCCTTTAGGTTAGTCTGCGTACGTGCCAATTCAGGAAGTTGCGCAATTGCACGACATGGCATCTTGCTTTTGTACTAATTGCGGAACCATTTCCACCTGTTCCCGTACGGTATCTATCTTAATAGCCACATACTCCGTCATTTCTACACGTACGCGGTGAGTAGATTCCTCACATTGAGCTTTCACCAATTCTATTTGTGCAGTTAATTTTCGTTCCGTCTCTTCGGCCTGATCTTTAAGTTCCTTTGTCTTCGCCTCTATCCGCTGCTCTAATTCGGAAAAACTGTCTTGTAACTGCTGCTTAATCTCAGTTTTCAAATTTTCCTGCCCTTCCGTAACTGAGGCTAATTTCGCGTTCAAATCATTTTGCCCTTCAGTAACTGAGGCTAATTTCGCGTTAATGTCGGTTTTCAAATTTTCCTGCCCTTCAGTAACTGAGGCTAATTTTGTATTCATATTATTCATGCTCTCGGTTATCATCTGCATCTGTCTCATGATAATGACCAATGGATCTAATCCATGTTGCGTACTTGCCGTACATGTCCCTCCGTATCTACAGGGCGTTCTATTGCGCTATCTGTAGCCATCGGTTCTACAACACTTCTTACTGCATCATTATTATCAGTGCTAACAGCTGAAGGCTGTTGCGTGCTGCTCTGCTCTGCTTGACTCATCTTAAACATTGCCCTTGTTAAAACCATATAAATGTTCTACCGTCAATATATATATATATCCCTTCGACTGTCACTATATGTAACTCCGTTCACACAAGAGTACTTCTGTGGCTAGTTTCTTACTGTACTTATACAGATAAATGCAACTGGGGCCGGTTAATCAAACTACATCTAGCATGAACACAATTAATCAATGTTCAAATATCCAATAATACTAAACACAAAAGCGTATACTTCATCTATACTAGCAAGCTTTAATAATAAAATTATAGATCTGGCCTTTTCTCTGCGCCCAGCGTGTTGTTTTATGTTCTTATTTGTAGATCCACTTAATGTGACTGCGAGTATTTCTTCTCTTTTCCAAGCGTCAGTTAAGTTGGCTCGTCATAGTTCACATGAAACAGAGAACAAAATTATTTTAACAACGTCCAAAAACGTGTCCTGTCACGGATTGGTCATTATAATGGATTATACTGTAGATGATGAAAGTATGTGAATGCAGCTTGCCGCTAACTTGGAGTAATGTTTTGTCTGTAAAGACGTGTATTTGTTGCCTTTATGATTCCTTCACTCTCACACATAAATCTGTACCGTAAAGTAAGGGCCTCCTGTTTTGTCTTTAGGCTGATCCGTGATAAGACAGGCAAACAATTATACTAATGGAGGATTCTGCGTATTTTCTCTAATTTCATTCGCTCTCTCTCTCTCTCTCTCTGTCCTTTATCCATATACAGTTTTAAATACAATATTTCATTACGTGAACTCAGCCCAATAGAATCTCTGGTGGAGCCCTTCGTCTTAATATTCAGCGGCTGGCTTGCTGTAAAAGATCTTTATATCTATTATTATTGTTAAGCGCTGCATTCAGTTGGGAAAATCGATCGTTTGAACAATTCGTTCATTTTACGACAGATTTAGAATTTCAGATGTGTCCGAAGCCTTTTTGGACGATTTTATAAAATCTCGGTGATGCAGGCTCTCTTCGTCACAACTGAAACTTCCCCACTAATTACAGGGCCAAGACAATCACCAATGATTCAGACAGAGAACTCATTCGTCATTCACTCTAGAATAAAAGGGTCACAAACCTTATTTCTGAGGAAAATTGTATATTCAATCCATCTCCATTACATGTTCCGTTTTCTGTTGATTCCAAGTCTTACTTAATTTGCGTTTACAGTTTTTCTCTCTCTTCAAATAACCCGCTAGTGGCACAAACGTTAATAGCTCGCTTTAGCGAGAAGAAGAGCAAATATGTCTCTTTTAGAAACCCGACAATCTTCCAACCGATACTTCCGAAGCTGTCCTAGTTATCCGTCTATAATAACCATGGAGAATACATATATGTATCTCTGTTATTCCAAAGAATAAACGTACTAGAAAAATACCTTGGCGTCGACGAGCTGTCGGCGCATATATTACTAGAAAATCCGATCAGATACTTTTCAAAAGTGAATAAATGTGGATGATTTGATTGACCATTATTAATTATTGCGTGGTAGAGGGTAATTTTCCGTGGGGATATTACACTCTGCATCCTTGGTCTGTTCCACTGCAAGTTTATCATAGTCTATAATTTCTGAAATCCTGCAAATACGTGAAAAATAGTCAGCCACTAAATTTTCTCCGCCTCTTAAATGGCGTATATCTGTCGTGAACTGACTTATGAACTCAATATAACGGAACTGTCTTGGTGAGCACTTATCACTGGTGTTTTTAAAAGCCGATGTTATGGGTTTGTGGTCTGTAAAGACAGTCACTGGTCTAGCCTCTATTTGTGGGCCGAAGTATCGAATTGCTTCGTAGATCGCGAACAATTCCCTGTCATACGCGCTCCACTTCTGTTATGCAATCTGTAACTTTTTAGAGAAAAACCGTAGTGGTTGTCATTGCCCTTCTACACGCTGGTGCAGCGCCGCCCCTATTGCTGACTGGCTCGCGTCTACAACAATAGCTAGCTGTGCGTAGTGAACTGGGTGAGCGAGCAACACTGCTTTGCTGAGGCTTGCTTGAAGATCTTTAAATGCTTTGTCCATCTCATGTGTCCACTTAATTATTCGTCGGCCTTTGGCGTCGCGTCCCTTGAGTGCATCAGTGAGTGGTGCTTGCACCATAGCCGTTGCTGGCAGATGACGTCTATAAACATTTTTACTCCCATGTATCGTCGTAGCTCTTGGTAGTTCATCGGTTTCGGAAGGGCCTGTATCGCCGCGATCTTCTCTGGCAGAGACAATATACCTTCTGATGACACAGTATGGCCGAGGAAAGTGGCTTGGTTTTTGTGCATGACGCATTTATTTTCGTTTAAAACGACTCCGTAGTCAGATAGACGCTTGCTGTTCATGTGTTTGACTATCCGGAGAGAAAACCAAGATGTCATCAAGATAAGCAAAGCAAAATGTTAATCCCTTTATCACTTCATCGATAAAGCGCTGCCAAGTCTGTGCTGCGTTCTTAAGGCCAAAAGGCATAAATAAAAACTCGAATAATCCAAATGGTGTAATCACTGCTGTCTTCTGAACATCTCTTGGAGACACCGGTGTCTGGTTGTATGCTTTCTTGCAATCTAGGACGCTAAAAATTTTCGCGCCGGCCAAAGCACATGTGAAGTCTTGTATTTTAGGTACTGGGTATCTATCTGGAATGGTTCTTGATTTTAATGATCGGTAATCCCCACACGGTCTCCATGATCCATCCTTCTTACGTACTAAGTGTAGGGGTGAAGACTACGGACTGTCTGACCGGCGAATTATTCCCGACTGTAACATTTCCTCGAATATCGCCTTTGTTTCTGTCGATCTCTCTGGTGCGATTCTACGTGCTCGTCGTGAAACTGGTTGTCCTGGCGTGGTAAGAATATAGTGAACCGTTCTACGTTTAACTTCTTTTGTCTGTCTGTCAGAACATCTCCGATTCTTCTCTTCGTCATGTAGCTCTTCGGCTACATAGTTGCCAATCGCCTGTAGCTTCTCACAAGTTGTATGCCCTTTAGTGCTTGATATTGCACTGTTGTCTGTCAGATTTAACAAACGTTTTCCTTGTAAGTCGACCGCCAACTCGAAATGTGCCAGAAAATCAGCGCCCAAAATAGGTTCTGACGTACCAGCTATCACAAAAGACCAAGGAAACTGGAAAAAACCCACATCAAACTTGCACACTTTACAACCGTACGTGTTAATCACCGAGTTATTCACTGCCTTCAAACGTGGCTGTATGTCTTTTTCGTTGTGTGGCGCATGGCTGACAGGAAGCGAACTAATGTCTGACCCGATATCCACCAAAAACCTTGTACCCGTAAGTACACCTGATACATGCAATCTTTTCGAAGCAGTAGGCATATGTATTGACGATTGCTGTCGCTGACATGAAAACACTGCACTGTTTCTGTACATACCTTGGTTGTCTGAGTAGGCGCACGGTGATGTATGTCTTGTAGCATCTCTCCCAAAACGTTTATGGTACCAACACACCTTACGCTCGTCCACTTGTTGACTTCGTGTTTCACGCCCAGCCCCGTCTCTCTTGCGCGTAAAGATAACTTGTGGTCGCTGTAGCGTGCGTAGCTGCGTTCGCAAATCCTCTATTGCAGTTTTTCAGTCTCTAATCTCGTTTGAACTTTTTGTTGTTTGTCGCTTTGCGACCGCGGCACAGTTTATTGTTATATCGCCAGTTTGGTCTTGCTGGTTGTGGTAGTTATCTTACGTGGCATCTGTCGACGTCATTGCTACTGTTGCAGTAGGCTCGTGCGTCTCGTAGATTCTGTCTGCAACGAGCAGCAGTTTTGTCAACTGATCTTTCGTCGTATATAGCTAATGTAGTTCTTACTTGCGTTGGTAGCTGTTGTTGCCATACGTGGAGTAACAGTTTATCAGAGACTGTCGAAGTATCTACCAGGCTGCGTAAATGACGCCAGTATTCTGACGGAGTCGTATCTTCCCTTTTCTCTTGGTACAGTACTTGTTTGACTCTTATGTCGACTGACTTCACACACCGAGAAATTAATTCTTCTTTCAATCTATAGTATGCTCCTTCTGTAGGTGGGTTCACTATAACGTCAGATATCAAAGCCGAGGTCTGATGGTCCAAATTATTTATCACCAATGTGAACTTCTCGTGATCACTGACTGTTCTTTGCTGTAGAAATATATTTTCCATTACCGCGAACCATGTGTGTGGCTGAGAAGACATGAATGGGGGCGTACGTAATTGCAACCGTTGAGTTGGTGAAACGTTGAAACCAGCGGGTAGTTCCATTGCTCTTACTTGCTGTGGTTGTGCTGCGGTAGTCCCAGTTCCCGATGATGTTGCCTTGCTGGTGTGTGCCATGGTTGTTGAACCAACGTCATTCCTTTGGTCCGGTATATGCTTGAAGTTCATATCTTTCGAAATATGCAACTGTAAAGTTTCTATCTCATTCTGAAGCCTATGAATTTCTTCCGTTATATAACCGTGTCGTTTGCCGACGCCGTTCATCGCTTTTGCAGTTAATGTTCGACGTAGCTAACGAAAGGTTTTAAGTTCCTCAATCGGAGGTCATCAATTATGTAGGCGACTTGCCTGCAACAAATAATTGCATAGCCGTCCGGTATAATGCGTTAACGAAAAAATATTTATTCGCAAAAACTCACAATGAGAAGAAAATAAAAAACCAACAGAGAAGTAACAAAAACTAGGAGACTCTATACTCTTACGGCAAAGATAAAAAACAACACATGACCAGAAAAAAAACTCTCGCGCACTTTTGATATCACTTTGCACCAGACATGAAAAATATCACTGCCGCAAGGTAAATACAGAAACTATTGTTTCTGCTGTTATGTTGTCTGTCGGAGTTGCCACAGGCCAGCATGTGTAATACCCACGACACTATGTTTTAGCCACAAGATGTTAAAATGAACTAAGTGTACAAACTTCAACAAATATTATCGGTACTACGTATAAAAAAGACTGTATCGTGTAAAAATGACGATAATTATTTCATTATTTCAGCAATAATTTAATTTCTGTGTTAATTGAAACTATTATCAGAGAACTACACTCCTGGAAATGGAAAAAAGAACACATTGACACCGGTGTGTCAGACCCACCATACTTGCTCCGGACACTGCGAGAGGGCTGTACAAGCAATGATCACACGCACGGCACAGCGGACACACCAGGAACCGCGGTGTTGGCCGTCGAATGGCGCTAGCTGCGCAGCATTTGTGCACCGCCGCCGTCAGTGTCAGCCAGTTTGCCGTGGCATACGGAGCTCCATCGCAGTCTTTAACACTGGTAGCATGCCGCGACAGCGTGGACGTGAACCGTATGTGCAGTTGACGGACTTTGAGCGAGGGCGTATAGTGGGCATGCGGGAGGCCGGGTGGACGTACCGCCGAATTGCTCAACACGTGGGGCGTGAGGTCTCCACAGTACATCGATGTTGTCGCCAGTGGTCGGCGGAAGGTACACGTGCCCGTCGACCTGGGACCGGACCGCAGCGACGCACGGATGCACGCCAAGACCGTAGGATCCTACGCAGTGCCGTAGGGGACCGCACCGCCACTTCCCAGCAAATTAGGGACACTGTTGCTCCTGGGGTATCGGCGAGGACCATTCGCATCCGTCTCCATGAAGCTGGGCTACGGTCCCGCACACCGTTAGGCCGTCTTCCGCTCACGCCCCAACATCGTGCAGCCCGCCTCCAGTGGTGTCGCGACAGGCGTGAATGGAGGGACGAATGGAGACGTGTCGTCTTCAGCGATGAGAGTCGCTTCTGCCTTGGTGCCAATGATGGTCGTATGCGTGTTTGGCGCCGTGCAGGTGAGCGCCACAATCAGGACTGCATACGACCGAGGCACACAGGGCCAACACCCGGCATCATGGTGTGGGGAGCGATCTCCTACACTGGCCGTACACCACTGGTGATCGTCGAGGGGACACTGAATAGTGCACGGTACATCCAAACCGTCATCGAACCCATCGTTCTACCATTCCTAGACCGGCATGGGAACTTGCTGTTCCAACAGGACAATGCACGTCCGCATGTATCCCGTGCCACCCAACGTGCTCTAGAAGGTGTAAGTCAACTACCCTGGCCAGCAAGATCTCCGGATCTGTCCCCCATTGAGCATGTTTGGGACTGGATGAAGCGTCGTCTCACGCGGTCTGCACGTCCAGCACGAACGCTGGTCCAACTGAGGCGCCAGGTGGAAATGGCAAGGCAAGCCGTTCCACAGGACTACATCCAGCATCTCTACTATCGTCTCCATGGGAGAATAGCAGCCTGCATTGCTGCGAAAGGTGGATATACACTGTACTAGTGCCGACATTGTGCATGCTCTGTTGCCTGTGTCTATGTGCCTGTGGGTCTGTCAGTGTGATCATGTGATGTATCTGACCCCAGGAATGTGTCAATAAAGTTTCCCCTTCCTGGGACAATGAATTCACAGTGTTCTTATTTCAATTTCCAGGAGTGTACATTCATAGACAGGACAATCATAATTTTTTTGTTCTCTATGATAACTGTGGTTAAGTTGTTCTTCCTGTGCTAACCGATGAACTGTTCGAACATGAGACGTGTGATGTCTGTAAAGAGAAAGTCTGTAACTATATTGTTAATTATTATTTGTAAAATAGAATCGCTATTGTCTAGACGTGCATTTGTATTTATTTCAATTGTAATCCAATCTAATTAATGTTTTTAAGTGTTAATTTTCAGCTCCGCAATTAGGAGCGCAACCATTGGCGTTAGTAACTTACAACGGAGTTTACTAGTAGCTGGTATAAAAAGTATGAAACATTTTCGTTGAAAATAATTTTAAATGCTAAAGAATAGAGAACAAAAGGCTTAAAGACTTCTATCTAAATATATTAACTTGACATAAAAGGAATCGAGAATAACAATAGACAAATTGACTATCATCTGTCTGCCGCCATCTTAGCAAAAATATCTCCGCGGCAGTTTTGAATCGAGAATTTTAACAAACATTAATATTATTAGATATAAATGAATGAAAGTAAATGTGCACCGGTGGTCCCGAATCTACTTTGAAAGACAGAATTCAACTCAGATTGAATCTTTAAAAGTAGTGCTCACAGCACGTTACGTAATATCAATTTCTTATTTGCTGATGTATGAAACCTAATTATTTCGGACGATTTACATTAAATATTTTAATAGGAGACATACGTCAGTGTTGTGCGCAGGTAGTATTTTGTGACTAAATGTTCCTTTTGCTAGAGAAAAGTGCTTCCATCTTAAGTAACAGTTGTGTAAAATCTGATAAATGATATGCAATTTGGTGCCACTCACACAGCTTTACAGACAACGTCAAGGGAAGATTTCTTTAGCAGAGTGACAAATATTAGCCGGGATAATCATTTTTGAGACCAAACGAATTGTTACGCTGACAATAGGTAACTAGGTATATACAGTGTGGTCAGAAAATGTCTGAAACGCTGGTAGGGATGTTGCAGGGCAGGTTGTACTGAGATATGAATGTTACAAAAAAAATTCGATACGTTGCGCCGTTTCCGAGTTATTTAGCATTGAAGTTAGCCAATCAGATCGTCGCGCGCGTAAATTCAAGTTTCAGCTAACGAGACAAAGCACTCGTTGGGCAACACCGCCCCTGGCAGGCCGCTTGAATGCGAGCGCGCGACGCCTCGATTGGCTAAATTGAAATATCATTTATAAGTAATTATAGTCACGAAATATTATAAACCGGTTCCGCCACATGTGTCAGGCAATCAGTCATTGTTAGAATGTATCTCTGTCCGTTGGAAGGAGGCAGTGGGCCTACGACGTTGATGTGGTCGTTCGTGAATCACACGTAGGTCCCTGGAAAGTTTCCAATTGCCACATGAACGTGGCGATGAATCTTGCTTTGTTGACATTTTATTCAAGTACGTGGTCTTTCTCGGCAGTCTTTTTGCTCTCTGGGCCTCACAAAAACGGTGCAAGACGATGGGAACTGTTGCTCTGACACCACGATGATTTAAATTGTGTAATTTGTGGAAAGCTGGTTTACAAAACCCTGCCAGCAAGAATGGTCTTGGTTTTTTGGTCAAGAGATCACAATAAAGCTTGACGTCAGAACCTGATACCTCGCGACAGGCAATTTGCTAGCATGTTGTCGATGCCGGATACATGTCTGATGTCGGTACTGAAGTGTGCAATAAACACTAGTTGGTTGTGCTGGCGTGGTGAAGACCTGGTGTTATTCTGTCTGAACGCAAGCCTCAATGGCTTATCATCGGTGAAAATAGTGAATTCTCTCACTTTTAGTCGAGGTCGAAAATATTTTACTGCCTAGTATATCGCGAGGAGTTCATGGTCGTATGCACTCCACAAACGTTGAGGTGCCGACAGCTTGCGTGAGTAAAATGCCTAAGGTTTCCACGAGCCTTCGTGTAATTTTTGCAGTGCGGCTTCGATCGTTGTCTGGTTCGCGTCCACTTCTAAAGCAAGCAGTGTGTCTATACAGGGTGGGTGTGGAGCGCTGCATCTGCGTTTCGCCGCTTCAAAGGCTGAATTCATGTAGTCGGTCCACTGAACAGGCGAAGTTCCCTTGATTTTCGAATCGGCCAATGCTGCAGTGAGTGGTTATTGCACTTCAAGAGAGTATGGCAGATGTCGACGGTAGAAATTGAACATGCCAAGAAACCGATGTAACTCAAGAGCTGTGCGCGGACTTGTGATCTGTAATATAGCTTCCACTTTTTCTGGTAGGGGAAGTGAGCCTTTAGACGAGATTTTGTGTCCTAAAAAATCAATCTGCGACTGCCTAAACACACATTTAGCTGTATTTCACACTGCCCCGTATTTGTTGAGCGGCTCTAAAGCTGGTAACATATGCTGCTCATGTTGTTCTGTGGTCAATGAAAAAATTAAAACGTTATGTAGATAAGCGAAACTGCATGACAATTCTTGCAGTACTGAGTCGACAAACGTTGCCATGTTTGTGAGGCGTTCCTCGAGCTCAATGTCACGTACTTGCTTTCAAATAAGCCAAAAGGGGTGACAATTGCCGTCTTCGGATCTCTTCCTCTGTAACTGATACCTGTGTTTAGCGCAGTCCAATACAGTAAAAATCATCACGACTTGTAGCACGTAATTCTAGTCGCACAGTAGAGGCACGGTACTGTCCTGCATTGAGAGTACCGTAAGAGTAGTAGGGAGATGGGGTCATGATATCAAACTGATATGCAAATTAATTAAATTGATCAATTAATTACCTGCTCCCCCAACCACATCCATCTCCAGCTCTAGATGACATCATGTATTTTCCTTAATCTGGATGAGGGTCCCCGCACTCCCCCCCCCCCCCCCCCCTCGCAATCCCTCACCCGCACTTACGCTATTAGCGGGAATTCCGAATTTTGGCGGGAATTTCTTCGTACCAGGGCTGTGCTGACGTCTCACCTCGCCTAACCCCACACCTGGGAAATTAAAAATTGCAGTGCCCTTTCCAGGACTCAGATACCGGTCCTCCTGGAAGGAAAGCACAAGTGCACCACCCTAACACAATTATACCACAAGAGGCACTTGAATTGGCAGTAACCACTAGGAAAGCAGAATGGATCGTGTATTCGACCCTGTGTAAGAGTGCTTACATGTATTAGACGCCAACAAACACCATTCACAGTGTGCTCCATTTTACTCTGTGCCAGTAGCGTCCATGTGGCTTCAGTTAACAGATAACCTATAGAACAGTTGTGTTGTGTTTAATAACTATCTACAGTTTGTGTACTGGGGTAATAAGAATATCCAAAAACTGACTGGTGTACAAGTAAGTCTTCCAGATACTCAGGACCGAGAGAAGCTCATCAGCGATGTTCTGCCTGAATACTGTTTTAATTTCCTGCCTGTAAACTACGTGGAGATTCGTAACTCTGACTTCAATAGAGACGATATAAGCATTATACAGAAGTATTACGTTAAACAGGGGAAACTTACGTTTCTCAGATAGAGAATTGGTCTCCACAATACAGCCCGTTATAGATATTGCAGAATTAGGAGTGGCTGACACAGAAAATGTTATAACACAAGCCCTAAGAAAAGGAACCAATTTGTCGAACAGACTTAAACCTTCCCCCATTACAGAAATCACACCTTTAAGTACAGTTAATGTGTTATGCGCGGGGAAAAGGAATCAGGATATGGAGGTTATCGAAGTAAAGAAAAGAAAACTGGAGTATATGAAGAAGACAACTGTCATAAAGGAAGAATATAAGCTGCAAATGGGAAAGGAAGAAGCTATCGTAGATGTGCAGCTGAGGTTTACATATGGCTTTAGACACACTATATGGAGAAATCTGGCTACGATTTGGGAGTGGAAGATAATAGCGTTTACTGTACAGAGTAGTGGTAAGTGGCCAAATGTTGGAGTACTGGCTGAAAACGGCGGATTGAAGCACTTTTACTATGTTAAAGGTCACACGAAAAATCTGCTTATCAAACTCCGTTGCTCCTTGGATCTGCTTAAAAAGGATGGTTACATTATCTCAAAGTGTGGTCTGCTTGATTCATACACTTAGCAACAGAACAATCGTTTGCGGGGCTTAAAACAAACGGAATATCAACCTTTAATGGAAAGTCGTTTGCAAAAGTTGTAAATTTAAAGTTCTATACCGAGATTCCACAAGAATGTGCAGCACAAGAACTGGCAGCCCGCTCCCAGGAAGATGTGGAGTCTTATAACAACAGTGTTATGCAGGAAATAAGAGGAAAAATTAAAATTTCCGAATGCTCTTGTCTTGAAGAACTGCCGGAAGCAAGAGAACCAATTGATAAAGCTATAATAGAAGTAGTTTACGCGAAAAAAATTAGATACGTTCCGGAATTCGAGAACACACCTTCTCTGAATTGTCAAATTACTGGCTGGAGAAAGAAATAGATGATTCGGATTTGGATTTAAGTTCTTAGTTGAAATGTAAATAGGACATTGATAAAAACACACCTAACAAAAATATGGAAAGAGTTGTTTTCTGTATGTAAATGTATATTCAAAAGTTAATAAAGATTTTGTACTACCAAAAATCCTAAGTAGTTCCTGTATACAACGATCGTTGTGCGTGTATTTCGGATGGGGAGAGTGGGTAGTCAGTGACCATGAAAAGTAGTTGAAACTATGTAGTTGAAAGTATAGTAACCCCCCTTTTCTTACCTACACGAGATATGAGTTGATTGCAATGTTACACTCAATATGGATTGTACTGACAGGGAGAATATTCACTGTCTGATCAGATTTGTAAAATTTACTGGGATCCGTCTTCAAAACCTGTCCTTTTTTTGAAACACAGTAGTGGGCGTATTGAACCTGTCTGTTTAAAGTCAATCGATGCATTCAAAGTCCTTATTTGAGATTTAAGTGTACTCATGTTTGCACGATGCTCAGTCTCTTTTCCATACTGTTTTAAAACTTCGTTTAAATCGTCAATATCGTATGCACCAGGTTCAATTTCCACAATTTCGTTTTTACCATCAATTTCCGGATGCAGTTTGTTGTTGGCCTATGTGATATTTGGGATGGTGTTGCATATCTTCAGTTCAGTCAGCGTGATACTCTAATCTCCAATGCTTAAATCAATTGCCGGGAAGTAATTCGCATGTAACAGAGACGATCGTTCTTTTAAAGTCAGCGTGTACGACATTGCATCTAAACGTCGACTGGTGAATGGATGCTTAATACCCGACCTTACACTTCATTCATAAACGTCAGGAGGAACACGATGCGTAGATGACCACACAGGAATGTCTTACAGTCTTGATAGCGTCGAAAATTGTAGAACACATGTCGTCTGCCTGTGAAGTATCGTTGTAATCCTTGTCGGGATTACAGGTCACTGAATGAGTGAAAGTAGCAGACACTTTTTTTTTCAGATTCTACCCAGTGAGTTCAAGGTCCTCCTGCTACATCCATATTCACAGTTCCGCATTCTCCTGGTTTCCATATAGTCTTTGATAATGTATTCCACATAAACACACCTCGGAGTCTCTGAATGTTGAATTATTTCTTAACAAACTTAAGCAGATCCGTATGTTGTAAGCGCCCTGTCTGGTAGGATCACTAGGGGGCTTTTTTTTGTTTATGAAGTGACCTAGTCCTTTCTTGCACGGTTTCAAGTATAGCCTTTTTCCAATGGCCGCTGTCTCCATCACGCTTGCTGCAGTTGCTCCTGAGAGTTTTGTACATTCTTGACTGTATTGGCAATTGCTGCAGCACCCTCAACCAGTGAACCCACCGCTGAGAGACCACCCAGGGCAGGAATGAGGAAAGGAATAATTCCACCCGACGTCCTGGGTATTGGTAGAACCCTGGGTGGTTTAATACCTCTTTCTTTTCTCGCTCCTTTCTGCTTCAGGGCACTTTTAGCTGCATACAATGCTCTCAGGATACAGCTTTTCGTGCACCCTGTGGTCGTCATATTCTTCCTTAGCGCCCTATGTGCAGTGCTTATAACTTGGCTGAACTTCTTCATACCCAGGCCCAACTTAACTTCACCACGCACAGTTTCTTCCACTGCAAATGGTGCAACGCATTGATCTACACCAATATCCCTTCTCTCACGTATTGCGTTAGCTTTATCGGCTAAAATTTGATTAGCAGTGTGACGATCTTTATTTGCTGCGTATGCGATGTCATACCCCATATAACCCTCGTCGAACAGAATTATCTCTTTATCACCACTTGCCAATCGTCTTTGAAGTTATCTTCGAGGTCCACAATAGTTATATCCAGGAATGTGTAATTCGACAGGTAGTTTGTAGAGAGTACCACCTCCTCCTCTAATGCGTCTTCTATTACCAATATCGTGCTACTGAGGTGGTTGTTATCTGCGCCCCCTGTTGTACGGCAAATCGTCAGCGACGATCCAGCTGTTTCGTGACGAGGGAAAACCAAGCCATTTAACTAACGCTCTATTACCTCAACGCCGTGTTATCCCCTCTACAAATACACTTATGGTTCCGAGCTCTTCTGTAACTCTTCCGTACCACTGCTGTCCTTTAAGGGGCAGTTTCTAGGATTCGTTTTCTGCACTTTGGTAACTGTGAATATCTCGGTTGACCAGTTTGGCATGTATGACTTCTCAAATGCTGTCTTATGTTTTGAAATACGTAGTAAATCACCTACATTAAATAGCTGTTTGCGCATATCTATCATTTTAATACGGTTGTATACTGTGTCTAGAAGTCTATTATCACGAACAACTTGCAATTATTTGCGGGAGGATATTGGTCCATTTTTGTGAGTCACGAAGATTGATTCACATCCACATTTGGGTTTACACTGTTCTGTTTGGACATTCCACGATACTCGCCTTCAGGTGGGCGATCGTCGAGTGTTGATATATTCCATACCGCTCCATTGCAGTCTTGAAATATCTATCGTAAAACTCACCACCCTGATCTGTTTGAAAGTTGTCTGGGGTTCAATTCGTCCACGTATACAGCAGCCCCTTAAACACTTGCCCAACATCCATCCCTGTTTTCTCTTTCACGGGTAATGCCCAGGCACATTTAAAACAAGTATCAATGAGTATTTAAATGTTTGAATTCATTATTCACTCGTGAATATTCCCTCATGTCGGCAAGATCCGCCTGCCACAGACCGTCCAAACCTTTAATCATAACATTTCTTTGAGTGTATGTTTTTTGTGAACATATTCGGAACATTTAGCTATACACTGAGGCTACTCAATCTAGCCTCTAGCAGCTGTGGCACATCAGACTCAACGTTCTTTACATGATGTAAATGCACTTTGGTAAAATTCTGTGGATTGACTTTTACACCATCACTTGACACAGGAAATAAGGTCTTTCTCAATATCAAATGTTTTACCACACAGCTATACCACCACGAGGAAAGAGGTAAAAATCAGATGGAGCTAAGTCCGGTCTGTAGGGAGGATGAGGAACAATTTTTCAACCCATTTCCCTGATTTTCTCTTGCGTCATAAGGGCTGTATGGGGTTTGGCATTGCCACGGTGTAGTCTGATGAGCTGACCCTGAAGCTGTGGTCTATGGGTCTTCATGGCATGTCGCAGCTTGTCCAATGACAAAAAGTAACGGTCCCAGGTAATTGTGGAGCCAGGTTCCAAAAAATCCATTAAATTGACACCACATTGATCCCAGAAGAAGGAGGCCACCATCTTTCGGCCTGCTGTTCGTGAAAGTCTCAGTTTCTTCTTCCGAGAGGAACATGGATGACGCCACTCCATGGATTGCGTTTTGCTCTCAGGTTCGGAAAAAAAAAACAACCATGTTTCATCCTGGATAATGACGCCATCAAAATACTGTTTAAACTCTTCAGTAAAGGTATTCATGAGACCCTCACATACATTCTTCCTCATATTTTTCATTTCTCTTGTCAATAATATAGGTACCCAACGTGCACAGATTTTCCTGTACCGTAGTGACTGTACCAGTGATACCACACTACCCAGTGACAAACGAGTCATTTCAGCTAGCTGTCGTGTCATCACACATCTGCCATTTTGGATGATTTGATCAATGGTCTCCTTATTCACATCACTCACTGCCATCGATGGTCTATCGCATTGTGGATTGTCCAGTACAGAGAAATCACCTTCTTTAAACCTTTTCAACCACCGCTGGATACTGCTGCGATCCACTGTGTCCTCCCCATAAACAGGGAGCAACTTCCTATGAATCGATGTGGCAAAGTCATCGCCTGTCTTGAAGACGAACTCCATCACTGACCATTGTCGCAACCTGACATCTACTTCACGCTCCATTGTGGCTCACCTGTAAATAAAAGAAAATACTTTTACATACCAACTTATAGCTAAATATTCCAAGTATGTTCACAAAAAATTTCATTCTGCTCCTGCAAAAAATAAAAAAATTACAGACTACAGTGCAAAACTTTTTGAATGCCCTTTGTACATATTAGCGTTGTCAATGTAGCACAATAATGATCATATACACTATTTAATTGTCAAGCTATATCGTTTGTAAATACAATAGCATCATATATAATTACATATTTTAAATCTACTGTTCAGTCTACCTATACACATATTATTTGCATTCTACCAAACTTGAGAATACATCTTGAATTTACTATGTTTCCATCCATGCACATTTTAATTTTGTTATAATGTATGACTGTTTTCAATTTTTTACATTTGGTATGTATTGCTTAAATTTCTCTTTCAAGCTAATACATTCGCAACTAGTTATAACCACATCGTTGGGACTGATGGTTTACAGTCGCAACTGATAGTTGCATGAACCAGGTATTCACTTTGTTTTTTTTAATAAATATCATATTTGCAAATTTTAGGTTGCTTTAGAATTAAAACTTCAAAAAGTAGCAGAAATACAGTACACCTACAGTACTCCTATAATATAGTATTTGTGATAAGGGACTGACGAGGGATTTTCTTATGTTTGTGCAGTACTTACAGCAATAACAAGGCAGCAAAATGTAAAATAAGTGAGAAAGAAGTAACAACAATGTAAATTGTTCAGTAATGTGGAACATGGTCTTGGATAATGAATGATATAAAATGTTGATTATAAAACAAGTCCGTTCCCCCTGCACTGAAATATCATGTGGCACATAACCTTCACACAAAACAGGCCACTTCTGTCTGTAAGACCATCAGGTACACTGGCAACTTTGTCACAAATTTTCCTGACAATAATATGACTAAAAGTTCCGAAATGTTACATTTAAGATGAAGAACAATTGAAGTTGGATTTCCCACAAGACACGCTAATTCATTGTCTTTTGCTTGAAAAATAGATCCAATGATCAGAACTTTATTTGATCTACGCCACTTAAACCATGTAAGTAAAGCTTCTCCAATATCTGTGGTCAGATGATCTCCCCTACTTAATTTTTAAAGAACTGTATTCTAAAAGAGGCTGTATTTTCTCTCTGTCCATCCAAATTATAGAAATCGTAGTGTGAAATATGTAATCCCTTTTGAATGCTGATGTTTGTTCCCCATTCTATAATCGCCATATTACATGTGACTTCTTCAATATTACAGCCTTTCCCCTTTTCTTGCATCTTTAAAGCAATGTTTGCTCTGACTATTTAACATACCATACACGTTGATTTAATACCAAACAAAAATGAACAATGGACGTTATATCCAATATAATTCTCCGAAAATGTAGTAAAAAATACGCTTTTTATATAATAAGTCGCAATAAGCAATGTTGTACTATGTGATTTTTAAAAATAAAGCATTTACATAGGATTGAGATGGGACCAGTAAATTACATGGTTATAGCCAATGCACTGTTGAAAACGAACTCACAATAAATGGGATCGACTGTATTTGAAATGTGTAACAGTAAACAATTCATCATGCTTATATTTGGTGTGTTTTACATTATAACCACATCATAACTTATCTGCTAAAATAAATGCTATCCCAAAACACTAGCACATTGAAGATCTCATTAAAAGGTACAGTTTGCGATATAAAATGTCAGATAATGAGTTATCAGATTTTAAAGATTCCAGGCGGACTACGGCATGAGATAAAGTTAGAAGCTGTACATGATTATTGTGGTATTGTGTGTAATTTCCTGAGCAGTGGATGAACAGGTGGGGCTGTGAATATGTTACTTGAATGTGTAATTGCAGAAAGTCACTTGAAGCAAATTTGAGAAACATAAAAAACTGCTCAGCTCAGTAAGTAAGCAATACACAATAACAGAAAAAATACTAGTTAATTTTATAATAAAACGAAATAGATGTTGTTTAGACAAGTGAAAGATAATGAAATAATTAAGTGTACAAAAATATACAAAATTGGGTGACTTACGTGCCTTTCTGCACTGTATTAGATGACATTCTAAAATAACATTATTTTTGCAGATTAACTTTATTACCTGAAGAACATTGATAATGTGCACATAAATTAATAGGATAACGTCACTGCTAGTAAAAAATAATTTCAAAAAATTTTATTTCAGTTTGTTATGATACAAAATTAAAACTTTAAGTTGGTGTTTACTTTTGTGATTTGTAATTAATGCACTGTTACTGTTATTGGCTAGATAAATTTTGTAAAAATACTATAAACAACCATGAGCAAGAAGTGTCTGAGCTGCTGTAGGAAAGTTAGTTCTGGGGTTCTGTGCACCTGTTGTGGCAGATGGTTACATTGGGGTGAATGTAGTGGCATGGGGATCAGGGAAGTAAATGGGTCTCTTCCATGGTATTGTAGATTATGTTCAAGGCATGGGAAAAGAGCAGAACAGGAAGGGAAGATTAGAGCCCTTCAGGCTGAACTGGGTAGTGCTAGGGAGGAACTGCTGAGGTTAAGGGGGGAGAAAGGTGAAGACAGGTGGGAAGTGTTAGCAAGGAACAGGGGCCACAGAAAGAGAACAGTATCTGACAGTTTCATCATTGGCACAAACAATAGATTTGCCTGCTACCTCAGTCAACTAAGAAAGAGGCTCAAGTAGATGTACGGTAAGTATAGTCAGCACTCAACAGGCTTTCACTAGGATACCAACTGTTGCAAGAAAAGTAGAAAGTAGGAGGAAAGTTCTGCTGTTAGGTAATAGCCATGGAAGGGATGTGGGCCAGGTCCAGCAGGAAATATTAGGTGATAGGCACCAAGTCCCAAGTATTTTCAAGCCCAGTGCATATCTTAGCCAAGTGGTAGATGATGTAGGATCATTGTGCAAAGGCTTTTACAAAGCAGGAATCATGTTGTGGTAGTGGGTGGAGCAGGAAACAGTATTGATAGGGATCAAGGCCGAGATATTGAGTGTGACCTGGTAAAAATAGCATCTTCAAAGAACCATACAAATGTTGGCTTGGTTCCTGCTTTCATGTGGTATGATCAGCCCCAATTGAACTTCTCTGTCAGGAGGGTCAATATGGAACTAGATCAGCTGCTTTGGGTGGCTAATTTGTAAGACGTAAGTTTGGTTCCTGTTGATGGTATTGGTAGGTGGGACTTCACAAGACATGGACTGCATCTCAATAGGAAAGGGAAGGGTAAACTGGCTGGGATGATAGCAAAATCTTTAAGGGGGACCACTGAAACTCATTGGAGTACTTTTTTAGGCTAAGATCGTGTCCAATCATCCTACATTGATTGAAATTAAGCTTAATGAGAAGTTCAGACAGGCAGGTACTAGAGATGTGAAAATATCACAAGATTCTCATAACAGTACAGTGAAAAATAATGTTAGTACGTCACAAGATTCACATAAAATCACAGTGAAAAATAATGTTAATATATTGCATCAGAATAGCAAGGGATTAAAAAACAAAGTAGATGAGCTTCTTGTTTGTTTAGAAGATTTAGAAACTGAGGGTAGAATAGATGTACTATGCCTGTCTGAACATCATATAGTCACAGGTATGGAGACTGTAAATGTAGGTGGATATAAGTTTTCAGCACATGTAAGTATAGACACTATGGAGAGAGAGGGTCTTGTCATATATGTTAAAATCTGTCACATTGTGAAAAATTTGGAAACTAAAAATTTTGCATAGAGCAAAATATAGAAGCATGTGCATGTGAGCTTAAACTAAGTAATGGCACTTCTATAATTGTAGCCTTGTATAGGTCCTCATTGGAAAATATTCGACTGTTTTTGAAAAACTTGGATTATTTGTTGTGCTGTTTGTCAGATAGAGGAAAGTAAGTTATTGTTTGTGGTGATTTCAACGTAGATTTTCTGAAAGAGTCTGATAGCTTGACCTTGAAGTATTACTTGGTTCTTTCAATTTGACATCAGTTACTGATTTCCCTACTCGGGTGGTATAGGAAAGCATCACACTGATAGATAATGTTTTCATAGACAAAGATAATTTTAATCAAATAAAAACTTTTCCTGTTGAGAATGGTCTGTCTGATCTTGATGCACAGCTAGTTACAGTATATGATATAGCTCCATACACCCCTAATGCAAAACAATCCTCCAAAATAGTGCATTCAATTAACGGTTTAACAATCCAAAATTTTATGGATTGCTTGCAACAGTTAGACTGGGATGAGGAGTACAGGGAACATGGCGCTAATTTAAAATTTAACCTATTTCATAATATCTTTGTGAGCATATTTGAAAACAGTTTCCTTAAGAAAACAGTGAAATATAACTGTAAGAAACCATGTAAAAAGCCATGGCTTACTAAAGGGATAAAAATAGCTCATAAACAGAAAAGAGAAATGTATCTTATAGCTAGGAGGAAGGAGGAGTAATGATCCTGAAACAGTGAAACATTATAAAAACTACTGCACTGTTTTAAGAAAAGTTATTAAAAAGTCCAGAAGTACGCGCATTATGTCTGAGATTAGCACACCTGATAGTAAAACTAAAACAATTTGGAATATTGTTATAAGAGAATCAGGGCAATCGAGAGCACAGGAAACTGTATTTCTATCAAACACAATGAAAAGTTTGTCAACAAGAAGTCAGAAGAAGAAAACATTTTAATAATCATTTTTAAGTGTTGTAGAGAAAATAGGATCCAGCTATTTATTAGAAATTGCAAGGCAGTATATGGAAGAGGCAGTACCTATAAAATTTGATAAAACTGAAATTCAACCCACCTGTCTTACTGAAATTAGGAAAATAATAAATTCACTCAAAAGTAAAAGCTCACATGGAATTGATGGCATTTTCAACAGAGTACTAAAAGCTTGTTCCCTACAAACAAGTAGGATTCTCAGCCACATATGTAGTAGCTCACTGAAACAGGACATTTTTCCAGATAGACTGAAATATGCTATTGTTAAACCATTTCATATAAAAGGGGATAGATCTGATGCTGACAGCTACCAACAAATCTCACTTCTGCCAGCTTTATCCAAAATTCTTGTAACAGTAATGTATTCAAGAGTAGCATCACATATTTGTAAACATGAAGTACTAACAAAATGTCAGTTTGGTTTTCAGAAAGGCTTTTCAACAGAATATGCTATACATGCTTTCACTGATCAAATATTAAATGTATTGAATAATGGAAGATCACCCATTGGGATATTTTGTGATCTCTCAAAGGCTTTTGATTCTATGAATTATGAAATTCTTCTATATAAGCTTAAGTATTGTGGTATGAATGGAACAGTGCAAATTGGTTTAATTCATACTTAACTGGAAGAATGCAGAAGGTTGAAATTAATAGTACAGATAGTCTGCAAAAACATACAGAGTCCTGTAACTGGGGAGGTATCAAGAATGGTATCCCACAGGGTTCAGTCTTGGATCCTTTATTGTTCTTAATATATACACTCCTGGAAATTGAAATAAGAACACCGTGAATTCATTGTCCCAGGAAGGGGAAACTTTATTGACACATTCCTGGGATCAGATACATCACATGATCACACTGACAGAACCACAGGCACATAGACACAGGCAACAGAGCATGCACAATGTCGGCACTAGTACAGTGTATATCCACCTTTCGCAGCAATGCAGGCTGCTATTCTCCCATGGAGACGATCGTAGAGATGCTGGATGTAGTCCTGTGGAACGGCTTGCCATGCCATTTCCACCTGGCGCCTCAGTTGGACCAGCGTTCGTGCTGGACGTGCAGACCGCGTGAGACGACACTTCATCCAGTCCCAAACATGCTCAATGGGGGACAGATCCGGAGATCTTGCTGGCCAGGGTAGTTGACTTACACCTTCTAGAGCACGTTGGGTGGCACGGGATACATGCGGACGTGCATTGTCCTGTTGGAACAGCAAGTTCCCTTGCCGGTCTAGGAATGGTAGAACGATGGGTTCGATGACGGTTTGGATGTACCGTGCACTATTCAGTGTCCCCTCGACGATCACCAGTGGTGTACGGCCAGTGTAGGAGATCGCTCCCCACACCATGATGCCGGGTGTTGGCCCTGTGTGCTTCGGCTGTATGCAGTCCTGATTGTGGCGCTCACCTGCACGGCGCCAAACACGCATACGACCATCATTGGCACCAAGGCAGAAGCGACTCTCATCGCTGAAGACGACACGTCTCCATTCGTCCCTCCATTCACGCCTGTCGCGACACCAGTGGAGGCGGGCTGCACGATGTTGGGGCGTGAGCGGAAGACAGCCTAACGGTGTGCGGGACCGTAGCCCAGCTTCATGGAGACGGTTGCGAATGGTCCTCGCCGATACCCCAGGAGCAACAGTGTCCCTAATTTGCTGGGAAGTGGCGGTGCGGTCCCCTACGGCACTGCGTAGGATCCTACGGTCTTGGCGTGCATCCGTGCGTCGCTGCGGTTCGGTCCCAGGTCGATGGGCACGTGCACCTTCCGCCGACCACTGGCGACAACATCGATGTACTGTGGAGACCTCATGCCCCACGTGTTGAGCAATTCGGCAGTACGTCCACCCGGCCTCCCGCATGCCCACTATACGCCCTCGCTCAAAGTCCGTCAACTGCACATACGGTTCACGTCCACACTGTCGCGGCATGCTACCAGTGTTAAAGACTGCGATGGAGCTCCGTATGCCACGGCAAACTGGCTGACACTGACGGCGGCGGTGCACAAATGCTGCGCAGCTAGCGCCATTCGACGGCCAACACCGCGGTTCCTGGTGTGTCCGCTGTGCCGTGCGTATGATCATTACTTGGACAGCCCTCTCGCAGTGTCCGGAGCAAGTATGGTGGGTCTGACACACCGGTGTCAATGTGTTCTTTTTTCCATTTCCAGGAGTGTATTAACGTCTTGCCACTTTATATTCATGAAGATGCAAAGCTAGTGCTTTTTGCTGATGATACAAGTATAGTAATCACACCCAAAAGCAAGAATCAGCCGAGTAAATTGCAAATAATGTCTTTCAGAAAATTATTAAGTGATTCTCTGCAAATGGACTCTCACTAAATTTAGAGAAAAGACAGTTTATACAATTCTGTACAATAAATGGCATAACACCATTGATAAATATAGACTATGAACAGAAGTCTGTTGCAGAATACTTTAAATTTCTGGTCGTCTGCATTGATGAGAAACTGAATTGGAAGAAACACATGATCTGCTGAAACAGGTTCAGCTACTTATGCTGTTAGGGTTATTGCAAATTTTGGTGATAAACATATCAGTAAATTAGCCTACTATGACTATTTTCATTCGCTGCTTTCATATGACATCATACTTTTGGCCAGTTCGTCATTAAGATAAAAAAATATTCATTGCACAAAAGCGTGCAATCAGAATAATAGCTGGAGCCCACCCAAGATCACCTTGCAGACATTTATTTAAGGAACTCGGGATAATCACAGTACATTCACAATACATATATTCACTTATGAAATTTGTCGTTAATAACCCATCCCAATTGAAAAATAATAGCAAAGTGCTATCTACAACACGAGAAGAAAGGATGATCTTCACTATTCTGGATTAAATCTCACTTTGGCACAGAAAGGAGTGAATTATGCTGCCACAGAAATCTTTGGTCATTTGCCAAATGGCATTAAAAGTCTTACAGATAGCTAACCAACATTTAAAAGCAAATTAAAAGAATTTATGAATGATAACTCATCTACTCAACAGATGAATTCTCAATAGATGAAAAAAAATTAATTAATTATTTTGTGTAAAGAAAACTTATGTTAAAGTTACACATTCCACATCATTACAAAATGCCGTATTCATGATCTATGGAACAAGGATTAATGTTATGTATGTTTGTTTGTTTTCGTGATAACATTTTGCTTATGCTGAACCAAATAGCTGTGCTTTGTCATTTGCAGAATCTTTAAATGTCAACATGTAACCAGGATAAAATCTGTTCATAAAAGTTCATACATTCTTCAGGGATATATCATAGGACTTTCCAAACATCTTCTGTCTTACTCAGTTTTATAGGAACTTTATCGCCTTGATATAATGCTTGAGTGGGAAATATGGATGGAACAGCTCTTCCTGACAGACATAGGGAAGGTGTCTTCGATCAATCCACCAATTCAGGTGTTTGTTACAACACATCCTTTCTTTTTTGACGAATGCCTGAAATAACTAAACTAGGATACATTGAAGGGCTGTTATCTCTCTCAAGAAACGTGTTGTTTCTTGGGTTACCATCATCTTCTTATAAAACTGGGGTAACCATTTGGTAAAATCCCTATTATCATTTGTTTCAACTATTTTAAAGTAAATGCACAGTTTTTGGAAGATGTAACAATAAACTCGCAATATTCATAGGAGGTGTCAATCCTATTCTTCTTCCTTAAGAGCACATTTTACCCTTCCAGACTTCCAATCATACGGCAAGAATGAATGTTCCTTGGGACAAATTGGTCAATATAATCATTAAAAAATTGCACCACTTCATTTGCACATTTTCTCCTCTGTCCCTTGTGGTACATATAGAAATGCATTTTTTTGCCTTCAGATTGTGAATGGAAAACACATTGATGGATAACTGCCTCAAACAGAAGTTATCTTGAACTGGTATTGCATGAAGTCAGACACTAAGCATGAAGCCAAACACTAAGGCCACAGCGTTTTGATTATTCTTACATTTTTCCTTGCTTTCCTTTGAGGCTCTATAAAATTTGTTACTTTCCCTTTCATGAATCATTAGTTGACCTACTGCTACCCATTTGGCTGTTCACATTGGGGTCCTTAATTTTATTGTTTCATTCATCATAAATGCAGCACATATCAAGTTTCAGACATCCAAAATGCAGTGAAATTTTTTACTCTAGTCTGTTATTAAACTTATAGTTAATCTTAGTATCTGGATGTGTCTCTTTAAAGAGTGGGTACATCATGTTCACAGTCAAAGAAGCATCTAAATAGTTTTGGCAGAATAATGGCTTTGCTTCACTGGAAACATTTCAATATATTCCTGAATAAACCTCAGTTGCTATACCTTTACAGTGCTTCCGCTAAATGGCTTGCCCCTTGCATCTCGTGGTGATTGCCCCAGAAGTAGCTGTCTCCAAAGTTTTCTTATGTATTTATCAGACACACTGTGTAAGGAGAAGACGGATTTCCTGCATGCATGCACTTTTTTCTCGTGCAACAATACACTGTATGCTTTGTCTCTTATTTGAATTGTCTATGTTGTGCTGAATTCACCACTTCAATCATCCAATGCAAATGAAGATACTGTTCATCCTTTGTGTTCATCCTATAGGACAACATTTCTTCCTGTTCAAAAACATTCAAATGCCTGTGAAATCTTATGAGACTTAACTGCTAAGGTCATCGTCCCTAAGCTTACACATTACTTAACCTAAATTATCCTAAGGACAAACACAACACACCCATGCCTGAGGGAGGACTCCACCTCCGCCAGGACCAGCATCACAGTCCATGACTGCAGCGCCCCAGACCGCTCAGCTAATCCCGTACGGCTCTTCCTGTTCCTCTTCAGTGAAAATCTCAAAACATTTCTTATGCCATCTTTAAGTTAGAAACCAAACACAATCCTATTTCTTACGCCATCTTTAAGTTAGAAAGCAAACACGATCCTATAAAATCAGGTGTCATATATAGCTTTTTACACTAAAACTGGAAAGCTGTTATGTCATGTTATTAATTGGGGCAAAGAAGTCAAATGTAGTGTGATTCTAAACTCAATTTGTTTATTCTCATTGTGCATTTTAGTAGTGAATGCAGCCACCGTGACCAACACTGATGATTAAACATTGTTGTAAAAACAAAACCTTACAAATAGGTCTACTCTTACAACAATCCTATGTCTGGTCTCCTCCCCGAACAACCCAACCCAACGCAACCCCAACAACAATCCGAAAAGCCCACATTTGAACAATGTCTCGCAATTTTCTATTCTTCTTCTTCTTGTTTCGAATGGGCATACTTTGGGACACACTTGTTCAACTGTTGGACTTTGATCTTTGCCCTGAACTGTCGTATCCACTGTCAATGTAACTCCTTCCTTTCTTCTATCCAGGTGGTACTATTCCTTCAAGGCTTTTCCTGAAATCTTCAGGCTTACTTCTGCATACATCTCACAGACTGTCTGTTCTGGAGATCAGTTATTCCCATTTCTTTAATGTCCTTTTCAGTTTCCATCAGCCAAGTGGTGTGAATCTTCTTGTTTTGCCACAAGCTGAACAGACGGTTGGTCAATCTGTTTGGAGGCAATCTTGCTGTAGAAAGCTACCCTCCTTTTTCTTGCACAGTTAGAGAGCCTCTCGATATGTTCATAGAGTTCCGAGTTATGTCACCTTCCGAGTTCCCCATCTTCTTCTACCGGGCCTAGGATCTTCCTGAGGATTCTCCTCTCTCTGACTTTCAATTTCTCCATCAGACCGGTTCATGAAAAGACATTCCATGGCATACAGGACTTCTGGTAATATTGCTGAATTTAAAATTATTTAGTTTGAGAGATAACAAACAACAAGCATTGTTCCCAAAATGTATCAGTTGTTGCACCTAGTTTAAAGTGATTAAACTTCTTGATATTTATCTGCATTTTGAGCCTGTTTCTTGGTGAGGTGCTATCTATTCACTATAGGAAATGTATGCTTCACGTCTTGAACGTGCCTTCTTAATAGAATTTCTTTTATATTCTTCACTACTTATAACACTCGCCCTCCTTTTGTTAGAGAAACATCAAGCTCAGTTTCGTTTTCCGCCATTTGACAGCTTTATGAATGTTTTGGCGATATTAGCGCTCACTCATGGGAAAGCAGAAAAGTACCCAAGCCAGCGACTTAGAAACCTTTCTGCCGTACAGCTTATTTTCATTTTGGATTTGTCACCCTTGTGTAGCAATGACATAACCACCTTTCTGTGTCCATGGATACCGAAACTGATTATAACTTAGTTCCACCCAAGAGGTGATTTAGGTACCGTTCTGCAACGACCCATTCATTTGCAGTTCATGTCCTGCTATTAGTAAAAATTTTGTTCACGCTTCTGAAACTTTCTGGGACATGTTATTGTCAATAATTTACAAATGAAGCAGGAAGCATGGAGGCGCGAGTGATCATTCAAAACAAGTTTATTGTCTGGTGAAAATAAACTACCACTCATTATTAGACCACAAAACATAAAAAAGAGTGACACATGTGGGAAAGAATTACAAGTGACTTAATCTCACTGTTAGCAGCCCGTAAAGTACAAAAGAAAATTTACAAGCTACTTATTTTACGAAACTTCTTTTCGAATCAAGAATGTCTTCAAATGAAGCACAATGCAGATGTCATACTTACTGGTACTGGAACAGGCATGTTTCTGCTGGGTTTTTTCCTTGTTGTTTCAGTTCCTTTCAAGAGCAAGGGAAGAAGTTTACTTTCTCAACAGTGAATTGTAATTTTTTGCACAAATTAGAACACACTTCACACAATCAGCATATATATTTGGCATTGGCGGAGTGTCTTGAGTACTTTTCACTCTGTGTGCTGCTATGTGAATAACGAGTATGAAGTGGGCAGAATTCACTTTCAAACAAAGAAGAGATAGCAATATTTTACAATTTTCATTGACTGAACCAGCTGAACATACAAGGAGCTTCTGCTTTAATTTGTTTGCATCTGTCTGAAATGCAGTTTTTCCTCTCAAATCTTTACATTATTCATTTTAATTTCTTTTTATCAATGAATTTTTAATGAAGTAATACATGATTTTGCATGGATGATGTAATAATAATATCTGTGAATTCCCTGCTTGTATTTGGTAATTGCCAATGATCAGAATAAAACAAAGCCGGCTCCAGTTGTGCACCATGTCGTTTGTATTGATTGTACCTCAGATTAGGTGGCTATGATGGTTGACTGTTAAATATTTAAATATGGATACAAGTAATGATTCTGAAGCCCCATTGAGAGTGGCAAGAAATAAAAATACAAAATACAGCACAAAATACAACAAAGAATAGGAAAATGATCCTCTTTTTCATGAGTGGTTTAGAAAAAGTAATAGAGGTTCTTTTTTTCTTATTGTTCCACTTGTGATCAACAGCTGAGTTTTACATCTCAGAAGAGTGATCTATAGAAAAATTATCACTGTGAAAGAAACATGTGAAAAATTGTAGTAGTATTGTGAAACAGCTAAACTTAACTGAAATGTCTTCTGTGAATGTTAAAACCAAATTAAATAAAATTGTCAAAATTGTGAAATATTTTTCGCTAGAGTTGTTTGTAAACACAATCTACCAGTAAGAGTAATCGAGCACTTGCACAATCTGATAAAAACAGTGTGTCCAGGTTCTGATATTGCAAGGCTTATTGAGAGGAATAGAATAAAATTAACAGCCATTATAAATAATGTGACTGGGAAGGAATGTTTGGCTCAACTCGCTGAATTTCTGAAAGAAACACATTTTCCTTTATTGTGTATGAGTCCACTGACGAGGGTTGTATAAAACATACATGTATGGTAGTTCGTGTAATGACAAATTGTCAAATAAACGATGAGTTCCTTGTACTTATTCCTCCAGATGATGTTACTAGCGATACTGTGTGTGAATGTACTGTTACATTTTTGAACGACCTTGGCATACCATACAAACGGAACATGATACGTTTTGCTGCAGATGGCGCAAATGTAATAATGAGGCCCGCTATTCATTATGTTCATTGCTGAAGAAGGACATACCATATCTTTTCACAACGTCCTATGCATCCTTCAAACTGCCAAGAGGAACTGAAGATTTTGCAAGAAATGTTTACAGCTATTTTCAGTCAAGTCCTAAGCATGTAGCTGAGCTGAGAGAATTTCAAGATTTCGTACACGTGAAACCTCACAAGATACTGCATTCATATCAAACACGCTGGCTTTCTTTAAAGATGGTCGTTGCTCGACTTCTAAAGCAAGATGAGGCCTTAAATCTGTATTTTACCGATGCCATCTTGAGTGATGTCTTGCCTGGGAAACTTTATTTCTGATATCGAACAGTCCAACTACAAAACTTTTTCTTCAATTTCTGGATTTTGTACTACTCTTATTCAACAATTTGAATTTGAAAATTCAGAGTGAATCACCACAAATTCGTGTTATTTACATCGAAGTAGCCAGTACACTGAGAACGATTTTGGACTGCTTCATAAAAGATGAGTATCTTCCAAAGGCAACGTTGGAAAACGTGCGATAATTTTAAACTTTTGTATGATATTTATTTTGATGAAAACTCCACTCTCATTAGCAAAATGCAAAACTGAAGCCCCAGGAACTGCAATATTTCATTTCCAGCACTTAGACATCTACATTGAAGGTGTTGAGCAAATATACAAGAGATTTTATTGTGATGATAATCTGTTGAAGTGTTTAGAAGCACTTGACCCTGAAAATTGAACAACATGTATATTTCATCATTTTTTGGACTTGTATAAAAGTTTCCAAATTTAATTGGATACTAAGAGTTACAACAGCTAGACAAAGAGTGGAGGAACCTGCAAAATCGTGATATTAACATTGTCACTACAGATACAACAGTCTTCTGGATTGCAGTTCGAGATATAAAGAAAGGGGATGGAGAAACAATGTTTCCAAAATTATCTATATTAATGATCTCACTTTCATGCTTGCTCTTTCTGTAGTGATCAGAATGAAAACCAAGACAAGGAATCGATTGACCAGTGGAACAGTTTTAGGACTTCTACATTCCAAGAGGTTAGCAAAAACTGATGCATGTTGCGATTTCAAAGTAGTGCTGAATTTATCAAATTAATTGCAGTGAAACATACAAGAAGAGGACGATAAATAAGCTCAATATTGTGGAGAAAACTCAAAGTGGGACAAAGTTGTATTTTTAAAGTTTTTTAATTATGAAATATGTGCAAAATAGTTGTGTGACAGTGCTAAATCATCGTAAACAATTTGGTGTTTAATAATGGTTATCTATTGGCTTCTGATGAACTATCGCTTCAGAGATATTGGATAAGTTTACTACAGTAATTTTACAAATTTTTGTCTCTCGTCTTAAAATATGTTATAGCATTATTGACGCATTTTAACTCTCAGTTACAAAATACGAATGTTTTCCCGCAATCTTCCGACTTTTTGTTAGTAAAATTCTGATTTAATTTTTTGCATCTGGCAACACTGTGTTGGAACACTTTCACAACACTCCTCCTCCAGCAGACTTTGCACTGCTTTTTGCAGTCGTGACACCACTAGTGAGCTTGTGGCCAGCGATTTTCGAGAGTGTGTGCTAATGTCCCCAGTGTGAACTGTGTGTTTCGATTACACATTTCCTTTGTATTGTATGCCACAGTATGCCGTTTCAAAGCAACGACAGATTAAAAATGTATCACAGACACATCACCATTATCATTAAATGTTACATAATATAGCACCAAAAATATAAGGGTTCAAGAGGTGTAAGGATAACCAAGACCTGACACAAAATCCGTAGTGCAAAAATTATCATTGTAGTATACTGATTAGAGGTGGTGGGTTCACATCCTGCTACATGTCAATATTTTCTTTGCCACTTCGCGTTCTTAACACAGTCTGGGTATGAATGTAGATCAGATATGTTCTGCAACATTCGATCTTATTTAACATTTCCCTCTGATTGGAGAACGAAGGATGAAATTAATATTTGGCTGTCTGTTTCAGAATATAGGCCAATTCACAATGGCTATCACGCCATATCATGACCCATCCCTTCAAAAGAGTCTGCTATGCATTTCAAATGGCAGCAGCCACCCTTGCCATCCCATCATGTCACGTTTCGGCACGGCACCAACAAAGTTTCTTGGGAAGAAAATTTTGGTGGCTGACGTCATCCGTGCGTGTTGATCACGTGACCCCCAAGGTCATATCCTCCCAATACATGGCCCTGCACACATGTCCATGTTTCGTTTCATCGTCGTTTTCGTGGCTGATGTCAGTTGTCTGTTGTTCGTTATAATTGTTATAAATTGTTCTCTTTCGCCGTCTCTTTCATTAAAATTTATAATTTTATAATAAATGACGAAAGATCAGTTGAAGCAGTGAGACATCAATCTGAATTGTACGACATATCGCGTAATAAATTACTTGCAATCTACTATATTTATAAACTGCATTTTTGTACACATCAGTGCCGTATTTAATATTTTACATTCAAATGGATTGCAATATGTCTGCAAACTGAAATAAAAATAGTAATGTGAGTAGAATCACATTGATTAGTAAGTGGAATTTATTTGCATGTTGTCTGACATTTCTAACGTTTCATAAAGAAATGGACAGAAACCTTCAGACACTGTAACGCTAGCAAAATACTTTTTTGTGAAGTGTACATCAAGCAATGTGTTAGACTTGTTTGTTTTAACATGTTTTGTTGTCAGTTGTGTGTGAAGCAGTTTTGCAAGTATCAGTGATCAATGTTTATGTGGTTTCACCATCTAACCCCAGTACAAATAAGGCACTTGAACTATTAAAAGCCAAATACAAGATGTAAAGAAAACCAATAAATATTGAAGGGAAAGCTGTTGAGGGAGGTCTACATCTACATCTACATCCATACTCCGCAAGCCACCTGACGGTGTGTGGCGGAGGGTACCTTGAGTACCTCTATCGGTTCTCCCTTCTATTCCAGTCTAGTATTGTTCATGGAAAGAAGGACTGTCGGTAAGCCTATGTGTGGGCTCTAATCTCTCTGATTTTATCCTAATGGTCTCTTCGCCAGATATACGTATGAGGAAGCAATATACTGCTTGACTCCTCGATGAATGTATGTTCTTGAAACTTTAACAAAAGCCCATACCGAGCTACTGAGCATCTATCCTGCAGAGTCTTCCGTAATGCTTACGCTATTACTAAATGATCCTGTAATGAAGCGCGCTGCTCCCCGTTGGATCTTCTCTATCTCTTCTATCAACCCTATCTGTTACGGGTCCCACACTGCTGAGCAGTTTTCAAGCAGTGGGCGAACAAGCGTACTGTAACCTACTTCCTTTGTTTTCGGATTGCATTTCCTTAGGACTCTTCCAATGAATCTCAGTCTGGCATCTGCTTTACCGACGATCAACTTTATTTGATCATTCCATTTTAAATCACTCCTAATGCGTACTCCCAGATAATTTATGGAATTAACTGCTTCCAGTTGCTGACCTGCTATATAGTAGCTAAATGATAAGGGATCTATCTTTCTATGTATTCGCAGCACATTACACTTGTCTACATTGAGATTCAATTGCCATTCCCTGCACCATGCGTCAATTCGCTACAGATCCTCCTGCATTTCAGTACAATTTTCCATTGTTACAACCTCTCGATATACCACAGCATCATCCGCAAAAAGCCTCAGTGAACTTCAGATGTCATCCACAAGGTCATTTATGTATATTGTGAATAGCAACGGTCCTACGACACTCCCCTGTGGCACACCTGAAATCAGTCTTACTACGGAAGACTTCTCTCCATTGAGAATGACATGCTGCGTTCTGTTATCTAGGAACTCTTCAATCCAATCACACAATTGGTCTGATAGTCCATATGCTCTTACTTTGTTCATTAAACGACTGTGGGGAACTGTATCGAACGCCTTGCGGAAGTCAAGAAACACGGCATCTACCTGGGAACCCGTGTCTGTGGCCCTCTGAGTCTCGTGGACGAATAGCGCGAGCTGGGTTTCACACGATCGTCTTTTTCGAAACCCATACTGATTCCTACAGAGTAGATTTCTAGTCTCCAGAAAAGTCATTATACTCGAACATAATACGTGTTCCAAAATTCTATAACTGATCGACGTTAGAGATATAGGTCTATAGTTCTGCAAATCTGTTCGACGTCCCTTCTTGAAAACGGGGATGACCTATGCCCTTTTCCAATCCTTTGGAACACTACGCTCTTCTACAGACCTACGGTACACCGCTGCAAGAAGGGGGGCAAGTTCCTTCGCGTACTCTGTGTAAAATCGAACTGGTATCCCATTAGGTCCAGCGGCCTTTCCTCTTTTGAGCTATTTTAATTGTTTCTTTATCCCTCTGTCGTCTATTTCGATATCTATCATTTTGTCATCTGTGCAACAATCTAGAGAAGGAACTACAGCGCAGTCTTCCTCTGTGAAACAGCTTTGGAAAAAGACAATTAGTATTTCGGCCTTTAGTCTGTCATCCTCTGTTTCAGTACCATTTTGGTCACAGAATGTCTGGACATTTTGTTTCGATCCACCTACCGCTTTGACATAAGACCAAAATTTCTTAGGATTTTCTGCCAAGTCAGTACATAGAACATTACTTTCGAATTCATTGAACGCCTCTCGCATAGCCCTACTCACACTGCATTTCGCTTTGTGTAGTTTTTATTTGTCTACAAGGCTTTGGCTATGTTTATATTTGCTGTGAAGTTCCCTTTGTTTCCGCAGCAGTTGTCTAACTCGGTTGTTGTACCACGGTGGCTCTTTTCCATCTCTTACGATCTTGCTTGGCACATACTCATCTAACGCATATTGTGCAATGGTTTTGAACTTTGTCCACTGATCCTCAACACTATCTGTACTCGAGACAAAACTTTTGTGTTCAGCTGTCAGGTACTCTGAAATCTGCTTTTTGTCACTTTTGCTAAACAGAAAAATCTTCCTACCTTTTTAATATTTCTATTTACTATGACTATTGCACAAATATTTGCTCTCAACTGCCAATTAACCTTAAACAAATCAGTATTTCAGAGGATGTGATGGCAGCCTGTGACAATGTGTTACTTTTAGTAAATTTGGGTGCAATTTGACGTGACAAATGAAAAAGCTGGTGCTTTGATTTTTTAATATAGTTATAAAAATACAAATTCCGTTTCCCTGAGCTCCTTGCATAGTGTGTGAAATTCACCTTGTGTGTCACATATCCAACACCTGTGGTCTAGAGGTTGTGTCTTTGATTAGTAATCAAAACGCCCTCGGTCCTGGGTTCGAAACCCGCCAACTGGTAAACTGCTCACCTGTAAACACGTGTGCCGCTGCCCTTCGTGAGTCGTAGGTAGCCGAGGATTACCAGCATCCGAGCCGTCGCCACCCGACATTCCAACGCGTTGCGCCCACGCCCGCCGCCTGCCAGCCCCATCGTTGCGCCAGCCGTAACTGTTCGCCGTTAACGTCTGTATCAACGATTTGGTGAGTCAACATGACTACGTACAACCGATCTAATACGACGCTGCAACTGAAATTTAAGGAGTGGATGTTTCACGAACTGAAGATAGAGAAGGATGAAAATGAAGGACTAATGCTGGACTTCATAGCATACATCCTTTTCATTAAGTTAAAAACACTCGTACGGTGTGAAACCTTAGTCACCACCCATGTTGGATTACGGAAATTTAAGGACAGGGACGGCGTCATGAGCAACGTAAAAAACTCATTCGTCGGCTACGGTGTGAGGCACATGAAGTTATGCAATCTGCCCTTCGAAGTGCCGACGACGAAGTGGCACAATGCTTCAGATTATATAGGGATGTGCTAACTGTGAACCGCTAGTTCTGGGGGGCGGGACACAGGTAGAAGGTCGACTCGGGAGTCAGATCTGTGGCGATAGTACTAAAGAAACACGTGTCGTCTTTCGTAATGATTGAAGGACACGGGGGGGGGGGGGGGGGGGGGACAGTATAACGGCCAACCCCAGACGTGCTCCATATGCAACTCCTCAGAGCGCATTGGAGCAAACTGCCGCAGAAGCAAACGACTGGCAGAATTGCCACGCACAGAAAACACGAATGCCAAGCAACAGAACAGTAGTGGCAGCTACGCTGGAGCGTTAACAGGCGAAGCGCTATGTTCAAGCGAAGAGCCGGTCGTAGCCGTAGCCGTCGCCGCAGCGGCAGCACCGCCAGCCATGCAGACAGAGGCCCAGCCGGCCGCCACGGCAATGACCAGCATGGGAAGAAACGTCAGCTCAGCTCTGACTAGGATGGCGAGCACTCAATGTGGAGCTGCAAGAGCTGACAAGGCGTATCAAACTTGACGACTCGTCACGTCTCCTCAGAGAAGAAAACACAGAGTTCACATTCCACTACAACAGGGGAAAAGCAGACTAGACAGGGTGTACATGAGCAGAGAGTTGGCCACCTCTATCGCCTATATACTTTTTTTGATGTTCCAATGGAAAGCAGTGTTTTAGAGAATGCTTCATCAAACGTTATTTGAAATATTCTCGTGAACTTATTAAACATTTTGTTCACATTTGTTTCTGCATACACTTCTTCATATCTTTTGTGCTGTAGCTGGAATGAGAACTGACAAAGGTTTGCTTCTGAGGAGACTCTTTTGCATGCATTCAATTTAGCAGTCTTTTCTACATAAACATTTGCTTTTAATGTCTGACAGAGATGATCTGATGGGCCTAGATTTTGAACAAGTAAACATGCAGTGCTTTCCTTCTGTGTCTGTTACCACATAGTCTGTTATTGAGGAAGATTGTTTAGTCACTGTAATTGGACAGTTTACAAGTGACGTTTTGCCATAATATGTACTGCTAATATCGTATGATTTCGTTGTGTAGATATTTAAGTCATCACATATGAAAACGTTAATTTTTGGACTAGATACCTTGTCCAAGATCTGACTGAGTTTTGAGAAAAAAATGTCCATATTACCATCAGGGGATCTAGACAAACAAAGTACAATTAATTTTTTGACACATTTTTTCTCTTATTTCAACTGCTGATAATTCAAAATGTTTGTCTTCACTTAATGCTACAAGGTCCCTTCTGATTTTAAATGCAGTAGCTTTTTTCACATAAATACATGAACCCCCACCTTTCATGAAATTTCTGCTATGAGAACAGGTCAAATCATTTGATATTACTGCAATGTATACAATTCTGTCTTCCTTACACCAATGTTCAGTGATACATACAAGGGTACTGTCCATTGTTTGCAATTCTAATTCTAGTTGCTGAACTTTATTCTTTATAGATTCTATATTTTGATGAAATACTGTTAAACATTTAATTCTACTTATAGTGGTTTTTCTCCTCTTCATGGCTGACATTAAAAAAACCTTCAGATGAGATGGTGGCACTATTTTTCACCTCCTTGTTACACTACACATTTCACTTGCAGTTGTTTCCTCTTCTTCATCTGGTGGTGTTTTTGTGTATTCTACTGCTGTTGCTGCTGTGAGTGCAGACAATTGTTTCCTCTTCTTCTGCTGGCGGTGCTTCAGTGTGTTCTACTGCTATTGTTCTTGTTGTGAGAGCAGATGGATATGCAGTGACAGCTCTGCACTTTCTCTGAATCAAACAACAGAGTTGCAAGGGAAAAGTTTTTCAACAATGAAGTCCCACATTTTCTGAGACAGGCAAAAAGCAACATCGTCATCACAGATGATTTTTGCATTTTAAGGGAGATGGATTCAAAGTGCACAACAAATTTTTGTGGTAGCCTGCAAAATGTGATTGAACATGAAAGACATAGTTGAGCGACTGCCTCTACATGTACTCACTACATATTTGTCTTGGCAGTAGCAGCAGCAAGCCTTGACAGAATCTACATCACAATGAGAGTAACTGTTCAAGATTCGATATAATCCCTGTCAGCTTTTCTGGCCATCATGCTATAATCGTTAAAGCAAAAGGTCTACTTCATCCCAAAATAACTGGCAGAGGATAATGGAAATTACATTGTAACCTTCTCAACATGCCAAGGATATGTGTGGAGTCCACTGCTAATTACAGATCGAGGGTTCACTGGAAACGCTTCATCCATAATGTGATTAGGTGGTGGGAGAACCTCGTAAAAACTCAGTATTCGGAAATTATTTACAGATGTCGCCTACAGGGTTAATCAAACCGGGAGAAATAACATCAAGCATTGCAGGGGGAGTGAAGCTAATGAGGATCAAGGTGGAAACAGCACATGGTATCTTACCATCCAAAGATGTCATCTATAGTCCCTCCTCCCTTGCTGACGATGTAGTTTATAAAACAATATATGAACCACACATCTTGTCTAGGACGCTGGAAACACTTTCGCATTCATGCACATTATATTCTTGGTGTTTATTTAGCCAATTTTATTTCAATATAATTTAAATGTTGTCTTTAAAGTCAATGTAAGAGTTTTGTGATACCTATTGCTGAATAAAAAATAAAAAAAGTCAACAGTGTGCACAGTAGATAGACATGGTGTGTTTGTGTGGAGAATGTAGATTGAATGGGAGCTAGAATCCTGCTTCTGCAAAAAAAAAAAAAAAAAAAAAAAATCGCTTTTCTAGAAGATTGTGGGACCGTCTTATCAATTTGAGAAAAGTATGTTCTGTAATCCTCGGTGTTTTTACATGTAAGAGCTCTCTCTTCCATGAGTAAGTTGTCATCGTCAATAATATATAAATGAAGCATGGAACATGCAAATGCCAGCAAATTCGAAACACATCGATCTTCTGGTAAAACAACAAGTATGTACCACTCAGAATAAAAAGCATAGCAACGACTGATACATTTGAAAAAGAATTAGGAGCTAACTTAATCCCTATCGTCTATAAAGTATGAAAGAAAATGTACAACCTAGTTATTTTAGAAAACTTCTTTTCCAAACAACAATATCTTTGGTTAAAGTATGTATACAGACGAAATATATTCTAGTACTGGTATTTGTAAGGAATACAACTGCTGCTGCTATTTTCCCCTTGTTGTTTTAGTTACTTTGTAGTTCAGAGGAAGAACTTCATTTTCCTGCAATGAATTATAATTTTTCGCACAAACTAGAACATACTTCACACAACTAGCACATTTTTACCGTTGGGGGAGCTTATTGCTAAGTAATTTTCATAATACATATGAAAATAACTAGTGTGAAGTAGGTAGGTCCTCATTTTCAATGAAAGAAAAGGCAGCAATAGATTCCAAAATTGGTATAATGAGTTTACAAGAGTTAATGCTTTAAAAGAGTTAATGCTTTACAAGAGAGGCTACCAGTCACAATAATACTCTGTATTTACAATCTTTTTACGGTTTTGGAACAGTCTTATGGTAATACTACATTTGTTGTTCTGCTATGCAAAGCACATTTAGTTTTTAACATGTAACTATACGACATAATGTTATGTATATGGTCCTCAATGAATAAACAGATCAATTACAGTGGGGTCAATAATGGGTCAAATCAAATAAGATGGGGCAAGATGTGATTTACCCACTGGTGTGCAACTTATAAATACGTTTCCATTTCTAATTCTTATGACGCACACACAGTGACCTTGCATTTGTCGACAGCATTTCCGAAATGAACATGTCGCAAGCACTTGCATGCTTGGAGTAATTAGGTACTGGAAACAGCAACAAGTCACATTATTTCTAAGAGTGATGTAGTTATGGCAGCAAGTATAGCAGATGTGAGCTTCGTGCTACTGGGGGATCACTGCCAGTGTTACCAAATGTAAAAAAATCGAAAATTTAATAATAAAAAGTCAGAATATTGCAGGAAAAAACGGTATTTTATAATTGTGACGTAGAAATGCTTCAGTAATACTATAGCAAATATTTAGAAAGAGGTAGAGGCGGGCTGTCTGAGGCAAAACAAAAAAGGAAGTTCCCAGTCATGCATCCCCCACCCCAGAAGCCTGGGGCAGCAAAACAGAATGAGGACCTAGTCTTGGACTCCCCCTTCCCACATCAGTGCCATGACGTCCAGACTGCCTCATAATTAATGAACGTATTTTGGCATTATTTCGAAGTTGGCCCTCGAGATTTGAAGGACCCCCCAAGACAAGATGCCTGGGGTGGACCAAACCCTGCACCCCCGCCTTTAGTCTGCTGTGTTAAGAGGAGAGAAATAAAACTTGTGAAATTACTGTAGTAAACTTATCCAATATCTCTGAAGCGCCAACTCACCAGGAGTCAGTAGGAGGTATGACTTTGTACCACTTTGATTTTTCTCCACAATTTTGAGCTTATTTATCATCCTCTTCTTGTACACTTCATTGTTAGGCTAATTAGTATGATAAATTCAGCACTTATGTTGAAGTCATAACAAGCATCTGTTTCTGCTAACCCCTTGGAATGGAGAAGTCCTGAAATTGTTCCACTGGTCAATTGATTCCTTACCATGGTTTTCGCTCTATTCACTGCAGAAAACGCTCTTTCAGTGCTAGCCGATGAATGAGGCAAGCACAAGAGTGCGATCATTAATTTAGGTGATTTTGGAAACAATAGTTCTCTGTCCACATTCTTTATATCTCGAACTGCAATAGAGAACACGGTTGAATCTGTGGTGACAATAGTAATAACATTATTTCGCAGCTTTCTCCACTCTTTATCTAGCTGTTGCTCCTCATTGTCTCCAATTAAATTCAGAAAAGGCGATGGAAGCCAAAATCTTGATGAAATAGATTTGTTGTTCACATTTTCAGGGTCAAGAGCTTCTAAGTCCTTGAACTAATTGTCATCAAAATGAAAACTCTTGTATATTTGTCCAACACCTTCGATGTATATATCTAAGAATAGAAACTTGAAATCTTTCACTTCCTTGATGCTTGGGTTTCGGGTTTTGGCTACTGTCAAAGGAACTGTAGCACCAAAACAATATCATCTAATGGTATTTACACTGCATGTCCTCCAGCATTGTTTAGGGAAGGTATTCATCTTTTATAAAACAGTGCAAAATTATCCTCAGTGTACTATCTACTATGCAGTAAATAACATGAATTTGTGGTGATTCACACTGAGTTTTTAAATTCAAATTGTAGAATAAAGGTAATATGAAATCCAGAAACTGAAGAAACAGTTTTGTAGTTAGACTGTTCGACATCAGCAATACAGTTTCACAGGAAAGAAACTATTCACTCAAGACGACATCGGTAAAATACAGATTAAAGGCCTCGTATTGCTCCAGAAGTCGACCAACAACCAACTTTAAAGAAAGCCAGCATGTTTGACCTGGATGTAGTATCTTGTAAGGTTTCAAGTTTACGAAATCTTGAAATTCCCTCAGCTCAGCCATGTGCTTAGGACTTGATTGAAAACAGCTGTAAACATTTCTTGCAATGTCTTCAATTCATCTAGGCAGTTTGAGACATACATAGGAAGCACAAGATGCAAATGAATGACACATGCATTTCATTGTGGAAAGATGTGTTATGTCCTTCTCTCAGCAATGTCTTTAAGGAATGTTAGGCCCCTATTATTACATTTCCACCTCCTGTAGCAAAACCTGTTTCCTTTGTATGGTATCTCATGGTGATTCAAAATTGTGACAATACTTTCATTCAGAGAACTGCTGTTAGCGTCATTCAGAGGAATAGGCCCAAGAAACTCGCCATTGATTTTACCATTTGTCATTACACGAGCTACCATACATATATGATTTGTTCATCCCTTGTCAATGGACTCGCGTACAATAAGGGGAAATGTGTCTCTTTTGAGAAGTTTAGTGAGTTGAATAAAACTTTCCTTCCCAGTCACATTACTTACACAGAAGAGCCAGTGAAATTGGTACATCTCTCTAATATCATGTACGGCCTCTGAGAGAATGCAGAAGTGCCTCAGCAAGATGTTACATGAACTCGACTAATGTCAGAAGTAGTGGCGGAGAGAACTGACATCATGAATCCTGCAGGGCTGTCCATAAATCCGTAAGAGTACGAGGGAATGGAGATCTCTTCTAAACAGCATGTTGCAAGACATCCCAAATATGCTCAATAATGTTTGTGTCTGAGGAGTTTGGTGGCCAGCGAAAGTGTTTAAACTCAGATGAGTGTTCCTGGAACCACTCTGTAGCAATTTTGGACGTGTGGGAGGTCGCATTGTCCTGCTGGAATTACCCAAGTCTGTTGGAATGCACAATGGACATGAATGGATGCAGGTGATCAGACAGGATGCTTATGTCCGTTCAACCTGTCAGAGTCGTTTCTAGACATACCAGTGTTCCCATATCACTCCACTTGCACATGCCCCACACCATTATGCAGCCTCCACCAGTTTGAAGAGTCCCCTGGTGACATGCAGGGTCCATGGATTCATGAGGTTGTCTCTGTACCTGTACACGCCCTTACACTCGATACAATTTGAAACGAGACTCCTCAGACCAGGCAACATGTTTCCAGTCATCAACAGTCCCAGGGGGCCCAGCCGAGGCATAAAGCTGTGTGTAGTGCAATCATTAGGGGTGCACAAGTGGGTCTTCAGCTCCAAAAGCCCATATTGATGATGTTTCATTGAATGGTTCGAACGCTGACACATGTTGATGGCCCAGCATTGAAAGTTTCGTAAGAGTTACACTTCTGCCACGTTGAACGATTCTCTTCAGTCCTCGTTGATCCCACTGTTGCTGGATCTTTTTCGGTCGCAGCGATGTGGGAGATCCGATGTTTCACCAGATTCCCGATATTAATGGTACACTCGTGAAATGGTCGTAAGGGAAAATCCCCATTTCATCGCTACCTCGGAGTGTTGTGTCCACCGCTCGTGCGCCGGTTATAACACCACTTCCAAACTCATTTAAATCTTGATAAGCTGCCATTGTAGCAGCAGTAATCGATCTAACTACAGCGCCAGACATTTGTTGTCATATATGGGCGTTGCCTACCGCAGCGCCGCATCCCACCTATTTACATACAGTATCTCAGTCTTTGAATACGCATACCTTTGGCAGTTTCTTTAGCGTTTCAGTGTATAATTTCTGTTAATTTTGTTGTCTCGCACTCGACATACCTTGCAATTTCAGATTCTGGACACACTTCTTTTATCAGATAGGGCAAGTGCTCCATTGGTAGATCGTGTCCACAAACAAAACTAGCGAGACGTATTTCACCTTCATGGGCACTTTCACTTAATTTGGTTCTAACGTTCACAGAAGGTCATTTCAGTTAATTTAAGCTATATGGCGACAGTACTACAATTTTCACTGTTATATGTTTCTTCAGATCACTCTTCCCGGACTTGAGACTCAAGTGATGATCACACGTTGAACAATAAGCACAAACGGAACCTCTGTGTGATTAACCCACGAAAAAGAGGTTTTTTTCCCCCCTTCTTTAATTATATTTCGTGTTGTATTTTGTCTTTCTATTTCGTATCTTTCTCTATGAGACTTCGGAATCACTACTTGTATCCGTATTTAACTATTTAATGCTGAACCTACATAGCCATCTAAACTGAGATACTTTCAGCTCAAACGAAATTATGTGCAACTGCAATCGGCTCTGGTTTATTCCCATCATCGGCGATTACCAGTTACAAGCTGGGGATTTATATTTATGGTATTATACGGTTCGAGCAATACCATGTATTACATCATAAAAAATTAAAATTAAAAATCGTAAGATTTCGGAGGAAATCCGTATTTCCGACGGAACACGAAAAACAGGAAGTTGGAAATGTTGCTCCCCGCGCTCATACTCGATACGACCGCAAAAGTCGATAAACATCCCAGACCCCGACGGGCGAAAGCGTAAGTGAGCAGTGAGCATTAACACGTCATGGTGACATCAAGGACAAGTGTTACAGAGGTGAATCCAGAGAGGTCATTACTTAACAGGGAAGTCATTGGGTGACTCTATTTAGCTTCTCCCGTTCACGAGCCAGATGACGTAATCTCTAAAGATGAAGGAGTAGAATGCCGAATCACTTTGTACAAGGCACTTTGCCGCCACCATAGATATTAGTCGTACCTGACTCTATGGTTAAACTTCTGCGACAGTATTATCATAGAGTTGTTGCTTGCTGGATGTATGCAATTGATTCGGGTTTACTAAAGTTTGAAAGCCGCAATGTCATACCCGGTGAGTATAATAGCCGTTGTATGATAAAGTCGTTAATAAGGATCATATATATTGAAACCGCTACATCTGTCAGTGACAATTTGTTGCGTATAAATATTGGTAGTGGGTACTGACAGAAAGATTCAGTTACGTGTGATTTGCTGTCAAAACAGAATCTGAGCTATGCTGGTTATGGAGGCGCTCAACCCAATAGTGGCTATCCCGGTAACACTGGTTACCCAGGACAGCAAGCTCCAAGTTCAGCTGGTTATCCTGGACAGCAAGCTCCAGGTTCATACTCTGGCGGTGCAGGTTATCCAAACGCTCAGCAGCCCTATGCTGGAGGACAGCCACAGGCCGGATTTGGTGGCCAACCATCGAATTATGGCTCTTACCCAGGAGGATACGACGGAGTAAGTCCTGAAGTACAACAGTGGTTCAATGCCGTCGATGTTGACCGCTCAGGAAAAATATCAGCAAAGGAATTACAGGCGGCACTTGTAAATGGCCAGGGAAAGAATTTTAGTGAGACAGCGTGTGCGCTAATGATAGGTGAGTTATAGTCAATGTCTCTAAGGTGTAAATATTTACAATTGTGTGTTCGATTAGTTGTCGTAAAAATTTGTATTTTCATTTTGTTACAGCTTGCACAGTGACAAATTACTTCTCATTAACTGCCTTATGATGTAACAGAGTTGTGTGTGTCTTTGTAGACTCAAAACGAAATTGTCACCTTCTAATCTAACGTAGATCTCGGGGTGGGCTACAGATCAGTCTTTCACTGTACCTCACCGTATCCAAGATTTCAACGGGGTCCAATATTAATGTCGAACCCACTATTATTTATTGTAAGATTTAGTTGGTAGGATCCTAATTTAGTCTGTGGGATCGTTAAATGTTGCATGGTCCACTAGTAGCTTACTTCTTTCTCATGTAAATGTGTTAAGACAACAATGTTTCTCATGATTTTGTATCAGTTGGCGATGTATTGGTAGTAGTGTCCTGACAATGATACAACAGCGAAAAAAGTCATAATCACCTGGAAAAAAGTGGGAAGCATACAAAGTAGTTTGATGTAAGACAAGGTTCCTCACTTCATCCACTTCAGTGTATTGTATTTATCAGTTTTCTATCCCAAAGCATTCTAAAGTGTCTACCAGTTATGTTGGCTGGTGACATCGATATACTTTCTTTGAATCACTGTGTTAATGAACTGTGTAGCACTATTTTTGTTACAAACACTAATCTGGTTGTTAAACACAGACAAACTGTTATTGAATGAGTACAAAACTGTGTATGAATTTTCGCCCATCACGTGTAGTTTTGTCAGGATAAACAATGTCAGATTTGAAAACCTACCTGTAAACAAAGAGAGAACCTCTAAATTCCTTGGAATGTAAATATGATACTCTCTGGGGGGATACATAAAAAAGGTTGGTAAATAGAATAAGGAATTTGCTTTACGCTTTTCATATCCTGAGTAAGTGTTTAGAGTGGTCGGCACTTCACTCACGTGCATATCCTGAGCTGACAGTACTTGGTGTAGCCAGATGGTTACCCATCCAGCTACAAAAGTAATGACATTGCTAAACTTCAGTGACAAGGGGAGAACCAGTGTTTATGGTGTGGCAAAATTGTTGGCGTCCCATGGCGCTGAGACACTAAAATGTCCTTGCACTTGTACACTGCCTTCCATTTTGATGTGTTGCACACAGGGATATAATTATTACATAGATATGAATACTTAGTCAAGTGCCTCTCTCCTCCATCACTATCTTTCTCTGGAGTTCAGTATCTTGCCATTTATTTATATTTACAAAACAGTGTGCTTTATTCATGAAAATTTACCACAAATCGGTTATAAGACCAGCCTTTTTCAATGATGCATCTATAAATAGTCAATGACTTCGTAAAGAATACAGAATGTACGTGTATTCAGTGGCTTTATAAAGGACACAGCAGTGTAAGGCCCATGGGAGTTACGAGAATGCAGGTGTTCTCAGCGAATCTCGGTGATAAAATCGTCTTGGGTTGACAGTCACCTGAAGATGGCAAGTAAGAAACTTGTTGAAATGTTACCAGAGAACAACGCATTGACTCAGCTGTCAACCCGAGAAGATTTTATCATCATATGGGAGTTGCTATACAAGTTAGCTGAAACCTTAATGGAGAAAGATTCAGAAAAAAAAGTTGAAATGTTACTTAAGAAGAACTGTATCTATAAAATAGAATAGTTTAGTTTGCCAGCCTAAACTAACAGAGCAGAGTATTCTCTTACTGTAAGTTTGTAGATGATTAATTCACTCTGCAGGTGTTACATATTCTTATTACGAATCTAAAATAATAAAATTAAATGTTTCCTTAAATACTATTAGGGGTAGATGATTTATTTCATTGTTCAAATGTTGCTTTTTCTTAATATGAATTTATTTTAAGTGTAACTGTGACTTGTCTCATATTTTTCTTCTTATTGTCAATTGTTCATAATATGGAAATACAGAAGCGTCCGATCCTGCCCGTCTGCTTTGACCCATGACGTCACAAATATTGCAGATACAACCATAAACCAAGATTCCAATATGGCGCATATAAAGTCTGTTTGTACACATTATGAGGACGAAAATACATTGAAAAACAAACACACCCACTTTCCACGAAAAGCCTAATGACACTAACGGGACAAGTGCGGGAAATGGGGTGTTTTTTAGGTGGGGGCAAACTAAATACAAACAAATTTAGACACCCACCCCCACACAAAACGACGAAAAATCGACATCACAAAGCACCTCAAATACCACTAAACACAGTATCGTCTGGAATCGGACACTTCCCTTGACCTCTATAGCTCAACAGCAGCTCCCAATCCCATAAATTAGGATCAAACACTTCCCTTGGCCTATATAGCTCAAAAACATCTCCCGATACCAATATCAACATAAACAGCCACACGTTGGGATTGAACACTTCAATTGACCTGCTCACTTAATTTTATCCGATTAATTTTACTGAAATTACCACACCATGTACAGCGAACAACACTAAATTAACCTTGACACAAAATCATTAACTCACTGAAACGAATTCCACAACAAACACAGCCAACACTCGAACAATTCTGAATAATGAGCAAAAGCAAACTGAGCCCATTACACCACACAAACGAAAACCCTGAACGTACCACCAGAGAGCACAACAAGACAACATCTACAAACACGCCACACTCACAAACCAAACTCCACGCCGTCATGACGTCACACACGATAACATCCTTACGTCATGGGTCAAAGCTGACACGTGGGATCGGACACTTCTGTCGACCCCGTAATATTTATACAAATTGGAAACAATATGTAGAAAAAGACAGATTGCTTTGTACGGTAAAGAAGACACATTAAGTAGCAGACAGGCACAAGTAAAAGACACTTACTTAAAGCTTGCGGCTGCAGCCGTCATCAGTAAAAGAGATTCACATCATTCATAGACACAAGCAAGCACACCTCATGCAGGCTTGGGTGCCAAATCCAGCATCTGGGGCCAGAGGAGTTGGTCAGCTGCGTATGAGGGGTGCTTGTTTGTGTGAATGAACAGTGTGTGTGTGTGTGTGTGTGTGTGTGTGTGTGTTTCTCTCTCTTTTATTGATGAAGGCTGTGACCGAAAGCTTTATGTAAGTGTCTTTTAATTGTGTCTGTCTGCAATTTAACATGTCGTCTTTACGGTAAGTAGCCATCTGTTTTTTCTTACGTTGTTGATATTTCTTCCTGGAGTTCACACTGTTTGATTTTGTGTCTCTGATTCACTGTTTTATTTTGTAACTGTGATTTGCCCCACATCCATAATCTAACAACACCCAACAGTATTTCTGGGATCAACACAAGTCAAATCGGTGCACGTGAATAGATGAATATATTAGCCAGTCAAAAGCCGGGCCGATAAATAAATATGCCTCATTTGTGAAAGGGAGTGCTGGGTTGATCCACAGTATAAACTTTACTGCAGTTTAAATTTTGAACTCTGCTTACAAAGAGAGGAAAGGTCAGCTTGTTTATTATTCTAACTGTGAATTTTACGTATTCCGTGTCTCCATGTCTTCTTTCTTTCTCACCTCTAAATATAAATTAGAGATTAGTGTTTCCTGTATTTATTTTTGTGTACATCACAATTTGCAAAGAATCGTGATAAGAATCAAATTCTGCGGAAAGGGGCAAGCTAGTGGCAAATGTGAAAACAAGATACTGAACAAATAACAAAAATAGTAGTGTGCTGAGAAGTGGCAGTGGGGGGGGGGGGGGGGGGACATAATCATTAGTACTCATTTGGATAAACGTGCACTTACATCTTACATGGTTTTTCCATTTAATGTTGCAGTTGGTGACTGTGTGTGAATTATGGGAAGTGAACATGATGAATGAATAGTCTGATGGTTAGATATGGTGGCAGAAACAGTGAGAAAATGGTGTTCAGTAAACTTCCGTCATGGTGTGGAGTGTATGAAATTATGCGGTGGCACAATAGAATATACTGTGCAGAATATTGTCGTGTAAAATAGAATATTCAATAAAATTTAAACTGTAGTCTTAGGTTCCTGTGTAACCACTATCTTAGAAACCAGGACACTTCAAAATAGCCCACAGAGTTTTTGAAATGATGATTGGGCTACACTAAACATCAGTCTATCACCACAGCCAGTTTCCCTCCAGTTATATTTTTGTTCGCTTTGCCAAACTGTAACATTAGGGAATACAAACCAGTATTCCTAAAAGTCCTGTACATGTTGAGAAACATACAATATGATAAATACATATGAAAACCACTAACCAACTTTATAATCCACAATGGACATATTAGTAATTGTCAATCTCGTGATTTCTGTATCAAAAAAAGGAGTAATAAGTTTGCATCTTCAGCTAAAACAAATCATTAGATTCACCAATTCTCAGTGGCTACTGTATACTATCGTGTAATTGACTATGGCCAACAGAAATGATTTGCTAACCACACCACGTAGCAGAGGAGCTACCAAAACTCAAGTGCACCTTACCATTGTTTTGTATGAGTGTGAAATCTAAGTGTAAAGTTTAAAACTAGATGATCAGAGCATGCTAATATGAAGAATGCAATTAAAATACATAAGTTGCAATTTGCAAGAAAATGCTGTGGCCATCTGGATACAATTTTCGTAGCTTAGCTTATGTCGTGACCACACATTTCTTTTTCATCAAGTGTTTTGACTTTGTCATTTTCAAAGGCTACAAAAATATGATACATTTCACCATGGATAAGACATATTACCACGACGAGAACATGGCTTCGTAGCTTAGATACATTGTATCATGTCGACATTCTCGAGCACGATACAAATACAAACTGCTACCAAACGAAAATTTTGGAAGCAAAGTGGACTAAGCTGCTAGGCAGTGGTCAGTATGTGGTACAGTATCTGTTTACAATCAGTGTGCTACAGATTCTTTTATCTAATACATAGGAAGAATCCGTTGATTGGCGCTGGGGCCAACTGTCTGTTAACAGACAAATCTTATTGTTTTATTTACAACTTATAGCACAGAAATTACTACCATTAGTGAAAGTTCATAAATATTTAATAAGAGATGAAGTTACATAGATTGCTAGAGGGTTGTAAGGGAATTGATTAAAGTTGACACACTTAAGATACCGTACATAAAATCATCTATGGTTGTACAACCGTTAAATTGTTTTCTGCAACTAAAAAACATTGTAGATTGCCATGTTGCAATTATGGAAAGGGGGAAGGGTCAAGGGGAACAGAATATTAATCTTAAAATATTAAAGAATCCTGTAAAACTGGTTCACACCATATAGCGGAGATGCTGAGTTGCAGATATGCACAACAAAAAGACTGTCACAAATAAATGAAGCTTTCGACCATTAAGGTCTTAATCAGCAATAGGCGTAGACACACACAACACAGGTGTGTGTGTGTGTGTGTGTGTGTGTGTGTGTGTGTGTGTGTGTGTGTGTGTGCGTGCGCCCACTAGCGCATCTATTGTTGACGAAGACCTTAATGGCCAAAAGCTTCATTTATTTGTGACAGTCTTTTTGTTGTGCATATCTGCAACTCAGCATCTCCGCTATATGGTGTGAAACAGTTTGGTGAATTGCAACTTTCCTTTTCATAATATTGTTACATTCCATCCTGGATTTTTCATTGTTTGATTGCTGTAAACTGTTTGTAATACTGTGACTACAAATTTTTATAAAATGACATCTGAAATAAAATAATGCGGAAGTGTTATAAAGCAGTTATAGTAGTGCTGTTGTCAACAGTTTTCAACGTTTGCCATGCAGTGTTAGGTGCTTATAAATACTCTATCGGCATGCTTAAGATAACGTACATAAGATGTTCTATGTTTGTATGACCATAAAATTATTTTCCGGTAAACAACAAGCATTGTAGAATGCCATGACACAAATTAAAGAATGGAGGAAGAAATGCACGATATTAATCTTGGCATATTAAAAATCCTATAAAACTGTTTGTAGTGCTGTGACTAAAAATTTTGTAAGATGTTAACTTTAAGTAAAATAATGCAAGTGCATAATTGTCTGATACCAGTTTTGTGTTGTACTTTTGTATCTATTGAAAATGATGGAAAGTCAAAACGTGTAATGTTGATGAGAAATAAAAGTATGGTCAAGACATAAGTAAAGTTATTAAAATTGTAAATTACATAACCTTTTGAGAGTATCCTACTCTAACAGTTTTGTGCAATGTATCATGGTAATAAATCTCCCACGACATTTGTAGGCTTGCCTTGTAAGTATTAAGTCACACAGTCTGAGCTCAGAGTGGCAACAGATATATGAGACAAAATGTTCATCTTATCAGACAATTGTATATGAAGGCAAGCATTACAATTTCCACCATAGAGATTGATGTTTAGATTAAAACTATATAATTAGCTACTAATTAAATTGTGAAATCATTATTACTCTACATTAAAGGACCAAACAAATATATTTTGTAAAACTACATCTTCACTTTAAATTATAGAAAGAATACCATAGTACTGAAATGTCATGTCTTTGTATCCCCATATTCACTGCCCCATCTATACTCTGCAAACCACTGTGAAGTGCGTGGCAGAGGATATGACCCATTGTACCAGTTATTAGGGTGTCTTTCTGGTCCATTCATGTATGGAGTGCAGGAAGAATGAGTGTTTAAATGCCTCTGTTTCTGCTGTAATGAATCTAATCTTATCCTCACAATCCATATGGGAGCAATACACAGGGTATTGTAGTATATTCCTAGAGTCATCATTTAAAACAGGTTCTTGAAATTTTGTAAGTAGGCTTTCTCGGTAAAGTTTACATCTATCTTCAAGAGTCTGCCGGTTAAGGTTCTTAATCTTCTCTGTGACATTCTTTCATGGCTCAAAAGAACCTGTGACCCTTCATGCTGTCTTTCTCTGTATACTTTGTTACAGGTATATTGAGACCTCTCTTTTATGCTAGAAGTTGTTTTTCCTCTTGGTAATTTTGTAATTGAGTGTACTTCATCACAGTATCTGCAGCCATCCTGCAAATGATGTTATTGTTTTCTGACATTGTAAACTGCAGCAACTTGATTTGAACAAAACATTTTTGACAATGTGTGCCAGCCTAGAATTCAAACACAAATTGTGGTCAGTGAAGTATGCCTACCACTTTTTCTATTCAGACCCACTTTACTAAAGCTTCAGTTTTCCACATTACTGCCCATACCAGTAAAAGTTACATAGTGGACTCCCTTTATATTTTTCATAATTTATATGCATTATTTATACATAACAAGCACCAGCATACCAATTGGAGACTTGTCCATTGTATATTGTAGGTTTTCTGAATGTACATTGGAGATTTAGTTTCTATAATTAAAAATGTTTTAAATGTGGCATGGATGTAGATGACATGCTACATTACAGATCATTAACCTTTACGTCGTGCTTGCATTCATTGGCTTCACCAGGTTTTCACGTTCCAACCTAACTTAGACATCTGGCTATGCTACAGTTTGTTGCCCCAACAAAGAGTTTAAAAAGGTGGGTGGATGTCCACTATTACACTCTAGCCCCTTAGGTTCAGCAGGTTTTTAACTTTTTGATGTTCATTGCATGATATATCTTGAATACAAATAAATCAACTCTTGAGATGGAAAACTATTTAACTCTCTGGTAATGGAAGTTTGCTAGACTTGGAAAAATGAGTGCAATAACTCATAGCAGATTAGTGCCCTTTGATAAAAATTATATTTTGCAATAATTTTTGCATCTCAAAGTGCAATTGAGTTTTGTCTTTGTCTTATTCTTGGTGTCTTGCTTAACTTCTGTTCTCCGTTGATTTATGTATGGTGACAATTTCTGTGTGGTTTTATTTTAATGTATAGATAAGTGTACAAAATTGTTTTGTAACATGGGAGCAAGCTGTAGATAGCATTTCATTAGCACAGAAATTGATGTGCAGTGATTAGCTGTGTGACATTGTCCGTACTGGTCAGAACCTTCTGCGGATGATGTTTGACTTTTCAACAAATGTGTCTTGTTTTATTGAAAATTGATGTTATATGAAAAAAATGTGACTCAGATTATAAACTGGTTTGATTTTATACATATCACAGTGGTTGAAAAGTAAATATCAGGAACTCTCATGAACCAACTTGTTTCTACAAAAAAATACACTGACATGTATTAAATTTCAACAACCAGCAGACTATCCCAAAAATATGCTTCATGAGTACTAAAAATGGAAGATACTCAATAGGTACACACATTCCTTTACAGAAACAGTATGGTGGTTTATGGAATATTTATGTGGCTTTGAATTAAGTTGCTACTTCATCAGCCATATTCATCTCTTGAAACTGTCAGAGAACCATGTGGGTGGTTGGTGATTCAGAACATTGTGTGTTTTTTAGGACCTCAAACACCTAATTTTTTGTGCCAGGTTTATTACAAGGGATGATCAAAAAGTTTGTTTGAAGGCTGTGTAATCTAGAATTGGTATGCCAGTCAGGCAAAATCACCGTGAGCAGTGATGTAATCATCACACTCATGCGTTGTAAATAATACAGTGTGATCCATGGCTAAGCTCATTTCTAGAGCAACAGATTTTTATCTGCCACAGTAACTTTGTTGGTTAGTGACTGTGCTGCTGTACCAAGTCTTCTATGCCTTCTGTGCCACCCATGAACATGTGAAAATGATAGATGGGATTCCCACCATTGTAACTTCCTGATTTAATGAATGGTTTTTCTTGTTTTGCCACTTCATAAAATGACAATCCAGTTTGGCTGTTGGTTTATGCATTGAAAACAACCTCTTGCAAATTCTGTGATCTAGACACATGGCTTTCTTGTCTGATGGAAGTGTGCACCATGTGAACCAATATTTTATAGCTTTTCTTTTTCTTATGTAAAATGATATCAGTTGCTACTCTGAAAGTATAGACCAATGTGTGATCCTCTTACATTACATGCTGTGTCTTAGTGATCCACCTTTCATATTTTATTCCTAAATGTTGACAGATAAAATTGTTATTAGTTTATTTTGAATCAGAAAAATCTTAAATTATGGCATTTGCCACTCAGGTCAGTAGAACTCTAGAGATTTGAAATTGTAGGTATGTAATGGATTTATGTGGAATATCCACAAATTCTCGATTGAGTCTGTCTGTAAAATTTAGATCACCCAATGGATTAGAGGGTATTAATTATCAGAGTTCAGTTCATATTCTGGCAATAGGTAGGAAAGTTCGGCGCAATCGACTGCTATGTCATCCTTCCTCAGTGACATCATTGGATGCGGTATGGAGAGGCATGTGGTCAGCACACAGTGCTCCCAGACATTGTTGGGTTTCTTGACCTTGGAAGCATTACTAATCAATTGAATAGCTCTTCAGTTGGGCTGAGGTGGCTGAGTGTATCCTGTACCAATCCTTCTACTAAGGAAAAATAATAGCATCCTTATAAAGTTCGAAAGCAAGATGGAGATTGAAATCAGAAGTGTTATCAGAACCAAGATAAACCAAATGAATGCCTAACAGTAAATAATACGGTAGCTTTGAACTCTCTCTCTCTCTCTCTCTCTCTCTCTCTCTCTCTCTCTCTCTCTCTCTCTCTCAAGTTCCATAGACCTAATGTTTTATTAAGTTTTCAAAGAGACAGATATATCTTCATGTATAACAGTTTGTTACTCCTGGAAGTTATCAGGTTATCAATAATGTTTGATATGTTGGGTTTGTTTGCATGTTGTGTGCAGATTGTGTTAGTGCAAATGGTTTATATATTCACCTGCTGCATGGGGACGTAATTCCTCTGTTAACATACAATCTTTTTCTTTTGTGAAGACACCGTTTACGTAATCATTCTCATCCAGTAATTCTTTTCTTGAATGGTTAGGTTACATTGCACAGTTGAAATAAATACTTTTTTTACATTCATCTGTCTCCCTGTTCTTACAGCCGTCGTTTACAACGTGGCATTAACTGAAAGCACCATTGAAGCGTTTAATACTACCCACCCTTGAAAGATTAATACCATTCATGTGAACCTGTGACTGAGGCAGAAGATACCTTTATCACTTATTTGAAGATAGTTGTATGTCTTATCAGTCTAATTACGCTTGAAGGAGAGAGAGTTAAATGTATAATTGTTGTTTTGTCACAGGCATGTTTGACCAAGACAAAAGTGGAACAATTGATGTCAAAGAATTTCAGCTTTTATACAATTACATAAATCAGTGGCTTGCAACATTCAGAAGTTATGACAAAGATGGTTCTGGAAGCATTGAAGAACACGAGTTGAATCAAGGTGAGTTCCATTTGCAAATTATTAAATCAGCATTCATTGATAACAGTGTAGCATGCCCCTCCTGTATGTGTCAGGCTATAAGATGAAAGATGTCTCATAAAAGCGTATTAGTCATTTGTCAGTGGTAAATACATGGAACATTGGATTTTCTACATATTGTTTGTTCTATCTTCTTTCTTCATCACCCTCTGACCTTTGTCTAAGTGTGAAAACATTGGGCTGACTTAATAACCAACTCCTATACTGATTATTTTGTCTTTTGACAATTTACTATTTTTCAATGCTTTCTTTGTGTTTCTTTTGTTATTTATGTACTTGCTTAATTCTTTCACTTGCAGTCCAGTCCATAGATAAACTTCTTAATGTTTAATGGCATAAACATATTAATGCCAACTTCTCCTAATTGTCGGTTTTCACTGAGTGGGATAATACTCATGCTTGCTTATCTCATTTTTACTAAGTTTTTAAAAATTTATCATTTTTTGTGTATGATACAGACTTTGATGTCACCTTAAATTTTACCCTTTTCCTTAACAATGTAAATTTTACCCTTTTCCTTAACAATGTCTTGGTGCAATATCTACAGCCCAGTGCCCCCAGCCCATTTTAATTCCAGTGTTCTTAAAATGGTGACACTTTCAATAACTTACAGGTTAACATTTTTAGTTTGTGTCATCAAATGACAGTTCTTTAAAACCGATTTGTTTTTTATGACTTTAGCTATCTCATGGCCAAGTCCTTGACAAATGTTTTACTGTCCTATGTTGTTAAGCTGTAAGAGCATTGCACCTTTTTGGTCCTCAAGGAAATTCATTTCTCTTGAAAAAAGTGAAAACAGCCACAGTCTTCTTCATATTAATGTTTCGTTGGCACATGATAATTATAATTTACAGTCCTAAATGTTGCACAGATGATTGTTAAAGCATTACTGATCTTTTCATGTTTGAAACTGTTGAAAAAACTAGCTTGTCTTGGGCAGCCATGCCTCCTGTCTTGAACAATTTCCTTTTTAATTTAAAGTTTTGGATTTTAAAACATTGAAGTAATTCTGTTGCAAGTGATGTACATACCCTGATTCAATTTACCAGAAGGCAAAACTCTCTCTCTCTCTCTCTCTCTCTCTCTCTCTCTCTCTCACACACACACACACACACACACACACACACACACACACACACACAGAGAGAGAGAGAGAGAGAGAGAGAGAGAGAGAGAGAGAGATATTTGTTCTTGAAATAATTTTTAATCCAAGACAATCTCTTTCATCTGGTCATTGTGTGTCCTGATCCTTGGGCTACACACTGTTTAGTTAGACTACAGTGCTTCAGACTGTAATAACTGTAGTCACAAATAAGGGAACACTTCTGTGAAGTTGGTAATGCAGAGTGTGATGTAAAGGACATAAATTTGCAACAGCTTAAGCAGTTACACAAATGCTGTGTGATGGATTTGAATGATATGTGCAATAAGACATGCATTGTTGGGCAAGGTATTTTATTAAATGGAGAGAAGAGCTGCAGGATGAACTTGTAAACTTATAAAAGTAGAGGGGTTTGTGAAAGTAGATGAGGAAGCAAAGTGATGATAAAAAGTTATCAATGTTTGTAAGTTTGACTTTCTTTTCTGCCTCTTTTACCTGTGCTGCGAGTGTGGTAGGATTGACTTAAATTGTAAGTGTTGGTAACAAAGCTGATTGTTAAGTACTATTTACTGTAAGATGATGTTACAGGTTTCTCAGGTTATTAACTGGAATATTATTTGGAGTGCAGCAGATTGCACATTTTGTAATAGAGAAAGTAAAGTGTAATTTAGAAAAATAATTACAAAGGAGGGTGTAGACAAATCAGTAGATGTAACATATTTAGTGTTACGATAAATACAATCTAGATTATGTTGGAAATGTTGTAGATTGTACAGAATAATGGTAAAAGAATGAAAAAAAATGTTTTTGTTATATAGTGAACACTGCCTATCAAGACTGAAGAAAATTAATGGTTTCTTCAAAACAGTGCTACAAATTGTGGATTTTTAGTTGTAGCTTTTCTAGATGACAGCCACTCCAGTAAGATGTTTGATGAAGGAATGTACTATCTGTTATAGCCGTTCCCTCCCTCCCCTTACTCTCCGTACTATCTTCCTCTTACTGTAAAAGCAACAGAGAAACCAATGCTTCACTGTTCTTCTCCTCAGTGAATATTGTAACCTCATTTTCCATTAATTGGTTTGCATTATTAGTTTTAAACCAGTTAGCAATTGTTCATGAAGTTGTGAACTGTTGAAATAGAAACAAATGCCTTTTTCAGCTCTTCAGCAGATGGGATTCCGTTTCTCTCCGGATTTTGTGAAGTTTCTAGTACAAAGGAGTGATCCAAGAGAACATAAACGTATAACTGTTGATCAGTTCATTGTTATATGTGTGCAGATTCAGAGGTTTACAGGTAGATACTAAATGTGTTAAGTTTTCTTTTTAGTATGATACATCCTATAAGGTACTGTTGTTAACAGAATATCTTCCTTTATTACAGAGGCATTTCGAGCCCGCGACAAGGAAATGAGGGGTGTAATTACTATTGGATTTGAGGACTTTTTAGGCTTGGCATTGAGCTGTTCTGTATGAAGTCACTTCCGTATTATGGAAGCTTTATACCAGATGGCTATATTCTTTCAATAAACATCAATAGTTATTGCCAGAAGCTATTTTTAATACATTTCTTCTAAGCTGTGATACTGCATTCATTACCAGAGTGGTTTTTTAGAAGTACATAGTATTATTACCTTTTTATCATAGGGTACAGAATTCTCAAGGAAATTACACACATTTCTGTATTATCTCACAGAAGGTAGTGTATTATTTTTTTATCTTATTATGATTATTTTTTTTTTAATCTTTTGAATGCAATTATCAATTTTTGCTTATGCTTAATGCACATCAGAATCTTCCAATAAATTTGCATAGATTTTGCTGTACTTTTTATGTAAGAGCATGGCCAATATGTATCTGTGGATTTACCACATACTTGATTATTTCAGGATGTAATCAGTTCACTTTTGTCAAAGTAATTTTTGTCTGCTAAAGTTATCATGTTAATTTTGTATTAAAAGTTGTTTATTACAACTAAGAACACTCTCCATTTTCTTTTGTTTTCCGATTTGACTACCATTGTTCCTGTATGTGCTATATACAGCAGCTTCTCTTTGAAACACACTCACACACTCTCTCTCTCTTTTCCCCTTCTCTCTCACTTAAACTGCTGCATAATTATACCAAAACATCTTATACATTCTAACAACTTATATTATAATCTAGGTATCAACATTGGTGACTATACTTCTTGGAATATTAATATTCCTGATTTTATCGAACTACAACACAAAGGTGTGTCATCAGTTTGACCTTTTTGTCTGATCTGTGGTACATTGCATATGTTTAATTTTTTAATCGTTCAGAGTTTATCTTCATCAGGCAAAGGGTAGTGAGAGGGGTTTCATGAGGTGTGGGGACAGTGTCCCCAATTTCAGGATGCTGAATAGTCAAACCCTTGACAGAAAATATTTAGTTGTTTGTCACAGGTAATATTAAGCCACAAAGGTAGTGTTTCTTTGCAGCTGAGCAGCAATTGTAAGAGGTGTATTAAGTCTGAGTGGAAGTAGAGCACAATAAACATGTTTCTGGGTGAGGTTTGGAGGGAGATTTTGGTCTGTTTAATTCTTCTGGAAGACCTTCACATACTTCGAAAGAGACTGGGTGTCGCTACATATGCAACATCTTCAAGTGACCATGCTACATTTGAAACACTTCCTAGTGTGTGAAATGGTGGCTGTTCTTAGGAATCTTCTCCTCAGCACCAGAGTTCCAGAATTAAGCAAGTGGAATTTCCTCTCCATCTTAACTTACGGATTTGCAACCACAGCCTCACTCCCCGCCCCCTCACTACCTTGTTATTTTTCTGCTCCACCCTAGTTCACTCATTGCAACCTTCCCTTATACACTATCTGATCAAAGGTATCTGGACACCTGTTAGTGGACATTAATATGAGATCTGTTCACCTTGAGCAAATCTCGTATTAACTTTGCGAGGGACACTTTCAATGAGATGTTTGAACGTCTGTGCATGAGTGGTAGCTCATTCTTTGTCAAGAGAAGGTAGTGTGTCCTGAGATCTAGAGTAAAGTTGACATTCTGACTCATTCCAGAGGTGTCCCATTGGGTTCTGGGTGGGATTCCATGCAGGCCAGTGCATTTCTCACAAACCATTGCCTCACAGGTGCTGCTTTGTGGTAGTGTGTATTGTCATGCTCATGCAGTCAGTCATGTTTAGTTATATTATATTTATAGATTTAGTTATTCCTAATCAAGAATTCGTCTATGGTATAGAAGGAGTTGTCAAGGAGATATGATTTCAATTTATTTTTGACGCTATTAATGCTGTCTTTCAGACATTTTAATTCATCTGGTAATTTGTCGAAAATTTTTATAGCAGAATATTTTACCCCTTTCTGTGCCAAAGATAGGTTGAGTAAAGGATAGTGCAAGTCTTTCTTTTTTCTGCTATTGTAATCATGAATGTCACTATTGTTTTTAAACTGGTCCATGTTGTTGAGAACAAATTTCATTAGTGAGTAAATGTACTGTGAGGCTGTTGTAAGAATTCCCGATCTTTTAAAAAGATGCCTACAAGAAGTGAGACTATGAATCCCACACATTATTCTAACCACTTTCTTTTGAGCAGTGAATACTTTTTGTCTAAATGTTCAGTTACCGCAAAATATTATTCCGTATGACATCAGGGAGTGAAAGTATGCAAAGTATATTAGCTTACTAATTTCTGTATCCTCAAAATTAGCAATTATTCTCATTGCAAAAGTTGCTGAATCTAGTTGCTTTAGAAGATCCAAAATATGAATTTTCCAGTTAAGATTCTCATCTATGTGTACACCCAAAAACTTAGTATGTTCTACCCTGTCCAGACTGCTTCTGCATTTAGTATTTTCTTAAGCACAATAAGGGGACCACACCGTAACCTCAAAAATCACCCCCATACTGTGACACGATCTCCTCTGTAAGTCGCTGGCACTACATATTATGACAGGTAATGTTTTCCAGGCATTCACCAAACCCCAAGTCTTCCATCGGATTGTCACAGGATGTAGTGTGATTCATCACTCCAAATTCATTGTTTCCAGTCGTCCGCTGTCCAGTGGCATTGCTCTTTACACCATCTCAAGCATTGCTTAGCATTTACTACAGAAATGTGTGGCTCATGAGGAACTGCTCAACCAATTATTTTTAAGCCCCCATTGCATAGTAACTGTGATAATTGGAGTTGGTAGCACTTTAGAATGCAAGAGTGATTCCTTCCACTGATTTCGTGGAATTTTTTACAATCGTCCTCCGCAGTTCTTGGCGTTCTCTGTACATCAGGGCACGATGTCTGCCTGTTCTTGGTTTAGCTGTGTTTCTTCCGCCATGCTTCTACTTCATAGTGACATTGCCAAAGTTAACTTGGATAGAGTTGAAATGTGCATGATGGATGCGTTATTTGGGTGACATCCAATGACTAGTCAACATTCTAAGTCACTGAGTTCTCCTGAAAGACCCCTTCTGCTGTTATTGTTTCTCTACTCACACCACCATGCACACCTCTCTCTCTCTCTCTCTCTCTCTCTCTCTCTCTCTCTCTCTCTCTGTGTGTGTGTGTGTGTGTGTGTGTGTGTGTGTGTGTGTGTTTTTTTGTGTGTTTGTCTTTTTGTCGTGCCTATCTGCGATTCAGCATCTCTGCTATATGGTGAGTAGCAACTTCCCTTTTTGTAATTGTTAAATTGTTTAAAATAGTGTTTTGGTATGAAACATAGTCCAAAAAATAGAAAGTAAAAAAATTCTACAAAAATTAAGGACTAGTAAATTACAGTATTTGTTAATAATGATGAGTATTGTTAAATTAATCTCAAAATCGTAGGAGAGATTCTTATTAACACTCAATAAACAAAGCAAAGTATCTAATGTACGTCATACAAAATACTAATTCAGTATATACATATTGTAAACAGATGAGAGTATTAATTTTCTCTTTTGTGGGCACCACAACAAGCAGGGCACCGCTAATCAAATTCACCAGATGAAAAAACTTACATGTTACAACCATATTAACCTACAATAAAAAGGAAAAAAATTAGTAAAAGTGCCAGCTAGTAGCATTGATAGCCAGGCAGTTAAAAACTCGCATCATATTGGAAAGCGGCAGACAGCATCCTTCCAACTGCCTTGCTGTACAGTTTTTTTTTTCAAATAGTATGCAACAGCATGTAATGATGTTCATCGCACACAGTCACTGCATTGGATGATGTTAAACTCATCCCTGCTGAATGCAATGAGGTTGCTTCCGGTGTTGATGATGTTACCGAAGGCATGTGTAGGAATGATCATGGGTTGGGTAGGCTAAGGTGCTAACTCTCAAAAATAGTAACAAGAAGTTAGTGGAAAATCTATCATTAATTCTCACAGCCACAAAAGGCAAAACCATGGGTATTTTAGAGCAATGTCACAATGTGGAGAAAGTCCGTCAGTTCTTCACAGATAATCAGATTGAGGAATTCATTATGGACCTTACTTCTAAATATATTAATGTGTCAAAAAAGACCTTAAGGGTACTAAGGTATTCTGTGGATAGTTTAAAGTTAACAATTTAGTTCCCAGAAATCCTATATCCCCTAGGCTGAAGGCCACAAGTTACGTAAGAATGGAGCTCTAATTAGACCTATGGTTAATGCAAGGGGGGTTGGAGGCTGTTGGTTATCAGACTGAGGAAGCTTCAGCAAAATACTTAATGAGCATTACTTATACCCAAGTAATTTGAATATTCAGAATAGAGAATAGTTAACTAAAAACCTGTCAGGGTGAATATTCCAAAGAGCTCACATACAGCATCATTGTTGTTGTTGTGGTCTTCAGTCAGAGACTGGTTTGATGCAGCTCTCTGTGCTACTCTATCCTGTGCAAGCTTCTTCATCTCCAGTACCTACTGCAACCTAAATCCTTCTGAAACTGTTTAGTGTATTCATCTCTTGGTCTCCCTCTACGATTTTTACCCTCCAATACTAAATTGGTGATCCCTTGATGCCCCAGAACATGTCCTACCAACCGATCCCTTCTTCTAGTCAAGTTGTGCCACAACTTTCTCTTCTCCCCAATTCTACCCAGTACCTCCTCATTAGTTATGTGATATAACCATCTAAACTTCAGCATTCTTCTGTAGCTCCACATTTGAAAAGCTTCTATTCTCTTCTGGTCTAAACTATTTATCGTCCATATTTCACTTCCATACATGGCTGCACTTCATACAAATACTTTCAGAAATGACTTCCTGACACTTAAATCTCTACTCGATGTCAACAAATTTCTCTTCTTCAAAAATGATCTCCTTGCCATTGCCAATCTACATTTTATATCCTCTCTACTTCGACCATCATCAGTTATTTTGCTCCCCAAATAGCAAAACTCATTTACTACTTGTAAGTGTCTCATTTCCTAATCTAATTCCGGCAGCATCACCCGATTTAATTCGACTACACTCCATTATCCTCATTTTGCTTTTGTCAATGTTCATCTTACATCCTTCTTTGAAGACACTGTCCATTCCGTTCAGCTGCTCTTCCAGATCCTTTGCTGTGTGTGACAGAATTACAATGTCATCGGCAAATCTCAGTTTTTATTTCTTCTCCATGGATTTTAATTCCTACTCTGAATTTTTCTTTTGTTTCCTTTACTGCTTGCTCAATACACAGATAGAATGACATCGGGGATAGGCTACAACCCTGCCTCTCTCCCTTCCCAACCACTGCTTCCCTTTCATGTCCCTCGACTCTTATAACTGCCACCCGGTTTCTGTACAAATTGTAAATAGCCTTTCGCTCCCTGTATTTGACCCCTACCACCTTCAGAATTTGTGAGTGTTCCAGTCAGCATTGTCAAAAGCTTTCTCTAAGTCTACAAATGCTAGACACGTAGGTTTGCCTTTCCTTAATCCATTTTCTAAGGTCATAGGGTTAGTATTGCCTCACGTGTTCCAACATTTCTATGGAATCCAAACTGATCTTCACCAAGGTCGGCTTCTACCAGTTTTTCCATTCGTCTGGAAAGAATTCGTGTTAGTATTTTGCAACCGTGGCTTATTAATCTGATAGTTCTGTAATTTTCACATCAAAAAATGTGTATACCAACATTCTGATCAACACTGTACAGGACACAATTGGTCGTAACTTAAGGTGTTACAATGGACGGCCTGTAGATGAGATTGACAATGTCCTACTGTTTCTCAGTACAGTAGTTTGTTATAACTATTTTGGACTCATTATCTTACTACGCTGCCAATTATTTATGACTAAATTTGAAAGTGACATTAGTATTCTGCTTCCCACCAATGCTAGTAATACTGTCACAGAAGAAGCCGAGTAGTACAGTCGCTGTGGTGCAGTGGTTATTAGACTAGACTGTTGCATGGAGGGTCGTCAGTTCAAAAGTCACCTGAACTGAAAAATTTTAATTTCTATATTCGGTTTGAGTACATTCTAGAAGCATCCACAAATGGCAAGACTTACTGTACTGGAATGTTCTGTAGCTGTATTGTACAGTATGTGTTGCAGACGGAGGCAGTTCGCTCCGCGCTCTTGTATGTGCAAGTGCTAAATAAACCTTCGTTAAGTGAAGTTAGTGTTCGTCATTCACCTACTGACACCTTCTTCTACATGATATTACTCTGGTGGAGGCACTGGGTATTGGAACTTGTGATAGCACACATTATCGACGACACAGTGGCTCCCATCAGGCCATGACAGCCGCCATTTACGTGGCAAGAGACCCAAGTTCGAGCCCTATTCAACAGATCGCAATCTATCGGAGACAGAAGAAGAAGAAGAGGACGTTAAGATGACAGCAACTGTGTGCCACCACATGAGACATCCTTCAGAGTTCTCTTGTGACGATGACAAAGATCCAAACAAGTGGCTGAAGATATGAGTGTATAGACAGATTTAACAAATGGGATGAAACTGTGTGTTTGGCTAACATATTTTTTACAAAGTGAATCCTAGAATAAAGTAGGAAGATAAGGTTGCACATCTCATGAAGGGTGTTACTGAGGACAGGTATCAAGCCCTACTCCTGAAGGTTTTGACAGCAGGCGACTTCATAAAATGCTGCCAGTATATCGAGACAATACATTAAAAAAGAATTACATGCAAGAAGTTTGAACAGCTTCCAAACATCGTATCGATGTCTATGATGGAGGAAGAAACTGATTTCACAAGTGTTCTTGGTCAGATAGTGAGAGAGGAAGCTCAGAAGGCACTTGGATTGCATGGTGAGCAAAAAACAGACACTTCAAGAGGTCATAAGGGAGGAAGTGGAACAGACATTGAACCCAGTCTCTCGTCCTTCATTTCCCTTTATAATGGTGAAAAAGTTGAGACCTAGGTGAAGTTACGTTCCTGCAATGCCACTTAAGGAACCTGTTTAGGCACCAAGGAAGACTGACGTCTGGAGGACCCAGGATATTATAAATCAGTATGTTTCCACTGTGGACGACTGGGACATATGGTGCACTATTGTCGAGAAAGACGGTGGATATTTGATAACACCCATGCCAGAAGACGGCAGTCCGATCTTAGCTGACGCCAACTCTGGGACGACAAAGATTAACAAGATGATGTGGGTGCAGGACGACATAAGTCACCATCGCCGCAAGCTAGCCGCTGGAGAGGACGGTCCCCAACATGCCAATCAAGGTGTCCATCATCGTTCAGAAGCTCCAGCCTATCACTTAGCACCCGCAACCTGGAAAACTAAAGGGTGCGATCTTCCTTGGATGCGAGGCCGCTGAAAAGAAAAATCTTCAGATGTCGATCACTACAAAAATGGTAGGAAACCACATCGATATCCTCATGGATGGCCGACCAGCCCAAGCTCTTGTGGACTCTTGAGCATCATATTCAGTCATTTCGGAGAAGTACCATCACCAGTTGCAGAAAACCGTATCCGTCGACAACAAAACATCTCTGCTGAAGGTGGCTAATGGGAAATATGTAAAACCTACAGGGAGATGTGGCATTCGTGTGGGTATAAGTGGCCATACACAGCCCTTAGAATTCATTGTCTTACAAGACTGTAGTCATGATGTCATTCGTGGATGGGACTGTTTGAAACCTCCTCAGGTAGTTATAGGTTGTGGTCACTCGAAGATTATGCTAGACAAGATGAGATACTGTGGACGGGAAGATGCGCATCCAAGTGTGTGGAGAGTATGTGTGCTGGATAAAGTGATTGTTCCTGCAATCAGTGCGAGAAAGGTAGCCGTCATGTGTCATACCATGCATCAACCCATGGATGTTGTGGTGGAATGTAAGAGAAGCATACCACTGAAGAATAACTTGGTCATCCCAGTCTCTGTCATCTCATTTAAGAACAGATTTGGTGAATTGTGGATAGTTCACTGTCTCCTAGAGCCGCAGATTTTCCCAAGACGCATGTGCGTAGCAAATGCTGAGCTGCTAATTGAACAGCTGAGCGTCATAGAAACCTCCCATGCTGAGTCTGTGGGCAAAATTAGTGCTACCACTACGAGACAAGATCTTCTGTCTAGACTATCACCAGGTCTCACTAAGGAACAACAGAAGCAGCTACTTTCCATGCTTTAAGAGTTCTCTGAATGCTTCAATGCACAGGTGAAGAGCAAATTAGACAAATTGACAGTGAAGCACCAGATTAACACTGGAGGCCATCAACCAATAAGCCAGAGAGCATACTGTGTGTCAGCAACGGAATGTCTAATAATTCGCGACGAGGCAGAGAAAATGAAGAATGACATCATTCAGCCTTTGTAAAGCCCATGGTCATCACCAGTGGTCCCCGTCAGGAAGAAGGATGGCAGTTGGTGCTTTCGTGTTGATTACAGGAAGCTTAATAAGATAACTAAAAAGAACGTTTACCCTCTTCCACAAATTGACGATACACTAGATTGTCTGAAGGGGGCTAAGTTTTTCTCAGCCATGAACATGTACTCGGGATACTGGCAAATCGAAGTAGATGAGGCTGATTGTGAGAAAACTGCATTCATCACCCGTGAGGGCCTGTATGAGTTTAAGGTAATGCCGTTTGGTTTGTGTAATGCACCAGCAACTTTTGAATGGATGATGGATAATCTTCAAGTCACCTGGAGAGGACAATGTGTCTTTGTTATTTAGATGACATTATAGTATTCTCAGAGACATATGATGAACACACAAAAAGATTGAGGGCCATCCTTAAGTATCTCCAACAAGGCAGACTGAAACTTAGTCCAAGAAAGTGTCTCTTTGTAGCAAAAGAAATCAAAATACTTGGACACCTTGTGTTAAATAAAGGTGTTCGGCCAGACCCAAAAAAGGTGAGATCTATAACGGAATTTCCTATTCCTAAAAGTATTAGAGATGTGAGAATCTTCCCTGGATTATGTTCTTATTACCGTTGTTTTATCAAAGACTTTTGTATGAAAGCCAGGCCACTCTAAGATTTGTCAAAAGCCGATGCTAAACTTATCTGAATGACTGACCCTATACTTGGTCTGTATGATGAGATGACAGCGGGTATGGGATTGGTGCTGTTCTGGTGCAGATTTTGGATGGAAACGAGACAGTTATAGCTTATGCTTCTAGGACACTTACAAAAGCCGAGAGAAACCTTCAACTACAGAAAGAGAATGTCTTGCTGTGCTCTGAGCGAAGTGCAAATTTCAACAGTATCTCTAAGGAAGACCATTCACAGTTGTTAACAGACCATCATTCACTTTGTTGGTTGACAGGTGTTAAGTATCCAACAGGACGACTCGCCAGGTGGACTCTACTGTCTCTCAAGAAACCCTGTACAAGACCATAAAGACTTTGATGAAGATAGTGACTGTCTCACTGCACTCCAGGGTCTCTCTGCCGAGCAGGAGGACGACGCCAAGATATCTCAAATTATGCTTGCCTTAAATCCGTCGGAGGACGTGAAAGGACAATTTGAGGTAGTTAATGGATTACTTTGCAAGAAAAAACTTTGATCTGTTTGGGAAGAGGTGGCTACCAGTGATTCCTAATCACATGCGCTTAGATGTTATACAGAAATTCCATGACTCACCTGTGGCCAGATATTTAGGATTTATTAAGACATACGATAGGATCCGCAAGAAATTTTTCTGACCAGGTTTATTTAGGAGTGTCCGTCACTGTGTGGCACTCTCAAGAGTGCCAGAGGAGAAAGGCAGTTCGTCAGAAACCACCTGGCCGTCTCACACCAATTCCACCAGCCAAAACGCCTTTCCAGCGTGTTGGGATTGACCTCCTCGGATGATTTCCAACATCTGCTATTGGCAATCGGTGGATTATTGTTTGCACTGATCATCTGACACGCTATGCCATTACAAAAGCCGTGAAAACAGCCGAAGCATTCGAGGTAGCCAAATTCATCGTAGAAGACATTGTATTAAAACACGATGTCCCAAGGTCATTAATTACGGATCGAGGGAAAGTTTCTCAATAAAATCTTGTGACAGGAATAAACCGTCAATGCAACATTACTTATCACATGATGACTGCGTAACATCCACAAACTAACGGGCTTACTGAACGCCTTAATAAGACCTTGGCTGACATGCTATCAATGTTGAGCAGAGCAACTGGGATGCGGTGCTACCTTCCGTGACGTTTGCCTACAACACCGCCAAACAAGACACCACAGGCTTTACGCCATTTTTCCTGGTGCATGGGCGTGAGGCGACGACGACGATGGACGTTGTGTTTCCATTACATCCTGATGACGTGGACGACGACTACATCGGTCAGGTGTTAACCAGAGCTGAGGAAACTTGGCAGTTAGCTTGACTCCGCACGCTGCATGCTCAAGAAAACGATCGCCGAAGGTATGGCGCTAACCACTGTCCTGTTGTCTACCAGCCTGGTGACCGCGTCTGGATCTTCACTCCTGTTCGGAAGGTTGGTCTCTCTTGAGAAGCTCCTCAGGTGCTACTTTGGACCTTATAAGGTTGTAAGACAGTTGTCTGATGTTACTTATTAAGTTAAAGATTTCGACCCAGACACAAGACGACGAAAGATCAGAGATATGGTCCATGTCCTTCAAATGAAGCCCTATAAGGATCCTGCAACCCAGGGTAAATTCGAAGTTCCAGCAACAGGCAACAAGCGGAAAGGTGACGAATAACATAGCGGCAAGGGAAGTTCTAAGATGATCACTGCCAGGGCGAACATCAGTCATCGAGAGTCAGAGTATGCAGGACCAATGACTCATTCCTGGACTAGGAGGACGTAACACTGAGACGCTGTTCTCTTAAGGAGGGACCAATGTCGCAGAAGAAGCTGAGTAGCACAGTCGCCGTAGTGTAGTGTTTGTGACACTAGACTGTTGCATGGAGGGTCGTGAGTTCAAAACTCACCTGAACTGAAAAATTTTAATTTCTGTAATTAGTTAGAGTATATTCTAGAAGTATCCTAAAATGGCAAGAATCATTGTACTGGAATGTATTGTAGCTGTATATATACCGCATGTGTTCTGGCCGGAGGCAGTTCACTCCGCGCTCTTGTATGTGCAAGTGCTGAGTAAACCTTCATTACACGAAGTTAGTGTTCGTCATTCATCTACTTACACCTTCTTCTATGTGACAGTATTGTACTATGGTGCTTGATATTCAATGACGTATTTTTACTGTACAAGGAACACTGCTGTGATTTTGTTGATGAAATGAAAAGGTACAGAACACAATGAGGGAGGATGACTGCCTACCTTCCTTATGTAGACATAAAAAATTTCTTGTGGGTACAGGGATTGAGTATGATATTTTTAGAAAATCTGCAGTGATGGATACTGTTATACGCCAAAGTGCTAATCACTCACTTGTGTATAAGATGGTAGCTTCTAGAACGAATGTCATATTGCCTTCATGTGTACCCTTATCAAGAATTTTGGTGTTTTCTGCACATCACATGTATCAGTGGATACAACTTAATTATGTAGTGAACATTAATGTGGATATTAAAAAAAAATCAACAACTTGCTAGTACTAGCCAGAGGTCAAATGGAGATATAATCACACTACAGAGGTTGAACGAGGGGGAAGACGAGTTCATCGGTGACCATAGGATATCATACCTTGACACAATTTTACAAAAAGTAGGCAAGAAGCTTAGAACAGAGAAGGTAAAGCTAGCTTTCTTTATTCCTCAGAATCTTGGCCGAAGACTTAGTGTCACTTGTGGAAAGCAAATTGCAACTTGTGCGTATAGCCTCAGCTGTGTCCACAAGGTATGTGGCGCAGAGTGTTTGCCATTAGGTTGAGGGGACAACAAAGTATGAGGAATTCAAAGTCTGCGGTAAGTAACCACTGATGTGACTTAGGCCACTCTATAACAAAGATAGGTGTAGCTAATAATTTACAAGCTTTGCACAGAGAGGGTAAGGGACAGATTGAAATTATGCAGAGTCTTAAAGTACACCACAAACATACCCTTAATGATCAGGTGGAGTTAAGCATTACAATATATGAGTGTAATTTTTAAAGTAAGAACTGATAACACATCGTGTCCGCGCTTTCTGTCATGTAGCGTCTGTTCATGGTCAATCGCTCTTGACCAATGTCTCACTATGCCGTCATTACCCTTCACATCTCTGCCAGAGTTGGTCGTATGGTTATACTGTTTCGTTTGTCATCATCTCATTCAGTAATCACTCCAGTTGTGAAGTGCACTCGATTATTCAGTTCTTAAATGCAAAACAAGTTCGTCCTGCTAAAATTCACCAGTAGTTTATTGAAGTTTATGGTGCCGGTGTAATGAATAATGGAAATATCCATAAATGGTGTAGGTTGTTTAATGAATTAAGGACAAATATTCATGATGAACGATCTGGACATCCTGTTCTTATGAGTGAAAACTTGATACAAGAAGTTGATCAGGCAGTTTGCCAAAATAGGCACTTCACTGTTCAAGACCTGCATCAGAAATTTCCACAAGTTTCAAGATCTGCAGTTTTTCACACTGACACACGTCACTACAGAAGAACGTGCATGAGATGGGAGCCAAAAATGTTGACAGAGCAACACAAAACAAAGAAAATGGCACATTCTTTGTCCGTTTTGGAGTGCTATCACAAGGGTGGTGATGAGTTCTTGAGTCACATTGTGACCAGTGCTGAAACATGGATTGCACACTACATTCCAGAGAATGAACTTCAATCCAGTGAGTGGCGTCATTCAACCTCTCTGACAAAAACACACAAATTCAAACAATAACCTTCAACATGGAAAATCATGGCCATGGTTTTTTGGGTCCAGAATTGCATTCTCGTGTTAAGCTTTTTGCCAAGAGGAATGATAATGAATGCTGGGAGGTACTGTGAAACATTATTAAAGGTTAGGTGTGCCACTCAAAATTACTGGCAGGGACTGCTCTCTTGTGGCATCATTTAGCTTCACAACAATGCTCGACCTCACAGTGCAGCAAGAACAGACGCAGCTGGACAAGTTTCATTGGGAATTACTGGATCATCCACCATAGAACCCTGACTTAGCACCATCAGACTTTCATCTGTTTTCAAAACTGAAGAAATTTCTTGGTGGAAAGCATTTGGAAAATGATGACATGTTGAAAGAAACTGTTACTAATTGGTTTAACAGTCAGGCAGCAGAGGTTTTTAATGCTGCGATCCAAACATGTTCACAATGTTCATGGTGACTACGTTGAAAAGTGAAAAAATGTGCGTATTGCGTTTTGTGATACAATATGTTCTTAAATAAAGTACCTGCTACTCCATTACAAATCGGTTATTACTTTAAAAAATACCCTTGTACTATCCAACTTTGACTGCCTTTCAGGGATGTAATGTCATGGTTTTCTTGACTGTTGGGGGTTATTGATCCTGAAATTTTTGTTGTATGCTTGTGCATTTGGCCTATTTTGTTTCATCCATTTGTATGGTAAAATATTTATAAATTGTACTGCAGCGTTGTGAAATGGGGGCCTCAATCATTTCTATGATGTTTGGATACACGTAGAAATGTTTGTAACTTTCCCCACTTCTGTGTGTGGTGGCACTTGGGTCCTCTGACATGAGACACAAGTACATTGACAAGCATTGTGGCCCTGTATGGCGAGGCTGCTGGCAAGAAATGTGTTGAAAGAGAAATAAATATTACACACATGATACAGTATCATATCAGTGTGGGTTTGTTTTTAGTTTTGTTAGACTTACTGTTAAAGACACCTGTTGCTTCACTTAAAAAAATAACAAATATTTTGCTGTGCACTTTGTTTTTGGTAGTAATTCTTCTTACTATCACTTCAAAAGTAAATTTTTCAATGCCAGGGATGCTGAGGTAAGCTATGGGAACTTCAAATTAAAGGGCATTAGGGGGACCAGATGACCAAGTTTGCAAAGATTTCTTGTACTTTTTATTGCTTGCAAAATGTTGCAGACTCATTTCCCTCCAAGCACCTGGCAGCGAAATGTATCAGATACCACCACAGCTTGTAACTGCGCCACACTTTGATGTAGTGTGAAGAAATTAAAATGCCTGCGTCAGAACGTATGTCATAGTAGCACCATATCATGCTCATAGAATATAAAAAATTCTCTGGTCTTTGCCTAGTCTGTGACATAGTAACTAATATTTCTCATGAGTGCAGTTTCTCTTGGCACAGTCATTCGTGTACACTATCCAAAAAGTAATGCCCCTTATAAATGTGCAATATGCAAAATAACACTGACACTATCACTGCAGCTGTAGCACACTGTCTATTACAATGCAACTCACTGCAACTGAATACTGGTAGTCTCTTGCAACCTGTATAATACAAAGAGTTTCAGATAACTGATCTTCTGCAAATTTGTTCATATCTCACTAGTCTCTTCAGCATCCTCATCTGTTCTTTCCATGATGTCATCTTTCTTTAAATCTGGATGCAGCAGTACGGGAGCTCTACACAGCGTGTGTTTAATTCTTTGAGAAGCCCCTTCTTGTTCCTTTTTCCACAGCCATAAGGTATCCTTTCATAATAATTCGTCAAAGCTGGATATGTTAAGCTATGGTCTTCCAAGAATTTTCTGTAATACTACATAGCCTAGGAAAAGCTTTTAGTTTCTTGCATAAAGATGAAGGACTTATTTGTTTACAGCAGACAACTTCGATGGATCCAGTTCTATTTCTGTTGATGATATTGTATGCCCTAAAATCTTTGTTTGCAAGCTCTGATTTATCTAAGGTCAGTGTCACTTCTGCATTTCTGAATGTTTGTAAGATGTCTTCTGTGATGGAAAAATTTTCTTTCCACATCACTAGCAACACAAAGAAATTGTCAGTATAATTCATCAGCTCTCTTAATACTATTATTCCCAGTATTTGATCTAATTCATGTATAAATGCCAAAGCTGACACATTTAATCCATATGGTACCATTTTAAATTGGTAGCACCAGCTGCTAAAGATAAATCCCATGTATTTGTGACTGCTAGGATCAAGTTCCAGGAGCCAGTAGCTGATTGTTAAGTCCAGACTAGTTAAGTAGCACACTGTTGAAATGTTGCAATAGTTCATTATTCTCAGGCTGATCATGTTGTGGTACAATAATTTTATTTGTAAAGCATAGATGACAATCAGTACAGTGTCATTCTTTTTCGGCACTACATGTAATGGATTATAGCTATAGTACCCCTATCTGGTCTCTCAATTATGTCTTCTTTCAGCATTCTTTGAATTGTTGCTTATACAGCTGCTCTATTTCCTGTTGATATTGAGTACAGCTTTGTATGAAATAATTCATGTTCTCTTATGTGGAATTTTCATGTGCACCCGCACATTTTGCTGATTTTCTTGGAGAACACAGACTGATTTGTTTTCAAAACTTGTGTCAATTTGCACCTCATATAATCCAATAAGCTGTTCCACCTTCTGCTAATTTAGATTGAGTGTGTTACCTTCACTAGTGGACCATGATTATCTTCTATTCTTTCCTTATTATGTATGACAGTTTTTTCTCTCCCACCTCACACGCATTGATTTCATATCTGTATGTGCATCAATTTTTCACTTCTTCCCCTAAGGTGTAGTTAAATGAAAATGAGACACATGGAAAAAAGTAAGTAAACTGTTTGTAAACTCTTTATTATTTCAAAAATAACAACCATAATTGGTAATACATTTATCCCATTGAAAGACAAGACAGTTAACGCCTTCATGGAAAAATGTTTACGATTACCTATGGAAGCAAAAAAATGGCACCAAAAATCTGGAAATCACATTAGGAGGTATTGAGGCTGTAAGGAGGATGTGCAAGGGCTTGGCAGCGAAACTACTACTGTGTAGTCGAAACGACCTTGGTGATTGTAGCAGGCATTTTTGGCCATGTTGATTCGACTATCTTTAATTTGCATGTTTATGTCTCTCATATAGACATTAGCATTTCACTATGTATGATTTTGTTTTCAGGTAATACATCTTGCCTTGCATCCCCCTGGTCTTTGAGTTGTATGGTCATTATTGGTACTGATGCATTTACAGTGTTCGTTCCCAAATGTGTCCCATTAGAAATTTATTTCAGTTTTCCTATTCTTGGTGTACTTATGTGCATTTCCCATAATTATTCGCTTCTGGCAGTTGGATCGATGAGCTCTTCCTACTATTCATAAATTTGTGATGATCATCTTGCTGATATCCTTACTGTGCAAGTTGATCATCTGAATCTCTTGCTTCTTCATCATTCATGTCATTATCATAAACAGTGTGCATCAGGCAGTCATAAAAATTATGACACATATACTGTCCCTAATAACCAGTGTTCCTGTGTGTCTCACAGTTACAGAAATGCTTTGCCCAATGTTTCTCTATTCAAGACCACCGTTCTCTGGTCTGCCTCCTTCCTTCCTTCGGCTCTCCTTTCCTGCCATTGCTTTTGTCTTACACAGTGCAGCAATGCTGAAACTTTGAACCAAAAAGTCCATCATTCTTCTCCAAATACTTTTTTGATAAATTCCTTCATCATTCCATCTCAAGATGGGTAATTGGTGAGTCTCAAGAGAGTCAGTTTCACCAATCACTGTTTGTTCTGCAACCAGTACCTTTTCAGGAACACGTCTTCCAGTCGTTCACAGCTCTTTTATTAATCAACTGCTCTGCTTCCCCAGGCATATGTTTCTCCTTGCTTAAAGCCAACACACTAATTCATTTCCTACTGTTCATCCCAGTATATAGGAAATTGATGTCTAAACTGTTTCATGAAAGCGACTGGGTGTTTCTAGCTCGTTTGCTGGAATGACTGAAATTGATGCATACTTGTATAGTTACATATCACTCACAATTCTGATGATGGTAACAATAAGTTACTTCTGTTGAGCTTCAAACATTGCAGCAGTTTCTTTATGCATTTTCTGTTTGTCCCTTTTAAAACTGATAGTTACAGTTTTCTCAGAGGATGTATGGATTTGACTAATTCACTGCTATAACTTACTTCAAATAACATATCTTCCACTCCATTAGACTGTGTTACAGGAACTATACATAGAATATTTGAATTAAAAACAGTCTTTGATGCAATTTATTATTTTACTAACAACACTTTTTGACTTAAAGCATATCTTCAGATAATCTTAAAATTTTCCTTCTACAAGATTTTTAAAAAACATGAAATGGCTGTGTGCTGGATTGAAGCATGCATCAAATCCTATGTGGATTATCCGCTTTGACACTTGCTGCAATCCAGCAAAAGCCATTTTATGCTTCTTTTTAAAAAGTCGTAAAAGGAAAATTTTAAGATAATTGGAAGATACCTCATGAAGCCCAAACATTTGTTTTTAAGATTTCAGTGCCTTTTTTCATGCTCTACATTCACAAATTTGTCATTATTCATTCGCAACAGACTTGATGTTATACAAATTCCTTTTTTATTCCTGGAACCCTATCAGATTTTTGGGATTTCTGCTAAATTCTTTTTAAAATTCTTTGTTATTATTCTTAAGAATTTCCATGATTGAATCTCTGACATTTTTCTCACTTGTTGCAATTAAATATCTTAATTCACAATGACTTTAAATCAATCAGTGATGACAATTTTCAAATTTCTGGCCCAAGCCATGGTTACCATAATTAATAGCCCATTTTGCATTAGAAGTTGATTACCATTGTTATGCATTGTTGGTTCACTATGAGTCATGAGTGTCATTGTCAAATATTCACTAATTACGCTGTCATTTCCTATGCCTAAGTCACTTTCCCATCCAGCAAACTCAGAGTTTATTAAAATGTTTCCATTTACTTGTTACTTGTACTTCTCAGTTGTCTTCCATCTTGCTAACTATTCCAACTTCACTGACTGTCAGCTCTGCCATGCCATTACACTGTCAATTTCTGTTATTCACAGAAATATTGTTAACGGGGAAAAAAATCGCTGTCCTGATCACTTTTTCTATTTTGCATTTAAACAATGTCATCCTACTTCCTACAGCTTTTCACACACTTACCATTCGTTGATTTTATAGATCGGTCACATCTGAGGACTGGATGATATCACGATCCAGGTACATGTGCATGTTGTAACTATCTTTTCTCCTTCCACATATGTAGATCATTTTGAAAAGCTGCCACAGAATCATGTCTTGTATATACCACTTCAATTTTGAGAACTTACTGGTTGAATGTTGTGTGCCACTAAACAATTGCTTAAGAGAAAAGCAATATTCCTACATATATTTACAAGAAGCATGCTATAGAGTGAGATCCTAAATTAAATGAATATCCTGCCAGGCCAGTTCAACAATGGGGAAAGTTCATAGAAGAGAGTTGGAATAAAAGTGATGCTGGTGTGCAGCGCCAGTTGCCACTTGGGTATTCCTACGTTGTTGATATGTAAGCAATTGCTTGATAACATTGTTGAGACAAATGAAAGTGCTGTTTTTGCTATGAAAAGTCTTGAGTGTTTTTCGAAACAGGTGTAGCGCTTAGGTTACAAAAATGATATATATATATATATATATATATATATATATATATATATATATATATATATATATATATATATATATATATATATATATATATATATATATATATATATATATATAAAAAATAGAGGGAAACATTCCACATGGGAAAAATATATCTAAAAACAAAGATGATGTGACTTACCGAACGAAAGCGCGGGCAGGTTGATAGACACACAAACATACACACAAAATTCTAGCTTTCGCAACAAACGGTTGCTTCGTCAGGAAAGAGGGAAGGAGAGGGAAAGACGAAAGGAAGTGGGTTTTAAGGGAGAGGGTAAGGAGTCATTCCAATCCCGGGAGCGGAAAGACATACCTTAGGGGGGAAAAAAGGACGGGTATACACTCGCGCGCGCCCCCACACACACACACACACACACACACACACACACACACACACACACAAGCAGACATATATATATATATATATATACACACACATCTGCTTGTGTCTGTATATTTGTGGATGGATATGTGTGTGTGTGCGAGTGTATACCCGTCCTTTTTTCCCCCTAAGGTATGTCTTTCCGCTCCCGGGATTGGAATGACTCCTTACCGTCTCCCTTAAAACCCTCTTCCTTTCGTCTTTCCCTCTCCTTCCCTCTTTCCTGACGAAGCAACCGTTTGTTGCGAAAGCTAGAATTTTGTTTGTATGTTTGTGTTTGTTTGTGTGTCTATCGACCTGCCAGCACTTTCGTTCGGTAAGTCACATCATCTTTGTTTTTATATATATATATATATATGTGTGTGTGTGTGTGTGTGTGTGTGTGTGTGTGTGTGTGTGTGTTTGTGTTTGTGTGTGTGTGTGTGTGTTTATATTAATAGTTGGTACTGATGGGAGACATGCTAGAGTAGTCTGTGCAGCTGTGATGACCACTGTGTCCATATGGTTTAGTGGTCAGAGCATCTGCTTAGTAAGCAGGACATCCAGGTTCGAATTCCGCTCTGGCCCAAATTTTCAACTTTCTCCATTGATAAAAATCAGTGATCATTCTACCCATTCTGTCTGTGATTTCTTTGTGTCTTAATGATATTTTTGTTTCTTCCTGTATTTTGTTGCCTAGTGTTGTGTGTAATTTCACCCACCATATGATACTTGTTCTGTTTGTCATTTTCAATCTGTTACTTACACCCTGATCTAAGAGATTTAGTTGTGAATCATGCTCTAAAACGTGATTATTTAGAACTATTTTGTAACTCGCAGGGCTTTTCCTTTATTATTGATAATATTAATTCTTTCAGAAATACTGAACTTGCTTATCTGTTCCAGACCCTTTGCAAATTGACCTGACATGCTTCTACAGCTATTTGCTTGTCACCAAACATTATGGTGTTTATCCAGTTATATCATCCTCTTTTAATACTCCAGTTGACATTGGTTCTCCATCATCCAACAATTTCATCAATGTAGGTATTGAAAAGTGTGGCCGAAGAGCTACACTCTTGTGTCAAACCTCAATAGTAATGGAACAAGTTTTCTTAGCACCTGTGTCAATATTACATTGAAGAGCCAAAGAAACAGGTACATCTGCCTCATATCGTGTAGGGCCCCCCCAAGAACATGTAGAAGTGCCACAACACGATGTGGCATGGACTCAACTAATGTCTGAAGTAGTGCTAGAGGGAATTGACACCATGAATCCTGCAGGGCTGTCCATAAATCCGTAAGAGTAAAAGGGGTGGAGATCCCTTGAGCAGTACTTTGCAAGGCATCCCAAATATGCTCAATATGTTCACGTTTGGGGAGTCATGGCCTGCGGAAATGTTTAAACTCAGAAGTGTTCCTGGGGCATTGACCTTCTGGAATTGCCCAAGTCTGTCGGAATGCACAGTGGACATGAATGCATGCAGGTGATCTTACAGGATGTTTACATATGTGTCACTTGTCAGTTATATAAAACATATCATGGGTCCCATATCACTTCAGCTCACATGCCCCATGCCATTACAGAGCCTCCACCAGATTGAACAGTCCCCTGCTGATGTGCAGGGTCCACGGAGTCATGAGATTGTCACCACACCCATACACATCAGTGAACTTGATACAATTTGAAATGAGACTCGTGCGACCAGGCAACATGTTTCCAGTGACCAACAGTCCAATGAGCTCATGCGAGGCGTAAACCTCTGTGTCGTGTTGTCATCAAGGGCACGAGATTGGGTCTTCATCTCCAAAAGCCCATACTGATGATGTTTCATTGAATGGTTCACACGCTGACACATGCTGATGGCCCAGCACTGAAGTCTGCATCAATTTGTGGGTTGCACTTCTGACACAGTCATTGTTGGTCCTGTTCTTGCAGGATCTTTTTCCAGCTGCAGCGAAGTGGGAGATTTTATGTTCTACTGGATACCTAATATTCACGGTACACTTGTGAAATGGTCGTACGGGAAAATCCCCGCGTCATAGCTACCTCAGAGATACTGTGTCCCATCACTCGTGCACCAACTATAACACCACATTCAAACTCGTATAAATCTTGATAACCTGTCATTGTAGCAGCAGTAACCGATCCAACTACTGCACCAGACACTTGCGTTATACAGGTGTTGCCGATTGCAGCGCCGTGTTCTGCCTGTTTACATATCTCTGTATTTGAATATGCATGCCTACACCAGTTTCTTCGACACTAAATTTGAGTCCTCAGAGATTGCCTGTCTTTTGCCTCTTCTTCAGTTTGCTTAATCTCTGCCCGCTTCTAATGTGAACCAAAATACAAACCATCAGATATTTTTCCATAAACATAAATCCTATACTTGTATTTGTTTCTGCAGTTAATTTTCTATATTTTGGTTTCTATTACTTTTTTCTTAATGTCTTGAAAACTTTTGTAAGATTGTCTTATTAACACCTGCATTTCTTACGTAAATTTTAAATTCTTCTCATTCTGTTACATACGTGTGTCATTTGTTAATAAAGCCCTTATTTTAGTTACTCTCAGATCCCATATGCTAGTGCTGGATTTTGCATTGTTTAAATTACTTTTTCTCAGGTGTTTTATTTGTTTGGTTGAAAATTAGTTATTATGTGGACACTTTTAACTTGGCAGTTTTAAATGGATGGTGTTTTGAACTATGGTCCCATAAGAGACTGATAGAGATCAGCTCTGACCCACCTAGTTTTTGACACTGCCAACCTCACTAAGCAAGTGCATTGTAGCCATGGGACAATACTTTGTGTACTCTGCTTTACTTTGGGATGAGTGTAGCTCATTGTTTTCATTTTTTATTTTGAAGTGAGTGAAGAGACTAATCCTGATCCATCATGGGTACCTAAAGACTCTCATGACACCAGAAGGAATAGACCACCAATATGATAATGTGTGTAGGACATGGATGTAGACTGCCAGCCCTGTGAGGAGGAGGTGGGGCTTTTCTCCCTGCAGGCCCCCACTCCTCTTCCCTCAAGCCATCTAAGTTCTTGTTTGTTTACGCTTATGGCTGACTGTCATGTTATAGTGTCAGCACTACACTTCACTCTGCGTATTGTGTCTGATGCTTCTACAGACTCCATAAAAATGTTTAATAATGTCCAAGATGCAACGAACTTCATTTTATGCAGCCATGGTATCTTGTTCATCACATGTAGATACTAACTTTTCACTGGCCCACACTGTGAAACACATAATTAATTATTTGAAGAATATTACTGAATTTTTTGTGTAAAATAGATTATAAATGGGTTGGTGTAGTTAAAAGTAGCCTACCTCCCCTGTGAATGCGAATGCAATATTTCGACTTATGAACAACAATGGACAGTTTTATGCAATAATCAATTGGTAACATTCTTCTGTAAGTATTTCAGTTTACGTTGTCAGTGAAGTTAGATGTTGCTTTTTGTGGTCTGTTCCTTTTTGTGGTCTGCAAAATGACTTTCTTGATAGAAGAAACAATTGAAATTGTGGAAGCTTATGTGAAAGAAGGTTCGACTAAGGAAATTTGCTACTGGATAGAGTTCTACCAGCAAAGAGAGCAATACAGAGTCTATAAAAATTGGCGCATCTATAGATCTGGACAAAATGTAAAACAACAAGAATTCATTCAGTTTGCTCACCAGAAGTTACTGCAGACATCTGCTGAAGAATTATTCAAACCTTGAAGAAGTCTTCTTGTAAATTGGCCCAACAGGCTCATGTAGATAGGAGAAGATGCCAGCAGATATTGAAAAGTCTTAATATGAAGCCATATTGTGTTACAGTGGTGCAGCAATTACAGGAGGATGATAATTGGAAATGTGTAGATTACTGCACTTGGCTGTTATATGACATCGGCGATGGTTTGTTAGATCCTTTCCATTACATTCTGAGTGATGAAGCAATGTTTCATCTTTCTTGTCATGTGAATTCACAGAACACAAGGTACTGGGCAACAGAGAACCCTAATATTGCGTGTCACCAACCACTCCATGTTGAAAACACCAGTATCTGGTGCAGTGTAACAGGAATGTGCATCACAGGACCAACATTTTTTGATACTACCCTCAACATGGTTGCATATGTGGAAATTTTTGGTAATTTTGTATGCAGCTCACTGAATATGAAAGCAATACTGCTTCTTCCAGCAAGATGGGGCAAAATGTCACACATCTAATGTATTCATGTGTAATGGAGCTGGGAGATGTGTTATTTTCTACCGGATTTGTTGATACCAAATTGTAAATGTTTTCTTATATTTTTGTCAGAATTTTTTTATTGTAATTTGCCTTATTATATGCTAATTTACTTATATTTTTGAGAGTGACAGCATATTGATTACTATTAGTAGATGTGACGAAGAATATCAAAGAGACTGATTACAAGTGGAAGCTTGTGTGTTGTGCAAAATGTCTTTGACGCTGGAGTCGTCTTTGACTGTAATATCTCGGCAGTTAACTCTTGGTGTGTGTTGACGGTAAAACAATGTGCAGGTCGCCGTCATAAATATTTGTAGTGAACAGGAAAAAATGAATTATGTTACTTTTCTTTTAATATAAACTTTAAGAAGAAACCACATTCGAAGAAATGGTATTTGAAGCACCAAAAATGAGGCAAACGTATTGAACCAGGTCATTTCTGCAGCCGACGAAACTGCATTGTGGAATCATACTTCCACTAGACAACTGAAGCCAAGACAAGTATCATCTTGTAACCATTTCACAGAAAAGGTACTGTCACGAAATATGCCAAATTTAAGTAAATAAAAATAGTGAGCATATTTCACATGGAACGAATCCATGGTGTCTTCACTGAGGAATGAACTGTCAACAAACATTAATGCCCATGATGTTTGCCAGATCTAACATCATGTGATTTTTTTCCTGTGGGGACAGTTGAAAAGCAGTCTATGAAACAAATACTTCCACAACCTAGGAATCGAAAGACTTCAGCAGCCTTGAAGTTGCTGCCGTCAGTATCCAAACTTTACGCCAGGTTTATCTCAATATTGTTAGACGTGCAGAGCTGTATATAGGTGCTGCTACAAGGGATCTCTTTCAGCATCTTCTGTAAGTGTATTTTTCATTGTATGTAAATAAGTACACTTAAGCTCTTTTGTTTCTGTAATTTCACTGCACTTCCTTTATATTTACACGGGCTAACTTTATCTACATAATTAAAATAAATATTGATGATGATGATGATGATGATGATGATGATGATGATGATGATGCAAACTCCAACTCTTACACGCCTGTACATTTGCTCTGTTGTTGTGGTCTTCAATCCAGAGACTGGTTTGATGCAGCTCTCCATGCTACTCTATCCTGTGCAGCATTCTTCATCTCCCAGTACCTACTGCAACCTACATCCTTCTGAATCTACTTAGTGTATTCATCTCTTGGTCTCGCTCTGCAATTTTTACCCTCCACGCTGCCCTCCAATACTAAATTGGTGATCCCTTGATGCCTCAGAATATGCCCTACCAACTGATCTGTTCTTCTAGTCAAGTTGTGCCACAAATTTCTCTTCTCTCCAATTCTATTCAATACTTCGCCATTAGTTATGTGATCTACCCATCTAATGTTCAGCATTCTTCTGTAGCACCACATTTCAAAAGCTCCTATTCTCTTCTTGTCTAAACTATTTATTGTCCATGTTTCACTTCCATACATGGCTACACTCCATACAAATACTTTCAGAAACAATATCCTGACACTTAAATCTATACTCGATGTTAACACATTTCTCTTCTTCAGAAACGCTTTCCTTGCCATTGCCAGTCTACATTTTATATCCTCTCTACTTCGGCCATCATCAGTTATTTTGCTCCCCAAATAGCAATACACATTTACTACTCTAAGCGTCTCATTTCCTAATCTAATTCCGGCAGCATCACCCGATTTAATTTGACTACATTCCATTATTCTCATTTTGCTTTTGTTGATGTTCATCTTATATCCTTCTTTCAAGACCATGTCCATTCTGTTCAGCTGCTCTTCCAGGTCCTTTGCTGTCTCTGACACAATTACAGTGTCATCAGCAAACCTCAAAGTTTTTATTTCTTCTCCATGGATTTTAATTCCTACTTCAAATTTTTCTTTTGTTTCCTTTACTGCTTGCTCAATATACAGATTGAATAACATCGGGGAGAGGTTACAACCCTTTCTTGCTCCCTTCCCAACCACTGCTTTCCTTTCATGCTCCTCGACTCTTATAACTGCCATCTGGGTTCTGTACAAATTGTAAATAGCCTTTTGCTCCCTGTATTTTATCCCTGCCACTTTCAGAATTTCAAAGAGAGTATTCCAGTCAACATTGTCAAAAGCTTTCTCTAAGTCTACAAATGCTAGAAACTTAGGTTTGCCTTTCCTTAATCTATTTTCTAAGATAAGTCGTAGGGTCAGTATTGTCTCACGTGTTCCAACATTTCCACGGAATCCAAACTGATCTTCCCCGAGGTCAGCTTCTACCAGTTTTTCCTTTTGCCTGTAAAGAATTCGTGTTAGTATTTTGCAGCAGTGGCTTATTAAACTGCTCACCAGATGGTAGAGATTTGTCAGGACTGGCTCTCCCAAGGCTGTCAGTAGTTCCAATGGAATGTTGCCTACTCCCAGGGCCTTGTTTCGACTTAGGTCTTTCAGTGCTCTGTCAAACTCTTCATGCAGTATCATAGCTCCCATATCATCTTCATCTACATTCTCTTCCATTTCTATAATATTGTCCTTAAGAACATCACCCTTGTATAGACCTTGTATGTACTCCTTCCACCTTTCTGCTGTCCCTTCTTTGCTTAGAATTGGGTTTCCATCTGAGCTCTTGATATTCATGCAAGTGGTTCTCTTTTCTCCAAAGGTCTCTTTAATTTTCCTGTAGGCAGTATCTATCTTACCCCTAGTGAGATAGGCCTGTACATCCTTATATTTGTCCTCTAGCCATCCCTGCTTAGCCATTTTGCACTTTCTGTCGATCTCATTTTTGAGACGTTTGTACTCCTTTTTGCCTGCTTCATTTACTGCATTTTTATGTTTTCTCCTTTCATCAATTAAATTCAATATCTCTTCTGTTACCCAAGAATTTCTACTAGCCCTCATCTTTCTACCTACTTGATGCTCTGCTGCCTTCACTATTTCATTCCTCAAAGCTACCCATTCTTCTTCTACTGTATTTCTTTCTCCCATTCTTGTCAATTGTTCCCTAATGCTCTACTTGAAGCTGTCTACAACCTCTGGTTCTTTCAGTTTGTCCAGGTCCATCTCCTCAATTTCCTACCTTCTTGCAGTTTCTTCAGTTTGAATCTACAATTCATAACCAATGGATTGTGGTCAGAGTCCACATCTGCCCCTGGAAAAGTCTTACAATTTAAAACCTGGTTCCTGAATCTCCGTCTTACCATTATATAATCTATCTGAAACCTTCCAGTATCTCCAGGCTTCTTCCATGTATACAACCTTCTTTTCGATTCTTGAACCAAGTGTTAGCAGTGATCAAGTTATGCTCTGTGCAAAATTCTACCATGTGGCTTCCTCTTTCATTTCTTCCCCCCAATCCATATTCACCTGCTACATTTGCTTATCTCCCTTTTCCTACTATCGAATTCCAGTCACTCATGACTATTAAATTTTCGTCTCCCTTCACTATCTGAATAATTTCTTTTATCTCATCATACATTTCATCAATCTCTTCGTCATCTGCGGAGCTAGTTGGAATATAAACTTGTACTACTGTGTAGACGTGGGCTTGGTATCTATCTTAGCCACAATAATGCATTCATTATGCTGTTCGTAGTAGCTTACCCGCATTCCTATTTTCCTGTTCATTATTAAACCTACTCCTGCATTACCCCTATTTGATTTTGTATTTACAACCCTGTATTCACCTGACCAGAAGTCCTGCTCCTCCTGCCATGGAATGTCACTAATTCCCACTATATCTAATTTTAACCTATCCATTTCCCTTTTTAAATTTTCTAACCTACCTGTCTGATTAAGGGATCTGACATTCCACGCTCCGATCCGTAGAACACCAGTTTTCTTTCTCATGATAACAGCGCCCTCCTGAGTAGTCCCCGCCCGGAGATCCAAATGGGGGACTATTTTACTTCTGGAATATTTTACCCAAGAGGACGCCATCATCATTTAACCATACAGTAAAGCTGCATGCCCCCAGAAAAATTATGGCTGTAGTTTCCCCTTGCTTTCAGCCGTTCGCAGTACCAGCACAGCAAGGCCGTTTTGGTTAGTGTTACAAGGGCAAATCAGTCAATCATCCAGACTGTTGCCCCTGCAACTACTGAAAAGGCTGCTGCCACTCTCAGGAACCACACGATTGTCTGGCCTCTCAACAGAGACCCCTCCGTTGTGGTTGCACCTACGGTACAGCTATCTGTATCTCTAGGCACGCAAGCCACCCCGCCAGTGGCAAGGTCGATGGTTCATTTGTTCTATAATGAATTTTATGTTTGATAAGACATTACTATCACAACAATAGATACAAAAACTCTCATCAGATTTTGCACTGTTACCTAAGAAACACAGTTAATTTACTTAATTAGGCACTCAATCTGTAAATTATACAGATTACAGACATCTTTTTCTTGTAAGATTTAAACTAATGTATATTATTATGAAATAAGGTCCACTTACCTATAATCGTTTTGTTCTTGCCTTTGGATTCTTTTTTCCTCATGCGCTTACGTAAGTATGGCAAAGCAGTGGTAGCAATGATAGATAAATATAAGGTGCTATAATAAGTAGCTCATTTACAGCATTTATTTGTATATAGTGAACAGATAATGCTTCTGAGCACATCGTCCTTTAGTAGTTGATATGAAAACACAGTAGTGCTGCTCAGTTCTGCCACCTGCTAGCCATTGCAATCTATTCACATAATTTGCACAATGCTGAATACTGCGCATTTGGGAGTAGACAGTTATGATAGCCGGTTGGTGATAAAGCATTCTGAGCAGTCACATTTTCATTTTTTTAAATTGCAGAGCAGTGTTTTGTCTGGTGATGAGAGCAGTTTCCTAATCGTAATCAGGAAGGCAAAGTTCATTTGTGATGATAGGATTTTTGACATGTCATTTATTTTGAAATTGTTTCTTGTGAAATGAAATTATTCACAAACCAAATACAGAGTTAATAAATGAGACTCCTCAGCACAGTGAAAGTCTGTACAAGAACAGAAAGGTGTATAAATGAAACAGTAAGAGAGAAACTAGATTTAGACCAGACCAAAATTGTTTGAAGTGGAATAAGCATCTGGAATGGAAAGACAGTGAAAGATTACCCTGGAAAGGAAAAATAATATTTTAAATACACAGGCAAAAGGAGATCTGGCAGACTGCAACAAATGGCTATTGTAATAGGATGTATAGTATTGTCAAATACTTGATACAAAGAAGAAATGCAATGACAGGTGGTAGACATGTTAAGTTCAGGCAGAAATAGCCACGTGGTATATATCACCATTTAAAACATGCTTCAAGCAATGACATATGATTTTACACACTTGAAATAAAAGGATCAGAACTACTGGCTACCAGTAATGCAGGCAGCTGAAGGATAACACTGAGTACTGTCAGCAGAAGGCTTCATAAGTGTCACCCATCACTCATCAAAAATGCATTTGCAGTGGGTGTATAAACATGTATGTTATTCCTACGATCAACTGATCTGTTAGTTTTGTGCCTTTTAAATATGGTCTAAGTTTCAACATAAATTCTCCATTTGGAACTTTTATCATAGATTGCTAATTTTTATGGTTTATGAAAACCGGTGGTGGTGGTGGTGGCGGCGGCGGCGGCGGCGGCGGCGGCGGCGGCGGCGGCGGCGGCGGTGGCGAAGAAAATGTAACAAAAAAGTCAAAAAACTTGCAGACAGATCATTTAGAATGTATGTAATACATGGGTGAAATTAAGATAGTGATAAAAAGAGAAGTAAAGAATGATCACACTAGTTTTAATTTAAATCAGTCAGTACTTAACTCCTAATTACTGCCCTGGAATTGGGGTGCATTTCATGCTTTTTGACTGTAATCAAGTGATGCTAATTGCTTTCAACCAGCAGGGCAATTTAAGCACACTCAGTTTATTTGCTTTGTTTTCAGAACATATTTTTTATTTCTGTAATGCACATAGAAGTAAACATTTCCCATTTGACTCTTGCCCATTGCTGGTAAATGCAGAAGTGTTGGCACAGAACAAGAAGAGAAAGGAGTATAAATGAGACAGTAAGAGAGAAACTACATTTAGACCAGACAAAAATTGTTTGACATGTGTTAAATGAATTTGCTTATGGAAATGGTTCAAATGGCTCTGAGCACTATGGGACTCAATGGCTGAGGTCATTAGTCCCCTAGAACTTAGAACTAGTTAAACCTAACTAACCTAAGGACATCACAAACATCCATGCCCGAGGCAGGATTCGAACTTGCGACCGTAGCGGTCTTGCGGTTCCAGACTGCAGCGCCTTTAACCGCACGGCCACTTCAGCCGGCGCTTATGGAAATGATTGTAAGAAATGAAAGGGATACAGGTCTTAGCTTAATGTGCATACCAAGTGAAATTGTTTGTTAGCTGGGAGAAGCAATATGTGAGTGGTTAAGAGCTTAGGGTACAGTCAGCTATACTTACATTGTCAATAATTAGCTCCGTCACCTGTGGTCTGAAACGTCGCTTTGTTTCTTCTGCAGAGAGGTGATAAGAGTCAAGAGAACTAATGAAAATAAGGAAGCTGTAGGAATACTTTAAGACAGCTGTGTTTCGTGCATTGACTGCACTGTTGTTATGGAAGACTGCATACAGAGTGAATGTTCGTACAGTTGATGAATGACAATTGAATGTAACAACAGATCCAGGGTTCAGGTCCGGGGTGGGTCACTGTTGCTGTATCTTTCCCTTTGATCACAAATATAACATGTCGCACACACTTTCAGTATCAGAGGGGTACCCATAATTTTAATAATAATAGCAATAAAATATATTACAGGTTTTGCTATATATCATTTTTTACATCTGTGCTTAGTACATCAGGTTGAAGAAATTGTAATTTAGAAAATATAGCATTTGAAAGGCATTCTTTGAAAATTTGAAGTACACCTGTCCTGCAGTTCATTAAAAAACTATAGTAGCAACAAACTCTCACAACTTTGGCAACGGTTATAATTTACACAATATAAAATTGGAGTGTGGACTCACAGTATTTCACTAAAGGACTAGCATTGTGAACCCAAGTCTGCAGACGTATCCTGTGCAGTTGTATAAATGAGTTTAATGGCATTTTTCCACCCCCAACCCTCTCCAGTTGTTTCTGCCTACAGTTGGAAAGCCAGTCCCACTGTTACTTTTTTGTTAGTAAAGGATTTTTTGTTTTTCTGTTACTCATCTTCCTGTGCTTTGCCAGTTCTATCTCTGGACTTGTGACAGCTCAGATTGTTTTGTTACCAGCAAGTAAGGTCAGTCTGTGAATATGTGCCTTACATGGCTGACATGTTACCAGTCAGGCTGAAAGCCCCTCCACGTGGGCAGGCTCACATTCAAGCAACTGAAAAGTGTCCTGTGTTGAATCAGATTGCTCAAATGCAAGCTGATAACGTGGATTTGCTTGAGTGACTAGGAAGGCTGGGGGTGGGGTGGGGAGGAGGGCACAGTCACCTCATAGTACATACCTACCTGTCCTAGAGACCAACACCCTGTCATTGAATAAGTGCTGCTTCAGGCAAGTCTGGAGAGGGTGTGCCGATTTTTGTTGATAACTTACTTACTGCTAAAAAGTTGAAGGGATGAAGTAATGAACAGTTATTAAATATGGCTTGGTTATAGTTGACTGGGGCTGCTAGGGCAAACATTATGTGCCATGAGAAACTGTGAAAGGATCATTCTTTCCAGGGCCTACAGGAAGGACTGCTGGAATGGTATAAGATGAAAATAGCTGTAGGTATTATTGTGAATAGCTCAAAATATAACTCAAAGCAAGGAGAGGCTGTGGAAATTTTTGTTGGCTGAATTAGAAAGTTGAATTTTAATGCATATGAGCTAACGGATTATGACAGAACCAACAAAGCCATTCTTAAACACACACAGCAGAGGGTGCTAGACATATTCTTGTGGGGTTTGTCAGCTAAAATTTCCTCTTAAGTGTCAGTAGAATTTCCAGACTCATTAAATGAAGCGGGGTGTCTGCAACAGCTTTAGCAGAAATAGATGTAGTGACGAGATGCGAGCTAACATCTCAAAGATGTTCGGGCTCGCATGCAGTTCCTCTTCGTCGAAATGTCTTGGCTCAAACTCATCTGGGGGTTGAATCGCATGTGTTGCATTACACACCCTAAATTAGACACTTGTGACACTTTGGTTGTCTGGATGATTGCAAGTTTGTGAAATACATAATTAACATAACATATAATAACAGTAATAATAATACCGGGAACTAAATTAACGATCCATAAATGATGTAAGCCACACAGTTGCAATTTGGTTAAAATAATGTTTATTCAGAAAGCAAACTAACAGGGAATGTGGTTGTATTTAGAGTTACTTTTACACTCGAGCGCATATCCACTTGACACAGTTCGACCATTCACAATCTCACCACAAATTACAAGTTCGATACCGCACCTCATTAACTATGCGAAAAGTTAGAGTTCACACCAGGTGCGCGGCTGCTCACTACCCAGAGACTAAGTGTTGAGATACCACAAAACGCGAATTTTTCTAAATCGTTTCATTTCCTAGCTGCCTAAAGACCGACCGTTCGCTTTCGCGTTTGCATCCGAACTGTACCCTTTGGTGTCTCCAGGTGAACTGACCCTCTCTGCCTGTCTGTGGCCACATTTCCCAGGTGCCGAACATCTTTGCTCAACTGACTAGAGCAGTTCCCTTTCCTGAAGCCATCCATCTTATTGGCTACAGCTTATTCTTCATTACTTACATCTTAACACATTTAAATAACCAAAGCTTGACCACTTTCACGTTCTAAATAAAGTAACAATAATATCCATTACATAATAAATGTTAAATTCTTTTACATAAAACCAATACAATTTCTTTCTTAACTTTGAATGTCACGGCCAGTAGCCTTGCACCAGTGTGCTTTTTGATAAATAAATAAAGAACAAAAGTAACTATTACACACTAAATTTTATAACAAATAGTCTATTACCTAATGATTCAATAAGGTGTCGTGCTGTCACCGTTCAATGTGTTTTGTGTGGAGGAAATGATGATCTGGTGCTGAACTGAAAATACTGATAATTTAAATTTACTGTATCTGTTAAACAAATAAAGTTACAGAGTCAATATGTACACCATTTGACATTTTAATTATGCGCTTCTATATGTAATGTCTCTCATTAAGATCGACCAAAGCGTTCAGATTTTAGCATTCATGTCGTTGTTACAAAACTTGTGAATTTCGCTTTAACAATAAACCCTAAACTATTAAAAATATGATCAATATTTAGGTTTTATTGGGATCACCATGAAAATTTATGAAGGATGGTGGAATAAATTAACTGTGGCTTAGTTCCCAGAATAACTACAGAATTAAATGGTTTTCATAGATGTTTGCCTTTATGGCCGATCTTAGGTCTGCCATATTTAACACTGCTACGTCTCCTTGGCCACTAATGTCTTCTACTGCGTTTTCCTATTACGTAGGTTCTCATCTGTCTCACTTGCACTCTACAGTGCTTATACCTCAGTAGACAGTGGACACCTGTGAGTTTCCCCATCTCGTGGTGAATCTGCACCCTTTGAGGCACGCGTCCTGGATGACAGGATTTGTTTCACAATTCCTGTAGGCTGGCTCTTTCGGCCACATGTTTAAAAGAGAGCGCAATGCTCGTTAACTCTCACACCTCCACTCCATAACTTGGTGGCATGCCCCACATGTAATGAAGTAGCACCCAAATTTACAAGATACAAATTCATAATACAACAACATAAATATCATAAGCGCCTGATCAACAGTGTAATTATTTGCAGTGGTGCTGATGCAGCATGCTTTAAATTTAAAGAAATTATGAATTGCGGCATATTAATAAAATGCCAAATAAAACTATATGTTTATCAAAATCGACTGTCTGTTGAAATGCCGCAGAAATATCAGTGCCAATGAGCTCACTTTCACAGAACCTTTTTGTCACAACGATATCTCCTGTGGCGCTCCACAGATTCGGAGCCCAGTACCCCGCCGAAATTCTGTATGGCTCTGTATTCCATCACCAATGTTTTTCGGGAACAAATTTGTTGAAACTCGAATCGAATGTAGATACCAGAAGACAAACACCTTCTGAAACCACTTAGGATCTGCACTGAAAGTTTCCCCCATTGGAATCTATACAAACAGATCTAAATTAAACAGAAAACAATTGATTTACAGCGTTTGCAAGATGCTCGTAATTCTTCACTGATTATAACACGTTATTCAAGTCCCATTAGAGACATGCATCTCGTGACAAATTCCCAATCGACCTCATCGGCAAATTAATTTTTTCTTTTAATGAAAATAACTCCCTTGGACTCAAAACTAACAACAAATATGACCAAACCTCACTCCTCATTTAATTCCGTGCAGTGAAGCTGCGTACACAAATCGATACTCCATACGCAATAAATTATTCCACCAAAATATTTTTAGATAAGTAGATAAACATGCATCTGTCTTCCTAGGTAAGCGTTATTAATTTTCATTTTACAAATTTCTCCAACCTCCATGCACCCAAATTGGCGTGACCATAACTTATAATTTGGAAATTACAACAAACATAAAATCATCTAAAAACTTAAGCCTAAGACATACATAAACGTAAATAAATCCCTTATATACCTCCAAAAACCTAATGTATACACATACTGTGCATTGGTTTTTAACTTGATACCATTCACCAAATAATCGAGTTCTCCAACCTCCTCGCACCCAAATGTGCATCTAAACTATCTGTTTATAATTGTACAGGTCTTGTACAAAAAAAAAAAAAAACCTTATGCGATGAAACAACAAACAAGCTACAATAAATCCTGAAATAAAACATCGCTAATTACCCCTCAATTTTGTACTCGTCCCAAAATAATTCATTAAATGCTTCTTTCGCCCCACTTTCATTTTTTTTCTCCCTTCCAGAGCTCTCGATATCTTACACTTTTTTCAAGTCTACAATTGAGGCAATCACAATGTTCTACTGTACCAGTGCCAATCAGTTACAGTAAAATCACATTCCTCCTTAAGATACCATTCTGTCCAAATATCACCTTCTTTATTAGAATCAAACTACCTGTATTCCCCCTTAAAACTATAAACATTAGTAGCTACAACATCATTATCATGTAATAAAGCATTACTTTTTACTTTCATGTCATTAAAAACACCTTCACAAACAGCACTTTCAACAACAGCTGATACATCATACAACTTGCTACATTTTAAATTTTATCCGTGGTAGTCCTTTTTATGGTTCCATTTAGGGAGGTCCTGCTCCTTTCCCTTTGTGTGTCTCTTGTCCTCGAGTCTCTCATATTTGGTTGCAGATTTTAGTGTGTAGTCGGTTGGTTGACTCTTTCCCTTTTTTGTTGTCGTGGTCAGTCAACCAGTCACCAGCCATCTTCTTTTCTTCTGTTTCCTTTTGTCTGGTGTTCATCTGTACTCTTCGTGTCTTTAGTGTTCGTTACCGCATTTGTGTTCTTTTATGGCCTGGGGGGGTGTCTCCTTCCCCTTGGGGTTTTACTTGCTTCGTGCATTTATGTCTCGCCTGTTTTTGGAATGGGGGACTGATGACCTTAGCTGTTTAGTCCCCCTTAAACATCCCAACAACCACCACCACTCGCTACATAAAACCTCATTTATCTTAGTCGACAAATCACCAATATAAGAACTGTCATAGTGTCACCATCCTCTGCCGTTACATCACATAAATTGTAGCTACAGCGTCGTGTGATTTCAGAGTCAATAGTACCATTAAATTCTGCTGCATTTTGATTTAAACCTGAACATAATACCTTTTCCTCTCCTACATGCTCCTGTGCCACATTAATTTCAGAACGCGCATCAAATTCAGATCTTCATTCATTCTCAAAGAAACATTCAAGATCCACAGATCAATCCAGACTTTCGGATTCACCTTCATTAGTAGAAAGATATGCACAGATTCCTTCCTCTGAAGCATCAATACCAGCAGCTTCAACTTTCGTAACTTCAGCACATAAAACATCATTACTACCTTCCTTCAAAAATAATTCACCAATATGTGCCAATACACACACAAATTCATCAACAGCTGACGAGACTGGTGCTACGCCACCCTTATTAACCTCCTTAACAACTTTCGCCATCACAATATCACCTGAAACATCATCACTATATTCGTTACCGCTGGTTAGCATCTCTTTAGAATTTTCTATACCATCTAACTCCACCAAATTCAGCTCCATCTCAGCCTTCTTTTGGCTCATAGAATTTTTCATTGTATTGACATTCACACACTCTTTCGTCTCACATTCATAAAACAAATCACTTAGCCCTAAATCGTCGTCATCACCTTTATCGTTACCTTTCATTATCTTAGGATAATGCATTTTACATACGATCTGATTTGAAAATCTACCTATTTGATTCTCACCTCTTACTAATTTTAATTTCATTTCAATATTCTGACGCCTTTCTGCCGATTTACTCGCGTCCTATTCATCGCCGGTTTATTTTGCCATCTCCAGACCTGAGTTGCGGCGAAACTTAGTTTCCTGATCTCCCATTACGTTGGTTCATTTCGCCAGGTGCTGGTCCCTCAATCTACATTCTTGGTGTCGGTCCTTGTCATGAAAGTATCCGTTCCCTTTACACTTTTGAAATTTATCATTGGATGTGTTCCTGTTACCGTTTGCATTATCAAAACTGATGTTTGCGTACCGTTGATAACTTCCCGGATATCTTTTATAGTAATTACTCGGACTGTAGTTATAATTTTCACTCTGAAACTATTTGTCTGCTTACTTGGCGGTTTAAATGTCACCGCCCGTTCTGATTTTTCTACAAGTCCAAAAATTCGTCTGTTGAGTTGCTAGGACTGTGCACTAGATCCCGCTGCAAATTTTCCGGTAACTGTCTTTTCAACGTCGTAATTTCAGTAAGCAATCCCAATAGACATTTCCATGCATTAATCTCGCAAGTTCACGCTAACAAAATTCTCGGATTGGCCCGTTCCCGTATTTAAATGTTGGCCTGTTCAGAAACTCATTTTGGAGTCGTGTTTGCTTCGCTTCGCTCCAGAACTTGTTCAGGGAACTGCTTTCAAATATTTCGTAGGTTGTGAAGGCATCACTGTGTATATTTTTCCCACGACAGCAGCTCACATTCCAAATGTCTTTTCACGAATTTTATCTTCGTCTCGTCGGACTTCCCCTTACGAAACCATCCCTGCGTGCTGCTAGAAAATTTACTGGGTGATACATCCCGTCGTCTCCAAAACATTTGATCGATCCTGAGTTCATCCAAGGAACACTGACCAATGTAGAGGTTTGATGTGCAGCTAAAGAATTCAATTCGCTTTTTATTTCATTGATTTCTTTTTTAACTTCACTATTTTCAATTTTAATGCCAGATTCTACTTGTTCCTTTATTTCATCTACTTCTTTTTCCCCTTCGAATAGATAAGTTGCTAATAGCCTCTGTCGTCTCAGCCATTAGAGCATCTTGCCTACTCATACAATTTCTTATGTTGCCTCCCAGATGTGCCTGCAACTTCTCCACCTTATCGCTGAAATTTTTCTCTGCTTGATCTACCTTGAAGCCAAGTATCCCAAATTCATCAGAAATTTTGCCCATTACATCCTGAATAGTTTTTAATTTTCCGTATATCAATTCCTCGATTCCACTAGCAATTTTACCTACTTTGTCTTTCACACCCAAAGCTGTTTCAGATTGAACCGAATCAATTTTTAAATTTGCATAACCCATATCGGTTTTAACAAAATCAGTTTTGGATCCCAATCCTCTTATCATCTGCATTAATTGTGACATCATGTCTCCCTCAAATTCATCTCCATTGCCTGATTTCAGACTATTTGCCCTATTAAATTCACCGCCTGCTGGCCGAAGTGGCCGTGCGGTTAAAGGCGCTGCAGTCTGGAACCGCAAGACCGCTACGGTCGCAGGTTCGAATCCTGCCTCGGGCATGGATGTTTGTGATGTCCTTAGGTTAGTTAGGTTTAACTAGTTCTAAGTTCTAGGGGACTAATGACCTTAGCAGTTGAGTCTCATAGTGCTCAGAGTCATTTTGAAATTCACCGCCAATCACTCTCTCCTGTTCCGACTTCGGGCTAAGCGGCTCGCTGGTATTTTTGGACCCACACAAACTGGCTGACTGCTTAATATTACCGACATCTATTATTGGTGATTGAACTACAGAATCATACATTATCAGTGTCGTCGTAACTGCCGTCTGCTTCACATCTGCTGTGCAGCGAGCTACCTTAATTTAAGTATTAACTGTATTTTTCTTACTTGTCACTTCTTCCGTGTGTATTTGCTTTTAGGAAGCTTTAATTGTTGAGTGCTATTAATAGTTCCATAGATTTCGTGTTTGTTTTGAATACAGTCAGAGAGAGTCCCTTTAGTCAACCATAGTGCCAGTAGTGCTAGTGTTTGTTTTCAATACAGTCCAGAGACAGGTAGTGCTATTTTCATTGTTTTCTACAAGAAGTGGCTAGCAACCACAGTTTAGTGAATAAACAGCCGCCATTAGTGAATTAGCAGTCTAGTTAAAGGTTGATTAACTCTCTTCAGTAAATTGATTCCTTAGGATGGATAGGATGTGTGACTGCTGTGTACGGACGCAGGAGGAGCTGGCCACTGTTCGCGAACAGCTGAGTGTGTTGATGGCCGCGATCAGCCGTCTTCAAGCTGCTGCCTCAGAGTGTAGCAGCAGTGGGGAGTCTGGTGCGTCGCAAGGTACACCCCAGGTGTTACATGCTTCACCCACTGTCCCTGCTGTCGAGACATCTTCGCGTGTACTGGGTGCGGTTGGGCCACCCTCTCCCCAAGGGGAGTGGCGGGTTCAGCGGCGTTCGCGGCGCACGAGGCGGAGGTTCAATGTGGAGGCTGGCCGTGTGGCATCGCCCGCTCTGCCTGTGAGTGGACATGTGGCTGCTCCTTCAGCAAGGTCCGAGCAGGCACATGGGGGGAGGGGTTTATTAGTTATTGGGAGCTCCAACGTTAGGCGGGTGATGGAGCCCCTTAGGGAAATAGCGGGAAGGTCGGGGAAGAAGGCCAGTGTTCACTCTGTCTGCTTGCCGGGGTGTCTCATCCGAGATGTGGAGGAGGCCCTACCGGCGGCGATAGAGAGCACTGGGTGCACCCGACTGCAAATTGTTGCTCATGTCTGCACCAATGACTCCTGCCGTCTGGGTTCAGAGGTCATCCTCAGTTTGTACAGGCGGTTGGCGGAATTGGTGAAGGCGGAAAGCCTCGCTCGCGGGGTGAAATCAGAGCTAACTATTTGTAGTATCGTTCCCAGAACCGATCACGGTCCTCTGGTTTGGAGCCGAGTGGAAGGCTTAAACCAAAGGCTCAGACGATTCTGCGGAGATCTGGGGTGCAAATTTCTTGACCTCCGCTATCGGGTGGAGAAATGTAGGGTCCCCCTGAATAGGTCAGGCGTGCACTACACGCCGGAAGCGGCTACAAGGGTAGCGGAGTACGTGTGGAGTGCACATGGGGGTTTTTTAGGTTAGAGAATCCCCTCCCTAGGCCCGACAAGATGCCTCCTGAGACGCAGCAAGGTAGGAGTAGGCAAAATGCAACAGGGAATAACAATATTAATGTGCTAATAGTAAACTGCAGGAGCGTCTACAGAAAGGTCCCAGAACTGCTCTCATTAATAAACGGTCACAACGCTCATATAGTACTAGGGACAGAAAGTTGGCTGAAACCAGACGTAAACAGTAATGAAATCCTAAACTCAGATTGGAATGTATACCGCAGAGACAGGCTGGACAGTAAGGGGGAGGCGTGTTTATAGCGATAAGAAGTGCAATAGTATCGAAGGAAATTGACGTAGATCCGAAATGTGAAATGATTTGGGTGAAGGTCATGGTTAAAGCAGGCTCAGACATGGTAATTGGATGTCTCCATAGGCCCCCTGGCTCAACAGCTGTTGTGGCTGAGCACCTGAAGAATAATTTGGAAAATATTTCGAGTAGATTTCCCCACCATGTTATAGTTCTGGGTGGAGATTTTAATTTGCCGGATATAGACTGGGAGACTCAGACGTCCATAACGGGTGGCAGGGACAAAGAATCCAGTGAAATTTTTTTAAGTGCTTTATCTGAAAACTACCTTGAGCAGTTAAACAGAGAACCGACTCGTGGCGATAACATATTAGAATGCAGGAGGATCTGCAGCGAATTGACGCATGGTGCAGGGAATGGCAATTGAATCTCAATGTAGACAAGTGTAATGTGCTGTGAATACACAGAAAGATAGATCCTTTATCATTTAGTTACAAAATAGCAGGTCAGCAACTGGAAGCAGTTAATACCATAAATTAACTGGGTGTACGCATTAGGGTTGATAGAAGATATAGAGAAGATCCAACGGAGATCAGCGCGCTTCGTTACAGGATCGTTTAGTAATCGCGAAAGCGTTACGGAGGTGATAGATAAACTCCAGTGGAAGACTCTGCAGGAGAGACGCTCAGTAGCTCGGTACGGGCTTTTGTCAAAGTTTCGAGAACATACCTTCACCGAAGAGTCAAGCAGTATATTGCTCCCTCCTACGTATATCTCGCGAAGAGACCATGAAGATAAAATCAGAGAGATTAGAGCCCACACAGAGGTATACCGACAATCCTTCTTTCCACGAACAATACGAGACTGGAATAGAAGAGCGAACCGATAGAGGTACTCAAGGTACCCTCCGCCACACACCGTCAGGTGGCTTGTGGAGTATGGATGTAGATGTAGATGTAGATCTTGCTATCAGCTTTGTCGTGGTGGATCCTTCTACCATGGTATTGCTGCCGATGTTGCAGTTGAAACTGATGCTGAAGATCTCATAGGCCTTGCTGTGGTATTGCAACTGCCATTGAAGATGCTGCTGCTGGCTGGAACCAAGTGCTTTCGATGTTGCCTCTTCTTCTGTGTTACTTTTTTATCACTCCTAACCACTCTAAAACTTGGTGCACACTGCTGTTGCAAAATCCGTAGCTGAGAGACCCCCACACTAACGGCCTAAACTGCCACAGACTTGGGACCTAGATTACAGAATGTCGTTAACTGTGAGAATTACAACTGTAATTTCACAACCATTAAAGAAACCTGAAATTCAGTCGTGAACCGATCTCACATTTAACTTTTGCGAGAGGTTCTGCGAAGTTCAGGTAACTTTTGGTAAAACTTTGCAGAATTCAGATCCAATTCTAAAAATTTCCAGAGTTCATATTCCGCATCTAACACTTTCCAAATCCAATCCTGGTCCAACACTTTTGCAAGATTCTTATCCCTTAATTAACACTTTCCAAATTCCTATACCAGATGAGCCCCCAGTTGTGAGCTAACACCCCAAAGATATTCGAGCTCACATGTGGTTCCTCTTTGTTGAAATGTATTGGCTCAAACTCGTCTAGGTGTTGACCCACATGTGTTGCATTACACACCCTAAATTGACACTTGTGACCCTTTGGTTAAATTGTCTGGCTGATGGCAATTTTGCAAAATACAAAGTTAACATAACATATAATAACAGTAATAATAATACTGGGAACTAAATTAACGACCCATACATGATGTAGGCCACACAGTTGCGATTTGGTTGGAATAATGTTTATTCAGAAAGCAAACTAATAGCAAAAGTGGTCGTACTTAGCGTTACTGTTACACTAGAGTGCATATCCATTTGACACAGTTTAATCATTCACAATCTCATCACGAATGCGAAAAGTTAGTTCACACCAGGCGTGCGGCTGCTCACTGCTCAGAGACGAAGTCTTGCGATACCACACAACTCGAAGTTTTCTAAGTCATTTCATTTCCCAGCTGCCTAAAGAACGACTGTCCGCTTTCGCGTCTGCATCCGAACTGTACTCTTTGCTGTCTCCAGTCGCACTGACCCTCTCTGCCAGTCTCTGGCCCCATTTCCCATGCGCCGAACATCTTTGCTCAACTGACTAGCGCAGTTCCCTTTCCTGAAGCTGTCCATCTGATTGGCTACTGCTTATTCTTCATTAATTACATTTTAACACATTTAAATAATCAAAGCTTGACCGCTTTCACATTCTAAATAAAGTATCAATATTATCCATTACATAATAGACGTTAAATTCTTTTACATAAAACCAATATAATTTCTTTTCTTAACTTTGAATGCCACGGCCAGTAGCCTTGCACCAATGTGCTTTCTGATAAATAAATAAAGAACAAAAGTAACTATTATGCACTAAACTTTACAACAAATATTCTATTACCTAGTGATTCAATAAGGTGTCATGCTGTCATCATTCAATGTTTTTTGTGTGGAGAAAATGATGATCTGATGCTTAACTGAAAATACTGATAATTTAAATTTACTATATCTTTTAAACAAATAAAGTTACAGAGTCGATATTTACACCATGTGTCATTTTAATGATGTGCTTCTATATGAAATGTCGATTCCTGAAGGCTGACTTTTTGGCCATATGCTTAAATGAGAGCGCAATGCTCGTTAACTCACAGAGTGCAAGGGAAAAGAGGGTTGTTTTTAATGCAGAGATCATGTTCTATCACTGTGGTCAGTGTAGCCACATTCGACAAAATTGTAGAAAACCTCAGTGTGGGAGGTGTAAGCAAACTGGCGCTCAGAATGGGTGTGTCAGCACATGTTTCCCCAGGCACAGGAAGGGGTCACTGGCTAGAGTCCATACTCCAGCATTAAACAGAAAATGGAATAGTGTGGCCACTGCCTTGTTCCCAGAAAATGTTAACGCGGGTTACCTGCATGTGGAATCATTGCCAGGTTATTGTTTCAACGGCCATGTACGAGGAAGGTTTCACTCGATATGTGATTGTAGGTATACAAAGGAAGTCAGGGTCTGGTTGATGTATGATTTTGAGCCCAACTCATTGAAGACTTTGTAATAGGTAGGGGTAGTATTCATTTTCTTGGTCCATTATTGATGAACTGAGTGGAAGGGAAAGACTTCTGGTCTTGTGTGGAAGTACTTCCTCAAATTAGTACCGTATACTAGGTCGTACTCGGACTGGATTTGCTGAGTAAACATCACGCCGAAGTCGATATGGAATGGCGCATAGTAGCGCTGGATGGGACATCGTTGTGTTTGGGTTTTGCTACTGGAAAAAAATACTGCAAGACTCATTCCCGATGTCGGGCAAGCCACCTAAACTGTGTACACAGTCCCTCAGAATCGACTTGCAGGATAGAATATCAAAATGTATGGGGATGATAGTCTGGGTAGACTGAGAAGCAGATTTTCTAGTAAATACTACATGTGTAGTTGAACCTTTGGCAGTATATGAGGTACTGGAAAGGCAGAGTGTTTTGTTTTTCATACTCGTCATATCTGCAAGATGTTGATGGAAGCCTAGTAATGCCTGTAAGCACAAATAATTTTAGTTCAGTGGAAGAGTAACTGAGTTGCCAACCTAGAAATGTTGGAGGAAGATGATTTGGATAGGGATTTCAGTATAAAATGCTCTAAGCCAGGTCAGCCTGCTGATTTAACCACACTGTGTAAAAAAGTGATACATTTGTAAGGAACTGATAGGGAGGAGATGGGAAAATTGTTAGAGGAAAATGCAGCATTTTTAACTCTCATGTAGCTTCACCAGCTACACCAATAATGGAGCATACAGAACACTCCAAAAATGAACAACCAGTGTGCAGGAAGTCATACCAAGTCCCGAATCACCTCAATCAGTGATTAAGGAATTTATAAATCAACAGCTCCAGGATGGGATAGATCATATTATGACTATCAATATTTAAATCAACTACAGTCAAGGACGAGTACCTAAAGCCAAACATCACAGAAACTTTAGATAACCTCGGACAATGCCATTATGTTGCAGCCATGGATTTGCGAAGTGGTTCCCAGCAGTTGGAGATAGCATCAAAAGATTGGCCCAAGACACATTTACAGTTCCATCTGGTCATTACCAACACCGCTGAATGCTATTTGAATTCAAAATTGTGCCTCCTATTTGTATTAGAAGGGGTACTACAAGGCCTGAAACTGAAGCAATATATTGTGTACTCAAATGATATTACAATATTTTCTAAGGACAACCAAGAACACATGATATGTTTACAGGACACCTGTAGTCAATTACAAGTTGCATAATTGACACTTAGCTCGGAGTGTGTCATTGCATACTGAAGGAAGTTCACTATTTGGCATGTATGTCTGGAGGACATTGCAGAGTACATCATAAAAACACAGGCATTGCAATACAGTATTTCATGCCAAGACAAAGCCGCAACAATAATCATAAGTGTCTCCCTGGGCAGGAATCACAACAAGTGTTCAAATGGCTCTGAGTACTATGGGACTTAACATCTGTGGTCATCAGTCCCCTAGAACTTAGAACTACTTAAACCTAACTAACCTAAGGACATCACACACATCCATGCCCGAGGCAGGATTCGAACCTGCGACCGTAGCGGTCTCGCGGTTCCAGACTGCAGCGCCAGAACCGCGCGGCCACTTCAGCCGGCACAACAAGTGTGTGAGTACAAGACGTATACACATGGTAACACAGAAATTCAGATCAGTCCTAACGATGTACTTGGATGGCCAAGGTGGTTAAGGTGCCAGCTCACATAAAGCGAGAAATCCAGGTTTGAGTCCTGCTTTGGCACAGAATTTCATTGTCGCCAATACATTGTGCAGCTGGAGTCCGATCATATTTGCAATTTCAAGCGTATTTCTTGTAAAACAAAATCTTACTGCGCGAGGGTGAACCAATGGTTCAGCAACAAGAATTCAGTACACAATCCACTCTTAAAATCATTGAATAAATGACTTATTTGTGCTTATAGTGAAAAACAGTCAACTTGTGTTTAATTTGCTTCATCATGACCTCTGCATGTATTGACACAACTACGCTCGCACTGTATCACAACACCCTTCCACTTACTATAAATACAAACAGGCCATTACTGAATACTTGCAGATTTCCATTCAGGAATTTGTTTTACAAGTGGCTACACTCAAAGCACATTCACACACAACATGGTGCACTATGTCAGTCACCAGACCACCACGATCAGTTGCAGAAGCACTTAGGTGGTGCTCCTATGACCAACAGAGCAACAGAAGCTGTTCCTTTACCTCCTCTGGAAGTGCAGTGTGTTTTTACAGGAGGAGGACAGCAATCGCTCCACTAAGTTGTTCATAAGGCAGCTCTGCACACACTGCCTGTATTTTTGTCTGGCAACTGTCTGGACATGCCATTTCTTGAGGCTCCTCAGACTTGGTTGTGCTATAAGACTTGCTGCTTCGAGTCACTCAAGCCACTGATGCTGTCATCTCTTCTGCTCGTATACTGTACAGCCCCCCGACTTCCTTGCTGCCCATCTCCAAGCACAGCCGAAGGTGTCAGCCTTGGCCGTGCCATGTGCTGGTGCCAATGATGCACCACATGCGCTGACCACGGGCACAGCGGTAGCTTCTGGGAAGTATTGCAAATTCCGATTGCTGCAACACTCTCTCTCCACAATCCACCTGACCCCACTTGGCTGCAGTGGTGCTTGTAGCCATAACATGACCCACTGCATCCACCCTCATGCAGAGTGTGCATGACATGTGATTGAAAAGAGTCTCAGAAGGTGGGGAAAATTGACCATACTATTTGGCAAGGCACAGCAAGTTCACTTAACTGCTGTGTTGACCTGGATGTAGTGACTACTAGCTATGTCTCTTCCTCTCATCAGTCTGTGAGTTTGACACCAATTATTCAGTGCCCAATTGACATGGGCACGAATCCTTGGTAATAAAGGTTTCAACTGTATTTAAGCTGCCCATGACTCATCCCTGTCAACTACATCCTCTAGACAAACCTGGTACTCCTATTTACAGTAATTGTGCATATCCTTGTTCTTTATTACTTTTCTCAGTTTTCATGGGGTAGTCTAGTGACTAAGAAAGTTTCATTAATAAACAAGTGTGGAACATTCAGGCCACCAAACTCAGTAAAGTGAGGTTTACAAAACTACTTTTCTTAGGTCACAAATTACTTCCACTGCATTTTTTTAAAACTGTAAATATATCTATGACCTGAATAGCATTAACGCAGAAAATGATTCTATAGGAAAGTAGTGGATGGAACTGTACAGTATGCCTACAGTCCTATTTGCATATTTATTTCAGATTTTATAATCCCCCAGCTAAAGCATCCTTAGAGACTTCCTTTGATAAATTACTCACATCCACATCCCATTTGAATTCCTACTGAACTAATACAAGGAAGAAGGTAAGAAGATTATGGTTTAACATTCTGCCAGCATCAAGGTCATTAGAGAGGGAGCACAAGCTCGAATCGGGAAAGAAAATGGGATTTGTCGTTTTGCTGAGTGGGGTGATGCAATGGTAACACACTGTGCTGTATTCACATACCACTTATGACAGGCAGTATATGTATTGCTTCACAGGCTCATGGGTATTGCATCGGATAGTGTTGTGAAAGCTGGACAATATTTCAATGAGACAGCTGCTCATCATCTTCAGGTGCTTACTGGTGTGTTGGTGAAGCAGTTTGCCAAGACAGGCGCTGGCTCGCTAGAAAGTGGTCAGATTATAAAGTCGTCATAGGCGTATCATAGTGTACGTCGACATTGCTGCTCAGTTCATATGAGTTGGCAGAGTGATGGCACCTAGTTTAAGTGTGTGGATTCCATTTCCCCATCCATGAAGACTCAATTGGGTGTCGCTGTGATCTATGATTCATCTACGATGACATTATAGCCCCACCATTTTGGCGCTAGCACTTTTCTAGTGAGCCAGCACATATATTGACTAGTAACTGCAGCAGTGCATCAGTAAGCACCTGAAGATGATAAGCAGCTGACTTGCTGAAATACTGTGCAGTTTTCACAACATTATCCAACATGTCACCCGTGAATGCCATTTATTACAGTGGGAAAATCCGAACAGACAGTATATGCATTAGTTGTGATTGCAGTTTCAATGGTCCGTCATTTTTGTGCATACATATCAAAAGCCATGGTACATAATCAGTATTACAATATGTTTGTGTGCCTTACAATGCTTTTATTTGTAATCCAATAATGAAATGGAGCAACAGAAGTTAGATATCTCAGATGTGATGCTTTTTTCCCTCTGCTCTTCAAATCGCTACCCTCACTCGCGTTTCGTCCACTATCTATCACCTGATGGACCGTGTTAACGCGTAGCCTTACCCAGACGCACGGACAACATCACAGCCCAGCATCCTGTGATCCACTTACTAGACAACTAACATGTTTACGGAGGTGACAGTAGAACTTTTGGTTTGGTCACCACGTTGGTGCGGGCATGGAGGGGCCCCATCTCTCTTTTAAAAAAAGATGTGATGCTTTTTCATAAGTATGGCAAAAAAGCCACTGAACACGAAAAAACCACTGAAGAAATAAAAAAGATCGTCAAAATATGAAAGAAGGTGAAGAGTTCCTGTACACAGGTAAATTGTGCACTAAAAGAATGTGAAGGAAATTGTAAAACTGAAGCAAGAGTAGTCGTTAAATATAGAGTAAATATCTTTGAACAGCAAATAAGTCAGTAAGGAAAGGAGAGAAGGTCGCTAAATACGGAAAAACTTTAATCAAACAAGAAATATTTGTTGATAAACAAAGAAATGTACACACAGGTGAGGAGTCATGGGACAGCGATATGCACATATACAGATGGTGGCAGAATCGCGTACACAAAGTACAAAACGACAGTGCATTGGCGGAGCTGTCATTTGTATTTACTCGCATGATTTATGTGAAAAGGTTTCCGACATGGTTATGGCCGCACAATGGGAATTAACAGGCTATGAAAGCGGAATGGTAGTTGGAGCTGGACGCATGGGACATTCCATTTCAGAAATCGTTAGGGAAATCAATATTACGAGATTCACAGTGTCAGGTGCATGCTAAAATTATCAAATTTGAGGCATTACCTCTCCCTATGAACAACGCAGTAGCTGATGGCTTTCACGACCGAGAGCAGCAGCATTTACGGAGAGTTGTCTGTGTCAACAGACAAGCAACACGGCACCGTATGATGACTATATCTGTTAGGACTGTGTGGCGAAATTTGGCGTTAATGGACTATGGCAGCAGATGACGGACGTAAGTGCGTGTGCTAACAGCGCAAACATTGCCTGCAGCACCTCTCCTGGACTCACGACTGTATCGTTTGGACCCTAGATGACTGGACAACCATGGCCTGGTCAGATGAGTCCCAATTTTAGTTGGTAGGAGCTGATGGTAGGGTTCAAGTATAGTACAGACCTCACGAAGCCATAGCCCCAAGTTGTCAACAAGGTAATGTGTAATTTTGGTGGTGACTCCATAATGGTTTGGGCTGTCTTTGTGTGGAATGGAATGGGTCTTTTGATCCAACTGAACCGATTATTGACTGGAAATGGTTATGTTCGTTTACTTGGAGACCATTTGCAGCCATTCATGGACTTCATTTTCCCGACAACGATGGAATTTTTATGGACGACAATGCACTGTGTCACCAGGGCACAATTGTTTGTGATTGGTTTGAAGAACATTCTGGACGTTTAGAGCGAATGACTTGGCCACCCAGATCGCCCTACATTAATCCCATTAAACACTTATGGGACGTAATCGAGTAATCAGTTCATGCACAAAAAAATCTTCACAAGCAACACTTGCACAATTATGAACGACTATAGAGGCAGCAAGGCTCAATATTTCTGCTGGGGACTTCCAACAACTTGAGTCCATGCCATGACGAGTTGCTGCACTGTGTTTGGCAAAAAGAGGTCCAAACGATTTTAGAAGGTATCTCATGACTTTTATGACCCTAGTGCAGTATTCAAATGGTTCAAATGGCTCTGAGCACTATGGGACTTAACATCTGTGGTCATCAGTCCCCTAGAACTTAGAACTACTTAAACCTAATTAACCTAAGGACATCACACACATCTTTGCCCGGGGCAGGATTCGAACCTGCGACCGTAGCAGTCGCACGGTCCCAGACTGAGCGCCTAGCACCGCTAGACCACCGTGGCCGGCAGTGCAGTATTGGAATGACTTTAAAGTTCTGCCTGTCTCAGAAGCAGCCCTATAAGATGAGTGCAGCAAGGTTCATTGACATTCAGAATTTGAGTCACAAGTGTAATTTCGTCCTTGCTATCATCAAGTGCAAGCAATTTTAAGTGAATTCACTGATCACATACATTATAATCCTGAACATGCCAGACAAAAATGTACACCAAGAGATGTTGGAGTTACAAGATCCATCCAGAGATCAGATCTTGGCTATTAGATAAGTTTTTGAAGTATCTCATAGCACCTACTCATACATACATGAGGCAGCTCAGGGAACTGGCCAGGCTAACATACCCAAATAATCACGTAATTCAAACTCTGACAACTCTCCTGGGGATACTAATAGGGTTTGCCCCGTATTTTGAGGAAGGCAGTGTCCTTTAAATGCTTAACACATCTTTAACTGTGCATTTGTTCGTCCAATTTAAAATCTGAACAGTTGTCTGAACTGAAGGTATGTGGGCTGCTACCAGTATATGTTTGTCATCCAACAGTGAGGTCGATGCCCTGAGATGTTTGCTATTGACGACTCCATCAATAGACGATAAGAGGTGCCAGTGGACCACTACGTGTGCCTTGCCGCTGACATCAAGCACGAGATAAACACCAGCCAACAGGCCACTCCAAGACCCTTCGAATTGTCCTGTGCTAAGAGTGTGTTTGCACCAAGTTAGGTGGGTAAGTGGTTAGCACACTGGACTCTCACAGACTGGTAGTGATAATTCAAATGCTCATCTGGCCATCCAGATCTACAATTTACGTGATTTTCCTTAATCACTCCAGACAAATGTTTGGATAGTTCCTTTGAAAAGACAAGTCCAATTTACTTACCCATCTTTTCCTAATCCTAGCTTGTGCTCTGATTCTAATGACCGTTCTGTCATCAGGTTAAATCTGCCTTCCTTCCTTCCTTCCTTCCTTCCTCCCTTCCTCCTTCCTTCCACCTTGTAACCTGGTTGTTTACTGCATTTCAAATGGACCACATTCCAGATTTATTTTATCCTGGATTATAGAGACGTAGTGTGTTCTGCAATTCACAATGACCCAGCATGAACTGGAATTTTGAATTATTGAGTGATTACAGTTATCGATATTTTCTGTGTAAAAAAAGTGTGTTTTGCACTGTAGCAGGCGTAGTGTTGGCGATAAAGACTCAAACTCAGCATGTGGACGAGGCGAATGACTGAGTTCAGGGATCATCGATCCAGATTTAATGAAACGGTAAAAGCAACAGCTGCAACTTCAAATTCAATACCAGGTACAACATGAACTACGAAAGCAAATTCAGGAATAACAGCAGCACCAACAGCTTATATTATAGCAACTCATCAAGCTCCACTTCCAGATGAGTAGTATAACTGAAATTGCAAAACAGAGTGTTTTTCTGCTCTCTAGTAATCGTAAGTACTGTGTCTTCTACAAAAGCTACATCCTTTTGGTAATTCTGAGTGACTGGATCTGTCTAAAATTGATACTTTGCTCACTAAGCATTATGAGCAACAAGCAATGTTCTAGCAATCAGACACACATATTTTTGCTGTCACAAGAAGTCGCATCAGTCATATGCTGCACAGGAAGATGTCTCAAAGAGATGACCCTAAATGTCGATCTTTATGTGATAATCAAACCTGTAAACAATCCTTCACTAAATCGGTGGTATGCAATGTAATAATTGCATATGTACCCAATAAAGATGTGTGTGCACAGCATTATAATTAACAAATCCTATTCAAAATTAAGTGTTAACAATAGCAAATACTTTCAAATGTCAAATACCACAATAAGGAAGCCAATAAATGCATTCAAAAAATGTCCCTATTGAAGGGTCCCAGAAACAATCGGTTTGAACAATGGCTCTCAATTTTCATTCAGTATGTTCCAGAATGTCTGCTTTCAGAGTAGCATAATGCCCCTGACAATGGTGCTATTCAATCAAGCCTCCAGTGGTGAACCTGACTGATTCATTCACACATTTAAGGCGCTGTTGTGGAAGATGCTGTTGACTACACTCAAGACTGAAATCCTGACCCAGTTCGTGGCTTCCTGCAGGACCACACTGATATAGGAGCACACACTGGCAGAACTGCTACGTCGCTGCCAAAACTGGCCACTCTTGGACTTGCTGAAGCATACAACACACCCACACCGCACAACTGTCATCCCCATTATTCACTGAGCACAGAGATTTGGGCTTGCACCTTTGGGAAGGTTCCAGGGTTGATACCAGGTTCATCAGAGCCCCTTGGAGACAACAAATGTTCACAGTGGTCAACAGTGGCGCCATGCTGATACAATTCGCCAACCAGCATCCTACATTTAATGTCCTCCGAACAATCCACTTCTCCAGGCTCAGCTCCTTTAAAGCTGATCCACCATGTAATGGGACACTTTATAACCTCCAGCAACACCATCTTCCAGCAATGGACACAATCATCAGCTAATTCCAGTATCAGCACCATGCCTCACCCCACCGCAAGCAGAGGATGCTGCGATAACAGAGTCTAGATGGACAACAAACTTTTCGTTGTCTTGCCCACCCACACCTCTCCCCCATACCGTTACAAGGACATAATATGGACCTTACACACTGATTAAGGGGGAGGGGGATGATATATGTGTGGCATCTGACACTGAGGTTGTTCTCCTGCAGTATCCACTATGAGCGACCACTCTGGGGGCCAGTAAGTGTGCCAACAGTCTGTCACATGGACATGGCCACTGACACCAAGTCTCTGATAAAACCTGGCTCCCTCTCAGGTGACATGAACTTATTGTAGGCACCTTCAATGTGGGGTGGGAGGGTTTGTTCACCTCATTGATGCTGAAGACTATAAGTGGTAGCATACCTACTGGTAGGGCCACCTGAGGCAGGTGGTCCTCAGCTGAGAGGCCTGTGAATGTGTGTCTCATAACTCAGGGGAGGGAGAGATGCTTTTTCACAGGGAGCTCCGCCAGTGAGCTCCTGCCTGTGTATGGTACAGCAGGTTTCCATAGCTGAGGACTAGACAGTGCTGCCACACCACTGGCATACTTAAGGGACCATTGTTAAGCGTGGAAGGGGACAGTTACATCTTTCAGAGAATTGGGACCTTGGCTTCACTACCTGGACTGCAAGGAGTGTACACACTTCTGTATAAAAAACCATTAAACTCGAAATGTGCTCTGAGCTGATGAGGTGAATGATTGTTGAGGTAAATGAGTCTGCAGAACCTGCATCCCACCCCCCCCCTTCCCACTTGATAAAGCTTGCACAGGCATGTGTGGCTCTCCATGAGTTGACATTTGTTTCCCCCCATTGGCTCATGGAATCCCTATGAGTGACACCAACTCTAATCTACTCCTGAAGGGAGGGATGTACTGCCAGGTAGTATCTAGACCCAACCAAGAAAGAGTGTTTCTATGGTCAGTCCACCGGGAAAAAGTCTCAAAACATAGTAACAGGGCAGTATTCTGTCATAGCACTTACATCATAATCAAGAAAGTAGAGGGAACCTTTGAGAAGGTCTCCCCTTTCTATATTCACAAGAGGATAGGGGGTAGTTTTGGGTCCTTTAAAAGTTTTAAACGACTTTGTAATGGCACATTTCTAGCTGAAACTGCCGCCCACACCAAGAACCTATGCTTCTGGGATGCAAGAACTGAGGTGACTGTCCTGTTATGAGTGAATTGCATAACACCTTCAGCTTCTGTAAAGGCATGCTTACTTGCCCCATGTAATGGAGATGGACGCTGAGGAATTACATGAAGAATGAAAAACGTGTGTCATGGAAGTGCTGAACTGTATAAGGAGAGTCAATGATACTTAACGTACTCCTGCGGGCTATATCCTCCTTAAAGTTCGACCATTAGATCCCAACCAAATGTGATGTTTTAAATGCCAAAGATTTGGTCACACCGCTGTGGCATGTAACAGGAGGGCTACATGTGGACATTGCGGAGGCTCAGAATCAGACGACTCTTACACTCTTCCTCAAAAACGTTGAAAGTTATGAGACATATTCCCTATGGTGAAACTAAAAAAAAAAAAAAAACTTTCAAAGCTATTCAACCTCTGGCATCTGCTGTTTCTTTTGCAACAGTCCTTAAGAAGCCAGTCGCCAAGTGTGATGCTTCCACAGAAACCAAGAGCACAGATTCATGCATAACTTCGCCAACATCCACGTATCATTGTACCTGTAGGGCAAAAGCTGCATTTGACGGTGAAACTACTTGGGTGTCATCAAGGACAGACTTCGAACTTGAGACACATACAGGGTGTCCATAAAGTCCCTTTAAAACTTGAAAATTTTATTACAATGGCAGTTTTTGAAATATTTCAACAACATTTCTTTTACTGTAATCAGTGTTTATAAAAGCTTTTTTTGACAGTGTTTAATAGACCTCTATATGGGCGCCTTTAGTTGCATGAAGCACATCAAGAAAGTACTCGATTTCTTGCCATGTTCATTGTAGCATAGCGTAATCAATGGTGGCAATGGCATTACGGATCCTTTGCTTCAAGTCAGCAATGTCCCCTATCTGTGTTTGATACACGATAGCTTTTACATACTCCCATAAAAAAAGTCCAAGGGAATGATATCTGGCAAATGCGATGGCCAAGGAATTGGTCCATTCCTCGCAATCCATCTGCCTGGAAACGTTTCACTGAGGAACCGATGAACATGCAGTTCCCAATGTGGTGGTGCACCATCTTGCAGGAAAATGACAGTTGGTTGTAAGTCAATCAGTTGTGGTGCTACATATTCAGTCAGAAGTTCGAGTAAACATCTGCAGTAATTGTTGACTCGTTGAAGAAAAATGGACCAATTATTCGGTTTTACATGATTCCACACCACAAGCTCACTTTTGAACTATCCTGGTGAAGCTCCCTAGTCACATGGTGGTGTTCAGATCCCCAGATTCTCAAACTGTGCCTGTTTAATGACCCAGAAACTTGAAAAGTTGCCTTGTTACTGAAACAAACTCACTTGAAAAATGCTTCATGCTCCGAAAGGCGTACTAGCATGTTGAGTGCAAACTCTGTCCGTTTTGGCTTGTCATTTTGCTCAAGTGTCTGCAACAGTTGCACTTTGTAAGCATACAATAGTAAGTTCCTGTGGAGGACCTTATGCACAGTTGAACGTGGTAGTTGCAACCGTCTGCCAGCAGTGCAGATGGACTTCGTAGGTGAACGAGTGAAGACGTTTAAAACGCGATCGATGTTTTCCTCAGATGTTCTTGGTCTTCTACTCCTCCCTTTATCCAACACTGTCCCTCTCTCCATAAATTTTTTGTGACATGCACGGATTGAAGGGCGCGATGGTGGACCTCTTCCATACTTCGTTCTGAAGTTTCGTTGAGTCTGAACATCTGATTTTGTCTGAATAAACCAAGATACACATTGTGCCTTCTCTTGAGGAGTTGCCATTTTATAGACGTTCAGTTCCTTCCATCAACAGAGTATCTGAAACACAAAATTTTAGTATATATAAAAACTTTGGTAAACAATGATTACAATAAAAGAAATTTTGTTAAAATATTTCAACAACTGCTGTTGTAATAAAATTTTGAAGTTGTAAAGGGACTTTATGTACACACTGTATATCTGCACACCTTCACGACCCACTAAGATGTCCCCTCCTACCCTCACAACCAACTCTTCCCTTAAGTAAGGAAAACGTCATACAAAAATTAGATGGAAATTAAGAAAATGGCAGCTAAACCACTGGATCAGCAAGCACTCTGCCTTTCTGATGGTGATTTTAATTTCCAAGATATTGATATCCTCGTGGATGAACTGGGGATCTGTGTACTGTCTAGTGTTCCCCACCACTAACTGTTTCTGAGGGAACTCACTTTGCATCTAGTGTGCTGTAACAGGGAGTCCAGTGAATCAGACTACAGAAATCTTCTTCAGTCATCCCTGTCAAAGGAGCTATCATCTTCTTCGCCAGCTATTGCTTATAGGCTTCCAATAACAGACAATCAGGTGAGGTCCACGCAACTGGTGCCATAGTGTTGGCAAACCTCATGTCATTCAGAAGTGGCACTTTCACTTTCGTCGGCAGGCAGCAACATGGTGGAGGCAGTAGGGTTCTCTGATGAGGACCCGCTGTAGAGGTCTCATGGGAGAGATGGTGCAAGGTGGGTCCAGGTGGCAACAGCAGCATGCCAGCCGAGGGTGGGTCGCCTCAGGCGACCGAATGTTTCCAGTGAAGGTCGTTGAGCTGGCCCTATGCAACATGTCAGCAGTGGGTAGAGTTGCTCATCCACTCCCAAGGTCACTGCCTGCCCAGCCAAGAGTACAGACCCCCCCAACAAGCTCTGCTTTGGTCCCATTAGGCTGTGCTGGCCCAACACCAGAATATAGCAGTAATGCCAGCAGCGTTCCAATCTCTGATTACTCGCCATCACAATACAGAACACGATAATCAGATGAAATACTACAAATCCCACTAAATGTTCTTGTGATCAGTGGTGCTAGCAACAGGGGCCTACACAATAATTTTTAAAAACGAGGAAGAATATTTACATAAATTTACATAATTAGAACTAACTCAGACCTGAGTTTGAAACGAACAAAAAAATAAGACGACTTGCTATACATTAGATTCTGTCTCCTGTACAAAGTAAATCAAGTATAACTCGTTTACAGTCTTACTTAACAAAATTAAGCCTATTTTATTTGAATTCTAATCAAGTATAACTTACCTGTCAAACAACACAAAACTTATTTATTAACAATTTACATTACCTAAGACAAAAATTTAAAAAATCATCAGAGAATGAGGTGTTTTCCACGCTTAGAATAGGTTTTATTGTCATATAAGTGGCAGGAAAGGTTGGATACTAAACCACTGCCCACACACATTCCAGTAACAAGCAGTAAGCAAGCACATATCATCTGTCACGCAATAAAAGGCTACCGCTATCTGTCAGTCATTCATTCAAGTGAAGTAGCGCTTCTTATCACTACTCTCCAGCAGCATGCGGCTGAGTTTTCCTTACAATTACGTTATGAGGGTGCAGCTGATAAATTGCAGATGTATATCAATACACACCGTAACAAAGATGGAGGGGTGATCTCTAGGTTTTGTTCATTGGCACCAAACCGCAACAAAATAATCTCCTAGTCCTTCCATGCTCTGCCTTTATCTCATTCACTGAAAAAAGCTCAGCATCTATCATCTCGTCACAAATGAGGAGCCCAAAGCTAAAACATACTACACTACTGGCCATTAAAATTGCTACACCAAGAAGAAATGCATTTGATAAACGGGTATTGATTGGACAAATATATTATACTAGAACTGACATGTGATTACATTTTCACACAATTTGGGTGCATAGATCCTGATAAATCAGTACCCAGAACAACCACCTCTGGCCATAATAACGGCCTTGATACGCCTGGGCATTGACTCAAACAGAGCTTGGATGGTGTGTGCAGGTACAGCTGTCCATGCAGCTTCAACATGATACCACGGTTCATCAAGAGTAGTGATTGGTGTATTGTGATGAGCCAGTTGCTCGGCCACCATTGACCAGACTTTTCAATTGGTGAGAGATCTGGAGGATGTGCTGGCCAGGGCAGCAGTCGAACATTTTCTGTATCCAGAAAGGCCCGAACAGGACATGCAACATGCGATCGTGCATTATCCTGCTGAAATGTAGGGTTTTGCTTGGATCGAATGAAGGGTAGAGCCACGGGTCGTAACATAACTGAAATGTAACGTCCACTGTTCAAAGTGCCGTCAATGCGAACAAAAGGTGACCGAGACGTGTAATCAATGGCACCCCATACCATCATGCTGGGTGATACGCCAGTATGGCGATGACGAATATACGCTTCCAATGTGCGTTCACCGCGATGACGCCAAACACGGATGCGACCATCATGATGCTGTAAACAGAATCTGGATTCATCCGAAAAAATGACGTTTTACCATTCGTGCAACCAGGTTCGTCGTTGAGGGCACCATCGCAGGCGCTCCTGTCTGATGTGCAGCGTCATGGGTAACCGTAGCCATGGTCTCCGAGCTGATAGTCCATGCTGCTGCAAACGTCGTCGAACTGTTCGTGCAGATGGTTATTGTCTTGCGAACATCCCCATCTGTTGACTCAGGGATGGAGACGTGGCTGCACGAGCCGTTACAGCCATGCGGATAAGATGCCTGTCATCTCGACTGCTAGTGATACGAGGCCGTTGGGATCCAGCACGGCGTTCCGTTACTACCCTCCTGAACCCACCGATTCCATATTCTGCTAACAGTCATTGGATCTCGACCAATGCGAGCACCAATGTCGCGACACGATAAACCGCAATCGCGATAGGCTACAATCCGACCTTTATCAAAGTCGGAAAGGTGATGGTATGCATTTCTCCTCCTTAACGAGGCATCACCACAACGTTTCACCAGGCAACGCCGGTCAACTGCTGTTTGTGTATAAGAAATCGGTTGGAAACTTTCCTCATGTCAGCACGTTGTAGGTGTCGCCACCGGCGCCAACCTTGTGTGAATGCTCTGAAAAGCTAATCATTTGCATATCGCAACATCTTCTTCCTGTTGGTTAAATTTCGCGTCTGTAGCACATCATCTTCGGGATGTAGCAATTTTAATGGCCAGTAGTGTAATAACGGTCAACAGCGTTCCTCAAACGTAAAGGCATCGTATAATACTTCTTTGAATAACCAGGAGTTGCAAATAGGAAGGTGTAGACATACTCGTTTGAACACATTAGTGCTCAACTTCTGTGATGCCTGTTGCTGCATGGATAGTTTGCTTTGATCATTTCCTTCTTTCCACATTCAGATTCGTAATTCCATTATCACTCATAACTGTAAGCTGCAGCGCATAAAATCCTTGCTGTCCCCCCCCCCCCCCCCCCACTCGTGTCAAGCAAAACTTGTTCCTTCCTGCAACAGAGAGCGCAAACTTCCTACATAATTGCAGGACCTGCATCGATCCCAGCGACTGCATGTCGACTGCAGTATCCTCAGTGCTTCCCAAGCATTATGAACATCAGCAAACTGCATCTATTGCGTATGGCCATTAAGGAAACCTTGAACCGATTTCACTTGCTCAATCTGCTCCACTAACGATTGGGCTCGACATATGACTTCTTGAAGTTAAAGAATATTTCTAAGAAACAAATGAGAAGTGCGGTACCAACATGTTCTCCAATGTCACAAACATGAGCGATCACAACAGCTGAAACACAGCACAAGTGGTGAATGCAGCAACACCCTATCTATGTAAGAACCACTGGTTAATATAGGTCACATACAATCCATGTTCAATTAGAATGAACAGGTGGGCAGGACTTTGTCTCACCATTTATTCCCTGTGCTTATTCCTAAAATTTTGTTAGATTAACTTCATGTTGTATATTCTTAGATTTTCGGATAGGTAGACTTTTCGCTTGAATAATTCTCTAGACCCTGAAGGGTTTCACTTAAATGTTGAAGACCTTACAACACAGAACTGGTGCTTCCTTGACAATCGGTGCGTTCTCACTAAAGATTTTTTCCAACAAACAACTTACAATCCCATATCCTCTAGTCTTGGCACTCCTTCCTCTTCTGCACTTGTCCCTTAATTCAATGAATCACTGATGACGCAGTTTACTGGTGCCTCTTCTTGCGCACATTGGGATACTGTATTTCTTCCCTGTCTGTTCTATTCCTTTAAACTGATCATAGATAAACTACTGCTCCTTCTACTCAAAGTCTATTTCCAAATCAATATTGTGTTTTCTAAAATCTATGAATTCTCTCTCTCTTAATTTTTTCAGTCAGGCTCTGCTATTGTGTTTTTCTTCCTCATATGGGACATTATGGCTGGGTACTGTATCATGAATGTCTACTTCTCTCTCTACAACTTTCTCTTCTCCTGGTGGACTAGGGCAATCAAAGTTTCTTTGATCACTGTATCGATTTCACAGCAGCCTGAGGTCTCTCTATCCATTTTGACTTCTTCAACCATTGCTACATCTTGAATAATGACATCGTGGTCCTCTTTGCATCTCACTTGAGTGACGAGAAACGCAGTATTGATTGTTAACAGGGGAAACTGGTGGATTTGATACAGCGTTACATTCGTAGCCCAGGTCCTATAAAAGAGACTGAAAACCACGAATGTCATTCATTTTGCTGCTCGCAACCATCATTTCTCTCTGAAGCCGATATGGCAGTTCCATCAAACAGATCTGAATTAATTCTGGTGGGTCATAGGGTGCGTTAAGATATTGATCACGCTGTACCATGTCTTAAAGAAAGAGTAGTATTCTGACGTCATAAATCACTGTATGCTTCTGTCATCAAAATGTTCAGTTTGATGTGCTCCTGCGTACTCTCTGACTAATATTTGGCCAGGAAGGATGCACGAAATTCTGCATACGTTTTGCAGTTCTGCATAAGTATTGCGCATTCTTGCTGCTGCGTCTGTATGAAAATGTGCACACACGATATTCATATTTAACGATGGATTCCAAGACAGGCGAAACTTATTGTCAAATTGCGTAATGAAAAATAAGAGAGTGCAAATTGTTTATTTAATTGGGAAACAGTCTGTGTTTTTGAACTGTGAGGAAATGCCTCCAATTTCCGTCATCTTCGAATTCGTCGATTGAATCGTTCGGAACATCCCTATTAAGAGACATCGGACCCAAAATCCTTGCCAATCTCTTTTCAAATTCCCGGAGTTCATCTGATTCATAGTGTCTCCTTTTCTTCGCATCTGAATGGTCATTTTCCCGTAGTTCCAGCAACTGTTCACCAAGTACGGCTACCTTGTACAATTCATCTAATGATTCACGATGTCTTTCGTTGATCTCGATTTAGTTTTCCTTGACTTGCAGCAAGATTGTGCTTCCTTTCTCTCCGCTAATTTAGTTGAGTCGGTCCTGTTCTGTTTGTACTAGCATACTCAAGCACTGATAACTGCTCTAATGTGGCTGTGAGTACCTCTGTTTGACTGCACACTTTCGTCACAATGACACATTGCTGGTTTAAAATCAGTTCATGTTGAGTTACGTGCTGACACACTTCACACAGCATCTCTGTTTGTTCTTTATTAACCTCGGTCATGACGTCCTGCACAACAGCTGGATCAACCATCATGGTTTTGGATCGTGATCCACTGTTAGTTTCTAGAACTGAAAGTCGATGTCTGAAGTCGTTGACTTGTTTCGTATTATTTACCATGGTCTCTCATGCCACTTGTTAACATTCGTATTATTTACCATGCTGTCTCACGCCACGTGTTAACATTATCTAAACTGGATTTAATTCTGGCAAGTTCCGATTGAAGGCTCTCGACAATACCTCAGTTTTCTGCTATAAATTCATCTAGCCTTTGTTAGGTATTCATTTCCTGTTCCTTCAGTTTTTCTGTAGTTGCCTCGCCAAGTCTTTTATTTCATTTTATGTATTTTCGCCTGTATTTTTATTTCTGACAACATAGCTTGTAAGCTTCTAAAGTGAAAGACTGGAGGGAAATCTTGTGGTGTACCCAAGCACATTGTTCTCTGCTGTTTCAGTGATGTCTGTCCAACACAATGGCCAGTCTGTGACCTATATGCCACTTTCTTGACCCTCAGCCCTCACGTCCCATGTTTCATCCATGCTTTCTTCAGTAGTACCCTTCTAGCCACCGTTGACCGGTAACAGACTCTGTGGACTAGTGACCTCGCCACCCGTATTCCGCGAACTTTCGCTGGTTACGACTTCCTGCAAAACCTATTCTTCAATTGAGCCCGGACAAGCACTGCTCCCAGCTCATAATCGCGTTGACACTCTCATCGTGAAATTAAACTAGACAACACGAGGCAATCATAATTGCCTCACACAAGTACCTTAAACGTCATAAAAAGTTTTGCATCACCCCAGTTCCCACAGTCCCTTTGACTGTTCAGAGATGCCACTAAACCCACCCAAAGATGTAAACAACCATGCATGAGCAGTGCCTATTAGACAGAGGGGTTCGACAGCCAATCAGTTCCAGTCATTCCACCACGAAGGAAGTACATGGCTCGTGTTGTCTGTAGTTCAACCTTGCCTAGATGGTCAATATCGCGGTTCGATCGCGACCGCATTGTTACTTTGTGCCAGGAAGGGCTCTCAACAAGGGAAGTTTCCAGGCATCTTGGAGTGAACCAAAGCGATGTTGTTGTGGAGGAGATACAGAGAGACAGGAACTGTCGATGACATGCCTCGCTCAGGCCGCCCAAGAGCTACTACTGCAGTGGATGGCCACTATCTACGGATTATGGCTCGGAGAAACCCTGACAGCAACGCCACCATGTTGAATAATGCTTTTCATGTAGCCACAGGACATCACTTTACGACTCAGACAGTGCGCAAAAGGCTGCAAGACGTGCAGGTTCACTCCCGACGTCCATGGCGAGGTCCATCTTTGCAACTACACTATGCAGCGCGGTACAGATTGGCCCAACAGAATACCGAATGGACCGCTCAGGATTGGCACCACACTCCCTTCACCAATGAGTGTCGCATGTGCCTTCAACGAAACCGTCGGAATGTGTTTGGAGAACACCCGGTCAGGCTGAAAGCCTTAGACACACTGTCCACGAGTGCAGCAAGGTGGAGGTTCCCTGCTGTTTATGGGGTGGCATTATGGTGGGCCGACATAGGCCGCTGGTGTTCATGGAAGGCGCCGTTACGGCTGTCCGATACACGAATGCCATCCTCTGACCAATAGCGCAACCATCTTGGCAGCATATTGTCTTCATGGACGACAATTCGCGCCCCCATCGAGCACACCTTGTTAATGACTTCCTTCAGGATAACGACATCGCTCGACTAGAGGAATCAGCATGTTGTTCAGACATGAACCCTATCGAACATGCCTGGGATAGATTGAAAAGGGCTGTTTATGGACAACATGACCCAACAACCACTCTGAGGGATCTAGGCCGAATCGCCGTTGAGGATTGGGACAATCTGGAGGAACAGGCCTTGACGAACTTGTGGATAGTATGCCACAACGAATACAGGTATGCATCAATGCAAGAGGACGTGCTACTGGGTATTAGAGGTACTGGTGTGTACAGAAATCTGGGCCACCACCTCTGAAGGTCTCTCTGTGTGGTGGTACAACATGCAATGTGTGGTTTTCATGAGCAATAAAAAGGGCAGAAATGTTGATCTCTATTCCAATTTTCCGTATAGGTTCCGGAACTCTTGGAACAGAGGTGATGCAAAACTCTTTTTGCTATGTGTATTTTTGTCATGTAACCTATTTCAGAAACTCTCTTAAGCTACAAACAGCCAAACAGTACGTGAATAAAATCGGTAACGATATAAAAGCCATGAACAATGCATTATGCACAGAAATATTGTTTCGTTTTCAACTCAGAGAACTCGGAAAACAGTCAGGCCAGAATTGCCTTGTGAAAGCTAAAGGAAAAGATTACTTACATACAAAATTTTTTTTTCAAGAGCTGATACTGTGATCACAAGCGCTACATAGAACTATCCTATGGTAGGGTCACCATAATTTATATGAGCTGTCAGCTGTGAGTTTAGTGTTTGGTAGCATGGAATGATCTGATGGTAGTGATTTTAATCTGCTTTTATCGCTGCAAATAAGCGAAAATGTGACTGTAATCCCTTAGTCACCAGTTGCTATTGTTCTTTTAACACATTCATTGATGATGGCGCCATTCCCAGTAAGTGCAACGGCCACACTGTGGTAATTAAAGTAGGAGGAATTTCTGCCCTTAGTACATGTAAAACAATTTCTTTAACCTAGCTCAACACAAACAAGATGCACAGTATGGCCTTACGGGGACAATGTTTAGCTGTACCACACACCTTTATAACTCTGTTGCCTGATGCATCTGAAAATGACCTGGCAGGGGGTGGGGTTCAAAGTAAAAGATTGAATTCAGACCTCTGGATTTATAAAGAATTACTTTTATATGAAGAAAATTTGAATTACATAACAAGCAATGTTCTTAAATGCTACTATCCCTTACAAAGTGAACACCAGACAATAGTATAGCAGACAAAACGATCAGCATGGAGGGTGCCTCTATTTAAATAATGGAAAGGATTTTACAAGCTTGTGCATGAACCAACACGCTGCAACAGCGATAAGCTCTGTTGAGGGCAAAGAATAAGAGGGTAAGTTGCTGTTACTCCTTCACTGAGATTTGCGAGGCTAATGAACTTACAGCTTCGTTAACTGATTTGCACGGGACAAGAACAGAGCAAGAGGAAAATGGGTATGAGTTACAATTATTGAAGCAAGAGAACGAACATACTGATCAACCTAAAACACGACAGTGCAAGGAATTTAACTAATAGCATGACAGAGATTTCAGCAATTTGGAAAGGTTTTCGTACAAATAATTGTGACTACAAACAAGCTCTGATCATGACCTAACTAGTAGCAGTTCATTAAACAGTTGCACTGAATCTCACAATCATTGCCTCATGGTACAGCTGCACAGCTTCTCCCCACCAGGCAACACTATCTCCAACAAGTCTGAACTGTAGCTCGCTTCGTCTTCAACTGCCCACCGTTCTCTCCTCAGCAGCCCCGAAACGACGCATTTTTTGTTTCACATTCCAGCCAATCATGGGCCTATCTAATGGGAGCAACACAAAGGCTAAATCAGCTTACGTCAAAGAGCATGCTCTACAGATTCCTCGCTCATCCGTTTTACTAAGAGATCTTCTAGGAAGAACTTGAAGCTTACTATGTGAACTTCTGGCAACCAATGGACTCTCGTCCACGAATTCCGCCGGAAAGATGGTTCCAGTTAATGCTCCATGTCACGTACATCAACACAAAGAGGGCTGGGTTCCTCTGCCACCATATGTCATTCATATCAAACGAATTCGCAATTAGAATGACTGTCATCAACTGTAGAACGGAATGATGACAATGAAAATGTGTGCATGACCGGGAGTCGAACCCAGATTTTCCGCTTATCGTGAGCGATTGCCTTAGCATTTGGCTATCCGTGCATGACTCACAGGTGGCCAAAACTTCCATTTGTCGTAAACCATGCCTACATGTCCAAAAAACTTTGCATCGTAATCATAATAACACAGGCGCTGCAACATCGTATTTATCTGCCGATACTGGAGAAAAGAGAACCACTTGTATGAATATCAGGAGCTCAGATGGAAACCCAGTTCTAAGCAAAGAAGGGAAAGCAGAAAGGTGGAAGGACTATATAGAGGGTCTATACAAGGGCGATTTACTTGAGGGCAATGTTATAGAAAGGGAAGAGGATGCAGATGAAGACGAAAAGGGAGATATGATACTGCATGAAGAGTTTGATGTTGTTGTTGTTGTTGTTGTTGTTGTTGTTGTGGTCTTCAGTCCTGAGACTGGTTTGATGCAGCTCTCCATGCGAAGAGTTTGATAGAGCACTGAAAGAATTGAGTCGAAACAAGGCCCCGCGAGTAGACAACATTCCGTTAGAACTACTGACAGCCTTGGGAGAGCCATTCCTGACAAAACTCTACCATCTGGCGAGCAAAATGTATGAGACAGGTGAAATACCCTCAGACTTCAAGAATAATATAATAATTCCAATCCCAAAGAAAGCAGGCGTTGACAGATGTGAAAATTACCGAACTATCAGTTTAACAAGTCACGGCTGCAAAATATAACGCGAATTCTTTACAGATGAATGGAAAAACTGGTAGAAGCCGACCTTGGCGAAGATCAGTTTGGATTCCGTAGAAATATGGGAACACATGAGGCAATACTAACCCTACTACTTATCTTAGAAGATAGATTAAGAAAAGGCAGACCTACGTTTCTCGCATTTGTAGACTTAGAGAAAGCTTTCGACAATGTTGACTGGAATACTCTCTTTCAAATTCTGAAGGTGGCAGGGATAAAATACAGAGAGCGAAAGGCTATTTACAATTTGTACAGAAACCAGATGGCAATTATAAGAGTCGAGGGGCATGAAAGGAAAGCAGTGGTTGGGAAGGGAGTGAGAGTGGGTTGTAGCATCTCCCTGATGTTATTCAATCTGTATATTGAGCAAGCAGTAAAGTAAACAAAAGAATAATTCGGAGTAGGTGTTAAAATCCATGGAGAAGAAATAAAAACTTTGAGGTTCGCCGATGACATTGTAATTCTGTCAGAGGCAGCAAAGGACTTGGAAGAGCAGTTGGACGGAATGGACAGAGTCTTGAAAGGAGGATATAAGATGAACATCAACAAAAGCAAAACGAGGATAATGGAATGTAGTCGAATTAAGTTGGATGATGCTGAGGGAATTAGATTAGGAAATGAGACACTTAAAGTAGTAAAGGAGTTTTGCTATTTGGGGAGCAAAATAAGTGATGATGGGCGAAGTAGAGAGGACATAAAATGTAGACTGGCAATGGCAAGGAAAGCTTTTCTGAAGAAGAGAAATTTGTTAACATCGAGTATAGATTTCAGTGTCAGGAAGTCGTTTCTGAAAGTATTTGTATGGAGCATACCCATGTATGGAAGTGAAACATGGACAATAAATAGTTTGGACAAGAAGAGAATAGAAGCTTTCGAAATGTGGTGCTACAGAAGAATGCTGAAGATTAGATGGGTAGATCACATAACTAATGAAAAGGTATTGAATAGGATTGGGGAGAAGAGGAGTTTGTGGCACAACTTGACTAGAAGAAGGGATCGGTTGGTAGGACATGTTCTGAGGCATCAAGGGATCACCAATTTAGTATTGGAGGGCAGTGTGGAGGTATAATCGTAGAGGGAGACCAAGAGATGAATACACTAAGCAGATTCAGAAGGATGTAGGCTGCAGTACATACTGGGAGATGAAGAAGCTTGCACAGGATAGAGTAGCATGGAGAGCTGCATCAAACCAGGACTGAAGACCACAACAACAACAACTGGGGAAGCGACTTTGAAGTACAACGTCTGACCTGTACAGAATATACATAATGGATGTACCAGTTTAGGTCATAGACGCATGGTTGACGGCATATGGAGGTTTGGGTCTGGACGTGAGTCGTACAAGGGGATAGCAAAATGGGGCCGCTGCCACGATAGCTCAATGTGTTTGGTCAGAGGGTTGGCTGCCCTCTGTAACAAAAAAACTAAGTAAACAAATCAACGATAATCTTGAACAAGCATCATGGGACGTCCGCCCCGAACAAATAGAACGAACAATCACGAACAAAATGAGATAAAAAAAAAGAATGGTAAGACGACCGCTCGCGATAAGCGCGAAAGCCGGGTTCGAGTCCCGGTCTGCCACAAATTTTGATTGTCATTATTCCATTCTACAGCTGACGGTGGTCCTTATTCACAATTGCAAATTCATTTGACGAGTTTTGTAATGGCTGTGGTAGCCACAATGCCTGTTCCTTTGAACATCCGTGCATGTCCAAAGGAATTTTGCATCGTAATCGGAATAACACAGACACTGCAACATCGTATTTCTGTCATTGTTCTTCGATCCCCCACCGTCCGCAGCTCGTGGTTGTGTGGTAGCGTTCTCACTTCCCGCGCCCGGGTTCCCGGGTTCGATTCCCGTCGGGGTCAGGGATTTTCTCTGCCTCATGATGACTGGGTGTTGTGTGATGTCCTTAGGTTAGTTAGGTTTAAGTAGTTCTAAGTTCTATGGGACTGATGACCATAGATGTTAAGTCCCATAGTGCTCAGAGCCATTTGAACCATTTGATCCCCCACCCCCACCCTCACTTCACCCCCTCTGCTATTATCCTGTGCATTCCGATGGTTGAGCCCTCCATTTTAAGCTCAGAAAGAGCAGAAAATTGGCCGTAGCCCAAATGCAAACTGAAGGAATGGATTTCATAAAAGACAGTGTGTGTTCATAAAATAGAGGCTGTTGATTATTAAGGAAAAGTTAGGATTAAATAAAACATATACCCCACAGATCTCTTACTATAGCTATTGATCCAAGTAGAATATGATAAAGAAGGAATATAAAAATGACAAAAAAACCCTACCTAGTTGCCAGGATAAACTCTTACGAAAGATATGTCCAAATAAATATGCATCTTTCAATCTATTTTTTCGAGGTGCACATTAACTTCTTTTTCTAGTGTCTTACGAATAATGAAGAACAGACAGATCGGTGTGATTCCTTGGCCTTGGCATGATCTATTGTTTCTGGCTTCAGAATGAAAACAACCTTCACTGTCCCTTAAGCATTACGAATGGTTTTTGTATCTAGGCTAACCATAAGCAGCCTACATAGGAGTCTAATTAAACTATCTCCTGCTTGTTGCGGTAGAGATGGAAAGATATCATCTGGGTTTGGCGACTTGAGGGGTTGAGGTATTCCCACTGCCCAGTGGATTTTTTTGAAATCGGCCCATTATGCGGCTGATTCTCAGTTCTCCCTCTGATTACCTGTAAACCAGTGCTGCTCAGAGACAAACTTTGTCTGTGCCAGAGAGCCCTGAGGGAAATGTGTCTCGAGGAACACATTCAATGTGTCATAAACTCTCCTTGTGTGCTCAGCATCCTTCTCCCTTAGAGTACCTATTGGATTAGTTGCTACTCTGGTGAGGATTTTGTGAAGTCTGGCGCAAGTAGCGGCACCTTCCACTTCATTACAGAATACCTTCAAGGATGATATTTTCGCTTTCTTGATCACAATGTTGTATTTGCAATGGCTTAATGATATTTTCCTCATTGTCCTTTCCTTCTTGCAAGGTTGAACGGTCTTTCTATCTGCTTCGTTTGCAATTCCAGGTTGTTGTTCCATCAAGATAATTCCTGTTTGTGCATTTCGTTGTGATTGGGCAGTTTTCTAAATATGAGGTCATAGTGGCAGATGTCACTGTGTCTGACAAACTTTACTGGCTTTCTTATCGAAGTTCTGACTTCTGTTAAACGTGGGTTGAAATCTTTCCTATAAGAGTCCCAGTCTATTTTCCTACACTTGCTTCAACTAAAACATGATATACACTTCTCTGTTGGTCCATTATCGCCAGGGGACATGGGCTGGTACTCACTTTTCAATACAATAAACTTTACTGACAGCCGTACCCTTTAAGATATTTTATTTTATTTCGAACACAACCAGTTTCGGCAATTAATTTCGCCATCTTCAGACCCCCTAGCCTTTTTTCGAATCCACGAGCTTATCGAATAGCGCCATAAAACTGGATATCGTGAATTCCAATCGTTGTGCAACTGACTCATACAAAAGCGTGACAGCAACTCAAGCGTTCTTATGAGTCAGCTGCACAACGATTGGGATTCACGATATCCAGTTTTATGGCTCTAAACGATAAGCTCGTTGATTCGATAAAAGCGTATGGGGCCTGAAGATGGCAAAATGAATTGCCGAAACTGGTTGCGTTCGAAATAAAATAAAATATCTTAAAATGTATGGCTGTCGGTAAAGTTTATTGTATTGAAAAATAATATACACTTGGTCATGTAAGGATGGTGTTATATTCGCATCTAATTGGATATCGGTGCGCATTTTGGAGCTCTGGAAGAAATGGAGACATCTAGGGATCAGCCTGGCGGGAGAGCTGCCTGCAGAAGAGTAACCCAAACTAACGGTAGGTGAGTGAAATGCGACAGACGACTGCGGAAAATGAGGTGCTAAGCAAAGCCTTCGGCACAGTGATGACAACAAGGCCAAGAGCAGCAGAGAGACAAGTCTAAGACATGACCAAAGAGAGTAACTAGGCGACAAGCAAAGCAGTTATCAAGCAGTCCTAGTGCAGCAAAGATAGATGCGACAATATGAAGTCCAAGCACTGAACTAACCAACTGTGTGCTGGGTGGCCACCTATATAACAGCCATGTGGAATGCTATTGGCTGCTGTATTCACATGACGGCGGCTCGTCACACGAGCGCAGCGCTGTGTGGTCATAGTGCCCTCTAATGGCCATTTAAGCCCACCTCCTCCTTGCAGGTATTCAACTTCTGTGGCACCCAGTACCAGAAATGGTTCCAATGCCACATGCCCTTGTTTGCCGTCGCTACACATTACTATGGACCCAAAAGTTATGTCAATTACATCTTGCCTGCTTATGTTCCTGAATGTAGGTTCCCTGCCCCAATTCAGGATCTCCAGGTTGTTGTCGATTAGAACTTTAAGAAGGTACTCACCTCTGATATTGGTGTCGCTACTTCCATACAAGGTTGTGGGAACTGGCATCACAACCAACGAGCAGTTGCTCATTCTGCTGTGAGCAGCTATCTACATGTCTTCTCACTTCCTGAGAAGGAGAAGCACTGTCTTTGTAAGGAAGGTTAGTTGAGGCCAATACAATTTCTTTTATGCTCTGTTCCGCAGGTTGTTTCACCCTGATGGTCTCTAAATCCCTGGTACAGAAGTCCGCCATCAGCATGAACGAAATTCCATTCTTAACATAAACGCACATTCTGGAATTATTTATATTCGTAGTTCCCACAAGACCTGGGACATCCCTTTTATATAGACAGAATTCCTAGATCACAGGATGTCAGTGTCCTGTCTTCCTAGAAGATGGCTTAGGAGGCAGTTGGTTCAAATGGCTCTGAGCACTATGGGACTTAACTGCTGAGATCATCAGTCCCCTAGAACTTAGAACTACTTAAACCTAACTAACCTAAGGACATCACACACATCCATGCCCGAGGCAGGATTCGAACCTGCGACCGTAGCGGTCGTGAGGTTCCAGACTGTAGCGCCTAGAACCACTCGGCCACACCAGCCGGCCTTAGGAGGCAGTTGCCTTTTTACTGTGTCACAGTTTTATCTGCAGCATTTTCAACATCAAACCTGCCACCATGATCGTTTCCAATATCTACGAATATCCTGATGGCAACCTGCGAGAATTCTAAGCGCAATTTCAGGTCCTGTTTCAGCATTACCATCAGGTATTTTTCGCCAACTTCCACCACAAGGGTTTGGCCATCAGATATAACCTTTCTGAAATAACTCTCCAGTCGTCTGATGTGGATTTTAAAATTTTCCCGGCGAATTGACTGTTCAAATTGTTTGAACTCTCCAGTCCTCTGTCCAGACTTTCTGGTTCTGGGCTTGTACTTTCTCGAAAAGAGTTTTAGGAGGAGTATTCTTAAAAAGTTTCAGTACCCAGATTGATATCTTTGCGGTCTTGAAGAGCTCAACCATAGTCTTGATCAGCTTTGCCTCCTCCCACAAAGGTATCTTGGGCGCTATCTCCTCAGGACAATTCACTGTTTACATCCTCTCGCAGACAATGGTAAGAGCACATTGTCCAGACAGAACCCTTTTGAACTTCTGACTTCGACCTGCAGCCACCCCAGACTTCTTAGAGAAAGCCATATGAACGAGCTCCACCTGTTGTGAGGTTATGTTGATAGTAGACATCCCTGTTGTATAACCACCATCAAGAAAATGGAGACTGCACTACTGTAGGTCTGCTTCACTATTTCCTGCCTCAGCTGTTTCTGGATCCATTTATGCTGAGAAGTGTGAGAATTAGATTCTCCCTTGTCTCTTTTTCCCCTGTGTTAGAGGTAGAAAGGATCTGATCAGGCAGTCTTTTTTCCGAGGTCTTAAGTTCAAGACCTTTTAGTTCCCTCCATTTATGTTTATGAAGCCATTCTTTACCCATCTTCTCATCGTCTCATTTTGTTATTTGAGAAGTTTCCTCCTCAGAAGTCCAGACTAGGTTTTGATGTTGACCTGGTCCAACTTCTCAGTAGCAGTTCTCAGTTCTTGAACTAGCCTGTCAGGCAATCCAATTGTAGAAATAACTTCCATTGGTTTTGGTCATAATGGTTGCATGTTTAAGGAAACATCAAGTCCCTCAGTTTTTGTTTTGTTTTCTGTGTTCTCCATTTTGGTCGCACAAGAACTGGGGATCCATTCAGCTGACACCACGGAACCCCATGTGGTGCAAGACCAACTACTCAGCGGAAGGGTGGTTGCTGCCTATTCATGACATATCTTCCCATGTGCCACACATCCTTCGACATGTTTTGCATCACAGCTTGAGGTGGATATCTGGGCAACTAGGGAATGAAATGGGAGTGGATGAGGGAGAGATGGGACACTGTAGGACACTCTTCATCTAACTCATATGCTGGGGCCTGTCTGGCAAGGGAGACCCTGCCAGTAGCCTCACTACAGCCAGCATAGCCCTCAGTTTCATGTGAACATGCAAGCCTCTCCACCTGCATGGTCAGTATTCGAAAAGGCAGTGTGCCCCAGAGACTAAAACAGAAATACTGCCACAGCTATTGCAAAAGGCCAGGGAAAAAGGCGAGTGCATAGTCGACCACAACACTGTTACATAAGATGTAGCAACGTCACTGACAGGTTTTTAGATCGTGGGCTGTGATGAAACAGTAGAAAGGTAAAATGACGGCAACATTGGCGGGCCAGTTACTACACCTCCAAATCATGGGCTTCTTATGGGCTATGTAGTTGAAAGCAGTGCTTTGAAGAAACAACTGAGCACCGAACCACTATAAATACCCATCATTTTTAGCCAAAGGGATTTCAGTCCAGCAGCCACCACTTACAAAAGGAGGTCTACACTGGTTGATGAGCTGTCACCACAAGACTGGCTTCTGCCAACAACAGGCCTGCTATGCTCTAAGTTAGTAGTTGTGGAATTAGCGTCTTCCATCTGGTGGGCCACCTCTGAGCTCACTTCAGCCACAACCAGCCTTCTGTCCTAGTGGGCAGCCATTCGAGTCCATGGCAGTACAGCTGTTCAGCCTTCTTCAGATGGATGGGCAAACTGTTGCTGTACACCTTCACTCGCAATTGTGGATACCACTGACGAGAGCTGCTTTCCTCTACAAGAACCTCCGCCATTGCCCTGAGTTGCAGAGCTGTGCACAGATGGGACACACATGCTGCTGCATATTCCTTACATCAGCTTTCCTGCCACCATGGGCATCATAACAGGCTACAGGCTGCAGGCTGCCTGCTTGCTTCAATGCCTCCACACTCACTGATTTAAGCACGCACCCAGAGAAGGATGTTGCCACTGATGAGCGTTGCTATGAGTGCTGTAGTTTGTGCTTCAGTAAAATATATGACTATTGCTGATGTATCTACAAACAAGCATCGACAATCGTCCTGACAACAACTCAACACCGCAACTCTACCCTACGATTGTAATGGTCATGAAACCCAGGCCTCTGTCTATTATGTATGTTTTAGGATAAGTAATGGTTGGCTACACTAGAGGTTTGAATTCTTATAAAATTGTGATTTATTCATCTGAAAAGCACAAAATGAAAAGAAATGGTGGCCCTAAAAACGTATGCAAATGAAGAAGAAACAAATAACAAATCAAGTGCAGTTAAGATTGATAAATCATATAAAAATGTAAACAGATTCCCAGAATTCAACTAATTGTCTTTTATGCGAGTGTCATAAAATTCCATATTGCATTAACTATTCCTTAATCATAGCTAACTCACAGGTGGGTTACAGTTCGGTAATAACATAAACACCTACCAGCATTCATAGAATCTTACAGGCTAACTCACAGCAAATCTTAAAAGCACTCACAATATTTCTAACTCTCATGCTGCACTTCACCAGACGCTCACCAAAGTTGAGTGCCAATCCATCGCCAAATTCTCTGTTCAACTCAGTACCGAATTTTACTAACTCCTCGCAAATATTAGAGAACCATGCGGCCACTTGTCACCAAAATTCTATTATTTCATTACATCAAATCCTTCCAGACAGACTCAAGTTACCTCTACACTGGCTTGGAACAGAATGACCTGAAATGGCCGTTTGGACCCACTCATATGCCTGTTTTCAGCCCAGTCAAATAAATGAAATGAATAGATTGGACCACCATTTAAAATATATGCAACTTACAGATTAATATTTACATGCTGAGAGGAATCTCTCTCTCCACTGAGCCTTCTCAGACAACACATGATTCTTGAATTCTAAGACTTTCGTCATAAATAGTTTAAATACAAATTATTCACACATACACTCAACATCTACAACAAAGAAAACATAGCCGCACAATATTAGCTGAGTGGTCTAAGGCGCTGCAGTCATGGACTGTGCGGCTGGTCCCTGCGGAGGTTCAAGTCCTCCCTCAGGCATAGGTCTGGGTGTTTGTCCATTAGGATAATTTAGGTTAAGTAGTGTGTAAGCTTAGGGACTGATGGCCTTAGCAGTTAAGTCCCATAAGATTTCACAAACATTTGAACAAATAAAACATCACAAATGAACAATTAACATTAAATTTTACCTCCTCACACAAAGTGTCTTTTTGATCTCTATTCAGTAGTGACATTTGATTTTACATAATTAATATCTGTATTAATGGTCAAATGAAAATTTAATTAATTAACTGACAAATCTATTTACAAACTATACAATAGTGTACTGAAATATAGGGAATGTTTTAAGGTACAACATGCTATGTTCATCATGGGTGTATGTATGTATGCATGAACCTCTGTTCTGGCACGTTTTCGTAATTTGCAATAATTAAGTCATGATTTAACTCAGTCTGTATTGTAGTTGATGAAGTGTGACACTCAATGATGATAGTTGGCATCCTCAACATCGGTCTAGCACACTACTGTAATTGTCACTGAAAGTGTTTAAATACATTAGTGTCCAAATGTTTTAACCTGCAATTATCTAACATAGTGATCTAATTATTCTCAAAATGTTTAAGGATATTAATTTCTATGTTCTGTTCAAGCCTATATGACTCAAAATAGTTACAAATATCGTTTCTCATTATTCAAATACCAAAATAAGTTTATGAAGTTCGGTGACTTTGTCTGAAAATGCGAGAGCAATATGTGTCTAAAAATTTTTAAAACATTTTATAGTTTGGTTATAAACCATCAAAATGACATACATAATGACTTCATCATAATGATCTGACGTAAGTGTGACTACCCTGATGTGAAATATGTCTTAGTTTTTTGTTATACTTTTTTATAATAATGATTTTTATCGTTCCAGTTTACTTTGAATAGTCAACAAACAACTTTTACGACACTGGGCTTATTTCTCATTTTTTCCACGACATTGTTAAGTGCTTCTCAGTTTTTTGACTCTTTATTGTTTCTGCTCACTTTGAGTTGTGACAATATGGCAATTAGATCTTTGACTGATATTGAATTATAAGAACTAGTAGATGTTTCAGCTGATGAAGGAACATTTTCCAAGTTTGGAAATCATGTCAGCACTGCATCTGAAAGCAAGTGTTTCTTTTTAAAAATTGGAAGATAGAATGGCAGTTACATCCACCAGCGAACATGGCTGCCTATCAGCTTCGAATATCATCAAGAGTATCCCAGGTACATAACCAGCAGAATAAGTGACATAAAAAGTTCATTTGAAACAGTATTTTGTTCAGCACTTCAAAATGATAAATAGATATGCCAAATATTGAGGGGCATAGAGTTTATGGTCAACATTAGACAAATATGGATGATTCTGTTTATCGCCCATATTTAGGATATTTAGGACTTTTATTCCTTTTGGGTTTGTATCTATCACATGGAGCATTTACAAAAAATTTGTTGAATGTGGATACTGAACAGAATATACACTGATGAGCCAAAATTTTGTGGCTGCTTCCTTAATATCTTGTTTGTCCGTCTCTGGAACGAAATACATCACTTATTGTGTATATCAGGGAACCAACAGTTTGCCGGCCAGTGTGGCCGAGCAGTTCTAGGCGCTTCAGTCTGGAACCGCGCGACTGCTATGGTCGCAGGTTCGAATCCTGCCTCGGGCTTGGATGTGTGTGATGTCCTTAGCTAAGTTAGGTTTAAGTAGTTCTAAGTTCTAGGGGACTGATGACCTCAGATGTTAAGTCCCATAGTGTTCATAGCCATTCGAACCCATTTGAACCAACAGTTTATTGGTAAGTTTGTGGAGGTTGTGGCATTAGATGTCTATGCACAGGTACACAGGTCATGTAATTCACGTAAATAACAGGCCGCTGATTTGCAAACACGATGATAGCGCCCCATAGCGACCCAGATGAGTTCCATAAGATTTACATCAGTCGAAATTAGTCGCAAGGAAATCAACGTCAGTTCACTGTAATGCTCCTCAAATCACTGTAGCACAGACAATTATACTGCCCGTAGACGGCATTGCCATCAGGGAAGACATCAAGCACGAAGGGCTGCAGGTGACTCGCAGCTGGCCGGCCGTGGTGGCCGGGCGATTCTCGGTGCTTCAGTCTGGAACCGCGCGACCGCTATGGTCGCGAGTTCGAATCCTGCCTCAGGCATGGATGTGTGTGACGTCCTTAGGTTAGTTAGGTTTAAGTAGTTCTAAGTTCTAGGGGACTGATGACCTCAGCTGTTAAGTCCCATAGTGCTCGGAGCCATTTGAACCATTTTTGACTCGCAGCTGTCAGTATATTTCCATTACTATCACAGCTCCCATGCAAGCGCAGAAGAACGTCTCACAGAGCATAAAACTACTCCCACGAGCCTACCTCCATGGCGCGCTGAACGTTTTGAGCCGCTGTTCACCACCATGACGGCGTTTGTGGAGACGACCATTGACCTAGTGTAGCAAAAATGTGATTCACCTGAAGAGCCGACACGTTTCCATTAATAGACGGTCTAATTTCGATGGTCCTGTGCTCACTGCAGTCATAATTCGCGGTTGATTTGGTCAACATGTGAATACATGAAGGGTGGTGTGCTATGGAGCTCCAAGTTCAACAATGTACGATGAACAATTTTCTGCAAAACATCTATGCATGCACCAGCATTGTGCTCTTTAGCCAGAGATGCCACAGATCACCCATCTATCCTACTTTACAGAGCAGATAAGGCTCTGAACCCCACGTTCTGTGAAGAGTCGTAGATATCCAACCATTTAGCGCCTTGTGGCAGTTTCACTGTCCTACCTATTTCCATAGATGCTCACGACAGTAGCATGTGAACACTCGACCAGCTTCGCCGTTTTCGAGATACTCGTTCTCAATTTCTGCATCATAATAATCTGACCTTTTTCAAAGTCTCTTATCTCAATGGTTTTCCCTACTTGCAGCCCATACCTTCGCTGTGGTGATTCCTCGTCCATGTCTGCCCTGCTTATATCCTTTTATTACCGCGTTACATGTCTACAACGCCACCAGGCAGCATCCAACGTCACGATGGGCGGTGGACATAATGTTATGACTTTCGTATTTCGAGCACCAGGCCTAATCGAACATTCTGTATAATAATGCATGTCCTGTGATTTGATAAGAACTCAACTAGAGAGGAAAGACAACATACCATTAAACTTGCTGCAATTCGTAGTACCTGGGAAAGTTGGTAGAAGCCCATACTCAACTTTTTAATCCATGAGTTAATGTTACTATCAACGAGCAGTTTGCAGAATTTAGAGGTGGCTGTCCATTCAAATAGCATATCCCTAGTAAACTGAGAAAATATGGGTTCAAAACATACATTCTGGTGACAGCGAACCTTGATATATACTGGGTGCCCAAATTTATACAGGAGCAGCACCATAAAAATCAGAGAATCAGAGTAATTACTGGTCTCACTTAAGAATTAAGAGATCAGAATGTCATGTAACACTGTTTTTGCTTGATATAATTTGGTACAACTATTGCTCAAAAGAAAATTAACGACCTTGAGAGATATACAGAAAAATATGCTAGAACTTCCACAAAAATCACCAACAAGGACGATCATAGCTCTTCGGTTTACTTAACATATCACTATCCTGTATTCAATTATATTTCTAAGAGAAATAAGAATGTTGTACTAATGAGTACTCTCCACTGTGACAATGAAATCAGTGGCAGGACTGGTAAGAAGCCAAAATTGATTTTGGATTATAATTGAACGAAAAGGGTTGTATACACAATTGGTTAGCTAACAGGTACATATACATGCAAATGAAAAACCAATAGATGGCTTTTGAAAGTTTGTGAATCTCCTCTAACGTATTTTCGTTTATTAATTTTTGCAGCACTTACAGTCCAGTACAGGAGTTTTACAGAGAGAGCATGCTTCGTTTCTAAATAAACCTGACCTTGTAACATAATGTGAGTACATGTTTCTTACACTTTTCAAATACTGTTGTGAGGGGTAGCCATGCGGTCGAGGGCGCATCGCAACGGTTCGTGCGGCTCCCTCCCTGTTGGAGGTTCGAGTCCTGAGTCCTCCCTTGGGCATGGGTGTGTGTGTTGTCCTTAGTGTAAGTTACTTAAAATTAGATTAAGTAGTGTGTAAGCCCAGGGACTGATGACCTCCGCAGCTTGGTTTCGTAGAACTTACCACAAATTTCCAAATTTCAAATATTAAAGTTCCTCAGTTGTAAAATGGAAAATGTCGCTTTGAAATAACAACAGCAAAAATAAAAACAGTTCAAATCAATAGCATTTTCGATCAAATCTCTTTATCACGCTACTTATCATGGTCATTAACTTTTTCTGTAAGTAAGACTGTATATTATTACCATAAAGAGCTCTTCATATAAATGTACAGAAGACATGAGAGCAGTTAACTTCTGCACACCACAACAGCGAAATTGCAGACAGTGGTGTGGCCCACAGCTACGAGAATCAGCGGCAGTATGTCGAGATTGAAAAGTAACTACATATAGCAGTCTAAAATTTGTAATTGAAACATTAGTATTAGTAAACTGTCTGGAGAAAAGGAAGTAAGTCATGGTACAACATCAGCTGACACTTTGCCAACTTAGGACGATTAGGATATTTGTCTACGCTATAATTAATTTTGCAACAACAAAAAGAATATGAGAAGGAATTAAGAAAATTAATTTCACAAGAACAAAAACTAAATAAGAAGGAATTAAACAAAACTAGAAATAAAGTAGATATGAGGTTAAAAGAAGTCAGCATAGGAATAGCTCAAATTAATGGTAAGTTTAATGTTTTAGAACAAAATGTTAAAAATCTTGAAGCTAAAAACTGAGAGATGTTGCAGGGAAACAGATTATGAAACAAAAGAATGGGGTAAGAAATTAGAAGTTTGTAAGTCAGAAATGAATCAAAAGGTTGACCATGAAATCCAAAAGTTAAATAAGGATTTCCAGGATCAAAATGAGGTAATACAAACAAAAGGCTACAAATCTTGAAGCTAAAAGTGAGGGATGATGTAGAAAAATGGATCATGAAATGAAAGGATGGGGTAGAAAATTAGAATTTTGTAAGTGAGAAATGAATCAAAAGGTTGAACCATGAAATTATGAAACCAAAAAGTTAAATAAGGATTTGCAGACCCAAAATCTGGTAATACAAACAACAGTTAATGACTTCAGTACTGTAAAATAAGAACAGAGCAAAGCATGTAATGATGATTATAAATTACCATGGATTATTTTACAGCATATCAAAAATGACTATGAAATACTTAGTTGCAACATTTCACACATAGGGTGCTCTTGTAAAGGCATACAAGTGCGGTTCAGAGTAAACTGACAAAAAAAGAACAAAAAGCGCTTCCTGAGATGGAAGAAAAAATGGAAAATGCAATTAGACAAAAAGTCGAAATTTTATGTGAACAAGAAGGAAAGAAAGGTGCTGTTCATGTAAGTGACATACATGCATATAAATGACGTTATATTTCTAGTAAGGGAACTATATACCCAATAACTTTCATTGGACAGTTTGAGGGCATCATTTCTGAAAACATGACAAACAACAAAAAATAAAATTGGTCACTAGTAGGTTAGAAGAAGAAGCAATATCATGGGGAATCAGGGTCAGTACACATATGCAAAAGATATAAAGAATTTGTTCAAGCATTTTGAATCAATACTGGCCTTGCAGCACACAAAACAGAGCGACAGGTAAAGTATCATTGGACAGAAGATTGGTTGGTGACAAAGTCATCATACCATGAATGGACAGGAGTAAGGTACTAGAAGGTCCCACAGCAAAGTTCAATAACTTCAAGATACCAATATATATAGACTTAACAGCTAGCTTATGTCAAAGGCTGCTAGCAGAAAATGGTCAAATGTATACTGCATTCGTCTATGCGAGATAAAGCTATCAGTTCAGAACTAGGAAGTACCATATGGGATTACATGGTTGATTTTGAGAAAGTTATTAATGATGTGTCTCATTCTACAATGGAAATGCCACCAGAACAATTAATAGCTGACTTGTTGATCAATAACATGAAAAAACATCATAATTGCTAAACCTCAGGGGGCGATAGTGTTATTTGTATTGCTAGGTAATTGACGATTACCAGATGCCTGAGTTAACTGACAGCAGGCTTCATTGTTTTTTCATGCTGTTAGTTCTTCCCCTTCTTTCATTCAGAAATTATCTATCTCCTTTAACATTCTTCACTATCAAGGTTAAGATGAGCAAATTTTCTTACACTGAATGTGATGACACAGAAACAAGCTATGACAGAAACAAAGCAACCCAGCAGAATAAACATCTGCATAGCATGGACAAAAAATGGGCATTTACTGGAGTTATGTGGACAGGCAGCAATAACACACAGTATATAGTTGCAAGACACCAGCACCATATTAATCCTCATAGCAAAAACATATTATGAAGTATGTAGTGGAACAATTTTTATATATTACGATAATGATACATAAACCTTTATGTCTGAACATATTTTAAGATTAGGAAAGCAAGAAGTTGCTGTTATATATAACACAAATTGTATGCGTACAGTACCTTTACATAGTATCGATCAAACACTGTATGCAGCGATCATAAACTAAAGCAAAGACGACAGTGCAGTCAACAATGTGCGAGTAGGTGAGCGAGAGTCAAGTGTAGGAGTCCGTGAGTGGAAGTCGGGTGTGTGAAAGGCTAGAGATGAGTGCTCAATAACGAGGCTGGAGATGTATGGCAGAATGTAGGCGTAATGGCACACAATATGTGATTTCTGCCCAGTGCTCTGAATGTCAATGTGAAGAAATTCAAGCAAGCGTGGGTAAATGGCGGGAGTAACTATGAGGAGTCTCGGGAGCTCGCCCTGGCAGAGGCAAGGTTCCTCTGTTCTAGCGACTCTAAGTTCTTATTCACCAACCAGGAGCTGCTGCCCATGTTCCTGCATTGGACTCTGGACGCCACCAAGGGGAGAAGGAGGACGACGGTGCACAGAGTCATGGTGTGAGAGTATGTGGCAGCCCTTGAGTGTGAGCAACAGGCACAATGCGAGCAGCGCCGTCCACCTGCTGCAGAGTCGCTGCTGGAGGGAGCCCCCTCTCCACCGGGGCTGGAGTGCCCACCACCAACACCCGAAGTCGATAGGCAATCTCGAGATATCTTGGGGGCTGCGGCACTCTGCCACACGGTTCTTGGCACTGGATGATATTGTGCACCTGGGGCCTGGGGCGCCGTCTTTGGTGTTTGCGGCCAGGCTGCCTGGGGCCCCCTTTACTGTCGGCTCCGAGGAGAGGAGGCGCCACACCTGCTATCCAAGTGGCTGCCAGGTGGTGGCCCTCTACTCTCAAAGTGGAAGTGCCACCAGTGGAAATACGTGAGGTGCCAGGGTGCCTTTAGGAGGGACGGTGCACATCCTGGATGACATCCTGCTACATCCCTGGGCTGGTGGACTCCTGGCATGACCTCTTCACAATGGAGCCACTCTCCACCGCTGGCTCCACCCTCATTGGCTACTCCTGTGCTTGGAGCAAGTCGACTTCAAGCGAATGTGGAGGCCAATCACGCTTGATGAGAGCATGGCCACTTTGCCACCTAGAGGCTCTGCTGCCAGCCCTGATGGCCTCTCGCTAGCACAGCTGTGCCGCCTACCTGTGGAGGTCAGCAAAAAACTACTGAACTTCTTCCTCCTGTCCCGTAAGCTCCCTCTTCCCTCCTCCAAGCCAGGACTTCCTTGCTGCCCAAGACTGCCGCCCCAGCATCCCCGTTGACTTTCGGCCCTTCACTGTCTGCTGGGAGAGAGCCTTCTTTAAGGTACTGGTGACTTGTCTTATGCAAATGTGCGCTGTGGACGAACGTCAGCAGACGTTCATCCCCTGGATGGGATACTGGAAGATACTTTCATTCTCAACCGGATTCTTGTCAGTGCTGTCGTTTTGTCTTTGTGGCTTCCCTCGATGTTTCTAAGGTGTTTGATTCGTTGGACGATGGACGTGGATGAGACCTTCCGCTACCTGGGACTGCAGTTCTCCTCTTCGGGCCGGTGCCTCTTCCATCCGAGGCGCCAAATCGAGGAGTGACCCAGCACCTTGGCACCTACGGGTGCTACCTGTGGCAGACTATGTTGAAAGAGTAGCTAGTTGTTATCACGCGGGCACCACTGAAGCTGCAGCAGTGGCTGTATGTGCTTTGTGAGGTGCTTCTCCTGGGCCTGTACTATGGCCTCGCTTTGAGCCACACCTGCTTTGGTGCCCTCAAGGCCATGGATATCTGTGTTCGGGTTGTGGTGATGAGATGGTTCCGCCTCCCAGCGGACACTCCTCTGGGCTATTTCCACACTCCTATAGCCCAGGGGGCCCCGGAATCCCATCTGCTCATTGGATGGCGGAACAGACTGCTTGCCTTGCTACAGGCCGAGCCCTCTGACACTGACATGGACCTGGGGGAGGTGCAGAACGTGGTGGCGGTGCTGGATGGTGTCTAATGTGGGAGGACCATCTACTGAAGACGGCTGCACAGGTTGGCGAGTTTTGGGCTGTGTGCCTGCATGTTACTTCGACGGGGCTGCCTTGTTGTTGTCACAGCCAGGACACCAGGCCAACACCGCTGGATCGAAGACACCAGTCTCTTCCTGTTGGGGCACGACTACATGGCACGTATTCGCACCCATATTAACGCCCCGCCCTCAACAGCTTGCAGGAGTTGCGGCTGTGACAGGGAGAAGAAGTGTCGAGCGAGGTGCAGCGCCATCGAGAATGAAAACCACGTTGTCCAGGGTTGTGGGCCTACCAGCAGGGCCCGCGTGCAACAGTACGATGCTGTCGCGAAGTACGTTGCATGCGGGCTGGCTCAGTGGGGGTCTGACATCTCCATCCAGCCCCACATATGCACACAGAGGGAGTCCACAAGTCCGACATCGTGGCGGTGAAGGACGGCATGGGGCATGTCATCGGTCATCGATGCTTAGGTCGTCGGCGACCACCTCAACACCGACTGGTGTCACTGATAGAAGGTGGCCAAGTTCGACATCCCGTAGGTTGGTGTGCGGTAGGAGCTCTCTGACCGGCAGCCAACAGCTTCGAATTTTCAACCATGACGCTGAACTGGAGTGGACATGGGCGCCATCATCTGCCCACCAGTTCCTCCGTCTCGGCTTCTGTGGGAGGGAGCTGAGCGTCGTCGCAATGCAGGTGCTGTGCGGAACCTCCTGGATCTTGGGTCTATTCAAATGAATGACAGCCATTAGGCCGATGTACAGAGAGGTTTTTAATGTTTCGTTTGCCCTGACTCCTGAAGCTTCAACAATCCAGGAGCAATATCGGCCTCGTCCTCTAAATTTATTTTTCTCTGTTTTGAAAATCAGTGTACTATACTTTGTGTTTAGCATTCTGACACACAAGATGTACAAGTGTACTCTTGTGTTATTTACAATGTATCTGTTTTGATCTTGTGAATAAAGCCAGCTGTAATAGCTACTGTGAGCTAGGTGCAATCAGTTTTAAACATTCTGTGCCGTCAAGTAAACATTGTATAGTCTTGGGTCAGAGTCACATCCATAAACAATAAAAGGGTTGCGTGAAGCAAGTGTTGTGTTTACTACCGACTGATTGATGTGTGTGCAATGTGTTTTGTTCCCTCACTACCGTAATTCCCTTTTGTGTCTGAATGCTGGCGAGCAGACATGGAGCTACTGACGTGAAGCGATGCGCGCCCAGCGTGGTCGTCACCTGTTGCTACTGCAGCAGGGACCTGCCAACCCCTACGAGGACCTAGCACACAGCGCGACCATCGCTTGTTCCAGCGCTGCGCTAGCTTGTAAGGTTGGTGAGCTATGTGGTGTGTGGAACCATGGAATGCTGATGTCAGCAGCCATCTGATCAACAAGTTTCATGGTGCGATAGTCACTGTTATGATGCTGTTACAATTCCACCAATTTGCAGAGACAACAAGTCTACAGTCCCCAGCGGCTTTGATGCCACAGCCTCATAATTTATCGAAAGCTACGAACACGTGTGTTTTGCATTGGGTCACATAGGAAAGTGAAAAAGCAGAGTAACCAGTGAAAGTGTTGTTGTCGTGGTGTTGATGCCACAGCCCAGTGCATCGTGAACCACTGTATTTGCCTATGATTTACGACTCAACATATACGCAGGGACCTAAAGCAGAGTAATTAGATAAATGATTTATAACAAGAGTATGAAGAGCTACATAAAAAAGTGTTTTCCAGTGTGATGATTCGTTTATGGATTACTTTCCAAGGTAGGTGCTTTTTGTCAAATTTCTTGTATTTCCAACCCTGTAACCTGTGAGCCAGAATCTAACAGTATCATATTTTCAAAATATGCTGTCGCTATGAGTGTAAATTTATGTGGGGTAGTAACAGAATATTTTCCTGTCAATATCGTGTAATAGTTAGAGTTGTCTGTTTATTATCTTGTTTACTTTTGGATCACATTTATTCAGTTAGGCCTATGTCTATATTCATACAATACAGTGACGATATAATGATTAGTATTCAATTGATCATGACAAATTGCATTAACAGTCAACCCTAATAGACAATTGTTATTAGTGTATCATATTTAACCATGCTATTTCAGTGGGACGTTACGGCATTGGGCTTCATGTTGCCATGTTATTTCAATGAGATTATGCAGTATGCACAAGCATTTGTGATTAACTTGACCTATCTTGTTCCTAATTAGTGACTGATTGAATGAGCTAATGATATACTTTGACTTTAAAGCAGTGTAAGTAAGTGATACTAACTTTCATTTCTTAAACGCCGTTTGCAATATATAAATATAAACAAATATTGTAAACATACACTCAAATGAAATTTATTCTTAATGAAATGAGTTTCTGCTTTGCTAATATATAGTTTCAACTAATTACTATAATTTTGTAATTTTAAATTTTACATTTTTTCCTTTCTTCTCTTTCTATATATTTTTTAACTTTAATATTCAAATCTAATGTCACCATTATATTTTATCATATTAAAGTGTTATTTTGGTGGGCATATGTAAGGTTACAGTACCCTTACTTACTATCGATCATACACTCTATGCAGCGATCATAACTAAATCAAAGACGGCAGTGCAGTCAACAATGTGTGAGTGGGTGACCGAGAGTTGAGTGTTGGAGTCCATGAGTGGAAGTCAGGTGCGTGAGAGGCTAGAGACGGTTGCTTGGTAATGATGCCAGAGATGTGTGGCGGAATGTAGGCGTAATGGCACACAGTATTTGATTTCTGTTGAGTGTTTATAAATGTCGGTCTACAAAAGGGTGTTTTAATTAATAAAATCCAATATTTGAGAAAGGACATGTTATCATTTAGTAGTTTTCATTCGATTTCACAAGAACAGAAGAGCACGACAATGAGTTTGAGGCAAAATTAATTAAATATAACTTCATCTTCAACCTATGCAAATAATAAAGTTCGGTGCAAAAATGAATGGAAATTACTAAATGTTGTCTTGAGGTGATATACAGATTGTACCAGAATAGACATATCGTTACTCTTTAGTATGAACAGAAATGATAACATGCTTTCCGCTGTAATGACTTATGATAAGGTGATAGGCTAGGAATAGTCCTGTCAAGAGGTTTATGGTAAATGGAGAGTGTGGAGTCCTGCCCACTCGTCTCTTCTAGAGTGCCTAAAGGATGCTGCTTTCTCAGATAGCTAAACAACAATTCAAGCAAATTATATTAATGGTTGTTATTACAATAAAGCAGATTGACAGTACTAAACTTCGGTTTACAGGAGTGTCGCAAGCGATGGGCGACATGCAAATAATAAATGCCTTTCGTAGTATACAATGTCCATACAAGTAATGGATGTGGATCACTAATAACTGTTCTGCTAGTGCCTCTGCTAGAGTGCGTCTTCTATAGCCCCCGAGGCTGGCACGAGCGGCTCTTATATTCTCTTCTTGTAGAGGCCACTTCTGTTGTGGTGACATCCTAGTCAACATGCTATTGGCTGAAGTGTTCTCACAGCCTTCTCTTCTCTTGCGTTCTTCATCTTCGTGTTACACTGGAACAGAGAGTTATGGTTGTCAGGCGATAGGAAAAATCTGCCAGTTATTTGCAAAGAGAAAAAAGAGGAAAATTGAGAGTCGTAGACAAGGCGACAGAAACGTCGGCCATTGTGTATGTAGAGAGAGACAGGTGAAGGATTGTTATTAGGCAACAGGAAAGTCAGCCAATCATTTGTGTATAGTGAGGGAGCAAAGGCAAAAGGCGACATTAAGTAGAATTAATGGATGAAGTGCTTTCTGCCAACTGTTTTGTTAAACACAAGGGAGTAGACATATTGTCTGTATAAAACACAACACTGACATGGAAATCTCATAAAAGATATAAACATAGTAAATAAGGTTTAAATAGGAGGCCATGTAATGTGAAGGATAGAGAGTAATTCCACACACTGGATTTAAAGATGCAGGGAATTAGGAATAAAGGTCTAGCTAAGAATAGGGTAATTACCCCTACACATTACGAAGTCACTTAATGCTCGTATATGAAAGTCAGTAGAAAATAGACAGTCATTACAACACTAGAGTTTCACTACAACTTTTTGTATCAACAGTGACACTCAAATGTAGAAGTAATGATACCTCATACTGTGGAATAAGCAACGATCTGTTAAATGAGTGTTTGTGCATTATGCTTGAAACAAGATTCTGAAATGTTCTCTCAGTGTATCTGTGATCCACAACTGTAAGCCTCCACAGATAAGATTTAAAGACGCTGGCTAGTGGCGTGAGTCATTATTGAAGCAGGTCAGTAGTGACAGATGGCGTGAGCAAGCACAGAGCTCTTAAAGATTGCAGAGGGCAATGTCCGAGCTGTGTGTAGCTACAGCTGTGACCAAAACAAAAACGTTGATGCACCACTGTTGTAGTATGATGTAAACAGTGGCCAACCCAGAATCATAACAAAACATTAGGTATTATGTATTTATATTGTAATGGTGTATGAAAACATGTTTCTTTAAGTTTGTTTAAAATTATTAGGAAACTTATTTAAGGCATTTTGCATCGTTTCATGGAATTGTACTGGAGCTGTATGCTGAGGTTGGAGACGGGAGAGTGGACTGACAACTGTTGAACTCAGTGCCGGTTGGGAAAGTCTGGAGTTTCACAATGCAAGACAACGTCATGCACAACAGAATTATCAATATAGGTTGTTGTTGTCTGTTGCTTGCATATGTTCTGGTAAGATGGTGTGAGAGTAACGTTCTTCAGCCTCCATGAATTTGTGAAATGTATGGGTGCTGTGTTTGTTTTATTCATAATCATGTGAAGTGGACATCTTTATGATGCATTCAAATAGAATTAAATGCAGAAATGCATGCTGAGGAAAAGTGTAAAGTGTAAAGAATGTCTTGTCGAACTGAAAGGATGGTGATGCGCCGATAGTAGTTGAAAAGCAGTACAACTTTTTATGATGAATAATTGGTCAATTTAAAAGAACAGCAAGGTGACAGAAGTTAATGACAATGCAAATTCTTTATGAGACATATTTTATTGAATTCAATGGACAACAATGTGCTGACAGCAGCTTAACAGCAGAATAAAATTTCTGACTGATTGAATCTTGACTAGGAGATAGTGAACTGCTATAGAGTATTCTAGCAGAAATGATAGGTTATGAGTTAAAGAAAGGCTATCAACAAATAAAGGTGCAGAATAATGCTACTTTGAAAATCTTCACTATTTAAAAATAATGCAACTAGTATAGAAAGTGTAACTAAAGATTAATGATTTTGGGATTTAAGGATGTACACAAATTAAATTAGGGTAACAAATAGTTTTTTTCTAATCATAAAATAATTGAGTCTATGTTAGTATAAATTCATTTGTGATTTGAGGATGAAAAACACAAAGCAGATTCAAGTTTGGAAAAACAATAACGAATCCCAATTATAGTGGGACTGTATGGCTCTTGAGAGATGATAGCTGAGAAATTTGTAAAAATTTGAGTAAAAATTTTCTTATTTCCAAAATTGATTGTTGCCTGCGAGAACATCTCACGTTTGGAAATCTGAGAAGGAGGAGGATGTGTAATAATTCTGGTTTTGCATCCATCATGCTATTAGAAGCTCTTCCGAGAACAGTTGAGAAGACAGCAGTGGGAAGATGACGCAATGTGCTGTAAGGTACTGATGGCAGACGGTTTGTTCAGCGTGGGTATCGTGAGAAACACCACCTAAATTAGCTGTTGCTTTCGGAAGTTGAGCGCCAAAGTGATAATCTTCTGTTATTAACATTAGAAAAACTAATCAGTGAATTTACTTGCATTTCATATAAAAGCATATCTCAAAGCCTGGCTATCATTCCATAGTTTCAAAAGTGTTAATTGCCAGCAGAATCACAAACAGCTGCTATATGAAAAAGCAGACGAAGCACTTTGGAGATATTCGAATCGCGCCTAACTTGGATGACGAGCAGAGCTGTTGGCTGTAAGGCGGAGCTGGTTTGGCAGTCTTGGAAGGCAGACATATGGTCTGCCTTGGTCGGTATCGGTTAAGGACTTAATTAGCAAGCTCTGGTTATTTGGATATATAGTGGAGAACAATCTGATAGTAATTACGAAAATACGCAGTTCACTGGCTTTTTTAAATTTTCTATAAAGGTGTGAAGAAAGGAAATTATTTGTGATTCATAAAGTGGTATATAACTGTGCAGTTTCTCGTATTCTGCTAATAAAAAGCGACTAGCGACCCTTGTAAACGAACTAATTGAAAATTTAACTATCCATACAATGTCATTGCCTCGTTAACAGATTATTACAGCCTCAAGACAACGGGTTCACGACCTACGTGTTCTTTTCTGCACAGGAGACAACTATAGAGAAGTGCAGATTGGTGAACATTAATTAGAACTTACACATTCCACTCATGTCAATGGAAGCAAACAGGCTCCTTACGTGTAATGTCATATTAGTACAAATGAGATCAATGATACATCATCTGTGGTAACACAGAGGAGGTTTGAGGGAGAGAAGTTTTCGAGGGGAGGGGTTTATCATATACACGTATATATATCCCTCTCTCCACCTCTCTCTATGAACTTGCTGTAATTACCAATCCTAATACGGAGTAGGAAAACCATTGGCATCCAATAAAGATTCCAGACGTCTCGAAATGGATAAATATCGGTCCTGTGTTGTTTCAAAGTGAATCTTGTACCATTCTTCCCGTAAAATAGTGGCACATTCGAGAAACAATGATGGAGGTGGATAGCAACCAAGCACCCTCGAAAGTAGACCATGAAGGCTCAATAACAATGAGATCTAGCGACAATGGTGGCCAGGAGAGATGCGACAATTCATCCTTAGTTTTAGTTTAGTTTAGTTTTAGTTGTGTCATGTTCATGCTCACAATACCAGTCTTCAACTATATGAGTTGTGTGAACAGGGCCCCGGCGTCTTGGAACACAGCATCACCGTCAGGGAATGAACAATGAACCGTGGGATGGACCTAATCAGCCAAAATGGTCACATAATCCGTAGCAGTAAAGCGACTAGCAAAGTAACTGTGAGACCTATAGAATAGAATGATATGGCTGTCCGAATTGTTACCAGGCCCCTGCCGTGTTTCACTCTTGGAACGCAAACTTGGACAACAATTGGAAACACCATGAGACAATATTCATCTGACCGAATGACATTCTTCTATTCGTCCACGTTTTATGGTCTGAGACCACGTTTTCCTGTTACTGACATTTTCATCACTGATTAGCGTTTTCGTAATTCCAGCTCGCCTTGAAGTTCCCTGCTTCTGGAGCTCCCTCCGTGTGGTTTTGATGCTGACAGAGTTTTCAAATGTGACGTACAGTTCTTCAGTGACTTTTACAATTGGCATCCTCTTACTTTTTGTCACTATCCTCTTCAATGACCGCCCTTCACAATAATTCAACACACACTTCCATCAGCATTGTGACTGAGCGAATAATATTTTTTACAATGTGTCCAATGGACGAGATGTCTGTGTCAGTGAAGGAAGAGTTTAACAGCTACATTAGCTGTAATCATGCAGCTGAGGCCTGTGTTCATAGCTACCTGCACTATGCTTGGAAAGCAATGATGCTGCACAAATGTATGAAGAAGATTAATAAGATTCATGAAATAATGGAGATGCATCAGGATGGGGGTAAATTACGCTTCGCAACTCATGCTGCTAAATGCTTGTGCTGGAACTGTAGACCATTTGAGAGAAGTCCAGTCAGTCTTCCGAAGCGCAAGGGGCAAGTTTCTCATTTGCTCCAGCTCAGGCATCCACATGTACAATTCCAGAGATGCTGGTGATGAGCAGAGATTATTTTAATATGTGTACTACGTGCACGCACACAGCTGAGGACTGCATCCATAGCGCCCTACACAAAGATTGGAAAGGAAAGACAATGGATAAGCATAAGAAGAAGAAGAATACTATTCAGCGAATAATGGTGATGCAGTGGGATGAAGTGAAGATGCATTTTGCAACTCATGGAGGTTACTACTTCTGTTGGAACTGTCTACCATTTTTGAAATGCCCCATCAATACATCCACGAGATGAATCTCTGTGACAACTCAGACAGAATGAGGAAGTTTACTACCACCACAGGTCCCTTGAAACTGCTCTTACCCCCTCCAACAGCATCTGAAAATTGGTGGGGGCAAATAGGGAGTTCAGGAACACCACGTTCGGTCATGTGATCACTACATTGAGTATGCAGGCCAGACGCAGTAGATCACCAGTCTCTGAAACAAGAAGAACCATGAAGTATCACCAGCAGCAGAATGGGAAGAACCATATATATATATATATATATATATATATATATATAGACACACACACACACACACACACACACACACACATATATATATATACATATATATGTGTGTGTGTGTGTGTGTGTGTCTCTTTGTATGTGTATATATATATATATATATATATATATATATATATATATATATATATATATATATATATATATATATTTTTTTTTTTTTTTTTTTCACTGCAGTTCCATTTTTTCCTTCATTCAACTACATTTTCTTTGTGTCTGTGGAAGCTTATTGCTGCTTCTTTTTTGTTCAGCTGTGATCTCCCATGTGACCAGACCTGCAGTAGGGAATACACCCAGGCTGCCCCTGACACGAAAAAGTGTGCAGGTGGTACTACCCTACATGGTACAGGTCATTACTGGCTGCCAACATATGAGCCATCTGAGAAGATTCCAATGCCACTGTAAGAAGAACGATGTGTAAATATTGTAGGTGAGAAGCTACTACTTCCACCTAGCGCTCTAATAATTTACACTTCAACATACAATTTAACGTCTACAGGTTCAAAACGGTTAAGTATCGGTATACTAGCAGCTATAGAAGCCAGTGACTTTTGTGTGTTGTTAGAGATTAAAAATGTACCTAAGACTGTTAAAGTGGAGTTTACTGAGCACAGTCAGCAGATAACCATCGAGTATTATCCAGCGTGAACCCCACCGTACATTAGCTGTGGTGCTCTAACTCTCTCAATTACAACAGTGTACGATGACTCAGCACTCTGTGTGAAATAAGGGAACACAATCATTTATCTGCAACACTCTAACATTACAAACATGTTCGACCTAGGTATGCCATTATCATATATGTTGTAAAGACTCAACAGATGGCTACAGTGTGTTAAAAGTGTTTATAAAGACACCGTAAGCTATCTCCGAGTGAATAGTGTGCATGCTGGCTATTTACACCAGTGTGTCAATACAGCACCAAAAGGAACTAAAGGACAACCAATAAGTCTGAGAGAAACTCAAGCTAAGTTCATTGTCATTTTTTGTTAAATTGTACAGGAGTGAAAGTGAAGAAAAACCTGCCGATATTTCAGATATATTGCATCAAAAGTATGAGTTCTGAATATATATACTCCTGGAAATTGAAACAAGAACACCGTGAATTCATTGTCCCAGGAAGGGGAAACTTTATTGACACATTCCTGGGGTCAGATACATCACATGATCACACTGACAGAACCACAGGCACATAGACACAGGCAACAGAGCATGCACAATGTCGGCACTAGTACAGTGTATATCCACCTTTCGCAGCAATGCAGGCTGCTATTCTCCCATAGAGACGATCGTAGAGATGCTGGATGTAGTCCTGTGGAACGGCTTGCCATGCCATTTCCACCTGGTGCCTCAGTTGGACCAGCGTTCGTGCTGGACGTGCAGACCGCGTGAGACGACGCTTCATCCAGTCCCAAACATGCTCAATGGGGGACAGATCCGGAGATCTTGCTGGCCAGGGTAGTTGACTTACACCTTCTAGAGCACGTTGGGTGGCACGGGATACATGCGGACGTGCATTGTCCTGTTGGAACAGCAAGTTCCCTTGCCGGTCTAGGAATGGTAGAACGATGGGTTCGATGACGGTTTGGATGTACCGTGCACTATTCAGTGTCCCCTCGACGATCACCAGTGGTGTACGACCAGTGTAGGAGATCGCTCCCCACACCATGATGCCGGGTGTTGGCCCTGTGTGCCTCGGTCGTATGCAGTCCTGATTGTGGCGCTCACCTGCACGGCGCCAAACACGCATACGACCATCATTGGCACCAAGGCAGAAGCGACTCTCATCGCTGAAGACGACACGTCTCCATTCGTCCCTCCATTTACGCCTGTCGCGACACCACTGGAGGCAGGCTGCACGATGTTGGGGCGTGAGAGGAAGACGGCCTAACGGTGTGCGGGACCGTAGCCCAGCTTCATGGAGACGGTTGCGAATGGTCCTCGCCGATACCCCAGGAGCAACAGTGTCCCTAATTTGCTGGGAAGAGGCGGTGCGGTCCCCTACGGCACTGCGTAGGATCCTACGGTCTTGGCGTGCATCCGTGCGTCGCTGCGGTCCGGTCCCAGGTCGACGGGCACGTGCACCTTCCGCTGACCACTGGTGACAACATCGATGTACTGTGGAGACCTCATGCCCCACGTGTTGAGCAATTCGGCGGTACGTCCACCCGGCCTCCCGCATGCCCACTATACGTCCTCACTCAAAGTCCGTCAACTGCACATACGGTTCACGTCCACGCTGTCGCGGCATGCTACCAGTGTTAAAGACTGCGATGGAGCTCCGTATGCCACGGCAAACTGGCTGACACTGACGGCGGCGGTGCACAAATGCTGCACAGCTAGCGCCATTCGACGGCCAACACCGCGGTTCCTGGTGTGTCCGCTGTGCCGTGCGTGTGATCATTGCTTGTACAGCCCTCTCGCAGTGTCCGGAGCAAGTATGGTGGGTCTGACACACCGGTGTCAATGTGTTCTTTTTTCCATTTCCAGGAGTGTATATATATATAGCCATGGTACACATACTTTTATTATTGCAAGTGTTCATTTTTCTATGAAAGCCCATTGCACACCAAAACCTGATGTAGTCCGTATCATGGCAGGGAACGTAAAGCATCAAGACTTCTTAGTAAGAGGCTAGTCCTGTCATGGTGTGGAAGAAGATCAGAAGAAGAAGAAGAAGAAGAAGAATGGGATACTCCTTCCTGACAACATAAGAGCTGTAATTGTGGGTCTATCCAACTGTGGTAAGAGACACTACTAACACACCCAGATGAAGTCCACTTTGAGCATCCATGTGTATTTTTAAAAACATTACTGCAAAAGATAATGCAAGGTGTACATGATGTAAAGTACATGATATTCAGTTAAAGCAGTCAAATCCTGCCTCCAGGAAATGTGAAGCCAAATACATTGTTCATATTTGACAATGTCACTATGCAAAACCAAGGTCAAATTCTACGATACTTTTGTTTTGGTCGCCATATGGACATTGACTTATTTCATTTGAGTCACAAATACTCCAGAACTCTGAAACATTTGGTGAGGGATAATGCAAATCTGTTTATAGCTTTCAAACAAGACAATTTGAATCTAAAACACATTCACTAGGCGCTTGTAGGAATTGACATATCATTCAATGATTTTGTCAAGATATACACAGGTTGCTATAATCACATAGTACACATTTCTTGTTATTGATAAATTAAAAAAACTGAATGATGGTAGATATAGACAGAACTACTAGGAGTTCCTATATCAGTAGCTAAGAAAAAAGTGAGGAGTATGTTAGTATACATCATACCATGGACAAGGTCATACGTATGTCAGGCACTCAGTCCAAGAGGATAGGTATGCATAGACAGAGAATGCATCTGTGGATAGATGGAAAATTTCAGTCTCTCAAATGTAAAGTTCCATACACTTCTGAGACTGCACAACAAATAAGATGCTAGGGTTAAGGAAGTAGAGATGCACATGCTCTTCATTCTGAGAAAGAAGGTAGATGACTTAGCAGTAAACGTTGATGGAATTGAAAAGCAAGTACATGATTTAACTGTAAAGATTGAGTGAAATGTATATAATGTGAAGCCTGTGAAGCAGCCTGCTTAGTACGAGATGTCAACAAAGCATAAGGTCATCGTTGGATGGAAGACTGTTTGAGAAAAGTTACGGTTGCCAAGAATAGGACATTTGTATCGAGAGCAGACACTGTGAGACACGTTTAAAACAGTTACTGAATCGCTCAATGAACTCTCAGCGAAATTGACGGTTTCATCAACCATCACAGAGGTGTTAGGATAAAAAAAAAATCACTGTCAGTGATGGAAAAACACACATGTTGGACATGCAACTTATAACTGCAAATGAAAAAACAATATAGATAGAGGACAGGGAATTTCAAAGAACACCAGTTTTACTGAACATCATTTTCCTAAAACCCTCGAAAATAGAAAAAGTTACACCTAAAGATATGGAGATATGCGGCAAAATACTACAATTGACTGGTGTACACAGGAAAGCAGGAAACCAATGCAGTGGGAAATACAGAGACATTATAAAACCATCAATATTAGATGGTTGGTATAGCAGTGGTGATGGTATTGACATTCAGCATAAAAGAGTCAGAATTAGTCCCTTCAGTATATATACTATGATGGCTCCAATGAGATAACAGATCGATTTTGACTGCTCATAGCATCAGCTGTTGTGGACAATACCACTCATTCAAATGAGGTTGTCTCAGTAATTTCAGATCTTAGAGAGAAAGGTATAATCATATGAGTTTGGAGATAGTACTTTCAGAACTGAACAACCCAGCATGCAAAACATACCCTCATAGACATATTATGATTAAAGGCTGACCTTGTAGATGTGAGAGAATATGCACATGAGAATAATGGATTCAAATATATTTTAATGGTTCACATACTCCAGATTTGCCTATGAATTACCTGTTAAAACAAAAACAGGGAGATATGTCGCAGATGTGTTTGAGAGTTGGTTGCAGACTGAGATGTGCTGTATAAAGGAGTGAACAGAGCACAACCAGCACAGCAGCATCACATGCATGAAAGGAGACTCATTATAGGAGGCTGTGGTATTCTCGAGGAGCTTCCCATCGAATTGCACATTTCAGGTTATAATTACTGTGGACCTGGCTTGAGGTGATAAGGGGATTAACCTGCTTGATGAGGCGCATTTGGAAGACGACATTGAATATGCAAAACATAAAGATCTTCCAGGACGTCATGCTGCAGAACAAATTTTAGCTGATAACGCCAAGGCAACACATGCAAGAAAGGATATTGGTATAGGACAGCGTACTGCAGCATTTGTGGTTGACAAAACCATGTGTGGTAAAATTAAGTTGGGTTTAGGTGTGAATTTCAAGCAAGTTATGAACACTACACATTGTGTAGTAAAAAAGAAGAGAAGTCAAATCTATATGGAGTATACAAGCGATACACGCGGTCCCAAAGGCGGCTCAGCGCAAACTGGTTATTAGTGCACTATTCACCTGTCAAGGGGGTGCTGCGAGCCGAATCGTCATAAGCCAGAAGCTCTCTCGGACTCTCTGAACTGGTGTACAATGGCTGGGCGAGCCCCAGCCCGGAACAAAGACGTCTGCTGAGATGCTGTTTCCAGACCCAAATTCTTGCTTGTTGCTATGCTTTCTGTGGCCATCTCCAGACTCACAGCAATATTGGGAACCAGGAATATATCTGTCAGTGTAACTACAATTAAATATTACGATTGGTGCTGCAGTCTGACACTGATCGACGTACTAGAAATGTCTCCTCTTGCCGGCTGTGGTTCTGGAACGAATCTCAATAACTATAGCGCACATCATTTTCCACATAAAAGTCTTTCTCATATCCATTTGGCTGTGTGTGCTGAATCCATATCTCCCTCACGGTAGGCCACACAGGTATTTCCTCGGGACATGCCATAACATAAGTCACAGTAACTTGACACTGCAATATACAGTATACACATTTCACACAACAGTGCAGTTATCATTTATATATGTAAAACACTCGAAAAAATTATGGTATGCTTACACTCACACTACATATCTCGATTCTTCTAAATTCTAGGAAATTATTAGAAATTTAAGTCTTCCAATCAACGCTGCTGGAAGGTTCTGCATCCTGCCAAAACTCTCTCAATCAACTGCTGTAAAATCGCAGCCGTCTGGCAGTACATGACAATCAACAGCCCACCCGGGGACGAAAGGTTGGAAAGACATCATTGATGCGGGTTTGTGTACTGAATCAACATCACTATCGATAGTGCAACAAGGAAACGCGAGGATACGCTTAGGGGTGCCAATGAGATGATGCTCTGTTACAGCCATATTGCCCATCCTGTTTGTACACTATAGCAGGTGCGGTTTAATCCTTGCATTGCTATACTGTGCAGCTGTTTTTGAAATGAATCTGTCACCCATTATGTTCTGATATACTCCTCAATGCGTTGAAATCACAATTCACCACGTCAAATCTATCCTTCCCTTATGACTAGACATATGTCATTTTTTTATGTGAATAGTGCTTTGATTACTTCCCACAAACATCTGGTGATATGTCGGGACATAAGCCACAGTATCTTTATGTTTAAGCAGCAGCATAACATTTCTGACTATTAGTTATAGGTGTATAAGAGATCATGATACGTTCACACTCGCACCAGCTGAATGTCGTTTTCACACTGCAAAAAGCCTCCCACCGTCACAAACTTGTCAATGAATAAAGTATGCAATTACAATTATTAAAAAGCTTAGAGTCTTTTTGGCTTATCGATTTTAGCGTTTCCACCAAAGTGTTCCTTATTTTCGATGCTTGTAAATCCAAACAATACACAGTGGTGTCTTTTATATATTGAGACTACCAAGTTTGTGTCAGTGCACCAACCATGTCACACAAATTCCACCAACTATGAAATTATTGCGAGTGCTATATATACCAGAGTATGTCCATTTGGAGTTAATTTTCAGGGGCAGAGAAGATGGGTGGACAAACCGAAAAACTGTTGTAGTCTAAGCACATTTTAAAGTTCCTGTTGCTAAGCACCGTACCTGTTTACAGGGGCGCCAACTTACAAAAGTATTGTGGAGGCCCATACTGGGGTCCTGTCCCAGGAAATTTTCTAAATTTTAGATGAAAAATAGTGAGTTTTAAAGTTTTTTAAGCATTTTAGAGTCATTTGATCAACTTTAGAATCCCAAAAACTGGACTCTCGATAACTTGACACTCTGGGAAACTTGACAAGCCTGACACAGTTTTTGGCTTTGAAAAAGAAACAAAACATAAACACACATGGTAATTTTGTAAAAAGATAATTTAATTTATAGTAATAATCATGCTTATAGACTATTACAGAGCAGTGAATACACAACTCTGAAAAGAGTGAATTTATATTGAAATAAATCCTAAACTATTATTAAAAGAATAAAACATAAAATATCGCTGTTTTATAGTAATAGCACTTTGATTAACAAGTGAAATAACTAATTTAAGCTTACTTTGAATAAGGCTTAGGGTTCATTAAACAAAAACAATATCTCAAGGTTAATGATTTAATACAGTTAGTAAAAGTAATGTAGTACGCCTAATACTTTCCGTCAAAAAGTATGTAAATAGCGGGTTTTAATTGGGCCTTACACCTTAAAAATATTTAAGTATTTGAAAATAACTAATACAGTAATATAGTAATATAGTACTAATACTTCAAAACTGAAAATTTATCATTATGTATGTATTTAATTCTGCATTTTATAAAGATTTTTAATATTGCTCTAAATGCCATTATTAGGGCTAGAATGTCTGTAGAAAGGTGCAAATGTCAACCGACTGACTGGATTACTGAATATAAAGACACTGATGACTGGTCAAATATCCAATTCATCCAAAACATCTCGGTGAGCCTGAAGAACAGCCAAGTTGTTCAATCGCTCCTTTCCCATTGTTGACTGGAGATATGACTTCAGACGTCTAAGGGTGCTAAATGACGGTTTTGCTGTTGCTGTCATGATTGGAACTACTTGGAGAAGCTTAATGCACTTCACTACTTCACATAACATTTCTCCAACTGCAGGCTCTTGTGTAATGTACTTTCTTACATCACTCATGTTTTTTAGGACCACTTGTTTTTTATTAGCAATATCGGATAACATGTTCAAGTGTAAGGGCAGTCTCTCAATGTCTAGGTCATTTTTGAAAAAACTCTGTCGATTTTTCCAAATTTGTTTCACCTCTGTGTATTAAAAGCAAGCACTCTTGTTCAACTGCAATGACCGGTGTGAGTCCAGTTGAAGCAAACCGCTCAGTAATGCAAGATTGCACCATTTCACAAACTTCAATGTAAATAGCTTTCTAGTACTCCTTTGGGGTTTTGAAAGTGTGCAGTTTCATACTTCTTTGGTATACTTCGATTCCGAGGGAGTGAAGGATCATCAACTTGTGAAGGTTTTTCTTTTAAACACAATTCCCAAAAGTGTTCAAAACAATCAAGCCTTCCATTCAATATACGAATCAAGCCCTCATATATTTTTCCGGATCAGCAACACTTAGATGAGGACATTGAATTTTTTCATTGATATCCTCTTTTGAGTTCATTGCCTGGCAATAAAGACATAAAAAGAAATAAGTCTTGAATTGTATCATTGACTCCAGGTAGCCTGCACATTTGTAACCTGCCTCTGTTTTGTCCTCTACAAAAAAACTCTAGAAGTTCTTCAAAGTTTTTCAATATTCTCGAGATATTAGAAGCTCACGTAGTCCACCAAGTCAGGCGAAGGGGTTATAGACTAGCTTGGTCGTTGGTGCTCTCACAGCGTATGCTTCTGAAAAGTCCCATCCTTTTGTTGGATTCCCTTATGGTGTTTAAGTCCTTGACTAAAGCAATAATATTCCTCTTGGACGTAAAGTGGTGGAGACTGCCTACAACTCCTAAGTCTAAAGTGTGAGCAGTGCAGTGCACATAACGTGCTTTTTTAGTCCTTTGAATTTACCTCTCATATTCGAGGCACCATCACAGCACTGCCCTCTTTAAGTTATCCAATGACAAATCAAGACGACCAAAAGCGTCTTTTAAAATACTAAACAGAGTCTGTGATTCAGTGTTGGGGGTCTCATATAAGCCGATAAAGTCTTTGTTGATGATTAAGGAATCATCGACAGTATGAATACAAAATGAGACTTGTTTGTGAATCAAAGAATGACTTGTTTCGTCAACCATTAAAAAAAAAGTTCAGTCTTCTTTATTGATGCCAATACCTTTCTCAACACAGACTTTCCTAGTAGATCAATGATCTCGTTTTGAATATCGTGGGAAATCCACTTATACCCCAAACGCCCTAACGAATCTTTAAACTCAGGTATGTCATTCTTTTGGAGTTCCAACTGTTGTGGACTGGCAATACAGCCAATCCACTATGACAGGAAGCCGAAAGGCACGCGTTTAAGCTCATGCACACTGGCCTGAGGTCTGGAGCAGGACAAAGGATTGAGACTAGCAAAAAAGGTACGTAGCTTCTGGAATACTTAACTTTAATCCATAATTGGTGAACATCGCTCTTGATGGTACATGTTTTACAGCATCAGTAGTAACTGGTAATGGCGCCTTGCTAGGTCATAGCAAATGACGTAGCTGGAGGCTATGCTAACTATCGTCTCGGCAAATGAGAGCGTAATTTGTCAGTGAACCATCACTAGCAAAGTCGGCTGTACAACTGGGGCGAGTGCTAGGAAGACTCTCTAGACCTGCCGTGTGGCGGCGCTCGGTCTGCAATCACTGATAGTGGCGATACGCGGGTCCGACGTATACTAACGGACCGTGGCCGATTTAAAGGCTACCAGCTAGCAAGTGTGGTGTCTGGCGGTGACACCACACCAACAATTGAAAAAAAAAAAATTGAGTTTATATCTTTGTGCCCTCTAATTGTTAGTCCTTGTCGGCATAGAAATTACACAGTAGTAAAAATTGTCTCAAGAGCTAAATGGCCTTTCTTCATATCACTGTCTAACTGTCCATTCAGTTAGGAGGCCGCACTTCGGGTAGTGATAGAATTTAGTTTCAGAACACCTTCTTTATGCGTAAAACTATTTTCATGAAGACGGAATTTTTTCAAAGCCTTTTACCAGTTAGAAAACCTTACAGAAGTAAATACATCTTCTTTTTAGAGGAAAATTGTAACAGATTTTTAGCATCTGCCTCTTTGCAGGTTTTCAAAAAACTTTTTAGGTAGATGCTTCATATTCTAGCCACATTTATTTGATCAACGAAGACTTCTGAAATAATCTTCCCTTACCGGATTGTCCAGTTATTGGCTGTTAACAGTTCTCGCCTGAAGATGACGAAGCAATTGACAACACAATAATTGTTGGTGGTTGATTTGCAGTATCATCAACTTCCAAGCTCGCCTTTTTGGTAACAAATTAATTTATTGCAAAATTAATTCACAATACTCTAAGAGACTAAAGTAAATGAATAAAATATAGTCATATAAAATAGTCCACTAGACACTAGAGTTGGAACACTAAATACATCTGCAGTATGCACTGGACGAAACTATCCACACTGAATGACTGCAACAGCAGGGTGGGCTTTATATAGCTGCAGCATAGTAATGTCTCAAAGCATCAAGGCGACATGGGGTGGAGTGTTCCAGGCGTTTCTGCTCCAGTCCTTCTGATGTCGCGATGGCCACAGCATTGGCCCCCTGGTGCCAGACCTTATCTGAAGGTCCGCGCACCAGGGCGAATTCTAAATGTGCCAGCAGCACTATAACACTATCATGATTCACACCACTCATCAGTTAACCTGCTTACTACCATAATAATTATTTGTTTTAACTCATTATTGAATATATTTTAAAAGGTAACGATCGCCAAACAAGAAAAATAAAATATTCCAACATAATTTTATGATTTTACAAAGCATAATATAACCATGGAGTCGGCGCCTGTGACTGTTTAACTCTTTGGAGCAGGAAGAGGATTACTGCGAGACGGATTTGCTGTCACACCTGGAAAAATTGAGTGTGTTATGAAAAAACAAAATAGTCTGTTATAGTGTCATACAAAGATTTTGTTTGTTACATGTGCCAGAAACAGCGACTTAATGATACAGACCTTTTTACATCCTATAACGTTTGTGCAGAATACCATGTTATATAGAAATCTCCTATAGGCTTGAATGCAAAAATACTTGATTCCAGGCATACAATAGACTTCTGTTTGTTGCTTCAGCTCACCAGATCTTTGTAACTGAATAATCACTATGAATCCATAGTCAGTCAGTTATTTAGCTTCAAGTGTATGCAGGATGTCTTTGAATAAAGTAATGCCATAATTCTGATAGTGATTTGATGAGTGGTAGTGAGTGTACTGTGCATAGTATGGTCATGCTTTACTTATCGCTATTAAAATGGGATAGTGACTCTACAACAGTGCTTATTCAAGAACAGAGCTGCAGCCAAGCATTAGAAAAAATATTCTAGAGCTCTTATTTCCTCAATCTGTTATGACAGTTAACTTTGAGCACAAACAAGGGAACCTCCCTATCGCACCCCCCTCAGATTTAGTTATACGTTGGCACAGTGGATAGGCCTTGAAAAACTGAAAACAGATCAATCGAGAAAACAGGAAGAAGTTGAGTGGAACTATGAAAAAAATAAGCAAAATATACAAACTGAGTAGTCCATGCGAAACATAGGCGACATCAAGGATAGTGTACGCTCAACAGCTCTGTGCTCCTGTGATTAGCGTGAGCAGCTGCGGAACGAGAGGTCCTTGGTTCAAGTCTTCCCTCGAGTGAAAAGTTTACTTTAACTTTATTTTCACAAAGTTATGATCTGTCCGTTCGTTCACTGACGTCTCTGTTCACTGTAATAAGTTTAGTGTCTGTGTTTTGCAACCGCACCGCAAAACCGTGCGATTAGTAGACGAAAGGACGTGCCTCTCCAATGAGAACCGAAAACATTTGATCGCAAGGTCATAGGTCAACCGATTCCTCCACAGGAAGATACGTCTGATATATTCTATACGACACTGGTGACGGCATGTGCGTCACATGACAGGAATATGTTGTCGACCCACCTAACTTGTACACTTGGTGAATGGGTAAAAAGATTCTTCTACCTTGCCCGGTTTAGGTTTTCTTGTGGATGTGATAATCACTCCCAGAAAAGTTATGACGGACAGATAATAATTGTCTGAAAATAAAAAATTAAATTTCTCACTCGAGGGAAGACTTGAACCAAGGACAGCTGATTCTCAGCTGCTCGTGCTAACCACGGGACCACCGCACTCCTGAGGTCATATTAGCCTTGATGTTGCCTATGTCTCGCATGGACTACATAGTTTGTATATTTTGCTTACTTTTTTATAGTTCCACACAACTTCTTCCTGTTTTCTCGATTGTTTTTCAAGGCCAACTTATAACTAAATCTGAGGGGGGTGCGATGGGAGGTTCCCTTGTAAGTATTTGGAGGGAAAAGAGAATGCTACTGCTTACAACGTGTTTGAGCGGGTGAAATAAAGAAATGTGTGTAACGTTCTCTCAGATATTCATATGAAATTGATTAAGAGTCATCATCACATGGACAATTTTGATTACTACATGTTTTCTATACAACTTGTACCATTACTTTGTGATATAAATTTTATTTGCCACCTGACGTATTTCAAAGTATGAGCCCCGCTTTAAGCAGTATGATTCGAATGCATGATGTCACATTGATGGACCACCATCAGTGTCCCTTATGTCACTTTAGTTTAAGCTTTACAGCAACGTGATTCTCTGTTTCTTTGAGTCGTACAGCGGTTAATTTATTAATAAGGTGTTTGGTTGCTTCAAGTGAGCTCAAAGTGCCGAAGAGGAAGTGTTCATTCCAAGAAAAATAATCAGACGAATGGTTCTTCATAAAATGAGGGAGGCGTGACCATGAAGCAGAATGTGCAATTTGTAAGTGTTATGATACTTTTCTACGGATGGGGGAAGAGTAGGTATTAAGGATCATTTAGCTGATGTAAAGCACAAGTCAAAGGTGCACTCTGGAAGCACTTAAAGAAATGGACAGTTACTATGTTTCAAATTCATTCAAACGGGGGCAATTAGTAGCAGCAGCGAAATTAGCAATTTGCTGCCATACTGTCAAACATCATCATGTCTCTGAAATCGGTGAACTATACTTTCACGCAAAGCTCCAAACTGTTTAATGTTTCCAAAGCCGCAAAAAGCGTGACTTTGGGTATAGCAAAATCAACAGTACTTTTGAGATAATTGTTAGTGCCCGACACAACATATCACAGTGATCTTTGAAAGTTCCTTTTGTTTTGGTATAGCTGCATCTGTTCGCATCTAGAAGCAGCATATCCTCCAATTTTTCGCTTTTTTAAGCTTAAGAGACGTAGTCCGCATTGCCCCGATTTCTCCTTCCCAAATTATGTGCATTTTTAATCAATTTGAGAGAAATGTTCCGATTTGTCAGACAGAAGTTGTCCCAACCCTAGATGCATAGAAAGCTGTACATAAAGTTATCGTGAATTGGGCGAGAGCTTTATCTAGATTTGATCTTACGTTCAGTATTATCGAATAGCAAAAATCCCTCTACTAGCAGGACACAGGAAGTGCTCGCATACCAGAACAGACTTGTCCAGTGCGCTCAGACGAGCAACAGCTGCTGGTGGGGTAGAGTACTGCATTCCTATTGGCTCCCTGAGGGACGTGGTGGAAGGAAGGTGCAGAGGACATATAAACACCATTCCGCCCCAGTCCCCCTATTCTGTCATCAACCACCGTAGTGTGAGGTCGGTCGTCTTGCTTTCGCTCGTGCGCGTCTGTTTGCTCCTTTTTTGCGTGTGTGTTACCAGTTTAGGTGAAAAAATGAAACATTCAGCTATATCAAGCTCTGACGGTAGTGCCAATGGCGGCAAACGGCAGAGACCTGTAGAGCAAGATGTAGAATTACCTGGTAAGTATAGATTCACACCGGTAACTGTAACTTTTCTCTTCCACTAAGAACTTTGTAGTATTGAATACATTTTTTTATTGCTTCAGCGCATATCCACAACACCAAAGCATGGATGAAATGAAACTACATCAGCTGCAGTAACAGCATCAGCATTGGCAGCATTGTAAGTATATATCCCATCTTTGTAATGCTTGTGTGACCAGCGATACTGGAAGTGATTTCAAGAGATCAAAATCGATAACTGTAGCTTTTTTTCACCAAGAATTTCGTATTGAATACATGTATTATTGTTTCAGCATACATCCAGCAGGTAATTGAAGAAGATGGGAGACAACACCAACAGCATTGGCAGCCACAGTGGCTGCAGCTGTACCAGCAGCAACAGCAACAACAGTAGATGCAGCTGCACCAGCAGCAACAGCAACAACAGTCTATGCAGCTGCACCAGCAGCAGCACCAACAACAGTCAATGCAGCTGCAGCAGCAGCAACAGCAACAACAGTCGATGCAGCTGCACAAGCAGCAACAGCAACAACAGTGGCTGCAGGTGCAACAGCAACAACAGTCGATGCAGTTGCACCAGCAGAAACAGCAACAACAGTCAATGCAGCTGCAACAGCAACAACAGTGGCTGCAGCTGTACCAGCAGCAACAGAAACAACTGTCGATGCAGCTGCACCAGCAGCAACAGCAACGACAGTCGATGCAGCTGCACCAGCAGCAACAGCAACAACAGCCGATGCAGCTGCACCAGCAGCAACAGCAACAACAGTGGATGCAGCTGCTCCAGCAGCAGGAGTGGCATGAACTGCAGCAGGTGACCAACGAGTCTGAGGTTGTTGTAAATGATTTAGAGGAACCAAAATCGATAAATGTTACTTTTTCACTAAGAATTTCGTATTGTTTCAGTATATGTCGTGTATACATAGTTTCTTTCTATAAAATTTCATCGTTTACGTAATATGTTGTCGCTGGTGTTGTGGATGATTTCAAGGATCAAACCGATGAAACGTTACTTCTTCTCTTTTCACTAAGAATTTCTTATCACTTGAATATATATAGCCATAGTATTGGGTACAGGTAATTAAATATATATATATATATATATATATATATATATATATATATATATATTGTTTCCCATAGTTTCTGTGTGTGTGTATGTTTTGATATTATTAGCTCACTATGTTGCAGGTGATATAGAGGAAATGAATCGATGGGCCTTCACCAATTCAGCTGAGGGCGAAATGCCACAGTGGATGGAGGAGATGGAGGAGGACCTTCGTTGTCGTGAGGAGATGAGGGAGCACCGAGGAGCCAGAGCGTAACAAGTAATACGTACTCACTCTGCTTGCAAATAATGAGTGTTCTTTCTTTCTGCACAGCAATAGCGACAGCAGGCGATGTCTAGAACGTTGTGCTTAATTTTTGTTCCATTTTTCTACAGTGGCTGCATCTGGGAAACAATTCCCGCCATATGCCGTGGCTCGGGTACCTGAGGTGGCGAAGACTGTAGCATCTAAGCGAGGTCCTGAGTGATGTGCTTCACCGGCAAGAGCACCACTGCCTCTGTTCCCACTCCTGCCGCCCCGCAGCGGCCGCCGCAGCTCCGCTCTGGCATCCATGGACTCCATCTTGAGGCTAGCGGGTCAGGGCTGCAGCAACCAGACTGCTTGCAGCATCTCCTCCTCCTCCAGCTCTGCCGTCGCGTCCTCGCCAATCAAGCGAGGTACAGCACATACCCCTGTCCACCTGGCCAATTCCGTCGACTGGTTTTAATTATTGTATTAGTAAAAGTAACGATCCTGTAGCTAGTAGCAGCCCCTCTCCCGTCCTTTTAGTGAAGAACATAACGGGTGATAGATGTATTTCATAAACACCTGCATGATACAGCAATGAAAGGGTTCAACTGGACGTGCTATAGTGTACACACAGGATGGGCAATACGGCTGTAACAAGGCATTCTTTCATCAGCACCTCCAAGCGTATCCTCGCGTTTTCCCTGTTGCATTATCGATGGTGACGTTGAGTACAGTACACCAACCTGCATCGGTTATGTCTTTCCGACCCTTTCGTCTGCGGGTGCGCTATTTATTATCACATAGTGCCGGACACCTGTTCTTTGAGAGGAGAGTCGAGACATGTAGCTGGTGTGAGTGTAAGCATACCAAATTTTTTTTGGGGCACTTTACATATATAAAAGATAACTGCATTGCTTACATGAAATGTGTGTACATTGCAGTGTCAAGTTACTGTGGCTTATGTTGTGGTATGTCCAAAGGAAATACCTGTATGTCCTACCGTGAGGGAGATATAGATCCAGCAAATTGATAGCCGAAAGGATTATGAGAGAGATTTTTATGTGGAAAATGATGTGCACTATAGATATTGAGATTAGTTTCAGAACCACAGCCGGCAAGAGGAGACATTTCCAGTGCATCAATCGGTGTCAGACTGCAGCAGCAATCGTAATATTTAATTGTAGTGGCACTGATAAATATATGCCTGGTTCCCAATATTCTTCTGAGTCTCGAGATGGTCACAGAAAGTATAGCAGCAAGCAAGCAGGTCAGGCCCGGAAACAGCATCTCAGCAGACGCCTTTGTTCCAGGCTGGAGCTTGCCCGTCCTTTGTACACCAGTTCAGAGAGTCCGAGAGAGCTTCTGACTGATGACGATTTGGCTCGGAGCTCCCCCTGGACAGGTAAATAATGAACTAATACCCAGTTTGTGTCGAGCCGTCTTCGGGACCGCGTGTGTCGCGTGTATGCTCCGTATAAATTTGAGAAGATTCAATACGACGAGTGTCTGCGCTGAGTGTTTGGTAGCATTCGAACTCTTACCCATGGAGGTAAGAATAATTCTTACCTCCATGCTCTTACCACTCAGGTCGTCAACGCACGGCGGGCCTCTCTCTGGCTGACACGTGCTGCTTCTGGCGCTGCTGGCGCTGCACTGCGGCACAATGCGTGTGGACGTCCGAAGGTGAGTTCATGTGATGTAAGTGTGTCCTCAGTGTTTCCAACGATCTCAATCATCTAGCCGTGAATGTATCACGTTTCTCAATACATCGTAGCTGTACTTGCAGTTGTTACTGTCCTATTAAGCGGTAGAGCCAATTCCGCCATCCTTCTTGATCCTGGCGTAGCTGAGAGAACCAGTCAACTTAGGAATTCTATAGCGCTTTAGCAAAGAAAATACTCTTAGCAAACTGTAGTGGTCAGGAACTCTATAACCGTGACGGTATAAATTCACATCGAAATTTGAAATTCGAACTATCACGTCATACATCACCAGTTCCACCAATCGCGACGTCAAATAATAGATTTGGATTATTTAATGAAATTTCGCGTCAAAACATAGCACTGTTGTTTATGCTTGCAAAGTACTGTACAGTGTCAATCTTTTTCTTTTATTTCGAGTAGTTTTAAACTGTGTGAAGCAAATTGATTACACGTCATATTAACGATTTAAAAAATATTTCGCATGGTAAGTCTTCTGAAGCACCATTTGTGATGTCTTCAAGATGTGATATTTAGCTTCAGATTTAATAACTCCTGAAGCAGTTCGTGAAGTGTACGTCAAGAAAAGCGCACCGGCTGGGGCAGTTTAGAGTCCATGGTGGAATGAAGCAATATTTGCAAATATGTTGAGGTGTTAAACACTGTCCCTATTTATTTTATGCTCGGAAATATTTCGAAGTAGTGGAGGAAGACTGAGAGGTTCTGTGATCTGTTTTTTTGAGTCAGTGGCGGTATACATTGCAAAATTGACACAAGCTACTGTGCAGTGTTCTTTTTCTTGAAGGTGTACATACAGACGCATTCAATTGGAATTCGTAACTCTGAGGCAGCTCATGCTCAAAGACGTGAGTATTTCCCGCAAAGGCGCATGAAGTATCTCAGGGACGGTCTCACAAGTGTGTCACGATTTTTTCTTTTAGGGTATGTATTCAAGTGTGGCTGTGGAGGAATTCCTCGGACTTGTTTCAATTCTTGTGTCATCTGCAAAGTTCTCTCTCTCTCTTTGCACAGTGGTACATTTAATTCATGTGATATCTTCAAGTTATGTATGTGATGATATTCCACAACACCAAGTGTAATAACTCCAGAGGCAGTTCATGAAGTAAAACACAAGAAAGTGCATCAGGAGGGCTGGGGCAATTTAGAGTCCATGGCGGAATCGGTTCTCAAACAGGCATTTGCCTTGGAAGGACAGAGTTCACATATGCACCGGTATTCCACATGCGTTTACTGCTTTGTTTGTGATGTCGAACGACAGCGCATGCAGGCCCGCCAGGAATATGATGAGAAAGAGCACATGTTTCGACAGGAATTTCACGGATGCTTTTGTTTCGGGATATTAGTGAAACATCCGGTCTGTCAGTCCCGGGATGAGAGTGGACACTTGTGTGTGGAGCCACTTCTCAGGCTCTCGCCGGTGCAACCTGACTCCTGACAGTACGTGCGGTGGCGTTCTGTGCAATCCAGTGGACAGGGGATGGCGGATGGTACGTGTTTCACTATCAAATGATTTTTAACTGTAATTACCTGTGGCAACGGCCTTGCCGCAGTGGATACACCGGTTCCCGTGAGATCACCGAAGTTAAGCGCTGTTGGGTGTAGTTGGCACTTGGATGGGTGACCATCCAGGACGCCGTGCGCTGTTGCCATTTTTCGTGGTGCGCTCAGCCTCGTGATGTCAATTGAGGAGCTACTCGACCGAATAGTAGCGGCTTCGGTCAAGAATGCCATAATAACGACTGGGAGAGTGGTGTGCTGACCTCACACTCCTCCTATCCGCATCCTCCATTGAGGATGACACGGCGGTCGGATGGTCCCGGTAGGCCACTCGTGGCCTGAAGACGGAGTAATTACCTGTGATGGGTGTTTCATGATGGTATTCCTTGCACGATCGGAATGAAAAAAAAGCGATCGATGTAATTACTTCTTACAAGGCGGGCATCTTCCCAAACAGCAGAAAATGATGAGCAAGAGAAATCCAAATCCTACAAAATGAATTTTTTTATAAATGAACACTGTTGTTGTGGTCTTCAGTCTAGGGCAGTTTGATCCAGCTCTCCATGCTACGCTATCCTGTTCAAGCCTCTTCATCTCTGAGTAACTACAGCAACATACATCCTTCTGAATCTGCTTAGTGTATTTATCTCTTGGTCTCCCTCTACGATTTCTACCCTCCACGCTTCCCTCCAATACCAAATTGGTGTTCCCTTGAAGCCTCAAAATGTGTCCTACCAACCGATCCCTTCTTCTAGTCAAGTTGTGCCAAAAATTCCTCTCCTCCCCAATTCTATTCAGTACCTCGTCAATAGTTACATGATCTACCCATCTAATCGCCAGCATTGTTCTGTAGCACCACATTTTGATAGCTTCTATTCTCTTTTTGTCTAAATTAGTTATCGACCATATTTCACTTCCATAAATGGCTACACTCCATAAAAATACTTTCAGAAAAGACTTCCTAATACTTAAATCTATACTTGATGTTAACAAATTTCTCTTCTTCAGAAACCCTTCCCTTGCCACAGGCAGCCTACATTTTATATCCTCCCTAATTCGACAGTCATCAGTTATTTTGCCTCCCAAATAGCAAAACTCATTTACTATTTTAAGTGTCTCATTTACTAATATAATTCCCCTAGCATCACCTGGTTTAATTCGACTACTTCCATTATCCTCGTTTTGCTAAAAATAAACGATATGCCCTTGAATTTCTTGTCTTGAGATCCTTCCTCTCCATCAATTTCCTGGTAGGGGTGGGGAGGGGGAGAGGGGAGGGGGAGAGGGGAGGGGTATGAATGGGGTTAATTAATTGTATGATTTAGTTAAGTAGTCAATCAAATTGATAGAGTGAGAAGTGGCTATTCCAATAACTCAGATCTGAAAGTGCACCATATTGCGAGGGGAGGGAAAGTGGCTTGGAGATTTGTTGAGTGGTTGGAAGGAGGGGGATGGGTGGGGGAACAATAGGTTAAGGATCTGTCAGTCTAAAGGAAATATTATCCCCAGGGGCTCATTATGTGTCAATTAAAAGAGAACAATACGCTTGCCCCTGAGTTCCTACTTGCGTCTGATGTAGGCAACTCACATTAACAAAATGCACTGATGCTCGCTTTGCCCTACTATTTACCGGGACAGTTAATGCTGTTGGTGGTTGATTCTGCAGTTATCGTCTGATAATGTCCATATGTGCTCGATTGGAGACAGACCTGTTCGTTGAGCAGGCCAAGGCAACATGTCAACTCAATGTAGAGCATGTTGAATTACAACAGCAGTATGAGAGCGAGCGTTATCCTGTTGGGAATATCTCTTGGAATGCTGTTCATGAATTGCAACACAACAGGTCAAATCAACAAACTGAAGTACAAATTTGCAGTCAGGGTGTGTGGGATAACCCACGAGGGTGCTGCTGCTGTCATACGAAATCCCACTCCGAACCTTACCTCCAGGTATATGTTCAGTTTGTCTAGCATGGAGGTAAGTTGGTTGCAGACCGCAACTGGTCTCCTTCTAACCAAAAACAACCATCACTGGCACCGAGGCAGAACCAGCTTTCATCAGAAAACACAACAGAATGCCGCCTTGTCCTTCAGTGACCCCTCGCTTGACACCATGAAGTCGCAAATGGTGATAGTTAGGGGTCAGTGGACTGTGCACTACAGGGCGTAACCGATTTATGACAGTTCATTGAGTCACTTTGGTGCCAGCTACTGCTCAAATTGCTGCTGAAGATGTAGTACAACGTGGCAGAGCCAAGCACTGAACACTACGGTCTCCCCTCCTGGCAGTGTCATGTGGCCATCTGGAAGCCAGTCTTCCTGTTACCATACACACTCGTGATCACCGTTGCCAGCGGTCATGTACAGTGTTAACATTTCTGCAAGTGTTTCTGCAATATCGCAAAAGGAACATCCAACTTCTCAGGGCCTTATTACATGAACTCGTTCAAACTCAGTGAAGTGTTGATAACGACGTCTTTGTTGCCTTAGAGGCATTCTTGACGAACATCACCTCACCACGTCCACTGGTGGTAATAAACGCTCATGACCATTACAGCGTGTATTTAATGTAAACCTGATTTGCATCCTCATATTAGCGCTACTATACTCAGTTCATCTTAAGAAAAACCTCATGTAAACATTACACTATGTATTCTTATGTTGTAAGACGTATGCTTTGCCGGCGATGGGCGAGGCATGACAGAATCTCTGATCAGAGAGTAGTTTATAGTTAGTTGTTGCTTGTCGCTAGTCTGCGCTTGTCTGCGCGAGTGGACAGTAGCGAGTGGGTAGTAGTGTGGAGTAGTCTGCGTGAGTCGGTGGGAGTCGGCATGCGTCGGCTGTGTGCTCTGCTCACGACTCTGGTCAGGACTCTGGAGGATGAGTATTGTTGTAGAAGGTAAAGAAGCAGCCTTGCGCATATTTAATAATGTGTGTTAATTGTAATTTAATTTGTTCAAAGAAATGCCCCAATAATAATTTTTATAATATAAAGCAACTCTTTTAAAGAAAAGCATTCATTTCAATTTAAAGAATTTCCAATGCATCATCATTGCATCCAAGAATTAAAAAAAAATATACGCCAGCATTGCACAAAGCTGTGTCGAAAAATTCCTATTTAAGAGCAGATATAATTGCAGTTTTATTGAGGTAAGAATTTTTGCTTTTGTTATTCAGAATACAGGGCCGAAGGTCAGCGCCGCTGTCCTCATAAAATTCATCAGGCTACAAACCTTTTTTTAATTATTTTTGGTGTTTAGGAATTTTTCTGTTTCGAACTTGACATTAAATGAGAAAAGAATTTTTGTGGTAACATTAAATGTGAATGCATTTCTGCACACAGACAATAAATCGGAGCCAATTTTGTTCAGAGGTTACAATATTTAAAATTCATTTAGTTATTATTCTTTGGGTAGGCTACACTTGGCTCACATTTTTATTTTTCATTTAACAATTCGTGTGGGGAGGTTACACTTGGCTCACATTTTCATTAACATTTTGTGTAGGGAGGTTGCACTTGGCGACATCCGGCCAGGATCGTATTTCTTTGTGAATCTTCTGAGAAGTAGTCATATATCTGCTCTTATTTACTTAAATGTAGTTTGCTTCTGGCCCAACGCATTTACTAATTTGTCACTCTTCATTTCACAGATCATCGGCAATTTGTTGCTCTTTGTTGTATTTGTGTTTGTTGCATTTTTGCATTGTGCTTGTTTCATTTGTGCTTAATTTTGTTTTGTGAAAAATGCCGCGAAAAACTGTTAACAGTACATCGCGATGTGTAATGAGTGAAATAACCGAGTCGAATAATTTGACCGATAGTACTTGCGACACGCAGTGTAGTGATGACAATTTACAGACAATCAGTACGTACCGACCGCTAGTAATGATTTTTATCCTAGTGATGAGCAAACAAATTCAATTGTGTCCTCTGTTAATTAAACGACAATTGATGACACGGGACGTTCTGTTACAATGAACGCTGCCCAGTTTGACACAACCGGTTTGCAAAGTTTACAGTAATGAACAGACAATTATTTCTAACGAAAATGAACAATGTACTCAAAGTACTACGGATTTATTTGATTCCGATTTTGTGACCAACATTACACATTTGATTGGCAAACCTTTTCAAGAATCACAGAATAACCAAATGGTTACACATAAAGTGACAAATGCAAATACACCATCGAACAGCACAGAGAATAGAGTGGGTAATTTTAGTTTGGATCAAATTATGGCATTGTTGCTACAAATTAATGAACGTAATAAAAAACAAGACGAAAATTCCAAACAACAGAATGAAAGACAAGAGAACAATTACAAACAACTTAATGAAAAACTAGATAACAATTCCAAACGACAGAATGAAAGACAAGACAACAATCACAAACAACTTAGTGAAAGCCTCAAACAACAAATTAATGAAATTAATGAAAAACTAGACAACAATTCCAGACAGCTTAGTGAACAGATTACAGCCGTTGCCGCGCAGTGTCATGATACTAAAGAACAATTACATGTGGAAATTGAGGCTTGTGCTAGGAAAAGTAGTGAAGAAATTAGATCTGTTGTTCAAGAATTAAGGGATATGCAAGCAGCCACAACAGAATCACTTAGACACGAAATTAGTGCAGTCGGTAAACAATGCTCAGAAAACACAACACAGTTACGCGAGGAGTTTAAATTAATGACAGCAGAACTTTCGCGCACACTGGATGCAAAAGTAGATGCGAAATTCGACCAACAGAACAGTCAAATTGACGAACGTTTTAATCACCACCTACAAAATAGTGAAACGCGTTACCGTAAATTTACACAGGAACAGAATAAAGTAAAGCGACAAGTCATGGAAACAATTACCGCACAGAGACAGGAAGATAAACGTAAATTGTTCACGAAAGCAAAAACATACGTAGACAACAATATTGCTACTGTATCAGACGAAATGAACACAATCAAACAGTTAAACACCGAATTGCGTGATGAAATTTCCGATCTTAAATCAAAAACAGACACGCACACAGTAGACTTTCAGACAGGGACCGACAGACTTGAACAATTAGAACTAATACAGGATCCCGATGTTATCAAAGCAGACGTTAAAAAATTGAACGAAACCACACGTAAAATACAAAAACAGATTAATGCTTGTGACACTAAAAACGATGATCAGGTAAAAATACTGACTGAAAAATATGATGAATTGGCCAGTCGTATTGACGTTATTGAAAGCAATAATGACAGCAAATCAGACGATACTTCACCTATTTCGTTTAATCAAACACCTGAATTCCAAAATCTACAGCAGACAATCAATGAGATAGATTCGTCCAATAATACTTTATGTAGAAAATTGTCAACTTTACAGCAAGAAGTGACAGAGATAAAAAATATTTCAGTTAATAACACGTCACAGCATATGGCACATTCCGAACGTTTCTCACACTCACACAGCCAGTATAATTTAGGTGATTTACAGAGAGTACGTGACTTAGATTCCGAACAGTCACAGACAAATAGATTCTCATACAATCGTGAACCTGTTCAGACATACAGAGACAATAATTTTGATTACAAACATTTTCTATCAGTGATAAAATTTAAAGTATTTAAAAATGACAGAACACAGATTCACCCCTTGGATTGGATACAACAATTTAGCTTTGCTTTTCCACCGACTTGGCCTGTAATGCACAGACTTGAATTTATTTGCAGTTTTTTGGAAGGCGAACCGGCAACTCGTATGAGACCGATCGCGAGACAATGCTACTCAGTAGAAGAATTTCAGAATGCTTTTCTGTCAGCGTATTGGTCGAAGACGACACAGCGCGGAATTAAGGATCAATTAATTAGCTTACCAAATTATGAGAACTCAAATTTTTCCACTGTCACGCAATTTTTTGAACACATGGTCCACCAAAACCAGTACTTAAGTGAACCATACATTGAATCTGCACTTATTCAATTATGCATTTCTAAATTACCACGATCATTAAGAGTGTCACTTTTAGCGGGTCAGCAGAAAGAAAATATTTCGGCATTCAGAGATCTGTTACAGCTTTTGGAAGTGCAGCAATCGGATTATTCCTTTATAAACAAAAATTTTTCATATAATAACCAAAGTCAACAAACATACAGAAATTACGATCAGCCACGCAATTTCAATAGTAAAGGTAACAGACGCTTCAGGAACGACAACCACTAGAACTTTAATAACAGACAAAATTTTAATTATCAGTATCGTCAAAATTATCAGCAACAGGAACCACATTTTGATAACAATAGAGGTTTTTCTCCGCAACAGCAACAAAACCAACCGGTTAGCATACCTAACCAACAATGTAATGCACAAGGTCAACCAAGCTTTAATGTTTCGCCGCGTACGCGTATAGCGTCGGCCCCAACAAATAGTAACGCACAGCAACAAGGAAATCAGTACGTTCAGAACACACTATTTCAATTTCTATCGCAATGCACCATATAGAAATGATTATCACGACAGACGTAAAAACAATGAGCACAATTTTCAGCGTACATTTAATAACAGTCGATCTTATCAGCAGCAAGAAGATCAGCAACAACATATTATCATGAATGAACCAGACAGTAGGTATCATCCAGAACGTAATACGTCTGGAAGAAATAACAGAACAGTTCAAATAGTCGAAATGCCACAGCATCCCCCTGAAAATAATAGCACATCAGATAGAATTTGACTAGATACTTTACAGGTCGCATCTTCCAGCAACGCAAGCACTACTTTTGACACACAGAATGTTGTTCATGAAAATGTTATTACTTTTGACGACATCCGAGACACTCTTTTGCAGGAAAAACCAGTTGTTCAAAAAACCATTTCACACCCTGTCATCGAAGTAAAAATAGGATCATCGAAATTTTCGACAGTAATCGATTCTGGATCACCTATGTCAGTTATAAATGAAGAAACTTTCAACGAGTGTAACAAAGAGAATACCTATCCTACGTTATCATTAGGCAAAACGAAAGTAAAAGGAGCAGTATCGAGTAAAGGAGTAGATGTAAAATTACAGACACATTTATCATTTTGTATTGCAGGTCATACATTTCACTCAAATTTTTGGATTACTCCCTTATTAACGACAGACATTATTTTAGGTACGAATTTTCTGGTACAACACAATGCCATTATTGACTTTCAAAATTCCTATTTAATGTTGAAGGATGAAAATGTACAACTGGCATTAGAATTTCAGCACTCTTTCTCTGCAGAAGAACAAACAATTAATCGTACAGAGGTCATTTCCGTATCACGGAACATAGACTGTAATTCGACATTGTTCACAGATACGTACGTACACAACCATAATACTCCAGACGAAGCCGACTATGACGTTATACAGATGATTTCTGATAAAGTTAAACAGAGCAGTGCAAATACAGACGACGAACGCACGCAACTACACAAAATTCTTTTACAGCAAGCTCCGGTTTTTGACAACGTTCCTGGTACTATGTCCGGTTTTATGTATGAATTTCAAGTTAAACAGCACGACACATTTAAAGCCAAGCATTATCGTATTCCGTATATTCATAGAGAACAAGTTAAGAAAGAATTGCAAGCTATGCTTGATCAAGGAATTATTGAACCGGCAGTTAGTCCGTACATAAACCCGCTCCATATTGTTAAGAAAAAGGATGGATCACTTCGTCTCGTACTTGATTCGCGTCACGTCAGTGACATTATTATTAACGAAACAGATCGCCCACAGACACTAGAAGAACTTCTACAAAAATTTCATGGTACTGCTATTTATTCCACATTAGATTTGAAATCGGGATTTTGGCAAATTCAGCTCCATCCGAACTGCAGAAAGTACACAGCATTTCTCTGTTTTGGTGACTGTTATCAATTTTGTAAATTGCCATTCGGTTTAACTATTTCTTCAGCAGCTTTTATTCGCGGTTTGAATAAAATAATTCCGACAGAACTTAAAGACAGAATCACAACGTACGTAGACGACATTATTATCGCAGAATCTAACTGGTCTGAACACAATCTGATTCTTGAACGACTGCTGCAAACTTTTCGTGCACAAGGACTCACGGTTAATCTCAGTAAATCGCACTTTGGTAAAACTTCTATAAAATTTCTTGGACATGTAATTTCAGCAGAGGGCATTACGCCTGATCCGGAAAAACTTCAAGCTTTGTGTGACATTACTGTTCCTACGACAAAGAAACAACTACGCAGTTTTTTGGGTTTAATTAACTTTTTTCGTAAATTTATTCATTACTCTGCTTTAGACACCCCTAGATTATGTCAATTGACAGGAAAAACACTATTTGGTCCTGGGATAGGCAAGCACATTCTGAATTTGTGAACCTGAAAGAAGCTTTGTTGAATGCACCAATTTTATCGCACCCACATCTTACCAGAAATTTTTCTATTACCACTGACATTTCTAACACCGCTTTAGGCGTACATATTTTTCAGAAAATTGAAGAAGATGGTTGTACAGTAATTAAAAACATCGCTTTTGCAAGTCGCATTCTGTCACCTGCTGAACGAAATTATTCTGTTACAGAACTTGAAACATTATGTGTTGTATGGGCTTTTACCAGATTTAGGCATTTTCTTTAAGGAAGACACACTACCGTTTACACAGACCATAGAGCGATACTGATTTTACTTTCCGCTAAATTTACACACGACAGATTAAGTAGATGGAAACTTTATTTGCAGGAATTTAATTTTACAATTGTTCGCATTCCCGGCACACAAAATATTGTAGCAGACGCACTATCCCATTCTCTCAGCAACAATCAGCAAGACATCGCAACCAACTTCTGGAGACCAAATTTCAGCGTCATGTACATTCAACAAGCTGCATTTGAAAATTTCATTTCGTCGTCATTACAAGACATAGCACAAGAGCAGAGTAAAGACAACGTGTGGAAAGAAATTAAACAACTTTGGCAAGATAAGAATAATGTTACCATTAGAAACCATTACACTGTACGCAATGACATTCTGTTTCGCCACTCTCATCCTGACAGCAACAATTGGTTACTATGCATTCCTGACGAACGTGTTAACAAATTAATCTGGTATATTCATTTAAGTTACGCACATTACGGAGCCAGAAAATGTTTTCTTATACTGAGACAGAACTGTTATTTTACCAACGTGGAGAAACGTATACGACGAGTTTTAGCGTCATGTAATATCTGCCAGAAAGCTAAATCAGACACGACTTCACATATTCCTCCATTACATCCCATTGTACCTGTTAAATTGAGACATATGGCCGCTGTAGACATTTTTGGTCCGATTCCCAGAACTAATAGAGGTTTTTGCTACATCTTTGTCGCTGTTGAGCTCCCTTCAAAATTTTTTACCTTCACTCCGTTACGCAAAGCTACTGCTAAAACTGTTTCGAAAGCATTTGTAAAACATTTTCTATTTCATGTAGGGCATGTGTTGAAAGTAATTTCCGACAATGGATCACAGTTTCGATCTGCTATATGGACACATATGTTACGAGCCAGAAACATTTTTCCGATCTATATATCCAGGTACCATACTTCTTCGAACCCTTGTGAACGATTAATGAAAGAAATTGGTAAACTGTGTAGAATGTACTGCCATAAAAAACATATTGAGTGGGACACACACATACTCTCATTCCAGGATGTAATTAATTCCATACCAAATGAATCTACTATGCTATCTCCGTCTGTTATACTGAAAACTGTTGAACCACCTAACAAAATTAAAGAATTAGTAATTTTTCCTACACCTCGTTGACTACGACACCATGAAATAATTGACATTGCACTGAACAACATCAAACGTGCCGCAGAGCGCCGGAGAAGACAGCAAAAACAGGTTTGTACACGCCGTGACTTTTACATTGGACAGAAGATATTTGTATGTACACACTATTTATCCAATAGAGGAAAAGGTAGGTGTAGTAAATTTGAGCTTTTATACGCAGGTCCATATCGAATTCACTGCATTCCTCACCCCAATGTAGTACACGTCGAAACTTTGAGAACCAGAAAAACCAAAGGGAACCACCACATGTCGAACATCAAACCTTTTATTGAATGAACATACTTTATGATTCATCACACTGTAATGCCATATCCTAATTTTTTTTATGACCGCTTATGCAATTATATTCACATGAACACCTACTGATGATTATCGTATTTTTTCTTGGCAAGTGCCCGGCAAGGTAAAGTTAGCAGGTCGCTCTTCTTGTCATTACACATCAGACCATGCATATTTTCCATTTTTTATGTATGTATGATTGTTTTCCTGTTTTGTTTATATGCACTATGAAATAGTTAAGACATAACAAGCACCAGTTGACTTTAACATTTTTGCCATATGATATCTCAACATCGTGACTACTTTACCTTTTTTTTTTTTTTTTTTTTTTTTGCTGCTACATTGTGATACACTGTGTACATTTTTACATCTGAACACTGTTGATGTATTTTGACATATTACGTTTTCTGTCATGCTATGCTGTATGCTCAATTATGTTACTATAAACTAGTTTTTATTTAATGGGTATATGCATTAAATGCAAGACATTAATCTTCGTTCATCTTTTTCAGAAAGAAATAACGTGTAAACGAAATAAATTAAACAAAAATGGGAATTTCACCTTCGGAATGAACGAAAGAAGATGCAATATCTCGTGTCGAAGAGTAAATGGATCAGAGTTAACAAGCATTAACAAGAATATACTATACATATCGTATGATAGCAGTCTTTGTTGTGGATTGGCCAGAGCGCCAACCCACAATGACTGGTAGCCGAAAGGGACGCGTTTAAGCTCACGCAGGCTGGCGTGAGGTCTGGAACAGGACAATGTCTTGAGACGAGCAAAAAAGGTACGTAGCTTCTGGAATACTTAACTTTAACCCATAATTGGTGAACATCGGTCTAACGGTACATGCATCACAAGATAAATAGCAAATGATAATGACGCCTTGCTAGGTCGTAGCAAATGACGTAGTATGCTAACTATCGTCTCGGCAATTGAGAGCGTAATATGTCAGTGAACCATCGCTAGCAAAGTCGGCTGTACAACTGGGAGGAGTGCTAGGACGTCTCTCTAGACCTGCCGTGTGGCGGCGCTCGGTCTGCAGTCACTGATAGTGGCGACACGCGGGTCCGACGTATACTAGCGGACCGCGGCCGATTTAAAGGCTACCACCTAGCAAGCGTGGTGTCGGGCGGTGACACCACAGTCTTAACTAATTTTTTCTTTCAGAATACGAGGCGATTGATGCAGGCTGTCAGACAGAACTACACATCTTAGTTTTAGTGATGAAATAAGCTAGAAATAAGGAATAGTTGTATAATGAGTAATGAAGTGACTTTTTTGCAGATGATAATGAATGGTGATGAATAATGATGAAGAGTATGCTACTATGGATAACGAAGTTTTTCTTTACAGGTGATGATAATAATGGAGTTATGATAATATGGATAATGAAGTTTTTCTTTGCAGATGAAAATAATGATAAAGTTTATATATTTACTGTTAGTTAAAGATGCTATGTAGTTATTTAAGTATTTGTTGCAGTTCGTTTTGACAGTATGTCTTATATCGCATCGTATGATGACTGAAGGTTTTGGAAAGGACAGCTAGAGAACTTATATTTTTTATACACATTTCACTACCTGTTAATTCGAAGTTCACTACTTTTCAGCATAATATGCGTTTCTTCTTTCAGTTTAATAATCCATTTTGTATATTTTTTGCAGGAGAAATTATTCATGAAATTAATGTGCTATAAGCAGTAGTTCATTAAACCTATATCATTTATGAATGTGATCACATATACTCTACTTATTTCATAATCTTGCTACAGCTGACTCATGACGAATGACGTTACACATCTTCATTTTCAGCAATAACTCAAAAGCATATATTGTTATTCCCCAGTAATTAATTATCGATCCCAACGCAATGCATTGCTAGCACAAAAAAAAAAATGCTTTGTAACTGGCCAATGAATGCCACTGATTACTGTAATAAGATGACCTATGATGCCAATGATTACTATAATTAGATTAATTATGTACAAATGCTATGCCAATAATTAACTCATTTTGAATGATGACTTCTGAGTAATGCATAAAAAAATGCTTTGTAGCTGGCCAATGGATGCCACTGATTACTGTAATAAGATGACCTATGATGCCAATGATTACTATAATTAGATTAGTTATGTACAAATGCTATGCCAATAATTAACTCATTTTGAATGATGACTTCTGAATAATGCATAAAAAATGCTTTGTAACTGGCCAATGAATGCCACTGATTACTGTAATAAGATGACCTATGATGCCAATGACTACTATAACTAAGTGAATTATGTTAATACTATGCCATTCATTAGCTCCTGTTTTAAATGATGACTTCTGATAGTTTGTAACTGGGCAATAAGTGCCAATGTTCTCTGTAAACAAATGATTAATGAACATTATTCTGTAATACTACATACATGGTACAGAAATGTTCAGTAACTGGGTGATGAGTGCCACCAATTACTCAAATCAGTTGTTAGACTAGTGTAATTCTCATTGAAGACTACTATGTGACTTAATGTCCTTTACCTTCTGACCTAATTACCAGAAATTACTGCAATATCCATTTGTCCTGTCTATCCTCAATGATCATGGAGCACTATGTTTGATTTTTGCACTAATTCTACGTTGGTGTACTTTACAAGAATGGTGTTGACACGACATGCTGTCCACCATCTTGAGCGATGGAAATGTTATTATGGTCCCACTGTTTGGTGTACCTAGTGTACTACCAAAATGATAGCATGGAATATTATTACGACATTTCAGTGTCTTAGCTACACTGATTAATACTTCAAGGAAAAGAACTACAGATTGTCTCATTTGGTGTTGTGCTTGTATAGAAAGATATGGACTAAAGTGCTACAACCATGACGCAATCCTTCCCATTCCTTTCCTAGTTCTTGTAAAATGGTAAACACTTATACAATGCATTTAAATTCTTGTAAAATGATAAAGACGTATACACTGCGTGTGCACTTCGTTTCACTTCATGATATGTTATGTAAAAATGTTAGAGAGTTTTACAGTGTGTGTGCACTTTATGCCATTTGTAATCATTACGTATACATTTTGTGATTCCCAGATATGTTCTGTACTACAGTGCGTGTGCACTTTCGTCATTTTGTCAACATGATTTGTATTCATTGCATATACATTTTTGTGATTTGCTGATATGTTCTGAACTACAGTGCGTGTGCACTTTTGTCATTTTTGTCATTTTTTAATATGATTTGCACTCATTGCCTATACAATTGTGATTTCCTGATATGTTCAGTACTACAGTGTGTGTGCACTTTATGCCATTTGTTAATATGTTTTGTACTCATTGTGTATATATTTTTTGTCATTGCCTGATATGTTCTGTACTCATTGCATGTGCACTATATTTTATTTCATGTTCTGCTCCTATATATATATATGTATATATTTTGTGATTGTCAACTTAGTTAATTAAGAAAAATTTGTTGCTCATGGCAAGTCCAATTGACTCACCATCGCTGCCAAATTTTTGCCCCCCCAGTGGAGGGTTATGTAAGACGTATGCTTTGCCGGCGATGGGCGAGGCATGACAGAATATCTGACCAGAGAGTAGTTTATAGTTAGTTGTTGCTTGTCGCTAGTCTGCGCTTGTCTGCGCGAGTCGACAGTAGCGAGTGGGTAGTAGTGTGGAGTAGTCTGCGTGAGTCGGTGGGAGTCAGCATGCATCGGCTGTGTGCTCTGCTCGCGACTCTGGTCAGGACTCTGGAGGATGAGTATTGTTGTAGAAGGTAAAGAAGCAGCCTTGCGCATATTTAATAATGTATGTTAATTGTAATTTAATTTGTTCAAAGAAATGCCCCAATAATAATTTTTATAATATAAAGCAACTCTTTTAAAGAAAAGCATTCATTTCAAGTTAAAGAATTTCCAATGCATAATCATTGCATCCAAGAATTTAAAAAAAATATACGCCAGCATTGCACAAAGCTGTGTCGAAAAATTCCTATTTAAGAGCAGATATAATTGCAGTTTTATTGAGGTAAGAATTTTTGCTTTTGTTATTCAGAATACAGGGCCGAAGGTCAGCGCCGCTGTCCTCATAAAATTCATCAGGTTACAAAACTTTTTTATTATTTTTGGTGTTTAGGAATTTTTCTGTTTCGAACTTGACATTAAATGAGAAAAGAATTTTTGTGGTCACATTAAATGTGAATGCATTTCTGCACACAGACAATAAATCGGAACCAATTTTGTTCAGAGGTTACAATATCTAAAATTCATTTAGTTATTATTCTTTGGGTAGGCTACACTTGGTTCACATTTTTATTTTTCATTTAACAATTCGTGTGGGGAGGTTACAACGTGTTTGCTGGAAGCTCATTGGATTTTGTTCCACATGGAGCAGAAGCCAGTCTGTCTCGAGTACAGTCAAGTACGATAATGAGGATACGTTTTATGCCGTGCGTTACATGTACATCGACTCAGAGATAATTCGGGACAACAGCTTTACTGACGCATTTAACTTGGAAAGCACTGGCCAGCCACCTGGTCCAAGTAACCTGCAGTGATGTGAACAGTTATAGTAAAGGTGTAAAAAGAGACGAGCAGAGAACAATAGAGTCTTGCATTCATTTAATTTTTGAACAGAAGGAAATAATGGTAAAAATCAGGCGATACGTTTCTTAGGTGATCTGAAGGAAAACATGCTTTCGATCTTAGCTAATGTAGTACTGTAATTAAAAACGAGAGACCAGAATGAGATTTTCACTCTGCAGCCGACTGTGCGCTGATATGAAACATACTGGCAGATTAAAACTGTGTGCTGGACCGAGACTCGAAATCGGGACCTTTGCCTTTCGCGGACAAGTGCTCTTCCAAGCACTTGCCTGCGAAAGGCAAAGGTCCCGAGTTCGAGTCTCGGTCCGGCACACAGTTTTAATCTGCCAGGAAGTTTCAAAAACGAGAGTGATGAAAATTCCTAGCTTGAACAAGGGTACTTTTTCTGCAGGAGTTATGTGCGACGTAAAAGGGCACTGCTGGGATTTCACCATGTAGTTAAATATTGAAGCTACTTAAGGCATTACAATCAGTCGTCTGGTAATCCCTGAACTTCTTCCATATTGGACTCCAGTACATTTCAGCACTCCTACGCTGATACCGAGGCGATCAACAACAGAATCCCAAGTTACTAAAAAGTCCACATTTCCTCCTCCTCCTGTTTTTATAGCGTGCTGTTCTGCATTTCGGCATCGTTCGGCGGTGACGTGTCATAAAGCTTCGTGCATTAGTTCCAGTAAGTTGGCAGCTTAAATGTCTTGTTATTTCTCGCAACGAATCCCTTAATTTGGCTCCAGATTAGTTCTATTGGGTTCAGATAGTTGTGGTCTGGTGACAACTAAAACTTCAGCTCTTGTACAATGAGCTCGACGCTTTGAAAATTGTTTTTGTGTTTCTACGACACTTATCACTCTGGCTTGGGTGAGACCAAAATTGGAAATTTGTGGTAGTTCTATGTGATCAAACTGCTGGGGTCATCGGTCCCTAGGCTTACACACTACTTAATCTAACTTAAACTAACTTACGCTAAGGATAACACACACACCCATGCCCAAGGAAGGACTCGAACCTCCAATGGGGGGAGCCGCGTGAACTGTGGCAAGGCACCTTAGACCACACGGCTACTCCGCACGGCGGATGAGACCACATCTGTCCTATAAAACACTAGGTATATTCAGACAGAGTATTTGATTTTTCATTTTTCTCCAAAAAAATTTAATTGTGTAAAGTTTTCTTAACTTCAAAATCTGTAACCATCTTTTACAAAATATCGATAATTAAGAATGTATATTTGCAATGAAAACCAGAATTCTGTGTGTGATATGAAATTAGAAACCAGAAGATGTGCATTTTTCTTTTAAAAATTGTTAAGTATGAGTTAATTACTACATATTGATATATTTCATGTTTAAATGATTTAGGTATTCAAAACAAACAAAATTGTTGAAGATAGAGGGTTTCGAAACAGTGCCCATCAAACAACGACTCAAGTGATTACACCAAGGATACAGTTATGTCTACATGTATTATATTCCTTACATCATGTTTCTCAATAAACATCAAAGGTCATTTTTCTCTGTAATTTTGTGAAAAACATTAAGAACAATTTGTTTCTAGCCATTAACAGTGCTCCGCAAGTGTGTGTCACTACGAAGCAGAAAACAGTGCCATCTATTTTCGCGCTACATATGAACAGTAGACAATCAGAGCACAAGTAGCGCTTACTGAGACTGTGACTGTACACGATTTTTAAAAATAAAAATTACTTAGCTAAAGTATGAATAAGAAAAACATCGATGGCTGTTAATACATCAGAATGTCTTAAAGTTTGATTCACAGTGACATAGTAATAAAATATCTAATACATAAGTTGGACCTACTTCCAAGAGCGGAACAACACCAGTGTTCCGGAACTACGGCTGCTGTCCAATCATCGCGTTTGTGTTTGTTTACATCAGATTTCTTCTTAAGATGAACGGAGTATAGCGCCTCTCTTATGCGACTGGCGTGAAATCTTTCAGATGCAGAAACACACTTGCTAGCTTTGGATTATGTCGCACCTCTCCTTCTTGGTGTTACAATTTTTTTCCATCAACGTATTTTTGCTTGTCAGAAAGGTTGTAGATGCTGATGTCGAAAACATGTTTTGTAGAAAAAAATTTTAAAGGAAAATAACAGATGATCTTGTAGTGCTAGGTTCACGAAATAATTGATCGTCAGTGTGTAAACTAGGACTAGCTAGACACTGCACTTTTTTTGAAACTTCAGTTGGTTCAATACGAAAGGATAACTTTTCAAATGTACTAAGAGTTCTATGTGTAGTGCTTGCATTTCAGGAATGCTGTGGACTCGTGGCATAAACGCTTCTGACATTTGAGCCTCTAAAATACGAACAAATTTCTCTAGCAGAGGGATTGGACAAAGTAAAGTTTATCGAACCTGTAAATAAATGTTTGACCTACGAAGAAGGTACTATAACATGACTACCACTTATTCAGTTTCATGTTTCAGCCAAACGACCACGTGAAATGTACATAGTGATGTGCTTATTCCCATAACATCTGTTTATTTTGATGGAAATAAATATATACCGACTTTCACTGATGATTATACCCGCTTTACAGTAGCTTATAGTCTTCAATCGAAGTATGAAGTGTTTCATTATTTCAAAGTATACTATGGAATGGGTACTGTCCTTTTTACCTAAAAATTCAAAGAAAACCCGATTTTGTGACTGATGTGAAATCTTTCAAATGTGGAAACACACCCTACTAGCTTTCGTTTATGTGGTGCCGCTGCCAACAAATAAAAGAGCCATTAGTAGTAAGCGGGTGTTCAAAGTAAAAAGTGATCCATCTGGAAATACTGGAAGGCAGTCATGTTTGGCAGTTAAAAATTGTGCTCAGGTGAAAGGATATGACTAGGAGGAGATATATGTTTCAGTAGGTTGATTCACAACATTGAGAATTTTCCTTGGTGTGGTGAAAGAATATGATTTGTTTATGGAACACACTTCGAAATCAGTTAGGGTCATAAGCGATATTGACAGACGTCTTTTTCATTACTTGTAGACATGCTTTAGCTTTAGCAGGAGGAATTTCAGCAATGCTGTGGTGCAGAAGGAAGCCAAATTTGAGTGAACTACATGTGTTTGGGTGTGTTGCACACTCCAAAGGAGCTATTGATAAGAAAGTCTGACACCAAGTCAATAAAACTTTTCCTCGCTGGATATTGTCCCAGTGAGTAGAGATTATGATGTCTCTAACAACACAAAATTGTATTTGGAAAAAATGGATCTTTTGATGAAGGTAAGTTTCTATTTCAAGGTGAAAGTAGTGATGATTCGATCTTGGAGACTTTTCAACTTGAAAGCACATCACAGAACACAGCAGGAGATCAAGAACATCAGAATGAAACTGTAGCATCGCGTTCTGTCTCTGCAAATGCGAGTGTACTGTGGTATATAAACACTCTGTGTGTCTAGTGTTTGTTATTATAGTTGCTCTTTGACGTGAGTGATATAGACCAGGGCTTCTCAACGTGTGGTCCGCAGACCCCTTAGGGGTCCGCCGGCTCTTTCTTATAGACGATTCTATGCCTGTCTTAACAGTTAATTGTTCAGCCTTCCAAGGTGACAACCTCTCCTTAATGTATGTGTTTTATGTGGAAATAAATGTTTGATTCTACCAGATACCATATATTTGGTGACCCCGACGATAACACAACACGACCGCGACGGCTTCAGCTTTCCGCACCGCATCGTAACGTGAACGTTCCTTACTTCCGCGTCAGCTGCGCCGAGGTCGTTCTCGCACGAAAATGGACAATCCACCAATCACCTTAGAGCCAGCTACAAGCATCATAGTTCACAGGGTTACAATTAAGCCCTAGGTGATCTGGCAACACAACCCGGTGTTGTGGTTTGCACAGCTTGAAAGACAGTTCGCCCTTGCACAAATATCAGCAGACGAAACGAAGTATAGCTACGCAGTCGCAGCACTAACAGAAGACTTACTTGTCGAGGTACAAGATATCCTTGCTGCACCACCCAACGCCGAACGGCATGCGTCAGTTAAGGACGCACTAGTGACGCGCCTATCACAATCGGAAGCTAAGCAACTAGAGATACTTTTACGGACTGAGGAGCTCGGCGAACGAACCCCATCACAACTTTTACGCTGTTTGCACACACTGGCAAGCAACACTGTGAGCGACGACGTGCTGCGCAATATTTGGTGTCCCGAATACCTTCTGACACTCAAAAAATTCTGACAGTGTGTGCGGGTGATTTAAATGCTCAGCGGACAGAATCGTCGACATGTATACCACAACAAAGGTGCCAACATTGACACCATGGCAAGAGAATACGTCTGCAGTGACACTATCAAAGTTCCAGATAGATGTGTTTTATGTGGAAATAAATTTTCAATTCTACCAGATACCACAAAACTAATTTGAAGGATACTGAACAAACTGTTGAAGGTAACTCAGACTTCAGAAGAAGTGAAGCCTCTGCAGAAAAGCAATAGAGTAACAACAACACCTAGATACTTGGAGGATTACGCAGTGTTAGCCTTGAATGAGAAGCATTTGTGGGAAACTTTCCTCAGAATTTTGAAGAAGTGAGGGGCTGGCGTGATGAAGAAGAATGGGCGAAAGAAATTAAGGAAGAACTGGACTCTCTGTCATCTAATGGATCTTGGATTTATGCACCACTTCCAGTAAATAAAAGAACCATCAGCAATAAATAAGAGTTCAAAATAAAAAGGATGCACCTGGAAATATTGAAAGGTATAAGGCAAGTTTAGTAGTTAAAGGTTGTACTCAGGTAAAAGGATAACTATGAGCTAAGATATTTTTCAGTTGTTTGACTCACAACACTATGAACTTTTCTTCGTGTGGTGAAAGAACGCGATTTCTCTATGGAACAGATGGATGTACAAAATGCATTCCTGCATGGAGAACTGACTGAAGAAATTTATATGAAATTTCCTCAATAAGTGATGATTAATGAAACACTTGTATGCAAACTCAATAAAGCTTTACATAGCTTAAAAGAGGTACCAAGAACTTGGAACTCAGTATTTGACTGTTTGATGAAGGATATTGGGTTTCGATGTCTCCAAACTGAAAGCACTGATGATTATAGTACTTATTTGGTAGTGCATGTAGATAATATTCTAATTGCTGGGAATCGTAAAAGCAAATTTTCTGATGTTGAAAACAAGGCAAAAGTAAAATTTCGAATATGAGAACTCTGAGAAGTAAATTATTTCTTGGAATAAATATATAGAGAATTGTGGCAAAATTTTTCCTAGTCAACGTTAAAAACTTGTTGAAAGGTTCAGCATGGAAGAATGTAAACCCTATAAACAGCTAATAAATGTCAAACCCAGTGGAGATGCTTGTGGTGACACAGCTGGAAATAGAACATACACAGAATTGATAGGTTGTTTATGTATGTGATGACAGCTACAAGACCAGACATAAGTACATTAGTTAACTATTTTGGTGGACATCAAAATAAACCAGCAGAAATCTACTGGAGATGTTTGAAATGAATTCTTCAGTATATTAAACAACACTTGTTGTTGGTCAGTGTGACAGAAAGGGAAATTCAAATGCTCTTTTATGCTATGTTGATTCAGACTGAGGAAATGAAGAAGACAGAAGCTACAACACGTTACAATCTCCAGGTTATTGGAAATATTGTTTGTTGGGCTACAAAGAGACAGACATATGTTCCACTATCTTCAACAGAATCATAATTATATTGATTTTATATATTGTTTACCTAAATACCTGGTAATTTCTAGCATTAACGTAATCAAAGTTTTTGGAAATATTGTTTGTGGCGTGCAAACAGACATGTGTTTCACTGTGTTCAGCAGAATCAGAATATGTTACTTTTCTATATCATTTATCTAAAAACCTGTTCATTTGTAGTATTAACAAGAATATTTATTAACAATATGTTTGGTTTGATTTTTTAATAATTTGATAAAAGGACTGTGAAATGCATATATACGTCATGTGTTACAGCTAATAAATCATGAGCGAGTGTCTTTCTCGTATCGATATTTCAATAAAATAAACACTTGACATGTCATCTGATGTTGGGTGTTAATTATTTGATGGCGAAAATTTGACCCTGTTTCCATCTCATGTCTTTCAATAAAGGCTGCCTTATCTGGAGTAGGATCATTTTGCTTTCCCGAGTAATGACAGAATATTCTTCTGTCGGCTATGCTACTCAGCAAATTCAGGGGACCTCTTCCAACGTGATTCTTCCACTTTTCGTTGACGATACAGTTTATCTCTGTTTAGAAGTTTGAATTTGACATTTGGGTCAAAGATGTTCATCGAAGTAACAAGTGTCTCTGAGTAACCTAGATACTTGCGAAGTGGAATTGTTGCGCGCTTGATGCAGCACTTGAATGTTGTTTATTAAATAGATTATGGAGATTCCCCTTATTTTTACCCCTGGAGTACTAAAAACGTTAAAAGATGCAGTACTGTGTTGTATTCTGTTATGTAGTAACCATTTGACATACTAATTCAATATTGTGCTTGGCAATGGGACCTTGTTGAGTTATACTTAAACCGGTGAAGTGAATGTCGTAATGGGTTCTGTACTAGCATATTTATATAGTAGGCCTGGATGGGTATACACTGTTAGAATTCTACATATGTAAAGTATTACATCAGCTTTCCGGCTGAGGAAACGCATGTAAGTGGTGGTACTGTTCAATGCCCAACTTTTTATTATATACGAAAGTTTTGAGGTGCAAAATTTTGCCAGCACGTTTTTCTGTAAAATGCGAAGTAAAGTGTTGTATGGTAGCAGGAAGCGAAGATTTTTTGTGGTGGTACTTAAGTGCTATGGCAATCGAAGCATTACTTTGAATATACAGTCAGGTGACAGCTCAAACTGCGGTGGTTTTCATAACGTGATTGTTTGTTTATCGTCTGATGTTACCTTTCGACAGTTTGCTTCCTATGTGACAGTCCTGATCCCACTTGTGATGATTTCATGCATTGTGTTCGCATTTGATGAAGGCCGGAGGGCGATAGTTTACGTACTCAATACACTTAACATTATGGTATTTCTTAACGACACAAGGACAACAACCATCATTATTAAAGAGGTGTGGAGGGATTTATTTCCTGTGGGCAAATTACGAAGACAGTTACAATGCTATGTGTATGTAACTGAGAAATTACTGATGTATTGGCCTTGTTGCATGAATTTTCTGTCAGCAGATACCAAATACAATTGGTTTTTGTGTGGTGTTACTTTGTGGAACTAGTCGAGTCGCTAAGCGGGTTTTTGTAGCAATGCTACATGGTATTGTATACTGTAGTGGTCCAGGTATTAGCATCATTGTAGGTTGTACAATTGCTATTAGGTATGTCAAATTAATGTGTGGTGTAAATTAAAAAGATAGTACACAGGCATTCTTACTCTTTTAGTTTGGTCGATTGTTCAACTTTTGAAGAAGAGTTGCTTCTTTTGCATTTTTAGAAATTCCTGTACAGAATAAAAATTGTGCTTTTATAAGGAATTCCTTTAGTTTGCTGTTAACTGGTAGCTCTGAAGCAATTTATTTCTTCTGGTGTCTTGTTCAGTATTATGTCACGATGGGTTACACTTTGCAAATAGCATGATGATCTGAAATACATTTGGTGGAAATCGGGTTGCCCTCTGAAACCATACTTGTGTGTGTCCTTGTTTTGCATTTAATAATCTATCTCGTAGTCTTACCCTAGTGAATCAGATTGTTTCAATGATAAACAAACACGAAAAATTTATAATGCTAAGATCAGGTAATTGAGGTTTATAAGTTACCCCTTTTAAGGCCACAAATGATCATCTATGATCTTTTTTTTTTCATTCTAAAGACATTGATGAGCAGAGTGGCATTTCACTTGAAAAATTTATTAGCAAAGCATTCAATAGAACTGTGCATAGTGTGCCTGCACTACTGTTTACTTGTTGAAACTTTCAGTAACCTCAGAGTTTACACCTTACCATACGGGTGTATCCTTTTTTCAGTCCCGTGTAACCCCTAGAAAGCAAAGGAAATAATAATAATAATAATTTAACAGTAATGGCTTCTATGCTTTCTGCTTTTAATCTTACATGGATATGTTTTTTCTTCTATTGGTGAGATTAGTTATAAAGTTGAGGTTACAATACTTTTAGCATTTAACTACAGTTTGTGTTTAATCATTCTGTAAGCACTGACTGTTTTTGCTGTTGAATGCAGATGTCGTGTGCTGGATGCAGAGAATCATACACTACTATCACCATTGAAGGGAACAGATTTTTTAGGTGCTCATATGTTCTACTAGGTCATCCACACAAATCAGAAAGAGTGATGGGCCCAGGATCGAGCCTCTAGGGCTTCATGTTTCATTGATAGCTTCTCTGAATAGAAACTCTGTCCAATTTTGTTGAAACATTTAACATATCTAAAGTGATACCTTCTGTCTGTGCTTTCCAAGATATGAGCGTAACCAGCTGTGTGCTACACCTCTCATATTGTGTAATTCTAATTTTTCAAGGAGGATTTTATGATGCAAGACATCAAAAGGCTTTAAAAGTTGTAGAAAAATTCCTGCAGAGAGGTCATGTTGGCCAAAAGATTTTCCAGCATGATCTAAATGCTCAAAAGATTGACCTGGAGTGGAACTTATCTACGTTCATACTACATGTGACTGACTTTGCCCTGTCTAATACACTTTTTATTATAGACACTAAAAACGCAAAGCCAGTTCAGAAAACCTATAGAGCCTATTACCTAAAAAAGTCTGACAAGTACTTTGGTCAAATTATTTACATGTATCATACAAAACTGTGAATACTTTGAAGTCTTACCTTGGTAATTTGCGGTCGTCTGATGGATAAGCTGACAGTTTTAGTCATTAATTGTTGTCCTCCCTTTGTCTTAAGTTCTGTTCAGTTTGAACCAACCCCATAGATGTACAGTTACATGAGACTAATTAGGTGAGTTGTGTAATTTTTCTTAATATGTGGTTCTGTACGTATCTTTTTCCCCAGAATGAATTTAGTGTTGGATTTTTCCAGATATTACAGTGTAAATAAATGCTGAGATGATTCCTTTGAAAAGATATGGCTAATGTCATGCCCAATTCTGCTTATACGCTCAGTCTAATGACCTTGATGTGAATATATAAAGCTCAGGTCTTCCTGCATTTTCTGAATACTTATTTTTAGTGGTAGAAATAAAGCATTCATAGGTAGCAATGGTGGAGTGAACATTGTTTCTGTAATACAAACATTGATAAGATAGGGTACAATGTCCTGGTTCTTACTACTTAGAAGCCATAAACATTGAAGACAGTGGAAAAGTGGCAGGTGTAACAATAATCTAAATTATTGAATATAAAATAAAGTTGTCCAACAGCATGATTTACCTTAATTCTGGAATCTGAAATGAGGCAGTGAAACAAATTTAAGAGGAAATCAATTTTTAAAATGGAAAGAAGTATCACAAAGATTTCTCTTTCAAACATTTTTGGATATGTCATCAGCTGCACTCTGTACTTTCAGAATCTAGTTTCAAGCTGAGCGAGTGAGGTGGACACGTGTGGTAGTTGAAATTTCATCAGGACTTGATTTATGGCTTATCAACTGAATGTCAGTGTCGTGTTGGGTGTTTTACTATTAGTTATCAACGTTTATTAGGAAAACTATAATTTTCTTTTTCTCCTTCCTCTTACTTATCTTCTGATATTTTATATAGATTGCATAACTTGAAGAACTTCTATTGTGGTTTTATATTGGTACACACATTTTAATCACAACAAAAAGGAAAATTGAAGCAAAAAGCTTAATCAAGACATTAAGAAATGGGAAAGTTTTCTCCAGTAGTTTTGCTGTAAATAGAGTACATAAAATATAGGCATTCAGAGAGAAAGATGCCCAACAAAGAGATGCAGGAAGGATAAGTGAGTAGGAAAGGGGAAAGGATAGGTTAGATAGAGCCAAAAAATTGGAAAGGATGGAACCTAATTTGTAATAGATAAAGTAAATGAGCATGGATCCAAAAGGTCAAAATTAAACATTATAGTGCAGTATATAAATAAATAACTTTATTTAGTATAGAGAGTTTTGAATTACAGTTATTGTTAATACCTCATTTCATTGACAACAATTTCTGATGAAGATGAGATGAAATGATTAGGACAGCACTAACACCCATTCTCCAAGCAAAGATAATCTCTGACCCAGCTGGGATTCAAACCCAGAGCCCTGTGATTTAGAGACATCAACACTAACCATTAGACCACAAGCTGCAGATGATTATCAGATTAAAAATATAAAAGCTCACATTAAACTGTAGATACGCATATGACTGAATGAGTGTCATTTCAAAGGTAGGAGGAAAATAATTCCACGTCTCCAATAGCATCATGCCTGTAGTAGATTTGGCGAGAGGAGAGCCCTGATAGTCAGCAGTGCTGTTGTCAGATTTAAACTGCAAAGCGCAAATGGCTGTAAGTGAAACAGTAGTCTTCTTTAGAGCTATGATAACAATGTGGTGTTGCCATAGAGACACACAAAATTGTGTTACATGACTCAGAGGTGTGAAGCAGCTGTGGAAAGCCCACTGCATCTTTCAGGTGTCTTTTCTTTCACGACTACTGTCTTAAATTACTGTAGTGTTCCAAGCAACCTTTAAATTGAGAACAGGTTTCATTCATAATTTGAGAATCATTTTGTTGAATGTTTTATCTTTGCAGAGATAATATAGTTTCCATTTACAGGGATAATAATGTTTTATATGTAACTATTGTTAGGTGAGACAAAGCTAATCTCTCTCTCTCTCTCTCTCTCTCTCTCTCTCTCTCTCTCTCTCTCTCTCTCTCTCTCTCTCTAATTAACTTCTGCATGGATGAGGGAAGGAAACAAAAAGATGTGGTGGACAGAGAGATGAGAAATTGTAGTTGGGTATAACAAAAAGGGAAAAAGCAGGACAATTTTGCATAGGATTGCAACTTGGGGGGGGGGGGGGGGGGGTGGACATCAAGATTGCCTCATTGAGAGGAGCTAAAGACGGAGATTGGTAGGCATGGAGAACTCAATTGTTAGGACCATTTAGCTGTTCAGATGCTGTTAAAAAAAATACTGTTGATTAGCTGTAAGTTTGACTGTAACTTATAACAGCAGTGTAAAGAAAAAGCATTGAACTGTACAGCATTTGACACCACAGTTAATCTGATTGGTCTTAGTTCAGGAAAAAAGTGTGTAGATGCAGAAACATTGTTTGTTTTTTCCACTGTGAACAAGTTCAAAAATTAGTCTTTCATTTTTTCAGTTAAAAAAAGTCACATCAATACTGTAGAATTTTCCCCACATTGTATGAAACACTGAGCCCATAATCTGTGTTTAACGTATTATAGGCTGAACATAAACACTTTGTACAAAAAAATGGGAGGTCGTATTATATTGTTAACATTTTAAAAGCCAAGCAATTGTGGCATGTTTTCAAGGTAATCCTCGGGCACTGAAATTGGGAACAGTGTTCTATAAGATTGTGTGTATATAAGTGATATGTTCATGATATTTACTGACTGTAATTGTGCTCTGCATTAGTCATTTTTTGTCAGTTTGTTTTTGTGTACTAAAGTTATCTTCCGTTTGTCTTACAGGAAGTATATTATGAAGCTTGCGTACCTGTCTCCATCAGCAGTTATTCTGTTCCTAGCTTTATTTTATCGTCCAGAATGGGTATTATTTCTGTTGTTTGTTGGTGCTGCAGTGGTAGTGATAACTTTTGCTATATCTGCTTTTATTGGTGCTCATCTCAAGTCTTTATCAAAAATCCAAAGAAAGCAAGTGAAGTCACAGGATCTTGAAGCTCTCAGAAATTTCTTTACAGTAAGTTGTCTCTCTTAAAATCTCAAAATTTGTGAAGGAGTGCTCTGCAGAAAGGAGCGATAAATACATAAATTTTTGTTTTCAGCAAGTGGATCCAAAGCCAGTAAAACCAAGACGCTTACCTGTTATTTTTGGGCGGATGATAGATGATGCGCTTCAACACTTGCTAGATTTGGTTTTGAGAGATTTCATTTGTAATGCCCTAAACAGTATTGGCTTAAGCACAGAGGAATTGTCACAAGAAATTAAGTAAGTTCATTCAGAATATTCCATTTATGTGTTTCTTTATACATTCAAAAGATTTATAACACTAAAGCCTCCCAGTGAAATTTATTATATGTTAGATAGTTAATAAAAAAATAAATAAATAAAACTCTGTTCAAGATACTGGCTGACTAATTTCAGTTTGGTAGGCTTTCAGTAATTTGGAAAAGGTGTTGAAGTATATGATGGTACTGGTAGAGCCTGATTTCACACATATTGTTGTCACACAAGCCAGTCTGAATAGTCGAAGTTTGCAGCAAAGCATGTTGGCTTTCAATCCACAACAATTAAAAGCAAGTTATAATACTGCAGAGTGGGTGCTAAATGTAATCAAGAGAGCTGCCACTGTGTGATACCATCGCAAACTTCCTTCGGTTCCTTTCTAAGTGACCCATGTTGTTGTTGTTGTGGTCTTCAGTCCTGAGACTGGTTTGATGCAGCTCTCCATGCTACTCTATCCTGTGCAAGCTTCTTCATCTCCCAGTACCTACTGCAACCTACATCCTTCTGAATCTGCTTAGTGTATTCATCTCTTGGTCTCCCTCTACGATTTTTACCCTCCACGGTGCCCTCCAATGCTAAATTTGTGATCCCTTGATGCCTCAGAACATGTCCTACCAACCGATCCCTTCTTCTAGTCAAGTTGTGCCACAAACGTCTCTTCTCTCCAATCCTATTCAATACCTCCTCATCAGTTACGTGATCTACCCACCTTATCTTCAGCATTCTTCTGTAGCACCACATTTCAAAAGCTTCTATTCTCTTCTTGTCCAAACTATTTATCGTCCATGTTTCACTTCCATACATGGCTACACTCCATACAAATACTTTCAGAAACGACTTCCTGACACTTAAATCTATATTCGATGTTAACAAATTTCTCTTCTTCAGAAACGATTTCCTTGCCATTGCCAGTCTACATTTTATATCCTCTCTACTTCGACCATCATCAGTTATTTTACTCCCTAAATAGCAAAACTCCTTTACTACTTTAAGTGTCTCATTTCCTAATCTAATTCCCTCAGCATCACCTGATTTAGTTTGACTACATTCCATTATCCTCGTTTTGCTTTTGTTGATGTTCATCTTATATCCTCCTAGCAAGACACTGTCCATTCCGTTCAACTGCTCTTCCAAGTCCTTTGCTGTCTCTGACAGAATTACAATGTCATCGGTGAACCTCAAAGTTTTTACTTCTTCTCCATGAATTTTAATACCTACTCCGAATTTTTCTTTTGTTTCCTTTCCTGCTTGCTCAATATACAGATTGAATAACATCGGGGACAGGCCACAACCCTGTCTCACTCCTTTCCCAACCACTGCTTCCCTTTCATGCCCCTCGACTCTTATAACTGCCATCTGGTTTCCGTACAAATTGTAAATAGCCTTTCGCTCCCTGTATTTTACCCCTGCCACCTTCAGAATTTGAAACAGAGTATTCCAGTTAACATTGTCAAAAGCTTTCTCTAAGTCAACAAATGCTAGAAACGTAGGTTTGCCTTTTCTTAATCTTTCTTCTAAGATAAGTCGTAAGGTCAGTATTGCCTCACGTGTTCCAACATTTCTACGGAATTCAAACTGATCTTCCCCGAGGTCGGCTTCTACCAGTTTTTCCATTCGTCTGTAAAGAATTCGCGTTAGTATTTTGCAGCTGTGAATTATTAAACTGATAGTTCGGTAATTTTCACATCTGTCAACACCTGCTTTCTTTGGGATTGGAATTATTATATTCTTCTTGAAGTCTGAGGGTATTTCGCCTGTCTCATACATCGTGCTCACCAGATGGTAGAGTTTTGTCAGGACTGGCTCTCCCGAGGCCATCAGTAGTTCTAATGGAATGTCGTCTACTTCCGGGGCCTTGTTTCGACTCAGGTCTTTCAGTGCTCTGTCAAACTCTTCACGCAGTATTTTATCTCCCATTTCGTCTTCATCTACATCCTCTTCCATTTCCATAATATTGTCCTCAAGTACATCGCTCTTGTATAGACCCTCTATATACTCCTTCCACCTTTCTGCCTTCCCTTCTTTGCTTAGAACTGGGTTGCCATCTGAGCTCTTGATATTAATACAAGTGGTTCTCTTCTCTCCAAAGGTCTCTTTAATTTTCCTGTAGGCAGTATCTATCTTACCCCTAGTGAGACAAGCCTCTACATCCTTACATTTGTCCTCTAGCCATCCCTGCTTAGCCATTTTGCACTTCCTGTCGATCTCATTTTTGAGACGTTTGTATTCCTTTTTGCCTGCTTCACTTACTGCATTTTTATGTTTTCTCCTTTCATCAATTAAATTCAATATTTCTTCTGTTACCCAAGGATTTCTATTAGCCCTCGTCTTTTTACCTACTTGATCGTCTGCTGCCTTCACTACTTCATCCCTCAGAGCTACCCATTCTTCTTCTACTGTATTTCTTTCCCCCATTCCTGCCAATTGTTCCCTTATGCTCTCCCTGAAACACTCTACAACCTCTGGTTCTTTCAGTTTATCCAGGTCCCATCTCCTTAAATTTCCACCTTTTTGCAGTTTCTTCAGTTTCAATCTGCAGTTCATAACCAATAGATTGTGGTCAGAATCCACATCTGCCCCAGGAAATGTCTTACAATTTAAAACCTGGTTCCTAAATCTCTGTCTTACCATTATATAATCTATCTGATACCTTTTAGTATCTCCAGGATTCTTCCAGGTATACAACCTTCTTTTATGATTCTTGAACCAAGTGTTAGCTATGATTAAGTTATGCTCTGTGCAAAATTCTACAAGGCGGCTTCCTCTTTCATTCCTTCCCCCCAATCCATATTCGCCTACTATGTTTCCTTCTCTCCCTTTTCCTACTGACGAATTCCAGTCACCCATGACTATTAAATTTTCGTCTCCCTTAACTACCTGAATAATTTCTTTTATCTCGTCATACATTTCATCTAGTTCTTCATCATCTGCAGAGCTAGTTGGCATATAAACTTGTACTACTGTAGTAGGCATGGGCTTTGTGTCTATCTTGGCCACAATAATGCGTTCACTATGCTGTTTGTAGTAGCTAACCCGCACTCCTATTTTTTTATTCATTATTAAACCTACTCCTGCATTACCCCTATTTGATTTTGTATTTATAACCCTGTAATCACCTGACCAAAAGTCTTGTTCCTCCTGCCACCAAACTTCACTAATTCCCACTATATCTAACTTTAACCTATCCATTTCCCTTTTTAAATTTTCTAACCTACCTGCCCGATTAAGGGATCCGACATTCCACGCTCCGATCCGTAGAACGCCAGTTTTCTTTCTCCTGATAACGACGTCCTCCTGAGTAGTCCCCGCCCGGAGATCCGAATGGGGGACTATTTTACCTCTGGAATATTTTACCCAGGAGGACGCCATCATCATTTAATCATACAGTAAAGCTGCATGTCCTCGGGAAAAATTACGGCTGTAGTTTCCCCTTGCTTTCAGCCGTTCGCAGTACCAGCACAGCAAGGCCGTTTTGGTTATTGCTACAAGGCCAGATCAGTCAATCATCCAGACTGTTGCCCCTGCAACTACTGAAAAGGCTGCTGCCCCTCTTCAGGAACCACATGTTTGTCTGGCCTCTCAACAGATACCCCTCCGTTGTGGTTGCACCTACGGTACGGCCATCTGTATTGCTGAGGCACGCAAGCCTCACCACCAACGGCAAGGCCCAAGCTTTTTATTTTTTTGCAAAAAAGGTACTGCTCACTTCAAGGAAAACTGGTTTGCAACACACAAGCAATTCATTTGTAAGAATTAGTCTATAAATTCCTAATTGTATAGCACTGTCACTCTTTGTATGTATTTGTAAATTCGGTCAAAAAATCCTTGACCTAGCAAAGGGAATCTGCCATGATCGTGTCGCTTACTATAGGTTACTGACAACACTTTGTGAAAGACTACACAACAATCGTATCAAGTACTGTAGATAAATGACAGAAGAACCTGTTAGAGAGTGACAAAAACATGCGTGACAATGCCACAAGCCAGGCATGTGCATGTAAATGTACTGGTAAGCAGGTACAGGATGCAACTTATGGATGGCTTAACCATATAGGTGCCTGCTTAATGAAACTGCATTTATATGGACATTCTTGTGCACAGAACTGCATGACCATTTCACGAGTGTACCGTGACTGTCGGGGATCCAGTAAAACATCAAATCGTTGACATCGATGCGGCCAGAAAAAGATCCTGGAAGAATGGGACCGACAACGACTGAAGAGAATCGTTCAACATGACAGAAGTGCAACACTTCTGCAAATTGCTGCAGATTTCAATATGTGACCATCAGCAAGTGTCAGCATGCTAACCATTCAATGAAACATCGTCAATATGGGCTTCCAGAGCCGAAGGTCCACTCGTGTACACTTACTGCATGACACAAGGCTTTACTCCTCGACTGGGCCCATCAACAATGACATTGGAGTGTTGTTGACTGAAAACATGTTGCCTGTCAGATGAGTCTTGTTTAAAATTGTATTGAGCCGATGGACGTTTACGGGTATGGAGACGACCTAATGAATCTATGGACCCTGCATGTCAGCAGGTGACTATTCAAGCTGGTGTAGGCTCTGTAATGGTGTGGGGCATGTGCAGTTGGAGTGATATGGGACCCCTGATATGTCTAGGTATGACTCTGACAGTTGAAACACACATAAGCATCCTGTCTGATCACCTTTTTCCATTAATGTCCATTGTGCATTCTGACAGACTTTCGAAATTCCAGCAGGACAAGGCAGCATCTCACACATCTAGTATTGCCAGAGTGGCTCCCCTGAGTTTAAACAATTCTGCTGACCACCAGACTCCCCAGACATGAACATTATTGAACATATCTGGGATGCCTTGCAACGTGCTGTTCAGAAGAGATCTCCACCACCTCATACACTTACGGATTTATGGACAGCCTTGCGGGATTCATGGTGTCACTTCCCTGCTGCACTACATCAGACATTAGTTGAGTCCATACCACATTGTGTTGTGGCACTTCTGCATGCTCGCAGTAGCCCTACACAATATTAGGCAGCTATACCAGTTTCTTTGGCTCTTCAGTGTATTTTCGTCCTGTCCTCTCAACTATTGATTGTCAACTTTTAAGTTCTTCCCTAAAAAAAATTTACCTGTGACATCAAATTTTTAAGCTACTAAATTTGCAACTGGGGAACACCATTCACAGTTATAAGAGCTTTGGCCTTTGTACGAGATGAGAAATTTAACTGTTTGCCACATCTAAGATATCTAAAATGCAGATCTCTGAAGGCAATAAAATACACTGAGGCATGTCACTGACAGGGCTTTGGATGCAGACAGCTATTCTACATTGTTGTTTTACAACACAGTTTGAAAGACATTTGCACTGATGGATGGAAGCAAGAAGAGATGATCAGTTGCTCGGCTGATTTTGTTAGCAATGGCCTTAGGATCCGCACTGTGAAGAAGCTGTCTGAGTCTGATGCTGAGCTATATGCAATCATGAAAGCACTGCAGATGGGCATATGTAAACAAAACAGTAACCTTTTTTTCATCTGTTGGAGCCCGTAAGTGCATTTCAAAGTCATCAACAAATGTATCCAACCAACAGAGTGGTCCATATAAGCCAGTAAATTTTCATGTTATGGTTTTGATGGAAGGAAATTTCATGTTGCTGCATTCTAAGGCATGTGGGAATGAGGAAGCTGGTATCCTAGCCAGAGGTGCTTCTGAGGAATCTCTTGGTGCAGCGTGCCATTCCATTTCCTAATCTGTTCAGGTAATAGTCATGAATGTGTAGAGAGGCAGTTTCAATAGATGCAGAACACCATGCAACCTGTAGTGAAGCCAACTACAAGGCCATGGGGAAATATCAATCTAGTCCCTCCGATGGAAAAGTGATGCAAGAATACCACTAAGAGTAGGAAACAAACAGCCCTGCAACTTAAGCTCACTTTGGAAAGACTCGCCAGTTTTAGTTGTTTGCTTTTGTCTTCCAATAAGAGTTCAGCAGTTTTGTTATCAACCTATTCTTTACTTTAGATAACAATGATATGTGTGTCAAAAAGTTTTAAGATTTTGTGTGTTATTTGGACTCCTGTTCAAACTGTTTGGTAGAATATTTTAGTGTGGATTAAGAATGGCTGATTAGTTGGAAATAATGAGCCATGGCTATGTGAACTATTAACAGTATGAAATCAAATGAAAAATCCAAGATTGAATAACAAGACTTAGTATTGTTATTCCATTCAAGATTTTCCATTGTTTGAATTATTATTTTACAATTTTGAAAAGCTGCAACTCTGTTTTTAATTTGAATTTTGACAAAGACTGAGGTTATTACTTACATATTGTTAAGAACCTTGATTGATGTGCATGTGTTTAAATCTTCACTGTGTTTTTCTATTGCGACCATCACTTTAGACTTCGAAACTTATTGACACAAACAGCTTCTGTAATGAGCTAATGTCAGATTAGTCCATGAATCAGCAGAAACAGTTCTTGGAGGAATATCTTCAGTCACAAAAGAAACTGTTTGGAGATTGCTCCAGTGTAGAAAGACGAGATCCTAGTGCCACTAGCTGGGTGACACATAATCATAAGCAAAGCCCCATTTAGGCAAGAGTGGTGGAAACATATTCAGCTTCCATCCCACTAAATACACTGTAAGCAGTAGGCACTGCTGAGTCCTCTTGTAGAGATGTTTGCAGTACAGCAAACAGAGACTGAGGCAGCCTGGCAGCCTTTTATTTGGCGTACTATGGATACCTGTGTGACTGGCCTGCAGTAGTGGCTGTGTTCCCACTAGAGGTGTGACTGTACACATATCAATGAATTTAGATTATTAATTTGTCCGATGGGTTACTAAATTTACTGTTCTGTCACACAAAAAAGGACAAATACACTCTCTTCTCTGAAATGCTGTTCTCTTCATCAACTGCGATGGACTTGGCTGCAAAATTGTGTACATACATGATCAAATCTAGTGTGGTTGTGATCATGTGTGCCAAGCAGCTGTGCCCAGTGAGTTTGTGCTCTTACAGCAGCTTGAGCTTTTGATTTTTGTGACAGACCATAACAATAGTGCCTACAGTGTTTTCTAGACAACACCCAAACTAGTTTGTATTTTTATTGTTTCTTTTCTGCACGTATCATACTTCTAGTAGTACAAAGGTACAATGCCTAGTCCTCCAGGGTGGTGGTTTGATTATTTGTTGTTGTGGTCTGCTTGTAGTTCCTCAGTCTCTGACTGCTTTGGTTAGTGCTTTTTGTGGTTTATATATCCTGCATGAAATGGATTAAAAATGTGGTTGTGTGCAGGCACAAGGTGAATCAATCTCTGTTTGGAAATGGCTAGAAACTCTCGGACCAGAATGCAACTTTTACATGGAATGGAAGCACCAATCTGGAGGGGGCAGAGAGAGGAAGGTATAGCAGTGTATGGGTGGTGGGAGAGGGGTGCACTGTTTGGCGGAGTGTCCAGAGACTAGACTTCCAACAGGCACAGGAAAAGATGGATGGGTGCCTTGGCAGATGGCAGCACACAAAAAGGATGAAGACAGGATTGGGGAGGAGGTGAATAGGACAGATGAGGTGGAAACTTGTGTGGGCGATGTGGGGACAGTATGTTACTGTAGATTGAGGCCTAGGTACTTACGGGAGCAGAGAATGTTTTTTGGGCGTAACTCCCATTTGTGCAGCTCAGAAAAGCTGGTGGTGGAGGGGAGGATCCAAATGACTCGGGTTGTGAAGCAGCCATTGAAATCAAGCATGTTTTGTTCAGCAGTATGTTGTCCCACAGGGTGGTCTACTTTGCTCATGGCCACAGTTTAGTGGTAGCCATTCACCCTGGTGGATAGCTGGTTGGTATTCATACCAGTATAAAAAGCTATGCAACTATTGCTGCAGAGCTACTATATCACATGGCTGCTTTTACAGGTGGCCTGGCCCCTGATGAAATAGGATAAACCTATGAAGGGCTGGAATAGGAAGTGCTGGGTTGATGAATTGGGCAGGTCTTGCACGTGGGTCTTCCACAGGGTTCTGATCCTTGTGGCAAAGGGTTGGGATTGGGAGTGGCATAGAGATGGACTAGGATGTTGTGGAGGTTGACTGGGCAACAGAGGGATGGGAAGGATCTCGGCTAGGATGTCCCTCATTTCAGGGCATGATGATAGTCAGTCAAAGCCCTGGGGAGGTATTGGGTGATGAAGGGGGTACTCATTTGTGACTGATTCTTGGTGATAATGGAAGGATTGGGGATGTGAGGGGAAATGGCACAGGAGATCTCTTTGCGGATTAGGTCTGGGGTAGTGACTGTCTGTGAAGGCCTTGGTGAGACCCCCAGAAAACTGGGCAAGGGAGTTCTTGTCACTGCAAATATGCCATCCATGGGTGACCAGGCAGGATGGAAGGGTGACAGCTGTAGAAATGTAAGTTATTTTTGATGCTTGGTTGTTTAATGTAGACAGAAGTGTGGATGAAACCATCAGAGAGAAGGAGGTTTGCATCGAGGAAGGTAGCATGCTGGGTTGAAGAGGACCAGTTGAAGTGGTTGGAAGAGAAGGTGTTGAGGTTGTGAAGGGATGAAGAGAGTGTGTCTTGACCTGAGTCCAGATCATGAAGATATCATTAACGAAAGTGAACCAGACTACGGGTTAATCATTTTGGGAGGCTAGGAAGGCTGCCTCTAGATGGCCCATAAACAGGTTGGCATAGGAGGGTGCCATGTGGGTGCCCATGGCTGCACCGTGGATTTGTTTGTATATGTTATGCATTAGGATAAAGTTAGTAAGGTGTGTGAGGAAAGAGATAGTGGGTTTGGAGTCTGAAGGATGTTGGCAAAAGGTAGTATTCAGTAGCAGTAAGACAATGGGCATGAGGGATTTTGGTGTATAAGGAGATGACATCAACAGTGGTGATTAGGGATCCAGGAGGTAAAGGGATGGGGATGGTGGAGAGCAATTGAAGGAAGTGGTCAATATCTTGGATGTGGAAGGCTAGATTATGAGCAGTTGGTTGGAGGTGTTGGTCAGTGAGTACCAAAATTCTTTCAGTGGCAGCACAATAAAAAGCCACAATGGGATGACCAGGATTGTTGGCGTTGTGGATTTTGGGGAGCATGTAGAAATTGGGTGTGCTAGATGTCATAGGAGTGAGGAGGGAAATGGATTCCAGGGAGAGGTTCTGGGAAGGGCCTAAGGCCCAAAGAAGGAATTGGAGGCTATGTTGGTCTCCTGTTATGGGATTACTTTGGCAAAGTACATAGGTGGAGGAGTCAGATAATTGGCAGAGGCTCGTGCCAGGTAGGCACTGCGATTCATAGCGGGGAAGATCTTTGACATCCCCTGTGTGATAACATGTTGCACAGTTGTCGTAGACTTGGATTCTTCAAACAAAAATAGAAAGTGAGCTGGTAAAGGCAGCCATCTTTGCTTCAACTGCTGCTGGTGCTTGTGGTGCGTTATTCTGTACTAGCATACTACGTGAATCAAAACGTGTGTGTGTGTGTGTGTGTGTGTGTGTGTGTGTGTGTGTGTGTGTGTGGCTACTAATAGTCCAAACCTTATGTTTCAATATCTCCTGTTTTTATGTAAGTGGAGCTTTATCTTCAGTAATTTTTTGAAGAGGCAATTGACTATTATAATATGTGACCATACTGGTGGAAACCCATCACAGGTCTTCAGACACCTTTCTCCTTTCTGACTTCTTTTACACTCACTGATTTTCATCCCTTGTTACACTCGCATCTGCAATCACTTTCTTTGATAGTTTGACAGTGTTTCGTTGAACACTAACCTTTTCAGGTATATGAGAGAAGATGCTGTTGGAACTACATATATTTTAATCACTTACTGCTTGTTCGCTGTTTTCCACATTTGACTTTGATTTTATTCAGTTCGTATTTCCAAATACAGCCAGTTTTAAAAAATGTTGGTGTCTTTTTTGATAAGTTCTTTATACATCATTTGAGTTGCTTGTAAATTATATTCTTTGTTTGGGTGGTTAGAGATTTGCTAGCAATATGACTTAAGAAATATAACAAACTTATATATTATCTTGTAGATAAACATTAGCTATAGTTTTTCTTGTTTTGCTTTTTTACCCATAGGGTCATTCCATGTCAAGTCACCCAGGCCTTGACACCAACCATGTCAGATTTTGATGAAACTTGGTACAATTACTTCTTTTGTCATCCTGAAAGCACTTGTAAAATTTTTTTGCTCTATCTCTTATAGTTTCTTTTTTTTATAAATTTTTAAAGTTTTTAGATTTGGCGTTGTTTCAGCAGTCGGAAATCGTAACTTAAACGTGTCCTCACAACTAAAAAAATTTGTATGTTAAAGAATACTCAATATATCAGTATGAAATTTTGGAATAAGTTTGTGTATTATATCTAAATGTTAAAAAAATTACCATAAAGATATATTAAAATCTTCCAAATGAAAAAAAAATTACAAGTAGTTGTTGGGTTTTTTTTTGTTTAGTTTTACAAAAACTGCAATATCTAGGGTCTCAGACCTGACAGAAAGCTCAAATTTGTTTTAAAATACTCTTAATTGTATAGGCTATTAGATAAAAGAAAAATTATGTTGGCCTTTTAACCTGTTCAATAGTTATCTAATTTTTTAAATAATATTAATTATATTTTAAAAATAAAAAGTACCAAGTGACTTAGACACCAAAAATAAGTTTTTGTCTTCTTGGAGTAACAATGTATGCTTGGATTTTGTTTTGTTAATCCTGTGTTTTGAAGTAAAAAATTATTACAGTGTTATATAGTGCTTGGATAGTATTTTATTAAGTTTATTCGAACGTTCAGTAAGTACTGTTACTTAGTTTACAGAGATTCTTTTCCAATATCCTATAAAAGTAACCAGAACAGTAATCAGACCAAAAGTGAAATCAGTGTGTCAGATATTCAAACCTGTAGCGTAGGGTTATTTAAAAAATCTGACTGTTTCCAAACAACCTACACACCTTCGAAAAAGTTACAACCGGTACCTGATTTGATTGAGGAAGAAAAAAAAAATGATCCACTTGCTATCTGGAATTAATCTGTGTGAATTTAAGAATATATGTTCACACCACAGCTACTACTTTTTAAATCTTTTTGAAAAGTATCAAACAACATGTGTAGACCCACTAAAAAAAAAACACAAAAAGCCCATCAAAAGTCGTTGAGAAATGTAGGCTTGGATCTTTCTAAACAATTACTGACAAAAAATAGTAGCATAAAACCTGGACAAAAGCTTTGCTCAACATGCCGTAACTTTTGTGAGGAAAAATTAAGAGTTGAAGTCAATGAAAGTGGAACAGATGATGAAGTCATGGTTGAATTAGAATCATTGGAATCCAGAAATGAATCCCTCGTACAAACAAACATTGGTCTTGATAACTTAGGTTTAACACCGATAAAGCTTCATGGCTTGTCAGAACAAAGTATAGGGTCTTATTTTAAAACGAAGGTTAGTAGTATTGAAAAGACTGCAAAAAAGGCGGTTTCAAAAGCATTAAAATATGATGCACCAAGTTCTGATGATGACGAAGAAGATACAAGTGTGGTTGAGAAAGCAAAGGATTTTGATGTAATGATTTCTCTTATGAAAGAGAAGATGTCATCTGTTGGAGGTCTAGAAAAATCCAGATTCTGACCTTGGCTCCAGATTCTTGGAGTCGAAATAAAGTGATGAAAGAATTTAATGTAAGTGAGTACATGGTGCGACAAGCTAGAAAGCTAAAATCTGAAAAGGGTATCTTGGAAACTCCTGGTCCAAAAAAAGGTAAATCTCTTTCTGAAAATACAGTAAGACTTGTAACAGATTTTTATGAAAAGGATGAAAGTTCCAGAGTGCTACCTGGAACAAAAGACAAAGTAAGTGTTCAAAAAAATGTGTACATGCAGAAAAGACTCATTTTGTGTAACTTGAGATAACTCTATTATTCTTTCAAATGGGATAATCCTGAGGTAGAAGTAGGATTTTCAAAATTTTGTTTCTTGAGACCTAAATGGTGTATCCTTGCTGGTGCTGCAGGCACACACACTGTATGTGTATGCAGTATCCACCAGAATGTTAAACTGTTATTGGACGCTATGAAAATTGAAGAATCTTATAAAGACCTAATTAAGATGCTTGTGTGCAACACGGAAAACCAAAACTGCATGCTACATCATTGTGACAGCTGTCCTGCAAATGCTGCACTAACTGAGTACTTAACTGAAAAACTAAGTGAAGATTATGATTTAGAAGAAGAAATTGTAATCAGTCAGTGGGTTAACACAGACAGGGCAGAAATGATCAAACGGTCTATCAGTGTTGAAGACTACATTTCTTTATTGGTTAGGTCATTGGAAAAGCTCACCCCGCACTCGTTTATAGCAAAATCGCAATCGGCAGCCTTTAAAAGATTGAAAGAAGACCCACCACCCAAAACAGCACTTATTGTGATGGATTTCAGTGAAAATTATTCCTTTGTTATACAAACTGAGATCCAAAGTTACCACTGGAATAGAGGTGGTTGTACTCTACACCCAGTTGGAGATTTCCTAGGAAATGAGGAAAACAATATTTTTGTTTCCAACCACTGTTTTATTAGTGATGACCAAGAACATGACACTGGTTTTGTTAACTTTGTACAAAAAGAAATTACAAAGTGGCTGTCATTACATCATACTGACATTGACTCAGTTCACTACTTTACAGATGGTTGTGCTGGGCAGTACAAAAATAGAAACAGTTTTAAAAATTTGACTGAACACTTGAGAGGCTTTAATTTGAAGGCCCAACACTCTTTTTTTGCAACAAGTCATGGGAAGTCAATTTGTGATGGCCTAGGAGGAACTATTAAAAGAATTTTAAGGAAAGCCAGTCTACAGCTTTCAGATGAAGAACAAATAATGACAGCAATCGATGTGTACAAGTTTTGTGAAAAAAATATTGAAAACATTCATTTTCACTTTATTGACAAAAAAGAAGCTGATTTGCTACAGTTAAAACTAGAAAAACGTTTTTTCAGCAACCCGAACCATTCCTGGAACAAGAAGTTTTCATAACTTCAAACCACTTCCAACAAACAACCTTGAAATTAGAAGGACTACAGATAGTGTAAAACCCTCCTTAGTCTTTTCTTTCCATTCTTCTTCTGATTGGGTTCGTGTTGAACAATGCAAATCATGATGGTAACTGGTACTTTGGACAGGTAAAAACAATATTCATTGATGAAGAAGATGCAGAAATTCTATTTCTACATCCTTCAGGACCAGCTGCATCATTTTATTGGCCTGAAAGAGAAGATTCTTGCATAGTGCCTTTGGAGCACATAGTCTGTGTAGTAGACGCACCTCAATCAAGCGGCACTGGAAGAATGTACTACTTCAAAAAAGACTGTATCAAAAGAACTGAAAGCTCTTGGATGAAGTGGAAAAACAGTTTGAATCAGCATTAATGTTTATTAAAAAGACAAAATTACTCAAAAAATTCAATGTTTCAGGCAATCAGTTGGGTTATACATAAGTGTTGTAAGAACACTATCTTTTTACATAATTCTAATGTAATCTACTATAATTAATAAACATGTTTAAAAGCCATCATTATTTTTGTTTTATCAAGTAGCCTATATGTTAAAGAGTAAATTAAAACAAATTTGAGCATTCTATCAGGTCTGAGACTCTAGATATTGCAATTCTTATAAAACAAAACATCCGTTAAAAAAAAGAAAAAAAATACATATATATATTTTTTTTCTTAGAAAATATTAATATATTTTAATAGTATCATTTTTATCTTCAAATATGTATAATAAATAAACTTGCTGCAAAAATTCATGATGTTATCTAAAAGAGTTTTTAAGATAAGCAATTTTAAAGTTTTGAATACAAATTAAATTTACCATTTCCAAAGGTTCGGAAAACGCAAAACATAAAAACTTTAAAAAATTATAAAAAAAACTATAAGAGATACAGCAAAAAAATTTGCAGGTGTTGTCAGGATGGTATTAGAACCATTTGAGCCAAATTTCATGAAAATCTAAGGAGGTGGGTGTAAAATTTATTTTTTATTGGGTGATTTGATATGGAATGACCCCATACATTCACAAATTATTTGAACGTTTTAGGGAAAACATATCTTTATCAGTGTAGCAGCTATGTCAAGTGGTGTGCCTGCCACTTGAGTATCTAGTGGCACACTAATGAGGATATGAGATACTTCGTTTGTTTTTTATGTACAATAAGAGAAAGGCAATCGTTCACCTGTAGTGGATCGATGCGTGGAGTACAGAAACATGTTACAGAAAACAGCACTCACACCAGCTTTCGAAAACAAGCTCTTTTTCTAGCTTTTGCCAGAACAGGCACCTCACATTTATATAACTGATTCGCCTTGATGGCAATGCATCTGCAACTTCAGTGTGGATGCATATTTATGTTCGACATCCAGTGGGAATATAAAAAATTGGCAAGCATGGAGGACATGGACAGGGACTGTGGATAGGTGGTACTAGGTGGAAATGTGAGTCAGTAGGGGAGTGCGCCGAGTTAGTCTGTGCATTTGTGATAAACACTGTTTCTGGTTGGCGCAGTGATTAACACAGCTGCATAGAACACGGGAGATCCCAGGTTCAGGTCCCGGTCCAGGATATATTTTCGCTCATTGCTGCTGATTCCGCCTGAAGTCCCGATGCATCTGATGTCATTAGTTTTTTCCCTTTCCTTTCCTTTTTCACCCCTCCACCTTCAGTGTACATTATACGTATCACAGTTGCAGATGCCTTGTGGTGTCTGACATGTCTGAATTCATATAAACAAAAAGGAGTGATAGGTTTTCAGCAAGTATAGATGCACAGCTACTATGTGGGGTTCAACAAAATTGGCTTAAAAGAGGTCTACCAACACTGATTCAGTAGGTCATTGGCTTCAGGTTACAGACATAAGGCAAAGATATAAAATATTGAACTGTGAAGAACAGGCAGTATTCATACGTTATTACTGTAACATTCATCTGCGTCTAACAAAAATAAATAGTTTCTGAGAATTTAACAAATAGTGCTATGTTGTGTTCTATATAATTATTTAAAATGTTTGCTACTTTGTATTTTTCACTCTTAATCATGTAAATTCTATCAATAAATCAACAAAATTTGTTTTACTAACTTACATGTTGTTAATGTCCGATCTCTCAAATGCCTGTTGTTGCAAATATGTGACATACCCGAATATAACTGACAGGTATAACATAGCTCAGATTCACCTTTATGTATTCTATAATGCTTCTTTACTGGTTACAAAATATGATTTTTGATTGTTTTTTAAGTATAAATTTATTCGGGTGTTGGCGGTTGAGGTGAATGCTGGAATGTTTCGTCTGAGTAGGTAATGCCCAGATCATTTTATAACCGAGCATTTCTGGTATCTACAAGATTGATGGTGCATTAATATATTACTTTCCTTCCTTCTAGACTTGTATGTGTGTACATTTATATTTCATAATTCAACAGACTGTTCCATTTAATTTATGGCTGTGATTTCTGTGCATTCATCATCATCGTAGTATTGAATGTTCAGTATCTAATTCAGTTAAATTTGAAATTTTTGAATTATTTTCAGGAGCCTTGTAAATTATAATTATTGTAGTTTTATGTTTTAATTAAGTTTGAGGAGCAGATCATGTTTTCTTTTTCCGAGCTCTCAGTTTAATATAATTCTTAGGAGAAAAAGGTCTGTTGTGCTCTACAGAATATGTTCAGTCTTTGTAAATGCTTATTGGCAGAAGTTATTGTCTCTAAGATAGAAAATGACCGAAAAAGAAAAGAAATATATCTACGCATTCTGTTCTAATCGAAAAACACCTTTCTCATTCTAGGGAGGATATGTGGAAAGTTGTGTCAAATCTCCAGGAGAGGATGTCTAAAGTTGATCCATCAAAGCTTGTTGCTGTAGACATAGTTTGTAAAGTGACAAAACACTTTGAAATGATACGAAAAGTACAAATTATGGAGTGAGTAACATTTCATCATTAAATATTACGCCTAAATATTTCAAGTTCGTTAAAGAAAATGGCATTTTTCAGAGATGAAGAGAAGGCTGCCTATCACTTACCTCCTCATGTGTTGTCGGTGGATAAAGAACGTGCCTTTTTACGAAAATTCACTGAGAATGCAATGGAATTGCTGTTTCCTCAGGGTTATACAGAAACACGAACCATCAAGCTGTTACTGAGAGAGCTAATTACCTGTAAAGGTACTATCTTAAATACATTTATGGCAATGTTGTAATGAATACTTGATGATTAACAATCTGTGGTACCATTGCTACCATATTTTCCCCTTGTTTTAAGTGGAATGTGTGACACTTTTGTAAATTACTGGTATAACACTAGATTAGACAATGACTTGGAACTGCAAAATTTCAAAATTAAATAATGGGAAATACTGCTTATTAATTTATCATTCCGAGTTTATTTTGCTGTCCAACTGTCAGAAGAAGAAAGGGTGTGGCTGCAGACATTCAACAAATGAGGATTATGATTAGTACATTTAACACTTGAAAGGACCAAAAATGATGATAAATATTCTAATAATAAAGCAGGACAATTTTTGAACTGTGAAGTTACCTATTTATATCTTCTGCTTTCATAACAGAGCAACAAATATTTTAGGCGCATGTTTTCTGTGATACCTGTTTTTCTTTTGCTCGTCGTAGTAGCTTTTGTTTTTTCATATTGTTGTTCATTTACAAAATTAGTCAGTTCATATTGTTACATATTTTGAATTGCAGTACTTCACCCAGCTATTGAAATTATCACAGACCCTGATTACATTAACCAAAGAATCCTCCTCTACATTCAACATCAAGCTCAGAAAGAGACAATTCGAAAAAAATCATATACCTATGCTCCAAGCTTTCAGGATTTCTTAAAAATGATTAAGGAAACGGATGACCCAGAAGTTTTGAAGCATATAAGGTAAAACATGTTATTTGTATAAAAATTTCAATGTTTTGAACAACAATTTTTTATTGAATAAGTTAAGTGACTGTCAGTGATGTTAGTAATGTTTTCGTTCTTGTACAGTGGATCTTTCATTGCGATCAGTTTTGTCTATATTGTGTGACGTATCAGTCTGCTGACTGAGAAGAATCTAATTTTTGCTCAGCACGTACCACAAACCTCCTTTAAATCCATACAAATCATAAAAATGTGTGTATGTATGTTTGTATGTTCCACATCTCCTAAACCACTGGACTGATTTCAACCAAACTTGGTACATATACCACTTGCTTTCAGAAAGAATCACTGTGGAATGCAAGAACCACCCACCTATCAATGGGGAGGGGGTGTGGGTGAAAAAGCAGTGTAGCCCACGATACATGAAAACCCGTACTTTAATCGTCCAGTATTTGAGAATGGTAGCACTTAGAGACTTCCAACAAATTTTACACACAATTTCAAATGTGTAAGAAACTTTTTCTTGCTGACGACCACCATAAGATGATGAAAGGCAAAAAGTTAATCGCCTAATACATTTTCACTGTTTTTGCAGTAAAACTGCCACATGAAGTGCAACTTTAAATTCATGACTTCTTTACTACTAATTGTATTTGTGACACATTTTGCAGGCAGTATTCACATATACCATAGAATGTACCAGAAAAGTTACATCATTGTACAATGCATAGTTCAGGAGATATGATGTCAAATACTGAGGGGCATGACAAACTGCCGCATCGTGCAAGATGCTTAAATTTATTTCATTGCTCTAACTGTATTTACAACACATTTCACAGACAGTAGACACATGTAACACTGGATATACGTGTAAAATTATGTCATTGTACTGCACATAGCTCAGGAGATATGATATCATAAAGATTGAGTTTCCTGAAAATGAAACTGCAGGGTGAAATTTGATAGACATGGAGGTGAAATATACATACATATATGTGTGAAGTTTGTTAAATATATGTGAAATCTACTCACATGTACATATGCAGGCAACACCATGGGTAAAGAGCCTATCCTTGACCCCTGGAACGATTTCATTCAAATATGGTGCACATGTTAATTACAGTCTTGAAAGAAATACTGTAGGTGTTAGAATTCCCTGCCTTTTTTTGGCGCAAGTGTGTGAACATGGAGAGACAGTGAGTTGGAGGGATGAGGAGATGGCACATAAAGGAAATGGGAGGAGATGAACAGAGAGGAGGAGATGGACAGAGAGATAGGGGAAGAGGAGATGGAGAGAGAGGAAGTTGACAAAGGGGGGAGATAGGTGGGGGAAAGGAAAAAATAGATGGAGGGGGGAGGAACAGATTGACAGGGATAAGGGGAAAGAGGAGATGGACAGGGAGAGGGTCAGGAGGAGATGAACAGAGTGTGGGGCTGGAGGAGATGAGAGTGGGGGATAGAGGTGACAGGCAGAGAGGGGGTGGAGGAGGTGGGCAGGGAGGAGGTGAAGAACGAGATGGACAGTGAGAAGAGGGAGGAGGAGATGAACAAATAGAAGATTGGAATAAATACGTGCGTAAACAACACCAGGTACTCAGCTATTTTCGAAGATAACTGGAGAAGAGGTGAATGAACAAGTGTCAACATACATTCCAAATTCCACTTCTTTACTTGGAGCAGTAATTAGCGGTTTATAGAGTTTGAACCAAACATTGCTTTAATCTATATTACAAAGCTACTAACCCAGAACCCAGTACCACTTTCAGGTTGCCTTTCTAGCGGCTTTTCAGGACAACGGAAATTTGATTTTCAGTACTTTGTGTGATTATTGACTGAAATTAAAATTTTAAAATGCTGTCATAATTTACGCATAAGGACGTATAATATTATGTTAAAAGTTTAACACAGTGAGATAAATATTACAGTTAGAAACTGTGTGTGTGTCTTGAGGAAGCATAACTGACGGCATGCAAATACTCGGACTTTATTCATTTGGTATTTTAGAATGCACTTAGTGACTTCCAGCAGATTTTAAACAAAATTTAAAACCTTTTCTAAACTTTTTAACTATTAACTGATTTGTAAAGTAATCAGACATTTGAAATTATTTTGTACATGGGATTTCAGTTCTTTCAAGAATCAGAGATTTACTGGTAAGAACCTAAGTGAATAGAATACCAGTAAACTAAAACATCCTGGCAATTAAAACTGTACCAGATGGGGTGCTCATACTACTAAAAAAAATAAAATCAAATCATGTTTCATTACCTGTCTCAAAAATTTATTGTGTATGTATCTCTTGACTTACAAAACGCTGTAGAGAATGTCTTGTATACGTTTTGACTGGAATACTAAGAAGAAAGGGTATGGCAGAGAATGACTCATTGACACCTCAAGGACTGTTTCTGCTTGATGTCCTTTCATGGTGAGGGTATACAGTAGAGATCAGAAACGGAGTGAGTATGAGTCCAGTGTTGAGGGATACATGCATTAGAAATCAAGGTGCCATTGTTGTGTCAGTGCAGTACTGGTTTTTCTCCTTCCCAGTATTGATGTGTCTGAGAATAGTGATGCTGTGGTTACATGCTACTCACCTATTTATTCCCTTACTATAGCATGCAGGAGTGTGTTGTCATTGGCATGTCTTGTGCAACAGCCGTGCACTTCTCTTGTTGCCATGTCGAGGTTTGAATCTTTTTCCCAAATTCAGGACAGTTTACGAGAGTGCATCTCACTAAATACTAATGCAGTTGTAATTGTGACAGAATCCTGAAACTGTTTTATTAAACAAGAAACAGAGAAAATGAGAGGTCAGTAACTTACTGCAAAGCCCATTCTGATTATAAATATGAACATCTAATTTCTTCTTTTATGTTGTTGCAAACCGACACGAGTTCGCATTGACAGTCAGTGGCCCTAAAAAAATACAGTATTCCATTGAAAAAGATCTATATTTCCTTAGTTATTGCAGTAGATAATGAAGTTATGTATATTAACACACATAGCTAAGAATAATCTTTTAAAACAACTTCTTTGGTTGTGCTAGGTAGAGTGCTATGTACAACATTAATGGAACAAGACTATTAATGTATACTAATAACTCAGTTCATGGCATAAGTTCATGGCTTGTAGAAAATAAACTAACGCTAAAGCACAGTAAGACTCAGTTTTTACAGCTTCTAATGCACAATTCAACAGAACCCGACATTTTAATTTCACAGAATGGGCATACGATTAGTTCAAATTTCTAGGTGTTCAGATAGATAGTAAACTGTCATGGAAAGCCCACTTTCAGGAACTTGCTGTTTTTATTATTCGAACGGTATCTGATGTAAGTGATCGTTCGACATGAAAATTAATCTACTTTGCTTGTTTTCATTTGCTTATGTCATATGGTATTATATTCTGGGGTAATTTTACCAACTCTCAAAGGTTATTTTTGGCTCAGAAGCAGGAAGTTCGGGCAATAAATAGTGTAAGTTCATGAATCTTTTGTTGACCCCTTCTAATGCTTTCGATGACAAGAAGTGATGTGGAGCTGGTTTGCTAAGTTCACATCTCTCTCACATCTGTTGACTTACTTGGTGTGCGCAGCCGATATTCTTCTCTGGATAGTCGGCCACTTCGATCTCCAAAAACTTCTTCTCCGAAGAATAAAGCTGGTTAAGGGAATCTGTCAAACACTCTTTCTCTCTCTCTCTCTCTCTCTCTCTCTCTCTCTCTCTCTCTCTCTATACTCATGAAATAAGTGGATACTCGAGAATATTTTTAGTTTAGTCTTGATATATTTCAACTTCCATAAAGAACAAATTCACCATTTCTCCCATAAATATTTGAAACTTGCAAGTCAACCGATCGGTCTCGCATTAGACTCGCCCCCCTGCCGGTTTGGGGGTAAGAATAGGCCCGCGGTATTCCTGCCTGTCGTAAAAGGCGACTAAAAGGAGTCTCACACGTTTCGGCCTTATGTGATGGTCCCCTGTCGGGTTTGACCTCCATATCTCAAAATTTTCCCAAAGAGTGAGCTGATTGGGGAAGGGCGTCTTACTTGGTGCATTGTGTCCATCTTGCGTTGAGAACTTCCGCTAGCTTATTTGTCGTTGCATTGCAGTCCTGCCTGCTCTCCATCTCTTGGACATGGGTACATTCCTGCGTGCACTTTCCGCCATGCGATGTGCAGTGCCACTTTCTGCACTGACGACAACCATGGACTACATGTCACCTAAAATCCAGCACCGTAGCCAGTCCGTTGTGGTGGGGCCACCATGTACCCTGTTGGTTGTAGCCCCCTGACAACACAGGGATCGGTCTACTGATGCCTGAGCCGTTAACTCCCCATGTATGCCAAGGAGTAGATGCTCATCTCCCTGGTGCATCAGGACTTCCGGCAATGGCCATCCTGCCAGGTGGCCCTTGGTCGGAGTAGGTGGCATCAGGGTGGATGACACGCAGTGAAGAGTGGCACATCATCTATTGCTGGTGGCCAGCCACCAGCAGTCTCTAAGCGTTTGAGGGCTCATTTTAAAGCTAATGTATATGACCCCAAATCGTTCCCCTCCCTTTCCACACCATGGGAGGAACAAAAGTGTATGAATGCCAGTGACATGTATTCGCCCCGGTATCTCGTCTGTACCAGAGCTGATGGTGAATCCTTTGTATCTGTGAAGCCTCAGTTCTTTGTATAGCATTTAGAGGACAAGTTCAGGGAGGTGGAGGGCTTGTCAAAAATGCGCTTTGGTTCAGTTCTCATCAAAACAGTGTCCTCTGCCCAGTCACGGAGGTTGCTCACTTGTGACAAGTTGGGGGATGTTTCAGTTAGCATCACGCCCCATAAGAGTCTCAACATGGTTCAGGGTATTATCTTCCGCAGGGATCTTCTTCTGCAGTCCGACGATGAACTACGTGCCAACCTAGAACGACGAGGTGTTCACTTCGTCCGGCGTGTCCATCGGGGTCCGAGGGATAATCAGGTAGCCACCGGTGCCTTCATCTTGGCCTTCGAGGGTGATGTCTTACCCGAAAAGGTTAAGGTGATGGTTTACCGTTGTGATGTGAAGCCATATATCCCTCCTTCGATGTGGTGTTTTAAATGCTGGAAGTTCGGGCACATGTCATCCCGCTGTACTTCTGGCATCACGTGTTGAGATTGTGGACGTCCTTCGCATCCCAGTACTCCATGTGCCCCGCCTCCTATCTGTGTTTACTGCGGAGAACACCATTCCCCCTGCTCGCTGGACTGTAGGATATTTCAGAAAGAAAGGAAGATAATGGAATATAAGACCCTGGACCGCCTGACCCACCCCGAGGCTAGGCGGAAATATGAGCGGCTACATTGCCGATGCCATCAACTTATGCCACTGCTTCAACACCGGTTTGATCCTCTCCCATGTCGTCACGTACAGTTGCCTCTCAGCTATGTCAGAATTCACCGGCCCCCTTGGTTGTGGGGGGCACTTCACTTCCTGTTGCTCCTGCTCCATCTACTTCAGGAGCAACACCACCCCAACCATCGGGGACATTAGTTACCCCTTCCCAGCCGGAGAAGCGTGAGACTTCTTCGGCTACTCTCGCCAGGAAGGGGTCCCTTGGGGCCCTCCCATCTGAGACTGACCCAGTGAGGCCCTCCCACAGACCCACCAAAGGCACAGTACGTGAAGCAGACAAAGAAAAAGGCTTCCAAGCATCCAGAAATTGCGGTGGAACCTGCCCCACTGCAACCTCCCAACTCTGCGTCTGAGGATGAGGTGGAGATTCTGGCGTCCGCTGAGGACCTGGATCTTGCCAGTCCCTCAGACATGATGGATAGCTGTTGCACAGGTAGTGACTCGGCAGCAGTGGAGGTCCAGGACGCATAATCTGCCTCCCCAGTCCCTTCATGCCTTTCTCAGCCATGGACAATATCATCCTCCAGTGGAACTGCAGCGGTTTCTTCCACCATCTAGCTGAGCTCCGACAATGTATCAGCCTTCACCCTTTCTTCTGCATTGCTCTTCAGGAAACTTGGTTTCCAGCATTGCGAACCCCCGCCCTCCGTGGCTATCGGGGTTATTATAAGAACCGGGCAGCTTATGAAAGGGTGTCTGGTGGCGTCTGCATCTATGTCCTTCACCCTCTTCATAGTGAGTCTGTCCCTCTGCAAACACCTTTAGAGGCTGTCACTGTTCGGGTGTGGACGCCACAGGCTGTTACCGTCTGCAGTCTTTACCTTCCAACGGATGGTGATGTCGCGCAGCATGTCCTGGCTGCGCTGATAGCCCAATTGCCGCCACCTTTCTTGTTACTGGGCGACTTCAACGCCCATAACCCTCTGTGGGTGGGTCAGTGGAAACAGGTCGAGGCGCCACTGTTGAGCATGTATTGGCACAGCTCGATCTTTCCATTTTAAATGATGGTGCCTTCACACATTTCAGTGTGGTGCATGGCACGTACTCCGCCATTGACCTTTCGATCTGCAGCCCTAGCCTCTTACATTCTGTCCAATGGAGTGTGCATGACGACCTGTGTGCTAGTGACCACTTTCCGATCTTTCTGTCACTGCCACAGCGTCAGTCTTCTGGGCGCCCTTGCAGATGGGCTATGAATAAGGCTGACTGGGACTTGTTGTCCTCCATTGTCGCTATTGAGCCTCTCTCTAATGACAACATTGATGCAGTGGTTCACTCGGTCACCACCGGCATCATTACTGCCGCAGAATCTGCCATTCCCCGTTCTTCTGGGTCCCCTCGGCGGAGGACTGTGCCTTGGTGGTCGCCTGCGATCGCCGAGGCGATTAAGAGATCGCCGGCGGGTGCTCCAGCATCACAAGTGGCATCCATCTTTAGAAAACCTCGTTGCATTTAAACAGCTCCGTGCGCGGGCCTGCCGCATCATTCGCCAACACAACCAGGAGTGCTGGGAGCGGTATGTGTCCTCCATGTCTCTCCATCGCAGGTCTGGGCCAAGATTTGACGCCTCTGTGGCTATTGGACCCCTGTCAGCGTCCCTGCGCTCTCAATGAATGCAGCAGTTTGTACTGACTCCGACATAATTGCCAACCGCTTGGCAGAGCATTTTGCTCTGAGTTCCGCTTCTGCAAATTACCCACTGGCCTTCCACTCCATTAAAGAGCGGATGGAACGTCGGAGCCTTTCATTTCGCACCCACCATCCTACAATGTTCCATTCAGTGAGTGGCAATTTCACAGTGCCCTAGCCGCTTGCCCTGATACCGCTCCGGGGCCAGATCACATCCACTGTCAGATGCTGAAATACCTTTCAGTGGACTGCAAGCGACGCCTCCTCGACCTTTACAACTGCCTCTGGGTCGAGGGTAAGTTTCCGTCGCAATGGCGAGAAAGCATTGTCATCTGGTGAGCCTGGAGTCCGCCATCCGTACAGCCATTGCCCGCCGTCAGCACCTCATCGCTGTCTTTTTTGACATGCAGAAGGCGTACGATACAACGTGGCGCCATCACATCCTCTGTACACTTCATGATTGGGGTCTTCGGGGTCCACTGCCAATTTTTATATGCAATTTTCTGTTGCATCGTACCTTCCGCGTGCAAGTCACAGCCTCCCATAGTTCCTCCCAAGTTCAGGAGAACAGCGTACCACAGGGATCAGTCTTAAGTGTCTGCCTGTTTTTAATTGCAATTAACGGGCTCGCTGCGGCAGTGGGAACGTCTGTGTCCGCTTTGTTGTATTCTGATGACTTCTGCCTCTACTATAGCTCCATTGGCATTGCAGCTGCTGAACGTCAGCTGCAGGGTGCTATCCGCGAGGCACATGGCTTCCAGTTTTCAGCTGCCAAGACCTGCATTATGCATTTCTGCTGGCGACGCACTGTTCACCCGGAGCCGCGGCTTTATCTTGACGGCGAACTTCTTGCTGTGGTGGAGTCACATAGGTTTTTGGGTGTGGTTTTTGATGCCCGGTTGACTTGGCTGCCTCATATTCGGCAGCTTAAACAGATGTGTTGGCGACATCTAAATGCTCTGTGATGCTTGAGCCACACCAGCTGGGGCGCCGACCGATCTACCCGTTTACCGTTCTACCAGGCGTTAATCCAGTCCCGTCTGGATTATGCGAGCCTGGCTTATGGTTCAGCATCCTCTTCGGCATTGCGGGTGCTGGACCCAATCCTTCACAGCGGGATACACCTTGCCACTGGTGCTTTCCGGACCAGTCCTGTGGACAGCATACTTGTGGAGGCTGGTGTCCCTCCACTGCGGTCACAGCGCCAACATTTGCTGGCCGCTTATGCTACGCATGTTTTTAGCTTGCCTGGGCATCCTAACTATCGTCTTCTATTCCCACAGTCGCTCGTCCATCTCCCAGAACGTTGGCCCCGGTCGGGTTGTATGATCGCGGTCTGCGTCAGAGAGCTTTTCTCCGGGCTTGGGGTTTTCCCTCTTCCACCTCCTTTCCGGGCCCCTCTGCATACACCCCCGTGGTGTGTGCCCTGCCCTTGCCTTCGGCTCGAATTGGCACAGGGCCCGAAGGACTCAGTCCCTCCAGAGGCCTTCCGCCGCCACTTTTATTCCATCCTAGCCATGTATGAGGGCTCTGGCGTTTTTTACACTGATGGTTCAATGGTTGCTGGTCGTGTCGGTTATGCTCTAACTCTAGGGGACCATTACGAACAACGATCCTTGCCGGCTGGCTGCAGCGTTTTCACTGCTGAGCTGGTTGCCATCTTTCGTGCTCTAGAGTATATCTGCTCCTGCTCAGGTGAGTCCTTCATTATCTGTAGCGACTCCCTGAGCAGTTTACAAGCTATCGACCAGTGTTTCCCTCGCTCTCGTTGGGTGGTGGCTGTCCAGGAGTCCCTCCATGCTCTTGCCCGTTGCGAATGCCCTGTGGTATTTGTGTTGACCGCAGGCCATGTTGGGATATCCAGCAATGAACATGTAGACCGCCTGGTGAAAGAGGCCACCAGTAAACCATCTCTGGACATTGGCCTCCTGGAGACTGATTTGCGGGCAGTCTCACGCCGCGCAGTTCTCACGCTGTGGGACCCTGAATGGCGCGATCTGACCACACGTAATAAACTCCGTGCTGTCAAGGAGACGACAGCTGTGTGACGATCATCCATGCGAGCCATTCGCAGGGACTCAGTCGTCCTTTGTCGGCTGCGCATTGGACACACCTGGCTGACGCATGGATATTTACTGAGCCGTGGGGACCCGCCTCTCTGTTGCTGTGGGGTGGTTTTGACGGTGGTGCACATTTTAATGTCCTGTCTGCTTTTAGCCGTGCTCAGGCAGACATTTGCGCTGCCTGATACGCTCCCTGCCCTTTTAACTGATGACCCTGCTATGGCAGGCTTTGTTTTGTGTTTTATTCGGGCAGGGGGCTGTTATCATTTGCTCTAAGTGTTTATCTTTATTTTGTGTTGAGTCTGGCTGTTGGCCTAAGGTTTTAGACTGAGTTTTTGATGTGTTTCTCGGTGGTTGGCTTTTCCTTTTTTTCTCTATGGTCTGCCAACCACTGTCACACTCTGTGTGATTTTAATTCACTTTGTCTGGTCTCTGTCTGTCTTTCTTGTCTTGTGTCGTCTGCAGTCTTTTCCATTGTCGTCTTTACTCTGTGTGGGTATTTTAAGTTTTGGGAAAAGGGATCGATGACCAGAGCAGTCTGGTCCCTTTAATCCCACAAACCAACCAACCCACATTAGACTCGATTAAATACATTTACAATAGTGTTGGTTTAACAACCAAGTAATTTATGAAGATATCTTGCTTTTAGTAAGTCCAACACATGATTTACTTAAAAGTCTAACCTCATTTCTTCATTTGTCCTTAACAATCATCACAATCACTAAACGCACAGAATAATATGTAAACTCTCCTTGTTCTTCTCTACACATACACTGAAGCTGTATGGATCATACAGCAGGTACTTGTCAGCCGCCGTTCGGCTGTTGCGTCCACAATTTGCTTGTGACTGTTTTTAGACCTGCATACACAAACGTGCAATGCGCAGTATGTTGGATTCATCTCTCTCACACTTCTATTTAAAATATCGTGTGTTCGAGACGGAGGAAGGCCAAGTGGTACTAGAATTTACGTGGAAATTCTCGAAGCACTACATATTCCCCCCTTCATATTGAACACAAGATATTTTGTATACAGTCATTACGTATGTACATTTATAGCACATATAACAAAAATTCATATTTCAACAGTATATTTTGTTCTTTTCATAACTGTGAATACCCCTTTTCTTATTGTTTAGCTATTCCTTATTTTTTTCATTTTACTTCAATTGTAAAACATGAACATTTCAATCAATGTTGGAGTTCATTTTCTTATATCTAGGAATCATGAGGACTAAACGATTAGTCTCCAATCATAAGCTTACTGATAGTCTACCTCCCTCCATGAAGATTAGAACAGAAAACAAACCAGACCTCCCTTGCAGTAGCAAACACCTTTCACTACTCTTGCAGACAACACAGGAAAACAGCCCTCTATCACTACCCGAGACATGAATAAGCCGGCAATTTCGCAATGAAAATGGCAAAATGATCTGCAGTTTCTGTTGCATAGACCTTTCTGGACTCAAAACATCAATTTTCTACCTTTATGTCACCGCTTATGTGACAATCATTTTTACTCGCCGTGCAATCCAAGTGCCTTCTGAACTTCGTCTCTCACTATCTGATGAAGAACACTTGTGAAATCAGTTGCTTCCTACATCACAGACATCGTTTGGAAGCTGTTCAAACTTCTTGCATGTAATTCTTTTTTGATGCATTGTCTCGATATACTGACACCATTTTTTGAAGTCACTTGCTGTCGAAACCTCCTTCAGGAGTAGGGCTTGATACATGTCCTCAGCTACACCCTTCATGAGACGTGCAACCTTATCTTCCTCCATCATTCTAGGATCCACTATTTTACACAGGTCCAAGACATCTTAAGGTAGGATGCTGTCGTTTCTCCTGGATGCTGTGCCCTGCACTGTAATTTATCTTCAGCCTTGCACTTCTGTCATTGTGTGTCGCCGAAATACTTGCGCAGTTCCGCCTGGAATACTTCCCAGCTTGTGAACTTCTCTTCATTGTTGTCATACCATTGGTTGGCAGTGCCCTCCAAGTAGAAAAATATGTTAGCAAAACACACGGTGTCATCCCATTTGTTAAATTTGGCTATACACTCATATACCTTCAGCCACTTGTTTGGATCTTGGCCATCATCACCAGAGAACCCGGAAGGATGTCTCATGTGGTGGCACACGGTTGCTGTCATCGTAATGACCTGTTCTTCTTCTGTGTCCGATAGATTGTGATCTGTTGAATATGGCTCGAATGCTGGTTTCTCACCACATAAACGGCAGCTCTGTCGTGGCCTGATGGGAACCACCGTGTCGTTGATAAAGTGCGCTATCACAAGTTCCAATACCCAGCGTTTCCACCAGAATAATGTAACGTAGAAGAAGGTGTAATTAGATGAATGACAAACACTAACTTCACTTAACGTAGATTTATTCAGCTCTTGCACATACAAGAGTGTGGAGCGAACTGCCTCCGGCTGGAACACATACGGTATATATACAGCTACAGAACGTTCCAGTACAATGATTCTTGCCCTTTGTGGATACTTCTAGAATGTCCTCGAACTGAATATATAAATTAAAATTATACAGTTCAGGTGAGTTTTGAACTCACAACCCTCCATGCAACAGTTTAGTATCATAACCACTACACCATGGTGCTACTCAGCTTCTTCTGCGGCAATGTATATTCCTTACTGTCATTTCTTGTTAACAGTATTAGCTTATTCCCAACAATAAGCAGCTTTCACTAAGTTAATACTTGGCAGAAATCAAACCTGCATTTGGATCAGAATTCCTTAACTGTTGTGCAGAAAGGTGTGTAGTATACTGTTGCATCCATTTTCAGTAAGCCACCACTAGAATTCGAAAATCTTAGCAGTAACCCATGCGCTTTCAAATCAAAACTGAAGAGTTTCCTCATGGGTGACTCCTTCTATTCAGTCGAGGAGTTCCTGAAATATTAATCTGATTCTTGTTGTATTGTTGATTGCATTTACTTAAACTTATGGCTTGCTTTTTTTCAGGTTCATAAACATTTTATTTTTATCTGTTATTATTTTTATATTGTAATTTCATCTACTGCAACGCTCCATGACCTTGGAGATTTGCTGCTCAATTTGATCCTATGGAACTAGACATGTAAATAAAAATTAACAGCGTATACATATCAACATTAGAATTAAGTCTCCCGTGCCACGGGGGTTCTGGGTGACTTTTCCGAACTCTACCCCTTTTCCTAACTGAGACATGCAGAATACCCTCAGATGTAAAGAAGACTGTAATAATTCCATTTCTTAAAAAGGCTGGTGCTGACATTTGAGTATTACTGGACTTTCAGTTTAATGGATCATGCTTGCAATATACTGATAAAAATTATTTACAAAAGAATGGGAAAGCTGGTAGAGGCTGACCTTGGGGAAGATCATTTTGGGTTTGAGAAATATGTTAGGAACTTGCAAAGCGATACTGTCCCTGTGACTATCTTGGAAGATAGTTTAAAGACTGGCAAACCTATGTTTAAAGCATTTGTAGATTTAGAGAAAACTTTTACAGTGTTGTCTGGGATACACTCTATGTAATTCTGAATGTGGGAGGTATGAAATACGGGGAGAGAAAAATATCTACAACCTGTACAGAAACCAGATGGCAGTTAGATGAGCTTAAAATCTTAAAGTGAAGCAGTTGTTTAGAAGGGATTGAGATAGGGCTGTAGCTTATTCTCGATGTTATTCAATATGTACGTTGAGCAAACAGTAAAGGAAACAAAAGAAAAATGTGGAGAAGAAATTAAATTTCAGGTAGTAAGGACAAGAAGTAGAAATGTTGTGGTTTGCCAGTAACTTTGTCATTGTGTCAGAGATAGCAAAGGACTTGAAAGAGCAGTTAAATGAAATGGTCGGTGTCTTGAAAAAAGATAGAAGATGAACATCAGCAAAAGTAAAACAAGCATAATGGTATTACGATATACTGATAATTTTTACATATGGACCGTCTGACTGCATCATCAGTGGCACACACACGCACACACACACACACACACCCACACACACACACACACACACACACACACACACACACACAAATACATACACGAACAGATGACAGGTACTTCAATAATTACACTCTAAAGTTTGGCAATAACATTTAATCTTTGGCAAAAACATCTGACAGTCGGCAACAGAAACCAAAACATTGCATCGAAACAAGTGTTCAGTGCATAGTGCTGTGAAATGTGGGTGGGTGGGGGGATCGCGAATTGGCATTTGTAAAAAGAAGAACAACACTAAAAATGCAACAGGAGCATAATATGTAGGAAATCATCCACACAACATGTAAGTACAGTTCAAAACATTACTACTTAATAGGAAATACCAACCACCAGAACTGTTTATAACCTATAGGTACAGTGACCAAAATGTAAATTAAATAGCAAACATGTGTACATATTCCAGGCCACTGATGAAGCCTTGCCAGAAAATAAAGGCGAAACGCGTATGACACTAAAATTATTTTATTCAGTTGCTGTCAGATGGTCTATAAGTAAAAATTATCAATATACCGCAATATTACACGCAACTGAGGAAGACAAGACTACAAAAGTTGAAGATGTCAAGTGTAATGGTATGTAGTGGACTTAAATTAGGCAGTGCTGAGGGAATTAGATTAGGACAAGACACTAAAGGCAGTAGATGAGTTTTGCCACTTAGGCAGTAAAATAACTATTGGCAAAGTAGAGCGGATATAAAATGTGGACTGGCAATGGCAAGAAAAACTTTTCTGTGGAAAAGAAATTTGTTAACATCAAATATAAATTTCAGTGGTAGGTAGTCTTTTCAGAAGATATTTGTCTGGAATATAGCCTAGTACAGAAGTGAATCATGAACGATACACAGTTCCAACAAGAAGGGAATAAATTCTTTAAAATGTAGTGCTATGAAAGAGTGCTGAAGATTGAATGGTAGATCAAATAACTGATGAAGAGTTAGTAATCAGATTGGAGAAGAAAGAAGTTTGTGGCACCACCTGACTAAAAGAAGTGATTGGTTGGTAGGACACTTCTGGAAGTTTGTGGCACCACCTGACTAAAAGAAGTGATTGGTTGGTAGGACACTTCTTGAGACACAAGGGTTGTTAGTTTTGTAATGGAGGTAAGTGTGAAGGCTGAAAATTGAAGAGGGAGATCAAGGCTCAAATACAGTAAGCAACTGCAAATAGATGTAGGTTGCAATATTTTTGCATAGATGAAGATTCTTGTACAGATGTACTAATGTGTACAGCTGGATCAAACGTCTTCAGACTGAATGTCACAACATTCTGCGTATTTCACTCTTACAGTCATGGCATTTCCTGTCTCTTGTTTGTCACGTGGATGTTCCACTCTTCTCTTACAAGTATGCTGATATCATAATTTGTTTCAAGTAGGTGGTAATTCTTAGTTACAAATGAAGCTATCTCTAAGACACATGTGCACGGACAGACAATATTCCCAATTCTTTGAAAACTGGCTTAATAATTACAGGTGGAGTAGATTGTAACATGAACTCCACTGTTCATTTTTTATGATAATATATTTTTTCTTGTGTTCTTCCCCTGAATTATACTCTCTCCAATCCTTTTTAGTACCTCCCCATACTGAATTATTTTTCTGATCTCATTATTTCTAATTTCTTCCATACTTACATCTCAAATGCCTCTAAATTCATTTTGTCCCTCTTCCTTACTGTCCATGTCTCTGCCCCAGACAAAACTACACTCTAGTCAAAACAGTTGATCAGTGTGTTTCTGGTTGTAGATTAAGTTTTTTTTTTACATTGTAGCCTTTCTTTCAAGTTAAATTCCCATTGCATTTCTGATTTTTGTACCTTGATGCGTCATGTTCTCCTAGACTAAGTTTTGAATTGTTTTACTGGCTCAGTTTTGCCCTGTCATTTTATTCTGTTTACCTTCCTGTTCTAAGTTAATTACTTAATTTCCTAAATGTTCTTCTCCTTTCTTGTGATGCTACGTTTCATGCTGTATTGTCCTTCATCTTCAGCCTTTCTGTGACAGTGATCAAAGTCAATTTAAAGAAGCTTAAACTTGTGAATTGTGAAATCTGTAAAATTCCAGGATGAAATAAATTGTTCATTCATATTGGCTTTTGTATATGATTGATAACTTCTTGAAATTTTTCAATTAGTGATAGAACAGATGTCTCAAAAATAATCTGCAGAATATTTGAATGTAGGCTCTCCCAATGTATACTTTTAGTGAAAACCTCTTGGGTGTCCTTCCAGGTGGCGATGTTAAAATACCATGACGTTTTCAGGGGTGTCATACTCATCATCTTCTCTTGAAGTTAAGATATATGCTGGTGCTGTAAGTCAGAGGTGTGGTCATCCTTGATGCTACCTTCTGCTATCGCTGATTTTTCTGTCTGTGCCTATCCCACATGCCTGATATGCTCCTCGAGCATGTGCCGCGTTTGTCCAATATACTGTTGACCACATTCACAGGTAATGCTGTATATTCCAGATCCATTCATTTTTAGTGGGTCTTTCACAGAGGCAAGACACTCTTTTGACTTCAGCAATTGTCAGGGGGTGGATTTTGTATTGAATTTTTTGAGTAGTCTCACAATTTTGGCTGACAGCAGCACCAGGTATGGGAGGAAAGTGAGTCTGTTGCCTTCTTCTTCCTCTTCCTGATTTCCAGCATCTTGTCTATTCTTCAATACCCTACTAATCTGCAGTTCACTGTGTGCATTTTTGTGGAATACTTCCTTCATGATTAGTTTGTCTGGGCGCCCTATGTACCTGGGTGGTCAGCACTGTGTGCTATTGCACTGGATGGTGGCAGCTCGTTTCATGCAGGGACAGGGCTGTGTGTGTGTATTCTTCCTATATACAGATTGGCCTAGTGTAGGGAAAGGGAGAAAACAGTTCACTTCTATTTCCATAGTGAAAGCAGTATTCTGATGGATGCTGTTAAGGTGTTCCAGAAACTTACCCAATGTCTGTGTGCCAAGCTCCCGTACCACAAAAGTATTGTTACACTTGCATTTCTAGTGAGTGGTTTGAAGAGCCACCTCCTCAAATTAGTGATAACAGCATGGCGTCAAGAAGGTCTGCACATTTGACTTCCAGAACACCAAGATGCTTTGCCAAACAACTGGCTTTTTGGAATGAGATTTTCACTCTGCTCTAGAGCACTTGCCCGCGAAAGACAAAGGTCCCGAGTTCGAGTCTCGGTCCGGCACACAGTTTTAATCTGCCAGGAAGTTTCATAACAACGCACACTCCGCTGCAGAGTGAAAATCTCATTCTGGAAACATCCCCCAGGCTGTGGCTACGCCATGTCTCCGCAATATCCTTTCTTTCAGGAGTGCTAGTTCTGCAAGGTTTGCAGGAGAGCTTCTGTTAAGTTTGGAAGGTAGGAGGTGAGGTACTGGCAGAAGTAAAGCTGTGAGGACGGGGTGTGAGACATGCTTGGGTAGCTCGGTGGTAGAGCACTTGCCCGCGAAAGGCAAAGGTCCCGACTTCAAGTCTCGGTCCGGCACACAGTTTTAATCTGCCAGGAAGTTTCAACTGGCTTTTTGGCCATCGCCATAAAGGAATCCATTGAAATATAGGTTGAAGACAATATTGTCAACAGAGATGAAAGATAACTAACAAGTGCAGCATGGGACCTGGCGCTAGTGGCAATACAATGAGAGTGCAACCAGCACCATCCAATGAACAAGACACAGCCATTCTGCCCACAAGGAGGTGCAACTGGAGCACGCACTACCCCCACCACTGCAGCCTCATCCCCCTCGCCACTCGCCTGCCAGATAGTGCACAGCTGCCCATAGCCATGTTGAGGGATGATACTCCACTAGTGCAAATATTGCAGCATCCACATATCTCAATACTTCGTCAGAAGATGGTAAGTATGACACTTGTTGAAATGTTGCTGCATTTAAACACTGCCACCTGGCTGGAAATCTGGGAGCTTTTGACAAAAAAATCCACAGAATCTTAAATAATGTAACCTGATGATAAAGAAGTTGGTTAGTCCATCTCCTACAGAACTGTGTAGCAGATGGAAATAAGATAATTTCCAAACCCTCTGGACATGTCAATGCAAAATGATCTCTATGAATGTCTTGTGTTTTAGTATGAAAAGTGTGAATATCCTGCTGGGATATTAGAAAGTGTTTCCTGGTCAGACCCCTGAAGTACATGAGGATCATTATGGAAGCTCTTAGAGGAACTGGATTTTCATTCATTGTCATGTTTACAAGAAAGAAATGAGACAGCATTATCTCGGCTAATCTGTTGTAGCAGTTTTCGGCCCAGTTTGACTATTTAGTTAACAGAAGGTAGTCCATTAACAGTTTGAAAGTGGATTTGAGTGTGGATCAGTAGCTTAATTAATTGCATTTGGCAGACAGGGAAGACTTCAGAAACTATAGGGAAATATCATTAGTGAGTGCAGCCTTTAAGACTTTATCACATTTATTGCGAAATCATTTGAAACTATATGCAGAAAAAATGATCAGGGAATATCAAAATGACTGTTTGAGAAATAGATCCACTACTGACGATATATTTGTAATTGGAACAGTAACCAGCTAATAAGTGCAGAGAGCCTCAAAAGAAATAAAGTTAAGGTTTTAGCATACACAGATGATATAGTACTCATTGGTATAAGAGAAATAGAAGTTAAAAAGTTAATTGTGGAACTCTTAGAAGAATAATTCAAATTTGGCTAAAAATAAATGATCAGAAAACAAAATGTGATAGTTAAAAGCATGTAGAGATGGCCAGAGTTGATTAATGTCTGAAAATCTGTTTAACAATGTTTAAGTGAACAGTAACTGTCTGTTCTACATGATTCAATGTCATCCTTATGTTTTTTTGGTGCCTGTGTCAGTTATAGATCCATGACATTCAATTACCGTTTTGTTCCAGGCTTTTTCATACTTGAAACATATAATATACTGTTGTTATAATAATTAGTTCCATATGTTTGAATTTGTTAGTATAGGCAGTGAGATGGATAATTTGCTCTGCTTTTACTATGAATGTATGATATTCATAAAATGTAGTGAACATCAGCTAAGAATACTAATTTCTCCAGTGCTTTCAGAAAACAAAATGAGTTCTTTCTGTTAAGACATTTTTTATTTATCCTTTGCTTATTGACTGCAAGCCAAACCGCATCAAGTTTCATTTATGTTTTTTAACTATACTTTAAATCACATAAAAAGTCCTCAGTGTTTGTGTAACAAAAAGTTTTTATTTATGTTATCATCATTCATGTGATTGCATCACCTGTAGAATAACGACATTCCGTAGTAACCAGAGATACTCTCTAAGATAGATTTCAGTTTGTTATTTAATAACTCCCTTGTCATTGTTGATTTATTTTTCAGATATAATATAGTAACTGAAATCATACAGGCAACCAAAATTCAGAGTTTGAAAAGCTCTACAAATTTGGCGCAAACTAAGGATATATTTGGCCACATTGGTAGTAAAATTGATCTTGGTCTAAAGTTACAGGTGAGTATTTTGTACTTTGTATTATTTTTTATTTCGATTATTATTATTGTGTGCTATATTATTGTTTGTGTGTGAAAAGTATGGGGAAAGCTGGGGGAAGGGTATTCCAGGTGGGACACATTTAGTGAGAAAAAAAGTAACAGATTGTGTGCTTTTCTTACGTTGATTATTAAGTACATTAGACTGGTAGTAAACACTGATAATATTCCTATAAAAGATGAATTTTGCTTTACAGTAGTGTTATAGAGTGTGTATAAATTTGCCAGGTTAAATCTCTGTGGAGGAACACAACAACTATCTGATTGATTTCCTCAACTTATTTCACACTGAAATTATGTGGGCTTAAAAGGGCACCATGCATGGTGTCTATAGGTATGCATTTACAAGTTATTTTGTGAGTTGTTTGTGAATTGCTAACATGACTCATTGGCTTGTTGTTTTCTTGACACAGTTTGCATATTTACAACATTGGATTGTTTAAATGTGCTATATTTGTTCTTTTTTATTCAGAATGTAATAACAAATTTTGTGTATGAATAGTTAAAGAGTACAGCAAAACATTGGTAGTTGGTTCCTTACATCCCCTTTCTCATCCAGAGTAACAAGTGATGATGATCTAAATGGATGACCTTATTTTAAGTGGGTGTATATCTACTGCTGTGTTTCTATGAGTCTATTATCAGGAGCCCTGCACCATAACAAGAAAAACATCTTCCTTGACATTGTAACATAATTCCAACATAATGGATGAAGTTGTACTATGGTTAAGCACTGGAGTTCTGTTTAGTAGGCTTGGAATTCAGCCCCGTCCAGTCATTATAATTTACATTTTCATATGATTTCCTTAAATCTGCTGTAGACAAAAGCCAGGGTACTTTCAACAAGACTAAGGCCAGTTCCTTCACATGTCTTCCAGTTGTGCTAGCGCTCCATTTCTGATGACATTAAAATGTTGAAGAAACTTTTAAAATTCATTCCTTCTTTGGTATATTCATGTTCAAAAGATGTCCGCATTCTGATCCTGTGCTGAATGCCATAACATTCCCTTTTTGATTCTTGTCCAATTTCTTTTCTATCAAAACTAATTCCTTGTCATTAATATTCTCACAGTCTGTGTGGTGTCAGACTTAAAAGACCACAATATGTGGACAGAAGAGGAGTTGACCTTATTTATTCTACAGTTGTCACTGTCCAAAAATTTGGTAAAAGTCTGAAAAAAACATTAAAAAACAAGTTTTATGCAACTTTGTTGTTGGGAGAAAAGGCTAAACAAATGTTAGTGAAAGATAAAAGAAAGATAACAGATGATTAACGCAAGAAAAATTTCAAACTTATGACAAAAGACCACAACAGGTAAACCTGAGGTAAAGATATACTGTAACAGCTAAGATTCCAGTTCCATTGTCTGGAAAGTGGTGTGTACGGTATTGATGTGTGTAAGATGAGTGACGAAAACTGGGAAGAAATAACAAGAGCAGCGATGAAAATAAGATATAAATAAAGACAAAAATAGAGTAAGGAATGGCTAGGAGTCAGCTTTGCATCAAACAAATGTTATGAGATAAGAAGATAAAGAATTCTAGCCACAGGAGTAAAAGAGATGAAATCAAATGGAAAGGAAGGAAGGAATATTTTGAAGAGAGCTAACAACAAGAAGCGAAAAAGCTATGTTGTTATTTGAGCATAATGGTAAATTACTTGTTGGGGTGCCAGTTGCTGTCTCTACTTGTAGATACTGGAAGCACTTAAGTATAGAGAGGGTGGTGAACACACAGCTGAGATGTGTGTAAATAAATGCACTTCGTCCCTGCTGCTACGTTCATCTACATCTACATCTACATCTATACTCTGCAAACCACTGTGAGGTGCATGGTAGTGGGTACGTCCCATTGCACCAGTTATTAGGGTTTCTGCCTGTTCCATTCACATATAGAGTGGAGGAAGAATGATTGTTTGAATACCTGTGTGCACACAGTACTTATTCTAATCTTTTCCTCATGAGCCCTATGTGAGCGATAGCTAGGTGGTTGCAGTATATTCCTTGAGTAATCATTTAAAGCTGGTTCCTGAAACTTTGTTAACAGACTTTCTCGGGATAGTTTTCGTCTATCTTCAAGAGTCTTCCAGTTCAGTTCCTTCAGTATCTCTGTGACACACTCCCATGGATTAAACAAATCCGGTGACCATTGGTGTTGCCCTTCTCTGTATATGTTTAATATCCCTTGTTAGTCCTGTCTGGCATGGTTCTCATACACTTGAGCAATATTCTAGAATGGCTTGCACGAGTGATATGTAAGCAATCTTTTTTGTCAACTGTTTGCACATTCCCAGTATTCTACTGATAAACTGAAGTCTACCACCTACTTTACCCATGACTGAACCTATGTGATTATTCCATTTCATATCCCTACAAAGTACTACACCCAGGTATTTGTATGAGTTGGTTGATTCCAACAGTGACTCATTGATATTGTAGTCATAGGATACTATGTTTTTTGTGAAGTGCACAATTTTACATTTCTGAACATTTAGAGCAAGTTACCGATCTCTGCACCATGTTGAAACCTTATCAAGATCTGACTGAATATTTATGTAATGATGAAAATAATCAATTACAGACAATATAATGTAAGTAAATAGATAAAAAAAACCACTCACCAAGTGATGGCACACACAAAAAGATTTAATTTTCGCAAGCTTTGGAACCAGAGGCTGCTTCTGGCAGAACAGTAGAAGGGGAAGGAAGAGGTGTGAAGGAAAAGGACTGGAGAGGTTTAGGGAAAAAGAGTACATTTCAGAAAAGTCACCCAGAACCCCGGGTCAGGAAAACTTACTGGATGGGATGAGAAGGAATTCCTTCTCATCCCATCGGGTTAAGTATGCCCTGACTCGGGGTTCTGGGTGGCTTTTCTGAACTGCACACCTTTCCCTTAACCTCTCCTGTCCTTTTCCTTTACTCTCCTTCCTTCCCTTTCAAATCTTCTGCCAGAAGAAGGATCCACTGGTTCCGAAAGCATGTAAAAGTTAGACCTTTATTTGTGTGTGTTCTCCTGGTGCCTCATGGTGAGTAGATTTTTTATCTATCCATTTGAATATATATGGAGCTTCTTTTAGATAGTACTTCATTTTAGATGACTCTTTCATCTGCAAAGGCATGATTTTACTGTTAATACTGTCTGCAAGATCATTAATATACAACATAAACAGCAAGGGTTCCAACACACTTCCCCAGGGGCACACGTGAAGTTACTTATATACCTGACAATGACACTCCATCCAAGATAACATGATGTGCCCTCCCTATCAAAAAGTCCTCAAGCCAGTCACAAATTTCCCTTGATCTCCCCCTACGGTTGTACTTGCGATAATAAGCATAGGTGAGTGAAACCCTTTTAGAAATCAAGAAATACTGCATCTACATGGTTGCCTTGATCCAACACTTTCAATATGTCATGTGAGGAAAAAAGTGTTGGATTTCAGATGATTGAGGTTTTTGAAATCCATGCTGGTTAGGCTTGAGGAAGTCATTCTGTTCAGTGTTCATCTCAGAGAATGTTGAACAGCAAGTTTTTGGATGTTATCCATGTAAACATCATGCATGTGGCCAATCATTTTTGATTTGAACTTAGTGGTTCTCATATCAGTTGAAAACTGGGTGAATTGAAGGCAACATTCACTCTCTCTCAGATTACTGTCAGTTTGATGTATCATCAAATGGGGAATTTGACCAAAATATTCAATAAACATTTTATGTTAAATAACTTCATACAGATGATGAAAATTATTATATTTTTCTTATTATATTTACTGTTAAAAACTTCTTAATTCCGGCAGTGGCTAAATGTACAGTTTTACTGAACCTCTATCTGAATCTTAATTGTTTTCAAGAGGACTGATTTACTTTAACTTTTTTAATGATCTAAAACTTATTTGTGTGACTGACGTAACACAACTCACATGTCTAGGTCTTAAGTATGTTGTGCATTGACCCTCCACAAAGACAACTAGAGCAACAGCAAAAGTTAATCTCCTGTTTATAGACACATAAGTAAAATTTTGCAAATTCTTGGTGGAGTGGAGATAAAATTGACCATATTTTCTCGAATGGTTCTTTTATGAACAAAAACTATTCACAATGTAGCAAGAATGTGAACTAATGAGTGCAGCAACAATGTTACACAATGTATGCAGCAAAGTTTCTCTATAACACTCTAATGGTGGAGTGAGGAAGTCATTGTTGCAAGTGTCTGTATGTTAACATGTGAATTTGTCACATAGGTTGCAATTCTGTTTGTTTCATCATACAAGTGAGATCGTAAGAGTTGTCAATGTGGAAAAGCCACATGTGTGTGGATGTAAGTTGGGTGAATTGAAGAACTATATTCTGGATGTTTTAGAACTCTGTCACGAAATTTTAAATGGGAAAACGAGCATTAACAAGGTTACCCGGGTGTATAAAATTTGCAAAAGGATCTGTTATGAATGGGATCCATAGTTGTTATGGTCGTTATGGTAAAGTAGATGGTTGATCAGTCAGTTTTTAGGCCTAAAGAAGAAGAGTGTGTGTTTCTTCAGAATTTCATAATGCAAGTTTGTGATCATATTGTTTTTGTCTTTAAACTTTTATCATGTCAGATTTATTTTTCTGTTGTTGATAAAGTTTCAGAACAATTAAAGTCACTCTGTAGTGATAAATAATTCCAATTATCACATAACAGAGAATTGGTCAACTTCACCCCCAGGAAGGGTGAAGTTAACTGAAGCAGTTTGTTTTTAAATTATACAATCTTCTTGAGCAAAAGGTAATAAAGACCAAAAAGTTTATTGCTACAGCTGTATACCCAGGCTTTGAAAGAAAAAGCAATATATTAATTTTATAGTTTAGAGAAATATTTAAGTTTGAAGATCAGGATTGATAGACTTCACCCCATTTGGTGGTATGCTTTGCCAGTTACAATGCTAGAGTGTGTAGTACAAGTAGTGAAATGAATTTAATAGTTCCATATTGGTTTGATATATTAGACAAGGATGCATATTTAAGGGTAATATTCAGACTACAGCTTCAGATATTAATCTGTCATTCAAGGTGAGTTTCAAATAATAATCGTCCACTGTCATGACAACAGCCCACATATCTTGTGACAAGATCCAGTGATGATTACCATCTTTAACTGAAACCAGTAACGAATGAAGAGTAGAGAATTTTTATACATGTAAAGCTGCTGTCTGAATATTATAACTGTTAACATTTGCAAAGCTCTCCTGTTTCTGAAAGAAAAATAGACAATTAGTGTTTGAGATATCCATATTCTTGAAATATGTCTTAAATGTTAGATGTACAGTGGCAGATAACCTTTCTACAATTTTCTGTTTAGCTCCTGTTGGGGCCTTGACTTAATTCTTTGTTTATTTTATGTTTTTTTCATTTCATATGTTCCTTTTTCAGCCAAAAATTAAAATGCTACAAATATTCAGGAAGCTCAGAATCAGACATGGTTTCTTTGTTTTCGAACTTTTTGCACCTTTAAGTCTTACTCCTTTGCTCCTAATAACTGCTAAGACAGTCTGTTTTCATCTCACGTAGTGTAATTCATCAATTTTTTTATTTTCATATTTTGCATGTATGAAATTTGTGTTGTCAATGCATTTCCAGTTGCAAAGTTTGATGGATTATGATTGTCATTAGAAGTAATCAATTTTGGAATAATGGCAATGACACACAAATATGTATGTGGTTTTCATTCTCTCTTTAGAGATTTTTTTGGGTTGTGGAAGAATTGCTTTCTCAAGAAAAAGGTATTAGTGCAGTTAGTATACAGTAAGAAAATACTGGTACCTAACTGCCATCAGTGCTAAAGTGATGCTTAGATAAATTAATACAATCTCAAGTATGCTGCATAATTTAATGATACCTGACAAGATGGTTTGAAATGTACCTCTTACATTACTAATTTAACAACTCTGGTTGCTTCCTAATATAGTGTTGGAACCACTGCTTTTATAATTGATGTACTATATTATAATACTTAACACAGATTCAACACAAATCTTAACAAATGCATTTATTATGAATAGCTCTATTGCTTGTTTCCATCAGTGTATTTTAGATTGTTTCTTTTTCAGGCAAGACAAATGAAGCGTTACATGAATCAACTAACTTATGCTAAAGCACAATGTGAGAAACGTTTAGTGAGCCTTGGCTGGACAGATTATGCTGTTGAAGAGGCAGTTGAAGCTGCAACTGTTGAAGCAAGAAAGGTAGATCTCAGAACTGTGCAGTTACTTTGCGTGACAGTCACACATGAGAGTAATAATGTGGTTTGGTGTGATCACTTGGAATATGTTGTATGCATAATTAATGGGAGCATCACATGCTGAAAAGATTGTTGGCATAAAGTGTTGCTAGACAGGTTTGACAGTCATGGTTTGAGGAATTGATATTAGGCTGAGGCTTTGGAAAAATGTCATAATACCTTTTACTGATTTTCCAGGTGAGAACAAGTCGCTTTTCTAGACAATGTTCTCTCAACGTTCATCATGTTGATACATAAGTATCTGTAATGAAGCCACAACATGCCTGTACTTACCTCAGCTCAGTATAGCCAATAGATACACAAAACAGAACAGAAAATTTACGTATCCTAGCTTTCAGAACTTTGTTCCTTCGTCAGGGAGGAGAGAGGTTCCCCTCTCTCCTCACTGATGAAGGAACAAAGTTGTGAAACTTAGGATACGTAAATTTTCTGTTCTATTTTGTGTATCTATCAACTGTACTGAGCTGAGGTAAGTGCTGGCCAGCCCCTCTATCTCTTTGTTAGTATTTGTTTCCCATCTTTATATGAGATTTTCCATTAATCATTTAGAAGCCACAACATGTAATTTTCAAAAGGCACAATGCCCAATGTTGTTAGAAATTCCCAAGGAACACAGAACTCCTAGTTTTCTGAACAGTATGATCCTTCCATAATGAATATTACACTCTGCAGAGAAGTGTGCACTGTTTCGAAACTTTGTAGCAGATTAAAACGGGATCAGGAAATTTCAAAACAATGCACACTTCTCCGAAGAGTGGGAGATTCATTCTGGAAACAACCACTGAGCTGTGGCAAAGTCACTTCTCTTTGATGTCCTTTCTTCCAGGAGTGCTAGTCCTGCAATATGTGTAGGAGAGCCTCTGGGAAATTTGGAAAGGAGGATAGAGGTACCTGCAAAAAATAAAGCTGTGAGCATGGGCCTTCAGTTGTGCCTGAAGAGCTTAGTACTAAGATCATTGCCTCCAAAAACCAGGTTTCTAGTTTTGACACCCTGTCTGGCACACAGTTCCTATCTGCCAGGAAATTTCAGTAGGTTCCTTATTCAGAGAGGACAGGGAAATTAGTTTAACTCCTCTCTCCTTCACGAAGATCATATACGGCCAACCTTTTTGTCTCTGCGATTTTAACAATTTCTTACATGCAGTTTTAATTTTTACATAACACACAATGTGTACCTTCGTTCCATGCTTTTATGTTATGCTTCATTGATCTAGTAATGTGGTTTCCACAATGTTGACAACTTTTCAGTTAAATTACTAGCAGATTACACACTTTGAAGTCATTTGATGAACCAAGTGTAAGTTGAATCAAGTGCAGACACCTTTCCATGAATGATATTAGCACTGGCATCACTTTTGGGTGCAATCCAGAATCTGTTGCATAGTTTATAATGAAGTGTGCCAATCTCAGTTTTCTACACTTTGAAGACATCAGTGTTCGTTCCTGATCAAGACTGTAGTAGCATGAATGTGTAGTTGTTTGTCAATTATCACTTGCTGCAGAACTAGCTATTTCAAGCAATATGTAGCTTTTGTTGTTTGATGATTTGAAAACTTTTACTGTAAATACCCTGAAGTGCTAAAGGAACTAGTATAGACATGCGTATTCAAATACAGAGATATGTAAATAGGATAAGGCCCTGCGGTCAGCAATGCCTATATATGACAACAAGTATCTGGCACAGTTGTTAGATTGGTTACTGCTGCTACAATGGCAAAATTTCAGTGAGTTTGAATGTGGTATTATAGTTGGCATGCGAGCAATGGGACACAGCATCTCCAAGGTAGCAATGAACTGAGGATTTTCCCATATGAACATTTCACAAGTGTACCACGAATATCAGGAATTTGGAAAAATATCAAATCTCTGACATCACTGTGGCTGGAGAAAGAGCCTGCAAGAATGGGACCAATGATGACTGAAGAGAATCATTCAGTGTGATGGAAGTGCAACCCTTCCGCAAATTGCTGCAGATTTCAATGCTGGGCCATCAACAAGTGTCAGCGTGCGAACCAATCGACGAAACATCAATAAGGGCTTTCGGAGCTGAAGGCCCACCCATGTATCCTTGATGACTGCTTGACACAAAGCTTTACGCCTCGCCTGGGCCCGTCAACACCGATGTTGGACTGTTGATAACTGGAAACATGTTGCCTGGTGGACGACTCCCATTTCAAATTGTATTGCGCGGATGGATGTGTACAGGCATGAAGACAACCTCATGTGTCCATGGACCCTGCACGTCAGCGGGGGACTATTCAGGCTGGTGGAGGTTCTGTAATGGTGTGGGGCATGTGCAGTTGGAGTGATGTGGGACCCCTGATACATTTAGATACGATTCTGACAGGTGACACTTACATAAGCATACTGTCTGATCACCTGCATCCATTAATGTCCATTGTGCATTCTGACGGACTTTGGAAATTTGAGCAGGACAGTGCAACACCTCACACATCCAGAATTGCCACAGAGTGGCTCTCCTAAATTTAAACAATTCCGCTGACCACCAGACTCCCCAGACATGAACATTATTGAGCATCTCTAGGGCCTTGCAACGTGCTGTTCAGAAGAGATCATCATACTCTTACGGATTTATGGACAGCCCTGCAGGATTCATGGTGTCTATTACCTCCAGCACTACTTCAGACATTAGTTGAGTCCATGTCACATCATGTTGCGGCACTTCTGCGTGCTTGCAGGTGCCCTGCATGATTTTGGGTAGATGTACCAGTTCCTTTGGCTCTTCATTATATTTCTGCTGAATGTACATGGTCTTAAAATACCTTGGACATTTAAAATATTGTAGTATTGTATGAAATCAGTCCAATTTCCTTGTGAGGAGATGTCATATTATTGATCACATGTTGGCACATTTTTAAATGACTCGTAGTAAGGCCCTTGTACTCAAGACATATTGTGAAATGTTGCAGAGCATGCATTTAGTGCTTGAAGAAAGGGTCTACATTTTTCGTGCAGATGCAGGAACAGAAACTGTAATTATAGAATTAGAACTGAAATTTGTTTACACAAGTGTAGGTTATGGCACTCTGTCGATGCACACAGTAATTTAATAAACACTATTTTATACAGTTAAACCTACTGAACAGTTATGTTTGATTAGAATATGTATTATTAGAAATCATAACTTGAAATTTCTTTCCTACTATTGGGTAAGCAAGTTAGAAGTAACATGTTTTTTGTATAATTTTTCTGTAGGCAGTTCTTACATCATGACTATGACATTTTATCATCAAATTTTTATAAATTTCAGTTTCTGGTCTCTGAAATTTGTGTTTTTATTACTGGAGGCCCCCATTTATTAATCTCAATTTATCTTAGTTTTATCATTTTCTTAGAAAACCATCCTTTTCTGCTCTGTTTACATTAGGCATTCCTTCACTTCTTTTTCTTTCTTACATGTTGGATTTGGTAATATATAGTCAGTGTGCTATTTGCACTTATCGGTTGTACTTTTTACAGATGTTGTCTTTACATGAAGTACTTGGCACTGTGGTGGGTAGAGAACATCTGATGCAGTACCTGGAACAAGTAGGTAGCAAGGCACTGCTTAGTTATTGGAATGCTGTTGAAGAACTACGGCAGGCAAAACGGAGTGACCTTCACCAGCTTGGTACTGAAATATTCTACACCTATATAAACACGCCATCACCAGAAATTCGAGTTGACAAGGTAGGATAGTAAACAGGCAACTTACATCACTGTTAAAAAAGCAGAATGAAGTTGTGCCCCCCCCCCCCCCCCCCAAAAGGCAGAAGCGCTGCATCATTGACAGTTACACAAACAAGAGGTACAGTGCTTTGCTTTGCTACCTTTCAGAATGAAATTCCTTTTTCATGCTTGTAGGATAAACATGTGCCCACGCTTGTCTCCTACAAGCTTGAGAAAGGAATTTCATTCTGAAAGATGGAAAAACGAAGCGCTAGACGTATTGTTTATGCACCTGTCAACGATGCAGCGCTTATGCCTTTTGGTGAGTTGTCTCCTTTATTCCTAAATATTTTTTCTAAAACTTTGTTCTTTTGCTGAAGAAGTAACATATGATTGTTTTCTGAACTTTAGCTCATTCAAGTAGATCTGTCAGTTTACTTACAGCCATTGAGTAATTTTTAGTTTATGTAACTTCTCATGATCTTTTGTATAACATCTGCAGTATTAACAATGAAAATAATTAATTATTGACAATATAGTGTAACTGGATAGATAAAAAAAATCTACTCACCATGTGATGGTAGGAGAACACTCACACAAAATGGTTTAACTTATGCAAGCTTTTGGAGCAAGTAGCTCCTTCTTCCGGCTGAAGAGCTGAAGGGGAAGGAAGAGGAATGAAGGAAAAGGACCAGAGAGGATTTAGGAAAGGAGCAGTAAATATTCCAGGAATGTTGTTAGGAGACAACTTTGATTGTTATTTTACAGTTCCTGTTACCATTTTTTAAATTGAGCAATGTTGCAAATGGTGGACTTTTCAGTTTAGATTTGTGTATGGAAAGATCATATGGGGAGAGATCTAATGACATAATGTATACATAAACGTCCATTAACTGCAGCTATGAATTTCAGACATGGTGTTTCAAAGTAGAAATATATAATGGTACACAGTAGAATATATTGTAGATTTACTTTTTCCATATTTCATACTGAATGTACAATTGGAAAGTCTATTGTTTCATTCATAGAAATAAACAAAATTATTTATCGCCACATACATGTTCCAGTATCATTAATGTGACCACCTGTCAAAAGCCTATATAACAAACTTTTGCAACACAGACGTGCAGGAAAAGTGTCACTGAGGTTATGGAAGGTGCCGACAGGGATGTGGAACCATGCCGACTCCAGTGTGCCATGGGCAGCTGGACTGGGTGTCAACTGGGTGTCACGGTTGAGGAATCACAGCATGAACAGCCTGAACGATGTGATCTCACAGATTCCCTATTGGATTTAAATCTAAGGTGTCTGTTAGCCATGGGACTATAGTAAACTCATCCTGGTGTTCCTTAAACTACGCTGTACACTGTGAGCTGTGTGACACCTTGCATTGTCTTCTTGGTAGATGTAGTGCTGTGGGAAAACAAACTGCATGTAGGGGTGGATCTGCTTCGCAAGGTTAGATGCATACTTGTGTTTGCCCATTGCGGCTTCCCGAATAATGAGATCACCCAGGGAATTCCACGGAAACATTTCCCAGCCCTTAATGTGCCCTCCTCTGGCCTGGACCCTTCCAACAATTGTTGCAGTGCCGTTCCCGCCCAAGGCCCTCTGTCAGATGGAACATGAAATGTGATTCATCTGAAAGGCCACTTGTTGCCACACGGATACCCAGCTGCGGTACTGGAATGCAACTTACAGCCTTCATCGCTGATGAACAGCAGTCAGCATGGGTGCATAAACCAGGCACCTGTTGCAAAGGCCGATACACACCAGCATTTGCTGTACAGTCATTGAGGAGACACTATTGGTAGCCCCTTAGTTCATTTGGGTGGTCAGTTGCTCAACAGTTGCATGCCTTCTTGCCCATATGCATCTCTGCACCCATCGTTCACCACTGTAATCTGTGGCCTGTGATGCACTACTGTTGCTTTGTTGCTGGGTTTGTATAGCACTGTTTTGCCATGCACACTATACTTAGCATGTGAACAGTTTACAAACCAACCATTTTGGAGGAGCTTCTACCCTTGGCCCGAAAGCCAATGACAGTGCCCTTTTGGATATCAAACAAATTGGTCTGTTTCTGCATCCCTCTGCCATGCTTTATATACCCTCCACTGCTAGTGCTGCCATTTGCTGCCTGTGAGTGGTTATTGCACGTTGGCATCAAACATAGGTGGCGGTCTTATTAGTACAACTGGACCTTGTAGTTGAAGGTTGTTATGTTTAAAGAACTGTTAATGTTGGGCTTCAGATCTCTGGAAAAATGATGTTAATTGCACTTGTTCAAGAAGTATGTTTACTTCAGTGCTGTGTAGAGCTCTCTAACATCTACTAATGGCAACAAAGTCACCGTACTTGAGAGAAAACCTTTACTAATATCAGTAAAATGTCATTACCGTTGAATCATCGGATGGTTCACACACTGTCCTGGGAAATGTATACTCCTTGTCAAGTTACATAATACTATTTGATGTGTCACATATTCTGCTTATAGTGGCTGGTATGTTCATTTTGTATTCTGTTCTTGTATTCATTATTTCTCAAATACTTTCAGCCAATCTTGAAGAGAATGGAGGCATTTCTCTTAGGTGATACAGGACCAGAAGTATTTTATGAGGTACAGGCTCAGATATTGGCCAACTTGGAAGAAAAAATATTCCCCTCATTTATTGTGAGTGATGTATATCCAAAAATGTTACTTGCTATGGAGAACCATGATGAAACAGATGAAGCAGTTGATGGTAAGTGCTTTCCTTATTGATTCCTTATTCAATGCAACTACTCTCACTTATGCAATATTGCTATTCTGTGTGTGTGTTTGGGTACCATTTTATATTAGGGTGCCATAGAGCAATGAAAAATAATTCTTGAAACAGTGATTGATTGCATTTGTACATGACTTCGTGGTTAGTTTCTTGAAGGCCGCCCCCCCCCCCCCCCCACCCCCACCCTCTCCTCCACAACCCATGGTCAGAGACTAACGAAGTGTCATTCAAAAGGAGTACAGTTTCTGATTGTTACTTTATTGTAGTTAATTTTGTTTTCCTTAATCAGTGCAGATAAAGGTGAAAATAGTTTATTCAGCGAAACCTAGGTGGTCAGATTTTATTTCAGGGATGTGCTAAAAGACAGTGCTGAATTAATCTTGAGAGGCAGTGTAATACTCTACTAGTCTAAACATTAAGATACGTTTCAAGCACACAATATTACAAAATCTCTTGCTCCTGCTTTGTAATGCATCCCTGTTTCAGGAATATCTACCCCTTAGTGCTCCACTTAATACTGTTGAAAAATAAATTTGTGTCGAAGACTGTTGTGGTGATAATGGAGTGTTTCGTTTAGGACATCTCATTAGCCCCAGAACTCTAAGACTGAGTCTGAGTAAACAAGCTTATTTGGTTGAGCTTTAAGGTGCTTTAATAGGTGTAGCCCTTTTGGAGATCGTACACCTTTCCTTTTCCACCTTGAAAACTGTTACATCCAACTAGTTTTGTGGCGATTAATAGTGAAAACAGATGTCTTGAGGACAGTTCGTGGTTTTTACATGCTTGGAGCAGGTCAGCTGGAAGAAAAAATCCAAAGATAACTGCGGATCCAGTCCTGAACCTTTGATTAATTATACAAGAGTTACACACTCAAGTCACCAGAGTACATGGTTGTGGACATAATGGGCAAATTGTAAATTGTTTTCTGATCCACTGAACAAGCTCAGGAATCTTCAGTGCACCAATTGTTTGCCAAAAGGAAATGAGAATAGTGTCAGAACCTAAACAATGAGAGTTACTGCCAGTGTGAGCCAAGACCTGCAATTAACTGTGCGTTGTGTCCTTAGTACCTACTTGCAGAGTTACATCAGTTCTGGTGAGATCCTTTTGGTGAACCCTGTGTTTCCTGCGGAAACTGCTATTTACCAATAGGAGCTCCGTAACCAGTTTAACATTGGAACTCCCAATAAATAGTGATTCCTTCTGCTCTTTTAGTTACCTGGATTTTAGAAAAGTATCAGTATCAACAGAAGTGTTCTTATAAGGAACAGTAGTTGTTATAAATAACAGATAGTGTCATACATTCATTTTTAAGATGGCCGGAGACAACTAAATGAGCATGCTTATAAACTTGATGCTGAATGTCATCAACTTGCAAAAGCACTCACACCCATACCTAAGTGGTTACTACCCTTGTTTACCTTTCACCCTAAAGTTCATGACATTGAAACTTGTGCTTTATAATCACAGCAATTCATTATCCAACTTCATGAGCCATTTCCTCTATGATGCCACAATACCCTGGTTTATGATATTCTTAATCTGTGATTTCACATAGACTTCAACTGTGAAGTTGACACTTTCCCCCTGTCAGATACAGGCGTCTTCCATAGCTCTTTCTTCAGTGTTATTGTATCCAGGACTGCATGGCCATGGATTTTTATATTTTTTCTTTATTCCCTTTTACTATTTTTGTAACTGAATTTCTTAACACATACCTCTTTCAAATAACTTCCGGGAATTCAGCCAGGTAACACTTTCAGCGACCGCCGAAAGTGTTACCTGGCTGAATTCCCGGAAGTTATTTGAAAGTTGTATATGCCAGGAGAAACTCAGGTCTCACATACCTCTTTCTCTTTCCGGTCGTATTAGCAGCATGACATATGATTCTAAAAGGCGAATGGTGCAAGGTGGTGGCTCAGTGCTTAGCACCCTATACTCACAAATGGAAAAGTGATGGTTCAAATCCCCATCTGCCCATCCTGACTTAGGTTTTCCTCAATTGCCCTAAATTGCTCCGCGCGAATGTCAGAATTGTTCCTTTGAAAAGGACACGGTTGATTTCTTTCGCCATCCATTCATAATCTGAGCTTGTCTCTGTGTCTTATGCACATGCTGTTGAAGGACGTTAAACTCTAATCTTCCTTCCTTCTAGAAGGAGAGGTATTTTTGTGAAGAGTCCATAGTGCTAGCTCAAGTTATGTATGTTGGTATATATGATTACAAACCCCAGAATCTCAGCAGCACAACGAAACTCTAGGCCTAGTGATGTGGTGCAATGGTCAATGCTAGTTTGCAATGAGGAGGAGAGTAGTTCAAATTCTTGGTGGTATATTTTTAGGTTTTATACCAAGTTAGCAATTTCAGTTTGTAAGCATTATTTTGATTTTTTATTTTATTTATTTATTTATTTATTTATTCATCCGTAGACAACTTGTGTTGTATGGATGTCGTCAACTGTATACATGGAATGAGTATATACATAATAGTACTTCTGGTAGTACATATTTCTATGGTGCAACTTAATCATTTGTACACGAAACAAATACAGACCAATCTTAGTTACAAATAAATATAAATTTACAAATGTATTCTTGCATGGATTACACAAAACAAATACATACCAATCATAATTAAAGATAAATATAAATTTACAAAGGTACTCTTGCATGAATTGAGGTGAACACATGTCATTTACAGTATTCTTTGACAGTATAGTAACATTTATTTGCTAAATAATTTTTTGCAGCTTTCCTAAAGGCATGTATTCCAGTTTCAGCTTTGATCTCCTCTGGAAGTCTATTATACATTTTTAATCCATTAAATAATAAACTATTTTGGGTTTTTGTTTTGTTTTTTCGTATGAGATGCAAATGGTGGCAGGATCTAGTCCAGTGTTGGTGTATAGATCTGTTTTGTGTGTACTGGTCAATGTGTTTCTTTATATATATCACAGTCTGAAAGATGTATTCACATGGTACTGTCAAGATTCCCATGGTTTTGAATAAATCAGTACAGTGAGCTCTCTTGCTGCTTTTTGTTATTATTCGTACTGCCCTCTTTTGCAGCTTGAAAATTGCTTGTATGTTCTGCACATTTGTACCCCAGAAGGTTATGCCATAACTAATTATTGAATGCACATATGCAAAGTATGTCGTCTTAGCACATGAACTATTACATACTGACATAATTATCCGGAGTGCATAGCAAGCAGTAGCAATTTTCTTTTCTAGTGCTGCAATATGGTCAGTCCAGTTAAGCTGTGAGTCAACATGCATACCTAGGAATTTTGTGTTTGTGACACAATCTATAAGTTCATCTTTAACTCTTAGGCCTATGCTATTATGTTTTTTATTTATGTGGAAATTAATACTGTTTGTTTTTTTAATATTGAGGGTTAATTTGTTGCTTACTACCCACTTGCATACATGATCGAGAGTTTCTTCAGCTTTGTCTCTCAATTTGTCTGGTGACTCGTCACTGATAAGGATGCTGCTATCATCTGCAAATAGTATTGCTTCCCCGTATTTCACACTCTGGGGAAAATCATTGATATATATTAGGAAGAGTATTGGCCCTAACACACTTCCCTGAGGGACTCCTATGTTAATATGTTCTGGTTTAGAAATGTGTTTTGTCAATCTGCTGAACTTCGTTTGTGAGATCTCTACACACTGTACCCTATTTTCCAAGTACGATTGAAACCAATTATTTACTGTTCCCCTTATTCCTAGTGCCTCCATTTTGTTTAGTAGTATTTTGTGGTCTACCGTGTCAAATGCTTTGCTAAGGTCAAGGAATATGCCTGTTACATGTTCACCTTCGTCAAGTGCTTGTAAGACAAAGTTTGTGAAGTGAGCTACTGCTGAACCTGTGCTTCTTCCTGGCCTGAAACCAAACTGTTCTTTACACAGTAGGTTGTACTTGTTTAGGAAATCCATTAGTCTCTTTTTCATTATATTTTCTATTACCTTGGAAAAGGATGAGAGTAATGAGATGGGCCTATAGTTTTCTATATTTTCTGGATCGCCTTTCTTAAATAGAGGCAGGACTTTTGCACATTTTAAGTATTCTGGGAAGCAGCCTGCAGTGAAAGATTCATTTATGATGTGTGCCAAAGGATGTTGTATGCTGTCAATGCAGTCCTTTAGTAAGCACACTGGCACTTCATCTAAACCTGATGATGTTTTATTCTTTAGATTCTTCACAACCATCCTTACTTCTTCTGTAGAAGTCGGTAACAGTAACATTGAGTTATCCATATAGTTCAATTTTTGTTCAGGCTGTTTTTTGCCAAACTTTTGCTGTAGCTTGGTAGCAACACTGCTGAAGTACTCATTTACAGTATTTACTAGTGTATTTGGGTTATGTATAATAGCACCATTATGTTTAATTTGAATGTTTACTGTTTTTAATTTATTACTGTTTGTTTCCTGTTTGGTAACAGTCCAGGCTGCTTTAATTTTATTTTCTGCCTTTTCTATAATACTGTCATTGTGGGCTTTTTTTGCATCTCGTAATACTCTTCTGTATATTCTTTTGTATGTGTGGTAGTAGTTTAAGAAACCAGGATCACTATGGTAGTTTTTTAACCTGTTCAGTTGTTTGAGTGTTGCAGAGGATTTCCTTATTCCTTTGGTCACCCAGGTATTTCTTTTGTGTGAGTGTACTGCAGTTTGCACCTTTGGGAATGCTTCATCAAATCTGAGTTTAAATAGTGACATGAATTTAGAAAATTTCTTATTTACACTAGTTTCAGCATACACATCTTCCCAAGTTATACTGTTTATTTGCTTGCCAAATTCTGATCTGTTTGGTTTGGAGAAAACCCTTCTGTATGTGTATGTTTTAGTTGTATTGTCTATATTTATGTTTAATTTTAGGATTTGACAGGAGTGATCAGAAAGGCCAAGGTTATCTACAATAATTTCACAACTTTCTTTATCTATGTCTGTGATGATGTGATCAATTGTTGATGATGAGTTTTTGGCTATCCTCGTGGCTCTGTTAACTAATGGTGATAACTTATAACAGCGCAATATATTCAAGAATGAGTTACAGAATCTATCTGGGTTTTGTGTGTTTATATTTAAGTCTCCACAAATGAGAACCTTCCCTTTAGGATTTGAAGCCATGTCTAGAATCTGGATTAGTTTTGCAGTGAAAGTATCTATATCACCTCTGGGTGAACGGTAAATACATATTATAGTTAACCTTTGTGCCTCATCTGTCTTGCTTATCTCTACGGCTGATATTTCTATATGTTTTTCCTCACTTACAGAATTAATATCATTTCTAATTTTATAGGCAATTCCTTGCTTAACATATATACATGATCCACCACCTCTAATGGTGGTTCTACTATAATGACATGCTAGTACATATGAGTTTAAATTTATTAATGTTATTTCAGTTCCTCTACACCAATGTTCAGTAATGCAAGTGACTGAACTGTTTAAAGTTTGTAGTTCCACTTCTAATTGTTGCACTTTGTTTCTGATAGATTGTATATTTTGATGAAAGACTGAGAAACGAGCACAGCTTACCTTGCCTGTATCTTTTGTTTGCATTTTGTTGACAGTGACTGATGCTTTGCGCCAGTTTGTCCCAGTTTTTTTCTCCTCTTGGTGCTGAACCATAAAAAATCCTCCTTTGGAGTGATGTACTTTCTTGTCCTCTGGCTCCTTCTGATGGGGTGTGGTTTAGCTGGTGGCTTCTCCATTGGTACTGTCGTTTCTGGTGCTACTGCTGTTGTTGGCTTTGCTGTTGTCTGTCCCACTGTTCCTGTGTCTCCTGTTCTTATTGTTGGTGGTGGTGGTGAAGGTTCTGCTGATGTCAGTTCTGCTGCTGACGAGATGACTGCCTTTGTTGATTTTTCTTGTACTGTGGAATGTTCTATTACTGATAGTGGTATAACAGCTGTTTTTGTGTTGAAGGTGTTTTGAAGTAGTTTTAATTCCTTCATTATCATGTTCGCCAGATATTCTTTCCCAATACTGTTTAAGTGTAGTCCATGTTGTGTATGGAATCTACGACCTATATTATTTATATTAACACATTTAACATTTTTAAAACGCCTACAGATTTTGGCAAACTGATAGTTGGCTTTTTGTATTTCTGTGTTTACACATGATTGGTTATCCAGATCGTGCCGATGTGGTGTATTCACGATTATCACATTTGTATGCGTGAGGTTCGTCAGACACTGTTTAAGATAACGTGTAGCATTTGCAGTTTCATTTTTATATATATCGTTTGAACCTCCGATGAGTATTACACAGTCTTTATCGTGTAGATTTTTAACCTCTCTAGATTCAGTCGTTTTTATTATTTCCGCTAGTGGGGCTCCCGGTTTTACTATGCTACACAAACTTTTATTAGTTTTCTCTTTGATTTTCTTTGCGAGTTAATTGTCTCCTTCTCTAAGATGTGGTCATTTAAGTGTTCACTGCCTATACTATAACTGTACTGCAAGCTACTGTTGTTGTTTTACCCCTGTTTACAGCAAAGTTTGAATTCCAGTATTTGTTAAGCTTTCTATTCACATTTGGTTTCCTACAGCTAAGCTGTTATTTTGTGAAATTCTTATCTCTCTCTGTTTTCTGCATCCGGTACACGAGGTGACTGATAAAGAGTTTAATGATATGACTGCTAGAACCTAAACCTTGTGTAAATTGAAACATCTATATCTAGTTTTAATGTTTCCTGATACCCATACTTGGCTTTCTCCTAAGCGATTCTCTCTCACCTGCAACTGTCAGTTAGGTTTTTTTATGTGCTATCATACAGTATCTAAATGCATTTGTTGACTGTATGATCATCAGAACCTGTGATGGCAAATGTTGCCATGCTGGACTCTTGCATATGTATATAAATCACGTTTACAACCTTTTACTTCAGAGCGCAGAGGTCATACATATAATTAAATTTCTATGATTAGCATCATGAATATGGCAGCACGTCACAAGATTAAAATCACTAAAACACATAATCATACTCAGGCTGTGACTGAACATCAGTTTTATAAACATTATCCTCAGCCCACACCCAGTTTGTTGGTATGAGTACCCATTCCTTTGGAGCGCTGTAGGTAGCGTAGTTCGTAAGCAGGTAATACACGACAATCTGTCGCGAACGGTACTGGTCTAGCACGACAGCCATCTAGTGGTAGAATGGGGGAAACTATGAAAATTAGTAGACACAATATTCGCGCACCAGAATAGACAGCAGTTCTAAACTGCCATCAATCCGCTCATGCGCGCTAGGGCACTAGGTTGTGATAAATCACACATGTGTAGAAGGGGGGGGGGGGGGGGGGGAAACCTCAGTGCTTTCTGCTTATTTGTTTATTGTTTGGTGGGTAGTATTTCAGTTTTTGTGTTGGGGATTTTCCGCCTTTTTTTCAGTAAATAGGTTTTCATAAATGCAGAAAAAAACTTTATTTACTAACTTTATGTGAAAGCATTTTTTCTTTAGATTACTTCGTATTATCAAAATGAAACGGAGCGAAGAGGCATTAAGCATCTTAATTCAGGCATACAACAGGGAAAGGTGTGTATATGACCTGCTGTATCATAATAAGGCACGTTGGCAATCGTTTCTTTCTGAGTAATATGCGTATAACGTTCCATGGTGATTTTCGATTTGTATCTTAATGCCTTAGCTTGTGAAAGTTCATGTTTGATTTTATAGCATCTCTTACTGTATTTCAGCATGCCAGAAAAGAAAAACTTGCAGTGATGGCAAGAAAGTCCGTGCAGTTTTGCCCAGTGCGACAGACAAGGACTGCAAAACTCTGAGTAGGCACGTTGCATTCCATTTTCCAAATTTCGAAAAAAAAAGACCTTTAAGTATTGGTCCTTTAAAATGTTGCAAATTGCAATGCATACACCCACAACTACATTTGAAATGGTAGGCTGTGCTATTCTGTGGCTGAAAGCCAGACACTTAAAAGATTCCCGAGTCACCAGGAAACATAATGTTACAACCAGCCTGCAACATAACAGGGCATGTACTGGTATTTCATCAATGATCTAGTTTGGTATGATCACAAAACATATAAATATACGAGGATTGGAACTTTAATAGTGGCAACTATTTATTTACAGATCGTACAAAATAGATACGTGTTTCAAAGTTTTACTGACCTTCAAAGTGGTCACCAGCATTGTGTATAACCCGTTGCCAGTTGTGTTGACAGTTCAATCAGCACAGTCTATTGCCCAACGAATTTGTAGCAGTTCTGAAGCGAATGCCATGAGTGTTTTCTTCAGTTTGCAAATTGAGTTGAACTCACAGGGGCTTAATCAGGGAAGTGCAGTAGGCGGTATAGCACTTAGCAGCCCTATCTGTCAAACAAATCAGTAGTAACTTGCACTTTATGTGCTTGAGCGTTGTCGTGCAAAATGATGGTCAGGTCCTGCAGAAAGTGTCATCACTTCTGTCTCTAAGCTGTTCATAGGTTGTGTTCCAATAATGAACAGCATAGAGACAGACGTGATGACACTTTCTGCAGGACCTGATCATCATTTTGCAGGACGATGCTCAAGAACGTACAGTTCAAGCTGTTGCTGATTTGTTTGACTGATGGGGCTGCTGAGTGCTAGACCACCTACTGCACTCCCCTAACTTAAGCCCTCATGAGTTCAACTCGATTTCTAAACTGAAGGAAACACTTTACGGCGTTCACTTCAGAACTGCCACAAATTCATGGGCAGTAGACTGCGCCGCTCGAACTGTCAACACAACTGGTGCTGCTAAGAGTATCCTACGACTTCCACATCATTGGCAGTGGGTTATACACAATGCTGGTGACTACTTTGAAGGTCAGTAAAACTTTGAAACACGCATCTATTTTGTATGAGCTGTAAATAAATAGTTGCCACTATTAAAGTTCCAACCCTTGTATAATTTAATTCTGACTTTCGAGGAGGTGGGATAGTCTCCCTCATAACTGTGTCACACTTGCTAATTCCATCTTCTGCCATAGACAGCAGCTTCTCGAAACAGGCCATGTCCATCCTCATGAAGTTCCGAAATCCTTGTGGATCTTTGGGTCTCAGTTCTTTCATGTTGTTGTTGTGGTCTTCAGTCCAGAGACTGGTTTGATGCAGCTCTACATGCTACTCTATCCTGTGCAAGCTTCTTGTCTCCCTCTATGAATTTTACCCTCCACGCTGTCCTCCAATACTAAATTGGTGATCTCTTGATGCCTCAGAATATGCCCTACCAACCGATCCCTTCTTCTATTCAAGATGCACCACAAATTTCTCTTCTCTCAATTCTATTCAATACCTCCTCATTAGTTATGTGATCTACCCATCTAATTTTCAGCATTCTTCTGTAGCACCACATTTCGAAAATTTCTATTCTCTTCTTGTCTAAACTATTTATCGCCCACGTTTCACTTCCACACATGGCTACACTCCATACAAATACTTTCAGAAACGACTTCCTGACACTTAAATCTATACTCGATGTTAACAAATTTCCCTTCTTCAGAAATGCTTTCCTTGCCATTGCCAGTCTACATTTTATATCCATCTACTTCGACCATCATCAGTTATTTTGCTCCCCAAATAGCAAAACTCCTTTACTACTTTAAGTGTCTCATTTCCTAATCTAATTCCCTCAGCATGACCAGACGTAATTCGGCTACATTCCATTATCCTCGTTTTGCTTTTGTTGATGTTCATCTTATATCCTCCTTTCAAGACACTGTCCATTCCGTTCAACTGCTCTTCCAAGTCCTTTGCTGTCTCTGACAGAATAACAATGTCATCGGCGAACCTCAAACTTTTTATTTTTTCCCCATGGATTTTAATACCTACTCTGAATTTTTCTTTTGTTTCCTTTACTGCTTGCTCTATATACAGATTGAATAACATCGGGGAGAGGCTACAACCCTGTCTCACTCCCTTCCCAACCAATGCTTCCCTTTCATGTCCCTTGACTCTTATAACTGCCATCTGGTTTCTGTACAAATTGTAAATAGCCTTTCGCTCCCTGTATTTTACCCCTGACACCTTCAGAATTTGAAAGAGTATTCCAGTTAACATTGTCAAAAGCTTTCTCTAAGTCAACAAATGCTAGAAACGTAGGTTTGCCTTTTCTTAATCTTTCTTCTAAGATAAGTCGTTGGGTCAGTATTGCCTCACGTGTTCCAACATTTCTACGGAATCCAAACTGATCTTCCCCGAGGTCCGCTTCTACCAGTTTTTCCATTCATCTGTAAAGAATTCGTGTTAGTATTTTGCAGCCGTGGCTTATTAAACTGATAGTTTGGTAATTTTCACATTTGTCAACACCTGTTTTCTTAGGGATTGGAATTATTATATTCTTCTTGAAGTCTGAGGGTATTCCGCCTGTCTCATACATCTTGCTCACCAGATGGTAGAGTTTTGTCATGACTGGCTCTCCCAAGGCTGTCGGTAGTTCTAATGGAGTGTTGTCTACTCCAGGGGCCTTGTTTTGACTTCGGTCTTTCAGAGCTCTGTCAAACTCTTCACCCGGTATCTTATCTCCCATTTCGTCTTCATCTACATTCTCTTCCATTTCTTTAATATTGTCCTCGAGAACATCGCCCTTGTATAGACGCTCTATATTCTCCTTCCACTTTTCTGCTTTCCCTTCTTTGCTTAGGACTGTGTTTCCATCTGAGCTCTTGATATTCATGCAAGTGATTCTCTTTTCTCCAAAGGTCTCTTTAATATCCCTGTAGGCAGTATCTATCTTAACCCTAGTGATATGCACCTCTACATCCTTATATTTGTCCTCTAGCTTGGCCATTTTGCACTTCCTGTCGATCTCATTTTTGAGACGTTTTGATTCCTTTTTGCCCGCTTCATTTACTGCATTTTTATATTTTCTCCTTTCATCAATTAAATTCAATCTCTCTTCTGTTACCCAAGGATTTATATTAGCGCTCATCTTTTTACCTACTTGATCCTCTGCTACCTTCGTTATTTCATCTCTCGAAGCTACCCATTCTTCTTCTACTGTATTTCTTTCCCCCATTCTTGTCAATCATTCCCTAATGCTCTCCCTGAAGCTCTCTACAACCTCTGGTTCTTTCAGTTTATCCAGGTCCCATCTCCTCAAATTCCTACTTTCTTGCAGTTTCTTCGGTTTTAATCTACAGTTCACAACCAATAAATTGTGGTCGGAGTCAACATATGCCCCTGGAAATGTCTTACAATTTAAAACCTGGTTCCTGAACCTCAGTCCTACCATTATATAATCTATCTGAGACCTTCCAGTATCGCCAGGATTCTTCCATGTATACAACCTCCTTTTATGATTCTTGAACCAAGTGTTACCTATGATTAAGTTATGCTCTGTGCAAAATTCTACCATGCGGCTTCCTCTTTCATTCCTTCCTCCCATTCCATATTCACCTACTGCGTTTCCTTCTCTTCCTTTTCCTACTATTGAGTTCCAGTCACCCAGGACTATTAAATTTTCGTCTCCCTTCACTATCTGAAAAATTTCTTTTATCTCATCATACATTTCATCAATCTCTTCGTCATCTGCTGAGCTAGTTGGCATATGAACTTGTACTACTGTGGTAGGCGTGGGCTTCGTATCTATCTTGGCCACAATAATGCAGTCACTATGCTGTTTGTAGTAGCTTACCCGCATTCCTATTTTCCTATTCATCTACATCTACATCTACATCTACATCTACATGCATACTCCGCAAGCCACCTGACGGTGTGTGGCGGAGGGTACCCTGAGTACCTCTATCGGTTCGCCCTTCTGTTCCAGTCTCGTATTGTTCGTGGAAAGAAGGATTGTCGGTATGCTTCTGTGTGGGCCCTTAATCTCTCTGATTTTATCCTCATGGTCTCTTCGCCAGATATACGTAGGAAGGAGCAATATACTGCTTGACTCTTCGGTGAAGGTATGTTCTCGAAATTTTAACAAAAGCCCATACCGAGCTACTGAGCGTCTCTCCTGCAGAGTCTTCCTCTGGAATTTATCTATCAACTCCGTAACGCTTTCGCGATTACTAAATGATCCTGTAACGAAGCGCGCTGCTCTCCGTTGGATCTTCTCTATCTCTTCTATCAACCCTATCTGGTACGGATCCCACACTGCTGAGCAGTATTCAAGCAGTGGGCAAACAAGCGTACTGTAACCTACTTCCTTTGTTTTCGGATTGCATTTCCTTAGGATTCTTCCAATGAATCTCAGTCTGGCATCTGCTTTACCTACGATCAACTTTATATGATCATTCCATTTTAAATCACTCCTAATGCGTACTCCCAGACAATTTATGGAATTAACAGCTTCCAGTTGCTGACCTGCTATTTTGTAGCTAAATGATAAGGGATCTATCTTTCTATTTATTCACAGCACATTACACTTGTCTACATTGAGATTCAATTGCCATTCCCTGCACCATACGTCAATTCGCTGCAGATCCTCCTGCATTTCAGTACAAGTTTTCATTGTTACAACCTCTCGATACACCACAGCATCATCTGCATAAAGCCTCTGTGAACTTCCGATGTCATCCACAAGGTCATTTATGTATATTGTGAATAGCAACGGTCCTATGACACTCCCCTGCAGCACACCTGAAATCACTCTTACTTCGGAAGACTTCTCTCCATTGAGAATGACATGCTGCGTTCTGTTATCTAGGAACTCTTCAATCCAATCACACAATTGGTCTGATAGTCCAGATGCTCTTACTTTGTTCATTAAACGACTGTGGGGAACTGTATCGAACGCCTTGCGGAAGTCAAGAAACACGGCATCTATCTGTGAACCCGTGTCTATGGCCCTCTGAGTCTCGTGGACGAATAGCGGGAGCTGGGTTTCACACAACCATCTTTTTAGAAACCCATGCTGATTCCTACAGAGTAGATTTCTAGTCTCCAGAAAAGTCATTATACTTGAACATAGTACGTGTTCCAAAATTCTACAACTGATCGACGTTAGAGGTATAGGTCTATAGCTGTGCACATCTGTTCGACGTCCCTTCTTGAAAATGGGGACGACCTCTGCCCTTTTCCAATCCTTTGGAATGCTACGCTCTTGTAGAGACCTATGGTACACCGCTGCAAGAAGGGGGGCAAGTTCCTTCGCGTACTCTGTGTAAAATCGAACTGGTATCCCATCAGGTCCAGCGGCCTTTCCTCTTTTGAGCAATTTTAATTGTTTCTCTATTCCTCTGTCATCTATTTCGATATCTACCATTTTGTCATCTTTACGACAATCTAGAGAAGGAACTACAGTGCAGTCTTCCTCTGTGAAACAGCTTTGGAAAAAGACATTTAGTATTTCGGCCTTTAGTCTGTCATCCTCTGTTTCAGTACCATTTTGGTCACAGAGTGTCTGGACATTTTGTTTTGATTCACCTACTGTTTTGACATAAGACCAAAATTTCTTAGGATTTTCTGCCAATTCAGTACATAGAACTTTACTTTCGAATTCATTGAACGCCTCTCGCATAGCCCTCCTCACACTACATTTCGCTTCGCGTAATTTTTGTTTGTCTGCAAGGTTTTGGCTATGTTTATGTTTGCTGTGAAGTTCCCTTTGCTTCCGCAGCAGTTTTCTAACTCGGTTGTTGTACCACGGTGGCTCTTTTCCATCTCTTACGATCTTGCTTGGCACATACTCATCTAACGCATATTGTATGATGGTTTTGAACTTTGTCCACTGATCCTCAACACTATCTGTACTTGAGACAAAACTTTTGTGTTGAGCCGTCAGGTACTCTGTAATTTGCTTTTTGTCACTTTTGCTAAACAGAAAAATCTTCCTACCTTTTTTAATATTTCTATTTACGGCTGAAATCATCGATGCCGTAACCACTTTATGATCGCTGATTCCCTGTTCTGCGTTAACTGTTTCAAATAGTTCGGGTCTGTTTGTCACCAGAATGTCTAATATGTTATCGCCACGAGTCGGTTCTCTGTTTAACTGCTCAAGGTAGTTTTCAGATAAAGCACTTAAAAAAATTTCACTGGATTCTTTGTCCCTGCCACCCGTTATGAATGTTTGAGTCTCCCAGTCTATATCCGGCAAATTAAAATCTCCACCCAGAACTATAACATGGTGGGGAAATCTACTCGAAATATTTTCCAAATTATCCTTCAGGTGCTCAGCCACAACAGCTGTTGAGCCAGGGGGCCTATAGAGACATCCAATTACCATGTCTGAGCCTGCTTTAACCGTGACCTTCACCCAAATCATTTCACATTTCGGATCTCCGTCAATTTCCTTCGATACTATTGCACTTCTTATCGCTATAAACACGCCTCCCCCTTCACTGTCCAGCCTGTCTCTGCGGTATACATTCCAATCTGAGTTTAGGATTTCATTACTGTTTACATCTGGTTTCAGCCAACTTTCTGTCCCTAGTACTATATGGGCGTTGTGACCGTTTGTTAACGAGAGCAGTTCTGGGACCTTTCTGTAGACGCTCCTGCAGTTTACTATTAGCACATTAATATTGTTATTCCCTGTTGCATTTTGCCTACTCCTACCTTGCCGCGTCTCAGGAGGCGTCTTGTCAGGCCTAGGGAGGGAATTCTCTAACCTAAAAAACCCACATGTGCACTCCACACGTACTCCGCTACCCTTGTAGCCACTTCCGGCGTGTAGTGCACGCCTGACCTATTCAGGGGGACCCTACATTTCTCCACCCGATAGCGGAGGCCAAGAAATTTGCTCCCCAGATCTCCGCAGAATTGTCTGAGCCTCTGGTTTAAGCCTTCCACTCGGCTCCAAACCAGAGGACCGTGATCGGTTCTGGGAACGATACTATAAATAGTTAGCTCTGATTCCACCCCACGAGCGAGGCTTTCCGCCTTCACCAATTCCGCAAACCGCCTGTATGAACTGAGGATGACCTCTGAACCTAGACAGCAGGAGTCATTGGTGCTGACATGAGCAACAATTTGCAGTCGGGTGCACCCAGTGCTCTCTATCGCCGCCAGCAGGGCCTCCTCCACATCTCGAATGAGACCCCCCGGCAAGCAGACAGAGTGAACACTGGCCTTCTTACCCGACCTTTCCGCTATTTCCCTAAGGGGCTCCATCACCCGCCTAACATTGGAGCTCCCAATAACTAATAAACCCCTCCCCCCGTGTGCCTGCTCAGACCTTGCCGAAGGAGCAGCTACATGTCCACTCACAGGGAGAGCGGGCGATGCCACACGGCCAGCCTCCACATTTACCCTCCGTCTCGTGCGCCGCGAACGCCGCTGAACCCGCCACTCCCCTTGGGGAGAGGGTGGCCCAACTGCACCCGGTACCCGCGAAGATGTCTCGACAGCAGGGACAGTGGGTGAAGCATGTAACACCTGGGGTTTACCATGCGACGCACCAGACTCCCCACTGCCGCTACACTCCGAGGCAGCAGCCTGAAGACGGCTGATCGCGGCCTTCAACACGCTCAGCTGTTCGCAAACAGTGGCCAGCTCCTCCTGCGTCCGTACACAGCAGTCACACATCCTATCCATCCTAAGGAATCAATTTACTGTAGAGAGTTAATCAACTTTTAACTAGACTGCTAATTCACTAAAGGCGGCTGATTGTTGACTAAACTGTGATTGCTAGCCACTTCTTGTAGAAAACAATGAAAATAGCACTACCTGTCTCTGGACTGTATTCAAAACAAACACTAGCACTACTGGCACTGTGGCTGACTAAAGGGACTCTCTCTGACTGTATTCAAAACACACACAAAATCTATGGAACACTATTACTAGCACTCGACAATTACAGCTTCCTAAAAGCAAAAACACTCGGAAGAAGAAGTGACAAGTAAGAAAAATACAGTTAACACTTAAATTAAGATAGCTCGCTGCACAGCAGACATGAAGCAGGCGGCAGTTACGACGACACTCAGTCTCAGCAATACTCCATATCTTCCAAGCCAAAAAGTTAGCATCTGGAAATGCTTCAAGGCCACCATAGTCTGCTTGATTGCCCCATACAACAGCAAGTGTAAGCCAGGTACTACCTCCAAACACTGCTTGTACATCACAGGTAAAGTTCAGATGGAGTCCACGAAAAACATTTGGACCTCCAATCAATTGCTGTTTATTAAACTGCCCAGCCAAGTCAATATCAATCGCCTTCAAACTGCAATACACAGGTACACTGCGCCAGCAGCGACGATGGTAACCACATCGCAGAGACATTGCTGTGGCACGTTAACACAAGTGAACATAGCAAGCCAACGCCCAGCGAGACACCCAGAGCTATGCGTCCGCACTCCTTGACGTTCGCAGAGCAAATGACACTCCGTGCTGCGGCGCAGCTGGACCCCAGTAGCACTTATCATTATTAAACCTACTCCTGCATTACCCTTATTTGATTTTGTATTTATAACCCTGTATTCACCTCACCGGAAGTCTTGTTCCTCCTGCCACCAAACTTCGCTAATTCCCACTGTATCTAACCTTAATCTATCAATTACCTTTTTTAAATTTTCTAACATACCTGCCCGATTAAGGGATCTGACATTCCACGCTCCAGTCCGTAGAACACCAGTTTTCTTTCTCCTGATAACAACGTCCTCCTGAGTAGTCCCCACCCGGAGATCTGAATGGGGGACTATTTTACCTCTGGAATATTTTACTCAAGAGGACGCCATCATCATTTAACCATACAGTAAAGCTGCATGCCCTCGGGAAAAATTACGGCTGTAGTTTCCCCTTGCTTTCAGCCGTTCGCAGTACCAGCACAGCAAGGCCGTTTTGGTTAGTTTTACAAGGCCAGATCAGTCAATCAGCCAGACTGTTGTCTCTACAACTACTGAAAAGGCTGCTGCGCCTCTTCAGGAACCACACATTTGTCTGGCCTCTCAACAGATACCCCTCCATTGTGGTTGCACCTATGGTACGGCTATCTGTATCACTGAGGCACGCAAGCCTCCCCACCAATGGCAAGGTCCATGGTTCATGGGGGGGAGTTCTTTCATAAGGAATATAATCCCCTACCTTCGTTCCTTCTTTTCATCTAGGGTCGAATTCGACAACATTTGGCTTTTTGTTTTTGTCATCGTTGTGCCCTAATCTGAAGATTTACTGTCACTGCCTGGGCAATAGCTCCAAAAACAAGTGGGTCCTCCATGTGCAAAATGTAAATTTAGGTATGCGGGTACCTGTACAACCAAGTGTCGTAATATAAAACTAACTGTTTAGTCAGTAATTCAGAACAGTAGTAACCTACATAATAGAATAGCAATTACTTAATAAATAATGATAAAAAACAATTTCTTATTAAGTAGGAATCTTGATCTCACGTAAATAATTGGAATGATGATGTTCCAATATGTCACACGATTCCCTTTGTGTTCTGTGCGGTAGAACGAACGACTTTATGGGATCAGACGGTTCTACTGGCATTTTGCACATTATTACCGTCCACTGCACACGTGCACCAGGTATATCCTGCGTTCATGCTGTAATAGGCCTCTGTGAACCAGCTTGTTGTTACAGATATGAACACTTGAGGCACTGGTGCATAGGTGTATGGTTTACGCACATCGTGTAATAGGGGCTTTACTGAGGCTTGGCAATCTGGCAGCTCTTTGGAGCTTAGTCTCAGCACATTTGTTCTTTATGAAGGGTGGTGATGGCTCAGGATATTGAAATAGAGGTTGCTGTGTATGGATTTTCTATATTTGTTATGGCCAAAGGACCCATCCCCCACACAGTCTCTCTGTCCATCTTCTCCTTCCCCCCTGTGTCCATCTCTCCCCCCCCCCCACCTGCCCCCATGCCCCCCCTCCCTCTCTGTCCCTCTACTCCTCTTCCCTTTCTCTGTCCGTCTCCTCCTCTTCCCTTTTTCAGTCCATTTCCCCCTTCCCCCTCTCTGTCTGTCCATCTCCTTCTTTCCCCTCTCTGTCTGTGTACCTTCTACTTCCTCCTGCTCTCTCCGAGTTATCACCATCACTCCAGTAGGAAGTTGATGGTTCTTACCTCCACAGTATTTCTTCTCAGATAGTCAGTAGTATGTGTAACAAATTTGTTTTAAATTAATCTAGGGATTTAAGAGGACTTTTTAACTGTTATTTGCACGTGGATGGACTTGTCTAGAAGTTGCATAGGTGACTTAGTTTTACATACGAACCCATCTCCAGAAACGATTCATTTCCAAGTTACAAGGAAAACAACAGCTACTCAGTCATGCACTAGAGATTTCTTACTCAATTCGCCTATTATGGAACGCTACCAATATTCATGGATGGTATGATGGCACAATGTCACGTGGTATCTTCTGTTTCCATCTGCCTTGTTTTCATGCTTCCTGTTATGCGTCAGTTGATGTTATGGTGACTAGTACTGCATTAACAGGATGCTTGAGTACACGTGCGTAGAGTACACCAATACATTTTTAATTTATGGTGAAGCTCGCTGTAATGGAAGAGGTGCTCAATGCGTGTACCATGAGTACTTTCCAAATCGGGTGACTCCATCTAATCCCAAGTTTGCAGATTAGAACAACAGCTGCGGCAAAGTGGGAAATTCACGAGCGATACAGCAAACTGTGGTGCTCCCAGAAAGCAGCACATTGTCATATTGGAAGAGGAAGTGCTTCATCAAGTTGAAGAGAACCCATCAATGAGTACTCCCGCCATTGCATGTGACTTGCATGTGTCTCACTTGTCTGTCTGGCATGTTCTGCATGCACAGCAGCTCCACCCACACAACCCTCAGAAAGTACGCATTATGCTCCCGGCAGATTTTGTGCCAAATGTCTATTTCTGTTCTTGGTTTTTACACCTTTGTGTGGATTTTACTCGATTTCCAAGGCGAATTTTGCTCACCAACAAAGCGCATTTCAACATGGAAGGTTTTCAGAAAGCTCAAAATGGCCGCATTTGGGATGAAGAAAACTACAGAGCCACATGCATGTGAAGATTTCATCACACATTTGGCATCCAAGTCTGTCCAGATATTTATGAGTGTTGTGTGACTGGACCATACAGCCTTGCTACCAGAAGCTCATGTGTTCCAGGTACTTGATATTCCTGCAACAAGTGCTGGCAGGACTTTTGGAAGATGTGCCATTGGATATTTGACATGAATCCAGGTTCAGCACGATGGCGCGGCATTACATTTTTCAGTTCACATCCGAAACCATACGAATGTAGTCTACAGGGACAGATGGATCCGTTGATGTGGACCACATGTTTGGCCACCAGTATCCCTAGATTTAAACTTTTCGGGATTTTTCTTGTGGAGTCACATGAAGAGTCTTGTTTAAGAGACCCCTGTCCAGTTGGAGGAAGATCTGGTTACATGGATCTGTGCTGCGGCAGAAATTATTAACCATACACCATGCATGGTGGACAGAATTTATGCAAAATTATTGTGCTGATCCACTCCGTGCACTGAACTTGTTGGTCATCATATCTAATAACTGTTGTAATATAACAGTAAATAGAGTGAAATCTCCATGTCTTGTTCTCCTTGCAACATGGAAATGAGCTGTTTCTGGACATGAGTTCCTGTGTGAAATTTGATCTAGTAAGTCTCCTCTTCACGCTCTAGAATCATGTAACATGAATTTTGAAGCACTATGTATTTATGTAGATACATTCAGCTGCATATGTGGATACTGCCTATGAAATGTGTTGCAAATAGTCAGTAGTAAAAAAGTAATAAATTAAAATGTCGTGCATGATGCAGCAGTTTTTCACTCATCTCAGTATTATACACCATATCTCCTGAACTGTGTTTCATACAATGATATATTTTTGTAGGTACATTCAGCACCATATGTAGATACTGTCTGTGAAATGTGTTGTATTTGAGTTTGCAGCAAAGATGTAGTAAATTTAAACATCATGCATGGTGAAGCAGTTTTTCATACTTCTCAGTGTTCTACATCCTATCTCCAGAACTACATGCCCTACAGTGATATAATTTTGCTGGTACATTCAGTGGTATTGTGAATGCTGTCTGCGAAATATGTTGCTAATACAATTAATAGTAAAGAAGTAATACATTAAATTGGCTTGCCTGGTATGATGATTTTATTGCATGAACAGCAGAAATTTAGTAACCAGTGAACTTTATCCTTTCATCATTTTGTGGGTGTTGTCTATGAGGAAAAAAAGTTTCAATACGAGAGAAGGAAAGTTGATACTCACCATATAGCAGAGATTCTGAGCCGCGATAGGCACAATAAAAAGATTCTCACAATCATAGCTTTCGGCCATTAAGGCCTTTGTCAGCAGTACACACACACACACACACACACACACACACACACACACACAAGCGCAACTTGCACACACATCTGCAGTCTCAGAGAGCTGAAACCACACTGGGAGCAGTAGCACCAGTGCATGATGGGAGTGGTGACTGGGTGGGGGTAAGGAGGAGGCTGGGGCGGGGAGGAGGAGGGATAGTATGGTGGGAGTGGCGGACAGTGAAGGGTTGCAGTTTAGACGGAGGGTAGGAGAGAAGGTGTGGAGGAGGGAGGGATTAAGTAGCAGAAAGGAGAGAAATAAAAATAAAAGAAATTAAAAGACAGGGTGTGGCTGTGAAGTGCTGGAATGGGAACAGGGAGGGGGCTGTATGGGTGAGGACAGTGACTAACGAAGGTTGAGGTCAGGAGGGTTATGGGAATGTAGGATCTATTGCAGGGAAAGTTCCCACCTGCCCAATTCAGAAAAGCTGGTGTTGGTGGGAAGGATCCATATGGCACAGGCTCTGAAGCACTCATTGAGATGAGGGGTATCATGTTTGGCAGCATGTTCAGCTACAGGGTGGTCCACTTGATTTTGGCCACAGTTGGTTGGTGGCCGTTCATGCGGACAGACAGCTTGTTGGTTGTCATGCCTACATAGAATGCAGCACAGTGGTTGCAGCTTAGCTTGTAGATCACATGACTGGTTTCACAGGTAGCCCTGCCTTTGCTGTGATAGGTAATGTTAGTGACCGGACTGGAGTAGATGGTGGTAGGAGGATGTATGGGACAGGTCTTGCATCTAGGTCTATTACAGGGGTATGAGCCATGAGGTAAGGGATTGGGAGCAGGGGTTGTGTAAGGATGGACGAGTATATTGTGTAGGTTCGGTGGACGGTGGAGTACCATGGTAGGAGGGGCGGGAAGGATAGTGGGTAGGACATTTCTCATTTCAGCGCACGACGAGAGGTAATCGAAACCCTGGCGGAGAATGTAATTCAGTTGTTTCAGTCCCGGATGGTACTGAGTTACGAGGGGAATGCTCCTCTGTGGCCGGACTGTGGGACTTTGGGAGGTGGTGCGAGACAGGAGTGATAAGGCACAGGAGATTTGTGTTTGTACAAGGATGGGAGGATAATTATGGTCATTGAAGGCTTCAGTGAGACCCTCGGTATATTCAGAGAGGGACTGCTCATCACTGCAGATGCGATGACCACGGGTGGCTTGGCTGTACGGAAGGGACTTTTTGGTATGAAATGGGTGGCAGTTGTCGAAGTGAAGGTATTGCTCGTGGTTAGTAGGTTTGATATGGACGGAGGTACTGATGTAGCCATCTCCGAGGCGGAGGTCAACATCTAGGAAGGTGGCTTGTTGGGTTGAGTAGGACCAGGTGAAGCAAATGGGGGAGAAGTTGTTGAGGTTCTGGAGGAATGTGAATAAGGTGTCCTCAGCTAATTGTTTGAAATTACGTGTGAAGTATATTGCAATAACTTACATTCTCAAATATTGGATGAATACGGTCTGGCTATTTGCACTTAGTGGACTATACTACTTTTTAACCCCCCCCCCCCCCTTTCCCTTTGATAGATGGACCGTTCTTACATCCACAGTGACTGTATCCAGACAGTAAGTGATATGGCTACTAAGTTTGGTTGAAATTAGTCCAGTGTTTTAAGAGATGTGAAACATATATGCATACATACATACATATGTACATCAATTTTTATAATATATATGGATTAAGGCTGTTTAGCTATTTTGAAGAAATGGTATTCTTCACTTCCATGTGGTGATACCACAAATTTATTGACCACATGTCAATAGAAAGACATTGGCTTGAACTCAAAGGATTCTAGTGGCTTTGTCAGAAGATGTTCCTTGCAAAGGTTTGCACAGCAGGTGAAAGCTGTTTATCTATTGATGCCGCTATGTTCAGAATATTTTCCGTAAATTAGGCAATAGATTTACATTAGTGAGTGCCTAGAGAATACATGAAAGATTTGTAGAAGTTTTCAACAAATAATTCCAAGGATTTTTAAAGTGGACCATTCAAAAGATACAGGTTACATAAAAACTGTCCATTCCGTTGCTAACACAGAACTATATTGGTTGAGGTGGTCTATGAATTAAGTGGAGATGTGAATGTGGTATTTGAACTTCCTTACATATTGGCTTAGATTGTTCGTCACACACATTACCAGCCTGAACTCTTCACACACATTCTCAGATTAACATAGATCTTGTTTAACGGTGGAAAATATTATGGCAAACTGATGGGTACTATCACCCATTATGGCACACCTGTAGACGTGTCTGGGGACGAAAGCATTAGAATCAGCTATGTTTATGCTAGTATGTTTCTACTGGTATGTGGGCTACACTTTTTCATTGTAGCTACATGTGACAAAAGAACTTTATAACTTCTTGGAGCATCAAACCTTGCAGCTTACCATTATTAATGATTTTTACTGAATACATCCCTGAGATGAAATTTAGCGATAGACATGATTGGATAATGCATGGCTCTATTTAGAATTGTGGCTTAATATAGTCTTAGGGTGAGTCATACATGTCTGCTTTCATGCCCAGCAGCTAAAGTCACTGCAAAAATAGTTGTAACCTTTGATCCTGCAGTCTAATTATCCAAGTCTTGACAAGTAATGCAAATTATTAATTAAAGCAAATTGAAATATAATAATGATAATAAAAATGACAAAAGGGTTATATTCTACTGAATAACGGATGGAGACAACATGAAAGCATTAAGACAAATGAACCAATTTACTCAGTTAGCGAAACGAATTTTTAAGAATGGTGGTCCTACAAAAAATCAGTTACACATGAAATAAATATAATAAGAATTATTCTAAAGTGCAGTTAAGCTTGCATAAATGTGTAATGAGAAGGGTAGCAGAATATGTAAATAACACTGGTATGTGAAAAACAAGAGTCCCATTCCATTAAACTAAAAACAACATATTTGCCACAAGTCCAGTATGGAAATAAATTAAAAAGTGAAATTTTGAATAGATTCTCATAGCCTGTTGTGTATTAATTTCAGAAATGCAACTGAAGTAAGCCAAAGTGTGATGCTGCACGTTCCAGCCAGCTCTTCGAGTTTAAGTCCCTTTTTGCTCCTGAAAAATCGATCACAGTTACAAGTCTGCAACTGCATTATGAGCTCACCAACATGTTACCACAAAACTGATCAATGTGAGCTGACTACCAGATGCAGAATAACCAGGAGTGTTTGCTCATTTGTGCTTTTGAGACCTCACTTTCCCAACCAAAATGTATAATGTATGTAAAGCTTAGAATTTGGACCATTATTTGATGCATAAATAAGCTACAGACTTGACAAACGGTTTAAATAAAAGCTCTCTTTCTTCCGGCCCCCTTCAGTCCAGACACAGTATTCTGTGTGTAAAAATGTAGGCGTAATTAAATTAAACGTAAGTTTCACACACATACACCTCTGGCAAATAACAAAGAAAAAAACTGGTCAGACATGTAAAACAGTGAAGTTGACCTGCTCAATAGATGTCTCTTTACTCTCTATTTAGTAGTGTACCAGATCTTACAAAAATTTTACCACTCTTAAATTGAGTGTTTTACTGGCTGAATTAAGTTTTAATTAAATAAACTAGAGATCAAATAATAAAACAAATACTGTGAAATCAAGTAATAACTTAGACAAACGTTACATGGTTAAGTAAGGGAAGTATAAGGGCTAATAGCGTGTGTTCGTTTGCTGTGTAACTGTGTAGAATATGTTGATCTTGACACAGTTACAATATTATAAAGATATAAAGTGTAATAACTCAATAAATAAAATAAGTGTTTAAATGTGTGGCTCTCAGGGATGATAGCCAGAGTCCTAAGCTATCATCCAGTGTCTTATTTGTTAAGACCACAGGAAGCATTCAGAAGTTATTAAACTTCTGCAGTTTTGTGATATATAATATTAATGTCTCAATGAATACACATCAGTGTTGTAGGTACGTTGATATGATTGGCTTTGTGACAGATTACTGTCAAATTACTATTGCATTTTTAAAAATTTCAAGGCAAGCATAGTCTGTCTCATTGGAAACACTTCCATCTTTGGGGCCAACTCCTTCATCCACATGCTGGTGTCAAAGCCAGGTTGTCTTGGTGTCAAAGCCAGGTTGTCCTCTCCTCACTCCATCAGACCCTGTTAAACCTACCTTCCATTCCTCTAACTCGCTTGCCGAGGAAGCTGCTCAGGCTGGGGGCAGCAGCTCATGGCTACCTGGATCAGCCCAGCTGCATGCCGTCACCTTGGCGAATATTTAAAACTCGCTGATTTCAATACGTTTAAGTAGTAAAAACTCTGTTCATCTTAATATAAAATTTACAACATAAATGCTTTAGGAGTAAGAGAGACCACTTGCCGAAACACAGAAGCATTGAGTTGTCGACAGGCACACACAAGAAAGAAACAAAGAAAGAAAACATGCTAGCTTTGAGAATGAATCCTTTCTTGAGCTAGAGTACACACACACACACACACACACACACACACACACACACACACACACACACACACAGGCACACGTGTGCGTCTGCAAACCCGTCTATGCCACCACGTAGTGCTGGCTGGACACACAATGCCAGGAGTACAGTTCGACAGGTGGAGTATGGAGGGCTGGGGGTCGTGTAAGCTGGGTTGGTAGAGGGAGAGACAAGTGGGAGGCAGGGAAAGAGGTTGAGAGTAGGTGGCTAGAGACTTGGAAGGAGGCAGCTGGTTTGCTGGGTTGGAATGCAGGAGGGAGGTTGGGCAGGTGCACAGGCTGAGCATGTGATGCAAGTGTGTTTGAACCAGTTGGGAGCAGAACACGATGAAGGTGATGTGGACACATGAATTGGTAGGGGGAACCATTATGTGGAGGGTGTGGGGACAATGGTTTACTGGGGATTAAGGCCAGGAGGGTTAAGGAGTGAAGGATTTGTTGCAAGGACAACTTGAATCTGTGTAGTTCATAAAAGCTGGTGGTGGAGGGAAGGATCCAGGTGGTCCTGGTTACGAAGCAACATTGAAATCAAACATGTTGTGCTCAGCTGCATGTTGCACCACTGGATGGTCAACTTTGTTCATGGCCTCAGTTTGGTGGTGCCATTCATTCTGTGGATGGCTGGTTGGTTGTCATATCATGTGAAAAGCTGTGCAGCAATTGCAGCAGAGTTTGTATTAGACATGTCTGCTGTCACAGTTGGGCCCGCCTCTGATAGGGAAGGATAAGCCTGTGACAGGACTGAAGTAAGAAGTGCTGGATGGGTGGATTGGGTGGGTCTTGCACCTGGGCCTTCCACAAGGTTATATTCCTTTTGGCAAGGAGTTGGGTGTTGAAGTGGCATAGGGATGGACTAGGTTGTTTTGTAGGCTGGATGGGTGATGGAACACCACCTTTAGGAGTAGTGGGAAGGATATAGGCTAGGATGTTCGTCATTGGGCTCATAAATAGCCATTCGGGTTGGTATGGGGAATTCGCATGATTGGTTGGGACTACTGTGTGGTAGCAGTGTCTGATTGATGCACTTGACAAAGCATGCAAAGAAGTATGGCCACCACTGGCAGCCTCCTTGGCAGATCACCAAAGTACATGCTGTGTTGGTGTCACCGTGATATAAACTGAGCCCATATGCCACTGTGACTGAACTGCGGACTTATAGGCAGGGGTAGTGATGTGGTACACATCATCCCCCATCCACCCCCCACCCCCACGTCCACCCTCACCCTTCAAATAATAGGGTCAAATCTATCTCTTCTTCGGCTGCTGCTGTGGTTAGTGGACAAAGTCCACCTCCATCCTGGTACCTGTGCCATCCCTACTGGGCTCTGCATCCATCGGTTCCGGTGGTGCCTGGGCATTGGCACTGGTAAGCTGCTGCAGTTCTGGAACTAAAATAGGGCTATAATTCCTGGAAAGAAGAAATCTATCTAATTGTCAGAGCTGATCCACATGTTTGCATCATGTATCTCCACCTGCAATGGATTGCCTGGGCGACACACCACTGTCCCTGGATACCATTCCTTCTTGCCATACCATACTACCGAATAGGAGACACTAGCATCAACCTTAAAATGCCATTCTTTGCTGTCTAATCTACTGGCAGCGGTGTTTCCCCGATGACCAGGAGTAATGAAGGTCAGTAAGGCCCTCAACGTCTGCTGTGCAGCTTCCGCACAGGAAATGCATCCTTTTGGGGAGAGCTTGTTTGTGTAAGAAGAGAGAAACATTAGTGAGGCATCTTACAATGTGAGCTTTTTCACTTGCGCCTTGAATGTCCCAGCCGAAGCTATCTGTGATCCCTTTCAATGATCCCTTTCAACTCTGGATAAAATAATGTGCTGCAAAGGTGCTGTGTCCCGTGAGCCATGCAGAAAGACACAAATTTTTGACTAGTGATTTGGGTGCCATTATCCAGTACAATACCTGTAGGGAGACACTCCATGGCAGAAATCTGTTTTAGTGCACAGGCCCTTAGGAACCCCCACGCAGTACTGCTCATCCTGATGACATAAGGGTAGCTTGTGTGGGCATCCACAAGAAGTAGCCAGTTAGCCCCCAGAAAAGGGTGCTAGGCCAAGGAGTATAGGATTTCAGAGGTGCCGCTTGGTACTTGTGACTGAGCATAAAGTTATGGAGCATGGACTCAATGTCCTTTTCCAATCCTTTCCAATAAACATATTGTCAAGCCATCCACTTCATAGTAATTAAATTATGCCCTGTTGGCATGTATGGAATATCTTTCAAGGTGGCTGACTGGAGTGTCATCAGAATGAGAAACACACACCTTGTCATCCAAATTGTGGACAATGAAGTACAGTTTATCATTTCCAAAAATATACAAGGTTTTGATGTTTTCATGTCTTCTTTGACTAAGGCCATTGTTTTGCATAAAATGCTTTACCTGTGAGATGACTCCATTTGCTGTGACAATGTCTGCTATGACTTTGGCATTGAATGGGAGGTCAGTTACTAACTGACTGGAGAGGACGTCGATCTTGAAACATATCTCTGACAGCGCATCAGAAGCTGCATTACTGCCTGCCAGCAGATGTGAAAGAAGGTCAGCATTGCTGTGGTTGGAGGATGTCTGATCTCAGTCTAATAGTTGTAAGCCGATAAGAAAAGCAACCAAAGTTGTAAATGTTGCATCTTGATGGGAACCTGTGCTGTTGGATGAGAATGAGTCACCAAGTGTTTGTGGTCTGTTTGGCACAGAAATTGACACCCATACACATAGTTGTGAAATTTCTTTATGGTAAAGATAAGGATGAGGGCTTCCTTCTCAGTTTGTTATTAGCCCTTTTGTGCCATATTCAGTGGTTCATAGGTAAATGTAATGGGCTTGTCTACTGTGCTCACCCTGTGTAAAAATACTGCCTTGATCCCAATGTCTGACTCATTGGCAGCCACTGTCAGTGGTTTCCTCAGTTTACAGGTGCTCAAGCAGACTCCAGTGAAGTTCCCTTCAAGTGCTTGAAAGCCCATTGATATTTTGGTGACCAGTCTCATCATTCACCTGTACTGAGCAATTTATGAAGCAGCACCATTACCGTGGCCACTGCTGGAATAAATTTCCTGTAGTATCTGATTTGGTCCAGGACAGACTGCAGTTGTTCGATGTTGGCATTGACTGGGAGCCGAGCAATGGCTTAGAGTTGTTTACTCATGGGACAGATTCCTTCCATTGAGAGAATGTGTCCCAGATACTCAATCTTGTGCTGGAAAAAAGATCACTTGTCCATGTTAACAGAGTGTCTGTCAGATGTGTAGCAACATCTCCAAGCTGAGAAACATGTTCTTTGGTAGTGCACATGAAGATTATGATGTCGTCTAAGTAGTTGGCAGTTCCTAGAACCTTCGGAAACAGATGCTCCAGCTACCATTTGAACAATGCCGCGACCAAATTGATACCAAAAGGAAGCCTCTTATATGGGGAGAGCCCAAAAGGTGCATTCTACACCACCACCACCACCACCACCACTAGTCCTGGTGAGACAGAAAGACGTCCAGGTCTTTCTACCTGTGACAGAAGCAGACTGTGGAGTTGGACTCTGCGACTGGTGATTATGGCGATGTAGCCATCTCTCTCAGTAGGAACTGTTGTCTGTAGCATGCAGGAAATTTACAGCAAACTTGTGCCAGGCGTCACTTTGCTGTAGTCAGGGAATCGAGTGCAAACATCATGCAAGCCATCGGTCTGTCTGACTGACTGCCTTACAGGCTGAACTGCCAGGATATTTATGGAGGGAACTAGTGGCTAATGTTCACCCAACATCATTTGTCATGACCACATCAGTGGTTGTGAAGGTGTCAGCAGTTTTCCTTCTGTCGTGCTTGCTTAACAGATTTTTGCTGTAGCCTAGAACTGTTTCGTAAAGGTCTTGGTACCGTTTGTTGCATTCACTTTAGCCTTTCTTTCGTCATGTAACGGAAGTGATGTGACCCTGTTTGGTTGCTCTGACCCACTACATTCTGCTGAAGTCTGCTGACGACGTATTTTGCCCTGACGCAATCTCGCTGGCGAAATGTTTTCATTGCAGCCACCATAATGTAGTGAGATAGCTTCGCTCTGGGACTTCGAAAAGTGTACCTGTTTTATTGCCCTGTACAAAGTTGGCATGCAACGCCATTGTTCCTGTTCATCTAGCCCTTTTAACAGCTTTTTGTGAGTAGCACTAATAGAATAAAAGAGGTTCAAGATTTGAATTGTGAGAAGAAGTTGGTGCACTATCTTGATTGAACTAAGTACAGATTAGTGCTCTCGGCCAAAAACTCAATAATGTAATCAGACAGGTCAGGAAAGTAAGTTACAGCAAGAAAAATCACACAAAAAGTTCCAGAGTTTGTGAATATTATGATCTCGAGGCCTGCTACGACCACTGACTACCTTGAAGTAAATGCTCTTAGTCAGCAAAATGTTGAATAATACACTGTGCTGTGTGCCCTAGAAGATTTGAAGTCCCTCACTGGTATGATCCATGATGATTTCCAGTGAAGTATGTCATAGTCAGGTGTTGCACTGCACCACTGTAGTGATTGGGTTCCGGAATACTACTACCAAATTAATTAGTACCACAGGCATGAACACTCATTTATTGCAACTCTCACAAACCGTATCATCCAGTTCAAGTTGAACACTAATAGAAATTTGTCCAGGCTGAGACTAAGTCTGATACACAATATAAACACTTCCCAGAAATAAACACTGTCCGGAGCTAAGTTCATTTCCAACGTCGCTGAGTGATAGTGGCAACAACCACTGCTATCTTGTAGACTGTTTACTGTAGACTGCTGATTCCTGATTGGTGGCTGCTTTCTTCATACTGCTGAACTGGACATAAACTACCACTAACTCACTTGGACGCGAGTCATATAGCCATGCGGATTGATAAGGGAAATTCGTGCGATTGCTGTGGCCACTGCGCGATGTCACATCCCACTCATTGGCTTCCCAGATGGAGTGATGTCATCCCTCCGCCTGATTGTGTGCCACTGCTTGCATCATCTGTGGAATACTGCTGAAGTACTTGCTCCTCTTGTAACGTGCCAGGCATTTTCCTCACCCGGGGCACCACATGTAACGTGCCAGGACACGACCTTATTTATTAGTGCCACTTAAAGTTCACGTCATAACCAGATGTACCGGTATTGAAACATTTCCTCACCCAGTAGATAGTGCGCAGTGTTCTCGACCTACCTTGCTTTGTTTATTCAATATTGTCTTCCCGGTAGCTGCGTCCGTCTCACCTAAATCACACTGAAATTAAGAAGCCAGGATCCTTGGTGAAGTTTTCCAAAATCAAAAGTCAAGATCGTATTCATTGTTGAACATTTATGCCAACCACAGTGCGATTTATTTGTTATCACTCGCACACACAATATTCATGTGACCAGGCCTCTTACACTTAATCGTCTCAATAGGTAGGTCAAAAACTTCCAGACTTTAAAAAAGTTCACAATTACAATTACCGAAAAAATTAACCAACTTGCCGCACTTCTGCTCCAAGAGAATCTGACCGAGAACTAACTGAGAACTGCACCAGCTCGTACCTTATGTAGACGAGCGCTTGAATATTTGACTATTTCTGTTAATATATTATAGTTTATAATTTCCCAGGGTTAAAATGATCCTTTCTAATTGGTTTTGAAATTAACTATTGGGTTTTATTATTTAAATAACATGAGTGAGCTGTATCAATTTAAATACGCAGAACTAACTTATGCATCCGCCGTGGGAATTCCCGACTTATAACCACGGCAGCCCTTTTGAACAATAATTTTTACATATTCAAATTTACTTAATTCTTAATTAATGCACTTACAAAGTTGAGACTGGAGTTATTTTACGTAGAAAAATAAAGGTAGCAAAAGTATCAAAACAGATCTCAGAATTATTTGGAAGTTTGGTCACAATTGGCACTGAAAGTCATACAGGCTACAGATTTTAAGTCTTAATATCTATTTAACTAATAGACTTTAGGTTAATTTAAATACTTTGCTGGAATCAGTAAAATTTAGGCTTTCTTTTGGATGCAGTCTTATAGCTGAATTTGATCTATTTGCTCACTTGAATTTTACTTAGTATGTATTGCACAATATACGTCATTGTTCATAACTTTTAATAGTATGCATTTCCAATAAAACTGATTATCTCATTACTTTCAGAATAGACATTAGAATGTACTGAAATAATAGATTTTACTAGGAGAATTTTATTTAAGCTATTTCTGAATTCTGTACTATGAGGCTGAAGGCCTCAGAATCTGTAGTCGGAATCTGAGTAGTGAAAATGAAAAAAATAAAAGTTCATTGCTTAACTAAGTTACTGAAGGAGTGTAAAACTGAAACAGGATAGCAGTGGGCAACCCTGCTTCGTTACACTCTGGCTTTGCCATGTGTAAGCCACACCCACACACTGCCCTGATGGAGGGGCAAGTTATCTGGCAGTGGTAGTGCTAATGATGCAATGCTGTCGACTAATATGACGTTAAACAGTGTGTCAGTACAGTTCCATTGGCAAATGAAACTGTTTCTCTGTGGAGATATAGTTGATTACATGTTGAACAGGCATTTTCTGGTGATCAAGTAACATAGTATTAGACTACTGATGTTAAAATTAGCTGGCAGTGTCCTCTAGCTGATATTAATCAATTTTCTAAACAGTTAATTAGAGGTTAGTATTCTATCTGGTGGTCTTAAACCTGGTTTACACCAGAGCGAACACAAACAAACATGTACAGTGAACAGATCATTCTCTGAATTGTAAATGGAAGGGAAGTAGATGCCATACAGTCAGATTCAGTTTGCTTTTGTGGGTGCTTCGTCATTTTCCACTGATAGTCAGTTTTTTAACAAGTCACCTTGGTGTGAACATCACAGAGAGAATCTGCTTTCACTGTTTGTGTGGACAATGGAGCCGTGCAAGAGAAAATAGTGTTGAAGAGCAGTAATCATAAAGTTTTATCACCTCATATATATAAACAAAGATGATGTGACTTACCAAATGAAAGTGCTGGCATGTCGATAGACACACAAACATACACACAAAATTGTGTTTGTGTTTGTTTGTGTGTCTATCGACATGCGAGCGCTTTCGTTTGGTAAGTCACATCATCTTTGTTTTTAGATATATTTTTCCCACGTGGAATGTTTCCCTCTGTTAACACACACACACACACACACACAAATTTCAAGCTTTCGCAACCCATGGTTGCTTCATCAGGAAAGAGGGAAGGAGAGGGAAATATGAAAGGATGTGGGTTTTAAGGGAGAGGGTAAGGAGTCATTCCAATCCCGGAAGCGGAAAGACTTACCTTAGGGGGGAAAAAGGGCGTGCGCACACACACACACACACACACACACATATCCATCCGCACACATACAGACACAAGCAGACACATGTAAAGGCCTTTACATATGTCTGCGTGTCTGTTATGTGCCGATGAATGTGTGTGTGTGTGTGTGTGTGTGTGAGTGAGTGAGTGAGTGAGTGAGTGAGTGAGTGTATACCTGTCCCTTTTTCCCCCCAAGGCAAGTCTTTCCGCTCCCGGGATTGGGATGACTCCTTACCCTCTCCCTTAAAACCCACATCCTTTTGTCTTTCCCTCTCCTTCCCTCTTTCCTGATGAAGCAATCATGGGTTGCGAAAGCTTGAAATTTGTGTGCGTGTTTGTGTTTGTTATTGTTTATATATTTTTTTTGTTTGCTTACAGTTACACATCTGCACTCCCAGTACGCATTGCTATCCCACAATGCTACTGTACCTTAGCATGCTGCCAGAGGAGCCAAAACAAGGTGGTGCACTCCATCGAAAACATGGAGTACTGTGTGATTACTCGTTTTTAACAGCAGTTGAAATGTAGCAGGTGTGAGAGGCCAATCCAGATGAGTTCCTTAGGCACCTAGATTGGCCTGACACAGCTGCAACACTTCTACTGCTGCTGAAAACAAATTATTGCATGGTACTCCACTTTATTAATGGGCTGGGCCATTTTGTTTTGGCACAGTGTGCTACAGTGTTGCGCCATTGTGGAATGGGGCTTGCAATATGTCCAGGGCTGCAGACAAGTATCTACAGACAGACAGACAGACAGACAAACAAACAAAATTAATTAAATCACTTTATTTATTCAGAATGACTGTTAAAACTTGGATTATCCCTTGTACATACATTACAAGTGCTTGTTGATCCAAGATCAGCTGCATAAAATGCAGGGAAAGAATAAAGAATGAATAGCAGGACATTCCTGAAACACTCGAAGATTGACATTGTTTGGGATTAATATGGTGTCAAATCGATTGTAGTTAATTCCTGGTTTGAAGGGGTTAAGTTCAATCAGATTTTTGATGTTGCACATAATAACTTTTTATGGAGTCTTTGTCATAATCTTCTCTTCTATCCTAAAGCATTTCTGTTGGCCAATGACTGCCCAGTCATTGACTGTACAAAATTTGAAAGAACTATTTGGCTTTGGTTTACAAGTCAGTTTACATGTTGACTGAGAATCATAGCAGAGTAATTAAGAATCTGTACATGCAGTCAGGAGGAACTGGGCTCAAATCTTTCTCCAGCCATCTAGACTTAAGATTATCTGTCATTCCTGTAGATTGATTAAGGCAAATGTTGTGATAACTCCTTTGGAAAATTTCCTACCCATACACGTTCCATCTCAACACGTCCTCTAGCTGTACCCATCCATCATCATTGGGACATTAACCCTAGTCATTCCTTTATTGCTTACAGACTGAGTAGCTATGAGGTGAAAACAATACCTTAGAGGAATCTATTGTTTAGTGTTAAGCCTAGAAATGTATTGGTGTCCTCTATCTTCAATCTTGAAAATTGAGTAAAACCTTTTGTACTAAATTATGGTGACATCAGAATTTTTAGTGAAACTAATCACCTTATTCAGCAGTCAGTCCTTATTTATTTTAGTGTTGTTTTGGTGCAAATGCCTCACTTTTTGAAAGTATTTCAAGACTGTTGGTGTATGCCTTTTTATCAGTTCAGAAAGTATGTTGCTGAGAAAGTAAGACATCTTTCTTGCTTCAAAAATGTGATTAATTTCCAGTGTAGGTGTGAGTTATGCAGTTTTCCGCATACAGCATTTAGGAAGAATAATGGGCTACATCTTTGTTTCTACCTCAGGTGCACATCCTGAGCCTAGTAAACTCACAATGGAAAGATAATACGACATGTGGTTGCAAATGTCTCATATTTGTTTTCCCTAATCTCTGTATGTCAAGTACTTCATAGAAAGTAGGTCTGCTACATGCTGCATAAGACATACTTTTGCATATAGGTAATTAAATGCATGTTTCAGCCTCACTTCTCGATTCAGATGATACAAGCGATGTGACAGACAGCATGGACAGTGGCACATTAGAGATTGCTGACCAGTCCAGCTATGCACGGAAAAAGATAGATGAAATACAACAGAAATTGAACAACAAAATGCAAGTATGTGAGAATGTTTTTGAAGTTGTTATGTAAAATGTAAAGTGGTCATCTGATTTTCCCCCTATGTTGTGTATCTGTAGTCATACTGAATTTCTCTGAGCATGTGTTGTTATGTTTTATCAACTGATGTAATTAATTAAGTATTGTGAAATGTGATATATTGTGCTTTTCCTATGGTATGCAGTATATCTGTATGTGTACATATCCAGTGACCTTAATGTCTTGTTTTTCCGATTAGGTGGCACTTCAGCTAACAAAAGATAAAGAAACAGTCTCGCTTGTACTTATTTAAAAAATAGTCATATGTTATAGCTTCCAGGGGACCACTAAGGCCAGGTTCAGCCACCTAATTGGAAATGTATTTCCTATCCTTTGTGCACACTGGCATTTTTATTTTGCGAAGTGTTCGGGTTGTGTATTTTGGTGTACCTGGGAAGTATGGGTGACTGTAATGGGGTGTGTATGTAGTGTGTTTTACCTGTCCAAATAGTGGCAGTACCCAGTGTTGCTTAAATTTGGTGATCTGACTTGGACCGGTCTATTCAAGACAAGGCTGTTGGCTACTTGTACTTACTTTTGTGTATATATGGATGTTTTTGTGTGGTGTTGTAAATTTTAGTTACATGTAGGCTTTGTGATTCTGAATAGAAAACACTAAAAGTTACATAGAAACAATTGATTGGAATTTTTTCATTTTTAACTTAAAACATACTGCCATCGTGTTCTACTGCTGGGGCTGACTACTGCTGGGGCTGACAGTTGGTAAACTCTGCAACTGCCTCATAAGATGAACATCAGACTCCCTTGAGTGATTTAATTGATGATAATAATAATAATAATAATAATAATAATGATGATAATAATAATAATAATAATAATAATATAAAAGAATAGGCCTCCGGCATGTTCTGCCAGTCGTAAAAGCCGACGAAAAGAACAAACCACTAATAGGGCTAACCCCAATCTTAGTGTGATTGGTTGGTTCAGGACAGAACTAATGAAGCCTCGGAGAAGCGCTGTCATGGTTGGGGACAACGCTTGAACCCTATGCCCGTCCACAGTGGTAACGGCACAGCTAGCCACACAGCAAATGATTTAAATCCAAATAGAGGTGTTTTGCAGGATATGCTTCCTGCAACCACTCTAGAAGGAAAACAAAGACAGAGGATGATATTGTCAGATGAAGTTAACCGACACCTCATGTTCTGTTATTACGAAGCAACAAACTTAGGAACCAACACAACTGGATACAGATCACAAGTATACACAACATTTATTACCAGATACCCAGAACTAAAATTTTTAACAGAACAATGGCTAGCTGATCAGATCTGTGTAATAATAAAAAATAACAGGATACCCCAGTCAGAATGAGAAAACATCAAACAAAAAGTACAACAAATACTGGAACAAAATAATGTGTAATCAGAAGAAGAAGAAGAAGAAGAAAATACAGTAATGGACTCAAACATCCCAGAGCAAACAAACAAAGAACAACACGCATCAATTAAACAATCAGAGGAAAACAAAATCTTAAGACAGCCACCAGAACAAGCACAAATAGAACATGAAGTGACACACATGTTAGATGTAGAAGAAAAATTTCAGTTGACATATATAGAATACAAAGACACAAATACAGACATTAGACCATTATTTCATAGACCACCAAATAACCCACAAGTCGAAACAACAACAACTATTAACACAATCATACACAACAAAAGAAATGAAAATACAACTATGGAAGAGTTACAAATACTGGTTTATGTAGGAGCACTCACTACACTAAATATACACACTAGGCAGAGATCAGAACCAACCAACACACAGAAGAAACCCACAAAACCAGCATGGCAACACAGGCTACATATCAGAATAGAAAAACTGAGAAAAGACATTGGACAGCTAACACAATTTATAAGAAATGAAATATCAGACAAAAAACGAAAAAGGTTAGGGAAAATCTCACAACAAGAAGCGATAGAGCAATTAGATGAAAAGAAGCAGAAATTACAAGCATTGGCCAGACGACTTAGAAGATGCAAAAAAAGTGAAAATAGAAGGAAACAAAACCAAACATTCAACACAAACCAAAAGAAATTTTACCAGACAATAGATAACACACACAATAAAATAGACAATCCACCAAATATAACAGACATGGAACACTTCTGGAGCAACATATAGTCAAACCCGGTACAACATAACAGACATGCACGGTGGATGCAAGCAGAAACAGACTCATACAAGATGATACCACAAATGCCTGAAGTGATAATTTTGCAACATGAAGTCACCCGAGCAATTAATTCTACGCACAATTGGAAAGCCCCTGGAAATGATAAAATAGCAAATTTCTGGCTAAAGAAGTTCACTTCAACACGTTCACATCTAACTAAATTATTTAACAATTACATTGCAGACCCATACACAGTCCCTGATACACTTACACAAGGAATAACTTATTTGAAACCTAATGGTCAAGCAGACACAGCAAACCCAGCAAAATATCGCCCCATAACATGCCTACCAACAATATCCAAAATATTAACTTCAGTCATTACACAGAAATTAATGACACATACAACACAGAACAAAATTATAAATGAAGAACAAAAAGGCTGCTGCAAAGGAGCACGAGGATGTAAAGAGAAACTGATAATAGATATAGAGGTGACATGTCAAGCTAAAACTAAACAAAGGTTGCTGTACTATGCATACATTGATTACCAAAAAGCTTTTGATAGTGTACCCCACTCATGGTTACTACAGATATTGGAAATATACAAGGTAGATTCTAAATTAAAACAGTTCCTAAACATAGTAATGAAAAATTGGAAAACCACACTTAATATCCAAACAATTTCAAATAATATCACATCACAGCCAATACAGATTAAGCGTGGAATATACCAAGGAGACTCATTAAGCCCTTTCTGGTTCTGCGTTGCCCTGAACCCACTATCCAACATGCTAAATAGTACAAATTATGGATATAATATTACTGGAACATACCCACACAAAATCACACAGTTGCTATACATGGATGATCTAAAACTACTGGCAGCAACAAATCAAAAACTCAACCAATTACTAAAGATAACAGAAGTATTCAGCAATGATATAAATATGGCTTTTGGAACAGACAAACGTAAGAAAAATAGCATAGTCAAGGGAAAACACACTAAACAAGATGATTACATATTGGATAACCACAGCGACTGCATAGAAGCGATGGAAAAAACAGATGCCTATAAATATCTAGGATACAGACAAAAAATAGGAATAGATAATACAAATATTAAAGAAGAACTAAAAGAAAAATATAGACAAAGACTAACAAAAATACTGAAAACAGAATTGACAGCAAGAAACAAGACAGAAGCTATAAATACTTATGCTATACCAATATTGACCTACTCATTTGGAGTAGTGAAATGGAGTAACACAGACCTAGAAGCCCTCAATACACTTACATGATCACAGTGCCACAAATATAGAATACATCACATACATTCAGCAACAGAAAGATTCACATTAAGCAGAAAGGACGGAGGAAGGGAATTTATCGACATAAAAAACGTACATTATGGACAGGTAGACAATTTAAGAAAATTCTTTATAGAACAAGCTGAAACTAGCAAAATACACAAAGCAATCACTCATATAAATACATCGGCTACACCCTTGCAATTTCATAACCACTTCTACAACCCTTTAGATCACATAACATCAACAGATACGAAGAAAGTAAATTGGAAAAAGAAAACACTACATGGCAGCACCCGTATCATCTAACACAGCCACACATCGATCAAGATGCATCCAAGACAGTTTGAGCAAATTGTTAGTTCATGTCCAACACATAGCTAAGAAAAGGCAATATATACAGTGAGATGGGAGGATTAATGATTGCAATTCAGGATCAAACAATAAACACCAGGTATTACAGCAAGCATATTATTAAAGATCCCAATACCACAACAGATAAATGTAGACTTCGCAAACAACAAATAGAAACAGTAGATCACATCACAAGCGGATGTAGAATACTAGCAAATACAGAATACACCAGAAGACATGACAATGTAGCAAAAATAATACATCAACAATTTGCCATACAACATAAACTAATAAAACAACACGTTCCCACATACAAGTATGCACCACAAAATGTACTGGAGAATGATGAATACAAATTATACTGGAACAGAACCATTATAACAGATAAAACAACACCACATAACCAACCTGACATCATACTCACCAATAAAAAGAAGAAATTAACACGACTAATCGAAATATCTATACCCAATACAAAAAATATACAGAAGAAAACAGGAGAAAAAATTGAAAAATACATCCATCTGGCTGAGGAAGTCAAGGACATGTGGCATCAGAATAAAGTTGACATTATACCAATTATACTATCAACTACAGGAGTCATACCACACAATATCCACCAGTACATCAACACAATACAGCTACATCCAAACGTATATACACGACTACAGAAATCTGTAATTATTGATACATGTTCAATTACCCGAAAGTTCCTAAATGCAATGTAACATATACCGTACCGTTAAAAGGGAGTCACGCTTGATCAAGGTCCGCGTCACTTTCCATTTTTAACCAGACATAATGTCTGAGAAAGGAAATAAATAATAATATTCCATGGACACCTAAAAAGGCTAGATGAAAACAGGATAACAAAAAGAATTTTTAACTTCTTTGACAGAAAACCCGAAACATCAGTGGCCTGGTTAAAAGAAGTGAAAGTAGATCTGAGAGAAATGGAAATAATGGAGGAAGAAATAGGAGAAAGAGAAAGATTCAGAGCAAAAGTAAAAGGTTTCAAGGGCTTCCAGGAGAAAACAAAGGAAAAGACAGGTGCAATACTGACAGAAGAAAGAAGAGAAAAACAAAGGGGAAGTATGAAAAATTACTGGAAAGAAAGAAAGGAAAAAAGAAAGAATACATAAATTATTTCATGTGGTCCTTAGGAGGCCAAACCAATTTAAAATTATTTGTGGGTTGGAAAAACAATAGTGAGTGATGGTGAGCATTTGCGATTTTGTAGTGTAGATAGCAGCCATCAAATACAGTTTGAATTAGTGACAACAAAGACATTCTTAGAAACGTCCAGGCAAATGTTATTTTTAATCAGCTCCAAATGTGGTATGGTGCCATGCCGGTGCCCATAGCTGTTCGCCTGATTTGTTTGTAGGCAACACCTTGAAGCCTATGGGCACTGTCCTAGGCCAACCTATTCATGGGCCATCTAGAGGAATTCTTCCTAAACACCCAGAATTCTAAACCCCTCACCTGGTTCATATTTATTGAGGACATTTTTGCGATCTGGATCAAGGTTGAGCACCCATCCACATTCCTCCAGAACCTCAACAGCTTCTCCTCCATTTGCCTCACCTGGTCGTACTCAACCCAACAAGCCGTCTTCCTAGATGTTTACCTCTACTTCAGAGATGGCTACATCAGTACCTCTGTGCATATCAAACCTACTGACCACCAACAATACCTCCACTTTGACAACTGCCACCTGATCCATACCAAGAAGTCCCTTCCATACAACCTAGCCACCTGTGGTCGTTGCATTTGCAGTGACAAGTGGTCCCTCTCGAAATATACCGAGTGTCTCACTGAAGCCTTCACAGACCGTAATTATCCTACCAACGTTGTACAAAAACAAATCTCCCGTGCCTTATCTTTCCTGTCTTCCACCACCTCCCCAAGTCTCACCATCTGGCCACAGAGTAACTCAGTACCACCCAGGGCTGGAGCAACCGTGTTTCGACTACCTCTGGGTTTTGTCTACTTCTGTTGCACCCTGAAATGAGAAATGTCCTACCCACTATCCTTCCCACCCCTCCCACAGTGGTATTCTGCCTTCCACCAAACCTACACAATATACTCATCCATCACTATACAACCTCCGCTCCCAAACCCTTACCTCATGGCTCATATCCCTGTAATAGACCTAGATGCAAGACATGTCCCCTACTCCAGTCTGGTAACAAACGGGTAACAAAAGGTTACAGGAACATAGGACATACTGTAGGGAGAGATCCGAACTGCACAATTCAGAAAAGCTAGTGTTGGTGGGAAGGATCAATATGGTGCAATCTGTGAAGTAGTCATGAAATGACATTTTCTGTAGTTTTCTATTGCATTAACATGTGCAATAAAAGTCACAAGCTAGCCATGTTCTGCCTTAGCATCATTGCCAAAATGCATCACTGCCAAACTGAACACCTGTGGAGAGTATGACAAATAGCTGAATAACATGATGTCACTGTCTGAGCTTAGATCCAAAACTATCACCTCCACCCTTATTTTCAGAACAAGATGGCAGAGAAAAGTTTTGTGACGTCTCTTGTAATGACAATAAATTTGCAGTCTTTAGATTGTGTGCTGATAAATTTCACCTGAACCAAAATTTATTCAGAAAAGCATCTGAGAGATTATTGCATTCCCTTTGTAATATATATCTCTTCTTTCCCTGCTGGCTTTTGTTGTAGTGTTCTTTAAAACCTCAGTTTGCCTCCACTTTTCTCCTGCTGTCTCAACCTTCTTTTGAGATTGAGGAGAGTACAGTCTGAAACTATCCATATCTTCTGTGTTTCTGTAGTACTTTAATGTCATACAATGTTGAATGAAATAAGAGACGCTAAGGCAATGACTATCAAATGGTCTCATATGCAGCATGCAATATAATATAGTAGATGGGGCGTGTGTTGTGCAAGACAATAAAAAGGCTGCTCTGGTATTGTTTGAAATCACTGCAATGTTTGTGTACGGCACCAGGCACTTATTTATGAAGCCAGTCTCATTTGTTTATTTGACCTTGGATTATTTTTTTGGGATATGACTTTTTGGAGACTACTTTGGTTATGATTTGGCTCTCAATTCACTTTTTGAGTATTTCATTAGGAAATACTGCCTGGTTTGGTATTCTGGTCTCTGTAGCACCATAACTTTCTGCAACTCCGTTGCCTCTTAAATGCTTACAAATATGTGCAAGTCCATTGCCAGCACATTATTTCACACTTTCTGTAGAGTAAGAATGGAATTGCAGCTGGTATTTACTCTGACAAGTGAACTTTTATCCAATCTTTAACGTGTCTCGTGGTTAGTGTCTCGTTTTTACAAAAATAAATTTGTTTTGAAACATGATTTTCTTACGTGTTATGTGGTTATAGATTCATTGCACTTTTTATCTGTAATATGAGAGTAAGAAAAAAATTAAAAGTCTTAAGATCGGCTTAAGAACAGTGTATTTCTTAACAAATGGTTTGGGTATAGGTCTCATAGTCTCTGGAAACTAGGCATAAGTGAGGGTGGCAGAGAAATGGGGGGATATATTGTTCAGAAAGGGAGTTAACTATAAGCCAACTCAGGTTGTTACATTGACTTTATCATCCACTTATACTTGATTTAATTCATAACTGAAAGGAATTGTGATTATAGTGTCATAATGAAATTTTCAGGCACTGGAAGCTTTGCGATCATCTCTGAAACCTGAATCAAAAGTGCTGGCTACTCTGGAATCTGAAGTAGAGAGCTTACAGGGAGAGAAACGGCAGCTGGAGGCCCATCTGTCACGAACAGAGGCATGGAGTGAGCACCTTGGCAGGTGGCGGGCTGTTGTTCAGTCTGCAGAGGTATGACCAGTATTTACTATTTATGTATTCAGTGTTTGTGGTTTATAATTTCAGGTTTTAAACATTTAGGATGTTTATCAAACAAAAATTTGTTTGCACAAAATTCGTAGTGATAGTCTTGGAGGAACAAGGTAGCAATTCAAACTATGTTTGTATACTGAAGACTTAATCAGGACAGTGAGAAATTTAGGATCAAAAGATAGTCAGCCAAGGAGATTCCATATCACCAAAAATATTCTAAGCAGTTGTAAATATGCTATAATCATCATCATCAGTTTTCTGCTATATTAAGTCCTTTGTGTCTCCATTCCATGCGATCCATTGCTTCCTTCTTAATGACAGTGCATGTGCTGCTGTCCATCACATGGATCTGAACTCTCTTCCTCTGTCACCCCCTCATTCCTTTCACATTTCCTTCTAAAACTTTTTTATAAGCTCCTCCTTTATTCTTAATGTATGTCCAGTCCAGCTTTGTTTCCTTCTTTTTGTTACATGTAGTAATTGTCTTTGCTCTTTCACACTTCTCAGTAACTCTCCATTTATCATTCTACCCATCCAACTTATTCTTTCCATCCTTTGCCATGTCCGCATTTCAAAAGCCTCCAGCTTTGCTCTATCTTGCTTCCTCAGTGTTCACATTTCAGCACCATACAAGACACTCTGTACAAAACATTATAATAGCCTTTTCTGTAAATTTTTGTCCACATTGCTGCAAGAAAATTCTCCTTTTGTTATGAAATGAGTCTTTCGCCATTGCTATTCTGGTTTTAATTCCCATGTTGCTCTTCCAGTCCGTTTCTTTCCTGCTTCTGAGATATTTAAAGCTTTGCACATGTTCTAATACTTCTCCATTCAGCATTATCTTTACCTTTTTATTTCCTCCCAGTGCCATTACTTTTGTTTTCTTTGAATTTATTTTCATTCCATAAATCTTTCCTTTAGCTTCAGTGGTATCCATTATATCCTGAAATTCTTTATACCTGTTGGTAAAACTAAATTGTTATTCAGCCAGACACTCTTCCATTACCTTTTCCTGTCTCTTACTAATGATTCTTAACATAATTTTCATTGCATGTGAGATGAAGCTAATTGTCCTGTGCTCACTGCATTTCTTGGTTCCCTGTTTCTTTGGTATTGGCATCATTACTATTGTCAGACAGTTCTCTGGCCATTCACCCCTCTCGTATAGCTTGTTACGTAACCTCGATATTTCTCTTAAACCTTGTTGGTTCAAAAATTTTAGTATTTATTCTGGTATTTTATACGTACCTACTGCCTTCCTGTTTTTCATTGCAGTCATTATATTCTTCACTTCTGTTATGATTGTTGGTCCTTTCTGATCATCATTTACACTGAACACAGATTCAGGTTCCAGATTTTTTGGTTTGTGATCGGCATCATATAGTTCTTTTAATAGTCTTACCATTTGTATGGGATGTCATCATTATCTTTGTACACAACATTTTCGTCTTTACTGAGAATTTCTATAGTAGCATCTCCTGGTTTGTTTTGATCCCATGTTGTAGGCTTCATTCTGTCATACAGTGAATCCTATCTTCCCTTCCTTTTCAGTACTTCAGTTCAGTCACACTCCTCTTTTAGTCGTTTTTCCTAGCTTGTTCTGTATCTCTACAAAGTTCATCATTCAGGCTTCATTGCTTTTTTTGTGCATCTTAGTTGTTTTTATTTTTTTAATTTTCTTCTATCCTCTATTTTTGAAATCATTTCCTGTGGAATCCATGGCTTTTTTGCACTTCTCCTGTTCACATATCCTATTCTTTTCTGCCCTGCTTCTATGATTCCTTCTTTCAAAATATTTCAATACTCATTGATATTGTCAGGGGTTTCTTTGTCGTGTAATGCATTACGTAAGTTCTATCGATAACAAATCCGTAATGCTTTCTCTCCCAGATCTTATCTTCTGTAGGTCCCACTTTTTCACCATGGCAGTCTTCTTCAGTTCTTTCATTTTTATTTCTATATCTGCCATAAGCAAATTGTGGTTGGTATTAATGTCTGCACTGCATAATGTGTGCACTTCATTGATTTCATTTTTGTACCTTTCTTCCACCAGCATAAAATCAGTATGGTTTTTATATTTATTCCCATGTGATTCCCAGTTGTAGAGCCTCCTCCTATGGTTTTTGAACCATGCATTTGTCATTATTACCAGCTGCCTTTACCTGCAGAAGTCAATATGCCGTTCATTTCTGTTGTTCCTCCTGCCTACTATGAATTCCTCCTTCCCTCCTCCCACAATGGCATTCCAATTGCTCACTACTAATCCTTGATTCTCATCCATTCCTTTCTCTATAGTGTTGAATGTTCCCTCTATGTGTCGGCCATCATGTTCTGAAGTTGAGACACACACACACACACACACACACACACACACACACACCTGTAACCTTATCACTTGTGTAGTGTATATTTTTTACACAATTAGCCAGTTCCTTGGTAATGTAACAAACCAGAATTATTTTTAAGATGCCCTCTTCCATGTGAACAATACAAGAAATTTGGAGAGTTTAATGTTCCCCTCTTGTGGATTAAAACTGTTTTCCCATACTTCATGGTGTATGCCCGGGAAATTCCATCACATATTAAATGGGAGAAACTTCCACAACAAACATTTGGTACTGATAAAAATAAACTTACAGGACATCCTTATGCATGAATACTATTATTCATGAAAATAGTTGGTAAGTGACAATATTCTGAAGAAGATGGCCTAGTGGTGAGACATTGGACTCTAATTTGAGAGGTAAAAATTCAAATCCCTATTCAGCCATCCTGTTTTAGGGTTTTTATGGCTACCTCAATTTGCTTAAGGTAAATGCTAGGACAGTTCTTTTGAAAAGGACATGGCCAGTTTCCTTCCATTGTGGATCTAATGATCTTAGCCTTCATGAGACATTAAACTGTAATCTTCAGTCCTGCCATAACTGATGATAGCACTAACTTTGGCGAACAGTGTGGAAAATTTGTGCTGGTAGTTGTGAAACACAGATTAATGCAGGTATTTAAGGTTATGGATAATGTGTGTGAGTTATATTAACTTAAGTTTGAAAATACTGTAAATTATCACATTATGCGGTTTGGTCTTTGGGCTTGACATGTCACATGTTTCTTAAGAGAATGATTTCAATTTTTACCTGATGAAACCATAAAATTCTGAGTACGACATTTAGTCATCATATGGGAATCCATGAACCTACTTCATGTTGCAGTGGAATGATTTAGAAGCAATAAGTATGCACACTCACGCACGAGTGTACACTCTGATGACAAAAGGCACCTACTATAAAAGGTAGTCATAAAGTTTGTCACCTTAAAAAATAAAGCTTTGTAATTTTTTTGTTTTTATTTATTTATTTTAGAGTGGTCCTGGACACATTGAGACCCCACACCACAGTACAATAGCACCCTGCTAGAGGAGCCAAAACAAAATGGCACAGCCCATTAATGAAGTGAAATATTGTACAGCAATTGTTTTTAAGCAGCGGTGGAAATGTTGCCTCTAAAGAAATCAGCTGGGTTGCCTTGACACAGGTGCATCATTTTCTGTGCTGCGGAAAGTAAATTTTTGTATTATATTACAATTTATCAGTGGGCTGCACCATTTTGTTTGTGGCTTATCTAGCAGTGTGCTGCAGCACTCTGGTGTGGGGATTTCGAGGTTTACCAGGACGGCAGACATTTACTTGCAAACAAAATTTGTTATGAAACTTCATTTGTCTGCAGTAATAATTAAAACTTTAGAACAACTACTTGTAGCAGTTGAAACATCAATATTTACAGGACACTGAGACTCAGCCACACAGCCAGAATAATTCTGCTGAAAATAGATATAAATGTATTTAGTATCGGCGTTTGCAGAAGAGTTTTCACTCACTAGCTGCTGAAACAGAAACATCTAATAAAGGGGTGGTGGACACACATTTAACAATTGATTGCATTTCTAATGTTTATTTTTTTATATTTGTGTTTATATTTAAATCATTTATTGGCTGAAGATAGGGACTAGGAAAATGGAGTTGAACAAGGTGACAATTATTGAACTGTATGAAATAAAATCGTCATAACTTCTGAATGGTTTGTGTTCAAACATTCAAACTGCACAGTTGACCATGCGGCATGATGGGAATTAGTATGCATGTGTGCGTGCGCCTTTTTGTTGTCGGCCATTTGCATGTTAATATGTCAGGCTTGGTGCATTTGGGGGACTGAGAATCTGCATTTCACGATCAAGAAGTCTCATCATCCTCAACAGGTGGCTGTATGTTGTGTAATGTCCAGTCACAGAATAATCGGTGCATTATTCCTTGATGGTATGGTTACTGCCAAATGGTATGTGAAGGTTTTGGAAGATGATTCATCCTCATTATCCAAAGTGACCCTGATTGTGAGAAGGAGTGGTTCATGCAAGATGGAGCTTGACCCCATCGAAGCAGGAGTGTGTTTGATGTCCAGGAGAAGTACTTTGGAGACCGTAGTTTGGCTCTGAGGTACCCAGAGGCCACTGGCATGGGCCACTATATTTTCCAGATCTGAACACATGCGACTCATTTTGTGGGGCTATATTAAAGAGAAGATGTACAGCAGTAACCCCAAAACCATTGCTGATCTGAAAATGACAATTTAGGAGGTCATCAGTAGCATTGATGATCGATGTTCCGACATTTCAGCAGGTCATGCAGAATTTTGCTATTCGTCTTTGCTACATCGTTGCTAAGGGTGGTAGGCATATCGAACATGTCATCACCTAAATCTGAATATCTGTAGTGATGTTTACATGTTGGATAAATTCTGTACGAGCTGTAGTTTGTAACTAATTTACATTTTTTTTCATATGCGAGGGTCACTCAAAAAAAAAAAAAAAAAAAAAAAAAAAAAAATAAAAAAAAAATTGCACACTATTTTAGTAAAAATACAGTTTTTATTCTGCATGTGTGAAAGTTTTACAGTGTGTAGATACATCCTTCCCGCTTGTTTTCAAACTTATTTTAACATGTTCCCGTGAGTGGCACCGTCACAGCATGTCTTCAAGATGGCTGCTACACTTGACGTTCATCAGAAGCAACGTGCTGTCATAGAATTCCTGTGCTGTGAAAACCAGACAGTGGGAAACATCCACAAAAGGTTGAAAAAGGTGTATGGAGATGCTGCTGTCAATCGCAGTACAGTTAGTCGGTGGGCAAGCAGGTTACGTGATGAAAGCGGGCAAGGTAATATTGAGGATTATCCTCGCAGCGGCAGGCCTCGTACTGCACACACTCCAGACAATGTGCAGAGAGTTAACGAATTGGTGACTGCTGACAGACGCATCATAGTGAACTAATTGTCATGCTACGTTAGGATAGGGGAAGGAAGTGTTTGCAGAATACTGAATGTGTTGATGTTAAAAAAGGTTTGTGTCAGGTGGGTTCCCAGGATGTTGACAGTGGCTCACAAAGAAACAAGAAAAACGGTATGCAGCGAACTTTTGAGACAGTACAAGGATGGTGGAGATGAATTTCTTGGAAGAATTGTGACAGGTGATGAAACATGCCTCCATCGTTTTTCACCGGGGACGCAGAGACAATCAGTGGAGTGGCATCATGCAAATTCACCCAAGGAAAACAAATTGAAAACCACACCTTCTGCTGGAAAAGTTATGGCTACAGTGTTTTTCGATTCCGAAGGACTCTTTCTTGTGGACATCATACCAAGTGGAACCACCATAAATTCTGATGAATATGTGACGACACTGAAGAAACTCCAAGCTGGACTGAGTCGTGTTTGACCACATCGGCAAAAGCAGGATGTTTTGCTGTTGCACGACAATGCACGGCCACATGCCAGTCAAAAAACCATGGAAGCGATCACAAAACTCAGATTGACAACAGGGAAACACCCGCCTTGCAGTCCTGACTTGGCTCCATGTGACTATCATCTCTTTGGGAAACTGAAAGACTCTCTTCGTGGAACAAGGTTAGAAGATGATGACTCCCTTGTGCACAGTGCCAAACAGTGGCTCCAACAGGTTGGTCCAGAATTTTACCGTGCGAGTATACAGGCACTCGTTCCAAGATGGTGTAAGGCGGTTGAGAGGGATGGAAATTATGTGGAGAAATGAAAATATTGTTCCTAAAGGATGTATCTGCACACTGTAAAACTTTCAAACATGTAGAATAAAAGATGGATTTAAAAAAAAAATAGTGTGCATTTCTTTTGGCTTTTTAAAGTGTAAGTAGCAAATTTACTATATGCAACAATACATCAATTTTTAGGAAGAGTATATAAGTCCTGCAAGAAGTCGTGGGAGGAGGAGGGGGAGGGGGGAGAATCTAGTATGATGTGAGATCTTGAGTGGCACTGTGTGATGCAATAAATTATATACCTGAAACAATCACTGACTTTTCATGTCATTTGAGAACCGTGGTGTCCTCTGACCAGTCCTCACCTAAGAAACTTACAGTAGTCATCTGCAGCGAAGTATCAAAATGAAAATAAGTTCTGGTCAATGTATATTCTTTCGAACAAACTGAGTCACACCCACCCAACCTTAAGAACATTTATTTCATCTACTATGGACAAGATGTTTACTTGGAATTATTTTCTTTTGACAACATTTATCCCCAGCAGTGTGGTTAGATCACACTAACTGTAAGAGTATTGTAAGGAGATTTTACAACAGTATCTTGCTCATACCTAATGTATCACCCTGATCATTGCCACATGCGCTGTACTTTTCTCCTTTCATTGCGCAAGACATTACCTATACTTATTCAGCAGTAGTACCAGTAGCTTCGCCTCCGTCTGCCCTTTCCCAAACTTTACTCTCCTGATATTCTCTTTCAAAAGAATGAAATTAAAGTTGCCAAGTGCAAGATTTAGATGGCTATGTGTAATCAACAGATTGAGATTAACATAAAAGATTCTTCTACAGTGCTATGAATTTATTGTGGAATATGGTAACTATTATATTGTCTTAAATGGATTATGTTTAAAATGAATGCATATTATTACGCATTTTTATTACTGTTTTAGTTAGGAAACTTTAGGACTCCACTTTGAAGATCAATAAGTGTGTTGGACTTCTTTATGATGTCAGCAATTAATACTTTCTATTCATTTTTGTTTGTACAAATATGTAAAAAATGTTAAGATTGAGCTTGTTTTAGAATTTTATACAGGGTGGTCAGAAACAGTCTGAAAAGCTTGTACGGGTGTTACAGGGGAGGTTGTGCTGAGGAATAACTTGTAAGAAAAAAATTTGATATATTGCATCATTCCCGAGTTATTTAGCATTGAAATTAGCCAATGAGGTCATTAAGTGCACAAATTCAAGCACTTGCATGTGCTAAATTGCCATAATAAACAGACATCTGTGGGCCTGTGAGCTACCACTTGTTCAGATGGATATTGTGCCTTTTTCAGAAACAGCGCAACATATGAATTTTTTTCTTAACATTTATTTCTCAATCCAACCTGCCCAGCAACACTCTTACAAGCTTTTCAGACTGCTTCTGATCATCCTGTATTTTTACCTCTATGTAATATAGCTAGTACTGATAGTCACATATTATATAAACATTCTCAACAAAATGTGAATTTAATTTTCTTTTCTAAGCTTTCAGAAGACCGTGAATGCCCACAGTTTGTGCTGGTGGTTCATGTTATGGAAGATGAGAGTGACTGTGATGCAGTATCAACAGGCTGGGTAGTCCTGCGAAAACTTAATGATTTCCAGGATCTCCACAAAAAACTATGGTACATAATTTTTAAGCATTCGCATCATTGTGACTCTGTAGGAGAATTAGTAATTTAAATGAGAAACAGATGTGTGGTAATTTTGTTATCAGGCTTCCACTAGAATAACTGACTTCATTGCTCTGGAGGATGTGATTTTTTGTTGTTAATTTAGTTGTATTTTCAGATGAAGTTCTTAGAAACACTTTGAAATATGGAGAACTAAAATACTGTGTAGTGTAAGGAAATCAAATAAGAAAAGGAGGCAATAAAAAAACTTTGAAACAACAATATGTAGAAAGAGGTGTGAAATGCAATTGTAGCTATTACAGTTATCTGGTTATCGTGAAGCAACACAGATACCAATTTCTATTTTAAATTTGTTTTAGGTGCTAATCAGAACAGACCAGATTACTCTAATTGACGACAGATTTACCAGCAGTTGCAGAACATTAGAAGGCTTGCCAATTAAGTGTTATGTGAAAATTATCTCTCTGATTTGTGTGAAACATTCTGCTGAATCAGATCTGAGTAAAATCATAAAGACTCACAGGCTATTTTAATATGTTGTTAAAGAAGTTTATTAGCAATCAGCAAATGGTGTTGGCCCTAAGTTGTGTGTTACTTCAATAATGTTTGATGAAACTGAAATCTTGTCCCATGCTTCTACATGCTGGGATTCTGTTTTTAAAGAAGAGTAGAAATTAGAGTGTGCGAGAACAACTTCAAACAGGGCAATGGATATAATCCTAGTGGTGCATGGAAGTGAGCTCTCAGTGAAGAGAAGCCACAGAGAAATGTGCTGAATTGCTTACAGTTTTAGAAGAGGTGTGGTGCCACCAGTGCAGACATGGACACAACATCTGGTAGCATAACATAATGATGATGTATGCAGACCAGTCATAAGCTAATGATTTTTTTCTTTTTCTGGAACCACAGTGATGTACAATTTTTGAAGAAATATTTTCACCATTTGACTATATATACTGTGTTTATTTCACTATCTAGAGTTCAGCCTTAGACCATTTTCAAGTGTTCCAAAGCCAAAAATCGTCCCAACTTGTGTGAAACACTAAAACACACATCTTTTTATATAAACCAGTTGTCCCATAAGTAAATGTGATACATAAAAAGTCTGTGAACCAGTGTGTCTAATGAATGTAGTGAAGCTGTGATGTAAATTTGATGTCCAAAACATAGGTGTAAGCCTCACTTCACTCTATCCAAACATTAGGTAATACGGTTGTAAGTGAAACAATTGTCAAAGACCGTACAGGGACATCACAGTCTGCTCCATGTAATGTGTGAGAAGTATCACAGATTACTTGGGGCAGATTCTGGTGTGTCTATAATGATCTTTGCTGATCATTTCACTTGTGATCATGTTATCTGATGTTTAGAATCAGTGAAGAGAAGCTTACACCAGTATTTTGGACATCTAATTTACATCACAGCTTAACTACATTCACCAGACATGCAAGTTTACAGCCTTTTATGTATTTGAGTTATGAGACAACTGGTTTATAAAACATGATATGAATTTTTTGGGGATGACTTGTGTTTCACAGAAAACAGACGATTTTTGATGCTGTAGAACTTGAAAATGGCATAAGGCTGAAATCCCAATAGTGAAATAAACATGTTCTATACAGTCAGATGGTGGAAATATCCTTCCAGTCACAAGCTGTCTATGTCCTTTAAATGGTCACCAAAACAGCATCCATGACAGTCCGTTGTTCCTGTTGAAGGCAGTGAAGGATTTTGTCAAAAGCTCAAGATTTATTCAGATTTGATGCAGCAAGAAAATCAAGATTGTTTTATGCAAAGATATCATCAAGAGAAACTTCAGTTTGAGTCTCATACCTCTTTTGATATATCTGCACGATAATCATCATTAATAGCTAATGAAAGAGTAATAAAGTTAACTGCTGTTTCTTGTTGACCTGCAGTATGTAATAACTGAAATACTAAAATTCATAATTGATACTACTTTGTGATAAGAATGATCTCTAAAAGATATATTTTCTAAATTTTTCTGAGATTTTTAAAAAATTAGAGCCACAAATGTTTCTGTTTATCTTTTACAGCCAGCTCAGTTCAGATGTTAAGCAACTTGAACTTCCTTCCCAATCTTTGACGTTTCTCAGGTTTGGAAAAACATCAGTGAAGAATGCTCTTGAGAAAGCAAGACAACAGATACAGAAATATTTGAAGGTAAGTGTGAAGTTTCCATAGAAACTTTAGTATAGAAAGATATAACAGTTAGCAGTTACATATTACTGCCATTGTTTTATTGACCGCAACTTTACATTTTATGACAGCATAAATAATTTCTGTTGCACTGTTCTACTCATCCTCACCTTGTCGTTGTCATCCTCCTCCTCCAACTTTTATTTATCCAGCTGGAGGCAATATATATTGTACGGATGTTGTACAAATGTACATGTAATTTTATGGGAAACCATTTCAAGGAAATGGTACAAACAAAAATGCACATGAAAATGTACAAACAAAATACTACAAGGTCATAAAATAGTTAGTACTGTATATACATGTATGCTTATGGCATTATAAATGCATAATGTTTCCTGTAAGGCATTACTTATGTCCTCCATAAGCAGCAAGTCCGTATGTACATTACAATAAATCAGTAAAGGTTTTATATCACACAACAGCTGTCCATTAGATATGTAAATATAACAACAAGTCTATGGGCAGAAGACAGTATTTTCAGTTTTAAGGAATATAAACATCACCAGAGAATGTTTATTGGCCTACATAGTCATACAATGAGTAAAAACATGGAGCAGAAGTTTTTAAAATTCTGCTTTAAATTTGTTTTCGTCTTCTAACTTTATGATGTTGACTGGCAGTCTGTTGTAAAGTTTTGTACCAGTATGGCTCGAATGACTTTATGTGTTTGTTCTTTTTTGGTTGCTAAATATGGAGTGCTGAGCTGTGTCAGGCATTGTACTTAAGGAAGTTGGCATTTGTCCAAAAAATCTACAAGGTGGGACCTAACACCAGATCAGGATTTACGTATTGATTTATTTTTCCAAATTTTGTATAATTGGTGTTATTTGCATTTAATGTCAACCTGTTTGTATTGAACAAAGAATGGGCTTTCTTTAGGGCTTGATCAGTAGTTGTTTGCAGCAGATGCTTTGGTGCACTTGTTATTGCACTAGTATCATCTGCGAACAGTATGGCCTTGGCTGCACTGTCTGAGGTGTGAATGTCATTTATGTAGACAAGAAACAGTATGGGACCTAGAACACTGCTTTGTGGTACTTCTGTTTCCACTTTTTTTTTTAATCTGATACTAAATTTATTTTGTCTTTGGAATAAATTGACGTAAGTCCTACAATCTGTGTTTTGTTGTGTAGGTATGAGCCAAATCACGTTTTCCCTTTCCCATGGGTACCTAATACTTCCAATTTTCTAAATAATGCAGTGATTGATAGTATCAAATGCTTGGACAGATGTAAATTTACTGATATGATGCTGTTGTCTTTTCCTAGATTTTTGATTATTTGTTCCATGTAGCATGTGACTGCTGTTTTTGTATTTTTGCTTGTCTGGAAGATACGCTGATTTCTGTTTAGCGTCTTACAGTTATTTAGATATTTGTTGATTCTTTGCTTCATTAATTTTTCTAATGTTTTTGGAGAATCCTGAAAGAAGTGATGTTGGCTGATGGTTTTCTGCTTTATACCTGTTATTTTTAAATAATGGCTTATCTTTTAGGATTTTCAAACACTCCTTCACAAAATGATAAGTTGGCCATGTATGCCAACAGCCTTGCAATATCTGTAGCTGTGACTGCTATGATACAGACCAGTATCTCAACAACTCCTGCCGACATTTTAGGCTTTAAGCTTTTTAACACTTCCATGTTCATTTGTTGTTGGCTGTACCCCCATTCTACAAGAAGCTTTTGAAAATTCTGGTTTTCTTTGTTTGGAAATTTTGAGCTCAATGAAGGAGCCACATTTATGAAATAATTGTTGATATAATTTAGCAAATCCTTTTTTTTAATACTGACATTTTCTACATTTTTGAGGATGATAGCCTGGTCTTCACATCTCTTCCCTCTTCAGTCTTCACAGTACCCCATATAACTTTTGATTTATTTTCAGGCTGTCTTATTAACCTCTCATTGCTCATAAATGTTGCATTAGCAGTTACTTTGCAATACACTCTCTTGTAATTCCTCATATATTCTAGGAACAATGTGTTCATGCATGTCTTCATTTTAGAAATTAATATATTTAGAGTTCCACAAGAGGTTTTGATGCTAGCTGTAATAGAATAACCTGGCTTTGTATTGCCATGTGACCTGATTCTTGACAGCTTCTGCTGAGGATGAAATGTAACAATATTATGATAAAGATAGTTGCTACTGACTAACTTGTATCTCATCCTACAAAGCCCCCCCCCCCCCCCCCCCCCGCCCGACTCCTCATAGGCTCTAGTCCAGTTTGCACGTACTATTCACCTAATCTAGTCACATCTGCCACCCTCTTCTTCACACTTATCCATCTACAGACCTGCAACCCACATTACAGTCTTTTTATTTATTTTTTTCTTCAATTTCATTCTGTCTTCAAGCCAATTCAGTTGGTTTTCACCTTTCACTATTGGCCTGCTCCCTCAGATTTCATTGTGTTTCCCCTTACTTAATCTGTTTTATACTTTTTGTTATTTTTCCCATCTGTTTTGGCATATTTTTGTGAATTTTTTCAGATGTATTTCTACATTATTTACATATTTTTACACATTTTTGTCCTCCGCCATGGATCCTTGCTCCCTCCGTCTGGGTCAATATAGAAAAGTTTCCTTATCCCTAACCAGAACCCATCTTACATACTGTTCCTGTGTTACTGCTTGGCTCATGGAATCCCCCCAAATGGCCTTACCATGAGATTCCACCAATTCTTAACCCTTACCAACATAGTCCTGCAAAACCATATCAATCAGGCCCAAACCTCCATGCAGTATTGCCTCTCCATCAATAAAATTCTCTTGCTATGCTATTCCAGATTTCTGGATCTCACATCACACATTGAAACTCTTGCCCCCACAGGAATTAGAGCAACATGCATAATGCCATCTCAAAAAAAACTCTCGACCCCAACTTGGTGTAAGACTGTCCATCACCTCTACAACAACCTCCAAACCCCCCCACATCCCCTCATAGCTGACAGACCCTGCCTTGGAGACCTGTTACATTTACCCCACCCTCAAAAACTCACTCCCACCACCACACAGAATTCAGAACCTAAACAGGTCCAAAACACAATGCTGAACCTTTCCTCCAAAAGCCTTAGCCCTGCAGAAGTATCTGTTCTTTCCAAAGGCCTCACCTTTTGCCCCACTCCCAAATTCAGTCATGCCGTACTTGTTAAAGACCTTCTCCTGATCCCTACAGTGGAAACACTTTTTTGCCACCAATTCTACCAATTGGACTCAACCAAAGACTGATGTTCCACCCTGCCTGACTCAGTTCGCTCCTCTGTGCAACTGTAATCCACCCACATTGCCCCCACTGCTCCCAAATCGCCCCCTGTTAACTTTCTAGAATTTCTTAACCTTGAACCTAGCCTCACAATCATTCCCCAAATCCCTCAAAATGCAAACTAACCTTACATCCACAGAAAGAACCACATTCACACCTAAAAACTGATCCTGACCTTATAATCCTACTTTCTGACAAAGGTTCCACCACTGTTGTTTTGAACTGTAAGGATTACCTGGCAGAGTAACTCCACCAGCTGTCAGATTCATCAACCTACAAACCATGTCCCAATGACACCATTCCAAAAATTCAGCAGCATCTCCAGTCTCTTCTCAGATCCAAAGGCTGATCCCAGAACTTCTCCCCAGAGTCCATCTCTCTCCTCATTCCTACCACTTCCTGCACTCCTACCTTTTACATGCTTCCTAAAGTCCAACAACCCAGGAAACCCCATTGCAGCCAGTTACTGTGCCCCCCCCCCCCCCCCCCCCCCCTGCCGGGGGAATCTCTGCTCTTGTAGACCAACATCTTCAGCTTATTACCCACAACCTACCCTGCTGTATAAAAGATACCAACCATTTCCTCCTCTGACTGTACACAGTTCCTGTTCCTTTGTCACATGATGCCCTGCTCTTCACCATTGATGCCACCTACTTTCATGCTAACATCCCTAATGCCGATAGCCTTACTGCTATTGAGCACTACCTTCCCCAACACCTGACTGATTCCAAACATAAAATCTCCTTCCTAGTTGCCATGATCAACTATGTCCTTCCTCATAATTACTTCTCCTTTGAAGACATTACCAACAAACAAATCCAAGTTATGGCTATGGGCACCCGCATAGCACTATCCTATGCTAACCTTTTCATGGGCCATCTACAGGAATCCTTCCTAAAAACTCAGAATCCCAAACCCCTCACCTGGTTCAGATTCATTGATGACATCTTCGTGATCTGGATCAAGGGGAGGACATCCTATCCACATTCCCCCAGAACTTCAACACCTTCTCCCCCATTTGCTTCACCTGGTCCTCCTCAACCCAGCAAGCCAACTTCCTCGATGTTGACCTCCACTTCAAAGATGGCTACATTAGTACCTCTGTCCGCATCAAACATACCAACCACCAGCAATACCCCCATTTAGACAGTTGCCACCCATTCCATACCAAGAAGTCCCTTCTATACAGCCTACCCATCCATGATTGTCGCATCTGTAGTGATGAAATATACCGAGATTCTCACTGAAGCCTTCACAGGCTGTAATTACCCCCCCCCCCCCCCCCCCCCCCCCCCCCCCCGCCTAGTACAAAAACAGAGCTCTTGTGCCTTATCTCTCCTGTCATCCACCACCTCCCAAAGTCCCCAGATGGGCATTCCCCTCATCAGTCAGTACCACCCAGGACTGGAGCAACTGAATCATGTTCTCCACCAAGGTTTCGACTACCTCTCGTTATGCTCTGAAATGAGAAATGTCCTACTCACTATCTCCCACCCCTTCTACAATGGTATTCCGCTGCCCACTGAACCTACACATTATCCTCCCTACATAACCCCTGCTCCCAACCCCTTGCCCCATGGCTCATGTCCCTGTAATAGACCTACATGCAGGACTTGTCCCATACATCCTCGAACCACCACCTGCTCCAGTCCAGTCAACTATTCCATCACAGGCAGGGCTACCTATGAACCAGTCATGTGATCTACAAATTAAGCTGAAACTACTGTGCTGCATTCTACACAGACAAGACAATCCACTAGCTGACTGTCCACGTGAATGGCCACTGACAAACCATGGCCAAGGAACAACTGGATCAACCCATTATTGAGCATGGCAACTAATACAATGTTCTCATTCCAAAGTCAGCTTTACAGCCTGTGCCATTTGGATCCTTCCCACCAGTACCAGCTTTTCTGAATTGCGTGGGTTGGAACTCTCCCTGCAATATATCCTATGTTCCTGTAACTCTCCTGGCCTCAACCTTCGATAGTCATTCTCCTTACCCATCCAGTCTCTTCCCTGTTCCCATTCCAACATTACACGGCCCTCTAGCCCACTGATGCATCCATATTCATTTTACTTCTCTCCTTGCCCGCTCCCCCCTCCCCCCCCCCCCCCCCCTTGCCCTCTGTCTAACCTACTGACTGAGCAGCACTTTACCATCCAGCAACCCTACCCTTATGTCCCTCCCCCTCTCCATCCCAGCCTCCACCTTATCCCCAGCATTCGGGTGATTCTCTCCTCATGCACTACTGCTCTCAGTCTGGCCTCAGCAGTGAGAGGCTCACTTTCTAACAGTCTTTTTGCTGTGCGTATCTGCGACTCAGCATCTTCGCTTTATATTTCTGTAGAAAAATTTGGTTTGTATACATGAAGTATGCTTTTTTCCTTTCAGTGGTATTGGAGGAATTTTAAGGATGAGTGATGTGGTCCGATAATTCCAAATCAGTATTTGGTACTTCTACTTCTGTAGACCCCACATTTGAAAACATATTATCTATTAGACTGTTTAATGTAGTTTGGTAGATAAAGAAAGAGGAAAAAAATGTAACCAACCAGCGTAGTTCAAAAGCAGATACCCTGGGCCATCACCTCCAATCCTGGGTCTTGAATCTATAATCAGGTAATTTGACATGCCTATGAGTTCCAAAAATCAAACCCTGAAATGAGTTCCATTCTGCCAGACATTCCGCCCACCACACCTAGAATGGTTTTTCGTCACCCTCTGCGACATCCCTGTCAGACCGTATGCTCTGTCTGCACACATTTCCCTACCCTGTGGCTCATACCCCTGTGAGCATCCCTACTGCAAGACTTGCCCTGTGCACCCTCCTACCACAACCTATACCAGCTCTGTAACTGGCAGAGCATATACTATCAAAGGGAGAGCCACCTGTGAAATGACCAATGTCTTGTACCTGCTGTTGTGTGAACACTGTTCAGGTTTTTACATTGGCATGACTACCATCAAGTTATGAGTTAGAATGGACATAGGCAGAGGGTGTGTACTGGTAGCACACAATATCCTGATGCAGAGCATGTTCTACAACACCATTTTCTCAGAACTCCACTTGTGGGAAATAGCATTACAGCATGTTTTTGGTTCTCACCACCCATCTGGCCTTAATATGTTAATTTCTTCAGTCTCTGTATTCCTTTCTTCACCTCTGTTTAGTTTATCTTTTATTTTCTGACCTGTCTTCCACCCCCCCCCCCCCCCCCCCACCCTCCCCACCCCACTCACACCCCCTCCACTTCTGCCATATACAAAGCACTTAGCTTTCCAGTCTTATTAACTCATGCATGATGTTTTGTCAGTAATCTCTATATTGCATTTTGCCCTATCTTCCACTATTAACACATTCCACACTGCTGTGTATGCACCTCGATTGTGCAGGTGCACTGGCAATTTTCAAGCCACAAGCCACTTTATAATGAACATGAACAATAACTAATGGCCTCAGAGGCCCATGTGTAGCATCAGAAACTCCGTATTTTATAGATTAGGAAATATGTAAGCTTATATATATGCTTACATCGGCAGAGGTGTGCAAGTATTCCCAAAAACTGAGAAACCTTCACCTGGAAAAAATTTTTACATTTCCTAACATTGTTTCTGGTGTTTATAATAAGAAGAATTTGGTTCACAGGAGGTTTTTTACTTAATATTTTATGTTATAAAATGATTATATATATATATTATACATAATTCTCTTTTAAGTGGTAATCCTGAAAGCACTGAGGTACACAGTCCTACATTGCAGTCTTTGCACTGCCATCTGCTTTCTTTTCTTATCCGTTTGGCAGTCTCTTTTCTTCCCTTTGTCAGACCAAACTTTGCAATGATGCATAGTATTTACTTCGTTGGCACTGGGAGGTACTTTTTCTGGAAAGTGATGACCAAAATTTCTGCCCAGGCTAGTGCTTGGTGTTGGTTCTAAAGATTGAAAGTCTCCTCCTGTTGCTACCAGTTTCAACTAACTTTTTTTATGAAGTCCACAGGAGAGATTTTCTGTTTACTGAAGTCTTTGTACAAAATTAAACTGTTCATGATAGACATTACAAAAACACGAAAGAGAAGTTTTTTCCACCACTTCATTATTTTTTATGTGGATGGGTAGTTACTGTACAGCTGATCCACATGATCTACGCTAGTCTTGTTCATATTGTAGACAACTACAACGTCTGGGTTCATTACTATTGTAATATCACCTTTTTACATACTGGAACGTCTTAAGCAGTAGCCTGATGTTATGTGGATAGACAGTATACATAATGCTTATTTTTCCACTTCAGCACTAGAATGGGCCCATTCCTCAAAAATATCATTTCATTTTGCTTCAGTTTCTTTGTTCTGAAGCTTAATGGTAAGCTGTTTTTCATTGCAGTTCCAACAGCTAATGTATTTTTCTTCCACATCATCTTCAGTGGATGTCACTGGTGTAATATCTGTCCATCTAAATACAGTGGCCCTGATGTGAAGAACAAGGTCTGTCTACTATGCTGGAATACGGTTGTCAGTCCTCCCTGCTGATCCTGTGTAAATATTGCAGTTCAGGACATAGCCTGTTGCAGCGTCAAAGAGTGCACAAAGATTTGTACAATATTTATTGGGTTTATTTTTCATGTAAACACTAAAGCCAACACGTCCACAAAATGGACAAGTAGCTTCATCTATAGACAGATTTTCTTACGGTATGTATTTGAATCTACATTTGTTGACAAAGTCGAACACGGGTCTAATTTTATGAAGAGGATGGTGGTTTTCCTCTCCTTTTCTTAAGTACGTTGAGTTGTCAGTGGCATGCAGCATGAACGTAGTACTGGAAAACCTATCACGGTGTGTATCCTTTACAAATTCTCTGTATACATTAGCAACAAAATTGAGAAAAAAATAAAAACTATTACCTGATTCATCACTTGAAACACTTTCTCACTCGTAATTACTGTCGTCGTCACTGACATCAATATCAGAGTCATTTTCTCCAAATAAAATGTCCAGAACTTCACTTTGCCAGAGGCCTCTAGCTGTAATTTTCACTCAAAACACTCATACACAATTGCAAATTTACAGTTGCATGCCAAGTGAAATTGTCGTCAAAGGACCAATCACTATTGACAGATATTCTACTTGTGCAACTGATACACAGAACCCATCAACTGCTGCTGCATGTAGTGGACAAAATATGAACTACTGCAGTTATCTTGCAGCTGCCAGCCATGTGTACATGGTGATAAACACCTTTCAGCATCCACAGAAGCAGTGCCCGTACGTGATACACAGTACCAAAACATGCAAGCTGTATGGCGTACAGGCATAGCGGTGAATGTATTAAGCTCTCAAGTTTTCAAATCTCATCTGGTGCAGTCCCCAGCAACCAGTCTTTCCTTCTCATCTCATTAAGTAAGTCTCCCCTAAACTGAGGTTCTGGGCGACTTATCCAAACTCTCCCCATTTCCTAAACCTCACCAGTCCTTTTCCTCACCCCCCCCCCCCCTCTTCCTTCCCCTCCAACCCTTTGCCAGAAGAAGGAGCCACTGGCTCCAAAAGCTTGCAAATTTTGATACCCTTATTTGTGTGTTTTCCTGCTGCTGCTGCTTGGTGACTAGATTTTTTAATCTATCTAATTACATTATATTTCAAAAATTGATTATTTTTGTTGATCTGTCAGACTGTTTGTATTACAGTTATTGTTGTTTTGTGTATATGCGAAAGTAGGTTGAAACTACATAATAGTTTTAGGAATAGATCTTTCAGCATACTTCCATTCATAAGATTTGTGTTAAGTCCCCACATACAACTACAGTGGTTCTTTCAGTAAATAGAATGTTAAGCAGCATTTCTAATTGATGACTTTGTCTGTATCCCCAGTAAGTGGTCTGTATTGACTGTGATTATGACCTTTCACTGCATTTAATTCAGCTGTGCAGTTGCTGCTTCAGAATGATTTTCCACCCTCAGTGATTCGACTAACACCTTTTTATATCTGATACCTGATTTGGTAAAGATATATACATCTCAGTTTTTGGCAGTTTTTGTATAATATTTAACTTGGCAACTTAGATGGATGAATGTTAATGCTACTTAGTTCAAAATGTCTGCACTAGTGCTCTGTAATCCACTTGCAGTCAGTTTTTGCACCATTCATTACTACCTCAAGTTCTAATGATTTATTTCTAAGGCATTGAATGTTTAAGCTTAAAATGTGAGGTGATTAGGATGAGAACTAGTTAAAGTTGTGTTTATGATTTTTAATGTTGTATCCCTCCCTCTGTCCTGAGATTCTGGAGGACGACAGTTTTTCTGCACCTTGTAGATTGGTGGGGAGTTGTGTGCTACAGCTGTTGGTGCTGTTGCTAACGTTATTAATGCTGCCATTTCTGTTGCTGCTGTTGTTGTTGATGGTGGTGCTATTTCAGATACTTCAGACATTGGTTCTGGCACTAGTGCTGCACTTCCTTGTGAACTGCTACTATCTAGGATGTTTGCTTGTGTTGACAGAACATCACATTTGCTGGTAGTGGTAATGCTCCATTTTCAGGAGATTGCACACCAGATTTTCGAGATAAAATGTAGCTCTTGGCCTTGAGGACCTTTGAAGCATCACAATTTACTTTTGTTTTCATATTTACTATTTCTAAAATATTTGGTATTAAACAAAGTTTTTTCCATAATCTATTTAGATCAAATCTATCTCTAGTATGAAATCTCTCTCCCAGTTTGTTTATATCTACAAAAGTTATATTTTCAAATCACCTGCAAATATTTTTTATGTTACTATTTGCACTTTCTACTTCTTTGCTAACACAGGCTCATTCTACCAGATTGTAATTATGTAGAGCTGAAAATATGATGACGTTAGTAATTTTTAGTTTCTATAATCTTCTTTTACATGAGAGCACTAAATCTTTATTTTTTGTTTCTTGTCATATTTGTTCTCATCAGGAAAACAAAAATGTCTTTATCACATAATGTGGAGATTTTTTATGCTTCTTATTGATGTTCCTGTACAACATTTTGCACCTGTTTTCGCTGTGGAATTTACCTTTGCATTGCTTTTATTACTAAAAGCAGGAGCAGTGCTTCACCCTTAGCTATCTCCATGTATTTAATTTTAATACTGGTAATTGATTTGGAGCTAAAAAATGTAGGCCTACAAAATCAAACAATACAAAATCCAGAGTGGAATAATGACAATGTTACGAAAAAGGGTAGATTGCTACTCACCATATAGTGGAGATGCCAAGTCACAAATATGCACAACAGGAAGACTGTCAAACAAGTAAGCTTTTGGCCAAAAAGACCTTCATCAGAATTAGATAGTCTTCCACTATATGGTGAGTAGTAATTTATCCTTTTCATAATATTGTTAAATTTAGGCCTACCACTGCTATGAATAGCGTCTTGTTTTGCACTGTTTGTTTCATATCTTACAAACCAGTTAGTCATTGGAACAGCATAAGCTCAGCAAATTTTTATTTACCACATTAAAGTTGTATTTTGTATTTTTGCGCATCAACAAATTTTCTTGTCCTGGCGTACATTGTCCTTTAGCTTTTCATGTGGCTCACAAGAACTGCATACTGCCTTCCATCATTTGTTGTGGAAAGTACTCGAAATAAGTTGTCATGCACAGAACTTACATTACTTTTGCAATTTATTGCTTCTGAATTTTTTGTTTGTGACTGTTGAACTTCACTTTTGTCCACCTTTCTGAAATGCTCAAACTATTGTCCAGAAAACTTAATGTGTTTTGTCAACTTTTTCTGTCTTGAAGTTTCATGGTATCCATTTTCAGATCACTAAACACAAACTGTAAACTACTGATGTGTTCATTTAGCTTGGTAGTTTTGTCCTTATAGTTATCACGCATTTTCTTTTTTGCAGCAAAATTCACATTTTAATGGATAGGCACACTTCGAACTTTTACCTTAGACACCTGTATGTTGTACTCTTTGTCAGTGTTTGCATGTTTTCATGCAGCCTTTTAAGGAATGGTGCATTGGTAGAAACCGAGGAAGAGTTCCCACTATTGCACCCTGTGAGCTGTCTTTTCTGCAATGCTAACAAGAATATTGAATAAACTACCAGTGGCTTACGGTCTGTAATTAACTTAAATTTAGTATTGTGTGAGTACAATGGACCATTTACAAATGAGGAATGAAAACAAAGGATGAATGCATGTTAATGGAATGTATCTGGGCCATCTTCATTTGGCTGATGAAATTGTGCTAGAAACTTCAGCAACAATTATAAGAACTTAATAGGACAAATTTGAAAGTAGGCCTGAAAATCTATTGCAGTGAGACTAAAATAATGTCAAGGTTCATGTTGTAGAAAACTTCTTGTAGAATCTAAATACTGTAGGATTAAAGGAGAGCACTTAGAATTAAAGGAGAGCACTCACCAAAAGGCAGAAGCATTGAGTCATTGATAGGCACATGCAAAAGAAGGAAAACCTGCTAGCTTTCGGACTTATCCTTTGACAAACCAGAATGCACAAACACACACTCATACACATGCATACATGTGTCTGTGCTCCTACATGAGGCTGGCTAGGCTGACAGTGCCATTGTTATTTGCCAGCAGATGGGCTGGTTGTGGTTGAGTAGTGTTGGGTGGGATAATTAGAGCAAGAGGGAGGTAAGGAGAGGAACTGGGTGGGGGTGGGTGGCTAGTCGCTCAGAAGAAGAGCGATTGGTGGCTAGGAATGCGGGAGGGATGGTTGGCTGGTATAGTAATAGCGACTGGTGGGAAGCAGCACACACTGAAGGCTATGTAGGGACATGAGTTGGAAGGGTATGATAGGATGGAGGAAGGGGGAGGCTGTTGGGTGGAGGGTGTGAGGACAGTGGGTCACCTGACATTGAGGCCGGGACAATTATGGGAGCAGAAGATGTGTTGTAAGGATAATTCCCGTCTGCGTAGTTCAGAGAAAGCGATGGTGGAGGGGAAGGATCCAGATGGCTTGGATTGTGAAGCAGCCATTGAAACTGAGCATGTTGTCCTCTGCTGTGTGTTGTGCCATCGGACAGGCAATTTTGTTCTTGACAACAGTTTGCTGGAGGCCATTCATTCTGGTGGACAGCTAGTTGGTAGTCATACCAACATAAAAGGTTGTGTATTGTTTGGAGCTGAGTTGGTATAGGATGTACTGCTTTCACAGGTTGCTTGGCCTCAGATGGGGCAGTATAAGCCTGTGACAGGACTGGAGTTGGAGGAGCTGGGTGATTGGATGGGCAGGTCTTGCACCTTGGTCTGCCACAGAGATATGATTACCATGGCAAGGAGTTGGGAATGAGACTGGCTTAGTGACGGACTAGGATGACATGTATTTTGGGTGGGTGACAGAATACCTTTTTAGGAGGGATCTTTGGTAGGATGTGCCACATTTCAGGGCAGGAGGAGAGATAATCGAAAGCGTGGCAAAGGCAGTATGCTGGGGGAGCAGTCCTTTTTAACTGATTCTCGCAGTGGTGGGATAATTGGGCAGTATGGTGAAGGCCTCACAAAGGCCTTTGCAGACCGGCAATTAACCCCCCTCCCCCTCCTCTCACATTCACACAAGCAAGCACACCTCATGCACATGTGCTTGCTTGTACGGATATATGTGTGTTTGTTTTCCTTTCTGAAGAAGGCTTTGGCTGAGAGCTCAAATGTGTAACAGTCTCTTCGATGTGTGGGTCTGTGACTTGATATGTCATCTTTACTGTAAGTAAAGTTCCACATCATTACGAAGTGTCGTATTCATGATCTGTGGAACAAGTACTAATCTAATCTAATCTCTAATCAGGATAAACTGGGTTGCCAGTGAACCGATATCTGTTAGGAACAGACTAATTTTTTCACATGGTTTATGCAGCCTGGTGTGGTGTAAAGTAGAGTTGTTGTTGCTGTTGATGGGTTTTTGTGGCAATGTGTATGGGAAGCAAAACAGGGAGCTCACTCATGTTGTTGGTGATCAAGGAAACAAATCAGCAAGATGGAAGTGTTTGACAGTTCCTAAGAGAAAGCACTGTAGATTGGCTGCACTGTGCCCTTTCTAACAATGGTGCTTTGTAACAGCATTTAGGCATTGTACTCTCTGCATGGCTGGTGCTGGAGGGACTTAGAAGGCCTCTGTTGCACAGATGAGAGTGAGCTCAGACTTAATCCATCTCAGAAAGTTAACAGCTGTTGAGTCTGAAGTTTATGAATGTGTATGACCTCTGCTTGCTGATGCATTTGTGTATGAGATCTTTCAGTACAAAAGCTTGAGCCTTCTTCGAATGAGCAGTCTGCCTATCTCAGTACTTCATCACTAACTTACCCGTGTAGGATGTCACACTTCTGTGAGTTGGCATGTAGTGCTACGGAAGTCTGAAAAATGATGTTATGCTTGGAGGTTAGACCTCGAACAGCTGCCACGACTTACAGAAATGATCTCATTCCTTCTGCAACTGATGGAAAAGTAATTTAGAAACCACTGCATGAATTTGTTTACAGAAGTATTTCATAAGTGATTCACTTATTTCTGAGAGCTTAGAGAATTGAAGTTGGCTAATGGGATAAGTTTTTGTAACAATTGATAAGTCTCTGGAGCTGACCATGAATCAAAGTGCACATTTTGGTTTTAAGAATCAGAGATTGTCAAATCTGCATCATGCCACTACAGCTGTTTGATGCATGAATCCCATGTTACTGAAGGATAGTAATGCTGTTGAATGGTCGGCCAAAGGTGTTGATGTCGCAGGAACTGTTCATAGAATTGTTGCAGTTGCCGCTAGATGCACTCAGATATTTTGCACCAATCTGTCACCTGTGTTTTATCTGCACTTCTAATTTATTAATTGAACTTGATAATTAATTGAAGAATGGTAGGGTACAAATTGTAGTCGAGATAGCCCAGTCCTCAGAGACAATACACAAGTCATTCCTAATGTAATCCACTCCGAGCCAAGTTGACAGCTAAGGTAATTCGCCAGCAAGTACATTGTCCCTTCACTAAGTAGCCAAACTATAACCAAAATAACATATAAGTAGGCATAAATGTGATGCAGTCGTAACTTGTAGAGAGCAGCAATTTGGCAATAAATATGCGCAACTGCAAGAGCATCTCCAGACTTGGACTCATGTACTGCTCCAAGCTAGAACTCCTCTCACATGATATGCAATATGCTTTAATATTGATGGCTGTGATGCGGCAGTTGTTGCAGTACCCAAAGAACAACTACTGCTTCCAGTTTCATTGATATCTTGTGTAATTTTTGCTACCACATTCACCAGACACCAAGCATTAGATAGTGACACTGAAGCAAACAGATTTTAAATGTTTCTTTGTAGAATTACATTCCAGATAATTTTCACTTGATTGTAAAGTTCAGCTGTATTTAGTGCAGGGCAAACGTCATGTGCAGAATGCCAACCAACATTATCCCAGAGATGTTCAGTTGGTGAGATGTTTATTGAATGGTGGGTCAGTGAAGAAGTATATACATCATGCAGAGGGAAAGTCTTGAGCATTATTTACGGTATGTGGATGAGCATTATTCTATTTGAATGAAATTGTGAGGAATGCATTAAAAGAAAGTATGTCTTTGGTCTCCAAATCTTTCTCAGCCCAGTGGTGGCTTTTGAGAGAACCTGTAAATTGGAACAACAGGTGTTGCTCTCGACACTCAGACATACTGCAGGCCCCAACATGGCAGCTATTCACACAAAATAAAACAAGGTAATGCCTTCATTCATTGGCGAAGATAATTTGTGCCAGTTCATTCTCCATGATGTGTCGACTGGTCCATTGTTGAAGTTGTCATCAGTTTATTGTCATGGGTATCCTTCACAAAAGGAAATGTGTGCATGTCATGGCTTACGTTGGATTGCTGCATGGGCACATGTGAAACAGTTCTCTTGGATTGCAGCAACTAATGAGCTATAGGTCTAAACATTGTTCTGCTATATGGTTGTGATGTTTTTTCTATTATGTGCTGTTATCTGAGTCTCCTACATGCAGGTTGACAAAATATCTAACAGATAAGATTGGCCTCTTAGATCATCTATCAATATAGTCAAAGATATACAATCATTTTTTGAATAACAATAGGATGACCGTAGAGTTGGTGTCTTTGTGTACTAAGTTGCCAGTAGCAGACATATTAGATCTTTGGCTGCCCATTTGACACCTGGCATTATCAAATTTGTGAAATACATTTTGATGATCACCTACTTTCTGCACAGTAGGCAATAATTGTAAAATTAACCATGGGCTCCCTATTTATCACGAAAGTTTTTAACTTTTTCATGGAAGGTGGCGACATACACACTTAAATCTGCTACCTTAGTGTACCCTGTTCCTGTTGATACGGGATGACACATTTTAATTCAGTTTTCACAGAATGGACCACTACATTAGTTTTTGAACTAAATGAATTCCATGCATCCAGACATCTGATTTACAATGCAAGTAGAAAAGTAAAGGAAGTTGTTGTTTGTGGATATGATGGTTAAATGACAATTGAATGATTGGCTGTGTATAAAACTGACACAAAGAGGTCATTACCTAAGTAAATACAGTTTCCACGACCCAGCACAGAATAATTATGTCGTGAGCACTTCAATACATAAAGCTCAGATGATTTCAGGTCATGACTACCTGGAATCTGAATTAAAACAATTAAGGCTGAGTTCAGTACTTCATGCAAGATAGCACATTTCCTAAGCACATACGGCTTTAGGCTAGTGTTCTGTCCACTACTGAATATTTCGGTGCCAATACATACAATAGTTCGCAATGGTCATCGCTACCTGGCAGAGTTGTAAAAAATGCAGGAATCTAGATGCAGGTAATTTGCACTGACCACTCAGAACTCTATCTGCTCTGTGTTCAATGGAGTGATACCCCAATCAACAAGTCTCGTGACACAGTTAGGAAAGGGGGAATGGCATTTGATGTGGTATTGACCGATGCTTGAAGATGTCCCTATAAAGATGAAATGGATGTATTCCACAGAGTTCATAGGAGTAGAGTCTGAAAGGATATCCCTCTCCCAGGGATTACAGCTTTATTGTTAAAGTAGAATCAGCCATCTTAAAATGAAAATGTAGCTTCTTGTTGCTCATCACTGTCCACAGTAACAGTTGAGGCCCACAGTTGTGTGGCGGGTAGGGGGAGCCAGAATGGGTAGAGGAAGATAGGCTAGGAGCAACAACAGAAGTTTAATGTTGTGACATATGACACACCTATCATTCAAAGCAGAAACTTGAGTGTTTAGTTGCTTTTTCCAGACTATGTATCCAATGACTGATTATGAAATGGAGTTATTGCAAATTTACATTGTCATGAAGCACTGGAATGACAATGTATAGTGATGGCCTGAATTTGTGCAACAGTTCATAGTCTTTGAATTCCCTGCTGACTTTTATGTAAATGTAGTTAGGAAGAAAGATAAACCAGAAATTCTAGCCCCCCTTCTCCTCTTGCAGTTGCAGACAAAGTAAGTACCATTTGGAGAGTGTTGCGCCAGTTATGTGCCATGCCATCCTATTGTGTGCTATTACCTTGTTATTGAGACTAAGCGTGATGTATAAGTCAACTTACCCAGCAATGATGTATGTTTCTTTCCAGCCATCTTTCATCAGACATTATGCAGCAGTAATATTCTACAAAGTAGTATTATTTTAAACAGTGTTTTTCTGTTTATTAGAGGCAAGATAAGTTTCTCTAAAGTTGAACCTCTAATTTTAACTAATAAAAAGTTAGTATAAACATAATTTTTTTTACCCTTGAAACTTAATGCCTTTTATTCTAAACAAAGAGGCCCATTTAATTCAAAATTTATTGGAATACAGAAAAAGTTCCACACTGCATCACTCATTTAGATATGTTTTTACCAGACTTTAAATATTTCATGATGTTATGAAATAATAGGGAGATATCCTTAACTGTCTGTTCCCTCATTTTTCTGTGTTGTGGATGTAATGTTTGCTGCCAGAACAAGATTATCGCACGCTTGAGTACATACATTCTGTGGTCAGCATAACACTTTTGGGGGAGTCAACCTATTTATTTATTGTAATCAAATATTGAACAGAGTCCAAGAATTTTTTTTCAATTTTCAGAAATAAGGTTGGGAAACACACTTCTGCAGCTTATGAAGACATGTAGGAAACCATGCAAAGAGTTAGATAATCATTTTTGGAGGCTCATAGAGGACCTACAGTGTGGTATCACACACTTTCCTCAAAAGAGAACATTTGTGACTCACTGGTGGAGTAAACAGAATAAATTAGTTGTTTGGGAGCAAATAATTCAGTTGCTGTGTTCATATTTCCACTCAATAGCAGAAGGATTGAAGGGGAAGGAAGGGGATGAAGGAAAAGGACTGGAGAGATTTAGGAAAAGGGGTAGAGTTTGGAAAAATCAACCATAACCCTAGATCAGATGAGACTTACTGGACAGGATGAAAAGGAAAAACTGATTGTTGGGGTTGCACTAGAGGAGATATGAAAATATGAGAGCTTAAAGGTGGAAGACAGGGTTATATGCAAGACAGAGGTTACTACTAAAACATAATGCATGAGTTAATAAGAGTGAAAAGCTATGTGGATTGTATGTAATTGGGGTGAGAGGGGGCTGACAAAAAAAGACAGCTCAAAAAATGAAAGATGTACAAAACTAAAGCGAAGCGAAGAAAGGAGTAGTTGCTATGAAGAAATTCTGAGACTGAAGAAACTAATGTAAATTAAGCCCAGGTGGGTTTCGACAACCAAGGACATGTTTTTAGCACTAATTCCCACATGCAGAGTTCTGAGAAACTAGTTTCTGATGGAAAAATCCAGATGGCACACATGGTGAAACAGGCACCAAGGTCACAGCTGTCGTAGAGCATGCTGTGCAACAAGATATCGTGTGTTGCAAGCATACACCCTCTGTCTTTGCCCATTCATCCTAACTGATAACTTGGTGGTAGTCATGCTGATATAAAAAGACGAACAGTGTTTTACACAACAGCTGGTAAATGACATGTGTCATTTCACAGGTGGCTCTCCCTTTGATAGTATATGTTTTGCTAGTTACAGGGCTGGTATAGGTGTTGGTTGGCGGGTGCAAAGGGCAAGTCTTGAAATGGAGACAGTCCCAGTGGCAGGAGCCACAGCGTAGGGAGATTGGTGGAGAAAGAGCATGGCATCTGACAAGGATATTATGGAGATTGGGGGGGGGGGGGGGGTGACAAAAAGCTGTTCTGGTTGTGATAGGAAAAATCTCAGACAGAATGGTCCTCATTCCAAGGCATGATTTTAGGAAGTCATGGCCTTTTTGAAGTAGTTGATTAATGCGTTCAAGACCAAGATAATACTGAGTGACAAGTTTTGTGCTCAGAAGTTATTGTTTTGGAGGAATCAGCAGTAACAGCACTGGATGTGATGGCCCAGGAAATTGCTTTTGAACTGGGCTGGTGTGGTAATTATGTCCAGTGAAGCATGAGGTGAGAATAGTGGTGCATTGCTGTAAAGAGTCTGCATCCAAACAAATGTGTTTGCCTCAAATGCCAAGGTTGTAAGGGAGGGAACATTTGATATGGAAAGGATGGCAACTTTCAAAATATAAGTACTGTTATTTGTTAGTAGGTTTAATGTGGACAGAAGTGTGTAGCTGGCCTGCAGTGAGTATGACATCAACTTCAAGGAAAGTGGCATGGGATTCGGAATAGGACCATGTGAAGTTTAATTGGGAGACTGTATTTGGAGGTTCCAGGAATTTTAACAGGTCAGCGTCACTGTGAGTCCATATCTACATCTACATCTGCAGCTACATAGATACTTCGCAAGCCACCATGCAGTGCATGGCAGAGGGTAACCTATACCAATACGTGTCATTTCCTTTCCTGTTCCATTCACAAATAGAGTGAGAGAAAAACAACTGTATGCCTACATACATACATATTGTCGCAGAAGAAGCTGAGTAGCATAGTCTCTGTAGTGTAGTGATTCCAGGCGGAACTGCGCAAGTATTGTGGCAACACACAACGACAGAAGTTCAAGGCTGTTGCATGGAGGGTCATTAATTTAAAACTCACCTGAACTGTAAAATTTTAATTTCTATATTCGGTTCAAGTACATTCTAGAAGTATCCACAAATGGCAAGAATCATTGTACTGGAATGTTCTGTAGTTGTATACATACCGTATGTGTTCTGGCCGGAGGCAGTTCGCTCCGTGCTCTTGTATGTGCAGCTGCTGAATAAACCGTCTTTAAGTGAAGTTAGTGTTTGTCATTGATCTACTTACACCTTCTTCTATGTGACATTATTCTGGTGGAGACGCTGGGTATTGGAACTTGTATTACCGCACATTGACGACACAGTGGCTCCCATCAGGCCACGACAGAGCCGCCGTTTAAGTGGCGAGAAACCCGAGTTCCAGTCATATTCAACAGATCGCAATCTGTCGGAGACAGAAGAAGAAGAGGACGTTACGATGACAGCAACTGTGTGCCACCACATGAGACATCCTTCCGGGTTCTCTTGTGACGATGGCCAAGATCCAAACAAGTCGCTGAAGGTATATGGGTGTATAGACAGATTTAACAAATGGGATGACACGTGTGTTTGGCTAATGTATTTTTTTACATAGTGGATCCTAGAATAAAGGAGGAAGATACGGTTGCACATCTCATGAAGGGTGTTACTGAGGACATGTCTCAAGCCCTACTCCTGAAGGATGTTTTGACCGCAGATGACTTCATGAAATGGTGCCAGTATATCGAGACAATGCATGAAAAAAGAATTACATACAAGAAATTTAAACACCTTAAAAACATTGTATTGATGTCTGTGATGGAGGAAGAAACTGATTTCATGAGTGTTCTTCATCAGATAGTGAGAGAGGAAGTTCGGAAGGCACTTGGATTGCATTGTGAGCAAAAAACCGAGACACTTCAAGAGGTCATAAGGGAGGAAATGGAACAGACATTGAACCCAATCTCTCCTCTTTCATTTCCCTTTAAAATGGTAAAAAAGTCAAGACCCAGGCGAAGTTACATTCCTACAATGCCACATGAGGAACCTGTTTGGACACCAAGGAAGACTGACGTCTGAGGACCCAGAATAACCAACCAGTATGTTTCCACTGCAGACAACTGGGACATGTGGTGCGCTATAGTCAATCAAGGCGGCGGATATTTGATGACGAGTGCGCCAGAAGACAGCAGAACGATCTTAGCCGACACAAACTCTGGGACAAAGAAGGTGAACAAGAAGACGTAGGCCACCATCGCCGCAAGCTAGCCACTGGAGAGGACGCTCCCCAACACGCTAGTCAAGGTCTCCATCGCCGTTTAGAAGCTCCAGCCGATCACCTAGCCGCTGCAACCTGGAAAAGTAAAGGGTGCGACCTTCCTTGGAGGAGAGGCCACCAGAGAGAAAAATCTTCCGCCGTCGATCACTACAAAAATGAAAGGAAACTATGTCAATATCCTCATGGATGGCTTACCAGCCCAAGCTCTTGGGGACTCTGGAGCATCATATTCAGTCATTTCGGAGAAGTGCCATCGCCAGTTGCAGAAAACCGTATTTGTCGATATCAAAACATCTCTGCTGAAGGTCGCTAATGTGAAATATGTAAAACCTGCAGGAAGATGTGTCATTCATGTGGGTATAAGTGGCCATACACAGCCATTAGAATTTATCATCTTACAAGAGTGTAGTCATGACATCATTCTCGGATGGGACTTTTTGAAAGCTTCTCAAGCAATTATAAATTGTGATCGCACGAAGAGTATACTAGGCGAGATGAGATACTGTGGACGTGAAGCTTCACATCCAATTGTGTGGAGACCATGTGTGCTGAATGAAGTGATTATTCGTGCAGTCAGTGCATTGACCCATGGATCCTGTAGTGGAATGTAAGAGAAGCATGCCACTGAAGAATTACAGGGTCATCCCAGCCTCTGTCGTCATTTTTAAGAATGGATTCGGCAAATTCGGGATAGTTAACTGTCGCCGAGAACCACAGATCCTTCCAAGATGCATGTGTGTAGCAAATGCTCAGCCATTAATTGCAGAACAGCTGAGCATCGTAGAGACCTCCCATGCCGAGTCTGTGGGTGAAATTAGCGCTGCCACTACGAGACAAGGTCTTCTAGCTCGACAATCACCAAATCTCACTAAGGAACAACAGAAGAAGCTACTTGCCATTCTTCAAAAGTTCTCTGAATGCTTCAGTCCACAGGTGAAGAGCAAATGAGACAAATCGACAGTGAAGTTACTGGATTAGCACTGGAGACCATCAACCAATAAGCCAGAGATCATACCGTGTGTCAGCAACAGAACTTCGAATAATTTGCAATGAGGTAGAGAAAATGATGCCTTCGCAGAGCCTGTGGTTGTCACCAGTGGTCCTCACTAGGAAGAAGGTTGGTTGGTTGGTTGGTTTGGGGAAGGAGACCAGACAGCGTGGTCATCGGTCTCATCGGATTAGGGAAGGATGGGGAAGGAAGTCGGCTGTGCCCTTTCAGAGGAACCATCCCGGCATTTGCCTGGAGTGATTTAGGGAAATCACGGAAAACCTAAATCAGGATGGCCGGACGCGGGATTGAACCGTCGTCCTTCCGAATGCGAGTCCAGTGTGTAACCACTGCGCCACCTCGCTCGGCTCACTAGGAAGAAGGATGACAGTTGGTGCTTTTATCTTGATTACAGGAAGCTTAACAAGATAAATAAAAAGGACGTTTACCCTCTTCCACAAATTGATGATAAACTAGATTGTCTGAAGTGGGCTAAGTTTTTCTCAGTCATGGACATGTACTCGGAATACTGGCAGATTGAAGTAGATGAGGCTGATCGTGAGAAAGCTGCATTCATCCCCCCTGAGGGCCTGTATGAGTTTAAGGTAATGCCATTTGGTTTGTGTATGCACCAGCAACTTTTGAACGGATGATGGATAATGTTCTAAGTCACCTGAAGTGGACAATGTGTCTTTGTTATTTAGATGAAATTATAATGTTCTCAGAGACATTTGATGAATGCATAAAAAGACTGAGGGCCGTTCTTAAGTATCTCCAACAAGGCGGACTGAAACTTAATCCAAGAAAGTGTCTCTTTGGAGCAAAAGAAATCAAAATACTTGGACACCTTGTGTCAAACTAAGGTGTGTGGCCAGACCCAGAAAAGGTGAGATCTATAATGGAATTTCCTATTCCTAAAAGTATTAGAGATGTGAGAAGCTTCCTCGGATTATGTTTTCATTACCATTGTTTTATCAAAGACTTTTGTATCAAAGCCAAGCCACTCCAAGAGTTTTTAAAATCTGATGCTAAATTTATCTGGGGTGGTGCTCAACAAGATTCTTTCGATGTGCTGTAAAAAGCTCTGATGACTGACCCGTACTTGGTCTGTATGATGAGAGAGAACCCACAGAACTATACACAGATGCCATGGGTATGGGATCGGTGTTGTTCTATACTTCTAGGACACTTACAAAAGCCAAGAGAAACTACTCAACTACAGTAAGAGAATGTCTTGCTGTGATCTGGGCCATGTGTGAATTTCGACAGCATCTCTATGGAAGGCCATTCACAGTTGTTACAAACCATCATTCACTTTGCTGGTTGACATGTCTTAAGGATCCAACAGGACAACTCACCAGGTGGGCACTACGTCTTCAAGAGTATGACATTACCACAGTGTACAGACATGGAAGAAAACGCCAAGATGTTGACTGTCTCTCAAGGAACCCTGTGCAAGACCATCAAGACTTTGATGAAGATAGTGACTGTCTTGCTTCACTCCAGGACATCTCTGCTGAGCAGAAGAAGGACGCCAAGCATATCTCAAATTATGCTTGCCTTAAATTGGTCAAAAGATGTGAAAGGACAATTTAAGGTAGTTAACGGATTGCTTTTCAAGAAAAACATTGATCCGTCTGGAAAGAGCTGACTACCAGTGATTCCTAAAAACATGCGTTTATATGTTCTACAGAAATTCCGTGACACAACTGAGGTCAGACATTTAGGATTTATTAAGACATATGATAGGATCCGCAAGAGATTTTTCTGGCCTGATTTATTTAGGAGTGTCCACTATGTGTTGCACTGTCGAGAGTGCCAGAGGAGAGAAGCAGTTCCTCAGAAACCACCTGGCCAACTCATACCAGTTCCACCAGCCGAAACACCTTTCCAGTGCGTTGGGATTGACCTCCTCGGACAATTTCCAACGTCTGCTAGTGGCAATAGACGGATTATTGTTTGCACTGATTATCTGACACGCTATGCCATTACAAAATCTGTGAAAACAGCTGAAGTATTCAAGGTAGCCAAACTCATCGTAGAAGACATTGTATTAAAACATGGTGCCCCAAGGTCGTTAATTACAGATCGAGGGAAAGTTTTTCAATCGAATCTTGTGACAGAGATAAACCATCGGTGCAACAGTACTCATCACATGACGACTGCCTGCCATCCGCAAACTCATGGGCTTACTGAACGCCTTAATAAGACCTTGGCCGACATGCTATCAGTGTTTGTCAATGTTGAGCAGAGCAACTGGGATGAGGTGCTACCTTTCGTGACATTTGCCTACAACACCGCCAAACAAGACACCACAGGATTTACACCATTTCTCCTGGTGCATGGGCGTGAGGTGACGATGATGATATACGCTGTGTTTCCATTACATCCTGATGATGTGGACGACGACTATATCGACCAGGTGTTAACGAGGGCTGAGGAAGCTCAGCAGTTAGCTCGACTCCGCACGCTGCAGGCTCAAGAAAATGATCGTCGAAGGTACGACACGAGCCAGCGCCCTGTTGTTTACCAGCCTTGTGACCTTGTCTGGAACTTCACTCCTGTTCAGAAGGTTGGTATCTCTGAGAAGATCCTCAGGTGCTACTTTGGACCTTATAAGGTTATAAGACAGTTATCTGATGTTACTTATGAAGTTGAAGATTTCGACCCTGACACAAGACAATGAAAGATTAGAGATATGGTCCATGTCCTTCTAATGAAGCCCTAAAGGATCCTGCAACCGAGGGTAAATTCGAAGCTCCAACCACAAGCGGAAAGGTGACGAAGAACGTAGTGGCAAGGGAAGTTCTAAGAAGATCACCGCCAGGGTGAACATCAGTCATTGGGAGTCGGAGTATGCAGGGCCGATGACTTGTTCCCGGACTAGGGGGACGTAACACCGAGATGCTGTTCTCTCAAGGAGGGAGCAATGTCGCAGAAGAAGCTGAGTAGCACAGTCACTGTAGTGTAGTGGTTATGATATTAGACTGTTGCATGGAGGGTCGTGAGTTTTAAACTCACCTGAACTGTAAAATTTTAATTTCTATATTGGGTTTGAGTACATTCTAGAAGTATACACAAATAGCAAGAATCATGGTACTGGAATGTTCTGTAGCTGTATATATACCATATGTGTTGTGGCCGGAGGCAGTTTGCTCCACACTTTCGTATGTGCAAGTGTTGAATAAACCTTAGTTAAGTGAAGTTAGTGTTCGTTATTCATCTACTTACACCTTCTTCTACTTGACAATATGACTAGAGTTTTCTCGGGTTTTCTGCCAAGATTTTTTGCTAAGGTGTGACAGTAGTTGTTGTATGCTTCACACACAGGTCTTTTCACAGTCACAAGAATTTCTACTTACATTTGCTTATCATCATTTATGTGTTTCCTTTTGAGCCAAGAGTGCAACAGCCTCTGTTTCCTAAGCATTCACTGAATTTCATTACTAAACCGTGGTGGATCTTTGTCATCCTTTATCCACTTACTAGGCACATACCTCTCCAGGCCACAATTCACAATAAACTTTACCCTTAATTCCTTTACACCCATCCTACTGGAACTAAGGGATGCCAGTTAACTAAGTGAGATGTTAATAACTTCTTCTCTGCTCTACCTAGCAGAAACACTCTCCTAGCCTTCTTGGCTGATTTATTAACTTTTTAATCATAGTTGCTATAATGACATCATTATTGCTAATTTCTGTTTCTATACTGACATTGTTGATAAGGTCTGGCCTATTTGTAGCTACATGGTCTAAGATTTTTCCATTGCATCTGGGCTCCTGAGCTAGCTGCTCAAGACAATTTTCAGAAAACATGTTCAAAAGTATTTCGCATGACTGACCCACATTGAATCCATAGATGTTCCAGTCTACACTCAGCAGGTTAAAGTCACCTCCAACTAGTATTGCCTGATCTGGGTGTTTACGTGCTATTGACTGTCGATAATCTTTGAATGACTAGAACTGTCACAGCAGAATTGGGTGCCCGGTGAAAACATCCAACAATTAACTTGCTGAAGATGTCATCAATGTATCTAAAACAAACCAGGGGCTGAAGGCTTATGGATGACAGGAAAGCCCCCTCCAAGCAACCCATGAAAAGGTTGGCATAGGAAGGAGCCATCCTGGTTCCTGTGGCCGTACCCCTGATCTGTTTGTATGTCTGCCACTCGAAGGTGAAGCAGTTTTTCGTAAGTATAAAGTTCATTAAGGTGAGCAGGAAGGATGTCGTTTTTTGACCTGCCTATTTTTTGCTGTCTCCCTTCCACCTCTGTTACATACAATGCACAATTTTGGCTCTTATTAACTCTTGCACAATGTTTCAGCAGTAACGTCTGTCTTGCATATAACCCTATCTTCCATCTTTAAGATCTCAGGTTTTCAAATCTCATCCAGTGCAGTCCCCAACAATCAGTCTTTCCTTCTCATCCCGTTTGGTAAGTCCCCCATGACCCAGGGTTCTGGCTGACTTTTCCAGACTCTACCCATTTTCCTAAACCTCTCGAGTTCATTTCCTTCACCCCTCTCCCGTCCTCTTCAACCCTTCTGCCAGAAGAAGGAGCCACCAGCTCGAAAGCTTGCGTATGTGAAACATTTTTTTATATGTGCAATCTCCTGCTTTTCCTTGTTTCAGTATTTTTACATATTAATCCATAAAGGACTACAGACTCACATTACGTATGAGTAGAACAGTATCTTGTGTACCAACTTTGTGTGAATTTTAGAGGTATTTGATTTAGTTCCAAATGTCATTTGGTGATAGCTCCTTTTAAGAGCTAAACTTTAATACAAGGTATTAATTGAAACTGAAATCAGTATTTTCCATTCAAAGTATGTCACTCGATACTTCAATCTAGACACTAATATATAGAGAGACGTGTTTGAGTATAACTTCCATGACACATCAGTGAGACATCGAGGTAAATGAAATTTTTGCAGTGTTGTTTATGGATCAAGGATTACCTCAGTAGGTTTACCAGTTGTTGAAAATCTCTGATTAGTTAAAAGTGGTAGATGAACTGAAGGGATCTGCAGTAGAAAGTACTAATCCTGAATTTAGTAATGATTAGTCTGATAACATTTTCAAAAGCACCACATGCTGCAATGTAGTAGTTTCATATTTACCATTAGGAATACTGTCTCATACGTAAATTCTTTCTGTATCTATGTTCTTGTCTCTGAATGTAATCAAAGCTGTACTCTACAATAACTCAAAATACACTCTTGTGGGCTGCCAATTTATTCTTCTGATCCCTTCAATTAATGTTTCAATACAGAAGGCTAGTTTTATCAGCTAGTGACAGTGACAAAGATACACTAGTTTAGAATTTATTATTCATTTGCTTTTTATGCAACCCACAATTTTATATCCATTCCAAAAACATTTGTTTATCTGATATGCTCAGCAAACACAAATGCTCAGCAAATAAAAACATGTATCTTGTTGTTTACTGTTTCACCATAAAAGGAATCCGTAATGTGATATTATTATTAAATAAAGCAAATCATAAGTGTGCTGCATAGAAAATATGACACTGAAATGCTGGCGGTATTTTGACTGTGTTAAAACTAATACATGCTATAATCTGCACCAGCTGTGCTGTCTTGAACAGTAGCATAGTTGGTAAAGGCAGACCAAGTGTTGCAGAGCAGTCTTGTGTGTGAGGCACAACATTTGAATCCAGGGCAAGGATTCCATTTATTTTTTATGTCTGTTTAGTTGTTAACACACACATTGTACAAGAAATATCTTCTTTCCTTGCAAATTGTGTGTGAATGAAAGTGTTTGTGGCCCTAAGAATAACAGATTTGTTAGCAAGCCTGACAAATACAGAACAGAAATAATGGGAACAAAACTGCACTGACAGTGTTTATTATGTAAACAAATGCTCTAAGCGACAGCCATTTAGGTTTATGTACATCTGGGCCTGCTGCTGAATAGATCTTGTTGCCCGCCAAAGCATTCCTGGTGTTATTGATATGCAGGTTTCTGTGATGAATTGCTGGAGGTGGCCGGGATTTTCGGGTGCTTGAGTATAAACTATTTGTTTCAAATGGGAATAAGTCTAATGGTTTAAATCCATGATCTGGCAGACCAAGCGATGCATCCTCTTATTCCTATCAATTTTCCTGGAAGTTCCTCATTCACGTCATTATGAATGAGTGAAGTTGAATGTGGCAGAGCATCATCATGTTCAAACCACACTATTAAACGACCTTGCAATGGCACATTCTCCAGCAGCAGTGGGAGTTCCTGACACAGGAAGTGCAGGTAGTATGTGTCTCTCAAGTGGTTCTCAAAGAACTGATCTGGTAAGGTGGTCACCCAAGATTCCATACCAAACATTCACTGCCCATTGTACTTGATAGGGTGCCTGTCGCACCCAGTGAGGCTTGTCAATAGTCCAGTAGTGTATGTTGGGGCGATTGGTGGCCCCTTTATTGTGGAACCGCAGTTCATCTGAGGACAAGATGCGCGATAGGAGTGCTGCATCATTTTCCAGATTTCCTAATAGCTAGTGAAAAAATTCATTCACGCTTCAAAATCTTAACTGCGGAGCTTTTGGTGTAGCTGTAGATGGTATGGGTGATATTTGTGTGAATGCAATACTTGCCATATGGATGACTAGCTGGTGTTCAGCTGTTGTCAGTTGCCCTTGTACTCATGAGTGGGTTAGTATGAGCTGTATCCAGAATGGCATCTTCATTTTCACTAAATTTTACTGTCCTCCCTCGTACAGGTGGTACTTTTTGAATCATGCTTGTTGTCCTTGTGTGTCTTTCAACATTGTGGAATGTCTTTGCAGTTGGGTATTGCCTGTCTGGAGGATACTGTTCCTGATACAGACGTAGTGCCTCAAAACACATTTTTCTTGCTTCAACATAAATAATGAGCTTGTCAGTGTATTCCTCTGTGGGAAACATGATGACTGACAGCAGATATTACATTCAGGCCTTGCTGTGTGTGCAGGGCACAATATCAATAACAGCACCGTTTTCCTGTCTGAATATGGCAAACATTGATGTGTGCTTATGTATTAACACATCTACTGATGCAAACATTTTTGAGCGCTGCAGGATTCAAGTCATTGATAACACGTTTCGTTGATTGCTTGCCTAACCCCTAACCTTGTGAGCTATGCTACACTGCTAGGAACGTGCTTGTATTATAAATAGATTAGAGACATACAGTGCAGTGTTTAATACACTATGTACATCAATGTTACCTCATTTTAAGTGTTAATTGCACTCTTTGTTTCACCGAACATGTTAACATAGTTACAGCATGATGTATTAACGTAGTTACATTGTAGCCAGATCTAGATAAATGTGTTAAAGGATTTATATTTTTGTGAACAGACTATACCATCTGTCAGATATATTCAGAATCATTTGCAGGATGGGCCTACTGGACATTGGTACCATTCAGCAGGCTAGCAGGGGAATATCGACCTTATGACGTCTTCACATGTTTTTGGGCTGCATCAGACAATTTCGATAGGGGCAACTGAATCGCCCTTTATATACGTTTTTGAGGCTTATTCAGTTGCTGCCTTACATTGTAAAATTTCTTTGTACCCTATTAAAATTGACTCTGGATTATTGGTGTTGCCACAGAGAATGTAAGTATAATCTTTCATTTTATTATTTTATAGTTTGTCCTCGAGGATGACAGACTCAACCAGAGTGAGGCACTATATGCGTTCCTAAGCCCCAGCTCTGAACATCTAAAGCATATCGCACCATCTCCAAGAAGATCAAAATTTTCTCTTTCTACATTGTTCAAAATGTAAGTAGTATGGACATTTTGTAAGTTGAATTATTGCATTGGGACAGTGGAGGAAATGTACATTTGACGTGATCTTTGCGGGGGATGACTAGACGGCCAACTTGATTTATTTATATATCAGTGGTTTTATGTTCAAAAGATACAATCAATAACTTTCTTTTATTCACAACATGTTCAACAGCCAAAAGTAAAAAGACATGAAAAGAAAAATCTTCATTCTCATTCCTGTACTGTATGAGGTAATTCTCATTCAAAAGTTTTCCGTCCAAGCTGTGGTCACCTAATTATTAGTACTTCTTCACTATTATTCCCGTTAAAAATATTTAGCTGTCTTTTTTTGCCATTACTTTTACGGATGACTGATTTATCAGATATTTCTCCTTACTGCTTAAATCGTTCGTCTAAATAATTGGCCTCTGTATCGGAAGGTTTAAACACCCCCATGCCTAACTGCCAGTTTAGTTATGTCTGTGTAGCTGTCCAAATTACCGTTAGTATATCATTATTGGCTTCATTTTTTTAAAGTCTGTGCAATGCTGAAGATATGTAATAGCCTCCAAACAGTCCACTTTATATTTCTTTTGAGGAAAATAACCTGTAACTGAACCATTGATCAATAATACATATCTTCTAATTCATGCTGTTATTTGTTCACAGGTAATCGTTTGTTGATACTTCTATACAAGTGTAATTCAGTCATTTGTTCATTCACACACGTTCAGTGAAAGCCATCATGAAGGAGAGCCTTTGGGGACGTAGGAAATGTCTGTCTCAGTACTCTTTTGATCACAGGAAATTACTATGTACTGCCACCTGTACCGTTGAGATAATAGTATGGTGTACTCCTGATTATTGATGGTAATGTGGGGAAGAAGATGCATCAACAATCGAAAAATATGAATAATTGAGATATTTTCAAACTCGTATTCTTTGTTCAAAAGTTTATCCAAATTCTGTGTATAGGTGCCATAGGCATATTTATTTCTTAAAATAGTCTGTGATGGTGTTCTGCTTTTGAAGGAAGTTGACTTCTTTTGCATGGCATTTAGAACTTTTCTTCCAGCAATAATGTCATTTAACTGAAACCCCCTTCTGGCCCATATAAGCTAGAAGAATATCGGCGCATTGCAGTGCGGTACAATGACTGACTGAAGTCACTGTCTTCCTTCCCACTTTTACATGAAGTCTTCTTTGTTTGTTGTGAAGCAGCTGTCACAATTTTGGCATCACTCCTGTACTGGAAGCCGGGTTCACATGCATCAGTCTGCAGCCACTATTTAAATTTTCTTCATCAACATCTTCAAACCCATTTAAACCCATTTCCAGATTCACTATTTGTACATTTCTCCTTGATCGAACTTGTGTTAGTGGCTTGACTTCTTTCCAGGCATCAGAAATCCTATGTATGGCATCTAGAATTGTCAACTTCTTCCAGAATGCCACAAAATCATCCTCATCAACTAGCTTTCTCACTAGACCAGCACGGTAGCACCATTTTACCAATGCAATTATGCCTTCGTCCTTTTGCTGTATAATGGCACTCAGGTTAGGAGGTAAAAGCTTAGTTATGATGAGACCACCATCAGATACGAGAATCGTCTCATAGGGATGTGAAAGGGGTGTTATCAAGCAATAGAACAGCCATCTGTGGCAATCTTTTGTCCTGTAGAAATCACTGAACATGCAGTACAAAATGTGTGTGGAATCAGTTTTTGAAAATTTCACTGTGCATCCATGCTCCTTTTTGATTGTAATAATAAACAGGTAGGTTGTCAGTTTCGATATCATTGAACGCTCAGAGGTGTTTTGATTTGACAGTCACTAGTAGTTTCACTTTATGGTTCCCAGAAGCATTAGTGGTGCGCAAAATTGTAATGTGTTCTTTAGACAACTTACATCCAGGAACACAAACTTCAGTCTCAAAAACAGGGTTCTGATTCATAGACATTTCCAATACAGACTGCATTATTAATTTGGTATGTTTTGAAATTCTCTTCTACCACAAATTTATGGAACTCTTCCTGGAAGGAAGCAGCTGCCGCAACATTTGAACTAAGCACAGCAAGCTCACGAATCATCTGGTGTGTGTGAATCAGGTTGGCTCACCCTCATGAGGCATTAAATTTTCCTTTTAACCCTAGAGCTTCATGAAAAAATTTAGCTTTTTTGGTACACATTGTGGCCTCTAACAATGATATATTCTCCTCATTTTTTGCTAAACCATTGCAAAACAACAGCATCTAATTCTTCAAATATAGATCTTTTCATGCAGATGGTCCAGAACTAGAATTGTGTTTCTTGACAAAATTCTGTATTTTATGCTTATTCTTTTTAATGTCACAAGCTGTCTGCATTTCCATTTTCAAACTGTTCAATTAATTTTAATTTTTGTTTTAATGTCAACACATTTTTCTTTTGTTTCTCCATCAAAGCTTTTGCAAATTTCTTTTAACTTGATTTGTTGACACTTACATGCTGATTAATATCAGAATGTATGCGCACATGAATAATTGCTAGACCAGATAATCCACACATGAATAATCGGGAGTGCATTGGAAATATGCATTTTCAGTTCATCTGTTATTATAAGCTATCTGTCTTGAGCTGACTGCAATGTAATTAAAAAGAATTACACTATATGCATTTTGCTTTTATTTACAAAGCATCTCCTGTGGTATTCTGTAAATTGGATACACACATTGGTACATTTATTTGATTCTTTTAGGTTAAAAACAGCGTTTTCTTTATGAAGTTGGTTTGTAAGCTACTTACGGCGTTTCTTTACGTAGTCTGCACCTTCCCCTCTTGCTAGCTGTGGTTGATGTCGGCAGGTTGCATTTCACATCTGCAGTTTTTGGCATTTTACGTTATTTCCTGCACTGCACTATTTATAATTGACTTTCTTAACTGTTTTTCATTCATTATTGGTACAGTGTTTATGCTTATTCATTTGTTTTTGTTCATGTTGTGAGTGTTGGCTACCTATGCAACAATTGTGTGTGTGTGTGTGTGTGTGTGTGTGTGTGTGTGTGAGAGAGAGAGAGAGAGAGAGAGAGAGAGAGAGAGTGAAGTTGTCTTGTATGTAGACAGAGCTGTGAGAGGGGTGTTTTTTCAAGGGGGGTGAGGGGAATGACAGGGATGGCCTGGACAGTGATTATGGAACAGAACTGGGAGGAAATGGTAGTGGTAAATGGAGCCTGTGGTTACATTTGTGCTTTTAATGTTATATTAAGTGGTCAGTAATTTTAAAGAGTGTGTGGTTTGCCAAGTTGATCTGATCATTTATGAGTTGTTTCTTTTCTGTTATGGTTTTTTGGATGTCTTAGTTTTCTTGTAAGGTGAGGAAGTGTTTTTTTGTTGTTGTTTATCCTTATGATTTCCCTGTCTGTGTCTCTGGTTGCAATTTTATGTTGGTGTTGTTGTAAGTGTTCTGCAGAAGTTGAATGATTTGTCCTGTACTTCCATGCTCTTGTGTGTTCTTTGTATCTGGTGTCAAATGTCCTCCTGGTTTAACCTATGTATCTTCCATCACATGTATTGCGTTTCAGTTGGTATATTCCTTATTTCTGATAAAGATCAGTTTTTCCTATTGGTTTTGGGAAGTATTTCTGAATTGAGTTGTTGGTTTGGTGTGCTATTTTTATCCCTTGTTTTTTTGAATATATTGAGTATCCTGTTTGTGTATTTGTGGTTGCATGTCATTGTGTATCATCTATTACTTTCTTTTTCTTTCACACTTTTTGTGTTGTTTCTATTCTTGTATTTTGTGTATTTGTTTGTGTATGATTTTGTCCTTTTGTTGGTGACAGTAGGGTGTTTGTTCTTTTCTGTTTCTTGATTTTCTTGTTAAGCTTTGTTACTAAGTTCTCTTTTTGTTTCCATTGTTTGTGGCTATTTGTATGATAGTAATCATTTCTTTTTTGTAGTTGTCTGTATCTAATGGTACTGTGTTTAGTCTATGGAGTATGTATCTAAGTGCTGCTTGGTTTTGAGAATTGGGGTGTTGTGGTGTCTCGTGTATAATTGAGTCTGTTGTTGTCGCTTTTTGGTATATGTCAAATGTGGGTTTGTTGTTTTGAATCTTTCTGGTGCTGTCCAAGAAATTTAACTGTCTATTTTTCTCTTCTTCTATTGTAAAATGTATCTTATCATGAACAGAATTTATGTCTGTGTGTTTTGTTTGGTTCGTCTATCAGGCCCAAGATATCATCCATATATCTATTCCAGTATAGGATCTTTTACCTATTTGGTGCTATTTTGTTAAATATAATCTGTTCTACATGGTTCATAAATATGTTTGCTATGGTTCCGTACACTGGAGATCCCATTGGTAATCCTTCCCTTTGTAAATAGAATTCATTATTGAACTGAAAATAATTCTTTTCTGTTGTTAGCTGTAGAAGCTTTACTGTTTCTTTGATGTATTCATGCGGAAGTGTACTGTGTGTCGTAAGATTGTGTTATATGATGTTTATTGTTTCAGTTATTGGTATATTGGAATACATATTCTCTACATCAAATGACAGGAGGGTGCCTGTGTCTGGAACTTGTATGTCTTTTATGTACTGAATCAATTGTGTGGTGTTTCTTATAGTTCTATCTTCTTGTAATTTGTACTTTTGTAATAAGATTTTCAACATGTATCTCGCAAGTGGGTAAGTGGTAGCATTTCTATAATTCATAATAGCTATGACGGGGAGATCTTTCTTATGTAGCTTTGGTTGGCATCGGAACTAAAGTGCACTGGGATTTGTTTGTATCAGTTTTCCTTTTTTTATTGTTTTGTGTTTTATGTTTAATGTCTTGTAGAGTGTTTCTCAGCCTCATTTGGAATCTGTTTGTTGGATCTGATTTTAATTGTATAATTTTATTTTTTGTGATGGACCCTTGTGTCTTACTGGTTGACCACTTGATATAACATTAGAAGTACAAATATAACCACAGGCTCCATTTACCACTACCATTTGCTCCCAGATCTGTCTCATAATCACTGTCCAGGCCATCCCTGTTGTTCCTGTTCAGTGTCAGATACAAGTACAATGTAATTCTTTACTTTGATTAACATCTTTGTGAGTTGAGTGGTAGGGGCTGGGTGTCAACTAGTTGCAGCTGTTTCTTAAGCTCCATGTCCTTGCTGTGTTGTTTGTTCTGCAGGCACAAGCAGCAGTATTTTGCTGGGTGGCATGAGCTCCAAATGGTGTGAGGAGGCCAAGCAAGCAAGGCATCATAGAGCATTTCTTTCTTTTTAGTGTGTGTGCAATAGTAGATTGCGTGAGCACATAGCAAGTTGTCTATGAACCGGCATCTCCACTGCTCACCTAGACATCTGCCAATCATGAAGTTAGCATAATCAAAGTTAAATTATGATACATATTTGTTCTGGTAATGTATGTCTAAAAGATTCGCAGTATTTTAGCCATTTCCAAATTTAAACTCAATGCTTTGAGAGTAAAGTAATGTTCTTGTCACTTTTATTCCATATGAAGATGACAGGGTTTACTCTTTAAACATTAGTTTAAATTTTAAACAGAAACAGTCTCTTAAATGTTAATTCTTCCATTGAGGGGACATTTGTAATAACTTTGACTTAAAATATCATAGATCTGCGTTGAAATTTTCGTTTTCTGTAACAACATATTCCACAGAGAAAATTTTGTACAGTATGACAATGCATGAGCACAGCAGACACTAATAAAGAAAGGAGGCCACACACTGTGACTCGAGAACAAGATTCTGAAGAAATAGGAGCTTGACAGGATCCACAATTCCTGTCATCTGAGCTGTAAAGCTGAATTTTCAGCACATGTTGTTGTTGTTGTTGTTGGTGGTGGTGGTGGTGGTGGTGGTGGTTAGTGTTGTCTTTAGTCAGAGGACTGGTTTGAAGTAGCTCTCCATGCTGCTCTATTGTGTACAAGCCTATTCATCTCTGAATAACAACTGGAACATGCATCCATTTGAATCTGTGTACTGTTATCATCTTTTTCAGTCTCCCACTACAATTTTTACTCCAATGCTTCCCTCCAATACTAAATTGAATTTGTGCTGTCAACTGATCGCTTCTTTTAGTGAAGTTGTGCCACAGCTCTCCCAATTCTATTCATTGCCTCCTCATTAGTTACATGATCTACTTAGCTAATCTTCAGCATTCTTCTGTACCACCACATTTTCAAAGCTTCTGTTCTCTTCTTGTCTGAACTCCTTTAATGTTTTACTTCCATACTAGGGTACACTTAATACAAATATTTTCAGAAAAGACTACCTAACACTTAAATTTATGTTTGATGTTAATAAATTTCTCTTCCTCGGAAGCACTTTTTTCCATTGTTAGTATACATTTTATATCCTCCCTACTTTGCCCATCATCAGTTACTTTACTGCTGGAATAGCAAAACTCCTCTGGTACTTTTAGTCACTCAGTTTGTAATGTAATTCCATTGGCATTGCCTGATTTAATTTCACTACATCCCGTTACCCCTGTTTTGCTTTTGTTGATGTTCATTTTATTTACTACTTTCAAGACAATGTCCATTATGTTCAGCAGCTCTTTCAAGTCCTTTGCTGTCTCTGACAGAATTACAGTGTTGTCAGCAAACTTCAAAGTTTTTATTTCTTCAACTTGTACTTGAATAATTGCCGTCTGGTTTCCGTACAAGTTGTAAGTGACCTTTCACTCCCTGTGTTTTACTCCTGCTGTCTTCAGAGTTTCAAAGAATGTATTCCAGTCAACATTACCAAAAGCTTTCTCTAAGTCTAAAAATGCTATAAATGCAAGTTGGCCTTGCATTCACCTATCTTCTAAGAGAAGTTGTAGTGCCAGTACTACCTTGCATTTAGCTACTTTTTTCTGAAACACAAACCGATCTACAATGAGGCCAGTTCCTAGCGCTTCTATCATTCTTCGATAAATAATTCATGTCAGTATTTTGCAGCCAAAAGTTTTTAAACAGATAATTTGATAAAATTTACACCTGTCGGCACTTGCTTTATTTGGAGTTGGAATTATTACATTCTTTTTGAAGTCTGAGTATTTCACCTGTCTTGGAAGTCGTTTCTGAAAGTATTTGTAGTGTAGCCTTGTATGGAAGCGAAATGTGAACGATAAATAGTTTAGTCAAGAAGAGAATAGAAGCTTTCGAAATGTGGTGTTACAGAAGAATGCTGCAGATTAGATGGGTAGATCACATAACTAATGAGGAGGTATTGAATAGAATTGGAGAGAAAAGGAGTTTGTGGCACAACTTGACTAGAAGAAGGGATTGGTTGCCAGGGCATATTCTGAGACATCAAGGGATCACCAATTTAGTATTGGAGGGAAGCGTGGAGGGTAAAAATCATAGAGGGAAAGCAAGAGATGAATACACTAAACAGATTCAGAAGGATGTAGGTTGCAGTAGGTACTGGGAGATGAAGAAGCTTGCACAGGAGAGAGTAGCATGGAGAGCTGCATCAAACCAGTTTCTGGACTGAAGACCACAACAACAACAATACCTCTTACATATTGGGTGGAATAATTTTGTTATGGCTGGCTCTCCCAAGGCTATCAGTAGTTCTGAGGAAATGTCATCTACTCCAGGGGCCAAGTTCCGGCACAGGTGTTCAGTGCTCTGTTGAATTTTTCCCCTTTGCAGCTGCTCTGTACACTCCTTCTGCCATTCAGCTTTCCCTTCTTTGCTTAATACTGGTTTACAGTCTGAGCTCTTGATATTTGTGCAGCTGCTTCTCTTTTCTCCAAAGATTTCTTTCATTTTCCTGTACATGATATCTATCTTTCCCGTAGCTATACACGCTTCGGCCTTGCATTTGCCTTCTAGCCATTTCTGCTTAGCATTTTGCACTTTCTGTCAATTTCATTTTTTTGACATCCATATTTCCTTTTGCCTGATTGATTTGCCTTCTACATGACAAAAGCACAAAGCAGTACATACGAGGGTTGGAACTTAAATAGTGGCAACTAATTATTCACAACTGATACAAAAGAGTTACATGTTTGCACCTGTTACTACCCTTCAAAGTAGTCACCAGCATTGTGTAGGACCCATTGCCAGCAATGTGGAAGGTGAAGTATACCGTTAGCAGAGCCTGTTCTGTTGATGGTGCAAGTGGAGCGGTCTACAGTTATGGTGATTCTCTTGTACGACTGTGATGGTGTTATCCTGATGCATTACGTTCCTCCACGGCAGATCGTCAATGCACAGTATTACTGTTTGTGTTTGGAGCATCACCTGCAACCAGCTTTGTGAAAGAAGCAGGACACTTTCTGTGCATCCCACCCACCATTTTGCATGACAATGCGCAGGCACATACAGCGCAAGCTGTGGCTGCTTTGTTCGGTCGATGAGAGTAGGAAGTACTGTACCACCCACCATACTCCCCGGACTTAAGTTCTTGTGACTTTGATTTGATTCCGAAGATGAAGGATCCACATCGTGGCATTCGCTTCAGAACTGTTCCAGAGATTCAACAGGCAGTAGACTGCTCCATTCGCATCAACAACAGAACAGGTTCTGGTAATGGTATACTGTGCCTTCCATATCACTGGCAATGGGTTGTTCACAACGCTGGTGACTATTTTGAAGGATAGTAACAGGTGCAAATATGTAACTCTTTTGTATCGGTTGTGAATAAATAGTTGCCACTATTTAAGTTCCAACCCTCATACTGTTCTGTGCATCCAATGCACTTCATCTGTTCCCTGTGTTTTCTACACACACACACACACACACACACACACACACACACACACACACACACACACACACACACAGAAAACAACTAGTGGGACCAATTACCTGGCTATTTTAGCTAATAATATTATTTTTGTTATCTTCTGGACTGTGTAAATGATCTAGGATTACTACTGAAAAATACATAGTGCATTTTCTGAGGGTTATAATGTTTTGGATGTGTTATTTCTGTCATGTGTTTACAGTGGTTCAGATCATAGCCCTGAAACTACTCCAGCTTCTGGTGGAACAGGACGTGAGAGTGGTGATGAAGAAGTGACACTGCTTTTAGATAATGATGTAGGAAATGGACAGCCCAATCGTGGAGTTGGCCCATTGGCTATAGGAGACACAGCAGCTCTAGACGGAATTGCTGAACCACTCTACAGACTACTTGAGGAGTTATTTGACCCTGGAATGTTTCGCTGGCTACGCAAGACACTTATAATGTTTGTACAAATTACTTACAACAAATCCATTAATAGGTAAGTACTGCTTCAAGAATAGTACTGTTATAATGATCAGATTGAGAAAATATGTGTTTCATCAAACGTGAGGCAATACTGACCTTACGACTTATCTTAGAAGAAAGATTAAGGAAAGGCAAACCTACGTTTCTAGCATTTGTAGACTTAGAGAAAGCTTTTGACAATGTTGACTGGAATACTCTCTTTCAAATTCTAAAGGTGGCAGGGGTAAAATACAGGGAGCGAAAGGCTATTTACAATTTGTACAGAAACCAGATGGCAGTTATAAGAGTCGAGGGACATGAAAGGGAAGCAGTGGTTGGGAAGGGAGTAAGACAGGGTTGTAGCCTCTCCCCGATGTTGTTCAATCTGTATATTGAGCAAGCAGTAAAGGAAACAAAAGAAAAATTCGGAGTAGGTATTAAAATTCATGGAGAAGAAATAAAAACTTTGAGGTTCGCCGATGACATTGTAATTCTGTCAGAGACAGCAAAGGACTTGGAAGAGCAGTTGAATGGAATGGGCAGTGTCTTGAAAGGAGGATATAAGATGAACATCAACAAAAGCAAAACAAGGATAATGGAATGTAGTCTTAATTAAGTCGGGTGATGCTGAGGGAATTAGATTAGGAAATGAGACACTTAAAGTAGTAAAGGAGTTTTGCTATTTGGGGAGCAAAATAACTGATGATGGTCGAAGTAGAGAGGATATAAAATGTAGACTGGCAATGGCAAGGAAAGCGTTTCTGAAGAAGAGAAATTTGTTAACATCCAGTATTGATTTAAGTGTCAGGAAGTCATTTCTGAAAGTATTCGTATGGAGTGTAGCCATGTATGGAAGTGAAACATGGACGATAAATAGTTTGGACAAGAAGAGAATAGAAGCTTTCGAAATGTGGTGCTACAGAAGAATGCTGAAGATTAGATGGGTAGATCACATAACTAATGAGGAAGTATTGAATAGGATTGGGGAGAAGAGAAGTTTGTGGCACAACTTGACCAGAAGAAGGGATCGGTTGGTAGGACATGTTCTGAAGCATCAAGGGATCACCAATTTAGTATTGGAGGGCAGTGTGGAGGGTAAAAATCGTAGAGAGAGACCAAGAGATGAATACACTAAGCAGATTCAGAAGGATTTAGGTTGCAGTAGGTACTGGGAGATGAAAAAGCTTGCACAGGATAGAGTAGCATGGAGAGCTGCATCAAACCAGTCTCAGGACTGAAGACCACAACAACAACAACATCAAATTAAAGTTAATCTCAAGCTTTCAAGGACCATAATGTTGTTCTCATCACCAGGGAATAAAATACAACTACTAGTAAATGTCTCATGGTGATTTTTGTATATGTAATGTACTTTGAACCTGTTTGTAGTCTTGCCAATTGGTGAACAGAAATGGCTTCTTGAAAATGCTAGATCAAGGTCGAGCAATGAGTTGTGGCTCGATTTGACTAAAGACTAGTAATAATGACTGTAATGGGAGTGAGGAAACTACCACCAGTTGTAACTCACAACATAAGAAACATAAGAGAACACCTCCAAAACAAATATATTTGATGACGTCACAGGACAGTAGTTCACAATGGGTATAATGTATGGTGTAGCCATGTGATAAGACAGATACAGTGAAGTTGTAGCTAGCGTAGTAAATAGTATGATGAACAAGAGCAGATTGAGGGTGATTGCCGGGTGGTGATCGTATTTGTCGATGGCTTGTCACAGATGGTGCTGGGAGGCACATGTGTAGCAATCATGCATGGTCGTCTGGGTGCGGTGTCTCCCCCTGGAAGCCTTGCTTTTACAATAGTGGACGCAGAGTGACTGTTGCATTGTATGTGCCAGTCGTGTGATGACAGCCGATTTCAGAGATGTTGTCTGGTGCCCAATGTCTAGGTGGCAGTCCAGTGTGTTACCACATCCCTTCTTCTATGGGGAAATGGTGAGCCTCGTCTCAGCAAGTTCACACCATGTGGCTGAGCGCCTGGGTAGCATTCCGAACCAGGATGACATCTTCAGAAGCACTGGATGAACCCTCTGGTTTTACCAGCTCCCAGTCAGAGCAGGAGGGATCAGACGGCCGGAAGATCCCCACCTGGTGAGAGCCTTGGTGGCTCCAACCCTGGTAGCAGAGGTGACTTCATGGGTACATTGGGACCTGGCATTGAAGGGAGCTGCAGTGGTGAGGGTGGTGCCAGCGGGGCCTGATCTCCCAACACCTGGTTCACCTCCGGCAGCCTGTAAACAGAGGGAGATGAGGGTGTAGCCAAAATTGGCACACAGGGCTTAGAACCAGAGTGCAGGAATAGCTCTTGAGGAAGTGGGAAGATAGCAGAGTGTCCGGTAGAAGAGAAACAAAAGGTGCCATTGCCATTATGTGTGTCCACCGGAGGGCTCAGAGGCAGTAGTGGTTGGGTCCCATGCCACAGACAGAGCTGATATTGATGGTGTGTCACTGTGCAGTGACCTGTTGCCAGTGTAAACACTTGGCATCTCAGCTGTTGCTGGATGACCGTTGGGATCCATTTGCCCTGGTGTCTGAAGCCCGGCACCCAAACCCGAGTGCCTGACCAGAAGGGTGGTGACAGCACTGTGGATGGCACCACAGGCGCTGGCAGCATGAGATGGAGAAGTTTTCAGGGATGATGGCCATGGAGGAGTTCCACTGGACTCTTTTCCCCTATTGGTGTTGACCTGTAAGAGCGTGGGCATTCCATTTCTTTGTATGTGTTTTAAAAGTTTGCACGAGTCTTTTGGCCTCACCTTTCAATTGGGGGTGAAAAGGCAGAGACAACAGGTATTGAATGCCAGTTTTGTGACAGAGCTCAATGAAAACGTGGAAGTGGAACGGAGGTCCATCATCTGACACCAGTGTGAGAGGATATCCTTCAATAGCGAAAGTTCTGCTGACCCCTGTGACCATAGCCTCTGCACTCATGGACTGGTAGTTGATCACATGTAGAAAGTTGGAGTACCCATTGAGGACAATCAGCCAGGTAGAACCAGAAAGTGGCCTGAGAAGTTGACATGAACCTGCTCCCATTGGTGTGAGAACATTGGCCAAGGTGGAAAGCTGCTTGTTATGAGAACAAGTTCTTCGATCTGCTGGTATATGTATGGTCAGTGCACTTCGTGCCTGGCTAGCAGTTTAGTTTGCGACTTGACCCAGTGAACTTGATGCAAGAGCTTTTAGATTGTGAGCACAGTGGTTCTGATGGGACTGCCCAGGGAAACCATTGATCCATGGTTACTAAGGTAAGTCCACCGACCAGGACTAGCTAGAGACAGAGATGGAAGTAATGTGACAATGGGTTATTGTGCCAACTGGTAATGCAGTCTGTCCAGCCTAGCTACTTGTACGGCCGTACCTGCTGTAAGATGCTACCCTTGGCCATGGCTATGGTGTCATGGGTCCCCTTGATAGGAAAAGAGTCCACCACCTGTTGAGTGTCTTTGTCCAACTGGAAGCACAAGATCTTGCCTTGGTCGAACTTCAGGCCAGAGCCCATTGGGAGACTTGGGAAGCAGGACAAAGTATTCGCGTTGTCATGTTGAGTGGTATTGTAAAAATGAATTTTGTAATTGTACCTGCAGAAAAACAGCCCACTGGTGGGTTGTCCACTTAGGTAGCTTTGCTGCAGGACCAAAGAGGGAGATCAATGGCGTATGATCCTTAATGAGGTAAAACTGTTCCATATAGGAATACTTGAAATTTATTCAGCACAAAGATGATCATGAGAGCCTCCTTTTTTTATTTTTTTTTATTTTATTCGCAAATACCTGTTCTGTATGGCATTGACTGTTCCTGATGCAAATGCATGTCTCTATGTGCTAGGGTGGCCCCCAGACCCTGTTCAGAGGCATTCACTGCCACCACTAGCTATTTGCTCATGTGAAATTGACAAGGCACAATGCCGGTAGGAGGGCCTGCTTCAGTGCCTTGAATGCCTGTTGACTTGACTCAGCCACACAAAAGGTATGTTCTTCTTCCGCAGGCTGTTGTGCAAATGTGCAATCAATGTTGTGCCCAGGATAAATTTTCCGTAATGAAGTCACTTTTCCCAAGAAGGACTGGAGCTCCTTTAAATTTGTGGGGTGAGGAAGTGTGATGATGGCTTCAGCCAGTTTTTGTGTGGCCTTAATACCTTCACAAGAAATGATATGTCCTAGTTATTCTACTGACAACTGAAAAAAGAGAGATTTTACAAGATTTTATTTGAGGGCCTGGAACAGCTGCAGCAAGTTTCCTAACTTTTCTTCCATTGTGACCCCCATCACCACAATGTCATCTAGGTAATTTATGCAACCCGGAAAATCCTGCAGCAGTTTCCCGAGGAACTGTTGAAAGACTATTGTGGCACTGGCCACTGTGAAAACTAAATGCCTGAAATGAAATAATCCTTGCAGCATGTTGACTACTAGGACTTTCTGCAATCCCTCATCCTGCAGTAGTTGTAAGCAAGCTTGACAGAGATCAACTGTAGAAAAATACCTGCCTTCTGTGAGCGCAGAGAAAAGCTCATCTGGTGTCAGGATGGGAATTGAATGGGAACTGACCATAACCTTAGTCTTAGTTTCCACAGTAACCAAAGGTGTAATCCATTGCTTGCTTGCAGACGCGAGTTCAGTGATGTCCAAGGCTGTCAGTTTATCTAGCTCATACATGGCAGCATTTCACAGGGCAAGGGACATGGATTTTGCATGGAAGAAGCAAGGGGATGCCGATATCTTTAATGCAGTGTGTGCTATTAAGGTCTTCACTTTTCCCTGATCCCCAGAGAAAATGTCAGGGTACTCCTTATTGACGGTTTCCAAGTCCCAAAACTGTATTTATTCCAAGACCAGGTGAACCAAGTCATTGATTACATATCCAAAAGCTGAAAAAGCAGCAAGACCAAATAGATTCTCTGCATCCATGCTGTGAACCAAAAGCATGGTGAGGCGTCATACGGCATTTTTGTACATCGCCGTGGTTGTGAGCTATACTTTGAGTGGAATGTGCTGTTTATTATATGGCACTAAGCGACAAGCTGTGGATTCAAGAGGTGGGCGCCCAGCTGGAGTCATGTTTGAGTGTTTAACAGGAATGCTGAAGCACCAGTGTCAACTTGTTTGTTGCACAAAGTGAGCAAACAGTTTATTAGGTGACACCACGATGCTGTGACAGTTCAACAGATTCACATTAATGTCCATTAGTTCCTGTCAAGGTGCGTATTTTTTGTCCAGAGGGTGGCAGGGAGGCACGAGTTGCCCTTCCTTCTGGGATGCTTCACAGTGTACCTACCTGTTGGGGCAGTAGTCTCTGACGTGTTCGTAAACAATCTGGCCACAATGGAAAGAAGTTCAGTCAGGGGGCTAAAGCTTCTTTCCTTGGTTATGAGACGGAGCCGTAGTTTGGCAGTGTTTGCACTCTGCTGTTACCACATTTGCTGTGTAGGCAAAGTTGAATTTCTCTCCTGGGTCTGACATGATGGCTGTCACCTCACTCCAGAATTTTAATAAATGGCCTGCGGGTTGCGAAACTTCGACCTCCTTATCTGGAACTGTCTGTATGGTTGCATCTGTAATCATCTCCTCCGCATATGATTATTTGTTTACTGGAGTTACAAAATGACATTTCCTACTAAGTCCCTGAGGTTCAGACACTCATGTGCAGTATGACTGATCAGGCTGTTTAGGGCACTTACAAAATTCCAGATGGGTTGCAGTAACATGGCAATGTTGTTGAAAGTATCTGTTTAACAGAACATGCATTTCATCAAAGGTCAGATTCACTGGTTCTCTGAGAAGGGTCAGTTTTTGCAAAAGCTGGTATATACTGGGTGAGATACATGACGGGAAAAGTTATTTCACAATAGCTGGATCCGTTATCTGGAATGCGGGAAAGTGCTGCCAGACTCATTTTCTCGTATGCTTCCCACTCTTCTGCTGTCTTGTTGTAAGGCAGAAAAGGTATTGGATTTGTAGTTGACCGCTGGGAGAGTAATGTAGACAACAAATCTTCCTGACATTTCTGTCCCTCTAAATGCTATTGTAGAAATTACTGTAGCATGACTTCCATTGGTATACCCGGAGTGATAGCCTATTGTGCAGTCTCCATGATTACGTAACGGACATGGAAAATGCCCACAAATCTCACCATTTATGTTGTAATTCACGATGTAAAAAACTCTAGACAAATCCTCCAGAACAAGAGTATTTAATGAGCTCACAGGACAGTAGTTCACAATGGATACAATGTATGGTGTAAGCCACCTGGAAACAGAGGTACAGTACAGTTCTATCAAGCATAGTAAATAGCATGATGAGCTAGAGCAGACTGGGGATGATAGTCAGATGGTGATTGTATACATGTATGGAGTGTCACAGGTGGTACTGGGAGACATTGGCTGGTTTACAACGTCTAGGTGGTAGCCCAGTGGGGGTTCCGAGGGTTCTTGTTGACTTTCTTGTTGGTGGGATTGAAATTTGCCAATTGGAATCTTGTCCTGAAGTCAACCTTCTCTTGAACTAATCAATTACTAGTGGAATAAGTACAGAGGAGTACACTTCACAAAAACAATGAATTTATGAATCGGATATCCAGATTTAGTAAAGCTTTTTAAATTGTTTGATTACGTACGTGCTATTCAAAGTCTGAGTAACAACATCCACTTCTTCTGTGTTTGACATGATCTCACAGTAGCTCTTAATTCTTGGAAGCCCAATACCACAAAAATTCTCACAGGAGGAACTCCATAGCATAGCACTCGGCATTATAGACTCAGAGGCATATGTTTGTGGTGATGTAAGCACATCATATGGCAATCTTGTGTCACCACACAATGTCCCTGGAGCATCTCAAACATTAAAGAATGCACAAACCAAACATAGAAAAGTATTAAATATATAAGTAACTCATTTCAACAAGTCCTGTGTGTCACTTAACACAATTACTCAGTTGTTTAAAATGTCAAGCATTCTACCTATCCATTCCAAAATTATAAAATAACTCTATATCCTTAAAGGGTTACCATACTACCAGTGTATCATACAGGATTACTGTGTTTTCTTTGCCACTATTCTTGTATTACCAGTGTCCTGATCTACACTGTGCTGAGTACATAGTTGTTATGTCTGGTAAAATTAGTAGCATGAACAAGGTTCTTTGTCTTACCAGACAATATTCTGCATATACAGGGTGACACAGGAAAATGGGAACATTTCCACAATACAATAAAACTAGAAGTGACAAAGGAAATAAATTGCATTCATAGTAATTGAAACCTTACAACTTTGCCATTTACGAAACATTTATGGCATTTATCAATTTCTAAATATTACATCCTTTGGATGGCATCCTCCTGTACTCATACATTCCTGAAATCTGCTGTTGAGATTCCTCATTGACCACTGCAACCTCTCAGCTGGGATACTGTGCATTGCATCTCGAATTCTCTGTTTTAACTCATCCAGGGTTCTTGGTCGTGTCATGTAGACTTTGCTCTTGAGGTAGCCCCATAAGAAAAAATCACAAACAGATAAATCTGGCGATCTAGAGTGCCAGGGAATGTTGCCAAATCATGAGATCACATGCTTGCCAAACAGTTCTTGCACATGCACCACTGACCGCTGTGCAGTTTGTGATGTCGCTCCATCCTGCTGAAACCAGGCTTCTTGGACGTTTGGAAAGTTGTTCAATGCAGGTGTAACGAAACTTCATAACATCTACTCACAACGATCCGCATTGACAGTTATTGTGCATCCCTGTTCATTTGCAAAAAAATACGGTCTGATAATCCCATGTGATGAAACACCATACCATATTGTCAGTTTACTAGCGTATATAGGCCGTTCATGAACGTCATTAGGATTAGTGTTGACCCAGTAATGGTAGTTATGTTTATTCGCATAACCTGTGAGTTGAAAATGTGCCTCATCTGATATCCACAACTTGTTTAGAAATTCATTGTCATTGTTTATTTTTGTTGTCATTTGTTGACAGAATTGTAATTGTAACCGATAATCATTGTCCTTCAGTTTTTGCACCATCTGTAGTTTGTAAGGATGAAATTTTACATCAAGATGAAGAATTCTGTGAACACTCTCTCGGGACATTCCAACCACTGCTGCTTGCTTATGAATTGAGTACCATGGGCTCCATGAGACAAACTTGCATACAACATCAATGTTCGCTGGAGAACGCACACTTCTTGGTTGTCCTGTTGGTTTTTTCGTGAGGGCAGATCCAGTCTCTTCAAAGTTATTAATCCAACATTTTATCACATTTTTCGATGGACTGGCATCATGATGTCCTAAATTATAAAAACATTGAAACTCCCTCTGCGCCGCTACCAAATTATCATTGTTTTTATAAAACATTTTTATGGCTAATGCATGCTGTTGTGCATTCCACTGATCCATTATTACTGAAATGGCGGACTGTTTACTAGTTAACTGTCACATACCCACAGTGCTGCCACCTGCCCATGACTGCCACTACTCATTTCAAACATTCCCGTTATTCTGTGTCATGCTGTATCTGTGAGGCTATTTTATGCAGTAGCTAACTTTTACAGGTTGCCTTTAGTGATGATAGTGATCCACAAAGCTTATATTAACAAATAATTTATCCAACAAGAATCCTGCAAGGGAATCTGAAGATGACATCATCTTTAGTTAAATGTAATGTATGTTCAATTGGATAATTTGATTGATAGATCAGTGTTTACCCCATTTTCCCGTAATGTTTATCTGTTTCTGCTGAATACCTGCATAAGAAGTGGGTGATGCAGAACAGCATTCTTGTTGCTATCATTCTCCATGTGCTTCCTTTTGTTTCATCTGATATACATGGCACATTTAATTTTATTGAACTTCTGGCAATTTCTCCTAACAATTTGTCAAAATACATTACCAGTATCCAAATCAGCCTTAAAGTGTATGAAGTAGGGTACCTAGAGTACTAGAAATAGTTTCATGTATCAGAATGATGTTCTGTCCAGTGGATCCCAATCATCCCAGGGATATCAAAATCTATTTTCCATTTCTTGAGCTGCATTCCGCAGTTTTTGTTTGGAAAGGCCTTTTATGAGGTACATGACCCCAGTTGTTGAGCTCATGGTTCCCAATGGAATCCAACCCCCGATCTCTATTGCATGAAGTTCCCTATGCAATGTTCACTTGGGAACTTGTTGATATGGAGCTGCATTCAATGACAGCAATGATCTCAGTTTCATTTTGAAGATGATTGTCATTGACAGAATGTGATACTTGTCTCTGGTCCCTGTTGTTTAGGGTCCTTTTATGACCAGTGTTCTTACACTGTGTTAAATGGCTACAAGAGACACATCATTCTTTGTGGACATGTTGGACATGCCATATTGATACACTAATAAGTTAGGCAACTTCATTGAAGGTACTGCCTTGAACGTTTCAACATTGACCAGTTGCACTGATTCCTCACAACTGATTGCCACATGCATACCAGTTCAACTGCCCATGATGATGTCAGTGGTGAAGAGTCACATGACCACTTGGCACTCGTTCTGCACCATCTAAAGAGCTCCATAGCGAACAGTGTGCTCCTTTAATGGGATGACTAATATTTTGTCTCATGAGCTTAATATTGTACAATCGCCCAGCCTTGTATATATAGACACGCACACACACACACACACACACACACACACACACACACACACACACACACACACAAAATTCAAGCTTTCGCAACAAATGGTTGCTTCATCAGGAAAGAGGGAAGGAGAGGGAAAGACGAAAGGATGTGGGTTTTAAGGGAGAGGGTAAGGAGTCATTCCAATCCCGGGAGCGGAAAGACTTACCTTAGGGGGAAAAAAGGACAGGTATACACTCGCGCACGCGCGCGCGCGCGCACACACACACACACACACACACACACACACACACACACACACACACAGACACAAGCAGCCATTTGTAAAGGCAAGGAGTTTGGGCAGAGATGTCAGTCGAGGCGGAAGTACAGAGGCAAAGATGTTGTTGAAAGGCAGGTGAGGTATGAGCGGCGGCAAATTGAAATTAGCGGAGATTGAGGCCTGGCGGATAACGAGAAGAGAGGATATACTGAAGGGCAAGTTCCCATCTCCGGAGTTCTGGCAGGTTGGTGTTAGTGAGAAGAATCCAGATAACCCGGATGGTGTAACACTGTGCCAATATGTGCTGGCCGTGCACCAAGGCATGTTTAGCCACAGGGTGATCCTCATTACCAACAAACACTGTCTGCCTGTGTCCATTCATGCGAATGGAGAGTTTGTTGCTGGTCATTCCCGCATAGAAAGCTTCACAGTGTAGGCAGGTCAGTTGGTAAATCACGTGGGTGCTTTCTTCTTCCTAAAATTCACAAACCCAACCATCCCGGCTGTCCCATTGTAGCTGGCTACCAAGCCCCCACAGAACGTATCTCTACCTATGTAGATCAACACCTTCAACCCATTACATGCAGTCTCCTATCCTTCATCAAAGACACCAACCACTTTCTCGAATGCCTGGAATCCCTACCCAGTCTGTTACACCTGGAAACCATCCTTGTAACCATTGATGCCACTTCCTTATACACAAATATTCCGCACGTCCAGGGCCTCGCTGCGATGGAGCACTTCCTTTCACGCCGATCACCTGCCACCCTACCAAAAACCTCTTTCCTCATTACCTTAGCCAGCTTCATCCTGACCCACAACTTCTTCACTTTCGAAGGCCAGACATACCAACAATTAAAGGGAACAGCCATGGGTACCAGGATGGCCCCCTCGTACACCAACCTATTCATGGGTCGCTTAGAGGAAGCCTTCTTGGTTACCCAGGCCTGCCAACCCAAAGTTTGGTACAGATTTATTGATGACATCTTCATGATCTGGACCCACAGTGAAGAAGAACTCCATAATTTCCTCTCCAACCTCAACTCCTTTGGTTCCATCAGACTCACCTGGTCCTACTCCAAATCCCATGCCACTTTCCTTGACATCGACCTCCACCTGTCCAATGGCCAGCTTCACACGTCTGTCCACATCAAACCCACCAACAAGCAACAGTACCTCCATTATGACAGCTGCCACCCATTCCACATCAAATGGTCCTTGCCCTACAGCCTAGGTCTTCGTGGCAAACGAATCTGCTCCAGTCTGGAATCCCTGAACCATTACACCAACAACCTGAAAACAGCTTTCGCATCCCGCAACTACCCTCCCGACCTGGTACAGAAGCAAATAACCAGAGCCACTTCCTCATCTCCTCAAACCCAGAACCACCCACGGAAGAACCCCAAAAGTGCCCCACTTGCGACAGGATACTTTCCGTGACTGGATCAGACTCTGAATGTGGCTCTCCAGCAGGGATACGACTTCCTCAAATCCTGCCCTGAAATGAGATCCATCCTTCATGAAATCCTCCCCACTCCACCAAGAGTGTCTTTCCGCCGTCCACCTAACCTTCGTGACCTCTTAGTTCATCCCTATGAAATCCCCAAACCACCTTCCCTACCCTCTGGCTCCTACCCTTGTAACCGCCCCCGGTGTAAAACCTGTCCCATGCATCCTTCCACCATCACCTACTCCAGTCCTGTAACCCAGAAGGTGTACACGATCAAAGGCAGAGCCACGTGTGAAAGCACCCACGTGATTTACCAACTGACCTGCCTACACTGTGAAGCTTTCTATGTGGGAGTGACCAGGAACAAACTGTCCATTTGCATGAATGGACACAGGCAGACAGTGTTCGTTGGTAATGAGGATCACCCTGTGGCTAAACATGCCTTGGTGCACGGCCAGCACATCTTGGCACAGTGTTACACCGTCCGGGTTATCTGGATACTTCCCACTAACACCAACCTGTCAGAACTCCGGAGTTGGGAACTTGCCCTTCAGTATATCCTCTCTTCTCGTTATCCGCCAGGCCTCAATCTCCGCTAATTTCAATTTGCCACCGCTCATACCTCACCTGTCTTTCAACAACATCTTTGCCTCCGTACTTCCGCCTCGACTGCCATCTCTGCCCAAACTCCTTGCCTTTACAAATGGCTGCTTGTGTCTGTGTATGTGCGGATGGATGTGTGTGTGTGTGTGTGTGTGTGTGTGTGTGTGTGTGTGTGTGTGTGTGTGCGCGCGCGGGCGCGCGCGTATACCTGTCCTTTTTTCCCCCTAAGGTAAGTCTTTCCACTCCCGGGATTGGAATGACTCCTTACCCTCTCCCTTAAAACCCACATCCTTTTGTCTTTCCCTCTCCTTCCCTCTTTCCTGATGAAGCAACCGTTTGTTGCGAAAGCTTGAATTTCGTGTGTATGTTTGTGTTTGTTTGTGTGTCTATCGACCTGCCAGCACTTTCGTTCAGTAAGTCACATCATCTTTCTTTTTAGATATATTTTTCCCACATAGAATGTTTCCCTCTATTAAAAGTATATAATTTTACCTTACATCAATGTGTTTAATATTTTGCATTTCAGCACATTCCTGTATGGCCACAGTGACTGCTGCAGTCCCCCCAGATACAAACTTTTTTGACTTCTCTGTGTGGGTCCTGCTTATTAGATGGAGGGACTGTCTGTTTCAGAAAGACTGTCATCGATTTTAAAACCATTATTGTCAATGTTGGAACCAGATTCATCAAGCACCCTCAGGATTTCTTCATCAGTCAAACTCTCCCTCATTTTATGACCAACTTTTGTGATCAAGACAGCTATGGAAGCAGACAACAGCCACCAATGTGCAGGAACTGATCACACCTCTGCTATGTTTTTCAAATATGTTGCACTTTGTGGAAGGAGGAACATCCATTTAGCAGCTCTCCAAAGTACTAAAAGAGTGAACAGTGGACTTCAAGCCATCACTGCTCAGAAATAATGCATCGTGAAGTAAAAATCAGGAAAGCCATGCTCAGAAATTCTTCAAGTTTTGAGTGTTAGGGAAATCACAACGTGCCCATAATTTCTTTGGACAGTGACCAGATTGTGGTAAATATCTTTCCTATGTTTATACCAGTCGTATCTGAGAAATAATTTTCACACACACACACACACACACACACACACACTAATATATGTTTATATTTTAAAGCTCCTTATTGCTGTTTTAGTCTGTATGTTGAGGCTAATCTCAGGAACTACACTAGGGATTTCTGTAAGGTTTCCACAAATAGTTAGCCAGATTGACAAGGAAGGTTTGTGTATATAATTAATGTTTATTAAATTGGCTCAACTATTATGAATGAAAGTCCCCATCACTGTGAAAATGAAGCCACTGCTATCTGTCACTGAGTACTAGCTGAACATCCATACGTATTATTGATGTGTGGCAGTGGGTGCTCATACCAGTGTTATGTGGCAGAGGGTGCTTCGTACCCATGTGTGGTAGAGGGTGCTTTGTACAAATGCTGTGGGGCAGAGAGTGCTTCTTACCAATTAAATGGCTGAAGGTGCTTCGTGGAATGTAGTTTGTGCTGAGCTGGCACTGGAGTGGTTATAGCTCCTGCCAGACTTTGTTGCAGTTGTACATACCACATGTATTGATGCTGAAGTCGGGCATTTGGCAAGTAGCCATAGCTAACACCAAAGTGACACTGCAGTCAGGCATGCTGGATGGTGTGATAGCTTGCAGTTCATATCGTCGCCCCAAAATGTCACACCAAATGTCAAATATGGAACAGGTAACATTTGTGCCTCATGAGAACTTTGCGAGCGTGCACTGATTAAATCATTTAAGTTATATGGAAGTGATGATCAGTTATGTAATGCTGTTCACTGAAATTTAATCATACCTCTACGCATTGACCCATAATTAAAATTACCGATGTACCATACAAGGCAATAGGGCTGGTGTCATATCAATATCTGCTGCCTTACTCCTCTTTGCCTTATAACAAAACTGTTTCTGTTATAATCTGTTCATTTTTGAAAATAAACGTTTTGAGATGCAAATTCTGCTGTGACAGGCTTGAAAAAGACAGTTTGACAATTAAAGTATCTACATAAGGGGGGAAAAGTTAGTGAAAGTGAACTACACTGATGGCCACCGTAAATGCAACACCAAGAAAGACAAGAGGTAGCACAACAAAATTTATTTTGTAGATAACATGTTGACCAAGTATCAATTGATTACGTTTACAGACGTCTGTGACATGTGGTTCCTGCCAGAATCAGTAGCCAGAGTAGCCGCCATTGTTGGAGATCACCGCTGCCACACGTCTCGGCATTGAGTCAAAGAGATGTTGGATGTGTTCCTGGGGTACAGCAGCCCAAGCAGCTTCCACACGTTGCCAAAGATCATCTGGTGTGGCAGCTGGGGATGTAATCTGGGTCACTCGTTGAGCAACCATGGACCACATGTTTTCTATCGGCGAAAGATCCGGAGAGCGAGCCGGCCAGGGAAGCAATTCAATCTGGTTATTGACGAAGAACCTTTGGACAATGCGTGCCACGTGTGGTCGCGCATTATCCTGTTGAAATATGGCTGTGGCCGAGCCCTGAAGGTAAGGAAGGACAACTGGCTCCAGCACCTCGGATATGTAGCGCCGGCTATTTAAAGTACGGGCAATGCGTACTAGAGGCATGCGAGAGTAATATCCAATACCGCCCCATACCATAATACCCGGTGCAAGACCAGTGTGGCGGTGCATAATGCAGCTGTCCAGCATCTTCTCTCCACGGTGTCTCCACACTCGAATCCGACCATCGTGGTGCTGCACACAGAAGCGTGCCTCGTCAGTAAAGACAACGTCATTCCATTCTGCCGTCCACATCCGTCTGGCATCACACCATTGGCGACGGAGACGTCTGTGGTTCTGCGTCAATGGTAGACGAAGCAATGGACGTCTTGCGGACAGACCACTCTGCTGTAAACGGCGTCGAATGGTACGCGCAGACAGTGGATGATGTGTTACAGACGCAATGTGCTGTGCTATGGTTCGGGATGTCACTGAGCGATCCGTCACTGCCATGTGCACAATTTGCCTATCAGCACGTGCAGTGGTGCACCGAGGTGAATGCGATCGACCACGTCGGTCCGTCGTACCCTCCTGCATCCAACGGTCACATATCCGCATTACAGTTGTTTGGTTTCGTCCAACACGACTAGCGATTTCTCTGTATGATAATCCACAATCTCGGTAAGCCACTATCCTTACTCTGTTGAACTCGGATACTTGATCAAATGATGTTCGCTATTGTCTACGAGGCATAACTGATCGTCTTGTGAAACAACCACAAGGTAAACACACGTGCCGAACGTACACTCGTCGGAATCACCAAGCCTTAAATGGTGCTATTAGGTGGCGCCACAGGCGCGCGTGATGTGCGTCTGCGCTGATATCCTAATCAGTTGCATATCTCATCGCTGCAAACCCATGGTGTAAATTTCACTTGATTCAGATGCTTCCTTCAGGGGGTTGCATTTACGGTGGCCAGCAGTGTATTTTGTAGTGATTGTTCTTGCTCTATTAATTTTGAGATGAAAGACTTTGAGGCAGTGCTTAACCACTCACTTTCAACAAAATGTAAGTGTAACTTTGATATTAAATGTGGACTGCAGAAGTTATATTTAGAACTCTTAGATAAAATGCAACTTTCAAGTTTGGTAGGTGTGCGAACAGTACAGGTATTAAGTACCAACCATTGTTCAATCACTACTGAATTGATCTGAACAGTGAAATCATTGATTTTCAATTACTGTGTGAATTCATCAGACGATATATATATATATATATATGTGTGTGTGTGTGTGTGTGTGTGTGTGTGTGTGTGTGTGTGTGTGTGTTCAGGAACACTATAAGGGATCATCATTTAATATATATATATATATATATTTTAAATGATGATCCCTTATAGTGTTCCTGCATTTTTCTTTCATCTAAGAAAATGAGATACCCAATAACTGATGAACTGGCACTGTATTTGTAGGAACATTTGTTAAAAGAAGCATCTTCATCATATTAAACATTGTGTTTCAATGAAACTACCAGTGTTAAATATAAAAAAGAATTACAAACAACCTTTACGTTTTGACCAGAGAGTAGGTATTGAATAACAGTGGGTCATCTAAGAACTTTCTTTACCAGCAAAGCAGATAGTGAAACATTACATCAGAAATTATGTGAAGTATTTTCTGAAGCCGACTTGTCCACAAATAATGTTGTAAGGTGGGGTCAGATGGACCTAATGTCAATAAAAAATGTTTAGGTTTTTAGATAGTGATATCCAGGAGACCCAAGGCAGATAATTTATACACATTGGAACTTCCAACATTTGTACAATGCATAATATCTGTGTAAAGCCTTGGGGTATTTATGTGTAGAAGCATCCGAATTTCTGGCCAATATGTACAGTTATTTTTACAGTTTGCTGGGAAGAATTTGAAGGAATTCAGTCTAACATTTCATGTCAAGTTTTCAGGCATACAACCACAAGGTGACTTACTTTAGGACCTTCAGCCAATGGGATTTTGTAACAGTGGGATGGTAGTCAGTATTATTTTCTTAAGCATATACTCATAGAAACGAATTCTGCTACTCTTCAGTCCAAATCTTCCAATCCCATTTGACTGCCCTAGACAAACCTTCAATGAAAGTGGAACTTCATTTCATTATTTCAGTTGCAGAACTATTCACTAACTTCACATAGTGTTTTCTAAACTGAACACCTTTGATTCAGATGTTGCATACAGACTTAGAAAATTTATTTCAAACCTTTTTGGCTCATGTTTTGAATGTTTCCGCTTTGAGAAAAATTGAGAGTATTTTTCAAGTTCTTCATAATGAACACTACATTGGATAATCTACTTCCTTTCAAATGACTAGCTGTTAGAAGACAGGTAATCAAAGAGCATAGTAAACTGGAAGACAAGTTGTGGCTTCTAAAGAACGCCGAAAAACATTACATTGCAGCTTGTAACCATGTAATGAAAAAGATGGGCTTATCAAGTGTACCACTGAAAATTTTTGAGTTTATAGACGCCAGAAAAAGAATGAAGAGCAGAAGCTGCAACCGCATGAGGCTGCAAAAATGATACCATTCAATGTGTGGCAAGATTACTTATTAGACGAGTGGAAGGCTCTACAGTTTTGAAAAGATGACACAGCTTTATAAAACAAAGGTATTGACAGTTACTGACAGCAGTACTTCTCAAACAGAGACTCATCACCCATAAAGTGAAAGTATCCAAATGTTTCAAAACAATTTTAAAGGCAGCAAAATTATCCCAGGGTATGCTTGAATCATGAAAGTAGAAGAAACAGTGAAAGAAAGAAAGGTGGGAACCATTCACATAAATCTTGAGAAAAGAAAACCTAGTATCGTTACTTCAATTTTAGAGTTCTGTGCCTCAGTCTGTAAAAATGGAATCCTTATAGGATCATTTTGTTGTCCATCTGTCTGTCTGTGTGACTATTAAGAACCCTTTTTCTCAGGAACAAATAGACTTATCAAGTACAAATTTATATCATGAATCAAGGTCTATGGTTGCTTGAAGATTTAAAGATTTTAAGCTTCTAAGTTAGTACAATCAAAAGATACAGCCAATTGTGTCACACATTTTGAGGCTCAAAAACTCTCTCATCAAAACCTATAGCGTGCTTCCTATTGACCTAGAATCATGAAATTTGTTAGGAAGCTGGTTTCACAGAGCGGGTAAAGGGAAAGATCCAAAATTTTTAGTTTGTAATTATATAACACACAAAAAAGATTGCTTTTGTCATTTGTTATCTGATTTCCATTGTGAAACTGAAACATAGTCAGTCAAGATTTGTCAGTATTGATGTTGATAACAGGCAAAAATCATCAATATGCTTGATTCCTAGAATGATTAAACAGTCTCTATACATGACTAAGTTTGTATGGAACCCTCAGTGTGAGTCCTTGCATCTGCACAGTTTTATTTGCTACCTGTATCAAGAAGTAGTAATCCAGTTTTGAAGTACAGAATGTCATTTGTTGTAAAAATGTCATGTAAGATTTTCTATGTGAATTAAGATTACCAATTTTCGAATTACCAAACCCTAATTACCAATGTACCTGCATATATTAATAAATTTGTATGAAGGGAAAAAAAGGCCATACCTATCTAGGATCATAAAAGGGAAATTTTCTTTGGTGTTATCTGGCCTTCTGGATAGAGTATTATCAAAAACTGAAAGACTTCATTTGTGCCGTATCTATTAATGAAGTAACCACCTTTTCAAATATTTTTTCACCTTTTTCTCAAGTACCACCGTGGCTCCTCATCCTGTATATGCCACAGTATGCCATTAATAACATCACTCTGGAACCTTAGACTGTCATAACGTGGCACGAATAATTAACCCGAGAATACATTAATGAGCGCAGCCACCCAATGACGATGACAGATTCTTAATCATCTTGCTACACAGTGCTAAACCAAATGCGCATGTCAAGCAACAATCAACATTACTCTCAAATGCTGGAATAGCTGAACCATCTGAGTCAGCAGCAATATGACACGTACTCTGCAGTGACACCAATCAAGGAGCTTATAAAAAGTTCACAAGATGTAACTAGCAAATATTCTAACATGGGGGGTACAGGATCCTCACACATCCCTGGACCTCAGAAATTTGACAACATGAACTTTCAGGAGGAATTAATCAAAAGGGAAGGGTACCAATAAGTATGAGGTACATTCAAATGAAATCTGGTCAGTGCGTCTACCTTTGCCTTACAAGTAAGGTGTCACCATGTAACTGCAGATATGGGGGCGCCATCTGTTGGTAGAGAGACTTGACTCGTGCACACAATATGATGTTGCATAGCACCAGTGTGGTTTCACGCCGAAGAGAATGTGGTCTCACAAGTTATCGTCCACTACCGAACATGCAGGCTAGTAAGCAGGAACAACGAGGAGTGATTAAATTTTTTGGCAGCGGAAGGGAGTTGGAGGCCGTGAAATGTATCAGCGGATGAAGACTGTGTCCGGTGAGTACAGTCTGAGTCATTCAAGAGGTGCAGAATGGTGCAAATGATTCCTTGATGAGCATGAGTCACTGGAAGACGATGCTTGTCCTGGGCAGGCTCATCGTGTCATCACACCAGAAATGGTTGCAGAAGTGAATGCTTTAGTCTTCGACAGCCGCAGAATCACTATGGACGAGATCTGTCAGTTACTGGGTATTAGCGTGGGCAGTGGACAACAAAGTCAAATCCAGGCCTGGATCCGACAGCGGCCTACTAGCTTCGTCAAGGATGGAATCGACTGGCTAGTGTCGCAAGGAGATAAATGTGCCAATAGTTTTAGCAACTATTTTTGAGTATGTGTACTGTGTGTAACTACATTTCTGAGTTAGTAAAATCATTACTGTTACTTTACACTATTGACTGGGTTTCATTTGAATGCTCCGTATAGGAAAGAAGCCACAGCCAAATATTACATGATGCTAAATTAACAGCCAAATTGATTATATACTTATTACAAATGTCACTACATGAAAACATGACATCAAAAGACATGTACAAAATGGTATCTCTGAAAAAATCTCCAAAATATGATGCCGAAGGAAATGTAAGTTGAGAAATGACGAAAAATACAATTATGTACAGAATTTGTTCATCATCTAGAACTGCAGTAATTAATATGAAGTTAATTATTAATTAATAGGATTGTTTTAGTAGAAATGTTGTAAACTGTCTCTTCACAAAAACAAATGCTTTATTAAACTTGTAAGAAATGTCATTTACGTGATGTAATTAACAAAATGAGTAAGAGATGTATCTGAAATTAACCCTTTGTCTACTAACTGCAATGTAGCATAGAATTTTCTTTTCTGCAATTTGATTTTTAATGTCTTTCACAGAAGGAGTTAATAATATTTAAATCAGCATGATCGTCTTTCTTTAAACAGAATTCATTACATTTAGAAAATTATATCCTCAGAGAAGTACAGTTTATTATCAAAGTCATGTAGCAAAACCAATCATGCCATGCATGAAAAGCACACACCAGAGTCATTATCTTTCATAATTAATTACATATAGGTTAACTGTTAGTCAGGTTAGAAATGAAGGAAGAAAATTATTAAGAGTCAGAGATAAATTTGTGGCACACGTTTTACATAAGTAAATGTATGTTTGCACATAAATACCTCAACATTTTGTGTATCTAGATGTAAATGTATTTAATCTTGCGTTATTTAATTTGAAATGCTCGCTTCACTTGTGAGTAATCTGCTTTGTAAAAACCCTACCCGGCAAGTAATTCATCACATGTAATTGAAGGCATGTGGTATTGCCATGCCTCATATTTATCTGTTGATAAACAACCTGCTTTCATGTTTCTCGCAGAGGGTCAATATGGTGCATCTTGCTCTGCACAATGCTGATTGGAAGTACTGCTTGGCAGAAGAACACAAACTCCTTGGATCATGTAAAGTGATGTCAAGTTTCTCCCACATGCCACCTTTTTGCATAGGCGATGACATAGCATTATGCATTGGCATTGTCTGAACAGAAAGAAGACACATGGCAGAATCAGTCCAAAAGTGAAACTGCCTTTGCCCATGCTGTTGAACATGTTGTAACTAATCACATGCAAAAAATAATTTGAAACAGTGCAACAACTCACTTACGAAAATACTAATGAATTTCTACACAAGTTAGTTTTAAAAGACGTCATGAGTTGTTATCACTCAACAGTAAGCGTGAAGTTTCTTCCTCTTCCCTTTCAAGTCAGTATTTCTGCAATTAGCATACAGTCCTACTCTTTCTCTTCTTTTCACACTGTTTTTTGATCTACTGTTCAACCTGAATTTCTCCTCCACAATTGTTGCTGATTTCCAATCATGATCCTTGGGCTTTCTCATTGTAGCTTAGTAAATTATGTATGTTGTTCTGCTGGTCCATGGGTAAATACTCACTTGAGAATACAGTGTTGATATCTGCAGATACCATAACATTTTCCATGCCAAATTTTCCTGCTATGTTGTCACCAACATACATTTGCAGTGCACAAATACTGCACAAATACCGATCTCATCTGCCTCATCAGGAATCTGTGAACATGAAATTTTAAATTGTTCATCAGTAGCAACTGTGTCGATCATTACGTTGGAGTAGCAGTTATCATCGTAGCTTTCTTGCATCACCAAACCAATATCCTCTTGTGTCAAATTTTGGTCAATGTCTGCATTGCACTTACATTTGACCATGATAAATTGATCCCTCTCATTAATGTTATTGTACAGCAGAAATGAACTTGATATCAGAATTGTTTTAGACACATGACCTTTGCGTATCAAGAATGGCATAATGAATGAAATTAATTGAGACTGAACTTCAGCCACCTCATCTTCTGTCTATTCACTGTGTTGTTTACAATACTGAGTATGCTCACAATGTTCAGTTTTTGTCAGTCTTATAAGCTTTTTTTTTTTCCAGTCCATGGATAGCTCTTGTAAGTCACTATGAATGTCTATTACTTTTTGATTCAACATTGTGTTTGAATATACTCTCAATTGCTGACTGAACTGCTGATTATCTGCTCTTGGTTTTTGATTATCTTCCTCCAAGAGTTACTTAGTATCATATAGTTTTCTTTAATAAAATAATGGTTATTTGCCTTCAAATCTGCAGTCAGTTTTCATAATAATTGCATTAATGCTGCCTCCCTTCATACATTATCAAGATGATTGTTGTCAGTCACTGCATCTTGTGATCCAATGTCTAAATACAAATTTCAACTTGCCTCCACAATTTGAATTATGTTAATTAGTCCCAATTCATTAATAAATCTATGTCAGTCCAATGTTGTTTAAAAAATCAAGGTGGCACTGAGAATTCCAAATTTCCTCGCTGTTAGTTGATGTGGCAATAGGGCTTTGGATCGAAGATTGTTAGAGGATGCGATGTCTTAGTCACCAGTCTCCATATACAAGTGCACTGTCAAGGCTGCTGTTTCATATCAGTAGCTGCTGCTTCACTCCTTTATGTACTTCCTTTTTGATAACAATTATTAGTGGATCACACGCCATATGATGTATTACCGAAGTTGTTATTAGTTTCAAAACAATTTTAACTACAGTCAGTTTTAGCAACATCCCGTATGCCACAGTACAACATTTAATCACTTCACACTGAAACCTTAAGAGCTTCGAAACGTGGCATGTATAATTAGCCCAAGAATACATTAATGAACATAGCTACCAAACAACAATGACAGACTCTGACCACCTCACTATACAGTGCTACGGCATGCGCATGCAAGAAGCACCAGTCACCAGATCAGAAAGTATTGACAGTGGGTAAAGATTAAAATACCGTATATGGCTAAACTGGTGGTAGCTGCAGTAATACAACACATACTCTGTAGTGATAGTAATCAATAATCTTACAAAAAATTTTACAAGATAATAGCAAACATTATCACGTGGGAGGATGTGGCATCCTTACAGCCAGACAAGATGTCTAGCCATAGATACTTTGCTAGTTAGTAGTTACTTAGTGCTACTGGACTTTTATTTTCTATTACTTTTTCACAACATTATGTTGCAAAAATGATCTTTTAGGATTTGCATATCTTTTCATAGCTTTAAGAATTGTAACATGGTGTAGGAAAAGGGGAAAAAAAAGACAGTTGTGCAGTGGTTATCATAGAAATTGGCATTTGTTTCAGGCAGGTGTGTGAAACAGTGACATGGTTGTTTTCTGAATCAATGGTTTATTACTACATTCAGATTATCAGTAAAGCATGGTGGCCTAATGACAAACTCATTGCTCCTTCATCACCAAAAACAGAAGAGCAAAAACTGGAAACAAGGTAGGTGATCCCTGTTTTTCTGAATGAAGATTTGTCCAGATTTCATTTAAATAAGAAACTCATGACTATAGAAAATGGTGCAAAATATTATTTGTATTGAATTGCTTTTCATTTTATTCTTGCTGACAGTGAAGCATAATTGTTTTTAAGTAACTGGTATTTATTTTTCTAATTCTCATAAGTCATGAATTTCAGTCTGAAGGAAAATTAAATCCCAACAAAGTCTTGAATAAACACAGTATTACCGAGCGAGGTGGTGCGGTGGTTAGCATACTGGACTCTCATTGGAGGACGACGGTTCCATTCCGCATCCGGCCATTCTGATTTAGGTTTTCTGTGATTTTCCTAAATCGCTTCAAGCAAATGCTGGGATGGTTCCTTTGAAAGGACAAGGCCAACTTCCTTCCCCATCCTTCCCTAATCTGATGAGACCGATGACCTCGTAGTTTGGTCTCTTCCCCCCCCCCCCCCCCCCCCCCCAAATCAACCCAACCCAACCTAAACACAGTATTAGATCAGAAACAGAAGAGATGTTCAAACAAAAAGACATGTGTTGCAGTTTCGCCAATATGCATTTCTTCAGTTGTACCTAATCAGCTGGAAGGCCTCTCTTTAGGTAAGTGTTCTTAAAGAAAAGCACTGATGATTTTTTACAGCTGTAAGCAAGGTGGTCAGCAGATTGTGTTACATCTTGTATTGGTTTACAGTTGTTGTTTGCCGTGTATCTGAACAGCTACGTAAAAGAGACCTTCCACCTGATCATGATGTAGCTGTTGAAACCCATGACATACTGTAATATTTTTGTTCAAATTAGCAGCCACAATAATCAAAATACAGTGTTGCGCGTCCTCCACTTGCCCCTAAAGGTGTATTGATAAGAAATATAATTGAATTAAAACTAACACAAATAGTGCAAGCACTGGACAAGGTTGGTGTTGGGAAGGAAAGTGTCTCTGGCATTGCTAATTGAATCATCCTGACAGTCGCTTAAAATGATTTAGAGATACAAAAGAAAACGTTAGGATTGACATGTGTGATTTGAACTGAAGGCCCATAGAATAAGAGCTGTGTATGTCAAACACAATTACCCTTGAAATTCATTAGCCCATTGTATTTTGCGAGCAAACTAGTTGTATTAGAAGGCATAGACTGCAAACTGTTAGAAAAATGATTGTTTTAGACTTTCCACAATTCAATTTTATAACTAGCTATTTGCATAATAATGTTATTGCAATAGATGTACCATAGGATTTGAATGATGATGCATATGGACCAGACAAAGCATTTTGTTATTTCTTTTTCATCACAAATTTGATATCTATTTTATGTACCATGAAAAGAGCCATTTGTTGTGGAGTAAACAATAAAATTGTCTCTGTCATGGAAATGCAAGGGAATGCTGAAAAATAAAGCCTCCGAATTTTTATATGAAAACTCTTAAAGCTTTTTAAATAAAACAAACCCTATTAACTTTTTACAGCTTTGTTCTTCATGTCTACATATTTGCAGCCCCCTGCCACTAGAGGGCTTCAACTTGTAGCTTGTAACATGGCAGTGTGTAACAGTGTCAGTATGTGAAAAACAGCGGGCTGTAATCGAGTTTCAAATTTGAAAAGTTTGTCCACACATGAAGCACCTCTCCTTCAGCATTTTGATAGTGATTAAGCCGTGCAAGCAGAGGTGAGGTTGCAGCTCCATCGTCAAACTGTCTCTTGTTGTGAGAATGTGTTCTTTACCATGGTGACTGTGTTGAGAAATAAATATGTAGGCTGGAAGAATAAAGGTATAAAGTTTGTTTTATTTAAATGTTTTAAGAGTTTTCACATAAAAGATTCAGAGGAAGTACTTTTCAGCATATCTTTATAATTTCTGCAGTGCCAGTCATAAAAAACAATAAATGCAACACATCAATTTGCTACATGTGGCATCAATAGTGTGTGGTAACATACTTAACTATTTTCTTATGTTAGATCTGCAGCGCGGGAGGAGCTTTTGAACAATATTCCAGATTTCCTTAGTACGTTAGTTGGGCAACAGTGTGCACAAAGAGGAATGTCAAGAGTTTTTGAAGCACTGCAGGACCAACGGCTCAACAAAAAACTCTTTTACGTATGTAATCCTTTGTTTTCTTATTTTTTTTTCATTTACTTATCACTGTTCATATTTAATTTTCAATTCAGACAGTATTCTCCCATATATGGTAAAATTACAAAATACATATGTAACAGAAATTTGGTAGGAATGAAACGAGTTGATGAAAGGGCAGCAAGGAGAGACGAGAGACAAGAAATTATTGAATGATTAAGAAGAAAGATCTCCTACTTTCAATTTTTATGTTAAGTATGAGCCATATTTGAAAAGAAAGATCCATTAGCTTATATTTAAATAATAGACAGCTGAACAAAGTTGCACAGTTGAAGTGCCATCTATTTGTTGTTTCCAGAGCCACAGAAGTCATTGTTTTGATTCAGTAGTTGTTTTAACTGAGGATGAAAGCAGACAAAATTGCCTTCAAAAATCATTGTTCCCATGAGCTGTACAAGTTGTACTGTGATTTTTGTGTGAAAAAGATTTATAGGTGCTCCCATTCATTAGTTGTGCCTAGTTTATGAACTTACAGTAATGAGTTAGACAATAGTGTCAAAGATGACAAATGTTCTTGGTGAAGAGCAAAGTGGCAGGCCCCATATCCAAAACAAAAATGTCATGCAATGGACAGAAGAATACACTCTGGTAAACAATTGACAATTGCTGCTCTGGAAGATGAATTTATTCATTGTGGATGCACCACTATTTGCACAGTTGTTATGTAACAGATTTGATATTGCAAGTTGTGTACCGAAAATTTATACATTCTCTCTCTCTCTCTCTCTCTCTCTCTCTCTCTCTCTAACTAACTATTGAAAATCTTGTTAGTGACATTAATATCAGTTTATTTTTGTGTCTGATGAGTACTTTTCTGTTTAGTCTGTGGCTCTTGTATAACAGTTAGTATGTTATGACCAAATTACCTAATTTCTTTTATAAATTTTACTTTCTTGTAAAGTGAGTGTCATCTCTTAATTATCTGTAATTTTTTTTTCAGGACATTTTTGAGGTAGTTGTGCATGAACTATGCCCAGAGTGGAAGCAACAGTAACATATGTGGAGCCCAAAAGAGAAATGAAGTTTTAAAACATTTTATTTACATTCCTATGTGCCATGACAGGGATTTTATGTGTATTTATGTCTAGATAGTGGAAAAGATATTTTTATTATACAAATAATTTATTGAACTATGCTGCCAAAGAACACTAGTGAGTGTTTTATGTACAATAAATTATTATTGTTACATTTATTGAATGTTAATATTATGTTTGTTTTCTTTGTTATTGAAAACTGTCAATCCTTATCCTAGTTATCAGCAGTTGTCACCATCACCATCCTCATCAGAAAAATATGAGCCTACCTGTCTATCTTGTGACAACTGTTTAATGTATATTTACTTTAGAGAAAAGTGTAAATTGGAGAGGATCGTTAAGGTTAACAAATGTTAGGAGAAAGACAAGAGCGACAATTATTTGGGCCTTTTTGCGGTTTGGTGTATTATTGTTTAGTTTTATCCCTTCATTTGTTGAAGAGCTGTGCCTATCAGCTGCCAGGCACTGTGACAAAATTAGACTTTGTTATCCTGTGTGGTGTATAGTGGACAAGTTTTCATTCAGTGATTCCTTCACTGTGTTTCAAAGATCCCAGCAAGGAGGAGAATCTTCAGGTATGTGAAACGAGCCAAGGTATATGTTAACACGAGACAGACATCATATAAATGCAACCTGTGTTCAATAAACCATGGCTATACTGCTTAATGCTCTTCACTTCTATGCCGTTTAAATTTATACGAGTTGTTTCTGTAAGAACATGCAAAAATTTAACAGATCATAGAGGATGCTTCATTGAACAGTTTGAGGTACCTTGGCTTGGAGAACCCAGCTTAAGGAGATAATAGGAATAAAATCACATTACTGTGTACTTTTTTATTACATTACGAAAGCGCTGGCAGGTCGATAGACACACAAACAAACACAAACATACACACAAAATTCAAGCTTTCGCAACAAACTGTTGCCTCATCAGGAAAGAGGGAAGGAGAGGGAAAGATGAAAGGATGTGGGTTTTAAGGGAGAGGGTAAGGAGTCATTCCAATCCCGGGGGCGGAAAGACTTACCTTAGGGGGAAAAAAGGACGGGTATACACTCGCGCACACACACACACACACACACACACACACACACACACACACACACACACACACACACATATCCATCCACACATATACAGACACAAGCAGACAAATATGTCTGTATATGTGTGGATGGATATGTGTGTGTGTGTGTGTGTGTGTGTGTGTGTGTGTGTGTGTGTGTGCGAGTGTATACCCGTCCTTTTTTCCCCCTAAGGTAAGTCTTTCCGCTCCCGGGATTGGAATGACTCCTTACCCTCTCCCTTAAAACCCACATCCTTTCGTCTTTCCCTCTCCTTCCCTCTTTCCTGATGAGGCAACAGTTTGTTGCGAAAGTTTGAATTTTGTGTGTGTGTTTGTGTTTGTGTGTCTATCGACCTGCCAGCGCTTTCGTTTGGTAAGTCACATCATCTTTGTTTTTAGATATATTTTTCCCACGTGGAATGTTTCCCTCTATTATAATTTTTATTACATTAGTTACATTTAACTGTAAATACCACCATTGACACAATGAATGTACCATGTGTACTGTATCTTACAAAATGTGCTGAAACGGGCGGCCATCAACCTCAATGCAAGCATGACATAGGTGAACAAGATTCTGATTCATCCTCCTCTTCAAAATCTGATGTGTGAGTGGTTCTCATCTTGCCAGATCCCTCGTATTTTCTTTCCAATGAATCAGTCTCCTGCATTCATTGATTGATAGAAATAAACACTCGTCATGATGGATGATGCCTGTTAGGAAATCGTTCCCTGTACAACCTTTCATCACCGAGAGCATTGCAACGTACTTCCCCATACACAAGGTGTAGGTCAGTGAGTTTTGCGAAATTGTACTGGTACTAGTCCAACATATTGTACTGTATATCTCTCAATAGCACTGAGTAATGAATGGGTCTGTTGTTGATTCATAGCATGTTCTGTCATGGGACAATGTAAATACGATACAGCAGAGCCACCTTATGGACAAGTAAAGTGTACAAAATCAGGCTTGTCCTCCTTGTTTCCTTGCAGGAAATAATGATTGTACATGTAAATAAACAGCACAGTACTTCTAAACTTGTATGCATGTTAGTTGTAAATAAGCAGGAAAACAGTAATGCTAGACAAAGTGGTAGACAAGTTTGCTTCCATATCTCTTTAAGGTGGTTGCTCCAATCCCAGGTTCCCTACCTCAAATTGTTCAGTGGAGCATTCTCTATGCCCTGTTATATTTTTGCACCTTCTTACAGAAACACCCTGTAGAAAGAAAGCTGCTACTTTGGAAAAAGCCGCTGCCTCCTCAGTTATCCCATACAGGGTGTAACTAAATTCCCTTTACAGGCTTTGAGGACATAAAGTGTGGACCAAGATGGTTACATTTAGCACAGGAACTCATGTCCAGAAACATAATGTTTTCCCTGCTACATGCAAAATATTACAACACATCTTGCTTTCTGACTCCTGCTGCGTGTTGCCTGGGCCCACTTACAAGTACGGCTCAATGCCATGGCCACTGGTATCAACATAGTTATGGTACCTCCATACCATGTTCCAGTACACATGATTACCCTTGTCCTCCAGCATCCACTGCAGCCATAACCAGTGCCTGAAAGTCTTTCTCAGATGCCACATGGGTCTCATAAACCAACAATTTCATGTGACCCCACAGGTAGTAGACTAGCAGCTTCGAGTCAGGACGACATGCAGACCAAGCAATTGGGCCATGTGACCTATACACTGTTGCCCATGTCATTTGTTCAGAAGATCTTGGAGTGTACGTGATAAATGAGGTGGCATGCCATTGTGCTGGAACAACACCTTTTTATGCACTTGCAGTGGCGCATCTTCCGAAAGCCCATGCCGTACACCACCAAGGAATTGCCAGTATGCTGCACCCATGAGATGTTGTGGAAGAAGGTATGACCCAATCAGACATTCATCCAAGAACCCTGCCCAGATGTTCAGAATGTATCATACCTGAAACCCATAGGGGTGCGCAGCATGCAAGTTTTTATCAGCGTACACATAACTGCTGTGGGAATTGACGGTACCTTCCCTAGTGAACTTGGCTTCCTCTGTGCAAAGGATCCACCAAGGGAAGTTGGGCTTGTCCATGCAATGGCACAAGAACCACATGCAGAATTGGCCTTGTGATGTAAAGTCCTGTGGCTGCATTGTCTATACCTTCTGGGGGTGGTACGGGTGTAGCTGCTGCTCATGCAGAACATGTCAGACAATTTGGTGATCCGTATTTAGTTAGGTTTCTGGTACTTATTGTCATGTCTTCTTCAACTTCATGGAGTACAGCCTTGTCAAACTTGGGTGTGCAGCACCGCTATGGAGCAAGACTGTCAGTCTTGCTGGTGATGAAAGTGCCTGCCTGTTTCCAAGGCCTTCTGGTACAGCATAGCAAAGAGGGAATGTGAAGCTGTCTTGCAATGTGGAAATCACTCCACATACAACTGACGAGCTGCCTCACATTGAACCGAGGTTTACTGTTCAGTAACATCACGTTGGAGTATAGTGCACGCCTTTCTGCCCAGGAGTCAAGGAAGTGCGACCCAAATACAGGTTGGATTTTTGCTTAGTATTAACTGAGTGAAAGATGCTAATTCTTGGAAATAAAGTGTACATGCAGCTTGCATTCTGTACTGTACAGTAATCAGTGCTTTTTTTCTAAACAAAAGTTTGAGGGTACTCGAACATTGGATATAATGCAGCGAAAATTACTTATAACTGAATCATGGGATACCACCCGTCTGCTTTTAGCCATGATATCACCAACATGTCAAACTACAAAAAAATGGTATCGGACTCTTCAGTTGACTTTACAGCTCAAATGAAGCAGGTGATGCCGAGAAACACCCAAACATACAAGAGAATGTGTTATCGAACACTTCAGTTTACATCACCTCAAATTAAGCATGCGATTCCCATGAACCCCTGAACAATATAAGAAAATGGTATCGTACACTTCAATTGACCTATAATACACCTCAAATGAAACAGGTGAGTCCAATCAACCCTCCTACATACAAAACAATAGAAGGAAATATTACCGAATACATATTTTAACCTATATAACACCACTAAAAGACACAATACAACAAAACCATCCACACCTATCAACAACAACAATAGAAACTACACTAAAAAAATCTTTTGTAACCTTGTTTGGCTCCCGAAATGGCATAAAGATCAACAAAACAAAGACAGCAATGAATCATGAAGGATCATGGTAGCGGGACCGTAGAGACGTCTACCGATAGCTCGGCGTTTGAGCGTATGCATATCCAAAACTTCCTGGCAGATTAAAACTGTGTGCCGGACTGAGGGTATGCATCTCATGACTTTCAGCTCCTTAATTTTCCTTACCTCATTGCAAACCTCACACTCACAGCTCCACATTGGGTGATCCCCAGAGCAGTTCATACATGTCAGAGGAAGTGTACAAGATACAAGAATTGCCTGATTCGTGAGCTTAGCCTCCACAATTTCCACACGTAGCCATCCCATAGGGGTACACCCAGATCTTTGACATTTGAAGCATCGCATTCGGTTAGGACCAAACAGGTGAACCTTAAGATGGACATAGCCTGCAAGGATGCGTTCAGGTGATTCTGGGGTACTAAACACTAGAATATGTGCTGCAGATTTTTTCGGTGTGCCACTGACTCTCCTCATATAGTTCTGCGCCCCTGTGATGCTTTAATCATTCAGGAAACTGACCATTCCTAAAGGAAAAATTAAAAGTGTGACTAAGTACATGATTAACATCTGCAGTGCAGTACTTAAATTTTTCTGCTAGATACTCCCATCATATCATGAGAGTCCTTAGTCTTCAGTGATTTAATTATTGATTCAGTCTCCCCTTGTCAGTATTATAGAGGAGTATTTCAGATATCAGTCTAGGAGTGGCATTTTCCAAGGGAGTTATATGATTTCCTGCAGAAACTAAGTTTTTATTTAATTCAGCAGCAACGTTCAGAATGTGATTGTTAAATACTGTACATATATTTGACTTATCAGTATCAGAGACATTTTTACTGTGTAATGACTTTATATCGTTGACCTAGTGCTACTGACCAGATAGCTCCTTCACAATTGACCATATAGCTTTAATTTTGCCATGTGGATTAGCTATTCTATTTGCATACCACAAACTCTTTGCCTTCATAATAACAATTTTAAGCACCTTACAGTATTGTCTGTAATGGGCTACTGTCGCTCACTTGTGACTACTTCTAACATTTTCATATAATTGCCACTTTGTTTAACACGATATCCTTAATCCCACTAGTCAGCCACTCCGGGGGTGTCTTTTACTGAATTATTTTCTGGGTGAGTGCACTTGATGTTAACAAAGAATGCTGTGTAATGCAGATAACCATACATCTTGCAAAAGCCTTTTCAAGAATCTTGGAATTCTTAATTCACTTACCAATAAATTTATTCCTTAATTGTTTTTGTTGGTGATGATAAAAATCAGTTTAGGATGAACTCTGATTTACACATTCACAATAAAGGACACAAAGATAATTTTCTTGTAGATGTTGCCTCCTTGTGGGAAGTGGTGGGAAGGTATTCAACAATCTTCCATCTGATTTTAAGTTTTCTTGAAAAAGGAAAATTTTGAATATCTCTTGGGTATTCAACACCTTCTGCATGACAGCACTTGGCTGAAAATCTGAGGAACTTTCAAAAAGCTGCTGTCTAACATAAAGCAATAAACTGGGAAACCCTATCAACGCAAATAAATTTTTTAAAAAAACTCATTAGCCACTCTTTCTACAAATTATGTGAATATCCAATTTTAAGGGCTGAAAAGTGATGTCATCTACATGGCAAGCAGCAGCGTTTGTTGTAAAGCTGCATGCCAAGTACTAATATACAGTAAATAGGGGGTCAGCATTCACAGATGTGACAATACATTTTCTTTCTGCAATACCATTGTTATTAAATAAATATTAAGTTACTGGCAGCACATAATGACCAGCTATACAGGGTTTAACTAAATTTCTTTTATGGACATTGACGACTTGTAGTGGAGACCAAGACGGTTAAGTTTAGCATAGGAATCGACGTCGAGAAATGTATCATTTTCTCTCTACACACAAAATACCACAACACACATTCAAATCTCCTGCATTTTCAGTGGCACTAGGATATTATGTATATCATTTACCAATAACAAGATATTCTGTTCCCCCATCTACAGGTTTGTGTACATACCATCCAGTTGAGTTTGTGATCTGCCCACAGAGGTTTGTACCTGCAGTTGGGCTGGTGATCTCTGTTTAAACTGTATTACTGTCAGTGTTTTTCTGGGGGAATGCTAGGGGTGTGTACCCCTAAACTTTTTCGTCGACAAAGTAATTTTTTTACGACATTGAGAACTTGGAAGTGTGCCAAAGATTTATTTCACAGACATAAATATTTTATTTCACTTTTTCGTGTTGGTAATTGCAATACGAACAATGCCAGCGCAGTTTTTGGTGGGAAAAGCGATGTCATTGACTGTTTCAAGCATTTTGAAGCTGCGGCAACCATTCTCGACAACTGAAACGCTGGCAGCCAGTTCGACAAGCATGTAGTGCCCTCGCCCGCTAATAGTGGGCGATGGTAGTGCTAAACGGATATGCATACGGAATGAGATTTTCACTCTGCAGCGGAGTGTGCGCTGATATGAAACTTCCTGGCAGATAAAACTGTGTGTCCGACCGAGACTCGAACTCGGGACCTTTGCCTTTTGCGGACAAGTGCTCTACCATCTGAGCTACCGAAGCACGACTCACGCGCGGTACTAAGCCATGTCTCCGCAGTCTCAGAGAAGACTACATGTGTCGATTTTAACTGTGCTGCTGCAGTTTTAATCAACTAGTGCTCACAATGGCGGACAATACTTTACGTTTTCAGGGAATAGTGCGCTTTTTGGGTTTCTCATTTGACTCGAAATTAACTTGGCTTCCGCAAGTGAAAGATCTACAAACAAAGTGCTTCCTGTTGTTGAATATTTTGAGATGCCTTAGAGGAAAAGCATGGGCAGCTGATAGGTCCCACCTCCCGCAGTTTTATAGGGCATTTGTTTGGTGACGTTTAGATTATGGCAGTGTGGTCTATGGATCAGCCTGTATTTTTGGAGCAGCCCATTCAGAGTTTGTGCAGACACGGATTCAGCAAAGTATCCCTGTGGCTTGAAAGACACTGAAAATCTCAGTCACCTCAGTCATTGGCATTTAGTGCAGGGGTCCAACCCATCTTTGAATAGCTATTCACGAATCAGCCCCATGTGACTGAACTATTCTGGATACATGCTACTAACTGTCTGAATGATCTGGATATATCAGACCTCCGAATACACAGTCAGGGATGGAACACATTGCTGCCATAGTGTCTTCAGAGGCCCAAACTGATTTTAAGCTTTTTGTGATACAATAAAAGTTGACTTCAGATTACATTTTTACAATTTTGTTTTCTTCCATTTTAAGTATGCACCACAGTTTCAGTGTTTATACAGACAGATTCCTGTCACAGATTGTCCTCAGTTTTTCCCCTGCTTTCGCTGATAGGGTTTTCAAAGTGCTTCTTCTGGTACAATTTACAAATTATGATGTGGAGTTAAATGGCATTATGATAGCACTGGAGAGGATTCAAATACATCACTGTAGAAGGTTTAATGCCTGTTCCAACTCGATTAGTGCACTACAAGCTCTTCACCAAATGTACCTAGTAGACCAGTTGATTCAGCTCACTCATGATTCCTTATAGTGGCTCCAACACCATGGAAAGGAGGTGGCTTTTGCTGGGTACCTGGCCACATCTGGATACAGGGAAATGACATGGTTGACAAAGCAGCGAAGGAAGCATGTTGGGATGGTGTTGTCCATCAGTGTCCCATCTTGCTGCAAACTGTCATCTCATTTTCTGACAGATGCATCATGCATCAGTGGGAGACTGAATGGTTGCAGGAGACAGAAAACAAACTGTGGTCGCTGAAATCAACCGCACAAACATGGAAGACTTCATGTCAACCTCACCACTGGAAGGAGGTTCTGCTTACCAGGCTGGGCACTGGCCGTAGCCCTTTGCCACATGGGGGGATCCACTACTGTGAGGTTTGTGATGTGTTACTTTCAGATCAGCATATTTTGGCAACAAGTGTCCTATATACTAGTATTCGGACAGCCCTCAGTCTCGATGGAGATCTGCCCACCATCCTCGCCGATACTGATTCCAGTGTTAGAAGAGTGATGAAATTTCGTGAACTGTCAGGCCTCATCACTAAATTGGTGGGAAGGAAGGCAGACTTTAATGCATAATCAACTCCTCTGCTTTTGGGGATAGCCTTCGTCTCCACCCATGAGACTGGCATGCTGGCTTTAGTCAGGTTGCTGATGAGCTTGATGTTGAGTGCCCTCACCTCAAATCATCATCATCATCATCATCGTTATCTGAATGATTAAAGTACTCAGTAGTAAAGCTGTGTTTAAAAAAGAGAGAAAAGGGTAGTATAGACAATTTTAGACTTATTTCTCCGTAATCAGTGTTTGCTAAAGTTATTGAAAAGGCTGTGTGTGTAAGGATAATTGATTGTTTTATTTCACATAATTTGCTATCAGATGTACAATTTGGTTTTAGCAGTGGTTTAACAACAGAAAATGCTATATTCCATTTCTCTGTGAGATACTAGATGGAGTAAACAAAAGATTTCAAATGCTAAACATCTTTTTTGATTTAACTAAGGCGTTTGATTGTTTTTTTTTTTCACAAAATATTTCTCCAGTAGTTGGACCATTATGGATTACGAGAAGTAGATCACAATTGCTTCACCTCTTACTTACGGCAAAAGATCGTTCTCCACAGTACTGAGAATGGCTAAGATGCACTATCATGATGTGGGATCCGAGCATGGTTCAATGTGGGTTGCCCCAGGGGTCAGTGCTAGGGTCTCTCCTGTTCCTTGTTTATATAAATGATATGCCCTCTAGTATTAAAAGGGATTCTAAAATATCTCTGTTTGCTCATGACACTAGCTTGGTAGTGAAGGATGTTGTGTGCAATGTTGGCACTGTTTCAAATAGTTCAGTTCAAGATATAAGTTCATGGCTTGTAGAAAATAAACTAATGATAAATCACAGTAAGACTTAGTTATGATTAGTGAAACTGAACAGTTGAAATTTCTAGGTGTTCAGATAAATAGTAAACTGTCATGGAAAGTCCACATTTGGGTTCTTGTTCGAAGACTTAATGCTTCCACTTTTACTATTAGATAGGTATCTGAAGTAAGTGATAGTTTAACATGAAAAATAGTCTACTTTGCATATTTTCATTCACTTTTGACACATGGTAATATATTTTAGGTTGACTCTTCCCATTCTCAAATGGCATTTTTGGCTCAGAAATGGGTGGTTTGGGCAATAAGTGGTGTAAGTTTGTGAATGACTTGTCGACCCATGTTCAATAGTCTGGATGTTCTGACATTGGCTTCTCAATATATATATATATTCTTGATTGTCATTTCTTGTTACCAATATCACCTTATTTCCAAGAATTAGCATTTTTCACTCAGTTAATACTAGGCAAAAATCCAACCTGCATTTGGGTCGCACTTCCTCGAGTCCTGTGCAGAAAGGCATGCAGTATACTGCTGCATCTATTTTCAGTAAGCTACCACAAGAATTCAAAAATCTTAGCAGTAATCAATGCGCTTTCAGATCCAAACTGAAAAGTTTCCTCATGATTCGCTCCTTCTGTTCTGTCGAGGAGTTCCTTTAAAAATTAAGCTGATTTCTGTGTTATATTGTTGTCTGCATTTACACAAACTAATGGCTTGTCATTTTTTGGATTCATAAAAATTTTACTTTATGTGTCATTACTTTTCTGTTGTAATTTCATGTACTGACATGTTCCATGACCTTGAAGATTTGCTCCTCAGTTTGGTCCTATGGAACTAGATACGTAAAATAAAATGAAAAAATGGGAAGTGAAACTATGAAATGTAAGCCAACACTCTCATCTTCAGGCGAACACAATGGGAGATGCTTCTAACGGTACAACACCGCTGAATGGAGCTTCTCGATTAGATTATCATTGTGGTGACTCCATTGTAACTTGTTATCTAACTGGCCCCTAAGGAATTTTATCAGTGTATTTCATTTGGTATATGGCCATTAATGTCTAATTTTGGTACTAACAGGCCATTATTGCTGATTTGAATTTGCATAATATGAGCCTTCATGAGATTAAGACTTTAAAACTGTTCGCTGAATGTGTCTACTGGTTGTTCACAGCCATCATCTGAATCATGTCTGCTGAGGCTGAGCAGAGATGCATGAGGAGAATGCTTGTGTCGTCAGCAGACATTCAATTTTTGAATTGCCATTTACGTAGGTTAGAAATAAGGTTCTTATGTCGCTCTGCTTGTTATGTTCAGCCATTCTAAGGCTAGTTTCATGTCTGTGACACAGTCTGTTAATGAGGCCCTCTGCTTTCTGTTGCAAAGGTAAGACTCCATCCATGCCATAACATTTAAGTTTTCCAAGTAGAATTTTCTGACCCCTGATAAAGTCGCAGAATATACCAATATGATAATTTTGCTTGTTTAGCTCTGATAGTACTTCATTTGCAACGTCTTGTGTTGTTTTCTCCTTGGCCAATGCTTTATCAAAATGAAATGCAGTGTACTTTTCCAGTTCGTTTGAACATAATTTAATTAATGAGGATTTAACAGTCGTCGTCTTTACCTTGTAGTTTCTTGACTGTTACCATGCCTGTGACGATGAAAGACTTTGTCTCCTCCTTGCTTGATTATTGAGTAAGTGAATGTAATATTGCCACTTTTTCTTCTTCTCTTTAATACCTCATGAACACCTTTCATGTTTATGCTCCATATACTGTCTGTCAACATATACAACATCAACTAGATAATTTCAAACTTCTGTCAAATTAAAATGCTCAACATGAAACCTCTACATGAAAGTCTATCCAAGAATAAATGAATCTGAATCATATTTCATTTGTTTGAGTAAACAGCATGACTCTTGTCAGTAGACCACTTTCTCAAACACTTTTGACAAGGTTGGCAGGTGAGAGAGAGGTCTATAGTTAGACGTGGTTTGTTTATCACCAGGTTGTAGATGGATTTCAGCATAGTATATGCGTCATGAAATGTGTTCCAAGTCATTGAGTGATTCCAGAGATAGCTGAAACTTACATAACCACAATCTAGCATGGAACTGAATTCCTATGCTTCGTCTTGTCCTTGAAGAAATAGGGTCACATATAGATACTGTTAGGGATTGTGTGGCATATATGAGATCATTATGAAAGAGTTTACTTCTGTTTGCAAACAACTGGAAACTGCAAGGCCACTGTCTACCGGCTTCATATGACTACTCTGTATTGTGCTGGTGAAGGAGTGGCAGGGTGGTCTGCTGTTGTCAACATACTGCAAAGCTGATACTGGCAAAGCTTCACTGTCACGCTGTAAAACTGTACAGATTGTGTAAAAGTACGTGAAGTGATGTACCAACTGGCCATCAATGGCAGCAGACAGAAGGACACTAACATAAAAAGCTGCTCATCCTGTCGCAAGCAAGCACCCAGTTTTACTCTAGAAATAGTGATGTAGCATCCAGAAAACCATCTGAAGATGAACATGAAAAGATTCGAAAACCAGTTTATGGAATAATAAATAACTATTAAAAAAGTGACTGGTTGCAGTTTTATGTATTTACATTCAGTTAACAGTCATGGGTTCTAAAATATCCATAATGCATAAACATAAACTGCGAAGCTTGTTGACTACTCTGTTTGCTGTCTCTGCCCATGGAGAACCTAGGTCTGACACCAAGTGGTAATGGACTAGTGGCTGGTAAGGCATTAGCTCATATGTAGCTGTTTCACAAAGAAGGTTGTATATGCTAATGGATGAAAGGCTGTCCCCATACCTCTAACGAATAGATTTCAGGTGTTGCCTCCTGCTGATAATGAGACAGAGTCAGCAGGCACTGACTCTCTTGCTTGGACAGTGGCCTATTCTCTGTCGAAACCAGGGCACTCGTAGAGGGAAAGACAGCGCTGTTAGTGGTAGGCAGTTTCCAATGGTATGTACATCATGGTGTCTCTCAGGGAAATAGCTTCATGAGAGGGAAATGAATGAAATGTGCACTTGGCACTTATTCAACGAGGAGTTCTCCTTGAGGTGGAAAAGGCTATTGCCGGAGCAGTTGAGAACACAGATGGCATTCAGTTGCAGATAATCATCTGTGTTGGCACCAATAACAACTGTCACGTAAGACCATTCTCAACTCTTACTGGAGACGTGTAGAAGTGGTGAAAGTGGCTAGCCTCACGTACAGATGTTGGTTTTCAACGTTGTTCCAAGGACTGAAACGCCCCTCTGGTGTGGAGCCAAGGAGAGGGTCTAAACAAGAAGCTTTGTCAGTTCTGTGATGAGCTTGGCTGTAGATTTCTTGGCCTGTGTAAGACAGTAGACTTGTTGTCACCCTGGGTAGGTCAGGTGTGCACAATACACCAAAAACAGCCACTTGGGTGGCAGAGTAGGCATGGAATGCACATGTTTTTGTTTTAAATGGTTGAAATTCTGAGACCCCCAGTAGAAAAACCAGCAACAGGTATGCTAGGTATTTCATCATTGGATATCAAATGCGAAGAGTGAATGTTACAGAAATGGTTGGGGAGCTTAAATGGGAATCCTCGGAAGGTAGACGAGGTAGTTCACATGAAAATTTGTTGAGGAAATGTAGAGAACGTGTATTTGGAGATTACTGTATGACTGTGAAGCAGCCACCAACATAGCTCTCACCCAGAGATCATGAGAAAAATATAAGCTATATTAGGATGTGTACTGAAGCATATAGACATTTTTCCCCTCACTGTTCAGTGGCTATAGGAGTATTTATGAGGATGTGAATATTGGTGTAGATCTAAGGGAAATCTTAAAGTCAGCATCAAATTTTAACATTGTGTTAGAAACACTTCTTAGCCAACAGAATTACAACTTTTTAGTGGCCCAATGAGTGAGTTGCATTTTTGAAAAAATGTCTGTTAATGATGCATGGAATGTGTGTACTAGTAAATCCAATGCTTCTATAGTCCTTTTTTTACTAGATGCATTGAGTGCTATCATTGTGAGGAAATAATCATTGAATTTGGTGGCCAGTCATTCAAAGTGTCACAATTTCTGCCATATCTATTTTCTAGGGGCCCTATTTGATTTGAGTCACTATTTTCAGTTTTTTAAACAATGTACCAAGTAGTTTTTGCGTAATCTTGGAGTTGTTTTAGCACAATACATGAGTTTGAGTTTTCCGTTACAGACTAGATGATTTTGCAATAGTGGTGGACATGACGTTTCAAATCTCAGCTGCAGCCTTTTCTGTTTCTAGCCCAATATACTTTTGTCTCAGGAGTTATCCATCCTTATCCATGCTTCTTTTCAATTTTGGTCTTATTTGTTTTAGGAGAAAACACGACTTAAAGTGCTGAAGGAATATGTTGACAGTCCTATCTGCAATTTACTATCTTAGATCTTTAGACTTCTTCCATTATGTCCTGTATGATGCAGTGGTCAGTATTGTCCCACGCCTAAACTACCTTCAATATTATGAAACGGAATCGCCATATAGCAGAGATGCTGAGTTGCAGATAGGCCCAACAAAAAGACTGTCACAAATAAGCTTTCAGCCAACAAGGCCTTCATCAAAAATAGATGACACACACACACACACACACACACACACACACACACACACACACACACACACACACAGAGAGAGAGAGAGAGAGAGAGAGAGAGAGAGAGAGAGAGAGAGAGAGATGCAAATGCAACTCACCCACACATGGCTACAGTCTTTGGCAGTTTGTGGCTTCAGTTGCCAGAGTGTGTCGTCATGTACGTGTGAGTTGCGTTTGCATGAGTGTGTGTATGTGTGTCTGTCATGTATTTGTGATGAAGGCTTTGCTGGCTGAAAGCTTATTTGTGACAGGTTTTTTGTTGTGTCTGTCTGTGACTCAGCATCTCTGCTATATAGTGAGTAGCAACGTTTATTTTCATAATATTGTTAATTCCATCCTGGATTTTCCATTGTTAAAATTTACCTTCATTTATTTTTATTTTGTTGTTCAGCTAAGTCAATCCTTACAAGGTGTATAACCTGTTTAATCTTAAAATGAGAAATATAATTTTAGCACTGTTTCCTTTGTCAGTTGAAGCCTGTGACTTTCTTCAATTCTTTATTCCAGTGGTGAGGTAGTCTGCCTTGTGATCATTGTCTTTTTCTGGGACATCACTCTCCTACTGCCACTGTCCATCTTCCATGATTTTTTCATCCGATATGTCCTGCCCATTTCCAGTTTAGAGCTTTTATCTTTCCACAACATCCTGAATTCCTGTTACTGCTCATATGTCTTCATTTCTTAGTGGAATTTAGGAGTGACCTTTCCGTAGTTCTCTGAGCTATTTGTAGTTTTCTTTTGAAAAAGTTGTGTAAGATCCAAATTTCACAGCCATATGTTAATAAGAGGAAGAACACCCTGTTCAAAAAAAATTTTTTAAGCTTGCTGGCATATTAGGTTTAAAAATTGTTGCCTTTCTTCCATAAGCCCTCCAACCTAGCTTGATTCAGCAAAAAATTTCATGTTTTAAGACTCCTTGTACACTGATGTGGCAAAAGTCATGGGATACCTCCTGATATCACGTCGGACCTCCTGTTGCCTGGCATAGCGCAACAAATTGGTGTGGCATGGACTCGACAAGTCGTCGGAAGTACCCTGCAGAAAAACTGAGCCATGCTGCCTCTGTAGGCGTCTGTAGTTACAGAAATGTTGCTGGTACAGGATTTTGATCTCTCAGTTATGTGTTAAGTTTGTGTGCTTTATGTTGAGCGGTCTGCATGGCTAAATCATTCATTTGAATTGTCCAGAATGTTTTCTTCAAACAAATCATGAACAATTGTGGTCCCGTGCCATGGCTCATTGTCACCCATAAAAAGTCCATAATTGTTTGGGAACATGAAGTCCATGAATGGCTACAAATGGTCTCCAAGTAGCCGAACATAACATTTCCAGTCAGTGATCGGTCCAGTTGGACTCCCACTCTATTATGGAGACACCACTAACTTACACAGTGCCTTGTTGACTACTTGAGGCCATGGCTTTGTAGGGTCTGCAACACACTAAAACCCACCATCAGCTCTTACCAACTGAAACTGGGGACCCATCTGACCAGGCCACAATTTTCCAGAAGTCTAGTGTCCAATCAATATTATCATGAGCCCAGAAGAGGCGCTGCAGATGATCCTGTGCTGTTAGCAAAGGCACTTGCTTCAGTTGACTGCTGCCATAGCTCACTAACGCCAAATTTTGCTCCATTATCCTAATGGACACATTTATTGTAGATATCACATTGATTTCTGTGGTCATTTCATGCCGTGTCGCTTGTCTATTAGCACTGACAACTCAATGCAAACACTGCTGCCTCCAGTCGTTAAGTGAAGCTCATTGACCACCTCATTGTCCATGGTGAGAGTTAATGCTAGAAAACTGGTATTCTCAGCATCTTCTTGATGCTGTGGATGTAGGAATATTGAATTCCCTAACAATTTCCAAAATGCAATGTCCCATCAGTCTAGCTCCAACTACCATTCCTGATTCAACATTCAAGGTCTGTTTATCCCCTTTGTGTAGCCATAATCATGTTGGAAAACTTTATACATGAATCACTTGATTACAAAAGACAGCTCTGCCAGTGCAGTGCCCTTTCAGACCTTGTGTACGCTATACTACCGCGATCTGTGTACATGTGCATATCGCTATCTCTATCCATCACCTTAGTGTATATCAATTGATGATCCACAAATAAACACATTTATTGATATTTTACAGACAGTTGTTGTTCAGTATTGTATTGTATTGTTCAGTATTATTTGTCTTCCAGTTACCCACTTGTGCAAAGTACTTTTTTTGTTGTTGACAGATTTATCATAAGGCCTACTTTTCGCAACTGTCTGATAAACCTGTTATAGAGGATTGCAATTCTGCCATAGACTAGGAGTACTACATCTTCTGCAGATTTCAATTTAATGAGTTTAATCTAATTCCCCTTTCCTTCTAAACAGTTTTGGACATAGCCATCTCAAGGCTGCTATACGTAGTTTTTGGGAACATTTGGTTGCCATGCTTTACTCATCTTCGAATGGAAAATTCCGTCATATGTTTTCCTGTGGCGAAAGAAGCTGTCAAGGTATCGCAGAAGTTTATGTTCTGTATCTGTTCTGCCTCTTTGCAGCCAATATGTTGCCCCACGGTACTTAATAATCATACCTACTGGGTAATACTAAACACCGTACACAGTGCCTCCACTGACTTGTTGCCAAAAGACTTAAGTAGCTTATGTCCAAGCCGGCCGCTGTGACCGAGCAGCTCTAGGCGCTTCAGTCTGGACCCGTGCTGCTGCTACAGTCGCAGGTTCGAATCCTGCCTCGGGCATGGATGTGTGTGATGTCCTTAGGTTGGTTAGGTTTAAGTAGTTCTAAGTCTAGGGGACTGATGAGCTCAGATGTTAAGTCCCATAGTGCTCAGAGCCATAGCTCATGTCCATGCATCACCACCAACCTCCATGATGTTAGCGATACTGCAGAGTTGATGTGTCCATATGAAGGTAGCAAAACATAGTGTTGTTTTGAAGGGAGCACTAATTATAGTATTGGGTAATCTGTTCAAATCGTTCAAATGGCTCTGAGCACTATGGGACTTACCTGCTGAGGTCATCAGTCCCCTAGAACTTAGAGCTACTTAAACTTTACTAACCTATGGACATCACACACATCCATGCCCGAGGCAGGATTCGAACCTGCGACTGTAGCGGTCGCGCGCTTCCAGACTGTAGCGCCTAGAACCGCTCGGCCACTCCAGCAGGCGGGTAATCTGTACTTTAGTATTATACCAGTTAAACACTTTCCGTTGGGGCACTTAAAATGAGTCTTCCTTGAAGGCAAGTCACACCGCATTTACTAATCTTCAAAGTTAATTTGTTCACCTGAATTTTTCTGAGCTGTCAGTCATGTCATTACGTATTTTTCATGAGGAACAGTGCGCTTGCTTCATACAGCTACCACTTCTACAGGTCGCTTTTTCTCATTCATGCTGCTACCTTGCTGTGGTATTGTAGGATCTCAGATGCTGACAAGTGAGTAATGAAACAAATCCAGTAGGTCAGTTTCGCTGTACCTGACAGTCGTGCCCGTATGGACCAAGTAGAGTAGTTGCCATAAACATTAAGATACATATTGTGTAAACTTTAATTTTTTTTTTGAAAAATTGCTCTATTTATAATTTATTTGCTACAATGATACATTTAATTTGTAAACGTTTTTCGTCATTATACGTAGTTAATTTATGAAATATGTTTCCGCGCGGGATTAGCCGAGCGGTCTCGGGCGCTGCAGTCATGGACTGTGCGGCTAGTCCCGGCGGAGGTTCGAGTCCTCCCTCGGGCATGTGTGTGTATGTTTGTCCTTAGGATAATTTAGTGTGTAAGCTTAGGGACTGATAACCTTAGCAGTTAAGTCCCATAAGATTTTACACACATTTGAACATTTGAAATACGTTTTCAATAACGATTCATTTTCATTAAACCTGCTTATAAGATTATAAAATTTGCTAAATTAGTGTAGAAAAAAATTGCAGAAAGGTATCTAGTTGTCGGGCGAAGGGTAGGTTCTACTTTGGCAGTTCTGTTCAGGGGTTCAGGATCACTCAGTATGGCTCTTGGGTGCTACAGGAACATTGGACATCGTGTAAAGCATAACTTTGATCTCGCGAAAATGAAGCCATTTTGCCGTCTTAGTTGAGAGAAGATTTCAGACAGAGAGCAGCAGCTTTTTTTTCTGCTAACGGCGATCGACGTAGGCCACCTGTGACTGGTGACAGGGCCAAGAGAGGGCGGCCCATGCGCCGGCTGTATCGATCTCTAGAGGCCGAGGACCGAATGAAGGCGGTCGCCTGGCGGAATCTGCCCTATCCAGTTTTCTGTAAAACGCAGCACAGAAAATATGTCACTGTGATACTAACTGCCAACGAAACGGGTAACTTTGCTGCAGAGTCACACACGAGTATGAGCTCACCAGATGATGTGGAAACGTCTAATTGTACTAGCAGTGGTTAAGAAACGCAGTTAACACTTAGCAGCAGAAAGATTTATGAAAGCCTACCATGCGTCATTTAAGTCAGTACTTAGACATATACTTCTGTAGTAATTCGGTGATTCGCAGTTAACACTTAGCAGCAGAAAGATTTATGAAAGCCTACCATGCGTCATTAAGTCAGTACTTAGACATATACTTCTGTAGTAATTCGGTGAAATCTGCGATAGCAGACAGCTGTGTACTTCTTTTCCAAATAACTATTACTTGTGTTAGAAGCTCTGTAAGGAAACTACAGAAAAGCTGCAAAAATAATAAGCAATTCGTTCTTCACCACATGGGGTGGTCCACGTGTGGTTCACTGGACTTCGTTGTAGTCATACAGTCACTGATTGCGTTTTTCAGTGTTTAAATGTGGATATCAAATAGATAAATAAATAAATAAACTCATATGATAGTGACCATCTGGTGTGTTCCACGGCTGCGGAGGCGAATGAGATTCAGTAAAACTTACGACACTGTTGGACAAGTTTTGTGGCAAGAGATGGACTGCGAAGACAGTTAAAACGTATCAAATGAATGTTATGCAACATCATGCACCAACAAGACTATGTCGGCAAGCGAGGTTTCAGTGATTACTCTAAGATGGCCAAAATCCAAATTAGTTTTGGAGGCGCCATGTCACAGTCGATAGGTGAAACTACAACACGTCTTACTTGATTGCAGAGAACAAAGTATTGGATACCCTTTTCCAGACAGAGTGAAAATGTACACCCACAGGAAAATGTATGCCGATAGTTTATTGGAATTTGCAAGCTGTGGTATTTTCGACTACCAGGAAAAAGGAGACACTGTCTCAGCCATCTACTGAGAAAAGTTCACAAACGACTGAATAGAAGCTAGCTTCATTGAACTAAGAAGGATACATTGATTAATCAAAACATTATACGCTTAATAGCGTGTTGGTCCACTTTTGGAACGCAAAACAGCAGCCATGCATATCTTGGATTCGACAAGTCCCTAATAACTTTCACGAGGTATGCACAATGTTCGCAATTCGAACAGTTTCTGGCTCCTGACAAGCGTCCCAGATGTGTGCCATTGAGTTCAGATCAGAGAAATTTAGCGGCCAAGACAACAACGCGATTTCAATACAGTGCTTTTCAAACCACTGTAACACGATTATGGCCTTGTGACGCGGACAGTCATTCTGCTGGGAGACTACTGTCTCTGACGGGGAAGACAACAAGAAGGTGGTGGTTCGCAATGATGTTCACGTATACCGGAGGTGTCATCGTGTCTTCGATAACTACTGCTCAGCCGAATGTATCACACAGCACAATAATGCCCGCATCAAACTGCGTCCGTTGTGCGGAGCATGTTTCGCCTGGATGACGGCGTTTGCGGACGAGACTATCGACCTCGTCTATAAAGAGAAACGTGGTTTATTCGATTAGGCGACATGTTTCCATTGATCCACGGTCCAGTCTCGATCGACTGGTGCCGTCTGCCGTCGTAATTGATAACGTCATCGGGTGAACTAAAGAATAGTTACAAGTTCCATAGATCATTTGAGCGATTTGTTTATCGAGCGAGGTGACGCAGTGGTTAGGTTACTGGACTCGCATTCGGGAGGACGACGGTTCAATCCCGCGTCCGGCCATCCTGATTTAGGTATTCCGTGATTTCCCTAAATCGCTCCAGGCAAATGCCGGGATGGTTCCTTTGAAAGGGCACGGCCGACTTCCTTCCCCGTCCTTCCCTAATCCGATGAGACCGATGACCTCGCAGTTTGGTCTTTTCCCCCAAACAACCCAACCCAACCAGTTTATCGAAATAATGTGGAACGAATCAGTTCACAGGATGTATATGCTTGTATACATGTTTAGTGCTCTAACGTTAATAACATTAGTCCTATTCATGCAGTTACTAAAAGCTAGTCTTGCTTTCTTTTTCCCTTTTTTCATTTATTTTAAACGTGATACCTGTTTTTAAATAGAATTTCCTCCATGGAACAGGGGTTGTCCTGGAGACATGATATTAAGTTAGATTTAAAACTTGCTTTGCTACCTGTTAGACATTTTATGCTATTGCGCAAATGATGAAAAATTGTTCTTGTTGCTTATTAAATTGCTTTCCGACCACTGATACCACGTGGTCCTGGGTTCGAATCCAGGCCGGGTCGGGGATTTTATTCGCCCGGGGACTGGGTGTTTGCGTTGTCCTCATCACTTCGTCATCATTCGGAAGGGTAGCGAGACTGGACCTGTACGGGCACTGATAACCGCGCCGTTGAGCGCCCCAAAAACAAAATATCATCATCATCAACCTTTAACAATGGTTAACAAAAGCCATTCTTTCCTCTAGTGTTGTAGGCGTGGCCATCACTATTTTTCTCAAGTTGTGATAGATTACTTATGATGAATTTCATTAGCGAATACTTGTACTGTGATGGCGCAGCTAAAATGGCTAACTCCTTGAAGTAGGCCTACCTACATGACGACCGCGCCTGAACAACCGCTATTATTCTAATGGCTCGATTTTGTGCAGTCAATGCTTTGCTTCTAAGTGATGAGTTACCCGGGAAATCTATTCCGTAAGACATTATTGAGTGTAAAAATGGCTCAAATGTCTCTGAGCACTATGGGAGTCAACATCTGAGGTCATCAGTCACCTAGACTTTGAACTACTTAAACCTAACTAACCTAAGGACATCACACACATCCATGCCCGAGGTAGGATTCGAACCAGCGACCGTAGCAGGAGCGCGGTTACGGACGGAAGCGCCTAGAACCGCTCGGCCACATCGGCCGGCTATTGAGTGGAAATATGCAAAATATGTCACGAAATTGATTCATTTGTGTCAAGACCAGCAGTTACATGAAGAGTAAAAATAACTGAATTTGTTTGAGAAGATCAGTTATCTGCTTATTCCAGTTCAAGTTTTCATTGGTATGTACATCCAGAAATTTTGAACATTCTACCCTATTTACTGACTCCTGTTCAATTGTTGGTATGATCTATTTGTTGTACAAAACTGAATATAGTGTGTTTTTCTCAAAATGAAGGCAGAGTACATTTTCAGAAAACCACTTAATAATTCTTTGAAAAATATAATTAATAATCTGTTCTGTTGTCTTCTCTCTAGTGTTGTCTGCAAAAAATAGCGATTCTGCTTGTTGAATGTTGAATGGAAACTCATTCATATAAGGAAACAGGAGTGGCCCCAAAATTGAACCTTGTAGGACATCGTTTGTGGTTTCTCCCTGGTTATTAAAATTTTCTACCTTTCCAACAGTGTTTGAATTATCCAGCACAACATTTTGCAATTTGTCTGTTAAGTTTGATAACAACCAGTTGTGTAAAGCCATCAGTTCCACAAAATTTATGTTTTTCTGAGAGTGCAGCGGACCAGCTACGCCGTTTGCGAGACACCCGTTCCCCAGCGTCGCTCCATAACAGTCTGCCTTTTGCCAAAGTCATTTGCGTCAGTGATAATCTTCATTTAAAACCCGTATCATCTCTGGAATGTGTCCTCGTTAAATTGTGCTCCGCTTATGTGCTTTCACAACCGAGTTATATGGACGCAACGCCACCAGGCGACGTTCAGTCTCAGTAGTCAGTGGTCTTCATTGTAACAGAAAATTCACGGGCCTCTGTGGCCGAGCGGTTCTAGGCGCTTCAGTCCGGAACCACGCTGCTGCTACGGTCGCAGGTTCGAATCCTGCCTCGGGCATGGATGTGTGTGACGTGCTTAGGTTAATTAGGTTTAAGTAGTTCTAAGTTTAGGGGACTGATGACCTCAGATGTTCAGTCCCATAATGCTTAGAGCCAATAGAAAATTTGTCGAATTGGTATCAGTTACCCATCCAGCTGTTTTTCAGATTTGGCCTCATGCAACTGCTTTTTCTGTACTAGAGGTTCGTTTCCGTATGGTTTTAAACAGCATTAACTTATTCCTTGAGGTCTATAGCTTTGTTTAAAGCAATTACCAGGGGCTGTTTCACACGTAACTTGACTTCTACGGCACATCACTGACAAGTACAGCATGTAATGGCTGCAACTATTCTAGCTTCGACAGCTACATTCACGGAAAAAAGAGCAACATCAAGAAGGAGTTGTGAGACATAAACGAAAGTTGGTATGTGTGTTTCTACATGTAACAAATGGTGTCTACTCAAATTTCGAGACAGTCGCATAAGAGTGGGGCTATGAAGATGCAAATAAGGTTTCATTTAAATTACGCTGTAACGGTCGTAAGCGTTAGTTAACTTTGAGATTGAACATGGTGAGATAATATTAATCACCAATGTCCTTAAAGCGACAAAGACACCATTATCGCCACCTCCCTGAGTCTGAACGAGGTCATGTAATGCGGGTAAATGTATCCACTGTGCATAATTGGTGGCAATGGTAGTGACGAGAATGTATGGTCGCAAGATGACCGAGCTCCAGACGGCCACGTGGAACTACCGAGATGTAAGACCATTATGTTCGGCGTGTGGCTCTGGCGCATCATACTGCATCTGAAGCAGCAATCTGAGATGTAGTTGGCATCTCAGTGACACAACGAACTGATACAAATCGGTTACTTTAAGGAAGATCTAAGCCAGACGCACTTATGAGCCAAACCACCGCCATTTGCGACTTTAGCGGTGTCAAGCGAGAGCTCGTTGGAGGGTGGGGTGGACGTCTGTTCCGTTTTCTGGTGAAAGCTGGTTCTGCCTCAGTGCCAGTGATGTCTGTATGCCGGTTAGGAGGAGGCCAGCTGAGGGCACGCAACCAGCCTGTTGCATGCTATACACAATGGGCCTTCACCTGGATTCCTGGTCTGGAGTGTGATTTCGTATGACCGCAGAAGCAAGTCTAATGGTTATCCCACGCATCCTGATTGCAAATTTGTATGTCAATCAGATGATTCGACATGTTGTGCTGGCGATCACGAACAGCATTCGTGGAGTATTTTTCCAACAGGATAACGCTCGCCCATATACCGCTGCTGTAACCCAACATGCTCTACAGTGTATCGATTACCATATCCGTCTCCAATCGAGCACGTATGGGATATCATCAGACGATAGCTCCGGTTTCATGTTGACCGACAAAGTGCAACAGGCATGTAACACCAACCCACAAACTGATATCTGGCATACGAGGTGCAACAATAAAGTAATGAGACTGATGTGAAAAAAAATGTTGCTTACCGTTTTAGTCAAGTTTAGTATTGTCTCCTTCAAAGTAGTTCCCTTCTGATTGCACACACTTTTTCCAGCGCTTCCACCATTGATGGTAACATTTCTGGAACTCATCTTCTGTATTATCCTCCAAGACCCTCGTCACAGCTTTTTGGACATCTTGTGTTGTTTGAGAACGGTGTCCTTTGACCGCCGTTTTAACTCTTGGAAATAGAAAAGAGTCGCACAGAGTGATATCTGGTGAATAAGGTGGCTGTGGTAGTACTGAAATTTCTTTTGAGGTTAAAAATTGCTATACTGACAGAGCAGTATGGGATGGCGCATTGCCGTGATGCAGATCTCATAAGAAGATCTTCAGTTATTATTAGATGAACCGTTTCTCGATTGATGTTCAGTTCTTTGCAATCATTTTCACGGATAATCTTCGATCAGATCGTACGAGTTCACGCACCCTGGCCAAGTTGACATCCATCCGTGAGATTGATGGTCGTCCACTGCGGTCTTCGTCGTCAACATTCGTTCTGCCTTCATTACCGTAAGTTGTCGTCGCCTTTTCACCCAGTTTAGCGCAAAAAGAAATGGCATACCTTTGCGCAATATTATGCGGTTCCATTTCCGTGACGAGAGACACAAACAGCTGTTAACTTATTACAGCACATATCACGACTGAACAGTTCCATCGATGTGCCGCTTGGACTAGAAGCAGCTTATAGACCAAGGTCAAAGATACTGTGCCTTCGCAAGCATGCAGGATTGCTACATCTTGCAAAAAAAAATCAGTCTCATTACTTTATGGTTGCATCTTGTATGCACAACACAATGCATGCATGTATGCGTGCTTCCATGGAACATTCTGGCCGTTACATCGGTTATACATGTACCAGCATTTCAGATTTGCAATGGCTTAACTATCACTTACATTAACCAGTGATCTTGCAATGTTAATCACTTAAATACGAGGGTAATCCGAAAAGTAAGGTCTCCTATTGTTTTATAAGTACATAGACCTGGTTATTACTACAATGGTTTACATTAGTTTACAACTGGAACATTTAGCTATTTTTCGACATAATCACCATTTCTGTCGATGCATTTTTGTAGACGCTGTGGCAGTTTTTGTATGCTCATGTCATACCAGCTCGCAGCCATGTTTACTGTAATGTCACAGCGGGCAAGTGCAATAATGTCGTGGTCAGGTTGTGCGACCACAAAGATAAATGCACGGTGTTTGTTGTCTACCTCATCTTCTGCAGCCGCCGCTGTTATACGTGGCGCCAGCTTCGCCGCGAGAAACGCCGCAACTAGCATTGGCATAACGGGCACCGACTATAATCCTCCCGCTGATTACGTGCCCACCAATCATGTGGAAGTATTTCGCAGCCGGCCGGTTAAATGGTTCAAATGGCTCTGAGCACTATGGGACTCAACTGCTGTGGTCATTAGTCCCCTAGAACTTAGAACTAGTTAAACCTAACCAACCTAAGGACATCACAAACATCCATGCCCGAGGCAGGATTCGAACCTGCGACCGTAGCGGTCTTGCGGTTCCAGACTGCAGCGCCTTTAACCGCACGGCCACTTCGGCCGGCCCGGCCGGTTAGAAAGGACGCCACCTGGGCGACCAGGGTCAGTTTGCACCGGCAGTCGCTCCGGGCCGAGCGCCAACTGCCATTGCCAGTCCCTCAGTTGGACCTCCCATTGCCCCGCGCTGCCGTTCACTCAAAGTCCGTCCAAGTCTTCACTCCGTGTCCCGTCCGAGTCCTCCGCATCGACCGCCGATGTCTCCGCTCCGAGCCGGTCGAAGAGTCTTCGCTCTGCGCCTCGTTCGTGTCCTCCATACCGCCCGCCGACGCTTACACTCCGAGTCGCATCCAAGCCGCCGCTCCGCGTCTCTTCCGAGTTCTCCATTCTGAGCCCGAGATCTGTGCGCAAGTCATCGTCTCTCCCTCCTCCTCTGGCAGCGTCGTCGGTCAGTCTGAGGAATCCGGCCTTCCGCAGCAGGCACGTCTACCTCCGAGCTCTCTCCTCACCGGGACCTTTCTCCTGGACCGTCCTAGGGGCCTATCATTCTTCACTGATATCGCCACACCGACGTCGCCCCCGTGAGAAGTCTTCTACTGCCACGTCAGTCACTATCGTTGAATTGAACCTGTAAATAATTAAATTATATATATTATTCAGTTTTTTAATAATTTTTATTGAACTGAATTGAGATGGTTGGAAATATTTAAAAATCAGTGAATATATTTAAACCATGATAAGGTGGCATCCGACAAATACTTTGAGAATTTCGTCGCCGTAAGAAGAAGGTTCGTGGGCCACATTATTTCTGAGCTAAAATGAGATAAATACTGAAAATACAGTTTACATATAATGTTGAAATATTAGGATCATGGATTAAACAAATAATGAAATCACAGTAGCGTTAATCATAACTATAATTACTGAAGTGCACTATGCTACTTACATTGGGAATACAACATTAATCACTAGTGATATGTTGATTATCCGCACGTCGGTATGTCGTCCGTGCGTAGTTTAAATAGTTTAAATTAGAGCGGCCAGTCTGACGCGTGAGGCTCTCCCTCGACTCCATTCCAGAACAGATAACAGAAGAAGTAATTAACAAATGACTAGACATCCTTTCTGTGTTTCACCAGCGATCACTTGCGACCGCGCACAAAATAACTTGCATTGGCTTTCACACTTTATTAAACCAGGTTTTCTGATTAAAAAAATAGATTTACATGCTATGGCTAAAAATGTGCCTTTAAAAACACCAGTAACGTATACTCAAGTTCGATGACTGTTTTGTTGTAGTCAGTGAGTACAAATAAAGTTCATTTCTTTTTTGCTACCTGGGACTCATTATTTGACGTGGCTCCGTTGACCACGACACAAAACAAGCTAACGTCAACAACTGTACGGGACAAATAAAAGGTGACGAAATAAACAGAGAATACAAGGGAATTGATCCGGTAATTCAATATGTAAAGGGAGATAAGAATCTAACAATCGTGGGGTATTAGCGTGCTATAGTAGACGAAGCAGTATAATTCACATTTACACGAGAATATGGGTATGGCAGTAGGAATGAGATAGGAGAAAGACTCCTCGAGCTCTGCAATAAACTCCAGCTAGTCATAGTAAAGTAGACACTCGTACAATTCAAAAATCGCCCAAGGGGGAGCCGTACTTGGAAAAGGCCAAGAGAGGCCAGAAGATACCATCTAATTATATCACGATAAGACACTGATCCTGAAATTTGATATTAGGTTATAAGGCATAGCCAGTAGAGGATACAGACTAAGGTCACAATTTAGTAATAATGAAGAGTAGTCTGAAGGTTAAGAGAAATGTGGGGGAAGAAGTAGACAAGGAAGTGGGATAGCGAGACATTGAGAAATGGTGATGCTATAAGTTATCTGAGAGTGCAAGTACTGCGGTAGTGAATGCCAAAGTAAGTATGCAGCTGACGAGGAAACATCTCCCGTAAAACGGATTATTACAGAAGTTGTATGGACAAATATGTGTAGAAGGAAGACAATTGTGAAGACATTGTGGGTAACAAAAGTGACAGTTCGATCAGTAAACTAAAGAAGGAGATACAAAAGTGTTAAGGGAAAAAGGAATACAGAAATATGAGACACTTACAGATGGACTGACTAGGAGGTGCAAGGAAGCTAAAACGAAATAAGTACAGGAAAATGTGAAGAAAAGGAAACTGTTATGAGGAAAGATTCAGCAAATAGGAAAGTCAAAATAACTCTCGGGGAATTTAAAAGAAAAGCAACAACATTATGTGTTCAAAAGGGCATATAACTGTTAAACGCAGGGGAAACAGCGGGTCGGTGGAAAAGGTCACTGACGGCCTCTGCGAGGGAGAGCCACTGCCTGCTGACATGGTGGAACGGGGAAACGGGTGCCGGTTTGGTAGGCGTAGAGGATCAAGTATTAGAGTCGGAGTTTGAAAGAATTTTGGAATGATTGGGATGAGGCTGAAGGGGCAAAAACACTCCTTTGGATTTTCTAAAATCATAGAGGGAAGTGGCAATGAAAGTGTGCAGAAAGTAAAAGACTGTATGCATTCTGGGATCTTTCGGAAGAATATCATCCAGTTGATCCAGAAAACAGCAATGTTCCACTGAGGCAATTCACGATTCATATTATAACCTCTTAAAATTTCCTAATCACTTGCACTAGCACGACGGACAGTCTCGAAAATTGTTTCAATCAGTGACAGCCGACTTCAGATACGGAATGTTTTCTTGGAGGGATGGCAGCGTGCTGATGTGAGGTTTAATTTCTCGTGTCGTCCTCATTGACCTTCCTGGATGTTACGGCTGCAGTATCTTTCTTTGTGCATCAGATCGAATCATACCTTGGTGCTGCTCTAGGATGCTCCCTCCTTAATGACTGATGACCATCACCCACTGCACCTTCGCAGAGTGCACAGTCCTACAACGTAAGCTCCAGAGTGCTCTAATTTTATTCACAAACTCGAATACGGGCCGTGACCGTTCGGTCCTCGCTCGTGACCGGCTTTACTGGGGAGAGATATTGTGATTGAGCACTCCAAGGCAACATGGCGACACTCTGTAGAGCATGTTGGGTTATAACACCCATATGTGCGCGAGCGTTATCCTGTTGGAAAACACCCGCTGGAATGCTGTTCACGAATGGTAGCACATTAGGTCGAATCACCAAACTGACGTACAGATTTGCAGTCAGGGTGCGTGGGATAATCATGAGAGTGCTCTTGCTGTCATACGAATTCGTACCACAGACCATAACTCCAGGTATAGGTCCACAGTGTCTAGAACGCAGCAGGTTGGTTGCAGGCCTTCAACTGGCCTCCTCCTAAACAACACACGGCCATCACTGGTATCGAAGCAGAACCAGCTTTCATCAGAAAAGACAACAGGTCTCCACCCTGCCCTCCAATGAGCTCTCGCTTGGCACCAATGGAGTCACAAATGACGGTGTTTTGGGGCCAGTTCTTACATTCACAGTATTTTTTTCCAGAGATTGAGTAATATGTGTACCAATTTTAATTGAAATTAATCCAAGGCGTCTGGCTCGGAGATTTCATTCGAGTAACCGATTTGTAAGAATTCATTGTGTCACTGTGACGCCAATTGCTGCTCAGATTGCTGCTGTAGATGCATTACGACTCGCCAGAGACATAGACTGATCACGGAAGTGTCAAAAAATGTTCAAATGTGTGTGAAATCTTATGGGATTTCACTGCTAAGGTCATCAGTCCCTAAGCTTACACACTACTTAACCTAAAGTATCCTAAGGACAAACACACACACCGATGCCCGAGGGAGGACTCGAACCTCCGCCGGGACCAGCCGCACGGAAGTGTCACTTGGCCATCCGGAGGCCGGTCAACTTGCGCCCACACATTCTCGTGACAACTTCTGCAAGCGATCATGTACAGTGGCTATATTCCTGCCAAGTCTTTCTGTAATATCGCAGAAGGTACACATCCAGCTTCTCGTAGCCCCATTACATGACCTCGCTCAAACTCAGTGATGTGTTGATAATGGCTTCTATATCACCTTAAAGGCATTCTTGACAAACGTCAACTCACAACGTCCAATCTCAAAGGTAACTAATGCTTACGGTCGTTATAGAGTGTTGTTGATATTGTGGTCTTCAGTCCAGAGACTGGTTTGATGCAGCTCTCCATGCTACTCTATCCTGTGCAAGCTTCTTCATCTCCCAGTACCTACTGCAACCTACATCCTTCTGAATCTGTTTAGTGTATTCATCTCTTGGTCTCCCTCTACGATTTTTACCCTTCACGCTGCCCTCCAATACTAAATTGGTGATCCCTTGATGTCTCAGAACATCTCCTATCAACCGATCCCTTCTTCTAGTCAAGGTGTGCGACAAATTTCTCTTGTCCCTAATTCTATTCAGTACCTCCTCATTAGTTATGTGATCTACCCTTCTAATCTTCAGCATTCTTCTGTAGCACCACATTTCGAAAGCTTCTTTTCTCTTCTTGTCCAAACTATTTATCGTCCACGTTTCACTACCATACATGGCCACACTCCATGCAAATACTTTCAGAAACGACTTCCTGACACTTAAATCTATACTCGATGTTAACAAATTTCTCTTCTTCAGAAACGCTTTCCTTGCCATTGCCAGTCTACATTTTACATCCTCTCTACTTCGATGATTGTACGATGTACTATGATGATTGTATCGACATCAGTAGTGTGAGACGTTGGATTTTACGAGCCCGTAACGAAAGAAGTGTTGGTGCTAACCGCAACGTGTATGACAGAGCTCGAAATGCATGACCGGGTACGGCAACGCTAGACTCATCGGATTCGGGTTGATGAACTCATCAGAGAAAATCGCCAGCTAACACAGACACAGCTGTCATGTGTGACATATCATGAGAGTGTGTACAGAAAACTTCGTACGTGGTGGGTGCCTCGAAAGTTAAAAATAAATAAATAAAGGTTCAAATGGCTCTGAGCACTGGGACTTAATATCTGAGGTCATCAGTCCCCTAGAACTTAGAATTACTTAAACCTAACTAACCTGAGGACATTACACACATCCTTGCCCGAGGCAGGATTCTAACCTGCGACCGTAGCATCGCGCGGTTCCGGACTGAAGCGCCTAGAACCGCTCGGCCACCGCGGCCTGTCTCGAAAGTTCACTCCTCACATGAAACAGAGGGAACTGGACATCTGTCAACAACTTTCCTTGCATGAGGGTGAGGGGTTCCTTAACAAAAATTGACAGGTGAAGAAAGCTTAGTCCAACTTTTTGACTCCGAAAACAAGAGAGCATCGGTGGAGCTCCGTCACAGAGGACCACCGACACCAAAATAAAGTTCAAGAGCATGTCACCAGCAAGCTCACAGTGTTCTGGGATGTGGTACATTTGGAATTCATGTTGATGGCACCACAAGGTACTGCGAGACCCGGAGAAAACCGAAAGCACGAATCAGAAGAGTTCGTCTACACATGAAGCATCCTCTCCTCCAGCATGACAATGTCAGACCACACACGAGCGCTACGACATATGCAACCCGAGTGCCTGGGTTCACTGTCATCGATCATCCTCCATTGAGACCCGACTTGGCTGCATCCGATTTTCACCTGTTTCCAAAACTTAAAGAACACCTTCGGGGACTTCACATTGATGGTGATGAAGTGGTGCAACTAGAGGTGAGGTTGTGGCTCTGTCAACAAACTGAAACATTTTACATTGACGGTATCAGCGGCGTGGTCCCTCGTTGGAACAAATTTCTTCGTCGACACTGTGACTATGTTGACAAATAAGTACGCACACATGAAGAATAAAGATATAAAATGTTAATAGAGTTTGTTTCATTTAAAAAGCTTTAATCGATTTCACATTAAAATATTTGGAGGCATTACTTTTCGGCACGTATGAAAATGTTCTTCAGCTCTCGCACATCATCACACGGATCATTCATCACACCTGTGACAGTTCCTGCGAAATATTATGCATCGATGACTTCAAATCCAAGAATTCCACACTACACATTAAAAACCCACCTCCTTTGACGATCGACATGACATACCCGCGTAGTGTTTTCTGTGAACCCCTTAATGCATCTTATTGTAACCGTAAAGCTTCCCCCACGACTCATATGAAACGTCCCATACCACCTTTTAGGAAGCACTGAATTGCATGACAGAATTATATATATATATATATATATATATATATATATATATATATAATCATTCTGTCCTATTTGATAAAAAAAACTTGATATTCATTGCCAAAGGCGTGTGGAATGTTCTGGAAGAACGTGTGTTGTCATAATTATCTGTGGATTGTTGTCGTTGATAAAATTATGTACATATACTAAATTAAGAAACTAATCAAGAAATTGGAGTAATAAGTCCTTAGCAATACATAACTAGAGACTGCAGAGGTGTTGGCATGGAAAATCAATGCTTCTAATTAACAAAATGGTAATCTAAAAATCCGGTAACAAAAGAACACACTATCTTGAGAAACAGCTTAAAAGTTATTACCAAGCGATGTTTTTTCATTGTTATTTATTTTTATGTCTTCCTCTGTAATTAATTCTTTGTAATTAAATTTCTAATTACCTCTCCAATTGTTTACATCTCACAGTTTTCCAATTTCCAGAATTTGAGGCCTTATTCGTGCATCCTATGTATTTAATCGGATAAAGCGCGAGCTCTGTACTACCATTACATGTTAGTAACCAATTCCAAACTGCAATTAATTACGTAACTAAAATAATACGAGAGACATTATTGTAATTAAAGTTCAGAATGATTTTCTTTTGGAAAACTAAAGATATTACTATAAAAGATTGTCATTCAATATTTTATACCTTATTCGGCTGTAACATCAGTTTCTTTACGTTTTGTAAATTTTAATTGTAACATCAAAATTGTACAAAATTAATAATGCTTTATTTTGGAAGTTATTATTAAAATTCTGCATAAAGCGATGCGGTGAGGCTGGGAGTTAGTTGTTATGACTGTGGTTGTTATTTAGTGAGTCAGTTTTGAAGTAACTTTTGGAAGTCAAAGAGATTAGTGAAATCTGTCCTTGTTTTGTTTACATGACGAGTGTGCAGTTCGGACGTCAATTAATGTCAATAAATTTTGTGAAGCCTGAAAATTTCCCGAGGCATTTTGGGGAAAACAGGTGGACGGTTTCAAGTACTTAGGATGCATATTCTCACAGGATGGCAACATAGTGAAAGAACTGGAAGCGAGGTGTAGCAAAGCTAATGCAGTGAGCGCTCAGCTACGATCTACTCTCTTCTGCAAGAAGGAAGTCAGTACCAAGACTACGTTATCTGTGCACCGTTCAATCTTTCGACCAACTTTGTTGTATGGGAGCGAAAGCTGGGTGGATTCAGGTTACCTTATCAATAAGGTTGAGGTTCGGATATGAAAGTAGCTAGGATGATTGCAGGTACTAGTAGATGGGAACAATGGCAGGAGGGTTCCACAATGAGGAAATCAAAGAAAAACTGGGAATGAACTCTATAGATGTAGCAGTCAGGGCGAACAGGCTTAGATGTTGGGGTCATCTTACACGCATGGGAGAAGCATGGTTACCCAAGAGACTCATGGGTTCAGCAGTAGAGGGAGATGTCGGGCTAGACCAAGGAGAAGGTACCTGGATTCGGTTAAGAATGATTTTGAAGTAATAGGCTCAACATCAGAAGAGGCACCAATCTTCGCACTGAATAGGGGATCATGGAGGAATTTTATAAGGGGGACTATGCTCCAGACTGAACGCTGAAAAGCATAATCAGTCTTAAATGATGATGATGATGAAAATTTCCCATTCATTCATGAATGGACCAGGCAGAAGAAACTTGAGTAATATTCAACATGAATCGTTACATTATGATGGTTCAGTGCACCATAATTTCTGAACATGGATTCATCACAGAACATAACTGCCATGAAATATTACGGCGGGAAAGTCGATGTGGTCATAAAGAACATAACACTTCGTAAGTCCGTCCAGGGTGCATTTATACACAGTCAGTTCACAGAAAGTAACCCTCCGATTGAAATCGTTCCCTTGCAGCTCTAGTGCCACTGGCAGGTGATACATGTGAAACGTGTAACCGTGTGCTATTCGCCACGCAGATGTAAGCAACTGGAGCAACTTCTCGTAAGCTAACATGAGGATTGTGGTGTATTGCAGGTGAAACAATCACTTCCATACGCTCAGTTCTCACTGCCCTTCGTCTGTCACCTCCGTACCTTCTCAAACTTGTTTCTCGGGTCGTTTTTCAGCACGTAAAAACGTGCAGAGTGATGGAATTCTTCAGTCAGCATATCTCAAGGCATAAGCCGTGGCAGCTCATTGACATCGTGTCGGTATTCTCAGAGAACAGCAACATGTCAACGTGCTCGTTTATTCCACGTCAGTATTGGTTGCAGCCCGCACTTCGTTTGTTTTTTGTACACGGCAGTGTAAGGATACATGCTACAGCCTAATAGTACATGGCTTCAAACAGAGAATCGAGAAATTTTGTCACTCCGTGAAACCAACAACTCCATGTAATACGATGTGTTGAACGGTTTTAGCTCCCTAACTAAAACTGGTAGAAATTTAATTTAAATTGATTTGTACACAATTGGTTTAAATACATCAGTTACATAATATAAAAAAAAATTTGTTTAAATATTAAAGCTCGTTACTGTAATCCTCTGGAAAATAATTAAGTGAATTGACGTACATAACTCTGCAGAAAGAGAAATATTTCTTGAGTTTGTCTCTCTAAATAAATCTTCATTTCACTTATTATCGTGTAAGTCACAAAGAAACACACCTTATCTGAAATACTCTGTATATACGCGGTGAGTTAGCTGAGACAGGCCACCAGAAATATATCCTTTTGATTGATTCAAATATGAGTCCTTGGTGAAACATTGTACATTTCAGCTAAATAAGCTAAACACTTATTAAGCCTTGTTTCACAAACTTCGTTATTATTGTACGAGCTAGGTTTCGGCTTATAATCCCATTTTGTAGTTCATAACTTATCCCGAAGATTGCAACTAAACAAAGGTGAATATGTCAACTTCTTAATCTATCGATTATGCATGTAAACTGTAAAGATTATGTCTGTTGACAGTTTTGACACAGTTACATTGGTTTTCTGCAATGTACATTAGGACATCATTTACAATAACCGTCGATAACATACACTGTAGTAGAACTAAGTACACAGGAATTTATGTGATTATTTATTTATGAATGAAGGCATCCAGGTTTCTTCTCCTATGTAGAGCTTATAACATCGTCTAAAAGGGGCGAATAATTGAATCGATCCTGCTCATTCAGTAGAAAAGTGCAGATACAGACATCTGTTCCTTAATTTCTGATTGAATGAGCTTAGCACACTTTCCCTCTGAATGTTAAGACTTATAGATCTCTTACGTATTTTTGGTATTTGGTTAAGCAATGATCGGCAAAGGATATATCTGGCTTCTTTAATCTCTAGCACCTATGATGTTCTTTGAGGCTAGCACAGATTGACCTCTCAGGCTGTCTCGTATAGCGGCACTGACACTCTTTGCACATAATCTTACAAATCCCACTATTCATGATGGGCGGTTGTTTATCTTTTGAATTGAAGAAACAAGTTCTTAGTGTCTGGGAGGCAAAGAAAGACATAGAGAAACCCTTTGTCTTTAAAATGTTGCTTGTCCTATTCGAAATCCTTACGTGTTATAAAAATCTGTGTGTGTGGATGTTTGTTCCACATCTCCTCCTAAAACACTGGACCGTTTTCAAACAAACTTGGTACACATATCCCTTACTGCCACGCAACAATCATTGTGGGGGATAAGAAGCACCTACTATCGTAGCTCAGGAGATATGATGTCATAAATACTGTGATGCGTGAAAAACTACCGCCTCATACATGACGTATAAATGTATTATTTCTTTGCTACTTACTCTGTTCGCAACATATTTCGCAGACAGTATCCACGTATGCCACTGAATATACGAACAGAAATTTATCAATTTACGAGACATAGTTCAAGAAATATGACGTTATAAATGCTGAGTTGCATGAAAAAATGTGTTATCATGCATGATATTTTAATACATTCATCCTTTACTATGAAGACACTCCTGCACTCGAGACAAGGAAATTTCTGACACGCGGCAGCGCTGTTGATTGCGTTCAACTCATCATTATCTTCGTTTCCCCCCTATCCAATATGTGGTCGGGTTGGGGTATCAATGGTACTTCGTCACTCTACTCGGTCTTTCCACCATTCTTCTTCCACAATTTGGTTCCATAGCAGATTAAACTCATTTTTATTGTATCAATCCATCTTTTTCTCGGTCTTCCTCTTGGCCTTTTGCCCTCAATCTTGAACTCCATCATTTTTGTTGGTATTTTTCTCTCTCCCATCCTCTTCACATTCCCAAACCCTCTTAATCTATTCTTTTCAATTTTTTCAGTCAACTTCTCCACTCCAATTTCCTTCCTAACATCTTCATTTTTCACTCTGTCTCTCCTCGTCTTCCCTAGCATAGTTCTCAGAAACTTCATTTCGCTGGATTGTATCCTACTCTCCTCTCTTCTAGTCATAATCCAAGTGTCGGAGCCGTAAATTAGTATGGGTGTGAAGTAAGTCTTGTGTTTTCAACTGCGAAGCGCAAAGGGCTGTCGGCGGAAATATTACGTAGCCGTCTATGGAGCTATGAAGAGGCGTTGCCATAGAGACGTTTGCAAATCTGCGTTGTAGCCATGCGGAGCAGCTGCACCCAGCGTACAGAAACTGTCCGGAATCATCTCACATCGAGTCCATTGCAGGGGTACAGGGTTCGGTTCTAATAAAAATAGTTTTGCCTGTAAAAGGTAGGCTGCGCCATTTAAATTTCGGTCTATATACGTTGTTCCCTGGGTAAAGTAGGGATCTGGATTGATTCTTCGATTTTTTCTATTGGGAATGTTGTCAATAATATTGGATTCAAACTCATTATATGGAGCGATTGTTTCTGTGGTATTAATTTATTCCTCATGACTTCTTGGAAAAGAGCGAGATATTAATGTTGTGGTTGCTGTTTCCTCTCTGTGTTCGCTCCGTAGCTGAGTGGATCGTGTGGTGGATGCTGCATGTTTGTAGGCATTTGGATGTTGAGAGGAAGCTAGAATGAATGTGTCAGTAAAGGAGTCTTTCTGGCAGATTTTAAATTTGTGGTTCCTTTTTCCTCCCAATGTCCGCCACCGTGGGTGAGTGGTTAACGCGACTGATTGCCATGCGGCGGGGACCCGTGTTCGATTCCGGAAACCGCCAGGAATTTTTTTTTTTCTTGGTAGGAGGTCTGGTACGGTGTGCACTCAGGGTCGTGAGACCGGCTGAAGAGCTACTCGACCGATTAGTAGCAGTTCCAAGAAGAACTCCTGATATTTTTAAAAATATCGGGAATCCAATACATTCATATTTAAAAAGCATCACTAACGGCTATTGATGTATCGAAGAAGACCTTTGACATATCGATATATCGATTGTAAGGTAACGGCTTACCTGCCTAAAGATAAATCGGCTCCACGTTGTAAATATACTGCCAGTTTTAGAGCTGTATACTTAAGTATTGATTTATTATTAGATATTCTGTACATCAACAAGCTAGCAGGCTGCCTACACCTCTTAGAGCAAGAATTGAAAGGAAAATGATGCTCGTTCACGCATGGCGATAACCACTTTACCAACAATGGTAACTGGATGTGAGTGGCAGAATAAGAAGTGTCTGATGGGTCCGTCGTTCGTTTTCGTCACTTATCGGATTGGTCTGGAACACTTCATGTTGACTTTCCTGTTTTTTCATTTCTGCCAACGCCAGCGACCTAACAGTTGTAATGTCAAAATTACGTGGTGATGCTAAACGTTGCAGTTTCTGTTGGTAGCGCCGATTACGTCAGCATTTCCCCCTCTCACGTCTCCGCATTCCGTAAATATCAGTTTTGTTCATCATTTTCAGCAACTGTTTTTGAATAATGCCGATATGAAGTAATAACACACTAGTTGCATTATTTTTTTTATTATTATTAACGCAACTGGTGTGCTATTTCTTCAGAGTTGAAATCTTGTTATTCCGTTCACACTGCCATCTCGGTGCAGTCGGACTCCTCTTTTTGTGCCACATATACTTGCTTCACACAGTCGAAGAGGAAGATTGGACGTGATGAAAACTCAAAATGTAGGAAGATTCCTTCACACAGTGAAAGTAAAATTATATTCTACAACAGTTTCAAAAGAAGAGCTTCAAATACTGTCCGAAAGTTGTGGAAAAGATATAATATAAAAAAAAAAATCGCACTTGGTAGTGTCACAATGATATCGATAAAGGCGTCATATAACTAAATTTCTGGGAAATTTATCGATATCTCGATATTTTATAAACAACCCTAGCTGCAAGGTCAAGAAACCAAACAGCGAAGGGGGGAGCGGTGTGGTTGACCACGTGAAACTCCATACCATACCCAGTGACGCCATTGGCAGGAGGCTGGTACAGCGGTCTGTCGGGCCCTATTTGCCCGTCTAGGGCAGAACCCGGAATGTCGCACTACTTTATATTCTATCATCAAGTTGATGTCTAGTAAATTTGATGGCGGAACTTCCTAACTTCATACCGACCCTTGTGTCAGAATGTCAATGGTTCATATTTTCCAAGTAGTTCTGGAGGTGTCGAATGGAACCATAACACATAGTGCCAACACAAAACATGTTTTGCCAGCCAGATCAAATGAATTTGCAATTGCGAATAAGGACTGCCATCAGCTGTAGAATGGAATGACGACAATGAAAATTCGTGCCGGACCGGGACTCTAAACCAAATTTCCCGCTTATCGGGAGGGGTTGCCTTACCATTTGACTACCAGTACACGACTCCCGTGCAGAACCAAACTTCCATACATCGTCAGCCATGCATTTGACGTGTTTCGTAACGGCTGTGATCGACGCAGTGCCTGTTCATTATCGTATGTTTTCCAGTGGTCACTCCCTCCTCGCATGCCCCCTCGGGTCCGTGTCTACGTCTACATCTACAAGATTACTCAGAAATTCACGATTAAGTGCCTGGCGGAGGGTTTATCGAACCACCTTCACGCTGTTTCTCGATCATTTCACTCTTGAATAGCGCGCAGGAAGATCGAACACTTAATTTTTTCTGTGAGAGGTCTGGTTATTGCTATTTCATTATAATGATCATTCCTTCTCATGTAGGTAGGCGCCAGCAAAAAAAATTTCTCGCTCTGAGGAGAGAGCCGCGCGGGCTGGCCGCGTGGTTTAAGGCGTCTTGCCACAGTTCGCGCGGTTCCGCTGTCGGAGGTTCGAGTCCTCCCACGCGCATGGGTGTGTGTGTTGTCCTTAGCGTAAGTTAAAGTTAGATTAAGTAGTGCGTAGGCCTAGGGACCGATGACCTCAATAGTTTTGTTCCATAGGAACTTACCACAAATTTCCAGAAATCCTGAGGAGAGAGCTGGTAATTTGAAATTTCATGAGAAGATCCTGCCGCAACGAAAAACGTTTTTGTTTTAGTGACTGACAACCCCATTCGCGTATCATATCCGTGGCACTCTCTCACCCATTTCGCGATAGTATAAAACGAGCTGCCCTTCTTTGAACTTTTTCGATGTTCTCCGTCGATCCTACCTGATAGGGGTCCCACATCGCACAACAATACTCCAGAAGAGGACGTAACAAGCGTAGTGCAGACAGTCTCTTTAGCATATATCTTGAATTTTCTCGGCGTTCTGCGAATAAATCGTAGCCTCTGGTTTGCTGTACCCACAACATAATCGGTGTGATCGTTCCAACTCAAGTTATTCGTAATTGTAATCCCTATGTATTTAGCTGAATTTACAGCCTTTAGATTTGTGTGATTTATAGTATAAGTGAAATTTAACGGATTCCTTTTGGCACTCACGTGAACGGCTTCGCCCTTTTCATCATTTTGAATCAGTTGCCACTTTTCGCGTCATACGAAAAGAAAAAAAAATTGTTTTGCAGATTGTTTTGGCCACGGGAAGACTTTTTTAGGACGGTAAACGGCAGCATCACCTGAAAACATTCTAAGAGGATTGCTCAGATTGTCTCCTAAATCGTTTATGTAGATCAGGAACAGCAGAGGGCCTACTGTTGCCTCACAGGTATTACTACTGCCAGATACCACTTTTGTTTTATTGGATGGCTTTCCGACAACCTCTGTTGTGAAGGCAGTGAACACGCCTTCTGTGTCTGCGGACAGAGAGTGCACGTAGACGGCGGCGGCGACGTCCACAAGGAGCAGCTAGCAACCAGCAGCTGCCCCCCCCCCCCACCTTCCCCTCCTAAGTGAATTACAGGCTGCGCAAACAGCGCACCCCGCCCTGCCGTGGCCTGCGTAAACATAATTTAATCCAGCGCTCGAATACGCCGCTCTTTAATTTTTTGTTGTTGTCCACGGGGCGCATTAACGTACGGGCACAGTTCGGGTTGGGAGGGTGGTTTGGGGGGGGGGGGGGGGGGGGGAGAGAGAGGCGGAGAAGTGAAGCTGGACAGGCGAGCACAGGGGCGCTGACAGATGAGACAAATGCGTTCTGATTTATGATCTCTCGTGTACAGATTCGTGCTCTCGCATCACCTCATCCGTGCTATCGAAAACATATCCACCGGAGCGTGCAGTTCTAACATTCTAGAAGCGAGGTACCGACACCTTGCCACAGGTTACCATTAGAGGGAACATACTGCGGTAGTTTACCAGGACAACTTACAAAGCATCAATTACTAATGTTCTGCTTTACTGAAGAGTAAGTTTTAAATCGCCCCACAACAAAGTCGACCATGGTCTCAACAAAGGAAGAAAAGGAAATTTAGATTCAAAAAATATTCAAATGTATGTGAAATATTATGGGACTTAACTGCTAAGGTCATCAGTCCCTAAGCTTACACACTACTTAATCTAAATTATCCTAAGGACAAACACACACACACCCATGCCCGAGGGAGGACTCGAACCTCCGCCGGCACCAGCCACACAGTCCATGACTGCAGCATCTTAGACCGCTGGAAATTTAGTTTATTCAAATGAAGCATACACTCATTAGGTCGCCGACTTTGGTCATCCTAACCTCGTTTCTAGTATGTAATTAATGCTGCTCCAGTACGATGCGCTTCTCAAGCATTTTTGAGAAATCGAGGATTATATTTACGAGTCTGTTGAGCACCTAGCGAGAGCGCCTCGGCCGTCGAGTGGCGGTGTTCGCCCAACCCTCTAAGGCTGAGAGTCACGTACTTTTTATCCCCCTCATCTTCCACCATCTCTTACACCGCTACAACGAATCATGTTCTTTCAGAGAAGAATGATAGCAACAAAGGGAATCTGGAAGACAGCTGAAAAGGAGAACGCAAAATTCTAAGAAGATTACAGATGCTGTTTGAGACCTTCCCGATGTGCTGTCTGCTTCATTGATTCACCGGCGTCGCATCGGGTAACGATGTGGAAGCTGCAAAATATTTCTACACTACTGGTCATTAAAATAGCTACACCAAGAAGAAATGCAGATGATAAACGGGTATTCATTGGACAAATATATTATACTAGAACTGACATGTGATTACATCTTCACGCAATTTGGGTGCATAGATCCTGAGAAGTCAGTACCCAGACCAACCACCTCTGGCCGTAATAACAGCCTTGATACGCCTGGGCATTGAGTCAAACAGAGCTTGGATGGCGTGTACAGGTACAGCTGCCCATGTAGGTTGAACACTCATCAAGAGTAGTGACTGGCGTATTGTGACGATCCAGTTGCTCGGCCACCATTGACCAGACGTTTTCAGTTAGTGAGAGATCTCGAGAATGTGCTGCCCAGGGCAGCAGTCGAACATTTTCTGTATCCAGAAAGGCCCGTACAGGACATGCAACATTCGCTCGTGCATTATCCTGCTGAAATGTAGGGTTTCGCTGGGATCGAATGAAGGGTGGAGCTACGGGTCGTAACACATCTGAAATGTAACGTCCACTGTTCAAAGTGCCGTCAATGCGAACAAGAGGTGACTGAGACGTGTAACCAATGGCACCCCATACCATCACGCCGGGCGATACGCCAGTATGGCGATGACGAATACACGCTTCCAATGTGCATTCACCGCGATGTCGCCAAACACGGATGCGACCATCATGAGGCTGTAAATAGAACCTGGATTCATCCGAAAAAATGACGTTTTGCCATTCGTGCACCCAGATTCGTCGTTGAGTACACCATCGCAGGCGTTCCTGCCTGTGATGCAGCGTCAAGGGTAACCGCAGCCATGGTCTCCGAGCTGATAGTCCATGCTGCTGCAAACGCCGTCGAACTGTTCGTGCAGATGGTTGTTGTCCTGGAAACGGCCTCATCTGTTGACTCAGGGATCGAGACGTGGTTGCACGATCCGTTACAGCCATGCGGATCAGATGCCTGTCATCTCGACTGCTAGTGATACGAGGCCGTTGGGATCCAGCACGGCGTTCCGTATTACCCTCCTAAACCTACCGATTCCATATTCTGGTAACAGTCATTGGATCTCGACCAACGCGAGCATCAATTCGCGATACGATAAACCGCAATTGCGATAGGCTACAATCCGTCCTTTACCAAAGTCTGAAACGTGATGGTACGCATTTCTCCTCCTTACACGAGTCATCACAATAACGTTTCACCAGGCAACGCCGGTCAACTGCTGTTTGTGCATGAGAAATCGGTTGGAAACTTTCCTCATGTCAGCACTTTGTAGGTGTCGCCACCGGCGCCAACCTTGTGTGAATGCTCTGAAAAGCTAATCATTTGCATATCACAGCGTCTTCTTCCTGCCGGCTAAATTTCGCGTATGTAGCACGTCATCTTCGTGGTGTAGCTATTGTAATGGGCAGTAGTGTACTAGGCAGCTGATCGTCATCTTCAGGTGCTTACCGACAAGTTGCTGCTCTGCCCGAGCGCACGCAGGACCGCTATTTGCGCCCGCGCTTTTCCCACGTCGCTAATGCGAAGACCGTGGTCTCTTTCTCCGGCAGGGGGCATTGGAAGTCGCCGTGCTCTATGATTCATCTACGATGACGTTTAGCCCCACCCCTTGGCGCCTGTGTCTTTCTAGGGAGTCGCGTATATATTGACGAGCCACTGCAGCAACATCCAGATTACGTCACATATCGATGGGCATCCCTCAAGGCTCTGTATCGTCTCCTATCCATCTTCATCTTCTCTTCACGTGTCAGGCACTTATACTTTCTTGCCTTTAAGGGAAGTCTCTCACTCTCCATTCTTTGTAGCTGTTCATCCCATTTTCTTCTGTAATCTCGAATTTTATAATTGAGGTTAAAGATTTGCAGTTCTTCCCTAATATCTTGATTTCTTAGCCTCTCTTCTCTTGTGCAACCTTTAACACCTCTAAGGAATTTCATTTTTTGTGCCTGAATCCGACTTTCTTGCTACTTGGTAATCACCCATGTCTCACTTCCATAGATCAGTGTGGGAACTGCAACAGTTTTGTAAAATTTAATTTGAGTGTCTTTTCTAGTTTTGAATTTACTAAGCTTAACTTCAATATATCTGCTATAGCCATTTGTCATTTCACATCCGAGGTAACTGAAATGGTTTACTTGCTCTAAAATCTTCTGATGTATCACTATTTTTGTTCTGATTGGTTCTTTCCCCATGAATTGTCTCAGTTTTTTCTGTTGAAATCTCCATGTTAAATTTTGCACTTATTTGTTTTAGCAAGTGGATTCCTTTCTGAAGGTCATCTTCCTTATCTGCTAGGATCACTGCATCATCAGAATATAGCAAATTATTGGTAGACTGTTCCTATCTAGGTAGATCCCTTTCTGAAATTCTGATTTCTATATATGTATTATTTCATTAATGTAGATGTTGAACAAAGTTGGAGAGATGCAGCAGCCTTGTCGTACCCCTTTGTTAGTTGGTACCTCATTAGTTGTTTTACCATTGAGATCTAGAGTGATATTTGTGTCGTGATACAAACTTTTTATCGCATTTACTAGATGCTTTGGATACCCGCGATTCGTCATTATTTCCCAAAGTTTCTGTCTATTGACATTGCCAAAAGCTTTTTTAAAGTCAATAAAAGCAATGTGTGTTTCTTTATTATACTCTCTCCGTTTTTCTATTATTTGCTGTAGAATAAAAACTGCAACTATTGTGGAGCGTCCTTTCATAAAACCCATTTGTTCCTCATGCTGTACTGATTCTGCCATGTTTTTAGGTCTTGTATTTAAAATCTTAGCATACACCTTGTATGCTGAGTCCAGTAAACTTATTCCTCTGTAATTACTGCATAGGCTTTTATCTCCTTTTCTTAAAAATTGACATCACTCTAGCTGTTTTCCAGTCTTTGGGAATACTCTTCTTCTTCCAACATTCATTGAAGAGATGTAGCAGTAGTAGGTGCAGCATCTTTCTTCCATATTTTAATAATTCAGCATTAATGTCATCTTTTCCTGTTGCTTTTCTGTTCTTAATTGATGTTAGTGCAGATGTTAATTCGTCAGACTGTATTTCATCTAATCCTTTCTCACCAAGTTGTTCAATTTCAGTTTCTTGTGCTGTATGATCATACCACAATTCGTTGTAATGATTTATCCACTGTTCTTCTTCAATACCATTTATTTGTATCTTCTCTCTTTCTGTTGTCTTCCGTGGATATCATGTTCGATATTAGAAATAAACCTACCCCAGTGTTCTTGATGTGCTTTCCTTACTACACATTTAGCGTTATTTCTTTTCTCCTCAGAGTATTGTTTGTTCTCAGTAGTGGGGTAGCTTAAGTGTTTTATATATGCATCCTGTTTTTCTTTGACAGCATTCATTATATCTCACCCCAACCAAATTTTTAGGCCTTTTCTTTTCCGTATTCTTTTCTTTTTACCAAGAGCTTCTTCTACTACTCGCATACAGTATTCTTCAGAGTCTGCCATTCTTCTTCTATATTGTCTTTATTTTGTAAGTTTGCTAGTTCTTCATTTAATCACCTTTGGTACAGGTGTCTGATACTGTCTTCTTCAAGCAAGTATACCTTTTTAACATTTATGTTGGCGATATACCAGTCCTCCCACACTGCCACCTGCCGCAATACGCCGATGATACGGCGCTCTATACCACCGGCCGCAACACAGACCAGCTCATTGCTTGCCTCCAGAGGCAGGTGGACGCAACAGAGACCTGGTGTCGTTCCAACAAGATCGCCTTCAATGCCGCCAAAATTACGGCAGTCTACTTCACTAAACGGCACCTCATCCTCCACCACAATATCACTATTGCAGGCGTCCAGGTCCCATGCTCCTCCCCTCACGAGGGTAGTTACCCTCCACGAGGAAACGGGCATGGCCAGTCTCAAGACGTCCATGGGAGAGAAGGCAGGGCGTGTCTATGCCAAAACAGAATCCCTACGCGACACGGTCGCTGGCTTACAAAATATTGGCACAACGCCTCCTCGGCACTATTACCGACACCTTGTTCTTCTCACCATCCTCGAGGACTCCGATTCTGACTGTGGCTAACGATAGCACTGTTGCGACCACTAATGAAGCGTTAGTGTTGACCACTCGATGAGTATCGACCATCGTAAACCACCATGTTGCTCCGTAATGTCGTTCATAGTTAGTTAATACACACACCAAAAAAAGTTTTGCATCAACCCGGTTCCATGAACTGCTAAAGATAGACGTTGACTGTGGATATTTTATCACAGACACAGTCCCTCTGGCTGTTCAGAGATGTCATTAAATCCGCCCAAAGATGTTAACAACCATGCATGAGCAGCGCCAGTTAGACGGAGAGGGTCCGACAGCCGATCAGTTCCGGTCATTCCACCAGGAAGGAGGTACACGGCTCGTGTTGTCTGTAGTTCAACCATGCCTAGACGGTCAATATCGCGGTTCGATCGCGTCCGCATTGTTACTTTGTCCCAGAAAGGGTTTTCAACAAGGGAAGTGTCCAGGCGTCTTTGAGTGAACCAAAGCGATGTTTTTCGGACATGGAGGAGATACAGAGAGACAGGAACTGTCGATGACATGCTTCGGTCAGGCTGTCCAAGAGTCACTACTGCAGTGGATGGCCACTACCTACGGATTATGCCTCGGAGGAACCCTGACAACAACGCCACCATGTTGAATAATGCTTTTCGTGCAGCCACAGGACGTGTTACGACCCAAACTGTGCGCAATAGGCTGCATGATGTACAACTCCACTCCCGACGTCCATGGCGAGGTCCACATTTACAACTACGACACCATGCAGCGCGGTACAGATGGACCCAACAACATGATGAATGGACCGCTCAGGATCGGCATCACGTTCTCTTCACTGATGAGTGCCGCATATGCCTTCAGCCAGACAATCGTCGGAGACGTGTTTGGAGGCAACCCGGTCAGGTAGAACGCCTTAGACACACTGTCCAGCGAGTGCAGCACGGTGGAGTTTTCCTGATGTTTTGGAGTGGCATTATGTGGGGCCGACGTACACCGCTGGTGGTCATGGAAGGCGCCGTAACGGCTGTACGATACGTGAATGCTATCCTCCGACTGATAGTGCAACCATATCGGCAACATATTGGCGATGCATTCGTCTTCATGAACGACAATTCGCGCTGCCAAGGTGCACATCTTGTGAATGACGTCCTTCAGGATAACGATATTGCTCGACTAGAGTAGCAAGCATGTTCTCCAGACATGAACCCTATCGAACATGCCTGGGATGGATTGAAAAGGGCTGTTTATGGACAACATGACCCACCAGCCACTCAGAGGGATTTACGCCGAATCACCGTTGAGGAGTGGGACAGTCTGGACCGACAGTACCTCGATGAACTTCTGGATAGTATGCCACGAGGAATACAGGCATGCATCAATGCAAGAGGACGTACTACTGGGTATTAGAGGTACCGGTGTGTACAGCAATCTGGACCCCACCTCTGAAGGTCTCACTGTATGGTGGTACAACATGCTGTGTGTGGTTTTCATGAGTAATAAAAAGGGCGGAAATGATGTTTATGTTGATCTCTATTCCAATTTTCTGTACAGGTTCCGGAACTTTCGGAACCGAGGTGATGCAAAACTTGTTTTGGTGTTTGTATTTGCCTGCCATCTGAACGTCCACCGTCGGAGGGTGGTATGCGATTTCAAGTCCCATTGCCAAACCTTCAATGTGCACTTCAGTGATGTCTTTGGAATGACATCATTGTCGAATGGAACAGTTTTACTGTCGACCAAGACAGTAAGACCTTGAGCCACCGGTGAAGCTGTATTGCAACCTCCCACTAAAAAAAAGCAACACGTTAGTAAGCACTTGAAGATGACGAGCAGCTGACTCGTTGAACTACTGTGCAGCTTCCACAGGATTATCCGACACGACGCCCGTGAACCAATGCAGCAAAAATACAGGAGTTGGAAAAAAAATTTGGAAGCACCCCGAGATATGCGTGCTGGAACATAAATGCAGATGCTAGTTAAGTCTCCAGATTGCGCTGCTGCATTTCAACACAGACGACACCTGTGGAAAGTCCTCTGTTCGTCGCAAGTGCCAGCCGTGTCAGAACAGTATTCTGCGTGGTTGTGAGTACATTATATCTGAGCTAGCTGACTTCGAAAGTGAGCAAGTTGTCGGTGCTCGTATGGCGGGAACTTCCGTGCCAAAGGTATCCGAAGTGTTCGGTGTTTCAAGAAGTACCGTGTCGAAGATTGAAACCATATACAGGGAAAGCGGAAAAATGTCATCCGCTTAAGTACAACGTGGACGAAAGTGTGTATTGAATGATCGTGACGGACGGTCACTGAAGAGGACTGGGACGAAAAATAAGAGAATGACAGCTGAAAAAGTCACTGCAGAGCTGAGTGTCTTTTGCGCGAACCCTGTGAGCACCAAAACAACACGAAGTTAGCGCCAGAGGCGGGGAATTACAGGGTGAATTGGAATTCCAAAAACAGTCACCAGTGATGGAAATGCCCGTGACAGGGAAACGTGGCGTCCAAGCCATAAAACCTAGAAGAAATTTATTTGGTCGGTCGAGTCTTGTTTCACATTTTTTCCAATTTCTGGTCGAGTTTACATCCCAAGGCTGAATTCGGTGGTGATTTGGGGACCTATATCGTGGTATTCTACGAGCCGTATGGGTACTCTGCAAGTCGCATTATGTCAGATCAGGTCCATCCCATGATACAATGTTTGTTCCCCAATGTTTATGCTGTCTTTCAAGAAGACAGGACTTCTGTTCACACAGCTCACATCATCCAGGACTGGTTTTGCGAGCACTAGGGTGAATTGTCGAGTGTTCCCTGGCCACCACAGTCACCATATCTCAGTACTATTGAGCCTTTGCCGTTTTAAGAGAAGGGTGTATGATCGCTATCTACCTCCACCATCGTTACCTGAACTTGCCACTATCTAGTAGGAAGAATGGTATATGATGATCTTGAAAACTATGCAAGGCCTGTATCAACCCATTCCAAGACGACTGGAGACTGCTTTGAATGCCAACTCCACATTAGGCATGATAGCGTGTTGTGTTTTCGGTGTTTTAGATTTTTGTCAACCCCTTGTACTCGGTCCCAAGTAAGAGAAGAGGCATGCTGGCTACAATGCCGACACGGTAGCTAAGCGTGTTCAGTCAGAGGGCTGGTTGCCCTCTGTAATAAAAAGAGAGAGTAAAGGAATGAACGATGAACTTGAATGGGTCTCATGTGACGACCGCCGAGACCAAATGACAGGAATAATAACGAACAAAAATAAAGAAAAAATCCAGAAATAATCCCCAAAAGTATCGAATCTCGCGGCAGACATCAGAACTAGAAAATTGAAATGTAATGGGTTTATCCACAGACACTCAACAACAAGACGTACTCACAAAATTGCGACCTATATAGAATAACTCAAAACCATACTCTGGTTCCAGCAGCACGTCAAAAGGGATATAACAGTTATAAGCCGAAAAGATATTTTCAACGGGAAGTCATAAGGTCAAGAAATTAGTTGAGAAATGCAGCCAGAGAATGAAGTCATCAAGACCTGAATACAAGAAAGACATACAGAAAATAAGTTTCCATGTGTGACAGATTAGGAATGGGACATGGGCAGAGAAGGTCTAACAAGTGAGAAAGACATAATGTTGATTTTATTATTAACCGCCGCTTACACAGGTTTTACTATATGAACAGTGAAGACGTCGACGAGATGCTGAACAGCGCCAGATTTGCACCTGGTGGCAAAAATTGGAACTAATTTTTTTCCAGCATAAATCAGTTCCGCATTAATGCGTTAGCATATCCACCACGTTTCTATCGAATTTTCTCATTTTGTGGAAACCGAAGGAGTAATCTGTTTTACTTCCAAAAACATTCAACAACCTAGATCGCATAAATGTTTCTTTATTTTAGACTACCAGTTTCGACAGATGTCATACGTAAAAAGAACACCTTCCACAAGAAAAAGATTTATTTAATACCTGAAGATAACGGCAAAGTCTGTCGGAATAGGCCGATAAAAATAAAGAACTATATATGCGTGTAGGCTGTTGAATATTTTTAGCTATCACGCTTCGCTGCCACACGATGATTACAGCACACACTGGACCTGTGGAGACTGATCTGACAAATTGACTATGGTCCGGGAGATAGCTCAACAATTCATTGCAACTGTAATTTGGTAATAAATGAACTTTCGACAAGAATCCTGTGCTCACTCTTCCTGTTACGCAGCTATGAAAATTTATGGCGTAAATAGCACTGGCGTTGTCTCCTTCACAGGCAACGCTCTGAAGCCAGGTGCAACATTTTATTTTGCAATAAAGCGGTGAAGTTTTCCTCTTCGTCGTTGCTTACTCCTTGCGTCTTCTCCATAAAGGGAAATTACGGGAAATGCTCAGTAGTCCTTTCGAGCGCTTCACAGGGAGGCTTAACGAGTTTACAGTCTCCGGATATTAGCTCCACCTGCCCTTGACACTTCTGTGAAAAGCGTTTTTATTTGCTTGCCCTGTTCTCGTCGGCGAACGACGCAGGGCACAGCGGGAAGCCGAACTGCAGGGATGCGACAGGAAACCTGTTCCATCTACCGGTGCCTCGTCTCCGTAAACCCAGTCTGGAACACTGGCAGAAAAGCTTACTCACAAAGTGCGCGTCAAAGAAGTGCGCATGATTAAGAAATATAGGCTGAGCCTCAACTCTATGTACAATTATCAATATATATTTTACAAAAGCTATAGAACTTAAAAATTTGTGCTTTGTGACAAATGAGAGAATAAATCAAAAGGTTTTTGTTAAGATATTCATAAACTTCAATTGGTGCGCCGCTGTCGCTCGAAGAATGTCTAATTGATATTCGATTTCACGCCATACGCTTGTATGACACCGCAACAGAATCTGTACCACGTCTTTGTGCGAGCCCCACAAAAGGAAAGTTAAAGGCGTTACGTCTGCTGATATTGCATGTCAGGCAGTGGGACCATCAATTGCAATCTACCCGTCAGGAAATATTTCATTACGAAAATTTCTACCACGCAATCCCCAATGTGTTGGTGCACCATGTCGCAAAATTACATCCGGCTGCAAGTTTCTGAGTTGCGGTTCTGCAAACTGTTCTAGCATGTCTAAGTGGATATTAACTTTTACTGATTTTTCGACAAAACAAAAATGGTCAATGACTCTGCTGTTCATTAAACGGCAAAAAACATTCGTTTTAGGGGAAACCCTAACGTGATCTACAGCAACGTGTGGACTCTCCGAATCGCAAATCCTCACACTGTTGTTGTTAGCTTTACATGTGGAAAGTAGCCTCATCTGAAAAACAAGTTCTTTGAAGATACTCATTGCTAATGTCGATTCGTGCCAATTTCTCAGTCGTAAAAGCTGCTCGACAAGTTTCATCATCTTGCTGTAACGCCTGTCTTATCTGGACCCTACATGCATGCAGGTGCCAATGTGTTATGGAGAATAATTCGCACTGTGGTTCTAGCAATCCATAATTCACGAGATGCGCGTCGAGTAGATTTGGAAGCACTTCGTATGAACGCCTGTTCCACAGCTCCGACATTTTGTTCAGCGATCGAAGGCCGCCCTGTTCGCGGAAAATCCAACACATTGTCGGCCTGTTTAAACTCCACGTGCACGCAACAATACTCTTGCTGCTTCTCGTCTGTATGTCTTTCGAAAATCTGCTGCACAGTAATTGGAGATTTTGTCTCGTGATACGATAGAACAAACCGCGCCTTCTCCTCACGTGGCGTCGTTTTACAACAGGGACTGTAGTGGTCTCTACTCAGCTTCTACCTGCAACAAAGATATGCAAATAAATTTGATGAATTAGTCTTCTATTTGTCACAAATCCCAAATTTGTAATTTATACACTTTTGCAAAATAAATGTTGCTAACTAGTCTTTTCCCCATGGTTTTGCCTGCATACGCGTTTGATACACATACTGAACACAACTTCTCCTCACCCTCTCTGTGTCCACCTCTTCCTCTCTCTGTCTGTCCACCTCACCCTCCCACCTTTATCTATCTGTCTCTTCCTCCCCACTCTCCCTCTCTCTTCGTCTCCTCCTCCACCTTTGTCCACTTCCTCTATCCCCTCTCTCTGACCGTATCTTCACCCATCCTTCTAAACGTATCGTCATTCCTCTCTCTCTTTCCATCTCCACCTCCCCATATTCCTTTCTCACCTGCCCACCGCCCTCTAACCTTCGACCTGCTTCATGCCTCTCAGCCTGCTCCCATCTCAGTATCGATTTCCTTCTCCCTCTCGTTTTGTCCACCCCTTCCTCGATCCATCTCAAGCTGTCCACCACCGTGTTCATCGAAGCACGTAGCACGTGCAATGCAGTTCAATAAAGTTTACTGATATACTCCCACAACACACCTGTCTTGTGGGGCAGGCTGCACATCAGGTGCTTGAATATCATTTGTTTGCTATGATACACAGACCGCCATGCAAAGCATGTTGATAAAGCAGGCTGATACTATTCCAACACATCTGTCATGCAGGGCAGCCTACATGTTGGGGCCTGGTAAACACTTTCTTGCCTTTGACTTGTTAGTTGCCCTGCAATATGGGTTGATTGAGCAGGATGGCACTGTTCCCGTGCAACATATATATCATGCACAGCAGAGCAGCCTATATGCCAGGGGCTGAGAATTACCTTTTCGTCCACATCTCCATTCCTATTGGAGCTAGGAGGTTATAAACCACAAAGAGCTGATAATTGAGAGGTCTACTATTTATGTGCCAAATTTAGTTGAAATTGAGCCAGAGTTATATGCATATAACTACATGCTTGGACATTGCAGTATGCTGTCTTGTGATTAACCTTTGCCTCTAATTGTAACCCTCTTGACACCCCTCTTGACACAAAGTTACCGGAATACAGGGAGGGCCTAAAATTTCTGTACAATTTGTTATATAAAGAAGTTAAAGAATTTCTCAAAGATACACATAAACAACTGGGAACTCTCATGGACTTCACGAATCGTTCTCTAGTGGATGTGTGGTAACGACGTGGCGTTCTATCTTATGGTAGTTCAAGAACTTAATTGCCAGTCTACCCTACTTCAAAGAAAGAGTCGGGCGGAATCTGGAAGAGGCCTTGCTGGTAGCTAAAGGGCCGCTCTTCAACTCTTCAGTGCAGTCTAGCCAACAAAATTGAAGAGGCTGTTCAGGGAAATTGTCTGAGGATTGCGTTATAAGGGACCTGTAATCCTCTATAGATCGTTACGAGTTATGACTTATTTGGTTTGTTACCCCAGTTACCGTCAATCCTGTGAAAATATCTCCACAACAGAGAAAACCAGAAGAACCACAGAGAAATGCAGCAAAACACGGACGACCGAGCGAGGTGGCGCAGTGGTTAGCACACTGGACTCGGATTCGGGAGGACGACGGTTCAATCCCGTCTCCGGCCATCCTGATTTAGGTTTTCCGTGATTTCCCTAAATCACTTCAGGCAAATGCCGGGATGGTTCCTTTGACAGGGCACGGCCGATTTCCTTCCCCATCCTTCCCTAACCCGAGCTTGCGCTTCGTCTCTAATGACCTCGTTGTCGACGGGACATTAAACACTAATTTCCTCCTCCTCCTTCAAAACACGGACGAAACATGAATACTTTTATCGTAGTGTGTTCGGTCAATGTAAAGTGCAGTTTGTAACAAAAACAGAACTGTTTCCTTACAGGTATTGTTCAAAACGTTGACCACCATGCTCATTGGAGAGACCACAACAACACTTCATCGTCTATAAGCCGCGCTCAAGTATCCCGGGTGTTTAGCATATGATAGTGTGTCCATAATGAAAGTTTCAATTTCAAAGCTCTGTAGAAAGAGAATCTCTACTCAGAATGACATCAAATTTGAACAGCGGGGTTTTTTTTCCCCGTAGATTGTGCTGTAGGCGTTTTAACGTAAATGGGATCGGCTGCAAATGGCAGATGGATCGCAATTTGGCGGCTATGTTTGGGTAATATTCGGTGTGCATGACTGCACGAGTTCTGCAGTCAACAGTTACGTCACTGTTAGTCGTATCACATCAGATGGGAAAATACGTTTTTAATTGTTGTGAGGCCAAAAACAGCATAAAAAGCAAAATGACTTCGGTTTCTGATCATCGTGAGACTGGCGCTAGTCGTGTACAATACGCTGTCTACCGTTTTTGTCCCATGGTGAAATTTATAAACAACACGTTGCACAACAGATCGGAGTGTCTTGGTGGTCACGTTCAGAGGGCGTTTTACAGCGCGTGCCATTAATTCAGCTACGTTCATAATTGGAGCACAGACACGCAACATCTTTCAGGTAACCCCACATCCAGAAGTCACACAGACTAAGATCAGGTGATCTCAAGGCCAGGGTGTGGGGAAAGGACGGCTGATAATTCTAGCGTTTCCGAATTGCCTCTGCAGTACCCGCTTTACTAACTGTGCAATGCATGGAGGAGCGCTATCTTGCATAAAAATGATCATACCCACACATCCGCGCAGTTGAAGAGTTGGAATGACGTTGGTGTGAAACTCTCATAAGGTTCCCTAGTGGCGGTACAGGTAACAGGAGCCGCAGGACTCATCGAAGCTGCTGACTCGTACAGACAGACAGGAGGTACAGACAGACAGGAGGTACAGACAGACAGGGTACAGACAGACAGGAGGTTCACCCACTGGATAGTGGCTATGGAACTCATTTCAGTCGCCCACAATACGCCGCAGATTGGATATTTCTAGACTGCACTATGGCCTCAGTAGCTACCTCCAGAAATGAGGTCTCTGGGACACGCTCGTGTGGTGGCCCTCATCTCGGAATTTTTTTTTTTTTCACCTTCTAGAATCGTCTGTAGCACAACATCACAGGTGCTTCGAATGTCTTCTGTTCAGGTTTTTCCACAGTCAGTTTTTCACTGTCATACAGTGATGTGCTCCAAACATACATTCTCAGAAATTTCTTCCTCAAATTAAGGTACATGTTTGGTACTACTAGATTTCTCTTGGCCAGGAATGCCCTTATTGCCAGTGCTAGTTTGCGTTTCACGACCTCCTTGCTCCGTCCATAACGAGTTGTTTTGCTGCCTAGGTAACAGAATTCCTTAACTTCGTCCAATTCGTGTCCTCCAATAGTGATGTCAAGTGTTATCTGTTCTCATTTCTGCTACTTCTCATTGTAAGGAACGTGTGAGAACTCTCCTTTACATTGAGAACAATATAGTCAACGCTATTCTTTGCATTGTGTAAGAACACAGATATCGATAGTAACAATCTGAGGGCGAAACACGGGAGCGCGTTTCTAAGCATTGTTGTGAGACGAGGCCTGTCTGCGAGAGTGGAAGTGGTAGCGTCGGTCGAGAGCTGGGAGACGGATGCTGCCCTCACGTCGGTGATGGCAGATCTTACCACGCTCGGGGCCTGATTTCATTTATGTAGCCAGGAGAGATTTAGATGGCTTAACTGTGCTTGAAGATGTAATTCAAGGTGAGATTCGCGAGCATAGCGCAAAAGCAACGGCAGGGTTAGGCTCACGATTGTTAATCCGAGTTTGCAGTAATCCCATGTTTTGCTTGTCAGTTAAAGAAGCATCCTTATCCTCCAAATAATAATAAGTATTCTCCACATCTAAATAATATGCTGCGGTTATTAAATGTTAACGTAACTTTGAAATTGAAAAAAATTGATAATCTGGCTCTCAGCCATTATTGATACTTATGTCATTGTAACTGTCATTGTCTATTATTGGTTATGGGTTATGACGATTCTGAACTTTTAAACAGACTCAATTTATGAAATTCCTTCTCACAAGTTATTTGTTTTCTATTAGTGATTGTATAACAATTCATTTTGGCAGGAATCCCAGGAATCCCTTTTGATTAAATTCATTCTTAGCAACAATAAGCTTTAGCCGCCGTTGCTGCTGCGAATTGCTGTAAACCACATGGAAAGAGGCAGCCATCTAAAGAGGTGAGAGCAAAACTTTAGGGCCAAAACAGAGACACTGACACACCACAACATGTCATGTACTGTAATCCAGTAAATTCTGTATCACTTGTAAATTCTGATTCAAATACGCAGTTAGATAGTTTATCCAAATGTTAGTTTTAAGTTTTTCATGTAACGATCTGTTGAGCGTTTAAATGACAGTGAAACTGACACTCAGACAACATGCACACAGTGTTATGCAGGTTAGATTTCGATTACTGATAGCTCAGGTTGCTTATCGAGTCCATTTTCACAGACGAACTAAGACATATATTTGTTGTAGCCACGTTACATATTTGGTGTAAATACGTTACATCATTTCTTCCATCTTTCTTCGATTTACACTCAACCCATATTCTGTGCCCAGTAGATTGTTCATTCCGAATCTTATCATAGATAACCTTTCACCCTGAATGTTAATCCTGCTCTTCAACTTTTCTTTTATTCCCATCATTGCTTCTTCGATGACTGAACAGTAGGGGCGAACGATTACATCCCTGTCTTACACCCTTTTTAATTCGAACACTTCGTTATTGGTCTTCCAATCTTATTGTCCCCTCTTGGTTCTTGTACATATTGTACGTTACTCCTCTTTCCCTATAGATTACCCATATTTTTCTCTTAAGTTCGAACATCTTTCACCAATTCACATTGTCTAACGCGTTTTCCGGATCGACAAATCCTATGTCCGTGTCTTGATTTTTCTTCAGACATGCTTCCATTATCAACTGCAACGTCAGAACTGCCTCTCTGGCGCGTTCACCTTCCCTAAAGCCAAACTGATCGTCTTCTCACGGATCCTCAATTTTATTTTCAATTCTTCTGTATATTATTCTTGTCAGCAGCTTGGATGTATGAGCTGTTAACCTAACGGTGCGATAATAATAGCTCTTTTTGGCTCTTTCTATCTTCGGAATTGCGTGAATGATGTTTTTCTGAATATCTGATGGTGTATCGCCATCTCATACATTCCCTACACCCAACGAATAGTCGTTTTTTTTCAATTTCTCCAATAATTTCAAAAATTCCGATGGAATCTTATCTATTCCTCTCTATCTTATTAGATCTTAAGTCATCCAAAACTATTTTAATATCTAATACAGAATTCCGTATGTCATCCCTGTCGACTTCTGTTTCTTCTTCCTTCAGGCCATCAGAGAAGTCCTCCCATCTCATACAGGCCTTCAATGAACCCTTTACACCTATTTACTCTGTACTCTGCATTTAACAGTGTAATTCCCATTGCACTTTTAATGCTATCGCCCTTGCTTTTAATTTAATCGACGGTTGTTTTGATTTTTCTATATGATGAGTCAGTCCTTTCGACAGTCATTTCTTTTTCTATCTCTGCACATTTTTCATGCAGCCATTTTGCCTTAGCTTCCCTGCACTTCGTACTTTTTTATTTAAATCTATAGCCTCAGAGAACTTCAAGCGTTTCTCTTCATTCCTCAGTACTTCCATATTCCACTTCTTTGCAAACTGATTTTTCCTGATTAGCTTCTTCAACTGCAGCCTACTCTTCATTATAACTAAATTGTGACCTGTGCCTATATCTGCTCCTGGGTACGATTTACAATCCAGTATCTGATTTCGGAATCTCTGCTTGACCATGAAGTAATCTAACTGAAATCTTTCCGTATCTCCCAGCCTTTTCCAAATATACCTCCTCCTCTTGTGATTCCTGAGCATAGTTAACATATTGATATGCGCGTTAAATGTTGAGCCCCGATCTAACTGAGTTTTGTTTTAAGGCATAAACTCCTGTATATAACAGTTATTTTACGGAGTATGGATTATGGAGTTCTTAGCGTATTCTAAAGTGTTAATTTGGAATTGGGACTGGGCCAAAATATCCTTATTTGGGGTAGGGTTGGATGGAAATTAATAGCCACGGGTACAAGTCTGTTCGATAAGAACTGTAATCTTCTATCATGGTCAACGCTAATATTGTTTGTTTTTTAGATGACCAGAGACATTTTCTTTATAACCAGTAACAGAGTGGCCAGTATGGAGCTTACGTGTCGACGTCTTGTATCCTGTGGATGCATACTCTGTCTGAGTAATTACCTACGCTACTCATGGGTTCAAATGGCTCTGAGCACTATGGGACTTAATATCTGAGGTCATCAGTCCCCTAGAACTTAGAACTACTTAAACCTAACTAACGTAAGGACATCACACACATCTATGCCCGAGGCAAGATTCGAACCTGCGACCGTAGCGGTCGTGTTTTTCCAGACTGAAGAGCCTAGAACAGGCCTACTCATGGGGTAACTGCATTTACGTAAATTGTTTCTCTCTATTCCATGACATATGAAATGTGAAGGATAAACGCCCTCCCCTGTCGACATGTGGTGTGTATAAAATTCCATGTACCTGTGGTAAAGTTTACATTGGTACTACCAAAAGAAGCGTAAACACGCGACTGAAAGAGCATAAAAGTCTTTGTCGACTTGGAAAAATAGAAAAGTCAGCTGTAGCGGAACATGCTCTTCAACCAGGCAACCACCAAGTGAAGTTTTCGGATACCGAAGTTTTATCTACAACGTTAAATTACTATCCACGGCTTTATAGAGAAGCTATCGAAATTTATAAACATCACGATAATTTTAATAGGAAAGAGGAGGCTATGAAACTTAGCGATATATGGACAGTGGCTCTACAAAATTGCTAACAATTTTTATCTTTGACAAGGTGGTAATCGATAGTCAACCTTATCTTTGCTATGGATTATCACTGCTCATCACGTGTCACCTGAACCACGCCCCCCTTTCTCACAATATATAAGTCGCTCTCAGACACCCGACCAGTCAGTAGGCAAGACTCAACGGAGCAGCGCCTCTGAGGAAGTCCAGCGCAGTCCTGGACGAAACGTAAGGAGCAGAAAAGTTCTTGGACCACGACCTCACATCCCGGAAAGTATCTCAACAGCCATATAAGCTTCGTTCCATAAAATATTTTGTTTTTAAAATTTTATGTGTTTAAGTAATGAATGTCTGCGTTGTCGTTCTGCGCTTCAGTAACACAGATCTCGCTACACTTCACCCTAAGGTACAACTTAAGCGTTGCCTCTCAGCATTTTTATCTTAGGTCCGCTTCGAAATTGTCGTAATTCAGTTGTGTCCGATTCCAGAGGTTGAAAATACCGCCGCAGTTGTAAGGTTCTTTTATTTAGAATACGACTGGTTTCGGGCTCCTATACACCAATCTTCCGGTGTCGTAACTAGCTGTTGGCACACCGCGTCTTGTACTCGTTCACCGCAGCGCCCGGGGTCACAGCACCACGTTACTACACCTGAAGATGGGCGTATAAGAGCCCGAAACCGGTCGTGTTCTAGATAAGAGAAACTTACAACTGTAGCGGTATTTGAAACCTCTGGTATAATGCTCAGTTGCAGATGTTCCTCCGGCAGGATTGTTTGTGTATTCGATTCGTATTTCTTATACATTAAATTGAGAATAAACTTGGAAACTGGCGAAGAACTCTCCGTTTTTTTTCCGGCAATGTACTTTACGTCTGGTAGCGATATGATGCCATTGTAAAAAAGGGCATCAAAGAATATAGAAGGCAAAGTGCTCTAACAAGGGAACCTCCCCATCGCACCCCCCTCAGATTTAGTTATAAGTTGGCACAGTGGATAGGCCTTGAAAAACTGAACACAGATCAATCGAGAAAACAAGAAGAAGTTGTGTGGAACTATGAAAAAAATTAGCAAAATATACAAACTGAGTAGACCATGCGCAAGATAGGCAACATCAAGGATAGTGTGAACTCAGGAGCGCCGTGGTCCCGTGGTTAGCGTGAGCAGCTACAGAACGAGAGGTCCTTGGTTCAAGTATTCCCTCGAGTTAAAAGTTTAATTTTTTTTTCAGACAATTATTATCTGTCCGTCCGTTCGTCCGATGCGAGGTAACTGCGCCGTAGTATGGGGACGCTACACCTAAACAAACATCGAAACACACGACGTCAGTCGACTACAGCGCACGGAAACCTAAATCGGGCAAGGTAGAAGAATCTTTTTATCCATTCGCCAAGTGTACAAGCTAGGTGGGTCGACAACATATTCCTGTCATGTGACGCACATGCCGTCACCAGTGTCGTATAGAATATATCAGACGTGTTTTCCTGTGGAGGAATCGGTTGAACTATGACCTTGCGTTGAAATGTTTTAGGTTCCCATTGGAGAGGCACATCCTTTCGTCTACTAATCGCACGGTTTTGTGGTGCGGTCGCAAAACACAGACACTAAACTTATTACAGTGAACAGAGACGTCAATGAACGAACGGACAGCTCATAACTTTGCGAAAATAATGAAAGTAAACTTTTCACTTGAGGGAAAACTTGAACCAAGGACCTCTCGTTCCGCAGCTGCTCACGCTAATCATGGGACCACTGCGCTCCTGCGTTCACACTCTCCTTGATGTTGCCTATCTTGCGCATGGACTACACAGTTTGTATATTTTGCTTATTTTTTTCATAGTTCCACACAACTTCTTGCTGTTTTCTCGATTGATCTGTGGTCAGTTTTTCAAGGCCTATCCACTGTGCCAACTTATAACTAAATCTGAGGGGGCTGCGATGGGGAGGTTCCCTTGTAAGTAAATGCAATAGGAGATACTCTCTTATAAGTAAAGAAACTGCAAGAATACTCTGGCTGAATGTCGTGGAGTAGGCCGCCAATGCTTCTTCACAGAACCGACCCTCTTGCTGCGCTTCGCATTTCCATTTTCCACCCTTCCCTATTTTCCCCTCTCGCGAGGAAGGGTGAAGAAGACGGAAGGGTGAAAAATTCCGCTGTAAATGTCGTGGGGGCGAACTGAGTGCCCCGACGGGGGCGGGGGCTGGGGTGGGTGTAGATGCGGGGGCGGGAAGGCTGAGGGGTGGCTTGGCGGCGCGGCTTGTAATATCGGCTGCCATATTGAAAACATACCTCGCTACGCAGGGCTGGAAACCGCTGCGCGTTAAAAAACCCGCCCGCAGGGAGCGGCTGCTGTGGTCCGACCGAATTACCACTCGCCGGACGGCGGCGCGTACTGTTTATTGAATCAGACGGCTCGCCGGCGGCCGCGCGAACGACCTCAAATGTTATCCCGCGCAGTCAGCCGATTACGGCGCAAAACTGCGTCGCCCCGGCCGCCAGAAATACGGTTATCGTGGCCACCAGCCCGACCGGCGCATGTTTAGTGCGAGAACGGCGCGTTTTTAAACTTTTTTTCCGCTTTTGGGCCCCCACACCCCCTTCGCTCAGCACGGTGTAATCGCGGAGGTATATTTTTCTAAACAGTTTTAATGCGAGAGGGAAAAACCGAAATTGGAAATAAATTGACTACAGATATCGTGTAGCTTGCAATGTAATTCTGGCGGACGAGCAATTTCGTTAACATGGAACGAGATATGGCATATTTTTTGCAGAAACGTTGTCCGCGCCAGAATTACAAAAGTCGATACTGGTGGCGCGAGCGGGATTGACTGCATCGTGTGTAAGGGAGGTAGCAAGCGTACTCGCTCTGCGTAAAGCCGTATTTTTGATGCCCGTCGACGGAGGGTGAGATTTTGTGGGTGTTACGCCATCAGTTCACATTGCGTTTGTCCATTACTTCACCTTCACTTGCAGCTAAGTACTTAATGGGAGTAGGACGTCAAACGGGCCGACTTGGAGCAGGAGAGGCACCACAGGACTTTTTAATTTCCACTGTCTATACTTTTACAAATAAATTCATAAAACATTAACAGCATATTCAGGAAGGATTCAGGATTCATACTCATAGCAGTGGAAGCTCAAAAACGTAACAAAACACATTTTTTTACATGTGAAATTTCATCATTTTTTCACTTAGTACTGGCTGCATTTGTTGCTATAGGTACACTTTTCTTCCTAAGTAAGAGAGATTCTTCGATGACTTTTGCACAGCATACAAACCATAGTTGCAGGTGAATGAAACTCTAGAAGTTATTTAATTTATGAAAAAATGAATGAACTGTAACATTTTAAACTTCATGTTTAGAAAAAATTTAAGTTTTATAGTTAATTATCTCAATTTTTTCCACAGTTTTTTAATATATTTGGAAAATTCTAGAGTTTCATACACCTGTAACTACTGTTTGTATGCTATGAAAAATTCATCGAAGAATCTCTCTTACTTAGGAAGATAAGTGTACCTATAGCAACAAATGCAGCCAGTAGCAAGTGAAAAAATGATGAAATTTCACATGTAAAAAAAGATATTTTGCTACGTTTTTGAACTTCCACTGCGATGAGTGTGAGTCCTCAATCCTTCCTGGTCATGGTGACAAAGTTTTATGAGTTTATTTGTAAAAGTATAGACAGTAGAAATTAAAATGTCCTGTGGTGACTCTCCTGCTCCAAGTCGGCCCGTTTGACGTCCTACCCCCCTTAATAGAGTGAGATTACTGTCTCTCTGGGTATGTCTTGCTTCGCCCATTACAGACCATTGGTGTTGCATGAACCACATCTTGTCGAAATAAGGTTGAAATGGTTCAAATGGCTCTGAGCGCTATGGGACTTAACTTCTGAGGTCATCAGTCCCATACAACTTAGAACTACTTAAACCTAACTTACCTAAGGACATCACACACATCCATGCCCGAGGCAGTATTCGAACCTGCGACCGTAGCGGTCGTGCGGTTCCAGACTGTAGCACCTAGAACCGCTCGGCCACACCAGCCGACTCGAAATAAGGGCCCCTTTGGATAATGGGGATGAAATCATCTTCCAAAACATTCACGTACCGTTCGGCAGTCACCGTGCCATCAAGGAATATCGCACTGATTATTCCGTGACTGGACATTGCACACCACACAGTCACCTGTTGAGGTGAAGTGACTTCTCGATCGCGAAATACGGATTCTCAGTCCCGCAAATGCGCCAATTTTGCTTATTGACGGACCCATCCAAACGAAAGTGGGCTTCGTCGCTAAACCAAACCATAGTATTTCGCATCATACCCCGCGTCCAACCGTGAAGTTTGAGCGTCCTAACGCAAACCGTTCAGAAGTTATGACGGTTTTATTTCATATACACTCCTGGAAATGGAAAAAAGAACACATTGACACCGGTGTGTCAGACCCACCATACTTGCTCCGGACACTGCGAGAGGGCTGTACAAGCAATGATGACACGCACGGCACAGCGGACACACCAGGAACCGCGGTGTTGGCCGTGGAATGGCGCTAGCTGCGCAGCATTTGTGCACCGCCGCCGTCAGTGTCAGCCAGTTTGCCGTGGCACACGGAGCTCCATCGCAGTCTTTAACAATGGTAGCATGCCGCGACAGCGTGGACGTGAACCGTATGTGCAGTTGACGGACTTTGAGCGAGGGCGTATAGTGGGCATGCGGGAGGCCGGGTGGACGTACCGGCGAATTGCTCAACACGTGGGGCGTGAGGTCTCCACAGTACATCGATGTTGTCGCCAGTGGTCGGCGGAAGGTGCACGTGCCCGTCGACCTGGGACCGGACCGCAGCGACGCACGGATGCACGCCAAGACCGTAGGATCCTACGCAGTGCCGTAGGGGACCGCACCGCCACTTCCCAGCAAATTAGGGACACTGTTGCTCCAGGAGTATCGGCGAGGACCATTCGCAACCGTCTCCATGAAGCTGGGCTACGGTCCCGCACACCGTTAGGCCGTCTTCCGCTCACGCCCCAACATCATGCAGCCCGCCTCCAGTGGTGTCGCGACAGGCGTGAATGGAGGGACGAATGGAGACGTGTCGTCTTCAGCGATGAGAGTCGCTTCTGCCTTGGTGCCAATGATGGTCGTATGCGTGTTTGGCGCCGTGCAGGTGAGCGCCACAATCAGGACTGCATACGACCGAGGCACACAGGGCCAACACCCGGCATCATGGTGTGGGGAGCGATCTCCTACACTGGCCGTACACCACTGGTGATCGTCGAGGGGACACTGAATAGTGCACGGTACATCCAAACCGTCATCGAACCCATCGTTCTACCATTCCTAGACCGGCAAGGGAACTTGCTGTTCCAACAGGACAATGCACGTCCGCATGTATCCCGTGCCACCCAACGTGCTCTAGAAGGTGTAAGTCAACTACCCTGGCCAGCAAGATCTCCGGATCTGTCCCCCATTGAGCATGTTTGGGACTGGATGAAGCGTCGTCTCACGCGGTCTGCACGTCCAGCACGAACGCTGGTCCAACTGAGGCGCCAGGTGGAAATGGCATGGCAAGGCGTTCCACAGGACTACATCCAGCATCTCTACGATCGTCTCCATGGGAGAATAGCAGCCTGCATTGCTGCGAAAGATGGATATACACTGTACTAGTGCCGACATTGTGCATGCTCTGTTGCCTGTGTCTATGTACCTGTGGTTCTGTCAGTGTGATCATGTGATGTATCTGACCCCAGGAATGTGCCAATAAAGTTTCCCCTTCCTGGGACAATGAATTCACGGTGTTCTTATTTCAATTTCCAGGAGTGTAGTTTAATAGTTGTGAACCTGTACAAGCAACATTACAGTATGTGATGGAGCGTACTTTTGATATAACTATCATTTCCCCGTTTCCTGTTCTATTTGCGAATGGTAAGCGTTGAGTTGGTGCAGGAGTTCGTAGAGTTTTTCCACGAATTTAATAAAAACAAGAGATACACGTGACAGAGACTAAAGTCACTATTTACAACAGTCTGCCAACGTTGGGACTACTTATCGATTCCGCGACTGGAGAAATCACGTGGTTTTAAGACGGAGAACTCGTCGAGCCACGTTCGGAGCGCATTTTCATCCGGACAGAAAGTTCCTTGGAGGTTGTTTGAGGAAAAGATGAAATTCTGATGGCGCAAGATCAGGTGAATAAGGCGGGTGCATAATGACTTCCCAACCCAACTCCTGTGTAGTGTTTTATGTCAGTCCAACAGAATGCGAGCGGGTATTATCGTGGAGCAGCTCCCGTCACGCAATTTTCCTGGTCGTCTTTCTTGGATTGCATCTGAAAGGCGTCTCAGTTGTTGAAAATGAATGTCAACAGTGGTGATTACACCCCGCGGAAGCAGTTCGTAGTACACTACTGACCATTAAAATTGCTACACCACGAAGATGACGTGCTAAAGACGCGAAATTTAACCGACAGGAAGAAGATGCTGTGATATGCAGATGATTAGCTTTTCAGAGCATTCACACAAGGTTGGCGCCGGTGGCGACACCTACAACGTGCTGACATGAGGAATGTTTCCAACCGATTTCTCATACACAAACAACTATTGATCGGCGTTGCCTGGTGAAACGTTTTTGTGATGCCTCGTGTAAGGAGGAGAAATGCGTACCATCACGTTTCCGACTTTGATGAAGTGGGGGATTGTAGCCTATCGCGATGGCGGTTTATCGTATCGTGACACTGCTGCTCGCGTTGGTCGAGATCCAATGACTGTTAGCAGAATATGGAATCGGTGGGTTCAGGTGGGTAATACGGAACGCCGTGCTGGATCCCAACGGACTTGTATCACTAGCAGTCGAGATGACAGACATCTTATCCGCATGGCTGCAACGGATCGTGCAGCCACGTCTCGATCCCTGAGTCAACAGATGGGGACGTTTGCAAGACAACAACCATCTGCACGAACAGTTCGACGACGTTTGCAGCAGCATGGACTATCAGCTCGGAGACCATGGCTGCGGTTACCCTTCACGCTGCATCACAGACAGGAGCGCATGCGATGGTGTACTCAAGGACGAACCTGGGTGCACGAAAGGCAAAACGTCATTTTTTCGGATGAATCCAGGTTCTGTTTACAGCATCATGATGGTCGCATCCGTGTTTGGCGACATCGCGGTGAACGCACTTTGGAAGCGTGTATTCTTCATCGCTATACTGGCGTATCACCCAGCGTGATGGTATGGGGTGCCATTGGTTACACGTGTCGGTCACCTCTTGTTCGCATTGACAGCACTCTGAACAGTGGACGTTACATTTCAGATGTGTTACGACCCGTGGCTCTACCGTTCGTTCGATCCCTGAGAAACCCTACCTTTCAGCAGGATAATGCACGACCGCATGTTGCAGGTCCTGTACGGTCCTTTCTGGACACAGAAAATGTTCGACTGCTGCCCTGGTCAGCACAATCTCTAGATCTCTCACCAATTGAAAACGTCTTGTCAATGGTGGCCGAGCAACTGGCTCGTTACAATACTGTGGTATCGTGCTGAATCTGCATGGGCAGCTGTACCTGTACACGCCATCCAAGCTCTGTTTGACTCAATGCCCAGGCGTATCAAGGCCGTTATTACGCCCCGAGGTGGTTGTTCTGGGTACTGATTTCTCAGGATCTATGCACCCAAATTGCGTGAAAATGTAATCACATGTCAGTTCTAGTATAATACAGGGTGATTCAACTTTAAAAATGTGTATTTAATGAAAGAAACATAATATAACCTTCTGTTATATATCATTACAAAGAGTATTTAAAAAGGTTTTTTTTCACTCAATAACAAGTTCAGAGGTGTTCAATATGGCCCCCTCCAGACACTCGACCAATATCAACCCGATACTCCAACTCGTTCCACACTCTCTGTAGCATATCAGGCGTAACAGTTTGGATAGCTGCTGTTATTTCTCGTTTCAAATCATCAATGGTGGCTGGGAGAGGTGGCCGAAACACCATATCCTTAACATACCCCCATAAGAAAAAATCGCAGGGGGTAAGATCAGGGCTTCTTGGAGGCCAGTGATGAAGTGCTCTGTCACGGGCTGCCTGGCGGCCGATCCATCGCCTCGGGTAGTTGACGTAAACTGTTTATACCAACGTTTAATACACCACCTATCAGGAGGTTTAACACCATACTTCGTTCGAAATGCACGCTGAACAACTGTCGTCGATTCACTTCTGCCGTACTCAGTAACACAAAAAGCTTTCTGTTGAGCGGTCGCCATCTTAGCATCAACTGACGCTGACGCCTAGTCAACAGCGCCTCAAGCGAACAAATGTACAACTAAATGAAACTTTATAGCTCTCTTAATTCGCCGACAGATAGTGCTTAGCTCTGCCTTTTGTCGTTGCAGAGTTTTAAATTCCTAAAGTTGTGGTATTCTTTTTGAATCACCCTGTATATTCGTCCAGTGAATACCTGTTTATCATGTGCATTTCTTCTTGGTGTAGCAATTTTAATGGTCAGTAGTGTACAATACACCGTTGCTGTTCCACTAGATGCAGAACATTATTTTTCGTGGGTGCGCGCAAGTCTTTGTACAGGGAGTTGCTGCTTCGTTTGGGTTCAACCATTCCTTTCCTTATCTTATGTTAGCATAAAGATACCATTTCTCGTCACCAGTAACGAAACAGGATAGAAATGGTCGGTGTTGTTCACGAGCCAATTGATGACGAGCAAGTAGATTTTTGTTAGTTCGGCTTACAGTATGCGGTACCCATACACCCGATTTTTGAGCCTTCCCCATTGCATGCAAATCTCGCACGATGGTGGAATGATCGCAATTCATCACATTTGGCAGTTACCAAGTATAATGACGTGGATCATTGTGGATTAATGCGTTTAAACGATCTTCATCAAACCGTGAAGGTCCGTAGAGAGTAAATATCAAAAAGATCCTTCTTAAAACGAAGAACCATTTTCTTTCACGTGCTCTGTCCAGTAGCATTATTCCCACACACAGCGGAAGTGTTTGTGCCTGCCTCCGCTGCTGTCACCCCTCTATTGAACTCAAGCAGAAGAATGTCTCGGAAATGTTCCGATTTCTCCACTCGGTACTCCATTTTGTTGCATCCACAGCTTCACTCACTGTCTCCAAATGACAAAATGACAATATGTAAGCTCAAACAGCAACGGCGAACTACAAATAAAAAATGATAATCGATAAATAAACCCCTAGTAACCGGAATACCAACAAGCAAAACGAAAACCCTACGAACCTACGCACAAAGTTAATAGTAAGATTTGACTGTTGGTAAATCTCCAATCTCCAAATGAGCTCATACTTTTCTGATTTTCACGAGACATACAGTGGGTGAAATAGACAGTTCAACACCACTAAGCACCAGCCCGATGCTTATCAAACTTTGTGAAGGTGTTCATCACACAAGGGGTTTTGAATGATTAAACACTCATTCCATTCAAAACTGATGTCCAACATATACATCAGTATGAAGTGCGGCCCCCAAAAACGCGAATACACTCTTGTATTAGTTGTGTCACATTAACGCAAACAGCCTCCGAATCTCATGTTGAAGTATCTCTTGCCACGTCCGAAACATTTGCGCTCATGAAGATTGCTGACTGGAGGCTCATATGAAAGTATTCGTCTTTCCATCGGATTCCAGACATGGTTATCGTGCTGAAGTGTACCATTTGTCATCCCTGTCGCGAAGGGATGTCAACAAGAGTTACCATTCTTGGCATATACTGAAGTGCATACGCTACACGATGACATTCTCCTGTTCTGAAAATACTGAAGATAAGCTCACATGCTAACATAAAAAATGGTTCAAATGGCTCTAAGCACTATGGGATTTAACATCTGAGGTCATCAGTCCCCTAGACTTAGAACTAATTAAACCTAACTAACCTAAGAACATCAACACATCCATGCCCAGGCAGAATTCGAACCTGCGACCGTAGCGGTCGCGCTGTTCCGGACTGAAGCGCCTAGAACCGCTCGGCCACAGCTGCCGGCAGCTCACATAAAGATGAAATTTTAGTCAACGTAGCGGAAGGCATGGAACGACTGAAGCATCATTTTGTTAGAGTTCGATCAACGTGTTTACGCCGTAATACATTCCACTTCCGTCAGTTTATGTGGGAGATAGCAGTATTGTTGTGCAACGTTTTTGGAACGCATGCTCTTCGAGTTTCAACAGTACACCATTCTGTGATACACAACGCATACGCATCCCCAGCAGCCCCTGGAACTGTAGTTTGGTGATCCTCTCCATAACGCTCATTAAACAAACTGTGACGAAATGCGTTGCTCTTCCTCGAATCTTCTCGCATCTGCTGTATTAGTCATGCTTGGTAAGAATCCCAAACTGACGAGCGATACACAATAATCAGTCGAATGAATGCCTTGCAAGGCCTTCTGTGAATGAATAATATTTCCTTGGGAGTCTTACACTCAATATCACTATGTAATCTGCTTTTGCTGCAACTAGTTTTATCTGCGGGCTTTACTTTAGGTCACTCCGGACGAATATTTTACGGTATTACTGTAGTTACTATTTCCACTGATTAGGCGCTTATAGTGAGTACGAAGAGTAATGGGTCTTTGCGCCTACATATACGTTACATTCATTTATGTTGAGGGTGTCGAGGTGCGGATGGAATACCGCGGTGCAAACGAATTTCATGATACGCGTCTGATGAAGCACCTGACTGGCTAAACGCCCCACTGTTACGTCAACATGTGGCAAGACTCCGGTAACGACTCCTCGACTTACGAGGAGAACACTGAAAGTGCGCCGGCCGGAGTTGCCCAGCGGTTCTAGGCGCTACAGTCTGGAACCGCGTGACCGCTACGGTCGCAGCTTCGAATCCTGCCTCGAGCATGGATGTGTGTGATGTCCTTAGGTTAGTTAGGTTTAAGTAGTTCTAAGTTCTAGGGGACTGATGACCTCAGCAGTTAAGGCCCATAGTGCTCAGAGCCATTTGAACCATTTGTACTGAAAGTGCCATGATCTGATTTTCCAGAAACTTTGCTCAACGGAAGACAGTTCAAAACAAGAGATGCTCGACCGTTGCACGAATGTTTTCGAATGTATATTGAAATAATGTGTTACTTATTCTTTTAATAATTTTGTGTCTGGTAAATCAACTTTAAAAAAATGAAGGTGAAAATTATTTTAATTGTTTTCGGGGAAATTTCTATAGTGTATCTTGATTCATAATAAATTGCAAACGCCAATTTTCGGTAAAGTCATTTGTTATGCATGATCTGCTGCGAAATTACTGCCAACGTTTGAAATCTCCAGCAGTATTAACGACATTTCTCTACCTAACGATATTCATACGAAGAAATTTCCCTGTGACAAGCCGACCTTTGCTCGATGCTCGTGGTGTTTGGAATTTCTTTGTTTCGAATGTTCCCACGGTGGATATCATCCAGGGGCCTGTACCGAATCTTCCTGAAGAATAGACACAAGACTAAAATATAAAAATTAAAAGAGAATTGTTACAAAAATGATATATAAGACTATGGAAACTTAAAAAGATTGTAACCGCTGAAAATAACATACACACATATGTTGTTTAATAGATGTGTAACAGTTGTTGTGAAACTCAGTTGTAAGTTTACAATTATTATAACGTCCTTGTGTCCCCTAACTTGATAAGAAACATGAGTGTGGGGTAGCCCTCTACAGATACGGGTAGATACATGAAAATTTGGAAATTTGTGGTAAGATCCTATTGGACCAAACTGCTGAGGTCGTCGACTGCTAAGCTCACACACTACTTCATCTAACTTAAGCTACCTTACGCTAAGAACAACACACACACCCATGCCCGAGGGAGGACTCGAATCGCTGACGGAGGGAGCCGCGCGAACCGCGATTCGCCCTAGACCGGGCCGCTACCCCGCGCGGCGAGTAAATACACGAAAAAAAAGTCGAGTTTCGAATACGGCGCGCAAAAGTGAGTGGCTGCAACACTAGCCAATGCGCCATCACTTCGCTTGAGCTTAGCGTCCGCTAAAAAGTACCTACAGTACGCCGAAAACTTTCACCGTCGTTTTTTCAGAAACGGTCGAGTACCTACGGATAAGCCGAGACACGTGTCCGCGTGTTTTGATTCTTCTTCCTCAGTGCGACGTTTCTGGGAAACAGGGTTACCGCACCTTCCGTGTTTTCCTCCTCAGCATTGCGACAGTCGACTGTGCATGACATCGTCGCTAGCCAACAAAACATCTCGGCGCAAGGATGCTAGTAACACTTAAGTTCGATGGCGTACTAGTAGCCAAGGGACCAGCGAAGAGTTCGGCGACAAAGTATGTCGAGTCTGATAGCCTCCACCAGCTTGCAACTGGGCATGCTCCTCAGGGTCCAACGTTCGACTTCGCTGGGTACCCATGGAATCCATTGGTGCCTTTGTTTAGCTACCGCCAGCTGCGCTAACACGGAGAACACGGCAAGTGCCATACTCTCATATTCCAGAAACGTCGCTCAGCGGAAGAGGAATCAAAGTAGCCGGCCGGAGTGGCCGAGCGGTTCTATGCGCTACAGTCTGGAACCGGCCGACCCCTACGGTGGCAGGTTCGAATCCTGCCTCGGGCATGGATGTGTGTGATGTCCTTAGGTTAGTTAGGTTTAAGGACTTCTCAGTTCTAGGGGACTGATGGCCTCAGACGTTAAGTCCCATAGTGCTCAGAGCCATTTGAACCAAACTATGCGAACACGTGTCTAGGCTTATCCGTAGATACTTGATCGTTTCTGGGAACATGACGATCAAAGTCTTTGAATTAATTTAGTTGCCTTTCCGCGGGCGGTACTGTCAGCCGAATTGTTAGGACAGTGGCTAGTGTCGCTAACTCTCACTTCTGCGTCCCTTGTTCGAAACTCAGTTATTGGTCTTTTTTATTTTATTTTTTTAATTTTTCTGGCCATGTCCAAAGATCACCACGAGTATCGCGCATGGCAGATTTTACCACTGTGACATTTCTTCCTATGAATCTCACTCGGGGAGAAACCTCATTAACGCTGCTGAAGATTTCACGCGTTGGCAATAATTTCGCGGCAAATCACGCATAACGGATTACTTTTCCGAAAAATGGCGTTTGTAACTGATTACAAATCAAAGTTCGCTGTAGGAATTTCTCCTAAAACAATTTTAAATAATTTTCTCACTCATTTATTATTTTTTAAATTCGTTCACCGAACGTACAATTAGCAGACAAATAAGGACAACGTTATTCCAATATACACCAGAAAACATGGATAGATTAATGAGAAACAAAAATAAAAATAATAATCAGCTTCCAAACACTGTGTCAGCGCTTCTGTTCAAATGTTTACTCGCTAAGAGACACACAGCTTTGATCATCGTTTCCTTAGAAACGGTCGAGCATCTACGGATAAGCCGAGACACGTGCTCGCTTATTTTAACCCATTTTCCACTGTACGAAGTTTTTGGTAAATCAAGTTATACTTCCCGTGTTCTCCCCGCAGGCGCAGTCGCTACTGCCTGCAAGACCCCTGCACTGGCCTCAGCTGGCCGTCGTCGCCGCCTGACGTCAGCACGCTGTCTTAGCAGTAATTGGGCTCCGCTGCACCGATACGAACAGGAGGTGAAGCGACGCCAGGTTTATAGTCACTGGACGCCCCAATTCGATGTAGCAATCACGTTTTCGTAGACTCTGTCTTGCTGCGGCCGCCCTCTATTGTGAAGGATTTCTGTGTGCCTTGCCCCGCCTATCGAAACCAGCTATGTCATCCTCACAGACCTGCAGAACGGAACCCCAGCCCTACATAGCGATAGTATCACAGCGCAACCACTACGAGAGTAACTGCCATTCCCTGCACCAAGCATCCGACAATGAAAAAGTAGAATGAGATTTTCACTCTGCAGCGGAGTGAGCGCTGATATGAAATTTCCTGGCAGATTGAAACCGTGTGCCGGACAGAGGCACGAACTCGGGACCTTTGCCTTTCACGGGCAAGTACTCTACCGACTCTTTTTTTGTTGATATCATTTTGTTCGTTATTGTTCGTTCTGTTTGTTCGGGGAGGGTGTCCCATGACGCTTGTTCAGGTTCATCGTTGATCCATTGACTTAGTATTTTTTTATTTTTATTTATTTATTTATTTTTTTATTACAGAGGGCAGCTAACCTTCAGACCGAACACGCTGAGCTACCGTGCCGTCTCAACTGAGCTACCCAAGCACGACTCACGATCCATCCTCACAGCTTCAGTTCTATCAGTACCTCGTCTCCTACCTTCCAAATATTCACAGAAGCTCTCCTGCGAACCTAGCAGAACTAGCGCTCCTGGACGAAAGGATATTGCGGAGATATGGCTTAGCCACAGCCTGGAGGATTTTTACAGAATGAGATTTTCACTCTGCATCGGAGTGTGCACTGATATGAGCACTAGTTCTGCTAGGTTCGCAGGAGAGGGTTGGGGTTGGGTTGTTTGGGGGGGGGGGGGAGGAGACCAGACAGCGAGGTTATCGGTCTCATCGGATTAGGGAAGGATGAGGAAGGAAGTCGGCCGTGCCCTTTCAAAGGAACCATCCTGGCATTTACCTGGAGCGATTTAGGGAAATCACGGAAACCCTGAATCAAGAAGGCCGGATGCGGGATTGAACCGGCGTCCTCCCGAATGCGAGTCCAGTGTGCTAGCCACTGCGCCACCTCGCTCGGTCGGTTCACAGAGGAGTTTCTGTGAAGCTTGAAAGGTAAGAGACGAAGTACTGGCAGAATTGAAGCTGTGAGGACGGATCAAGAGTCTGAAACGTCCCCTTTGAACAATTATATACGTGACTGTGCTTAAACTGACACACAATATTTTTTAGCGCAACGCAATCTGACTTTCAAAAATCCCTACAAAAGAATGGCACTGACTAACATTAACCTATACCTTTCACAAATCACTTACCTCACCAAAAATCTTCGTTACTCGAACTACTGCAATACAGCGAGCGCCACTACTGCCAGCTAAATAAAAGATTCAAACTACTGAAGGCACTAACTACTAATAGGCATAGTTAGCAAATGAAAGATTTTGATAGAAAACAAACAATGTATTTACATCAATAGTGTTCAAAAGTCATAATGTATATAGCAGTTCAAGACTTCCAGTCTTACAAATTTCAAAACTCCGCCATCTCTCTCCCCACATCCACCACTGCTGGCGGCTCACCTCCAACTGCGCAACGCTACGTGCTGTTAACATCCAGCTGCCCAACACTACAATGGCAGACAACAATGCAAACTAGCCACAGACTGCACACAGCACAGCCAGTGATTTTCATACAGAGCGCTACGTGGCGTTACCAATATAAGAACCTAAACAGCCTACTTCGATAGCCCCCATGCTCCCCACAAAAAATTTTACAAATTTTTTTGGGCACTGGCCAATACATGTTTGTTAAAATTTTTTTCACAATTACAATAACAAAGAAATCAAATACACACACTTATTGATACAATGATGGTCAAAAGCTAAAATTTTCTCACAGTCCATAAAGATAGTCCTGATCATCCATCACAGTAAAATTGCAGTGTTTTTTTTTCTCAAAGCCTGAGCAGTAAAAGAAAATGCACACGAAAGTAGTGGATTTCCATGCAATCTTGAAGAAGTAGTGTTGTCCTTCCAACGGAAAGACAGTGCTGACTCTTGACATGCAGACAGGTATTGGTCCACAACAGAGCAAACCCACAGCAGAGTCATTCGAAGTTTTGAAGAATATTGGTAGGTAGGTCATCACAGAGTAGACCCACTGTGGTCCTGGTAGAGATTACGGTATTGGTGGGCCACCAGAGATGCAGACCCACTGTAGTCCTGGTAGAGATTGTGGTATTGATGGGCCACCAGAGGTGCAGACCCACTGCAGTCCTTGTAGAAATAATGGTACTGGTGAGTCAGCAAAGGTGTAGACCCACTGTAGTCCTTGTAGAAATAATGGTATTGGTGGGTCATCAAAGATGCAGACCCACTGTAGTCCTCGTAGAGACGGCCAGCAGCCATCTGTTGCGACTGTACAGGTGCACAATCACCATTGAAGAGTCTTGCAGAGAATATAGCAAGCCCATAAATCACCACTTGTGCACTCACAAAGTTTTTGGAATTGTCCTTAGAACCAGCAATGCTGTTATCCCGTCCCTTGCTGAATTATTAACTCATGTCCAAACACTATCAGTCCCTACTTCTCACATATTGTCCATATACTATGACCAACAGAAACGTGTGCAATGAAATGTAACTTACAAGCTACTTAATTTGATGAACTGGTGTCAATTACAATTTTATAACATACGAATACAATAACAAAGGGAAAAAATACATCATTAAAGAACATAACAATACAAATAACATTTGTAGTACAGGCCTTACAAAAGAATCGAAATATCATATACATCAGTGTTACAGAAATTATGACATAGTACATACATAAAAGATCAGAATAACTTTCGAAACATCAGCTTCACACATGGGCATTAAAACAGAACAGAATTAATAATGTCTAACATCTTTACAAAGTACATAACATATTATTAATGCAAATTATATTTGAGGATAACAGTATTCCTCATCATAGTTCATGTAGCTGAGTATTAGAAAAATTCTACAACATAAGTCTTATCAGATAAACATATAAATACAGGAAGAACATAAATACACAAGGGTACACAAACACATAGTGGGATAACACAAGGAATGGACAGGGTTTGTTTTACTGCAGTATTTTGCAAACAAAACTTTCTTTTCTTCTCGGAGATCTCCCTTCGTTCTTCATCATTTCCAAAAAGTCCTATCTATACCTGCTTTCTGTACTTTTCTTGTATAACCTCTCAGTGCATTTCTTCAAATTCATCGCAACTCATTCTCTTATAGGCTACCCCCTCTTAAGCTAACTTAAATCTACTGAGCTCAGATGTATAAACTAAGGGACGAGGCAATGCAGCAGCATAAAACAATTAATACAAACAGCAATGAAAAAAATGGAAATTGTCAAAGCAAGCTGCAGTAAATCTAAATTACCAAGCAATGCAACATTACAACTAATATGAGCGAATGTGCAGCAACAAGAAAAATAAATCAGTAGTAAAACTAGCTTAACAGAGTAATACAAAGTGAAATTTAGTAGCACTATGCCTGGCAAACAGCCGCAGCAAATGCAATAACTTATATCTAAACATGAGAAAGCTAGAGCAGAAAAAATATTACAGGAAAAATGGCCATATTTAATACCTATGTCACATCTTAACACTAGAGTAATGCATCACTGTAACTTGCTCTAGCAGACAAGTTACCAAGTCACTGACAAAAATGATGTATGCAATTCGTGTCAAGTGGAAATGTCTTTTTGTGCTCCCTCATTTTTTTGGAGTACATCCATCATAATGTTATTTTTTACTGGATCTGTAGGCATAAAATATTTATATTGGTACACCTATAAAATTTTATTTTAACCAATGCTGCAGTGCAGCTAGAAACTAGATATTAAACAAAATAGGCAAAGCAAGGCGTGAAACGTCATTCAATAGCCATATGGCATTTCATAATGCAGTAAACAATCTTTCAACTAGCAAGACAATAGACACGAAATGTTTCTCATCATTTCATTTCAGTAAATATCATAAATTAAGAACTCTACAGTGTAATCATGTTTTCAAGTTTGAGGGTGTCGTATTTACGATGCTTTCTACAAAGGAATGTCAATAGTGAGGATAATGGCCTCTTTTTTTTTTTTTTTCTCCACCTGTGCCTCTGAAAGGCACACACTAATGGCTTTTTTCCAGGCGTCTGTCGCGCAGCTGGGTGCCCACGACGCATTACGTGAAGGTGGTTACTTAACTTTCTTACCAAAATATTTACGACAGCAGTTTCTGCTACAGTGACAGTCTCATATAAAAATATTTCACAGGTCAAGAATTTGCGTTACAAATCTCTAGAAACAAAATCCTATTGATACACCAGTGTCCAAAAAATTTTCGTCAGCATTGTAATACATTCACGCATTTACATACATTTCATAACTCTTAAAGTACGATTCTTGGTTTCCAACAACCTTTTTCACAAACCAGAGTCCCTAACCACTACTCATTATTCCTTACCTTATTCGTCGACACTTCTTCAATATTTCATCATAACAGATACGTAGCATAATCAAATAACTCATATAGCATCAGCTTATTGATCATAAACATACCTCAACAGCATAATACACATCATCGTCGTAAAAATAACATCATAACACCTCAGTCAAATCTTAAAATCGTCATAGCTTCCTCCAATAATTTCAAAACCTAAAAAAAATTCTTTGCTCATGTCAAAAGTGTCATCCGCCTCAAACGTACTTTAAAAATCGTGATCCCATACCAAATATATCATTCAAAGTTCTCATAATATCACAATGGGTCCGAAAAAATATGAACAGTTCACAAAGTACAGACAAAATACAATTTCGTAAGTGTGAAGTTACCCAACTGTGTAATTGTGTAAACATGTGTCACTGATGTAGTAAAAAACATGTTTATCTCTCAGTTAAATGATCAGATAGCTGTGTAATTTGTGTGTTAGAGAAATATGGTACCGATGTGTAAAGTTGTATAAGCAAATACCATATTAGCTAGGGCTCCTTGTGCTTGCCAAACACATGGTACACAAAGTAGGCATGTACCACCTGAGGATTAATGTAATTATACCCTCAGGTGTTACAGATTACAGCAATGGAATGAAATGTATCATGGAAAACCTTTGTATCATTGTACTTCAAATATCTTTAAAAATAAATGTTTTACCGAGTGAGGTGGCGCAGTGGTTAGACACTGGACTCGCATTCGGGAGGATGACGGTTCAATCCCACGTCCGGCCATCCTGATTTAGGTTTTCCGTGATTTCCCTACATCACTCCAGGGAAATGCCGGGATGGTTCCTCTGAAAGGGCACGGCCGACTTCCTTCCCCATCCTTCCCTAATCCGATGAGACCGATGACCACGCAGTCAGGTCTCCTTCTCCAAAACAACCAACCAACCAATAAATGTTTTAAGTACAAAATTAATAACTCAAATACGTGTACTGTAGCACTAAACTGTGCGCCATGTTGTAAGATAATCTCTGTGGAAGTCTCGTAGTTATCGTCCTCCGAAAGCTAAGTTCTGCAGAAGTCAATGTACTTACCTCATGATAAACAAAAGTGAAATGCTTTGCGTATAGATATCTTAGTTATTACGCTTATAGTTGTGATGAAGAAAGTAGTGTGCTGTAACGTATTATTGTGCTATGGAAAAGGCTGTCTCCTTGTAGCTATACAACAAAAGTTACTACTAAAACATGTTTTACTTTCCAGAATAATACAGAAAAACTGTGCAGATATAAAACAGAACCACTGCAAAAGCAACATTGTAAATTGTCACTCATTAGTAACGTCGTGATATAATTGTGTAGCTGTCACATAAACTAACCACTGTGTCATCTGGTATCTCACAGAAAGTACTTTAAATCCAGAATGTATCTTCAAGTAAACCAAAATGTTGCATTAAAATCTCATTAGCAGTACCAGCATATGTCCTAAGTATGTAAGCCTGATAGTCGTTACGTAATCGTGCAACTAACAAGCAAGAATGTACAAATACAACACTGTGTCGTCTGTTCACTATAACAATGCATTCGTAATTTCTGTTTAAAAATGTTCCCTAGGTTCTAGACTGGATATTTAACTTCAAACATTGTTGCATGTTAACAGTTTCTTAAGTCTGACAAAGCATACTAGAAATGTGAAGTGAAAAGTTTTATGGCAAAGACAAAGTTAAAAAGCAGATTATCTTTCAATAAATGGTTTTACATGTGAAATGTAGTGTAATCCTTTACACTTCCTAGTGCGCAGAGTTTCAACTTCAAAGCAATTATCATGTTGTAGACGTCGGTAAGGAGTGCTAAAATTTTTCTCAAGGTTAGCGTCTATGTTATTTTTCTCTGAGCCAGGCGGCGCAGGTGGCTGCCTGCGGTGCGAGTCATTGTCTGCCTCTTTGTTGGCGCGCGTCGTTATTAGGATTAGGAGACCTAACTTCTACAAATTCACCTTTTCGAGAGGGTCCTGCCCTGTTTGAAACCCGCCAGTTCTGATGAAATTCAGGTCTGTCGTTACGATGATATCGTCTGTCGTCATGTCGGTAGATTCCATAGTTTCTTTCTAGTCGGTCATGTGGTGGAGAATTTCTCCTAGAATCGTAACTGCGCGCTGAACTGTTGCGTCTGAAGTTATTCTGTCTCCCTTGATAATAATTATTTTGGTTCCCATATTGTCTGTTTCTCTGATTGTCTCTGTGATAGTCATACGGGTGGTGTCTGTTTTGGTTACGATTTACGTTGTAAGAATAGCCTTGTCGTGTCCAGTTATTATTTCTTTCATCGCGGAATTGTGACGGATGTGACCTGTAATTGTTGTGCTCCTGTTTTCGCATTCCGCGATTGTCAGTGTCAATTTCCAGTTCTTGTAAGAGTCCCTGAAAAGCTTCAATGTCGTCTTTGCAACGTCCTGCCAAGATAATATGTCGTAAATGCTCAGGCAATTTGATTAAGCAAATGCGGATAAGTTCTGAGGGGCTGTAAGGGTCCGACAGGTACTGATTCTTGTGCAACATGTCTTCAAAATATTTCACAAGACTGGAAAATTCAGATTGTTCGAAATGTTTCATCATTATGATGCCATGTTTTACTCGGTCTTGTGTGGCTTGAGACCAATATGCTGAGAGGAAGGCTTGGTAAAATTCTCCTTCACTGTGGCAATCGTGAATGACCGATCACATTCTTACAGCTGGTTCATTCTCTAAGTAGCCACACATAAATTCTAATCTGCGTTCTAATGACCAGTTGGGAGGAAAACAATGAGAGAATTGATGAAGCCACGCTTGTGGATGAATGTCGCCAGAATTCTTAAATGTTTTGAATTTATGTGTAGTAATGAACAGCTTATAGTCAAAATCATCATGTCGGCGAGTCGCATGTCGGTCATTGTTACGTCGTTTCGGCGGTTCCATCTCAAAATTCGATGTACCTTGCCAATTTCTTTCATAGTTTCCGAAGTGCCCTGTGTTATTATTTTGTGGCTGTTCCGTATTTCTATGTCCCTCTTCCCGTATTGGAGCGCGAATGTCCTCTGAAATACGTAATTCTTGTATTACCTGTGTCAGCTGATCTTGTACTTCCCGGATTTCTCTTTGGTGTTGCGTATTAATTTGATTCTGATTTTGTTTGAATTTCCTAATTTGTTCGCACTACCGGTTTTGTGTCATTCAGATTATCATCTACCTTCCTAGATAAGTTATTTAGCTGATCCGAAAGTTCAACTACTTTCTCTGATAATGAACTAATTTCCTCCATGTGTCTTTCTAAACCAATTTTCAGAGTATCTACTGCGTCCTTTAAGTTTTCTTGAGTTTTTGCAAGTTGCGTAACCGAATCGGTAGATGCAACTGAGTCAATTTTAGCTTGCAAGGTCTCATGATTTTCATTAACAATAGTCTGCAGTTCTTTTATGGCTGCTTCGTGATTCTGTAATGCATTTTCATGCCGCGAAAAAATAGGTTGAAAATTCTCACAAATCTCTGTTTTTACGTCATTACAGACTTTTTGACATTTCGATTCAATGTTATGTAACTCAGTAGTTAAATCTTCACGTGTTTGTTCAAGTGTGGTGTCTAACTTTTGAAGCTTTTGCTGTGTTTGTCTCTGATTTTGTTCCATTGTGTCTAACTTTTGATGATTTTGTTCCATTGTGTCTAACTTTTGAAGATTTTGTTCCATTATGCCTAACTTTTGAAGCTTTTGTCCCATTTGTTGCATTAATTGTAATAACAATGCACTGGTGTCTGAAACATGTTCCTCAGTGCTATTCGGCAATGCATTTGAACCGGCAATATTCGCAGTTTGAAAAGCAGAAAATGTGTCTTGACTTATATGAGAAAACGGTGAGGACGCAAAACCTGAATCTACAGTATTTGCAAGATTGTGTCCTGTCATTTCGGATTCCTGAGGCGAGCTGTTGCCGACCGATCAATCGATAATGCTTCCCTGTTCACTAATTGTTTCACTGTCTGCACCATTGTTTGCAGCCCGCTCCATTTCCCTATGCACAATTACCAAATTACTACTTTGAACATTAGTTAATTCATTACTCGGTGGCGCTAACACACTGCTTTCGTCTTCACTGTCATTTCTCAGTTTACTTTGGAGCCTAGTATTACATTTTTCACACGCCATTATTGTCACAATATTTCACACGATAACACAGAAAAGCACAATTTGAAGAGCAAAAATAAGAGAACACATTAACGTAGCACTGAAAATAATATCTCGTTAATTGCAAGCGCAGCTGCGAAATACTTGCTGCAAATCTACATGCATGCCACAACTGTCTTACTGTACAACAATGAAAAACTACAACTACAAAGGAAATTCTCTCTATAATTACGCGCTAGCAATAAACAAAAGCTACACTAATTACACAAACTACAAGAAAAAATCAGATGATTCCAGTGAGATAATCTCGGCTAAGGGTCGACATATGAAACGTCCCCTTTGAACAATTATATACGTGACTGTGCTTAAACTGACACACAATATTTTTTAGCGCAACGCAATCTGACTTTCAAAAATCCCTACAAAAGAATGGCACTGACTAACATTAACCTATACCTTTCACAAATCACTTACCTCACCAAAAATGTTCGTTACTCGAACTACTGCAATACAGCGAGCGCCACTACTGCCAGCTAAATAAAAGATTCAAACTACTGAAGGCACTAACTACTAATAGGCATAGTTAGCAAATGAAAGATTTTGACAGAGAACAAATAATGTATTTACCTCAATAGTGTTCAAAAGTCATAATGTATATAGCAGTTCAAGACATCCAGTCTTAATATATAGCAGTTCAAGACATCCAGTCTTACAAATTTCAAAACTCCACCATCTCTCTCCCCACATCCACCACTGCTGGCGGCTCACCTCCAACTGCGCAACACTAGGCGCTGTTAACATCCAGCTGCCCAACACTACAATGGCAGACAACAATGCAAACTAGCCACAGACTGCACACAGCACAGCCAGTGATTTTCATACAGAGCGCTACGTGACGTTACCAATATAAGAACCTAAACAGCCTACTTACAAGTCGTGCTTTGGTAACTCAGTCGGTAGAGCACTTGCTCGCGAAAGGCAAAGGTGACGAGTTCGAGTCTCCGTCCGGCACACAGTTTTAATACGCCAGGAAGTTTCAATGAAAAAGTAATTTCGGGAATACTCCAGGGGTATGCTATAGGAGGGCCGTTATTGGCCACTGATAAATTATCTGGCGGATAACATCGGAAGCACTATGAGTATATTTGAGAATGAGATCGTTGCAATGTCAGAAAACTGCATAATTCCTGTCTTAAAGACTGGAAAATTTTGTCAACTGAGCTAGAAAACTGCATGCCAATATCCTGCTCTTGTCTTGAGCGAAGTCTTTGAGCGAATGTTGCTGACTCGCTTTATTCACGTTGTGGAGCCAGCTCTGATGCAAGATCATGAAGGTTTCAGACCAGTAAAATGCTGTACATTCTCTGGTCCTCAATCTGACACAGTTTACTGAGGATGCCCATGAAACCTGAAAATTACACGACTAGATTTTATTGATCTGACGGCTGCTTATGACAATTTCAATAACAAAAGATTCTGTTTTCATCAAATTTATTAAAAATTTGTTCCAAAACAGGAGATTCTCTGTGGACCTCCAGAGTCGGCGTAGTCGATGTAGAAATCAAAGAAATGGCTTAGCATAAGGAAGTGCTTTTTCACTGTAGTTATTCAGCATCTATACCAATGATCAAGCACTTCTGGCGAACGCAAGCAGTTTCTTTCAGGCCGATGATCTGGCACCAGCGAGTCAAGCGAAATCTTTTGATGATGTTGAATCCCACCTGACAGACGCTTTGAGAGAGTTGAGTGTTTTTTATTCTAACAATCATTTTCGTCCAAACCCAGCTAAAACCCTACTGAGGGCGTTTCATCTTAGGCGCAATGAGGCATGCCGCAAACTCAACACCACGTGTCAAGCGATACAATCAGCAAATACGGCCCATCCAAAATATCTGGGAGTCACTCAGGGCCGTACTCTGACGTACAAGGAGTATGAGAATGGAGGTGGAACCCTTAAATAATATTCTCTGCAAGATCACTGGTAGTACGTGGGGCCCTCGACCACAAGTCCTGAGAGCGACATGTTACAGTGCTGGAGAGTGTGCTTGCCCAGTCCGCTACAAACCTACCCACGCAAATGAAGTTGACAAGGCACTAAACGAAACGTCTAGGATTATTACAGGATGTTTGAAACCTAAGCCACTTGTAAAACTCAAGTAGCTCGCAGGCATGATGGTCAGGTCCTGCAGAAAGTGTCATCACTTCTGTCTCTATGCTGTTCATTTTTGGAACGCAACCTACGACCAGCTTAGAGACAGAAGTGATGACGCTTTCTGCAGGACCTGACCATCATTTCGCAGGACAATACCGAAGCACGTACAGTGCAAGCTGTTACTGATTTGTTTGGCTGATGGGGCTGCTAAGTGCTGTACCACCTACTGCACTCCCGTGACTTAAGCCCTCATGAGTTCAACTCGATTTCTAAACTTCATGGCATTCACTTCAGAACTGCTACAAATTCGTCGGGCAATAAACCGCGCCGCTCGATCTGTCACAACTGGCGCTGCTAAGAGTATCCTACGACTTTCACATCGCTGGCAACAGGTTATACATAATGCTGGTGACTACTCTGAAGGTCAGTAAAACTCTGAAACACGTATCTATTTTGTATGAGCTGTAAATAAATAATTGCCACTATTAAAGTTCCAACCCTCGTATAATTCTGTCCCTTCCGACGTGAGTTCTGTCAATAATGGTTACAGGGTGTTTCTTTCTCAATATTTCTCGCTGGAGACGAAGATGGGTCTTCATCCATACTCGACAATGCACTATGAAGTGTATGGCGATGGGTACTGACCATTGTAACACAGATTAGGATATTTTCCCGTTGCATTCACGTACGGAGCATCGGAAGAATGACTTTAAATCTTCTGGAATTTAAACACAACAATACTCCGACACAGAGTGGAAATTAATTCTGGAAAATATCCCACTGGCTGCGGTTTAGCTATTTTTACGTAATATTTCTTCTAGGAGAGTTAGTCCCGTGGGGTGTGCAGAACTTCGATGGTGATTGAAAGGTGGAAGAGAGGAACTGACGGAAGTAAAGCTGTGAGTGCTCTTGCGAATCGTGCCTGGACAGAGCATTTGCCCGCGGACGTTAAAGGTTCTAGGTTCGAACCCTGGTCCGGCATATAGTTTTAATCTGCCACGAAGTTTCAAACCAGCGAACACTCTGATGCAGAATCAAAATAATGTGTTGTCAGAAGAGAAAAAGTAACACTAGAATGGGTCAGTCAGGACAAAGCAGTGACTTCTATCGTGAATTAGTCATTGGATGCCACCTGAGTAACAAATCAATCAGACCCATTTCAGTTCTTCTGAAGCTGTTGATAATGTAATTGTGAAGCAGAAAGGCGATGGAACAACTACTTATACCAAGACCAGGTGGACTTGATATACTAACGGCCAGAGATCGCCGAGCACTGCAGAGAGTGATTGTACCAAATCGCCTGAAATCAGGGGAAGAAATCACTCGTGAGGTCCAAAGTGCTACCAATAGTCCAGGTAGCACAATGACTGAGCCTAGGGCGCTAAAAGGAATGGGGTGCAGTGGTAGATCAGCTCATCATAATCAACTTGAATTCTATAGTCAATGCAAAACGACGGTTGAGGTGATGAAAATAGCGACGCCACTGGACACTGAGAGACTGGGGTCGAGTGATTTTGATTGGTGAATCACGCTATACCCTGTGACAAACCGGTAGAATGGTAGGGGTTTGGAGAATGCCTTGGGAACTTTTCCCTTCATGTGTAGTGTCAACAGTGAAGTATGGGGGACGTGGTGTTACGGTGTGGGGGTGTTCTTCGTGGTTGGAGTGTGGCCCCCTTCTTGTACTTAATAAAACGCTAAGTGAGGGAGGAAATGAACACAGCAGCGCGGGGTAGCCGCGTGATCTAGGCGTCTTCTCACTGTTCGCGCGGCTCCTCCCGTCGGAGGTTCGAGTCCTCTCCATCGGGTATGGGTGTGTGTGTGTGTTGTCCTTAGAGTAAGTTAGGTTAAGTCAGATTAAGTAGTGTGTAAGCTTAGGTACCGATGACCTCAGCAGTTTGGTCCCATAAAACTTACCACAAATTTCCAATTTCCAAAATGAGCACATTTTCCAGCATGTTGTAGAGAAATAGTGCAGAGACGATGACTGTTTGTATCAGCATCACAATTGACCCTGTCACAAAGCAACACGTGTGAGGCAATGGTTTGTGGACAATGGAATGGCCTGCACAGATCCTGACTAGACCCAAAGGAATACGCTTGACATGAGTTAGAACTTCGACTTCGCTCCAACCCCAGAGTTCACAATCAGTACCTTCTTTTGCTTAGGCTCTTGAAGAAGAATAAGCTACCATTCTTCCACACTCATTCAGACACCTTACTAAAAGTGTCCCCAACACACTGCAAGTCGTCATAAAGCGAAGAGTGGACACATATCGTATTAATGTCAGTTAACAAGTGTCCAGATACTTTTGATCAGATTATGTCATGTAGTAAGTGCTCAAGAATCTTGAAGCTGTATCCATGGAATTCGGTTGTTATGAAGTTTTATGGTCAAATGGTACTGTCTACACAAGATTCCGTGTGACATGTTATTAGGGAGTTTGAAAAAATTAAACTGCTACACCATGATACACGAGTTCGATATTTATCAACCTTTGTGGAGATAATGACATAACGGGTATGAAATGATTAAACCTTCTTTCCATTGGCAACGTCAAACAGGAACTTCAGCGTGAGGTATGAGCCCCTCCCCCTTCATGGGCATGCATTGTGATGAACCCAGTTTTGATAGAAATGGAGGACTGTATATTAATTGTCAAGGCTGAATTGAGTGAAATCTCTTTACTTCTTGAAACAGTTCCAAATTGTAAAAAGATCAAACTCTGCAGGATGGCGGGCACCCGCTGGATGATAGGAAGATGGGAGGCGTCCTCTCGGGCCTGCTGACGGAATTCTGAATCTGAGGGAGGCATCCCGCAGGACAGGCTGGTGAGACTTGGCCCTGGCCGAAACTGCAACGCCCCGCGGCAGGACCCCAGAAACTACTACCTCAATTACTACTTTCGTCGTGGAAGTGACATACTACAGACTAAATATCTGGCGCCAAACACAACAAGAACAACAACAGAAACAACAAAAGTTGACATCCCTTTAACATAAACGTAAGGGCTTAAAATAGAGTAAGTTGGTGAATATTATTCAACCTGCCCTTTAAAAAAAATGGTTCAAATGGCTCTGAGCACTATGGGACTCAACTGCTGTGGTCATAAGTCCCCTAGAACTTAGAACTACTTAAACCTAACTAACCTAAGGACAGCACACAACACCCAGCCATCACGAGGCAGAGAAAATCCCTGACCCCGCCGGGAATCGAACCCGGGAACCCGGGCGTGGTAAGCGAGAACGCTGCCGCACGACCACGAGATGCGGCAACCTGCCCTTTGAATAGTACGAGTACGTCCCTTAAGGCCTCTGGTATGCAATGCGAATACTAGGAACCCAATAACGTAACACTACTATATGATTAGGTATCACTGGCATCAAGGGCAGCAGGCGACTTAAAAACCAGGGCTTAATTTTATGAATCCAATTACTTATATTGCAGGAGAAGCAGAGCTAAAGCTTTAGTAACAAAACTTTTAAAATTCTCTATACTTTAAACAAGGCTCATGGCTGGCCAAGCTCATAACTGCGCTGATCAAATACAAATAAGTTACTGCCAAACAGGCAGCCCAGTACGCCTACAGAATCGCAGAATCAGTTATAGATGCATATAAACTTAACCATAACTGGACATGGCCGCGCAAGCAAGGCGAAACACCGGACAGGCTTTAGTACAACTGACTCTATGGCGCTGTGCAGAACAAGTCAAGTAAAACTGTGCGACCGTACTGGGATTAGTACTTAAGGTCTACATCTACATCTACATTTATACTCCGCAAGCCACCCAACGGTGTGTGGCGGAGGGCACTTTACGTGCCGCTGTCATTACCTCCCTTTCCTGTTCCAGTCGCGTATGGTTCGCGGGAAGAACGACTGCCGGAAAGTCTCCGTGCGCGCTCGAATCTCCCTAATTTTACATTCGTGATCTCCTCGGGAGGTATATGTAGGGGGAAGCAATATATTCGATACCTCATCCGGAAACGCATCCTCTCGAAACCTGGACAGCAAGCTACACCGCGATGCAGAGCGCCTCTCTTGCAGTCTGCCACTTGAGTTTGCTAAACATCTCCGTAACGCTATGACGCTTACCAAATAACCCTGTGACGAAACGCGCCACTCCTCTTTGGATCTTCTCTATCTCCTCCGTCAACCCGATCTGGTACGGATCCCACACTGATGAGCAATACTCAAGTATAGGTCGAACGAGTGTTTTGTAAGCCACCTCCTTTGTTGATGAAGTACATTTTCTAAGGACTCTCCCAATGAATCTCAACCTGGTACCCGCCTTACCAACAATTAATTTTATATGATCATTTCACTTCAAATCGTTCCGCAAGCATACTCTCAGATATTTTACAGAAGTGACTGCTACCAGTGTTTGTTCCGCTATCATATAATCATACAATAAAGGATCCTTTTTTTCTATGTATTCGCAATACATTACATTTGTCTGTGTTAAGGATCAGTTGCCACTCCCTGCACTAAGTGCCTATCCGCTGCAGATCTTCCTGCATTTCGCTACAATTTTCTAGTGCTGCAACTTCTCTGTATACTACAGCATCATCCGTGAAAAGCCGCATGGAGCTTCCGACACTATCTACTAGGTCACCCATGATAAGAATAACTAACTACAGTGGTACACTACTTCATTATTCTACACGAGCGAAGCGCCCCACTTTACACAAACGTGCTCCGTAATAACAATCACCACAAAAGGAGAAAAAACGACACTATGAAGACCTTTAAAATCAACTCAAAGAAACTAATACCAATGACATAGAATACAGCTGATTTCACAACGCCGTGCACCGGTGGGAGCAGTCTCACCGTGCAACCACACACCACATGGACGCGTCAGTGTTCCACACTCCAAGTTTGACTTTTGGAAACAATACGATGGTGGCAGCCCACCAATTCTTCCCTTTTGATTAATCTGATAACAACAACAAGACAGAGAAAATAGACGCGAATCACGCTCTTGAAAGGTGACCACTAACTCAGTAACCGTGACTTCCAACACTTTACCGTGGCTGGTATGCGTTATAAGACTCCTTTGCAAATAATAGACTTAAAAGTTGTTGTAGCCAGTCCGTACAGTAATAGACAACGACAGCACCACACAACTTCATGACGGCGGCGTGCTATATCGGCGTTTTCTTCTTACAACTTGAAGTAAACTTTTTGAGTCGTTTTTTACCGAATTAAGGCACTGTTAACCACCTTGCTGACAACGGTGAGGTTATATACAAAAGAGAGTTGGTTCAAATGGCTCTGAGCACTATGGAACATCTGAGGTCATCAGTCCCCTAGAACTTAGAACTACTTAAACCTAACTAACCTAAGGACATCACACGCATCCATGCCCGAGGCAGCATTCGAACCTGCGACAGTAGCGGTTGCGCGGTTCCAGATTGAAGCGCCTAGAACCGCTCGGCCACTCCGGCCGGCTACAGCAGAGAGTGAGCGACCACTGGATAACCACCACTCTTGGCTACAAATTACGCGCGCTTGTATCCTGACTATGGACAATGCGGTAACCAGAAACGGCGAGCAACAGCGTTATGACTCCACATATAACGACGTGCATACAAGGGAACCTCCCCATCGCACCCACCTCAGATTTAGTTATAAGATGGCACAGTGGATAGGCCTTGAAAAACTGATCACAGATCAATCGAGAAAACAGCAAGAAGTTGTGTGGAACTATGAAAAAAGTAAGCAAATATACCAGCTGAGTAGTCCATGGGGAAGATAGGCAACATCAGGGATACTGTGTGTTCAAGCGCGCAGTGGTCCCGTGGTTAGCGTGAGCAGCAGTGGAACGAGAGGTCCTTGGTTCAAGTCTTCCCTCAAGTGAAAAGTTTACTTTCTTCATTTTCGAAAAGTTATGATCTGTCCGTTCGTTCATTGACGTCTCTGTTCACTGTAATACGTTTAGTGTGTGTGTTTTGCGACGCACCGCAAATGCGTGCTATTAGTAGACGAAAGGACGAGCCTCTCCAATGGGAACCGAAAACATTTGATCGCAAGGTCATAGGTAAACCGATTCCTCCACATGAAAACAAGTCTGATATATTCTATACGACACTGGTGACGGCATTTGCGTCACATGACAGGAATATGTTGTCGACCCACCTAACTTGTACACTTGGCGAATGGGTAAAAAGATTCTTCTACCTTGCCCGATTTAGGTTTTCTTGTGGATGTGATAATCACTCCCAAAAAAGTGATGAAAACATAAGAGTTTGACACATAAACTGCAACAAATGAGTGCAACAGTTTCACAGTCGCACAGTTTTCCCTGCGCTCAGTCAAAACATATGTTTTTAACGTTTTCAAATTTTTCCGTATGTAGACCGTCAAATCCTGCATATGTTCAAGCAAATCTGAACATGTCCTAGAATTTGGAGAGCGAAGTTGATTATGTGTGAGTGCTTGAACTTTGATAATTGACACACGATCACGTAAACAATACTGCTCTGTGTACCTGTACAGTTTCGCAAAATCATAGAATCTTTTCACAAAGTATTTCACTTGCCGAAAACCAAACATCTAACGGTTGCACAAGAGGTGTACAACCTGGAGGAATGGTAATCACGTCTACTCCCACAGTTAAAATTGTATAATGCCTGATCCTTCTGTCCTGTATAGCTGTCAAGGAGTAAGGCAAAATCTTTGTCCGCGTAAGGAGCAATCACACGTTCATTAAAGTCTTTCACTAGTCTTTTCTCCATTTTTCATGACGCACTGCAATTCACAATGACATTCGGCGGACAGATAATAACTGTCTGAAAATAAAAAGTTTAACTTTTACTCGAGGGAAGACTTGAACAAAGGACATCTCATTCCGCAGCTGCTCACGCTAACCACGAGACCACGGCGCTCCCGAGCTCAAATTATCACTGATGTTGCCTATCTTTCGCATGGACTACTCAGTTTGTATATTTTGCTTATTTTTTTCATAGTTCCGCACAACTTCTTCCTGTTTTCTCGATTTATCTGTGTTCAGTTTTTCAAGGCCTATCCACTGTGCCAGCTTATAACTAAATCTGAGGGGGGTGCGATGGGGAGGTTCCCTTGTTAGTAACACCAGACCACAGAGTTTTTTACCAGACAACAGACGTGCTATCGAAATCCGCAACCCTGGCCAACAACAACTCTGCCTCGTTGCCTTAGCGCCCCTACCCATCGCTGTGCTTGTAAACACAGGCGGTTAGCAACTGAGAGACGGCCCTCGCGTGTACCACACCTCGCGCGAGAGCGACCGCATCGCTGCCCGTCTACGTAGGTTGTCAAACACCCGTGGGTACAGAGGTACTACGCAATGTGGCGCGAATTCCAAGTTACCGGCCGACGAGACCAACCGGCACAGTGGCATGGAAGCATCCTCTGAATACCGCTGTAAGAAATTTGTTGCCAATCCAACATATGCTGTATCAGTTCATGAATAAAAGTGGTTGAAGGCTGGTCAGAAAATGCATGTCTTCCCATCGCATGCCAAACAAGGCCAAGGAGTGACAAATAAGGGCACTGGGCTAGCCAGTCCATGATTTGACCACTTCTGATGATATCTGAGATCTGAAGTGCAGTGTGTGTGTGTGTGTGTGTGTGTGTGTGTGTGTGTGTGTGTGTGTGTGTGTTTGTGTTTGTGTGTGTGTGCGTGTGTGTGTGTGTGTGTGTGTGTGTGTGTGTGTGTGTGTGTGTGCGTGCGTGCGTGTGTGGAAGGCGGGGGGGGGGGTGCCTGCTTTTTTTTCTTTCTCTTTTTTTTTCTTTTTTTGTTATGTTTTTGAGTCATCAGTCATCTGATTGGTCTTTTTTTTCTTTTTTTTGTTATGTTTTTGAGTCATCAGTCATCTGATTGATTTGAAGCGACCCACCACGAATTTCTTTTGTGTGTCAACCTTTTCATCTCAGAGTAACGGTTACAATCTACGTCTTTAGTTATTTGCTAGCTGTAATCCAATCTCTATCTTCCTCTACAGTTTTTACCCTCTAGAGCTCCGTCTAGTACCACGGAAGTTATTCCCCAATGTCTTTACAGGTGTTCTACCGTCCCGTCCCTTCTTCTTATCAATTCTTTCCGTATGTTCCTTTCCTCGTTGGGCCGGCCGTAGTTGCCGAGCGGCTCTGGGCACTACAGTCTGTAACCGCGCGACCGCTACGGTCGCAGGTTCAAATCCTGCCTCGGGCATGGATGTGTGTCATGTCGTTAGGTTAGTTAGGTTTAAGTAGTTCTAAGTTCTAGGGGGCTGATGACCTCAGAAGTTAAGTCCCATAGTGCTCAGAGCCAATTGAACCATTTTTTTCCTCGTTGATTCTGCGGAGAACCTCCTCATTCCTTACCTTATCAGTCCGCTTAGTTTTCAACGGTCTTCTGCAGCACCACATTCAAATGCTTTGATTCGCTTCTGTTCCGAATCTCACAGTCTTTGTTTCACTACCATACACTGCTGTGATTCAGACGTACTTTCTCAGAAATTTCTTCCTCAAATTAAGGCCTATGTTTGATATTAGTAGACTTCTGATGACTTTTTGCCCGTGGTAGTCTGCCTGATGTCCTCCTTCGGCGTCTGTCATTGTTTATTTTTCTGCCTACTTAGAAGAATTCCTTTAATTCATCTACTTCGTGACCATCAATCCTGATTTTAAGTTTTTCGTCGTTCTCATTTCTGCTCCTCATTACTTTCGTCTTGATTCGATTTCTCTCAATCCATATTCTGTACTCGTTTGACTGTTCATTCTACTCAGCAGATCCTGTAATTCTTCCTCACTTTCACTGAGGATAGCTATGTCATCAGTGAATCTTATCGTTGATATACTTTCACCTTGCATTTTAATCCCATATTTGAACCTTTCTTTTATTTTCGTCATTGCTTCTTCGAGTTGCATATTGAAGAGTAGGGGTGAAATCTACATCCCTGTTTTACACCCTTTTTAATCCGAGCACTTCGTTGTTTGTTTCCAGTCTTACTGTTCCTTTGTTCTTGTACTTGTTGTATACTACCATTCTTTCCGTATAAGTTACTCCTATTTTTCTCAAAATTTCGAACGTTTTTCACCGTTTTAAACGTCTAACCCTTTTTCCAGGTCGACAAATCCAATGAACGTGTCTCGATTTTTCTTCAGTTTTGCTTCCTTATCAACCGCATCACCAGAACTGCCTCTCCATGGCTTTACCTTTCCTAAAGCCAAACTGATCGTCATCTAACACATCCTCAGTTTTCTTTTCAATGCATTATCCTCCTAAAATATGCCATTTGGAGCCGTGGTCATGAAGAGTATGGCAACAGGGTCTACCATCCTCGCTATATACTTGCGAGCATTGGCCCTCACTGTAGTAGTTGCCAGGTCAGTCTCGGGACCACGATTCCAGTGTGAGAGGCTGGGTCTCGAGCTGCTTCCTACGTATTTTCGCCGGGTCGTCGATCTAACTGCGTCGAACAGAAGCGAGACTCATCACTAACACCAAATTATGGCACTCAGTGTCCCTGTTGTCTCTGGTTCTACACAACGCAAGTTTCAGTTGTCTGTGGTAAGGTGTCAGGGCTAAACGACGGTTGGCAACTCGAGATATCAACTCAGCTTCCAATAATCTGTTTCCAAAACTTCCTATTGACACTGTGCCTGTAATCCCTGCTCAGATTTTAGCTCTTGTCATCCATCTACTCGTTAGAGCCAGTAGAACACTACTACGATCACGTCTCGGTGATGTCCTTCCGCCGGCCGGTGTGGCCGTGCGGTTAAAGGCGCTTCAGTCTAGAACCGCGTGACCGCTACGGTCGCAGGTTCGAATCCTCCCTCGGGCATGGATGTGTGTGATGTCCTTCGGTTAGTTAGGTTTAATTAGTTCTAAGTTCTAGGCGACTGATGACCTCAGAAGTTAAGTCGCATAATGCTCAGAGCCATTTGAACCATTTGATGTCCTTCCGGAAGGATCCATGCCTGCTCTTGCCACACTGTTGCCCTGAGTCCTTCTGGTCACCATTCATTCTGCAGTCACTGTACTACAGACAGTTGACTCTGTGGTTTGTAAGTGTGATACTCCCATGTTCCTCGCTGATTCGGCCTTTCATAACGTCCGAAAGATGGCGATAAACAACAAGTGCACGTCGTCTGGATGCACAGTGTTGCGATCTCGACTTGACAAGTTCCAGTAACGTTAGAGACATCCACTAGGCATTATGTACGCACACCGTTCTCCATGTGTAGGAAGGGCATTTTTCTGTTCTGAAAAAAAAAGACTGAAAATAAGGTCACGTAAAAAAATTCAGTCAACTTATCCCACAGGAAAGAAAATACGGCAATGTGTTCATGGTGTAAAACTTTCCATTGCTGTCAGTGTATTTGAACAGTTGCAGTAATCTGAGGTAGCACGTTAAACTGTGATTTTTTAACGGCCAGAGACCAACACTGAAGCGCCAAAGAAACTACACTCCTGGAAATTGAAATAAGAACACCGTGAATTCATTGTCCCAGGAAGGGGAAACTTTATTGACACATTCCTGGGGTCAGATACATCACATGAGCACACTGACAGAACCACAGGCACATAGACACAGGCAACAGACCATGCACAATGTCGGCACTAGTACAGTGTATATCCACCTTTCGCAGCAATGCAGGCTGCTATTCTCCCATGGAGACGATCGTAGAGATGCTGGATGTAGTCCTGTGGAACGGCTTGCCATGCCATTTCCACCTGGCGCCTCAGTAGGACCAGCGTTCGTGCTGGACGTGCAGACCGCGTGAGACGACGCTTCATCCAGTCCCAAACATGCTCAATGGGGGACAGATCCGGAGATCTTGCTGGCCAGGGTAGTTGACTTACACCTTCTAGAGCACGTTGGGTGGCACGGGATACATGCGGACGTGCATTGTCCTGTTTGAACAGCAAGTTCCCTTGCCGGTCTAGGAATGGTAGAACGATGGGTTCGATGACGGTTTGGATGTACCGTGCACTATTCAGTGTCCCCTCGACGATCACCAGTGGTGTACGGCCAGTGTAGGAGATCGCTCCCCACACCATGATGCCGGGTGTTTGCCCTGTGTGCCTCGGTCGTATGCAGTCCTGATTGTGGCGCTCACCTGCACGGCGCCAAACACGCATACGACCATCATTGGCACCAAGGCAGAAGCGACTCTCATCGCTGAAGACGACACGTCTCCATTCGTCCCTTCATTCACGCCTGTCGCGACACCACTGGAGGCGGGCTGCACGATGTTGGGGCGTGAGCGGAAGACGGCCTAACGGTGTGCGGGACCGTAGCCCAGCTTCATGGAGACGGTTGCGAATGGTCCTCGCCGATACCCCAGGAGCAACAGTGTCCCTAATTTGCTGGGAAGTGGCGGTGCGGTCCCCTACGGCACTGCGTAGGATCCTACGGTCTTGGCGTGCATCCGTGCGTCGCTGCGGTCCGGTCCCAGGTCGACGGGCACGTGCACCTTCCGCCGACCACTGGCGACAACATCGATGTACTGTGGAGACCTCACGCCCCACGTGTTGAGCAATTCGGCGGTACGTCCACCCGGCCTCCCGCATGCCCACTATACGCCCTCGCTCAAAGTCCGTCAACTGCACATACGATTCACGTCCACGCTGTCGCGGCATGCTACCAGTGTTAAAGACTGCGATGGAGCTCCGTATGCCACGGCAAACTGGCTGACACTGACGGCGGCGGTGCACAAATGCTGCGCAGCTGGCGCCATTCGACGGCCAACACCGCGGTTCCTGGTGTGTCCGCCGTGCCGTGCGTTTGATCATTGCTTGTACAGCCCTCTCGCAGTGTCCGGAGCAAGTATGGTGGGTCTGACACACCGGTGTCAATGTGTTCTTTTTCCATTTCCAGGAGTGTATTATAGGCATACGTATTCAAATATAGAGATATGCAAACAGACAGAATACGACCCTGCGGCCGACGACGTCTATGTAAGACAACAAGTGTCTGGCGAAGTTGTTATATCGGTTACTGCTGGTACAATGGCAGGTTATCAAGATGTAAGTGAGTTTGAACGTGGTATTATAGTCAGCGCACGAGCGGTGGGACACAGCATCTCCGAGGTAGCGATGAAGTGGGAATTTTCCCGTATGACCACTTCATGAGTGTGTCGTGAATATCAGGAATCTGGTGAAACAATAAATCTCCGACATCGCTTCGGCCGCAAAAAGATCCTACAAGAACGGGACCAACGGCGACTGAAGAGAATCGATCCAACGTGACAGAAGTGCAACCCTTTCGTAAATTGCTGAAGATTTCAATGCTGGGGCATCAACAAGTCTTAGCGCAGCAACTATTCAAAGAAACATCGATATGGGCTTTCGAAGCCGAAGGCCCACTCGTGCACCCTTGATGACCACACGACACAAGGCTTTCCGCCTCGCCTGGGCCCGTCAACATCGACATTGGACTGTTGATGACTGGAAACATGTTGCCTGGTCGGACGAGTCTTGTTTCAAATTGTATCGAGCGGATTGACATGCACGGGTATGGACAGGTAGGGGTATGGAGACAATCCCATGAATCCATGAACCCTGCATGTCAGCAGGGGACTGTTCAGGCTGATGGAGGCTCCGTAATGGTGTGGGGCGTGTGCAGTTGGAGTGAATGGGACACCTGATACGTCTAGATTCGACTCTGACGGGTGACACGTACGTAAGCATCCTGTCTGATCACCCACATCCATTCATGTCTACTGTGCGTTCCGACGTGCTTGGGCAATTCGAGCAGGACAATGCAACACACCACACGTCCAGATACGGTCGCAGGTTCGAATCCTGCCTCGGGCATGGATGTGTGTGATGTCCATAGGTTAGTTAGGTTTAAGTAGTTCTAAGTTCTAGGGGACTGATGACCTCAGCAGTTAAGTCCCATAGTGCTCAGAGCCATTTTTGAACCACACGTCCAGAATTGCCACAGAGTGTCTCCAGGAAAACTATTCTGAGTTTATACACTTCCACTGGCCAGAAGTGAACATTATAGAGCGTGGATGCCTTGCAACGTGATATTGAGAAGAGATCGCCACCCCCTCGTACTCTTATGGGTTTATTGACAGCCCTGCAGGATTGGCTCTCAGCACTATGGGACTTAACATCTATGGTCATCAGTCCCCTAGAGCTTAGAACTACTTACACCTAACTAACCTAAGGACATCACACAACACCCAGTCATCACGAGGCAGAGAAAATCCCTGACCCCGCCGGGAATCGAACCCGGGAACCCGGGCGCGGGAAGCCCCTGCAGGATTCATGGTGTCAATTCCCTCCAGCACTACTTTAGACATTAGTCGAGTCCATACCACGTCGTGTTGCGGTACGTCTCGTGTTCGCGGGGACCCTACCCGATATTAGGCAGATTTACCAGTTTCTTTGGCTCTTTAATGTATATTCGTAACATCGGTTTGCTGCATAATTCTGGAACGTATTTTCGGTTCAAATGTATTGAAGTTCTTTGAGACATAAGAGCTTCTGCCCACAGATCAGCACGGTTTTAGAAAGCAGCGCTCGCACGAAACTCAGCTCGTCCTTTTTAAAATGATATACTGCGAAGTATGGATGAAGGGCACGAAGCAGATTGATTCCATTTTCCTTGATTTCTGGAGAGCGTTTGACAAGATCCCCTACTGCAGGCTGTTGACGAATGTAGGAGCATACGGAAGAGGTTGCCAAATATGTGTGTGTCTCGATGACTTCTGAGGTAACGGGACCTAGTACGTTGTCCTCGATGGCGAGTGTTCATCAGGGGCAAGTGTGCCGTCAGGAGTCACCCGGGGAAGTGTGATAGGACCGCTGTCATTCTCTGTATACATAAATGATCCGACGGACAGGATGAGCACAATCTGCGGTTGTTTGCGGATGATAATCTGGCCTACGGGAAGGCGTCGTTGTGTGACTGTAGGAGGATAAATGTTGACTTAGATCAAATTTCTAGTTGGCGTTATGAATTTCAGCTAGCTATAAATGTAGAAAAAGGTAAGTTATTACAGATGAGTAAGAAAAACAATTCAGTTATGTTCAAATACAGAATTAGTAGTGTACTACTTGACACAGTCACGTCGTATAATATCTGGGCATAGCATTGCAAAGCGAAATGAAATGGAACTAGAATGTGAAAATTGGAATAGGGAAGGTGAATGGTCGACTTCGGTTTATTCGGAGAATTTTGGGAAAGTAAGGTTAGTCTGTAAATGAGATTGCAGGTAGGACACTAGTGCGACCTAGTCTTGAGTACTGCTCGAGTGTCTGCGATTCACATCAGGTCGGATTAAAGGCAGACAACGAAGCAATTCAGAGGCAGACTCCTAGGTTTTGCTATCAGTAGGTTCGATCAACACGCAAATTTTACAGAGATGGTTGGGGAGCTCGCATGGGAATCCCTGTAGAGGGAACGCTTGAGAAAATTTAGCGAACGCGCATCTGAAACTAACTGCACAACAATCCTACTGCCACCAACGTAAATTTTGCTTAAGGACTTAGGAGACAAGACAGCGCTCGAACGGATTCATGAAGATAGACGTTTTTCCATTGCTCTATTTGCGAGTGTAACAGGAAGGGAAATGATTAGTAGTGGTACAAAGTATACTCCGCCACGCACTGTACTATGGTTTGCGGAGTGTGCATGTGGACGTAGATGTAGATGTTCCCAAGAAAGATCGCCAAGATCATCCATGCCACCGACGGCTGGGTCTTGATGCACAGAATACAGGTTAGGCTCATTAGAGGCATCAAAGCGCCACAGCTTCGTCTTGAGTCGGTGCTGTGCTGCTGGCCGTGCGAAAGTGTGTAATAAGACTCTGGACTCGGGCGGAGGAAGCGTATAAATCTCTGTTGGATTTTGTTTTCCTAAATAATTTAAGGCGATTGCCCGGACTGTTTCCTAATCAAGAAAATGGCCGGTTACCTCCCCCACTATTGCCCATCCGTGGCATGTGCAGCCTCTGTAATGTCGAAGATAAACTCTGATATTTTCTGTTTTTTTACTCACGTTGTACCCGCCGCCTTTTAATAGCCAACGTGGCGACGCTACTGTGAAGCCAACGAAACATAACAGCAGAAGAAGCAAAGGCGTCTATGAAAAGCAGCGGCGAAGCTGCTGTGAGAGGTTAGCACGCCAAGAGACGCGACTTTTTTAGCTGAAGACCACTGAGAAGACATTTCGAATTCATCAGTAAGGTGCTGACAATGCCTGTGCGACAGCGTTTCCGGATGGCACTTCCCATGGTGTGAACTTTTGATGCAGACGCTATTCGACGACTTGTGTTTCGGATGAGTCAGATATGTAACTATGGAATGGGCTGCTATAGGTGAGTGTATGGTCTAGCGCCATGTTGTCGATGATGATTTAAGAAAGGATAAAATGAAAACCAATACACGATGTCATTACACATGTGTGAAGAAGCCATATTCTTATACTAATTGTAATGCAGTGTCGTACACTTCTGGACAGATTGTTTTGGGTAACAGTTTCAACGTCATGTGTAGAATCCACTACCTACAATGCAGGCATAATGTTGTGCATAACCACGTTCAAAGACGAGTCAAAACCTTGTGAGATCGGTGTTACTTTTAACTGTTGTTACAGTTTGTCGAGGAATATTGCCAGTTACACGTATCGTTCGATACTCCACATGAAATACTCACATGCTCAGCCAGAAAAGATCTGGCTGTTGAAACGGCCAGGGTAGTTTACAGACATCTTTCAGAGCGCAAGAGGTGTGCGCACGCTATTTGTGATCTCGTATGAGGACTTCACCGATGTTGTAGGAAATACAGTACTCTGGACTGAGAGATGCTCTAGCTGCTTCCTGCACTGTTTAGTGTCCCGTCAATGAACGCAGAGTTGTAACGTCACTGCAGATTATGGCTCCCCGCGTTCTGACCACCACCTTCTCTCATTTATTCCAATATATCTCTGGCTGAACAAATCGGTAGTTACCTCATTCGAATGGTTCTAGGCGCGCAGTCCGGAACCGCGGGACTGCTACGGTCGCAGGTTCGAATCCTGCCTCGGGCATGGATGTGTGTGATGTCCTTAGGTTAGTTAGGTTTAAGTAGTTCTAAGTTCTAGGGGACTGATGACCACAGAAGTTGAGTCCCATAGTGCTCAGAGCCATTTGAACCATTTTTTTGAACCTCATTCGAAGCGTGCTGCGTAATGATGAGATGTGAGTAAAAATCTAGTGAGTAGCTACCCGGTTCGCAGCCCATTTCTCAGAAAATATATGTCTGATCCCCTAACTGACAATCTGTTTGCAAAATAGTTCCTAATTTGAGATATAGTCTTCGTGGGACGTTCAGTGGCTTATAATGTTCTGTGCAAAGTAAAGTGCTTGACTCTCTCTCCCTCTTACTTCCCACCCCTCTCTCTTCCTTCATTCCCCCCTTCCCCTCTCTCTCTTTCTGACCAGCCAGAACATTACGATCACCTCTCTGCCGTGGGGTGAGTACGACATTATTGCAAATTTTTGGAACTGGTAGCAGGTAAACAGAGAATCGATAAATCGAAATTTATGCTGTAATGGACAAAGTTGGTACTTTAAGCATCTGTGTGAGTATGAATCCTGAAGTCAGATCTAGGACCAGTGGGCAGTAGTGGTGGACAAAGCTTAGCATGTGGTAACGGGCCAAGCAGGGGATGCCGCTAGATGTTTACCTCCGAGAATCGCAGGCTCCTAGAGCTAGCTGCCGAACACCAGGGGCTGAGCAGATGGCTGATGTTGGCTGCAGGCAATAATTAGCAGCTGGACTCTAAGTCGGCAGTATGGAATGGAGACGGGTACATCAACTTGTATCAGCGCTGAGGTCCGTTGTGGGCAGCGGCAAACAAGCCTTGGGTTCCACGCCAGACCTTGTCTGGTTTGCTGGCTGTGCTTATCTTGGTTATCAGCATGGCTGGCCAAAGGGTTGGCTGCAGTTGTCATCTGAGTGTGCTGCAGTAGAATTGGTAGTCGTTGCCTCCGCCGAAAGCATTTGGGTACTGGAGAGGCAACACAGTGCCGTGGAGTCGGGGAAGCATCGTGGAGTCAGAAGACAGTTGTACTGCAAACTTAAACACGAACTGTGGCCAGCTGCAACGTGGACATCGGTTGTCTGTTGCAGGATGTGGTGTTTTTCCTTTGGACATCCTGAAGATATGGCAACTGTGGGCCACGGACGAAGGGCGGAAGACTATTTCCTATAAGACAATTCTACTGGACAGCATAATTCTGATTTGTCCTGTTTAGTATGTGGTAATGGATTCCTTTTGTTTTTTTTGTTTTTGAGTCATCAGTCTTCTGACTGATTTGATGCGATCCGCCACGAACTTCTCTCCTCTGCAAACCTCTTCATCTCAGAGTACCACTTGTCCTCAATTAATTGCTGGATGTATTCCAATCACCGTCTTCCTCTACAGTTCTTGCCCTCTACAGCTCCCTCTAGTACCATGGAAGACATTCTCTCGTGTCTTAACAGATGACCTATCCTCCTGTCCCTTCTGTTTGTCAGTGTTACCCACATATTCGTTTCCTCTCCGATTCTGCGCAGAACCTCCTCATTACTTACCGAATCAGTCCATCTGATTTTCAACATTCGTCTGTAGCATCACATCTCAAACGCTTTGATTCTCTTCAGTTTCGGTTTCCCACAGTTCATGTTTCACTGCCATACAGTGCTGTGCTCCAAACGTACATTCTCAGAAATTTCTTCCTCAATTAGGCGTATGTTAGATACTAGTAGACTTCTCTTGGGCAGGAATGTCCTTTTTGCCAGTGCTAGTCTGCTTTTGATGTCCTCCTTGCTCCGTCCGTCATTGGTTATTTTGCTGTCTACGTAGTAGAATTCCTTAACTTCATCTACTTCGTGACCATCAATCCTGATGTGAAGTTTCTCGCTATTCTCATTTCTGCTACTTCTCATTACTTTCGTCTTTCTTCAATTTACTCTCAGATCATATCATGTACTCATTAGACTGTTCATTCCATTCAACAGATCATGCAATTCTTCTTCACTTTCACTCAGGATAGGAACGTTATCAGCGGGTCTTATCATTGATGCCCTTTCACCTTGAATTTTAATTCCATTTCTGAACCTTTCTTTTATTTCCATCATTGCTTCTTCGATGTACAGATTGAACAGTAAGGGCGAAAGACTTCATCCATGTCTTACACCCTTTTTAATCAGAGCACTTCGTTCTTGGTCGTCCATTCTTATTATTCCCTCTTGTCCCTTATACATATTGCATATTGGCTGCCTCTCCCTATAGCTTATCCCCATTTTTCTCAGGATTTCGAACATCTTGCACCATTTTACATTGTCTAACGCTTTTTTCAGGTCGACAAAGCCTATGAACGTGTCTTGATTCTTCTTTAGTCTTGCTTCCATTATCAACCGCAACTTCAGAATTGCCTCTCTGTGCCTTTACCTTTCCTGAAGCTAAATTGATCGTCATCTAACACATCCTCAATTTCTTTTACCGGTCTTCTGTATATTATTCTTGTGAGAAATTTGGATGCACGAGCTGTTAAACTGTTTGTACGATAATACTCTTACTTGTTAGCTCTTGCAGTCTTCGGAATTGTGTGGATGATACTTCTCCGAAAGTCAGATGGTATGTCGCCAGGCTAATCCATTCTACACACCAACGTGAATAGTCGTTTTGTTGCCACTTCCCCCAATGATTTTAGAAATTCTGAGAAATCTTATCTATCCGTTCCGCCTTATTTCATCTTAAGTCCTCCAAAGCTCTCTTAAATTCAGATTCTAATACTAAATCCCCTATCTATTCTAAATTCTTCTTCTCTCACATCAGACAAATCTTCTCCCTCATAGAGGCCTTCAATGTACTGTCTCCACCTATGCGCTCTCTCCCCAGCATTTTAACAGTGGAATCACGAATGCAATCTTAATGTTATCACTCTTGCTTTTAATTTCACCGAGGCGTTTTGACTTTCCTCTATGCTGAGTCCGTCCTTCCGACAATCATTTCTTTTTCGATTTCTTCACATTTTTCATGCAACCGTTTCGTCTTAGTTTCCAAACAATTCCTATTTATTTCATTTTTCAGCGACTTGTATTTGTGCATTCTTTAATTTCCCTGAACATTTTTGTACTTCCTTCTTTCATCGAACAGCTGAAGTATTTCTTCTCTTAGCCATCGTTTCTTCTCAGTTACCTTCTTTGTACCTATGTTTTCTTTCCAATTTCTGTGATTGCCCTTTTCAGAGGTGTTCATTCCTCTTCAACTGTACTTCCTACTGAGATATTCCTCATTGCTGTATCTACAGCCCTAGAGAGCTTCAAGTGTGTCTCGTCACCCCTTAGTACTTCCGTGCCCAACTTCTTCGCTTATTGATTCTTGCCGACTAATGTCTTAAACTTCAACCTACTCTTTCTCATTACAGTCATTGCTCCTGGGTAAGCCTTACAATCCAGTATCTGATTTCAGAATCTCTGTCTGATCATTTTATAATCTAACTGAAATCTTCCCGTATCACCCGGCCTTTTCCAAGTATACCTCCTCCTCTTGTGATTCTCGAACAGAGTATTCGCTATTACTAGCTGAAATGTGTTACAGATCTTAATTAATCTTTCTCCTCTCTCATTCCTTGTCCCAAGCCCATGTTTTCTTGTAACCTTTTCTTCTGCTTGTCCCCCTACAACTGCATTCCAGTCCCCCATGACTATTAGATTTTTATCTCTCTTTACGTTCCGTTTTACCCTTTCAGTATTCTCGAATGTTTTCTCTATTTCTTTATCTTCAGCGTTCCTACTCCCGTTATGCCATTTTCTGCTGCTGTTGATATTACCCTACACTCATCTGACCAGAAATCCTTGGCTTCTTTCCATTTCACTTCACTGGCCCCTACTATATCTAGATTGAGCATATGCATTTCACTTTTCGTACGTGTGGGCATTATTTTTCGTCAGTCATCACATAGTCACAACACAGTGGAGTCTTGGTATGCCTTGATTAGTAGCATTTTGCCTTGTATAGTTTGTGATCCAATAGTATCGATATCGTTCTCGAACTGAAAAAGCACAGGGAGGTTGTGGTGTGGCATAAATGTGTCTTCGTAATAAGCATTGTGATTCTATTACCAGTACATGAAGGCTTTTGTTGAACTGTACGGTAGCTTGTGTCTATCCATATAGGTTGTGTTGTGTGTATGTAATGTCTGTCTGTGGTGTTATTGAGGTTTTGGTGCTAGCTGAGCGTCAGGGCAACGCTGGTGTGCTAGGTCCTCCTTGCAAATATTGTTCTGTGCCCCTTGTGAAGCTATCTGTGAGCGAAGGCAATTTTTTAAATATGTATATATGTATTTCAGGTCAAGTTAGTATTTTATGTTCTTATTGCTCCCTTAGATATCTTATTATTTATCACAGTGCGGCAAGTAATTATGTTTGGTTCTGATATTATTATTCATCTGGTGCTAATTATTTTATAAGTTCGAGTATATCGTTTTGCCTTGTTTGTTCCGCGTGCACTCTGGGATTGTAAATTGTTATTTAATAGATCTACCTTGGTTAAAGGCCCACGTTAGCGCAACCCACCGCCAAACTTCACCAACTCTAAAATTCTGCGCCACAATCTACAATTCTGTTTATCTGTCCGTCGTCCCGTCTTAAAAAAGAGAATGACGTGCGTATTTTTTACAATCGCTTAGAATCCTTCGTTGCCTCAGTGACCTACAATAACCTTCCGCTAGAGGGAAAGCAATAGATGTTTCTTATAATCTGTATGCAGAATCGTCCTGATGTTTCATTAGCACTGGTGCCTTCCTTTATTGAATAATTTCAGTTGATTTGCCGTTCGATAATCATATTACGATTGTTTACAATGAAACAACTGAATTCGTTCTTTCGGCCTTCTTTGTATTACCTTTCGTTTCTTTGGCAGTGTAATCATTGAATGACTCAATAGACAATTTTGACTTATATCCGCAGAATCCGCCGTTTGAAGGATTCACAACAGTTGCACGATGTGCAAGGAGGGCTCTAATATTTGCTAACTTTTGGAATATTTAATAGTGCACCAAGGGCTAGTTGTCACAAAACTGCCCTTTCCCTAAGGTCCTACAAATTTTCGGTTATCAGACTTCTGTATTTAGTCACATTCAGTATTGCAACATCTGATTATATTCAAAGCAAAAGTTATTGACGACAAAAAAGCGCATTCTATGTAGGCAGCTGTAACACTCTGTTCCCGCTGTGCTCTCCCTCGGTGCGTTGCAACAGGCTGGGCCGCTGCCTCCTCCACTTCCACTCTCCCCAGCCTCCCCAACCGGTTCTCACACTTACATTTGGTCATAGCAGATTTGCTGCAAATTAAAACTTGCTACGTTCGTACCAGTACTCCATATCAATCTGAGATCTGAATATAACGCTGAAAGCCTACTCCTGACTTTATGGAAGAATGTGAGTCCACATATTCGTGAATGAGATGAAAAACAAAAGTGTGTCGTATAAATTTTATCACTACAAGTACCAAACTTCACCGTACTCTGTGAAATTCTGTGTGTCATTTTTCCCCATAGTAGGAAACAACCGTTTTCTTCCTATCTGGGTGCAATTTTGGGGTCGCCATGTTAACAATACTTTCAGGAAGACTGTAAAGTTTAACTAGAGGATAATTTGGTCTCTAAAATGAACGGTACAGCGTCAAAAATAAATTTTCAGAAATAAACTTTTTTTTAATTTTGCGGAAGAAATTCCTCAGTCTTTCTTCAAATATCATTAAAACAAGTAAGTAAAACAATATTATACGGTTTTTCTTCATGAAAAGATTGAAACAGAGTCAGAATATACTGCTTATATGAGTACTAATAGTATTTTTACTTTTACAGACAAATAAGGTAAGTACCGAGTATCTGTAAAGATTCTAAAATGCAGCTTGTGACTAAAATGCTCTGCTTATTTTCTTACTTATTGCAGCCAAGGAACAAAAACATAAGAACAAACAATTTAACTCTAGAATTACAAATATTTGAAATACTATTGAACAAAGGAGTGGACAGAATTGTCTAAGCTGGGATGGGCTCACAGTTCAGTCATTCTAAGAGAGTTTTGGCTTGGCAACTTTTGCACACACACCTTTAGCATTTGAAATATACGCGTGGTGCTTCATTCCTTCTTTTCTTCTTTGCAGGAAACCTGAATTTGACAACGCTTTTTATTTCCAGGTTGGCCAGAGCCCTTACCCAGCGCCAGCAAGGGGAGACTGGCTCCTCTCTGTAGTTTTCAGGGGCCAGCAAGCTCATCTGCTACTCTGAGGATAAAGTCTCACCATAAAATCTTCTTCTCAAAACCTGACCATGGCAAGGTGAAGAATGTTACAAAAGACATGCACGGCTTACCGATGGGTGCCAGCTCGGACACAATAAAATCTAGACATTCGGTCAACTATTGACTCCATTCTTAGTTTCATTACAGAACTTCAAAGTTTCTGGAAGTTACTTCTCAGTATTCTCATTGACGTGACATCCAGCATGAATGTTTCTCAGAATAAGGACTTCGTTCGTTATTCCCTCGGTATGCTGTGAGAAGACTGTCTCCCCATTTGTACAAGTGTGTTGCGTACAATCCATCGTCCCCGGAGGAGGGACCTCTTTGAGTGATCTACAAACTAAACTTGTTCCATTTTGTTTTACCTCATTCGCCGGTTTCACGACATTGAAGAAGTTCTCAGAGGTGATGCTACGACCACAGTTGAGGAATGGCTGTGACAATTTCATAACGACATGTTGACCAAGACCCTAGATCGGGACACGAGTTTCATGTTTGCTACGGTGAGGGAATCCGTTCAGGAAATACCGCCTGTCAGCATCACACAAAAGACAATATGTAATCCAATACTTATCAGATTTACTCGGTATGTACTGTATGAATGGGCACCTTCAGTTGCAAGAATACAGCTGTCCGTCGACAGTCATGTTCTCGCCTGGCTTGCAGCGGGCAATGCAGTTGTCAGGAAATAGATTCCGTATTTCTGAAGGAAGGCAAAATTTATCAGTTTCCTTGAGTTGTCTCCTTGATAACACAGAATCAAACCTAAGATGATAGCATATTTTTGCAAACCTGTTCCTTGACATGGTGCTTTGAAAGAAAGAATAATGTTATTTATGTCTTAAACTATCATAATGCACTCCAACATCTCGTTAATAAAGCCGAGGTACTCCCAGAAACTATTTAGAGTCTTAAAGCAGGTGTTATTGATATCAAATTCCGTTACACTTCGTGTAGGTCAAAAATGATACATGTGGTACTTCAGTTGGAACAGGTAAAGGTTTCGTACTTCCAGGTGGGCTAGGTGGATGAAATTTTGGTGGGTTGTACAACCCCATAAATTATTACAAGTCATAGGTACGTTTGGTCCTGCGATGATTATGGAGAGGGGGGGGGAGGATCTTCACAAACCCACGTGGGTCAAAAATGACCAACATGGTACTTCTAGACTTTATTACGGAAATAGTACTGAAAGAAATTAGTAATTAATGTTCCAGCTGTGATATCCCTGATTGTGGCAGCCACTATGACGCAGCTTGATACACGCGAAGTAGCATATGGCCAAAATTGGAGTGAGGTACAAGCGACAGATGGTACAGTATGTACCAGTCCCGTGGGAGAGTCCGCAAATTGTACTGAACCTACTTCTGATTGGTCGGCACATTCGCGTGCTAGGGGCCAAAACGCCTAACTTCCCTTGTTAATCATTTATATACTTTTCATTGTATTTAACACAGATTTTAGTACGAAAATCTCTTATGGTTACCCTGCGAGTCTATCGTTTTTGTTTATTAAATTTCACCCGTTTTGATGAACATAAGAGTAACGATATTGCAACCGAAGTGCTTCGGACACCATCGGTTCACTTTTGCGCGCCTGGAGATGAAGTGCTTCGGCTCCGCTAGTCACTCTGTTTCGGGCGGACTTGTCGTACTCTGTGTCGGAAGTGGATAGAAAAGTTACCGTATAATTAAGAAAGCTATGTCGAGTGTTGTAAAAGACAGTGTAAAATGACTGAATATTTAAATAATAACCAAACAGGATACATTAATGAGATATATCGCCTACCATCATTGTCAGTACTACAGATCTTGCCCTCTGTAGATACAGCGACTAACCTGGGCAAGTGGCATCTCATAAAAAAAGCACAATCACGGGTTCAAGTTAACAGCGTAGCAGCCTCCACCGAAGAAGATCCCACGACCGACGAGCTGTCTTCCGCGCTGGGGACACAACTGTAGCAACTGTAGAAGACGACAGGCTGGTGGGCAGAACGGTTGGAGACTCTTACTCAATCTCTACAGATCTCTCCAGCTTCCAAATCTGACTTCCAAAGGACACGCATAATTTATACAGCACTCAAGTGAAAGGTAGTTGAGGCAGTTAAGTCTGTTGTTGGTAGTTGTATTGGTGACAGTTCTAGGAAAGTTCACTTACTTGTGATGTCTTCACACCACCAACTTTGGCGAGATGATGTCAGGCAGCTCCCTGCCTCTTCTTATTTCATTCCTCGCCAGTGGTGGCAGGAGATCATGTGCTAACGTGCTACATCACATTGTAAGTATCGCGCTAAAATTATGCCATTTCTTTTCAAATCCAAGCTGGAAATCGCTTTAAATTTACGCCATTTCCCTTAGAGTGTGTGTTGGTATGCAAATAAAATGAACGAAAACATTTTTTGTACCGCACACCCCGCCATAGCTAGAAACTGGAGTGTTAAATGCTCAAATGATTTCAGTCGCGCTACTGTCCTCTCACGGAAGAGACAGAGCTGTCCATGTTTGACTACATGATTTTCAATTTTCCCCACTGTCTGAATCACTTGTTCCTCCTTATTTATCCGAACTTCTACCCCTCGTCATCTTGTTTCTCTTGCCCCTGTTCTACTCAGTCCATTTTTTTCTGCATTATTGGGCTTGCTCCAGTTGGATCCCAGTTTCAAACAAACATGTCTCCTGCGTATTCAACAACACTTTCGTCTTTTTTTAATCCTTTCTTGCTTCTTCAAGCTGCTTATCCAATATCTCTTCTGTTTCTTTATTCTGTTCACTCATATTTTTCATACATTCGAGTAATACATCTAACTTTTCCTTTTGCTGACGGGTTCTATGGTAATGATGTACTATGTGAGCTCAGTTGAGCATCTCCAGGTGCAGTGAAATTTGATCCAGCACTACTTTTAACATGGGAGCTTTCATGACTCCTACTCGTAACATTTTGTTCAGTCAACACATTCTCACTCACACCTTCACTCTTGATATCTTCTGCCATCCCCCTTTAGTTTCTACACCAGGAACATCTCATTGCTCACTCATGTCTACACTCTCTACTCTTCCAACACCGGTATTTTGAGTTGCAACCCACTTATCTGAACTATTGATCCCAGTGACTGCCCTACATACAGTACTGTGATATTTCTGACTACCTGCACAGAGGAAACTATTAGAATCGCCGTGTTCGAATATTTTACCCTTCTGACCTCCCTGTTTTTCACTAGTCTTCTTTTTGTTAAGAGGATGAAGAAAACAGTCAACCTCCTTTAGAATGCGGTATTGAATTACACAAATGCAACACAAACAAAGTAACTGAGAATAAGAGAAAAATAACGCTGTACTGTGACAGCAAGGCCTCAATTCAGCAACATGAAATAAACCATATTGACAAGTAGTGAATCATGAATCTGCATCTATCCCAGATTTATCTTGATTTCAGTACTAGTGTTTCCAAGAAACAGAAAAATTGAAGTAATACCCGAAAATTATATAACAAGAGTCCCTAACAGAAGTTACGACGACATACTCCTCAGACATGCTTGACAAACTCAGCTGCCCTTTCGTCTTCGATTCCAAGTCAAAACTTATTATTGCGGTCCCACGTTCTTAGGTAAATCTACGTCTTGTATCACAGACTAACAATGCTGCAGCGTTTGGAAAGTGATAGTAAAAGTACTCGCCTCTTGTGAATTATCAGTCACAGTACTGTCATTAACTTCAATTGTTGTGGTATCTTGTACCCTGAATGACTGTCCTGTCTCCTGTTTGACAACACACCGTATAGTTTGAATCATATTGTCTGCATTATTAATCTCTTACAGGATGTGATTAGTTCTGGACATTTCAATGACTTTCCTTAAAACATGCAGTGTTCTTTGTAGAATGCCAGCAACATCAGATCTTCACTTATTCAGGACTCTATATAAATTTCCCTCTTCTTCTTACATGAGATTTTAGTTCTGTTAGTTATCCATTTTTTCTTAATGTATGGTTCGGAGTAGGTATTAAAATCCATGGAGAAGAAATAAAAACTTTGAGGTTCGCCGATGACATTGTAATTCGCCGATGACTTTGTAATTCTGTCAGAGACAGCAAAGGACTTGGAAGAGCAGCTGAACGGAATGGACAGTGTCTTGAAAAGAGGGTATAAGATGAATATCGACAAAAGCAAAACGAGGATAATTGAATATAGTCAAATTAACTCGGATGATGCTGAGGGAATTAGATTAGGAAATGCGACACTTAAAGTAGTAAAGGAGTTTTGCTATTTGGGGAGCAAAATAACTGATGATGGTCGAAGTAGAGAGGATATAAAATGTAGAATGGCAATGGCAAGGAAAGCGTTTTTGAAGAAGAAAAATTTGTTAACATCGAGCATAGATTTAAATGTCAGGAAGTCGTTTCTGAAAGTATTTGTATGGAGTGTAGCAATGTATGGAAGAGAAACGTGGACGATAAATAGTTTAGACAAGAAGAGAATAGAAGCTTTCGAAATGTGGTGCTACAGAAGAATGCTGAAGATTAGATGGGTATATCACATAACTAATGAGGAGGTATTGAATAGAATTGGGGAGAAGAGGAATTTGTGGCACAACTTGACTAGAAGGAGGGATCGGTTGGTAGGACATGTTCTAAGACATCGAGGGAGCACCAATTTAGTATTGGAGGGCAGCGTGGAGGGTAAAAATCGTAGAGGGAGACCAAGAGATGAATACACTAAGCAGATTCAGAAGGCTGTAGGCTGCAGTAGGTACTGAGAGATGAAGTAGCTTGCACAGGATAGAGTAGCATGGAGAGCTGCATCAAACCGTCTCAGGACTGAAGACCACAACAACAACAACAACAATGCATTCTTTATTTTTTTATTTTACACGTCTTGTTCAGCAGGACAAAATTGAGGAGCAAATCTCCAAGGTCATGGAACACGTCAATACATGAAATTACAACATGAAAGTAATAACAGATAAAATAAAATGTTTATGAACCCAAAAAACGACAAGCCATAAGTTTAATTAAACGCAATAAACAATATAGCATAAGAATCAGGAAGGAACTCCTCGACAGAATGGAAGGAGTGACCCATGAGGAAACTCCACAGTTTCGATTTGAAAGCGCGTGGATTACTGATAAGGTTTTTGAATTCTTGTGGTAGGTTATTGAAAATGGATGCTGCATTATACTGCACATATTTCTGCATAAGTGTCAAGTCTGGATAATTTTTCACGAAGGCTATTTTGAAATATTTACACAAATTTACTGTGGAATAAACTGAATTTGGTAGCAGCATCTGTTTCTATATACAGGGTGGGCAGAAAATGCCTGAAACGCGTGTAGTGATGTTGTAGGGAAAGTTGTAGTGAGACATAAATGTTAAGAAAAAAATTCGATACGTTGTGCCATTTCCGAGTTATTTAGCATTGAAGTTAGCCAATCAGATCGTCGCGCGCGTGAATTCAAAGTTTCAGCTAACGAGTCAAAGCACTCGTTGGGCAGCACCGTCCCTGGAAGGCCACTTGAATGTGAGCGCGCGACGCCCCGATTGGCTAAATTCTATGCTAAATAACTCGGAAACGGTGCAACGTATCGCATTTTTTTCTTAACATGTATGTCTCAGTAAAATCTGCCCTACAACATCACGACAAGCGTTTCAGACATTTTCTGACCACCCTATATACTTCTTTCAATACCACCTCTTTTAACCTACTCTTAAAACAATGTATCCTGCTCTTGTTAGTAAGCCTGCCTTTATGAAACTGTCTCAGAGCTGTAAGATGTTATATTATTTATTTCCACTAATTGTGCATCATGATCAGATAGACCTTTAATAACTAGGAGTACATTAAGAGGTTCAGCCAGAGCAGTGCTTAGAAAAAAGTTATGATGTTATCAATCAGGGTCTATTATCTTGCTGCACTCTTGTTGGAAAATGAATTACTGAAATTAGATTGAAACAGTCTAATAATGTTTTTAATTAATATTTCCTGTTGTATCTTTTAAGAAATCGTAATTGAAATATCTTCAAGCTGCTGTTTCTTTTTGTCTAGCAATAAAGCATCTCGACTTCTCGTAAACAACTGAAAATTACCTAGAGAGGTTCAGTGGACTGTTACAATTACAAGAGAAGTATTCTGCAGTAGTAACTCACAAGCAAATGCTTCTAGGTTCCGATCTACACAAAAACTGTTTGTTTCAATATTTTTTGCTTTATGTACAACCTTTACATGTGTAGAAACTCCTTCTGTTTTCATGTTTATTCGAAAATGACGCTGGTCTATAGTCCTTGGTTCTCTGTATCTGTGGCTACATCGTGTTCAGAGAGGCACAGAACATCTGTCTCTTCAGAATTTATCATACCCTTTAGATATACAAGAAACTCATCTATCTTGTTCTTCAGCCCCCTAATATTCTGAAGAAACAAATTAATTTTACTTTTTTGGGAAACTTTTCACACACAGGGTGAACATTAATAAAACCGACAAACTGTTGGGACGAATGGAGGGAGAAAAGTCCTATGAATGTGTCTGGAAATGGATGGTGTACGTGCAACAACAACAAATGGTCCCGGAACACATCACAGAGCTGCATCGCATCCCCGTCAGAACAGATGTTGAAATTGGCGCCATGGGATAGGGATAGTAGCAGTTGTCATGCAGGATACACATAATCGTACTTTGGCTTACACCATTTTGGCAGGTCACTTGCGTGGAAGCTGTACAAGGGTTCGTCTCTATATCCTCTAGAACTCGGCCCTCCAAATCTGGTGTACCCTCAGTCCACCACCTCCCTGCACGTTCGTCTGTCTGAAAGGACCCATGATCACATAATGCCCGCAAAGGGCTTGAAATGCCGCGTAATGTGGTTGGTGACTGTGAAGGTACTTGTTTTGTTATAGCTGTGATGCCTCTCGACCTTTTCCATCTGCTTGGCCGTACATAAACACCACCTCGGATTGTTTCCGACGTGAATTCTGGACCATTCTGCTGCTTACGATACGCTGCGTCAATCACATAACCTGCAACACACCAGGAACACACGGCACATGGTCCGAGGAACTTTCAGTCGTGAGCGTCATCTATCGAGGCAACGATTCACTTCCGGACACATATTCGTAGGACCTTTCTTCCTCCATTTCCAGTCGGTCCCTGCAGTTCTTCGGTTTTATTAATGTTCACCCTGTATTATGGACTCCTAATGATCTAATTTATTTCAAGACAGTCTGTCCAAAATGTGACTCAAACTTAAAAAATGTGCTTCTCTGACTCCAACAGTAACAAGGATTTTTCCTTGTGTGCCTGAGACCCTCCTTACACTTTCCACAGCTCAGCTAATCCGTCCTTCATCCTCCTATTCAAGTGCAGGCCATGATTCATATATGCCCATTTCCCAATAGGAGCAACAGGTGCAGAACAATGTGAGACTTTGTTTCAGTGAAAAGCTCTCCCGTCAACTCCTTGTGTACGTGGCTGACAGCTGTGTTACCCCAGGGCTGGTTATGGTACAGCAATAACTCCACAAACCGCCACACTAGTGTGTGCTGTTGTTGCCGCTATTTTCTCCATGTCAACGCTATAAATCGCCAGCCAGGCTATTTCCTGCTCCTACTACTGTAAGTAGGTGATCTTCTCCATCAAAATATCTGCACAAAGATCGTATATTCCTTGCCACGTGGCTAAACTTGGCACTAGGTTTCGCGAAGTTTGTGACCTGTTATTCCACACTGAGCTTCTCCTGTGGTATTTTGGGTGTACCCTCCTGTGCCTGCTACCTAGCAGAAGGACTCTTTTCTTTCTACTTGAGTTTTCTATCGGCCTAGGCGTATAGTTGTTCCTACAAGTCGGCTGCGTTCTGCTTCGCTCAATAACGGGTTGAGGCTCTTCCCCTATTTCAGGTAACAGGTCAAACTGATTGCTAATCGGAATTTGAAACGTGATTTCTGAGGTTTTTCACTCTTTCTTATTACTTGTCACCTTTTCCTGGTTCCTATTTTCTCTCTCCCGCTTCTGCCTCTCTAGTTCAAACTACGCCATTTCTAATTCTCCATCCCTGTCGGTACCTTCCAGATCCTCTCAGACTCTCCTCATGCGCGCCTCGCAGCGGTCCACGCTGCAAAATCTGGTTATTCGTGCTCTTGATAGGCGGTCTCATTAATGTGACTGGGCAGTATGTAACTTCTTTATATTTTTACAAAGATCTATTCTGGAAATCATCCAGGAGCGTGATCGAAACTGTCAGCGAAAATAAAAGTTTCATAACTCCTGGTAGTAGTGCAATACGGTTTTCGACATTACAGAGTGAGTCGTGATAGAGAAAGGTGCGGCAAACAAGTCACCCTCTGTCTGCAAGACGAACCCAAACTCCACCAGCAGGATTTCGGAGGCTGCTCAGTGATCTTTTCTGGATACTTTTGTATAAGGCATACGTGTTTTCAGGTCTCTGTTTACAGAGTAATTGCTTTTCCTTTTATTTCTTTCACTCATATATTTTTGCATCTGAACTGAAAATACACTACTGGCCATTAAAATTGCTACACCAAGAAGAAATGCAGATGATAAACGGGTATTCATTGGATAAATATATTATTCTAGAACTGACATGTGACTACATTTTCAAGCAATTTGGGTGCATAGATTCTGAGAAATCAGTACCCAGAACAACCACCTCTGGCCGTAATAACGGCCTTGATACGCCTGGGCATTGAGTCAAACAGAGCTTGGATGGCGTGTATAGGTACAGCTGCCCATGCAGCTTCAACACGATACCACAGTTCATCAAGAGTAGTGACTGGCGTATTGTGACGAGCCAGTTGCTCGGCCACCATTGACCAGACGTTTTCAATTGGTGAGAGATCTGGAGAATGTGCTGGCCAGGGCAGCAGTCGAACATTTTCTGTATCCAGAAAGGCCCGTACAGGATCTGCAACATGTGGTCGTGCATTATCCTACTGAAATGTAGGATTTCGCAGGGATCGAATGAAGGGTAGAGCCACGGGTCGTAACACATCTGAAATGTCCACTATTCAAAGTGCCGTCAATGGGAACAAGAGGTGACCGAGACGTGTAACCAATGGCACCCCGTACCATCACGCCGGATGATACGCCAGTATGGCGATGACGAATACACGCTTCCAATGTGCGTTCACCGCGATGTAGCCAAACACGAATGCGACCATCATGATGCTGTAAACAGAACCAAGATTCATCCGAAAAAATGACATTTTACCATTCATGCACCCAGGTTCGTCGTTGAGTACACCATCGCAGGCGCTCCTGCCTGTGATGCAGCGTCGAGGGTAACCGCAGGCATGGTCTCCGAGCTGATAGTCCATGCTGCTGCAAACATCGTCGAACTGTGCGTGAAGATTGTTGCTGTCTTGCAAACGTCCCCATCTGTTGACTCAGGGATCGAGACGTGGATGCACGATCCGTTACAGCCATGCGAATAAGATGCCTGTCATCTCGACTGCTAGTGATACGAGGCCTTTGGGATCCAGCACGGCGTTCCGTATTACCCTCCTGAACCCACCGATTACATATTATGCTAACAGTCATTGGATCTCGACCAAGGCGAGCAGCAATGTCGCGATACGATAAACCGCAATCACGATAGGCTACAATCCGACCTTTATCAAAGTCGGAAACGTGATGGTACACATTTCTCCTCCTTACACGAGGCATAACAACAACGTTTCACCAGGCAACGCCGGTCAACTGCTGTTTGTGTATGAGAAATCGGTTGCAAACTTTCCTCATGTCAGCACGTTGTAGGTGTCACCACCGGCGACAAGCTTGTGTGAATGCTCTGAAGGCTAATCATTTGCATATCACAGCACCGTCTTCCTATCGCTTAAATTTCGCGTATGTAGCACGTCATCTTCGTGGTGTAGCAATTTTAATGGACAGTAGTGTATCTGCACAACAGTTCATATTGTGCAACTTGAGCCATGGCGTCTCAAGAACCAGAGATATGTACTCCGGTAACGTGACACTTTCAGGAGTTGAAGTATTTAAGTGTCTGGTATTAGTAATACTGAAGCAGATGTAACTCACAGAATAACATCTGACTGTAACAAGTGGCATATGCTTCCAGAAGTTCTGTGCGTTACAAAAATGCCCAGAAAAACAGATGGCAAGATGATAGTGAAGTCAGGGCATTTAAAAAGACTGGCGAACAGAAGCCCCGTACAACAGAAATGCGCGTTTTGCGAAGAGAGGGAGGAGTTACATTGAAAGACGAAGTAAGCTATGAATCCATGAGGTAGTTTTAACGCCGTCCCGCCGGCCGGGGTGGCCGAGCGGCTCTAGGCGCTACAGTTTGGAACCGTGCGACTGCTACGGTCGCAGGTTCGAATCCTGCCTCGGGCATGGATGTGTGTGATGTCCTTAGGTTAGTTAGGTTTAACTAGTTCTAAGTTCTAGGGGACTGATGACCTTAGAAGCTAAGTCCCATAGTGCTCAGAGCCATTTGAACGTTTAACGTCGTACCAATAAAAGAAAAAAAAAACCCGCAGAATCCAAGTTGGGACTGTAAGGCCACACAACACTGAAGTGCCCTTCAGTATCTATAGAGAGCGACGGGAGAGGAAAACCTCAAAGCAGATGGATGGCGATAATCCAAACTGAAATGTGGAACTATATGTCCGGCGTAGCAGCGCGATGGACGGCGCAGCTCCATTAGGAAAGCTGACACCGAGGAATGGGTAAGGGTGAGGACAAAGAAACTTCCAATGTCTACAGTATGTGCTGTGTCTCTTCGTTTTTAACAAATTCGTTGCATTCAGTCGCAGTGCTTGCTGTTGACAACAGTAAAGCCCAATTTACTCGTCATGCTCTAGCTAGCTTTCAGTGCATGATTGTTCATCCTGCGGGATTAGCTATGCATTGGGAACGATACGCTGCAGTGTGCACATCGTATATGGGTTCGCTGAATGCAACGGGGAAGCGGCACAACGCCGCTATGCTGAGCTAATCCCGCAGAGGCGACAACCACATCACATCGCAGTATTTTACATCTGAAGTTTTTTTTCAATTTACAAACGACTTTTGGACATTACTCGTGCAGCCAACTGGGGAGTGATTTTTTTTTTAACGTTTCAGTGAATAACAATCTGAACCGTTTAAAAAAGGAACAAAACACGTTACATCCAGTTACTCTGAAATTAAGTCAGTAATATAAGAAACTTAAAATGCATTCATTAATATGAATGAACAGTCGATAGCACGAATCACAACTGCTCATTTACTGTATTATAATGTAAAACCTTAAAAAATAGCTTTTCCTATGTTCTTATTAGTCTTCCAGCAATGAAATCGTGCAGGAGCTTACAAACTTTTATATCTTCAGCCACTATAAGAGATTGAAAGTTTGTTGGTAAAGAATTGCCGGAGAATATCATACGCATCGTTACGTACGTAGTTTCTTGATATCTTCTGTCCCAGCCAAAGAAAATACAGTTGAAACTTTACTCACTGCCGCATTCACACAAAGGAGAAGCGGGCATATTGAGGCGGAAGAGATGTTGCCGCAGTTTCCCTTGATTGAAGCGGAGTCGTGCCTTTATATCTATTACAGGTTCTGCTGTATCTGCAGTTTATTATTATTATCATTATTAGGCAAGATGGATGAAAATTTTCGTACCATATAGCCCTGATTCTAGTCTTTATGGTATGTAGGAGATCGTCAGATGGCACTGTATCGTATTTCACTGAAACAGTGTACACAGTTTCCCTGGTCAGCGTATCTGTCACTTCACTTCCCTTTATTCCGTACAGCAAAAACAGGCAGTCCAGATTGAAATTAATATTTATTCTGGTAACCGGCTTCAGTCAAACGTGATCTTTTCAAACGCACCAAAATGTACCAGTAAACAACTGTTCTGATCAACAGTTGTCGATTTACCAGTCTGATGATTACTTCTGTTGAGCAGTTGTTAACTGGTACTGTATGCTACGTATGAAGATGGTCGTGTTTGACTGAAACCAGTTATCAGAATAAATACTAGCTGCTATCGAGACTGACTGTTATTGTAATACTGATTAAGAACATCGCTGCCGTTTCTATAGAACTCCAAAAATTATTTACCTTTATTCCGCTGGGCACCTTGTTTCACAATATGATGGCAGTCTTATTTACGCCAATTTGTGTTTTTAAAATCTTTATTTTCCACAGTTGCGACAATAGTCATTTCTATGTTATGACAAGTTTCGGACAGTCACGTTCATTTTCAAATCATGGCCTTAGACGTAAGTAGAATCATACAGCTTCCACCAACGTACGTGTGAGTGACCAAATAAACATTATTCCTCACCATTAACCATTACGTATATACAACATGATAAAGCTCTTATGAGCATGCAAAGTGAATTCTTTCTAACTGAATGCAGCAAACGCAATTTGGTAGCATACTGGATATGTCAGGATTACAGGGATGTATTACAAGTATTCGATATTTACATAAAAAAGATAAATGCACGCATTTTTCCATGCATCTGTAAAAAAAGTTAAAGAATTTACACCACATAAATAAATTAAACACACACCTACATAAAATAGTATTACACAGAGTTAAGAAAAATATATACAATTATACATACATGTAGTGGGCAGCATAACGTCTTTGCATTATTTACATGGAATTTGCAGAAGAATCTCTTATTTCAGAATTTTGTATACTTGTGTCTAAGAACACACTAGAACAACAGGTTGAGACCAGATGCCATCTTAATTTTTGTTTGAAAGCAGATAGTGTTTATGTTCTTTACACTGCTTGAAAGTTTGTAATAAAATATACAAGTAGATCCGGCTATTTTAGGTCCTTGGTTACTTAAATTAAGTCTGTTGGGACGCAAGTTGTAGCACTGTGCCCTTGGTGCAGTATGTATGTATATTTTTGTTTGTCAAAGCTGTGAAGTTTATTTTTAAGAACATAATTTCATCCTATATGTACAGAGCAGACACTGTAAGTATCTGTAATTTTTTGAATTTATTTCTTCGGCACTACTTTGGTGACAGGTTTCTAATGCATCTAATCAGTTTTCTTTTCACTCGAGTAATCTACATAGGTGTGTATTAGCTTCACTGCCCCATACAAGTAGGCCTATATAGTAAGAGACGTGTGGATAAATTAGACCATAATACATGTTTAATACAGTGTAATGTTCAACAGTTTGAGACATTTTTCTCATGAGAAATATAGACCCATTTGTGCTAATTTTGAGCGTACTTTACTTGAGCCTTCTCTGTAATAAGAAGTTCAAATACCAGTTGAATTTTGTTCCGATTTACATTGTTAAAGTGTTTCTCCACCTTTATAAAATGACATTCATGATTTCCTGGTTTCTCCCAAGTATTTTGTTTATGACTGATCTGCGTACTTCATAGCTCCCTTATGATGAGCGGCTCGTATTTTATGCCCATTTTATGTCGAGTTACTTCAGTCTAACACTTTGTCAAACCTAGAAATTTCAAATGTAGAAATTCTGATCTCGTAATGGAATGTAGCAGTTATGTGGAATAAAATTTTTAAAGTGGACAGGCACATTACTGATATGCCTTCAAAATTTAGGGTTAAGCTTTCAAGATGGAGCTCCGAGAATAATGTGAGGCCAATTCACAGCTGGTTATCTAATTTTTGTAGAGGATCTAGTATACTATCTTTTGATTTTATTCTGTATCATACTACCTGTTAGTTGTCTGTGGAAGAGATTCCTTACATGCAGCACAGTATTCAGCTATAAAGTAATTGAATTTCCTCTTGTGGATCTCATTTCACGTTACCTGAGCTACAATAAATATTCTTACCTAAGAGGATGAAAGCAATTTCTCAATGAGCAGTTCGTAGCAAATCCCTTTTCATACACAAGGAAAAACTGAAGAATTGTGGTGGCTCTGCAACAAAGCTAGCATTTGCTCACGAACACCAGCAAGAAAATTTATAATAAACAATAATAGAAAAGCCAATAATTTAAACAATGGGTGACTGTATATTTGCAGTTACCCCAACAGTAACAACGAAAGACGATGATGTTTTTGATTTAAGATGTAATATTAAGTTATCAGCTAAAGTATTACCAACGGAGGACCACTGAACGTAGATGGAAGAAGAACACGGCCGTAACTGCCAGAGAAATCGCTCTGACATTCGAGTTACGTTATGCAGACAACATGGGCGTCAGCAGAGACTTATCCAAGGGGGGATAACAATCTAAAATTGTTATTTTTTACGTAACTGTTTCTGTGAGTTTGTAAACGTACCACGCCCCAACAACGATATTTGGTGGAAAGTACTGTGTCTCTGACGAGTAATAGGCATCCACGCAATGATTTTAACGTAGATTACTTTAATACCCAAATGGTAGGTATATTTCATTAGTATCTGGTGAGTCCACCGTCTTTCATTATTAATACGAATTTGAATGTCACTCTTATTACTGAACGATCTGAATTACACCCATTTATGGATGAATCCACAAAATATCCGTCCACAAAAAATATTTTTATTTATAGGCCAAAAATATTAGTTCTTCACTGAAAATTAAAAACCTGAAACAAAAAAAAAAACAAAAAATAGAATGATTGAGAAAATCATGTTGGATAGCAACGTACGTAAGTACCAAGCAAAAAATGTCACATTAATTCTCCGTAATGTGTAGAAACTGGGTAAAAATTTTAAAAATGTTTGTTGACTAGAAAGCTATTTATAATTTTTTTTACGACACTACACGTCTGACCGTGAAAGGTGAATTTATTGCATTATTTTCATCCTTTATATTACCTAACGTTGATTAGCATAATTATGATTAGCACAATTACAGTCGAATAAAAAGTGTTTTGATAGTTACGTCTCATCCAGGGCTAGGTAAACCTCTGTTGATACTACCGAGCTCCTCGTCCAGCCCCTGATGTCGACCGGTCACCGTGTATTCCCCTATCACCCGGCGCCATGCGGATGCGGTACTGAAGGGCGTGTGGTCAGCACGCTGCTCTCCCGGCCGTGGAGCCGCCACTTCTCATTCAAGTAGCTTCTCAATTGGCATCTCGAGTGTAAGTGCATTCTCGTACCAGTTCTACCACCAATAGAAAATCCTTGGCAGTACCAGAAATCGAACCCGGGTCCTTGGCACTGCAGCCATCTTCACTGATCACTCAGCTATGTAGGCGGACGAAACCTCTCTCTGCCACCCTGAAATTGGCCGATAGAGTCTACTTTCAAACGCCTAGGACTGAGCAAAGGAGATCTAGGTCTTTCCAGTTGGGTGCGTTATATTTCAGCCGTACCAAATTGAGTATCTCAGCAATACAGATAGGCGTACCGTAGGTGCAACCACAACGGAGGTGTATCTGTTGAGAGGCCAGACGAATATTTGGTTCCGGAAGAGCGGCAGCAGCCTTTACAGTAGTTGCAGGGGCAACAGTCTGGATGATAGACTGATCTAACCAAGTAACATCAACCAAAACGGCTTTGCTATGCTGGTACTGCCATCGACTGAAAGCGAGGAGAAACTACGGCCGTAATTTTTCCAGGTCATGCAGCCCTGCCGCATGATCATGGCGTCCTCTTGTGTAAAATATTTCGGATTAAAATAGTCCTCCCTTTAGATCTCCTGGCGGGGACTACTAAGGAAGACGTCGTCATCAGGAGGAACAAAACTAGCGTTCTGCGGATCGGAGCGTGGAATGTTAGACCGCTTAATCGAGCAAGTATGTTGGAAAATGGACATGTTGTATTTAGATGAAGTGGGAATTAGCGAGGTTCGGTGGCAGGAGGAACAGGATTTCTGGTAGGTGCATAAAGGGTTACCAAAAGAAGGGATCTGTTAATAGGACACATTCTGAGACATCAAGAAATCGTCAGTTTAGTATTAGAGGAAAACGTGGGGAGTAAAAATCGTAGAGGGCGATCAAGGGGTGAATACAGTAAGCAGATTCAGAAGGATTTAGGCTGTGGTAGTTATTCAGAGATGATAAGGCTCGAACAGGGTAGGGTAGCATGGAGCAAACCAGTCTTCGGACTGAAGACCACAAGGACACCAACCAATTGGAGTGAAGGGTTCATATATTTATAACTGCACCCCATGGAGTCGAGATGGTGTCAGTTCCTGGAAAGGACATCTTTTCAGCTTTCAGATTTCGCCCATTTGTTCTCGACTAATGCATTTGCGTCTAAGTGAATAAACCCTGAAAGGCGGCCACTTCATAACGAGTCTTTTCATCCCTCCTGAATTTGCAATACGCGTTGCGTTCGTCATTTGCTTGGTCAGGCGGCCGATCAGAGTGTCGACTGCAGAATGCGGAAGCAATGCAGCGCTGCTAGTGTGAGAATGCAGAGATATCTTCTGTGATGCTAAGGTGTTTGAACCCTTGTCAGCCAAGACGCACTTAGTCCGCTCTTCTGTTTGGCTGGCCTAGGTTCAGAGGACTGGCCGTCGGTTACAGCATGCCATTTATCCAGACCTGTGTCTAGTACATAAGATGGAAGCTCTCGAGCGGCACACATGAAAATAATGTAGTGAGAGACATTAGCTATGTGTATTGCCTTTAGCTTCATTTACAAAAGAGTCTTACGGGATTATCGAGTTTGTAATTTTGGGTGCTAAATGTGAACATTTGTTACATTACATGTATGGCTCGGAACCCATTTCAGTGACAGACATTCTAAACCTTAAGTGATTTACATGTAGTTTATGTCATTGTGAATGATGAATTTTCTCCGTGTAGAATACTGTTTTTGTCGTGTGGTTTTTGAAGCTCTGTGTAAAGAGCATTTACACGAGTACTATACGTCTGAACGCGACTAGTAGGGCTGAATTGGGTGCATTTCATTTTGTTTGAAATTGCAGCTTCAGTCAGTTTCATTTACCTACAATCACTTTTTAGATTGCTTCGCCTTTTCCTGAGTCACAAACTTGTCATGTGGCACGGTATCCATATTAGAATTAGTCCATATAATCCGTAGACTTGGCTATGTAAGGAACACATCGCACCAGCTTGTTCCCTTTAAACTTACCTTTCGTCAGTACTTTTTAGGTTGAGACGATTACACTGACATAGGTTTCTCCGAGATCTTCAGGTGGATAGGAACAGACAATTTGCACTTGTTAATATTGAGCAGACCACTGAGCTTTGTAGGTTTTGCGCAGTAATGGGAATCTGTTAGTAATGGACGTTTTCGGAAGATACGGAATCTGTTTAGGAGATCACAGTTGAAAACTCATGTTTAATGTTCAGCAAGACATGACGATTCAAATGATTTTCCCCTATTGTTGGAGTTTAGCTTAAGCTTGCTTTCTGTATCATCACTCTCACTGGATCGCGTTACTCTTTAAAATCGTTTCTTCTACTTGGGTTATATTTCAGGGCATAAATAATTATTTTCAACTTGCATGAATATGTAGGAAAAATTTCACAAGATTGGGGGCAGTTTACAACCTGCAGTGTAGCATGCATGTATTAACAGAATGTAGACTCAGCAAGCCGTCACAGGTGTCTTAAAATTACAAAATTTTCGGCAGTTCACTGTAATTATCGATTATTTCCCACTACTGACCTCTTCGGCTGCTATATGGCAGTTTCAAGTGGCATTGGTCGTCCCTGAGAAAATACAATCAAGCTGTCGTTGAGCAGTCATAAAATTTTCAACAAGTAGTCATCTGTACAGTTGATAGGATCACTTATCGTAAGTTTTGTGTTATCTCGCCCATATGATGGTGGCTAGAATGCCTGGTGGCGTTTATTCATGAACTTAATCTGTCACTTGACGATGGTGTAGCAGCTGTAAATGTCAGTAGCGGGAAATAGATATTACAGTCAATTACGGAAACGTTGTCGTTTCAGACATTTTGTACTACTGTGATACCTGCCAGAGGGCAAGTAAACGAGTCTTCCCTGACCACAAGAAATTGTGAACTTCTGATATGATAATGTTGTGCAACGAGAGGAGGGGCGTCCTTGTGGAAATTGGGTATCAGCGTTGACGGAAAAAAAGTCGTGGCATCCAGAACGAGATGTGAAACACAAACAAAAGTTGATAGTACGTGTTCCTACATCTGAAAGATGATGTCTATATCAAATTTCGCGCCACTATGAGGATGCAGATCAGGTTTGCTTTAAACAGACTCTGTAACGTTCGTGACCATTAGTTACCCTTGAGACTGGATGTGACACTACCTAGTTGATGTTAGTCAAGGATTCGTTTAAGGCGACAAAAACGCCATTATCAACACATCACTCTGATGAGAAGATGAATGTTCCTTCTTCGATAATGCAAAAAGACTTGGCAGGAATGTAGTCACTGTAAATGATTGCTAGCAGGAGTGGTCACGAAAATGTACTGTCGCAAGACCTGACTCCGGACGGCCATGTGACTCTTCCGAGGAAGAAGACGATCGCGTTCGGCGAACGGCTCTGGCGCATCGTAGTGCATCTGCAGCAATTTGCTGCTCATTTTTTAAAATGGGACGCTATACTTTTTTTTACCACCATTCGAACGCTCTGGAAAGGACGCGTATAATGATGTAACGCATGTTGTTATTGTGATTCAAACTTTGCTTAAAAGAGAGCGGATGAGGATTTACCTACGTAGCGTAGGCCGTGCATGCTGCATAGAGGACGGCAACTCAACCCGCGGGTCGCGCGAGGCGTGTTTACAGTCTGCAGCCGCTTCCGACCGCCTCGACCTTCAATCGTACATTTTCCAGCGTCTTTTAAGCAAAGTTTGAATTACAATAGCAACATGCGTTACATCACTACACGAGTCATTTCCAGGGCGTTCGAATGATGGTAAAAAAGTATAGCATCCCATTTAAAAAACATGTACTTGCCTCATTATCTCGGTCAATATAAACGTTGTGATTATTATGCATGTACCAAAGTATGTGCCCCATAGTCGGCTATGATTCGCCGAACACCGCTTGTCGATACGTGCAATCGCCCCGGGAATAATGTGTGTGTGTGTTTATCGCTAAGGAAACTACTGTAGGCGTGCGTATTCAAATACAGAGATATGTAAACAGGCAGAACACTACGCTGTGGTCCGCAAAGCCTATATAAGACAAAAAGTGTCTGGAGCAATTGTTACATCGGTTACTGCTGCTACAATGGTAGGTCCTGCAAGAACGGGACCATCAACAACTGAAGAGAATCGTTCAACGTTACAGAAGTGCAACCCTTCCGAAAATTGCTGCTGGTTTCAGTGCTGGGCCATCAACGAGTGGCAGCATGCGAACCATTCAACGGAACATCATCGATATGGGCTTTCGGAACCGAAGGCCCAATCGTGTACCCTTGATGACTGCACGACACAAAGCCTTATGTCACGCCTGGGCCCGTCAACACCGACATTGGACCGTTGATGACTGGAAACATGTTGCCTGGTCGAACGAATTTCGTTTCAAATTGTGTCGAGAGGATGGATGTGTACGCGTATAGCGACAACCGTTTGAATCCATGGACCCTGCATTTCAGCAGGGGACTGTTAAAGCTGGTGGAGGGTCTGTAATGGTGTGGGGCGTGTGCACTTGTAGTGATATGGGATCCCTGATACGTGTAAATACGACTCTGACAGGTGACATGTACGTAAGCATCCTGTCTGATCGCCTGCGTCCATTCATCTCCATTGTGCATTCCAACGCACTTGGGCAATTCCAGCAGGACAATGGGACAACCCACACAGAGTGGCTCCAGGAACACTCTTCTGAGTTGAAGCACTTCCGCTGGCCCCCAAACTCCCCAGACATGAACATTACTGCGCATATCTGGGATGCCTTGCAACGTGCTGTTCGGAAGAGATCTCCACCCCCTCGTACTCCTACGGATTCATGGTGTCAGTTCCTTCCAGCACTACTTCAGGCATTAGTCGAGTCCATGCTGCGGCACTTCTGCGTGCTCGCTGGGGCCTTACACGATATTAGGCAGGTGTACCAGTTTCTTTTGCTCATATACAGGGTGTTCCAGGAGAAATGGTCAATATTCAAAAGTTCAAATGTGTGTGAATTCCTAAGGGATCAAACTGCTTAGGTCGTCGGTTCCTAGACTTACACACTACTTAAACTAACTTATGCTAAGAACAACACACCCACCCTAGTCCGAGGGAGGACTCGAACCTCCAGCGGGAGGGGCGGTTAATATTCAGAGATATGACAGGAATGTTCATTCGAAACAAAAAAAAATGAAGTAAACATGGGCTCTAAAACGCATACCTTAAGAGCTACGATCAATTCTTGGTCTTCGATATTGTGAAACAAATATCTTGTACTGCAAGTTCTTTGCTTTCCATATCATAGGAAGTGGTATTATGGACCAAAACAAGAAAAATAAATCCAGTAAACATGTGCTTTAAAATGCACACCGTAAGAGATATGAGCACTTGTTCGTCTTCACTACTTTGTAAGACAATTCTTCTTATGAACAAGCGCTCATAAATTTTAAGGTGCGCATTTTAGAGCACGTGTTTACTGGCCTTATTTTTCTTGTTTTTGTCCGTACTACCACTTCCCAAAACATGGAAAGCAAAGAGCTTGCAGTAGAATAGATTTGTTTCACACTATCGAAGATCAAGAATTGTTTATAGCTCTTAAGGTATGAGTTTTAGAGCCCGTGAATACTTGGCTTTTTTATTTCGAATGGTCATTCTTGTCATATCCCTGAATACTAACAATTCCTCCTGGAACACCCTGTGTGTGTGTGTGTGTGTGTGTGTGTGTGTGGTGTGTGTCTGTATTGGTTATCAGTCCTCACAAAAGGTTCTCAAACGGCACAGTTCACTTCTGTCCGCTCGCGGACTCTGCACCCGAGTTGGATTTCGTCGGCAGAATGTTACGAGAGTGCACCTTGTTCGCTTAGGGCAGAGGTGGCGCTCGCGCGGCGGCCACGGCAGGCTAAGTGGGTAGAGCAGGGAAGGAGCATCGGCAGGGCCGCACCCCAGCTGAATATTCATGACCAGGGGACAGCAGGGCCGGCAAAAAACTAAAAACAAATCTTATATATCACAAGTCGGTCGTTGCGACAGCGCGGGGCCTATGTTAATATGACCGGTTCTCTTCCACAGAAGAGGCAGCCCTCCGCGAGTACGTGTATAATTTCCACGCAGATATTGTCATACATTAACGAATCTCACTCTGACTCACTTTTTTTTTCTTAAAGGACCCGCGCCGGGCGCAATTTGCATGTCAACCTTAACGCTGACATAACGCGCGCCGCACAATCCGAGAGAGGCTCCGCGTGCCGAATGGCGCTGTGACAAGAGGGGGGAAAAACAAAGGAGGGGAGGAAAAAGCTCGTATCTGAAATGCGACAAAAAGGGAAGGAGCGGGCCGGCGCATAATGGCGGCCGCCAGCCGACAATGCGCCAGAGACAAAGGCGGCAGTGGCCGTGAAAGGAACGGCTACAGTTAGCCGGTCGCCGGTGCATATTCATAGGCGGCGTCGCCGTAGCGCGGGCCGCCGCGCGGCAGACTGGCGCTCCCCGCCGGCCGACGGGACGTCGCACAGCGGCTGCGGGTCGCGGGCCGCGGGAAGCCTCTGCCGTCCAGGGGTCGCGCCTGCGGCTTCCGCCGTCTGCAGCACGCTACGCGTTACGGAGTTCAAGCCAGCGACCATTTCTTGTTACTCTCTTCAGGGACCACAAGGCACTGCTTGCTGCTATCTTACGGCAGCTCAAGAAAAGACACATCATAAACAGGGTGAACATCACCGATAAAATTTCGGTAGTTGTTTAGGGATTTTTCTGAGTATTTTAGTGTAACTACCTGCCTCGAGATGACTGGGTGTTGTGCCGTCTTCATCATCATCATTCATCCCCATTACGGTCGGAGGAAGGCAATGGCAAACCACCTCCGCTAGGACCTTGCCTAGTACGACGGTGCGGGCCTCCCGCATCGTTCCCCTACGCTCTGTCACGGAGTATGGGACTTCATCATAATCATCACTACTACTTATCATTTCCTTTCCTGTTCCACTCGCAAATAGAGCGCGAGAAAAACGACTGTATACAGGGTGGTCCACTGATAATGTCCGGGCCAAATATCTCACGAAATAAGCATCAAACGAAAAAACTACAAAGAACGAAACTCATCTAGCTTGAAGGAGGAAACCAGATGGCGCTATGGTTGGCCCGATAGATGGCGCTGCCATAGGTGAAACGGATATCAACTGAGCTTTTTTAAATAGGAACCCCCATTCTTTTATTACATACTCGTGTAGTACGTAAAGAAATATGAATGTTTTAGTTGCACCACTTTTTTCGCTTTGTAATAGATGTACGTGGTATCACGTAACATTCCGCCACTGCGGACAGTATTTGCTTCGTGATACATTACCCGTTTTAAAATGGACCGTTTACCCGTTGCGGAAAAGGTCGATATCGTGTTGATGTATGGCTGTTGTCATCAAAATGCCCAACGGGCGTATGCTATGTATGCTGCTCGGTATCCTGGACGACATCATCCAAGTGTCCGGACCGTTCGCCGGACAGTTACGCTATTTAAGGAAACAGAAAGTGTTCAGCCACCTGTGAAACGTTAACCACGACCTGCAACAAATTATGATGCCCAAGTAGGTGTTTTAGCTGCTGTCGCGGTCAACCCGCACATCAGTAGCACACAAATTGCGCGAGAATCGAGAATCTCAAAAATGCCTTTATTGAGAATGCTACATCAACATCGATTGCACCCGTACCATATTTCTATGCACCAGGAATTGCATGGCGACGACTTTGAACGTCGTGAACAGTTCTGCCACGGGGCACAAGAGAAATTACGGGACAATGACAGATTTTTTGCACGAGTTCTATTTAGCGACGAAGCGTCATTCACCAACAGCGGTAACGTAAACCGGCATAATACGCACTATTGAGCAACGGAAAATCCACGATGGCTGCGACAAGCGGAACATCAGCGACCTTGGCGGGTTGATGTATGGTGCCGCAATATGGGAGGAAGGATAATTGGCCCCCATTTTATGGATGGCAGTCTAAATGGTGCAATCTATGCTGGTTTCCTACGTAATGTTCTACGGATGTTACTACATGACGTTTCACTGCATGACAGAATGGCGATTTACTTCCAACATGATGGATGCCCGGCACATAGCTCGCGTGCTGTTGAAGCGGTATTGAATAGCATATTTCATGATAGGTGGATTGGTCGTCGAAGCACCATACCATGGCCCGCACATTCACCGGATCTGACGTCCCCGGAAATCTTTCTGTGGGGAAAGTTGAAGTATATTTGGTATCGTGATCCACCGACAACGCCTGACAACATGCGACACCGCATTGTCAACGCATGGGCGAACATTACGGAAGACGAACTACTCGCTGTTGAGAGGAACGTCGTTACACGTATTGCCAAATGTATAGAGGTTGACGGACATCGTTTTGAGCATTTATTGCACTAATGTGGTATTTACCGGTAATCACGCTGTAACAGCATGCGTTCTCAGAAATAATAAGTTCACAGAGGTACATGTATCACATTGGAACAACTGAAATAAAATATTCAAACGTACCTACGTTCTATATTTTAATTTAAAAAGCCCTACCTGTTACCAACTGTTCGTCTAAAATTGTGAGACATATGTTTGTGACTATTACAGCGCCATCTGTCACAAAGCGAAAAAAGTGGTCCAACTAAAATATTCATATTTCTTTACGTACTACACGAATATGTAAGAAAAAAGTGAGTGTCCCTACTTAAAAAAACCCAGTTGATATCCGTTTGACCTATGGCAGCGCCATCTAGCGGTCCAACCATAGCGCCATCTGGTTTCCCACTTCAAGCTAGCCAACTTTGGTTCTTTGTAGTTTTTTCGTTTGACGCTTATTTCGTGAGATATTTGGTCCGGTCACGATCAATGGACCACCTTGTATGCCTCCGTACGAGCCCTAATTTCCTGTCTCTTATCTTCGCAGTTCTTACACGCAATGCATGTTGGCGACAGTAGAATCGTCCGGTAATCAGCTTCAAATACCGTTTCCCCAAAATTTTGTGAATAGTGTTTCTCGAGAAGAACGTCACCTTCCGTTCGGGGATACCCATTTGAGTTCCTGAAGTATCTCCGTTACACTTACGCGTTGTTCGAACCTGCCGTAACAGATCTAGCAGCCCGGATCTGAAGTGCTTCTTTATCTTCCTTCAGTCCGACCTGGTACGGATCCCAAAAATTCGAGCAGTACCTAAGAACAGGTGGCACAAGCGTCCTATATGCGCTCTCCTTTACAGGTGGTCCATTCTTTCTTAAAATTCTCGAAATAAACCGAGGTCTATTATTCGCCTTCCCTACCACTGTTTTCACATGCTCCTTCGATCTCACATCGCTTTGCAACGTTACACCCAGATATTTAAACTACTTGAGTGTGTCTGGCAGGACACTAGTAATTTTCTATCCGAACATTACAGGTTTGATATTCCTACTCATCAGCATTAACTTACATTTTTCCATATTTAGGGCTAGCTGCCATTCATCATACCAACTGAAAATTTTGTCTAAGTCGTCTAAACTTCGGCATCTTACCGTACACCAAGGCATCATCAGCAAACAACCGCATACTCCTGTCCGCCCTCCGCCAAATCGTTTATGTATATGGATAACAACAGCGGTCCTATCACACTTCGCTGGGGCACTCGTAACAATACTCTTGTCTCTGATGAACACTCGCCGTCAAGGATAACATACTGGGTTCTATTATTTGAGAAGTCTTCGAGCCTCACACATATCTGAGAACTTATTCCATATATACGTACCTTCGTTAACAGCCTGCAATGTAGCACCGAGTCAAATGCTTTCCGGAAATCTAGAAATATGGAATCTGCCTGTTCTCCTTTATCCACAGTTCTCTATATATCATGTGAGAAAAGGGCAAGTCTGCTATGTAATTGTGATTTACACTTTTTTCTGTTTATCCCCGGTATATTTCTGTGAAAACAGCGAGAAAGCGTGTAAAATGCAATCACCAAAGTTTACAATAAAAGACTAATGCAACATCCCAAATGCTTTAATAAGAAGACAGCCTTAGTTTTAACCTTTGCTTTTAAGAAATCATTCACGTGAGATGATCGTACAGACATACTGCCCTTTGTCTGTCGTACACACTTCCTCAAGAAGGACGTAGAAATTGGCGTCCATGGCATAGAGAAACAATTGAAAGAGTTGAGACTAAATAAGTCAACAGGTCCAGGTCGAATCCAAATTCGGTTTTACAGAGAGTACTCTGCGACAGTGGCCTGCATTTATGAGATAAGTCCCAAGCGAATGGGAAAAATCGCAGGTGACTCCTGTATATAAGAAAGGTAAAAGAACTCACCCGCATAATTACAGACTAATATCCTTAACATCGGTTTGTTGCAGAGTTCTCGAACATATTCTGAGTTCGAATATAATAAAGGTCCTTGAGGCAGAAAAGCTTATGTCTACGAATCAGTACGTATTTACAAGCATCGCTTGCGTGAAACTCAGTTTGCCCTTTTCTCACACGATATTCTACAAACCATGAATGGAGGGCAACATGCAGGTTCCATATCCCTAGATTTCCGGAAAGCATTTGACACGGTGCCCCACTGCAGACTGTTGTCCGAGGTCCGAGCATACGGTATAGGGCTAGGTTCCCAGATACGTGAGAGGGTAAAAGACTTTTTAAGTGATAGTACCCAGTGCATGGCCCTCGCGGCGAGCGTTGATCAGTGACAAGGGTATAGTCAGAAGTGCCCCAGAGAAACGTGATAGGTCTGCTTTTATTCTCCATACACATAAGACAGGGTGAGAAGCAATTTAGGCTGTTTGCTGATGACGCTATGCTGTACGGGAAGGAGTCTGACTCTGGGAATATACAAGACAACTTAGACAAAATTTCTAGTGGATGTTATGAATGACAGCTTGCTCCAAATGTAGAACATTGTAAGATAATTCTCATAGCTAAAAAAACAGTCCTGTAACTTTCGGACGCAGCATTAGTAGGGTGCAGCTTGACACAGTCACTTCGATTAAATACGTTGCAAAGCGATATGAAATGGAATGAGCGCGTCAGGTCGGTAGTAGAGGAGGCCAACATTTTATCGGTACACTTTTGGGAAAGTGTAACTCACCCATGAAGGAGACAGTATATAGAACGCTAGTGCGACCCGTTCTTGAGCACCGTTCTATTCTTTGGGATCCCCGCCAGGTCGGATTAAAGGAGGACAGCGAAGCAGTTCAAACGTCGGCTGCTAGATTTGCTACCTGTTGATTTGAGCAGCACGCAGGTGTTACGGAGATCATTAGTAAACTCAAATGGGAATCCCTGGAGGTAAGACGATGCACTTCACGCAAGATAGCCGTCATTTGAGACTAAATTATACCTTTGTCCAAATTAAGTATACAACTGCCGAACGATTCTACTGTGGCAACGTACATTTCGTGTAAGGACCATGAAGATAAGATGCGAGAAATTAGGGCTCTTACGGAGGCTTCTAGACACAAAATTATTCCTAAAATTGAAACAAATGAGCCTTCGGTCCCTATTATTTTTAGTCTTATTGACCAGGTTTCAACACTTCTAAGAGTGCCTTCATCAGAATTAAAACAAAATGGCCTATAACATAGTTATAAATTTATAGGGAAAGACATTTTTTGTATAAAAAGGAAGTACTGACTAACAATAAAAGACAAAGGTAGTGCTTACATGTTACATATAAAATAATTAACAGGCCAGAAGGTCTTTAGTCACAAAATATATAAAAAGAAAAGCGTGAAGGCGAGCCACTATGAGCTGCCTGTACCTGTACAGCCTCAGGTTGCAACCCGTGGCTGTACAGGTACAAGCAGCTCATAGTGGCTCGCCTTCACGCTTCACGCTTCACGCTTCACATTTATATATTTTGTGACTAAAGCCCTTCTGGCCTGTTAATTATTTTATATGTGACATGTAAGTACTGCCTCGGTCATTTATTGTTAGTCAGTACTTCCTTTCTATATAAAAAATGTCTTTTCCTATAAATTTATAACTGTGTTATAGGCCATTTTGTTTTAATTCTGATGAAGGCACTCTTAGAAGTGTTTAAACTTAGTCAATAAGACTAGTGACTGAGGGCTCATTTGTTTCAATTTTAATTTAGAAACGGACACTGAACCAAGCAGCCATGTTTAAAACTTTACTAATTTTTTCCTCGCTGTTTTCGAGGTTCAAAAATGGTTCTGAGCACTATGGGACTTAACTTCTGAGGTCATCAGTCCCCTAGAACTTAGAACTACTTAAACCTAACTAACCTAAGGACATCACACACATCCATGCCCGAGGCAGGATTCGAACCTGCGACCGTAGCGGTCACGCGGTTCCAGACTGTAGCGCCTTTAACTGCTTGGCCACACCGGCCGGCTGACAAAGTGCAATAAATCATTCATCCCGTCGTACTGTGTGCTTTTTGCTCTCAATTTGAAATTGTCAATAACGTGTATTCCCTCCTTGAGCGTTTATCACCGCCTGGCATCTGCGTGGCATGCTCAGTATAAGTCTACGGAAGTCACCCCTTTTGTATCCGTTTCCACTCTTCAATGAGAGCACTTGAGAGTTCTTGGAGAGTATGTGGTGGAGTGGAACGGCCACGAACACGTCTGTCAAGCAGTCTCACACATGGGGGATGGGGTTTACGCCGGAAATCACCGCCGGCCACTCCATTACTTCAACGTCAAGGTTTCGCAAGACATCCCTCGTGACATCCGCCACATGAGGCCTGGCATTATAGTGTCCGAGAAGAAATTCAGGACCACCACCATAAGCAGCAGCCACCACATGGTCCAACAGGACCTGTTCGATGTTCTGCCTGGCGGTAATGCGACCACAGACACTGACAAGATCCGTACAGCTGTCAGTACTGATGCCTCCCCACAACATGGCCGAACACTGGCCGGTCTGTCGATTTCCTGGACATTTGGCACTCACGAACCCGGCCATCCGATGCGCCAGAAGATATCTGGACTCGTCTGTGAATACCGGTGACGAAGTTGCCAGTTGTCGTGGAATGGCAGAACTGAAGTGGAGCTGCAAGATGTTTCCATGGCAAGCCGGGTACTCCAGCTGGGCGTCTGGGTCGCGAGGTCCTTTCCCATAACGTGTTAATTACACGTCGCACACGGCGGCTCCAGTGGCCTTTCTGAGAGCGTCTTTCAGTGCTCTGGCGGTAGCCGTACGACGCCGCAACGCAGAAACGGCCGGCTATCGGTCTTCACGTGGACATGTCCCACTCGCCTTGTGTACTGACCTGTCTCCCTGCAGCGTGTCCACAATCTATGGATGACAGATGAAAAGACATTCGCATCTGCAACAACGCGACGGAAAGGCCATCCTTCTTGGTTTAAACAGATTGCCCTTGCAACTTGCACTGCGTTAAAATGTCTCATTGCGTGTAATTGGTTGAATACAACGTCCATAAACGACAACTGCCTTCTCTGTATCTCACTAGAGAGCACTGGAACACTGTTACTCAATTCCTTCTTAAGGGTCATCTGCTGTTGCAATGCGTAACACAGCCGATCGGCGGGCATTTTCCTCCATATAGTCCCGGCCTCTCCCCATGCGATTTCCATATTTTAGGAGCCCTAAAGAGAGACATTCGTGGCCGTCACTTTGCTTCGGAAGAAGGAGTGCGCGCCCGGGTACAACCACGTTTCCGTAGGCAACGGCAAATATTGTTCCATGAAGGCACTGACCGTCTTCTCTCAGAGGATGAGAAATGTATTAACAGTTATGGTGATTACTTTTAAACTACTAAACAGATTACTTACTTCTTTTCATCCGTTTCATTTTCGGTTGACTGCCGCTTGTAATATAGCAAATTTTTTGTCTGTTGGCAGCCAGCACACTTTGTTGGTGGATTGCGTCAATTTACTTTGGTTCCTCTACTAGCCCGAGGATTTAACTGTGTAACAGGACTGCTGACATGTAAATAAACATACAGTTAATTACGTAACTTTGTCTTTGGAGGTCGTACTTAAAACTTTATTAATGTCTACATGTATATTCAGTAAACCACTGTGAAGTACATGGCAGAACGTACTTCCCATTGTGCCACTTATTAGGGCTTCTTCCCGACCCGTCTACCAATGGGGCATGCGCCTTGTAATTAGTGTAATCTCAACCTAGCGATGCGTAAGGAAGCGATACGTAGGGTGGGTGTCCCACATAAATAATTCATTTCCAAGGAAACGCTATCATGAGAAGTGGATGTGGCTAGGAACCATGTGAAGACGGAATTGCCGTTAGCGCAAAAAATGAAATAAAACAGAGTAAAATAAAATAAATAAAAGAAAAATTCTGTTTTCAACCGTTCAGCCACAGAAATACACTGGGGTCAAAGACTGGCTCAGAACTGAGGGAGCAATTATGGAATTATATCTTTTGCACGTGGTGGTACATATGATCCTTGACCTATGGCACAAACGGGAATCAAAGAAACTGTAGATACTTGGTAAATAAGATGCAACAAAGATTTTAAAAGCTAAGCGATTAGATGAATTACAAAGTGGGGACTGAAGAGTCTAAAGAAGAAGTCCATGCTTATCTTTGTCAGAAGGGACAGACTCGTGGTCGGTGGGTTCAGCCATTAGCCCTTTCTTAGCTACAATATATTTTACACTTCTTTCTAAAACAAAAGATCCAAAAATTGTCCTCCGTCATGATTAATATTACACTTTCACGAACAATAAATTCTTATGTTGTTTGATCTTGAAAATCAGTGACGCATAAGTCCCACAAGCCTAACTTGGTCCACGTTTTCATTTGAAGCTGGGATTTTCAGACATAACTGTTTGTTCGAAGGGGGGACTCAATCAGGATATTAATTATGGGAAATCCTGAGTAAATCAGTACCAAAACACATTTATTACCAAGACGATCGTAGCTCTTAAGGTATGCGTTTTAGAGCCCATGTTTACTTCACTTTTTTGTTTCGAATGAACATTCATGTCATATCTCTGATATTGACCATTCCTCCTGGAACACATTGCATATGAGCAAAAGAAGCCGGTACTCCTGCCTAATATCGTGTACGACCCCAGCAAGCACGCAGGAGTGGCGCAACACGACGTGGCATGGACTCGACTAATGTCTGAAGTAGTTCTGGAAGTAATTGACACCATGAATCCGTAAGAGTACGAGGCGGTGGAGATTTCTTCCGAAGCTGTGTTTTTTCCATCGATTTTTCGACTTCGTCGGCCAAGTAAAAATATTTATATTTGATGGATCGGAATAAAAGTGGTACAACCCCTAGACAATTTAGTTAGCTTCGTCGGAAACAAAGAATCTTGCCAGTCGGTTCAGTAGATTTGAAGTTATCATACCGCGCGATAAAAAAAAAAGCACCATTTTGAGAAAAACGCGTTTGAAATTTTGACTATATATAAATGCTATATTATGGCACTTACGTTCAATCTGCTATTCCGGGTCCACAAACTACTCCCTTCTCTTCCTCATAGAGGGCGTTCTGCTCGATCTGGGCCATCCTGCGCTGCTCCAGAGCCGCTCGTACGGCCGGTGAAAAGCGGTTTTCGGCCGCTTGAATCCGCTGGTCGCCCGAAAGCTTGGCGAACTGCGTCGAATAGAGTCCCAGGGTGACGTCCATAGTTCTCATGGTCTTCAGAATTGCTGCATACCCTTCGCTGTAGCTGCTCACTGCCAGGAAAGTCGCAATCTCCACAGTCTTCGCATCAGAATGCAAATGCTTGGGGGCTGACTTCCAAACAAACTCGTTCAAACTTTCATTTGAATTTTGTGTTTCCTCCCAAGCACCAGTACAATAACTCGTCCTCCGAAAGAAAAAAACTGGTGCGTGAAAAAGGCCGATTTCAGGCAGGTGCATGTTTTTGTTCAACCGCGAATAACAAACATTTCCGTTCCGTATTCGGAAAAACCGTTTCAGGGGTGTATTCTAAACACTTTTATTGATCCAAAAATGCAATTTAAAAAAATCGATTTTTTGAACTAAAAGATAGTAAACCTCCCCTTAACTGGCAGTACTAGTTGGTGAACAATTGATTTAAGAGTTGAAATATACAGCTACTTCGAACTTCATAATTTTCTACGAATTAAATGGCGTGTGTATGTGTGTGTGTGTGTCTGGTGTGTAGTCCGAACTCGATATATTACTCCACTTGCTATCCAAACCACTCGGCCTTACTCAGCACATGTAACTTGTTATACGTGTAGATATATACAGTTTAGTTGCCAAATAAGCAGACAGGTACATCCACACGTATTTCGGTTAAGAGAAAGATACGTGGAGATCAGACGCTTAATAAGGTTAGATGTTTTTCGGGTAGCAATTTACTTACTTTCACTTCGTTTTCCAATTAGACAAGAGTTAGGCGGTGGGAATGCAGAGGACGCAGACGCGCGGGCTGCTGCCCCCCACAACGGGCCGTACCGAATCGTATCGTCGGCTTTAAGGCGGCCGAGAAGCCACGTTGGCCGGCCTGCGTGGGGAGCCCCGTGCAATTTGTTTCATTCACAGGCCCGGGCGGAGCCGCGGCGCGATTCACTTAGTGCGTGGGGCTGTCGCTAATGGACGCCTGCCGTCTTTCCACTGCTGTTTCCACTGCTGTTGCGTGCCGCTCTCTACAAGATCTCGATTAACGAATACCTTCTCCTGGCTTACCCGTCACGAGTACTCTCCACATGTAGAGCAAGACATCGGTATTACTTTTGTGTACACATTAGACTTCATATTTTTGTCTCAGATATATTGTCCCAAAATTAAATTAAAAATAGTGTAACTTATCTACAACTATATATGGTTAAGTTCGTATGTGAAAAGGGACTCGATAAGCAACCTGAGCTACCAGTAACCGGGATCTAACCTGCATAGCCAGCCGTTGTGGCCGAGCGCTTCTAGGCGCTTCAGTCCGGAACTGCGCGACTGCTACGGTCGCAGGTTCGAATCCTGCCTCGGGCATGGATGTGTGTGATATCCTTAGGTTGGTTAGGATTACGTAGTTCTAAGTTCTAGGGGACTGACGACCTCAGATGTTAAGTCCCAAACTGCTCAGAGCCATTTGAACCAGTTTTTCTAACCTGCATAACACTGTGTGCATGTTGTCTGAGTGTCAGTTTCACTGTCATTTAAGCCTTCAAAAGATCGTTACATGAAAAACTTAAAACTAACATTTGGACAAGCTATCTGACTGCGCATTTGAATATGAAAAACTACAGGAACAAATGAACCTGTTTGAAGAAGAATTTACAAGTGATACAGAATGTGGCTTGTGCAACGGAATTTACTTGATTAGAGTACATGACATGTTGTGGGGTGTCAGTGTCGCTGTTTTGGCCCTAAGTTTTGCACTCACCTCTTTCGATGGACTGCCTTTTTCCATGTGGTTTACAGCAATTCGCAGCAGCATGCAGCAGCAGCGGCTAAAGCTTATTGTTACTAAGAATGAATTTAATAAAAATTAGTGTGCTTGGGTCCTGTTGACTACTGTATAACTTCTGAGAAGGGATTCTATAAGTCTATTTAAAACTTCACAACTCATCATGACCAATAACAGACAATGAAAATTACGTAAGTATCAATAATTGCTGAGTGCCAGATTAACAAATTATTTCAGTTTCAAAGTTACATTAACATTTAATAAGCACAGCATATTTATTAATTAGATGTGGCGAATAATTATTATTATTTGGAGGATAATGATGCTTCTTTAACCGACAAGTAAAACATGGGATTATTGCAAACTCGGACTAACAATCACGAGCCTAAATCTGCAATTGTGCTTTTCGCTATGCTTGCGAATTTTACCTTGAATTCCATTTAGTAAAGCTACCTTAATCTCTCCTGACTATATATATATATATATATATATATATATATATATATATATATATATATATATATATATATATATATATATGTGTGTGTGTGTGTGTGTGTGTGAAATCAAATCAGGCCTCGAGTGTGGTAAGAACTGCCATCAACGACGTGAGGGCAGCATGAAATTTCTTCTGTCTCCGATCTCTCGACCGACACTACTTAGAATCGTGCACCCCTGTTCCGCCCTCAGATTATTCTTTCTTCGAAAGAATCGTGTGCAGTTATACCAAGAAGAAAAAGCAAACTTTATGAATTCATGAAAGTGTAGTAAATTTGCATTCAGCCAAAAAAGGTATTCAGTATTAGATCGAAGATAAGTTTTAGTGGAATAAGTTAAATAGCTAATGCCGATCGTTGTCGTCTTAGTGCACCTCAATTTTGCAAATCACAAGGGGCACTCTAGGTGTACCATTTACAAGACTCGAGGAGAGAAAAGAGAAAGGATCGACAATGGATTCAATGCATAAACTATCCCGGATTTCAGCGGTTTTACAAATAAAGCGAATTTCAAATAGCTATGTCGATATTTGGCTCAAGCGATTTAGGGAAACCGCGCAAAACCTTGGTTTGAACGGCTGGACAGAGATTTGAAGCGCCGTCCACCCGACTGCGTGCCCTTTGTCTTAACTGTTGTGCCAACTCTCTCGAGGGTACATAGACAAATCCTTCAACAACACCATTATAAATTTTACTGCCTTCACTGTACCGCACAGAATATACCTCATTTTATTGTTGCTACAGCACGTTCTCAGGCATACTAACATGGTTATTCTGATGAGTTGTCCCAGTTTTGGTTGAATCCTTTCTGTAAACGGTGTGAACTGTCACTGACAAAATGCATGTGATGCTTATCCCTCCATCATTCCGGTCTCTTCAAAGGTTGCCAAAAAGACAACAACTAAGTTTTGTAGTGTAGTTGCAACACTTAACTCTTTTTGAAGTCGTAATTTATCACTCTCTTAATGAAATCTAATCATGACAATTAAATGCGCTTACAGGAGCCGCAGTAATGTTTACTTTGAGCGTAATCCTAATTATGAAGAGTTTGCTAGCCATACGTTCAAATGTTTAATTATTCTATAATTCACTAAATTTACGTACTGAAACATTTATAGCACATAGCGACATAAACCAAAAAGTGTGCTCAAATGTATGACGAGCTGTCTATAAAGTGTGACATCTTATTTCATTACATCCGTAAGTAAACGTTGTCCTGTAAAATATTTAGTGATTAATTGCTTGCTTATTGGTGTGTTAGTGTTCGCTTATGGTCTACTGCAGATTGTTGCTAATCCAAGTGTTGCTGGGATTGAGCTGACTTTAACTCACCAACTTAACTGACTATATTTTTTCCTTTCTTCTGATTCCCATTTTTAAATTTTATTACTTAACTAATATTTATACTTCGTTTACTATTTCTCATTACTTTTCTTTCTTTCGTATATCCTTAATCAAACTAGTAACTAAGTAGTCTGCCTAGTTCATTTTGTCGTTCGAAAATATCTATGTTTTCAGTCAAATGCATGTCAAATATTTGCTGACCTTCGCTCCACTTTGCCACAAACTGTTCCTCTATAGCTCAATAACAGAAAGAGCAGATACGATACGGCTTTCAAGTGCTATGTAAGAGTAATTATAGACATCACTATGATTTGTCACCCTGAATATTTACGGATGTAGGTGTGATCACGTTGCTTCACTGGCTAAACAGTTAGCGGAGTACCTCTCGTAACCAGATTCGTGGCGGTCCACCAGACTCAAAGTAGGTGAGCGTTCAAGTCCACACTAAATTCGGTTCCATTCACCTTACAAGCATCGTAATTATTTTTTATGTGCAATAACAGGTATTATTATTACTGGTTCTGTAGGCAAACAACCAGTTTTCAAATACCCTGTTCTTCAGTGTGGAAATCAGCGGGACTAATTTTCATATACCTGTTCCATTGCCAACGCGGGAAACCCGTGAAGATTAGGTCAAAGAAGAAGTATAGGCAAAACAAGAAATGTGGCAATATCCTCCGCAGTGATTACCAGAAATAGCAGCGCATGTTGCGCAGTCATTCCTATGCATAGTTCAGTCCGTTCACTCATGGGGTCGATACAGGGAATGTCTCGCCGTAGCCAGCGAGACACACACCTTATACTCCAAGAGAACAAATGCAATGCGGGCGGTCTAGGGCGCCTTGCCACGGCTCACGCGGCTGCCCCCGGCCGAGGTTAGAGTCGTCCCTCGGGCATGTGTGTGCGTGTGTTGTCCTTAGCGTAAGTTTGTTTAAGTTAGATTAACTAGTGTGTAAGCCTAGGGACCGATGACCTCAGCAGTTTGGTCCCATAGGAACTAACCACGAACTTAAAAAAAAAAAGAGAGAAAAACCAAAAGCAATCTAAGGAATCCTTACAAGTTTACCGCTCACGACGTAAACACCGAGATGCCACAGGACGCTGTTTCCCACCACCGACGAAACTCGAGCAATTCTTACAGGCAGTATCGAAGGCCTCATTTAGGCAAAAACGTCTGCTCTCTACAATTGCGAGCCACCCGAGGGATAGTAAACGCTTTGTGACAATTGACATTTGACCACTGAGACGACCGCAAATACGCTTCCTTCACTTTTTTTGATAATTTGGCCATAACGCTTGAATTCTATCTGGCTTTAAATTAACTTCCCTTTCTTTATTCTATATAAGCACTTTTCCTATAGTGCCATTGCATTTGTAACAGAAACATAGAGTTGATAAAATCGGAAGTTTGACCAAGGACGTGGGTGCAGTGCAGTTATATTGATGTCAATTTCCTTGCAGAAAAATATGTATTTAATAATAATTTTACTTACTATGTAAGTTGTTAATAGCGTTTCATCTTGTCAGTGTAGGTGTACACAAGATCAGGCGCGAGGGCTTGCCATCAGCTTGTGGTTCAGTTCTTAGTTTCTCAGCCAATGACGTCACGTACAACACAATAGAACTGATGCGAGGGTGGCATTGTTGATTTCGGTAGTTCGCAATTTTTGCTGCATGTTTTGAGTGGTTACTATTTTAGTTGATTTGTGACATTCGTGATGCTGTACAGGTCATGATTTGAGAAATACGTCGTCGTTTTTACGATGAGAGCAGTTTGAGATAAGATTTGTCTGGAAGAGAAAGAATTCAGTCGTGATTGCAATAAAAGTGGATTTATTAGTTCATCATTAGCGACGTGTTTCGCCTGTATTGAAAGTCATCTCAGACAACCGAACTATGGGTAAATAATCGTCTCATGAAATGAGGAGTCAAACGCATAAAATTACGCCTAGGAAAGGTGTACCTTGTGAAGGTCTGCAGTAATGGGGTAACATACCACAAGCCAATAATGGTAATAAAAGAGAACTCTTATATGGTAAGATTATTACTGGTTCTGTCAACAGCATAATAAAATCATCATATGGAGACGACGCCCCTTAAACACAAAACATGGCCTGTTTGCATCTGTCACATACGCGCAATCTTTCGTGTTAGCACTGGCTTGGCTAGTTTTCGTAAGGTCAGACCAGTGCGAGTGCCTAAAGTGCCACTTAATGGCCTTGGTGGATGGCCCCAGAAAATAAACTTGTAACCGGTACTGTTAATTTCTTTTCCGGTTTCTGCTTATTGTTGTTGTTTACATGTTTACCATAATTTAAGGAACCCGTGGAGATGATACCATAAAAAAAGGAGCAACAGAGTTTGAAGCAGGGAATTTATTTATAGTTTATTAAACTTTGTACATATAGAACAAGTAGACGAAAATGAAGAGTTTTTTAAGGAACAAAATAGAACAAGAAGTTACCAGACTAGATATAATGAGGGACATCGTCATCCTGGTCAGGAATCCAAGCCTCTTCGCGGTTCAGCAAGTTCTTCATAACAGCGTGAACCAATTCTCTTGGCGGAGGAAAGCATTTCGTACAACGTTCACGAAGAGAGTCCGCCGCATTATCTCGAAGAATATAAGGTTCCGGGACCTTACTTCCCACACCTTTCTTCGCCTAGTACGCATTCGTATTTCTCGCATTTTCTTTCTTTATCCTTTCTCCTTCGGAGGTACCGAAAATCGTCTACTTCTTCAAAAGTCTCTTGTCCAAGTATAATATTTAGCTACCCTGCTAGTCAACGAAGTAGGAATAGTCTATCTATTTCAAGATATCATTCCTACGCCTCTCAGCACACAAACTTTCTCAACCAGGTGAGTATATAAGTCCGCAGATGTTCCAAGAAGCATTTCGCTATCACACACCTGCTTGATATTATATTTCATACAAAATGTTTGGTAATGCTGTGTCTTTAGTTGCTTCAAGCTGAGGTTGTTTTCGAGGCAAGTGTCCAGAGGAACGATAGAACCATGATCAATCCCACGGCAAAAACAAAGTTCTTGAATGCCGAGAAACAGCCGTTGAAGCGTATCAGATGACGATTTTCGTCGAACTATTAGATGAAACTCTATCTGCAAGTGGGACTTGGCAACTTAAAACATTTCGTATTGCAACACAATAAAAATCTATCAATAATTAGTTAATACCAAGGTTCAATGCGTATACGTACCCTTTCTTCTCTGAACGTTGAATATTTGGTAGTTTATACGATGTTTTGTATATGAACTTCTTTGTCTCAGAGCTTCCAATTCCTATTATCGAAACGAAAACAAATAATTTTATCCATTGCTGCCAGTGATGCTTCCGTGACTGTATTACTTTCGTAAAGTAAAAAAAAACAAACTGCGTTCAGTCACAAATCGTTATTTTTATTTCTTCGGACGAAACATTTCGAGCTCAGGACTACAAGTATTCGCATACGGCGTCGAGTGGCTAAGACATGCAATCATTTTATTTTTGATGGTTATACGTATGTTTCCACGAATACAAATTCGAAATAGCTAACACTGAGTTTTCAACAATTGCGTCAGTAGTTACGCAAGGCTTTGGCAAAGTGACAGAAAAACAATCTCACGAAGTATCGAATTCAGAGGCTAGTGAAGAGACGTTCCTCTATTTTCCAAATATATGGTTCACGTTAATTGCATCTGTGTGTCAGCAGGAACACATCCATAATTTTTATTTTGTGTGTTTAAAATGTTTGCAAGGTTTCGGAAAAGTGGCATAGATTTACTTTCAGTTTTTCAGTTAGTAGTTCTAGCTTATTTTATTGGGAATGCAGACACATTTCGAATTTTTTCGTGAGACATTCATTTCGACAGACTTGAAGTCCGTGCAGCACCATGAGTTCTGTTTTTACGTCAATAAATATACGAAAGGTTTCCCACTGTGCTTCGCCTGTCGTAGGCTGTCATACGTTTATAATACTGTTTTTTGTGAAATCCCCTCTCACTTTTCCGTGCGTAATATGTAAAAACGTTGGGAATACGTGCGTGTGTATATGCTTTAAAATACACATGCGGTCTCAGCGTCTTCTGCGGTATCCATACCACCATGTGAAATCGGACGATTCAAGCCTCTAATATTTATGAGAGCCACGCATGAAACCCAGTAATACAAACATTTACCGAGCTAGGTCGCGCAGAGGTTAGATCTCGCATTTGGGAGGATTACGGTTCAAATCCGTGTCCGACCATCCTGATTTAGGTTCTCCGTGATCCCCTAAATCGCTCTTGGCAAATGCCGGGATACTTCCTTTGCAAGGGCACGGCCGATTTCCGTCCCCATCCTTGAAACAGTGCGAGCCTGTGCTGTGTCGCTAATGAGGTAGTTATCGACGGTACGTTAAACCCTAATTTTCCTTCTTTCCTTTCTTTAAGAACGTCTCACTGTTTTCGGTTTGTTGATGTCTGGAATTAGTGGTCAACCTGTTGCTCCGTACAGGCCTCGCATCCGGTGTAAGCAGTCCCGGAAGGTTTTCCTCCGTTTCTGGTGTACAATTTGCCATTTACAGCTCTCTGTTAGTTCTTCAGCCACCGTCTACGCGTCTGCCACGCTGCTCATCGTTTTCAACCAACGACCTGCAAAATAATAGAAAAAAGTCAAATTACCTTTATAGCATCGTGTATTTTGCGCTATGACTCATGCAAGGGAAAAAAAAGAAGCCACGACAAATCTTGAGAGGGTCTGGGGAAACGAAGAGTACGGGTAAGGATATACGCCTGTGGCGGAGGCGACGTGTGGGCGGCAATGTCGATGAGAGTCGTAAATAAGGCGGAAATGCGGAGAAGCCCGGCCGGGTGCGGACATCTCGGCCCTGCTGCTGATGAATATTTGCTCCCCGCGCAACTCTTGGCAAGTCTTAATTAAAAGCAGGCGGCCCTGAGGGGGAGCGTCTTCCCTTTCCTCCCCTCCCCTCCCTTCCCCACTCCTTCCCTTCGCCAAACTTTTTTTCCTTGCAAATTTATGGAGCGGCCCGGCTGTCCCGTCCCGACCCGGAGTTGCCGTATTAACATTGCCTCCCGGAAGTGAGAATCACGCAGCCAATACAGTGGGCTGTTACCAAAGTGTTGGGCACACTTCGTCGTATTTTCTTTCTTAACTCAACATCGTCAGCCCTATCGCGAACTGTGCTGGACATTACGACACGGTTAAAGAAATTCAGTTTTTTGCAGGATGTCCTTTGACAGTGAAAGTAATCGAGTATTACGCGGATTAAGTTTCTTCTTCCACCGTTTTCTTTTTGAACAGAGCAAGTTACATAAACTAATTTAATTTATTTATTTCATTTTATTCAATGCCATAAAATATTTATTTATTTTGTTTAGATATTTATTGGTAAGATCAGATTAGGGCCTTGAAATTGTACAAATGGCTCTAAGCACTATGGGACTTAACATCTGAGGTCATCAGTCCCCTAGTCTTAGAACTACTTAAAACTAACTAACCTAAGGACATCACACACATCCATGCCCGAAACAGGATTCGGACTCAAGCGCCTAGAACCACTCAGCCGCAGCGGCCGGCGATTAGGGTCTTCAGTCCTACTTTAACTCAGATCAGAATTATACGGTATTCTTTTTTTTTTTTACACCACAGCATACTTTGTAACCTCCCAACAGAATACTATTCCGTAACCTTGCAATAAAACGTGACTAACCTCCCAATAAAAAATGTGACTCATGTATAATCTTTCAATAATTAACTGACTGTGAATCTAAACTGGTAAATTTGGACGTAAGCAGTGCTGCGTCATGGTCCTGAAAGATCATTCTGAATAAACTGAAAATTCTTACCTCAAAGAAGTCGCCGGATAACGCGTATATATCTGCTCCTATAAGAAATTTTTCTGGCACAGCCCAGTGTAATGCTGGCCGCTAGATTTCTCATGTATAAAAAGAAACAACTGATTTTTCTTTACGATAATCGGGATGACCATGGATTGCAGAAATTAGTAAATTCTTTAAATTCAGATGAATGATTGTCAAAAGTTAATTTTATAAGAAAGATTATTATTAAAAGATTTTTTAAAAACATTTACATGGGACTTGATTAAGAACGGTACAAATTTAATTCTAAAAGATTAGATATGCGCGCGGCTGCTTTTACCTTATGCTACATCGCTCAGGCAAGACCGGCCCAACCGCCCGACTGCGAGCTACTGCTTACTGCTACCGACACTGCTCTTACTGCAGCCAACACTGCTCTCTGGTCTGAGAATCTCTTATAGCTTACATATCGCAGGCAGCGCGTGAGCAATCCATCGAAATTACATCTGCTCGAGTGCGCTAGCAATAAATTCCTTAGTCATGGACCTCGTACAACTTACATTGAAGTGACAGAAGTTATGCGATGGTGATATGCACATACACGGATGACGGTAGTATCACGTACACCAGATATAAGAGAGCAGTGCGTTGGCGGAGCTGTTATCTGTACTCGGGTGATACATTTGAAAAGATGACAGGCGTGATTATGGCCGCACGACGTGAACTGACAGGCATTGAACGCTGAATATTAGGTGGAGCTAGATGCTTGGAACTTTGCATTTCGAAAATAGTTAGGATATTCGATATTCCGAGATCGAGAAAGTCAACAACGTGCCGAGAATACCAAATCTCAGGCGTTACCTCTCACCATGGACAACGGAGTGGTCGACCGCCTTCACTTAACGACTGAGAGCAGCGGCGTTTGCGGATAAATGACAGTGCTAACAGACAAGCTGAAATCACTGTGGGACGTACGACGAATGTAACAGTTAGGACAGGGTGGCGAAATGTAGTGTTAATGGGATATGGCAGCAGACGACCGAAGCGAGTGCCTTTACTAACAGCACGACATCGCCCGCAGTGCCTCTCCTGGACTGTAACCGTATCGGTTGGATTCTAGACTACTGTAAAGCCGTGGATTGGTCAGATGAGTCCCACTTTCAGTTGGTAAGAACTGATGGTAAGGTTCGGGTGTGGCGTAGACCCCACGAAGCCATGGGCCCAAGTTGTCAACAAGGCACTGTGAAAGCTGGTAGTGGCTCCATAATGCTGTGGCCTGTATTTATACGGAATGGACTGGATCCTCTAGTACAACTGAACGGATGAATGACTGGAAATGTTTACGTTCGGTTTTGGCTCCATAATGGTGTGGGCTGTGTTTACATGGAATGGCCTGGTTTCTCTAGTACAACGGAACCTATCAATGATTGGAAATGTTTAAGGTCCGCTACTTGGAGCCCATTTGCAGCCATTCATGGACTTCATGTTCCCAAACACCGATGGAATTTTTATGGATGACAAGGCGCCAACGCGATTGATTTTAAGAACATTCTGTACAGTTAGAGCGAATGATCGCCCGACGTGAATCCCTCCGAACATATACCAGAGGTAATCGAGAGGTCAGCTCGTGCCCAAAATCCTACACCGGCAACACTTCCGCAATTATGGACGGCTATATAGGTAGCAAGGCTCAGTATTTTTGCAGGGCTTCCCAACGACTTGTCGCGTCCGTGCCACGTCGAGTTGCTACGCTGCGCCGAGCAATAGGAAGTCCGACACGATGTTAGGAGCGATCCCATGACTTAAGTCACCTCAGTGTAAATAACATCATTAATGGTAAAATGCTCATCTCTTCAGCGGAGTGATCAGCGCGTTTGACTGCCGTACAAACGACCTGGGTTCAGTTCCGTTACGGCCAGGAATTTTTCCTTGATGGGAGGATTGGACTTTGTCCACTCAGCTTCGTGATGCCATCTGAGGAGCTACTTGAGTGACAAGCAGCGGCTCCAAGGTCCGGAAAGTCGGCAGAAAGGCCGAGAGAGTGGTACGCTGACACCATGACCCAGCGTACCGCATTGGATGACGCCATTGGCAGAGGATGACACGGCGGTCGGTCAGCGTCGCGCGGTCCTTTTGGGTTTGATCACGCAGTTAGTTAGACATTTAATTAATCGTGATTGTTAACAATAACGGTACTAAAAGAAGCGAAAAGATTATTTTAAAGTCTTCTCACACTTTCGCCTCTAGCCAGCCCTATAATAGAAATTTAATAGGTTTCATTTTCCATTTTGAAATAGTGTCGTTCAATTTAGGAAGGCATGCCGAAAAGTAATGCCTCAGAATTTTTAATGTGAAAGCTGTTAAAGCTTTTTAAACAAAACAAACTTTATTAATGTTTTACATCTTCATTCTTTTTCTCTACATATTTGCAGCGCTCTGCCGCTAGAGTGCTTTAAATTATAGCGTTTCCCAAGGCTGTGCTGCGAGAGGTTAATTTTCAATAGACTAGCAAGAGACTTTGGGAAAAGACAAGCTCTAACAGCAGTGGAGAGTAACCATGTCGTTGAGTGAGAAAACAACGTTTCTAATTCGAAAACTTTGTCTACACGCGAAGCGTCCTCTCTTGCAGCTCGATAATGCCAGATCACACACTAGTGCTGAGACACCTGCAACAATCCGACGCCTTGATTTCACCGTCATCGATTACCCTCCATACACTACTGACTTGGCCCCATCCAATTTTCATCCGCTTCCAAAACATAAAGAACGGCTTCGAGGGCTTCACTTTGATAGTAACTGAGCGACGCAAGCAGAGATGTGTTTGCCTCCGACAACAAATCACTGGTGGTATCAATAAGCCTGTCTCTGGTTCAAATGGCTCTGAGCACTATGGGACTTAACTTCTGAGGTCATCAGTCCCCTAGAACTTAGAACTACTTAAACCTAACTAACCTAAGGACATCACACACATCCATGCCCGAGGCAGGATTCGAACCTGCGACCGTAGCGGTCGCGCGATTCCAGACTGTAGCGCCTAGAACCGCTCGGCCACCCCGGCCGGCTAAGCCTGTCTCTCGTTGTGAGAAATGTGTCGTTGTTACGGTGGCTATGTTGAGAAATAAATATGTAGACTTGAAGAATGAGGATGTAGAATGTTAATTTCGTTTGTTTTATTTCAAAATTTGAAGAGTTTTCACATAAAAAATTCGAAGGCCTCTTTCCGACACACCCTCGTACGTTTGCTGCAGTCTTTCTCTGAAATTACAAAAGTTAAGGTTTTTGCAAACGTGAAAAATTTTTCCAAGGTACAATATGGTCATGTACCTAGGAGCAAATATTCTATTCAAATTTAAAAATCTTGAAATCGAAAAAATCTTGTCAATAGTATATTTAATACTCTTTGCGTTACATTAAAATACTCTACTACATACTAATAATCAATAAGTGAAATCGAATTTAGAAGAAGTATTATGAAAAACTGGTTGAAAATTGAAAACAATTTGAAGCAGAAGCTATTTCTATTTTCAAGGAAAGGAAAATTATTATGACGTTAAAGAAACTCAATCCATTTGTATACATGACATGTTCCATGGTAAAGGATATTTCGGTCCATAGTACAAGATGGTGCAGGACCGACGGAGTACGAGTTAACAGTCCATACGTTATCTAACTAGTTTAAAAAATATGCAGTGTTTTACTGAGCGTAAAACTCTGTAACTGAAGAATTTACAATATCTTCCAAAAAGAATTAATATGTTATACGTCACTTAAATGCAAAGAACTCGCAATATTTACAAACGCTGCCGAAAACGTTACCTCATGTCTCAGGAAAAAAGTAGAATATTCCAGAAACTGCTTATGGTGGTTTCTAGTGCGCATTCCTTCGTGTGATTCTAAAATCAGTCTAACGCAAGGTGTAACAGAAGTACATAGTCCTTTTCTTTCTTGAAGCCGATCACAGGATTGTACTCGGGTCATTCAGTCTGAAGCACTATGCATTAAATTTCGTCATTCTTTCCCATAAATTAGATCATTTTGTGTTTTACTGGAAGTCGTGTCCAAACACTTTAATCTGTGTAATTACTTCAATTCTCGACTTACGCCTCACGTGTATCTTGGAAGTCAAATGGCTCATATTCTGTGCTTAATTAATTTGAAGTCAATATAACTCTTTTAACTGCATTTGTGGTTACTTATTTCTACTGTTTTAAGTTGTTTATTGTATATTTAAGTGTGTTTCTGGTACAGCTTTTGTGTGAAGTGACCTTATAGTCACATACAGAAATTATTGCAAATGTTGAAGTAATTTGGGTTTTATATAATTTTCCCAGATTTACATTGATAAATTCACTATTCTCTACACACAAAGTTTCAGGTGTTTTGGCCTCTATTGCTGAATGCAGAATTGCTGCGGCAGATTTTCTGTGGTGTGCATTAATATTCTACCACAGCGCATTGCATTGATGTGCTCAGTATTCCTAATAGTTCTTGTTGGTTCAGTTCTGTCGAACCACGTCATTATTCAAATAACTTTCAGAAGCATTATCAGTAATTAGTCATCCCAAATCTAAGTCCTGTGATTACAAACAGGGGCCAAACCCTCATTGCATAGTGTTCAAACAGAAGTTCGTCAGTAATACACTATTGTAATTTTCATACGGTCTTCCGAGTAAGTTTCGACAACGATCGATGTTCAGTTGTACAGACTATGCCTACCTGTTATTAGTAGCGCGCCATTTGGTTAGTGTGAGCTAATAAGTCACTTTCTTATTCGTTTCCAAAATCAGTTTGCGTTACGAAATTGTTTGTTGGTTCATGAATTTATGTACAACTATCCATAGTTTTACATATACTACTTGTACTTGCCGACTTTTAATAAAGTAGCCCACTTGGCACTTGAGCGACCCTTGTGGACAGCAGTTGCGTGAACCAGGAGCAGTGTTGCTACATAAACCATGTTAGCGGCACATGTCTTTTCGGTAGTAGTCATTTCTGTATTGTCTCTATACGATGCTTCTGAGGCGAAATGGCACTGTAGAAGAATACGGTGCCTCACAGCACGTGACAGTACAGATCTTATGAGTGCTAACGGCCGTCTCTGGCGGGGAGCGTGATACTATGTAAGTAGGCTGATTAGGTTTTAATGGTGGTAACGCCACGTAGCGCTTTGTATGAAAATCAGTCTGTGCCTGGATGGACTCATTGTTGGAATATTCGCTTGTGTAGTGTTGGGCAGTTGGATGTGAACAGCACGTAGCGTTGAGCAGTTGGAGGTGAGCCGCCAGCAGTGGTGGCTGTGGAGAGAGAGATGCCAGAGTTTTGAGAGGTTACTACAAGCGGACGATCTGGACGTGTATCCGCCAGAAAAAGGAAATTTGTAAGACTGGATATCATGAATTGATATATATATGATGACTTTTGAACATTATTAAGGTAAATACATTGTTTGTTCTCTATCAAAATCTTTCATTTGCTAACTATGCCTATCAGTCAGTTAGTGCCTCCAGTAGTTAGAATCTTTTATTTAACTGGCAGTAGTGGCGCTCGCTGTATTGCAGTAGTTAGACTAACGAAGATTTTTCTGAGGTAAGTGATTCTTGAAAGGTATAGGTTATTGTTAATCAGGGCATTTTTTTATAGGGATTATTGAAAGTCAGATTGCATTGTCCTAAAAATATTGTATGTCAGTTTAGTGATGATCAGAATAAGTAAAGAGAAAAGTATTTGAGTACGTTGAGTTTTGCTCAGCTGTTTGAAAATCAAATAACGTAGAAGTTTACCAACACAGTCATTCATAATTTTTCTAAGGGATCATTTCAACTATAGTGTCGGAAAAAAAGTTAGTACACCTCGAAAGAAGGCGTCTGTTTTGATCCGATGACGGCATTTGCCAGCTGGGGGATAGTAAATGTACTGATAATCGTTTCAACGTCTTACACAAGTAAATAGTGTAGTGACATCGCTACCAGAACGCCATCTGTGTCTACCTCTTAATAGGGAATGCTCACAGCTAGAAGGCGCATTGTGGTGTAAAGGTGTGAAGCAAGCAGGCAACTGTGCAATGGAGATCCACTAGAGCTTCTTACAGCCAAATGAGTTAATTTGAAAAGGGTCGACTGCGGCCTTCCGAGTGGCGGAACGGTCCTTTCGGAGAATTCCCACACAAGATGGACGTGCTGCTTCATTCGTGCAGCGATGCTGGTATCAGCGGTCAACTTAACATTCTCTCATCCATAGACGAGGTTCTGGAAGCCCAAGCAGCGCAGACGTCCGCCAGGACCGTCTTATTGTAAGGGCATACAGCTACCACAGCACAGTAAGAGGTCTTCTGAGCCCAGACGTGTCAACACGAACTGTTGCGAACCGCTTGTTAGCAGTGGGACATTTCTAGCCCGTCTTCCACTCACGCCAAGCATCGACGCGCACGGCTTGACTGATACCGTCAAAGGCTGACTTGGGAGATGGAATGGCACGACGTGGTCTTCAGCTATCAAAGCAGATTCTGCCAGCACACAAGTGACGGTCGTTTGCGCGTACGACGTCGACCTGGTCAACGCTGTAACGTAGATCGCATTCATCAAAGACGCACTGGCCCAACCACAGACCTTATGGTATGCGGGGTGATAAATCTCATACACCTTTGGTGTTTCTGGAGGGGACGCTAATCAGCGCTCGGAACGTGCAGAATGTTGTAATGCTCGTTCTTTTGCTGTTACTGCAACAAGAAAGTGATGTGTTGTTCCAACAGGATAATGCTCGGCCAAATGGCTCTGAGCACTATGGCTCTGAGCACTATGGGACTTAACATCTGAGGTTATCAGTCCCCTAGAACTTAGAACTACTTAAACCTAACTAACCTAAGGACAGCACATACATCCTTGCCCGCGGCAGGCTTCGAACCTGCGACCGTAGCGGTCGCCCGGTTCCAGACTGTAGCTTCTAGAACCGCTCGGCCACATCGGCCGGCAATGCTCGGCCACACATTGCCTATGGAACTCAACGCGGTCTGCAAGTGGTGCAGCAACTTCCCTGACCAGTTAGTCCACGAACCCACGCGAATTGTAAATGGTTGCGAAAACACACTTGACCTCTTAGCCACAAACAATCTAGAGCTAATAGAGAGCATTATGACTGATACAGGGATTAGTGATCACAAGGTCGTTGTAGCTAGGCTCAATACCGTTTCTTCCAAATCCACCAGAAACAAACGCAAAATAATTTTATTTAAAAAAGTGGATGAAGTGTCACTAGAAGCCTTCCTAAGAGACAATCTCCATTCCTTCCGAACTGACTATGCAAATGTAGACGAGATGTGGCTCAAATTCAAAGATATAGTAGCAACAGCAATTGAGAGATTCATACCTCATAAATTGGTAAGAGGTGGAACTGATCCCCCATGGTACACAAAACAGGTCCGAACGCTGTTGCAGAGGCAACGGAAAAAGCATGCGAAGTTCAGAAGAACGCGAAATCCCGAAGATTGGCTAAAATTTAAAGACGCCCGAAATTTGGCACGGACTTCAATGCGAGATGCCTTTAATAGGTTCCACAGCGAAGCATTGTCTCGAAATTTGGAAGAAAATCCGAAGAAATTCTGGTCGTATGTAAAGTACTCAAGCGGCAAGACGCAGTCAACACCTTCGCTCCGCAGTGCCGATGGTACTGTTACCGACGACTGTGCCGCTAAAGCGGAGTTATTGAACACAGTTTTCCGAAATTCCTTCACCAGGGAAGACGAATGGAATATTCCAGCATTTGAAACACGAACAGCTGCTAGCATGAGTTTCTTAGAAGTAGATACCTTAGGGGTTGCGAAGCAACTCAAATCGCTTGATACGGGCAAGTCTTCAGGTCCAGATTAGGTTCCTTTCAGATTACGCTGATACAATAGCTCCCTACTTAGCAATCATATACAACCGCTCGCTCACCGATAGATCTGTACCTACAGGTCGCACCAGTGTTTAAGAAGGGTAGTAGGAGTAGTCCATCGAACTACAGACCTATATCATTGACGTCGGTTTGCAGTAGGGTTTTGGAGCATATACTGTATTCAAACATTATGAATCACCTCGAAGGGAACGATCTATTGATACGTAATCAGCATGGTTTCAGAAAACAACGTTCTTGTGCACGAAGTAATGTCCGCTATCACAGGGGATCTCAAGTTGATTCCGTATTTCTAGATTTCCGGAAAGCTTTTGACACCGTTCCTCACAAGCGACATCTAATCAAGCTGCGGGCCTATGGGGTATCGTCTCAGTTGTGCGACTGGATTCGTGGTTTCCTGTCAGGAAGGTCGCAGTTCGTAGTAATAGACGGCAAATCATCGAGTAAAACTGAAGTGATATCAGTTGTTCTCCAGGGAAGCGTCCTGGGACCTCTGCTGTTCCTGATCTATATAAATGACCTGGGTGACAATCTGAGCAGTTCTCTTAGGTTGTTCACAGATGATGCTGTAATTTACCGTCATCCGAAGACCAGTATCAGTTGCAAAGCGAATTAGAAAAGATCGCTGTATGGTGTGGCAGGTGGCAGTTGACGCTAAATAACGAAAAGTGTGAGGTGATCCACATGAGTTCCAAAAGAAATCCGCTGGAATTCGATTACTCGATAAATAGTACAATTCTCAAGGCTGTCAATTCAACTAAGTACCTGGGTGTTAAAATTACGAACAACTTCAGTTGGAAAGACCACATAGATCATATTGTGGGGAAGGCGGGCCAAAGGTTGCGTTTCATTGGCAGGACACTTAGAAGATGCAACAAGTCCACTAAAGAGACAGCTTACACTACACTCGTTCGTCCTCTGTTAGAATATTGCTGCACGGTGTGGGATCCTTACCAGGTGGGATTGACAGAGGACATCGAAAGGGTGCAAAAAAGGGCAGCTCGTTTTGTATTATCACGTAATAGGGGAGAGAGTGTGGCAGATATGATACGCGAGTTGGGATGGAAGTCATTAAAGCAAAGACGTTTTTCGTCGCGGCGTGATCTATTTACGATATTTCAGTCACCAACTTTCTCTTCCGAATGCGAAAATATTTTGTTGAGCCCAACCTACATAGGTAGGAATGATCATCAAAATAAAATAAGAGAAATCAGAGCTCGAACAGAAAGGTTTAGGTGCTCGTTTTTCCCGCGCGCTGTTCGGGAGTGGAATGGTAGAGAGATAGAATGATTGTGGTTCGATGAACCCTCTGCCAAGCACTTAAATGTGAATTGCAGAGTAATCATTTAGATGTAGATGTAGATATCATGACTTGTCTTCTATCGAGCATGTATGGGTTACGATGGGTCGAGAAGTGACTCGTCTGAATCGTCAACCAACAACTTTTACAGAACTGTGTGAACAGATCGATCAGGCAATGCCTTATGTATCTCAGCACAGTTTTCGCCCTCTGTAGAATCGGCTGGATGCCAGAGTCAGCGTCTGCATTACCACTTGTGGAGGCTACACCACGCACTGAAATGGATGTTTCAGCATCTGTCGATACCTGGTTCTGTTGTGCTGATGATGATGATGTGGTCCCATACTCTGTTGGGGACGTTGCTGGACACCCACACTGCAGAACTAGGCAAGGGCCTAGTTGTGGTGGTTTGCCATTGCCTTCCTCCGACCGTAATGGGGATGAATGATGATGATGATGATGATGAAGACGACACATCAACACCCAGTCATCTCGAGGCAGGAAAAATCCCTGACCCTGCTGGGAATCGAGCCCGGGACCCTGTGCACTGGAAGCGAGAATGTTACCACAAGACCACGAGCTGCGGACTCTATTGTGCTATTGATCTCTAAATGTAATCATTTCATGTACTCCATACGCACTGTCGCAACAATAAATCCTGAGTGAATTGGAAACCTCTAAAATGTTGTACAATTTTTTTTCCAGCACTGTGTTTCAGACAAGTTTAATAATTTTTAACTGCACGTTTAAAAGCATGCAAGCTCTCCAGAATATACAACGAAGTTAAGATTTTAGTGGGTTCCTTTTCATCGACATATAGATTTCCTATGGGCCCTGCACGGAGCCGAGCGTTCGCGATGTATGGAGAGTAAGGCGACTACTGTGACGTCAGAAGTTCTTTACGGGGCCTGTATTTGTCGTGGACCCCGAAAAGTGACACAGTGACGATAGCGCCCGTTTACAGTAACGGTCTGAGGGAAAGTCTTCTACTCCTTGGCAGAAGATATGAACTCTAGGGATAGTACAATTCACGTACCTCTACCAGTACAATTATAAACCGTCTTTCTTCATTGTTAGGGTTTCATGCCTCAATCTATAAGAATGGAACCCTAACAGGATCGCTTAGTTGTCCGTCTGTCTCTCGTATTGTTATGAACCTTTTATCTCAGCAACGGGTACACGTATCAATTTCAAATTTATGTCAGCTATTAAGGACTATGGTCCCTTGGAGCTGTAAAAATTTTAAGTTGTAAGCTAATCCAATGATAAGATATGGCCATTTATGTCACATATTTTAATACACGAAAACTTACTCATCAAAATCTATAATTTGCTTCCCTTCGACGTAGAATCACGGAATTTGGCAAGAAGCAATGTTTCACAGTAAAAGTAAAGGAAAAAATCCGAAAACTGTTAATTTGTAATTATATCACACGAAAAAAATCACTTTTTTGTAATTTTTTATCTGTCCGTCTGTTTGTCTGTCCGTCTATTATGATCTTTCTTCTCTGTAACGGTTAGGCATTCCAATTTCAAATTTATGTCACACATTAAGGTCTATGTTCCCTTGGCAGTGTAAAAATTTCAAGCTCCTAAGTCAGTGTGGTCTTAAGATTCATCCATTTATGTCACGTATTTTGAAACTCTCAAACTCACTCATCAAAACCTATAGGGGATTTTCAGCTAAGTAGATTAACAAATTCGTTAGGAAGCAAGGTTTCACAGTACAGGTAAACGAAAAAAATTCGAAAATTGTTAATTTGTAATCATGTCACACGAAAAAACTATTTTTTGTCATTTTCTACCCATCTGTCTATTTGTCCCTCTTTCAAAACAGCTTTTTCTTTGGAACAGATTGGCGTATCAGGTTCAAATTTGTCACCTACTAGGGGATATTGTCCCTTCACGGTGTAAAAAAAATTGAGCTTCTAAGTTAGTGAAGTCAAAAGATTCAGTAACTTATGACACATATTTCGATACTTGCAAAGTCACTCATCTAAACCTGTTGCGTACTTCCCGTTGACCTAAAATCATGAAACTCGGCAGAATGTAAGGTTTCTCAGTACAAGTAAAGTAAAAACTCTGAAACTTGTTAAAATATATTTATGCCATTTGAACATACAATGCACTCAGCATTCGCAAGCAGCGTAATAGACGGACATTACTGCATGCAAATACTCGTATAAAATGTAAGTTGTTGTCATGTTTTAGTAAGTAAATAATTTTTTTTTAATCTTCTCTTTCTACTTATACAAACTGAAGACTCCTGCTCGCTTCTTTTCGTATGTCCGGGCTGTTCCGAGGAAATACGGAGAGATTTTGATACAGTCTTGGAATTCCCGGGACCAGAATCTTAGCAGTATCGATATCGACAACAGACAAAAATCGCCGAAATTCTCGATTCCCAGAATATGTATACACAATTACGTTTGTACGGAACCCTCAGTGCGCGAGTCCTACTAGTATTTGGCCAACGTTTTATTATTTTTTTGGTCAGTTTTTGCTCCCTTTCTGTGGTTGTGCCCTTGGCGAGGGCCAGTATCGCTGTGCCTTCGGCACGGCCCTGACGATTCGCCGAAAACAGCTTGTCGATGTCTTGAACGGCTAACGACTGGGGTAAATGTTATGGATGGTTCACCCTGTACACGTACGAGGGTCACTCCAAAAGAAATGCACACTATTTTTGTAAAAATACAGTTTTCATGATGCATGTGTGAAAGTTTTACAGTGTGTAGATACATCCTTCCCGCTTGTCTTCAAGTTTAGTTCAACCTGTTGCCGTGAGTGGCGCCGTCACAGCATGTCTTCAAGGTGGCTGCTACACTTGACGTTCGTCAGAAGCAACGTGCTGTCATAGAATTCCAGTACTGTGAAAACGAGACAGTGGGAAACATCCACAAGAGGTTGAAAAAGGCGCATGGAGATGCTGCTGTCGATCACGGTACTGTTAGTCGGTGGGCAAGCAGGTTACGTGATGAAAGCGGGCACGGCAATGTTGAGGATTGTCCTCGCAGCGGCAGGCCACGTACTGGACACACTCCACACAATGTACAGAGAGTTAATTGGTGACTGCTGACAGACGCATCACAGTGAACGAATTGTCACGCTACGTTGGGATAGGGGAAGGAAGTGTTTGCAGAATACTGAAAGTGTTGGCGTTAAAAAAGGTTTGTGCCAGGTGGGTTCCCAGGACGTTGACAGTGGCTCAGAAAGAAAAAAGAAAAACGGTACGCAGCGAACTTTTGGAACAGTACGAGAATGGTGAAGATGAATTTCTAGGAAGAATTGTGACAGGTGATGAAACGTGAATCCATCATTTTTCACCAGAGACGAAGAGGCAATCAATGCAGTGGCATCATGCAAATTTTCACCCAAGAAAAAAAAATTCAAAACCACACCTTCTGCTGATAAAGTTATGAATACGGTGTTTTTCGATTCCGAAGGACTCTTACTTGTGGACATCATGCCTAGTGGAACCTCCATAGTCCGCAGCGGTAGCGTTCTCGCTTCCCGCGCCCGGGATCCCGGGTTCGGTTCCCGGCGGGGTCAGGGATTTTCTCTGCCTCGTGATGACTGGGTGTTGTGTGATGTCCTTAGGTTAGTTAGGTTTAAGTAGTTCTAAGTTCTAGGGGATTGATGACCATAGATGTTAAGTCCCATAGTGCTCAGAGCCATTTGAACCATTTTTTTGGAACCTCCATAAATTCTGATGCATATGTGACGACACTGAAGAAACTTCAAGCTCGACTGAGTCGTGTTCGACGACATCGGCAAAAGCAGGATGTTTTGCTGTTGCACGACAATGCACGGCCACACGTCAGTCAAAAAACCATGGAAGCGATCACAAAACTCGGATGGACAACAGGGAAACACCCGCCTTGCAGTCCTGACCTCGCTCCATGTGACTTTCATCTCTTTGGGAAACTGAAAGACTCTCTTCGTGGAATAAGATTTGAAGATGATGACTCCCTTGTGCACGCTGCCAAACAGTGGATCCAACAGGTTGGTCCAGGATTTTACCGTGCAGGTATACAGGCGCTGGTTCCAAGATGGCGTAAGACAGTTGAGGGGGATGGAAATTATGTGGAGAAATGAAAATATTGTTCCTAAAGGATGTATCTACACACTGTAAAACTTTCAAACGTGTAGAATAAAAGATGGATTTTTAAAAAAATAGTGTGCATTTCTTTTGGAGTGACGCTCGTAGACGCTGGTGTTTACGCCACACCAAAAAACAGCCGAGTGTAGTCAACAGGGAAGATGTTGAGCGCGACAGGGGGTGCGCGAAGCAGATGGGGCCGCTTCGAGTCCGGAAGCGCGACAGCCTACTGGGGCGGCGCGAGGGCGAATTATTTAGCGGGCGTGGACTCCCCAGGAAAGGGCGGCGCGATCGCTAATGAGAGCCGAGGTGCTTCTAATGAACAAAAGTCCGCGCCGCACACACAGATAAAGTTTTACATTTCCAGGAACGGGCAGAATATTAAGGGGTGGGTGAGGGGGTGGGGATGGGGGTTGGGAGGGGGGGGGGGAGTAGTAAGAGCGCAGGCGGGAAGCTGGCAGCCGCGCCGCGTTTTCTCTTCTTACAAAGTGCGTCGCTGCCTCACTTCACTTCACTTCACTTCTATTCCTGCCGCTCTCTCTCGTCTTTTTTTCCCCTCTCTTTCTACATTTTTCTTTTCTTTTTCGCCTCTTTTTTTTTATTCTTCTCAGTCTCCCTTCGGAGGCTCCCTCTTTTAACGTCGGAAGAGGCTGCCTTTCCTTTTCGTCTCGTAAACTTTTATTTCTTATATTTCAAAAGGGAATCGGACTGGGGTGACGCTGTCGTCGTCCGCCAGCGCCGCAGCGGCGGAATTAGCAAGGGAGGGTGAGAAGGGGGAGGCGAGTAGGAGGGGAGAGCTTCTGGGGTGGACGGGCGCCGCGCCGTGCCGCCCCATCAATACTGACGACAACTGGAAGTCTGCGACGCCGCCATCGGCAGCCGGAATGGAGGACGCAGCGGCGCGCCTTCCAGTCACGGCTGGGCTCTCCAGCAAATGGAAAAACGCTCAATGGGCACTTTCTTCTCGCCGGAACGAGGAGGACACCCGCGCCTGGAGAGACGTTTGCCGGTAATGGAAAACACGGCAGGGACTCCGCCGGGATCGAGAAGGCAGTATATTTTTTAATGTTACGTCTTACACTTCTACCACTCCGGTGGCAAATGGTCTCCGTTGTCCAGAGACGAAGAACTGCGGCTAAGCTTGGGAAGCATAGTGGCAATGAACCACTCAAGACATGAAGTTTGTAAATATGCTTCTGCATCCGGCACTGAGGGACACTTTATGAAACGCAATTTGTTAGAACGATTCTGCACACATGAGGCGTAATGTCTTCAGAAACAATCTTAAACTGACGTCTCGCTACATCTACTAAAAGCATATTGTAATTTTGCTCTTCCGGCAGTCTATATTGGGATCAGAGGAACAGGTAGAAAGCCTTACATTCGTTACTAGCACCCCCCACACGAACTATCAAATCACAAAGCACGTATAGTAATCGCTCCTGATATGTTGTTGTTGTTGTTGTGGTCTTCAGTCCTGAAACTGGTTTGATGCGGCTCTCCATGCTACTCTATCCTGTGCAAGCTTCTTCATCTCCCAATACCTACTGCAACCTACATCCTTCTGAATCTGCTTAGTGTATTCATCTCTTGGTCTCCCTCTACGATTTTTACCCTCCACGCTGCCCTCCAATGCTAAATTTGTGATCCCTTGATGCCTCAGAACATGTCCTACCAACCGGTCCCTTCTTCTTGTCAAGTTGTGCCACAAATTCCTCTTCTCCCCAATTCTATTCAATGCATCCTCATTAGTTATGTGATCTACCCATCTAATCTTCAGCATTCTTCTGTAACACAACATTTCGAAATCTTCTATTCTCTTCTTGTCCAAACTATGCTCGTGATATACTGTTAATGATATACACTTCTTTTGAGCAGGGGATGAGGTCAAAACTAATAATTAAATCGATATATATATATATATATATATATATATATATATATATATATATATATATATCCGCTTAAGTTCATCGTTGATTGCTTTATTACAGAAGGCAGCTAACCCTCTGACATAACATGCTGACCTACCGTGCCGGCGTGCGACTCAACCTCAGCACGACTCGCTGTACCTCATCACAGCTTTAATTCAGCCAGTACCTCGTCTCCTACCTTCCAAATTTCACAGAAGCTCTCCTGTGAACCTTCCAGAACTAGCGCTCCTGGAAGAAACGGTGATGAATGAATGAGCGTATGGCATCGTTGGCCGGGAGGCCCCAACCGGGGAGGTTCGGCCGCGAAATGCAGGTCGTATTTCAGTCGACGCCATATAGGGCGACTTGCGCGTCGGGGATGAGGGTGAAATGATAATGAAGACAACACAACACCCAGTCCCCCAGCGGAGAAAATCTCCAACCCGGCCGGGAATCGAACCCGGGCCCGCCTGCGTGGGAGGCGAGCATGTTACCACCCAGCTAAGCAGGCGGACGGAAGTAACGGTATTGCGTAGACATGGCTTAGCCACAGCCTGGGGGATGTTTCCAGAGTGAAATTTTCACTCTGCAGCGGAATGGGAGCTGATATGAAACTGCCTGGCAGGTTAAAGGTGTGCTGGACCGAGACGCGAACTCGGAACCTACCCTGTGAGGACGGGTCGTGAATCGTGCTTAGGTAGCTGAGTTGCCAGCACGGTAGCTTAGCTCGAGAAAGGATCAACGACGAACCTGAACGGTTGTCAGGTGGCGTCCACCCTGGTGAAAAGCAACGAACAATAAAGAACAAAATTTTATACAAAGTCGATGGAGCATTTGCCCGCGAAAAGCAAGGGCCCCGAGTTCGAGTCTCGGTCCGGTACACAGTTTTAACCTGCCAGGAAGTTTCATATCAGCGCACAATCCGCTGCAGAGTGAAAATTTCATTCAGGAACAACGAAAATGTTTGAATAATACAGAAGATAAAGAACAATGTAAATTAAATGTGTTCTATCTCGGAAACCGTCGGAATAGGGCGTATATCCATATGAAGTTCTCTTTTTTATCAGAACCACTAATACTACCATCCCTCAGAGCATGTATATGATTCACGTTGTAGATGCGGTGTTTCAAAGAGATTAAACTGATTTCACTCGATTAGTCTTCAGCGTGACTACAGCTACAAATTTGGGATAAATTTTAACATATACCGGAATTAAAAGTTCACCTTGGCGCCAATTTTAAATTGCTGGTTATGTCGTTGTCTGTAAGGGTCTGCCTGGTGCAGCCAGTTCAATCGCTCATTAACTGATATCGAGTGAGATGGCGATAACACAATAAGAGAAGGTGTTTTGCGTTCTCCGTTTTAACAGGTGCAGATTAGTTAGAATTATGTGGCTTGAATTTCTCTGAGAGTACGACACTGCACCACGTACTGCGCAAAGCTATCGACGATGACACCAGCAGAAACTGCTTGTTTATGTAAGGAGAAATCTACACGTCGCTCCCATGTGCTCGACGGCGTTCGACAGATATTTGCACGTATTCCACTTCAACAGTTTTCTGTTGAGGGCAACCGCAGATGAAGTAATCCATGTTTTTGAAATAAACCGCTTTCAGTTATATACGAACTTTTACAAGAATACGGCCGGTTTTGTGATTTCAAATCACATCTTCAGGTGGACATAGCTCAGTAAAACATTTCAGCCCTGATATGAGCAGGAGGGGGACTCAAACTTCTCAAAATAAAATACTATTACCCTCAAAAAGCAGGGCGTCACTGTCGACTGGTCCATTTAAACATTGATGCCCTACTTGTTACGGGTAACAGTATTTGATTTTGAGAGGTTTGAGTCCCCCTCCGTCCCATTTCAGGATTTAAATTTTTTGTTGACCTATGTACACCTGAAGATGTGATCTGAAATCAAGAAACCGGCCGTCTTCCTGTAAAAGTTCATATACAGCCCAAAGCGGTTTATTTCAGAAACGTATTCCACATAAATCTACTTGTCGTGCCAGGAGAGTGCCATTCGTCATGTGTTAGTCTGGCGTGACTTAGAGCGACGTTTGCTTTCAAACGATACGTGATTCAGGTGCTGCAAGCACATCAAGACAATGATAAACAACAACGTGTAGAGTTGTGTGGATTCATGCTGAGCGTGAAGATGGAAGATAAAAAATTTCTTTCCCTTTTAAGTGCGCAATGATGAGCGTAAGTCCTATGCAAGTGGGAAAGTGAACCGCTGAAACGGAATACACTCGTCACATGTCACAGTTGGGCACGAGAAACTCTTGAAAGCTTAGTGTGTTGTGTGCCGTTTCCCCTTTAAAGCTTTACTGCTCGTTATTTTTGCAAAAAAGACGATTATGCCAATCAAGTACACTCTAAGGCAAAAATAAATAGATGAATAAATAAATGAAATAAAAAAAATAAAAAGTAAGTATCCGAATGGACAAAAACTGATTGATGTTATGTGCATGTACAGACAAACCAATGATTTCGGTTTTATAAAAACTTTATTCAAGAGAGAGAGCTTCACAACTGAGAAAGTCGGTAACGCGTTGGTCCACCTCTGGCCCTTACGTAAGCATTTATACCGCTCGGCATTGATCGACAGATTTGTTGGATGTCTCGCTGAGGGATATAGTGCCAAATTCTATCTAACTGCCGCGTTAGATCATCAAAATCGGGGGACAGTTAGAGGGTCCTGCCCAGAATGCTCCAACGTTTTCATTTTGGGGAAATCAGGCAACCTTGCTAGCCAAGGTAGGGTTTGAGAGGACGAAGACAAGCAATAGAAACTTTCGTCGTGTGCGGGCGTGCATTATCTTGCTGAAATGTAAGCCCAGGACGGCTTGTCATGAAGGGCAACAAAACGAGGCGTAGCATATCGTCGACGTACCGCTGTACTGTAAGGTGTCCTGGGACACAAACAGGTCTTGCTACGAAAAGAAATGGCACTCCCGACACATCACTCCTGGTCCTTCCACTGCTGCCTGGGTCGTCTCCGGACACGTCTTCGCTGGTCCTCGGCATTGAGTTCGAAGCAGGACTCATCACTGAAGACAATTATATCCAGTCAATGAGATTCCAGGCCGAAGACGTGCCTGGAGATACTCCAGATAACGCTGGGATACCAAACTGTCACCCACCATACTGTCCGACAACCAGGAGTTATGGTCTGGGGTGCCATTACTTTTCATAGCAGCACCCCTTTAGTTGTTATACGTGGCAAGATGTAATAGAGACGCTACAATAAATAGTGACGGAATGAACTTCTATTTGATATACACACATCAAAAAAGTTTTGCATCACCACAGTTCTCAGAACTCCTGAAGATAGACGTTGACTGTGGATATTGTATAACAGAAACAGTCCCTTTGACTGTTAAGAAATGTCGCTAAACCCGCCCAAAGATGTACACAATCAGGCATGAGAAGAGCCTGTTAGACGGAGGGAGTTCGACTGCCGATCAGTTCCAGTCATTCCACCAGGAAGGAGGTACAGAGTCAGTGTTGACTGTAGTTCAACCATGCCTAGACGGCCAATACCGCGGTTCGATCGCGTCCGCACTGTTGCATTGTTCCAGGAAGGGCTCTCAACAAGGGAAGTGTCCAGGCGTCTCGGAGTGAACCAAAGCGATGATGCTCGGACATGCGGGAGATACAGAGAGACAGGAATTGTCGATGACATGCCTCGCTCATGCCGCCCAACGGCTACTACTGCAGTGGATGACCGATACCTACGGATTATGGCTCGGAGGAACCCTGACAGCAACGCCACCATGTTGAATAATGCTTTTTGTGCAGCCACAGGGCGTCGTGTTACGACTCAAACTGTGCGCAATTGGCTGCATGATACGCAACTTCATTCCCGACGACCATGGCGAGGTCCATCTTTGCAACCACGACACCATGCAGCGCGTAACAGATGGGCCCAACAACATGTCGCTACAGTCATGGACTGTGCGGCTGGTCCCGGCGGAGTTTCGAGTCCTCCCTCGGGCATGGGTGTGTGTGTTTGTCCTTAGGATAATTTAGGTTAAGTAGTGTGTAAGTTTAGGAATTGATGACCTTAGCAGTTAAGTCCCATAAGATTTCACACACATTTGAACACATTTGGTTCCTGATTCTTGATATGCGTGCCAGCAAATAGCTATCATCTACGGTATGAAAAAATACGGGCCACATAAAATAAATGAAATACTTGGGGCTGATGGATATAATCGTTTCTTAATCAGAGAGCATATTGTGGATTTGTGGAAGGCGGTAAGGGACTTTACTGCAACTGGAAGGTGGACAGATTGCGTTTTCCCAAATGTCAGGGAGAGACTGCAAATGGTACACGTTTAACCAAACTCTGGTCTTGTCTACTTTCTGACAGGACACGGTCCATATACGGATTGTATACATTCTTGGAAAAAGAGTAAAAAAAATGGTTCAAATGGCTCTGAGCACTATCGGACTTAACATCTATGGTCATCAGTCCCCTAGAACTGAGATCTACTTAAACCTAACTAACCTAAGGACATCACACAACACCCTGTCATCATGAGGCAGAGAAAAGAAAAAGAGTAAGCCTGCTGTTATTGCGGAGCCTTAGGTACAGTGACCATTGTCGTTGATGGCAGAGGCAGACTGTAGCTTCAGCGTTCTCCTATCTCGTATCCACAACACGGTGTGTAATGAAATTTGGCTTCTGGAATGAAATGCCTTCAATCTTCTCATAGACAGCCAGAAGTGAGCATGCAGGTCAACTCTTGCGTACCGAAGGCAAACAGCTGTGACATGCCGTGGAGGAGAGGAGGCTTGATATCACGGTAGGAACGGAGGGAAGAAGATTCAGAGAGCGTCAGCTTTCCTCGTTTCCGAAACCGAGCTGTCATCTTATCCGAAGTCGAGTCTGAAAGAGAGACTGGATCTTAAGTACCTCATCTGTCACACAGGTGGTAAAATCAAAAGGAGTCCATTAAACTAGCTTCTAGGTTCTGGGACCAAGCCGCGCGTAACTAGCCGAGCGGTCTAGGGCGCTGCAGTCATGGACTGTGTGGCTGGTCCCGGCGGAGGTTCGAGTCCTCCCTCGGGCATGGGTGTGTGTGTTTGTCCTTAGGATAATTTAGGTTAAGTAGTGTATAAGCTTAGGGACTGATGATCTTAGCAGTTAAGTCCCATAAGATTTCACACACATTTGAACACATTCTGGGTCCAAGAGGCCTCCTAAATCTTGTGTGGGAAAGAAAAGGTTGTTTAGGGTAGCCTAGCGTCTAAAGTTACTTAAGTACTCATAGTAGTTATTACCTTCTCCACATATCTTTGTAATATCGTTATGAATATTTTAGCATACAGCCACTAATGTTAGAAACAATCATCAGCAACGCGTTTCTGGAGTGAAGCTCTCATTATCTGACTGTCTACTTTGATCGGACATAAACATGCACTTCAGAAGCACACAAGGTCAAAACATAGAAAGACAATTATTTTGACATGAAGACCTCCTCTTACTTTCAAAACGGCGACACCAGATTCTCTGCTCCACTTATCCATGTTACCGCCGATCCACCAAAGCGTTCGTTCTGTAAAGCCGCAAACACAGATCGTATTAGTTACCTCTTCCGGCAGCACAAGTTCGTAAACATATGTACTGCTCTTACAAACTGCACCGAGTCTCAGCCGTTGTATAACACTCCAAAGATATTACAAAGGACATGGTTATCTGTGCAAAATGGTTCACATTTATCATACTGAAGCCAAAAAACAATTAAAAACCATAGAAGAGGACTTAGAGGTGATACAGTAACATAAGAAAGAAAAGAAACTCGACCTGTTTAATAAGCTACACATACAAACTGCCGACAATAGCAGTGCTTTCTTCATTGGTTTTTTGGATATTTTATAAGGTTGACATTAGTACGATAAACGTGAACCATTTTGCACAGACAAACATTGGTATGGCCTCTCCATCTCCTTTGTAATACCTTTTGGTTCTTGTTCAGCGGCTGATGACAGTGCAGTGCCGCGCGGGGTAGCCGCGTTGTCTAAGGCGCTTGCCACGGTTCGCGCTGCTTCCACCGTCGGAGGTAACGAGTCCTCCCTCGGGCATGGGTGTGTGTGTGTGTGTGTTGTCCTTAGCGTAAGTTAGTTTGACTTAGATTAAGTAGTATGTAAGCCTAGGGACCGATGATCTCAGCAGTTTGCTCCCACAGGAACTTACCACAAATTTCTAAAAATATTTCTCAATGCAGTTTGTAAGAGTCGTGCACATGTTTACGAGCTAGCGGTGCAGGAAGAGGCAACTGATGTTACCGATGTTTACCGCTTTACAGAAGGAACGTTTTGGTGTATGGTCCGTAACTAAATAAAGCAGAGAATCTGATGTAGCCATTTTTAAAATGATACGAGAACTTCATGTCCAGACAATTTTGTTCGTTTCTATATTTTGACCTTGTATGTTTTTGAAGTGTTTGTTTATGTAGGATCTACTTAAACGGCCAGATGATAGGAGCTTTACTCCTGAAACGCTTTGCTGAGGATAATGTTCCTAATATTAGTAGCTGTATGGTAAAATATTTGTAATGATTATCTTAACAACCGCTACCTCTGGTTGTTAAGCTGGGCATTATTAGAAATCTTTCTAGTCTCTCTCTCTCTCTCTCACGTGCTTTTTTCTGTAGCATTAGGTGGAGTGTAGTTCCAACGGATGGTTATGGTTGATAAATTAGTAATAGTTAGCTCACAGAAGAAACAAGTCCATAGGAACGAACACTGTCGGAACGGTCCTTCTCAGGCAGAGAACTAGTTTACTGGTATGTATCAGGTACTTTACGAAATAACAACGGAAATGTTTGTTTAACTTGTTTGACATTTAACGTACAAAAAAGATCCATTTCGTCAGCTAGAGGATGTACCATTTATAAAGATAAACAAATGTAAAAGAAATGCATGTTTCTCTTCATAGACATACTCGCAGTACTTTCGAATGCGATTAGGAGAGACTTCGAAACAAGTGACAGATCAAGACAGCCGCTCATAAAAAAAAAAAAAGTTTTCTGTCAGTCAAGGTAGTAACTTCTCACAAATCACACCAGTTCCTTAGTTTTCATCGGAGATTTCATGTCTCTTCCATTTCCATTGAAACTATCCCTACGAAAAGGTGAAATGGCGTTTCAAATTAGAAATAGCAAGTGAACATTCGCTTGTTGCGGACGATATATACGAGGCGCCAGATACTGGGGAGAACTTGAGACGCGGTAAGACGCACGGGGGAGCGAGGTGAGAGAGAAGAAGGCATTTGCCCTGGAGACGGGAAAAATATTCATTAGGAAGAGATTCTAATTACTCACATTCTTTAAACAGGCGGGGTCTCGCGCCCCCCTGCCGGCTGCGAGCGCTTCATTGGCCCAGGCGGGCTTCCACTCTCCCAAGCCTTCTTTCTCCTCTGGAAGAAAGTTCCACTGGGCGCTGACCCTCCACGCTCTGGCGCGCGTAAATGTCATGGCGCAGCTGCGCGGATTCTCCCTGTGAACAGTTACACTACTGGCAATTAAAATTGCTACACCAAGAAGAAATGCAGATGACAAACGGGTATTCATTGGACAAATATATTATACTAGAACTGACATGTGATTAAATTTTCACGCAATTTGGGTGCATAGATCCTGAGAAATCAGTACCCAGTACAACCACCTCTGGCCATAATAACGGCCTAGATACGCCTGGGCATTGGGTCAAACAGAGCTTGGATGGCGTGTACAGGTACAGTTGCCCATGCAGCTTCAACACGATACCACAGTTCATCGAGAGTAGTGACTGAGGTACTGTGACGAGCTAGTTGCTCGGCCACCATTGACCAGACGTTTTCAATTGGTGAAAGATCTGGAGAATGTGCTGGCCAGGGCAGCAGTCGAACACTTCCTGTACCCAGAAAGGCCCGTACAGGACCTGCAACATGCGGTCGCGGATTATCCTGCTGAAATGTAGGGTTTCGCAGGAATCAAATGAAGGATAGAGCCACGGATCGTAACATATCTGAAATGTAACGTCCACTGTTCAAAGTGCCGTCAATGCGAACAAGAGGTGACCCAGACGTGTAACCAATGGCACCCCATACCATCACGTCGGGTGATACGCCAGTATGCCGATGACGAATACACGCTTCCAATGTGCGTTCACCGCGGTTTCGCCAAACACGGATGCGACGATCATGATGCTGTAAACAGAACCTGGATTCATCCGAAAAAATGACATTTTGCCATTCGTGCATCCAGGTTTGTCGTTAAGTACACCATCGCAGGCGCTCCTGTCTGTGATGCAGCGTCAAGGGTAACCGCAGCCATGGTCTTCGAGCTGATAGTCCATGCTGCTGCAAACGTCGTGGAACTGTTCGTGCAGATGGTTGTTGTCTTGCAAACGTCCCAATCTGTTGACTCAGGGATCGAGACGTGGCTGCACGATCCGTTACAGCCATGCGGATAAGATGCCTGTCATCTCGATTGCTAGTGATACGAGGCCGTTGGGATCCAGCACGGCGTTCCGTATTTCCCTCCTGAACCCATCGATTACATAGTCTGCTAACAGTCATTGGATCTCGGCCAACGCGAGTAGCAATGTCGCGATACGATAAACCGCAATCGCGATAGTCTACAATCCGACCTTTATCAAAGTCGGAAACGTGATGGTACACATTTCTCCTCCTTACACGAGGCATCACAACAACGTTTAAAAAGGCAACGCCGGTGAACTGCTGTTTGTATATGAGAAATCGGTTGGAAACTTTCCTCATGTTAGCACGTTGTAGGTGTCACCACCGGCGCCAACCTTGTGAGAATGCTCTGAAAAGCTAATCATTTGCATATCACAGCATCTTCTTCCTGTCGGTTAAATTTCGCGTCTGTAGCACGTCATCATCGTGGTGTAGCAATTTTAATGGCCAATAGTGTATTAACAGCTACTAAAATAATCTGTCACTTTTCTACCCTTTAACTTCTCGTAAGGGGACTTCTCGTTTCGTGATTTGGCAATTTTGTTTCGTTTTAACTTTGTAGCTGTTGCACTTCCTGGCGCCATAGCCCAAGGAACCCGCCTGCATCATCTGTCCGGGAATCAAGGTAACTGTGTTCTGTGAGTTATCGTGTTTCGACAGTTTTTCTATCATATTTTTTGAGGCGGGGATAGTGGTCAGCGCAGGATTTGCCTAAACGAGCGTGGAAAGCTACACGCAGGCTGACAGGTGTACCAAAGCAACGACTGTTCTTACGCTGCGCGGATTCGATCCCATCCTGTCTCACCTCCTTGTCTCTCAAACTAGGATCCTGCACGATATGCTATACTTGTAGGACAACAGCTAATAAAAGAATACTCTTGCTTTAAAAAAGAACACCCTGACAGACAGACAGACAGACAGACAGACAGACATTTATTCCTGAGTTTCGTAGTTATGTGATGTACGAGGGCGTGCTGGAAAGTAATTTCCCCGTTTTTTAATGAGAAAACTCTTAAAGCTTTTTAAATAAAGCAAACATTATTAAAATTCTTCATCTTTATTCTTCATGTCTACAAATTTATTTTCAACGTATCAACCTGACGACGAACACATTTCTCGCAACGAGGGACTAGTTTGTTGACACCGTCACTGTAGATTGTTTGACCTTTCAGACACAACCTGACCTCTGCTTGCACCAATTGATCACTATCCTCGAAAGTGTTCTTTATTAATTTTAAAATGTTCAAATGTGTGTGAATTCCTAAGGGACCAAACTGCTGCGTGCTTGTGGAATATCGTCTCAGTTGTGTGACTGGATTTGTGATTTCCTGTCAGAGAGGTCACAGTTCTTAGTAATTGACGGAAAGTCGTCGAGTAAAACAGAAGTGATTTCAGGCGTTCCCCAAGGTAGTGTTATAGGCTCTTTGCTGTTTCTTACCTATATAAACGATTTGGGAGACAATCTGAGCAGCCGTCTTCGGTTGTTTGCTGATGACGCTGTCGTTTATCGACTAATAAAGTCATCAGAAGATCTAAACAAATTGCAAAATGATTTAGAAAAAATATCTGGATGGTGCGAGAAGTGGCAATTGACCCTAAATAACAAAAAGTGTGAGGTCATCCACATGAGTGCTAAAAGAAACTCGTTAAACTTCGGTTCCACGATAAATCAGTCTAATCTAAAAGCCGTAAATTCAACTAAATACTTAGGTATTACGATTACGAACGAGTTAAATTGGAAAGCACACACAGAAAATGTTGTGGGGAAGTCTAACCAAAGGCTGCGTTTTATTGGCAGGACACTTACAAAATGTAATAGATCTACTGAGGAGACTGCCTACACTACGCTTGTACGTCCTCTTTTAGAATACTGCTGCTCGGTGTGGGATCCTTACCAGGTAGGACTGACGGAGTACATCGAAAAAGTTCAAAGAAAGGCAGCACGTTTTGTATTATCGCGAAATATGGGAGAGAGTGTCACAGAAATGATACAGGATTTGGGCTAGAAATCATTAAAAGAAAGGCGTTTTTCGTTGCGACGTAATCTTCTCACGAAATTCCAATCACCAACTTTCTCCTCCGAATGCGAAAATATTTTGTTGACACCGACCTACATAGGGCGGAACGATCACCACGATAAGTAAGGGAAACCAGAGCTCGTACGGAAAGATGTATTCTTTCCGAGCGCTATACGAGATTGGAATAATAGAGAATTGTGAAGGTGGTTCAATGAACCCTCTGCCAGGAACTTAAATGTGATTTGCAGAGTATCCACGTAGATGTAGATGTAGATGCTGAGATCATCGGTCCCTAGACTAACACGCTACTTATATTAACCTATGCTAAGAACAACACACACACCCATGCCCGAGGGAGGACTCGAACCTCCGGCGGGAGGGGTCGCGCAATTCATGACGTGTCGCCTCAAACCGCGCGGCCAATCCGCGCGGCTCTTTTTTATTTTTTGCAGAAACACATGAAAACCGAATGGCGCCTAGAAAGGACTGTACGCAAGATGTTCGATGACAATGAGCCCAAGGCGTCGGTTTGTTGCAGATTTCGGAGCGCTTGTATATTGTCCGGCATTGCCATGCTGAAAGAGACGAACTCTTCGAACTCGAAACTCGATAACAGCACGCTGTTTCTCACGCACGTTACACATCGCCATGTTACACGCTACAATTCGGAGCTCTCTGCCACCAGAGGCTGAAGAATGAAAATGCAGAATGTTAACAACGTTTGTTTTATTTTAAAAGCTTTAAGAGTTTTCAGATAAAAAATTACTTTTCAGCACACTCATGTTACAGCACATTAGAATATTAAAATCCGTGAGCTGCTTAAATTAAAAGAATTCAGTTGAAGAATAATTATTGGGCTTCATTAACCATATTAATTGATTTATCCCCGCTTTTTCAGTTAGTGTTCCGTAGTTCTGACTTCTATCTGCTATACTTCAAGTGTTTAAGCGTCCAACTTAAAGTAAGGTACAAAGTGTATGGAAGGCAGTTTAGCTCGTGAGATAACGGACTTGAGCTATTGTATTCATAGTTTTTGATAATAGCGTCGCAGCCTCCCATTCCCCTCCCTCCATTTCCCCTTTCGATCCCCTCCAGCATAATCTCCCTCCCCTCTCCTTCCCCCAACTCCCCTCCGCCACTATCCCAGCCTCCCTCCCCCTTTCTCCCTCTCCCTTTTCCCCTCCATCTTCATCCACTTCCCATCCCCCTTAACCTGTCACGCACCTCTCTCTCTCTCTCTCTCTCCCCCTCTCCCTCTCTCTCCCTCTCCTCTCTTCTCCTTTCCTCCTCCCCCTCCCCCTGCATCTCTCTCTCCCTCCGCCGCTCTCTCTGTAACTGGCCAGTCAGCTAGCTATATGAAATCATTTTGTGGGGAACAAAGAGAAAATTTGGAAGAACGAGCATAGAATTTACACGATCCATAGTAAACGTAAAATTAAGATAGAATGAAACCTTCCCTCTTTGAGAGTCTTCGCAAATCTCAGATGTTCAGATAAACTGATGTAAAACTAATATGGAGATAACTGCGTAAAAATTCTTTTTCAGTTTTACATAATGCTCCCAATAACGTAGGATCGAATAGACAAGATTATATGTATCTACTCTGTTGAAACAATGCTGAATGAGAACTACATCAAACTACCAAAGCAAATTACTCGTATAAATCTTCCAATAGACCGGATATATTTGATCACAGCTTAGAGAACAGAGGACCTGAAAGCACACGAGTGTCGATACAAAAAGTTATTAGCGAAAATGGGTCCACAAATGGACTGTTTGCGATGTAATTGTTGTTAGTATCTCGCCCTGAGCTGATTGTGAACGTCGACCCTGGTTACGAAAAAGGGAATAGCCAAAAACGTTATTGGATGCGTCGGTGGCGGTACATTGGCTTCTAGTGAAGGAGGAATACACTCCTACTTCAATGCGATACAGTTACACGTTAAAACCACTGTACGCTCGGAACCATTCCAGGAGTGTCATCATCGCAGTAGGAAATTTGTGGTAAGATCTTATGGGACCAAGCTGCTGAGGTCATCGGTCCCTAAGCTTACACACTACTTAATCCAACTTACACTAACTTACGCTATGGACAACACACGCTTCCATGTCCGAGGGAGGACTTGAACCTTCGAGGGGGGAGGGGGGGAGGGGGGAGGGGGGAGGGAGGGGGGAGTGGAGGGGAGCTAAACCGCGCGGCTCATCGCAGTAAGATGCAGCACAATACACATCTCCGCAATTAGCTACACATGTTTTCTAACACTCCAGGTAATTTCCCAATTGTTGATAAATATAAACAATTCTCGGCTCTCTCTTCAGTCCTTCAATCACGTTAACACAAGTATCGTACTAGACCTTCTCATTGCGAACCCAGTCATAAAAATCCAGAGTTCTAATCATCGCTGAGAATATCGATGCTTTAAAAGTTGCCTCACAGTGGCAACTAAATTTCCCAGTAGCCTATCATTCATGCGCCATATAAAGCGCCGAAATCATTCCTCTCTGTTACGTAATTTAATCAGTCAGGAACATAGTTATGAAGGTAATTCAAATACTTACAACGTGATGCGCTATACTTCAAACAATCCCAATATGTGTTTACACCAAAGCTCTATGGCCGATTGCAATACCTATCACATTCTGTATAGAATTTGCAGCTGTTTTGACTCTTTCTTTAACCATACTACTCTCTACATACCTGGAATACAAAAATTTTCCTAGTAGTTGGAAGAAATCATAGATCACAACAAGGGTTGAAAAAGTGATCCACAAAATTATCATATAATAGCATCGATATACATGGGTTCTAGAATATTAGAACGTATTAATGTACCTAGAACGGAATGACTTCTTTCATTATAGTTAGCGTGGTTTCCGAAGCAGTCGCCTATAATCAAGCACTTTCTGAAAAAAGGCTGCACACTGTAAGTAGGCTGTTTATGTTTTCTCTATGTAAGTAGGCTGTTTATGTTTTCTTATTGGCAACGTTACGTAGCGCTCAATATGAAAATCGCTGGCTGTTCTGTGTGCAGTCTGTGGCTAGTTTGCATTGTTGTCTGCCATTGTAGTGTTGGGCAGCGGCAGCTGGCTGTGAACAGCGCGTAGCGTTGCGCAGTTGGAGGTGAGCCGCCAGCAGTGGTGGATGTGGGGAGAGAGATGGCGGAGTTTTGTAATTTTTCATGAACTGATATATTTATATATGATGATATCAAGCTGGCAGTAGTGGCGCTCGCTGTATTGCAGTAGCTTGAGCAGCGAAGATTTTTGTGAGGTAAGTGATTTGTGAAAGGTATAGTTTAATGTTTGTCAGGGCCATTCTTTAGTAGGAAATTTTGAAAGTCAGATTGCGTTGCGCTAAAAATATTGTGTGTCAGGTTAAGCACAGTCGTATATAATTGTTCAAAGGGGACGTTTCAACACGTATTCATAAAATTACAAATTGCTACGAAGATGGGCAACTAGCTTAAAAGTTCAAAAACACAGTGTTGTGCACTTCATACAGCGAAGAAACCTAGTATCCTATGACGATATCAGTGAGTCAAATTTAGCATTAGTCAACTCATACAAAAATTATACCTCCCGAGGAGATCACGAATGTAAAATTAGAGAGATTCGAGCGCGCACGGAGGCTTTCAGACAGTCGTTCTTCCCGCGAACCATAAGCGACTGGAACAGAAGAGGGAGGTAATGACAGCGGCACGTAAAGCGCCCTCCGCCACACACCGTTGGGTGGCTTGCGGAGTATAAATGTAGATGTAGATGTAGAATTAAATGGGCATAAAAATGGAATAATTACATACGTTCAGTCGCAGATAAAGCAGGTGGCAGACTTCGGTTCAATGGGAGGAAACCAGAAAAACGCAAAAGGGTTTGCTTTAAAAACATTCTTATGATTCATCGTAGAATATTATTCAGGTGGGTGAAACACACATAAAATTATAGAGGCTACTGAACGTATATAAAGAATGGCAGCACGAACGGTCACAAGTTTATCTGACCCACGAGACATCTTCACGGAGACACTGAGAGACTTGAAGTGGCAACACCTGAAAGTCAGATGTAAACTATCCCAGCGAAACCCTACTTGATGAAACAAAATTAATTGAGCAATCTAGGAATACTTTAAATACCATACGTACCGCTCCCATAGGTACTCATAAGACTAAGCTAATGTTGCCGGCAGGTGTGGCCTAGCGGTTCTAGGTGCTACAGTCTGGAACCGCGCGACGCTACGGTCGCAGGTTCGAATCCTGCCTCGGGCATGGATGTGTGATGTCCTTAGGTTAGTTAGGTTTAAGTAGTTCTAAGTTCTAGGGGACTGATGACCTCAGAAATTAAGTTCCATAGCGTCCAGAGCCATTTGAAACATAAGCCCTGTTGTGTTACAGTTGTTTAGAAAAAGCTGTTACCCACGGCTGCGCTCTCGAGATAGTAGTTTGCTATGATGAGCGATGGTGAGTCGGTAAGCTATGATATGTGCACTATCAGCTGCCCTCACGTGTCAGTCTGTTTTGGGTAAGCACAGCTTCTGATTAGTGGTACACCACGAACTGTCACAGCATTCTCTGTGGAGTACATGTACAATTACCGCATCGCTTCCATTTGCAACCTCTACCGGCACAGAACTACGATTCTACGACTAGCTGGTTAACCAACGCACCACAAATCGACAATCTTCACCAGAGCACAGGCAATGGAAGATGCAACATTTACGAGTCAACGCAATTGCCCTGTTTGGGCTCACGAAAATCCGCACGGCATCATGGAGGTCCATTTCCAGCATCAGTTCTCCGTCAAAGTTTTGGCAGAAGTCGTTGGTGACTGTCTCCATGGTCCGTTGGAACTGCCTGGTTGACTACGAGGTGTCAACTACTTGGACTTTCTTTAGACCGTTCATCATGACGAGTTGGACGACGATCCGCTGGCAGCGCGGTAGAACACGTGGCTGCTTCAGATGGAGCCCCTGCATGTTATCAGCCACCAGCGGGGAGGTGGACTAGACGTAACGGACCTGTTGTAGGCCCAACATGATCTTCCTATCTCACGCCACGTGACTCCCGAAAGAGGAGCAAAATAAAAAAATATCATTGTCGTGTGACCTGGGCGTCCCGTCGGATAGACCATTCGCCGGGTGCAAGTCTTTCGATTTGACACCTCTTCGGCGACTTGCGCGTCGATGGGGATGAAATGATGATGGTTAGGAGGACAACACAACACCCAGTCCCTGAGCGGAGAAAATCTCCGACCCAGCCAGGAATCGAACCCGAGCCCTTAGGATTGAAATTCTGTCGCGCTGACCACTCAGCTACCGGGGGCGGACACAGGGGCCAAAAGAAAGAGCTTTCGTGCTTCCAACAAAACTCATAACTTAACAGCAGATCTGTAAAATGCAACAAAGGCTGCTGCATATACGATCCGAGGCATGACGTTGATTTTAACCCACTGGTGGACACTTCGAACACTCTTTAAAAGTAAATTGTAATCTATCACTATAATGATACTGACTGTCTTCTTCCAAGTATTTCCACCACTAGGTTGTAATGACGCCTTTAGTTTATGTATTACTATAGATCGCTCGTAACCTTTGCTGTCAACAATTACGAGCCACACCTTATATGTACACTACTGGCCATTAAAATTGCTACACCACGAAGATGACGTGCTACAGACGCGAAATTTAACCGACAGGAAGAAGATGCTGTGATATGCAAATGATTAGCTTTTCAGAGCATTCACACAAGGTTGGCGCCGGTGGCGACACCTACAACGTGCTGATAAGGAAAGTTTCCAATCGATTTCTCATACATAAACAGCAGTTGACCGGCGTTGCCTGGTGAAACGTTGTTGTGATGCCTCGTGTAAGGAGGAGAAATGCGTACCATCACGTTTCCGACTTTGATAAAGGTCGGATTGTAGCCTATCGCGATTGCGGTTTATCGTATTGCTGCTCGCGTTGGTCGAGATCCAATGACTGTTAGCAGATATGGAATCGGTGGGTTCAGGAGCGTAATACGGAACGGCGTGCTGGATCCCAACGGCCTCGTATCACTAGCAGTCGAGATGACAGACATCTTATCCGCATGGCTGTAACGGATCGTGCAGCCACGTCTCGATCCCTGAGTCAACAGATGGGGACGTTTGCAAGACAACAATCACCTGCACCAACAGTTCGACGAAGTTTGCAGCAGCATGGACTATCAGCTAGGAGACCATGGCTGCGGTTACTCTTGATGCTGCATCACAGACAGGAGCGCCTGCGATGGTGTACTCAACGACGAACCTAGGTGCACGAATGGCAAAACGTCATTTTTTCGGATGAATCCCGGTTCTGTTTCAGCATCATGATGGTCGCATCCGTGTTTGATGACATCGCGGTGAAAGCACATTGAAAGCGTGTATTCGTCATCGCCATGCCGGCGTATCATCCGGCGTGATGGTATGGGGTGCCATTGGTTACACGTGTCGGTCAACTCTTGTTCGCATTGACGGCGCTTTCAACAGTGGACGTTACATTTCAGATGTGTTACGAGTCGTGGCTCTACGATTCATTCGATACATGCGAAACCCTACATTTCAGCAGGATAATGCACGACCGCATGTTGCAGGTCCTGTACGGGCCTTTCTGGATACAGAAAATGTTCGACTGCTGCCCTGGCCAGCACATTCTCCAGATGTCTCACCAATTGAAAACGTGTGGTCAATGGTGGCCGAGCAACTGGCTCGTCACAATACGCCAGTCACTACTCTTGATGAACTGTGGTATCGTGTTGAAGCTGCATGGGCAGCTGTACCTGTACACGCCATCCAAGCTCTGTTTGAATTAATGCCCAGGGGTATCAAGGCCGTTATTACGGCCAGAGGTGGTTGTTCTGGGTACTGATTTCTCAGGATCTATGCACCCAAACTGCGTGAAAATGTAGTCACATGTCAGTTCTAGTACAATATATTTGTGCAATGAATACCCGTTTATCATCTGCATTTCTTCTTGGTGTAGCAATTTTAATGGCCAGTAGTGTAGATGCTCAGCTATTTGTGTGAGACAAAGTGAAGGAATGGAAACTTGATTAGAATTTAAAACTGTGCTCCAGTTTGTATAACAAGGCGGGTGAAGTAAGAGATAAAAGCGAGCGAGTGAAGAACGCGTGGTTCGCCGGCGCTGTCGCCGCTGCCGCCGCCACGGACCACCCCGGCGCCCCCGCTCGGTTAATTGTCGCTCCCTTTGTGTCGCGGCCCCGCCGAGTTTTTTAATAAAGCTTCTTTACGGTCATTAACGGAATCGCGTTCGCTCCATTTCAAAAGAAAGAAACGCCTCGTGGAGGGTCGTCCTCCTCGAGCGTCGCCCCCTTGGCGCCGGCAGCCTCGTAATGAAGGGAAGGCGGGCCGCCGCAGACGAGGCGCCACATTGCTTACCTGGTCTGCACCGCCACCGCCACCGCCACCGCCGCGCCACGCGAAGGTTGTAAGCTGTGGGAGGGATTGAGCGAGGTCTCGTTCATGCTTCATTGACATCTTTAATTCCGTTTCATAAATGGTTCAAATGGCTCTGAGCACTATGGGACTCAACATCAGAGGGCATCAGTCCCCTAGAACTTGGAACTACTTAAACCTAACTAACCTAAGGAGATCACACACATCCATGCCCGAGGCAGGATTCGAACCTGCGACCGTAGCGGTCGCGCGGTTCCAGACTGAAGCACCTAGAACCGCTCGGCCACACTGGCCGGCAATTCCGTTTCCTCACGTCTGCAAAATACAGGGTGGCGCACGAAATGTGTTACAATTTTGTTTTTGAATATAAACTTTATTGTCAATACAATCTGAAAGGAACATTTACTACAATGAAGAGCCGTCCATGGAGATTTGCTCTAACTCAGCACATGTTCAATATGTCCACCATTTCGTTTCCTAACATCCTTCAAACAAACACTAAAGTTAGTGATTACCCTACGGCACATGTCTTCCGTAATTTCACTGCAGGCTTGAAGAATGAGTCTTCTGAGCTCCATTAAATCACATGGACGTTTCGGGAAAATTTTTTCCTTTAGGTACCCCCAAATAAAAAAGTCACATGGATTGAGGTCTGGACTATTGGGGGGTCAATTTCGTCCGTCACTGAAGCGACCTGGAAGCCTGAGTGAAATGATCCGCATGTCGAAATGCTCGTATAAAAACTCCATCACAGTGTTTGCAGTATGTGGCCTTGCTCCATCTTGCATGAACCACTGAGTGTTGAAGGGCAAGGCAGCAGCAATAAGCTGTGGAATGAAGCTATTGCGAAGCATGCTCAAATAATGCTCGCTGTTCACAGTTTCTTCAAAGAAAAAGGGTCCATTAAGTCCATGACTGGAAACTGCTGCCCACGCTGTAATCCTCGGAGCATAATGTTGTCGTTCATGAAGCACTTGTGGGTTTTCAGTGGCCCAAAAGCATAAATTTTGTTTGTTAACCACACCGTCTAAATGAAAATGCGCCTCGTCTGAAAACCAAACGTTGTTGAGAGTTTCTTCCCTATCATCCACCCATTGAGCAAATAGTAGTCTCTGCTGCTTGTGTTCTTCATGGAGCTTCTGTGCACAGGTCATCTTGTACATATGCAGGTCACTTTTAAGAGTGCGTTGAACGGAGCTTCTGGATATTTCCAGTTGCACTGCTGCCTTTCAACACGATTTCCCGGGACTTCTCTGTACAGTAACTCGTACCGCTTCAATATTCTCCGGCGAACAAACAGGCTTCCAATACTGTTCCTTCGTGTACAAATTTATCGTACAACCTGTGAATGGTCTTCTCGCAAGGGACCCATCGTGTGTTAAACTGCTGTCGAAAACGCCTCTGAGTCAAAACAGGGCTTTTTGTTTCATGAAAAAGTAACACAATTGTCGATCGTTGCTGTGTCGTCAGTCTTCCATTGTCAGCCGTTGCTGCTTACTAGTCTCCTAGCGGCAGTATCGTGAATTACACGTCATTTCATAACTCATTTGTTTTTCCAAGCTCTGCTGGTACTGCTGTACAGATCCCAGCGGGATAACTAATGTGCGTCGTAAATTGCGAAAGAAACCATTGGTAACACATTTCGTGCGCCACCCTCTACATGGTCCAGTCACACCAATGTGCCACCGCCTATTTCGAAGTCTGTGTGCAATAACCACTCACAGAAGGTAGGTAGCAGCACTAGCAGTGTAGGGTATATAAACCGCAACCCGGGTGACGCGGAAAGCCTGTCGTTGTCGCAATATGGAAACAGTGAATTGTCTGACGTCCGAAAGGGCATGATTATCGGCTTTCAGACCAAGGGTGAAAGCATTTCCTAAACGGCTAAATTTGTGAACTGCTCGCGTGCCGCCATGTGCAAGGCAAAATTGCGCTCTTCAAAACGGGTGCGCAACTGTGGTGCACCACGAGCCGTAGATGACACGGGAGACGACGGCTGCGGAGATGTGCTCGGACGAACAGACATGCAACTACTGAGCATCTGACCGCCCATATGATAAAAGGGCCTGCCGACATCTTGAGCTCGACGACTTTCAGCTAACGTTGCTACTTATGGGATTCGGCAGCAGGCGCCTCGTTCGAACAGCCGTTCTGACGGCTGCTCATCGGCGACGAAGCCTGGGATTTTCACGCCAACACAGCAACTGGACGTCCATATAGTGGCGACCGCTGGCCTTTTCAGATGAGTCACGTTTTACACTCCATCATACAAACGGCCGTTGGCATGTACGACGTGAAACGTCTGAAAGCAATCACTCTGCAACAGTCGTCGAAAGGGTCCAGGCTGGAGCGTATGGGCTTGGGAATGGATCAACGCAAGTGTGCGTCTATTCTTGGGGACTGTGTCCACCCCTACATGCAGTTTGTTTTTTCTCGGTACGATGGCACCTACCAGCAGGGCAATGCAAAGTGTCACACAGCTCGCAATGTACGTGCGTGGTCCAGACAGCAGAAAGATGCGTTTACCATACATCCTGGTCACCAAACCCAACAGAGGCTCTGTGTGACCACCTAGATCGGGTCGTTCGCGCTATGGATCCTCAACAGAGAAACCTAGTACAGATGGCTGCAGACCGGAGTCGATATGGCTCTCCTTCTCGGTACCTCCAGAACCTCATTGACTCTCTACTAGGACTTCTTGACAGCAGTCCGTGCTACAAAAGGTGGTATTCAGGCTTTTGACCGGTGGTTAGGCGAACGTGACAGGACAGCGGATTAAATACGAGTGGTGGTCATAAAGTATTTATTATTTGTATATAATTATTTAATGTTCTTTTTTTGGTGGGGTGGGTAGCGGGGAGAGGTCATCAATTTTTCGACTGGTATAATACGGCTCCCGACGACTTCCTCTTCTGGGCCAAATAATTCATCTCACAGTATCACGTCCTCATTTATTACACTTTTTACTCTCTACTGCTCCCTCCACTACCATGGATAGTTAATCCTTGATGCCTTAACACATGACGTATCAGTCTTCCCCTTCCTCTTGTCAGTGTTCTCTACACAATCCTTTCCTCTTCGAGTCTGTGGAAAAGTTCCTCATTTATTATCCTACCATCCACCTAATTTTCCAGTATCCTTCTGTATCGCACCTCAAACGCCTCAACTGTCTTCTTCTCTGGTTTACCCACAGTCCGTGCGTGAAAAAATGAAAATTATCATATGGCACTGTTGGCCGGGATGACCCAGTCGGGTTCGACCGCCAAGTGCAACTCTCATTTCAGTTTGCGCCACACTGGGCGACTTTCGGCCGGTGATGAGGATAACACAACACCCAGTCCCCGAGCAGAGAAAATCTCCAACCTGGCCGGGAATCGAACCCGGGGCCTGTGAATGGGAAACAAGCACGTTACCACCCAGCCATTTTTTTCCAGTTTTGTTCGTTGTTGATCGTTGGGTTTGGTCGTTGCGGACGTCACATGACATCCGTTAAAGTTCGTTTGTTGATCCTTCCACTCAGTTTTCTATTACATAGGCCAACCAGCTCTCTGACCGAACAAGCTGAGCTACCGTGCCGGCAGCTAAGCAGTCCATGAGAGATTCACTGCCAAAAAATTCTGTGCTCCAAATGTAAAGTATGATAGTTTCAACATCAAATTAAGGACGATGTTTGATACTAGTAGATTCCTTATCGCCAAGATTGCCTTTTTTGCCTGTACTAGTCTGCTTTCCATGTACTCCTTGCTTCGTCCGTAGCTACTTCGCTTCCAAGGTAGCAGAATTCCATCACTTCATCTTCTTCCTGATCACCAGATTTGATGTTGAGCTTATCCGTAATCTCATGTCTTGGAGATGCGACAAGAAGTCGAACAGGAAGCATGCAATCATATTACATCATTGGAACAGTACTGCACAAATGTTGAATAGGTCACTTAGTTAAATATCATCAGGTGGTGCTAGAACGACTTTAATATTACACATTTCGGGGTAACCTATCATTGTATATCAGGTACATCGAGTTGATCTCCTGAACTGAAGTTATAAGTCATATGCCTCTGACGGTTATGCATTCAACACATTACTTCAGTTCATCTGTACAATTCTAATGACGAGTTACCCGGAAACACGTAAATTAAAGTCATTCATTCACCAGCTGATGACGTTTTACTAAGTGACATGCTCAGATTTTGTGCAGTACTGCCGGCCGCTGTGGCCAAGCGGTTCTAGGCGCTTCAGTCTGGAACCGCGCTGCTGCGACGGTCGCAGGTTCGAATCCTGCCTCGGGCATGGATGTGTGTGATGTCCTTAGGTTAGTTAGGTTTAAGTAGCTCTAAGTTCTACGGGACTGATGACCTCAGACGTTATGTCCCATAGTGCTTAGAGCCATTTGTGCAGAACTGTTCTAATAATAATCTCACAATTGCTGCTTCTCATTACTTTCTTTTTCTTCGGTTTGGCCTCAGTTCATAGTCTGTGATTAAGAATGAATAGGAGGGACGAATGACTACATCCTTGTCCTACACCCTTTCTAATCCGAACACTTCGTCCTTGGTCGTCTTCTCGTTTTTTCGCCCGCTTGATTCTTGTACTTGCTGCATATCACCCGGTTTCCCTATAGTTCGAACCTATTTTTCGGAGAATTTCTAACGTCTTTCACCTTTTTGTATTATCAAACCTTTTTTTGGCTTGAAAAATTACATGAAAGTGTCTTAAATATACTTCTTCTTTTCATTATTAACTGAACTGTCAAAACTGGTTCTTTTAGCCTTCCTAAATCGACGCTGCTCGTCATCTCATAGGTGACGACTTTCTTCCGTCCTTATTTAATAATTTAACACTTATCACTTGATACTGCCCATAGAGACTGAAATTAGCCAGTCGTAGAAGACAAGGCGCTAAGGAAAAGGGACGGCATTTGATGACATTACAAATATCCCTTACAGTCTCTTTTCCTACTCTGCACTCATGTGCTAACAAAACGTGCTGTGTTCGTCTCTGGCTGACCGAAATCGTACAGCGTGATACAGGAGACATTCGACTTTCCGCAGATGACCTTATCTCCCTCACTGTACTGTTTACGTGTTTGTGTGAGCCTCCAGTTCGTTACAATTTTTGCTGCTAGCAAAGCCGGGACAACTCCCGCAACCCTACCTGCCGCGAATTCTCGAATTTCTTTTTACCGCAGCTCCGCGACGTTTCATGAGAGGCTCTTTCTGCAACCAGCGAAAAACATGCTATTCCGGTATGCTTCACCCGGCGTCCTCTCTACACTGTGATCTATTACTGTCACATCAACCCCACAGCTCTTAATTCGTGGAGCTTCCTGGCAAATTAAAACTGTATCCCAGACCGGAACTCAAAATCGGGACAGTGCCTTTCGCAGAAGATGATCTTCCGTGAAGTTAGGAATGAAGGGGAGAGAGAAACTGATAGAGTTGAAGATATGAGGGTACGGCCTGCCTGAGTTGTGCTTGTACAGCTCAGTCGGTAAGATTTTCTGCAAAAGTCAAGGGACCGGATTCGAGCTTTTATTTGCTAGGAACTTTCAAAAAATACGCTGCCCTGCAGATTGAAAGATTTATTCTGGTACCATTTCTTGCGCACTAAAGCACATCATATTTAGATCGTACAGAAGAAGATAAAACGTTATACCACTGATTTTTCTTCTTTTATATATTTTTCTGATTTCTAAAACTTTGCTTAGAAACGGTCGACGATTTTCTACCTACTGTTTTGTCCTTGTCTCACTCTCTCTCTTTTTAACCCACTATTTAAACTGATGTTCCGTTCATCAGACTTCTCCTTGATTTCGAAAATCAATCACAAACTTTGTTTACTATGTAAACTAACTCATACAGCCACTCTGTATTACTCGCACATAAATTTACAATTCGCGAGATTTTTCTGTCCATATACAGACATACACGGATTGGACAAAAATACGGAAATACCTAAAAACACAACACATTTCTGTGCCCAATACGGTATAGAAACCACTTGGCATTCAAAACAGCTTCAATCCGTCTCGGAATGGATAAATACAAGTCCTATAAGGTTTTCATATTGTATATCACCTATGACACTGTTGCCTGTTTAGCACCACTCAAGAAAATGTCTGCATCACCCTCTCTACCACTGCACCAGGAATTCTGTCATCCGCCACAGTAACGATTGCGGTCAAGATGACCAGCAAGTGCTACTGCAGGACAACTCATCGCGGATGGCTTTGATCTAATGGTCAACAAAAACATTGGGATCAAGAGCCCCTCACCTTGATCCCACAAAGAAGCCAAAAGGTTTTGACCTACCGAGGAACCTTTGGTGCCGCCTCAGCAGGTTAAGGACTGGACATGGTTGTTGTAAGTACTTCAGGTACAAATGGGGCTAGATCAGTTCACCAATGTGTGAATGCAATTAAGAAGAGCAGACAATTGAACATTTAGTCCAACGCTGTCCACTTCATTCATACCCTGGAATTCCCGATGACTTGTTCACTCTCACACCCAGCTTAATTAACTGGTTGAAAAACACGGACTTTAAGGTTTAATCTTGTCTAATATCATATGTATATCGTATAAAATCATTTGCCTTATATCAATTGTATATTGTATAAAATCACCATACGATTAAATAAATAAATAAGGTTTTCAAAGAAATCTTATATAATTCTTGCTGCAAAATAGTGTCAAGTTCAGGTAATTATGATGGAGGCAGATAGCGGTCACATACCCATCTCTCAAAGTAGACACAAAGGCTTCATAATATTGAGATCTGCTGACTGTAATGGCCAGGGCAGATGCGAAGCACATCATCGAGCTCACGAAACCAGTCCTGGACGATGTGAGAGGTATGGGTAAGGGAACAAACATTGTACCATGGGATGGACCTGATCAGCCGAAATGATCACATAATCCTTGGCAGCAATGCTACCTTGCAGAGATAGCTGAGTATCCATGGAACCCATGGAAACCCACAGTATGGTTGCCCATATAATCACCGAGCCCTCGCTATGTTTCACTCATGGGACGTAGACTCGGCCAGAAGTTGGAAACAGTGAGAAATGAGACTCATTTGGCCAAGTTCTTTGATTGCTCCGTAGTCCTGTTTTTATGGCTTCAGCACCAAGTTTTCCTGTAACGCGCTTTTGCATCATTGATGACTGGTTTCGGAATTTCAGCTCGCCCTGAAATTTTCTGCATCTGAAGGTCCGTCCGTGTTGTTTCGATGCTGACAGAGTTCGCGAGTGTGATATTCAGTTCTGCAGAGCCTTTCACAGCAGTCATCTTATTTTTCGTGACCATGCTGCTCATTAACTGCCTGGTACGATCACTCAACACACAATTTCGTTCACGTTGTGGGTTAGTGGATGATGTTTTCCGGCTTTCCCTGTATGCGCTATGAATCTTCCACACGATGCCTCTTGAAACACCAAACAATTCGGCTACACTGCTTACAGAAGCACCGACTAATGAGTATCAAAACTTTGCCCATGTTCGAATTCGTTTCGCTGCGACATAATGCCCTCACAACCATACAGATCACGACTGACAGTTCGCAACTTACAGGGTGACACTTATTGAACTATATGAAAAAAAACTACAGCGTACACACACTTCTTTCAACATGTAAACATCACAACAGACATTCGGATTTAGGTTACGACATGTTCGATACGCCCGCCATCCTTGGTGATGATGTGTCGCAAGCGAATAGCGAAATTCTGCATTACCCGCTGAAGTATAGGAACGTCGATGCTGTCGATGAGCTCCTGGATGGCTGTTTCCAGCTCAGCAATGGTTTTGAGGTTATTGCTGTACACCTTGTCTTTAACATAGCACCACAAAAAAAGGAGTCACATGTGTTCAGATGAAGAGAATATGGCGGCCTATCGTAGCCCATGCCAGTGGCCTCTGGGTACCCCAGAGCCAGAATGCGGTCCCCAAAGTGCTCCTCCAGGATATCAAACACTCTCCTGCTCCGATGGGGGTGAGCTCCGTCTTGTATGAACCACATCTTGTCGAAATCAGGGTCACTCTGGATAATGGGGATGAAATCATCTCTCAAAGCCTTCATGTACCGTTCGGTGGTCACCTTTCCGTCAAGGAATATCGCACCGATAATTTCGTTGCTGGAACTACCAAGAAACTCACGCAAAGGTTGGAAAACGATGTTGGTGTTTCGGAATCACCAGGAGAAGTAATTTTTTCTTTGCATTTATTTTTCCTTCACATAATCAGGAACACTGACATTACTCGGATTATGCACCACATTTAGCATTGTACTATTACTACACTGATGCAACATACATCATCGAAATAAAACACGTTTTACCAACAAAATACGCGTCGTGAATTGCATACCTATCCCTTACTCCTGGTCAAAAGAGCACTGTTCGTAGCGCTCCCTGACAATACTCAGCGATTAGCTGTTTTCTCTCTTAGCACAAATACCGCAAGCTGTTACATTCAATTATTTCCATTTACAACAGCCACTATGTTATTTTAGTGCCCTCATAAGCTATTTGAGAGCCAACAAAGAATTGTGTGTGGCCCAACGAAATACTAGAATCCTGGTGACGCGTGCTGTTGATTCGTTGGCGTGTTTCCATAACGATATCAGAAACATCGGGAAACTTTGAGCGCTGCGTACAGCTGTGAGCTCGGAACCAAGCAATCTGAGTTTGAAAGATTTGAGCCGTTGGTGGCTGCATCGAAAGAAAATTCTACACGTTGAACTATGCCCTCTCTAGATTTCAATAGCGGATCCTTCCGTGTACATCAGCACACAGATAAAACTGTGCTGCTTAAGTGTTTAAAAGCTTTAATTCTTCATCGATACGGACGATGTTATCTAAGAGGTACGCAGCTGAAAAGTATTTTATATTGTGTGGGTCGTAAACTTCCCCAGGCTACAAGTGATTGATTGATCATTCATGCAACATATATGATCGATTTTGAAAGACATATTCAATAATCAGATGCAGCCTATGTGGGAAAGCAATGAGATCTGTATCGACTCAATGAAATAAGCCCGTTCATGGATAGCCAATAACGACTTTACCTAATAGTTAAATTTACGTATTTTAGTATTTTTGTTTTGTTTTGTTTTGTTTTGTTTTGTCAGTGTGGTCGGTTCGGTCAACGATCAGTTTGTGTTTCGTTTGAGTGAAGCAAAAACAAAGAAACTAAATGTTTTCGCATAACTTTGGTTCAAATGGTTCAAATGGCTCTGAGCACTATGGGACTCAACATCTGAGGTCATCAGTCCCCTAGAACTTATAACTACTTGAACCTAACTAACCTAAGGACATCACACACATCTATGCCCGTGGCAGGATTCGAATCTGCGACCGTAGCAGTCACGCGGTTCCGGACTGAAGTGCCTAGAACCGCACGGCCACCACGGCCGGCTCGCATAACTTTACGTGACGTTATGCACGTGGCAAAGTGGTGAGACGGGTTATGTGTAGTTATCGGCTTTCCATACATGCTCATATTTCATTGGACAGTTTTTGATGTGACTGATTTCGCACATACATTTCATAAAGGAAAGTATATCCCGAAGTGGATATTCACGTTGTTTGAATAATCAGTGTTAGTTAAGTGGTGCCTGAGGAAATTTGTTGTGATCTGACACATAGTCAAGTGTTTAAAGGCTGATTATGTCGTTAGGTAGTTTCTTCATTTAATTAGATGTTCAGTTTTGTTGAAATAGGGGGTCTTTTTGACTGTGTATTAACCGAATAAGGGACCCGATGGCGCAACTTAGTTAACAGTTTGTTGTAACTGTTTCAATGTCAACGTTTTCAGCGTTTTGTCGATTATTTTCGAGAGAAACCCTGGGTGCCATGTGCCGCGGCCCGCCGATGAAATCAATCAGAGGCAGCCGCAAAAGCCCGACGCGCCGCGGTCGTCCATCTTGGCGGCGAGCGTGTGGACGACGGGGGCGGGGCCCGCTGGCGCCTGCGCAGTCGCCGCCCCCCTAGCAACAATGTGGACGACGTCACGATAAAAGGGCCGAGGCTGCACCTTACAAAGCCGCCACGTGACGTGATTTCAAAAATGGCGTACACCAATACCTGGATAGCACCCGACGCCACAGAAAACTAAGTTTCAGCACTGCGTGGGGCTTTACGACGTACAAAAGGAGATCATTTCCGTGCTAATATAGTCCCTACCTCGCCATCTGTCAAAGTTAAGGCTGGATAGCGACATGTTTTCCTGTGGTTCGCGGCAGAATAATAAAGAAGAAAGATTGTTCCCTTTTATTGAAAACGCTTGTGGTATGCGCTTTGGTAAAATTTCTCACATTTGAAACCATAGCCGTTTATGCCTGCTTTTAAGGGAACATATTCACCGTCAGAACAAACAAAATAACAATAGAAGCATATGCGGAGTTTTGGTTAAAGCGATTTTCCAATATTATTTAAGAAGTACCGGTACACGCTGAGTTATTTTTATTTTCGAAGCTTTTAAAAGGAACTTGATGGTGAAGGATAACAGATGGAAACTATCTCTGTTTAGAAGAGAAATGTAAAATTGCGTAATTTACTTGTACAGTTCATTCCTCTTCGTACAGTCATCAACTTGTTAATTTTGTGCATTGTGTACCTCAGCCGCGTGGGATTAGCCGAGCGGTCTCGGGCGCTGCAATCATGGACTGTGCGGCTGATCCCGGCGGAGGTTCGAGTCCTCCCTCGGGCATAGGTGTGTGTGTGTGTTTGTCCTTAGGGTAGTTTAGGTTAAGTAGTGTATAAAGTTAGGGACTGATGACCTTAGCAGATAGGTCCTATAAGATTTCACACACATTTGAACATTTTTTGTGTACCTCAGCTTGCAGGTTTGTAATAAACTTAATATTTGTACAGCCATCAACTTGTTAATTCTGTATACTGTGTACCTTAGCTTTCAAGTTTGTAATAAACGTAATATTATTTGAAATGAGCAGTAAAAAACTATGATTTTTGACGGGAAAATGCTCATGAGAGGCTACCGAAAAATTGCCGATTCACTTTGCCAGAACGTCTCCCAAAGAAGTGATACGCAAGTACGTGAGAAAATCCAGCTCTTGTAGTCCTACAAAAAAGAATAATAAAGGGCTTTAAAATTTATATTATTTACCCAACTCTCAGAAGAGTTGAAATGTCCTTCAGGGTGTCGCAGTTTGAAAGTAACAGTTTGTTTTCCTTTATCCGTTTTTCCCTTCTGGCCAAAGACATCATCCTCTTAGGTAGAAATACTAATTCATGTTGCCGTTGCTTTGTCACTTCCCTCTCTCCGGTAAAATTAGTGATGCTTTTTCTATTTTCTAATTTCGGAATCAACAAAAACAGCATATATCCCGCCACGTTGTGTGCCTTTTTTCCTGTTGTATTTAAATCTTACGTTTCCTGGCACAAAGTACCTGTCCTTATGAAAATTTTCCCTACTTATAATAAGGGATAAAGCTCGTTCCAGCGCTTCCTAGGGCTGCGATAAGAAATGGGGTTCACTTTTTACTTCCGCTCGTACCTCTCGTAGTATTGACTTCTTACAAGAGGACTTGCTGAAAAGTAATGCCTACAAATTTTTTATCTGAAAACTCAAAGTTTTTTAAATAAAACAAACGTTGTTAAATTTCTTCATCTTTGTTCTTCATGGCTACATATTTTCAGGCCTCTGCCGCTAGAGGGCTCTGGATTGCAGCGTAACATGGCGGTTTGTAACGTAACTATGTCGGTAGGTAAGAAACAACGTGCTGTAATGGAGTTCCGAATTCGAAGAGTTCGTCCACTCATGGAGCAACCTCTCTTTCAGCCATGCCAGACCACACACGAGTGCTGTAACATCTGCAACAATCCGACGTCTTGGGTTCTTCCCATCCCAGGCATTGTCATCGATCATCCTCCGTACAGTCCCGACTTGGCCCCATCCGATTTCCTCCTGTTTGCAAAACTTGAAGAACACCTTCGAGGACTTCACTTCGACAGTGATGAAGCGGTGCCAGCAGGGGTGAGATTGTCGCTTTGTTAACAAAGTCAAACATTCTATAGTGACGGTATCAACAAACTGGTCTTTCGCTGAGAGAAATATGTTCGTCACCAGGCCTATTGCGCTGGGAAATAAATATGTAGACATGATCAATAAAGATATAGAATGTTAATAATGTATATTTTATTTAAAAAGCTTTAAGAGATTTCATATGAAAAATTCGGAGGTACTACTTTTCAGTACGCCCTCGTAATATAAGTAGCGAGTGTTTCTTACTGGCCCCGCTGAGTGACCGCGCGGTTAGAGGCGCCATGGCACGGACTGCGGGGCTCCTCCCGCCGGAGGTTCGAATCGTCCCGCGGGCATGGGTGTGTGTGTTGTTCTTAGCATAAGTTAGTTTAAGTAGTGTGTAAGTCTAGGGACCGATGACCTCAGCAGTTTGGTCCCTTAGAAATTCACACACATTTGAACGTTTCTTACTGGTTTGCGAATGTTATCTTCACTATATGTGTATTTCCTGTCTTCCATACGCTTTCCCTTTCATAAAACGTTCAGCAAAGAACTTGTGTTCAACATCGAACTGTGATTTCGCCTACATGCCAAGGATGCAACTAAATGCAACTACTCTTACGTCTCAGAAACCTTCTCGAAGTAAAACTCTGAACTGGACCAAGCTCTGTTTGGAGCCTTGTCTTTTCGCCGGCTGCGTCCTTACCATATGAGCTATCCCGGCACGTATCATGACCATAGTCGAAACTTTAACCTGCTAGAGCCTGGTTAACGCTCTTCCAAGCTAATACTTAATTCTGAAAAGCAGGAGACCGGTCCGGGCAGAACTGAAAATGTGAGGTCGTGGGGCGTGATAGCTCAGTCCGTAAGAGTATATTCCGCAAAAGGTAAGGTTTGAATTTGAGTCCAGGTCCGGTATACAGTTATAATCTGTAAGGATGATACAAAACATAGCAAACTCTACTATGAGCTAAAAGACATTAAACTGTTTGACAAATAAATGAAGCGCCCAGAAGACATGGTCAGATGCCAACGTAACTTTGCACACTTACACACCACCGGCGGCATGTAAACGATCAAGAGTTCCAGTTGCCTGTGACAGGTACAGCGGTCACCAGAGCATGGTACATAAGGGGCGTAGACAGCATCAGATGTTAATCAGAAGCCGGCCGTTGTGACCTAGCGGTTCTAGGCGCTTCAGTCCGGAACCGCGCTGCTGCTACGGTCGCAGGTTCGAATCATACCTCGGGCATGGATGTGTGTACTGTCCTTAGGTTAGTCAGGTTTAGGTAGTTCTAAGTCTAGGGGACTGATGACCTCAGATGTTAAGTCCCATAGTGCTCAGAGCCATTTGAACCATTTTGTTAATCAGATGTTAAGTGACAACTGCGAGGAACACGGAGATATTGCGTACTCGTACGACACAGCGCTATAAGCATCTGAGTGAGTTTGATAAGGGGCCTGACCGTGTCTCTCCATTTGGAGGCTGTTATAATCATGCATTATCCGTATTTGTGGGGCATTCGGATGTGACAGCGGCCCGATGTTGGACTGCCTGGGAAAGCGACGGCAGCATACTTGTCGTCAGGGTTCTGTTTGACCACGTCTGACCATCAGAAGGAGGATTGCCGTATTGTGCACCAAGCATATCATAACCCCTTCATATCTGGCCAATCGCCCGAGAACTCCCTCCAACATTCCGTCTCATTCTGTGCCACTGATCTGAGAGTAGAAGCAGCTGTATCTGGGAGTTATTACCCCCGCATAGGCTGCTGTTACCACCACAATAAATAAGGCCACTTTTGCAGTGGTGGAGTGACCGGGAAGCACGCACTGCTGAAGAGTGGCATCGCGTTGTTTCCAGGGATAAATCGCGATCCTGCACTACCCCAGACGACGATCGTAGAAGAGGGTGTGGGACCCGGAGAGAGCTCCCATTCTTACAGTTTTGGAGAGGAATATAGCCCTGTTAACCCCGGGCGTTCTGGTGTAGGTCACGGCTGGGAGATACTGAGGGAACTCTGACGGTGCAACTGTACGTTTCGGACATGCTATGTCCTCATTAATTGTCTCTCATGCGTCAGTTCGTGGTGTCTTTTTTCAAGAGGACAATGCTTATCTACATATGGCACGTGCCTCTATGAACTATGTGCTTCATTCTGAGGTACTCCTGTGACCATCAACATCTGTCCACTTTAAAATACGCGTGGGACCACGAACAGGAAGAGCACACATCTACTTATACTAAGGTAGAATCTTTAAGGTGCGTCTGAATCACACCAGGCGGCTGTTGGATGGCTCATAGCACTATGGGACTTAACATCTGAGGTCATCAGTCCCCTACAACTTAGAACTACTTAAACCTAACTAACCTAAGGACATCACACGCACCCATGCCCGAGGCAGGATTCGAACCTGCGACCGTAGCAGTCGCGCGGTTCCAGACTGAAGCGCCTAGAACCGCTCGGCCACATCGGCAGGCCGGCGGCTGTTGGTATAGGTAATTTAGTATCACTGATTTCATCCCCAAGACTTGCCCAGTTCGTGTGGCACAGTAAAATCTAAAGACGCTTCAACATGGCCCCGAGACTCTGTTGGTCCATTATGGACAGGGGACATCGGCTGGTTAAGTAATTGTCAGTGTCAATGAAATACACCAACAACCGTGTAACTTAAGATGTTATTTTATTTTATTTTGAAGCCTACCGGCTTCAGCATTTCATTATGCCATGGCAACTTGGCATCAAGTCTTTGAATGAAGCACTTGTGAAACGATTGAATTCACGACTTCCAGTGATTTATAGCCGTATATCACATTTTAGTTCGTTGGGAGAGGCGCATATGGGGCCTGAAGATGGCATAATGAAATTCTGAAACTGGTAGCATTCAAAATAAAGTAAAATAACATATTAAGTCACACGGCTCTTGGTTAATTTCATTGACATTGACAATTGATCCCGAGGCATGTCTGTGTTATAAAATACAGACTTCATGCTATCAGCGTGTCTATATTTGTCTCCCTACATGGGGAGAAACGATCATCATAATAAAATAACGGAAATCATTCATTTTTTCCGCGCGCTGTACGAGATTTGAATAATAGAGAGTTAGTGTGAAGGTGGTTCGATGAACCCTCCGCCGGGTATTTAAACGTCATTTTCAGAGTAGATGTAGATCCCTGGGATCCATACTGATTCAGCAAATACAAAATCGAAAACATTCCTGTGAAAAGGTGAGAACGTTAAGAGTGCAAGTGGAATTCCGCTGTTCAACACGGAGGAGGTAACAGATGGATGGAAAGAGTACGCTGAAGGCCTCTACGAGAGGTAGACAGTGCCTGATTACGTGACTGAGGAAGAAATATACAAGACATTCAGGATCCAGTGTTAACATCAGAGGTTAATAGAACTTTGGAAGGCTTATCGTCAAATAAGGCGAGTGGTATATATAACATTCCTTCGGAATCTATAAAATCATTGGTGGTTTTGGGAACCAACGATTATTCAAGATGGTGTATAGAATCTGTGGGTCCGGGGACTTACCAAGAAACTCGAAAAAATGTCAACGCAATCCCGAAGATTGCAAATGCAGTTAAGTCGGGAAATTATCGGACATACAGATTAACATTTAATGTTTCCTAGTTACTGATAAGAATAATAAACATATGAATGGGATAGGAAATTGAGGATTTATTCGACAATGATCAGCTCGGCTTTAGGGATGGTAAAGGTGCTAGAGAGGCAGTTCTGGTGTTGCGGTTGGTAATGGAAGCAGGAATTAAGATAAATGAAGACTTGTAGGATTTGTCAATCTAGAAAAAGAGTTCGACGACATAAAATGGTGCCAGACGTTCGAAATTCCCAGGGAAATAGATGTAAACTATGGGGGAAGACGGTTAATATACACTATGTCCAAGAATTAAGAGAGAAAATAAGAACGCAACACCAAGAACGAAATGTTCAGATGAAATAGGGTATAAAATAGGGATATAGGCTTTCGTCACTACTGTTTCATCTGTATAATGAAGAAGCAGTGATGAAAATACATGCCGGCCTGAGTGGCCGAGCGGTTCTAGGTGCTACAGTCTGGAACCGCGCGACCGGTACGATCGCAGGTTCGAATCCTGCCTCGGGCATGGATGTGTGTGATGTCCTTAGGTTAGTTAGGTTTAAGTAGTTCTAAGTTCTAGGGGACTGATGACCACAGAAGTTAAGTCCCATAGTGCTCAGAGCCATTTGAAAATACACAAACATTCAGGAGCGGGATTAAGATTCATGTTGAAAGGATATAAATTATGAGATTCACTAATGACATTGCTATCGTCCGTGCAAGTGAGGAGGAAATGCAGGAGCTGTTGAATGGGATGAAAAGTTTAATGACCACTCACTATGGCTTGAGAGTACGCCGAAGAAAGGCGTAAGCACGTGAGGAATGAGGAGCAACAGATATGAGATTGGCGATAAATAGCATCAAGATTGGGGGTCACGAAGTACATGAAGTGAAGGAATTCTGCTACCTTGTAAGCAAAATTAAGCATGAAAAACGAAACAAGGAAAACATAAGAAACAGACTAGCGCAGGAAACTGGGCGTTACTGACCAAAGGAAATGTACATGTATCAAACACAGACCTCAATTTTAGGAATAAATTTCTGAGGGTGATCATTTGGAGAACAGAACTGTTTAGTAGTGAATCATGTACTACAGGAAAACCAGGAAAGAAGAGAATCGAAGCGTTTGAGATGCGGTACTATACAAGGATGTTTGAATTTAGGTGACATGGGAAGAAATTACGAGTTTCTCTCTCCGCAGATTCAGCGAGGAAAGGAACAGTTGAGAAAGATTGATAAGAAGGATAGAATGATAGGACACGTGTTAATACATCACAGATTGACTTCCATGTTACTTGACGCAGCTGTAGAGGACAAAAAAATTGGAAGAGATGACAGGGATTGGAATACAATCAACGAATAATTGAGGACGTTGAGTGCAAGTGCTACTCTGAGATGAAGAGGTCGGTGCAGCAGAGCGATTCGTGACAGACAACTAAGAAGACCGATGATAAAAAAAATGGTCATGAACTTCTGCATTTTAGTGTGACTCCTTTAGTCGCATAGTTTTCACAAACACCAATGTGCTTTGCTCTGTGAACAGAGTAGAGGTATAAGATGTATGGTGGTCAAATAATTGGAGGAGTTGTAGCGAAGCGCACGATCTGACCTCGGCGGCAGCAGTCATCGTCCAATATTTTAGACCTAAAGGTGGCCTAATGCGGCTGAAACTGGTAATAACAGTTAAATAGTAAAAAACAACCCTTGACCTGGGATATTTGATTCACATAGCTGTAGGAACAGCTAATGCCTCATGCAGCGTGCTGTGGTTGGACCAGTTTGAAGCGCAACCACTCAGTAGCAACGTAGGCTGAAAACAGCCGTTCTGCTAAATTTTTCTCATCAGATGGACATGTGACAAGTCTGTGGATCGTTACTTAAGTACTGGAGTTCCAGGAGTCGATATTCGCGTTGTTCCAGAAGACATGGTGCAGTGCCTCAACAATGCGATTACCGGACTTCCAAAGTCACTATAATGAAATTGGTTTGGCGGGCATATCGTGAAGCAGTAAGTGCCATAGTAGTGTTCTGTAGCGCAAGTTCTTCACTGTGAACTTAAATTCAAAGAACGAATTTGATTGAATTCGGCTGTCTATTGAGTAATTATAATCATGTCCGACCGTTGCCTCTCGGTCATACCTACTTATAATAGATGCCAGAATGTATCTCACCAGTACCGAGCTTTGTAAACGACAACGGGACGCAGAATTCAATCACAGCTGCCTGTGTGAATGTGGCCCACGGTCCATCTCATCAGAAACAAGGCACTGTAGTGTCGCCCACATTGGACGGAAAATCTTGGTTTATGGAGGCAGATCGAATGTAGCCGGGTGTTGTTTTGGAACAGTATTTTAGCATTATATCTCATTCTTGTGGTAGTAGGTAGACAGCGCGTGCATGAATCAGCATTGACGGTCGTACGAATCTCAGTGTCGTCCGAAATGGTGTTTTCATGACTCCAAGCTTCAGCGATTAATTCCTACATCACTTTATGCCACATACAGAGCTCTCGGCAATTCATTGCTTCGATATGGACATTACATAATCGGATTTTCGAATGCTATCCCCAGTATATTACATAGGTTCCAATTACAATAACCATAGCCCATTGGGAATCCGCTTCACAGATGTATTTCAGCTAGATCAGTATACTCTCAACTGTTCCTATACTGGACATTAATTTGCTTGTGGAATGACGAAAAGTCCCTCAGCAACACATTAGTAATGTGCAATCTGCAATATACAGATTCACTGTTTGGGATTTTGGTTTGGCCACACATCCAGTATGAGGGCAATACTTTGCCTCCTTCAGAAGTTTTCAAAGGTTGTCCTGTCATATCTTGAGTCATATGGATAAGATTCACCGAGTATCATCACACTACATTATACTGCACTTACGTGTGAGGTAACGCCTTAATTTATAAAAAAAAAAGTGTGTGAAATCTTATGGGACTTAACTGCTAAGGTCATCAGTCCCTAAGCTTACACACTACTTAACCTAAATTATCCTAAGGACAAACACACACACCCATGCCCGAGGGAGGACTCGAACCTCCGCCGGGACCTTAATTTATACAATGGTGCTAATTCGACATAGGTGAAGTTTTCAATAAGAAGTTTATACGGTTCTTTTACCTGTCTGCCATAACATCGTGACGGTGTGCCGTACTCTTTAGATTCAAATCCATCGGTTCCTTTCTCTCCCAAGTACCGGTTTGCGTACGTCCATCTACAGCCGTCACCCAGGAGGCAGCAGCAACTTGCACTGTGAACAGAGATTACCATTATTTACCCACAAAGATATAAATAATATGCGATAATTAATCTTGCGGAAGGCCACAGTAAGACATTATGTTATATCAGTCCACACTGGTGAGCAAACCCTAAGGGTGAAAGTAACTTTCGTTAAATGTGTCACTTCCAAGTAACAAAACTCGGTGAAACTAGGACTATACAGGACGTTCGGAAAATGGGGAATGTGTGTCAGATCTTATGGGACTTAACTGCTAAGGTCATTGGTCCCTAAGCTTACACACTGCTTAACCTAAATTATCCTAAGGACAAACATACCCACCCATGCCCGAGGGAGGACTCGAATCTCCGCCGGGACCAGCCGCACAGTCCATGACTGCAGCGCAGTAGACCGCTCGGCTAATCCCGCGCGGCCGGACGTTCGAAAATCCCGTTGCAAACTTCTAGGATCTGAAGGGGGGAGTGAGTACATAATATTTTGAATAGGACCCCACCCCGCAAACGTACCGTTTCCGTGCTATGACGGTTTCGATTAAGATGTTCAACTCATCTATTTTTGCTTGAGGAAGTGACTCAGTACAATTATTAGGTAAAAATTCGAAAGGAAACATAACGAAACATCCATTTATGACTTAAGCACATTGCTTTGTATTGGCATTTAAAACATTGCGTGTTTACATTATTCCAAAACAAAAAAGAACCCACCATACCGTACGTGCAGATCAGAACTGATGCATTACAACCGCGGTTCCACGTGGCGACCACCGACGCTGCTACAGTCATTGTACCTGCGAAGCACGTTCTGGTACACACTCTCCAGCTCCCCTGGTGCCTGTTCAGTTTCTAATGCAGCGGCCAGAACTCGTGCCAGCAGCTCTTCCTCCGTCTCTACAGGAATCTCGTAAATCTCGCAGCAAGGCAGACATTAAGTGACATCATGTGACAGTCTGACGTAGTACACGTCATCCTGTCTGCCCTGTTTCGTACCAGGACAAGCAACTATGAGACTTTTCTCTTTCTCTCAGTAGACATGGACATGTTACACATCTGAACTGAAATCGCCGTAGAAAGGAAACAGAACAAGGGTTCCTGTTCAAAATATTGTATACTCTCTCAACTCTAAAAGTTCTAGGCGTCGGTAACGGGAATTTCCAGACAACCTGTATATGGAGAGAACTCCTACAGTATATACTAGAAGAGAACTGAAAGAAATTCTCAATGAAACGAACGGAAATAACACTTTTATTCAAAGACGGTAATTTCGCTGAAGTCACCGCAAAGTAGTTCCTTAGTTTGCCTCACAAGGCCTGAGTCCACGCAACTTGCCAGCAGCGCTCGGCAGACCGGGCGGCCATCCATCCAAGTGGTAACCGAATCCGACAGCACTTGACTTCGATGATCTGAGGGCAACCGGTGTTACCACTGTGGCAGGGCCGTTGGGCCGCTGGCGGTCATTAAAAAGAGGCTCGACGCGATACTTAATAGCTTAGTAGGGTGTGCCATCTCCACGGACAGCAATGCATGCCCTGCAGTGTGCTTCCATGCTGGCCACAAGGTTTTTAAGGAGTTCTTATGGTAGGGCGTTTCAGTCTTCCACCAGCGCGGCTGTAAGCTGTTGTATGGTCGCTGGTGGAAGTGGTTGTGTTGCGGTACCCTCTTTGAATCCCTTCTATAGCTTGTAACTAGAAGAAGGATAGGAAATAACTAACATCTCTTGTGAATTTCGTAAGTGATGTAGACGGGTACTGGACTCATTTCAAGTCTGAATCGCAGTTATTCGCTAATGCATAAGGTAATTAGCTAACACAATGAAATAAAGCTATGCCCAGGTTATGAAGTAAAACAGTATGCAAAATAGAGTATCCCTTTAGGCGAAACTACCACGGGTTGCTCTCATTAGTCTTCACAGTTTCTAGAGAACTTCTTTGTTATCTATAATCAATAAAAGAAATTAATAGATAGTTGACAGTATGGTGGAAACAAAAGTGGCTACTGCATGGATTTCCATACTAATAAGTTGTTTGAACTTAAGTACAGCCTCAGTTTCTTTGTGTGAAAACCGCCACTGTTACATAGTATAGTTGGAGTAGTATCGGTGAAGAATGAGAACGAAAACTATGGTAAATGGAGCACAGTCTTTCTGTCAGATGAAGTGGCGAACACTGTTACCAAGAAATATCAATTTGTCCTCAATGAGAGTCACTGTGCTCTATCTAGAAATCATGGGAACAACGAAATAGTTTGATATTACTCTAATAGGCTCAATGTCACCTCCATGCTTTTCTACAGGAATCAGGCAGCCGAGAATTTGAGGTATTTTGGTCACTTTCCTTTAGGAAAATCTTTTATTCTCGAAACACATGGAAGAAGACTCTTTCCTTTTATTTTTATTGTTTATCAGTAGTCTTTGCTTTATACTGTTTGTTCTTATTTTATTCGAAATAGTTCTACTCCAAATATCAAACTTCTGAAGCTTGCGTTGGACTCTTTCTGTAAATATACATTTTATTCATGTTGTTTTTACCGTGCTGTTGCATTGATAGCACGTATTTTATTTGACATTCTCATCGTTTGTTGATCCCTCTCACATGCATTTTGGATCCTTTCACTGTTGTTGCGGATAATACTGGCGTGGTTTGTCTGAGATACTCGCCTCTTAATAAACTGAATAACCAGTCTTCATTAAAGGGGTTACAGTTCAACGCACCTCAGTTAAGTCCCACCTTTTGGAAAATCTTCTGTCTGCTGCATCGCACCTCCTACTGAATGTGTGTTGCATACGGGAATACATAAGAATGTCAATTTTATGAAAATATCGCTACATCTATGATTGGTCGTCTGCTGAATGTCTGTACTAAAAATGAGTCGTAATAATGTGACGATCGCCGCAATTCCTTTGAGACAAGAGCTTTCTGTAGGCGATCCGTAGTCCACGTCCCCAACTTGTGAAAAGTCCGTAATTTTTTCATGTGAGTGCAGTTTTTTTTTGTTTTAGTTGTTCTGAATTTTTCTAGTAATGAAAGGAGGCGGTACTCTACCACCGGCAAATTATCGACTTCTCTCAAACAACATCAAGGTCTGTTGAACTTAAAGCCCTTGCTCAACAGACGGATCAGCATCTGCAGTGAATCACGCATCCGCTCCACAAGGCAGTGTGGGGAAGTTCGGTCTTCAGCTGAATACACTGGAGTCCGGTCATTTCCACTCTTCTTGTCGGCCAAATATCTCGCTATGGAAACTTCTTCCACTGTCAGATATTGAACCATATAACGACGGAAAGACACTGTTGATAACACATTAAACTCACACTCGGGACGAACCAGTCTGAAGTCCCCGACCGGCCTTCCAGAATTGGATTGTCTGTAGTTTCTATAAATCAGTTACGACGAATATCAACACGGTTCCTTTAAAGTAGCCACACCCAATTTCCTCCCCCATCCTTCTCCAGCCTCAGCCAGTGCCTCATCCCATACAACCCCGTCGTCTACAGGACGTTAAACCGTCCTCCAATCAGAAAGATGGGCGTCACCATGTGAACCTCTACAGAACCGGAAGCCATCAGCTGTGTTAATAAAAGAAACATCCGGGAAGCAAATCTTAGCGCAGAAGCTGCCGTCGGTAAGAGAAGTCAATAATCTGCAAGTGACTTCCATGAATTTTACTGAATGAGTTGCTGCGCCCTCGACTGTTCAAAACTGAAACCCCGACTCCACCTAGGTGACAGAATAACGAGTGCGCATTAGGAGTATCGGGACGTGAGGGAACTCTAACGACGTACTGAAGACACGCCTCTCGAGAAAACGACTTTGCCTTGATTGGAGACAAGCCAAAACAAAGAAGTTGCTGAAGCAGAAAAAGAAGGGGGCATGACTCGACTTCCTAATTGATTACGTCAGGATATCCTCCAACATGGTCATACGGCGTAAGTTAAAAAGGTTGCATCGGCTGTCTGACAAGGGCAGCGCCCTCCTTAAACTGCCAATTACTATTGTGAAAAAACAGTCTGCTGGAACGGCTAGTTGCTGGCTTCGTCTATCACCGTTCAAATGAGACAACGAGACAGTTTAAAATGTACCATCCGCGATCGAAGAACTGAAGCAAGCACGGCTGCAGAGAAGACAGCATACATTACCCTGTGATGCTGCAATTGCTACCGCTTCTACGGAATCGCCTCTGTACTTTTTACTACACACTACGAAACGGTATAAATGATATTTTCGACAGTAAAAACAGTAGAATTGAAAATATAGGAAAGTCTTTTTATGCATAGTAGAGTGGAGATGTGAATACCACGACCTGTATACGGAAATAGCTCTTGGGTATTGTGAAGACTTCTGCACAAGCGATAAGTACATTTCTAACATCACGAACACCCGGTGACGGTGACGAGGACATAGAAATACCTACTGTAGTTCTTTCTTGTGAGACATACTTACCGCTTACTGCGGATGTAAGTTTCAGCCTGCTTTGTTGATTGATTGCAACAGATGTCATGGGACGCATCAGTGATCATCGAAATATCTCTGGTCAAAAAACTGGGGATGCATCTTTTAGCCTGCTTTGGAAATAAGATCCCACAAGGGCTTTCTGCCAGATCACGGTCACCAGAAGGAAAAATAACCAGGCAAATAAGAATACTCCGGGCATCATCTTGCCTCTGTTCCTCTGAATCACATGGACCCAGGGTCTGATAAGAGTTCTCAGTGCAGATAAACATTTAGAGCGTCATTAAAATCTGCCTGCTTATGCAAAGGGTGAAACAGAGAAGATCCAAAGCAGAGAAGCACGTTCCATTACAGATTCATCACGGTGTAGTGTACTGTTGGAGTTCCGAGGGCGTACTTTCCTAGAAGAATCGACGAATATATTGCTTCCTACTTATAGCTCGCGAGAAGAACATCAAGATAAAATCGGAGAATCGAGTCACACTGATGCTTGCAAGCAATCGTTCTTCCCACGAATCACACGCGATTGTAACAGGAAAAGGGGGCAGTGAGACGTACATAAAGATCTCTTCGCCATAAACGTAAAGGTTGCTTGTAGAGTATAGACGCAGATGTAGGCGAGGTCCTATATATGACAGAGTGATCTACGGTTATTTAGGGTGATACCGAGGGCTAATTGATTTTGCAAATCGCATGCAAGCCTGAAAGAGATACGGACTGATATACACAGACGTGTCAAAAGTCATGGGACAGCGATATGGCGGTGGTGTCACGTACACAACGTATAAAAGGGCAGTGCAGTGGCGAAGCTGTCATTTGTACTTGGTTCAAATGGCTCTGAGCACTATGGGACTTAACATCTCAGGTCATCAGTCCCCTAGAACTTAGAACTACTTAAACCAAACTAACCTAATGACATCACACACATCCATGCCCCAGGCAGGATTCGAACCTGCGACCGTAGCGGTCGCGCGGTTCCGGACTGAAGCGCCTAGAACCGCTCGGCCACAGCGGCCGCTTAATTTGTACTCAAGTGGTTAATGTATATGTAATAAAAGTTAACAATTAATTTAAGAAAGCCACAAGAGGGTATAAGTGATAAGCAGCCTAGCCATTTGCGCTCAAATTTGCGACGCGGATGCGTCAGAGTGGACGGAGTCTTTTTCTCAGGAGAGTCACCCTCCTGGTGGCACCACAGAATGTCCAACATAAGCGCCAACGAGTCTTTATTTCCTTCCAGCCATAAAGTCGCAGGAAGAGTCTGTGGTGCCACCTCGCCGGTTGGCTAGAGGACCTACTTACACCCCCACTGTGTTTCCTCCGAGGCAATAAAGCCACGGAGAGGTGATGTCAGGGCCCCATTCGGTCACAACTTTCCGACGGGTAATCTTGTACGCAGCCTATTGTTGGTCGTTAATGCGGAAATCGCCGCCGTCTGTAATTAACGTGAACTAACTTCAATTACTTTGGAATCAGTCATGTGTAAAATGGCTTCAGTAGAATTTAGCGAGAGTACGCACGTGGCCTACCTTGCCTGCTGCAATTATGCCAGCACTAACCTTGCACTGTACGGTGCACACGCTGACGATGGTGTGGTAAGAATTTTCACACTTACCACCCAGTGTATTCGTATCTTGTACACTATGTGATCAAAAGTATCCGGACACCCCCAAAAACATACATTTTTCATATTAGGTGCATTATGCTGCTACCTACTGCCAGGTACTCCATATTAGCGACCTCAGTAGTCATTAGACATCGTAAGAGATCGGAATGGGGCGCTCCACGGAACTCACGGACTTCGAACGTGGTCAGGTGACTGGGTGTCACTTGTGTCATACGTCTGTATACGATATTTCCACACTCTTAAACATTCGTAGGTCCACTGTGATAGTGAAGTGGAAACGTGAAGGGACACGTACAGCGCAAAAGCGTACAGGCCGACCTCGTCTGTTGACTGACAGAGACCGCCGACAGTTGAAGAGGGTCGTAATGTGTAACAGGCAAACATCTATCCAGACCATCACACAGGAATTCCAAACTGCATCAGGATCCACTGCAAGCACTATGACAGTTAGGCAGGGGATGAGGAAACTTGAATTTCATAGTCGAGCAGGTTCTCATAAGCCACACATCACGCCAGTAAATGCCAAACGACGCCTCGCTTGGTGTAAGGAGCGTAAACATTGGACAACTGAACAGTAGAAAAAACGTTGTGTGGAGTGACGAGTCACGGGACACAATATGGCGATCCGATGACAGGGTGTGGGTATGGCGAATGCCCGGTGAACGTCATCTGTCAGCATGTGTAGTGCCAACAGTAAAATTCGGAGGCGGTGGTGTTATGGTGTGGTCGTGTTTTTCATGGAGGGGGCTTGCACCCGCTCTTGTTTTGCGTGGCGCTACCACAGCACAGACCGACATTGATGTTTTAAGCACCTTCTTGCTTCCTACTGTTGAAGAGCAATTGGGGGATGGCGACTGCACCTTTCAACACGATTGAGCACCTGCTCTTAATGCACGGCCTTTGGCGGAATGGTTACACGACAGTAACATCCCTGTAATGGACTGGCCTGCACAGAGTCCTGACCTGAATCCTACAGAATACCTTTGGGATGTTTTGGAACGTCGACTTCGTGCCTGATGTCACCGACCGCCATCGATACCTCTCCGCAGTGCAGCGCTCCGTGAAGAATGGGCTGCCATTCCCCGAGAAACCTTCCGCCACCTGATTGAACGTATGCCTGCGAGAGTGGAAGCTGTCATCAAGGCTAAGGGTGGGCCAATACCATATTGAATTCCAGCAGTACCGCTGGAGGGCGCCACGAACTTATAAGTCGTTTTCATCCAGGTGTCCGGATACTTTTGAGCAGATAGTTTCTCTCTCTCGTGGTCAATAACTATACCTCCAGTACGTTACTTCTGATGGTTTCTCATCTTCCACTAGTTAAGGGTCTCTAGGTGTTGGACAATCTCACATTTCTTAGCCAACTGTTTTCTTTTGTTACTTGTGATTTGCTATGGAGGACTGACTTTTTGACGATCAATCCAGAAATGTTGACTGATGTCGTCCCATGCTGCAACCAGATTACCTCACCACACAAATATGCTTTTCAAAGTGCAGTATGTAATTACTCTAATCTTTTATGTTTGTGTGTACTGGTTTGTGGTCCTCCCACTCTATTCTTTTACAGTAATCAGTCTGGCGGAAAAACCTGCCTTCAGGACGCCATCCAATGCAGCCACAGAGACAGAAGATCTGCAGGTAAGATCTCTTTTATCTGGTGATAAGGAAATATTTAGATAGGACAGCTAATTCATTGTAATTAATCTCCCCGTTATCACATTCCTTACATCCACTACTGGTGTGAGCAGTCACAGAACCCAGAGGGCGGCGACCTTCATCGTGTTTAAAATGTGGCGCACGATTTTGAGATCTGATTCGTGACTGATTTTTACTTTTTCCTTCGTCTCGATTCTTCACAGAGTGATGATCTGCGACTATATTCTCCTCCATTCAGACTTATCTGACCCCTTGGAAATGTCCGCACTACCTGACCACTGGGTCATATGGTGATTGATTGTTGCCATACTTTTCCACTATCTCAGCATTGTTGTAGCGTTGTTCCCCACTAAATTCTGACTTTATTGCCGCGATGAGGCGTTAGCGTCACGTATCGTTATGTGGTATTAATTCATTTTATGCAGCTATTTCACAGTTATTTCAGTGAGAATACTTGAGCGGTGTGCTTGAAAAGGCAACCTTGTGCTCGTCGCTCTGGTGTAGTGTGATGACGGAAACGTCTCCGTGGCCTTTCTTGTCGGCAAAAGGCAATTTGTGAATCTCATCCAGTCAAGAGGTCCTCCTCTGGGGAAATGGGCAGTTTTGTGGAAATCGAGAAGCGACCTGTTCAATGGCTATTGAATATCAGGCAGGCACCTGTACACTCTGCGGTCAGTGAAAACCCTAGCAAAGCACAGCTCCCAGGGCATAACTGAGTTCATTTTGGTCTTTCTGCATGCATTTCAAAGAGCAAGATGCCATTGCACTGTCCGAACAGTGTGGGGGAGTCAGTTGCGTTTGCTGTAAATATTTGATTCAACTAGTAGAATTGTATCACTTTGGTCAGTGTTCTTCAGCCCAGTACCAGCAGCATGTTTAAGAATGTGCATCTTGTATGAAAGAGGAGGAAAGTTGTGTGCGCTTTCCTCTGCTTTTTCAAGAATTTAGCAATTCTCTCCAGTGACATTGGCAACAGCATAGAGTCGTCGCCTCCAGATAGAGGTTTTTTGAAAGTAATGGGTTGAGAATGTTGTGAACCTAGATTCTGGGCACTCTGTTCGAGGTCGTCGCAGAGAGGGCGTCACGTCCAACCGCTGTCTGGTGTCGATCGGCGCACGCTAGCTGCTTGCGATAATGTAAAAGTCGCTATTTCGGTAGTAAGATCCATACTCTGTGCAGCTTGTTACTTGCTCACTTTGCCATGTAACTCGTGTTGATTAGTTGAAACGTTCCCTTCGAAAAGTTTATGAATTACTGTGCTGATAAACCCCTTACGTTATTTGATTTTTAAACAGCTGAGCAGAACTGAACGTACTCAGACATTTCGCTCTTTACTTATTCTGATCAACACTAAACTGGCACACAATATTTTTAGCGCAACGCAATCTGACTTTCAATAATCCTTACAAAAGAATGGCCCTGACTAACAATAACCTACACCTTTCGTGAATCACCTACCTCACAAAAATCTTCTTTACTCGAACTACTGCAAAACAGCGAGCGCCAATACTGCAAGATAAATAAAAGATTCTAACTACTGAAGGCACTAACTACTGATAGGCATACTAAGCAAATGAAAGATTTTAATAGAGGACAAACAATGTATTTACCTTAATAGTGTTCAAAAGTCATTATATATATATATATATATATATATATATATATATATATATATATATATATATATATATATATCAGTTCATGATATCCAGTATTACAAATTTACTCTTTCTGGCGGACGCACGGCCGGATCGTGCGCTCTTAAAATTCTGCCATCTCTCTCCCCACATCCACCACTGCCGGCGGCTCACCTCCAACTGCGCAACGCTATGAGCTGTTCACATCCAACTGCCCAACACTTCAATAGCGACTATTCCAACAATGCCAACCAGCCGCAGACTTCACACAGCACGGTCAGTGATTTTCACATAGAGCGCTATGTGGCGTTACCAACATAAAAACCTAAACAGCCTACTTACATGGTTTGGTTACAATTTGTGGCTTCTCACTGCAACGTTCACTTTGGTTTCGTGAGCTGCCCTGTAAGCATATCTTGTTGCGCTTACACATACAGTTTTCCATTCTTTTCTGTCCCTAGTTTGATCGGAAATCTAGAGAATTTTGGTCTTTGTTAATTTAATTGTGATTCATGTTAATCATCAGGTCAAATAAATAACTGTTAATCTGTCTTAACTTAGAAAATGTTCAAATGTGTGTGAAATGTTACGGGACTTAACTGCTAAGGTCATCAGCCCCTAAGCTTACTCACTACTTAACCTAAATTATCCTAAGGACAAACACACACACCCATGCCCGAGGGAAGACTCGAACCTCCGCCGGGAACAGCCGCACAGTCCATGACTGCAGCGTCACAAACCTCTCGGCTAGTCCCGCGCGGCTCTTAACTTAGATTTCAAGGCACTTTAAAATGTCCTACATCTTTTCCTGGTTAGGGGACCCTTTAAAAATAAATGTAAACTGTCGTATATTTAACCCCTTGAATCTCAACAGTATGAAAACAAGTATAATTTGTAAAATTTTCACAAAATTAACCTTTATCATCAGAGAAAGCAATGAATACAAGAAGAAATTGACAAAAAGAAAACACTCAATTGTTTTAAGGAGGTGGTTTCACTTTGCAATATAATTTAAAAATTTTTCATAAAATTAACATTTATTATCATAGCAACGCATAAAAGAATACATTAGAGAAAGTAAACAATCAACTGTGTTAAGCAGATTGTTTCTCTTTGAACCACAACTACAAGCAGTTTACAGCCACCCAGCATTTCATGTGATGTATTTCACAGCACATTCACATTCTTCCTAGACACAATGCCACATCTCGAAAAATTCCATGAAAATGTCTAAAACAAATTACAGTCATAAACAATAAGCAAAAATGGAACTAAAATTTAATAAATTCTGTATCAAAAGTACATACCGACCCAGCGGCTTTACATCGAAACCACTCATAAAATCATTAGTACAAACTCAGATTTACGATACCAGAAGTTCAGATATAATTGCATTCATTGTCAATGATATCCTCAATATTGCCCCTATAAAAAAACCGGATGATACAACCTCCAACAATCACATAGTACAGTCTTCGCAAAGGCTCTTGTTTTGATCGCTAAGTGACGGATACACTGCACTACGTACATTTGTAGGAGTTCCTCAGCGTACCGCTGGTTCAGGTTCAACTGGTTGACTTCACTATGTCGGCGTTGTCCTTGTGCTCCAAGGATAACTGACCCATTACTTTAGGAAAGCAACGATTATTGCATTCGCTTGTCTTGGATCAGTAAGATTTAGTTTTACTTGCTGACCTGTGCCAGTAATGAGCTTTCCGTTCGTCTTGTATTACTACAAAGGGTTAGAACATTCAAAATGCCGACTAGGAATTACTGCGCGATACTCCACTCTATCAATGGTCTGCGCCATTTTATTTTGGCTCCACTAACCGCGTGCTACGACACTGTGGCCCGGGAATTTCAGAGTGTACGGGGAATGTAGACATTTACATACAAACAAACAAACAAAACAAAGAAAAACGTAACTTTATTTTCTCGAGGTGCTAATTAAAACTTTATAACTGCCCCCCCCGTATGTTCGTAGCTCAGAGTTTCCCCGTGGTTTCTCCTCGTAATGTTGGTATGTCGTAGACGTGCAGCTGAACGAGAAATGGCTGCGGAGCGTGAGTGACTCATGGAGCAGGAAGCTGGCGGCACTGTAGGCAAAGTTAACGCCTTCGGGAGACAATTCGCTGCCGTTAATTGCCAGCACGGACTAATTACGCAGCGTTTACTACAGCGCGCGGTGGGCGGGATTCCTCCCCCACAACCGTTCTCTAGTTTCTCGCCCGTAGCAGTCTGTCGCTCCGCACGCAAGATTGCTGTTAGAACAGAGCGACGTAGCTTGCTGGTTCTGGCATTGGGTCCACAATCACATCGAATAGAGGTCAGATCTCATTCCGGTCATCGTGATATTTGTTCCGTGTCGGTCCCCTGAATTCCTTACTGGCGCTGCCGGAGTAATTTCGCTGGCACGGTCAGGGCTGATTTGTTTCCGTGACTCTGAAGTTGGTCCTTATCTATATAAACGATTTGAGAGACAATCTGAACAGCCGTCTTAGGGTGTTTGCAGATGACGCTGTCGTTTATCGACTAGTAAAGTCATCAGAAGATCAAAACAAATTGCAAAACGATTTAAAAAAGATACCTGTATGGTACGAATATTGGTAACTGAAATAACGAAAAGTGTGAGGTCATCCACTTGAGTGCTAAAAGCAATCCGTTAAACTATGGTCACGCGATAAATCAGTCAAATCTAAAGGCCGTAAATTCTACTAAATACAATTACGAACAACTTAAACTGGAAGGAACACATAGAAAATGTTGTGGAGAAGGCAAACCAAATATTGCATTTTATTGGCAGGACACTTACAAAATGCAACAGATCAACAAAGGAGACTGCCTGCACTACGCTTGTCCGTCCTCTTTTAGAATACTGCTGTGCGGTGTGGGATCCTTATCAGCGAGGATTCACGGAGTACATCGGAAAAGTTCAAAGAAGGGCAGCGTATTGTATTATCGCGAAGTAGGGGAGAGAGTGTCACTGAAATGATACAGGATCTGGGATGCACATAATTAAAACAAAGGCGTTTTTCGTTGCGGAGGAATCTTCTCAAGAAATTACAATCACCAACTTTTTCCTCCGAATGCGAAAATATTTTGTTTACGCCGACCTACTTAGGGAGAAATAATCACTATGGTATAATATGGGAAAGATATAGGTGTTTGTCCTTTCCGCGCGCTATACGAAATTGGAATAACAGGGAATTGTGAAGGTGGTTTGATGAACCCTCTGCCAGGCACTTAAATGCGATTTTCAGAGTATCCATGTAGTTGTAGATATAAATGTAGATGTAGGTTCTGTACGTAATGACTTCCTTGTCAATATCCACTCCTCACGAAATCTCCAACATTGTCAGACGATACGTGCACAGGAACGGAAGAAGAAGAACAGTGAATGAGTGTGATGTACACGACGACTGAACACCATTTTTGTTGCTTTTAAGCCCTGTGAATGTTAAACGCAGATTTTTCGATTGTTAATTTGTATTATAAAGCCGGCCGCGGTGGCCGAGCGGTTCTAGGCGCTTCAGTCCGGAACCGCGCGACTGCTACGGTCGCAGGTTCGAATCCTGCCTCGGGCATGGATGTGTGTGATATCCTTAGGTTAGTTAGATTTAAGTAGTTCTAAGTTCTAGGGGACTGATGACCTCAGATGTTAAGTCCCATAGTGCTCAGAGCCATTTGAACCATTTTGTATTAAAAACTTTAAAATATCATATAAAAGTTTATTACGATATCATAATCTGGAGTGTGATTGCATTCCTTACGATTGCAGAAGACCAGTACCGCTTATACTTGGCAATGTTTGAACTAATTTCACTTCATGGTAAACAACTTGGGCAATGAATTCCATAGTGTTGCTGTTGTGGTCTTCAGTTCAGAGAATGGCAAGTTGCGACAACCTCTTAATCTCTGCATCTGATGCGTTTCAAACTGCTCACTATTGTCAAGCGGTGCTCTTGGTCCACATTTTGTATCCATTCCCCCCTCGCCTTCTCCTTACTCCAGTATCAAATTAACTACGATGCCTCAGGATGTGTTCTACGAACCAATACCTTCTTTTGCTGAAGTTTATCAAAGAATTTCATTCTTCCCCAGTAGCATTCAGTAGCCTCTCATCAGTTTTTCGATTTATCTAAAATTCAGGATTCTTCCGTAGCACTGCGTTTCAAAATTTTATGTTCTATAATGGCCTGAACTGCTTATCAGTCACGTCTCGCACAAGGCTACACTCCAGTCAATAATCTGTAGAAAAGACTTCCTAACACTTAAATTTATTTTCAGTATTAACAAATTTCCCTTACAGACATACACTTTTGTTCCTATTACCTCTATGCGTTTTTGTACTCTTTAAGTCGACCATCGTCAGTTTTCTGCTCCCCAAATAGGAAACTCATCTGCCACTTTTAGTGTCTCATTTCCTTATCTATTTTCCTAAGAATTTCCTGATTTAATTAGACTAAATTCCATTAGCATTGTTTTCTGTTTGTTAATATGCATTTTGTAGCGTCTTCTTATATTACACATTCTGTTCAGCTGGTGCAAGTCCTTTGCCGTCTCTAACAGAATTTCACTGTCATCGGCAAAGATTAAAATTTGTATTTCTTTTTGTTGAAAAATAATTCCTTTTCAGATTTCTTCTTGTCTAGTGGCCCAACGTCTTGAATGACTGAGCACAATAAGGAGAATACTACCTCCGTAGAGGAAGACGCTAAAACACGATTGTGCAGTGGGGTTCGACTCGGTTGTGACTGGTTCTTGGTAGTGGAAGAAATGTTTATCGCCAGAAGCCACTGTACTCGAACTCATTGTTAACATACACGAGATTTTCACAGTTGACAAACGTGACACACAAATTATGCAAGTGAAGTCAACAAGAAAGCATTATGCCAGGTCGAGAGACACACAAGTAAACAACGGAAAAGACAGGGTAACCCATTTTGTCCCTATGAAAAGGTCGTAATGGAACCGTGTTATCGCTGACTCTGAAATGTGAACCGTACGTCACCATTGTAACTGAGTCGTTTCGGTGACGATAATTAAGGCTTATGTTTGGATTATTGTTAACTAGCAATGAAAGTAAAAGGTCAAATGCCGCACCGGCACGTAGCCCACGTCTTCCAAACAGCAGCCACGGGATCGGCACCTTTCGGCTCCCCGTTATAGGACGGATCATCATCAATGATATTTCGTCTTCATAAAGATACTGTGTATTAATCACCCCTTTAAAGAGCAGTTAGTTTGTTCGGAATGCTGTAGAAGGTTTCAAACTGGTACCAGGAGGCCTTTGACACTCTAAAACTGACGAAGTCATGGCAGTGTAGTGATGTATGTGTACCAGTTGGTTTTTGGGATCAGCTAGGTAAGATGGATGTACTTCGAAACCTGACAGGAGGACAGATAGGACGTGCGAGTGACCACACCGTGAATGAAGCTGACAGATTTGTTGACGTATCAACACTGACTGCCCAGCGTGGCGCAAAGAGATGGTGTACCACACGTATCCATGTAATACTGTAATACGTACGTTTAGCCGTCATGACCAAAACAATGTCCCATAAACATGGGCTCTAAATTGTTTATCTTAAGAGCTTTGAGATCTTGTTCAGTAAAAAAGATGTGTTTCACAGTAGAGAAGATGTGCATGTATTCATAGCTCTTAAGGTATGCACTTTATAGGATCTTGTCGCCAAAAAGTCATGGTATACCTCCTAACATAGTGTCGGATCCCCTTTTTCCCGGCGTACTGCAGAAAAGCGAAGTGACATGGACTCAACAAGTCGTTGCAAGTGTAAGTAGGCTGTTTATGTTTTCTCTATGTAAGTAGGCTGTTTATGTTTTCTCTATGTAAGTAGGCTGTTTATGTTTTCTCTAAGTTTGTCTCTGGTGTTGTTCCATTGTGTCTAACTTTTCAAGCTTTTGTCCCATTTGTTGCATTAATTGCAATAATAATGTCTGGAATCTGTTTCTCTACGCTTTTCGGCAGTGCATTTGCACCGGCAACATTCACATTTTGACAAGCAGAAAATGCGTCTTGACTTATTTGAGAAAACGGTGATAACCCAAAACCTGAATCTACAGTATTTGCGAAATTGTGTCCTGTCATTTCGGATTCCTGAGACGAGCTGTTGCCGACCGATCGATCGATAATGCTTCCCTCTTCACTAATTGTTTCACTGTCCATGCCATTGTTTGCCGCCCGCTCCATTTCCCTATTCACAATTACCAAATTACTACTTTGAACATCAGTTAATTCACTACTCGGTGGCGCTAACACACTGCTTTCGTCTTCACTGTCATTTCTCAGTTTACTTTGGAGCCTAGTATTACGTTTTTCACACGCCATTATTGTCACAATATTTCACACGACAACACAGAAAAACACAATTTGAAGATCAAAAATAAGAGAACACATTAACATAGCACTGAAAATAATATCTAGTTACTTGCAAGCGCAGCTGCGAAATACTTGGTGCAAATCTACATGCATGCCACAACTGTTTTACTATACAACAATGAAAGGCTGCAACTACAAAGGAGATTCTCTCTACAATTACGCGCTAGCAATAAACAAAAGCTACACTAATTACACAAACTACAAGAAAAAATCAGAAGATTCCAGTGAGGTATCCTAGGCTAAGGGTCGACATATGAAACATCCCCTTTGAACAATTTATATATGACTGTGCTTAACCTGACACACAATATTTTTAGCGCAACGCAATCTGACTTTCAAAATTTCCTACTAAAGAATGGCCCTGACAAACATTAAACTATACCTTTCACAAATCACTTACCTCACAAAAATCTTCGCTACTCAAGCTCCTGCAATACAGCGAGCGCCACTACTGCCAGCTAAATAAAAGATTCAAACTACTGAAGGCACTAACTACTGATAGGGATAGTTAGCAAATGAAAGATATTAATAGAGAACAAACAATGTATTTACCTTAATATCATCACAAGTCATAATATATATATCAGTTCATGACAAATTACAAATCTCCGCCATCTCTCTCCCCACATCCACCACTGCTGGCGGCTCACCTCCAACTGCGCAACGCTACACGCTGTTCACAGCCAGCTGCCGCTGCCCAACACTACAATGGCAGACAACAATGCAAACTAGCCACAGACTGCACACAGCACAGCCAGTGATTTTCATATTGAGCGCTACGTAACGTTGCCAATAAGAAAACATAAACAGCCTACTTACATAGAGAAAACATAAACAGCCTACTTACATAGAGAAAACATAAACAGCCTACTTACACAAGCTGCTGTAGATGTATTCAGCCATGCCGACTCTATAGCCGTCCACACTTGCGGTAGTGTTGCCAGTGCATGAGGCTGTGCACGAATTAACCTCTCGATTAAGTCTCATAAATGTTAGAAGCGATTCATGTCGGGCACGTTGGGTGGCCAAATCATTCGCTCGAATTGTCCAGAATGTTCTTCACACTAAATGCGTACAATTGTAGTCCAGTGATATGCTGCATCCCGTTTGGGAACATGAAGGCCCAGTAGGTCTCCAAGTCTCCAAGGTCCAAGTAGGTTCACTTAGACCTGAGGACGCAGACCATTCCATGTAAACACTGCACACGCCATAATGGAGCAACCATCAGCTTGCGTAGTGCATTGTTGACACGTTGGGTGCATAGCTTCGTGGGGTCTGCGCTACACTCGAACCCTACCATCAGACCTTACAAACTGAAATCGTGACTCATCTGACCAGGCCACAGTTTTCCCGTCGTCTTTGGTCCAACCAATTTGGTCATGAGTCCAGGTGAGGTCCTGCAGGCGATATCGTGCTGCTAGCAAAGATACTCGCCCGGGTCGCCTGCTGCCGCAAGCCATTGATATCAAATTTCGCCACACTGTCGAAACGGAAACGTTCGTCGTATGTCCCACTTTGATTTCTGCGGTTATTTTATGCAGTGCTGCTTGTCTGGTAGCACTGACAACTCTAGCAAAAGGCCGCTGCTCTCAGTCGTTAGGCGAACGCCGTCTGCCACTGCGCTTGCCGTGGTGAGAGATAACGTCTGAAATTTTGTGTTTCTGGCACACTCTTGACACTGCTGATCTCGGAATATTGTATTCCCTAACGATTTCCGAATTGGATTGTACCATGCCTCTAGTATAATCCGCGTTCAGAGTCTATTGCTTCCCGTCGTGAAGTCATAATCACGTCGGACAACTTTTAACATGAATCACCTGAGTAAAAATGATGGCCCCGCAAATGCACTGCACTTTTATACTTTGTGTACGCGGTACTACCGCATAACGCTATCCGTTGACTTTGGTAATTGTAGTGTAATATTTTCATATCTTGTAAGAACACTAAACATGAGCAACACTAAAGCACTGTGGTGGCCGTTCTATCACTCACAGAAAATTGCAACTCTAATTATCTACACACCCGTCGGAGGTGTGTACGGGTATGAAGCTACACTGACGTGTGAGCATATCTTCTGCATACTTCACTTCTTTTGTCAGTCAGTGTAATTACTGCGGCATCTGCCCACTAAATATTCAGTATGAGTCCATTAGGTGTGACATTTGACAACTCTGAAATGTCTGAGACTACTTGGAGATCCGAGTGAAACGTAACAGTTAGGGAAACGCTGCAAGGTTTAAATCTTAATGAGCGGCTTCAGCTGAATATGGCATACCTGCAGAAACTTGTGGACTCTATTCCTCGGCAGATTTGGGTCGTGTTGCACCGTATAAGCTTTATGTCTCCTGTGGTTGACCGTCTTATTATCCGGTGAGCTTCATCATAATCCAGTGCTTGGGGATAGATCATGAGATCGTCTACTGCTTGCTAGAGAAAAACAGAGTTTTGCACCGGCTACATCTCTGTGTTCGTACTGTGTTCGTACGACATTGCAGCACCAGGAAGATGCAGATCAGTAACTTACTTAGCTGAGAAAGTATATTGTGACTGTCGTCCCACTGTAAATTGGGAAAGATTCTACAGACGAACTTGTAGCTCCTGTTGTCCTTCTAGACGGACAAAAGAAAGAGTCTGATCCGAGATCTCTCACGGTTTCTGAGCTTGGAATTCTCACCTATGGGAAGACTGAGGTGTGAGGGAAGTTCTCGGACTGACGGCCGTACCAGGCGCTCTGAGGAGGCGGTTCCAGTGTTCAGTGGAAGGATGTGAGGTGTGCGGGCCGCCCGTAGCGAGCTGAGGGGGCGCCGTATGGACGCGGGCGGCAGCCGGCGCCTCGCTCAGCCGGAGCGGAGCCATGGCGCCGCAGTCGCCAATTAGGGGCGGCCATATGTAGTCAATATGTTCGACATGAGGGGGAGGGGCGAGGGCGTGGTCTGCCGGCCACCCCACGGACACCCCGGGGCTCGCAGCGCGCCACGCCGCCACGTGGTCCTAGGCAACCCGGTGTTCCGTGCACTCGTCGATAGGCAACCTCCATCGCCGACTGCGCGTTTCTTTTTATACACTAGTTAATCTCGCCGGATATCATCTTTCGCTTTTTTCTATCCATTACCAGGTCCATACAGATTTCTGTCTCTCCCAGGCTTCATCATTTCGCATAAGGGTTCCACTTTTTTTTAGTTTTACACATGCATTTTGTCATGTAATTCTGTTGAATTATCCGGTCGTTTTGTCAGTCTAAGATTGATTACAAGGATTCCATCCACAGGATGTAACAAAAATATAACTTTCAGAAAACATTCCTCACACATAGAGGAATAAAATGTGTTAATGGACACGGGTCCGAAAACGCTTTATTTCCATATTAGAACTCATTTTCTGCTTCTCTTCAAAATCATATTAATCACGGGCAACACAATTGGTTTGAATCATACTTAACAAGCGGAATGCAAAAAGTTGGGCAGAATAATTCAAACAATGTTGTAAGGAGAAAAGATTTTCCATACAAAGCAGAAATCACGAAGGAATCCCACAAAATTCAATTTTGGGTCCACTCCTGTTCCTTATTATGGGCCTTCCAGAACTCTCACGAAATGTGCAGTGTCATCAACAAAGACGTCATGTCAACGTTTGGGCTGGCATTGTTGGTGACCTTTTGTTAGGACCTCATGGTCTCCCACCCAGGCTCAACGGAGAAACTTACCATGGTTTCTTCGAGAATACCTGTCGTGCTACAACGTGTGCCTTTAGGAGAGCCACGAAACATGCACTTCATGCACCTTATTTCAGCATTGTTCGTAGGCCTCTAAGTAACAGTTTCCTTGACAGATGGACCTCAGCCTACTACACTTTTGTTCGTGAGGGCATTTGAATGCTCTTGAGTATGGAACTCAGGTACAAGAGTCTTGGTGTCCGAATCGTTGAACGCTGTGGAACAATACACAGTTCTACACGGATACATTAGCACATCAGATATTCAGTGTGACAGAGGACTGATGCATGTATACTTGCTAACCTAGGGCATTTTGAACATTTCATTTAGGAAAATGTTTCATTCTGAGCTGATACGTTCCTTTCCTGTGTGTTTCCCATGATTAATGAGTTGAAGAGATAGACATGGAAATAAAGCACTGCCGGACCCAAGTCGAGGGCATATTTTCTTCTTCTACGTGTGAGGAATGTTTCCTGAAAGTTTGGGCACAATTTTTGTTACCCCCTGTATATCTAATCTACCTGTTTCGAAGGTAGATTCTTTGATCATCATAGTGTGAAGTTTTGCTTAACAGAAGTTAGCTCAGACAATTTCGTCTACAATTTAAGTGGCTTGGAATACCAAGTCAACCACTTAACTTACATTTACTTTGTTAGATTCCATCCTTCAAGTATTTCCTGTTTGGAAATTATCTCCACTGTTACCAACATTATTGGAAATCATTACCTCCTCATATAAGAGGCCATAACAGGTTTCGTAGCGAATAGCTGACAGAGCTTGGTGCGAGAACACCTCTCAGCCTACTTTGTGACACTTTCTTTGAAAAGCATTCTGAAGCACTTGAGATATCACAGAAAAAGGTCAAAATAGCGCGAACAGGTAACTTGTTTCATCTGACTGACGAAATTTTAATCATTACTAATAATCATAACTAATAATTACTAAGTTTTCAGCAGTCTTTGATTCGCCTTCCTCATACTCCACTCCACTGGTCGGTTTGGGGTGCTGCAGCTGGTTTAGAACTGGTACCTTTGGCCCTCTACTCCTGACGTAAGTGTGGCAGTGAAGTGGGCGTATAATGTACGTGTCGGCTGTATCGAATCTGCACAGCCGTTGATGTGGAAACGTGACAGAAAAGAAATTGTCATGTTTAGGAGAGTCCTTGACCACTCGTGAATGAAGATATTCGATTTTTTTGTTATATCTACGCGGACTGTCCAAACGGTCTGCAAGAAATGGTGTAGACCAACCGATCGCAGCCATGCAACATATGGTGAGAACAGTAGTCGTAAAAATATCCGGCTGACAAGGAGCGGAGACGAACGTCAGTCCATGCACGTGGCAACCGGTTTCAAACTTGTTAGGAATTTAAAATTTTACAAAGCATTCCGGAGAACAGCGATTGGTATAAATGCTAAAAATCAGATAAAAACAGTCCCGACCGCGTTTTCAAATATTTTGTAAGCAACCGATTTCGGCCCTTTCCTCACACCATCTTCAGGCTTTTGAGCCGGCCGCTGGTGGCCGAGCGGTTCTGGCGCTACAGTCTGGAACCGCGCGACCGCTACGGTCGCAGGTTCGAATCCTGCCTCGGGCATGGATGTGTGTGTTGTCCTTGGGTTAGTTAGGTTTAAGTAGTTCTAAGTTCTAGGGGACTTATGACCTCAGCAGTTGAGTCCCATAGTGCTCAGAGCCAGGCTTTTGACCGCCATTATGGCTGCTGGTGGCGGCAGACGGGGCGAGATCCTTGGAAGTAAGGTTATCACCGCTCAGTGGTCTGAGGAGAGGAACGAAACCGGTTGCTACCATATAAAAAAATTGAAAACGCGATGGGGACTGTTTTTATCCTATTGATGGGAGTTGGACATTTGATGTCGGGTACCATTCAAAAGGCCTTTGTTCACAGCGGCACATGCACTGAGGTGACAAAAGTCATGGGATAGCGTTATGCACGTATACAGATGGCGGTGGTACCGCATACACAGGGTATGAATGGGCAGTGCATTGGCGGAGCTGTCGTTTGTACTCAGGTAATCCATGCGAGATTGTTTCCGATGTCATTATGGCCACACGACGGCAGACGCATGGGACATTCTGTTTCGTAAATCGTTAGGGAAGGGTCAAGAGTGTGCCGAGAACACCAAATTTCAGGCATTACATCTCACGACGAACAACGTAGAGGCCGACGGCTTTCCTTTAACGACCGAGAGCAGCGGCATTTGAGTAGAGCTGTCAGTGCTAACAGACAAGCAGTATCGCGTGAAATAACGGCAGGAATCAATGTGGGACGTACGACGAATGTATCCGGTAGAGCACTGCGGCGACATTTAGCGCTATTGGGATATGTCAGCAGACCACCGACGCTAGTGCCTTAGCTAAAAGCAAGACATCCACTGTAGCGCCTTTCCTGGGCTTGTGACCGTATCGATTGGACCCTAGACGACTGGAAAGCCATGGCCCGGACAGACGAGCCCCTATTTAAGCTGTTAAGAGCTGAGTGTGGCGCGGACCTAACGGAGAGCCATGGTCCCAAGTTGTCAACAAGGCACTGTGCAAGCTGGTGGTGACTCCATAATGGTGTGGGCTGTGTTTACATGGAATGGACTGGTCTTATGATCCAAGGAATAGAAAAGCAACTGGAATCACTCAGTAGAGGAAAGTCCACTGGACCTGACGGGATACCAATTCGATTCTACACAGAGTACGCGAAAGAACTTGCCGCCATTCTAACAGCCGTGTACCGCAAGTCTCTAGAGGAACGGAGGGTTCCAAATGATTGGAAAAGAGCACAGGTAGTCCCAGTCTTCAAGAAGGGTCATCGAGCAGATGCGCAAAACTATAGACCTATATCTCTGACGTCGATCTGTTGTAGAATTTTAGAACATGTTTTTTGCTCGAGTATCATGTCGTTTTTGGAAACCCAGAATCTACTATGTAGGAATCAACATGGATTCCGGAAACAGCGATCGTGTGAGACCCAACTGGCTTTATTTGTTCATGAGACCCAGAAAATATTAGATACAGGCTCCCAGGTAGATGCTATTTTTCTTGACTTCTGGAAGGCGTTCGATACAGTTCCGCACTGTCGCCTGATAAGCAAAGTAAGAGCCTACGGAATATCAGACCAGCTGTGTGGCTGGATTGAAGAGTTTTTAGCAAACAGAACACAGCATGTTGTTATCAATGGAGAAACGTCTACAGACGTTAAAGTAATCTCTGGCGTGCCACAGGGGAGTGTTATGGGACCATTGCTTTTCACAATATATATAAAGGACCTAGCAGATAGTGTCGGAAGTTCCATGCGGCTTTTCGCGGATGATGCTGTAGTATACAGAGAAGTTGCAGCATTAGAAAATTGTAGCGAAATGCAGGAAGATCTGCAGCGGATAGGCACTTGGTGCAGGGAGTGGCAACTGACACTTAACATAGACAAATGTAATGTATTGCGAATACATAGAAAGAAGGATCCTTTATTGTTTGATTATATGATAGCGGAACAAACACTGGTAGCAGTTACTTCTGTAAAATATCTGGGAGTATGCGTGCGGAACGATTTGAAGTGGAATGATCATATAAAATTAATTGTTGGTAAGGCGGGTACCAGGTTGAGATTCATTGGGAGAGTGCTTAGAAAATGTAGTTCATCAACAAAGGAGGTGGCTTACAAAACACTCGTTCGACCTATACTTGAGTATTGCTCATCAGTGTGGGATCCGTACCAGATCGGTTTGACGGAGGAGATAGAGAAGATCCAAAGAAGAGCAGCGCGTTTCGTCACAGGGTTATTTGGTAACCGTGATAGCGTTACGGAGATGTTTAATAAACTCAAGTGGCAGACTCTGCAAGAGAGGCGCTCTGCATCGCGGTGTAGCTTGCTCGCCAGGTTTCGAGAGGGTGCGTCTCTGGATGAGGTATCAAATATTGCTTCCCCTACTTATACCTCCCGAAGAGATCACGAATGTAAAATTAGAGAGATTAGAGCGCGCACGGAGGCTTTCAGACAGTCGTTCTTCCCGCGAACCATACGCGACTGGAACAGGAAAGGGAGGTAATGACAGTGGCACGTAAAGTGCCCTCCGCCACACACCGTTGGGTGGCTTGCGGAGTATAAATGTAGATGTAGATTATTGACTGAAGATGGTTATGTTCGGTTACTTGGTGACCATTTGCAACCATGCGTGAACTTCATGTCCCCAAACGATGGAATTCTTATTATGGATGACACCGCGGCATATCACCATTCCACAAATGTTCGCGATTGCTTTGAAAAACAATCTGTACAGTTCGAGCCCGAGACATGGATTCCATCACGTATTTGTAGGACATTATCGAGAGGCCAGTTCGTGCACAGAATACTGCACTGGCAACACTTTCGCGATCATGGACGGCTATAGAGGCAGTATGACTCAGTATTCCTGCTGGGACATCCAATGACTTGTTGAGTCCATGTCACGTCGAGCTGCTGCACTATGGTGGGCGAAAGTAGTTGCAGCACGATATTAGGAGGTATCCCGTGACTTTTCTCACCTCAGTGTAAAGCTGCACATCTTCAGTAGGCCAAGCAACACAGAAACTTTACAACATCTGGGTGAAGGCAAGTGGTAGGGTTAAAGGAAACAAGATTTCTCTTTTTAAATGATGTAAGGGGTCCAGTGCAGTGATGGCCCAATATGGCATTTAAACTGCAGTGTTTGTGGAGGATATGGTTGAGGTCAGTTGGGGTCCTTCGATGTTTACGGGTTTTTCGTGCCATGACTTGGGCCACTCATTCAGGTTACCGAGAACACGAACCAAAATGTTTCTTTCTTCACTCGTGCTGACAAAGTATTGCTTTTCCTCTGCGTCATCTTAATTATGCTGTGGACCTTTCCATCTCCGAAGATAACAGCGCAGTTCACAGGCTTGCGCAGATCCAGGGGTGGACAAAAACAGACAGATCATAGTGGTTAATACGGTACTGGAAAGCCGATGGCCTTCACAGATACTGTATGGTTTTCAAGGTTATCTTATACCATTCTTCCTGCAAAATATTTTCAATGTCAGGTAAAGATGATGGGGGGAGGATGGCAATCGCGCAACTTTCTCTCCAAAGTAGACCACAAAGGGTCAATAATATTGAGATCTGGTGACTGTGGTGGCTAGAGAGTATGCCAAAATTGGCCATCACGCTCACAAAACTAGTTCCTGGACGATGCGAGTTGTGTGAACAGGGTCCCTGGCATCTTGGAACACAGCATCACCACTGGGGAACAAACATTGAACCAAGGGACGGGCCTCATCAGCCGAGATGTTCGCACAATCGTTGGTAGTAATGCGACAAGGCCTATGGAATACTACAATATGGCTGCCGAAATAATTACTGAACCCCGTTAGTCGTCCAGAAGTTCGAGACTGTGATACAATACTCATTTTACCAAATAACTTACTTCTATTGCTCCGCTATTCAAGTTTGGTGGCTTCGGCACCAGTTTTTCCTATTATAGGCATTTGCATCACTGACTTGTGGTTTTGGAATTGCAGTGCCCAGCTTACTGAAATTCCTTCGTGTTGTTTTGGCGCTGACAGGGTTCGCGTGTGCGTCGTTCAATTCTGCGGTGACTTTTGCAGCTTTCGTCGTCTTATTTTCGTTGTAATCGTCTTCAAAGAGCATCCATGAAGATCACTCGACATACATTTCTGTCCACGATGTGTCTAGGCAGATGATGTTTTTCGACCTTCCCTATATGCAATGTGAATCTTCGATACGATGCCTCTTGTTACACCAAACACTACCGCTACTTTATTTACGGAAGCACTCACCATACGAGCACCAACAATTTGCCCAAATTCTAATTCACTTAGCTCCGTCATAATATACTCACAACTACACAAAACTATTCTGGCCAACACTGAAATACGCAACGTACTGGCACAGATGCCGTTCGTGGTCAAATGGATTAACGCAACCGCCAGACTTGGGTAGCATCTGCATTTTATTCAAGCTTGCATTTATCACGGTGTTTCGGTATTTTTATCCACCACTGTACGTCTCTGATCTGACGCACTCTTAGAATCTTCCGATTATAATGCCTTAAAGTCTTGGCCAGTTTGGAACAGTGAGTGAAGTGTAATTGTCAATCGCGCTGTAGTGTGGTAGCTCTTCTGGTTCTAATCATTGTGTGGGGGATTTCACCTGGATATAGCATTCTTCGTTAGAGTAGTGACGGGGGGAACCGAATGAAAGCTATCGATTCAGTAGGTAGTAGTTGAACGTATCGATTGGACTACTATTTACTCCTTTCTAGCGAAGTCAGTCTGTGGGAGTAACTGAATGAAAATAATCCTCACAGTCCATTGTGGTGGCTGGCCGAAGTGGCCGAGCGGTTCTAGGCGCTACAGTCTGGAACCGCGCGACCGCTACGGTCGCAGGTTCGAATCCTGCCTCGGGCATGGATGTGTGTGATGTCCTTAGGTTAGTTAGGTTTAAGTAGTTGTAAGTTGTAGGGGACTGATGACCTCAGAAATTAAGTCCCATAGTGCTCAGAGCCATTTGAACCATTTTTTCCATTGTGGTTTTGAATGCTGACTGTGTTATTAATTTTTCTTTTCAAGTGAAACTGGTTTGTAATCTCTTTGTCGGTTACTGGCGCGGTTTCCTGTCACTCGTCTGGCCTATGTTGGGCAGGTTAATCATCCAAAGGATATTAACAAATGATGACAAATATTTTTCACGAAGAAAAGACTTCCAAAAACTAGCAGTATATGTTTAAAAATCAAGTGATTAGGTCACAGGACAATTAAAAAGAACTGTCACGTCATCTCAGCATTCCTCGAAAGTGAATTATCGGTGATGGGTGCAAACCAGCAAAAGGAGAGGGTCATAGCTTCAATAAATTTAAAGTAAAATAATTGTTAATTTATTTAAGCATAAATTTACAAAATTTATTAAATATTAAACTTTTAAAAGGAACAAAATATTGACATTTAATGCCAGAAATCCCAAAAAATTCATATTTCAGTAAATAAGTACATGAATTTTAAATATATTACATTTGTAGAAATGTACTTTTTATTTCTCTTTCCTTGCAATAAGAAACTTTGTGTTTAAAAAAGTTGGTGACCTAGTCATGGCTCATATACACTGCTGGCCACCGTAAATGCAACACCAAGAAAGACAAGAGGTAGCACAACAAAATTTATTTTGTAGATAACATGTTGACCAAGTATCAAATGATTACGTTTACAGACGTCTGTGACATGTGGTTCCTGCCAGATTCAGTAGCCAGAGTAGCCGCCATTGTTGGAGATCACCGCTGCCACACGTCTCGGCATTGAGTCAAAGAGACGTTGGATGTGTTCCTGGGGTACAGCAGCCCAAGCAGCTTCCACACGTTGCCAAAGATCATCTGGTGTGGCAGCTGGGGATGTAATCTGGGTCACTCGTTGAGCAACCATGGACCACATGTTTTCTATCAGCGAAAGATCCGGAGAGTGAGCCGGCCAGGGAAGCACTTCAATCTGGTTATTGACGAAGAACCTTTGGACAACGCGTGCCACGTGTGGTCGCGCATTATCCTGTTGAAATATGGCTCTGGCCGAGCCCTGAAGGTAAGGAAGGACAACTGGCTCCAGCACCTCGGATATGTAGCTCCGGCTATTTAAAGTACCGGCAATGCATACTAGAGGCGTGCGAGAGTAATATCCAATACCGCCCCATACCATAATACCCGGTGCAAGACCAGTGTGGCGGTGCATAATGCAGCTGTCCAGCATCCTCTCTCCACGGTGTCTCCACACTCGAATCCGACCATCGTGGTGCTGCAGACAGAAGCGTGCCTCGTCAGTAAAGACAACGTCATTCCATTCTGCCGCCCACATCCGTCTGTCATCACACCATTGGCGACGGAGACGTCTGTGGTTCTGCGTCAATGGTAGACGAAGCAATGGACGTCTTGCGGACAGACCACTCTGCTGTAAACGGCGTCGAATGCTACGCGCAGACACTGGATGATGCGTTACAGACGCAATGTGCTGTGCTATGGTTCGGGATGTCATTGAGCGATCCGTCACTGCCATGCGCACAATTTGCCTATCAGCACGTGCAGTGGTGCACCGAGATGAATGCGATTGACCACGTCGGTCCGTCGTACCCTCCTGCATCCAACGGTCACATATCCGCATTACAGTTGTTTGGTTTCGTCCAACACGACTAGCGATTTCTCTGTATGATAATCTACAATCTCGGTAAGCCACTATCCTTCCTCTGTCGAACTCGGATACTTGATCAAACGATGTTCGCTGTTGTCTACGAGGCATAACTGACCGTCTTGTGAAACAACCACAAGGTAAACACACGTGCCGAACGTACACTCGTCGAAATCGCCAAGCCTTAAATGGCGCTATGAGGTGGCGCCACAGGCGCGCGTGATGTGCGTCTGCGCTGAAATTCTAATCAGTTGCATATCTCATCGCTGCAAACCCATGGTGTAAATTTCACTTGATTGGGATGCTTTCTTCAGGGTGTTGCATTTACGGTGGCCAGCAGTGTATATTCAAGGAGGAGGAGACGGTGTTCAACATCCCGTCGTCAACGAGGTCATTAGAGACGGATCAAAAGCTCGGATTAGGGAAGAATGTAGAAGGAAGGCGGCCGTGCTCTTTCTAAGAAATCACCCCGACATTTGACTGACGCGATTTAGGGAACTCACGGAAAACCTGAATCAGGATGTCCGGACGCTGGTTTGAACCGCCGTCCTCCCGAATACAAGTCCAATGTGCTAACCACCGCGCTACCCCGCTCGGCCGGATATAGTTGAGAAGTCTGAACAAGATGTAAGTGAAAACACACCTACCCGGCATCTTAGGAAAACGTTCATATAACTAACATAACCTTCGGTTGTCTTACACTAAGGTACACCACTCAAACCCGGATAGAGAATGAAAAACATTGATATAGTTAACGTGGCCGCAGAGACTAGTTTAATTCATTTGTAAGTTGACTTGAAAAAGATCAATTGAACGGAGAAAGAATCGCTTAGCCAAGCATTTGTTAAAACCAGTCTGTTGTCCCATCACAAAACCATAGGCGGTGTTAACGGCATTTGCGTGATATCTGTCGCGGGTGTAAATGTTTTGTCCAATGTGGTTACATGACAGATCCACTGATGAGCTGGGAACCGAGGACAGCGGAACAGGCAGCTAAAAATTTTGAGCCTCGTCTGAGGGGCGCTCCGATTGTTCATTCAGTAGAGTGCGCGCCACGTAAGATCCGCCTATCAATTACTGTGCAGTACAACTGTTTAAGGTATCGGGAATTTCCTCTACAGCATAGTCTCCACTGCAGAGAGCACTTTCATTCTGAGCATATCAAGCAGTAAGCAACCTCATTTCAAAATTGTTCGCTTCTTCAAACGAGACACAAAAAAAAGACGGCAATATGGGTAAGTCATTTAGTACCATGTTGTTTTGATTACTCGGGCGTAGGTAGAAACGAAGTTCGTGATCCCTTGCACGGACTGTAAGTTCGGTGGGATAAACAGGCAGAACAAACAGGCAGATCCGTGTGGTTCAGAACTGATGTCCAGGGTTCAGCGAAGATTGTCTTAAATCGATATTAATCTGTCCAGCGAGTAATGCAAATTTAAAAACGTAAACAGGCAAGGTCGAACTTAAAATAATCGTATGGAGGGTAAACGAAGTTAGCATACAAACATACTCTTAAAGTAAAATAAAAGCGCAATTAGACAAACAGCAGATAGCCGGCGGCAGCGATAACAATGACATTGAAGCAGAATTACAAACAAAACCATACAACAAAATTTTGAGACACATGCATTTGCTCCTAAGCAAAAGACAAAACATGAAAGGGCAAACATCATACATTATAAAATAGCTGAAGAACAAAATTGCAATTAACATCATATAACATAATGGAAATGTAGCGCACAGACAGACGTACATAAAGTAAGAGAAAAACCCAAAATGACAAACACAATACAACCAACGGTATGTACAATAGTGACAGTAGAACAATGACATACAATGCACAGGAGAGCAATAACGAAAATTTAATGTACAAATAAGAGGTCTATAAGCAAATTAAAACACAAAATTACGCAACGATTATGAACCGGGCTGATGCCATGTCAAAATGAAGACCTCGGCAACTCATAAATTAAATTTTGGTACCGGTGGTTTTCAGATAGTCTGTGGACAGTTATATTTATCAAAACGGAGGAGTAAAACAGGAACACTGGTGACCTCTCGCAACCGATTTCTTATACAAGACTGGCTGTGCAGTCGTGTACTTGGAGCATGCTGATATGATGTGGTTAAGATTCGCTACTGCCGTTGAGTCCAGAAGTGATAATCTTCAGCTAATATAGGTGCGCGGGGTAACACTCTTGTCCTAGTCTCATGAGAATGAAAGAAGTCACATGGCGCCTACGAGGCAAACGATGGTCGAGAAGAAATATTCGGTCGTATGTCCGTCAGGCGGCTGTCCTTAGAGTGCTGAGAAACACGCCATTCACAGTTTCAAGTGTGATAAGCCGCCTTCCGTATCGTCGACGTGAGATTCGTGTAAGGGATCGGCGTTGGGCGTAACTTGCCTTCTGCAACATTCCTCCTGGTAAGATGGTCAACAGTTTCAACATGAAGAATGCCGTGATGTACTTTAATCAAGAGTAATTGGACGACAATACCCAAGGTCCACCCATCTCTTATGGCCGCCAAGACGTCCGAAACATATCTGTTGGTCTGTTTATCAAACGTGGGATGTTGCAATTTTTGCAGCAACTTTGAGAGTCCTTAAGTATGAAGACGAACTTGGATGTCTGGGTCCCATGATGAATGGCTTTCCTGATGGCCAGTAACTCCACCGTGTAGACAGAAGATTCAGGTGGAAACGCAAACATTTGGTAGGCGCTAGGAGAAGGGCTAAAGAAGGTGTATCCCACACCCGCCTCAGATTTAGAACACTCCGTGCAGATGTGAGCGTACTGCGGCCATTGTAGGAGGAGAAAATACTCCAGGTCACGAGGGATGTTGGGCTGCCTTCGGAAATCGGACGGCAGGTAGGACACTGGGGCTGGAGTGCAGGAAGTCACCTGTGAAGGGCATTATAGGTCACTTCCTTGGGGGGAACATACGACTGCTGCCTACAGATACAAAGAACCAGTGTAAGAGGAAATGATGTGTCGCCTTGACGAATGACTTCAAAATACACTGAAGAACCAAATAAACTGGTACACCTGCCTAATATCGTGTAGGGCCCCCGAGAGGACGCAGAAGTGCTGAAACACTACGTGGCGTGGACTCGACTAACGTCTGAAGTAGTGCTATAGGGAACTGACACCATGAATCCTGCAGGGCCGTCCATAAATCCGTAAGAGTACGATGGGGTGGAGATCTCTTCCGAAGAGCAAGTTGCAAAGCATCCCCGATATGTTCAATAATGTCCATGTCTGGAGAGACGGTGACCAGCGGTAGTGTTTAAACTCAGAAGAGTATTCCTGGAGCCACTCTGTAGTAATTCTGGACGTCTGGATGTCGCATTGTCCTGTTGGAATTGCCAAGTCCTTCGGAATGCACAATGGTCATGAAAGGATGCTTACGTACGTGACACCTGTTAGAGTCGTATCTAGACGTATCAGAGGTCCCATATTACTCCTGCTGACGCCCCACTCCATAACAGAGCCTCTACCAGCTGAAGCAGTCCCCTGCTGACATGCAGGGTCCATGGATTCATGAGGTTGTCTCCGTACCCGTACACGTCCATCAGCTCGATACAATTTGAAACGAGATGTTTCCTGTCATCAACAATCCAATGTCGGTATTGAAGGGTTCAGGTGAGGCGTAAAGCTTTGTGTCGTGCAGTGATCAAGGGTACACGAGTGAACCATCGGTTCAAAAGTCCATATCGATGTTGTTTCATTGAATGGTTCGCACGCTGACACTTGTTGATGGCCCAGCATTGAAATCTGCAGCAATTTGCGGAGGGGTTGCACTTCTATCACGCTGAACGATTCTCTTCAGTCGTCGTTGGTCCCGTTGTTGCAGGATCTTTTTCCGGCCGCAGTGATGTCGGAGATTTGATGTTTTAGCGGATTTCTGGTATTCACGGGACACTAGTGAAATTGACGTATGTGAAAATCCCCACTTCATCGCTACCTCGGAGATGCTGTGTTCCACTGCTCGTGCGCCGACTATAGTATCACGTTCGAACTCACTTAAATCTTGTTTACCTGCCATTGTAGTAGCAGTAACCGATCCAACAACTGCGCCAGACACTTGTCTTAACAGGCGTTGCAGACCGCAGCCCCGTATTCTGCCTGTTTACATATCTCTGTGTTTGAATACGCATGCCTATACCGGTTTCTTTGGCGCTGCAGTGTATCTCCTTGTGGGCTGACATATGAGGGCGTGCAAGAATGTAATGCAATCCGAATTTTCTATTAGAAAATTCGTAAAAAAAGTGAAAGAAACGTTATTAACACTCTATATTTTTATTTTTCATGTCTACATGTTTGTTTCTCAACGTAGTTATCCTGGCGTCAAACATACTTCTCACAACGAGAGACCAGTTGGTTGATACATCCTGTCGTCAAACATACTTCTCTCAGCGAGAGACCGGTTGGTTGATACCATAACTATTCAACGTACGACTTTGTTGACGGTCATAATCTCATATTTGCTTCCACAGCTTCATCACTATCAGAGTGAAGTCATCGAAGGTGTTATTTAAGTTTTGGAAATAAATGAAAGTCGGATCAGGCCAAGTCGGGTTGTATGGAGAATGATCGATTACAGTGAATCCATGTCGTCGGATTGTTGCAGATTTCCTTCGCTAGTGTGTGGTGTGGCACTGTCATGCTGAATAAGAGGGTGTTTCGTACATTACATTACACAACGACACGTTAAACTCTGGAGTCCTCTAGCGTCCAAGGACTGCAAATATGGAGAAGTGAAGAATAAAGATGTAGAATGTTAAAAAGCTGTATTTTATCTAAGAAGCTTTAAGAGCTTTCCCATAAAAAATTCAGAAGCATTGCTTTTCAGCACACCTTCGTACATCTGTGGAGAGCTTTTGGATCCCACAAATGAGAACGAGATGTTTCTGAATATGGTGATGAGACGTGGGTCAACAGTTACGATGCTGAGACCAAGGTTCAGTCTTCACAATGGGTTGAGAAAGGTTCTCCAAAACCAAATAAAGCTCGTCAGGTCAGGTCAAATGTCAAAGCCATGCTGATAGTTTCCTTTGACTTTGAAGGAACAGTTCATTATGAGTTCGTGCCACAGGGACAAATTATTAACCGATGGTACTATCGGGACGTGTTGCGATACCTGCGAAAAATGTGGTAAGAGTGTTGATGGCTCTTGCATCACGATAACACACCCGCATATTCATCCCTGTTGGTGCGTGACTTTTGCACAAAAAACAAAACCACTCATCCCCCCTTCATCCTCCCTACTAACCAGACCTTGCCCCTGTGGGCATTTTTTTATTTCCAGAGTTGAAAATGCCGTTGAAAAGACGAAGAGTTGTAGTTCGAAGGA